>NC_026658.2:20960686-25960686 GCF_000004075.3 Cucumis sativus
TCATGCCATCAGGGCCAGGGGACTTGAGACAACCCAAGTCAAAGACAGCTTCTCTAATTTCTTTTACGGTAAAGGGAGCCTCAAGTAAATTCGAATCCTGTAAGCTAAGGCCTCTCCAATTAAGACCGTCACAAATAAACGGCGAGGAGATCTTTGTGCCATATAACATTGAAAAGAAGCTGAGGATCTCATCCACAATCTCCTTCTCTGTGACAAGAGTCTTCCCATCAATACTAACCAAGGAAGAAATAATACTTTTACTTTTACGAGCCGAAACCCATCTGTGGAAGAAGCTTGAGTTTTCCTCCCCCTCTCTAAGCCAGTGAAGCTTCAACTTCTGAATCCACAACTTCTGTTCTTTCACAATCAAATCAAGCAAAACCCCTCTACAGTTTTCTCTTTCCTTCACACTTTCCTCGTTGAGGCAGCTTGACTCTTCAAGTGAGTCAAAAGAGTTAATCTTATCAATCAGCACCTGTTTTTGGGAGAAAATGTAACCAAAAGTCTCCTTATTCCAACTTTTTAGGATGGCTTTCAGACCTTTTAGCTTTTCCATGAAAGAGAATATAGGTCAGCCATCAACCTCCAAACTGCGCCCACCAGTTCTCAACATTTTTAAAGAAAAGATGATGATCCAGCCAAGCATTTTCAAATCTAAAAGGTGTGGGACCCCAGGAATGAGCCCCCATTTTTAAAAGTATCGGAAAGTGATCCGATGTGGTACGAGGAAGTCTTTCCACACTTACTTCTCTAAAGAACTCCATCCAAGGCTTGGATAGAAGGAATCTGTCGAGCTTTGAAGCAGCGGGCCTAACCCCTGATCGGGACCAATTCAGTAAGTTTAAAGAAAAGATGATGATCCTTTATTCTTAATAGTTAATAAATTTGTTAGGATGAGAGAGAGAGAGAGAGAGAGAGAGAGAGTGCTCCCCTGCCGCTGTCCCTCGTGTTGATGGCCTCCGACGATTCCTTTACCTGCAACCTCCTGTCCTCACTGCTCTACCTACTTCCTCCGCTTATCTCTTCATCCCCGACTGACTTCACCCTCTCCGATCATCTCTTCACTGAACGACTATGGGGACATCAAAACGGATTTCGACAAAAATCGAAAATAAATCCTTCTCTTGTGAGTTTGATTCGAATAGTAGAGGAAGGGTGATTCGCCTAACCGAAGCTCATTTGAATAAGTCTTATTTAGAAAACTAGAAACAGAAATAGGAAACAGGAAACGGAAAACGGAAAAGTTACCAAACAGGCCCCATTGACAACATTCTACCCTTAGAATTGGGAGGGGTGGATGTTATACTCGGAATGCAGTGTGTGGGGGTGACTGAAGTAGATTGGCGAAATCTCACCTTAACATTTATTCAAAATGAACAGAAGGTTGTTACAAAGGGAGATCCAAGTTTAAACAAGGCTAGGGTGAAACACATGATCAAGACATGGACACCAGCTGATCAAGGGTTCTTGATAGAGTGTAGAGCTATATAGGGCAGAATGACATTTGCAGAATTGTATGGAATTGATGAGGTCCCTGCAATTAGACACTCTATACCAGCAGTGTTAGCTATATTTGAAGACGTTTTTTATTGGCCAGAAGAGTTGCCATCACAGAGGAGCATTGAACATCACATACATCTTAAGAAGGGGACTGATCCAGTCAAATGTTCGACCCTACAGATATGCGTTACAAAAGGAGGAGATGGAGAAGTTGGTTGACGAGATGTTAGCATCAGGGATAATAAGCCCAAGCACTAGTCCTTATTCTAGCCAGGTGTTACTAGAGAAAAAGAAGGATGGTAGTTAGAGGTTTTGTGTAGACTACCATCCATTAAATAATGTGACGATCCCTGACAAGTTCCCTATTCCAGTTATTGAGGAATTGTTTGATGAACTAAATGGAGCTAGCATGTTTTCGAAGATTGATCTCAAAGCGAGATATCATCAAATACGAATGTGTAAGGAAGATGTTGAGAAAACAACATTTAGGATTCATGAAGGGCATTATGAGTTCCTTGTCATGCCTTTTGTCCTCACCAATGCACCATTCACGTTTCAAGCATTGATGAACAATATATTTAAACCTTACCTCAAAAGATTCGTCTAAGTATTTTTTGATGATGCACTTATTTACAGCAGGAACTTGGAGGAACATCTTCAACAGTTGGAGATGGTGTTAGAAGTATAGAGGAGCACGAATTATATGCTAATCTGAATAAATGTGGATTTGCTAAAGAGAGGGTGGAATATTTAGGTCATATCATATCGGGCAAAGGAGCGGAAGTAGATCTCGAGAAAATCAGATCCATCAAAGAATGGCCAGTGCAAACCAGTGTTCGTGAAGTTCGAGGCTTCCTAGGATTGACGGGATATTGTAGAAAATTTGTTACGAATTATGGAAGTGTGGCTGCACCTCTAACCCAATTGTTAAAAAAAGAGGCTTTTGAATGGACAGTGAAAGCACAAGAGGCCTTTGAAAAGTTTTTTTTTTTTGTTGAAACGGAGGCAAGAACTTCTTTATTAATAAGAACTCAAAGTGCAAGAGAGTTATACAAAGAGAGCCAAAAAGAAGTAGTAAACAAAGGAAACCTAGAGGGATCAGGAGGCGCACCTGGATATCTCAACTAGGTTGACACCCCCTTAGCGCCAAACATCATATCCCGAGCAGTAGCAAATAAAACTAAAAGAAACAATAATAAAAGCGACCAGCTTAGTACAAAGGTCCAGAAAAACAGAAAAGGACCGGGAGAAAACAACAAGAAACACGAGGGGGAGTGGGGGGAGCAAAAACAAACAAAACTAAACTGGGGCAATCCTTCAAAGCTTCAAAAACAGAAGAGGGCTACGGGCTGAATAAACTGCAAACGTTGAAACTGAGGCAGCACAGGGTTAGGCTGGATGAGAAAGAAAAGCAGCCCAGTTAAGGTAAATGTCTTGAATGGAAAAATGAGCGAACTCCTTTTTAAGGGAACACCAAGATGCAGCTTTAAGTTCTGCTGCAAGCATAATTTCTGCCCTCGGTCTAGCTTTATCGAGGAAGATACGCTGATTTTGTTCGAACCACACTTCTGAAAGTAAAGCTTTAGACAAATTGTCCCAAATGATGCTTGATTTTTTGGGCAATCTTGGACCCGACAGAATTTGAACCACACTAGCACTTAGTGAAACGTCAAATACCAAGATAAATTAAACAAGGAGAAAATCCTTACCCAGCAGAAGGAGGAGACAAGACAGTTCAAGAAAATATGAGAAAGATTCTCACTAGCCTTCAAACATAGGGGACAAATCGAGGGGGAGAGGCAATTTTTGGGAGCTTTTTTTTGCAAGATTTCAGAGCTATTGAGGGACCCGAAGACCATAATTCAAATCAAAATATTGATTCTACGTGGGCTGCCTGTTTTCCAAATTGCTGAAAAAAGACGTTTATCCATTGGGGAGGCAGATTTTAAGTGAGTTGAAAGAGTTGAAAGAGGCCTTTGAAAAGTTGAAGATGGCCATGATGACTTCACCAAATTTAGCACTGCCAAATTTTACATTGCCGTTTAAAATAGAGACTGACACATCAGGTTATGGAATAGGTGATGTACTTACTCAGAATAATCGACCAATACCCTATTTCAGTCACACTTTGGCCATGGGAGATAGAGCCAAGCCAGTCTATGAACGAGAATTAATGGCTGTAGTATACACAAACCAACGATGGAAACCATATCTTTTGGGAAGGAGATTTGTAGTTAAAACGGATCAGCGCTCATTGAAGTTTTTATTAGAGCAGAGGGTTATTCAACCTCAACATCAAAGGTGGATGGCTAAATTGCTGGGGTACAATTTTGATGTAGTGTACAAACCTGGCCTTGAAAACAAAGCAGCAGACGCACTATCGAGGGTCCCTCCAACGGTACATCTAAATCATCTCATTGCTCCAGCCTAGCTGGACACATCAGTCCTTAAAACAGAAGTGGAAGAGGATGTCAAGTTGAAGGAAATCATCGCAAAGTTAGAAAAGAGTGAAGCAATTTCTGGTTTTGCTATGCATCAAGGCATGCTGAGGAAGAGACGATTGGTGACATGAAAGAATTCGGTCCTATTGCCTATGGTTCTTCACACTTATCATGACTCAGTCTTTGGAGGCCATTTGGGATGCTTGACGGCTTATAAAAGATTAACAGGTGAGCTATATCGGGAAGGGATGAAAGTTGATGTGCAAAAATACTGTGAGGAATGTTTGGCCTGTCAACGTAACAAAACAATGGCTTTATCACCTGCCGGATTACTCATGTCCCTAGAAATAGCAGATGCGGTTTGGAGCGAGATATCTATGGACTTCATTGATGGCCTACCTAAATCCAAAGGACATGAGGTAATACTTGTTGTAGATATATTTTTGAAACGGGGACAAACCTCTTTATTAAATGAGACTAATGCTCAAAGTATAAGAGAATTATACTAAGAGCAAAAAAGAAAAGAAAAGAAAACAACCAAACAATCTGCCAATACAAGGGAAAAAACAACCAAAACAAACAAACGCAAAGAACAAGCTAAAAAGGCGAAAACCAACAGAAAAAAGTGAAACTAAAACAGAACCAAAACGAAGAGATCTGAAAACAAAGCAAAACGAAATAACTCTCTCAAAAGGAAAACATTTGAAACTAGAGGCTAGCAAGAAGAAGCAACAGGCGAGCACAAAGCTAACATGCCAAAGTAGTCCAAAACCTAGAAGAGGCACGAAAAAATCTTTCCAAAAACCACCAACAGCTAAAGGTTGTACTGCCATTTGCAACACCTCAACACCCCATGTTGAATCTTCAAAGACAAAGATTGATTTTCCAAATGAAAACACATCCCTCACGCGAGTAGAAGTATTAAAAATATTCACCAAATTATTTCTCCCGTAAGCCACTCTAATAGATTCCAACACCTTTTCCGACCATAACACGATTCATGATTAACAAGATAATCTCAAAGAATAGACTTGAGAAATAATAGAAGAGCAGCCATAGTTTATGCAATGAAGACTTCCATGGAAGAGTTGCACAAAACATTAACATTCTCTCTTACTTCTTTTTATGCTTTCTCTTACTATATTGAAATAATATTGGTGGTCTAACAACATGGGAGGGCTGAACTGCTAATTTAAGCCAATATTTGCCTTCTTTGCTTTTCAGAAATGCTATGTAAGGTTCCTTCACCCCTTTATCCATAAGATGACCCTCTTCGACAAAACAATCTTTCCACTGATTATCTCTTCCCCTAGTCTTTTTCCTTATGCAACCTGTTTATCTGTCAAGAACTCTCCGGTCAGCTGACACTTTAAACCAAGATGATGCCACAATCTATGACAAAGGACAGCAGATCCTTAGGCAATTCTGAGGGTAATTTGAGAGGAAGGGTGACCGCTTCATCAAATAAGGCAGTGAGATCTGCCCCTTCAATTTCTCCATTACACTTGTGATCAAAACCGTTAAAGAAACCCAAAGACTCCTCACTGCTAACACTAAAAGGTGAATCCAAGGCCTCATTGGGAGGCTTTTTAGAGAATTGGCAGCAGGACAAGGAGAACCTCGCATCAAATTTACTTTAGAGTTAGAGTTGGGAAGTTTCCAATAATTGAATTGCTTAGTAGGAGAAACTGGGTTTACTGACCTGATGAAGCAATTAGAGGTCCGAAGTTTGGAGCTGTAAACCTCCAAAAGGTTTAGATTACATTCTGAAATAGATGACTCAGAACGGTGAATCCGAGAAGGGATTGAAAGTGGAACCTTGAGAGCACAACCATCATTAAACTCAGATTTTAATACGGTTGTCTATAAGTTGTCGAAGGATGTTTGCTTCCGATATAATGCCTTAGGATTTTCGGAGCTTCAACATTTTGCTACATTTTGCTGATTTAGGCCTTTTGCAGAAACCTGAAACTAGGAGTGGAGGAGATGAGTTGGCCAAAAATGGAGACAGCCGTTGGGTGGGAGGGAAAAAGTTTTCTTTAATTTCTTTGGAGAATGTCATAAATATTAATGATAGTAATTAAAGAAGCTTTATCCTTTTTTCTCTCTCTCAATAAATCCTTAGCAACCAAATTAAAATTACTCTTAATAGTAATTAAGTGGGCGTTTTTTTCTTTATTCCTCTCACTTGATGGCTCTTCGTCTACTAGTCTTTTAGAAACAGAATCAATACATGTGGCCCCGCTACCAATTTGCAACGGGTGTTTATCTTGCATTCGGCAACATTCAAAGAGGGGGATTGTTCAGATGCCCGTGCAATTAATTCACTATCAACCAGATTGCCGGCCTCTGACTTCTTCTCCGGTGCCGGTGGGATGGCCGGAAAAAGCTTCAAAATTTCAAGAGGATTTCTATTCCTAGGTAGAGCTGCAAAAACTGATTTTGGAACATTCATAGAAGGAAAGATCAAAATTTTCATCTAATAAGACATCTCTAATTCTCAAATGATCAATTGAATCATCCAGCAAAAAAGGAACTTTGGAAGTTCTAGGAGGATTTAGAAATTCAAAGTCACCAAAATGTAGATAAATATGATGAGGGTGCTATGGGGGTGTCAACCTAGTTGAGATGCACCTACTGATCCTTTCTCTATTTCTCTCCCTCAATTCTTGGCTTCCATATTATTCTCATTGTATAGTTCTCTTGTACATTGAGTTTATTAATAATAAAGAAGCTTGTCTCCTTTTCAAAAAAAAATGTAGATAAATATTTCCCCTCTTTAGATTTGTAATTTCGATCGTTGATGGCACAAAACCACATAAGTTCTTCTTTACCTGAATCCAGGCTTCACTACAATTTGTTAAATTCAGAGTTTCAATGGCTATATGTCAATAAGACCTCCAAAGTGATCCCCAATAACCTCAAAGGTGCTTCTACACCAATAATCCAGAGGAAGGTTTTTTATTTTGAGCCAACCATCGTAGCCTTTTAAAACAAGTGGCCGACTGTGTTTGATGTCGTCCCATCTTTCGAATTTGAGGCGGAAATTCCCCCAAGCTTGCCATTTCCCTTCCTCACGGATAAAGTCAATAATTGATCCTTGATCAATACCAATGAGGGTGTTCTCATCAAATAGAGGATTTATTACAGTTTTCATTCCAAAAAATTCTTCCAGCCTCTTACAAATCAATCTCCAGTCATCTTAAGCAAATAATTTTGATATAATCCAAAGGTTTTCAAAGTTAACCTTAGCAAGTTCATGGTTCTTGATCAACCACTGCTTCTGTTTTGGAGGGGAAGGATGACTGTCCACTAGTAACTTCCTTTTTTGACTAAAATCTTGGCTGACTTCCAGTCTTTCAGACCTTATAACTGGGAGTTTAGAGCTACCGGACTTAACCTTATCAACATAACTCAACTTTTCTACCATTTGCGGAGAAGGAAAACTGGATATATTACCAGAGTACCATCTAACATAGTCCATTTTTTCTACAAATTTTTCCAGCATCTTGCAAAACGACTTCCATCCTTGCTGATTTTTTTCTGAGCAAACTCTAATACTGAAAAGACCCCCTGAATATGGCCAATGATCGCAGCTTAGGACCCATCCAGACTTTGCTTGAAACTTTGAAATTTTCAATCTTCCTCTGCCAATATCCCCAAATTGTTTGAAATAATTGTCCACTGGAGTTTTGAGTAAATCAGAGATTATTGACTTAGTCCATCTGAATTGGCCAACAGAAATAGAGATGCTTCTACAGGCTTCCACATCTTCAATGAAACAACTATCTTCCTCTTTCCAAATGCAGTAGTGGGACTGGTCGATTTCGCAACTGACAACTTCCATGTTTTGCTTTGAGACTTGTCAAAAAAGACTGATGAAGAAACCGGCTACCGGAAAGGAAGAGAAGAAGGGAGAGAACTTACCTTCCTTATTGTTGTAGATAGATTGAGTAAATATGGTCATTTCATAGCCTTGAAACATCCTCATACTGCAAAGGCTGTTGCTGAGGTTTTTGTTAAAGAGATAGTTACACAGCTATCCTAAGTCCATTGTGTCTGACCGTGACAAAGAAAAATTTGAGCCATTTCTAGAAAGAGATATATAGGCTGTAGGGAACTAAATCAAGTAGAAGCTTTGCTTACCACCCCCAATCGGATGGACAAACGGAGGTGGTCAATAGAGGTGTGGAAGCTTATATGAGATGCTTCTTTGGGGAGAGACTGAAAGAATGGAAGCATTGGTTACCGGAAGAACAAATCAACAAAAGAATGGGAAGTTCTTATTAGCTGGAAAGGACTGCCACCTCATGAGGCTACATGGGAGAATTGTGATGATTTTGCGCAGCAGTTTCTCACTTCCACCTTGAGGACAAGGTGTGTTTGGAGAAGGAGAGTAATGATAGACCACCGATCATAATACAATATAGCAGAAGGAAGAAAAATGAAGTGGCATGTGCGCAGAAGTAAGAAAGTGGCAAAAGTGGAAACAACCTTGGTGGGGACCACAGTTAGTTACATGACAGGATTGTTTAGAGGATAGGAAGAAGGGAAGAGAAGGGGGGTTATTTTGTTCTGGTATGGAGGGCTGCTAGTTTCCTGGAGAGCAGGGAAGGCAGAGTATTCAGTATCTGGTGGCTGGGTAGTTTTATTTTCAGTCTTGTTGAATTTCTGTTCTTGATTTGTGGATTGTGTTTAGGTTGTAATTTTCTGTGTTAAAGACTGTGTTTGCACTGTGTTAAGACTGTATTTGCTGTTTTCTTTGTGTTTGTTTGGGTGTTTTATGAATATACAAGAACACATTGACTGTATTTGCTGTTTTCTTTGTGTTTGTTTGGGTGTTTTATGAATATACAAGAACACATTTCCTAGTGTTCTATCAGCTAAATGCTGGTAAAAGATAGTCATAAACAAAAAGGTAGTGGAAACTATTGAGTACTAAAAAAAGGTTTAGGTTATAGTATTATACTATGTTATTTGGGAGAAGAAATTAACTAGAACAAGATTTTTGAGCAAGAAATAACTTACCAGCATTTCCCAAATTTGCTTGTTGATGTAGAGACGAACTATATTGAAGACTCCTAAACCCATTCATCTGCAATTAAAATGGTAATTAACATTCTAATAAAACAAATAAATGAGTAGAAATGGTCCAAAACACCATAATGAGTAAAAATGGTGCAAAACACCACGATGGAGCATCTCTAGCTCCATCTTCATCCTACCAATGCCCCTTCACCATGCTTCTACAAACACCCTCACCCTCTCCCTTGAACATAGAATATTGAGTGAGTACAAGCTGTTTTGACAAATAAATCATCTAATCCTTATAATAGACCTAACCTTGGTAAATGTTTTAGGTGTGGACAAGTTGGTCATCTATCAATTGATTGCCCTCAAACACGAAATTTAACAATTCAAGAAAGCAATGAAGAAGTTGAAGAAGAAGTTGAGGAAGAACAAGATGAGAGTAAAAGTGTTTGTTATACTTACTAACATTAGGGTTATTTAATTAGCGTAATATCTTAGGGTTATTTTATTATAGTAACATCTTTGTTATATTGACACACTTTACCTTGTAAAAAACCATTACATGCCTTAAACATTACTAATCTACTTTAGAGACATAGTTCAAGACACAGGGATCTTAAATATATGAGTTTTTTTTTAGAAAAGTTTTTTTGAGAAAAGTTGGAGACGAACTTGATGTACTATTCGACCAGCCATCCTCAAACAGATGGTCAAATACAAGTGATTAATAGAACATTAGGCAACCTCTCTTCACTCAGTGCCTAAGCGGGGATCAACCTAGGAAGTGGGATATTTCCCTTCAAAAAGCTGAATTTACATATAATAACAATTCATGCAAAATCGATCCACTGGGAAGTGTCCATTCGAGGTTATCTATACTTATTCTACTTATCTTACATTTGACCTTCTTAAATTACCTCCTAACGTTGATCTTAGTGCCGAGGTTGACCACAAGTTGATCATATTCAACAGATTCATAAGAAGTTGTGAACAATCTGATTGCTCCAACAAAAAGTACAAGATTCAAGTTGACATTCATAGTCACCACGTTACTTTCAGCCTGGTGGCCTTGTGATGGTGTAAATTCACAACAGATTTCAAGTTGGTTCTTTTTCTAAAATTCCAATAAGAAGTTCAGATCATTTCCTATTCTGGAAAAATTTGGAAACAAGACCTGTCATGAAGATCTTCCTACACCTATGACTATCAGCAATACTTTCACAATGTAGCTTTTTGTTTTCCTTGCTTTGTCCCATATGAGTTCCGATTGTCTGTCGAACTCGAGGACGAGTTAATTTTTCTGGATGGGAGTTCATAGACTTCTATCACATGCACACAAGGCCACAGAAAATGGCCCACGCACGAGGATTAGCCACCAAAACATGAGGACCGTACTTGTAACTTGCTCATAATGACCCAATGCCAAAGAGCATCAAGTTTAGCCAACAAGGCCTTCTTACAGAGTCTCAACTTACAAATGCTTTCTAGATTATCCAACCTCAACACTATTTTCTCCACTGACCAAATGAACGACCAACTCCCACCTTTGTGAACTGCTTCCCACAAAAAAATTTTCTAAAGTTAAAGCTACCACTAGCAACATGGATTCTAGATACAGATATAAAGCAAATTGGGATCCCACACAGAACAAATTGGATGAGAGTCAACTTACTTCCCTTAGAGAAAATCTAGGAGGCACGGGCAGTAACACACGACCCGTGACAACATGCAATACAGCCAATTTCTAGAAAAGTAGGACATGACACGTTAAAGACATGTTATAATTTTTTTATCTTTTTAAATAATATATGTGATAATACTTGTAGCATAGAAAATAGAATGAATTCACTAAAAAAATGTTCTTAGACCAAAAACATCAAGATACACCTTTCCAAAGACACGTCATGTCTCTGAAATCTGATTAAACCATACCAAAAATTCCAGATAATAATCCAAAAACTCACACCACAAAAACTCACACTTTCATCCAAAAACTCACACCATATGTGTACAAATTCCACATTAAATAAATACAAAATAGTAAAAAAAAATTAAATGCACCACAAAGGCCCATGGCCTAAACCATACTTTATATAAATTTCAACATCTTCATTGGGACTACATATTAATACAAAGTGTTGGAATTCTTTCCTTTTTTCTAGGCTTTTTCCTTGTTAGAATCCTAGAATAATTATGGAAAGATTATGGGAATGTATTCCTTATTTTCCTAAATCTTTTCCTTTTTTATTCCATTGTGTACTCTATTTATTCTCCCTTGTACCTATTGCTTTATTCATTAGAAAATAATAACAACACAAACAATCGTGGTTTTTCTCCCGGTACTCGGGTTTCCACGTAAATTGGTGTGAACTCGTTGTCTCTCTTTTCAATACAAAGTAATGAATAAAAAAGGATATATATGTGTGTGTGTGTTCTGTCAAACCAGTTGGAACCCTCAAACATTGATACACAAAAAAGAGAGAAAAAAAAAACGAAGGGAAGAGCTTTTAAATCCAGACAGCAAGTAACCAAAACGAAGGGCAAGCACGGATGGTCTGATCGGAGTTGAAGTCACCGGCGTCTTCTGATCGGAGAGGGTGAGTGGCGGTTTCCGACGTCGTCTGGTCGGAGGGGAGGGGCCGAACGTTGAATATTCGAGAGGATAGAGAAAAGTGAATATTTGTGTCCCCTCCCACGTGTCGGTGTGTGTCGAGGCATGTCGGAATTTAAAAAAATAAAAAAGAAAATACACGAAATTTTGCGTGTCAAGCGCATTTCAGAGTTGGACACGTGTTCGAAACTGACACTCTCCAAAAAAAAGTGTCCATGCTTCATGACAGAAAATGCTATTTAGGAACCATAGCTGTTTTTAATCTTATGCACATGGTTCCAAATGTCCCTCTTTTGGGATTATAACAAAAACCATCAACCTCAAATAAGAAAACAGGAAACTACCCACCTCACAGTCGATGACAAACTAAAGAAGTCCAATCTAACACTAACATTATAGAATGATCAGAGTTTAAACCATTCTAACAGGAGGACTTGCAGGATATTAATTTCTAACATAGGTGGCCACCAACAGTTTGAACTCATAACCCCATAGATCCTTTACTTTTTTCAACCTGCCCCCTCATCAATAGACCACCCAATACCCTTGGCAGTTACATTTTCAGCCTCCTAACAAAACTGGGTCGAAGATTCATGATGAAACCATCCCTTACGGAGGAAAATATTAGGATACTAACAATAATTTAGACCGAAAGGACTGTATAAATGGCTTAAACAGAGGCGGTACTCTGGTTTACTTTATTTATATATAAAGCCAAATGATCCAGATTCACAAGATGAAAAGAAATAACAAGAAACAACAAGGAAAAATGCAGAAAAGATCATACCAGCCTCTTGGTTTTAAGAGACCCTGGTGGCTGCTGTAGCCCTACCTCCTAAAAGATAAAAATACCCTAGCTACTCCAACCTAATAATCCTATTTATAGACTCACATATTCCTCAGCCCAGTGGGCCCTACCACTCAGAACGTCCTTCCAATCATTTCTCCATAATAATTCCCTGTGCAGTTACTTTTCTACCCTTCCTCCTATAAGTATGGATAATTGGGGGTCTTACAGAAAATCATTACCAGTAGATAACATTTTAGCAGATTGTGAATGGTTAGCACGCCTTAAAGGCACTTTCAGTTTAAAGGGCCCTTAGACTTCTATTGCCAAAAGTTTAAAATATATATATATCTCATAAAAATGGTATAGAATCTCTCAAGGTGATAACATCATTTTTTTTTCTCGGAGGACCGTGTTAACTTTCTGTTGGAGTTAATAATTTTATAGATATTTGTGTATAATATTTATTGATGTAGTAGGATTCCAGTAAATTAGGATAACTTCATTTGTAGTTTTCATCCAAGGGGGAGAGAGAGAAGAGAAGAAAAGAAAAATCAAACCTTAATTGACTACGATTAGGATTAGGTTCTTTGACTCATTAAGATTATGACTAGTTTCATTGGTCTTGTGCATCCATTCCTTGAGACTCAGAAAAATGGAGCTGCAATTTCTGAGTGATCAAATTCCAAAACTTGGCTCTTGAAACGAATGTTTTCGAGGAAGTCCCTCCAGCATAAGCTTTTAAAGGAGCGTGGTTGTCTCAATTCCACATAGGTAGGAACATTTAGAACGCTAAAGTTCCTAAAAAAGAAACTTCTTCCTTCAGGTCTTGCCCAAGACTGGTTAATTTGTTACCATAGAATTCAAAAAGGTTTCCAAACTTTGTTTTACTTCCCAGCTGCTGGCAATGGCATTGTGCCAGAGCTATAGAAGACTAAAACTATCTTACTTTAGATTGCCCTTACGTATTTAAGAGTTGTAGAGTCTCTCTTTCAACATTTACCAGTGCTTCCCTAAGACAACCATTCAGCCCCTCTTCAATTTCTTTGCGAACATCTTTAAGGCTCTATAAAATCTTTTGGAAGCAGACTAAAAAATAATCGCAGAACCTTTCAAGGAGATTCTAGTTGTTTTTAGGACTTTTGGGACAGTTGTTTTTCTCGGTATTCTCCGCCAAAAGAGTTTTGAAATTATGATTGTTCATTTATTTAATACAAATTGTGGTTTTTTTTTTTTAAACTCCTCTGGATTTGGTGGGAGATTTCTCATCTCCCCACTGTTTTATCACTTTTTCCTTAATTAAGTTTGTGTCCTATATACAATTGTGCTAAAACCTAGATAATACTTCAATTCATAAACCTAGATAAAACTTCAATTCAGAACTTAGAGGCACAAAAATGTCCCAGATGTTTGGCTCCAGATCCAACGGAGAAAACACAGTTAGATGATGTTTTTTGTGATCTTTATGGTTTAAACATTCATTCGTAAACTAGCAACACCAGAGTTCATTTTGCACTAGGTTAGCCGCAATAAGCATTCCAGAGAACAGGTCCCTACTTGATTCATGATTACAATATTGAGACAAACGTAATTACATGAATATTTTCTTCTCTCCATCATAAGCACAACAGAGTGCAGAGTTTCCAACAAATATACAGAAAACAAACAAGTAGACGAAACGAAAGTGATAAATAGATTGGCCAAACTGCCTACCAGCAGAGAAGATGAAGTACTGAAAAGCCCAAGTTCTTGACAACCTAAACATTTGATCCAATAGAAATACACCAATCAGGAACACATAAAATTGTAAAAACACCATAAGGCGAGAGATATAAAGAAACAGAAAGTACCGGAGCGATGAAGAGGAAGCGAAAAGGCATGGCGATAGAGAGAAACAACTTCCATGGAGAAAAACGGGAGCAAAGCATGAGCAGAATAATGGTTTGATAGAGAAACTCTATTTGACGACAAATTGAGGATTAAGAGAAGATGAAAAACAACCCAAGAGTTCAATCACCATAAGATAAGTCAAAGGGAGCAGGAAACGGAAATCGAAAGGCAGAATTTATGGGGAGAAAGTAAGTTGAAATGAGATGGATTTGGTTAAGGACAGAGATGATTGAGAAGAAAAAGACGAAAAACATGAACAAAATGAAGAAGACGAAGAAGAAACAGAGTAGGAGATGGAAGAAATGAAGTGATTATTTACGAGAAGCAAAGAGAATTGAATGCGGAGAAATGGCGGAAGATTCAGAAAGTGAAGAGAGAGAGAAGCGTGCAAAGAGCTTTTCCTTTTGCTCTTGTTGCTGTACAAATAGGAGTGGGGAATATATTTGTACTTTTAATCTTGAGATAAAGTTGTGTAATGATATTTGTGTTTGAATGAAGCCCATATTTACGTCGTTGTCAGTCTCCTTTACCAATATGGGTTCTTGGGATGAGCATCATCAACAAAATTGATAGCTTATCACTTAACAAAACAATTTTTTTTTTGGAAAATTCACAAATGTAGTAACATTTATGAAAAACTACTAATTTTGTTTTTTTCTCTCACCATGCAATTCTTCCCTAATTTTAAAAAACTAAAATACATTTGGAAGCCCTAACGTCAGGTATTCTCACATAACACTAAATCCCAAACACTGTGCTCATTTCGACCAGACAGACTTGAGTTTTTAGTTTCTTCTCTTTAGATCTCCAATTTTGATAATGTTCCATAAAATGTTGTATTAATTAACTAATTGATTACCATCATGTTTAATTATTAACCAATGATCATGCTACCAAACATATGAAATTGTGTGTAGCAAACCTTGGTAATTGGTCTCCTTTGCACCGATTTTGGAGTGAGGAATATTTGGTGCTGTGTTTGATCTGCTTCTATCTCTTCAAAATCTTCCATTCTATCTCTTCAAAAGCTTCATCAATCTCACCTTATCTTGTTGATTCTCCATCATATGTTAATAAGTTTATGGTGGTTAAGTTGAATTTATGGCAAAATTTGAGAATATAAGTTAAGATGATTGACTTGTTTGTTAGACACATAATAAACACTCCATAAAATAGCAACATAAATATATTGTAGAATATTTTAAATCTCCATTTCTTTATGGTTGTTCTTGTTGATGACAAGAAGAATGGTAAAACAAGAGGTTCACTTTGCATAAATGGCAAATTTATTCTTAAATTGATAAAATAGAAAAACAGAAAGTCTTAAATGTCCCTATCTAAGTGAAAAACTTGAATTTTAACTACAATTAATCAATAGACCTAAATATCGTGTAATTAAATAAAACTTATCACACATGATTAAAACCCAAAAAAGAAAAGCTATCACCATCAAAGCTCCACGGCAAAAAGTGGCTACTTCGGATTGAGACGGAGAGGGAGACCGCGAACGAACAGTGGAGGCTTTGGATTGAGACGGAGGTGGACTATATTCCTCCTATAACATCTCAAAATCATTATAACTCTAAACTAGGCAATTAACTAGGAAAATTGCAAAGAAAGCACATAGCCAGGATACAACTTTTATCATGGAATGAAGGATGGAAGAAAACATCCTCCATCATAAAACAACTATTTGAATACAACGAGACCCCAGAAGCCATAAAAGAAACAGAATTTTGAATCTTGAATAATTTGTTTTGATTTTTATAAAGTCTAGTCACTGTCCAGTTCCATGTTGTTCCAAAGTAAGATATCAAACCGAACCAAATTGTGTACTTCTCTCTTGGGTAGCCTTAAACAAATTATAATTTTCTTCAATTAGATGAAAACTGTTTTTTTGGTTACCATTCTAAGACTAGCAAACATCCCTCTAAAGAAGCCAGCAGAGGACAGAGAACTCACAATGAACAGTGGCGGACGGAGACGAAGACACTACAAGAAAAATGGTCTACGACGACAGTTATTTTCTGTCGTGAATAAAACTTGTGACACTTATTTATAGTCATAGTATCGTCTGTCTGTCGTGGAAAGTTCTTCTATGAAAGTTCTAAAAAACTGTCACAATATATGTTTTCATGATAAAAAATAAATGTCATTAATTAGTATTTTATGACAACAAATAACTGTCATCATTTACACATTAACGACAATAACAAAAATATCACGAATTCTTATATTATGACACTTGTTTCCTGTCAAGAATGTGTCAATCGTGACAACTTTTATAAAATTTAATTGTCATTGTTTCGATATTGACGACATTTATGAAAATTTCACAAATTAATATATTATGACGTTTTTTTCCTGTCAAGCATAGGCCAATCGTGACCGTTTTCATAAAATTTAATTGTCATTGTTTAGATATTGACGACAGTAAAAAAATGTTACGAAGTTGTATACTATGACATTTTTTCTTGTTGTATATTCCTCAATTCTTGTTTTTCTTGCCGCTCTATCATTACACTAACAATTTCAATAACAATAATGTTCTAATACATCACACCCATATGAAAACAAAAGGTCAACACTTTAATATATATACGTAATGATACACTTTGTAATATTCGTACACTCATTGACTAATAACCATTTTTTGTTGTTAAAAGGTAGTTTCCATAGGAAAAAAAATAAACATTGACTTCCTTAGCTACCAAGAAGCCATTAGAAGCAAAAGTTTGCTACCAACCATAAAAAAAAAGTGTTATATCAATCAATTGCTCCAAGTTGGCTTCACTGCTCCAATGGATTCTTCTAAACCTAGTAAGAAAACAAAATCTCACTTTAGAGTATGACTAAATAACATTACCTATAAGAAGGTTCTACTTAAAGCTATTTGAAGGTAATTAAAGAACATTACCATTGATGTAAGATTGAAAAAAACAATAGTGAGATTATAGAAGAATAACTAGAATGTCCAAACTTTTTTTTTAGATTTCCAGCTCTTCATTCCAAAGCCTACACACTAAGAGGGAGAACCTGGAATTCTTTGAAGTATACAAAACCTGTACATATAATGAAGAAAGTCCAAACCTAGAATTCTTTGAAGCAGATTATTAGAACTAAAAATCAAAACTCTCACGATAAATACAAAAAATAACTCTCTTGAACCTTTGAATTTCAAAAACTTCAAACATGAAACTTAGAAAAACTTTGAAGTGAATTTTTGTTTGAAGTTAGAAAAAGGAACCTTCAAGATTATTCACTAAAGATTATAATAAGATTAAATTTGTCTCCAACAATACTTTTTCAATATCATAAAAAATATTTAATTTAAATAATTTTTATATACAAAAGCTAAAGCCAAAGTTAGTGATTCTTCACACTGCTTTTCTTTTTCATTTGCCCACAACTTCACATACATCAAACACACTCTCTCTCATTTCATTTACATTTTGAACCAACAACAACAAAAAATGATAATGCAAAAAGATGTATGATTTATTAGGTGGAAAGCTATGAACTATATAGAAAAAACAGAAAGTGTTAGAACCTCACTCACTTTCGGGTTGGGTCATAACATTGATCTTTGGGATAGTTGCAAATTTAGCAATTAAATTCAAATTAATTAAGTATATAGCACAATTTTAAAAAAATTGCAAATATAGCAAAATTTGTCAAATTCTATCAATGATATAAGTCTATCACTGATAGATCATGTTGCAAATATTGATCAATCACTAATATACTATATGAAATCTATCAGCGATACAAGTCTATCAGCGATAGTTTTGCTATATTTGCAATTTTTTTAAAATGTTGCTATATCTTTAATTATTATTACTAAAATAGTCATCCATTGCATTTTTCCTTGATCTTTCCATGCTTTAAAACTCTTCAGAATTCGAAGGCCCTGCCACCATAGCCCACTGATCAATATCAAGAGAATGTAAACTTTAAATTTTCCATAAACAATAAAATTTCTAGTACTAAACGTTCTATACTTTTGTTCTCCATGGCTAAAGGTTTATCTTAATAAATATCTTACATAAGTAAAATTCTAAACCTATTTCTATGTGTAGAGAAGTAACAAGTTAGAGTCAATTATGGAAATAACAACCATACTGATAAACACAACTAAAATCAAAGTAATCTAAAAACCAAGAAATGGCTCCAATTGAAACTTGAGCTTCATTGCAACTCCAATTGAACAAACTTTCTGAAAACAACTGAATAAATCATCAAGAACTACAAATCAAGAAGTGGAAAAAATGTAAAAGACTACAAGTTAACAAAAAAAAAATCATTTAAAACACATGGAGAAAAAGCGTCTTAAACATTCCTCCAAAAACTAAATTCAATTAAACAACTCAATTAAGAACAACGATTCCCAAAAAAACAAACTTCACCATCCAAAAGCATCCCTGAAAATACATTTTTTTTACTAAAGCATGGATCATCCATACCAAACAATCAATTTCTTCACCAAACAACTTCAAACAGTAAAACCTAAACACACCCAATTGACTATAAACCCAAATAATTCATCAGATACAAAAAACATACACATAAAATTCCAAAAGAAAAAAAATAAAGAAAAGGAAAAAGATGCATACCATGGAGTACTAGAGAGTTTTGAACTAAGAGTTCAAACTTAGTTCAACTTTTGTACTTTAGAAAGATGTCAATCGTTAGATTAATTTTTAAAAACTTAAAAACAAAATAGTTATCAAACCAAAGCTTAAATTGAACTACTTGAAACCTTTATTCTGCACCTTACAAAATTTCTTAAAGAAAGGGAATATCGTTTTATCATTCACTACAACTTCAACATGTCTCCTCACCAAAGTAATCCACTCGAAAACATGGCAAAAAATTATCCACACATTTTAAAGACTAAAGATAAATATGTTATTTTACAAGTAAACAAAGATGTTAAACCTTGAAAAGAAGATTATAAAAATTGAAGAAAATAGTTTAAGACTCGTTGCATTTAGATATATGGGTCTTAAGATCTCACATAAAAAAGAAAATACTACATGTTTATTATATGTTTGCAAATTTTTTAATCAACAAATAAAATATGCTCAATTATATTTGAAATATATTTAAATAGTTGAGAAGTTTAGATATTACAATATCCATATGACATGTATATATCAACACCAACTAGATCTTGGTCGACATGACAAGAGAAAGTTTTGAGAGAATTGGAGGGGAAAGAAGAGGGGAGGAAACGGAGAATATGAAAGGAAACATTAATGGAAAGAAAGAATGAGTTGAGAGAGTAACAATTTTTTTAGAGATGAAATGCTAAAAGACGTATTACATAGAATATAATTAACAGAGGGATCATTTTATGCTACATATTGGATTAGAGATTATGGTAAATTGCAGATGCATACAAAATAAGTGGTATGAATATATATAGAGTGAAATAAAAGATTTTCCAATTCATTGCTTAATTAAGTACACAAGAAAATGTTGTGTAAGGGTTAAAATTAGATCAATACATTGTCTTGAAAGGCTTATAAACCTTGAGATCAAGCATGATACCACTAATAGAGCCCACAGCTGCAGCAAGAGAGATCAAAAGGCATCCCATGCTCATAGTCTGCACACAAATCCACTTCACACTCCATTTAGGTACCTTCTTCTGAACAACATACATCTGGACTGGAAAATAGACAGTCATCGGCCAAAATTGAAGTGCCCCAATGAACCCAACGATGTCATTGAAGAAAGGGAGCAACATGGCGACGATGGTGGTGAAGCAGACAAAAAGAGTTCTCCATACCAGTCGAAAGAGGTTGACATTGTAGGAGCTGCGAGATGAGAAGAGGGAGAGCTTGTACTCTTTGGTGAAGAAGGGGGTGTCTGGCCATGTTTGGACAACCTTCTTCTCAACAAAGGCATAGACGGGTTGGCTAAAGACTTGGTAGGCCCCAACGAGGTGAACAACAATGGAGACATTGGCGATGTCGAGGAGCCAAAAGGGGTTGTAGAAGCCAAAGCCAGTTAAAAGGTTACCGGGGGCTGTGTTGCCAAAGGCTGCATAGCCCATGCATCCACATAGCATGTAGAATATGGTGGTTAATGTAATGCTGAATCCTGCTGCTTTCTTCATTGTCTTTGTTTCTGAAGGTGGACTTCTAATTGTATCCTGTAAATAAAATTATTGTCTTTTCAAAATTCTAAATTTAATAAAATTAAATTTTAATGTATGATTTTACCCTACTAACTGCAATGTTTATTCATAAAAATTAATTTTCAATAATTCCCTAATTAAAAATAAACATTTATATGTAAATAATTGTATTTGAAACTAAAAAATTTAAAAAACTAAATTAACTTCAAGTATATTTCGGTGAAGGTTTGGATTTTGAAGTAAATTCCCTTACTATACTATTATTTCTTTACCAAAATAATTAATGGAAAGCAACCATATCCAAATTAAAATAATATAATCCACTTGAAGGATGTTAAAGCTAAAAGCAAATTTTGTTAGGTTTAGTGGTCAAGTGTCAACTCACAAGCAGTGATTTTAAGAACATTTTTCTTTTCTTACAATAATAAACAAATATTCAATTAATTCTTTCCACTTAAAATTGTGCACTTGGAACAAATTAAGCCTTTTTTGAATTTTAAATATTTTGTTTTGTTTTTCTTCATAAAAAAAAGAAAAGAAAAGATACTGGATGTCAAAAGTATTCTATATTTTATTTTTTATTTGGAAAGATTTTGTTCTCTCATATCTATTCTCTTAACGCTAATTATTTTAAACTAAAAATGGTTTTAGGTATATCAAAATGTCAATGTCTACGACCAACCGAGATACAAGGGATAAAACTCGTAGTTCATGATTCAAAATTTAAATTTGACATCTTTGACCTAGTAAGATCATTCTTGCTTGTCTTAAATGCTCCTTCAAATTACACATCCTATAAATGATTCATAAAAAATGAATGTGTTTTTTCGTTGATATAAACAGTAACCTTGATTTTTTTTAAATATCTTTAAACATACTTTTATCTCTTCACGATATTCTATACTTTAATAAACAAGTTTTCTAACTATATTTTATGTGATCTCGATTATTTCATGTTCACTCGAAAATTTCTATCATGGCATTGACATATTTTGTTATATTTAAAAATCACTTTGTTAATTTCGCCCGTACATTTTTTTTTCTTATTATATTTTATTTCTTTTTGTTAATTTTCTTTGCCTACTTAATCACATCAATTTGTCCGTTTGTGTGGGAGAATCAAAGAAAGCAATTCAACTAACTTTTCTATTTATTCCTCTTTATTAATGTCCTTTGGTGTTGTATACTTTTTAGATTTAACATTAAAAATATAAATTATTTTATTTAGTTCTTAGGTTGACTCTACTGAATTTAAGTAATAGGTAGATGTTCATGCAAAAAAATATATATTTATATAAATCATTAAATTTTTAGCCTAATTAGTTATAGACGTATAAGATCTTCCTAGATATAGAAAAAAACGAATCAACAATTTACCTTTTACGATAAAATATTTACATTCCGCACATTAAAAAAGGTGCTTCATGATGATAGACGTTCGTCTATCAATACCTATTAACTGACAAAATCTATCATTAATAAAGACGAATAAAAAATAATTAGTGTTTAGGGTTTAGGGTTTAGGGTTTTGGATAAAAACTCATCCTATTGGTTTATATGTGTGTATATATTGCTATTATTGTGCTGCCTTTATTCATATTTATAATGATATATTAATTGAAATAAAACTAGTTTTCTCTAATTTATATAATCAGGTAATACTGTATAGTAGCTTTAATTTATTATTACTATTATCATTATTTGAAGCACTATCTTTTGATGGCTGAGCTTAAACTTGTGTGTAATCATTTTAAAGTTTAAAATTTCAATCAATTCAACTTGATAAGTGTAATGAAACTAAATTATTTATTTATTTATATTTTTTTTAATATTCATTTTTTTTCTTATTAAGTTTAATTAGAGTTAAAAGAGTAAATTAAAAAGTGGCTGATAATTATAAATAAAAATAAATAAAAACAAAAAGGGTGGAAATTTTACCTGAACTTCAATAAGGACAATTGCAAAAGAAGAAGCAAAAGCAATATCGCCAAGTGCTTGGAAACTTCTCCATATCTTTTCACTTTGAGTTACTGTTCCCACAGTTATTCCACTAAGTGTTCCTTTAAAACTCCCACTTTCTACATATAATATCAAAGATTAATTATTAACAAAAAGATTAACTACATTAAGAAAAGGAAGTTTTAAAAAGTTAATTAATTACTTATGATTCTTTCACTTTTATAAGTATTTATATTTTAACCAATCACTTTCATGCTCTAAATTCTACCCTCTTCAAATTTTAAATTAAAAAATTCTTTGGATAATAAATTTTGTTTAATACCATCCACTTTAACCAAAAAAAAAGAAAAAGAAAAAGAGAAATCTATTTAGTTGTAATTTATAAATATATAATTTTACTTCAAAAAAGTTATTCCAAACATATACTTATTTTTTCAATATCTTTATAAAAGAAATAAAAAAAAAAAATCCACACAGTACACAAACACATATGTAATGCTAATTTTATTCTCATTAGATACCACTTTCATCCAAATTTAGTAATATTTGATACTACTTTCATCCAAATTGAATACACTTCCAAATATGTTTTTAATAGATAATAAACAAGTAAAAAGTAAAAAAATAAACAATATTCTCTTTTGGTGCAGTAATTGGTTGAATAGATATGGAATGTTGTATCTCAATTGAATTTGTATTAGTAAGTTCAATTGACACTTTATTTTATATTCAAAGACAAGTGGTCTCGGGTTTAAATCCCTTCACTTCAAGTTGCATTAGTAGTAATTTTTATGATGTTAAATGAAAAGAATGAAACCTGCGACTTTGGCTATGCCAAGGGTAAGGCCAATGGATGAATAGGTAAAAGACATGATAGCAGCAACAATGGAGAGCCACCAAATCTGATCAAAATTTGGAATTTGAGATAAAATGATTTCCACAATTCCAAAAGACAACATGAATGGATTGCTTGAAATATGACATGGATTTTTTCCTCCACTGCTATGAAAGCAATTTGACCGTTTAATTGCCCTGCCAAACACCACCATCAACAAAACACAAACTATTACTATCAGTACAGATTTCAACAAAATCCTCTTCCTTTTCATTTCTTAAATTAAAGACGTAGTTGCATATACTTACTCAACTTATAGCAAGAAAAAGGTAGTCTTGTTAGTAACATAACAAACAAACTTATGGCAATGGTGTGTTATTCATTAAGCTTAATTTAGAACAACCAGAAATGATTTCCTAATGAAACTGTATAAAATTATTTATTTAAGTTTCCTCTTGCTACCCATTTTATTTTGTTTATTTTACTTTATTGCTTTGGTGCGCTTGTAAAAAATGCAAAAATATTTATGAAAAATAGAAAAATGTAACTTTTCTTTTGTATGTGTTTTGAAAGTTTCTTTTTTTCATTTTACAAAACATGCCATTTTCAAAACTTGACTTTTAGTTTTTTCTTTTTTAAGATGTGAGTACAAAATATATAACAGCACCTTGAAACGAATAGGACAAAAAGTATAATTTATAGGCATAGTTTCTTGTCGAGTCTCGAACTCACATCATGCTGATTGACGAGGCAATTGTATATCCAATTGTTATTCCGATCAAGTTTATGTACTGCATTATTCCACATGCCACCATGTGTGTCTCACCTTTATTGAAAAAGAAAAAAGAAAAACTCAATATTGTTCAAAGAAACATTGATTGCGATCAACATAATATTATGCATTTAATTCTTTATGTGTTTGTTTATATCCATACCAAGGAGGGAGCGAACTGCATGCATGTAAGTGGGGTTTCTCTTGCCATTGACCGGGTCGCCGGAGCGATAGCAATCGGCGAGCAAACAAGAGGTATAGTAACCTATGAAAGCAAACAGTATCATCACTGAAGGACCGGCGATCCATCCGAGTTGCGCAATCGCCCATGCCAATGATAACACACCCGAACCAATGACCGCAGTTATTATATGAGCACTTGCCGTCCAAAACGTACCTAAAACATATGATAAACAAAATCCCAAAGAGCAAACTGAGAGCATGTTTGAACGTACATAGGAACAAGATTTTATAAACGTAAAATTTGAGAAGGTCCAGTGGGTCGTCATATTTTACCGGTTCGTTTGGGGCAACCATCATCGTCGAAGCTAGCGGAGTCATTGACGGGAAGCACGGCCATGGCCGCGGAGTGAAGGAGAGAGAGGAGGGTAGCCAAGGAAAGAGTGTTTGGAGAAGGGAAAGGGAGAAAGGTGATGGAGAGAAAAGGAGTGGAGGTAGCTGAGTTTATATAAAGTTTCAAAAAGGAAAAATGATATTAAATAAAGAAAAGAAAGGTAATTAAAATAATATAGAGAAAAATACACGTTCTAAGAAGGACCCAAGTTTTAGAGATTTTCTATACTCCAATTATTGCTACTGAAATCAGGAAGTGAACAAGTCAATATTTTTCTTCTCTTTTCGAAGGTTATTGGGTTGGAGAAAACCTTCTGACCCTCCCACTACCATCATGATAGTTTTAAAATAAAATTAAGAACCCAACAAAAGTATGTAAAGAATTTGCATCAATATAAAATATGTGTTAGATCTCTGGTTTGAGTTTGTCTATTCTTATTTTAATTGACATGTACTTAATTGTTTCTTAAATAAGAGGTTTTTAAGTCTCTATGCTCTACATTCGTTAACATAAATAATAATTTTCAAAATAATACACCCTAATTCTCAATTAGCTAGTCTTAGAAATTTTGGAATAATTTTGCAGGTTAAATAAGTTCTCAATTAATCTAAAGTCTTTAGCTTTTATCCCTTTGAGTTCTTACTTTACATCAAATATATGTCAAAATTTGTTGACAAAAGGA
Organism: Cucumis sativus; assembly: GCF_000004075.3. Classification (NCBI taxonomy): domain Eukaryota; kingdom Viridiplantae; phylum Streptophyta; class Magnoliopsida; order Cucurbitales; family Cucurbitaceae; genus Cucumis; species Cucumis sativus. Next base: position 20,985,914 of record NC_026658.2, read on the forward strand.
TATGCTAGGTGTAAAAGTTAATTTACTACTTTATTACTTGGGTTGATATTTTTTTCTGTGTTTTAGATTGCTAAGATATAAATATATCGTCACATTCGACTAGAAAGTTTTAAGTTAGTATCTACAACATGCTATAATTCTAAATTTGAGTATAACTCAAGTCAAAGAATATACTATTGATTACTGTTGAAGTGTTAATATAATATAAAATTTATTTTCATTCACTAACACATAAAACATGTTTAAGATTGATTTTTGAATGACCAACATCATCATTATTTGGCATACATAGAATCACATATTTTTTTTTTACTAAAATGTATGTAGTTTGACAACGATAAGAGAGTGATTTTAGGAACATCGGTGTATTAATTAGTTGCAATTAATTTTGATGAAAATTTATATATTTGAAAGATTGTAACAAAGTTGGAGTTTTATCAACAATTTGATGAGAATCTCCAAACTTTCAAGAAGAAGAAACATCATCAATAAGATATTAATATATAGAGGTATCTCATGCAAAATTAAATGCCCAAAACATTGACCCTCAATCTCAAATATTGAATGGGATTAGTGGTTTGTGTTTTGGAGAACACACCAACATAAGCAACAAGCTTATTCCTTATAATTTGTTACCTATTTGGAATTTTCTACTAAAATAGTTAATATTTGACTATTATCTTTCAAAAAGTAAAAAAAAATCATAATAATATTAGCTAATTCCAATAATATAAAATTAATGATTATTTGAACAAAATTTCAAAATTTAACTAAACCATCTAATTAATTATATTAATTCAACATCAAATATTAAATTTATTTACTATCATAACACTCTAGTAATTAAAACCCAGTAGCTGTATTTTCTTTACTATAGATGTACTTCTATCCACTTAATATAGCCATTTTATCCTCGAAATCATTTATGGTTCCTTAAGTTACATTGATCTTCTAATGAACATTGAATTTGCGGCCCAATCACTAAACGGAATCCCTCTCAAACTAATGCGAGAATGTGGCTCTTTCTTCAAGACTTGAAGTCAGCACTCAAGGAAACAACCTCTCTACTAATCCTATAAGTGAGTAAAAATGAATTTCACCTTCCATCATATGTGCTAAGCTATCTATGTGGTCTTACACCTAAAATGGAGTCTTATTTACCTAGTGATCTCGGGCTGGTCTTACCCATGTAGATCTAAGGATCATTATGAATAAATATGAGTTTATAGTTAGCTCAATATTAAGATCAAACTATCTAGGCCATCGAATTAAGAATAGTCAACTTTAAACAATAGACGGTCTTAAGAAGTAAAAGTAACAATTTTGTGGTCTAATCTTATGAAAACTCACTGCATAGGATGATGTTGCCACCATGTCTCTACATGAATAATTTAGGATCACGTTGTTTGATGAAATACAAAGTGGGTTGGATCCATAGTGTCTCTAGAATAGGATACCTAGCTTTGGATCATTTAGGTTATTCACTTAAACTTGATCCACTTTGAAGTCAACTTATAAAGTTCAAGTATACATACTATAGCTAGGGTTGTAAGAATAACCCAAATAATTCGACAACTCGAACTACCCAATCCATATTATATGGGTTGTATTGGGTTAGTTTAAAATGTGAGTTGAGTTGGGTTGGGTTGAACATTTTGGTTTTTTGAGTTGGGGTTGAAAATTTTGGTTCAACCACACACACACATAGATAGAAGTCTTTCATCTCGGAGCATCTCGAGATAATGTATGACCGAGATTGAATAAAACAAAGACCAAATTCTTTCATCCCGGACCATCTGATCTTGATGCCACTAAGGCTCGAGATCCAATAACTAAAGGAAGAGATCTTTCATCCTGGGACATCTCGGGAAATCTCATAGCATTGTATATGTCACACCTAGACCTGCATACATTCTTGTTTGGTACTCGAGACGTGGCATGACTTTGAGTATCCTTGACGCAATAAACGTCAAAGACGCTCAGTCTTAGGTCCTTAAGCTTTATGCTTAATCACCAAGTGAATTTCCTTTGATTTAACTAAGAACTTGAACAATTCTTGGGAGATATAAACACTTAACACATAATGTAAACAATCAAACTTTTATTAAACTTAAGCAAATTGTTTTACAACATAATACAACTCTTAAACTTAGAAAGTGAACGTCTTGACAGCCTTCTTGCCTAGCAACTCCTTCATTTCTTTTTTACTTGATGTTAACATCTGATTCCTTGAAGATAAAATTGTAAAACATAAGTCAATAGACTTAATAAGGTTTTAAGAATTCATTTTTGTAAAATACCTTATGTCAACATCATCAAATCACATAATCTTTCATTTGCAATAACATATCATTTCACATAAACATTTATTACAGATAAACACACATTAGTCATGAATCATTCCTTTCACTAAGGATCCCAAATATCTACATTAGGTCTAATTGATTGCGTTTAGACTACCTGTAACAACAACATCCAAGAATATAAAGATTCGTCCTTGTTACTCAGACCGCTAACTTCAATATGCTCCTTTCAATGTATTAACCAGCTTCTCATCACCATGTGGCCCCTTTCACCCCGGTTTCCTTGACTCATTATGTGCCTATAATAGTTATCCTATTTATAGAAAATAACTAATGGTTTGAACACCATTTCATAACAAGTCATGCTTAAAACACATAAAACATACTTTAAAACATGTAAACTTTTCATATAACGACTCTCTTATAGAAACATTTGAATTGAAATCACCATTTTAAATCAGTAAAGACCTTATAAAGCAAGCTTAAAATCATATAAATACTTTGAAATAAACACTCACAATACTTAGCCTTAACCCGAAAAGCTCCTCTTTCACTTCTTCTCGCGTAGACAAAACGACAGCTATTCAACTCTTAAGTTTTCTTCTCAATAATCTTCAGAATAACTATACTAAATAATTTGGCCGAAGCTCTCTATTATACTACTTCCAAATTAGCTTAATTACCCTTAAACTCTTGTTAGCTCGCTAGCTCCTACTCTTAGTGGTGCACGTGTAGACTTAAGGTTTAACCTTAATCATGCTTAACTTAATCTCCACATGTGGCCCATTAAACATACATAGAAAATTTCTGAGGAGTTTCCTTACTTCTTCTCTCGTCAAAATACCTTTTCTTTAAACACTTGGTTAAAATTACTCTTTAACTTAAGTAAGGGTCTTATAGTATATCCGAGATTGAATGAATTGAATGCAAAATTCTTTCATCACGAGGCATCTCGGTACAACTAAGACTTGAGATTGTGTATCGTGAACTGCACAATTGTTTATATTTGAAAGCCATCGTTTTAAAAAATCAATACACCCCAACAAATTGTGGCACCACCACTACTTGGAAACTATCCTTTCTCTAAGGTAGAGATTTTGGTTTGTAGGAACTAAAATTGGAAGTAAATTCTTTTATAGAGAATTTTCTTTTGAGAGAATATGCAAAAAGGCAAACGCAAACGCAAAGTATCAAAGAAAACTTTGCATATATCTTGCCGTACGTATAACTCTCTTCTTCAGCCTAAAGACTGAAGACTAAAGAAGAGGGAAGTTAGAGAGAATATGAGAGCATAGAAAAACCACATGTTCCCTATTAATTTAATAAATTAAATTAATAATATTATTAAAATAAATAATTAATTAAACCATATTTAATTAATATTTTATGTAAATCATATTTAAATGACCATCTCTCACAAAACCTATAATTTTAATTTAATTAACTTAATTTAATCAAATTTAATTATATAAAATTAAACTAAACTATTAATCAATGAGTTAATTTTCATAAATATAACAATTTGGCAAAAGATCGTGTAATAAAATGGAAGAGCTCATTAAACTAGTCATTTATTAAAAAAATATTTCAAGTTTGCCCTTTCTTTTCATCGATTTTCTTCTTTTCCTCTTTTACGATTTTTTTTCAACATCATTTTCTCTTCTTTTTCTGCAGTTTTTTATTTTATTTTTTTTGAAATTGTTATTTGGTAAAAGATTGTGTACCAACCATAAAAGATCTATTTTTATTTTTTTTTTCAAACTGCTATTTGGTTGTTCCAAATATAAAATATCGTGAAAAAAAATTCATTGAGATATTGGATAGCCAAATATTATCAATTAGATACCAAAATAGCCAAATCTAAATGATCGTACAAAGAATCTTAAAAAAATCATTTAGATTTGAGTAGCCAAATTTAAACGATCAAATCTAAACGATTGTGTTCCAAATATAAATGATCATATACCAAATTTAAACGATCATTTTTCAAATATGAACAGTCATGTTCCAAATATAAGCGATTGTGTACCAAAAAAATCTTGAAAAAAATTGTTGAGATTTGGCTACCAAAATTTAAATAATCAAATCTAAATGATCGTGTACCAAAAAATCTTTTTTAAAAAAATTCATTTAGATTTGGCTCTAAATCTAAACAATCAAATGTGTACGATCGTGTAGGAAATAGTAGAAAAGTCTAAACAACCATTTCCTAAATATATTACTCGCGTTGGATGCAAATTGATCATGGAGCATTTTTGGTATTTCTCACTTTGGGCTTGTGGGTTTTTTTTTGTTTTTGAAATTTTTCTATACCGTGTAAATATTTTGCCACTTTGTTATATTTTTAAAAAGACTCCTTAATTAGTCTTTCAATTAATTAATTGTTCAATTAAATATCTTATATTTAATTTAATCCAAATTTGAATCATATTCAATATAAAATTTTCTCATAACCTATAATTTTAATGTGTATCATATAAACATTAAATTTGAACCTATGGTTTTAATGTGAATCTAATTCCTATTAAATTAATATTTGAACTCATTCAAATATTTTATTCTCTCCTAAATTAATTTTGAATCAAATTCACTTAATTTTATATAATAAAGTTTAATTAAAATATAAACTTTATATTATAATCTATCACCATACATTATATTGAATTTCAAACTAAAGTTGACCATTTCGAATGACAACCAATATATATCTCAACCATATTATTCTTTACGAGCGGGAAAAGGGACCTAATGAACGTACAAATTCGAAGCTACAACGATATGAGATTAATTGGTTAAACTCATTAACCACAATAATCAATATTTGTTAACTGTGTGTACACTTCACTAAAGACTCACAACTGAACTCTTTTCATTGTAGATATAATTACATGTCCATGAATATAGATCAATAAAAATAAGTTAGTCCTTCACAAGTGTTCGTAACATCTGCTGGGTCCAATTACTATTTTATCCCCAGGTTACTTATAGTTTTTAAATACAAGTGCTCCTCTAATGAACAACTTGGTTATGGTCCAACCACTAAACAAAAATCCCTCTCGTGCCATAAAGAGGGTAGGGTCATTTGTTCAGATTTCGAAGACACCATTTAAGGGAACACTCATCTACTTACTCTAAAATCGGAAAGGAGTGAATTTCATCTTGTGTGATTATGTTTCCAGCTCCCCACTCTCAATCTTGTCTCCAAAATGATAAACATATTGAGTCAACAATCTGACCGCTCTCACTCATACAAATCAAAAGATAATCCCTCGAGAATAGAAGTTCATAATACATTCAAGATTAAGACTAAGTTACCTAGGTCATCCTAATGAAATAGTAACCTAACTAGCTAGTTAACAGAGTTACATCTAGTGCTTACCATTTCATATTTTGGTCTTATGCAAACTCATTGCATAGAATACCTTAGGATAAGAGTTCATAATACACTAAGAATTAAAACTAAGTTACCTAAGTCATCCTAATGTAATAGAAACCTAACTAGATAACAAAGTTATATCTACTGGTTACTATTTCATGGTCGATATTATGCAAACTCATTACATAGGATATCTCCACTCGCATGTCACCTACACAAACGTGTTGGATTATAGCGTTTGTATCAAATACAAAGGGAGCGGTATCCATAGTGTTACCAGCGGATAAGATATATACTCAATCTTATCCTTATACAATAGACTCTTTAAACTGATCTTGGACATTGACGTTTGTATGTCTCTACATACTGTTCAAGACTCATAAAAAAGTTTAGGATGTTAGTTTATTAAATTTAGGTTATTAAGACAAAACTAATAATATAATAATAATGCTTATTTAAATTATAATAAGACCACTTTATTAATAATTGTCAACGAATTAGATTTACTATCTACGAGGTTTAGGATATAAAACCCAATACTTAGTTATTGGATTTAACGCTCTGTTTCGACATACAATGAACACTTATTAGACATTTATTAGATTTAGGGTTATTAAGACAAAACTAATATGAAATAACCAATAGCTATTTATTGAACATTAACAATAACTTTGTATTTATATTTACTATCGGTGAGTTTTAGGACATGACATTATAAGAAGTCTATCATTGATTGACTATATTATAAATATTTGTCAATCATCGACATATCGTAATAGGCTATTATCTATAGAAGGCTATCATTGAAGGATTTTTCTATATTTGTAATTGGATAAAATTTGATATCAATTATAATTATTTTATTATCTTTTAGAAACTAGACTAACGATCCAACTTTTCATGTGCTCTTACTTATCACTTTGTAAACTTATCATCTCACCCTATGTGTATATAATTTTAAATTACAAATGATGTTCATAATATGTAAATCTTTGTAAAGTTAATAAAAGTTAGACAAAATGAGCTTAGATTAATCATAACTGGTATGATTTTCCATTTTCATCTCTCATTCCAAAATTATTATACTAAAGACAATTAATCTAAAAATATAAATAATGACAACAAACTGCTGAAAATGCAATGAAAAGATATTGAATTGATCAAATCTATTTTCCTAAAATGCAACAAGCAAGAGTATATCTCAACTGACGTTTAAACGTTTAAATGTGTTAGGGAGTAAGAGGTATATTGTCCTAAACAATCCATATGTTTGTACTAATAAAAAAAAGAAGAAGAGGAAAATCAAAAGCAATTGTTAATCCTTTGTTGTAAGGGTCAATGGAGCATATTTTAATGAATATTTTAGGCTAAATAGAGAATTGAGTAACTATAATAGGTAAACAATTTAATGCAAATATAGCAAAACTTATTAGTGATTAACTTTTATCGTTGATAAACTCTTATAGTCTATAAGTGATAGATTGACTTTGATAAATTTTACTTTTTAAAAATATTGTTGTATATATTAATATCTTGAACTTCATTATTATATTTATAACTCTTCCTAGAGAATAAGGGTTATATCAAGTATAACTTTTCTAGGTTAATGGTTTGACTTTGATTCCTTCAATTTTTTTATAGAGTTCTTTAGCGAAGTGACAAAATTCTAACATTCTATCTTTTACTAGCTAGAGGCATATATGCCTGAACCCCACCTTTATTTAACTTATAAAAGTACATAACGTAGGTGGCTATATATTGATATGATAGTTGATAATACATTACTATAATAGCCTATTTTATGTCTTTTATTTATTTTAGTGTATTACCACACCTACATTTAGTTCTTCAAGAAATATTAAAATTGGAGATGTAAATATTTATGCAACACAATGATTGATGGATGAGTGAATATGATCCAATTTTTCAAAAAATTAGTAGAACTTTTATCTTTTCTTATTTTTTCTAAATTTTGAATGACATTTTCTCTTTAAATCTCGGCTAATCAGTAGTATTTGAACAGTAAGTCTCTTTAAATCTCTATTAATAATCACTAGTATTTGAACTGTAAATCTAATTGAGGTGGTGTTAACATTTTTCAATGGAGCAGAAGGAGTCAAATATTTGAAAACTATTAAAACATGTATAAGGAATTAATTAAATTAAAAGATTTTATATAGTAATTAAGTATTACATTTAACTTTTGGAATGATGATGACTAAACTAAAATGATATTTGACATATTTTTATTTTAAAGATTATATGTTTCTAAAATATAAATATGATGTAACTAATTTTAATTAGAAAAGTTGTTACGGATAGAAAAAAAAATGAAAGAGATTTTTAAAAATAGCAAATTTTACAAAATATTTACAACTTATAGTAAATTCTATCACTAATAGTTATTGATATATTATAGAAATAGAAGACTATTATTGATAGAATCCAAAATTTTGTTATAGCTTGTAAATATTTTAATTTATTTTTTTGTTTTTAAAAATGCTCCAAAAATGAAACTATTTACAAAATAGAGTGAAAAAAAACAAAACAAAACAAAAACATAAATGGGGTAAATAATTATTTGATAAATTTTGCTATATTGTGTAAATAGTTTCAATATTTTGTTATTTTTTAAATGGCCTATTTCAAGAATTCATGTGAAGAAGATTTTCAACTTCGGGAATTCAAAAAAAATGAAAGAAACAATATTATCAGTTTTACATAATAATTAATTAAAATAAAGGTTAATTTTTATAAAATAACAAAACACCGAAATATTTACAACCCGTATAAAAAATTAAAAGCTCATGAAATCAACAATTGTTTTTTAAATAATCCATGTTTGCCCTTGGCACTTTTGAATTTTGCATGACTTCGATTTCTTTCTTCTTATTTTCCATCTTCTTCATAGCAGTATTCTCTTTCTCTTCTTCTTCTGCAATTTTTCTTTTATATTTTTTTGAAGTCATGATCATTTTTCTACAATTATTATTAGGAGCATTTTTAAAAATAACAAAACAAATTAAAATATTTACAAGCTATAGAAAAATTTTAGATTCTATCACTAATAGTCTTCTATCACTATAACATATCAATGACTATCCGTGATAGAATTTGCTATAGGTTGTAAATATTTTGTAAAATCTACTATTTTTAAAAATCCCCCTTATTATTATTCATTTTCGTTATGCTTCTGCTATTATTATCTTTGTTTTCAATCATTCATCAATCTTGTATTATTTTTTTTCAATGTGTCGTGAACAAAGATGAACTACATGATCGTTTATCATAGAGTTTCCAAAACCATCGTTTATCATGATCTACACGATCGTATTTCATAATTAAACTACACGATCGTATTTCATAATTAAACTACACGATCGTATTTCATAATTAAACTACACGATCGTATTTCATAATTAAACTACACGATCGTATTTCATAATTAAACTACACGATCGTATTTCATAATTAAACTACACGATCGTATTTCATAATTAAACTACATTATCGTGTATCAGGATCTACATGATTGTTTACATATTCTCTAATGTAGATAAGTAGGTATAGTATAAACTTACACCTTATTACATTGTATAGATAATTCTTTTATACCACCTATTTGAAGAATAAACTCTAGAATAAAGCTTTGATATCAATTCCACTGTGTTTGACCGACCTGGATTACCTAGAAAACCTATCGTTTCGCTTTCGCTTATACTTGAGCAAGTAATAGAAAAACTTGTACTCAACTAGGACTTAGTCATTATACGATGAAAAGATTCATAGTGAGCATCTAGCAGGCAATGACCATGATCAATGACTATCATTTGCAGTTATAAATAGACAAAGAATACTAGTAGTACTACTGATTTCGAACGAATCTACCAAGTATCATGAACTACACGATCATATATCATAAACTACACATATGATCATGTTTCATCATCTACATGATCGTTTACTAGGGCTTTTTCAAAACTATTGTTTATAATAAACTAACAAGCGTGTATCATGAGCTACGTGATTGTGTATTATTTCCTACACGGTCTCGTATCATGATCATTAAAAGTAGAATTACAAGTGCGTGTGGCCGGTGTTGATATTACCTATACGGTCATATATCATTTTCTACCTGATTGTGTATCATGATCGTTTAGAAGAAGAATTACACGCACATATGTGGTTGATTAATCAGATGTCACTATTAAAAATTTGGGTTTTAACAACACAAAATTTGTGTAATAAAGAGTTTCAACGACACATTTTTTTGCATCATTGAAGCCCTTGTCAAGAAAGGAAATTTAACGACACTTTAGAAAACGTAGCGTATCGTTAAATATGCTTAGATGACAACAAAATTGTGTCATTAAGACCTTTACCTTGATGCAATAAATATGTCATCGTTATCTATAACTCAACACCAATATATTGTCATCAATACCATTACATTTGACACTTTAAATGTGTCACCATTATTTATACCTTGACATCAATATATTGTCATTAATACCCTTTTATTGACACTTTAAATATGTCACAGTTATCTATCACTTGACATGAATATATTGTCATTAGTACCCTTATATTGACTCTTTAAATGTGTCCCAATATTATCTATACCTTGACAAGAATATATTGTCATTAATACTCTTACATTGACGCTTTAAATGTGTCACCATTATCTATCATATGACACGAATATATTGTCATTAATTCCCTTATATTGATGCTTTAAATGTGTCACCTTTATCAATAACTCGACACCCAATATATTGTGTCTTGTTTAAGTGTGTAACACTTGAGATTAGGAGGGAGTCATGAATGAACTGATATCACATCTGAACGAGAGGGATTCTGAGGACATGAAAGTAAGGACAAAGCATGCTGAAAGGACTCGTGTTGGTTTGTGGAAAGAAATTTCACTCTAATCAGCCTTTAAGGATAGTAACGATGATGCTGCCAGGTCGTGGGGTTTAGCTTGGAACAATTCTATGTTGGATGACCTTCTGAGAGTATTCCTAGAATACATGTGAGTGAAGACAAAGCATGCTGAAAGGACTCGTGTTGGTTTGTGGGAAGAACTTTCACTCTAATAAGCCTTTAAAGATAGTAAGGATGATGATGCTAGATCGCAGAGGAATGTCGGGGATCCAAATTCCAAATACTTGGCTTGGGGCATTAGAAAATGTTTTGTTACACAAAATTCTTGTCAAGAAATATGTTTTGATGATACTTTTTCTATCAAAATAAGCTTATCGCGTAACATGTTGACTGGACATTTTTTGTATTTCTCATTGTGGGCCTGTGGACTTTTTCCATTTTCAAAATTGGTCTATACAATGTAAATATTTTATCGGTTTGTTATATATTTGGAAAAACATAAAAAATAATATATTATTTAATTATAATTCATTTAATTGTTTAAGCAATTCAATTATGTTAGTTATTTGTTTAGTTTCCTAAATGACTTATTTATGTATTTAGAATAAAATGTTAATATGTATGTTTTTCTATTCATACCGTTTTTAATTACTAATTGTGAGACCCTGATCACCTCCTAAGCTATGTGATAAGACTCTGTGTAGTAAGAGTTGTCAAATTGAAGGGCCTTTTATGATTTGACATGATGATGGGTTTTGGTCAGGCTAACGATGTTCCTATGTGTTTTGGTAGTTGGCGACCAAAGATTCCTTAATAAGAAAGTATTTGACATCATCCTTACGTCGGAAGGGCTGTGCCTAGTAGTTTCGCATTATGATCCAGCTGTCCACTAATGATCATAATTTGGATGGTGGGAGCTATGTTGTAGTATATGATTTGCTAAAGCTCACCGTAGAGCATAAGTAATCCATGCCGATCTCGAAGTGTTCACCGAAAGGTCTTTAAATGGAGAGTTTTGGACAAGTTTAGAGCTTAATTCAAATTTTAAGCTAAGTAAAAGTTGAAGGAACTGCAAGGCGCTAAGGAGGTTTTCTCATATTAGTCTCAAATTCAAGGTTGACGAGGAGTTTGGCCAAATGCTCAAGTAAAAAAGGAACTTTATCTTAACTTTGAGTGGTTTTAAAATGTTTTAAAAATTACAATGATTTTTAACTCATATTTGATTTCTTAAGTATTGATATTTATTTAATATAATATTGACATTTCATTTATAAATAGGCATCTTTTGTAAACAGATTATAATTTATGCCTTGTGAAATAATGTGATACACTTGCTTTGTGATTTGGCATAGGATGTCTTACATGTCCACTTCATGGAAGTCGTGTATACCTCAAATCACCTATTTTTAAAAATATCTTTCAAATTTTACATTATTTTTAAAAAAGATCAAATTTTCTTTTACTTTTTCCTTTTTCTTTTATTCCTCCTCCAATAAATAAATTCAACTCTCTCTCTCTTCATTTACTCCTCATCTAATCAAGTTCTCTTCTTCGTAAATAATTATTCTAGTTTTAGGGTATTTTTAAAAAATATATCAAACCGAAAAAATATTTACACTATATAAAATAAATTTGAGTATAGAAAAACTCCACAAGCCAACAATGAAAAATACAAAAAATGCACCAGTCAACATGCAATAAATTGGCCACCCACGTCCATAATTCTTCTTCTAAACGATCATGATACACGATCGCATACCAAATCTAAATGATCTTGGTTATTTAGCTTTGGTACACAACCGTGTATCGAAATATAAACTATCGTGTACCAATATCTCAATGATTTTTTTTCAAGATCGCATACCAAATATAAATTTTTTATATTTTGTACACGATTTTTTAGATTTGGCTACACGATCATGTACAAAATCTAAACAATCGTGTACCAATATCACAATAATTTTTTCAAGATCTTTTATATTTGGTACACGATCTTGTACCAATATTGTATAGATTTAGTACATCATCGTGTAGTCAAATCTAAACGATCGTGTACTAATATTCCAATGATTTTTGTTCAAGATTGTGTACCAAAATCTTTTATATTTTATACACGGTCTTAAACCAAATAATATTCTGAAAAAAAGAATACAAGATTTATGATTCATTGATAACAAATATCATGACTTCGAAAAAATATAAAAGAAAATTGTAGAAGAATAGAAGAAAGATTAAAAAGAAAAGAAAAATTGCAGAAGATGGAAAGGAAGGGTAGACCTAAACTATTAAAAAAAATGGTTGGCTTTATGTGCTTTTCGATTTTGTTACCCGAATCGTAAATATTTTGGTGTTTTGTTATAATTATGAAAATTAACCATATTTATCTCATAAATATAATTATTTTCAATTTTCCCATATTAACTATACATATAAAAATACATATAATTAACCAAAAATTCTTAGAATCCACAATTTTAATTAAAAACATATAACATATAACATACAACTTAACTTAATTCTCCATAAAACACCAAAAAAAAAGAAAAAAACAATCATCTAATTAATTAAATATTCATCCAAACAAAAATTTAATTAATTCCAATTCCACGTAATCAAATAATTCTCATTAAATTAACTCAAAATACACCTAATAAATTCTGCATAATTAAATAAAAATTAAGACAATTAAATCTAAAATTTCCTTAATATTTTGGACTATGTTTTTATGAATTATTTCTTTCTAATGATTATCGGGTCAAAACATCTAATGGGTTATGAGTTAGTCATTTGATATGTTGCATGCCTTATGTTGAGTTAGTCCACACGATATAAACATTAGGTGATAATAATAAGTTAGAGTCTAAGCGTTTCATCAAATGAAGTCTTTCACTAAATCGACTAAGTATATGGTACACATTAAAAAGTAAAATAATGGTGAGATAATTCCGCTTATCACGTGTAGAGATAGACATTGAGTGTCGAGACGATCACATCCTCCAAGTCACATGGGTTGGTCTGACCAGGAGGAGGTGTGACGCTGATAATATACACAGATAAATTTATAAATTATTTTTAAATATAACTTTCTTTCCCTTTAGAAAATAACTCATATATATATATAAATAAAAGATCATTTATATATAAATAATTTACTTTAATAGGTACTTGAAAGTTAATCGAAACCTTCATTTTAGTTTACATGTATATGATTTTTTTTCCTTTAATAGGTACTAGAATTTCGTAATATTTGTTAATTTTTTAAAGTAATTGCTTACAAATTATTAATTAATTTACATATTAACTTCACGCGTCCATTTGTATTGAATTAAAAAAAAAAATTGTCAAAAAAACCATTTTTGTTTGAACTTTTTCTCTAAAAATTATTTAAAATACACTTAAAAATCTATTTTTTAGTGTTTTCCATTCAAAATAGCTTGTTTTCTAAATTAAACACTTGAAAATATAATCTAAATACACGATAAGTTGGGTGAAAAACTTAGATTTATTAAAGTAAGGAATAAAGAAAACCGCTCTCTCTTTTTAGATGTCGTCAAATAATTTTCTCAAAATAGTGTTATTTTTAACAAATTTCTCTTAAAAAAAATATTTGAATACAATTTCAAACACATCTATAGTATATATAAAAGTCTCGATGTGGAGACATTTTTTCCTCTCCGTTATACCCTTACGTTTAATTTTGTGTTTCAATTCACTTTTGGGTTTTATGGTAAATTCATTTTTTATTTTATTTTTTTTGTAATATAATTAATTATGGAAGATTAATGATTTTTAATTACATTTTAAAAATTAAATATCTTTTCATTTTTTTTAATAATCTAATTGGTTATGAAAGACTAATGGTTTTTCCTTTACATTTTAGAAATTAAATATCTTTTTGCTTTTAATTTTTTTTTTTGTAATATAATTAATTAGGAAAGACTAATGATTTTTCATTTAAATTTCTTCAACTTTTATTACGGGCTTTCTCGATTTCTTTCTACCAATATTATTGAGTATTTTATTTCATCAGTTTGTTTTTCTTTCCTTCTCAATTTTTTCTCCAAAAGTTCAATATTTAGCATGTGAAGATGAAAATTCATTTGAAGAAGATCGAGTGCATATAAAGACAGGGTAAAGAGGCAAAGATGCAGTTAATTTCTTGACACCCCTATGCCCTAATTCACCTTGTTAGCTATGCATATTCAAGAAGAAGACAACATTATTTATTACTTGCTTTTTATCTTATTTCCTTAAGTAATATAGGAAATAGATGATGATAGAGTGTGTTACTGATCACATGAAACTAACCTCTTTAATTTCTATCAATATATATTTTTTTTCTATAGTATATACAAAAGCATGGATGATGAGACATTTTTTGTTCCAACTTTGTCCATTCATTATAAGGCAATTTTGTCGCTTAAATACAAAAATAATGTAGTTAATAGATAAATTAAATTAATTTTTCAAAGTTGCTTTATTAATATGATTGTTGAATCAGTCTATATTTTACTTTTATGTTATTTAATTTATTAATTTATTATTCTCTCATTCCAATGTTTCTTCCTAAACGTAAGAAAGTAACTCTCCCCACATCTAAAAAAAACTAACTTTTCTTTCTAATTAATTAGTTCTCTTGTTAAAACTTCTCTTTTCCAAATTCATTGTTTTCATCTTTCTCTTAACCTTTTATATTCCAATTATTCACATTCTCTTCTATCTTATTAATTCTTCTATATGATCTCTCAACCTTTCAATTTCCTCCTCTTTGAACTTTTTTAGTGTAAATATTTTATTCTTTTTTTCCATTCAAACTGATCATAAGTCACAACAAAAAACTAAGATGTAAAGAATAAATCAAATTATCATTCTCATGTTCTTTTTTTTTTTTTTTTTTTTTGTTGTATTTATCTACATCTGTATATATAAATATGTCCATATTCCTTCATGGATGTTTAAATCATGTAATCTTAGTTTTGTTTTGTTGGAATGTAAACATGTGATCTAAATATACACTAGGAGAAAAGTGGTCTACGACCACAATTATTTACTGTCGTAAACTAAATTCACGACAGTTATTTTCAGTCATAGAAGCAGGAGTCATGGAAAGTTCTTCGATGACAATTTTTAAAAACTGTCGCAATAAGTTATTTTATGACATGAAATAAATGTCGTTAATCAGAATTCAACGACGTCAAATAACTGTCATATTTTATTTTATGACAACAAATAACTATCATCATTTGTGTATTAACGACGGTTAAATAAATGTCGCGAATTCATTTATTGTGATTTTTTAATTGTCATGAATATGTTAATCGCGACAGTTTTTTTGTATAAAAATGTCATTGTTTTGCTATTGACGACATTTTTTCCTGTCACATATAGGGCAATCGTGACAATTTATTTTAACTGTCATCGTTTTCAGATTGACAACAATTAATAACTGTCACAAATTCATTTATTACGTCATTTATTTTATGTTGCAAATTTCTCAATTTACTACAGTTTTTTCCTGTTCTCTTTGCCGCTCCACTATTACACGAACCATTTGAATGACAATAATGTAGCTGAGAATGACAATTTTGAATTTATAATATTGACACCCATATAGAAAAAAGTAGCCAACACTTTAATATATATACGATATAATACAATTTATAATATTCGTACATTTTCAATCAATTGTCAACAATTTACAAGTACGGAATCCCAACCCTTAATCAAAAAATATTTTAAATAGCATTAGAATACATCTAACGAGATTTTCTGCAGAAGCATAAACGACCAACCGAGAATATTCGTCTCTGAAAATATTCTTTGAAAGAAAACTCATGAAGTTGTCGACTCCTGTTGAACCTACAAAGACAACATGAATATAAGCATCCATAACACATACATTTGTGAACCATTATATATATTATGACAAGAATTCATTATATATAATAACACATACATAACACATACATCCATAACACATACCACAACAAAGAAGAAAATGGAGGACTACCATGTAGTAATGTGAATGTAAAAGAAACATTATATATATTATGAATCTTGTTTCTAATCAAGAACTTATTTCCTAACCATGTACTTGATGAGCGTTTGTAGAATTTAATATCAGCATTCCACAACCATTTCAGATGATTAATATGTATGAGTGTAAAAGTACAAAATGTTTGCCTTCATGGTGCCATTGATTGAACTAGCTGCTTGGCTTGCCATTTCTTTCCCTGTTTCCACATGACAACAAGATATTTATCAGTACCCTCAACTGATAACAATTAACATCAAAGTAATTTTCTCTTAACAAGAGAATCAACATTTTCAAATACAAATTTCATTACCCACGTAAAGAAAATTTTTAACAGCTGTCAAGACCACACATTAGTGTAAAATTTCATCACCAACATTTCCTTTAACAGCCTTTGAATAATATCACCACATTACAAAGAACAATAACTCATTCATCAAAGATTCAAATCAAAATCTCAAGTGTCTTTTCTTTCTCATTCAAAAAAATCTAAACTTTCCACTAATATATGAAATATTTCAAATATTTCCTCCCATAATAAGACATATATTATTAACATACTTACTTCATCAGATGAAATGTCAAGGATACCTTCTTTTTAAGTTTGGACCTTCAGTTTCATTCCGTTGTTTGAATTCATTTGACCCCTAAATTTTGCACATGTCATTGTCCTCCTGTAGACATATATATTAAAACATATTGTACAAATAGGTCAGAAGTTAATACTCTCAATGATGTAAAATTGAAACAAGACAATAGTGAGATTATAGGAAAATAACTAGATTGCCAAAAATTTTGTGAGAACATTTTCGGCCCTTCGTTTCAACCCCCCCCCCCCCCCCCCCCCAGTCATATGCATAATTGGATATGAAGCAACAAAGTAAGCAACAAAGTAGATTCAGATTCTAAAACTACAAATAATGCTTACCTAACAATTAAACGCATCCGCAAGGCACAGTTGCATTCTAATGATTCCAATGCAAAATAATTCAAAATCGTCAAGGCATCAAACATGAAAAAACAAATTTGTTACCTGCTCAATAAGTGAAACGGCAGGTGAGGTCGTTGGGCGACGATAACCAATGACAGATGATTATGGAACTACAACCCACACTCACATCGTCACATCCCACACATGAGTTACTATTTACCAACTCAAAGAATTAACAAGAAGATCAAATGTCAAAACAAAGGTATCTTATAATGAAAAAAAATGTTAAATATATATAACCCCAAACTGCAACTTTCCTTCCATTTGAAAACTTCATCACAATTCTACAATGTTTATAGGCTTTTGATGTACATATTGTTCTCAATTATGATCATAATTGGATTATTATATTTATGTTTTATGTAGTTTAGGAGCTTCTGTAATCTCCAAGAACAATGTAAAGCCATTAAACAACATGGAGAAGAAAATAAATAAACACGTGACAAAAGAAAATAAAGTTAGGCATTTTCTTCTTCAAAATTAAAATTTATTATATGTGAATCTAAAAAATTAAGAGAAATAATTTCAGTCCATATGAATCAAAGATATTATTCCTAAGTTTGATAAGACTGGTGATGAAACCTTTCAACCTTAAGAAAGATATCATGCTCTTTCAACCTTAAGAGAGATTAACATTAAAAATTATGGATTATTCTCTTTTACGTAGCTAGCCCATTATTCTTAAGAATCTCTGTAATTGTGACAACAGTAGTGATTGTTGTAATATTACAAAGAAGGATTGTCCAGGTAGTACAATTACTCAAATCATAAACAAAACGAGAATCAATAAAAGTATAACTTTGAAGTCATTTAAACTAATATCAATAAAAACTAATCCAATTCTCCCAAATTAATCAACTTACCAAATATCACCTAAGAAGATTTTGCATGCAAATCAATTCACAAGTAAAAAAAAAAAAAAAAAAGTTTGTAGACCATAGCTCTTAGAAAGCTCTTAATGACAAGAATTAAAAGCTAGGAATTGATAACTCAGGTAACGGAAAACAATAAAAGAATTAGACAAAAATATATAGGGATAAGTTAGACTTATTGAATTGGTGAGATTATCATGAGTTGCAGCCAAATTTGTCCAGTCACGCAAATAAGAAGCTGCACCAATTTTGGGTTGGAACGTACACATTTATTATTAAATTAAGTTAGCATGCATAGTCATCATTACAGTAGATCGATCACTTGTTTTAATAACGAAATTACAACAAGTCTTGTCACTAACCAAATATCAATCACTTGTTTGGTACGTAGCTTCGTCATTACAGTAGATCGATCGATTATTAGTGCAAGACCTAATAAAAGCACAATAATTTTCAAGAGTTACAAACTAGGTTCAACACTTTGTAAGAGATTAAAATGATCAAGTGAAGCTTGAGAACAAAAAAACTAAAGAGAGTAATACAATCCACCAACTAAATAAAACACTATCATGTAATATACTCTATGTAAAAGAGGTTGCTAAAAAGTGTTTAAGTGACAATATCGCTTATACCTAGTGATATGAAAAACCAAAAGTTTGAAAATAGATTATCATCAAGAAAGTTTTTCTATTTTTAATGGCAAATACTCATGTTTAATTTAATTTAACTTGCTAAATTGTATATGTCATTCAATTAGAAGCAATAAGTTAGGTTATACAACAACTTACTCTCAAGTTAGTAACAAATTAGTCTTGTAATTTCAAATTTAGAACAATTCAGTCCATACCATAACAAATGTTCAATGCGAAGCCATATCATTAGCAATTAATGCTACCACAACCGCAACCCCAACTTGTGTCATGGCCAATGATATGGCTGGGATGGCCGCATCCGCATCCTGATAATCAATTCTTTGAGGCAAATCAAGATAACAATCATAGATGTTGTACAGTTATGTAAGAGTTTTGAATAAGATTAAATGTAGAAACTATGAATTATCACTCAATATATGAATGCAATAGTTTCTTCCTTTGTTTCTTGAAGAATAATACCAAATTCTTGTTGTTCCTTTTACTAGATTTTTACCATTTTTTTTGTGTGAAGTAAAGTTCTTTAAAGAAAGAAAGTAGAAGGGTATTTTTAATATGCAAGACAATTAGGTTTTTACAAGATTCATTAGAATCTCATTAAGATCAACATATACAACCAAACAAAAGCTTTGACCAAAAAGGAAAAATATATATAAAAAAAGACACAACTACTAATATTTTTGCATCTTAAACTAACATCACATTCATTCATACCTAGATATACAAACACCTTAAAAACTGGATTTTTTTTTTTTTTTAGTAATTTCATCAAACACATGGTGGGCAAATTGAAATTTGGTAAGACCATAAGAACTTTCCAATAACAAATGCCCTTTTCCCTCAAGGGTACGATAAAAACAGAGTCCATATTGTTTCATAAACAAATTCAACATACCTTCCTCCATAAAAAAAAATTCTTCGCTCGCTCCTTCTAAAGAGAAAATCAATGCGAAAGCAAAGACATTTTGTGAGAGTTTTGAGTGAAGAGATGGGCATGAGGGGGCGGTGGCGGTGACGACACCGGGAGATGGTCGGATGAAGATGGTCGGATGGAGATGGCCTTGTTCGTATGAGGGTTTGGAAAAATGTTAAGGACTTTAGATTTGGGGGAAAAGCTTTAATAGACTTTAATTTTCATTTAAAATTAATTTTATTTTAATAAATTAAATAAATTATTTATGTAACTTCTATGACATCAAATAACTGTTACGGAAAGTGTTATCCGAAAAATTCCGTCTTTTCCCGCTAAAAACGCGGATTTTTACTTTTTGTGACATTTTTTTTTTCCTCCCTTCTATTTTTTGATGTACACAACTGTCGTAGTATGTAGTTTTTGTTGTAGTGATATGTGTGTATTTTTTCATGAGATATGTTTGAGTCATGTTACCATGAAGATTTTTTTAGAATGTAAAAATAGGAAATCTTGAACATTTTAAAAGAATACATTATTTGTTCATAATTTTTTTTCGTTTAATTAATTTTTCTTTTCTATTGGAGTTGTTTTATTGATAAAACTGTGAAGTGTGATTAATAAATTTTTATTGTGTTTGAATTAAGTAACTTTTATTAGAATTTAATTATTAATTATAGTTAAAGGTAATACAATGTGTAAAGGTAGAAATACGAAAGTAGTTTTTCCGTTTTTATCCTAAGAAATTCATTACAAATAATAAAAACTTTAAATTCAATTTATTTCTGCGTTTTAAAAGTTGAATAGTTTTATTAAGTATTTAATAAAAAAGTTTATGATTTAAATTTAAAAAGTGGAAATTTTTTAATAATTTAACAAGTCTACTCAACTCTTAAAATTAAATAAACATCACATGTTTTTTTACGTTTTCTCTGATGAATACAATATTCTTCTTAATAAGAAATAATATAAACTTTGAAAAAAAATTATATTACTTTTTTGTTTTGTGAAAAGAAAAGAACAAAGTTTTCAAACATTTTTTCTTCAATAAACTCATTATAATAATAACAATAGTAATGTCTTTTTTATATTTTTTAAAAAAATGATGTATCTTTTGTAGTTGTTGAATTTTGTTATATGTGATTTTTTTATTGACTTTATATTTTTTACATTCATTTAACAAGTTAAAAGAGTCACGTGCATTGCACATGTTGAAAACCTAGTTATAAATAAATGTAACATGATTGAGTTGAATCAAACTGGATAAATTGTATTTGATAATATGATTGATCTAATTGTGATTTTTTGGAATTTATATTCTAAAAATGGGTGTGTAATTTAAAATCATAGTCTATTCAATAAAGTTGTTATTTGAGAAATTATTAGTAAAGGTGAATATTATAATATTGAATCTGATAAACCAAGGGCCCGAGACTATCTTGAGTAAACTTGAACTTTATGTAGAGACATAAACATGAATCAAGTTCAAGTATATATCCCAAATGGCCTTCTCACACTTCTAACTCTTTTGTAATTCAAGAGAATAGTGGAGAAGATACACGGTGGTGTCTTTGTTCATTGAGGAGCTAGAGGGTTTTTTTGTGAAAAAGGAGAGGAATTCATGAAGAATAGAATCTACAAGAGCAAGTGTTCATTACTTCTTAATTCCTTTCTCCTTCTTCGTTAATGGTGTTATGTTTAGCTAAATGTATGCTAAGTTGGCAGTTGTTGTATGTATAAAAATCACTTGCTCAATAATCACATTTGACTTACTTAGTAGTTACATTCACAACCCTAAACAAGGTTCATAACTTACTTTAAATACTAGAATCCAACGAAGAAAACAACTTCTGTTTGAAAAAGATAAGTTACCGGCGTAACTCAAATAAGGAGAAAACCTTTGAACGTCAAAACTAAATGTAAATACTTTATTTGAGAAAACTGAAAAAATCCATTAGAAAATACAGTGACAACTCCTAAAATTTTTCCCAAGTAATAAGATTGTGATTTTTACTATTGTTGATCGTGACTTTCTAACTTCTTTTGAAAATATGATTGATAATTGTATTAGCAATAAGTGTGATTGAATCATTAATTGAGTATGCTTGATCCTCATTGTTACTACTTTGTTGCAGATAAAAGCGATTAAAATTTCAATATATTTCTTAACATTTAAAATGAACAACACTACTAAACTTGCCCCAACTATTATAGCATATTTGTGGTTAAACCACCCCACCAACGAAATCTCATTCACATCGGGATTGATTTTCATCATGTGTTTGTTTGTGAAATATTTCATAAATGGCCCCTAGGCAACACTTAAGTCAACCATGTTTGAATTAAGAATAGTTAATTTAAAAGCATTTCCTCAAGTAATCACTATCAAATCTCTTTATCAAAATTGTAAAAGATAAGTCAAAAAGGTCCAACAACACTTAAGAAAAAGAAATTATAATTTGGGCTTGTGATAGACAAATGTACAATTAGCTTTTAAGGAAGGTAAGAGGATGGAGACCAAATTGGTTGTAAGTTGAAAATAAATATTGAATACCAAAAAGAAGAAAAAGAAAAAAGGTAAAATAGGAAAGAGAGACCAAAGTTCGTGGCCATCATGGAGATGTGGAAACATCCCCTTATAAATAAAGTTTTCTTTAATTTGGTTAGACGTCATACCAATAAGGTATTTATTCAAATGAATCATTTACTAATTGTGTGTATTTATATTATGAAAATATTTTATTTTATGCTATCTATATTATGATAATACTTTATGGAAAGTTGAGTTTTTTTTTTTTCTTATATATATATGTTGGAAATTGCCGACTTGAGAAAATGAAGAACATGAAATAAAATTGATATGGTGGGTAAGAAGTTGTTTTTCCTAAGGCAGAAATCATTAAAAAGTGATCCAAAATAGGAATAAAGTTAGAATTCATTATTTTTTTAAATGTATTTGGTAGTAGATTTTAAAATTTTATTCTAAATTAAATATTGTTCCTTCAAAATATGTTATTTGTATATATACCACAAAACTAGCTACCATGGACAAAAAATTACAATCCATTTAATCGTTTAAACAAATTATGATATACACGATAACGATAAAATTAGCAAATTTGATAAAATACTTATAATATATAGTAAAATTTTTAGATTCAGTTAATAATACACATTCATAATTCCTCATATGCTTTTATCACTGATATTGATAGAATAAACTTTTTTTTTGCTATAGCTCTTCAATATTTTAATTTATTTTCTATTTTTAAAAATGCCTCTATATAGTATTCATAAATATTTACGTTCGGTGCAACAAAAGAAACTTAAAATTCATGAAGCCACCGTTGTTTTTTCATTAATTTCATATTTGTCCTTTGTTGTTTTTAAATATTGTAGGACAATTTTTCACTATATATAAATATGTCCATATTATACATTATACAAAATAAATTTGACCATTTTAAATTACAACCAATATAAATAAATCTCACTACCATTTACCAGCTAGGAAGGGGACCTAATGCACTTACAGATTAGTAGCTACAACGATTTGAGATTAATTGGTTAAACTCATTTACCACATTAATCAATATTTGTTAACTTTGTGTACACTCCACTAAAGACTTACAACTGAACTCTTCTCACTATAGATATATTATGTGTCCACAGATATAGGTCAATAACAATAAGTTAGTCATTCACGAGTGTTCGTAACACCAGCTGGATCAAATTATCGTTTTACCCCTAAGTTACCTTTAATCCTTAAATACCAATGCTCATATAATGAGCAACTTGTTTATAGTCCTACCAATAAACAGAAATCCCTCTCGTGCCATAGAGAGGGTAGGACCCTTTGTTCAATTCCTAGATACATCATTTAAGGGAACACTCATCTATTTACCCTAAAGTAGGGAAGACGTGAATTTCATCTTGTATAATCATGTTCCCATCTCCTCAGTCGGTCTTATCCCCAAAATGATAAGCTTATTGAGTCGATGATTTGGTCACTCTCACTCATACAAATCAAAGGACAATCTCTCGCGAACAGAAGTTCATAATACACTCAGGATTAAGACTAAGTTACCTAAGTAATCTTAATGAAATAGAAACCTAATTAGTTATCGAAGTTACATCTAGTGGTTACTATTTCGCGGTTCGGTCTTATGCAAACTCATTGCATATGATACCCTCACTCGCATGTCAACTACACGAATTCGTTGGATTATTACATTTGTATCAAATACAAAGTGAGTCGTATCCATAGTATTATCAGGACAAGGTACCCAATCTTATTCCTATATTATAGACCCTTTAAGCTAATCTCAAACATTGATCCCTGTATGTCTCTACATACTGTTCAAAACTCCTCAAACAGCTTAGGATGTTAGTCTATTGAATTTAGGTAATTAAGACAAAACTATTAATATAATCAATAACATTGATTGAAATTATAATAATAACATTTTATTAATAATGGTCAATAAATTATATTTATAATCTACGAGTTTCAAGACATAAATCCCCACAGATACAAGATCGTCTATACTAGGTATAAGTGTACAAGATTTTTTAGGTTGGATACAAAAGTACAAGATCGTTTAGAATGAGAACAAGATCGTTTAGAATGAGTACAAGATCATTTAAACTAGGTATGAGGGTACAAGATCTTTTAAATTGGATACAACAATACAAAATCGTTTAGACTTGGTACAAGATCATTTGGACTGGATACAAAATTGTTTTTCACGTGTGTGTGATAGATTAATCGAGGGGTATTTTTGTTATTCACATTGTGAACTTTTTCCTTTTTCAAAATTGTTCTATATGATGTAAATATTTTCACGCTTTGTTCTATTTTTTAAAAAAACTTTGTAATTTTATAACATGAAATTATTGTAGGTTAATTCACATATATAAAACAAAACGCGAAAATATTTATGGCCCGTATAACAAAAAAAAAAAAAACCCATGAAGCTATTATTTTTTTCATAAATTCTAGATTTGCGTTTGTTAGTTTTAAATTACATAGGACGAGTATTGAATTTATGCACAGCTTCATATTATTATTTCTCCTTCTTCTTATTCCCACTTTTTCTTTTTCAAGATTTATTCATTTTATCTTCCAAAATTTCTTCCTTTTTCGTCATCTCCCATAGATATAAACGATCATTTACCGAGATCCAAACGATCGTGTACTAATATCTAAATGATTTTTGTATAAGCTCGTGTACCAAGATTATTTAGATTTTGTACAAAATCGTTTACCAAGATCTAAATGATTGTGTATCAATATCTAAACAATTTTGGTATAAACTCGTGTACCAAGATCATTTAGATTTTGGTACAAGATCGTATAACAACATCATTTAGATATGGTAGAAGATCTTGTACCAAGATCGATTAGATTTTGGTACACGATGGTTTCATTTAGATTTAGTTTAATTTAGATTTGGTACAAAATCGTGTACCAAGATTGTTTTTACCAAGATTTGAATGATCATGTACCAATATTCGAACGAACATGTACCAAGCTTTTCGCGCACATGTGTGGTCGATTAATCACGGGGTATTTTGTTATTTTACATTGTGAGCTTTTGACTTTTTTCATTTTTTAAATTGTTCTATATGGGGTAAAATATTTTCACGTTTTGTTTTATTTTTGAAAAAAATACCAAAATTATATTTCTAAATGCTTTTATTTTTATTTAATAAAAATTTTCTGTATAAAGTTTGAAGGAAGTACATTTTCTAGAATTACACGTCTAGATCAAAGAATACAAAAACACAATATTAAAAAGCAAAACCTGAATTATCTATTAAACACATATTTGTTGAACTCAATAATCGCCCTATTAAAAACATAATTTATATAATTTACTAAATAAGCCTTTAAATTTTTGAAAGGTAATTGCAATAGTAATACTTTCAAGTGTTGAATGACTAACTAAATAACAATATTTTCATAGAATTATAAGTTAACAAAGTATATGAGTAATATAGTCTATTATTTATAGAGTTTGAGAGTTGCATACAAGTTTTTCTAAATCTGCCAATCCACTTATTCATTATGCTATATATATATATATATCTATTAATATTTGGAGCATGATTACTATATTTATAGGAAAGTTGATACCCTAATCAACAAATCTTTCCAAACCAACTGAAAAATCCTTCAACATCAATACATATCATTCTGCACACTTTCATTTCAGGCCACCTTTTTTTTCTTTTCTCTTTTTTTTCAGTTCTCTTTCAAGGATTATGTAGGCAGGTGATTGGAGTTAAATCACTTTTAAACCATGATTTAAATTTTGATGATATATAGATTACAATTTTAATACTAAATTAATTTTATGTGATTAAAATCCTATCTCAAACTGATTTTGAATAGAACAAAGTTATTTTTACCCTTACATGGACCAATTTATACCAATTTAATCATTTATCTTTTAAGTTTCTTGCAGTGGGTTGGTGCTTTTTAACAATGGTTTTCTAATAACTATTAGCTTGTTAGCTCCATATAGGTTATAGACTAGCTACCACAACCTAAAGATAATGAAAGATGAAATATTTAATCTTAAATAAAAGCAAAAAAGTAACCGAAAGAAACCTATAGTAATTAAGAAAGCAATAAAAATGTAAAATCATGTCTTCCTATAGTAGCATACCTTTTTAAAGTTGTTATGCTTGGCTGGACTCAGCTCAGTCATCCATAGTCACTGCATATCTTCCTTTCCCAACTTAGGAGGTTAACCACTGTCCTAAAAGAAAATAGAACTAAAAAACACAGAATAAGTAGTAACCAAGGTTATCATAAATATATATTTTTTCCTTCATGCCTAAGAGTTAGGGCTCCTTTTTCATGACTCTACTAGTCTTTAAGAAGGGTTTACCTAACAACACATATAAATGAGAAGATGGGGAGTTTGTGTTAAATTAATCAATTAAAAGTCATGACTCTAACAAACATATCTTTAACTATTCCAAACGGCTCAACAATATGACAGTCAACCAACTGCACCCAAATGTGAGAATGGTGCAGAATATGTTACTGAAAATCACAACAAATTAAATAGGGGCAAGTATGATATTCATTACAAATCCTAGGTCAAACATAGCATGCTAAAAATTTGTAGCGCCTATCTCAGAGAGCACGTAAATGTGTCTAGTTTATTTTGCTGATAGGTAAGTTACTTGGAATAACTACCTCATATTTGACATCTTCTTTCTTTACCTCCGTACAAACCTCAATCCACACTTTCTTTGCTTTTGAAGTAAGACTCAAATGCAACAGTCCAAGCCAAGATTTAGAATCCAAATTCGGCAATTGACGACCTTGTCATTCTCCTACAACTTAGAGACACTATCCTTGCTTGTCTTGATTGTTTCAAAGAGTGAAAGTTGTCCCTACAAACTAACACGCGTTCTTTCAGCATACTTTTTCCTTACTTAAATTCATTTTAAGAAGATTCCCAGAAAGTCACCCTTCATAGAATTGCTCAAAACTAAGCACACTTTAGAATTCTTATGATTGAACAATAAAAAAGAAAGGTGCACCTTATTGGTATAAGTAGTAACTTTTAATTCTTTTAAGTAATATTTCTTTACCTTATTTTCATGTGTCTAGGATCTCTCTCATTCAGATGTGATATCGGTTCATTCATGTCCTTCTCCTAAATTTAAGTCGTTACATCCAGTCCCTCAAAAGATTGATCGACAAATTTCAATTTTACGTTGAGGGATCCACCTTGACCAGCAACAGTCTAAAAGACAAGGAGAGCGTAGAGCTAAAAGGATCTAGATGTCATCCTAAATGCATTATAATAAAGATTTGGACATGTTGTGTATAACTTCAAAAAAAAAAAAAAAGTTTAGAAGTTATATCTTTGAAGCTCAATTAGTCATTCATTTGAGATTGTTTATGATCATGAACAAATCTAGACAACCACAAGATCCTCCTACTATTCTCTTGAACTTAAAATTAGTTTGTGGAAACTAAAATGTGATTTTCGAACATAAATTTGAAAAAGTTTTTAGTGAGATTTGCATAATTTAAGCTAAAATTGAGCAAATGGCATCAAACATCAATCAACATTAATCCTCAATTATCCATTGTTGGTAGGACTAAAGAAAGAAATCAAAGGGTTAAAGATCCCTCAAATTGCATACAACAAAGATAATTTGTAACCAAAACTTACTTAATCGAGATGCTAAGGAAAGGATTTGTAAAGAGAAAGTAAGGGTGTCAAATCCCAAAGAAATTTTGTTAAACATATGGCAAATCTTCACTCAAGAGAATGAAAAATTCTAATTAGTAAAGGATCCGAGGGTTTTGTGAGAACTATATGTAAGAATAGTAAAATAAAGCAATTAAATCTTCTTTTTGGTGTTTCTTTTTTTAATGAAATTTAAGGCGATAAAAGAGGTTTCTCTCAATCAATTAAAAGTGGGAATGAGAACTTCTAGCAATCTTTCTATCAATGAACAAACAATCATATTGCAAACAATTTCAATCAAAAACTAATTAGTAAAAGAATCTAATTAACCACTATTAATGAACAAGAATCACATCAAGATTCATTCTAAATTTATTGAATACATTTCCATCTTGCTAGTTTCCATGCATTCTTTGCGTTTTCATAAAAATCTTAGGTTCTAATGTTGTCATATTCAAAAGCAAGGAAAGTCTTTTATCTTAAGATTGGTTAATTAATTGAATTCAAATTCAAAAATTCAATAAAATATTTTAACAAAAACATGCTTAAAATCTCAAATCAAGAATTTTCATCTCATTTCAAGATACATGCTTAGAGCCATTAGAAATTTGTGCCATTAGAGATTAAACAAAGTCTATGCATTCATGGGTGATCAATTCAAACAAACAAACAAGAACTCATACAAGAAGAAGAGATTGAAATTTAATTAGAGATTGAAATTAGAAAGCAATTTATATGTCAGATTCTTAAGAATTGTTAGAATTTTCATTCCTAAAAAAGTACCTTTGTTCTTTATTGATCTCAATAAGAAATTGAAACAAATGAGACATTTCTTGATGAATAGAAAGTGAGAATTTTTTGTTGGAGTTGAGAGGAAATTTACATGAATTGAATTGGAGTGCGAAGTTGTGAGAGATTACAAAAGAAAAGGTATTAAATAAGCATTTGGGCTGCAAAAGGCGGGCATGCGGGTGGCTTGACTAAAAGATGAAGTTCGTAACGCTGCGACGTTGGGCATAATTGCTTTTGACATCGCGATAAGGTGCTGCTTTATGACACGATAACAATAATATGGGCGTCGTCGTGTTGCAAGCATAGGGTGCTCTCAGTTCTGAAGCGATGGTGCTGAGGACGACGCCGGTGAACACTTGTTTACAACTATCTATTGATTTATGTGCATGTTATCTTTTTTCACTCATTTTAGCTTGAAATTGATTTTTTTTTTTGCTTTGTTAATTGTAACTCTTTAGCTTCCCTAAAAAAAATAAGAGAAATGATATATAAGTAAAACTATTTTGAAAAATTTAACCAAAGAACATAGCACTTTCATGGTGCTGTTAACCATCCAAGTAATGCATGAAGTGAACTTCATAAGAATTTGACAATTAAAATTTGGCTGAGCTTGAAATTGAAACTCACCAGATAGAAAGTTGGATAAATCCACTAAGTTGTTGAATTTTTCCATTATAAAAAACTTTATATAAATACAAATTTTAATTTAATCAATCTGACTAATTAATTTACAATATAATTATATAACATAAAAATAAATAATAAAATAATAAAAAATTAAAGTATTTAATTGAGGTTAATTTTCTTTAAGTATAACAAAATACAAAATTATTTACAACATGTGTAGCAAAATAAAAAAATTCATCAATCCGACTATTTTATTATAGATATTTCACGTTTATTCTTTCTTTCCATCTTCTTTCTTTTGCAATTTTTATTTTTCTTTCCATCTTCTTTTTTTCTTCTACTTTTGTACTTTTTTTGTTTCGTATCGTGTACCAACTATAAAAAATCTATTTTTTTTTATTTTTTTCCCAAACACTTATTTGGTTGTTCAAGATCGTGTGTCAAATATAAAAAATCGTGAAAAGTATCGTTGACATATTGGTTAGCCAAATTTAAACGATCATATACAAAAAATTAATCATGTACCAAAAATAGCAAAATCTAAATGATCCGTGTATCAAAGAATCTTGAATAACCAAATCTAAATGATCGTGTACCAAAAATAGCCAAATCTAAATAATTGTGTACAAAAAAAGTATGAAAAAAATCGTTTTGATTTGGATAACCAAATCTAAACGATTGTGTAGCAAAGAATAACCAAATCTAAATGATCGTTTACAAAATATATTACGCGAGCTCGGTGCCAATTAATCATGGGACCTTTATGGTATTTTTCAATGTGAGCTTGTGGGCTTTTTTCGTTTTTGAAATTGTTCAGTGTAAATATTTTGCCACTTTGTTATATTTGTTAAAAATTCTCTTTAATTTATAATAATTTAATATTCAATATCAAATTATTATTTTATTCAATAATTTCGATCAATTTTATTGATCTAATTCAAATTTCTATTCAAATTTTGAATATTTAAATCTAGTTTAAATACTATTTCTCTATCAATATTATATTGTTAATTGTTTTACTCTATTTTTTAGTGTTTTATCTCAGGAGAACAAAAACAAGAAGAAATCAGTGAATCACAGAGGAGCCTGTGTTACGCGATAAGAAGTTTGTCTAGCAACCAAACATGTCTAGGCAAGAATCTACATCAACATGCGAGGAAGTGACCACTAGAAGACAAGGATGGTAGTTGATGTGATTTAACAAAGCCTACCATCATCGCTGACATAATTATAAGAATAGAAGTTTCCAGCCAAAAGTAGCCTATAAAAGAGATATCTTTACCAATTGAACCATCAAGACTTAGTGGGCCAAACACCAGAGAGCTCCATTGAAGTCGGTGATAGAAAGGACTAGCTTTTTCGCCCTTTGTAAAAGTTCTTCTTCTCTAATCTGCCTTGTAAGTGAGAACTTAGAGAGAGATTAGAGAGATTCTACCATTTCCCTTCCCCTAACTTGTAAGATTCTTCATTTTCTATACTTTCCATTTTTGTATTTCATTGTAATGTATATTGTTCATATTGTACAATGGCCTAAGTCTTATATTATTTAATACATTACATATTTATACATTTTCAATCTAATACTCTTTTACTGTTCATGGTCCCTGCATTATAAGTAGTTTAGGCTTATGATAAGTTCTTGATAAAAAAGCTTAGCTTATAAGGTTTATCGCGTTTGTTCAGCTATAGTCATCGCTTGGCCACCATCTCTTGCCAACTACTCGAGAGAGAAGTATTAAGGATATAGCTAACACACGGAAGAGAGAGTTTAGAGATAAACTCCACCTTGGTGATTAAACCCCCATCATTTGTGACCTGAAGGGAGGACAAGTGTGGTGACTTGGTGTCGAGAGCTTTGTCACCCTTGAAAGAGATGCAATATAAGTTTTATAAGTAAACACTTTTAGATAGATAATTCTTAACCAAGTTTTATCATTTTCATTTTGAGAGGCGAGCAAGTGTGGCATTTAAGATACTAAGAGGTGCTCATCGTAATGAGAAGCTAATTAACTAATCTCCATCGAATCAAGGTTGTTGCATGGCTTAATCACCTAGTCACGTAGAGATATTCCTTCATTGTTTCCTAATAAAAGTTAGTTCTCATTCCCACTTCTCCACACTTACCACCTTTTACTAAATCTCTAGTACACATATTAAACTTAGCTTAGACACACTTTACTTGTATAGATAATGTATACCGCCTGGATAAAGAAGGTAAGCCTTGCAACTAAGATTAGATATCAATTCCTTGTGTTCGACCCTTGATCATCTAGAAAACCTATTGTTTCGCTTACACTTGGATAAGCAATAGGAAAACTTGTACTTAAAGAAGATTTTGTAATTATGCAAGGACCAAAGAAATAGTGAGCATCTCGCATGCAATGATCGTGACTCACCGCATAGAGAATGTCTACTTATATATATATATATATATATATACTAAAACACATACTAAGACTATAACCGAGACTAGAGCACTAAATCCCTGAACCTAATAATATTTTAACAAGAAAGTTTTTGGCACTGTTGCCAAGGAATTGATTTTGCAAAATTAGAGATAAGGTTTTACTTTGATTTTGGGCAAAATACTTGATTCTGGTGAATAATGCATTCTGTCGAAGATCGCGTGAAGGGGTATGTGGTCCCAGAGTAATCTATGATTAATTTATGTCCAAGTGCATAGTGTGATTAATTTGGCATATTAGCTCAAGCCAAAGTTAAGAAAAAATCGCTTGTATTTTTTGTTTCAACTTATCGTTTTCAAGTTCACTCACCCATACACGTGGACAAATCTCGAAAAGGGGCATTTAATGAGCAAGAGATTTCTGCCATTAGATTATGTCACGTCATCACAACAAACATTGTGATTTGATTTCTAAAAACACTCAAGAAGTGCAAGTTCTTATCAACCTCGAGATCATCATCTTCTTAAAGATTAAATATTAAAGATTATATCCACTATATCAACCTCGAGATCGTTATAAGTTTTAGCTTGTATTAAAAAGAAAGCATTAAAGGAGTAAATATTAAAGATTATATCCACTATATCAATCAATATACAAAGTTCAATTCAACGAATTATATTTCACTGAAAATGTCACGTGTGAACAATTACTCAAAATGTCATAAAATTGTTTAAAATAAAAGTATAAAATGTGGTTATATTAAAAGGAAAAAGAGTTGGAAAACTAATTTAAAAATGAAATGGAGAAGGTAATTGAGGAGGAATGATTAGAAAAATGATGGGGTCTGAATTGTGGGAAATGATAGGAGGATGGAGTGACACGTAGGTGGGAAGAGGAGGAATATTCAAAGTGAAATTAGTTAATGGGAAGAATTTTCAAGGAAAGTGAAATGAAAAGATAGAAGTGCCCTTTGACTTAGGAGGATGACCATCTGGGCATTGGAAGGTCGTTTGGACTAAGTGGGAATATATTATAATTATATCAACACCACCCCCACCCCTAAATCACCTTAATTAATTCCTCTCATATTAATTCTATTTAATCCTAAGACATAAAACAAAACCTTTTCAAATATAGGAAAATATGAAAGAATATTTTTAAAAATAGCAAAAATAAAAATTAAAATAATTACCGGCTATATAACAAAATGGTAGCTGTATTACATTTTAGGTTTATAAGAATAGAATCATTTCATTTTCTAGTTTTCAAAATATATCATTTAGTTGTTGTATTTTTAAAACATATTTAAAAGGTTCCAAAGTATTTTTTGTTTGACTTTTTACAAAATATAATATTATATTTAAAATTCTAAAAAGAAAATGTTTAGAGAGAATATGACTTTTAAAATTTTTGTAGGTATTTTAAAAAATATAACAAAGTGCAAAAATATTTACACTCTATAAAACAATTTCAAAAACGAAAAAAGTCTACCGGCCAGCAATGGAAAATACTAAATATGCCCCGTGATTAATTGATATTCAATGTGCGTAATATATTTGGGAAACAATTTTTTAGATTTGATTGTTCTTTACTACATGATCATTTAGATTATGGCTACACAAACCTAAACGATTTTTTTCAATATTTTTTGGTACATGATCGTCTATATTTGGTACATGATAATTTATATTTGATGCACAATCGTTTAGATTTGATCGTTTAAATTTGGATAGTCAAATCTCAACGATTATTTTTCAAGATTTTTTGGTACACGATCGTTTAGATTTGGTACGGGATCGTTTAAATTTGGTTACTCAAATCTAAATAATTTTTTAATGATTATTTGGTACACGATCGTTTAGATTTGACTTTTGTTTTTATACGATCATTTAGATTTAGAGTTTTTTTCAAGATCTTTTATATTTGGTAGACGATCTTGGACAACCAACTGTTTGAAAAAAAAAAATATTTATATTTGGTACACGATATTGAACAAAATAACACTAAAAAAAATATGAAGAAAGGAAAATAACAGAAGAAGAGAAGAAAGATGATCGAGAGAAAAAAAAATCCCCAAAGAAGAAGAGAAGAAAGAAGATGAAAAGGAGGAGCAAATCTAGAGTATTTTAAAAAAATAACCAACTTAATGTATTTTTTTCAACTTGTTACATGAGTCGTAAATATTTTGACTATTTGTTATATTTATGAAAATTAATCAATCGTTTTTTAACAAAAATTAAATATGACAAAGTTATTTAGAATAAAAATGTAAGATTAGTTGAGTGAGCTTTTATGCTCAATTTCAAATTCAGCCGCTAAACACACAAATCCTTTCAAACTTGTGACTTTTCCCTTTATTCAAATACGTGAAGATATGGTGATTAAAAAAATGTGCCAATTATAATAACATGATCTTCACAATAGTGGGGTTCAAACAATAATTGAATGCTATGGTTACTGTTTAACTTTTTGGTTAGTTGTACTCAATAATGCCACAATAAAATACAAATTTCCCTAAAGTTTAGAAGCCATATAAGTAAAGTTATTTTGAAATTCAATTAAAGTTATTTTTGAAATAAATTCTATTATTGAGATTATCCCTAATAAAACTAATAATTTGGTTATTTTGAAATTAGTACGATTAAATAAAGTTGTTAAAACAGTTGAGTTCCGAGATATTAGAAAAAAGTCATGATTATGGGTTGCTATATCTTTACCACGTTGAAAATAATTAAAAGCTCATAAATGTATTGTAAAGACGAAATAATTTCACTTTAGAGATGAAATAATTACTGTAAGACTCGTTTCTAAATTGAGTATAAGAATTTAAAATATAGTTAAGAGTTTTGAAATTTTGCGTTTTAGAATAGAGTACACGTTTTTAAATAAGACTTCGCCTTAAGAAGTAAAATCTGACTAAGTATTAAGAAATTGACGTTTGAATAAATCCGCTGAAAAGATTAAGCGATAAAATTTTTTATGCTTAAGTATAAGTTTTGCGATTAAAAAGTTATTTGTGATATAGAGTTAGGCGAGAAGAAATGTTTGGCAAAGAAAATATCAAATTTGATTTAACATGTAAGGTTAAGAATTTAAGCATGGTTGATTTAAATATTAAATTTACACGTGTAAAATTTTAAGCAGAATCTAACAAACTGAGAAGAGTTTAAGCCTCGCCCTGTAAATAGAGGATTTGGTTATTAAGTAAGCAAAAATAATTTTTTTAAAAAAATAAAAACTAAAATGTTGTTGTTTTACAAAGTGTTAAGTGTGACGGTTATTTGGAAGTTCCTTAAAAAAACAATATCGTTTTCCTTAAAAAATCCTATGATGGAATCTAGGAAATTTGGAAGTTCGATTTCCTAGAATTTTTAAGGTGAGGGATCACATCTTTGGAAATTCGAGATTTGATCCCAAGAAAAAATGAATTTAATCAATGTTTTTTTTTTAAAAAAAATCTTTATTCAAAGACTAGCCTATGATAGATTTTGAGAAATTGTAATAATTTCTCATTTTCTTAAGGTGAGAAACTTTCTTTCAATATATAGTCTAATTAATGGAATATAATTCCATTTATTTTATGAGATCATTGCTTCAAATATTGGAGTAATGAGGGATAAAATAAAATATTAGTTTTAAAATAAATTTAAAAATATTTTCAATTCAAGATTTTAAATTTGGCCACCGTTTTTCTAAATGGGTGTTGTGGGGTGTTAATACCTTCCCCACACACAAATGACTCTCGAACTCAATTCTATTTTTCGCAGATCATTTTTTAAAAATTGTTTATTTTATTTCGGTGTCCAATCACACCGTAAAAAAGATTGGTGGCGACTCCTATTTTATTTTAAAACTAGCTCTTTTGAGGATGTCGGCCGCTCCGCGTCGTCTCGGGCACGTGGCGACAGAAAGAAAAAGGTGCAAATGAAGCGTGCAATAACTTGTATTGAGGAAAGGGTGACGGTAGGTTTAATGCCATTAAGCGAATAAACTATACGACCACTTCAATGCGATATAACTCACTAAACTAGCTTATGATTAAGATGTACTTCTCTCAGAGTCATTTAACTCCACGTTTGGTCTCCTTTCGAAATCTAAATGACTAAGCCTAGTAAAATAAAACATAATCAAAAGTATTTACTTATACTACTTATAAAGCTTCACGTTTAAGGACAGCAACCTCTCAGTGCCTGATGTCCACACTTGTTCATCTTTAGGGATACGATTGATTGAAGTTATCTTGCTAAGTTGAGAAAACTCTTCCTTGCGCTTGTTAACCATGTCCTTGCTATAATCCCTCTCAAATAGTTGACGACAAACACTTGCTAAGTGATGAAAATAGCACGACTAACACAATAAGAATTATAAGTAAAGTTTTTTATTCATTTTTTATACAAAGTGGATTAATGTACAATTTTAGTATTTTTTTTCTTTGTGTAATTTTTGTGATATTTGATTTGATTAGTATTAGTTTTTTAAATTAAAAAAATTTGGTTGGCTATTTGATTTTTCTAATGTGAACCGTGAAATGATACAATATATGATTGGGAGTTTTAGTATCAAGAGTCATGCACCATATAAATTAGCTCAACATTGTATAGGGGGATTATTTGTTTTAATACAATATATTATGTTTCAGATTATTTGGGAGCCATACAAACTGATAGTTTGTCCAAAATAAAACATACGACAAATAAATTATTTGGGAGCCATTCTTCTCGTATGTTTTCACATTATATTGATATAAATAATTTTAATTCACCTTTAACTATTTTTCAATTATAAAAAATTACTAAAAATACCATTGTAAATTTTCTTAAGAAATAATATAAATATACTATATAGTCTTTAGTTTTTGCATTTTGTCTATCCACACAGAACTCTCAGTTAGAAAATTAGCTTGGTGAAACAAATATCGATATATTTAGTAATATGAAGTCTAAGACATTTTGCTGATCGACACTTCTTTTTAATAAGTTTCAATAACAATAAAATTGAACCAAATTTAATGTTAGTTTTTATTCATTAGGGAGAGATATGCATTAGTATTTGATTTTAAAAAAAGAATTTAAATTTTACCTATAATTAAAAAAGAAAAAGAAAAATAATATTCAAATAGTCGTCTGATATCATTAATTACTTGTCATATATGTCATATTCGTAATATGCAAAAAGAAGGTACTATGAGCTATTATTTTCTAATTATTTTGTCATCTGATGCGATTTTCCTTTTTTGTTTTCTAGAAATGGATAAATATAATCACGTAGAACAAATTGAAATATAAAATTACAAAATTCATGGCTTTGTTGTACTTGACTTCACAATTGACAATAGTATATCATTTTCTTACTCTCTTACATAGAAAAATCAACCGTTGTAATCATGTACTACAAATTAAAAAAAAAACACTAAAAAGCATTACCAAACTTGATTTCACAAAATTGATATTGCATCATTTTTTCTACGTGCATATCTTTGAGACTTTCCTAACATTACAAAGTGTTAGCAATACTGCAAAATAAAATTAAGCAAGGTTAGAATGATATATTAAATTTAAACAATAATAGAAATTATAATCTTAAGAGTGAGTAATAAGAAAAAAAGTTTAAAGAAAGTGTGAGTAATAAGAAAAAAGAATTAAAGAAAGCCTAAGTAGAAGTGTATTCAAATGTTCATGCAAGAAAAATGGTTGAAGAGAGTTACTTA
The DNA here is from genome assembly GCF_000004075.3 of Cucumis sativus. Lineage (NCBI taxonomy): Eukaryota > Viridiplantae > Streptophyta > Magnoliopsida > Cucurbitales > Cucurbitaceae > Cucumis > Cucumis sativus. Next base: position 21,023,687 of record NC_026658.2, read on the forward strand.
TATGAATTATTCTAGAAATTTAATCATTGAAATAAAGAGATAGATTTTTGGGGTCTTTTTTAAAAAAAATATAAAAAAGCGCACGGCAAAATGTTTACATCGTATAGAACAATTTCGAAAACGGAAAAATGTCACAGGTCCATAATGAAAAAAATTCAAAAATGCATAATCTATTTGAAAAACAACCGTTTAGTATTTGAGAAACAATCTTTTAGATTTGTCTATTGTTTTCTACACGATCGCTTAGATTTGAGTTCCCAAATCTAAACGATCAAATCTAAATTTAAAATATTTTTTTCATAATTTTTTAATACACGATCGTTTACATTTATCGTTTAAATTTGGGTTGTCAAATCTTAAAAAAAAAATCGTTTGGATTTGAGTAACTAAATTTAAACGATCAAATCTAAATGATCATATTTCAAATATAAATGATCGTATACCAAATCTAAACGATCATTTTCTAAATAATATAAACGATCGTGTACCAAAAAATCTTGAAAAAAAATCATTAGATTTGACTATCCAAAAATTTAAACATCAAATTTAATTGATTGTGTACCAAAAGATTATGAAAAAAATCGTTTATATTTAGCTACCTAAATTTAAACAATCAAATCTAAACGATCGTGTAACAAAAAATCTGGAAAAAAAAAAATCGTTCAGTTTTGGCTCCAAATTTAAATGATCAAATCTAAAAAAAAATCGTGTAGGAAAAGTTAGTCAAATCTAGGCAATCATTTTTCAAATATATTACGCGTTAGATGCCAATTAATCACCGGACATTTTTGGTATTTCTCATTGTGGGTCTATGCGCTTTTTTCGTTTTTTAAATTGTTCTATATAGTGTAAATATTTTATCGTTTTGTTATATTTTTAAAAAGACCTCTATTAATTACGTCACATAATGAATCCATATTAATTGAACCATCCACTTTCGATATGTAACCTATATATACATGTTTGAATATGAGTATGATTGGAATTTTCAATATGTAGAAGGTACAAACAAGACAGAAAATGATTCTCCCGGATCCCTCCTTTCAATATAGTCAATAAAGAAGTAAAAATATTTAGTTGTTTGAAGTACAAGTAAATCATTCATTTTCAGTTTTTTAATCCAAAATAATTTTAGAGAGGGAGATCCACATCGCACTTCTAAATTTTTGAAATAGAAAATTATACCAATTATTGTTGAATTAAGCTCACCATTAATCGTAAAATAATTAATGGATCACATAATATTGAAGATATAGAATATGGCAGGCAAGTCCCTAATGTTGATAGACTTTGGTAGGGTAGGGATAAGAGGCATGGTGGAGTAAGTGTTAGAAAAAATCCATCTTAACCAAAGCATAAACTTCTATAAGAAATGAAAAGTTTGTGCTAAATTGATGTGATACAAACAATAATTGAAAAACACCATATTCAATCAAGAGTGGTGTTTTTCAAAATATTAGGTAATGTACTCAAAATTAAATTTAAATATTCATTCAAAGATGTTTCGGGTGGATATTAAAGAGGATTAGAGTGGGTTATGATAACCAACCACTTGTTTGGGGTCTATGTTATAGAAACCCTAGTTTTATGGTTTCCGTAACACCCGATTTACCTTCAAACTTCTTCCCATAAATAGTAGAAGATCGAGAAAATCTTTAATTCATCACTCTTTTTGTCTTTTTTTTTTCTTTTTCAATTAAATTAATTATATAATAAGTGAGTTTTTTCTTTTTAAAAAGGTAATAAATTAAAATTACACATATAGCTGTAATATATTCTTTCTTTAGTTCAACTTCAACAATTGTACGATATGGAAGAAACCGTTCAATGTTGAATTTAGTTTAATTAAGTAGTTTTTTTTTTTATTAAATTATTCAAATGTTTAAACCTAAAAATCAACCTACCAATATTTGAGTTCCTATCAATCTTATCCAAATATTTTAATTTTAGCTAATAAAGGTCTTGTTTTCTAACGAAATTATAGAAAATTATCTTGGATTTTATTGTTTTTTAATAAAATTTAGTACTTACTGTATTTTGTTTAAAAAGTATTTTTTAAGTTACATTAATAATCATTAAACTTTTTTAAAGGTTAAAAATACATACCGCTAGTATGTGGTAAAAATGAAAAAAATGTATAGATGTAATGTAGAGTTTTGTACTCATTTTTTGTGTTGATATGTGACAAAATTTAAAACAACAATGTGTAGTACAAAAGCAATTAGAACTACACTTTTTAGTCATTTTTAGGAAAATATCTTAGCCATAAATTAAAGAAGATGAATAGCGTAGAAATGCGTATTTGAAATGTCTTTTGCATTGTTTTATTACCAAAGTTATGAATAGTAGCGAAGTATATGCTTAAACAAGTATGCGGATGTAAGCATTATGTTGAGATAGGTTGAAATTTAATGAAGTAAGAATCTTATGTAAGCAACTTTAATAAATAGTGGTTTGTGTTTACATGTTTTCCATTACAATGTATGCAAACAAAAAAAAAAGTGGTGAGAAGTAACGATTTAATAACAAATTTATGGAATGAACGTCGTAATTAAGAAAATTAAGAAAAATATTGCATGTAATGACAAATATATATGCATGAAAAAATAGATTAGTGGAAACAGAAGATCGCAACTGGAGATTCAATTTAGAAAGCTTCTTTAATTCAATGTGCAATATATACCATATGCATGACATGAAAAAAAAAACATAAAACATCACGATGGATGCTAAATTTATTGAATGAATACCATATAAGTAAGATTATTTAATAAAATAAATTTATGAAATTTGTGTATTGGATTTACATTATATATTTTTGAAAAAAAAATTAACATAATTGTCACACCCCGCCCCAAAGTCACTTTCTACGACTAAGTGGAGGTGTGCCGTCTAGACTCGCATTGCACCACGTGATAAAGTTGAATGCCTAATAAGCAAAACAACTTCTCTACCAAACTTAAACGCAAAGCTTAAATTTTAAGCTTACATAATACAATGCAGCGGAAAAACAACTTAACTTGTAGCTTAGCCTTAACGACTAGTCTTAAATTTTTAACTTAACTTTACTCTTTAACTACTACACGATAGACACAAGGTAATGCAACAGAAATGAACACAAACTTCTCTTATTAATTAAACACTTTACACCGAGTACAAACAAAACTCAAACTCTCTTTGCAACAAGACTTAAACATACACTTTAGGCCTTCTTCGTCGCCTAGCACAACTTCTCCAACTCAACTCTTAGCTTGCTCGCCTCAACGTGTAGGAACTCGCCTTACCCTTTCGTTACTTGGCATCAATGCTTGAAAACCTAGGGAAGAGAAACTTAAAATGTAAGTCAAATGGACTTAGTGAGTGATGGATTTGAGAAAACCTTTTTATGAGAAAACATACAGAATCCAAGAGTAATAAAGTCAAATAGCATCATATAAAACACATTTCATCAAGCCATAATAAACTAATCACCATCACAAAAAACGTCACAAGCACCACTGCTTAGATCATTATTCAAACACGTTCGTTGTTGGGACCTGGGATTCATACTCAATCTGCATCACGCGAGTTACCTGAGATTTCCACTAGCATTTCACACATTCGATCTTTCTCAACTCTGGGATTCATAATCAACCAGCGTCTCATCACCATCTCGCCTAAATCTAGAATTATCTCCTCGCTAAGACATGAAATTCATACTCAATTAGCATCACGTGAGTTATCTAGGGTTTCCACCAGCGTCTTGTGATAGATCTTACTTCTTCATATCATAAACCATATCATATCAAACAGAAGGGTTAGCTTCCCAGCACACTTCCCTTACATAATATCACAATGACAACAATGTCATGTAATAAGCATCAACGACACAATACATTTAAACAATCGTTAGTAGGATACATCTTTCACATAACAAGTTGACAAAGACAAAGTTGACCATTTAGGGAAAATTATTCATAAAACAGATCTTCCTTTGATGAAAGATTCACAAATATTTTGTTTATGAAATCTTACTCTAAATAAACGTTTATCCATGATTCGTATTCTAGCATAGAAACATTTAATCGTGAATATCAACTTCGAAATCATGATGAAATCTTATTTTGTCATTCACAACATTTGATCATTAAAATGGATCACTTATAGAAGATAGTTAGCCTTAACTCCTTTCTTGTCAGATCATTAGAGAAGATAGTTAGCCTCAACTTCTTTCTTGTATACTTCCAGCTTTCCCTTCTCGTCAACGATTCCCTCACCTGATCATTTAGCCTTTAGACGCACACGTTATTTCCTTGGGAAGCCAAACTCTTAAATTCCTTGACTATTCCTTTGTCCTCCCGAAAAGTCAGTGTCGTTTACTTTCCTTCAGCGAGTGGTCAAGTTATCATGACAAGAAATCTACTTCCTCGTCTCATTCTCTTAGGTGTAGATACTTCTTCTCTCAGTACCATACTCAATGCCTAACTCTTTGTGCTCGACACATGCTTCCTTCTCGCCAAATGTTCTTATCACCTCTCTTATCTTCAATAAATTCTTTGACTTAGCTTTTCTCTTCGCATCGCCTATTCTCTTTTGGCATCCTTTCTCGTGAGATGTCTCATACTTATCCAAAATAACTTTTCAGGAAGGATATTCTTTGGTAAAACTTCCTTTCTTTGGATCAGGGCCTCACAATAACTCTACTATGATAATCCTTCCTCAAAACGCATACTATCATAATGCTACCTATTATATTCCTTCCTCCAAATGCATATTATCATAACACTAGGACTATTATAATACAAGGATTATCCTAACACTAATCATATTATAAATCACTCATTCCCCCAAACGTCCCGAATGTGTTAGTAGACACATCATACGACCATATATAACATAATCTAAGTTGTATTCATTTTTATCCTATTTACGTTATTTATGATTTTGACATTAAAGTTGTGAAAAGTACACTATATAACTCTTTAACTCAAGAGACCACGATCTTTTTTTTTAATGTAATATTTTGGAACGCCCTGAGTTTAGGAGGAAAACATGAATGAACTGATATCACATTTGAATGAGAGAGATATTGAGGACACATGAAATTAAGGTTAAGAAAGACTTAAAATAATTACAAGTTACTACTTATCCAACAATTAAGGTGTACCTTCCTTTTCGATGGTCAATCATAGGAATTCCAAAGTTAAGCGTGCTTAACTCGGAACAATTCTATGTTAGGTCATTTTTTTAAAATTTTTTCTAAGATGCATGCGAGTGAGGACAAAACATGCAGAAAAGACACGTGTTGGTTTGTGGGGACAACTTTCATGAGTATATAGGAAAATATCAAGGATCCGAAATTCGAACCTTGAGCCTAGCGCATTATTACATATTTTCTCCCTAATAATAGTGTGATCTCTCACTTTCCTCATAGACATAACTAACACACAGTTCGTGAACCTAGATTCATTTTTCCGTTTTTTTTTATTTGTTGATTTCTTAACATTGATTTTGGTTCATTTTAGTCGTGACGTAGTTTTACAATGTCAATATTGGATTCGTTGACTTTCACAAGCGGAATCATTTGGATCTTTATTTGCATAAAATTTGCAATCAAAGAAGTTTTGGTAAAGGAAATGTAATGCTTAGGTTTTGATGATCAAAATAAAGAATATGGAGACTAAAACTATATCAATTAATGTAATATAACAAAAAATGAAACACAAACATTGCCATTTTAAATAAGAAAAAATGTGGGTACAAATTAAATGTACCAGATATGCAACACAAACTTCTTCTCCCAGTACCACTTTTACCTCGTGCCTCATAGTGTCTTAGAAGTGACAATTAACAACTTAAAACCATTGAGCAAAAGTGGAACAGGCTTGATCAACTTATCAGCATCATTATCAACGTTTTGCTAAGTGAGTTGTTTGAAGGCTTCACTTCATGTATGTCTATGGGTTGTTTAGGCTCCACTATCTTGTGTTGCATGTAAAGTAGTTTATATACAAGATTAGCATGTTTATCAGATTCAAGAGTTCAACAAAGTCGACAGGTATCCTTCGAGGAGATTGATGTCAGTTGCCTTCACGGCGTCTTCTAGGCTAAGCTACTAGGTACTTCGGGAGGGGGTGTGATGAATAAGGTTGGGCACCTTATTTTGGGAACACTATGGATGCAGTCCACTTTGTAGTTAGTACAAATGATGTGATCTTGAATCGTTCATGTAAAGACATGGAAGTAGGGGCATCCTATGTAAAGAGTTTACATAAGATTGGAGCCATGAAATAGTCACTTTTAAGTTATAACCCGTTGACTTTAATAAAACTAACTATTTCATTTTAGGGCTTAGGTTTATGGTTTAGGGTTTACGGTTGGGTTTAGGATTTAACGTTTTTTGTGAGGAGTTCATAGTTAGCTTAGGATTAAGATGAAGTTACACTAGATATTTATAGGTAAGAGCAACTCATTAGCGCTAGCTCAATAAGTCTTCCATTTTAGGGATAAAATCGAGTGGATAGTTGGAAACATAAAGTGCAAGACGGAATTTGCTCCTACTCGCTTTAGAATAATTAGTAGATAGGTTGTTCCCTTAATGGCAGAATCTAAGTCTTGAACAAGGGGCCCCACCCTCTCATTAGCTCGAGAGGGATTCAGTTTACAGGTTGGACCTTAAACTAATTTTTCAATAGTGGATCAATTGGACTTAAGGAGCAAGGTGTAGTCTCGATGGTAAAACGATACTATGATCCAGCCGATGTTACGAACAACCTATGCAGAATTAACTTACTTATCATGGTTATATCACATACACAAATATATCTATAGTAAGGGGAGTGCAACTACGAGACTTTAGTGGAATGATCCATTAGTTAACGAATGTTGATTTGCTTAGTCTAAAAAAGTTTAGTCAGTTAATTTTGAATTATTGAAGCTCATGATCTATAGCTCCATTAGGTTCCCCCGCTAGCTCATAAGGAATTAATTTAGAACATTTTGTTGGAATAATTTGAATTGTTCGAAGAAGATAAAGACAGAAAAAACGATAATTTAAGATAGAGCTTTATGTTTAAATGTGGTTTAAATATTAAAAATATGAATATGGATTCATATTCAAAAGCTCGAAATTGATGGAAATAGTCAAAATGTTGACTTTAGACTTTGAAAATTTAAACTTTGACCGACTTTATATTCAAATATGATTTTAATTTCCAATAAATGAATGTGGATTCTTGCTCGAGAGGTTGAAATTAGTTAAGATGAAAAAATGGTAAAAAAGTCAAAATGTTGTCTTTTAACTTGGATTTTATAAATCGACGTGTTATGTTCACTTTCTTAAGTGGACTGGCCTTACTCCGGAGTACATCGAGGTTGTGAAGGGCTATTTATAGGAATGTTTTTAAATTACTCGTACTTATATGTTACCTACGTATATATATAGAATCCTAATTTGTGTGTACTTTTCTTTTGTAACAATGGTTCGTGTTGGATCTGTGCTAGATGTTACAGATCCAACACTTGCTCAGTTTGTTGAGCATCAAATGCTCACCACCTAGAAGGAGTTCAGGGGACAGAACTGAAGGGATAAAAGCTCATGGCACAGGAAGATTTGAGCTAACCATTCTTCAAATTAATTTGGGAATCACAAAATACCAGTACATTGGCAAAAATAATTAAGAAACTTGTTTTCTTAATAAGACTTAAAGGCTAAGCACGCTTTCTAATTATAGATTAGAGAAAGAAAAACTTACTTGTTTATGTCTCTGAATCTACAAAGTAATTCTCCAATTTAGGACACCATCCGTCGAGGACCTTCTTATCGTCTAGGATAGGATTGGTTTGTGAGAACCAATTCGGATGGGAAAAAGTTTAGAGATATTCGAGAGAAACTCTTTTCTTTTTGCACAAAGCAAAGTATTGATTTTTCTTTATTAATTTGTTAAAGAAAAATGTTTGTGGCGGGAAAGATTGGTTGCCCAAAATTTTCCAAATTTGATCAACATTTGTAAAATTTTGCTTTCAAATTGTAGGAAAAACAAATGTTGTGACGTGACAAACGAACCATTTCCTTGAAAGAAAAAATCGATGTGACCTTCTGCTAAATCAAATATGTCAATTGCTCCTCAAGTTTAACACAACTTTCCACAAGAAATGAAATGAATCTAGTGGGAGAAAAAATGAAATCCAAAGAAAAAAACTTGCTCTACGGAAAAAGCTAGGGTTGTTTGGAAAGAAAAAGAACCAACCCCATAAATCTTTTTTTTAAAATATATAAAAAGAATAATAATTTTAGAACTATAAAATGTATTGAATATATCATTATAACCATCAAAATAATAATTATTATTATTACATTAAATTACAATTGAAACATTAATTACAAATCAGTACAATGATAGTCATTTTCAACACCTTTCTACTTGAACGTGATAATGAAAAAGATGCTCAATATGTATACCACAATCAAATTTAGTTTCTTTCTTTTAAATAAAGAAAGGAGCGTGTGGTGGAGGAGGTGGATAGTCTGAAAATCTTTGACTTGGCCCAGATGGAGGAATACGCATACCTTTCGGTAATATTCCAAAGTTAAGTCTAGATTCCTTATGTAAAACATTGAATGGGGAAGGTGGAGAGTCTGAAAATCTTTGACTTGGCCCAGATGGAGGAATACGTCGACCTTTTGGTAATATTCCAAAGTTAATTCGAGATTCCTTATGTAAGACAATGGATGGGAGAGGCGGTGAGTCTAAAGATCTTTGACTTGGTCCAGATGGAGGAATACTGACATCTTTTGAGAATATTCCAAAACTGAAATGTGTATCTGAATCAGGCATTCCTTCGGGTTTCGAAAGTGAAAAATGGATATGTTGTTTTGGATGAATTATAATGGGCGCCTTAAATTTACTTTCAAAAAGAGAGTTGTCTTCATTTACATCAAACAAACTTCTACCACATGTTTGATAGATTCCAAAGTGCAACCCAAGGAGTACGAGAGCACAAGTTCTCAATGCCATATTAGAACTAATTGTCACCATTTTTGTTGTGTGTTTTCTCTTCGTCTATTTCTCCTTTTTATATAGTGATTGTTTCTTAATAAAAATTAAGGATAAATTTGGCATAGCACCTAAAAATAACATTTTAGTTTTATATAAACAACAAAAACACAAGGGGTTTGTTAGAGCAATCTTCTTTGTAAGAATATTTAGAATAAAACTAACAATCCAAAATTGACCATTTGTTTACACATTACCTTAATTCAATAGGGTCTCCTCAATTTGGATGAAGAGAAATCCACCAATATAATGCCCTCCTTGTCTTACCTGAATTTCCTATTTTAAAGAAAGAGATGACTTCCACCTTTTAAATGGTATAAATTTGATTCTTTTGTGTAAATCAAGCATTAATGGGTGAAAACCGAGGATGGTAATAGAGATATATTAATTTGGAGCAGTTAGACATAAATTGGAATTGCAACCTCACAAGATAACATTGAGAACACCTTACTATTTAGGATTCATTTGGATTGATTTTTTTTATAAAAACAATGTGTTTCAACAAACTCATTTTTATTTAAACTATTTTTTCTTTTCCAAAAAATATTGTTTAAAATTTATTTTGAGTGGCTTCCAAACATTTTAGTTTTTTTAAAGTAACTTATTTTTTAAATTAAACACTTCAAAATGTAATCCAAACACACCAGAAGTCTAATTAAATACTAAAAAATGCACTAAAAACTCATCATTCCTCTACTTTATATATATATATAGGTGGATATTTTAGTATTGGAGATTAACGTGTGTCGGTACATGTTCGAGACGATGCGAAGCGGTTGACGTCCTTAAAAGGGTTAGTTTTAAAACAAAATACGAGTCGTCACCAATCCTTTTTACTGTGTGATTGGTGTCACACCCTAATTCGCAAGACAACCAAAACGCATGATGTAATGTGAATTAGCTTAAACTTTGCAACTGGTCTTATCACTAAGCTTACTCTCGACTCCTTATAAACTATCAACAAAACTCAAAATGCAACGGTAGTCATCCTTAAACGCTAAAAATGATAAATAACATAACCAAAATGTGCACTTCATTAATAACAAGCGTTTGGTAAGATTATACATTTATAATACTTTGACCAAACATAAATAACAACTCATAAACGCTTGGTGTCTTTCTCAACTCGCCACAAGCCCTTCAACCTTCTTCTCTACTTAGCCTAAACGTCTGTTACTGAAAAATGAGATTTTTAAAACGTAAGTCTAAAACATTTAGAGAGGTTTTATGAAATCCTTTTAGCAATGGTCTTTGATAAATCCTCTTCGCCAAAGCATAAATTCCAAACACAAATCATTTTATTAATAAACACTCCATTTCGCAAAACATATCAAAACGTATGTAATCATTTTTACAATAAAGTTAGATCAACTCACGAATCATATCAATATTCATTTCGCATAAACACCCATTAGTCAATTATTCTTTTCACCCATAGTAAATCGTACTTCTCTATACTTTGTCTCATTACCTTCCATTTAGACTACTGTATCAACAGCATCTGAGAACATATAGATTCTTCATTGTTGTTTATGTTGGAATTTATGTCTTAAAACTTATAGATTGTAAATATAATCCAATGATCGTTATTAATAAAGTGTTATTATTGTAATAAATCTTATTGATTAAATTATTAGTTTTGTCTTAATAACCCAAATTTAATGAACTAACATCCTAAACTGTTTAATGAGTCTTGAACAGTATGTAGAGACACACATGGAACAATGTTCAAGATCAACTTAAAGGGTCTATAATATAGGGATAAGACTGGATACCTTATCCTAGTAACACTATGGATACGACTCATTTTGTATTTGATACAAACGCAATTATCCAACACGTTCGAGTAGTTGACATGCGAGTGAAAGTATCATATGCAATGAGTTTTCATAAGACCGGACTGCGAAATAGTAACCACTAGATGTAACTCCGTTAACTAGTTAGATTTCTATTTCACTAGAATGACCTATGTAACTTAGTCTTAATCTTGAGTGTATTATGAACTCCTATTCGCAAGGGATTTTCCTTTGATATGTATGGGTGAGAGTGGCTAGATCGTCGACTCAATAAGCTTATCATTTTTGGGACAATGCAGTTTCGACTAGCTTAGAGAAGTCAGTCCATTTTGTTGTTGAAGTAACAGAAGTAAGGATATTCTGCCTTAATCCTCTTGCAAACATTCGACAACCATCAACTTCAATTGCCACTAACACTTCAGCATACCTTGATAATTCTATGAACTTCCTTTCATAATCTGCTACCAGTCAATGATTATTGCTCTAGATGCAAGAATTCGTCTCTCTTCAATTCACGATAAGTACTTGGGTAGTACTTCTCTTCGAAAATACCTCTAAAAGACTTCCAATCCAAATCATGAATATCTCCTCGTCTAGTCTCAATTGATCTCCACCAATATTCTGCTTCTTTATGGAAAAAAAATGTTGCCAGTCTTACCTTTCACTCTTTAGGATACCTCATAACCTTGAAACATTTCTTTACTATTACCAACCATGACTCAGCATTTGTTGGAATCGTCAAACCTTCAAAAATTGTAGCTCCCAAGTTCTTAAGTCGTTCAATACCATATTCCTTTCAGGATTGCTAGGTGTTGACCCTATCATCATCATAAACCATTGGGCAAATTTATGATATTGTTCCTCTTTAGTCTTAGCTTATATCAGAATGCTAGATTCTTCCTCTGATTGTTCTCAGGTAGGACCTCGAGTCTCGTCCTGATCTCGCTTATGTTGTCTGTCTTTACGTTGTTGAGGCATGACTCTTATAACATATCAACCATTAGACATGTTATAGAAGCTACTAACTACTTTTAACTTTAAACTTTAACTCTAACTTCCTCTTAGACTTCCCTTAACTGATCTATTCCTTTCCCTTACTTTCTCTACCTCACAAAGAACTATTTGTTCTTACTAACATGACTTACACTTCACTCCCCAAAGACTAAACTCTTGCTCTGATACCAAGCTGTCATGCCACGTCTCGAACCAAGCAGGCAGGTGCTCGAGACGGGGTGTGACACTGTAGATGAAAGCTTAAGGGTTAAGTAGACTCCATCTCTTACTTCCCATAACATGTACTATTCATTTCTTTTATCTTCCATTTTTGTATTTCTTTGTAATGTATTTGTTCATATTGTACAGTGGTCAAAGACCTACATTCTTTAATACATTAATTACATGTTTATACCTTTTCAATCTATCAGATCTTTACTATTCATCTGTCAATTTGTTATTTGTAGTTTAGGTTTGTGATAAGTTCTTGATAAGAAGCTTAGCTTATAACTCTTATCGCGTTAGCTAATCTATATTCATCACTTGACCCGTGTTTATCGACAACTATCCGAGAGGACAAGTAGCAAGTATATGGTTAACGCGCGCAAAGAGGAGTTTGGAAACAAACTCCATCTTGACAAGATAACTTCCATCATTTGTATTCTGAAAGGAGAAGTATGGGTGTTTAACGCCGAGAGGTTGTCACCCTTAAAAGAGAAGTTTCATAAGTTTTGTAAGTGAATTTTTCTAGATATGCCTTGCTTAACCAAGTGTGGTGTTTAATGACACCAAGAGGTTTTCGCCTTAATCATAAGCTAGTTAACTAACTTATGTCGCATCAAGGCTTTCATATTGCTTAATGGCCTAATAGCGTAGAGACCTTCCTTCTCCTTTTTCTTATACACAAGTTAGTTCCCACCTCCATTTCGCCTCCATCCTAATTTCCTTTATAGATTCTCTTCTGTGTATAAGTATATATAGTATATAAAGTTACACTTCTTTACACTATTTAGTTAGTTCTTTAATTTTATACTACCCGAAGGAAGAGTAATCCCTAGAACTAATGCTTTGAAATCAATTTCCTACGTCTGACCCTGGATTACCCAGGAAACCTATTGTTTTGCTTACACTTGGGCAAGGAATAGGAAAACTTGTACTCAACAAGGACTTAGTAATTACATGATGAAGAGGTAAATAGTGAGCATATAGTATGTAGTGACCATGAGCAATGACTCACCATGTAGAGTTAGTGCGATACCAACATATGCAATAACACTATTCCCCAAGTCCGAACAAATGCTTCCAAGTCAACAAGCTGATACACATAACATAAGATAAAACAATTGTTTCAAACAAGAAGGTGATTGGTAAAAACTATATCACTTGGTACTTTTTCCCCCTTTATTTAATCATATTGTTAAAATAGAAAACATCTAATAAAAGGTATATGCTAGACATCAAGGTTAAAGAGAGCAAATGAAATTTATTTCATAAAGTATTGATGAAATTTATTTAATCTTACATATAGAAAGCACTGACATGACAAGAAGCACTTCACAATGAAGAACATCATGGTTTCTGCAGGCAATTAAAGTTCTTAGTTATCCAGCAATTAGTACTTCACAAGGGCATGACTTGTGAATATAGTAGGTTATCTTTTTACATCTAATTTTGAGGCACAAAATCCCCTTCAAGGGCATTGACAAGATAATGAGACAACAAGTTACTTAGGACCTGCAACAAATTCGAGCGAAGAAGTTGGCAACAAAACTAGACAAAGTGATGTAATGACCCCTTGCTGGACCAAACCCTCTATTATTCTACACACTAACTCGGAGAGAAAGTGCCGCAACTATTTGCAAAAAGTTTAAATTTTCAACTATGTCCAGAGGTTTTCAACGTCACACCTTTATGTTATTTCAAAACAAATGACCTTTGTTAACAGATTGTCCAACAATTATATTCTAACATGTAACATTGTAGAATTAATATTACTAGCTCAGTACCAAGTACAAGAATGGGAACAGTAAAAAAAACAAGAAGGATGAAATGAAAATGTTATAAGCCTATAACCATAAGAAGTTATGTGAGAAATATCAATATATATATATACCTCAACACCCTGAATTATTCCAGTCACAAGTGCATGCATGGTCTATTTTTTAAAGGACCTAAGAAACGAGCTATTCTACTTCAAAAAGAAATCTAAGGCATCCTAACAAAGAAGTGTTACGTTAGAGTTGCTCCTTCATTTGGGGTTTCGAATAGTGAGCAGGATCCGAAAGTTGGACTTTCAATCTACAATAATGAAATACAAATTCTCAATCAAAAAATGCAAAATCTAGCCTCACTAAATCCCATTTCCTTGTAGTTAGCAAGATAAAGAAGCTAAAACTGAAAAATAAAACAAAGCAACCAACTAATTTTACTTAGATACATCATCAAAACTCCTAGAAAGAACTTGTTAAATAAAATAAATCTACATAAGCTTCACATATTGCATAACACATAAAATCGTAACAATCACTTTGAGCCAGAGGAGGATTATAGATAGTTTGTGATTGGCGCAAGGACATACGTACAAAAAAGGCTTCTCGTCTCTCTGATGGATTTCCTCAACAAAATTTTTGAGAAAAGTTCTCTAACTTCTCTTTCTTCCCCAACAAGGAAGGTTTCCACAAACCTCCTTGTCTGAGAGAATGGTAGAAAAGATCACACAACGTAGAGAATTGAAAATGATTATTTATTAAAAGTTAAGAAAGTAAAAAATCTTAAAACTTAAGGGACCTCAATTTAAACAAAACTCAAATGTTAAGAGTAATATTGTTACAAATTTTAAGGACACAACTAAAACTAAATTCAAAACTTAAGAACTAAGTGTGTAACATTTTGAAACTATTAATGAAATAAATAGAAATTAGGTCCAAAACCTAGAAACCAAAGTAACATCGTGTAATCTGACTATACCTTAATTAACCTTATGATACTCTCTTTCCTCCCAGTACTCCTCTCATTCTCCTCGTGCCTCAACGAATACCCCCTTCCCACTCCTCTAAAATTCCACTTTCCTCTCTCATAATAATTAATGCTCTCACTCGTAGGGTTAGCAGGGACACGTGCTTCTCGTATTATCATTTTTTGTATTTTAATATTAATTTTGAAGTATCAGATTATACTATTTATTAAATAATATTTTATTTTAAACAAAGTAAGTAGGGAGTGGTTGTTAGTTTTCATTTTATTGTATCTAATTTTGTTATAGATCTGTTTGTGTTTTTTGTTTTGAAAGTGAAAGACCTCGTTGTTGGGATAGTTTATTAATGACTATCAACTATGATATTGTTAAACTACAACAATTATCACCTCATTATAATATCTGAGAAATTCTTCATTCTACTTTTTTTTTTTTTTTGTTTACTTTATATTTTTTCCTCATATAATCTATTTTCTTCATACCATTTGAAGTATTAATGAAATAACTAAAATCAACTCATTATTTGCAAGTTCCAATGATATAAATAAAATATCTGACTTGTTTTCTATAGAAATAAAATAATTAAATAGTAATTTAAACATGAAAAATCAGAATATATATAGGATCAAGTGGAATTATTTTGTTGAGTTTTTCTAATTTCTTTATTTCATAATTTCTATTTTATTTATTTATTTGTTTATATATTATATTATATTTATTTATATATTATATTCTCTTGATTTCCACGACTCGGTTGTTCATTTTTACAACACATTATCAGGACAAGCTCTAGCTATGTCCTCCACCAAAGTTCGGTCAGTTTTTCTCTCACAATATTATAATTACTAAAATAAATATTATTTTGCATGTTCGATATATATTAAAATACTAATATAAAACTACAATATTTTGTAGGGACATTTTTTAAATTGCAAAATAAATTAAAATATTTACAAGTTATAACAAAATTTTGGATTCTATCAATAATAGTTTTCTAATACTATAGCATATCAATTACTACCAGTGATAGAATTTGCTATAGATCGTAAATATTTTGAAATATTGTTATTTTTGAAAATTTTCCTTATTTTATAATAGTATTACTTTGAAAAAGGAGAATGGTTAGGAATAGAACAAAAATGAAATTGTTTACAAAATATAGCGACACATTTTCAAATAGGCTATAAAGAGTTTGACGAATTTTGCTATATTTTGTAAATAGTTTCAATATTATGTTGTTTTTGAAAATGCCTCGTTGAAAAATATTACAAAATTATAATTTTTATTACTTTGATACTAATAGTAATAATTATTTAACATGAATGGTTGATGCCAAAATACATCAAGATGCCATTAAAAATATGATAATTAGAAAACAATTATTCTTCCTAAAGCTCATTCTAAATAAATGCACTTGACGCTCCAACATTTAAAATCAATATGTTAGAGAAATTTTTTTTCTACATTTTAAATATGCTTCTTAAGTAGAGATATTGAGAGAAATATTTTGAAGAATATTATGTGTTTTATCTAATGTCTTCTCGTTGATGAATGAAATAATGGGTTATTGATTGTAAAATCAAGAATATTACTCGACTATAGTGTAACGAATCAAATTTTTCATAACCAAGCTAGGGTCATTACTATTCTAATTATCTTAACTTTTGAAAAACAATAGTAGAAGCATAAATCAAGTAGTTTCCATATAGTCGATCATCTGCCCTTCTTGTAGCTCGCCAGCTTGTCTTGTTGGCTTTTTTACCCTTAATCTCAAATTAAATAATTTTAATTAGTTAATTAATTAATATTTTGATGATAACATATCTGAATTTTTTATTCAAAAGTTTATTATTTTGAATAGTCCATAATGTAGAACTCCAAACAATGATTCTGACGTCTATTGAATCACCCAAATTGAAGTTTAAATGAATAAAATATTGCTAAAAGAAGCTTAATGAAAAATTATCTGAGATGGTGACGTTGTGGCCAAATAATCATATTGAACCAATTAGGAAAAGTCACTTGAAGCAATGGAGGAGGTAACACGTCACTTTTGTTTTGTTTTTTGTCTCTCTTTTTTATTGGCTTCTAAAAAGAAAATAAATTTAATATTGTTATTTATCGTTGTGTCTAACAGCTAGTTAATTTTTTTTTTTTAAAAAAAAAGATGATGTACTTGTTTTTATTGGGTTTTAAAACAAATTATTTTCAAACTTATACTTATTATATTATTAATTGTGTTTGTGTCTAATGGTCAATTGAGTTTAAATCTCAACAACTGAATTTTCTTTTACTTATATCCAATGACTAAAAATGATTTTGGATTTCAATATCTTTCCCCTCTTTCAAAATATTTCATTTTCCCTCTATTTTTTTAAGAATTTTTTTTACTTTACAATCCTAAAATATTGCAAAAGTCACAATTGTTATTCTAGATCTCCCTAAAGCTTCCAAATTTCATTCTTTTCATTTTGTCCTTAAGAGAATTGTTATTGTATCGTGAAGATTAATTATTGTGAGCTCAAAACTATATACTCACTGTTTTTAGAGTTTTCATTTGTGTGATTTAAAACTTTAACATATTGTGAAGGTTAGATCCTAACCATGAAAAGGATCAGGTTTGCTCTTAAACCCAAAAAACAGAGCAAGTAGCGGTTCAACTCTAATTTGTGGAAAGAGCAAAAAGAAAGTTTTGAATCAAAATCCCAAGAGGTGCTTGGGCAAGTGGATGTAGGTTGAGTTTGATTGAACCACTATAAAATAATTGTGATGTCTTCTTTCTATTTTCTAATTATTTTTTCATTTAATTTTAGTTGCATATATTCTTGTTTGTTGAGATTGATTGTATGTCACAGTACTCCACCCCCAAAATCACTTCATGCAGTCCAAGGGAAGCGTGCTGCCTAGACAACTAACGTGTATTTTCCCGTGAGATAGCACGCTAAACACTTTAACGACAAAAATCAAACAACTTAACTTTGATAAACACAACGCAACGAAATATAACAATCAACTTCTCTATATTAACTTAACAACAAGCGTAATATATATAATGAATGTGCTCCCTTTGCAACAAAGCTTGCAACATAAATATTAGGCCTTCCATGATTAACACGACTTCTAACGCCGAGCTTGCTCGCCTCAACGCATAGCACCTTGCTTTACCCTTCTTATCTTGTTCTCAACGCCTTTAACTTGGGGAATGGAAACTTAAACCATAAGCCAAATACTTAGTGAGTGTTACTTTTAGAAATCCTTTTGGGGAATATGATAACGCCCAAAAATGTCCATTTTTGCAGTCCTTTTTATTAGACTAATGAGGTAAAAAAGCATAAGAAGATTATCATAACATGTGACTCATGTTATAAATTCATAAATATTTAGAAATACAATTTACATAAGTGCCATACATGTTTTAAGTGATTATCATGTTTAAACGTAGGATATAAGTGAAAAAAAGAAGAAATGAGCAAATCACAAGGACATCTCACGAAAAGGCTACGTGATGGAAACTAGCTTGATGATTAACAACCCCAGACGAGAAACCATAACATCACGTGAGAAAGATCACCAGAAGACAAGGATGATAGTTGTAGTGATGTGACTTCACAAGGCCAAATGTCAGTGCTGACACACTTAGAGAAATAGAAGTTTCGTGTCGAAAGGCAACATATACAAGCACTTCATCCTCGCCAAGAGAAGGGAGGTCTGAATGGACCATTAGAGGCCAGTATGGGTCCATGTAGAGAATTTGTAGCTTGGATAGAGAAGAAGAATGCTACTCCTTCTGGTCTCCTAAATTGTAACATTGCTCCATGCCTCTTTCCCCCATTTAAGTTTACATTCTTTATATTGTGTGTTGCATATATTGTATATTGACCTACGACCGACATTCTTTGTATTTCTTTAAACACACATAAAGTATCAATCAACACGACCTCTATACTTTCCATATGTTAGTGTATTCGTTGTAGCTATAGTAGATGATAAGTTCTTGATAAGAAGAATAGCTTATAAGCTATATCGCGTTAGTTGAGCTAATTGCATCGTCGGGCCAACGTTAGTTGCCAACTACCTCAAAGGGAAAGCAACTAGAACCTAATTAACGCGAGCGAGGAAGATTTCTATCCCTCATCACGAGATTATTCCTAACATTTGCATCTTGAAAGGAGAGCAAGTGTGGACAGTGGTACTGAGAGGTAGCAATCCTTAATCGTGGATGCCTATATGGGTTATAAATAAATCCTTCTAGATAAAACTCAGAAATTCGTACGTAGTCATATGGATCTCCAAAAGCGACCATGTGTGGCATATAATGACTTAAAGAGACGCATGCCTTAATCATAAATATGGCTTAGTGAGTTACGTCGCATTAAGCATATCATATTATTTAGTTTCACGATAGTACATAGACACTCTTCTATTTATTTCTTTAAGACAAGTTAGTTTGCATCATTACACCTTCTTCTTAGCCTTGCTTTACAAACTCTCGATGTATAGTTAAGACGTCTTATATTTGTTATTCTTTAATTCTTTAAATTTGCCTAAATAATAAGTGAACCCTAGAACTAACGTCTGTAAACAATTCCCTGTGTTTGACACTGAATCACCTAGGTAAACCTGCTGTTTCGCTTCCACTTGGGCAAGCAGTAGGAAAACTTGTACTCAACAAGAACTTATGCATCATGTGATGAAGAGGCACATAGTGAGCATCTTTCATGCTATGATCATGACCCATGACTCATCGCTTTGAATTGAAGCATGCTATATGAAGGGTTACGATGAGTGCATTATGCGCCATGACTTGACTTAGTGACGTATTGCAATTGCGCTAAACACACATGAAATCATTAAGTCCAAACTAACAATTAAGTGTTTGGCATCGTTGCCGGAGAATTGATTTATATATATTAAAGTAGAGTCTTACTTTGAGTTTGGGCAAAGTAATTGATTTTGGTGAATCACGCAATTAGCCAAAAATCGCAAGAAGAGGTTCAAGGTACTGAAGTAATCTGTGATTGCTTGAACAAACCCCAAGATCAATATATCTTTCGGATGTTGATTTAGAAAAATCTCAATGGATATGGTTGGTCGAAATGAAAATGATAATCTCCATGAAGTTATCAATAGATGTATCCTCGCCCAGAGCTAACGAAAAGCACAGTTTTAGTGAGCTAAGCTACAAGGACTGAGAAAGATCATTTGAACATTGTGATGAATGATTGAGAGTAGAGATTTATTGCGATGAACAATTAAAACGCTGAGAGTCATGATACAAATGATCAATGAAGTTTAGGAATGATGCGGTCAGGAAACTATGCGAAATAAGAGCAATGATACCACAGTTCTTCCTTGCCAAGGAACCTGAACGCAAGGATGCATCTGTAACATATAACTTTTCCAATTTTTTGAATCGCATCCTTATATTAGTGTACTTATTTACTTATACTCTTATACCTTTGTAAGTATTATTATACGTTTAAATTAATTTTGTATTTGATTTATGTATATCCTTTAATCTCACAAGGGGATTGCGTGTGATATGTCGCGACGCTATAGGTCGACCATATAGGATACATACGAAGAAGTCAGTTATGAAAAAGTGTGAGTCAAATGTGTTTGGTATTCTAACCATCTTGTATGTTTAGCTTGGTTAGGTTTCATTGGGAAGTGTTATGATCCTTAGAAAGTACGAATCATCTGGTCAAATCTTAGAGTTTTTAAACTTCCAAGAAGCCATGAATGCGTCGTACCTCAAGCCAAAAGTAATTTGTCACGATCATCATGCCACACTTAATTTGACAAGACCTTAACCACCAGGTAACCATATTTTAAACCCTAGTTAAGAATGTCTATTTAAACTCTTCAAAACTCTGAGTCTCAGCATTTAGCCAAACACAACAAGTCACGAATCCACAAATTGTTATATCTCTCAAAATACCACCATTCCAAAAAAAAAAAAAAAAAAAAAAAATTATTCTTCAAAGTTCGTCAAGATATTCTTGTTATTTTTCACCAAGAAATACTTCCCTTACAAAATCGCTCATAAGAAAACAAAGTATTAAGAACTTAGCAATCCACCTCCTCGCCATAATATAAAATAAGTTTCATGCTTTGAAAGAAGGCGAGATGGGATGGAAAAGACCGAGGGAGAAGTTACAGGAATAAAGGAAAAAAGTAAGAGAAGAAGCAAAGGAAGGTGGAAAGATGGACAGGAATAAAAGAAAAAGTAATAAGAAGAAAGAAGAGGTGCGACAATAGGTTGAGGAGGATGGAAGAAATTTCTCCATTGGAAAGGACTTCCTCTCCTGCTATTAAATCTACAAGGTTGGAGACAAGGGCTCGTGAAAAGCCTGGACAAGAAATACTCGAGTCCTTGAAAGAAAGATTGAAAGTAATAAACATAGAGAAGAAGCGGTT
This sequence comes from Cucumis sativus, assembly GCF_000004075.3. Lineage (NCBI taxonomy): Eukaryota > Viridiplantae > Streptophyta > Magnoliopsida > Cucurbitales > Cucurbitaceae > Cucumis > Cucumis sativus. The sequence continues at coordinate 21,044,905 of NC_026658.2, forward strand.
TTGGGGAGTTCGAGAAAGAAGCGATGAAAAACTACTGCAGAAGGAGGAAGTACCCAATTTCAAGGAGGGAAAGAGAGCTATTATTAAGGAATCCCTTTGTTGGGATTTATGTCCTAAAACTTGGAGATTGTAAATATAATCCATTAACTGTTATTAATAAAGTGTTATTATTGTAATAATTGTTATTGATTATATTATTAGTTTTGTCTTAATAACCAAATCCAATAAACTAACATCCTAAGTTGTTTAATGAGTCTTGAACAGTATGTGAAGACATACAGTGATCAATGTTTCAGATCAACTTAAAATGTCTATAGTATAAGGATAAGGTTGGATACATTATCCTGGTAACATTATGAATACGACTCACTTTGTATTTGATACAAATGGAATGATCCAATGCGTTTGTGTAGTTGGGATGCGAGTGAGGGTATCCTATGCAATGAGTTTGCATAAGATCAGATCGTGAAATAGTAACCATTAGATGTAACTTCGTTAACTAGTTAAGTTTCTATATCATTAGGATGACCTAGGTAACTTATCTTAATCCCAAGTGTATTATGAACTCCTGTTCGCGAGGAATTATCCTTTGATTTGTGGGGATGAGAGTGGCCAGATCGTCGACTCAATAAGCTTATCATTTTGAGGACAAGTCCGAGTGAAGTGCTGAGAACATAATTACACAAGATGGAATTCACTCATTCTTTACTTTAGGGTAAGTAGATGAGTGTTCCCTTAAATGGTGTCTCCAGGTCTTGAACAAATGACCTACCATTTCTATGGCATGAGAGGGGTTTCTGTTTAGTGGTAAGATCATAAACAAGTTGATCATTAGAGGAGCACTGATATTTAAGGCCTAGAGGTAACCCAAGGTTAGAATGGTAAATTTACCAAACTTATGTTATGAATACTTGTGAAGGACTAACTTACTATTATTGATCTATATCCGTGGACATAAAAATATATCTACAGTGAGAATATTTCAGTTGTGAGTCTTTAGTGGAGTGTACACACATTTAACAAATATTGATTAATGTGGTTAACGAGTTTAGCCAATTAATCTTAGATCGTTGCAGCTTCTGGTCTGTAGGTCCATTAGGTCCACTTCCTAGCTTGTAAAGGGTAATTAGATTTATTTATATTGGTTGTAATTTGAAATGTCCAAATTTACTTTGAGAATTAGTTTAATGTATACTAATACATTATAATATAAAGTTTATCAAACTTTATTATATAAATTTAATTTTGTATATGATTCAAAATTAGTTTATGAAAGATAAAATATTTGAATGAGTTTAAATATTAATTTAATGTAAATTGGATTCATATTAAAATTATGGGGCACTTGTAAAAGTGGCAAAATAAGTTATAATAATTAAGTCCACAGCACACACATTTTATTATTTGCGAAAATGGCAAAAACAAAATCCAACACACACATTAAGAGGTAAAATGTCACAAATGCCCTCATTACTAATATACGTTTGATACACCTTATACACGTTGATACACCCCTTGATACACCCGATACTTCTTGATACACCCGATACTTCTTGATACATCTGATACATTTGATTGATACACTTGATACCTTTTGATACACACCTAAAACATTACTAATATATGTTTGATACACATGATATACTGCAGATACATTTAGTATTATTCACTTATACAATTGATTGATTAAATGCATTTGATATGCTTGAAGTCCTACTTATACAATTGCTATATTATTGATATACACTTATAAACTTGATTCATATACTTGATAATGATTCACTTTACTGATATGCTTTAACAATATATTATTGGTATACTTGATAATGATACACTGAGTTACATTGTTCACATACTTAATAATACTCTAATTAATTGCATAAAATTTGAAAAAATGAATCTGAGACAAAGTATATTACAATACTGATATACGAAACTGAGACAAAGTAAAAAAAAATTAATGTAAAAAAAATCATTTGAAATCAAATTCAACTCAAAATATACATCAAACAAAGTAAAAAAAAAATATCATAAATGAAGTTAAATTACTCCGATCAACAACCATTATATTATATTTCATATTGCAATTATTGTACTATTGATATTTTAAAATTAAGAGAAAAATAAATAATTTTTATAGTATAAGAATAAACAAATAATTAAAGCCTTAAAAAGTGAAAAAATAAATAAATAATGAGTAGGACATTAAAAAGATGGAGAGAAATAAGTCATTAAAGGGTAGTTTAGGAATAATAATAAATTTAAGATAGAGAAGTGAAAATTTTGCTATATTTTCAAAATTCTAAAACAATGTGCTAAAATTGTTATATTATATCCTTAAAAGCTACGCTATGCAATTTCCCTAAAATGATTGGTTATGAGAGAAACTTATATTTGAAATTAAATAATTTAAGTTAAATATATGATATTTAATTTAATTATTAATTAATTGGAGAATTAATTAATAGTTTAGTTTTATTTAATTAAATTTGATTAATTAAAAATTTATAAAATATGGGTGAGATATTCATTCAAATCTTGAAATATTAAGTAAATATAATTTAATTAATTATATTAATATAATCTATAAGACATTGGAGAGATGTTCATTCAAATAATATATGATTTAACTAAAGAACTAACTTGCTTTTTCTTTTCTTTTTTTTAGTAAAGCAAAGAAAAAGAAAATAGCATGCCATTTTTCTAATATTTAAGAAATAATACATATCTAATATGCTTTTCTAAAAAGATTACTAACATAGAAAAAATTGCAAGCTAACATTCAAGAAATTCTATGTCGTGCCACTCTCAGGCAATTACGTCATTTTTTATAAGATCGAAATTGATATGCAAAAAGTAAATAATTATGCTAAGTATATAGACAAGATCGTTATCAACTCAGGTATGTTTTTGAAAATTAAAGTGGTTGCGAAGGGTACTTACCTAAACCACCTTGACAAAAAATTATTTGTAGTTTATCCTTAACTTTTATCGTAAATAGGTGCAAGCACGGGTGTCGAACCCAAGAGAGTGTAAGATAGATGTTTTCTTGAATGTAAAGCTTGAAATGAATGAGATTAGTACCAAAAAAAAGCATTGAAAACAATTTTGGAGAAATTATAAGGGAGAATGAGAAGGAGAATTTAGTTTGCAATACAATTCACAAAAAGAGATATTAAAGATTGAATTCCAAGAAGAGACGGTGAGGAATGAGTGTAGACATTGATCTAATCTTATCATTGAATCAAAAAAAATAAAGGAAGTTGAATCATGCTTAATTAGGAGTGGATTTTTTATTCAAGATTCCTCACAATATCAAATTGCTTGATCTTAAAGGAATTTTAAATCAAAATTCAAGAAAGAGAGAAATTTCATGGGGATTAGTTTAATTCTTACCATTTCAACTAAACCCTAAATTGTTCTTTAAATAAGATTACAAAATCATTTATAATATTGCATCCAATGAATTAAATGAAAATTAATTTGTACACTGAAAACGAATGCATTTAGTTTCCAAGAATTAACTTAAAGAACAATTCAAATTCATAAGACATCAAACAATTTCAACAATGGAAAAGATACAATCAAGAAACAAGAGAATTTTTGGGTAGAAACAAGTAATTTAATTAATCTTGCACATGTACTTAAGGTTAATTAAATTGTTGGGTTCGTATTGAAGTCTACTTTCATATTCTACATAAAATATAAACATAATAAATATATACATGATAATACTTAAAATGGGTTAGTATTTGTCCCAACAGATTCCTAAATCAAACAAAACAACCTCACATTACGAAGTCCTTCAGAATAAAACTCCAAACATGTCATATCTAAGAACTTAGAGTTGCCTAGCCTATGTTATAATTCTTGATCCTAAAAGAAGAAAACTAACCAGTTGAGTCTAAGAGTGTGTTTTTATATAATACAGTAAAAATAGTAAAGCCTATAGGTTCTATGACTTAGAAAATAAAGTAATCATAGAATCAAATGATGCAGATTTCTTCGAAGGTAGATTTCCTTTTAAATGTAGAAATAGTTGGGGCCTAAATTGTCAAACTAGTTGGGACTCAAGTTCTTGTAGTTTACCTTCAGTTAGGATCCAAACTCAAGATAAGGAAGTAGATTATGAACCTAAAAGAAGCAAGAGAGTGAGAACCATAAAAAGTTTTAGACAAGACTACAAAATGTACAATGTAGAAGATCATAAAGATCTAACGAAAGTCTTATCCTCAGTAGATGCCAACTTATGGCAAGAAGCTATCAGTAATGAAATGGACTCTCGTGCATCAAATAGGACTTGACACCTACTTGACCTACCCCTGGCTACATAGCAATAGGCTGTAAATGGGTTTTCAGGAAGAAACTTAAACCTAATGAATCACTAGATAAATATAAGGCTAGACTAGTAGCAAAAGGTTTTAGACAGAGGGAAAACATAGACTTCTTCGACACCTTCTCTCCAGTAACTAGAATCACCTCAATTAGAGTGTTGATTTTCTATAGTTACCCTGAACTATCTCTTAAACATCAGACAGAAGTTAAGACTCTCTTCTTAAACGATGATTACACTACAAGAATTCAGGGTTCTAATGATGCATTAGAGCATCGACAGAAAAAAATTATGCGTCGATGAAGGCTGCCACGACATAGAAAATAACTTCGGCAATGGCGTTGTAAAGACCTTATGCCAACGCATGATGTGCCGACATGGTCAACACATTGGTCGAAACCTTTAACCAACGTTGGGTTAGAGCATCAACAATAACTTAAAGTCGATGTCCTGATATGTGTCGTTATAAAAAGGGTCGACGCGGCGGTGGCATAGCTTTGATCAACGCCATGTCGTAAGATGATGCCATTTACAATGCAACGTCTGCGTTAGGAAAGGTTTCACCGGCTTTTTTTTATTTTTATAATTTAATTTTTATATTTTTATAATTGAATTCAATTTAATGTGATTGTAATTGTAAAACAAGTAACGTAAAATTAATAAAACATCAAAACAAATATATTAAAATTAATTAAAATATTCCAAAAAACACGCGTTTCATTCGTAGAAACTTACAAGCTTTCAATTCTTGAAAACGCTATGTTTAACATACTTTCAATTCTATTTTTATGATCATCTCTCAAACTTACAAGCTTCTATTGTGCAAAATCAAATGGTGGAACTTCAATCTCAGCCTATCCCAGAGAGTTCTCAACCACTAACTGAAGACCAGATATGTGAGACAGTTTTGAGTAGACAACCGGCCTACTCAAAAGGTTAACTCCATACTGGTGGTACAGTTGACGAGCATATTTTTAACTATAGGCCATTAGCAATGGTATATTGTTATGCCTTAAAGGAGAAGGGTTAGCTACCCATTGACTATTCCGTCTTCGAACGAAGAGGTACGTGACTATGGAGGACTGTCTTCGAAAAGCTATGAAAATGTTCAAGTTTCATGATATGATTATTTACTATTAAATGTATTTAGCCTTTGATTTTATCCTAAGAATTTATGAAAACTTGTTTTATCAAACCGTTGCTCACTAAGTCTTTCGACTTACCCTTTCAAAAATGTTTTTCCACTTTTTAGCTACAGATTGTGGATCTCCGCGTGCTGAATACGACTGCAAAGCCAACGTAGTTTTTCTTTATACAAAGGATATTGTTTCTTTCAAAATAGTCATGTGACTGTTCAAACACTTATTTATTCATGTTTTGTGTACTATCCATGTTATATTTTATAAAAGATTTCACGTGCGTCACACTACGATTTTAAAGTATTTCAAAGTTAAAGATTTCTGATGTTAACTGTTTCACAATTCTATGTCATGTATCAGTTGAGGTTAAAGTGAACGACTTTGGCTGACATCACTCCACGTCTCGGGACAAGCAAGTAAGTGTCTGGGGTAGGGTGTGATAGGTACCTAGCCACAAGAGTACTCTTAATAGATTAACCTTTGTGGATGTGGAAGTGAGGGCCGCTTCCTATGGAATTCTAGACAAATTCTCTTGAGCATCAACTAAATTGGGATATATGTGCAAGGCCTAAAAACACAGGCATTTAGAACATCACTCAAATAATACTATGTGTGCAATTTTGTTAGAGGTAAAGTTCAAAACCAATGGTTACTTTACAATATTCTAAATCATTGTCACTACGTAAAGGTTCAAGTCGTTTAAACACCTTTTCTTGAGCACAGTATTACACAGATAGATATTGCTTGATGAAAATGTTTTAAAAAAAATTCAAGTGGGGGATTGTTAAATGAAAAATTGATAAAGAAAATTTTATATTGTTATTTTATTCCACATTGACATTCCCTCATTGCTATGAAGCCCCTAAGTACCCATACTTTCACCTATGGGTTTGGACCCCAAGGAGCACCAAAGTTTTTTAAGGAGAGATGAGATAGGCAAAAGTTGGTTTGACGACATCTCCACACACGTGCAACCGTCCAGTCGAGCAAGCATGGCGAGGCGAGAAATAAAATAATAAAATATAATTTACTACAAAATATTATTGTAGTGAACCGTTGGACCATTATTGTTATTAATTTTTTAACCATTGGAATCATTCTCCATCCACTATATATACTACCACTTCCCTTCTCATTTCACAACAACAAAAATTTCCACCTCTCAAAATCTTTCCCATCTCTCTCAGCCTAAATTCTTTTTATTATTGTATCGTCATATTTGTTTGTTGTTTACCGAGCATAGAAGTGTCTATCGAGTGTTTGAATTTTGTTGTGGTTCCAGTGCAGTTTATACCGACGAAATTAGAGGTTGTTTTATCCTAGGATCGACGAAGCATGTGAAATTTGTTTGCACATTCGAACAAAGCCGCAAAACATCTTAAAGAGAGCGAGATTCATAACTCAACATGTTATTTAACATGCTTTTGTTTTGCATGTTGTCTTCCTACGAAGCTTATACCACCGTTGAAATGCATCAACACTTCTCCTCTCTCTTGACATATATATATATATACACTACATGTACAAGGACCAATATATAGTATTTAACGCTAAAAATACAGGGGGCGAAAAGTATATATACATATATGTCAAGTTGACATATTCTTTTGAATTAAGTATTGTTTGAATAGGATGGAATCTTTTAAAAAGAAATGTTGGAGTTTGGGCAAGTGAGAATCCATGCACACGAGTTTCGGAGTGAAAGAAAAGAAGAAGTTGGTTTTGTTTTGTATCTTTGTGTTTTCAATTTCTTTTATTATTATTATTTCGTCTTGTGAAGCTTACCGACTTATTAGGTAAATGACGCCCTCAACTTTGCAATTTAATCTCTCTCATTCCACATTTGAGTGGTCAATAACAATCTTCTCCCGATTCCCCAAACTCAAAAGAAAATAAAAAAGACCATAAATTCCATCAAAACCATTTCATCAAAACCATTTTAAGTGTTCAAGTTTCGAGGTAATTCATCAATACTTTTACATATAGTATTCAATTTGGTTCGATAAGGGTGGTGGATGGATATTTTCCTTTTGCACTTTAAAAAATCTACATATTAAAAAAGATGCAGACAAAACAAATATAACTAATAATAAAAATAATAATGAGTTTCACCCGATAATTTTGAACACGAAAAAGCATCGTAATCACAATAAAAAAATACTAAAAACATCACACCAACCCATAATATATCTGTTTAACATCGTTTACATTTGTCTACACAATCGTTTGTATTTGGGTAATGAAATCTAAATCATTTTTTTTCAAGATTTTTGGTACACATGGTTTAGATTTGACTTTTTTTTGTTACGTAATCGTTAAAATATGTTTTTTCAAGATCTTTTGGTACGATCATTTATATTTGGAACACAAACAATTTTTCTTTATGATTCTTTGTACACTCATTTAGATTTGGCTATTTTTGGTACACGACCGTTTGAATTTGACTATCCAAATCTAAACGATGTGTACCTATTTCCCAACGATTGTTTTAAACATATTTTATATTTGGTATACGATTTTGAACCATCAAATAACAATTTAAAAACAGAAATAAAAGAAAAATAGATCTTTTTGTATTTGGTACACAATCGTGAACCAAATAACAGGTTGAAAATAAAAATAAAAGAAAAATTGTAGAAGAAAAAAGATGGAAAAGAAGGACAAACTTGAAATATTTTTAAAAGATGGTTAGTTTCATGGATCTTTCCGCTTTGTTACATGGGTAAATTTATGAAAATCTCCCTAATAATAAATTAGCTAAGTTATTTAAAAGAAGAATGATAAAAAATGGCAAATCTAACAAAATATTTACAACATATAACAAAATTTTCAGATTCTATCAAACATTAATATGGTTCTATCAATGACACTGATAGAAATAATAAAAGTCTAGCTATCAATTGCTATCATTGATATAATTCAAAATTTTGTTATAGCGTGTATTTATTTTAATTTATTTTGCTATTTTTAAAAATATATCTATTTAAAAAAATCATTAAATTTTTATTAATTTAAAAGTTAATTTTTTTAAAAAAAATTATCAACTTTTTTAGAAAAATTCATCTATGTTTGGATGCTTTCATAAAATTAAAATTTTCAATATTTGTGTGAAACATCCAAATTTCAAATCTTGTTTATATGTTGTCCAAATTACACCAATTTTCATACAATCGTTTTAATTATAACAAGAACAATATTTTTGAAAAAATCTATTCAATTTTTTGTGTTTAGGTACTTGAATGAAATGTAAATAAATTGATGTAGTATGTGCTGCACCCAGATATATTTATGAGGTAAATAGCTAAATGTTTTTCTTCATGTTAAAATTGTATCCCAATCTCTACCTTTTAATTTACTAGAAAAAAAAATCAATGTTCACTCTCATAATCTTTGAATTAATTAAATATATAAAACTATAAAAGTATACTCATCTTTCCATGTTCTATCTATTTATACAACAATAACTATGAGCTGAACCTTATTTTTCTTCTACACAACCCTAAGTCCACTCGAGGGATAACAATTTTAAAGATAATAAGACGTTTTGAAATGTTATTATATTGTTAATACTATGAACTTGATTGTTATATTTACGTTGTTTTCTAAGTAAATTTAATTAAAAAATAGAGGAAAACTCATGTATACAAAGAAACACTCATATATATTTTAAAAAAATAAAATTAAACATCTAATTATTAATCTCTTAACCTCCCACTTTAAATATGGATTGTGACGGCATCTTTTAACATAAACGTAGTTCAATTGACATAAATTGATACGACACAAAAAATAGTTTATTATCGTAAAAACAAAGTAAATAAATAAAGAAACGTAGGTAACGTCCAAACTCCAAATCCAAAAGCAACTTCAAACTTGGAGGGCCCCACAGTTACACTTGCAAACTGAGAGTTCTTACAAAACCCATTATTTTAATGCAAATTACAAAAGCTCTGCCAAAAACCCATCAAACTTCATCCCCTCTCCTTTGTTTTCACGTGAGAATTGCTTTCCTAACAAGTATATATGACATCAATATTTATTGTCTTTTTGTGTTTTATATTCATTCTTTGTTTCTCATTCAATCTCACATATATCCATATATAAATCCCACCCTTAAATCAGATGAAATTAAACTATCTAGAGAGCAAAAACTAACTTATTCTCGTTTATTCAACAAGCAAATATGGATCAAGAAATTAGCTTTGGAGAATTCTTCCAAAAATGGATGAAGGAGCAAAACCAATATCTAACCGAGCTCATTTCCACTGCGAAAGGTGGCAACAACATGGTGGCTGAGGCATTGATGAAGCGAGTAATGGAACACTATGAGCATTACTACAAGGTGAAATCACGTTGGGTGGAAAAAGATACATTGGGTATACTTCCTTAAAATGCCTTGAATTTGTATTCATTTATAGCCTTTAAACTCTCTCCCTCTTGGCTACGTAGTTTACACGTTATTAAGATATCTTTATTGATTTCTTTACCTTTTATTATTATTATTATTTTTTTTTTTTTGGTTTATTTGATTTTCGATTTCATAGCAGGTATACTAAGCCCGTCATGGATCTCATCATTTGAAGACGCATTCCTATGGCTAGGAGGATGGAGACCAACTATGGCATTTCACTTACTCTACTCTAAGTCCGGCCTCCAGCTTGAGGGTCGACTTCTAGACTTAATCCATGGGCTCTCCACGGGGGACCTCGCGGACCTTTCCTCACACCAAGTTATCAAAATCGACACCTTACAAAGGGGTGTTGTAAAGCAAGAGAAGGAAATAACAGAGAAAATGGCTAAGTATCAAGAAACAATTGCAGATCCATCAATGGTGGAGCTTTCTCATATGGCAACAAAGTTCAAAATGGGAACATCAGGAGGAGGAGGACAGAATGATGGTGAATTAAATATGGTAGAGGAAGAATTAAAATTGGCTCTGGCAAGAAAAGAATGTGGTTTGAAAGAAGTTGTGAAGATGGCTGACGAATTACGTCTTGAAACTTTGAAACAAATTATTGGGATTTTGACATTAACGCAGAGAGTTCATTTCTTGATAGCTGCTGCTGAATTGCATTTGAGGATTCATGAGTGGGGATTGAAAAGAGATTCGGATCAACGTTAGGAAGAAAAAATTAACAACTACTTTTCATTTATTAAATATGTCTTTTGTTGGGTCTTTTTTTTGGTGTTCTCTCAATGCTTAGTTTACGAAGAAAAGATAAAGCTCTTATGTCGTTTTGTTTCTTCTTTCTGAGTTCAATTCTTTTTCCTCTGTTGTAATTTATATAATTTTTAATTTTGTGTTGGTGGGAAGTTGTTTCTTTTCATTTTCTAACGAGGGTACGCGGTAACATTTTAACGTTCTCTTTTGATCTAAGGCCATATTTACCAAATCGTAATAAAAATTAGTATAATAATCGTAATGCACTACTAGAAAAATGGATTTTAACGATATAAATTATTGGAATAGTTGCAAATTTAGCAATTAAATTCAAATTAATTAAGTATATAGCACAATTTAAAAAAATTTGCAAATATAACAAAATTTGTCAAATTCTATCAATAATATAAGTCTATCACTAATAGATCATGTTACAAATATTGGTCTATCACTGATATACTATATGAAGTCTATCAACGATACAAGTCTATCAGTGATAGTTTTGCTATATTTGCAATTTTTTTAAAATGTTGCTATATCATTAATTATTATTGCTAAAATAGTCATCCATTGCAATTTTCCTAAATTATTTGTGGCATTAAAGTCCAACTATTTAAGGACACTTCGAAGTGTCCTTAAATATGCATAGATGACGTCAGTATATTGTCATTAATACTTTTATATTAATATTTTAAATGTGTCCTCGTTATCTATAACTTGACATAAGAAAATATAATTGTTCATTTGTTAATCTATTTGTTCATGTCATTTTTTTTGTTATGTAGTACACTTATTTTATGTCATGTTTTAACGTTTCATTATTACACATAATTCTTGTCAAGAAATGTGCACTCACAACACTGTTTCAGTGTAATAAATGCTTATATGTTGATACTTTTTTAGCGTCATTATTTTTCAGTTCATAACACATATTTTTTGTCATATTTACTTATATCAACATTTTTCTACTCTAAAAAAAATAAAATTCATAGTTCAACATTACCCATATATGTTTAGAAAGATCTTTATACTGATAATAGAGATTAAAATTATACTGTTGTCGATGACAACAATTTTACAAGAATCTAATACATAAACTATAATACAATAAAATATATCTATGGTTCACCTAAAATACTAAAAACTAATGCACACATCCACATGAGACCAGAAATGTTTATAACAAAAAGATCATAAACCAAGCCTTGGTCATAGGTTACCCCTTGCCTTAGTCTGGCATGAACTCATCTACTTGTTCCCAAACCTTGAAAGTTCAACCTTCTCTATCTTGAAAAGATATTTCCAAACTAGCAACAAAAGAATAAATGAGAATGGTTGAGACAAAGAAAATGATTTATACTTTAATATTTAGTAAATATTATTTATGTATTCAGTTCTCCATTAATTTTGTCATTTTCTTTGCTAAGTTTTCATGTTTACATGAAAGAAACTTTATCTATAATTTCAAATATGTTAGGAAGTCTCTCCATATTGCTAAAATTTAAACTATAACTTATCATCCAATTCGTAAATATGGTAATAAATTATTATTACTTGGTTATTTTCACGGTAAAAGATTCTTGTTCACGAAAGACGAAACCATCATTTTACCATCGATAGATAATTATGCAAGTCAAAGTTCAACAGTTAACTAATTAGATATAAGTGATGTTTGTTTGATGAAGTAAGTGTATGCATTCCTACAAGCACAATATTTGGAAACCTTCAACTAAGTTCCAACAACTACTGCCGACATGCCAACATACCATCAGAAAAATTCTTCTAAATCATTTATTCTTAAACTTGAACTAGAATGAACAAAAAGGATGTAGCTATCGTAAAACTATAAACATAGCCCTTAAAGTGTGTTGTCATGCCCCACCCCACATGCGTCCTAAACCTCGCGATGTTGCACACGACGTGACTTGAGCAGTCTTGACATCTCATATTGAAATGCCACAACGCTCAACCTAAGTCCTTCAATTTGGTTTTATCACCCTATTCAAACTTAAATCTTTACTTACTATGCGATAAAGAAAAATAACACACATAAAAGTTGCGGAAACAAACAACTTCTTCCTTAACTTAACACTATACAGTCCAAATATACTTTACATGCTTTCTATAAATACAAGAATTTTAGAACAAAGCTTAAACACCTTCAACAACTTCCAAATTTTAAATTCATTGCATGCTCGCCTTGCTTTTCATAACCTAGTCTCAATGCCTAATAATTTGGGGAAGCGAAACTTATCTCGTTAGTCAAATACTTAGTAGTAAGTGATAGTTTTGAGAACATTCTTAGGGCATACAACATGTAAAATCATTTTCATAAAACATGCTTTTAACACCTCAATTCAATAAATCATAAAACACACATTAGTATTTTACTAGAACATGAACTATTCCCACACATAGACTACTGTGATGGTCTTTTTATCAACAGATCCTTTAGAGAAATTCTTACTTCATTTTTAGTTGCTCAGGTCGCTAAGCACAATACATAATTTTATGCATTGGCCAGCCTTAGTCCGCCATGTACGCCTTTTTTACAGGATTATCTTTACTCAATATGTGCACATAATTGTCAACTTGTTGATAAGAATTAGACTAATAGTTTATCTACCACATAACATACAAGCTTTCTTTAGAAATCATTCCTTTTGTAAACATTAACGTATAAACAACATTACAAAATCAACAAGAAATTTAGAGTAAAGCTTTAAAATCTTTGAACGCTTTGAAAAGACACTCACTACACTAGGTTCCCTTTTTGCTTAGAACTTCATGCAACTCAAAAAGCTTCTTCTTGCCTAATAGCTTCTAAGTAGTACAACACTCAACTCCTTTCTTGACCTTTTCTCTTATTTATACTAATCCTAAGTTGGATTATTATTTTTCTTAAGTCCCTCTAAACTTATCAGCTCCTACTTGAAATTTTACACGTGTAAGCTCAATGATTAGAACATCCTAAGTTCTTAAGCTCTTGATGTTTCTTTAACTATTTCTAGCTTTCTTAATTTTAGTTAAGGTTTATTATTCTTGGTTTTTGCTAAAAAGAAAATTGTTCAAAAAATAACTGTAACACCCCAAATTTTTTAGGTATTTATTCTTAATCAAATTATCGTATTTGTTAAAGACTTTAAGTTTTGGATGTTATTATACTTTAGTTTTGTTGTGTGTGGAAGAGAAATAGATTTGATGGAAAATAAAAGAAGTAAAAATTTAATAAATAAAGATAATAATTTAATTAACTATTATCTTAAATTTTGGGATTGGCTCCTAACATAGAAAATTTCCACCATCTTGGGATTGGCTCCTATATTCGTGTAAAGTATAGAAACTTCTGTCATTGAACTCGCATTTGAAGGTGATTGGAATGAGAAAAGATCTAAAAATAAATGGGATGATGAAACTCACAGTTCAAACTTTTGTTGGACTCATAGGTGCACCATGTTCTATTCCACTTCTCATCTCTTTGTAAATTGAAGACGATTGCTTAAAAAAATGAAGTCCAAACAAATTGAAGTATTCATACTTTTCCAATCAAGTAGCCAGAACTAGAATGTTGTTAATAATGATTTGAAGAGCTAATCAGAAGAACTTGAATGCTTTTCAAATTTGCTTTTCCTCTACTTCCTCCCTCTTTTTACTTATGAAAAGGCATAATCATATCCTTGATCATCTTTTGTCTATTAGATTAAGCAGTCAATATTTTCCATATGTCAAACATTTTCAAGCTTATCAACAGTCTATTTTATTGATAACAACAGAAGAAACAAGCCAGAATTCCAAAACTAATCATTAGGAAATTATCTACAAATATTTCCAGTTTATTTTACAGACCCTCAGCTCCACATTTCCACATTTACCATTGAAATTATGAAAAAAGAAAAAGAATGAGATTTTGTAATGACCCACCAAACAAAAACCAAAGGAAACACCTTTGTGTTTTCAATCTTGCCAGAACCGTCTCTCAACAATCTTATAAACTGGATTCATCATCAATAAAAGGGTGAATAACAAGTTTAACAACAGTGATAATAAATCCAAGGCCTAAGTTACTAGTCATCATGTCTCAAGTATCTTTACCAAAAGCAAAATAGCCAAGAGTTCCAAATGCTCTATATAAAACAATAATGAAAGCTATAGACAAACCCAAGACTCTCCCAAATTTCTGTGTATCCTTTATCTCAGATTCTAGAGGCAATATCATCCCAATACCTTCAAAGGCATAGATAGCCACATCCATTCCACAAAAGAACACAGAAAATCCCCCAAAACATCTTTAACCATCACCACCACCATAGCTCCAAGGTCAATAATATCAGCAAAAATACCCAAAGGAGCTAAATGGGTGAGAGTATGAATGGAGTTCAAACCCAATTGAAAAGGGAAACAAAACATACGCAACCTTAGGAGCCAATCCCAAAATCTTAGGATTCAAATTCATATTATTAGGAGAATTAAAAACATCAACCATAGTATTACCAATGAAAATCAAATAGCAGCACAAAACCTAGAATATGAAACATTTGAATTTGCTGCAGCAAATAGGATGATATTAACTAAGCATTTTCATTGTATACATTTAAATTTGCTGCAGCAAATAGGCCATTAAAAATCAGTATATCAATTATCAATTCATTAGATTACATATAAAGCAGCACATTATAGCAGATTATCTCACAATAAAAAATAGGAGGTCTTAAAAATATTTCTTTCTATCTCTTCTTCCTCTCTAATGGTTTAGTCCATTGTGAAGAAAGAGTAGCAAAAGTCAACAAAGCATGAATAAGCCCGAACTTAAACACCACTGACAATGATGTATGGAATAAGATAAAAGTAAGGGCATGTAGAAGTCATTTGTAATAAACTTGGTGTAGTTCAATCTAACTATTGTCAGAATGTTTTTGGAATGTCACTCAATCTAACAAAAAGTTTGAACCTTACTCTAAAGTTTAATGTTAATAACTATATGAAATAGCAAACTAAAGCATGTCACAGTCGAAAAAGACAAAAGAAATTTCTATTCTTCAAATTCACACATTAGGCAGAGAAATAAGGAAGAAACCAACATTGGCTGAGAAATTTCTGATCTTGTATGCTCGACTTCTCGGTGTATGAAATTGGATTGGTATACGTTAATATGTTGTGGCCTATTTCTTTATATCGACCACACTTATGTAATTTGGGAGCTTCACCAATACTTGGAATCCTTTTTTTCTTTGGTCGACCAACTCTTTTGACTACTTTCGAAGGTAAGACAGTCATATGCACATAGTCTTCACTTGTCTTCCAATCTAATTGATTCCCAACTAGGTAGACGACCTCCAAACATGTTGCCAACAAACATTCATTTGTGTAATAATTAGCACATAAACTATAAATATTTATATTGTGATCCTGTGTTGCATCAATGACAGGTCAACATGGTAGTTGCTCAGCTTGAAACTCCTGGCAAAAGTTCACTTTTGAGTATGAAGATTTATGACCTCTTCCTTGTCTAAATCTTTGACATGGAATTTGTAACAGTTAATTGGGCTGACCTTCATTGTCAAATGGCGTTTTTATTTCTTTTGTAGAACTAAATTTGTTCATTTAGTCAATGTAAACGTCACTTTAATGCCTTCTTCTCGGTGCTCTCAAAATCAATGTTGTATCAAAGTTCGAATATGTTCAAGGAATGAAGCAAAAGGAAAATTTAAGGTTCTTTCAGTATAGAATTCATGAACTCTACTATATTTGTTGTCATCATGTTATGTTATATCGTCTTCCTAGACAGTGAACATGAGACCACCGTGCTATTCCAATGTCGTTTAAATATTTCCTTGAACCATTAGAAATGCAAGAATACTTCTCCACGCTTTTAGGAACATTGATTCATGATATGTTCTTGATGTATTGTAAAACAAAGTAGCTACCGTGTCATTCTTATATTTATTATTCAAATTTTGAGCTAAATGTTAGACACAAAGATCGTGGAATGTGGAGAAGAAAACCGATGAAATACCCTTGGAAAAACATGTTTTTTTTATCTGTCATGAAGCTTAGATTAGGCATCCCTTATTGCATTTTTCAATTTTTCTAAGAACTACTGTATTGATGCCTTTGTTTCTCTATCAACTACTCTAAAGGCAAGATGATATATCTGATTGTTATCATCTAAGCAAACGAAAACTATCAATTGACTCTCATATTTGTTCTTAAGAAATGTTTCATCCATGACTATGACCGATCTAATGCAATCTAAGAATCCTCAGACACATGGACCAACAACCATAAAAAGATATTTGAAGAAACGATCATCTACAAGTTCCACGTGAAATATTATACTTGGATTTATAAGATTGAGTGCTTCACCCTATCTACACAATAGATTATATGACTCTTCGAGAGATCCTTGCACTCGTTCATATACATTTTCTCTAGTATGTCATGCTTCTTCATAGCTCATATGCAATGACCCAACTCTTTATAGGTCATTACCAGTAAAATAAATAAATACTTTTATTTGAAAAAAAAAGAAAATATTAAATTTTAAAGGAAATGTTTCAAATATTCATTTAAAAATTATTAATTAAGTATATAAAAAGAAAAATAAATAAATAAAATACTAGTTCGGGCTCTATTTGAAATAGATAAAAAAATATCTAAAAGTACTTGTGAGTTATGAAATAATATAATATAAATCAAATATTGAAAATATAAATGCATAAGAAAACATAAACTGTCCCAATGACGAATACTGTCCCAATGACGAATACTGTTAAGAGTTATATCTACTTTCTCTACTTTATGGATGAATGGTGATGTGTAATTCTTGGAAATACCACGAAGATATGACATTTATATCATAATTGAGTTAAATTGTCTTATCTACTTTCTCTTTTCTCTATTGTTTTCTTTGTGTTATTTCATTATTTCAAAATAGTTTGGTTTGTTATATATACTAAATATTCTTTTATTAAAAAGTTTCAAAGTTAGATCAATAGAGTTGGTTGGCGGAAGTTGATTGATAGTCACGAGAAAGTGGTGGTTGAAGATTGACTAACATCAATGACTATCAGGGGTGGACCAAGAATCGAGACGGAAAGGCTGAAACAAGAGCTAGAATCATAGAATTCTGGTGGAAACGGTAATTTCACAATGTGACAACTCAAGTAGAACGCTGAATTTATTTGATTTCATACCATAAGCCATTTTTACGAAAATTTCAGCACTAACCTCCTTCCTATTGTTTTCATCCTCCTAGTCTGAAGAAACCAGAAATTCTCCCTTTTCTCTCAATTTCACTTGGCTACTACCCCTGATTCTCCATCCGTCAAAGAAATCAAAGACGAAGAATGAGGGATTGACGGATCTGTGCTGTTCAATCCCTCTGCTAAGACAATCAATCATATTCCCTAAGTTGAAGAAATACGTTGTGATCGGCAATCCAATTGGGAGAAGTAGATGGGGAATATATTCGTCAAGAAGCCCAAAGTCACCGATGTTGATAAAGCCATTCTCTCTCTCAAGACGCAGAGACGCAAACTCGGTCAATATCAACAGCAGGTTTCAATTCATCCCCTGCTCTTAATTTACTCATGTGGTTAGATTTTTTAAATTGGGTATGAAAGAAACTGGATTGGAAAGAACTTAATATGTTTTCAGGAATTGCTCGCGATGCTATAATCTATGTTTCTCTTTTGGCAGTTAGAGTAGAACTTTAGGATTATTTAATCCATTTCGTGTTTACTTATCCCCATAATTGTTCTTCTCTATTTCTCCATTTGCTTCAAAATTTGAGTTTTGCAGTTCGGAAACTTCTCTGCTATTGAGAATGCACTAACCTTTATATGATGTATATAGCTTATATCACTAGAGTAGTTTTACAGTTACTACGTAATTCTTGGAAATTCTATGGAGATCTAAGACCTATTACGGATGAATGATGATGTGTTATAAATGCCATATCTTCTTTACTATGCCAATAAGTTTAGAATCATTTATTGTTGGTTACTGCATGTACTTGCTGGATTAGTGCAGATGTCAGACCTAGGTTTGGGTTTGTGTTACCAAGAATTTTATTTCTTGTGATTGTAATTTCTCCCTCCTTTTGAACGAGAACCTTGTTTGTTGTAATTGTGCAGATTATTATATCTTTTTTAGATCCTTTCTTGCTCATTTCTTTTTTGGATATTGATTTTTTGTATTCTCATTTTATCTGCGGAAGTTGGTTTCTTTATTAGAAGTAAAGGAAAAAGGAAATGTACCATGAATTTAGATAACCTATATGATAGTGTGATTTGGGCTTGTAAGATACATCATACATTGTGTTGGATATTTTATAATAGTTTTTTTGGGTCATGTAATTAATATATATATATATATACAAGAAAATCTCTGAACCAACATTCCCAAATTGTCTTGGGTTTTTCAAAATGATGATGAGGATGGATTTTATTTTCTCCCTTTCAAGTCTCATATTTCACTCTTAAGCTCGCTTGCTTGATAGGAGCCTTTTCAAGTGAAATGTTGGGCATGGAAAAGGCATAGTTCAAAGTATAGTAATGAATGACAATGAAAAGAGGTAACTTTCAAAATGAAAAAGAACCAGGGAGCGCAGGATTCGCGTCTTGTAGGAATAAATCCCTTTTAAAGGAAGGGAAGTGATTCTACAATGTGGAGGGCTGTGCTTCTTTCTCTAGCGTCAACACCCAGACTCCACCCACATAAGAGGGGTATGGGGGGCAAAGAAATTGAAAATATTTCTTTCACACCCACAGAAACTATGGAAGGTCTGTGCATTGTGGATTTGCACTTAATTGAAGATTAGTCGGAATGATGTAGTGTTAAAGGGCAAAGAAAAGAACATGCTAAAAGAAACAATTTTGAACTTGGAACTTATTCAAGAGTCTATTCAAGAAAGCATGGAAGAAAATCAAGTTATGACTATTGTTGGAGGCTTATTATAACAAAAGCCATCCGTTGATTTGATGTGATGTAATGGCATGCATAGGGGGTTCCTACTGGATAACAAGTACCAAAAACACCTCCATTGATTAAAGAAGTGGCTAAAGCATAGTTACAACTTACAACCAAAGATTCCAAAAGAAAACATGATCATTAGTCATTAGAACGTGAAAGGATCTATTTGTCCTTTTTGGAGGGATGGCCCAAAAGAGTAGATGTAAAAGACAAGATATTACCCCGGTCTTGGGAAATGCCAAC
Organism: Cucumis sativus; assembly: GCF_000004075.3. Classification (NCBI taxonomy): domain Eukaryota; kingdom Viridiplantae; phylum Streptophyta; class Magnoliopsida; order Cucurbitales; family Cucurbitaceae; genus Cucumis; species Cucumis sativus. The sequence goes on from NC_026658.2 coordinate 21,064,754, forward strand.
CGAACATGTCTTCTAAATAGTTCTAGCACTTTGTAGCAGCAAGGATCGAAGAAATTGTTATTGGTATAAATATCGGTAACCCAAATTTACGAATATATCAATGGATGTTTTGAGAAAAATCACAGATATCACAAAGATTTATAAAAATATTGTGAATTTCTTAGGGACAATTCAGAACTAGTCTTTTTAAGTAATAAACGACTTTAAGCATATAAATCATTAATTAGAAGGCAAAATGATTGATAATGGAATTATAGACAATAATGAAAACCGAAAAGATGGTTAAGAACTGAATATTTCATTAATAAAGTCTAGGTTAAATGAAGGTCAACTACAATGTTCAATAGTTTTTGTTTAGGAAACGGAGACAAACCCCTTTATTAATAATAACAAGAGAGATTAATACACGACGTACAAGAGAATTATACAGAGAGAAAAAGGACTAAAACAAATACAAACAATAACCGAATCAAACTCAGCCATAATAGCGAGCTAATCAAAATCCTCTAGAACAACAAATGAAATCTAGAGTTTGGCTAGATACAAAGTAATTAAAACAGATTGTCATAAGGAACTCAAAGTAAGCTGACAACTTGCCTACAATAAGCTTCGAGATGAGTCCAAAGGGAACACAAAGAGAACAATAACCAACCTTGCTGAATCTTCACTAAGATGAAACTACAAAACTGCTAAAAAGCAATAATTGTTCAACCAGTTGGAAACAGTTCCCGAGCCCTGCTGCTTTCATTCTTGGGAGAGTACTAGTTTTGAATTAAGTGTTTCAAGAGACTTGAATCCCAATCTGTTTATCTGAAACCTTCAAATCACACAAGTTTCGCTATACAAATTTCAACGTGGCTGATTATTGAACCAAAAAGGTGACTGAAATCAGATCTTAAAAGAAAACTAGTTTGCATTCATCTACTAGCAACTTTAAATAGGTTGGAATTTCGGAATGCTTAGACTAAGAGGGGTTTCCAGAGGTCTATTTTCCAACATTCAATTCCTCTTCATTTTGAAACAAATCATTGAGATTAGTTTCTAAGGGGTCCTTCAAAAAATGATCCTCCAGCCCATTTGGCTTCCCCGAATGATCAACTTCTTCACTGCTCACACTAAAAAGAGAGTCAAAATCTGAATCACATTTCTTTTTGGATATAGGACCTGGAGTTTGGCAAGGGGAGCCACTAAAAAATTCTTAACTTTTGAGGAAGCTGAGGAAAAAACAGAATATCTAAAGTGCGGAGGGCATGAGCTCTGAAGGGACTGATCTGGTTGAAAGAGAAGGAACTTGAACTCGTGTACAATTTAACTCCAAAGAATCATGGTTTTAATCTAAAATCAATTCTTCCCTTAAGGTACTTTGAATTCAGAACGTCTACCCTAATTGAAGGTGAAGAAGCTTGGCTTAGGGTATCTTTGACCTTTAAAAATTCAGAATTTTGAGGATTTTGTTTTGACAACATCTTTGTCTTTACTAGAGCCTTTTTCAAGATCTCCTTCGGCCTCCTTCTAACAAAATGCCTGGGGAATGTCTTGAAGGGAAGCGGGGGTTTCTTTTTTATTTTTTATGCTTTTTGGATGTACTTCATAAACTAGATCTGGTCGAGGATGCATGAGATGAAAAAGATAAAGATGCAGATGAAGAGGAGAGGCTTGGGACTTTTGTAGAAGGAGCTGCAGTGGCTGTGGGCACGGACTTGGCCTTAGCGGAAGGGACAATTGGACGCTGAAGAAGCAGGAGAGTGAGACCTTCTAATTGCGGAACTTGGGGCGACTGAACTCTTGTAGTTAACCAACTGGATGAGCGTTTGAGCTAAATCAAACGGATTAGGTTAAATGTCTCTTGGGTTTTTCGATGGGCAACAAAGAGGGAGTAGCCTAAAATCTCTCCTTCTTCTTTAAAGGCACCTCTTCATCTTTCATGTCATTGTTCCCTCCAAAAACAAAGTAATTGTTGTTTAAACTTCGTATCTTAGTGAGATTCTTAGCTGTGTGAGCATTAAGTATGCCTTTTGGAGGGAAGAAATTAATGCTCCGTAATTAATGGTCGATTTCTCTAAATACAATATTCAGTAGTAAAATGATGATCTTGGAGGTAGTGGCTCAGCATTAACATAATTTACTTGGTAATGGCATATTGTTCCCAAGTCATAGTATGCTCGAAGTTCTTAATATAATTGGAAGTATGCCATCCATGAGTCTCAACATCAATCCCGATGCTACCAATTGAAGGATACCTTGGATCAAACCATGTTCCATCCAAATAAGGATGCTCCGAAGAATGTAGATAATATAGGGGCTTTGAGTTTGAGTTTTCACCACTTTCATGTGGAAGTTGTGGTCTTCGTGTGTAAACCGATGTGTTGCACCCGTCAATATAACCACAAAAACCATACCACTTAAACGACTATAGCTACTATGAGAATAACCATAATTATTGTCAGCGTTATAAACATATTGTTGATGTCCATTTTTACTGTCCAAACTCATCCCCTCCATACTCATCCCCTTTGAACTTGAAACTAGTGAGTGAGTCAGCGTTAACTCGAGCACCACCATGCACAGATCTTCTATGAATAAAAGTTTTTCCTATTGCTCCAAATCTTGGTCCACCAGCTCTATGGCCATGGTCAGAGTCTTGTGTGGCATGCGTGAATTGAGATTCTCTAGTGGGTGGGCCAAGTTATTCGTTTTGTTTTGTGCTTCACCGGCTCCATCTCCTTTGTCACTACCGTAACTACCATCATGATCATCATCATCGTCACCTTCACTTTGTAGACCTTGACTTTTTTTTTTTATTTAAACGGAAACTGGCCTCTTTATTAATGATAAAAAAAGACTAATGCTCGAAGTACAAGAGAGGTATACTAAGAGCACAAAGGACTAAGAGAACAAATACAACATAGTCCAAGACAAGAGAGAGCATAAAGAAATTATAATGAGCAGGGCAGGACCCTCTAAAACCCCATCAAAACAAGAAATAAAAACAAGGCAAAATGAAAGAACTTTTAACAAGGAGCCCCAAGACAACTGAAATCTAGATCACAAATTGCTTTAAAAAAATTAAAGGATGAATGTGAAGGAAGACACCATGAATAGGCAACCAGCCATGGAATCCTGTGCGCTTGAAGACTTTCTGAAATCTTTCATATCATTAATAAAAAGTGCACATGTACTGCTGAGAACCCCATCAAAGCTACACTTAAAATTCTAAAATGAGGAAGAAGAAACAGGAAAATAAAGGAAAATGCCAAACAAGAAATCTCTCCCTTAACAAAGATCTTTAACTTGCTTCAAAATCCCTATGAATACGCCTGGAGAACCACCGTATTCCATACAATTTTTAAGCATATATGCCTGAAAAACTAGAAAGCCTGTCTACTTTTAGTGCTCAGCCCAAGACTATCCCACATTTCTCAACAAAGGACTTCAAGTGATCTGGAATACCACATTGTTGAGCTTGTAATGGAATTCCTGAGGTTTATTTTTCTAAAATTAGTTCTTCCTCAGTTTGAAAGAAAAAATTTAGATTAGTTTCTAAGGGGTCCTTCAACAAATGATCTTCCTTCTCATCTAATCTTGTCAAATGATCATCTTCCTCACTGCTTACATTAAATGGAGAGTCAAATTCTGTAGCGGGCTTCTTTATTGATGAGGGAATCGAAGATAAGCTGGGAGAGACTCTCAAGAACTTTATCTTTGAGTTAGGAAAAGAAATGACAGAGTATTTAAAATGTAGATGGAACTTGTTCTGAATAACTGATCTGTTTGAAGTAGAGGGGGCATGAAGGTGGGCACAATTTGTCATATCAGGATTTTGATCTGGAATCAACCTTGCCTTCGTAAATCTCTTTTTACAAACCTCCTTCAACCTCTTTCTTCTAACAAAGTGTTTCGGAAATGGTTTAAAAAGGGTCAGAAAAAGCTTTGATTTTGAATGTTCTTTAGCATTTGCTCTTTTCCCTGATTTGGTCGAAGAAAAGAAGGAAGAAGAAGAAAACAAATCGGCTGATGGGTTGAAACTTGGGACTTTACTTAAGGGAATTTCAAGGGGCAAAGTAGCTTTCCCCTGTTGAATAGTTTTCACAGCTGGATCGAAACAAATGGCTTGAGAGGGAGATCCAGACTTGTTTGAATCAAGATTGGCCTTTGGGTTTTCCATGAACAAAAGGGGAGGCTGCCGGATCTTTCTCTTTTGACCTTGACTTTGTTGATCATGAATCTGTTGGCCATGACTTTGTTGACCTTGGTCTAACTGCTGCTCTTCTAAAGTACTTGTACGGTAGTATGTAAACGCTTGTGTCACTCGAAAGAGTCACCGTCACTATTTGGACTACTACTTACTACCTCTTCACGTATGACACATTCAACATCAATGCCTAAATCTTCTACAACACTAGCAACATGTGGATCTGGATTACCTTAAGCATCATTGAGATGCACAGGCCTAACCCACATATAATGGATCGTTTTTTCAAATTGTTTTTCTTTGAAATGAAATTTTGAATAGTATATTGATGTGAAAATTCATTTTAAAAATTTAATATAGGTTGTTTTTAAAAAATTCAATTTAATGAAGGTAAATCTTAGATTAGAAATTGCGAGAAGAATTTGGAATATGTTGATTTTCAATTTTGGTAATTGAGGGTATGGAATATGTTGATTTTTGGATAGATTTATTTGGTAGTTTGAAATGAAAAAATGTTTTATTTAAAAAGTTGGAAAAGTTGCAGAATATCCGTGAAATATCCATGTTATATCCGCGATATATCCACGGAGTCTTCCTGAAATTTCTCCACATATCCATGTTTGTTGGAACTTGTCTGGATAATATTCATGAATAGATGTATCATCTATATATGGCGATACTTCTCGAATTTTCAAGAAAAATGAAGTTACTTGCCAATCTCTATTCAATACCTCCATTTGGAGATATATCTGTGATATATCATTGATATATTGCGATTTTTTGAACAAAGCAGAGGGCAGCAGCTGGGAGATTATAAAGCCATGGGATGTCTAGGGAGTGTTGATGCAGGAGTTTGTGAGTTTTCAGATGAACAACTTTACCGCTTTGAGGTACCAACCAGACCAGACATATATAAGTTTGAGTTTGTGTTTGGATCAATGGGACAGAGGGCCATAGAGATAGACTTTGTTGGAAACGAACTGTCTTTTTCCAAATTCCAGCACCAAGAGTCATTTCTATCCAAGGCAGAAAAATGGCTGTAAATTGGACGAATAAGTGGCCCATTCTTCAATCTCCATTTATTTGAGATTTCTTCTCAGATGGAGTGTCCATATTTTGGTTTGAGAACACCAAATTCCAGCATCAGGAGTCATCTTGATTGTGGGAAGGACTTCTAACAAGAAAACCTAGGAAAGGATTTTTGCTTTCTTTTTTCCTTTCATTATTCATTCAATGGAAGTTAGGTGTCCCGAAAAAATTGTGGAATGAAAGCGTGATTCCAATGTAGACAGTTTATTGGAGGGTGGGGCATTTGAATGGACGCCTTCTCCTTTCCCTTTTTGCAAGAATTGGTTATACAACAAAGAATGTTGCCAATTAATCAAAATAACATCGACAAATTCAATTCTCAAGATTGGGCCGGATTTGTAATTTCTGCAATTTGAAATCAAGGACTTAGGAAATCTGAAATATTTCTTTGCAATGGAGGGAGCCAGAACTAAAGACGGCATCTTCGTACCTAAGTGGAAGTTTACCCTTGATTTGCCAACCGAGACAGATATGTTGGGATGTTGTCCTACTGACACCTCCATTGAATTCAACCGTAAACTGGAAAATTTAGGGATCAAGTTCCAGTTGATAAAGAACAATACTAGCGCCTTGTGGGTAAGTTGATTTACTTGTCCCATACTCGACCAAATATTTTCTTTGCTATTAGTGTTGTGAGCCACTTCATACAGGCTCCCTATGTGAAACACATGGAGGCCGTCAACAGAATTCTAAGATACCTGAAAACGACTCTTGGTAAAGTATTGATGTTCAGAAAGACAGACAGGAAAACTATTGAGGCTTATGCTGATTCCAACTTGGCAGGGTCAATTGTTGACAGAAAATCTACCTTCGATTGTTGTACCTTTGTATTGGGCAATCTTGTAACTTGGAGGAGTAAGAAGCAAGGTGTCGTGGCCAGAGCAGTGCTGAGGCCGAATACGGGGCTTTGAGTTTGGGGATATGTGAGAAAATTTGGCTCCATAAAGTTTTGACTAATCTTCATTAGGAGTGAGAAACGAATGAAGTTATTCTGTGATAACAAGGCAGCTATTAGCATCGTCAACAGTTCAGTTCAACATGATAGAACCAAACATGTTAAGATTCATCGACACTTCATTAAAGAAAGGCTTGACAATGGGAGCATATGCATTCTGTGTACATTTCTTCAAGGCAACCTCTCACCAAGGGGTTTCTGAAACCAAACTTTGACTTTTATGTTAGCAAGTTGGGCCTCATTGATATCTACGTCCCAACTTGAGGGGGATTGTCAGAGTTAGTGAGCTTGGCACAGGGAGATTTTCCCTAATACTTTCCTTCGGAAGGGTTCTTGTGCAAATCATTTTTTCATAGTCTCTAGACATTCTCCATTAGGTGATTTCTTTTCGATCATTTGGAGGATTAAAGTTCCTAGGAAGGTGAGATTCTTTACTTGGCAAGTTTTATATGGACGTGCGAATATGATGAATCGTCTCACCAAGATACTTCCCTCGCTTGTTGGGTCATTCTGCTGTATCTTTGTAGAATGGTGGAGAAGATCCAAACCATGTTTTTTTTATAGCGTGAGTATGCTAGTTTAGTTTAGGAGCATTTGCTCAAGATGTTTGGCTTTTCATGTGTTTGCTAGAGGGACTCTAATGCTATGGCCAAGGAGTTCCTGCTCAATCTGCCTCACGGAGAGAAGGGCCGCTTTCTATGGTTAGTTGAGGTGTGTATGATCTTGTGGGTTTTGTGAGAAGAACGGAAGAGTGGGTTTTTTGATGGGTCGATAAGGACCCTAGTGATGTTTGGTCCCTTGTCCCCTTTCATGTTTCTTTTGAGCTTCGGTTTTGGAAACCTTTTGTAACTATTCTATAAGTGTTATTTTGCATAGTTTGAGCACCTTTTTGTAGGGGTGATGTCTTTCTGCACTTGGTTTTTTTTTGTATGCTTGCATTTTCGTTAATCTTTTTTCTTAACGAAAGCTTTTCCCCTCACCTCCCTACCCCTTTTCTAAAATTCTTTCAATAAAACCATGGAACTTCAGTGGCATCTCATAAAACTAATGTATTCTCTTTTCAAATAAAAGAAAAACTTTGAACCTTGAAGTTATTTCCTTTTATGACATTCCAACATCAAGGATTCTCCTTATTCAAAATACTTTTTATTTTCCATAGCTTAATTCGAATGTTTTCATAAGCCCATGTTTAATTATCTGTGTTTGATTTATTCAAATGTACATATTGATGAATTATTGTTGGAATCCTTTCCTTATTAGAATCTTAGAATATTTATGGAAAGATTATGGGAATATTTTCCTTATTTCCTAAATCTTTTCCTTTTTTATTCCCTTGTATACTCTATTTATTCTCCCTTGTACCTATTGTATTATTCATTAGAAAATAATAACAACAAACAATTGTGGTTTTTCTCCCAGTACTCGGGTTTCTTCGTAAATTGGTGTGTGCTCTTTGTCTCTCCTTTCAATATGGTATAAGAGCGGGACATTGAACACACCCTAGAAAACACTACTAGTGATGAAAATTACATAGAGGAAACAACCGCTAGTTTTAGTGCCGCTGTCGCCACTGCCGTCGATGCTCGGATCAATGCTGCCGTGGACGAATGGCTTCGCTGCCTTCAGAAAATGTTGCGAAGCATAATTCGGCAGATATTCTCGTTGTTCGCGCCGCCAGAACCCGTCCATGTGCTGCTGCCAGTCCTCCACGTGCCGGTCCATCATGTTTAGACGCCGTCGGCCAACCCAACTGTGCCACCCTCGTCTTCATCCGCTGCCTATAGTGTTCCCCACGTGTCGATTCGTGTTCTGCCACCTAATTCCGACCGACGATCACCACTTCTACAGTCAAATCTGTATGCCTTGCCACTCAATGACCTTAGTTATTATCCTCATGATAAGAATCCTCAAATTCACTCAACATTTGAGGTTGGCGAATTTTCAGCACATTCCAACCCTATCGTGCAAGCTTCCTCATCGGGAATAACTCAGCGACAACTGGAAGGGCTTCAACAACAGATTGCAGCAATTGAGGCTACCCTAGGGATGACATCCAACACTCCTATACCGATGTATTCTAAGAATCCGGTAACCTCGTTCCCTATTTTATCTTCTTCCTATGTGAGAGAATGCTAGTCCAACTACATTTGGAGCTATTGTCTAGTCAGGTATACCTCAGTCCTTTAGTCTCATTAGTATTGATGGTAAGAATCCTTGGATCTTGGACTCTGGTGCCACAAATCATTTAACCGGTTCCTCTGTACACTTTGTGTCCACATTTCGTGTGCTGAAAATGAGAAGATAAGAATTGTTGATGGCTCATTGGCTCCCATTGTCGAGAAAGGGCAAATTTCTCTTATTGGCGGGTTCTCATTACACAATTTGTTGCATGTGCCACGAATTTCATATAATCTTTTGTCGATTAGCAACATACTTGTGAACTAAACTGTAAAGCAACATTCTTACCTGATTCTGTTTTTTCAGGACTTGAGCTCGAGGAGGATGATTGCACAATAGGGGTCTTTACTTACTTGATGATGGTGCCCCCTCTAGTAGTATTTCTAGGACCAGTCTTTTATCATCCTACTTTACAACATTTGAAAAAGACCTTATGTTGTGACATTTCCGTTTAGGCCATCCTAACTTTAAATATATGAAATACCTATTTCCTCATCTTTTCTCCAAAGCTGACGTTTCTTCCTTATCTTGTGATGTATGCATACAAGCTAAATATCACCGAGTCTCATTTCCTTCGCAACCCTATAAGGCAACTTGATCTTTTACTCTTGTCCATAGTGATGTTTGGGGACCATCCAAGGTCACTACCTCCTCTGGAAAACGATGGTTTGTGACCTTTATTGATGACCATACTCGTCTTACTTGGGTTTTTTTGATCTCCGACAAATCCGAAGTTACCTCCACATTCTGGAACTTCTATCACACCATAGAAACACAATTCAATACAAAGATTGCAATTTTGCGAAGTGATAATGGTCGTGAGTTTCAAAACCACTCTCTTAACGAGTTCTTATCCTCTAAAGGAATTGTTCAAGAAAGTTCCTGTGCTTACACCCACCAACAAAATGGAGTTGTCACACGAAAAAATCGTCACCTTTTGGAAGTTGCTCGTTCATTGATATTTACGTCCCAACTTGAGGGGAGTGTTGGAATCCTTCCTTATTTTCTAAATATTTTCCTTGTTAGAATCCTAGAATATTTATGGAAAGAGCATGGGAATATTTTCCTTATTTCCTAAATTTTTTCCTTTTTTATTCCTTTGTATACTCTATTTATTCTCCATTGTACCTATTGTATTATTCATTAGAAAATAATAACAACAAACAATCGTGGTTTTTCTCCCGGTACTCGGGTTTCCACGTAAATTGGTGTGTGCTCTGTCTCCTTTCAATAATTATTAATATTAATTATACAATATTTTAAATATTTTTTTATGTCGTTTATAAATCTTTGATAGAATTATGCATGACCACAAATTATCATAAAGTAAAGTTCCATTTTACCATGAGCATACGACCAAAAACCTATTAATATCTCTAAAGGAAGTCAGGTATTACCCAAAATAACTTTTGTCTGTGTTTCTTTCATAGGAATGCAACTGTTTTTTACTTTGAAAATGAAATAACTTTTTCTTGTTTTCACGTGTCATTTTTCCTTAGCTTGATGCTGTCATTGAAGCAGAAAAGAATGCTGCAAGAGAGTTAGTTCGACAAAAGAAAAAAGATCGGGCCTTGTTAGCTTTGAAGAAGAAAAAGGCACAAGAAGAATTACTGAAGCAAGTTGATGCCTGGCTGATTAATGTTGAACAACAAGTGAGTTTTGTTAATTTTTCCTGTATCGATTCAAATTTCCTTCGCTTCTCCCTTCTAACTCAAAATTCATACTTGTTTCTTTTAAAAGTAATGAGTGTGTTGTATCTTCAAGATTTTGATGGTTTAGTTAGGTTTGGTTTTCTCCTTTGACATAGCAGATAAATCTTCTTCTTCACTATTTTATTAATGTTTAGAACTTTTTTGTATTTTAGAAATTTGTGTTCGTGCTTTAATATAGTTGTTGGCTCAGTTGTCAGATATTGAATTGGCCAGCAAACAGAAAGCTGTTTTTGAAAGTTTGAAGGCTGGTAATAATGCGATCAAAGCTATACAAAGTGAAATTAACATTGATGATGTCCAAAAGCTGATGGATGATACTGCTGAAGCTAAGGCATATCAAGATGTAAGTTTGTGAGGTTTTTTAATTGATCGTTTTATTAGGATTCATATTTGAATTTTTTTTTTTTTTGTTAACTAGTTTGTTACAAATCAGATTATTGTTGAATAAAATTTGCATGTATTTATTGGTTATGATGGAATTAAATATTCTTGTATTCCAAAAAGTAAGAATACAACCATTAATCAACATACCTAATTCAAAAATCACAGTTAATATAGCTCATGATTTATTAGTAAGAAAGTGTGAAGAATCTCATGTTGGAGAGATGAAGAGAGCTCACAATCTTTATAATATACTTGGATTACTCTCATTGCCTATTAGTTTTTAGATGAACCCTTGTTTATCTAATGATTCTACCATGATATCAAAGTATACTAATCAAAACACAATTGCCTCCGGAAAATAGACAAACAAATATGAAAGTACACCATAGGCTTATTATTTACTTTACGTCCCCTTTTGGAAGCATGTGTCCTTGAACGATTTCCTTTTCATCTATAAATGAAAATATGTTTCATAAATAAAAAAAAAAGAAAAAGAAAAGAAAAGAGAAAGTTAGATCAGGGCTTAATAATGTCCCAAAACTGCTTTCCAAAGTTGTCTAATTCCAATATTTCCCTTGTTCCAAACTCTAACCAATTTATCAAGTAGTTACAAATATGTTGCTATTTAATATTCCATTTGTGCTTACTAGGATTTCTAATTGATCTTGTCCTGCCAATCTGATTAATTACTAGCTTTTTCCTACTACACCTTTGCTCTGAATTAATCAAAATATTGTTGTCAAATACATCAATAAGCACCTACCCCACCCATATACTCCTTTTGGATTATGTCTCAATTATTTGTTAAGTGATGGTCCACACAAGATGCATTGTGCCTTGAAAATCCTTGTGTTCTCGTTCTTTCTCAACCTCTTCTTTCCTTCTTCCCTAACTAGTATGACTTTCCGTGCTTCTTTGATGATAGTTTTCAAATGGGTTTGGGTCTTTATGGTAAGAGGAACCCATACATTCTGGTTGCTCGTTAGTTGGCGATCTTCCTTTGATATTAGTGCTTTTATTGTTACAGTCTCATCATGCTGTTATTTGTTCATTTAGTACCCACAATCGTCTTTTTAGGCTTTGCATGTTGCCATCCTTCTTCCTCCTACCTTTGGTTTCTTGTTGTACGAGACATCCTGTCTGGTTTTATTTATTTATTGAATGCAAACCCTTTTCTATTCTTCTTGAGAAACGAAGTTTTTATCAAGAGAAATGGAATAATCTACAAGGACATGAAAAATTTTAAAAATAAAAGAAGCCCAACAATCTCCCATTTAACTTGAGTGTGACAATCTCAATGTTCTCGTGACCTAACAACCTTGATCACAATATGGGAGTCTTCTCCCTAGGCCGTAGATTTTGGTGAGAACTCAAAGTTCAGTGGTTCTTTTCTATTCTATTGAGCATATTGTTGTAGAAGGAGAGTAAATTAGGGCAATTTGGTCAAATCCTTAATTTACTAAAAGACGATCTCGATGGAGAACTTTTAATAAAATATATGAACATAATTAAAGTTGATCTATCTAAGGTGTTCCAAGTGTTTTTTAGCAATAGCATCTTAAATCGTAGGACAAATGAGAGTTATGTGGCTCTAAACCTAAAGAAGGGGGAAATGAAAATTAGCAAATTTATACGGATTAGCTTGGTTACTTGTACAAAATCATTGCAAAAGTCTTGGCTGAAAGGTTAAAAAAGGGAATCGGGGTTTGTGATAAAAGAGATTTTAAGAAAGCCTATGATAAGATTTCTTGGTCATATTTTGGAGCTTAAAGACAGAAAAGATGGCAGTCCTGGATCAGGGATTCAGGAAGAAGAGCTGATAGAAGGCTTCAAAGGAAAAGAACTTCTGTAGAAAATTGGATGCTGTTTTGTCACCTTTTCAAGAAGGCTTAACAGCGTTCAATTAGTATGCAAAAACCCTTTTCAAGAAGGCTTAACAGCATTTCAATTAGTATGCAAAAACAGCTGTTGTTGGTGTAAAGTTTGGAGGATGCTTCAGTGTAGGAAATGGATTGCATGTTGGGTTGTAAGAAGGAAAGCTTTCCCAGTAGTTACGTTGGAGTAACTCTCAGGCCTAAGCCTAATTAAACAGCTTTTTGTGATCTCGTTTATGATACAATAAGAAGAAAATTGGCGGTTTGTAGAAGTTTCCACATCCCTATGGGGGGAAGAACCACTTTAATCAATGTTGTCTTATCAACCATTCCTTCCTACTTTTTATCAGTGTTTATAATTCCCTTGGCTGTTTGCAAGGAAAATTGAAAGAAAAAATATTTTAAGAACTTTTCGTACTTGCCATTTCAGAATTCCAACACAAATTTCTTAGGAAAAATTGTCAAACAGATACATTCAAGAAGGAAATAAAGATCTAATGGCTCAGTATAATTCAGGCTTCATCTATACGGTGAAACTCTTGTACCTTCTCCAACTAAGAACAGGGCTTCTTCTCTTTTATTCATTCTACTTTTCATTTAGTTGTTTGTTGTGTTTTGTAATTGTTGGTGATATATAATTAAATTTGTTTTCAATCACCAGCTTAAGCTTTTGGATAAATTGGTGGTTTAATATGGTATCAGAGCAAGTGGTCCAGGAAGGTCCTGTATTCAAGCCCTAGCATTGTCGTTTCCTCTCCAATTAAAATTGGTTTCCACTTGTTGGGCCTTTCAAATATTTCAACCCACAAGTGAGGGGGAGTGTTGGTGATATATAATTAAATTTGCCTTCAACCACCCGCTTAAGCTTTTGGATGAATTGGTGGTTTAATAGTAATTATCGCCTAACAGCTATGTAACCTTCACTCTATAAATGAAATTAATGGTTTCTCTCTCCCCCCAAATAAAATAATAATAAATAACATAGATGTTTGCCAAGTATGAAGGTGTTATCCATTCACCTGAAGAAAATCACTGCTAAAATTATCTTCCCTTCTCTGCAAGTCTTCTCGTAAGGTCTGACTTAGATTTTAGCTTTTCATCAACTCAAAGAATATCGTTAACAAAGGAATTGATTACTTACTAAATATTGCATTGGCGAGGAAGGAGATTTGATCTTGTTACCAACTTTCTGTTTTGTTGAGATCTCTGACCTTATACGTAATATGAAGTTTATTAGCACCGTGTTTTATAAGAAATAGAATTACGATTATGGCATGACAGTTATGAAAAAATTAGGAGAACAAACCTTTCAAATGTTTAGGGATTTTTTTGTGAGTGGTGTTGTATGTTGCCTTTTCAAGTAGTTATAAATTTGGATGTGAAGGAATATTTCACATTGGGAGCAAATTGGATTTTTTGTGATCATCACATTCATCTGCTTCATTGGTTTATCTGTGCTTCCATTTCATTATGTTTCCCTTTTCTACTGCCTAAATTTTATTTATATGTTTGAAGGAAATTAATGCCATCTTGGGTGAGAAATTGTCAGAAGAAGATGAGGAGCAAATCTTAGCAGAATTTGAGAGCTTGGAAGCTCAGGTATTGTGTGTTTTGTTGTCTTACTCTGTCATTTTTTATCCTCCATAATAGGGATGATCCGATCAGTCATTTAATTGGTGGTCAAAATAGATTTCTACAGGTAGAATATCATTTATTTTCTTAGCAGTGAATTTTAAAATATTTTGACTTATAAATTATTAATTTAATTTTGGAGTTCGGCGTAACGTTCAATAAAGATGCCCCACTGTGGCTATTGTTGCAAACTGAATTTGATCATGGCTGTGTAGTGCAAACTGCAGTATAAGATTGATTTAAATCCTATTTTGGACTTCCGACTTTCATTTTTGTTCGGTTTCTCTAAATGTAGAAATGCATTTCTATTTTGATCTTGAAGCTTACACAAAAAGTTATTCTAGTCATTATTATTACTTTTTATTATGATTTATTTAGTAGAAACCTAAATTCATTTTTTGTCCATATAACTAACTCATAGATGTGACATAGGACTTTTAAGTTTTGAGAAACTAAATTGAAAATTTCACAGCCCCCTCCAAGACCCTCTTCTCTTAGCCCAGAAGAAGGTGTGACACCAAGAAGTATCGTTCTACTCTTACTTACTGATAAATTACTAAACTGCTAACTCTTAACTTAGATGAAACTGAGAAAACATGCATAATACTTCACATAAACGTATCAAGAATAACTGTACAATACATACCATTATCATAGCTGGAGTTCAGGAACTCAAAAGACACACACAACCAGCCCTTTCTCACAAAACACAACTATAAACCCAAATGCATGGTCTATATATATATGCAACAAGAGAAACCTTCAAAAAAGAAAACAGGAAGGCAGACTGGTAGTTGTAGGTCAAGCTCGGGAATCACGATCTCTACCTAGAAAGTGGAAAACATTTTGAAAGGATGAGCTAACGCCCCAGTTAGTGATTTAATTAGTAACTTTCTTATAAATATAATTCTTATGAAATCATAGCAAAACAGTAAATACTTTTCAAACTTTGTTGTTACTCTAATACCCATCTGGTTAGGTTGTGGTAGAATTTAATCAATACTCACAACGGTAACTTCTCTGTAACTAAATGGGTTGCGGTAGAATTTAATCGATACCAGGATCATTAATCTCTCTGAAACTAGACATGTAGAATTTAATCGATACTTACAACAGTCCAATAGTCCTCACTGAAGTGGAATTCTTCATCACAGTGATAGGCTCTCTATGTGCACATAATAACTATTCCCCATAGGGCTTAAACGCATCTCTGTATATCTCGAGTATCAAGTAATATAAAACACGCTTATAAGACTTATAGAAATAAGTTGCTGAATTAAATCTTTCATACTGGTGAAGAAATTCCCATACTACTCATGGTTGTCTCCAAAACATTTCTAAAGTCATGCTTGTAAAGAAAGTTTGGTAAACTCATACTTGCTCGAAATCATGCTTTGCTTAAATATAAATACTTGCTAAATCTCATCTGCAAATACTAAATTTCATATTTAAATACTTTTAACTAACTGAATGTAATTAAATAAATCATGCTTAAATACAGCTTACTTAAATACTTGTTTGCATTTATGCTTTAAATAAGAATTTAAAACCATTTGTCAATCCCCCGGGTTTAAGCTAGATCCCCTTGGTCTATAAGTTTGCCTTATCTCTTCTTGGCCTGGAATAATAGAATAAATTCAAATTAATCCTCTTGACCCTTAAAAATTCCAAACTTAATTTTAAAATCTAAAAAATATAAAAATGCCTCATTTTGGCACAATAGCATTGGTTGACGCTTGGTTGGGTGGAGGGCATGGCTGCATACGCACCCTGGCCTTGTGAGGGGCTGCCAGCATGCATGCTAGCCTCCCTGACCATGCTGCACACCCCCATCATACTGCAAACCTTTGTCGCATGCCCATCTTTGCGCGCTTTACCTCGCTATGTAGCCGTTGGCGCACACAAGCCTCAATGCTCACCCCTTGATACACACGCACAAGCTTGGACGAAGGGCCTTTGCATGCCTGACCACATGGCCTTGTGCTGCACATGACACCCAAAAATGGCACTTGCCCACGTGAGCAACACCTCTAGCACAGCCTCCTCATGTAGTGTCTGGATGCCTAGCAAGGGACGTGCCTTTGCCCAAATCTTTGAAGCTGT
Organism: Cucumis sativus; assembly: GCF_000004075.3. Lineage (NCBI taxonomy): Eukaryota > Viridiplantae > Streptophyta > Magnoliopsida > Cucurbitales > Cucurbitaceae > Cucumis > Cucumis sativus. The sequence goes on from NC_026658.2 coordinate 21,080,873, forward strand.
CTGTTCATGTTCAAATTCCAGATTCTACTTCGAAAATTCATAACTTAAAATTCATTCATCAAATTGTAAAACTTCCTTCTACAAACTTGTTTCTTAACCTCGTAACTATCTTACCCCCAAAATTTCAAGTTGAAGACCGTCCCGAGTTCTTTTGAAAACCTACCTTAACAAAGTTCCTTCAACCATTCATCATCTTCCTTAAATCTTTTCCTTGTAACTATCTTACCCCCAAAATTTCAAGTTGAATACCGTCCCGAGTTCTTTTGAAAACCTACCTTAACAAAGTTCCTTCAACCATTCATCATCTTCCTTAAATCTTTTCCTTTAGGCAGTCTTCTCCTAGAAACTACACTCTCTAAGCTTTCTTTCAAGTCTGAAAACACTCAATTCGCATGAGGGAATTGAGCGCTCTTCTCGATTGAAGTTGAGCTTAAACAGACTTCTCAGTATGAAAATGTCTCGACACCTTTAGCTTGCTTAATGCTGATGTTAATCCTTAATCAGCCACCTTTAAGTCACTAAACTGACTTACTCGTCTCGACTTAAGTCTTACCAACTCACTTTGGACGCCTACACTTAACCAACCTTGCTCACCCAAGCCTTACTTGTGTATGCCCCATTGTCCTCAACACAAGTCCTTACTGCCTAGCCTTGTCTTGACGCCTAACCTTTCCTTGATATGGCACATACTCTGAAGTTTTGGCCACCTAGGACACTTCGCCTCCACTTCCACTTTACCAAACTTTCTCCCTTCTTTCCTTGGCCGCCTGTGACACTCAAGTGGCCTAATCTTGCCACCTCACTCACACATCACCTTAACCACCTAGAGATTATTTGGGCTTTCTCTAACCTTCACTCGATCGCGTAGCATTCTTAGCTCACCTTTACAACACTTGGCCAAATTTGCCTCTCTTTTCTTTTGGTCGCCTAACAATATACTTCATGGATGTTGTCCACACAACGCGTAGACTGCTTACCTCAAACCCTTGACACTTTGGCTGCATACTTAGCATGATACCTCAACAACACTTGAGCTATTTTCTTCACCTCTCGGCCATCACACTTAGCAATTTTTCCTCTTTAAAGCTTAACTAATTATTCCTATCAATTAGTATAACGCTTGCAAGCTTCAACAAAATTACTAAAATAAAAAGATAACAAATTTAGGGTTTACAGAAAAGCCTTAAAAATGTTTATGGATAGTCAAGCCATAACACGTGAATGTGTGTGCACATTTATATATTGTGATATTCTTGATTTATGCCATAATATTTTATTTTATTTGGTTTTATTTGTCATTATTCTGTAGGATTTTTTTCCTTTTATGTCTATTTTTCTTTTTCATGAAGGCTGTATTCTATTTAATTTTGGGTTTTGTTCCATTGTAATGATAATAGGAAAGCGAGAAACATTCATAGATATCAATGATTGCATAACTCGGGAATATGTTATAAAGAGTATGAATATAGAAACCAGAGTAATATATAAACTACATTAGTATATTAGGTATGAGTACTGCGGATTGTCTTTTACTATACTATCTGAATGCCATTTCCCATCAACGTTTTTCTCAGCTCACTGTTGATGATCTGCCTGAGGTCCCAACTTCCGAAGAAAAAGAGGAAAAGTTGGATCTTCCCGAGGTGCCATCCAAAAAACCTGTTGCAGCTGATGCCATTGAAGAAGATGCTGAAACTATCTCATCTGATGCACCCACAAAGAGACGAGGTTCGTTTCTTTCTCATTCTCCACTCTCTCCCAAAATGGAGAAAAACGGTTTCCCTTTTACATCCAGCAGGTTCGTAATACATTAAATTTGTTGAATGCAGTTATGGAAGAACCTTTGGCAGCATAAATGCGGGTACTTGATGGAGATTGCTCATCACATGTAGTGATGAAGGGTTTGAGCTTAGCAACTGTTATTTGATTTTGTGAAATTCCTACAAGGCTCATAATGCTCCATTCACCAATCTGATGTTTGTACAGACACTTCCTCATGCACGTATATAAATTTATTTTCTTCCTGCTTGGCTAGGGTGTGTGTTTTCTAAAGGTTTGTTTTCATTTTTATTTTTTCCCTTTTTTGTTGGATTAAGCTTTCTGTTAAATTATTACAATATTTATTCTTATCTTTCTTCGTAGATGGTAGATGTTTGGGTGTAATTACTTTCTCTAGTTTTAGCAAGAGGAAGTTTGATAATTGGTTAAATCTTTTATAGCATATATAAAAAGCTTGGATGAGGTGAAACTTTTTAGGTCAATTTAATCTTCTTCCCATTTAAATATTTATTACTGTTGAATTCAGATGAAAATCTTTTATTGGTTACAGCACATCATAAAAACGAAATATATGTCTTGATCCTTCCTCTAGTCATTTATATGTTTGTGGACATGTGTTCAATGGAAGTGTCTTTCCTTGTTCCGGATCCTCCCTTACTTTTGGTTCAAGAGTTATCATTCTGACCACTCATTTTATCATCCCTTCCCACTCCTTTCAATATTCAACGTTTACCTACTCTTCTATTTCGTCTGCCCCTCTTCCTCTATGTCCTCATCTTTCCTTTCTGAATCTTTAAACTCTTTTGGTTCCTATTAAGACAGCCCATTGGAGAGACCCAAATATAACCCCTCCAAATGGCCCAAAAGATTGAATTAGTTGGGTTGCTGTTATTCTGTTTTTAGGTTGTCCGTGTGTAACGAGCATACCTTCAATCACAAATTAATAACAAAACCTATATTGAGTGATTGTTTTTAGTTCTTGTTGAGTTTCTTTAGATGGTATCAAAGCCTCGACTTAACAGAAATGGCCTCTTTGAGTTCAAAGCAAATCAATGAAAGAAATGTTGAGAGATTGGATCTAGTAAGACATTCCCGAGTATTTTTCTGGGATGAGACAAGTCTTTCTATTGTGTTCTACTTAATTCTAAGGGGTCGTTCGGGGGAAGGGTTGAGTTATGGAAGGGTTAGGGTTATGATAAAACTAGTGTTATGATAAACGTTGTTTTGGGGAAGGGTTATGTGAGTAGTGTTATGGTAGTGTTATGATAAGATGTGTTTGGGGGAAGGGTTATATGATTAGTGTTAGGATAGTTTTATGATAAGATGTGTTTGGGGGAAGGGTTATTTAGATAATGTTATGATAGTTTTATGATAAGATGTGTTTGGGGGTAGTGTTATGTGGGTAGGGTTATGATAAGATGTGTTTGGGGAAAGTGTTCTATTGGTAGTGATGTGAAATATTTATTATTTAATTAATTTTTTTTAGCAAATTCATATTTAAAATGCAATAGTCAAATTGAATTATTTTGAAATTTTGAAGACGAAAATTAAATTACGTCACATTCATTTTACTAGTTCAAATGTATGAAAACAAAAACAAATGACTAGCAATATCATTTGAAAACACCAATCAAAAGCAGGTACAAACATAAACAGAAAACATAACAATACTCCATGCAAGTAAAACAAACAATCAGCTAGCACCTCGTATGAGCACCGTGCAGTAGTCAAGCTTCTCCTCATCTGACAGTTCGAGGAAACCCTTCATGTCTGTTAAATTGTTCATTGTTGGCTTTTTGGCCCTTAATCTCAAATTAATTTATTTTAATTATTCAATTAATTTATGTTTTGATGATAACAAATCTGATTTTTTTTATTGACAATTTTATTAATTTGAATAGACCATATAGAAAATATTGCTAAAAAAGCTTAACGAAAAAATACCCGAGATGGTGACGTGGCGACTAAGCATTCAATTTGAACCAATTAGACAAAACCACTTGGAGTAATGAAGGAATAACAAATGTGGCTTTTTGTTATGTTTTATTGGCTTTTATAAAGAAAATGAATTTTAAAAAAATGACTTTAATATTATTATTTTTCTTTGTGTCTAACGGCTAGTTTTTTTAAAAGATGGTGAAGTTGCTTTATTGGTTTCTTTTTAAACAAAATATTTTGAAAAGACATATTATTATATTATTATTTGTATTGTGTCTAACGGCTAATTAAGTTTAAATCTCAACCATTCATTTTTCTTTTACTTATATCTAATGATCCAAAATGATTTTGAATTTATCTTTCCTCTCTTTTTAAATACTTCACTTTTCCCAAATTTTAAAGACAAGATCATTAAATTTTTACGATCCTCAAGCAAAAAGCCAACATTGTTATTCTCTCTAAAGCTTCCAACTTTTATTTTTTTCATCTTATTCTTGAGAGCTTCTTATTGTATTGTGAGGATTAAATTTGTGAGCTTCAAATTGTATACTCACTCTTTTAGGGAGTTTTCTTTTGTGTGATTTAAAAACTTCAACATATTGTAACGGTTGGATCCTAACCCGTGGAAAGGATCGGGTTTGCTCTTGAACCCGAAAAAGGAGCAAGAATCGGTTCGGCTCAAATCCGTGGAAAGAGTCCAAAGAAGATTTTCAATCAAAATCCCAAGAGGTGCTTGGGAAAGTGGATGTAGGTTGAGTTTAACCGAACCACTATAAAATTACGGTGTCTTCTTCTCTAACTCTTTTCTAATTATTTTTTAATTTAATTTTAGTTACATATTCTTATTGGTTGAGTTTGATTGCATACTTCCATTCATATCTTTTTATCAATCTTGTTATTTAACAAAGTTTACAAAGTTCTTTATTTAAATATTAAAAAATATCTAATTAGTTGATTTTACTTTTTATTTGTCAAAAAGTTTATTTAAACCCTATTCACCCCCTCTAGGGTTGCCATACCGATCCAACAATTGGTATCAGAGCAAGTTTGCTCATCTTGAAATTTTAATTTCTTGATAAACTTTATTGTTAGAGCATTATGGCAAACCTATTGGCAAACCTATTGGCAAATGGGATTGTTGAAGGTCAATCTACTTCTAGACCTCCTTATAATTATGCATATTGGAAAGCTAGAATGAAAATTTATTTGCAATCTATTGACTATAATTTGTGGTTAATTGTTGCTAAAGGTCCTTATGTACCCATGAAAAATGTTGATAATGTTGATACGCCTAAATTAGAAGAAGAGTATGATGAAAATGAAATGAAAAAGTGTTCTTTTAATGCTAAGGCTATTAATTGTTTGTATTGTGCCTTGAGTAAAGATGAATTTAATAGAATATCCATGTGTTCTTCCGCTCAAGAAATTTGGAATACTCTTGAAATTACTCATGAAGGAACAAATCAAGTTAAAGAGTCTAAAATTAGCATGTTTGTTCATAATTATGAATTGTTTAAGATGGATGCTAATGAGACTATCACCGATATGTTTACTAGATTTACTAACATCATAAATGCTTTGAAGGGTCTTGGTAAAGTTTATACAACTTCCGAAAATGTTAGAAAAATTCTAAGGTCTCTACCTAAGACTTGGGAAGCTAAGGTAACGCCGATTCAAGAAGCAAAGGATCTCACCAAACTTCCACTAGAGGAGCTTATTGGCTCACTCATGACTCATGAGATCATCGTGAAGGAGCACTTGGAGGATGAGTCCAAAAAGAAGAAGAGCATTGCATTAAAGACTATCTCCTTGGAAGTTGATCCCGAAGATGAGGATGACCTTGATGAAGATGACATTGCTTATTTCTCACGTAAGTACAAAAATTTCATAAAAAGAAAGAAATATTTCAAGAAACACCTATCAACCCAAAAAGAGTCAAAAGGTGAGAAAAGCAAAAAGGATGAGGTGATTTGTTATGAATGCAAAAGATCGGGTCATATAAGAACGGATTGTCCTCTCCTCAAATCATCTAAGAAATCCAAGAAGAAGGCAATGAAGGCTACATGGGATGATAGTAGTGAAAGTGAAAGTGAAGTTGAAGAAATGGCAAATCTTGGTCTCATGGCTCATAGTGACAAAGATGATGAACATGATGATAAGGTAACTCTAGAACCTCTTTCTATTGATGAATTATTTGAAAATTTTGAAAGCATGCAAAATGACCTAGAAAAACTTAGTTCTAAGTATGTTGTGCTTAAGAAGAAATACAATGTTTTAATTAGTGAAAATAAGTCTTTACTTGATACAATTGCTTGCTTTAAAGAGAATGAAAATTTTGAGCAAATTGAAGAATTGAATGTCTCTAGTGATAAGCATGTTTGTATTGAGAAAGATGCTTTGCTTGATAAAGTTAGATTTCTTGAGCATGATAGTTGTGAAAAAGATAACTTGATTAAAGTGCTTAAAGAAAATGAACTAAGTGTTTTACAAGAACTTGATAAAGCTAAAGAAACTATTAAAAAGTTGACAATAGGTGCTCAAAGATTGGACAAAATTATTGAAGTAGGAAAATCTTATGGTGATAAGAGAGGTTTAGGCTATATTGATGAATCATCTACTCCTTCAAGTTCTAAAACTACATTCGTTAAAGCATCACCTATTGTGCCTAAGTTTAACATGTCTAATCATGTGTCTAATCATGTTAAATCTAGTTTTGTACCCATATGTCATAATTGTGGTGTTGAAGGTCACATTAGACCTAAATGCTTTAAATTGAAGTATGCTCAAAATACTTATTCAAGAAGAAATTTTTCGCAAAGAGCAAAGTTTTACATTGCTCCAAGGAAGAATTTCTCCAAGAAAAGTAGAGTACATAAATTTGTTATGAAAAATAAATCTTTGCATAATGTTGTTTGTTTTTCTTGTGGCAAGTATGGACATAATCTCAAATTAATTTATTTTAAATCTCAACCATTCATTTTTCTTTTACTTATATCTAATGACCCAAAATGATTTTGAATTTATCTTTCCTCTCTTTTAATTACATTCACTTTTTCCAAATTTTAAAAGACAAGATCATTAAATTTTTACAATCCTCAAACAAAAAGTCAACATTGTTATTCCCTCTAAAGCTTCAAATTTTTATTTTTTTCATCTTATTCTTGAGAGCTTCTTATTGTATTGTGAGGATTAAATTTGTGTGCTTCAAATTGTATACTCACTCTTTTAGAGAGTTTTCTTTTGTGTGATTTAAAAACTTTAACATATCGTAACGGTTGGATCCTAACCCGTGGAAATGATCGGGTTTACTCTTGAACCCGAAAAAGGAGCAAGAATCGGTTCGGCTCAAATCCGTGGAAGGAGTCCAAAGAAGATTTTCAATCAAAATCCCAAGAGGTGCTTGGGAAAGTGGATGTAGGTTGAGTTTAACCGAACCACTATAAAATTACGGTGTCTTCTTCTCTAACTCTTTTCTAATTATTTTTTAATTTAATTTTAGTTACATATTCTTATTGGTTGAGTTTGATTGCATACTTTCATTCATATATTTTTTATGAATCTTGTTATTTAACAAAGTTTACAAAGTTCTTTATTTAAATTTAAAAAATATATAATTAGTTGATTTTACTTTTTATTTGTCAAAAAAGTTTATTTAAACCCTATTCACCCCCCTCTAGGGTTGTCATACCGATCCAACAATTAGTTCAAAGCTTGAAAGTGTAAATGCTTTTGAGTGGTATATTGATCTGAAGCCTGAAGTGATTGACAACTGGGAATAGCTGGAAAAGGAGTTCTAAGCTTGTCGTCAGCATATGGTAGAGTTGACAAACACCAAGCAACAAAAGGAAGAGTCAGTAATCGATTACATAAATCGATGGTGAGCTCTAAGCCTGAATTGCAAAGACAAGCTCACAGAACTGTCTGTCGTTGAGATATGCACTAGGAACTTTTCTATATTTTGCAAGGAATAAAATCCTATACATTTGAAGAATGAGCAACTCGCGCTCATGACATGAAGTTGAGCATCGGTAATAAGGGGACTAAAGATTTTTTTATCTCTGAAGTAAAAAAAGGGAAGAATGAAATCAAAGGCATTAAAGAGATTGAAGATAGTGTCATAAAAAAATATATTGTCATCTATACAACCCCATCGAAATTTTCTTCCAAAGAAAATGAGACCAAAGCTAAGAAGAAAGATGACAGAGAAAAGTATCGTCCAACTCTTAAAGAAAGATAGAAAAAAAGTTTATTCATTTTCTGACTCTACTGTTGCAAACATGTTAGAGTAGCTGCTAGAGAAGCAATTAATTCAACTACTGGAATGCAAACGACCAAAACAAGCAAGAAAAGTAGACGATTCTAACTACTACCAGTATCATCAGGTCATTAGTCATTCTGTTGAAAAGTGCTTTGTATTGAAGGAGTTGATTCTAAAGAAGATCGAGCTGATTATTGATGTAGTAGCTCAAATGAATCATGTTGCAGTCGAACTAATTTCAAGTGTTCCTCCATCCTTAAAGGAAAAGTTTGATTTATTAGTTTGTGACTTTCGAACCTATAGTTGTTCGATTCCAACAAAAGATCGTGACGACAAACTCCTAAAATAAAGACAAGCATGTTCTGTTGAAGATGATGGGAAGGATGGATAATTGTGACTAGTCGAAAAGGGAGAGAACCAAATTTCATTTAAAAGGAGCCACACTTCCATCAACATAGAAAGGAAGTAGCTCCACATAAAAAGAAAGGGAAAAGAAACAAGAAGATGTAGGAACTTAAGCTTGTCAAGGAAAAAGACGAGGACTTCCTCCGACCTTGACAGTCAACAACTTTTACAGAATTCCTTTCAAGAAACTTCCTTGATGATCATCCAGAGGAAGGATTAAAAGTCATTGCATATCATCCTATCAGCATAGTAAAAGTCAACAACAATTATGCACCTTTTGAAGAAGTCAACAATTCAAATAAAATCAAGCAAATGACTTCAGTCTTTGATCGTATCAAGCCTTCAACTGCTCGATCTTCAATGTGAGGCTCTGATTGCATTCTTCCTTACACAATAAGAATGATCACGACAAAGAATTAATTATACGTTAAAGACAGTTACGCTACAAGAAGGCTATATAACGAATTGTTATGCGTTTTGAGCTTTCTTCATTAGGAAGTAGATATGTCATCCTTGTATAGGCAAGTCGTCAATTGATTTGACTTTATCGTCCAATCCAAATTCAGAAGTAGGAAGTGGCAAAGACACTTGGTGTTCTATCATTGGACCAATTCTAACCATCGACATAAATAATCATTCCAACATGGAAAATTCACCAAAAAAGCTCATAAATAGGTGAAAATCTGGTAATTTTGAAGTTGTTTTTACCTTGAGCTCACTTGAGAAGAAGTTAAGAAAATTTTCAAGGTTTTAGAGATTCAAATTAGCTTGAATCTAGCAAGAATTGCAAGGAAGCGCAAGTGTGATCTAGTATGAGATATGCCCTTTACTTGTTGTGTGATTTGCCATTGGAAGATGCATTATGCGTAATGGAATTAATGGAACTTGCAAGACAAGACATTGAGTTTACTCCACATAGCTGCAACTTGATAGGAGACTCCTTAAATCGGGTCTTCTCCCAAGAACTAGAAGACTCCTTAACTTCTAAAGTTGATCACCCTCAAAGATTGAATTTTCTTTAAAGATTCGAGCTTTCTTCCAAGACTCCAACTTCAAGAACACATGCTCTACTTCCATACATCAAGCATACACATTCAATCAAGAGAGAATTAGAGGATCAAGCACTAGAGATCGAACTATACCCCATCAAAATAACAAAAACATAACATTAACACAAGTTTCAACTCCACGAATTAAATTTCTCTGAAAATGTCATGTGGACACATGTATTACTTCAATTTTGTAACCCTAAACATTAAACACAACACTAATTCAATTTTTTCAAACTAATGATAACATGCAATGTGTTACTGAAATTTTGTGTTGAAGGAAGTCATCTACCGGCACATGACTTCCTTTAATTTAGTTACAACATACACGACTTCATATGATTTTCTTCAACAGAAGAGTCACCCTATTTTTTACAATACTTTCAATTCTAACCCCATTTTTTTTCTTTCTTTTATTACTACCCTATTTTTTACCATTAGTTTTAAGAAACACATTCTTCTTCAAACTTCTCCTTTATATTTGGTTTTGTAACCATTATTCTCACAACCATATAAATAGAGGTGGTAGAGATCATTTGTAAACACACTACAATATACATAATACATATGCTATCTATCTTTTTTCCTCCATTATCTTTTTTCTTGTATTCTTATGTTTATTATTATTTTCTCTCAATTTCATAACACGTTATCAACACGAGTTATTTCCAATTTGGAGACTTTGATTATAGAGTTTTGAGACAATTCATTTAGAATACAAATAATGCTAAAGATTTGTCAAAATTATCTACCTATGTTCGAGGTATTTGAAAAGATAATTATTTTCATTTATCATGTACGTAATATATGGTGGTTTGTAAATTTGATCATATTTGCGATATATGAGTTTACAATATTTAGTATTAAATTTCTATCGTGATGGGAACATTGTAAAATCGTTAAAGGCCAAATTGTAGGTATAATTTCATTTATGAGTGGATGGTTTGAGCAAAAACTCCTAAAAATATTTGAAAGGCAATAGAATTTTAGAAAGAAATTAAGATTATATGTTTTGCCATAGTCCGCAAATAAAGCATAAAATAAATGAAAGTGCATCAATTTATACAACTAGTTATATTATTTGACTTTCGTACGGTAGTTTATTCACTTAGTGTGAAAAAAAAATATATCATCTTATATAAAAAAGATAATAAAGAACTTGAGGTCCTAAAAAATCATAACGTTGAGAAATAAATGTAATTATGTATTTAATAGTTTATACACTACCATTTGTAGTATCTTTAGTAATTTTGTTGTATAAAAATAATATTCCTTCAAAGATATTGGAGTATAATTATACCATGTTATGTTTAATTTGATAATTAGTTCACATAAATTTATTTTATATCTAATAAATTTAAGTGTGATTTATTAACCTAACCCACGCGAGTTAGATCGTACACAAGTTGATATATATTATATTATATTATATTATATTATGGCACCTTATGAAACAAATCAAAACAATTATTTTAAATCATGTTGAAATATTAATTATGTACGAGACTGGCCAATAGTATCCTTATATGAAGACAAAGGATCAAACAACATTAATATTCAACAAAATTCTTCGAAAGACAATTTGATAAGCTTATTTATAAAGGCATTACCCACACAACATTTAAAAAGTTGGAGCACAACATTGAAATGCTACAACTTGGAGAACGTAAAGTGATTACTCACGAGGAGGAAAAATAATGTCTTCTTTTTTCCATGGAGTTTTTAAAATATACAAAATAATATACTTTTCTTTTCTCTAAAATTTTCTTCTATTGATTACTTTTTTCTAGCAAGATTTTAACGGAATGTATTGTAATAAATATTGGGACCTCTTGTGTACATACAGGTGTCAGCTGAGCTAAACTCATGTTAGACATCTTTCTTGGCTATTGTTAGTGTTTATTTTTCTTCTCTCAACTTCATCACACATTTTATATTGTTAATTTTTTTTCCTACTTGTTGCAATTTCCCCTATTTCAAACCTACCTCTAAAATTACGCCATTAGTGCCAAATTCCGACGGCTATTCGCCACTCGACAACGGCGCAGCATCTGCTCACTCTCGTTCTTCTTCAGCAACCAACTAAGCGAGCGCCATTTTCTGTCCTCCGACGGACTCTTCCTGCCACTCATCCTCTCCTCGCGACGGCCACACCGGCGAGTTTCTCCGTTGAGACCTACGATTCGGCCGGTAGCGTTTCCTTCCGGCGCTCGCCCACGGCGTTTCCTTTTCCAGGGACAACGCAACACCAACCAAATACCAAGACCCACGCATTGCACGCCCACTCATCTGGTGCAGCGGCGTTTGTGACGGTTTTTGACGCATCCACGCGATTACAACCGTCTACAGCAGCAGCCGTCAAACAGGATCAAGGGTCCTTAAAATTCTCCCGGCTAGTGCATTTTGTTTTCGGATTTTTTCTACAGATACTTCTGGAATGGATTCCACTGGCTCTGCCAAAGCAAGGAAGAAATCCAAGAACCAATCCCCTGAAGTCAAGTTCCAGTTAGACCTCACTGACTGTTCGAGGAGGAAAGATTTACTTTCGGCCATAACTCTCTGCGAAACTGCAGTTTCGGAGAAGTTGAAATTCAATCAGCAGCACTTTAATACTCTCCTCTACCTGTGTTCTACCGCTATTTCTGACCCGTCCTTGAAAGAATCTGCCGTAAGTTTTGGGTTTCGTGTATATAATCTCTTGCAATCCATTGGTGTTATTCCCAATGAAGCTACAGTCACTGCTGTTGCAAGGCTCGCCGCAGCAAAAAGGGACGGCGATTCTGCATTTGAATTGGTGAAAACAATTGGGAAATATAAAGTTACGCCCAGGTTGCGCACTTATGATCCTGCATTGATTTGTTTCTGTGAGAATTTGGAGGTGGATAAGGCTTATGAGGTGGAACAACACATGAATTCTGCTGGGGTGGAGTTAGAGGAACCTCAAATTTCTGCCCTTTTGAAGCTGAGTTCAGACACAGGAAAAGAGGATAAAGTGTACGAGTATTTGCACAAATTAAGACGTTTTGTGAAGTGTGTTAGTGAGTCTACTGCAAAGATAATTGAAGGTTGGTTTTGTAGTGAAAAGGCCTCTGATATTGGTGAATCGACTATGGATATCGGTCTGATTAGGGAAGCAATTTTAAGTAATGGAGGGGGTTGGCATGGAAAGGGGTGGATTGGTAAGGGAAATTGGGTGGTGAAAAGAACAAATGTTTATTCCAGTGGCAAATGCTGTTGTTGTGCTCAACAATTGGTTGGTGTCGATATTAGTTGTGCTGAGACTGAAAATTTTGCTCAGTCTTTGGCTGCTCTCGCCATTGAAAGAGAGGCTCAACCGAATTTTATAAGCTTTCAGGTTTGGTAGCTTCTACTTGTCTATTCCAAATGCATTGGCTGTGAAAATCTTGTAATTAAACATAGCCTTTTGGTCGAGATATCTCCCCATCCCCGGTCCTGATGTTTCCTTTTTATTTGAAGCACCAGTTTTTCATCTCTATTCCTCTCAATGTTGCTATGCTAACAAGTGTGGAACTGTAGGAACATTTTTCTGGAACCATTGAGATTTTGAGTTTTTCCTTGTTGTCTGTCGTTTTTTACTTTGTATGTGCATGTGTCGAAGTTTGTGTTTTAAAAGTTCTGAGGTGGTGGTTACTCTTACTTAAAAAGTTTTCCGAACTCCCTTTTTAATTGATGAATGATGAATGCAAATTTTTCCTTTCTCATTAACGAGAGTCCTGGGGTGAAGTTTTAGCCTCAAGAGTTCTTAGAAAAGGAGATCCTGTATCGCCTTTCTTTTCCTTATCGTTGTAATGTTTTAAGTAGGCTCTACTCGAAGAGTTTTGTTTTAAGTCGGCTCGTCTTGAAGAGTTTTGTTGGCAAAATCCTTGAACCCTCTCTGAAGTTTGCGAGAGAATTGAAAAGCTTATGTGTAACTTCCTTTTGGAACATGTGGAAAAAAAGGAAAATGTCACACTCGGTTGGATTTGGAGGTGGTTGAGAGCCTGTTTCCTTGGAGGGTTAGAAATTGGAAATTTAGCCATATGGCTTTTGTGTTTCCCTCTGGAGCCCAACTCTCTTGGCATAGGAACATTGGTTGTAAGTTTGATCGTCATCCTTTTGAATGGTTGTTGGAGTGGGGTAAAAGTATTGGATCTTATGGAAGTTCTATTCGGTGGGGAATAAACTTCTCCATGATCCCTCGGTGCTTTCATCTATCTTTCTTTATTGACCAGGTGGTGTTTAATTTTTTAGTTGGGTTGGGGAGCTCCTTTTCCTTGGCCAAATTTTGCGTTCTTTGTGTCATATTATAGAGAAGTGACAGATATTGTTTCTCTCTTGTCCTTGCTTGAGGTGTTTGTCTAAGGGACATTCATGTGTGGAGTTTCAACCCTTTGGCTTGTTGTTGGCTCCACGCATGGATACTTATGATTAGAGAGTTCCGTTTCCATTTGTCTCTCTGAGAAGGGTTGTTTTTTGTGGCTTGCTAGGGTGTGCCATATTGTGGGATATTTAGGGTGAGCGGAATAACCAAGCGTTTAGAGGGTTGGAGAGGAATCCAAATGCTATTTGGTCACTCATTAGATTTTAAGTTTCCTTTGGGCTTTGATTTCAAAAACCCTTTAAAATAATTTTGTAGGTACTATTTTGTTTAGTTGGAGTCCCTTTAGTTTGAGCTCCCTTTTGTTGGCTTGATTTTTTGTATGCACTTGTATTTTTCATTTTTTTTTCTTAATAAAAGCTGTTGGAGTTTAAAAAAATATTATATTTCCTCTTTGCCTTATATGCTGTTTTGTTTTGTTTATTAAGGAATGGTTAGAAGTACATAATCATTGTGATGCTATTGTTGATGGAGCAAATGTTGGCCTCTACCAACAGAATTTTGCAGATTCTGGATTTAATCTTTCTCAGGTTGTAAAGTATATTTTGGTTTTTGTTTATACTTTAAATTAACAATCTAAAACTTTCCATTATAGTGCATGGATGGCTAGCCTTTTACATAAGAAGCATTATTCATTATGCATTTGTTCTTCTGGTTTCAATAGAGCAGGTTGAGGCCGTTGTCAAAGAATTATGTAAGATGAGCGGGGGGAAATGGCCATTAGTTCTCTGGCACAATAAACGCACCAGGGCTTCATTGGATAATTCTTCACATAGAAAAGTTGTCGAGGAATGGATAGACAAAGGTGTTCTTTATTCTACGCCCATTGGCTCAAACGACGATTGGTATGCCCTTGACTAATAATTCTAAAACTCATTTGAGATACAAAGTATTGGATTCAACTTGTTTTTGTTTTGCTTACTAGAAGCCCTGTGAGTTGTGATTTTGTCACTTCGATGCATCTAAACTGTTGCTAATCATATTCTTTTACCATATATAGGTATTGGCTTTATGCCGCTGTAAAATTGAAGTGCTTACTTGTCACAAATGATGAGATGCGAGATCATATTTTTGAACTTTTGGGAAACGACTTATTTCTCAGGTGGAAGGAGAAACATCAAGTATGTGTTATCTACATGAACCTTAACCCTGTTTAGTTTTTCTTTTGTTTCTAGTTTTTTAAAATTAAGCTTATTAAGCTTATTTCTTCTCAAGTTCTAACAAGGGTTGCATTTTTGTTAGGTAACTAGTTGATTCTCACTTTTTTCTTTTTTAGTTGTCAAAGCTATAACTTGGTTTTTGATAACTACGCAAAAAATTTAGATATGGAAATGGTGTTTATATGCTAATTTCTAAGAACTAAAATCTAAAAACCAAATAATAACCAAACGTGTGACCTTAATACATGTTAAAATTTGGTTCTCATGCATTGACATGCTGTATTTTTGCAGATTCGTTACACTTTTGTTAAGGGTCAACTGAGACTTGAAATGCCTCCCCCTTATTCTGTTGTAATTCAGGTACCTTCTGCTTCCTCAGCTTGTTACTTTTTTTTTTTGTTGCACCCATGATTTTACCCGTCATATTGAACTTTTTCATTTCCGCTGAAAATTGTTAGAAATAATTTGCTTTTAACATTGACTAATATTTCAAAATGTTTGTGGAATAATTTTTCTGTTATGGGTTAGCTTTATTTTGTTTTGTTGTATTTTGAGCCTTAGTCTCTTTTCATTTCATCACCAAGAAGTTAGAAAATAAAATAAAACACCCCAAGAAAAATTAACTACAAACCTTTTTTTTAACCGTGAAATACTGACGGTGTTTGATGGTTGCTTGAGACTTTTTTTTCTATCCAAGAAAAAAAGACCTACTGGAAACATGTTTGTATTACTAGTTTACTACCTAGAGAGTTGCCTTCAGTTTGTCCTGACGATAGTTTGTTTTAAACATTTGCATTGAATGTTCTTTGAAGTTTACAAGTTCATGGCGAATAATGATTTCCTTGTTCATGTGGATCTCTCTTCTTCTTCCTTCTCTTTTTTACTGCAAAACGAACTGAACACTAAGAATGAATTGTTGTATAACTTGTTACAAAATAAACTGCCATGCATCCTCAAAATCTTTATCAAATGAACTCTTAACTAATCAAAAACTTTTATTCCAAATGCATGGCTTTCAAAACTGGAGACGAAAAATGGTAGCCTTATGGTAGAACCTAGAAACAAAAATTTTCATTGAATCAATGGAAAGAAACTAATGCTAAAAGTATAACGAAAATGAAAGAAAGAAAAATGCCAAAGCAATAGACAATACAAATTGAGATGAATTCAAGAATTTGAGTTTTTCTTTTTCATATATCTTTACTCTTCAACCGCTTCATCAGCAATAAGAACTGGGGATAACAGTCTTGCACTGATAAATGCAGTTTGAGAAAACTGACCCTTCAATTATCTCTGCCTTCATTTCAGGAGTCAGAAACGGGATCTTGGCATGTTCCAATTGCAGCCAACGACTCCGAACTGGAACGAACTTGGTTGTGTGTTACCAGGCCAGGTGTTTCTGCAGCCTCGGATGTGGCGGTGAATGGTGAAACTTGTGAAAATATTGAGGCTCAAGGGTCATGTGCATCAATGAGCGTTAAACTGCTGGATTCGTCGGTAGCACGTAAAAGAAAAGAAAGGCCCTCATCCACTTCCTAGCCATGTGGCCGAGTCCTTATATTGAACCAGCAATGGGTGTGTCTAAGTTTTTTGGATACTTCACAGGTTTGTGTTCAGCAGAAAGCAAAGCTGATCAATCTTTGTCTATTTTTTGATCTGTCTTATTGTTATTCTTGATTTAGCTTAGACGAGGACAATATAATAATAACATTTAATTTATTTTAATTTTTAATATCGTTTTTACCGTGTACTGTAATATCTAAATTTTAAACTTTACTTCACATATCAAATTTTAAACCGATATATTGTTTTTAATTTACGTTTTTATTATATTCAAAAACTTAACACAATTTAATAAAAAAAATTTGAATCTAGGGTAAATGATTTTAACTTACGACTTTTTAAAAATATTTACTAATATGATAGACTACACTAGACTTCTATTTTGGGCTGACAAGAAAAATGGTGAATTAGGAGGTTTACTTTGGAAAAGTAACAAAATTATTTTTAAAATTGTTAAAATACAAAACAGAAAAATCTAGAAAATAAATAAATAGAAAATGTCTTAAATGCTCTCATCTCAAAAGCTCTCGTTCGATTGAAAGACTTAGTTCTAAATACAATTGATCACCTAAAACTTAAATATCTTGTAATTAAATAATACATCCTATTAAACTCAATGAAAATACAAAATTACAAATATTGTCATTTACATTAGAAACATTTGAAAAGCTCTTCATCTTCTTTGGAGATTTCTTAAGCAACAAATCTGTTTTCCATCTCCTCATCTTCTTCGGCTTTTTCTTCATCAGCCATTTACTTTTGCACGACTTCACAACCATTTACTTCGTATTCATATTCATGTTATTTTGCATCGTCTTCTATTTCTCATCCAAACTTTCGAACGAACTATTGGTTTATTTCGTTTTAATCTCATTCTTTGAGTTTTTACAATCGACGCCATTATACTTCTTTAGTTGCCTAGTTGCTTCGAAATTCTTCTTTACACTTTGTTCCTCCAAATTTCTTCTTCGAATATTGCCATGCACAACGTGGTTTGATTTGTATTTTGAAAAACTTGAATGTTGCCATTAATGGAAACGTTGTCATTGTTGTCATTGTTGTCATCTATGTTATTTTGGAAGGTTCGAAAGAGAAGAATAGTTTGAATAAGAAAATTTCTTTCTAATTATAGGATATATGTATAGATAGATACATTCCATTTTTTTATTATTATTATTATCTTTATAAAATATATCAACAAGAGTTAAGTCCTCCATTTGAGGAGCAACAAATGGAATTTGGTTTGGATGCCTACTTCCAATTTCGTTGCTCACTCTCACACTGTAGCAGACAAGAACAAAACACCCAAATGATTTGAGCACAATCTCACCGATATATAATTGGCCAAAGAAAAATATGAACAAGCAATAGAGAGAAGTTACCTTGAGACAACATTGAAGCCAACTGAAAATCATGAAAACCCACGCAATATGGATGTGCGGGAAAAATCACAAATAATATTTATTATATTAACAACAAGAGGTAGAGAAAAGTTGACGAATGACAAGAAGTGATCATGACTCGCCATAGAGGAAATCTTATGTTGCTTCAGCCTCTTCCGTATCTGATTTTTGTATTTTATTTAAATTTATCGAACTTATGAAATACTTTTATGTTTTTTTTTTCTTTAAAAGTTAGATAGAGCCCGAACTAGGACTAAATTTTCTAGTGTTTATTTCTATCTTTCCAAATTATAAATTATACACTAGTATTTGATTTTTTTTTATTTAAGAACTTGATTTCCTATTTTTCATTTAAATGAAATAAAATTGTTATTTATTTTAGTAGTAATAACCTCGGCTTAGTATAAGAAGTTGGGTCGTCACCGAAGGTGTGTTGGGCGAGATGCATCATGGGTTAAGGCAAAGGTTGCATGGTGTATGTCTCAAAGCTAGATGACATGATGCGTTGAGACCCATGCGAGTAAGTCGAGTATGCTTTGTTGAGGGATATACGAAGTTTGAAAGCCGTGTGCCAAGTGATGCTTAGGCATTTTAGTAGTGCTCTTTGAGGTGGATTCCAAGTGTCTAGGTATGTAAGAGTTTAAAAAACGACAATCATATCAAAAACTTAAATCAATAGCCTTAGAAATAATGCTTCAGAAATCTTTGAATAGTAAACCACAAATTATCATCATAACGAAAGAGTTTAACTTTTAAAGCATTTGCTTTTCCTACTCGAAAACCAAGTATCTACTCCTACAGATAAGTGTCATTACCTATCTTTAATTTAGCGGCCTTAATCCTTCCCCGTTAAGGGTAAATTTTGAGACATCTTGGTTTCGATTAAACATTATAAACTCATAAACCTTAAAACCTCCTAGAATAAGCTTTAAATAATATTCCTTTCATAAACTTTATTTTCCAATAAGTTTAAAGTTTTAGCATGAAAACAGTATGCTTAAATAAAAACCCTTAAACAATAACATTACTCAAAAAGCTTTTCATAACATGCTTGAAAATTATTCATGACATAGCTTAAACATTTTAGATAAATCACTCATATCTCATGACTTAAGAGCATGCTTTAAATCACTTTAATAAAACATTTTCCACTCACAAACTTTACTAAAGAACTTATATTCTCCTTCTCACATAGCCCTTTTCGTAGAACAACTCAACACTTTGATTTTCTTCTTCTTCTCGCAAACCTCTTCTCGTGTAACTAAATCAGCAGCACTTCAACACTTTAATTTTTTCCTTCCAAACAAATGACTGAGATCCTCTATTTATAGAGCTCTTAAACCAACTTAGTCATGCTTAAACTCTTCTTAGCTCGTCAGCTCCTGCTTCTTAGTGGAGCACGTGCAAACTTAAGATGTGTCCTTAATCATACTTAACTTAAATTCCACACGTGGCTCATTAAACACACTTAAAACTTCCTCCGAACTTTCCTTACTTCTTCTCGCCAAACTTCAATTTGCAATGAACCTTACTCGCCCAACCTTTCTTGCAAACAAACTTAACTCGATAATTACACTTGTACTCCAAGAACTCTTCCTTGTGAACTAATCGATCTTTCCTCGCAAACTCCTACCGCGAACTTAAACTTCAAGGCTTCCTCGCAGACTTCTTAACTCACAACCTTTAATTTTATATTTCCCTTGCAAACTCCTTCTTCGTGAAACACTTGGTTCTTCTTGCGAAGACGACACAAAACGCCAAAACTCAAACAATTAGCCAAAACTTTTACTTCTTAACTAAAATTTTTGGCATGGGTCTTACAAGCTAGACATGCAAGTTAGGCATAAAGAGGTTAATTGGACACTGAAGCAAGTCAGTGATAAAGCCAACGTATGACCAGGTGGCATGAGACACACACATAGGACATGCGGTATGACCTGTTCGCGAGGATGCACGCAACACATGAGGCGCACAGCAAGTTAGGTGCGAGGTTAGTATGCAACAAGGCTACTCATAGCCCTATACGCATGCCAACCACCTTGCCACCCATGCCTTGTGCGCTACCCATGCTTAAAGGGCATTTTTTTAGCTTTTTTTAAAAAATGTTTTTGCCATTTTTGGAGTTGAGATTATACATTTTCTAAGGAAGAATGGTTAATTTAGCCTTAAATAATATTATTTCAGGACAAGAGGAAATAGGGCAAGTTCACAAGCAAGGATTTAGCTGTAATCAATTAGTTAAAAAATGATTTTAAATGTTTATTTATAAATATGAGTTTAAGGCTAAATGTTTTTAAGCATGTTTGGGATTTTTTAATGATATTTCTTTACTAATTTGATAAATGATTTGCAAATTATGAGTTTGGGTATAAAGTTAAAAAGAGTATGTTTAGAAGCATGAATTTGTGTAAGTATGATTTATAAACAGTTACATTCATGTTTTATGAGTTTGAGTTCTGAAAGAAATTTAAGCAAACATGTGTTTATTTAAACACGAGATTTGAAAGTTATATTTCAAGAATAGTTAGTTTGAATGTTATTAATGCAAAAGCTTTAAGTTATTAGTTTTATGAAGTTGAAAGTATGAATAGATTGTCAACATGATCCAAGCTCAACTAGCATCTGTTTGCTCCCAAGGACAAGAGGTCTCATGTTCAAATCGTCCCACCTCTATATTGTACTTAAAAGACCTTTTAAAAAACGTATGAACAGATTTTCAAACCATGTTTATTCTATATATCGGATTATATATGGTCAATGTGCACATCGGGGATATAGGGCTTTGTTGACCACTTAACCATCTACCATTGAGTTCAGGTAGGGTAGTATTAAGTAGTCAGACTAACGTGACCGAGTTTATTTTAGGGTAAGAATTGTTCTTTAAATGTTTTGTTTAATATAGTCTATCAAGTTAATGATTGATTACTAAATCCTCCAAACATGATTTCTAAGCTAAATGTTTTCAACTAGTAACCCATGTGAGTGAGGACAACGCATGCTGAAAGGACTCGTGTTGGTTTGTGGAGAGAACTTTTACTGTAATAAGCTTGAATGATAGTAAAGATGATGTTGTCAGGTCACAAGGGATGCAGGAAAATGTTGGGGATCCGAATTCCAAATCCTGGTACGAATCCTAAGTCTGAGGTATTACAAATAGTATCATAAATACATCCATACCTATCTAGTAATAGACTAAACAAATCTATCATGACATTCTTCAGTTGCATCTTGGTTTTGGTTCATGTGAGACTAAGCAACTCTATCATGACATTCCTTGATGTTTGACTACATCACATTCCTCTTATGGAAAACATACAGGCACAATAGAAATGCAGATCGAAAAAAGTACACTAATTGCATCTAAATTATTAAAGATTGATATACATAACAACTACCATAATTAAATGAAATTAGGGTTAATAGAAGTCATACCTCCGTAGCTTTTCGTTCCTCATAATCTCCTCACAAACTCAAATCGGAGACCACCGCTAGAGTTGATTCGCTATTCTTCAAACTTAGAACCGAGTTGTGGGACTCAATTAGGTAAAGAAAATAAATGAGAGAGGGGTGGAAATTTGAGGTGAAGTTTGGTCGAGATTTTTAGAGAAAAAATTAGAATAATTTTTTAATTTCCAAAATTACTAGAAATGACAAAAGTCTTTTTAATTATAAAAATGATCTATTTATAACCTAATTACATGCAAAATTGTCATTTCTAATTACATGCAAAATTGCATGTAATTAGTTGGCCAAATCTCAACACCTGACATTCCACTAACATGTGGAACTTAGTGGGTTAGGTGTTTACATCTCATGTAGCCACCTATCCCACTAAGTGGGATTGGGATTATCCAACAAAATGTGGGATTTTTGCACTAATGTTAGTTCAAGGGCAATATGGTCATTTGATAATTCAAGTTAAAAGTTAACTTTGACTTTTTACCATTTTTTCTGTCTTGACTAATTCCGACCTCCAGAGCATGAACATGCATTCATTTTTATGAAATTTAAATCACATTTGAATATAAAGTCAATCAAAGTTTGACTTTTTACCACTTTGACCATTTCCATCAATTTCGAGCTTTCAAATATAAATCTGCATTCATATTTTAAATATTTAAATCACATTTAAATATCAAACTTATAATCGATGACTATAGCTCATATATTCGTCGATTTTTTCCTTTTTACCTAATTCAAATAATTTAAATTATTCCCACATATTGTTCTAAGTTAATTTCATATGAGCTAGCAGGAGAACCTAATGGACCTATAGATAATGGGCGCCTACGGTTCAAGATTAACTGATTAAACTCTTTTAGACCGAGTTAATCAACATTCGTTAACTAACTGGTCATTCCACTAAAGTCTCGTAGTTGCACTCCCCTCACTATAGATATATTTGTGTTCATATGATATAGACACCTTGTAATACTTTCTCATAAAAATCAATCAAGAGAAGATGGACTTAGTCTCCTTATGGAGAAGCCATTAGCCGGCCCTTCTGCAGATTATTGGCCAAGCTTAGACAACATCTCAATTCTTCCCAAATTATATGTGGAGATACCTCTGTCTCAAGGAAAAAGCTTATGGGTTTTGCAATCCTCTATCCATGATGATCAAGCTCCTAACTTTGAAAGAGTTCTCACTCTTGGACATTATATTGTATAACTGAAGACTAAACAGGATGTGGCGTTGTGACTAAGGTCCTAGGGGAATTTTACTTTACTAATTGTTATTGGGAGTGGCTAGAGCTTGTAGTTGGTCGAAGTGGGTGACTTCTCTATAATACTCATTTATTTGGTGTTGTAACAACTCCTTTATACACATATGATTTTAACATCGATGTGATTCGAGCATTCTACGAAATCTGGTATCCTTCAACTAATACTCTTCATACCATGGTAGGTGAGCTATCTGTTTCCTCATTTGGAGGTCTTCTAATTAAGGGGAATTTCTACGAGAAAAGTATCCATTTCCTTAAAGAGTGAACCGCTTCACGAGATAAGACGAAATGTCTTTTGACAACATGTTAATATATGTTATAAGAGTATTATTCAATAGTTCATATGCAGAGGAATGACCGCACGACATCTTCTAAGAATGACTCCCAAGTGACTTGGCTCATGGATTTCATTCTAGTATCTTGGATCCAGAAGCTATGATAAGTCAATTACTTGGAAACAAAAAAAATGTGTCACGCTCTAAATCCACCCAAATTCCTGATGGTTCGAAGATCGGCTCTTGAGAGTGGTCCATTAGAGAAAACATGTTCTTGTAAAACACAAAATAAAGAACTTGAAGGATGAAACGTATTTAGCTGCCTTTTTATTTTGTTGGTTGTGCCTTTTTGTGTTTATGCAGAATGGATCATTTCTTTGCTCTGTAGTCTTTAACATTGCAAGCTTAATGGTCGATGAAGCTATTTTTAGTCTTGTAGTCCCAGTTTTAGCCAACATATATATCGTGGTCTATGTTGGATAACTGAAGCCTCAAATCCAATCAGATGCATGGACTTTCAACTTTCTCATGCATTACATCCATAGCTAGTTAGTCCATTATTTTAGCACACATTACCCACTTCCAGCAGAAGTTTGAAGTCTATTTGTTTTGGAGAATATGAGGCACGAGAACTGATTCACAAAAATGTAAGAGTTCAATGACACGTAAACCTTCAAAATCAAAACAAACATGAACATGTGGCTGATACTCATGATTCATCATTTCTGCAATCTTCCTCTATTGTGAGTTTGCGCTCATGGTACTTATCATCCCACTATGAAAATGATTGGATCATAACATCATATAGTTCATATCGATTTGGGCGGCAGTTTGACTTTTACCAAAATATCCCTAATGATATAGGGGGCATATCACCTGAGATCACACTGAGAATGCATTACATTAATGAAGGATATATACAAAGCGCAAAACTTTATATGAGTTATACTTGTCTGCCTGTTCATTAGAGTTTTGCAATCATATAACACATCGATTTAAAAATTGGTGGGCTACAAAGCACAAGACCTATTTTGAGGCTAACAGACACCATTTAGTGAGTAGTGTCATTCCTCCTCCATCACAACCCAAACTACCCAAGAAACAAGAGAGAACTTGGATGGTAAACAAATTCGCTTGGTTGAAGCAATGACTCCTATCCTTGAGGGGAAGGTGAAGGAGCACAAAGATGAGAATGATAGCAATAAAAGTGATCGTCATTGGAAGAGACCTTCAAAGAAAGTGAAGGTATTAGGTGATAATTCCTATATAAGGGGCTCAAGTGCTATGGCAATCCCTAATATTCCAACACCACTGGTTCGCATATTTTCCTTTTAATTTATTTTTATTCATCTTCTTTTTGAATGCTTTATTTATTATTTATTTCTGCAATTACTTTCAGATGATCACGTTCAAGGACTTATAAAGCTATGCAGTGATGAATCTTTGACAGGGCCTCATGTTGTGGATTCAACCATTAAGGAAGTTGGTACCTCAAAGACACGAGTTGTCAAACTAGCTGAACAATACTTATGTCCTTCTACTCATGTCGAGGAGATTCGTCGAGCCAAGATGAAAGTGAATGGAAAAGACATAAAAAATTGAATCCTCATTCCAAAGGAGATGTCTACGTTAAAGCACCTTTAATTTGGAGAAGTTCATATTCACACATGCTCTTCTCAAGATTTCTAAGTCCTCTTTAGACACTTATAAGAAGCATATAGTAGGGCACTCTAAGCCTTCTTAGTGGGTTGGTGAAAAGGTAGTGTGACTGTCCTGAATTTCATTTTGTATTGCTTACATATCCTTTACTATGAGATTACATCATCACAATGAAACATATAATTTTTTTTTTTCGTGTGCAACTTAACTTAAATCAAATTTTAAGCTGCCTATGTACCATTTTTTATAACAAAGGGACCAAGTCATAAAGTAGTTCAATTGAAACAGTTTTTTTTTACATGATGAAATTAAGCACAAAATGTATAGAGAAATTTTCCATTGATTTGGCCAATTCTTAATCCATCTTGATCAATGATTTTGTATGCCCCATTTGTGAAAACTTCTTTGACGATGTAGAGTCTGTCCCATTTAAGTGTGAACTTATTTCTTTTATATCTCATCGTGATGATAGGTCTTCTTATTGCAAGCACTAGATTATCAGCTTGAAATGATTGGAGCTTTACATGTTTGGCAAAAGCTTTTGACATTCGGGCTTGATAACATTCTGGTGTTTGTTGAGCTTCTAGTCTATTTTCTTCAAGTGCTTCTAACTCTTAAAGGCATAATTTAACATTGCTTTTGGTAGTTAGCCCTTCTTAAATTTTCATTCTCAAGGATGAAATTTCTCTCTCTAGTGGGAGAACTACTTCTACTCCTTAAACTGAAGAATAGGGTGTAATACATGTAGGACTGCGATGTGTAGTTCGATAGGCCCATATTGCTTCCTCAATCTTTTCTTGTCAATCTCTTTTTGTCTTGGAGACCACCTTTTATAGAAGATTGCATAGAGTTTTGTTGAATGTCTCTGCCAATCCATTTGTTGTGACATTATAATAGAAGACTTGTACTATTTGAAGTTAAACTTCTCACACAACTTGTCCATTAGGGTGTTAGCAAATTGTCTTCCGTTATCAGTCACAATGCGATAAGGAATACCATATTAATAGATGATGTGTGCTCGAATAAATTTACGGTGTTTTCTTTTTTCGCTTCTCTTAGTGGCATAGCTTTAGCCCATCTAGAAAAATAATCAGTTCGTGCAAGGATGTAAGAGTGACCAGGTGATGACTTAGGTATGATAGGTCCAACCAGGTCGAGTCCCCAAGTTTCAAAAGTCCATGAATCTATTGTTGGATGAAAAGGCTCTAGTGGTTGATGTGTACAATTTGCATGGAATTGGTAGACTTCACAATGCTTCGCATAAATGCATTGAGTCATGGATGATAGTGGGCTAATATATATGAAAAAATGATTCAAATTGTGTGTATTTCTTTATGGAATTAGTTCATAACGTTTAATAGTTTTTTATGGTAATTTAACTGAAGTATAAAATTGTTAGTATATGACAAATTAAACACATTTTTGCATACAAATATTTATAAAGAGATAACCAAACATGTAAATGTTTAGATTTTAAACTCATTTTATAAAAGAAGTTTTTTAAAAAAACATTTTGTTTCATAGGTAATACAAACGCACCCTTAATCTTTAAACTTTAAGAAGTAAAAATTTAGTTATTCTACTTTAAAATTTGTAACGATTTAGTCTCTGTGTCGAAATTAGTGTGAAAATTTAACGCGATTTTCTTCGATCAACAATTTCTTTTAAAGTGTATTATAAAATAATAAAAATTGACCTCTAACTTTTTGAAGGATTATTTAATGTACTAAATATATATATATTTCTAACCATTTGCAATTTAACTTTGAAACTATAATAATTTTAAAACTATTTACAAAGAAATAGAAAAAAAAAACTATTTTCAAAGAGAATATTGAAAACAACGAAGTTAACCTAACAGAGAGAGAAACCCTAGAAGTGCTCTAAATCACCTTGACCCTCAAATCCCCATTATAAAAGCTTCCTCTTCTAATATCAGCCACCTTCTTCTTTGAACCGCAGCTCCATCTTCCTCACTTCAACCTCCAAGTCTAAGGTGATTATTCCTCTAACATTTCCTTGTTTTTCCCTTCTACATATTGTTTTCACTTAGACCTCCAATCTCAGTTCTATGTTTCTTTGTTCGAAATAGTCGTTTTTCAAAACCCTAGACTGCGACAGCCATGGTGAAGGGAAGGCAGGGAGAACGAATCAGGTCTATCTCCAAACCCTAAATCAACCATTATTTTATTTTATTTACATAATTCTTTTTTTATGGATCTGCTAATGTATTGTGTCTGTTTCAGACTCTACGTCAGAGGAACGGTTCTTGGATACAAGAGGTAATTGGTTTCCTTTAATAATGGAATATTGGGTTTTTTTTTTTTTTTTTTTTTTTTTGCAATGAAGACTACCTATCTGGGTTATAGTTAGGAAAACAGAAAATTATGAAAAGGGGTACATTTTAAGTTTATTTCGACGCTGAGAAAATAGATAAAACCGAAATTGAAATATGCGGTAGATTTTGTAATAAATTACTGAAGAATATAGTTCATGCGGGAGCTGAGAATTTGGAATTGATGTTTAGGTCGAAATCTAATCAGTATCCAAGAACATCCCTGATTCAAATTGAAGGAGTGAACACCAGGGAAGAGGTCGCGTGGTATGCTGGAAAGCGCTTGGCATACATTTACAAGGCCAAAGTGAAGCAAAATGGAACTCACTACCGATGCATTTGGGGCAAGGTTTCCAGGCCTCATGGTAACAGTGGCATTGTTCGAGCTAAGTTCAAGTCAAACTTGCCCCCAAAATCCATGGTAAAGTGGAATGACTAGATGTTTCTTACTATCTGTTTACTTGGGGTGAATTGGGATATGTTTTCTGATTGAATTGTTGGAAACTTTTGCAGGGTGACAAAATTAGGGTATTTATGTATCCCAGCAATATATGAGGTACACTACCCTTCTCCACCCTTTAGTTTTAGAAATTGTTAGTTGCCATTTCCCTTTAGACAAATCATCCATTCTGTTCATCTCAATCGTGTGGTTATAATAACTGCAGTACACTTGATATGGCACGGACTTTGTTAGTTTTCTTTTCTGATATTCAATTCTTGTTTTTTTATCTTTACTTAATGGTCTTGTGATGTAAAACATGCATATCAATTAGCATTTCATTTGCAATTATCTTTGTGCTTTTCTGTTCTTGGGTGCTGCTTTCTATCTTATTGTCTGTTGATTTGAGAATGATTATGTTGGATTGTTTTGTTTCTTCAATCTCTAATTAGAGTTTGATGGCAATCTGAAGTCTGAGAGACATGTTTATTTTTCTTACCACAGTACAGTGTTTTTTCAGAGCTACGGTACTGGGTTGTTTTGTGTTTCAAAGAAAAGTGTTTGTTTCAATCCATATTTTCCTTCCGTGTTTTAACTTCCATATTCTTATCTAACATTCTTTTTCATTAATGGTTTGGTCGTTCACAAAATGTCATTCTTATGTTAGTGTTTTTGGCTTATGCCTTTATTTCTTGTCCTCAATGCAACTTTTAGTTTTACATTTGGACCAATTCACAGATTTTGGTTTACACGATTTACATATCAGATGTCTGCAAGTACTTTTGGAACCCTGGTTCTAACTACTTCTTTTGATATAGAACACTCATGTCGATAAAATGGTTGTAGTTAGTTTTTGGAAGTTGAGTTGGTAATTGTTATGGGGAGAGTATTTAGGGGAGTTGGTGCAAATAACGAGCTGTGAAATATAAGTTAGCACAAACAATAAGGTAAGAAATATGAAATAACACGAATAACAAGGCAATAAATCTCTTCAATTGTTGGTCTACCAAAATGGTAATTACCCACCCACCTCAATTACATGTCCGTTGCCAGATGCCCTCATAGTGATTATGTTTATGGGGATTTCATATGAGCCACTAGAAGCCAAAATTGAGAGAAGTTGTATTGTGTCAGATATATATTTTTCTTTTGTTGTATTATTATTTTTATAGTGCTTTGTCTTTAGTTGATTGTTTAGGTTAAACTTCATAAGATGATGATTTTGTGTGTGCTGAATGTGATGGTTGTGATTTTCACATGAACTAACAAGATTTGACTATGAATTTCAGACTTCTTTTCTTCATTTATTGGTCTAACTTATCTATTGGGTATGTTGTATGATGATCATGTAATTGAAATTCATCTCATTGCATGCACCAAAAGTTTCATAAACTTCTTAGGTTATGCTTTTAATGTTTCATCCTTTGACACTTGATGTAAGTCTGAATCTTCTACCTAGTAGGCCTGGCTTTTTCTTGGTTGATTATTGTTTTATTCTTACCTCTCATTTTCTTAAAAATAAATATTTTTCAACGTCATCAATCAAGACTTTCCAAATTGTCATTCTTTGACCAGTGTTCATCCATGAACTAGGGTTTTGTTTCCTGCCAGGATTTCTAAATTTATTTGTTACTTTCAAGCAATCATTCTCAATGTCTTTGTTAAAAAGGTACTAGAACCTTGGTTTATTTAGATTAACGATTGAAGTTTTAAATTCGACCAATTCAAATTGGTATCATTTTCTGTCGTGAAATTGAATCAAATTAATGTTCTATCCCATTGGTATATTTGTCAATACTTGTAAAACGGGACGCTTTCATAATTTTTGGCAGTATGGTTTATGTATTTTTTAACCTATTTTATTATATCTTGCAGTTCCTCTGATCAGCTAGCTAGAGGTCAGGTTTCATTTCTTTGTTGACTTGGGGTGGATCCATATTTTTGATTTACGTCTTCCTATCGGACCCAATGTTTAGATGTTTTTGTTTTCATGTAAAACTTGAGTAAGTTTGGAATGTTCATTATGGAATATTACTTTCAATTTTGACGAAGTTTCATTTCACATCAAGGCTTTCTGCAAAGACATGCATGCAGAGCATCAATGGTGGTCGCTATACTTGCATTATTATGAAATGTTTATTTGCTGACCTAAATTCTTTATTTTATTATTTTGAAGGTTGATATTACTTGATACCATAGACTGTTAAACTTTTGATGCCACCATTCACGTTAAATTGAAAAATTATGTGGGTATAATCTCAATTGAGACCCTTTAGATATAATGCATGGTAACTTGTAATTATGGGCATGTTGGAAGGTTAGGTTGTTTGATGAGGTTTAAGAAAATAATGGAATGAAAGATGAAACAGAAAAGAAAAGTAATTAGCAATGGGCTATCTTAATGCCCTGCCCCCTGAAGCTAATAATATTAGTTTGGCAGATTGTTGCGCAATCAATTTCTTTGAAGTTCCACATTTATTTGAAGTGCAAAATGTAATTAGCACTTGCTGTTGTCACACACCAAAATGAGAGGTTTAGATAGTTATTAAATTCTTTGTAAACAAGAATATTTATAACAATCAAAACTACCAAAGGTGGCTACCATATTCAGCTTTGATGTTAGATTGTGAGGCAAGATTACATCCCGAAACAAAAATAATAATAACAAAATAGGGATCTCCGGAAGTAAACATTTTATCGTAAGGGTTGCTTATTAATGAATTGATTAAGATCGTTTTTCTTTAAAAACATGACAATGAAAATAATAATAATAAATAAGACCACTTTTGAATTTTTTACAGTAAGATTTACATGTTTGTTCATTATATAATGAGTATAACACCTAAATGACTTGAGTTTGGTTGGCCAACCCATATTTTTGGGTTGGTTGGGTTAGCAACCCGATAGTCCAAATTAAGTTTCCAACCCATCCTATAGTATATCTACACAGACAAAGCATAAGAAAAAACCAAAATAAGAAAAGTGAAAAGCCTTACACACGCATAGGATCACAGGCATGCCCAAAAGGAAAGGTGAAAAGTAAACCCAGAACTATTCCTCTATTAAGGATGAATTAAAAGCCTCTAATAGGAGTGAATTTTTAGATTAAAGAAATGAAAATGGTAGAACATATATAAACAAATGATTCTCTACCCTTCCCCCAATATATGCACATTTCCCATAAAAAGAAGGAAACCACGAGGAGACGGAATCAGAAATAAAATGAAATCAGAAAGATGATAAACCGGTTAGGATGGCCATCGAAATCGAAAGGAGAATCAGAGGGAGATAGAGGGAGACGAACCACGAGAAGGAGATGACGCAACACGGAACTGAGAAGAGGTGGAGACGAAGGCGTGGGACGAAGAGAAACTGAGATGTGAGAATTAAAGAGAGGAGGAGAACGGTGCGAGAAGAAAAACAAAAGTTAACCACCTAATTATTTATATTTTATTATATATATATATATATATATATTATATTAATTCGGGTTGGGTTGGGTTGAACTCAATTTTTCAACCCTCCAACTCGAAACCAATTCAATCTGAACAAATTCAAAATTTTTCAACCATATAATTAATATGAGCTAGGTAGTCCGGATTGTTGAGTTATTCAGGTTATTCTTACACCCCTAATATATATATTTCAAGTATGACTAACGTTTGGAGTATATTTTAGTCCATGAATAAATGTTGTTTCAAGAATTGCACAACAATTCATAAAGTTCTGCTTTTTAAATAGACTAGTATATTGTTCATAATTTTTTCATTGAATTATAGGTGGATATATTATATTCATAGGAAAGTACTATTCCATATTTAAAGTTTTGTTTCTAAATTAACATATTATATTTTTCATATTATTCGTTGAAGTCAGTCTAAAACTACAAATTCAACATACGTTACCATACAAAAAACTTGATATATACCGTATGTGAAACGAATATATTATAATCATTAACAACTAATTTTATTTGAAACGAATATATTGTAATCATTAACAACTAATTTTATTACACTATATATTAATGAATTAGATTAATTGGGTCTTCAGAGTATACCGAATTTTATATAGAATATTATTATAGTTGTTTATTAAATAATATGAGGTATATATATGCGAAACAATTAAATATATAAGTGTATATATGAGAAAGTACATAAAATATATATCTTACTATTATGTAAATTACTAAACATCTACAATTGTTATAATTATATTTGATACAAACATGATATATATTTGAAATTAATAACTAAACCAAATAATTGCACAAATATAACAATTTTACAATATATCACCTTCTATGCGAACTAAACTCAACACCTTAAGCACACATTTATCAATTTTTCTACCTAATACGGGTCTTTTGCAATCTCATATCAGTTCACACAGCAAGAATGGACCATCATAACACATAGGGCAAAAGTCATTCTATTTTAGTTTTACTAGGTTTGTGTATATCCTTAAGACTCAATCATTTCTCCCGTACAAGCAACCATAAGAGTACCAGAATATATGCACACACATATTTATATATGTACATACAATGCTTTAGGCATATCACATATTCAAAGAGATACCTTCAACATATTTTCTTCAAGAAGATCATTTACAAAGACAATCTTTTATTTGTATGGGTTATCACCATATGCATCTTTTAAATTATTTAGTTGTCATTTCTCATGCATGGTATGATCATTTTGTTTCTACACTACCAAGATTTTGCATTTTGGGATTATAAAACATAAGGGAAAAGACATATAATCCTAATCTTTTAAAGAAGCACATTTACAGATTCATTGATCAAGCCAAACTTTCAAAATTCTATTTACGAAGAATAACCACTCATAATCATAAGCCGCTAGCTTTTGCGTTTAGCCTTCCAACTCAAATTCCCCTTTTGTACTGCTTTCAGACCCTTGTCATGTTTTGGTTGATCTTGATTCCTTAAGGTTTCACAACTCTTCAAAATTTTATTCTAAGGGAAACTTATCGCCAGAAGAATAACCTCAAAATGACTGAAATTCCATTATTTATAGTCTTTTCCAAGTGGAGTTTGCCCATGTCGGAATGATTACTACTGTTGATGGCAGGAAGAGATCCAATACTAAAATGTCATGATTATTTCTATTATAATGACTTAGGTAACTTGATTTTAATCCTGAGCTAACTATGAACTCTTGTTCACACAAAATTATCCTTATATTTGCATAGATGAGGGTAGCTTAACAGGGCTGGCCCAACAGACCTCTCATTTCAGGGGTAAGACCGAGTGGATAGCTAGGGACATAGGGTACAAGACGAAATTCACTCCTACCCACTTCAAGGTTAGTAGATAGGTTGTTCTCTTCAGGACTAAATTCAGGTCTTGAACAAGAAACCTCATCCTCTCATTGACTCGAGAGGAATTAAGTTTATAAGTTGGACCTTAAATCAATTGTTCATTAATGGATCGCTAGAACATAAGGAGCAAAATGTAATCTCGAAAATAAAACGATAATTTTGACCCAATCAAGATTGCAAACAATCTATGAATGATTAACTTACTAATCATGGTTATTTCAGATGGAGACAAATATATTTATAGTGAGATGAGTGAAATTATGAAACTTTGGTGGAACAATCTGTTAGTTAACGAATGTTGATTAGCTCGTTCTAAAAGAGTTTAGTCAGTTAATCATAGATTGTTGGAGCCCATGATCTACATATCCATTAGATTCTCCTACTAACTCACATGGAACGGTATAATGGAATGATTCAAATTGTTCAAATTAGGTGAGGAATGACCATTTTGCCCTTTGACCAAAGTTAGTCAGAAAATCCAACATTTAGTTGGAAAATCCCAATAACTCTAGCGGGCTAGGTATTGTCGTTTGATGAAAACAAAAAGCCCGCTAGAGAAAGTGGATTATGTGTCGTTGGGTCAAGCCCTTGCATGAGATTTCATTATAAATATGGACTTTCATTTTCATGCAAAGAACTTTCAAATTTTTAAATGAATTAGGGTTGTTGAATTTAAATATAAAATAATTTCTCTCAAGCCCTAAAGTCCAATCTCACAAGAAATCCACTTTTCTTATTTTTCATATATTTCTCTCTCCTAGCTCCTTCATTTATCGTGTTTCACAACTAGGTTCAAAATCTGAAGATAGTAGATCAACTCTAGTAGTGGTTCAGATCAAGTAAGCATGAAGATTTTCAAGAAATCAGAGCTACAAAGGTTAACTTCCTTAAAACCTTAATTTAGTAATATATAGGTTATTACACGTTAATTAAGAGTAATTATGATAAAATTTTGATCTAGTTTTTGGGGCAGAAGTCTAAATTCGATCCAAGTGTATAATTTGAAATTTAGTGATCAAATCAAAATTAGATTTGAAACCTAGGGTCCAAAGAGATATTTTTGTATTCTTTGCTTTAAACATGCTCCTCTTCTAACTTGTCTTTTTCTTTTTATTGTCTTAAAATACTTTCTTATTTTATGTATATTTCAACTATACTTTCTACTTTCTATACTAACAATAAATACTTTATATTA
Organism: Cucumis sativus; assembly: GCF_000004075.3. Taxonomy (NCBI): domain Eukaryota; kingdom Viridiplantae; phylum Streptophyta; class Magnoliopsida; order Cucurbitales; family Cucurbitaceae; genus Cucumis; species Cucumis sativus. Next base: position 21,114,781 of record NC_026658.2, read on the forward strand.
GTTTTTATTACTAGCTTACGGTTGCCTAAAGTTGGTTGTTTTAAATATAATAAAATTATTGATAACATTTATAAATATAGCAAAAAAAAATTAATATGTACAGTGATAGACCAAGATAGATTTCTATCAATATCAACTCAAATAGACGTATATCAGTGTCTATCACTAAAGTGAAAAATGTCTATTTAGATCTATCACCAATAAAAAGTAAATGTTTGATATATTTGTAAATATTTTCAACAATTTTTAGTCATTTAAAACATATTTTCGTTTTTTTATTATTTATTAACATTTTTGCTATAAATTTTTTTAAAAAACATTTTATATAGTGTATTTTTTTTTAATTTATTATTATTTGACCATGAATTTGGAATGACTAAATTAGAGATTTCTAAAAAATGCATCACTAATATTTCAACCTTTTCTTTTCTTATTTGACTTTTAACACCTTTGCTCTCTTAAACATGCATGAACCTAAAGTTGTTCTCTTTCTTTTTCTTTTTTTTTCTTTTCTTCTTTTTCTGCCAATAAATACTCTTTTAACTTTTCTGTATTTCTATTCTAACATGTCTATGACTAAAGTTATTTTGTTTAGCACACCAAATTGTATGTGGTATTATAGCCTTTCTGTTGTAAAAAAAAAATAGCTCTAGTGTTGGAATAAAATCTAAAAGCAATAAATTTATATGGAATTTGGTGATTAAAGGCAAGTTTTGGAATAGAAGATCACATAAATGTTGTTAGCCTATCAATGTTTTTAATCATGCACTTTGATGCAAACCACATGGTTTGCTGTTGGGTAAAGACCCCCACTCTACACTTTACATTCCGTCATTTTCTTTAGTATAGCTTCAAACAAATAATCATTTAATTTAAAGTGATCGGAAAAGAAAAATACACTTCAACTTCACGTAATAGGAGTCGTGAATTTGAATACTATATATGATCTACAAAACATTGAGCTTTTGAATGTAGTTGTACTTAAAGGTTTAAGTGGAAGATAAACTTATCTCTGCCTAATTTAGAAAATGTAGTGACACCGTATTTATTATCGTAAATCTTTTTGCTTTTTTTTTTTTTTTGCAAACACCCCTAAAATAAATCAAAATTTCTATTTCTATATTTTGGTCTCTATCCTTTCATAAAGTAACCAATTTAGTCTCTTAATTTTCAATCTTGTAATTATTTAGACAAAATTATATAAAAATAAAATGTCCCTAAACTTTGTGGCTTGTGTCAAAAATACTCGTAAACTTTCAAAAGTTTCAAAAATGTCTTTAAACTTTCAAAAGGGTTTTAAAACACACTTACCGTTAGTTTTAGATGAAAATCATTAAAATTTTGTTTAAAAATTCATCTTAAAGTTTTTTTAAAAAATACCCTCATTAATCCAATTTTCACTCTAAATTTCGTAGCACCCAAAATAAAAATAAAAAATTTAATTTAAAACCACAGTTTTAAATTTTTATCCATACGTCGATATGAATTGATATTTCCATTACATCTTAAAAAGTTTATAATCACAAAAAATAAACATAAAAATGACACTAATATAAATATAATATAAACAATAGACATGTTTACTTATTTGAAAATAATATAATATCTATTTAATAATTTTATTTTTTATTTTTTTATTTAGAAATATCAATCGAAATCGAATTTTTTATAAATTTAAGACTTGGTTAATTAGAGCATGAAATTCTATATTTTAAACCTTTGGTAAAGCATAAAATTCCACAAAATTTAACAAAGTTTCAAAATAAATAAAAAAATTCTTTAAAACATACTAAAACAATAATTAGTCAAACAAAAACAATATCATATCAATAGATGTATCAAACTATCATTTATTAATATTAATAGCCAAATTCATTTTGTATTTGACAATTAAATTTATGTTAATTACAACAATAACTATAGAGATTGATTGTGTTCGTAATCAGTCACTTTGTTGGATTAATAGTCAAATAAAATCAAGACTGTGATTTTAACTAAAATTTAGGTTTTTATTTTGGTCGTGAATTTTTAAGCTAGCTCAACGGTAATTTACGAAACTTTTTCAATATCCGAGATCTATTTTTTAAACAAAATTTTAACAATAAAGATATTTTTAAATTTTTTTCTAAAAAACTTAATTATTTATTTTTTACTTTTAAAATTTTCTTTAAAATTGATTTGTTGTTTGTATATATATATATTAAGATTAGAAGGAATCTGAAATGAGAAGGATGGATAAAGACGGTAGAGAGTTGGGAGTTATTAAATGACAAAAGGTATGAAAATCAAAAAACGTGTACATGGCAGACTCCTATTGGCTCACATTCTCCTATCTTCACGTGAATCTTGTGAGCTTGTGGTTCAATATTCAATTTATGTTTTAGTTTTTACTATTTAGGGTAAATTTTTTTATTTTAACTTCAAATAGTATTGCAATTTTTACTCTCTATTCATTGTCTAAAGATGTATTTTCATATATTTGCATTTATACACTAAATTTGAGATGAGATAAACAAAGGAAAACAACTTTTCATTTGTTTATTCATGTGTAAAACTTGATGGAATTAAATTTTAAAACCCTAACACTAGAATTTTTGGATTATTTTTAAATATAATAAAATAAACTAAAATGTTTATAAATATAGTAAAACAACCTTATCTATTCGTTATAAATTTTAATGACTTATTATCATCTATTATTGACAGAGACTAATAGATATCAATTAATATTTATCACTAAAATTTTACTATATTTCTAAAATATTGATTTTAACTATTTTGTTCATTTAAGTTCATTAGTTTTATTTTATTGTTCAAAGATGGAAGGGTTAAGCCGAGAAAGTTTGAAAAATAGTTGTTGTTTTTGTTGATCGGACTCTACTCACAAATTTCTTTTAAGATGTACTATTTATTTTTGGAATTTTAAAATGAAAAGAAATTTTAAAAAATAAAATTACTAAAAACAAATTTTATTATACTTATGATTTTTGTAGGAAATGAAAATACTAAAAACATACTTTATTATACTAACTTTATTATACAAGCTTAAAATTATTGTTGTTGTTGGAAAATGAAGCACAACTAGCAAACATGAATATAGAGAAAATATATTATTGAAATAACATGTATATATAAAAATAAAATATAAAATAAGAAGCAGTGAAAATAGAATAATAGAAAAATAGAAAAATTCTTCCAAAACCATCCACTTTCTCTCAGATTTATAGAATTTTCACGACTATTTATAAAGATTTTGGCAAGTAGGTGGTGCGCTTATTTGGATATTAAGAGTTAGTATTTTCGAGACACATGGCAACATAGATGGAGTGACACATGGTTTTGACACTAAGCATAATGGGTAATTATTTAATAATATTTATAATACTCCTTCTAGATGCTCATTACATAAATGAATTATGCGTCGTTAAAACCTTACTAGGAAAAAACTTAATGACAAAAATTCGTGGTGAAAAGAAAAAAGTATATATTTCATCTAATTTATATACTTACAAAAATATAATTTACTCCTCCCCTATGAAAACATTAGTTGAGATCTCTGAATCGCCACATTCTAATGTTGTGCACCAATTATTTTAAGGTTGCGATAGGTAATGATTTTGTAAATAAGTATGTCAGGTAACTTTCAAACAAATTTGTTGTATTGTGAAGTCACTATTTTGTTCAAGATCATCAGTGTAGAAAATATTTGAACAAATATGCTTTATTTTATCTCCATTAATATATCCTCCTTTAATTTATGTGTTATACAAGTTATATTGTCTTTGTATAGTATCGTTGGAAGATTTTTACCTAAAGTCAAGCTGCATATTCCATGAATGTGTTGAGTCGGTTATCTTAGTCATACACACATTCTCGACTTGCCTCGTGTGTTGCAAGAACTTGAGCATGATTTGAGAAAGTGGTTGTTATGCTTGTTTCACTAATTGTTATGATATAATAGTTCGTCCCGGTGCGATCAAAGAAATATATAGAATTCTTTATTTCAATAAATCAAATAGTGATTTATTTCAATAAAACAAGCTCATATCGATCGTTCATTGATGATAACGGAGTGTATGCTTCATTTCATTCCAATGTCGCATTTTTGTTGGAGAGGAACTAAACTTAGCTAATAAATTTAATGAAAATCCAATATCTGGTCTTGAATTATTAACAAGATATATAAGTACAACAATTGGATTAAGATATGATACTTTTGGACTTAGAAGTTCTTCATTATCATTTTGAAGTTTAAATATATCATCTCTTTCACAACTAGTGAACGAATTTACATTGGAATGTTCAATGGATATGTGCTTTATCCATATAAAATCTTTTAAAAAATTTTCAATATAAGTAAATTGTTGAACAAATATATCATCTGTTAAACGCTCAATTTGCAAGCCTAGGCACAATTTCCTTTCATCAAGATCCTTCATTTCAAATTCTTTCTTAAGATATTTTATTACCTTTAAAATCTTTTCAACAGTTTTAATTATATTTAAATCATTAACATATATAAATATAATAGCAAATAATTATTGTTATTTCTTTATTAAAATGCATGGACATATTGGATTATATTAATATCATTCTTTCAACAAATATTCACTTAGGCAACAATACCATATTCATTTTGATTGTTTCAATCATATAATGATCTTTGTTGCTTTATTGAATACAATTCTCAAGAATTTGATTTAAATGTTTTGGGTATTTTAAATACTTTTGGATTTTTTTTTATATAAATATCATAATCAATAGATCCATATAAATATGTTATGGCTATATCCATAAAATGCATCTAGATTTTCATGCACAATCAATTAAAAATCTTGAGGTGATTACATCTACTACCACATAATATATCTCTTCATAATCAATTCCAAGTCTTTTTTTTAAAAGGAAAATTACATCAAATGACAAAACATTTAGAAAAAACAACGCATGACACCTAATATTTTTTGCATATTACAAATATGACAAAATTAGTGATATCAGATGATAATCATAGGGCTATCGGAAGGCTATCAAACGGTAATCATAGGGTTATCGGTTTTTAAATTTGTTGCTTTTGCAATTTACAAAATGTAGTGACATAGGTCTTATTATCATAATTTTTTTTGCTATTTTTGCAAGGGTCCATTTTTAAAACCCTTATATAACTATTCTTGCTTTATATCTTGTGACCTCATTATTTTCTAGAAGACTATCATTGATAGAATCCAAAATTTTGCTATAACTTGTAAATATTTTAATTTATTTTGCTATTTTTAAAAATTCCCTTATTCTAAATGAAATCTTGACTCATCGTAAGAAGATAAAACAACTTAGGGTAACAATGAGATTTCAATCAATTATGACATGACAGAAAAAAGATGGAATGAAACCAATGTAGTTGTTGACAACATTTTTGCATATAATGTTGCTTTTAATATTATATCTAAAAATAAGGACGTTGAACTAAAATCTGTTGAAAAATGTCAACGAGAAAATATTGGTTCTTGTGAAAAGAAGGAAATCAAGGTATAATTAAATTCACTTTCAAAACGTAAAGTTTTGAACTAGTAGTCCAAACACTAGAAAGTGTCAAACCTGTAGGATATACAAATGTATCTTTGTGAGGAAAAAAAATAGCATATCAATGACTATCAGCAATAGAATTTGCTATAGGTTGTAAATATTTTGTTAAATTTGCTATTTTTGAAAATTTCTCTTTAGAATATCCATATCCATCTAGTTATTGACTCCTTTTCCCTTTCAAGGATTTTTCTCTTTCCAACTCATTGGTGCATGCTTCTAGTGTGTTTCAAATTCATTAATGATAACTTGTTGTGTTGAGATTTCAATTTTTATGGGACAATTATGATTGTTATATGTGACTTGGTTACTTACTTTGCATCAAGAAATATATCTGGTGGTTGATTTATTAAACTTTGCAATTGAACCATTTTCTGAACTTCAAGTTTATATTGTTTTGGTACGGGGATCTAAATGAGAAAATAATGATTTATTCCATGTAATTTTTTTTCCAACTTTTGAATTTCTCCATCTAATGTTGAAAATTTTCTCATTAAAATGACAATCAACAAATCGTGCAGTAAATACACAGTTGTCAAGGGATCAACATACTTAAAAATTGATGAGGAATCAAATCCAACATATATTCATAGTCTTCTTTGAGGATCCATCATAGTATGTTATGGTGGAGAACTTGAAACATATATTGCACATCCAAAAAAATTCAGATGAGAAATATTTGATTCATGGTCATATGCTAATTGTATTAGTAAGGCGGTGTCGCTAGAATTCTCCAACCGTCAATAAATGGAAACAGAAACTGGACTTTCACTAAATTAGAACTCTGCAAAATAACAACTTGTTAGTCGATTGATTCACGGAGCTCACTCTCTTTAAGACGTTTCGTGGCTCTAACCTTGTTTGTGCTAGCACTTCTAATGTTATCACAACATCCCCAAGATAAAACATCCACAAAAAATACAACCATTTTTTCACATAAACTGATCACCTAAACCAACACCTTTCTTGGTCAAAAAATAAATAATTAATTAAGAACATAAATGGAATCGATATTTTTATTTTTACCAAGAAAATTAATAAATTTCATAATTGAAAATATATTTTATTTCTTATTTCTTTTTTTCAAGCTATCATAACCCCTTTTTCTTTTTCTTTTTTTTTAAAACAAATTTCATCAATAATCCCTCATGGATTGAGGTTACCCTAGTGAGAGGGATAAGGTGTCAAAGAAGTGTGTGTTTTCTCTTTGTCTAAAACCTTTGGCTACTAGCCTAGCTTTAAACTTCTCTATTGTTCTATTAAATTTGAGTTTCTTTTTTAGATCTACTTACAACCTATAGTTTTACAACTCAAAGGTAGGTCTACTAGGTGTCAAATCCTATTAGACTCAAGAGAGCTCATCTCATCATTTATAGCTTCTTGTCATAAGTTTGCGTCTACAAAGTACAACATTTTTTCAAGTCTTATGGGTCTTTCTCTACATTACAGGTTTGGAAGTCATCCCCAATGTCCTTCATAGTTCTAGTTCTTTTGCTTCTTCTAAATTTTGGGTCAACTTCTTCAGTTCGGATAGGATTTCTATCTAAAGTTAAGCTACTAGACCCCGAACTCTCCCTATTCCTTGATTTAAAGATAAATCTATTCTCAGAGAAGTCTGCGTCATTTGATTCCATGAATACTTGGTTTACTAGGTCAAAAAGAACCTATAGGCTTTAATATTTAAGGCATAACCTTTAAAGACACATTCATAGGCTCTACAAGCAAGTTTTCTTCTTTTGGGTCTAGAATTCTAACAAAAGCAAGTCACCTCCAAATAAAATAAGTTTGGTCTATTATTTTTAAGGATTTCATATTATGAAGTAGGTTTTTTAAGATTTGAAATTCTATTAATGACATAACACACGATAAGGATAATTTCACCCCACTAATAAAATGTAGCTTCTGAGTTGAGTAAAATGGCAACTACTAGCTTGGCTAGAGTCCTATTTTTTTCTCTTGGCTTTACTGTTCATCTCATAAGAGTAAGGGACGGTCTTTTCGTGTATTGTTCCATGTGAGTTATAGAAAACGTTGAAATTGTCTGAGTCATACTTCGTTTTCCTATCACTATGAAGTCTTTTCACCTTTCTATCATGTTGATTCTCTATTTCACATACAAAAAATTTGAAAGCATCACTCTTATTTTTCAGTAAGTAAATAAAAGTAAAGTCATAACCATCATTTATGAAAGTAATAAAATATCTCTTACAACCCCCAGTCATGATGCCATCAAATTCACATAGATTAGAATGAATTAAGTCTAGAGGCCCAGATTCCCTAAGTGCAGATTTATGCGAAGTTTTAGTTATTTTGCCCTAACTACAAAATTTTCATTTCTAATTCATTCATGGATAACTTAGAAGTAATTTCTAATCGACTCATGTTATTTATTAGTCGTTTATTAACATGACAGAGTCTAGCATGCCAATTATTAAAATAACACAACATATTCAAAGAAGATTTGACTTCATTAATTTCAAGGTTTAATTTAAACATGCCTCAATAGCATACTCCTTCCCCAAAAGACATTGTTTTTCATTAAAGTAAAAATATTAGCTCTTATAGTTTGACATATAATTTACAACTTTATTGAGATATCAACACCTATTAGTGTGTAGCACCATCCCAATACCTCATATTCCATGGAACATTATAAGACCCCTTACGCGATTTGATCCTACGACCCAAGCGAGAATGAATCAACAACCTTGTTGACCACTATCGTTGCAGCCTTAAGATGGGGATGTTCTGTAGTTTAAATTTCTTCTTTTGTAAATTTAATTTTTACTTATTTAATTTGTATTCTTTGTACTTATGTCATTTTCAATACAAATACAGTTTTTTATACAGTTATTAAGCGTTCAATCTTTCCTGTTTAAAATTTGGCTCTTTGCATTTAAGCACTTTAATTTTTCTTTGTGTTTCAATGATAACTTCATTGAAATGAACCATGTGAAATAAAGTTTTATTTGTTATTTAAGTGTTTAACTTGTTAAGAAAACTTACTTAGAAAACTTTTCTAATGTTTACTAGGCCAGGAAGCTTTACCTTAAACCTTTTATGTAAGAATTTATTGTGAATAATCTTATCATTCATTTTTAACAATGAGGACATTGCTACACTCTAAATTTAGAGGTGTGTGTGAGGTTCATGCCAAAGCTTTTGAAACTTTTTGAAAATCTTGTAAGGCGTTTTAAATAAAGTATTTTAACGAAAGTTAAAACAAAGCCAAAAAGTGTAAAAATTTCAAAAAAAAATTGTGATTCTTTTATTCAATTGAAATAACAACTTCAATGTTGCCTCCTCTCGCCAAAAACTAAGAAACAAAGCTTCAAAAGTAAAAGTTTTAGAAAGTTGAGTAATAAGATGCTATAAGAGTTATAGTTGAGAAGAGCAACAGATTCATAAAGTTCCTATGATTTCCCACTCAATGTTAAGTATCCTAAGTGAAAAAGTAAATAAAAAGTATTCTTTTGTCGAATAAAAGGATTCAAAATTCTTCGGAAACTTTAGCTATCTTAAAATTTGAAAATAAGATTCTTGTGAGGAATAAACAAGGGTATTTTTAGTATTAATTAGCTTGTCGCATTTTGAACTTAGAAATGTCTTCATAGTGAGAAATATTTGATGAGAGTAGACTATGAATAACGAATAAAATTAGCTCGAATTTTTAGAAGTTTAGAAATCCAAGGAGGAATGTGAGTCTTTAAAGAGGAATTGCGCTTAGGGACAAGCATGATACAGAGTGATGCTTGACGACAAGCATTATTCTAAATTTAGATGTGCTAACGTGTAGAAATATAAGTTATTATAGCCTTTTAGAGGGAACAATGAAACCAAAGCGCATAGTAAATGTGTCAAAACGCGTAGCTTATATTGTAAATTCATAAGTATTCATAAATACATTCTACATAAGCATTTATGCTTGTTTCACCCCATTTTTAGTGTCTTAGTGCAGAATATGAACAAAAGAAGAAGCTAGTGAATCGCAGAGGAACTCGCATGAAGACTACGCGAGAAGACCTTGCATAACGAGTACAATTCCTAGGCGAGATCCATATCAACACACGAGAAAGGTTCACTAGAAGACAAAAGTTGTAATGGAGTTGAGGTGACTTGACAAAGACAGCTTTCGCCACTGACATGTTCATAAGAATAGAAGTATTCTGCCATAATTTGCCTATAAAAAGGACTACATCCCCACTAAGCAAAGCATGCTTGAATATGCCACATTAGACGCCTGAACGGGCCACACAAGGGGGACTAAATGGGTCAAACCTTAGAGAGACAATACAAGAAATAAGATTCTTTTTCGATGCAGCAACATATCAATAAAAACCCTAACCAACGTTGGGGAAGGTTACTGCGAAAGCAGAAGATTACTACGATGTGAAATACATGCGTCGGGGAAGAGTTTAATTTTTTTATTTTATTTATTTTGTCATTGTTTTAGTTAATTTAGCTAAGCATCGGCGTAGTAGTAAAATTATGACTAAAAATATTTTGATTCATTACAAAACAATATACATGAAATATGTTCAATATAAAAAAAAAAAACAAAAAACAATTGCATAATTCAAAACAAATACATTAATAAAGAAAAACTAAAAAATCAATGCTCTAGTGCGTTGTAGTTACAAACGTCATACCTACAAATGACATAAAAGTAGAGTTAGAATATCACATATGAAAAATTAAACAAATTAAATATTGAAAAGTGCGTACCTCAAGTGATCACGGGCCTTTTTGTGCCTGACTCATCTCCTCGATCACCTTTTTCATCTCCTCAATTTGTCGTGCATGGTCTGCCATTTGTCGATCTCACTCCTCCTCCCTCAGATGTCATTCTTCGATCTTTCAGTTAGCATTTTCAAGGCTCGTCTTTAGTTCGCTAACCTCCACTATGTGTGCCTGGTGGTCATACATATTGGTGGAAGAAGATGAAGCAACACTCATCCTAGACTTAGGGTTTAGGCCCCAACCAAGATCTTTTGAGTAGCCTGGTCGTCTAACCAAAACTGTCTTGTATATCTCGTCCTTAGTTAGTGGTTGAGAACCTTCTGGGACTGGATGAAACTGAAGTTCCACCATTTGATTCTACACAATAGAAGCTTGTAAGTTTGAGAGATGATCAGACTTAAAAACAGAATTGAAAGTATAACAAAACATAAAGTTTTCATAAACTTACAAAAGTGTCCTCTGTTACTGGCGGGTGTTACTCTGAATAACTCGACACAGTCCACTGGATAGCTATTACATAGCATGTGTATCATAGAAAAACAACCATAACTATCACTAAATGTAACTTTATTTGACTTTTGATTTTGCATGACCCTTTTGCCATGCTTAATTTGAAACCTAGCTATTAGACATTTTTTAATTTTTTGCTTAACTGAAACTTTTGTAAACTTCATCAGATTACATAACTTGTTATATTTTGTAAATAGTTTGCAATAATCTTAATTAGACCATTCATGTTAATGCAACTATAATCAAAATTATTGTTATTGAATGTTAGACTTTTTTGTTTTTACATTATTGTCGTGAAAATCAATAAGTCATGAAATTGAATTATATGTACAAAATATTAAAATAAATAAATTAAATATTTTATACATAATAAATTTAGATCGTACCATTGACAAAAAAAACAAAAACAAATTACCAATTCCTGCACCCGAAACATAGGCATCTGTAATTTTCAACCATCAGAATCTCATCAAATAAGCTTACACTCATTTAGTTTTTAGACATTTGATTCTGAACCTGCGCCTGAAATGACCCCTAAAGATTTAGTATCTTTGTAACATCCTAACATTTTAAGAAACTTGTCATGAGTGTTACATTAATTGATATTGAAAGTTAAGGAATTTATTTAAAATTAGAAGTTATGGAATTTATTTGGTATAATGTGTTGAAGTAATTAAATATATGTATATAATGGGTATGTATATTTAATTAAAGATTTTGAAATTTGGTGGATAATGTTATTAATTATGACATGAGATCCATTATCCTGAATTGTTCGAGAATTAGAACTTTCGAGGACGAAAGTTTCTTAAAGAGGAAAGATTGTAATACTACAAAAGTTTAAGATAATTTGTAGAGATAGTTATCTTAGTTTTGTTTAATTATGTTTAATTTATTGAGCGTTTATTTGATTTTGTGGGCATTTGAATTAATTAAATATTTGTTGGATGAATATTTAATTAATTAGAGGATTTGAATTTGGGGTGTTTGTTGAGAATTTAATTTAATTTGATGTGATTGAGATTTGAGTAAAGTTGTGGAAAATTAATTATATGAAAGTTAATTAATTATTTGAAGGGAACATATTTGTTTAGAAAGGAAAAGAAAATAATTATATTTTAGAATTTTACAACCTTGAATTGTTGATGGGACATATTAACAAAGTGGAGTTAATGTTGAAGATGAAATATTTGAGGTGTTTTTTCCCCAACAAGTTTACTTCATATTTATTGATAACATATTATCTTGTATATAATTGATACCTTATACTTAGTTATTACAAGTTTAATGGTCATTATGTCTAATTGTTATAATAAAGTACAACTCGTTGGGTATCACTTAACAATCTATTAAAATATAGTACTTATTTATTGGATATCACACAACAATCTCATATTATTGATACTCATAGTTTAAGAGGCAAGATTTCTAATACCAACCATAAATTAAAAGATACATAGTTGCAAAATTTACCAACCATGATAATCAAATAGAAATAACAAAATTAACAAAATACGAAAAATCAAATGAAAATCACACGATAATTAGACAAGTTATCGATATGATAAAATGCATTTTTGCACGTCTTTTTCCTTTAAATAGTGGTTAACTCATGTGAAAATTTGGTATAGCGTGTGGCATTAAAGCCTTAAAAAAAATTGAGAGATAATTAGTTTCTACTTTTAAATTTATACGTTGTATGAATTAAAAAAACAAGAAAATTACAAAATATAACACACTTCAAATTTTATTAATGAAAAGACACTGTTAAACACTAATATGCTTCTAAAAGAACCGAAGCAAGAAAAACAAAGGAGATGTACATTTAGTGTTGTGTAACAAACAAAAGACAAAAATTAGTTTGTATTTCATTTGTTGAATTAGCTCTCGACCTAGTAACGCGGATACCTTAAATCCCACTTGAACCAAACAAACAGAAGATAGAGTAAATGATGCTTATTTGAGCTCTTACTTAGATGTATTCGTGTAGGAGTAATTAGGAAAAGAAAAGTTGTGATTGGTCATGAAAATATATACTAATAGGATAAAAAGCTAGACATAAGATTGATCGGGTAAACCAAAAGATTTTCAACACAATGTTCGGTTCCAGAAGCACCTACTAATGTCATTAATAAATACAAATAATAGTCTATATTATCTGTTATGGAAAGAATCTAAAATCTTACTATTTTTCTAAATATTTTAATTAATTTTGTTATATTTAAAAATGTTCTTTAAAAATATTAATTAACTATTGTATCAATTTAAATTTAGAATTTCAATTTTCCTTCAAAATTGGTTTGAAAAGATTGAATAAGATTTAATTAAACTTAAAATATGATAAATTAATGGAAAATTTTTAAAAATAATAGATTTTACAAAAACAAATTACAACATATACCAAATTCTATCACTGATAGTCATTGATATGTTATAGAGATAGAATCCAAAATTTTGCTATAGCTTGTAAATATTTTAATTTATTTTGCTATTTTAAAATATATGTATAGTTTTTCAAATATTAGATTAATAAAATGATATACAAATTATTTAAAAAAAAAGACTAAATTGATTTGCTAATGAAAGTTTTGAATTTAATTAAAAATATTATAAGTCTCACACACTATAATATTCATAATTATTATTCATGGTTCTATTTAGGAACATTTTTAAAAATAATAAAATAAATTAAAATATTTACAAACTATAGTAATATTTTGAATTTGTTCACCGATAGTCTTCTATCACTATAACATATCAATTACTATCCGCGATAGAATTTGCTATATGTAGTAAATATTCGGTAAAATCTACTATTTTTAAAAATTGTCTTATAATTAATACAAATCTAATTTTTCTTTTTTCTTTTTTTTCTTTTTTGGAATAATATAAGATGAGGGAATCAAATATAAAGTTGATGACAATTGACCTATACCCCTAACATAAATGGGTATCTTTGCTAAAATTTGTGTTTTCTTGTGTTCACACGTAGAAGAATGATTGTAGTGGAGTGGCTATTTTATGAAACCAATTCCATCTATTCACAATAATTTCCAATTATTATTCACGCGTGTCCTCCATAGTTATGCCCAACACTATATCAAAGCTATGCCTACTCCAACAATATTCCATACTTATCATAAATTATATTATATTTCAGCTTCTCTCCAAATTTTAGCCTTTATTTCATACCTAAAATTTAATTAGTTAATTTTCATAAATCTAATAAAATATCCAAATATTTACTCACAAAAATAAAAACAATTCTAAAATATTTTCATAAATTTTAAATTTGTTTTCGATATTTCAAATAATTTATCACTTTTCTTTCTTCACTTTCTTCCGGATTTTTTCTCTTCCTTTCCAATAATTTTTTTTAGTTCATCTTCCAAATTTTCTTTCATTTTCTTTTTCTTTCTTTACTTTCTCTCTCTTTCTTTCTTTCAACTTCTCTTTAAAAATATCATGATCGTTTAAATATCATTTTGATATGATATAAACAGCTGTTTACCTAGTCAACACGATTGTTCAACATTGTGATTGTTTAGATTTGAAACTCTTTTTCCATCATTTAAAAAGAACTATACAATCGTGTGGATATGATCTAAATGATCGCTTACCATAGTCAACACAATTGTTTAACATGGTCAACACAATTGTTTAGATTTGAAACATTTTTTCATAGTATAAAAAACTACATGTTCTTGTGGATATGATCTAGCGAGTATTTCAATGGGCATGTGAACTTTTTTCATTTTTAAAATTGTGTAAATATTTTATCAGTTTATTGTATTTTTTAAAAACTCTCCTTTAAATTTTTTGATTCAAATATTTATTTATAAAAATATTTTTGATGTGTATACAGATTTTTAATTTGAAAATATAGAGTTATCTTACAAAAAAAAATAATAATAATAACAAATATACTTTCCCAAGGTATAGACTTCATTACTTTTGTTAAATTAAAACATGTATTATATAATGTATTATATATATTTAAAAATAATAATTATACAAAAATGTTACCATAACATAAGCTAAATAAATATATTTAGTCTTATGGTTTATAAATTTATCATGGAACACATTTTTAAAAGTCATTAAAATTGTAGTTTAATTTGCTACTAAATTAATATATTTGAATGTGAGACTCGTATTAAGAAAAGGTAAATTTTGACTAAGTGTTAAAAGAGAAAACATTATGACTAGATTTACGATAAGAAATTAGTGTATGAAGTTCATGGCGAGATGATGAGTTAGGCGAGGAAACCTTAGAACGCGGCTAAATTAAGGACTAGGTGAGAAAAAATAAGGAAACTTCTAAAATAAATTCTAAAGATATTAAATGGGTCATGTGTAGGAGTTTAAGCTAAGCATGGTTAAGTTAAATAATAAGCTTCAACGCGCACCATTAAGAATAAGAGTTGGCAAGTTATTTAAGAGTTTAAGGATGATTAATCAATTTAGGATTAGTATAAATAGAGGTAAAGGTAAACTATTAAATGTTGTTACTCTAGAAAGAGAAGTATTTGGATTGGTTGTTTGAATGTTTTCTTCAAAAGCATTTCATATGATTGAAAATTAGTTCTGATTGAGATTTTCATTAATTGAATAATTATATTAATTTAAATGTTTCTAAAGATATTTATATGAAAAGCTTATGCTATGTTTGAAAGCATGTTTTATATGATTCAAATGATTGTGAATGATGTTTAAACTATTAGTCTTCTTCTTATCACAGGACTAACTGTTGTGTGCACATAAAGAGAAAGACAACTATATATAAAATGACTATATGGTGGAATAAACTCAGCTAGTGCATAAAAAATGTGTATTGTGTTAGGCGATTTGAGCAACAAGGATTGAATTAGGATATATTCTTGGATGCTGATGATGAAAAGGACATCTCGGTAGTCTAAACGCGAGATGAGAAGTCTTTGTGTAGAAGAATGATTTAGATTCTTGAAGAAACTAATGATTTATGACTAATGTGTGTTTATGTGAAATGCATGTCTATGTGATATGTGTGTTTATGTAAAAGACGTGTTTAAGTGTTTTTTATATGAACAAATGATGTTTACGAAATGTATTGCATGAAAGGTTTTCTCAAAATCTCACTAAGTCCTTTAACTTATGTTTTAAAAGTTTTATCTTCCAAGTTCCAAGTGTTAAGGCCAAGTAAGGAAAGGATGAGAAGCTATCGGGCAACAAGAGATTGTCAAGTATTTTTTTTTTAATAT
This sequence comes from Cucumis sativus, assembly GCF_000004075.3. Classification (NCBI taxonomy): domain Eukaryota; kingdom Viridiplantae; phylum Streptophyta; class Magnoliopsida; order Cucurbitales; family Cucurbitaceae; genus Cucumis; species Cucumis sativus. Next base: position 21,130,851 of record NC_026658.2, read on the forward strand.
ATAAGTTGTGATTTTTTATTTTTGTTAAGTATTGTACAACTAATAGGAAAACATTGTTTAAGTTTTATATACTTCTCTTATCGAGGTACTATATCACCTAAGTTGACCATGGGTTATAAGTTAAATAAAAAAAGCTACTAGATGATTAAGCAAATTTTAAAGACCTCAAGTTGAGTGTCAATGTGTCAAAATACTCAAAGTCATACCGCGTCACGCATAGCTAGTAAATATAACGTGAAGGCATGGTGTGACATTGAAAACATGAATTAACTCCATTTTTATTAATCTTTTTTAGGCTTAAATGCTACTTTAATTCTTATATATTAGATTTTTGTTTATTTTGGTCCATATACTTGGAAAATATTTAGTTTGGTCCTATACTTTTAGCTTTGGTTCATTTTAGTTTATATACTACCAAAATGTTAATTCTAGTTCTTATATTTTTTTAAAAAATGGACTATTTTCATCCGTGTATTTTCATTTTGATTTCATTTTTTAAGAATTAAAATAGTCGATTATTTAAAGCTTGAGAACTAAATGAACCGAAATTTAAAAAGTACGTACAAATATCAAATGAACAATTTGAAAGTAGAGGGACTAAAACGCACCAAAGTTGAAAATATAGAGATCAAAATAAACTAAATTAGAAAGTATTAACTATCAAATGGACATTTAATTATCTCAACACAGTTTTTTCTATGCAATATAATACATAATATGATATTTTTGATCATACCTATCAAATAATTATATTCTCACAAAATCTCTTGCCCTCCATGATTCATAATTTGATATTTGCTTGTACACCTAAATATCAATAACTCTTCGCAAGCAATCAACCACCATAGCTTTAAATATTGCAATATGTATAGATTGATTTCCTTTTAATAATACAAGAGATCAGGAAAATTAAACTCTTAACTTTGGATAGTAACATATGTTTGTTTGGTCCTAATCAAATTCATTTAATCTATTGATGTGTGTTCTTAGATAATTAACACACAAGAAGAATAACAAAACAAATGTGACATATCACCTTTTCAACAGCTCCAAGAGTTTAATAACCAGCTCAATATAGGTAATGGGTAAACAACTAATTACTAACTATTTAGGCAAACTTATAAATACATCAAATTCATATATAGAATGACCGTTTTAATTAGTACTATTGTATCTATTGTGAATACATGTAACATATTTCCTTAACTACCAAAGTTTATATACGTTATCACATGTTGAGATGTCTTAAATACGTTGGGTTCCTAAGAAAGTAATGTCTTAAATTGATTTGATCTTTTCACACGTAATAATTATATAAAAGAAAAAGAAAAAAGAAAAATGCATACTCCTAGTAAAAATGTAAGTAAGAAAAGATATAGAATAATTGAAGAAATGATTAGGAGGAAATAAAGAAATGTGAAGTATTAGAAAATAGATGGAAGGTTGCAAGGCAGCGGAAATATGTGATACAGGTCAAAATTGCTGGTCTAAGGGGTTGGGTTTGCCAACTCCATTATTATTCCCATTATTTATTTACTTATTTTTCTACATATATTAAATTCAAACAAACCAAGACAAACCATATGTATTTAATTTCTGAAGTCCCACTAGAAAAATTAAGAAAATGTCATCAAATAATTAAGCTCTAAATACATACATTCAAATGCAAATACTTCCACTTAGGTTAAACTATTATTTAATTTGGTTTCCACACCCTTTTTTTTTCTTTTTACTTTTAGTTATTCAAATTTTAAGTTTTTATTTTTTATTTTTTTTTACTTAGAATAGATTTTAAATTTGATGGTTATTTTCATGAAAAAATAATAAATATATTTTAAAAGTGAGATAACATGTTTTGGGAAAAAATAACAATAAGATGATGTATTGAACTTATTTGGATTAAAATTAGAGGTTTAAAAATACATGAATCCAACAAAAATAAAAAATATAGAGATTGAAACACGATTTTAGCTATAAAATGTTTTCAGAATTAAAAAATAAAAGAATAACAAAAAAATAAAAGTACATTTTTAAAAAGGGATCATTATGAATAACAAAATATTGAAACTATACTTACAAAATATATAAAAAAAAAAGTTAAATAGACGACAAGATGTTTGATGAATTTTGTTATATTTTTTTAGTGGTTTTAATATTTGTTATGTTTAAAAATGTCCTATTTTAAAATATTTAGAATTTTTTCTTATAATTTTATGGGTAGTTGCAAATTTAATCATTAAATGCAAAATAATTAAGTATATAACACCATTTAAAAAAAATGACAAATATAGCAATATTTGTCGAATTTTATCAATAATAGAAGTCTATCACCGATAGAATATGTCTATCATTGATAGATCATACAAATCTATCAGCGATACAAGTCTATCAACAATAATTTTGCTATATTTATGTTTTTTTTTAAATGTTGTTATATTTTTAATTATTATTCCTAAAATGGTTATCAATTATAATTACATTTATTTTAGAAAATTAGTCGTAATACTTATTTGCTTGGGTATGGTTCTTCCAAAACATTGACGTTGCATTGCATTAGAGTAAGTTGATGTAGTTTTTTAATAAAAAAAAGAACATGGTTACCATCCATAATTTTACACCTACCAAACAAAATTGGTTAACCTTTTTTAAACCCTTCAAAAAGTAATTTTAAATAGGTTCTTAATTATAAAAAAATCAAACCCAAGAATAACGTAAAAAAATATTTATAAAATATAATCATAAATATTTATAGATATGGTTAGAAATTGTCCGTCTAAAATTTTGTTATATTTTGTAAATATTTTTAACTGTTTTATTATTTAAAATAATATTTTAAAATAAAATATATTTATACGTATATTATTAAAGAAATTGCACAATTAATAGTTGAATTTCATTTGTAAGAATTTAATTTTAGTACAAAAAAATGGCATCAACCATATGCAACTTAGCTCATTTTGTATAATAATTATAAATGTGTTTAGATAACTATATATAAGTTGTAAAAAGAAAATTGTAGGAAGTTGGAAAAAGAGTGTAGATTTTGAAAATGAAACACTTGCCCAATTAAATAAGGCAAACAAGGACATTTTTATAAAGTGCTTTAGATCAAGTCAACTATATAGAATAATTTATCCTTTTCTTTTTAAATAATAAGTTTGGAAGTAATAATCTCAGTAGTTCAAAAGTAAGTCATGATTTGAATAATTTTAAATTGGCCAAAAGTGAACATAACCATAATTTCCAGACATATGTTTCTTTTAATAAACTCAAAATTTTAAATTATTTAGTAGATGATTTCAAATAAAAATTTGTTAGTTATTTCAAATAAACTCAAAATTCTAAATTTATTGCTGATTTTTACCAACTATTTTTAATCTATTAAAAGTTTTACTATAAAACTAGTTTTATAAAAACATGTCTATCTATTTATTGTACCCATGCCATGGTCATGACATTAGTACTACCGTTTAATCAATTTTGGAAAAGATTAAATTTGATAGACTCAATTAATATTTATTAAAATAATATGAGCTAAACGAGGATAATCGGAGCATATATAGACTAAAATTAAACAATAAATCCCATTTGATTACGCGTGTTCTTGGTCGTAATGAACCATGGACCCATCTTCTAAATTATGATAAAAATGTGCGATTTAATCGAGAATAGAATGATATTAATTTACTATATTGAGTTGTAAATCGTAAATCTATCATTTTTATGGTAATGGATCGAATTCTAATGGCATTATACCAAGTTTTGTTATTATTATTATGATTAATTTTTAGTTTTTGCTATCCATAACATGTTATTATGTTTTTAAACAAAAAGAATTGAGATATTAAGTTGGAGACCAAAATAGTAATTTTGGGCAGTTGAAAAAGGGGACAGTGAGAATAATCACTCTCTCTCCCAACAACTATTTTGTGTAGTCTTTCTTTTGTAGTTTGTATACAGTGCCACCATAGACATAGACTTCTTTCACACTCCTTTTTTTCTACCTTTTCGTTTTCCCTTTTCCCTCTCTTACTTTTCCATTTTTTCTCTCTCTCTATATCTATGCCTGAAATTGCAAGTTTATGAGCTTCCTTTTCTCTCTTAAAGTTGGATTGGAAATGTGGTTTGCCTTCGATGGAGGGCATCGCTTCCAAGCCAAGTAAAGAAAGCTGAGCTACCATTACAATTAACAAAATTATAGTACGTTTCTTTCTTTAATCTCTCTCTCTCTTTCTTCTTACTGATGCATGATTATGATGACTTTGATTATGGTTTATTTGCTTTATTTGTTGCTTCATTAATTTACTCTTACTTCCTCACTCTTAGATCTGTGTTTCCCACTGTTCCAAGAAGATCCCCCTGCTCAAATTTCCCCCTTTTTGCTTGAAAAGCTCGATTCGACCCGTGCAATGCTTCTCTGATTTTGCTTCCTTCCAGGTAGTTTACTTTCTTGAGGCTTATCCTATTGGGTTTAGCTGAAATGGGTTGGGGTCCAAAGGGGAAAAGGGTGTGTTCTGATTGAGCTTCAGGAGAAAGTAGTAGGGAAAATTCGACTTTGAACGGCCTTTCTTGGCTGGTTTTCTTATTCGCTTTTCACTTCGTCCTCCCCTTTGCTTTGGGGTTGTTGATAAAATGTTATGTTGACTGGTTTAATTCAACCCTACTGGCGGGGTTTTAAAGTTCGGTGAGCTTGAAATTTGGCTTTGCAATGAGAACCCACACGTATGCAAATTTTCCTTCAAGATTTTTAGTAACGGAAATTCGGGCGTTACCGTTCTTTATTGAGTGCATTGTTTATCCTAGCGAGCTTATTCAATTTTTAGACTGTTTGCGAAGTTATTATACGTTCTCAACGCGCTGAAGGATGGCCTTGAATTAGGAATTTATGATTCCCATTTTTTGCTGATTAACCTTCTAGGTTTTCTCTCCATCTGACCCCACGTTTAAGGAATTGCATTTGCGATTCTTACGAGATTGAGATACCGAAATTGTTACTAAAAAATCTTTGATGTTGTTTTACATCATATTTTAGGATCCATTGGAGGTGGTAATGGCATCCAGGCAAGGTCCGAAGTCTAAAAAATTGGGTCCTGTTAGTACCAGGGTTGCCAAATCGCCATCATCTTCTACTACCTCATCATCAAAACAGTATCTGGAAACTTCTATTGATGGGCAGAGCTCTCCTGCATCTTCTTCAGCTCGAAGCAAGCCGCAGTATTTTTACTCAGAAAATGTGCACTTAGATGTGGAAAGATCCAAAGAAAATGTTACAGTCACGGTTCGCTTTCGTCCGCTCAGGTGCATTTTTGTCTTTTACAAATTTATCTATAGCTTCTACAAGTAGGTTATCTGCCCAAGTTCTAATGAGTGTGACTGATTTATTTGAGAAGTCCAAGGGAGATTCGTCAAGGGGAGGATATTGCATGGTATGCGGATGGTGAAACAATTGTGCGGAATGAGCACAATCCAACTACAGCATATGCTTATGGTAATTTTTTGAAGGGTATTTGATGCCTTATGATGTAAGATTTGTACTTGGTTGAAACAGACTGGTTGCAATAATAACTTATTAGTGTGCTCACTCCTTAGATTAAAAGATGCATAGCACCAAATATAGATTAAAAGATGAATAGGCACCAAATATGTATGAATCATACCCCTAGGCTCTATCAATGGAAGAAAATTAGAATGGTGCTACTGCAAATCATTCTTTATCATAGTATTTCAGTTGTCAAGTTGAAGGCCATATGAAATGTCTTAAGCCTACACTTCTCTTCTATATTCCTTCATCTAATGTGATTTTGTCCTCCTGATGATGCTATTGAATTATCAGAATTGCATGTTAAAATCTAAAGTTTTTCTAGTTTTATTGGTACATGTACTTTTCTTAATGTTTCATTTGCCATTACATATCATATTCAGTATTTATGTTTACTTTCTCTCTTCTTTTTCCATAAATCTTTGTATCTTATTTGGTCATGCGTCCAATAGTCATATACGGTGTATTAGTTGTCTTTGATTCTATTACTTTTAAATTTGTGATCAATAATCTATTTGAAGAGTTCACGATTCTAAATTTTGTTATAAAGTCAAAAGTAGTGTTGTCTCACTTCAAGTATGTTTGTTTCATGCTTTTAGATCGAGTTTTTGGTCCTACAACAACTACTCGTCATGTCTATGATATCGCTGCTCAGCATGTTGTTAGTGGCGCTATGGAGGGTGTTAATGGTAAGCTGTACTGATATTTTGCATCAAAGTTAAGTTTGAGTATCTCTTTAACTAATTGATTCATTAAGTTCTTTCTGGTTACAATAGTTGCCCTTATTTTGCTTTGTTTTAAATGTGAAAAGTGAGAAGGATAAGTTGTGATGAAGGACCAGTCGACTAAGAGTAGGGAACAAAAAACAACGTATAACATTATACTAATACCCGATTCCTTAAAGCTGCAACCAAAAGTTCAGCTGCTTCTCTCTTTTGTTTTTTTGGAATTTTAAAATATAAGACACATAATCATATTTCATTGATTATGTGAAATTACAAAAAGGCAACATGTGCCATGTGGGATTGCATAATGCTATTCCATTGTGAAATAAAAGAAAGTGAGATAGCAATAAAATATGGAACATGAATATTCACTATGAGTGAAGTATACAAAAGACTTAATAAAGTGAGGGAAATCCGAATTTCTATGTTCAGATATGCGATGATTCCTCTTGTTCCAAATGAGCCAAATGTCCACAAGATCATCTTTTCCTTCTTGGAAGGGTGGAGGGGTCATTTGGAAAAAGCACATGGTAATTGAACTTTGTCCAAGCTAAGATGTTACTAAGGTCCAAGGGTAAGCTGGTTTGTGATGGTTCATTTTCTCTCCTCATAGCGTGCCCAAGAAAGTGCGCTGGTGGAGTCTTTATAAGGATTATCAAATTATATTACTGAGTATGGAAAAGCACTACAAAACTAGAGCTCTACATTCCCTCCACTCCCCAAAGACTGGTTCACAACCCCCACCCACGTTTTACGAAGGATAGTTTACAACAAGTATAACTCACCCTCACTACTTCCTACTTAGACTTGGGCGGGGGGGTACTTCTCCCAGTTAGATCATATAGGAAAAGAGTTCCCTTGTGTCTGCAATATAGCTTGCATTCATTTTTTTTCCCTACATATTCAAACTCGGCCTTGAATGCCACTGATAAGAATGTTCTTGATCGCTACACTTGGCATCTGCTGGCTTTACTACGAGTGGTCTGAGCTTTAAAACTGCTGACTAATACTGTTTTTGTTATATGACCATGATTTGCTATTTGAAAAGTATGTGTTATGCCCAGATAATTGAAGATCAAGTACCCGACTTGCTTGAGGGAAAACGTGCTCATTCTCAATCATCGGCGCATTCCAGCAACTCCAAGCTGTTTTTAGAGGCTAATCCAGATTTGTTGGAAGTTAGTTGCACCCAAATTCAAGCCCCAACCCATCCTTCTAAGTCAGTTTCTCACCATTCTCACTCTACCCAGTTTAAGTACTCTAATTTCTCTGTCTAACTTGAAGGTTAAATTTTAGAGGGGCTCTTTGAGCAAAACCCCTCTGAATCACTCCAGCAAGAAGCGCGAGTCTTCTTTCGACTCTCCTTTCAACGTCAGTAGTGAGGAATTCGAGCATTTGGATAGGCCAACTGAGCTTGAAAGACAGAACATTTTGAGCCTCTAGAAACAGATCTCAATGCCCTGTTTCAATGCGAGGAATAGCCAATAATCTTCAAATTTTCCTTCTTCAACTTGCTCTTGTCCCCAATGTTCGAAATACCATATCATTTAAAGTCAATAGTTGCTGATTGTGGACTTATTCTAATTTGACTCTTCAGCCTTTAAATGTATTCCTCCCACATGTTGGACCAACTTCAGTCTTTCTTAGATTTCTCTTTGTGGGTGGCAAGTAAAGCCTCTATGCTGATGTTGATGTTTTGAAAGACTTTTTTGAGCTTCCTTTGGATTTTGGATTACTATGGCAAGACAGTTATGAGGCAGTCGATTGCATCTTCCTGCAAGTTTCTAGATTCAAATGGGTTCCTTATGAGAGAGATTTTCGTTATGCGTTGTATTTAGATTTTTACGACTTTGGTTATGTTTAGCTTGATTATTTTCGGTTGGAATTCATTGTTTAGATTGTCATCTCCTTTGCTGCCTAAGTTTAGCTTTTGTTGTTGTTATTGATTGAATTCTTCTCTTTTCTCTTGCTCTTAGGATAACACTCTTGTACTTTAAGCTTTACTCTCATTTATTAATAATAAATAAAGAGGCTTGTCTCTGTTTCAAAAAAGAAAAGTATGATTTTCTAATCATGTCTCCCTCCTTCCCAGGTACAATATTTGCATATGGGGTGACGAGCAGTGGGAAGACTCACACCATGCATGTAAGATGCAAAATTTGTTTCCCTCAGCATTTCTTATGATCGGTATTTGTGCATGAACAAGGCCGTTTTATTTAACAGGAGATGAGGGAAAATTTGACCTCAGCATGTAGGAAGCATACAGATTATTAAATGAATGGCTATAAAATGATGGTCTCAATAAATGATACCCACCCATCTTTATCAACAAAGAGAGAAAATCAATATTTAGGTGGTCCTAAGTTGGTTGGAAGCCAATCTGATTGCGGTGTCTGTGATTGAAATAAGTTGTACCATATTACTAACCATCGATTGAGTTTTTGAATAAATAAATTAGGAGCACTAGTGTATTATTACGAGGAAGCTTTTTATTTTTTAATAAGGAAGTAATGGTATTTTAAAGACAGATAGATTGTTGGAAGAAGAATCTCCTGCTTCTGGGAGGTTTGTTCCAGCTTTTCCTTCGATTATACCTGGATAGTTGTTAATCATTCTTCTTCCAAGTTTCTAATTGTTATTTGTGACTCATTAAAGCCTAGAGGACAAGGGTGTACGATCTGAAGTTCATTCCTTATCTTAGGAATGCGTACACAGTTTGGCAAGGAGTCATTGTTTTTCAAAGGTTTTTAAATTGACTCTTTTGATCCCTGTATCGAAGATTCAATTTACAAGAGGTGTTGCCTGTCACTCTCATTCCAAGGATCTCTCTCGACCCTATAATTTCGATGAGGATTCAGTTGTTAGCATGATTTATGAAGAATCTGATTTTCATTATTTGGACCCAGTTCTTGAGGAGTCGTTTTAGACTTTTGTAGAACATATAGGGAAAGCTTTTGATTTATTGTTCCATAGGAATGAGGAAAAGCAATGTGTTCAAGATACAGGGTTTTTCTTTTCTAATAAGAGACAAACGTGTATATTCCAATAGAGAACCTAAGTCTAGTGAAGAAGTGCCTTTCTATTGTTTGAAATCATCAAAAGGCGATAGTTACAAAAGAATTTGGTGCAGTTTGTGCACCACCTAGAGGCTGTATGTTGAACAACCTATAAAGAATCAAAAGTAGCATATTGATTACAGCCTATAAAGAATCAAAAGTAGCATATTGATCTCTTTTGTGGTGTTCAAGATACAAGGTTGAGTACTCCTTTATCTCCCTCTCAGATACCGTCCACATTTTCTTCATTTTTAGAAACTTGTGGTCTTCAATTGTGTATAGTGGTTTAAATTTGTCCCCGATCTTACGGAATGCTCCGTTGCACTTTGTTTCAGTGGTATCCTTTGGGTTGAAGATACACTTGAGCCTAACTATTTTGTAGAGATGGTCAAAGGTTGTTGCTGCAAATGCTGTGTTCTTTATCCAGGGTCATGCCCTCTTTGTTTGGTTGTTTGTACAGTATAGCCTTTCTCTTCGTGTGCTTGTTCTCAAGTTTAGTTGGGGTTCAAGTTTTCTGTTAAAGCTTTGCTTTGGGAGATTTCAATGGTCTTTACAGACTAAACCTCCTTCATTGGATTGCTCGCTTTGGTTTAGTATGAGTTCAAGCCTCTTCACATTAGATCTGGATTGATTTTTTTTTCTCTTGCTTAGCCCTTTTATCCTTTTTTTCTCTATGTATTCGTCTTGGAAAGTTTGGATACTATTGCTTTTCGTTTCCTTGTACTTTGAGCACTAGCCTTTTTATTTTATCAATGAAAAGTTATTTCCTTTATAACAAAAATAGTTGGAATTATTGAGGTAGCTGTCGTATTTCATTCAATGTTAGTGTAAAGCCATTCACCTTTCATAGACTATTTTTAAACATAAAACAAACTGGTAGTTATTCACCGTTTAATACATTAGTACATTATTATTCGCATGTGGGATATTTGGGTTGAGAGAAATAATTGCAGAATATTTAAAGGGATGGAGAAATTTGGTGAAGAGCCATGGAAGGTAACTAGATCTAACTCTTCTCTGTGGGTTCCGTTAATTGGGTTTCTTGTAATTATTAGCTTGTCATCATTCTATTGGATTGAGATCTGGTTTTTTCAAAACTAGTCTAGGGGTCCTTTTTGTTATTGGGCTTGTTCTTTTGTGCTCTCTTGGATGGTCTTCATTTCTCTCAATGAAACTTGGTTTCTTATAAAATAAAACAAATATTATTAATTCTTTCATTTAAATATTCAGTACTCATAAGTTCCAAGGTTAAATAGGTAAGGATGCCTTTTTTGACTTGGAGTTAGGAAAAGGATGTCTTTGATTTGGATGCCTTTCTCTTAGTTGGATTCCCTTCTTTAGTGGAAGGTTTTTTGTTGGGTTTGTTTTTCTGTATGTCCTTGTATTCTTTCATTCTTTCTCAATGAAAGCTGTTGTTTCTATAAAAAAAAAGATATTACATATTCTTGGCTGAACTTTTGATGGCTTGTTTATGGTCTAGATACATTTCAGGGGTATGCATTTAACTTGTCACGGAAGAGGGTACTATTTTATGAATCTATATTCAAAGGAGGCTGGCAGGCTGTTATAAACTTAACTAGACCTAGTGTGCTTCTTATTAGACTATGAAAAATGTGATTTATATAAATACATAAAATGATTAGATGACATTGCCAATGAACTTACATAGTTTATACCCCATTTGTAGGGTGATCAGAGGTCGCCAGGAATAATACCACTGGCTGTGAAGGATGCATTTAGCATCATCCAAGAGGTAAATGGGAGGAAACTATCTGTGGTTTAAATACATCATCTTGAAAGTAATACTTTGTTCGATGTCTTTCTACATCCAGACTCCAAATCGGGAGTTTCTTCTTCGAGTGTCATACCTAGAAATCTACAATGAGGTATGATCCTTTCCATTTAGGTTTTTTAGTGAACTTCTATGAGCTTTCAGATATCTGATGCAAAAATCAAAGTAAAATAATTCAAAATCAGGTGTATACTTAAGTTGGGTAGTTTTAATGGCACTAAAATGTTTCCTTCATTCCAGGTTGTTAATGATTTGTTGAATCCTGCTGGACAAAATCTAAGAATCAGAGAGGATGCGCAGGTAATTTACTTGGTTTCTTATTCTTTATTCCATGCTTATATGTCATCTAATGCCAGTTCAAGAGGTCGAGTCCCTCCTTTCTAGGAGAATCAGAGAGGATTCTCAGGTGGAGGTTAGTGTTAAATAGAATTGTGAGTCGTGACAGAACTCCTTTCATAAGATGCAAGGAGAATTCATTACACCAAAACCATTTAGACTTTCAAAGAGGTTTGATTTTCTCCTTGGAAGCTCCTAGTCACTCTAATCTCACCCTTTTATCTCTACTGTTCTTATAGAGAATATCCTAGACTGAGGCCCACTTGCTCATATAATCCCTCAACTCTCATACAAAATCATCCCCTACCTCTGCTTAGACTCACAGTTATACTTATTCCTCCTGACAAAGCTGAGGTACTATGGATGCTTTCCAATCCTTGAAATACCCTTGGCCGAAAGGTTTGAATTGTGAACGAAATACCTCGAAGTTTTATTCAATACTCAAAATGTACAGCATGCTACCACATTTATAGACATGGTAGAAACGAATTGGTAAAACAAGGAATGAACTGGCAGTAAAGGTAGCTGGTTGGTGGTTTAAAAGCGTACCCACCCAAATACAAGAACTTCACCAAACTTAAAGTACTAAAACTACCCAACTAAGACTTTACAAGAACAAAGAGGAACAAAGAATAATGGGCAAGAAATGCCAAGAACACCAAGATGTCACTACATTGCTCAATGTGACTCCATCACACACTTCTCAGGAAACTTCTACAAATTTTCCCTTTCTACTTGTTGGTGATATATAATTAATTTTGCCTTCAACCACAAGCTTAAGCTATTGGGTGAATTGGTGGTTTAATACTACTAAATTAGAAACTCTTCTTCATCCAAAGATGAATCCATGGCTGGATGTACACTCACATTGCCACTGGGGCTAGGATAGCACCTATCTAGGGTACCACAGATGGAATTGAGGATGAATGCTGGACTCCTTTTGAAGTTGGTTGGAGTCTATATGTTACTTTCCCCACCTGTATTCTATTTTCGAATTGTTCATAGTATTTTGATGCTGGTGTATGCCCTTGTATTCTTTCATTTTTTTTTAATGGAAGTTGTTGATTTTATAAAAAAAAGGAAAAAAGGAAATGTACTTGGATGCTGGTTTCAAGTTCCCTGTACTTGCCACTGACTTGTACCTAGGGGTTTTTCTTGGCTTCCAGTCATAGAAAAGATGGTTAAAAAGGTGAGATGGTGGAATATTTTTCAACTTTTAAAAGGGAGGCTACATTGTGTAATTTAGTTTTATCTAAGGGTCCAATCTACTACTATATGTCCTAATTTCTGATGCCAGTAAAGATTGTCTACTAATAAGTAGAAAAAAGAGAATATTCTTATGGGAACATGGGGATGGTAGTCTCAAGCATCACCGTAATCTTTAGAAGGAGGATTTGTAGGAATTGATGGTCTAAAATTTAAAAACTATACCCTTTTGGCAAATTGGGGATGAAATTCTTCGGGGAGTCTAACTAATTGTGGCATAAGGTGATTTGAATACAAAAGTCCGTGGGCTTGGTTGCCAATATGGACCAGTGAATCCAATCCACAACCTCCAGCAAAAAATGTGATTACTACCACCTTGATCTTTTCACTATCCCACAATTTGTGGATACCAAAATAATGTTCTACCCTATTTCCACCACAGATCCATACATTAACACATTCCATTTGTTAAAAGGAAATTAAGGTTTATGGCTTATTATTATTTTCCATTGTTATTTTTCCTTTTGGTATTTTCTATTTATGTATTTTCTTTTAGTGCTTTATTTATTCCCCTATCTAAAAGGTCACTGAGTACTCTTAGTTATTCTGAATATTCAATATATTATATAAAATTATCGTGTTAGCAGAGGTTAAAGTTTTGTTTCACTGAACCCTAGCCGCCACAACCGTGTCCAATCTCTACCTCCATTGATCCAATTAGCCATCGACAGAGGCAGATTTGTCTTGATCTGTAGACCAGTTCGTAGGTTTGTTTCCACCTCCGACATACACATTCCATCAGCCCAATCGCACATCGTCTCCAGGATTCCCGTGAGGAAGGTCTCTGCTCACTCCAGGTGTCCAGATTTGTTGGTTTGTTGCCATATTTGGTCTCTGTTTCGTTTTCAAATGAGTTCATGGATTTTGTTATAGGTCTTTCTGTGAGGATCTTTGTTTCAGCCTAGAAGTTCTTGTTTTGTTCTTTGTAGGTTTTATCATAGATCCATCTATGAGGATCTATGTTTCTAGCCCAAAAGCATTTTTGTTTTGTTCTTCATGGGTTTCTTTTTCCAGCCTTGAAGTGTTTTGTGCTCTTGGTTCTTTATTACGATTTTATCCCGAATCTGTTGACTTGATTCAGAAGCTTTCATCACAAACTCAAGTTCCTCACCTTGAGTTTTGGGGAGGTTGTTAAAAGGAAATCAGGGTTTATGGCTTATTATTATTTTCCTTTTTGGTATTTTCTATTTATGTATTTTCCTTTAGTGGTTTCTTCGAGGTTTATTTATTTCCCTATGTAAAAGGTCATTAGGTACTCTTAATTATTTTGAATATTTTCTTTTTGATATCCGTGAGTGTTCGGGCTAAAAGGTCATTAGGTACTCTTAATTATTTTGAATATTTTCTTTTTAATATCCGTGAGTGTCTGGGCCAGCTTACTCACACCTCGGCTAATCTCACTGGACAACCTGTCTGACCCTACAACATTTGGGTGTCAAGGAAACTCGTAGGAATTTAATTGGGAAATTGTATTGGGTGGCAAATTAGTTTAGGTATTTTGCAAAAATGTCTTTAAGGTTTGTGATTTTGCAAATATAGCAAAAAATAATCAAATCGAAGTTTTTATGTGTTGGTTGGGCTTTGTTTTTGCCATTTTCGCAAATAATAAAGTATGTGTGCTATAGACTTAATTATTATAACTTGTTTTGCCATTTTTGCAAGTGTCTCAAATTAATTTCTTGGTAGGTGACGACCATGGATTGTACCCATAACTTAGTTGGATATTGAGACTATGTTTCTCTTTTACCACTAAGTCAACGCATGATGGTTTCTGAATATTCAACTTATTATATAAAATTATCACCATTTAGTAGAAGAAACAAAAACATAATCTCTCCATTCGAAAAATTACTTGAGCAATAGATCCACCATCGAGGGCTCTAACAAGTAAAAGGGCATCTTCATCAATAACACCTTCGCTAGCAACGTTTGATAAACGAGGCCCTTTCTTCATCATACCAGATGTATTGTTGTTGGAAACCTTTGAGGTTGTGGTAGTGAGCATCATATGAAGCAAAATAAAATTCGTGGTGGATATTGCTTGATTAAACGACACCAATTACACTCCAATGGCTCTTGCTTTGTCCATCGGCTATGTAAGCATCGTGTGCTATCACTTGCATCCCTAATCCCTTTGCTTGTATCGCCACTTCTGATCCCACTTTCCCAAATCCCATCGGCCATCACTGCTAGTGTTTTTCCCACCAGTAAAACTCTGATGTACTTGTCCCATTCCCTTTTCTTGGAAATCCATTTCAATAAATCACTCTCTTGCACTCTGTACTCCAATTTATTTTACCCAGATCGGAATTTGGGGTTTTTTGTGTGATTTATTCGAGAAATAATCTTCCATTTTGCAGAGGAATTGATTCTTGCCATGTGCTTTTTGAGATGGCAGCCAACATAGGGGTAACAAAAAGACACTTTAACAACAAGACACTTTTAACAAGACCAAAAATAGAGGTGTTTACAGTAGAACTCTGCTCTCTGACTGAAAAAGCAAGCAATAAAGTTCAAAATCATGAAAAATTCTTGCAATTGGAACAAGGGACTATATTAATCTAAAAAAAACTACTTTAAGGGCAGAGTAGCAAGGCCCTAATCCCCCAAAAGAACTACACCGTCAACACCTCCCAATTGTGGAGGACGTAGTTGAGGTTATAATGCCAAATGAAAACATTATGTCTAAGATTCCAAGAAGAGTCCAAGAAGAGGATGTATACTGTACAAGGTTACGAATATCAACATAAGAATTTGACTTATCTTCGATGATCCGTATATTTCTATTTCTTTCTTTCCAAGTAGAACATTCTTTGAAGAAGTGCATCTAAGGATCTCAATCATATCCTTTGAAGCTGCCAATTTGCTTGATCGTTTTGAGATAGCTTCTTGGAAGTTTTTGGGGTTTGTTTGGCTTGTAATAGAGAGTGTTTCATTTGGCAGGAGGTTCTTCTCTGCACCCACTGTTTTGTGATATGGCACGGTTTCTTTGGCATGTTGGTTTTTGGCAGTGTTATGAGGTGTTTAATTTGAAAGAAATAGTAAGAGTTCTAGTGGGGCTGAAAGGTCTTGGTGAGAGGTTTGGTTTCTAGTGAGGTTCAATGTTTCTATTTGAGCTTCGACTTTTAAAGGTTTCTTTTTTTCTTTTGGTTAGGTACAATCCTTAATTAGAGCCCTTTTTTGTATGGTTAATTGCTTCCATATGCACCTTTGTTCTCTTGCATGTTTTCTCAACGAAGGTTTTGGTTTTATTAAGAAAAAAAAAGAAAAACTGGGCGAAATATGTGATTGTTTTCTTTACCATATGGCTAACCTTTTACATTTCTGCATTCATTTAGCTTTTGTATAATGAATCAAGGATGACTAATTATGGATCTTAACTTTACCAGTTTTCACTATATTCATATTCTAGTTGCTTGCAGCCATGATATTTATTCCAGCTATAAAGAGTTAAATCATTATAAGAGTGTTGAAACTATGGGCATTTACTTTTGCGTTGACGTTTTTAGGGAACATTTGTGGAAGGAATTAAGGAAGAAGTTGTATTATCTCCAGCTCATGCACTTTCACTTATTGCAGCGGGAGAAGGTAAGAATACTCGAGAGGTTCTTTGGTTTCATGTAAAAGAAAAAGAATTTGAATATTTCTATGATGATTTAGTTCTCTTGCAACATTAGTTTTAAATGCTTATTGTTATTCGAAAATGAGTCGAAATAATATTTTTTTATTAGATTTTCAGTTGCTCAAAAGCGTTATCTAATACGTTTACTTTAAGGATAGGGATGATGGTGGGAAATCTTCATTTGAAATGAGGATGAATTTGAGAGTGGAGAAGAATTTCGTGCAATTTAACTCTAGGAATACGGATGCATAACTTTTTTCCCCGTTTCTGGACCCAACTATGGCCTTGAATTCAAACCTATAGTCATAATTCTTTTTAATTCTTAACTGTTTCTTTGTGAATAAAATTTGGTTTTTGGAGTAATTAATTTCTTATTTTCAGAGGACCCAATTGGGCATATATAATATACAATGATACAAATAAGGAAGCTATCAAGGAAATTATCGAGTTATAATTAAAAATATAAGACTAATATCTAATCTGAACCAAGTAATAATCTATTTAGATAATACAAATATTCATAAATTACTATTTTCTCTAAAAGATTTACTATTTATTTATTTTATAAATAACTAATTAGCTGAACCAATAAATAGTAAATCTTTTCTCTACTAACTCCTTATGCATTTTCATGTAGGAAGAATGGGGTTAATTTGGTAATATTATAGGTTAATAAGCTCTATGAATAGGAGTTTTCCCCTCTTGTATGTTCAATAAAGAAATAAAAGATTTACAATCTTAGTTCTTGGAGAGGATTACTCCTTGAGGCTAACTTAGGTTACATATAGTTGGTATTAAAACAATCATTTGGTACAAGACCAGAAACTCTTGGTGACGCTGATCACATGAGGGAGCTTTGAGTGTTGTGCTCGTTGCCAAACAACCCATAAATATTTAGGGGGAACCCTTTAAAATTCAAGAAAGAAAGAGGAGAATTAAAGAAAGGATTTTTATTGCTTAAAAATAAGGATTTTTACAAGCTAAGAAGAAAGTTCAAGGCTCAAAGTTATTCTTTTGGTTATGAACTTCAACCAAGAAAGGTCGATTCCTATTCAAGAAAGTCAATTGATAAATCTTATACCTATGAGATTGAAATACGTTCAAGAATCCAACAAAATGACTACATTGATCATGTTGCATTGGAGAAAATAAAAAAAGAACAAAAGAACTCTAATGTTATTTGGGAAAAATGTCTAAGTATAGATCAATTAGCAATTCATTTGAAAAGTTCAACAACAAATTGATTTCATATACTTAAGATAAAACAAAGGAATCATGGTTGTAAACTTTTCAAATAGAAAATCTTGAAGATAAAATTGGGGAAAATCTTGAAGATAAAATTGGGAAAATCTTGTTGAGATCTATGTAGTTGATGAAGGTGATTGGGGTAATAATCATGCAAACAAAGTTGAAGAAAAAGAAGGATTTGTAGATGTTTTTTTTGAAATGGAGACAAACTTCTTTATTAATAATAAGAACTCTTTGTACAAAAGAATTATACAAAGAGCAAAATAAAGAAGTCTAAACAAGTGAATGAAGAACTAGGGGATCAGAAGGTGCACCCGGACATTTCAACTAGGTTGACACCCCCTTAGCCTTCTATATCAGGATTGCTTGTTGATATAGAAGGCTTTAGATTGTGCTTCTGAGAGGGGGCTGAAAATGGGATTTTGATGTCACAACCTCCATTCAACTCAGACTTTAATCAGACAGTCCATAAATTATTAAAAGATGTATGCTTCTGAGAATAGTGCTTCAGAATCTTTGAAGCTTGTACTTGAAGAGATTTGTCACCTTGTGAAGAATTAGTCTTGTTCCAGAAACCATAAACTGAACGAGAAGGAGCTGTTGTGGAGGCCAGATTAGAAAACTGCCGTTGGTTGGAGGGGAAGTTGTTATCTTTAATTACTTTTGAGGAAATTAATTCAGCATGACAGTAATTAAAGGGGATTTACCCTTTTTCCTCTCTCTACTTAGATTTACAGCTGCCGAATTAATGGAAAGTTGATTACTTTCCGTGGGCCTCTGTTTATTTTTGATACAGCTGTGACCATTAGGAGTTTCATTGATTAAAAGTGGAGACTGGTCAGGTTTCCACCCAATGGAGTTGGCTGCCAGCTGTGAATCGGAACCTTTCATCTTCTCCGGCGCCGGGGAGGTGGCCAGAAAATGTTGCAGAGATTGAAAAGGGTTTCTGCATTTTGGTAAGGTTGCAAAAACTGATCTTGTTACATTAAGTACTGGTGGGAAGGAGGAGAGATCACATCCCTCATCAAGCAAAGCTTCTCTTACCCTTAGCCGGTCAACAAAATTCCTGTAAACATCGCACACTGAGGGATTTAATGGAAAAAGGAGGGCTTAGAAACTCAAATTCTCCAAAATGTAGAAATATGTTTTCCCTCTTTTGGTCTGAAATTTCGATCGTTGAGGGAACAAAACCACATAGGTTCTACTTGACCTTAATATGAGTCCTCCAAAATGGTCTCCTATTGCTTCAAAGATACTTCGACATCAGAAATCAAGGGAAGGTTCTTCACTTCAATCCAACCTCCATAGCTTTTCAACATCAGTGGCCTAATGCTTCGAACTGTCCCATTTTTCGAATTTAAGGTGAAATTTGCTCCATGCCTGCCATTTACCTAATGCACCAATTAAGTCACCAAGGGAGCCTTAATCAAGACTGATAAGTGCGTTGTCATCGTTAAGGGGGTTAATAACAATGCTGGTTTGGAATTTTGATTCCAGAAATTTGCGGATCCATCTCCAATCATTAGAAGCAAAAAGTTCCAAAATAATCCAAAGGTTATCAAAGTTAAGCTTAGCCACCTCATGGTTTTTAACTAACCATTGTTTTTTAATCGAAGGGAATGACAAACTGAGACTTGAGAAGGATCTTTATGGTTGGAATCCGGGCGTGGTTCTATTTTTCCAGATTTAGGTACTGATTGGTTGGAGATTTTGGATTTAATAGTAGCACTAAAGCTGGAAGGGAGTTTTAGTAGAAATGACTGAGAACCAATGAGAGTAATCTACTATGTCTGGGTACTTTTCCACGTCATAGCTGAGGATCCACCCGAAGTTGGCTTGAAACTTGAAGATCTTCATTCGCCCTCTGTCAATTTCACCATCTTTCTTGAAGAAGAAGCGGTCTATTGGATTATTGAGGAGATCTGAAATAGTATGCAAAGTCCATCGAAGTTGAGCTTTGGAGATTGAAATAGATTTTTTAGCTTCCACATCTTCAATAATAAAGTCTTCTTTCTCTTTCCAAATACAGTAATGGGATTGACAGCTAGCAATTTCCATGTTGAGAGGCTGGTCAGAGAGGCCTTGCTGAATCGGGGAGAATGGTGGAGGAGGAGGGAGGAGAGAGGAGAGAGCCTACCTTTTTCTTTTTGTATTTGAAGATGTTGATTCAAAAGTAGTCTCAAGGGAAGAAGAAAAATCCAACAAAGAAGATGGAAAAGAGGTATTGAACATCAAAACCTTGAACATTGAAGTGAAAATAAAAAATTGAGCAAGAACAACCCATAAATTGCGTTGGAAATTGATTACCGCAACGTCAAAGAACTTGAAGCGAACGATGAAGAGGATGTGGTTCTTGAGAGGGAGGAGAGAGGAGAGAGGGGAGAGAGCCTACCTTTTTCTTTTTGTATTTGAAGATGTTGATTCAAAAGTAGTCTCGAGGGAAGAAGAAAAATCCAACAAAGAAGATGGAAAAGAGGTATTGAACATCAAAACCTTGAACATTGAAGTGAAAATAAAAAATTGAGCAAGAACAACCCACAAATTGCGTTGGAAATTGATTACCGCAACGTCAAAGAACTTGAAGCGAACGATGAAGAGGATGTGGTTCTTGATGGCTTCTTTTCAGAAGCTTAATTTTTTTTTATTCGTCCTATAATTATGGGTTTGAATGAGCTTGATGGAAATGTTTTTTTGGGTTATGGTTGAGGAGTATTTGATAGTACGAGGTTCCATCTCAAAACCAATTGACAAGGAGAGGAGTAACCCATGACCCATCTATCTTATAAGGAGTGTGAGTCTCTTGGTTTTTTCAATGTGAGATTCTCAACATCTTAACAAGGAGAAGTTCATCTTTTGGTGGCATCCTAAGGTGCTGCTAAATGGAATGTTGAATTTTCTGTCTTGGATTTACTTCTTTAATCGGAATAATTCTGTTCAAAATGTAGGCATTTGTTTGGCCATATGCCATTGAACGAGTTTATTTTATTTCTTGTTTGCTTCATTTTTATTTTTATTCCTTTTGGCAATTCCATTTTGTTGAGGAGTGTCCACACACGAACTAGTATGAACAATAAGAAAAATTTCAGTGTTGATAGTGGATGTAGCGGCGACTTAGACAGCTGATGATGTCTGATGGCTAGGGTTAGAGTATAGTTTTGATACTCTGATACCATGTTATTTTTGGAGAAATGGCACATAGTTGGCAAAGATGGTAAGAGTTTGAGAAGTCCTTGGGTGAGTATTTCCAGATCTTGGCTGAAAGTGGAGGCATTGGTCAAATTTAAGTTAGGTAATGGACACTGGATTGCTTTTTGGGCAGATCGGTGGGAGGGTGAGATTCTCTCTAATTTATTATGTCCAAGATTTTTCAGAATTGCCTTTCTCCCCAATGGGTCAGTGGCTAACCATTTGGATTTTGCTCTA
Source organism: Cucumis sativus (assembly GCF_000004075.3). Lineage (NCBI taxonomy): Eukaryota > Viridiplantae > Streptophyta > Magnoliopsida > Cucurbitales > Cucurbitaceae > Cucumis > Cucumis sativus. Next base: position 21,151,858 of record NC_026658.2, read on the forward strand.
AATTCATGGTCACTCAACTTTCACCGGCTACTAAAAGATGATGGGGTAGTTGAATTCCTAGAGCTGCTTGGTTTAATTGCGTCAAGGAGGGTTTCAGAAACGTTGGATAAAAGGACTTGGTTGTTAGTATGGAACGGTTCCTTTACAGCTAAATCTCTCACACTCATTTATCCCCTTCTCCCTTGAACAAAGAGTTGTATATGGCCATTTGGAAAACCAATAACCCCAGAAGAGTGAATATTTTGGTTTGGACAATGCTGATTGGATCTTTGAATGTTTCCTCAGTTTTGCAGCACAAAATGCCCTCAAGCTGTCTTTCTCCCACTACTTGTTCTTTATGTTGTCAACATGGCGAAGACACTCTTCATCTTTTCTTTTTGTGCCTCAATTCAGCTAGGTGTTAGGCAAAATTATTCTCTGTTTTCAACTTATCTTGGGTGCATAGTAATGACTTTAGCAGCAACGTTCAACATCTTCTTATTGGACCTCATTTCAACAAAACTTCTCAGATTCTTTGGCTAAGTGCAAGAAAGGCTATGTTGGTGGAGCTTTGGTTTCAGAGAAACCAAAGGGTCTTTCATGAAAAATCCCATGTTGGTGGAGCTTTTGCAAGTTTTGATTTTGTATGCTCGGTATATGATGATTAGCGCTAAGGGGGTGTCAATCTGGCTGAGATGTTTGGGTGCGCCTCCCGATCCCCCGGGTTCCTTCTTTTAGACTTCTTTATTGTTCTTATTGTACAACTATCTTGTACTCTCAGTTCTTAATAATAAAGAAATTTTGTCTCCGTTTAAGAAAAAAAACAAAACCCATGATTGGGTAGATCGATATGAAGTTACCCATCGGAATGCTTCGTCGATCCTTTCGAAGTGTTTTGCTAGCTATAGCTTTCAGGAGTTCAACTTAAATTGGAGAACATCTATTTTTCCTGCTTAATAGAATCCTTAGTGATGTTTGTCCTTTGTGAAGTTTATCCTTAGTCAAGTTTTGTTCTTTATGCATTTTTGTTCTGGATCCTGTACTCTGTTTTCCATTTCATTATATGCTTTTGGTGGATATGGTTGTGAAGCCTTAGCTTGGTCTAGAATGTTCTTTCGTAATTGTGGAGATGATGATGGTACTATGAGGGTGTCAACCTTGAGATGTCTGGGTGCACCTGCTTTTTGTATAATTCTCTTGTACTCTGAGTTTTTGTCTCATTATTAAATTTATGCTAACTGACTCATTCCCTTTTGAAAACACAAATTCTAAAATTATCGAAAAATGACCCATTCATGGGTAGATATAATACAAGAGAAATTCTAACCAAGGGAAATAATTAAAAGATGTAAATAATATATTTAAATGCAACTAAACTATATACAAATCTACCTGCGGCAATCAATAATCTGTTAGGTACTAAATATTTAGTATGGTGTCAGTTAAGGGGTATAAGAGTAATTGGATAGCTAGGAAGTTACTAGTAGTAATTGTTTAAGGGTGGTTACTAGTAGTTATTGTGTAAGTGTGGTTACTAGGGGGTTTACAACTTGTTATAAATAGAGGGAGGGTATGTGAGGGGGGCATTCGGTGGAGTGATCTAGGGCTTGGGTGAGTGTACTCAAGAAGGGGAGTTCCAAGTGCCTTATAATTGGGTTTATCTCGTATTTTCTTATAGTTACATTATAATAAATTCAGATCTTGTTCTTGTTAGGAAGCATCCTAAGATAATCTTACTTCTACAAACTTCGTAACTACTTGATTGCGTTCTTAAAATTTATTTTGTAACATTACTTACCTGCCCCACTATTCTATTTTTGCTATTATGGATGGCTATTGAATAGATCTACCATTCTATAGTTTGCTGATGATTACAGATTTTACTTCAGGCATTTTCTTATTAGTATATGTTTATTTTGTAAAGGTTAATCCGTTTAATCTTTTTAATCTATTGTCTCACTAGCATGACTATTCATTTTTTCGCAAATAAAGTTGTATATTGTTGTTGCATCTGTTTGTTATTATGCGATATTACATTCATACAGTTTCACTTTGTGATAAGATTTCAATTGTTGCGAACAGAACACAGGCATGTTGGGTCGACAAATTTCAATTTGTTAAGCAGCAGAAGCCACACAATATTTACGTTGGTAAATCTATATCTTAACAAAAGCATAAAACTACCTTGATTGATTGTAGTCTCTTTTCTGGTTGGCTAATCATGTGTCATTCTTCACCAACTTCTACTTGATGAATTTAGACCTGATTTCACCACACACACTCTTATTATTGCTTGCAGAAGTACACGTGCATTGAGTGATATATTATCATGGTGAATATCATTCCTGTATTGAGTGTTACCCTTTTCCTTTTTTCTCCATCTGTGAAGGCTTTCTAATAGTAGTTAGATATTAATCTCTTGGTAAAGAGTTTTCAATTGAGCGTTGGGAACTCCTTGAGATGCTTCTCTTATTATTAAAGAATGTCTGGTCTTCTTTCTTGTTTATGCATTCTTATGGTGTTATACATATCATTTTTATTTCAGTGTTTTTTTAATCCAAGAATTGTGATACTTTCTTGTTATTGAACACACATAGGCATATCCAAGAGTATCAAGTTTAAAATGGCTATCTGAACAGTATTTTGTTGGCCTTTAATTCAATCCTCGGGCACTTACATTCCTAGCTTTATTTTTTTAATGGATTTTTCTTCTGTTAAATTCCCAAGAAATGTTGGAGCACTTGCATGTTAAATTTTTTGTTCCAGTTCATCTTTTCACCATCGAATTTTTGGTTTGTGCCTTATTCACTATAAGTATTTCTCTACATCTGGTTTAAATAATCACATGATGTCAAAGAGGCTGAAAGAATAGCAATGCCTTTGAATACGTGTAGCCTCCTCAGGCATGAAGTGATGACCGGCCAATAAGAATATTTTGATCTGTTTTACTTGTTTGGTAAATGGTAATCTAGAGAGAGACTTGTCAATTCTGAAACGTACTGTTTACTTCCTATATCTTATGAATAAAGATTGATGGGTCATGTATTTGTTCAATGGGGCAGCCTAATTGATCAAAAGTGATAGGTTTTTGATAGAACACGAAGTAATGTGTTCTATATGTTCATTAAGCAACCAAACTATTACAGAATACAATACTCAAACCAGTCTTGGAAACACCGAACAAACAAGTACTATTACAGACAATAACCAAGTTCAAAATAAAACATTCAAGCATCAAAAGTAATTTACCATAATGGAGAACACTTTCTAAGATTAAAGTAACTGAACAACTTCCGTAATTCTGCTCTCCAGAAATTACAGCCCCTCCACTTCCAGAAACTGATTAACCACCCCATCTTTCCTTCCATCTCTCCCTTTTAACCTCCCCTCATGTAACTAACTGTGGTCCCCACTAAGATGGTTTCCACTTCCTCCACTTCCATCACCTGTGCACGTGCCATTCCACTTGTAAGACTGGTTTGAGTATTGTATTCTGTAATAGTTTGGTTGCTTAATGAACAAATATAACACATTACTTGGTGTTCTATCAGGTTCTGTTAGGATCCCTCCTAACAAGGAGGATTACCTCAAGAAGAAAAGATGAACTCCAGAACACTTAAAAAACATCCAAATATGAAATATATATTAGAAGATCATAATAACAAGTAACAAGTAACCCTAGCCTTTTGAAAGGGCTAGACTCTCCCAAGATTCCCTTACAAGGAAATTTTTTCTTAAAATTCTAAACACCTCTCCCCAACCCCTCTCCCACTATTTATAACAAAAAGACCTAACCAACTTACCATCTATTTACTAATATGACCTCACTAACAATCATTTTCATTTTCTCCTAATAATCCACTATTGTTTGATTCTTCTTTTTGTTTCCTCTCCTACCACTGACTGGCAATGATAGCTTCCTCGGTCGTTTCTTTGTCTTTCGGTCTCCTCCCCTTCTCGTCAATAATGTTCGTCTCCTCTTCCATGCTTCTACCTCTGTTCCGTGTTTCCATTTCTACCAAGTATTTGTCTCCAACCACCTCACCCTTCGTTGTCGACCATGGGAATGCACAATTAGATTTGGCTCTCTTCCTTCCATCTTTTTCATGGTCGTTCTCTGATTCCTTCCTCCTCGAGTCATTGTTTGATTTCTCTTTCTCTCCAACTTGGATATCGTCTAGTTTCTTGTCCTCTCTTTCACTATCTCTCTGCAGCCCTTCAAAAAGCTTTGGACGAATTGATCTGGCATTCCTCTGTATTCTTTCCACCTTGCAATCCATCATCCATTTCTGCATCTTCTCCCATGTCCATGGAGTCTCTTCTCTCTCAGCCGCTTCATGTTTACAATCGGCAGCCCATTTAAGCGCTTGCTCCCAAGTTCCTTTCTCAATCATGGCCAGGTCTTCTTCCATCTCCCCTTTCACTTTCAACGCCGATCCCACACCAGATTCTTCCCATCGGCGACTAACATTGTATTCTCTCAATTCCTTCGCCAGCCTTTCGATGCTTTTGGACAACTCCACAACCAAATCTTTAAGTTCCCTAATGTCATCATTCTTTTCCAACCTCTCCTCCAATTGTTTTTGTGTCATAACCCGTGTCACCCCCAAGATGTTACAGCTCTGATACCAATTTGTTAGGATCCCTCCTAACAAGGATTACCTCAAGAAGAAAAGATGAACTCCAGAACACTTAAAAAACATCCAAATATGAAATATATATTAGAAGATCATAATAACAAGTAACAAGTAACCCTAGCCTTTTGAGAGGGCTAGACTCTCCCAAGGTTCCCTTACAAGGAAATCTTTCCTTAAAATTCTTCACACCTCTCCCCAACCCCTCTCCCACTATTTATAACAAAAAGACCTAACCAACTTACCATCCATTTACTAATATGACCTTACTAACAACCATTTTCATTTTCTCCTAATAATCCACTATTTTTCTATGTACGGTCCTTACAGTTTCATATATGAATTGATCAAAATTTGTAGGTTTGATATTATGAATTACTTTGTTTCTCAGATTTTTATACATTTTTTTAGTTATTCTTGTATTTTTTTTTATTACCAGTAAGGGGCACTTTCTTGTAACTCTTTTCATTTTCTATTCCCAAACAGGGTCGTCCATCTTTTTAGTGGCTTTCTTTTGTTCTTTCACTAACTATTCCTATAAAAATGAATAAGAGAACAAAAAATCACGGTCACTTGTTGGACCTTTCTATGAGCTTAAAAGAAATACCCACTTTCTTAGGGCTTTGGCATGGAGTGGAAATTTGTGGTGTATCTTCCATAGGCATTTTTTAGTCAGGGGGCTAGCTACCTAGGGATATGAAAATTATGGTTCACTGTTTTTATTTCTGTTAATTCAATAAAAATGTGAGATAAATTTCAATAACTAATATGAACAAATATATTATTCAAACTAAAAATTATAGTATTTCAGATTTTACACTTGATATGTTTTATCGCTATTTATAAAATTGAATATTTTTTATTCAAACTACAGAAGTTAATAGCATATAGGTAAATAAGTAATATCATTTATTTAACTTTCACTTTAAGTTACTTTCCTTTTCCTTGTTCTTGTTGTGGTCATGACATCTCATTGGTTTTGTTTATTAACTTTTTAATTTTATTTTATTTTAAAATTATTTATTTATTTATTTGTTTGATAGGTGGCATTTTTTTTTATCTTTTTTATTTTCTTTTTGTAACAAGAATAGAAGACATCGTTCATTTATTGTTGAAATAGTATTTTTAATATTGTAAACAGACTATAGAGAGCAGTTCATGTGGTGAAAGTGGTGAAGGAGAAGCTGTGAACCTGTCTCAATTGGTAACAAGACACCAACCCTTTCAACATTTAATTATAAATTGACTATTTACGTGCTTATCTTGTTAGTGTACATCAATTATCTGCAATTTTTTTTGTAACTTTTCCTACATTACTTATACCTGCAGAACCTCATCGATCTGGCAGGTTCTGAGAGCTCAAAAGCTGAAACTACTGGTATAAGGCGAAAAGAGGGGTCATATATTAATAAAAGCCTTCTAACTCTTGGAACAGTGAGGCCTCTCAAACATTAACTTTTTAAATCAAACTTTTAGTATCTTCTTACTGCCGTTTGTTTGTTTGTACGTGATTCTCATTTCTAATACTGTCTTATTCTGTGTAATCTTCTGAATGCTATTAGATACTTATACAAATTATTTAGCATGCTATTTTTTTATGTCTTGTGTTACCTATCATTTGTGAGGAATAATAGTATCTTTAAAGAGGTTTGAGAGGTTTTTAGGTTTGATGCTATTTTGTGAGCATTGGTTATCTGACCTTTTTTGTATTTTTTTTTTATATGGAAAAAAGGTTTGCATTTGAATTAATGAAATGAGACTAATTCTCAAAATACAAAATAGGAAATAAAGCAAAGAAATGTAAGACAAAACCCACCAATTTCTAGATAATAATGGAATTGAAAAAAACACTTGAAACCCAAAGAAGATTAGAAAAGGAGAAAAGCTCATCCAACGTTCTGATGAAACAACATTCAAATAAAATACGTGGAGGGTCTTCATTGTCTGCCAAACAAAGAGGACAATTTGAGGCCGAGAGTGATTGACTTGGAAGTTGGAAGCTTTCTTTGAATTATGAGCTATTTCTTTTGGATTAGAGTTCTGTTTTCTTGTTGGGTTTGTTTTTTTCTATGGTTTTGTACATTCTATCATTTTTCTCAAAATATGTATATATTTATTAAAGAAAAAAAGAAAAAAGAAAATAAAAAGAAGTGGAATTGAATTCATTTACAGGAGGTAGGACCCTTCCTGTATGAGTGTTTCTTGGATATACATCTTAATAGCCATGATTGAGTGTAGGAAAGCTCTTTTGGCTGGAACTCAACATTGACCTCTTTAACTTATGTGTTGATTTTATGGAATTAATCTATATTTCATTCATTATTTAATAGAGATACAAGCCTATATATAACCATAGAGAAATACACTTAAGGAAATAATATCAAATAATATCTCCAGAATAATATCTCCTAAGAATAATCTAATTATATTAATACCCTCCCTCAAACTCAAGGTTGAAATCACAAACTTGAGTTTGCTAAGAACTAAGAAAAGAAACAATATATCTAGAATAGAATAAAAAACCCGAAGAACAAACACACAAAGAACTTCTAGGTTAAAACAAACCCACGAAAAACTTCTGGGATAGAAACATAGATCCTCGTATAGAGATCTATAACAGAACCTAGGAAGAACGAAACAAGAACTTCGGGGGGAAAAATGAAAGAGCAAAACTGAAGCAAAGTAGAATCAAAGCTGGACGAAAACAGGGTCGGAATTGGACAGAAGTGTTTTGTCAGATCAAAATGGAATCGAACGAACTAAACTAGAGCAAGTCAGAATCAGATTAAACGGGAAATCTGGGGCGAACAGAACGGAAACTGAACTGAATGGAGCAGGGAGGCTTAGCGGATCTGAACAAAAACAGAAACGAGGCGTCGTTGGATCTGGGCTTCGATCTAAACTTTGAAGGCAGACATGAAGGATGGGTCTGAACGAAATTAGACAGATCTGGAACAGATTGGAGGCAGACGCGAGGATCTGAGGACATGGGGTTTCATGGTTTTGTTGGGACAGCGTAAGGAGATGGAGCAACGGCAACGAAACGCAGCGGCGAGCGGAGCTTCTTGATGACGACGGAAAAACTGAAACTCTTCGGCTGGGCGTTCGGCTTCAACTGACAGAGGTTCAATCGGTTGCTTGGCTAACGGAAAAACAAGAGGTCGGACGAAGAACTATGAAGGAGATGGCCGCCGCAGACGCTAGTGAAAAATGAATGGGGTTTCTGGGGTTTGGTTGGTGGCAGATTTGAACAGCAATGAGTGACAAAGGGAAGGTGCAACGACAACGGCAAATTTGCAGATCTAAGGGGCGGCTTCAGCTAATGGGAGATGATTCTGCCTCCGTTGATGAATGATCAACGGAGGCAGAGATCAAACGGGATGTGGAGGCTAGAATTCAATAAGGCGAAAACCCTAGAGCTCTGATACCATGTTGATTTTATGGAATTAATCTATATTTCATTCATTATTTAATAGAGATACAAGCCTATATATAACCATAGAGAAATACACTTAAGGAAATAATATCTCCAGAATAATATCTCCAGAATAATATCTCCTAAGAATAATCTAATTATATTAATATTATGGATCAAGAAAATCTGTTTAGCTGTGAGTGAATTGGATTACCTTCGCACGCGGTTGGGAGGAAATTTCAATGCTTTGTTCTTTTCAAACCTGGGGGTAGAGGGAGTTGCTTGAGTAAATGATCAATGGAAGACTGCTACTTTGCAAGCAAGGAAGGCTCGCTATTCCTCAACTGTTGCTTACTGTATCTATTTACTTTATGTTTCTTCTCAAGATGCAGGTCAAAACTAGCAAAATTCTTGAAATGAAAATGAGAGATTTCTTATGAGCACATGAAGGTAATGGGAAAGGAAGCAATTTAGTAAATTAGAAGATAGTGGTCAATCACATTAATGGGAGATTTTGAACTTGGCAATCTCAAAGATAAAATATTGCTTTTGGTCTCCCAATGGATTTGGAGTTTTTCCCTTGGAGGAAATTCTCTTTGGAACTCTTTTATTGAGAACAAATACGGGTTGAATGGAGGTCTGTTTTTTGTCCTATAATTTTGCTCTAATCATCTTACTGTAGGGTTAGAACTGGAGAAATAATAGCTTGGGGAACTGGATGCTAGGCACCTTAAATTCAAGTCCCTGGGACTTATACCAAATCTCTAATTTCAAAGGAAGGGAAGTTAGTTCATTTGTAGGATGTGGATATAAAAGGAAATTTGCTCAATATAAAAAGGAAAAAAAGAAAGAAGAAAGAAGGCGGAGGAATTTCAGTTGTACATACCACATTAGAATCTTTCGAGTGGAACGAGAATCTCGATAACCTAAACAAAAATGCAGACTGTCAAATATCAAGTTGAACAAATTCGCTTACATCCCTATCAAATATAAAGAGGATTACAAGAAGGAAAACCTCAACTTAGAACTAAGGAAGGTTATAGAGTAATTGCAGATGACATGGGTTCTTATTACTTGTTTTTTTTTAAATCTTTTTAAGCACCTTATTTACTTGATACCCTTTCCTTTCCTGTGAAGAAACTAATATTAAATATTTCCCCTAAGGTTAGTTTTCCATGTACTTATTGTTCTCTGTACTGGAGAAAGTTCATAAAGAACAAAGGATGGTGGAAAATAATTTTAGTAATCACTCGTTAATTTTCTTATGAGCACTATATCATATCAAATTTAGTCAATTGGTACCCACCGGTAGCACTCTCTCACAGCACTGGTTGCCATGTTGGATCTAAACTCTACCACCAATGATGAGTTGTCATTTGTTGTAAAGGACAACATAGTTGATGCTGATTTCTTGTGTCAGGTAATATCAAAGCTAACAGATGGAAAGGCAAATCATATACCATACCGTGACTCTAAACTTACCAGACTTCTTCAGTCTTCACTTAGCGGTCATGGGCGCGTGTCTGTAAGGCTTTTTATGCCTTATTATCTGAATGAATTTTGTTTTAAATTTCAAAGATGTTTCATTGATTTAATTAGCATAAAGAAAACATTAGTTTGCTCACTCTTCTGTATTTGTATTCACAGCTTATATGCACAGTTACTCCAGCATCAAGTAGTTCAGAAGAGACGCATAATACATTGAAATTTGCACATCGAGCAAAACACATTGAAATTCAAGCAGCACAAAATAAGGCAGGAGTGTTTTCTTTAATAGAAAAGTTATTTTCTTACTACATGTTTGCTTGTTAAACCAGCTGATTAATTTGAGAAAAAATGTAGCTGATTTCTCATACCTGCAGATTATCGACGAGAAATCACTTATCAAGAAATATCAGAATGAGATTCGATGTTTAAAGGAGGAGTTAGATCAACTAAAGAGGGGTATTATGACTGTTCCTCAACTGAGAGATTCTGAAGACGACATTGTACTCCTGAAGCAGAAGGTACTGTCACATTTGAGGTGTTGATTCGTAACCCTGTTAATATATAAAAACACATTCCAACCAATTCCCACAAAAATATAAATTTGGATTTCTTTTGGACTTTGTCTCTCTTTTATTGTATATTTAATTTTGTGGTACTAAAAAACAAATCAACCGCCTACCTCTTTAGATTATAAATTACTTTTTCAATGATAAGTGAAATATGCTGTACAGAGGGTTGGAGGGGAGAGAAAAAAAAGCTGGAATTGCAAAATGAGGAGTATAATAAAAATTATGACCTTAATTTAACAGGATCTGCTCTATTGGTCGTACAACTGCATCCTTGAGTTTTGAGGATTATAATAAAAGTTGTAATTTTATTTTGATATTAACATTAGTTTTTGTTCTTCATTCTGTACAGTGAGAGATCAAAAACAGAATTTTATTCAAATGCAGTTAACTTCCAAATATTCAGTATTTAAAGGACTAAGACCAGTTAACTATAACCTAAGGAACCAGTAATCAGCAGCATAAGTAGTAATAAACGGGCCAACTAAGGAGTAACATAAAACACTTCATAACTAAACTACTCCAGCCAATGGAAACCTAAAATAAAATTACACAAAGATGAAATAAACTGAAAGTGTTCTTAATAATGGGGCAATTACTTTTGATTGATGACTTTTTCATAATTTAAAAAATAAATAAAATAAAAAACCATTGGTTGATGACTTGTGGCTTTAGCCTTCCTGTAAAGGAGTGAGGTGCGGCATGATATCATGGATATCAATAAATAAAAATATATATGTAGGTGTGTATGTACTACTAATAATAGATTTCAAGATTGTATTATGAGTCATTTGATTGTACATGGTTATACATGCTTTAGTGCCAAGCTGTTTGATGGCAGAATATCTATTTACTTCCCTTTCTCTTGCTGCAAGATAAGGTGTTTGACTTGATCTATTTCTTTTGGTGTGACCCTATGCGTAAAGTTAGAAGATGGTCAATTCAAACTACAGTCAAGATTGGAACAGGAGGAAGAAGCAAAAGCTGCTTTATTGGGCAGAATTCAGCGTCTAACAAAGTTAATTTTGGTCTCCACAAAGGCATCTCAATCTTCACGGTTTCCTCACCGGCCTAGTCTTAGGAGAAGACATTCTTTTGGGGAGGAGGAAGTATGTACCTTATCGTTATTGCCTTAAGATGATCATTAATTAGTGATTTATATGACTATGAGTACATTAATGGTTATTACTCTCAATATCATTTAAATGTTGTGGACTTCTGAACTTAATACTTGGTGCATCTATTGTCTCTGAATGCTTATCTACATGTGGACAGCTAGCCTACCTGCCATACAAGAGGCGGGACCTAATTTTAGATGATGAAAACATTGACATGTATTCTTCCATTGAGCCCAATAGTGAAGCCAATGAGGATACGGTTAAGGAGGAGAAGAAAACCCGAAAGCACGGCCTACTAAACTGGTTAAAATTGCGGGTATGTGGTATTTGGATACTCGAGTTCTGCTGTATTATCACTATTATTAGTTTTTTGCTTAAGATTACTTTAGGGTTTTAGTTCTCATGCATTGATTAAACTCATTGATTAATGATTGTTGTGATAGATCCGCATTGTATCTGTTTCAATAAGACATGTTTTATAGACATACTTGATCTCAGGCATATATGATGATATTATAGGGAGTTTCTTTGGCCATTTAGTGAAAAGACAATCAACTTGTTTCACCGCTTTGACATATTTGTTTGTACAAATGTTATAAATGAACTTCCTAAGTAAACTTGGTTCTTAATATCTTCATCTTTTAGCTTCTGCCGTTGACTTTAAGCCTCAAGATCTAATTAGCTGGAGCTGTATTTATTCATCCAATCACTCCTAGATATTAAAAAGGTGAATTATTCACCAAAATAAAAGGTCAAAAGAAAAACCGAGTGAAACATCAGGTGCAAATTATTTATGGTATCGATCATATTAATACGAGGTGCCTTTTAGAATTAAATGAAGATGGTATCAGAAAATTGATTGTAGACTCTCGTTTTCTCTTTCCTAGGAATTTCTCAAGTACTCTCTTACAGCCTGCATGACTCCTACTTTATTTTAGCATACGAATCCTTCTAAAATTTATAAAGATTTGTTTGGTTCTTGATTCTTGCTCTTGAATCTCCTGCTACTTGAAGTTTGTTTATTCCTTTATGTCTGGATTATATTCTCAACCTGCAAGGTTGGTTGAAGTTTGAGTATTCCTACATATTCATTGCTCCCTTTTCAATATCTCTACTTTGTACTTTGTCTATTTTATGTTTTTTTATGTTACTTCTTTTTTTGTTTGGTTTTTATTGTGGAGCATTGGACTCTTCATTTTTTTAATGAGCAGTATGATATCCTTTTAATATATGTATATAAACCTACAAAATATCTGAGTAACGCTTAAATTGAAAATATATATAAATTGCCCAAGTATGCTATTTTTTATGGATTTTCTTTATTGTATTCATGATGATATTTTATTGTGTAGATGTTTACACGTTTTCTATTTCTCTTGATCAGAAACGAGATAGTGGCTTGGGAACTTTGACAAACACAAGTGATAGGTCAAGTGGAATGAAGTCAACAAGCATTCCTTCCACACCTCGAGCTGATCAGAATAATGTTCCGACAGAATCCAGATTATCCCATTCTTTACAAACAGAAAGCTCCCCATCTGCAGATCTCTTATCCGACGCCAGAGAGGAGAAAGAAGCTCCTGAGGAAAATATTTTTGATCCAGAGACACCTTTGGTATGCATGTGATTGCATTTCATGTTGAAAGTTATATTAGACCTGAGTTAGTTGTTGCCTTTGTTAGCTTTCTCTGATGTCCATAATGGAGTAATTCAACCTCTCATTGGCGAAACAAATGAAAGTAGTGCAATCCTCAGACACCAGCATAGCCCATGACTCTTCCCCAAAAGTTTTATTGTTCTTAAAAAACTGTTTTAGTATATAAACTTAATTGGTTCTCGCTTGAGTTGAATTTCTTCCTTGGAATTACAACTTTTGTGATCAAGAGAGTCAAGTTAGCTAGATTGTTAAAAGTAGAAGTAAAGAGGTGTAGACGTGAATGATGCAGAAGTAGGAACACAAATGATAATCTTGTTCTACTCTCTTTATTAAAATAAATCAAACCGTGTATATCATTTCTTCTTGCTTGCATATTCTTCTTGATTTTTTTTTTCTGCATCGAACCAATTTTTTTTTTTCTTTAGAGTATTGTTAGATATCTAAGAATTACAAATTCAAATTCCTTCCTTATTTTTTAAAAAAATGTAATTACCATTTTTCTGCAAGACATTTGTAATTGCTTCACCATTTACCTTTTTTGAAAATAAAATAAAAGAAAAAGACGTTTATTATTCTCCATACCATGATATAAAAATGTTTTTCTTATGTCAAAATTGATTGATCCGTTTTGCCAGACTAGCATAAAATCAAGCGATCAGATTGACCTCCTAAGGGAACAGCAAAAGATTTTATCTGGAGAGGTAGCACTTCATTCAAGTGCTTTGAAGCGTTTGTCTGATGAGGTTGCAAGAAACCCCCAGAAAGACCAAATTCATGTAAGAGCTTATTATCCTAGAGCTAAATGTTTACGCTCTATCAATCTGTCAAAGCACTTTAGTCTTATGGTTCTTTTGCTATTAAGTTTGAGATGAAAAGGTTAAAAGATGATATCAACGCAAAGAATCAGCAGATAGCTTTTCTCGAAAAGAAAATTGCAGATGCTTCACCAAATAAAATGACGGACCTGGAGATAATGCATGTAAGGTCTTTGGTAGTTTTTGTATATTCAATTTTCTTTTAGGTGCAACCTCAGTTCTGCTTATGCAAGCCTTCGTGCTTGTCTTATTACTGCAGGAAATTGATGAACTGACTGCACAGTTGAATGAGAAGTCGTTTGAACTTGAGGTGATTGATGAATTGGATATTATGAATAATCTCGAACTTGTGTTTCAGATTTGAATTTACGGTCAGCATCATGAATTAATTTTTTAAAAAAATATTGCCAGGTGCTTCTCATCAATTGTTATTATTTTCCTGTCTGTGGACCATAAGAAAAAAACAAAAGAAAATCTGAGTGCACTGTTGTTGGTACTTGCTTTCTGATTTGGTGGTCACTGTGTGTTTTCCGTATCTACAAGTCTTTAGTTTAGTCCAACTTTTTTGCATTCATATCGATATATTGGGTCATCGTTACAAAAAGAGTTCTAAAGATGGAAGTCATGAAAAAAACAGGCATCAATTTCTCCAAGGTGTTACTCAAGTATAGTCATCCTTTTCTCAGTAGTATGAGTGTTGAACTCTCTTTCTGTTCAATTCTACAGGTTAAAGCTGCAGATAATCGGATCATTCAGGAGCAGCTAAACCAAAAGGTAAATAACTACTTTCGCACATCTTATTAAGATAGCTTCTCCAAGAGTCATGATTTCATTTATTGGTTGTGACTAACATTCTTCTATCAGATCTCTGAATGTGAAGGACTACATGAAACTGTAGCCTCCTTAAAGCTACAGCTAGCTGATACACTTGAATTGCGAAATACACCGAAAGATGAAAGATTAGCACAGGTATCTTTTATAGTCCCAACATTTTCCCTGTTGAGTGATCATCACAACTCACTTTCTAGCAGGTTCAGAGGAAATATTATGGGCTGTTTCTTTATTAAGAACATTTTACCAATTCTTTTTCTTTATTGCATTTTCAAATAAAAGAACCAATATGCCAAACTCCAGTTTTTCTACTGCTCAGTTTTGTGATTATTATCTCTGTATGATCTAAATCTATTTGATGTACCTTAGGAGTCAATTTATATTAAAAAGTAAAAGTAAATAAATGATGAAAAGATTAATTTTATTCTTTCCCCTATGACAGGAGGTTGATGAACTGAAGCATAAACTGGCTGAACTAACGGAGTCAAAAGAGCAGCTTGAGCTAAGAAACCAGAAACTTGCAGAGGAGAGTTCATATGCTAAGGGTCTGGCATCAGCAGCTGCTGTTGAGCTCAAAGCCTTATCAGAAGAAGTTGCAAAGCTCATGAATGAAAATGAGAGACTAGCATCTGAACTTGCTGCATCCAAGAGCTCCCCTTCGCAGAGAAAATCTACTATCGGAATGCGGAATGGCCGTAGAGAAGTTATTTCAAAGCGCACTGACATTGGTCCGTCTGCTGCAGAACTGAAGAGAGATCTGGCCATTAGTAAGGAGAGAGAACTATCTTATGAAGCTGCTCTTCTCGAAAAGGATCATAGAGAAGCCGAACTTCATCGAAAGGTTGAGGAATCAAAGCAGAGAGAAGCTTATCTAGAAAATGAACTTGCCAACATGTGGGTTCTAGTTGCAAAATTGAAAAAATCACATGGAAATGAAACTGATGACCACTCCACTGTAGACACGTTGCGGCTTGATGATGACAGGTTGATATGAAGTAACTGCAAACATCATAGGTGAATGGTCAAGGATGTTGCTGGTTTGTGTGTATGTGTGAGAGTGAGAAAGAGAGAGAGAGAGAGTGTGTGTATGTGTGAGATGTAAAAAGAAATGTTCAGCGCCATCACATTGGTGTATTTGTGTATAACAAGGTAGGGCTGCTTTCATTCATCAGAAAAAGTTACTGTTTCTTTTTTTCTCTTCATCATTGCTTGTTTTATGAGAATTCATTTTCGATGTTAATGTAGGCATTGGCTTTCAAATATGCTTCAGCCTGTCTGTTGGCTATGGTTCTGGCGTTGCGTTCAAAGATTTCTTGTACTGAAGGGGATGGGAATCCCATAATAAGTTGAAACTATGGCCCAAAATTGATTTTCAGCATCACAATTGAGAACAACTCTTTCTATCTCGATTTTACTTACTAACATAAGGGTATTTTTTATTTTTTATTTTTTATTTTTCAAGTTTAAAAGTTCATTGAAACTTTTAGAACGTTGGAATACTTTTAAGCACAAAGTTAAACAATTCAAGAGTGTTTTCTTCAATCCCCTTCTATTGATTATTAGTAGATTTTTGGAATCGTGTTAATTGTAAGAATATTAGAACTTAAGTTTAGTCCTTTTGAAGGTAGTTAACTTTTGAAGGGAGTTAAATTAAACTAATTACTATAAAATATAATTATATATAATGAATTATGATAATATACATAGGTTATCAGTTGTTATATAACACACTGTTCAATTCTAAGTTATAATATCTAATCTATAGAATTCTATATTATAACTTATACCATCACATGTTTTATATATAAATGTATAGGATGCTTTTGTATTCGATTGTTATTTATTTCCTTTCTCTTTTCTACTTCATTGTTATTATTTTTCATTTGTTCTTTATTTAATAACATGTCATCAACAAGTCTCACCACTTTGGACATTTTGTAAAAATTGGTTTTGATTCATGTTAAAGGACCATTGGAATCTTCTTTTAATTTTGGTTATTTTGTGATAAGTATGTATTTGATGTATTCATAATTTATCTTTTCACTACCATCATTCATCTTTCTTGAATTTAAACATAAAGTTAAAAAAAGGTAGGTGTTCTAGTTTAATCATATATATAGCTTATATGTTTGCAAATTGATGGTTAAAGTGTATTTAATTTTACATTTTACATTTGATTTAATCAAATTGTAAAACTCATACAATGTTTTATGTGAGCATTGAAACTAAAATATTGAGTGGTGGTTTGAAAGACATTTGTGAGTTTTTAAAAGAAAATAATGGAAACAAATTATATATATTAAATTTGTTTAGACATATACTTTTTGAGTGTGCCTACATAATTAATTATATGCGGTAAGTCATCAGTCATCATAATAGCTAAGTCCTCGTTGGATACAAGTTTTTTACTGTTTGCCCAAGTATAAGCAAAACAATAGGTTTTCCTAGATAATCTAAGGTCGAACACAAGGAATTGATATCAAAACTTAGTTATAGGATCTACTCTTCAATTAGGATGTATAAAAGAATTCTATACAATATGACAAATGCAATCTTGAATTATATCTACTTATCTATACTAGAGAATTTGTAAAGGTGGTACACTTATTCTCCTTTCGGGGTCCAAATGATTAAGCCTAGCTAACCAAGGTATACCCGGAAGAATTCACTTATAAGACTTATAGAGCTTCACATTTATGGACGACAACCTCTCTGCGCTTGATGCCAATACTTGTTCTCCTTTCGAGACACAAATGATGGAAGTTATCTCATGAAGGTGGAGTTTGTCTTCAAACTTCTCCTTACGCACGTTAGCCATATCCTTGCTACTTGCCCTCTCGAGTAGTTGACTATATACACTGGCCAAGTGATGAAAATAACTCAGCTAATGCAATAAGGATTATAGGTTAAGCTTCTTAACAAGAACTTATCACAACCTTAAACTACGAATAACACATCAACAGATGAAAAGTAAAGATGTGATGGATTGAAAAGGTATAAACAGGTAATATATATTAAAGAATGCTGGTCTTCGGCCATCGTACAATATGAACAACATAAATTACACAAAAATGAAAAAATGGAAAGAAAGAGAGCATGGACAAGATTACAAGTTAGGGGGAGGAAGTGGAACATGGACTCTTATTTGTTCGAACTCTAATCTTTCACTTATAGTTTAATCGAAGAAGAAGAAGAAGAAGAACTTTACAGACGGTGGAAAGGCTAATCCTTTCCACCTTTCTCTAGGTTTGGCCCATTTAAGCTCGTTGTTATGAATAGTGTAGAAAGAGGCTTTTTATACACCGTTTTTGGGCGGGAAACTATTCTTCTGGATATGTCGGCACCGAAAGCAGCCTCTGTCAACACGTCGCATCAACTCCAACTAGCACTTTTGTCTTCTAGTGAACCTCTTCTCGCGTTCTAATATGGTCTTCTCGCTTAGTCTTTGCGCGAGTTCTTCTGCTATTTGCTAGCTTTTTTTTTTTTTACATTGATAACTTGTAGAAATAAAAGTTATTATAGCCTTTTAGGTAGAATAGTGGGACCAAAAACGCATGTTAAGTGTGCTAAAACGTGTAGCTTATGTTGCAAATACACAATTATTTATAAATACATTTTACATAAGTTTCATGCCTGTTTTACCCCATTTTTAGTGTCTAAGCGCATGATTATTAACAAAAGAGTAAGCTAGCAAATCACAGAGGAACTCCTGTAGAGACAAGACTACTGAAGACCAAATTACCACGTGAGTAAAGTTTTGCTAAAAGACAAAAGTGACAGTTGAGAGTGATATGACTTGACGAAAATGATAGTTTTCGATGCTAACATGTCCAAAATGATAGACTTCCCACAAAAGATGCCTATATAAGAATCTCTATCACAACCAAATAAAGAAGGTTTGTATGGGTCATAAAGACTAGACGTCTACATTGACTGGTCATCCCTAGAGAGTTGGTGGCAAGAACTAGCCTTACCACCATTTGTAAATTTCATCTTCATCTTCTCTAGTCAGTCTGTGGAGTGAAAACTTTTAGTTTGAGTGAAGAAGATCTCATCCTCATCTCCCCCTAACTTGTATTATCTTCATTCTATTTTCTTTCCATTTTTATATTTCTTTATATTGTATGTGTTCATATTGTACAGTGACCAAATGTCTTTATTCTTTAATACAATGTATATTTATACACCTCTCAATCCATTCAACTATTTACTATTTGTTTGTCTTTCTGTTATTTGTAGTTTAAGTCTATGATTCATGCTTGATAAGGAGTTTTACTAGCTTATAATTCTTATCGTGTTAGTTGAGTTATTTCCATCGCTTGGTCAGTGTATGTTGCAAACTATCCGAGAGGGTAAGCATCAAGGATGTGGCTAACACACGAAAGAAAGTGTTTTCTCACCATAGCGAGATGACTTCTATCATTGGTATCCCGAAAGGTGAACAAGTGTGGACAAAAGGCATCGAGAGGTTGTTGTCCTTAAATGCGAAGCTCTATAAGTAATATAGGTAAAGACTTCTAGATATACCTTAATTAACTAGTCTTAGTCATTTGGATCTCGAAAGGAGACCTAGTGTGGTGTTCAATGACTCTGAGAGGAGCACACGTTAATCATAAACTAGTCTAGCGAGTTATATCGCATTGAGGTGGTTGCATAGCTTATATTCGTGTGATAACCTTAGATCCTTCTTCATCCTTCTCGCAACACAAATTAGTGCACGCCCCTTCTATGCCACCTTCATTCTTTCAATCACCTCTTTAAGTCATCTTTACAACTTCTCTAGGATACTTAGGTAGTTTTTATTATTTTTATATTTTTTTAAACTTATTTGTCATAATGCCTAGTTAACGACTAGACCCTGGAACTAAGCTTTGATATTAATTCCCTGTGTTCGACCTTGGTTCATCCGAGAAACCTATTGTTTTGCTTACACTTGGACAAACAATAGAAAAACTTGCACAACAAGGACTTGAAAATAGGTGGTGGGGAACATTAGGAGCATTTTGCATGTAATGATCATGTCCACTCCCATATTGAAGAGAATACTGGAAAATATTTTACATCTAATGATCCGTATTCAATGACACGTCATCACACCATAACATACAAACTACCGCAAGGTCATACAGTTTGGGCTTTGCTAAATAAGTCTGTGCATATTGATTATAGACAAAAAATTTACAGTATTGTTCTTAAAGACGACACAAATTATTCCACGTCAAGTCCAATGAAACACAATCTCAATTTCGAAACAATTACATCCACGAGCAATACATTTTTGGGTGAGAGTTTCAAGACCAACACAATCATTCATAAACCTGCATTAAGACACTAAAAACACCATAAAGTAGGCATATAGGCTTATGTAAAGTGCATTTCCAAATATTTATGTTTTCAACATATGATAAACGTTTTGACACTTTTACTATGCATTGTGGTCCTATTATTTTATAAAAAAGGTCATAATTGTTGAATCAGTATGACAACCCTAGAGGGTCGGGGGTGAATATGGTTTAATTTAACAAATAAGCCTAAATTAAATTAATTTGATAGTTTTTAAATTAAATAAAGAAACTTTTTAAAATATGTTAAATAACAAGATTGAAAAATATATGCAAGAGTATGAAATCAAACTTAGCCAACAAGAATATGTAACTAAAAATAAATGCAAAGATAATTAGAAAAAAGTTAGAGAAGAAGACACCGTAATCTTATAGTTGTTCAGTCAAACTCGACCTACATCCACTTTTTCAAGCACCTCTTGGGATTTTGATTGAAAATCTTCTTTTTAACTCTTTCCACGGATTAGAGTCGAACCACTACTTACTCCTTTTTTGGGCTCAAGAGCAAAGTCAATTCTTTTCACGAGTTAGGATCCAATTGTTACAATATGTTGAAATATTAAATCACACAAAAGAAAAATTCTCTAAAAGAGTAATTATACAATTTGAAGCTCACAAATATTTAATCATCACAATACAATAAGAATTCTCAAAGACAATATGAAAATAATAAAAATTAGAAGCTTTATTGAGTAACAATGGCGGCTGTTGCACTTTTTGAGGATTGTAAAGTTGAATAAAGTTGTTAAAAAAATTTGGAAAAAAAAGAAGTATTTAAAAAGAGAGAAAAGATATTGAAATCTAAAATCACTTTGGATCATTCGATGTAAGTAAAAGAAAATTGAATGTTAGACACATCACAAATAATAATATAATAATATGTCTTATCAAAATAATTTGTTTGAAGTCCAATAAAACAAGATCACAATATTTTTAAAAAGGATAGTGGTAAATTTAACAATTAGATTCAAAATAATTAACTATATAAATCATACTAGTCTATAGCAATAGTTTTAAAATAATATAATAATACATTTTTTAAAAAATAATTGGTTTAAAGTCCAATAAAACAAATTCACCATTTAAAAAAAAAATAGCTGTGAGACATAAAGATTAATAATAATATTAAATTTATTTTCTTTTTAAAAGCGAATAAAAAAAGTCACACGTGTTACTTCTTTATTGCTACGAGAGATTTTCTCTAATTAGTTCAAATTTGATTAGTTGACCGTCACGTCACCATCTTGAATATTTTTCCGTTAACTTTTTAGAGCAATATTTTCTTTGTTTGGACTCCGATTTAGATGATTCAAAAGGCATCAGAATTATTGTTCCGAGTTCTACATTATGGATTATTCAAAATAATAAAATTGTCAATAAAAAATTCAGATTTGTTATCATCATCTTTTCTTCTACCGTCAAATCAACTTTTATCTTTCCAAAATAATTATATTTTACAAAAATCAAATCTTCTCTCTTTATTAAATCTCATCAAATTCAATCAACTTTATTTTTTTACAAAAATTATTATACTTTTACAAATAATTATATTTTTTCAAAATATTATTATTTTCTTATTCTTCCTAAACAAATATCTCATCTCAAAATAATTATCCTATCACAAATTTATTTTTGTCTTCTCTACAAAATATAATATATCTCCTAAATAATTATATTTTAACAAATATAATTATCTTTTCCTTTTCCACAATAATTGTATATATATATATAACATATAATTATCAAATCTTCAACAAGATTTCCACTCTTCTAACTTAATTAAATAACATCCAAATTATTTAATAAATTTCAATTTTCATAAAACCAAATAATTTTCACAATTTTACTTAAACCTCGTAACATACCATTAAATCAAATTCTTAACAAACACCATAAATTCAAATCTTCTAATTAATTAAATATTCATTCAATAAAGATATAATAAATTTCAATGTCCACAAAATCAAATTATTCTCATTACGTGAAATCAAAATAACGCCCAATAAGTTAAATATAATTAAACAAAACTAACATAATTAACTCCAAAAATTATCTTAATTTTTGGAACGTGTCAATTAGTTTATATTTTTCATATCTTCAAATAAATTATTTTGTATTGCAAATTTAATTAGGATATTTGGTTTCTTAAATTCGATCGCATTCATCTTTACATATATATGGTAATATTTTTATATATACGTTAAGATTGTATAACGTTAATGTTATTTTTCAAATATGAAAATAAATATTCAATATTATCTTTAAAATTATATAACGTTAATATTATTTTCAAAATATGAGAATAAATATTCAAGATTATCTTTAATTTTATTTTATTTTTGTCGTGCTTATATTTGAAACTTATTTGATTGGTGTATATTTAAATTATTTTTATATGAATTTTATTAATTTAAAAATTTTATATACAATGAATTATATATATTAAGTTCACTTAAGACAAAGTTTATAAATGTTATGTATAATACTTAATTACTTCTAACCCAATTTTTATTTAATGCACTTGAAGTTACATAAATCAGTTAGTACTCATTGTTTTTACTCTACATCAGTAGTTGCACATATCAAAACAAATGTGCGCTTGCAATAAAAATTTGAGAGAGAAAGTTTGAAACATTAATATTAGATATCAATCATATGAGCATATTTTTCTATAAAAAAATGGTAAATTTCAATCAAATAATTTATTGTTCACTGAAGTGAATGTTGCAATGTTTAGTAATTTAAATAGTAATTATGTTAATAGAAAAGAAGTATTTATTATATTACAACCTCGTATATATTTACATGAGAATTTTATTTTCTAAATATGTTTGAAAAAATGTGCAATAATCTTGTACTGGTGGTACATTAAGAGTCTATTTAAAAAATTAAAATTCTTAATGATTGTTCACACGAGGTTTCGGAAAAATGTAATTCGTGGAATTGAAATTTGTATATTGATGAATATTGTGAATACAATTTCTAGTATTTTACTTCTTTGATGCTTTCTCTCGAATACAAGTTAAAAACGTAGAACTTATTGGTCTTCAGTCTTCAGAATGTTGTAGTTACAAGTTGATTTGACCTTCGATCTTCTGGAATCCAAGGAAAGTTCAATCTTCCATGTCTTCAATTTTTCAGAAGTTGTTGATCTCGAGGTTGGTACAGACTTGCACGTCTTGAGAGCTTGTGTAGAAGTTTGAATATTCAATTCTTCGGTACTTTAGAGCTTCAATTCTTCCTTCAACCAAAGACCTCTTAAATGAATGACAAATGTCTCTATTTATAGAGAATTTCATGGACTTTAGGTGGGCTTGAGTCTATTTTCCTGATGGGCTTGGACTTGGGCCAAGTTGTCTGTTGGGCTCGGACTTGGACCCATTTTCTTGATAGGCTCGAGCCCCCTTGTTTGGCCCGATTTTTCGTCAAGGACTTGAATTGGGTTGGATATGAGAAAACTTGACTACCCAAATCCAATCAAATTATAATCATCACAATTTTGCTGTGATGACGTGACATTATTTAATTAGTTGAATTTTTTTGTTCAACAATGATGAAAAGGATAACGATGTATGAAAAAAAAAACTTTGAGAATTTATTTGTCATAGCATTCATTTTAACCTCTTGTATATGATATTACTTGGATGTTACAAGTTCGTTACAATCTCTCAAAGACATGATTATTCTTTTTGTATATGAATTAGATATTTGGATTTATTTTCAATCTCCTCAAGATAAATAAGAATAATTAATATGTATGTTTTGCATATAATACATCTATTCATATTATATTTAAAAGTCGATAATATGTCCAAAATTGAAATGGTGGAAGAGAAAAATGAAGTATAATATTAAGTTATGAAGACTTGATAGTCTTGATTAAAAATTTTGGAAGAGAATATTATTTTGTCTAAATGAACAAAATTTATAATTGATATACTTTATTCTCTTGTAACAAAATTTTAGTAAATTTGAAAGGTATGCAATATCATCTTGAGAGATTTATAATAAGAGTAATATATGATAAAATATCACTATATATAATCAATCTTCCACTGAAAGTGCATATAGAAAATTTGTGTACTATGCAACAATGAACACGAAGTTTATTGATCCAAATATAATTTTATTTGACATGATCAGTCATTTTGGGTTATTAGTGAAATTAACTTTTGAAAAAATACATTGACATCTATTGAAGAACTAAAAGATTATTTCACGTAATGAATTGTCACGGTGTTTTGTTCTCAAGAGATTAATTAATTATCAAACTTTCACTAGCGCCGAAAATTGAAATTCAATCTCACATACTTTTGGAAGAGATTCATGGTTTATTGATTTTTGTTGGTGCATCCTATTGATGGTCATAGATATACTTATTATTTTGTTTTAAGAATGCTAGTGAATTTGCATCTCAAACATTCGTAAATTGATTGGGATAAGTATCAACATTTTGTAGCTTATGTTTGAATAGCAAAGTTTCTAAGTCCGTTGAGATCATGTTTAAAATAATGGAACAATTAAAGTCTTTCTTGAAATTAATATCATATGCATATAAATTAACCCCTGATGGGTGCTGTATTTACTGTAGAATTTGCTAGTGTTCATAAATGTGACAAATTTTCCAAAATTAGGGGAGAAATTAAGAAAAAATTGAAAAAATAAATTGCATGAAATGCATAAGTATTGTCTCATTTTGATCATCATACAGATTACTTTGAACTAGAAAGTTCAAAAGATTACTCATTTGTACAATGTTACAAATCAAATATAGATGCATTTAAAAATATTTACAATTGAAAGAAAGTGACCAAGTTATAGTGGTTACAAAGACACCATCTAAGAATGATATCCTAGTGCAATAAGTTATCACTACTACATGCTTGAAGCGTGATAGACAAATGAGTTCCAAAAATAAATATCCTCAAAGAAGCAGTCAATTAATGTCTCACTTAAGAATATGGATATTCTAGAAGAAAACTTGAATACGAGTACCCATAAGACTCTTAAAAGAAATAGGATAGTAAAGAGATCTCAATAAAATTATATATCATATCAAGAAAAAGATGGAACCATACTTAAACAACTTGACAATATTTTTGCATACAATGTTGCTCACGAAAATAAGTAATATATACTTAGACATATTGAACAATATTGCGACAAAGAAAGGATTGACTTATGTGAAAAGAAACAATCCAGTCAAAATAAATTTACTTTTCAAATCATGAGAACCATTAGTTCAAACATTAGAGAATCCCACATGTATTTGTAATAGGAAAAAAAAGTAGAATGAGAGTGAATTATATAAACCAAGACACGCATTCCACAATAATATTGTAAAGAACAAATATTGGTATATGGAGAGACACACATTCATTTTAACCAACAAAAACCTAACGGTGTATCTAATTATTACGAATAGTTCCGACGTTCATGTTTATGCGTCAGGGAAAATACCTTCCCCTGACGTTCATTGAGATGCGTTGGAAAACACTAGCTTCTATCGGCGTTCGTTGTTTCGACGATTTCTCCTACGTCGGCAAAGTTTCGATTTCTTGTGATGCAAAACTATTTAGGTAAACCATAATCATTCAACATTGATCTAGCAAATTCTTGCAAAGTATGATTTTTCCTTTCAACCACACCATTTTGTTGAGGAGTTCTTGAAGAGGAAAAATTATGGAAAAAACCATTTTCTTCACAAAAAGCTTTAAAAACATCATTATCAAATTCTTCTATGCGATCACTCCTAATTTTAGAAATAAAAAATCTTTTTTCATTTGGAACTCTTTTTGTAAAACTAATAAAACTTTTCAAAGCATTATCCTTATGTTTTATCATCAAAAATCAAGTAAATCTAGAAAAATCATCAACTATCACAAATGCATAATAATTTCCTCCATAGCTAGCAATTCTAGAAGGGCCAAATAAGTCCATGTGTAAAAGTTGTAAGGGTTTTTAGATTTGAAAGAAGACTTAGTTTGCTTACCCATTTGACAAGCATCACAAACGTTGTCTTTTTCAAATTTAAAATTAGGAAGACCTCTAACCAAACAATTTGATGTTTAATTGAATTAAATGTGAATAAAATAAAATAAAAAATCTAAAAGAAATCAAGAAATAGGAAACAATTATCAAACACATTTTCTGTTTCTATTTCTTTTTTCAAGAAACAAGAAACAAAAACAGTTATCAAACACAATTATGTTTATTAATCTAAAAAAAGAAGGAACATGAAATCAGGAACATGAAACAGGAAACAAGAAACAGAGAACAGGAACGTTACCAAGCGAGCCTTAAATAACATAAATTTTTATAATTTTTTTTATGTATAATGTAAGACATATATATTTTTTTAATATTTAATTGAATTAGATGTGAGTCGACATACGTTTAAGGTAGGACATTACTAATAAAACAAGAAATAAGAAACAAGAAACAAGAAATAGTTATCAAACATATTTTCTGGTTTTGTTTCTTTTTTTCAAGAAACAAAAAACAGAAACAGAAACAGTTATCAAACAAATTTTTGTTTCTTGTTCTAAAAAAAGAAGAAACGAGGAACAAGAAATAGAAAATAAGAAACAGGAAACAGGAAATGAGAACGTTACCAAACGAGCTCTAAGTGATTAGGTGTAAGCACGTTAACAAGATAGTTAAAGTCCTTAGGCGCTTTTTTAAGCAAGAAGGTAAGCGGAATCTCGAAATAGATATTGATCTTGCGCGGCGAGATAAAAGACATAATGCAACTAAGGTGGGGATCTCGAGCAATCATGACGAATCTTGGGCAAGATTGAGAACAGAAAGTTAATCCCGAGGCTATCTTAGTGTTTTTCCGGCCGAGATTGAAAGGAAAGAGAAAAAAATATAAAGAGATCTCGGGCCATGTAAGTCCTATTCCAGTCAAGACTAGAATAAAAGAAAGGAAATTAAAGGAATCTCAGTCAATATTGGGCACGAGTACGACAGAGATTGAAAATCAAAAGAAGAAATTGAAGGATCTGAGGGCTATCTCTGGATGTATTTAATCGAGATTGGAGAAAAGAAGGATTTAATTTGGTGGTCTCAGAATGATCTCGAGCCAATTTTGGCCCAGAGCTTTGAAGATTAAGTCTTAGGTGAAGTTTAATCCAGGTGTCTTAAGTAAATTTTATGCACTTTACAGCCAAGAAGGAGGTGGATGGGGAAGTTTGTGAGTTTGTGTGAAGGAAATTAAACGTGGTGTCAATTTATTTTCATGCAATACTTAGTATAAATAGGCAATTTCAGTTAAGGTTTTTCACAATTCACTCAAATCACTCTCAAAGATCATAATTGAGTTGTTTTCTAAGGAAGGTTGTCAAGAAAGAAGTAAAGGAAATTTCACCAAGTGTGGTGAGTGATTTTAAATGTTTTCTATAATGTTTTATTAAGCATGGTTTCTAAACTTTTATTCAAGTCATGTTTTAAATGTTAAGATATTGTTTTCTATTACGTAGACAAACTTAAATGTTTTACAACTTATTTATCAAGATACGATGTGATTGATTGTTATGATTATGGATTAAGAAAAAGGGTATAAGTTATTATGCCTTAGAGGAGGAGGATAATAGTGAAAGTTGTTTTCTATCGATTGTTCTGTCTTAGGACGAAGAAGTTTAAATATTGCCAATGGCTATGGATCATGTCTTACAAAATATCCATGGAATGTTGCCAACAGTAAATGTTATGTTATGAAATGACATTTCAATGTTAAATGTTTCTTAAGCCAAGATTTATGCTAAATTATTTATGAAAACATGTTTTATAAATCGTCACTCACTAAGTCTTTCGATTTATTATTTCTAAATGTTCTCTCTCTTTCCAGGTACAGATTGTGTTGCTCAAGGTGCTACATTTACTACTACCAGGCCAATATAATATAAATGTTAAAGGAATTATTGAGATGGAAATGAGTTATTTGTATAAAAAAGTTTGGTAAATGTTACGATTTTCATTGTAAAATATTTTATTTTATAGAGGTATTAGAGTTATAAAATCGTTTTATAAAATAGATTGTATCTTAGTTTTGTTTTTCTTTAACCTAAAGACTTACACTTGCAAATTGTTGAAACGTTTGAGGTTAAAGGTCGGTTGGTATCGTTCAAAAGGAGAATGATATCGATTGATAGCACACCATCTCTTGAGTCTAGAGTAGGTGATCGAGAAGGGGTGTGACAAAATTGATAAAAAAAAAATCTAAATGCCAAATGAGTTTGGTTAATTGCTATTGACCTAACTTCTATTTCTAAAGGTAAGAGATTTAATCTTAAGGTTAATTATAAAAAAAATACACCCCTCGACTTTGCAATTTGTGTCAAAAATGCCCATAAACTTTCAAAAGTTAAAAAACATACCCTCAAACTAAAAAAAATGGTTAAAAATAACCTTATGGTTTGTTTTGGAAGGAAACCATAAAGTTTGTTTCAATAATATCTCTAAACTATTAAAAGTTTGAAAAATACCCTTAAATTTAAAAAAGAGGTTAAAAAAATCACTCTTACAATTAGTATATAAATTAAAAATGTTAATATAAACTTCAAATTAAAAATATTTTTATCGTTGGTATAGTGATAAAATTATTTGAAGTTTTCTTTAGTTTGAAAAGAATTAGTTTAAAAACAAATTATATTGGGCTCGTTTGGTAACAAATTGGTTTTTTAGTTTTCTTGAGGTTTTTTTTTTAATTAGTCGATTCTAAGTTAGTGCAAGCCACGACTGATAGTGTTAAGCTGACTAGAGAGAATCTCAAGATAGCCCAAGACCAATAGAAGAGTTATCTAGATAAGAGACTTAGAGTTCGAGTTTGGAGATTGGGTTTTTCTAAAATTATCTCCATGGAAAGCTGTTCTTCGTTTCAGAAAGAAAGGTAACCTGTAAGATATGGGTTGGGTTGTCAGATTATATTATTATTATTATTATTTCGTCTCTAAATTTTAATAATTGTAAATAGAAGTCATCAAGCATAAATCAAACATATGTTTCACATCAAGTTAAGCAAAAAAAAAAAAACTCTAGAAACTCATAAGATTTTTAACTTTTATTAAATAAATAAATAATAATAAAATATGTAATATATAGTAGAATTGTCAAAAATAGCAAATTTGACCAAATATTTACAATATATAGCAAAATTTTCAAATTCTATCAATAATAGACATTGATAGGCACTGATATTTTTCTATCAGTGATATTGACAGAGAGTGAAAGGAATCTATCAGCGGCTATCATTGATATAATACTATTTTTTGCTATCGCTTGTAAATATTTTAATTTATTTTGCTATTTTTAAAAATGCCCCTAATATATATAAATATGTTATATTAATTTGGGTTGGTTGGGTCGACCCGAATTTTTCAACCCTCCAACCCGAGACCGCCAACCTGAAAAAAATCAAAATTTTTAACCCAACACAATCCACTTTTTAAACTAATCTAACTCAACCTATATTATGGATTGGTTAGTTCGGGTTGTCTAGTTACTTGGGTCATTCTTACACCCGTACAAGAAAGTATGAGTTTCTAGCTAGAGATTTTCAGTATTTAAGCACAAGCTAAGTTAAGTTTGAACTTTAAGTATGGTTATAAGTAAAGCATATTTTAAAGTTTTCATGAGTTTTTTAGATTTTTATTAATCGTATGCCTGAGATAAGCCCAAGGTTAGTTTATTACATGTGCATATAGCATGAGATCCTGATCATGTACCACCAACGTGATAAAGACCATGCGACAAGGATGGTGAGAGAAGAGATTCCTGGTAATACAATATGTATTTCGCTAAAGGGAATATGAGTGAGACCCTGATTCGGAGAAAGCAAGTCCTACTGAAAGAAGATCTTTGTTGAGAAGTTATTTTAGACAAGTGTGTTTGGGGCATCTGTAAGAAAGGATGTGAAAAGAGAAAAAGCTACGCGAAGAAGAAATGCTCAAGTCTGAGATCTATCACGTGGAGGTAAACAACGCGATAAGAATAGCTAGCGAGGAAGAAGTTTGCATTGGAAGCCAAGAGTTAGACGTTTAGAGTAGTAAAGGAAGGAGATCAAGTACCTACGCCCAAGAGAAAGAGGTGAGGGAGTAGATTTTTGTTGAGATGACTTGACAACTCGTTGAGGAAAGTAAATATCTGATGCTTTATGAGCAGATAAGGAGAGTCAAATGTTAAAGAGTTTAGCTTCTCAAGGAGATAAGGTGTGCGTCTCAATGAGAAATCAAATTGCCATTGATGTTCAGACCACGTGTCAGGTGTGGCATTGGCTGCATGAAGCGAAAGAATGGCGAGGAGACACGTGTAAAGCATGGAAGTGACCTTTGGACGAGAAGGTCACTATAAATATAGCTAAAAATCAAAGAAAATGTAGTCGGAGGGAGAAGAGGGGGAGCGAGATTTTCTAATGAAAAAGGAGAGGAAGCCCTAAACTTATCTTCAGGATGGGTCGTTGGATGTTCGAGTTAATGGAAGAAGTGAAACCTTTACACCTCGAAGTACCCAGCCTTAAGAAGCAATGTCTAGCGAGATGAAAATGAATGACTTTCATTGCTACACAATGAGGTGAGCAGGCAAGACGTCAAGGTTAGGATAAAAAAGGCAGTTGTTAAGCGAAGGGAAAGTACCAGTGCCAAGAGAGTTCAAAAGTTGTATTTTTAATGTCTAAACTTGTAAAAATGTTAAGTTAATAAAGAAGTTTTGTATTCCTTCTGCTGTGTTATCTGTGTCTATCAAGTAATTAATTACAAGGTTAAAAGAGAATGCAATATTATAGACACGTTAGTTAAGGTTAAGTTGTAATATTATGTGTCCTTGCAAAAAGAAAATGGTGTTTAAATTGAGTGAAAGGAGTCAAGATATTCCACTTACTAGGCCTTTAATGCATTACTCTGTGAGGAGTATGCAATAAAGGTCTAGGCGGCATGCCTCCACTTGGTTGCGAAAGGTGACTTTAGGGCGATGAATGACATACGGGGATTATTTCATTGTTAATGTTGAGTTTATTCCATGGCAACAATACTGTCAAGAGTGCTGGGCGTGTCCCACTATGACAAAGATGATGGGAGTACTAGGTGTGCCCTACTACATCATATAGGTTATTGTTTAGCTAGACACGTTGGGAGTACTAGGCATGCCCTACTACAATGTAGAAAAGTCATGCTAATTACTTTTAAACATGAGTTTCTTTGTGTTGGGTTTTATGTGCTAAGACTCGTAGATAGTAAATAGAATCCATTGACCATTATTAATAAAATGTTATTATTATAATTTCAATAAATGTTATTGATTATATTATAAGTTTTGTCTTAAGAACCTAAATCTAATAATCTAACATCTAAGTTGTTTGATGAGTCTTGAATAGTATGTAGAGACATATATGGATCAATGTTCGAGATATAACTTAAAGGATCTATAGTATAGGGATAAGGTTGGGTACCTTATCCTAGTAACACTATGCATACGGCTCACTTTGTATTTGATACAAATGCAATGATTCAATGCGTTTGTGTAGGTGACATGCGAGTGAAGGTATCCTATGCAATGAGTTTGCATAAGACCGAACCACGAATAGTAACCACTAGATTTAACTTCGTTAACTAGTTGTGTTCTTATTTCATTATGATGACCTAAGTAATTTACTCTAATCTTGAGTGTATTATGAACTTCTGTTTGTGAAGGGGCTGTCTTTTGATTTGTACGGGTGAGAGTGACCAAATTTTTGACTCAATATGCTTATCATTTTGGGGACAAGACTGAGTGGGGAGCTATAAACATAATCACACGTACAATATGTAATTCACTCATTTTCGACTTTAGAGTAAGTAGATGAGTGTTTCCTTAAATGGTGTCTCCGTCAAGACTAGAACAAAGGACCCTACCCTCTCTATGGTACATGAGAGATTTCTATTTAGTGGTTGGACCATAAACAAGTATTTAAGGACTAGAAGTAACTCAGGGGTAAAATAGTAATTTGACCCAATTGGTGTCACGAACATTTGTAAAGGACTAACTTACTGGTATTGGTCTATATTCGTGTACACAAAAATAAATCTACAGTTAGAAGAGTTCAGTTGTGAGTCTTTGGAAAGTGTACACACAGTTAACGAATATTGATTAATGTGGTTAATGAGTTTAGCTAATTAACCTCATATCGTTGTAGCTTATGATCTGTAGGTCTATTAGGTCCCTTTTCTAGCTTGTAAAGGGTAATGAGATTTATTTATGTTGGTTGTAATTTGAAATGTTTAAATTTACTTTGAGAATTAATATAATGTATGGTGATACATTATAATATAAAGTTTATATTTTAATTAAACTTTATTATATGAATTTAATTTTGGATATGATTCAAGATTAATTTATAAGAGATAAAATATTTGAATGAGTTCAAATATTAATTTAACGTGAATTAGATTCATATTAAAACTATAGGTTAAAATTTAATGCATATATGATACACATTCAAAGTATAGGTTATAAGAAAAATTTATATTTGAATATAATTCAAATTTGGATTAAATTAAATATACAATATTCAATTTTGAAATTAATTAATTGAAGAATTAATTAATAATTTAGTTTAATTTGATTGAATTAAATTAAAACTATAGACTATGTGAGAGATATTAATTTAAATATGATTTAAATGAAATATTAGTTAATTAATTATTTTGATTTTAATTTAGTCTATTAAGTTAATAAGGAACGTGGGTGGTTTTCCCACATTTCATTATTCTTTCAACTTCCCTCTTTATCAAACTTGAGTGAAGTGTACGAAATATACACAAAATGGTTATGGGATGATTTTTTGCGTACTACAATTCTCTCAACAAATTTTTTCCTTCCAATTGGTTTTCACAAACCAATCTCATCTTAGAGGATAGAGGGTTCTCCGAGTAGTGGTGCCCAATTTGATGTTTGGTAGATTTAAAGTCGTCAACAACGTGAGTTTTTCTTTCACTGTATTTCTGCAATCTATAATTTTTAAAGCATGCTTAGCCTTAGATTAGAAAATTGTTTATGTAACTATTGCTAATGTATGATATCTTTTAAGTTTCCAATTAAATTAATCTAAGGTATCTATAAAATCTTCTCTTGCAAAAGGCTTTAATCCCTTCACTTTGCTAAATAATTTATTTTGATACAGGAGGAGCATGTATTCCAAGGTAGTTAGGTGTTACCTTGTTTCTAGTACAGTAATCTCTACCACGATGGAGTCAACTAGAAATCATAACTAATCGAGACTATCATTATGTGTATTGAGTAATCTTCACCACAATGAAGTTAGATGAGTTGCTAAGCTAGTAGCCGAACAAGTAAGTGAAAGAGTAAAATTAAGAGATATCGTTTTAAGAGCTTGATTTCAAGATAACTATTTATGAACGTTTCTTTAAAACTAGGAAATAAAGTTTAAGTTATGTTTATTTATGTTTCCTTAAAACTAGTCACTCACTTGGCCTTCCAGCTTACTCTTTCAAAATGTATTCATTTTTCAGGTAATGGTCATTAACCTAGAGTTGAACTTACCATTTCCAGTCGTCCAATTTGTCTAACAGGTTCAGGTTGTTATTGTCCTCGGCGGACTTCTTTTCCATGTGACCTAATGGGATATGTACTTTTTTTTTTTTAAGAGTTTGGTGTAGTTAAGTTGTTTTTAATCAAAATTTTATTATTGTACGCTTGATAAGTTTTTTTGCTGTGTTTTTATTAGGGAAGTTTTCCCTTGATGTGTTGAACGTGAGTTGTAATAATAAAAGGCATTTAAGTGTAGATGGTCAGTATGTGTTGTTAGAGAGTCGACATATGCTGACTTCACACATTTTCTTGTGGCTATAGAGGATGCTAGGGACAGGTGTGACAATTTTCACATCCAAATTTCTTCAATTGTTATCTAGTTTTTAGTGAAAATAGTCTTAAACTTCTTATAAGAAAGATACTCCATCTTTAAAGAACGTGAGCTCCCCAATTTGTGAGACTCTTAAAATGTTGTATCTTTCCATTGAATAATGAATCACACGTAAGAAGAATGAAGAATGTCTCCAATACATGTAACACCTCTATTCTTCTAACACAAATCAGAACAACTACAATAAGATAATACAAATGTTGCTCTTAAGATAAACTGAACGACCAACACTAATTGAAGAACTAAGCATCTTTTAAATATGCATAATGGAATCACATTGAGCAACCTAGCTTCCATAGTAATCACACACTGAATAAAAGAAGATGTTGACCGAATAAACAAAAAAAAGACAACCACCGACAAAATAAAGTATCTTGCAGAATCAACATTTATGTAGACCATCATTTTTCAGAACAACAACAAATACAATATATTTATGATATCTGAAACCATAAAAAAATATTGTCAATCAAATAAAATCTAACTAACTTCAAAATAATTTATTACTATACTAACGATAAATACATTTTTAAATTGGAGTTATTTTTCCAAGGAGATATTATCAGTTTTAGTTCATATACTAATTCCAAGACTGGTTTTTTTAATTTTTTTGTTTTTTAAGGTCAAGGATATTCTTGAAAATAAAATTTAGGGTATTAAATTTGAGGGCTACTTTTTGTAATTAAGCCCAATCCTAATTATCACTAAGGGATAATTGCGAATTTAGTGTAACAACATTTTAAAAATTACCAACATAACAAAATTTGTCAAAGTCTATTAGTAATAGAAGTCTATTACTAAAATGCAAAGTTGCAAATATCGGAATATTATTGTTAAACCACGTTAAAAGTTTATGAAGGATAGATTTTATTATATTTTTAATTTTTTTAAAAAGTTGCTACACACATTATTTTTAAAATTTCTAGCTATTATAATTAGCATATAAGTAAGCGGATGGTTGGTTAATTTAGCGGATTAGTGAATTAGAAAAAAAGAAAAAGAGTAATTGGGGTGTTAGATTGTTTCGTTTACTTGTTAATTTTATATTAGATAAATTAGAAAATTAGTACTTTAAAATTAAAATAGACAAAAATGAAAATAAGTTATTCTTTTTTTCTTCTGAATCTGGCGGATAGTTCCTTCGATAGACTATTCAGACTAAATCGTCAGCGGCAAGTGATCAACCATCTCTGGCAACCAACGATCACTTCCGGCGACTTCCGGCGACTTCCGGACTCGGGGCAATAGCTGCTGGATTCAGGTATAACAATTTTGAATGGGAAGGGTTTGAAAATTTAGTACAAATGCTATCTAGGGATTTTTTTTATTCATTTTATATCTGAGATTTGTTTTTTGTTCGATTACTCCTCCTTGCTTCCCTCCAAATGAACAAATTCATCGTGTCTCTAAAACTAGAACGATTGTTTGATTCTCAAAATTTGCCCAAAATCACGATCAATTTCCTGATACAATTTTAATGAAGAAACCACAACTCGGTAAAATCGAAAATGTTGAAAGGAAACGGAGGTACTTGGTTGGGGAATGAGAAGGTGCTTGGAACCATAATGGTCATGAAAGGATTGTCAGCCAATATAAGCCGGGAGAGTTCTTGAAGGACAGTGAAGATTTTAAAGATTGGATCAAACGTTTGGAATGCTACAACAAAGGAATGCAATTCGTCGAAGTACGTGATGGTGAATGAAACCGATACTGGCGAGCATTTGAGATTGGATAAGGGAACCTCTAAGGTTTATTTGTTCCGTTCCTCGTTTATTTCTCTCCGTTTCTCTTTTCCTCTCCACATCGTCTTCTATCTTTCTCGGCTTTGTTTTCTCTCTTTCTCTTCTCCGGCGCGTCATCACCATTATCGGCTTTCGTCTTCTCTCTCCCTCTTCGCCCGCTGTCTTCTCTCTTCTCCGGCTAAAGTTACAAAGTATGTGTTTCTCTATTCCTATATTTCTCTCTTCTCCGGCTCTGTCTCTCTATTTATCTCTTCCCCGATCTCCATCTTCTCCGATTCTCTTTCTCTTAACTTTTCTTCTCCGATTCTCTGCCTTCTCACTTCTTCGGCTAAAGGTATGTGTTTCTGATTTTAACTTTACAAAAAAATCTATTCCCCTCGATCTTTTTATAAACAACTTCATTTTAATTTTCTGTGTTTGTTCCTCTCTCTGACCATAACCCATGCTCTAATTTTTTACATGTTTTTTTTTTTGGAGTTTTGGTTGCATCTGACTTTTAGGTTGAGTACTGTACTTTGGTAACGGAAATTTGATGACATTTAGTTCTCCTTTTACTTACTTTGAGCCCTTAGTTGTCTGTTATCTGCCATCTCCTTTCTGGGTTTTGATGCTGTAATACATTTTACTCAGTGTTAAAACTTGTGATGGATTCCTATTGGCTGCCACTTTAAGCTGTGATTTTGGGGTTAATGAAATTTAACTCTTCTTATATGGGGAAAATCGTGAGATGTCCTTGTTATAGTGTGTTTCAAGAGGCCCCTTCGGGGACATCCAATTAAATTGGAACGATATAGTGTGTTTCAAGAGAACTATAGTGCTATTTGCTGAAATTGGCAGATAGATTTTACATAATGTACCATGGAGTAGACATCTCTGCCTTGGCGATTTTTTGATGGCAAGAATATTTCTTCACAGGGAATAGCTGTTACTATTGATTGGTATTTCCGTGTATGAGAGGTGTTTGAGGAGTGCAACCTTGATATATCGTGGTGTACGTTTCAGTACAAGATTGAGTATTGGAGGAGTGTGCATTCAAGAATCTAATATCATTGTGCAATGGAAGATTTATGAAAGGAAATTTTGGACTTCAATTAGGAAAATAAACCTTCAAATTTGTGGCTTCTAACCCATGCTCTAACTATATATCAGTGTTTTAGAGCAATTTTAACCCCGAGAGGAAAATGGATTTGCTTGTGTTCAACAATGGAAACAAGTTTTCAGTTAACCTTAACCCTAAAAAGAAAATATCGAACAAATCCATGGTAGTGAGGTGAGAAATTATCCTACTTATCATTTACAAGATTTTAGAGAAAGGAGACATCGTCCCAGCGGTAGAGAAGAAGTGTTTAACTATTGACATTTTTCACTGCAAAATGTCATTGAACGTTTTTTTGGTGTGCTGAAGGCTCGATTTCCTATTCTTAAGCAAATGCCTCCATACCCGATCAAAACACAAAAATATATACCGATAGCATGTTGCACAATTCACAATTATATTAGATTGAATGATCGTCAAGATGATCTATTCAACGACTTTAGCAATGAATCAATGAACGTTGGAGATACACAAAATTTGTCGGTCAATCTGCAAAGTGATATGATTAAATTAGATGTGAGTCGACATCATCTAAGAGCAATGACCCGAGCGAGACATGATATTGCCAATCAAATTTGGGCAACATTTGAACGATAGATACAATTTTATGTTATTGTTTTTCTTTGTGCACTGTGACTTGTTTGCATTGAATGATATAAACTTTTTTGATCATTTTCTTTTTTGTGTTTAATATAGGACATATTTTTTTGTTTAATTTTTAATTAAATTAGATGTGAGTCGACATATTCTTAATGTTTGACATTATTAAGAAAACAAGACATAAGAAACAGGAAACGAGAAACCGTTATTAAACACGTTTTCTGTTTCTGTTTCTTTTTTTTTTTTTTTTCAAGAAACAAGAAACAAGAAACAAGAAACAGAAACAATTATTGTTAGACCACCACTGTTATTTACATATAATAGAAGAAAGAAAAATATGTCACGTGAGGAATTAAAACAGTTAATTAGAAATTAGAAGAGGAAGTGGAGAGAGGAAAGAAGGGGTGACAGTTACTTGGAAGAGCAAGTTAAATCGATGAGAAGGGGAATGAAGAAGAGGGGCAGTTTTTATGAAAGGAGAGGTCTGCAATACTCCTTGAAAGATAGGGGAAGCAGAAGGCTGAAGTTTTGTGTTCTGGATTGCTTTTTAGTATTTTGTTTTGTGTGTTGTTTTGGTATTTTGGATTAGGAGGTTGACTTTGCTTGTTATTTGTGAATTATCTGTTATGTGACTCATTTCCTGAGGTTCACGATTTGCTTATTATTGTAAGTTGTGTTTGAATTATCAAGATAATAGAAACACTACATCAGTGTTCTATCAATTGTTATCAGAGCCCTAAAACCTGGGCATTCAGAAAAGATGGCGAAAAAAGATAAAAAAGGTCTGGAACTTCTTGAGCAGAAATTTATGGAAATGCGAACAAAGTTAAAAAAAATACCGGTGATGGAGGAAAATTTAACTTTGATTTCGAAGAACATTGAGAATTTGAATGCGATGATAGCAAAGCAGCGACAACAACAATAGATGGTTGTGAAATATCTTGAAGGTATTATTCGAGAGAAGGCTTTGACATCGAAGGAAGACGAAGGATCTGTGAGTAGAGAGAAGAAAAGCGAAAATATATTAGTTGAACTCAACGATGAATTGAAGTTGCACCTGAAGAGCAATGAAAAATTGACTGATCAAAGTAAGTTTAAGAAATTTGAAATACCGGTATTCAATGGCACGGATCCGGATTCTTGGTTATTCCGAGCGGATCGATTCTTCAAAATACACAGTTTTACTGATTCACAGAAGTTGTCTGTGGCAATTATCAGTTTTGATGGACCGGCTATAGATTAGTATCGTTTTCAGAATGAATGTGAGGCTTTTAAGGATTGGGATGGTCTAAAAGAGAAGATGTTAACTTGTTTTCCAACAATAAGAGATGGATCTCTGGTGGGCCAATTTTTGACTATTAAACAGAAATTCATAGTGGAAGAATATCGCAATTTATTTGATTAAGTTTTAGCTCCTGTAGCCTTTCTACAGACAATTGTATTAGAAGAAACTTTTATGAATGGGCTTTACCCATGGCTGAAAACGGAAGTGTCTCTTTTGGAACCTAAGGGCTTGGCTGCAATGATGAAATTGGCATTAAAAATAGAACACAGAGAGATGGTTTGCAAAGAGGCTGGGTTTGTTAGCGTATATAAGAATAGGATTCAGTATAATTTGCCTAAAATCAAGGAAATTTCCAACAGCAATACTACAAATATACACCAGGGGGAAATACACCTATTAGAACGATAACATTGAAAGGGGTTATGCCGGGGGAGAACTGAAGGGAAGGGCCAACAAAAAGATTGTATGATGCTGAATTTCAATCTTGGAGAGAGAAGGGATTATGCTTTAGATGTGAAGAGAAATATTATGTTGGGCATCGTTGTAAAGTGAAAAAACAAAAGGAATTGAGAATGTTGGTTGTGCACGACAATGGGGAAGAATTAGAAATCATTGAAGATGACCCATATGATGAAGAATTGGAGATTAAACCAATGGAGGTAGGAGCTGATGAAAATCTCAACATTGAGTTATCTATCACCTCAGTGGTGGGATTAAACAACTCTGGAACCATGAAAGTGAAGGGAAAAGTGAAGAATGAGGATGTTGTAGTGTTAATTGACTGTGGGGCTACCCACAATTTCATATATGAGAAATTGGTGACTGCATTAAATCTTCCTTTGAAAACAACTACAACTTATGGAGTGATTCTTGGGCCAGGGACGACTATTAAAGGAAAAGGCGTGTGTGGCTAAGTGGAAATTTTGATTGGTGATTGGAAGATTATTGACAGTTTCTTGTCCTTAGAATTGGGAGGGGCGGATGTGATTCTTGGAATGCAGTGGTTGAAATCTTTAGGTGTCACTGAAGTGGACTGGAGGAAGTTAATTATGACTTTTCAGCATTATTGGAAGAGGATTAATCAAAGGTGATCCTAGCTTAATGAAGATAAGGGTTAGTTTGAAACATATGATGAAGACTTGGGATAATGAAGATCAGAGTTATTTAATAGGGTGTCGAGCATTACACAGTAGTTTAACTATAGAAGAGATGTATGATGAGGAGACAAAACCCACAGCCGAAAATTTACTGCCCTCTCTGTTAACTAAGTTCGATGATGCATTCAGTTGGCCCGAGACGCTACCACCGCAACGTGGGATTGAACATCATATCCATCTCAAACAAGGGACGAATCCAGTAAACGTGTGGCCATATAGATATGCACACAAACAGATATAGGAAATGGAACGTTTGGTGGATGAGATGCTGGCTTCGGGAATTATTTGGCCAAGTACCAGTCCCGTGTTGTTGGTAAGAAGGAAAGATGGGAGTTGGCGTTTTTATGTTGATTATAGAGCGCTGAACAATGTAACAATCCCAGATAAATTTCCTATTCCAGTTATTGAAGAGCTCTTTAATGAACTTAATGGAGCGAATATGTTTTCAAAGATTGATCTTAAAGCGAGATATCATCAAATTCGGATGAATCAAGAAGATGTGGAGAAGACAACTTTTAGAACTCATGAAGGGCATTATGAGTTCTTAGTTATGCCATTTGGGCTCACCAATGCCCCTTCAACTTTCCAAGCATTAATGAATTCAATCTTCAGGCCGTATATGAGGAGGTTTGTGTTGGTTTTCTTTGATGACATATTAGTTGCAGCAGAGGATTGGAAGAACACTTCCAGCATTTAGAAGTGGTGCTAGACATTCTTCGAGCAAATGAACTTTATGTCAATCTTGGAAAATGCAGTTTTGCCAAGTCACGGATAGGGTATTTGAGGCACATTATTTCAAAAAAGGGCGTGGAAGTCAATCTTGAGAGAATATGAGCTATTAGGGAATGGCCAATTCCAACTAATGTTCGAGAGG
This sequence comes from Cucumis sativus, assembly GCF_000004075.3. NCBI lineage: Eukaryota > Viridiplantae > Streptophyta > Magnoliopsida > Cucurbitales > Cucurbitaceae > Cucumis > Cucumis sativus. The sequence continues at coordinate 21,192,369 of NC_026658.2, forward strand.
TGCGAGGATTTCTAGGATTGACTGGTTATTATAGAAGATTTGTCCAAAATTATGGTAATATTGCCGGACCATTAATTCAGTTATTGAAAGCGGGTGCCTACAAATGGAGTGCAGAAGCTGAAATCTCCTTTGCAAAATTGACGAGGGCAATGATGACTTTGCCGAATTTTAGTTTGCCATTCGAAATAGAAATGGATGCTTCGGGGTATGGAGTTGGGGCAGTCTTGACACAAGCTAAGAAACCTATTTCTTACTTTAGTCGAACTCTGAGTATGAGAGATAGATCGCGGCCAGTTTATGAAAGAGAGTTGATTGCCATGGTGTTTGCAGTTCAAGGGTGGCGGCCAGGTTTGTTGGGAAGGTAATCTTTAGTAAAAACATATCGTAGGTCATTGAAATTTCTTCTTGAGCAAAGAGTGATACAACCACAATATAAAAAGTGGATAGTGAAATTATTGGGATATTCGTTTGAAGTGATGTATAAACCGGGTTTGAAGAATAAGGCGGGTGATGCTCTTTCTAGAGTACCCCTAACGGTTCATCGTAATCATATGTCGGCACCAAGATTGATTGATTTAACAATTATTCAAGAAGAGAGATAGACCGAGATCCGAAGTTGAAGGAGTTCAAAAGCACTGTGGAGAAACACCAATCTGATATTCCAAATTTTTCGATACATCAAGGTGTGTTGCAGTTTAAGGGAAGGTTAGTTATTTCCAAAACTTCATCTCTCTTACCCACTATTTTGCATACCTACCATGATTTGGTGTTTGGAGGGCATTCTGGATTTTTGTGAACATATAAGAGAATGATGGGAGAATTATATTGGGATGGAATGAAGAGTGACATAAAAAATATTGTGCGGAATGTTTGATTTGTCAAAGAAATAAAACATTGGCTCTTTCACCAGTAGGGTTATTGATTCCATTAGAAATTCCTGATACTATATGGAGTGATATTTCTTTGGATTTTATAGATGGATTACCCAAGGCTGCTGGACTTTGTGATGGTGGATAGACTAAGTATATATGCTCACTTTCTGGCCATAAACATCCTTATACAGCTAAAACAATGGCTGCAGTTTTTGTTAAAGAGGTGGTAAAGTTACATGGCTATCCAAGAGCTTTTGTGTCTGATCGGGATAGGGTATTTATCAGCAATTTCTGGAATGAGTTGTTTTGACTGACTGGTAATAAACTCCACAGAAATTCAGCTTATCATCTGCAAACAGATGGACAGACTAAAGTTGCTAACAGAGGGGTGGAAGCATATCTTCGCTGTTTTTGTGGAGAAAGACCGAAAGAGTGGACCAACTGGTTGCATTGGGCAGAGTTTTGGTACAACACAACATATCACAGCTCACTTGGTATGACTCCTTTCCAAGCAGTGTATGGATGACTACCTCCACTATTAATTTATTATGGTGATATGGAAACGCCTAATTCCACTCTAGATCAGCAGTTGAAGGATAGAGATATTATCTTGGGAGTCTTGAAGGAACATCTCAGCATTGCGCAAGAAAAGATGAAACGGTATGCTGATTTGAAGAGAAGAGATGTAGAGTTTGGAGTGGGAGATCTGGTTTTTCTCAAACTTAGACCATACAGACAAACTTCTTTAAGGAAGAAAAGGAATGAGAAGCTATCTCCCAAGTATTTCGGGCTATACAAAATTATTGAAAAAATTGGAGCAGTAGCTTATAAACTCGAACTTCCATCCACTGCTGCCATTCACCCGGTATTTCATGTGCCTCAATTGAAGAAGGTTGTCGGCGATCATATGCAGGTGCATGAAATAGTGCCTTACTTAAATGAAAATCACAAATGGATGACATTACCAGAAGAAGTATATGGTTATCGGAAGAATCCAAATAGGAAGGACTGGGAAGTCTTGATTAGCTGGAAGGGGTTGCCACCACACGAAGCTACATGAGAAGAACAATTGAACTTCCACATACACCAGCAATTCATTTTAGAACTTTGATGCTTTTTGTTGGCCATGTATGAGTTTGAATGTATATCTCTTGTTTTGAGTATAGCTTCAGTAGGTCTTTTGGCCTAGGGGAAAAGTTTCCTTGTAGACACTGGTTCCTCGAAGGATTCCCCCTCGTTTGAAGATTTCATTTCATCAAGGAAATTCCAGTTTCCTTTGGAAGTGACTCCAGATGATTCAATCCACTCTCTCACTTGGTTGAATTAACCTATTAAGTTTGCCTCTATACTAAACCTTAAGTGTTGTGCGGTGTTTGAAATTACTACAAGCACACCTTCATCTTCTATTTTTGTTTTTAAAACTATTTCTACTAACAATTTTGGATGACTTATAAAAGTAAAGATAACTTCCCGCACAAATCATTATTTATAATCTCGTGGAAAATTAGCTTCAACTATTTAAAGAAAAATGTTACCTAATGCTATGTCTTTGCTTGGAGAGGGTTTAACTTTGGCTTGAACTATTTTGAGTTTAGCACTCTCCCTTCAAAATAGTGTCTGTTCTTCTCCATGTGCATTTCGTTTTTTGGTTTGTTGAATTGACAGTGAATGCTTATGATTTGATTTGTCTTTTGTTTCTGGGTACCTTGGTTTGATGTTCCTTGAATTGTTGTTTTGTTTGGATTTTCTCTTGAATTGAGGACATCTGACATTGAGAATCCATCGTACATCTTTCTGTTTTTCTCTCCCATTTGTCTTCACCGTTCCCCTGGTTCTAGTTTCTTTATCATTTGCTAGGGTTTTCCTATCAGTTTCTTCTTGTCTGTCTTTGTGAGGATCTCTTTGGATATTTCATTGATTAATGTAATTATTCCTTATAAAAAAAAAAAAGAAAGAAGGAAAGAAAATAAAAGAAAAGTTATCTATGCATATTGTGGGATTGATTGGAGCCCTTTTTTCTAGTTTAGCTCCTTTTTGTGGGTTTTTTCTTTTGATGCCCTTATATTCTTTCAGTTGTTCTCCATTAAAGTTTTGACACTTCGTTCTTTTATTTAAAAGAAGTTCTAATCATGTTTTTACTAAATTGTTTTCTTAAGAAATAAAAGACTTTCCGAAGATGCTCCCAAACATCCTCTATTTCTCTGTGTTTGTTTTGAATATGGGAAATGAGTTAAATAAATGTACTGATTTTTTATTTTATTTTCTTTGTTTTATTTTTTATTTTTAGTTTCACGGTGTTTTACAGCTTCTCTTGGGTTGGTTATTTTTTGTAGGCCTTCTTGTATTATTTCATTTTTTTTTCCAATTAAAGCTTGGTTTCTTTTATTAAAAGTGTCTAAGTTAATATTGGCTCATGAATTTTCGTCTCTATTCAGGATGATTGTAATGTATACATAGCTTGTGATTGTATTGTGAAAATCATGATGTTGTACTTGACGTATGTAGGCTGATTGCGCCAGGTTTGGGAGCTAAATTTCACTGCTGACCATTATGGTAATATATATTAAAGTACTTATGTTGATTGCATATGCCAGTTCTTTTATTTTTTTCTGAGGAAATTATTCCATGTTTGCATATGAGAAGTATAAAAGACCTATTTCTATTTATGAAAGACCCCCCATAGTAAAGGTGTATTCCCGAAGAGACAAGAATAGGAAAAAGTAAGAATGATTGAGAGTTTGTTGGTAGTTTTCCAATTGTGTGGGCCCTTAGGAATGTGTTTGTTAGAGTGGGGCTAAGTATTTTGTTGTTTCTCCTAGCAATTACTTAAGTGTCTATTGTGGGAGGGTAAGGGTATCTTTTTGGCTGAATGATTTTGGTATAGAACACTCATTAGAGAATTGTGGAGAGATTGGGCAGCTCTCAAATCTTTCCCCACAGTTGATAAATAAAATTGTGGCTAAGCCCTTAACAATTTATTATGTGTTTTGTTTCTTGTTAAGAAAAAAGTATAAAAGAAGGCATTGACTAAACTGCCAAAAGGAGTTGCAGAAAAGTGCACCACTTGGCAATTTATACACGTGAAGTTTACTGATATTTATTTTATTTTTATTCAAAATATGTCTTCCATGGGTATCAAGATGTGATGTGTCATGTTTTTTAATAAATTTATTTTTTATTTTCAGAATTACCTGCTTGGAGCTTTTAAGCCATCGTGCAACGTATCAATTGCATTTTCAGATGGCAAAACACGCAAGCAGGTATCCTATTTACAGTAATTAGATATTGGATGAACGAAGAAAAAGTTCATTCCATTTCTCATTTCAAATGGGTTTTTAAGACAACAACAGGTAGTATCAATAGAAGCTTACTGCCTTTGTTAGCTATTGAGTGTTGTAACGCTTTTTGCTTAAACTTACTACTTTACAGAATATAGTTTTAATTGACGGTTTTTTAAAACATTTGTTCTTTAGGTTCCACTAAAGAAGGAAAATGGTCAAACAGTTTTGGTTCCCCTCTTCCAAAGTCAAGAGAATATTACTGGGAAGGTATATTTATTTTGTGATGTTACCATTTCCTTCATCAATCTTTATGAAATTTGTTTATTCTCTGGAAATCGTTAGATTCCAATTTTCATTTTTTATATTGTGCTTCAGATAACAATAGATCCTCTACAAGGAAAAAAAGTTGATCACAATGGTGTTAAAATTGAGCTTCTTGGTCAAATCGGTTTGCACTTCTTCTTTCACATCATGATAACTTTCTTGTATTTCTCAATATTTACATTTATAACATCAACAAATTTGTCTCTTTAGCACCAAATCATTCTCTTTTATCTTCTAGCTTTGAAGTTATTCTTATCGGCTTCAGATTTGTGTTAGTACATATGTTATTGTGTGTGTGTTAGTACATATGTTATTGTGTGTGTGTTAGTACATATGTTATTGTGTGTGTGTTAGTACATATGTTATTGTGTGTGTGTTAGTACATATATTTTTTTTTGCTTTCTTGTCCCTTTTCTTAACCATCCAATTCATCAACCTTGCTTTCTGTCTGTCAAACTTTGTTACATTGATACCATCTCTCTTACTATGAGTACCTGATATTAAGGTTTTTTTTCTTTATTAATTATTTATTTTTGCAGAGATGTATTTTGATAGAGGCAACTTTTACGACTTTACTTCTCTTGGTAAGTATTATATTTGTCTCATCCTTGTCCCTTTTTGAACTTGACTTGCTACGAGGAAAAAATATTATGAGACTGCAAGGGGAGGCAAATGAAATTTTCGTTATCTTTGACGCATTCATTTTGATGTTTTTCGCTGAATTGTTATTGTACATGTGGGACATGTTCTTCAGTATTTAACTTCTTTTAATTTTGCCCAGTTCGTGAATTGGATGTTCCGGGAGAAATATATGAAAGGAAAACATACCCATTCGAATTTTCTACAGTTGAAATGCCTTATGAGACATATAATGGGGTGAATGTGAGGCTGAGGTACATAGGCGTTTGCAATTAAAATATATTTTTTTTAATAATGTGGCTATCATCTTTCCTGCTTGTGACTCGTCTAAATTGTTTACAGTTTCACACTTCTAATCCATTTCTTGTTATTGATTTTGATGCACAATTATTTGTTTGATTGTTTATACATTATGGTCATCTGTTAAACGGTGCATCATGATATTAGAACATTTTCTAATTTTAATATTTCAACTTATGTTAACTAAGATTCTTTTGATCCATTGTTTTCTGAATTTCCTTCCCTAGGTATGTTCTCAAAGTTACCATCAGTCGTGGTTATGCTGGTAGCATTGTGGAATATCAAGACTTTGTGGTAACACTTGCCACTATTTCCTTTGGCATATGATACTGGTTTTAATAATGGCACTGGATGCACATGTTGATCATGCATGAACATTGAGACTAGTAGTTCACACGTATATTTTTCTCTTTTAACAATAATTAACATGTATAGTCTTCTGGTCTTACATGTTCATCATTGTGTTCCCAAAAATTCATAAAACCATTTCGAAGTTCAAGAAAAATAATGTTTCAGTTTATTTATTACTATTATTATTTTGGAAATGGCATCATTAACTTATGCATTGATAAAATGTTTGTGTGCCTCGTACCTAAATTCTCAAGTGTTGAAGTTAGGATATTTCTGTCCATTTAATTTGGCCTCAAGTCTTTATAAAGTTCTAGCAGAAGTACTCTTTGAAATGTTGTTATGGTGCTTTCATCAACTATCTCAAGAACATGTTCCTCGTTTTATGCAGTGTATATTGTCTTTAAGCTATAAAGACCGTTTCTGGACATTTCAACTACACATAAAAAAACCTGCCTGTGGCATAATAAAAGATGTCGGAATGTTGGACATTGTTTTATTTTCCTCATTCAGTATATGTACTGGATTTTCTTTGCTTTATTACTATTATTGTTATTTTTAATATGAAACCAAGTTTTTATTTTACTGAGGAACATGAAAGGATGTAGAAGGGAATAAAAAGAACAAGGCCGCAAAAGGAGTCCTTCACTACCTACAAGAAAGGACTCTAATAGAAAAAGAATAAGTCCCAACAGATAAATTGATAATTACAAGACATTCGAATTGCTGACACACACAAAGCAACATTTAACCACACCACCTCTCACATGTCCAAAGACCTCTAACTCTAAAGATTTTACTATTCCCTTCTAGCCACACCCCACAAAACAGGGGAGGAAAAAGCTTCGCCACAACACTCCTCTTTTTGGGAGAGTTCATTTGGATCTCCTCAAAGACACTGAAGCAATGACTCCAAAGAAAATGAGGAAGCTGAGAGCTTCACAAAATATGATTTGGATTGTTCTCATGATATCTACATAGAACACATCATTGCGGGTACGGCACAAGGGAAGAATGCTGCTGGATACGGTCATGAGTGTTTACTTCTGACACTCGGGCAAGAAAAACTTAGGGATTTTAATCTTCCAATGAGAGGTTAACAAAGTTTCCTTGGTCAAGAGAATGGGAACAAAGAATATGAAATATAAACAGCAATAGATCTCCTTAAAAGAAAGCACTCAATACAAGTCTATAACCCGAAGTAAGATAGAAGGTTGTGAGGCGTCTATTGTGAAGACTTATGCAAAAAGGGAAAAGTGAGAATTCACTTGTTAGTCAGTGAAAGGTGTTTGTGTTTGTACATGAGGGACGAGTAATTAGTAGGGGCAGAACTTATTTTTGCAGTAGAGAATAGTAAAAGATGCCTTTCAAAGACCCACCACCTAGAGTCTCTCTTTCCATTAGCAAGAGGATGACGAGAGCCCACAGAGGGTGAAGAAGACAACTATGAGGAAGCCAAAATATTGGCCACAAGGTACAACCTCTTTTCACAAAAGTGGTAAAGTTGTGGGAACAACACACATAAGGCTTCTCGCCCACGCAACAATCCTCCCAAAATAGGGCTCAAACTCTTCCTCAATAGAACATTCAATGAATGCCAGGAAAAATAATTGAAAGCTCACAACAATAGCAGTCTTGGTTTTTGCTCAAGCCCTTCCAAACCACCACTTTTAACCCACTCAAAAGGGTGTGGTCTATAATTGCTATGATTTTGTAACAATGAACATGTGGTTCTCTGAAGAATCACTAGAACCACTTAGTGGGCATAGCTTCATTCCGTAATCTTTATGCCTAATCGTCCAGGCTCCACTGGTTTTGAAACCACTTTTCACCTATGTGAATGAGGTCTCCCACCCTTCTTGATTCCTTCCCATAGAAAATCTTCCCCACCAAATGAGGTTCCTCATCAATGTCTCTTATCCTTATTATGTGTCATTTTAATACTAATAGCTAGGAAAAGCCCCTAGTTCTTTTTTTTTTTTTACTGTTTTCTGAATCTATAAGTAGGGAAAGATTTGTAGCATGGTTCTGTTCTGGCATATGTTTGATTTTTGGATAAAAGGTAGTAGCAGACGAATTTGGTAGGAGGGCAGCGAGCTATTGGAGTTTCATTCACTTTTTTTCATTTACTAGACTTCTACTGCTACTGGATTATAGATTATTTCTTTTGTGATTTTTTGTGATTGAACTTTGCTTACATTTTTTGGTTGTTTAATTCATTTATTTCTTTACCCCCTCGGCCCCTCCCCTCTTCTAGGGTTTGTTTCATCATCGACATCATTATTATTATTGTTGTTAATTTGTCTGCTCTGTCCTCTTTTTTAACTTATGCTGTTATCTCTTGTACTTATATCTCTAGCATGGGAAGTTCCATTTTACATAAATTATGGAGGTTGGTGGTACAAGAAGACTGAACTTGTTTGTCGTAGTTATTTCTTTATTAACATCTTGATTGCCATAAATCTAGCTGGCTTATGTGGATACTTACATTTAAGCTTGTAATCATTGACTTGCATCAGGTTCGCAACTATTCTCCACTTCCATCAATTAATAATGGTATCAAGGTCAGTACAGTAAAATACCCCATACCTTGAACATTTCAGACCTTTTTGCAAATATATTTTGTTTTTGGATAATAAATAATTTCATTGATGTATATAGCTTTTTTTTCCCTAAAAAAAGATGGGATAAGAGCCCCAATCCAAGGGAGTTCCAATAAACATCTCCTATTGGACAAAAGAGAGGAAAAACTTCATTTTATACCAAGATAAAGAATGGAAAAGAACACTGTAAAAAAAAATGTCTGGAGAGACTTTCTCCTTTGATTAGAAAATCTTATGATTTTTTTCAATCCAAATTAAGGAAAAGAAAGCCAGAATCAAACAATTGGTTGTTTCGATCCTTGTAGATCTTTTTATATATATATTTTGAGAGTTGAAACTCAAACAGCATAGCATTTCATTAACCAATAAATAAAAATCAGACATTAATTGTTTACCTCATTTATTTATGTTTTTTGTAGATGGAAGTCGGGATTGAAGATTGCCTGCACATCGAGTTTGAGTATAACAAAAGCAAGTAAGTGGTATAGATTTTCTGGCTGCGTTTGAGCTACACTCTTACAAAATCTACCTCATCTTCATGTCCATTTCTTAAAATAAAATTTTAAAAAAGAAAAAAAAAAAGAAGAATTTATTGAACCTTCAAGGAATTATTGATCCTTTTGTTACCTACAAGATCAAACTTTTATTGGCATTTTCAGAAGCAGACTTTTTGGGGTTGTTTCATCACTCATCTTTAAAAATTTTAATTATTTTGAAACTGGAAGCGATGGTTTTTCCCCTTTGCAAATGATGGAAGGTTATGAAATTGGTTTCTTAGTAAGTGAAGAAAATTGGTACGTACAGGTACCATCTCAAAGATGTTATAATTGGCAAGATTTATTTCCTGCTGGTGAGAATTAAGATAAAAAATATGGATCTGGAGATCAGGCGTCGAGAATCAACAGGATCTGGTGCTAACACTCATGTCGAGACAGAGACACTAGCTAAATATGAGCTGATGGATGGAGCTCCAGTGAGAGGTGCTTTAAATACTTTATCTTTTTTTTATTACCTATTGCAGTGAAAGTAGCATATTTGTGTTACCAAACAACAAACCTTCTTCGTTTATTTTTCCCTAGAAACAACTTTTATTGATATTTGAAAAGTAACAAGGTACTAATTAACTAAATCCTAAAATAAAAACTCACAATGTTTTACAAGGCTAAAGGCAGGCGACTGTTAGGATTCTAACAAATATAAACACAATAAATCCTAACAAAACAGGCTAAAATAGAGACGGTACTCTGTTATTTATATTACTTTCAGCCAATATGTGATGACAAGAAGTTCAAAGATGAAATAACAAAGAAAACAGTAAAGCATACCCAGCACCTTTACATGGAGGCTGGGGAAATCCCCTAAAAAGCTATCAGCACACAAAAAGATAACCTACCTACCTGATCCCATAAAGATGTATTTACAGCTCTCTCTCTCCTACCCGTGGGCCCCATCAATCAAGTTCTTTTCCACAAAACATTCCCTCGTCATTGGATTGCTATGCAATTACTTTTCTACCCTTTCTCTTATAAGTATGGATAATTGGAGGCCTTACAGCGATCTTGATGCTTTTCCTCTTCAAGAGGTGAGGCATAAGCCTCAAATAGTAAATTAAAAACACTTCATTGAACTTAAATTGGTATGACCATATACTGCTAAACACGATAGTCATATAAAAGTGTAAAAAGAAAATTCAGTCCCATAACTTTTACTTAATAAAAAATTCTAAAAAAACATCTTCATCCTCACTATTACTGCACTACTATCATTAATAGAATTGATTTATACTGCAAATGTTTATTAAGCTAGGAACAAACCTCATTTGTGGTTCAACAAAGGTGTAAGTCTCGAGGCTAAAACTAACTGTTTCAAGGCGTAAGCCTCATTAGCTTTTTTAAAGTACTCATAACAACCTTAAAAAACACACGATATTAGACCTTGTTGCTTATATAGTACGTGAAAATGTAGATTTTATTTTATTTAATGAAGCACACATGTTTTAGCTGGACTCATGTTGGGGTTGGTTTTTATTGTATTCCCTTTGTATTCTTTCATTTGTACCGAAGTTTGGTACTTCATAAAAATGAATGTGGAAATGTGACCAAGATATTCTGGATTGAAAGTTGTTTTTACTGGTCCTGTTTTTATAGTTTTCACAAAACTGGCAACTTAACATATAGTTTTTGCTTGCTTCTGTAGGTGAATCTATTCCAGTCAGACTCTTTCTTAGCCCTTACGAGCTTACGCCTACGCATCGTAACATCAACAACAAATTCAGTGTGAAGTATTATTTAAATCTTGTTCTTGTTGATGAAGAGGACAGACGCTATTTCAAGCAGCAGGAGATCACTATATATAGGCTTCAAGAGACAACCTGATTCCTCATCTCCAAATACTGTTAGATAAAGTGGGTTTAGGAAAGTTGGTCAACTACTTGGAGCGCTTTTGTAAAGCTTTTTTATCTGGAGAATATCTATTTCTTGTCCAAGCAAAATGTTTCGCTGCTTGCTTAGGCATGAAATCTTGGTGAGATCATTTCTTTTGGTTGCTTGTATGTCTAATGTGTTGATTGTATGAACACGGTTACCAAATTGTTGCACATTTCGTCTAGAGCAACAAGATCTGATTTTGGGTGTGGTTAATTGTAGATTATATTTTCTTATTGTGATATAAATATTTTCTTCTAATTCCTTTTTTGTTTTCTTAACTCTGCATATTGATATACCATTCTTTTGTTGTTCAGAAAAACTAATAATATATTGCTTAGTAAAACTATGATGCTCATGCTGGTGGGTGTGTAGTAATTGCCTATTACGAGCCATATTCTGTTTTATAAGTTTGTGCTTGGGAAAGGTGTTGAGATTGATTAAAAGCAAGCCACGCTTCTCCCTCATTATATTCTATCAACAGGCCGTCACTATCAACAATCCCACAAAAAATTCGTGAAGTTTGGACTTTCGATCTTGAATCCGAGTTTTGGTTCATCGATTTCATTGATCAATTCTTTACTCTCTCATGCATATCTTGCTCGGTAGCTAAAGTCAAAGAGACTAACTACTTCTCCAATTGGTTTAAGATTGTATAGCAAGATTATAGTTATCTTTTTTACTATCTAGAATTTAAGGTCCATTTGATTTGTGATTTCATTGGCCAATACCTCTTTTACCCTCCATATTGCACTCGCTCATGCTTCATCTTATCCTAAGTGTTCTCTTGTGTTGGTTATTTCTCCCACCCTTGTGAGGAGTTTCATAAGGTATAAAATTAATGTGTTTTCAGTAATGAGTTTTCCTCAAGTTAAATAGGGAGAAAAGAGATCACAACTCCACACTCTTCAACTTCGTTTATAGGAGTGACTGAATCAAACTAAATCAAGATTCAAAAAGTTCAATTTAGTGAAACTTGTTTGAGATTTATGGATTAAGGTAACTAAACCAACAATGAATTTTTGTAAGGAAAAATTGGAAGTTGAGTCGATTGGAGTGGTCTAAAAGGACAATTCACACCCATCCATGGACGGAACATTTGAAAGAGCTATTTTGAAACATAATTGGCATTTGCTATCTTATAAAATATTAAATTAGAAAGGAAAAAAAAAAATCCTTTTAGTTTTATTTATTTTATTTCTTCTTCCTAAATTAAAACTAGTGTTTGTCCTTCCCCTCCCTATTTCTTCTCTCTATGGTCTATAACTTTAGCGAGAGTTACCATTTTTTATTCTCAAATTTTGAAAATGTGTTTTTAAAATAGTTTGGAAAGAAAATCATGAATAAAAATGGTATAAAATTGATTTAAAAATAATATTTACTCTATCTGTACTATACTTATTATATAGTCGTGTATGGTGGCCCCCTTCATTAAACAGCCCTATAAAATTGAAATCGAAATGGATAGAGAAATATATTTTTTTCTTAAAGGCTAATAATTATGTTTAATTTCTGAGTAATAAGGAAAATTAATTAATTCGAAATTTGGAAATATCATAAATGAACGTTGACCATAAAAGGAAAGTATTTATTAATAAAGATTCTTTCTTGGTCCCTAAGCATGAAAGTTTTGTACATAAATGAAATGCAAACGAAACCCCTAACCTGTCATTAAATTCCATTCCCTCTTCATTTCTCATTTCCGATTCCCATGGCTCCTCCAAACCTTCTCGGTCCCCCGGAGCTCTACCACGCCGCTGCCCCCGTCTCACTCCAACCAACAGAATCAACCCCCTCTGGAGACCCCTTCGTCGATGCAATGGTCGCCAACTTCAACAAGACCGATGACAGCCTGCCCCCCATGGGCTTCACGGAGAATATGTCCGCGACCTTTCTCTCCACCGGCAATCCTTGCCTTGATTTCTTCTTCCATGTGGTTCCTGATACCCCTGCCAATTCTTTGATCGACAGATTGAGTTTGGCTTGGAATCACAATCCTTTGATGACGCTCAAGCTTATCTGTAATTTGCGAGGTGTTCGTGGTACGGGAAAGTCCGATAAAGAGGGATATTACACTGCCGCGCTCTGGCTCTACAACTTTCATCCCAAAACCCTAGCAGGTAACATTCCTTCTATCGCTGATTTCGGTTATTTCAAGGATCTGCCGGAGATACTCTACCGACTTCTTGAGGGTTCCGATGTGAGAAAGAATCAGAAGAATGAGTGGAAGAGAAGGGGGCTATCTGTCAGGCATGGAAGGTTCAAGCAAGAGAAGCCGAAGACGAGGAAGAAAGAAATTCAATCTTCAACAGACAGGGAGGCCAATATTTCGAAGGCAATGGAGAAATCGAGAATAGAAAAAGAGAAGGCGAGCGGTGAGAGGAAGTTAAGGAAGGTTTCGATGGCGAGGAAGGTTATGGAACGTTTCCAATCTGATTCAAATTTCCAACTCTTGCACGATCGAATCTCTGACTTCTTCACTGATTGCTTGAAATCTGATCTTCAATTTATGAATTCTGGAGATTTCACGAAAATCAGTCTCGCTGCGAAATGGTGCCCTTCCATCGATTCGTCCTTTGATCGATCGACACTACTCTGTGAGAGCATAGCGAGGAAGATTTTCCCTCGCGAATTGAATCCAGAGTACAAAGAGATCGAAGAGGCGCACTATGCGTACAGAGTTCGCGACAGATTGAGGACGGATGTTTTGGTTCCACTCCGGAAGGTTTTGGAGCTGCCGGAGGTTTTCATTGGAGCCAATCGATGGGATTCGATCCCTTACAACAGAGTGGCTTCTGTTGCAATGAAAAACTACAAGGAAAAGTTCATGAAACACGATGGGGAGCGGTTTGCCCAATACTTGAAAGACGTGAAGGACGGTAAGACCAAGATCGCCGCCGGAGCACTGCTTCCTCACGAGATCATATTGTCTTTATTCGACGGACAGGAAGACGGTGGAGAAGTTGCAGAGCTTCAATGGAAGAGAATGGTGGATGACTTGTTGAAGAAAGGGAAGTTGAGAGAATGTATTGCTGTTTGTGATGTGTCCGGAAGTATGATGGGGATTCCCATGGATGTTTGTGTTGGTTTGGGTCTTTTGGTTTCTGAATTAAGCGAAGATCCATGGAAAGGGAAAGTGATCACATTCAGTGCAAACCCAGAGCTTCATATGATCCAAGGGGACAGTCTGAAATCAAAAGCGGAGTTCGTTAAGAGTATGGATTGGGGGGGTAATACTGATTTTCAGAAGGTTTTTGATCAAATTCTCAAAGTGGCTGTAGATGGAAAGTTGAAGGAAGAACAAATGATAAAGAGAGTGTTTGTGTTCAGTGACATGGAGTTCGATCAAGCATCACAGACCTCGTGGGAAACAGATTACCAAGTTATAGTCCGAAAGTTCACAGAAAAAGGGTATGGATCAGCTGTTCCACAGATTGTGTTTTGGAACTTAAGAGATTCGAGGGCGACGCCAGTGCCGTCCAACGAGAAGGGGGTGGCTTTGGTCAGTGGATACTCAAAGAATTTGATGAACTTGTTTTTGGATGGTGATGGTGTCATTCAACCGGAAGCCGTCATGGAGAAAGCTATCTCCGGCAATGAGTACCAGAAGCTTGTTGTTCTTGATTGATCAATCAAGGTACACAGTACAGTACAGTAGTTTTGTTTTTGTTTTTGTTTCTATTTATTTTCATTTTAGGGAAAGTATATAGAAGGAAAAATAGTGAAGAAGAAGGCTTGGTTATTGCCGTTGTGCTCCACACTCTTGAATTCAAAAAATAATCAATTTTGTTTTTCTACCACAAGTCCAAAACTACTTTCACTGTTGTTGTTTTACTATCAATTCTAGACAACTTCAATGGACATGATGGATGCTGTAAATGTAAGAGATACATTGTGTTTCATTCTGAATTGAAGTGTAGATTGTGACTTCTGACTCGTTCATAATTACAGAACTAAACACATGGTACAATAATATTGTAAATGGCAAAAGGAAAAGGTATCTGAATGTGTTTGTGATTGGTTTGGATGGGTTGAATGAAATTAGAGTCAATTTCAAGTATCCAGAGCTCCACTGGTACTGTCCCCAATTCTCAAACAATAGAGACTGCTTCCTCTCCAAGTACTCTAATTGAAGGATAGATATGAACAACCCCCACCCCTTCTCCCACATCTAACAACTTTTTGTTCTTTTATTATTATTCATCACTTTGTTCTTACACTACAATTTCTTTCTTTTTTCAAGTAACCTAGTGCTGAAACAAATCTCTTCTCTCAACTTATCTACTTTTCTTTAGCATTTTCAGAATCTTATTGGAAGAATTTTAGATTTCATTTCAATGCTTTGTCTCTTCCAGCGGGGTGACAAGTTCTATTGTCACCACTCTCACAGGAAAGTCTCTTCTGGACGACGGTAGGATTCTTCGTCTTTTTTTTTTTTTTTTTGAAAGAAAGAGAACAAAGAATGGTTGGGGCTTTCAGCAATTGATATATATATTATAAATATAAATTGTTATAATGAATATGGGAACTTTTTATTTAAAAACAATGCAAATTTTGAAACTACGAGATCCACCATTTCATGTACTGTTCCCACACTTTCCATTTTTTTCCTTATTTTTCTTTTCTTTGTTTTTCTTTTTTTCTCTCTTTAGAGTCTAAAATTTTTCACAAATCTCCTCATTTTAAAATTATTTTCTAAAATAGGATTTTGTATAAAATTTGGACCATAATAACCTTTTAATAATTATAAATTATATATTATATTCGTACTAAATTTTGAATTATTTTCTTATAGTAAATTTTGAATTATTTTCTTATTAAGGATACTTTTAATTTATTGTCATATTAATTAATTCTTTATATAAATATGTGTTATTTTTAAGGAAATTATTTGAAATATTTTTTAATGAAGTGTAATACAAAATATAATCAAATATAGAATATTATTGGAATTAATTTATCATAACTGTGGAAATTATTTATCTTCATCACTAAATTCCATTCAATTTTCAACTGTCACCGTCGACCTTTTATTTCCATAACCTCAACCTTTCAATTTTTTACTGATTTCGTCGTCCGCAACTGTTCATCTTCATTATGTTAATCTTTGATTAATAAACAAACATCTAATTTTCTTCACTTTTTTCTTTATCCTCCAACATCCTTCACATTAACCTTACTATTTTTTTTTTTTTGTAGATTTTGTTTCCTTTCGGTTAGTTAGTAGGAATTTTCAATTATTTTTATTATTTTTTATTTTATATATATTTTAAGAACACATATATAAAATACACATTTTTTAGTATGTTTTTCGTCACGTCACTGTTCTAAATTTTCATTATCATATCGTATACTACAACAGTAATTAACTATATATCCATAAGGTATCATCGTTTATTGACATGATTTATTAAATATATACAACGTATTATTTACAATTATACTAATTTTTTAATATTCCCGCAAAACATATTATGTTACCTATTTCATTTATTATATATATCACATCTAACTTTCTATTATAATATATTTTTAATATTTTCGTTATTCGTATATACTATGGTATGCCACTGAATAATAAATTTTATTTTGTGATTTATCACATATATACTATAGCATATATTCACATACACATGTTCTTTTTTATGTTTTGTAATTTTTTCTTATTGCATTATTTTTTACATATATACTACTGAATAATTCATTCATGTTTTGTGATTTGTTACATATATACTACTGCATATATTCAATAATACATCTATAGATTTTTTTTCTTCATGTTTTGTGATTTTTTCTTATTGCATTTATATACCACTGTATACACATTATATATCCAATCAGTATTTTTCTAAATTCTTACATATATACTACTGCATAATACAAATATTTTCTATTATTTGTTACATATATACTACTTCATATATTCAATAATACATAAATTGTATTATCTATACTCAATATATATACCCCTAATATATTTCAAATACAAAATATAAATTCTTACCGACCTTAAATTTTTGTCAATTTTTTTCTTGAAATATCACTGTACTAGTTAGCCGTCGATGTTATTCTTCTTCACCGCTTATACTTTCTCCAATCTTCTATTATTTGGCATTTTTTGTGAAGAATTAATATTCAATGTATTCGAATAATGAAACTTTTACTTTATTTTTTTAATTTTCTAAATCATAACTCACGTCCCTGATTTCTCTCCTATCGATCCACCTTCTATAGACAAATTGATTTAATAATTTTTGTTCATAAAATATGTGTATAGTGGTGTTGATTCAACCAAAAATCTCTGGATATCACTGGAGAAGAAATACAAAATTGAAGTTGCTGGTTCAAAGAAATTTATTGTCGGTATATTTCTAGATTACAAAATGGTGGATTCCAAAACTGTAATCAGTCAGGTCCAGGAAATCTAGGTAATTCTACATGATATACATGTTGAGAATAATTGAAAAATTGACACCCTCGTGGGGAGATTGGGAGATTTCAAAAGCTATCTCAAACATAAACACGAAAAGATAAATCTGGAAGAACTTGTGGTTCGATTTGGGATTGAAGAGAACAATAGAAAGGCGAAAAAGTGTACTATGGATAGTGCAATAGATCCCATGGCCAACATTGGGAAAATAAACCACAACATAGCAAGAAAAAGAAGTTTTCGTGGAGAAAGTTCGAGTAAAATCCCACGATTCACAAAAAAGTTTAATGGCAAGTGCTACAATTGCAACAAAATGAGACATGAATCTAATGAATGTCATAAGCCAAAGAATTTGTAGAGTAGAAAATGCTCATGCTCATATCACACAAGTTGATGAACAAGTATCAAATGGTGTTGCAAATATAAAAAATATGTTAGCATCATATGTGCAAGTCTTTAATGGAAAACAATTATTTATAGGTAACTCTTCTACTTCAAAGGATGAGGAGCAAGAAAATGTGATCCTTAAACTGACTTCTGGCAAGGAACTCACTCTCAATAATATGCTTCATGTTCTTGACATTCCCAATAATTTATTTTTCGATTCATTGCTTAGCAAGAATGGCTTTAAGTTGGTATTTAATTTGTATCTGATAATTAAGTTTGTACTTTCCAAGAATGATATATATTTTGGAAAGAGTTATTTGAGTGATGGTTTGTATAAGTTAAATATACTCACAGTTGTACCAAAAAGTACTATATATTAATAATAAAATATCTACTTTTGCTTATATCGTTGAGTAATTTATTTGGCATTGTAGACTAGGACATGTCAATTTCGAATTCTTTGTCTAGGCTAATTAATATGAGCTTGATCCCAAAATTCTACTTTGATGCAAATCATAGATGTGAGATGTGTGTGGAATAAAAAATGACTAAAACACCTTTTTATTCAACTGAGAGAGTTACTAAATTGATAAGGCAATCCTAATCCTCAATCCAAAGATCCAAGCTATTAATGTAGCAAGAACCTTTGAAATAAGAAACCTAACACCTCCTTATACTAATTTAGATCAACCAAGAGAAAGTTAGGATTAGATTACCTCTTAGATCAAAGATCTAAAAGCAAGATTTAGAAATCTTGTTCTAAATTGAGTCACTCCACAATCAAACTTGATCAAGGTTAGATTGAATGACTCACTTGCATTCTATCACAAGAATTGCAAATTAAGGAAAAATGTCTCAAAATGAGATTTCAAATTACATTCATCTAAAGTCTTGTTCTTACAAATGGAAGGATAAAGGCATTATATAGACTTGTAGAGATTCTATTCTAATTAATGAAAATACCAAAAAGTCAAAATAAAACATTAACTAAGCTTTTTATCTTTCAACCACCATTTTTAATACTAAGCTATTAATGGTAGTTACTGTAACTTGTCAAATTAAAACATATGAAAAATACAATAAAAATGTGATATTAAGTAAGTCATAGGTCTTCAAAATGTTGGCTTCATGGAAGCTTAATGTCTACTCTATAGTCCACTTCAATCGAGAAAATATTGACCTTCAAAACTCTAAATGGTCCTCCGTCTCTTGTATTAGTATGTGGCACATGAAATTCATGGTGAACCGACTCTATCATTCTTGTACATGAAGAATGAATCATTGTTGAATCTTTGATGCGTTAGATCTTGTAGTTGGTCCTTCTGGAATGAATGGAACACCATGATTCACATCATAAACCTTTAGAGTTAATTCACAGTGATATTTGTGACTTGAAACTTGTGCAAAATAAAGAAGGAAAAAAGTATTTTATTACTTTTATAGATGATTGCACAAGATATTGTTATGTTTATCAGCTAAGAAGCAAATATGAGGCAATTGAAATGTTTAAGCTTTATAAAAATTAGGTTGAAAGTATACAAAACGCGAAGATTAAGGCAATAATGTCCCCCCTTGCCTTGCACACGTCTTGAGCAACCCTGATGTCTCAAGTGAAACACTAGAACGTTCAACTTAACTCTTGAACTTTAAGTCTTATCGCCTAGTTTCGATTCAATTAGCTTAATACTTAATCTTTAAGCAATGAGAAAATAAGCAATAATAGATATTAGTAACAAAACTTCTTATATAACTTAACAAAATGCGTTCCAAATACACATGTTATATATTTTTCTTAAATACATAGACTTACAAGTAAAACTTAGTTCGCCTTGCTCAGCTTCCACGCATAGCAACTCGTTATCCTTATAAAATAATTTAGCCTTAACTCCTAAAACCTGAGGGAGGAAAACTTAAAGCATAAGTCGAATACTTAATGAGTAATGATTTTTTAAAACATTTTTTAGGCATACAATACGTAAAATCATTTTCATAAAACATGCTTCAAAACGCCTTCTTCCAATAAAGCATAAAACATGCATTAACTTTTCATATTCCTTTCGCTAAGAACATGAACCATTCTCACAAATAGATTATTGTGTTGGCTTTTTCACCAACATCCCTTGGAGAATTTTCAAGTTTATTTCTCGTTGCTTAGGCTGCTAAGCTCAATATGATCATTTTACGCATTGGCCAACTTCACTCCACCATGCATCCCTTTTCTACATGGTTGTCTTTACTCCTTATGTGCACACAATATTAACTCATGATAGGAATAAGACTAATGGTTTATTCACAACATAACATACATTCAACACACATAAAACTTTACTTTAAACAAAACACGGAAACTTTCTTTAGAAATCATTTCTTTCATAAACAATATCATAAGAAATAATATTATAATCAGAAGTAAGTTTTTAAAATCTTTAAAAAACATTTAAAAATCACTCACGTCTACTTGTTTTCTTTAGAACGTCTGGCCCTTCTCGCCTGATAGCTTCTTAAAAGCATACACTTAGCTTTTCTTAACAAAACTCAGAATAACACTTCTTTCCTTCTATCCTTATCCTATATTTATACTAATCCTAATTTGGATTAGTCATCCTTAAGCTTCCATAAGCTTGCTAGCTCCTACTTAAGTGTTATACGTGTAAGCTTAATATTCTTCATAATTATGCTTAACCTTAATGATGTAATTCACAGTTGGATATATTTTCCAAAATGAAATATTTGCCTTCAAAGGCTAAGAGATGATATATTTAATAATGCTTTGTAAGTTTGTTACAAAGTAGTTTACAAGAAAACTGTTTATGAAACAGTTAAGTATCTAATTGTTCTAACTAACTATAGATGTTTCCTTTCTCCAACTAACTATAGCTTTCTCTACCTTTATTCTTATTACATCATTCCACCCCCTTAAAAGATGGACTCGTCCCAAAGTATATCAATTAGCAAGCGGGAAATTGTCTGGTGCATGATATGGCTTCAAATCAGCAACATTGAAAACTGGATATATATGAATGTGCGATGGCAAGTCGAATTTAAAGGCATTATCTCCATACTTCTCTATTATAGGAAATTGACTGATTTGTCTATCTTTTAGTTTGTTATAGGTGCTGGTAGGAAATCTGTTCTTCTTTATGTGTACCATCACCAAGTCTCCTTTAGAAAAATCAGATTGTCTTATCTTTTTATCTGCTAATTTTTTGTAGGAGTCCGTAGTTTGCACAAGGTGATCATAAACTTCCTTATGCAATTTTTCAATGTTTTCTATCATGCTCTATGCTTCTTTATTAAGGTCTATGGTTGTAGGAAGGGAAGTAAGGTCAAAAGTTAACCATGGTAGCTTAGTGTATACTACTTCAAAGCGACATTTTTCTGTTGAACGATTCTTTGTATTGTTGAAAGCAAACTCAGCTTGAGAAACTACTAGATCCCATTGCTTAGGTTTTATCCCACTCATACAATGTAATAAATTGTCTATGGTTCTGTTGGTTAGTTTAGTTTGTCCATCTGTCTATGGATGAGCTGTAGTGTTAAACTTCAATGTTGTGTCAAAATTATTCCATAGGGTTTGCCAGAAATGGCTTAGAAACTTAACATCTTTGTCGGACACAATAGTTTTAGGTACCCCATGCAGTCGTACCACCTCTCTAAAGAAAAGGTTGGCTATATAGATTGCATCATTTGTCTTCTTGCAAGCTACAAAGTGGGTCATCTTGCTGAATCTGTCTACTACCACCATAACTGACTCAAACTGTCTTTGGGTTTTAGGTAATCCAACCACAAAGTCAATTGATAAATCTTCCCAAATGGAGGTTGGAATAAATAGTGGGGAATATAATCCTACATTTGTACTTGAGTCTTTAGTTCTTCGAAAAATGGGATACCTCTTCACGAAATTATTTGAATCTCTCCTTAGTTGAGGCCAATAGTATATTTTAGAAATAATTTCAAATGTCTTATTCTGCCCAAAGTGTCCAGCTAAACCTTCGGAGTGTGCTTCTTTCAACAAAGATTCTCGTAGTGTGGTATGAGGAATGCACATTTGTTCACCCTTAAATGGGAAACCTTTAACAATATGGTAGTCATCAACACCTCTAATTGGAGCATTTGCACCAAATATTCTCAAAATCAACATCTTCTTCATATAGGTCGGGTAAGTGTTTAAAGGCTACAATTTCAGAAGAGAGGAGTGTAAGCAAAGAGCTTTTTCTACTTAGAGCATCAGCTACCTTGTTCTCTTTACTCGACTGATGTTTGATTACGAAATCAAATCTTTGAAGGAAGAAAATCCAGCGTGCGTGCATTCTGCTGATATTTTTTTTAGATGGGAGGTACTTTAGGGAAAAGTGATCAGTTAGAAGTATAAACTCTTTAGAGAGTAGGTAGTGTTCCTACTGCTATAGGGCTCGAACGAGGGCATACAACTCCTGTCCATAAGTGCTCTAGGACAGTCTTGAGGAGCTTAGTTTTTCATTGAAGTATTCAATTGGGTGTTCTTGCTGAGATAGGACAACCCCAATTCCAATGCCATAGGCATCAATTGCCACTTCGAAGGGTGAAGAGAAGTCTGGTAGTTGAAGAATAGGGTTGGAGGTCAACTTCATTTTGATGTCATCAAAGCTCTCTTGTTGTATTAGGGTCCACTTAAAGTTTTTCCTCTTTAGAGAGTTAGTGAGAGGTGCTGCCAAGGAGCTGAAGTTCTTACTAAACTTTCTGTAGAAGGAAACCAAGCTAAGGAAAGCTTGTATTTCTTTAATAGAGGTTGCTATAGGCCAATTATGGATGGCTTCTATTTTCTTTGGTTTCATACTTATGCTTCCATGTTTAATTATAAAGCTAAGAAAGGAAATCTTCCTCCTTAAAAACATACACTTCTTAGGGTTGATGTATAATTTTATCTCTGTTAAGACTTGGAACAACTTTCTTAGGTGTAGTATTTGCTCATCACAATTGGTGCTATATACAAGTATGTCATCAAAATAGACAACTATAAATCTGTTAAGGAAGGGGTGAAGTTCCTGATTCATCACTCTCATGAAGGTACTAGGAGCATTAGATAACCCAAAGGGCATGACCATCCATTCAAATAAGCCTTCTTTGGTCTTAAAGGTTGTCTTCCATTCATCTCCAGGCCTAATACGTATTTGGTGGTAACCACTCTTTAAATCTATCTTTGAAAAAATGACGGCTTTGCCAAGTTGGTCTAAGAGGTTACCAATACGTGGGATGGGAAAACGATACTTCATCGTGATTCTATTTATTGCTTTGCTGTCTGCACACATCCTCCAGCCACCATCTTTCTTTGGAGTAAGTAGAGTCGGTACGAAACAAGGACTAAAACTCGGTTTGATGTGTCCCTTTCTAAGTAGTTCTTCAATATGATCACAGAGGATTTGGTACTCTTAGGGACTCAATCTATAGTGAACTAGGTTTGACAATAATGCTCCTGGAGCAAGATCTATGTGATTTGGAAATTCATAGAGCATTATTCTAATAACATTTATATTTGGAAAACGATCGTTTAAATTTGGTAACCCCAATCTAAATGATTTTTTTAAAGATTCTTTCTACACGATCGTTTAGATTTGGCTATCCAATATGCCAACGATTTGTTTCACGATCTTTTAAATTTGAAACAATCAAATATCAGTTTTTTTTAAAAAAAATAAATAATAGATCTTTTATATTTGATACACGATAGTAAACCAATTTGAAAATAAAATAAAAGAAAAATGGTAGAAGAAGAAGAAGAGAGAAAGACGATGGAAAGAAAAAAAATTGCAAAAAGGGAAGAGAAAGAGAAAAAGAAAAGAAACCATGAAAATGAATGACAAATATGTAATATTTTAAAAAATGACACACAGGCCGTAAATATTTTGCATGTTTGTTATATTTATGAAAATTAATCTTAATTTAATTAAAATAGACAATATATATATTGGAATAATAATAATGAACAAGTGTGGAGTAGGAGTGTTCAAAAAACCCGATAACCTGACAAACTCAGACCATCCAACCCAAACCGTAAGGGTTGGGTTGGGTTAAATTATGTTTATGATTGGGCTGGATTGGGTTAAATAATTGAAAAAGATAAAAATGGACCGGGTTGGGAGATTAAGGGTCGGGTTGACCCAACCCAACTCGGTTTAGATATATATTTATATTTTTATATATATATAAATCCTAGATAACATCTTAATTTTCCTTCCCCACCTCACGCTTCATACTCAACCCCTTCTCTTTCAGACCTCACGACTAATGGCGACTCACGTTTCAAATCCGCCCCACCTAACACAATACTCACTTTTCCCTTCTTCTTCCCACTTTTCCAATCATCTATCTCACAAACCCCATTTTCCTCTTTCTTTCTTCCTTCTTCGTTGCTTTGCATTCTTCACGTTAGTCCATCTCTTTCTCTCCTTTCACTTTTTCATGCTTTTTATCCATCAATTTTGCATCTGGTATCTCTTTTTTCCTTGAAACCACATTTCTAGCTACTAATTTTGTTGGGTTTGTTTCTTTTTTGGCAATGTGTGAGGTGAATCTTTTGTTCCATGTGTTTTTTTCTTTTGTTTTATTGCCTACTGCCTTTTTCTTCTTCTTTCAATTTTTTTTGGTTTGATACCCTAAAGCTAATTGTTTTGGTTTCCATCTACCTAAACCCTAATCAACTATGGAGAGATGAAAAATAATAATACCAACCCAACCTAGTGCAACCCGAAATTTTTGGATTGTGTTGGGTTGATCCTTACATATTGAAACGATGTGGTTCATCTTTTGGCAACCCAGATAACTTGGGAACGTCCATATTTTACCTCCAACCCAGCCTAATCTGGGAGTAAAAGAGAAGAGAGGTGGGAAATGGTGTGGGGAACGGAGGATGATGGACGCAAGGAAAACAGCCCTTAGCAAAACTTGACTCCCAAGAAAGAAATAAAAAAAAGAGCCGTTGGTAGTCACGTGGATTTTTCCATCCTGTCTGAAATTCCACCAACTATCTCAAATTCATCAATTCCATTCCACACTCTTAGTCTTACCTTCATCATCTATCATCATGTCTCCCTCTACTTCTTCCTTTCAATGTTCTCTTTCCGCCTCCCCAAACACCCTTCAATTCCTCATTGTTCGATTTCGGTATTCCAGCCGTCTCATCACTTTAGATCAAATACTTCAACAGACTCCCTCAACCCTCATGGGAACACTCTGATTCTTTTTTCTAATCTCCTCCACCCTCGACAACAACAATCAATTCACTTTTTGGTTAATCAGTTTCTGTGTTTCTTCAACCTCCATTCCTCTGTTTTCCAAATCATTTGTTATAAGATTCTCTCCTTTGCTCTACAGTTTTGTGCCATTCCTCCGAGCTTCAAAATTGAAGCCAACATCGCTAATATGGATGACTTGATTATCGGAGAGCAAGGATTTCAAGAAACTCCTCCACCCCCAAGGACAACAGGGGTGCCGGAGTTTGCAATTGAGAGACTAATGACGCAGAAATTTGATGGGTTCAATAAAGAAGAAAGAAGAAGAAATTGGAGATTGCAGTGTTTGTTATGAAGAGCTACAAGGAAAGGGGAAGGAAGTGAGTAGGATTCCATGTGGTGTCACGTGTATCACAAATCATGCATCCTTACATGGCTTCAAATCAACAACTCTTGCCCATTGTGCAGAGCTCCATTACAATCATGAACACTCTTCTTAATTTTGCTTATGAGAATTATCTTAATTCTCTCTTCTTCTTTTTTGAGAATTATGTTAATGTAATTTTGAATAATCGGTGAAAATGCAATCATCAGGGAAACATATATATATATACACACTTAGCAAGGGAAACGTATGAAACTTGTTTAATTTCAAATATAAAGCTTCAAAGGTGTGGATTTCCATGGAAACTGTTGTTTAAAAAAAAAAAAAAACTTTTAGATTCTATTTTCATAAATTTGCTCAAAGGGGACATTTATGCATTCGAAAGAAATATAACAAGATTGACTTGACTTCTCCCACTCTCATTTTTTACTGCAAAAGCAAAAGAAAAATAACAAGATTGGTCTTCAAATTAAGCCAAACTGGGCGAATTTAATCTGAAAGTAGTACATTAAAATGGCTTAGAAAAATAAAAGGGAGAGAATGCAAGTCAGGACTTGCACATTGATGCAGAGTTTGAGAAAGAGTTGCATTACATTCACAAAAGAAACAAAAAGAAAGTCTTCGTCTACTATATTGTTACTTGGCCTTAATAGAATTGTTTTCCTTGATCCTTGCTCGAGTATCCAATTTAATAAAGCGTTTGAGATCTGCGTAGGGAAGACTTTCAGCATTCTTTCTTCGTAATTCACTCAGAGGTGGATGCTTATTAAGCAAATTCCACAGCCAAGCAGGATACTCCGAGTCTGCCATAATTTTTGGATCTGCACCTTCCTTCAGAATATTGGCACCAACTACAGTCGTAGATTTCACCTCTTTACTTAGAATTGATGCTTTAGGAGCATCGGCAGCTGCACCCCCTTTAGATCCCTTCTTTGATTTGCCTCCGGCAGCAAATGTTCGTACCGATGTCAGTTGTATTAGATTTTTGCTACTAACAATAATGTTCCTTCTAAACAATCTAATTTGGCTCATATTTTTCTTTTTCTGCAAAACAGAAACAAACATTTAGAGTTATTAAATTCTGTTGAAATAATTCACTGGCCAACGTGGTATGCGTTGAAGTTCCTACTTTCACAGATGAAACTAGGATCAAATGATGATTAAACAATATGAGATTAAAACAAACAGCAAACAAAATTATACAACAAGGAAAAATCCGTCATTAGAAACATAAAATGGTAGGTATGTTTCAATCAGATGGTTGAACGAGCATCGCTTACTGCTTAGACATCCAATCCCTCTAATGTACACCTAGTTTGATTTTGGAGAATCTCCCTCATCGACAAATTCCTAACCACAGAAGTGAGATAAATGTATTGGTGTAGTGGTAGAAGCGGCAAATTCAAACTTACCCCACAGGGCATTTGAACAAGCACCACTGGAGTTGTAACCAATAATATATTACAGTTGGACAATATCCGATGATAATCAAATCCAAGGAAACTGCAAACATGTAGGAGTTGGGCCCGGAGAATGTGTAGCCTTCAGACATCCTCAATTCCAAACGATGAGATCAAAAGCTTAATTCGTGAAATGTTAATTAACTAGTACAATCCAGCCAAGTAAGGATTTTAACCAAGCCAATATGAGGTCAAAATTTTCATTCGTGAAAGAAGGATGAAGCTGGTGTTGAGATTATGGGGTTTTAAACAAGCCCATTATTCGTAACAAGTACCCAATTCCACTTGTGAATAAATTACTGGACGAACTATTTGGTGCCAAAGTGTTTTCCAAACTGCAAGGCAACGGCCAACACAACTAATAAAAGAACACAAATGAACAGAACAGGGGAATGTTTTCTTATTGAAAATAACTAACAAAGGAGCACGGTAAACTCAGCCAAATAAGAGGACTGCTCTCTCCTCCCAAGAACTACAGTTCTATCACAAAATTCAAGACAACTAATTCTAACACAAAAGATCCTTGAATACTACCCAGCCATTCCCATTTGCCCCAACACCCGTACAAAAGCAGGACCCACAGCCAGCGACCCCAACCAATAGGGGTGGACACAGTTTCCCATACTGAGCCGAAAACTTTTTTAAAAAATTGTATACAAAACCGAACCGCACCATTATGCGGCTCGAAAGTCGGTTTTTGTTTTGTTTTCCCCTTAATTTTGGTATTTGATCGAAGCTTTTGTTTTTTTTTTCCTAAACATTGAGAATGTAAGAATTTTGGTATTTGATCGAAGCTTTTGTTTTTTTTTCCTAAACATTGAGAATGTAAGAATTTTGGTATTACAAATTGGGTCACCCTTAATCCAGTTCTAAAAAACTTTCAATATTCAACTCAAATTATATCATTTTTTTCCCGCAAAGCCCTAAATTCATGGTTTGAGCCTAAGAAAAGAAAATTCATGCTATACAAAAAATTGGCACAAATGAAACCCCAACGTATTCCGATTCATCATAATTTCCTTAATAAGACCATACCCAGCCCTAATTTCAGTAAATGTTTCAAACTACCAGCATCCTGCGTCGGTACTAACCTCTCGCTTGCCTCCGTAGTCAGCTCTCGTACGCCTGCTGATGTTTTTCCCCTCTCCTCTTAAAATTCGTAAGATTGAAATTTTATTATCTTTCAATTTTTCATTTCTTCAAGTTCATGGCTTGTGCCAGTTTGATTTTGGATTGATGTTGGGAAGTGTGTTAAGAGATGGAAGAAGAGGAGACGATTGATATTGGCCGCGTGGCGTTGGAGATCAAAGAGATGGAAGAAGAGGGGACGAAAGAGGAGATGCGAGATGAGTAAGATGGAGATGGCTGCTACTGATGGTGGGTTTAAAGAAACAAAGGTAATAAACCCTAAAGGCCTAAACTAAACTTATATACTTTTAATAAATAAAATTACATATATATTTTATTATCTTTCATAAATTTCATATTTTCCTTTCAATAGTGTGGGATGATTATTCGTTTTCTTTTCTTATTTCTTTCCCATTTATTCAATTTTTTTTGTCATTTCTTTTATCCTTCATTTATATTACTATTTTTCCTTCTTCACACTCATATTTCTTTCTTCTTCCTCGTTTCTTCATATTCTCTTTCAAAATTTATTCTTTCTTCCTCATTTCTCATCTTCTTATTTTCTTCTCGGTACAAGATCTAAACTACATTAGTACAAGATCTAAATAATTGTGTATCAATATCTAAATGATATTGGTACAAAATTGTTTACCAAGCCCTAAACTAATGTATACTAATACCTAAACGATCTTGAATCTTGATAGAAGATCGTTTAGGGTTTAGGATACAAGATCGTGTACCAAAATTGTTTAGATTGAGTACAAGATCGTTTAGATTTTTATACAAGATCATTTTAATTTGATATATGATCGTGTACCATAACATTGTTTTACCGATATCTAAACGATCGTGTACCAATATTTTAATGATCATGTACCAAGCATTTCTCACTTGTGTATGGTCGATTAATCACGGGATATTTTTGTTATTTCACATTGTGTACATTGTGTGCTTGTAAGCTTTCTTCTATATAATGTAAATATTTTTGCATTTTGTTCTATTTTTTTAAAAAGACTCTTTTAATAAATAAAATTATGGAAATTTTTTTAAAATATAACACATTGGCAAAATATTTACATACAACAATTTCGAAAATGAACAAAGCTCATAGGCCCGCAATGAAAAATACCAAAAATGTCTCCATCAACATGTGATTAATTGACCACCCATGCACATAATATATTTGGTACACTATCTTGTACCAAAATCTTTAGGTTTGGCTACCCAAATTAGCAAAATCTAAATCTAAATGATTTTTTTTAAATTCTTCGGTACAACATCTTTAATGATTTTTTTAAAGATTGTTTGGTACATGATCGTTTAGATTTGGCTAGACGATCATATAGATTTAGATTTGTCTACCCAAATCTAAAGACAAATGGTAACATTTTAAAATGGGAAACAAAACCCAAAAAAATTATTATCCCCTAACATTCTTCTTTCGAGTTTTAACAAATTGATGTGCAGGAATATTGACTAAGCTATAGGAATGAGATAACTATAAATCCACCAAAGGAAACAAACATATACCTTTTGTGAAGGAGTAATAAAAGTGAAGTACATTATGATACCTTACAAACTAAGACCAAAGAGAAAAGGAAGATGTGTTCAAAAGTTGTGCTGTATTAAGTAATTGCACAACCACATTTGTTCAAAAGCTGTGCTGTCTGTCCTAGGCTTTAGCATCTATTGACATTGTTGAAAACCCTTGATTTTGTATCAACTTCTCTATAATCTTCTTCAGTGCTGAGGCACTTACCCCACATTTTTGGTCACCAAAACAGGACCTTCCTTCTTCAGCTGCCTTGCAAAGCTGTGGATCCAATGGTACCTTCCCTAGGAATGGCACATCCATCTCCCTACACATTTTTGCAGCACCACCTCCACTACTATCGAACACTTCACTATAAGTAATCAAGTTTAGAAGCTCCGGCGCTTTTTCTCGAATGTACTCTCCCACCCATTCTGTCACATCTGTCTGCTCTCCGGCCTCTGTTGTCTTCAAAAACTTCATATCTAATAGTGGTTGGCACAAGCTGCTCATGTTCTCTACAACTCCAAGAACTTTTACTCCTACCGTTTTGCAGAAACTCACTTCTTTCCGCACATCGATGAGAGATACTTGTTGTGGAGTTGTGACAATGATTGCACCGTCAATTCCAGTAGCCTTAAGGCATTGTACAATTGATATGTGCTCATCTGAAGTCCCTGGTGGAGCATCAACAACCAGAAAATCGAGCTCTCCCCAATACACATCCTTTAGAAACTGCTTAATAAGCCCATTTTTTCGAGGGCCTCTCCAAATGACCGCTTCGTCAGGGTTAGGGAGCATGAAACCAATCGACATAACTCCAAGGTTGGACTCTATGTAAACAGGGGACCATCCAAGGTTACTCTGATGCACATCTTGACCTTCTAGACCAAGCATCTTCGGGATACTCGGGCCACAAATATCAATATCAAGGAGACCCACCTGGAAGTCCATGGCAGCTAGGGCAAATGCGAGCTGAGCAGAGAATGTGCTCTTTCCGACCCCACCCTTACCTGATAGAACAAGAATCTTGTGCTTAACCGTTGCCATTCGTTCCGCTATTGAAATCAGGTCTGGAAAAAAGTGAGGAAAGAATGGTAAATAGAGCATAAACACATGAACAGTTAATATATTCGACTAGTGTATTCATAAATAGGATTCAAAAAGCCAAACATTCAAAATATTAATGCCTTCTAGGCAAAGAATCAATTCCCCAAAATGTAGAGTAACCCCTACACTAAATAAAAGAAAGAAAGAAAACTAAGGTGTATTCAAAACAAGGCAACATCAGAAAGTACTTCAGCCCTTCACATCACAATTTCACCTACTGGTACTACAGTAAACTGATGGAAACCAGGAACTTTAGTGAATAGTAAGTATTATTGATATTAGATTCAATGATGAATCTAGGTTATAATCTCTAATCCGATCTCAAAGATGTAAGAACTCACTTCTGCTAACCTATCTCTCAAGGTAGAACAGAAACTCTTCTCTCACCAAAAGCTGAACTAACTTTCCCACCCTCTCCTTTCCACTATTAATACTTCGTAACTACTTTCCACTATTAATACTTCGTAACTACTTTCCACTATTAATACTTCGTAACTACTTTACTCTCACGTACACCCTCTCCCTCATTCGCACGTGTCAATTCTTTTTCCTTCTACTATATTGGTGTATGATAGGGAGTCTCATTACACTCCTCCAAATTCACCTTGTCCTCAAGGTGAAATTCTGGAAAACGTTGCTGCAAATCTTCACAAGTCTCCCAGGTTGCTTCATGTCGAGGAAGCCCCTACCAGCTCACCAGATCATTCCAACTTCCTGTTTTATTCTTCAAATAGCCATATATCTCTTCAGGGACTGCTCTCCATTCATGATTCTCTGTTACATAAGGAATATCCTAACGAATTTCATCATGTTGTCCCAGCAGTTGCTTCAGTTGTGAAACGTGAAACACTGGATGTATAGCTGCATCACCAGGCAAATCAAGCTTATACGCCACCGGCCCAATCCTTTCCACAATTTTATAAGGACCAAAGAACTTCGGTGAAAGTTTTTGGTTCCTTTTCTTCTGCAAGGTTTCCTGTCAATAAGGCCTCAATTTCAACAGGACTAAATCTCCCACTTGATAATTCACCTCTTCTCTTCAAATCAGCATATTTCTTCATTTTATCTTGTGCTACCCTTAAACATTCTTTAAGAGCTCCCAACACAACGTCTCTTTCCTTCAGCTGGTCATCCAATGTGGAATTCGAAGTATCACGATCTCCATAGTATATCAAGGGAGGGGGCAGTCGCCATATACCGCCTGAAAAGGAGTGAGTGACTCCAAGCGACCTTTGATACGTGGTATTATACGAATACTCGGCCCAATGTAACCACTTAACCCACTCCTTCAGTTTTTCTCCACAAAAACAAGTCAAGTAACTTTCTACGCTTCGATTAACAACCTCCGTCTGCCCATGATTGAGGATGATATGTCGTA
This sequence comes from Cucumis sativus, assembly GCF_000004075.3. Lineage (NCBI taxonomy): Eukaryota > Viridiplantae > Streptophyta > Magnoliopsida > Cucurbitales > Cucurbitaceae > Cucumis > Cucumis sativus. The sequence continues at coordinate 21,224,176 of NC_026658.2, forward strand.
CTCCGATTTAACCTTGTTTCGGCTAATCTGAAGAGTTCTCTCCAAAAGTGACTTAGAAAGACTTTGTCCCTATCCGACACCATTGACTTCGGCAACCCGTGTAGTTGTACAACCTCCTTTACAAACAGTTCAGCTACACTCTTTGCTGCATATGGGTGCTTTAATGACAGAAAATGCCCATACTTACTAAATCGATCAACCACAACTAAGACCACATCAAACCCTGCTGCCTTAGGTAAACCATCAATAAAGACCATAGAGATGTCATCCCACACTCTGTTAGGAATTTCCAATGGTGTTAACAAACCAGCAGGAGATGCCAAGGTTTTATTCCTTTGATAGACAATGCACTCTTCACAATACTTCTTCACGTCGGTTTTCATGCCCTCCCAAAAGAGCTCTCCAGTCAATCTCTTATATGTTCGTAAGAAACCTGAATAGCCCCCAAATACTGAGTTGTGGTAAATATGCAAGATCAGTGGAATCAATTTGGATGTACCGATCTTTATACTTCAACATCCCTTGTTGCATTGAATACTTAATGTTCTGACCACCTTTTTTATTTAACTCTGCTATGATTTGCTGCAAACGCTTATCCTTATCCACCTCTTCCTTTATCACTGCTAAGTCAATCATAGTTGGTCCTGTCAAGTTGTTCAAATGAACAGTTGGAGGCATTCTCAACAAAGCATCAGCAGCTTTGTTCTCAAGACCCGGCTTGTACAGAACCTCAAACGAAAAGCCAAGAAGCTTAGATATCCACTTCTGATATTGAATTGTATCACCCTTTGGTCCAACAAAAACTTCAAGGATCGTTGATCTGTTTTCACAATGAACTTTCGCCCGAGTAAATAGGGTCTCCATCTTTGTACCGCCATCACCACTGCCATCAGCTCTCTTTCATAAACCGGTTTTGCCCTGTCTCTTACTGCCAATGTATGGTTGTAATAGGCAATTGGTCCTTTAGTCCATATCCGGATGCATCGGTCTCTATTTCAAATGGCAAACTAAAATCGAGTAATGCTAAGTCTGGAAGAGTTATCATGGCATGTTGCAATTTGACAAAAGCTTCTTGAGCCTCCATATTCCACTTGAATCTTCCTAATTTCAATAGTTGTGTTAATGGGGCTGCAATCGAACCATAGTGCTGCACAATTTTTCTGTAATAACCAGTCAAGCCTAGAAAACACCTGACTTCTCGCACATTAGTAGGCATAGGCCACTCCTTAATAGCTCAATTTTTTTCCAGATCAACTTCTATTCCTTGCCTGAAAATGATATGCCCCAAGTGATGAACTCTTGGTTGAGCAAAAGTACACTTTTTCTTGTTTGTATATAATTCGTTCTTCCTCAGCACCTCTAATACCAGCTTCAAATGATTCATATGAGCCTTTAAGTCAGCACTGTAGATCAAAATGTCATCAAAAAATACCAAAACAAATTTTCTGAGGTATGGACGGAACACAGTATTCATAAGAGACTGAAAAGTGGATGGTGCATTTGTTAACCCGAATGGCATCACCATAAACTCATAGTGACCTTCATGAGTTCTAAATGCAGTCTTTTCCACATCCTCCGGACACATCCTGATCTGATGATATCCCGCCTTCAAATTGATCTTCGAAAACAAGGTAGCCCCATTCAATTCATCGAATAACTCTTCTATTATTGGTATAGGAAATCTGTCTGGAATCGTTACATTATTGAGTGTTCGGTAATCGACACAAAACCGCCAACTCCCTTTTTTTTTTAACTAATAATACCGGGCTGGAATATGGGCTTGTGCTGGGATGTATTATTCCTGAAGTCAGCATCTCTTCTACCAGTTTTTCCATTTCTTCTTTCTATTGATAAGCATATCGGTAAGGTCTCACACTCACCGGATCCACTCCCTTCTTCAAATGAATATGATGCTCAATATGTCTTCGAGGAGGTAACGTTTCAGGCCACTCCAACACATCTTCAAAGCTCTTCAACACTACTGTTACTAATTCTTCCATAGTTAACTCCTCCTCTTCAGATGACCACTCACTCCTCTCCAATGCTCTACATTCTACCAAGAAACCTTGGTCATTCTCTCTCCATGTCTTCATCATATTTTTTAAACTCACTCTGACCTTAGTCAAGCTTGAATCCCCTTGAATTAAATCTTCTTTCCTTGGTGCAAAAAAGTCAGAATCAGATTCTTCCAATCTACCTCGGTGGTGCCTAAGAAATACAGCCATTGCATCCCTAAAATAGCATCCACTCCACCCAACTCCAACGGTAGAAAATCATCAACTACCTTCCGTTCACAAAGTATCAGCTCTACTGCTTCACAAATACCCTTTCCCTTAATTGATGTTCCTGAACCAAGAATGACTCCATAATTGGACGTCTCCTTTGTGTTCAATTGCATATCCTTCACCAGTTTTTCAGAAATGAAGTCGTGTGGGTTGCACCACAATCTATTAAAACAATTACTTCCTTCCCTTGAATTTTTCCTTTCACCTTCATCGTGCTTGGATTCGATAATCCCACCACGGAGTTAATAGACAACTCCACAATGGTCTGATTCTCCTCTGTCACTTCAATGGTATTCAACTCTTTTCTTTCGTTCCCTTCTTCTAAAATTTTGAACTCTTCATCTGCCCTTCGTACTACAAACATCTGCAGCTCCCTCTGCTCCTTTATTTCACATTTATGATCGTGGGAATATTTTTCATTACATCGAAAACAAATTCTCCTCTTTTCTTGCCTGAAATTCAGCGTCGGATAACCTCCTCGACGGACCTTCCTTCCCAACTTCCCCTGTCGACGTCCCTTGCAACATTATGATTCTCATCGGCCAACTCGAGTATCCTTTATTATCTCCGGCATTAGCACTATTATTCATTTTGTTCGTATTCGGCGGTATTTTTTGTTGCCTTCCCTTGGAATATCCGGGAAGATTTGCTTCCCTTCTAACGTCTTCTCTATTTTCCACCTTCTGCGCTATCTGCATCATTTGTGCGAGGCCTTTGGGCTCACAGAAATCAACCTCGGTTTTGATCCACGACAATAATCCCGTCACAAATGTTTCTTCCACCACCTTCTCCGATAAATCAGTCAACGACGCTATCCATTTATCAAATAAATTTTGACATCCTCTGATCATCGTCTCTTGCGTAATTCGTAAAAATCTTCCATATAAGGAACCTTCTCGGATTGATCAAAATCGAATCAATAGTCTCTCCTTCATATTCACCCATCCCGTAAATTTCTCCCGTTCCTCTTGGGAACGATACCAATTCAGAGCAAGTCCTTCGAAACTAATCATGGCAACCATCATTTTTTCAGATTTAGAAAGTTTGTGGATTTGGAAGTACCTGTCAGCGCATAATAGCCATGAATCGGGATTCTCTCCAATGAATATCTGCATCTCCACTTTCTTGAATTTAATTCACTCATTATTTCCATCTTCATTTGTTTTCTTCTCCTCCTTCGTCGCGTCAATTTCACGACTGGAAGATCCTTCGTCCTCCTTGATATTTTTCGTCGAAAAATCGCGCATCGTTAACTCCGATATCTTTTCGCTCATCGCTGATATGTCCTATGTGGCCGATTCCATAAAACGCAAAGTACCAAGACAGAAGGCAATTGGCCTTACTGCCCCTATGCGCCTACGCCAGCTCTTGATCTCGCGCCTCTCCGAGAGGATTCCGCCTCTGATCCTCGAGCCTGTACAATACGACTGATATCGGAAGAGTAGACTGAATGCTTTCCCGCTGTGGGCTTTTCTTTCTACCTTGAAAATGATTGATTTGACCTCGCATATTGAATTGCGCCTTACAATATCCCTGTCTTATGGATCGTCTTGACCCAACCGTAGGCTTCCGGTATCTAATGTTTCAGTCTTGCACTCATTCAATATTCTTTTCACCTTCTTTCGCCTTAACAAGCCCTTAAAGCGTGCGAGCGCCTAGCTACTTGCAAGATTGAAAGGTCGACTAACATCATTTGATGTTGTATCTCCATGTTCTTCGTTAACTCGTTCAAAGTCTTTTCAATCGTCGGCAACTTCCTGATTTCTTTCTTAATTCCGAGCATTTCTTGATCAAAACTTTCTAACTTCTCTTCAATTCGTGTTTGCACCATTTTCTTTTTTTCCTTTCCTAAAATCACCCGCTCTGCTACCAATTTGATGGAAACCAAGAACTTTATTGAATAGTAAGTATTATTGATATTAGATTCAATGATGAATCTAGGTTACAATCTCTAATCCATCTCAAAGATGTAAGAACTCCCTTCTGCTAACCTATCTCTCAAGGTAGAACAAAAACTCTTCTCTCACAAAAAGCTTAACTAACTTTCCTACCGTCTCCTTTCCACTATTAATACTTCCTAACTACTTTACTCTCACATACACCCTCTCCCTCATTCGCACGTGTCAATTCTTTTTCCTTCTCCTACTATATTGGTGTATGACAGAGGGTCTATCACAAACTCACAAAAAATAAGAGATGTCTTCTAAAGCTTGTAAAATTTAATTCACATATTTTGATTGGTTTGAGAGAATAAAAAATACAAACAGGAGATGTCCTATGCAACCCTTCAATGTTTTAGGAAAACTTAATAACTTCATTTTTTCGTCCTACTTACCTATCTTTCTCTATAATACGTTCAAAACATCCACTCTTGGTTCCTATACTTTTAGAAAGTAACTGTTTATAAAATCTCGACACAAATTCAATAATAGGTGAGAACCTTCCACGTAAACATTATGGCAATATTTTTACAAAATTAATACCGCTTTGTCATACAGAAACGAACTTGATAACTACGTATTTTGGAAAGGCGAGCTCACAAAATAAAGCACACGTCTTTGTGAAGCCCCAAGGCTCAAAGCCTTTGGGGCTTTTTCATTTTTTTAAAAGAAATAGTAATAATTAAGGATTTTCCTTAATTATTAACTAGAAGAGTCAAGTTTACTAAGTCTAAATGCAAAAATTCTTATGTTTGAGGTCTTTTTTTTTTCCATATTTCCACATCAACTATGCTTCCTCTTTTTAATGTAATATTTTTATATGTAGTGCGTCTCACAAAAAAAAAAACCCACACCTTTTTGTGAGCCTTGCACCTAGGCTCTAGAGGGCGCATGGCCATTGTGCCTAAGTGCACCTTGGGCATTTAAAAACACAGTGGGTAAGCCATGAAGAAGCAAAACCCAGATTATCAAGAAAAAAAATGAAATAATGGCATGTATATCTCATCCATTGACATTACTGTTAGTTTAAGAAACTATCTAAACAGAATAAACCAATCAGCCGGAAAAGCACATGAACTGTAACAACAAAGCAATCTCTCTAATCTAAGCCAAATTTCTGCTACAAGAAACAAAAAGCAAATAGATTTACAAGACAAAGAGAACCTGGGTCAGGGCCTTTAGGTGCAGTAGCACAAATGGATTGGTTGGGACATCCTTGACAGGCATCTGATTTCCCTGCTGACTCCGACTCAGGACCCGGGCAATCTGAAACCCAAAAACCCACAAAGAGAACATCAATGAAAATGAAATACAGAAAACAAAAAGGGGCTAATAAGTTGCACAATCTACAAATGAAAAATACAATGAATAGGAAGGAAATCCATTACTTTCATTGGCGTTTTCAGGGATTTCGCTATTCTCCATTAGCTGTGTCTTCTTCTTCAATGCCGATGAGCTTTTTGTGAATTTGATGTCTTTCCTTGCAGGAAAAATCATTCACCTATTAGCTTTATTATATGAATGGGTCTGTGCTTAAAGAAGTAAAATTCCTACTGCAGATCAAGCACGATGGATTTTCTTTTACACTGATGTGGTTTTATCAAGCATTTCCAAGCTTCTTCTAAAGAATCAAATTTGGTTGAAAGCCTCTGTCTCTTGCAACACGTATACAATATACCATTATCATGAAACAGACACATTTATTAATTCAAAACGAACTTGTAACAAATAATTCATAATTTCTGTAAGCTAATTTATAGGGGAATGGGAATGATGTTAAGATGCATTCTGTACTTAAACCGTTTAACCTAGTATATAAAAAATGATCGAGTATAAGTGATGTAAACAAACAATGGGAAGATTGTTATCCTATCAATTGGCACATTTTGCAAAAGAAATCATATAACTGTCGGTGAAAATCAAATGAGTACTTTTAGTTTATGGGATCTTATTAACCTCCACTCCTCTTTTGAGGTAAACTAGTGTTTTAAAAAGCTCTCCCATGCATATGCAGTTATGCACTAGGCACACAAAATAATCATTACTATGATTTTTCTTTCTGTATTAATTTATAAAATAATATTTAATCTCTCTCTGAAAAAATTCAGGTACAAGCAGTTATGAATGTCATATTATGCTGCCATCTAATCACAAACTAATCAAACACGTCATTTCCAGGGAGAAGAAATTAGAAACATCAAAGTCCAACTACTGATTTACTTATTTTCAGTATAGCCTGGAAACAAATATTGACTTCACATCAATAAAGTATCCAAATTTACTTCCTCCCACCCTTAATTACGATTCAGCGGGTGGTTGCTACCAAATGGAGGAACACCATTACAGAGAGTTTATCAAGAACAGGGGTTAGCTTGCTTAGCGACATGGAGCACTTCTTGACTTTGAGCTACAGTTGTTGAAAAGGTGGAAAAAAGGTGTATGTTCTCGGGAAACTCTTATATTTCTAAAGCTAGCCGCCATACCCTCATACAAGCTTCATTTTTTAACCTTCCCATTCATTACCTATCCTCTTTCACTCTACTGGTCAAAGCATCAAATATGATTGAAAAATTGTTTCACAATTTCCTTCAAACAGGCAGTAAGGATATTTCTGGTTCTCAAACTATTAAATGGTACAAAGTAACTCTTCTTATTGATGAGAGGGTCTTGGCATTATTGGCATTCAACAGAAGAATAAATACCTTTTGGCAAAAGGGATCAGGAGATTCCATGAGAAATCTCATTTCATCTACAAAGCTAGAAACACACAGGTAGAGTTAAGGGCAATATCTATAAGAATATTGCTTACAAAATTGAGAAAGGAATTAACACCAGCTTCTAGTCCAATCGTCCCTTGAAAGTTGATTTCCCACATTTATTTGCTATCTAGCTCAAAAAGGTGGCCATCATTGCTGATCGGCAATATTCTGAATCTGCATCTTGGAAACCTAAGGCTCAAAAGGAACCCTACAGAGGCAGACATATGAATGGGCTAGATTATCCAAAACTCTTTCATTTGTTGAACTCAAAGATAGGAAGGACTTTTTGTTTGGAAGATTCACAAAATAGGTTTCTCTGTTAAATCTATTTCTATATTTTTGTCATACTCAGTTCTCATACTAGGGTAGACTTATACAGCATGATGTGCATAGGTCAATATTCCAAAAAAGCAGATCTTTTATGGAAACTCATTCAATCTTGCTTGAACACTCGTGATAAGTTCCAAAGGAAATCTATGATTTCTTTTATCACCTTGCCATTGTATTATGCGCAAGAATGGCCCAGAAACTCAAAGCCACCTTCTTATATCTTGTTCTTTTGCTAGATTATTTAGGTTCTTCATTCTACAGGGTGTTGAGTGGTCAATTGCTTTGCCTACCGACATTTGGTCAACCAAAATAACCCTGTTGCATTCAACATCCAAGGTTACAATTTCATTTCACCAAAACAAAATGTTCTTGTTTGCCATATTTATACTTCAACAGTTCTTTAATAGATAAATAAAACCATAGATGCAAGAAAATTGATGGTTCCACAAATGAAACAGTTTTTAGCAGAGACTAGAGAGATGCAGATTATGAAAGGCTCAATTGATAAACATATGCAACAAATCAAACAGCAGTTCAAAAGGCAAGCCTCTTTTTTTTTTTTTTTTGGCCTGTTGTCATTGGGAAACAAAATCAACACAACTACTCTATTCTTTCATTAGACAAGTCCTTACAAAAAGAAACACATCGATGAAGATAGGGAGAATACCGTAAGAAGAAGAGGAAAAAGAGAGTAGAAAATCAGTGCAAAATTGGCAAATCAAATTCCAAACTTTAGGACCTAATTCTAAAACACAAGTCAACTTAAACTCAAACAACATACCAAATTGTGATTTAATCTAACAATCACCTCGACGATCCAAACGAGGTCAAAATCAATGCAAATTTAATAGTACCCCAATATTGCCAAAAACCAACCTTTACTTCCCTGGACAGGGCGTAAAAACTTTCAACCTAGATCAATAATGACATTAAAAATTAGGATTACAATTCCAGCCATCACCAAGTCATTAAAAGTGTTTTGGACAACCGATTAATATAAAAAAAGTGGTCGTAACCGCTTCAAACCTGATGACTGCGACTCTTAACACCTGAAAACTTCGATATAAAAGCCCAAGTGTAATGGGTATCGACCAATTGAAGCCAAAAGCTAATGGGCATTCAAGATACTTCCTAAAAACTCTAAGAACTCAAGGAAACTCACCCAAAAACTAGAAATTCCGATGACTTGCAGCGACTTCCGGCGTCAATAGAGGGGTGGACGGTGACGGGTGAGGGCGGCGCTCGGCTGCTGGCGGTGCGGTGAGAGTCTTCGCAAGGCACTCTGCCGGATCGGCGCGAAGGAGAGAGATAAAGAGATAGAGAGAGACTAGGCTTACTGGCTGTGGCGAGCGACGAGTGTGGAAGGCGAACGGACGACAAGCTTTGAGCAGCTGCGTTGCTCTCACTTGCGCTATGCGAAGAAGAGAGGGGAAGGTTAGGGGCTTAGCGTGCGTGTTGAAGAAGAAGGTTGGCCGTATTGATTCTCATTTTCTTTTTCTTTTTCCTTGGGAATTGTCAAAAGAAATGACAAAATTGAAGAAAATTATTCAACTTTATACGTTCTTTGATGGGGTCTTTCTTTTAAGTAGGAGTTAAAGTTTCAACAGATTAAAGTTTTATTATCTATCAGAATTAGCGTAACCTCATTAATTTAAGCTTAGTTTACATAAATATAACCAAACTAACAAATAGTTGTGAATGAAGCCGTTAAAATATTTTCTTAATTTCTAGATTTGTTTTCTAATATTGTCGACCATTCGTCGCTCTTTTTCTTCTTCTTCATTCCTTATGATTTCTTCTCTTCCAAGTTTATTCATTTCTTTTTTAGATTTTTTTTTCTTGTATTTTAAAATGATTTATTATTTTGTTTAAATTTTTTTATTTTATCATTCGTCATTTTCGACAAGATTCTTTTAAGTTATTTCACGATTGTTTCAATATTCTTCTTCATTATCACGTTCTACCCCGAATTTGTCCCTAAACATGGCTAGCGATTTGCAACGTGACTAGATTCTTTAAACTTAAACAATTGTACAATTCAAAACTTAACGTAAGCAATGGAACTAAACTTCAATATAACAAACCACTTCTTATTTCATAAATAATGTGTTCTAGAAATTATACTTTACATACATCCTTAAAACAAGAACTATAATAATTAAAATTAAATGCCCTCAACAGCTTCCAAACTTTAAACGCTTTGTTTGTTCGCCTTGCTTTCTTAACCTGCTCTCAACACCTAATACTCTAGGAAGGAAAACTTAATAGGTGTGTCAAATACTTAGTGAGTGATTTTTCAAAGAAAAAGAAAAGTTTTCCAAAGCTCTTTCTTTATAATTGAATCGTGTTATATTATGCATGGTAGAAAAAGCATGTTGTCGTATTATGCTTGTTATGTTGAGCATTGATTTGTAAAGCATATTTTATGAAGGTGAAGTTATGAATTCCAAAATATGTGATATGTTGTATGCAAGTGATTATTCATTCCTTAAGCTAGCTATTATGTGCACATAATGAGTCAAGGCAACCATGGAGTAAAAGGATCACATGGCGGTGAGAAGCTAGCTAATGCATTGAAATAAGCATATTGAGCTTAAGGGCCTGGGCCTAAGCAACTGAAAATGAACCAGATAATTCTCGAAGGGATATTGTTGATGAAAATGTCATCATAGTAGTCTATGTGTGGGAATGATTCATGTTCTTGGTAGAAAGGAATAAGTAGAGACTAATGTATGTTTTATGTGATTTATGAAATGAGGCGTTGTGCCTGTGTTTTATGAAATGAAAATGATTAATTTTAGCTAAAATTGGACATAGAGAAGCAAGTCTAAGGAGATCACAGGGCATCTCAAGGATGATTTCGGTCGAGATTGAAGACCAAAAAATGAAATTTAAGGGCTCTCGGGTAATTTCAAAGTTGTGTTTGGTCGAGACTAGAGATAGAGAATGTTCTGTTGAGGTTCTCGAAGTGATCTCAGGCCAATTTCAACCGATATTACTAAGAGTTAAGTGTTCTGCGAGTTGGATTCTAGTTGTATAGTCATGCAAAGACTTAAATTTCAACCAGGGGTGTAATAAGAATTAAGAGGTGAAAGGTGACCAAGTGATATGAATTTAGGTGTCACATAGAGGTTATGGAAAAAGGTCTTATAAAAGGGGAAGTTAGGGGTGTAAAAGTTCACAAATTTCTCATACCTTTTGGAAAGATTACATCCTAAAAAAGTCCAGTTTAAGGTGTTAAGCTACCGGAGGAAGGAAGTGTTTGAGCTAGGGGTGGAAAGTTCAAGTTTGTGAGTGATTTTCAAAGTTGTTCAATGATTTTAAAACTTTCTTTCTAATTTATGTATTGTTATGCTAATGTTAATCATGTGCAACTTTGTTAATGTTTATAAGAAAACTTGAATGATTTATATAGAAAGTTCCATAAGTTGAGTTCTTTATGTGATGAATGTATTGTATGCTTTGCTTGAGAATAAAACATTAATCTTATTCATATCAATGAGTTAGTTAATTGTGTGCACATGATGAGTCAAGTCAACCATGAGGTGAGCAGACCACATGACATGATGGTATTAGACTAACCAATGTCGTTGTGTTAGTAGCTTGAGCAATGAGAAATGAATCAGTGAGATCCCAGAAGATGCCTGATGATGATGTGGTCATCACAGTAATCTATGTGTGAGAATGATTTATATTCTTGGTGATGGAATGTGGAAGGCTAATGTGTGTTTTATGATTTAATGAATTAAGGTGAAGAAGCCTATTTATGAGAATAGTTTTACGTATTGTATGTCCAAAAAGGTTTTCAAAATTGTCACTCACTAAGAGGCCAAGTAAACAAATGTAAAGTGAGCAAGCAAGGTGTTTTAAGTGGGAAGACTCTTGAAGCGTTGAAGTGAATTGTTATAATTCTTGTATTAAGAATGTATGTAAAGTGTAATTTGTAGAACGCATGGTTTAAGTAATAAGAAGTGGTTTGTGTTATTAAAGTTGCGGTTTCACTGCTTATGTTAGATTTTGAATCACATAATTTGTTTAAGTTTAAAGATTTTAGTCGCTTCGCGTATTACATCGCAAGTTTAAGGACTTGTGTATGGTACCCATATTCGGTGGGGCATGACATTCATCTTTCTCATATTCGAGAATATCAAGATCGTTCAAATATTATTTTAAATGATCAACACAATCATTTATCAATTTATCTTTGTCAATACGATGATTTAAATTTGAAATATCTTTTCATCATTTAAAGCGAACTACGTGATCGTATTGACAACACGATCGTTTACCATGGTCAACACGATCATTCAAATTTGAAGCATTTTCTCATCATTTAAAACGAACTACATGATCGTGTTGATATGATATAAACAACCACTTACCATAGTCTGCACAATCATTTAACATGACGAACATGATCATTTAGCATAGTCAACACGATCATTATATTTGAAGTTTTTAACGATCATTTACATTGGATTAATACACGATCGATTATTATAACTAACACTATTTTTTTCATGTTTTACATGATCGTTTTCCATGGTCAACAAGATCGTTTAAATTTAAAGTCTTTTTCTCCATCGTTAAAAAGAAATACATGATCTTGTATCATGATCTAAACGATCGTAAATCATTCATTTAAACTATAGTACATGATCGTTTAGAATAAGATTACTCGTGCGCACAGTTGATTGATTAATCGTGTGTTGACTGGGTATTTTTTATATTTCTCGTTTTGGACCTATGAACTTTTTTCGTTTTCAAAATTGTTCTATATAGTGTAAATATTTTATCGGTTTATTATATTTTTTAAAAAATTCCTTAATTTTTAGTTAATTTCTAAAAATTAAATAAAAAAACTATTTACCTTCAAACTTTTCACAACTTTGATAGGTTAACATTTTTTTTAATTTACATGCTTCCAACATTTTTCTTAATTTATATATTAGTGGGGAAAGAGAAAAACATGGAATTCAAAGAATAGTGAGAGAGAGCAAGTCTTTCATAATTAAATATAATACAAAAAAGCAAAATTGAAAACAAATTTACTATAGACTCAAAATGTGAATTGAAACAAAAAAAAAAAAAAAAAACCTAAACTCAAGGGTACAATGGAGAGAAAAAGTTTCTCCATATTAGGGCTTTCATATATAATAATTAGCTTTTAACACATGGAATCCATATTAGATCTTTTATATATAATAATTAGTTTTTAACACATGGAATGAAGCAGTTCTTAAAATGTTATATGATTGCTAGACAATTCTACTTTGCAACTGCCAGAAAAATAAATTAACTATACTACATTAGTTTACCATACTAAATTACATAAATTTTTAGAGATGAGAGTTGATGAATGAATAAAAGGTACAAATTAAGAAATAATGACAAACTAACCTAAAAGTTTTTTTTTCTTCTCTTATATACGTACATATTTAGATATTCTTAAAAATGTAAATTGAGGAACATTTTTTAAAATCGAGTGATTTGAGAAACTATTCTAAAAAATGAGGTTGGTCCAAAACTATCGACAAAAATATGGTAGTTTTGGGCCCACCCCTTCTTTTTAATTATATATATATATATATATATATATTACTTGTGGATCCTATGTTTTCTTGTTAGTCCACACATAAAAATTATTGGTTAGAGTATAAGTTAAAGTCTCAACCTTTTGCAATATAAAATATAAATGTTTGAGTCAAGTTCGAATATGATTCTAAATTAAACTAACTATTGGCTTGATGAAATGCGACAAGTGTGTATATATGATAGTGAAATAGTCTTAAAACTACGTAGACATTGGCTTGTAGAAGAATATGGTTACTCATGCGACCAATTAGTAATTGAGACAAGCTAACTTTCGTCACCTAAATGTCACAAATACTCTATTCCTATATGTAAATGATGTAATGGTAATGCGACAAATTTAAACTTATTTCTAAGATATCCTCTATTTCAAGCTACCTTTATGTGAAACCCCGAAATTCTTAGATCTTCGGAACTTGTTAAGTTTTAGCAAGGACAAGAGATAATGAGATTTGTAGGAAAAGAAAGTAAAAATACTTGAAAAAAAATATTAAGATTCTATGTTTAAGTTAAAGGGAAGTTAAGTTGAAAAAAGTAAAAGTTGGCTAAGTCCAGACCTTAGGCGTTTTAGACTTGGTGAGTAGCCAAAATAAGAGTAAATGACCTCCAACGAGGTTATTAAGGCAAGTGGTTAAAGACATGTTTTGGATGTTTTGGCAATGTTGGACTTGTTAGGCGAGAAGAAGGACAAGAAGTTAGTAGACCAAGGATGCTAAGTAAAATGGGCATTTTGGTTGGGCGGCCAAGGTTATGCGAGAAAGATCTTAGAGGTTAACTTAGGCGTTTAACAAGGCTAGGTGTTTTGGACAACTACCTGACAAGCTTATGACAATCGGTTTAAAGCTAATCTAAGTGTTATAATTATGTTACATGCATTTTATGGACCAAGGAGGAGGTTGAGTAAAAGTAGGAGGTGTAATAAGGAGATTAAGAGGTGGAAAAGCAAAGTTGAGGTATCAAGTTATGTTCATGCAAAGTTCTCCTATAAATAGGCAACTTTAAGGAAGCATTTCTCACAACTCACTTGTGCAATTTCACTTAAATTAGTCTTAAAAGATAAAAAATTGTGTCTACTTTGTTAAGAAAATCCTTTCTACATTTTTTATGCAAGAAGATTGGTGTTTTGGTTAAGAGAATGCGAGAAAGTCAGTTCTTGGGTGAATCTGAGCAAGGTGCATTTTCAAAGGGCTATAGAGCTTGTCATTTGGAATTTGATTCTAAAATTTTGAGATAACAAAGTTAGGACATTTTAGAGCAACTTTGTAGAAGGAAGTTGTATTAAAAAAATTATGAATTTTATGTTATGATTTATCAAAGTCGAACCATGTATTTTGGACGAAAAATTAGGCGAAATGAGTGAAATTTTCATGTTATAGAGGTTATTTTGGGAATTTTTAAGAAACGTTTTGGATATTTTCTTAACCAATGGATTAATTAAGGATTAAATATGAATTTTCAGATCAAGGAGGCTTTAGAGGAATTTTTCCAACCAAGTATCCGTTCAAGTACTGTGAGTGAAAAATGAATTTATTAAAGGCGTGATTTTTCAAGCATGTTTCTAAGCTATTGTTCATGAATGATTTATCTTAAATCTTTAAGCTATTTATGAATTGTTTTCAAGCATGTCATTGTTTAAAGTATTCATGCAAGATTACTGTTTATTGAGGTTATGTTTAAGGATTATTGGGAGTAAGTTAAGGATTTCTTATTGCAAGATGATTTAAGTTTTAAAAATGTTTTATCGGAACCAAGCTATCTCAGAAATTACTTGTTACGAGGCATGCTTAATATTTACTTGTATGGGACAGGATTAAATTATTCATAATGGGGCATCATTGGAGAAAAAACAAGATTTATGTTACTGTTTTGAGGTTCAAATTGTGGAAGGATTTATGAATTATTGCTTCTAAAGGTTTTATGAAAAAGTATTTAGAAAAATTACCACTCATTGGGGTCGTTTAGCTCATCCTTTCCAAATTTTTTCCTCTTTCTGGTACAAATTGTGACTCTTTCCTTGCTTAACTTAGTGCTGTCATGCCAATAGGTTTCGATCGTGAAAGAAAGATAATTGTCAAAAACATGATTGTGTCTTTTCAAAAGTTTATGTTTCCATGTTTTATGCATTATACTTGGTATTTCTAAAAGGAATTTCAAATGGGTTAACACTATGTTTTAAATGTATTTCAAAGTTTAAAGACTTCTACTAGCAAATGCTTCATGTTTTCAAGCAAGATTTGATTGGAATTGTTTCGGAGGTGAATGGCTTCAGCTGACATCATGCCACATCTCGGGCCAAGCAAGTAGGTGCTCGAGGTGGGGTGTGACACTTTCGATTATGTTTACATGATTTGCTCTTTTGAGGCACTCAAGTAATTTATTGTTACACGTGCTAAATAAAATGATAGACGATATTCATGCTTATTCTACAAGATTGAGTCTAACTTCCTAAACTCATTGACAAATTTAGCTACTTGTGTAAGTAGTGGAGAGTAGAGACGAAGATGTAAGGGAAGTTGAAGTGATCTTATTGATAGTAGGATTCGGTTGCAAACGTCAACTTCTCTAATACATTCACGAATTAAAATGAATAAAAAAGACAGAAGATTATAAAAATCAAGTCGTGGATCACAATTTCTTGCTTTTTCAAGTTGATTGATGATTGTGCAACTTCAAGACTGATAGATGAAATGTGGTGGTAAGACTGATAGATGAAATGTGGTGGTAAGACTGATAGATGAAATGTGGTGGTAATCTGGGACGATAGTCAAGAACTTGACTTGCTTTCTTTTTCTTCTCTAATTCTTACTTTTTGTGTAGTTATATTTTTTAAACCATTTTGGTTGTTTCTTGGAATTGAATTTGTGCATAATTATTTTGGCATTTTTGTGCTTATTGCATTTGAACAATTAGAGAATATATTTAAGAAAAAGAAGGCTTTCAACCTAATTTTCATAGCACCATCGAACATATTTCAATTTGTACCAAGTGATTTTCATCATCTTTTCTCTTTTCTCTACATTTGTTTTCTTTTTTCTTGACTCTAAATTAATCAAAAGAAAAAGATGATTAAAAATTATCAATAGTACTCCTAACATTTTCAATTCTTTTCTAAACAAAGAAGATTCAAGTTTGTAACTTGAATTTTCATATTTTTTTTACCGAACTAAGAGTAATAAGTTTGATATGTGTGAATCCATGTTATTTTATGGGGAGGACTAGGAGGAGCATGGGAATGAATTAAGTCATTCTTTTGGTTAGTGTTCGATTGAAGAATTAGGGTTGGAGTACATAAGAGAACTTTGTGGCGGTCCTCCATACTAAGCCCTTATAGAGCTTATGATCGTATCATGTAGTTGTTGGATCGGCAAGGAGGCGACAAAGGTGAAGTGTTGCAGCTGGTTTTCCTGCAACACGGTTTTACCTTTATCGTTAGCTTTTACAACAGGGGTTTGACTCAACTTAGTAGTTTCTCGAACCTAAAATTGATCTCTCATGGTAACAATTACATGATCTCGCTCCCTCGTCAACTTTTATAAGGAGAATTATTTTACTCTTCATTCTCACCATGGTTGTCTTGGCTATTACAACTACCATCATAGCAGACACTACTTCAAGGTGTGATTCTCTTTGATTGATAGAAGTAGGAGCAAAGTTAGCTTTCTTTGGTGCAATTAGTTGGTTTCTTTATTTCAATGATGAGAGAGAGATGAAAGGTAGAGATGTCCCACCAAACGTACCGATTTGTTTAGACGAGATTTCGAAAGAATTGAAATTGTATTTAATTTAATTTTGATGCAATGTGGTTATGTGGTTCAATCGCTAGTACTTAATCCTTTAATTCTCTCTCAATTGAATGCATACACTTGATTAAAGGAAGCAGAACACATGATATTTTTGAAGTTGCAATTTTGAAAGGATGTTTGAATCTCCAAAGAATCAATCTTCAAGTTTAGTCAGGTTCAAGAGTAGAGAGTTTTTCTGATCGTTGGAAGAACTCTCTAAACCCTTACGAGTATAAACTTTCTGACCCCCGCAAATCACCTGGGGTATAAACTTTCTATCATTCACAAATGAGGAGAGCTTCTCTATTCATGGAGTTCTCATGTGAACTTTGTGAGCTTGAGTTTGGTTGGTCCATGAATCTAGCCCTTGGGCCAACTATATGGATTTGGACTTTATTTCATATTTAGCTAGATTAGACCTATTTTCAAACTCAAATGAAATTTAGCTTAGTTATTACTGTATGGGTTTGAACTTTATTCCATATTTAGTCTAAATTAGACCTATTTTTGAACTCAAATGAACTTTAGCTTAATTATTAATATAGAATTGGACCAAATTAATTTATTTGATTCAACGGTCACGATGAAACCACGTGGCATCATTGGGATGCCAATTTATGCTCTCCATTTCTATTTCAAATATGTCAACCTCTAGTAAGTCTCAAATCTAATGATTTGTAATTTTATCGTTAATTTGAGAGATGGTTAGGCTGGTCCAAAATTTCTCATTCAATGTCGGTATCAAACAAATTTATGGCTTTTTTTCAATAAACAAAAAAGAAACATGAATATTTTCAAATGGAATCGAGCTTTTTAATATGGGTAATTGTAACGGATGACCATTTGAGGAATAATAATTAAGGATATAGCAACATTTTAAAAAAATTGCAAATATAGCAAAACTATCGCTGATAGACTTGTATCACTGATAGACTCGTATGATTTATCGGTGATAGACCAATTTTTATAACATGGTCGATCAATGATAGACTCTATTATCGATAGAATTTGACAAATTTTGCTATATTTGTAATTTTTAAAAATGTTGCTATATACTTAATTATTTTGAATTTAATTGCTTAATTTGCAATTATCCCTTTCAATATTGATATAAAAACTATAATTATTAGAAATAAAAACTTGAGTATTATTTTATACACACAAACGCCACACTAAATCCTTATTTTGGATCGATGATAAGTACCAAACTCATATGGCCACTCTGCATTGTGATCAGGCCTTTTTTACATCGACAGCTGAAATCAAATAATATTTTTTACAATGTGGGAGGGATCCAAATGTAGCCATGGGTTTGAACATAACCAGCTTTTTCCAGTAGCTCATCAGCCTCAGCTGGACCTCGGCTCCCTTGTTTGTATGGAATTGACTTCAGCTCACCATTGTCGATTCTGTGCAGCAATGGTGTGAAGATCTCCCAGGCAGCCTGTATATAATAAAACTATTTGTGAGCCAAGCAAAAGTCACCAAGAATGAGATGATTTGTAATTCATCAATGTGTTAATCGAGTCATTACCTTCAACTCATCTCGACGAACGAAATGCTGCTGATCGCCCCTTATTCTGCAAGTGTTTTTAATGTAATTAAGAGTTCTACCATGTAAATACCATGAATGTTATAAAGGATAAAGGATACGTCTTACGTATCAAGGATGAGACGCTCATATGCCTCTGGAATTGTGACACCCTGGTAGCGTTGGCGATAAGACAAGTCTAATTCACTCTGTACTGTTGACATTTCCAGTCCAGGTTTCTTGACCTACAAAGTCAACAGCAAAGAAGATAAGTAATTGAACTCATAAACAGGGTTGTCTTAATCAAGGCAGTCAAGACTCTAGAGATATTTCCATATGAGATTGGATGATCAAGCAAAAACATGCATAATGAATTCACGTCTTTGGTTCGATTTCAATGGGAAAGCTAGTTTCAGGGAGTCGTGACATTGGAAATTTTCAAAAGTTAATCCACAAACAGAAGATGCAGATAAGTTGTAGCCTTGTAGAGTTTATGTTCTAATTACACACTGACAGTTTCAATAGTCTCTCTATTAGATGCCCTTTCAAGCACAACTAACATAAACATTTAATGTTGAAGTCAGCTTATAAGAACTGTTTTTGTACCGTAAGTTTCATGTACATGGCCTCCGAAGGTTGCAAGCGAATCACAAACTCATTCCTCCCTTGGTTTTTGCCTGCATCATAAACCTTGATCAATTTCGATTATCAAGCAACTAAACAAAAGCATGTTCCATTTTGATGGGTGTAATTTTATACATTTGCAACAAAACATCAAGCACCAAAGCCCATATGCGTACACAAGTGAGAATAACCAGTATGATATTAATTACACTGATGAAACTTTAGATCGAATGTCTTACATCTGAAAATGTCACCCGGAACATCCTTGAACTGAACTCGAATTTCTGCCTTTCTTGAGCTCAATGCTTTTCCAGCCTTCATTATAAATGGGACACCTGAAACACACACGAGAGAACGACACAGTTAAAATAATATTTAACTAAGAATCTGCAGAGTAAGTGTGTGTTTGATTTAACTTTTCAAGTGTACAATTTTGAAAATAACTCATTTTGGAAAAAAATAGCAACCACTCAAAATAGCTTTTAAAACACTTTCAAAATTTATTTTCAAATTTTTTTCCTCAAAAGAGTCTAAATAAAAGTGACTTAAAAAATAAAACTCTTTTTATCCAGTCAATCTAAACATACCCTAAATATTCATAAAAAGTCCACCTGAAACTATATAACTTGTCAAACTAAATGAGACCAAAAAACTTTGAAATCTAAGTAATTCTTACCCTCCCATCTTTCATTGTGAATCCTCAACACCATAGTTGCGAAGGTTGGCGTATTTGAGTGATCAGGAACAGTAGAATCATCTCTATAACCTTCATATTGCCCAAGAACTACCTCTTCATCCTTAATTGGCAGCACTGATTGAAGAACCTGTACAGAAAATGACCCGTCACAATAGAGACTACAGAGTAGAAAGGGGAGGGAGGCCGAAACGCAATAGTACTCTTGAGGAACTTGAGAAATAAGTAAAAATATACATCTTACAAGATTCTATTTATTTTATATCCTAAATGCAGGTTAAATACACAATAAAATTTTCTTTTGTCAGTTTGAATTCCTACCTTTACTTTCTCATCTCGGATGTGCTCAGGTTTGAGGGAAATAGGTTTTTCCATGGCAACCAAACAAAGAACCTGAGAGGACAGGCAAAAAAAACTAAGAACTTTTAGAAGTGCAAAAGTAGTAGATAGTTGAGTCAAAGATGAAATTTCTAGTAGTGCAACAATAAATAAAATCTAATAAACTTCAGGAACATTAAGAGAACAAGTTCCAATTAAAAAATTTAAGACACGTTAGATGTCTTTGTCACAAAAGATGATAAGAATACTATTCAGTTTTTAGAAACCACAGATATTTTGAGTTGAGATCAACTTCTTACCTGTAACAGATGGTTTTGAATGATATCACGAATAATCCTGCAAAAACAAAATTTGAATCAGTTAGATTACCTCTAAGTCTTGAGTTTAAATTTTATTTGGTCCCTAAATTTCAAATGTTACTTTTTTTAGACTCAAATTCTTAAGTTTTATTTCTATTTGTTTTGAGTTTAAAATTCTATTAGGTCCCTAGATTTTAAGATTTTACATTTTTTACCCTTGAGTTTTAAGTTTTGATCCTGTTTGATCCCAAAATTTCAAAGTTCACATTTTTAACCTTGATTTGTCACTACATGACCACTATCAGATCTTGGTGTTAACATCTTCTAGTTAATTTAAAAGAATTAAATTAATATTATAACTAAATAAGTTTTAGGTTTAAATCCTATTTTGGTCCCTAAACTTTTAAAAACGTCTATTTGATCTATGAACTTTTAAAAAGAGCATATTCTGGTCTTTGTCGTTAGGATTCTGTTAACTTTTTAATAAAATGATAAGATGGCTTCTATATATGATGACTAGACTACCAAATAAGATAATCTCTAGGGTTTTAACTTTTCATTAGAAACCAAATAGTAAATTGATGATTTGTCGAAGACCTCAAATGTCACTTTGCCTTCAAAATTTTGATCACCACCGTTTTGGCACGTTGGCATTCTGCTTCACTTTCTTAACTCATGTTAAATGCAAGTTCATCCGCATTCAATTTTTTTAGTAGCTCAAGTTTGGGACTTTTGTGATTCCTCGAGGTGTTTTTCTTCTTCCAATTCTTTCTTGTTTCCTTTTTTCTTTTTGTGTGTGTATGGTGGTGTCAGTATCTAAAATACAGTAGTGTTTATTTTATAAATGGGTTGTACTAATTTTATCTTTTCTAATTTATTTCCCCTTGCTATGAATGTTAACACTAATATGTAGTTTATGTTTTATTCTACTCAATGCTCTTCTGATTTACTTCAAGATTCCAAATTGAAAAATAAATAAACAAATAGTAAGGAGTGGAGGAACCGGGAAAGGAATGTGAGAGATTTGAGTCTTGGAGAAAAGAAAAACAAAATTTAGTTTTTGGGTTTATTTGATAAATATTTTGATTATGTTTATGTATTGATATAAAAGATTTACAGAATAAATTAGTAAGATTTCTTAGTTATTTGTCAATTTATGTAATATGATGAATATGAATCTAAAGCCTAATCATCCAAATATAAAAGGCACATCATCATTTCGTTAGAGAGTTAACGGAATCATGGACTTTTATTTAAGTTTGGGACTAAATAAGACATTTTAAAAGTTTAGGGGACCAAAAATACAAAGTTTATGGACCATAATAGGATTTAAACCTTAGTTCTTATTATTTTTCCATCACTATTAGAAGTAATTAAAAGAATTCAAACTATAATTATCTTAAGTTAATTAGTTGAAACTTGACACCGAAGATCAAGGTGTGCATTAGTAAAAACTCAAGGGTACAAGTGTAAAATATTAAAACTTATAGATCAAATGCAAATTAAAATTTAAAACTCAAAAGTAGAAGTGCTGCTCAAAATTTAGAGACAAAAAGCGTACTTTTCTGTCATTTAAGTATTTGATTCTACACTTTTAAAAGTAATTTTCATACCATAGAAAGTGATTTTGAATAATTGAAGGTATGCGTAGAAGTGAGTCAAGTGACCAAAATAAGTGGTTTGAACATAAATGGCTTAATAATTATTTTTGTAGAAGTGTTTTATTATGAATTATTGTACTCTCAATTTCACACTAGTGGAAGAATACTTTTAATTAAAGTAAAAGTATTTTTCATGATTAGATGTTTGTTTTCAAAAGTGATTTTAAAGTAATCAAATGACTAAAAAGGGCATTCCATTGGAGAGAAAATAATTAGAGGGTGGTAAACAAAAGTTAAAGAGAAAAAAACTTAGGACAATAAAAATGTAAGAGAAAATTTAAAAAAACAAAAAAACAAAAAGAAACGTTTTAGAGAGGAATAAAAATTTTAGAGGATAAAAAAATTAAAAGGATTTTTAAAATATTGGTGATTGAAAAAAGTGAGAGAACAGATCAAAATTTAAGAACATAAAGTTAGAAATAGAGGCTATAAAAAGTGTGGAGAGAAAAATCAGAGAAAACAAGATACATTAGAGATAAATAAAGATAGAGAAAGACAAAAACTTTAAGTTAAAAAAATATATATTTATTCACATAATTTTAGAACAAAAGAAAGTAAAGTATAAGGATTTTGCTCCAAAAAAATTGAAATAAGCATCACTTTAAAAACAAAATCACTCACCAAAAATCATTTCAGAATCACTTGCTAAGTAATGGACTGAAAATCACATGAAATATTTTGGGCATGCTCACGACAAAAGTGATTTTTTTGGTCCTTCCAAAATAATTTCCAAACATGAACTAAGTTTTCATATATAGATTGGAGATGTGTTCAACAACATAAAATATCAATATATTTAGAGATTTAGCTTCACACACAACATTTTCAGATGGTACTTCTAAAGTAAATAAAACAACATACCCATATTCATCAAAGTATCCACCACGCCCGTCAGTACCAAAATCCTCCCTGAACACGATCTACCACGGAACAACACAAAGAGTGAAAAGAAAAAAACAAATATTGGTACACAACATATAAAAATTAAAATCAACCATGATCAGATTTTCAAATCAATTTCAGCAGCCTCCTTTTTTTGTAAAAGTTCTGCAAATGTTCATAGAAAATTAAGTAGTGAACTGAATTCTCACCTGTACATTAGCGATGTTGTCACGGTTCCAGAGGGGCAAAAAGAATCGGTTTGCGAAACGAAGTACCAACTGAAAATTCAGATCACGCAAGAACACACATTAGGCTGCTATTTTCAAACTCATAGACAACCAATAACATCTTAGTTACGCTAATATTACCAGATTTTGAACCAATTCCTTCCCCAGATAGTGATCTATACGATAAATTTGTGGTTCATCAAACAATTCTCCAATCTGGGAACTTAACTTCTCTGCAGATTCCAAATCCTTGCCAAACGGTTTCTCCACAACAATCCGGGTCCATCCACCAAGATCAGCTAAAAACAGATAAAACATCCTTTAACAATAAGTATTCAGAAGTAGACGAATCCCAACCATGAAAATAATCTGGACTTAAAGCTTACATTTATTCATGCAATAATTCTTGATCATCTTGCAGACAGATGGATATACCGATGGAGGAAGTGCAAAATAGAACAGCCTGCGAGACGATCCCTCTTTACTATTTCTGGAAATCTCATGCTCTGAAATTTCCTTATCCAACTTCTGAAAACCCTCAGCAGAATCATAGGACCCACTTACATATTTGATCTGAAGAAATTATTGAATTTATGCATGAGTATGATTCTAGTGAGTACATACTGCATACTAACACAACAATAATGTGTAATGAGTAAAACTAACCAACTGCAGAAACTTGGATACTTCTTCTAACTGCTCTGAGTCAGTAGTTTTTCCTTGGACAAGATATCTGCAATTATTATTCATATTGAGAGCCCCTAGTGAGTACATACTTTTTGCATGAAAAGATCAACGACTGGAGAAAGTTGACTTGATTAAATATAGAATGGCATTAAGAATAAAACTAGAGAGGGTTCCATATCTCACCCACGTAAGCGGTTTCTTAGATCATCATCAGAGATTTTTGACCTCGCATAACCAAAAATGTGAACTTCATTTGATTGTAGGAATCCCTAGGAATAACAATTGATAAAAAAGAAAAAGAATAGGAAAGTTAGTTCATAGAGCACTATTAAACAATAACTGAGTAACAGTTGTACATTGGAAAAGAAAACACTCAAGCACTTGAACTGAATAAACCATCAGAGAAATATGTGCATACAAAAGACTATCTAGTAGCTAAGAACTCATTCACGTTGCCAAATCCTCGCAATGTTTGGCCAACCAAACAACCAAATTACTCCATATAATGAACAGTAGAAAATCCTTATAAAAATAGGCATATTAGAACTAGTATTTGGATCATTGAACGCATGAATTATTACCACTTAATTTAACTTGTGA
Organism: Cucumis sativus; assembly: GCF_000004075.3. NCBI lineage: Eukaryota > Viridiplantae > Streptophyta > Magnoliopsida > Cucurbitales > Cucurbitaceae > Cucumis > Cucumis sativus. The sequence goes on from NC_026658.2 coordinate 21,248,408, forward strand.
TCTCTTCTACTTTTCAATACAAAAGGGAGAACCAATTAAACAAAATAAATAAATAAATAAATAAATAAAAATAAACCTGGACAAAAAGGTGGAAGAGAGCTGGAAAAGTTTTCTTCTTAGCAAGATCTCCAGATGCTCCAAGCACAACGATGGAGAGACAGCCAGTTTCCGGTACATTGTCCTCTCCTGTAAAAGAGTCATTTCTAAGAGAAGATCTTTTCTCAACGTGCCATGATCCAGATTCCATGTTTTAAGCTGCAATACACAAACCACCCTTATTAGCACCATATGGACAAGAAACCCAAATATCAAAATCGAATAAAAGTTAAAGAATCATAACTCAATTTGCAGTACAAGATTCAATTAAAAGCAGTAGCCAGGCCTGAGAATAAACTTAATCCAAACAGAAAGAACAAAGATAATGGAAAAAGAAGGCATGCAAAAGGGAAACAAAGCACTGAAAAAAAATTCCGTCAAAGTTAACACAAAGAGCACAAAAAGAATGAAAAAAAGTGAGATTACGAGGAATCCAAATCCACTCCAGTTCACGGATCTGATTCTTTAAGAACGAATATCAACCCGATCCAACATCAAAATTATCGAACTAATTCAGTAACGATCAGCAAATCTAGCTCCACCCCATCATTTTCAAGACGTTGAAGAAGAAAAAGAATGAAACCCCACAAGAAATTAAACCCAAATCAATGATCATAGTATTAAAACGTGACAAATGGCAGCAGAAAAAACAGAGAGAGCACAAACCTATGCCTCTACTGTCCGTATTGTTTCTACTTCAAAAGGTGGCCAAAACTCGAAATGAATGGAGATTTTAGAAAATTCAGTGTGGTTTTAAACCATTGAGTGGCTCACCAAACACCTTCGTCGTCGGCAAATGGCACTCAGCCACTTCTAGCCGCCGTTCTAGACACGAAAAGAAAAGAATCATTTTTTTGCTTTGATTTTACATTAACGTCCCTATTTTTCGTCTTATTATCCTTTTCGCCCCTTAAGTGCTTCATTTTTTGACTTTGTTTGGTGGGATGATGTATGTGGCAAAGGATTAATTACAACCACAACTCTATTGCTACCTTTTCATCTTTTTAATTTTACTAAGATTCCTTTTAATCAACTTAATTAAGTTTTCATTTAACTTTTGCTATAATTATCAGAAAAATCTTCTTTTTTTTTTTTTTTTTAATTTTAAGAAAAAAACTCTTTATTTAGTCCATTCAAATTTCTTTTCAGTAAAACAAATACGATATAAAATTTTAGCTAAATTGAATGATAAATTTCGATCAATCATAACATTTATTGAACACTTTTTCCGAATGTCAACTAAGTTTCGTAAGTAAATTACTCCCGGTTCTTCAATCATTTGATAACCAGATTCATTCTTTGATAAACGATCACTATGAGTCAGACTCAATAGAATTTGATCAATCCTTTTTTCTATCGTCCACGGAGCGGTGGAGAACTGAACCAAGAATTCTCTTTCTTTATCATCAATCGATGTTCGAGACCCAGGATTGGATTGTCATTATATTGGTCTCAATTATATAAGATTTTATTTTATCTTAAATTAGTTCGATCGAAATTAGCCAAGTATGCATGGAACATATGTTAATCTATTTTGTTATGCGCAACGACTTAAATTGGCTCAATTAAATAATGACACTCATTAATCCAATCATACCACTCCAAAGTCTTGTATGACATAAATTGATTCAATAAAATTACAATATTATCATTTGGTGCTAAGGAATTAAAATGACAATGGATTCACAATCAAATAAACTTAGCCTTGTCTAAGTACATACAAAACAAAGGAAAACATCCTAGAGGAGTGTGACAAGATTTAGAAGTTAAAAGGGAACTCTTTAAAATAAAAAAGACTAAAACCTCCCTCAACATTAAAATTAAAGTAGTGTCCAATAATTTGAAAATAAGTTTAAGGTATTTGGAAGTACATCACACACAAGTGTATATATATAATCGATACATTTACAAATATAACAATTAGATTTAAGTATTATAATATTTAACAACATATTTTAAATTATAAATATAGCAAAACTTCTTAAAGTTTGTCAATAATAGAAATCTATCGATAATGGACCATAGTGCAAATATTGGTTTATTGCTGATATATCATTAGAATTTATCTTTATCGGTTGCTATCATTATTAGTTGTTATAAGTCGTCATCAGTAATAGCTATTATATGTGATAATAGTTGACCGTTGTTAGAAGTTGCTATTAATTATAACTTTCAAGTTGAAAAATGTGTTATCAATTACTATTCTTAATATCATCCCTGGAATATAGCTTCTATCAATGATAACCACTAGAAGACAAACTTTGACATTTAAAAAAATATATATTGTCAATTAACTAGTTTAACCTTCGCTTTTTTTTTCTTTTCTTTTTTTGCAAATAATTTATTATTATGTTATATTTTTAGTTTATTCCTTAAAGTGTGCTATTTTGCTTGTCTATTTAATTATATATTTTTTGAAAAATGGTAAAAATCGTCTCTAAAGTATAGTGAATGTCACAATTGCACAATTGCACCATTAACGTTTGAATTGTAACTAAAATTTGGAGTTTGAAGTTAGAAAATTATTAGAATTTATACAAGGATGTAAATATGAAAATTCAAAATTGAACACTTAAGGTGTTTGAGAGGCTTAATTTTCAAAATTAGAAGTAAGAGTATAATTGAAAGTATGAAAGGGGGTTGAAGAGTGAATTTGGGAATTTAGTTTATGTTGCTATTCCATTTTAATTATTGTACATTTATTTTCAAACACCAATTTGGCATTTCCCAACCACTATTAAATTTAGTGATTAAGAAAAAGAAAAAAAAAAAGAAGAGAATGGGGAAATTGAGAATGTGGAGATGAGAAGAAGAGAAGTATAAACGTGACAAACTACGGTGGGGTCAGATCCAAGTTGAGCCGTCGATCAATGTAAGATGTATGAGGGAGAAAAAAGGGTTGTAGTGTTGGTATGGAGAGAAGTGAAAAGGCTTCTTTCCATTTCAACGTGAATCACGTCGCTATGTCATTTGATTACTAAAGCTTTTTTTCTCTTTTTTGGTTAACCTTAGGCTAAGTTGTTTTATTTTGCTTCTGTATTTAAAAAAAGTATGTTTTAGTATTAAAATTTTTAAATATATATTTTGTTCTCAATCGTTAAGATTCTATCACTTTGCACAACATAGAAGTTTTGATAGGACTACTTGTCGATGGAGAGCCCGTTATTAGTCAAATGCGTGAAGACTTGTCAAATGTTAAGTCTAGCGTGGTTAGGGACGGAATTTCAAGGACTTGATGATGATGCAAAAGAGGAAAAGTATCGGTAGATATACAAGAGCATACATTCCACAAATAATGTGTAGAAGTCTGTTTTCAAAAAAATCAAGTCAGTATGTGTATATGATGCTTCTACCATTATTAGTTGATTTACATGAGGTGGGTCGATACTCCTAGGGTGGAGTGTGCCTAGCATGGTTGTATAGGCAACTATGCAAAGCATCAAAGTGAGATGTTCGTGAAATTACTGACCCATTGATACTTATTTTAAATATGGGCTTGTGCTTGTGGAAACTAACTCACGAGACCAAGAACTTGATTTATGGTTTCGTTAATTAACTTCATTCAGACTTAGAGAATAGTTTTGTTGGTTATGTTGGTGTTTCATTCTACATGATGCATCATTGATCAAGATCATTGCATTCAAAAAGTGCTTAACAAAGTTCTCTTCATCATGTACTTCTATGCCTCGTTTTGTACAAGTTTTTCTATTGCTTACCCAAGTGTAAGCAAAACAATAGGTTTTTCTAGATGATTCAAGGTCAAAAACAGGGAATTGAAATCAAAACATAGTTCTAGAGTCTACTTATCAATCAGGCGGTATAAAAGAATAACTTACTTAACTAGCTTATTATTAGGGCGAGCTCCTCTCAAAGGCTTTAAATGTCACACTTGCTCTCTTTTTGGGACCCAAGTGACTAAGTCTAGCCAAAAAAGGTATATCTAGAATGATTCATTTATAAGACTTATAGAGCTTCACGCTTAAGGGTGACAACCTCTCAGCACCTAATACCCACACTTGTTCTCTTGTTGGGACACAAATGATGGAAGTTATCTTGTCAAGGTGAAGCTTGTCTCCAAACTCCTCCTTGCAGGCGTTAGCCTTATCCTTGCTACTTGCCCTCTCGGATATTTGGCGATATATACACTAGTCAAGAGTGATGAAAATAGCTCAGCTAACATGATAAGAAGTTTTGATAAGAATTATTATAAGCAAAACTTCTTATCAAGAACTTATCCAAACCTAAACTCCAAATAACACAAAGACAAATGAAGAGTAGAGACATGAATGGATTGAAAAGGGTATAAATATACATTGTATTAAAGAATGTAGGTCTTTGGCCACTGTACAATATGAACAACTACAATGTAAAGAAATACGAAAATGGAAAGAATAGAGATGCCATTACAAGTTAGGGGAAGATAGGGAATGGGATTTTCTTCACTCAGACTACAAGCTTTCACTTCATAGACTAACTGGAGAAGATAAAGAAATGCTTTACAGACGGTCAGAAGGTTATTCTTTGCCACTAACTCTCTAGGACTCTACCCACCTCTTTAGGTGTACGAATGGTGGTCCATTCAGACGTCGCTCTTCTTGGTAAGGATGGAGTTCCTTTTTATAGGCGGATTTAGATGAAAAATCTAATCTTTTGAGCTTTTCAGTGTCGAAAGTTGCTTCTATTATCAAGTCACGTCAACTCCATCTATCACTTTTTCTTCTAGCGAACCTCTTCTCTCGTTCTGATATGGTCTTCTTGCCTAATCTCCGTGTGAGTTTCTCTATGATTCGCTAGCTTATTCTTTTATGTTTTAGTCTACGTTAAGACATTAAAAACAAGGTGAATAGACATGTGTAACGACCGAACTCTTTATACTGAGCTGAGGTCATTACCATTTAAAAACCAATAAAGACTTTTTATTTAAAATAAAATAAAATACTAAATTTAAAGTAATGTTTTAAATCTTCAATTAAATCATTAATAAAGTATATAAAGAAAGAATAAAATAAATAAAAGAATAAATAAAACATTAATTCATGCCCTACTTGAAATAAAAGGAAATATCTAAAAGTAAACATAAGTTCTGAAATAAATTTCTAAAAATTAAATACTAAAAGACATAAATAAAATGCGAAAAAGACTTAGATGGTTCCCTATGGCGTCACTTCATGTCATTTGCCAGCTTGCCTCTACCTCTACCTTTGTTAGTAAAAAAATTAAACATAGAGAAAGAGTGAGTATAATTTATACTCCATAAGGGATCCACTGGTAGTCCTGTTAGATTCTTGTAAGAAGGTACCTAACTATTGTGCTCCCAAAGACACATTATCCAGTGATTCCCTAGGGACACAACTGGACTCTCTGTGACCCCGAAGGAAACACCTTAAAGGAGATCCCCTAGGTTCACAACTGGGCTCTTGGTGACTTCGAAGGAAACACCCAAAAGGAGAGTCGGGCTGTAAATGATCCCGTCGAATCACACATAAAATTGGTCACACAAGGTAGTGATCCCAAGGGACCCCCATATGGTACAACTCTAACAGTAAATCTAACATAAAATCATAGCCTTTACAAATATATCATATCATAAATATCATAGCTCAAACATAAGGCATCTCAACCGTAGTGTACCTCATTTATCTCAACCATGGTATATCACATTCATAACATAAAAGATTTTCTATGTAGCTATCATTGGCTAACATCCTTAACATGCATCATAGCTACGTTAATGCATACTAAGGGAAATCATAATATAATGGTCTAATAGTAGAATCTCTTACCTCGAGATTAACTAAATCAAATTTATTCCAGCTTCCAACAAGTAAAACCTAAACATCAATAAGTTTTAAATTAATAGTTTGATAACCACATTGAACTATTAAGTACTCAGGCTTACAAACTTACCAACGGAGGAGTTTGAAACCAATTCAACCTTGGTTGGGAGAAAATCACAACTCTAATAATACTCCAACAAAATTAGTCAACTTTCAAGTAAAAATAATCCAACTCATTTCAAATTGTAAACTTATTTAGAATCCAAGGGATAATTATTTGGGCGAACAAAACCCAACAAACTTACCAAAATATTAGATAGCCCCAATGGCTTAAGGAAAAATGAGTTTTGGCTTGCTAAATGGCTTAGGATGGAGATGGCTTGAACACGGGAGCATCGACTCACTTCAAGGAGGAGGTTAGCTTGGATGGGACACGTGGCTCGGCTTCGCGAGGAGGGGTAGATCAGATTTCTTGCACGCATGTGACTCAGAGGAAGATCGACTACAGGTTGAGCTTCAGTAGTCGGCAGACGGAGGAACGTCGGCTAGAACACTTTCGGCTTGCGAAGGAACGTTCGGGATGCGCAGCTTGTGATGGAAACGACTTTGATCTACAATGCATGGTGGAGACTTGTGACAGAGAAGAGGATGCGACGAAGACGAAGCTTCAAAATCGTTCGACCTTTGACGCGAAGTGGACAACTTCGTTTGAGCGTGGACTGAGCAGCTGCAGTCGTCGATGGTAGAAAGGTGAAGAGGAGCCGCTGCTAGGGTGTGTCGAAGGAGGAAGAAGGAATGGGGAATAAAATGAAGTGCATGCATTTCAATATCCTTTCAAAAATAAAATAATAATGATAATAAATATTTTTTTCCAAATATCCCAATCAACTTTTTCTCTCTTCTCGTTAGTTATTCAATTAAATCATCTCCTTTAACTTTCCAAAATACAGTATCTTTAGAAAAATAATTATATTAATTATATTTTCATAACACAATTATTTTTCTCTCTCCAAATAACTTTATTTAAGATATTAATAATTTACTATTATTTCTCTTTAATAATTATATTATCCCCATAATATAATTGTTTTTTAACCTTCCATAACCTTTTATATATATATATATAAACTACCAATATCCTTAAATCTCACCAACTTAATTATCAACTTCAATCAACCTTTATCAAAACCATACAATATAATTAAATTCCAAAATTTAATGATTAATCAAATATTCTTTCCATGAATATTTAATTAATCATAATTTCCACAAAACAAACAAAAGTTCCAATGATCTAAAATAACACCTAAATAAATTCAAGATAAATAAAATTCAAATTTTTCTTAATTTTTGGGGTGTTACACGTTAGTGCTTATGTAAAATGTATTTCTAAATATTTATGCATTTACAAAATAAGTAACACGCTTTGATACTCTTCCTATGCATTTTGGTTTCATTATTTTACTTAAAATGTCATAATAACTTATATTTCTACAAGTTATCAACTTGAGGATGATTTTCCACAATGGCTTCATAGCTTCAACATGTCAATGATCATCTACTACCTGTACGAGCATACAATTTCCAATATGTTATTTTATTTTAATTCAGACCAACAATAGTTTTTAAACGATGTAATTAATTCAAAATCTAAAGTATTAATTTATTAATACTGATGAAGGGACTAGTTTTGTGTAACCAAATTAGCTACTCATGTAGTTAGTCAATATATGTACATGTTTGATCTTCTTCCGCATAATTAGGTATGTAAATACTAAAACTTGATTTCTTTATGCTTTAGTTTTTATTTATGATGTAATATGTGATGTTTTTCATATTATTTGGGAGCCTTAAAAAATGTAATTGACAATTTGCCCAACTGTTGTAGGAACAGTCAAAACAAATGGTAAACCATCAATCATCTCATATTTTTTCATATTGGGGAGTAGCACTATCCTAATAAGGTGATAAGATAGTTCAGTTTTTTAAACAAGACATTCCACTAGAATGCAGTATTGAGCTACTCCTGCACAACTGTTACTTGAGAAATATGGATTGGTCAGATAAGATCGCACATTTGGTAGTGCGATGACAATCTCGTAGAAGATTTATTGTGATGAGAGCTTTGATTCAGCAGTTCGATAGAGACATGACTCGAGAATACATAAACTGGTATATTAATATTACAAGGTTCTACATCACTCGACCAGGTGCAACTATGGGTCATCAGATACGTATTTAAATATTGTATAATTAATTTAAATTGTATATTAAATTAAATATTTGCTAACATTTCTTTTTTTTGCAATTCACGAAGATTGAAAAAAACTAAACTTTGTGATGTTGTAGATTATCCACAACAGGTTCTTAATATATTCAATAATAATGAGAGGTACTTGAAGGAGCTACATTATAAGTATAATATACTTATTATACCTCCATCGATTCATAAGGGATGTGTTGGAGTGGAAGAAACTGAGCTCAATGAGGTTTGCCATAATGTGGAAGAAGTGCCTCCTATGACATAAACCCAAAGCCAGACTGTTTATGGTAGTCCAATGACGATGATACCAACATTTGGCCCATAGTATTATGATCCAAGGGCACATACAAGGTATTTTGATTAAGGAGTCGGTCCATCTTCTTCATACATGTATTCAGGTCCATCAACTTCATACATGCATGGATGCTGTTCGCACGAGATTTCCGAAGAAATTTAATTCGTGGTGGTGAACTTGAGTTGAAGTTGTATATTTGTTGATTTTGTTGTGATGCGGTTCAATCTCTAAAATTTGATCATCTGATTCTCTCTCGACTGGATGTTTGCGCTTGATTTGGAGGAAGTGGAGCATATGCTGTTTTTGAAGTTGGAGCCTTGGAAGAAAGCTTGTATCTTCAAAAAAAGCTTCAACTTTTTAGGATGGTCGACTTGAGGAGTTAGGGAGTCTTCTAGCTCTTGGAAGAATTCTCTATGGACTTTCTAGAGTCAAAATTTTCCCACCCCTACGATGAGGAGAACTCCTCTACTGGTGGGCTTTATGAGCTTGAACCTAGTTGGTCAATGACCAGACCCATGGACTCAACCACATGAATTTAGGTTATATTTAGTTTTCGGGCTCACTTAAGCTTATTTTTTGCCACGTAGAGTTCAAAGTCAAGGGCGACATCCAGCCCGAAATCAACTATGTCAATTATGGGACGTATTGATTTTCCTTAAAATTTTAAATTGATGTAAAACATTGATACATACATTTTAATTTAGATTTCATTTTTTATTTACGAATCATTAAAAAAAAAAGTTCAAAAACTTCCTTTTTTTATTATTGTTACAAAAAATATAATATAATTTTCATAATTGAAAAAGAGAATTCAATTTCATCAAATATTTATTAGTTACAAATTAAAAAATAAGAAAATGTAAAACGTGTTAAGGTAAAAAATATGGTGCATAGGTCGAGTTTTCAAACCCATGACATAAAAGAGATGTAAATCTAAAATATTTTAGAAAGTACCATATTTCTCTAACTTTTTTTTTTAAAAAAGAACTATATTAATGCAAGTATCTCCGTATAATAATGCACACCCACGGCCACCGGGATCCCATATTTAAGCATTAAAAGATGATATGGTCAACTACACATAAATTTATTAAATACTAAACTCAAGTCTGAACAAAATGACAGGTTTCTGTCAATTTATGGAAACAAAAGAAAGAAACCTCATTCAAATTTGGGAATTGAATATTAAAATAAATAAACAAAATAAAAGAATTTGACATTGAAATTGAAATTGAAAATGATAAAATAATGAAAAACAATATAGGAATTATATATGTCACCTACCCATCTGAGGCCGCCAGACATAAAAATGGAGCTGTCAAATAGGACCGATCACTCCGTCCATCTGATTTGGATTCCGATTCGGGAGGGAGAAAAAATGAGTCCTTTTGGATTCATTTTTTTTCAACTTCAATTTCCCCAATGGAACCATGGCCTTTTCCGTAATTTCGGACCTCTAAAACCTTCGTGACTGAAATAATTAATGTTATATTATTGATTGAATTATTATTCATTTACTCAATACTTTTGATTATAATGAAAAACAGAAAGATGGACAAAAGCATCCCATCTAAAACGGATCTATTGATTTGGTTTGATTTCTTAATATTTAAAATACATGTGTTTTGGTTTTTTTTTTTTAATTAGAAAAATCAATTAAAATTGACTTAAATGAGGATTGCATATTTTTACTTCTAGTATTTTATTTATAATCTAAAAGAAGACAACAGTTAATTATTATCTAAAATAAATGAAACTATAGTACCTAATTTTCATCAACAAACAAGATGGGGAAATTTTAATTTGAAAAAAACAAAATTGCCAATTTTGAAATACACCAAAATAAGATTGAAAGATTAGGAAAAAAACAAAAAGATACTTCCAAGTATAAGGATCATGCTCAACAATCAACAAAACTAATACAACAAATTTCTTTTTTATAAATATAACTGTAATTATATCTAACTCTAACAATCTATTGGCTGTATTGTTAATAGAAGTCTATCACTAATGGATTTTGTTATATTTATAATTCTTTCAAAATTGATCTTTCTATACACTTAATTCATTACTAACCCTAAAAGGATTGCCTATTGCAATTATCCTAAAGAAAAAGAAGAAAAAAGAATCAAATTGATGGCAAAATAAAAATAAAGAAACAAGAGTTAGTTGCAACTATACCAATTAGATTCAAAATATTAATATATATAACAATACTTTTAAAAAAATTATAAATATAGTAAAATTTGTCAAAGTCTATGAATAACAGACCATGTATCGTAAATTAAAATTAAAAATATAAATTGATCAATCTTGATAATGTCACATGTTTTCATTATGAACATTGGATCAGATTAATTGTTTTGGTCCAATTAAATATCATTTATTTGGGCTAAGTTCAATTGAGCTAAAAAATAAGCTTAATTTAGCTCAAATGTTAAATATAACTCAAATACATATGATTGAGTCCATGGGTCTAGTCCATAGACCAACCTGGGTCACGTCCATAAAGTGCATCAAAGAACTCTAAGGGGTTGTTTGGGCCCCGGGTAATTACTGTGGGCTTGGGTTATAATAACCCAAACCCACGTTTGGGGCCCGTATAATGGAAACCCTAGTTTTAGGGTTTCCATTACGCGTCTTCACTTCATCTTCCATTCGTTTTTCTCTCCGGTTTACTTCCTCTCAACGCGTCTTCATCCTTCACAACTCGTCTTCATCCTTCGCAACTCGTCTTCAATCTCTATACACTGCTCGTCCTTTAAGCCGTTTAATCCTTCCAATCAAAATCATCCCCTCTCTTCAATCCTTGTAACGACATTGATTTTTCTTTCATTTCGGAAAAAACTTTTCCCTTTTTTCGTCAACTCACCTTCAACATATTCCGGTTTAGGTTTGGCCGTCGTTTTCTTCTCGGTAATTTTTACTTCTTCTTCTATCTTCCTTTCTCTCCCACTCTTCGTCCTTCTAGTTTTCGTTGAAGGCTTCGCTCACCGTGTTGCCTCCGAAACAAATGGGTCTTCTGTCGGTTTTGTTGATCGGCTGTGTTTTACTTTTTGCCTCCGAAACCTTTGCGCTTGCATGTTCACCAATGTTATTGGTGAACATGCAATCCGACTTGGTTTTCCCCTTCCAGAAGACCTTGCCGCTTGGACTCCCACTTGCCGATCGGGTAATTTTTTCCCCTCTGATTTGGATACATTCTACACTACGGATACTATCTGCATTTGGGATGTTCGAGCAAGGTATGGTCAGAGGTAAGTGGTTGGATTTCGAGTTTCTTTCTTTCCCGATGATGAGGATTATGGTTATGCACTGTCTGAATAATTTTCTTTCTGATTAGTTCGTTTCTGTGCATAATTATTTGTAATCGTTTTTATTTTTTACTTCTATTGTTTTTCATATTCGGTCATCCCAATCTGTTTACTTTCGACGTTTTTGATTACAATTGTTCCTGTAGTTTTTTGAAGTCAGATCTGTGTATGTGTATCTGTGAAATTTTTTGTCTATGTGCTTCAACATATATCCCTGTCTATGTGAAAAATTGTGTTGGTTTCAATTTGTAATCTAAACATATTTTGTACCATTTTTTTAATATTATCCCTCATAAATATGTTGACATATTTATTTCATTTGGCACTTTGACTAACTATGTTCACACTGCCCATTTACTTGCAATCAATATGACTTCTGAATTTGCTTTGCTGACAAGTCTTTTCTCTTTACTTGCAAGCAACTGTTCTGTTTCTTTCTCTTTATTTCTAAGCAAATCTCATTCATCCATCCATTAAACTGCACTGTCTGTGTTCATTTCATTTTTTGGTTATTTATTTGTCTACTCATAGCTTATCTTTATCTTAGTTGTAGGTTTTGACCATTTGCTTCCCTTTTCTGTACACTTCTGTAATTTGCAGAGATTCCTTTTTTTGTTTTTGTTTGAGTGAATAAAGGCATACTTTATTCACTCTCTAACCCTCTATATATACCACTCCCTTTGTTGTATTTTATTGTGTTGTTTTCCTTGCTTTCTCCTCTATGCTTTCTTTATTTGGTATGTAACTTAACTTTGTTTTCTTCTTTTCAACTTCTATTTCGGCTTCTTTTTTCTTTTGCCATATCTATGTTAAGTAGATTATGTTATGTTTAAAGCATATTTGTGTCGATGTTTTATGCTTATTTGGTTGCATTTGTATAGCTATATATGTTTTGCTGCACATCCTATTGTTGCTTCTTTTTGTATTCTTGTTTGTAATAGTTGATCCAGATCGTTACATCGAACAGATTCAATTCCTCTGAGACACAACATTTTTTTAAATAACACGGGCTAACTTGCTCATTCATTTTAATCAATCTTCTTTTTTCAATTTCACCTTGACATTCGTCCAAACAATATGGTACGTAATCGATACACCTCATCCTTATACTATTTGTACTTGTACTTTTCTTATGTCGGTACACTAATTTCATTTCTTTATTTGTAGGATATCTGATTTCCTACTTCGTTCGTTAGAGGTACGAGGCATTGGCGCTTTATATTGTACTACTTTATTTTCAAGTATTGTCAGTTAATATTTTTGCATTCTTCCATATTGTACTTCGGACTTTGGTCAGCATATTTGGTAATAAAGAATTCTATTTTTTTTTCATGATTCCAAATGTAACTGTAACTTTTTACTTGAAAGTTTGTTTCGGTTTAAAAAAAGGTCTTCATTTTTAAAAATTTTCGTACACAAAGTGTATACTCACACAACCATATCAGTAGTATGAAACTTGAAATCACAATGAATCTATTCAAATTGAAAAAGTTATTTTTGCAATAACTATTTAAAAAAAATTTCATAAAAAATGCTATTTTTGGTTGACAAAGCCCATTGTGAACATCAAATGTCATTTTCTAGAATTTTATTAATTTTTTTTTCGTACCAAGGTTATGTAATTTTACCATCAATTTCATTTTGAGAAAACGTGTATAATTTGTTATAAAATAAATACAATGACATCAACATTTGTAAAAAGAGAATACATTTCCAACTGAAAATAAACAAAATTTTCACGGGCATTTGTAAGCAATTGTAAACAAATACATTTCCAACCGAAAATTTTCAAGGGCATTTGTAAGCAATTGAAAGCCTTTTTTTGAAAATTTGGAAGAAACAATTTTTTAAAAAAAGATAAAGAGAAAATATGGTTGAAACAAATTTTAAAATAAAAGGAAAAATAATAACACTTTCGATATTAGCCAACTAATAGACCACATCGTACTTCTTTTTCAAAAAATAGCCAACTTTTTTCTTTCGATATTAGCCACGCTTTTTAAACTGAACAACATGAATCTGGAACAGTTTGTTTTGGTTTACGGTTCAAACATACTCATACTAGTAACATATTGTTGATCCATAAGTTCATTTTACATAATTATATGTTAGAAGTATGTAAATATTTATATTAATGTATGCATTTAAGGTATACTAACATTACAATGCTAAAAATAGATCGTGAGGTTCGTAGGCGCTACACTGAAATGGATAACCAAAACATTCGCACTATACTAGCTGTCTTAACATCCACCCATAATCAGTTAATACTGCTATTGGATGCACCAATGAATGACAATAAGCGGGCGACCCATTTACCGTACGAATTTAGGCATCAAATTAGACAACTCTCATAGTTCCGTATGATACACTCCTCTGACCTCGTTTGTCGTGAAATTACCAGAATGGATAGACGAACTTTTTCCATTCTATGTCACTTACTGAGGACGATTGCTGGTCTGACGTCGACTGAAATCGTCGATGTCGAGGAGATGGTCGCCATGTTTCTGCATATTTTGGCCCACGATGTGAAGAATAGAGTCATCTAGCGGGATTTCGTGCGATCAGGAGAGACTGTTTCTCGTCACTTTAACCTCGTACTGTTGGCGGTGTTGCGATTGCACGATGAGTTGTTGAAGAAACCCCAGCCAGTGACTACCACATGCACTGATTCACGATGGAGTTGCTTCGAGGTCCGCATATTACTATATCATGTTACTTATCAATCACCACGTCCAATGACTAACTGGGTGGTATTTCATTCTGCAGAACTGCCTTGGGGCATTGGATGGCACGTACATCAAGGTGAACGTGCCGCAAACCGATAGGCCTAGGTATAGAACACGTAAGGAAGAAGTTGCCACAAACTTCGTCGGTGTGTGTGATACGAAAGGCGACTTCATCTTCGTATTGGCTGGTTGGGAAGGATCCGCAGCAGATTCGCGCATTCTTCAAGTTGCTATTGCACGACCAAATGGGCTGCATGTTCCTCAGGGTAATCAAATGTTTTATGCCTCGAACATATACTTCCTACAACGTCAATCAAATTAGTTCGATCTGACGCATTCGTCACAGGTTATTACTATCTATTCGACGCCGGATATCCCAATGCAAAGGGATTTCTAGCTCCCTATAGAGGACAAAGATACCACTTGCAAGAGTGGCGAGGAGCGGGAAATGCCCCTGCCACCGCGAAAGAGTACTTCAACATGAAACATTCTGCCGCTAGGAATGTTATTGAACGAGCGTTCGGGTTGTTGAAGGGTCGATGGGCAATCCTTCGCGACAAATCGTACTATCTTGTGCAAATTCAATGTCGAACAATTCTAGCATGTTTCCTACTACACAATCTCATCATTCGCGAGATGACAAATGTCAGTTTCGTTGACGACGTTGACGAAGGAGACTCCACGTACGCCACGATTGGAGGTGATGACATTCAGTTCGTGGAGAACTCAAACGAATGGACGCAGTGGAGGGATGATTTGGCCGGAGAGATGTTCAATGAATGGCAGTTGCGTAACGAATAGGCTTTCGTGTCGATTTTGTATTCCTGTACTTGTATTTAGTTAGTATTGGGTGTGTCTTCCTGTACGCTTAAATGTATGCATGCAGTATGAAAAACGAATTTGACAATTTTGGCTTCTTGTGTATTTTAATAATTATTCCTTCCTGTTTATTGAAGATACTTAAACAAATGCATGGTTGTATGATTGTTAGTATGACAAGTTCATCACGTGCTCCTAAGCATGTATGGACGAAGGAGGAGGAGGCAACCCTCGTCGAGTGTATGGTCGAGTTGGTGTCTGCTGGTGGATGGAAGTCAAACAATGGCACATTTAGACCTGGGTATCTGGCACAACTTCTGCGAATAATGGCTGCGAAGTTGCCGGGATGCAATGTACATCCGACCACAATGATCGACTGTCGCATAAAGACGTTGAAGCGCTTATACCAGGCAATTGCAGAAATGCGCGGCCCGTCATGCAGTGGGTTTGGTTGGAATGACGATGCGAAGTGCATCGTTGCTGAGAAGGAGTTGTTTGACAACTGGGTCAGGGTATGTGAAATTGTACACTGATATAATTTTTACTTCAATATGAAACAAGTCTAATATTTGATTTTTCTTTCCTATGCAGAGTCATCCTGCAGCGAAGGGGCTGCTAAATAAGCCTTTCCCATATTACGGCGAGTTGGCGTATGTATTGGGAAAGATCGTGCAAGGGGCGTCCATGCAGAGACCTTTGTCGATGTTGGATCCAACGTTCCTCCTGGGTTTGAAGAATTTCCTCCCGTGGATCTCAATGATATAAAAATTCCTTCCATGTCCAGCCATAGGTTTAACATGTCACAAGACGACATCGCACGACCAAGTCGAGGAACCGATAGTAGGACGACTTCAAGTGGCTCGAAGCGTAGGCGGGGAGGGCAGACTTCGGAAACAGCTGATGTGATTAAGGATGCCATGGCTCTTCAAACTGACCAGCTGAGACTCATTGCAGAGTGGTCGTGGCTGGCATTGGAGGATGAAAGCAGGGTCCGTAGAGAGGTGGTTCGCGCATTGCGTGCCATACCTGAGCTTAGTAGGTTGGACAGGGCGTAATGTAATCGAATACTAATGAACAATTTAACAGACATGAAGGGTTTCCTCGAACTGTCAGATGAGGAGAAGCTTGACTACTGCACGGTGCTCATACGAGGCGCTGGCTGATTGTATGTTTTACTTCCATCTTCGTATTGTTATGTTTTCTGTTTATTTTTGTACCTGGTAACTACTTTTGATTGGTGTTTTCGAATGATATTGCTAGTCATTTGTTTTTGTTTTCATACATTTGAACTAGTAAAATGAATGTGACGTAATTTAATTTTCATCTTCAAAATTTCAAAATAATTCAATTTGACCATTGCATTTTAAATATGAATTTGCTAAAAAAAATTAATTAAATAATAAATATATCACATCACTACCAATACAACACTTTCCCCAAACACATCTTATCATAACCTTACCCACATAACACTACCCCCAAACACATCTTATCATAAAACTATCATAACACTAATCACATAACCCTTCTCCCAAACAAATCTTATCATAACACTATCATAACACTACTCACATAACCCTTCCCCCAAACAACTTTTATCATAAAACTAGTTTTATCATAACACTAGTTTTATCATAACCCTAACCCTTCCATAACTCAACCCTTCCCCCAAACGGCCCCTAAGAGTTCTCCTCATTTACAAATGTTGAAAAATTTTGACTCCAGGAGATCAAGAGGAAATTCTTCTAAGAGCTAAAAGACTCCCTAACTCCTAAAGTCGATTGTTTTCAAAGATTGAAGCTCCTTTGAAGATACAAGTTTTCTTCAAATACTTTAACTTCAAGAACAACATGTGTTCCACTTTCTCAAATCAAACAAAAGAATTCAACCGACAGAGAATTAGAGGATCAAATACTAGAAATTGAACCACATCATATCAAATCAAAACAAACATAATATCAACACAAGTTCAACTCCACTAATTAAATTTCTCCAAAAATCTCATGCGAACAATGTTGTTATGTAATTAATTATTATACATAAAATTGCTACATATTACATTTATCCTTAGAAAACAAACCAACCTAGATGATCTAATAAAATAAAAAATTAAACCATTGATTTTGTATTTTAATGGACATCAGTTTGGTTTTTTTTTTTTTTTTTTTTTATTTTAGAAAACCAATTAGTTCAACTCGATTCTCAATCGGCCCCTAAAACCAAACAAAATCAAACTATTATCTTCTTAAATACTAAATTTAGGCTTTCTACTTTTTGTTAATTTTAAAATTAATTAACCAAAACTATTAAATTGCAAAAACAAATATTTTTTAGGTAAGAATAGGTAGATAAGGCTGATAAGGTCTTTTTAAAAGAAAATAAATCGACAATAAACTAAATGCATTGACTATATTCTAGAGATTTATTGAAAATACAACAAATAATTTGAACACTAAGTATAAGAAATGGGATGAAACTAAACAAAAAAAACTAAAATGCAACTTCAAGGATAATTTCGTGTTTCGTGTGAACAGAAATTCATAGTTAGCTCAAGATTAAGATTAAGTTACATTGGATATCTATAAACAAAATAGTCAATTTTACAAAGTTAACGGTGTTATGACTTAAAAGTAACTATTTCATTGTTCTAGTCTTATGTGAACTCTTTACATAAGATGCCCTCCCTTTCGTGTCTCTACACAAACGATTCAGGATCACATCATTTGTACTAATTACAAAGTGAGTCGTATCCATAGTGTCCCTAGAATAAGGTGTCCAACTGTATTCATATACTATAGACTATTTAGTCTATATAATCGAACTTGATCCACATTTATGTCTCTACATAAAGTTCAAGTTTACACAATAATAGTCTCGGGTCCTTAGTTTATTGTCTTTAAGATTATAGTGTCAATAACGACTTACTAAATAGAATATGATTACAAATTATGAGTTTTAGGACATAAATTCCAACATCAATAACAATTATTACAATAATAATACTTTATGAACAACGGTCAATTTATTATATTTACAATCTACAAGTTTTATGACATAAATCCCAACACGAATTAGGTAATTTTTGTGTCGTTTGGTTCGAATTGGAGTCTACTTTCATCTTCTGCACAAAAATATCAAAATTAAATAATAAACATATGAATGATACGGATTGAGAATAAGATAACTAAAAATGGGTTAATATTTTCCCCCAACACTCACGCTTTCCAAAATATTTTTTAACTTTTTCGGTAGAGATCATGGAACTGGTATCTGGCTCTATTGTTGATCTACTAGTGGAATAGTTTTGAGTTTCCTTCCAGTATGTGTTGTTTTGAGTTAGTCTTTTGGATTGTTTATGAGATTGGAGTTCTAGTTGTCAATTGTTCGAGTTTTTTAATTTCAACTCTGATGTTAGTTTATTGTACATATGTCTATGTCAGACTCGTGTTATAGTATATTTTCCACGTGTGGGTTACACTATAAGTTTCTATGTGTTTGTGAATGTATATTTTATGTTTTCGATGTGTTACAAATATTTTAATTAAGAGTAAGTTCATAGTCAATAGGTATCGCTGAGGAAAGTGGTGGTATTTGTTGACCAGTTTCACCAAAATTTCTTGAGCTAAGACAAGGTGGCATGGGAAGGAGTGTGACAGGTTGGGTTGGGTTGAACCAAAATTTTCAACCCTCCAACCCGAGACTGAACTTAACTAAAAAAATCCAATGTTTTCAACCCAATCCAACCCATATAATATAGGTTCGGTAGTTGTTGTCGGGTTACCTATTTTATTCATACACCCATAAAGGGAATACAACCTTCATGATTGTTATATAATGAAATTCAAGTGTGGTATATCCTCAAATATTTAAATTTACATGGGTTCGATCGTTACATGTATTGACACTCGAGTTTTACAGAACATGTTTAATCACATCGAGAGTTATAACGATCAATATATGATGAAATTTGAGTTTGACCAAGTATAAAAAGAGGCATTATGCAAAGAAGAATGCGATTGGAGAAAGGGTAATGCAAAGAGAATTATTTGAGTCTAAGAACCATCTCATGGAAGTAGGTAACGTGTTGAGGTTACTGGCGAAGAAGAAGCTTGCGTTTAACACTAAGGACTAAGTGTTTGGGTTAGCAATGCAAGGAGAAGTACCTGTGCCCAAGTGTGTTGCCATAACGACCCTCTGGAGAAAAGTAAAAGTTTGTTGCTTCCCAGAAGAGAGTTATGCCACTTAAAGAAGTTTAGCTTTCCAAGGAGATAAGTTTGGCATCTAAAGGGAATTGTCTATTCATAATTGACATTTAGCTTACATGTTGGGTTTGGGTTGGCTGCATAGAGCGACATAATGAAAAGATGACACATGTAAAGCAAAGAAGATATCATTGGATGTAAGGTCGCTATAAGTAGGACCAAAGGCTGGAAGAAAAGAATGAAAATTGCTAAATGTTCTATGAGTTGTTCATAAGAAATTTTAGAGTGTTGAAAAGTCGGTTGAAGGAATCAATAGGTAAAAAGAGAAAGCCAGAAGCCAAACAAAGAAAGATTTGAGGCTAAGTGTTGTCGTAAGTGATCCTGATAAACAAATGTTTATTTGTGAATGATTTCATGAATAAATGACCCTCCTAAATGAATGAATGTTATTTATCACTGTAACATTGTAAATTTATGGACTTCTCAACTAAGAAAGTATTTTTATGAATGTTTGTATGAAAAACTTTCTTTTGTAATCCTTTCCTTGATGCTTGTTGTATCATATCAATATTATGTGTTAAATGTTATCTGTTGAGCTAATGTCTCTCATTTGAAGTTGATTGTTTGTGATCAAGTAATGGAGTTTGAGTTATCACAAGACAAGTTCAAATCCTTGATTTAACGCGAGATGCTGGTAAAAGTGAATCCCAGATCTAGGTGGATAAATGCTAGTGAAGCGAATCCCACCTCAAAGAACGAATTGAAGTGGTGAAGAAAGGAAAGGAAAATCCTAAAGGATGTCTTTAAGTTGGATTAAAGATGAACAAAAAGGAAAACAAACGGAATTAGAGTCTAATACTCTTAAAAACCACTATAAATAGTAACATTAGGCAGTGGATGAAGTAAGGTGTGTAACACCTTGGTAGGAAGAAAAAAGAAGTGAAATATCAGACTTAATTTTATTTTATGCAAAGTAAATTACAAAAGTTGAAATTTGTAATTTGTACTTTGTAACTGATAAGTTAGTAAATAGAAGAAGTTAAGTTATTTCACTGTTTATTTGTATTTCCTTGAGTTGTCGCCTAAGAGCTAAAGTTAATTTGTACTTGAAAAGTGTGACAATAAAGTAAGTTGAAGAGTTGTTTTTCCACTACAAAAGTTCTGAAGGTCTCTATGGCTTAAATGAAGAGTTTTGTGAAGAGACAAAAGAAGAGTTGTTATGCTTACTAGGCGTTCAACACGTCATCTGGCGAGAAGTATGTGTTGAATGTGTAGGTGGCACAACCTCCATTTGATCACTTGGTGTGACTATGAGGTGGGGTGTGAGAAGTAGTCGAAGTTTAATACTTCTAAACACGACAAGAGAGAGCAGCATTAAGTGGTGGATGAAGGAAGGTGAGCAGCACCTTGGTGGGAGAAAAAACTACGTGAGAAGGTTATACTTGATTTTATTTTATGCAAAGTAAAGTTCAAGAGTTGAAATTTGTAATTTGTACTCTATAATTGTTAAGTTAATAAAGAGAAGAAGTTAAGTTATTCCGTTGTTTATTTTTATTTCCTTGAGTTATCACGTAAGAGCTAAAGTTAAGTTGTGCTTGTATGTTAGGCGACGAAGTTAAGTTGAAGAGTTGTTTTTACGCTGCAAAAGTTGTGAAGGTATGTAAGGCTCAAGGGAAGAGCTTTGCAAAGAGATAAGAAGAAAAGTTGTTCCACTTACTAGACTTTCAGCGCGTCATCTCATGAGAGGAATGCGTTGAATGTCTATGCGGCATGCCCTCCATTTGATCACGTTGTGTGACATTTGAACCAGGGTGTGACAAGCTGTCGGAGTGTAATGCTCCTAAACACCACTATAGAGAACATTAGGCAGTGAATGAAGGAAGGTGTTCAGTATCTTGTTGACGAGAAGAATGACGTGAGAAGATCAGACTTGGTTTTATTCTATATAATGTATAGTTCAAGAGTTAAAATTTGTAGTATGTACTCTGTAAATTTTAAGTTAGTAAAGAGAAGAAGTTAAGTTATTTCACTGTTTATTTGTATTTCCTTGAGTTAGTGAGAGAGCTAAAGTAAATTTGTGATTGTAAAAGTTTTAGGTGACGAAGTTAATTTGGAGAGTTGTTTTTTTGTTGCAAAAGTTGTGAAGATCTTGATAGCTTGAGGGAAGAGCTTTGTGAAGAGACAAGAAGAAGAGTTTTTTCACTTATTAAGAATTTAGCACGTCATCTCACGAGAGGTATGCGTTAATTATCTAGGAGGCACACCCTCTATTTGGTTGTGTGGTTTTAAGCAAGAAAACCATGCATGTTCTATATACCGAGTTTTTTTACGGTCAACGTGCATAAAGTTTCAAGGGTATACAACTATGCTGACCAACTTAGCCGCTACCACTATGTTCAGGAAGGATAGTATGAACAGAGCTCTGTTATGGTGACCGAGTTCAAGCAAGATAGTATGAATAGAACACTGCTATCTTGACCGAATTCTGACATGATATAGTCATGACCAAGTTTTTAGGCATAGATAGGTCGAGCTAGTTACTATCTTTATCGAGCTTCCAATGTATAAAACTAACAGAGATAACTAAGCATAGATTTATTTTAGAAAGTAATAGAGCTTCTAAAAGATAGAAAGAGAGATTTTAAAAGCAGAAAAAGTTCATCAAAATGAAGTTTTAAGATTTTATACTTTATTTTACGTTTTATGAATGATTTATGAAAAAGACTAAAGTTTGGTTATTTTAAAACTATGTTTAAAATTGTCACTCATTGGGCTATTTAGCTCACCATTTCCAAATGTTTTCAACTTTCCAAGAAGAGATCATGATCTAAAAGCCTGATAGTTGCTTCCAGTCTGTTGTGCACTACAAGAATTAATTGGACTTTTCCTGACGCACGAAAAATTATTGGGAAAGCAAACGTCGGTAGAAGGTGGTTTCTACCGATGCACAAATACAGACGTCGGGGGATGCTATTTTCTCCAACGCATATAAATTCACGTCGAGACTACCTGTAATAATTAATTATACAATCAAATTTCCTTCGACGTGATGTTAGAAATATTGGTAAAAAGGATATCTATTCCCAACGTATCCCTTACGACGTTGGGAATATGCCAGTTACCCGACATCCACAGTGTCACATCGAAGGAGGGGAAAATCATTAATTATATCGTTTTTCCTTCCTCTAACATGATATCAAACACATCAGGAAAAAGGTTACCTATTCTCGACGAATCATTAATGGTGTCGGGAATAAGGTGGTTATTCGTAACGATTTGGAAAGCGTCGGGAGTTCTCCTTCCATTAAACCCACCTCTTCTACAGAATCAAAAGGGAAAAGAGAATGAAAAGTGAGAGAGAGGGAGACCAAGAAGAAGAAGAGGAGATTCATCACCATCGGTGCCTGTCGCTCGCCACCATTTCGTTTTCGTCTTTCGCCGTCGCCGTTGCATATCGGTATGTATTAGTTTGATGTGATTTTTTTATTTAGATTATACATTATGATTTATAGTGATCACTATACATTATACTAATTCCCCAAGTAAATTTAAACATTTTAGATTACAACCAATATAAATAAATCTCATTACCCTTTATGAGCTAGGAATGGTACCTAATGGACCTACAGATCAGAAACTACAACGATCTGAGATTAATTGGCTAAAATCATTAACCACATTAATCAATATTCGTTAATTGTGTGTACACTCCACTAAAGACTCACAACTGAACTCTTCTCACTGTAGATATATTTCTGTGCCCACAGATATAGACCAATAACAGTAAGTTAGTCCTTCACGAGTGTTCGTAACACTAGCTGGGTCAAATTGATGTTTTACCCTTGGGTTACCTCTAATCGTAAATATTAGTGTCATAGAGAGGGTAGGGCCCTTTTTTCAAGTCATGAAGACATCATTTAAGAGAACACTCATCTAGTTACCCTAAAGTAGGGAAGGAGTGACTTCGATCTTGTGTAATTATATTCTTAGCGCTCAACTCGATCTTGTGTCCAAAATAATAATCTTACTGAGTCGGCAATCTGGCCACTCTCACCCATACAAATCAAAGGACAATCTCTTGCGAAGAGGAGTTCATAATACACTCAAGAATAAGACTAAGTTACCTAGGTCATCATAATGGAATAGAAACCTAACAAGTTAATAGAGTTACATCTAGTCCTTACTATATTACAGTTCGGTCTTATGAAAACTCATTGCATTGGATATCCTCACTCGCATGTCAACTACATGAACATGTTGGATCATTGAATTTAGTCTCCAATGGGTTGTTTTCAAGTTGTGTTGGTCTGTTTTGATATTTTTGGGAATTTTTAAGGATCTTTTGCATATTTTCATGTTGAAGGAAGTTATTAAGGATAAAATATGATTCTTTTAAGACAAATAGAATTATGAGGAATTTCCGGAGACCAAGGCTATACAAGGATTGTGAGTAACACCATGTTTTAAATCATTATTTACTAAACATGATTTTCAAAGCTCTACAAGCAATAGCTTGTGAGTAACATCATGATTTCCAAAGTATTTATTGAACTTTATTTTAGGATTTACAAGTAAAATGATTTGCTAAACATATATCAAGTTCTAAACAAGCCATGCTATTGATAAATGTTTCCTGAAATGATATTTCCATGCTATGTTATGATTTCATTATTCAAGGGAATATTTTGAATAACTTCAAGGAAATATTTCATGTTTTCAAATGTTTTTGTGCCATGCCTGAATATTCCATGAAACCTATTGTGTACATGTGGTTAACTCTATACTAATTGTGAGACCCATTTCTCATTTGGGTAAGGAAGTAAAATTCATCTAAGTATTAAGAAGTTGGTGTTTGAATAAGTCCGCAGAAAGGATTAACGATAAAATCTTTTATGGTTAGTATACGTTTTTGCGATTAACTGGGTAGTTCACGAAAGAAGTTGTGCGATAAGAAGAGAAACAGTCTTCACGTATGTCAATAAGTGAAAGTTTTGAGTGTTAGAATCAGAGTTTTGGGTGGTCTTCACGAGAATAACCAAGTGTTTCATGGAGAAGAAGTTTGCAAGGAAACCTTGGAGTTTAAGTTCGCGATAAGTGTTCTATGCAACGAAAAGTTGGTTAGTTCTCGTGAAAGGTTTCTTATAGTAAAAAATATAACCATGTGATAAGGTCATTTCTGAGAAATGTTAAGTGGTTGAAGTTATTCGTGGTTGTGGTTAGGCAGGAAGCAAGGTCTGGCGATGAAAATGTCAAATCTGATTTGACAGGGGTTAACGTGTAAGATTAAAGATTTAAGCATGGCTAGGTTGAATATTAAATTTACATGTGTGAATTTTTATGCAAGAGATGGAAAACTGAGAAGAGTTTATGCATAACTAAGTTAGTTTAAGGGCTCTTTAAATAAGAGGTTTTGGGTAACTAAAGAGGGGAAGATGAGAGTTTTGTTGAAATATTGAAGTGCTACTGGTTTAGCCACGCGAGAAGATGCTTGCGAGAAGAAGAAGAAGGACTTCTTTGGTAAAGTTTGGTGAATGACTTTCTTAAACTTTTTTATGTTAAAATCTTTCTTGTGATTTCCCTTTACTATTTTGAAAGATGATTTCAAATGAGAAAGTGTTCCAAAAAGACATTTTTATGAAAAGTTTATGTGTGTTCAAGCATGATTTATAATGTTAAAGCTTGATTTGATGATTATGATTTCAGTACTATGAAATAGCTTTCAAACCATTAGTTGATTCCTTGAGATGATGCTAATTTTTATGAGCAGATAAAGAGTTAAGGCCACCACTGGGGGTACGAACTACATGGTGATAAGACATTGGCTTATGCGTTTAAAGGAGCATATAAAGCTTAGCGAGTTGAGAAACAAGGAAGAATCGGTATGTTCTTAAATACTGTTGATATAGTAGTCAAACACAAAGTAATGAGACCAAGCATAGAGAACGATTTGGGATCCTTGGTGAAAGGAATGACTGTTAACTAATGTGTATTTATGTGAAATTTTTATGTTATAAATGTGTTTGTTAAGCATAAAGAAAGGTTTATACAAAATAAAGTAATTTGATGTTGTTTATTCGAAATGATTATGAAAAGGTATTGCGAAAGGTTTCCATAAAACCTCACTAAGTCTTTTAGGCTTGCATTTTAAACATTTATCTTCCAGGATCGGGAGTTTAGACCAAGTAGAGAAGAAGGTTGAAGGATTTAGAGTGATGTGATTCAAGGCATTTTGAACATAGTTAAGCCTTGGTTATTTGGTCAAAGTATTGTCATAATGTATGAAACGCCTGTTATTAATAAAGTTTACGTTTTGGTTTGTATTTACTTTGCATGACATTTCATTGTCCTCCATTGCGTTTTGAGTGTTAATAGTTTAAAAGGAGTTGAGAATAAGATTTCGTGATAAGAAAATTTCAAGGTTGTAACAAACTCGCATCCTATTCCTACCACCTCGTCGTTATCATCGTAGTATAGTTTGGGGTGTGACACTGATGGTACAGTTGACGAACCTATTTTTAACTATGGGCCATCAGAAAGAGTATATTGTTATGTCTTAAAGGAGGAGGGTTAGCTACCCATCGACTGTCTCGTCTTCGGACGAAGGGGTAAATACTGCCTGTGGCTATGGAGGATCGTCTTAAAAAAGTTATGCAAATGTTCAAGTTTTTGTTATCACTATTTACTAATAAATGTATTTAAGCTTCAATTTTATACTAAAATGTTTACGAAAACATGTTTTATAAAACTGTTGCTCACTAATTCTTTCCACTTACCCTTTAAAAAATGTTTTCCTACTTTCGAGGTACAAATTGTGGATCTTTGCGTGTTGAACATACTGCTGCCAGGCCAACATAGTTTTCTTTATACAAAGGACATTGTTTGTTTCAAAATAATCATGTGACTGTTGAAACACTAATTTATTCATGTTTTGTTCTTTATCCATGTTGTATTTTATTTTATAAAAGATTTCAAGTGGGTCACACTATGATTTTATGTGTTTGAAATTATAATACTTCCGTTGTTAATTGTTTCACGATTCCATGTCATGTGTCAGTTTAGGTTGTTAAAGAGGCAAATTACTTTGGCTAACACGCCACATCTCGAGACGAGTGAGCAGGTGTCCAAGGCGGGGTGTGACAGTATAGATACACAAAAAGAATAAGAATCTATAACTAATGGTGGGAAGAAAACATTGAAAACGTGAAGCTAAAAACTCAGTGAATGGTAACTTTTTAAAAGTAAAAGCTCATAAAACATACTCTCAAAGTGTTTAAATGTGACATCCATAACGAAATAATAATTTAAAAGTTAAAATCATGTATTACAATAATTTCCAAGTAATGCCAACAAACCTATGCCTAAATCCAACAATGGAAAGACATCTAAATATACGACCAAGGATAGCTCGCACATGACCAAAGAATCCTGCGGCCAAAACTAGCTCACGCATATTTAGTACCGCCCACGATAGCATCCTCCATTTGACCTGACCATGAAAGAATACTAAATACACGACCCAAAATAGTTCACATGTGATCCATATCTAGAAGAAAATACGCAGCTAAACGAAGCTCACACATACTTAGAACCTACCACAATAACTATATGAATATCTGCTCCTATGTGCACATAGAGCCACCCACCAAGGGTTAAACTAGGCCTGAAGCCAAAATCACATCCTCCATCTATGTCCTCACCTAGGCTCAGGTTCTCAGATCTCTGGTCACGACCTCTTTCAATCTTGAAACCCCCTGATAACCATAGGTGGTGCTACGAAAACACATTCATGCAGCCTTTGGAAAATCACCTTCTTGTTCACCATAAACATCGATTAATCATATTTCAAACCATGTAGAATAATAAACTTGAAACATGATTTAACAAAGTTCAAGTCATACGCATTTTAAAATTGTGACGAATAAACACACCATTTAAGTATAAATAAAATTAGGAACTTGAAACCCACTTTTATAAAATCCAAGTCATAAATATTGCTATGAATCACGATAAGTAAACACGTTGTTTAAACATAAACGAAAGCGTAGTCATAACAAGTTTAAGTCATGGTAATTTCCAAATGATATCATAAAATAACATGTATATGTACAAAGAATGTTTGAAAATGAGCCACTTACCATCAACGATTTGATCCCCTAGATTATATGCTTTCCCTATTTCAAGTTGGCCTAAAACACAAAATTAAGGTCTCTCAGTTATTTTCAGTTAGCGATGGCACAACAATCTCTAAAAACACTTCATTATGAGCATTCAAGCTATTTTACATTTTTAGAGTCATTACATTCTCGAATCTCCTTGGACTAGACTAAAAATCCACTTCCAAACCTTTAAACCTCAAATTTAGATCCTTAGTAAAATGGATGTCCAAACTTAAGTCAAACTCATTAGTTCTTTCGTTTCCATATGCTCTTATACCCAATATCCATACCTTGGAGATTTAGATCTATTAACAATCTAAATATCAATCTAACGAGCCAAATACTTGGGGTTTATAAATACCCAATACCTACGAGTCAAATACCCAATATTCATACAATGACACTCATGAAATAAGATGATGCACAAATTATGGCGCTCATGAATGCTACACTTTTAACAAATAAAATCATAATTCATACTTTTCCAGACATTTCCAACTTCAGTTGGCTAACTTCAACCACTCATAACTTCTTCAATACTTAATAAAAATATTAATGTAATTTATATAAAACTTTTCATTTTAGAACCCTCTTTAACTTACTTGAAGAAATGAATGTGGGATTCCCACTGGATTTGTCCAGAATTTACCCTGAAAAATAGGTACTTTAAAATCGTATTCTTTGCAACCTCCTACTTTCCTCCTAAATTTGAACACATTTCCAGTCAAAATTGGCTAACAAGTGTTGTAGGAAAGTTACAGGACATTGAATTATCTTTCCTACCATATCCAATAGGTCTTTTAGTTCTATCTTTACACTCTAGGATACTTGAAAAACTAGTCTTCTCGAAATTGCATGAAAAGTCAGTGGCCTATTTTCTGCTTCAGAAAGCATTCACTTAGCCTCTTAATTTGCTCAAGCATTATTCAAATAATAAGTTAACTTTCAAACAAATCCAAATTTATATATTAATCCTTCTTGTGTAGTTTAAACTGAAATAAAAACCAGAGATGGTTTGTAAAGACCAAGTTTCTGCCAGGGCTGTCTCTTTCTTTAAGTTTTTCATTAAAAAAGTTTGTAAGCAAAATTCAAATGTTCACAAAAACTTTCAGTAAACAATTTGTTTTGAACTATGCTTTCAAAGACAAAATCCCCTAATCAAATAAGCTTTGAAAACCAGACGTTTCAATGTGAAACTTTCAAATAGATTACAAGTAAACAAAATATTGAATACTTAGAACATAACAAAACTTCAAACTATTAGTATAAATTATTAAAGCACTGATCCTTAACCAAAACTTACCAAAAAGGCTCTGAACCTTGTTAGTTGGTGTTCAGAAATAACCAAGGTAATCCGATTTGAGGCCATCTAAATTCATTTTATTTGTCTAAAGACCGTGAACTTTCAAAGCGCTTAGGATTAGACTAAGCCTTTCACTTACGAACCCTTGAACTTGAAAACTAGATACTTAACCCCATGAGCATCCTACTTAGTTCAAATTCAACGAATCTTTTATGTAGATACACTTTATCTCCACTATCGATGAGGCTTGGGATTTATACCCATTAGATTACCATGAGTCAAACTTAAAGACTTCCTAAGGTCACTCAAACCATTTATGTTTCAAACATGTAGAAACAACACCCAACGACCTCCAAAAGCTAAACGAAAGTCCCCTCTTGATCTCTAACATTCAACTTTAGGACTAAAGTCTTATAAGTAATCTAATCTTAATGCTTAGATTCAATGAGCAACATCCTAACCACCTTCTAAGTTTAAAATCAAGCATCCACAATGATGGTTTACTCAATACTATCACTAAGGTCAGATGGGTACTCAAAATAGACTCCAAAAGCTTAAAATCTTACCCAGATTCTGCCAAACACCTAATTTCAAGCTTCTATATGGTTAGACAACGGCCCAAACTCCTAAAAAAATTGAATCTAGCATCAAAATACAATGGGTAATGTTAAACTCATGCCTAAACTTAATGGGTATTCACAATCACCAAAAAAGACAACCCCGAACCATAAGAATCTTACTCTAAGTGATGGATCTAAATGAAGAACGAACAAAAATCAGTGGCTGCCTTAATCTCTGGTGAGTTACTGTGCACGATGGCTGTAAGGGAGGCATTAGAGAGTGACTTGTGGTTGGTGCAAAAAGTTGGCGCGACGCAAGTTGAGAAACAACGACACAAAACTTCCATGTATAGATCTGCATGGATGATGGGAGATGAGGCTCTCTGACAGTCAAGTAGGTAGATCGACACGTGTTGGTCAACTTGGGTGGCGTTGGCGCGAAGGAGAGAAAGAGAGATGGTGGCACAAGAGAAAATTTTGAGAGATGGAGAGGGGTGTTAGTCAACCTTCAATAAGAAGAAGAAGAAAACTCTAGA
This sequence comes from Cucumis sativus, assembly GCF_000004075.3. Lineage (NCBI taxonomy): Eukaryota > Viridiplantae > Streptophyta > Magnoliopsida > Cucurbitales > Cucurbitaceae > Cucumis > Cucumis sativus. Next base: position 21,278,458 of record NC_026658.2, read on the forward strand.
AAAATGAAGAAGGAGAAGAAGGGAGTTGAGATCTTCCCGCCCCCCTCCCCCTAAATAAATATGAAATGACTTTATGTCCACAACTCAATACCAAACTTTAAATGTGGCTATTTTCTTTGTTAATTTTCCATCACATTTTAAATTTCTTATTGAGCACCAAAATAAAATTGCATCTAAGAAAATTTTCTCATAAAAATGATGTAACTCATATAGAATTTTTCTTGGATTTTAAACTTGTTTTCTTTTTCACAACTTAAACAATATTAGTATACATAAAAGGTGAATGGAATGAGTGCTTACAGAAGATGCTACACTTTTCTCTCATCAGATAGTGTGTCAAAATTTTCAACCCATAGACAATGTCTGCCAATTCTAAGTCATGTGTTGGATAGTTATGTTCGTGCACCTTTAATTGTCTGGACGCATAAGCTATTACTTTCCCTTCATGCATCAAAAAGCATCTTAGGCCTTGGTGGTACACGTCAGAAAAGACTTCATATTCCTTTCCAGGCATAAGAAACGCAAGAACGAGTGTAGTAGTATGTCTAAGTTGTAACTCTTAGAAACTTCTCTCACAGTCATGCAACCATTCGACTGTAATGAATAACTCTTTATACTAAGTTGAGGTTATTACCTTAAAGATAAATAACAACATGACAATTGTAGTGAATGGTGACATGTAAGACTTGAACTTTAGGTATCTTATATTTTTCAAAGGGTTTAAAAGGTTTGAAAGAAGGAAAATACTTGGTTAATTATCCAAGAATAGTACTTGAGGCGTTTTAAATGTTTAAGGATGGCGAGAAAGAAAGATCATAGAGATTGGACATTTTAGCTAACTTCAGAAAGAAGTTTTTCACAACTCCCTTGGGCATTTGCACTCAAATTGATCTTGAAAGTTCAAAATTTGAGTATATTTTATTGAGTAAGGCGGCTGGGCATTTTGGATATTATAAAGTTGAAGTTTTGGATAAGAGAAGACGAGAGGGTCAATTCGAGAGTGAATCTGAGCAAGCTGCACTCTCAGAGCGCTACAGAACAAATTGTTTAGCGTTTTGCTTTGAAATTTAAAGGGAAGAAAGGCAATGAATTTTGGAACAACTTTGTAGAAGGAAGTGTTGCGAAAAAGTTACGGATTTAAGTTATAACTTTTCTCAGTCGGGTTATATTGTCTAGGCAAGAAAGTAGGTGAGAAGACCTTGGAAGTTAGCTATTCGTTTTGGACAACTATGTGGCATGTTTAAGGCAATCGGTTTAAAGATTTATTAAAGTGTCAAAGCCTTGTTAGCTTGTGTTTTGAAGTGTAAAAGTAAGCAGGAGGTGTTCTAAGAAGGTTTAAGGTGGATTTAAGCAAGGATGAGGTGTCAACTTAGGAACTGTAAAAATACAATAGCTTCAATGTTGAATTTATCACAATCCATTTAAGTATCTTGAATGAAATTAGGCTCAAACGTTTCCATTTTGAGTCTATTTTCTATGTTGGGGTTTCTGGTTTAATTTGGATAAGGGTCGGTTGTGTTTTAACTGTAGAGAAAGCAAGCAAGGTCAGATTACGGGTGGTTCTGAACAACGTGGACTTTTAGTGGGCTGTATTGTTCATTTGTTGGAATATGATGTTGAAATTTGAGGTATGAATATTAAGACATTTTACAACTTTGTGGAAGGAAATATTTTTATTCGAGTTCTAGATTTTAAGTTATAATGCTCTAAAGAAGAAGTAGAGTTTTGGCCGAGAATGAGGTTTTAGGCAGTGGCCGACTTTAAGAAATTAGCATGGCATTTTGGGCATGCGTTTATGTTTTAAAGAGAATTTACTAAGTGTTTTGGGGCTGTGTTTGATGTTTTAGAATGAAGGGAATTAATTGGAGTTGTTTCCCATCATTTTAGGACAAGAGGAAACCGAGCAAGCTTGTCAACCAAGGGTTTGATTTGAGATCTGTGAGTGGTTTTCTTAAATGTTTTATGTGATTTCACTTTGTTATTTTGAAGAATGATTCAAAGATAGAAGAGTTTCGAAAATGATTTGTATGAAAAGTTTATGTGTTTCAAGTGTGATTTATAATGGTGAAAGCTTGATTTGATATTGTATGATATGAGGCAAACTTTTATGTGCACATAAAGAGTCAAGGACCACATGGGGTGTATGAACCACATGATGAAAAAGCGGGTTTATGCGTTCAAAGGAGCGTATAAACCTTAGTGGTCTGAGCAACAAGGAATAAAAGTTGAGGCTTAGTTTTTATCTTTTGGTTAAGTGTTCAATCATTATGTTCTTGTACTAAACGCCTTCTTACGAAATAAAAGTTAAAGGTTGTTCTATCTTTTTTGCGATAAGTTCTAACCACATTAAGCTTATTAGTTAAGTGTTTTGGAGGTTGAGTTAAGTTAAGAAATTTAGGAGGAGTGTCTTTAGCATTTAATCGCGTCAAGGATACTCGAGTCGCTTCACGTCTTGTGAGACAAGCAAGCAGGTCTACAGGACAAGGTGTGACATGGGTCCTTAAATAAAGAGGACAGAGTTCGAGAATAAAACAAAAATAATGATTCATTAACGTGATGATTTAATTTGTACATGGTCTTTAATGATGTGCATAGCACAATGAACAGAACGAATTATACAATATAGATATTGCCTACGTATGGACACAAAAGTGGAAGAGTGTGAGAAAAGGAGCGAACTTATAGTATTTTCTTTTTTTATATCATTTCATTAGAGTTAACTGAGACGGAATTTAAGCACTTGGAAACAACTGCATGAAAAAGATCTAATGTCAAAATATTTCATTACATAATGCTGCTATCTCCGTAGTTATAGCAAGTTTCTTTGCCAGGGTTTTGCGGGTCTTGCAAGCACATGCTATATTCATGAATGATCCATCTGCATGTGGTGCATTTCCCTGCATCCCTTTTGTCGTCGAAGACATTGAACCAGTAGATTTGGTGTTGTCCAGTCCATGTGAAGCTGCAGAAAAACAGGGTCGTCCCCACGAGGTTGGGTCTGAACTTGAACGAGTAGCCTTGTCCAAGCGGAAGGACATGGACTCCTAGGTCATCGTTCTTGGATTTGCAGTGAACGGTGACAGGTATGCCGTATTCAATTTGGTTGAAGATTACGACTGTAGTTACTGGTTGGATGAAGATCGATCCTTGAGTTGCACATAGGTTACATAGAAAGAAAATTAGACAGTGCAAGCGTTGGAGATGAGCCCATTTTTAAGGGGTCGTTAGAAACACAAAGGAAGAGACAAGAATAGAAGGCTTTCTACCCTTTATTTTGTATCGGTATGATTGGGACGTGGTGCAAATAGTGGATATATGTATGTAGGGTCTGTGCAAAGAAAAGAAATTGTTTTCTCGTATGTTGGTAAACAATGGTTTATATTTAAACTATAATTTCTATGTCGTCTATTGCTTAAACAAATTGTGAAAAAGAAAAAAATGGGTAAAGTTAGCTTTCGTTGGCATAAACTGGGACTATTAAGTTGGTGAGGCCAGAAGTGGAGGAGGACATTAAAACAGTAAAACGAATTAAACAAAAAAGGGTCCATATTGCAAAATTGCAATCAATGAAGAGTTCAATTTTATTTGATTTTTTTGGAAAAGAAACCGTTGTTGAAGTTAAGTTGTTCGTGATAAGGAAAGAGAGATTCGCGTAGGAGTTTTGAAATTTAACACGATTTTTCTATATTTTGTGTTACATGTGTATTTCTTTTTTCCTTGACATATTGATTCTTATTATGTTGAGATTATTCTAAAAAGTTCTAAGCTAAGAACAATTAAAACATTTTTAAACTCACTTTTTATTGTGATTGTTATTATCTGGGAAGCATGCTACAACCTTACTGTACTATATCACATCTATCTTTATTTTCAACACTCAAACATTGTAAAATAAACCGAGTGTGAAATGTCGTTACACCCATCCTATGTGGAACTATTTGAAATTGCGTGGACGCTCCGGAACCCAAGAGCTCACAACTGCCAGTCTTTGGTTCTTATATTTTAGGAAATGTATACAGTTGGTTCATTCTTTCGTTAAACTGTTACATTGCAAACCCTTTTGAATTATCCCACGGCTACTATTGTTCATACACTCTAGTTTTCATCAATGTGGTCTCCTGTTAACTTCATTGAACCAGATGTGAAGTAACAGTTTGGTCTGACATTAGTAGCGATTTTTTAACAACGTAACATTAGTCCAGGCATCAAAGTTTTCTGAAGAACTTCTCCAGTTACATGTTTATCGATCAACGTACAAGGGAAGCGAACACACCCATCATGATTGTTACATAATGAAGTTCAAGTTCTGTACCATCTCAGATATTTAAATCTATGTTGTTTTCAGTCGTTACATGTACTGACCCTCGAGTTTTGCAGCACACGTTTAATCGTATAATCAGTTGCAACGATCATATATGATTAAATTCGAGTCTGGTCCTTTCATATTTAAATGTACATCGATCCAATCGCTACAAATGTGGACGATCGAGGTTTGCAGTTGACGATAAGGCAGAAGTACCAACACCTCGTTCTTTTCTGGGAATGGCCGAACATGGCTCCTTAAATATAGGGACGGAGTTCGACGATAGACCAAAACTAATGATTCATTAATTAGCGTGATGATTTAGTTTGTTCAGGCTTTAATGATGTGAATAGCACGATGAAAAGAACGACTTATACAATATAGATATTGCCTACGTATGGACACAAAAGTGGGAGAGTGCGAGCGAAGGAGCGAACTTATAGTATTTTCTTTTTTATATCATTTCATTAGAGTTAACTGAGACGGAATTTAAGCACTTGGAAACAACTGCATGAAAAAGATCCAATGTCAAAATATTTCATTACATAATGCTTGGCTCCTTATCTCCGTAGTTATAGCAATTTCTTTGCCAGGGTTTTCGGGTCTTGCAAGCACATGCTATATTCATGAATGATCCATCTGCATGTGGTGCATTTCCCTGCATCCCTTTTGTCGTCGAAGACATTGAACCAGTAGATTTGGTGTTGTCCAGTCCATGTGAAGCTGCAGAAAAACAGGGTCGTCCCCACGAGGTTGGGTCTGAACTTGAACGAGTAGCCTTGTCCAAGCGGAAGGACATGGACTCCTAGGTCATCGTTCTTGGATTTGCAGTGAACGGTGACAGGTATGCCGTATTCAATTTGGTTGAAGATTACGACTGTAGTTACTGGTTGGATGAAGATCGATCCTTGAATTGCACATAGGTTACATAGAAAGAAAATTAGCAGAGACAGTGCAAGCGTTGGAGATGAGCCCATTTTTAAGGGGTCGTTAGAAACACAAAGGAAGAGACAAGAATATGAAGGCTTTCTACCCTTTATTTTGTATCGGTATGATTGGGACGTGGTGCAAATAGTGGATATATGTATGTAGGGTCTGTGCAAAGAAAAGAAATTGTTTTCTCGTATGTTGGTAAACAATGGTTTATATTTAAACTATAATTTCTACTGTCGTCTATTGCTTAAACAAAAAAAGAAATGGGTAAAGTTAGCTTTCGTTGGCATAAATGGGACTATTAAGTTGGTGAGGCCAGAAGTGGAGGAGGACATTAAAACAGTAAAACGAATTAAACAAAAAAGGGTCCATATTGCAAAGTTGCAATCAATGAAGAGTTCAATTTTATTTGTATTTTATCACATTTCTTGGAAAAGAAACGTTGTTGAAGTTAAGTTGTTCGTGATAAGGAAAGAGAGATTCGCGTGAGTTTTGAAATTTAACACGCAAAGTTTTTCTATATTTTGTGTTACACGTGTGTGTATTTCTTTTTTCCTTGACATATTGATTCTTATTATGTTGAGATTATTCAAAAGTTCTAAGAGAACAATTAAAACATTTTTAAACTCACTTTTTATTGTTAGGAACGTTGTTATTATCGGAAGCATGACTGTACTATATCACATCTATCTTTATTTTCAACACTCAAACATGTATAAACCGAGTGTGAAATGTCGTTACACCCACCTATGTGGAACTATTTGAAATTGCGTGGACGCTCCCGGAACCCAAGAGCTCACAACTGCCAGTCTTTGGTTCTTATATTTTAGGAAATGTATACAGTTGCTTCATTCTTTCGTTAAACTGTTACATTGCAAACCCTTTTGAAATATTTAATCCCACGGCTACTATCTTTGTCATACACTCTAGTTTTCATCAATGTGGTCTCCTGCTTTATAACTCGTCGCCTTTTCATTGAACACGCAGATGTGAAGTAACAGTTTGGTCTGACATTAAGTTAGCGATTTTTTAACAACGTAACATTAGTCCAGGCATCAAAGATTTTCATATTCTGAAGAACTTCTCCAGTTACATGTTATCGATCAACGTAAGGGAAGCGAACACACCCATCATGATTGTTACATAATGAAGTTCAAGTTCTGTACCATGTCCTCAGATATTTAAATCTATGTTGTTTTCAGTCGTTACATGTGTACTGACCCTCGAGTTTTGCAGCACACGTTTAATCGTAAATCAGTTGCAACGATCAATATATGATTAAATTCGATCCTTTCATATTTAAATGTACATCGATCCAATCGCTACAAATGTGGACGATCGAGGTTTGCAGTTGACGATAAGGCAGAAGTACCACTTCTGGGAATGGCCGAACATGGCTCCTTAAATATAGGGACGGAGTTCGACGATAGACCAAAACTAATGATTCATTAATTAGCGTGATGATTTATTTGTTAGGGCTTTAATGATGTGAATAGCACGATGAAAAGAACGACTTATACAATATAGATATTCTACGTATGGACACAAAGGGGAGAGTGCGAGCGAAGGAGCGAACTTATAGTATTTTCTTTTTTATATCATTTCATTAGAGTTAACTGAGACGGAATTTAAGCACTTGGAAACAACTGCATGAAAAAGATCCAATGTCAAAATATTTCATTACATAATGGCTCCTTATCTCCGTAGTTATAGCAAGTTTCTTTGCCAGGGTTTTGCGGGTCTTGCAAGCACATGCTATATTCATGAATGATCCATGCATGTGGTGCATTTCCCTGCATCCCTTTTGTCGTCGAAGACATTGAACCAGTAGATTTGGTGTTGTCCAGTCCATGTGAAGCTGCAGAAAAACAGGGTCGTCCCCACGAGGTTGGGTCTGAACTTGAACGAGTAGCCTTGTCCAAGCGGAAGGACATGGACTCCTAGGTCAACGTTCTTGGATTTGCAGTGAACGGTGACAGGTATGCCTATTGTGAAGATTACGACTGTAGTTACTGGTTGGATGAAGATCGATCCTTATGCACATAGGTTACATAGAAAGAAAATTAGCAGAGACAGTGCAAGCGTTGGAGATGAGCCCATTTTTAAGGGGTCGTTAGAAACACAAAGGAAGAGACAAGAATATGAAGGCTTTCTACCCTTTATTTTGTAGTATGATTGGGACGTGGTGCAAATAGTGGATATATGTAGTAGGTCTGTGCAAAGAAAAGAAATTGTTTTCTCGTATGTTGGTAAACAATGGTTTATATTTAAACTATAATTTCTACTGTCGTCGTTATTGCTTAAACAATTGTGAAAAAGAATAAATAAGAAATGGGTAAAGTTAGCTTTCGTTGGCATAAACTGGGACTATTAAGTTGGTGAGGCCAGAAGTGGAGGAGGACATTAAAACAGTAAAACGAATTAAAAAAAGGGTCCATATTGCAAAATTGCAATCAAATTATTTTATTTTATAAAACCGTTGTTGAAGTTAAGTTGTTCGTGATAAGGAAAGAGAGACTTCGCGTAGGTAGTTTTGAAATTTAACACGCATTTTTCTATATTTTGTGTTACACGTGCTGTGTATTTCTTTTTTCCTTGACATATTGATTCTTTATGTTGAGATTATTCTAAAAGAGTTTAAGGCTAAGAACAATTAAAACATTTTTAAACTCACTTTTTATTGTTAGGAACGTTGTTATTATCTGGGAAGCATGCTACAACCTTACTGACTATTATCAATAAATAAACCGAGTGTGAAATGTCGTTACACCCATCCTATGTGAACCTATTTGAAATTGCGTGGACGCTGGAACCCAAGAGCTCACAACTTGCCAGTCTTTGGTTTCTTATATTTTAGGAAATGTATACAGTTGCTTCATTCTTTCGTTAAACTGTTACATTGCAAGACCTTTTGAAAATATTTAATCCCACGGCTACTATCTTTGGTTCATACACTCTAGTTTTCATCAATGTGGTCTCCTGCTTTATAACCCTCGTCGCCTTTTCCATTGAACACGCAGATGTGAAGTAACAGTTTGGTCTGACATTTTAAGTTAGCGATTTTTTAACAACGTAACATTTAGTCCAGGCATCAAAGATTTTCATATTCCTGAAGCAACTTCTCCAGTTACATGTTTATCGATCAACGTACAAGGGGAAGCGAACACACCCATCATGATTGTTACATAATGAAGTTCAAGTTCTGTACCATGTCACTCAGATATTTAAATCTATGTTGTTTTCAGTCGTTACATGTGTACTGGACCCTCGAGTTTTGCAGCACACGTTTAAGTCGTATAATCAGTTGCAACGATCAATATATGATTAAATTCGAGTCTGGCATCCTTTCATATTTAAATGTACATCGATCCAATCGCTACAAATGTGGACGATCGAGGTTTGCAGTTGACGATAAGGCAGAAGTACCAGAACACCTCGTTCTTTTCTGGGAATGGCCGAACATGGCTCCTTAAATATAGGGACGGAGTTCGACGATAGACCAAAACTAATGATTCATTAATTAGCGTGATGATTTAGTTTGTTCAGGGCCTTTAATGATGTGAATAGCACGATGAAAAGAACGACTTATACAATATAGATATTGCCTACGTATGGACACAAAAGTGGGAGAGTGCGAGCGAAGGAGCGAACTTATAGTATTTTCTTTTTTTATATCATTTTCATTAGAGTTAACTGAGACGGAATTTAAGCACTTGGAAACAACTGCATGAAAAAGATCCAATGTCAAAATATTTCATTACATAATGCTTGGCTCCTTATCTCCGTAGTTATAGCAAGTTTCTTTGCCAGGGTTTTGCGGGTCTTGCAAGCACATGCTATATTCATGAATGATCCATCTGCATGTGGTGCATTTCCCTGCATCCCTTTTGTCGTCGAAGACATTGAACCAGTAGATTTGGTGTTGTCCAGTCCATGTGAAGCTGCAGAAAAACAGGGTCGTCCCCACGAGGTTGGGTCTGAACTTGAACGAGTAGCCTTGTCCAAGCGGAAGGACATGGACTCCTAGGTCATCGTTCTTGGATTTGCAGTGAACGGTGACAGGTATGCCGTATTCAATTTGGTTGAAGATTACGACTGTAGTTACTGGTTGGATGAAGATCGATCCTTGAATTGCACATAGGTTACATAGAAAGAAAATTAGCAGAGACAGTGCAAGCGTTGGAGATGAGCCCATTTTTAAGGGGTCGTTAGAAACACAAAGGAAGAGACAAGAATATGAAGGCTTTCTACCCTTTATTTTGTATCGGTATGATTGGGACGTGGTGCAAATAGTGGATATATGTATGTAGGGTCTGTGCAAAGAAAAGAAATTGTTTTCTCGTATGTTGGTAAACAATGGTTTATATTTAAACTATAATTTCTACTGTCGTCGTTATTGCTTAAACAAATTGTGAAAAAGAATAAATAAGAAATGGGTAAAGTTAGCTTTCGTTGGCATAAACTGGGACTATTAAGTTGGTGAGGCCAGAAGTGGAGGAGGACATTAAAACAGTAAAACGAATTAAACAAAAAAGGGTCCATATTGCAAAATTGCAATCAATGAAGAGTTCAATTTTATTTGTATTTTATCACATTTCTTGGGAAAAGAAACCGTTGTTGAAGTTAAGTTGTTCGTGATAAGGAAAGAGAGACTTCGCGTAGGTAGTTTTGAAATTTAACACGCAAAGTTTTTCTATATTTTGTGTTACACGTGCTGTGTATTTCTTTTTTCCTTGACATATTGATTCTTATTATGTTGAGATTATTCTAAAAGAGTTCTAAGGCTAAGAACAATTAAAACATTTTTAAACTCACTTTTTATTGTTAGGAACGTTGTTATTATCCTGGGAAGCATGCTACAACCTTACTGTACTATATCACATCTATCTTTATTTTCAACACTCAAACATTGTAAAATAAACCGAGTGTGAAATGTCGTTACACCCATCCTATGTGGAACCTATTTGAAATTGCGTGGACGCTCCCGGAACCCAAGAGCTCACAACTTGCCAGTCTTTGGTTTCTTATATTTTAGGAAATGTATACAGTTGCTTCATTCTTTCGTTTAAACTGTTACATTGCAAGACCCTTTTGAAATATTTAATCCCACGGCTACTATCTTTGGTTCATACACTCTAGTTTTCATCAATGTGGTCTCCTGCTCTTATAACCCTCGTCGCCTTTTCCATTGAACACGCAGATGTGAAGTAACAGTTTGGTCTGACATTTTAAGTTAGCGATTTTTTAACAACGTAACATTAGTCCAGGCATCAAAGATTTTCATATTCCTGAAGCAACTTCTCCAGTTACATGTTTATCGATCAACGTACAAGGGGAAGCGAACACACCCATCATGATTGTTACATAATGAAGTTCAAGTTCTGTACCATGTCCTCAGATATTTAAATCTTATGTTGTTTTCAGTCGTTACATGTGTACTGACCCTCGAGTTTTGCAGCACACGTTTAATCGTATAATCAGTTGCAACGATCAATATATGATTAAATTCGAGTCTGGCATCCTTTCATATTTAAATGTACATCGATCCAATCGCTACAAATGTGGACGATCGAGGTTTGCAGTTGACGATAAGGCAGAAGTACCAGAACACCTCGTTCTTTTCTGGGAATGGCCGAACATGGCTCCTTAAATATAGGGGACGGAGTTCGACGATAGACCAAAACTAATGATTCATTAATTAGCGTGATGATTTAGTTTGTTCAGGGCCTTTAATGATGTGAATAGCACGATGAAAAGAACGACTTATACAATATAGATATTGCCTACGTATGGACACAAAAGTGGGAGAGTGCGAGCGAAGGAGCGAACTTATAGTATTTTCTTTTTTTATATCATTTCATTAGAGTTAACTGAGACGGAATTTAAGCACTTGGAAACAACTGCATGAAAAAGATCCAATGTCAAAATATTTCATTACATAATGCTTGGCTCCTTATCTCCGTAGTTATAGCAAGTTTCTTTGCCAGGGTTTTGCGGGTCTTGCAAGCACATGCTATATTCATGAATGATCCATCTGCATGTGGTGCATTTCCCTGCATCCCTTTTGTCGTCGAAGACATTGAACCAGTAGATTTGGTGTTGTCCAGTCCATGTGAAGCTGCAGAAAAACAGGGTCGTCCCCACGAGGTTGGGTCTGAACTTGAACGAGTAGCCTTGTCCAAGCGGAAGGACATGGACTCCTAGGTCATCGTTCTTGGATTTGCAGTGAACGGTGACAGGTATGCCGTATTCAATTTGGTTGAAGATTACGACTGTAGTTACTGGTTGGATGAAGATCGATCCTTGAATTGCACATAGGTTACATAGAAAGAAAATTAGCAGAGACAGTGCAAGCGTTGGAGATGAGCCCATTTTTAAGGGGTCGTTAGAAACACAAAGGAAGAGACAAGAATATGAAGGCTTTCTACCCTTTATTTTGTATCGGTATGATTGGGACGTGGTGCAAATAGTGGATATATGTATGTAGGGTCTGTGCAAAGAAAAGAAATTGTTTTCTCGTATGTTGGTAAACAATGGTTTATATTTAAACTATAATTTCTACTGTCGTCGTTATTGCTTAAACAAATTGTGAAAAAGAATAAATAAGAAATGGGTAAAGTTAGCTTTCGTTGGCATAAACTGGGACTATTAAGTTGGTGAGGCCAGAAGTGGAGGAGGACATTAAAACAGTAAAACGAATTAAACAAAAAAGGGTCCATATTGCAAAATTGCAATCAATGAAGAGTTCAATTTTATTTGTATTTTATCACATTTCTTGGAAAAGAAACCGTTGTTGAAGTTAAGTTGTTCGTGATAAGGAAAGAGAGACTTCGCGTAGGTAGTTTTGAAATTTAACACGCAAAGTTTTTCTATATTTTGTGTTACACGTGCTGTGTATTTCTTTTTTCCTTGACATATTGATTCTTATTATGTTGAGATTATTCTAAAAGAGTTCTAAGGCTAAGAACAATTAAAACATTTTTAAACTCACTTTTTATTGTTAGGAACGTTGTTATTATCCTGGGAAGCATGCTACAACCTTACTGTACTATATCACATCTATCTTTATTTTCAACACTCAAACATTGTAAAATAAACCGAGTGTGAAATGTCGTTACACCCATCCTATGTGGAACCTATTTGAAATTGCGTGGACGCTCCCGGAACCCAAGAGCTCACAACTTGCCAGTCTTTGGTTTCTTATATTTTAGGAAATGTATACAGTTGCTTCATTCTTTCGTTAAACTGTTACATTGCAAGACCCTTTTGAAATATTTAATCCCACGGCTACTATCTTTGGTTCATACACTCTAGTTTTCATCAATGTGGTCTCCTGCTTTATAACCCTCGTCGCCTTTTCCATTGAACACGCAGATGTGAAGTAACAGTTTGGTCTGACATTTTAAGTTAGCGATTTTTTAACAACGTAACATTAGTCCAGGCATCAAAGATTTTCATATTCCTGAAGCAACTTCTCCAGTTACATGTTTATCGATCAACGTACAAGGGAAGCGAACACACCCATCATGATTGTTACATAATGAAGTTCAAGTTCTGTACCATGTCCTCAGATATTTAAATCTATGTTGTTTTCAGTCGTTACATGTGTACTGACCCTCGAGTTTTGCAGCACACGTTTAATCGTAATAATCAGTTGCAACGATCAATATATGATTAAATTCGAGTCTGGCATCCTTTCATATTTAAATGTACATCGATCCAATCGCTACAAATGTGGACGATCGAGGTTTGCAGTTGACGATAAGGCAGAAGTACCAGAACACCTCGTTCTTTTCTGGGAATGGCCGAACATGGCTCCTTAAATATAGGGACGGAGTTCGACGATAGACCAAAACTAATGATTCATTAATTAGCGTGATGATTTAGTTTGTTCAGGGCCTTTAATGATGTGAATAGCACGATGAAAAGAACGACTTATACAATATAGATATTGCCTACGTATGGACACAAAAGTGGGAGAGTGCGAGCGAAGGAGCGAACTTATAGTATTTTCTTTTTTTATATCATTTCATTAGAGTTAACTGAGACGGAATTTAAGCACTTGGAAACAACTGCATGAAAAAGATCCAATGTCAAAATATTTCATTACATAATGCTTGGCTCCTTATCTCCGTAGTTATAGCAAGTTTCTTTGCCAGGGTGTTTGCGGGTCTTGCAAGCACATGCTATATTCATGAATGATCCATCTGCATGTGGTGCATTTCCCTGCATCCCTTTTGTCGTCGAAGACATTGAACCAGTAGATTTGGTGTTGTCCAGTCCATGTGAAGCTGCAGAAAAACAGGGTCGTCCCCACGAGGTTGGGTCTGAACTTGAACGAGTAGCCTTGTCCAAGCGGAAGGACATGGACTCCTAGGTCATCGTTCTTGGATTTGCAGTGAACGGTGACAGGTATGCCGTATTCAATTTGGTTGAAGATTACGACTGTAGTTACTGGTTGGATGAAGATCGATCCTTGAATTGCACATAGGTTACATAGAAAGAAAATTAGCAGAGACAGTGCAAGCGTTGGAGATGAGCCCATTTTTAAGGGGTCGTTAGAAACACAAAGGAAGAGACAAGAATATGAAGGCTTTCTACCCTTTATTTTGTATCGGTATGATTGGGACGTGGTGCAAATAGTGGATATATGTATGTAGGGTCTGTGCAAAGAAAAGAAATTGTTTTCTCGTATGTTGGTAAACAATGGTTTATATTTAAACTATAATTTCTACTGTCGTCGTTATTGCTTAAACAAATTGTGAAAAAGAATAAATAAGAAATGGGTAAAGTTAGCTTTCGTTGGCATAAACTGGGACTATTAAGTTGGTGAGGCCAGAAGTGGAGGAGGACATTAAAACAGTAAAACGAATTAAACAAAAAAGGGTCCATATTGCAAAATTGCAATCAATGAAGAGTTCAATTTTATTTGTATTTTATCACATTTCTTGGAAAAGAAACCGTTGTTGAAGTTAAGTTGTTCGTGATAAGGAAAGAGAGACTTCGCGTAGGTAGTTTTGAAATTTAACACGCAAAGTTTTTCTATATTTTGTGTTACACGTGCTGTGTATTTCTTTTTTCCTTGACATATTGATTCTTATTATGTTGAGATTATTCTAAAAAGTTCTAAGGCTAAGAACAATTAAAACATTTTTAAACTCACTTTTTATTGTAGGAACGTTGTTATTATCCTGGGAAGCATGCTACAACCTCTGTACTATATCACATCTATCTTTATTTTCAACACTCAAACATTGTAAAATAAACCGAGTGTGAAATGTCGTTACACCCATCCTATGTGGAACCTATTTGAAATTGCGTGGACGCTCCCGGAACCCAAGAGCTCACAACTTGCCAGTCTTTGGTTTCTTATATTTTAGGAAATGTATACAGTTGCTTCATTCTTTCATTAAACTGTTACATTGCAAGAACCCTTTTGAAATATTTAATCCCACGGCTACTATCTTTGGTTCATACACTCTAGTTTTCATCAATGTGGTCTCCTGCTTTATAACCCTCGTCGCCTTTTCCATTGAACACGCAGATGTGAAGTAACAGTTTGGTCTGACATTTTAAGTTAGCGATTTTTTAACAACGTAACATTAGTCCAGGCATCAAAGATTTTCATATTCCTGAAGCAACTTCTCCAGTTACATGTTTATCGATCAACGTACAAGGGAAGCGAACACACCCATCATGATTGTTACATAATGAAGTTCAAGTTCTGTACCATGTCCTCAGATATTTAAATCTATGTTGTTTTCAGTCGTTACATGTGTACTGACCCTCGAGTTTTGCAGCACACGTTTAATCGTATAATCAGTTGCAACGATCAATATATGATTAAATTCGAGTCTGGCATCCTTTCATATTTAAATGTACATCGATCCAATCGCTACAAATGTGGACGATCGAGGTTTGCAGTTGACGATAAGGCAGAAGTACCAGAACACCTCGTTCTTTTCTGGGAATGGCCGAACATGGCTCCTTAAATATAGGGACGGAGTTCGACGATAGACCAAAACTAATGATTCATTAATTAGCGTGATGATTTAGTTTGTTCAGGGCCTTTAATGATGTGAATAGCACGATGAAAAGAACGACTTATACAATATAGATATTGCCTACGTATGGACACAAAAGTGGGAGAGTGCGAGCGAAGGAGCGAACTTATAGTATTTTCTTTTTTTATATCATTTCATTAGAGTTAACTGAGACGGAATTTAAGCACTTGGAAACAACTGCATGAAAAAGATCCAATGTCAAAATATTTCATTACATAATGCTTGGCTCCTTATCTCCGTAGTTATAGCAAGTTTCTTTGCCAGGGTTTTGCGGGTCTTGCAAGCACATGCTATATTCATGAATGATCCATCTGCATGTGGTGCATTTCCCTGCATCCCTTTTGTCGTCGAAGACATTGAACCAGTAGATTTGGTGTTGTCCAGTCCATGTGAAGCTGCAGAAAAACAGGGTCGTCCCCACGAGGTTGGGTCTGAACTTGAACGAGTAGCCTTGTCCAAGCGGAAGGACATGGACTCCTAGGTCATCGTTCTTGGATTTGCAGTGAACGGTGACAGGTATGCCGTATTCAATTTGGTTGAAGATTACGACTGTAGTTACTGGTTGGATGAAGATCGATCCTTGAATTGCACATAGGTTACATAGAAAGAAAATTAGCAGAGACAGTGCAAGCGTTGGAGATGAGCCCATTTTTAAGGGGTCGTTAGAAACACAAAGGAAGAGACAAGAATATGAAGGCTTTCTACCCTTTATTTTGTATCGGTATGATTGGGACGTGGTGCAAATAGTGGATATATGTATGTAGGGTCTGTGCAAAGAAAAGAAATTGTTTTCTCGTATGTTGGTAAACAATGGTTTATATTTAAACTATAATTTCTACTGTCGTCGTTATTGCTTAAACAAATTGTGAAAAAGAATAAATAAGAAATGGGTAAAGTTAGCTTTCGTTGGCATAAACTGGGACTATTAAGTTGGTGAGGCCAGAAGTGGAGGAGGACATTAAAACAGTAAAACGAATTAAACAAAAAAGGGTCCATATTGCAAAATTGCAATCAATGAAGAGTTCAATTTTATTTGTATTTTATCACATTTCTTG
Source organism: Cucumis sativus (assembly GCF_000004075.3). NCBI lineage: Eukaryota > Viridiplantae > Streptophyta > Magnoliopsida > Cucurbitales > Cucurbitaceae > Cucumis > Cucumis sativus. The sequence continues at coordinate 21,294,813 of NC_026658.2, forward strand.
GAAAAGAAACCGTTGTTGAAGTTAAGTTGTTCGTGATAAGGAAAGAGAGACTTCGCGTAGGTAGTTTTGAAATTTAACACGCAAAGTTTTTCTATATTTTGTGTTACACGTGCTGTGTATTTCTTTTTTCCTTGACATATTGATTCTTATTATGTTGAGATTATTCTAAAAGAGTTCTAAGGCTAAGAACAATTAAAACATTTTTAAACTCACTTTTTATTGTTAGGAACGTTGTTATTATCCTGGGAAGCATGCTACAACCTTACTGTACTATATCACATCTATCTTTATTTTCAACACTCAAACATTGTAAAATAAACCGAGTGTGAAATGTCGTTACACCCATCCTATGTGGAACCTATTTGAAATTGCGTGGACGCTCCCGGAACCCAAGAGCTCACAACTTGCCAGTCTTTGGTTTCTTATATTTTAGGAAATGTATACAGTTGCTTCATTCTTTCGTTAAACTGTTACATTGCAAGACCCTTTTGAAATATTTAATCCCACGGCTACTATCTTTGTTCATACACTCTAGTTTTCATCAATGTGGTCTCCTGCTTTATAACCCTCGTCGCCTTTTCCATTGAACACGCAGATGTGAAGTAACAGTTTGGTCTGACATTTTAAGTTAGCGATTTTTTAACAACGTAACATTAGTCCAGGCATCAAAGATTTTCATATTCCTGAAGCAACTTCTCCAGTTACATGTTTATCGATCAACGTACAAGGGAAGCGAACACACCCATCATGATTGTTACATAATGAAGTTCAAGTTCTGTACCATGTCCTCAGATATTTAAATCTATGTTGTTTTCAGTCGTTACATGTGTACTGACCCTCGAGTTTTGCAGCACACGTTTAATCGTATAATCAGTTGCAACGATCAATATATGATTAAATTCGAGTCTGGCATCCTTTCATATTTAAATGTACATCGATCCAATCGCTACAAATGTGGACGATCGAGGTTTGCAGTTGACGATAAGGCAGAAGTACCAGAACACCTCGTTCTTTTCTGGGAATGGCCGAACATGGCTCCTTAAATATAGGGACGGAGTTCGACGATAGACCAAAACTAATGATTCATTAATTAGCGTGATGATTTAGTTTGTTCAGGGCCTTTAATGATGTGAATAGCACGATGAAAAGAACGACTTATACAATATAGATATTGCCTACGTATGGACACAAAAGTGGGAGAGTGCGAGCGAAGGAGCGAACTTATAGTATTTTCTTTTTTTATATCATTTCATTAGAGTTAACTGAGACGGAATTTAAGCACTTGGAAACAACTGCATGAAAAAGATCCAATGTCAAAATATTTCATTACATAATGCTTGGCTCCTTATCTCCGTAGTTATAGCAAGTTTCTTTGCCAGGGTTTTGCGGGTCTTGCAAGCACATGCTATATTCATGAATGATCCATCTGCATGTGGTGCATTTCCCTGCATCCCTTTTGTCGTCGAAGACATTGAACCAGTAGATTTGGTGTTGTCCAGTCCATGTGAAGCTGCAGAAAAACAGGGTCGTCCCCACGAGGTTGGGTCTGAACTTGAACGAGTAGCCTTGTCCAAGCGGAAGGACATGGACTCCTAGGTCATCGTTCTTGGATTTGCAGTGAACGGTGACAGGTATGCCGTATTCAATTTGGTTGAAGATTACGACTGTAGTTACTGGTTGGATGAAGATCGATCCTTGAATTGCACATAGGTTACATAGAAAGAAAATTAGCAGAGACAGTGCAAGCGTTGGAGATGAGCCCATTTTTAAGGGGTCGTTAGAAACACAAAGGAAGAGACAAGAATATGAAGGCTTTCTACCCTTTATTTTGTATCGGTATGATTGGGACGTGGTGCAAATAGTGGATATATGTATGTAGGGTCTGTGCAAAGAAAAGAAATTGTTTTCTCGTATGTTGGTAAACAATGGTTTATATTTAAACTATAATTTCTACTGTCGTCGTTATTGCTTAAACAAATTGTGAAAAAGAATAAATAAGAAATGGGTAAAGTTAGCTTTCGTTGGCATAAACTGGGACTATTAAGTTGGTGAGGCCAGAAGTGGAGGAGGACATTAAAACAGTAAAACGAATTAAACAAAAAAGGGTCCATATTGCAAAATTGCAATCAATGAAGAGTTCAATTTTATTTGTATTTTATCACATTTCTTGGGAAAAGAAACCGTTGTTGAAGTTAAGTTGTTCGTGATAAGGAAAGAGAGACTTCGCGTAGGTAGTTTTGAAATTTAACACGCAAAGTTTTTCTATATTTTGTGTTACACGTGCTGTGTATTTCTTTTTTCCTTGACATATTGATTCTTATTATGTTGAGATTATTCTAAAAGAGTTCTAAGGCTAAGAACAATTAAAACATTTTTAAACTCACTTTTTATTGTTAGGAACGTTGTTATTATCCTGGGAAGCATGCTACAACCTTACTGTACTATATCACATCTATCTTTATTTTCAACACTCAAACATTGTAAAATAAACCGAGTGTGAAATGTCGTTACACCCATCCTATGTGGAACCTATTTGAAATTGCGTGGACGCTCCCGGAACCCAAGAGCTCACAACTTGCCAGTCTTTGGTTTCTTATATTTTAGGAAATGTATACAGTTGCTTCATTCTTTCGTTAAACTGTTACATTGCAAGACCCTTTTGAAATATTTAATCCCACGGCTACTATCTTTGGTTCATACACTCTAGTTTTCATCAATGTGGTCTCCTGCTTTATAACCCTCGTCGCCTTTTCCATTGAACACGCAGATGTGAAGTAACAGTTTGGTCTGACATTTTAAGTTAGCGATTTTTTAACAACGTAACATTAGTCCAGGCATCAAAGATTTTCATATTCCTGAAGCAACTTCTCCAGTTACATGTTTATCGATCAACGTACAAGGGAAGCGAACACACCCATCATGATTGTTACATAATGAAGTTCAAGTTCTGTACCATGTCCTCAGATATTTAAATCTATGTTGTTTTCAGTCGTTACATGTGTACTGACCCTCGAGTTTTGCAGCACACGTTTAATCGTATAATCAGTTGCAACGATCAATATATGATTAAATTCGAGTCTGGCATCCTTTCATATTTAAATGTACATCGATCCAATCGCTACAAATGTGGACGATCGAGGTTTGCAGTTGACGATAAGGCAGAAGTACCAGAACACCTCGTTCTTTTCTGGGAATGGCCGAACATGGCTCCTTAAATATAGGGACGGAGTTCGACGATAGACCAAAACTAATGATTCATTAATTAGCGTGATGATTTAGTTTGTTCAGGGCCTTTAATGATGTGAATAGCACGATGAAAAGAACGACTTATACAATATAGATATTGCCTACGTATGGACACAAAAGTGGGAGAGTGCGAGCGAAGGAGCGAACTTATAGTATTTTCTTTTTTATATCATTTCATTAGAGTTAACTGAGACGGAATTTAAGCACTTGGAAACAACTGCATGAAAAAGATCCAATGTCAAAATATTTCATTACATAATGCTTGGCTCCTTATCTCCGTAGTTATAGCAAGTTTCTTTGCCAGGGTTTTGCGGGTCTTGCAAGCACATGCTATATTCATGAATGATCCATCTGCATGTGGTGCATTTCCCTGCATCCCTTTTGTCGTCGAAGACATTGAACCAGTAGATTTGGTGTTGTCCAGTCCATGTGAAGCTGCAGAAAAACAGGGTCGTCCCCACGAGGTTGGGTCTGAACTTGAACGAGTAGCCTTGTCCAAGCGGAAGGACATGGACTCCTAGGTCATCGTTCTTGGATTTGCAGTGAACGGTGACAGGTATGCCGTATTCAATTTGGTTGAAGATTACGACTGTAGTTACTGGTTGGATGAAGATCGATCCTTGAATTGCACATAGGTTACATAGAAAGAAAATTAGCAGAGACAGTGCAAGCGTTGGAGATGAGCCCATTTTTAAGGGGTCGTTAGAAACACAAAGGAAGAGACAAGAATATGAAGGCTTTCTACCCTTTATTTTGTATCGGTATGATTGGGACGTGGTGCAAATAGTGGATATATGTATGTAGGGTCTGTGCAAAGAAAAGAAATTGTTTTCTCGTATGTTGGTAAACAATGGTTTATATTTAAACTATAATTTCTACTGTCGTCGTTATTGCTTAAACAAATTGTGAAAAAAGAATAAATAAGAAATGGGTAAAGTTAGCTTTCGTTGGCATAAACTGGGACTATTAAGTTGGTGAGGCCAGAAGTGGAGGAGGACATTAAAACAGTAAAACGAATTAAACAAAAAAGGGTCCATATTGCAAAATTGCAATCAATGAAGAGTTCAATTTTATTTGTATTTTATCACATTTCTTGGGAAAAGAAACCGTTGTTGAAGTTAAGTTGTTCGTGATAAGGAAAGAGAGACTTCGCGTAGGTAGTTTTGAAATTTAACACGCAAAGTTTTTCTATATTTTGTGTTACACGTGCTGTGTATTTCTTTTTTCCTTGACATATTGATTCTTATTATGTTGAGATTATTCTAAAAGAGTTCTAAGGCTAAGAACAATTAAAACATTTTTAAACTCACTTTTTATTGTTAGGAACGTTGTTATTATCCTGGGAAGCATGCTACAACCTTACTGTACTATATCACATCTATCTTTATTTTCAACACTCAAACATTGTAAAATAAACCGAGTGTGAAATGTCGTTACACCCATCCTATGTGGAACCTATTTGAAATTGCGTGGACGCTCCCGGAACCCAAGAGCTCACAACTTGCCAGTCTTTGGTTTCTTATATTTTAGGAAATGTATACAGTTGCTTCATTCTTTCGTTAAACTGTTACATTGCAAGACCCTTTTGAAATATTTAATCCCACGGCTACTATCTTTGGTTCATACACTCTAGTTTTCATCAATGTGGTCTCCTGCTTTATAACCCTCGTCGCCTTTTCCATTGAACACGCAGATGTGAAGTAACAGTTTGGTCTGACATTTTAAGTTAGCGATTTTTTAACAACGTAACATTAGTCCAGGCATCAAAGATTTTCATATTCCTGAAGCAACTTCTCCAGTTACATGTTTATCGATCAACGTACAAGGGAAGCGAACACACCCATCATGATTGTTACATAATGAAGTTCAAGTTCTGTACCATGTCCTCAGATATTTAAATCTATGTTGTTTTCAGTCGTTACATGTGTACTGACCCTCGAGTTTTGCAGCACACGTTTAATCGTATAATCAGTTGCAACGATCAATATATGATTAAATTCGAGTCTGGCATCCTTTCATATTTAAATGTACATCGATCCAATCGCTACAAATGTGGACGATCGAGGTTTGCAGTTGACGATAAGGCAGAAGTACCAGAACACCTCGTTCTTTTCTGGGAATGGCCGAACATGGCTCCTTAAATATAGGGACGGAGTTCGACGATAGACCAAAACTAATGATTCATTAATTAGCGTGATGATTTAGTTTGTTCAGGGCCTTTAATGATGTGAATAGCACGATGAAAAGAACGACTTATACAATATAGATATTGCCTACGTATGGACACAAAAGTGGGAGAGTGCGAGCGAAGGAGCGAACTTATAGTATTTTCTTTTTTTATATCATTTCATTAGAGTTAACTGAGACGGAATTTAAGCACTTGGAAACAACTGCATGAAAAAGATCCAATGTCAAAATATTTCATTACATAATGCTTGGCTCCTTATCTCCGTAGTTATAGCAAGTTTCTTTGCCAGGGTTTTGCGGGTCTTGCAAGCACATGCTATATTCATGAATGATCCATCTGCATGTGGTGCATTTCCCTGCATCCCTTTTGTCGTCGAAGACATTGAACCAGTAGATTTGGTGTTGTCCAGTCCATGTGAAGCTGCAGAAAAACAGGGTCGTCCCCACGAGGTTGGGTCTGAACTTGAACGAGTAGCCTTGTCCAAGCGGAAGGACATGGACTCCTAGGTCATCGTTCTTGGATTTGCAGTGAACGGTGACAGGTATGCCATATTCAATTTGGTTGAAGATTACGACTGTAGTTACTGGTTGGATGAAGATCGATCCTTGAATTGCACATAGGTTACATAGAAAGAAAATTAGCAGAGACAGTGCAAGCGTTGGAGATGAGCCCATTTTTAAGGGGTCGTTAGAAACACAAAGGAAGAGACAAGAATATGAAGGCTTTCTACCCTTTATTTTGTATCGGTATGATTGGGACGTGGTGCAAATAGTGGATATATGTATGTAGGGTCTGTGCAAAGAAAAGAAATTGTTTTCTCGTATGTTGGTAAACAATGGTTTATATTTAAACTATAATTTCTACTGTCGTCGTTATTGCTTAAACAAATTGTGAAAAAGAATAAATAAGAAATGGGTAAAGTTAGCTTTCGTTGGCATAAACTGGGACTATTAAGTTGGTGAGGCCAGAAGTGGAGGAGGACATTAAAACAGTAAAACGAATTAAACAAAAAAGGGTCCATATTGCAAAATTGCAATCAATGAAGAGTTCAATTTTATTTGTATTTTATCACATTTCTTGGAAAAGAAACCGTTGTTGAAGTTAAGTTGTTCGTGATAAGGAAAGAGAGACTTCGCGTAGGTAGTTTTGAAATTTAACACGCAAAGTTTTTCTATATTTTGTGTTACACGTGCTGTGTATTTCTTTTTTCCTTGACATATTGATTCTTATTATGTTGAGATTATTCTAAAAGAGTTCTAAGGCTAAGAACAATTAAAACATTTTTAAACTCACTTTTTATTGTTAGGAACGTTGTTATTATCCTGGGAAGCATGCTACAACCTTACTGTACTATATCACATCTATCTTTATTTTCAACACTCAAACATTGTAAAATAAACCGAGTGTGAAATGTCGTTACACCCATCCTATGTGGAACCTATTTGAAATTGCGTGGACGCTCCCGGAACCCAAGAGCTCACAACTTGCCAGTCTTTGGTTTCTTATATTTTAGGAAATGTATACAGTTGCTTCATTCTTTCGTTAAACTGTTACATTGCAAGACCCTTTTGAAATATTTAATCCCACGGCTACTATCTTTGGTTCATACACTCTAGTTTTCATCAATGTGGTCTCCTGCTTTATAACCCTCGTCGCCTTTTCCATTGAACACGCAGATGTGAAGTAACAGTTTGGTCTGACATTTTAAGTTAGCGATTTTTTAACAACGTAACATTAGTCCAGGCATCAAAGATTTTCATATTCCTGAAGCAACTTCTCCAGTTACATGTTTATCGATCAACGTACAAGGGAAGCGAACACACCCATCATGATTGTTACATAATGAAGTTCAAGTTCTGTACCATGTCCTCAGATATTTAAATCTATGTTGTTTTCAGTCGTTACATGTGTACTGACCCTCGAGTTTTGCAGCACACGTTTAATCGTATAATCAGTTGCAACGATCAATATATGATTAAATTCGAGTCTGGCATCCTTTCATATTTAAATGTACATCGATCCAATCGCTACAAATGTGGACGATCGAGGTTTGCAGTTGACGATAAGGCAGAAGTACCAGAACACCTCGTTCTTTTCTGGGAATGGCCGAACATGGCTCCTTAAATATAGGGACGGAGTTCGACGATAGACCAAAACTAATGATTCATTAATTAGCGTGATGATTTAGTTTGTTCAGGGCCTTTAATGATGTGAATAGCACGATGAAAAGAACGACTTATACAATATAGATATTGCCTACGTATGGACACAAAAGTGGGAGAGTGCGAGCGAAGGAGCGAACTTATAGTATTTTCTTTTTTATATCATTTCATTAGAGTTAACTGAGACGGAATTTAAGCACTTGGAAACAACTGCATGAAAAAGATCCAATGTCAAAATATTTCATTACATAATGCTTGGCTCCTTATCTCCGTAGTTATAGCAAGTTTCTTTGCCAGGGTTTTGCGGGTCTTGCAAGCACATGCTATATTCATGAATGATCCATCTGCATGTGGTGCATTTCCCTGCATCCCTTTTGTCGTCGAAGACATTGAACCAGTAGATTTGGTGTTGTCCAGTCCATGTGAAGCTGCAGAAAAACAGGGTCGTCCCCACGAGGTTGGGTCTGAACTTGAACGAGTAGCCTTGTCCAAGCGGAAGGACATGGACTCCTAGGTCATCGTTCTTGGATTTGCAGTGAACGGTGACAGGTATGCCGTATTCAATTTGGTTGAAGATTACGACTGTAGTTACTGGTTGGATGAAGATCGATCCTTGAATTGCACATAGGTTACATAGAAAGAAAATTAGCAGAGACAGTGCAAGCGTTGGAGATGAGCCCATTTTTAAGGGGTCGTTAGAAACACAAAGGAAGAGACAAGAATATGAAGGCTTTCTACCCTTTATTTTGTATCGGTATGATTGGGACGTGGTGCAAATAGTGGATATATGTATGTAGGGTCTGTGCAAAGAAAAGAAATTGTTTTCTCGTATGTTGGTAAACAATGGTTTATATTTAAACTATAATTTCTACTGTCGTCGCTTATTGCTTAAACAAATTGTGAAAAAGAATAAATAAGAAATGGGTAAAGTTAGCTTTCGTTGGCATAAACTGGGACTATTAAGTTGGTGAGGCCAGAAGTGGAGGAGGACATTAAAACAGTAAAACGAATTAAACAAAAAAGGGTCCATATTGCAAAATTGCAATCAATGAAGAGTTCAATTTTTATTTGTATTTTATCACATTTCTTGGGAAAAGAAACCGTTGTTGAAGTTAAGTTGTTCGTGATAAGGAAAGAGAGACTTCGCGTAGGTAGTTTTGAAATTTAACACGCAAAGTTTTTCTATATTTTGTGTTACACGTGCTGTGTATTTCTTTTTTCCTTGACATATTGATTCTTATTATGTTGAGATTATTCTAAAAGAGTTCTAAGGCTAAGAACAATTAAAACATTTTTAAACTCACTTTTTATTGTTAGGAACGTTGTTATTATCCTGGGAAGCATGCTACAACCTTACTGTACTATATCACATCTATCTTTATTTTCAACACTCAAACATTGTAAAATAAACCGAGTGTGAAATGTCGTTACACCCATCCTATGTGGAACCTATTTGAAATTGCGTGGACGCTCCCGGAACCCAAGAGCTCACAACTTGCCAGTCTTTGGTTTCTTATATTTTAGGAAATGTATACAGTTGCTTCATTCTTTCGTTAAACTGTTACATTGCAAGACCCTTTTGAAATATTTAATCCCACGGCTACTATCTTTGGTTCATACACTCTAGTTTTCATCAATGTGGTCTCCTGCTTTATAACCCTCGTCGCCTTTTCCATTGAACACGCAGATGTGAAGTAACAGTTTGGTCTGACATTTTAAGTTAGCGATTTTTTAACAACGTAACATTAGTCCAGGCATCAAAGATTTTCATATTCCTGAAGCAACTTCTCCAGTTACATGTTTATCGATCAACGTACAAGGGAAGCGAACACACCCATCATGATTGTTACATAATGAAGTTCAAGTTCTGTACCATGTCCTCAGATATTTAAATCTATGTTGTTTTCAGTCGTTACATGTGTACTGACCCTCGAGTTTTGCAGCACACGTTTAATCGTATAATCAGTTGCAACGATCAATATATGATTAAATTCGAGTCTGGCATCCTTTCATATTTAAATGTACATCGATCCAATCGCTACAAATGTGGACGATCGAGGTTTGCAGTTGACGATAAGGCAGAAGTACCAGAACACCTCGTTCTTTTCTGGGAATGGCCGAACATGGCTCCTTAAATATAGGGGACGGAGTTCGACGATAGACCAAAACTAATGATTCATTAATTAGCGTGATGATTTAGTTTGTTCAGGGCCTTTAATGATGTGAATAGCACGATGAAAAGAACGACTTATACAATATAGATATTGCCTACGTATGGACACAAAAGTGGGAGAGTGCGAGCGAAGGAGCGAACTTATAGTATTTTCTTTTTTATATATCATTTCATTAGAGTTAACTGAGACGGAATTTAAGCACTTGGAAACAACTGCATGAAAAAGATCCAATGTCAAAATATTTCATTACATAATGCTTGGCTCCTTATCTCCGTAGTTATAGCAAGTTTCTTTGCCAGGGTTTTTGCGGGTCTTGCAAGCACATGCTATATTCATGAATGATCCATCTGCATGTGGTGCATTTCCCTGCATCCCTTTTGTCGTCGAAGACATTGAACCAGTAGATTTGGTGTTGTCCAGTCCATGTGAAGCTGCAGAAAAACAGGGTCGTCCCCACGAGGTTGGGTCTGAACTTGAACGAGTAGCCTTGTCCAAGCGGAAGGACATGGACTCCTAGGTCATCGTTCTTGGATTTGCAGTGAACGGTGACAGGTATGCCGTATTCAATTTGGTTGAAGATTACGACTGTAGTTACTGGTTGGATGAAGATCGATCCTTGAATTGCACATAGGTTACATAGAAAGAAAATTAGCAGAGACAGTGCAAGCGTTGGAGATGAGCCCATTTTTAAGGGGTCGTTAGAAACACAAAGGAAGAGACAAGAATATGAAGGCTTTCTACCCTTTATTTTGTATCGGTATGATTGGGACGTGGTGCAAATAGTGGATATATGTATGTAGGGTCTGTGCAAAGAAAAGAAATTGTTTTCTCGTATGTTGGTAAACAATGGTTTTATATTTAAACTATAATTTCTACTGTCGTCGTTATTGCTTAAACAAATTGTGAAAAAGAATAAATAAGAAATGGGTAAAGTTAGCTTTCGTTGGCATAAACTGGGACTATTAAGTTGGTGAGGCCAGAAGTGGAGGAGGACATTAAAACAGTAAAACGAATTAAACAAAAAAGGGTCCATATTGCAAAATTGCAATCAATGAAGAGTTCAATTTTATTTGTATTTTATCACATTTCTTGGGAAAAGAAACCGTTGTTGAAGTTAAGTTGTTCGTGATAAGGAAAGAGAGACTTCGCGTAGGTAGTTTTGAAATTTAACACGCAAAGTTTTTCTATATTTTGTGTTACACGTGCTGTGTATTTCTTTTTTCCTTGACATATTGATTCTTATTATGTTGAGATTATTCTAAAAAGAGTTCTAAGGCTAAGAACAATTAAAACATTTTTAAACTCACTTTTTATTGTTAGGAACGTTGTTATTATCCTGGGAAGCATGCTACAACCTTACTGTACTATATCACATCTATCTTTATTTTCAACACTCAAACATTGTAAAATAAACCGAGTGTGAAATGTCGTTACACCCATCCTATGTGGAACCTATTTGAAATTGCGTGGACGCTCCCGGAACCCAAGAGCTCACAACTTGCCAGTCTTTGGTTTCTTTATATTTTAGGAAATGTATACAGTTGCTTCATTCTTTCGTTAAACTGTTACATTGCAAGACCCTTTTGAAATATTTAATCCCACGGCTACTATCTTTGTTCATACACTCTAGTTTTCATCAATGTGGTCTCCTGCTTTATAACCCTCGTCGCCTTTTCCATTGAACACGCAGATGTGAAGTAACAGTTTGGTCTGACATTTTAAGTTAGCGATTTTTTAACAACGTAACATTAGTCCAGGCATCAAAGATTTTCATATTCCTGAAGCAACTTCTCCAGTTACATGTTTATCGATCAACGTACAAGGGGAAGCGAACACACCCATCATGATTGTTACATAATGAAGTTCAAGTTCTGTACCATGTCCTCAGATATTTAAATCTATGTTGTTTTCAGTCGTTACATGTGTACTGACCCTCGAGTTTTGCAGCACACGTTTAATCGTATAATCAGTTGCAACGATCAATATATGATTAAATTCGAGTCTGGCATCCTTTCATATTTAAATGTACATCGATCCAATCGCTACAAATGTGGACGATCGAGGGTTTGCAGTTGACGATAAGGCAGAAGTACCAGAACACCTCGTTCTTTTCTGGGAATGGCCGAACATGGCTCCTTAAATATAGGGGACGGAGTTCGACGATAGACCAAAACTAATGATTCATTAATTAGCGTGATGATTTAGTTTGTTCAGGGCCTTTAATGATGTGAATAGCACGATGAAAAGAACGACTTATACAATAATAGATATTGCCTACGTATGGACACAAAAGTGGGAGAGTGCGAGCGAAGGAGCGAACTTATAGTATTTTCTTTTTTTTATATCATTTCATTAGAGTTAACTGAGACGGAATTTAAGCACTTGGAAACAACTGCATGAAAAAGATCCAATGTCAAAATATTTCATTACATAATGCTTGGCTCCTTATCTCCGTAGTTATAGCAAGTTTCTTTGCCAGGGTTTTGCGGGTCTTGCAAGCACATGCTATATTCATGAATGATCCATCTGCATGTGGTGCATTTCCCTGCATCCCTTTTGTCGTCGAAGACATTGAACCAGTAGATTTGGTGTTGTCCAGTCCATGTGAAGCTGCAGAAAAACAGGGTCGTCCCCACGAGGTTGGGTCTGAACTTGAACGAGTAGCCTTGTCCAAGCGGAAGGACATGGACTCCTAGGTCATCGTTCTTGGATTTGCAGTGAACGGTGACAGGTATGCCGTATTCAATTTGGTTGAAGATTACGACTGTAGTTACTGGTTGGATGAAGATCGATCCTTGAATTGCACATAGGTTACATAGAAAGAAAATTAGCAGAGACAGTGCAAGCGTTGGAGATGAGCCCATTTTTAAGGGGTCGTTAGAAACACAAAGGAAGAGACAAGAATATGAAGGCTTTCTACCCTTTATTTTGTATCGGTATGATTGGGACGTGGTGCAAATAGTGGATATATGTATGTAGGGTCTGTGCAAAGAAAAGAAATTGTTTTCTCGTATGTTGGTAAACAATGGTTTATATTTAAACTATAATTTCTACTGTCGTCGTTATTGCTTAAACAAATTGTGAAAAAGAATAAATAAGAAATGGGTAAAGTTAGCTTTCGTTGGCATAAACTGGGACTATTAAGTTGGTGAGGCCAGAAGTGGAGGAGGACATTAAAACAGTAAAACGAATTAAACAAAAAAGGGTCCATATTGCAAAATTGCAATCAATGAAGAGTTCAATTTTATTTGTATTTTATCACATTTCTTGGGAAAAGAAACCGTTGTTGAAGTTAAGTTGTTCGTGATAAGGAAAGAGAGACTTCGCGTAGGTAGTTTTGAAATTTAACACGCAAAGTTTTTCTATATTTTGTGTTACACGTGCTGTGTATTTCTTTTTTCCTTGACATATTGATTCTTATTATGTTGAGATTATTCTAAAAAGAGTTCTAAGGCTAAGAACAATTAAAACATTTTTAAACTCACTTTTTATTGTTAGGAACGTTGTTATTATCCTGGGAAGCATGCTACAAACCTTACTGTACTATATCAACATCTATCTTTATTTTCAACACTCAAACATTGTAAAATAAACCGAGTGTGAAATGTCGTTACACCCATCCTATGTGGAACCTATTTGAAATTGCGTGGACGCTCCCGGAACCCAAGAGCTCACAACGTTGCCAGTCTTTGGTTTCTTATATTTTAGGAAATGTATACAGTTGCTTCATTCTTTCGTTAAACTGTTACAATTGCAAGACCCTTTTGAAATATTTAATCCCACGGCTACTATCTTTGGTTCATACACTCTAGTTTTCATCAATGTGGTCTCCTGCTTTTATAACCCTCGTCGCCTTTTCCATTGAACACGCAGATGTGAAGTAACAGTTTTGGTCTGACATTTTAAGTTAGCGATTTTTTAACAACGTAACATTAGTCCAGGCAGTCAAAGATTTTCATATTCCTGAAGGCAACTTCTCCAGTTACATGTTTATCGATCAACGTACAAGGGAAGCGAACACACCCATCATGATTGTTACATAATGAAGTTCAAGTTCTGTACCATGTCCTCAGATATTTAAATCTATGTTGTTTTCAGTCGTTAACATGTGTACTGACCCTCGAGTTTTGCAGCACACGTTTAATCGTATAATCAGTTGCAACGATCAATATATGATTAAATTCGAGTCTGGCATCCTTTCATATTTAAATGTACATCGATCCAATCGCTACAAATGTGGACGATCGAGGTTTGCAGTTGACGATAAGGCAGAAGTACCAGAAACACCTCGTTCTTTTCTGGGAATGGCCGAACAATGGCTCCTTAAATATAGGGACGGAGTTCGACGATAGACCAAAACTAATGATTCATTAATTAGCGTGATGATTTAGTTTGTTCAGGGCCTTTAATGATGTGAATAGCACGATGAAAAGAACGACTTATACAATATAGATATTGCCTACGTATGGACACAAAAGTGGGAGAGTGCGAGCGAAGGAGCGAACTTATAGTATTTTCTTTTTTATATCATTTCATTAGAGTTAACTGAGACGGAATTTAAGCACTTGGAAACAACTGCATGAAAAAGATCCAATGTCAAAATATTTCATTACATAATGCTTGGCTCCTTATCTCCGTAGTTATAGCAAGTTTCTTTGCCAGGGTTTTGCGGGTCTTGCAAGCACATGCTATATTCATGAATGATCCATCTGCATGTGGTGCATTTCCCTGCATCCCTTTTGTCGTCGAAGACATTGAACCAGTAGATTTGGTGTTGTCCAGTCCATGTGAAGCTGCAGAAAAACAGGGTCGTCCCCACGAGGTTGGGTCTGAACTTGAACGAGTAGCCTTGTCCAAGCGGAAGGACATGGACTCCTAGGTCATCGTTCTTGGATTTGCAGTGAACGGTGACAGGTATGCCGTATTTCAATTTGGTTGAAGATTACGACTGTAGTTACTGGTTGGATGAAGATCGATCCTTGAATTGCACATAGGTTACATAGAAAGAAAATTAGCAGAGACAGTGCAAGCGTTGGAGATGAGCCCATTTTTAAGGGGTCGTTAGAAACACAAAGGAAGACACAAGAATATGAAGGCTTTCTACCCTTTATTTTGTATCGGTATGATTGGGACGTGGTGCAAATAGTGGATATATGTATGTAGGGTCTGTGCAAAGAAAAGAAATTGTTTTCTCGTATGTTGGTAAACAATGGTTTATATTTAAACTATAATTTCTACTGTCGTCGTTATTGCTTAAACAATTGTGAAAAAGAATAAATAAGAAATGGGTAAAGTTAGCTTTCGTTGGCATAAACTGGGATTATTAAGTTGGTGAGGCCAGAAGTGGAGGAGGACATTAAAACAGTAAAACGAATTAAACAAAAAAGGGTCCATATTGCAAAATTGCAATCAATGAAGAGTTCAATTTTATTTGTATTTTATCACATTTCTTGGGAAAAGAAACTGTTGTTGAAGTTAAGTTGTTCGTGATAACGAAAGAGAGATTTTTCGTAGGGTGTTAAGAAATTTAAGATGAGTGTTGTTGGTTTTTAATCGCATCAAGGATGCTCGAGTCGCACCGCATCTGCGAGACAAGTAAGCAGGTCTGTAGAGCGAGGTGTGACATCATTCGCTTTTTTTTAATTTTGTTATATGGGTTGTTAATATTTTTAGTTTTGTTCTATATATGTAAATTAACTTAAATTATATAATATAAATGTCTTAAAAGAAAGAAAAATGGTTAAATAAATGGAGAAGACTCACACCATATTTACTTTTGTCACAAGAGAAATTAAAACTATGGTCTTTTTCCTTAACAATGTGACTTTTTCTTTTTATGGTTAAAATTAAATAGTGGGCCTAAAGCTTGAACTTTCATGGCCAACCCTAAGAATATTGATATGTTTAATCATACATTTTGTGAATTAGTGGTGATCTTTAGCCTTTATTGTCAATCCAACCTCAAATAACTTAATTGATTAATTCTCAACATACATTGATAGTATCTTAAAAATTAGGGATGTAAATGGGTCGGGTTGGAGGAATATTAAAAACTAGGGGAGTAAACGGATTCGGTTCGGGGACATTCCCAACCCAACCCATATTTTTGGTTGTATTTGGTCCTTAATATTAATTAATTTTAATTAATTAATTAATTACTATTTTGATGATAAAAAATCTAAATTTTTTATTGACGGTTTTATTATTTCAATAGGCCATAACGTAGAGCTTGGAACAATAAATTTGACACCTCTTGAATCACCTAAATCGGAGTTTAAACGAAGAAAATTATTGCTCAAAGAAGTTTAACCAAAAAATACCCGAGATGGTGACGTGGTGGCCAAGTGATCAAATTGGAACCAATGAGAGAAAGCCACTTGGAGCAAATAGAAGAGTAACACATGTGGCTATTGCTTTTGCCTTTGCGTGATTAGGGAGTACCAAGGTCAATCACCAAATTACGCTATTTTCTTGGATTAGCTAACTATTACAGGCGATTCATGGAAGGATTCTCCAAAAGAGCAAGCCCACTGACTGAGTCATTGAAAAAAGATAGTCCATGTGGTCGGACCTCTGAGTGCTAGGTGTCACAGACATATTTTTCCAAACTGTGTTTACCTTTGGTTATATGCTCCGATTACCCCCAGTTTATCCCATCTTTACTTTGCATAACTAATTTAGGTGTTTGCTTTCCATTCTAGGTCATAAAGCTTGGGTGTGACGTTTCGCCATTTTCATATGCAAGCCTGCCAGAGAAGAAAATGTTCAAAATGTAC
The DNA here is from genome assembly GCF_000004075.3 of Cucumis sativus. Lineage (NCBI taxonomy): Eukaryota > Viridiplantae > Streptophyta > Magnoliopsida > Cucurbitales > Cucurbitaceae > Cucumis > Cucumis sativus. The sequence continues at coordinate 21,311,359 of NC_026658.2, forward strand.
TATAGGGGAGGCATACCGGTTGAATCCCCGCCCAAGCATTAGTTGTACTCTTTGCAAGCAACCCTTTTTCCTTTCAATTGACAGTCTTTAATGCTTATTGTAACGTCTATTTCAATGTATTTCTTTCTTTTCCGCGTTTTATAAATAAAATTTCCCTAAAACGCAAAGGAAGGTTACGACATCCATCGACGCTACCCATAACTCTTGGATTTTGATCGGCTAACTTGTTCGTGAGTTAGAACAAGTGCCACACAATCGTCCGTCTCGAGGTTGAAACGCTACGATTGTGACAAGTGGTATCATAGCCAAAGTTGGCCGAGTGACAGTTTGGACAAAAATAAAATGTCGACTACAAAACGAGCGAGCAAGACCCATGAAGAACGATTGGTGGGAATCGAAGAGCAGATGCTCCACCTGATGGAAGTTCCTGATTCCATCAGATTTATGGAAGAACGGCTTGAGGAAGTTTCCGAGAGAGCCGCTGCTGTTGATGCGGTGTCCAGTCGCCTGGACGGATTACCCATACAGGATTTGTTGGCTAGAGTTGACATGTTAGAGTCACAAATCCAGAGAATTGGAAATGTTCCCTACGAGCGTGGGGACAGTTCATCGGGCTTTGTTGCCCGGATGGAGGAGCGAGTTATGGAGCTAGATAACTTCCAGAAGGATATAATAAAAATGATAAATGGCATGTCCGAGGACTTTCGAGCCACCTTGGATGTCGTTAGAAACGAAATCGTAGAGGTGAACACGAAGGTGAACCTTACGATGCGAGCGTTGGCCAATCAAGCTCCAGCTGGAGGAGCAATTACAGTTGGCAAGATAAAGATTCCAGAACCCAAGCCCTTCTGTGGGGCAAGAGATGCAAAGGCATTGGAAAACTTTATCTTCGACATTGAGCAGTACTTCAAAGCCACGAGTACTAATATGGAAGAAGCCAAATTGACACTGGCGACCATGCATCTATCTGAAGATGCCAAGTTGTGGTGGAGATCCCGGTATGTGGACATTCAGGAGGGGCGTTGCACAATAGATACGTGGGATAGTTTAAAGAGAGAACTTCGCTCGCAGTTTTTCCCCGAAAATGTCAACGTTCTGGCTCGACGGAAGCTGCGAGAATTAAAACACACTGGAACTATTCGGGAGTATGTGAGGGAACTCGCGGGGCTGATGTTAGATCTATCTGACATGACCGAAAATGATAAAATCTTCAGCTTTGTTGAAGGGTTGAAGCCGTGGGCAAGGACTAAGTTATATGAACAGAGAGTTCAAAACCTCGCGTTAGCCTATGCAATAGTAGAGCGTTTGTTCGATCTGTCTGATGACACTCAAGAGACGAGGTGTCGTCAAAGCTCTTCACCTGGAAGAGACAGGAACGGCCAACCGAATTCCCCCAAGACTACCGGTGGAAATGGAAGTCCCAATAGAGATCGCAAGCCTTCTCAATCCAATACGGGGGACACCTGGAGAAGACGTGATAATCCAAACACGTCGAATCGTCCTATTAGTTGCTATATATGTAATGGACCACATCGAGCAAGGGAATGTCCAGATAAGGCTGCCTTCTATGCCTTCCAGGCCTCGTTAGCTGCCTTATTGTAACGTCTATTTCAATGTATTTCTTTCTTTCTCGCGTTTTATAAATAAAATTTCCCTAAAACGCAAAGGAAGGTTACGACATACATCGACGTTACCCACAACTCTTGGATTTTGATCGGCTGACTTATTCGTGAGTTAGAATAAATGTCGCACAATCGTCCATCTCGAGGTTGAGACGCTACGATTGTGACACTAGGCAGCCTTCAATGAGTTGAAGTAAGCTATGATCCAGGGGCAGTTCTTGGGATCGTCAATGTGACCCAACCATTAGAAGTCGAGACCGATGCATCTGATTATGCGTTGGGTGTTCTTCTGTAGAATGGACACCCCATCGCATATGAGAGTCAAAAGTTTAATGTTGTAGGAAGGAGATACACGGTATCTAAAAAACAAATGCTTGTTTTGGTACATTGTCTGAGGGCTTGGAGACAATATTTATTGGGGTCTACTTTTGTTGTGAAGACAGACAATAGTGCTACTTGTCACTTCTTTACCCAGCTGAAGTTGACTTCAAAATAAGCAAGGTGGCAAGAATTCCTAGCTGAGTATGATTTTGAGTTGAGCATAAGAAAGAGATGAGCAGTCGGGCAGTCGATGTCCTTAGTTGAAGAAATGAACATGCAACTTTGTGCATGTTAGCTCATCTTCGCGCAAGTCAAATTGATGGCCCAATGTGCGATGTTTTGAGAGAATTTGTGCAGAAAGATTTTGTCGCTCAGAAAGTCATGAGTTTAGCTGCGACATTTAAGACAAGACAGTTTTAGGTTGAAGATGGCCTGTTAGAAATAAGGGGGAAGCGAGACTGTATGTCCCTAGAGGTGGAGACCTGAGGAAGAAATTACTACACGAGCGTCATGACACTCAATGGGTTGGCCACCCAGGATGGAAGAGAACATACGCCTTACTGAATAAGAGCTACTTTTGGCCCAATTTGAGGGACGACGTCATGCAATACACGAAGACGTGTCTCATTTTCCAAATGGATAAAATTAAGAAAGTGAAAGTTACTGGACTTCTCGAACCTCTGTCAGTTCCAACAAGACCATGGGAGAGTATTTCTATGGATTTCATCACTCATCTCCCTAAAGTAGGCGATTATGAGACCAGTTTGGTCATCATCGATTGATTTTTAAAATACGCCTTCATTTTGTACAACGGAATTGATAGTCCAGTTGTTCTTCAAACATATTGTTAAGTTATGGGGTGTCCCTACAGGCATTGTGAGTTACCGAGATGGTAGATTCAGTGGCACTTTTGACAGAACTATTCACTTTCTTGGGGACAAGTCTGGATGTATCCTCAAGCCACCATCCTCAGGTCAAATCGAGCGGTTCAACTGTATGCTTAAAGAATATCTAAGCCATTTTGTCGATGCAAGGCAGAAGAATTGGGTTCAATTGTTGCTTTTAGCCCAATTTTGTTTTAATGCTCAAACGAGCTAGTCAACTTAGAGAAACCAGTTTTAGAATGTTTGTGGTAGGCAGCATCTTGTTGATCACCCCTATGCAACGAAGAATCTCCAGGCCCATAACTTTTCCAGAAAATTGAAACAAAAAACGAACATCGGGCGGGCCTATCTAGAGAAAGGCTCAAAGCGGATAAAGAAATGGGCAAATAAGAAGCGTTGCCCCCTTGAGTTTTGGGTGAAAGATCAGGTTCTCATTAAATTGCGATCGAAACAGATTTGATTTCGAGGACACAAAAACCAACGCCTCGTGAGGAAATACGAGAGACTAGTAGAAGTGCTTAAAAGGGTAGGGAGTACATCTTACAGAGTGACATTGCCCACATGGATGAAAATTCAACCCGTAATTCATGTGAGTAAGTTGAAGCCCTGCCATCAAGATCTGACGACATGCAGCACAATGTCATAGTCCGACCAACCATCGACCTCAGTAAGAAATAGGATAAAGAAGTTGAAGAAATTCTTGCCGAGCGAGTGAGGATGGGCCAAAGACCCACAAGAAGGATCCACGAGTACTTAGTGAAGTGGAAGAACCTTCTAGTGTAAGAAACTAGTTGGAAACGTGTCGAATGTAGAAGTCTGGATGCAAAAGATCAAGGAGTTCAAGCTTCACCAGTCGACAAAGATGTCAATTGTTTAAGTGGGGGAGAATGTAACGAGCATACTTGTCCAAGCCGATGTTTGCCTATGGTCGTATGCGCAAATGCCCTCAATTTATCTTATTTTTATGTCTTGTGTTTAGTTTAGCTAGTTGCTTTCCTTTTCATGTAATAAATCTATAGTGTGACATTTCGACTTTTTCATATGCAAGCCTACCAGAGCTGACAAAGTCCAAAATGTATTATAAGGGAGGCATGGTAGTTGAATCCTGGCCCAAGCCTTGTCGCACTCTTTGTAATCTAAGTTTTTCATTGAAATTGACAATCTTCAATGCTTGTTTAAACAATGATTTGAATGAAATTATTTCTCTCTCACGTTTTCTAAATTTTTTTTTCAAAAAACGTGATGGGAGGTTGAATTGTACCATGAGTTTGTCTGCGATTTTCAGATTTTGATCGGCTGACTTGTTAACTTGGTCGAACAAGTGCCACACAATCACTCATCCCGATGTTAAAAGGTTGCGATTATGACACCGGAAAGGTGTGACACATATACACTTAGCCATATTTTGTATCCATAACAAACAAACCCTATCCTCAACCTTCCTATTTTTTTATCCATAACAACCAAAATAGCTTTAATTGGAAAATCATTTTTGGTTATTACTTTATTGTTCTTCTTTGAATTGGTTAAGATAATATTTACAAACTATAACAAAATTTTGGATTCTATCAGTGATATAATTTACTATAGGTCGTAAATATTTTGTAAAATCTACTATTTTTAAAAATTCCCCTTTAATATATTTGCTAATTACAGTAATAATAATTAAAAGAGTAATTAATTAAGTTAATTTAATAAAATAGAAAAATATTTACTGTCCATATAACAAAAATAGTTTCTTTCACATACGTTGTACGGGAATGTCATGTTATTTTTTAAAATATAAAATTAATAATATAAGTTATAGTAGCATTTGACTAATAATTATATTTTCACATTTACCTACTTTTATTTAGAATTAATATTTCAATTTTAATTATAATTAATGATATTGATGTCTCAAAATTAATTTCTATAAAATAGTAAATACAAACTTTTATGTTTTTTAGTTAGTCTCTTTATTTCAAGTTTAGTTAGATATCAATATGTGATAACATTTAATTTATTTTAAAAATATTATATTCTATCTTTAAATTATAAAATATTTTTAAATTATATTATATTGTGGAAGATTATTGAAAGAAACATGAGTTATAAAGAAGAAAGAAGAAAAATAGATTTAAGTAATATACATAAACATGATAGCAATTACTATTGGATAATTGATGCGAAAAATATCCATACATATAAAGTGTTAGGTTTTTATGAGATTAAATAGTTAATTTATCGTCTTTTACTATTTTAGAATTTTAATGTTTGTAACGAATATTCATAAGTTGTCCATAATTGATACATAATACAAAGGTCATATAATATTTCTAAAGTAAGAATTTGAAAATGTGTAAAATTATTGATTTGAATTTAGTTTCACCATATTTCAGTTTCCTAACTCTTTTGGTTTTGATTTTGTTGTGTCTAAATATTAAATTTTTATCATCTAAAACAATACTAATTTTTAAATTTAAAAACACACTCTAAAAAAAAATGTTAGAAATTTTAATGCGTTGATCTATAAAAGCATAACAAAGAGATATACTAATTTAAGATAAAAGACATAATCAAATGTAACGTCTTATGTCATTTTAATTAATTTCTCGTGGAAAAGTAAAAGGAAGATATAATATAAAAGAATATGAAATAAATTTTTTCATTCTACTCATTTATATAACTAAAAAAATAACAAAAAGAAAAATAGTTCCAATCAAATAGAAAAGTAGATAATATTTACAAAGAAATAAAAGAAAAGAAAGAAAATATTTATACACATCTCTAACACCAAAGAAATAAATCTTGTCTTCTTGCATTTCTCTCCTCCTAATTGCTGATGCAATTTTCTAGATTCACTATTGATTTTTATATTCACATCTTTCATGTTTCATTACACTTCCATCTCCACTTCACAATGATTTGTTGCTTAAGGAAGCAAGAAATATCATACATTTATATTGAATAAATTGGTAGAAAGTATAAGTTAGAGAATTTAAAAGGCTTCTTTTAATTTATTATCATGCCTATAAAAATTATTCTTCCACCATTCATGAAGTTAATTAGGATAATAAATATTTTTGAATCAAATATTGAATGGTTAGAGAAACGAAGAGGAAGAGTTAAAATTCGCCGACTATTCATGCATTGAAGTTGAGTGACAAAATTGTTATAAAATGAATAATAAAAACACTTATAATTGAAAGGGTAAAATGGACTAAAAAAAATTCTCCATATAGAAGCTTTTATACATACTATAAATAAACTCATGATGTCCCTATTGTTTTTTCATAAATTTCAAAATTTTCCTGGTTGGTTTTGGATTTCCTCAGACTTGTATTGAATTACTGCATTCTTTGTATTATTACTTCTCCTTCTTCATATTATCACTTTTCTTGTTCATGATTTCTTCCTCTCCTCTTCCATAATTTTTTCCTTCTTCTTCACTTCTCATCTTCTTTTTTCACTACACAATCGTGTACCAAAATCGAAACAATCAATCGTTTATCTAGATAGATCACTATCACAATTTATCCTAGATAGATAAGTGATAGATCTAAACGATCGTGTACTAAGATCATTTAAATTTGGTACAAGATCGTGTACCAAGATTAGGGGTGTAAGAATAACTCGAATTACTTGACAACTTGGACAACCCACTTAGTTTAAAATGTGGGTTAGGTTGGGTTGAAAATTTTAATTTTTTTCGGATTGGATTGGGTTGGGTCTCAAGTTGAAGGTAGAAAAATTTAAATCAACCCAACCCAACCCAACCCAAATTAATATAATATAAATATATTTATAGATAAATATGTTATTATTATAGGCAATTTTTAAAATAGCAAAATAAATTAAAATATTTACAAGCTATAGAAAAGTTTTAAATTCTATCACTGATAGTCTTCTATCACTATAGCATATCAATGACTATGAGTGATAGAATTTGCTATAGGTTGTAAACATTTTATAAAATCTACTATTTTTTAAAATTTTCCTTATTATAATTATTATTTATTTAATAAAAGTTGAACAATCCTATGAATTCCGAGGGTTTCTTTTTTTGCTTAACTTGATGTGAAACATATTAGATTTATGTTTGATGATTTTCATTTACAGACATTAAAATTTAGAAACGAAAAAAATAATAATAATATCATTCGACAATCCAACTCAATCTATATTTTACAGGTTGGGTTAGAAACTTAATTTGGGTTATTCAGATTGGCAACTCAACCAACCTGAAAATATGGGTTGGATTGAGAATGTCTCCCAACCCAACCTCTTTACACCTCTAACCAAAATCGTTTAGATTTGGTAGAAGTTCATGTACCAATATGTAAACGATCTTTTGGACTATATTATAAGATTGTTTAAATTAGAAGCTTTTTTGTGCGCATATATGGTCAATTAATCACAAAGTATTTTTGTTATATTCATATCGTGGATTTTTGGACTTTTTTTCTTTTTCAAAATTATTTTATATGGTGTATATAATTTTACATCCTTACATAGATAAAAAGATACTCTTTTATATGTATTAAGATTTGGCAGAGTGGTAGAATGGTCTAAACACAAATGTGGTGCCACTTTTGTGAGCAAGAGTATTAGTATAGATTATTGTTGGATTTTATTGTCTAAAACCCATAAATAGTTGATATATAATATCTTTGATTAGATACATATTTTTCATATATATTATTAATTGCTTTTTAAATGCATGAGGAATGAGATAGTGAAAGTGATTGTAAATATGAATGGTAATTTTAATGATACAAGTAATGAGAAATTAAATGAGGGAGAAAATGGAAATTTTAAAGGAAAATTTATGGTCAATAGAATATAGGGTGAAAATATTTATAGCTTATAAAACAATTTAAGAAAAGTCAAAATATTTATGACTCATACGACAATGTAAGAAAAGTCGATTTAGGTTGATTATCTTTTCATAATTCTATATTTGTTCTTAATGGTTTATAACGATTTTTTAATTTTGTTTCTTCCTCTTCTGTCTGATCATCGTCTTTTTTCTCTTGATCTGCAATTTTTTCTCTTGTAGTTATTGTCTTTTTTCTTTTCTTGTAATTTTTCTTTTATTTTTTTTCCAACTCGTTATTTGGTTCAAGATCGTGTATCCAATATACAATTTTTTTTAAAAAAAAATTTCAAATTGTTATTTGGTTGTTTAGATCGTGTAACAAATATAAAAGATCGTAAAAAAAATCAAATATTGGATAGCCAAATCTAAACAAGATCGTAGCCAAATTTAAACCCCAAAGAATCTTTGACAAAATTATTTAGACTTGTCTTCCCAAATTTAAACGATCGTGTACAAAAATAGTCATATTTAAACGATCGTGTACAAAGAATCTTTATAAAAAATCGTTCAAATCTAAACAATTGTGTACAAAAAAAATACTCAAAGTTAAACAATCGTGTACCAAAGAATCTTTTTAAAAATTGTTTAGATTTGGATACTCAAATTTAAATGTACCCAACTATAAATGATCATTTTATAAAAATCTTTAAAAAAAATCGTTGAGATTTGACAACACGCAATTAATTGGTCACTTGCGAGCATAATATATTTGAAACATGATCGTTTAGTAGTTTAGATTTGGCTACATATTTTTTTTATATTTCGTATATGATTTTTAAGATTTCGCTACACAATTGTGTACCCAAATCTAAACAATCGTGTACCAAATAAATCTTCCAACAATTTTTTTTAGATCATGTACAAATATAAAATATTTATGTTTGGTACACGATCTTCTAGATTTTTAGTATACGATCATTTATATTTTGCTATAGATTTTTTGTATTCTTTTGAATTTCGTGCTAAATCTCTCAGTATCTTCTTTATATTATTACTTCTCCTTTTCCATATTTCCATGTATTCTTGTTCAAGATTTCGTCGTTACTCTTCTAGAATTTTTTTCTTCTTTGTCATCTCTCATTTTCAGACACCATTTCCTAGCTTTTTCTTCTTCTCATTATCAATACTATGTCATTTTTTCTTCTTTCACTACAAATCTAAATGATCGTTTACCAAAATCATCTAGATTTGGTATATGATCGTGTACCAAGATCATTTAGATTTCGTAGACAATTGTTTCATTTAAATTTAGTGCAAGATCTTGAACAGAACACAATTGTTTCGTTTAGATTTGTTACAAAATCGTGTAGACTTCCTATACTCCATCTCTCCTTAATATCTATGCTCGCCCCTTTACTACTCCCTACACGCTGCACACACGTACATGTAACACGCATACATATATTGATATATATCAAATTTTAGTTAAAGAAAATGTGTTACATCACTCGTGTCTAAGTTAGTAAAGATATTGAAAATTAGAAAAACAGTAAGAAATTATTAGATAATTCATCAAAACCAGTGACAAGTTACCCAATTCTTAATATATTTTTTTTAAATAGAGGAACGAACGACCATTTTCTCCCTGATTAATTTTCTCATTAATTAGCATTCACATTCATGATCTCTTTCACTGTCTCATTCCTGAAGCATTTAAAAAGCAATTAATAATATATATATATATATATATATATATATATATGTATATATATGTGTGTGAAAAAAATATGTTATTCAACCCAAGATATTGTATAAAAATCAAACAATAATCTACATTAGTACTCTTACTCACAAAAGTGGCTAAGAGATTTATGTTTGACCATTCTACCAGTTTGCCAAATCTTATTAATACATATAAAAAAATATATTTTATTTACGTAATTATTAGGAATTTTTCAAAAATAGAATAAAATATGAAAATATTTACATCGTATAGATTAATTTTTTTAAAAAAAACTCACAACCCCACAACGTAAAATAACAAAAGTACCTTGAGATTAATCGACCACATACGCGTGCGATTTTTTTTTAATTTAAACGATTTTAAATATAGTCTGGTCGTTTAGATATTGGTACACGTGTGTAACAATATATAAATGATATTTGTATATGATCTTTTACCAAATCTAAAAGAACGTGGTACGCGATCTTGTACCAAATTTAAATGATATTGGTACTAAGATCGTTTAGATATTTGTAAACGATAGTTTAGATTTATTATTTATCTATCTGGGATAGATAGTAATCTGCCTATTTCGGATAAACAACTTATCGTTTAGATTTTGGTATGCAGATGTGTAGTAAAAAATGAATAAGAAAAAAAGAGAAGATGAGAGATGAGGAAGAATAAAGAAATTATGGAAGAGAAGATGATGAAATCACGAACAAGAAAAAGAAAAAATATGAATAAAGTGAAGTAATAATATCAAAACAATACTCTTTTCAACAAATTCAAAACCAACAAAGTCAAATTTGAAATTCATGACAAAAACAAAGATGGCATCGTGAATATATTTTGTTATACGAATTAGGTAATTATTTTTTGTATTTTGTTCCAGTAAATTAACTTAATTATTACTCTTTTAATTACTATTACTTTAATTAGCAAAGATATTAAAGTATCATTTAAAAGTTTAAAGAGAAAATTAAATTTTATATTACGTTCTTGGGTGTCTAAAATTTCTGTTTTCTCCGTAATTAATCTTCTCATTACTTGTCTCATTAAATTCTGTCTCCGATTGAATTACCATTGACATATTACGTTCTCATTAAATTCTTTTTATATAAAAGATAATAAATGAACCTAAACTACCTGTGTTTGAACGATTCAATTTAGGCTCCTTTTAGGTCGTATGTTTTATGCTTAATTCTTTCATCTCAATGTCGAGACTCTTCAGAATAATCTTCAATGTTAGGCTTTCTTAATTTGTACAAATCTTCTCAATGAAATGACTTACAATGTCAGTAACAAAATGTTCAACACCACACACCACACAAACTGAATATTTCGTAAGATGACATGCATAATTTTTTTTGCATGACCACCTCCACTTCCGTCTTTCACAAAAATATATAAACCACAAGACCTACAAGCTAAATGTTAGGTCAAGACCAACGTAACAACTAGATCCAACTTCTTATGTTTATTAATAAATATTAGGTTAATTTTTCATAAATATAAAAAGAAAAATTTAGATAAAAGACCTAAATCTACTAGGAAATTTCATAAAAGTCCTAAATTATGATTTATTTTTTATTAGGTTTTTTAAAATTTTTAGGACAATTATAACATCGTAATAATTATTAACTATATACAATTTTTGAAATTAAATTCAAATGATTTTCTTATTTATATTATACTAATTAACTACGTAAATGACAACTTCCTTATTTGACTTATTAGTTAAGGTATAAATTTGTTATGAAAATTAATTAGAAATATTTTATTAATTCAATATAAAATGAAAACTGTTCTAATATGAAATAATTTAATGATTAAAAATAACATTATATCATTATTTGTATGACAAGTGAACATTCTGTGATAAAATTTTCAGCGCCATCGAGGATTTTGTCTTCGTCATAATTCATTTTCGGTCGTTTCTTCCATCAGTTTTGAATATCGTTCTTCATTTTGATTCTTCAGTTTATTTCAAAATTTTGTTTTATATACAACTTTCGGTTAGTTTTCTTCCTCAATTACTTTCTTTTTCTTCAATTTCAATCAATTACTTCATTTTCTTTTTTTTTCAAATTTCGTACTTTACCGAGATTTTACTTACACATAAATATCACTTCATACATACAATATAACATATGTATTATTTCTTCTTTCGTTTCGTAGCATATATTTTTTCCTTCAAAATTTGTTCTTTCTTTTCATGTTTCTTAGCATATATTTCGGTCATATGTTCCTATAATTTTTATTACATGTCTCATTGTTAGTATATACTATGGTATTACCACTGAATAATAAATTTATGTTATGTGATTTGTCACATATATACTACTGCATATATTCAATAATACATGCACATATTCTTTTTCATATTCTGTGATTTTTTCTTAGTACGTATATATACCAATATATACACAAATTACATATTCATTATTTTTTTTATTTCTTACATATATGCTACTGAATAATTCATTTATGTTTTGTGATTTTTTATATATATACCACTGAATATATTCAATAATACATACACAGATTTTTTTTTATGTTTTGTGATTTTTTTTACTAAATTTAACAAGGATTATGTATTCAATCGGTATTTTTTTTTAATTACTACATATATACTACTGCATAATACATATAACTTATGTGATTTGTTACATATATACTACTTCATATATTCAATAACACAAAAATGGTGTTTACTTTAATATACTCAATATACCATAGTGTATTTCGAATACGAAATATAAATTCTTACTAACCTTAAATGAACATTATATACTATAATATACCCATAATCACTATTGTTTCAAACATAACTTATTATTTTAATGATATATATTACATATACTCATCATAACTGAACTTCTCTCAAGCCAAAAGAGGGTGTGACACCACATTGTTCAAGCCCTGGAATTAACCCTTAAGAGAGCAATTTCTCTACTTATTCTATCTATATAAAATGCATGAATTTCTTATTGTGTAGTTGTGTTCCTAGCTCCCTAATCAGACGAATCCCCAAAATGGTAGGCCTACAGAGTTGGCGATATAGGTCACTCTCACCCATGCAAATCAAAGGACTGCCTTCATAGGCAAGAGTTCACAACTCACTCAGGATTTAGATCAAGTCACCTATGGTCATCTTGGTGAAATGTAGTCTCAATTAGTAACGGTGTTAATAAGAGAGACTATTCATTTCATGGTCCGATCTTATACAAACTCTTTGTATAGATTACCCCTGCTCTAATGTCTCAACGTGAATAATTAGGATCAAATCATTTGTAGCACTTTAGAACCATTGTAACAACTACAAAGTAGGTCGTATTCGTAGTGTCACCAGGAAAAGGTATCCATCCTTATCCATCTACTACAGACCATTTCGATTATCATTTAAACATGATCCACTTGTATGTCTCCACATACATGTTTAGATTACAGAAGATAACCTTCGATGTTAGTTTATTGGTTTTGTGGGTTAATGCAACTAAATGTCAAATAAAATAACACACTTTATTGTATTAGATAAATAAAATGTTTGTATAATATATACAATTACAAACTACAAGACCACAGGATTTAGGACATTAATCCCAACAATCTCCCACTTGTCCTAAAGCTAGTGGGGTGTCCAACATAAAAGTTAAAACACTATAATAGTACACAAAACAAGAAACTAGGGCATACAATATGCACCCGGTAAACTCCCACTTGCCCTAGATTAAATGTGGCATGTCACTTAGACCCAGACTCTCTAGGTGACCCTCAAACACCTTAGTCGTGAGGGACTTTGTAAACGAATCACCAACGTTGTGCGTCGAAGCTACATGTGTCACACCCCCTCCCAGACTACCTACTAGCTTAGACCAAAAGACGGCGTGAAGTCGACCGACAACGCTTTTCTCTACCTGTATTTTTCAACTCTGCTGAAATCTTTAATCATGATAGACTTGCTAATCTAGTATATAAACTATTGTACATGCAACATAACACAACGAATCCTAGACTAATCATATACATACATGAAGTGTAGCCCAAAAATAATTGATTTCACGAGTAAACCTGGAGACACCTTAACCAAAACATAACCAACAAAAATTTATACAACCACGGTTCCAAAAGCTTACACAAACTGTAGTGTATCTATATCATACTAAGATATATACATCATAACACAACAGACTCTATGCACAACTCTAACCACGTACTGGCAATTGATATTGGAGCTTCTATCAGGCACCAAAAACTCGATCTCCACCTAAAAGTGGGTAAAACATTTTGGAAGGGTAAGATATAAAGCTCAGTGAGTGACTCGGTTTCAAATAGAATTTTAAAGGTAAGAGTACGTGAAAGCTTACATATATAAATTTGTTTATACAAGTCGTAAACATGGACATATAATAGTAAGAATAGCTTCTTCAAATACTCAGTATATACGTCATTGAAATCAAGTAAGGAATATCAAGTATATCAAAATATTTTAACTAACATGACAAATCTACGTTGTGTAGGGCACACCAAGTACAACAAATGTTTACAAGCTTTACGATGTAGTGGAGCCCGCCCAGCACTTACGACAACAATGTTGTTACGGAGTACACTCAACGTCAACAATGGAATCTAACCTATGTACACGGTACCATATAGCCTCGGGCTCAACACCTCATTCATGTAGTTAAATGGAAACATCAGAAAAATCATACGAAAACATTAAAACATGTCTGCTATCTTTATCTTTCGTAAAGCTCAAGCTTACTTAGATTATTCGTGAAAAACTGTAGCTCTTAAAACAAACTTGGTAACTCATGCTTTGTTTGAAACACAGTGGTTCAAGTACTTTTCAAACATTCGATAATCACGTGCTAGCATAAATTTTCATTAAGAAATCTAGTCTGAAACTCATACTTGAAAATAATCATGGAGTTCAAATGATTTTCAAAGTTTGTAAATAAATATGTAGATCATTCAATCATAATTAATAATTAAGAGAAAGAAAAAAAAAATCAAAACTGGTTTTGGTCACTCACAATCTAAGACTAGTTTTTCGATGTGTAAATCCAACCTATTTTCTATTGGCCTGTCAAACAACCAGAACCGAGTATTAGAAACCTAAATATTATAATCTCAAATGTTATGCTTGACATGGCTCAATAAGGATAATGCTAAAGAAGTCTATCCCTTAAAAAACAATCAACCATAATCGACACATTTCTCATAATTTTCCACATTCATAGCACAAAATTCAAATGATCATAACTCTTCCACTACTTAACCAAAATGAGATTTAATTATGTTAAAATCTTCATTTTGAGGTCCTCTAAAATTTATCTCAAGAAATCTGATTTCTTGTTTATAATCTCAGGTATCTCTCGAAACTGAGCCACTCCAACAATCGCGCGTACCACAACCCCCTTAACTTGGCCCTACAATTTATTTATTTTTAGTCCTTTTTGGTTCACAATTTCTTCATGAAAGTTGTAGTAAATTAAATAATCTTTCCAACCATACCAAATAAAGATCCTAAATCCACTGGTACATCCTAAAATACAAAAAAAACTAGAAATCTCTTGATTCCGCGTGAAAACCACCTGCCCTTTTTTCTTTGTCAAAATTCACCCAATGAGCATCAGAATTTGCTCAAGCCTTCTTCATAAAATTTGTTTGAAAATGAATTATCTTTCAGTAAATTTAAACCTCATCTCTTAATTCTGTTTGTATAGCTCGAAATCAATAAAAAAAAATCAGAGATGTGCTTAGTGAACTATAGAGAAGTTGGTTTTGCAAACTCCTTGTCTTCTTCAACAAACACTTCTTGAACTTCTTTTTCTTCCTTTATCAGCATTCCTTCCTTTGAAGTCACTCTGAAATTTTGTATAGAAATGATGAAGAAATATTTGAAAGAAGATTGGCAGTGGGAGGTTTCTTTTATAGGCAAAGCATCGAATGTACAAATCCTCTTCCCTTTTTCTTTTCTTCTCTTTATTTTATTTAATAAAAACCATTAAATAATATATATATATACTTAATTTCCCTTTTTCTTTGATTCCTTTCACATAAAAAAATAAAATGAAATAGACCAAGAAAATATCGGGTTTACATCACGTCCCCTCGATGTACTATCTCTCGAATCAAATGATACTTGCGTTCAATATGCTTTCCACGCTTGTGGATTTTGGGCTCCCTAGAATTAGCCACAGCCCCACTGTTATCACAGTAAAGTGTAATTAACTTTGACATGTTTGGAACAATTTCCAAATCAGTCAAGGATTTCCTAAGCTATACGCCTCTTTGGCAGCTTCACAAGCTGCAACATACTCTACCTCCATGGTGGAGTTAACAATACATCCTTGTTTGATACTTCTCCAAACTACAACTCTTCCATTAAGAGTGAACACTAAACCTGAAGTAGATTTCCTAGAATCTTTATTAATTTGAAAGTTAGAGTTTGTGTATCGTGTAAGGATCAAATCCTTAGAACCATACACAAACATGTAGTCCCTTGTTCTCCTAAGATACTTGAGGATATGTCTAATTTCCTCAACCTCTTGAGGTGTCTTAGGACATTGTTCCTTAGACAAAGTAACTCCATGCCGGAAAGGTAGTAAGCCTCTCTTGGAGTTTTTCATTGAATATATAACAATTATCTTGTCAATATACAATGCTTGAGACAAAGATAGCGTTTTGTTCTTTCGATCTCTAAAGATCTGAATGCCCAGAACAAATTGTGCCTCTCTCGAATCTTTCATTTGAAATTGGACCGCCAGCCATTATTTGATATCAGTTAGTACACCTATATCATTTCCAATGAATAGGATATCATCTACGTACATAACTAAGTAAGCTATTGAATTATCGATGATTCTCTTGTAGACACAAGGTTCATCAATAATTTGATTAAAGCCATAAGATTTTATTGCGGTATCGAATTTTATTTTCCAAGATCAAGAAGCTTGTTTCAATCCATAAATGGAATGATTAAGCTTGCAAACTTTTTGCTCTTGACATGGAGTTATGAATCCTTCTGGTTGTTGCATATAGATGGTTTCCTCAAGATTGTCATTCAAAAAAGCAGTCTTAATATCGATTTGCCAAATCTCATAGCCATAATATGCAAGAATGGACAAAAGTATTCGAATAGAAACATGGCAACAGGTGAGAAAGTCTCCTCATAGTCAACTCTCTCAACTTGGGTATAACCATTTGCCACTAGTCTAGCTCTAAAAGTTTGCACCTTACCATCTGCACCTCTTTTTCTCTTGTAGATCCATTTGCAACCTATAGGTTTTATCCCTTCAGGTTGATCTACAAGATCCCATACTGAATTGAAGTACATAGACTCCAATTTAAGATTCATAGCTTTGATCAATTCATCTTTATCCACATTCTCCATTGCGTTTTTAAAAGTCAATGGATCCTCAATTTTTCCATCAAATATGACATTTAAGGTTTCAATTAAACTCATATAACGAATAGGCAAGTTTGTAACTCTCCCACTTCGTCGAGGTTCCCTCAACAATTGAGGTTGATGTGTCCTAGTGGATGAACTGACATGAAAAACTCTTGTTAATGCACTAGGCTCTTCAACAACTCTTGTTGAAGGCTGAGTAGTTTCATTAGAAAGTTCATTTAACACTATCTTAGTATGCGGTTTGTGCTACCTTATGTGGTCCTCTTCTAAAAATGTAGCATTTATCGATATAAACACTTTATTATCTTTAGGATTATAGAAGTAACCACCTCTAGTTCTTTTGGGGTAGCCTACAAATAAACATAATTTTGAGCGAGATTTCAATTTCTTAGGATTGGTCTCAAGCACATGTGCTGGACAACCCCATGTTCTGAAATGAAGTAAACTATCTTTACGACCATTCAATAATTTCAAATGTGTTTCAAAAACACTTTTAGATGGAACACAATTCAAAATATAGACTGCAGTTTGCACTGCATAACCCCAAAACGAATTAGGTAAGTGAGAGTAACTTCATCATAGATCGAACCATGTCTAACAAGGTTCAATTTCTCCTTTCTGATATACCATTTTGTTTACGTGTACCGGGTGTTGAGAGTTGGGATACCATATAATTAGAAAGCATGCTTAGCCTTTTAAGTCTTAATAAGAAACCTAATTTCTTAATTATTTTTGCCAATATACTGGTATTTTGAGATTCCCAAATTAAATTGAGGAATGGTTCTATAAAATCTTCTGCTATCATAGGGCTTTTATCTCTTTAAGGTCTTGCTGTGTGCTAACCTCACTGAGGTAGGCCGCGCTTCGTGTGCTAACCTCGCAATGGGGTTTCCATGCGCGTCCTTGCTGCCTACCCAACACGCTCATTGCGTGCCTTGCGCGCGTTGTGCTTCCGCATATGTGCACGCTAACCTCTTAACACAAGGTCATGCATGCAGTCTGAGCGCATGCCTTGCCGCTTGGCTGTGTCCTGGCTTTGTCATGTGTGTGAACTGACCAAAATAAATTCTATGAACAAAACACACACCCATCTCGCCTACACATGCAAGCCTCTCGGCCACTACCCAGAACACTGTTTTATTTCCAGAATCATGACCCAACTTTGAAAAAACATAATATACAATTCATAGCTCTTTTTAAAAAACTTCCTTCTACAAAGTTGCTCTAAATTTTCTTAACTATTTTACTTCAAATTTGTGAAGAAAAATTCTAAGAAACGAGTCATGTAGCCCTTTGGAAGTGCACCTTGATCAAATTCTCCTGAAAAATGACCTCCTCGCCTAATCTTGATCCATTCGCCAACCTTCTTGAATCCAATTTGAATAGTAGCCATCTCTCACAAACTAGACTCAATTTTTAAACTTTCAAGACTATATTGAGTGTTTGCACAAGTGAGTTGTAAGACTCAATGTTGAAACGGCCTATTTATAGAAGTTCTTGCATGAAATTAAGTTGACATTTAATCTTAATTAGACTCGCCTCTTAAGCTTGTGTTTACACCTCAACAACTCATCACCATCTTTCTTGGCCGCAAAAATGCATGTTAATATGATTAAGACAATTGGATTAACCCTAAACCACTTGCTTAAAATATGTCACATACTTGTCTTAATTGCATAGCTAACCTCCTTGGTCATCTTGCATAGCTTTGCCTTGGCCGCCTATCTTCCTCGCGTGCAACCTTCCTTGCCTAGTCAAGTCTTCCCCGCATGGCTAACCCTTGATGGGCAATCTTTCTTGCTTGTCACCTTCCTTCCTCGCCTAACAAGCCAAACGGCAAAAGGAGGTTATCTTGCCTAACTTCAGCCCAACGCTTAACAACTCCAACATATAACACTTAGCAAAATAACCTCTAAAGACAAGTTTCCTTGTCTAGTGACACTCCTTTGGAGGTTCTTTAGTCTTTTTCCTTGTCACCCATGTAACCTCCAAATGCCTAATGTGTCTCTTCTTGACACTTGGCCAAAATTTTCAACTTTTCTCTTTTTCTCAAACCTAAACCTAAATTTCAAGTTTCCAAGTATTTTATTCTCTTTTCTTATAAATTCTATTTCCTCTTGTCCTTGATCAACTTAATAATTTCCAAAGGTTTAAGAAATTTTGGGGTTTCACAACTCCCCTCACTTATGGACTTCAAATACTTGAAAGCCCAAGAGTTGGAAATGAATTTTAATTGGGGAGGTGGGTTTGTAGCTTTATTACCATCTTAAATCACCAATTGACTTAAAAGCTTAAGTGAATAGGTAAAGATAAATTTAAGCTTAAGATAGTATAGAGTAGGTAGCTCAAGGAGCTCATGTGTTCAAATCCTTATAATATTATTTTCTCCCTAATTAAAATTTATTTCTACTTGTTGGACCTTTTAAGTATTTCAAGTCCACAGGTGAGAGGAATGTTGGTGATATATGAAATAGTTTCAAATATAGCAGTTAGATTCAAAATATTAACATGTATAACAACAATTTTAAGAAATCACAAATATAACAAAATCTGTAAAAGTTTGTCAATTATAATTCAATTACTAATAGATCATGTTGCAAATATTGGTCTATAGACTTTATTATATTTGCAATTTTTTAAAATATTGCTATATACTTAATAATTATTTTTAAAATTATTGTCCATCATAATTATCCATAAATAAATTTGTCTTTACCTACTATCTTAAACTTTTGGATGAATGAATTATTTAAGAACTATTAATATAGATTATAAATTGTTGTTATTTTGTTATTATAATCGTTATAATTATAATTATTTAAGTTTTTTGGAGGTGCATATATGTTATGAGATCAGAGAATATGTGTCTTCTTACGACTCCATTAGATAACTATTTAGTTTTTTATTTTTGGTTTTGGTTTTTCAATATTAAGCCTAAAATACTCTTTTCCCCACTTAAGTTCTTGATTTGTTATTTATTTTTTACCATTATTTTTAAAAACCATGCTAAATGTTGAAAACTAAAAAAAAAAAAAAAGAGTAGATTTTAAAAAGGATTTTTTTAAAAAATAATGTGTTTTGTGAAAGTATTTTCAAAAATAGGGTAGTTGGGAAAGAAATTATAAGAATAAGGTTGTTTCCCAAACTATTTTCAAAAATAGGTGTTTTTTTGAAATTGAAGGAAGTCGTGTACGCGGTACACGACTTCCAAATGAAATTGAACGAAGTCGTGTACCCCGTACACGACTTCCTAAATGCACATGTCAGCACATTTGACCACTTCGCTCCACGTATGCACGAGTTTGACCCACGTGGACGGAAGTCGTGGATGGGGTACACGACTTCCTAACAAAATTAGTTTTTGTTTAAATGGCCAAATTTTTGGTAGTTTATGTTTATTATGAACAAATTTAAAAAATAAACCAAAGTTAAACACATCATTAGTGATATCTTATAAGAATTTTGAACGTTTTTTTTAATACTTGGTTCTCTACTTTTAAAAAATATATATTATATATTGATATTATTAAGAATACTTCTACATCTAAATCATATATTAGCAACTTCTAATTTATAATTAATTTAAAAAAGTTCAACTTTTTATTTATACAACTTGAAATATGAAGGAAGAATGGGTTAGAAAGAGGAAAGATGAAAGATGAATGAGAGAAAAAACTAGATGAAGGAAGATGAAATATGAAGGAAGAGGAGAGGAAAGATGAAATATGAAGGAAGAGGAGAGGAAAGATGAAGGAAGAGGAAAGGAAAGACGAAGGAAGAACGAAAAAGACGAAGAGGAAAAGTTTAGAGAGGAAGGAAAAATTGTTTTGGGATGAAGGCAGAATGAGAGAAATTTAGGGTTTTTAAAATAGGTGAAGTCGTGTACCCTGTCCACGACTTCCTGCATGCGCGACACGTGTCCGCTCCCTCTGCACCCTACGTCCACCCGTGAACCCTACGGTTGACTGGACTGTTGACCGTTGACTCATTGTACGGAAGTCGTGTACGGGGTACACGACTTCCACCGTACGCGGCAAAATGTGCCAGCTGTACGGGAGTCGTGTACCGGGTACACGACTCCAGTCAGAAAACGTGGGCCGGGTCCACGACTCCACTCGGATATCGTAAGCCCGGTCCACGACACCAAATCGATTTGTGGAAGTCGTGTACCCCGTACACGACTTCAGTCACCTATTTTTTAAAATACTTTCTCAACTACTCTATTTTTTAAAATACTTTCCCAAAAGACATTATTTTTAAAAAAAATCCTTTTAAAAACATTTGTTCTTTTTTATAGCATTTAGTTGTTTTTATCACTATTTATGGCACCTATCATGAAAACATATTTTGAACCATTGTTTAAACAAATCCAATTTTTGTTTCCAAATAGTCTATACCAAAACCACTTTAAATTTTTTGGAATGTTAAATTGTAAATTTGTTTCTCGATATAATTTAGACTATATGATTTATCATTAGAATTTAATCTTTATAATTTGGTAAAACTCGAGACCTCATGAACAACACAACTTTAGATTATTGATGATGTTTTAAAATCATGTGGACCGAACTCTAATATTTTTTAAAATGATCATATAGGCCAGATTTATAATTTAACTCTTCTGATCAACTTTCCATAAAAAGAGGAAAAAAAGGAAAAAAAAGAAAGATAGAAAGGAATTGACCAAAGGGAAAGTTGAAAAGAAAGAATTTCACACTCTTTAGGTTGGTACATTTGGGTATAAAGTACATGACATGAAAAGGCAACTGTTTTGAGCAATAACCAAAGAAAATTGACCATAATTTTAGCTGTTTGGTTAGCATGAATAATGTGTAGAGGCAAAAAGAGAGCCATTTTTAAAAAGAATCAAAGCAATAAGCTGACTTAAATAAATATATAAATATATGTGTATATATATCACACCTATAAAGAAATTAACAAGCTTTAATTAAGTACACACTCTTTTCAAAAACTTACCTAAACTCCATCTCCTCCTTTCTCCTTTAAAACCTCCCACACACTTTTTCCCTCTTTTTTAACAAAATCAAACCCATTTCTCATCCAAAACCCTTTGTGTTGTTCACTTGCATTTTCCCTTCTCTCTTTTCTTTTTTTTTTTTCTTTTTTTTCCTCTTCTTTCTTCCTCTCTTCCTTTTTTTTTTCTCTCAAGTTATGGA
This sequence comes from Cucumis sativus, assembly GCF_000004075.3. NCBI lineage: Eukaryota > Viridiplantae > Streptophyta > Magnoliopsida > Cucurbitales > Cucurbitaceae > Cucumis > Cucumis sativus. Next base: position 21,333,307 of record NC_026658.2, read on the forward strand.
AACTTTGACTCTCAAACCTTTCTCCACCATGCCAAGCATTAAATGCGGTCCGCGGTCTTTGTCCACGTTGTCGAATATCAGCATGCGTGTGGTTGCATGTAGTGGTGCGTTGAAACCTTCAATCTCGACGGAGAGGGTGTCGTCGTCGTCGGTGGTGGTACGGGCAGCGGAGAGCGTGGTTTTGGCCCCGCCCAATGGCAAAAGCGACGAAATTGGTGTGAAGAGTTTGGTTCCTTATGTGGATTTGGATGAGGATGAGGATGGAGGGATTGGTATTGTCAAATTCCTTAGAGGGAAAGTGTTTTTCATTACTGGTGCCACTGGTTTTCTTGCAAAAGGTACCATTTTATTTTTACAAAGTTTGTAAGAGGCGACAGAGGTAGAGATTCACACATCATCTAAAAATATAATAACCACCTTTTATTAAGCTAATTATTATTTTAAACTTTTCAATCCAATACTATTGTTAAGTCTCCAATCCAATTGGGTACAATAAATTGTTTTAAACCCTTTTTACTTTTTGATCATTTTTTTGTTCTCATACTATTTACTATTTTTTTAATAGCAAAAAAATTTATTTATTTACAACAAGGTTCAAATTCATTTTCCGATTAAAATTTTTAAATAATAATTTTAAACCTAACAAAATATCACAAATTATAGGTAATAGATCATAAGTATAATAAGGATATTATAAATTTTTTCAAAGGAAAAGCCTGAATTGATTGAAAATTTTCAGTTCTTATAGAGAAGATACTGAGGACAGCACCAGATGTGGGTAAAATTTATGTTTTGATTAAGGCTAAAGATGAAGAAGCTGCAGCAGACAGGTTGAAAAATGACGTATGTATTTCTATTATAATTACCCAACAAAATTTAATAATGATTTGTTGGTTTTATTTTTCTATTAATTCTATAAATTTAGTGCCTAGTGGGAATTAATCATTAATGAATAAAAGTTTTTATTTTTTGGAATTTTGATGATCATCAGATTATAAATGCACAACTTTTCAAATGTCTAAGACAAATTCATGGGAAATACTACATGTCGTTTATGACGAGCAAGCTGATTCCTGTTGTGGGGAATGTGTGTGAATCAGATGTGGGAATACATGTCGACTTTGCTCATTTGATTGCAAGTGATGTTGATGTGATTGTCAACTCCGCTGCCAATACAACTTTTGATGAAAGGTACCCTACCCTACGCCTTAATACCCTCTTTTTCTTCTCTTTCTTTCATCAACTTTTATTATTCTTTTACACTTCAGTTTCATGGTCGTCGTTAATAACTTATATTTTTAAATTTTGTTCATAACTACTTGTAAAAAAAACCTAAATTACTTTTATGTTACTCCAAACACACTACAAATTATTGTTTATTATCCAATTTTAACGTAGGATAATCATGTTATGAACTTGTAGATACGATGTTGCTATTGACATTAACACAAAGGGACCATCTAACCTCATGGAATTTGCTAAAAAATGCTCAAAACTAAAGTTGTTCTTGCAAATTTCAACAGGTAACTAATTCCACTCATCATTACTCTTAACTAAAAGTTATGTACAAATTTGTATGATTAATTCTCGAGTTTGGGGTTTAATTCCCCTTATCAATAAAAGAAAAAAACTACTACAATTTATTTATATTATAACTATTCTCACTATGGGTTTGCATTGGTGTGTTTTAAAACATAATAGGTATATTAAATGAGTAATTTAATAGTAATATTAATTAAGATCTGAATCATTTATGTCTATTAATTTGCTGGATTAAAACTATACCCTGCAATTAGTGTCAAATTAATTGGTTTAATTGAAGTTATACAATAGTGGTTCAGGGATGGAAATATCTACTTTTAAAACAATAATTAATGTCTTATCAAAATTGATTTTTAATAGTAATATAATTAGTTAATTAATTTGGATATTCTTTACTTATTCATATATTTATATCTTTGCTCTTTCTAAACAAAATACTACTTATTTTAGTTTAACATAATTTTTTTTTTTATAATTAAAAAACCCCACAAAATTAATGATGTAACTCACATAAATTTATACAAAAGAAATGGTTAAATTTTGAGTTATTTTAAGTGGCGACTAATTGTATTTTTGTGAGGGCAGTAATTTTTTCTACTGAAAATTTAAAATATAAAATTGTTTTAAAACATTTAAATATTATGATAAAGTTTTTATTGATATACTTAAAAAAAAAAGTTAGACATATATATATATATATTGAACTAGAAGGTTAGAAGTTTGAACTGTCTAACCCTAAATTAATTTATATGGGTGGTTGATTTGTAATGTGTAAAATGTAGCATATGTGAATGGACAAAGGCAAGGGAGAATAATGGAAAAGCCATTTTGCAAAGAGTTGGATGTTGAGAGTGAAATGAAGTTGGCTTTTGAAGGTAATGGCATGGGCCAAAACATGAAAGAATTGGGCCTTGAAAGGTATGCCTAAGCCTCTTTTTTTTTTTTTTAATAGAAAATTGGAAGGTTATTAATTAATGAGTTCTTAAAGAAAAAAAAATTGTGGGATGATATATATATATATATTTGATATTGTTGCAATAGAGCAAAAAGATATGGATGGCAAGACACATATGTATTTACAAAGGCAATGGGAGAAATGGTAATTGATGAAATGAGAGGAGAAGTACCTGTTGCTATAATAAGGCCAAGTGTCATTGAAAGCACTTTCAAAGACCCATTCCCTGGTTGGATGGAAGGAAATAGGTAATTTTTAATTCCATTTTTATAATTCAATTCATTTTCATATGGATTGTGAACTTGTGAAAAATATTTCTCAATAAATGAAAATTAGTAAATGATAAAAATATGTATATATTGTTCATATACAAAACTTAAGTACTGAAAGAAAAAACATTTGAAGGTTGAGAAAAATATTTTAAATTTGAAAGAAAATAAATCATTATTGTGGTTATAGATAATAAATAATGTAAAGCATTGATTGATGCATGCAGAATGATGGATCCTATAGTTTTGTACTATGGGAAAGGGCAACTCACTGGCTTTTTGGTGGATCCTAATGGTGTCATTGATGTCGTGAGTTCTCTCATTTTTCTTCCTCTTTCTTCTAAACTTTTATAACCTCTCTATACTTTTTAACTTCAAATAAAATTACAAGTTACTCCTATTTAAAATTATAAGCACTATCATATTTACTCGATTGTGCTTGAATTGAGCACACAAACAACATTGAACAAAAATATATTTATGTGCATTCAGAAAAAGAGTTGTAATTAATTTTGAATTGAGAATGAAAGATAAAAAGAAAATTTTTGGTTGTATTGAATATTAGGTGCCAGCAGACATGGTGGTGAATGCAACATTAGCAGCAATGGCAAGGCATGGAAGAGCTCCAAGGCCAAGCATGAACATCTACCATGTCGCCTCCTCTGTCGCCAATCCTTTAGTTTTTAACCGCCTCGCCGACCTCCTCCACCAGCATTACAACTCTTCGCCCTGCCTCGATGTTGACGGTACCCCTATCCGTGTCTCCTCCATGAAGCTCTTTGACTCTGTTGATGACTTCTCCGAACACCTTTGGCGGGATGCTGCCCGACGTTGTGCATCCACACCCGACGGAAAGCTCTCTAAGAAGCTTGAAGCTATTTGCAAAAAGACCGTTGAGCAACTTAAGTACTTGGCTCATATTTACCAGCCTTATACCTTCTTCAATGGAAGGTATGTCTTTTTTGAAGAAAAAAAATACCTAAACCTACTTATTAATTATTTTAATACTTTTGTTTAATTTAAAACATTAATATATCTATGGTTTTGACTAAATCTAATCAAATTCATTATTAATACTAAAAAAAAAAAACACACACTTATACACTCTATTTATACAACTCTTCCCATCAAAAAATATATACTTGGCTACCTGTAGGATAAAACAGTACTAAGCATTTGTTTCAAATTTCTTTAGTAGTAACATTATAAATGGTAAAAACTATTAAATAAATATTTATAAAATATAATAAAGATTTTATAGATATTGATAGATTTCTATTTTATAAAAAAAATTATTTTATCATATTTGAAAATACTTTTTTAATGTTTATTTTATTGTTTTTCTTACATACATTTTAGTTTGTTCTGGGAAATAAAATTTTAGAGACAATAAGAGCTATTAAACTTTTCTTATTTTCAAAAGTTTCTTCCTGATACTAAATTTGTAAAAATGAAAAAAAAATATTGAAATTACATATTCACCCTGATATGTCTTTTAATATATATATATATATTTTAGAGTTTTAGTTGGTAATTTTATTATTTGAAATTTTTGTAGATGTATTCATTACTTATAAATATATCATTTTTAAATTAAGATTGAGTAAGGATGCAGTCCATCATAAATTAATAACAATTTAATCTTTATACTTTTAAATTTGAAAGTACAATTACAAAATTGTTAAAGTTAAAGACACGACTAAAAACGTATAGTTAATGGTTGTTTTGTTTGTAACATTTTACTTCAACTGAGTCAAAGTTATATTGAATTTGCAGGTTTAAAAAGTAGAAAAATTGTAACTAATTTGAAAGTAAATTTAGAACAATGATTTGTGATTAAAAACAGTAGATGAATTGATGCAGATTTGACAACAGCAATGTTCAAGGACTAATGGAAATTATGAGTGAAGAAGAGAAGAGAGAATTTGGATTTGACGTGGAGAACATTGATTGGACGGATTACATTACGAATGTCCATATTCCTGGTTTAAGGAGGCATGTCATGAAGGGCAAAAGAGGAATTAATTAATTAATATGTACCTAAAATATTCCCCAAATTGCCTAAGATATATATATATATAAAAAGAAAAAATCAATAACCTGTAATAAGAACACCGTCTCTTTTGGGTTTTCTCCTTCTTTTTTCATTTAATAAGTAATTCCAAAAAGTTGGGGTCATACCAAGTTTTTTGACCCTTTCACTTTCTTTGTAATTAATGAATGTTCTTTTTATGGAAAAATTTGTTGTTTGATTGTTGAATGAAGATGTTAGTTATTTTGCCTCCACCTATGCGTATTTTAAATTGATTGATATATTGTTTCCTTAAATAAAATGTTATTTTCCTCCTTCAATATAGATAATAATTATCATGTTGTACTCCAATTTACTCTCTATTTTCCTACTCTCTTCCTCCCAGTCCTATTTTTTATTTCCATGTAATGATTCTTCTAAGTTTCATTATACAAAAAGTATATGAATTATTAAGAGAGAAAAATGTTGAATAATTTGAATGGAATTTTAATCAGGAGGATTATATTGAATTTGGATTTTTTGGTTGAGATTTATAGTAAATTTAGTTTTTTTTTTTTCTTTTTGTCTTTTTCACTTTCTTCTAGTGTTACCTTTAGACATTCTTTTTTTTCCCTTTTGTGCTGCTTGTTTTAGTATCCTGAGCTTTTCCCAGATTATTTTTTACAGACCTGTTTAGATTACCTCCTTTTCTGTTTCACTTTCTTCTGCTTTTCCACATCCACAGTTTCAAACTCCAACAAAAATTCAGAATCAAGAGGGAAAAAGAAAAAAGAAAGAAAAACAACCATAAATGGAATCATCAACCAAATTTCAAGTTCACTAATGTATTTTTCTATTATAAAATTTTGTATTCGTTCAAAAGAATCACACAGAAATATTCACTGTTTTTTTATCACAGACCAACAAAAAGAAAATGTTGTGTTCGAATAATCAAGATGATTACGAAAAGAAAAGAAAGAAAAAAAAAAGATGAGATTTAGTGAGTTATTCTTCTAATTCCCTTCTGCACAAAGGACATGAATTGCTGATTTTAAGCCATTTGAGAATGCATGACTTATGATACATGTGCCCGCATGGGATTCTGCTCACTTCCTTTTCCTTTTCGTTTTCATTCTCTCTTTTTCCATACAGTTGTTCATAACAAACACTGCATTGATCATCACCTTCCTTCTCTTCCCCTCCATTCCCATCATATTTCTCCTTCATCACCCTCTCAATCACCGATGTTGACGCCCCTTTCCTTACCGCCGGGGCATCTTCTGCTGGGTCCAGGTCCACCCAGTGCGTGTACACGATATCCACATCGGCTATGATGTGGAAGTTGACATTTATGTTGCTATCGGCGGCCAATAATATTTGACCAGCAAAGGAGGAAATATTGTAGAAGATGGCGTCACAGACGGCGGCGGAGATATCGTAGGAAGAGAGAAAACGAAAGAGGAAGAAGTAGGAGATGAAAGGTGGATCTTCAAGCTCCCACAGAGAGAAAGGGATCAGAGTATCGGAAATTAAAGTGGGGGAAGTTTGTTGAAGGATTTGCTGGGAAGGTGTATGAACCAATTGGCCGAAGTGCCTCAAACGGAGTTGGACGAATTGCAACGGTTGACCGTCGGTGGCAAGACTGCTCTTGCCGTTGCGGCGAATAGAGCATTGGAAGGAGAAAGTGATTGGGAGAGACATAGTGATGGATATGAGTTTGATTAAAGCAGAGAAAAGATTGAAGAAGAATTTGAATTGGCGATGACAACAGCAGAAAAAGATGAGAAGTGAAGTTGTTAAAGGAGTGAGAAATTAGAAGGGGATGGGTCTGATCTGATATATATGGAGAAGGAGAAGCATGAATAAAGTTAACGTTAGGCACTTTGAATTTAGAATAGTTACTTATGACATCGGAAAAACACTTCCAGCGGTTGATGGAAAGATGATCAACGGCTGAGGTTAGTGGACGCCAGGATTTGACCAACGGCTCTTTTTCAGCTTCCTCCGTCGACCACCGCCTCGCTGCCTTCTCATTTTACTTTTGTTTTATTTGATTTGATTCTATTTGATTTTATTTTATTTTATTTTATTTTATTTTCCCTTAGAATAAAAATGTTTATTGTTTCAGCAAAGGTAAATGTCTTTTACTTTTTGAAAATCTACTTAAAATTAGAAGGTAGATTATATAAAAAAAGTGTCTTTGGAATGATCTCACTATATAGTTGAGATTGGACGAGGTGTGAGATGTACGTTCAATGTACAACATACAATATTCAATAGTTGTCTTTAGGAGGGTATTATGGGTATATACATAAAAATATATGACCCATTTTACTTCTTTCCGACTAAAATACGTCTAAAATTAAAAAACATCGGTGCTTATATTAAAAAGCAACAATCTTGAAATTAAAATCATTTTAATTAGGTGAATTTTACCCTTCCGACTTATTCTATCAACTTTCATTTTAGTTATAATTAATTGAAATTTGGAACCAAATCATTAAATAAAATAACGTTAACAATATATTTGTTATTCTTGTTAATGTTATATATTAAAATAATTATTGCATATTTAAAATTTTGAATACACATTTTATATGTTCTCTTAAATACACCACTTACATATTCTTAAATTTAAAGTCTTAAACTTTTGTTTCAGAAAGTTTAATTCATGCAAGAGTTTTATTCTACATTATTGAATGATTACTATTATTATAAGTCGTTGTTTCTTATTTGTTATTTAAAAAATATTTTAAAATTATATTGAGATACAACATTTTAAAAAGTAATAAGAATAATGAATCACACCAACAACTAAAATAGATTTCTTAACCTAAAAAATAAATAATCAAATTGAAATATTATAATCTATTATCTATAGTCTATTCTATTTACTAAGACCATGAAGTTTTTTTAAAAAAATTAAAGCTATTTTATCCACTCAATTTTTAATAAATTACAATTATACTATTACAATATTTACGATATACAACAAAACTAATTAATTTATTTTTTAATAACAATAGTTAATTTATTTTGTCAACTTATAATATAGATAGTAGAGATTTGTTTTATATACCATTGTTATAGATCATTTAGGATGGTTATAAAAAAGAAATAAATAAATAAAGTCATCCACTAAATTATGTTATTATTATTTGAAAATACATTTTTTGGATTATTTTATCCATCTAATTTTTAATCAATTGCTACTAATGGTTACGATATTTACAATATACAATAAAACTAATTAATTTATTTTGTAACTATAATAATTAATTTATTTTGACATCTTTTACTAATACAATTATTTTATATATAATGGTGAGAAATATTTTAATACAGTTCAAGAGATTACACATAAATTCTTCTTTTTTTAAAAAAAGAAAAAAAAAACACAATACGTTATAATATTATTGAGTCTAATTGGGCAAAGTGAACTACAATGTAATTGAAGAAAATTAATAATAATAATAAAATAATCAACTTCTCATTTAATGTACATACGAGTCTAAATAAATTATGTTAAGAATAAAAAATATCTTATAAGAGCAATAATCAATGTAATTATTTTTAAAAAAATATACTTAGATACTCTCAATAAATGCAATACTTGAAATAATATACAATAGTTAACTAAGCATAACCATTTGAGTGCATTCACTCAAATTAAAATTAGTATTCAACAAACTAAAGAAGAGTGGGTATATTATAAGAATGTATAAAATTAATCTTAAGTATTAAATAGTATTTTAACAAAATATTCAAATATTCTTAATTGTACAAATACACACATGAAATGATATTTTTTTTCCTCAATCACATTAATTTGCCTAACACCATTTTAGAGTTGATTAAGCCTAAATTGACGTAACCTCACACATTAAAAATAATAAACCTTTTGGAAATAATTATTTCTTCGTAGAAAAACATTTTGTATTCAAAATAAACAATAAAACAATTAAGAACTTTGTTTTCCATTTAAAAAAAGGAACTAATATTATAAAAAAGAAACTAAATTCAAATGGTAGAATTTTAGGTTTGGGTTCGCATCAACTCCTCCAACAACTCAAAGGTCAGTTGGTAGACTCTGATTTTGCTTTAAAATCAGCCAAAGTATAAGAAAAATCTTATAGCTTAGGTGAGGAACGCTAATTAGTATGGTCTTCCAGCTTCCTCCCTAAAATTCTACTTAAAAAAAATTGATTGTTATAATTTGTTATTATTATAATCGGTGAATTAATTTGAAATTTGTGACTTAAAAATAGGTATCTAATAAAATTTAAGTTTAGGGTAAAACATTTTTTTAATTTGTTTTGAAACCTCAACCAAATGGTTGACTTGACTGTTAACTTTAAACTAATGAAGGGGCAATATCATTATATTGAACTAAAATTTTTGTATTCATTAATATGACTTTTATGAATTTTGATAGTAAGTATTGCTAGAGGGAGAGACGAGCTTGGGTATGGAAGTAGGAAAACACTTCAATCACAAGAAACACTTGAGTGATCACAATCCGATTTAAGAGATATAAAGAAAACGAGGGAGAGTTTCATTCAATCATAGAAACATTTCGAAAGAAAACATATAATCTTCAAACACAATATCAATTTGACATAAAAAGAAAATCGAAACAGGAAATAAAGAAAGGGAAAATCCTCTTCTTCTTTTTTTATCCCGGTGTACCATTATAATACTTTTATGAATATTGTTTTTTAGAAAATGGGAAGAGAAAAAGACGATGAAAATAGAGAGGGCAATGTGTAGAGAAATGACGTGAATTGATTGATTTGTAAGTAAGGTGAGATTGTAATTAATCTTATAGTTAAAAGGAGTGGTTTTTGTATTTTTTTTATTATACGGTGGATTAATTTGAAATTAGTGTTTAAATTGATATAATATCATGTCATACTTCTCTATCAAATATATATTTCAAAGTTTAGGTTTTAACTTTTTTTTTCGTGTAAAATGCACTTTTTGATCATAACATTTGAAGTTCATGTCTATTTCGTTCTCGAAATTTCAAAACAGACACTTGGATCCTCGCATTTGCTAAAAAAATTTAAGTTAACTTTAATTTAACTGAATACTTACTAGACGGTTAAATACTGACGTGAGTATTAATTGTATTTGATGATGTGTAAATTATACTAAATTAGTTAAAAAATAAATTAAAATAAAATCATTAAAATATACGGATAAGTTTAAATTTTTTATCTTTTTTATTTAACTTATTTAATAAAGCAAAAAAAAAAAAAAAAAAAAAAAAAAAAAAAAAAAACTTTGGAAGAATGATACCTCAACTTTGCATTATGTGTAAAGAACACTTTCAAAAGCACCATATGAAACTTAAAAGAAATAAAAACATCATTACCATTCATTTTTTTCTTATTAATTTTTATGGAAACCATCAAAGTTTGGTTTTAAAAAATACCAAAAGTTGATCTTTGTTTGATAAAGAGACATTTGCAAGAAAAAGAAAATACGTAAATCAATATTGTGTAATAAATCTTGGAAAAATTTTGGGGCATTCTCGATCGAGATTACATGAATAATCAATAGAACTCGAGAAAGATTGCACTAAAATGTCATAGGATTAAGGTTTTTCATACATTATGTGTGGTAATCGAAGAAATTGGACTCGAGATGACCCTGCAAAATGCATTTGAAACTTATATGATCTCAGAACTCCTTCAAGCTCGGGGCAAAGTCATAAATGTTGGCTGAGATTCATCATCTGTGCAAACCAAAATTCATGAAAAAGAAGAATCAAAGTAGAGATTCTTCGATCGAGTTCACGAAAAACTATGAAATCAATCGAGATGAACTTAATAATAACTAAATCATACCACTAAAACTAAAAGATTTTAGAGATATAGGCGTGCTTTAAAGCTTTTATTTTAATTTATTTTCCAACTAATTCAATATAATTTATCCATTATGAAATATAAGCATAACATTAAGTTAAATCATGATAATTTAGAAGTATTTAGAGATAAAATGGACATAACCAAAAGTATATTTTATTTATTTATTCAGTTAATCCCTTTGGAAACTTCATATGAAGCGGCAATAACAGCCCAATATTAATCTATTGAACTTTGAACCAAACCATTTTCTTACTCATTTATGAATTCATCAATGGCGTTCCCAAAATTTTGCCTTTTGCCTTTTTATTCAAATCTTTCCCTATCATGGAACAATGCTTTCCGTGTGCTGGCATTAAAATCTACCAGTCAAAATCCCAACGAAGCCTAACCGAAACCCACACCCCACTTCCCTGAACAATGGAAAAAACTGTTCATACCCTCTCCCCATTCTTTCCTTTTCTGAAATCTGATGGACTCATCAATTTTTTTAACGTATCCAAATTTGGCCCACTTCCCTCAGATATATTAAGCACCTGTACATTCTTTTTCAGTCTTTGATTTCTCCATCCCTCTTGTTTCTTCTTCTCCTTTCTTATTCTCTTCGCTTCGACCCCTCTCTTTTTGGAGGGAGGAAGAAGAAAGAGGGGGAAATGGAAAGCGTTGCTGGCTGGCAAACGGTGGCTTTGTTTGGGCTCCTCTCCTGGATTGCTTTGGCCTCCTACATTAACATAACCCACAAGCTCAGATCCTCTCTACAACCTTGGGTGACTCAACATGTCGTCACAGGCGCTCCTCTCATCCTTCGAATCCAGGTTTTGGAATTATTCCAAACCGATTATGTTTAAGTTTTCTGTTTCTGTTCTTGTTTGGATTCTTCGTTTATAAAAGTTTTTTGGGTCTGCAGAAATATCAGAATTCGTTCTTCGATGCCCTTTTTTCTGGGCTGTCTTGCATTGTTTCTGTGCCTTTCTACACCGCTTTTCTTCCGCTGCTATTCTGGGTATGCTTTAGATCTCTCTCTAATTGTTGATCCCCGACAGTTCATTTGTGGGCTAACTTTTCGTCTCAAATTGTAGAGTGGTCATGGAAAATTGGCTCGGCAAATGACTCTTTTAATGGCGTTTTGTGATTACTTGGGGAATTCCATTAAGGTAACTAGCCTTGCCCTTTGTCTTCTCTCTTGAATTCAACCTTCTCATCCGCTTCCATCCAACATGTGGAATTTTTCTGTTGAATTTTCTAGGATGTGATATCAGCTCCTAGACCCAGTTGCCCACCTGTTAGGAGAATAACTGCTACCAAAGACGAGGAGGAAAATGCCATGGAATATGGATTGCCCTCTTCTCACACGCTAAATACAGTTTGTTTATCTGGGTACGTTGTTCCTATTCCTCCATGGTTGATGGTTCATATGCTTGCTATTTCCTTTCTGGTATCATATTTGCTTGGAGGTATTTCTTTTGTCTCTCTTCTCTCAGGGTTAGGTTTATGCTAGGCTGTGACTTTGAGCAAGACTCTTTGTTTATATTGGGTTATGAGACCCGATCCTCTACTCAGATTTTTGACGTGGGTGTTGGTGATGTTGACAGTGACTTGTTGCCTTTTCAGCTTTAGTTGAATTTGTTTCTGAGCTTTTAATTTTGATTGACCTAATGAATGTATAAATGATCTTGTTGAGTATACCGAGTGAATCATCGACTATTGGATTAGCTCATCCTGTGAGGGAGACAAGAAAGATGATTAGCAGAATTATGCCTTCTCTTTCTCTTCAATCGGACATAGTTTGGTTAGCTAGGATGCTCCTCTGAGTCATTAGGGCTTTAAATGTGAGAGTAGTGATATGCATACTGCACGCTTGCAAGTATTGAAATGAATTGCTCCAAGTTTGAAGACTTTTAGAAGGGCATACTTTAAGTTTGAAGACTTTTAGATGTTGAACAAATTATGATCTCAATGTTATCTTTAGAATCAAGTTATCGACAAGCAAAAGACTAACCTTGTTATGAAGTGCAACTTTTCAAATATTCTCAAATGTTGTGGCAAGTAATGGATGTAAAATGACTTATGTACCAAAAGGTCTTGAAAGTCTCAAGTGAATGTGAAATGAGCTTCGATACTTGATCCTTCTCTTGTTGAGAGTTTTAAATGATTGAAAACACATCGATATTGTTTAGGAAAGAGGTTATGATGGATTGAGAAGTTTCAGCAGTGCATTTTTCTTTAATTTATTTTGTCTCACCTTTTATTTGCTTTGTTGTTTTGGGCTTTATCCAGTTTAGATTCATTTAAAGAGATTTAGTAAACTTGCTGTATTTGGCCTATGTAAAAGACAATTACAATTTCAATATTGAGTGTCTGATTAGGTTATGACTGGCTTGTGTCTCACCGAGATATAATTAAAGTTGAATATGAAAGGGCTTATAGGTTCAAGTCTTGTTGTGAAATTGAAATCTAAGGGGAAAGAGAAGGCATGGAGGAATCTCTTCTCCGTGTATATTAGTATAATATTCAAAATGATCTTTCTCCCTTTTGCTCAAGGTAAAATAATTGGTTAGAATTGAAATATTAATACCTTCCAACCGTTACAAGATGTATTTCACAGACCATATTGGACCTCCAACTCAATAGCGAGGTTGAGGAAATTAGTTCCTAGTATCCTTCTTCTCATGTTGTCTATTGAAGTTTCCTATCTGATCTTTTCTATTCTTCTTTAAAAAAGTTCCTTATTAGTAAATGAAAATTCACTTGAAAAAATAGGGTTTATTAAATTTGGAGGTGGTTGTTTTCTTACTACTAATATACTGTTGCCATAAGTTTTCAACTATGTCATACATTGTGATTTTAGGATCTATTGATTCTTTGCAGCCTATATTATTGTTTTGACTCTAGCTATTTTCCATTGGCATGACCTTGCAGATACCTCTTGTATTATATCCTATCCTATACTGAGAATATACATGCCTCCTATGCATTTGCGGGGTTTGCTCTTGTTTGTTTGCTTGTAGGCCTCATTGGCTTGGGTAAGCCTTATTTTCACAAGTAAAATTGTCAGTTTTATACCTTTTATGGTTTCCCTTCCAATCTCAGAATTTTCATTTATATGTCAGGAAGAATATACTTGGGCATGCATAGCCCAATTGACATCATTTGTGGTTTTGTTTTCGGCTTGATGATTCTCTTATTTTGGTCAAATGTTCATGAATATGTGGACAGCTTCATTACCACAGGCCAAAATGGTATATTCACTTCACACATTTATCGCCATTTTTTCTGCTAGTTAAATTAAGGGTTTGTGCAGTATTTGAAGAAATTCTTCTTCTGATAAGTAGTATTTATTATTTTCAATGAATAAGATGCATATTCAATGAAAAGGAAAATAAAAAAGACAAGGAAAATAGGACTCATATTCCCAAACTAGATGATATTTATGAAAGAAGATCCAATTGGAATTGGAAAAGGGTGTTGTACTGCTCAGAAAACTAAAACTCTACAGGATTTTCCAAAGATCACTCCAATGAACAGAATTTTCTATTGTTTGGTTTATTTTCACAATATTTGTCACAAACAAGCCATCACATCTTGCTGGGACATAGTTTTAGCTTTCTACCCCAGCATTCTACAATAAGCACCAAGAGAGAAGCCTCCAAAAAGGTAATTCAGCTTTCATAAGGACTGAAGAAAGAAAAGAAGAAGTTGTCTAGGCTTGCTACATTTGGAATGAGTGCCAACTTAGAAGAGATTCCAAGGTGATGCTGTTGCCTTTGTTCTCAGCGTTGTTCATTTCCTCAAAAGTATAGACCACATAAACACCTTAACTTTTTTCAGAGTTGGAGATGAAGAGGTTGACAGAAAGAACATAATTCATTATCTGATCTTCTAGCAACAGCTATTGAGTTAAAACTTTCCAGTTTCTGAGATGGTTGCTGAAATTTTACTAGGCTGGACATTGAGGAGAGAAGAGAAAGTAAAATCTCAGGAAGAAAGTGTAGGGTTGACTAGAGAGAAGCAGGCAGAAAATCTACAGAAGAGGGGTTGGAAAGATAGAGACTGGGCTGAGAAATTGATAGAAGAGAATGAAAAGAAAAGGAAAAAAAATAAATTAGGATGTCACATTTTTAAAGTAACTACATTATCTTTGCTGTACAGTGACATCTTGACGCTGTATTATTGTTATCTAAAGGCAGATACTAAAAACAAGTAAACTCCTGTGCTAAAATATCCAGTTTGGAGCCATAAGTAGGAGCCATCCCTTTTCAAATTATACTCACGAAATGTGTATTTTACTCGTACCTTCGGATTCACGGAGAGAAACTTGAGATAAAAAAAGGAGAAATTTCTGATCTAATTTTCATTTGGAGTCTATATTAGGTTCAAAATTGACAACTGCTACACTGTTAGGTACTTAACATCTTGGAGAACTACACCTCAAAAGCCAGCTATTGGGGTGGGAGAGCCAAACCACTTTTAAGTACCACATTGGTCATCCCTCAATGTGGGACAAAAGCTTCCCGTAACTACTTTGGTTCCTAACAATACCCCATCCCTAGAAAGCCGGCTCTGATAGCATTGTTTGGTATCATGCCTCCTATGCATTGTTAGGTATCATGCCTACCTAACAATGGTATCAAAGCCGATTTTTGACATTTTGGAGTGGAACTGAGAGGGTTTTGATTGGGAGCGGCTGATAAGTATTGTCAAAGTAGCTGCTGGGACGTTCACTTTTTGGGGATGGGGTATTGTTAGGAACCAAGATAGTTATGTGATACTTTTGTCCCACATTGGTTAGAATGTGATGATCAATATTGTACTTAAATGGCTTGGCTTTCCCACCTCAGCTAGCTTTTGGGATGTGGTTCTCGAAGATACTTAAGTACCTAACAAAAGTTGATAGAACCCGGATATATTGAAATATAACTAGATAACAAAACTACAAGATAAATCAAGTGTTAGAGGCACATGGACCCTCCCAATCTTGAGATACTCTCAAGCCCTAATCCCTAATCCATATTCCAAAATATTGCTTACTTTCTCCATTCCTCTACCCTCTATTTATAACCAACATCCCTAACAAAATCCCTATCTAGCTACTAATATATCCCTAATACCAATTCTATCATACTCATTCTTATAATATTGGTGATATGTCCTCAAGTGACTTTGAAGCAATAGTTATTAGGTTTAATCCAGTATCCCTTTTCCTGTTTCCAATCTTGGGGAATGTTAGGATATTACTGACAGATCACGTTACCTAGTATAATTTGACGAATTTTGCAATCTGAAATGTGGGACTTGCAGTAGGTGTTTCACTACAAAACAGAGTTGGATGGATTTTGATTTTTACATTAAACATGTTTGACATTTACATTTTAATGTCTCTCTAGGTGCATTATCATTAGGGTGATTCCACTGCTAATTTTTACCAATCTATTTGTCGCATGCAATTTCTGGTGCAGTTATTTATTTCTGGGGTGCCCTAAGCATTCTGCTGCTCTTTGCTTATCCTACTCCCGAGTTCCCTACTCCAAGTTTTGAATTCCACACGGCATTTGATGGTGTTGCGTTTGGAATTGTAAGCAACATTTTTATTTCAGAATGTAGTTATTTTTAATATAAAAGATTGATATCTGTTTTAAAGGTGCCATTTTAAAGGATACCGTCAAAAGCCCCTTGTTCTTTTGAAGTTTTCATTCCTCCTAGTTTCATGCTTGTGTTACTTCAAATATATAAGAGATTCTGTCCTGTTAGGTAGCAGGAGTACAGCAAACATACCATCAGTTTCACCATGAAGCCGTTGCTCGTATCTTTACTCCACAACTCCCACTTTTCACGTTTCTTGGTCGGATGCTCGTCGGTTTACCAACCATATTAATGGTAAAGTTTTGTAGCAAAGCTCTAGCTAAATGGATCCTTCCCATTGTTTCAAACACCTTGGGCATGTCCATAAGATCAACCAGCTATATCCCAATGCTAAATTCATCCTCGACTGGTAAGGTGGATGGGTGCAAACAACGTGGTCCTCTGCACAAGCTGTTCTTCTTCTCGAGCCAGGACTCGTTTGACATTGACACGGGTATTAGGTTCGTTCAATATGCAGGCCTTGCTTGGTCTGTGGTTGATCTTGTTCCTTCTCTTTTTGCTTATTTGAACTTGTGATCTTGTTAACTATAATCCAATCAGTTCAAGATTTACCTAACTGAATCCCAAGTTCTGTGTATATTTGTTATTTTGCATAGTCAATGTTTAGAGAAGTCATGTCCTTGTGTCATGGACATTATTTTGTATAATGAGGTGGGTCAATTTTATATGAAGCCAACGAATGTGGCCGTTGGCGACTACTTTCTGAGAAACAGAATCTGGAAATGGGTTGTAGGGTGGAATTGAACAAACAAATGATTTCTTTAAGTAGATGGTTTGAAGTTTGAACTATAGACTCCTTGGTCTATAACATTCATTTATATGTAAATGGAGCTATGTAGATGGGAAAATGATTTTTTATTTTTGGAAATAGTAAGCTTATTAGATTGCATTTAATACTCACTTGCTTTAAATAGCTCCATATTTTCTACTTTTATTCATTTTGATCGCATACTTTTATATGTTTATTTTGATCCTTATGTAATGGAAATTTGTAGGAATGATCAATTTAGCCGACCCAATATGTAAAATGTTCTTTTTCTTAAAAAAAAAATAATGCCAACTTACCTTCCGCTTACGTCATATGTACAATTCCAGATTATGGATTGTGCTCACTCTCGCTATTCCACAATCTTGATCTCTCACTTGTAGTTCGACAACTGATTGTTAGAGTTTGTCTCTCCTTTGAAATTTGGCTCATGATGTGATTGAGACAGAGTGTTACGTGTAAAAGGATGTAAAGCGAGATGGAGTGAGAGTGAGCCACCGAGACAACTTGTGAGAGACAACAAGACAACATGAGAGCAAGACAATGAGACACGTTTGAGAGAGACATTAAGTTAGTGAGACAACAAGACACGTTTGAGGGAGACATTATGATAGTGAGACATTTGGATAGCGAGATGGTTGGAAAGCGAGATAATGAGATGGTTGGATAGTGAGACATTAGGTGTCATGCCCTGTTCGAAGCCCCTTTATGTAACTAAGGAAAGACGTGGCCGCCTAGACATTCTACATGTATCTCTCTGCGAGATGACATGTTGAACACCTAGTGAGCGGATTATATATTGCCTTGTGATATAATTCATGATTACAGACTTATGATCAATAATACAGACATCCAAATACATTTTCAACATTTTATACTGAGTGACACATTTTTACTGACAAATGAATCGGTAGAACATTCACCAGTATTTTTCAAAGAAACAACAAAGGAAACCCTCCCCCCTTAATCAGATATCACTATGCAATCAATCAAGCATCACTTGAACTTTGATAATCTCAAATTTCTCTTCTAATCATTGATAAGAAAAACCTTATCCCATCTTCAAATTTCACTCACCACAGAAGTACACGAACTTGTCAACTTGTCTATGATTTTCTTATTCTTAAAACAGTTTCGTAACTCCCTAACACACTCGAGAGCGAATAAGAAAACAAAGCCAGAAGCCCAACAGAAACAGAAAACTAGGAGCGAATCTTAACAACCAGTCAAAGCCCAAAAAACTCAATCGAGAGAAAATAATTTAAAACCAAACTTAAATAAAATGATTAAATAAAGGAAGTGGAACCACAAACACAACAAGATGCATGGTTAAAGAGGCATATGCGTTAGGATCTCGAACCTCGACGATGGTAAGTGAAGAATTAGGTTCATAGAATGTCCCCATGGTGGGTAGAATTGATCCATTACGCTTATATGTGGGACAGATAATGGGTGAGGTGGAGATACTTGGAAGGGAGTGGAACCATGATGAGTAGAGTTGAGTCCATAATCGCTGGAGAATCGATCACGATGGATTAATTAACCATCCAGCATTAATTAAAGATTGCACATTTCTTTTTAAAGCCAAACAATTTTTAGTTGAGTGTCCTACTCATCCGACATGATAATCACATCGAACATTTGAATTATACCATTTTGGATAAGAAGGTTGTATAAGATTTATTTAGATAGAAGCCTGAGATAAAAGAATTCTATCTTTATTTTATTCAATCTCGGGCATACATTGCCTCAAGATGCCCCATGTTGAAAGAATTTTGCCTTAGTTATTCAATTTCAAGCCTTAATTGCATCCGAATAACCCATAATTAATAAATCACAAAAAAAAAATCGCAAAGATATATATAAAATTTATGAAAAATGATGCAAAAGCTTTTTTAATTTTATTATATGAGGCGTAAATATTTTGAGTTTTATTATATTTACGTAAATTACTCAAATTTAAAACTATTTATCCTTATAATTGAAAGATATAATAAATCTCACAATTTTAAGTTATAATAATAATAATTTTAAAGATAACTAAATAAACCAAGGATTATACAAGTACTTAAAAACTAATGTTATTAAGTATACAAAATTAAGTAACAAGAGAACTCAAAACCATGTTAGAAATAAGAAAACAAAACAAAACAAAATTAGCCAAAATATGAGGCATTTCAAAAATTGAAAAGCTTAGAAACGAAATGTTAAAATCCAAGAAATTAGTTTGGTTACAGAGACGTCCATCCGCAACAATAAAATTCAAACAAAAGATGGCAATAATAACAATAATTCGCTCCACTTGTCCAAAGTGTAGGATCTAAATTTCACAAAATCCCCGGACTGAATGGAAATTAAAATTAAAGCCAGCTTGATCTTGTGGTAGTGAAAAGGCTGTCTAGTCTCCAAAAATTCTCAGCCACATTCCTCGAAAATCAAAACTATGCTTCATACTAAAATTTTCTTAAAAATAAAAATGTAGCAATTCTACTAATTTTAACAGCCTTTTTTCCAAAAAAATAAAAATAAAAAAAGAACAGAAACAAACTTACACCACCTAGTACATGATTAAACAACGCCAGCACTATAATAATTTTCTACAATAGAAAAAGTGTTGTAACAAAATTAAAACTAATTGAGATATTCATATTATGGAGAAATGAGCCGAAGTGGTGAAAGAAAGTTGAGTATCTTTGAATCTCGAGGATGTCTTGATCTTCAAATACAAATCAGAGGGTTTTCTATATAAAAAGTTCTTGTCTCGCTCGCAGGCAAAATCATCACAATGCATGGCACAGCATATGTCACAGGGTTCTCTTTGCCTACAACAACCACACAACCCATTACTGTATACAGGGGAAGGGTTCAACTTAGCTGCTTCATAAGAAGTAATCTGGTGTTCTACGGGTGACGTCGGGTTCTCCTCTTCTGGGTGCTGGCTCAAACTGGTAGAGAGAAACACGCAGAGAATGGAAACAATCATTTAGATACGGACAGTCTAAGTTATGGAAACAATAAAGCAAGGATGAGAATTGTTTGTGGTGCATTCTCAAGTTCATTAGCGAGAGTGAGAAAGAGACCTGGATAAATGTATGACTCTTGCAGTCGTCAACCTCTAAAATTGAAGCCATGTTCCCACAGCGATAACAATAGTTAGGCGCACTAAAAATAGTAACCACCTTTTGTTCCTGCAGTCATTATACCAGAAATCTTTAAATCCATAAAATTATAAGAATAGAATAAGAGATTTGTAGAATGAGAATTTTATTAGACAAACATATTACATGAGCCCAGTTAAATCCATCCATGACAAGTTGATGAGCTCTAGCTATCAACTTTAAATTATTCATGTGATTGAATTGTTCAGATATGTCCTGCAAAGAAGAATTAAGAAACGTCAGGTCAGATAGAAAAGCCCTTTAATTTTTTTCTATTGGCATAACGATGAATGGCCAAGTGTGAAAATAACAAAAGCCTTGATGCACGGTTAGAATTTACCTGGCCAAATGTATACCCAGCACCCCGAGGTGAAATCCCCCAGCCACATCGGTCATCTGGATCAGACCATAATAGGTCACACATTGGGCCTTCATGTGGAACCTCTTGAACACGGTCAAAGTTTCGGATGTTATCAAGGGTTTCAATGGATGGTGACAACCCACCATGGAGGCAAAATATTTCAGACTCAACCTGGACGGAAATATAATACCCAACAGATAAAATAAATTGCATAAATAAGAGGCTGCTTGATAATAACTTTAATCTGTTTTCTGCTGTTGAAAGTTTTGTTAGAGTACTAATTTTCCCCTTTTTTGATAGAGTACAAATATTTTGCTTGTTCTATGATCCATCTACTAAAAGTAGTTTTCAAATTGACTTTTATGTTTTGAAATTTGCCTATAGTGCAGAAATGTTTTTAAAAAAGAAACCTGGCACATCAATTTAATTTCCAGAAAACCAAAAGACTAAGGGGACAATCCAAAAAGAATAAACCCACCAAAAATAAGCCAAAACATAAAATAAATAAATACAAAAAGGGTTCTAGACTTTGAGGATGAGGAACAGACACCAAAATCTAACCTCAGTCCACATCTACCCAAAGATTCTCTATTAGTCTCAAAGCCAAGAGAGCAACACCACCCCCAACATATCAAACAACAACGTTTATCACAACAGACCAAAAGCACATGATGATCTCCAAAATAAGAAAAGGAAAGAAAAGAGCACTATAAATGAACGACGACACCAAATTCTCCACAGCTCATGATCTAGCAGGTTCATTTAAAATTAATTTAGGTTAAAATATCATTTTGATCCTCCATATTTTGAAGTATGTTCAATATTAATCTATACACTTTCTCATTTCCGTACTTTCAATAAATTTTAAATTTAGTCCCTCAGGCAGGAAAAATAAAGTGTAGATATGTAAAAATGCTATAAATAACAAAGTTTTTTAAATCAACAATAAACTAGGATTGGGGACTAAATTTAAGATTTATTGAAAGTACAAGAACTCAAATTAAACAATTGAAAATATAGGGTCTAAAAGTTGAACAAACTTCAAAACATAACCAAAATGGTATTTTAACCACTAATTTATTTCATATCCTGTTCTTCAATCACATAAATATACAATGTAGGAGCCACGAAAGGCACTCAAAAAACAGCAAAAGATATATTGGTTTGAGATGGTAAATTGAGTAATAAAAGCAATAATTTACAAAGACACCCCAAATAGAATAATAAAATAAAAAATCACTAACCAAGGCAGTCAAAGGAAAATAGTCAAAAAGATCTGTAAACGTCTTCCATACATTAGCATTTCCATACCTGCAAGTACAAAACGGATCACACTGAGGTAGATTTTTAAACAATGCCAAAGGTAATCATGAATCATAGAATGCTTAAAAAGTTTATTGACCAATTGCAACAAATTAAAGATTTTACTGCAGATACATCACTATTCTTTTAATATCCATGAGCTATAAAGCACTGAGACTTCTGAAGTGGCCAAGTGTCAGACACATGTCGACTGACACGCTTGGACGCTCCAACACGTGTTCGACATGCCATCTGGATGTCCATTATTTTATTTATATTTATTTACACACTTTCTCCATACTAACACACTTCACCTCTAAAGACTTGAACCACAAAACTCTTTTCCAAAGGTAAATAAATAAATATCCTACTTGATTCTTCTTTCAACTTTATCAACGATGGTGACTTCAACTTCAAACCCACGCCACAACTGCAGATGACTTATGTGACTTCCCTTATTGTTTTTTTTTTCTTCCGTTTTTATCTATCTTTTTTTTTCCATTTCTATTTTCCCTTACTTTTGTTAAAATATGTGCAGAAATTTCACAATATGTCAAATGATGCACACATATATTTAAATAAAATAACAAGTCCCCCACATATTGTGTCCTATTTTTTTAGATAATGATGTGTTGCCATGTCGATGTCTTGCCATATTCGTGTCACGTGCCAGTGCATCTTAGATCGTGAGTATTTGGACCAACTTATATACACTTCGATTATTCTCACACTTCGATTATTCTCACAGGACAAACCACCAATCCTACAAGCCTTGGATGCCAAGAAAATTCATACAATATGAAATTCTAGATATGTGACCACCATGGATTGACTCATTTAATCTAAGTCCTTCATTTATTAAACTCATGGCCCTTAAAGATGTTTCTTAAGCTTTTCCATCTTTTTGAACTTGGTCGCTCATCATATCCAACCTCATTATTTGTATTTCAACTAGAGGTATACAAGAAGTAGCAGCAAATCCAGCTGAAACTGACCAAGGTAATGGCGGTAGGTCGGGGTTAAGTTCAGGGTGGTCAGTTGTCATTTTTTATTTTATATATTGTTAGTGTATTTTTGTTTTTTTTATAATTTGTTGCAGCCCAAAGCCCAGTCCACTAACTCCGCAGTCCACGAAGCCATCCTTCTCTCAATTTTTTTATTTAAAAAAAACCCCGCAAAAGAAAGCCCACAAACATGGGTGGCAACATAAAATGGGCCTCCATTTGTGAGAAATAAGACCTAACAGATAATTAAAAAAAAGGCTTAGTAATGAAAGCCCATAAGGAAAAAATCTTAGAGAGGACCAGACCTCAATCCAAGCAAGATCTCTCTAGGCTTAAAAATTTCTCACTCCAAAAACCCCACAAAAAGGTAACCAGATTCATCAATCTAAGACATTGTAGTTCATGCAATTCACCAATGTTTGCAATTGGTCATTGATTTTGATTTCTTTTCTCCAATGCTGATACCATTCAGCACAAGAATCAAACATCCGTAAATATACTAATCCTACAGTCTCATTGATCATACAAATTATCCCCCAAAACTCAACAGGGGGAAGAGAGACAGACATAGAGACGGTAACAGAGACGAGACAGGGAATAGAAAAACTCACTTCCTTAAACATTCGTCGTAAAAGCCATAAACCTGAGTGATCTGAGAACAAAAAAGAAGAAAGGATGAAATGGTGCAAGTTAATTTGGGCGTTCAGCATTTCAATGAACATGTCTAATATAGATGAGGCAAATACCCAAAAACAAATGCATTGAGGTGTGAAAAGTAGTACAAATACGCACAGCCATTATTCAACCTAGAATGAACTTGAGGAGTAGTCAAATGAAAAAAAAAATTCATGCAGAAAGCACCAATTATTTTTACTCTCCCTCGCTCCACTTCTAATCCCAACATTTTGGACTAAGCATATTTAAAATTACGGTATAGGCATTTGAAATTAAGAAGCAAAATTGTGTGCATCATTTGTTCGAATATATAATGTATCATGAACCCAAATATAGAGTGTAAAATTATACCTGACGGCTCTCATGATTCCCTCGAAGAATGGTAATCCGGTGAGGATAGCGAACCTTTAGAGCCACTAATAACTGGAGTATGGTAGACAACCATATATATTAGCCCGAAAACCATATATATTAGCTCAAATATATCAGCCAGCCAAAACCTACAAGTCTTACATTTACATTATACATGATTTGTCTTAAGAAAAAAACTATTACATAATTTATGATTTGTATGGGATATATGAATGCCTTGACAGAATGATGAATGGGAAAATCTATTAATTGGTATTAAGGGCTTACCGTGACAGTTTCAACAGAATAATATCCCCGGTCCACATAATCTCCCATAAACAGATAATTGGTGTCCGGACACTGTTACAATATTATGTAAGTATAGATTCAAACCTGATCCAGAGGATGCTCAAAAGAAATCAACTCACAGAAATGAACCCACAAGTTCAAGCTTTTTGGCTATCAAGACAATAACAAATATCTTATCCGAACTCCATCTTTCAGAAGGGCAAAAAATAACATTTTAACTTGATATAAAATTTAACGAATATTAAAATAGTATAACTTGTACCTTCCCTCCAATTTGAAAAAGCTCTGCAAGGTCATGAAATTGCCCATGAATATCTCCGCATATTGTTACTGGACTCTTCACAGGCTGAGGAGGAGAAAAAGTATTCCATGCAACATGGATAAAAGAAGGATAAGAAGTTTGATAATAGCAACCACGAAAACAGGCATAATTTTAAACAACAAAACAAAAAACCATATGGTTAACAAATGGAGCCTAAATAACAATGTTATGTGCTACCATTCTGAATTTAAAATAGACAGGAAAGTCCAAAAATGCTAGTTTTTCTACTATCAACTCAACTCCATTCATTTTCTCAGGTGAAAAAGAGTTGTATTAATAATAAAAATAACAGAAAAGAGAGGGCCTAAGTGTCTTCCGACTCTTCCCTAACCAAATGGCCACGATGCTTTGAAGCAAACAAAGTTTGATTCTCAAAAGAAAGAAAAAGTAAAAAAATGAAGAATATATGGCCAAAATATCTTGCCACAAATGAAATTGCCTTCGAACATCTTGAAATTGAAATGATTAAATGATCATACAAAATGAATTTACAATTGAACATCTAGAAAATTGAAATGATGAGAATGAATGATGATGATGATGATAACCAATCACTACAAGAACTCTAGATCAAGTGTTATTCCAAAGAGAAATCATAAACGGATAAAATGAAAAAAGAAAAAAAAAGTTTGAACGCACAATGCCACAATTGTAATACCTGTACATTGCTCTCTTCCATTAGAACCTCTTTGGCTTTGTCACACAATGCCCTAACCTACAGAAACAAAGGAATCATGTTAATTTTACATATCCAAATGCGTCATAGGGTCAAATTCACCAAACTTGCGCACAAGGTACAAAACCACCCTGAAGTCAGTAAGGATAGTGAATTCTGACATCCTATGAGCTATGGCATCCCTTTAGAGCTCCTTTCTTCATCAAATTTGCAGTTACACCCATTTCATTATTCTTGCCTAGGGAAGCCGTTTTCTATAATCTTCTTGTGTTTGAGGATTTCATATCCTCCTCTATAACGTACTATGTAGAGAGTAACAAATAAATTAAATTTGCGTTCCAGGAAGACGAAGAAGATAAAGGAAAGAATGAAAGAAGCGGAATAGGATATCAGGATTCAGGAGTCCGGAGTCCGGAGGGACTCATGAACATGTTACATAGCAGATGACTCGTTTCTAAATAAATACAAATAATGTTGAAAAGGGCATATTACTGATAAATAAAAACTACTGCTTCAAAGATCAAATACATGGAAATCTCCAGACATCCTAGATGAAACCAACTCCATTTTATCATTTCAATAAGATGTCAATCCTAATATAAAAATTTTGGAAGTGGATACAGAAGAAATTTACAGTAACAAGACATACTCACAAGTCACACCATTATGCCTGAATCTACAGCTGAGAACCCAGAAAAGAGTAAACAAAAAAAGAAGATCTCACCCAATTAAACAGATGTCTTATAATTTCCCTTTTTCCATGGACAAGATTCAATAACCATCTTCTACTAAAGGTCCCCGATCACATAGGCAAGGTAAGATCTCCCAATAAATTAGAATTAATAAAAAAAAAAGGTTCAAAACTCAAGGCCTGAATCTTGTCTTTCCCCAATTTGTTTTAGGTCAGATACAAAAATCCCCCAAAATCGAAAACAGAAGAAAAAGATGAATCGGAAAACAGAACCTGTTGCTCGGAAAGCGGCTTGCACTGCATGAGCTGCGAGATCTGCTCGTCCAAGCTACTGTTGGCCTCGGACAACATCGAATCCGTGCCCATAACTGGACCTGATGGAGGAGCCCAAAGTGTGACGGTTCAGAGAGAAGGCCCGGCGGGGGCGTGAGACTCCACTGCGGCGGTGGGCAGTGGACAGAGAGAAGAGAGAAGAAAGAAGAAGAAGAAGAAGAGAGAGAGAGAGAGAGAGAGAGAGAGATGGAGATGCGCGTGAAAGAGAGAGCGTGTAGGGAAATGAAGTTGAATTATAGAAACCGGCAATGGCGATGGATTATTGGATTGAGTGGAGGGAAATAAATTAAAAAAATATTAAATGTTTTTATATTTAAAGGTCATTCATTATAATCTGCTGTGCCAACCTTGATGGGAGCTCACATGCTCCCACCCAATGGGTACACGCCACGTCAGGCGCTTAAAAAAATACAAATATATTTTCCATTTTTTGTGTTTTTTGACAATAACCCTTATTTCATTTTCCACCTTACAATTGGTTCTTTTTTTTTTCTCACATATTAATGGCCCAATAATTGTCTATTCGGTCTTTCATTATAAATATTATAACAACAAAATAGATATCATTACTGCTTAATCCTTAACAAATACATCCCCTACACCCTTACTTCACTTCAGTGTGTAATGTTAAGTATCCTTACTCTCTAAATACTGCCATCACCTAATTGCCATTTCCCTACCTAAAGTCGCATCACACGCACATAGGTAGAATTCGATCATTTTCTTTTCTTTTCTCTTTTTTAATAATTTTTACTTTCCCTCTTTTACTTTTTGTTTTTTATTTATTGTTATATTATATTTGTGTTCTCGTTGTGCTCATCACAAGACGTTATTAGCACAATTTCCGATATTTTTTCGCTAAAGGTTGGTCCTAAATGTATGTCGGTTTTCCCTCTTTGTTATAATTAGTAAGGGGTTATAACTTCACATTATTTAAAATGCCTAAAATTCTAAGAAAAAGTCATCGATGCAATTATGTTAAAGAAGACATTCTCTATCATTCATGTGTTAAATATGCTCATGAATCAGTAACATGAGAGAAATATCTTAAAAGTATTCTAAACTCATTTTGTGCCTTCTCGAGGCTGAATGAAATAACGAGTTATGGTCAATTAGATTAACAACATTTCATGAACTGAATATTGTAAATTTTAATAATGGTAAATGAAAACTCATGAATCTTGACCAATTGGAACAATGTTGTTTTTGGAAGTGAATGTTGTAAAATTTGACTATTGTAATCAAGATTGCGAGACTGCGGTAAAAGAAGAAATAAGTATTATTTTCATGGTAATCATCGAAATTTCAAAAGAACCACACAAAATGATGATTAAAAGTTTCACATGTTAGATGTGATACAAAAGAGACATAGTTTGTACCCATTTAATTTCTTCTAGAAATTACAATCATTACTACAAAATCATATATATTTTAGAAATTTTTTTTAAAATAGAAGAATTGGCAAACTATTTAGAGATAATTGTGAGAAAAACAAAATTTAATACAACAAACTTAAAAATAGCAAGTTTGAAAAATATTAAGAATTGTGGCAAAACCGGTGGTTACATAATTTTTTGGATTTTTTTTTACCGGTTTAAGTAGGATAATAGGTGTTTTCAGATACAATGTATTTGTCAAATAACACATAATTATATTTGCAAACTACTAATTTGGATTAACAAGATTTCCTATCCCCTAAATATATGTCTATAATTCATAACAAATTTTTGAATTTTTAGTATTTAAATCAAATTAATTAACATTTATTTATTTAATTCATGTTTAATCAAGATTTTCCCTACAAAATTGCTAAAAGAATTTCAATCGTTCCTCGTTCATTAGATTTCATAATATTTTGAATTCAAATATTATGAAACATAATCCATAAAACAATGACAATCACTCCTTCATTATTTTCATATGATAATACATAGTACCTATGGTTAATAAAAAAATGGTTACGAGAATTTCAACCATTCCCAAATCATTATATTTCATAATATTTTGATTTCAAATATTACATCATATCCTTAATGGAAAACATAAGTTATGCATTTCGTATTATTTATATTTCAAGTTATTTTTAAAAAAAATTATTAGATAATACATAGTACGTATGGTTAATAATAATTTAAAAACAAAGTTTTATCATCACTACAATCGTACTAATTATGATTATACACTTATTTTGATTGATTTTTATTAAAAAAATAATTTATTGTGTCTTTTGTATCGGATAATTATTTTTCAAATTGTGTTTTTTAATTACATTAATATTCATATTTATTTTAATTAGATGTTTTATTTTGTATGTGACGTTTTATTTCCAATCATCATTATTATGCATGTGTAATCAAGAAATATAATACATGTGTTATATCTCTTTATGTAGGATAATACGTGTTTTACTTGTATTTACATTATACAAATAATGAGACCAAATATCATACCGTATAGTGTATTTGCAAACTTTTGAAAAATATTAACTAATTTAAGATATTTTTGAGATTGACAAGATTTTCTCAATATCTCCTAAATATATGTCTATAATTCATAACAAATTTTTGGATTTTTAATATTCAAATCAAATTAATTAAATTTTATTTATTTGATTCATAAAACTTATGTTTAATAAATATTTTCTCTAAAAAATTGTTAAAAGATTTTCAACGGTTCCTCCTTCCTTAGATTTCATAGTATTTTGAATTCAAATATTGTGAAATCTAATTCCTAAAATAATGGCAATCCACTATTTTCAAAGGATTTATATTTTAAATTGTTTTAAAAAAATTTATTAGATAATACATAATTGTTTTAATTTATATTTCAAATTGTACGCATATTTTGATTGATTTTTATTTAAAAAAATTAATTTATTGTGTCTCTTTTATTAAAGAAGTGTACTTTGCAAACAACATTCAAATTTGGTAAATGTTAACTAAATTTGCTATTTTGTTGCTAGATTTATGATAATGACTATTTTTAAATTTTTTATATTTTAAATAATTTATTAAATAACACGTAATATATATTTGAAATTATTCTAAACTTATTAAACAATTTCAATCGTTAATAAAAGAAGTATTCTAAACTTATTCCATGCCTTCTTGAGGCTGAATGAAATAACGAGTTATGGTCAATTAAAGTAACATCATTTCCTAAACTGAATATTGTAAATTTTAATAATGGTAAATGAAAACTCATGAATCTCGACCGATTGGAACAATACCATTTTTTGAAGTGAATGTTGTAAAATTATACTATTGTAATCAAGATTGCGAGGTTGTGGTAAAAGAAGAAATAAGTATTATTTTCATCGAAATTTCAAAAGAACCACATAAAATGATGATTAAAAGTTTCACATGTTAGATGTGATACAAAAGAGACCTACTTTGTACCCATTTAATTTCTTCTAGAAATTACAATAATTACTACAAAATCAGATACTTTCTAGGGAAATTTTAAAAAACAGAAGAATTGGCAAACTATTTACAACTCATACCAAAATTTTATAGAATTTTTTATAGAAAATAATAGAGATAAGTGTCAATGAGGTTCGAAACCACCACGTGGAGGCCCATTTTCGCGTGTTTTTGACGAAAAATTGGGCAAAATTTTGAAAAGTTGACTTTCAATTACGAAAATGCCACTCAAAATGAAGGGAAAAAATAGGTTAAAGAATTTTTTTTTCTTCTTTGGTATGGAGTGGTAACTACGACAATTTCTCAAACCCCTTGTCAGATGGCACCAAGTGAACTAAAGGAGTTAAAGAATCTGTTGGAAGAGTTAGTAAAAATAGGTTACATACAATCTAGTATCTCACCATGGAGAGCCCTCGTCCTGTTTGCGAGAAATAAAGACGGATCTAGGAGACTGTGTATTGACTATTACCAATTGAACAAAGTGACAATAAAGAATAAGTACCCTTTGTCACGAATAAACGACCTCTTTGATGTGTTGAAAGGAGCTTTAGTATTATATCAAAGATAGACTTGCATTTGGAATACCACTAAGTAAGGATTAAGGAGTCAGATGTGCCTAAAACAACCTTCAAAACGCGTTATGGGCATCATGAGTTCTTGGTAATGCCCTTTCGGATTAACCAACACCCCAACAACTTTTATGGACCTAATAAACAAAGTGTTTCATTACTACCTAGACCAGTTTGTCATTGTCTTCATTGGTGATATTTTGGTTTACTCCCTAAACACGGAAAGTCATGCAAAACATTTAAGAATTGTGTTACAGACCTTGCAAGAAGAAAAGTTATTCGCAAAATTTAGTAAGTGTGAGTTCTGACAGAATTAGGTAGTGTTTCTTGGGCATATTATATCCTTAGAAGGATTGAAGTTGGGTTCACAAAAGGTGGAAGCAATTGAAACTTGGGAACGTCCAAAAACGATTTCTAAAGTAAGAAGTTTTATTGGCCTGACAGGTTACTATAGGCGATTTGTAGAAGGATTCTCACAATTAGCCCTTCCTTTTACAACACTTACCAAGTAAGCGGCGAAATTTGAATGGTCGCATGAGTGCGAAAGAAGTTTCCAAGAATTGAAACGGAGCTTACTCTCCACCAATTCTCGCATTACATAGGCTTGGAAAAGAATACAAAATCTTTTGTGACGCACCAAGGCCTAGGATGCATTTTAATGTAGGAAGGGAAAGTCGCTTACGCATCCCAACAACCGAAAATACATGAGCACAACTACCCAATGCATGACTTGGAGTTGGCGACCATTATACATGCATTAAAGATTTGGAGACATTACTTATTTGGGAAAAGATGTAACATATTCACTAATCACAAAAGCTTAAAATACATCTTTGACTAAAGAGAATTAAACTTGAGACAAAGGTTTTGGATGGAATTAATTAAGGAGTATGATTACACTATCGCTGGAGTTGGTTGTCAGAAGAGTGCCAATAGAGTCTCTAGAGGTGGTGGTTGGAGATTGGTTGACGACAAGCAGTGGAGGTGGTGTACGAAAGGTGATCGACGAACTTCCCAATCCTTGAAACAAATACCGATAGGATTGATAAATAACCAAAAAATCTTGCTAATTTGTTCTATAAATCTTTCATGTACCACAAACATAATCAACACACTTGAATCAAATAAATTCAAATTTAAAACTAATTTTGTTCTTTTTTCTCCAAAACTTAAATCTCTCTCACCCTCTTTCCGACTCTCTACCCTTCATTTACATTCTTTTTTTCAAATTGAAATCTTGAAGCAAATTAGGAGAACAAAATTGAGTATAATAATAATAAAAAAAATAGAACTAACATATTGGTGTTAACATCCATGACAAAGTAAAATGAACTAGAAAAATAAAATAGGTTCAACATATATATAAAATAAACTCTACGAAATTGCAGATAAATATTCTCACAATATATCAGAATACCCAAAAAAATGAGGAATAAAGAATTGAGAGGAAGAGAAGAAAAAGAAGCACTTCAATGGATCATAAATATATCACAAACTTGAGAAACTAAAAAAATTGCATGTGGATGAATTGTATTTAGCATGTGAGTTCAGAAAGTGAAGTAGAATAACAATACACATAAATGGTGATGCTCAAAGTCTTAAAGATAATGACTTTTTAAACTCTCCAATAAAACATCAATTTATCATTTAGTCTTTAATTAAAAATTAAAACCTTAGATTATTAAAAGTGATTATCCTTTTTGGTAACATAGTCATCTAAATATAGAAGTTACCTCATCATTTTGTTAGAGAGTTAATGGAATTGATAAGAACCTTCTACGCCCTTGTACTACCTTCAAGATCAATCACACATTCAAGAGCCAAGAAACTACTGTTAGCATTGAATTATCACATTCAAGAGGAAGTGCACCCAATTGAAGAGATTCAAACAACGACAATTAATCAGAAGATTTATAGTTAAAGGCACTACATGGTGGAACCAATTGAGC
This sequence comes from Cucumis sativus, assembly GCF_000004075.3. Taxonomy (NCBI): domain Eukaryota; kingdom Viridiplantae; phylum Streptophyta; class Magnoliopsida; order Cucurbitales; family Cucurbitaceae; genus Cucumis; species Cucumis sativus. The sequence continues at coordinate 21,365,482 of NC_026658.2, forward strand.
TTTGTAATTTTTTTTTTTGCAAAAACGTACCTTGTTTTTTGGAATTTTATTATTGGACCCATATATATTTATTTGACTTTTAGTTCCTTTGAGTTAGGGATAAAATGGACTTTTTATGTACTTTTTAGTGTAGTAGAATGAGTTTTAAATAGGCAATCAAATATAACACATGAGTTTTTTTTTTTATATAATTTGATGTTTAGGGTATTTTCTACATTCGGATAAGTTTGATCACTTTGCTTGTGGAGTGTTTGAATTTGAAGTGAGAAACTAGTTCTCCTTATCTCTCTGTCTTTGATCAAAGGGTAATCCAAATCTAATTAATTCTTTTGGGTTGTTGTCAAATTGATTTGAGAGTTTTAGAATTTAATATTAGGAGTTCACCAGTTGGGTTCTTAATTTTCAAATTTTAAGGTTTTCATATATGGAAGGGAAGTTTGCAAAAAAATAGAATTTTTTTTTATGATAATAGAACTCACGCCACTCACATTTTCAAAATTGCAAAATAACAAATTTAAGAGCAAATTACTGTTAGATTTGCTATATTTGCAATATGCAAAAAAGAGATCTTATGAACGATTTATTATTTTTTTATTCTTTTGTCATCTAATATAATTTCTCTATTACGAATCTTAACAACAATGACGAATCTTAACAACAATGACCAAAATAAGCTTTTTTTTTTTAAAATTTTTAAGTTGAGAGACCAAAATAGAATTTAAATCTTATTTTAACTAACCTAGCTCAAGTCAAGTTGGTGGACTAAACATCACTTAGATTTAAGAATTGAAATTGGGTTGCACTCAATGGTATTTGTATCTAAGGTTGGGATGAATGTTGAATCCCCTAGCCTCTAGTTATTAGAAAAAGAAAGAGAGAGAAAAGATTAAACCAAGAATGTGTCAAGAAGAAGTAAATGAGGATGAGTGAGTTAGACGGGCTAGATAATTTTGTATTATATATACACAGACAAATCCTCCCTTTCTCATGAAACAAAATGGTATAATCACGATCACTTTCCTCGAGGAAAAATCAGAATTTGTGAAGGTGAATTGCGTAATTTGGCGTTAATAAAAATATCTTTACACAAAACATAATCCCAAGGCGAGGAGAGCAATAGCAGCCGCAAACATTATGAATGACAAAACTACCCTTATTGAGTTTTGAAAGCTTACACTACGGCCACTCGTTCTTCTAATCTACACTACCAAACAAAAAACGTTATAACCATGGTCACAATCTCTCTCTCTGTTTCATTGTCATCACCATTCTCACTCTCACTCCACTCTCTACTCTCCCGTTAACCAATTTTCAGTTTCTCTTTTTGATGTCTTTCATGAACACCACACCATGATTGTTTGCAGAGCTTTAAGCTTCACTTTGGGGCCGCCATTGCCGCTAACATCTGGTGTCTGTGCTACACAAACGGAGTATTCTCAAACTTCCTCTTCCTCTCTTCCACTGCGCACCAAATGCGTCTCCCTTTCTGCAGCTGATGGATTTGAGTGGAACCCCACCCAGTACTTCGCCAAGGGCTCTAATTTGAAAAGGCGAAGTGGGGTTTATGGAGGTCGAGAAGATGGTGAAGAAGGTGAGGCAGAGAGGGAGCGAGATGTTCGTTGTGAAGTGGAGGTTGTGTCGTGGAGGGAGCGTCGGATTCGTGCTGATGTTTTTGTTCATTCTGGGATTGAATCGGTTTGGAATGTTCTTACGGATTATGAGCGGCTCGCTGATTTCATACCTAATCTTGTTTCCAGGTACTGTGGCTGATTTCTTTTTTGAAATGCTCGTTCGTTACGTGTTCTTGTTTTCATGTTGTTCCGTGAAATGTATGTGGAAACTGTTACATGTTTCTTAATACTTTTTTCTCCAGGCATTACATGTCTGTAATCTGTTCTTGTTGCAAGTTTTCGTCAGGTGGTTACTTTAGGACATTAATGTTTGGTATTTGTGTCTGTTGTTATTACATGTCTGTAATCTGTTGTTTTTGCATAAATGTGATATTTCTTTGGTTGAGATGACAGTTACCATGATAAAAAGTGCTAAGAACCTGGGTTGATTGCCCAAAACATTCTTTAACAAACCAACATTAATTATTTAGACATCTGCATTAGCCATGCCGGTAGTTCTGTCTGAATCAAGCTCTTATTATGACATGGAGATGCAACTTACAAAGTTTTACTAATGTGTGTGCTCGATTGAATTGGTCGTGCCTGCACTTTAGATACATATCTTGGTTTGTTATATTGCCCTAGCAAACATATCACTTTGGTTGGCATGTCAAGGTCTTGTGAAATAATAACTATTAAGGTTGTTGTCTTTGTCATGTGGATCATTATATTGAGTGAAGGGACAAGTTGAGCTCATCAGTTGTGATATTACAAGATTATTAGAATACCAAAAAACCTTTTTACTGTTACACAATGAATCAAATGTTTGTGTCATGATGACAGTTATTGATGAAACAAGAAAGAAAGAATGTAGGTGTTACTGTAACTCACCTTGAATTATGTACTGCTTTACTACAGAAAACCCAACTGCTGAGTATATATTGCTTCAAAGCCATTTTTCGTGATAGTTTGACTTTGAAAAAGACACATATTTCCTAAAGATCTTGTTCTAGCTGTTGAGATTTTTTACCATGTTTTCTTCATCTCTGTTGTACAAGTGGACTGATCATTATTTTCTGTGATTCTGTCCAGTGGGAGAATTCCTTGTCCACATCCTGGTCGGATATGGTTGGAACAAAGAGGTCTGCAACGAGCATTGTATTGGCATATTGAAGCTAGAGTTGTCTTGGATCTTCAAGAGCTTCTAAATTCGGTGAGAAAACCCTGAGGCCATAATCTGTCTAGAAGATCTGTTTTATCATTTTATTTTCGATGATGCATATAGCTATCTAATTAGCATCAAAGTATCACACATATCTCTTTGCACTACCTTTGTTACTATTGACATCATGCTACCTTTTAATATTAGTGAATTGTTGGTCTTAGGATGGTAGTCGTGAACTCCTTTTCTCCATGGTCGATGGGGACTTTAAAAAATTTGAAGGCAAATGGTCCATAAACGCTGGTACAAGGTAAAATTTTGTCTATTTTGTTCTTTGACACTAACTTTAAAAATATAAGAATACAAAAATACAGTAATTTTTATGTCATTCACAGAAATTAGCATAGAATGGTTAAATTGTCATTCACATACATTAGCATAGAAGGGTTAAATTGTTATTTAGTCTTATAGTCTGCATTTGATTTGAATTTGGTCTCATTGGTTGATTTCATTTTAGTGCTTATTAGTGATTGAAAGTTGCTACTTTTGTAGTTTTTTGGGTGGGCGTTCCCTCTTCCTCGGCTCTTAGGTTGTCTTATTTTATTTTCAATAAAAAGGATTGATTCTCACGAAATAAGGGAAATTTGGTCCCAATGGTTTTTGTAAAGAAACCTCCTTCCGCACCGTAAAATCAAGGAAATTTTTAGGTTGGTGGCTTTTACTCAAATTGGATATCCTCTTCTTTAATTGAGGATTTTGGTTGCACCTAACTTTTGGTAGTTTTAATGCATTTTTCTTTGACCAATAATATTGGTCACTCAATATGATCACAGTTCTCTTCATTTATAGCTAAACTATTTTTTTCATGTTGTTGAATTCTTCTGAAGTAATCATGTCTGGATATTGTTCTTTTTAGTTGCTAATATGCATGGCTATCGCTGCTATTTCCTTTAGGTCATCTCCAACAATGTTGTCGTATGAAGTTAATGTGATACCGAGATTCAATTTTCCTGCCATTCTTCTAGAAAGAATAATTAGATCAGACCTACCAGTGAATCTACGTGCCTTGGCATGTAGAGCCGAAGAGAAATCTGAAGGGGGTCAAAGAGTAGGAAACATTAAAGACTCCAAGGACGTGGTTCTCTCTAATACACTTAATGGTGCTACATGTGTAAAGGATGAAATAGTACAGGAAAATTCTAGAGGGGGTAATTCTAATTCCAATTTAGGATCCGTGCCCCCATTATCTAATGAACTGAATACCAACTGGGGAGTTTTCGGAAAAGTATGCCGACTTGACAAGCGTTGCATGGTCGATGAAGTTCATCTTCGCAGATTTGATGGTTTGTTGGTAAGTGAATCAACCCTTGCATCCTTGACTTATAGGGATAGTATATGAGGTTTAATGTCTCGTTGTGCGTATTTTTTAATTGGACTTTTTGTAATTATCAACTGGGTCTTGTCGTTTTGGATAGGAGTCCTTTCTTGTAGATAGTTTAAGACTCCTTTTTGTGGGATTGTTTTTTGCATGCCCTTGAATCTTCTTTCATATATGATCCTCTCCGTCGAAAGATTTTCTTCTGAATCCCTATTTCTTTATAATGTGGTTCTACTCTACAATGTAATTGTATCTAATATCTACAGATTCTTTTAGATTCATCATCAGAGGAGCCACTAGAATAGTAGAAATAAATAACTCTGACGGTTTTTCAATGAACGTAATCCAATTTTGTATTCATGGCACTTTAATGACCAAAATTTCTTATATTTTGAATATCACTGAAGGAAAATGGAGGTGTCCATCGTTGTGTGGTAGCTAGCATAACAGTGAAGGCTCCAGTTCGTGAAGTCTGGAATGTACTGACTGCTTATGAAAGTCTTCCCGAGTTAGTTATCTTTGCCTCTTTTCTTCAATTTCTACTTTTATCTTTTGTGTTTTTTAAAATCTAATTTTCATTGCCTAGCAATTGAAGGGAGGTGTTTTCTAAACGTTGGTGCATTAATTTTAATCTTTTCAAGAGTTTCTAATAATCTTGTCCGGACTTTGTCAAATCATTAAAACTATTTTTAGCAGAATTCTCAAATAAAATTGCAAAAACATGATTAACTTAGCATTAATTGAACATAACAGCTAGAATCAGGAACAAGAGTCTGATGAATATATAATGTTTCTTCTTCCTCAAACTAGGCATCTGTTCATTGACCTGGATTCTGGGTGTGCTCATTTGGATTATCATTTTCCTTCATTCATCTGCACATAATAATGCTATTTTGAGCTTTCGTATACTTTTTATAGGTGTCCTATCATTTTCTTGGGTATTATTACTTCTAAGTTTTTTTTCTCTTAATTTATTTGAAAATCTTTTTATTAATGAAATTAATTGATTTCAGAGTAGTTCCAAATTTAGCAATCAGCAAGATATTGTCAAGAGAAAGCAACAAAGTTCGCATTCTTCAGGTGAAAGTGGAATTTTAATTGCAATTCTGATGAACCTGCTTTTAGCAGTTCTTTTATCTATCTTTGTGAGTCATGTTGGACTTGACAATATTCATGTTGGATTTGACTAGTAAGTCACGTGTTGGCTTGGTTCTTACAGCCTTTTGTCTACGGAATTTAAATGAAAAAGTTTTTAAAAGAAAAATAACCGAGGAAAGGAATGTCCAACGGGAAGCTAAAAGAGCTGCTATATACAATGAGAAGAAAAATAAGAAAGTCTAGAGCCATAGGTATGTGCATAGCTTGCAGTCCTGTTACTAATTTATGATAATACAAGGATGAGTTAATATTAATAATGGGCCAATGATTAGGTGCAGTCTTGACTGGACACACCTCATGCAGCCCTCACTTATTACACAATAGAAATGTTGCAATCCAAATTTTTTAAAGGAAAAAAGAAAGAAATGAAAGTGTTTACTGTTTGCCATGTTGCAAATTGTAATTGGACAGCTGATGGACTGGACAAATATAGGTGCAGCCTAGGGTGTAAAGTATTTTTCTTAATTAATATACCAGATGAACCAAACTTCAGACTCTCTTGACACTCTACTAGTGCTACTTTAAATACCTGATGTAATGTTACTTGACGTGATTGCTACCCTTCTGCATTTTACATGTGCTATGCATAGATATGAACGCTACAACATGTAGCTTATTGAGGGTAACCAGTAGCTACTAACAGTTTAATTTAGTTAGCTAAAGCAGTTAGTTGGTTAGGAATCAGATAAATAGTGAGACTAAGTCGATTATTTCGTCAAATTGTACTTGATAACTGTCTATTGAAAGTAACGACAAAGAACTAACACAAAGATTTATGTGGAAACCCTAGTACAGGGAGAAAAACTACGGTAGAGAGTTTTCTTGTGCAACAAATGGTATAAGAGGGGAAAGTTAATGGGCAACAAGAGCCTAAATGAAAAAGGAAAAATAATTAGGGTGACATAAATTACAAAACCACCCCTGAGCTTTAACACACAACAAGTTCACTAATTCTAACACTATCCATAGAATGTGCTCTTAAAATATAAAGTCTAAGATTTACATACTTTGACTCTGTACTTTTGGAGAATATAATGATCTTATTTTTTAATCAAACTAAAGATACATAAACACACGTGTATATATAGGCAACTAAGAAACTCTAATCTAGGGAATGTAAATTTACAATAAAGGATTATTATACATAATTATGATATAAACACATTATAACATTCCTCCTCAAGCTGGAGCAAATATGCCAACCATGTCTAGCTTGTTGCACAGGTAGCTTATTCTTGCTTCATTTGCTGCTTTGGTAAGGATATCTCCGTATTGATATCAGCCCTTGTATTTTCTTGCGAATAAAATGACAATCCACTTCAATATGTTTAGTTCTTCGTGAAATACCAGGTTGGATGCAATGTGATGAAATATTAAGTTGGATGCAATGTAAAGAGCAACTTGATTACCACATCATAGTTTAGCTGGCTAAGTAACACTGAATCCGATCTTAGATAAAAGTTAGTGTATCCACATTATTTCGCACACAAATTGTGCCATAACTCTATACTCTAACTCAACACTCGAATGTGAAAAAACTTTGTAACACACCTTATCACTCTCCCTTTGGGCAACAAACCTGGGTGGTTGCTCCATATAAACTTCCTCTGGAAGATCACTATGAAGAAAAACATTCTTAATGTCGAGTTGATGTAAGGCCAATTGTGAGTAGCAACTATGGAAAGAAATAGTCAAATGAAAGTTAACTTGGCATGAGAAAATGTATAAAAAATAATCAATCCCATAGATTTGTCATAACCTTTGGCGACGAGATGAAATTTCAATTGAGCCACTGTTCCATCGGAATTTACCTTTATAACAAACACCCATTTACACCCAATAGCCTTCTTTTCGGTTGGACTCGAAACCAGATCCCAAATACCATTATCATACATAATAGTCATCTCCTCAATCATTGCACCACACCACTTAGGATGAGATAAAGCTTCATGAACAGAGTTAAGGATATAGGCGGAATTAAAAGATGTAATAAAGGAATATGTGGGTAAAGACAACTGGGTATACGAAACAAACAGAGTAATTAGGTAAGTACAACTTACAAGTGCATTTACCTTTCTGAAGGGCAATGGGAAGATCAACACTTGGTCCTAGATCAGATGGCAAAGAAATCACTAGTGGAGGACATGGTTCTAAAGGTTGCTGTGAAGGACGCTTGGAGTAGACTAAAAAAGTAAGTGGGCCAATAAGAAGAGACACAGAGGAAGGTGGAGGAGAGGATGATGTGGAAGAGGTATTCTCATAGATAAAAAGATCGTCATTCTCCCTCTTACTCGGACTTCATAGTGGTTGTCGAAAGGCTAGAGTTTCAAAAAATGTAACATCAGTAGATACCAGATACCTGTTTAGAGTAAGACGATAACAACAATACTCCTTTTGAACACACGGGTAGCCAAAGAATATGAATTTCAAAGACTTTGGATCTTAGTATGATGAGGATGAATATCTCAAGCAAAACGGACATAACTAAAGATCTTAAGGGCTATAGGAAATAAAGATTTGGTAGGAAATAGGACACGATGAGGAATCTTGCCATTGGGGACAGAGGAAAGCATTCGATTAATTAGGAAGCAAGAAGTGGAAACAATCCAAAAGCGCGTCGGAACATGCATCTGTAAGGATAAGGCCTGAGCTGTTTCAAGTAGGTGCTTGTTCTTTCTTTTAGCAACTTTATTTTAGGATGGAGTGTCTGCACAAGAGGAGGATTGATGAATGATGCCATGAGCATGTAAGTAAGAGCCAAGTCACACGAGAGTAATTGTCAACAAAAGTAACAAAAATAACGAAAGCTTGTTTGAGACACAACTGGACGAGGACTCGAAATATCGTAATGAATTAACTCAAAAGGAGCATTGACTTGTTTATGGACTCTAGGACTAGAAATAAGACGATGAAATTTAGCGAACTAACACAAATCACAATTCAAAGATGACAAAGGACGTAATTTTGGATTAAGTTTCTTCAACACAAACAAAGATGGATAAACAATAATGAACTTCAAACGTGGATGTAACTCCAGAGCAAGCTATAACCTTCGGCATTTGTTGGTAAAAAATGTAAAGGCTCTCTGACTCATGTCCTCTACCAATAATCATCTTTGTCATATCATACAATCTTGGAACAAGCAATAACAAAGAAAAAACGAGACAAAACAGTTAAGATCATAAGTAAGCTAGCTAATTGAAATTAAATGAAAGGACAATTGAGGCAAATGTAATACAAAGGATAAAAAAAGAGATGGGGTGAGAGAAATGGTGCTAGATCCAAGAACAGAGGAGGTTGATCCATCTGCCAAGGTGACAGACGGGGATGAGGTGTAGGGGACAAAGGCATAGAAAATAAGTTAGAATTGCCTGTCACATGAGCGACGACACTAGAGTCTAACCCATTTGGTAGATGATGTAAGAAGACATTTCGTATTACTTGTCTCGGCAATGGTGACAATTGAATTCGTTAAGGAAGATGCCCACAAGGATTCTTGGAATACTTGAAATTTAGCAAAGTTGTTGGCCAATATGGTAGCAAACTGCTCACTCATATCATTAGTGGAAGCTATTTGAGCATGTTGAGATTGTTAAGTCTTATACAACAACTCTTGACAATTACATTTTAGATGTTCCAACTTACGACAAGAGTGAGAGACAATCTCTTGAGAATCAGATTTTGGAATATCATAACTAGGCTTCTGAAAATTGTTACTCATTCGTGAATACCCTAAGAGTTATTACTATTCTTACTGATTAAAGCACTGTTAGGTTGAAAAATAGGCGAATCAGATTGGGAATTCTTAATACGAAGAACACGATTGAAGGGCCTCATTTAATGACGAAATCTTTGAATAAAAAAGAATGTGTTTTAGCTCTTCCAAATTCAGGTAACAGTTCGTTCAAAAATATCATAACGGACCATCTTTTCTCATTGAGCATTCAACTTTGACATCAGAGCTAAAAGGTAATAGTAAAGCAAGTTTGGCAGCCTCATAAGGTAGCTTGTAACAGATTCATCCATTTGTTCAGCTCAAAAAAATTGCATATAGACATCAAACATTGATCAACTTGTTCTTTTCCAGACTATAGATAGTCTAAAAACTCTAGGTGCTCTTTCACAGAATCACAATAATCTAACAAAACCACAGCACCACTTTCAATAAAATTCTTAATTTGAAGATAAAGTCGAGCATCATCATGAAGGGAAGCCTTTTCTTATCATCTTCTATCATCGATATCTGTACTAAGTAGAATTGAATTGTGTAATGGCAATCATAGTAGTTAGATCCATTTAACTTGTGTTCAGTTACGTTTGATGCTAGAGAGATTACATTAGATATAACCATATATTTCACTTCTTCCATTACAAGCTAACCAACAACCTGTAGATCACATAAGTGAAAAGAGCAAATAAAAAATGAAATCAAGGATGAACAAAAGAGCAGGACAACTCCAAATCGAAACAGAAACAACAAACCCTAAGCACAAAAGGGTATTTTCGAGTAACTTCACACCCTGAGTAGATTTCAGTGATACGAAATGCACTAACTAGTTGGAAAACACAAACCGAGACAAACCCAACCCACAGAAAATAAAACAGAGGTCCCCCATGTCAGTGCATGGAGACAGAATAATTTCCTTCTGGCGGTGTGTGAACCTCACGCGCAACTGTTTTCGGCAAATGACGAACCCAGACTGAGGTGGACAACGACAGTGCTCCTTCTAATGTGGGTGGTGTAGACACATGGCCTCTCAAACTTGACGACCTAAACTTAAACCCTTACCCTAACCTTGTGTGAAGGAAGCTGAGACGAATAAACAGATGTTTGAAATCCTAAACGGCCCTGATACCATGTACTATGTACTTTTGGAGAATATAACGATCTTATTATTTAATCAGGCTGAACGTACATACATGCATACATATATATACATATACATATACTTATGCATATGCATATACATAGATATATATATAGACAACTAAGAAACACTAATCTAGGGAATGTAAAGATATAATAAAGGACGACTATACATAATTAATTATAATGTAGATACATATTATAGCACTAAGCACTATCATGTTAATTCTAAAATATGCTTTCCTATGTGCAGGAAGGATGCAAGGGTTTACTGTATATGGTTCTGCATGCCCGTGTAGTTTTGGACTTGTGTGAACAGCTTGAGCAAGAGATTAGCTTTGAACAGGTTGAAGGAGACTTCGACTCTCTTAGTGGAAAATGGCATTTTGAGCAGTTAGGAAGTCATCATACCTTGTTGAAATACTCGGTGGAGTCGAGAATGCACAAAGACACCTTTCTTTCGGAGGCTCTAATGGAAGAGGTTCCATTTTACATTCTCTCTCTATCTCTTTTTTTTTTATTATTTTTTTAAAAAAGAAATTATTTCTCTTTTTCTCTCTTTTTTTTTTATGTTTCTTGGCTAATCTAATTTTGCTTCTATTATGTAGATACTAAATCCCATCTTAAATATTTTATACTTTGAAAACAATAGTAGTTTTTCTGGAAATATTATATAAATTTCAGTTGTCCACTTTGTTTATGCAAAACAAAATATGTTTCACTAGTTACTTCCACTGGCGGATTTAGTATAGGCCCTGGGGGCTCAAGCCCCCCTCAACTTTATCGTTTTTATATAATATGTATAAAGAAAACTATTACCAACCCCCTTCCAACCTGAGTTCAAGTCTTACCTGTGTAGTTTATTTTTCCAGATTTTTATTTTTTCCCTAAATTACAACTCGAAGCCTCATGTCAATAAATTTTCTGGATCCGCCATTGGTTACTTCGTTGCAAGCTTTTTTACAAGTTATAATTGCAAATGTGAAATAGTCATCACTTGTAGTTCTTTAACAATCAATCACACATGTCTTCAGGTTGTATATGAAGATCTTCCTTCGAACTTATGTGCAATTCGAGACTCCATTGAGAAAAGGGTTTTGAAAAATTCTTTTGAAGCACTTGATCAAGGTGATTCAGAGGAGAAAAGTGTGTCACGTCGAAACAATCAATCCAATGGTTATACGACAACAGCTGAGGGAGTTTCAGACATCAATGGGAGAGCTTCATTCAGACCAAGGCCCAAAGTTCCAGGATTACAAAGAGATATTGAAGTTCTTAAAGCAGAGGTGCTCAAGTTTATTTCAGAACATGGGCAGGAAGGATTTATGCCAATGAGAAAGCAACTTCGCATGCACGGAAGGGTAGATATTGAAAAGGCAATCACACGTATGGGTGGATTTAGAAGGATTGCATCACTTATGAATCTTTCTCTGGCCTATAAACACCGCAAGCCGAAGGGTTACTGGGATAAATTTGACAATTTGCAGGAAGAGGCATGTTTTAGCTTTGCTTTTTACTTGTTGAAAACCTTTTGCCTTTTAGTTTCTCATTCTTCATGTTGGTTTAAAGTTTTATGTTTAGCATGGAAACTATGGTTTGGGCTTTCTGATTCACATCTAAATTAAAATCTGAAACTTCGTTTACATTGTAGATAATTTTGTTACGAAGTTTTAGATTGAGTTTATTATAATGTTTGAGAGTAGATTGTTTAAGTAAAACGCATCTTTCCAAACAAAAAACTTTAAAGGGTGCTTACAGGTTATTTTAACAAATGAGAATCACTTTTTGCCAAGTAAACATAAGCAATTTTTTTAAAAGTTTTAACTTGTCATACTAAACTCATTCTTATTCTAGCTACTCATCTACCTTTAGAATGATGATGTTTGCTTCATGCTTTATGTGTTGAAAAGACGTCATGAATTATGTTGCCAAATAAACAGATAAATCGGTTCCAAAAGAGCTGGGGAATGGATCCATCATACATGCCCAGTAGGAAGTCCTTCGAACGCGCAGGTACAAAGCCACTGAATATAAACTCTCCTTTTTTTCCTTTTATTTTTTACTTTTTATATTTTAAAATATATGGAGTGGAGGAATCGAACCTCTAACTTCAAGATCAGTACTACAAGCACTACGCTAATTGGAGCTATCTTCATTTTGGCATGCTTAATCTCTTTCTTTCAACATTGAATCATCCTTGAATTTAAGATATTATGTCAGAGGTACATTTTAAACACCTAGTTGGGCATATATACATAAACTTCTTGGATTTCATTCCATGTACTTGTATTGGAAAAATACTTGCTGTTATTTAGGTTTAAGAGTTACTCAGATATAAATAGGTGTACAATGAAACTCTAAACTAGGAACGTTATAGGACTAGTAAGATTAGTAGTAGAATATTAGTATGGGAATTAGGAGGGGATATATTAGTAATTAGATAGCAAAGATGGTTAAGGCTGTTGGTATAAATAGAGTGAGTGGGTTGGGAGGAAGGTCTGAGGAATTTTGTAGTAATTTCCTAATCGGGAGTTTGGGAATTTTGAATATAAACAGAATGCGCTGAGTTATATTGTAGTTTCCCTTTGATGTTACAATCTAATTCTATCCATCTTTTAGTGGTCTCTGTGTACTTGTTATTAAGTATCCTAACCAAACTTACGATAGAGGACAATTATGCCATATCACACGTATAGACTATAATATCATATACATACAAGTGAAGAATCTGATGTAATAGGATTAGTAGACTCAATTTCTGCCGTTACTTCATGAAACATTTCTTTCTTTTATATAATATGTACGTAAGAAGACATTGATCGACAATTTCTTGTCACTGTAGGGAGGTACGACATCGCACGGGCACTCGAGAAATGGGGTGGCCTACATGAAGTTTCTCGTCTTTTATCGCTAAAAGTGAGACATCCTAATAGACAACCAAGCTTTGCCAAAGATAGGAAGAGTGATTATGTAGTTGTGAATGACTTTGATGGTGAAAGTAAAGCTCCATCTAAACCCTATATTTCTCAGGACACAGAAAAATGGCTTACAGGACTAAAATATTTGGATATCAATTGGGTTGAGTAGTGTACATATAAAAAGTTATAAATGTGTATATATATTCAAGGGTATGTGTTTTGATTGGCCTGTTTTTATTAGGGGTAATTGCAAAAATGTCAAATTGATTAGTTAAAATTAGGCTCATATAAAATGTTTTATAATTTTACAAAGATGATAAAATTTAAAGTGAAACCCAATTGAAATGCTCAGATGATCAAAATGTTCCTTATATTTAAAAATGTGAATCATCTTATTGTCTCACTTATTAACGATTGATTGTCATATAATTGCCTATGATGTCAATTTTTGTATTAAGTGATCTTCAATGGTTCTTTGATATTGATTGTAATATGATTGTTAATGATACCAATTGTTATCAAGTTATTCTTTATCTACTATATGATACTATTGTCAATGATGTCTAGAGTTATATAATTGTTGTTTGATTGTTATTTGATATTAATGGTAAAAAGTATCCATTATTATTTGATTGTTGCATTATCAATATCTAATATGGTTTGTAAATTTGATACTATTTGATTATGATAATTATTACTAATACTTGTTTTATGATTGCTTTTTTAAATTGATTATTAGTAATATTTAATGCAGTGTAATTATATTAAATATTTATTACTATTCGATATTGATTGTACATAAATGTGTTATTGTTATCTTATATCGGTTGTAAATGATATTGATTTTCTATCTAAGTGGTGTCTAATTGTTAATTGATAATAATTTTTATTGATACCAATTGTCGTGTGATTATTGTCTAGTTATTTGATGTTGATTTATGTTGATTTTTAATGATACTTATTATTATTTGATTGTATAAGGATTATTAACACATTATTCTGTTATACTTAATGCCAATAATACATATTTCCCATTTCATTCTTTTTGTCATCTTGTCACATGATATTGATTGATATCAAAAGATTATTATACCTCTCTAATTTAATATCTATTAAATACAAGTTAAAGGAGGTACAACTACGTTTAGAATAATAACAATAATAAAACAATAACGAAAAAGTAAATCCACGTTAAAAAAAATAATGTGAGATAAAATATGAATCTCTTCCTTCTCTAAATAGTGATATTGAAAATTTCCTAAATTTTGGTTAGTTGGAGAACATATGGAGAAAAATTACTTAGAAAGACGTGAAAGATTTAGGAAAATTGTACCAAAGAAGCACAAATTAGAAAGTTAATATAGTACAAGGAAAGGATATTTGCAAAAATAGCAATTTTTATCGGTCATATAGTAAATCTTACTAAAATATCAAAATTTCCCTTCAGTTTCCTTCCTCTCACGTTATCAATGATGACTTCTATCAAAGAAATCATGTCTAACATGTTAATATGTTTTTCATGAATTTATCACTAATAACTTAAACTTTGAATTTATCACTAATAACTTAAACTTTGAATTTCTAAATGACATACATGTTTGATAGCATAACTTGAAATCAATAATTTATTTTAACAAAAGTTGCAACTATATCTATTTCATTTATACTATCAATAATAGAGTTCATATGAATAGTATATGATTAGCGATTCAAAGTTATTACCGATAGCAAGCTAATCTGATCTCTTTTCTTTATCCATTTATGCTAAAAACAAACAACCACAATATCACATTATAGTAGCATTACCTTGATATTATTGGTATATAGTAGCCAATTAGAGATATTACTTATAATTAATATGACTGTGCATTAATTACAAACCCTTGAATATGACTGTGCATTCGGGCTGTAACTAGAAAAGGAGGTGGTAGTGGCTCTTCTTGAACATGACTATGCATTCGGGCTGTAACTAGAAAAGGGAAACCACATAGGAAGGGTGGGGCCTCCTCGAACAACAACAAAAAGCTTACTAAAGAAGTTAAAGCACTGCTAGGTAGTTGGGAAAGGGAAGCCCAAGCGGCAAAAGATAGTAATCCTCCGGGCTTCGAGGGTGATCTATGTTAATTATCTCATGGAATGTAAGAGGTCTTAATGCTCGCCCCAAAAGAGCGGTTGTGAAAGAGTTCCGTGTGAAATTCAATCCAGATGTGGTAATTCTCCAAGAAACTAAATTAAGCATTGTCGATCGACAGTTGGTGAAGTCCG
The DNA here is from genome assembly GCF_000004075.3 of Cucumis sativus. Taxonomy (NCBI): domain Eukaryota; kingdom Viridiplantae; phylum Streptophyta; class Magnoliopsida; order Cucurbitales; family Cucurbitaceae; genus Cucumis; species Cucumis sativus. The sequence continues at coordinate 21,380,840 of NC_026658.2, forward strand.
TTTGGAGTAGTCGGTTTGTTGGTTGGGCTGCCTTAGAGGCTTATGGTACGTCTGATGGTATTCTTATTTTGTGGAAAGAGGACTCAGTCACGGTGGATGACTCAATTCAAGGGGAGTTCTCTGTTTCTACTCACCGTAAATTTAATGGTTGTTTCTATGGATGGATAACACGTGTTTATGGCCCTTCTTCTTATAGACTTAGAGACCAATTCTGGATGGAGCTTTCTAGCTTATATGGTTTGTGCAACGAAAACTGATGTGTAGGGGGTCATTTCAATGTAGTCAGATGGTTAAATGAGAAGAGCTCTGGCACTCGTCCGACTAGACGTATGCTTCGCTTTAACAGCCTGATTGAGGACTTGGATTTGGTGGATATTCCCTTTCGAAATGGTAGGTTCTCTTGGTCCCGATCAGGGATTAGGCCTGCTGCTTCAAAGCTTGACAGATTCCTTCTATCCAAGCCATGGATGGAGTTCTTTAGAGAAGTAAGTGTAGAAAGACTTCCTCGTACCACATCAGATCACTTTCCGATTCTTTTGAAAATGGGGGCTCATTCATGGGGTCCCACATCTTTTAGATTTGAAAATGCTTGGCTGGATCATCATCTTTTCTTAAAAAATGTTGAGAACTGGTGGGGCAGTTTGGATGTTGATGATTGTCCTATATTCTTCTTCATGGAAAAGCTAAAAGGACTGAAAGCCATCTTAAAGAGTTGGAATAAGGAGACTTTTGGTAACATTTTCTCCCAAAAACAGGTGCTGATTGATAAGATTAACTCTCTTGACTCACTTGAAGAGTCAAGTTGTCTCAACGAGAAAAATGTGAAGGAAAGAGAAAATTGTAGAGGGGCTCTGCTTGATTTGATTGTGAAAGAGCAGAAGTTCTGGATTCAGAAGTCGAAGCTTCATTGGCTTAGAGAGGGGGAGGAGAACTCAAGCTTCTTCCACATATGGGTTTCGGCTCGTAAAAGTAAAAGTATTCTTTCTTCCTTGGTTAGTATCGAAGGGAAGACTCTTGTCACAGAGAAGGAAATTGTGGATGAGATCCTTAGTTGCTTTTCAAATTTATATGGCACAAGGATCTCCTCGCCGTTTATTTGTGACGGTCTTAATTGGAGAGGCCTTAGCTTACAGGATTCGAGTTTACTTGAGGTTCCCTTTACCAAAAAAGAAATTAGAGAAGTTGTATTTGAGATGGGTTGTCTCAAGTCCCCTGGCCCTTATGGCATGACTGGAGAGTTTTATAAAAAGTCATGGAACATTCTGAAGTCCGACCTCGTAAGGGTGTTCCAAGATTTTTTAAAAAATGGAATTATTAATAGAAGATGTAATGAGACTTATATTTGTCTCATCCCCAAAAAGAAAGAGGCAGCTTGTGTCAGTGACTTAAGACCCATTAGCTTAATTACCTCCTTGTATAAAGTTATCTCCAAGGTGCTTCCAACAAGACTTAAAAAAGTTCTTCATTCGATAATTAATGATTCTCAAATGGCTTTTGTGGAAGGAAGGAAAATCCTTGATGCTATTCTAACTGCTTCTGAGGCTGTTGACGAATCGTCTTTAAGAGGCAGAAAAGGCGTTCTTTTAAAGCTCGATTTGGAGAAAGCTTATGATAAGGTGGATTGGTCTTTTCTTGATATGGCCATGAAACTTAAAGGCTTTGGTAAGAGATGTAGGAAGTGGATATGGGGATGCTTGTCGACAACTAATTTTTCCATCATTGTCAACGACAGGCCTAGAGGAAAGATTATTGCTAAAAGGGGCATTCGTCAAGGTGATCCTCTTGCCCCTTTTCTTTTTACGATAGTGGGAGATGCTCTAAGCTGCCTTATTCACTACTGTAATGAGAAAAGGAGTTTAAAAGGCTTTCATTTTGAGAACCTGTCAGAGGATTTAACCCATCTTCAGTATGCAGACGACACTCTTCTTTCTTCTTCCTAGGAGGATGGAAATTTGGAGAACTGGTGGAAGGTGATTAATATCTTTCTTATGGGAGCCGGTCTTTCCCTTAATAGAGCTAAAACCTCCCTGATTGATATTAACCTTAGCAGTGGTGACTTAGCTCCTTTTAGTGAATCTACGGGATGCTCGGTTGATTGTCTTCCCTTTAAATATTTGGGCTTTTCTATTGGAGGGGGTCATAATAGAAAAGAGATGTGGAACACCCTTGAAGAGCGATTCAGATATAAATTCGATAGGTGGAGGAATGTATCCCTCTCTAAAGGGGGTAGACTAACTCTGGTGCAATCAGTTCTCAATAGCCTCCCTTGTTATCTTTTTTCCCTTGCTCAAGCTCCGGTCAATGTTATTAATAGATTGAAACAGATGATCAAGAAGTTTGTTTGGACAGGAGGGTCTACGAATCCAATTGCTCACCTCGTCAAATGGGATTGCACTCCCACCCCGATTTGTTATAGTGGTCTTGGGATTGGCTCGTTTAGGCAAAAGAATATTGCTCTTCTCACTAAATGGTTTGAGAGGTTTAGTAAGGAAGAAACCTCATTATGGAGGTGGTTCATTGTGGCCATCTATGGCCTAGAGGAGAATAGGTGGTCTACCAAAGATCCAAACAGGAGAAAATCTTACAGATTGTGGGCTGGTATTTTAAAGCACAAGGAGATCTTTAATTTTTCTGCTTTTGTTCTGGGAGAAGGAACAAAAATCAGATTTTGGAAGGACAAATGGTCTGTCGCGGAAATACTTACAGAAAAATTCCCTAACTTATTCTCTTTGTCGCTGAATAAGGATGTTTATGTGGCCGAATGTTGATGTATTGTTACTCATTCCTGGAATTTGGGCCTTAGAAGAAATATGCTCGATAACGAGATTGCCAATGCGGCCTCAATTTTAGAAATTCTTCATTCTTGGGCCCCCACTGAAGGGAATAATAGTCTTAAATGAACTCCTAACATTAATGGCAACTTCACTACAAAGTCTACTTTTCTTAACTTAACTAAGAGATCCCCCTCCATTGTTGTTCCTTTGATTCGTCATATTTGGAAGAATAAAATTTCGAAGAAGGTGAAGTTTTTCTTATGGTCGCTTGCTTACAGAAGCCTTAACACCCATGAGAAGCTACAAAAAAAAGTTCAGAACACATTGCTTAGCCACTCGATGTGTTGTCTTTGCTCTAAAGATGAGGAAACTCTGGATCATCTATTTCTACATTGTCTCTTTACAAAAAAAACTTGGAACACTCTGTTTAGTATTTTTGACTTGGAGCTTTGTCTTCCTAGTAAGATTGATAGATAAATGATTGAAGGTCTCAACATTAAAGGTTATAGCCCAAAAGGAAACATCTTATGAAAATGTGCAACTCGATCCCTTTTGTGGTGCATTTGGAAAGAAATGAATAGTATAATTTTTTAAGATAGATATAATTCTTTTGATTCTTTTTGGACTGTGGTACAACACTCAGCTTCTTGGTGGAGTACGAATTACACCAAACACTTTTGTAATTATAGTCTTTCAATGGTTTTCAACAGTTGGAAGACTATCATTTCTTAGTTCCTTAACTTCTTCCGTGGAGGGCCCTCTTGTCCCTCGCCCTTAGGTTGTTCTGTTTTGTTATATGAACATACTTGTTTCTTATCAAAAAATCAAGATAATATAATTTTCTAGAAAATAAACAGAAAGTGAGATCGATTGATGCAGTTGAATTGGTTAACCTTTAGGGTATCCACAAGACTGATTTTCTTAACAAAAATTAAGTCATAATGAAAAAAGAACAAGGATACATCATTGAATAGGAAATGATGGATTAATAAGATGGGAAGCAAAACAACGAAAAGAATAAAATGATAAAATCTAGAAATCTAGAAATCAATAAAGAGGGGCTTCAACAAACTAAAGTGCTCTTTTAGGATGGATTTGATCTTTTAATAGCATGAAAGTAAAATTAGCTTCTAGACATGAAAAAGAGATAAGGTCAAAAGTGAAAATGCTTAAGTAAATGATTAAATTGTTTGAATGAGAATCTTTCGAAACTGCTAACTTCGTTCGTTCAATGAGAGACCAAACCCTGTAAATTTCTAATTCAAACAATTACTTGATTTCTTTAAATTTGTGTTAGGAAAGTCATCAAGTCTGAACTCCCTACATAAAGATGAGAAGATTTCCTATTAACTAGTTAAATAAAATAACTAATTTTCGATGCACGATACTTTTGTACCAACCACTTAGAAGCATTTTCCAAATTTCAAAATGCATGAGGATAAACATATGCCATGTTTCAAATACGTCTAATACTGAATCCAATAATCCATAGAAATTTATGGTTACCAAAAATTGGGGGAAAAAAGTTGAAAAAATAAGATAAGCGAGCAAGTTGAATTTTCTTTAGCCACAAACTGCAAATGGGTTTTCAGGCTTATATCGTACCACTTTAGAATAAATAAAATACATGAAACATTCTCACTTACAATCAAATTGTGAACTGCAAGCTTCTCATATAACTGTCAGAACTGGATATGATACAAAATTGGAATGGGGGAGAACAAGCTCCAACTTCCTCTGATGATTCTCTCTCACTAAGAACTTGAATGAAATTACTCGTACAAAGCTACAAACCTCTCCACTGTCACAGCTAACAAAAATGTGGGAGGTTGTCGAGTTCTTAGTTTATCGACTCTAGCTGGTAGCTTACTTTGAAATTATATCATCCACTCTAGCTGTACTTTATTAGCATACTTCATTAAGCTAACGTATTCTCAACGTACTCCAATGCCTTCTGTTTCACTGATTCAATTCGTTCTTCATCGCCAACAGACTTTTCATATTCCAAATATTTTTTAAATAAGAACTGCAAACCCAGAAGATTGAAAGCTCAGTCAAAACGAAATATGGTTTAAATCTAACATTGGTCTCTTGAAATGGTTTTACAATATTGGGCTTCTAAAATATTCGTTTTACTCATGTCCTTTAAAAGATGACTATTTAAATCACTAGTCTTTTACTCTGTTTTTAAAAATGAATAAAATGATTTCAAACATGTATATATGTACATGTGCTAAAATAGGCGTATATCCCATCACCTTATATTCAAAAAGTTGGAAGCGAAAAGAAACCTTTTGAAAATTCAGATACCAAAATGATTATTTTCAAAAAGAACAAAAAAATTAAAAAAAATCAGAATAAGATAAATACAGTACATAGTAAAGGAGTAAGGCATCGCACGCACCTTCATTTTCTTGGGAGCAAGAGATAAACTAATGGCCCTTTCAAAAAGGGCACGAATCATATCTTTATCACCAAGACGAATTTCCTGAGAAGATTGGTAGATAACAATATGAGAAATTGACCTATCATTTTGAGAATATAAAAACATCATATTCAGTAAAAATAATTTACTTGATCAAGATAGATGCTCCACAGGTCCGTTCTCTTTGGATACTCTCGAAGAATTCCTTCAAACATTGACCGACCTCGATCTGCCACCCCACATTTGAATTCAAGGATAGCTGTTTGTGAGATATACTTAATGTGCTTACGCTTTGGAAGGCAAAGTAGGGCACGGTTCACAATTGATTGAATTTCAACTTGTTTCTTCTTGAACAAACTTTCCATCCGCCTCAACCAAACCTGAAAAGTCGTGGAAAAAACACATAGTGCACTTCATATTTGTCAGCAAATATTACAATATCAGGAAACCCTGGAACATATTTTAACCCAACTCTTTCATTAACAGTAAAGTACCTTGCAGGAATGCTTGAACCTCTTTATCATTTTGTCCAGGAGCTCATCAGCTAAATTATCTTGATTTGTCCTCTCATACATACCTAGCAATGCTAAATGAACCTTCTTGGGATCATTGCACTGCAACGCTCGTTGAAAGATTTTAGTCACAGCATCCTGTAGAAAAAATAAATCAAAATACCAAAGCTTTAGTACGAGGAGACACATCAAGGTAATCAAACAATTGGGTTATCTGTCTAATGTAAAAGCTGTTAATTGTTTCTATTACCTCTTTAGGATTTCCATATTCATTTTCAAGATTGAAGTAAGCCAACCAAACATTGAGCTTTTCATTTTCTTCCCGAATATTGATCGTCCTCAAAGCCCTTCAAAAACAGTCGAGCAAATCAGTACTAATATCTAATAATCTTGTGGACAAAAAACCACCAGAACCATAATAATCCGCAGGTAAAACACTAAAAAAATTGAGTTAGAATGCTTCAACTAATCAATGTCAATTACATGCTAATTAATGTTAATAATTGGCATTTACATCACAAGAAAATTATTACAATTACATACTTATGCTTCAAGTTTATTGTGTTATGAACAGATTATATTTTTACTTATTTTCTTTTCCATGCCATCTCTTCTTTTTTAAATCATTTAATCTTTTTCCATATTTCTTGTGACTCTTTATCTTATCAATTTTCTTGCTTCTTAAGTTATTTGTGCTTGTTAAAAAAAAAGTGACTTATCGTCCTTTTGTGAATGTTCATATACTGTCACTTGTTTAAGGTGTTAAAGAAAACAGAGTTTGCCAAGCAAGTATTGAAGTATTGCGATTTGTATCCTAAAAAATAATATTTCCATATTTCAGCAACTCCCATCTTTCATTTACACCTTTTCGTTCATTCTCATATATTTATATATTTTTCTCTTAACTCCTCATTACTTGTTTGATTCTTAAAAGTTTGCTCCATTACCTAGCCACACTTGTTTTCTACGTTAGAAATTTTTGTGACTTTCCACCTTCTAGCCAAATGGATTGTTCTGGTATGATTCTCATAAGATACTTAAGGCTTGTTGAAGTTTGAGATATTTCTAGTCGTAGGAGTAAACCTATAAATTTAGTGAGATCTCTTCTAGAGAGTAAGGGAGTGCTGGTGAGGTCCATTTTTTTTCTTTACTTCCTTTTACTTTTGCAGGATGGACAATCAAAATGATAGTACGATTAAGAGAGGTACAAGAGGGAGTTATCGGATGATTAGTAGTATAGAAGCATTGACAGATCATTTGGATAGGTTGGAGATTGAAAATCAGGCATGAGAAACAATGCCACCTCCTCTAGCACAACTTGTGGTAATTAACCATAAAGACAACCAAGATGAGGGTGATGGTTCTGATGGTTTAGATGACCAAGTTACAATACTGGGGGAGCCAAGACGTGTGAAACATGGAGTAGTTAGAGGAAGAGGTCGTGGGAGAGCTTATCAAAACGTCCAAAGGAGAGCACAACAAGAAGCATCTCAAATTGATCGTAACATAGATCAAATTTAAATTTTTTCAGGAAAACTGATCCAGAGGAATACATTCAGTGGGAAAAAGAGGTAGAGAATGTGTTTGTTTGCCACCATTTATAGCGACGAGCAAAAGGTTAGATTTTGTGTTGCCAAATTTAAGGATTATGCTCATAACTTGGTGGAACAAATTAATGACCAGAAAGAGAAATCTTGAAGCACCAGTTAATTCATGGTAATGAATTTAAAGGGTGAGGAAGCAGTCTGTTCCAAATCATTTCCAAAGAGACATGGCAGAAAAGCTTCAAGCATTGAGACAAGGCAACAAATCAATGGAAAACTACTACAAAAAGATAACACTTTGATGGATTGACTTTATCTTGATGAGGAAATGGAGACTCTCATTGCACGGCTCTTGCCTCAGCAAGAAGATTGCTGACAAGGTTGATTTGCAGTCGTATTTTGACATCTTGTCATTAAAGTGAAAAAAAAACAATTGAGTACCAACAGAACAAAGTACAATTCTTCCAAACCTTCTTCCTCCTTCAATCATCATGGAAACAGAAGAATAAAAGTGAATTTAGAAGTAAAGATAAGTTAGTGAAATGTCAAGGGTTAGTTCATGTCGCTAGAGATTGTCGAAATAAAAGAACAATGACCATTAAAGATGGTGAGGTAGTAACTGAGGGAGAGAAAAGTGAAAATGAAGAGGGTAAGGAAGAAATTGTTGAAATAGGAGAGGCTAGTGATGGAAGTTTCGAAGAACCAATATTTGGACATGTTTTGGTAATTAGAAGAGCTTTAAGTGCTCAAGTTAAAGAAGATCTAGTTGAGGAGCATGTTGTGTGAATGGAAAGGCATGTTGTGTAATCATTGATGGTGGGAGTTATATGAATGTTGTTAGTACATTATTTGTTAAAAGATTGGGTTTGTCAACAACACCACATCCTAGGATGTCTTACAAACTTCAGTGGCTAAACAATATTGGAGAAGTACGAGTGAATAGACAATGTCTTGTGACTTTTTTTATTGGAAGATACAATGATAGTATCTTATATGATGTTGCACCTATGCACGATGGAGAAATGTTGTTGGTAAGGCTATGGCAGTTTGACAGAAAAGCTATTCATGATGGCTACCTTAACCGCTACAAATTCACCAAAGATTGTAGAAAAAACATTCTTCTTCCTTTGTCCACTAGTGATGCATGATGAGCAGTGCAAGTTAGAGAAAATGAAAGTGCATGTTGAAAAAAATGAGAAAGAAGAAAAAAATACTTTGAGTGGAAAAAGCAAAAGAGAATAATTTTCTTGATGAGAATGCAAAAAGTAAATGTGCAAAAGAAGAAAGTAGAACTTGTTCCTAACTTCAAGATTTCTAACTCTTCACAATCCAATTGATCAAACTAGATTGAAAGTCCTAAACATGCATTCTAACACAAGAATACAAAGAAAAGCACAAAGCTTGAAAGATAACACTTTATGAAAAATTTCATTCAAATTCAAGTTATGTTCAAAATGTGGAAACTATGTTTATACTAATTAAAAATGTTATATGAAAGGACACAACATTTAATTTTATGCCCTTTCAATTACTATAATAAATGAAAATACAGAACATTAGATAAATACATAATACATTAAAGATGTGAATAAATCTGAATTTCTAGATTCATTGACTTTTGGGTGTCCAAATGACTTTTGAAATTCTAAGTGTTGCAACTCTTCAAGTTTATTGAGAAGCTTAGCTTGAAAGTAACTCATTCTATGCTTCAGCTAATCAATTCCAATTAATTGCTTATCAATCTCTTTGTACATATGATGTTATAAAACAAATTCATCAAATGTGTGAGCAAAATAGAAATAACCAAAATGTTGATAGATGATGTAAACTACTCAACGTTGATGAAAGACTACGTGCTTCATTTTTCATACTCTTAACATAAAAATTACAGTTAGTTCGGTAGTACCTCTCAGCTATTGAGCGGGCTTTCTCTACGTCCGCCTTAAAGAAATCCATATACTTAATCCAAACAAAACTACTATTAGGAGAGCTTCGAACCAATTTTTCAAATTCATCAACAGTAGTTGGTGAATTATTCTGCAATAATCTTTCCTCAGCGGCCCTCACTTCCATTTCCCTAAACAAACAGGTTGAAAAATAAGAAACCAGCCCAAGTGATGAAAACATGTTTTACGACTATGAAAAGCATGTTACCTTTCTTCTTTAGCCTTTTTCTTCTCTCGTCTATCATTCTTTTCCTTAGAGTCTGTGCCACTTGTCAGCTCTTTATTTTCAGACTGTAAAGTAACCATGTCAGTTTCATCTATATCATCAAGAGTGACCTCAAGTGAGGGAACCAAAGCTCTTGATTCTGCCAGTCTAAGTGGCTGTTCAGGTTCAATATTGTCGAAGTCATCATCCATATCCTTGAACTTGGTTGAACTGCTATCTGGATCCATTGACAACCTAGTCTCACCAATGAAATTGTCACCATCAGCCGCATCTTCATGCTCTTCTTCCATATTTGTACAAAGTTCACTTCTTTCTCCAATGTAGGACCTCTTCATTCCCAGAGCAATACGATGCCTTTTTTCATCCACCTTGAGGAAAATAAGAACTATTAGAAATCATAAAGCACATTACTTCATGGCAAGAGCAACAAAGATTGGAAGTTTAGGTTATTAAAAGTTGGAAAAACATTTTCGAAAGAAATTAAGACAAATTATGATCATAGGTTAAACATTATAGATAAAGTGTTGCTTATACTAATGCAAGCCCAATGAACAAAAATCTAATACACAAACTCCATTTTTGTGCCAACAAGAATTTAGCTCAACAGCCTCAACTTACTCAAGAAAAAAAACTTCCAACCCAAAATTTCCACTCAGAAAAAAAACTTCAGTTTGGTAAAATGTGGCATCATACTATGATAGGAAGCATTCTTCGACATCATGTACCTTTAATACTTTTGCTTTCACCGTGTCCCCAGCATGGTATCTGAATTCTAAGCTTTCAACAGGATCGTCGGAAACTTCTGATACATGACACAGCCCAACCTATAAAATGAACATAGTTAGGTAATAATTAACCATTAAATAATTCATTATTTGAAATCAACATTCATCAGTGTATACCTAGCTAATAATGTTACAACTGTCAAGTAAGATTTTCATGATATAGATGTTGATGCCATTGAAATTGAAAAAGAAATTGAGACGTAATAACCCAACGGCTTGTGTAAATGAAAACATAAATGATGATTTGCCAATTGCCAATTTCCTTCTGGGAGAAAGAAAAGCACATAGGAAATGATTTGCCAATTGCAAAAACTAGAAATTAATTCTATATTGAAAATTACATAGTTTAAACAACAAAGATGACAGTACCAGCTAAGCAATTATTTAGGGGACGTTTGGGATGCGTAGTGGGTTATTATAGTCTATGTTATAAAACTGTGTTATTATACGGAGTATTGTAGTATAGACTATTATAATATGTGCTTAGGTACAGATTATTATAGTCCAAATTATAGCAATCTGTAAAACAAATATTGGTTATCCTAAATTATGTCTATTTTTTTGCACTATTATTTTTTGGCATAGATATATTTAAGTACATAAAATATTTCTTTTGGAAAATATAGTTCAAATTATACCTTCTACCAATTTATACAAACTGGTTAATTACTGGATGCAAATATTATAAAATTTTATAATATAACCTCTTTTATAAAAATTGATATGTGATTCTATTAAATCTTGTTAATTACATTGTTCATTTAATAAATTTAATCTTATCTATATATATGATATTCAGAACTTTACTAGGTTTTGAAAGAAAATTTCATAAATTTTTGTCACTTTAACTAATTTGAAAAAGATCATGTTTTTTTTTAATATCATAATATCTTAACTTCAAATTTAAATAAACTAGTATTTTAATCTTGAGTTAAATTATAATTTTTTTACCAAATCATATTTGAGGAATAAGAAAATCATAATGTTTTGAATTTTCATTTTTACATTTGCCTAAAAGATAATTCTAGGTCTTTGAGCCAGTTAAGTTGACCAACAAAAGAAAATGACAAATGTTATTAAACTAAATTAGGGATTTCTAAATATATACAAGAAGCATGTATGTATATACTAACAAGCATTATTAATACAACAAGAGCATGTATATAAAGCTTAATTAATATATATACAACACTGTATATACTAACAAGCATTATTCCCTAAAATGGACCCATAAATCTTAAACCAAAAAGGGAAAAGAGAATTTTAAAAAGATAATCTCATAACAATAATAATTTAGGAAAAACCTCAACAAGAGAAAAAAAGAATGAGAAATTGTACTTTAAAAAATATTATTATAATTAAACTATGAGCCTATTTGGAACAACTTAGAAAAAGGTTTTTCAAAAATTTATTTTTATTTGAACACCTTAGATAAAAACTTCTTAAAATAAATACACAAATGGGTTTTAAAACTTTTTTTAAAAGGTTGCTGGAAGTTCTCTGGTGGAGTCACCGGAGGTGGTGTCAGAGATTGACTGATGACAATCACCAGAGGTAGTGTCCAAATGTTGATCAATGAACTTCCCAACCTTGAAACAAATACCCCTTAGGGTTGAAGAATAATAAGAGCATGTGGGTTATTTTACATCCTAATCCTAATCTCCAACTAAAACTTAACATGGCCCCGAGTGGACTGTTATAGCCCACTCCACTTCCCTCTACTCCTAGTCCCAAACATGCCAATGTATAGTCAAATTGAAAAAGTAAGTAGATCCTCACCACATCCGTATTATCAATGCTGATGAATAGACCAAATGACTCCACCCGCTTAATCCGTCCAGATATTATATCTCCAGCAGAAAAACTTCTTAAATCATTATTACTTCCTCTCAATGCACCAGTTTCAGTCACAGACTTCAGGGTGACTTCAACTCTCTTTGACAAGGGCTCGACGGATAATATCCTGTATCATGGTTTCTTATTTTTCTCTCAAAGACTAAAACCATAAGAACGTGTAACAATAGCAGAAACTTGTTTTACCTTCCACGAACAAGTTTCCCAGTGGGGAACTCTTTTTCAGGATTATCAATATATCCATCCGATAGATTAGATAGGAGAATTTTTGCCTCCAAGCCCCGTGACAGCATAATGAAGCATCCTTTGGGCGATATATTTTTCACATAACCCTATCAAATCATGCACAGAACAGGAAGCTTAGGCAATATTCCACAAGTATAAAGGAAATTACTGTGTCTGAAAACTTATTCAGGATCCAATATGTATTTTAAGAAATCATTTTCTCTATATCATAGTATCATCTTTCAGCAAAGGCTTCCATATTTATATGCTTTATAAACACCCAAAAACCAAAAAGAAAATAAGTACAAAAAGGACTTGAACAGCTAAGCCAAGTATTTTTAATATAATCAAAATCAATTGAAGGAAATATAGATGACACAGTAACAACAGCTAAAGCGAGAAGGGGGAGGAAAAAAGAAAAAAAAACGCACATAGACAAAATGGCCAAACCTCCAGCCCAAGACTCCAAATAATAGTAATATTTAAACTATAAATAACAATCAATATTTTGAATGTAGTAGTTCGCCACTACCTTGATTGGTGTAAATTTTGTAATTATTTCTCTTTTATAAGTAATCTTGTAATCAATTATTGAGAATGGCTACACCCCGTACCTTGTACGAGGAAAAACAATATTAGAAAAAAGAACCCACTATAAACCTAATCAAATGCCACCTCAGAACTCAGAAACAAAAGAGGCTCCCCTACAAATTCTAAACAAAAGAGGGCCCCCTACAAATTCTAAAGAAAAATAAATGAGAGGTAGGAAATGAATAGTTAAATTTGAGAGGATAAAGTTACTGATGTATTACAATACATGCAACTACGGTTTTCTTAGATGGAAGAAAGACCTATTAAAAATAAGGAAAGAGAACAACAGGAACCCAAATATATTGAAAGATAAAACAATAACTAAATTACAAAATAAAGCAAGTATTTGGATCTTCCCTTTCTTGGAAATTCTCTCCAGCCCTAAATTATTCACAATAACATCGTTTATCTTCCTCACTACCGTTCCCTCTATTTAGAACCAAAGTCATAACAAACTCTCTAACTAATTACTAACATACCCTTAATACCTACTAATATCCCCTTTTACAAATAAATATTACTAAGTAGTAGAAATTCAAACACTATTAATCCTCGAATACAATTACAGAATACACTTCTCAGTGAGCATCTAAATCCTAAAATTTACACCTTCACTCGGATGTTAAAATTGAATACCAACTACACTACATCCTTCTCTTTAGATCATGTTCATCAATTAGACATAAATGTCTTTCTTAATAGTCAACAAGAAAAATAAATTTACATGGATGTTCTAGATATGGATAGGGATACAACTAAATCTCCTACCAAAGTATGTGAACTTTGTAAATCTATATCTTGCTAAAATAGTTTTGTGAGGCTTGGTTTGAAAAAACACAGGAGTTGTAAGAAACACTGTTGGTCAAACAATTTCTGGAAGAAAAATGGTTGTCGCTGTCCATATAAATGACACTATCCTTGCAAGAAACAATGATATTGTCACAAGACTAAAAAAAACTCTTTATCATATGATATCATGGCCTTATGCACAGAAACATGAACTCTTCTCCTCATACTCTGGAAAAAACTCCTCTCCTTCATATTGATATGGCCTCCTTTTAAAAGGGAAAAGTGGGCACTCTAAACATGAACCTACATAGCATTCTTTGAGCAGTATGGCTTGAGCGAAACTATTAGAAAAGAATGCTAAACCTAGCCTATAATATTTAATCGGTAAAGTTCAAAAATTAATTGTTTTAGTATTTACCATAATTGCGTTGTAAACATTCACCCTCATTTTCTCCTATTTTGGCCGATAAAAAATTAACTCTAATTATTATCATTGAGTCCCTCAAAATTTTAGCAATAACCCTGAACACAAGTGAAACCCAATCTACTCCATCTAAAAATCACCTTGACTCAATACTCTCTATTACTTCAATAAACTGTGACAACATGTTAATCCATGTATTCAATGTAATCATCTATCAATTAAATAATTGAACATAAAATAACCATGAGGATAATACTAATTAGAACAATTTTAAAAGTTCGAACCAACTGCAGATTTAAGCTCAAAACCAAAATTGTATCAATACAATAACTGAATATCACTTGCTAAACCCTAAATCCTAAATCTACAACATAATAAACATTACACATTCTGAAAGAAAGTCTAATACAACTCCAGAAGAAGAAAGATAAAACCTACAGCACATGGGGGTATAATGTTTAATCCCATCTTCAATAAAATATAGGGCAAATATATTCCCAATTCAAAAAACAACCCAACTAAAAAACAAATACAGGTGTATGAAATATAAGAAGAAGCCAACTTCATGTTGAAAGTTGAGCATAATTATAATAAACTATACCTGGACCTCCATATGAGCATGAATATCTTCTATCTTCACTCGTCCAGAAGCAATGTTTCTGGGCAAAAAAGGTTTAAGTGATATGGAGTAAGGGAAAAAGAATGTTAATTGCTGACTAATAAGATCAGTTCAAGTTTAATAGCATAAAACAAACTAAATCTTGTATGGTTTTAAAGCAACTAAATAGATGTATAAAAATAGTACGAAAAAGATAGCTTGCCACATACATGAATAGAAATTATCAGAGTAAAAAAGAAAACATTCTGTGACCATATTCGTGGAATAAATATGTCTTTACATAAACAGGAGAGCTTTGGATTCAATTGATATTCCAACCCAACAGCCCAAGTGTCAAAAAATAAACCGTGGCACCAAGGTATTTAGGGTAACAAACTACCTCAATATAGTAAGAAATCCAAAAGAATATCATGTTCCATGCCCTCTAATGATGGTATTAAATATGAATCCATGTAATAAACAAAATGGAAAACATCTAATCAAAAAACAAAATGGAAAACATAACAAAATAGCACATATACCAATATAAATTCAACAGTTTATTTTGCATGCTTCGATTTTTGTTTTACAACTACCCAAGTATTTCAGACGATGAAACATCCCAAGACAATAAATGCCACGATCAATGACAGTGATGGATGACCCTAAAAATGATGACCGATCAACCAAATAAATAACACATAGGTAGGTATTAAATTATTGATTCAAAAATGTTTGAGCTTTCTTGAATACATAAATACATACATGTACATATGTGTGAGTGTATACATATATATATATCCAAGTTACACCCATTTCCTCCATTTCATCATGATGCAATAAGATGGAAGCCAAACGAGAAAACAATTGAAGAAGCTGTCCAATATAATTTTGTTTTCAACACAAAAGAAATACCATGAAATTGATAAAAAAGAGTTAAAGCATCAGATCAAATTAAACAAATAGACACAAATCATCAGATTTGTTTATCAAAAATATAATTCAGAAGATATCCAATATAATTTTGTTGTCAACACAAAAGAAATCCACAATACTAAACCAGGACTTACTCATGGTTGCTGCATTCAATATTTTTCTGACAGAGGATGCCAGCTGAAGACCGCAGTGACAAATCGATGTGTGTTGTACCTTTGACTGCATGGGTAATTTCTATAACCTTGCACTTGACAAATTGTCCTTCTTTATATCCAGATAATGGATCAGGCACCAAACAATCTGTAAGTTCTGTATAATGAACCCTGCCAAACAAATGGGGACCGATTTGCACGAGCAGTCCACCAACGCCCGGAAGTATTTTTGATATTCTTCCCCCAACAATATCTCCTTCATTTAAATGACATATAACTTTCTTACAAACATCAGTTGGCAAATTACTAATCTTCGAGTTTTCTTCATCACTTTTTCCAGATGAGATGGCAGATAAATGATGCAAAACCAACCGTAAGATTTTTTTCTCGCCAATAATGTTAGATATGTATCCAGAAACAGCCTTTCCAACATAGAAGTGCTTGGAGAACTCTTGAAGCTCACTAGGCTCTGAAGAACTGTCAAGAATAAATAGCTGGGCACTCACTCGCCGAGTAACAGCTAACCATGCCCAGTCACCATTTACGTTGCTTACATATGCAGTCACACGTTGTCCAATTGAAAACCCCAAATCTTCATTTACAATCTCACCTCCCACGGCACTGAAATCTGGTTTTAGACCACACATTAGAAACTACACTGACAATTTTACTCAAGTATACTAGTTATATGATAGTAACTAAACCAATTGGAAGGCCTTTCTACACTGACAATATATAACCATTCATCAACAAAAATTGACATAAACAAAAAAAAAAAAACAAAAAAAAAACAAAACAAAACAATAAAAACAAAAAAAAAACACAAAATCATAACCATAAAAGAACCTAAGCTTAACCACAAAATCAAATCCCTCCCCTTTGTGAAATTCATAGCCTAAACAACCAATTGGAAGGCCTTTCTATAATCCAGGCCTTGGGTGGTGTAAATGTTTTTATTCCTCGTTCACAAACGATAGAACAAACACTCAATATTTCTTTTTGTAATCCAGGTATTGAGTGTTCACCCTTTTTAATATGAAATATCTGTTTCTTAACAATTAAAAATAAACAAAGCAATAAAATGCCCATGTATCTAAAGAAATATCTAACACAATCAGCAGTTCCAGTGAACAAAAATAACATCATACACACAAGAAATGCACCAACTATTTGAACTTAGGGTTCTATTTGATGAAATTGAAAATTTATGGTTGAAATCGACTCCATGCCTTAAAGTAAAGTTCAAAAAAATAAATCAATTCCAAAAGATTTTTATCAAAGAAATATTTTAGAGATTTATTTGCTTTACCTTTAAGAACTTCAGGTTTTACAGACAACTCCCATAGATAGCCCTTCCCTTTACTAGCTGAATGGTTAGCCTCTGCAACAATCCTTGCAACTACAGTTTGCCCAACTCTGAAGTTACTAAAGGGAGCTTCTGAAGCTTCATCAGGCGTATTGCTAACCTGTGCACAAAACTGGTCAAGCTTGTTGAACATGATAATCGAACTGGTTGGAAGATAAATTTGTAGATTTACCTCTGTCACATGAATTCGTCCACGTAATCCAACTCCAAATTTCAATCTCATTTCAAGGGGTTGAACATCAATGATCTGGAAGCCATTGCATCAAATAAGAATTCTATATACAATTTCCACGGTAGCAACAAATGTGAAACAAAAAATGTGATCTCAATGCAAGCTTTCCTAATAAGAGAAATGAGAATGAGGTCCTAAAGTCCTAAGAGAACTGACAATAAGTACTACAAGCTCAACCAAACATAAAGACTCAAGGAAAAACACCTACCTCAGCATGAACCAGAGATCCCACTTCACATGAAGAGTTCTTCCTAGACCGTTTTGAACCAGGTGTAACAATGGCCTCACTTATTGACTTCAGAAGCAGTAGGAGCCTCCCAAAAGTTGAAGGACATGGAAGAGCCACAACCGTGGCAACGACACTGCATTAATTTCATGCATAAACTACTTGTAAAATTAGAAAGATACAAGTCCAAGGGTAAAGAAAGCCAAAAAAATAAATCTGAAAGTAAACAAGCCAAGCAAAATAGTAAAACCCGAATTCCAGGAAAAGCACCAGGTTACCTAGTATACACCTTGTCATGCAAATAATGAATATTTTAACTAGCCCCGTAATAGCCCCAATAACTAGACCATAGTAAAACTTGAGTGCCAAGAAAAAGAAACCAGTGTCCCACGGACTCCTAACACCCGAAACAAGAAGGAAAATATGACAAAAAACGTCTGCAGTTTCAAGGAAGGATGAAAATGAAAAGCAGAAAACAGGGAGCCATCTGTTTGTTCTTTTGTTTGGCAAGGATAGGTAAGATGCTGTTTTCACCTTTGACCAACGGTAAAGTGCTTCTGATGAAGCCTTTGGGTATTGTAATCATACGTAGATGCATAACCAATAGCATGACCAAACTCTGGCAGTGAAAGAACCTATAATGAAGTAAAATAGAAATCAGAAAAGGACTGAAATGTGAAACAACACAAAAATATAATCTCCTACAGTTTTTTTCACAAAAAAATAAAAGAACAAAAAGAAGAAGAAAAGAAGACTAAATAATAACGTCAAAAACATACCAGATAGTTCTCCTTCACAGCTTCCACTACAGTATGCACAGTTTGATTCATCTCCAAGTCCTTAGGTGCCTCTGCCTTTCGTTTCTGTTACCAAGGCGTGTTTAGATTATCTCACTTATCAGAAGCACTATAGAAACGGCATACATACATAGAGAGAGAGAGAACTGAATATTAGACTTCACCTTCCTATTAGTTTGTCGGCTAGAACTTCCACCCCATTTATCAACTAATTCAGGTTTTAAGGATAAATCAACAAGCCGTTCAGTTTTAGAGACATCAAGAACGGCAGCCTGAATGGTGGAACCTGTTTCCACTATGGACCCACTCACTGCATAGATTATATAACAAAGGTTACAAGCAGTTTTCTATTGAAATAAGTCGGTCAATAAAAATAGGTTAAAATATCATTTGATCCTTGTCCTTTAGAGTTTGTTCAGAGTTTGTTCGATCTCAGTCCACGTACTTTAAAATGTTCAAATTAGTCCCTGGACTTTCAATAATCTTAAATCTAGTCTCTTCTACTAGTTTATTGTAGTTTCTTTCATCTGATTTTGTATTAGAATTTTCACCATGAAATTTAAAATGTACACATTGTTTCTTTGCATAAAATTTATTATCATTATTTAATCAATTTCAATAAATATTAATGTTGAGGGACTAAATTTAAGATTTACTAAAAATACAAGGACTAAAATTGGACATTTGGAAGTACCAAGACTAAAATTGAACACATTTCAAAGTACATGAACCAAAATGGTATTTTAACCATAAAAATAATACAATAGAACTTACATCCATGGAGTGCAATAAAACCAAAAACATCATGGTATTTTTCAAAGCTAATAGTAACTCCAATATCCTTGACCTCCTGAACTTCTCCCTCAACCACGCTTCCAATTGCAAATTCTTCTGCCCAGTTTGATTCATCTAATGATTGAAGCTTTGCAATCTGTACAGAATCATGTCAATTCAAAGCATTCAAAAGTATAATCAAATTTGCTGATATGCATAGTAAAATTAGAGAATATGTGGTTTGGAAGGCCTTGAAAGATCAACTTCATGTGACTCGTTCACTTTTTTTCTTTTTCTTTTTTGAAAGATAACCCAGCTTTCATCAAGAAAGAAGGAAAGAACACAAGAAAAAGACCGAGGAGCCAAGTTTCCATAGGGGGATCCAATCAAAAAAGAAAAAATAATAAAACCTACCAAGTAATTACAAAAATATTTAACCACCAAGAAATATGAAACCTAACAAGGGACCAAACATCCAGCAAAGTCCTCTCTACCCTCTAAACAGTAATAACTCACTCAAAGACCCTACAAAACCACATGCCCACCCACAATGACAAAAAACACAAAACAGACAAACAGACAAACAGAACTTTCCCGTAAAATAGTAAATAAAGAAGGAATTTCTCAATCATGGAACCGCAATCCCTCAGCCATGGAAGGTGAAAACCGCCTCAAAGAGACAACTCAAAAATCATGTAATTTGTTTGCTGTTTAAGACAAGTAAGAAAGGAAGCAGGGAACCTCTTTTATTTAAAAAAAAAAAAGAGAGAGAGAAACCCAATCAAATATTAAGCTTAAAAAGAATCTACAAGATCTTTACACCAAAAATAAAACAAAAATATTATAATTATAGAGAAAAATTGAATCCTTCAAAATCAATATGAAGAAACAATATCATTTTTTAAGAAAACCATGAAAATATTGATAAAAATTAAAGAATATCAAAGAAATTAAAAGTTAGCAAGACATATGTGCATATCCACCCCTTCTAACCTATTAATAATCAGTTCTAATTTTTTACTTTTCTTGGAATATTTCACGGCATCAACATTTGACGGATATTTATATTGACACTACCAAAAGTTTGACCCTTCAACTTTTCAATCGATATTGACATTTTACTCCTCTTATAATAGATGATAGTAACTTTTCAACATATCCCCCACCCACCAAATTTGTACCTTCTCTTCTGTAGAAAAGAATTCCTGAATAAAGGAAGCATCGGTTGAAAAGCAAGTAGACTGCTTCAAAGAAAGTGTGATTCTACCTGTTTCACCACTAACCTGAATTATCAAAATACAATTACATATCAGTTCAGAACCAAATATCCTACTGTAAAACTGTGCATACTCTTCTTAAAAACAGGTCACTGACATCAACTACATTACTGCGAACAGATTGTCCAATGTAATATGTTTCACGTAGATACAATTTTTGGTCTTGCATAGCCTGAAGCATAAGAATGCATAGATGAGATTTGGAATTAATACAATTCTAATAATACACAAAAAGTTCTTCTCAAGAAACCTGTTACCTTATTTCGTGGAGAAAAGCCAGTTAAACGTCCTAGGAAGCGAACAAAACAACCTGCTTCTATTATATTACAAATGAATCCCTGGAAGAGAAGTCAGATTGATGGAATGAATTGAGGTCCAGAGCAAGAGAAATCATATTGACACACATTGATGTTTGACCTATACTTGCCTATAACAGCCACTTACATGGATAATAGAATATGGATTTACATGGCTCGAATCAGATGGAAGCATATGAGCCAATTTGATTAGAGATTGTTTTGCAGATAGGATTAAACTTTCACCTTCAATAGCTGAAAATAGTGGGAGAAAAATTACCAAAGCATAACATCAAAATCATGAATGAATTTACAAAATGAAGTAGTACCATTGAAAGAAAAGTTAGGGTAAAGCAGAAAGAAAACAAAAAAAAAAGGTACAGTCCAAACAATAATTCAAAAAGTTCCAGATACTCATAAAATCATAGGCAGCAACAAGTGTTGTCCACCTTTTCATAAAATAAAGCAAAACAGAACAAACTTAATGGAGCATTTCAAATTCTCCAATAATTTTACTGAGTCATCCAAGTCCTATTTCAGCAAATGCACGTTCAGCAACAACCCAGATCTTGTTTCTTAAAATTGTTTTCATATTCTGTGATCCAAAGAGTGCAAATTCTGAAAACTAACATTTTTATATTTTCATTATTTCCAGAATTTGAATTTACATTTTAAAATGCAGAATTATATTAAATACATATAAAAACATTTAGAAATACAAATGTCATGTTATAAACTCAATTCATTTTTTAATACAATATGTATTATGTAATGTATTATAAATTATATAATATTACAAAAAAAATTATGTAAATATTTTAGGTTAAATTATAAATTTGGTCCCTATTGTTTAAAAAGATAGAATTTGGTCCATGTGGTTTATAATTGGAATTTAGTCCCTTTGGTTTGACAAAATCATAGAAAATCGTCATGTTCGTAGAGACTATTTAGGAAGGTTTTTCAAACCATAAGGACTATATACGAGGTCTTATTCGATAAAGACTAAATTCTTACTTTCTCCAAACCATAGGGACTAAATTTGCAATTTAACCATTTTTTTAAATATAAACTATACTCATAAATAAATTAATGATAGCTTGTTGTCAACTAAATCTTAGTTCATAAGTAACACTAATTTTATGGTTTATAATTTTTTTTGTAAAGGATACAAACTTCTTTATTACTAATAAACTCTAAGTACAAGAGAGTAATACATTAATAGAGAAGCATAGAAATGGGGGAGAGAGAGGATCAATAGGTGCACACGAACATCTCAATTAGGTTGACACTCCATAGCACCCTCATCATATCCAAGATACAAAGTACAAGAACAATACTAAGGTCATGAAAAGACCAAAGTACCATGACATTTGTATTTCTAAATGTTTTTATGTGTTCTGTTTTAACTAGTTGACTTATGCCTAGATTGGCACTTGAAACTTTTGTTTGGATAGCATTTTCACGTCCGATCACAAAGTAAAACACCACCTCACATTTCCAATCACAAAAAACAATAATAATAATAATAATAAATTAAAATAAAACGAATATATTTTTCAAACTAATCCTACTCCAATCACCAACTACTAAAAATGTCACTTTTCCATGAGGCCACTGGTTAACTAACTTCAACAAATATTTACAACTTAAAACCTAAGGAACTAGAAATGTCTCCATTGAAAGTTCAAGGACCAAATAGGCACCTAAAAACCCCTACTTCAAACCTCAAAATAGAAACATATTTTGCCCGTAATCATAATAATTATTGAAATGAACCACATAATAGTAATTATAGTTAGAAATTCAAATTTTTAAATTCAATAGAGGGTTGTATAGTTTTGATTCTAGAGTTTCTAATTCTATAATTTATATATCTGCCGATATCAATATTTAAAAACTTGCCTATCTGTAACTACCCCATACCAAATACATTACCATAGGTCCATAACTAACCAACTACTAACAAATTACAAATAACCTAGTGATATCTTTCAATACTTCCCTAGTAATATTCTTAAGAGAAGATATTGAATTTTTCAAAATAAGAACCTTTAAACTTCAAATTTTGAAAAATAATGTGAAATAATAAAATTACCTAGTACAAGGAGTTGATCAAATTGATATCCAGGCTTCAACACAGACTTGATCGAAGAAGCGTGTGCTGCAAGTAAGCGTCGTTAATTAGAAAAATAAAAGTAAAGATAATATATATATATATATATATGATATATATATATATATCCACAAGAAAGAGAAAATACACATTCATGCATGTTAAAGGTAAATATATACCCTGATGATCTGACAGATGTTCTGTTGATATTCTTCCCCTTGAGTAATCGGTTCTATTTATATACAATGTTACATGGGTCTCAGTTATTTCATCAACCACACCCGTTACAATACAACCCAACTCAACCTTTGTGTCTTCAGAAACCCTGTAATTGAGTTCTCCAATGATAATGACACTGATCAGAACTTATATTGCATGTAGTTACCAATTCTTCATTTCTTATTTCTAAAAAAGAAAAATGAAATCATAAGAAACGTTAATTTTTTCTTTCTCAAAAGAGCCAACGACTGGTGTCAATCTATTTTCCATTTCCCATTTCATAGTTATTCCCATTCACAAATCAGGATTCATTTTTCATCCCTTTCTAAAGTATACACAACTTTCATTACGAAAATGGAAAGAGAGTAATGCTGGAAATACAAAATAGTAACCAAACAAAACAGAGGAAATAAATAACCTCAGCACCCAGTAAGGACCTTGCCTATCTAGGATGGGTAACCTACTTCTGTTTTCTCACAAGAAACCAAAACTTCATAGAAATGAGCATTCCAATTGACACCGTAAACAGTACATAATCACAAGAATTAACAAAAGAATTACTCATTCATTTACCCTACTTGGCTACTTCTAGAGTTTCAGAGGCTTTTTTTTTTTTTTTTTTTGAAAAGGAGACAGCCTCTTTATTAATATTAATAATATAATATATATTAATATAATTTCAGAGGCATATTTATAATGATAGTTCCAAGCGTAGAAATGAAATGATCACATTTATCTGAGTATGAGGTAAATAGAATCAAACCTTGCAGGCTTCATTACAAAACTAAGGCTAATTCGCTTGGAGGAGTGAGTAGAGCTTGTTATTCTACATTTGATGACTTGCCCAATATGATATGTTGAACTTGGATCAGAACCCGGTTCTATTCCAAGCTCAAATCTGAATAATAACAGGAAAATTAGTTTTACAGTAACAACCAAATAATAATTAACTTCCACAAATAGAACAGCCAAACTGTATACATGAATTTGCTACACAAGAATGTAGCAAAATCAATAGCATTAGCAACCGTCATTCCTGACTATAAATTCATGCAATTTCATTGAAAATGAAGTTAATAATAAAAATAAAATTAAAATTAAAAAGGAGAAGATACAGACCAAACCAAACCAAATACAAAAACAACAATAACCATATACCTAGGGATTTTGAGTCAGTTGAGATAAAGAATAGGATTGACATATAATTTCTGCTTAAAACTTGGAACAAAGAAGACAGTAGAGTAAAGGTCAAAATAGCCACATCTGAAATCAAAATATTCATTTCTTTTTTCTAGAACAATTTTTATTTGAGAAAAAATCAAGGAATAAACAAAACAGAGGAAATAAATAACCTCAGCACCCAGTAAGGTTCCCTCTCCACCCCTAAAAAAAACCCTTCTATTTCTCTCACCCAAAGATGGCCCACAACAACGTGCACACACCAACCTTCCATAAAAACCCCAATCTCCCTCTAGTTGGGGATGGAAGAACTCCTCAATCTAAACATTAGTCCTTGACCAGGTAGCTCGTACTCAAATACACCAAAGAAAAGTTGTGGGCTTGAAATATTTGAAATGTCCGACAAGTGGAAATCAACTTTAGTTGGGGAGGAAACAACAATGCAGGGGCTTGAACACATGACCTCCTTGAACGACCTGCTCTCTTACCGGCTTAAATTACCAATTTACTCAAAAGCTTAAACTAGTGGTTGAAGGCAAATTTAATCATATATCACTAAACGTTTCAAACCAATTGCATGAAGACAATGTGCAATTCCAGAACAAGTGATCCAAGTATTTCCCCACTCTAGACAAAGAATATAGCAAAAGCCCCGACACCAAGGACATCTTCCTTAAAAGCCTATCTGAGATATTTAACTCAAGTAAAAGACTTCACCTTCGACTTTGGGACTTTCATCTTCCAACTAGTCGATTCTCTAAAGGAAGAGGGATCTAATGAGTATCGAGAAAAAGATTACAAAAAATCCATCATAGGGGTTACAACTGACAACAAAAATCATTTCTCCCTTGTATAACCACAACATCCTCCAATAAACAAAAGAGGCCACAACCTCGTCTAAAATTTAAATATTAATACACATACACCTCCATTTAACTAAATATTATTACTGCATAATATATTTTTAAGATGGATAACTGCTTATTTACTTGTACACAGCCAAAACAAGTACCCTTTCTCTTAGGTCTAAACTCAAACTCTCTCATCAAAGATAAGAGTTGAGACATGTGGCATTTTCATATCAAACAATAGATGATACAAGCCAAATAAGAGAGAGAGACAGACGGAGAGACAGAGTTATTGTGACTACTCATATAGGGAAAATGATATAAACAAAAGGAAACATAATGCAAAGGGATCTATCCCCCACTCTGGTGGAGAATAAGAATCTTTTATATATAGAAAACAACAAAAAGATATATCAAAACGGAGCCAAAAGGAGAAACAGCCAACATGTGGGGGACCCCTCGCCAAAACACTAATACAGTAGACTAAGAATCGTGGAGAGTTCTTGAAGTTGAAGTATTATTCAAGTTGCTGGAAAATGATAACAATGCCACCTTTAAATAGGCCTAAAAGGGAAAGGCTTGTTCACACCTGACTAACCTAATCCTAACCTCTTTTTTTTTTCAAATCCGTGAGTGTCCAAGTCACTATTGAGACTATG
This sequence comes from Cucumis sativus, assembly GCF_000004075.3. Taxonomy (NCBI): domain Eukaryota; kingdom Viridiplantae; phylum Streptophyta; class Magnoliopsida; order Cucurbitales; family Cucurbitaceae; genus Cucumis; species Cucumis sativus. Next base: position 21,406,607 of record NC_026658.2, read on the forward strand.
TCTCCTTTTTTACTACTAGGTCAAACCATATAGTTAACATAACCCTAATCTCTTTAGATAAACCCCAAAAGGAAGAGCATTTCCTAAAACAAAATTAGGAATTGAAGTATTAGTAAACGGAAAAATAATAAAATATCAATACAAATTAAAAGAAATACAATCAGCCTAAATATTTAGGAATTACCCGAAAGGCCCCTACATGACACCCACTTATCCTCTAAAAAATAAGCTTCCTTCCCATCACTCACACATAATTAATCAGGTAAGAAAGAAAGAGAGCTCAATGGGCATACCTATGCACCAAGTTTTGTGAATGCTTTTAATCCCACCAGACACCACTCAAAAGGAGGACTCATACTTGATCACAATGATCCTGTACCAAAGGGTTTTAGGCTCTAGGAGAAACGCCAAAGCCATTTAACCAACACGATTTTGTTATGAGCCCTTAAATTCTCTACGTCTAACCCCACAAGGTCTACAGTCTTCCCTATCACATCCCAACTCAAAATGTGTGAAAATGATGTGACAGTGCTTGGTACTACAATATGCAAATTTTTTTATAAGAAAATTGTGGTGAATGAAATAATCCAAAGAGGACATTATGGAGATACAATATGCAAATCTTGAAAACAGGAAAATTATACTTAGGTCAAACACATAAAGATGGTAAGTTCAAAAGCTATATGGATGCAGTATCCAACTTGCCTAGGAGCAAAACCTTGAACCCCATTGTAAAACCTGACAAAGCAACCATGTTTTTCAATCTTCGTTATCCAGCCATGGGTCACTAACCCTGCAGTAGCATCAGCATATGAACTAAGAACCTCCAATTTTGATTTTACCTGTAAATTGGCATGTATCAGAATAACCAAGTAGATACTAGTTATGAGAATCTTGAAGGAAAAAGCAGGGTTTTAATGTACGTGCAAGGAAGCAAAGCTCATGATACTCTTCAATTGCTACAACTACAACTATCAAAATAAGAAGTTTACATATTGTTCTTTATCATATTTCTATTGGATGGAAAATTTAAACTAAGAATTTTTTTGTAGAATCAACAACTTTCATTGAGAAAGAATTAAACAGAAAATAGACAGTATGGATTACAATGCATGGTGGCCAAAACATGGAGAAAAAGTGTGGGAAGAGAGAAGCCCCTTTAACATGTAAAATAATAAAACCTACACACTGGAGCCCCCTAAGAATACTAAAAGCAATCCTTGTTCAATATTGAAGGATGAGATAAAAAATCAGGGCATTTAATGACTGAAAAGTAACTAGTTGTTTAGTACTAAAACGGTAAAGGAGTAAATCAGAAGCTAATTGATAAACTATAAGCTGTAATTGATTAATAACGAGAAACTGTTAGACCCCAATTATACGCACGTACCACAGAAGGGGCAAAAGTGGAAAGTTGGGGAATGTAGGCACAGAAAGAGTGGTTACGCGAAGTGGGGTCCCTCCATAGAGGATTTATGAGGAGTTTTGGGAATCATTTGGAAGTGTGAAGAATTTGGGAGCTTCTTGAAGTTTTGGGAGAAGGCGCTCTCAAATCAGCCCTTATCTTGTCACTTGTTCTTTGTTCTTTTTTCTTCTTTTAATTGTGTTGTTCGGGGTTTGTCCTTGAGACCATGTAGTATCCTTTTGAATTGTACCTAGTGAATATCAGTTCGGCGAGTGTATATCCATGTTCTTGTCTTGTTGGGTGTTGTTTTCTGAGTGCACTGACAATGATACCTAACAAATTGGTATCAGAGACATTCTTCATCCTGGGGCGAAAGATGACATTGAAAGAAACAGAAGATAAGGTGGAAGCCCATGATCAGGATATTGCAAGTCTGAAGGATATGGTTGTTTCTGAAGTTACCTTGGGCAGATATAAGGATGGAGCACTGGTAAACAGAGGATCCCAGAGGAAGGGGAAGTATACCGAAGCTGAGGATGGTGAACCGTCTTAAGTGATATGGGGGAAGATAGGAGTAAGTATAAGCAACTTGAGATAACCATTTTCAAGGGAGATCATCCAGATTTGAGGCCATAAAGGGCGGAACATTATTTCGATATTCGCGAGTTAACAAAAGAGAAGAAACTCAAGGTGGATGTTTTAGTATTGTATCTTTGTTTGGTTTTTATATTTTTACTCAAGATATGATGATTGGCACTATGGGGTGTCAACCTAGTTGAGATGTCCGGGTGTGCCTCTTGATCCCTCAAGGACTCCCTTGATTAAAACTTCTTTATACTCTGTTTGTATAACTCTCTTGTACCTTGAGTTCATATTAATAAAGAAGTTTTGTCTCCGTTTCAAAAAAAGAAACTCCTGCCAGACTAATAAATAACAAAAAGAACAACTATATTATCTCATTCAAGGACCCATAAAGATTAGATAAGAGGAACATACGAGTGTCTTCTTGTGTGTAACAGTTATTCTCTTGGACTTGCAACCAAGCACACGGAAAATTAATTCAGCTCCAACCTGCATATTGGCATGGGAACAAAATCTGAGTTTCAAAACCAGGAAGCATTTCATGGAATCATAGGACAACAACATCCAGATAGCTTCCTATGTAATACAGAACAGTCTGCCACATTGACTATCAGAGAAAATAACCCACGTTAACACCCTCAATTCTGAAATTTCCATGAGCTATCCTTTTAAAAATAAAAAATTACTGCTATTTGCACCAATTGGATGTCTCCTTGTTATCTCCTTCGGCTTGGGACTTCACTGTAAATTCAAACAATCTCCAAAGCCATTTCTAGCCCTATATAAATATATAACTGAATAACAGATCCGCAGATGATTCCATTTACCCTATACTGATCTTGAAAAGTTATTTTCTCTCTCTCTTTGCCATAGGTAACAAAATTGATTTTATGGAATGGAACAGTGCAAAATAATGACCTTGAACTTTTTTCGAGGTTTAGCAATTTCGAACTCAGACATGTGACTAAGAGGACACAGAGCTTTAAGACCGCCAGGAAATTGCACAATAGCACCAAAATCATCAACAACTATAACTTTAGCACGTATCAACGTCCCGGGCTTCACATCTGAGTAGGAAAACACTGGACCCTCAAAGGCACTGGCCTGTCAACATTTAGAACAAGTTCTATTATTAAATGAACTCATATCAAACAGGAGCATCAATTTGTAATTCAACCAACAGTGAACTAAGCAAAGAAAAAAAAGGAATGAAAGAGGAAGAAATAATAAAATGCCTTAGGGCCTGTTTAGTAAGCAATCTGAAAATAAAATTTTGAAAAAAGGGATTCAAAGAAAACAGAATTGTATTACGTATTTTCATTACATGTTTTTAGATATTTGTTTGGTAGCTGAATTAAATTTCAGCTTAAACAATTCTTCAAAATGTGTTTGAAAATATATGTATAAACGGTAAAACTAATTAAAGTTACTCAATAGTCAATAATAAGTTGAATATAAACTATGACTAATTAATTTATGAACTTATTTTATGTTCAAAATAATTGAGTTTATAACATAAAATAGTATATTTGTTATTATTTTTAATATAATTCTGCACAATTCAAAATTTGGATACATAAAAGAAAGTTGTTTTCAAAATTTGCACGGGTTGGACCACAAAATCTGGAAATCTGACAGCCTAGTGATTAATGAATATCATGTTAGTGATGCTTCATTTTTCATAAAGTTATCAGGGAACACAACCTTCAAAGTGCCAATTGCAAGTCCTTCCAAATGTCTAAAGCCAAGTATACGAACACGAACACGACTCCCCTCTTTAAACTTCTTTCCAATCTTTTTCACAACCTCTTCAGCCATATCCGATACCTGCGATCAACATAAATTATATACTGATTAACTAGAAGGCAATAATAGTTATACACAATAAAACCAACTAAAGAAACTCACACTAACAAATGTTGGAGTTGACTCCGGAGAAGAAGGTACTTCAAGAAGCAAGCCGAAACCTCTATCAACCCTAACAACTTTTGCAGAATCATAGATATCACCAATTCTCACGTGCTACATTGAAAATGAGAAAAAATGAACTCACAAATTTCAGTAGTAAGTAACAAACAGTAAATTTATATGGTCTAAATAATGCACCTATAAGTATAAGGACATATATAAAGAAATATGGAAACGTTTTGCATGGTTCAAGTTATCAACCACCCAATCTTATACACCCAGCGCAAAGTGCACAAGGAGAGTAAAGAATCTTTCGAGACATTGATACCATATGTTTGAATCATGTTAATGATTTTAACAATACTACAGTTACATTATTTATGGCCAAATCAACAGTGAAGGAACAAAATCATAATAAATTGAACTCTGTGAACTCCTCGCAACTGCCAAAACTAACAGCCATATAAACTTGTTGACTAACTCAATTAATCTCCATAGTGTCTATCTGCAAGTTTCTACAATCTGCACGACTCTGAGATAAACCACTTTTATTGAGAAAACATAAGCCAAATATCCTAGTTTTTATAGTTTCTACTATATAATAGGATTTCTATCAAATTAAATCACCAATTGACTCAAAAGTTAAGCTAATAGGTGAAGGAAAATTTAATATTATATCATTTAACCCTCCCTTCACTTGTGGGCTTGAAATATGTAGAGAGCTCAACAAGTGAAAATCAATATTAGAGGGATTTAAACACGGGATCACCTTAACTACTTATTTTGGTACCATGTTAAATCATCAATTAACCCAAAAGCTTAAGCTAATAGGTAAAAGTAAATTTAATATTATACCATCTAATACTTCTTTCTTTTTTTTTGTGAGAAACAAAGAAATAAATATAGAAACAAAACAATATGAATAGAAGGCCTCTAATCCATGTTGATCAACATGCAACAAAGATATACAACAGAAAATTCTTTCGTAGAATGGACACAATTATGTACATAGATATTAAAATATATTAGAATGCTTAGACACTAGTCCATTGAAAATGTTGAGTTTTTATTCTAGAAAATTAAAAGATAAAGAAATTGCGAAGTGAATGAAAAGAGGGATACAAAAGGGAAGTTACAACAACATTTCACCTAACTTGAACATCAAAAGAACAACAATGACAGAAGTTACAAGAGAGTATAACATCAAGAATAAGGGGAAATTTGACAAATAATACATTGAATATGAATTTTTTTATGAGAATACACAACATACATCATGTTTGTTGGATCTTTAAATTCCCTAGATAATAATATCCTAGATTTTAATATGTAAAAACTTGTGAAACAAACAAATATATTAAATGTACGTCTAAAAACTCATGGCAAAACTCTATAAACAAATAGACCCTTAGAAATAAACACCCAATAAGAGGAGGCATTAAGCATAACCAAAATTTTGACATCAGTCAACTTCTAGCTCTCACCAATTCACTTATTGATTTTCCAGACATGTTTATAATAACTTACTGGAGGTGCAGCCTTGTTACGAACAAGATGTGGAATCAATGTCAACCCCACAGCTCTAGTTGAAGGATCAATAAATAATATCCGAGCATTCATCTATACATGAAAAATATATATGTATATACACATTAATATACGAAAAAAATTCAAGAAATAAAACTCAAAGGAAGAACCCTTTTTTAAACAGAAACACAGTTTCATAAATGTAATGGAGGAAATAACTAGTTTCAGCTCGGGAAATAACTAATTAAAGCATACCATCACTTAGAAATGTGCTTCAAACAGCAGCACATAAGAAAAACCATTAATTAAGTGGCAGAGGCAACAATTTAATCATCAAAGAAAGTATACATTGTGGAGAAAACATATTGAACGAACCAAAAGGGGAAAAAATCCTTCTAAGATATTTATGAAGCCTGTGGCGTGTTAGGAGAGAAATGATCATTCTTGGAGAGATTTTTAACATCTTTTTTCATCCAAAATCCCCCTGATTACCAATTATAGTAACAAAATTATACGAAACGTCAAGACTAATGCTCATAGTTAACATCAGGTCAATCAGCCTGACACCAAGACACTGCAACAGGACGTTTTGTATTATTATATTGATCGGATTATATTTTAGAAAGCTGACTCATATAGTTTGACCGCCATCCTGACCATTAGCTTCAGTCAGTAGACTAACTGTTTTATTTTAACCACCTAACCTACAGTAAGCTATCCAAGAACATAATACTATCCAAAATAGTCTTTTTTAGAATCTTTGAAGTGGAGGTTTGTCTTCCTAGTAAGATTGATAGTTGGATGTTGGAAGGGCTCAAAATTAGAGGCTTTAGTCCGAAAGGTCACATCTTGTGGAGTTGTGCTACACGTTGCCTTTTGTGGTGTATTTGGAAAGAAAGAAATAGTAGAATTTTTTAAGATAACTATAATTCTTTTTATTCTTTTTGAACTGTGTTGCAACACACAGCTTCTTGGTGGAGTACGAATTATACCAAAACACATTTGTAACGATAGCCTTTCTATGATTTTCAACAATTGGAAGGCCCTTATTATTTAGTTTCTCTTGGGGAGGGCCCTCTAGTCCCTTACCCTTAGGTTGTTTATCTTTTGTTCTCTGAATATATATATATCTGTTTCTTATCAAAAAAAATACTATCCAAAACCATTCACTAGTTCCCTCCTATTGCTTGAAAACTGGGCTGGCACTTGACAAACAAATGAATTTTTGGTCAGAAGCACCGTGCAATATTTTTCATCCCAATTAGACTTTATAATTTTTATGGAGTTTGAACCAGTAGAAACATGGATGACTCATGACTTGCATACTTTAAAAATTGGTTTCTAGAGAAAATAGATATCCTGTAGTGCCTTCTAATTGTTGTACTGAATCTACAACAACAAATTAGACAAAATCCAAGATATGACACGAATTGGCATCAAGGTAAAGATTAGTGCAATATACCTTCATGTTCTGGTTGTAAAAATCTTTCCAATTTGAAGAATGAAAACTATTTTGCAAGTGAAACATATCAACCTGAAAAAAGAAAAGCAAATGACAACAAAAAAGCATGTCAAACAAAGCAATAAATGGGAACATGCAAAAGAAAAAATTATTAGTCTTTTTTAAGTTCACAATTATAGAATGGGGATTTAACATCCGACTTTAGAAAGACATGGGTGCCTTTACCAATAAACTATACTCGAGTTACCAAATAATGGTTGAATTAGGATCCTAGATGTTTTTCTTTTATTGAAAAGGACACGAGTCTCACTATTATTAATATAAATAAAGAGACAAAGCGATACATGAAAGTTATACAAAGAGCAATAGGGAGAAAGGAGGATCAGCAGGTACATGAAAGTTAGACAAAAAGCAACTAGGTTGACACCCTCTTAACACCCTCATCACATCCAAGGATCCTAAATGTTTTTCGTTCCTTTTCTTGCGTAAGATATCGAGATTTCAAATAGATAAAAGAAGGAATATAAAAGGGCACACAAAAAATAGGCCCCAACAAAAAAGAGTACGATCCTAACTACAGAAAATGACTCCAATCTCAAAGAACAAATCAAGCTCATGGTTAGAAAAAAAGTCTAGTAGCCTTCCTGCCCACAATAAGGCATTGAACCTAGCCACCCCCCAAATTTTTATTTTTTATTTTTTTTTAAAGGAGACCATATTACAAAAGCTCATAGACAAGAGAATTATACAATGAGCATGTAACCATAGATCAGGAGGTGCACCTCGGCATCTCAACTAGGTTCACACTCCCATAGCACCCTCATCATATCCAACCAAGCTAAAACCCATAACAAAGGAGTAATGCCCAAAGGCAAAACAAACACAAAAGAAGTACAAAGAAATACAAATACAAGACTAAAACCGACTAAACATCCTAAATAAAAGGTGACCAAAAACTCACACTGAGACAAACTCGAGATCATTGGAGAAAGAACACCACAAGGAGGCTGAAAAGTGGTGACTCCACTGGGGACTTATGCTAAGAAGCTTGCACTGAAAATATCTCTAGAATCTTCCCAAGCATAATTATAACAATAATACAAAACAGTTGAGAAAAAGCAACAGGAGTTGTAAGGAGTCACCAGCGGCAGAGCAACTGAAGAGGATAAACAGTGACCAAAAACCAAATTCTAATCATAGATCCACAACTTTTATTCAGAGGAAGGAAATAACTCAAAAAAATTCCAACTTGAGTCAACGGCCACTATCCTTGATCAATTATAACCCTTTCTTTCCAGTGTTACCAAAGCCCCAAAGAAATTTGAAATTCACTCACTTCTTTAACCTTCAAACTTACTTGAGACAAAAGATCCAGGAAGCTACTTTCTAACAAACAGCTAAACATCTTCTTTTGCAAGTCATAATGACGGCTAGAAATCGTCTTGCCAAACTTAATTACCTCCAAAAGACCAAGGCTCCACAATGAACTTTGATAAAGAAATAAGTTTCAGTCAAATACACCGTTTCTTGATGATCATATAGACCATATTCAAATGTGATCCAGAAATCTTTTTAAAATGGTTGATAAGCAACAAAAGAGCAATACACTATCACATCCAAGAATAAAACTTTACTTCTTGATACTTGTAGCAAAACCAAAACCAGGGTGAACTTCTTTAATTGCTTCCTAACTACCATTTTTTTTTTTATAAAACTCCTAGCTTCCTTTAATTCCAAAAGGACTTTCAATGCACTATCACATCCAAGACTAATTACAATGCTGGAGAAAAAGTTTAAAGAACTCAAATGAAACATTTGCCACAAGCTTCAATGATTTCATGCAAGTGCTTTTGGATTTCTTCACTAAATTTCTGGAGAGAGGGTTGTTCTTTTTCTAAACCTTCCTCCACAAACAAACCATGGACAACGCTGATTATGTTCTCCAAAATCTCAAGGCTGCTAATCCTCTTCCTCTGCATTAAACACTTCTAATTCCTCACTACTTACACTTGGAACTCATTCAAAATCTGATTCAAGAGCTTCTTGAGCATCAAGACTGCCAGCTTCTTCTGGATTAGCAATCCCATATTGGACCTTGCTTGGAATTCGCTCGCACTCTTGATGAGAGTTCAATGTCCTCGCCTGTTAATACAACCAGTAGCTTGGATTAGAGAGCTGGAAACTTCCAAAAGATCTGGATTTACTTCATTGAACGAAGACTTGAAAGATTGATGAGATTGATGAACCTAGGAATGCTTCTCTTGAGCCTTGGATGAACAAACTGCAAAAGACTCGGAATTGAGAAGAGTCGTCCAAACATTGTTGAAGGAAGTCTTTTTCCTTATAAAATGCTTCAAGAAAAACTTTGAGGGACGAGAGTTCTTTTTAGTTTTATTAACACGAGCAGACAAGGGAGTAGATCATTTTTCTTTGATGACTAACTTGCTTGATACAGTAATTGGAGAAGAAGCAAAGGTGTCAACTTTTGATGAATCAAGAGGAAAGAGACCGTTGGAGATTGGATATAGAGACTCTGACTTGGTGATGTTATTATCAATAGGAAAGATACAGCTATTTTTCTTTTTTTATTATTTTTAGAGTTTGGTGACCTTTGTTCTCCTTTTTTATCTTTTCACATGCAATATTTTCAAAAATAGGAGATGTTGGAGGCTACCTGGGACCCACTAAATTAATATCACAGCTGTCTTCTAACCTTTTTCTCTCTTCTTTAATAGCATCTCTTCATTTTCTGGCTGTTTCAATGCATTAATATCATTGGCCTTTGTGGTGATTAATGACTTGTTGACACTCTTGTTCCTAGAAACAACATTATTATTATCTTTAATGCTGCAAATATGTCACTGCTGGATTCCTTCAAGTGACTTTTCAAACGGAATACAATTAAAAGATGTCTCCTTTGGCGCGAAAACTAAGTCTCTCCTGATTGGTGATTCTAATTTTGAACGTCTTTTGAAATTCTCTGACTTCCGTTTGTTTTCTGCCATCTGATTACTAACGGAACTGCCAATAGCCGGAGCTTGAGAGGAGACTTCCCAGAATCTGACGCTGCTTTGCATTTTGGTGAGTTGATATCGACCTCTGATGAAGATGATTGAACAGCCTTTCAGACAACTTATAAGGGTTCCTTTGCGTGCTTGGGATGGAGTTCACAGGAAGAAGAAATTCAAACTTGGAGCTAAATGAAACTTCCTCAAAACCTTCATCCTTCATAACTTGATTTATTCTGACAATATCTAACAATATCTAATGGATTTGAAAAATCATGAGTAAATAAATTACCTTGTACTTTGCTGGGTGGATTAAAAATAGAAATATCCCCAAAATTCAAAAAAATGTTTCCTCTTCTTTCATCAAAAATCTCAATGGTTGTCGAATTGAAACCACACATTCTCCTTCACTTGAATATTGGCTTCTGATACATTAATGAAGTTGATAGTTTCAACTGCAATATTTTCTAATCCTCCAAAATGAGCTCCAATCACTTCAAAAGTTTTATTACACCAATAATCAAGAGGTAAATTTTTATTGTAATCCACCATCCATAGCCTTTCGAATATATTGGTCTTACATGGATGAGACTGTTCCACTTTTCAAACTTAAAATGAAAGGCACCAAAATATTGTTCATTCGCCTGGACTTTCAATGAACTCCTTCAAACCACGTTCCAATTCAATTAGAGTATTGTGTGCAAATAAAGGGTTGATGATAACTTTGAATCGAAAAAGAGTTCTGATGCTTCATTAATTTTTACCGAACCATCAAATTCGAAAAGTTTTGAAACAACCCAAAGATTATCAAAATCTGCTTTGAAGACTATCAAATTCTTAATCACCCAATATTTGCTTGAGCTATGTGATGCAGTATCGGAGAAGGAGATCTTGGATGTCTCATTCGATTCTGCTTTCTCCGTATAGCTTCCATTCATACTTTTAATTGGCTGCTTCAACAATGGTGTTGAGCTTGGTTTGGGAGGAGAACCAGATTTTGTATTCATGGATGTCCTTGAAGTCTTCCAACATTTTTCCAAAGATTTTCCACCCCTGTTTATCTTCACCAATGGGGATATGAATAAAAGATCTCCCTCCTGTACTACGCCATGCAGTGCATCTCAGAATCCACCCACTTTTGGTTCTGAATTTGGAACTTTCAACCCTTCCACACTCAACTTTTTCTTTCTTATAGAAAGACTCTTCTTCAGATTTCTTATTCAAATCTTTCACCATTTCAATTAACCATCTAAGCTGAAAGATTGATAAAGTCATAGTAATTTCAGCTTCAACATCTTCAATGTGAAAAGCTTCATCTTCATGCCAGATGCAGAAAAAAAAATTGTCGATTTTGCAGCTTTTTACTTCCATCTTTGTGAGTTAAGAATGGTTGCTAGGGAGATGCCAAAGTACTCGGCAACGTCTAGCAGTGTCTACCAGAGAGGCTAATCGGCAATGAAGTTGAAGGGAAGGAGGAGAAGGAGAGAAAGGGAGAGAGAGAGAACTTCCCTAGCCACCCCCAAATTTCATCACCCAATATGTCGATCCCTCTAAAAACTGTATCGTTATTTCTCTCTAAAGGAAGAATCAAAAGAACCTCCTACAACAGGATCCTAAAAGTATCGATATGTTTAAACATGGTAAAAGGTAGATGAATAAGAACTCACAGTTCCATTAAAATAAGTGAGAAAGGATAGCAAGATCCCATTTTCAAGGGTTGATTGTACTCGTGCGCTAACCATCATGCCAGGGATGAGAAGGTCAATTGAAATACCTTTTAGATCCTTCGCCTGTAACATTTATGAATTAAAATCATAAAAATGATGAGCCATAACATTTGATGGAAGGGGAACTCCCCTAGAAAAAGAATACCAGAAAAAAAAAAAAGGAATCATGAAGGACACACGGATATTTTCTTTGAAAATTGAAAACTAAGGACACATGGATATTACCACACTGCTGGACACAATATCTTGATCAGAACTAAAATAAACCACTTTACGAGTTTTATCAATGCTTCTAACAACACATTGAAGAAGTTGTCCAACATGCACTTCATTCTCAGATTGATCTGCAAAATCCAAAACAATGGATTAGAAGCAAAATACAATGACAATTTGTAAAAAGTACCTGTGCTGACTGCAGATAATAGTTAAAAATACATATGAAAAATGCAATACTGAAACTTAAAATATAAAACATAATAGTTATACCTATGTGATAATTTATTGTGAAACTTTCACTATTCACTTTAAAGCTATTACACTTACAATTTTTATCTCAAACTTCTTTTTCTTAAATAGTGGTCAAGATCTGAAACAGAAAGGTAATGCTCTCTCCTCTCTTCTCTTCCTTCCTCGCCCCTCTCCAATTAGTCATTTTCAACGTCTCAACCAAACACTTTCCATCATTTAGTTCATTCTGCTCCTATTCTTAGTTCAAATGGAATTTAGCAGTTGTATTCATAATACAGATTTTTGTAATTGGCATGAAGATAATGGTTTTTTCTTCAATGATACGCCTCATAAGCAGAAGATTTTCCATTTTTATCGTCTTTACAACTTGCTGAGGAGCCTTCTACAGAGGATTATTTTGGCAAAGCTTACATTTTTTTGTTTCAAGGCAAGGTGGATCAGCAGAGTACTCAAACTCAGGAGATGAGTAATTTTGCTATTTCTCTTCACAAAATTTCATCCAAGTTCTCTTCTAACTGAAGTTGGGGGAAATCTCTTCGTTCTCTCCTCAAACAAACTTTGTTATTTGAAGCTAGTGTGATCTTTTGGGACCTTCATTCCGTTGTTGTAATAGTCAGCTAAATCACTTGGATTATCGTCTTGCAATTAAGAATTCTCTGGCTAATGCATTTTAGACGTTATGGATGGGTTGGCTTTCTAATGAGTTCCAAACTCATAAAATGGAAATCAGTCCTTAAATCTTGGTTTGATTAAAGAATAATGGAGAAGGCTGAAAAAGATTTTTTTATCTAAGCTGGAAGTTTTTCATGCCAAAGCTAAAGCTGACACATTATCTTCCCTTGAGCTTGATATCAGTATTGCAAATAGAGAGATTTTGAATCTGTGTACTTCAAAAGAAAGCAACCTGATTAAAAATGTAGGCTTGACTTGTCAAAATCTCCAGATGAAAATGCCAGCTATTTTCTTAGTTTCCAAAAACCTAAAGGATTTAGAAAAGGATGAGCTTGATGACTGAATTGTTTTCCAGCAATGGTGATGTTATCCACGTACCTTTGCTAGTCTTTTTATTTCTTGGATAGGATTTAGCCCTTTTTTGCTGGCTTCCTTGCTTATATTATAACCACTTCTACCTCGTTAACTGGAGAACCCATTTTCTCACACCGGGTACATATTTGTTTCTTTACCACAAAAATTATTATCGTCTTATCATTCACACTCTAGAGAACCTAGAAGATGGCTATGTAATAGGAGCTCACCACACTGTAGATGGTTGGAATCATGAAAGTATGGGATAGAGTTATTAACTTATGTTAGCACCCAAATACGTAATTAAGTATTTTCCATAAAACTATAGGGAGATCAGTATTACTATAATAATGAACAAATCACTTTTGAGGCATCATCTTACCAACAAAATGACTCTTTTTCTTCAAAAAAAAAAAAAATTCACACACACACGCACACAAGGACTTCTTACCAGATTGCTTGGTCTTTGGCAAAAACCCAGTGAAGGAAGTCAAACCAAAATGAAGGATGTAGCCATGATCTTCAATGCTTTTCACATATGATGTCAGAACCTGAAAGAGGGTTCATTTATATGTACCAATAACAAAATCATATTCACGAAAGGATTAAAACCAGAAATTAAATGATTCAATATCATTAATGGATATCATAGAATAGAAAACGAAAAGGATGAGATCTATCCGATATCAATGAACATAATTCCGTTTAGACCATAAGTGATATCTGAAGTACTAAAATACATAACACACGGCATGTAACCAATTGTCATGCTAAAAATTAGAAAATATAAATTCTGCAAAAGCGAGTAAAAGGATCAAAAAATTTACATACCATTCCTTCTTGAAGAAGGTCCAATGTGAAATCTTTGTACAACATAGACAAACGTAACGAAAGCCAGATCTTTCTCTTCCCCGATTCTTTCTTGTCATCATCCACTTTTAACACAACACATGGAACCAGTTGCCCAACATGGAACATGACAGGAAGTAAATCATGCTCTGTATCCTAGTTAGAAAAAGTTTGAATGGCTGAGTATCCAGTCCAACACCATAACATACAATAACATTTTAATGCAATACAACTCTTCAACAAATGTGTGCAAATCCTACCTCAACTTCTTTTTCCAAAATTGGATCAAAAGCTTCAGCAGCCGATACTAATCCACGTAAGCCCCCTGGTAGACTAATAACAAGATCCTTCTTATTAACTTCAGCAACAACTCCCCAAAATTTCATTCTTGGATTTATATTCTGAAAATAAATAATCAAGAATGAACATTAAACATACACCAATGGAGATCAAAATTACTGCTTCGCTGATTGCTCTCATTCATTCGTTCTAAGACTGGCAATATAAGAAAAGAATTTCAAAGTATTATTGAGGTTAACAAACATTCTCCTCTTTGAAGTTTGAACATAAAGAGATAATATCAACTACAAAATGCATATAGACAAAAGTTATTAAAAACTATAAGTTAGTGGTTCTATAATTAAAGGAAAAAACAAATAAGGATAAAAGCAATAATAAACCAAAGTTATCAGCTCACAAATTATAACTTATGATAATCTATGATGTATAAAGACTTCAGTTAACTGAACTGTTACAGGCCATACCTTTAAAGTTATCTTATTTGCATATTTAGGAAGGTTTCCCACCACACCATTGTTCAACAAGGATTCCAAATCATCCCCATTTGACGGATGCTTTCTTCTCTTCTTTCCCCTTTTTGTTGTCATCTTCAGATCATCATTCTGAAACTCCTTATCTCCTTCGGCACGTACTTTTTCCCCTTTGTTTTGGCTCATATAACCTCCTCCCCCTGTAAATGGAAGTAACTTTGTGAGAAACATTTTTACATAAGAAACTTAGTGAAAGACATTAGAAAAGTACTAAACATAAAACCCGTTAAATTTAAGGGCCTAAATATCATTGTGAACAAGTCGCATACTTTGTACTCGTTGGATTTCCTTCAAATTGCATTCGTGGTTGAACATAACCAAATGGACAATTCATATTCATTTTAGTTAACTTCCAAACTCACCATGCTTCCAATAGAACCCCAAAGGCATGACAATGGACATTTCGTATTCACACAAAACAACTTTCTAAAAGACCAAACAAAAGGACAGAGTCGAAGCCCACCTCTAGGAAAATCGGGAACGTCATCTTCAATCTGCAGCGATACAGTTTCGGGTTTCGCTGTTTCACTCGTTTTCTTCTTCGAATTGAATGGCTTTTTGGAATGCTTGTTGAACTTTGAGCCATCCTGTGATTTTCTTGAAGGCGGTGCCATCTGCACAACACAAGAAGAAAGAGGCGGTCGTAGTCAACCGAGAGAAGCGACGGCGTGGCCGACGACACTTTGCCGCTGAAAAGAAGGAGGAGACGGCGTGAAGAAGAAGAGAAGGTGGAGGCAAGGAAGTGAGAGAGCAATCGAAAAATGAAAGGGTTTAGGGGAGGTTTCCTCTTACTTTGTCTTTTTCTTTCTTTCTTTTTTCCTTTACAAACTTATGCTAAGTTTTTTTATTCAAAAATAACAATAAACAAATAAATACTTGCCTAATTCAATTTTAAATTTGGGACATATACTCAAATTATATACAATGTCCCTAAATTTTGTGATTTGTTTCAAACAATTTTCGATGAAAATTATTAGAAGTTTTTGACAACCGACACGTAGTTAAGTTGAGTGGATAAAAAATTCGAACTATCGTTTAAGTACGTCAATAATTTAAGAGATTTACGATATTATTCGTGTTATTCAAATTTCTCTCATAACTTTTTATGTCAACCCTTCTAATTACTCTCTACTACAATAATTAAAAATTCAGTTAAACTCCTCGAAAATAACTCTAACCAAACATTTTTTGTAGTGTTGGGTAGAAAATATTATAGACTTCCAAAAGTCTAATTTTCTTTCCTTTTCTCCCCTCATTTTGAATATCCTTCTATTCCTTGTGTTTATTATATGTTTGACATCTTTTTACCTAAAAATGAGAAAATAAAAAGATGTTTTAGAATAATAGTAAAACACATTATTGTTTGACTCTTTGGTGAGAGATTTTGATTTTGGAATTTATGTTTTAACTTTGAAATTTTAGTTTTCGTTTTGATGGTTGATAAAATTGGTATCAGTATAAAAAAAACGAGAGTAAATGACTTATCCGTATGGAAAGAAATACATTGTTAAACTTTAAAAAAAAAAAAAATTTGTAATGAGCTACTAAAGTTTTTATTAATAAATTTATAGTTATTGTTTTTTCTTTTTTTTATTTTCAAGGGTATTTTTAACTTTTGAGACTTTTTTTTCCTTTTTTTTTTTCTAGAAAAAGTCTTAGATGGTTTCCTTTTAAAATTAAGATTAAATGTTATTTAGGACTGAAGTTAGTTCATATATTTGCATTTGAGGCAGAGAATAATATAGAAAATTTGGTTTTTTTATAGACTAGTATTAAACATGTGTCATGCATGTAAAATACAATTTTATTAGTATCATTTTAAAGTACGAACATAAATGCATTCCCAAAGAAGTTTCTTAATTAGATTATCTTTTCGTTTTAGAAAGATCAAAGTTATTAAATATCGAACAAATGTTATACATTAATCTTTTAGCAATTTAATTTTTAATTGCTTGTTCATAAATATAAAGGGTCTTCAATCATACAAGTGTTATATAATTTGCATTTCTTAATTTTATATATTATACATTGTGGTTGATAAGAGCCGTATTAGATTTAAAATGATATAATATGATAAACATAAAACAAATGAATGATTAACGCAAAATTTATATGTAACTAAATCAAATAAATATCGTTCTTATTTACACCTATAAAAAACCACACAAAAAATATAATAGAAATTCGAAGAGTTGTAAGTGGAATATAACAATAAAGAAAGTTTAATTTAATAGTAATATATAATAGAAGTACAAAAAGGAAAAGGAAAAGCAAATATAATCTCTAAAAAATTTCAAATTTACACGTGATTTAACATTTTGATCTTCATTCATGTCCATCAGAAAGAAATTTAAAGATTCCAATGATTTTAGTAATTTGACTTGCTTCAAAGTTGACATTTCCATGAATTTTGGTGAAAAAGAATAACTTTGCCAACTTTTTTTGCCTGCATATAGTTGATTCTTTATTCTTCGATTCTTCACTCACCAACTAATATGTTTGATAGCAAACTTTTTATCTTTAGTTATTAAGTTGATGGACACATATACTCGATTAAGCTATACTCAGTCCCACCTTTTGTTTGTTCGTTTCAACCCTTCCATATCTTTAAAATCAAACTATCAACAACATTTTTTAACATCAAACTTGTCATGACTTATTGTTGTGAGCACGAAAGAGAACTTGTATGTATATAGAGTGAGAAATACAAATGTAATTAATGAAAAAATAAACTATAGAGAAACCAAACGGTTTAGAAATAAATGATGAGTGTTCACACAAGATTTCGAATAAATGTAATTCGTGGAATTGAACTTTGTATATTGATGAATATTGTGAATACAATCTTTAGTATTTACTCATTTGATGTTTTCTCTTGAATACAAGTTAAAACTTAGAAATTCTTGATATTCAATCTTGAGGATGTTATAGTTGCAAGTCGATTTGAACTTCAATCTTCTGAAATTCAAGGAAAGTTTAGTCTTCAATCTTTCAGAAGTTGTTGATCTCGATGATACGAACTTACACGTCTTGACAGCTTGTAGAAGTTTTAATTGTTTCAGTACTCCATAGCTTCAATTCTTCCTTCAACCAAAGACCCCTTTTAAAATGAATGACAGTGATCTCTATTTATAGAGAAATTTCATGGGCTTCAGGTGACTTGGGCTCATTTGCTTGTTGGGCTTGGATTTGAGCTCATTTGCGAGTTGAGTTTGGACTTGGGCTCATATGCTTATTGAACTTGGGCTTGAGCCCATTTGTTTGTTGGATCAGAATTGAATTGGGTTGAGTAAACTTAATTATCCAAACTCAAACAAAAATATAATCATCACCATATTTACTCGATGATGTGACGTAATTTAATTGGTCAAATTTTCTTATTCAACTAAACTAAATGATATAAAAAAGTTTTCCCTAGACTTAAAACTATTTCAAATAATGAAATCCTTTTACTTTCTTTTAACATAAAATTTCACCATTTTTCCAAAAAAAAGAAATCCTTCCAACTTCTACATGGCAAAAAAAACAACACGTTGCAACATTTAATATTGGAATTAATTTCTTTCTTCTCAATGTAAGACTCTTCCATTGTCTTTTAAAAAAAACCCTTTAAACTTATCCACGTCAGAAGAAATAAGCCAAACCTACTCATTATTTTTAAATTGAAATGAATTGAAATAGGCAAAAAGATAAAAACCACATTAATATTTAATACTCAATTATTTAAACATAGAAACCACAATTAAATGAATACAAACTTACAATAAAACCAAAGGAAAATTTGAAAACAATACTAAATGCAAATGCATAAGGGAGAGAAAAAGTTTCTCCACTTCTAAGCTTTTATATATAATAATTGGTAACACGTGCTATACACACGTTAATTTTCACATAAATAGAATAAAACTATATTTATTTACTTATGATTTTTTAAAATAATTTTTGAACTTTATTTCTAAAATGATTTTTTTCTCAAGACTTGTTATATGCATGTATAAATAGAATGAACTCAAAGATATAAAGAATTTGATAGTATGACTATGAAACAATCCATTCAATCAAGCTTTAGACTGATAAGTATAACTTTTTTCATGTATCAATTACATATCGAATGTTTAAAATAGCAAAAATAATTTTGGGATAAATTCGATGACTGTTTAAGAAAAACAACATTTAAAATTTAAAATTTGAATAATACGCTCTAGAAGAAAAATCTGTTTTTCACTTAAATCAAGATCATTTTAACACATTAAGATGACCAAACCAATAGATAAAAAGAAAATAATCAGCTAACAAAAAATAAATTTTCTTATTATTCAATTTCCATAAGGCCTAAACAACAATATTTTTTTCCCTCCTCGCTCATCCAAATTTTCTCTCTCTCTATTTATAATGTTAGACAAAAACAAAAGTGACTTCGAAATAGGAATCTCTCTTCAAGCTTGCAAGCAGCACCAAAATGATGACATAAACTCAGAAGACAGTCCCTCACCCTCAAATTGTGTGTAACCTCAGTAACTACCATAAAACAAAGAGTTTTTGTAGTCTTGGCTCACAAATCTTCATTTGAATTTGTTGGAAGACTAATTTCTTCACACACAACCTTTTGTTGTGACTTGAACATGAAAAAATTAAAAAGAATGGAATATTGATACCTAAAAATTTGTAAAGGGAAAGAATTTGAAATGTTGAAATAATTACAACATAGTTAATATGAACTAAGGGAATGTGAATAGGTGGAAGATAAAGGGATGTGAATAGGTGGAAGATAGAGAGATGCCAATGGTTTTAGAAAATTGTTAATAATATAATTAATTGGAAAGAAAAAGTTAAAATTATCAATATATATATGTATTATTAATAATTAATTTTAAATTAAAAAATAAATAAAAAGTAAATTACAATAAAACCAAAGTAAGAAAAAACAAATCTACTAAGAAAAAGGGTAAAATTGGAAACAAAAAGTTTATCTTCATCCATACTTTTATATATATTGTAGACTAGTTGGTAACACATACTATGCACGTTAATTTTTCACATAAATAGTATGAAGTTATATTTACTTAATCATGATTTTTGGAAATACATTTTTCAGCTTCATTTTTAAAGAGGTCTCTTACTCAAGACTTGTTATATGCGTGTAGAAATCGAATGAACTAAAAGATATAATGAATTTGACAGTATGGTTATGAAACAATCAATTTAATCAAACTTTAGATTGATGAGTAGAGTTTTTTTTTTTATATGTATCAATTACATATCAAATATTTAAATGAATTGAAATTTTGGACATCGACATTGACTTGATTATTATTTGGACATTTGTGTTAATTCTAATATATTTTTTGTATTTCTATCATATTTCGGAAGTATAATTATTTAACAAATTTTCCAATAATTATAATTTAGTTATTATTTTGAAATGAATAATTAAATTAAATTTAAAATATATTATTGAAATAATACAAATAGAGAAGACAATTTTTTTTTCATTTGATCCCTCAATTATAAGATCCATAATATACTATTGTGGTGATTACATTCTACATTTTACATGATCAAAAGCATACTTAATTACAAAGCAATAATTAGAAATTGAAAAACTTAGTTCTTTGGCATTCTCGTGCTACTTTGTTGTTTTTTTAAAATGAAGCTTCTGACTGTTCTCTCTTCAGTCTTCCACTTTTACATTCATCATTATTGAATTCTCATCATCTTTTTTATTGGGTTGATTTTCTGTTCCTAGGCATCGCAAAAATATGACGAACGTTCGTGAACTTTTGTAGCTTTGGCTTACAAATCTTCATTTGAATTTGTTGGAAGACTAATTTATTCCTACCCTAACTTTTTGTTATGACTTTGAACATAAAAAGAAAATAAAAAGAATGAGATATTTATACCTAAATATTTGAAAAGGGAAAGAATTTAAAAGGTTGAAATAAATATAAAATAATTAATATGAGATGAGAGAATGTGAATAAGTGGGAGATAGAGGAATCTCAATCATTTTGAAGAAATGTTTATGATATAATTAAGTGTTTGAGAAAAAGTTAATATTATTAGTACCTAATTATCTATTGATAACTAATTTCAAATTAAAACATAAATAAAAACCAAATTAGAAAACAAACAAATTTAATAACACAAAATTCAAACAAAATGTTTACCTTCCTAATAATATAAAATTGAAACAAAAAGTTTATCTTCATCTATGCGTAAACAAAAAGTTTATCTTCATCCATGCTTTTATATGCGCAGTATAGATAAATAATATGTTTTACAGTAATTGTGTTTGTTTGCTTTTTTATTCAATAATTGTACGTATTTTATCAAATTGTATATGGCATACCTTTTGCAGTTTTGAGAAACGAGATTTAGGTCTAATTATAGATCATATGCATTTTAATGTTTTTTAATATTAAACAATAATTTTACGAATTAGTTACCTTAGGCACAATTAATACTGGCATTTGAACAAAAACAATTTTAGATTTACATTATAAGTGAAATATCCTAAAAATATATGTAATTGGACTATAGTGCCCAATTAGTGTTCACGTGACATAGTTAGCACAGTATATGTGCGTGTGATATAGGTTAACTCAAGTCCACTTACATTAAATAAAATATGTATGAAAAAACACTCGTCCACTTACAATAAAATAAAATGTATGAAAAAACAACGTGAACATACATTCAAATCCATTATATGATAGATATGTGTGATGACTTCGTTTTGCCTCTTTCTTTTCTTTTTTTTTTTTGTCATGATACAAGCTTGCATAATTTAGATGAGCTTAAGAAAAAATGTTCTTTTTAATTCGTTTCTATCTGAAAACGTTTTATAAAAACTGCTTAAAATAAGCACACTCACATGTTTAGCAATTATTTCTCAAAGATGTTTTATATACAAGTTTGTTTAGACTGTTACGGACTAAAATTGTTTTTAGTAGTGACCAATTAGTGTATCTTATGGCTATAAAATATTGTGAACAAATCATTTAAAATAAATGGTTGTTTAAGTTTGTGGAGGAGATTGTCGACAAAGTTTTCTGAAATTAACTGCCAAACATGGTGGCTAGGAGTGGCAATAGGGACATTGATGGTGATTAGAGTTGAGTGCACCACGAAGTTGGTCACCGTGGATATTGTAACGTACGTCCCAAGTTTAGAATGAGATATGAATGAATTGATATCTTATCTAAAAAAGAGGAAACGTAATGTCACATCCCCACCCAGACCATCTACTCTTGGCCTAAGAAGTGATGTGAAGATGGCAAATCTCGCCTCTAACTACTTGACGACACTTGCCAACCCTAACTAAACTAAACAAACTAACCATATAAGCAACTTGACAGATTCAGAACCTAATAAGTGATCCAAAACTACTTACAAAAGTATTTTATAGATTAAACAGTTCACTAATACAAAACCTTGTTTAAAGGTTAAGACCACATAATATTAATTACAGACTAACTCTATGAAACAAAAATAGGAACAACCTAACTGACATGCTTAACACTTGCATCTATAGACAAACTTACAAGACATAGTTTCAACCTGAACTACTCACTACTAGGTGTACAAAAGTCTAATGACAACATCGGCACGACAAATTGGCGACGCCAAGTCAAGCTTGGGGATCACGATCTCTTCCTATAAAATGGAAATATTTGAAATGTGTGAGCTAAATAGCCCAGTGAATGACGACTTTGTAAAACATGCTTTTGAGATAGTTATGCTCAAAGTCAAGCTTTTAACATACATAACACATTACATAAATAACATAAAAGCTTCTAAAACATTTCAACTTTGCAAATCTTTCTTCTCTATAAATAATTTGTTGTTTCATAAAACGATTCTTTGTTAATTGTATATTTTGAAACTTGGTCACTTTAGCTTGATAACTCAATGCTATCTTGTCTGATAGACTTGGTCAAGATATTATCATGCATGAAGTCGGTCAAAATAGCAATGTAAAATTGATACTATCATGTCTCTAGTCGCGGTCAAGATAGCAAAGTAAAATCAATATTATCCTGTCTGAACTCGATGATAAGTTGCTAAGTGGTCAATAATCATACCTTTGATACTATATGCACATTGACTATAGATAACTCGGTGTAAAGAATGAACATGGTTCTATTCATACTTATAACTTCAATAGCTCAAATCATTTAGCAAAACTATTCTTGAAACATAGCTTTCTATCTCATGCCTGACATAAATACACCCTTATTTATAAATATGTTTTCAGTATTTCTTCTCATCAATCAAGCTCAAAATAGGCTAAAAATCATGCTTTCATAGGTTCATACTTTTAAAACAGTTATTTTCAAATTATACTGAAATTCATGCTTGTAAGTCTCATCACAAATCAGTAAAGCTCAAACGTTTATCTCAAAACATACTTGAAACATCAATTAGTAAAACATGTCTTAAAGCACTTAGAAATTCATTTTGTCACTCACAAAAGGTAGCTAGATCATTGGCTTGTAAATTTGTCAAATTTCTTCTCCTCTTGAAATAATGTCATTTAAACTTAAATTAACCTATTGGCCTTATGAAAGATCCAACTTTTACTTAAAAATGGCAAAAACACCAAAACAGTGACATGACATTGTTAGCCACAATGCATGGGAACATGTACCACACACATGTGCACAGGGCATCAGAATGCCTAAGTGCGTGCTTGCGTACCACACACACATGTCGTGTGCACCTGGTCGTGTGACGCCACGTTGTGCGTCCCTTTGTATAGGGTATTTCGCCTCATGCCCTGATGCTCAACCATCTCTAAACTTACTCAAAAACTATGAAAATTCCAAAAAACCACTTTCAACTTCCAAAACCTATAACTTTTAATCTAGCCATCAAATTGGAAAAGCTTCTTCTTCAAATTTGCTTAGAATTATCTTAAATTTCTTACCGAAAAAATTCAGCTTCAAATTCGAAGGAAAACAATATGTAGCTTCCAAAAAATCCACATTATTCGGATTCCTCTTAAATTTGACCTTTCTATCTCTTCTAAACTCAAATTCAAACCTCCTCGTCTTGTTTTTGCCTGACAGCCCTACCTTGAAAACTTGACTTAATTTGGGATCTCTTGTAAGTGGTTTGAAGCAAAACGCACAAGTGGTTGGTGCAAAATTCCTTTAAATACTTGCTACTACATGGTTTGATGATAACAAATCTAAATTTTATTGTTTTTATTAATTAAACATTAAGAATCTGAAGTTACAGTTGGGACAGTTGAGAATGTGTATAAACATCTGTTATTATAATCTCTTTTATTAGAATAATGAGCTCCAAACACATAAGAAGAGGATCAAAGTGCGTAACTTATGTTATAAATACATAAGTATTTAGAAATACATCTTACATAAGCATTATGTCTCTTTCACACGATTGTCATGTCTAAACGCGGGATGGAGAACCCAATCCAAGAGAACATCTCGCACAAAGGCTACGCGATGGAAACTCATTTGGTGATTAACATCCCTAGACGAGGAACCATGTCATGACACAAGGAAGGTTCACTAAAAGACAAGAATGGTAGTTGGAGTTGATGTGACTTCGTAAGGTTGCAATCGACGCTGACAATCTCAGAATAATAACTGTAAGTGAGAGCTTAGAGTCTGAGTGATGGAGAACCCAATCCCCATTCCCCCTAACTTGTAACAGCTGTCATTCTCTTTTTACTTTCCACTTTTGCATTTCTCTATAATATATGTGTTCATATTGTACAATGGCCTAAAACCTATATTCTTTGATATATTGCATTATTATACAATTTCAATTCATCATGTCTTCACTCTCCTTCAATCAATGTGTTATTTATAATTTAGATGTGTGATAAGTTCTTGATAAGAAGGTTTGCTTATAAGTCTTATCGCGTTAGTTGAGCTAATCTCACTACCTGGCCAACGTAAGTCGCCAACTACCCGAGAGAGAAAGTAGTAAGGACCTAACGAACACATGCAAGGAAGAGTTTCGTCTTCCTTCATGAGATCATTTTTAGCATTTGTATCCCAAAAAAAGAACAAGTGTGGACAGTGAGTACCAAGAGATTGTCGTCCTTAATCGCGAAGTTCTATATGCCTTATAGGTAGATTCCTCTAGATGTAACTCGTCTAATCACATTTAGTCATGTAGACCTTGAAAGGTGACCATGTGTGGCATTCTATGACTCCAAGAGGAGCACACCTTAATCAGAAGTATGCTTTAGCAAGTCATATCGCATCAAGGTTATCGAACTACTTGATCGCACGATAATGCATAAACATTCTTTCCTTCATTTCTCTGATACAAGTTAGTTCGTATTGTCATTCAGCTATCTTATTCGATATTTATACCGCCTAAATGATAAGTAATTCCTAAAACTAATGTTTTGAATTAATTTCCTGTGTTCGACCCTGGATCATTGAGATAAACATATTGTTTCACTTGCACTTGGGCAAGTAGTAGAAAAACTTGTGTTTAACGAGGATTTAAAACTCTCAACAAAGTTTTTGACGTCGTTGCTAGGAAATTGAATTTTCAAGTATTAGAGCAGAGTTTTACTTTGATTTTAGACAAAACATTTGATCTTGGTAATTGCATGTTCAACCAAAGATTGTGTGTAGAGGTTTAAGGTACCAGAGTAATTTGTGATTGCTTGAACCAACCTTAGGATTAGTGTATCTTTTGGTGAATAGCCAAGAGAAATCTCAATGAATGCAGTTAGTCACAAATGAAGATGAAAGCCTCTATGAAGACGTCAAAAAAAGTGTCCCCACGTAAGGTTAATGAGATTCATATTTCACCTAGTGATGTGAAGGGGACCAAGAAAGATCGTTTGAACAGTGCGATGAATGATTAGGAGCAGAGACTTATTGCAATGAACAATCAAGATATAGAGAGTCATGATGCAAGTGATCTATGAAGTTTAGAAATGATGCAGTCAGAAAAGCTACGTGGAGCAGAAGCAATGATACCACAGTTCTTCCTCGCCAAAAGAACTTGAACGCAAGAATGCATTTGTAACATATAATTCTTCCATCTTTACTGCAAACTGCATCCCTACATTTTTGTATATACTTGTCCTATGTAATTATTCTTATACTAGTAAATTAGTTTTGTATTCGAGTTTTGTATATCCTTTAGTCTTAAATTTGGGGATCGTGCACTAGGACGCAAAGTTATAGGTCGATAGGATAAGACAAATGAGATGAAGCTAGTCTATGAGAAGGATTAAGTCAAAATACATTAGGTATTCTGACCTTCCCGTACAACGTAGATCAGTTTAGGTTTTATTGTGAAGTGTTAGTGTTTTTAGGGAGTATGAAATATCTCATCACTCTTTAAAGTTATTAAACTTTCAAGAAGAAATGAGTGCGTCGTACCTCAAGCCTCGAGCCATCTGTCAGGATTTTTCACGTCACATTTAATACGACAAGACCTTAACTGTAGGGTAACCAAATCTTTAACCCTAGTTAAGACTACCTATTCAACTCTTTCAGACAAAACCCTTATTGCTTACTCGTGACCTTAGTAAGTCCTACAACGTGTTTTGACTCGACAACACAAGCGAGGGTAGCTTTATAAGAACCATCTCTATAGAGACCCCTCTTTACTGCTGTGTTTTTAAAATGATATGTTAAGTGTCCTCAATTACTTTGTGTTATAGTCATACTTTATGTAATTTATATTTATTTGTACTTATGTTTTTTTTATAATAAACGACACAACTTTTGATACAATTCTTTGGCGTTTAATCTTTCTTGTTGCAAGTTTGGCTCCCCACTTTATAGTATTCTAATTTTTCTATGTGTTTCAATGATACTTAAATTAAATAAATTAGGTGGATTAAAGTTTCATTTGTTATTTAAGCGTTTAACTTGTTAAGAACCTTACTTAGGAAAGATTTCTAGAGTTTATTAGGCGAGCAAGCTTTACCTCAAACCTCATTTATAAAAGTTTTCTATGAATGATCTTACTATTCATTCTTAGCAATGAGCACATTGCTAACCTCTAAATTTGGGGGTGTGCGAGCTCCGTGCTAAAGCTGAAACTTTTAGAAAATCGTCTTAAGGCGTTAAAAAACAAGGCATTTTAACAAAAGTTGAGTTAAAGCCAAAAAGGTGAAAAAAATTATATTCTTTCAATCAATTAAAATAACAACATCTATGTCGCCTCCTCTCGCAAAAATAAATAAGCAAAGCTTTAAAAGTAAAAATTCAGAGAGTGAGTAATAAGAGGTGATAAGAGTTAAAGTTGAGGAGAGAAACAAACTTATAGAGTGCCTATGATTTTCCACTCTACGCCAAGCCATAAGTAAATATAATAAAAAGTATACTTTTGCCAAATAAAAGGATTAATTTTTTTTTGGAAAATTTAGCCATTGTAATTCTGAAAATAAGATTTACTATGGAAAATGAACATGGGTATTTTGAGTATCAAGCTTGTCGCATTCTGAACTTAGAAATGTTTTCCTAGCAAGAAGTACATGGTAAGAGTCATTCCTAAACAACGAACAAAAATTGCTCGCGTTTTGAGAAGTTTAGAAACACAAAAAGGAAGGTGGATCTTTAAGGAGGAATGATGTTTGGGGACATGCATAATACAGACTGATGCTTGAGGACAAACATTATTCTAAATTGGGGGAGGGAGTGTGATAACGTGTATAAATACCCGTTATTATAACCTCCTTTATTAAAATAATGAGGTCGAAACACATAAGAAGAGGATTAAAGTGAGTAACTTATATTGTAAATACATCTTACATAAGCATTATGCCTGTTTTATACGATTGTCATGTCTAAACGCATAATGAGTAGAAAGGAAGAAACTAGTGAATCGAAGGGGACATCTCGCACAAAAGCTGTGCGATGAAAACTCATTTGGCGATTAACATCTTCAAGTAAGGAACCATGTCATCACGAAAGGAAGGCTCACTAAAAGACAAGAATGGTAGTTGGAGTTGATGTGACTTCGTAAGGTTGCAATCGGCGCTGACAATCTCAGAAGAATAACAGTTTCCCGCTAAAAGTTGTGCATAAAAAGACTTCATCCCCACCAAGCAAAGCAGGCCTGTATGGGCCAGAAAAAAGGTTTGAATGGACCATAAAAGAGAGTCTATATGAACTAAAAGTGTAAAGAGTTTTCTTATTCTTATTCTCTGGTTATGCTGTAAGTGAGAGCTTAGAGTCTGAGTGGTGGAGAACCCAATCCCCATTCCCCTAACTTGTAACACGTGTCATTTTCTTTTTACTTTCCACTTTTGCATTTCTCTATATTATATGTGTTCATATTGTACAATTACCTAACACTTACACTCTTTGATATATTGCATTATTATACACTTTCAATCCATCATGTCTTCACTCTCCTTCAATCAATGTGTTATTTGTAATTTATACGTGTGATAAGTTCTTGATAAGAAGTTTTGCTTATAAATCTTATCACGTTAATTGAGCTATTCTCACCACCTAGCCAATGAAAGTTGCCAACTACCCAAGATGAAAAGTAGCAAGGACGTAACTAACGCATGCAAGGAAGAGTTTCATCTTCCTTCACGAGATCATTTCCAGCATTTGTATCTCTGAAGGAGAACAAGTGTGGACAATGAGCACCGAGAGGTTGTTGTTCTTAATCGCAAAGTTCTATATGTCTTATAGGTAGATTTCTCTAGGTGTAACTCGTCTAATCACACTTAGTCATGTGAACCCTGAAGGACTAAGTTACCTAGGTCATCATAATGAAATAGAAACCTAACTAGTTAACGAAGTTATATCTAGTGGTTACTATTTCATGGTCAAGTCTCAAGCAAACTCATTGGAGAAGATACCCTCACTCACATGTCACCTATAGTTTCTGATCTGTAGATCCTTTAGGTCTCATTCCTAGCTCGTAAAAAGTAATGAGATTTATTTATATTAGTTGTAATTTGAAATGTTCAAATTTATTTTAGAAATCAGTATTATGTATAGTAATTATATATAAAGTTTATATTTTGAATCAAACTTTGTTATATAAATTTAATTTTAGATATGATTCAAAATTAATTTATGAGTTCAAGTATTAATTTAATGTGAATTGAATTCATATTAAAATCATTGGTTGTAAGAGAAATTTATATTTGAATATGATTCAAATATTAAGTTAAATATAATATATTTAATTTAGTAATCAATTAATTGGAGAATTAGTTAATAGTTTAGTTTAGTTTAATTTAATTAAATTAATTTAAAACTATAAGATATTGGAGAGATATTCATTAAACATGTTTAAAAATTATAGTTTATTTTATGAAAGATGACATCAAAGGATTATGTATTAGAATTTGTACTCACTACATTGAATCAATACAAATACAAAGTTTAAATTCACAAATTAAAAATCTCGGAAAATCTCGTGTGATTAGATAGCATTCAAAGATTAGCATTCAATCTTATTTTAAGAGACGATTCTTCACAACACCTTTAGGCTAGAGATGTCTATTTGACCCGCAGGGACCTTCCCTGAATGAGGCAGAAAATATCCGAATACACGAAAAATGGGGGGTGGGGGGTGGAGATTATCTTTTCCCATTGACATTTCGAGATCAAAAATGAAAAATACATTCCCGACCCTGCCCTGAAAGATAAAAAGTGTATATATTTATGTGTATGTATATATATTTATATATGTATAAACAAATATATATGTGTATATATATATATATATATATAAATAAATAATTTTTTAGCAAACAAAAAAGTGGAGAATATTTTTCCACGGGAAACTCGATCAACACAAAATCCTCACAAGGAATCCCCATCCCATTTTCCGTGTGAAAAAATTTGTGGAGATGAAAAATGGGATAGGAGACGAGAACGGGGAGTGGCATCCGTACCTTTAGCACCATAGAAGCTAAACTGTTTGAAGGAAACTATATTAAATTTATTATAATAAAGTTAAATGTTTTCATCATTTACTTATAATCATGTACTTCCCTATACAAAAATAGTATTATTTTCAAATTTCTTTTAATGTTCTTTTATGTAAATGAACATTTTGTTACATGTAATTTGAATAGGCCAAGGAAATAGTCTCTTATTAAACTTTTAAAGTTTGTAAGGAAGGCAAAGTAAGAAGACCACCCAAATTAAAACTAACCAATGACCAAAATGTCCTTACAATTAAAAAAGTTTTAAAAAAGGTAGAACTGCATTTGACTATTATATAATTGTTATCAGATTATCATTTGATTACCACTAATTATCAATGATGTCAATTGCTATTTGATTATCATTTGATTACCACTAATTATCAATGATGTCAATTGCTATTTGATTGTTGTCTGTTTAATGTCTGATTGATATTTGATTGTTGTCTAATTACCACTATTTCGTTTTTCAATTTTAGTTAGCTTTGTGAAAGAGTCATTTGATTATATTCTAATTGTCATCTAATTGTTTTTTCTTTTTAGAGATTTTTAACATTCTTTATTAACAATTTGACAATGAATGGAAACACATGTCATTTATTTTTGTGTATTGGAACGAGTATTTAAATAAAAATTATAAAGAACTTAATATCTAATGAACAACTGCATAAATAAAAATATATCAACAATATAATAATCACATCAATCATAAATTTTATATCAATAAAATAACAACCACTTTCTAATAAAATAAAAATGACAAAGTAATGAAAATCATAAATACCTATATATTTTTTAATTCCAATAATTTTAAAGCAATCAGATGGTAATCAAATAACGATCATAAACTAATTTAAGTTTGATCCTTAATCTCCAACTAAAATATGAAATAAAAAAACTCAAGTCATACCCACACCAAAGAATCTATACTCAATCTCTTCAAAACCTAGCAAAATCACCTCAATGGAATTGAACACGTACTTGCAAAATAATATTAGTGATCCAAATCATCCGAAAAAGATAATACATGAAATGTGAATATAATAATTTTTCAAAAAAATAAAATAAAAACTAGGCAAGAAAATAATAACTTATGGATAGATTAAATCGTTAGAATGGATTGAAATTTGATTACTACTATCCGATTTTCATTTAATTTCGACTGTTTTTTATTACAATCTGATACACTAATCATCGATGGGACTAATTGTGATGGGACTAATTGTTATCTAATTAATGTCTAATCTATACTTGATAATATATTGTATTATTTAATCTAATATGATTTTCATAATAATTATAAAATTATTGATGATACTGACTAAAACAACAATGATATTTTAAACTATTCGAAAGTGTCCAAGAACCAGATACCCAACCAAAAACTATCTCACTTTCAATAAAACAAAAAATATTACTTTAGTTGTAAGTCAGAAACAAAAATGCAAAAATTAGCCACAATGTTATTTAAGCAATTTAATGTCAAAAAAAAAAAAAGGTAATTTATTTGTTTTAGTTTAAAAAAACAAACAAACAAAAAAAAAAATATATATCCAAAAAATAAATAGCACATAAACTGCCATTGAGATATTTTTTCCAATAAAAAAAACTACAAAGAGGAAAGACAAGGAAAATTGAGAAGTTAAATTCGGAACTGTGAAAACATATTAAAGTGATTTAGATCTTTATTATCATATTTGCAGTATTGAGAAAATGGGTGAGATGAACTATAATATCTATATCTAAATTGCTACATGTTGCAAATCCCCATTTCAATAATATGTGCATTTGAATATATCCTTAGTTAGTCCTTAGTTTGTGAGTTTCTAAGAAATCTAAAGAACACTGTATTCATATAATTATTAAGTTTACGGATAAAATTGTTTAAATGAATGAAGTGTCTACATGAATTAGAAAACTCAACTGTATTTTAAATTTTATGCTCTCCTCTCTCCCTCTCATCTTCTCTTTCTTGCTATATCTCCCCCTTCCCCTCCCTCTTCATCCTTAATTCTTTTAATCCACGTTTGTCATGGTTGGGTACTCGCAGCTCACCTTCAAGTAGGCTGTCACCGCCACCTCCATCATCAAGCAGCTCGCCATAGTAGAACCATGGAGGGACTATAAGAAGACTTAAGATGATTAAGGTTGAGTTCTAGTGAGGGTACAAATGATTTTCTTCTCAAAAATGGTTGAGATTATCTAGAATTCCATTTAGAGGGAAGGTTTTCATTTGTTCTTCATTCCTTGAGATTCCAAAGCTCGGTACTGTCTATCAAGGCGAGATCAACAAGCAAGAAGCTCGAACTCTTTTCCAATCTCTCCGCTCAACTAATTTGACACTTTAGTTCTTTTCTAGAGTGGATTTTCATTGAAGAGAGGGCGGGCAGGGGGTGAACAAGGAGGAACCATTTTTCTTTCTTTCTTGGATTTTCAAATAAACAAATCAATTTACCATTTCAGATACTTAAGAAAGGAAATAAAAAGAACATTACAAAGATCATTGAGGTGTTCACACAAGGCAATGCATAAATCTGAGTATAAAACATCATGAATTTGAGCTGGAAAGAACCATTCCAGATTGAATGTTGAATAAATATCTCGGAATTGGGCAATCATCTCCCAGTTCCATGATTATTTCTGACACCAGAAGCATATCATATACAGATTTCAATTTTATTTTCCAGTGATGATGTATTTATATAAATGATACATACTGTGATGACTTTGGACCGAAAATTTATGAACACGCTTGGACCGAAAATTTATGAACATGCCTTGCTTGATTACTATTATACTTGGATGTATGTCGTGGTTAAAAGTTCAGAAACTCACTTGTATTCGAGTATTGCACCAGTATGGTTGAAACCACAGGAGACTTGTACTACCTTCACATTTTCTCCAAGGTCGATCTTTGTCGGTTTCACATAGTCAACATCACTTCCATGCCCCTAGAGTTAAAAACAAATCCTTTATGAGTACACATCACATTCACTGAATGAGTCCTAAATGTAGTCCAAACCCAAGTATTTGTAGGGAAACACAGAATACAGTATATAAAACATTTTATGTTGTGTAATGAATTATTTTCTAAGAGAGGGGAACTAATATTTTTACCTCAAATCTTATAAAGTGAAGCACCTGACAACTGAACTTTAAGTTCGATTGAAATTAACCCAACTGTGGTGGAGTTTTTATCTTCTGTTTAATTTCCACTATATTTATCCACAAATTTTAACATAAAGCAAGGTAAAAGATTTTTTTAACTCACTAATTTGAATAAAATCATGTGTTGGATTACATTAAAGCCCAATCAATACAGATAAACAATTGAAACTATAGTTAAAAACTGACAAATAAAAAGAAAAATAACAACAAAATAAAAATCAGTCTTAGTGTTGGAGAAGTTGAGAGTTCCACATTGGAAAAACCAAGAAGATTCATACTTCATATAAGATAGATGGGCTACTCCTCTTATTGCCAATTGGTTTTGGGATGAAACTTTGTAGTATCAAATTTAACCGGATTGATTTAGGTGTTTTAAGCTTCAGTGTTTTCCAGAGAGAGAGGATCCAAGTAATTCAAGTTACTTGGTTTATCTTGTGCTCCATCTTTTATGTTTCAGTATCATTTTGGTTATCCAGGTTCATTGAGCAGCAGAGTTATAAGAAGGCAGTGAAAACTAAAAGAAAGAACGAGAAAATGAGAAGCACACCAGCTGACCCCCAGAAGAATGGCCATCCACAGAAAACGTCCCGTGAGAACCTCCCCAGCCCCACGTGAAGATAGCGCCACCTGATTCAATTTAACCACAGAACTTAGTAAAACTTAAATACACAATGTTCTACACAACCGTTTAAATATCCTACTTGACTTTTTGTTACTTTCCTTCTGCCACTAAATCCCGTTTCTTTCTTCTTTACTCTTTTTTTTTTTAACTCCATTGTCATCCAATAGTCTACATCACAAAGGTGAAGCAGAGACATGCACCCTAGTAGTAACTAGTAAGTAAACAAATTTCTGTCTATGAACCTAAAAGCAAACTGTAGCAGGTTCATTTGAATTCGGAATGAAACTAACATTAATTTCCACTTGTTGGGTCTTCATGATATTTCAAGCCCACAAGTGAGGAGGAGTGTTAAATATTATATTTAATTTTCCTTACCCAATAGCTTAAGCTCTAGGGTCAGGTGTGTACAGCCCCTGAAAGCTAAAGCTCAAAAAGGTTCTGGTCAAATATTTGCTACCAAATTGGGCGATGGGAACAAGATTTCCTTCTGGAAGTAGGATTTCAAATCAGCCTTCCCTGTTATTTTCAGAATTCATTGGCCGAGGAGAGCAAATTCAATGAGCTCTGGAACTCAATCGAGCAAAGTTAGATTTAAAAATCAGAAGAAATCTGTTTGAAAGAGCTGAGTGAGTAGGTGAGATGTGTTTTGGCTGCAATCAGCAGAGCTTTAACCAAAAGTCAAATTGTATTGGGTAAAAGCTGGATAAGTTCGGATGTTCTCAACAGAATCACCCAATGTAGCCATGTTTCGTGCATGCTATGAAGAAGCGGTGGCATTGGCAAGATTGAATCCCTCTACCCATCAACCTAAAGCAAGGCTTAGGCATGGATAGAGAAGAGACTTATGTTGGCTGCCCTAATTCAGTTAAAGTCCAAACGTCAGAGTCCTTAGGGATTATGTTGACATAATGTATTCAGAATTATCCAAAGACTTTTCCTCCCGCAGGAGTCAAGAACCATAAGGTCAAGCTTGAGATTGGAGCCAAGCCTTATCAAAATTAGTTAACACGTGGTAATGAAAGTATTAGTTAACACGTGGTTCCATCTCAAAATTAAATAGTAAGGAGAAGAATAGCTCATCTATCTAATAAAATGATATAGTAGGAATTAGGGTACTATAGTCAAAATTTTAATTTATTAGGAGTAGGATTAGTTTCTTTTATTAATTAGGATTACAATTAGTTTCTTTTATTAATAAGGATTAGGATTAGTTTGCTTTTCAATTATAAATAGAGCACTTTTCTTCTTGTATTCACAACTTTTAAACATTAAAAGTTCTCTCATTTAGTATACATCAAATTGGCATCAGAGTAGCCGTCTGGCCCAATGTTGATTGCATCTAGTGGAAGACCGAACAACTCTTCGTGACACCAATCACAAGAGGAAACTTTGTGAGTTGTGCTTGTTACCGAACAACACACATCTAAAAAGAGGGAACCCTTAAAATTCCAAAAAATAAAATAAAATAAAATGATGAGAATCATGGTGTTCTACTCGTTTTAGAAGGACCAATTACAAGATCTAAAACATCAAAGATTCAACAATCATTCATTCTTCATGTACATGAATGTATAGGGTCAGTTCACCGTGAATTTCATGTGGCACATACTAATACAAGAGACGAAGGACCATTTGGAGTTTTGAAGGTCAATGTTTTCTCGATTGAAGTGGGACTATGGATAGACATTAAGCTTCCATGAAGCCAACAATTTGAAGACCTCGTGACTCACTTAATATCACATTTTTATTGAATTTTCATTTGTTTTAATTTAACAAGTTAGGATAACTACCATTAATAGCTTAGTATTGAAGATGATGGTTAGAAATTAGTTGTTGGAAGATAAAAAGATTAGTTAATATTTTAAAGACTTTTGATATTTTCATTAATTAGGATAGAACCTCTACAAGACTATATAATACCCGTATCCTTTCATTTGTAAAAACAAGACTTTTGAAGAATACAATTTGAAAAAATACAGCAGTTGGTATTAACAAGAAAGTCAAATTTACTCCAAAAGGCAGTGTTGAAATTCTAATTCAAAAGAAAATTTCCAGCATAATACTAACATTCCAAATTTTTAAAGAATTTTTATTAATTATCTTAAATTATTTGGATGTCATCCTGAGAGCTAAAATCGAATTATTAGATTAAGATAATTCATGTTGAAATTTATGCAATTTTAAAATAATTGATTTATCGAAGAAGATTTGGTTAATTAAAAGAATTGAGGACTTGAGTTGATTTGAGATCTTGAAAGGAAAAGTTGGTAAGGGTGGAATTGGAATTAATTAAGTATATTTATATGGATATATATATTTAATTAATCATATCTATATGATTTAACTAATTGACGTTGATTGTTGGGGAAGAGATGAGGAAATAATAATAGTAAATATTATTATTATTATTATTATTTGGGTTTATGAATGGCATTGGAATGCGTGAATTGAATAGAAAAGAAAAAAGAAAAAGAAGGTTGGAACTCTTCTTCTCAAGATAACCCTAGCCTTCGCTGTCCCACTGCGCAACTCGTCGGCCTCTCTTGGCTGGAGTGGTGAGTTTGATGGGTTTCCAGATGGGTTTTGAAATATCAATTAACGTTCTAAAGTTTCTAAAGTTGAGTTTATTTTTTAAATTAATTTGGGTTTTTCTTATTAAAGCCAATTGAAGACTTTTCTAACTCTAATTTATGGACCTCCCTCCAAGTTGGAAATTAGTTCTCAAGCAAATTGGAGAATTAGGGTTGGATTGTAATTAATAATTTTATCCAAAATAATAATTTTATTGGATATAATTATTGATTAAATTCATTATGTCTGGGTTGGATTTGAAAACTATTTTGCAACCAAGGCTTAAACTCTAAACTTAAGGAGGTGATTCTTCTAGTGGATACCCTTGACTTCGACACTCGAAAGTAAATAATTATCTTTTCTAGTAATAGTACCATATAAGCATGCTATTATATAATGGATAAATTTATATGTTATGTATTGTATGGACCTTATTTACATAGAAAAACTTTGGACTATGACATTATGCTAAAGCCTATTGATTGATGAATGCATGCTAAGATTAACGGTGATCGTTAACTCTCCTAACAGATTATGTACATCTTATGTTTTGAGTTCCTTCTAGATCACTACCTACGCCATGAACTATGTTCCTTCTGGATCACTACTTATGCTATGTTTTATGTTCCCTCAGGTTCACTATCTATGTTATGATTTGTGACTTCAAGGTTTGGATCACTACTTATGCTATGTTTTATGTTCCCTCAAGTTCACTACCAATGTTATGATTTGTGACTTCAAGGTCAGTACTTATGTCATATTATCATTCGTACATTATGCCTATGTTGGAATGTGTTTAACAACTCATGCAAAAGGCTCTAGTAGAGGGATTATTTACTGGACACTGTATATACTCACCCTTTTCATGTTTAACTTTTCAAGCAAAGGTAAGGGGAAAGGCAAGCTTTCGAGCGACAAGAAGTATCCGCTATTGACCATATGGAAACTACTTGGTTTATGCTTTCACTATTGATTTTAGAAAGTTAAGACAATTAGATTAGTAATAACCTCAACTTGATTTTAAAAAATTGAGGTCATTACAAATAATGTTGTCCGTGCTCGATTTTCTCAAAGAGCCTATCATTATCCACATTTGAAATGTGATCATAGTGATTATAGGGATTCCGACGAAGATTCTAAAGTAGTTTGGAACAAAATAATATGGACAAATTAAATACAACCGTGGGGAAAATATCAAGACAGATGAAACTTGTCTTGATGAACCTTCCTCAACAAGGAGAGGAAAACAGAGGAGATGAACGAAGAAGACCTACCCAAATAGCGGTGGGAAGAAGTTTTAGAGAAAAAATCAAAGGCAATTGGAACTCCGAGGAGAGGGATCAAATAGTTTTTCAAATTCCAAGATTCAAAGAACCCATCCAAGAAGTTCAAGACTTGATTTTCTTTCATTCAAAAGATAAGGCGATAGACCAATCCGAGCAGGAACGCAATATTTTCATAAATATTTTATATTATGACCAAGTCGAGGAAGTAAGACAAGAAGATAAAATCTGCATACCTTCATTCAGTGGCAATTGGGAGTTAGAAACTTTCCTCAACTGGATAAAAAGTGTAGTGAACTTTTTCGATTATATGAACACACCGAAAGAAAAAATTAAAATTAATTGTCCTCAAGTTGAAACCAAGGGGGTTGGTTTGGTGGAATCAAATTCAGTTGAATAGAAAGTTGATGAGCAAAAGTCCAATAAGAAATTGACAACGAATGTTGGAGATGATGGAAACAAAATTCTTACCACTAGATTCTGAACAAAATATTTATCAACAAAATCAGAAAAATATGCAAAAGATTCAAACAGTGGCTGACATTACTGAGATAATAGAAAAAAGACTGCAAAAACAGTCGAGAAAAACCTGTCAACGATTATCCATGAAGAAATACAAAGACTAGAAAGAAATCTCAATTTGAGAGCACTTCAGGGACAAAAAATGAAGAAGATGAGCCGAAAAAAGGTAAAATGTGCAAGGAAGAGCTCATTTTTGAAGAAGAAAGAAACTAAAGAAAGGAAAACAAATTTCTTTTCAATTTGGAGAGGCCGAGAGGGCAAGACCTAATTTGATGGAAAAATCGAGAAACCCACACAAAATTACATTTAGGTACTTAGGCAGAATTGCCGATAAGGCAAAGGTGACCGAAAATAAACACTGGTGAAAAGGAAGATGAAGGTCGCATGGCTAAAGAAGAGAATAGAGCAGAAATTAGCCTTGACCACAATTACCATAAAAGACAACGAGAGAATCAACACCTATGGTATGTAAAAAATGTGTAAGATTTACCTAGAATCGTTCAAGAAAAACTAAGATCAAGGTTATATCAAAAAAAACTTCCTCCATTCCTTGAGGAGTTTGCGTATATTTTAACAACAAAGGATCTTTTGAACAACATAATTTTAGGATTAATTCACGGTGATTTTGCTAAAAATGTCATTCCACTTTAAAAGATAAATTTTGGCTCGACTTGTGCAATTTGGATGTTGTTGATATTAGTTTTTCATAGCTGTTTTCGTTCAAGTGACTTACCGTTTTACTTTTACCTTCATTTTCGTTTTAAAACTCGAGGACGAGTTTTTTTTTTTTATGGATAGAATAATGTAGTGGAAATTAGGGTATTATGGTCAAATTCTTAATCTATTAGGATTAGAATTAGTTTCTTTTATTAATTAGGATTAAAATTGGTTTCTTTTATTAATTATGATTAGGATTAGTTTCTTTTATTAATTAGAATTAGGATTAGTTTCTTCCCCATTGTAAATAGAGTACTTGTCTTTTCACAATTTTTAAACATTGATTTTTTTTTAAAAAAGGAAACAGATCTCTTTATTAAATAGTTAAGTAATAATTAAGAGAATGTCCCATAAGGGATATACAAAAGCAAGAAACCTAAGGATTGGTAGGCGCCGTTTCAGGATTCTCATCATTCAAATATGAGATTCTCAAAATGCGTCCTCAAGATGTGCCGTTTTAGGGTTCTACTATTTCTTATTGAATTTCAATTTTATTTTATTGGACCAAATACCCGTTTGGGCTTTATGGGTTCACCATTCTTGAATGGATCTCAATTTCGTGCTGTATTGTCGACTCGAAAAGAGAAGGCATCCCCAACATTGGAATACCAATGAAGTTTTCAAGGCGACTAACACAATCACAATGTAAGATTAAAGGACCTTTTTGCAATGCCTACTTTTGAGAAAAGGATACCCACCAATACTTTGTCCCTCAGTCTCCTAGCCTAGGCTGTTTTGGCACTTTTGGAGCCTTTTATCAATGGAAGTGTAAGACCATTTCTTGTAAAAGAAAAAACGAATAAAAAAAAAAAAAAAAAAATCCAAGTCCTGTTCAAATCAAATTATAATTTTTAGTTTTTAAACCATATTTTTCTACGAATACAAAAGAATCTGCAAACTTCACCTAACATGAAAGGAGGTTTCAAGAAATAAGAAATTTGAAGCTTAAATTTAAATTTCAAGTTTCATTTGAGAATTCTTACCTGAGATAGCTGCTGTGTGTTTCCATCCACAAGATACCTGAGAAACATGATTATTAAACATATTGAACAGAATGAATTATAATAAATAAAGGGTAGTTGTTTTAAATAGCAAAACTGCTAACATTTAAAATATTTACAAACATAGCAAAATTTCACTATATTTGAAATCAGTCCATAAACAGACAAATTGTATTAAAATAATAATAAAATATGAATCCTTCTATTTTTTCTTTATTTTTTAGAGAAAAATGTCTTTTGACTATTGTTTGTTCTCATGTATGAATTAATTTTCCTTTTATTTTGGTCTTTTCAGATCCTACAATAGTTAAAGGGAGAAAGCAATTAAGAATTAGTCTTCACAATAGAAAAAAATTGAAGTTTCCAAAAGGAAAAGTATTGATCAAATCATTCAAGTAATTCTGATTTACGAACGTTAAGCTCCTACCTTGCTTACAGGAGATTTTGAAAAGGGACCTTCAACTCTTTCAGGGAGATGAGAGACACTTGTGGACCTGAATAACCAGATATCACGAATACAGCACCTTAACTACTGAGCCTTCAAAATTAGAAAAGAGGTTCTAACTATAAAATATTATTGAAGTGAAGAGTACCCATTCCCAAGGCAACCGTTCTCATTCGAACCCCAACTGTACAGGTCCCCACCTTCTGTAACAGATAAACAAAAAAAAAAATTGAAGATGAAGACTATGTTCAAAATCTCAAATAAGTTCTCTGATGAATAAAAAAATTACACGAAATCATATAGAGCCATCCATCATTAAAACAAAATATGAGCAGTCCATAGTGAAAATAAGATCAATCTCCGTGCACACGGCTGTCCAATAACATGTTCATACTAACACAAAGAAACACCTGCTTATCCAACTTTATTGTTGAATGTCATAATGAAACAATAGAAAAATGAAGCAAAGACATCAGAAAAATTATATTAACTCCCTTATAACCCCACCTTTATAAATGATTGTTTACTGGCTAAGAATAATTCTAATATATAACTTGCTCAGATGAAAGAAAAAACCTATATTTATGCATCAATGTCACAATGTACACCTTTTAACGTCATTCATAAATATAATGCTCAGGTCAGCTAGTACATTAAATTACACAAAAATGCGGAGGAAGGCCAAGTCCTATGCTAAGAGGGATCAGCAAAAATCTTTTCCAAAAGACACAAGACTCAGCTAATATCTAGTTTCCAAAGTTTATTAAGCTACATTTCGGGAAAAATTACAATTCTCAAACAATAAAAAGAATAAAGTTACTTGTTAGGACACACGTGTGATAACCACCACATGCAACTTCTTCGCAGTCCAAGAGTGTGCTGATCAATGATGGTGTTGTTGCCTTGTTTGCCTCACCAAAACTCTATATCATACCATTCATAATTTATATGCAATTACATAATGCAAAATGTAGCTTTACTTGATACACACACACACACACAATTCAAATATGGAATTGGAACTTGCCACTCTGTTTGTTGCCCTTTCACCAAATATGTAAACAGCTCCATTTTCTGTTAAATTTCTGAAGCATTAGTAAAACAATGCATCAAGAGAAACAACGTTTACCATAAAAATGAAAGGAATGAAATTGAAACAACCATCTACACAAGCCGAGTGCAGCATCCCTGCTGCAACATGTTTAACCTGATAAAAATACATAAACGAATAAAAGGATTAAAAAAATTGTTAACTAAAGGGGATGAATGGAAGGTCACTATGGAAACATTACCTTAATCCCCTCAAGTTCTTTAATTAGCCTGGGTGTATGTTCACTACAAAAGCATATAGAATTCATAAGAACACAAGAGACAAACAATAAGATGTTGGCTTTTTAGCCCTTAATCTCAAATTAATTAATTTTAGTTAATTAATGTTTTGATGATAACAAATCTAAATTTTTTTGTTGACAATTTTATTATTTTGAATAGTTCATACGGTAGAGGTCAGAACTGATGCCCCTTGAATCACCCAAATTGGAGTTCAAATGAAGAAAATAATGTAAAAAGAAGCTTAACGAAAAATACCCAATATGGTGATGTGGCGGCCAAATAATCAAATTAAACCAATTAGAAAAAGCCACTTGGAGAAATTGAGGGGTAACACACGTGTGGCTTTTGATTTTTGGATGGCTTTAAAAAGAAAATGAATTTAATATTACTGTTTATCATTGTGTCTAATAGCTAATTTTTTTAAAAACTGGTGGTTGTTTTTATTGGGCTTTAAAAATAAATTTTAAAGAATATATTATTATATTATTGTTTGTGTCTAACGGCTAAATGAGTTTATATCTCCACCATCCAATTTTCTTTTACTTACATCCAATGACCCCATGGTTTTGGATTTCAATATCTTCCCATCTTTTTAAATACTTCATTTTCTCCAAATTTTTAACGATTTTGTTTAACTTTACCATCCTCAAAAATTGCAAAAGTTGTCCTTTCTAAAGCTTCCAATTTTCATTATTTTCATCTTGTCATTGAGAGAATTCTTATTGTATTGTGAGGATTAATTTAAAGTTGTCCTTTCTAAAGCTTCCAATTTTCATTCTTTTCATCTTGTCCTTGAGAGAATTTTTATTGTATTGTGAAGATTAATTATTGCGAGCTCAAAATTGTATACTCACTCTTTTTAGAGAGTTTTCTTTTGTGTGATTTAAAGCATAACATATTTTGACGGTTGGATCATAACCTGTGGAAATGATCGAGTTTGCTCTTGAACCCAAAAAAGGAGTAAGCAGCAGTTCAGTTCTAATCCGTGGAATGAGTCAAAAGGAGGTTTTCAATCAAAATCCCAAGAGATGTTTAGGAAGTGGACGTAGGACGAGTTTGACGAAACCACTACAAAATTGCAGTGTTTCTTCTCCGACTCTTTTCTAGTTATTTTTGCATTTTAATTTTAGTTATATATTCTTGTTGGTTGAGATTGATTGTATACACTATTACATACTTTTTAACAATCTTGTTATTTAGCATAAATTAGCTAAATTTTTTCTACTTAATTTAAAAATTATCTAACTAGTTTAATTTGGACATATTTATTAAAAAGTTTTATTAAACCCTATTCACCCCTTTAGGATTGTCATATCGGTCCAACATAAGATGTAATATGGATCTATTTGCTGATGTAATATAGATCCAAAGAAAATTCAAAGTCAATAATAACTACGTGCAATAAGCTAAAAAAGATGAGTTTGGTCAAATGCAAATTTATTCTTTAATTTTCTTATTTGTGGGCTAGATGAGAAAGGAAAGGGAGATGGCAAATCCGCATGGTACCAGATGTTTCTTTTTTTTTCTTTTTTTCTGTTATCACTTCTTTAAGAAAAAAGTATAATTCCACTAAAGTACCTGGTACTTTTTAGAAAACCCAAAAATGTTGACTCGTGCCCATGACCCAATCTACCTGATCGTCCATCTCCCCAACTAAAGACTTCACCTCCATCTGGTAAAAAATATAAACATCGAGAGAAATATAATATCATAAATTCCAAGTTCAAAAAGAAAACAAGAAAAATGGTAGAACTACTAAACTGAATTTTTGTAGGATTTTATACCAGCAACAGCAATCGAATGATCCGAGCCCAAAGCAGCCCTCTTAATTACAATCCCATCTAAGCTATCTACTTTTGTAGGTAGGTGTACCGCTTTAGCTGACTCTGTATGACAGTACAACCTTCTTTATATTGATTTATTTTTCGAGATAACAAGAGCACAAAATAACAAGATAACCCCCAAAAAAAAAAAAAAAAATCCCAGCCAATTGTGATTCCTAATACTCTCTGTTAAATCCCCCGTCCTTCATACATATACAAAAAGGGTAAAAATGGAAACTCACAGAATATGCCAAGGGAGAGCTGAGAAGAGAGGGTAAGAAACACCTAAGGAATGTTTTGGGTAGGAAAACTAGGTCTGGATTTTGGTGAAAGCTGTTATAGGCTTTTAGGAGAAGTTGCCAGCTATTATTGAAGGGGCTGGATTTTTCTTTTACAATTCCTATCATCTGGTTCCCTATATTACTTGTTATTTTGTATTCCTTGTTCTATTATTTTATTAATGTACTATTTCAGAGTACTGTCTTTGTTTGGCCGTTTGTTAAGAGCTTTCTGAGTTTCAGGTTTAGAATCTTAACAAATTGGTATCAGAGCCAATCATTCTGTGAAGGAAACGATCCATGGCTCAAAAACAGCTTGAAGAAAGAATGAAATCAACCGAAAGGGAGGTTATAGGCCTCAAGGAAATTCTTGGAATAAAGGATAGTGTGGACTTTAGCTAAAGAAATGAAAAGGAGCATGGTGAGTAGGAGAAAAGAAGAGTCAGGAACATCTGACGTTTTGGTGCGCAAGACGAAAGAGAAAAGGGAGGAGTTAGAAATGCCTTCAACGGCCAAACCTAGGTCAGTAGATAAAAGCAAATATAAGAAGTTGGAAATGTCCATCTTTAATGGAGTGAATCTGGAATTCTAGGTATACAGAGATAAGAACGTCTTCGAGATCAGTAACTTAGATGGAGAAGTCAAAGTTATCACGGTAAACTTCGCTCAACGTGAAATAAGTTGTTTCCGTTGGAGTAACGATCGAAAGATGATAATGTTAGGGGAAGACTTGAAACAAAAGTTGTGCAAGCATTTCAAAACTATCGTCGAAGGAAGTTGGCGAGTTCGACTAATTAGGATCACACAATACGGGCGGGAACCAAAGTTGCAAGCGAAATTTGTGAGCCATTATCCGGGAACTTTGGAAGATGGTACGAGGGAGACCAAGCTAATGAATGACCTAAAAGGTTGACCTAAAATTGGCCCTTAGTGAAAGAGGAGCCCATGGGTCGGGTACGAGGGAAGCCCAATCTTCGAAAACCCATCAGAATTTCACAGAAAGAAACAGGGTAAAAGGGAGAGAAAGCCAGGCGTGATTGATCATCATACCCATGCAAGGGAATTACACAAAAAAAAAAGAACCTCAAGTCAAGCATTTATCCGATAACAAGATTCAATCACGACGAGATAGGGGGTTGTGTTTACGGTGCAACGAAAAATGGTCACATCACTCACATGTCAATAGGTGTAAGGCGAGAGCAAATAGGGAGTCAATGATTTTTTGAACGAATGAGGAAGAGAATTTGGAACCGGTATTTGAGACCAGGGGCGAACGGAACTGTAGAGCTGAAGACCTTAAAGGCAACTATCCTTAGCAAGAAAGAGAAGTGAAAAACTAACACCAAAGTTCTATGGGCCATATGTTACAGAAAAAGTAGGGGCAGTAGCTTATCGTCTTGTATTACCACCGGAAGAAAGCATCCACGATGTGTTCCAGGTGTTGCAATTGAACCTAAAATTGGGGCAGAATCAACGAGTTCAACACATA
Source organism: Cucumis sativus (assembly GCF_000004075.3). Lineage (NCBI taxonomy): Eukaryota > Viridiplantae > Streptophyta > Magnoliopsida > Cucurbitales > Cucurbitaceae > Cucumis > Cucumis sativus. The sequence goes on from NC_026658.2 coordinate 21,451,558, forward strand.
CCTCCAGCAGTAACCAAAGAATTAGAATTACGGTTTTGGCCCGAAACAGTTTTGAGGGTAAGATGGAGTAAGGAGTTAGCAGTAAATGAAGGGCCGAGCAAGTGGAAGCGCGTTCCAGACAGTGAAAAGACTTGGGAATCAGTGTACTTGAAGAATCAGCAATTTCCCTCCTTCCACCTTGAGGACAAGGTGCATTTCGAGGCATGCACTAATGTTAGATCCCCAATCCTTCATACATATACAAAAAAGGGTAAAAAGGAAAACTCACAGAATATGCCAAGGGAGTGCTAAGGAGAGAGGGTAAGAAACACATGAGGGCCCACTGGAGACATGGATATAAATAAGGAATGTTTTGGGTATGAAAACTAGGTCTGGATTTTGGTGAAAGTTGTTATAGGCTTTTAGGAGAAGTTGCCAGCTATTCTCAAAGGAGCTGGATTTTTCTTTTACTATTCCTATCATCCACTTGCCTATATTACTTGTTATTTTGTATTCCTTGTTTATTTGTGAACCTTAGGTTATTTTGTTAATATACTCTGAAAGAGTAATGTCTCTGTTTGACCCTTTGTTGAGATCTTCTGAGTTTCAGGTTTAGAATCTTAACACTCTCCTGATAATCTACTGTTTCACTTCACAAACATCAATACCACGCTCACTCCCATCTATCTAACATCAATACCCACATTTCACTCCCATATACAGGTATCACATTCCCCTTCCCATCAACAAGTTTTCAGGTGTCAATTCCCTTCCCACCCTTTCTAGCATATGCTACTACAGTTGGATGACTAACAACAACCAAATGAGACCATTTAATTATTTCATTCCCCATTGACTAACCACCACTCCTACAAAAACTTCAATTGCAAATGGGATTCTTTGATTAGCAGAACTGTACAACGCAAGAAGAATATTTTCAGAATCTAGTGCTTACTTTTTCCAAGGCCAAGCTGTCCATTTGAATTCACCCCCCACATATACAGTTCTCCATCAGCTATAAAGAATTAAATATGAATCAACAAAAAAAGCTAAAAAAGAAAAGTTAATGGATAATTGCTTTTTGAGAATTATATAATAGAATAAAAATAATAATTCATAGTATTCACAATATCCAATAGCAGTTAACTAGGGGAATAATGATCCATTATATACAACAGTAGTACCTTACCCACACCCAGATGATTCTTTACTGAAGGGTATCAAAGAATTTTTTTAAGAAACTTAACTGTAACAGTAATATTTTATATCTTATATGTCATTTTAACATTATACAGAAATATATAAAAGGCAGAAAATTAAAATATATATTATTTATATCATAGGAATTACAAAAAGGTCTCCTCAGTTTACATGATTGGTGGAACGATTATAGTTGCAAAAGTTTTTATTGAAAGAAGACCACCTGAAGGAGGGAAAAAACACACACACACCATACATTGTCCAAAATATTTCCAGAACATCTATCAACCTCATCCAAAATTCTTCTATGCCTAATATCCAATAGGGTTATCATTCCTCAAAATAGCCCTAGAAGCATTGAGTCATACGATCTTACTTTTCTGTTGAGAGGGATGCAATATGCTTCTAGGCTGCTTTACCAAAGTACAAACTAGGGACTTGAGCTAACCAATACAAATTAAATTACTTCTAAAAGAAGTTAGCAGTTCAATTTTAGTCACCACTCAAACAAATCAAGCCAACTGCAGAGCAGACCTGTAACAACACAAGAGTGATTATATCCAGCTGAAATATGCATAGCTTCTTTCGGAATTCTAACCTCAACAGGCTCCTGCATCAAGATGCAATGCTGATGTGTGATAATTAACATTCTTCGTACAAAACTTAAAAAGAGAAATACAAGACCCGAAAACATGAGATGGCAACAAGAGGACTCCACAATAGGAGAAAGATAGAAAGGGAAAACTTATACAAAAACTGCAGGAACAATTGCTTCTTCAAATTGTGCAAAATGTAGAGACCAAAAACTATCGCGTGTAGATAATGATGATGGAGTATGAGATAACATACCGTAGAAAACCTTTTCTCATCTGAAATTCCCAGCTGCCCAAAATTATTAAGACCAGTAGCATAAACCCGTCCAGATTCTGCCAAAGGAGGGGGTATAATTCGTGAGCTTTTACTCGTACACAGCTGACATCTTCACAAACATAGGAGATTGCTCTCAACATCTGCGGGACTCGAAACGTAACACAATGTCCCTCAAATAGATAACAGATACATAGCACTACAAATCCCATAACCAAGCCGTAAAACTACAAAGAAGGGAAGTTTAGAACCTGTCAAGAACAGAGTGTGAGCACCGCCACAAGCTATACCCTTAAGCATTTCTCGATCGAAGGAAGAACAGGGGACAGGGCTCCACTGAGAATCCAAATTACCAAGCCCCAGCCTCCCGAAATCGCCATTACCCCATACTGCTCCAAATCTCTTCCCTGAATCGCTGGCAAACCATCGGGTTATTTTTCTTTTCCAGGTTTCCGAATTGAAACCGATTATGGACTTCGTTAAAGGCCTTCGGGTTAGCATTGCTTTGCTTAAGCCGATTTCTGTGAGGAAATTGTTGTGGCGAATGTGAAGATCAAGACGAACAGCTGCCCTGCATTCATATGGATTTTTCTCGAATTGGGTCTCTGATTTCGCGGCGAAGAAAAGTGGGATTTAAGAAATGGGTTTTGATCGGTGGCAAGGAATTGTGCTACGTCTTATGCTAGAAGAAGAAGCAATTAGAGTCGGTTAGTTTAGGGTGGGAAATTGCATAATGTACATTGAAGTTTCTGCCTTCCAATGGACATTAGTTTCTAACCATAAGTGTAATTAATTTTTTCTTTTTTTTGGAAAAGTATTGTAATAAATACTGGACGAGGATTTGAACATGTGACATCTTGAACATAGTCAGTTGAACTAAACATATATTGACTTAATTCCTTCTCGTTGATTCAACCGTTTTCTTCAAAAAAAAAAGAAAAATTCTTAATTTTTCTTTCCACTTGATCCTACACCATTTTGATGTCAACAAAAAACCTAAAAAGTTAATTCCTAGGGAGGTGGTTATTATAGATTGGTTCAATAGTGTTCTCTCCCAGAAGAATATATTTGGTAAATACCGGTGAGAAACTCAAAGGTATATAAACCAACGTTTATATATATATACATGTAGATAACCCGTTCAAGAAGTAACCACTCCCTTGCCATCTCTTCATATGCAAAGAATTCTCGATGTGAAAACGCAGGGATAAAAGGTTGATCTTTGAATAAGAAAAAGAGTTGACCAGTCGAACCTCAAATGAATTGGTTTGTTAGAAAAAAAGTATAGTTCTTTAGAAGATATCTTGTCTACATATGTAGAGGTAGAATGTGCAAATTGCATAAATTGATGTTGGATCATAGTGATAACTTGTAGAAATACAAGTTATTATAGTCTCTTTTATTAGAACAACAAGACCAAAACACACAAGAAGAAGATCAAAACACGTAACTTATATTGCAAATTTATATGTATTCACAAATATACTTTACATAAGCATTATGCCTCTTTTACACGGTTTTAGTGTCTAACAGGTCTATGGACAAAAGAAGAAGTTAGCAAATCACTGAACTTTTCGTGAGAAAAATACGAAAGAATATCAAATCACAATGCGAAAAGTGATTTTCTAAATGACAAGATTGATAGTTGGAAATTATGTGACATGCCACATACAGTTTTCAGCGTGCAACGTCGAAAAGTTCTAAAGAACATAAGTTTTCCTGTCAAAAGCTGCCTATAAAAGGACTTCTATCTCTACCAAAGAGAAGGAGACCTGTGTGGGCCAGAAGAGAGGTCTAAATGGACTTAGGCCAAACCCTAGAGAGAGATGGAAAAGATTAGTCTTTCCATACTCTGTAAAGAATTTTTCTTCTTCTTCGCCATTCAGTCTATAAAGCAAAAAAGCTTAGAGTCTGGGTAGGAAGGGTCTATCTCACACCTACCTTAACTTGTAATCTTTTCCATTCTCTTTTCCTTCCATTTTTTTTTATATTTTTTTTGTAATATATGTTGTTCATATTGTATAACGGTCAAAAGCCTACATTCTTTAATATATTACATGTTTATACTTTTCAATCCATCACTTCTCTACTGTCCATCGGTCAATGTGTTATTGGTAGTTTAACTTTGTGAGAAATTATCGATAAGAAGTCTAGGTTATAACTCTTATCACATTAGTTAAGCTATGTCCATCTCTTGGCCATCGTCAATCGCCAACTACCCAAGAGGGCAAGTAGCAAGAATAAGGCTAATGCGCGCAAGGAGGAGTTTGGCGACAAACTTCACCTTAGCGAGATAACTTCTTTCATTTGTATCCCGAGGGACGAACAAGTGTGGATATTAGACACCGAGAGGTTGTTGTCCTTAATTGTGAAATTTTATATGTTTTATAAGTGAAATCTTCTAGATATATCTCTCATAAGCCCACATAGTCATATGGATCTCGAGAAGTGACCATGTGTGGTGTTTAATAACTCTGAGAGGAGCACGCCTTAACTATAAGTTGGTTGAATGAGATATATCGCATCGAGGTTGTCACATTACTTAATCGCATTACAATGCATATACATTCCTTTGCTCTCTCTCATACAAGTTGGTTCACATTTCCATCTTGTCATCCACATTCCTCTTTGCATAATTCTCTAGGTGTACATAAATATGTAGAGTTCATTCTTGTATTCCTTATACTATTTAATTAATTCTTTTATATTGCCTAAATGATAAGTAATCTCTATAACTAATATCTTAAATCAATTCCCTGTGTTCGACCCTGAAACAGTTAGGTAAACCTACTGTTTCACTTGCATTTGGACAAGTAGTAGGAAAACTTGTACTCAATGAGGACTTAGTTGTCATGCGATATGGAGAGACACAGTGAGCAATTCACATATAGTGAACATGTTCAGTGATATATCGCCTAGACTGAATATAATTGTCATTCATCATTTACTAATACTAAGTCCCGGTTGTTGAAGAGAAACAACACCTTAACACCAAACAACCCAACCACATAGCTCCAACAACAGCATGGTGCTATCACATTGTAAAAAAATTGTTGTGCTACAGCCAATCTTTGAGTGTGTTTGGATTACCTTTTAAAGTGTTTAAATTTGAAAAAGAAAATCATTTTCAAAATTTTGAGGTGTTTGTGTAACTTTTCAAAATGCATTTTAAAGAAAACAACTCATAACGAAATTATGTATATAAACACCTATAAAAGGATCTAACCAAATATGCAAGTGTTTAAATTCTAGACGTATTTTTAAAAAGATGTTTAAAAGAAAATGTATTCTTGAAAAATATTATCCACCCATGAACCAAACATACTCTTCATGAATTGAACTAACATTGTGTGAAAAAACTATCACATAGATTTATTAAAATCTACAACAACAATTTATGGAAGGTTGATAGCCACAAAGTGGATTCCATATTTTAATTTCTCTATTACAAGAACCCAAACTCTCTTCAAAAAGGGGATGGTGGTGGAGGAGATGAGAAAGAGAGGCCTAGAAGATAGTTTCTCAGAGGAAGGAAAGTTTAAAAAGACTCCTGGAACTTCCAACAATCTCTTCTCTGTAGCAAATTACTAGTATTAATGGAATATATCTTTGAGCTTATAAGATTGTAACATAGATCCCTCTCCCTGTTAATTAAGGGGTTGGTACCGAAAGACTAGGCAGAGAAGCTGAAGATGAGGCGAGCAAGGTATTTGTGGACAGTGAAGAGGAAGTTGATTGAAGTCATGGAAAAGGTGTTGAGGTTGGCATTGAAAAGGGTTAGGCGTCAAAGGTCTGAACGTGGCGAGATTTTGGGTAGAGACATTGGCTGCCTAAAGGGAAAAGTGGAAAAGGGAGAAATGTCATGTAACTAGGATTTTGAACATTTGATTTTTATGTGCCAAGATTGAGGAATGTTGAATTGAAGATAAGCCAAAGGTGTGACATCTGTTGGGATTTAGTAAGAGGTGGAGCCAAAAGAAGGACTAAGGATTTGGGTAGTGTTAATCTTCAAAGATGAAAGGAGAAATGAAGGGAAGACTGTAGTGCTGCTAGAGTTGGAACTTGTGGATAAGGCGTTGGTCCGGTGAAGAAGAGGTGTTGAGTTCATGAATGACTCTTCCCAAACAAAACCTTGCTTGCAGTGTGTTTTAATTGTGTTTGATGTAAATAAAACTTAATAATTATGTTTGAAGTTTGCTTCTATCATCTTGTTGATTGAAACCTCTGTGTGGCGACAAAAAACGTTCGTTTAAATAGTGGACTGCCGAAACGTCACCTACTTGTGGTCGACTGAAGAGTCTATGGGTCGTCATCGATGAGAGAACGCAAATATTTTGTGGGCAACGACCAGTGAAGATGGAGAGTTATGGTTGTGGGTTGGCGACAGGTGGAGAGATGGAAATGGAGATGGTGAAAATGGCGTGGGCGTGAGGGTTTGGACAGAAAGGAGAAAAATGAGAAGTGAAGAGGAGAAAGAATTAAATTTTAATTATACCTAAATGTCAAGGTAGACGTGTATCAATAAAAATAATAAACCATTTTTTTCACTGTCAAAATTTTAGGATCCCAAACATCATTGATAATTTGAATCAATATGATGTAGAATTTGAATCAAATAGACGAGATGAACTGACCATGTGATCAAAGGCTCCAAAATAGATAATCCACGGATATGAATTCTTATAAGAAAACGCATGAGGATAGCTATCTATTTGTGCCAAGAAAACACAAAGATTACCAAACGAGACATTAGGTTAGTTATTGAGTTTGATTAATTTGTTCCATGGGTAAGATTGAACAACACCCAGTCTAAACTAGCCAAGTTCAATTGCAATACGACCTACAAACTAGAGATCTGAATGAGTTTACGATGGAATTTCAGTTGAGGCGATGCATAAAGCAACAAAGTATAATTTCATCGAGTTTAGGTTGAAAAATCCCACTCAATTGTGTGGGTATGAAAGTTTACAACTAGAGAAGACAGTTGTAACTCACCATCTTCCCCTGCAAATAGGAAAGTTTAGTCTAGAAGTAGAATGTGCCATTGATTTTAGCGTTTAGGGTTCTAACAGTGGTTAGGATTGTGCAACTATGATTAAAAATATTGATGTACAATAGAAAACACAAATTTTTGATGATGTTTGGTGAGTTGTGGTCGGCGACAACGATGGAACAAAAAGAAGCAACTGACGAGGACCACAACGACGTATGATGAATGGTGGTCGACGATAGTGATCAGTCAGAGTTGTACGATCAACAATGGTTGTAAGGGTTTTAGGGTTTTCTAGGTTTTAAAAAAACTCGGGTTTTTTTAGGGTGTCAAGAACCTTCATTGATACCAACTTAAAAAGGGGAATGAAAAAGTTTAATATTATTAATCTATTAATTAAACCAACAACAAATAAAGAAAAGAACAAAGAAGAAAAGAATATAGACATTAAATTTTTTTTAAAAAAGACATAATACATTTTTGGTGATTGAAATTTGAAATTATATCTATTTGATCTCTAAAATTTGATATCAAATTTCAAGATAGTTGTAATAATAAGTTATACATTGATCATTAGTTAACCACAACAAAATGATGTGATAGTTAAATATGATTAATCAGCAAACTAATTCGGCAAAAAATGATTATAATATTAATTCTTTTTACGGTGTGTTGCAAGTTTTTAACGTTGTTGTCGGTGTTGTTGCTAACGAAAAACAAAGATGAATTTAACCATCACCCTACATTTTAATCAGTATTCACAACATTTCCTTTTTCCGTTTTTCCTTTTGTTTCCTACAACCTTCATAACCCCCTAAATTTTTTTAAAAATTTGTTATTTTTCTTTTTCCAACCAATATCATCACTTACATACCCTCAATTTGTTGTTAATAGAGTGAGAAAGGGCAATAGTAAGTTTAAAAGTAATATCAGTATGTGTGAGCGTAGAAGTCCTTGCAAACAACCTCGTCATCTAATAATAATCAACTAGAACAAAACCCACTTTAAGAAATCTAATCTTTTAATCACAATGAAACTATTCCATGGTTCTTTTTCTTGGATTTGCGTTTACAGAGAAAGAGAGAAGAGTTAGAAGAAGAAACAAAAAACAGAGGAATTTTAGGGAGAAAATATGAGGGTTCTAGGAAACAAAAAGACTAGAAATGAAAAACGAAATGTTGAGTCCTATCTGAACAAAAAGAACAAATTTGCAGTACGGCAATGGGAGAGGTTGAAGAAGAGGGCCAAGTAACTTCGAGGATTATTTAGAACTATTTCTCAAACCTTAGGGGTTAAAATGTTCATTTTGAAACTTAAAGTACCAAATAGATATCAACTTCAAATCTTTAAGGATCACAAGTACATTTTGTCCAAAAAATAATATTACAAGAGAAAAGAAATTCAAAAGAGGTGTTACTGTGACTAGAAGTTGTTATGCGATGAATGAGTTATGCTCAAACGTTGATTATGTTTTGAAATATATATATACACCAAGTTAATCACGTTTAGTTTTCATTTGAGTTAAAAGTTTAAATTGGACCCATAGTTGTATAAATGCGATTAGGTGGCAAATAGTAAATCAATTTGTTGAGCTTGTAAATTGTGTTAGAGGTGAGTGTCATTATACACAGAGGATGTGTTTGAGAAGGTTCTCTACAATTTTTTTACCTTAACTCAAGAGAGATACCCACAAACCATATTCTTGTTGGAATAAATGGTTATGACTCTTCATGAATGGATGCATCATTTCATAAAAAGTTAAATCATTTCATGAAAAGTGTCATTAACTAGGACATGACTTTTTGAATGACCACAAAAACTCTATAAATAAGTCATTTTGGTTGAGAGAAAATGACAGAAAAAATCATTTGTCTTCAATAAACAAATTTCTCTCCATATTCACAATCTTGACGTTCGGTAGATTCACAAGGTTTCGTTCGTAGATCTTCTATACGGGATGCTACACTTAGAAGAAAGTTGAGCTACACTTAGAAGAAAGTTGATCTGTTCTATCCTAAGAGGCAATTACTCTAAATTCTCAAGCACTAGGGTAAGTAAATTCATCTTAAGGAGACAACGTGAATTCGTTGAACTCAGATCTATATTTGTGTATGATTTCTCTGTTCACTATGATAATAATATACATAGCAATTGATAATCTGTATAACAATTCTTGGCAGAATCATAGCGAGGAAGATCTCGTACAAAATGAATGCTTCAACGAGAATATTGGCAATTCAAGAAGAGTCTTTTTGTAGGGACAAAGGTGTGATGTTTAATATTCTTTTAGTTTTTTGTATTTATATTTCAAAAGTACAAAATTAAGCTTTAATGTCAATTTAAAACTCACAATATACGAGTACAAAGTCGGTCATATTATAAAAGGTCTTCAATGTAGTTATTCTTAATGTTGGTCTTTCACAACATTATACATGACCAACATTCCAACGACGGCTACCTTTGATGTTAGTTTTCAACGAACATCGAACATCGAACATCGAACATCATCTATTTTAGAGGGGTCATATAGATACATACACCATAAACAAAAACGAAAACAAAACTAAAATAAGGGTGAATGAATCTCATAATTCTGCCAACATGGAGGTATTCCCTGCGAAAGAAACTTACATTTTCTTAGCATATGGAAGACTGACTACGGTTAAAAAACAAACATAATTGATAAGTTCAATAGATTATTTAGCATTATATTTTCATTATCTGAGATATTTAAATTTTCTTCATTTCATTTAAAAAAAAAATTGTAATCTTATAAACACAGACAACTTTAACAAAAACCATAAACAAATAAAAACAAAAAATATAAGAAACTAATGAATACACTTTATATTTGTTATATAGTTGACATAATGAGTGCGAACACAATAAGCTATTGTCTATTTGAATTTTGAGGTTTAAAAAAGATTAGGTTTTTTTCTTTTTTTCTTTTTTTTTTCTTTTTGGAAAAAATAAATTAAAAAATAGTAGCTTTAGTCTCGTATGCTTGAGAAATGATTAAAATAATTCTAAGTTCACCGTTGAAATGTGACAATATTTTATGAATTTTACATTGGTTTTGATTTCAATTAGGAATTTTTTTTTTTTTTTGGTTTTTTTCATGTTTTGCTCTACATTTCTACCGTTAAATTTTAAAAAATCATTTCAACATCATTTCTCGGTCCATCTCGATCGAACTCGACACCGAGATTTTGGGTTTTCATTTATGAGGCTCAACATAGTCCAATCCATGTGCTACCTCCTCTCACTCCCCATCATCACTAGCTCAATGAAATAAAATAGAGATATCTTCACTGCATCCTCGTCACCCTCAAAATTCAAGGTCGAGTAATCTTTATCCAACTCTGAACCATTCATATTCATCATCTCGCCCAACTATAGCCGTCAGAGTTTAAGGGCTTTATCTTGTCCAAATTCAACCACACGTCTTGGCTTATACCTCAACCCCATGATAATGTCAAAATCTTCCTACCCGAAGGAGACATGCTCAGTTAGTAATTTAGCTAATAACGTCATCTCATTCATTCTCAACCTCTCTAGGCAAGATGTAATGGCACATGTGTTCATTGAAAACTAACTTAATGTTCAATAAATGTCCAAACATGGTTTTCCTAAACATATACATATGGCTAGGTGTTAACTTGTTTTTGATGTTCGAGACAGTCTTCACTAGGTGTGAACAATAGGTCAAGTTTGTAAGAAAGAAGTCTACACCGCAAATTTTGGTGACAAAATGCATCTGCCAAATAGATACACACACAACAAAATAAAATTAGTAATCTGTCCTAAAACTCGAGGCAATCTCGACCAAAAGTAACATGAATTAACAATGGAACTCGAGCAATATTGCACTGGATGCCACAAGATAAGGATTTTATATGCATTTTGTGATATATCTTGATCTAATCTCGGGCGAAATCATCCTCGAGTTATCCCTTCAAAATGCATATGAAACGCAACAAATTTCACGACAATTTCATCAATCTCCCGAGATTCTTCATCTACACAAGCTCATATTGATGATGTTGTCAAGATTCATCAAACGAAACCACACGCATTAACTTAAAATCTAGTTCTGTATCCAACTACATATTTTCCTATCCACTTCAGATTTGACAAAAAATGCTATAACAGAACTTAAAATCCAACCTTAAACTATGAAATTGTTTAAAGTAATTACCTTCATAGATTTAAACTTGAGGATGACTTTTTGAAATTTGGGCACGCAAAAATCGGTCAAATCTCTTCAATTTTGGGAACAAACACATTTTATCTTGTAGGGTTTAAGGTTTACAAATATCAAATGTTTGGCCTTTCAAGGATATTTTGGTAATTTAAGAATACCTTTTATTTTGAAATTTAAAAACAAAACTCAAATTCTTGATGTTGAGATCGGTCGGGACGGACCAAGAAATGATGTTAAAACAATTTTTTAAAATTTGAGAAGAATTTCAGTGTTGAGATTGGTCGAACTTGACCCAAAAAACACAAATTTATGAGTTTTTTTAAAATGGTTACTTTTGAAAGGTAAGATTAAAAGTCTTTTGGCAATTTTCCAAACCCTTTCTCTCTCCCTTCTTTACCTCTTTCTTCATTCCTCTTCTTCTCCATTTCCTTTCTTTCCTCTATCTCTCACCAGACCCTCTTCTCTCTTCCTCCATTTCTTCTTCATTTTTCTCCTTCCTTCTTCCTTCTCATCTCTTTTAATATCTTCTTTGTTCCCCTTTGTTCTACTTTATTTCTCTTTGTTTTCTCTAATCAAAGGACTTGCTAAACCAACGACAAAGATTGTCTGCCCATGTTGGCCAGTCGGTATCTTTAGTCCTCCCAAAACTAACAGTAACTGACCGTTTTGAAACGGACTAGTTGGTTGTCGACCTAATTGTCCTTTGCAACCTCTTCATCCATTAAGTCAAAAAAATAGAAACTCATTCTTATCTGATCACAATCCCTCACTTTTCAATTCATTAGTTTTAACAACCTAATCAACAGAATGATTTTTCTGACATATTGTTGACTAAGTTTCTTAACAAAATTTGTCAAAACAAGGATGAAAACTCAACCAAATGCAAAACAAAAATCAAGCTCAAACATAAAAATATTCCCTAAAAAGAAAAGATGTAACACGAAAAAAAAAAACTATCATACTTATATTTACTATCATCTAATGCAAGTAGTAGTAAATAAACAAAGAGAAACAAAGGTGGGAGAACAAGTGTTCAAGTCAAGTAACCAAATGTTTCTGTGGAGTTATAAGAGTCCTTCCACCAGAACTAAATTAACGCCACTCAAATCCATCACTTCCAATAAATAACTCATACCTCTTGTTAACCATCCTCAAACCTGTCCCAGAAATTTCACAAATTATCAAACATCAAAGCAGAAACAACAAAATTAGCTCGAGATTATGCCAGGGGATTAACCCATGTTGTGTGTGTGCTTTCAGTCTTACTAATCGCACAAACATGCACCTTCAGAATTGCAGACAAGAGCAAAATATTGGACACAAACATGGACTTTTCAAGAAGGTAAAACTAGTTAAATATGTCAACAATGACACAAATGAATTGCATGGAATAAGGTTTTTTTGCATAACAAATTTTATTTAACTTCTTTTCAATAAGATTTGTTTTTTTTTCTTTTTTAAATATCTTTGGCTGTTTTATCTCCATTTCAACAACAAAATTGATATTTGAATCCAATAGCCATTCAACAACCACAAGCAACCAAAGCTGCAAATGTAGACTATCTACAATGATAAAACTGAAAGATCATAAAAGTTCAGCGACCTAAACATCCCTCCAAATCTAAAGATCATAAAAGACCATCTCTTGTTGCTGGCATTGTCTTCTATGACACTTGCTTCCAACGACATCCCTTCAAATCCCCCCATTTCATATCAGGTGTTAACAAGTCTTAAACATCACAATTCTAAAATCACAAACAACTAGAAGGGAAATAAGTAACAAAAATATCCGTTGATATGTTGATATATCCGTAAATCGAAAAATTCGATATTGATATTAAATATCTATGAATATCTCCAACATTTTTTAGAATGCACATAAAACATAAAAAATGTCACCTATTTAATCATATATGAATAGGAATACTAATGACAATATCCATAACTTAGTGTTGGAGTAAAACAACTTAATTATTAATGTAAATAATTATTAGTCTTGGGGTAAAACAACTTAATTATTAATCAAAAAACAACTTATTGTTCATAAACTCACGATTTACATAATAGTCACTGATTTCGTTATTTTACTGATATATTCGTAAAATTGAAATTTCGATAATGACATTGATAACGATATTCTAAGAAGCATGAACATTTTAGTTTGGCTAGTGTGTCTGTATCGGACACTTGGACACTCCGACACTTGGTGAACAAGTATAGGACACTTGTTAGTGGAACAAATACATTAGACATGCATAGAACATTCATTGTGTAGACTAAGAAGACATATATATGACAATAATAAATAATAATAAATTTTGAGTGTGGAATACATCAAGCTAAGTTTTTTAAGCATATGCATCCATTCATTTATTATGAATTTTCTTTCACTATAAAAACCATATAAATATTTTTTAAAAAATGAATATTTTAATAAAAGTATCCTTGTTGTGTCGTGTTTTAGATTTTTAAAAAATGACGTGTCGCCATATCCATGTCGTGTCATGTCTGTGTATCGTGTTCATGTCCGTGCTTCTTAGATGAACAAACTCAAAGACTTGAAATTCTAAAGCATTTTGTAATTGTAACAGCTAGAAATAGGATAGGTCATACAATAGCAAAACTTTGCCCTGCCCATAAAGAGAACCAAATAATTGGAAATTTTGGCTAATTATTTCATGGATACGAGCTGAAATTCTCAATTATTTTGAATTAATGCAATTGATGTAATTCCTGAAGGTAAAGAAAGTAATCCACTCTATGTGTGAATGTTGTTCTTTCTAAAACTTCACTAGTTCTTTCAAGACTAACAATTTTGAAATGCAAAAAAATTAAGCCGCAGTTTCCATCTCAACTAATATGATGGAAGAAGAAGAATCAAACCTCATGTTTGCCCTGGACTTGAGATTAGATCCAGTCGATGAGAGGAAGGAGGAGAGAGTAGCTATGGCATGTGTGAAGTTGCTCTGAGAGGAAGGAATCAATGATCCCAAAGTTTAGAGTGAAACAGAACGAGGGATAAGAAATGGAATGATGAAGCTTAATTTTGTGGTTCCAAAAATTTCCCTTATTTCCAAAAAAAGGTTTTCTAAAATTTGGAAACAAGAAATATGAACATTTATCAAATAAATCCGTTTTTAAAAAATGAGAAACAAAAACAAAAAACATGAATGTTATGAAACTGTTAGGATAGATCTGAATTTATTATAATGTAACTATAAGAAAATACAAGATAAAACCAAGTATAAGGCACTTGGAACCTCTCTCTTGAGTACTGTCACCCAAGCCCTAGATCACTCCACCGAATAGCCTCCCCCTCCCTCCATTTATAACAAGATGTAACCACCCTAGTAACCACACTTACACAATGACTACTAGTAACTTCCTAAATAGCTAATTACCCCTATACCCTTAACCTTATACTAATCTAGGTACCTAACATAAACAAGCCCTAAGATTTCAGTGATTTGTGTAGAAATTCAAAAACTACCAAAGTTGGAGGAATCCATGAAATCCTTATCAAAAAGTGTGGAATGATTGAAAGTGCAAGTGGATAGTCAACAACGCAGGTTAAAAGAAATGAAGATGCAAAGATGGAATTGAGCAAGTTTAAGAAGGTAGAGATGTCGATTTTCTATGGCATTAATCCTGATTCTTGGTTATTCAGAGCTGAAAGGTATTTTCAGATTCATAAATTGATGGAGGAAGAGAAAATGACGGTGATGGTTATAAGTTTTGAAGCAGTAGCTCTGGACTAGTACCGTGCAAAGGAAGACCGAGAACCGTTTTCTGATTGGAAGGCATTGAAGATGTGTCTCTTGCAACGATTCTGATCTCCTCGGCAAGGGACGATATGTAGTCAATTCCTTGAGATTAAACAAGAATCAACTGTGGAGAAATATATAAATCTTTTTGATAAACTAGTTGCACCTTTACCACGTTTGTCGGACAAAATCTTGGAGAATACATTCATGAATGGGCTTATACCATGGGTTAGGGCAGAGGCAGAATGCTGAGAGCCAATTGGGCTTGTGAATATGATGAAAGTGGCTCAAAGAGTATAAAATAGGGAAGTAGTCTGATCTGATTCAATAGTGAAGAACAGAGAGAAGGGCACGACTATCGACAAAAATAAGGGTTTGAATGTTGTGCATAACCCTAAAGGGACAGTTCTTATTACAGCAAAGAAGATGCCGAAGATAACTAAGCCAGTTCCAATGTGAACAATCACATTGCAAGGGGTAAATCCGACTATTGTTCAAAAGGAAGGTACATTTAAGCGTTTGTCTAACGATAAATTTAAAGAGAAGATGGAGAAGGGACTATGTTTTCCCGTTGATAAATGATACACTATAGGGAATTAATGTGAAGTTAAAGATCACCGTGAGCTTTGGGTTCTGTTGATACAAAAGATGTTGATGAATTAGAAGTGTTTGAAGATGCAGTGGAAAAATTCGAGCTGGTGGAACTCCAGACCACAAAAGTACAGGAAACAGTACAGTTATTGATGAATTCAGTAGTTGGTTTATTGAATCTAGGTATGATGAAATTGATAGGGAAATTGGGAGATCAAGATGTTGTGGTGCTTATCGATTCTCGAGCAATGCACAATTTTATTGCACAACAAGTAGTGGAGAAAGAGAATATCAAAGTAGAGATGACCACTAATTATGGTGTGTGATAATAAATATTGGCACTGCTGTAAAAGGGAAAGAAGGGTTGTAAGGGAGTGCGATTACATCTAGGAGAACTAGTCATTAAAGAGGAATTCTTACCATTAGAGTTGAGTGGAGTAGATGTTATTTTGGGAATGCAGTGGTTACACACCTTAGGGGTTACTGAAGTAGATTGGAGAACACTAACAATGAAGATTCTACATAAAGGGAAGGCAATTGCATTGAGAGGGGACCCGAGTCTAAAGAAATTACAAGTAAGCTTGAAGAGTTTGGCGAAAACTTGGGAGGAGGGGATCAAGGATTCCTAGTAGAATGTAGATCTTTGCAAGAAATGGAAGCATGGGAAGAGTTCTATGGAGTGGAAGCAGCCGTCAATCTGACTGAAGCTTTGACAAAAGTCTTGCTGAAATATGATGATGTGTTCGATTGGCCAGAGGAATTACCTCCAAGCCGGGGAGTAGACCATCACATTCACCTTAAAGAAGGAGAAGGTCCAGTGAATGTGAGACCATATAGATACACCTAATCAAAAGTGTGAAATGGAGAATGATATTAGTTGACATGATAGCTTCCGAAATCACACTATCGAGTGCTAGTCCTTGTTCCAGTCCAATGTTGTTGGTTAAAAAGGACAAAGGATAGAGATTTTGTGTGGATTACCGATCGTTGAACAATGTTACTGTTGCGAATAAATTTCAAATACCAGTAGTAGATGAGTTGTTTGATGAATTAAATGAGGCAGTCTAGTTTTCAAAGATTAACTTGAAGTCCGATTATTATCAAATTAGGATGCATGTTGTTGATATAGAGAAGACTGCTTTTTGTACACATGAGGGTCATTACAAATTTACAAGCTCTTGGTAATGCCTTTTGGATTGACCAACACGCCATCTACGTTTCAAGCTATGATGAATTAGATCTTCAAGCCATATTTGAGGAAATTTGTTGTGGTATTCTTTGATGATATTTTGGTCTAGAGTAAGAATTTAGAAAAGCACCTAGAAGAGCATTTGGAGGTAGTGTTGGTTGTGTTGCGGGGTAGTGAATTATATGCCAATAGAAATAAATGCCAATTTCTGCAGGGGAGAATAGAATATTTGAGGCATATTATTTCTGGTGAAGGAGTAGAAGCTAATGTCAACAAGATATGAGCTGTGTTAGAATGACCGACTCCTACATGTTTTCGGGAGGTGCGGAGCTTCTTGGGATTAACAGGCTATTACCGAAGATTCGTTCAAAGTCAGGGAAGTCTGGCTGCTCCATTTATGCAACTGTAAAAAGGGAGCTTATCAATGGTCGGAGGGTGTTGAGTTAGCTCATTTGGTGGTACCAACATTGTAGAATGTGGCTGTAATTAATGAGGAAGTTTATGGAGATTCTAAATTGAGAGAGAGAATTGAGAAATTGAAGATAGATGAAGACAGTAATTCAAATTTCTCTCTTCAGCAACGTGTATTGAAGTATAGGAGACAATTAGTAATTTCAAAGACCTCCTCCCTGTTGCCATCCATATTACACATTTATCATGATTGTGTGTTTGGGAGGCATTCCGGCTTCTTACGCCCCTATAAAAGGTTGCTTGAGAATTGTATTGGAAAGGCATGAAAAAAGATGCACAAAAGTATGTCGAGGAGTGTTCAGTATGTCAACAAAACAAATTATTGGCCATGACTCCGACTTGGTTATTGTTACCATTAGCAACTCTGGACACAATGTGGGAAGGTACTTCCATGGATTTCATTGAAGGGTTACTGAAGTCGCAGGAAATTAATGTGGTATTGGTGGTAGTAGATCGACTGACCATATATAGTCCTTTAAGTGGTTTGAACATTCATCCATGACTAAAGGAGTGGCAAATGTTTTTATAGAAGAACAAGTGCATCTTCATGGCTTTCCTAAACCGATAGTTTCAGATAGAGACAAGGTGTTTTTAAGTCATTTCTGGCAGAAGTTATTTCAATTAGGAGGAACTCAACTTAATAGAAGTACAACATACCACCCGCAATCGGATGGGCAGACCAAAGTAGTGAATAAAAGTTCTAAAAGTGTAAAACTGTATATGCGGTGTTTCTATGGTGAACATCCTACTCTGGTATATGAGGCTGCATTGGGTGGAGTATTGGTATAATACCATTTCAAGCCTTGTATGGCTATGTACCTCCTGCTTTGGTTGCACATGGTGAGTAGTCCACATCAAATTCCACTCTAGATTAGCAACTGCTTGAAATAGATATCACTTTGGGGATGTTGAAAGAACATTTAAGGATGGCACACGAAAGGATGAAGAAATTTGCTGATTGAAAAAGACGTGAAGTAGAATATGAGGTGGGTGATTATGGTTTCCTCGAGCTACGCCCGTACAGGCATACTTCCATGTGAGTAAGAAGAAATGAGAACGTGTCTCCTAAATTCATAAATATCTTGGCCCATACTATATTGAGGCGAGTGTGGGATAGGTAGCATATCGTCTATCCTAGAAGAAGCTTCCACTCATTTGGCATTTCATGCATCTCAGCTGAAGAAGGCTTTAGGACAGCAGGTGGTGCAACCTACATTACCTCCACTTTCCAAGAGGTTTGAGTGGGAGACGGTGCCCGAGGAAGTTTGTGGATATCACAATAATCCTGCACTGGGGGAATGGAAGGCATTGGTAGCTTGGAAAAGGTTATCAGCTCAAGATGCTACTTGGGAGGTTGTGGATTATTTCGCCAACAGTTTCCTACATTCCACCTTGAGGACAAGGTGACTTTAGAAGGGGAGTGTGATGTTAGGCCACCAATCGTGCATCAGTATAGGAGGAGAGGAAAGAGTAATCCGGGCATAGGAATTGTAAGGGGTAGGGACCACTTAGGAGAATAGTATATATATTCTCTATGTGTGTTGAGAGTAAGTAGTATTTCTTTGGAGTATCTGCTCAAGAGTGAGAGACACGGAGTTAGGGACGATCGTCTATGATTGTGCCCTAGGAATTGTACTTGTCAATCCATTACTATTACGATAAAGATCAATACCTTTCAATTAGCTGAAACTTAAGGAACAAAATGTTCGGGGGTAAAACGGTAAATTGACCTAGCCGAGATTATGAACAACTCTGAAGGGTTGACTTACTAGGGTTGACTTACTAATCATGATTATAACAAATGGACACAAATATAGATACACTAAGGAGAGTATAGTTACGAGTTATAGTGGCTAGTCCCAATTAGTTAACAAATGTTGATTAATTCGATTAAAAGTTTAGCCAGTTAATCTAATTGAATTGTTCGAAATGTTTGAGAAAATAAATTGTTGGTAATATTCGATATTATAGAGGTTGGTTGTGTTCATTTTCAACGACTATAGAGGGAGAATTTTGAGTTACAAAGATAAGTGTTCTTGAATTTCTATTTTTCCCTAAATTTTCATAATGCTTTAATCCTCAAAAATCATGAAATTAAGAGTGTTTTTATTCGTGCTTCCGCTTGCATGTTAATTTATCCTTCATAGTTGAGCAAGTAAATGTAGTAATTATTAATTCATTTCCAAGAGATAAAACCTTTTTACTTTAGAAGGCAGAGTAATGAAACAATTTGTGAACTGGTAATCTTTATTTCACACCTGATTTGAGCTTCCCCGCCAATATTTCATCATGCAAGCTCTCCACTCTCTTGATAGGTGTTCCTTGGCCCAAAATCAGACACCAACGACACCCACAAAGTTTTCAACACTGCAATTAATCATAGTTTTTCATTTAGCTTATGGATAACATTTTAAAAAACTCTAGCATTAAAAGAACTACAATAAATTTATACTCTTTCAAAAATAAAATTTTTTATGCTTGCTTGTTGTGTCATTTGCATATTTCTTATATATTGATATGGGTTGGTTTAGTAGTTCTTCTTTTTTATATATATATTTGTGAGTGTCTGGGTCAGCTTACCTCGACTAATCTCACGGAACAAACTACATGACCCTACAACATTTGAGTGTCAAGAAAATTCGTACTTTTGTTCTCATGAATTTATCAATTTCTTATTCAAAAGAAACAAAAAAAGACCTACCAAACCATCACAAGTTGGCCTAGTGGTAAAAGGAAGACATAGTCTCAATAACTAGAAGGGCATGGGTTCGTGGTCACCTACCTGGAATTAATTTCCTACTCATTTTCTTGACACCCAAATTCATTTTTAAAAGAGTATAAATTTAAGTTCATTCTCTGAAATAAAGAATGGTGCAAAGTTGAAGAGAAGAGACAGATGTTAAATTACAATTGAATTACACCTTAGTTGAATCCACATTCAGGAAAAGAAAGCTAAAAACTATAGTGGAATCATGGATTGGTTTTGACAAGTTTGAGTTCAAATAATCCAAAAATTCTGATAGGTATAGTGACAAGGAATTCCTACTGAATTGAAAGTACTTGTTTGCAAGGTCCATCCTCTCATAGAAGCAAGGATTCCCTCCTCTCACTCTCAAGACTTACCAAAATGAAAACTGAAAAATTCTCCTAACTTCGATCTCCCAAATAACTCTCTTTCCTCCTCTCTAACCATCTGTGGTCCCCCATTCTATTACTATTGAGGGTAGAAGCCACAGTCCCACTAGCATAAGCCATTCCCTTTTTACCCCTCCTTGGATATTGGAATATAATACGAGGCCTAACAAATTCGCTAAGAGAACTGTTTTCCTTGGCAAGAGATGTTTTCCTTGAGACAATAAAACAAAGACAGCAGTTAAGGAATATAAGACAGACCTCTTCGAGTTCATTGATAACTCTTACCGATTTTCCCGGTACAGAAGAAGCTTATTGATAATAGCAAAGTTCTCTCGAGCCTTCAGAAGCCTGAGAAAATCCTCTTGACATCACTTTTGACCTCCTTGAGCAGCTTGCCACACCTAGTGAAAAATTGTCTGACCGACAGAATCTAAAACAAGAACCATCACTGTGGCTTCATCTGAAAAGAGTAGCTTGCTAGAGAGATGTAAGAATTGAGCTTTGAGGTGAAGAATTGAGAGAAGGAAGAGTTGGAGTGAAGTCACGACCATAATTTCCTTTGGCAAGCATTAACATAGTTTTGGGAGTTCATTTTCTGGCTCTCTGAAGTCTGTGAAGCTTATAAATTGGAAACAACGAATGGAGCAAGGTCAAGTGATGCCCTTGTCGATTGAATGGAGTTTGTATCTCCTTCAGCCAGTAGAGAATGAAGAGAGCCAAGAAACATAGTTGTTACTTTTCGATAAGAATATAGAGTAATTCTTGACGTGATTGGGAAAAGACTACCACCATTCTTATCTTGCTTGGGTTGTGCCAATAGAATAACTCCAAGGAATTAGGTGTTTCATTCTCCAGGGTGGATCAATATAGATAAGTAAATCAAGAAGCTGAACACCCTACCTACCAGAAGTCTCCACAAGAACATTTCCCCTCTATAAAGTGATGGAAACAATTTAAATCTCTCAAAATAATATGCCGCTTAAAAATGCTAGATATATATTTCATTGCTGAGTGGCAGTCCCCACATACTCTCAGATTCTTGAAAATCCGAATTGGTGCTCCTTTCGCAACTGTGAGAAGACCAAATGCAACTGCCAACTTCTCACTATGATATGCTAGACTACGTTCTTTAGCCTCTTCATCCATGTCACGTAATGCAAAGTTCATATCTGGAACATGTCCAGCTTCCTTTATTAATATCATCATTTCATCAATCTTTGAATATATTTCAGCCGCCAAAGGATGGCTTCTATCTTCAGATATAAATGTATGCACTTGGCTCTTCATTTCAATCCAACTATATCCGGGCTCCTTGTTAATACCCATTGTCTTCATTGCTCTACGAATATGGGCTGCATCTTCCCATCTACCAGCAACAGAAAACATATTGGACAATAAAACGTAAGGCAAAGAATTTGAAGGTTCCAATTTAATGAGATTTTTTCCAGCCCTTTCTCCAAGTTCTAAATTGCCATGAACCCTACATGCAGAAAGTAATGACTTCCATATGGTTGCATCGGGTTCAACGTCCATTCGGTTCAATAAATGCTCTGCCTCATTGATTTTTCCTGCACGTCCCAGTAGATCAATCATGCAAGCATAATGATCAGAAGCTGGCTTTATTCCATAAACTTTTTCCATTGATTCAAAGTAAGATTGACCAGTTTCCACAAGACCTGCATGGCTGCAAGCAAATAACAAACCAATAAAAGTAACACCGTCTGGCTTTATGCCATCAATTATCATTTGTTCATAAAAATGAAGAGAGTCCTTCCCTCTCCCATTCTGTGCATAACCAACTATTATGGCAGTCCATGATATGACATTTCGAGTTTCCATTGAGTCAAAGACTCTAATTGCATCTTCTAAGCATCCACATTTGGCGTACATTGTTATGAGAGAGTTTTCCGCAGACAACAATGAACCAGCACTAGATTTGATAAAGTTTGCATGAACCTGTCGACCAAACTCTATAACTGTTAGTTCAGCACATGCACTAAAAACACAGGCAACTACAAATTGGTCAAGATCAACCCTTGCTGTTCTCATGTCACAAAATAACTGCAGAGCCTTTTCGTGGAAGCCATTGTGAACATATCCCGTGACCAAGGAGGTCCACGATATTACATCTTTATCTAATATCTTATTGAAAACGTCTAATGCACAACTCAAGTTTCCTTGTTTAGCATACATGTCAACAAGTGCATTGCTCACCGTTTTGCAAGCATCAAAACCAGTTTTAATAGTCAGAGAATGAACTGATTCTCCAATTTTCAGGTTCTTACAAGAAGCCAGAGATTTCAAAACAGACGGATATGTGAAATCATCAATTCTTATATCCCGATTATGCATCTTATGGAACAAAACTAGAGCTTCCTCCATATATCCATGTGTAACACACCCAACAATCATCGAGTTCCAACACACAACATCATCAATTTCCATGGTATCCAATATCATTCTCGCACTAGCTAAGTCTCCACATTTGGCATACATATCAACTAATGCACTTTGAACATATACGTTAGGACCAAAGCCACTCCAAATAATACATCCATGTACTTGACGACCAAAAGCATAAGCTGAAATTGATGTACATGCTGTCAATATGCTGGGAAATGTGAAATGGTTAGACTCCATTCCCTGATTTCTCATCTCCTTAAAACACTGAATTGCCTTCAAACTCTCGCCATTTTGAGCATATCCAGTGAGCATAGCAGTCCATTGAACATAGTTCTTCCTATCAGGCAGTGAAAAGAAGAGGTATTCAGCCTCCAGAAGACACTTACACTTGGAATACATGTCAACAAGACCAGTTGCAACAAATATATTCGCTTCTAATTGGATCTTTATTGCATAGCAATGAATCATTTTGCCAGTATGGAGCAAACTCAAAGTTGAACATGCTCTTAGAACACTGCCCAACGTGTATTGACTTGGCTTCTGCCCATCACTCCACATTTGGCTGAACTGCCTCAAGCCTTCAACTTCACACCCATTTTTGCAATATCCGGATACCAGGGAAGACCAAGTGATAGAATTTTTAATTGGAGTTTCATTAAAGAGCTTCCGAGCTTCAACTAAATTTCCTAAATTGGCATAAGCAGAAATCATAATGTTCCATGTGTACTTGTCCCGATAAGGCATTTGATCAAACAACTTACGAGCTTCATCAACTCGACCATTTTTAGATAACTCACTAAGAAGCTGATTGGAGTCGAGATTGGATGAATAATGCGCAATGCCATGGATGCAACGAATAAAAAGGGGGTGCTTGAAGTGAAAGTTGCACTTGGTGAAGAAGTTTGAAGTTTGAAAATATATATTGAACATATGTACCTTTTTCTTGGCGCTGCTGGAAAGGGAATTGGGACAGCCGTCGAGAATCTCGTCGCCGTTGGACAGATTGGTTGTCTGCAGCTGCCAAGCTCAAGCTGCTGCGAGGCTTCGAAGTTTTTTGCCGTCGCACGCAAGGTTGAGGAATAACAAAAACGTCGAGTGCTACAAAAGGAGGGTTCGTTTGTTTCAATTTTTAGAAACCAACATATTAACGAATCACGTCGGTTTTTTAATTCCTTGAAAAAGTGTGATTTTTCATGTTGCTCCACAAACAACAAAAATACAACCTTACTTTTTATAAATATAACAAAATCCCCCGAAATTTACACAACGCTAACAAAATCAAAAAGCGTGTAAAATTCATATTTATCTCTGATATTGTAGACTATTAGTTACTTCTCTTTCTTTTTCCTCATAGTTTATTCATCTTCTCTTCTCGATTTCTTTAGCTTTTATTCAAGATTTTATTTCTTGATTTCTTTTATTTTTTCTTTCTTACAACTCTTGTTCTAAATTATCAAGATCGTTTAAATATCACTTTGATATGATATAAATGATCGCTTACCTAGTCAATACGATAGTTTAGATTTGAAGCATTTTTCCTATCGTTAAAAATCATGTATCATTTCTTACACGATCGAATAGAAATCGAATATCATTTTCTATTCGATCGCGTATCATGATTGTTTAGAAGAAGGATTTTACATAAAGCCTTTTTTTCATAGTTAAAAAGAACTATACGACCGTGTATCATTTCCTACACAATCATGTATCGTGATCATTTTGAAGAAGAATTACATGAAACATTTTTCCATCGTTAAAAAGAACTACACAATCGTGTATCATTTTCTACAAGATCGTGTATCATGATTGTTTAGAAGAAGAATTACATGCGTGCGTGTGGCCGATATTGTACTACCTACACTATCGTGTATCATTTTCTACATGACCACATGTCAAAATTGTTCTATACAATGTAATATTTTATCGGTTTGTTATATTTTTTAACAAACTCAAAATATAATTCATAAATTGACATCAATTCTTTATTACTATTAGTTTAAATTAATTATTAAATATAAATATATTAGGGTTTTTTTAAAAAATATAATAAAGCGTAAAATATTTACACTATATAAGCCCATAACGTGAAATAACATAACAAATACGATGAATTGGCCACACATGCGTGAAAAATGATCTTGTACCCACTATAAGTGATCTTGTACCTAGTCCTATAAGTGATCTTGTACCTAGTCCTATAAGTGATCTTGTACCTAGTCCTATAAGTGATCTTGTACCTAGTCCTATAAGTGATCTTGTACCTAGTCCTATAAGTGATCTTGTACCTAGTCCTATAAGTGATCTTGTACCTAGTCCTATAAGTGATCTTGTACCTAGTCCTATAAGTGATCTTGTACCTAGTCCTATAAGTGATCTTGTACCTAGTCCTATAAGTGATCTTGTACCTAGTCCTATAAGTGATCTTGTACCTAGTCCTATAAGTGATCTTGTACCTAGTCTAAACGATCTTCTATCAAATTTTAGCGATCTATTAATGATAGTGACTATTTGAGATAGACAATTGATCATTTAGATATCAGTACATGATCGTTTAGATCTTGTACCAAAAAGAAAAAAAAGATGAGAGATGAAGAGAAAAAAAATTGGAAGAGAAAATGAAGAAATCGCAAACGAAGAATTGAGAATAAGAAGAATTAGAAGTAATAATATGAAGAAAATAGTAATATTAAGAGGAGAAGAATAAATCAGAAAAAAGAAAAAAAGAATTGTCTCGCAATAATCAAAACCAACAAAGAGCAAATATGAAATTTATGAAAAAAAAGAAAACAATAGTGACTTTATAGACTTTAATTTTTTGCTCCACAGACCATAAATACTTTTGGGTTTTTTGGTATATTTATGTAAATTATGTGATATATTATTTAGACTTAATAAATTTCAACTACTATTTTTTCCATTATTATTGTTAATTATCAACAAGAAAAAAATCAACTCATTCAACTTTCTAAATGTAAAGAACATGCAGAAATGGGAAGGGTAAAAACCCAAATTACTGCATATATCGAGAGAAATGTTTTGTGTTGAAGGAGTTGATTTTGAAATTAACTCTAGACAAAAAGATTAAGCTAGATCTCGATGATGTGGCACAAACAAATCATGCCGTAGTAACAATTCATTGGGATGGACAATTAACTGCTGCAAGAAATCTGATCCAATTTGGATCTTATAAAAAAAATATATGTATATAAATCTTAGCCTTTAGTAGAACTTGTAGTTTGTGCAATGTCACATATGCTACCCTTAAAAATATATATTAGGGTAATACTTTTTAAAGTGGTTAATAGCAACTTCAAAGAATATATTTATAAGTAAAAATAAATAAAGCTTTCTTTAAAAAAATGGAAAACAAAAACAAAATAAAATAACAAATATATATACATATGTAAAATAACAAAAAGAAAAAGTAAATCAGAATATATATAGACACACATGTATAAATAAAGAAATATATATAATAATAAATCAATTGTTTATAAAAAGAAATTTTAAAAAAGACCCCCAAAACTTCTCCATTTTTCTCTCTCTCTTTCTTCCTCTTTTTCTTCTTCTTTCGTATGTCATCTTTTTTTTTTCTTTCCTTTTCTTTTTCCTTCTTCTCTTCTCTTCTCTTCTCTTTCACTTCTTTCTTCTATTTATTTATTTCTTTCTTTTTTTCTCCCCTTTTCCTTCATCTTCTCTTTTTTTTTTTTTTTTGCTTGTTTCTATACCACTCAATCCCTAGCGAATTCAAAAAAAAGAAAAGAAAGGAAAAGAGATATGATGAAATTACTTTAAGAATACCACTGACCACAACAAATGAATCTGCGACGGTAGAGAGAAAGTGACAGTGGAGTATGGCGACAACGTTCTTTTTCTAGCTAGTAAAATTTTTTTTGATGACTTCTTTTTGCTTGCTTCCTTCTTTTCCCACTTCAACTATTGTTTCAACTATTTATAGGGATGAAATTGTAGATTGTAGATGAAATAAGAGATGAAGTAAATCTTTATTGATTTTTTTTTAAGATCTTTGAAGCAATCTTTTAGTTGAGATCTTCAAATATATTTATATTGAGAAATTAAGTATTTGTTTTAACAAATCTCAATTAAAAATAATAATAAATAAAAAAATGATATGATTTACATGGAATATTAAAAATATATATACATATACATAATTACCTTTTTTGGTCTTTTTTATTGTTTTATTGTTTCTTTTTTGTTTTTCTGTTGTTTTTTTCCTTCTTTCATTCTAGTATTAAGGATTATCTTTTGCTAAATTAATTTTTAAAGATAAAAAATTGTTGATTAACAAATAAAATAATAAAAAAAGGGAACACATATAATAAATATATTAACAAAAGAAAAAAAGAGAAGAAGACAAGACAAAACAAAGAAAAAAAATTGAATTCATATTTGTACATTGACAATTTTCCAATTTTAGCCTCCAATTAAATTACCAAAAAATATATATATATACAAAATTTAAAATAAAATATTTTTTTTGAATTAAATCCAAAATTCACATAATCTCGTACGTTATTTTAATCACACTTATGCACAATGTGATTAATATGTCATATTAACTGGAACCAAAGTTTAAAACAAATCACTTGCATTTTGTTTCAGTTTATTGTTTTCGAGATTCATCCACTCATATACGTGCTCGAATCTTGAAAATTGGCATTTGTTGAGTATGAAATTTTGACCAATTAAATTCCGCCACATTATTACAACAAATATTATAATAATTATTGTTTTTTTATTGGATTTTGGATAATTAAGTTTATTCAACAAAACTCAATTCAGGTTCAATAAACAAATGGCCACAAACCTAACAAACAAATAGGCTTTAGTCCAAGCTCAATGAGCAAATGGGTCCAAGCCCAAGCCCAATAAACAAATAGGCTTAAGTCCAAGTTCAATATGTAAACGGACCCAAGCGCAAGCGCAAGCCCAACGAGCAAATGAGTCCAAGCCCACCAACCCATGAAATTTCTCTATAAATAGAGATCATTGTCATTCACTTGAGAGACCTGAAGATTGAAGCTCTGAAGAATTGAAGATTCAAACTTCTACAAGCTCTCAAGACGTGTGCGTCTATATCAACCTCGAGATCAACATCTTCTGAAAGACTGAAGACTTGAAAATTAAATTTTTCTTGAATTCCAGAAGGTCGAAGTTCAGATCAACTTGCAACTACAACATTCTGAAGATCGAAAACTAAGAAGTTCTAAAGTTCATTTTTATCTTGTATACGAGAGAAAGCATCAAAGGAGTAAATACTAGAGATTGTATCCGCTATATTCATCAATATATCAAAGTTCAGTTTCACGAAATATATTTCTTCGAAATCTCGTGTGAACAGTTATCTCTATGGTTATGAGTAGGGTGCAAATTGAAAGAACTTGAACTCCATAACTACCAAAATGCTTGTGAAATGAATTTCTAAGCTTTGAAACTTGCTTAGTCAATAGAGCAATAGAGTTGGCTAAATGACCATCATGAGCACGTTCTTTGCTATGTTGAGGAGCATCCTCACTTATAGAATGGAGAGCAATTATTTCATTTCTCTTTGGAATCACAGTCACCCAAATTCAATTCAAAAGTTGTTAGAGAACGAAAAAGTTCAACTAGCTTCATAGAAGCAATATCCATTTACCTCTTCAATGGTCGTGACTTTCATGTTGAACCAAGGAGGAAGAGATTGCAAAACTTTTCTAATCAGTTTGGTATCTGAAATCTTTTCCCTAGGGCAAACGATTCATTGGTTATATCAAGAACATATAACCAATGACATGAAGATTGAATTTAGCTATAGATTCATCTTCAGAAAGCTTCAAATTTTGACGGTAAAAGCTACAACCGCGACAATAATACAACATTAATGTTGAAAGTTGTCATTGCATACAATAATTTATCAGTGATACTGTGTTATATTCGTAAATAATTTTTTGTTCATTTTTTTATATTTGAAAATATATGTTACCTACTCGTCTATATCATATTGAAAATGAATTTTGAAAACATATTCAAATATATTATTTCTTTTTATGCATGAAAATTAGTATTAATTTATTTGGATAAAAGTTAATTAACGGGTATCATTAAAAAGTAAAAACAAAAATAGTTGATGAATAATGAAAATGGAAAATGTGAGAAGTAAAAAAACAAAAAAAATAATAATAAAGAAAAAAGAAAAGGAAGAGAGGAAAAGAAATAGTAAAGAAGAAGAGAAAAGAAAGGTGCATGGTGTGGGTGTGTGATAGGAATTAGGATAGGGAAAAATGATAATGAAGGGAAATTGGTTTCCGTTGTTTTAAGACGTCCAATCCATGATCTATTATTGAAAATCATGAATTGATCTCAATTTTGTGTATATGTTTGTTTTTGAGTTTCCCAAGAAAATATGGTCAGATGAGAGACATCAGAGATGAGACACAGACACACATCAGATAATTCAGATATCAGATGGTCTTCTTCTTCATACATAACATATAACTCATTTAACTCTCTCTTCCTCTTCTCTTCTTCCAAAAACCCTAAATATTACACACAAACAAAACAACACACCTCATTTTTCCAAGGATGCCCTCTGTTTTTTCAACCAACTTCCATTCCCCTCTTTATTACTTGTTTACATTTAACCACTTTTCTTTCTCTTTCTTTCTCTCTTCACATTCACAGAAAATGAGTGCCTCCCCAGTTTGCTTCTTCTTCTTTTTAGGGTTTGTCTTGCATCAGATTCTTTGGTCATATGAGGTCAAAATCATGATGGTTTTTTTGGAATATTAGATGTTAAATATAATTGAGGAACGATTTTATTTTTAAAATATTTGTTGCTATTTTTAAAACTAAAATCTAAACAAATGCCTATTACTCAAAACTTAAAACACTAAAAAATAACTTTAATGCTCCTGAAACATAAATTTGAAAAAAAATAAATCTCTTTTATTTATTTCAAGAGGAAAAACAATCGTCTTGTTTGAAATAACTTGGTTCCTATTAATCGTTTGATACAAACTTGAGTTCTTTTTCATACATTGAAGGAGGGTGGTAGTTTCAATTATAAATTTTAAACGCTCAAACTTATACAAGAGTAAAAGTTAGGACTCTCAAACTTACAATAATCATAGAAAATGAACTATCAAATTTATATTAGTTATTGAATGAAAGTTTTAAAAGTATAATTGTAACTAGGATCGTACGTTTGTTGATTTAATTGTGAAAGTGATTTTAATTGTTTCAAAAATAAGATTTTGTTAGATTTAATTGTGAGAGTGATTTTAATTGTTTCAAAAATAAGATTTTGTTAGATTTGTTGTTGGTTTTAGGTTTAGTTATACATAAGGATTGTTTGGGGATAGACGATAAATAGGTTACTGAAATGTTTTGGAAAAAGAAGATCCTTTACGCAACCCCACAAAGAGAGAAATAGTTAAAAAAAGTAAACAATTAAAGAACTTATTAAGGCATATTTTCTTTCATTCAGTCTTTCAAATATATGTTTTTGAGATGATTTAGGCAAAGTAATGGGTGAAAATAATATAACAATATCTAAAACAGACAAAACTTGCATTTATTTCAACAGTTACGTTTCCATGCTATCACCTCTACTATTACGTCTCTCTCACACATCATTCAAATAATAAAAATAAAACAAACATTGAAAGCAAAACTTTTGTTATTGTTATTATTATTTTTAAGTCAAAGATGAAAATGAAACTGTAAAGCTATAGTTCCCAAGTAGGGACACATCACATCTCCACACAGAAAAGACAAACAAGAATAACAAGACCTACTTTTAATTAAGTTTCTTTCTCAACTTTGGTGAAGAAAAACTATTCAACCAGACTACAGGTGACGATATGTAGAATTGTTAGTCCCATCAAAACGGATCTAAAGCTAAGAAAGCAATCCACTCGGCTTGTGGGAGGGTGACGATTTATGACCCAAAACCCTTCAAGAGAATACAGGTAGCTCAGTGTAAAATTATTGTGAACTTTACGTTGATTTAAAAGCAATCCGCTCCAAACACAACAGTCTACAATCCTAATCCCTTGAAGGGGAAAAATAAAGCATTTATTCAAAATGTTCATTACATGTTATTCATAGACAACGAAAATCGAGGGATGAGAAAGCGATTTCAGCCCGAGAATCGACGGATCGAAGAATCTGCATGCAATGGTGAGATGAAAAATCTGAAATACGAACAAAAAGAAAAAGAGAGAATGGGAGAGATTTTGTTAGTTAGTAAAGCAAAAATATGAAAGAAAAACAAAAGATATTACACAAAAACCAAATTGTAAAGGAAACCCTAAATTTTATTTGTGGAGGGAGGGAAGAAGATGAAGATTAGGGTTTTGTGAAGTTTTGAGTTGAGGGGAATGAAGCCTGGTCCGAAGCCTTAAAAGTTCTCTCTTCTTTTCTCTTCTTTTCTCTTCTTTGCTTTTCTTTTCTTTTCTTTTCTTTTTTCTTTTCCAAGTTGAAAAAAAAGGAAAAAAAGAAAAAAGAACATCTTTGTTTCGAAAAGCCTCGAGCCAGCCAACATTCCTCACAACCCCCAACTTCTCTCTCTAAAAACTCTTTCTCTCTCTAAAAAGTGCCCTACGCAATGGCATTACCCACACTCCCTTACCCTTAATTTATAGGGTCTTTTTTTTTTTACACTTTATTTATTTATATTTATTTTTGGTTATAGAGAGAGAAAGCATATAGGAGTTTCCTTAATATATGTTGAAACAAAGGAAAAAAAAAAAAAAAAAAGAAGAAGAAAACAACATAATATGTTTCGTATATAATATGTGTTCGTATAATATGGTTTCGTACAGTGACGACTGAGTCTCGGTTATAGTAATGATGCTTTTCTTTTTTTTACCTTCAGATGTATACACACAATTTAACAAAAAAAGAATCCCACTTATTTTTAGGGCAAAACATACCAAATAAGAACCATAAAACTACTTTTACATATAGGTGTAAATGGTTGGATTTGGCTTTGATTTTTGACTGTCCATCTTAGTTCAATTTTGAAATTTTTGTTCTCTGTTTAATTTTTTTTAAAAAAATTTAAATGTTTAAGTTGAAAAAAATTCAAACAAACAAACCATCCATTATTAATTTTTTGTTAACTATTTCAATAATTTCCATTTTATTGACCCTGTTTAGCTTTTTTTTAACTTTTTAACGTGACAACTTGGGATAATTGAGTGGTTGAGTAGGTTATTCAACAATATAGAACTTGATTAAAAAAGAAAGAGGAATACGAAACATAGGGTGTGATTGTTAATTTGAAAGGGTAGGATAGCATATCATGATCAATTACACCAATATATATTTAAAAAAAAATAGTGGTAAATAGTGAGTTGCACCCATACATGCAAGATTCCAATGCATGGCTATTTATTAAAAGTAGGGGGAAATAAATCGTGAATAGAAAATAGAAAAATAAAAAGTGAAGGGTGTGATGATAAGAAAATGATGGAGGAGGGTGTGAGTGAGTGAGTGAGTGAGATAGAAGGGGAAGGGATATGTATGACCTGCAGTTACCGGTCAAGGGAGCAGTGGGTGACCTGGTATAGGCAGTGAGAGCGGGGGGGGGATTCAGACATGGACACAGACACAGCATGCACAAGGAGACAAATGGAGTAATTAAAAACCACACTTGACACATGTCAGCCTTTAATGCCTATTTCTTTTCATCATTACCTTATTATTATTTTTCTTCCTTTTTCACCATAAATAAATCTTCATTTCTTTCCTTTCCTTCCAACTCCCTCCCCCCCCCCCCCCACCCCCACCCCCACCCCAACCCCCCGTACCTTCCTACCCGCACGCCCCGGGTGATTTTCATATATTTCCCACCTCTTTTTCCCTCCTTCTTTCCCACCCATAAAATCAATTCTCTCCAAAACACAAATTCAATATATCACCATTTTCCATTCTATTTCTTATTAATTAACATATTGTTATTGCTTTTGAGGTACTACTTACAGTATTTATCATCTTCTTGGAATCTTTCTTTCAACCATCTACAATCAATTTTGACTAGCTGTTCAAAACTGACAATCTTTACCTATGTGTATATTCACAAGTAATAATTCAAGAAAAATAAATAATAAACCATTAAATGCTTTTATAAAAATTAGCTACTTTCTTTTCAGTCAACCACACCCATAAAACTCCAAACACATGCTTTTTAATTACTTTACAGTAAATTTCACATTCTTAAACACAATTTTCAAAGTACAAGTCAAGTAATTCATAGGTGCTATATAAGTTTTATACTATTAGATTCATATCCAATTATATATTTTTTAACTTTATATACCTTCACCGATTCATCTTTAAAAATTAATTTTCAGATATAATCTTTTTTTTGTTCAAGTATGATATTAGACAGATGTATCTAAACTATAATCTTTCAGGTTAACATTAACTATATTCATTTTATCATTAAATATGTAATATAATTGTCTAATTACCAAAATGATATATTATTTATAATCAGCTTTAGAAACATGTTAAATTAGGGTGAGAAAGAGAGAGAGAGAGAGAGAGAGAGAGTTTATAAATTCAAAATTATTGGGGTTGGTGGGCATAATTTAGTGTTGGGGAGATGATAGACATTGCACATTTTTGGATTGCGTTTTTCTTTTATTATTTTTGAATAAAAAAATAGATTACATATAGCTTAAACATACAAACTTTAATGGCAGACATTGATGTCAAAATATTAAATTCAATTATAACATAGGAGGGAATTGACACGGCCATATTTACTTCTGTTAATCTAGTTATGTGTATGAATGTGTAAACACAGTCAAAATGTGTGTATAAACTGGTATTGTATTAAAAAAATATTGGAGAGTTATGGATTGATTAAACAATAAAATATATAAAAATGGTAATGATAGGAGGATATATATCCATAAGAATAGTCTCTTGGTTAAGCTATTTGTATGGGTGAAATTAACAATAAAAGAAAGAAAGAAAGGAATAGATGGATAGAAGAGGAAGTAAAAGATTCTTGGATTGTGTGGGTATAAATGTATTATTATTAGTAGTAATGGTAATAAATTAAAAGGGTCTGTTGTTGTTTCTCTGCATTGATTAAGGACACTGACAATGTTGGAAACAAGGTTTCCTCTTGGAATTTGATGCAAGAAGAGAAGAGAGTTTTCTTAAATTAATTATTTTTTTGAATAAACATTCTGTTTAGTTCCTTAAATAATGATGCATGCACACGTTGAAACGTTAAAATATAGATAGAATGTCGAATTTTATGCTATTTCTACAAAAGAAATTATACAAATAATTTTTGAATGAAGTATTATGCAATTCTTAAGACGTGGAGAGAAGATTTAGTAGTTTATAAGTTAGAATTTAAAAAAGGCATAAAAAGAAAAGAAAAAGATTTAATATATTTAGTTAAAGAGAAGAGATTGAAATGGAAGGAGGGGTATTTTAGGAAGGTGGAGATGATAATGGTAAAAAGAAAAAAAGAAAAAAAGAAAAAAAAAGAAATGAAGTTAAGGTGTTATGGGAAATGGGAAAGACGGCGATTGTGGAGGAGGAAGGGAGAGCCCGATTAAGGAGGGCAAAATAATAATAATAATAAGAGAAAGAAGGAAAAAAGGAAAAGGGCGTGGGAGGGGAGGGGAGGGGGGCCCAGATGAGAAAATTGGACGGCTGAGATTTCTGAAACGGATCGTACGCTGCAGAGACGCGCCCACGTGATCGCATTCAATGATCGTGGAAACCGGTACGACCCTCTTTACGGTTTGTGGTTCTGTGGGCCCCATTCCCCTTTCTTTCTCTCTCTCTCTCTCTCTCTCTCATCCTTTCCTTCCAACTCGGATGGGGACCACTTTTTTCTCCTCTTTCTTTTTCTTTTTCTTTTTACTGCTCCCTCTTGCAATTCCATCAAAATCAATTCTTAATCATTCAACCTTTTTTTCTTTACGTTCAATATTTTAGATTTACAAAAAAACAAAAAAAAAGGTTAATTTGCATAAATACTTTTTTATTCCCTCCTCCAAAAATTAATTTATTCGTATTAATTTTCTTTTTCAATTTACAATATTATAACTATTTATCAATTTC
This sequence comes from Cucumis sativus, assembly GCF_000004075.3. Taxonomy (NCBI): domain Eukaryota; kingdom Viridiplantae; phylum Streptophyta; class Magnoliopsida; order Cucurbitales; family Cucurbitaceae; genus Cucumis; species Cucumis sativus. The sequence goes on from NC_026658.2 coordinate 21,486,453, forward strand.
TTTATGAATTTCTTCCTGAATTTCTTACTTTTTCTTCATATCTCATTTTATTTTTTCTTCTTTGTACATATCTAAATGATATCGACAAATCTAAACGATCATGTACCAATATCTAAACGATTAGTTGTATATCTTATATAGATAAAGATAGACTACTATCACCGATAAATTGTTTAAATTGAATATAACATTGTTGAGATTTTGTACAAGGGTAAAGATCGTTTAAGTTGGGTACAAGAATACATTATCGTTTAGACTTAGTACAAGGATACACGATTGTTTAAATTTTTTGTGTGATCGTTTAGACTAGGTACAAAATCATTTTTTTCATATGTGTGTGGCCGATTAATGGGTATTTTTGTTATTTCAGGTTGTGGGTTTGTGTCTTTTTTTTTAAATTGTTTGTAAATATTTTTGCGCTTTGTTCTATTTTTTAACCTCTTTATAAAATTTAAAATAATTTATCCTTTTAGTCCACAAAGTTTAAACAATACGTGTGTTTTGGTCCCTGAATTTAAAAAATTTATATTTTTAGTGTACGAGTTTATAAGAATAGATTCATATGATTTCGATTTTTCAAAACGTATCATTTTAGTCTTTAAAATTTAAAAAATAGGTTTCAAAGATTCTTCAAACATCTTTATATTTTTATTTTAAATAATTAATGATATTTTAAATTAGAAGAATAATTTATAAAAATTATTTCATTTTTTCTAATTTAAAATATTATATAATTATTTTTAAACAATCCAACAATAAATACTTCTAGAAACATTTTAAACATTTTAAACCCATTTAAAAAGCTTGTGAGCTAAAAAGGTATCACTTAAAAAGTCTATTCTTATAAACATAAGAACTAAAATGGCACATGGATAAGCGTATGCTAACCTCGACTTCCATCCGACAAGAACTAAAAAAGCACATAAGAACTAAAAATTTTATTGTCTATTTTCGATAGACTGCAACACATATGTTGATAAACTGTGACATTTTTTATTTTTGCAAGTGTTTTTCGACATTTTTATCATTTAAAACGTTTTCACTATTTTGTATGTCCTAAAAAAACTTAATATATTTTCAAGAGTGATCTCTCCTTTACGGTAATGGTCATGAAATTGTATCTAAGAGGTCCTCTATCTCCATAATTTTTTTATTAAAAATAACTTAATAACTAATCTAACCAATTTATATTTTTTCTAATTAGTTTATTTATCATATATGTAATAAATGTAATTATATTATTTTAAATATTTGAAATAACTATAAAGGAAACCAAATTTGGGTTGGGTCGAGTCGGTTTCTAATATTGATAGATCTGTACATTTTCGGTTCGAGTTAGGTTTGAAGGAAACCGATCCGACCTAGCCCAATTACACCCCTAAAAATAACTATAAAGTTACTCATTATTTTAAATATTTCATGTTTGTCCAAGTCGCTTTTGAGTTTCATGCGGCTTCGATTTCTTCCTTTTTCTTTCTATCTTCTAATTTCTTCTCTCCTTTTTCTACAATTTTTCTTTTATATTTTTTTTGAAATCGTGATCTTTATTTTCAATCAATTATCAATCTTGTATTTTGTTTTTCAAAGTATTATTTAGTTCAAGATTGTGTACCAAATATAAAATATCTTAGTACACGATCTTAAACAAAATTAATTAGGATATCGGTACACGATCATTCAAAGTGTTATGACAATTTCAAGCTCGAGTACGATTGAGATTGAAGGTAAAAAAGGAAATTTGAAGGATCTCATTGCTAATCTCGGCTCGAGTCTGATCGAGATTATTGAAGGTAAAAAAAGGAAATTTGAATGATCTCGAGGCTAATCTCGACTCGAGTCTAATCGAGATTGAAGGTAAAAAAAGGAAATTTGAAGGATCTCGATCGGAGCTATCGCGGACCGAGTCTGACCGAGAGTATCTACATTATCGTGTTCTTTCATCTCGAGACATCTCGTAGCATATGGTATACCCGAGATCGTATATCAAAATCTACACGAACGTTCTACACGATGGTGTATCGTGCGCGTGTGGCTGATTTATCGCTTGTTAATTGAGGTAATTTTGGTATTTTACATTGTGAATCTATTAGATTTTTCCATCTTCAAAATTATTTTTTATGGTGTAAATATTTTGCCGATTTGTTATACTTTTGAAAAAGGGAAGTTTTCAAAAATAACAAAAAAAATTATGATAATAGAGCCTATGTCACATCTTTTTTCAAAATTTCAAAAATAACAAATTTAAAAATAGATTGCGGTCTGATTACTAACTGATTACCGTCATATTTGTCAAATTTGCAATATGAAAAAAAAACTCCAAATTTAAAGTATTAAACTAAAAAACTTAACCACTCAGTTTTATATTAACGATCACGTCATGTGAGAGTTTTGATTCCTATTATTAAAAGAAAGGAAAATCTTGATTTATACAGTTTCTTTTGATTAATGTCTAATTAAAGAATAAGTTTGATTTTTCTTTTGTAAGAAACAAACAAACACAAGAAGAATGGATGAAAATAGTAAAGATAAAAAAAACTCAAAACAAAAAATCTTGAGGAGAAAAGCTAACATGATTATTATTATTATTTTTTCGTAAAATGAACCATTTTAAATTAGATTAATATTAGTTCATACTTTTAAAATAGGTAAATTTTCATAAATATAACATAACACCTTAGTAACAAAATCAAAAGATTCATGAAGCCAATTATTTTTTTTTTAAATATTTCAGATTTGCCCTTTCTTTCGATCGTTATTTTTTCTTCTACAATATTTCTTTTATTTTGTTATTTGATTCAAGATCGTGTACCAAATGTAAAAGATTTATTTTAATTTTTTTTCAAAAACTATTATTTGATTGTTTAAAATCATGTGTTAAATATAAAAGATCGTGAAAAAAATCGTTTGGATATTGGATAGTCGAATCTACGATCCTGTAACAAAGAATAAAAAAGATCGTTTACATTTGAATAGCAAAATCTAAGTGATTGTGGGCCAAATTTAAACGATCATCTACAAAAAAAAAAATCGTTTAGATTTGACTAAACAAATTTAAACGATCGTGTATCAAAAAATCTTGAAAAAATTATATAAATTTGACTACCCAAATTTAAACGATTATACAAAGAAAAGTCAAATCTAAATGATCATGTAGTAAAGAATAGTCAAATCTAAGTAAAAAATAGTCAAATCTAAACAACCGTGTACCAAGTGTATTACACCTACTAAGCATTGGGCCTGTGAATTTTTTTCCTTATTTTTGAAATTGATCTATATAGTGTAAATATTTTGTCGTAACAAAAGATTTCTTTAAAATATTTATTTTGATTTTTGTATTGGTAAAATTCTATATGAAACAGAAAGCATTAAATAGAAGAAGTTAGGGCTAAATTTGTGTATATTGACTGAGAGAAGTGTTAGAGTGTGAAATTAGGTGTAGAAGAAACAAGAGATTAAAAAGAAAAAGAAAAGCAAATTCGTCCAAATAAAAAAAAAGCATAGGACCAAAAACCAACATTTCAACTATACATATAAAAACAAAATCCAATAATATCAAAATCAAAATCAATGTGTTTGATAAAGGTGAAGAAAAAGTAAAATACTTTATTTTATTTTATTAGAGTTGTTTCAATTTTAGTTTTTATAATTTTAGAAAATTTTAAATTTAGTGTTTATCAATTGTTTGTTGTTTATTAAATCAATTGTTTAGGTTAGATGAAAGTTGCAATTACACTTCCAACTTTCTACTACAATAAATTTTAGTTACGATAGCATAAAAAATGTTATCATAGACTTTCAATAGCATTTTCGAAATGATGTCGTAGCCCATGTTATTGAAAGTTAATGACTTTTTCGATGCATTTTTACAATGCTATAAAAAGTTTGTTGTGATAGCACATATTTGTTGCTATAAAAACATATCATAGTGTGAAAAAATGCTATTACAAAGTTTTGATAGCGTTTTTTATTGCAACAGAAAAGCGCTATGAACACGTTTCAATAGCATTTTTAATGATATTGAAAAAACAATATAATTTTTTTTTGGTAGTATTTTGCACATGCTGTCATATTCAATGTTATTGAAAGTATTTTACTTTTCACACCGTTTTTGTAGAGCTATTAATAACACCATAGAAACATGCCATTATATTTAAAATAGTACTCAATAAAAGGTTTTTCTAGCAATCAGAAAACGTTATAAAGGATGTTCTATAGCTATTTTAGATACGTTATAAAGTCTTTTTCATTAGCGTTATACATCGTAACGAGGATGAATTTTAATGTTAATAAACTTTCTATAGCATTTTTGTAGTTATAAAAACAATACGAAACCACAAGTTGTTTGTCCCCGTATCAATCACTTAATAAAAATTTAAAAAGAAACACCCTCATCTAGACAAAATTAAAAAAGAGACGTCGTGTATAATTAATGACCTAGATAATACTTGATTTAACGAGCTTACTTAGCAATCCCCATGTATGTTCCAACCCATTATCACAACAACTGATAGAATAATACCGAACTTTTGTATACCTAATGAAATAAAAAATGAAAAAAAAATCTTTATGATAGTAATGCAACTTTTTTTGACTCGGTAATTGTAAGTTTCAAAATTTTCGTACAATTCTTTTCCTTCATCATGATGGGTTTAAGTCGAAGCTCCATTCTTTAGCTTCAGATTTTTCTTTGGAGAGATTTCAACTACATCCACGAGTTATGGATTCCATTAGTTTTCACCATCAAGCCCTTCAATGACAATGCATATAAATGATAAACAAAAACAAAATCATAACGTCAAGTCAGGATTCAGAACAAGCAATAGACAATCAAATCAATGGATGACTCGACTAGTATTCTAAACAACAAGAAACTCTAAGGTTTCAATCATTAATTGCTAGTATATTGATAAATCAAATGCACTCTATTAAAAATAAAGTGAATTTAATGTGTGTTAGTGTTCTATGCAACGTGTACACTAGAATCACATGACCAAAGTAAAAACGAAAAGAAATTAAAACGCTAAAGATTAAGATAACTATGGTGAAATCTATCATCCATTGCATCAATCTCATCATCAAACTTTTCATCCAATGTTATTGACAAAACCCAAACCAAAACCAATAATGTCCTTAGAACTACAACTTTTATTTAGCCATCACAACACATAACAAAAAAGGTAGATGCCTTAAGTTCAAGCATAGTTTTCTAATATGAGAAAGGAAGTAAAACCCTCTAGTGTTCTCTTTCCTTAGTATTATTCAAACAACAACATCATTGACTAACCTTTAGCATAATTAGAAACTTAGACAAAAATAAATTTTTATTCCAGCAACACATTTAAAGAAATGCAAACCATAATCTTCATCTTTGGAAAGGTGAACATTACCTTTGATATATGTGTTCCAAGACTTCCATGCACGTCACTACACTTTAAGCATATAAACACGCCAATATTCGCGAAGCTGTATAGGCAGTGAATCATACCTTTGTGTTATTTTCCATTTCCAAACTATTAACAAATCTTGTCAATATAAAAAATTTTAAATGATGTTTTCAATAAACATAAAGTCTCTAAACCTCACCTAAAAACCATTTTAGTCATTAAATTTTCACTCTCTAAAGCTCTGGAAATCCATGTGAAACAACAACGTTTTTGTGACAATCTGAAATATTTATACAGTAGGCATGCTCATAACATGCAAGAAAACAAACTAGTTACCAAATCTGATATCCACAAGACAAGACTCATATATCTCCATGTCCATTTTTAGAAATGTTCTACAATCACAATGTGAATGGATTAATGAATATTGAGCTTGTAATCCACTTGTGTTCAAAGACAGGAGGGTAAATATTGAGCTAAAGATATCTGGCATATCAAAGGTTGGATCATCAACGTGGGACCATCGGTCATCAAGAGGAAAATTTTTAGTAGCTGCAAATATGAAAGGAAAGAAAAGAAGAGAGCAGACTATGATGCTAACTAGAAGAGAGCAGACCACCTAACACTGATCCAAACGAAAAGGTATGCACCTTAGAATTACTCAAAAGTAAGATCACAGAAATTGAAAGCTTAAGAATGGTTTAACCACTAAGGTCCATAAGATCAGTCAACTCACACAATATAACTACTTCCTTTATAATAGAAAAGGCAGGTAGGAATAATTAGAACTAAATATCAAGAGTTCAAAAGAACATATAATGGCTGTCAAAGTTGTTCCCTGTGAGTAACAAAACTAAACTAAGCAGCCATTTGCAGACATTAGGACCCAAAGTGTTGGACCATGATGAAAAGAAAGTAGATAATGGTAAGAATTTTCTAACTCGTACCTAAATTTTCAAGAATTGACCTAGAATAAACCAGATAAGGAAAAAAATTGATCAGTTAAAGTTTACAAAAGTTAAGCCGATGACCATCAGAATGCAGCAAGGGAAAGATATAACTCTACAGCAAATATTGATTGCAGAATGTCAACACAATATGAAACATTGTCGTAGTTTACTTTAGACACAAGTTGATTTTAAGGAAAAAAAGGAACGGATGAGAAAAGCCAATTAGAGAGAGAGAGAAAAAAAGAGACAAAATTAACTTTACAAGCCACTACAATTGGGCAACACTGATATTTCTTTTTCTTTGTCTTCATATCTTTTAACATAGAACAAACAATAAGCCACTGCACAAATTACACCTCAAACCTCACAAATCTGGCACATCAAAAGATGAACTAACATAAAGACAGATACTGAAAACATGTTGTTAGGTTTTACATACACAAAATGAAGATATTGATTCCAGACTTAAGATTGGGGGATTGATTATGCTATTAGATCCCACAAACCAAATAACAGAAAGAAACCCTAAAAAATTGAAATTATTATCCAAGATTTGCATGTGCTGGTTGGATTTGAAACCAGAGGTACATCTACATATTCGTATGGTTATCTCCAAGTGAAGAATTACACACTAAACACCAAACCCCTCATTCATTCAGCTGAAAAATGCCATGATATCTTACATAACTTGCAGATTCAAAGCTTCAAGGATAAATGGAAATCACAAAACTAGACAAAAAGGGAGTAAAAATACAAGGTTTTGAAACAAGGAAACTAAAGAAAACGCCACTCATGAATTCAAATGAACACATTAGTCAAGTAAAACAGCTGTACGTAAAAATGACATCTAGAAAAAAGAAAAGAGGGAAAAACTAGAAGTAAACAAGACCCCTAAAATCAAATTAAACACATACACAAGCCAATCAAATTTCGCCTTCTTTGATGTGCAAAACACGTCAAAAAATGTCTACCTTGAAGGTTTATGTTTTTTTGTCCATCAAGAAAAGTAAATAGTTCATCTTTGTCCATCAAGAAAATTAAATACTTCATCAAGAAAACCAATAACTTGATATTTGTATTTCTCACATTCACCTTACCTTCGTGCTAGTTAGCACAACAACTCAGGGGTGAGCTTTTAAAAACCTTAAATTACAAACTTTTAATCCAACTCATTAAAGTTGAACACAATAATTAATTTGATTTTGATAAAGTCACTTATTTCATTCTAATTATAATTAGAACAGTTAACTTTTAAAAAAAAATAATATTTTATTATTGATGAATAGAAAGTAATATTTGGAAAAAAAATAGTAAAGATTTAAGAATATTATTGATGAATATTGTGTTTTCTGAGATCGTTAACAAGTGTTCAAATTTCGTGTTTTGTGGAAAACATTTCAAGATATCATTTTTTTTATGGTCCTTGCCCACAATCTTATCATAAACCCAAAATTATAAATTATATTTTTATGGGCAATGCCCATCAAGATATGATTTTTTTTATGGACCTTGCCCACGATCTTTTTTTTTGTCTTTGTCCATCAATAAACCCTAGACCCATCAAGAAATCCAAAACAAATATCTTAATTTTTTCGATGATGACCATTGCAAATAAAAAAAATTCATCATTTGATGAGCCTTGTCTATCCAGAAAACCTAACTAACTTGATGGACATGTCAACTAATATATTATTCTTGATGTTGATTGTAAATAGTTTTCTTGACGTTCGTGGATCATCAACAAAACTAAGGAATCTTTGTGCATCAAGGAAAACAAGAATCCACATTTTTTTACGTTTTGTCGTATTTTTTAACAAAATAAGAGGATTTTTCTTGACTTACATGATCGTCCAGATAAACATTATATCAAGAAAATTTGGTTCTTTGCCATGACCCTCAAGAAACAAAATTTGTGTTCGTCAAGAAAGATCAAATTTGTAGTAATGCCAAAGAGAAAAAAAACAAGGGAGTCAAAGTAAGATTACTGATGGGATGATGGAAGAACGTATAAGAAATGGACTCGAAGTTCTTCCCAATAAGGAGTACAAGTTTAAGTGGAAGAGGTTGACTTGCCATCATAAATTTGAAGATCAAAGCCTGAAGTTCTAGCCCTTCCACTTTAACATTGTGAAAGGTGACCTATTCATCCCCATGTCATTCCACCGAAAACTACAGTCCTACTCTCATCCTTACCTCACCACCACCGCCACTGTTGTTTATAATAACCACCATAAGAGTTTATCCTCCGCCGCTGACCACCATCACTTTCTCTAGCAACTAATACTATAAAACCCACAACCCTTATTGGCTAAAACACCCTAAAAATCCCTCAAACATAATCTGAGACATAGAAGAAAATCATGGGACATAAATCAGCCTCTGTCTCCACCATCTGGATTGCTCTCACTGTCACACTCTCTGAAGTGTTTGATTTTAGTGTCTGGAGGTTTGTGAAGGAAGACCGATTGTTGGTCCTTCAGTTTGACGATTGAAACAACCCATATGAGTTTCTAATACACCAACCAACAAGAGAGGAATTTTTTTGACCTTGGGCGTGAATAAAATCGAAGATGAGACGAGATGAGAGTGAATGAACAAAATCAAAGAGTGCTTGTGAGGAGAGATTGAATTAAGCATGGGGCGTGAACGAACGAAAATGAAAGTCGAAGAGAGGCATTTGGAGTGTGAACGAAAATGATAACGAGCATTTGGGAAAAGTGAAAGAATTAAAATTTTTTCCCACTTTTAATATTTTTCTTTTCAGCGTTTTTTCCTTATTTTTGATAGCGTGTTATTAAAAATGTTTTGGTTTGATGTTATTGAAAGACATATTTGTTGTAGTGTTCAATAATAACAATTGAACTACCTAAACTTCTAAAAGTTTAAAATATTGAACCTAGAAATGACAAGAATTGTATCTTTAAACTTTTATAATCAATACAATTTATATTGTTTTGTAAGTTTGAAGATTTAATTATAATATTTGAATTGGTTGGAGAGATCAATAGTTACGATAACCGTTAATTTTGAAAGTTATTTTTTTAACACAATACAAGTTTGAGATAAGGAATAATTTATGTAAATTTAACAAAAACTCAAAATATTTACTGCTTGTATGAAAAAATAAGAAAAGCTCATGACGAGTGATCATTTTTTCATAAATTCAATATATGCCCTTGCAATATATATTTTTTTGCGATTTATTAATCTTGGTCTATCTCGGTGCAATTAAGACCCAAAATCAAATAAAATAAAGACATAATTCTTTTATTCGGGACATCTCAGTGCCATTAATGCTCGAGACTGAATAACTACTAAAGACAAAAGTCTTTCATCTCGAGGCATTGTATCCCTAAGATCTAATAAAATAAGCAGAATTCTTCCATCCCGGGGCATCTGAGGGCATGGTATGTCCAAGATCGTGTATCAAAATCTACACAATTGTTTTATGCGATCGTGTATCATGCACGTGCGGTCTATTTATCACATGTTGACTGGGGTATTTTTGGTAGTTTACTTGTGAGCTTTTTCCGTTTTCAAAATTATTCTATACAGTGTAAATATTTGTCGGTTTGTTATATTTAATTTTTTTTTTCATAAGTTTAATTTATAAAAAGTTAAATTTGTTAAAGGTTAATTTTCATAAATATAATAAAACACCAAAATATTTACACCCCGTGTAACAAAATCAAAAAGTCCATGAATCCGACCATTTTAAGTTTTTCAGATTTGCCCTTTCTTTCCATCTTCTTTTTCTTTCTTCTTCAATTCTTCTTTTGTTTTTCATCGTCTTTCTTCTCTTCTTCTTATGCAAATTTTCTTTTATATTTCTTGTGTACAATATATAAAAGATCTTGAAAAATACCAATCTTGAACAAAAATTGTTTGGGATATTGTACGTTTAACCAAATCTAAAAAATATAAAAGATCTTGAAAAAAATTCTTTGGATATTGATACATATTTTTTTACAAATCTAAACGATCGTCTACCAAATATAAAAGAATCTTCGTGTACTAAAATATTTTATATTGGTACACGATCGTTTAGATGATTGTGTAGCCAAATCTATATATAAAGAACCTTAAAAAAAACCAATGAGATATTGGTACAAACAATCTTGTACTAAATATATTACGGGCACGAGTGACCAATTAACCGTATGTTGACTGGAACATTCTTGGTATTCAATGATGTTCCTGAATCTACTATAGATACTCTTCTTCGTCGGGCTACTTGGTTAAGAGAACCTCCCATTCATCTCACTGATTACCACTGTTTTTCCACCATTGTTTTCCTTGTTGAACTTACATCTTATCAAAAGACCAGTACTGACCCTTTATGGCAGAAAAAAATGGATGATGAAGTACAGGATCTTGAAAAGACGCACACTTGGAACTATGTTGATTTACCTTCTGGTAAAAGACCCATTGGATGCAAGTGAATTTACAAAATAAAGACTCACTCTGATGGAACTATTGATCGCTATAAGACTCGTCTTGTTGCAAAAGGGTACTCGCAAGAATATGAGATTGACTATTAAGAAACATTTGCTTCTGTAGCTCGAAAGACATCTGTTCGTAGTCTGTTAGCTGTTGCTACTGCCAAGAAGTGACCTCTTCTTCAGATGGATGTCAATAATACCTTCCTTAATGGGACCATTTGTGAAGAAGTTTATATGAAGCCACCACTTGACACTTCTCCTCCTCTGTCGTGCATTATATGGTCTAAAACAGGCTCCACGAGCTTGGTTTGCCACATTTAGCTCCACCATTACTCAACTTGGATTTACCTTCAGCTCTCATGACAATGCACTTTTTACACGACAGACACCCCATGGTATTGTTCTTCTTCTTCTTTATGTTAATGATATGATTATTATTGGTAATGATCCACATGCCATATCCGACCTACGACATTATCTTGGTCAACATTTTGAGATGAAAGACCTTGGATCTCTCAATTATTTTCTTGGCATTGAAGTCTCTCGATGCTCAGATGGTTATTTGTTTTCTCAAGCAAAATATGCCTCTGATCTTTTAGCTCGCTCAGGAATTACTGACTCCAACACAACTTCAACACCGTTAGATCCCAATGTTCATCTAACTCCTTTTGATGGTGTTCCTCTTGAAGATGTGAGTTTATATCGGGAACTTCTTGGCAGTCTTATCTATCTAAGAGTGACCAATCTAGACATTGCATACGTTGTTCATATTATTAATTAGTTTATGGCTGCTCCTTGAACCATCCATTTTACTGTTGTTCTACGCATCCTTCATTATGTCAAGGGAACTTTGGGACATGGTCTTCAGTAATTCTCTTCTCAATTTTCCTTTGTGTTATCTAGCTATTCTGATTTTGATTGGGTTGGAGATCCCACTGATCGACGATCAACCACGCGTTACTGTTTCTACTCAGGTGATTCTCTCATTTCGTGGCGTAGTAAGAAAAAAAGTGTTGTCTCTCGTGGCAATACTGAATCTGAATGTTGTGCTCTTGCTGATGCTACCGCTGAACTCCTATGACTTTGTTGACTTCTTGCTGATATGGATGCCCCTCAACAAGGTCCCAATCCTCCTTCATTGTGACAATGGTAGTGCCATTCAGATTGCTCACAATGATGTCTTTCATAAGCGTACAAAGCAAATCGAAAATGACTGTCACTTTGTTCGTCATCACCTCTTGTGACACCCTCCTTTTACGCTCTGTTTCTACTATTGAGCAACCCACAAATATCTGCACCAAAGCTTTACCACCTAATCGCTTCTGTCAGTTAGTTATCAAACTCAAGTTTATCGCCACTCTACCACCTTGAGTTTGAAGGAGGGTATTAATGTAAATTCTACATTTTAGGCATAATTATATTTCCTTCCTTACTTACTTTGTATAGGTTCTCTATTTATGCACAATTGATATTCATTCAATATACACAGAATATTTACCAATAAAATAATTCTGTGTACACTCAATTTAGAATGAATTTAGATATGTTAAAAAGATAATATATAATTAAAACCAATTAACAATAATCATTGAGTTAAAAGTGGATTAAAAATAATAATAAATTTAAAATTGGACAAGAAGTGTGCTGAAGTATCTGTCCTAAAGAGGAGGATAATTTTCAGTAGAAATCAAAGTGTGTGTGAGGCTTCATAAATGATTATTTATCATTTTCATGACACCAAATTAAGTTTGTTTTAATGTTCTTTAATTCAAAGAATAATAATAAATAATATAATAATTCCTTCCTCTCTCTTTCTTGTATTCCTTTTCTCACCAACCCTCAACCAATAATTAAAAGAACTTCTTCCCAAGTTAGCTGTGTTGTTACTCTACACATTCCCCTCAACTCCAAAGTTGGTTTGCCTATCCTTTCCAAATTTATCTCTCTACTTCCTTTCATTATATTAATATTCTCTTGTTTTGAAGAAGGGTGTTCAAGAACTTCATTCTGAATTTAGTTCCTCTTTTTAATTTCTATATTGTTTTCTTCGCATGCATATGCTATACTATGGCGGCTGTCTCGTTACGTTCATTTGGATATCTGCATCGTCTTTTGCTTATTATACTCATTACAACATTATTTATTAATACATTGGCGTTCAGTTCATCTCTATCAAGGCGAGCTCTACAGAAACCAAATAAGTTGCCTAGTCATGGCTTCAGGGTGAGGCTTAAACATGTGGATCATGTGAAGAATTTGACGAGATTCGAGCGGTTGCGGCGTGGGGTGGCACGTGGGAAAAATAGATTGCATAGACTAAATGCCATGGTGTTGGCCGCTGCCAACGCTACGGTTGGTGACCAAGTGAAGGCACCGGTGGTTGCAGGTAATGGTGAGTTTCTTATGAAGTTGGCCATCGGAAGTCCGCCGAGAAGCTTTTCGGCGATCATGGATACAGGCAGCGATCTGATATGGACACAATGCAAGCCTTGTCAACAGTGTTTTGATCAATCAACCCCTATTTTTGATCCCAAACAATCTTCTTCTTTCTATAAGATTTCATGCTCGAGCGAGCTCTGTGGAGCTCTCCCAACGTCAACATGCAGTAGCGACGGGTGTGAGTATTTGTACACATATGGAGATTCTTCCTCCACCCAAGGTGTTTTGGCTTTTGAGACCTTCACCTTTGGAGATTCAACTGAAGATCAGGTACTTTTAATTTCCACTTGAAAATATATTTCAGAAATTTCGAAATTTCTGAATTGTATAAAATATATATATAAGTTGAATATTGCATATTTTAAAAAGGTAAATTAGGATTTGATATATAGTATATATATGTGTGTATTATTAATTTACTAACTCATGTCTTGATATACAAGTGATTATCAATATGCATGCTCCATCCTTACAAATAACAAAATACTAAACTAATTAATTAATTACAACTTTTAAGTTTGATAATTAATTCTGTTTGATGAAGATTTTGTTTTTGATTTTCTATTTGGAAACTATATTATGCACTACTTGAATTGTTTAGTCAAATTCTAAAAACAATTTTAGTTTGTGAATAATAATAAAAAGACTAAAATCTAAATATTAAATTCTTTGAATACATTTTGTTAAATCCAGATATCGATCCCTGGACTCGGGTTTGGATGCGGAAACGATAACAACGGAGATGGGTTCAGCCAAGGCGCAGGGCTAGTGGGGCTAGGGCGAGGACCCTTATCATTGGTTTCTCAACTAAAAGAGCAAAAGTTTGCTTATTGTTTAACCGCCATTGATGATTCAAAACCAAGCTCTCTTTTGTTAGGATCTCTAGCAAACATAACACCTAAAACATCAAAAGATGAAATGAAAACAACCCCATTGATCAAAAACCCTTCTCAACCATCCTTTTACTATCTTTCTCTCCAAGGAATCTCAGTTGGTGGAACTCAATTATCAATACCAAAGTCCACTTTTGAGCTCCATGATGATGGGAGTGGAGGAGTAATCATAGATTCAGGCACAACAATCACTTACGTTGAGAACTCAGCTTTCACTTCACTCAAAAATGAGTTCATTGCTCAAATGAATCTTCCCGTTGACGATTCCGGTACTGGTGGTCTTGACCTCTGCTTTAACCTACCTGCCGGGACAAATCAGGTAGGTCTACTTTGAAAAGTTTAACTTAGTAGGGTTACAGTATACAACAATATATCAGTACGTGTTTATGAGTAAAATAAATGTTCCTATGTTCATTAATATAATATATAGGCTTCCAAAACACACCTTGATCATGTCATTGATCGTTTTGTTTATGTCTTTTTTAACCAAAGGTGGAGGTTCCGAAGTTGACGTTTCATTTCAAGGGCGCGGATTTGGAGCTGCCCGGGGAGAATTACATGATTGGGGATTCAAAAGCGGGATTGCTGTGCTTGGCCATTGGGAGTTCTAGAGGAATGTCCATCTTTGGAAATCTACAGCAACAAAATTTCATGGTTGTTCATGATCTTCAAGAAGAAACCCTATCTTTTTTGCCAACTCAATGTGATAGTATATAAAAAGAACTTGAAAGAAATTGTTTGATTACAATAGAGTGAAATGTAAGGAAGAATATAAATGTTTGGAGTGAAATGATATAAAGTTGTTGATTAAGAAAAAAAATAATAATATTATTTTTCATGGATATCCATAGTTTGTTCATCTTTACGATATTGATTCATTCAATTCAGTTTTGGTTAATTTTCATAAATATAAAATATTGGGCTCGGGCAACCAAATCAAAAAGCTCATGAAAGCTGACCATTTTTTAAAGTATTCTAGGTTTTTCGTTTCCTTTCTTTTCTTTTCTTCCCTTCGTTTTTCACGATTTTTTTTTTGAAATAATGATATTTCAATCATAAACATTGTATTATTATTTTTCTAAAGTGTTTTATTTGGTTCGAGACCATGTATCAAATATAAAAGATGTTGAAAAAAATTGTTGAAGCTCAAAACACAATCGAAATCTAAATGATCGTGTAATCTTGAAAAATGACCGTGTACCAAAAAACTGAAGAAAAAAAAATCGTTTAGATTTAAGTAGCCAAATTTAAACGACAAAATCTAAAAGATCATGTGCTAAAGAATCTTGAAAAAAAATCATTTAGATTTAGTAGAATGATGATATAGCTAAATCTAAACGATCTTGTATCATATACCAAATATATTACGTGCGAGTGACCAATTAATTTTGTGTTGATTGAGGGCATATTTGGTATTTTCTATTGTGGGCATATGAACTTTTTCGTTTTCAAAATTGTTCTAAATATTTTTTCGCTTAATTATATTTTTTTAAAAAAACTCTTCAATTTATATGATTATTAATGAATTATTGGAATTGTTTTTTAGTTTTGAAATTCATATATTGAAAGATTTTATGACTAAATTTGTGGTTTTATTCTTAAGTTTTCCAAACGTAACATTAAAGTTTTGAAAACTAAAAAAAAATATTTCTTTTAGTTTGACTCCAATTTTTTACTTACAATATATAAAAAATTATAATAAGCGGATTTTGTAAATAATTATAAGGATCTTTTTTATAAATAATATAAAATTTGAAACACATTTAAAAAATAAGTTGTTGCAAAACTATTTTTAAAAATAGGTGGGGTGAGGTGAAGTCCTATAGCGGTACACCACTTTTATGAAGTGGATCCCACATCTTCTATTTTTTTTCTTATTTTTATATATATACTAGATTGGATCTCACATTTTTTCATTTTCTAATTATTTATATATATGGTGTCTCACACATTTCATTTTTTCTCATTATTTATATATATACCCACATATAATAATATATATATATATTAAACATTCAAATTCTAAAAGTATATTTCTTTATTAAATTAATTTATTTTTTTATTTTTTTCTTTATTTATATTTAAATATCTCAATCTTCAATTTTTCCTATTAAATTCATTTTTTCTAATTTAATTTAACTATTACTTAATCAAAATTATACATTTTTTTCTTCCAATTTTCAATATCTTTTAAAAAAATTCAAATAACAACCAAATATGTTATTAAAAAATATATTAAACAAATGAAAATAGTAATAATAATTATTAGAAGAAGTTGAAGTTACTCAAAATAATAATAATAATAATAAATCAATGCACACGTTACTAATTGAATAAAAAAAAATTAATGTATATATATTAAATATCTCAATCTTCAATTTTTCTTATTAATTCATCTTTTCTAATTTAATTTAATTATTTCTTAACCAAAATTATATATCTTCTTCTGGTTTTCTATTTAAAAAAACACATATATTAACAAAATATGTTATTAAAAAATATAATAAACAAAACAAAATAATAATAATAATCAAAAGAAGTTGAAGCTTACTCTAAAAATAATACTAATAACAAATTTGCAATCGAAAACTATTCGTTAAGTTTTTAATCTGTAATCGAACCAATTCTTGTTTTTTTTCTTTTGCCATAAACATGATTTTTTTTATTCAATTACCAATGTGCATTATTATTATTATTATTTTTAGTAATTTCAACTTCTCCCAATTATTATTATTACTACTTTTATTTGTTTAATATATTTTTAATAACATATTTTTTGTTAATATATGAGTTTTTTTTTTTAAAAAAATTGAAAATTGGAAAAAAAAGATATGTATAATTTTGATTAAGAAATAATTAAATTAAATTAGAAAAATGAATTTAATAAGAAAAGTTGAAGATTGTGATATTTAAATATAAATAAAGAAAAAATAAAAATAAAAAATTAATTTAATAAAGAAATATATTTTTAGAATTTGAATGTTTAATATATATATTATTATATGTGGGTATACATATATAAATAATGAGAAAAAGTGAAATGTGTGGAACCCACGTATATAAATAATTAGAAAATAAAAAAATTTGAGACCGAGTGTAGTCTATATATAAAAATAAGAAAAAATAAGAAAAGGACTATAAATCGAAACTTATAGAAGTTTAGTAATTTCTAATTGTCAACATAATGGTAGAATTCTATTTTGATACATAGGTTTGGATGTTGTAGAATATGGTTGATGAAGATGAAATATTTGTATCATTTCAAATTTGGTGTTTGTTTTCTTCTCTCGAATTAATTGGTGAATACATAAATAAAAGATTTTGGAGTTAAATGCAAAAGTTTTGGTCAAGATGCATGAAGAAGAAGATGATGAGTGATGAAGTAGATGAGAAAGATGTGGAGATTATTTAATTAGTGTACATGCGGTTGCTCAACTTCCTTATAACTCTCTCTCTTTTGTAGTTGACAAATAAAAAAGGAACATAATTAGGATATACATGTAATACGTTTAATTAGGACATATAGTGTGTGATATCAACTTCAACCGAAAGTTGCAAATCCCCACTTTATTAGGTTGAACTAAATTAGAAAAAAAAAAAAATCTTCACACACCTTCCAAGGTGTAGACTGCACAAACAAATGGGAGGCCAAAATGACTTGGCCATGGAAAAGGATTTTTGTCAACAAAACTTCACCACTAATCAATGTGTTTAATTCATTGAACAACGTACTAATAATTTGGTGAGAAGATTGTACAAAATCTTGTCATAAAGCTTCTCATCTTGGGTGAGAAAACATGCCATTTTGACATCATTTGAGCACTATATGCTAATTTGTCAATCTCATTCTCAATTAATTCAACCAAAAATACATTATTATATATACTTTTTCAATCTTAAATATATAGTTGGTAATGTGTATTTCAAATCTTCTTTGTTCATTCTCTAAAATCCTAACCTAACCAAAACTTTTATTTCGATGCTTGAATGAAGAAAAAACAAAGATAAACTCTTTGTATACCAACCCTCACAAAAGTTGAAATCATACAAAGAGAGACAGGTGTAAGAGAGAAATATTTTAAATTGAATATATCTTTACATATATGAGCTAGTCTAACCATGTATATCCAAATTATTCTTTAGAAACAATTTGTAAGAACAACAACATTAAGATTTGAGTAGTTATGAAGTTATTTAGTACAATAGAATTGATAGATTTGTCTAATTTTAATTAGAACGATATTTCTTTCTTATGTTTAAACGTTGTAGAGAAAATTAACTTTTCAGATTTAGATTTGAGATTATTACACTGTTGAAAGAGATAGTTGTGTAAATATAGAAATTAGATTCAAAATAGTTAAGTACAGTTGAAAAAAATTATAAATATAGCAAAATTTCCCACTAATAAACTGTTGTAAATATTGATATATATAAATTAATTATATTAGTCTATAAACGATGGAAGTCTATCACCGATAGACTTTTCTATATTTACAATTTTTTAAAAATGTTATTATATATTTAATTATTGTTTCTAAAATTGTTACTCATTATAATTACCCAAGTTAATTCTACCATGTTTTAAAAAAATAATAACAAAAAAGAAATACGAGTCTTTGAACGGGACAAAGATCGACACACCCGTGTGGAAGAGTCTTAAACTGCCACTTTAACCATTTGTGCAAGTTTCTTGAAGATCTCTCATATTTTATACACTGATCTTCCCAATTAATAACGCTTAAATATGCTACTTAGGGCATCTATTTTGCCTGTTTATCATTTCTAATGTGCTAAAATGTCTATAATTGTAGGATTTCAAGTAAAATATATGCAATCTGAAGCGCAATAAACCGTTAGGGGGGTTAATTTGGAGCAATTGGAAGCTAGAAAAAATCTCTAATGCTTCAAATGAGATAGAAAATGATAAATATGACTCTATGTAAGGGTGCAGACAAATGACTCTGGGTGAGAGCCCTTTTGCGCCCCATGGTGCTGGGGCACGATGCTCGACATTGTCCTATAGCTCCACGGGAACATACGATTATAAAAACTACATTTCAATAATTATATATGGAGTACCTATTGAGATGTTGAGAATCTCACGTTGGAAAAGGAGAAGAGCACTCGTAATCCTTATAAAATATGCATAATACAGTAAATTAATTTTTGGCTAAAGATTATTTTATATAAATCCGCTAATATGTTGGTTCTTTAAAAGTTATAATTTCGGTGCGTTAGAGCTCTCGTCCCAATAACTGGCATTATACCCATATCAATTTGAATTTTGAATTTTCAATATCTGTATTAGTTTTGGTGGGATGAATTATTTTATGAATGTGGTCTGTGAAAGCATGTTTATGATACAGTTTGACCACATATTTACATGTTTTTATTAAGTCAATTTGTAAAGGTCTCTACATTTTTTTGACATTTTTTTCATGCAAATCAAGCCTTTTTGTGTGTCTAAAATTAGAGCCTTTGATGATGAAGACTAGAGACCAATTTTGTGAAAATCTAATGATCAATCAATGGAAAGTTGATTTTTTTTTTTTTTTGACACTGCATAGAATAGAAAACAAAAATCACACAAGCAGTTGAAGAAAAAGGTGTGCTGCATATCATGAAGTTAGTGTGATCCCACATGATCTTAGTAGGAGCATAGTTCAAGCCATGTGATCTTGTCACGCCCGGCTCCGTCGCTTCATGCGACCAGAAGAAGGTGTGCTGCATAGACTTCCAACCGTACTTGTCTGCGAGATAACAAGTTGAACACCTAGTAAGCGGAATTTCTCAACTAATCTTTATTATTGCAAAGTTCCAACCTTGAACTCGGAAGATCTCCTCAACTCATCACATCAGTCAACACTAGGATGACCCTAGTTGGTTTTAAGATAGAACCTCATACTATCAAACATGGTATCAGAGTCCATTAAACCCAAACAGGTATTTGGTCCAACATAGATGAACCCAAAAAGGCACCATCTTGAGGGGGCATGTTGGAGATGTTGAGAGTCCTGCATTCGAAAAATCAAGGAGACCCACACTCCATACAATATAGATGAGATACTCCCCTCACTGCCAATTGGTTTTGAGATAGAACCCCATACTCCCAAACATAATATGTTTAATGTTTCAGGTAGAGGTAGAGGTAGAGGAAATCTGACGAATGACAAGAAGTGACCGTAACTTGGCATAGGGAATATCTTATGTTGCTTCCGCTTTTCATGTTTTCAATATCCGACTTTTATTATTTTATTTAAATTTATCAAACTTATTAATTATCTTTACATTATTTTCTTTAAAAGTTAGATAGGACCCGAACTAGGACTAAACTTTATAGTATTTATTACTATCTTTTCAAGTTATGAATTATGATAGAGTATTTTGATTGAGAATTTTATTTTTTTTCTTTTTTTTTTAAATACAAATTTGTTATTTATTTTATTAGTAATGACCTCAACTTAGTATAAAGAGTTGAGTCGTTACAAGACCGACTAGAAAAGTAATATGCAATCAATTAAGTTTATCTTCTAAAGCTTTTATATAACGTTTATTATTTAAAATTTCCAGCCAATCAATTATCATATCTGTTTAGAAAAAGTATGGTTGAAGAAAATAACCACTAAATTAGTTCTTCTAACTGATTCATTTAAAATGTTTTCTCAATTTCGAATGAGAGATAGTGTGGTGTCCAAGCCTGTCTTACAACTACTTATCTGCTAATAGTAATATGAAGCTGTCTTCGTATAGTTTTGGCATGTATGTGTAAATTGGTGTAGCAGTTAAGTTATATAATAAACTCATATTTGCTCTATGTGCCTTTAGTAATTTACTTTGGACATATGTTTAATCTTTGAGAGCATTTAGCTTGTTAATAATATTAGGCATTGTTACTATTAAGTTAGATATAAGAATTAAGATGGTTTGTAAATGTTGGGGGGTGATTACTAGTTTCACATCCTCTTTTGAACTAGAGAGAGTTTGGGAAGGGATGTGATAGTATTATAAAGACATTATACACGCCTATCTATAGTATATATAAAAGTATGGATGAGTACAAACTTTTTTGTTTTCAATTTTGCCCTTTCTTATTAGATTTATGGGAGACAAAAAAGATATCGGTCAAAGACTCAGGAGCTTCATTTAAAAAAAAAAAAAGACAAAGAGGCATGAGGATGACAAAGAATTAAGTCTTTCAATTTTTAATTATCGTTTTGTAATTAAGTATACTTTTGATCATGTAAAGATGTAGAATGTGGTTACCGCAGTAGTATATTATGGATTTTATAATTGAGGGATCAAAGGAAAAAAAATTGTTTCTCTATTTGTATTATTTCAATAACATATTTCCATTTAAATTTAATTATTCATTTCAAAACAATAACTAAATTATTATTCTTGAGAATTTTTTTAAAATAATTGTACTTCTTGAATAATATGGTAGAATACATAAAATATACATAATTAGCACAAATGTCCAAATAATAATCAAGTCGATGTCGATGTCCAAAATTCCAATCCATTTAAATATTCGATATGTAATAATTGGTACATATAAAAAAGCCCTACTCATCAATCTAAAATTTGATTGAATTGATTGTTTCATAGTCATACTATTAAATTCATTATATATATCTTTTAGCTCATTCGATTTATACACACATATAACAAGTCTTAGAGTAAGAGATCTTTCTAGAAATGAAGCTGAGAAATGTATTTTCAAAAATCATGAGTAAATAAATATAACTTCATACTATTTGTGTGAAAAATTAGCGTGCACACATGTGTTATCGACTAGTACACTATAAATATGTTAATTACGGATTAATGATCTTTACAACAATCTTCCGATCCACATTACTAAACTTATGAGCTTCACCCCAAATTGTTGAACTCATGTCTAAGAAACTGAATTATTGTTACAAAAGAAAACAACTTATATATTAAATGTAAGGCAAAAAATTAAACAAACTAGCTAATTAACACATTATATTCTATATTTGAAATACTTCTATTCAATTTTGTTCCAGTCTTCTAAATTTAGTTTTTCCATTAAACATGCATATATATAAATACTTCTGATCATTGGAAAGAAAAATCAAGGAAAAAAACACTCCAACTTGCCATTGAATTCAAATTATTTAAGACACTTAACCATCAGAATGACAAGAAATCTTAGCCTCATTCAAATCCTTCTCTTAGTATTTGCTTGGCAATGTTGTGCTGTCAATTAAAAAATGTCACAATAAATGAATTCGTGACATTTATTTAACCGTCGTTAATACACAAATGATGATAGTTATTTGTTGTCATATAATAAAATATGACAGTTATTTGAAGTCGTTGAATGTTGATTAACGACATTTATTTCATGTCATAAAATAACCTATTGCGACAGTTTTTAAAAACTGTCGTCGAAGGACTTTCTATGACTCCTTGAAATTTGTTTACGACAGTAAATAACTGTCGTCGTAGACCACTTTATACTAGTGGTTAAAGAGAAAATGATATAGAAAAAATCATTTGTCTTCAATAAACAAATTTCTCTCCATATCCACAATCTTGACGTTCGGTAGATTCACAAGGTTTCGTTCGTAGATCTTCTATCCGGGGTGCTACACTTAGAAGAAAGTTGATATGTTCTAACTTGAGAGGCAATTACTCTAAATTCTCAAGCACTAGGGTGAGTAAATTTGTCTTAAGGAGACAACGTGAATTCGTTGAGCTCAGATCTATATTTGTATATGATTTTTCTGTTCACTGAGATAATAATATACCTAGCAATTGATAATATGTATCACCGATGGTGCGGTGGCCGATTGACTGATGTCGACAACAGGTGCAGCGGCGGAGCTTCAGTCGTAGACGAATGCTCTGACTTCAGCTCGGCTACGTGAACGAAGAGACGATGTGGCGTCTTCGGTGTAAGGCACATCTTGGAACGAGGAGACTTGGGCGGACGAAAAACGAAGGAGAAGGCAAAAGGAATGTGGTCGGCGGTTGCCTTCGTCGGACCGAAAAAAGAGAAGGGGCAAAGAGTGGGCGGCGGCTGTTAGGACAGGAAGAGGAGAAGAAAGTGAGGGGGAATGTCCGCGCGGGAGGATGAAGAAAGGGGGAACAATTAATTTTTTTTTTCCTAATATAAACAATTATAATAATAATAATTATTATTATATTCAAATTATTATTATTATATTCAAATTATTATTATTATTTCCTACATATAATTGTTTCCTTGTTTCCTTTCCTTTCCCAACAAATCCAAAATTGCAATAACACCCCTAAAACTAAAAATCTTCAAATAAAAGTAATTTGATATAAAAAAAATGAAGGTAAAAGAAATATTACCTTAAAGATTTTGGGGTGTTACATTCTTCCCTCCTTAAGAAACTTTCGTCCTCGAAAGTTCTAATCCTGGAATAACTCTGGGTAACAAGCTCACATAACATCTTCTCGCTCCCATGTCGCCTCTTCAACTCAGTGATTCCGCCACAAAACTTTTACTAAGGCAATTTTCCTGTTACGAAGCACCTTTACTTCTCTAACCAGAATCTCAACTGGTTATTCCACACAGCTCAAATTCTCATCAATCTCTAACGAATCATAGTCCAGCATATGAGATGGATTTGCCACGTACTTCCTCAACATTGAAACATGGAAAACATGATAAACTGCAGAGAGAGATAGTGGCAGTGCCAAACAATAAGCCACAACACCAATTCTCTCTCAAATCTCAAACAACCCAACAAAACGAGGACTCAACTTTTCCTTCTTTTCAAAACGCAAAACACCCTTCATAGGTGCTACTTTCAAGAACACTTTATCTCCCACCTCAAACTCAAGATCTTTTTGTCTCACATCGGCATAACTTTTTTGTCTACTCTGCGCTATTTGCATACATACTCTATTCTTCTTAATAACCTCATTTGTGGACTGAATCAACTCAGGATCCATCAATTCGGTTTTAAAATTGGAGTATTGAGGTCGTGATTGTGCACAAGGGTGCAACAAGGGACGCTTTCATCTCGTTCCATTGTTGAATTTCCAAATCTCTCAGATGTCTTCTAGGATGTAAATTCCAGTCGATAGTAGTAGATTTCCACATTTGCATATCTTCGATTTTTCCTTAAAAAGATACATATGGGTCATTAGGTGCAGTGAGACATCTCTAGTAGGTGGACACCTCCGTAGCACCATCATCATTTTCGCTTCATTAAAATATAACAAAAAGTAGAAGAAGCAGGGAAGAACAACAAAAAGGGCTAGAGAACCTAAATGAGAACATATTACACAAAGGCATTGATCTTTAAAGCAATTGAGCTATGAGCATAATTTGCAAGCCGAGAGGATCTGCTAATCTACAGACCGATGAGAGCTTTAATGTCTTCCTACACCTCGATGGGAGATTTTTCTTTGTCATTGAAAGTTCTGTTATTTCTCTAAATCCATATTAAACAAAATGGGAACGACCACAAAATTAAAAGTTATAATATTCTTCTTGCTATTATGTTCAATACCACAAACATATTTATAGAAGGCATCAGTATTCTGGTGATCGAAGTTTAAGTTGAGCAACATGCATAATTTCTTCCATAAAGATTTAGCAAAAAGCAACAAGAGATAAAAAGATGGTCGGTGTCTTGTTCTGCACCTCTACATATAGGACGCACCAGTTATATGTTTTAGATTCCAACTTTGAAGCCTTTTTTTTGCAAATTATCAATGGTATTGATACATTCACGTAGAAAGGGGCCAAATGAAGAATTTACACTTTCTTTTGGCAAGATTCAAAAACAACATGGAATCAACCCCCAAGGAATAGGTTTTTAAAGGATTGATTAAGTTGATGATCAAGATCGAAAGTAAAAGAAAATTGATTTTTAAACTCGTGATTTGAAAATGATTGCACAAGAAGTTTGATCAACAGTACTTGAGTGATTATATATACTTCACACATGCAAGTTCTAATACACAAAAAATTGCTGAAAGCCTAAATGGAAATTCTTAATTCATTCACCTTAAAAAAGAAAAACTGTCAACAAAGGAAGAACATAGGCTTTTAATTTATATATATATATAGCCTTTGACGCCCTAAACCTAGCTAATTGGCTTAAACCTAACATTATTGGGCAAAAGACTCAAATATTCAATATGTAATAATTGGTACATATAAAAAAGCCCTACTCATCAATCTAAAGTTTGATTGAATTGATTGTTTCATAGTCATACTATCAAATTCATTATATATATCTTTTAGCTCATTCGATTTATACACACATATAACAAGTCTTAGAGTAAGAGATCTTTCTAGAAATGAAGCTGAGAAATGTATTTTCAAAAATCATGAGTAAATAAATATAACTTCATACTATTTGTGTGAAAAATTAGCGTGCACAACATGTGTTATCGACTAGTACACTATAAATATGTTAATTACGGATTAATGATATTTACAACAATCTTTCGATCCACATTACTAAACTTATGAGCTTGACCCCAAATTGTTGAACTCATGTCTAAGAAACTGAAATATTGTTACAAAAGAAAACAACTTATATATTAAATGTAAGGCAAAAAATTAAACAAACTAGCTAATTAACACATTATATTCTATATTTGAAATAATTCTATTCAATTTTGTTCCAGTCTCTAAATTTAGTTTTTCCATTAAACATGCATATATAAATACTTCTGATCATTGGAAAGAAAAATCGAGGAAAAAAAAAACTCCAATTTGCCATTGAATCCAAATTATTTAAGACACTTAACCATCAGAATGACAAGAAATCTTAGCCTCATTCAAATCCTTCTCTTAGTATTTGCTTGGCAATGTTGTGCTGTCATTTTCGATGACGTCACCGGCACTAAAAATCTTCTCAAGGGGATCGTACCAACAGCAAATGAGCAGTTCCTTCGTCCTGTAGAAGCACCCCGACGTCTTGGCTTCAGTACTCTTTCCAACAATGGCCGCACAGTGAATGACATTAAGGCAAATGTTGATCTAAATGAGAATGGTGGTTCAGTTTTTGATGTTACAAAACATGGAGCTAAAGCTGATGGAAAGACTGATGATGCACAGGTGAGAAATATCAACACACCTAACTTCAAACCTTTTAATTTGAGTTAATTATCTTTAAATCGATGACTATAGGAAATTGTATATATTTTTTGCTATTAAATTCTACCGTCATATTATTCGAAACCGATATCAATTTTTCTTGTATTCTATTTGGGTGGAAATGGATGGTACAATTATTTCAACATTTTTTTGGCAAAAAGAGTTACAATTTGTTTTTATTTTCCATTTGGCAGGCATTCATGACAACGTGGATTGCAGCTTGTCGGAACACAGTCGGTCCGGCAAAGTTCTTAATCCCACAACGCACATTTCTGGTGGGTCCGGTGACTTTCGCCGGTCCGTGCAAAAGCTTTCCGATCACCCTCGAAAATCGAGGAACTGTAAAGGCCACCACCGATATTAGTGCATATTCATCTCCAGAATGGTTCTCCATTGAAGATATTACTGGTTTCATCCTCACCGGCTCCGGTGTCTTTGACGGCCAAGGCCTCTCTGTTTGGCCCTACAACGATTGCAAGAAAAACAACTTATGCCAAATTCTTCCAATCGTAACTATATATTTTTCCTTTCATTCTAAATTACAAGTGTTTTTACACTCTAAACGTTACGATTTGTGTCTAACACGTAGCTAAAATAACCTACAATAGACCAAATATGTTTAAAAATGAAAATTTATTTTAAATTACAAAAACTATGAAGATTATTTAGAAAATATATAGCAAAATTTCATGTATCCTATCGATAAGTATTTGAAATTTTACTTTAAATATTTTTTTATTTATTATGCTATATTCGAAAATGTCTTTTCAACCATAGTGAGTAATTCTTGGTTTTTTTTCTTTTTTTGGCAGTCGATTAAATTCACGAGATTAAATCACACGATTGTTGATGGGCTCACTTCGATAAATAGCATGGGGTTTCACACGTCTGTATTCTACTGCTACAATTTCACTGCTACTAACATGAAAATTATAGCTCCACATAATAGTCCCAACACCGATGGAATGCACCTTAGCACCTCAAAATTGGTCACCATTGCCAACAGTGTCATTGGCACCGGTGATGATTGTGTCTCCATTGGCCACAGTACTGAGAATATCACCGTCACCAACGTCACTTGCGGCCCTGGACATGGCCTTAGGTAAATAGTGCACTTTTTAAAAAAGAAATTAAAGATTAAGTAGACACAAAGGAAAACATCTGAAAGCTAATTTCCATTTTTCATCTTTTTCAGTGTGGGCAGCTTGGGCAAGTACTCGAAAGAAAAGGGTGTCTACGACGTTCTAGTAAAGAACTGCACCATTTTCAATGCCACCAATGGTGCCAGAATCAAGACTTGGGCTAGCCCTATCTCGGGGTTAGCCTCGAGAATTATCTTTGAAGACATTGTAATGAACAACGTAAAAAATCCTATAATTATCGATCAAACCTACGGCACTAAGAAGAAGAAGGTAAATAAGAACAATAAAAGCTAACCATGTTATTGGTTTAATCCAGTCGAGATGTAAAGAGCACAAAATGAGAGCGTTAAGAAAATTTCAATCTAAAATTGAGATGTTCAAATGCACTATCTAATGTTTCTTCTTCTTGTATATCTTATTAAAAGAAACGGATGATCTTAACATTTAGAGTTTAATAGTGATTTAACGATAACGTGTTACTAAACTTACATGTGCATGCAGGAATCAAATTGGAAGGTTAGCAACGTACAGTTCAAGAACATTCGGGGAACATCGACAACGAATGTGGCAGTGTTGTTAGAGTGCAGCAAGTTGTTTCCATGCGAGGGGGTGGAGTTGAGGGACATTAACTTGAGCTATGGAGGCATCAACTTGAGAAACACAACCATTGTTTCTTCATGTTCAAATGCAAAGATTGCTACTTTTGGCGTTCAAAACCCACCACCATGTGTTGTATAACAGTGGGTATACAATTTTTTTTCATTATTGGGGATTTATTAATTGGAGATTTATGAATTGGAGGCATCAACTTGAGAAACACAACCATTGTTTCTTCATGTTCAAATGCAAAGATTGCTACTTTTGGCGTTCAAAACCCACCACCATGTGTTGTATAACAGTGGGTATACAATTTTTTTTCATTATTGGGGATTTATTAATTGGAGATTTATGAATTGGAGATTGTATATAAATATTCAACACATTGTATTCTCCGTTTTGAATCATGAATTCAATGTGAAAATTATTGGCTTTTTTTTTTCTTGGCCATCCCAAATTAGTTGGGATAATCCAAAATTTCTAATCCTTAAACACAAATAACTCTAAATTCGTCCCTCCAATAAATTCAAATCAACTGCGAACTTCTTACATTATCTTAATTTTGGTTCAAAAAAATGTAAAACTCAATACTTTGAGATAAATAAATTTTTGTACAGGAAACTATTTACAAAATATATAATTAAATAAAAAGAAGTATTGTCAAAAGTAGAAATTTTGACAACATGTTTATAACATATGAGAAAATTTCATACTCTATCAATAATAAACATTGATATGTTTCTATCAATGACATTGATAGATAGTGATAGAAGTCTATTTGTTTCTACCATTGATAGAATCCAAAATTTATTTATAGTTTGTAAATATATATTTTAATTTGTTTTACTATTATTTAAAAACGTCCCTTAAAAAATGTTAAATTCACTCAAGAGAATTATGATATAATTTTCTATATTTTTAAGTAATTTCAATTTTTTGATATATTTGAAAATTGCTCCTAAATTAAATTCTTCCAAATGTTTAACAACACCTTCAAATATGTCAAAATAAACCAAAATATTTTGATCATTGATAAAATCTAAAATTTTGCTATAGTTTGTAGATGTGTTATCAACTTTTCCATTTTTGTAAAAATTTCCCAATATTTAATAATTCAAATCTACATAAAATTCATTATTTTCTCATTTGTTTTAAATTATCTCTAAAATCCAAAAATTAGAAAGAAACTAAACCCATCAATTTATGATAATTAATCCCATTTTATCTGAAACTCGTGATATGTTAGTCAAGAATTTCATACTACATCTTTTTTTTTTTAAAAAATATATTATATAACTCTTGATATGTTTGTCAAGACGTCTTCACTAGGTGAACACCTTCGTAGCACCATCATCATTCTCACTTCTTTAATAGATAAAGATATAGTACAACGGGAAGCCAGGAATACAAAAACAAGGGCTCGAAGGGAAGCTCGAGAGAAACCCAAAGTACACAAAAAGCATTGATATTGAGAGCTATAGAGTTGTCAGTGTAGTTTGAAAATAAATGAGATCTATTTGTCCAAAGTCGCGTAAGAGCTTTATTATCTTCCTAAACTTTCGTGAACGATTTTTTCTGACCCTTAAAAGTTATGTTATTTCTTTCAATCCAAATATACCAAATGAGTGACAACCACTGTCATGTTGAAGATGATAGCTTATATTCTATCTTTTTTAAGAGAAAGATATTTTTGCATAGTGAGGGAGTAACTTGGGAGTTTTATTTGTCCAGCTTCATAAGGCTTCCAAATTCTCTCAAAGTCTTCGAACAAAGGTGCAAAAGATGAACATATCGTTTATGTCTTCTTTAGCTTCCAAATTTTCATTTGGCTTCGTAGAATGAACTAAGAACATTGGTACGATACATTGGAAACACATTTTTTATTAAGTCTAGCATCATATCAAATGACTTGTTACTCCAACCGTTTAAAACATTTACATACATCATCTTAACAAAAATCTTCAGGGAAGAGTATTGAGAACAATTAGGGTATAACTCACTACGAGTTTCATTCAATAAGTTTTGAAATATGTTTGTTGTTTCTTCTTCTATATCTATCCCAATATTGAAGGGCTTCTCATTCTCCAAACATTCCTCTATTTTCCATTTGTGTTCAATCGAAGCTTGTAAATAGTTAATCATATCAAACATTTCATCTTCTTCATCAAAAGGGTTGCTACTAGTTCCTTCATCAAAAGGGTTACTATTGGTTCCTTCATCAAACCTTTTGATATATACCTTTATGGAAGTTCATTGCCTCTCCATGATACAACCATTTTGTATAGGAGCTGGGGGATATTCCGATGGTCAATAGATGTCGCTCCACACCCTCTAATGAGTACCAATTTGTCTTCATACATCTCTTATATGGACTCTTTATTCGTCTGTAAGCATCGACATGGAACTTGGCAATCTCTAAAAATTGTGACACACCCTTGCTATGTTCAACCCATAACTTATTCCTAACTTTCATATAACTCTTGTTCATCATTAAAGACTAAAACATAAATACGTTTGATCATTAGTCCTATATTCCTCCTATCAAACACTAAACTCAATTACTCCTTGAATAAGCTATGCCAAATCCTTCCAATCTTTTAACTAAAGCTAAGTTCAAACTACAAAGGCTACCATAATTGTAGGATAGCCAGAACAAACTAACCAAACACCCTATTATATCTAATTAATTTTAAACCAAATTTGCACTAAAAAGAAGAGACTACCATCATTAATTCCAAGAGAGTCATAAGAGATCAACAACAAATTCGTAGTAGTTCTAACAAACGAAACTGTTAAAAAATAAACAACAATAAAATTTGAACTAAATACCCCTCCAACCCCCCCCCCCCCCCCCCCCCCCATTTTCTATTAACCCCTTCCCCACCTAAAAATTCTAATTCAACCATTCCACAACCCCTCCTAAAACATAATATTATTCCTAAAATATAATTTCTAATTCATAACATAATTCAAAATCTTATTACTAAAACAAAAACTAATTCAAAAACTAAATTTCTAATTCAAAAATAATTTCTAATTCAAATCATAATTTTTAATCAAAATAAAAATAAATTACATCAAAACTAATATAAAACAAATCTACTTACCGATATACAACAGTGAGTGGCGGAACACGATGACGAAACGATGGTGAGCGAATGGAACCGACGGTGAGGTGAGAAATCTCCTCTTCTGCTTCTCGGTCTCCCTCTCTCTCATTTTCTTATTCTTTTCTCTTTGATTCTATAAAACAAAAAGAGAAATGGTCCAAACACCCCCAATCTAAATGACCTTAAGGTGTTTGGATGTGTAGGGTATGTCAATCAAAAGCAACGAAAACTAAAGGCTAGAGCTGCTAAGTGTATGTTTGTTGGTTTCACAGAAGGAGTAAAGGGTTTCAAGCTGCAAGAGGTTTATAATTAGTAGGATGTTTATTTTAGAGAGTCAAAGATGGTTATGCAAGGGAAAAGCAACGCTGAAAGAAACTCAGATGACACAAAATCCTATACTACTCAGATTTATGTGAAGAAAAAACTGGGATAGTTGAAGTTTGGTGCTTTGTTTTATTTGTGAAAAGAACCCTACTTTCTTTATAGTTTACAAAGTGATTATAGAAGAAAGAAATGTGATAGAGAAATTTTAAGAGATGAAGATAATTCTAAATTTACTTCTCAACGAGCTTATGAATGATGAAAATGTGTTTGTTTTTGGCTCTTTTAAATTAGGAGTGGATGGGAATGAAGATAGTGCATGTAGAGTATACTTGGAGATACCTAATTCCATTTAATAGTCAAAAAGTTATTCCGCAATGTCTATTTCGAATCTCTCCTACACAGAACGAAGTTCCGAACAACCAATCAACAACTTCCACGCTAAAGTTAAGCGAAACATCTTCTACTTTTCCTTTCTATGTGGCAAACCCAAAAGTACTTCTCTTTCACAATCATCTTTGGACCAAACTCATATTATTTCTTTCAACCCTAATCCATGTGCTCTTTCTTTTTCAAAATAACAACTTCTATATTCTACCTTCCAATCAATTTCAAATTATTATTATGTTGTTTATTCCAATTTTTTACTTTAATTTTTGTTTAATCCTAAATTTTAAACCTACTTTTCCTTTTACTATTTTAAACTCTTACAACCAAGATGAAACTTTAAAAATTAATTTTAATAGGGATCAAAACAAACGAATACTAATTACTTATTAATTATTTTAAAGAAAATCCATAAACATTAAAAATCATGAGTTATCAATGATAAAATGAAAATGAGATTGTGAACTGTAAAAACAGTAAGAATATGGTTGGACTAAAAATTGGTGGAGTGAATAATAAAAGTATAATATTTTAAAATTTCAAAACTAAAGGT
This sequence comes from Cucumis sativus, assembly GCF_000004075.3. NCBI lineage: Eukaryota > Viridiplantae > Streptophyta > Magnoliopsida > Cucurbitales > Cucurbitaceae > Cucumis > Cucumis sativus. The sequence continues at coordinate 21,518,789 of NC_026658.2, forward strand.
GAATTATATTCAGAAAGGTAATGTTTTGAAACACGTATGTAAACATGTGAAACGGATAGAATCTAAAAGTGAAGCATCGAAAAGGGGATTTTTTTTAGAAAAAAATCTACTTTTGAATTAAATTGATTTTTTTAAAAAAAAATTGCTTAAAAAGTTGAATGGTATGTTTGAAAAATCTATACAAAATTTGTTCGAAAACGATGGATGTGTTTGTAATATTGAAATGGTATTCTTATAGAAATTTTGAAAAGAAACAATGGATGTGTACATTTGTAGTGTGTAGGTATTTTGAAATTTTGAACTTCTAGAAGATGTTGAAACAATTTGCCAAACTTGGAACGAAACACTCATCCATATTTGTTCAAACAAAGTTTAGAATTTCAATACACACAAGTTTAGGTTATAGTTTTTAATTCACATAAATGCAAGAGACTTAATAATAATGTAGTTTCCTAATTATTGAGAAAGAATAATGAAAATTAAATTAATTAAAAGGATTAGTAATTTTGATCACGGGATAAATATTGGAAATGACAAAACATCCCCTTTCTGACCACCTACTCTTAGTCTAAGACACGACGTGAAGCCAACAAATATTATTCTCCTTCAAACAATACCTGCTAACCCCCCCTACTAAAAATGAAACTAAACTTAACAATATGAAACATACAAACACAATGGAAAATGTAACGACCTTTATCTAATTAAACACGAAGTACATGCCAACAAGCTGAAAACAAAAGTTTGAAGTAGATATATAATAAAACTATTATATTACAAAATTAAACTCACGAACAAATTGTGAAAAGTGAGAAGGTTATATGACATTTAGCTATATCAAAAGAATTTAACTAACAAAAAACATAGAGCACTTTGGTAACCTAGTTCGGTAAATACGACCTATGTTTGGAGAGTTTCATAACTCAAATAAGAAATATTATTGAGATTTAATATTTATATTAATCCTATCACAAAGGTTACATTAACAAGGTATAACCATAACATAAAAGTAAACTCCTCTAAGGCTAGTTCAGCCTCTCCTGACTTAGTGAATTGGTTCCTCAATTTTGTTTTATTCATACATATTTCTTATCTTCTCAGATTTTACCCTTCAGCAAACAACCTTCAATGGAAATTTAAATGATAGAGGTAATCATTATACCTTCAACAGGAAATTCTTGAAAAGACGAAATCGTTTGTTCTTTGTAGTATCAGATTTCTTCGTCAACCTTAAAAAAAAATTCATTAACGTATAAATATACCCCTAGATATATTATACGAGTAACTTCTTCCAAATCAGGAGCATAACAACCTCACACCAAGATTCCTAAATAATAAGAAAATCAAGTAACTTAATGGAACTTCATTATCTTTCAATAAAAAGAATTCTTACATAAAAGAAATTAAATATTTTGACAAAATATCTTAACAAATTGGATGTACAACTAGAGTCAAGATATACTAGTAAGACACTCGAAATCCACTAGCAAATAAGCGAATGTAGTCAAATGTCGTGTCCACGTTCTCTACCTGCAAAGTAAGAAATCATTTTTGAAGAAATCATTTTGAAAATGATGAGCTAAAAAACCTAGTGAGTGACTAACTTTTAACAAAACATGCTCTTATAGAACAACGAGTAATAGCAAACCTTCCAAAACATTAAAACTAGTCCTCGAGAATGGTAGAGCTAAATCAATATACCATAACTCAAATCTTGAGTGCTAATAGCATAATACAATCAATGTTATTAGTCCATCCTCTAAAACCATCGGCTCAATAATACTCTGTGCATAACATCCTCCCCTGTAGGGTTATAATAAATATGTCTTTGGTATAGAATAAAGCATGCATGTTTTACAAATCATAAGCGCTTAGCATGTTTAAATAACTCTTTGCATAAACAAAATCTCCATATCTTTGTAGAACAAACTTTTGTTGGCTTTTTGGCCCTTAATCTCAAATTAATTTATTTTAATTATTCAATTAATTTATGTTTTGATGATAACAAATCTGATTTTTTTATTGACAATTTTATTAATTTGAATAGACCATATCGTAGAGCTTGGAAAAATGATTCTAACGCCTCTTGAGAATCACCCAAATCGAAGTTCAAATGAAGAAAATATTGCTAAAAGAAGGTTAACGGAAAAATACCCGAGATGGTGACGTGGCGACCAAGCATTCAATTTGAACCAATTAGAGAAAGCCACTTGGAGCAATGAAGGAGTAACAAATGTGGCTTTTTGTTATGTTTTATTGGCTTTTATAAAGAAAATGAATTTAAAAAGAAAATGATTTTAATATTATTATTTTCCTTGTGTCTAACGGCTAGTTGTTTAAAAGATGGTGAAGTTGCTTTATTGATTTCTTTTTAAACAAACTATTTTGAAAAGACATATTATTATATTGTTATTTGTATTGTGTCTAACGGCTAATTAAGTTTAAATCTCAACCATTCATTTTTCTTTTACTTATATCTAATGACCCAAATGATTTTGAATTTATCTTTCCTCTCTTTTTAAATACTTCACATTTACACAAGATCAAAAAAAAATATCTTTACAATCCTCAAGCAAAAAGCCAACATTGTTATTCTCTCTAAAGCTTTCAATTTTTATTCTTTTCATCTTGTTCTTGAGAGCTTCTTATTGTATTGTGAGGATTAAATTTGTGAGCTTCAAATTGTATACTCACTCTTTTAGAGAGTTTTCTTTTGTATGATTTAAAAACTTCAACATATTGTAACGGTTGGATCCTAACCCGTGGAAAGGATCGGGTTTGCTCTTGAACCCGAAAAAGGAGCAAGAATTGGTTCGGCTCAAATCCGTGGAAAGAGTCCAAAGAAGATTTTCAATCAAAATCCCAAGAGGTGCTTGGGAAAGTGGACGTAGGTTGAGTTTAACCGAACCACTATAAAATTACGGTGTCTTCTTCTCTAACTCTTTTCTAATTATTTTTTAATTTAATTTTAGTTACATACTCTTATTGGTTGAGTTGGATTGCATACTTCCATTCATATATTTTTATCAATCTTGTTATTTAACAAAGTTTACAAAGTTCTTTATATAAATTTAAAAAGTATCTAATTAGTTTATTTTAATTTTTATTTTGTCAAAAAGTTTATTTAAACCCTATTCACCCCCCTCTAGGGTTGCCATACCGATCCAACAACTTTGCTAAAATACTCTCAACTCAAATATCTTGAAACTATCGTAAACATGATTTTTTTTATAAATCTGATTCGTATGTTTTAAAAATTTAAATACTTTCTAAACTTTATCATCATGCTTTGGAATTCAAATATAAATCAAATATAACGCAAATACATTTGATCAAAGCATGCTTAAACATAATCTAGTAAAACAAATTGAAACTCATTTTGTCACTTACAGATGGTAGCTAACTCTTTGGCCTATAAATTTTCATAATCTTATCTTGTCCTTAGATAAGAGAATTCAAGTCCAATTTAATCCTCTAAAATCATAAAACATCAAAACTTAGCTTCAAGATCTCAAAAACGCCAAAATATAGTCAAAAAATGGTTATGACATGGTTGAGCGTTTTGAATGGACAGAAGGCAGCACACGTGCGCACATGCCCTTAAGATGCATCTTTGGTCGTGTGCTTATCTTGTGCACTATGCATGTCGCGTGCCTCATAGCTACATGACATGCGTTGTGCCTCACAACCTTCGCGTGTGCATCCAAATTACATACTATGCGCACACATGGCCTTACCGCATGGCCTAGGTGCACGCCACACGCCACCTGACTATGCACTGGTCATGCCGCATGCATGCTACTAAGTCTCGAAAACCTCTTACCTTTCAGACTATGAGCATAAGCTAAGCGCTGTATCTTGATGCTCGGCCAACCTTCACTCACCCTCTGCTCAAAAACTGAAAAATTTCAGAAAACCTCTTTCAACTTCCACACCTTATAAATTTTAATATAGCCATCAAAATAAAAGGGTTCATTCTTTAAACTTGCTTATAATTGTATTAACTAGCTTATAATTGTCTTAAATAGCTTATGTCCAAATTTGAATTTCAAATTCATAGTGATGCATTTTAAAGCCTTCCAAAAGTTAAAATTGCTTGTAAACCTTTTGAAAAATACCTTTTCCTCTTCCTTCAACTTGATGAAGATCTTCTTTTTTGTCCTCTTTGTTCAGCAGCCTCACCTCGCCAACTACATTTGATACTAACTAAAAAATTAGAATTGAATCAAATGAAGAAGTTGAAGAGACGCAATGCTTGGAAGTTGAAAAGTTATTTGGACAACTTAAAAGTCATAAAATTAAATGTTGATTATGTATTTGTTAAATGTTTGTTTTCATTTATTATAGTAGTTGAAAGGGCATAAAATTGTTGTAACCTTTCACTTAATATTTTAATTAGTATTAATAAGGTTGTCATTTCCACATTTTAAAGAAGAATTTGAATTAATGAAATCTGAAAAATTCTAAAATGTACAATTTTGTTCTTGTGATAGAATGTATGAATATTTTGAGCATTCAAGTGAGAACTGATCTACCTTGCATGTGGAGTGCTTTGAAGGTGGAGGATTGATGGGAGTTTTAAAACTTTTTTCAACCCTTAGTTTTTTAGATCATCTTAGTAATTTGAATCTAACTTGTCTTAGGGGTTGAAATCAAATTGGTTTTGGAGGTGTTGGGGTTGTGTTCTTTAAGTCTTGTTGTTTAACATGGTTCTTAGATCCAATGCACATGAGTTTCATATCATCAACATTCTTTTAGTGAAACTTTGAGACAAGAATCAAAGATAACGCACGAGGGAATTGAAAACAACCTCCGTTTGAAAATGACCTATAAAACTTTCTGCATGGTCAACTTTGTTATCTCCTACTTGTCGAAATTTAAAGTTTTGAATGATGTGGACACGTGTTCTCCACTCAACTGACTCCCCCTAGAACACCTAGGGGTCAACCACAATGCTTAGCATGTCACTTCACTTCCCAAAAGCCTCAACACAAAGCCCTTAACGCTTAGCTAACCTCGCAATGCCTTGGCCACAAAGTTCATCTCACATGCCCTTGACTTGCCTTGACGTCTAGCTTGGCACATGGAAGTTCTCATCATGTGTGGCTCTTCAACTCCTTGCAACATGCCTAGGCTTGCTTGCCCTCGACGCGTTGATACTATTGCTGCCTAGGACATGTCTTTAAAGGTTCTCAAGACACTCCTTTGACCACCTAGCTATGTCCACAAAGCCTAGGACATCTCCACACTTGGTCAAAAACCTCCTAACTTCCTTTCCTAGTGGCAAACCTCTCACGCCTACATTTGGAATCTTCTTCAGCTCTTATTTCAACCAGGCAACCTTAACCCAACTTCACTTTTCAACTTTCCATAAGTTTAGTTTTTTTTTTCTAAACATAGAAATTCTCAACTAAAATTAGGTTTAAGGTTTACAAAACAGACCAAATATTTAAAAGAAAAAACAAAATTGTAGCAAATTTTCACACGTAGTATCAGTTTTTTATCAATCTCGTTACTAGATCATCGATAGAATATGAACTTTTGTTTTATATATATATATATATATATTTGTTCATTTTGGTACATCTGAAATTGGCCAATAAACCGTATTTGAAGACGTTGGGCAACATGAAATGTGTCTAAATAAAATGTTTATCTTTAAAAAAATAAAATTCCAAAAACCCAAACGACTCTTTACTGAAATATAATTTGATTTCATTAACTATGTATTTGATAAGAAAACAAAATGATCAATTTATTTTGTTAAGCTACGAAATGGCCGGCGCCATTAATCCATGTAAAAGATCATCACATGCATGTAATTGTTTGGCATAACACACAACTCAAATAACATGAATCATATTTAATTCTTATGTGTGAGACTAAAGTTGATGATACACAATCGGATAGTTCATAATACATGATCATATAGTTCATGATATACAATGATTTTGAAAAGCTCTATAGTAAACGATCATGTAGCTTATCTCTGTCCACGACACATCGAAACAAATTAGTACAAGATTGATGATTGATTGAAAACAAAGATAATAATAGCAGAAGTATAATAAATAATAATAATAATAATTCTATAACAATATCATGATTTCAAAAAAATATAAAAGAAAAATTGAAGAAAAAGAAGAGAAAGAGAACATCGGCGATAATCGCCGCTGTGAAGAAGATTGAAAAAAAGAATGAAGAAATTGGAACCATGCGAAATTAGCGCAAATCTGAAATATTTAAAAAATGACCGAACATTTTATTTTATTATACGGGTTGTAAATACTTTCAAATTTTGTTACAAATTACCATGAAATTCAATATTATAAATAATGCCTTTACAATGGTTAGAATTCAAATTGGCATGATACCGCTCTAATATCATGTCAAATATGCAATGTTATTTTTATAAATTGAATGAAGGAAAATTTTTTAAAATAACAAAATAAATTAAAATATTTATAAGTTGCACTAAAATTTTGGATTCTATCAATAATAGTCTCCTATCACTATAGTATATCAATGACTATCGATAATAGAATTTGTTATAGGTTGTAAATATTTGATAACTTTTGCTATTTTTAAAAATTTCTTTTGAATTAAGCTGATGATCAACTAAATAACACAAACATAAAAATAGAATGTTAAAGTATTTTTGAAAATTCTTTTGAATTAGACAAGATGATCAACTAAATAACAAAAAGATAAAAATAGAATGTTAAAGTTAAAACGATACTGATGAATATAACATTTTACAACTTTAAATATTGGTTTAGTGAGCTCACCACTTGATACCAATAACCAATCAACAATGAGATAAACTAAAACTATGCTATAAACGTGTGAGGTAAAACCAAACTCAGCATATATCACTAAGAAATCTTTTTGTTTCATTTTTATCCAAAAAAAATCATTTAGTTCACTGTTATTAGGTCAATTATTTTTTACACTAAACATGCAAAAAAAAAAAAAATGTTGAAACTTCAACAAAATGAAATTTAATATCAAATCTAGAGAAAATGACTAACTTTACCGAGATTGAAATTCAAAATATTCTAATATGATACCATGCAAGATACCATGCAAGATAACATAAGGTTCTTCCTCTTAACTAATCAACATAATAAAATGACAAACTAATATATGTTATGAACATTATGGTTTCAAGGTGGAAAATTCAATTAACATGCCCTTCCAAAAATCTCTAGATCACCTTAATTAATTTGAAAAGTATATGACTTCAATAATAAGCATTGATATAAATAAATAAAAAAAAAAATCCCTCCCACCCCACCAATCCTAAATCTATTTCTATCTCCATTCCACTTTTTTCGTTTTTTTTGTGCATAAAATTACCTCATCTCAATCATTTCTCAGATCTATCCATGGCAATATATCACCTTGCACATTAATGAGAAGAACGTTAAAGGGTTTTGGTCCTTAATCCCAACAAAAAAGAGTGCAGAATCATATATAAAAAGGAAAAAAGATTAGCATGAAGGATAAGATGCACAATAGGCATATACTTGATTACAAGTGCCAAGTTTCACAAGAGAGAGAGATTAGAGAAAGTGTTATGCTCGAGATTTTGAGTGGAGTTTGGGGTCCAATTCACAGACCAACTTTTTTTGTCCACTAACTTTGAAATCATGGAGAAAGAGAGTGTCCTCATCAATATCATCAACCAAAGAAGAAAAAAGATCACTTAGACTGTACGGGATATAGAATTTGTGGACCCTAAATCCTTTCATTTTAAAAAAAAATAAATGAAATACCTTCCTCCCTACACCACACAACTCTTATGCTTTTCCTTTCTTTTCCTTTTTTCATATTATATTTGTCTAATCATAATATGATTTTAATTTATTGATTAAGACATATACAGTATTTTCAAATCTTAAGAACAAATATCTTCTGTTAAATTTCTATTCTACTCCTTCAGTGAATTTTGGTTATGGAGTATGTCCCTCAAGGATGATAACGTCTACTACTTATAAGTAGTTTATGTTTCTCATTGTAATTAAGGTTACATTTATTTACATGCCATCCTAATCAATCAATAGTAATATGAAAAAGTGAGGGCTAATGACTTACGATTTTCTGATAATTCTATCACTATATAAATGAATTAATGTTTGGTTGCACTATTAAAATCATATTCTCGACCTGTAATATAATCACACTGTGTGAGAAGGCAATTAAGCAATTCAATTATTATTGGGTGAAGCTTTGAGAATTTTTTATATGTTTCTCTCACGTCATCCCTCCATCCGTTCTAGTGTTTAATTAATTTCAATATATATATATATATTGATATTGGTATGATTGAGAAATACATCTTACTAAATAGTCATATCGTTTTTAATCATGTTGTTTCGATAGTTGTTGATGTCATTATATAAATATTGATTACCGATATTTCGATATTTGTATTGGTTGAGTGTCGATATTGTATATATAGATGTAATCTAAGCTAAGTATTGATTTGTACACCGTAACTAACCTACCAAAATAATAATATATAATAAGAAAATTTACTTTTAAAACGATATATACTACACTACCCACCAACAGTAGCTACTTTCTGGGGTGGCATATTTTCATGGCCTATTTTTCTAATTAAGATTCACACATTATTAAATAACATATTACTTTATTTTCAAAATTCTTAAATATTTCCAATACCAAAAACAATGAATCAAAGATAGCATGAAAAAATGTTGAGTTCCACAATAATACTAAAACTTTCCAACTTTTCTGTTCTTGAAATGCAATAGAAACAAGGCAATAAAAGAAAAAAAAGAAAGAAAGAAATAAAGAAGTGGAGTAGTACACGCTCTATCTCATTCTAGTTCCACAAAATAATAAATGAGAAAAACAAAAATGGACAAGTCAAAAAGCAATCAATACATGATTCGATTTGACAGTCTTAAAAGAAAACGAAATTCCTTTACACCCACCACTCTCTAACCAAGTATGTGTGTATATATATATATGTCCATTACAAACAATGAAACTGTGAGAGGAAAAAAAAGATGCCCGAGAAGAAGAAAATGAAGGTAAAGAAAGGATGGTTAGCTGTGGAAGTAGGGTTGCAAGAGGAAGATGAAAGACTAGAAAGATTTGTAGTTCCAATATCTTATTTATATCATCCTCTATTCAAGAATCTTTTGGACAAAGCTCAAGAAATTTATGGCTACCATGCCAATGGTCCTCTTCGGCTTCCATGCTCAGTCGACGACTTTCTCCAACTCCGATGGCAGATCGAGAAAGAATCTGACCAACATATTGACAAACAAAATCATCATCGTCATCGTTATCGCCACCACCATCACCACTATCATCTTCCACTTGCTTTGTCTTTCCAGTCTTGTTGAGGAGAACTTTTGTTTAGATGGATGGGTTTAGGGTTAGAAAGATGTGAACCCTAATTCAAAAAACATGTGTGTGTATGTCTTAGCTTTCTTCTTGCTGTATATTTTTTAAAATTGGCAATGAAGATGGATTTGTGTTTTGACATAAAAAAAAAAAGTTTAATGAATTGGAGGTTTAGAATAACAATTTTTGTCGCTATGAATATATATTTTTTTTGTTATCATTAATTGTGGGGAGAGAATCTTTTTTCCAACCCTTCATTTGTGGGTGATTCTATAAAAAAGGTCAAAAGTAAACTAAACTTTATGCCCGCAATGAACACATTTGTAGAATAATAATGTAGCAGTACTATTTATATCATCGAATTTAAGTGGTTTGAACATTGAGCTAAAGGTGCTTTTTATTCGGGTTGTTTGGAGTATTTGACTATTTGTTAACCCAACCAGTATTTATACCAATAAACTTCATAACTTGGTGTTTAATGGATCAACCAGCAGCTACAACAGATAAACAACTTCAGCAGCATGCTCCAACTAATGCCTCCTACAATCAACCTCTACATCCAACTCCACTTATATCGTCGAATATGATTGACACCTCACTTTGATGACATGCTTTGATTTGATGACCATCTTAGAAAAATCAAGATGACTCATACTCCTTGTTCCTCTCATTGCCAATAAGCTTTGAAATGGAATTTCATACTATCAAATTAATATGGTATCAAAATCCATTAAGTCTAAACGAGTATTCGATCCAAGTGAACACAACACACACATACCTAATAATAAAGCATAGCCTATAATTAACTATTGAAATTTTATTATATCCGTACGATATCAGACTATTTTATCTCTCTCAAGAAGTAGAATATATGGTTATATGTAAAATATTATAAAATATTTGCATTTTGATTCTTATTCGAAGGATTAAACAAAAAGTTAAAGCAAACAAACATAACCACCAGGAAAGTCGTACTTATCTTTTCTTTATCATAAAATACTTACTAAATATTCGTTCACTTAATAACGAATTTTGTATTCTAAACATTGATTTTCCAACTCCTCCTACATATTAACTAGAACTAAACTCAATACTCTAAACAAATCTCGTATATGATAAGAAGCTAGCATGGGTGAAAATCATTTTTGAAAGAGTTATCTTTCTACTTTTCTAAAACCCAAGCCCTAGTAAGGCTAATTATAGTTTGCACACTATTAGGCAAATTAATATATTTAGTTATAAGAAAAGTTATCTAAACTTGTCTAATTCAATTAATTAACACAACCAACTCCTTGGTAAAGCAAAATAATGTTGATCTTTATGTAGATTGGCATGGAAAGGACGCGTTTAGACAATAAGGAAGTTGCCTAAACAGTTAGGTTAGGGCCACTGAGGCCACTAAAGCTTAGTTGTGGCAAATAATGTGTGGAATTTTCTCACAACTTCACATCTATCTCTTAATTGGCTCTCTGGATCAAACTAGAAAGGTTTGGAAGAGAAAAGCTAATTAGTTGTCCTTCATGATGTGAAGGCACTAGCATGCATGATGATCATCACCAACTGGTCTATTGAAGAAAGAGTCTGTTGAGTTGGAAGGGACTCTTTAGAGCTGTGGATGAGGTTGAAAAACTATTGCCTTTTATGTTCAAAATTTATTGGGAGTGATATTGCTTATAATAAATGTAGCAAAGGATGTCCATCGTAGCATACTAGGCATTATTTGTGACTATTCGGTATTCTTGTTCAAGTAGTCTAAATAGTCTTTGTTTTGTTTAGGGGTGATTTTAAAATTGCTAAAAACTCTTTTCTATCATTTTCAAAATCAAATTTAATAGAATGAAAATAAGTATAAGATTAAATATTAAATTGATTTTTAAGTGATAAATTTTGTTTGTCGAAATAATTTTAAATACAATAAAAGTGACATTAACTATTTCACCCTTCCTCTCTCTCAGCAAACACCTTTAGTTTTGAGTTTGTGACGTGGAAAACTATGATCTTTGTTTTTTTGTCTATGTGTACACATTCAAATAATCAATAGGGGAATTAAACACTAGGTATAACTTCAAATCTGAGAGAGAAATATATATTATTCACCCTACAATTTTTGAAACTTAAAATCTGAGAGATAAGCATGCATGCATAGTTAGTTTTTCCACTTAGTTTTGGAGAGGATTCCAATTTGTTTAGGATATTTGTCTTAAAGCACGTTTATGTAAACGGTTCATTATTCTATTAAACTTGTTTATGTGTTTTTCATTCCTACTATACAATGATAGCTGTGTTTTAATTGATATACGTACACTTGATTGGTTCCTCTCTCTCAACAGTTTCTTTGAATGTTTTTCAACTACTTATTCTTACATAGATATACTTGACTTTAATAACTACACAAGATAATGTAATATATATAGTAGAATGAATAAAGAAAACGTAGATACAAAAAGATTTAGATCACAAGTTGTTGAAGTGTGTCAATAATAGATATCGCTAACAAAGTGTCAATATACATGTTCATATGCACTCGATAGATTATTACTAGTAAAAGCAGTGGGCAATACAATTAGTGACATAAAAAAACAAAGACAAAAGTAATCACCAATTTTTATTAATCCTCCTCTTTTTTTTCTTTTGGTGTAGAGCAGAATGGAATATTATATTAGGTTATATATGGAGGTACTTTCAGTTTAGTCCTATGGTTGTACCTGCAGAGGCTAAGGTCATTTTACATATTTGAGAATGTGGATTCCATTCAAAGACCCGTACGGACACCGCCCACAATGCCACAAAAAACCAAAAGGCGCACAATGCACGTTGCTCTGGCCGGCGCCGACCCACCCAGTTTTATGATGTTAACTCTTCATCTCTTTATTTTTTTTCACTCCCCATCCTCATTCTCTTCTTAATTCCTTTCATTTTCTCTAAATATCCCAAACATTTATTCTCTTTTTTATTCAAAACTTTTCGATAAAATATAATTACTTCAATATTTAAATTACTCTTCAACTGTACAAATTTACATAAATTCAAGAATATACAAACTATTTACCTTCTATACCAAAAAATGAATGATATATATTACTTTTATATTATTTCGAAAATATTCATGTTGAATAAGATATTTTGAGACCAATCACAAATTTCTACGTTATTGTGATGAAAAATACAGATATTTAAATTTGGAATTGATTAAAAATTGGCATGTGTCACAAATTAAAATTGAAGATATAAATTGGTCAATCATGATGATGTCATATGTTTTCATTATGATCAGTTGGATCAAGTTAATGATTCTGATCAAATTAAATATTATTTACATTGGCTAAAGTTCAATTAAATTAAAAAAATAAGCTCAATTTAGCTCAGGGTCTAAATATGACCTAAATCCATTTCATTGAGCCCATGGGTCTGGTCCATGGACCAATCAGGTTCAAACTCATAAAACCTACTAGACAACTCTATAAATAAAGGAGTTCCCTTCATTTGAAGGGAATAGGAAATTTTTTACTTCAAAAGTTACAGTGAGAATTTTCCCAATAATTAGAAGATTTCCTAACTCTTGAAGTCGATCACCCTCGAAGATTTATTTAATTTCTTTGAAAATGCAAGCTTTCTTCCAAGATTTCAACATCACGTGCTCCGTTTCCTCAAATCAAGCGTAGATGTTCAACTGAGAGAGAGAATCAAAGAATCAAATGGTAGAGACAGAATCACATTGCATCAAATCAACATAAATTTAACATCAACACAAGTTCAACTTCACAAATTAAATTTCTCTAGAAATCTCATGTCAACAAATTGACACGTTTGGTGAGACATCTCTACCTCTCATCTCTCTCTCCTCATCCAAATCTACAAGCAAACTAATGGCACCCAAGAAAGTTGCATCCAAATCATGACGTGATAACTTGTAGAAATACGCAAGTTATTATGGCCTTTTCGATAGAACAATGGAACCAAAATGCATGATAATGTGTCAAAACGCGTAGCTTCTATTACAGGTTCATAATTATAAGAGAATACAACTTGCACAAGTTTCTACGCCTTTTTATCCTGGTTTTGAATGTTCTATCGCAGGATTATAGAAAAAGGAAGACATAGTGAATTGCGGAGGAGCACGTGCAAAGGCTAAACGATAGGAACTCTGTCTAGCGAATAGAATTCCTAAACGAGAAACCACATCACCAAGCGAGGAAGATTCACTAGCATACAAGAATGGTAGTTGGAGTTGATGTGACTTGAAAGGCTGCAATCGGCGCTGACATGCTCAGAAGAATAGAAGTTTGCCGCCGAAAGTAGTCTATAAAAGGACTTCATTCCTACCATGTATTTTGGCTGGCTTGAATGGGCCAAAACCAATAGGGTTTCATAGGAGCCAGTGGAAAAGACTAGCTTTTTTCTGTAAAAGCTTCTACCTCTTCTTCAGTCAATCTCGTAACTGAGAGCTTAGAGAGATCAAAGAAATATTCCATTTCTTTTTTCCCCTTAACTTGTAATATCTTTTCACATCAATATTCCATTTCTTTTTTCCCCTTAACTTGTAATATCTTTTCACATCTTTACTTTTCATTTTTGTATTTCGTTATAATGTATAATGTTTATATTGTACCTACCTAAGGCCTACATTCTTTAATACATTATCTATTTATCCCCTTTCAATCTATCATTCATTTACTGTTCACATGTCAAAGTGTTATAGTAATTAAGACTTGTGATACGTTCTTGATAAGAAGTCTAACTTAATAAGGTTGATAGTAGTTTAATTGAGTTATTCTCCATCGCTTAACAAGTGTTTGTCGCCAACTACTCGAGAGAGTAAGTAGCAAAGATAAAACTAATGCACATGAGAAGTTTGGAGACAAACTTCATTTTGGTGATTAATCCTCCATCATTTGTGTTTCAAAAGGATAACAAATATGGTGATTTGGCACCGAGAGGTTTCCACCCTTAAAAGAGAGGTAATATAAGTCTTATAATTAACCACTTTTAGATAGATATCACTTAATGAAGTTTTATTATTTGCATCACTAGAGGCAAGCAAGTGTGGCGTTTAAGAAACTGAGAGATGCTCAATCACCTTAATTAGAGGCTAGTTAATTGATCGTTGTCACATCAAGGGTTGTTGCATGGCTTAATCGTCTAACAATGCAGAGACATTCATTCACCTTTCTTACTGCAAGTTAGTTCCTTCCTCACCCTCTCGCCATTCTTACCACCTTTTACAGAATCTCTAGTGTAGATATTAGGATTAGTACTTAGATGCAAATTTACTTTATACTGTATAGTTATTTTATACCGCCCAGATGAAGAAGTAAGAACAACATGAAAGTATAGGAACATTTGACTTTGGAAAGGGTAAGGTATACACTGGCGCCACAAAGAGTATGTTCTTAAAGGATGAAAAGGTTGCAAACCCACCAGTCTTATGTTATATCCCTCTGTCAAGGTGCAAGATAGGCAAGTCGCCGTTCGTGGAGTCTAGAAGGATTGAAAGTTGGTGACAGTCTTAAAAGAAAGCTTCACTACACCGCTGACTAAAATAACAAAGCAAAAGATAAAGTTAGACCTGACGAAAGCAAACTTGCCTCAAAGACGGACAAAAGACGGATTCGAGCCCAAAGCTTACAAATTAATGACGAAAGTAGGTTATGATTTTACAGCTCATATCGAGTTCAAAAGCATGAAAATTCATGAACAACCTGAGCTATCCAGAACTCAAAAGGAGTTGTTACAGGAAGGACATGCTATACACATGTCAAGAAAAGGACTTGGATACAAGTCGTAAGAGTTGATCCATACAACTAGAAAGCAGAAGGAAACAGTGGTTGACAACATTCATATAACTAAAGAGGAGGTTGATAGTATGGAAGAAAGAGGAGGTGATAGTCAAAGAACCTCAGTGTTTTACTGAATTAGATCGCATGTTTCACGCACTCCAGTATTTGAAACACTAAGCATGATAGAGGCAGAAAGAGAAAGTCATTGGTCAACCTCTAGCCTTGACCGACGTTTGACCTTTTGAAGACTAATTACGACCTCTAAAAATGAGAAAAATACATGTGAAGCCTTGATGGCTCCAAGACTGATGGACTTAGTCGCATTTCTACTTCAAGAAGCTACAGAAGACTGGTTGATATTGAAGAGCAAAAGCATGGAGGGTTAAGCTAGGTTTGTTCAAACGAGGCATTTAATGAGAAATTTTATATGGAAACTTATTGCGAGGAGAAAGGCAATCAATCTCACATTTGGTATAAGGTCAGATGATAGTGGTGGCATATGAAAAGAAGTTTTACCGAGTTGGCAAAGTATGCATTGACGATGGTGGACTCAGAGAGAGGGAGAGATGTATGTGTTTAGAGAGAGGTCTTAAGAAGGAAATACAGTAATGGTGAGTGTCGCATGGTGTAAATTTTCTAAGTTGATAGAGACAGTATTGTGAGTAAAGAAGAGTTTAGAAAGCATTAAGAAAGAACTGGTAGAGGATAGTGAAAGAGTTGGTGAATAGAGTGAGAAGAAAGGTAAACAAGAAAGTAAAGGAAATAAAAGAATGAAAATACGCTACAAAAGGATCATTTTGGAGTGGTACACTCAAACCTTAGTGTGTGGTTGAAATTAAAGCATACAGGTAGATGTCAAAGAAGTACAATTACCTACTTCAACTGCGGAAAGGAGGGGCATTACCATAAGGAATGTTAAGAAAAGCAAAAACAAGGCTTTAGACAACAAGTAGTGGTCTCTCACCCAGTACAAAAAAAACGACCCCATGAGAGCCAAGTTTGAACAAAGGTAAGGAGAAGGTGAGATTTCGAGGACGAAAGTTTTAAAGGAGACGAGAAATGTGAACCCCTTGTTTTGGAATAGAAGGGTTGAAAAGGGAGTGCAAATACTAAGTACAAAGGTTAGACGTTTTGAAAAAACATGCATTCTAACTAACCAACACAAAAAAGATTTAGATATGCGTTCAGGCTAGGTGATGTGATCAAAAGAGTTATAGGTTTTTTAGCTAGATAAGGAAGGACTAAGGCGAGGAAAGAAAGTTGGGAATATGTGATGACTCATTAATTTCGTTTATTTAGCAAGATACCCGTTGGGTTAATTTTAAGTTAAGTTTAAACTCATGCATTTTGACGTTTCACTTAAAGGTGTTAGGGCTGCCCAAGTCGTGTCCACGCTTGGAACATGAGGAAAAGGCGTTTTGGGTGAGGGTTGTTCTTAATTTTAATATATTACCTATTCCAAACATCTTTGACTATTGTTTCAATTATTTCACACGTACTTTGTTAATTAAACATCTTTGACTATGAATACAAGTTAATAATTTAGAGTCCCCACGTATCTATAATTGTTATGTGTTGGCAACCTAAGTAGCAATAATTGTTTAATGATTGTGTACTATTGTAACTGAGCTTAAATAGTTGGCATGTTCAAGTTAGTACTAAAAACTTAATCCGTTAGTTAATTAGGTGTTACACATATTAATCAATGATCATTACGATTATCCCTCAAAATGTATTGTAAGTATAAATTAATTTAGAATTCGTAACATATTCCGTCGATCGACACTGAGTTTAATTAGAATGCATGGCTTAGTTAATAAATTAGAATTCACTCGGCACTTCTGCATTATATTGAGTACACCTGATGCAGTATGATATCATTGTTACATTTGGGGGATTCCATCTTTCCTATTCCAAGAGTTCAGTTATTGAATTAAGTGTTAATTGCATTTTCTTTACCACTTTAATTAGAAGATAAGTTTTGTGAAGCTATTTTTTTTTATTATGTGCTCGGTCTCACTGCAAAAAGCTACCTAGTTTTAGTACTTATATCAGTATTATAAATGTTATTAGATTTGGTTGGCTCAAATCTAAAATTCTCTTCGCTTCCTTTTACTTTCTTTTCCCTTAAATTTCGAATTACCATTATTTCTTAACGTAGGTGATGAATCAGTATTTGTGAGTATATATGAAATATGTCCCAAAGTGTATATTTATTGGTGAGACGAACGTTCTTCTTACATACATTTAAAATGAAAACTCTCCTCTCAAACCGACAAGTGTTCTTTTGTATGATGTGTTTCTATTCACATGCTTTATAGTAGGAGGATTATTTCTAGCTAGAAGATCACCAACATCAAATTGCTTCAAAGTCAAGTACGCTTTTGAATTTTAATAGTTGAACTCCAAATAAACGACTATGTAGCATGTTACGCTATTTCCATAAGTACACATGGGCCCTTTAATCATGTGTTTTGTCCAACAGAGATGCATAGGGTGTTTCACTCATCGTTTCAGTTCATGGGGATGGCAATTAGTCTTCCCAATCTTTGCATGCGATTGATCATCTTTACGTAACATAATTTTGGAACTTCTCCATTCTTCTTCTTCTTCCTTCGTCATTTTGTTTTCTGATCTTTCTTCTCTACTCATTATTCCCTTCTTTTTCTTTCCTCTCCTTTTTCTCTTTTACTTTCTTTCACTTCTCCTTTTATTTTCTTCTCATATTAATTATTTCTTTTTTCTTCTTGTTTTCTTTATTTTTATTCCTCCTATTGTTCTTTTTCTCTTTAGTTTCCCCTTCCCAGCTATACATGAAATCAAACATCGTTTATAGTTTGTCGAATACATGAAATAGAGAAAACCCGACCAATTGCCAATAGTCAATCAGTCACCGTATTCACCTATTCCAAAACACAGCAAAATGCTCCGAAAAACTAACAATAAAGTTGATGGTGAAAATCGATTTGAACCAAAAATGGATGCTCATCTCTATGTGTCCTTAGTCCCATGCTTGGAAGGAATGTTTTTAGAGTCCTCATTCCTCAGCTTGAGATTGCTCTATGTCAAGCACATCTCATTCCAAGGAATATTTTAGGCCCAAGGTATTTCTTGCTGCTAATTATCAATTCTATTAAACATCTTTTCAATCATATATTTATAGATATGATATTAGTTCAAGTATGTACCCTCTAAAACTTAGGCGTTATAGTCCAACTTGATAATTAAATATTAATAAGTAGAATTGTCAAAAATGGTAAATTTGATAAAACGTTTACAACATATAGCAAAATTTTCAGATTTTATTAATAATAGACGTTCATAGACATTAATATGTTTCTATCAGTGATATTGACAGATAATGATAAAAGTCTATCAGTTTCTATCACTGATATAATCCAAAATTTTGTTATAGCTTGTAAATATTTTAATTTATTTTGTTATTTTTAAAGATGTTCCTATTAATAATATCGTTTTAGAAATTGAATAATATAAAATATTTTTAGGAGTGTTCTGAAAAATCATTTGCTCTAAAAGGGTGATTAACCCAACCCAAATTTTGCCAATTTGGGTTGGGTTCAAATAAATTAAAATTTTATGGGTTGAGTTCGTTTATTGAGATCATCTAAAATAATCCAAACCAACCTAAACTTATTATTAACTTTAGAATAGGATTCTCTTGAAAAGTATAACAAACCGGCAAAGTATTTACATGGTATAGAATAATTTCGAAAATGAAAAAGCTCACACGTCCACAATGAAAAATACCAAAAATGTCCAATAATTAATTGGCCATAATATATCTGAAAAACAATTGTTCATATTTGGCTATTCTTTCCTATACCATTGTTTAAATTTGGTAACGATTCTTTCAAGATTTTTTTGGTACGCGATCGTTTAATTTAATCGTTTAAATTTGGGTAATCAAATCTAAACTATTTTTTTCAAGATTTTTTTGGTACGCGATCCTTTAGATTCGACACATGATCGTTTAATTTAATCGTTTAAATTTTGGTAGCCAAATCTAAACGATTTTTTTCAAGATTTTTTGGTACGCGATCCTTTAGATTTGACACATGATCGTTTAATTTAATCGTTTAAATTTGGGTAGCCAAATCTAAACGATTTTTTTCAAGATTTTTTTGTATACGATCGTTTAGATTTGACACACGATCGTTTAGATTTGATCGTTGAAATTAAGGTATCCAAATCATAACAATTTTTTCAAGATATTTTTGGTACGCGATCATTTAGATTTGGCATATGATCGTTTATATTTGATAATTTTTTTACATGATCGTTTACATTTAGCAATCTAATATCTCAACAATTTTTTCATGGTATTTTATAGTTGGCACACGATCTTAAGAAACCAAATAACTGTTTGAAAAAATGGTATCATCTTGAACCAAATAACTATTTAAAAAATATAAAATAAATTACAAAAGAAGGCGAAAAGATGATGGGAAGGAAAATTAAAGAAAAATTGCATAAGAAAGAATATGAAAAGGAAGGGCAAGTGAAAATATTTTTAAAAAATTGCAAAAGAAGAAAAAAAGACATGAAAAGAAAAAATATCGTAGAATAGGAAAAAAAACATCACAGAAGAAAAAAAAATCGCAGAAGAGAAAAAAAAATAATGATAAGGAAGAGCAAACTTAGAATTTTTTAAAAAATGGTTAATTTCATGAGTTATTTTGTCGGTTCGTTATATTTATAAAGTAGAGATAACCGTGAAAATGGCAAAATAATAGAGTACAATTTAGAAAATAGCAAATTTTAAAAATAATTTGATTTTTAGCAAAAGCGCATAGGTAGATTTTTTTTTGCCAATTTTCAACCGATCTTACCTCTTGATAGTTTGCAACTCATTTTTTTCAGTTATAGTGTATTTGTGCAGCGTAAAATAATGGAATATAACACAGAATTACGATTACAATGTATTTGCATATCATTCAATTTTATAATAATATTAAATATATATTTATGTTTTAGATTGAACTCATTTAACCAATATATGCTAGATTCATGCCTTCAATTTATAACAGATTATCAGATTTGTACCCTTCAAATCAAATGCTTAACAAATTATTTTTAATAATATCTATTTATTTCACACTATTTAAATCATTGATAATATTATTCCTTCAAGGTACGTTTCATAACATTTGCTTAATGAGGCCAAATATCATATATAGTGTATTTGCAAACTATAATCAATTTTAGAAAGTATTAACCATGATATTTTTCTGATTGACAAGATTTTTTTCCCTAAATATATGTCTATAATTCATAATAAATTTTTGGATTTTTAGTATTTCAATCAAATTAATTAACATTTATTTATTTAATTCATAAAAAATGTTTAATAAAGATTTCCCTAAAAAATTGCTAAAAGATTTTCAACCGTTCCTTATTCATTAGATTGCATAATATTTTGAATTCAAATATTACGAAATCTAATCCCTAAAACAATGACAATCACTAATGGTATATTTTTCGTATGATTTATATTTCAAATTATTTTTAAAAAAATATTAGATAATAAATAGTACAATGGTTATGAGAATTTCAATAATTCCCGAGTCATTATATTTTATCCCTACAATTGTGCTAGTTAGGTTGATTTTTATTAAAAAAAAATAATTTATCGTGCCTCTTGTATCAAATAATTAATTTTTCACCTTGTGTTTTTTAATTACAATAATATTCATATTTATTTTAATTAGACGTTTTATTTTGTTTGTAGCGTTTTATTTCTAATCATTCTTGCTATGCATATTTGAATCAAGAAGTATAATATGTGTTTATACCTTTTTTTTGTGTAAGATAATACATGACCAAATATCATACTGTCACAGATACAATATATTAGCAAATTGCAATCAATTTTGAAAAATATTAACTAATTTATGATATTTTTTAGATTAGCAAGATTTCCTGAATATCTCCTAAATATATGCATATAATTCATAATCAATTTTCGAACTTTTAGTATTTAAATCAAATTAGTTAATATTTATTTATTTAATTCATAAAATTTATGTTTAATAAATATTTTCTCTAAAAAAAATGGAGAATTTTCAACAACTTCTCAATCTAATCCCTACAACAATGGTAGTTATTAATTTAAATTTGAATTTTTTATATTTTAAACAATTTATTATATTTTATTGTATACAATATTTTCAAATTTGTTATATTTTAAAACATTTATTAACTATTTATTAAATAATACATAACATATATTTTTAATAACAATTTGAATTTTAATTTTAATAACAATTTGAATTTAAAATTTATAATTTAATTATACTTCAACGACATTTTTGCAATTATTTGAATCTTCATCTTTAAAGTTTTATTAAAGAAAAGAAAAGAATGAGATTGAGAGAGGGGGCAGCCACCCAGAGACAAACACAACGAGAGATAAATTTTTTCTTGCAAACAGTAGAGAAGAAGAGCTCAAATGAATCTCGAACGTATGAAGAACTTGAAGAACTCATCGATTTGAGTGGACGAACTCATCGATGTATACAAGTTTTGAATTATATAGTATAATTTCATGATTTTTATCTTTATTATAATATCAACAATGTTCCCTTTTTAAATTCTTGGATGAATTGATGGTTTCAAATGGTCTTCAAACTTTCTTTAGGGTTTCGAATGAAAGAAGGAAGTGGTCGAAATCCAAGGGAAAAAATGATCACTTGTAGATATTTTAAATTTTGAGCTTCCATTAATGACAACTTGTCTAATTTTTATGTTTTTGGGGAAAATTTTTTATGTAGCATGTATGTTAGTTCAATTACAATGTATTTGAGATTTATGTGAACAATTGTATTTTACGTAATGGTTTAGGGCATTTGAAGGATTGTTTCGTTTATTCATTTTTCTAATTTTTATGCTTTTCTATTTTAACAATTTAAATTTATTTTTGTTATTTTATCAAAGTAAAAGTATGTTGTTTGACAACCTTATAAACCACCCTTTACAACATATATAACTATATTTATTGTAGTTTTATTTGATTTCATTAATTTACTTGGGATAATTTATTCTCAAACAACTTCTTAAAAATAGTTTTTAATCACTTTGGTAAGAAAATTTTCATTTTATAAATTAAAATTGAGTTGTTAATGATGAAAATAATTAAATCAATCTTGTATATATTTAACATTCATAAATGGCCCAACTAACCCATGCAAACCAACCCAAACCAAATGTTTGTGAATTTATTTTGTAAGGACAATGCATAAAATGACATTTAAACCAAAAATAATATAATAAATAACACAAAAATGAAATAATTGTATATAATAAACAAAAATTGGTAAAGGACAAAAGCTCACGTGCTAACAAAAGATAACTTATATATCAATTACTATCACTAATAGTTGCTACGAGTTATATCAGTGATATATTTTAATTTGAGAAATAAACTTTCAAGTGCAATTACCTGTAGGTACTTGTTGGAAACTCATGCACTAAAGGGTAAACTTGGAATTCTAAAACATTTTACAAGTTGACTAGTCAATATTTCCTTTAATTGTAAAATATTTTAAAGTTGTGCTATATTTTCTAATTATTTTTTTAGTTATGCTATTTTTTATTATATTTATTTTTTAATAAGACTTATTTGAGTTAAAAAGGTTTACATCTTAACAATTTAATTAGCTGGATCTAAAAGATCCTTCAATCCAATCTAACCCAATTCATAATATTTTTATTGTTTTCCATCTCGAAGTGGATGCATACATAGAGACTAATGTTTTTATTTAAAAGAAAACAAAGGTAGTTGTGAGAAATTTAAGTTTTATTTGAAGTATAAAAACTAATTTTTTTTATATTTAATTAAAATTGAGGATTAAAATAGTAACAAAATCAAAATCTAAAGGCACTAATATAATATTTCAACTAAGCCTAAAAAGGGAAAGAGACAACAAGAAAAACTAGAATTAGGCATTTAAGATAAACCTCTAGTTTTTCTTGATAACCGTTCTTGTTTCTCATTTCCAAATTTTAAGAAACGTTTTTTAAAATTTGCCAAAATTTGAGAACTATGGTAAGTAGATTCTTCTATCTTTGTTCTCATTTTATTTGATTCAATTTCTAATATTTACTAAAATCTACAGTTAGTTCATTGGTGAGAAGACATGATTGAAATCCAATTTAAATGTGTCTTTACAAATCTACCAAAGCCGTCTATTTATAGACAACTTGGCAAGTAGGAGGTGGATTATATAATCACTAAGAGGTCATGTTTGTTTGACATATGGTGAACACTAAACACATTCATGAGTTGACATGTGGCTATGGCCACTAAGCGCACACTAATTGGCATCCACTATTATTAATATTATTTACAACACTCTCCCTTAGATATCCATTACATATATGAAATATGTCTCGTTAAAATATTATTAGGGAAAACCCCCAATGGAAAAAAATTATAGTGAAAGAAAAAGAGTACATATTTCATATATACTTACAAAAATAAAATTTACTCCCCTCGTGGTAACATCACTTCAAATCTTTAAGTCACAACATTTCAATGCTGTGTACCCAAATTTTCAAAGGTTGCGGTAAGTAGTGATTTTGTAAATAAGTCTACCAAATTATCTTTTAAACAAATCTGATGTAATGTGATGTCACCATTTTCTTCAAGATCATAAGTATAGAAAAGCTTCGGTCAGATGTGCTTTGTTCCATCACCTTTAATATAACCTCATTTTATTTGAGCTATGCATGTTGTGTTGTCTTTGTATAATATTGTTAGGGAGAGTTTACTAGAAGACAAACCACATGATTCCCAAATGTGTTTAATCATCGATCTTAACCATATACATTCTCGGCTAGTCTCATGAATTGAAAGAATTTCAGCCTAATTTGAGGAGGTGGCTGTTATGGTTTGTTTTACTAATAGCAAAGATATAGCAGTTTCTCCACATGTGATTAGATAACCTGTCTGAGATCTAATTTTCTATGGATTAGATAAATATCTAGAATCTTCAAAACCAACTAATTTAATATTTAATTTATTTAAATAAAATAATCACATATCAATTGTTCCTCGGAGATAATAAAGTACATGTTTAATTCCATTCCAATGACTTTTTGTTAGAGAGAAATTGTATCTATCTAATAAATTTACTGAAAATGCAATATTTGGTCTAGTATTATTAGCAAGATACATAACTGCACTAATTGCACTAAGATATGGTACTTCTGAACCAGGGAGTTCTTTATTATAATCTCGAGGTCGAAATATATCTTTTTTTACATATAGTTAACGAACTTGCATTGGAATGTTCAATGGTTGTGCTTTATCCATATAATTTTTTTCTAAACTTCTTCTGTATAAGTTGATTAATGAACAAATGTCTCATTCTGTCAGATGCTCAATTTGTAAATTAAGGCAAAATCTTATTTTTTTCGAGATATTTCATCTTGAATTTTTTCTTATGATATTTTATTGTCTTTGAAAGCTCTTTAGAAGTTCCATTTATATTTAAATCATCAATATATACAGTTATAATAGTACATCCTAACTGTGATTTTGTTATAAAAATGTATGGACATATTGAATTATTTTGATATCCTTCTTTCAGCAAATATTCACTCAGGCGAATGTACCACATTCATCCTGATTATTTCAATCCATATAATGATCTGTGTAACTTTATTGAACATAGTTCCTGGGAACTTGATTTATATGTTGAATGTATCTTAAATCTTTCAGGGACTTTTATATAAATATCATTATCAAGAGATCCGTATAAATATGATGTCACTACATCCATAAGATGCATGTTCAGATTTTCATACACAATCAGGTTGATTAAAAATCTTAATGTGATTGCATCCACCACCGAAGAACATGTCCCCTCGCAATCAATATCATGTCGTTGTGAAAAACTTTGTGTAAGTAATCGTGTTTTATATCTTGTGATCCCATTATTTTCATTTCTTTTTCTCATAAATACTCATTTATATTCCACAGGTTTCACACCTTTTGGTGTTTGGAGTACTACTGGACCAAAAATCTAACTTTTGAAAAATGAATTTAATTCTACCTCAATTGCTTCTTTACACAATAACCAATATTTATCTGTTGACATTCTTCAACAAGTTTTGGTTCATAATCCTTGTTTTTGGATATAATATCAAGAACAACATTATATGCAAAAATGTTGTCAACAACTACATTAGTTCGATTCCATCTTTTTTCTGTCATGACATAGTTTATCGAGATTTCATTATTATCCTCGGTTGTTTTATCTTCTTCGACATTTTTGTCAAGAGTTAAATTTTTGGATTTCTTCTGGAACATCCACATCTTTAATCGAGTTATTGACTCGATTCCTTTTTCAAAAATTTTTATCTTTAGAACCAACTAGTCTACCACGCTTCTAGCATATTTTAGATTCATTAATGACATAATGTTGTGTAGGGATATCAATCTTTGATGGGACATTTGAAGCTGTTATAAGTGATTTAGTTACTTTCATTGCATCTACAAATGCATCTGGTAACTGATTTGCTATATTTTGCCAATGAATTGGTTTATGAACTTTAAGTTCACATTGATCTGTATGGGGACAATAATAATACATTTCATGTAATTTCTTTTTCCAATTTCTTAATTTCTTCTCCTAATGTTGAAAACTTTGTGTCATTAAAATGACAATCAGCAAATCGTGCAGTAAATACATCACCCGTCAAGAGTTCAAGATATTTAATAATTGATGGAGAATCAAAATCAACATATATTCCTAGCCTCCTTTGAGGACTCATCTTAGTATTAGATATGTCCATTTAACCCGCAGGGTTGGGCCCGAATCCCCGAATATACGAGGAATGGGGGAGGGAGTGGGGAACTTTTTTCCCCGTTGGCAACACGGGGCCGGGGACGGGGAATACATTCCCCAACCCCGACCCGATTAAAAATATATTGAATTAAATATATATACACATATATTAAATATAAATATAAGTAGTTATTTATTTAATAATATGTAAAAGATAAAAGATAAAAAAAAATATATTATGATATTCTTCATTTCCTTCTTTTTCTCTATTCCATTTCTTTATTTCTTTTTTCCTAGTTTCAATTTTTATGTTGTATGTGTATAGATTGTGCCTTCACTCGTGATTTGTAAAATTTTCTTAAAAAAATATATTGTTGTGTATCAGGTGTAATTGAAGGCTTTGTTAGAATACTCATGATTGATCCTTGATTTTTTGTATGAATTTTTTAATTTTAAGGATGGATTTTTAAAAGTATCTTTTAATAATTAAATTTTTATTTTTATAAACAAAGAGCTAGAATTTGACATTTTAATGGTTTTAAATAAGAAAATTGATAGTATTCCCTCGAAATTTTTTTTTAAAAAAATATTGAAAATGTATATACATTTAAGTAAATGTAGATTGAAAAATGAGATTAAATTTTTAAAAATGTCATTTAAGCAAAAATGAAATTGAATTCGAAAATTTGAAATTTTGAAAATCTCTCAAATCCCTCTATTTATAGGCAACTTGACAAGTAGAAAGTGGATTACATAGCCACTAAGATTTCATGTTTGCTTGACAGATGAACACTAAGCACAATAATGGGTTGACATGTGGCTATAGCCACTAAGCACACACCAATCAGCATCCACTAGTATTAATATTATTTATAATAGCTTAGTATTTCTTAATTTGTTTTTTTTTTTTTTTTTGTTATTTCATATTTATATGTTTAATGTAATTTTAAATGATAAAATAACTCATTTTCTAACTCTACATAAAATTACTAAAACTAGTTTCTTAAACAAATATTCAATAACATATATTTAATTAATCAATAAAATGGGATTCTGTGGAATATTTAAAACTATCTATATAACTACACATTTATATCGTTCCTTCAGGTGAAAAGCTTGAAACTATGTATCACACAGGTTTGAGTTCTTATAATAATAATAAGGATCTTTCTAAAGGTTTCCTTTCCTACATTTTTCTTAGAAAACGAAGCAAATTAGCATTGGTATTCTCTAGGTTCCAATTACTTGCAAGAAATAATAGGAATAGAAATAATTATAATGGCAAATCAATCGTTCTTATACTATCATCATTTCAAAAACAAAAGAGAAAAAAAGAAAGAATTTAGAGAATTCTCATACTGTCAAATTTAAAAATGCATGAAGATAATTTTTATTAAGCATTTTTACATGTTCATGAGTTGGACATTAACTCAAGGAGACATAATAGCCAAGTATCATAGTATAATGAAATTAGTGGAAATGCAATGAAGAATTATCCTCATCTTAATAAAGAAAGATAAAACATATCGTAACATGAATAAATCAAGATTAGACGTAAACATTGTTTGGTTATAGTTTTTTTTTTTTTTTTTTTTTGTATTGGGTCAAATAATTTCTTATAGTTTCTTAATGGAGACTTAGTTTTTAAAGTGAGTGGTGGTGGTCTTGTCAAAGATTTTGTGAAGTCTAAATTCTACAAAGAAATAAAAGAAACTAAAGGTGGCAAATGCATGCTAAACCATCCACCAACATTTTTACTATTTTTGTAAACCACACAATTTCTTGTTACTAATAAGGAAAAATAGAACAAACAAACTTCTTTGTGTTTTCTCCTCTCTTCCCTTTTGGTATTTTCTCTTTTTCTTCCTCACTTCTCAATCGCATCAACAGAAAAAATCCAATGGAATTTGTATAAATTAAAAAAATACATCACTCTATTTTCTCATTTTGTTTTCAATTCATCCGATCAAGAAACTCTGGTTTGTTTTCCAACTCTTTTCTGCAATACCATTTTGTTTCTTAATTTACTTTACTTTCATTATCATGTGAATTAACAATGTATGATGAGAAAGATTGAATATCTTCTGCTATTCAACTTAAAGCTTTGAGAACCTTTCCAATCGAGTTGATTTCATATTAGACAATATACTGTTGGTATTTGAATTTGTGATTGAACTGCAAAATCTCAAATTAGTTCTAAAACATTGTTATTGGAATTAGTTTGGATAAAAGCTTGTGAAACAAATATAAAAATGTAAGATGATTTTCAAAATTTTAAAAGAAAAAAATGGAACGTGTTGCCCATTACCAAATAATCCTTGGTCGTGGGCTCCAACAACTTACAAAATTTTCTTTGATATGCTTCATCATTAATCTGTTTGTATTGAATCAAAAACGATGATGAATTATATTCATCGTCGGAATCTGATCGGAGATCGCGATTTGATGCAGCCACTATTATTGTTGTCAAAATCCGATAGTAAACACGACGGATCTGAGGTAATATTCATTAATTTCTTTTTTTTTTTTTTTTTTCTTCTTCTTCTCAATTTAGGGATTGAGAATGAGAGCGAAATCATATAAATTAAACCATGAAACTGATTCTATAATTATAAATTTCAGATGTTTAGCAACACATCGAAAGGAGAAAACGATTGTCACGGTGGAGGAATGAGCATAAACGCACACAACTTGATAAAGAACCCACCGGATTCGCTAAGAAGAATCGATCAAATCTCAAAAAACGGCGTGAGTTCTCAAACGAACAACTCAGAGACGATTGGGAATATGACAACAAACATGAAGAACAACAACCAAAATAACAGCAGCAGCAACAACAACAGTAATAGTAGTTTCATGGGGGGAAAGGGTGGGGGAGGAAATAATAATTACCGTTGCGACAGCATGGAGACGCCAGGGATGGTGATAAAGCCGCACACGGGGGGAGACGTGAGGTGGGATGCGGTAAACATGGTGTCGAAAGGAGGGGCGTTGAATTTGAGTAATTTTCAGCTGTTGAAGAGGCTTGGATATGGAGACATTGGGAGTGTATACTTGGTGGAATTGAGAGGGACAGATACGTTTTTTGCTATGAAAGTGATGGATAAAGCTTCATTGGCGAGTAGGAATAAGTTATTGAGGGCACAAACAGAAAGGGAAATATTAGGGTTATTGGATCATCCATTTTTGCCAACACTTTATTCTTATTTTGAAACTGATAAGTTTTACTGTTTGGTTATGGAGTTTTGTAGTGGTGGTAATCTTCACTCTCTTCGTCAAAAGCAACCTAATAAATATTTTACAGAAGAAGCTGCCAGGTAATCACTCTCTTGTTTTTATTTTATTATTATTGTTATAATTATAATTAACCTAATAAATGTTAATTTTGGATCTTAATTTTCTTTTTAAATGTGATTTAACAAAACAGGTTCTATGCATCAGAGGTTCTATTAGCGTTAGAATACCTTCACATGTTAGGTATAGTCTATAGGGATTTGAAACCTGAAAATCTCTTAATCCGAGACGAAGGTCACATCATGCTCTCCGATTTCGACCTCTCTCTCCGCTGCTCCGTCAGTCCCACCCTCGTTAAATCCTCCTCCGTCAACGTAAACACCTCCTCCACCAACGCCAACGCCACCTCCAACGCTGGACTATCCGGCGCCGGCATCCTCGACGACGAATTCGTCGTCCACGGCTGTATGCAACCTTCCAATTTCCTCCCTCGCATCCTCCCTTCCAAGAAGAATCGAAAATCCAAATCCGACTTCGGCCTCTTCGTCGGCGGCTCCCTCCCCGAACTCATGGCCGAACCTACCAACGTCAGATCCATGTCCTTCGTCGGCACACACGAGTATCTCGCTCCGGAGATCATCCAAGGTGAAGGTCACGGAAGCGCCGTCGACTGGTGGACCTTCGGGATCTTCCTCTACGAGCTTCTTCACGGAACTACTCCATTCAAAGGATCTGGAAACAGAGCTACTCTGTTCAATGTCGTGGAGCAACCGCTTAGATTCCCTGAGGCGCCGCAAGTTAGTCTAGCTGCTCGGGATCTGATCAGAGGACTTCTTATTAAGGAGCCGCAAAAGAGAATCGCGTACCGGAGAGGTGCAACGGAGATTAAACAGCATCCGTTCTTCGATGGAGTGAATTGGGCGTTGGTTAGAAGTGCTATGCCGCCGCATGTCCCGGAACCGGTGGATTTCACGCAGTTTGCTAGAAAGAGGAGCGGGACCGGAGCGGTAGAAGATAAGAGAGCGGTGGAAGTAGCAGCAGCAGCAGCAGCGGCAACGTCAACGGTTGCGGCGGGGAGAATTGTTCGGGTTCTACTGGGAGTGATCCCAATTATGTGGATTTTGAGTACTTCTAGGGCACAAAAGTGAGGAAAGGGGAAATTAAATTGATTCATTTTTATAATCTTTTTCGTCAGATATATATTCTTTTTTAATTAAATAGTTTTATATATATTCTTTTTCCCTTTTTCACTTTTGTTCAGAATTTAATTAAGAGAGGTTTCTGTGTGTATGTTTACCTCCAAAAATTCTAATCCATTCTTTGTGTAATTATTTTCACAAATTATATATATTAAAAATTACAACATTTTCAAATTTTATTTCTTTTTACCATTCTCTTCTTATATTTCTTTTCTTTTTCATTCTGCCTTCTACTTTTTGTGGTCTTATTTTAAATTTATGCTTCAATACTAGTTTTTATTGAAATTATTAAATCACAATAACAAAATATGTATATGTTTTACAAATTAGTAATAATGTTATACATAACTATTATGTGGTAAAACTTTAAGGGTTTGGGATTTTATGAGCCAAATCATATATACAACCCATTCTTTGTTTGTACGTAGAATGTAGTAAATAAGGGTTTAGGATCAAAGAGTGATTAGTGGTGCCAAATTTAAAGAAATGTGTCTTTTGAGGTCGTAAAAAATGGTGACCTTAGAAGAGTTATGAAGATACCAAAAATGAAATTTTAACGTTAATCAAGTTCTGAAGAGCTTTGATCTTCACATCAAAATTTCAATTTTTTTTTGTTGATGAAAGTTTGTTATGTTGAAATTATTTCTGTTCGAGATGTGAAATATAGTGCACGATCTTAATTTAGTTCTTTCCAAATTAACCACATTAGATTAGTTTAGTTTTTATATATGTTTTTTGAAGTCATCTAATAGTAAGTTATTATATATACGTGGGAAAAATTTTGGTGTCTAATATTATCTCGTGTGTGTTTACTTTCATGTTCATAAAAATTATATATGTTCAAATAATATGAGACAACTATCTTAATTATACAATATGAGAATTCTACGATATTTGAATAAAAGTTCATATTATGCTATTTATACACATTCCACTTTTTTTATGTAGTAAAATAAAATGACAAATTTTACGTGCAATGCACGTGTTACTAACTAGTTATAGTAAAAAAAATTGGTGGGGTGTGATTTTTTTTCGAAGAATTATGAATAAAATACGGTAAAAACAAATTTTAGAAAGTATTATATATATTGATATAGATGCCTATACTAAGTTTAGTGTCCACTATGTATCACCTCCTCAATCATTCAACATTTATGTCATGTGTCTAGAAGATGTTTACCTTTAGTAGCCACGCAATTCATCTCATGCTTGCCAAATTACCTATAAATAGTGGCACTTGGTGGATTTCAAAAGACACACCCGAGGGCTTTCCAAATAAATGAGAGATATTAGACTTTTATTTTGAGAATTTTTTAATATCTAATTTATTTATTTATTTATTTATTTTATTTAATATTTACTGTGAGATTTTAATACGTTTATTGTTGGAACTCATTTTGATTGCATGCCTTTGGACTAATCCTTTGCCAAAATTTGAAGATTTAAATGCTGAATTTTTTTCATCAAGATTGAGAGGACTTTTCAATCCCTATTAAAGTAAGTTTGGTAAGATAAGGTAATTATATTAGTAATTTTTGGTAAAAGTTGTTAATTTAATTTTGGTTATGCATAGATGAAACTGTGGTTTTATTCACAGCAAGAAATTTAGCATAACCCAAGGTACGGGTTCGACGGTTGGATCCACAATTGAGTGTTGAATTATTATTTGGTCATAATTGATAATTAATTATTTTTCATATGTTTAGGTTAATTGGTGGCCTTTGGTTATACCAATCAAATGTTAATTATTTGTTCGGAAGTAAATTTAACTTTGAATGAAAGTGTAGGGGAGTACTGCACTATCAGTACAAAGCAAAGTTCCTGACAATTGAGAAAAACTTCAAGAATAGTAAACGTTGACGTTTTATAAACGTCAAATATACAAATTTTCATGATAGTTAAAAACTGTCAAGTGTATGAATGTTCATAACATTTAATAATCGTTAAGAAATTCATTGTTTGACATTGCAAAACCGTCAAGAATGCACTTACTTAATACATTTTAAAACTATAATGCACTTCTTTATGACATTTAAAAACTATCAAGCATGTTTCAATTTTTTTAAAAAAAAAAATCAATCCAATGATATTTTTGTTCTTGTAAATTATGTATAGTTGTCCAACAACAGTTTCATAAATATATATGACCGATGATATTCATCGAATATAGTTTCAAATCTCGAACATATATAAATAAAACTTTTAACCATATATATATAATCATTTTCCAAAACTTTTCACCATATATGTATATAATCATTTCCAAAACTCTACACAATATTTCATAACATTTACAAAAACAATATAAATAATTTCATAAGATTGCCATGAATTCAACTCAACATTCTAATTAACTAACTTATCTAAAAACTATCTAGCTATAATAAATCTAATCAAAAGTATACAAATCCCCTCCCCCCTCCCCTCTATATGAACAATGCAAAAGAATCACCTATATTGTTTCAGATAAGTAGTTACAACAAAAAACTTCGTACTTCATAATCACAAATTAGTCACAATCACGTGAACCAACCCAGAAAGTCAGCTAACTAAACTCGCACCACGTCTACCTCAGCCTGTGAGTATGATCTTCGTGTATCAATCTATAAACATGCAAAATAAATTAAATGAATTAACTCACAATCCAAACAAACCAATTAAGTAACAAAAATAATAGTTTGATATCTAACATACCGCATCCAATATGACAATACTTTCCTTAGTTACAATTTCTCTCATAAACCTCATGACGTAGTATCCACACTCGGTGCTCTCAACTTGTAGAGAACGCTATATAAAAACAACAAATTAGAATAACGAAGTAATCCTAATTGCTAGTAGTCTACAAAATAAAATGACTTTAAATGTTTGTTTCTTGCTTTTTTTAATGTTCTTTTGTGATTGAAACATCGGATCAATAAACCACTGAATTAAAAAATTATGTCAAGCAAAGACCGATCGCGAATGAGAGAGGGTGAGGAAAATTTCAAGCCAAAATCCCAAACATGTATGTCGTAGGCCTATATAAATTACCATTTGTGACACCCTCCAAACTTCTAATCCAACCCAAAAATGAATTCAAACCAATTATTAGGCAAAAACTTTAATGGGTAAACAAAACCTTCAAGAAAATCCACAAAAGTTACCAAAGTAACCCAATGCTTACCTAAATTGAAGATTCTGACGAAACCCACAAGAACACAGCAACTCATCAACAGAAGCGTATTGCGGCTGAAGTCACATCTTGAGACCTAAACAAATAAGCTCCTGGAGATGATTCCTGTCTTTCAAGATATTAAGGCTATATACCCTTTAAATTTTAGCTCCTAAACATTTCTATTAAACTTAAAATAAATAAGCTCTTGGAGATGATTCATGTCTTTCAAGATCTCTTCTGTAAGTTTCGCAACAACAGTTCCTTTTTGCAACATTAAGGCTATATACCCTTAAAATCTTCATTAATTGTTATAAATAAACAAAAATAGAATTGAAGAAAAAAGAAGTAGAATGAAGTGAGTTTATCCACGTTAGGATCATCAAGCAGTCTAAGTGGAACATTTTCCAAGCTAAAGAGATCTTTAAAACTTCAGCACAAACTCTTTGGTTCCATATTAAAGTTGAAATCTACTGTTAATATCAATCAAAATTACATATGAAGAGTGAAGGCAAGAACAAATATTTATTTAATAAACTTGACATTTTTAAAACGTTAAGAAAATTATCTCACTTGACGTTTAAATAACGTCAAGAAATTTGGAAAATTACCTCACTTCTGTATTTTCATAAAAGTTATTGGCGTTTTAAAACATCAAGAATTTAATAGATTTTTCTTGACGTTTTTAAAACATCAAGAACAAATATTTATCGTTTGACGTTTAGAAAACGTCAAGAATGTCGAATTTATAAAAATTCTTGACGTTTTAAAAATGTCAAGAATTAATAGATACTACTTGACGTTTTTAAAACGTCAAGGAAAAATACGTATTACTTGACGTTTAAAAAACGTCAAGAAAGTTGAAAATTTATCTACCTCCGTTTTTTCATAAAATTTCTTGACGTTTTTTATTCAAAAAATGTCAAGTAATTAAAACTACAAACGTCAAGAAAGTCTTTTTTTTTTTGTAGTAGTGATCTCTGTACAAGCTCATTGCCAAAGTCCTTGCAAAAAGGCTGAAAAATACTTTCCCTGATACGGTTTCCAAAAATCAAATGGCCTTTGTTAAGTTCTGAATCAACTTTATAGGATGCCCTTAAATACACCTTATTTACTCTCTCCTTTGTTGCTGACCATGATATACCAATCTAGAAGTTGAACACTCAAGGAACATTCAAGATGGCATCAGTAAAAGCGGCCATCCACAGGTGATAGGTAGAGGATCATTCTCTTCTTACTCAGAAATTTTTGGAAACTTGTGGAGATCCAGCATCACAAAAACAATGTAAGTTCTTCATCTGGTCCCTTATACATGACTGCATCAATACGGTCGACAATCTTCAAAAAAGACTCCCAAGCATGAACCTCAAGCCAAACTGGTGTATAATGTGCAGAAACAATGAAGAAGAAAAAGACCATCTCTTTCTTCATTGCTCTTATGCTACTGCCATCTAGGAAAAACTGAGTTTGATGTTTAATTGGAATTCCTCACACTCCAGAACCTCCTTATTTTGCAATGATGTTTGTAAAATGAAACAAAAGAACAAAAAGGAGATCATTTTATTTAACTTGGTGGCTATTACTCTTTGGAACATTTGGCTGGAAAGAAATAACAAAACCTTCAACGATAAGAAGAAGCGGCCAAATGATCTTTGGGAAGATATTAAAGCACTAACGGGACTCTGAACTAGTAGATCAAAATATTTTTCAAATTATTCTTCGAGCTCTATTGCTATTTAACTTATGTGCATTCGACTAGTCTACAAGCTATGCGTTTATTGCTGGGTCTGAGGGCTTTTCTCTAGCCCTTCTTCTGTTTTTCTTGCTTCTTGTACTCATTTTCCTATATTAATGAAGCGGGAATGAAGAGGGTGCTAAGGGAGTGTCCACATAGTGGAGGCGCCCTGGTGCACCTGCTCACCCATTTGTATCACTTTTTTTAAAAAAGTAACTAAAATGCATAATGTCATGCTATTTATGATGGCTGATATTATATGACGATTATGCATGTTATATGAATTACATGATTAAGAACTTTATGATTGATCTTTCATGCCATGTTTATATGATGTTTGCTACATGCTTTAAATTGCAATGTCTTTGTTAAATTTGGTCATTAAAATTTGTATCTACATGTACGATGCTCCTCGGGATCACCACCTTTCATAGATTTATGACTGTGTGCGTTCGACAAGACCACCAGTTTGTCATGTCATGTTTATGGGTGGTCTGACAGATCACTTATAGATCGATATCATAGGTGTTCATTCAGGTTCACCAACATATGAAAGTGTTCTTTTAGGATCACTAGATTGCGTGTGCTCCATCAAACACACAATAGTTTTTGGTACCTCTAACATGATTCTAATGGAAAATTAACAGACACTTGGCGGGATCAGTAGTGGGTCCCTACTGAGTATATGTTTATACTCATTATTTCCTATGTTTGATATTTCAGACAAAAGTATAGGTAGAGAAAAGCTAACGAGCAACAAGAAAGTATCATGACATGTCATATGGGGACTCAGTCTTACTTCTGCATTTTCATTATTTATTTTTTCAATATATGTTATCTTAAACATTTTTATTTATTTATTATCTTTAAAATTTGTAAACCAACTGCACCATGTTTTAAGAAGATTTCTTAAAAATATAACGAAGTAATAAAATATTTACATTGTATAGAACAATTTCAAAAACGAAAAAAGCCCACAGATTCACTATGGAAATAACCAAAATGCTCAAGTCAACACACAATTAATTGGTCACATAGACTCATAATTCTTCTTCTAATACGCGATCGTGTATCACAATCACATCCTCAATCTAAACCATTTAGATTTGGTACGAGATTGTGTACCCAAATCTAAACGATCGTGTACCAATATCCCAACGATTTTTTTGAAATCATGCACCAAATATTTTTTTTTATTTTATTTTATATTTGGTACACGATCTTGTAGATTCTTTTATATTTTCGTACACAATCGTGTACCAATATATTTTTGTTCAAGATCTTTTATATTTGATACTCATGTGTGTACCAAGTACAAAACCCAAATGTAAACACCAATCCAAACAATTTTTGTTGAAGATCGTGTACCAAGATCTTTTATATTTGGTACACGATCTTAAAACAAATAACACTTTGGAAAAAAAAAAAGATTGACTATTGATTGGACACAAAGATCATGATTTCAAAAAAATATAAAAGAAAAACTGCGGAAGAAGAAAGAAGATGGAAAGTAAGAAGAAATTGAAAAGCGGCAAGGGCAAACCTTGAACATTAAAAAAAATGGTTGGTTTCATGGGCTTTTTTATTTTGTTACACGGGCCATAAATATTTTGGTGTTTTATTATATTTATAAAAATTAACAATATTTTTAATGGTATTTTAATAAAAAAAAAAAAGTTAGTTTTTCTCTTTCCAAGAAAGTGTCAAAATTGTTATTTTTCTTTTTAAGGTAATGACCTCAACTTAGTACAAAAAGTTTGATTTTTAGCGAACCTTTCAAAGCGAACCTTCGCCTACTATATTTTAGCGACTGTTGTTAGCTAACCACCAATAATTTCTTATAATAACCATTACCATCCAACTTCCAAATAATGTATTTTGATGTCCGCCACCTGTTAACTTTTGACGATCATTTTTCAATGATTGTCACTCGTATCTTGTTGTCAACGTTTTCTTATAACCATTTTTCGATAATTTTTGCCAACCGAAACTTTTGGTAATATTTTTTATAATAATTGACCACTATCAATACTTGTCAACAAACCTCTGATCTTTTTTTTCTTGTTTGCTACAGTGAATCTTCGATTATTAATTTCTTTTTTTGCAGTTGATTTTTTTTTTACTATTGACAGTCAACTTAACTGTTTCATTTTTTTCACAGCCGTTGTAGGACAGCCTTCCACAACTATTTTTCGGTGACCACCGTCTGCAATTTTTCATTGATCAACATCAACCAACTTTCTACAGCCGTTCTTCGGTGACTTGTTGGTCAACCTTCAACAGCTACTTTTGTCAACCATCGACCATCGTTTTACGATATTGCCACTAGTCAACCTCTATTGACTTCTTTTCAACGTTTGTGATTGTTAATTTTTGTTCAGTGGCTGTTGTTGACCATTTACGATGACCATTACTTCCTATCTTTTGTGGACTTTTTTTTTTTTTTTTTTGTGTTGCTTACTAACTTTCGTCAAACTTTTTTCAATGATTATTGTTGGCTAACTTTTGTCGAACATTTTCACTGGTCATTTTCAACTGACTTTTGTCAGTTCTTTCAATGAATGTTGTCATCTAACTCTGTCAAATTTTTTTTAGTGACCATTGTTAGCCAACTTTCGTTGATCATTTTACTAGATTGTTGATAGGCAACCGTTGTTGATTGTTCTTCGATAATTGTTGTCGGTGAACTTTTATCAACCTTTTACTAGTGTCTGTTGTCAGTTAATTTTTGTTGGTCGTTTGTCGATGAGCGTTGTTGGCCAACTTTCTTCGACCATTTTTTGTAACAGTTGTTGGTCAACTTTCTTTAATCGGTTTTAGGGGTCATTGTCAATCAATTTTCATCTACCGTTTTTCAATAACATTTTCTTGTCAACTACCAATGATTGTTTCTTTGTGGTCGTTGTTGACCAAGTTTCGTTGATCATTGTTCAATGACCATTGTTGGCCAATTTTCTTTGACCATTTTTGGTAACCGTTGTCAACTAAATTTCATCAATTGTTTTTTAATAACATTTCCTGGTCAACTACCAACAATCGCTTTTCAATGACTGTTGTCAACCAACTTTCGCAATTGTTGTTCAGTGATCATTATCAACCAACTTTGGTTGACTCTTTTTTGGCAATCGTTTTTTGTCGACTATTTTCATTCATTTTCCAATGAACGTTGTCAAATTTCTTTCATTGATCATTTTTTAACAAACATTACCGACTAGCTTTTGTAAATAACAAATCAAACAAAACTTTACCTAAAAACACTTCTGAAAAAATGTTGCCAAACGCATACATCAATGTTTTCATTTTGAGAAGATTTTAGGGAAAAAATTCGATAAAAATGTATTTTGAAGAAATATTTTTTTCTTAAAACATTCAAGACATATTTTGAGACATGTGATTGTAACAAATTTCATGCATGAAAATATGCAAAGTTTATTTAAGTTTTATTAATAAAATAGGAATTAGATAAATTCAATATGAAATGCATAAAAGAAGTGCAAATTAAAGCAAAATTTTGAAAGCTTTATTGTATTTTGAATTGTTTACATAGTTTTGGTGCTTATTGTTATTTTAGACACTTAGAGCTATTTG
Source organism: Cucumis sativus (assembly GCF_000004075.3). Taxonomy (NCBI): domain Eukaryota; kingdom Viridiplantae; phylum Streptophyta; class Magnoliopsida; order Cucurbitales; family Cucurbitaceae; genus Cucumis; species Cucumis sativus. Next base: position 21,557,668 of record NC_026658.2, read on the forward strand.
GAAAGGAAAAGAAAAAGGAAAGGACTAACTTAGTTCTTTTCACGATTGGATTGGAGCAACGATTAACTGATTAACGGATGAACGGATTAACGAGAGGGACGTGAATAAATTTATTTCCCTTATTTCTTTTTAACCCTTCTCTTTCCTTCTCTCAATCATTCCCTTTCTTCAATAAATAATTTTCAATCACATCAAAATTTTCATTCTTTTAAAATATAAATCTTTCCCTTAAACAAATATAATTATCATTTCATTTCTTCCCAACAATTTTATATAAATATATATATCACATATGCATATAATTATCAAATTTCTAACAAAATTTTCTTTTTCCATTTAATTAAATAAACACCCAAAAATATTTAGTTGAATTCAAATTCAACAACACTAAAAGTTCAAATCCGATAATTAATTAAATATTCAACTCATAAATATTTAATTAATTTTAATTCCACAAAACCATAAACTCTAAATCACATGATTGTCTGTCTGGTTGAACCGCATGACCTACTTTTGTTTTGGTTTCCATTGTTTTTTTTTATTTTGCATTATCCTGATGTACGATGTAATTGTCGTCCGCCGTTTAACTAAATTTTAAATATTTTCTTTCATATTTTCATTTTGTTTTAATGCTATTATGTACGTCGCCGTTTGTTTAAATCGATTGTTAACCATACGTGTTACACAATTTTCCTATATTGCACTTACAATATCAATTTTAAAAAATAGATATAATTTCTTTTGCACGTAATATATAAATAAATTTATTGGCACAAAAATTTTTCGTACAAAACGTTCAAAATTGACATCGTATTTTCAAAAACTAATTAAACATGTTTCTTATAAAAATTTTAAATTTTGGTAAATTAAAAATATGGTAGAAATTTTACAAATGAAAGAAAAAAAAAATCAAATTTTGGGGTGTATTGAATTTTCTGTGCAAATTAAAATAAAAATTCAAGAAAAAGTGAAAATAAAATTAATACAATTTATTTGTCTACTGAATTCACGGTACAAATTTAAGAAATATATTTTACACGAATGAAAATAAAATTAATACGATTTGTTTGTATATTGAATTTACAATAGAAATAAAAAAAATACTTTTTACAAATGAAAAAAATATATATATACTTTTATTGGGTGTATTGCATTTATGATACAAATAAAAAAAATATTTATACAAAAAAATTGGTATAATTTTTTTGTATAGTGAAGTTATAGTACAAATTAAATAAAAACATTTTACTCAAATGAAACAAAAATTAATATTATTTTTTATTGTATTGAATTTACAGTACAAACAAAAAAAATTTACACAAATACAACAAAAATAAATATAGTTCCTTTTTTGTATTGGGTTTACCATACAAATGAAAAAAAGACACGAATTTTATACAAATGAAAAAAAGTACAAATTTATTCTTAAAATATTATACAAATGAAAAGAATAATACAACTTTTTTTTTCCATAATTCTTCTAATTATAATAATTATTTTTCTCCATTTAATCTCCCTTTTCCATACTCTTTTATCCATTTATTCCTTTTCTTCCACAGACGATCTCTTAGGTTTGTTTTCACATCTAGTTATTATGTTTTTTTAGATCAACCCTTTTGATTTAAATTAAAATAGAAAATTTTAAATATTTACATATTATGAATTAAAAATGATAAGAGTGTGACATTTTTAGCCATTTAAGGGTGAATGTGTTCATTATGGTAAGTGTGAAGGAGTAAACGACTCGTTACTTTATTAAAAAAAATTGTAAATTTAGAATTAAATCAACAGTGACCAACCAAGTTTGATTCAATTGACTAGCTCTATTTTTCAGTCTATTTGTTTCCCCTATTAAACAAAATACAACTGATTACATAAAGGCCCATAATTTTACAACCATTTAACCACCATATTTACATGAATATATAATTGAATTAAATTGGAGTGGCAAACAAGTTTGGACATCACTGAAGGATAGAAGCAAAAGTAGTTTTGTTAATTTGTCATCCAGAGTTGATTCCTATAAGGTAATATACAACTTCGAGAGCTGTTGTATATATTTTTAAATAAATGTTATATATTTTTCCTATTATATAATTAAAAATAACAAAACCAAAAACCAGTATGAATAATTATGAAACAAGCTTTATTTTGTTTCATTTTCTCAAAAAACAAGAAATAGTCACAAAATAATGTTGATTCTAATTCTAAAAAAACCAGGCCAAATATACATACATACATATATATATATATATAACCAAACAAAACCCAAAAGACCAAATTGTGAGAATACCATTGGAAAAGAATCAATCACAAGGGGCACGTACAATGGGGAGCACAAATCAGAGACTAAATGCATACTTGTGAGTAAATTCACTTTTTGTTAAATGCAATATTCATATCACTAAAACAATTTTTGGTGATTAAAAGTATGTTTTAAAGTGATTTTGATAGGCGGTATATCTAAACTCTGAAGCAATCATCGTTAGAAAGATTTGTCACTCTCTTTTACTCGCCATCAACCACCTAATGTTAGTGAGAGTTAGATCAAAAAGGCATTACATCAAACATTTGTTATTAGTTGGATTAATCAGGCCAACCAATTGTGTTAATGGAAGAGTAACAGACATTAAGCCTGATCAACTGGTTTAACAAAAGTTAGCATACATAACAATAATGTAATGATCGATCTTATAATGAATGCATAGGCTTTAAATAATTAAACATAACTTATGAACTCTAACATTCAAAACAGAGAAGTCATTATGTGACCGAATAAATTAATAAAAACCTACTACTTGGAGCATTATAATACAATGGGACCACCGGTTACCTATCTATATAACGAGATAAAGATCGCTTAGTATTGAGAAAACGTGGATGCGTGTGAGCGATCTTACCTCTCATTTTCTCTGTGTAGCATTTAAGAATCAGAGAGATGCAACGTTAACATCAACTGATACCATGTCAAGGAACATGCTAAGATGTTAAGTTATTCCAAGTTGATGAACCTCTGGTTGCAGATAAATCAACAAGCAAATTCCACCTTAAGAAGATTTGTAAGATGCACATCGACAAACTTTGGGCAAAGCCGAGAAGCTAAGAAGCACGGACACGGATATGAGACACAAATACGACATGGATATGGCAACACCATATTTTAAAAATCTAGGACATAACACGGCAAGGACACGTTTATTAAAATATTCATTTTTAAAAAATATATATCATTTTATAGTAAAAGAAAATTCATAGTAAATGAATTGATGCATTTATATGCTTAAAAGACTTACTTGATGTATTCCATGCTCAAAAGTTACTATTATTGTCATATACGTGTCTTTTTAGTCTTTTTACTCAATAAGTGTTCTATGCATGTTTAATACATTTGTTGGACAAGCATGCGTCCACTAGGTGTCCACCAAGTGTCAGAGTGTCCAAGTGTCGGACATGTGTCGAACACAGACACGCTATCCAAACTGAAGTGTCCGTGCTTCTTAGCCGAGAAGTAATCTGAGACTTTCCTGGAACCACTGCAGAAAACAGAACCCAGAAAAAAGAAAAATTTGGCAGAGTTCGCTCATGAGCTTGTTGCTAAAGTTTATTTGAAATTCAAGAACATTTGTAAAAGGTTAAAAAAAAAAAATTTGTTGATCTTGAAAAAATTAACACTGGGACCTCTAATTCCTGAACTTCTTTTTCTTTTCAATAACTAGGAGTAAAAGATTTGTTCCCCTATCCTCGAAGCACCCACACTTCCACATTTTCTCCCCGACCCAAACTGGTGAGAAATCAAGAGTTTTGCTATTAATTAACTCAACCAAATGTTAAAAACTAACCATCATAGGTTGGCCTAGTGGTAGAAAGGGAGACTGTCTCAATATCTAACTAAGATCTCGTAGGTTCAAATCCATAGTGGCCACCTACCTAGGAATTACTTTCCTACTAGTTTCTTTTTATACCTAAATGTTGTAGGGTCAAGCGGGTTGTCTCATGAGATTAGTCAAGGTGCGGATAAGTAACAAAAAAACCAAAGGTTAAAAACTCCGCACCTTTAAACCAATGTGACTAAGAGACCTCGCCCTTGCCAATTCTACCCGACCTAGAGTTAGTACTATTCTGATAGAGTATCTACAGTACAATTCAATTTTTTTTTTTCAAAGTCTTAAGTGGAGTTGGCAATGAACCATTTTCCTAGTGCCAAGGCAAGGCTCTAAGTTTTAGCCTCATGATGTACATGTTAAAATGTGTTTATATTGTAATTACGTGTAGTTGTCCTTTATTGTAATTTTACATTCCTTCGATTAAGGTTTCTTAATTGCCAATATATATGTATCTTCAGTCTTATTAAAGAATAAGATCATAATGTTCTCCAAAAGTACAGAGTACCTGGTAAACATCGCCCATCTCAGGAGGATCGTCACTGCTGTCTGCCATCACAGTTTGCTGGAAACAACTACACGTGAGGTTCATGTGCAGCCAATAGGAGTGTTCTGTCTCCACGTGCCGGCACCTGGGAGCATGTGGAAGCTCCGTTTTTGTTTTTGTCAGTTAGGTTCGTCTCGATTTGTATTTTTCAGCTGGTCCGTGCATTTGGTATCATTGAAATCTACTCGGGGTGTAAAGTTATTCGAAAATACCCTATCGTGCTTAGGGTTTGTTGTTGTTTCTGTTTCAATTTCGAGTTGTTCTGTTCTTTAGTTCATCCTTGATTTTGTTTTTAATTTGTCTTCTTCACTTGTGAGATTTAAAAAATGTTGGTTAACTTGTAATGGGTGACATAAAGCTTATGGTTGTGTCTATTGTTACTCCCCTAACATCAAAGATAACTAAACACAAATTAAATGGATATAACTATTATGATTGGTGTCGCACGATTCAGTTTTACTTGGTACAAATATGGATCATCATGTGACTGAGGAGCCACCAATAGATGATAAGAAAAAAGCCTAGCTTCATGACGATGCTCGACTTTATCTTCAAATTAAGAGTTCTATTGAAAGTGATGTTGGTTTGGACCGTTTGGTAGATCATTGTGATTCAGTGAAAAGCTCCAAGAGTTTTGACTTGTTATACTCTTGGAAAAGAACAAGTTCATCTGATGTTTGATGTCGATATGCAACTTTTTCGAGCTAAACAGAAGGCAGGATCTGTTACAAGCTACTTTATGAGGCTTAAGAAGACTGCTGCCAGAATTGCTTTCCTATTACCTTTTAGCTCCGATGTCAAGGTTCAACAAGTTCAACAAGAAAAGATGGTTGTTATGATATTTTTTAATGGACTATTACTTGAATTTGGAAAGATTCTGTCATTAGATGAGGCCTCCAGTCGTGTTCTTCATATTAAGAGGTCCCAATCTAGTCTACATGTTCCTCAACCTAGTAGAGCTCTAATCAGCAAGAACAGTAACTCTCGGGGTACTTTGGGGATGACTAACCATTTTCAGAAGCCTAGTTTTGATATTAAAAAATCTGACTCTCAAGCGATTGTCCGCAAGTCCGAACATCTAAAATGTGATTGTCAAAAGTAGTTGTATAAGACTCAACAATCTCAACATGCTCAGATAACTTCCACCAATAATATGGGTGAGCAATCTGTTACCAATTCTACTGGCGACTTGCTAAATTTCAAGTATTCCAAGAACCCTTGCAGGCATCTTCCTCATCGGATTCTATTGCCATCGTTGCCAAGACGGGTAATACAAAATGTCTTCTTACATCATCTACCCATGGGTCATTGACTATAGTGCCACCGCTTATATGACAGGTAGTTCTAACTTATTTTCTACACCTTTGTCCCCTACCTCATTCCCTTCTGTCACCTTGACAGATGGATCAACCTCCTCTATGCTTAGATCCGGCACCACTTCTCTCACTCCATCCTTTCTTTGTCCTATGTATTACACGTGCCTCAATGGTCCTTTAATTTAATTTCTATTAGCCAGCTTTACTTGTGATCTGAGCTGTTTTTTCCCATTCCTTCTGGTTATTGCTTGTTCCAGGATCGTCGAAGATCATTGATAAAGAACATGACCTCCAGATACCAAAAGTTGTAGCTTGCTCTAGAGTTACATCTTCGTTCGAAGTTCGTTGTCATTTGGGTCATCCATCTTTGTTCGTGTTAAAGAAAATTTGTCCAAAATTTCATTCCTTGTCATCTTAGAATTATGATTCGTGTTAGTTCGCTAAATTTCATTGTCTAGTTCCAGTTCTAGATAGACAAACTAGTGCTCCTTTTGAGTTAGTTCATTATGATATTTAGGATCCCTGTTTAGTTGTGTCCCAAAGAAGTTTTCATTATATTGTTACTTTTGTTGACGATTACTCTCGTGTGACTTGGTTATATTGTAATAAAAATCGTTCAAAGTTGTCTCATTTTTGTGCTTTTCATGCTAAAATGCAAACTCAATTTAATGTCTCTCAAAACCTTGCGCACTGATAATGTTTGGTGAATATTTCTCTCATGTACTTGGCTTTTACTTATGTGATCATGGCATCATTCATCAATCCTCTTGTGCAGACATTCCATCCCAAAATGGAGTCACTGAAAGAAAGAACAGGCACCTGCTTGAAACATCTCTCGAGCCTTAATGATGTATTTAGTTGGTTATTATTTGTCTTTGTCTGTTATTGCTAGCTATTCTGTCTTAGTAAGTGCTGACCAGTTGTAAAGATGATAAGTCACCTTAGTCTTTTAAAACATTGGTGCCACATGCCATTTATATTATTTTCCAGTTCAAGTAAACAAGAACAATAACCTATATGCTATCAACCGGAAAATTGTAGTTTGGATCTTTTATTTAACAAGAAACTTATTATATTTCTTCTTGATATACTGATAAAGAAATTTTGGTATGAACCATAACACTACTCAAATTAAAACTTGTATACAAACTAACAGAGCTGTTGAGATATATTACCTCAGTAACGTCTTTGTTGTTTCTGCTGGGGAGGATAACCTGGCATTCCCATTCCAGGATCTTTTCTCCTTAACTATTTGAAATATTAAAGAAGGAAAAAAAAAAAGGTCAATATAGTTGGTGATATTCATCTAACAATGTACAAGAAGAATATGTATATTTATGAAATAATAAAACCGAGCCATAAATAAGCAACCTGTTGTTGCTGATGAGCTTGGGAAGAAACACCTCGCTGCATAGGGATGCCACCAGGATTCATACCCATCCCAGCCTGGGAAGCAAGATTATAGGCAGCCATGCTCTGATGCGGCATCCTCGGCATGCCGACTCCCATTGCCCGAGGGACAGATCTTGCCATATGACCACCTTGCATGTTTACAGCATTTCCAGATGTTACCTGTTGACAAAATAATAAGAAGTCCAGTCTGACAATGAGAGATACATTTTATGCTTCCTTCTCTCAACTTCTATTTTAAATAATAATAAATAAAAGAACCAAAATTTTTGTGGATAATTGATTTTTAAATTAAAAAATCGAAATTATTATTATATTTAGTATTCTTTTAATTATTTTTAGTGGATTTATAAAAAATGATAAAATAATTAATTTACTTTTTCCTTTCTTACTTTTTCCTTTTTCTTTCTTTTTTTTGAAAGACTGCAAATGAGAACAACAAACAATATGTCACCAAAATTGAAAATGTATCTTATAATTAAGAAGCAAAGGAGAAACTTTATTGGACAAATTACTCCTTTTTTGTACCTGAGGTTTGGGATTTGTATCAAATTAGTCTCTAGATTTCAAAATTGAACAATCAAGTTCATATCAACGACCAAAAGTGTAATTTTACCCAAATTTATTGAATCTTTATATTTCAATAAAAAATGGAAACAGGAAACAGAGAAAGGAAAAATATGAATGTTAAGAAACCATTGAAGCTTGAATGTCATTGAGGAATCAAAAAGTTAAAAGTGAGACGTGGAATGTAATTAGTTATGGATGGTGGTAATGGAATTCATTCTACGTCAGATGAAGAGCACATAAAAAAAATCTCTTTTACTGACACGACAGGAAGATTCAATTAAATCAAAATCCCACAGACACATAATGCTCTTGAGCAAAGGCACAACCAGATACAAGAATAGATTGAGTAAAAGATTTTTAAAAATCCGATCAAATCAATCGAAAATTCATATTCAATGACAGAATGCAGACAGCGGTCCTTATATACCACACACTTTTAAGAACGCCAAATAATTTATCATGAAGAACGAAAAGGCAAAGTTATCTTTCAAAACAGACTGCCCTTGCCATAGTGGATGCCATGAAAAGGAAAAATAGTTGAGGCATAGGAAGAGTTGTCGACTGAACCCATAATTTAATTTAAGAAAATTTCACGTGGCACCTTATTCATCATACTATATGATTACTAGAATTTTGTAGCTTTAAAGGGAAGGAAAAGGAACTTGACAAATTACAGCTTACCGTTTGTGAAGGTTGAAGGCTGGTTGTTCCCTCGAAATCTGTGGTTGTGTCGACAGGGCGAGTTGGATAATTAATGACCTTCTCTCCAGGTTGGTTTGGTACCAGAGCACTATAATTGCAATCCACATAGCCAGTGATGAAATCAAGATGCTGAGGCCCATTTTGATTTCGCTTTTAGTTTTGAAATTTATGCTTATTTCCTCTTAATTTTCCATTATAATTTTTACATTGTTAAAAAATTCAAAAATAATAATAGTAGTAGTAGTATTAGAAGTCCTAATTAAATTCTAAAAACAAAAACTACTTTTTGAGACTTGGTTTTTCAAAAACATTAGTTAGAAAGTAGATAACAAATAAACAAAACATAGAAACTAATAGGGAAACAGGTTGACAAGCTGAATTTTCTAAAGCAAAAAACAAAAATCAAAATGGTTAACAAATGGAATCTAAATATTTCAAAATTGTAAAAGTAATATTCAACTGAGACAAGAACATACTTGTATCCCGGAAGAGGTTCTAAACGAAAGTACCTAAAACAAGACAATAAAAACTATGTTCAATATTATGCACCAAATTGATGGCAACATCCAACTGACAAAATAATGCAAAACTAATAAGGGATACGTATCACATGAAACAAATCTCTTAATAGATATTTTTACTATTAGTATTAAATACTGAACTTCCATTGAGAAAGAATAAAAGAATACATCTGCATTAAAAAAAAAAGAAGAAGAAGAAAGAGAAGAGAAGTTCATAAAAAGGGAGTATATTACGAGGAGGGGATCCAATGAAGTTAGTACCTAACGATTAAGCACCAAAGCCCAAACAGGATCAGAAAATCTGACGAAAGACCGAGCATCACTCCTAGAACTCTCCTCCCCCTAAAGATTATATTATTCCTCACGCTCCTTTCCACAAAATCACACAAACCCTAAACTGTCACAAAAACAACCCTTTCTCATGAAAAGGCGGATACAAGAATAACTCCTTAGTTTTTACCAAATCACTACGTCCAAAGAGCTTACAAAGCTATAGCCAGAATCTAACCTTAGGTGTTAACCTGTCTATGCAAAACCAACCACACAAAGAACTACATGGGAAGGAACGGTCACACAGTTGACACAAGAGCTGCAAGAAAAACCTTTGAAAGAAGTAGGAAAACAAAGCAAAATATCTCCCTTTCGAGCCTAAACCAAAAATCATCCAACAAAGATAAAAGAGACAGAACATCTGCCACTTCCTTATTGGTTAAGAGATGGAAACCAAAAGGAGAAGGTAGAGACTCCAACAGAAGAGGGAATGAATGCAACTGAATGATTATTGGAAGATAACAAGTGGATAATGAAGAAACAAGGCACACATGAGTCAATTTCCCAACCACTTGCTCCCCCGAAAATAGGAATTCCTCGCGTTCCCAACCACATTATGAACAAACTAAAGGGAACTTTGATGAAATATTTATTCCAATGGTTTCTTGAGATGCCTTTAACCTAACCATTGGTCCAATCAAGGGGATGAGGTCTATACTTACTAACAATAACCCACTCATTATGGAAAAGATCACCCAACCCGACAGTCTCTCATCTCCTCTTTTCCTAAAGTCATATGCAGAAGCTTTTTCCTAAAGATTTTTTTCACAGAAACAACTTTCATGGGAAGAAAATAAGAGAAGAATACAAGGGCATACAGAAAATCCAAGCCCACAAACATCAAAAACTCGCTCTACAGAAAGGGACTCCAACCATGCGAAATAGAGCCTATAGAATAATTACAAAAGATCTTCAGAAACAAAACCCAAAGAGAAACACGAAAACAAACATGGGTCACCCCTATAAACACTACCATTCCGCTTCCCCCACATAAGCCCAAAAGATTGCAAACACCCTAACAAGCCATAAAAAGCACACCATGTCCTGAAGAGACGAATAGAGAAGGAACTACATGATCACGTCACTTGTATCCCTATGCCAAGAATATTCTCCTTTTCATAAAACCAAACATCTAGACAATAAAACCCAAATGGATCTTGCAAACTCACAACGCCAGAGAATATGGTCGAGGTTTTCCTCCAACTTCTCTGGCGCTGTGAGATTGAAAGATACAACAAATAATAGAGCAAATCAGGCCAACTAACAAGGGAGAATTCCTCACACACCAATCTATCATGTTAGCACAACCATGTTAAACTTGACACTTGCCAAGTAAAAAGCCTCACTTTCCTAGAAATTTTAATCTTCCAAGACAGGAAAGATCATCATTTACATCTCCTCGACAATCCCCACACCAAAATGTTCCTCTATTTCGTCCGTTCTTTTTTGCTTCATTTGTTGCTCCTGCTTATGACTCTTTGTCCAGCCTTTTCAAAATGGTTCCCGCGTGTATGGAAAGAAAACTTGTTGCCATAAAACATGGAAAGGGAAAGGGAATGTTAGTCTCGAAAGGAAAATTTGGCTTGTTTATAGCCTTGTACTTGAAACCAAATTCATCCATTAACTAGCCAACAACATTGACAACTTGGTTATCACCGAACAATTGTTCAAGTTTTTCAAGAAAATTGACGATGGAAATAGCTTCCTCTATCTGTAGAAGATATCAAACAAAAGAGCATTTTCAAACATCTGTCCTCTCCTGTCTAAGCTCAAAATGATCCAAATTTTCAAATAACCTCTATCGTCTTCCTAATGGACAACTGACAACAAAACCAAAAAATAAGAGAGGAAGAGCTAACTTAATAGAATAGTTTTTCATGGCCAATAAATGATAACGTCAATAAAACATGTTACAAGCAGATCACGTTGAATCATATTAGAAAAATAAAAATAAAAATAAAAAAAGTAGGAATCCTTAGCAATTTCATTCCAGACTTCTGAATGTGCCCTATAACAACTCCACGTTATTCAATCAAAATGATGAGGATCATACTCGCACAAGACAATCCTATACCACAGGGAAGTGGGAAAACACCATAACCAATTTGCCAATAACACTTTTTACAAGCACTTGAGTTCCCTAACTATGACCCACCCAGATGCACAGGCTTCCTGACATCCTCCCAAATGACCAGGTGCACACCTTTACCTTCCTCCCCACATTCTACTGACAACCCCTCAGGTTTTCCAGACTTTAACACAAAAGAGAGAATAAACAAAATACCACTTAGAAGAACCCCAGGTAGGGGTCAGACAGGAAACTCGTCAACCTCACACCCCTTCCCTGACTTTGTGCTTGGTTTACCTTTCTTTATTATTATTTTTTATATATTTCATACCATCCATGACATATTTGTTTCTATTTAAATAAAAATAGTAAAAAGCATTAATATAACCATCTGCTTCGTTTCTAGTCAATTCAATATTGACCTCTAATTCAGAGGAAACATTATTTCTCTGTAAAATAAAGGAACCTAAAAGTTTCACATACATTGACATAACAATGTGCAATTATATACAAGGCAATATAATGATAGTAAAAAAAGTGCAGACTATTAGTACACATTCAGATATAGAAAAGGGTGGGGGCAACAAGAAGGTTTGGAAAGTGGTGTGAAGAAGGCATACTCATGCTCTAGGGCTTGGGCTGCCGTTATACGCTTTCGAGGATCATACCTGACCAAAAAATTACCATATGCACGGGGGAGAGAGAGTTAAGTTAGCAACTTGAAATCCCAACGAAGAAATCATTACTGTTTCAGGCAATATTTTATCATTCATATAGAGACTAAAAGGAGAAAACGATTAACAATGCACAGAAACAGAATCTGAGCTTTTTCAATAACAAAAGAGGGCAAATATTGGAAAATAAATTAAAAGAAAAAATAACAAACAAAACAAAAACACTTCCACTGGACAACAAGATAAGTGAGGTATAATCTAAGAAGTGAATATAGTTTACACCAAGAGAGCAATATTAAGTCATTTACCAAAAAGAAAAGAAAAGAAAAGAGAGATAGAGAGCAATATAAGTAAGTTGATCCCACATGTCATCAAAATTTGGTGGTTTTATCTTCAAAGATGCGACAATTGCACTCAAGCCAATATGCCAAAGCCATAAATTAGAAGAACAATTTTAAGGTATGTGGCTGTTTCAAAATCTTTGAAAGAAACAGAAGACTTATGATGTGGCATATTTACCCCACTGTTTCTATGTTGTATTATTCTTTTTTTATTGAGAAAAAACAACTTTCATTAAATGAAAGAATACAAGGTGATACAAAAAAAACCAGCCCACAAAAACACTCCAACTAAAAGAAGGGGACCAACTGAGAAGAATGTCACCAATGGAATAATTATAAAAGGACTTTGAGATCAAAGCCTGAAGGGAAACATAAAATCTAATCAAAAACCAAGCCTCACTATCCATAAAACACCAAATAGTTCCTCTCCCCCCAAATGTCCCACACAATATCACACACCCAACAATCCATTAAAAAAAAAAAAGAAAAAAGAACCCTCTCCCTGAAGGGCGGATGGAGGAGGAACTCCTCAATCGTCACACAAAAACCCCTATGACCAGCATGGCTAACAACAAACTCCTACACAAACAAACTCCACAAAGCACGCGCATACTAGCAATCCCAAAAAATGTGATCAAAGTCTTCCTCTGCCTTCCGACAAAGCAAGCAGTAAAAAGGCCCAACAAGAGTAGACCTCCTCACAAGCCTATCCACATCCACAGTGTTAACCCAACCCAGCAAAACTTGTCAGATGAAGAACTTGCCTTTCTTAGAAACCTTGGTCCTCCGAACCGCATTAAAATCAGACTCCCTAGAGGGAAAGGGATCCAACAACAAACTAAAAAAAGATTTACACGAATACCCCTGACTCGGATTTGGGAACCACCTTCCCTCCTAAGACTGCACCCGGCACCCCTCAACCAAAGAAAGAAGAGAGACAGCCTCCATTGTTTCCCTAAAAGTCAAATTGCAGCTGAACCCGAAAGAGAAGGATACAGATAGGCTGCTTGTATAAATAGGCTATGTTGTATCATAATTTAGTGAATCATGATACCAACTAAGACAGTCTCTTCAGATCAACCATGGCCGTGATGTGGAGAAAGGTTCATAGAAGGGATATGAAATTGCAAGGTCTTGTCATGCAAACATAGAATTTGACCAGGGGAACTTAAGCAACTATTAAAGCTTCATTAGTTATTCAAAAATCGTTTTCATTTGTTCCTACAATTTCAAAGGTGGTCCCGAATATTCCTGGTAATGCCAAAGTTTCCTTTAATATCAACATTTTTCTCCTATAAGCAAGGCACTGTTAAGAATGCTGTAATATGTTTATGACTACATAGGAAGAGAAAAAAACACAATGAAATCACCACAAAATACAAGGATCGGAGAAAAATGTCATCATAGCAACAGCATATAATATCAATATGCTTTACCATATGCCCTACTTTTTCTCCTCTTGGTGAGAAACATTAATTCCTTTATTTCATCGATAAGATGAAAATACAAAAGAAGGCAGACTATTTCCTAATTACCATACCTAAATTCCGTTAGATATTTTACTCCCACCAATTTATTTTTTAACTAGCATTATAGATACATACAAAATATATATCAACATTAACAACACATCAGACATTTTTACATGTATAAAAATTAAATTTGGAAGATACTAATAATCTACAGGCTGCATATGTTCAGTCTGAATTATACTGACATATTGGCAAGAAGACCACGGTAGCAAAATAAGTTCTAGAATCGAAAGACGTACTCCAGCATTTTGGACAGAAGATCGTATGCAGGACTTTTTGGAGACAGGTGTACAACATTATATAATCCAGCATTGTCACTGTCAAAAGCACACAGAAACATGATCATCACACGTGCGCAACATGTTAGAAAAGAGGGTTTTTAAATACTGGTTTTAGGTTTATAAGGAAACCTATTCTTGGTTTCATATTAAGAAAGAGAGAGAGAAAGAACCCTTACTATTTATGCCCCTGAATGTGCTGTACATCTTGTTGCCAATTTGGAAGATTAGCCAGTGTTGGCCATTTCTCAATCGTGGGATGGCCTAGTAAATTAATGACTTAAGGAACAAATTCTTGTACATGTAGAAGAATTGGAGACAAAAGAAGCAATTCAATACCTAAAACCTTAAAAATCTTGTCCAGTTGATCAAGCTGCTCAAATAATAAGTTCCATTGTAAAGCAGCACATGCATTAAAATGACAATTTGATATCATTTACAGTTTAAAGAGGTGGAAAACACAATAACAAAATAGTACATGTCATCCAAGATAACTTTTATACCTGGAAAGGATTCGGAGGCCCTTTGACTTCTTGACCTTGAAATAATGGCTTCAACGTCAAAAGCTCAGCAAAAATGCATCCAACAGCCCACATATCTAATTTTCTTCATAAAGGAAGAATTTCTTGTACTTGGGATGAGAATATATACAAGTCAACTACCTAAGGGTAGAGGTAATAGACATTTGCAATAGATAAGCAATAAAAACTCCCTTTCTAAATAACCGTCATGCAAAACATCATCTAGAAGGTGGATGTTTGTATTTTTTAGTAATGGGAGTTTCTATAGTGAACCTCATTTAAATGATTCTTCAGTCATTCACAGACCCAGTGTCCACTAAATAATACTTAAAATGTTGTAATTTTACTTTATCATTTTCACCTTAACAGAATTGATCCTTTCTTTGTAAAGTATGACACTATACCATCCAACAGTAGAGCTATAATATCCTAACGAACAAGATAGGGTAAATAGTATCCAAAACTCTGGAAAGAAAACATTTCCTGAAACTGAAGTTGAAAGAACGAATTCTCATATTGATGCACAAATCAAGATCAGGGGCTATGGCATGAAGATAAGCATCAATTAATCATATTTATGTCCCATGTAAAATGCATCAATCATAGAGCAACCCAAAATCGCTTCACTTAATAGAATCTAAATGATTTAATCAAGGATACCAACAGCACTAGTGTAGTGCTTTGCTCCAAGGAGAAGTTCAGGTGCTCTATACCAAATGGTGACAACCACCTACAAGCAAATTGCAAATGGGCACCTCAAAAACTTAACAGTAAACAGGTTCATTTTCACATGCAAGGATTTTCTGTGTTTTATATAATCTTGTAGCAAAGCAGATTTATTGGGCAAAGAGAATGTCGATAATGGTAGCTTTTTTCCTTTTTTCCTTTCTTTTTGTCTTCTACTTCTTTCTATGTTGTACCCATTTATACAAAGGCATTGGGTTAGTGGTTGGTCCTATTTAGTATTTAGCAGTAATTTTTTAGGTACTCCATATCTTTCAACTCCAGCCCCAAGTTAAAATTTATAGATTTTCTACAACATCCGACTTAACATTTTAGATAATAGAAAATTTTCTCATTACAGCACGGATCGTTGCTTCCTTTCTTCCTTATAAATTAGAATAGTTAAGAATGAAGACTCTTCCTTGTCTTGTAATATAATTTTAAGTTGTATTTAGCATCAAACCTCTTAAATTTTGGATGTATCATTAACCCATTGTCATTTTTAGTTTAGGTGATCTGTAGAACCAGACCAGAAAAAAACAAAAAAAAACAAATGAACAATTAAAATGAAAGGGAAATAAGATCAGTACTCCATTTTCAAATAATGGCTTCAAGGGAGCTTGGTATATTCTTGCAAGTCCAAAATCAGCTATTTTAACCACTCCTTGCTCTTCCCCTTCACCCATAACCTGGTAACAAGATAGACATGCAATCAAAAAAAGAAAAAGAAAGAGTCTACACATAAGAGGACAAAACCTAAAGTTGAGAGAAAACGGGATAATTCAGTGAACACTATAAGTATCATATAAATTTTACCAAAATATTTGATGGCTTTAAATCGCGGTGAATAATCCAATTACTGCAACAGAAGTTGAAATTATTTTATAAGTCTTCTTGTGAGAAATTAAATTTATAAAAGTGGCTTACTACAACTTTACCTGTGGAGATAATTCAAACCATTGAGAAGTTGCCAGAGCAAGGATTTAACGGTATACTGATTAAGGGGATGGTTAGCCTTGTCCCGATGATGTCTAATGATTTCCTGTAAAGAAATACAAAATTCATCCGGTTACATAAATAGGCATGCGCAAGAAGAGATGATTAGTAGATGAAACAACATATTCCTTTCCTCTAAAATCCACAAATGCCATTGGTTCTCTACCTAAAAGGAAGTGGTTGCAGGTCAAAAGGGACTGTGAATTTTTCTGTCCTAACTACCCATATCAAATCAAATCAATCCTTGAACATAGCATATTAAAGCAAGATACACTTACGTAGAGATCATGTTCAGCATAATCAAAAGCTAGATACAACGACATATCTGCATGGTTGATATGAACATTTACAAGCTTGACGACATTCTCGTGTGAAATTTCCCGCAGTAGCTGAACCATAAAGAAGATTAAGTTATCAGAAATGCTTTAAGCAAGATTAACAGCTCCAGCAGAAAAGGGGAATCGAGTTCTTCAATCCCTTAGTCGCATTAAACAGTAAATTTCAACAAAAACCCTAATCGTTTTGTCAAGATTATTTGAAAAATGAAACCCAACATCTTAACGGACAATGTATAACACCAACAACTATTTATCCTCGTCCATCCTCAGCCTAAACCCAATTATAATAGAATCAAAAAGAGGACGAATGAATACGAGAAGTGACAGAAAAGGCAGAAACCATAATTTCTCGAATGGCAGTTGGGGAGACCCCATCACCGTCCTTGGATTGCTTGAATTTTTTTATAGCAATTGACTTGCCGCGACTAGGTGAAGGGGGTTTGATTTTGGCAAGGAACACGAGGCCATAGGTTCCCTCGCCGATCTTCCCGATTAGATCGTACTGCTGCAGCCACTCGGGCTTCTTGTGGTGGCTGCCGTTATTGTTGTTGTTGTTCCGGTTGGCGGCGTTGGCGGAGACAAGGCCTCTGTTGGAGTTATTGCCGTCTCCCATGGAGGCTGAAGATTAAGCTAGGGCCGTCGTCGAAACCATTTTGCTTGGAAATTCTTCGGCGGAGAGAGGAAAACCATTAGGAGAAGGAAGAAGGCAAGCGTGCAGTGGTACAGAGTGATAATATTGTTGTATGCGAATGGATTCGATTTCAATTCCTACGAATCTTTTCTCGTTTTTTGTTCATGAAAATTCATAGGAGTAACTCAAATTTCCGGCCTAATGTGCTGAATCATTTTTAAAAAGTTAATATCGACCCTCAGCTCAACTGACGTCATAACCACACAAGATTGCAGATTTGCCCTTGCCCTCACCTTAACTCGTCTTCCAATTTTAGTTCCACCCTCGAATTAGAGATGTTTAGAAGAACAGTTTTCAAGTGGTTTGGAGAAATTGACTTGATATTCAACAACCCAATTGTTCACTATATGTTGTTGAAAGAAGTGAAAAGCATATATCCAACTTAACTTAATGAGCTTCTCCCCATTTGGTGGAAAGGTTGTCACATTTTTCAATGATGACAACAATGTTGTTAATGGAGGTTGCAATTGTGACAATAAACAAGTAGAAAAACGTAGTGGACCTTAAACTGTTTAAGGATGTTTAGTACTTCAACCATCTACATTGGGGTACCACTATTTGGGAGAGGACATTGGACGTCCTAAAGACCGCATAAAATGATAAGGTCAACTAGTACAAAAGTAAGGTGAAAGGTGATAAAGATTACATCGTGAAGTACTCTTTACGTGGATTTCCCAAGCATTCCAAATAAATGTTGTTAGAATTTATCATAAAACTCTAGTTTGTAGTTTAAAATTATATTATATTAAATAAAGTAGTTATTGAGAACTTATTAGTAAAAATAGAATATTATAATATTGAATCCAATAAACTAAGGTCCTGAGGCTATCTAGTGTAGACTTGAACTTTATGTAGAGACATAAATGTGCATCAAGTTCGAGTATATAGCCCAAATGGTCTATAGTGTATGAACAAAGTTGGTCATCATCTTATTTTGGGGACACTATCGATGCGGTCCGCTTTGTAGTTAGTACAAACGATGTGATCCCGAGTTGTTCATGTAGAGACATGGAAGTGAGATCATCCTATGTAAAGAGTTTACATAAAACTAGAACCATGAAATAGTCACATTTAAGTTATAACACCGTTGACTTTTATAAAACTGACTATTTCGATTATTGATGACCTATGTCACTTAATTTTAATCATGAGTTAACTATGAACTTCTGTTTACACGGAATTATCCTTAGATCTTCATAAGTGAGGGCAACTCAACGGTGCTTGCCCAATAAACCTTCCATTTTAGGAGTAAGACCAAGTGAATGGCTAGGAACATCGGGTGCAAGATGGAATTCACTCATACCCGCTTTAGGGTTAGTAGATAGATTGCTCTCTAAAGAATTGAATTCAAATCTTGAACAAGGGACCCAACCCTCTCATTGGCCTGAGAGAGATTTGGTTTATAAGTTGGACCTTAAATCAATTATTCAATAGTGGATCAGTGGGACTTAATGAGCAAGATGGAATCTTAGGGCTAAAATGGTATTTTAACCCAACCGAGGTTACAAACAACCTGTGAAAGATTAACTTACTGATCATGATTATATCAAATGAACACATATATATCTATAGTGAGGGGAGTGCAACTACGAAACTTTAGTGGAATGACCTGTTAGTTAATGAATGTTGATTAGCTCGGTCTAAAAGGATTTAGCCAGTTAATCTCAGATAGTTAGAGTCCATGATCTATAGGTCCATTTGAAGGGATAAAAGCTCATGGTAACGAAAATTTACAGAACATTTCCTCAATTTAATTTGGAAATCTCAAAATACCAATACATTGACAAAATAATATAAAAAATAGTTTTTTTTTATTAAGACTTAAATGTTAATCATGCTTTCTAATTATATATTAGAGAAAGAAAAAATTACTTGTTTGATGTCTTTAAATCTACAAAGTAAATCCCCAAATTGGGACACCACCCGTCGAAGACCTTCCTATCCTCTAATGAGATGGGATTGGTTTGTGGAAACCAATTGGAATGGGAAAAATGTTTAGAGATATTCATTCAAATAAGATTTGAATGAAATATTAATTAAATATGATTTAATTAATTATATTAATATAAATCTATAAGATATTAGAGAGATATTCATTCTTATTTGAATGAAATATTAATTAAATATGATTTAATTAGTTATTCACTGATTGATTAATTGTTAATTAATTAGTATATTTTACAATAGAATCTCATGATTATCTCATGTTCATTTTTCTATTCTAAGAAGGAAAGAGAGTTATAAATATCTAGAAGAAAATAGTTTTCTTTAACGAAATTCATGAAAAAAAAAACCAAGATTTTTTCTCGGTACAAAAAGAAAAGAATTTCTCTAAACCTTTTTCCCATCCCAATTGGTTCGTACAAACTAATCTCATCCGAGAGCATAGGAAGGTCTCCGACAGGTGGTGTCCCCAATTTGGTAATTTGTAGATTTAAAGACGTCATCGAAAGTAAGTTCTCTATATCTTTCAATTTAAAAGCATGCTTAGTTTTTATTTAGAACTTTAATTATAAATTTTTGCCAATGTACTAGTATTTTAAGATTTCCAAATTAATTTGAGTAACAGTTCTATAAATTCTTCTGCTGCCATAGGGATTTTATCCCTTCATTATCAAGAAAAGAGTTGGTGGCAAAGCTAGAGCATGTCAATACAAAGAGGCTTTGTTGGTATTAAGCATGGGGTGGTTAGCATGCCAGACTTTTGAATTCATGCAAAGATGGGGTGTAAAGAGATGAGTAGGAGGTGTAAAAGTGCTGAGTAGGTGGTCTCAAGTGATGGACATGTAACCATGAGGTGGAAAGAGGAAGTAGGAGGTGTCATCACCATGGCATGCAAGCATCTCTATAAATAGAGTAACTTTTGGAGAAAGAATGCTACCAAAATACTCGTGCCATTTCCTTGTTTTCACTTGTAAAATGTCTTAAATTGAGTCTAGTTGTAAAGGTGAGGCTGCTAGACCGAAATGCCTTGAAGAGAAAGGTCAAAACTTGAGTTGAAGAAGCAAATGTCATTTCTTCAGCAATTTGGAGTAGTGTTCACTTTTCGGAGGCTACAAGATGCATCTCTAGGATTTTTAGCTGAAATTTGGAGGTAATATACTTAAGGCAATTATACGCAACTTTATAGAAGAAAGTTTTATTATTTGAGTTCTGAATTTTTAGTTATTAGCCTCTAAATTTGAAAGAAGGATTCTGGCTGAGAACCCGGTTTCTGGGCATGAAATAGGGAGGCCAAGCATCAAGGGCCATAAGGCACACAACCATGCACACGACCACCAGGCACGCACAACACCATGTGCACGCCAACCCCCTCTGTCGCCCATCCCTACACGCCAGCCATTACCAAAATGCCATTTTGGGTTTTTTTTTTTTTTTTTTTTTAATATTTGTGCCATTTCTAAGTAAAAGTTCTGGTATTTTATTGGTCGAAGGGATTAAATTGAACTTAAATACCATTATTTCAAGTCAAGACGAGATCAGGCACATTTATAAACCAAGGACTTAAACTTATATTTGTGAGCGAAAATGAATTTATTAAAGTGATTTCAAAGCATGTTCTTAAGCTATCGTTTATATATGATTTAAATTAAATGTTTAAGTTGTTTTACGAATGATTTCCAATCATGTGATTTCATTAAATTGTTTATTCAAGCATGTTTGGTTACTGATAAATGTTTAAGGCTTATTAAGGAATGAATTTATCGAAGCATTATTGTGCCTAAAGGTTGCTTTATGCAAAAAGAATTATTAAATGGTTTGAAGCATATAGTTTTATAAATGTTTTCTCAGATCCAAGATGTCTCAAACAACCCTTATTGGGGTAGGATAAGGGACACCAAGGAATTTAAGGTAAAGACACTTAACTCCATGATTGGAGCTAGGGACGCCTACCTCCCATGAATAGAGATTGAGAATGCCCATCTCTTAAATTTGGAGTGGGTATTGAGTAACATCTACCTCCTCCCAGGAGATGCTTGAAATTCCAGTAGGAAAAACAAAGATTTAAGTTACTGTTTCCTAAAAGTTTTAACAAGTTTAAAGTATTGATGTTATCGTTCATGTTACTGTTTCAAAGGTTTATAAAAAGTTGTTTAGAAAACCTATCACTCACTGGACTTGTTTAGCTCACACTCTTAAAAAAATCCTACATTCCAGGTAGAGATCGTGTCCTTGGAGCTTGAATTGTTGTTATTTGTCTGTTGAAGGATTTTGTTTTATTGTCGTATGTGTCTTGTTGTTTTGAACCTATACTTAATTAGTCTTTAAACGGTATCAGACCTGAAGGGTTGGAATTGGAGTTTGTTTTTGTGTAATTATGATTTATGTAAAACTTATGTATAGTTGGTTTAATAAAAGAATTGCATTACAATTTTACGTTTTAGCTTTTGCTTGCTTTTTGTTTAACAGTTAAAGGGCAAGGATCAGTTGGTGTCATTCAGAAGGGGAATGATATTGGTTGACTTCATGCTGTCTCTTGGGTCTAAAGTAGGTGATTTGGGAGGGGGTGTGACACAAAACCTAAGTGAAAACTGAAAGGATAAAAGCCTTGACAACGGAAGATTTTACCGAGATTGTTTCAATTTAATTGGGAACTTAAAATACCGTACATTGACAAACAATTACATAAACATTTTTTCTTATAATTTAAACTGAGGTTAAGCATGCTTAAACAAATTATAGATTAAAGAATTACACAATAAAGTAACTTACTCTCGTTGACGTCTCTAAATCTACAAATCATCGAATTGGGGGCACCACGCGTTAGAGACATTCCTATCATCTGTGATGAGATTTGTTTGTGAGAACCAATTGGAATGAAAAAAAGTTTTTGAGAGAATCTCTAAGAGGATTCGCAGAGAGGTAAAAGCTTAGGTAACTTGTTTTCTTCTGTGTATTTATAACTTCTTCTTCTTCACGGAGTAGGAGAGAATAATGAGATTTTATTAATTTTAAAAATATTAAATTAATAGAAATATCAAATTAACTAATTAATTAAATCATATTTAGTTAATATTTCATTTAAATCATATTTAATGAATATCTCACCTATCTTATAGTTTTAATTAATTAAATTTAATTTAATTAAACTAAACTATTAATTAATTCTACAATTAATTAGTTGATAAATTAAATATCTTATGTTTAATTTAATTCAAATTTGAATCATATTTAAATATAAAATGTTCTCATAACCAATAATTTTAATATGAATCAAATTCACATTAAATTAATATTTAATCTCATTCAAATATTTAATCTCTCATAAATTAATTTTGAATTATATTCAAAATTAAATTTATGTAATAAAGTTTATATTATAATGTATTACCATACATTATTTTAATTTCCAAAGTAAATTTGAACACTTCAAATTACAACCAAAATAAATAAATCTCATTATCTTTTAGGAATGAGACTTAATAGACCTACAAATCAAAAGCTACAACGATATGAGATTAATTGGCTAAACTCATTAACCATATTAATTAATAGGCGTTAACTGTGTGTATAGTCTACTAAAGACTCACATCTCAACTATTCTCACCGTAGATATATTTTTGTGTCCACAGATGTAGACCAATAACAATAAGTTAGTCTTTCACGAGTGTTCGTAACACCGACTAGGTCAAATTATCGTGTTACCCTTGGGTTACTCTCCACTTAGTCTTGTCCTTCAAATGATAAGTTTATTGAGTCTGTAATCTGACCACTTTCACCCGTACAAATCAAAGACAATCTCTTGCGAACAGGAGTTCATAATACACTTAGGATTAAAACTAAGTTACCTAGATTATCCTAATGAAATAGAAACCCAACTAGTTAATAGAGTTACATTTAGTGGTTACTATTTTGTGGTCAAGTCTTATGCAAACTTATTGCATTTAATACCCTTACTCGCATGTCATCTACATGAACGCGTTGGATCATTGTATTTGTATCAAATATAAAGTGAGCCATATTCATAGTGTTACTGGGATAAGGTACCCAACCTTATCTCTATACTAGGGTACCTTATCTCTATACTATAGACCCTTTAAATTGATCTCGAACATTAATTTCTTTATGTCTCTACATACTGTAACAGTTTAGGATGTTAGTTTATTAGATTTGAGTTATTAAGACAAAACTAATAGTATAATCAATAACATTTATTGAAATTATAATACTAACACTTTATAAATAACGGTCAATGAATTATATTTACTATATACGAGTTTTAGGATATAAATTCCAACAGAAACCAGATGAGGTACAAGGATTGACCGTGCGAATTCAAATTGTGTACAACAGATGGATGATTTTGCAAAGTGATTATGAATTTCAAATGTAGCAAGGTGTTTGGGAGTATTGAAGATGAGAATGAGTGAGAGAAAGCGTCACTATATTGGAAGAAGTTTCAATAATATCAAATGAAAGGCAAGAAGAAGGAAAAGGTAACATAGAATTAGAAAAAAAAAGAGAGGTGATTTGGCATTTTGATAAAATATTTAGAAGATTAGTACAAATTTCCCATAATTGGATGTGGGCGATTTGTACCATTTTCAAATAAAAATAAAACGTAACATAGAATTAGAAAGTTCAAAAATAGAGACGGAGAAGCCCTTGGAAGCAAACCCCAAAGCAAGAGATGAAATGAAATCCGCGCCCACAAACAAAATCAAAATGACCCATTACACGAAATACACTTTCGATCACATCTTTCAATTATTATTGTTTAAACACATACCTTCTTTCCCTTTTCTTCCTTCTACGCTTACTCTCCCATTTTCTCTCACGCCTTCTTCATTTCTCCCCCTCCAATGGAAGAAGACGATTCCACTAAAGTCCTTGATCTCATTAAGGACCTTGTTCTTCGTCTTCTTTCCCACAATCCCACCTCCAATTCCAGCCCTACTTCCTCTGATTTCCAAAAATCTCTTCGCTATGCAATTCGCATTCTCACTAGCCGTATGACTCCCTCCATTGCTCCTGATGCTGCCGCCATTGCTGAGTCCATCAAAAGGAGACTCGCCACTGAGGGTAAGTCTTCTCAGGCCCTCACTTTCGCTGATCTTTACACTAAGTTTGCATCTAAAACTGGGCCTGGGAGTGTGAATAATAAGTGGGCTGTGCTTTACTTGCTCAAAATTGTGGCCGAAGATCGCAAATGTAGACAGACCCAGTTTGAATCTTCAATGCTTTTGCCTAATTTAGTAGCGAGTGATCCTGTTTTGGGCAAGAAGTCTGGGGCGGCCCCGGAGAAGGAGTGGCAGAAGGGGGTTTTGTTGGTTGCGAAAGACCCTGAGAATCTTCGTGACGTTGCTTTTAAGGAGTTTTCTAATTTGCTGAAGGAGGAAAATGAAGTGACTGAAGAGGTTTTGGTGAGGGATGTGTTGTATGCTTGTCAAGGAATTGATGGGAAGTATGTGAAATTTGACAATAATTCTGATGGGTATGTTCTATCCAATTTAGTTAAGGCTTCCAGAGCTACTAGGACGATGGTTCGCAAGCTTTGTGAAATGGGGTGGCTGTTTAGGAAGGTTAAAGGTTATATATCAGAGAGTATGGAACGTTTTCCAGCTGAAGATATTGGGACTGTTGGACATGCCTTTTGTGCTGCATTGCAGGATGAGCTCTCAGAATACTATAAACTGTTGGCCATTCTCGAAGCCCAGTCTATGAATCCAATACCTTTGGTTTCAGAGGCAGCAAGTTCAGGAAACTATTTGTCTTTGAGGAGATTGGCAGTTTGGTTTGCTGAGCCAATGGCGAAAATGAGGCTGATGGCTGTATTGGTTGACAAGTGTAGAGTCTTGAAGGGCGGGACAATGGCTGGGGCCATCCATTTACACGCTCAACATGGTGACCCTTTGGTGCTTGAATTCATGAGGCGTTTGCTGCGACGTGTATGCTCTCCCCTTTTTGAGATGGTGAGGAGTTGGGTTTTAGAAGGGGAGTTGGAAGACATTTTTTCTGAGTTTTTTGTTGTTGGCCAACAAGTGAAAGCTGAATCTCTCTGGAGGGAAGGTTATAG
Source organism: Cucumis sativus (assembly GCF_000004075.3). Classification (NCBI taxonomy): domain Eukaryota; kingdom Viridiplantae; phylum Streptophyta; class Magnoliopsida; order Cucurbitales; family Cucurbitaceae; genus Cucumis; species Cucumis sativus. Next base: position 21,583,124 of record NC_026658.2, read on the forward strand.
GCTTCACGCTGGCATGCTTCCATCTTTTATTTCACAATCTCTAGCCCAACGTATTTTGAGGACTGGGAAATCCATTAATTTCCTTCGTGTCTGTTGTGAGGATATGGGATGGGCTGATGCTGCAACAGAAGCAGCAGCAGCTGCTGGGACTACTACTAAAAGGGGAGGTCTTGGATATGGTGAAACAGATGCCCTTGAATCTTTGGTAGACGAAGCTGCAAAAAGAATAGACAAACATTTGTTGGATGTAATGCACAAGCGATATAAGTTCAAAGACCATTGTCTAGCAATTAAGCGCTATTTACTATTAGGACAAGGAGATTTTGTCCAATATTTGATGGATATTGTTGGACCTGAGCTTTCTGAGCCTGCTAATGCTATTAGCTCATTTAAGTTATCTGGTCTCCTGGAAACAGCAATTCGGTCCTCTAATGCTCAGTATGATGATCCAGACATCTTGGATAGATTGAAGGTTAAGATGATGCCTCATGGAACTGGAGATAGGGGTTGGGATGTGTTCTCATTAGAATATGAGGCAAGAGTTCCGCTAGATACTGTATTCACAGAGTCTGTCATGTCAAAATATTTAAGGATTTTTAATTTCCTGTGGAAGCTTAGACGTGTTGAGCATGCACTTATAGGTACTTGGAAGACCATGAAACCTAACTGCATCACGTCCTGTTCATTAACTAAGCTGCACCATGGGGTTAAGTTGCAATTACTGTCAACATTGAGGCGATGCCAGGTCCTTTGGGTTGAGATGAATCATTTTGTTACAAACTTGCAGTACTACATAATGTTTGAAGTTTTGGAGGTATCATGGTCTGACTTTTCAAATGAAATGGAAGCAGCAATGGATCTGGATGATTTACTTGCCGCTCATGAAAAGTATCTTCATTCGATCTTTGAGAAATCTCTTCTTGGAGAACAATCTCAGACACTTTGCAAGTCACTTTTTGTCTTATTTGATATAATTTTGCGATTTCGAAGTCATGCGGACAGGTTGTACGAGGGAATACATGAATTACAATGCAGGTAATATTATATTTTTATTTATTTATTTTAATGTGTTTCTATGTACTATTCCTTTCTTCTTGTAATCAGTATATCTCTTTTTCTCATGTAGAACAATAGAATCATCTTTACCCTCTAGAGACAAGAGTAAAAAATCTCGTACGACAGAAAGATCTTTAGAAACAGCATCATGGATAGCAGATGGCAAGAAGGCTTTAACACAACGCGCTGGTGAATTTCTTCGGAATGTTGAACAAGATCTAGCTGCATTAGCTAAAGAGTATTCTTCATTGCTCGAGGAATTCATTTCTCAGCTGCCTTTGCAACAACACGTTGATTTGAAGTTTCTCCTATTTCGCCTTGACTTCACTGAATTTTACAGCCAATTACGACCTCATGTGTAGAGTGGATGTCAGATGTATATTTCTCATGGCCTGCATTGGTCACACAATTGGTAGAGCTCCTAACAAATTTTTCATGGCAGCCACAGGGATCAACCATTGAAAAGTTCATTGCCTGGCATGTAATTTTAGGTATGTGGTTGCTCATTTGTTTATAGTTTGCTGCAGAGGTTGTTATTACATATATATGCCAATCTGTGCTCGTATATGATACTTTCCAGGGTTTTAACCATTTTTATCATTTATGAATAGAAATGGTGTTTGGTATTATGTTTAGCCCAGTAGTCTACAGTTCACTTTAATGTTGTATTTGTTGTCTCATTTTGGATTATTTGTTAGTGTTTTTGTGGCTTTCAAGTCCGTATCCAAGTTCGTAGTTTTCTTTCTTAAGCTGTGTTATGGGGGGCTCTTAGGCTTGGATCTGAGTGCGTTTTTGCACATTTCAGCATCCGTCAGTCATGTAGTTAATTTTTCTTAATGGTATCTTTGATGCTTTATATAGTTCAACACCTGCAAATGTTTAAATTTGACAAGGGCATGATGATCCTTGTCCCTTCCTTTCTATTGTTTAGAATAAAAAAAATACAAGATGATCCAATGGGCAGCCCAGTTAAAAAGAAAAAAAAGCATGTAAGAGCAAAGGGGAGGGGTTGCAAAAAAGGATAGAAAAATAAGCTTACTGGACCAACAATCTATGTCCCAGCCGGTAAATGAACTGCAAGATGTACCATCATGTCAAAAAATGCAGGGGAAAAATTTCTTTCAAATTTGTAGAGTATGAGCACAATATCAACTTCCAAACGATTCAAGTTATTGAATGTATTGTCTTCGCACACAAATCACAGAAAAGTTACGTAACTCATATAGTTGTGTACACATCCTTATGTAAGTACGCTCGTACAACAATGAAGATAAGTTGTTGAAGTAAAATGTGAGAGTCATGAGTCTTTGGTCCCCATAATTTTCCATCATTGACACTCACACATCATGATATGTTTGAGACAAATCCATCCGAAAATTTAATCGATTTCAAGAACTTACAAAAGTCTATTCTTTCGCTACCTATTAATGTATATGTAGCATGTGGTTTTATCAGCTTAGTTTTTTGCCTTTGCAAATGTATCTCCTTTTGTATATTCAAGTCTTCTAGATTTAAACGGGCATTGATTGTGTCCTTCATTTTACCATCAATATTTAATAAAGTGCCAAGCAAGTTGTCACAAACATTTTTTTCAATATGCATGACATCCAACTTATGCCTCAAAAGAAGTTTAGACCAATATGAAAGTTTAAAGAACATACTTTTCTTATTCCAGTTAATAGTACGTTTTCTTTTCCTATTTGTCTTGGATGGATGCTTACTTAACACTGAAAAGTTCATGGAGTTATTTGGTGTAAGATCTCATCTCCACTCATTACCACTGGTGGAGGCCTACATTCGGGTTTTTTTTGTCACGTTGTCGACTTCGATGCCAACTATGATCAGAAGGAAGATAGCATTGATGTCCCATAAAAGATATTTTTTCCTTTTATCCCAAACGATGGCATATCTTCTTTACAAGTAGAACATGCTTGATATCCTTTCGTACTTCACTCTGAAAAGTCACCATATGCAGGAAAATCATTGATAGTCCACAACAAACATGTATGTAATCGAAAGTACTCCTCGTCTGTACAGTCAAAGGTTCACACACCATGTCTACAACTCTTTCAACTCATCAATTAAGGGTTGCAAATATACATCAATCTCTTCCTCAGGAGATTTTGGTCCATGTACAGGCAAAGCATGAAAAAATTGGATTCTTTCATGCATTTCCAAGGGAGTAAATTGATGGTATGAGCATTATGGACACATGCAATAGGCAGTACTCATATTTTTAAATGGATCAAAACTGTTTGAAGCTAAGCCTAAACGAACATTTCTTGGATCTGAAGCAAATTGAAAAAATTCTCTATCGAAATGCTTTATTGAAAAAGTTGCATAACCATTATAGGAGTTCAAGAAAATTAGCTTTACTTTTCGAATGTTCAGTTTCATCATGCCCACGGAATGCAAGACCTTGTTGTAATAAAAATCGAGCACAATCAATTGTTGCACCTAACCGAATTCAATCGATAGTAAATTCTTACTTGATCATAAATATGTTAAAAAATGTTGTAATTTGTTGTTTTGACTTAAAAGAGCTTCACATTTGCCCCAAACTTGGTTATGTGCATTATTTAGTCTTCTAACATGAGTTTGCAATTTCTCTTTTTTCTTCCAATGTGAAAATCCTTCACCAACAAAATTGTCACGTTCTGATTGTTCTCCAACTTCTGGTTTGAATTAATAACATAAACAATAGGCAACATCTTTTGAAATACTATATTCCAACCAACTAGAATATTCAGTAAACTAAATTGAATTAAACTTTCTTGACTATAACTTGGAGGTTGGTAAGGTCCTTTTTGTAGATATGTTCTACGAACTTGATCTCAAATTCTACAATTATAATTACGAATTCTAGTTCTTAAATTAAGACTTGGTGGTAAATCTTCTAAATTTACTTTAGTGATATACCTCCCCTAACTATTATTACTTTTCTTCAAAAACGATGATGACTCTGTTGATTTTCTTTTAAAATATTTCTCAACTTAGATTTCAACTTAAATCTACAATAACACGACAACGAGAATAAATCAAGAAGAAATTGACGACATATAAGAACAATATCATAATTTAAATAACCTAACAAGGACTTAAGATCCATAAATTATTTCAAGAATTAATAAAATAAATATAAAATAAAGGATCTAATACAAAAAAAACAGAATGATTTGAAAAATGAGAAGTAAATGCATAAATAACAAACTCTAAAACGAGAAAAAAATAAATCACAAAACTTGCCTAAAAAATTAGGTGATAAAGTTGAAGAAGAAACCACGAGGGAAGAAATTTTTTTAAAAACTAAAATAAAAGCTAAGAATGGTTTTAAAATATTAAAAAATGAATATAAAAAGGATAATCAACCTAAAAAGAATAAATGAGGAAAGAGAAAGGATTTGGTTAATTTGGAAATGGAAAAGGAAAAGAAATATATTAATAATAATAATGATATTATATTAGTATTATTCTTATTATATTTAAACCGTCTTGTTTCCATGCATTTATCTTCTTTCTCACCTCACAAGAAAACCTTAATGAGTCACCAAAGACCAATTTCTCTTAGGTGTTCCTTTGGGTTCACCGAATACCAGATGAGTTCCTAGGGTTCACTGGATAGCTTGTATTTGGGAGCAGGACTAATAGTGGGTCCTTTATTGAGTATGTGTTTATACTCATCATTTTCTATGTTTAATATTTCAGACAAAGGTAAAGATAGAGAAAAATCGGTGAGCCACAAAAAGAATTCGTGACATGTCATATGGTAACACAGTTTTGCTTCTGCTTTTTATGGTTTTGAACTTAAATATTATCTGTTTGTTTTTATTATCTTTAAAATTGTAGAACTAGCTGCCCAACATGTTTTCAGCTTAATAGAGAGAGTTGAATCGTTACATGAAGAATGAACTAGCCCTGGATAGCAGATGGCAAGAAGGCTTTAACACAACGCGCTGGTGAATTTCTTCGGAATGTTGAACAAGATCTAGCTGCATTAGCTAAAGAGTATTCTTCATTGCTCGAGGAATTCATTTCTCAGCTGCCTTTGCAACAACACGTTGATTTGAAGTTTCTCCTATTTCGCCTTGACTTCACTGAATTTTACAGCCAATTACGACCTCATGTGTAGAGTGGATGTTAGATGTATATTTCTCATGGCCTGCATTGGTCACACAATTGGTAGAGCTCCTAACAAATTTTTCATGGCAGCCACAGGGATCAACCATTGAAAAGTTCATTGCCTGGCATGTAATTTTAGGTATGTGGTTGCTCATTTGTTTATAGTTTGCTGCAGAGGTTGTTATTACATATATATGCCAATCTGTGCTCGTATATGATACTTTCCAGGGTTTTAACCATTTTTATCATTTATGAATAGAAATGGTGTTTGGTATTATGTTTAGCCAGTAGTCTACAGTTCACTTTAATGTTGTATTTGTTGTCTCATTTTGGATTATTTGTTAGTGTTTTTGTGGCTTTCAAGTCCGTATCCAAGTTCGTAGTTTTCTTTTCTTAAGCTGTGTTATGGGGGGCTCTTAGGCTTGGATCTGAGTGCGTTTTTGCACATTTCAGCATCCGTCAGTCATGTAGTTAATTTTTCTTAATGGTATCTTTGATGCTTTATATAGTACAACACCTGCAAATGTTTAAATTTGACAAGGGCATGATGATCCTTGTCCCTTCCTTTCTATTGTTTAGAATAAAAAAAATACAAGATGATCCAATGGGCAGCCCAGTTAAAAAGAAAAAAAAGCATGTAAGAGCAAAGGGGAGGGGTTGCAAAAAAGGATAGAAAAACATAAAGATGTAAAATGGATTGACGTTGCAAGTTGGTCTTAGCTGAATTTTGTTTCTAGTCTTTCACATTATTAGTATGCTGCGATTATGTAAACACCACCATAACATCAGTTTACTTGCGTTATAATTGCTTGTTTTCCTATTTTACCTAGGTCTATATGTAACTCTTCAAATTATGTGATTTTGTTATTCCATTGAAAAGTACAAGGGCTAAGCTTCTGCCTATGGGTTAGGTTTTCCTTAATACATTGCATAGTTATATTTATTTTTGGGGTAAATTGCAAAAAACACCCCTAAAGTAGGGTGACAATTGCAATTACACCCTCAAACTTTCAATAACAACAATTGAACTCCTAAACTTTTAAAAGTGTTAAATTGGACCCTCAACAAGCTTACAATAATTCTAAAATTTGGTTACGCGAATGATAAAAATTGAATAATCAAACTTATATAATTAGTATAATTTATACAATTATGTATGTTTGAGAGTTAAATTTGAAAATTTGGATAAGTTTGAGGGTGTGATTGCAACTATCACTATATTTTAAGAGTGTTTTTTTTGCAATTTACCCTTATTTTTATCCGGTGACAAATAACTTCCCTTTTCAACCAGTACTTCGTTCAAAAAGAAAAAACCAAAAAGAAACTCCCCTCTTCAGTCAATACTAGCCATGGTTGGATTACTATTTACAACTTGCTAAGTTAAACCCTATTAGTTCTGCCACCTATTCAACTCCACCAAATCACAATGAATGCCAGAATCCAACTTTTTTCTCTGTTTACCTTCAATCCAAAAGTAGACTGAAAAATAACACAAGCTAGTTTTGGTTCACAAAAGCCTCCTCCCTACCTTAAATTAAAAGAAGATTACATCATTAGGAAACTGACAATGAGTCAATGGAAACTTACACCTGGCCCTCCCAACCAAAAAGTAATTCTGCTGGTAGAGTTTTCAGACATGGCCATGCATGACCACAAAATTCAATTATAATATACGAAGGATATTCCTAGGCATGGCCATGCTCCAGCCAAAGGCTTCAAGTACTTAGTTCTAATACTTTTCGATAAATCACCCCTTAATCCAAAAGCTTAAGCCAATGACCTATAGTTATGGTAAGTCTTACTTCCCCAAGGCTCGATTGTCGATCATTGGGATTTTGCTACCTTCTTTTGATCCCTATCACTTAGAAGAAGTTTAAAAGATGTTGAAATTGTCGAATTTGAATCATTACTCTCCGTTCTCTTAGATGAACAAGTTCTTGATTTCGAAGATCACAAAATTTGGTCTATTGACCCCATGGCTGGTTTACGGTTAAATCTCTCTCGACCAATTTGCATTCAATTCACCAAATGGATAATCGTTTATTTAAAGCCTTATGGAAGTCCTCCAGCCTCCAGAGAGTTAATATTCTGATTTGGATGATGATTTTTGGGTCCCTCAATAGTGCTGATATACTTCAAAAGAAGGCCCCCAACAGGTGCTTTCTATAAGGCCCCCAATTATCCACACCTATAGGAGGAGGGGTAGAAAGGTAACTGCACAGAATAGTATTATTGAGGAATGATTGGAAGGAAGATCGTGTTGGGTAGGGCCCACTGGGTTGAAAGATAAGTGAGCCTATAAATAGCTATTGTTAGGTATGAGGTAGCGAGGGTATTTTTTTTATCTTCTTAAGGTGTAGGGCTACTGTAGCCGCAAGAGTCTCTTAATCAAGGAGACTGGTATATTCTTTTCTTTGTTGTTCTTTGTTGATTTCTTTTCATCTTGTGACGTTGTAATCATTTTGGCTTATATATAAATAAAATAAATCAGAGTACCGCCTCTGTTTAGCCATTTTATAGTGTTTTCGGTCCAAATCAGTGTTGGTATCTTAACATTTGGTATTACAGCCATGAAGATACATTGGCCATCCCAGATCATGACATTTCAGATGGGAAAGAAACAGATTATCCACAAGGGTGATCCTTCACTTATTAGGGCTGAATGTTCTTTGAAAACCATAGAAAAAACATGGGAGGAGGATGATCAAGGCTTCTTACTAGAAATGCAGAGCTATGAGGCAGAGAAAGATGAGGAATCAAATGAAGTACAGAGAATGAAGGGCGATGAGGAGGAGTCCTCAATGATTCAATTCTTACTCCAGTAGTACACAGATTTATTTGAAGAACCTAAGAGGCTACCACCTAAAAGGGAGGTTGACCATCGTATTTTGATGTTGCCGGTCAGAAAGAAGAAATTGAGAAGTTGGTAACCAAGATGCTCCAAGTTGGGATAATACGACCCAATCACAACCCCTACTCTAGCCCTGTTTTGTTGGTTAGAAAGAAAGTTGGATGATGGAGGTTCTGCGTTGACTACAAAAAATTAAATCAAGTAACCGTATCGGATAAATTTCCAATACCTGTGATACAGGAATTGTTAGATGAGTTGCACGGGGCCACAATCTTCTCAAAGTTGGACCTTAAATCAGGGTATTATTAGATACGGATGAAGGACTATGAGTTTTTGGTCATGTCGTTCGACCTCACCAACACACCAGCTACCTTCCAATCATTAATGGATCAGGTATTTAAACCTTTTCTCAGAAGATGTGTATTGGTTTTTTTTTACGATATACTTGTGTATAGCACAGACCTCACAGAGCATGAGAAGCATTTGGGCATGGTATTTGCAGTAATGAGGGATAACCAGTTAGTTGCCAACAAAAAAAAAAAACGTGTGATGAAGAAAAGATTAAGGACATGGTAAATTGGCCCCAACCTAAAGATGTAACTAGATTGAAGGGGGTTTTTAGGCTTGACTAGTTACTACAGAAGATTCGTCAAAGGATATGGGGAAATGTCAGGACCTTTGACCAAGCTACTGGAAAAGAACTCATTCCTAAGGGGAAGAAGCAACAAAGGCATTCGATAAGTTGAAATTGGCCATGACAACCCTACCCGTACTAGCTCTACCAGATTGGAACCTACCCTTCATCATTGAAACGGATGCGTCCGAGATTTCTTTAGGGGTAGTTCTATCTCAAAATGGCCACCCTATAGCTTTTTTTTTATCAGAAACTATCACCCCGAGCTCGAACCAAGTCCATATATGAGAGGGAATTGATGGCCGTGGTCCGACCGGTACAAAAGTGGAGACATTACCTTTTGGAAAGGAAGTTCACATTCATCTCATATCAGAGAGTCCTCAAAGCAAAGCAGCCGATGCCCTCTCCTAAATAGAACAGTCAGTGGAATTGAGGAGTATGTCCACCACGGGTATTGTTAACATGGAAGTGGTTGAGAAGGAAGTCGAGTTAGATGAGGATCTTAAGGCAATCGTTGAAGAATTAAAAGAAACTCCTAATGAGTCTAATAAATTCCAATGGTTGAATGGAAACCTACTGTAAAAGAAGCGAATTGTTCTGTCCAAGAAATCCTCCTTGATCCCGACCCTATTACATACGTTTCATGACTCCATTTTAGGAGGCCACTCCGGATTCTTAAGGGCCTATAAAAGAATGAGTGAGGAACTGTATTGGAAGGGCATGAAAGCTGATGTAAAAAAATATGTGGAGTGTGAGGTATGCCAGAGAAATAAGTTGGAAGCAACTAAACCAACCGGAGTTCTACAGCCAATTTCAATCACTGAAAGAATTTTGGAAGAATGGTTCATGGACTTCATTGAAGGGTTACCTAAGGTAGGAGGGATGAATGCGATATTGGTAATAGTGGACCGACTAAGCAAATATTCTTACTTTATCACCATGAGGCATCCTTTTACTGCTAAGCAAGTGGCTGAAGTGTGCTTCTAACAACTCAAGTCTATCATCTTATAATTCTTCAACTTCTGGGACATCCTATACTTATTTATTTTGAACAATTTGCACAATTTTCCAATTATTACGGAGTTTTGGGCCGTCAATGTAGAAAACTTGCACAGCTTGAGTAGGTAGTATGTATGGGTCATCAGTGTACTAGAAATGAGAATCATTGATTATTCTAAACCCTAAATCACTACGAAATTTGTTCTTCTTGACATCCATGTCAAACCAATTACATTTGAAAAGGCATACATGTCTACACTTAGGATATTCTAAGTCCAATACCTCGTACAATACACCATAATAATTCGTTTCATTAGCTTTGGTTTCTCCACATGCCATGATTCCACTATTCTGAGTAGTTCGACGATTGTCACACTCTAATGAATGAAAACGTAATCCATTTACAAAGCAACCACTATAAGTGCGAACTTGATTAATAGGCCCCAACGCTATGGAGTAAAGATCATCAGATGCTTCACCTCTTTCACATAATGAATACATCTACATAATGTTATATAGGTTATAATAACTACTAGTAGCTTAATAGTAAAACAATATACTTTGAAGCTAAAACAACACTTACATGTGTTCTAAACCAATCAGGAAATTCTAATTAATGCCTTCTAAATAAATCTAATTTATCCTTTCCTCTGGTATTTATCAAGCTCAAATGTTCACTGCTTAGTAATCATATCAAACATTAAAAGGAATTTTAACTTAGTCATATACAATATGAACTGACAAGTAAATGATTAAACAATATGTACCTGCGATACGATTTTACTTGACAACAATTGTTCAGAACATACCAATGACACATTCTTTTTTCATCGTCAGATAGCGTCCTCACAACTGACCCCCTCATTAGTCGCACATTTTGTTTAAATACATCAAAGTTCCCACAACCAAGTTGTATGTTCATTGAGTCATCATTTCGTGGATTCTTATTGAATCTTGTCTCTATTTCTGTTAGATACATCGAGCAGAAGGTTAAACATTCATTCATAATGAATGCTTCTGCTATGAACCTTCAAGACGAGCTTTGTTCCATACATATTGTTTTAATGTTCGCAAGCTTTTTTCTATGGTATACATCCCACTATAGCTTACTGGACCAACAATCTATGTCCCAGCCGGTAAATGAACTGCAAGATGTACCATCACGTCAAAAAAATGCAGGGGGAAAATTTCTTTCAAATTTGTAGAGTATGAGCACAATATCAACTTCCAAACGATTCAAGTTATTGAATATATTGTCTTCGCACACAAATCACAGAAAAGTTACGTAACTCAACTATAGTTGTGTACACATCCTTATGTAAGTACGCTCGTACAACAATGAAAATAAGTTGCTGAAGTAAAATGTGAGAGTCATGAGTCTTTGGTCCCCATAATTTTCCATCATTGACACTCACACATTATGATATGTTTGAGACAAATCCATCCGAAAATTTAATCGATTTCAAGAACTTACAAAAGTTTATTCTTTCGCTACCTATTAATGTATATGTAGCATGTGGTTTTATCAGCTTAGTTTTTTGCCTTTGCAAATGTATCTCCTTTTGTATATTCAAGTCTTCTAGATTTAAACGGGCATTGCTTGTGTCCTTCGTTTTACCATCAATATTTAATAAAGTGCCAAGCAAGTTGTCACAAACATTTTTTTCAATATGCATGACATCCAACTTATGCCTCAAAAGAAGTTTAGACCAATATGAAAGTTTAAAGAACATACTTTTCTTATTCCAGTTAATAGTACGTTTTCTTTTCTTATTTGTCTTGGATGGATGCTTACTTAACACTAGAAAGTTCATGGAGTTATTTGGTGTAAGATCTCATCTCCACTCATTACCACTGGTGGAGGCCTACATTCGGGTTTTTCTGTCACGTTGTCGACTTCGATGCCAACTATGATCAGAAGGAAGATAACATCGATGTCCCATAAAAGATATTTTTCCTTTTATCCCAAACGATGACATATCTTCTTTACAAGTAGAACATGCTTGATATCCTTTCGTACTTCACTCTGAAAAGTCACCATATGCAGGAAAATCATTGATGGTCCACATCAAACATGTATGTAATCGAAAGTACTCCTCGTCTGTACAGTCAAAGGTTCACACACCATGTCTACAACTCTTTCAACTCATCAATTAAGGGTTGCAAATATACATCAATCTCTTCCTCAGGAGATTTGGGTCCATGTACAGGCAAAGCATGAAAAAATTGGATTCTTTCATGCATTTCCAAGGGAGTAAATTGATGGTATGAGCATTATGGACACATGCAATAGGCAGTACTCATATTTCCAAATGGATCAAAACCGTCTGAAGCTAAGCCTAAACGAACATTTCTTGGATCTGAAGCAAATTGAAAAAATTCTCTATCGAAATGCTTTATTGAAAAAGTTGCATAACCATTATAGGAGTTCAAGAAAATTAGCTTTACTTTTTGAATGTTCAGTTTCATCATGCCCACGGAATGCAAGACCTTGTTGTAATAAAAATCGAACACAATCAATTGTTGCACCTAACCGAATTCAATCGATAGTAAATTCTTGCTTGATCAGAAATATGTTAAAAAATGTTGTAATTTGTTGTTTTGACTTAAAAGAGCTTCACATTTGCCCCAAACTTGGTTATGTGCATTATTTAGTCTTCTAACATGAGTTTGCAATTTCTCTTTTTTCTTCCAATGTGAAAATCCTTCGCCAACAAAATTGTCACGTTCTGATTGTTCTCCAACTTCTCGTTTGAATTAATAACATAAACAATAGGCAACATCTTTTGAAATACTATATTCCAACCAACTAGAATATTCAGTAAACTAAATTGAATTAAACTTTCTTGACTATAACTTGGAGGTTGGTAAGGTCCTTTTTGTAGATATGTTCTACGAACTTGATCTCAAATTCTACGATTATAATTAAGAATTCTAGTTCTTAAATTAAGACTTGGTGGTAAATCTTCTAAATTTACTTTAGTGATATACCTCCCCTAACTATAATTACTTTTCTTCAAAAAAGATGATGACTCTGTTGATTTTCTTTTAAAATATTTCTCCACTTAGATTTCAACTTAAATCTACAATAACATGACAACGAGAATAAATCAAGAAGAAATTGATGACATATAAGAACAATATCATAATTTAAATAACCTAACAAGGACTTAAAAGATCCATAAATTATTTCAAGCATTAATAAAATAGATATAAAATAAAGGATCTAATACAAAAAAAAAAAAAGAATGATTTGAAAAATGAGAAGTAAATGCATAAATAACAAACTCGAAAACAAGAAAAAAATAAATCACAAAACTTGCGTAAAAAATTAGGTGATAAAGTTGAAGAAGAAACCACGAGGGAAGAAATTTTCTTAAAAACTAAAACAAAAGCTAAGAATGGTTTTAAAATATTAAAAAATGAATATAAAAAGGATAATCAACTTAAAAAGAATAAATGAGGAAAGAGAAAGGATTTGGTTAATTTGGAAATGGAAAAGGAAAAGAAATATATTAATAATAATAATGATATTATATTAGTATTATTCTTATTATATTTAAACCGTCTAGTTTCCATGCATTTATCTTCTTTCTCACCTCACAAGAAAACCTTAATGAGTCACCGAAGACCAATTTCTCTTTGGTGTTCCTTTGGGTTCACCGAAGACCAGATGAGTTCCTAGGGTTCACTGGATAGCGTGTATTTGGAAGCAGGACTAATAGTGGGTCCTTTATTGAGTATGTGTTTATACTCATCATTTTCTATGTTTAATATTTCAGACAAAGGTAAAGATAGAGAAAAATCGGTGAGCCACAAAAAGAATCCGTGACATGCCATATGGTAACACAGTTTTACTTCTGCTTTTCATGGTTTTGAACTTAAATATGTTTATCTGTTTGTTTTTATTATCTTTAAAATTGTAGAACTAGCTGCACAACATGTTTTCAGCTTAATAGAGAGAGTTGAATCGTTACATGAAGAATGAACTAGCCCTTTAACATATATTAAATTCATCGGGTGACACTCAATCCATGGAATGTAAATTGTTTATGCAAATAAGTTTTTGTTTAAAGTCGACTCACAGCGTTTTAATAAACCAAACAAATAAAAGTGTTTGGATGAATTGATATCTTTACTTTCAATTCAACAATCAATTTTGTAGAAAAAGAAAAAAGGAAAAGGAAAAGGAAAAAGAAGTTGAAAGCGATTGGGTAGTCGATAAGGCGGAAGGGGTAAGAGTTGAATTGAAGTTTGATAGGTTCGTTGAAAATGCCAAGAACCGACCGGTTTGATTAGCCGGTTTAAACCCTAAAGGAATCCAGCATGTTTTTAATGTGTGACTGAATTTTATTGATTTTATATTAATTTTTAGGTTTTTCTTTAACACAATCCTAAACCCTTTTTTTTTTCTACAGCCCCACACACACGTGTCTCTCTCGTCATTCTTATATCTCACTCTCTCCCGCCGCCGCCTGCCCTCCGCCGTTCCTCCACCGCTCCTCCCCCGCTCCTCCCCCGCTCCTCTCTTTCTATCTCTCTCTCGTTTCGTTGTGAAGATGTGTAAGAAAATTTTGTAATACTAATTGACTCTACCGAAAGGTCAATAATAAATAATTCCATTAGAACATTTCTCACTCAGATTCTGTTCCTGATTTGTCTTCCTCTACCATTTCAATTTTCCGATGATAATGAATACCCTAGCTGCCACTTCGAATCAATTGCCTCTAACTGTCGGGCTACCGTCCAAGATTTCTCTCAACTTTGACTCTAAATTGTCAAGATTGAGCTCCACCTCTCGAGCTCTTGTCGGCGGTAACTCAAGAGTGCTTGCAATCAAATGCTCTGCCGCATCACTCGGTAAAATTCTAATCTGAAAGAAGATAGTTGTTGTAACAAATTTAGTTTACGATTGACAGTTATGGGGGAGCGAACTAGGAATTGTTTATTTTCCGACCATTGTGGGCTGCTTTAGAAAATTGAACAATTTATTTCGCTGAATTTCAGTTCATTTTGATGGATAGAATTCTAACGTTGTATTATTGCTGTTTCTAGTCGACAGTCCAGAAGCATTTATTGAAGCTTCAAAGAAGGGGAATTTGATCCCGCTTCATCGATGCATATTCTCTGATCACCTTTCGCCAGTGCTTGCGTACCGTTGTTTGGTCAAGGAAGATGATAGAGAAGCCCCAAGTTTTCTTTTCGAATCCGTTGAACCTGGCTTGCAAGTTTCAAATGTTGTAAGTATTTTAAAGCTATCATTTCTTTTTCTGAAACATTTAGATAAAGTGTGAATCGTAGTTTGTGTGCTGAATAGTTGATTTTGCTGATATACCATTACCTCAGGGGAGATATAGTGTGGTTGGTGCTCAACCCTCAATTGAAATTTTGGCGAAAGAAAATGTTGTTACAATTTTGAATCATGAAGAAGGGAAAAGAACAGAGGAGATTGTTGAGGATCCTATGACAGTGCCTCGAAGAATCATGGAGAAATGGAAACCTCAAATGATTGATGAACTTCCTGACGCTTTTTGTGGTACTAATTGACTTACTATGTTGATGATATAATGTACTCTATATTGAGCCATCAATTTAGTACATCTATTCCAGGATAATCTTTATTTTTATAATATACAGAATAATCAATATCACTTCATATACTAGCAAGGATATTGATTATTCTGTGTGGGGGTAGGTGGATGTAGGTATGTATTGTTTAGCATCAGCAAATTTCTGAAGTTATTGTTAATTAGACTGCCTCCTGGATATCTTTGATTTTATTATTGGATATCAATGAGGAGATTTTTATTTTTCAGTTCTGTTTCAAGTTTATTTTATTTTATCTTTCTTACATGATTCAGTTTTCTAAAATTCATGGCCTACTGCTACGCAATTGACTGAAAATCATTCATTAGGGGCCTCCTACATGCCTTAATGTCCCTAATTCTTCCAAATGTATATCTTGCCAGGAGGATGGGTTGGTTACTTTTCATATGATACTGTCCGCTATGTAGAAAAGAAGAAATTGCCATTCTCTAGTGCACCAACAGATGACAGAAACCTTCCTGATGTTCATCTAGGACTTTATGATGATGTTATTGTGTTTGATCATGTGAATAAGGTAGATTCATTAAATTTAAAGTACGTCGTTCTCAGACTTTGTGTTGCAATCTTCTTATTTATATATCTATTTAACTATCATTTGAAGATAATGACTTAGTCTACGTTGATATTAACTGTCAGTGAGTAGAGAGAGAGATTTTTTTTTTGGATTTTTTAGAAAGTTGTTCGTGAGTTTTAGCTCTGCCTTTCCTCTTTTGAGATTTTCTTCTTTATGATTAAACATTTCAGAGTATGTCTGCATTGAAAAACTAGTAATGTTGTTAATAGTAATTTGAATGTGTTCAACTTTTCTTTTGTAGATATTGCTGCTCACTTTTATTCTTTGATTTTTATTGCAGCAAGCTTATGTGATTCATTGGGTTCACTTGGATCAATATTCTTCAGTTCAAGAAGCATATGAGGATGGAACCGCTCGGTTGGAGAAGTTACTCTCCAGAGTACATGACATAGTTCCGTAAGTGATCCTTTACTTTAGGGTAGGTCTTTCAAATATGGTTGCTCCCTGCCCCTCCAATCGTTCATGTTCAGTTATTTCTCAGATTGTTTAACACGGTTAATTTCAGACCAAAACTTCCTGCAGGATCAATAAGATTATTAACTCATCTTTTTGGTCCAAAACTGAAGATGTCAAGCATGACAAGTTTAGAGTACAAGAAGGCAGTTTTGCAGGCTAAGGAGCATATCCTGGCAGGGGATATCTTCCAAATTGTATTAAGTCAGCGTTTTGAGCGCCGAACATTTGCAGATCCATTTGAAGTTTACCGAGCTTTGCGCATTGTCAATCCCAGCCCATACATGACTTATTTGCAGGTTGCATGCTTTGTCAGTTGTAGTTGTGCATTAAATTTAGCACTAATTGGTTTCATCCTTTGCTAGTCGAAGTGCTTTATTGATCACAAAAATACATGTCATCAGGCTAGAGGTTGCATCCTAGTTGCTTCAAGTCCAGAAATTCTTACACGCGTGAAGAAGGTAATCTATTAGAGGCATTATACTGTCATTTTATTGTTTCACCGTTGTCTTTCGGCGACTGATATTTTGACTATCAGTAAGTTACCTGTTAGGTATCCCGACTTAGAAAACTCAAAAGAAAATGCAAAGAAACACAATATAGTCATATAGTGCAATATCATGAGAAGTTACAATACCTAGATGCATCTCTTCTTCTTCTTTGATTTTTTTTGCCCCTTGACTGCGGATAGTTGGGAGTGGTTGTTCAATTTGCACTATGCCTCAGATGCTCTTCTTTATATGATTGAGACCCTTTGGTTTAATATTCAAGCGAAAATCCTTTGGTCTCATGGCGTCTTTGCCCTACTTTGGAGGCTCTAGTTTGAAAGAAATTCGAGAATTGTATCAGGGTTGGATTATTGAATTCTTGATTCTTTTCAATATTTCTTTTGGGATAAGAAGACACAATTTCATTGATGTACGATATAATTTAAAGGTTCTTCAAAAGATCCCTAGCAAAGCCTCTTTTTTTAAAAAAGATATATTTTTCTTGATGGTTGTATCTGTTTGTATTTGCTTCAATTTTCTGGTCCAGTCCAGTGTAGGGCTATATTTGGATGTATCTTCTTTATCTTGCGTAGTAATGAAAAGTTTTTCAAGAGCATCTGTCTCCCAAGTTCCATAATGGACAATCCTCACCAAAATGATTCCTAAGATACCCAAACAGCATTTAAGACCAAGACACTGCCGACTAATTTCTCTTAAGCCCTAGGCCCCTACTACTATACTACTAATATTTCCAATGTATCACTTGCTTGTTACACTAATATCAACAATAGTTACTTTGGCTGGTTCTTATTATACATATGTGGAGTTGTAACATTGTTGGCATTTATTAGAACTCTGTCTTCACCGTCTCAGTGCCTCATTTTCTACTTCCCTTTCTTGAAGGCGACTGTTGACTGAGTATTTTATTCTGGGTGTCTGGTTCCGTTAACATTGACAGGGAAAGATTACTAATCGACCCCTGGCTGGAACCATTAGAAGAGGGAAAACAGAAAAGGAGGACAAAGTGTTGGAGAAGGAACTTTTGAACGATGCAAAGCAATGTGCCGAGCATATCATGTTGGTTGACTTGGGAAGAAATGATGTTGGGAAGGTATATTTCTGTTTGATCGTGGTTTATTTTACCATATTAGTCAACTTTTTGTGTTTATTTAATATGAGATTCCTTGAGGTGCACATAAGCTGGCCCAGACACTCAAACGTATAAAAAAAAGTGTTTATTTACTATTATTTCTAAAATGCAGATATGGCCATATGCTATATATATAATATTCTATATATACTATACATATATTGCCTTGTCAGCTTCTATTGTAGGTCATGCCTTGCCAGATATGTCATAGATGTATAATCTGTTCAGCTGCTACTGTCCTGTTCATCAATCTTCTTAGTATTTAGATGTATCAAACCACCAATTCGCAGCTGGTGGTTGAAGGCAAATCTAATATATATCACTAACAAGATGATTAAAATGGAAGTCCTTTTTCATTTGATCTATTTCTCAAAATTCTGATTTTAGGATGCTATCTCTAGTTTATTCTTTTGATTGGAGGTTTGCCAGTAAAATATGGTTTTCTTTTTGGTACTCCAAAAGACGGTCCAGGAGGAAACCAGCGATTGATATGAATGCAACCAATTGTTGGATCAGATTTACCATGGAGAAACGTCCAATCTTGCACTATGCTGGTGTATTCTATCAGAAGATCAGTTGTCGTTTATACATGTTCTGGTTCCTCTGTTCTTTTGCAGTAGCATGAGATTTAGTATCTCCAATTTTCTAAATTGATTTTCAATGGCCAATTGCTCACATGAACAGCACATGCAGGTATCGAAGTTTGGCTCGGTTAAGGTTGAAAAGCTTATGAATATTGAGAGGTATTCTCATGTTATGCACATTAGTTCAACTGTAAGTATACTTTTCTCCTTGTCTACTCCAACCAAAAAGCGTAGTTTTTCTAGCATTTTGGACAGTTTGTTTACAAAGTCAAACATCAATTTGTGCTTATTTCCGAGTGATTTGTCCTGTTTAAATCAATCTGAAATGCATCTTCAGAATGATCTTGAAAATGACAAAAGTAGTTTTAACCATTATAGAAATACTCCCAAACTTTAGCTA
Source organism: Cucumis sativus (assembly GCF_000004075.3). Classification (NCBI taxonomy): domain Eukaryota; kingdom Viridiplantae; phylum Streptophyta; class Magnoliopsida; order Cucurbitales; family Cucurbitaceae; genus Cucumis; species Cucumis sativus. The sequence continues at coordinate 21,602,039 of NC_026658.2, forward strand.
ATAATGAAGCCTCTCTTCCCAGGTCACAGGAGAGTTAGTTGATGATTTAAACAGTTGGGATGTGTTGCGAGCTGCCTTGCCTGTGGGGACAGTTAGCGGAGCACCAAAGGTAACATTTTTACTTCTTCTCGTATCATGTAAAGTAGTCAAAGTTTAGAATTGCAGTTTTTGAACTCTGGTGAATGCTCAAAGTGACTTGTTCGATGGAGCTCATTTCATGAGCAGTGACAATCTTGAGGGCTTTTACTGATCAACCTCATTGCAATGCAGGTGAAAGCAATGGAGTTGATTGATCAGCTGGAGGTTACGAGGCGAGGACCGTACAGCGGTGGGTTTGGTGGGATTTCATTTTCAGGAGACATGGATATAGCCCTTGCACTAAGGACCATTGTGTTCCCCACTAATACCCGTTACGACACCATTTACTCGTATAAGGATGCAAACCGCCGAATGGAATGGGTAGCTCACCTCCAAGCCGGCGCTGGCATTGTTGCAGACAGTGATCCTGGTGACGAACAAAGGGAGTGTGAGAACAAAGCCGCTGCACTTGCCCGTGCAATTGACCTTGCAGAGTCGTCATTCATTGGAAAATAATGACAAACTTACGTTCATTCTTACTGTTGTTTTCCATTCATCCATTAGTAGTTTCAAGTTCCAATTTTTGGGTTAAAAAATGACTATAGATATAATCATTTTATATTAGTTTTTAGTACTCGAGTATTAATTTAGCCTCTATATATTTGAAATTACATACTCAACTTTTTTATAACTAAAAGTTTCTATTATTCATAGATTTTTTTAGACACAATTTAAAGTTCAGGATTTGGTTGGACAATGAACTCTCAAATTCGAATTTCTCAGGGAATTATTAAACACAAAGTTAAAAGTTATTAGAATGTTTAAGGTATTAGATGCCTTTGAAAGCTCAAGGCCTTAATCATTGCAATTGAATGTATTGTTATTAGCTATTATTTGATCTATCAAAGTTGTGGTTTCTAGCTCAACTCCTTTTGGAATTAAATAAACTAAACAATATTATATTTTCAATGGGGTTTTTTTAAAAATAGATAAACTATTTAACTTTCATAGAATAAAAAGTTATGAACTTACTTTTGTGTAAATATTTTTACTAAAATTTGATCGAACAATTTACTCTTTACTTTTAATTTCATCACATGAAAAAAAGATCTATTTTTAATTTCCTAACATTGAAAAAAGAATTTACTAAAAGTAGAGGTTAATTTTTATTATTTTATAATATAGACTGTATTTTATAAAAAAAATTGAAACTTTAATTATTTCATCGATTTAATAAATCTCATTAAATCTTCTACAATAGGAACTAGTAAATTCTAAAGTAGAGAATAAATTTCTTTTATAGTAAAGTTCAGAAACAAATTGTTACAAAATTAGAAATATAAAAGAGCATTGTGGTAATAATATACTTTTAGGGGAATTTGGATGTATAGCAATAAAATAAAATAAAATAAAATTTGTGTATGCGTCTTTAAATTTATGTTAACTAGATTCATATGAATTTATAATATACAGTAATTTATAAATATTAATTATTCTGTATTAAATATGATTCAGTACACTATGGTTGGGTATAATTAAGTATGTTGGATGAATGGTAGAAAGTTAATTTTATATAAATATAACAAAAATCTAAAAATATTTACGGTTCGTGTAATAAAAAATAATAGCTAGTAAATCTGATAAAAATATTTTATAATTTTCAAATTTGTTCTTGGCCTCACTTCTCTGTCTTCTTCTTTCTTGTTTGCGATTTCTTCTCTTTTCCAAATTTCTTCATCTCCTCTTTTATATTTTTTTTCTTTTATTTTTAAATGATTTATTCTTCTATTTAAATCTACTATTTCATCTGTCAACAAGATTCTTTGAAGCTATTTTATAATTGTTTCAATATTCTTCTTCATCATCTTCATATTCGAGAGTAAATATCATTTTAAATTATCAACATGATCGTTTACCATAGTCAATAAGATCGTTTAAATTTGAAGCATTTTCTCCATCGTTTAAAACAAAAACTACGCAATCTTGTTGACACAATTTAAACAATTGCATACCATAATCAACACGATCATTTAAAATTGATGTTTTTTTTATCGTAAAAAAAAACTACACAATTGTGTATCATAACATAAATTATCGTAGATCATTAATTTAGATTGTAAAATTTCTATATTATTGAATAAATCATATAATGATTCAGAGTACATTAACTGCATAGGAATATATAGACCTCTAAGAAACCACTAAAGAAAAATTCATAAATAAAAAATTTCAAAACGGAAAATAATAATGGAAATACTAATAATTCACAAGCCCTAATTTTCCTTTAACACTCACCCTTAAACTCAAGATGCTAGAATCACAAGTTTGAGTTTGCTAAGAAAACATCTGAAGCAAATCAGTAGATCTAGGATAAAATCAAAAACCCATGAAAAACAAAAACACAAAGAACTTCTAGGCTAAAAACAAACACATGAAGAACAAAACGAAGAACTTCTGGGATAGAAACATAGATTCTCGTATAGAGATCTATAACAAAACCTACGAAGAACGAAACAAAGAACTTCTAGGCAATAACAAAGATCCTCATAGAAGATTATAACAATACACATGAACGACTGATTTGAAAACAGAACAAATACATAGAATAGAACATAAAAATTGCGCTAATTGAACCAGACTCAATGATTGAACCAACCAAAAGTACTAGACCAAATCGATGAACCATGACTGGACAAAATTGAACCAATTGAGCTAATTAAACAAACCAAACCAGTTGAAAAAGACATGAATTTTCTATGGGCAAAGACTTTTACTTAAATAAAATCTGGAGACAGTTGTGCGAACACAAATAGAGAATGAAACCTATGATGAGAGGCATGAACTCCCTGAGACAGATTTGGAGTGGTGAATTGATATGAAACAGACAACATGGGTTAAAGACACACTAATCTGGACATAAGATGGAGAAAGCCGCTGCAGTTTGTACAATGAGTTGGATAGAGTTGGCACTGGAGAACGACAAATCTACACATGAGTCTACATCCGTCACTGCCTAGTCAAATCGACGGAGGTAGAGGTAGCAGTGGCAACTAATTTTCAATGAGAAAAAGAAAATCTAGAGATCTGATACCATGTGAAGTTTCTATATTATTGAATAAATCATAATAATTCAAAGTACATAAGGATTTTAATTATTTATTATATTTTTGTATTAAATATGATTTAATTCAACATGGTTATGCACGTTAATAGTTAATTAACTTGTTGGAAGAATTGTAGAATCCCAATCCGTTTAGGATTTGAGAGAGCCTAAAGGGTTTAGGATTTGAGAGAGCCAAGTCATTATACTCTTTTAAGGAGTTCATAACTCTTTTAACTTAGAGCATAACTGAATTCATGTGAAATATCATATTGTTAGTCTAAAATAAGAAATAATAAGTGTAGGAAAAAAAAGAAAATAGCGGAAAATTGCAAAAATTACCTAAACATTTAGAAAAAAATAGGTTATGACACCTATTTTTAGCATATTATTATGAATATGATAAAATTAGTGATATTAGATGACTATCACATGATAATCATAGGACTACATACAGTAATCATAAGGTTATCAACTTTTAAATTTGCTACTTTTACAATTTAGAAAATGCAATGACAAGAGCTCAGGGGTGATCATCGGTCGGATGGGGTGGTTTTGCACATAAACCAGGATAAAAAGTCAACCTAGTCGGTTTATTCTAAGGAAAATTGACAACTGATATGAGCGGTTCGATTACAATCAATTTGGTTTTCTTGATTCAATTGGGTCAGTTCGATTTCTTTAATATTAAATAATATATATATATATATATATATTCAGTTTTTTTAAAAGGTTTTAATCAAAAGAAGAAAAAGAAATGTGCAGGGAACTCTCAGCCTTTTCTTCCTTTCTCAACAACAAAATTAAGGCACACTTCAATACATTTCTTCTAAAGCCCAATCAAATCCTTTTAGCTTGTAGCCACATATGATAAGCCATACCTCAGGCTCACACATATCCTTGACTTCAAGAACATAGCGTGGTGCTCAACTTACGCATATCTGGTATCCAAGCGGTGGCAAAACCAAGATGATCACCACATCAAAATCCTCACAAAACTTCTGCCCCTTAATCATTTCAAAAATATTGAATAGAAAATGTTTCAAAAACAACTTCAAAGATCTTAGCATCTAAAACTCAAAATCTACACCTTCCTCAGCTTGTCTTAAGTTCAAGAGCAACTTCTGTTCATCGATGATTGTGGATAAATCGGATTCCTGTTGGGCTTATTTCATTTTGAGCCCAGTCCACAACTTTTTTTTTAATTTAGCTTTATTATGCAATTGATTAATGAAGACAATATGTTAGTAACGGCAACACAGTGTGAAAAATAAGAAAAAGTAAATTTCGCGTGGTTCGTCTTTCTGTCATTTGGAGATCGATTCGTGGTCCGATTGAGCTGAAATTTTATTCTTTGGCACGTGGATCTTCATTTTAAGGGTGTAGATTTCATTTGGAGCTATTTACCATTAGATTCTAGTAGATAGTTGGCTACCCGTTGTTGCCGTATTATTATTCTCGAGAACTTTGTTGTACCCATTAAAGATTATTGTAGAGATTTTGATTTCGGTCCATGTTTTTTACTCCTCAAGTAAGTTGAGGGAGTTTTTCCATGTTAAATTCTTTTATAATTGTTGTTATTATTGTTGATTAGTATTCTATCATGTTCACACAAGAGTGAGATAATTGATCCAAGTTAAAAGGTGTTTATCCCAACAAAGTGGTATCTAGCGTTGGTTAATTAATTGGGATTTAATTGTGTTGAATATGGATACTAGTTTATTTTCTTGTGTTGAATAGGATACTAGTTCAGTTAAGATGGTTACTCTTAATGGGTCAAATTATCAAGTATGGAAAAGAAAAATGGAAGATATTGTATCTAAATGATTTGCACCTTCCAGTTTTTTTTTATGAGAAGCCTAACGACAAAACTAATAGAGAATGGGAATTATGTCATAGGAAAGTCTGTGTTTATGAGGCTATGGGTAAAAGATAATTTTCTAAACCATATTTGTGAAGAAACTCATGCGCAAAGTATGTGGAATAAGCTCGATTCACCATGTGCCCCTAAAACTAGTAATAATAAAATGTTTCTGATTAAACATATATGAGTTAAAGTATCAAGATGGAGCGCCTATGTTAGATCACTTGAATACATTTCAAGGTATTCTGAATCAGTTATTTAGGATGAATATCAAGTTTGAGGATGAGATGCATGGGTTATGGGTGCTTGGTACATTGCTAGACTCGTGGAAAATATTTACAACTTCCTCATCGAACTCAGCCTCAAATGGTGTACTAAGTATGGACTTAGTAAAAAGTAGCGTGTTGAACAATGAGATGAAAAGAAAGTCTCAGAGTTCTTCATAGTCAGATGTTCTAGTTACTGAAAAGAGGGGGAGTAAAAATAAGGGTCCGAAAAGTAATAACAAAAACAAAAGTAGGAGTGGCGAGTTTGCAAATGTTGAGTGTCACTATTGCCATAAAAAAGGGCATATAAAGAAGTATTGTCGAAAATTGAAAAGAAATAGTAAAAATCATAAGGGCAAGGAAAAGAAGAATGACGATGACAGTGATGCTGATACAATCACCATAGTCACTGAAGATTTTTACATCTTATCTGATGGTGATGTTGTAAATCTTGCCACACAACAGAGTAGTTGGGTGATTGATAGTGGTGCTTCAGTTCATGATACTTCGAAGAGCAAATTTAAAGCCCAATTATCTATATTGTTTAATATGAAAATGTAAGTAAATTTAGAACATGTTCTATATGTGTATTTTTCTAGATAGACAATGATGTTTATAGACTAAAATTTAGAGCATTTTTTTACTATATGTCTATCTATTTATATCTATGTCTATTTGGAATAGACAATGTTAAAAGTCTATCACGGTTTATCAATACAATTGCTATTTTTTCACTAATGATCTAGCATTGTTTTACTTGTAGTTCTCTATGAAGCCACTAGACTCGACAGAAGAAGAATCTCAAACAATTTTGAAATATTTCAAAGGAATCGAGAAACATGATAAAAAAGAACATGTCGAAAAACAGAAAAAAAGAGAGAAAGAAATGGAAACAAACATAAAAATAATACAAACAATTTTTTGAATAAAATAAGTGAAATAAGAAAATAAAAAAAATGGAAGCAGAACAAATTTGGTTACATCAAGGCGATGCAATTCGATTGAATGCCAATACTTGATTTAAGGTGTTTTGATTCTCTCTCGATTGAATGCCTAAACTTGATTTGAGGTAGTGGAACACGTAATGTTCTTGAATTTAAAGTCTTAGAAGAAAGCTTAAACTTCAATCTTTAAAGGCGGTTAGTTTCGAAAGTTGGAGAGTGTTTTTGGCTCTTTGAAGAATTCTCTATTGTCCTTTTGGAGTAAAAAATCTTATTTTGTCTCCCACAAATAGAGAGAACTCTTTTATTTCTTTGATTTACAGAGGTTGTTCCATGGACTAGACTTATGGACTCCACATAGATTTAAGTCATAGTTAGCCAAGCTTTTTTTTTTTTTTTGACTCAATTGAAGTTTAAGCAATTTAATTGAACCAAAATAATTAACTTAATCCAATGATCATAAAGAAAACATGTGACATTATCAAAATTGATCGATTTATATCTTCAATTTTAATTTGACACATATGCCAAATTTTAATTAGTCTCAAATTCAATTATTTATAATTTTCATCATTAATTTAGTAAATAACCTAACAAATTATGATTAGTTCCAAAATTCAACTGTGTTACGAATATAAAGGGGTAAAAAAAGAGTGGTAGAAAATATATATGCATTTTAATGACAGCAATTAATAATAATATCTAAACAAAAAAATAAAACTAAAAGAAAACTAATTAAAAATAAAATTAAAGGGTTAATGTTTAGACAATAAAAGAAGTTTAGCCTGTTGGTGCCATTTGAAGCAGCTTCTCAGCCTGTTCTGGAAACAAAGTTACGAATAAATATGCACCTGCCAAATTCATTCAAATAATTCTCATCAGTATATGCATACTACATAAGTCTATTTTTATTTCCAAAGCAAATAAAATAAAAAGGTATATTATTTTTAAAAAAATATTGTGTAGTTAGGTGAATATAGTAATTCAAATAAATACAGAAAGTCCCAAGTAAATAAAATAATAATAATAATAATAATAAGTACATCAAATATATACATGGAGAAAAGGGCTATAAGCAACCTTTAGAAAAGGTTATAAACCTTTGAGTTCGTATATTTGGTCTTTGTAGGTCTTTGTACTTTCAATTTGATATGCAATAAATCAAACTTTAAAATGTGTTTATTAGTTCCTTCAACTTTTAGTTCCATGTCCAACGGATTGGGCTCTACTCAACAATCTTTTTTCAAAAAGAGAAATAATAAATATAATAATTACCGACCTAATATCACCCAAGAATTTCATAGAAATTTCAATTCTTCTTCTTATGCAAAGTATCATGTGACGTAAGTTTACAATGAACAATCAACTATAACATTCACCAAGAGTTAGAGATTGAATAAAAAAGCGTAAACCTGTAATGGACTAAGTTGAAATATTTTGAACAATAAGGACTAAATTGAGAGAAACAACCAAACATTAGAGAGTAGAGACTAAAACATACATTTAATTTAACCTACATTAAAAGTTAATATGAAAAACGATGCTGCCCATCAAAATGTTGTTAATAAATAAATAGGATGGTATAGAGTTGAGGAGACTTACAGATAAGAACAGTTCCTAGTACAGCTGAAATTTTGCCTTGAATTGTTACCAAACCGGCTTTGCCAGCATCTTGTAATTGGGTCGAACCAACTGAGTCAAATGAGCCTATCATGATAAAAGAAATTAAAAAAAAAAGAAAACCAAAAATGTGAATTGGGTTTTAAAGCTTTGGAGTTAGAATAAATATGTAGAAATATTTGAAGGATTGAAAACTTGACCTGGTTTTACAGATTGGAGTCCTGAAGTTATACAAGCAATGTTTTCAAAACCAGCTTTCTCTAACTTGTCCGCAGCAGCAGTGGATCTAATTACCAATTATAACACACTGATTATAATTAATCTCCTTTTGTTTTTTTTTTGCCAGATTGAATGTTCCAAAAAAGCAATGTACATAGCTCAATTAAACGGCACCAACACATCCATAAAGGAATAATCTTAACAACCAGAAAATCACTCTTAGTCTCTGTTAACCATACCATAATTTAGCGTTACAAATCAGTTAAATTACAAATTCGATCCCTATAGTCAACGTTTCGGAGAAAGTTAGAATTAATCTCATAATTTTAAAAGTTAGAATTTCATTTATATAGTTTGATAAAATTTCATAAACAGTTCCTAAGGTACTATTTAGGAAGGTTTTAACAAGTATAAACGACTAAATTTTAACTTTCTTTCAACAAACCAAATTTGTAGTTTAAACTCACAAAGCACATCTACAGAAAAATTAAAAAAAAAAAAAAAACCTTAATCCTTCCTGACAAACTAGCAATAACTTGCTTTGAGGTGAAAGCTGGGCTTTAACAGACTGCACAAACTCAGGGTTAAGTTTTGTAAATGGCAATCCAAAGAAGAGACCAGAAAAATTGTTGTGCACTGTCCTTTTTATGATGGTTCCTGCACAACACAATGTTTAAATTTAGTAGAACCACTTTTGAAATACTAAAAAGTACTTTAAAAGTGTTTGATACTTATTTGACTCAATCTCGAAGTATTTCGCTAAAAGCACTCACAAGCACATCTAATATCAGAATAGTTAGGGAAGCAGAAAATTTTACCAAGATCATTGTCTTGGTTTTCAATGAAAAGTGGGACATGGTAACATGATTTAATGTGAGCTCGATCGAACTGCGATTTGTCCCGAACATCAACGATTACATATCCATCAACTGCAATTAGTTTTTTGGCTTCTTCAGCATTGACAAAATTTATTTCAGCTTTAATTCCAACTTTTCTCTGAAGAACTCGTTTCCCTGGATAGGTTCTTCGATGAGGAACAGTCCTTAAAGTTAACCAGGATGTCCTTGGGTTGCTGGAGGAAACACATACTTAATCCCTTTATTTCATATGAACAAAAGAGAGTGTAAATTGTTTTCATTTGGCATAAAAGACTCATTTTTGCATTCAAAACAGCCAAGGCTCATAATATATCATCCTTCATCACAACAATAAATTTCTATAAATCCCAAACCTCAGGAAATTAGAAGACCACAAAAACAAACACTTTATAGGAACATAGAAGAATATTAGAAACAACCAAACTCAATTCTAGGGTTGGTAAAATAAATTCAAGCATTAGAGAAAGAAAAATTAGGAATAAAAATACTATAGAAAGAGTTGAAGAATCACTTATAAAATATCTTAGTGTTGTATTTTTATTCAAAATCTTTCTTTCTCATATGTTTTAATTTATTTTACCAACCCTAGGAAATGACAACAGGGATTCAAACTACTTGCCTAATAATAAGGAAAACACACAGAAAAATAATGGTGTCGATACAATTCTTTTTTATACATGGATGGCGCCTAATATATGCGATTTTGGGTTAGATATCTTGGCTCAGCTGTGATCAAACAAAATACACTGAGGATTCCTTTACGCACGAAGCTAGAAAATCTTTTGGCAGATTACCGAACTAAAAGGAAAATTTAGCTCTTCGACGATCTAGGACATGAGTAGAAGCCATCAATGTTGTGTCTAGTTAATGCATCTAAATAATCAAGTGAAATGCAGCATTCATGGAATTTAACAGTTAAGAGTTCTACTGGAAAATTCATTTTTAACATTGAGATTGCTTATTAGTGGTCTATGAAATTCTAAAAAAAAAAGAGAATCAAGTAATTTTAGTTGAAGTATTGAAATGTTTCATCTTCCAAAAGTGACTTAAGTGCTTCAATAAAAATAACACTTGCGTCAAAATGCATGCCAAAAGCACTAAGACTAACTGCTAGACACAAACCTCTTATCATCATCCTAATGTAATAATGTAGCTAAAAACAGTTAACTACTTAAACAAATTGGCAGTGTGAAATGAAACATAGAATTGCAGTATTTTTCCATTTTCTTCAAATAAATTTACTAAAGTAACACAAACAGAGAAAACCCAGAAATTAGAATGGGTAGAACAAATGAAAAATGATGTCAAGAATATCTCAAAGGTAGGTTTGAAGAGGCCAAATGGAATGGGGATTGAAAAGAAAAAGAAAGGAAAAATCGAATTTGAACTGAAGGGGCCAATAAAAGAAGGAAAAAGGTTCACCTTCTTGAAGGAAGAGTTGAACAGCAAGGCCTGATTCCTGCCATTGTATGAGATAAAGACGAGGAATTAAGCATTTTTTTGAGCTTATCAGTGTATCTCCATTCTCAATTAATTGCTTTCTTTCTTATTCTGATTTCCGGGTTGCTCGCGATTTTCGGAGCTGCAATGGGTTTTTGACACGTGTCAAATGAGCTGGCGGATAGTATCCGGATCTTTCGAGTTTGATGCCTCGTAGGATTGTTATTTATTGAGAAAATAACTCCGAAATCGAAGGGGTAAAATTTCGATCAAATTTTGAGATTTGTGTGGAACTTTCTACTTTTTTTTTTCTTTATTCCCTTCTCTTCTTTCTTAACATTGGACTATTATGTTCTTTTTATGGTCTATGAACTTGATTTGATTACATCAATGGATTCCCACAATAGTGTATAATCTTTTCTATAAAATGAAGTTCTGTATTTTTATCATCCAAACCTTTCATATTCAAAATTTTCAGTATGGAATTAATATTGTAGTTTGTAGCAGAATTATCAGAATTTGGATGAGATGGTTAGGAGTATCTTTTTGGCATTAGGTATATAATTATCATACTCAGACATTGATATCTACACATACTTTCACTATTATATTATGATGACTTTTAATATTTATTAGGTCAAAGATCACACCAACCATGAACCCAATTTAATTGGCTTAATGTGCACATGTCGACGATTCTTTGGTTAGACGCGCTCGAGACATTGCAAGAGTAATATGTTGTGTGTCATACTGAGAATCCAAGTCAAACACACACATACCCAAATGCACATATGCTGCATTTCTCTGGTACATAAGCCAATGGTTTTAAATGTGTTTCCATCAAACCACAATATATACTAAGGTATGTAATGTTCATCAACAAGCATAAATGGATAAAACTTGTTTATTACTCAAATCCTAACACCTAAGCAGATCATGCCTTAGTTTAAACATTTATTCAAAAAAAGAAAATAGAATTAACCATTGATAGTGCTTCTTCATGAGGATTCTGTTACTGTGTTGCTGAAAGATGTATAAAAATGCTAGTGAAAGTATATTGAAATAAAACACTTTAACCACTTTCATTCAAGATTAACACATGCTTCAACACTTCAACAAAATGGGCTTTTACTTCAATTTAAAAATGTAATTATAATTTATGACAATTTTAGGAATAATAATTAAGGAGGTAGCAACATTTTAAAAAAATTGAAAATATAGCAAAATTTGTCATCATAGACTTCCATCGCTGATAGACTCTTATGGTCAATATTTACAATATGGTCTATTATTGATAGACTTTGACAGACTTTGCTATATTTACAAATTTTTTAAAATATTGTTATATTCTTAAATATTTTGAATCAAATTGTTATATTTGCAACTATCTCATATTAAAATGTGACAACAAGTAATTTTTCAAAAAAAAAAAAAAAGGTTTAGTGTCAGTTTTAAGCTAACATTAGAGACAACATACAATGTTAGTTATAAATCAACATTGTTTATCCATTTTTTAAACAAAATCAAATAATTTCTCTCCCTTCCCCTCCTTTCCTTTTCCACATTTTTAACAATTTTTTTTTGTAATAATAATAATAACTAATCAGTTAATTTTCATTAAATATAATAAAACAACAAATATTTATTGTCTATCTAACAAAATAAAAAAACTTAGAAAGTTGGTAAAATATTTTCATATATTTCAGATTTGTCCTTGATATTGCAGATAATTCGTCATTTTTTTTTCTTCTTTTTTGCAATTAATTTATCTTCTCTTCCAGATTTATTCAGTTCCTCTTCTAGATTTTCTTTCTTATATTTTTATTCATATGTTTTTCTTTCTTTCTTCATCCTCTCTTTCTTTCTTCCAGAATATCAAGATTATTTAAATATTAATTTGATATGATCTCTATACGATCACTTACCTAGTTAACTCGATCGATTAGTATTGTAAGACCTGTATCAGAAATTTAAGTTGAGAAGAGAAAAAATCTTCGCGTAAACTAAGAAGTGAAGTTTTTTACTAAGTGTTTAGATTAGGTGTTTGGTCTGGTCTTCGCGAGGAGAACCAAGTGTTCTGTAGGGAAAAAGTCTACGAGGAAAGCTTGAAGTTTAAGTGTAAGTTCACATTAAGAGTTCTATGTGATGAAATGTTGGTGAGTTTGCAAGTAAGAGTTCTTGAAGTTCAAGTGTGACCACGCGATAAGGTTATTCGCGAGAAAGGTTGGACAAGCAACGTTCAGCGTGTAATGAAATTTGGCAAGAAGAAGTAACGAAAGTTCGGAGAAATTTCACAAGCTTAGTTAGTGGGCCATGTGTGGAATTTAAGTTAAGCATGGTTAATGACACATTTTAAGTTTACACGTAGTCCACTAAGAAGCAGGAGCTGGCAAATTGAGAAGAGTTTAAGCATGACTAAGCTGGTTTAAAAGTTCTATAGAAAGAGGGCCCAAGTCATTTGTTTTGAAGAAGAAAAGCAAAGTGTTGATGTTTTAGTTCGCGAGAAAAGGCTTGTGAGAAGAAGAAGAGAAGTTATTTGGTAAAGTTTTGTAAGTGCTTTTTTTCTTAAAAGATTTGTGGTTCTGTTTTACTATTTTGAAAGATGATTTCAATTGAAAAAGTGTTTCAAAATAGATTTCTATGAAAAGTTATGTTTTCAAGCATGATTTATAATGTTAAAGCTTGATTTGATGATTATGATTTCCATGTTATGAAATGGTTTTCAAACCATTAGTTGATTCCTTGAGATGGTGTTAACTTTTATGTGCACATAAAGAGTCAAGGCCACCATGGGGGTGTACGGATTACATGGTGATAAGAGGCTGACTTATGCGTTGAAAGGAGCGTCGTATAAAGCTTAGCGACCTGAGCAACTAAATGCAAGGTAATGAGACCAAGCGTAGAGAACGATTCGGGATCCTTGGTGAAATGAATGACTGTTAACTAATGTATGTTTATGTGAAATTGTTATGTTATAAATATGTTTCTTTTAAGCATAAAGAAAGGTTTATGCAAAATGAAATGATTTGAAGTTGTTTATGCGGAATGATGTTTGTAAAAAGGTATTGCGAAAAGGCTTTCATAAAACCTCAATATAGACTTAAATATATTCTCATAAATCTCATGCTTCAAGAAAACACTTCTCAATTTGAATGCTTTATAAAATTAACTCAATCATGATTTCTCATAACTCTTTTCTAAACTTGAAACTCATGCTTTGTAAATAAATTTTATAAATCTAGCACATTCAAATGCTCAAACTCGAAGCATGCTTTAAAACATAAATTCTTAAATCAAGCTTAGAAATTCATTTTATTAGTCACTCACAACGTTTGGGTAGATTCTTGAGTTATAAATTTGCCGTATTTTCTCTTGCCCTGAAAATAACAAGAAAACTCAAGTTAAAACTTCGGCTTCAACCATGACAAAATCTCTTTAACTTCTTCCCTTTCCTTCTTTCTTCTCAAGGAAATCCTTTTCAACTCACCTTGAACTCTTTTGAAATCTCGACAACCTTAGCTTGCTTAGAACCACTTCTACCAAGTTTTCCCTAGCTCAAATGAACTCCTAATCGAATTTAGAGTCTAGATCAACAACAAAAAACTTGTAAACTTTCTCTAAATCGTCTTCAACAAAGAAGAAGAGTTTTAACTTACTTGGATCTAAACCATAGGCTCTTAACCCTTCTTCTTTATCTTTAATTTGCTAAAGACAACTTCTCGGATGCCTCTTGACCACACACCCAAACTGAAGCTTGGTCAAACTACTCTTCAACTCTTTCAAAGAACTTCAACTTCTCTCAAACTCTTCTCTCTACTTGCTCTTAAAGTGAAAATGGGTGATAAATGAGAGATATGGGTCTTTCGAACATAAAGTAAACTATGCATCCGAAAAACGCTGACAGCACGCGAGAAATGAAATTTTGAAAGTCTTTCACGCGTTTTCTTCAAGTGATCTCAGCTGAAGATCGGGTCGAGATCCATCGTGAACCCTAATCACACTTTCTCATGCTTCCAATCTCGATCGGACACTCCCTAAGATGATTCGAGATTCATATTATGTCTTTCTCTATCTTTTCTCTCAGTCGAGCAAGATCGAGATTTCACCCTTCTGCTCCAAGATGCATGCTCTAAAACTCTCCTTGCTTGCTTTCCAAAGCTTTACGTTGACTTTTCAAATTCCTCAAACTTGATCCAAAACTCCTAAGCAAGTTTCTTAACCTTTCTCAACCCTTAGTAAGAAATTGGGATAGAAGATACAAGTATTACATATATTAAAAAAATTTGTAGTACAGGTTATGTCCAAGGGTCAGGTCCATGGACCAACCAAACCCAAACCCACAAAGTCCACATGAAAACTTTATAAATAAATGAGTTCTCTTCATTTGTAAGATCCTAGAGTGAATTCTCCCAACAACAAGAAGATTCTAAAGTTTCTGAAGACTACATCGCTCCTGAAGCTCAATTTCTTTGGAGATACAAATATTCTTCCAAGACTCCAACTTTAAGTACATCAAGCGCTCTGCTTCCATACATCAAGTGTACACATTCAACCGAGAGAGAATCAGAGGATCAAATATTAAAGATCGAACAACATCGCATCAAATGAACATAATATAAACATAAATTCAACTCCACGAAACACATTTATCCAAAAATCTTGTGCGAACAATCTCCACTCGCATGGTCTTCACATGAACAATATGGTTCATATTGTTTGTAACATTTACATTTCTTTTAACAATTACAAAGTGAATCATATTCACTGTGTTATCAAAAGAAGGCACCTAACATTTATCTACTTATTGCAGACCTTTTAGGTTAGATATTGAACATGAACCACTTGTATGTTATCCATATATTGTTCAAGTAACATCATATATAACCTTGGATCATAGTTCATTGGATTGAATTAATGTTGTCTAAATGTCAAATAAAACACATTGATTTTATTAAATAAATAATTTATGTTAATAAAACCACAAAACCCGATGTTTAGGACATCAATTCCAATACATAGTTAATTATAGATAAGATCTTTAATTAAAACTATCTAATTGGAGATGGAGAAGAGACAGGGAGAGAAGGGAGGAAAGATAGAAAGAATAAAAAAGTATTCTTTTGCCATATCAACACTTATAACTTTTTATATTCAATTTAATGATCTTATAGTTGGAGACAGACTTTTTAAACCTATTTTTTAAAACTCACGGACAAAAATAACTAATTTTAAAACTCATAGACTAAATGCACCTATTCATCAAAACTCAAATATTTTTTTTTCCTAAAATCTATTTCCATTTGTATTTTCAAACAATGTTTTAAAGATTTTTAGTAAATTATTACATTAAAATATTTTTCTAGTTAAGCAAAATGATACCAAACAAACTTCTGGACATTTTTTAAAAAAGTTATACATATAATCGTTAGAAAATTGTTGAACAACGGTCGAGCGAGAGGAAGAAACAAATATAGCATAAGGAGTAATAAAAACTTGAATCCAATAGAGCAAAAGAAAGAGAGAGAGAAAAGCACATAAAAACAAGAGCAAGAGAAAATAAAGATAACAAGAAGCATAATCCTAATCTGCATGTTGAGAGCATCGAAAGTATGCTTGCCTTCATCTACTTAATTTTACTTAATTTGATGTGTTTTATTTTGTGATTCTACCTAACTGGATGTAGCACTAAAAATGATGCTAAATCGAGCCAAATCGAAGTTGGTTGAATCAAGAGAGAAAGAAGCTACATGAAAAGGAGCATCGAATAGGAGTGTAATGATCCCATGCTCAACGCTTTTTTTTCGAGATCTTCAATTTTTTGGAGATGAGGGTAAGCACTATGGTGCTCCCCTGATGCCTCGAGGCTACAAACTTTGACAAACATTAATCCATATGGTTTCGACTGTCGAATTCATTCAATTATTTTTAGAAAATTTTTCTCTATATAATCACTTAGGATTTTGCTTGTCAAATTCATTCAATTACACTACAAAGTAAATGAAAGAAAGTTGAAGTATACTGAACTACCTTGAAATGGTTTACCTAGGATAAATGTGTAGTATCCAAAATTGGTTGATCATTCCTAGAATTATCAAAATTATGCTTAGCCAAATTGATTATGATCCTAACCAGCCATCTTAAATATCAAATTAACTAATCATACTAAGTCGAACTCACACTCTACATGTTCAATTAATCACATTAAGTTCTAAGGAGAATTCATTAACTTTTACAGTCTAGCTAACTAATTCAATATGGTTTTCATACAAGAGTGTTTAAAGCACTACTTTGTGTGATGAAGATCATGTTTAAGTTAATCAAATCTAGTGCCTCTATATGTTCGTGATCACATAAACATGTATTAATGATCTAAATCATTAAGTCACAATCAGTGATTCAAGATTGAAAACCCACTACACAATCAAAAGGAAAAGGAGAAATCTACACTAATCCTAACTAGAAGAGTAGCTTACCCCATAATACGCTCCATAACCGATAGAAGAGCCCTCCTAAGCATGGTCACAACCCAAAATGTGAAAGAAGGAAAGAAAATGGTTCAGAAGATAAACAACCCCATCGGATCCTCTAACCTAATACAGCAATCCATTATTTATAAAAAAATGTGGAGGCGCTACAACGCTTGGCAATCCTTGTCAAAGGGCAGCACTTTGCATCGCGCTTGTACGCTTGCTACAGGACATGGACTTTAGAGCGCCTTTGCGCTTCAGCTTATACATCCTCAACGGAAAAGCGCCAACTAAACCCCCTCCCTCTCCCCTAAACCATATCATACTGTAAGTCCTCTCAATTGAGAAATCGGAGAGTCTTTCTTCGTTCAATGCATACTACGTCGTACTACTTAGTTGTGTAGAAATAGAATTTAAAGTAACAATATCCTTTAGACCGGGTATTCACCATATGCATGACATTCCATTTTGATAATACATTGATATAATAATCAGAGACACAAAAAAGTATATCAAATGATTTATCAGTACCAATAAGTTCCCTTGACCCTCTTCTAAAAGAGATCAGCTTTAAACCCAAAGTTCTCAGATTTTTACACTCTAGATTTTAGGACAGGTGGTAGGGATAAAGAACAAAATCGCTCCCCTACAAATGTATATTATACTGATATGCCATGAGATTCTTTCCCTAAATGGAATACATGGAAAACCAACAATAAAGGTCACAAGGATGTGTACGCACACCAACAAGTCTAACTTCAACAAACAAAACTGCAAGAAAACGTTCAAGATAAATGACAGTTTCAAGCAAATAATAGGCAGCAAAATTTTCATATCAACAAATTTTCTGTCGATAGAAAAAACTCGAACTTGTTTTAGAAACCTTCAAACACATAGCACTCTTTTCTTTTTCTTTTTCTATTTTTCTTTTTTCCTTTTGTTTTTGTGTTCTCTACATCTGGAAATATAGTGAGACAAATTTTGAGGGGCAATGAACTACTGAAAAACTTATAAGTAAAATTGAGATTTCAAGAAAACTTATTATGTAGCAAGTACTGTAAAATTTCATTTAGAAAAAATATATGAAGATAGGGACTCGTAAATCGAAAACAGCCCCCTCATATCTTCTTGTTCTCATTCAGAAGAATGAGAACCTCATGCCATTGCTTGCTGCAAACAAGTTGTATTCTTCAATGGCAGTTTCCTTCATATTGAAAGCGTGACCATTGTCAACAACTTCCACCTCATTATTTCTTGAAAAATCCCCAACATCGTCTTCCTTAGAAGGCGTGAGATTTAATTTACCTCCTGTTGATAGTGCAACAGGCCCTCCGAAATGAAACAATGAAAAGCTTGAGCTATCCTGTTGCAATTTGGAAGAAGTATCATTCTGCTTAAGATCTCCACTCGGTGGTGAACTGAGTACATATGGATGTCCAGTGGTAACAGCGACGTCTGAATTCACCACAGAGCTTTCTGCTATTGCACCTGATTTGGAGACCTGAGTTCTATCTTCGGCATAGATACAATTGCTAGTTTTCGAAGCCGGATGATAAAGAGGAACCGGGCTAGGGTTGAAAACTGGATTAGAAAGATGATGCAAATGGCCATATTGCATACAGAAGCGTGGGTTACCGTTTAAACCATACCCAAGAGGATTGGCATATGGACAATGATTTGAATAGGAGAACGGCATTATTCCATTTGCATGGGCAGGTGCTGGCCATGAAACTGAGTTTTGATGATAATAATTCATCGATGGAGGAACCTGAAACACTGGGAAGTGAATGTTTTGGTTCTGAATCGGAAGAGTCACTTGACATGGGGAATCCAGACTGACGGCAGAGAATCCTGCTTCGAAGTTCTGAGGAACATTTTTGGGTGCATTCACTTGAACTTTACATCCCTCATTATCTTGAGGAAAACCAGAATAGCTCCTGCTCCCCATGGCTTCACCTCCAATTCCTTTATCTATCCTTATCTCATGATGCTCAGAGAAGCCATTCTGAATGGATGCTAAAGATTCTTTTCCTTCTGATTGATGGCTAGCATATTCTGAGTCGGATGTGGAGGAGGATTCTAAATTTCCATGGTTCGAGCCAATAGTATTACTGTCTCCTTCACTCAGGCACGATGAGCAGTTATCAGAATTTAATGAGCTAGTCCCTACTTGGTTACTGGTCCCACTAGATGTCAATGTCGTGTCTATGGCTGAATTTGCAGAAAACTGTTTTACCTCACATACATCTTCTTCTACGTTTTTATGATCCTTCAATTCTATAGAAATTTCATTTTGGGAGACATCATCTGATTCAATACCAGAAGTTGATTCAGTAGAATTACTCTCCTCTTGATCAACTGCACCAGAAGTTACACTAACTTCACCACTGCAAAATTCTTCATCCCTCGACTTCACAACATCATCCCTCGACTTCACAACATCATAATCAGGTTCCGCATCAAACTTGAAAGTTGAAGACTTCAATGCAACATTTGTGTCTGAGTTACTTCTAGGATATTTCTTCTGTGATTCCATGGGCTCCCAAACTTTCTTTGAATATACAAAATCTTTACCGGGAGAATTGTTTAATAAAGCAGGTTTGGTTTTCAGTCTCCCGTTATCACGAGAATGATCTCCATAACTGTACTTGTTAGAACGATAACTTTGCTTGGACATATCAAATGAAGATTCTGACTTGCTCACAGATTTGACATCTCGGTTAACCCTAACTGAAGAAACAAATGGCTCTGCCTTTTTGTTAAATTCATTAGCTTGGTTGCAGATGCAGGAACGGTAGTCATAAGACATCCGGTTGTTGGAAGAGTGCAACTTTTCATTAAACTTAGAGACATGTCGACCATAGGCCTTTAATGAATTTGTTCTTAACTTCCTGTTTGATCCATTCATACTCCTGGAAGGATTTTCCAAACTATCGGCATGATATCTTTGCTCAGATTTGTTAACCAGCGCCCCATTTTCTGAAACCACCATAAATCGGCGCCTCTCAGACCACTTGAAAGGATGATCTTGAACTTCCTTTGGAAATTTTAATCTCCATCGAGAAACCTTAGATTGATCACTTATGAAAGACTCATTTCCATCTGCAAGTTTTCCATCAAAGCTATCATCATACGAATTTTGCCCTTCTGAAATGATGGATTCGTTTAAAAACAGCTCATCCAGAATGTCAGAAGATTCAGGCACACTGGAATCACATACTTCACCGACTGCATTGGAATTTGGCTCCAAAACACAAGAGGACAAGTCCTCCAAGACATCAGAACGAGCACACACTTCAGCTGATTCAGAACTCAACTTATCTTTATCCTTTCCTTTTAATCTTTCTTTTCTCCGGAGCTTCTTCTCTCTTTCTTTAGTTCTTTTCCGCTCTTTTCGTTCTTGTTCTTCACGCTTTTCCTTCTCTTCTTCTTCAAGAAGTTTCATCTGCAGCAAATTCTCAAAGGTTAGCAGTAAATCGAGATCTTATTTCTTGTAAATAAACGTCTGAGTAATGATATAGATTGCAGTGAAACCTGCTTTTCTAGAGTAATGATTTCTTTGCATGCTATGTGAACCCGTTCTTCCAGTAATTTTAGTGCAAGACAGACAAATATGCTATGCGCATTTTGGCGTGCTGTTCCTTCTCTGAAGGCTTTTTCAACCTGGAAAAGACCATAAGGTATAAGAATAAAAGTGATATATAATTCCTAGGCAAAAGTTAGATCAGTGCCAGTATTGAATTTCCAGTCAAAGAAGCTAGAAGAAGAGATCACACTAGAAAATTTCCTGGATTAATTAGAAACTGGTGAGTAACAGAAAGTCATTATGACTTTGAAGCTTCAATTGGATTAAGCGGACAAGCAAATCCAACGAGCAAAACCTTCAAGAGGAATTTGCTTAAAACAAGTGAAGTATCAATTAGACCATCATAATGATATGACCAATAGTAAGGAATTATTGGGGGTATATTAATAATTTGATAGAGAGTTTGTAGGGGAAGTTGGTTATAAGTAGAGGGTGAGTGAATTAAGGCTTGAGAGTGATCTCAATAAGAGAGGGTCGAGGGTCCAAGTATCTCAAATCATTTGGTTTATCGTGTATTTTTGTTATATTTTATATTCAATATATCCGGGTTCTATCAATATATTTTGGGATAGTAGTCATTAGATTCAAAATAATTAAGTATGTAGCAACATTTTAAAAAAATTGCAAATAGAGCAAAATTTGTCAAATTCTATCGATCAAAGAAGTCTATCACCGATAGACCATGTAATAAATATTGGTCCATCACTGATAGACCATACAAGCCTATCACCAATACAAGTCTATCAACGATAGTTTTGCTATATTTGCAAAAACTTTTTAAATGTTACTATATCCTTAATTATTATTCCTAAAATGACAATCAATTACAACTATTTAAGTTGAACATCTTTGAAACTTTCATTAAGAATCAAGGGTATACAGAAAAGGGAAGATGAGATATCCCACTGAGCCAAGATGATCCAGTAGATTTAGCCGGATGATGTTAATGGTCATTAACAACCCAATAATCCATCTACAACAAGAGAAACCAGATTCCCCCAAATTGAGTACCTTTATGAATAATCTCCAACAACTTAGTGTTACTTTTTTTAAATAGAAACAATACCTTTTCATTGGATTAACGAAATGAGCCTAGTGCTCAAAGTGCAAGGAAACAAATGGAGGAAAAAAGGAAAAACAATGAAAATTTGGGGCAAGATGAACAAAATAAAAATATTAAAGAGACCAATCCTTACAACAAATGAAAATAACTAGTTAAACATTAAACACTAAGGGGTTGTTTGGCCCGACTTCATTCGTCGATGTTAACTAACTCAACTTCAATAGTGTTTATTATTGAAATTTACACATTCATTTAGGAACTCCATGTTTCCCTCTCTCTTTTGTCTATTTATTAAGAAACTTCATCTTACAACTCTACACCCCAAATACAAACTTTCCAACTTCTACACATTATAACTCCAGACTTCAAATGAGTCCCTAACAACATTTCCCAACTCAATGGGGAGCACAAATTTTTTAATGGGTCCCCCATCCTTCCACCTGAAAACATATTAGCTGTTGGATCCCTATTTTCATCCATCTATGACTATCAATTACCCTCAGCTTTCTAGCCGCTACCTTGTGTTTAAGTTTTGAACAAGAAACAAACTTTTCATTAATGTAACGAAAAGAAAGCAATGCTCAAATAACCCTCATGCCTACATTAAAACTCACCCACAAAATAAAATCTTATAATATAAATCATTTGGGAAATTTCCGCTGATACAAACAAAAGCTCCTCGATGAATCTAGATTCTCTTGAGGGTCGAGACAGCCATAAATCCTACACAGGATGGTTTAGAGAATAGAGATGCTTTGAAATTTACGTACATGACATTATTTTCAAATAGAGAGCCGTTGAATTGATTCCATGGCAATATTCATTTCCTAATTCTTGTAGATGGAAAGAGACACTTTGTAATCATGCAGTTGCATTCTATTTTCCTAATGGAATAACCTAATTTCAATCGTTTAAAGCTAGTTCATATATTTTAAGAAGATATGCATTACTAACTATAGTATCAATATCAATTGATGCAGAGATTTTCTTTTCCTTGATTCAATACCGATGAGCAATATGAAAAAATAAGGAGGAAGACTTACTCTTTGCTCATATGTACTCTCCAATCTTCCCACCTACTTCAAGTCCACTTTCCGAATGCCAGAAAAAGTAACTAAGTCCACTAAAAGAACCACGAGGAACTTCTTTGAGGAATGAAATAAGGGTAGCAAATTGAACCATCTTGTTAAATGAGATTTAGTTTCTGAAGCCCAAGGAGAAGGGGGCCTTGGCCTGGACAAGCTGAAAATTAGAAATATGGATCTCCTTGCCAAGTGGAGGTGGAGATTTATTGTAGGCGCCTTCGAATGGCACATAAGCGGCAAAGAGACCTCCAGTTTAAGAAGCCCCTGGATAAATATCTCTAGGCAGTGGCATAAAGTAGAAGCCTTGGCAGATTTTAAAGTCGGAAAGGGGGATAGAACCTTGTTTTGGTTGGAACCGTGGCTGGACAGAATTGCTTTGAAAACCAGATTCCCGAGGCTGTACAGAATAGCTCTTCTCCCTAAAGGCTCAGCTTCCAATTAATGGGATTCCTCCACCTCATCCTGGTCTCTTAATTTTAGAAGATCATTAAAAGAGGAGAAAATCTCTGATTTTCAACTTCTCCTTGAATTATTGGACAAAACAAGGCTGTCCAATTTAGATAACAAAAGAAGCTGGTCTTTGGAATCTCATGGGATTTTTTCAGTTAAGTCACTATCAAGACATCTTGCTTCTGCCTCCCCTTTGGACCCACAGCTGGCAAAATGCCTTTGGAAATCTAGAACTCCGAGGGTGAATATAACCATATGGGTCTTGCTGTTCGGGAGTTTAAATTGTACTTCACTGATGCAAAAGAAGCTTCCCACCCATTATATTTCGCCACATATTTGTCCATTTTGTCTTAGATTCCATGAGGACCGACAGCGTAGATTATTTTAATGCTTTTGCGCTGCCGAATGTTGGAGTAAGCTCTTTCTCACCTTTAAAGTCAGCTGGTCCCTTGATAGTCTGCAAGAATAATATTAGACAGCTTCTAATTGGTCCGCTTATGGAGAAATTGCATCCTTGCTCTGGTGCAATGCTGTCAAGACAATCTTGGCAGAAATCTGGTTCGAGAGAAACCAACGGGTCATGCACAATAAATCTTCCTCTTGGCAGAACAAATACGAGTTGGCACGGCTGAATGCCTCTTCATGGTGCTCTCTAAGCAAACAGTTCAACAACTATTCATTGCAAGGCACAAGAAGGCGACTAAATTGAAAGGACAAATAGGATCTCCAAATAACATTGTTCAGGTCTTCTACCGCTCTTCAAAAAGGGAAAATACTAAGGCCCCCCAAAAGGGAACATGTATGTTCATGCAATCTCAAGTATTAACTCTCTCATGTCAGACTGTTGGCTAGGCAAAAGACTTAACTATCATGGGGATTTTGACTTTCCAAACGAAGGGAGAAAAGGGGTGTCAAGGAGAATCAATGGGGTACTACTCAAAAAGAAGAAAAAGAGAACCAGAAGGAAAACTCTAAGAAGGATGGGTCCAAAAACGAAGATCCCTCCTAACCCAAGTCATGTGAAGTCCTTGGAAACCAGTAACAAATCTAAACACCCATGGGAAAAGCCCTTCTGGCTAAATGGTTTTGAGATTTCATCACGATTCTTACATCCTATGGCACAAAGTTATTATTAGCAAGTGTTGGAAATAAGGGGCTTTGTTTGGTAGTTTGTAGCCCCGAGGTTTTTTGTTTTTGAAACAGAGACAAGAACTTTATTAATAAGAACTCAAAATACAAGAGAGTTATACAAAGAGAGCCAAAAGAAGTAGGAAACAAAGGAGACCTAGAGGGATCAAGTGGCGCACTCGGACATCTCAAGAGGTATTTTAGTATTTTACTTTACCCTAAGTTTATTTTCTTTTTTGTATTGGGGCTTGCTAGAGTCTACAAAGTTTTCTTTTGAAACTTTCACTAAGTGAAAATAATAAATGAGACTCTATCGTAGTTGTCTCTATGTTCTAGGATTTCCACATAACCTTGTGTTCTATTTTCTACCTTTGAACATGGTATCAGAGGGTGGTGACGAAACCCTAGCCGTCGTTGGCAAAAACCAATTGGTGCAAGACAACTCTAGTTCTACACCAATATTGCTTCAGCTACCGTCGCTGCCGACAACCGCCGGAACCATTGCCAATTTTTCCACTGTCGTCATTGCCACTGATATCCAAGCCATTGTTGATCGTTATCTTCGGTCCTTGCTTAGCCGTCCAATCCTAGCACCGCCACAATCCTTTACCAGAAATCTTAGCCAATCATACACCATGAAACCAAGATTAGTGAGTTGTCCGCCTACCACAGAGGTAAATTCCCTACCACGGAAACAAGCTTTTCCTAGCAATCAGGTCTTCCTCATCATATGTTGCCTAGTTATGAACATCAAGGTTCGGTTGGTTTATCCGCGAAAATAGTACAACAATTCGCTAATCTTCAGACAAGTTTTCAGCAACAAACCGCTGCTCTTGGGGCAGCCTTAGGTGCTTCCACAAACCTCAATTCAAATATAGTGAATTATGACATTCTTTCCAGTAACCTCTTTCTCTACTTTAACTACTACAAACTATTTGTCTAGCTCTACGGGATATTCCATAGGGTTAATTGTAGGAGAAAAGTTGAATGGTCAGAATTATTTATTCGGGTCCTTAAAGGGCATCACAAGTTTGGATATCTAACCGATGAAATACCAATACCTAGACCAAGGTATCCTCAAGAACGCATTTGGAAAGGAGAAGATTCCCTACTTTGATCACTACTGATTAGTAGTATGAAACCTCGGATAGGGAAACCATTGTTGTATGCTGCTACTGCTCGAGATATATGGGATGCAATTCAAAAATTATATTCTAAACGACAGAATTTTCCCCGTCTTTACACTTTGCATAAACAAGCTCATGAGTTCAAATAGATGTCACTTCATACTTAAACAAATTGTCCCTAATCTAGCAGGAGATGGATCTATGTTGTGAAATTATCTGGATTGTCCGTGTGGAGGTGTCCAGTATTCCAAGATTGAGGAAGTTGATCGTGTTTATGATTTCCTACCTGGTTTGAACTCCAAGTTCAATGTAGTGCAAGGTCGTATATTGGAACAGAGGCCTATACCTCCTCTTATGGAGGTGTGTTATGTGGTGCCTCTACAGGAAGACAGAGTCGGTGCTATAAACATCAAGATTGTATTGGTTATTGATTCTATTGCTTTTAGTGCAAAATTATCTGGTTCAAATAATGACAAGCAATGGACCATGGTACGTGAACATTGCAAGAAACCGTGGCATACAAAAGAACAGTGCTAGAAGTTACATGATAGGCCACCAAATGGCAGAGAAAACATCCTCCAAATGACAAGCCCAACTTTGGTCGAGCTCTTGTGAGAGAATCAACAAATGCCCTCCAGTCACAACCTCAGATGAATTGTCTCAGATGAATTGTCAAAGTGACTCTGGTGTCTCTTACCTTGGGGGGCCATGTTCAATCTATGTACCTCTCAAAGTATCCTCAGCATAAGTGGTACAAAACCATGGATACTTGATTCAAGAGATACAAATCATTTGAATGGATCCTATCATAATTTTCTATCCAATCTTCCAAGAGTTGGTAAGGAAAAGATTCGGATTGCAAATGGGCCGTTTCTCCTATTGTGGGCAAGGTCATACTACTTACTGCTTGCAACCTCGTTATTCTCTAGAAATCTAGATAACTTCACAAAATCTGTTGCATGTACCAAAAATAACTTACAATTTACCATCTATTAGTGAGATAACTAGAGATCTGAATTGTCCAGTTGTCTTCTCACCAGATAATGTTTTCTTTCAAGATTTGAGCTCGAGGAAGACGATTGGGACTGCCCGGCATAATAGGGGACTCCATCTCCTTGACAATGATGCTCCCACTAGGAATTGATACAGAACTAGTTTGTTGTCTTCTTATTTTTCAATGGCAAAAAAGGATTGTACGTTGCGGCATTTCCGCCTTGGTCACCCAAATTTCCAATATATGAAATATTTATTTCCTCATTTATTTAACAAAATTGATGTGTCGTCTTTGTCTTGTGATGTGTGCATTCAAAACAGCATAGAGTCACCTCTCTGTCTCAACCTTATAAACTTTTTCAGCCCCTCACCCTTATTCATAGTGATGTTTGCGCTTCAGTCTTCAATATAAAATCACTTACTCCATAACTTCTTATTGGTTTAATTAAAGATGACCCTTTGCATGGCTTCTTTTTATAGGTATAATTAAGGATGGCTTTCTTTTTCGAGCTTGCCCTTATGAAGTATCAAGAAAGAATATTAGACCAATTATTCTTCTGCAGGCGACACATGTTTCAAGATGGTTCAATTTTTAACCTTCTGCATGAAGAGACTTCTATTCTACTCAATTTTAAATAAATTCTCTTTGTTCAAGGGAGTAGTAATTTCTTTGAGGAGCAAAGCATTAATTTCAAAGTTTTTAAGGTGTTTCTCATCCATAGAAGAATTTTGGTTTTCTTCTTTCAAGTGTCATTGTTTATTCACTAAGTTCTTGAATGGCACAATTAAATTCAAAGCCGACTTTCATTCTCCAAGTAGCCCAAGTTTCAAGACTAACCACTTTCAACATTGTGCATGAAGTTGAGGCTTCTCTTCTTTTTCTTCTTTTTTTAAAAGGAAACAAGATTTTTCATTAGTATAATGAAAAGAGACTAATGCTAAAAGATACAAAATACAAGTAATACAAATAATGATAAACAACACTTCAACCAAGAAAAAAGCATGCCAATTCAAACAAATGTCCTAAATGGAAAAAATAGAGAAAAAAATCAAACTCTAAAGATTGAACTGTGATCTTAACGTATCCTCTGTAATGCAGCATAAACTTCCTAACAGCTGTCTTTCTCCTTCCATTTGCCCTTTACGTCATTGGAATGGAGACGATCCTTTACATCTCTTCTTATGTTCGTATGCAGCACTATGTTGGGAGAAGCTGTTCTCTTTCTTTAATCTTTCTTAGGGGTCTGGTGCTAACATCCAAGAAAATATCCAGCAACTTTTAGTTGGGTGCACTTCAAAAAAATCCATCAAGCATTTTGGACACATGCAGTAAAGTCTCTTTTGAAGAAATTATGGTTTGAGAGAAATCAAAGGGTTTTCCACGATAAATCCTTAGTTTGGTTGGATCACTTTGAAGTTGCACGTAAGAATGCCTCCTTGTGGTGTTCCTTCTCCCAGCCTTTGGAAAGCTACAACATTCAAGAAATCTACTCAAATTGGAGAGCTTTTATCTTCCCATCTTACTTTTTGTCTAGAATAAATCTCTTATTGCACTTTTGGCTTAGGCCTTCTGTATGCTTTTTATTAAATCCTTAGTCAGGCTAGTGATCAATAGTCTTTTTGTCCTATCTGTAGTGGCTGAACTTATAAGCCTTGACCGATTTTTGATGTTATATTTTAAGGGGTGTTAACCTAGTTGAGATGTCCAAGTGCACCTGCTGATCCTAGTTATGCTTTATGCTTTACGCTCTTTCTATAACTCTCATGTACTTAGAGCATTAGTCTCTTTCATTCTACAGATACATGAATAAAGAGACTTTTTTCCTTTTCAAAAAAAAAGATCGAACTGTGATTTGTCTATTTTTAGTTTATTTAGTTGTTCTCCCTTCTTAATTGTATTTGTATCTTTGACCATTTGTCTTTTCTCATTATATCAACAATGAGTTTCATTTCCTGTTCTAAACAAATCAAATCCAGATTGTTGTCTGATATAGTATATAAAGATATTTCAGTAATCACAATATATATCCACATATAAATCTAACAAATCAATTGCAACAAGCTCAAATACTTCTAGACATCCAAATGTGTAAATTGAATCATGAATTTCTTACACGTGAAATTTGTTAAGTACCTCCTATCAAGAAGATATAAGAAAATAGCAAAATAACTATATTGCAATATAGAGAAACTACATTGTTTAATTTGAGTTACTTGTGTTAAAAGGAAATTAGGGTTTATGGCTTATTATTATTTTCCTTTTTGATATTTTATATCTATTTATTTTCCTTGAGTGATTTCTTTGAAGTCTATTCATTTCCTATGTAAAAAGTCATTATATACTCTCAATTATTCTGAATATTCAAAATAGTATAGAAAATTATCAACTTGCACCTCTCTCTTGGAGACTTCTCTCAATAATTCCCTAACAAAATTCCAAACTCCCTCGTTCCTCACTTCCTCTAGTTTATTTTACCAGATTTCATAAACACCTCCCTATTAAATTACTAATATACCATAATTACTATGATAGCAGTACTATGCTACTAATATTCCTAACATAACACTTAACAGTACCCAATGGTCTTTGTTGGGAAATGGGGTCTTCTCAGTAAAGTCTCTCACAGTTTACTTATGGCTTCCCCAATGGCCAAGTTTCGGCGCACTATGGAAGTCTAAGAACCCAAGGAGGGTTAACATTCTTGTTTGGATCACGATGATCAGTCGTCTTAACGTATCCTCTGTAATGTAGCATAAACTTCCTAACAGC
Organism: Cucumis sativus; assembly: GCF_000004075.3. Taxonomy (NCBI): domain Eukaryota; kingdom Viridiplantae; phylum Streptophyta; class Magnoliopsida; order Cucurbitales; family Cucurbitaceae; genus Cucumis; species Cucumis sativus. The sequence goes on from NC_026658.2 coordinate 21,631,114, forward strand.
TGTGTTTCTCCTTCCATTTTCCCTTTATGTCATCGAAATGGAGAAGATCCTTTATGTCTCTTCTTCTGTTTGCACACAGCACAATGTTGGGAGAAGTTGTTCTCTTTCTTTAATCTTTCGTAAGTGTTTGGTGCTCACCTTAAAAAAAGAGGCTTGTTTCCTTTTCAAAAAAAAATTAAGTTTTAACCGGGGATTTGGGATACGATTTTAAGTTGTTATGTTAATCTTCTTCAGTTTTTTGTTAACAAAAGAATTGTCAGTTGAAGCTTTTTGAAGCCCTTTTGTGAGGCTTTCAGTGGGAACAATATTTTTGGGTGTTGGTTTACTTTCTTCACTTTTAACATATTTTGGACAGCTCACCTAAAGACCTAAGGTCGATAGTTTCCAATTTGGTTGGGTATTTTAGAAGACATTTCTTAGTTCCTTTGTTCACATGCTGGGTTATTGTTTTCCTGGAGAAGTTTCACTTTGGAAGAATTCTTCGAGTTTTTCAAGATTAGTTGCTTTCTTGGTTTTTTAGTTTGAGTTTGCCAAAAGTTCTGCTTTCTCCTGTTCTATTTGGTTTGCTTCAGTTCTAGGTGTAGACCTTATGCTTTGTTGTAAAAGGATTTGACGTCTTGTTTATATATTTTTGTATCTTGAGCATTTGTCTCTTTTCATCATCTCAATGAAAAACCCTGTTTTCTTCTCAAAAAAATAAAAATAAATAAATAAATTTTTTTCCTCGTAAGCAAATGTTTCTGCTAATTATATCCCTGGTGCTTAATAAAATTTCTCAAAACAAGAGACTTTAACATTTCATTTGTCTTCGAGAGAGAACAGTGTCATAAATGCCAACTAGCAAGAAAGCACAAGCCAAGAAGATTGCAGATAACATGCCTGTTCTTTAAAGATGACAGTTGCAGCATCCAAAAGAAACTCCCGAGCCAGTTCAGGACTCTTTGCATGCTTTTGTGGACGAGAACAATCTCCATCCAAATCGTTTGAATCTTTATCAATGGAATCATCCTCCTAAAAGACACAATTCAGTAAAGCAATTAGAGTTGCCATGATTTAGAAGAAAAACCATGTCACCCACAAGAATTTCAAGTTCATGAAACATATCATGTTTAAGATAGTTCCTTCATAGCAGCAACAAGAAACCCATTCATTATGAAATTATGAATGATATACAAAAGTTTTCAGTAGGTAAAATCCTAGAGAGAAAACTACAAGAAAGAGAACAACCTCCTCTTCCTCGGCCTCTTCAGCATGCTCAAAAAACCTCCTAATATTTTCCCCTCTCGTGATTGTAACAAATCCATCACCAACTGTAAGTCTGCGATGAACACATTGTTGACCTTTCAATGCATGAGCTTTTACTGAGAGCTCAGTGCAGCGTCCATCCAATTTCCAAGCTCTGAGGGTGATAAAACAAGAATTCAAACCACCAAGATCTAGGCCATTTATTTTAACACTTCCATTCATGCCAACATTATCAAATTCCAGAATGTCAGATTTTCCTTCTCCTGTTCCAACAGCCCACTCAAAATAATGATATGTCTCCACAGAGTCAGCAAAAGTTTGACGCCAATCGGCCTGGATTGTGTCATCCGATACCTGAGACAATAGCAATTATAAATTCTTTCATGCTGATTGCAGAACGCACACAATCTAGAGAAACCTTACATGATCTATGTAGTTATTATAATTATCATTCATATTAATTGTAAAGTTTACTTTATAAATTATGATGGTAGAAGAGCACTTAAAGTTGAAGCAAAGTGCAAGGACCCACCTCATAATTAAAGGCCATATCTGCAACGCAAAACCAACTAGTGCAGCAAGGCTCTCTCCTTATGCGCTTCAGCTCCTTTAGCTCCTTGAACTCACGGATAACATTTCTTCTGCAATCTCTACAAAACCTCTTGCTGTCAAACCTGTGAGATAATCAACATATTGTAAGGGGCACAAAGAACGAGGCAAGAAAAATGCAGACAAGAAAACATACATATTATTAGAATAAACATGTCTTGTTTTTCCTCAGTAACTATAACAATCTTGAATACTATAAGAATTTGTGCAGATAAGTTTCAGCAGACTGCAAAAACATAGCACATAGAACCAATTTGATAGAAACTGATCTTTCATTGGAAGAGAGACAGAAAGAGACAGAGATCACAAAAAAATAACGAGATTTTAAAAAAAAAATGCTCCAATTCAAAATAATAAGACAGAGGGTAGTTACAAAAGTCTCTTAAAGCAGACACCCAAAACGAGGTATTACACTTGGCAAGGATCCAAACCTGTTTCCATGACCTCTCAACCCCTCTAAACATTCTATCATCCATCCCTCTCTAGCTAAATGGTCTATAAATAATAAAAATAATAAAAATAATAAGAAGAAGAAGAAAAAGAAGAAAAACTACTTCATTGATATGGTGAAATGTGTACAAATAACCTATCAAGAGATAATTACATGAAACTAGTCTAATAATCTTTTTTTAAAAAACAAAAACAAGTCTCTATCGTTGATATAATGAAGTGAGACTAATGTAAAACAATACATGAAATAAACTCAAGATCGAGACAAGTCCTTTTACAAACTTAGGAAGGAAAATTAAATAATGTCAATTTAAACAAAAATCTTGGATGGAAAAGTCTGCAAACAACTTGGATAATGTGCACCAAGATGAGGCAATCAAGTGAGCCACTTCAAGCCGTTCCAACCACCCAAGCTAGTCCAACACTCAGGAGAGTAGATAAACTATAATTACAGAAGGGTTGATTTAACCTCCACCAAGACAAAGGTAGGAAAGAAATAGATTCAATAACGTCTTTTTCTCCTTTTTAAAAGAAAAATTTTAATCCAACGTTTCTTATTGTTGAAGATGTGGCAATTACATTCCATCTTAAGGCTCCAAAAAAAGGCTCTCATGAAGTAACCAAAGGGTCTTTTTCTTATATTTAAAAGGATGACCTATTAATACACATTATAGAAGGAGAATAGGTCCCCTGGGCAATTCTATATTCCAGTTCAATCCGGATTTAGAGAGAATAAAGATCCAAAATGTACTTGCAAACCAGCAGTTGCTGTAAATATTGATTTCTTATTTGTGATTCCAGAATCTTCATACACGACAGCAGTTTAGAGACAAGTATATCCATGGGAATTTCTTCAGTAAGAAATGTAGAGCATCTTGAGTATTTATGCTGGAATAACTGAGCTCCCAGAGGAAAAACTTTTTAGCAATTTCTGGATCGGTACCCCTTGAAACGTGTGTATAAAAACCGTCAAAAGTTCCCTAATCAGTCAAACCCAAGTTCCTTGTGATGGACTTGCAGAGAAAACCCATCATTTTCTAAAAGCTAGCACCATTTTTCATCACAGTCATAAGGTGTAAAAGCCTCAATAAGATTTGATAAAGACGTTCATTCCACAATAACATCCATAAGATGACAAATGATGTTCCAAGATTGAAAAGTTAAAGGTCAGCTATGGATGCATTTTTCTTGAGAGATAATGCCACAAGGTAAAACCCTCATCTCAAAATAGGGATGGAACAAGACCTTTTTAATCATGAAACTATAACCGTGAATAAAAGCCACATGGAAACCAAACATCTCCAGTAAAACAATGAGAAAATTTGCATCTCTCGAGAATATGACCGAGATCTTCAGCCTCTTCCCTACAAGAAGTGTTTCACACCTAATCAGAAAAGAAGAGTTCCCTGAAAGCAGTCCAGGGTGTTGAATCTCCCACATAAACTGGTCATACAGTTAGCTTAACCTTCTTGGAAACCTTTTATCTTCCTCAACGAGGAAAATAAAGCTTTCTATAAGAATGTTGTGGGCACCCAAACAAAGGAAAGCTGAGTGACACAATAAGACCCTTTGGAGAGATTAGTAGACCACCAAGATATAACTCTATTACCTAGATGAAGATGGACCTCTCCCAAAAGAGCAAAGAGAGTCAACAAATCCAAGGCTTCCCTATCTGAAAAAGCACGTTAGACACCAAAGTTAAACACGTGCCAATTACTTGAATAAGAAATGACTAGAAACAAGAGAGGAGGCTAGTACAGATAAGAAACGTGTTACAAATGGGAGTATCATGCAACCATCAGCCTTTCTGGAAATAAGTGTTTCAACCATCCCAAATAGAGTTGTAAACAAAATTAGAGAATAAAGAACCACTATAAATGACAAAACTTCCAAGAGTTTCTTAATGAGTCTTTCAAGACCATAGTCACAATCCATTTGAAAAGGTGAGGGTCATACTTGCTCACATAATCTTGTGCCAGTCTTTTTGGAAATATGTGTTTCAACCATCTCGAATAGAGTTGTAAACAAAATCAGAGAATAAAGAACCACTTGAAGCAATATACTTCCAAGAGTTCCTAAATGTGCCTTTCAAGACCATAGCCACAATCCATTCAAAAGGTGAGGGTCGTACTTGCTGACTATAATCTCGTGCCGAGTCTTTGGCTTATTTAGAACAAACAGCACTAAAATCCCCTCCAAACAACGCAATGTCTGCCAACAGAAACCAGAAAATCCTACAATTTAATCCAAAAAATCCTCTTTAATATAGGCCTGAAAGCATGATCTCCCCACAAATATTTCATAATACCTACCATAGATCATCTCCCCACAAATATTTCATAATACTTACCATAGATCATCTCCCCACAAATATTTCATAATACTTACCATAGATCAACTCACAATAATGAAGGATCAAAACCAACTTCCAATGCTTCCAATTTATTTATTACTCATCCCACTTTTAGCCAAAGAGTATGAGCCCTTCAAAAACACTTCATAATACTTCCTATAAGTCAGCTTCGCAATTATTGAAAGAGAAAAAGGCACCTTCCAATGCATTTATTATCTACTCGTCTCATAGGATTAGAAGCTGTCCCCATTTGTTCATTTCAATCTGATTGTATATTGCACAAATTTTTAGACCTATAAAGGGCATACATACCATCTTAAATGTATATAACCATCAAAAGAACGTAATAACAGAAGAATTTTCTTGGCTTGTAAACTACAACCAACTTAAGTTACAAGTTCCTTAACTTACAATATCTATACAATCAATCAAGACAGCTGTAATTCTAAATTTCTTTGTTTTCTTTATAAGAAATCACACTTCCAAGCAGAAAAGTGAATACACAAACACACACACACACACACACACACTAGGGCAACACTCTACACTAGCTTAAATTTTCAAAATCCATAAAAAGAAATTGGTATCAGTAAAAAAAACACTTTAATAAAAATAAAAATAAAAATAAACAGATTTATTCCTTAATAAGAAGTCAAGCTTCTATTTGTTCATGTTAGTATTACTCAAAATGTGGTCATGACACTTGGTATCCCTAAAGGTTATATTATCTAATCATATCTTCATCAAGCATCAACTATCACATTTTCCATTCATTAACTTAAATGCAATGTATGAAAAAGAGGATGAGCATCGGCTAGACACCTGTACATTAGCCTCTCAATAAAATCTTCTTCTTTCATTCTTAGAAGAGATTGTCGAGTCTCTTCTCCTAATGCTGACCAGAAATCAACCAATGTATCACAAGAAAGCCTAGCAGTATGCAAGGCACATGTTTCCCTTGTTCCATGTCCCCTGCCATAACTTGCTGTTCCCTGACTTATCCAACCTCGACCTCCCCCACCACAAGCATCTGGATAAAGCAACTCTCGTTCTCGCTCCCTAGCACGTGCGCTATCAAAGACCTGCTTCAAGGAAAACCTTGGCCATTAAAAAGGATATGCTAATATGGAGTGCCCAATAGCAAAGCAAACCAAAAATAAGTACTTACATTTTGGAGACCCAGGAAAGACTTCGAATACAAATAACAATCCAAAAGTGTCAGCACCCCGTCACGTGTTGTGGTCAAACCACCCCAAGGATGTACAGAAGGATCTTGAATTTCATCTTGAAACCCATTAACTGATAATGAACCATCACATGCTTGATTTTTTGAAACCCCTAATCTGTTGCAGGAATGATTCACACATGTTTTTCCTTGATGTAAAGACTTCCCATATATGACAATTTGCAAAAATCCTTCAAGCAGCAAACCGTTACATCTAGAGCAGTACATATTCTTACGAGCTTGCTCAAAGAGGGTTTGCTTGTCAATTCTCAGGAGTTTCTGCCTAGCTTGGGGCAGCAGGTCACTCCAAAACTATACATAGAGTAAGCAAAACTTAATTAATTAATGGCCAGTTCACCACATTAGTTCCAAGTAATGCTGGAATTAGATCACGCATATCCCAACTAATGATTTAAGGTAATTAATTAAACAATGTGATACTTTAGTTTCCCAAAGAAGATTTGTTGTGCATAGAGCAACATGTTGAACAAATAGGAAAAAACCAGTAACTATATTCTAGGTAAAGAGAAAAACGAGAGGTCTACAGTGTCAAACTCACACATCTAAAATGCTACACTCCTTCGGAAGATTACATTGACGGCAGTATTAAATCCAGACGTCTATTCAGTATAAGTCAGGCATAAATGCAGAGCAGAAAAGTGATCTACAATGGTGGCAACTATTCCAAAATAAGCAACGAACGAAATAAATACCTTCTGGAGCTGATTGTAGCTAACGTCGTCGCGATGCTGGGACCAAAATCCATGGGCGGAGAGCGAGTATATAGCCGATGACCCACCATTTAAATGGTCATTTTTTTGTGTTAACCCAGGCATCTTTCAAGTTCTCATAGTTGCATTTCTCAATCCTTCCATTACCTCACAACTCAAATCTACCCAATCTGATCGACAACCAAAAAGAAAAAAAAGAAAAAAAAAAAACCAAAATGGATAGTAGCTAAGAATTACAATCGCAATACGTAATTAGAACAAAATATCAGATCGTCGGCGGATCAAAATAACTCAGTCCAGAAGCAAATCTAATCGAGACTATGTGACAATGGATTATATGGAATTGGATTGGATGCGATTGGAGTAGATTGGAATAATAGCATAAAATAAATGAAATTGATGGGGCATCAAATTGAAGATTCAAAAAGAGAGAAAACGGATGTAGGGATTTCGGATTGATGACGATGACGATGACGATGACGATGACGGTGAGATTCGGCTGCTACGTTTATTGCTCGGTAGAGAGAGAAAGAGAGAGGAGGAGGAGGAGAAGAAGAAATGAGGCTGGGTGGAGAGAGAGGAGACAGGAACTGTTATATCACTAATTAACCGAATCATCAATTTTCCTTCTTCTTAACTTATATTTTGGTTAAATTACAAAGTTTGTCCCTTAACTTTCCAAAATTGTATATTTAGTTTATTCACTTTACCATTACAAAGTTTTTTTTTTTGTGATATAATGTAGTTATGGATTACTCGGATATTAGAATGCATAAACAATCGAAGGTAGAATGGAAACAGAAGTATATTAAGTGAACCGATTGATTTTGATAGGAATGTAGAAACTCAAATTGAATCGATAAACTAAATTGAAGAATAGTTTTGTCATAAAATGAGATCAAGTCGAATTGACAGGTCGATTTGGTTTTTTATTTACCCAAACCAAATTAAAAATGAGGGCTTCCTTTCTTTCTTTACTCTTTACCTAGTCGCCCACCACCATCTCTTTCATCTCCCTTCTCCTTTCACTCACTCTTTCTCTTTAACCCTTCCAAGCATTTCTTTTCTCTTCTATGCCTTCCTCTCTCTTTCTTTAGTCTCCCTCTCCTAAACCCTCCATCTCCCACTCATCCAAGATTCTTTTCCAAAGAAGAAGGAGAAAGAAAAATCAAGGAGGAGGTGAAGAAGAAAAAGGAGGAGGAGGAGAAGAGTTGTAAAGCGAAAATTTAGAGAACAACCCGACCCAACCAGACTCAAAGGAAATTAGGTTAATTGGGTCAGATCAGGCATTGTCTGTACATAGCCGTCGAGTCAAATGGGAAATCGACCTAACCGAACTCGTTTATTGTCCAAATAAATCGTATCCAGAACATTTAATGTAGTGTTTTTTCTTACATTATATTATATCATCATTCCATTGTGGGTCCCCAAATAAACCCTAAAAGTGTTTTTTTAGAACTTCTTTTTCTTTTCTATGTGTAAGAAAAACATGAGTAAAATTTTGTCCTATACCCAAAAAAAAGTAGATTTTTTTGCTAGTCTTATTAAAATAACCTAACATTCATAATTCACAAACACACAAAACTCAATGATTAGTATAAATGACTTTTGTTGATCATCTATAGAAAGATAGTCCGTCCATGCATATACTTTGAAACAGATAGTCATTGTTGCACCCTTCCGAAATCCTTCTCTCTTAGCCCAAGAGAGAGTGTAAAATCAGCAAGTAGTGCTCTACTCTTAGGACGCATACTAACAAACTTACCAACTCATCACTTAAAAGAAAGTGTAAAGATATGCTTTACATTTATATAAGCATACTTGAGCAGCACTCTAGCACTAACAATACTTGAAACTAAAATTTTTCAACTCAAAAGACATATATATTACTGAAGGGATAATAGATTTTATATAACCATTTCTCAAATTAATTTGGGAATCTTAAAATACTAATACATTGGCAAAATTTTAGAATCAAAATTCTAAATAAAAGATATAGAGAACTTACTTTTCTTGACGTCTCTGAATCTGCAAACCACCGAATTGGGACACCACTAGAGCTTCCTATCCTTTGGGAGAAACTCTTTCTTTTTGCAGGCTTTGGCTTTCTTTTTGGATGAATTCGTTAAAAAAAAAAACTTTTTTTTCTAGATATTTATAATTCTCTTACTTTCTTGGAATAGAAAAAGAAGTAGGAGAGAATCATAAAATTTTATTATCAAATCTACTAATTAATTAACAATTAATCAATTAGTTAATAATTAATTAAATCATATTTAATTAATATTTTTCATATATCTTATAGATTTATATTAAAATAATTAATTAATATTTCATTCAAATTTTATTTGAATGAATATCTGTGCAATATCTTATAGATTTAATTAAATCAAATTTAATTAAATAAAACTAAATTATTAATTAATTCTTCAACTAATTAATAGCTAAATTAGATGTCTTATATTGAACTTAAATTAAATTTGAATCATATTCAAATAGTTTCTCTCATAACCAATAATTTTAATATGAATCCAATTCACATTAAATTAATATTTAAACTCATTCAAATATTTTATCTCTCATAAATTAATTTTGAATTACATCCAAAATTAAATTTATCTAATAAAGTTAGATAATCTCTATATTATAATGTATCACTATACATTAAACTAATTCCCAAAGTAAATTTGAACATTTCAAATTACAACCAATATGAATAAATCTCATTACCTTTTACGAGCTAGGAAGGGGACCTAATGAACTTACAGATCATAAGCTACAACGATCTGAGATTAATTGGCTAAACGCATTAACCACATTAATCAATATTCGTTAACTGTGTGTACACTCCACTAAAGACTCACAACTGAACTCTTCTCTCTATAGATATATTTATGTGTCCACGGATATAAATCAATAACAGTAAATTAGTCCTTCACGAATGTTTGTAACATCAGTTGTGTCAATTTACCGTTTTACCTCTAGGTTACCTCTAATCCTTAAATACCAATGCTCCTTTAATGAACAACTTGTTTATGGTCCTACCAATAAACAGAAACCTCTCTCGTACCATAGAGATAGTAGGACCATTTGTTCAAGACCTGAAGACACCATTTAAGAGAACACTTATCTACTTACCCTAAGTATGGAAGGAGTGAATTCCATCTTGTGTAATTATGTTCCCAGCTCCTCACTCGGTATTGTCCCCAAAATGATAAGCTTATTGAATCAGCGATCTGGTCACTCTCACCCGTACAAATCAAAGGACAATCTCTCACAAGCAGAAGTTCATAATACACTCAGGATTAAGACTAAGTTACATAGGTCATCCTAGTGAAATAGAAACCTAACTAGTTAACGGAGTTACATCTAGTGGTTACTATTTTGCGGTCAGATCTTATGCAAACTCATTACATAGGATACCCTCACTCGCATGTCAACTACATGAATGCATTAGATCATTATGTTTGTATCATATACAAAGTGAGTCGTATCCATAATGTTATCAGGATGAGGTACCCAGTCTTATCCTTATACTATAGACCCTTTAAGCTAATTTTGAACATTGATCCATGTATGTCTCTACATATTATTCAAGACTCATTAAACAGCTTATGGTGTTAGTTTATTGGATTTAGGTTATTAAGACAAAACTAATAATATAATCAATAACAATTATTACAATAACAACATTTTATTAGTGACGGTCAATGAATTATATTTACAATTTACGAGTTTTAGGATATAAATCCCAACAATTTCAATCCTTCCTCACCAACACATCCAACAAAATGCATGATCTACATATACAATCAACAAAGAAACCTAAAAAATTGGAAGGCAAACTGGCAACTATAAGTCGGGCTTGGGAATCACGATCCCTACCTAGAAAAGAGGAAAATATTTGAAGGAATGAGTTAAAAGGTATAGTGAGTGACTATTTTAAATAAGCATGCTTATAAAACAAATATTTAAGAAATCTCAACAAAACAGTAAATACTTTAAAAAAATTCTCGTTACTCTAATGCCCATCTAGCTAAGTTGTCATAAAGTAAACTCAACATCAACAACAATCATCTTATTGAATGGAAATATCATCACATCAACGACTATCTCTAGTGTTGTGGTAGAATTTAATCAACACCAACGATGACAATTTCTTTTAAACTTGACGTGTTGTAGTAGAATTTAATCGATATTATCGACTGTCTTCACTTAAGTGGAATTTTTTGTCACAACAGTAGCAATCTCTCCATGTGCACATAATAGCTATCCCCAAAGGGGCTTAAACTTATCTTTGGATATCTCTGGTAAGGGTGTAATGGGGTTAGATTGGAAGACATTTATCAACTTAATCCATACTTTTAGGTTGTTTGGGCTAATAACCCGAACAACCCCAATTAAGTTTTCAACCCAACCTATAAATATATGGGTTAGGTTGGATTGTCAGGTTGAGAAACAGGCGACAAGGAGAGGAAGGAGACGAACGACCAAGACAAGAGGTGAGGGACGGACGGTGGAGAGGGGAGGAGATTTGAGAAGACAAACGATGAAGAGAGAGGAGATTTGAGAAGACAAGGGAGATTTGAGAAGACAAGGGAGATTTGAGAAGACGAACTGTCAAAGAAGATAGGAAATTTGAGAAGACGAATGATGAGGAGATCTGAGAAGACAAGGCAAAGAGGAAGAGACGTGAGAAGACGATGCATGATCTTTGGAGGAGAAAAGGAGGAAAGGAAAGTAACATAAGGAATACACTTGTTAACCTAATTATTTTTTTAAGTTTTATTAAATAAATAAGAAAATATATAATATAAAAGATAAATATATATAAATATATTATATTAATTCAGGTTGGGTTGGGTTGAACCGTAATTTTTCAACCCTCCAACTGAGACCCAATCCAACCCGAAAAAGTGTAATTTTTTCAACCCACATTTTAATCTAACCCAACCCATTCCATATAATATGGGTTGAGTAGTCCAGATTGTCGGGTTACTAGGGTTATTCTTACACCCCTAATTTATGGAATAAAGTTTGCAAAACAAGTTTATAAAACTTAAATATACTCACTTCTTAGGTCATAAATCATACTTCAGTAAATAACATGCTAGTAGAGAACTTCACATAAGCTCATGCTTGCTTCTAAAACAAGCTCTACTTAAATACTTGCTAAATCTCATATTTAAATACTTTTTAACTAAATCGTATGCTTAAATGTTTTAGCTAAATCTCATGCTTCTCTAATTCAGTGTAAATAGATGAACCATTCAAATAATAAATCATGCTTAATAACTAAAAGCTTGCTTTAAATACTTTTGCTTTAAAGAAAAAATTGTAAAACCATTTTGTCACCCATGGGTTAAGGCTAGATCCCTTGGGTCTATAAGCTTGCCTTATCTCTTCTTGGTCTGAAATAAAAGAATTAAGTTTTCATTAATCCTATTGATCTTGGAAAAATACTAAATTTAACTTAAAAATCTATTAAAATGGCATACTGGCATGACTAGGGAGATGACTTGGTTGGTGGCATGGGTTACACATGCATATTAACCTCGTGAGAGGCTGTCAAAGGTTTGCGCACTTTAGAGGGCTATGTGGCACATGCGCATTATGGTCATATGTTCCTTGTCGCATGTCCATTCATGCGCACATGCCCTTGTCGTATAACCCTTTGAATTGCGCAAGCCTTTGACACGTGACCCCATGACTCACGCGTAAGCTTGAATACATAATGTAACAACCAAAACTTTTAAACCAATTTAAGGTCATTATTCAAATGATAAATATCAAAAGGCATTTTCTTGAAAATAGAAAAAGTATAATTTTTATATAAAATAAATATCAATAAATGTTCGAAGACATAAAATTGACAAAACTAATTTGAAAACATGGACTGCGACTATTAATTTTTTTTTTATTAAAGAGATAAAGATAGACAAATGGGACAAAACTTTAAATAAGATTTCTAAAACCAATATATTGGAAAAAAAACTTATACATATACGCAGAAGCAAAACTGAGTCCCCATATGGCATATCATAGACCCTTTCTGTCGCTCGCCAGCTTTCCAAATTCTCTACCTTTGCCTGAAATATTAAACATATAAAAGAGTGAGTATATAAAATATACCCAGTTAGGGACCCGCTACTAGTCTCGCTAAGTGATCTGTTAACTTCCTGTTAGAAACATAATAATAGTGTTGTGTGTCCAATGGAGCACACTTGAACGAGTGAGATTGTATGAACACCCCTAATCGTGCAAGCGATCTCGAAGAAACACTCAAAGTCGTATGAGTGATCATATACACACACTGAGTGAGACCATACAACCACCCCTAATCATGTGAGTGATTCGTAGGAACTCCCCTAATCGTGCGAGTGATCGTAGGTACACAATTCTAAACATGTCTGTGATACGTTAGGTACACCTCTAATCACGCGAGCAATCTCGAAGGAACACCCCTAGTCGTGCGAGTGATCAAAGATACACATTGAGTGAGATCGTACAGCCACCCCTAATTGTGCAAGTGACCCGTAGAAACACCCTTAGTTGTGTGAGTGATCATATGTACACACTTCTAAACATGTCTATGATACGTAGATATACCCCTAATCGTGCAAGCGATCCCAAAGGAACATCCCTGGTTGTGTGAGTGACCACATATGAACAGTAAAACTATCATCTAACCGTGCATGTGATCCATAGGTACATCCTTAAATCGTGCGAGCGATCCCAAAGGAACACCCCCAGTCGTGCGAGTGACCCTATAGATAGACTCACAATACAGGTGGAGTAAAAACTCAACAGACAAAGTTAAGAGACATATCATAGTCCAAGACATGTAATAATCATCACATCATAAACATGACATGAATATTAATCATGTGATTAATATATCATGTATCATAAATATCATAAACATACCAACCATCATCATCAACATAATATCAGTCATCATAATTACATCTCATTATACATTTTCAGCTACTATCAGTGCATAATCACAAAATACATGCAAACTTTTAATTTTAAGTTCGAAGGTTCAGTAGTAGAATCTCTTACATGAGATTAGCTAAAAAATATTATTTTGTTGTCAGTAAAATTCTCCAATTAATTCAATTCTAATCATAAAAGAAAATTTCAGTATCTTACTTAACATAATTAACAATAGGCTTTCATAAAAAAATTCTCCCAAATTAACTTACCAAAGATTGAGCTTGAAACTAATTGAACCTTGGTGGAAATAATTGTCATTTAAATCTTCAAGATTTGTCAAAGAGACTTTCTAAAGGTACGCAACCAAAATCAATTCCAAGATGAGAATTTTTTCTTTTTCTATTTCTCTTTTCAATTTAAACATTTCAATACTATAAAAGTAGACCCAAATAATAATATTTATTATTATTATTTCATTTTCCTTTTAGGATATTATATATATATTATTCTCGTTATCTTTTCTTGATAAGTTTAAGCACAAAATGTTAGACATTCATAACTATTATTAATAATAATAATACTTGTTTACTCTTATTATTACTATTATTATTTCACCAAAATATATAATAAACATATATTTATTTAAACTATTATTCTCTCTTAATTAAATTCATTATCTTTTCTCATCCAATCATATCTTTTCTTATTAATTATCTTATTCAACAATCATATTTCATCGTATAATTAATTTTACTTTTTCAACTAAATAAAATTCACATTTTCTTTCCTTAATTAAATCTTCAATCGAAATAACTTTTATTTTCCTGAAATAATTATCTTTTCCAAAAAAACAAATATTCCTCGTCTCATCCAATCCCATCAACTTTATTGTTTTACTAAAATAATTATATTTTTACAAATAATTATATTTTTTTAAAATATAATTATTTTCTTGTTATTTTCATTTTTTTTAAAACAAATATCATTTTTCCAATTAATTATCCTCCCACGAATAACTTATCTGTCTTCTCTACAAAATACAATATATTTCTCTTAAATAATTAAATTTTAAGAAATATAATTATCTTTTCCTTTTTCATAGTTTATATATATATATATATATATATATATCCATACGTTGATGAGATCTTAAAAAAAATTCCACTCCTCACTTTAATTAAATAACATCCAAATTATCTAATAAATTTTAATTTTCATAAAACCAAATAATTTCCACAACTTTAATTAAACCCCTAACATACAATTAAATCAAATTCTCAACAAACACCACAAATTCAAATCCTCTAATTAATTAAATATTCATCCAACAAATATCTAATTAATTCCAATATCCACAAAATTAAATAATCTTTAAAATAAACGTTCAATAAATTTAAACATAATAAAACAAAACTAAGATAATTAACTGGATCATTACACATAACCTTTGCTCTAGGCTTGTCTTTGTGTTATGTGCCCCTTCTCCATTGATACTTAGCCCTTGCGAGTAATACTTTAAGCCAACCTTCCCTGCCTAGTATCTGAATGCCTAGCCAAGAACTTTCTTACTTATTTGTACCTGAAATTGTTTGCTCAATAAACAAAGTCCAAATTCCACTTCAAAAATTCATTCATCAAATCGACAAACTTTCTTTTACAAACCTTGTTCCTTAGCTTCTTAACTAGGTTGCCTCATATTTTAATTCAAAATTTTAAGTATATCTTCGGCTAGCCTATGATATTTGAAGATTGTTCTGATTTGCTTCGTAAATAGACCAACTTGTGTTTTCTTCAACAATTCAACATTTTTCTCAATTCTTCTTCTTCAAGTAACTTTTACTCGGTAACTACATACAATTTCCTTTTAAGACTAAAATCACCGGATTTCCACGAGTAAAAGTGAAGAACTTTTAGGCAAACCACTTATAATACTTGTCTGCATGAAAACTTATCGACACCTCCTACTTAACCTAATGTTGATGTTTTCTGTAGCATGAGAAGTTAAGAAGCTAAAGGTGCAAAGAATATTGCGTTATAGGGATATTGTGGGCTCTTTTTGGTCTGAAAGACTTGTTTATATCCATATTAAGGAGAATTCAGAGGTCGACCTTAATCAGCCACATGTAAAACACTAAACCGACTTAGTCTTCTCACCTCATGCCTTACCAACTCACTTAGTTGCCTATCAATACACTTTAAGGCCCTTAACCACACCTAACTTAGGCCCACTACCTCATGCACATTACACTTGGCCACATAATTAGCACTCTAACTCAATCGTACTTAGTCATGCTACCACCCTTCTCAACTACCAACTTAAGCACTTTTCATTTTTTAATACTTAACTAATTCTACCTAAGAAGTTATATAAACAACATAAACTTCAACAAAAATACTTAAAGTAAATATAGCAAGGTCTAGGGTTTATGATCCTATCCTTTCTCATACATATTTTTAGTTTTAGTTGATACGTACATTCCAATGTCGTTGATACATCCATCCTAGTGGTGCATCAACATTAGGCTCAGTGCTAGAAACCATAGACTATACAACACCGTTAGGGCCACCAAGCTAAATTAATTTTGAGTGGTCACAAACCATAAAATTTACAACACACAAAGGATAGTTAGACCATCATTGTAGCATTGTCAATTATTGAGCCTCTGTAAATTTTGTTTGCGTTGGAATTTGTGTCCTTAAACCCCTAATCTTTAGAGATTGGGCGTCACCAACAAACTTTCAATAAGTAAAATAATATTAATATTCACTAAATCACTGCTTATATTGCTTGGTAGTACAAATGATAAGTATAGGTCCAACCATAAGGAACCTAAGATAGAATTTCTCAAGTAAAATTGGTCTATGAAAAATAATAAAGACAGAAGGTTTTGTGATTTGATAGATAGGAAAACTAAATGCATGAAATTAAAGTGCAAAAAAGTAAAGGATAGAAGCACAATTAATCAAGATCTCTTAACTTAGAGGAATGGTGTTGCCCAATGCAATTCAGACCATCAAATTATCAACATATGACTTAACCTTCTTATCTATGTCTAACCAAATTGATTAGGACACTGTTCAATCATCCTAATTACCTAATTAGCTAACATGAGAAGATGGACCCGCTCTAAACATTTTAACTAACTGCAGTACGCTTTAGGTAGAAGCTAGGATAAACTAATTAACTTTCACCATCGAGTTAATTCATTTAATATGATTTTCATATCAAGATTGATTTAAGCATTGCTTGTCACACCCCTTCCTAGAGACTCTTCTCTAACTTTATAGCCTCAAAAGAGAGTGCGAGAGTTGACAAGTACTGACATATTCTGATAACACTTTTCAACCAACCTGACTTGACTCAACTAGGAAATTCGTAAAAGGAGCGTATTGAGCTTAGCAGTCTAGGCAACAAGAAATGAACCAAGAAATTCTCCAAGAGAAACTGCTAATGAAAAAACATCATAGTAGTCCATGTGTGGGAATGGTTCATGTTCTTGGCGAAAGTAATGTGGAACACTAATGTTTGTTTATGATTTGTAAAAGAGGCATTGAAGCCTATTTGATGAAAGTTTTAGATGCTTGTATCTTCAAAAGGTTTTCTAAATGTATCACTCACTAAGTATTTGACGACTTACGTTTTAAGTTTTTCTTCTTCAAGTGATCAAACGTTTCAACCAAGTAAGAATGGATAAGAAGAGTCGTGGAGGATGAGCAAGTAATCTAAGTTCTTTTACTTTATAATTTTTAGAAATAGAAAATTATTTTGTATATAAAAGTCTTGTACTAAAAGAGTTGCAACACAATTCTGTGGGAGCTAAGCAGCACGTTTAAGTTTAATTCTTTTAACTCTTGTATCAAGGGAGTAAGTACTAATTATAGAATGCTTGGTTCAAGTAACAAAGTTCATTGATTTCTTTGTCAATGTTTTCGTTGTTCTATGACAATTATGTTCACAGGTTATTAAGATATATTTCTAATGTAATCAATTTATTTACAAATACTGGGTTTGTCAATTACCATTCATTTTGTTCCCTCTTCCCCATTTTCAATGACTCAGTTGAAGCATCTGAACCTAGAACCATTTGTTGTTCTTCTTTTTCTTCTTGGTCTTTCTTGACTTTGTCTAGATGTTGCTCAAAGTCATTTGTTGTCTGTTTACAAAAAATCTATTAACTACATGCATTTACAATATATACAATTACAATGTATTTTAAATTCATACCATATACAGGTTACTTGTCTGTTGCATTCGAAGATCCAACTTGTTGATACTTCGTGATTCAATCATGCTATTCAACATATTCCCCAGGTCTTCAATCTTTCTACTCATGTTGTCTTGTAAGATCTTCATGAATTCAAACATGTTTTTCTTTTTTTTTTGTTCATCACTTGAAATTTTTCAATTAGATCTAACAATTGATTAAGTCCATCAACTTGAGATGGCATGCGTCTATTCAATGAGAGTTGAACCACTCTCTCCACTAGTTGATTCTTTCTGATTTCATCTTCAACCTCTTTTAGAAGTCTTTTTTCATCCTCAAGGAACGAGGCAAAGTATGGCATGGTTACTTCATCAAACATTGCTATAAATGGATGTATTTCAAGATGTTACCACAAGTCAAATTGATTTACTAGATTAGCAAAGTAATATCTAATGAGAGGTATTTACTATTTCAAAAGAATTTCACACCAACGGAGAATAAAAAACATTTTGCTTCAGATCTATCCATTTTGGTTGGGTATCTGCAGCCCAATCAATTATTCTCTACACCTTATTCGATATCCTCCTTGCAAAGAAGTTCGGTGAACAACTCAGCTTTGAAATTACCTCATATGCCCAGGCTAGTATTAGGAATATAAACCTCTCATTGATATACCATATGCTCTTTACAACCTGCTGCCCTGTTCATAAATTCAATGAGCAGATTAAATGCAACTCTACCACATGGGTACCTGTCAAATAGGTCATCATCATCCACCAAAAGAATATGTTTCCACTCTATATGCAGATTCTCTTGTTTGGGTGTAAGGAAGCTTTCAAGAAAATATAGTTTTGTCATCTTAAGGTGGTCATTGTTAGTTCCAGCTGTGATGACATTAAACATTACATTCAAGTACTGTCTTGTAACCATTTTTAAACTCTCAAAATACATCTTCTTTAGATGTCCTCCCCCCTCATTGTCATCCTTTTTTACCCCGGGGATCTCTCGACAATTCAGACCTGTTATTAGTGCAAACTCCCTTGAACCAAACTTCAATACCCACCCCCTATCAAGAAGTTTAAATATGTGGTTGACTTAGGTTTGCACAGTCTTTGATCAGGTGGAGTAGAAGTTGGGATGATTGATTTGTAATGGAAAAATCCATGAAATGTCCAAATATACCTTCTTTAAACTTGCTTGTAAGCATTTCTATGAGGTTTTCCTTAACTTTCTCCATTATAGTGCTTTTAGTTTGCAAATTGATTTTCAAAGATTTGTTTCACATTGTAGAACACATAAGATACACACAATCCTGATATGTATGTGTAATCACTCTTAAGTTATACTTGTCTAAGGCAATTCAGAAAAAAAAATGAACTTATATGATATGCACTCAGATATATAGTACAAATATGTTGAATTTCAAATAGTTTTTCTACAAACACATGTTCACATTTAAAATGAACCTCGAACACAGTTACGAAATTCTAAAAAAGCAGTGACACAATATAAACAACAATTAGTACCAGAACAGACAATGAACCAAAAATTGAAGGAACATGTTGTTCCATATAATATCCCAATTGAATTCACCATATAATACTCTAAATAGGATTAATGCCTCAAACTGATTAACGCCAGATATAAGTTAAAATTAAGTGATATGCAGACAAACAAGACAAATACATTGCACTTCAAATAATCTTCTTCCAAAATTTGAGTAAATTGTTAAGTTATGTGCAATTATCTACAAACTAAATCTAAAAAAATGTTCATTCACATATTGAAATACAATGTAATTGAGCACTTATACCTCAGTTTTTGCCTGTGTTATTGGGGCTTTTCCCTTACGTCTGTTCGAATTGTTTACTCTTTTTCTTATTCTTGATGTTTTTTACCTATGGTTTGTTAATTACCGTAATTAAATTGATATATTATAAGAAACCCTTCTCGCTATTACAAGTTATGGATGGTTGCATTCTTCCCCTTGTCTACATCTTTTGTTATTCTCTCGTCATTGGAAGATTCTCCAACCATGGCTTTTTCCATTAACAGTAGTTGGTTAGTTTTTTTCTTAATCTATCAAATACAACATAATTTATTAATTGAAGTAGTAGAATGTATATATTATACCTTCTCATCTTGCTCTTCTTGTACATCTTTCAATTCCTTCTTTTGTCTCACTGATGTCCTTTGATAGCATATATATGTTCATTTGGTTTAAAATGAGATTGTATTGCTTACAAGATCCAGCCAACAAAGACATATTACCTTGCTTTTGATTCTTGTTTTTTTCTGCACCACATTCTCTTCTTTTGTAGCTTCATCTCGTTCACCTTTTTTTTTCCAATTTTTTTAGACTACCACGCTTTTCAGTCGATCCTTCAACCATTGAATCTTCTATTTTCTGTTGTACATATGAGGATATGCATATTGGTATAAAGTTGTTTGGTTGTTGTTTAGAAGGATTTAGGTCTCTTTACTTACCTGTGATAGGAATTAGCACTTGTATGTTATGCATATTTAAGTATTCCTTTGCATTATTAGAGTTGTCTTCTAATCTGCTGGATTATTTATCTATTTTGTTATAACTATTTACCTTTGTTACTTTTAAACAAATATCAACAAACAAGAAAAATTGCATTAGATAAAAAAACATTTAGAAAAAATAGCTCATGCCACATTGTTTTTGCATATTGTGAATATGTCAAATATAACAAATAATTAGTGATGTCAGACAGTCATAGAAAGTTATTAAGGGCTATCAGACGGTTATCGACTTTTAAATTTACTACTTTTGCAATTTAGAAAATATAGTGACGTGAGTTTTATCATCATAAATCTTTTTGCTAGTTTTGCAAATATCCCAACAAACAACGGTAACATTAGTGATTTTGTCACATTGAAGAAAGAAATTAGATGCACACCTCATCCTCACTTGTCATAAATATTGGTTATTTGGTTGGTGGTTTCTTCAAACCACTACTTATTCTAGCCATCCTTAATCTTTCAATCACACCCTTGTTCTTCCTTCACTCTTATCATTTTCAATAGCCTTAATATTTTGTTTGAATTTATTAGGTAAATAAAAGTTTATTTAAGATTGTTCTCTTATAGTTTGTATTTCCTAAAAAGTAGGAAAAAAATTTCCATACCAAAGATTCTTAATATTTGTTGATCTATTATAAATTAACAATTAATTCAAAAGTGTATCCTTTGTATATAATATCATAAGCTTCATTTACATAAATAACTGATCATTAAAAAAGTCTTAAAACAACGTGGATTAAGGAATCACTTTTAAATTTGTTACTTTTGCAAATTCAAATTTAAAAAATGTTGTGACGTGGGCTTTATTATCATAATTTTTTGTTATTTTTGCAAAAGTCCATTTTTCTAAAGTTATTATTTTGAACTATACATTTATTGTTTTTATTTCTTTATTGACGTTCGAAGTAGGGTTGGCAAAAATCCACAAGCTAATTGATCGGATCCATCACGTGAGAAATTAATAATTAAGTCAAACTATTTCAACATATTTGTTTTTATAAAATTGGCTTTATGTTGTAGTGAAATTGGTTCAAATAATTGCAAACAACATTAATTTCGTCAATTCTTAATATCAATTTTCTTTCTAATATAGCAGGAGGGATTGTTGCTTGAAAATCCAAGAAATAGACTATATATTTTAGCCTAGTCAATCATGGAGTTAGAAATGATAACACTAGCTACTACTAGTGTAACGAAGCTTGCTATTAGAGATTCCCACATGAGAAAGACCGGTACTAGTCATACTGATCCATTGTGATAGTACTACAACTATTGCAAAAGTTTAGAACCATTATTGCAAACGGTAAGAGACGACAGATATGTGGCAAACACAGTATCATTAAAGAGTTTCTCATTACTGGTGCAATAATAGTGGATCATGTACAGACTAATGATAACTTGACTGATCCTTCGATGATAGGAGTAGTTAGAGAGAAGGTTTTCAAAACCCAAAGAATGAGACTCAAGCCTATAAAAAAAATTGAATCACCTGTAAGGTAAACCCAATTTGAAAGACTAGAGATCTCAAGAAACAAGTTCAATGGGTAATATATCACAAGTGCTATGAAGAAAATCATGCTAAAACACCTAGGAGTTCCATTCTTATGATTAAGTGATGAGCATGACATCTTAAAGCGAATGAAAAGGTCAACATAGTTTTTAATGAATTCTATACATGATTTCAAGTAGGATGTCTAGCTACTAGAGTACTATTGATAGATTCACCTTTCTGGATGTGGAAGTGAGTACTGCTTCCTATGGAATTCTAAGCAAATTCTCTAGAGCATCCATCAAACTAGGATATATGTGCAAGACCTTAAAGCACGAACATTTAGAACTTTACTTAAATAATATTGTATATGCAATGTTGTTAGAGGTAAAATTCAAAACCTAAGGGTACCCATGTTTTGAAAAGTGAGAAGAGATTGGTAAAAGGGGTACCACTCTCAGTGGTGAGGTATGATGAGGAATAAATAAATTTATTTTGAAACCAATGTTTTCATTTAATTACTAAATGTTTCATAAATAGCTTTGTGAATCATTAGTTATTTTCAACTCTTGGACCGTTTTGATTTGACCGTCATAATGTCACAATCCTTGGATTGTTTTTTTACTATCATATAATACTTTACCTTTGCAAGGCTCCCTCATCCACTATATATGTGCTTTCTCTTCTCATCGAAAAGCACAAGCTCTCTAATTCTCTTTTTTTTTTTTTTTGTCTCCCTTAATCCATCCCATCTATTTTTTTAGTTTCCGAGCAACTAAGTATCTAGTGAGTGTTGATATACTAGTTGGTTCCAGTGTAGTTTCTACCGACGAATTAGAAATTGTTTTATCTTGGGGACGACAGGTAACTTTTATTTGTTTCCACATCTGAGTAGAGCCCCAAAAAATCTGAAAGGGAGCGAGATCTTTAACTTAGCCATTTTATTAACGTGCTTTTGTTTTACAGGTTTTCCTACTACGACACTTAGCTCCATTAAAGTGCAATAATAGTTCCATCCCTTCACTTCATACATCGACTTAAGGTACCAAGTCCTAAGATCTTTGAGGTCAAGAGAGAGAGGTTAGAGAAGAGTTCATATGGTTTTTGGAGCAAGAGGTGATCTTGAGAATAAGAAGATTGATTTTACCTTGAAGATGGGAGTTTGATCGTTAGATAACACCTTCTCTCCTTTTCTTGTCTTTTACTTTTCACAGTAAATTTTGGTACTCTTAATATGTTTATATCTATGAAAGTCATGTTAGACTTTTTTTTTTTTTTTTTTTTTTACAATTGTAGGGTTTCTAATGGTATCATGTAGTTATGAACTAATTTTAAACTCTATGGGAATCTTGATTTTAGTTAGCATCGATACTTTTTATCATTAACAATCTTATTGATTTTACTGTTTCATCAACAACTAAATTGGTTAATAATAAGGCTTTAATAAGAGAGTTTTAGATTAGATCATGCTTGTTAGACTGTCGTTTGATTATACTAGCGTAATAGAATAATGATGGAAATTGATGACAAAGAATCTTAGTGGGTGTTTGTGGTGAGGATATGAGTTGATATGAGTTCTTATATCAAGGTTTTGAGGGTCGAACTATGTATTTAAATAATATTTTATACCCATGTCTACCAACTTGATAATGGTGCAATCACCATCTCATATGACTTTTGGCAGCGATCAACTCCAGCCACATCTAGCCACCACATTGATGACCACTTGTGAGATATTTATTTGGATAGAAGGGTCAATTTTGGAAATAAGGACTTCAGTAAGAAGTAGTGTTTTATCTTTAATATGACTCTTATAAGTGATGAAATCTAGATAGCTATCGCGTAATTTATCTTTATCATTTGCATCCCGAGAGGCGAGTAAATATGGAGAGTTGCCCTAATTAGAAGATGATTACTAGTACACATCAAGGACTACCACATGACTTAATCGCCTAGAACGCGAAGACTTTCCTTCACACTTTCTTAACAAAAGTTAGTTCACTCTTCATCCTCCCCCTACTTCTAGCCTCCTTAACACAAGTTAGTTTTATACACATACACATTCACTTTATACTGTATAGAATTGTATATCACCTACATGAGAAATGGGCTTTATAACTAAGATTTGATAGAAATTCTATGTGTTCGACCCTAGCTTACCTAGGAAACTTATCATTTTGCTTACACTTGGACAAGGAATAGGAAAACGCATACTACATGTTTATCATAGTAAGTTTTTAGCAACATATAGATAGGATTTGTTCATTTTTTCGCATCATCCTAATATAGCTACCTAATAGGTTGCTCACTTAGACCCTAAACATGACTTATCCACGAATAAATGCATGCACATGTTGAACGAACAAGCAGTGCCTGATCGCTCCTAATAGAAGTGGGATCGTTGGCGGTAGAGTAAAGTTGTCTGATCTTTCTTACTATAAGTGGGATCCCTGATCGCAAAGAAGATGTATGATTGTTCCTAGTAGAAGTGGGATAACTGGCGACAGAGCAAAGATGTCCAATCATTCCTACTAGAAGTGGGATCGCTAACGGCAAAGTAGATGTATGATCGTTTCTAGTAGAAATGAGATCACTGACAGCAAAGTAGATGTCTGATCATTTCTAGTAGAAGCGGGATTGATAACAACAAAAAGGAAGTCACCACTACCAAAGACACGGAACAAAAGAAATACAAGAGAAGAAAAGCTCACCTCTTGAAAATATTTATAAAAAAAAAGTTATTTCACCGAGGCGTGACAATTCTAATTCCCGTAAAGAAACAGGGTAGAAAGGGTAGAAAGTCTATATATATATATATATATATATATATATATACATATATATATATATATATATATATATATATATTGTATGTATGTATGTATGTATAAATAAAAGAAAAGAAGAGAATGTTAAGAAAGAGAGAGAGAAAGTTAGAAAAGAAAAAAAAGAGAGAACAAAGTTATTTTTTCCATCCCTTCCTTCATAAGAAAAAATATCAAGGAGTGAGAATATTTGTAGAGCCAACAAGTTCATTTCCTAATAGAATTCGGAATGATATCAAATCATTTTTAATAATAAAATAGAAAAATCCAATTATCTTGCGTTATTCTAAAATATTTTATTCTAAATTTCATCCAATGTTCAAAATCCAAATCAAATTAACTGGATTTAAATTGAAGCTATAAATCCAACTTTATTCCAAGATTGAGGACTGTTATTTATCTCAAAATTTAAAATACTCATTCTAATTTTTTGTGTATCCTCGAGACAAATTAGAGTATAGTTGAAACCACATCCTTCTCTCAAATTAAAATTGGGTTATGTTCCAAATTTTATCCAAATTAATCTTTGAATTTTTTTATCCTCAAACCAAATTAAATTGCAGATAAAACTTCAAACTTGTGTCAAATAAAGGTTAGGTCATATCATGATCCTTATGCCAAATTCAAATCAAACTCATGTACTAAATTCATAATTTGATTAATATGAAATATCGAATTGAGCAAAAAAACCATTTGCTAGTCTTTTGACTTCAACTTTATCTTTTTCGAGATTCATCCACCCATATACGTGCATAAATTTTGAAAATGGAATATTTATTAAATAGAAATTTTGGACCAATCACAAATTGTCATGTCATTTACCAAATTAATGACGAAAAATAAAAAAAAATTGGATTTGAGATTAATTAAAAGTTACATATGTCCAAAATTGAAATTGAAGACATAAATTGGTCAATTCTAATGATGTCACATTTTTTTCATTATAACCGTTGGATTAAGTTAATTGTTTTGGTTCAATTAAATATTATTTACTTGAGCAAAAGTTCAATTAAGCCCAAAAATAAGCTTAGTTTAGCTCAAATACTAAATATGACTCAAATCCATGTGGTTGAACCCATAGGTCTATATAATAGAGGAGTTCTCTTTATTTATGGAAGACAAATTTTTTACTCTAGAATGTCTGGAGAGAATTTTCATAGGAGCCAGAAGACTCTCTAACTCTTGAAGTTGACCACCCCCGAAGATTGAAGTTTCTTTTAAGATACAAGCTTTCTTCCAAGACTTTAACTTCAAGAACATCACGTGCTCCACTTTCTCAAATCAACTGTAGGCATCCAATTGAGAGAGAATCAGAGGATCAAGTACTAAAGATAAAACCACATCGCATCATAATCAACATCAACATAAGTTTAACTCCATAAAACACATTTCTCTGGAAATCTATGTAAAATCGTTCATATATATAATAATGCATTCTTTATACAAATGATACACTTGATACAAAATTTATCATATATTTAAAATTAAAATAAAACAAAATATTTTAAAATCAGGTGAAAAATCAGGTGAAGATGAAAACGCCATTACCGATTTTGAAAACTAATTGAAATCTACTAATGAGAAAAAATGAGAAAAAATGAATTGCAAAGAACATAAGAAAAATTATTACTCGAACTTAAAAGTGGGAGAAGAAATACCTTGAATCGTAGTTTGGAAATAATAATAGATTTAAGATAGAAAATATTTTCAAGAATGATATTTTTTTCATATTTACAAAATTCTAAAATTGTGGGTCATCTTTGTTATATAGCATTCTCAAAAAGCTACCCAATATAAATCCTTTAAAATTTATGTGACATATTAGATGTATGGTGTTCTAGAATTGCATTTTCAAGTGAAGTTGTTTTGAAAAATAATTCACATGTTTGACAACCACCAAAAATTGATTTTGAAAAAATGAGTTTTATAAAATAGTGTGGTTTAGGATAAACACTTGAAACCAACTTTTAGAAAAAAAATGAATTTTAAGTGTTGAATGGTTAATCCTCCTTATTTGTATAGAGCACTTCGTCCACTACCTTCAGTTATCTTTGCTAGTCAAACTACAACAAATGTCTTCATCATATCTTAATCGTCTCAGTCAACTTTCAATCAAAATTTAACTACTATCTCCAGCTATCATCGTCGGTGCACCTCTAATCAAGTTTTTCATGTGATCATCAAGAGTCCATTTTCACCTATCGTTTTCTCCACAATAGCTTACGGCTAGCCTTTGACGATTGCTTTCCAACAATCGTCTTTGGTCAAATTTCGAGGGATCATTTTTTGGTGACCATGGAAAGACAACTACCAATCACAATTCATTGTTGTCAACAAAATCTCTGCTTACAGATTATCTGGCTACTGTTTTTTATCAATCGTTGACGATAAACTTTCCTCTACTACTTTTTGACAACCGTTATCGGCCAACCTTTGACAATTTCTTTCTGAAAACCATTGTTGGCCATATTTCTAAGAACGTTTTCAATGTCTGCCACCTGCACATTTTTAGCTACCATTTTTCAACAACCCCACTCAGTCATGTCGTCGTCACTTTCTAATGACCAGTTCTCGACAATCTTTGCCAACCAACTTTCGACCATAATTTTTTATGATTATTTTCCATTAGTTATTGTCGACACACCATCAACCTCTAATGACCATCGTCCATGAACCTTAGATAGTCATGTTTTCGACAACCGCTTTGTCGGTCGCTAACGATCAACTTTCGTATACCATTTCTTCCATAACTGCTATCGATCCACCTACGACAACTACTTTTTCATGACCATCATTGATAACTTCCAACTACTATTTTTTATGATCATCGTCGACCAACAACGACAACTATTTTCAACCAACCTTTGACTTCCATTGTCATCAATCTTTGGTCATCATTTTTTGACATTGCCACTAACCAATCTCCGTCAACTGCTTTTTGGCAACTGTGACTAACTAACTTTCATCAATTATTTTTTGATGATCATTACAAATAATTTTTCGTCGATCGTTTTTCAATAACAGTTGTTGGTCAATTATTGATGATTTTTCGATGAACATTGCCACCAACATTAATCGACCATTGTTCGGTGACAGTTGTTAACTAAATTTTGTCATCCATTTTCGGTGATCATTATCGGCCAACTTTCATTTACCGTTTTTCGATGATCATTGCAGACCAACTTTTGTCAACTGTTGTTCATTTACCATTATCAGTCAACTTTTATTAGCTGTTTTTTGTGATAGTTGTTTGTCAATTTTTGTCGACCATTCTTCTGTGATCGTTGTAGGTGTACTTTTTTTACGGTTTTCATTGATAGTTGCCCATGAACTTTTGTTGGGTGCTTTTCCATGAACGTTACCGACCAACTGCCAACAACCGTTTTTCGGTGACCGTCGTCGACTGACTTCCAAAAATCGTTGTGGCCAACCTTTGGTTATCATTTTAAATGATCGTTGTCAGCCACCTCCGACCATCATTCTCAATGATACATCAACTCTTATCAAAACCTCCACGGACAAATTCTTATAGTATAATTTGAAATTATAAAAACACTTTTAGTATATAACAAATCAATCAAATGTTTATTTAAAAGTACTCTTGATAAAAAGCAAGGCAAACACATATGTATTTTTATTTTAAGGTGTTTTTAGAAAAAAATGTTTAAATGAAAAATGTACACGTACTTTTTCGTATGAAAACGAGATATGAGGGTGCAAAGAAAGTCATACATAAAAGACATGTTAACTTAAAAAGTTAAGTTGTGTTATTCCAATTGATTATGTTTACAAAGATCATTAAAGGATTGTGAATAAAATGCGAAACCCTCACTCCAAATTTGGGAATTTCATTTCAACTTATTCAGTTTAAAACGATGACAATCTTCATTCTCATTCCTTAATTGGGGATGCATGCATTGTTTGTTTTTATACTTTAACAACATTTGTCTCCTATCTCTCTCTTTAACTCTTCTCCCTTTACTTTTATATATATATAATTCTCTCAACTTTTTGGATAATATCATTTAAAATCTCAAAAACTATCTCTCTCTTTAGTTTTTCTTTTTGTTCAAAATTTCTATATTTGACAAATTTTCATTAGTTTACATAATTTTCATTCATGTTAAATCATAAGTCTTCTTTTTAAAAAATCTCCCTTTTATGTTTAACTAAAGTCCCATATTGGTTAGATCATAAGAGAATGATGATCATGAATAGAAAAATGGGAATAATTATATTTACTCATATGATACCTTTTGGAGTGAAAGAAAAGCAAAGTCATGAAGGTTTATGTGCCTAAAGTGGACTTCATTATGTTGTAAAGATATTTGAAGAGTTGTTGTTGCTAATAAGTAGTATTAGAGTCATGTCTTTAAACATAGCCATGTTGGTAGGATTATCAGATGACAAGTACATTTAGTAGAACCTCGAAAGTAGGTCATGGTTGAAGGGACTTTGATCCCAAGGAAAACGTGTGATCACATTCTTTTGATTTCCTGAAATAATTAAATATAAAATAAATTACAAAGTATTAAGAAACATACCAAGATCACTGACAGCAATGTATGCCAAGATCAATAAAATAAAGGCATAATTCTTTCATCTCGGACAATCTCGTGCCACTAAAGCTCGAGATCCAATAACTAAAAGAAGAATTCTTTCATCCCAGGGCATCTCGGGCCTTGTTTGCACCATGATCCAAGATCGTGATCGTGTATCATGACTTACACGATCATTTACATTTGAAAGTCATCTTGATGCATTGTATGTCCGAGATCAAATGAATTAAAGATATAATTCTTTCATCCCGAGACATGGTATGTTCAAGATCGTGTATCATGTGCGTGTGGTCGATTTATCATGTACTGATTGAGGTAATTTTGGTATTTTACATTGTGGACCTGTAGGTTTTTTCTGTTTTCATAATTGTTACGTGTGTAAATATTTTATCAGCTTGTTATATATTTTTAAAAACCTCTAAATTAAATATGTGATATTTAATATTATTTAATTAGGTGTGATTTAAATAATCAAATAACTCCCTTATGTATTTGCATTTGAAAGACAAGAACGTGAAGATTGCTCGTCACGTTTTTCAATTCTTTCATTTTATAAGGTTAATCCTAATCTTATTTAGATAACCACTCCAAAAAAAATTAATTAAATATTTAATAACATCCCATATTAATAAAATTTACACAATTAATATTTCATATTAAAAGGTATAAATATTTAAATTATATTTAAATATGTATTCTCTCTCACATCTCTTCAATTTGAATCTTATTCGAATTAGGTAATTAATTATTTGAATAGGATTCAAATAAATTCATTTCTCCAATATTATAAAGTTATAATTTGAATCTCATTCATGCAAACATTATAATAAATCATGTATTTAATTTGATCCATATAATTAATATTTTCCCTAAGAAATTTCAAAGTTTCAAAATCTCTTTCAATATATTTGATTCTGGTTAGTTTTGGTGAGAGATCATAGATTCTTATGGCCCCACCGATAATACGTTCCAATTATCCATGATTTATTAATTAAACTTTTTAATTAAATTAATCTTCATTCATTAACTACAAGAAAAATGGTTGCAGACCCATAATTGAACCCTAATTCACATTAAGGCAAGTTGTTTCCATGGATATAATCAATATGAGCAAGTCGACGTTTCACAAGTTGTTCATAATTGCAGCTGAGTCAAATGTTCGTTTTACTTCTGTAAATTGCAACTTTTCCATAAGCACCATTGATTCCTCTAATTAACAATTTTGTTTATGGTTCAATCATGAGCTAAGTTTTTCTCAGTCCAGAAATAGGATCGGGCTTTTGTTCAAAGCTCAAAATCATCACTTAAGGGAGCTGCTCATCTACTTACCTTATACAAAAGGTGTGAGTTTCATCTTGTGAAATTATGTTATCATATTCTCATTTTGTTTAAGTAAATCTCCAAAATAGTAGGATTATTTACTCCAAAACTTGGGTCACCCATGCAAATCAAATAATTGACCCCAACATACATGAGTCATAAATCACTTAGAATTAAGATCAAGTTGCACATGATCATTTAATACAAACTCTTTGTATATGATACCCCATATTTGTTCCATATATCCATTATTACATAATTCATTAGAAGATGTGTCATGATGCATTCGAATAGTGCGACTAAGCTGGCGTTTAGGTTAGGGTTATACGATAAAAGATGCAAGTTCTACCTATGCGTTGCTAACTTCATAATGTTTCATGTTTTACAATTTTTTCTCTTTCTCGTCCAAGTGCAAGCAAAGAGAGAGGTTTTCTAGTAAGTTCAAGGTCGAACTCAGGGAATTAATGTTCTAAATGAATTTATCTCACGTTCTAATTCTACGCGATAACTATACAATATATCATTATGGACAATATGAATGAACTCCTTGAGTGGAGTAGCAAGATCGGCATGGCAATGAAGCGTAATATAGTATGAACTCAGTGATTTGGAGTGGAGATGTAGGAATATTTTATCAATTAAATTTAAAATAAAGGAGATTAACATTTTGAGGCAATACAAAGCATTTATTAACTTAGAATTAAGGTGATCAACCTCTCGGTGCTTTCGCCATACTTGCTCGCCTTTCGTAACCCAAATACTTAAAGTTAAGCTATTATTTATATCTAATCTGTTTGTATGAACCATAAGCAATTTGTCCTTTATCTAGACAAGCAACCTCTCAGTGCTTTAATCACACACATTGTGCATAGCTATAATGTATGCAAGGGAAAATTTCGATGACAAGATTGTATTGCTACAATCTCCTCATCGGATGGTTAGCTAAACACGGGTCATCATGCGTCAAGTGATGACAATCAATACTTTGTCTTTTATTTCGAGTAAGACAAAGCATGGCTGCATTTAACTAAACAAGACTTATAATGCATTCAACTAAATTTTCTATTGTTAAAACACCCTACATTTTGCAAACATTCATTTAAATGTATAGTGAATGAAGAGACAAAGGAATATGGGAGGATGATAGAAGGAATGCATCAATATTATAAACAAAGTTTTAGGTCTCTCGGTCATGGAGTCAATTTTACAAATTAATAATAATGACTTGCAAAGAATGAGGCAAGATGCGGAGTATGACTTTTCATACTCGTTGACTTTGATTTTTAAATTCTATCACGAATAGTAATTGATATGTTATAATGATAGAAGTCTATCAGTGACTATCATTGATAAAATCCAAAATTTTGTTATATCTTGTAAATATTTTAATTTATTTTGCTATTTTTTAAAAATATCCCAACAAAATATAGTAAAATCTATCGAACTCTCTTGTACATTTAAGTTTTTTTCTTATATTTTGTAAATAATTTTAATTTCTTACCATCCATATCAATTTTTTTTTTTTTTCTAATGTTGAACTTGTTTGCCTTTCTTTTTAATAGAAATATTTGATAGCATTATGCCCATGTTTATTTTTTTTAATTGTTACATATTCAGTGTTTCTTCTTTTTCTTTGAGTTTTTTAGTTTTTCGAACTCTAGAAGTAGACGATAACATCGCATATATTTAGGAAATTTTTAATTAATTATCTAAAATTATTTGGATGTTCTTGAGTATTGAAGCTAAAAATGAATTATTGAAATAAGATATTGGAATTTATGTATTTTAAAATATTTGATTTATTGGAGAAGATTTAGTTAATTGTTAAAATAATTGAGATTTGAGTGAATTTGAGATTTGGAAAGGAAAATTTGGTTTTGATGAATTTAAGATAATAAAGATATATTCGGATACATTTATTAGGGAAAGTTTTGTTAAGTAGTAGGAAAGGGAAAGGTTAGTTTACAATTATATAGAACAAAACCCAGAAATATTTACGGGTTCGTGTATAAAAAAATAAAAGCTCATGAAGTCACTATTGTATTTTCATATATTTCATATTTGTCTTTGAATATTATGTGACGACTCTTCACTTTATTTTCTTTTTTTTTTTTTGTGATCTATTCATATTATTTATGATTTAACCATCTCCTCTTTCAAATTTTCTTTCTTTTATGTTTAGAGTATAAGATCCAATCGTTTAAATCTCTCATTTCATCTTCAGTGAGATGCTTTGAAGCTATTTCACAATTGTTTCAATATTATTGAACTACATGATCGCTTACCATTAACCAACATGATAGTTTACCATAATCAACACGATCATTTACCATCGTCAACGTGATTGTTATATTTGAATTTTTTAATGATCATTTACATTGGACTACACGATCACTTACCATAACCAACACTATCACTTACCGTAACCAACACGGTCGTTGACCATTGGTCAACCTGATCGTTAAAAGTATATTATTTCACTACACGATTATTTATCTTTGTAATATATCTAAAACAAACGTGTAGTTAGGGTAAACGATCATGTATCATGATCTAAACCATCGTTTAGATTGTAGTACACAATCTTTTAGAAGAAGAATACGTGTGTGCGTGTGGCCGATTAATCACATGTTGACTATAATATTTTTGGTATTTTGCGTTGTGGGCATGTGGACTTTTTTCGCTTTCAAAATTGTTTTATATAGTGTAAATGTTTATACCCAAAGAAAAGTTATTAAATATATAATGGGTTATTTAATAATTAAAAAAAAAAGGGTTAGTTAATGTATGGAGAGAAAATATTTGATATATATTTGGATTTATGAATAATCATTAAAAGAAGATTCTAAATATACATACATATATATACATCCATACATGTGTGTATGTGTATAAATATACACTTATATATATATGTATGTTTATTTATCTAGTGTGTTAAATGAAAAAATAAAATTAGTTTATCTTCTCCTTAACCCCCTCCACTCCCTCAAGATAGATCTGAGCGTCGCCGCTTCCCTTCGTCTTTTTATTCGAGTCCAACAGCTCTGGGCGGGTCACCAATTGTATAACGACCTGATTTTAGTTTCAAAACAAAGTTGATGTCATTACTAATCTAATTACCTTATCTTTCTAAAAACAATAGTGAAAACATAAACCAAGCAGATCCTATCAGTTATAAACATATCAGTTATAAAGTGAACCTTAAGGTACACAAAGAAGCCAATCAATCTAAAGGTAGTGATTCTGAGAGAAACTGTCCATGTTGGATACATTAGCCTAATAGCTAAAGTTCCAACTACCACCAGTCCAAATAAGCCTATTGTAATCAAACTTAGACCCAATAGTAGCCAATAAAAGTAACATGCAAACATCATCCAACAATGTCCATAATTACATATTTAGTCAAATGAGTAAGTCAACACAAATTCAGTCAAACTCTCACATAAGCCTATTAATGCATTTTATCCAGTCAATCCGTACAGTATAGTTTCATCTTAATTCGAAGGTTTAATAGTAGAAATCTCTTACCTCAAAATAAAATTAAACTCTTTCAAAAACTTCTTTGACACAAATTAAACCACAAATTAATCTAATCTTAAGGAAAATAATTATTAATTTTACTTAATAAAATTATTAATTATGCCCTAACAGTAATCCATGATAGGTATGCAAAAAATCATCATACTTCACAATAAGTAAAGACAATTCCCACAGTAACCATACGCAAATAATTATCGTTTACACTTTAGCCTACTCTAATGGCTACCCTTCACAATTTAACAGTAACCTTAGACTATACAGATAATTCATCATCACAAACATATCACGGGCTATGCATATAGTGGGATCATCATTATCACACAATAATCTAACCCTTAATCAAGGATCCAGTAGTAGAACTCTTAACTTAGGTAGTGCTAAATTTCTTGTTCCAAACGAAACCAAAATTCCACCTATACATAACGAAAATTTAATTAACATTTTTTTGCCAACAAATTACTAATTTAATTAACTTACCCAAATGAAGGTTAAAATATCCTCTCAACTTTGATGGAAAAATCCAACATTAAAATCCTCAAGTTTTACCAAAGGGACTTTCCAAAGGCATGTAACCAAAATTAATTTCAATAATAAACTTATTCAGAGTAAAACATAATGCACTAACCTAAGTCACCAATCTTAACCAAAACTGATCAACGATGGTAGTAGAGAACAACACACAAGCAGTCCGGATGAGGATAGATGAAGCAAACCAAACTGGCTGCACGAGGAGAACAATGGAGAAGAAATGAGGGGAGAGAGTGAGTGGCCAGTCACCTTGGAGAAGAAGATGAATAGGTTTTGTTCTTTCATACACAACTAATACACAAACCCTAATATATAGCAAAATAATAATAAAAAATTAATAATAATTTATTATTATTTAATTCATTTTCATTACATAAGCATATATAATAAATATATATATTTATCTAAATTCTCTTCTCATTCCTAATTAATTCCATCATCTTTTTCCTTCAATAATAATTATATTCCAAACACATATTTAACATTTTTCACTATTAGTTATATAACCAAAACTATATAATCAATAACATTCTCCACCAAATTTCAAAATCTTTAATTAAATATACATACCTATGTATACATATACACATATATATACATATACACACATATATGTATATATACTTAATTAGTTCACACACATTACATCAAATAATTTCTTAACTTCTAATTTCAATTAATCTAACACTCATAATAATCTAATAATAAATTATTCAAGATAATTAGGTAACAAAATTGCCTTAATTTTTTTTTGATACTATAGGTCATCATCGTTGTCTTACCTCTCCTCTCTGTCGTTGGTTCACCATGAACTAGCCACAAGTCAACTTCGATCTGTGCAAGCAGCCTAGGTGAGCTCTTCTGTTTCTGGTCGTTTGCGTTGGCGATCTATTTGCTCGTCGTTGTTCACGGGATTTGTTAAGGGATAGGTTTGGGTAAGTTGTTAGTACTTTTTTTCATGGGTTTTAATACCCAATTAAGGATTTAAAATTAGAATTTTATTTTGGAATAATTGGAAGTTGTTTCTTGGTTTTAAGGATAAATTATTGGGTGTTTTTGAAAGCATTGAAGCGACGGTTAATTTTTGGTTTTTTTTATCGTTTGGAAAGGTAATTGGAAGATTTACTTCGATTTGGATGGGCAGTCTTATGGAAATTGTTTTACGAAAAGTATAATGATTTGGTAAATTAAATATACAAAATTTATGTATTAGAGTTAGAATATGAATTTAAAAGAAAATTTAATAATTTATTTACACGTAACAATTACGTAAAAATGATTGAAAATGAACGTGACATTTAAAGAAATTTCTAAAAATTGTTTTATGAAAATAGAACAAATTGAAAAATTAAATATACAAATTTGTGTATTAGATTTAGAATACAAATTTTAAAAAATAAATGTATAAAAAAAAAATCATAACCGTACCTACATAACTTTTGCCCAAATACATCTTATCATAATCACTCCATAATCTGTCATACATAACTCTCCTCCAAACACATATTATCATTACATTACCTACCATAGTCCTTCCCCAAACACATACTATCATAATACTAATTTTATCATAACACTAACGCTTCCATAACTCAACCTTTGCCCCAAATAGACCCTAAAAATTTGTAACTCGAAGATAGATGACAATGTAAATGAGATGTAGAAGAAGTGATACATGACATTTTAAAACAAACGACATCAATTTAATAATATTTATAATAAAAATATATATGTTCATCTTTTATAAATAATAAATTAGATTTTGTTTGGGTTGATTTATTATAAAATCAGAGAATTATGGGGGTAATAAATGAGAAGAAAAACTCTTTACTTTGATCTTCTCTTAAAATCATGGTAGTGCAAGGAGCAGATAGCATATCTTTGGTTTTAAAAGAAGAAAAAAATAATAATTTTCAGTTTGTAACTGTTCGCAAGAGATTTTTGGAGAAATTTGGTTCGTGGAGTTGAACTTGAGTTGATGTTATATTTTTGTTGATTTGATACGATGTGGTTCAACCTCTAGAATTTGATCATCTGATTCTCTCTTGATTGGATGCATACGTTTGATTTAAGAAAGTGGAGCATGTGATGTTCTTGAAGTTGGAGTCTTGGAAGAAAGCTTGTATCTTCAAAAGAGCTTCAATCTTCGAGAATGATCGACTTTAGGAGTTAGAGAGTCTTCTAGCTCTTCGGATAATTCTCTCTCATTTTCGGAGAAATTTGATTCGTGGAGTTGAACTTTGAGTTGGTGTTGTATTTTTTTGTGATTTGATGTGATGTGGTGCGATCTCTAGAATTTGATCCTCTGATTCTCTCTAGATTAGATGCTTATGCTTGATTTGGAGGAAGCAGAGCACATGATGTTCTTGAAGTTTGTTGAATGTCTATGCTTGATTTGGATAAACAGAGCACGTGATGTTCTTCAAGTTGGTTGAATGTCTACGCTTGATTTGAGAAAGCGGAGCACGTGATGTTCTTGAAGTTTGAGTCTTAGAAGAAAGTTTGTATGTTCAAAGGAGCTTCAATCTTCTAGAAAAGTTGGAGTCTTAGAAGAAAGTTTGTATTTTCAAAAGAGTTTCAATCTTCGAGGATGGTCGACTTCAGAAGTTAGAGAGTTTTCTAACTTTTAGGATAATTCTCTCTAGACCTTCTGAAATCAAAAATTTTCAACCCCTTACAAATGAGGAAAACTGAGTTCTCTCGTGGACTTTATGGACTTGAGTCTGCTTGTTCCATGATCAGACATATGGACTCAACCTCATAGATTTGGGTTATATTTAGTATTTGGGTTCAATTAAGCTTATTTTTTTTGGCTTAATTGAATTAAATACAAGTAAATAATATTTAATTGAACCAAAATAATTAACTTGGTCCAACGGTTAAGATGAAAACACGTGAAATTATTAGAATTGACCAACTTATGTTTTCAATTTTTAATTTGGGACACATGTCAATTTTAATTAGTCTCAAATTCAATTATTTGCACTTTTCATCATTAATTTAATAGATGATGTGACAATTTGAGATTGGTCTCAAAAATTTTTATTCAACCATAGTTATTCCTTATAATTGATTCCTTTTCATTGTAGAATAAGTTAGATGTTCTAAACACCTATTCAAGTTTTTTTTAAAAAAAAAAACAACCACCACTTAACAACAAAGAAGTCTTTGATTCAAATCTCTCACCATGCTATATTAAAAAATATCATTCTATTAAATCAATTTATAGTTATTAATTTTAGGTTAATTTTCTCAAATATAATAAATAGTCCAAATATTTGTCTGGGTAACAAAATGAAAAAACTCATTAAGCTAGCCATTTTTTTAAAAATATTCGAGATTTTCCCTTCCTTTCATCTTTTGCGATTTTTTCTCTCTCCATCGTCTTTCTTCTGCCATTTTTTTCTCCAAATTGTTATTTGGTTCAAGATCGTGTACCAAATGTAAAATATCTATATTTTTTTTCAAACGGTGGGTGGTTCAAGATCATCTAACAAGTATAAAGGATCTTGAAAAAAAAACATTGATTAAAGGTCGTATTCAAAGATCATGTACTAAATAATCTTAAAAACATTGTTTAAATTTGGATAGCCAAATTTAAATCATCAAATCTAAACGATCATCTATCAAAAAATATTGAAAAAAAAATGTTGAGATTTGCCCAAATATAAAACGACCATGTACCAAAAAAATACTGAAAAAATATCGTTTAGATTTGACTATCCAAATTAAAACGATTAAATTTAAATGTACACCAAATCTAACCATTGTTTTTCAAATATATTAGGTGATGTCAATTAATTACGAGCCATTTTTGGTATTTTCTATGGTGAACCAGTAGATTTCTTTTATCATTTTTTAAATTATTTTATGAGGTGTAAATATTTAATTTTTGTTATATCTTTTAAAAGACCCATCCAAATTATAACTCACGTTTAAAATTTAATGTTAGACAATAAATAATTTTACAAAAGAAACTTATTGATAATATTGATTTTGAGTAAATTTTTTTAAAAATTTAAAGAAACAAAAATTTAAAAAATAAATTTAAATGAACAAAAGAGTGTTGTTTTAATGAAATATTGGATTTTTTTTTAAAAATAATGTCTTTTGGGAAAGTATTTTCAAAAATAGGGTAGTTGGGAAAGTATTTTAAAAAATAGGTGACTGAAGTCGTGTACGGGGTACACGACTTCCACAAATCGATTTGGTGTCGTGGACCGGGCTTACGATATCCGAGTGGAGTCGTGGACCCGGCCCACGATTTCTGACTGGAGTCGTGTACCCGGTACACGACTCCCGTACAGCTGGCACATTTTGCCGCGTATGGTGGAAGTCGTGTACGGGGTACACGACTTCCGTACAATGAGTCAACGGTCAACAGTCCAGTCAACTGTAGGGTTCACGGGTGGACGTAGGGTGCAGAGGGAGCGGACACGTGTCGCGCATGCAGGAAGTCGTGTACGGGGTACACGACTTCACCTATTTTAAAAACCCTAAATTTCTCTCATTCTGCCTTCATCCCAAATAATTTTTCCTTCCTCTCTAAACTTTTCCTCTTCGTCTTTTTCGTTCTTCCTTCCTCTTTCCTTTCCTCTTCCTTCATCTTTCCTCTCCTCTTCCTTCATATTTCATCTTTACTCTCCTCTTCCTTCATATTTCATCTTCCTTCATCTAGTTTTTTCTCTCATTCATCTTTCATCTTTCCTCTTTCTAACCCATTCTTCATCCCAACTTCATCTTTCCTTTCCCCCTCTTCATCTTTTCTCATTCATCTTTCATCTTTCCTCTTTCTAACCCATTCTTCATCCCAACTTCATCTTTCCTTTCCCCCTCTTCATCTTTTCTCTTCTTATTTCATTCTCCCTTCCAACTTCAAATTTTCTCTTCCCCTCTTCTCTTTTCCTCTCATCCATTTTTCCTTTCAAAAATTTGGCCATTTAAACAAAAACTAATTTTTTTAATCTTTTAAAATATAATAATTTTACAAACATATATTTAGGAAGTCGTGTACCCCGTACACGACTTCCGTCCACGTGGGTCAAACTCGTGCATACGTGGAGCGAAGTGGTCAAAAGTGGTCAAATGTGCTGACATGTGCATTTAGGAAGTCGTGTACGGGGTACACGACTTCGTTCAATTTCATTTTGAAGTCGTGTACCCCGTACACGACTTCCTTCAATTTCAAAAAAACACCTATTTTTGAAAATAGTTTGGGAAACAACCTTATTCTTATAATTTCTTTCCCAACTACCCTATTTTTGAAAATACTTTTCCAAAAGACATTATTTTTAAAAAAAATCCTGAAATATTTATAAATATAATACAATTAATTTTAGAGAAATTTTTAAAAATAGTAGATTTTACAAAATATTTATAAATCTATAGCAAATTCTACTACGAATAGTCATTGATATGCTATATTGATAGAATCCAAAATTTTAGTATAGCTTGTAAATACTTTATTTTATTTTGCTATTTTTAAAAATGTCGCTTAGTTTTTCATAATAAAAACCTTTATTTATTATTTTAAGTAAGTTATGTTTCTTGAACTCTTCTTGAATACAATAGGAAAATCCATTTTTCTCATATATATATATACAGATAGCAAACCTGATGAAAAAAAGGTTAGAATATCAAATATGTAAACAAAAACTTAGATACATTGCACTAAAATAAATTAGTATTTTTAAAAATAGCAAAATAAATTAAAATATTTACAAACTATAGCAAAATTTTAGATTTTATTACTCATAATCTTTTATCATTATTATATATAAGTGACTATTCTCGATAAAAATTACTATATGTTGTGAATATTGTGTAAAATTTACCGTTTTTAAAAATTCTTCTAAAATAAAAAACAAAAAAAATTCAAATTCAAATTTAGTAATTTAAGTTAAATGTGAAGGGAAATAAAAAGAGAAGTAGTGAAGTGTTTACGTCCGCTCAAACCCCAAGATCATAATCCACACGTGCCAACGAAACCAATTCCCACCTCAAAAAACCACTTCCAACGCTCCCTCCACATGCCATTCCCTTCACTTCACCATGTGAAGCCAAACAATTGAAGAAAAGGTAAAAGTATTTAAAGATTTAATATACTTTTGTTTCTCAGTTTTTTACCACCCCTCCTCTTTTTTCTTTTCTTTTAATACTTACTTTCATCTCTAAATTTTAGGTCCATTTACTTTACACCCTGTTTGTTTCTTTAAATCTTCAGTGTAATCCTAATGTTTAACAAATCTCCTTGGCTTCATTTATTCATTTATAATTAGTTTGGTATATTTTAAACTTATTTTTATCAATATGACTAATTTTATTTTGATTAAAAATAATAAGAACTATGACATAATAAAAAAACCATATGTATGATTGATAGTTTTTTTTTATAAAAAAAATTAAATAATGCAAATGAAGAGTGATATATGTGTGTATATATATAGATGGAAGGGAGAATAAAAGAGTAAAGTGGGATATTTCAATTCACAATCTAAAAATTTTATGTTTGAGAAAGGCATCCAAAACTCTATAGGTAAGCTTTCTAATGTAGCTAATCTAGATATCAATCTCTTAAATTTAATTTATTTAGTACAACGTTTATTTAATTTATAAATTTTAAATAAAACGAGTTATGAACTTTAAATAAATCTTTTCTTAAGAATAACCGATATTATATTAAGCATGATTTCAAACAAAGTAAGTTAAAAGAGGAGTATTGAGCATGAGAATATTAAATTAAATATAGTTTAATTATACTTCTTAAAAGTTAAATGTACAAAGCAAACAATAATCACAACATTGTTCTCTATGCCTTCATAGAAAAAAGGAGGGAAAAAAAATACTATATATTTTCTTGAATACTATTTTCTTGCTCTAGTATGTTGATATTGAAATATATATTTTTTTAAAAAGTGAGTTAATATAATTAAAATTAAAATAACCTGTGATCTTAAATTGATATTGTGGAAATTATAAATGAAGACACATAGGGGTAGGAATATCTTAAAAAAAGAAAAAAGAAAAAAGAAAAAAGAAAAGTACACTTCTCTTCGCTTTGTATATACTCCGCTTCACTCTTTCAGATCCTATCTCACACCCCCAGAGTGAAAAAAAGAAAAGAAAAGAAAAAAACTCACTCCCTAAAAACCGCCTTTTTTCTTCTCTCTCTTTCTCACTTCTCAAGCCCACCTGCATTTCCCTTCCTTCTCTAATGGGGTTTCTTTTTTAGTCCTCTTTTGAAGAATGCCATTGAAATTGAAGGTTTTTTTTTTTTTTTTTTTTTTGAGATTCATCACTTGGTGATACTGGTCTCTGTTTTTCTTAGTTCTTTCCTCTGTTTGGTTCTTTAGAAAATGAGAGAAAATGGATTTGTTGTTCTTGTTCTGCCATTTTTCTCTTTAGCCAAACAACAATGAAGTGGATGACAATCTCTCTCTTTTTTTGTTTCTTGGTTTTTTTGTTCTGTTTTCTTTGGATCTATGATTGTTGATGAACTCACTTCCTTTGCATTTTCATTCTCTCTTCAGGGGTTGAAGACTTTTCAGATCTGAAGCTTTTGAAGACTTCACTAAAATCTTCTCTTTTTCTTCAAGGGTTTTGCTTTCTCAGGTGAACTTTCACACCCCTTAAAGCTTTTTCTTAGAATTTTGGGATTTTTTTTTCCAAAATAGTTTTTACTCATCTTGAGATCAAGAACTGTTCTGTTTAATGTTTATGTTGTATTTTTTAAAAGTCCGAAGTCGGTTCTGAGTTCTGTAAACGGTAACATTCAAAGATTTTTTTTTTTATTTATAGTTTCCGATTTTTGTGGCTACGCCTTTAGTCTTTAACTATGTTTTCCGATGTTTCAGGTTTTTTTTTTTTTTGTTAAGTGGGAAAATTTTGAAATTTTGTTTTTTGTAATGTATAACGTTATATTTCTATTAAGATGGAGTTTGTTTTTGGTTTTTATTTTTTTAGGTTTGCGTTTGAAAAATCAACTGAACTGTGAAGATGATGCAAAAGCCTCCACCAGAGGATTTCTTACTGAAAGAGACCAATCCCCACCTTGGTGGGGGGAAGGTCGCTGGTGACAAACTAGCAAGCACCTATGACCTTGTGGAGCAAATGTATTACCTCTACGTTCGGGTCGTCAAAGCGAAGGATTTGCCAGGGAAAGATGTCACTGGTAGCTGCGATCCGTATGTGGAGGTCAAGCTTGGAAACTACAAAGGTACGACTCGGCATTTTGAAAAGAAGTCGAATCCTGAATGGAATCAGGTGTTTGCCTTTTCGAAGGATCGGATTCAGGCTTCGGTGCTTGAGGTGAGTGTGAAGGATAAGGATTTTGTGAAGGATGATTTCATGGGGAGAGTTCTTTTTGACTTGAATGAGGTTCCAAGAAGGGTACCACCGGACAGTCCTTTGGCCCCACAATGGTATCGGTTGGATGATCGGAAAGGGGACAAGGTGAAAGGAGAGCTGATGTTGGCTGTTTGGATGGGAACACAAGCAGATGAAGCATTTCCTGAGGCTTGGAATTCGGATGCTGCAACTGTAAGTGGAGCCGATGGGCTTGCGAATATTCGGTCTAAAGTGTATCTTTCTCCC
This sequence comes from Cucumis sativus, assembly GCF_000004075.3. Taxonomy (NCBI): domain Eukaryota; kingdom Viridiplantae; phylum Streptophyta; class Magnoliopsida; order Cucurbitales; family Cucurbitaceae; genus Cucumis; species Cucumis sativus. Next base: position 21,674,277 of record NC_026658.2, read on the forward strand.
AAGCTTTGGTATTTGAGGGTGAATATCATTGAAGCTCAAGATCTGCAGCCAACCGATAAAGGTCGGTATCCAGAGGTTTTTGTCAAGGCTATACTTGGAAATCAGGCGTTGAGGACTAGAATATCTCAGTCTAGAACTATCAACCCAATGTGGAATGAGGATTTGATGTTTGTAGCAGCTGAACCATTTGAAGAGCCTTTGATTTTAAGTGTGGAAGACCGAGTTGCGCCGAACAAGGATGAGGTCTTGGGACGGTGTGCAATTCAGCTGCAATATATAGATAGGAGATTGGACCATAGAGCTGTGAACACAAGATGGTTCAATCTTGAGAAACATGTTGTTGTTGTTGAAGGGGAGAAGAAGAAGGAGATCAAGTTTTCTAGTAGGATTCATATGAGGATATGTTTGGAAGGTGGCTACCATGTCCTGGATGAATCAACACATTATAGTAGTGATCTTCGACCGACTGCAAAACAACTCTGGAAGAACAGCATTGGAGTTTTAGAATTGGGGATTCTGAATGCTCAGGGGTTAATGCCAATGAAGACAAAAGACGGTCGTGGAACGACAGATGCATACTGTGTGGCTAAGTATGGGCAGAAGTGGATTAGAACGAGGACAATCATCGACAGCTTCATACCCAAGTGGAACGAGCAGTACACTTGGGAGGTTTTTGATCCCTGTACTGTCATTACAATTGGAGTTTTCGACAACTGCCATTTGCATGGTGGAGAGAAGGCAGGAGTATCAAAAGATGCTCGGATAGGGAAGGTAAGAATTCGTCTTTCCACGCTCGAGACAGATCGAGTGTATACTCATTCATATCCTCTGCTGGTTCTTCACCCAAATGGGGTGAAGAAAATGGGTGAGATTCATTTGGCTGTGAGGTTTACATGCTCTTCTTTGTTAAACATGCTGCATATGTACTCACATCCACTCCTTCCCAAAATGCACTATATTCATCCGTTAACGGTGAGCCAGCTCGATAGCCTTCGCCATCAGGCAACACAAATTGTCTCAATGAGGCTGAGCCGTGCTGAGCCACCACTGCGAAAAGAGGTTGTCGAGTATATGCTTGATGTAGGCTCCCACATGTGGAGCATGAGAAGAAGCAAGGCTAATTTCTTCAGAATCATGGGAGTTTTTAGTGGCCTGATTGCAGTTGGAAAATGGTTTGATCAGATTTGCAATTGGAGAAACCCCATTACAACTGTTCTTATACATATCTTGTTCATAATCCTTGTCATGTACCCTGAGCTCATTCTTCCCACAATTTTCCTCTATCTCTTCCTAATTGGAGTTTGGCATTATAGATGGAGGCCAAGGCACCCTCCTCACATGGACACCCGTCTCTCTCATGCCGATTCCTCTCACCCCGATGAACTCGATGAGGAGTTTGACACTTTTCCAACTTCTCGCCCTGCTGACATTGTGAGGATGAGGTACGATCGGTTGAGGAGCATTGCGGGGAGAATCCAAACTGTTGTTGGGGACCTAGCAACACAAGGAGAAAGGCTGCAATCTCTACTCAGTTGGCGCGACCCGAGAGCGTCGGCATTGTTTGTGATCTTCTGCTTGGTCTCTGCCATAGTTCTGTACGTTACACCATTCCAAGTTGTGGCACTTCTTTCTGGGATTTATGTGCTTAGACATCCGAGGTTTCGGTACAAGCTCCCGTCTGTGCCTCTCAACTTCTTCCGAAGGCTGCCGGCCAGAACAGACTGTATGCTATGATGGATTTATTTGTTTTGATCTATTGGTAAAATGATGATGGGGAAAGCAAACATGAAGCTTTTGTATGCAGTTTATGATATCTTTGTTTAGGGGCATTTTTTTGGGCATTCAAGAGTTAAAATGTATGGGTGGCCTTCCCCAGAAAGGTGAAGGCAGTTTTTATTTGTGGATTTGTGTTATGTTAATTATCTTTTGAATAGAATTTCTTGGCATTAAGAGTTACTGAACTTCTCTTCTTTAGTTTAGATTGTGATTACAATTTCATTAAGATTGGCCATTTTGTGGGATCTACATTCTATTATTGTTTGGACATTTATAAAAAGTTCAGGCAACCACACTGCCTTGAAGAATTATGATTTGGCATATGCATATTCTTGTATCAGTCAGTTAAAAACTAAATAAGTTCAAGGGTACAACCAATCAGCTGATTTGGCATATGCATATTCTTGTATCAGTCAATTAAAAACTAAATAAGTTCAAGGGTACAACCAATCAGCTTAGTTCCACAGCACATTATCTTATCTCCATACACCTCTCATTTTGGAACCCATTTTAGGTTTGAATTTTAGATTTATTTTATTTTAATCTTTAAACTTCAATTTGAAATGACAAGAGATATTTAGATATTTCACTTCGGTCATATAGTTGTTTGGCATTTAATTTTCATTTTTCATAATGAAATTAATAGTTGGTAGTTAGAACAACATTCAATAATTCAGAGATATACAAGAAATGATTACACTCTAAACTTAAGAGAGTTCCATCAAAATTGAACAACCAAGGTAACTTAATAGTTATTCAGTTCTTTTTTTTTTTTGGGTTAATTTTGTTTGTTTTCTCACTATTTCTTTTTTTCTTTACTACATTTTCATAAATAATTGAGTTATTAGTCCATTCATAAAAACAAAATTTAAAAACTCTTTAGATCATGCTTCTTGATCAATTTTTTAGTTTTTTAAAAATTAAGTCTAAACAATCGCTTCACCTCTCTATTTTATATTTGATTATCTTCTTTTTATTAAGTAACATCATGTTTTGAAAATGAACATCTTTAAATATAGTGTAATGAATAAAAATATTTATAAAATATAACAAACTTTCACGTTTTATTACTCATAGATATTCTATTAGTTTGAATAAATGAGAGAGTAGTCAATTCCATGTTGAATGGGGTGATGAGAGTATTTATTGTTTTTTAGGTTCATCTTTGAATTAGTGATTTGAAATAAACATGCTCAATCACAATCAAATTGCTTAAAATTTAAGATTGGGACACACCAACAATCACACAATCACAGTAATAACAAATATAACACTTAACAATTGAGACCCATTTCCATTGATCATCCAATTAGAATCAACCTAAATATTAGACTTTTAATCTTTTTTCATCCCTTCCTAAACAATTAGGAGGGTTAAGAAAACCGATAACCTGATCAACGAATTATTCAACCAAAACTGTAAGTGTTGGGTTGGATTGGGTTAAATTTTGTGTTGGGTTGGGCCGGTTTAAAAAATTGGAGAAAATAAGAGTTGAGTCGGGTAGTCAGGTCGCGCAAGCAAGGTATTGGGTTGACACGGCCCAACCCGATTATGTATATATGTGTATATATATAAACCTAAAACCTAGAAGTAAACCTCCTTTTGTACAACACATATATGTCATCTTGCAACGTGGATGACAATTTGTTCATCTTCCATATTGAAAAACAATATGAACTTTTATCTAAATTATGGATATTAAATAAATAAATAAATTAGGACCGACAAGAAGAATGACAAATTAGGAGGTTTACTATGAAAAAATAGCAAAAATATTTGAATAGCAAAACAAAAAATTTGGAAAATAAATAAATGAAACAATCTCTTAAATGCCCCTACCCAATTTGAAAAAGACAATTGTTCACTTAAAACCCAAATACCTTGTAATTAAATAACATATGCTACATACAATTAAAACCTATGAAAAATGTTAATAAATACTATGCAAACCTTCCAGACAACGATGAAATTATATTATTCATCATGAATTAAATAGCTATTACTATATATATATGTATGTAAATAAATTATTGATTACTCCATTTGAAATCTACAAATTCAAAAATCTGGTATAAATTGCATACATAAATCTAGGGATGTTGATTTAATCATATTCATCCCGAAAATAAATATTTATTTAATATTTTTACAAAATTGAATGATTTGCAAATACACTGTATTCGTGATTTTGAGTTATAATCCACCACTTTAACCTACACAAATACATGGTATCTGCTGGACAAGAAATTATCTCTATAAATGCGTAAAATCGACGGAAAGAAAGTAAAAAAAGGTCTACATTAGGCGGTTTTGCTATAAATCAAAATATTTTTGGAATTTGCTATTTTTCAGTTTTTTATCCATTATTTTGCCACTCTCATGGTTTCCTCAATAAATAAACCAACTTGTACCAATCCAATTTTTTGGGTTGGATTGACCATTGCATATTAAACCGGTTCATTTTTTTTGCCAACCTAGATACTTTGTATTGATCCATAATTTTTCTCCAACCCGGCTTATGTACACCTCTAATCTCGGTCCTAAAAGTTTACTTGGACATTCTACTGATGTAATTTGTTATAATTGAGGTTGTTTACGTACCACTTGTAAATAATAGATGATAACCATTTTATAAATACGTATTTCTAAAAAGTGCATTTTAACACAAATCAATTTTTTCCTTATTGATATAGAAAAAAGGTCAATATTTCTCTTTTTCGATATAGTTATTAACATAGAAAATTTCAGATTCTATCAATGATAGATATAGATATGCTTCTATCAGTCATATTGATATTTGTTAAATACCGTGCTCAAAGTCTTATGGCGTTTGACGCGCAGGTTTAGAATCAAATGTCTGAAAATTAAATAACTGTGAGCTTATTTGATGGAGCCCTAGGGGCCTTTAGCGCGCAATGTAATATTTAAACTGTTTTTTTTTTTTTTTTATCAAAAGAGTTTAAATAAAAATGAGGTTTTTTTTTTTTGTTTGAAGAACACTTTCTTCCTAATTCATTCCAAATAAGTCTTAAGTTTTCTAGTCAAAATGACCAAAGAGGAAAAAAATGAAAACTGTATATTTAAATCCTAAATCTTGTACACTGGTATAACACTCTTAAAATTTAAAATTATGTAAAATCGTGTGTTTTAAAATTTAATTATGTGTCAAATATATTCAAAATTTTAAACTCTTGCCATTTATTTTCTTCCAGTTTTAATGGAGAAGGGGATTGGTATTTTTATGATAAAACAAAGATGGAAAGGAAAGTTAATGTGTTGGTTTATTTTTATTTTTTGAATCAAAATGTACCGTTTTCTATTTTTTGTTTGAGTAATAAAAAAAATCTTTTTATTTAACATATATAAAAATTAAAGAAATTCTATATTTATTCTCTCAAACCAATAAAAAATTACGCTAACTATTTCAACTAAAAATATCTTATTTAATACCTAAAATTATAAATAAATTTTTAATCTTTATTTTTGTTAAACCTAACTCAAATTATTTCAATATTTAATTTATTTGAAAAATGGAAGTGAAAATATGAATTTAAATTTGAGAACTAATTTTCTTTTTTAAAAAACCTTTTCATTTACCCTATATGTTCAGCCCATAGTTTTATGCCATGGACCAAACACCCCCTGATGTTGGTTCCAATTGTTTGGACTGCGGGTGTATAAAAGGGTAATTTGTAGGTTTTCAAAACTAACTTCTTGATGGGTATTTTACTATGAATTGGAAGTTTTCTTTTAATTTCTTTTCGTTTTTCTCTCTCTTATATTGGTAAATAGCTTCATACTTTAGGAATTTCAACAGACCAAATGATGACACGGTTGTTTACATGTGTTGTCTTTACCAAAATTCATAAAAGAAAATGAATGAATTGTTTTAGTTCTAATACTATTTAAAAACTTTTGTCAATTTCATAATAAACAATAACATAGTGAAAGGTTAATTTGATTATTAATTATTAAATAGCAGTAAATTAATATAACTTTTAACATTTGTTAAGTGCATAAAAAGAAGAACCACATAGAGGTATGAAAAATTCACTAACACGGTAGAATATTCAAAAAGCATACTTTTGGTTTCCGTCTTCTCTCAATCTCCCAAACCATCTCATATTCTTTTAACAATTATCTTAGTAACAATTCTCTACTTTTCTTATTTGGGGTTTCTAATTCTAATTCATTCCACTAGTCTATAAGAGTGAATTTAAAATCCTAACAAAAAATTGTATGATTCATTCATTGTATAAGAGAAATTTGTTTTTGTTTTTGTAATAATATTATGAGTAAGAACATAGAAGAGAGTTGAATCTGGAATATCTGAGGTATAATATAAAGAAATAAAAAACTTAGGATTAGAATTGATAATGTGCAACTTGTTGGTAGCTTCTCATTTAGTTGTTTTAAAAAAATGAAAAAAGAAAAGCAAAGCTTCAAGTAAAGAAAAGTAGGATTTATTGTTGTTATTATTTGATTTTTCCAAGGCAGCTACCAAATTGTTGGCTGTCAATTGCTAAAAAGCATGGCTACCTTCCCTAGATTTTTTTAGTGAAAAAGACAAACCTTCCCATTCGCTTTTGGATCCTATCTACCTTAATTATTGTAGTACGGAAAATTCCTTATTAACATAACAACATTTATACTAACCTTATTTAAACGGAAATTTGGCTTTTACATTTTCAAACTTATTTTATTATTACTACTAACGATGCATGTGAAAATCACACACGAACAAAATTACAGTTTTAATTTAACTTTATAATCATTATTATTAATATATAGATTTGATTAATGTGCTTAGTGTCTATAGTCGAGGGCGGATTTAAGAAGGGGTCGGGGATACGTGCCCCCTCACATTCTCGGTTTTTGTATTTTAATATTAATTTTGAAGTTTAAAAGTATAATATATATATATATATTAAATAATGTTCTTTTAAATGTAAAATTAGTTTCTAGTTCCGTGATTGTGTCCCCTTTGTAACTCTCATGTCTCGTGTTCGAATTCTATCTATAAGGAAAATAATTTTGTAAAAGTGGAAAAAAAACCTATATTAATAAAACCCTATCTTATTTTCGAGCAGCCACTTGGAATATTGAAGAAGGTATTATTTTTTATTTACTTATGATATATTTATTTTATTTTATTTTAGAATTAAACGATACAAGATAATTTTTTTCCGTTCATCGTATCAATTCACTAGTAAGCTCAAATTCTTCTTAATATTTTTAGTTTTAAATTTTCGATCTATGTGATAAATCATAATATTTATATTGTTTAATACTAAGAAACCTTCCATAAAATGATTTTATTTGATATTGTCCCTTATAATTATGATGCATTTGATAAGAAAAGTTTTCCTTCCATAAAAGGAAATAACGATTTTCTAAATAGTATCATTGAATCATAATCACAGTCGTTTAACTAATCAAACTTTATAATAACCAATGAAAACGATTTTTCAAACATAGTACCTGTTAAGTATGAATGATGTTATAAACAACAGATTTGAGACACATAAAAGGTAAAAAAATTGGTAATCAAGATACACTATCATTCGTCTGAGTATAAAATAATATATATATTCAAAATATAGTGTATTTGAATAATTCAAAAGAAAAAAACGATACATAATATTGGAAATAGCACGAAAATATGTATTTTGCAAACAACATCTAAATTTGGTAACTCTGAACTAAATTTGCTATTTTGTTGCTAGACAAAATTGCAACAACCTCTCCTATAATAATGACAAATATATATATAAGATTTTCAAATTTGTTATATTTTAAACAATTTATTAAATAATACATGACATATATTTTTATTAACAATTTGAATATATATTTTTAATAACATTTTGAACTTAAATTTTAATATATATTTTTAATAACATTTTGAATTTAAATTTTAATATATATTTTTAATAACAGTTTGAATTTAATTTTTAGAGTTTAATTATGCCTCAATGACATTTTTACAATTATTTGAATCTTCTTCTTTTAGATTTTATTAGATAGAAGTAAAGAAGAAGATTGAGAGAGGGGGCAACCGACAAGAGATAAACACAATGAGAGAAGAATTAAAGAAGAAGTCCATTGTGTCCCATTTGTTTCCGTTAAATATTATGGCGAATTCTTTGATGTATTGAAGAAGTGTGTGGTTCTTTGTTCAATATGAGAAAGTTTGAGAGGTTTTTACTTAAAGAAATTTCGTCGTGTTTCATGATTTTTGTCGGAGCTGAGTGAACCATGACTCTTTTTTAAAAATTGAATCAAAATCCTGCGAAATTGCCAATAAAGAGAAGAGGAAGAGGAAGATGAACATGTGAAGCTTCCCATTAATGACAAATTTTCTAATCTTTATATTTTTGGGGAGTTTTTATGCAACATATGTTATTTCAATTAGTGTGTATTTTAGGTTTAGGTGAACAATTGTATTTTTCATATTGGATCGCGGCATTTGAGGAATTGTTTTATTTATTTATTTTTCTAATTTTTATGTTTTGTTATTCTAACAATTTAAAATTATTTTTGCTATTTTTTTAAAGTAAAACTCATAATTGATTATTCTTATTGACAACACTTGAAATTTTCTATAAATAGAGACACTTGTCATTCATTTGATAATCTTTGATTGAAGAAATAATTGAAGCTCTAAATAAGATTGAAGAAATAATTGAAGCTCTAAATAACTGACTTAGAAGATTAAACTTTACTTGAATTCCAGAAGATTGAAGCTCAAATTGACTTGTAACTATAACTTTTTGAATGTCAAAGAAAAACGAGAAGTTCTAAGTTTTAATTTGCATTAAAGAGAAAGCATACAAAAATATATATATATATATATATTAGAGAATGTATCAATTATATAAATCAATATATAAAGTTCAATTACACGAAAATATATTTTATCTGAAAATCTCGTGTGAACACCTATTTTTCTAGGAGTGATGTGAATCACGACAAATCTTGAAACTCCTTCAACGAATCTCGAGGCAATTTCATCAATCTCAAATGAGATTCTTCATTTGCACCCGCCCAAATTGATGAAATTGTCGAGATTCATGGAAGAAAAACCAGATGCATTAACTTAAAATCTAGTTCTACATCCAACTACAACATAAAACCAACTAAACATTTTTTCACCCACCTCAGATTTCACATAAAACATTGTAACATAACCTAAAATCTAACTCTAAATTATGAAATCGTTCAAAGTAATTCACCCTCACAGATTTAAGTTTGAAATTTTGGAGAATAAAAATTAGAGAAATGTTTTTCGATTCTTGTTTAGTCTCGGTCGAAATGAGCACAAGATTTAGGCTTTAGGATTTGTGAGAATATATAAGGGCATTCACACACCATTATTGTCATTGTCATTTGAGAATATCCTTTATACTGAAATCTAAAAACAAAACTCACAATCTACGCCGAGATGGATCAAGAAATTGGGTTGAAATAGTTTTTAAAAATTTGGGAAGAATCTCGTTGTGGAGGATGGCCGAAATTCACAGGAAAAACAATTTTACTGGTTTTTGATTTTTTTTTTGGAAATGTCCTACATTTAAAATGTAACTAAAAAATTCCCTTTAAAATACATGGCCATTCGTGCCAAATTTCCCCTCCATTTCCATTTTCGCAAGCGGTTCTGTTCTGCTGCACTCCAATGGACGAAGACGAAGGAGAACTTCTCGTATGGAAGTCAGACTCAGCACCTCAATCTATGGTTTCAGTCACAGTTGGCCGAGTTATGACCACCTTACTCGTTGCTCGCCCAAAGAAGCTACACAACGCCGTTTCCGGTCTCTCAACCGACCACCGCCAAGGAGCTTCTTCACTAGGTCCGGCTCTCATTTCATTCGCCCACTGCATTCCTCTTTGTTCGTTTCCCTTTCAGTATATACCAATTAATTGCATTGTTTTCACAGATTCTATTCACCAATCTCTCTGGTTTCTGCACCAATATGTCAAGGACGCTGTTCAAAACCATGTCTCTTTAGATGAAATCCTCATCCCCATGATTGAACACGTAATCTCTTTTATCTTCTTTTCTACGTTTGCACATAAGACATGCGAGTCTGTCTTTAGAAATTTCAAGTGTAATCTTGCAGACGCTGAGACTCAAGGATAAGAACTGGAAGCGAGGGGGCCAAGTTGTGGTGCTTCTTAACTGGCTGTTCCTTGACGAACTTATTTTCCTAACGCTGATAAAAAATATTGCGGATATTATTGTGAGAAAGGATGATCGCTATGTCGCTCTTGGCTGGTGTATCCTTGTCCGTAGTCTTGTGGAGTTCGAGTCTGTCCCTTGTGAACTTCCATTGAACGGTAGTAGTATCATTCTATGCTAAAATTTCTATTTTTATTCATTCAGTAAAATGCTGACAATAACGTCCCTCTGTTTCTGGTGTTGTTTTATTTCTTTTTGTTATTTATTTTGCTTTATGGATAGGGTTAAGAGAGAGATTCAATGATATGTTGAAGGTACTCTGTTCGTGCATTCCACGTCTGACATGTATTTTAAGTAAAGGAAGGTAAATTCCTTCTCATAGTCTTGCCCTGATTTTCATGTTTATTGGTCTATTTTGCTTTTACATTTTCGAATGTTGTAAAAACTGACTAATGCTACAACGAGTTTCATCTTTTGTGCAAGTATGTCATTTACATCTCACAAATGACTTGATTTTGCAGTATGCTACAGGAAGGGTTTGAGTTACCTTCTCGCCTTGCAGTTTGCGCTGCTGATTGCATCACGTCTCTTACTAATGCACTGACCAGAAAGGCAGAGGTTCAAATGAGGCAAAAAAGATTAAATGCAAATTCATCGTATCAGCAAGTTACTTTCTTTCCAAATGCTGTTGATGATCAGCAAGAGAAACCAATTAGTAATGCTTCAAAAGATTCATACTTGGACATGGAGTATTTACTCTGGCATCAATTGAAGGACCTCACGAAATTAGTGCAGAGGCTTCTTGCAGTATGTTTCTATTTACATGTTATTCTCTTGTTCTGTTTTGCATGGTACAGTTTTAATTTGTTACATGTTACTTGGAACCTAGGCTAGCATGATGCTTTATCATGGTTACTGTTAGCACTTATGCAGTAAAAAACCAAAACATATGGGAAATGATGTATAATTTTCTAATTGTAGATCACAATTACTGAGTTGAATTCCTATTTATAAAGCCACGTTAGTTGCTGTAAGTTGATCACATGCATCTTTATGTAAATATATATGTTGCAGTTTAAAAATTGATATTAAAGTGTGGTTAAAATGCCATTTTGGTCCTTGTACTTTGAGACTTTATTCTATTTTAGTTCATGTACTTTTAAAGGTCCAAATTTTGTCCCTGTACGTTCAATAAATCATAAATCTGCTAGATAATGATTGGCAAACATCTCATTGGATTCTTTTGAAAAAAGGAATCCGTCAAATAATGATTGGCAAGAGTCATCACCTGATTTTGACCAAGTAATTTTTCAGTGATTACCTTAACAATAATCGGAATAAATTATTGCATTCCACTAGTAACACGCTTGATTGGACTCCTCTCATGAATCCACTAAGCCACATTGTAGTTGTACTCAATGAATCCTTACTACATTCTAAAGCTTGATTGCTTTGGATTAATGCAATTAAAACCATTCTTTGTGACCTATGCTTGGAAAGAAATTAACATATCTTTTATGACCAATACCTTCCAGTTATAGAGTGTTTTCAATTAGCTCGTTTGATTGTATCTACTTGGCGCTCTCTTTCCAGATTATTTTTGGGGTTTTCTTTTGAAAAGGAAACATGAAATTTCACTGATAAATTGAGAAGAGACTGATACTCAAGGTGATAAAATGAGAAGAGACTAATACTCAAGGTATAACAACCACTCTATCCAATTATCCAAAAAAAAAAGAAAAAGAAAAAAATACAACCATTGCATCCAAATGAAACCACTTAAGAACTTGGAAAAACATTTGAATCCCAATGATCAAATATTGAATCAAGAACTGAATTAGCATAAACTAATTAGCAAGCATTACTGGAAGATAAGGTAAATGTGCTCTCTCCTCTTTCCTCTCTCCCCTTCATCAGTAGCTTTGGTCGATTTTTTACCTTTCGTTGATCAATATTTCCACCTTTTCCAGCCAGCAAGTAATCATCTCTTGAGCCCTCGTTTACAAGAAAATTCTAAATAGTATTGTTCATTTCAAATTTTGTTTATCATTGATTTAATGGAAGTCCAGAGCTGTAGTATTAACAAGCACTACTTCTGTGATTGACTCGTTGGTCTTGTTACTCTGGAAGTCTTCTCACAGTTTTACGTGTTTTTCTTGTCTAGTTTGACTTGCCTTAAAGCCTCTTCGTGTTGCACCTTTTTTCATCTTTTTGCTGGCTACTTTGTTCACTTCTTTATATTTTTTGGATGCTTAATTTCCTTTATAAATGTTCTCTTGGTGTTCTTTTTTTTTTTTCATTTCTTTGGGATTCATGTACTTTGAGCATTAGACTCTTTATTTCATAGTATTATTTCATTTTTTAAAAAGATCCACTACCTCCTTCTCCTTTCAAGCCCACATGCATGAATTATTAACCCTCGAGCCAGCGCTTCTTTCTTAATTAACTAAAGCCAATTTGGAGGAATAAGAGTGTTATGCAAAACCACATCTGCAAAACTTCTCTTATTCTCTTTGATAGCCTTTTTCTAAATAAAACTGACCAGTCTGTGAAGCCTTGGGATGAATCTGAGGTTGAAAATTTTCAAATGCCACAAGGAAATCTCTGGTCGTTTCCTAGAAAAATGACACCATTTTTTTTAGTCAAATCCATCAGGTTCATGAAGATTTTTTCCTGTCCAGTGGCTGGCCAAATTGCACCCTCGAAAAACCAACCAGACTGACTTCAGAACTTTGCTGGCTGAATCACCCTACTGTCATTTTTCTCTTTCCTTTGGGAGAATTTCTTAATGGGAGATTGTAGCATCTCAATTAATCCAGCTTCTTTTTCTTTTGTGTCTTCCTTAAAAAGGCCTAAAACTGTATTTCGATTCAAGAGGCAAGTTGATTTAATTGTACTGATATTCTTCCCCCTGGCACTTCAGTGGAGCAGGAAAAGTCAGCCTTTGCATGCAAAAGGTCTAGAGCAAGTGCTTAAGTGGTTGGATGAGATAAATTTGCATTATGGTAACTTCCAAGATGAGGCAGGTCCTACACCCAATAAATTATTCAAATCATATCTTTTTTGATCAGTTAATGTTGTATGTTAAATTATTTGTTTAGTTTGCCATAGGGAAGGTGAAATCTAAGATTCCTCGAACTGGATCCCTGCTACTTTCTTCTTGTTGGAGGCACTACAGCACCTTATTATTTTTGGAAGATCGCCTATTTTCTCAGCATTACAAAGAATGGTTGAACCAGTACTTGTCGGGCATTCAGGTTAAGTATTCTAAATCTAGTTTTGATGATTTACATCATGGTTCATTTAAGATTTTAATTTTAGGTGGTTCAGTTTGTTAGTTTTTCAACAATTGAGTTTCCTATTTTAGAGTAACTGATGGGATCCTCAAATTTGTCCTTTTATTTATTTATTTGTTTTGGTCTTATCAAATATGCTCTTTTTGCTCTCCAATTATTTTGTTTGTTTGCCTCAAGTATTTTTTTTCCTTGTATAATTGGATTTGTATGTAAACATCATGCAAGTCTATGAAGTTGCTCTTTTAGTTAGGGAAGAAACGTAAATGTTTTTTTCTTCATGGATCAGAACTCATCTGTTATTTTCTAATCTTACCCAGGCGGTTGTCTGGTTGGTCCTTTATAGTTCCTACCAGTGTTACTAGAATTAGCTGACATTATGGTGAACATCCCTTTCTGTAATTCTCCTCACTATGTTAGATAGAACAGGAGATTCCTATTACAATTGAGCCTATCAACTCCAATTTCTTGGAGAAATTTGTAATCAAAAGCACGAAACCAGGCATTCAATTACCCAAATAAAGTTGACTTACGGTTATGATCCAACTAAAGCTTGGTTTAGGGATTGTACCTTTGTTAAGAATTCAATCCCTCACCACTTTTTGCTGAAGTGTCTGATTTGTTGTTCTATGAGACTATGAGCCATAGTAGGCATGCCATTAGACATTACAACATACTAAACAATGGGATAGAGGTGTGGCGTCTTACACAGAAAAAGAAAAACAAACAATTGGGTAGTGAAAAAGGAAAAAAAACAATTGGGTAGTGATGCATCTGTCCTACGTTCTTGAGATGTTAATTTGACTGTCGCTGCTTGCTTGTGGCTTGAGGTTATCTATTCTAAGAGAATAAAAGATCGTAGTATTTATTGAATTTCGTATTATTATGGCCCTCTGAATTTTATATGTTATTTTCTTTCTCAGTATTATTCAGGCCATCACACTGAGGAGACTATTGGAAATAAGAATGCTAGAGAGACCATGATTTTTTTCCTGAATTGTTTATGCCTTCTATTGGGACGGCTTGACAGAAAAAAATTTGAAAGCACAATTTCAGAATATGGAACTCAGATTTCTCAGGTTCTGCTATTGCAGGTAGTTTTTAATGCAAACATTTAAGCTGCTAATTATAATGTCTGAAGAAGATAGTCATGGAGACTTTCATCTTTTAGTTAAATGCATGTTGAATTGGGAACTATTTTATAAAGAGTTCTATAATATTTGTTAATTTTGGAGATACAGTATTTTTTTTCTTCCTGAAATCAACCCTTGGTCGTGGAGCACCGTGACTAAGCGTTTAGCCGAGCAAACACAAAGCCGTCGATCTTCTTGAGGCCTTGTTGTGGAAAACTCGCTGATTTCTTTTAAACCATAATTCTACAAGTAGTGCCTTGACTGCTTTGCACCATAATAGTAAAGAAGTTTTCTTCAAGACTGGGCCAGACAGAGTTTGCAGCATGTTGTCTCTTAAGTTGCCATCAAAAGCCCTACTGAAGTTAAAGATTTGCAGCAGCCGGTACCAACAGTTTACTGCATGAGGGAAATTGAAAAAGATGTGCTGAAGGTCTTCCTGATTGTTACAGCATAGATGGCACATATGGGGTGAGAGACAGTGGGAAGGCACCTTTTTTTGCAGAATAGAGGACTGACTAAATTGACTTCTGTGCAAAGTAGCATCAATGGGAGAGGCAGTTGTGAGATGATTAACCAAAGATTTAACAGTGAAGGAACCTTCTGGTTCTAGGGACCAAACTCTCTTATTTGTGGAGAAGTTTACCACTTTTCCATTCAATGTGATCAACAATGCTTGGAATTTGGGGACTTCCTCTTCTTTCAGTAGTCTTTTGAAGTAAACCGACCAAGAGCTGGTTTGACTATCCCAATGCTCGGCGACTGACCCTTTTGGCACAAGGGCAATATGGAATAATCTTGGGAACTTACTACTTAGTGGAATAACATCCAGCCATGGATCTGTCCAAAAGAAAACTCTGCTGCCATAGCCCACTCTAAAGGCAGCCAATGCTTCTACTTTGCGCCATTGTCTATATATACTGATCCACAAACTTCTTAGGCTCAAGTACTCCTTTCCACTTTTGTACCAATGGAAGGGATGGCTCCCATGTATGCTTTTTGCCACTTTACGCCACTGGGCATTCTGCTCTGACATAAACCTCCAGGCCCATTTTGATAAGAGAGCCAATTTCCTTATTTTCATGTTGCTTAAACCGAGACCACCATCTGTTTGTGCTTTGGTGAGTTTGTTCCATTTAATCGAGTGATTCAGCTTCCCCCCGCTGTTACCTTCCCTGAAGAACTTTCTCATAATTTTTTCCAAGGTATTGGATATAGAAAGCTGGCATGAGGAAAGTGGACATGTAATATGTGGGAAGGTTAGAAAGGACTGATTTGCATACCATTCTTCCTCCTTGGGAGAGATTATACCTCCTCCACTTGCTTAGTTTTCCTTGGCTTTTGTCTATGATGGGCTGCCAGAATGAGGAACTTTTTGGGTAACCTCCAAGTGCTAGATTGAGGTACATGATGGGTATTAAATCACCAATTCACCCAAAAGCTTAAGCTAGTGGTTGAAGACAAATTTAATTATACATCACCAACACTCCTCCTCACTTTTGGGTTTGAAATATTTGAAAGGCTCAACAAGTGGAAATTGATTTTAATTGGGGAGGAAACGACAATGCAGGGGCTTGAACATAGGACCTTCCTGGACCACCTGCTCTTATACCATATTAAACCACAAATTCATCCAAAAGCTTAAGCTTGTGGTTGAAGGCAAATTTAATTATATATCGCCAACACTCCCCCTCACTTGTGGGCTTGAAATATTTGAAAGGCCCAACAAGTGGAATCAATTTTACCTCACTTTTGGGTTTGAAATATTTGAAAGGCCCAACAAGTGGAAATTGATTTTTAATTGGGGAGGAAACTACAATGTAGGGGCTTGAACACAGGACCTCCCTGGACCACCTGCTCTGATACCATGTTAAATTTGATAGTATGGGGTTCCATCACAAAACCAATTGGCAATTAGAGGAGGAACCCACCTATCTTATATGGAGTATGAGTATTAAACCACCAATTCATCCAAATGCTTAAGCTTTTGGGTGAATTGGTGATTTAACATGGTATCAGAGCCCACTAAACCCAAACGGGTATTCGGTCTAAGATAGGTGAACCCAAAAGAGGCACCATCTTGAGGGGGCATATTGGAGAAGTTGAGAGTCCCACTGAAAAACCAAAGGGACTTATACTCCATATAAGATAGGTGAGCTACTCCTCTAATTGTCAATTGGTTTTGTGATGGAACCCCATACTATCAAATTTAACAATGGGGAGTTTCTCTATCTTGCAACTTGCCTTGTGGCCATTTCAGCAATCTTTCTTTCCTCAATATTGATTCCACAAACAGAAGACTTTTCCTAGTTAACTTTTTGGCCTGAGCACCATTCGAATAAAGCCAAAGTCTTTCGAAGATCTTCCATCATTGCCTCGTCATATTGGTAAGTCAAATAACAACTGAACAGTAGGAAAATAATTTTTAAGTGATTCAGAGGAGTTCAAAATTCAAAACCTTAGTTGGCAATCGACTGATTAGGAATATAGCAGTAGGGACTGCATCACCCCAAAAATGTCTATTCTTTCTCTAAGCAATTTCATTCTGCTGAGGACTATCATGACATGTGGCTTGATGAACAATACCCTTTTCGTGTAAGAAATTGGTTAATTGTTCGTTGACATATTTAGTACTGTTATCAGAGTGAAAGATGTGGATTTGGAACTGACAGTGTCGTAAAAGGCACGCTCAGGCGCATGCTCGCAGGCAAAGCGCGACATGGCCGCCTCACCTTGGAGGTGAGGCATATTGAAGAAGGTGTGTGCCTTTGAACGCCTTGCACAAAACGCCTATTAGGGTATTCACCTTTTTTTTTATAAATCCATTAAAACAGTGTAGTTTAAGATATAATATAACATATTTATACTTTTTAACCTAATTTAAAATAAAGCAATAGCTTCATGCCTTCATCTACAAGGGGAAAAAGGTAAGCGTACGTCCCTTTTTCTTCTGGTTTCTCCCTACTCTTCTTCTTCTCTTTCTCCTTCTCGGCTTATCTTTCTTCTTCTTCTTCTCCTCCAACAAACACCTCTTGAGAAGACTTTTTTGAAGTCTCTGGGTAAAAAAAAAAAACAGAACATTCTTCGATTCTACTTCTCCTTCTCCTTCTTCTTTTTCTTCAACAAAAAAAACACCTTGGCTCAATTTTTTGAAGTCTCTATTCTTTGGGTTTCTTAAAAAAAACGAAGAAGACAGGTAAAAAACAGCAACCATTTAAGGCTTCAACTTCATCTTTTCTTGCTGAAAATTCTCCAAAACAGTAGTGTTCAAAGTTCAGTCTTCATCAAATTTTTGGTATGTCCCAACTCTCAAGTTAACTCCCAACTTTTGAGTTTTGTGTCAGTAGTGAGGGGTCCCTTGGGTTTCCAAATGGTTTTGATTTCAAGAATAATGAAGAAGTTGAAGGGGCTGATCTCTCTTCTCTATTTGATGAAGCCAGTGTTGTTCCCATCAAAGTTCCCTTGGAATTACCTGAGGATCTACTGCCCTTAGTTAATGATTGTGGCATCATTTTGGTGGAAAATTTGATAACCTTCCTCCTCATCCAGGCTAATGAAGATAAGTTCTCGATAGTAGAAAAATGCAAATTAGTTTTCTTTTGAGATCTGGTTTCAGCCACCTTTTGGTCCAATAATTGGGTACTTTGTAGGGTTTGAAGGCTGCAGATAAAGTGTTGGGACTCAAGTCCTTGAACACTTATTCAGAACTAGTTCTCTCATATTCAAGAAAGAACAAAAATTTCTAATTGATGCAGTTAGCTTAAATTTTTTAGCTTTTGGATGTTTTGTCTTCGTCATCATGATTTTCAGTGGAGGGCAAAGATCTCTAGAAAAATTTATTTGGGTTGGATGGTTTTGAAGCAACCGATTGCCTCTTCTTGGTTCTCCCTTCTCCTTTCAAATTGAAATGGGTGCTTTTCATCAAAGTGTTTATTTTTGTGTATTAAGATCCTTACTAATGTCTCAACTCGTTGTTGCTTTGGTTCTTTCGTTGTTTCTACTTTGTGATCGTTTGTTCGTTGTTTTCCCATATGTTTTGTCTAGGTTCATTTTTGTTTAGTTTGTTTGGTTGATTTGTCTTTTTCTTATTTTGCTCTTAGTATATTACTCTTGTACTTCGAGCATTAGTCTCATTAATTTTTAATAAAGAGACCTGTCATCGTTTCAAAAAAAAGAAAATTTTGTTAAGGTATTTTCTAATTAGTTTAATTTTTTAAATAAGTAGATGGCTGAGGACAGTTTAAGAAAAGATCTAGCATGAAAATATGCTCTATTGCAAAATGAGCAAGATGTCAATACCTTAGTGTGTGGATTTTGTTAAAAAACAACTAAAGGAAGAGTTTATAGAATGAAACAACACCTTGTTGGTGGTTGTGGAAATGCCATTGCTTGTAGAAAATAGCCTGATCACGTGAAGGAAGAAATTAAAGAGTACATGTTCAAGATAAAGGACATTAAAGCACCAAGAAATTTGATTGTGGACATTGGTGCAGAAGATAACGGGGTCGAGAATGAGGATGAGGATGAAGGGACTGTTAGTGTAAACAATTTGAATAAAAGAGCAATATGAAGTGGCTTGAGCTTAAAGAAGCCAAAACAAAATGGTCCAACACGAAGTCTCATCTCATTTTCTTAATGTAGAGAATTGTTTCTTGTTAAAAAACCAATACTTTAAGTATGTGTTTATGCTTGCTTGCTTACGTTTATCTTTTTTTTTTTTTTTTTTTTCTGTTTTAAGTTTCATAGTACAGATGAAGATGTCGTTGACGAGGTTGTTAGCATATTTAAGGCGTTTTTTCTTAATTCAAAATTATCTTCTGGAGGCAGCATCACTGACAACAGGCAACTGGATTCTGTGATGCCATTGTTGCTTAACCTTCTAGATGAGCGGGATGTCATCGCTAGAGCTGTCATCATTCTCATTGCAGAATCTTGTTTGATGTAATCTATGCAAATGCCCCTGTCTCTATCTCTTTCTGTCTCTGTCCCTAAAGTTAAGGAATTCATGGTTTTTTTGGTTTTACTTTAACCTGCTGGGGTTTATCAGGAGCAGAGATAATCAGTTCCTTTTGGAAGTCTTTAAGCGATTTGATTCTGATAGTATCATGCAGAGGAGGAATGCTATTGATGTGATATCTGAAATTGTTCAGATGTCATCAAATACAAGAAATTTACTTACTCAGTCAGCATGGTACATATGCACCTTGTCTTTTCATTTTTTTCATTTTTCTTGATTAAATATTTTTAGCACAGTAATAGCTTTTTCTGACTTGAATTGTTACTGCAGGCAAGATACAGCTAACCAGTTAATCAAGTGCCTGGAAGATGAAGAAATTCTGATTCGTAAACAGGCTGCTGATTTGCTTCCTTTTGTTGGTTAGTTTTGATACCACTAACTGTTCGTATTAATCTTCTCTTTACCCTTATGGCTTTGTGCTCTGTGAAGTGAACGATTTTATTACTGGACATTTAAGTCTCAATATTTTGCACTGTTTGGTTTTCGCTAATGGCGGCTAGGGTTTCGTCACCCTGGTCTGATACCATATTGAAAAGAAAAAGACAAGGTATATGTGGAAAATCTTAGTACAGGGAGAAAAAAGCATGATAGAAGTGGCTCTTATTATTTTCTAAAAATCAAAAGAGTACAAGAGGGAAGCATATATATAGACTATAATAAGCCTGAACAAAAAAGTAAATAAAACTAGAGTACAATGAATTACACAAATATCCTTGGGGCTATAAACACTCCACTGGCTTCTAATTTCCAACACATTCCATACAAAATAGTGTTTGTAGTTAGGTTGTTGCTAAATGTTAATCTTGTCTGGTTCAATGAGGATCAACATTTTCTATCGTTCTTTTTATCATTGATTTTTGTTTTCTGCTCTTTTTCATTAATTTTATGTTGCAGAGCCGGCTTTGTTTTTACCTTCCTTAGTACGTCTTGTCTACTCGTCAAATGATAAAGTTCTAGCTTCAGCCAGGGAGGCTCTCATTGGGGTGCTCAAATATCATAATCAGAACATTGGAGCAATTTTGATGCTACTTGACTGTGTTAGGTATTTTGTTTTTTATCATCTTATCGTTAAGATCAAACTGGAAAAAAATGGGAGAATCATTTTCTTTATAGTGCTTTTGTTGTTCTTTTTCTTTTATTTTTGTTTCCTTGTAATTTTGATAGTCAGTTTCTTTCCGTTATATCAATGAGATGTTTTTTTCCTTTATTTAAAAATACAACCGATGCAGGTTATTTCTTATGTTTCTTTTAAACAGATGCGAGCCTTTTTATTAAATGTATTAACAAAAGAGATCCCCCAACTTCACTACAAAATCTACTTTTCTTAACTTAACTAAGAGATCCCCCAACATTGCTGTTCCCTTGATTCGTCATATCTGGAAGAATAAAATTCCGAAGAAGGTGAAGTTTTTCTTATGGTCGCTTGCTTACAGAAGCCTCAACACCCATGAGAAAGTACAAAAAAAATTCAGAACACATTGCTTAGCCCCTCGATGTGTTGCCTATGCGCTAAAGATGAGGAAACCTTGGATCATTTATTTCTACATTGTCCCTTCACAAAAAAGCTTGGAACACTCTGTTTGGTATTTTTGACTTGGAGCTTTGCCTTCCTAGCAAGATTGATAGCTGGATGATTGAAGGTCTCAACATTAGAGGTTACAGCCCTAAAGGAAACATCTTATGGAAATGTGCGACGCGTTCCCTTTTGTGGAGCATTTGGAAAGAAAGGAATAGCAGAATTTTTGAAGATAGATTTAATTCTTTTGATTCTTTTTGGACTGTGGTTCAACACACAGCCTCTTGGTGGAGTACGAATTACACCAAACACTTTTGTAATTATAGCCTTTCTATGATTTTCAACAATTGGAAGGCCATTATGTCTTAGTTCCCTAGCTTCTTCCGGGGAGGCCCTCTTGTCCCTCGCCCTTAGGATGTTCTGTTTTGTTATATGAATATACTTGTCTCTTATCAAAAAAAAAAAAAAACAAAAGAGACTAATGCTAGAGAATTATACTAAGAGCGAAAAAAGTGATCGCAAACAAAAACAACACAAGTGAAACCTAGAGCAGAAATGAAGAAAAATAAGAACAAAGCAAACTTAAAATTGTCCACAAGATCCCCAAAAACAGCTGAAGATTGCAGACCAAAAGCTTCAAAATGGATGGGAGTAGAACATCAAGTGAGAGCAACTAGCCAAGCAGCTTGTTCATGTAATATGCCTGTTAGGTACTCCTTAAATTTTTCAGTGAGTGACTAGAACCAGAATATTTGAGAACTTTAAAGGGCCAAAATAATAGCAGCATCCGTCAAACCTCTTGTGATCCGCTAACACAACTCAAACCAAAACAATTCCACATTTGTCAACAAGGGACTTCAAGTGATCTGGAATTTCACAGTGTTGAGCTCTTGAAGGATATAAATAGGCTCGCTTCTTAGTAATTAGATCCTCCTCTGACTGAAACAAGGTATTGAGATCAGATTCTAAAGGATCCTTCATCGACTGGTCAACCTTCACTGCTGTCTTTGGCATATTTTTGCTTCCTCGCTGCTCACACTAAAAGGAGAGTCGAATCTGATTCTTCTTTTTTGATGAAGCGAATGGAGTTTGGGTACGAGAACCTCTAAAAGATTTTACTGAGTATTTAAAATGTGGATGAACCGATCTATGAGGAACCGACTTATTTGCTTGTGAAGGGGCTTGCAAAAGGGCACAATTTGCCTCCAAAAAATCAGGGTTTTGATCCAAAATCATTTTTTCTTTTTTTAACTTTTTTTTAAAACTTTTCCTTCTCACAAAATGCTTTGGGAAAGTCTTGAAGGAATGTGGGAGAACCCTTAATTTTGGATGTTTTTTAGACTTAGCCTTTGACCAAGATTTGGCCGAGGAAGAGAGGGAAGGAAAAGAAAGAGCAACAGAGGAAGAATTTGAAGATGGAGCATTTTCAGAGGGGATTTCAGTGGGCACAAAATCTGCTGTGGGGATGAAAGCAAAAGACCTGCTTTTACATCATTACTGATTCTTGAAATTCCAATTCGCAATAAAATATGCTCAGCCGAAAAATTCTCTTTCCTCTCTAAAGGCTGCTCTTCGACTTCTCCTGCATTTTTCCTCACTCTTGGATACCTTTTATATTTCTCTCCTCTTTAAAAGTGGCTTTTTATTGGCTCGTGACTTTTGGACTTCCTTCTAGCGCTTACTACTGGCAAATTCTGAGAGGTTTTTTGTGCCAAGAGGATTTGCGACCCTTGGACTACTTTCAAGAACTCCATGCGCCGTCCTAGCTTTTCTCTTTCGAGAAACATGAGTTTGATCAATTCCCCTTGAATCTTTCATCGTCAGCGGGAAGAAAGCGGTTGGAGAGTCCCTGTTTTTAGAATCCAGTGGGATCTTAATTTGGTTTTCTTTTTGAATCATCAACAAACTGTAAAGATACTACGTATCTATCTTTATATGTATTCACCTTCTTCAACAAGATACAAAATAACTTTCAACAGTCACGATATAAAGCTCAAAATACAGATAAAATCCATAACTCAACGGTTTATCAACTTGCGCAAAAGAAGCCTAAGAACAGAGAATTAAAATACTACTAAAGCAACAATCATCCAACGAACAATGAAACCAAGAACAATGAAACCAAGAACAATGAAACCTGGAACTTCTTGCTTTCTTCCCTCCCAAGGAAGAACAACCTTCACCTTCTCACAATTGATCTTCGATAATCTTTCTCTTTACTTCTTCTAACTAACAAGTGGACCCCACAGAAGGATGGTCCTGCCCTTTTTCCTCTCCCAATGTTCCACGTGTAATTCTGTTTTTCCCTTTATTTTCCTACTATACGTGAAGAGTATAGGAGGCCTAACATTACTCTCCTCTTCTAAAGCCACCTTGTCCTCAAGGTGGAAATTACGGAATCACTGCTTGAAGTCTTTACAGTCCTCCCAAGTTGCTTCATGAGGTGGCAATCCCTTCCAACTAATCAACACTTCCCACTTTTTTGAAGTAAGATTCTTTTGGTTACCAAATACTTCTTTTGGTTGAGTCAGCCATTCATACTTTTCATTCAGTCGTTGAAGTTTTCTTCCATGATCGGCAGTCGTTGAAGTTCTTGTTCCACTGCTACGATTTTTTCCTCCACTTTCCTGGCCATGATAGTTCGATTTCAAGGTTGCCCAGGTAATATCTCTGATACCAATTTGTAAAGATACTATAGATGTATCTTTATATATATTGAACTTTCTTCCACATGATACAAAATGATGTATCTTTATATATATTGAACTTTCTTCCACATGATACAAAATGATGTATCTTTATATATATTGAACTTTCTTCCACATGATACAAAATAACTTTCAACAGTCACGATATAAAGCTCAAAATACAGATAAAATTCCAGAACTCAACTGTTTATCAACTTACGCAAAAGAAGCCTAAGAACAGTGAATTAAAATACTACTAAAGCAACAATCAACAAACGAACAATGAAACCTGGAACTTCTTTCTTTCTTCCCTCTGAAGGAAGAACAACCTCCAGATAATCTCTCTACTTCTTCTTTTATTTATTCTAACTAACTAGTGGACTCCACAGAAGGATGGTCCTGCCCTTTTTCTTCTTCCAATGTTCCATGTGTAATTTTGTTTTATTTTTCACTATACGTGATAAGTATAGGAGGCCTAACACAAACAAGACATGAATGGATTTCTTGAAAAATTTCCTGGGTTACAAGGGGTAGCTTTACGAGTCCCTTCTAAAATGGAACCGGAAGAATCTAACTCTTCATCAACCAAAACGTGCTTTAGACTAGCCTAGTCAATTAGGTTGGAGAAATTTTTATAAATAAAGCATCTTGAACTTTGATCGGGAGTTCCAAACATTCAATATCTCCAAAATTGAGAAAAATGTTACCTATATTTTTTTCTTGTGAGATTTCTAATTTCTATCTTAGATGGCATAAAACCACATAAAATTTTCTGAACTTGAATTTTTTCCAACATTAACAATGTTCAATGTTTCATTTTTAAGAGATACTAATCCGCCAAAATTAGATGCAATAGCTTCGAAGGTTTGTCTGCTCCTGTAGTTTAAGGGTAAGAGTTTAATATAGATCCACCCGCCAAAGCCCTTCACCGCTTTCGAAGGACCATGTAACTGTTTGTTCCACCCTTCAAATTTTAAATGAAAATGGCGACAAACTTGCCATTTCCCCGGATATTCAACAAAGTCTTCCACCTCACCTTGATCCAAATGGATTGATAATGGCATCCTAATCAAAGAATAATTTTAGAGTGCTAGCTATATCTGTCCATTCATGAAACTCAAACAGTCTTGTAACAATCCAAAGATTGTTGAAATCAATTTTGCAAACTTCTAGATTCTTGATAATCCAATAATGGTTCATGC
The DNA here is from genome assembly GCF_000004075.3 of Cucumis sativus. Classification (NCBI taxonomy): domain Eukaryota; kingdom Viridiplantae; phylum Streptophyta; class Magnoliopsida; order Cucurbitales; family Cucurbitaceae; genus Cucumis; species Cucumis sativus. Next base: position 21,699,077 of record NC_026658.2, read on the forward strand.
TCTGTTTTTTTGGTGCTAGAACAGAGGAATGAATGTAACTCATTGGCTTCACCTTCTCTGCATAACTATCTTTCAACACCTTAAAAGTTTGCTCCTCAATCTTCTTACTGCTTATTGATGACCTTAAATGGGATGTGACCGAGTTATGAATTCATCTTTTGACTTGAAGCCTCCTAACATTTTACTGACCGAAACCCATTCCTGTTTATCTTGATCTGAGGGAGTATGAATGAAGGATCTACCACCTTTATGGGCCAAACAACGCAACTCATTGCCCAACCGAACATAGCTCTGAATTCAGAAACTTCAACCATTCCATTTTCAACTTTTTCATTTTTGAAAAAGAATCTATCATCAGTTTTTGGCTCAAAACTGAAATGGCTTTGTGAAGCCATATAAGCTGGAGGTATGATAATGACAGTATTAAGTTGGCTTCTACATCTTCCACTTGAAATGATCCATCCTCTTACCAAATGCAGAAAAAAAGTTATCAATACCACAACTTTCCACTTTCATCTTTGACTATGATTGAAGCAGCGTCCAATAAGGAAAGAGTCCGAAAATACGCTTGCCGGAGAGAAGATCTTCTTGCTGAAAAACTGATAGATGAGTGGGTGTCGGAAAGGGGGGAAGAGTAAGGGGAGGGGAGAGAGGAGAGAGGGTAGAGAACTTACCTTTTGGTTATTTCTTACGTTTGGAAAAGTATCCACCTGACTCCTTTTTTTTTTTAATGGGCTATTACTCTCTCATTTTTTATTCTTCTATTCCCATGAAAGTTTGGTTTCTTCATCTGAAAAAACGTGATAACGATTCTCTTGTTTACCTGTGCAGTGATTTTTCTCTAAATGCAGCTCTTCCAAGCACCGGGGGTAATGGTCAAGGTATATTTTTAAGTTTGCAGCAGATGCAAGACATTTCAACTTTTCTTGGTTTTGTGTTATGTTCTCTATATACGTACATGACTTTAATGGAAGGTTTTGATTTATATAATTTATGTATCTTTTCATATAAAATTATCAGGTCTCATTAATTATATGTATCACTAAGTAAGCTTCAAAAACTGTAAGATTTCATTTGTTTCTGATAGCTTGAAATGTGACGTTAAATTTTCCTCATGTCAAGGATATATGGAAAATACTAGATTCTCCAGGTTGTTTTGTTAAAAAAAGCCAGAAGTCCTTGACCGTTCATTTTCTGTTCAGCCATCCAAGAGCTGGTTGGATTCCCTGCTTTTCTGTTTTTAAATTGCAGCTATGAATTAAATTAAAAAAAAGTGCAAAGGTTATCCGATTCAGATTCTCCAGGTTGTTTTGTATTGTCAGATTGTATTAATCAGGTGAGAGAATTTAAATCTGGCTTTAATGAAAAAGGTAAATCTTTAAAATTCCTCCCAACTTTGAAATCACTTGTTCCGGCATTAAAAAGGTTAGACGTGTAATAAGTTTAGGTTGAGATTATCTGAATTGAGTCATTAACAAATTTAGGTTCAGATTATATGAATTGAGTCATTAACAAATGCATATTTCTTCTCCTATCCCGCAGGATGAACCAACAATGTTCAGTTTAAGTTTTCACGTGCATACTTTCCTACGGATATTTGATTGATGCTATTTCACCTGAAACTTTTCCTTTCATATGATGCTTTTTGGCGTGAAACTTTTCCCTTCATATCATAATTAACCTTACGTAGAGCTTTTGCCAGGAACAAGGTTGCAAAGTGACCGAGTGCTCAGCCTAATTCCTCAATGGTCACAAAGTGTAAGTTTTATCGAAAGAAACTCAGCGTGTGTGTATTGTCTGCTAAACCCTTGTTTAATGGAAAACAGAACAGCAAGTGCTAATTTTATTACTTTCTTATGTCTCCTGCTGCATGAATTTTTGGAGTGTTAGTCTCTTTTTATTTTTCCAATGAAACGCTTCGTTTGCTGTCAAGAAGCTTTTATTATTATTACTTTTTTTCTTTTTCAATTTTTTTGGATAAGTACCTTCTAAATTTGCTTGGAAGGCAGTGCATGTTGATATGGGTGTTATTATTATTTTTTTGGCCAGAAATGAATCTTTTCTTTATTCAAATGAACAGTGACTAAAGCTCAAAGTTACAAACTTTGCAAGGGAGAGAACATAACAAAAAACAATAAGATCTATGACTAAAAACCTACAAAGAACAGCAAATAGAACAGAAACTCCAATAACGGAAAATCACCAAACAATACAAAGAGAAGCTTGTGAAAAGTTATCATGGAAAACCAAACACAACACTAAAGGTTGCCCTTAGAAAACCGAGCCAAGAACAACTATTCAATATAAAAAACACTCCAAAAGAGAAAGCTCGAAAATAAAGCTGAACATAAACAATAGGGTATAGAAATCCTCCAAGAACCAAGATTGTGCATCTTTTATTAGAATGAATAATATGCTTCATCCAAGAGGAGAGACTCCTATTTAACCTAGAATATTACCTAATTACCCAATTAACCCTTAGTCTTCTTACATCATTCTACCTCTCCAAAAAGAAAACTCATCCTGAGTGTTAAAAAGAAGAAATTTATGGAGTAAAAAAAGAAAAAAGAACGAAATAAACTTGTTCAACGGAGTATGACCAAACCAACCTCGTACATTTTGAACAAAAATATTATGATCGAAGGGATAAAATTGAGACAAAAAATCAAATATGGGCACTAAAAGATGAACCTCTCCATCAGCCATAAACCCAAAAAGATGTTTCCTTCAATCTCACTCAAAACTGTATTCAAAGAATCAATTTCAAAAGAATTAGCTTTCGAAGAAAATAATTCAAGAATCATATTTTCTTTATCATTTGCTTCAAGTTCTTCGACAGTTTGAAGATTCCATCCCACCGAAATCAATGTGTCGTTGTTCTTGTTCGATTTTTGCTCGGTGTTTGATACTTCTTTTTCATCTTCTTCATTGGAATTTTCTTTACTTGTGACCATTTCCAAATCAACATTTTCAAATTCTCGTTCTTCAATTTTATCTACAAGATTTTCTAATTGAAAATTTTCCAACTGTGATTTCTTTGCTTTTTCTTCCGTATATGAAACCAATTCATTCTTGAACTCTTGCAAATGAATTGATAGTCGATCTATATGTTTAGTCATTTCCCCCAATGAACATTGAGTTTTGTTTGTTGTTTTCTTTATTTCTTCAATGTTGCGGGATCGAAGTAGACATTTTGTTGGATTCTTGAATATGTTGCAATCTCATAGCATCTGTAAGACTCATCCATTGATTTTATTGAATTAACCAATCTTCGTGTTTCATAACCAAAAGAGTTATTTTGAGTCTTAAACATTCTTCTTGGATGGTTAAAATCCATTCTTGATGATTCTGAACTATTCTTTAATTCATCCAACTTTCAACTTTTACGTTGATTTCTTAAAAAATGGGTTTGATTGGCCCATTTTTTGATATTGTCGCCTTATTCAGTTCCAAAGTACCTTAGAAGCATCATCAGAGTGATTATTGTACTCTAGAATTCAGAGAAGTGTCTGTCTTATTATATTTGAGTCAAAACAATGTTACATATTTATATAGAGAATAAACTAAACCCTAGAGACTATGTAAAATTACAATAAAGGACATATGTATATATATATATCATAACACTCCCCCTCAAGCTGGAGCAAATATGTCAATCATGCCCAGCTTGTTGCACAGATAACTTATCCTTGTTCCATTTAAAGCTTTAATTAGAATATCTCCCAATTGTTCTCCGGTCTTCACATATCCTGTGGACACCAACGCATCCTGGATTTTCTCACGAATGAAGTGACAATCCACCTCAATATGTTTAGTTCGTTCATGAAATACTGGATTAGATGCAATATAAAGTGCAACTTGATTATCACACCATAATTTAGCTGGCACGGTAATACTGAAGCCTATCTCAGATAATAGTTGGTGAATTCATACTATTTCACACACAGATTGTGCCATAGCTCTATATTATGACTCAACACTCGAACGAGAAACAACATTTTGTTTCGTACTCTTCCATGAAACTAAGTTTCCACCTACAAAAACACAATATCCAGAAGTTGATCTCCTATCCTCACGAGACCCCGCCCAATCAGCATAAGAAAAACATTCAACTCTCGTATGTCCATGATCTCTGTATAGGATTCCACTTTCAGGAGCAGCTTTTAGATAACACAAAATCTGCTCTACTGCAGCCCAATGATCCACTGTAGGGGAAGACATGAATTGACTTACAACACTTACAGAATATGCAATGTCTGGTCGAGTCACTGTTAAGTAGTTCAACTTCCCAACTAATCTCCTATATCTCTCAGAATCTTTACATAATTCTCGTTCTTTAACAAGTTGCTGATTTGGCATCATTGGAGTGCCACTTGGTTTGGCGCCTAATTTTCCTGTTTCAGACAACAAATCAAGTACATATTTTCGTTGAGACAAATGAATACCTTTCTTGCTTCTCATCACTTCAATGCCCAAAAAATATTTCAATTGGCCCAAATCTTTTGTATAAAACTGACCCTGAAGGAAAGTTTTGAGAGATGAAATACCCAATGCATCATTTCCAGTAATAACAATATCATCAACATATACAACTAGTAAAACTATACCCTTATCAGATCGGCGATAGAAAACTGAATGATCAGATGTACTCTTCTTCATACCAAAGCATACAAGGGCTTGACTAAACTTACCAAACCACGCACGAGGACTCTGTTTCAAACCATACAGAGATTTTTGAAGGCGACAATGATTCCGGCGGCGCGTGACGGTCACACGCGGTGTTTTCCGGCGATCGGCGAAGACAGACTTGGGCGGACGGAGGTGATGCTTCTTATGGTATGGGCGGTGTCGACAAATGGTCAGCGGAAGGTAACCTAAACTCAAACCTAATGGAGGAGGAAGCTAATGGCCATTCGAAACCCTAATGTCTCTGATACCATGTAATCTAGAATTCAGAGAAGTGTCTGTCTTAATATATTTGAGTCAAAGCAATGTTACATATTTATATAGAGAATAAACTAAACCCTAGAGACTATGTAAAATTACAATAAAGGACATATGTATATATATATCTATCATAACAATTATAATCACTAAAATCAGTTTTCCAATTTGGATAATGATAGGTTCTTTGAAAAAATCCAGAATGGCCAAAATTGGAATGTTGAAATTGTTCTTTTGAATCACTTGAATCAGAATCCAACACTGCTGGTTTTTTTCTTGGACATTTTCTTTGATCAATGGAAGTCTATTCTTGAAAAATCTTAATAAATCTTAATAAATCTCTGGTATCTTCTTTCTTTCTTGGAACTTCAAGGGTTCCCCCTAATTAGATGTGTTGTTTCGGAACAAGCACAACACTCAAAGCTCCCTTTTGTGATGAGGTCAACTAGAGTTTCCTGGTCTTCCATCGGGGGCAGTCAATTTTAGCCTAGACGGTTGCTCTAATACCAAATTGATGTAGCCTAAGTAACCTCAAGGAGAAATCCTCTCGGAACCAAGATTGTGGATCTTTTATTAGAATGAGTAATATGCTTCATACAAGAGAAGAAGACTCATATTTATAGAGTTTTATTACAAGTGGGGTAAAAAGGGAATTAACTTAGAATATTACCTAATTACCCAATTAACCCTTAGTCTTCTTACATCAAGATGCTCCAGCCAAATAGAAAAACGACAAAAAGGAAAAAGCAAAACTGAACCCCCAATTCATGAATGGAGTACAACTGAACCCAAACCTCAAATGAACAAACAAATAAAAAAACTGAGTTCTTTGCAAATTCTTGGGAATATTTACTCATCTCAAGACCACAGACTTCAATACGAGAAGCAAATTTGGAGAACGAGAATGAGGGATAAATGGTCACTTTTAAGAAATAATGGCACTAAATTGTTATCAAAAAATTCTTGGACACTAGTATCATCAGTATTATTTTGGAGAGGCTTAATTACATATATGGGCGTTATTTAAAACAAATTGCTCTTTTGCAGCATCTCTAAAAGTAGAAAAAGATTTCTTTTAGTCTTTTAACAGTAGTTGAATCTTGTTGTGTATCGTTCATGTGTTGATCATGTAGTGGTAATTACTTTAAGCTTGGAGTTCTCTTTTCATTTGCCTCAAATAAGTTTTCATCACATTTTTTTTAATGGAGACAATTTCTTTATTAATAAGAACTCAAAGTACAATAGAGTTATACAAAGAGAGCAATAAGAAGAAGTAATCGAGGGAGTCCTAGGGGATCGGGAGGCGCACCCGGATATCTCAACTAGGTTGACACCCCCTTAGCGCCTAGCATCATATCCCAAAAAAACATAAATGCAAAAAAACCACCAGTGAAACAATAATAACGTCCAGCCTATTACAAGGGTCCAGAAAAACAGGAAAACAGTACCAGAAAACAGAAAAGGGCTCAATAATACAATCTCAAGTAAAAAATTTAAACAAGACCGATCCTTTAAAACATCAAGGCTTCAAAGCTGTGAAATCTGCAATGCTTTGGAACTGATGCAGCAACAGTTAGGCGTGATTAATGAAGGCATTCCAGTTGGGGTAAATATCTTGAATGGAATAATTAAAGAACTTTTTTAAGGAACACCAAGCTGCAACATTAAGATCTACTGCACACATAATTTCTGCCCTTCGTCTTACTTTATCATGGAAGATACATTGATTTCGCTTGAACCATTATTCTGTGAGTAAAGCTTTAGACAAATTTATCCATATGATGTGAGATTTTTTGGGTAAGTTCAGACCCGACAGCAGCTTAACCACACTGGCGCTCAGTGAACGATAAAAGGTCCAAACTAAATTGAACAAGGAGAAAATCCTTTTCCAGCCGAAGGAAGAGATGGGACAGTCCAAGAAAATGTGACAAAGGTTCTTACTAGCCTTCAAGCAAAGAGGACAAATCGAAGGAGCGACACATTTATTGGGGGATTTCTTTGGCAAAATTTTTGTACTATTGAGGGACCCAAAGACCATAATCCAAATCAAAATGTTAATTCTCCAAGGGCTGCCTGATTTCCAAATTGCTGAAAAAAGGCGTTTATCTATCGGGGAGGCAGTTTCTAGATTAGCCGAAAGAAACTTAACGGAAAACCGTCCATGATGATCAATGGACCATGATATAAAGTCGTTGGAATTAACCACTTTCTCCGTTAAGATGAGGGAAAGAAGTGATTGAAATTTTGCAATTTCTTCTTCTTTCAAACTTCTTCTAAACGCCAATGACCAAGATGAAGTATCATGGTCCCAATGTGCTGCTACTAAACTGGTGGGCAAAAGGGCAATTCTAAAGAGCCTAGAAAACTGCTCCTTGATGTGGGTGTTACGAACCCAAGGATCTGTCCAAAAACCGATTCTAAGACCGTTACCAAGATGAAAGGAGGCTAAAGAGTCAACCGTCCTCCAAACATTAGCAATGATGACCCAAGGGCTTCATAGGCTGTTACGGGACTTCACTTTAGTGAACCAATCAAAAGACTCCTTACCGTGGATGCTTCTTATTATTTGCCTCCAAAGAGCTGACTCTTCTTTTGAGTATCTCCAAGCCGATTTAGCAAGCAAAGCAGTGTTGTGAATTTTAATTCCACCTAGGCCGAGACCCCATCCTTTAGAGGAGCTGAAACCTTGTTCCAATTGACAAGGTGGTTGATTTTGCTACTTGCGTGACCTTCCCCGAAGAAGTTTCGCATGATTCTCTCTAAAGAGGCAGCCGCCCTTTCAGGTATTGAAAATAAAGATAGGTAATATGTGGGAAGACTAACCAGAATTGAGTTGCACAAGGTATGTCTTCCACCTCTAGAGATGTTATATCTTTTCCACCTATTTAGTTTCTTGGCCAAAACACCTTTTGTCGAGGGTAGTCTTCCAAAGGGAGACTTAAATATAAGATTGGTAACTTTTCTGCCTTACACCCTAGCAGATTTGCTGTTTGAATCAAGTTATCCTCTCTCACATTAACACCACTAAGGGCAGATTTCTCCTAGTTTACTTTATGCCCCGAACACCATTCGAATAACCTGATGGCTTCCTTAAGCTTAAAGAGCATCTTCACATCGTACTTACAAAATAGAAGAGTGTCATCAGCAAATTGAAGCAAAGGAAGGTGGATCATGTCTTTGTCAACAAGGAAACCTTCAAACTGGCCGCTGCTATGAAGCTTGCTTATGGTTTCACCTAGAAGCTCACTCACTAAAAGAAATAAGAAGGGGGAGAGGGGGTCCTCTTGTCGGATACCTCGAGATGCTGTAATTCGGCCTCTTGGCTTACCATTAATCAATAATATAAATATTGGACTTCTTATGCAGCCCATTATCCATGAAATCCACGTGGAGCTGAATTTTTTAAGAGATGATATCATTTCTAAAAGGATCCAATCCACTTTATCAAAGGATTTCTTAACATCAAGTTGTAAATCAAGCCTTTTTCCGTTTTGCCCAATAGTCATCCAGTTCCTCATTAGCAATTAATATTGGGTCAAGAATCTGCATACCTTTAATAAAAGCACTTTGAGAAGGACTTGTAATTGCATCCATAACTTGTTTCAAACGTTTTGGGAGGACCTTTGCAACTACCTTGTATGTTAACGTAGTTAGGCTGATTGGGTGGAAATCCTTGACTAAAGTCGCATTCTCCTTTTTCTACACTAAACAAATGAAGCTCCTCCTCCTCCTTCCCCTTCAACTTCATTGCCGATTACCCTCTTCGATAGACACTGCTAGATGTCGCCGAGTACTTTGGCATTTCCCTAGCAACCATTCTTAACTCACAAAGATCGAAGTTAAAACCTGCCAAATCGACCATTTTTTCCTGCATCTGGCATGAAAATGAAGCTTTTCACATCGAAGATGTTGAAGCTAAAATTACTGATGTAATATAGAATAAAGCTATGGTTAAACAGCTGTAGTTAGTTATTAAAACAGTTTAAACAGTTACGACTGTTTCATAAACAGTTATTTCAACTACTTGTAACTACTTACAAATTCTCAATAAATACCCCTTCTCTTAGCCATTATTGGCAGAGAATTCATTTGAGAAATTAATCCCAACTTTGAATTACATCAATTACTGACTTTATCAATCTTTCAACTTAGATGGTTCATTGAAATGGTGAAAGATTTGAATAAGAAATCTAATGAAGAGTATTTCTATAAGAATGAACAAGTTGAGTGTGGAAGGGTTGAAACTTCCAAATTCAGAACCAAAAGTGGGTGGATTCTGAGATGCATTGCATGGCCTAGTATAGGAGGGAGATCTTTTATTCATATCCCCATTGGTGAAGATAAAAACAGGGGTGGAAAAGCTTTGGAAAAATGTTGGGAGACTTCAAGGACATCCATGAATACAAAATCTGGTTCTCCTCCCAAACCAAGTTCAACACCATTATGAAGCAGCCAATTAAAAGTATGAAAGGAAGCTATGCGGAGATAGCTGAATCAAAAGAGACATCCAAGATCTCTTTCTCCGATACTGCATCACAGAGTTCAAGCAAATATTGGGTGATTAAGAATTCGGTAGTCTTCAAAGCAGATTTTGATAATCTTTGGGTTGTTTCAAAACTTTTTGAATTCGATAGTTGGGTAAAAATTAACGAAGCATTAGAACTCTTTTTCGATTCAAAAGTTATCATCAACCTTTTTTTTTTCTGACAATACTCTGATTGAGTTGGACCGTGATCCTTTGAAGGAGTTCATTGAAAATCCAGGCAAATGGCAATATTTTGGTGCCTTTCATTTAAAGTTTGAAAAGTGGAACAATCTCATCCATGGAAGACCAATATATTCGAAAGGCTATGGAGGATGGATTACAAGCTTTTGGAGACTGTTTTAGACTGTATAATGATTTCTTTAACTTGCACCCTTTGTTAATCCCAAGATCTACCTCAGATCCAGGTGGCAAGTCCATAAATACCTCTTCTTTGACATCTCCAATGAGAAAGGCATTCTTAACATCCCGTTGATAAAGTGGCCAATCAAAATTAACTATAACAGGTAGCAAAATTCTGGTGAAAGTGAGCAAATGTGATGTAATTCAAAGTTGGATTTGGATCCTTTTTTTTATTCCAGAATTTTATCTGCCATTCTCAATAGGAGAATGGTTATTTATAGATGTGAATGATAGTTACAGCTAGTTGTTTGAGTGTAACTAATCAGTTATTGTAACTGATTAGTGTGAAGAAAACAGAAAAAACAGCTAATAACAGAAAAAACAGCTAATAACAGAAAAACAGCTAATATCTAATTGTGCTGTTTATCATGACTGTGTAATTGCATCATTCCATCCTCCCTGAGATTGTACTCGACCACGAGTACACTAGTCGGCAAGCTGGAAGTCGTCTAGCGCATAACAGGGCTTCAAGTCTGCGATGTTGAATACTTAATGGATATGCATATCCGGGGGAAGTTCGACCTTAAAAGCGTTATCTCCATATTTTTCTATAATGCGAAATGGGCCGATTTGTTTATCCTTCAACTTGTTATACGTTCCAGCGGGGAATCTGTTCTTCCTTAGGTGTACCATTACTAAATCCCCTTTGGAGAAAACAGCCTGTCTCCTCTTCTTGTCAGCTGCTTTCTTATAGGAATCAGTGGATTGGATGAGGTGGTCATGAACTTCTTTATGTAGTTTTTCAATATTCTCTGCCATGGTTTCTGCTTCTTTATGACTTTCTACAGTAACAGGGAGTGATGCGAGGTCAAATGTTAATCTAGGTCGTTTAGTGTATACGACCTCAAAGGGACATTTGTCAGTCGACCGGTTCTTCATGTTATTGAAGGCAAATTCTGCTTGTGCGAGGGATAAATCCCATTGTTTAGGTTTAGAGCCACTAAGACAGCGTATCAAATTGCCTAGGGTCCTGTTGGTTACTTCAGTCTGCCCGTCGGTCTGGGGGTGAGCTGTGGTGCTATATTTCAGTGTTGTATCAAACTTTTTCCACAGGGTCTTCCAAAAATGACTTAGGAATTTGACATCCCTATCAGAGACTATTGTTTTAGGTATTCCATGTAATCGGATGACTTCCTTGAAAAACAGGTTAGCTATATATATAGCATCATTCGTTTTCTTGCAAGCGATGAAGTGAGCCATCTTGCTAAATTGGTCAGCAACCACCATGACTGAATCATGGTTTCTTTGAGTCTTAGGAAGCCCGAGTACAAAGTCAATTGAGAGATCTTCCCAGATTGACTGTGGAATCGGTAGTGGGGTATATAACCCTGCATTAGTTCGAGAGCCCTTGGCCCGTTGGCAAATGGAACACCTCTTCACAAAGTTATTGGAGTCTTTCCTTAATTGTGGCCAGTAGTACCGTATAGAGACTGTTTCAAATGTCTTATCTTTCCTTTCTTGATTATAAAACCAAGAAATGTAATTTCAGCCTTAAAAAATTCACACTTCTTTTGATTGATGTAAAGCTCCTTTTCTGTCAATACTTGAAACAACTTTTTAAGGTGGAGCAAGTGTTCATCGTTCCCACTACTGTACATCAATATATCATCAAAATAAACCACAGTGAACTTGTTGAGGAAAGGGTGCAGTACCTGATTCATTAATCTCATGAAGGTACTGGGAGCATTGGATAGCCCGAAGGGCATGACCATCCATTCGAACAGTCCTTCATTTGTCTTGAAGGCAGTCTTCCATTCATCACCTGGTCGGGTACGTATTTGATGATGTCCGCTTCTTAGGTCAATCTTCGAAAAGATGGTGGCCTTGCCAAGTTGATCCAAGAGGTCTCCAACTCTTGGAATAGGGAACCTGTATTTTACTGTGATGCGGTTAATGGCTCTGCTATCCACACACATCCTCCAACTTCCATCCTTTTTTGGGGTGAGGAGAGCTGGAACGGCACAAGGGCTGAGGCTTGGCTTAATATGCCCTTTCTTAAGTAGATCTTCAATGTGTTCATGGAGTACTGCATACTCTTGAGGGGTCATCCTGTAATGGGCTAGGTTTGGCAATGATGCCTCGGGAATTAGATCTATGTGATGCTGGATGTCACGAAGCGGTTGCAGTCCGTCAGGTTCCTTCTTGAGGTGTGGGAATTCCTCAAAAAGTTGTTGTAATTGTGGTTCCAACTCCCCAGTCTGTTCTCTATTAGAGATGCCTGTCACCACAAGGGCTAGAATATCCTGCTCTCTTTCTTTCAGTAGGGTTTTGCCACTGACTGTTGTGAATAGTTGGCCCCTTGTCTTACTGTTCTCCTCATTTTTTTTGGTCAAAGGTAGCAGGGCTACCTTTTTACCCATCCAGTGAAATTCGTATGTGTTTTCTCTCCCCTTATGCAAGGTTTGAGTGTCGTGCTGCCAAGGTCTACCTAGGAGGACATGGCATACGTCCATGTCGATTACATCGCATATGATCTGGTCCTTGTAGCTACTTCCAATAGAAAGGGGAATCGTACATATCTCATTGACTGTGGACTCATTCCCTTTCTTTACCCACCCTATCTTGTAGGGGTTTGGGTGTGGCTCAGCCTTTAAGTTCAGGTTGGAAACTATCTTCTTTGCTATAAAGTTCTTACTGCTACCTCCATCAATAATGACATCGCATACCTTCCCATTAATAGTGCACCTTGTTTTGAAAAGGCTGTGGCGTTGTGGATTCTTCTCTTCCTTGGGAGCAATGAGTACTTTACGGATAACACAGGAGATTCTGTCTCCCTCATCTGCCTCAATTTCTTCCGTTTCCTCTCCTGGTTTTGACTCACCTTCGCCAGGAAAGTTGCCTTCTTCCTCAGCTAAGGCAATTGTCTTTCTTTGAGGGCAAGAATTAGATAGGTGGCCTGGTTGTCCGCATCGGAAGCACTTACCCAATGATGGGCGAGTGTAATTATTTTGGTTCTTGCTTTTATTGACTATCTCTGTCTTCCTTTCGTTTGTTGCAGTCTGGGAGTCTGCCTCTTTTCCTTTTCCAGGACTTGATGCCGTTGGCTGGTCACTTGTTTTGCTCGTATAGCTTGTCTTCTTTGATGGTGTTGGCTCCCATGTTGTTCTTCGATTCATGGTTTTGGCCTTGAGGGCTATCATTTCTTCTACTGTTTCCGCTAATGAAATTGCTTCAGATAAGAAACGGAGAGGCTGTAACTTTACTTTCTCTTTAATATCAAAGCGTAGACCCCCCACAAATCTGGCTATTTGGTGCTGCTCATTCTCACTTAGGTTCGTTCTGGCACTTAATCGGTGGAACTCTTCTATGTATTCGGTGACTGTTCTGGTGCCTTGACGACAATTCTGATACTGGTTGTATAAGGTCTGCTCATAATTCGGAGGCAGGAATCGTCCTTTTAATAGTTTCTTCATCTTTTCCCATGAGCGTACGGATCGTTTGTTGCATCTGTCTGTTGACTTCCAGCTGCTCCCACCATGCTGATGCGCCCCCTTTGAGTTTTAAGGCCACGAGGCGTACCTTTTTCTGTTCAGGGGTGTCCATGTAACTGAAAAAATCCTCAGTACTTTTTAGCCAATCCAAAAAAGATTCGATATCTCTTTTGCCACTGTATGAAGGTAAGTCAACCTTCATCTTGAAGTCATGATGAGTCTCTCCCCGCGTGCCGAACCTCCTACCGTTCTGCCCTCTCTGTGTTTCGTCTAAGACGTTCCAGGGGTTGTTCTGTTCGTCGCTGCTCGAAGATTCGTCTTCTTGTTCATCATTGTCGTCGGCGTAGAATTGTGGTGGTGGGTTGAAATCAGCCCTTCCTCGGTTAGCGTATCGCGGGTTGTGGAGATTTCTGAAGTTTCCCCGTCCACGCCGTCTTCGTGTGTCATTGATTTCGCCTTCGTCTGCTATTTCTGCTTCAATGATGCAATTACACAGTCATGATAAACACCACAATTAGATATTAGCTGTTTTTCTGTTATTAGCTGTTTTTTCTGTTATTAGCTGTTTTTTCTGTTTCGAGCCGGGGCGGTGCCGGTAATTCGTCCATCCTTCTTGCTAGTAGGTCAAAGTTGTCCATGACTTGTCTATCTTCCGGTGTAAATCTCCCAAGGAGTCTTCGACGGCCAGCAAGCGAACCGTTGATGTCCTTGGTGAAAGGGCGGCGGTGTCCTCCGTCTCTTCTTGCGCACGGTCGTCCCCCGTGGCTGGGTTGTTTCCTCTCCGGCCAGCCATCCGTCCAAGAATCGGGGCTGCTCTGATACCACTTTGATGTAATTCAAAGTTGGATTTGGATCCTTTTTTTTATTCCAGAATTTTATCTGCCATTCTCAATAGGAGAATGGTTATTTATAGATGTGAATGATAGTTACAGCTAGTTGTTTGAGTGTAACTAATCAGTTATTGTAACTGATTAGTTTGAAGAAAACAGAAAAACAGCTAATAACAGAAAAACAGCTAATATCTAATTGTGCTGTTTATCATGACTGTGTAATTGCATCAAAATGTTTCTTGATAATCAACTCCACATGTCTGAGTAAATCCCTTAGCAACCAGTTTGGCCTTTTACCTTTCAATACTACCCTCAACATTACATTTTACAGCAAACACCCACTTGCATCCAACTGGACGGAGGAAGAAAGAAGGCTGGGGGAGAAAGGAAGAGAGTGGAGAGGAGAGAGGACTTACCTTTCTCCAAAGAACCTCTTTCTCGAAGTTGTTTCTAGGAATTGTAGGCGACAAGAATTCTGTTATAGCTTCTAATGCTGTCTTCGCTAAAGGATAATTCATTCTTGAAAAGATGTACTAATTCATTCTCTCGTATCATGTACAAGAATAAATTTAGGAGCTACATTTCGGAGGATTGAAATTGGAAGGTGAAAATGAAATTCATGGTTTTTTTAATAGATTAGTTTGATTGGGAGTTATTCTGGACCAAATGACAATTTTTTCAAGCTCTTAGATGCAATGAGACTGAATAGTTTCTGTGATGTTTCAAGTGGAAAATGGACAAAACGATGGAGTAGATAGTTAACCAACCACTATAGTTACTGACGCTCAGAAATAGCTCTCTTGATTATGACGTTTGTAAACTATTTTTGTGAGGAAAGAATCTGATAGACATTTTCTTTTAGAAAACGAGTCATTGACAACATCAATACGAAATTAGAAATGACAAAGTCCAAAAAGAAACCCTCTGTTCTTACTCCCCTGAAGTTTTTGTGATGTATTGTAATGTGGAGACAACAGTGCTCTTTTCTCAGTTCTTGTTTTGCAATTTCTTTTTTGTTTGTATGAAAATTAATGTTCAAATTGGTTTTTATTATTTGTTGTTAGTATGTCTGCATCAACTGTCCGAAAAGAAATAATGGGTTGCTCCATTGTTTTGTAATTGCTCAGGTTCAAAATTGGAAGTTCTTGATAGGCCCGTTGATTGATAAGATGTTTGCAGAACCATCTAATGCAATTCTCGTAAGATTCCTGAGTATGATAAACGAGCACTTGGTGAAAGCCACTGATGTGGTCCTAAAGCGTATTTTGTCATATGTGAAAGGACAGAAAGAGTACGTAACCCTTACAAGCCTTCATTCATACCCTTTTAGTCTTCCACTAATGAAAATAGAACATTTGTATCTTCTTTTTAACAAGTAACAACCTTCATTGCAAAGATGAAAAGAGAGACTGCCCAGAGACAACAAATATTGCTACGAAATTTGCCATGATAGATGTAGTGCTAGTTTTATTGCATTTTCTCAAAACAATAGGGATACCAACAAGATTAGAGGTAACAGAAGGCATTTTCAATGCTTGGGGAGATAACAAGTGAAATAAGAGCGAACAGACTTTAAAAGGACCACAAATACACACACACAAATATATACACACACACAAATACACACTCACAAATACACACACACACATATATTGAAAGCGATAAACCAACGAAACACACTGAATTACGTGGAAACCCGAGTACCGAAAGAAAAGCCATGATATTTTTGTTCTTATTATTTTCTAATAATTACAATAGGTACAAGAGAGGGGGAATAAATAGAATAATAGAATGAGATCAAAAGCGAAAGATATTTAGGGCAAATCTCCCATATCTCCATATGAGCCAAGTTCACTAACTCTAAGACTTCCCCTCAAGTTGGGACGTAAGTATCAATGAGGCCCAACTTGCTAACACAAAAGTCAAAGTTTGGTCTGAGAAGCCCCTTGGTGAAATCATCAACAACCTATTGGCTCCAAGGAATTCACAGAATGCATATGCTCCCACTGTTAAGTTTTTCTTCGATGAAATGCCGGTCAATCTCAACGTGTTTGGTTCTATCATGTTGAACTAGATTGTTACCGATGCTAATGGTAGCTTTGTTATCACAAAATTGCTTCATTGGTTTCTCACACTTTTGATGAAGATCAGACAGGATTTTCTAGAGCCAAATTTTCTTACATATCCCCAAACTCATAGCACTACATTCGGCCTCAACACTGCTCTGGCCATGACACTTTACCTCTTACTTCTCCAAGTCACAAGATTGTCCCATACAAATGTACAGTAACCGGACGTAGATTTCCTATCAACAATAGATGCTGTCCAGTCTGAGTCGTATAGGCCTTAATGGTCTTTCTCTTTTTCTTTTTGAGCATCAACCCTTTACGAGGTGTCGTTTCCAAGTATCTCAGGATTCTGTTGACAGCTTCCATGTGTTCCTCATAGGGAGCCTGCATAAACTGGTTAGATAGCACTCACAACAAAGGAAATATCAGAACAAGTATGAGTTAAGTAAATTAATTTACCCACAAGGCGCTGATATTGTTTTTTATCAACTGCAACTTGATCACTTGAGTTTCCTAGTTTACAGTTGATTTCAATAGGAGTGTCAGCAAGACCACATCCCAATATACCTGTCTCGGTCAACAAATCAATGGTGTATTTTCTCTGAGATATAGAGATGCCTTCTTTAGATTTGGCCACCACCATGCCAAGGAAATATTCAGATTTTCTTCATCCTTGATTTCAAATTCATCACCCATTCTCTGCTTTAGTTGATTAATTTTTGCCTGATCATCTCCAGATAAAACAATGTCACCAACATACACTATCAGAACTGCAATCTTTCCATCTTGGAAACCTTTGTAAATAAATATGATCAAAATGCCCCTGACTGTACCCCTGGGACTTGACAAAGGTAATGAATCTGTCAAACCATGCTTTGGGATGATTGTTTCAGACCATATTTGGATTTCTGAAGTTCACATATTTGTTGACCAAACTGGGCTTCAAACCCAGGCAACAACAACAAATAGCAGGACTCTAACAATATTCAACTTAGCAACTGGAGAAAAAGTTTTAAACAATCAACACCATAGGTTTGAGTAAACCTCTTTGCAACTAACCTTGCTTTGTGTTTGTCAAGTGTTCCATTTGCTTTGTATTTTAGAGTGCACCTATTTGCATCCCACAGTTTTATGTCCATTGGAAAGAGTGTAAATCTTCCAAGTTTTATTCTATTCAAGAGCTTTTATCTTTTGAACGATAACATTCTCCCATTCAGGACACTCTAAGGCAGTGGATATTTTTCGGTATTATGGTAGAATCAAGACTTGTTGTAAAAGCTCTGAACTGTGAAGAAAGATTATCATAGAAGACAGTTACAAATGTGATATTTTGTATAAGACTTGGTACCTTTTTCAGTGCAATGGGAATGTCCAGAGAGGGATCATATTCATTAAGTTTCTCTAACTAACCCTGTTCAACTTCATTAGTTATGGTTTCTGTTATAACCTTAGTCTTATCCTCACTGTCATTTTTTTCCACATTTTTAGGAACAACAACATTATACCTGTTATTCTCACTCATCTTGGTTTCAACACAAGGTTCAGTATGATTTTCCGTACATTGATCTTGAGAAGGTTCAGAGTCTTGGACTGGAGCCGGCTGACTTGTAGGGGTCTCAACTTCGTTTATGAGATTCCTTCGGTAATACGTTTACTAGAAAACTTAGTTTGTGGGTAGGATCGAAGTTACATACGGTACTAGGAGTAGCTTCAATAAACTCTAAGTTATAGTTAGACTCTTGACTCACTCTCCCCCTAGATGGCTAATGGAAAAGTAGGGTCGGTCCTCACAGAAAGTAACATCCATAATGATAAAGTATTTCCCGGAGGTTCCTACATCCATGAGGAGCCAGTACAAAGTCAAATATTGTTTGAACCAAGTAAAATGGTTTTCGTGGAAAAGAGGAGTGGTGATTTTTTTAAATATGCAATCTTCCCAATTAAAATGAGAACAATCAATTCCTTTACAGAGATTGGAAATTGATTTTTGAGTTAGAAAAAACTCGAATATGTATTCTTACACCAATACATAACATTAAATAAAATCACCCAATGGAGTACAGCCATGAAATATTGAGTAAATTTACTATATTTTTTTCTGGCAGGATAGATGAGTGCTTCTACACTAAACAGGATAACCAAGACGAAGATATCTCCCTGAGTGTGCCACAATCTCTATTTGAGCGTCTTTGTCCACTACTTGTTATTAGGATGCTTCCCTTTGAAGTTTTTAATGACTTGAGTATGTCGGTCATGTATGGTCAGCTTCCTAACCGAGCAATTATGCATGGTATATTTTTCTATTTATATTGGTTCTTTTTTCTATTCCCTTGTGCACTAGTTGGCTTTATTGCCCATTCATTATTTTTTCCTTCTGTTTCCTAAAATGCCAAATAATTATCAAGATGATTCTTAGTCTGATGTTGGCTATTTAAAATTCATATTTCACTTCTTTAGTCTACTGTTGAAAGTTACAAAAATGAGAAAATAAGACAACGATTTTTCATTTAATATAACTGAGTTACACGAGAATAGTCACTGACAACGGTAACAAAATACTGAAACCACATTTTTGACTCAATTAGACACAAACCCTAAACATCATAATGGACTTATTCAAATGGTGCACTTGCTCGTTTATTGATTGGAGAACACAAACTCAAACAATGAAATTTAGCTAACGATATGACTCAATCTAAAGATGACAAATGCTGAAACTGGGGATGAAGACTTTAACACGGAGATCGATGGATGACCTAAACGACAATGTTATTAAAAAGGAGATAACATGCTAGAACATAAGAGTAACCCAGGAAAATGGAGTTTTGATTGAAAATGACTAGGGATGTGAACATATGCAGTACACCCAAAAACTTCAAGAGGTAATTCAGAATACATTTTGGATGTGGGAAACATAGTTTTAAGGCAGTCGATAAGAGTTTTAAAATTCAAGATCTTACTAGGCATTCTATTTATTAGGTAGGTAGTTGTAAGAATTGCTTCTCTCCGTAAATATTGTAGAACATGTATGGAAAACATAAGAGCACGTGTCACTTCAATAAATGCTTATTTTTCTTTCAGCAATCTCATTTTGTTGAGGAGTATCCCGACATGTAGATTGATGAAATATTTCTTTATCTTTCGAACATTTACTAAAAAATTCATTGAAGCACTCAAATCCATCCTTCGAGTGTAAAACACAAATTTTGATTTGAAATTGGGTTTCAATCATATTGTAAAAATGTATTGAAACAAGGAGAAAGAGATATCCCTAAGATTAAGGTAAGTTCTCTCTCCTTTCTCTCCTCTCCCTCCCCCTTTGTTCCAGCCACAGATTTCCTTGGCAAACTTTAGGTGCCTTCAACAGACTCAGAAATGGAAGTGAAGAGTTCCAAAATTGCAGATTCCTACTACTGCATTTGGTTCGAAAAGGGGCTGTTCCACATCAAAGATGTAGAATTTTGAAAACATCCTCCATTTATCTAGCACCAACTAGAAAGGTTTGTTGATTCAATTTTGGGTCTAGTCGAAGATGCAAATTGGAAGTTCTTCAATAAAAACGGAAATGATGGGAATGAAGTAACAAGGCTGACCAAATTCCGCACCCCATCAGGATGGTTTACGAGGTGTGTTGCTCGAAGTGCCCCCAAAAGCCAACCATTTATTCACATTTTCTTGGGAGACTCAAAGCAAGGATGGTTTTGCTTCTTGAATATGATAAAGATTTTTTTGAAGAATTTCGTCTACTTATTGCAATCCACACTACACTTAGACCCTGATCAGTTAGAGATGCAGACATCCCACCTCCCAAAATCAGGTTCAAGCTATGCAGATAAAGCGAAGTCCTCTGGAAATGAAATACATTCATTGAGCAGAACCTAAAATTGGCATTCTTGTCAACCAATGAAATACACTCATTGACTAGATATACAAAATATCTTCTAGGAATGGAGTTTGCTAGTTCCATAAGTGAAATTCTTGTCAACCAAAGGAAGTATATTCTTGACTATTGAAAGAAACAGGTTTACTTGGTTTATTTCTTTGCACAGGTCTATTTTCTGTTGAATAAAGGAGAGTTTGTGAAGAAAAGATGTCACATCCATTGTCCTCTATTTGAATTCGTGAACTTGTTTTTGCAGTGTATAAACGAGAGCCATTCTGACACTTGGAATATAATTTATGAGTTGTCCTAAATATCCTTAGCAGTTGCAGCATATAGAAAGGGCTTGCCGATTTGTGGTTCCATACGGTTGGTCAATGTGGACCGAAAAGAGAATTCTCCTCTTTCCAGTAGCGTTTCTGTAGGTCTCCCGGTGGAGGATAAGGTATTTCGTCTGTCAGAATGCCAAACTTGTGGCGCCCTTCAAGAATCATTTTGATAGATTAGGACCACGAAAAATAGTTTTGGTCGTTTAGTTTCTCCCCTGAAAAATATCCTGTAGATTCTACCACAATATTAGGCACATGGGAAGGGGACAAACTCGGGAACAAGGTTAGAGGATTCTCAGGATACATCAATGGGGTTGTAAGAAGGCCATGACCAGGGTTGGAGGACCCTAGTGTCGCCTCAATCGCTGTGATCTGCTGTTAAAGTACATTCATCTACTATTAAGTGACATTGGGAGGCAAACCCTACACATGAGGTCGTGACAGCACTGACAACACACACACATCAAAAGTCGAGTGGGCTTGAGGATTCCTAATCCCGAGGCAACAGTTAGGGTTCACTGCTGAATTAGTTGACGGTATCAAACTTGGCCGTGTTCGCGATACACTAGCTTTTAGTTTTGACACTCTTACCGATTTATGAGTTACTAAGATTATATTTGATGATTTTATATTTCCTTATTTGTTATGGATGTCAATTTTATTTAACAAACTCTTTCCTTCCTAAAGAAAATAAGACAAAATTTAGTACTTCTATCACATTTCCTATTTTAAGAGCTCCCCAAACATGCAAATCATAATCTTAAAAATTGAATTACTTAGAAAGTTTGATGGTCTGCAGATATGGACATGGTTGATCATAAGTGTGTTGCAGCTCTCTTATTAAACAGGTTAATTCGGAGAAGATAAATCTCTTGTTCTTTTATTTTTTTTTCTTTCTCTACTTTATTTCAAGTGGGTGGGGGGGTAGGTTTGTGCCTCATGTTTTTTTTTTTTCTGATTTTACAGGGCATTTTCGAAGCACGAATTTGATGATGTACGGAAGCTTGCTGCTGAGTTGTGTGGGCGCATTCATCCCCAGGTATGCCGCCACAATTTTTCCTAATATAGTTTGCTACCACGATGTGAAGTTGCCAAAACATGTTGATGTTTTCTTTAATATCTTTTATTGCATGTTGCTCTTGTTATATCTGTCGGTATACATGTATCTATGGGCTAAATTTTTTACAAAAATAGCAAAGCCCAATTACAAATATGACAAAATCCTCTTTCAGTGTGTGGAAAATGTAAAAAATCCCTTGGAAGCCCAAAACTACCAACCATGCTACCTGACTACCAAAAATTGCACCCTAATAGATTCACAATCTTTATCTGACTCAAAACAATTTTTCATTAAATATAACCAAGTTAGACGAGAATGATTAACAAAAGTAACAAAATAACGAAAGCCTGTTTGAGATATAATTGGACACGCACCCCAAATATCATAATGAACTACCTTAAATGAAGCAATTGCTCGTTTGACTCGAGGACTCGAACTAAGATGATGAAATTTAGAAAGTTGACACGAATCACAATTTAAAGAGGATGAAGACCTAAATTTTGGATAAAGTTTCTTCAACACGAACAAAGATGGATGACCTAAACGACAATGGACTTCAAAGGGAGAGGAAACGATAGGACACGCCACAGCTTGCGGTACTTGATGTTCAAAGAGAGAAAGGCCTCCCGACTCATGATCCTGAAACAAGCAATAATAAAAAAAGAAGAAGACAACACAATTTAGGTTATGAGTAAGTTGACTAATAAAAATTTAATTAAAGTATAAGTTAGACAAATGTAACACAGAAGAGAGTGGAAAGGATGGGGTAAGGTGAATAGTGCCAGAGCCAAGAACAGAAGATGTGGAGCCATCTACCAATGTAACAGATGGAAAAAGGGCAGGGGACAACGGTCTAGAACATATGTGAGAATTACTTGTCATATGAGCTGTGACCAGAGTCTATGATCCATTTGGTAGATGATGTAATAAGACACTTTGTATTACCTGGGGCAACGGTGGATCCAACCGAAGTAGAGGAAGATGATGAGTAATGAATCTTGGTAATTCTGAAACTTAGCAAACTCATCTGCAGAAATAGTAACTGACGCCTCTGGTATATCACATGTGAAGGCTATCTGAGCATGTTGAGATCGTTGACTATTCTTATATAACAATTTCCGACAACACGTTTCATATGGCATGACTTATGACAGTAGTTACAAACAATCTCTGTAGAATCTGGTTTTTGATGATCATTATTATTCCTCTAAACATTGCTATCCATCACTCTAGGTGCCCGAGCGTTATTGTTCTGGCTAAAGAGAGCACTACTGGGTTGAGGAATAGACACACCAGTTGGAGAGCTTTCATGCAAAGGACACGAGTGAAAACATCATCTAATGATGGAATCTTAGAGTCAGAGAGAATCTGTGTCTTTTCCATTCCAAATTCAGGCAAGAGTCCATTCAAAAAGATGACAACAACTATCTTCTCTCGTTGAGCTTTAACATCAGGACTAAAAGGTAACAACAAGTCGGCCCGGCAGTTATCTTCTTAAGCCACATAAAGTAGCTGGTGACAGACTCAGCTTTTTGTTCTACACGAAAAAATTGCATACAAACTTCAAATATAAACGAGCATCATTACGAAGCCAATCCTTTTTCTGCTTTGGATCTTTTGGGGGATCTTCGGTCATATGATCATCCATATTAGTACTTCTCAAATAAAACAAAATTATCTGATGCCAATCGTAATAATTAGATACATTTAACTTATGTTCTGTGATCTTAGAGGCTAAGGAAATAACGTTGGAGACTACCAAATTTTTTATGTCGGCCATAGTCTAGACAAACAAAGAAAAAATCAATCCAAACAGCTGCAAAATTGGAAGAAGACCCAAAAACAATGGCGTAACGTTCAGTTTTCGTCAAACCCGAATACTATTTGATAGACCCAACGGTATAGACTGACTGGAAACAGTGGTTCGAGACAAGGCCAGAAGACGGAGATCAAATCGGAATCCTGACGCGCTCTCACGCGTCGGCTCGCGGATGAAGTACATGGAGATTCCGGTGACGCGTGAAGATCATGCGCGGTGTATTTTGACGATCATTGAGGCAGACATAGGTAGCGCTTCTTATGGTATGGGTGGTGTCGACAAACGGTCAGTGGAAGGTAACCTAAACTTAAGCCCAATGGAGAAGGAAGCTAATGACCATTTGAAACCCTAATGACTCTGATACCATGTAATCCAGAATTCAGAGAAGTATATTTCTTATTCGTATCGAATCAAAGGAAAGTTACATATTTATATAGAAAATAAAATTAACCCTAGACTACGTACAATTACAATAAAGGACATGTTATAAATATATATATATATATCATAACAGATCTTCACAATCTTTGATTTCTTTCGTTATCAACATAATGCGATCTTTGAAGATATCATCTTCGGTTTTGATTGTACCAATTATTGGCAGCATTGGCATACCGAAAGCTTCCCCTGCAAAGTACTTTTATCAAAAAATTCAATATTTAATATGAATCTCTTTCTTACAAAAAGCACCTCACCTTCACAAGCAACGGTTGCTTGTTCACCTGCCCCATCCCAAAAAGCGGCCTTCCATCATCTTCGGAGTGCATTGGCAACAAGTGTTTGAAGCTTTATCTACGTTATTTCTGTAGTGAGAAACCAGAAACATGTGCAACATACTGGTATAATATGACTTATCATGCTGATCAACAGCACTCCTTAGGCCGTTGTGTATGGACAGCCGCCTCCTTCCATTGTTTAGTATGGACGGCTCCATACTACAACCAATAATTCAGTGGAACAACAGTTGCAGACCAGGGATGAGATACTTATTAATCTGAAGGAGCATTTGAGACTCGCAAGAACAAATGAAAAAGTTCGTCGACACATCGGGACATGGCCTTTGACATTGGAGATTGGGTTGAGATACTTACCAATCTGAAGGAGTATTTGAGACACGCAAGAACAAATAAAAAAGTTCGTCTATGTGCATCATCAGGACATGGCCTTTGACATTGGAGAATGGGTTTACTGGAAGATCAAGCCATACTGCCAACAATCTTTGGCTAAGAACCGTTGTGAGAAATTGTCCTTAAAATTCTTTGAACCGAACTGTATGAGGTTCAAAGAATTTTGAGGGGTAGCTTATTTGCTGGACTTAACTGCAACAGTGAAGATTCATTCCATGTTTCATGTGTCCCAGTTGAACAAAGTCGTGGGAGAGAAGCCTACGGTCCAAGCAGACATATCAATGATGAACAATTAGATGGAGTGGGTATTGGAGTCAAGCAAGGCTGATCAGGTGCGTTGGAATGAATTTGAGAGGGATTGGGAATATCTGGTTACTTCGAAGAATCAGCCAAAATATGAAGCCACATGGGAATCTTGTGTCTTCTTTACAACCCAATTTTTGGATTTTCACCTTGAGGACAACATGACTCGTCATCATGGCTGCGGTCCTGACGAATGATCTGGCAAGGGAATGTATTCTTGTTTTGTGTTGGGTTAGTTACCTTGGTTTATGTGTTTTTGTGTTGGACAACAGTTCACTGTCTAGAGAACAACCCTCGTATTTGGCTGGGTGTTATTTGTGACTAGTGATATTGTGTTGTGAATCTAGTTTCCTATTCCCCTTTTCTTGTGTTACTGGTTGATTATCTGTTCAGGTGATTTTGCCGTAAATTATTATTATTTAGATTTTTTCCTAGGTTTTAGCTAATCTAGATTAACCTAAGTTGTATCTGTGGAAGGCCACAGTAAATAAGAAAGTATTCTACTTAAAATCGCATTGACTATATTTGATGTAATGCTTAACATGATGTTCTTGGTATCTAATTATCGTCACTTTTGTTCTAATTTTCTGATTCCTTTTTTTTTCCGTAGGTGCTTTATCCTATTGTTAACTCCGTACTAGAAGATTCTGCCATTTCTCATAATATACCAAGAATAAAAGCCTGCCTTTTCTCGACGTGCACATCCCTCGTGGTAATCAACCTTCTGTCAATATTTATCATGTCCATGGCATCATGGTTTGAAAACTGTTACACTTTATTTTTCATGACGTCCCATAATCTTATCTATTTGGACAACCAATGAATAGAATTTACTTTTGTTTGTAGGTAAGAGGTGAGCAGAACTTCTCACATTTTGACATGTTTGAAATTGTAAAAACCTTGGAAGTAATTCTATTGTGGCCGTCACAGAGTGGAGATGAAGGTATGCAATATTATCTTGATTTTGCTTCTTTGTTACTCTAGAGTAATCCTGGTCTCTGATTTGTTTATATTTTATCAGTTTCCAAATCAAAACATGGATGCATTGATTGCATTGCGTTGATGATATGCACTGAGCTACAAGCTCCAAACTCATGGAGTGCCTCCAAATTTGAGAAAATTGACATTGATGAAAAAGGTGACTGATCTTTCAATATAAGGTATATTAGTTCTTACCGACTTCTGATTTTATGAGCTGAATGTACAGGGCATGCCTCCTTAAAAGGTTCTATCCTGGATTATGTGATCGGTCGATTAATAAATGGTACAAAAGAACAAGGTGCAGCCTATGACTTGGACAATAATGACAACCCATCCAATAATTCAACTCCTTTATCTCTTCGCCTTTGCATGGCAAATGTGCTCACCAGTGCCTGCCAAAAGCTTTCTGATTCAGGAAAGAAACAATTTGCTTGGAAAGTTCTTCCACGTCTCATTAGTTTTGTTGAGGTAACTTCATCATCCAGATACCATTTGTAAGATTTTGATTGATCTTTTATCTTTCCGGGTTTATTTTTTGCGATTCTCTTGATAGTGTCAAATGTTGTAGGTAACAAGTACATGGGTAGATATTAGAGCTCCATGTATTGGAATCATCTTTTCAGCCGTATATCATCTGAAGTCGGCTGTTCTACCTTATTCCAATGATATTTTCAGAGTCTCCTTAAACGCCCTAAAAAACGGTCAAGAACAGGTATAAAATTATACTTATGTGAGATATGATGCATAGTTATTTCTGCTTCATTTTAATCAGCGAATGAATAGAACTGTGCCCACTAACGAATAGAACTGAGCCTAATAATGAATAGAACTGATCTCACTCCTAACTCCATAATCCTCGTCACCATTGCACAATTAAACTTAAGTTTCCTTATAAATATGATATTCTAGACGGCATATGCTGATTTTTTTCTCTCAATCAATTCTCTGCAATGGGGAATTTAGCAGACATTTTCAACGTAGTTCTATATAAATATTTTGCCAAAGAGTGTAATTTTCTGTGTATTTAACAAAGAGAGAAGGGTTTTCACAAATAAAAGAACAACCCATTACAAATAAGGAAAAAAATATAATACAACCAATACAATAAAATATAGTACAAAAGGACATCAACATTTTCCCTCAAACTTGTTTGTAGGTATCAATCATTGCTAGCTTGTCTGATTTGTTGAATTTCCACTTTAGAAAGCCTTTAGTTAACGCATCTGCAATTTGTTCTGTTGTCGGAAGGTAGAATATGCATATTACTCCCTCATCGATCTTTTCCTTTACAAAGTGTTTATCGACTTTAATATGTTTATCGACTTTAATAGAAATTTTGGAAAATAGAGAAAACCTCAGCTTTATCAGTGATAAGGTAAACCCAGGTAAGACAGGTATGATCATCAATGAAGGTTACGAACCACCGTTTTTCAGATGAGGTTGTTATCTTGGATGGTCCCCAGACATCACTATGAACAAGAGTGAAGGGTTGGGTTGATTTGTATGGTTGTCAAGGAAAAGAAACTCGATGTTGTTTGGCCTGAATACATACATCACAAGATAAGGTAGACACATCAATTTTAGAGAAAAGATGTGAAAATAAATATTTCATATATTGGAACTTAGGGTGGCCTAAACGAAAATACCACAACATACAGTCTTGTTCAGAAGTGGTGAAATAGGAAGATAAGAGACTAGTTCTATAAATGCTACTAGAAGAGGTATTGTCATCAAGGAAGTAGAGTCCCCTACTATGTCGGGTAGTATCAATCATATTCCTCGAGCACAAGTCTTGAAAAGAAACAAAATCAGGTAAGAATATTGCTTTGCAGTTTAATTCATGAGTAATCTTGATTATCGAAAGCAAATTATAAGAAAGTTTGGGCACATGCAAAACATTATGTAAGGAGAGCCCTGCACAGAGAGAAGTCTTCCCCTTTCTAGTAATGGGGGCCAAGGAACCATCTGCAATTCTAATTGTCTCATTGCCAGCACAAGGAATGTAAGACACAAAATGTTCATAGGACCCTGTCAAACTGTGGCACTAGAATCCAGAATCAAGGGGTTCGTCCCATCAACACTAATAAGACCGAAGGAGTGAGGTATACCTGATTGGACAATGACACCTAAGGTAGCAACTGAGATTGGTTTGGTTCCTGTGTGGATAAGATTGTTGAGGAGGTTCAGCAGACTCACTCACATACGCCCGCCCTGTGTTCTGTTTGTCGTTGGGAAGGCGTTTCTGACCTCCTGGAGGACAACCATGTAACTTCCAACATTGTTCTTCGGTATGCCATTGTTTTTTGCAATGCTCATAGACAGGAATTGGTTTTCCATTATGCTTGTCACTTCCACTGTTAGAAGACCTCGCACTAAAAGCAGCGAAGTCAATAGTAGGAGTTGTGTAAATATTCATAGCACTTGTGCGATCTTCCTCGAGGTGGATTTCAGAACAAACTTCCATCAGGGAGGGAATCGGTCTTTGGTCTAGTATACGCCCTCAAACTACATCAAACTTAGGGAATCGGGGCGTGGGGAGCAATATAGGCCACAAATGAAGAAAATGATTGGACAGATGGGATGACTGGTGCTGTCTGAGGAGGAAAAACCCACGCATGCAACTCCGGCGATGGCACGTGGGAGCATGTGAGGCTTGTTTGACGGTGCAGACGACTGTAGAAGTAACAAAAATTTATTTTCTAACGTTTTCTGTAGGCGGCTGAACCATTCGTCCATGGCTGCACTCATCCGAGCATCGACGACAACACTAAAACTGGTGGCTATCTCTTTTGTTTGATTTTCATCAGTGGTTTCATTTTCCAGGATTTCTAGGGTGTTCATTGTTTCGCTCTGATACCATATTGAAAGGAGAGACAAAGAGCACACATCAATTTACGTGGAAACCTGAGTACGGGGAGAAAAACCATGATTGTTTGTCCTTTATTCTTTTCTAATGAATAATACAATAGGTACAAGGGAGAATAAATAGAGTATACAACATAATCTAAGAAAAATATTCTAATATTCTAGGATTCTAACAAGGAAAATATTTAGAAAATAAGGAAAGGATTTTAACACCATTAAATCGAATCATGGTGATTTGGATAGCGGGATTATTGGAATGGATAGGATTGTCGACTTTAGCCATAGATATCTTAGTATACGACGTGGCAAAAACAACAAAGATAAAAAACCGAAGAGAATTGATCTCAAAATACCAACCAAATCCATCATCGGTGAGGGACGACTTGTAAAGGGATGATCAGCAAGGATTAGGATGAACAACAGCGAAGACAAAAAAAGAACACCAACTTACAGTCAAAAGACCCAAGAACACGCGGTTGCTGACGGCATCTAGCAATTTGAGGTCAGCAGTAGCAATAGGTTGTAGTAGAACAACAGTTGGTGATAACCCTCGAGGCGACGGACTGTAAGAGTTTTTTGGTATTTTAGGTTTTAAAGAAATTAGGGTATTTTTTAAGGTTTCAAAAACCTTTTCTTTTATGGAAGAACAATCCATTACAAATAAGGAATAAATAATTTTGGCAAATATAATACAAGGGCAACCAATACAAAAAAAAAATGAAATAATCAACATATGTATACACAATTTTTTTTTAGCAACAATATACTTGACGTCTGTTTTCAATACTGTTTAAAAATTGTGATTGGTGTTCATAATATGAAGGTTGTTTGCTCGAGGCCATGATTACAGCGGCAAATTATCTAAGAAATAATGAATTGTTTCAGAAATAGGTCATCCATAATATAAACTTAAAGAAATGAAAGGGGAAAAAACTTCATAAAAGAAAAATTCTTAAGCACATCCTTTTCTTGAAATTACATTTCTTAAGCCCTAAACTAATTGAAAAGATGTTTGACTTTCTCATTCACTACCCTTGGTGTTTAATGCTTAATAGAAGGTGAATGAACAACCTGGCTTGAGGTAGAGATAATCCCCTTTCAAAGCAATGGCTAAAGGAATACTACAAAAGCAGAGTTTGACTATAGTTACATAAGATATTTGGATGTTTACTGTTTGTTGTATCAAGGATAAAGAATGTATTTTTCAGTTGTGGTTGCTTTGTTGCCCTGTTGATCAGGAAAGGATAGCTGGTGCTAAGCTGATGGTATGCCTCATGTCAAGTGAAGATCCAATTTTGGAATGTATTTCTGGAGGATTACTAGAAGCGAGAGATGTGCTCTCAAGTGTATCTTCTTCGGATCCTTCAATTGAAGTCCAACAAATTTGCCAAAAGATGCTCCACTGTTTGATTTCATCATCATAATTGGATAATGATGTTCCTGTCTTGAATTTTTAATCATAAAAGTCATTGTAAATGATAGCAATTGGTAAAACCTATGGTATATTTGGAGGATTATTTTTGTCTACTATGGTATATTTGTAAATAGTAGTAATAGTAGTGATTTTAAATACATGGTACATCAGTTGAAGGACTCTTTTAGCATGGGCCTCACCTATCAGTTAATTTTTTTTTAAAAAAAGAATTATTGTTTTTTATTTTTTATTTGTCCTAAATGAAAGAAATGAGTTCAAATAAGGAAGATGTGATTTTAACAGCTCTTGGCCGTTGACATGTCTTAATTAGTTGAGTGCTCAAATTGAACACACTTCAAAACTTATCTCATTGACGAAACTCTTAGTCTCTTAGTATATTGCTGTTCAATTATATCCCCATTAGATATGGACTGTTTACTTAGTTTAAAACGTGGTTAAAAAAAAAAACTGTTCGGAGTTATTTCTTGTATAAATGAAGAGGTATGCTTCTTCCAATACACAATTGATGTTCACTTGCTTTCTATAAGCCAAAGTTCCAACCTCTCGGTGGCTTAGTATAACCCAATTGGTGAATGAATGTAGTATAGAAATGTAAAAATTGGTGCCTTGAATGCTATTTGATGTCCATATTGTATGCTTGAGTATGAGGGCTCAATCCTTCTTAGGGGTGTTGGGTTGGGTGGGATTGAGAGGATTTTTTGGACCAACTAAAAATTTTGGGTTGGCCATGACTATCTAAATAGGGTCTTCCCTACCCAATCCTATCGTTCAATTTGAGGTTGGATTGAGTGGTCGGTTATTTGTTTTTTTCCTTCTATTTTTTAAATGTTTTAAGTACACTTGAAAAACACTAAGATGAAAGAAAAAACAAAAAAACCATAGAGATTGAGGTATTGAGCAGTGAGGTTTGAGCAGATTGACAGAACGATCGAACTAAAGTACACTAAGGCAAAGTTGAATGGACTGTGCATTGACCTAAATTGAAAGGGGTTGGAGTCGATGAAGGACTACATCAAAAGAGGGAAAGTTTGAGATGAGAGGTAGGTGAAATCAAAACATAAATTGAGAGTTAGAGAGGTTGATGACATGATAGAATCAAACCCAAAGAGAATAGAGATTACATTTGCGGACTAATCATGGATTAATTCTTCCATTTATCTTATGAATAGAACAAGCCTAATCGACTGTCTGATAGTGTTGGACATACTTCTTTGATAGAGAACCAACTTGGATGTCAATTCCTAAATTAACTAAATAGGTGTCACCCAAAACATCTACATATTTAATCCTATTCAACTCTTAGATAGATTATAATATTGGATTAAGCCGACCTAGCCTAACCTATTTAGGTAGCACCCAAAACATCTGCTTGGTCAATTGTATTAACCTTCTGGGTTTATTATGTAACGACACAACTCTTCATACTAATTTGAGGTCATTACTACTAAAACAAATAAAGATTTATTTATAAAAATAAATAATATAAGACACTAATTTTTTAATTAAAATTTAATAGAAGACACTAATTTTTTAATTAAAATTTCAAATACTCATATATAAATGAAAAATAAAATAGGTAGAAATAAAAGTAGAAGGTAAAATTCTAGTTCAAGCCCTATTTAACTTTTAAAGAAAAATAACAAAAAAGTAATTCATAAGTTCGATAAATTTGAATAAAATACTGAAAACATGGATGGCGAAAGCAACATATAATTTTTCCTATGTCAAGTCACCGTCACTCTCATCATTTGCCAAATTTTCTTTATCTCTACCTCTGCTTAAAAAATTAAACATATGAGTGACTAATAAACATATACTCAATAAGGGGTCTGTTGGAATTTATGTTCTAAAACTCGTAGATTGTAAATATAATTCATTGGTTGTTATTAATAAAATGTTATTATTGTAATAATTATTATTGATTATATTATTAGTTTTGTTTTAATAACCAAAATTCAATAAACTAACATTTTAAGTTGTTTAACGAGTCTTGAACAGTATGTAGAGACATACATAAATCAAAGTTCGAGATCAGCTTAAAAGGTCTATAGTATAGGAATATGGTTTGGTATCTTATCCTGGTAACACTATGGATGTTACCAGGATACGGCTCACTTTGTATTTGAAACAAACACAATGATCCAATGTGTTCATGTAGTTAACATGCAAGTGGGGGTATCCTATGCAATGAGATTGCATCAGATCGAACATCGAAATAATAACTACTAGATGTAACTCCATTAACTAGTTAGGTTTCTATTTCACTAGGATGACCTAGGTAACTTAGTCTTAATCCTGAGTGTATTATGAACTCATTTTCGCGAGGGATTGCCCTTTAATTTGTATGAGTGAGAGTGACCAAATCACCCACTCAATAAGCTTATCATTTTGGGGAGAAGACTGAGTGGGGAGCTGGGAACATAATTACACAAGATTGAATTAATTTCTTTCATATTTTAAGGTAAGTAGATAAGTGTTCCCTTAAATGATGTCTCCAAGACTTGAACAAAGGTTTCTACCTTCTCTATGACACAAGAGGGGTTTGTGTTTAATGGTAGGACCATAAACAAGTTGTTCATTAGAGAAGTACAGTATTTAAAGATTAAAGGTAACTTATGGGTAAAATAGTAAATTGACCCAGCTGGTGTTACGAACATTCATGATGGACTAACTGATTGTTATTGGTCTATATCTGTGGACACAAAAATATATCTACAGTGAGAAGACTTCAACTGTAAGTCTTTAATGGAGTGTACACACAATTAACGAATATTGATTAATGTGGTTAATTAGTTTAGTCAATTAATCTCAAATCTTTATAACTTCTTATCTGTAGGTCCATTAGGTCTCCTACCTAGCTCACAAAGGGTAATAAAATTTATTTATATTGGTTATAATTTGAAATGTTCAAATTCCCTTTGAAAATTAGTATAATGTATAGTGATACATTATAATATAAAGTTTATCAAATTTTATTATATAAATTTAATTTTAGATATGATTCAAAATTAATTTATGAGAGATAAAATATTTGAATGAATTCAAATATTAATTTAATGTGAATTAGATTCACATTAAAAATATTGGCCATGAGAGAAACTTATATTTGAATATGATTCAAATTTAATTTAAGTTAAATATAAGATATTTAATTCAGCTATTAATTAATTGAACAAATAATTAATAGTTTTGTTTTATTTTATTTTATTAAATCTATAAGGTATTAGAAACATATTCATTCAACTAAGATTTGAATGAAATATTAATTAAATATGATTTAATTAATTATATGAATACAAATCTATACATTCAAACAAATATTATTTGAATGAAATACTAATTAAATATGATTTAATTAATTATTAACTAATTAATTAACTATTAATTAATTAGTTGATTTTATAATAGAATCTCATGATTCTCTCATACTTATTTTCATATTCCAAGAAGGAAAGAAAATATTAAATATATAGAAGAAAACAATTTTCTTGAACAAATTTATCAACAGAAAAAAAGCCAATAATTTTGCCCTTTCCAAGAGAAAATAGTTTCTCTCAAATATCTCTAAACCTTTTCCCATTCCAATTGATTCCTCAAAACCAATCTCATCCTAGAAGATAGGGAGGTCTCCGACGAGTGGTGTCCCAATTTGGAGAATTAATTAGTAGATTCAGGGACGTCAACAAAAGTAACTTCTCTATATTTTTAAATTAAAAGTATGCTTAGCCTTTAAGTCTTATTAAGAAAACTAGTTTCTTAATTATTTTTGCCAATGTACTGGTATTTTGAGATTTCAAAATAAAATTGAGGAATGGTTCGATAAATTCTTCGGCTATTGTAAGGCTTTTATCCCTTCACTTGCACGCGTAAATAGAGATGAGACGTAAAGAAAAAAACAAAGAAAGCGTCTCAAAAGGAGGACAAATAGATTGCTTACCCCGGAATCGTTACAGATTTTCTCGAATCATCGATCAAAGAGTTTAAATAGATAATTTTTTCAAGGGGTGACTGCGATAGGACCCTATGTAGTGAACTTGTTCTACAAAGGCTTCATTAGCGAAAACGAACACTACACCATGGTCAAAGGGAAAAAAGTTGACTTTGGGACAAACGTCATCCATGAGTTCTTTGATTAATGGAAAATGAGATTGGACATGACATCTTAAAGAACCCAAGAGCTCAAGACTTAGAGAGTGCGTTGAAGAAAGTGGTTTGGCCCGAGACAATGTTAGATATCACGCCAACAGGAAAGTATCAGCTCCTCCCACACAATTTGAACACAGAGGCTATAATCTGGCTAGTGTTTGTGAAGAAAAAGATCATGCCTACTCGCCATGACAACAACATCTCCATGGAAAGGGTAATGTTGGTATACTGCATAATGAAGGAGATCCTGGTGAACATTGGCAAATAATAAGCGAGCACATCATTGCATGGGTCAAGCATTATCGTAGAGCAAGACCTTTCTCGCACTTAATTGAATAATTGTGCTAAAGGGCATGCCGACGAGAGAAACTTCCTCAGGTGGAGGTGAAAGATGGAATTTGGTCACTATCAATCCTTCACTGCATCATAGCCATTCACACCAAGAATGTAAAGTCAAAACGCCTCAAAATCAAGGAACGTTGTAAAGAAGTTGAAGAAGTATTGGATGGCATGATGACGTTGAAGAATAAGATGAGAAAGAAATACCCCACTGAAACGCAAAATCAAGACAAGGAGGAAGCTTTAATATCGAAGAAAGGACTCTAAGGACATCTAGCAAAGTCCCAAAAAGAAGAAGAGAAAGCCCGCTGACCTGACCTCTACCCCACATCCAAATCCTCCAAGGTTACCACCACTTAAACTCTCGAAAAGTCCACGACGGCAAGCTCCTCCCCAAAAATCCAAAAAGACCAAACCACAAAGTCTAAATTGCCTGCTTCCTCCTACCAAATCCAAAACATTCTTGCTTTACAAGGGCAAAATGTAAATAATACCCTTGCCTTCATTATGCAAAATAATGATGGAACTCCAATAATCCAGCGACAATAGGAAAATCCTCTAACTCTTGTCTCCAAATCAACCAACCAAACCAAACCATTGAGCCATGAGGGATCCAATAAGAAGATTTTCCAAGAGTACTCCATCTGTGACCCCTTCGCATTAATTAACGACGTGTTCAAGAACCAAGAAGAAGTGAAGGACAGCCCTAAGTTGTTTCCAAAAAGAGAGAAATTTGTTGAGAAGATTATTAATGACCCACTCCAAAGGGAGCATGTAAATCGTGAGATAGATGGCGAGATGAATCTTTCCTCACTGCAAAAGCCTATCGTAGAGACTTCTTCGCGGAACGCCGCATTACATTTAAAGAGAAGGAAATGAATGTAGAAGACGTTGACGAGGATTATATCTTCAAGTTCATGAATGAAGTCATTTGTAAGCCAATGATGTGAGGATTTGAAGATATGATCCAGTGCCAGAATATCCTTCAAGAAACGCAATTGTGAAGTTAGAAGCAAGTGAGCGATTAGGAATTAAGAATGGATAATGCAAATGCATCTACTGAGGCACACCTAAGTCAACAAGATGAGAAAATAACGGAGCTCATAATGCAAAATGGAGAGCTCCAGGTTAAACTTCTTGGAGTCTTGAACAGAACGAGGCTCTAAGCGAAAGAATAGAAAGATTGACTGGCTTGGTCGAAGTTTTGGCAGAAAGACGAGACACACAGTTTATCGCATTATTGAGATATCAAAGTATGTTAGTGTGTGTTACAATCCCAACGCCTCAGGTTCCACTTAGCTTAACAAGTCCCTTAACGTGTTTTGATTCGATGGTACAAGCAAAGATGAATCCACCATAACCGCCAACAGAACCACGTCCACTACAACCTCCTCTTCCACTGCCTCAATCTTAAAGGTCCATGTTAAACTTTTCTATTCCTTAAGCCTTTTGTATATTTTTATTATTTGCCTTTGTAAATTATATTTATTTGTAATTATATCCTTTAAAATACAAGTACATATTTTGGCACAAGTATTGCACGTTGAGTTTTCCTTATTGCAAGTAAGTCCTCGCATATTAGCACTTTAATGTGAAATAAAGTTCCTTTTGTTATTTGGACATTTAACTTGTTAAGGAAACTTACTTGGAAACATTTCTATAGTTTATTAGGCAATCAAGCTTTACCTCAAACCTCTTTTGTAATAGTTTCTAGACTAATCTTAGCATTCAAATTTTTGCAATGAGGACATCACTAATTTCTAAATTTAGGGGTGTGTGAGGTCCATGCTAGAGCTTTTGAATTTTTTTAAAAATCATGTATGGCGTTTTAAAAATAAGGTGTTTTAACAAAAGTTAAAAATAAAGCCAAAATTTGTACAAAATTTGAAAATTCTTGTATTCATTTATTGAATCAAAATAAAAACTCCTATGTTGCCTTCTCTCACAAAAATAAGAAGATTAACTTCAAAGTAAAAGTTAGAGAGTTGAGTAATAAGAGGCGATAAGCGTTATGGTTGAGGAGAGAAACAGATTGATAGAGTACTTGTGATTTTTCACTCAATGCCAAACTGCAAGTGTATAAACCCTAAACCTTAAACCCAAAATAAATTGAAAGCATTCTTTTGTCGAATAAAAGGACTCAAAACTCTTTGTAAATTTTAGCCATTTCTGATTTTGAAAAAAAGATTTCCTGTGGAAAATGAGCAAGAGTATTTTGAATATTAAGCTTCCCGTATTTTAAACTTAAAAATATTTTCATAGAGAGAAGTATGCGATGAGAATAAACTCCGAATAGCGAATGAAACTTGATCGTGTTTTGAGAAGTTTAGAAACACTAAGGGGAAAGTAAGACTTTGAAGAGGATGGTGCTTAAGGACAAGCATGATTTGGAGAGATGCTTGAGGACAAGCATTATTTTAAATTTAGGGGTGTGATAACTTGTAGAAATACAAGTTATTATGGTCTTTTAGGTAGAATAATGGACCAAAATGTGTGGTAAATGCACCAAAAAGCAAGTTATTAACAAAAGAATAAGTTATTTAGAAATACACTATACATAAGCTTCATGCCTACTTTACTCCATTTTTAGTGTTCAAACGCAATATTATTAACAAAAGATTAAGTTAACAAATTACAGAGAAACTCGCGCAAATACAAAGTGAGAAGACCAAATTACCATATGAGAAGAGGTTTGCTAGAAGACAAAAGTGACAGATGGAGTGATGTGACTTGACGACAAGGACACCTTTCGATGCTAACATGGTCAGGAAGATAGATTTTCCGTCGAAATATGCTTATATAAAGAACTCCATCACCATCAAGAACGGAACAATCAGACATCTGAATGGACCGGTCAAACGCTTGAACGGGCAACTACCCCCTTGTTTGAAGAGGTGCGTAGAAAACTAGAGAGTTGGTGGCAAGGTTATCCTTACCGCCACCTGTAAAGTACATCTTCATCTTCTTCAGTCAGCTTGTGGAGTGAACGCCTGTAGCTGAGTGGATAAGATCCCATTTTCGTCTCCCCTTAACTTGTAATGCCTTTTCTTCTTTCCATTTTTGTATTTCTTTACACTGTATATTGGTCATTGTAAAGTGGTCAAAGGTCTACAGTCTTTAATACAATGTATACTTATGCCTTTTTCAATCCATCCATCTATATATTGTTCGTTTATCTTTGTTTTAGTCTTAGTTTAGGTTTATGATGCATGCTTGATAAGAAGCTTTACTTATAATTCCTATCGTGTTAGCTGAGATATTTTCATCATTTGACCAGTGTATGTCGCCAACTACCTAAGAGGGTAAGTAGCAAGGATGTGGCTATCATGCACAAAGAAGAGTTTTCTCGCCTTAACAAGATGATTTTCATCATTTGTATCCTGAAAGATGAACAAGTGTGAACAACAAGCGCTGAGAGTTTGCTATCCTTAAACTCGAAGCTCTATAAGTAATATAAGTAAATACTTCTAGATGTATCTTGTTTAACTAGGCCTAATCATTTGGATCCCGGAAAGAGACAAAGTGTGACGTTCAATTACTCTGAGAAGAGAACTCCTTAGTCAAAAGCTACTTTAATGAGTTATATCGCATTGAGGTGGTCATATAGCTTATTTGCCTAATAGTATCAAACCTTCCTCCACCCTTTCCTCAATACAAGTTAGTTCACGCCCCATTTTCATCTCCTTCTTTCTATCAACCACCCTCATCAAGTCACCTTTGTCGTATCTCTAGTAAACTCAAGTAGTTATAATTCTTTTACATTCTTTTACTTTATTTGTCATAACACCTAAGTGAGAGGTAGACCCTATAACTAAGCTTTGATATCAGTTCTCACTGTTCATCCTCTGTACAATGAGGACTTCGAAATAGGTAGTGAGGATATTGAAAGCATTTTGCATGCAATGATCATGTCCACTCGCATGATGAAGAGAATAATAGAGAGCATTTTGCATGCAATGATCCGTATTCAATGACACGTAATGAGAATTTAAATAATAACCCCACATCAAGGTTACACACCACAAACTTAACATACAAATTGTAGCAAGGTCGTACAATTTTGGTCTGACTGAATTAATTCAAGGCAAGTTTTTTAGAATATTGTTCTCAAGACGACACAAATTATTCTATTTTAAGTCCCATTAAACTCAATCCCAATTTCAATACAATCATGTTCAACAAGCAACATATTTAGAGTGAGAGTTTCAAAAACGTCAAGCAAGAGCCAATAAAAAATCACAATTAGAAGTAGCAACTATTAAGGATTTTGACGAGATTGTAATTCAGGTCTCTTAAAACCTTTCAACTTTTCTTAGCCAACATGGTCTGATTAAGGATGTGGAGATCTCTAAAACTTGAACTACCAATTTTTTTTTCAAACAAAGTTTACTCCAGCTAGTGCAATGGGCTTTTCTTTTTTCCTTAAATGAGATCCACCAAAACCATGCTCAAACTTTGTTGATATTGCACAAAGTCCTTTGGACAATTTAAAGTAGCTCATAGTATAAATTGGGATAACTTTAGCATCAAATTTAATGAGGATCTTCTTCCTAGTTTTTTAGAAGAGACTCTCTTACCACCCCTGATGTACTTTTGAAACCCTATCCCTCAATTTGTTAAAATATCGAGATTTGTTTCTCTCATCATGAGCCAATATCTCAGATATATACCAAAAGAGTTTTACCTTTTTAACACCAATGATTTTGCTAATGTCACCAGCCAATGGGTTCCCAACATTCTTACTTGTAATAAATTCCAATTTGTTTAGATCGACTTTAATTTTTTTGCCGAGGTTGTCTGATAACCTTTAAAAATAGAGCGAATCTAACGACACTCTGCCTGAAGTTCTCCTGTTGGATGATACATTAATAAACACCAAAAAGCCGATAGAGGTCACATAACTCATGATTAATTGGATCAAATAATGGCTAAACCAGGAAAGGTGAGCATAGCTTAAATAAAGGGTCATTCAACTCTATCGTAATCCTTACTCATATCCTACTTGCGAGCCACCCATCCCTTCTTACCTTTTGGTGTATTGATGATAACATGAGTACATTCAAAACCCAAAATGGCATTATAAGTAATAAGTATATCTAAAATAAAATTTAATTGAACATGAAAAATAACCCAAAGACCTCACAATGATTTTATAATTGACGTCGCAAAGGTTGATAGGATGGAACTCGTCCATGTGCTTAGGTTTTGGAACTGTGGGGATAAGAGTGATGTAGGTTTTATTTATGGGGCTCACACCCTTTCCACGGTTCCAAACCTTCGGCTATATGTTGCTAGTATCAACACACCTACGATATCCTAAACTTTTGATAGAAATTAGCATGAATACCATCAGAGTCAGTCCATTCTCAAGCCCAAAAATTTAGATGGCCTAAAATATCTTATCTTTTAGAGAATGACCTATCTAGCTCCCTATTATCTAACTTAGATAGACACCCAAGCAAGCAATCAATGATGTTAATGGAGTCAGAATCACCTTTTAGACATGATTGGAACAATTCCTTAAAGAAGTTGATAGCCACCACCCTTAACCTTATCTTCATTACACACCTAAGTTTCATGGTCGTCTATAATCCCATCAATCACATTTTTTCTTTTCCTAGAAAAGGCCTTTACATGGAACCATTTTTTTTTCTATCTTTCCATTTTAGCCAATCCTCGCAAGGCCTACTTTTCCAATATTATTCTTCTTCATCCAACAAAATTTTGAGGTTCTTTTTAGCGTTAGAAAGACTGAGGTCTCAGTCTCTAGTTAAAGAGCCTCATGTCACTCCATCCTAGATCACTAAGGTGAAACTCATCGATATCTTCACGAAAAAGACTCATCTCACTTGGGTACGCCCTACTTCACCTTTCTTCTCATTAACTTCAATAATTTCATTGAAATTACCTTGAGAATCCAAGGGAGATTGGAGTACCCACATAATCTCTTCATCAAAATTGATGAATCTTGCCTTTTTTTCGAAATAGGATTACCATACAACCTAGAAAATCTCCACCTACCATGCTCATTGCTAATTATATTGTTGATATGACCTAAGAAAAGAGAAGATATCAAGAACAAGAGGTTTTAACACCACAACAGCAATAAAGTGCCACTATTCCTACCACTAGGCAAGGTGAAGAAGTAATCAAAACTCATTATACATTTAACTTTCTCTTCAACCACAACCATAAACATGATTTTGAAAAGGAACACAATTTGAAGATTATCCCTTTTGACAACACATCTAAGGGCACGAAGCGTTCGAGGGTTCCCCAATCGGCCTCAAACGTTCTGATAAAAAGTATCGTGGCATTCGATGGGGTTGGCTCTCATCCTTAGTCAAAATCCCTTTGCTCAAGTTGGAGTAAACAAGTCTACCCTTCTTACTTAGCTCATATTTATTACCAACCTAAAAAGCTTGTCTGAAAGGTGAGATGTCATGCCCCCACCTGAAATAGGTCCCTTCTTCACGTTTCAGTGTGCACGAATGGGTCTTGGGTAGCTCCAACGCTCCTAAGCAAAGTGCCAGAATGCTCGAACTTAAACTTAGACTTTTCTCAAGCTTAAACTTGAACTTTATTTAAAGAGACTGTCAGAACGCTCATCCCTTAAAACTTAAGCTTCTATATAGTAAGTACTTGCTTTGCATTTTGAAAACACAACACTAATTAGCTTGGGAGAACTTAATAACTTTATTCCTTCAATAACAAACTTTGTACAACTACAAGGTAATGCTTTAAGAACTCAAAACTTTAGATTTAAACTCCAACACCTAGCACAACTCTTATGTATGTCACAACGTAATGGCTCGCTTTCTTTACATGGCCTTCTCGTTTTTCTTACTTGGAAAAGGAAAACTTAAAATGTAAGCCTAGCGTTTAGTGAGTGACATTTTATAAAAATCTTTGTGGAATTTAAGTACATGCATAAAACCATTTTACAAGATCAATTTCACGATGCCTTAACACGCGCTAGGAATAATAAACCATAAACACCTCATTAGCCTCTACTTATCCCTTCTGATTGAGCATTGAGCCTTCTCCACACATATACTATTGTGATATTCTAATTTAACCACCAGTATTACTGGAGAATTTGTATTCAATTCTAGTTGTTTAGGCAGTTAGCTAGAATGTGGACCTCTCAATGCATCAAGCCACATTCTCACCATGCAGACCACTCAACGCATGGTTATCTTGACTTATAATTACACATAACAACTAGCTCATGATAGAAAAAAATCTAATGGTTTACTTGCATACAAGCATTTCATTCAAGAACATAAAATAAGTACTTTAACTTAGAAACAAACTGCTAAACGGGCATGCTTTTCTTATAAATCATAATCAAAATGATCACACACACTTTATTGTACATAACATGACTTTGAAAGAAAAGCTTGTAGGTGGTTGGAGAATCATGACGTTGAAGAAGAATGCTTGCGTTTAAGTACTATTGCGATAAAGCAAGGCGATGCGGTAGGACTAATAGGCAAGGAAGAAGCATGTGTTTTATGCTAAGAGCTAAGGGCTCTATGTAGTAACGTAGGGTGAAGTACTTATACCTAAGTATTGTTGCGATAAAGTAGGTGTTTTACTGAAGGGGTAGAAGATCGTGTGAAATTTCAAGAAGAAAGTAAATGTTT
Organism: Cucumis sativus; assembly: GCF_000004075.3. Lineage (NCBI taxonomy): Eukaryota > Viridiplantae > Streptophyta > Magnoliopsida > Cucurbitales > Cucurbitaceae > Cucumis > Cucumis sativus. Next base: position 21,741,229 of record NC_026658.2, read on the forward strand.
TTTTGTTTTCCAAGAAGAAAGTGGGCCAATAAATAGTTGAGCATTCCAAGAAGATAAGGTTAGTATTCCAAGGGAAATTTCAAGCCATGAGTGATAGTTGGCAACATGTTGAAATTATATTGGTTGAATGACCTGATGAGTTGTAGCTTGACATGTGCAAAGCATGGAGATGACTCATTGGTTTGAAAGGTCACTGTAAATAGGATAAAAAGGCTGGAAGAAAGGAGAGAGGATGTAAACATTCCGATGAGTTATTAAAAGAGAGAGTTGAGTGTTGAAAGGCCAATTGAGGGAATTACTAAGCGAGAAGAGGAGGCCGAAAGCAAAAAGAGAATGAGTTAAGGCTAAGATTTTTTTTGAGTGATTTTTTATAAACAAATAAAAAAAGTGTTTATGATCCTTATTGATGAAAGAAGTATTATGTGAATGCTTTTATATAAAAGAAAGAATTGCATTGAAAACATTTCTTTGTAACTTTATGTTTGATGTTTATCTCATGGAATTGATACTAATGTGGTGTTGTGTATTAAAAGTGAAGCTTTTGAGCTAACACTTCTTATTTATTAACTGTGATGATTGTATGATGTAGGGGGTTGTATGATTTACTACAAGACGTTGGTGGAAATTCCAAGTTTAACGCAAGACTCTGGTGAATTGAATCTCAGGTCTAAGCGATTAGATGTGTATGGGAGAATCCTAGGTCTCGACAATGAATGATGAACGTCTTGATTAATGAAATGAGTTGAATTTATTGTGATTTATGTGGTTATAAATTGATGTGATGAGAAATTTTGTTTATGAAATTAAGATCGATAACATTGAAAATGTTGTATTCCCCAAAAGATATTTCCTACACCCATCACTCTCTAAGTCTTTGACTTATGCTTTAAGTTTCCTCCTCCCCAAGATGTCAGCATTGAAGTCAAGTAAAAGAAGGTTTTCAGGCGTGGAAGCTAAGTAAAGGAGGGTAAGATGGGTTGTTAATGTAAACTTGTGCGGCGAGCAAGTTTTGTTCTTCTATTGTGTGTTTAAGGCGAGTTTGTAGGAAATTCTTATACTCCCAAACGCCGGAGGCTGTGACTCAATTTTGAAGAGATGTCAAAGGTAGCATCCCGGTTTTATGAAGCCCAAGCTAGGCGATGAGTGGAAGAACTAAGCCAGGCATGAAGAGCGTAAAGTCATCATTTTAAGTCTTGTTGTAATTGTAATAAAGTTGAATTCTATTTGTACTTGGTGTAAAATGTTAACGTAATAAAGAGAATAAGTTATGTTTATTCCGTTGTTTTATAATTTGTGTGTATCGCTTAGTCACTAAAGAGTCAATTTAAGCTAAGTGTTGAAATTTAGGTGATGGAGCTAAGTGTGAAAGTTAAGTCTCTCTGCTGCGATGAATGGTGAAAGTCCTTGAAGTCCAAAGCTTAAGCTTTGCGATAAGGCAAGTTGAAGAAGTTGTTCCACTTACAAGGCATTCAACGTGTCTTCTCGTGACACGCCTCTATCTGGTTGCATGAAGTGACATTTGGGGGCGGGACGTGACAATAAGTGGTTTGTCTTTATTCGTTACACGAGTAGCTAAATTTCTAAGGGGTTAAGGGGCAGATTCAATCCATAAGAATGAATAAAGACGTAGATTTAGTTTGTTTGATTTGTGTTGTGACGCCACGCTTAATGCATCGAAAGATTAAGTTAGGTAAAGTCAGTTAATTGCTCGAAAGAGTAAGTGACGAAGACCCAATCAAATAGATTTAGAAATTAAGTGTGGAAATAAGAACAAGCTTATCGCATTGTGAACATTATTTGGATCTAGAAATAGAGTATTTATGGCATGTTGATGCCAAAAGGGTGTCTTGTATGTGAACTAATAAGTAAAGTCTAACTTCATTAATAGATTGGAGAAACTTCTTGACCCTGCTCTACCACATACTTGCAATCAGTTAGATAAAGATCTAGGTCACTTTCAACTCATCCATCGATTTTCACTCGAGCAGTATGGTTAGCACAATTAATTCATTGCCAACCTCACATCTTTAAGCATTATTTTCTTGACGAGAAAGTGTCAATTAAGTTCAAGATCAATAACAAAGCTTTCTCTGTGTTCAACCCTGGACTCCCCATGCCGTAGTCTAATTATTTACATTTGGATTAGATTAGAAAATGTTGTATCACACATATATATCTCATATCAACGCATACATCCACTGCATAATTATTGTAACCCAACACATACGACATTTACACGCTACAACATTAGACATTGACTATTCTTTGCTCGTTTTTTTTAGCAAATTAATCCATATAGATTTCAATTTAATAATATCCTTTTCAACCTTGAACTAGCTATTTTCTTCATAAAAAAATAGAATTTTTTATTATTAGATAAAAATGATGGATGGCCTAAATATTTTATTCACATGCTCCTTCACGTAGAGAATTGAAGAATATGAGCTACATAAATCTTAATATATCATGCATAATTGTGATCGAAAGCAACAACGAACTAATTAACTTTATTATAATAATTTAATTTACATTATTTTATTTGAGGTCTTCATCTCATTTCATGATCGTTTGAGATTATTTAAACATCTCCCATAATTTGATTACACAAAGAACATGATACAAAGTAAGACATACCTCATCTCCTTCTTTTAACTAATTCAAACTTTAAGAATACCTACGTACCTCACCAACCCAACATAAAATAATATATAAATAGTTGGATACCGATCTCTCTCTCCTCTGCTCGTGCAAACACTTTTTAGTAACAATTTAGTCTATAAACCATATAATTGATAATCATTTTATTTTTATTATTCAAGTTTATTACTGTTATATATTTTACATTTCTAACCATTTTAATTTTCTATTATTTGATATAAATTTCATCCCAATGAAAGAAATTGTAATTGATGACCATTTTAGGAATAATAATTAAGAATATAGCAACATTTTTAAAAAATTGCAAATATAGCAAAACTATCGTTTGATAGACTTGTATTGCTGATAGACTCGTATGATCTGATCTATTAGTGATAGACCAATATTTGCAACATGGTCTATTGTTGATAGACTTATATCATTGATAGAATTTGACAAATTTTACTATATTTGTAATTTTTTAAAACATTGTTATATACTTAATTATTTTGAATCTAATAACTAAATTTGCAACTATCACTTTATTATATGATAATTTATTATTTATACTCTATCTAAATTGTTAACAAGTAAATTAACCCTAAGAATAAATTGTATTTAAACCTATTTTAAAAAATGAAAAAATCCAGTTCATATGCCTAACAACGTGAGTCAGCATATGCATGGGAAGAGGTCTGAATTCAAATTCTTCAACTCTAAGTTATACTTGATAAATATTTTTTTAAAAACAAAAATCACTTAAGTTGGTATATGCAAAGATTGAAGCAATAAAAGAGATTTATGGTTGAAATTTCTAATTTTGACATTTCATTCCTTGAATCTCCATATTGAGAGATGGCATACATGTATGTGTGTGTATATACATTCTTTAAGAGATAGGAGTATTATTGAAAGGAAAAGAAAAAAGTATTATGGGAGAAAAGGTGTGATAATTGGGTGTGCTAAAATTAGCATGACTCCACTAATTATACACCACTTGAAATTACAAAAACTCCATTGGCATTGACCTTCATTTTATATGTAAAACAAAACTAGGGAAGAAAACCCATAATCATTTCCATTTTCCAATGGGCTCTCATAGTAATCCTTTTGATTCTCCTCTTCAATTTTCCCACTGATTTCAATTTCTCTCCATCCCTTATCTTCTCCCCTCACTTCTTTATTTGTATTAATCCAATTCCCACATCTTCCTTCTTCATTTCCATCAAATTCTTCATCTCTGATCCTTCCAAAGCTCCAATGCTTCAGCTGTTCTTCGCCGTCGCTTTCTCGGCCGTGCCTTTAACGCTCTATGTGCCGCCGATTCGTAGCCTTAGTTTGTTCGTTGAAACGCTAGAAGATCTTCTCCATCACACCGCCATTCATACCATCAGAGCTTATCCTCGCTTTCGCCTTGCCTTCTCTCGCCTCTTCGCCTCCGTTTTCCGTGTTTCTTACTCCAGGTAGTTTCGATTCGATTTGTAACAAGCACTTGAGATTTTTGTTTTGCTTCTACTGCTGGTGCTGTTGTTTGATTTTGGAGATTCGATCTTTGTCTTGATTTTGTGTTTAGGAATCTTGGATCTTGGATCTTGGATATTCTCTCTTCGTTGTTGTATATGGAAGTGATATTTTTATTTGGAATCATTTCTGACGATGGGTTTTCGTTTCGTTTCGTTTCCTTCTTCTTTGATTCTGTTTCCGATCTCCTCAAAGCTTTGGATTGTTTAGATTCTCTGTTTTTGTTCTTCATTTTTCTTGTAATTAGAACATCTAGATGCAATTTCTTATGCAGATTTATGAAACCGATTCAATTCTGTTCAAATCCATTTCCTTAACTCTGGATTTTCAGCTTTTACCAAACGCGGAAGAGGCAAGAACATAATACCCTCTACGCTCTGTCGCTCTCTTCCTTTCAACTTACTTTTCTTCTTCTTTGAAAAACACACAAAAAATGGTCAAATCATTTTTCTTCATAATTGTTTTGAAATATTGATTTCATTATATAATTCTAATGCATATTTTCTTTAAGACTATTTATTTATTTTTGTTGATTTAAGATAATAACAAGGTCGAATCTCATTTGAGTTTGAATGAGTTTGAATAATTCAGGACTACCATTATTATTATAGTTTTGTTATTAACTATGACAAAAAAAAATTGAAACTATTTAAACAAAATTATTGAATTCTGTTTAGCCCATTTGAATTTTTGTACAAATAGTTTCAAATTTTTATTTATTTATGATAATTCATCTTTTCAAATACAAGGACGAGCAACTCATTCATTTCAGATTCTCAAACATAAATATAACAAATCTTAATAAATGAACAAAACATACAAGGATGTAAAGGGCATTAATGTAGCTTTTTAAAATGAGTAATTCCCAATTTCAAGCTAGCGCAGTAGATATACCAAAAGTGCAATTAAATCTAATCTCACAACTCCATTTCAACTCAACATCATCCATCTCCTACAAATTCTTACCTTTCTTACGTCTCATTTTAAAAAGTTAGAGGTTTAAATTCTCTCCCTTCAAATACTGGTTTTTAGGACTTACGTAACTTGGAGTAGTTTTTAGATATATAAATGTATACATGTATATACAATGAATTTATAGAGATTTGAATCGTACAGAACATTCTGAAAAGTTTTTTTTTTTTTCTTAATTGAAAGACATGTTTTCAGATAATAAAGTTTAAAAAATTATCAATCTAAATTGTCCAAAGTATAATTTTTGGAGTCAATTTTAGAGTATATTTTTTTTTTAAATAGAAACTTAACAAATATAAGAACTTGAAATTTTGGTTTTACTTTTAAGAAAACTGTTGGAAGGTGTAGATATACTAAAAGTGATTTTAAAAAGTAATTAATGAGATAATATACAATTTTAATTAATATGTAGTTGTAACTAATAAAATCAATTTTAATGCGGTATAATTAAGAAAAGTTATTATTTTTAACATTTTCTGAAATAAGAAAGTGCTTAAACCATGAGATGGCCCTTAACCCTAAACAAAAAAGTGTTTATTCTCATTTAATAAAACCTCTAACCATGTGTTTAACCAATTGAGTTTTGTATTATATGTTTTATCAAACTATGTAATATATTTTTAAATACAATTATACCAATATATTTTATGACAAGTTTGTGGTATTTTTTAATTTCATATCTAAAAAAATAATATATTAAAACAAAAGCATTCAATGTGGTAGAAGATAACAATTATATATCGTTATCTCATCGTAGATGATGATCTATATATATATATTGATATTTGAAAAATGACAAGTACCACTATAATGAATCAAAATATCTTCTTACAAAAATATCTTTATCAATTTAATCTTATATGAATTGGGTTATATGCTAGTTTGAAGATAAGGATTCAAATAAAAACTATACTTAAGTTATAAATTTTGAAAACAACAATCATTCGTTTTGAATTAGTATATTTATATTATATTTTAAATTTGGGTGTCGCTATTATTCTATCTTGAAAATTTAAAGAAATGTAGTTTATTACAAGGATAATTAATGAAAATGTTAATGAATTAAACTCATTACATGGCTACTATATTTCATAAGAAAAATACAAAGCAATTAAATCTTAACCTCACAAAAACAAATAGTATATGTCAATTATAAAAGATAATGAAACAATTATAATAAAGGCTGTTCACGTCCTTGCAATAACATAATTAAAGTGGCTACATTAATATATTGTTATTACATATAGTTTTCTCTTTTCTTAGGGTTGAGATAGAGTTTTTTATTTCACTATTTTAAGACAATTTAGGTATATTAAATCAACAAAATTATTAGTTTTAATTTTTAAATGAAACAAAACAAGTCCTATGAATTCATTTTATCTACAAATTGTTTATTTTTTTAAAGAAGAGAGAGAAGAAAACATTGGGAATGGTATATAAAAACCTTTAGGACTGAAAAATGTTTAAAATGGCTATAAAGATGAAATATTAAAATGAATTTATGGTAGAACATTTGTTTCCTCTAATGTACTTATAAGGAAGAGCATTTATTGTTTTATTTTATTTTATTTTTCTTTTTAATTCAAAAACGCTTTTCCAAAAAGTGCTCTATGAAAAGAAGTTGTAGGTTTTTATATCTCTTTCTAACTCTCACCATCTCATTTATGAAAAGATTGAGACCAAATGCCAACTCAAAGCCTAACACGAGACATTGTAGTTAAGAAGTTGATAGGAATAATAAATTATGGGTGGCCACAGGCCATTAATGGTCATGTCTTTAATAGTGAAATCAATATATTATTCTTCCAAAGGGAAAAGCTTATCTTGAAGCTTCAAATCTAAATTATTATCCAAAAAGAAAATGAGGGTCCTTAACGTTGGTGTTAACATAAATGATTGTTTTTAGTTTTTAAAAATAAAATAAACGGTTAAGCAACTACAAAATTAGATCAAGAGAAAAAAGAGGTCCAAAGAAGAAACGAGGAAATATGTTCTTCAAATGCATTCCAAAACATTATTCCAATGACATAATGACGTATATTGGTGAAGAAAACTCCACTCACCTTTTGTGCATATAACTAAACCTTTTGATGAAAAAGGAATTTAGATTCTTTAGGACAATGGGACAAGAGGATAATATAACATTTCACAACAACGGGTCGAATATTATTGTAAGAAATAATGTCACTACAAGAAAAATGGTCCGCAATAACAATTATTTTTTGTCATACATAAAATTTGTGGTAGTCATTGTATTAGGGGTGTACAAATATGGGTTGAACCCAAACTACCCTAACCCTTATTAAGGATTGGGTTGGGTTAAAAAAAATTAATTTTTTCGAGTTGGGTTGGGTCTCGAGTTGGAGGGTTGAAAAATTCGGTTCAACCCAACCCAACCCGAATTAATGTAATATATAAATAAATAAATAAATAAATATATATATATATATATATATATATATATATATATATATATATATATATATATATATATATTATTTTAATAAAAAAAACAAATTAAAGGTATATAAATCTTGAATTTATTGTATGAAAGTTTGAATTATGTATGTTTAAAATTTAAATGTAATAATTTTAAACTTTTATAATCATTAGAAATTAGAAATTAGAAATTAGAAAACGGGAAAAAAAATTATATATACAACCCGACAACCCAACCCAACCCATATTTTACGGATTGGGTTGGGTTGGGTTAGAAACTAAATTCGGGTTATTCGGGTTGCTAACCCAAATAACTCGAAAATATGGGTTGGATTGAGAATGTCTCCCAACCCAACCCGATTTCACCCCTACATTGTATCATCTGGAAAGGAAAGACTATCTATGACAGTTTTAAAAAACTGTCACAATAAGTGTTTTCATGATAGAAAATAAATGTTACATATGTAGTATTATTCACAAACAATAATTGTCATTATTTTATATTTTATGATAAAAAAAATTGTCACTAATCCATACATAATAGAGTAATTATCTGTCATCTTTTGTATATTGATTATAGTTATAAAATGTCATGAATTTGTATAATATAACATTTTTTTTGTCAAGAATATGTCAATCATGACACGTATTTTAAAAAATCAAATGTGATTGTTTCAATATTAATGACAATTACAAAATGTCATGAATTTAGATAATTTGACATTTTTTTGTCAAGAATAATTTTACCTTGACAGTTTTATAAAATATCAAATGTCATATATTCCTCTATTACTACATTTCTCTTTTATAATAAAATACATTAATGACTGTTCTTCTTGCACATTGTCATTACACTAACAAGTTCAATCACAAAGTACTTTGAATGCATCACACTCATATGAAAAACAAAAAGTCAACACTTTAATATATATACGTTATCATACACTTTGTAATATTCGTATAATAGGATTGACTAATAACCCTTTTTGGTAAAGGGTAGTTTACATACAAAAAGAATAAACAATGACATCTTTTGCTACCAACAAGCCTAAAATAAGTACAATGGAACCAAATTTTTGCTACCAACCATACAAAAAGACTTATATCAATCAGTTGCTCCAATATTGCTTCATTGGTCTAATGAATTCTTGCAAACCTAGTAAGAAAACAAAACTTCATTTCAGAGTATGACTGAGAACAGAAAGTTTGTACACATAAAACTCTCATAAAGCAGTCAAGTCACATGAGTGTCAAATTTGTGCATCAACAAGATGGTGGTAATATTTACAAAACTAAACAACATTGTTTTTTAGCAAGTTGAGTTGTATAAGTGCAATTTCCAACAAGATGTAACTAAGCCAAAAACAGACAAATACATGATCACATGAACAGACTAGAGCAAGCTATTATCATAGTATAAGAGCATAAAACTACCTTTACTTCCTAATAATTCAGAGATCATAATAGAAAACGCATAGTTTACCTATACAAACCAAAAAATATATTTATATGGAAGAATGAATATTGTTGTGAAGGGATAAAAGCCCTATGACAGTGAAAGATTTTACAGAACCATTCTACAATTTAATTTGAAAATTCCAAAATACCAGTACATTGACAAAAATAATTAAGAAACTAGTTCTTTTATTAAGACTTAAAAGCTAAGCATGTTTTCTTATTTTCAACTCCTTTTAAACTATAACACTCAAAACGCAATTGAGGACAAAGAAACGTCAAGCAAAGTAAATACAAACGAAAATGTAAACTTTATTAATAACAGACGTTTCATACATTATTGCAATACTTTGACCAAATAATCAAGGCTTAACCATTTCCAAGATGCCTTGAATCACCTTGCCGCAAATCCTTCAACCTTCTTCTCTACTTGGCCTAAACGTCCGATCTTGGAAGATGGATTTTTAAAACTTAAGTCTAAAAGACTTATTGAGGTTTTTATGAAAACCTTTCACAATACTTTTTCATAATCATTTTGCAAAAATAATATCAAATTATTTAAACATACCGAAAAATCATTTCATTTCACATAAACCTTTCTTTGTACTTAACAAATCATTTTATTTTGCCAAGGATCCTCAATCGTTTTCTATGCTTGGTCTCATTACATTGCGTTTAAACTATTGTATCAACAACATTCGAGAACATACATATTCATTCTTGTTGCTGAGACCATTAAGCTTTATACGCTCATTTCAACTCATAAGTCAACTTTTTATCACCATGTAGTGTGCACATAAAAGTTAGCATCATCTCAAAGTAACACAATATTCAAATCGTAGTCATCAAATCAAGCTTTAACATTATAAATCATGCTTGAAAGCATAACTTTTCATAGAAATCTCTTCGAAACATTCTCAGTTGAATTCTTCTTTCAAATCAGTAAAGAGAAATCATAATAAAGTTTTTTTTTAACATAAATTCATTTGAGAGAAAAATACTCACCAAACTTTACTAAAGAAGTCCTTCTTCTTCTTCTAGCAAGCATCTTCTCGCGTGGTTAAACCAGTAGCAGTTCAACATTTCAACAAAACTCTCATCATCCCCTCCTTAGTTACTCAAATCCTCTTAATTATAGAGTTCTTAAACTAACTTAGTCATGCATAAACTCTTTTCAGTTTGTCAGCTCCTACTTAAAACTTCATACAGGTAAATTTAATGTTCAACCTAGTCATGCTTAAATCATTAATCTTACACATTAACCCTTGTCAAATCAGATTTGACATTTTCATCGGCAGACCTTGCTTCCTGCCTAATCCAAACCGCGAATAACTTCAATCACTTAGCATTTCTCGTGAATAACCTTATCGTACGGTTATATTTTTACTATAAGAAATCTTCCACGTAAACTAAGCAACTTTTAGTTACATAGAACTCTTATCGGGAATCTAAACTCCAAGGCTTCCTAGCAGATTTCTTCTCTGTGAAACACTTAGTTATTCTCGCGAAGACCACCCAAAACTCCTATTCTAACACTCAAAACTTTCAATTAACTTACACGAAGACTTTTTCACTTCTTACCGCACAACTTCTTTCGCGAACTACCCACTTAATCACAAAAATGTATACTTAACCACAAACGATTTTATCGCTTAATCATGTCTGTGGATTTATTCAAACGCTAACTTCTTCATACTTAGCCAAATTTTATTTCCTTATCCACTTGGGTTTCACATAAACTATTTTCTTTTTGCAAAGAGCAAAAGTATTAACATTTTTTTCTTGATCAATTGATTAAAAAAAATGTTTTCTTCTAAATATTTATAACTCTATTTCTTTCTTGGAGTAGAAAAGAGAGAAAGAGAGAATCATGAGATTTTATTAATTTAAAAAATATTAAATTAATAGATATTTCAGATCTACTAATTAATTAACCATTAATCAATTAGTTAATAATCAATTAAATCATATTTCATTTTCAATCTTATTTAATAAATATCTCTTCAATATCTTACCGTTTTATATTAATTTAATTAAATAAAATAAAACTAAATTATTAATTAATTAGATATTAATTAACTCTCCAATTAATTAATAGCTAAATTAAATATTTTATATTTAACTTCAATTAAATATGAATCATATTCAAATATAAGTTCTCATCACCAATAATTTTAATATGAATCTAATTCACATTAAATCAATATTTGAACTCATTCAAATATTTTATCTCTCGTAAATTAATTTTGAATCATATTCGAAATTAAATTTATATAATAAAGTTTGCTAAATTTTATATTATAATTAATATATTACTATACATTAAACTAATTCCCAAAGTAATTTTGAACATTTCAAATTACAACCACATTAATCAATATTTGTTGATTGTGCGTACACTCCATTAAACACTCACAACTGAACTATTCTCACTGTAGATATATTTTTGCATCCACAGTATAGACTAATAGTAGTAAGTTAGTCATTCATGACTGTTCACAACACCAACTGGATCAATTTACCATTTTACTCATGGGTTATCTTTGATCCTTAAATACCAGTGATCATCTAATGAACAACATGTTTATGGTCCTACCAATAAATAGAAACTCCTCTCATGTCATAGAGAGGGTAGGACCCTTTGTTCAAGACTTGTAGACACCATTTAAGGGAATATTCATCTACTTACCCTAAAGTAGGGAATGAGTGAATTCCATCTTGTGTAATTATGTTCCCAGTTTCCCACTTGGTTTTGTTTCCAAAATGATAAGCTTATTGAGTCGGAGATTTGGTCACTCTCATCCGTACAAATCAAAGGACAATCCCTCAGAACAAAAGTTCATAATAGACTCAAGATTAAGAGTAAGTTACCTAGGTCATCCTAATGAAATAGAAAAACTCAAGTAAGTTACCTAGGTCATCCTAACAAAATACTTTTAAAAAGTTAATCAAGTATTTGACGCTAAGCATGATATGCATGTTTTGGTACGAACTCCGCCCATTCAGACCTAATAGAGTTAATGTCACTTTGTGTGTATGTACGAGGTAACCCTTTCATCTGTAGACACGATGATAGTTTTAAAATTGTTGTGCTTATTACGTCTATAATAGAAGTACTCTTTGACAAAATTATGTTGCACATGAACCACATGACATAATAGTCACATTTGACTACTCCTGATTGCTTGGGACACTGTGGATACACATACAAAAAGCATATGTATGTTAAAAATGTACATTTATCCTAACGGAGATATTCATATACCTTCACGACCTTCCAGATTGGTTTTGTTTTATTCGATATGTTGAACGACCTACAAAATAATATCAAATTGTTACGTACTTAAAGTAGTTGCATACAGAAAAAAGAAATTAACGATAAAAGTAAGTATCACATACATTTCATGTACTTCAAAAAGTATCACATACATTTCAAGTACTTCAGACATATCTTTATCAATACAATTTTACAAAGGGTTAGTCCAGAAGGCAACACCCTTTTGTATAATTTATAGCGACCAAACTCCAGTGATTGCTAAATATACGTGTGAAACAGTAGGACTGCATATTAGATTAGTGCAATCAAAATTTGAATCATTTATTTTAGATCATCCACATATTCGGAGTTGTAAGGCAACAGTACGAGTTGATCATACTCTGCTCCAAGCAATCGAGCATTCGACAATTGTGCGTGCGAGTCTTTATAATCTGAAAAATTGAAGGATCCAACATCTAAAAACTTGTATAGACTCAAAATTTTGCCTTCATCCATAATTATGTATAGATACCTACAAGTGAAATGACAAGAAAATGAAATGCAAGAAAATGGAATTACAAGAAAATGAAATGGAAGAAATTTCAATTAACTTTTACTGAACAATAAATGTAGTAATAACATATCTTACATCATATACGCATTGAGACATGCAATACATGTTGGATGAATAGAAAAGAATCTCTCAACGACTCAATCATTACTCAACATTTTCTTCTCACACCAAAGACCTCAACTGGTAGGGTGATTTGAATTGGTGACCCCATATGTTCAATTGACGGGGTGATCTGTATGCCCATTAGGTTCCCTTCCTAGCTCGTAAAGGGTAATAATTTATTTATATTGGTTGTAATTCGAAATGTTCAAATTTACTTTGGGAATTAGTATAATGTATTGTGATACATTATAATGTAAAGTTTATATTTTAATCAAACTTTATTATATAAATTTAATTTTGGATATGCTTCAAAACTAATTTATGAAAGATAAAATATTTGTATGAGTTTAAATATTAATTTAATGTGAATTTGATTCATAATAAAATTATAGGTGATGAGAGAAATTTGTATTCAATTTAATGTGAATTTGATTCATAATAAAATTATAGGTGATGAGAGAAATTTATATTTGAATACGATTCAAATTTAACTTAAGTTAATATAAAAAAATAAGGGAATTTTCAAAAATAGCAAATTTTATAAAATATTTACAACCTATAGCAAATTCTAACACTATTCGTCATTGATAGGCTATAGTGATAGAAGATTATCAGTGATATAATCAAAATTTTGCTATAACTTGTAAATATTTTAGTTTATTTTGTTATTTTTTAAAATGTTCTCGTGAAATATTTAATTTCGTTATTAATTAATATAAGAATTAATTTAATATTATTTAATTCAATTTAATTAAACTAATATAAAACTATAAGATATTTTAGAGATGTTCATTAAATAAGATTTTAGATGAAATATTAATTAAATATGATTTAATTAATTATTAACTAATTGATTAATGGTTAATTAATTAGTTGATTTTAAATTTCTACTAAATTAATATTTTTTTTAATTAATAGAATTTCATGATTCTCCCCTACCCCTGAAATAGTGTTATAAATACGGAGATGAAGATAGTTTTTCTTTTCTAAAAATAGTTGTTCTCTAAAAAACTTTTTCCATCCCAATTGGTTCCCATAAACCAATTTGATCTCAGAGAACAAGAAGGTCTTCGACGAGTGGTGTCTCCAATTCGGTGGATTGTAGATTTAGAGACGTCTATAATAGTAAGTTCTCTGTATCTTTTAATTTAAAAACATGTTTAGTTTTTCATTTAGAATTTTGATTCTAAATATTTTCAATGTACTAGTATTTTAGGATTTCCAAATTAAATTGAGAAATTGTTCTGTAAAATCTTTCGCTACCAAAGGCTTTTATCCCTTTACATAGTTTTCATCCACTGTTTTTTCCATTATACTGGTAACATTCTCTGATTTTAAATCTTCATGACGTTAGAACCCTACCTTGTAACTTTATCAATTTCATTGTCATACAAATGATATCAAACTATGGAAAAATCCTTAAGTAAACGATTCTCGTAGTTCAAACATGGTCATCTAATTGAATTTGGAAATCCTATGACAGCGGAAGGTTTTACATAACCATTTCTCAAATTAATTTGGAAATCTTAAAATACAAGTACTTTGGCAAAACTTAGAATCAAATTTCTAAATAAAAACTAAGCATGCTTTTACTTAAAAGATACAAAGAACTTACTTGAATGTCAATTAATCAAGGGACATTTTTTGTATTTTCCATTATGGGTCTATAGGCTTTTTTCGTTTTCGAAATTGTTTTATACCATGTAAATATTATAATGTTTTGTTATATTTTTTAAAAGACCCTTTAGTTTAATTTCATTTAATTGAATTAAAACTATTGGTCATACGAGAGATATTAATTTAAATATTATTTAATTAATTATTTTAATATTATGTTATTAAATTAATAGGAAATGGGTGGGTTTTCCACATTCCAATTTTCTCTCAAACTTCCCTCTTCTTACCTTGAAAAAGAGGGAGATATCATATCATAGTTGTGTAGAGGAAGCGTTTTGGAAAAAATTATGCATACTCAGCAATTATCTTAGGAAGAAAATTTTTCTCTAAAAAAATTTCCTCCAATTTTGGTTCCCACTAACCAAAATCTCAACCATGAGAAAAGGAGATTTTCATGTAGTGCTGATACAATTTAGCAATTGAGAGATTTTCATCTAGTGCTGCTACAATTTAGCAATTCAGATACAGAGTGGTCAACGAATGTAAGTATTCTTTCCTGATCTTCTATATATTTAATTTGAAAGCATGCTTAGCCATATAATTTAGTTTTTGTTTTTGTTGGCAATGTAATGATATTTTAAAATCTTATTAAATTGAATAATGGTTCTGTTCAATCTTTCGTTGCATAGGACTCTTATTCCTTCAAAAAGTATCATCCAAAGGCATACAACCAAAATGAATTCCAATAAAAAAAACTTAATTTAAAGTCTCAATTAACCTTTAAGGATATTCAAATCCCACAGTAAAGATAGAAAACACTAACCTAACTTATCGATTTTAACAAAAACTAGTGAGCAACGTCGACGAAGTGCAATGGTGAACTGGCAGTGCAGACGACCGTAGTCAAATGGGGTGCACAGTAAAGGGTGGCAACTAGGGTTTCTTAGAAAGAAGATGAATAAACCTTTTTCTTTTCTTGAATGCACGAAACCTTAGGCTTTCATAACTATCGATAATAATAATAATAGACATATATTGTCACTTAAACCTTTAGTTTCTCTCTACTTAAATTCATCATATTTTTTCATTCAATCAAATCAACTATCTTTCTCCTCGTTAATTATCTTATTTTCCAATAATTATACACATATTTCATTATATAATTAACTTTACTTTTCTTTATTAATTATTTATACAAAACCAAATAATTAATATCATACTCTAAAAAAAATCAAATTCTTAATTAAATATGCATACCCATATATACACTTAATTAATTTCAATTCTCCCAAAACCAACTTTTCCTTTCAAGATCCCAACCAATTCAAATCCTTAACTTTTTATAATTAACCATATACTCCAATAAATGAGTTATTTTAAAATTTCATAAATTTCAACCTAAATTATCTTAACCCAATAATTCAAGTGTAACTCCAATCTTCAACGTATATAATACTCAAATAATTTAAGACAATTAATAAAAACTTTCTAAAAATTTGGAATGCTACATTTTTTTATTAATTATATTTCAATATATAATCATAAATGTTTCACTAATTAATTATACGATCAAAACTATATAATTAACAACATTCTCTCCCGAATTCTAAAACCTTTAATTAAATATATATATAGATAGATATAGATATTTAGTTAATCCAACCTAAATTCATTAATTTACAATTCCAATTAATCTAACACTCGTAATAATCTAATCACAAATTATTCAAAATAATTAAATAAAAAGATTACCTTCAATTTTTGGGTGTTACTTCACAACTCACTCAGGATTGAGGTCAAGTCTCTAAGATCATCCTAGTGAAATATTTGTTCTTTCAAGCAATCACTATTGTTACAAAAAGAAACCGATTATTTTGTGGTTCAGTCTACGTATAAACTCCTCTATATATGATACCTCTACTCACATATCTTCACATGAACAATATGGTTTATATTATTTGTCACTTGCATCTCATGTAACAATTACAAAGTACCAAGATAAGACACCCAAAATGTATCGAACATCTTAAGTTATAACTTGAACATGTACCACTTGTATGTCAACCTCATAGTATCCAACATCGTATAACCATGGATCTTAGTTTATTCAATTGAATGAAAGTTGTCTAAACGTGAAATAAAATACTTCAATAAATAATTTGTGTTAATTAACATACGTAGAAACGACTATGAAATAAACGTGATTTAGGACATAAATTTAATAGAACTCAACCAAGGCCATCAAAAGGACGATCAAAACTCCAAGAAGGGTCAGTATTGATCAACTTCCACTAGTTCGAAAAATAAATAACAAATGTCAGTAAGTTCTTCACTTGTAATTGCATACCTACTAGTTTTTGAATTAATTTCTCTACTCTGTCCTTTGAGCTTTTAATTTTATTTTCAATATACATATCTGAACTTTAAAAAATTTATATGATCAACTAAAAATTGTGTAATTTAACTCACTCTAAGGTTGAATCCTATAAAATTACAAATTTTAAGATGCAAAATTGATCTTAAAAGTTGACTAAGTTTTCTAATTTCTTTAATTATAACTCATGATTTGACAGCAAAATTTGTGTCCACACAAAGTTTCCTCTACACTATGAACTGACTACAAAAATTTTTGTGTCCACACATTTTGCTCCACTTTTTTCTCTATGAAATGGGAATAAAACAAAGATATAAATTGTAGGATGAGAAACAATTTGGTGCCCCTAAACTTTGGTGAGAGTGACAATCCATTGTTATTTTTTCGTTTGGCAAATAACAATTTGTAATCTGAATTTGGGATTTGACAATTCTATTTTTATTTTAAACTGTTTATGGTATGTCTTTAATTTAGAAAAATAAGTCATTTTTCCATTTAAACATAGTTTTGAGACAATTTTAAAATTATTTTAAACAGTTTTAAAATTCTTTTTTTTTTTTTTCTAATCAATTCAAATGAAACCTTACATTACATTCCTAATTTTGTAACTATTTATTCGTTCTGAATAGCATGTAACAATTTATTACTTATAATTTACAATTTATTTTATAATACTTTAATTTTTAATTTTTACTGTTTATAAAAGAAAATGCTTTCTAATGTACAAGGCGGGTCCATTAAGGGGCCATGGGGCACATGTCCTCACGTACATTATCAGATTTTGTATTTTAATATTAATTTTGAAGTGTTAGATTACAATATTATATTAAATTTAGCTTCATTTTACTTAATTTTTGCTTTTGTTGTAGTGGTTGCATGTTCTTGTGTCACTTCCGATCCTAATTTTACAATTTCTCCTCTTCTTCAAGAAGATTTATCCTCAAATATGAAGGGTCTCTTTCGAGTGTAGGTTCTGGTAGTTATCTTCTTTGCACTTGAATCTATGAACAAAAAAGTTCAACATGAAATCTCTCAAATCACAACATTCTTTTTTTCTTACAAACTTTAAAGATGACGACATTTAACATTGAAGGAAATTGAATTAAAGACCTTGAAGAAGACAATTATGTAGCTCATGCCTAGATCTAAAACATTGAAGAAGATGAAATTGTAAAATTAGGACTGGAAGTGACTGTTGTTTTTAGATTTTGTAAATTGAATGCGAACAAAATAGCTAAAAAAATGGAAATCAAGAAATTAAGAACACAATGCAATAACGAAAAGATATACTCGATCTAATACCAAATGTTAAATGTCGTCATCTTGGAAATCTGTAAGAAATAAAATGGTGCGATTTGAGAGATATCACGTTGAACTTTGTTCTTCATGGATTCATGTGCAAAGAAGATGACTACCAGAACCTACACTTGAAAGACACCCTTCAGATTTGAGGACAAATCTTCTTGAAGAAGAGGAAAAATTGTAAAATTAGGACCGGAAGTGACACTTGTTTTGAGATTTTGTAAACTGGACATAATGTAAACGACATAGCTAAGAAAAATGAAAATCAAGAAATTAAGAACACAATGCAATAATGAAAAGATATACATGATCTAGAGTCAAAGATCTGATACCAAATGATAATAAATCCTCGGGTATTGGATCTAAGAACCATGTTAAACAACAAGACTCAAAGAACACAACCCCAACAGCCCCAAAACCAATTTAATTTCAACCCCTAAGAAAGGCTAGATTCAAGTTACTTAGATGATCTAAGAAACCAACGATCGGACAAAGTTTTGAAACTCCCATCAACCATCGATCTTTGAAGCACTCCAAGACCATGATAGATCAATCCTTACTTGAATGCTCCAAATATTCGTGCATTTTGCACAAGAAAAAAAAAATCTAAATTCTAGAATTTTCAGATTTCATTCATACCAAAATCTTCTTCTTGAAATGTGAAAATTACAATCCTATATATACTAATTAAAATGTGGAATGAAAGGTCACAACATTTAATTTTATGCCCTTTCAACTACCATAATAAACGAAAGCACATAAATACATAATTCCTTAAACATTTAATATTATGACTTTTGAGTTGCTAAAATAACTCTTCAACTTCCAAACATTGCATCTCTTTTAACTTCTTCATTTGATTTAATTATGATTTCTTGATCCATATTAGATACTCATTTAATTACCTTAGCTTACCAAACTTATCTAAATGGAGGTTGAAAAATCCTCTCAACCTTGATGGAAAAGCTCACCACTTAAATCCTTGAGCTTTACCAAAGAGAACTTCCAAATACATGCAACCAAAATTAATTCCAATAATAAACTTAATTTAGAGTCTCAATTACCTTGAATGATTGTTAAAATCTTGCAATAAAGATCCAAAACAATCGCCTAACTCACCAATCTGAACCAAAATCGATGAGCAGCGAAGGTAGAGGGTAGCAGCGGCAGACAACACACAACCAGCCTGGATGAGGCTGGACAAAGAATAAAGCGGCTTTAGAGAACAACAAAGAAAAAGCGAGCGAGAAAGAGTCGGCGGCTGGGGTAGGAAAGAAGATGAATATGTTTTGTCCTTTCACAACTAATGCATAATAACTTGTAGAAATGTAAGTTAATATAGCCTTTTAGATAGAATAATGAGACCAAAACGTGTAGTAAGTGTATTAAAACATGTAGCTTATGTTGTAAATTCATAAACATTTTGAAATACACTATACATAAGTATTTATGCCTGTTTCACCTTGTTTTTAGTGTCTTAACCCAGGATATGAACAAAAGAAGAGGCTATTGAATCGCAGAGGAATTCATGAGAAGATCTTGCCCACTAGGTAGAATTTCTAGACGAGAACCACATCAGCATACGAGAAAGGTTTATTAGAAGACAAAAAGGGTAGATGGAATTCATGTAACTTGACAAAGACAGCTTTCAGCGCTAACATGTTCAGAAGGATAGAAGTTTTCTGCCGAAATTTGCTTATAAAAGAACTTCATCTCTACCAAGTCAAGAAGACCAACTTTGAGAGAAGTTTCATGTCTGAATGGACCGGTCGTATGGTTGAATGGGCAAAACCTTGGAGTGTGGTGGAAAAATTTAGCCTCTCTACCGTCTGTAAGAGTCTTTCTTCCTCTTCTCCAGTCAGTTTGTACGTGAAAGCTTAAGGTCTGAGTAGAGAAAGGTCCATTTCCCACTTCCCCTAACATGTAATATTCATTTTTGTACATTCTATTTTTTTATTTCTTTGCAATGTATTTATTCATATTGGACAGTGGCCTAAGGCCTACATTCTTTAATATATTGCATGTTTATACTTTGTCAATCCATCACATATTTACTATTCACCTGTTAATGTGTTATTTGTAGTTTAGGTCTGTGATAAGTTCTTGATAAAAAGCCTAAATGCTGAGTAAACTCTAGAACTAAGCTTTGATATCAATTTCCTGTGTTCGACCTTGGATTACCAAGAAAACCTAATATTTCGCTTATACCTGGACAAGCAATAAGAAAACTTCTACTCAACGAGGACTTAGTAATTACATGATGGAGAGATACATAGCCAACATATATAGTATGCAATGATCATGATCAATGACTCACCACGTAGAATTAGTTGTACACATACCCTAAGTCTAAACCAAATCAACCAAATTTTTGGAAATCAATGCACAAACCCTAATTTGTAACAGTATAATAACAAAACTAATAATACTTCAGTATTATTTAATTCTGATGGAAAACAGTAGACTTGCATAACGAAATTTCGGATCAATTTTACCGTAATTGCATCTAAACTATTTAGAAATTAACATGCAATGAATATGTAATTAAAAGAAATTAGAGTTAATAGAAAACGTACCTTCAAAGTTTTCTCATTCCTTGTAATCTTCTCATGAACATGAACCTAGAACCACCACTAGAGTTGACCTATTATTCTTTGGACAAATAACCAGACTGTAAGAGATAAGTGAAAGAAATTGAGAGAGATGAAAATTGGAGGTGGAACTTTGGTTGTTTGAGATTTAAAAAAGAAAATTAGGTTGGTATAATTTTTTAATTCAAAAATATAAAATTTCGCTAAAGTTTTCAAACTATTGAAAAATAGCCTTTAAATAACCTAATTACATGCAAAATTGTATGTAATTAGTTCATCAAATCTCAACACCTAATTACATGCAATAAATATTTGATGTTTTGTTATATTTATGAAAAAATTTCAGGTTAATTTTCATAAATGTAACATAACACACCAAAATATTTACGGTGCATGTAACAAAAACAAAAAGTCCATGAAGTCGGTAAAATATTTTCATAAATTTCATACTTTTTTCTTGATATTGTGGACAATTTGTCGCTTCTCTTTCTTTTTCTTTTTTGCAATTTATTCATCTTCTCTTTCAAATTTATTTAGCTCCACTTCCATTTTTTTTTCTTTCTTTCAACTTTTCTTCCAGAATTTCAAGATCGTTTAAATATCACTTTGATATCTAAGCGATCACTTATCTAGTCAACACAATGTTTAGCATGGTCAACACGATCATTTAGATTTGAAGCCATTTTCTCAGTAGAAATTTGGATTTTAACGACGTAAATTTTACATCGTAAAGAGTTTCAACGACGTAGTTTTTTCGTCATTGAAGCTCCTGTCAAGAAAGGTCATTTAACGACACTTTGAAAAATGTGTCATTAAATAGGTTTAGATGATGTAAAAATTGTGTCATTAATACCTTTACCTTGACGAAAAAAATATGACACAGTTATCTATAACTCGACATCAATATATTGTCATCAATATCCTTACATTGACGCTTTACATATGTCACCGTTATATATACCTTGACACTAATATATTGTCATTAATACCCTTACATTGATGTTTTAAATGTGTCACTATTATCTATCACTCGACACAAATAGATTGTCATTAATACATTTATATTGACGCTTTAAATGTGTCATCATTGTCTATATCTTGATACCAATATATTGTCATTAATACCATTACATTTACACTTGAAATGTGTTACTGTTATCTATCACTCGACACGAATATGTTGTCATTAATACCCTTATATTATTCTTTAAATGTGTCACATTTATCTATAATATATTGTCATGTTTAAATGTTTCGTTGCACATAATTCTTGTCAAGAAATGTGAATTTACAACACTGCTCCTGTTTAATAAAAACTCATATATCGACACTTGTTTGGCATTGTTATTTTTCAATTCCCAACACATTTTTTTGTCATATATTTCTCCTGTAAAAATAAATTAAATACATGATTCAACTTACCCACATACATGTTTAGAAAGATTTTTTTATTGATAACAAAAAGTGTAACTTACATTATCGATAAAGGTTTTACAATAATCCAAAAGATAAATTAATTGTAATACATGTATGTGTGACCTAATCTAATCAAACTAACTATAAATGAACTTGATCGATCTCATAGTCAATGGATTCTTCAACTTTAATTAACATTCATTAAGTCCATGTCAAACAGGTTTCACCCTCTTAATAAGCATACAAATGAAATTTTTAAAAGAAACCAAGGTAAAAATACAAGATTGAACTGTAATTGAAGTTTGAAATGTCACTTGCATTATACAACAAAAAACATTTATCACATGAAGAAATAAGATAGAACTCAAAAACACCAAAAAATGATATAAGAGAACATACCTCGAGGTTTTTCAAGCCCTAATAAAAAAACAAAAAGAAAACACACAATCAAACAAATGTCACTTGCATTAATACAACTAAGCTCTAAATAAAACTTTACAAAAAAAATCCATAACAATACTACATAGGCCTCTCAATCAGCAAGGGAAAACAAACACACAAAATTTAGATGATGATGACCTAACAGCACCAGGCAAAGATTCAATGTAAGACCTCTTTATAACATGACTAGTTAATTACCTCCACAAAACTTTAGAGAGCTAGCACCACATGTGGTTCACTGATAAGATAGATTTGGAAGTCCCAACTTAGGATCAGAAATGTCGCTGGCTGCATCAACGAACTATTACTACTGCTATATTCTTCTGTTACATCAATAAAAAAAATATTTTCACATTAGAATATTGAAAATCAAATCTTGTATAGCAACACAACACTATACAAAATTAAAGGCACATATGTAGTCACAAGTTTAAAGTCACCTTCAATTTTTTTATCCAACAACAATACATTTTATATATGAAACAAAAAAACAAAAAAAAAACTACTTTCCTCACCAACATTATTAGAATAAATGCTTTTAAGGGTTTTCGTAAAGTATATACAACTTCTGAAAGTATATGTTAGAAAATTTTTAAGTTCTCTACCTAAGACTTGGAAAGCTAAGGTAACGACAATACAAGAAGCAAAGGATCTCACTAAACTTCCACAACATGAGCCCATTGGCTCACTCATGACTCATGAGCATTATGAAGGAGCACTTTGATGATGAGTCTAAAACGAAGAAGAGCATTGCATTAAAGACCATCTCCTTGGAAGTTGATCCCAAAGATGAGGATGACCTTGATGAAGATGACATTGCTTATTTCTCACGTAAGTATAAAAATTTCATAAAAAGGAAGAAGTATTTCAAGAAACATTTATCAACCCAAAAAGAGTCAAAATGTGAGAAAAGAAAAAAGGATGAGGTTATTTGTTATGAGTGCAAAAAATTGGGTCACATAGAACGGATTGCCCTCTCCTCAAATCATCTAAAAAATCCAAGAAAAAGGTAATGAAGGCTACTTAGGATGATAACAGTGAAAGTGAAAGTGAAGTTGAAGAAATGGCAAACCTTGGTCTCATGGCTCATAGTGACAAAGAAGATGAACATGATGATGAGGTAACTCTAAAACCTCCTTCTATTGATGAATTACTTGAAAATTTTGAAATCATGCAAAATAACTTAACAAAACTTAGTTCTAAGTATGTTTTGCTTAAGAAGAAACACAATGTTTTAACTGGTGAAAATAAGTCTTTACTATATAAAATTGCTTGCTTTAAAGAGAATGAAAATGTTGTGCAAATTGAAGAATTGAATGTTTCTAATGATAAACATGTTTGTGATTGCAATGAAAAGATGTTTTGCTTGATAAAGTTAGATTTCTTGAGAATGACAGTTGTGAAAAAAAAAAATAACTTGATCAAAGTGCTTAAAGAATAGGTGCTCAAAGATTGGACAAAATTATTGAAGTAGGAAAATCTTATCGTGATAAGAGAGGTAAGGCTATATTGATGAATCATCTACTCCTTCAAGTTCTAAACCTACATTTGTTAAAGAATCTCCTATTGTGCCTAAGCTTAATATGTCAAACGATGTGTCTAATCATGTTAAATCTAGTTTTGTACCCATATGTCATAATTGTGGGGTTGTTTGTTTTTCTTATGGCAAGTATGAACATAAAGCTTATTCTTGTTACCTATCTAGATCGAATACTTGTAATGTCTATGAAAAAATCAAATGGATTCCTAAATATGTAAATGCTAACTTTCTAGGACCCAAACAAGTATGGGTATCAAATGATCAAACTTGAACTTAGTTGTTTTTAGATTTGTTTGAAAGTCTCCAAGAAAAACAAATGGTATTTGGATAGTGGTTGCTCAAGACACATGACGGGAGACCAATCCAAGCTTATCTCTTTCTCCAAAAAGGATGGAGGCATGGTAACCTTCGGCGACAACAAGAAAGGTAAAATAATTGGTAAGAGAAATATAGGAAATAATTCATCTACTTTGATTGAAAATGTTTATTTGGTTGATGGCTAATTTGCTTAGTATTAGTCAATTGTATGATAAAGGATTTAGAGTAATATTTTATAAAAAGAATTGCATAATTGAAAATGTTAGTGATAGAAAAGTTTTGTTTGTTGGAAATAGGGATGAAAAAGTATACACTCTTGATTTGAATGATTGCCCCTATTATTGATAAATGTCTTTTAGTTTTGCATGATGATTCTTGGTTATGGAACAGAAGACTAGGACATGCTAGCATCAATTTAATTTCAAATATTTTCGAGAATTGTTTGGTTAGAGGTCTTCCTAATTTTAAATTTGAAAAAGACAAAGTTTTGTGATGCTTGTCAAATACAATGTTTTAGCTCACGTTTTCTTTGTCCCCCCTCCCCCAACTGTCAAGGATCAAGCCATCATTGAGCTCCCCGTCATTGATTCTAGATTGTTATCCTTTTTGTATGTATTTATATAAGTTTTATATTGTATAATTGGGTGGTTAGAAGTAACAAGGGTCACGCCAAGGTCACGTGTTTTGAGAGGCTCTTTTGTATTATAATTATTTTGTAACTAATATCTAATTTGGATATAAACTCTAATTGAGACTCTAAAATTGTTTGGATGAGTGTGTGGTGAGACACATTTGATGTGATTTTAAGTCTGAGGTTTGCATATATGTATAGAAGTAAAAATCTCTTCCCTTTTTCAAGTCTGGGTAGCTCATATTTTAGAGGAGATGCTACTGAAATTTATGTAGAATTTCTTAATATGTGTTCTATAGAAGTTTAGTAGAAAAAAAATCATTTTCAAAAGTGTTTTCATGTCACGATCTAGGTTAGATAAGAAAAACTAGAATGGAGTATGACAATCCTTATAAGATTTCGCTAACTCTCTAACTGAATGATGAGATGACTTATATATTTGGATGAGTAAGCTTCCAGATAAAATAATCGCTCTTAATAATTTAGGATTTAGTTATTTATAAATTTAATTAATATCATAATAATTTAAATTCTAATGGTTCAAATATAGAAATTATATAAAAATATCATTCCACTAAAGGTTAATGGAATTCTAACGACACGAATAAAATAAGATTTTATTCAAAAATTCAAGAAACATAAATGTTTTTCAAAATTTAAAAACTAAAACAGAACAAACGAATCAAATGAGTTCTTTTCTTTTTTCTTTTAAAAAAAGTATGCGGTCAAAACCATATCTTTGACATAAGCTCTAACCGGTCCAAACCATAGGTCGTAGACCAGAACTGTTTTTAACCAAAGATTAACAGAAAGTAAAGAATGAGTTTTGCTTCCACATGACAATTTTACAAGTTCTTACAACAATTAGTGATACTAGCATTTGTTTCATGAAATTAATTTGATGAATTTTACCTTATTATAGTTTATTAGGAAAGAAAACAGCCAAAAATTAATTAGAATGATAAACACAAATTTTATAAAAGTTGAAATTAAAAATTAACAAAATACCATTGGTCAATGAAAAATAAGTAATTGTCATGAATAGAAAAAAAAAATGAAACTATTTTTTAAAAAAAAAACCTTAAAAAACTTAAATCTAGATTTTGATAAATTATGCTATATTTTCTAAAAAGTTTCAATATTTTACTTTTTAATATCTAATTAACTATAATTATTATGATAAACAAATACTAAAATAATCATAATTATAATTAATCAGCTAAATACAATATTAATTAATTAATGAGAATCTTGACGTTTTTTCCCAAAAGTGCAGATGCATGTCTAACCTTAACATTCAACTGAAAAAGAATGCATACGAACTTCACCATTTTTCAATTATTTACACCGCAAGAATCATATATTTTTCTTGAAAAGTTTGATGGAAGTGAGAAAATTGAACTCCTAATCAATTTCTTTCGATTCGACCATCGTAAAATGTAAAATATAGCTCGAGGTCAGGTAATCAAATGATAGTCACAGTTTCAAAATCAATTTTCAACTTTCGTTTGTCAAATCCATGGATTAATTTGGCAACAAATTTGGCCAAAAATCGATCCAGACCACCCAAGATGAAACAGACTGAAAACAATATTGCCAAGATGTGATCATGTGAACTCATTATTTTCTCCAAATGCTAATTATTCTTGGTTTATGTGTAATCCATCCCATTTCCTGTGATGATAGAGCCTTTTCAGAAACGACACCTACATTAAGCTCTCCTAATCATATGGGAAATGTTACAACAGCCTCAGCAACCATTATCACATTCAAATGCTTTTTTATGCTATTTTGATGACTACTTCAAAAAAAAACAAAAAGTGAAAAATATCTCTTCATGATGATGATAGAAATTCCTCTACCAGAGCAATCTTGCACCTTACCTGGAGCTCCAACATGGAATCGCTAGCATATGAAAGAACCAAATGAAAACACCCATCATTTGTATAATAGCGCATCACGGCCTGGACCGACGCCAATGTAATGGACAGGTAAGCCCACAAGTTCTTCAATCCTTGATATATATTCTTTTGCAGCCTTAGGAAGGTCAGAATAATCTCTTATTGAAGAGATATCACACATCCACCCAGGCATTGTTTCATACTCCACCTACAAACAGGAAAAAGACAACTGTTGTTATGACTCTGGATTTAGAAGTTGAAGACCTTGAAATTTAAGAAAATTCAACAATTAACTTAGTTCATGACTTGGAAACAAAAAAGGAACGCAAATATGATTGGCCATGTAAGATGCAGAAAAGAAAATGAATCTAAATGAATTTTTAAGTGTTTAAAGAAAGGTTTATAAACAGTTAGAAAGTGAATCTAAATGCACTCTCAGCCTTTTAACCCAGTCACAATGGTATAATGTCTTTAACCATAAGAGCTACAATCAGGTTTACAAATTATTGACTTGAAACTTGTTTTTTTTGAAACGGAGACAAGAACTTCTTTATTAATAAGAACTCCAAGTACAAGAGAATTATACAAAGAGAGCCAAAAAGTAGTAAACAAAGGAGACTTAGAGGGATCAGGAGGCACACCCGGACATCTCAACTAGTTCTTGACTTGAAACTTAAACCCTTCATTTTCCTTTTACAAAAAATACTATTTTCTAAAGTACTTTCTAAAACAAGCATGAGTTCAATATTATTCTTTATCAAGACAATCAAATACCCAAAACGTCCAAAATCTTATTAGCACATAATCCCAACCAATCCAAACACTGTAATGAAGTGTCAATGAAAGAACATTGATGACAAATTCATCAAACACAAGTTGAATGCTCGTCTTCTAATAGCCATGAACACCAATAGCATTCAACTGTTCAAGAGCATAAATAATTGAGTAATTTTGATTTTTATGGAGACATCAACTACCCAAGAAGAGCATTAAAAAACTTGCAACACAATACTCCACCAATTTTTAACTGGAGTAACAATGAGAGCACATGGCAAAGGGCTTCTCCAAAGTCCACCCTTTTATTTCTCTTTTATTCCTATGGTTCTGTTTATTTCTTCTTTAGAATCCCGGAAACTAAACATTTGAAAAACCATTATCATTAAGGGAATTGACGACCCCCCATCTAACAAACTAAGAATGGAGACAAATGAACAAATTGCCTAAAGCACAAATCAAGCATCTAGATCTTCCATTGAGAAAATCACAAATCCATCTATGATCTATCTAATATACAGAGTTTCTGTTTCTTACCAAAAGACCATAAATGTAAACAATGATTCAATTTCCTTACCAAAACTCCATAAATGTAAACTATGATTCAATTTGGATCCACTTTGGCTAAAAGGGTTTTTTTTTAATCTCAAATGAAAAAAAAACAATCAAACTTTTTCCTTGCTTTAAAACAAACAATAAAGTTCTACTTTAAGGATGAATTATAAAGTGATTTCTCAAACAATTCATATATAGTGATAAACTCAAAAACCACATTCAAGCAAATTCCAATGACTTCTTATAAAGTTAACAAAGTGCAAGGAAAAAAGAAAAAAGATGCATAATGCTTGCCTTTATTTGTTCAAGAAGACTAAGATCTGCAGGAAATGATCTGACTGGTGTTCCATCAGGTGTTGAATAAGAAACTCCCAGTTGTATCTCAGAAAGTTCTGAGAGAACGTCAAGTTTCGTAAGATTCAGAGAAGAGAACCCATTAATTTGACAGCAATATTTTAGTGCAACTATATCAAGCCAACCACAACGGCGAGGACGACCAGTTGTGGTACCAAATTCTTGACCAGCAAACCTGAGTAGGTCACCACCCTTTCCCAAGATCTCGGTAGGAAAAGGACCAGAACCAACTCTAGTTGTGTAGGCCTTCACCTGCAAAGATCAACAGAAAAACTTACGGGCATCCATATCCGATAGATAAATCAGCTTTTCATCAAGAAAGAAATAAAGAAACAGTCACTCATGGCTTGTGTTAACGCACAAAAAATAAAATCAATAATATCTTAACCTTTTCAAGATTGAATAATAACTTAGGTAGTTTCAATGGCTATTCTAGATACCGTGGGCTTGTATAAAATATGATTTTGTAGTGTCATTAACCGGTGGATTTAGTAAAGGCCCCGGGGGGTTCAAACCCCCTCAACTTTATGCTCTTTAAATAGTGTATATATATATATATATATATACATACATATATATATATATATATATATATATATCTAAAATAATATCAATACCAAAAGTTAGCCCACTGGTATAACTGTCTCCCAACCCCCTTTATAACTAGGTTCAAGCCCAGCTATTTTCATTTATTTTTACTAAACTATAAAACCCTCCGTCAACAAAATTTCTGGATCTGCCACTGGTCATTAAAGTAGAGACTAAGTACAGGTCATGAATTAGTATTTCTGAAAACATATAGCCAAGTAGAACCAGGAAAGGACATTGCCTATGAATAGGGATCAATGTTTTTGAGTCTGTCTTGGTTTCTAA
The DNA here is from genome assembly GCF_000004075.3 of Cucumis sativus. Taxonomy (NCBI): domain Eukaryota; kingdom Viridiplantae; phylum Streptophyta; class Magnoliopsida; order Cucurbitales; family Cucurbitaceae; genus Cucumis; species Cucumis sativus. The sequence continues at coordinate 21,770,872 of NC_026658.2, forward strand.
GGAATCATGAGAAAGGAAAGAGAGAATAGAAGAAACAAATCGTCAAAGATAGAAGAGATAATGCAACTTGGAATTCTTTCTTCAGTTAAACAAAGTCATAAAAAATTGAAATAAAAATAAAAAGTAAGAAAACCCACCACTCCTATAAGATCACCCACAACTTTCGGAGCAATTCCAAGACCAGTGCAAATTCCACCTGCCGAAGGGCTGGAGGAAGTTACAAAAGGATATGTTCCAAAGTCAATGTCAAGCATAGTTGCTTGACCACCTTCAACCAAAATCCTCTTATTTGCAGAGATGGCTTCATTAATGAAATACACAGTGTCAGTGATAAATGGCTCCAATCTCTCAGCATATCTTTTGTAATTTTCAACTTCTTCCTTCAGAACTTCTGGGGTATAGTTAAAATCCTTAAATCTCGCAGCAGCATCTGAGAGTAAAAGGTCCAGCTTCTGAGGAAGAGTGTCCAAGTGCCTCAAATCACCCACTCTAATACCATTTCTAATCACTTTACTGGAGTAACAAGGTCCAATCCCTCTCCTGGTTGTTCCAATGAAAGATTTAGCTAACTCAGCTTCTCTTAGCCCATCCACCTCCTGATGGAAATCAAATAACAGATGAGCTCGGTCAGACACCAAGATCCTTCCCTTGCACGACACTCCACTTGCTTCTAGACGGTCAATTTCCTCAAAGAAACCAGGCACGTGCACCACAACTCCATTTCCAATAACACATAAAGTATCCTCATTAAGGATTCCAGAGGGAATGAGATGAAGTGCAAACTTCTTCCCTTCTGCATTATATATCGTGTGCCCAGCGTTAGCCCCACCCTGCAAATCAGTTTGAATTTTCAGATAGTTCCAGACACCAAAGGCATTCACATCAGGATATCACATAAAAACGCAAAATATAGGATCAAAATGGGTCATAATGATTTCTAAAAGGCGATGTGAAAATACAGAGGTAAATCTCAGTCGGACTTTGGCTTCCATCATTACAAATGTAACAACACAAGATTACATCCCGATTTTAATATGCCTCAAAATGAAAACGAACGTTTAACAAATGGGACAAAAAGAATGTAAAGAAAACAGAAGAAAACAAGAAACACAGGGAGGCACATAAGCAAGTCAAACAACAAAAAGAAATTCAATAGCAAGCAAAAAAAAAAAAAATACAACAAAAACCTAAACATTTAACAATCATCCAAAGAAAGAAAAAGTAAAGGAACGAAATCTTGAAGAATACCTGACAGCGAGCGACGATTTCGAAGTGCTGGGCCAAGATGTCAACGAGTTTACCTTTACCTTCATCACCCCACTGGCAGCCCAACACGCCCGAAACTTGACTGAGTTCCCCAATTCGTTTCAGACCATCCTTCCTCCCCGACTCCGGGACACTGACAGAAGAGCTAACAGCCGCAACGGTTTTAGCAGATGAGCAAACGATGAGTGGAGGATGACGGCCAGAAAAGGGTCTCCGGCAAGCCGACGAGGGCGATAAATTGGCGGCGGAGAAAAGAGTGGGCTCGAAAGCAAGAGAAGAGATGTTCATGACGAGAGAAACGGAGGGTTTGGAGAGGGTTTGAACCTTGGAGGAGTGATGTGTAAGAAGTGGCGAATGTAATTAGAGGAGAACGCGCGTGTACTACAACTTCTCTTCGCGCCCACATTACGCCCAATTCTTCATGATTATTCTCTAATTAAAAACAAAATACTTTCGCCTTATTATTTAAGGAATTTTGTTTGAACTCTCTTTCCAATTAATAAACTAAGAAATTTTAGAAGCATTTTTAGTTAGTTATTTTATTTGAAATAAAAAATAATCGACCACACACGTGCTTTAGTAATATTCTTCTAAACGACTATGTACTACAATCTAAATGTAGTTCTTTTTAATGATGAAGAAAAATTCTTCAAATTTAAACAATTGTGTTGTCTATGGAAAATGATCGTGTTGATTATGGTAAACGATCGTACAGTCCAACGTAAATTATCGTTAAAAACTTTAAATGATCAAATGATCGCGTTTAGATCATGGCAACACAATCGTGTATTTCATTTTAAACGATGAAAAAAAGTCTTCAAAATTAAATGATCATGTTGACCATGGTAAACCATCGTTTAGACCATGTCAAAATGATCATTTAAATAATCTTGATATTCTCAAATATGAAGAAGATGAAGTAGCTTCATAGAATCTTGTCGAAAATGGTGAAGATGAAATAAGATATTTAAGCAAAAGAATAAATCGTTTAAAAATAGAAACAAAAAAATATAGAAGAGAAAATGAACAAATAGGATGAATAAATCGCACACAAGAATAAGAAAGATAAGTAACGAATCATATGTAATATTCAAGGTCAAATATGAAATATATGAAAATATTTTACCGACTTCATCGACTTTTGTTTTTTGTTACGTGGGTGGTAAATATTTTGGGTTTTGTTACATTTATGTAAATTATCATTAAAATTAGGGATTTCTTAAAAAAATCTAACAAATTGACAAAATATTTACAATGTATAAAACAATTTTGAAAATGAAAAAAACTCACAGACTCAACCGAAAATACGAAAAATATCTTAGTTAACATGCGATTAATTGGCCACTGGCACTCGTAATACCTTTGGTACACGATCTTGTACCAAGATGATTTAGATTTGGTACACAATCGTTTAGATATGACTACATGATTGTTTAGATTGGAGTACCCAAATCGACAATCGTGTATCAATATCCCAACGATTTTTTCAAGATTCTTTGGTACATGATCGTTTAGATTTGGCTACACGATCATTTAGATTTCGGTCGTTTAGGCAAATCTAAACGATCGTGTACCAATACCACAATATAAAATATTTATATTTGATACATGTAGATCCTTTTATATTTGGTATACAATCGTTTAGATTTTGCTACCAAAATCTAAACGATTTTGTATCAATATCTCAATGATTTTTTTTCCAAAATCTATTTATATTTGTTAGATTTGGTTATAGCTATATCTAAAGATCGTGTACCAATATCCAACAATTTTTGTTCAAGATCATGAACCAAGATCTTTTACATTTGGTTCACGATTTTGAACCAAATAATAATTTGAAAAAAACAATACAAAATTAATGATTGATTAAAAACAAAGATCATGATTTTTAAAAAATATATTAAAGAAAAATTGGAGAAGAATAGAAGAAAGACTATTAAAAGAAAAAGAAAAATTGTAAAAAAAAAAAAAAAGAACAAAGAAGATGAAAGAAAAAACAAACCTGAAATATTTAAAAAAAATGATCGACTTTATAGGATTTTTTATTTGATTACATGACTATAAAAATTTTGATACTTTGTTGTATTTATGAAAATTAACCGTAAAGTTATATATTTGGATGATAGATTAAAAAACAAAAGTTAACAGTTTACTGGTTTTGACTTTTTTACGTGTGATAGGTTTATTGAAAATTAGGATGTGACGAGGTTAAGTTAGTAATTTAAATTTAAATTCTATGAGATCCAATCATTTAGTATGCAAATAAATTTTTTAACTAAAACTAAAATTTGTAATCACTTCCAACTTCAAAACCATTACATCCATAGATTATATATACGTTCAATATTTTTCTTGATTTCTTACATATATGGTACCAAATATTTCGTTTATGTTTTGTAGTTTGTTACATATATACTACTACATATATTCAATAATACATAAATAGATTTTGTTTGATATTCACTCCATTTATATACCACTACATACACAGATTATATAATCGATGAGAATTTTTTTTATTAATTATTACATATATGCTATTGCATAATACATATATCTTATGTGATTTGTTACATATATACTGCTTCATATATTTAATAATACATAAATGATGTTATCAGTATATACATCTGTATATATACAATAACACGTACATAGGGACAAATATAGTTCTATTATTTTCTGTCAAGTATGACCAAAATTGCTGAAAATTCTGATGTTTTTTTTAATGATTTCAACAACTACGTTAGTTATAGTGGTTCTCAAAGATTAGCCAATGAACTTATGTCTTTTAAAGGCTTGCACAATATCCTTAGATCCAAGTTAGGTAGTTATATTAATATGTCTAAGATAGATTCCACCTTTGAACTTAAGATACATGTTTTCAACGAAAGCTTTATTGAAACAGTTAATACAAGTCATTGCAATTACAAACAACTTTCAATACGTTACAATTAAATCAAACAAGGAAGTTTTAATTTTGCAATGCATAATTGAAGATTGTTTATGGTCATTATGTGCTTCTTGTTCTTTCCATGGTGGTAGGACATTGCTTACTAGGTTTGATTCTGAACATACATGTTCTGTAGATGTTCCTTTAATATATCACAGTAAGCTACTTTTTCTGTTATTAAGGACTTAATAAAAGACAAAATAAGTCTAGGTGGTTCAGAGTTGTCCGCCCCTAAAGATATAGTCCACTTCATTTGTTATGAGCATGGTTTAAGTATTAGTTACCAAAAAGCATGGTATGCTCATGAGGCTGCATTGGATAAAGTTAAAAAATCTTCGGAGGACTTCTACAAGATGTTACCAAAATTTGCTTACATATTGGAACTAAACAACCCTGATACATATTTAATATACATCCTTATAAATGTAAATAATATTTTGCTTAACTTTTTTTGTTTTATTAATATACATATTTTTCATGTTCATAGAATTTGTTATTAAATATAAAGTAGATGCCGCAAAGGTAGATTTCTATACTTTTTTATGATATTATTTGCTTCTATTTTTTGTTGTCATGCATTGTCGTTCAGTCATATTTATTGATGGAATAAGTATGAAAAATAAGTATGAGGTACTCTTTTATCTTCTTCAAGTCTTGATGTCAATGATCAGACATTTCCACTAGCTTTTTGTGTGGTCGATTCTGAAAATGATTTCTCTTAAACGTGGTTTTGCAACCAATTGAAGAGAATAATTGATGGTAGGAATGACATTGTCATAGTATCTAACATATATAAAAGTATATACAAAGCAATAAAGAGTATTTCCCAACGTTCCACATTGCATGCGCTTGGTTCATTTACTTAGGAACTTGAAGTTGAAATATAGAAGAATAGTCGATACTGTATTTCATGCATGTGGCAAGACTTATAATATTATTGACTTTGAACACTAAATGCGTTTGTTGGAATCTAGTGCCCTGGTATACGTGAGGAGTTACAATCAGTTGGTTTTTCTAGGTGGTCTCGTGCCTACTCACCACTTAGTATATATAATGTCATGACTACTAACACATCTGAGAGTTTGAATTCTACAATGATAAAGTTAGGAAGTTACCAATATGTTTCATTTCTTAGGTTTTGGGAATGATATTGCAGTTAACGAAGAAATGAAGTAGACTATCAAGTTACATATTTTACAAAAACAATTGAAGGTATTTTAAGGGAACAAATTGAACATAGTCAATCTATGAAGGTATATTTAAATTATTTTGTATTATATATTTTTATATACATACTCATATTATTTATATACGTCATGTAATTTTCTATTTAATTACCTATGTAGGTCAATCCTATCAACAAATATGCAATATCAGGTCATTCATGTCAGCACTCAATATGTTGTGTACTTGTCTTTAAAGATTTGTAGATGCAGAATGTGAGATATATTGCAAATACTTTGTGTCCATACATGTGCTGTTTTGACCATAAAGCATTTTTTAATAAAGTCATGTGTCACATATTTATTTGAAGAACACATTGAGTTATATATATAGATGATTAATAAATCATTTAGGCGATCATCGACAATAGCAAATACGTAATGATGTTTTGTCCATTGTCATCCTCCCACTGAATGTAAAACGTTCAGTTGGTTGACCAAAGAAGATTAGATTTCCTTCTAAAATGGAGTTCAACAGACTTTTAGTACGATGTTTCAAACTTTTATTTCAAATATTCATATTCTAGTTTTAAATTTAATTAATTTATTTTCATATTTTTCCATTAATTTTCATCTACTGTACTAATCAAATTTAATCAATTTATTAACGGCATATATTACATATACTCATCATAATTTTCTGTCATCCATGTTTCTGTAAACAATTTATCATCAATCTTTATTTCTAAAACATATATTAAGGAATTTGAACAATTTATCATATATTACATATACTCAACATAAACCTTTATTTCTAGAATTCCTATAACATAAATAACATTTTTATAACAAAAAAAATTTCATCCATGTTCCTGTTAACATAAATAATATTCCTATACCATCATCATTTTCAAACATGATACACATTATAGATATTCCAGTTAAAACAACGAATCCTATAATATCATATATTGTAGCATATAAAAAATATACACCTGTAAAGTCTTAATGTTTCCAAAATTCTAGCAACAGAAAATATTAATTTAGCATAACAGAAAATACACATAACGTTCACCAATTATGCTATTCTATTCAACTTCAATATACTAAAGTCCCTATGAAAGCAATTTGAAACTTGGTTCTTCGAATGATTGACTACTGAACTCTATATTTTCCTTATTCGACTCTACGAATCCAAATTTCATTGTGAAGGGAGATCTCATTCTCTTTGAAGGTTGAGTTCTTCTCTTCATGCTCCTCCTCACAGCCTACTTATAAGCAAAAAGTTCTTTTTCTCCGACTTGTTTATTCATATTGATCTTAGCATGATATATATCATATATTATATCATGTATATAAACCACTTATTTATACAAACATTAATTGTATTAGTTTTTCCAAGTACTATTTGTTGATTTGGTAATTTTTCCACTTTCTTTGTCTACCTCAAACATATTAAACATAAAGGCATTACTATAACACTATATTTTAATTCATAAATAATAAATGTATATACGATTTCACAAATATACTTACCTTCATTTTTATTGTTTTTTTTATTTGATCTACTTCTTTTACTAAAGATGTGTTGTACCCAACCTTATCCCTATACTATAGACTCTATAAGTTGATCTCAAACATTGATCCTTGTATATCTCTACATACTGTTCAAAGACTCATAAAATAACTCATGATGTTAGTTTATTGGATTTGAGTTATTAAGACAAAACTAATAATATAATCAATAACATTTATTGAAATTATGATAACAACACTTTATTAATAAGGGTCAATGAATTTTATTTACGATCTACGAGTTTTAGGACATAAATCCCAACAACCCTAGAGCCACCGTCCATCACTGTCCTGTTCAACCGCCGGTCATCTCCATTTTTCAACGTTTGCACGAAGGTCCACCATCTCTGATCACCTTCTTTTCACACACCCCTCACAATAAAGCTGTCACACCCCTTGCCAAGCCACCAACTCTTTGTATGAGAGATGATGCAACTAGTCAACAAATATCACAATTTACCTCAGCGAAACCTATCGACCCTAAACTTACCTCTAACTTAAAGTAGTTAACACAGCGAAAGCATAAAAGACATTCAACCACTAAACAACATAACATTATTGAAGTGAAACCAAAAATAACATAATACTAAACATCACAAGTCTAAGATAGACACATATACAAATAAGTAATGTTAGAGTTAAACTTAACAGACTCGAACACCCCATGATCCTAAATATTGTATGTACCATTGGGTCATTAGTCACCCTACATGTTACATAATACTAAACCATAAAATAGTTACTTTTACGTTATAACGTTGTTTAATGTTTAAAACAGACTATCTCGATTATTTGTGACCTAGGTAGCTTAATCTTAATTCTAAGCCAACTATGAACTCTTGTTGACACGAACTGGTCATTTTTACGTTATAACGCCGTTTTCTCCATTTTCCATGACTTTCAAGTAGGAATGGGCCTTAGGAGTAGAATTTTGAGTCAATTTGAGACAATTTCCATTATTTTCTATATATACCCCTAATTACTAATTCAATTCACTATTCCCTTCAAAATTACTCTCATTTTCTCTAAAATTCCAAATTCTTTAGCCTCACTTTGCCACTTTTGGATCTTCACAAATTTTTGAGAATTATTCAAGATGCAAGGTTAAATTCTTGAGGTGAATTGAGCTCAGTGATTCTAATATTTGAGAATTTCCTCTCTTCGATGTTTTATTGTAATTATTAGAATTTGATTCATCTTTAATCTTGATTCAGATGTCATTTTTGTTAGAATCATGATTCATTTGTATCAAGAATTAGATATTTGATTCAATTTCATTAGTTATTCGTGTAATTTCAATTCTTGACTTTTGATTTTTTGATTCAATCTTTGTAAGCAATTTACCTAAGTATATCAATTAGTGCAAGATTAATTGAATTACTTGTATCTACAAAAAAAATCTCTTGATTCTCGATTGTATCTCATCCATTCTTGAAATTGTTTGATGTCTTATGAATTTCAATTGTTTTTAGTCAATTCTTGGAAATAAATTGCATTCTTTTTTGTGCACAAATTGATTCCTCTCTAATTCCTTGGTTGTAACATTATGAATGATCTTGTAATTTTCTTTAAAGAACAATTAGATGTTTAGTTAGAATTGCAAGAATTAAACCAATCTCCCATGAAATTCATCTCTTTTCTTGAAATTTGATTCAAAATTCCTCCAAGATCAAGCAATTTGATCTTGTGAAAAATCTTGAATAAAAAAAATCTCTCTTAATTAAGCATGATTCAACTTCCTTTACTATCTTTGATTCAATGATAAGATTAGATCAATACTAAGTCTATTCCTCACTTCTCTTCTTCGAATTCATCTCTTATTGTGAATTATATTGCAAATCAAATTACCCCTTTTCATTCTTGGTTACATTCTCATTCTGAATGAATTCCCTCAAATGATTTTCAATACTTTTCTCTTCCTTGTTTACTAATCTCATTCATTTCAAGCTTACATTCAAGAAAGAGTCTATCCTACACTCTGTTGGGTTCGACACCCATGCATACACTATTCTACAATAAGAGCAAAGGGTAATCTACAAATATTTTTTTGTCAACACGGTCTAGGTAAGCACCCTTTGCAACCACTTTAATTTCTGAACACACTTACCACGATCTTACCTACATTGCATAATTCTTTCTTTTACGCATACGAATCTGATCTTGTCGGTAGGTTATCTAAAAGAATCAAGAGGTGGTTTGTTTTACGATCCTCAAGAAAATTAAGTATTTGTATCAACAAATGTCACATTCTTAGAGGAAGACCACATCGGGGATCATCAACCTCGCATAAACTATTATTAAATGAAGTTTTCAAAAGTGCTACAAATAAACATAGTTCATCCACTAAAGTAGTTAATAAAACTAAAAAATCTAGTCAATCACGTCCTTCTCAAGAGTTGAGAGAGCCTCGACGTAGTGGGAGGGTTGTTCATCAGCCTGATCGCTACTTGGGTTTAACTAAAACTCAAGTCGTTGTACCCGATGATGGCATAGAGGATCCATTAACCTATAAACAGGCAATGAATGATGTAGATCGTGACCAATGGGACAAAGCCATGGACCTCGAAATGGAGTTTATGTATTTCAATTCTATCTGCACTCTTGTAGATCAACCAAATAACGTAAAACCTATTGGTTGTAAATGGATCTATAAGAGAGAAAACGAGACTAAGCAGATAAAGTACAAACTTTTAAGGCTCGACTTGTAACAAAGGGTTATACCGAGAGAGAGGAAATAGGTTATGAAGAAACTCTCTCTCCCGTTACCATGCTTAAGTCAATTAGAATACTTTTATCCATCGCCACTTTTTGTGATTATGAAATTTGGCAGATGGATGTTAAGACAACTTTTTTGAATGACAATCTTGAAGAGAGTATATCTATATGGCTCAACAAGAGAAATTTAGAACAAGGTCAAGAACAAAAGGTTTGTAAGCTTCAAAAATCCATTTATGGATTAAAACAAGCATCTAGATCTTGCAATATAAGATTTGATATTGCGATCAAATCTTATGGCTTTGAACAAAAAGTAGACGAGTCTTGTGTTTACAAAAAGGTTGTCAATTCCATTGTAGCATTTTTAGTTTTGTATGTAGATTATATTCTACTCATTGAAAATGACGTAGGTTATCTTACTAATATCAAGAAATGGCTAGCTATGCAATTTCAAATGAAGGATTTGGAAGACACACAATATGTTCTCGGGATCCAAATTGTTCGAAATCGTAAGAACAAAACACTAACCATGTCTCAAGCATCATATATAGACAAAATGTTGCCTAGATATAAAATGCAGAATTCCAAAAAGGGTATGTTGTCGTACATATATAAAATTCATTTTTCAAAGGAACAATGTCCTAAGACACTTCAAGAAGTTGAGGATATGAGAAATATTTCCTATGCTTCTGTCGTTGAAAGTTTGATGTATGCAATGTTATATACTAGACCTGACATTTGCTACTTAGTAAGGATGATCAGTAGGTATTAGTCCAATCCTAAATGTGATCACTAGATATTCGTTAAGAATATTCTAAAATATCTTACAAGAACAAAAGACTACATGTTCGTGTATGATACAAAGGATATGATCCAGAGGATATGATCCTTACTGGATACACTGATTCTAATTTCCAAAACTGATAAAGTTTGCTAGAAAATCTACATCAGGAGCATTATTCACTCTAAATGGAGGAGTAGTAGTTTGGAGAAGCATAAAGAAAACTTGTATAGTCAATTCCACAATGGAAGCTGAATACGTAACAACTTGTGAAGCGGTAAAAGAAGTAGTATAACTAAGGAAATTCTTGAGAGATCTAGAAGTTGTTCCAAATATGCATCTACCAATCACTTTATACTATGACAATAGTTGTGCATTTGCAAATTCAAGAGAACCTAGCTTGTGAAGCGGCAAAGGAAGTAGTATGACTAAGGAAATTCTTGAGAGATCTGGAAGTTGTTCCAAATATGCATCTACCAATCACTTTATACTGTGACAATAGTTGTGCATTTGAAAATTCAAGAGAACCTAGAAGTCATAAACGAGAAAAGCATAATGAACGCAAGTACCATCGTATTAGGAAAATTATACATTGTGGTGACCCAAATATCTTTTGAGAAAAACATTTTTTATCCTTGTACAAAAGCCCTCACAGCTAAAGTGTTTGAGGATCACCTATAGAGTTTAGGTCTACGATGTTTGTAAACTAGGACAAGTGAGAGACTTATTAGGCATGTGCTCTAGTTTTATCATATTCATATGTATTTTCTCTCTCATGGTTATATTCAACTGACATTTTTTTTCCCATTAGGAGTTTTAGTCCAAGTGGAAGTTTGTTGAAATTTATATCCTAAAACTCGTACTTTGTAGTCATATTCCATTAATAAAAGTTGTCAGTTAAAAATTGAATACTATAATCTTAAATCCAATAATCTAAGTTCCAATAATGCAGTTTTTGAATAAATTTAAACTTTATGTAGAGACATAAACGTGGATCAAGTTCGAGTATCTATAACCTAAATAGTCTATAGTATATCAATAAAGGTTGGACGCCTTATTCAGAGAAACTATGGATGCGACCCAATCTATAGTTAGTACAAACGAGATAATCTTAAATCCTTCATGTAGAGACATAAAAGTGGAGACATCCTATGTAAAATATTTTCATAAGACTGAACCATGAAATAGTCACTTTTACATTATAATGTCATTTACTGTTTAAAACTGACTATCTCGATTATTGATGATCTATGTAACTTACTCTTAATTCTGAGCCAACTATGAACTCGTGTTCCCACAAGATTATCCTTAGATCTGCATAGGTGAGGGCGACTCATCAGCGTTAACTCAATAAGCCTTCCATTTCAATGATAAGATCGGGTGAATAGATGAGGACATTTGGTACAAAACGGAATTCACTCTTACCTGCTTTAGGGTTAGTAGATAGGTTATTTTCTTAAGGACTAAATCTAAGTCTTGAACAAGGGACCCCACCCTTTCATTAGCTCGAGAAAAATTCAGTTTATAAGTTGAACCTTAAACCAATTGTTCAATAGTGGATCGGTGGGACTTAAGGAGCAAGATGTAGTATTGGGGGTAAAATGATATTTTAACCCAGCCAATGTTACAAACAACTTGTGAAGGATTAATTTACTCATCATGGTTACATTAAATGGACACAAATATATCTATAGTGAGGGGAGTGCAACCACGAAACTTTAGTGGAATGACTCGTTAGTTAACGAATGTTGATCAGCTTAGTCTAAAAGCGTTTAGCCAGTTAGTCTTGGGTCGTTGGAGTCTATGATCTATAGGTCGATTAGGTTCCCCTAATAGCTCATATGGAATAAACTTAGAGCAAAATGATTGAATGAGTCGAATTGTTCAATTTAGGTGTGGGGAGAGAAACCGATAAGTATATATGATATACCCGTTGGTTATCAATTTAAAAATAGATTTTTTTGTTTAAATAAGATTTGAATATTAAAAATATGAATACAGATTCATACTCGGAAGCTCAAAAATGATGAAAATAGTCCAAGGTTGACTTTAGGTTTAGAAAAGTCAAACTTTGACTTTTAACGAAATAACTATTTTTCCCTTTGACCAAAATTAGTGGAAAAATCCAATATTTTGTTGGATAATCCTACTAACTCTAGTGAGCTAAGTGTTGTCATTTGATGAAGACAAAAAGTCCACTAGAGAAAGTGGATTGTGAGATGTTGGCCATAATAAATTTGTTACATGCATTTTTCCATGATTTTTCACTATAAATATGAGTCTTCATTATTTGTTGAAAATTTTGAGTTTTGATTATTTTCGGACTGCTTTTTTAAAAAACAAATAGAAAAAAACGCTCAAGCCCTAAAAACTTTAATCTCACAAATCCATTTTTTTCTCTCTCCCAGTTCTTTCATCAAACGAGTCCCAAAACCTGTTTATGAGTCCGAAAGATAGTAGGTCAACCTTAGTGGTTGTTCGAAAAAAAATCGAAGAAGCTTCAAATGTAGGTATTCTTAGCACCCTAATTTCAAAACAAAATTCGTTTTAAGGTTTACTCGTTAATTAAGTACAATTATGATAGAATTTTGATTCTTTTTCGCCCGTGCAAATCTAATTTCTATCCGTTTTAATACAAAATTAAATAGAATCTGTAATTTAATAATTATGTGTAGTTTTGAAATTTAAATACAATATTTCGAAAAAGAAAACTTTCTTAAAATACATCCATTTTTGTGGGTGTGTTTTAAAATTTGAATATTTATATATATATGATTGTTATTCATCATTACTTAGTCAGAAAATAGAGATAGTCAATGATGTACAGTCACAATCATCATTAGGATAAAAAAACTGCCAATAACTGAATTTCTTAACTTCACGTTGTAGGCAATCTAAAATGGAATTGCATGCATATTTATATTTGATTCAACTGCACACAGCTCCAAATTTAAAACATAAAATAGTATTTATATATTATAACAAAGTTTTTAATATTACTATTATTATTATTAGAACTACTATAATAACAATATACTCTTTCAAACTTCAACTTCCAGTCTAATTTTAAGACTATATCTTACTTAATGGATTGTTTATATAAGTCATTTGCTAACACTTATATGTAACCCCTAATATTTAGGTTACTTATGCCTTGTTTTCTATAAGTATTTAGGCTACCTTATTTGGCCATTAAATTCTTTTAATTTCAATTTTTTGTTTTTTGTATTAAAAAATTAAATACATTTCATCTCAATTTCTTATACGGATTTATATCTTCTCAAGTATAATAAAGTTGAGTTCTTAGCCAAAGTTAGAGAAACAAAAACAAATTTTTTATTAAAAACTACATTTTTATTTTTTAATTTTCAAATTTCACTTGGTTTTTCAAAACATTAGTAAAAGGATAGGTAAAAAGTTAAAGAAATTTTGAAGTAGAAGCAATGTTTAAAGGCTTAACATTGAAAAAAATAATAATAATAAAATCTAAATGATAATTACCATACAAGACCTAAATATAGTTATCAAATTAAATAGGATCTTATATTAATATATGGAGAAATCGCTTGAGAAATGAATGGGTAATATAACTTGGAGGTATGAGGGTTGGATTCCTGATCTCATATGTTATCAAAAATTAAAAATGAGAGTGCTTCACTATCAAGGTTAAATTGTGAGTATTAAAGATTATAACAACTCAATATGTTTGTAATAGTATGAAAACTCATTAGAAAAAGTATAAATTTATATGATTTCATTGTTTGTGAGAAAATAAAGCAACTCATTCAAATTTCTTTTGAAGGGACCTAAGTTATTTTATATTCTTGTTTGGGATGATTCTTGAAATTATTATGACCATTTATAAGGAATATTAAATGTTAAGATTAGACCATTGCCCTATGAAAATAAGTTGAGTTGCAAATAAGTTAACTTAAAAATTGAAAGAAAAAAAAACACAAAAACAAAAGTTAACCCAATTAGTACTCCCTTTTGGTCTTGTATGTGTGTGTTTTTATGTATGTATGGTCCATTCTCTCTCTTCTCAACTTCAAAACCATTCTAGTTCTCTCTTTCTCTCTCTCTCTCTCTTTTCCTACAATTCCTTCTTCTTCAATTCCCATGGGAGACCCATGTTCCAACTCATTAGCAAGTGTTCTAAAATTCAACTCCCACTTCTCCCCATCACAACCTTCAAATTCCATCCTACACCTCAACAACATGTCTCACAATTGCTTCTCTTACCCCTACCCAACCCCGACACCTCCTCCGCCTTCATCTCCTCCTCTCCGAGAGGCTCTGCCGCTTCTCGGGCTGATGTCTCCGCCCGAGCAGCGACAGGAGCAAGAAGAAGAAGACGATGAAGATGGCGGGGATAGGAGAGGCAGCAACTACGAGGAGGAGGAGTCAGTGACGGTGGCTTTGCACATAGGGCTACCAAGCCCTAGCGCAGCAGAGATAGCATCTTTGATGTGTGGTTCTTCAACTGAAATTAATCATGTTGGTGATGGAGATCATAGCAATAATAGTAACAATAGTATTCAAGATCATGATTTAGGGCAGTCCACCAAAACCCTAATAAAGGGGCAGTACTGGATCCCTACTCCTTCTCAAATTCTTATTGGTCCTACCCAATTCTCTTGCCCTGTTTGCTTCAAAACCTTCAATAGATACAACAATATGCAGGTAATTAATTAAATTAATTTCTTAATTAAAATTCAAAATTACTAATCATTGATTTTTCTTGAGTTGTTGGTGTGTTTTTATTTAGATCTAATTCCAAATCTAGGTTAACTAATTAATCTCACTATTAAAATTAATATATTGTTAATTTTCATTTTAATTAAAAAAAAAAAAGGATGAAATTAGAAGAAAAGTCAGAAAATATATATAAAAAAATATCTTTGAAGGAAATAATAATGTGGTGTATTCTTTCAAGGTGAACACTTTGTTGGCTGATATGAATCTTCACTTTAGATATCCTTTTATATTTTTTAATCAAAATTTCGATTGGTATTCCTTTGCATGGTCATGTTTAATTTTGAATGTTTCTCTCTCTAAATTTCTCTCTATCTCTCTCTGGTCTTTTATTTTTATTTATGATATAGAAATTGAGGTGCGTGAGACTGTACTTTCCTTTATGTGAAATTATGAACATCACAGACGATGTTCCTTCTGTCTTTTTAATCACTTCATTGGACTATGTGCTTCAAAAATTCCTACTGCTATCTCTGTTGAATCCAACGAATAATTGTTTTTTTCCCTTCTCTCTTTTATCTCATGAAATTATCTTTTCTGTACTTTCTGTTCTGATTTTTTTCTTATTTTTTTTATAACAAAATTGAAGATTTTACTGGAAATTTCTTTTTGAAAAACAAGAATTTTCAAAATATGTGCATTTTGATACTACATATAGGAATTAATTGGAGGAGGGGAAAAAAATAATGATTTTGGAGAATTTTCTAAGAATTAAGTAATGAGATAATATAAGAAATTTGTTTGGTTTTTTTTAACTTACAAATTTTATGTTTTGTTTTAGCAAAGCTTTCTAAACCCAAATATATGTAGAATATTTTTTTCAAAATACATACAAATTTTACTTAAAACAAAAGGTTAAGAATGCAGAAAACAAAATTAATATGACATGAAATTAGATCAACAAATCTGTTCAATCAAATTATATTAGCAATTTTGAATGAGATTGGGTAAATCGGTCTCTAAATATTCTTGATTTCTTCTCTCATGCATTTGATTAACTCCAGTTTAATACTAATTTCATTTTGGTTATAAAGCATATCTACATTTCAACTGTACTGTTATAGGGAGAAAGTTTTTACAAAATGCCATTTACCTTTCACTAATTAATTAATTAATTAGTCAATGGTAAATGTCATATATATATATATTATATTCAGTTGTTTCAAGTTGGTTAGTTTTGATTAGTTGTTTTTGTTGAATTTTTTTTCGGGCACGTACTGATTTGATTTATCAAAACAAATGACGAATTTATACTGCCATCTCTCAATATAACATGAGATAATAGGCTGAACTCTAAAACAATGAAAATTTTTGATACTATTGAATAACAAGTTTGTTATGGAGCAAAGTTAAAATTGTTGTAGTGGTTATATTGTTGAGGAGCTAATAGTTGGGGTAGATATCAAGATGATTATTGACAAATAAAAAAGAAACTTGAAAAGAAACAGGAAGAGTTTACCACGTGGTAGAGTGGACAATTAACTGATAATCGTATATATAAAAATGAATGGAGCTTAGGGTGCACCAAATTATTTTTCTTTCTTGATTCTGTCTGGATTTTGAAAAGTTAATCGATCGTTTTACTATGTGGTTTTGCAGATGCACATGTGGGGGCATGGGTCACAGTATAGAAAAGGCCCCGAATCCCTCCGAGGCACACAGCCAACAGGCATGCTACGGCTTCCTTGCTACTGCTGTGCACCGGGCTGCCGCAACAACATAGACCACCCACGAGCCAAGCCATTGAAAGACTTCAGAACCCTGCAAACGCATTACAAGCGCAAGCACGGTTTGAAGCCCTTCATGTGTCGAAAGTGCGGGAAGGCGTTCGCTGTGCGTGGAGATTGGCGGACGCACGAGAAGAATTGTGGCAAGCTTTGGTATTGCATTTGTGGTTCGGATTTCAAACACAAGCGCTCCTTAAAGGACCATGTTAAGGCCTTCGGTAACGATCACGCCGCGTACGGTGGGGGTGGGATCCATGGGTTTGGAGATGAGGAAGATGAGCCTGCTTCTGAAGTAGAGCAGGATAATGATGAGTGAAAGGATACATAAAACAGATATATGGGAAGCCTTATTATACCAAACATTTGAGAATATATAATCATTATTATTATTGATTTACAGAATTATATTATTGTTATAAAACTGTATAATGGAACTTACTTAAATTACTACTGTTGTTATATTATTATGTGTAATTAATTAGGGAAGCTTTGTTTCTTTGCTTTGGTTTTAATCTTATAACTTATGTTTATGTTTTGATCCCAAATCAAGATGTAGGGATCAAAATAATCAAATGAAAAAAAAGAACAAAAAAAGATTAAGTGTATAAATTTAAATATTTTTATATTTCTGTTTATATCCAAACATATACTGATTCTCTCTTCTGCTGTTTATAAATCTTTCAATTGTGTGTTTCTTGACAGCAACTAATTATGATAATTTTTGTTTCTTTCATAAATATATATCCAAGTTTTAATGATTATAAACACAATAAATGTGCTTAACAATTAATTAATTAACCTAAAAAATAAGTTTACCTTTAAAGTTTTAGTTGACTGTGAATATCTTTCCACTTCTGTTTTTTTTTTTTTTCTTAATAATTGTTAGTTTTGTGGTTAACTAATTTTATTATAGGTTAACCTTCACGTTACTATTTTAATTATATTGATTCAAAATAAGATAATTGACGAGTGTTAAATAGACTAATTTAAGAAGTATGCATAAATTAAAGATTTGATTATAGTTTGATAAGCTAAAATCTAACATTTTGTAATTATTTAGTGGGTTGTCTATTCGATTTTAGTTCACATGGTACATTATGCTTTACCTTTTTCATATATATATATGCGATGTGATGTGCAAATGTTAAATTAAATGAGTAAAACAATAAAAACTTATCAAATATATTGTTTTACATAAATATTATCTAAAACCTTTTATTTAAAATAAAAGTGAAAATAATTTATTGGAAATTAGTTACATAAATATGTTTTTCAATAAATATTCAAATTTGTGAATATATATTTTAAGAAAAGATTTATAAAAATAAAAGAAATGAGATGATTGGTAGTCACATATCAATATTGGTATGATATTTAAGATAAAAGAATTAAGCAAAGAAGTTTTTAAGTTCCAATAACTTTTGTTTTGATTGCAACTATAAATCATGTCAATTGTTATATATTGGCTTGAGTTACAATAATTTTGATATTTGATTCAAATGAGCCATTCTATAACCATAATTATTATGGTAGTGATACATAGTGATGAGTTTTGAGATTTTTTAAGATTACAAATTTAGGTTTTGAAATCTCAATTGCTTTTAGAAAAATTGATATGTCTTTTTCAAAGGACAATATCATAATATCATAAAAGAAAATGAACCAAAATACTCCTTTTAAACATAGTGTATCATCATATTTTCTTCATTTTAGTTTTTTAATTTTGAAATATTTGTTATAGTGGTTTATTAAACTTCTTTTTAAAGATCCTTTATCATAAAATAATTTATCTCATCTTTTATTTTCAGTTTAATAGTTTTACATGAAATTGTCATGTAAATAATTTAGTTATTTTTTTAAAAAAATCTTTTCAAGAAATTCTATTACAAAAACACTTAAAAGATGACTTTGGAAAGACTAAATTTTCAATTATATATCAATGGGAGAAACTAATAGACTTTTATCACTGACTATTCATGTCACTGGTAAAAGCATATAAGTAACTATACATGTTTATTGATAATATCTGAAAATTTTGCTATAAATATTTTGTCAAATTTGTTATTTTCAACGATTTTTGTAATTGACAACCAATTTGATTATTTTTTTTAACATGCTATTTTTTTTTCCATTCTCTTTTTACACCGAGGTTATCGTTGTTTTTTTAAGAAACGACATTCAAATTTTTTTAAATCTTTTATTTTTAGTTTTTAAAAAACTTCATCATTTTGGTTGGATTTTAAAAAGCATACTTGGAAGTTATTCGAAAATACTCAAAAATCAATTTTATGATTTATGAAACCATTAGAAGAAAAATAATTTGTTTGATACTCAAATATTAATTTTTAAAATTATAAAAAATGTTTCTAATTTTAAAAGAAAAATTGCATCAAATGACAAAAAAACATTTAGAAAAGAAAAAAACAACACATGACACATATTTTTTCGCATATTGTGAATATAACAAAATTAGTGACATCGAACGGTAATTATAGAGCTGATTTTTAAATTTGTTACTTTTGAAATTTAAAAAATTTAGTGATACGAGTCCTATTATCACAATGACCTAAATTTTATATATGAAAAGGTGGCTATACCCATTTATAAATTACTCTCAAACATATATTAATTTGGCCCGGATTGATCTACTTTGACAAAAAGAAATGAATCAAAAAGATAGAATGAATGACAATAAATTTATTGTTGAAGAAGTAAAAACTAAATGCTTACCCTACACATATATACAAACAAAATAGAATAGCAAATTATATAGGCAAAATACTTTGTAGCATATATTATTGAACTAAAACACAAGAGTAGTAAGAAGATGGTGAAAGAAGAAAGAACCACTTTACACCTTTTCTATCTTAAGGGGATAAAATAGAGAAACCTCAGAAAGTGGTGATTTTGAAAACTTTCCTCTCTTTTAATTTGTTAGGTTGTTTAATTACATACATATATATATATATATATATACACACACCCATTAGACACACACACATATATCACTTTTCATCACTGTGTCATGTGTGTGTGAGGATTGAAAGTAGCCTCAATAAGTTAACATTACTTTAAAATATAATAATATTTGAATCTGAAAAGTTTTGTGTGCTCCTCTATCTACTTAGTATACCTATGTTTCATTTCATTTTATAACAATTTCAATTTTAGTTTTCTGTTTTCCAAAGTTATGATTGTTTCCACACCATTTTTTCTTCACCTTTATTAAATCAAACCACTTATATACTCATGTTAAATTCTAAGAACATGAACAAACTATTTTAATATTTTCTTTTAGAAAAAAAAGTTAATGATATAACATGAAAAACTTATACATATTCTTCAAAAAAAAAAAAAAAACTTTTCTTTTCTCAAAGCCTAGTTAGATAAAAATTAATGCATAAATCTAGTTTTAGTTTTCAAAAATTTAAAATAAAAAAATCAAATAGTTAATAAACGAATTCTAAAAGATATTAAATAAAACATCGACAAATTTGTTTTGTTTTCTCTTATTATTACTTTTTGCTTTTGTAAAAGAGCTTTCAATTTTTGTCAAATTTTGCAAAGGCTATGTAAGTTATTAGGAATTACTTTTTTTTTTTAGGATAGATTTTAGGAATATTTGGATTTCTTTTAAGACCGTCCAAATTACTTTTGTTCAACTCAATAAATTTTAATATTAGAAAAAATATATTTACAAGTTTAAAAATCACTTTCAAGCATGCATTTCATATACGTTAAACATAGAATATTTTTTAAGAAACTCAAAACAATTAAAAAAAAGTTGATAAAAAAAACGAAAGGATTATGAAAGAAAACATTTAACATTAGAATTACTCATCCTATTTTATAGAAAAACTATATCACACCCTATAAAGAAAGAAAACAGGAACAATAATAGTCTGCATGAAAAGGCCTTTAAATTTTTTGAACAGAGAGAAGTGTCATTATTTTAGGGCTTTTGTGTAGAGTTGAAACTGTAGATGAACTTGTGCTTTAATAATGATAGCTCTGCAAAATCCTATAAACTTTGAGAATGAAGAGATGATGATAAATGCATGCATATAAAAAGAAAATACAATTTTGTATTCAAATCAAACTCTTTGTTTTTTTCTCTACAAAAAGTAGTGATTTTTCAGTGAAATGAAGGAACTTTAAAGAATTTTTTCCAAAAAATAAAAAAAATAAAAGAAAGGGAAAAGTTGGAAAAAATTAATAATGTCAGTTTTCAGTCATTCAAAAGGTAATGAAAGAACCACACTAGTGTTTGTGGAACCCCACACCCACATAATTTCCCTCTTCTCTCAACTTGTTTTTGTCTTTGTTGCCTTAAATTGTGGCACTTCAATTAACTCTATATACTCCTCATTTCTCATCTCTCATCTCTAAACATTTCTACATCCTTTCTACCTAACTCTCCTCTCCTTCTCTCAATCTCTTATCTCCAGAAATTATTCGATTTATGAAACGATGGTTGGAATGGCATCATTCTATATATCTCTTATCCTCAGAAAGCATTTTGATGCGTGAAATAATGTTTGACGGGCGACGATGTCGTATGAGTATAGGGAGAGATACATAGATTTTGAATATGCACTAATGATCAACGGTTACTAGGAGTATTAGTACGTTGTGGAATTTTATTTAAGCTCTATAATCATCGATTCTCACTAATTCACCCCTCTACCCGTCGTACGTCTTTTCAATTCCTTTTCCTTTCACGTCTCTTTCAATGTACATGTGAGATAGCCTATTCTCTCTCCTTTTGAGAAATTGTTGGAGGTTGAAAAACAATATGTGCTGTAACAAATATTCTATACTACTGTTTGAGGTATGAGAAAGGAAAATTTAAGATCTAATAACTTAAATTTGTAGTGATACCACGAACATTGAGAAAACATTAAATGGTTATCAAACAACCATTACCATATACTGATATGTCCTTTCAGTTATTCCTTCCTCTCTCTCTCTCCACTCACACCTTTCCATTTTCTTGTGAGAATCCATACTCAATGAGAGCTCATTTAATAGATGTACTTCACGGCAATACACAATTAAAGGAAAAGAAAGCTACGAATTTTTTTTATCAACCTGCAATCAAATGGACATGAAGGATGATTTTTATGGTTTATATTTATTATTAGATTAAAATATGTTTTTGATTCATATATACTTTCACGATAGAAGAACTTTGTTGTATTAAATATGAAAATTGTTGGAAATATTTACAAAATATAGCAAAATTCATTTCGGATCTATCAATAAAAAAATTTAAAATTTTGATTATTTTGTTTTTTTTGTTATATATGGTAAATATCATCGTCGTATATCATTATAATTATAATTTTTATCATCATTATTATTATAATATTGAGTTTTATGTTAGATGTGTGTAGGGGTCTCTTTCACTCAATGCGTGTGTGTGTCTGCATGTGGGGTTGTGTGTGTGGGGAAGTGTGTTGTATGGTTGTGCATGTGGGGGTCTTTTCTCCACTCTCTCCCTACCATGCCTTCAACCCATCTCTATTCTCTTCATTTTTCTTTTATTCTTTTTTTTTTTTTTAACATGGAAAAACAAACATAACATTTAACTAAAAGAAAAAAAGAAAAGATTTTTTTGATATAAATCTTAAATTTAGTTCAATAAAGTTAATTTTTTAAATATAGAATCAAATATTGTATAAAAAAAAGAAGTAAATAGATATACTTTGAATGACATGCAAGTTGAACTATTTATGTCAAGATTAAGAAATTGAAGTTGCTTTTTCTTTTCCTTTTAGAAAAGTATTGTAATAAACCCAAATATGAGAACATTTATAGAACTATATTTAATAAATTAACCTTATTGAACTAAATTTAAGATTTATAAAAAGAAATTGAACAGTTATATATATATATATACAACCAATATCCTTAAATCTCACCAAATTTAATTATCAACATCATTCAACCTTTATCAAAACCATACAATATAATTAAATTTCAAAATTTAATAATTAATCAAATATTCTCTCCATAAATATTTAATTAATCTTGATCTCCACACAACAAACAAAACTTTCAATTATCTAAAATAACACCCAAATAAATCCAAGATAAATAAAAATAAAAATATTCTTCATTTTTGAGGTGTTATAATCTTCCCTCGTCTAAGAAACTTTCATCCTCAAAAGTTCTAATCATCGAATAACTCAGGATAATGAGCTCTAATATCGTAAATAACAACATTCCCCATAAAATTTCAAAATCTTTACTAAAACATACATACACATGCACATATATTTAATTAATCTAACACACTACACCAAATAAGTTCCATAACTTTACTTCAACCTCGTATCAAATAATTAGATCAAATTTCCAACGAACACCACAAATCCAAATCTTCTGATTAATAAAATATTCATCCAACAAATATCTAATTAATTCCATTGTCCACAAAACAAACAATTCTCCTAATGTGAAATCAAACAACTCTTAGCAAACTAAATTTAAATAAGCAAAACTAGTGCACGATGCCCAATGTTGGAAGCATATATGTCATTTATGTGCAGGCTTCTCGCCCCCCTGCCGATTAGTGGCAACAACACCTTGAGGGAAATGGTTTGCTAAGTGCCCTTCTTGGCTGCATTTAAAACAAACCCTCTTATTTGACATGCAACGACCTGAATGATGTTTTCCAATGGTACTACAAGTAGGCAACCCCCCCGTGGTACCCTTCTGTTTTAATGACCTCCTGTTGGTGATGACGGAAGGTGCCACTTGAACTTGAATCTCTAAAGGTAATGTTAGCAGGATGCTGCTCAGCCTTCCTCTTTTGTCCTGTAGTTGATCCCTTCTCTGTAGCATTGGCCAACTCCGACCTCTCATGCAAACTCAAATTCATTGTCATGCGTAGTGCATCAGCCTTTGTAGCTGGTCTAAGGACTCGAACGAAATCTTGGATCTCTAACTTAACTGACAAACTTGTCGACTCTCTCAGCCTCAGTTCTTACTAGCTTAGGTGCAAATCAGGATAACGCGTCGAATTCCTAATCGTACTCCTCAACGATCATATTGTCTTGCTCCAGCTTTAGAAACTCCTGGCACTTGGCATCTCTCACTGTGGCGGAGAAGAATTTGGCATAAAAATTCTCCTTAAATTGCTCCCAGGTGATTTGACTCATATCTCCACCCAACATCCTCTCTGTGGACTTCCACCAGCCTCTGCCCCTATCTGTCAGTAAGCAAATGACGCACTGAACTTTCTGGTCGTTGGAGCACTTCATGTAGCAAAAGATAGTCTCCACCGAACTCAACCACATATGTGCCTTGCTGGGGTCTGCCAAGGATCCATCAAAAGTTCGAGGGTTATACTTTCTGAAATCCTTCAGGTGTTTGGCTTCTGCTGAAAGCATATCAGGTAGGTTCTGGGCTACAATTGGGGCCTGAACTCTTGCAGCTGGGATCTGAACATCTGTAGCTGGTGTTTGAACAAGAGCTATCTGGGTCTGCTGGACAGGCTGTTGTTGTGCCAATGCTTCGAACAACAAGTCTATGTACCTTTGCTCCATGGCAGCAAGGTCTGCTTGCGTAACATATGCAGTAGGGTCGACAACTTGTATAGCATGTTGTCCTTTAGGCTGGTTACGTATAACTTCTCTGCCTCTCCTACCACCTCTACGAACACACTTCTGCATAGTGACATGTTTCCTAAATTCCACCACCAAAAGTTCTTTACAACAAATTCAATCATAACATACTTACTTATCTAGTTTAATTCAGGCAATGTCATATATACAGAATCAAAAACTTATATCATAAAACGTACCTGACAAGTGACGAATGACCATATTAACCATAGAGATAAAAATCAAAGACTTACATCATAAGTCAGTCTACAAAATCTAAAATTGAGGCTCTGATACCAATTGTAACAACCTAACTCTTTATACAGAGCTGAAGTAATTACCACTAAAATAAATAAAAATACTTTTTATTTAAAATAAATGAAAATACTAAATTTGAAGAAATGTTCATTTAAAATCAATAATAAATAAAATGTGTGAAGAAAATAATAAATAAATATATTATTTCAAGTCATATTTGAAATAAAAGGAAATATCTAAAATGAAACATAAGTTCTGAAATAAATTTTCTGAAAATTACATACTGAAAACATAAATAGAATGCAGAAGAAGACAAATGGTTCCTTATGGCGAGCTACAATCACTTCTCGTCATTCGCCAGCTTGCCTCTACCTCTGCCTTAGCATGTCCAATTAAACATAGAAAATGTTGAGTATAAATTTATACTCAGTAAGGGACCCACTATGAGTCT
This sequence comes from Cucumis sativus, assembly GCF_000004075.3. Classification (NCBI taxonomy): domain Eukaryota; kingdom Viridiplantae; phylum Streptophyta; class Magnoliopsida; order Cucurbitales; family Cucurbitaceae; genus Cucumis; species Cucumis sativus. Next base: position 21,796,126 of record NC_026658.2, read on the forward strand.
CGCTAAGTGTCTATTAAATTTCTGTTAGAGTTCTGTAAGAAGGTACCGTCTAACTATTCTGCTCCTAAAGGCACACTATCTAGTGATCCCCAAAGGACACATCTGGACACTCAGTGACCCCGAAGGAAATACCCTAAAGGAGAGTCGGGTTGTAAGTGATCCTGTCGAATCACACATAAAACTGGCTACAAAGGCATAAATAGGTGGTGATCTCGTGGGACACCCATATGGTACGACACTAACAGTATATCTAACAGAACATCATAGCCAATTTAAATATATCATAACATAAATGTCGTAGCTCAGTCAAACATAATTCAATCATAGCATGTCTCAATTACAATGTATCACGGTCATAACGTCTCAGTCATACATGTCTCTCTTAACTACATCAATACATGATATAGAATATGCATGTCACTTTAATGTGGGGATCCAATAGGAAAATCCCTTACCTGGAGATTTATGAGGATTTGCTAAAATAATAATTTATTGGTTGACAGTCAAATTCCCAATTACAGTCATAAACATAAACACATAAACAAAATTAATAATTTTGTCAACTATCACTCCTCTGTTTAATTAGACATCCAAACTTACCCCAAGACTAAGGTTGAATCCAACACAACCTTGAATGAGAAATTGCATAGTTCCAATCTTTCAACAAGATAGTCAACCTTCAAGTAAAATAACATTCTAACTTAAATCCATAACTCAACTTCTTGACTTAAAATTATTTGGGATAAATAAGTATTGGATGGGAGTACCAAACCCATCAAAAACTTACAAAAAAAAAAAAAAAAAACCTATAGTAGGAGGATTGGCTTAAACTGACTTATTGTAAGAAAACAGCTCGTGAAGGGTGTCGGCTCAAAGGGGCGGACGACTTGGAGAGAAGGGATCTGGTGCGGCTTATAAAGGAGAGGAACGGAGGGACTTCGAAGTCAAGGGTTGCCTAAGGAAAAGATCTGACGGTGAGTGGATTATCCTAAATATGTTTGTAAGAACTATGGATTCTAGTAAGATTTTAAGGTTTCAATTTTTCTTTTTAACTTCAGCTATTATACTATAAGTTTTTCTATCATAAAGCTTGAGCCATGAGGTACATATAATTTATTCATATCTTTCTTTAATCTTGAAATGAATCTCTTTGTGAAGAACAAAAAATGTGACATTCTTGTAGTAAAATTTGTATGAGTTCTGATACATTAAAATAATTCTTAGTACCTTACACAATAGTAATATTTTATCCCTGTTGTGTGATCTAGGATAGAATGTCTTATTCTTGCTGTGTGATCTAGAATAGGATGCTTCATATTTGTTGTGTGACCTAGTATGTGATGTCCCTTGATGTGTTATCTGACACTGGAAGACGCACTAGGTGTCATAGACTTTATGAGAAATTACTATCGCATTGAGATAGCTCCATGGAAGAACAATCCAACAAAAAAGTGTGGTAAACGCTTGAATTAGAGAGAAAATGGTACAAGAAATTATTTAAATGCGCATACCATTTCTGTAGAGTGAAATATGAAAAAATAAGCATCCTCTAAAATTATCATGTATGAATTGGAGAGAATGAATTATTTAATCGCCTAATATTAAAAGTTAAATTTTGGTTGTGAATTGCATGATTTTCATAATTGCATATTTTGAACAATTACTTTGTTTTACTCAGTTAAAGTATTTGACAAAAAGGATTCCACTCACTAAACATTTTTGTCTAATCTTTCCATTGTTTTGATCTTATCGACCACTAGGTAGCAAAGAACATCTAGTCTTTGTCTTACCATCTCTTAATCGTCAGCTGATGTGTAATCCTCAACTCGCATCATCACTTTTTGGTAGTAGTCACTATCGTCTCGAAAACATATAGAAGTTAGGTGAGTTTTAGGGTTATGGGGAAGACTTAAAAATAGTAAAAGTCTGTGCACTAAGATGTATCTATGTTTTGTATTCCACTTTTGTTCTCAATGAATGAATCGTTTATTTTACCGGTCTTCTCATTGCATCATCTCCTTTTGTTCCCTTCTTCTGATTATGTTTTCCTTACTAGGCAATTTGTGTGAAATCTCACATAGAGGATCACGTGAAAAGACTAGGAGGTTACACCTTCTCTTAAGACGCATAAAGCGGATGTTTTGGGCATGATGTGACATCGCACGTGTGTAATTTTTCTTCTAAGCGATCATGATATGTCATTGTGTAGGAAATCATACACGATTTGGTAGTTCATAATACACAATTGTTAGTTCATGATAAATGATGGTTTTGAAAAAGCCTTAGTAAATGATCGTGTAGGATCGTGTGTAGTTTATGATTCACGATCGTGCAATTCATGATACATGATCAAGTAGTTCATGGTAAATGATAGTTTAAAGAGATTTAGTAAACGATTATGTAGATCATGATACATGATCGTGTAATTTATGATATACAATTATGGAGTTCATGATACACGATTGTGTAGTTCATGATACATGATCGTGTATCATGTAGTTCATGATACACGATCATGTAGTTCATGATACACGATTGTGTAGTTCATGATAAACAACGGTTTTGAAAAGCTCTATGGTAAATGATCATGTAGTACTTTCATCTCTGCCTACAATACATTGAAAAAATAATAATACAAGATTAATGATTGATTGAAAATAAAGATAATAATAGCAGAAGTATAGTGAAAAAGAATAATAACAATTGTAAACAATGATCATGATTTCAAAAAATATAAAAGAAAAATTGCAGAAGAAGAGAAGGAATAAATCGAAGCCACCTGAGATTCAAAAGCAGAAAGAGCAAACCTAAAATATTTACAAATATGGCCGTTTTCATGGGCTTTTTATTTTGTTATATGGTTCGTTAATATTTTTTGTGTTTATATTTTGAAAATTAATCTTAAAAAGTTATAAACAGTATTTTACTTTAATAATTTAGTTTATAACTTTTAAACTACGTTATTAGTTATCATACTCATATACGAATGTTAAGAAATGATAATTTTATATGTATTTGTGTATTTATGGAATATATATCATAGATATTGATTAATGCTTTATATTAACATAAAATCGTCAAATTTATGGATTTATCGAGGAATATATTAATGTATAGATCAATCTTTCAATCGTTATTTGCAATGTTATATATCGTGTCATATTACATATGTGCAACTTGCAGGTGTAAAATTAATATAGTGATAAAAAAAAAAGAAATAAGTTAATAAAACCATCTAATTTTATTAATTATTTAATCGATTTATTACTATACATTAATCTCTAGACATAAGCACAAAACCAAAAGAGTTAGAAAACTGAAATTAAATTCAAATCAATGATTTTAGTTACACATTTTCAAATTCATAGCTTAGAAATATTGTTTGACCTCTGTATTATGTATCAACTATGGACGGCTTATGAATATTTGTTACAAACATTCAAATTCTAAACTAGCATGATATCCACGTGCAACGTACACGGATCTAAGCTAATTGGCATAGTTCATGATACACGATTGTTAATTCATGATTAGGACCGTGTAGCCATAAAGACAAAAATAAAAAACTTACATCGTAAGTCAATTTATAGAACCTAAAATCTAAGGCATTGATACATCCTGTAACGACCCAAACTTTTAAAACTAAGTTAAGGTCATTACTCAAATGATAAATATCAAAAGACACTTTCTTGGAAATAGAAAAGCTATAATTTTTATAAAATTATATTGAATAAATGTTTGAAAGTCTTATAATTGACAAAACCAATAAAAATAATTTGAAAACATTGACCCGCGATACTAACAATTTTTTTTTTAAATAAGTAAAGATAAACAAGTGAGACAAAACTTTAAATAAGGTGTCCAAAAGTAAAATACTGAAAGAAATGACTCATTGATGCGAAAGCAAAACTGAGTTTCCATATGGCATGTCATGGACCCTTTCTGCCACGGACCTGAGTTTCCATATGGCATGTCATGGACCCTCCACGGACCTGAGTTTCCATATGGCATGTCATGGACCCTTCCTGCCATGGACCTGAGTTTCCATATGGCATGTCATGGACCCTTCCGGCCACTCGCCAGCTTTCAGAATCCTCTACCTTTGCTTAAAATATTAAATATAGGAAAGGGTGAGTATATAAAATATACCTAGTAAGAGACCCGAGACCCACACTATTTCTGCTTAAAAACATAATAATAGTGTTGTGTGTCCAATGAAGCACACATAAGCGAGTGAGATCATACAAATACCCCCTAATCACATGAGTGATCCCGAAGAACACCCTTAGTTGTGCGAGTGATCGTAGGTACACACTCCATAAACATGTGTACACCTCTAGGTACAGGTTCGATAGTACGAACACCTAATTGTTTGAGTATCCTTATCATGTGATTAATATATCATGGAGTCATAATATATAATTCATCAATATCAGTCAACATCGACACATGATGCGTCTTAGCTACATCGCCATACACTATGCGTCTTAGCTACATCGACGCATAGTGCTATGTGTAGCACTATGTGTCTTAGCTACATAGACGCAGAACACTATGCGTCTAATTAGCTACATTGCCACACTATGGCATAATGGAATGTAAGCTCTTAATTTTATATTTGAAGGTCTTAGTAGAATCTCTTATGCGTCGAGATTAGCTAAAACAATAATTCATTGACTGCTCGTAATTTACAGAACAAGTGAAACCAATAACCAAATTAATAAATTCAACATTTGATTATTGGCCCCAGAATAATCTCAATTCAACTTATCCAAAGTTGAGAAACCAATTCAACTTTGATTCGCAAACTTCAGGACTCAAAAACCTCCTACTAAAATTTAGTCAATGTTTTTTTAAACCAAAAACAAATATTTTATGGGCACCATCAAACTCTCAAGAAAAGTGGCTCAAAGGGTTGAAAAGAGAGCCGTAGCTCACTGGCGGCTCGGCTTAAAGAGGGACGCAGCTCGGCATGGAATAAAATGCAGCTGAGAATAGAAAACGGCTGGAATAGAAACGTCGACACGTCTCGTCGGAATGCGAACAAAGTCTTAGCTAGTACGGAGGAGACGACTTATTGTGGCTCGGTGTTTCGTCAACGGAACGAAGAGAACGTCGACGTTAGTCTCGACTGGGATTCGTCGGATGGAAACGCATCAGCTCAGGTTGGTTGACGCAACAGAATGGATGCTCGGCTGCCGGTGACTTTGTCTTGAGAGAAAGCGGCGACGAGCGGTGGACGGTGTGGGAACGTATGATGAAGGAGGGGCGGCGGCTAGGGTTTAGCAAGGGAACCTTGAAGAAGAAGGTTGAAGATAATGAATAGTGTGCACGAGGATCGAAGAGCTTATTTACATATAATAATAATAATAATAATATTAATTTTCAATTCTATTTCCGTTTCCAACTAAATAAAACCAATTCTCCCTTCTCAATTAATTCTCTATCAAATCACTTATTATCGTCTTCCAAAATAAACATTCTTTTCCTAATAATTATATTTTCCAACAATATAATTACATTTTTCCCTTCCTCTTTAAATAAAATCTTTTCTCCAAATAATTTTCTTCCATAATTTTATTTAACAAATACTTGAAGATTTTCTCTTTTCTCCAACAAACCACATCTTTCTTTGTTTCTTTTTTATTAAAAAAATGCAATTATCTTTTTCATAAATAAATCATATTTTAACATATATATATATAAATACCATTTACTTTTTCATAATAATTATATATATATATATATATATATATATATATATATATATATATATATATATATATATATATATATAATCCATATAATTATCAAAGTTTCAACAAAAAATCTCCACTATTAAATTTAATTAAATAACGACCTTAATTATTTAATTAAATTTCAATTTTCACGTAACCAAATAATTTTTCTTGTAAATTAAATGACGTCCAATAAATTAAAGGGAAATTTACATCTGAAAAGTATTTACTTTCTACATCAAAAAAGATAAATACTTTGAGCATGGGTTAATATTTTAGTTATTCATTTTGAGTTTGGATCAAAATTTTGGTATGGTCGTAAATAGTTCTTAGATTCTTCTATTTTTAAAAATTTCTATAAATTAAATCTGATTAAAGAAAAAATAATAATTAACTCCAAAAATTATCTAACTTTTGGTGACGTTACAAAACAATTAGTTTCTAGTAACAAAGTTTGATTGGTGCAAATTATTTTTGTTAGTAAGAATATCATATTTATAGGAGCACGTTAAAAAGTATGTTTTGTTGTAAATTGTTCTTAACATTAGCCCTAACTCATAAGTTTTAATGAGACGAATCTTACCTGATTAATCTCACTATTTATGTTTACTCTTCCATTATTACTTCGCAATAGTCATTTTTATTTATCTTAATATGGCTTATAGTTGTACTCTGTTAAAAAAAATTTGAAACCAAAATGTATTTACCTTTACTTGCTTAATTGAATGGACATTAATAACATATTGTGTGTGTGAAGAATTACATATATTTCTATCTATATTTGCTTTTATGTCTATGTTGATTGATAATAAGTTTCCAAATTTTGACGAAATGTATACTTTTGCTTTGGGTCAAAGATGTGGAGTTTTGTGACAATGTGCTAAGTAGACCAAAGGGATGTTGTTTAAAAAAGAATGTAAAAGGGTAAAAGATCATCCCTCAAATCACACCAATCAAGTTAATTTGTAACCCAATTTTAGTTAATCAAGAATACTAGCAAGAAGATAGTAAAAAAAAGAAGTAAAATGTTGAATCCACCACTAATTAGTTCAAAAAAATTAATTAACCTTAGTAATTGGACAAGAATTGCATCAAGAATTCATACTAAATTTATTAAATGTACTTTCACCTTTGGGGGCGTTTGACGCGCATGTTCGAAATTAAATGTCTGGAAATTAAATGACTGTGGACTTATTTGATGGGTTTCTGATGCTTGAAAATTACAGGAATTGTGTACAGAAATTGATAATCATAATTTCTAATGTTTGTGTTTGAGTGCTGGTTTTGAATTCCTAGGCTTAGTTAATCTTTTTTTTTGTCAATTGTACAATCGTTTGTTTTGAAATCTAATTATGTGTCAAATATATTCAAAATTTTAAGCTTTTACCTTTTATTTTCTTCAAGTTTTACTCGGGAATGAAATTCATATTTTTCATATACAAAAATTGATAAAACAAAAATGAAAAGAAAAGTTGTAATGTATTCATTTATTTTTATTCTTTAAATCAAAATGTACCATTTTCTATTTTTTAATTGAGTAATAAAAAAATTCTTTTTATTTAGATATATATAAAACAAGAAATTCTATAATTATTCGCTTAAAATAATAAGAAATCACGTTAACTATTTTGACTAAAAAAAATCTTATTTAATTCATAAAATTAAAAACAAAATTTTAATATTTTTAGTTAAACCAACTTAAATCATTTTAACATTTAATTTATTTGAATTGTCATAAAAAAAATTACACAAATAATTTTAAAATGGAAATGAAAGTAATAGTTTAAATTTGAGAACTAAAAAAAAAGAAAACATTTCATTTACCCCACATGTTAAGTACATAGTTTAACCAAGGGCTTGACATCAAATGCCAAACCCACCTGATGCCAAGTCAAAGGGCCAAACACCTCGTTGCAGTTTTCAAGCATTCTTTAAGTTTACATTAAGATACGCGGTTTCAATGTTGTGACATGTAAAGCCAAGTAAAGCCTATATTTTAAGAATGATTAATTAATTGAATTCAAATAGAACAATTCAAGAAAATATTTAAAGGAAAGACATGCCTAAAATCAATTTAATAATTTTGTATCAATCTCGCTTCAAAATTTATGCTTACCACCCATTAGAAATTAAAGAAAGTTTCATGCTCTCATGATTGATCAAGTCATTCAAACAATAATGGACCAAAAAAGCAAGAATTGAATCGAATTAAAGATTGAAGTTAAAATGCAATTAAAAACATATATGTTAGATTTGTTGGTACCTAAAGATGTTTAATGTTTATTCTTTTGGTATGTAAACTACCTTTTAACAAAAAATGGTTATTAGTCAATGTGTGTACGAATATTACAAAGTGGCGACTCTTTTGTTTTCATATGGGTGTGATGTATTTAGAACATTATTGTCATTAAGATGGTTAGTGTAATGGTAGAGTGACAAGAAGAACAAGAAAAAACTATAGTAATTGAGGAATATACGACAAAAAAAAAAAAAATGTCACAATATACGAATTCGTGACATTTTGTAATTGTTGTCAATATTAAAACAATGACAATTTAATTTTATAAAAAAACTGTCACGATCGGCCTATCTTTGACGAAAATAAATATCATAATATACGAATTTGTGACATTTTGTAACTGTTGTCAATAACGAAACAATGACATTTGCTTTTATAAAAAACCATCACGATTGACATATCTTTGAAAGGAAAAATTGTCATAATATACGAATTTATGACATTTATTTAACTGTCGTCAATATCGAAAAGATGACATTACTTTTATAAAAACTGTCATGATTGATATATAAAAAATGTCATAATAAACGAATTCGCGACATTTTTGTAACTGTCGTTAATATGCAAATAATGACTGGTATTTGTTGTTATAAAATAAAATATGACACTTATTTGTTGTCATAAAATAAAATATGACAGTTATTTGTTGTTATAAAATAGAAATTAATAACATTTATTTTTTGTCATGAAAAATCTTATTGTGACAGTTTTTGAAAACCGTCATGGAAGAACTTTCCAAAACAGACGATACTATGACTATAAATAACTGTCGCAAATTTTATTCGCGACATAAAATAATTATCGACATAGACTATTTTTATTGTAGTGATAATTTTCAACAAAGATTAACTAAAAACTCATTTCCAATAAAAGGTACATTTTAGTTCTTCATCCTCACTAGCTCTAAGGGAAAATTGGAACACAACATACATCTTCAAAGGATTGAAAGTGAGAATTTTATTGATGAATTTGGAAAGAAATTTAAGAAATGCCCTAACTAATGTAATGAAAATTAAATTATTGAATTGTTCCTCAAAATTGCAAGAGAAAATAAGTTATATAGTCAAATGGGGGCAAAAGGGGCGTGTAGACTACAAAAGTTTGGATTGTCACGATACTACAGTTAGGTGTTGTTGCGTTGGCTTAACTGTCTTCAGCACTACAACGTTGATCATGGAGATGCAATGTTATGTGTTAGTGTTGTGGCGCTTGGGTTGGTGCTGCGGCGCTGCCAAATGTTAATGCTCTCTGGTCTGAGGCGTCGGTGAGGTCAAAATTATCATTTCGTCACTTATCTTTATTTAGTCCGTTTTTGCTCGTTTTATCTTGGAATTGAGTTATTTTTTATTTGTTTGACTCGTTAGGTTCTCTAGATCAATATTTCTTGAAAGAAAAAAAAGAATTGATGCATGAGTATGACAATCTTCAAAAATTTTAACTTAGAAAATCTAGCATTTTTTATGATTGTATCACAATAGTTATTGGGGTGTCATGTTGGTTTTGTATTAGAGTGGAGAACCAACTTTCCCATTTTAATGTGTATCTAAGATTCTATATTGAGCGGTGGTAGGTTGAAATTTGAAGTCATATTTGATATGGTTTGATTATTATCATTTAATTTGGATAGATTTTTAAAATGGGAACAAATATTTTGTCTTTAGGGAACCTAATCTCTTTAAGCCTATTTTATATCATGGTGATTATTTCTATTTTGGTTTGGAATTAGTAGCAATATGTTGATTATAATTTACGTTTGGAATACCTCCGTCTAGCAATCCGTTCAATCCATTCCCATTTAGTAAAGAACTATATGACTTTAGGGACTGTAATTGGATTAGAAGTGAATGAGAATTTTGGATAAAATGTCAAGTTAATATACAACAAGAACAAAACTTAAGACATAAGATAGCTTAGATTATGCTCATTCTTATAAAACACAACCAAAACACTTTCTTTATCAGAAAGTTACAGACATCCAAAACTCAACCCATGAAATTCTTTTCCCATTATTTGTGTGTTTTTTACGATTGATATGAAAGTTTTAATTCCGACACATTGATTTCTAACTTAGGTACTTTAAGTTGTAGTTATTATGGATCACTTCTAGTAAATATTCTAATGGTGTTGAAAACTTTATCGGAGTGGCACAAATTATTTAGACGAAGAGGGAACGACAAGATTAATTAGATGATCATGATAACTTTAACGGTGTTAAAATTGTGTGGAATAGATTAGATGTTGTAGAACACGCATTTATATAAATATGGCATGTGAAATCCAATTTCTTTAACCTTTGAAATTTGCAAAGATTAGTGAAAGACAAGAGAAAATGAAATTTATGGGAAAAGAATGTAAAAATATTTGGAATTTAAGTTTAGGTTAGAGAATAAGAGAAAAGTTGAGAAATTTGACTAAGTGTCAAAGTTTTGGTTTTTGGATGTTTAGAGCTTGTATGGGCGACAAAAGAAGGCTAAAGAACTTCCAAAAGTGTGTCATTCGGGGGCAAGAAGAGGCTTGAGAACCTCTAAGGTTAGGCATTGGATAAAGAGTAAGCGGCCAAAGTAGTGAAATTAACCTTTAAAGGAATGTGTCTAGGCGATTTGGATACCTAGGCGAGAAGAGGGTTGTGGTCGTGAAGAACCTCCAAAGACAAGTTGATGCGTTGGAGTTAAGGCTTGGCGGCAAGTGTTGGGAGATTATCTAGGCTTGGGCTAAGTGAGAAAGATACCTTAAGAGATTTGCTAGGCATTTAGGCTTGGCGAGGAGGCTGTCCATAAGAGGTTGTCCATGTGAGGAAGCCTAAGCGAGGAAGGATGATGGCACACGAGGAAGGCTTGTAGCAAGAATGCTTGAGAGGTCAGTTGGGCGAAAAAGCATGTTAGGGGAAGAAGGTTCCACGCGGGGAAGCTAAGTGGCCTAGGCTTGGCGAGGTAAACATAGAGGTTAGCTAGACGAGGAAGGCTAGGCAAGGAGAGGCTATTAATAATGCGTAGAAATGTGCGTTATTATAGCCATTTTTATTAGAATAATGAGGTCAAATAAGAAGATTATCAAAACGTGTAACTTATGTTGTAAACATATAAGTATTTAGAAATATAACTTACATAAGTATCATGCCTGTTTTATGCGATTATCATGTTTAAATGCAAGATAAGTGGACAAGAGAGGAGCAAATCGAAAAGGACACCTTGTGCATAGGTCACGCGATGGGAACTCACCTAATGACTAACACCTTCACGCAAGGAACCATGTCATCTCGCAAGGAAAGCTCACTACAAGACAAGAATGGTAGTTGGAGTGATGTGACTTCCTAGGACCTAAGACGATGCTGACAAGATCTGAAGAATAGAAGTTTTCCGCCTATAAAGTTGCCTATAAAAGCACTTCATCTTCACTAAGTTGAGGGAGAGCGATGTGTGAACGGACTGCCACACAAAAAAGGTCTGAATGGACTGCCACACATAAATGAGAAGAGCTAGTGGCAAGGATTAGCCTAGCCATCGGATGCACAACACATCTTCATCTTTTATGATCAAAATGTAACGTGAAAGCTTATATTTTGAGAGGAGAAGAGCTATCCCCCCATTTACCCTAACTTGTATTTCAATCCACTCCTTTCTTTTCATTTTTATATTTATGTGTAATATATGTTGTTTCTATTGTACAGTGGTCTAAGACCTACATTCTTTATATATATTACATGTTTATACCTTTTCTGATGCAAAATAAACGTGTATGAGATGTGCCAGAATTGAAAGATACCGAGAATGATCAAATTAATGTACTGAAAATCATCGTCAAACACCGTGTGGACGAACACATCATTGATGATAACACTCTGTGTAGGGCTGAAATTGATCCTACAATAGTGGAAAGAGCACCAAATGTATGTCATGTCGTGAAAAACTTCATAAATGATGAAGATGACTAACAATTATCACATCAAAGCTAGTCGAGCGATGATGAGTAACAATATTTTTTGACGTATATATACACACATTTAGTCATTTTTTTATGCATTACTTACGTTGTGATACTCACGTTTGTCGATTTTTATATCTGCAGAAATGACGTCTAACTTTCCATGCACGATGCAAGAGGAAGACTATTTTCTTAATCTAGACGTGTTGGATAACGCGGCCGGTTTGTCGTTAGTAGGCGACACTTCAGGTTTGTAATAACCAACATTTTCAATACAGTTGTGCTTATTGTATCTAATAACGATCATTTTCAGTAGATCCCTCTCATTCGACTCCCACTCCCATTGCGAGGAGAGTACGATGAAATTCTCAAAACATAGATGTCGAGCAATACATACAGCAGAATGGGAGAATTCCCATTTCAATCCCCCTTGGAGGGGCCAGACCTGTCTCAACACACGCCCCTCGTTTCATATTGATCAAAGGTTGTCGATCGCGGATTCCAACGTTTGTGAGGTCTGTGCTGGATTTAGATTCATTATGTGTGAGGATTGTAATGGAAGCCACAAATTGTTCACAGAGAAAAGTGGATTCAAATCAACGATGAAAACGTTCAAGATTGATTTCTTTTTTAATGTCACGTGATTGCTATCTGATTTGCAATCTAATTGCTATATTGGTAAAATTTATTGAGTGACTATTAAATGATATATCAAATATTTTTTTAGTAAAATAGATGTATGTTGAAAGGCATGTATAAATTTCCTCCATTGCAAAGAGATATCACAAGCAAGCACTAATTATATACTTGTCAAACTTCTTCTATGTGATACCATTGCTCCTATTTAACCCTTCTACAAGCCCTTTAAGATTTGATTTTTTTCCTTCCCGTTCGTTCGTTCATTGGCTTAATTGTTACTAAAACATGCGAAAATTAATTAGGATGGTAGGATAAAATTGGTTGAACAAACAAATATTTACTAGCTTAGAGAGACTCGTGTGTCATCTAATTACCTTCTGATTGTTATGAGATTGTTATTTCTATTACCATTTGATTGTTACGAGATTATTATCTAATTACCATCTTATTATTTTAAGATTATTGAAATTCAAATATGTTTTGTTATATTAATTTTTTTATATAGTTTTTATGTTGATATTGTTATGACTTCAGTGGTATGATATACTTATCTTTCATGTATCCGTAAACTAACATACTTACATAGCAATTTGAATAATAGTATTATAGAGTAATTAGGCAACTATTATTGGCAATCAAATAACAATCAAAATAAAGTATTAATTAACCAATAATAGATATCAATCACATAACAATTAGATAACAATCACATAACAATAAATAAAATCAGATAACAATCAATAGTAAATAACATTTAGGCATGCTAAAAGATATAAACTAATTAGATGACAATCATAAGACAATCAACACAATATAGAAAATTACTATGACAAAAAAAAAAAAAGTAATCAAAAGACTATCTCAAAAAGACAGTCATAAGGTAACCAAAGGACTATCTCAAAAAGCTAACTAAAATTAAAAATACTAGAAGGTAATTAGATGACAATTAGAAAGTAATCAAATGACTATCTTAGAAGACTAACTAAAGTTAAAAATAAAAACAATAGAAGGTAATCGAATGACTATCTGAAAAGGCTAACTAGAATTGAAAATAAAAATAATAGAAGGTAATCAAATGACTATCTCACAAAGGCTAATTAAAATTGAAGAAAAAAAAACGTAGAAGGTGATCAGATGACAATTAGATAACAGTCAAATAACAATCAAATTGTTTAAGAAAATCGTAGATGATATGTACATTGGCAAAAATAATTAATTTGGAAATCCCAAAATATCAGTACATTGGCAAAAATAATTAAGAAACTAGTTTTCTTATTAAAACTTAAAAGCTAGGCATGTTTTCTAATTGTAGGTTAGAGAAAGAAAAACTTACTTATTTGATGTCTCTGAACCTACAAAGTAAATCTCCAATTTGGGACACTACCCATAAGAGACCTTCATAAGGGTCAGGATTGATGCTCGTTAGTGGTGTACTATTGTAGCACCCAAAACATTCAAAAAATGGCCATGCTAGCCTATAAAGAAACGACCAGATTTTGAACCATGTCAAAAAGTCTCAAAATTTTATATTTAACTACTAGGTGGTCTCATTTTGAGTAATACTAAAGTTTTTTTCCACAAAAACTGAACAGTTATGTCCCATACTCATTTTTTTGTCCAAAAACTTGTCTTCGAAAGGTTTAATTTTTTAGATCTTGCACCACTTTAGCTTAACGATTGTGGGCTCATAATTGTGACATCCTATCTTTTGCATACTATATGACATAGAAAAATAGTCTAAGGGTCGGGATTGGTGCTCGTTAGTACTATGATAACACACAAAACGTTCAAAAAATGGTCATGTTATAGCCTACAAAGAAACGACACAATTTAGAGCACTGACAAAAGTCTCAAAAATTCACATCTAATTACTAAGTGGTCGCATTTTGAGTAATATTAAAGTTTTTTTCCACGAAAACTTACCAGTTATGTCCCATACTCAATTTTTATTCTTGTCTTTGAAGGGTTTAATTTTTAGTTTTTATCTTGAACCACTTTAACTCAATGATTGTGAGCTAATAATTATGGCATCCTATCTTTTTGTTTTATCTTGATTAATTGATTAAATAAAAACAGTTTTCTTCTAGATAGTTAATTCTCTTTCCTTCTTGGAGTAGAAAAGAGGGTTGGAGAGAATAATGAGATTCTATTAATTAAAAAAAAAAACATCAAATTAATAGTAATTTCAAATCTACAAATTAATTAACCATTAATCAATTAGTTAATAATTAATTAAATCATATTTAATTAATATTTCATTTAAATCTTATTTAATGAATAGTTTTATATTAATTTAATTAAATCAAATTATATTAAATAAAATAAAACTAAATTATTAATTAATGCCCCAATCAATAAATAGTTAAATTAAATATCTTATATTTAACTTAAATTAAATTTGAATAATATTTATACATGAGTTTTTCTGATGAGCAATATATTTTAATATGAATCTAATTCACATTAAATTAATATTTTAACTCATTCAAATATTTTAGCTCTCATAAATTAATTTTGAATCATATCCAAAATTAAATTTATATAATAAAGTTTGATAAACTTTATATTATAATGTATCACTATAGATTAAACTAATTCTCAAAGTAATTTTGAACATTCCAAATTACAACCAATATAAATAAATTTCATTACCCTTTACGAGCTAGGAAGAGGACCTAATGAACCTACAGATCAGAAGCTACAACGATCTGGGATTAACTAGCTAAACTCATTAACCACATTAATCAATATTCGTTAACTGTGTGTACACTCTACTAAGGACTCACATCTGGCCTCTTCTCAATGGAGATATATTTCTCCGTCCACGAATATCGACCAATAATAGTAAGTTAGTTTAGTTTTACCCCTAGTTAATTCATTCATGGGTTATCTTACTAATAAAAAGAAACTCCTCTCTACGAGAGATAGGGCCCTTTGTTCATGACCTAGAGATACCATTTAAGGGAACACTCATCTACTAACCATAAAGTAGGGAAAGAGTGAATTTCATCTGGTATAATTATGTTTCCAGCTCCCCACTCTATCTTGTCCCCAAAATAATAAAGCTTATTGAGTCAGCGATCTGGCTACTCTCACCCGTTCAAATCAAAGGATAATCTCTCAGGTACATAAGTTCATAATACACTTAGGATTAAGACCAAGTTACCTAGGTCATCCTAGTGAAATAAAAACCTAACTAGTTAACAGAGTTAAGTTTAATGATTACTATTTTGCGATCTGGTCTTATGCAAACTCATTGCATAGGATACCCTTACTCGCATGTCAATTACATGAACACGTTGGATCATTGCGTTTGTATCAAATACAATATGAGCCATATCCATAGTGTTATTAGGATAAGGTATAAATCCTTTAAGGTGATCTGGAACATTGATCCGTGTACGTCTACTTATTGTTCAAGACTCATTAAACAACTTAGGATGTTAGTTTATTGGATTTAGGTTATTAAGACAAAATTAATAATATAATCAATAACAAATATTACAATAATAACACTTTATTAACAATGATCAATTAAATATATTTACAATATATGAGTTTTAGGACATAAATCTCAATCTTCACACTTCTATAGTATTACCTCTAGGCTGTTTAGACATTCCTGGAAAGATTCCCCAAATACTGAGAAGTCATCCATAAATATCTCAACTGATCTCTCCAAGAAGTTCGAGAAGATAGCCATCGTACACCTTTGAAATGTTCCCAGCGAATTACATAAACCAACAAGCATCCTATGAGAAGTATTGAATGTATAAGTTTGAAATGACAAAAGTTCATATTTATTTTATTTTACTGTAGTTTTTAATTAATGTGCTTGAATTAACTTGGGGTTGTCTAATGATATCATTGTCTAATTTGGTGGTGTAATAGTTGTAGAATGACAAATGATATTGAATGTGTTGTGGCTGAATTATGTCAATCTCTCCATCTCCTCATGTCTGATCAGATTCTCCTCTGAAGGTACGTCCACTGTAAATTCATTTCTTGAAGTTTCTGTTCTATTTTGGATATGGGTTTCGGTTGTTTTGTAATTCAAAAGAATAACTTTAGGTTGCCGGAGTAAAACCTTGAGATATTGTTATTTGTTACAATTAAACGGAATTTTTCTGTAATGATTGGGGATTTCGACCTTATGTATGAATTTACCCCCATTTTGCCTTTTTATTATCTTCTACATTTCAATTTTTGGCTCAGGTGAGGTCGACATTGTAAATATCGTCTGTTGTTCAATTCATTCTAAGAATTTTCTCCTAAGGCCTTTTTGTACTCTTGTGTTGGTGTTTATATAAATAATGGCGTCTAACTTATTTTTTTCTGCACTAGTTCAAATACTTACATAAAACTCTGTTGCCTAATTTTCTCCTTTTAAGAGCACATATTTTATAATATATATTTCAAAATTTAAGTGCACAGCTCTATTCTTGGTTTCTCAATTTGGTGGACGGAATTTATTATTTTTATTGCTGAGAAATTATGTTTTGGAACCCTCCCTTGTTATTGTATGTTTTCTTCCTCTGTGCTTACTTTAATATAACGTGGATTGTAACGCTTCCCAATATTGGTGAAGAGAAGAGGAGAAGAGAGAAGAGAAGGGCCCTCTTCTTTCTTTTTCTCTTTGAAAGGGTTAATAAGAAGGGATTCAGAAGTGGGTGTGGAGAGTTAATTGTGGGAATATGGAGAGAGAAACGTGAAACTAAGGGGTTTTGGAACAGTTGGGGAGATGAGTGAGAGTTGCAGCAGGACAATAAATAAGAACACTGAACACACAGGAATAAGACACACATTCTTTTTCTTTCTTATATATATATATATATATATATATTTTTTTGAATTCTTAGGTTGGTTTCAATTTGTCTAAAATTATTCTGGTCTCAAATATAAAATAAAATATAAATTTGCTTATGAAAATTTTAAAGAGCAATTTGTTTTATATTTATGATTGGGATCAATCTATGTTAAAAGAATTCATTGCGAAGAAGGGAAGAAATGAGAATTTTGAGAAGTAATAATAATAAGAGTAAAAAGAGAAATCAGTAATCAACTCAATATCTTGAGGGACTTTAAATTTAACATTCATGTTTTTTTTTTTTTCCATTATTTTGTAAGACTTGTAAATGAAGCCATGGATCAAAATGAATCAATGGATCAAGATAAAGCAATGGATCAAAATGCAGTTGTTTTCAACCAAAACAATATTGGTGCAAGTAATGGAAATTATGAGTTCCAAGATCAAACATTGTTGGGCAATTTTCACGACTTTTCCTTTAATCATCTCACATTTGAAGGTATGTATTTGTTTTTTGTTTCTTGATGTAATCTCATGGATTGTTGAACTGTTTTATATAGAACTGGAATATAACTGTTTCAATCTTATATGTCAACTTCTTAGTTTTTTTTTTTCTTTCAGCACAATTTTGGAAAGTAAGTGTTTTTTTGTTTTTTTCAATAAAATTTTGCTCCAATTTGAAAAAATAAATTTTCTTCCTTTTAGATTACGCACAAGCTTCTACAAGATTAAATGAAGTTTAGAAATAGGAAAAGAGTTGGAAGATTTTAAGAAGAAAAAGAAAAAAACTCACTTTTCCTTTTTCATTTTTTTGCGTTGGTTAGATTTCAAGAAGTCTGATCTGAAACCCATGTCCTGTAGAAATCATATCTGAAATTTCTCGATGGTTTAGGAATATTAGTTCAATTTGATTTTAAGAGCATTTAGTAATGTATATCATTCTTATAACTGATAACTGCTACTTCATATATGACTTGCTCATTTATTTCTTGAACAATTATATTTATCAATTTGATGGGTTGATTATATTTTGGTCCTATTTTAAATTAAATCATGTTGAAATTTTACGGGCATTGTTGATTTAACAATTTTACGAGTAGGTTCCATTCAAGTCTTCAATATATATATTACCAAAACTAAGGTTTACAATCTGCAAGGCCTTCATTTAGCTAGCAGATGGAGTTCGACTTTTGTATTTTGTTTGACTTATAAGAACTTTATTGGTATCTAAGAAAAAAATTGGGAAATTAAACAACTACATTTCTTTTAAACTTTTCTTTACTTTACCATCATGTAAAGGTGATCCCATTTTTGGGCTTGGTATTTTGTATACCCTCGTTATTTTGTTTGGTTATTCATAAAACGAAATGAAGTATCATTTAATGACTTGGAAAGAACTTGAGAAAAAATAGTTGCATTCTTGCGGGCCTCAATACAAAAAGTGATTTCTAATGTGCTCCAACTTGTTGGGTGGATATGGATTTTTACAATTGAAAATTATACATCTATATAACTATCCAATAATTTTATCAGTTTTAAAGTTTATAAAAAGAAGTACGTTAAATAAGGCTTCAGAATTACTGTTTATCCTTGTCGAAATTAAAACTGTATGCACTTTGAATTTAGGTTTGTCCTGATGGAAAGATAATTGAAGCAGAACCAGCTCATGGCAGTATTACATGACATTTTAGGGTTCATAATAAAAAAGGTGGTGAAACCAGCACAAACGGCATATATGCATCCATCTTTGCTTGGTCTCGTTGCCTTGCTCACAGGTAGATATCATTTGGTTAATATTTCTTTGGTCCTCTGCATACTTTTGAGGTCAAAGAAATATTTACATGTTAACTATATATTTATCACTGTTCTTATAACCTATGTCATGACAAGAAAAAAAAAATGGAACCAAACTAATGTAGTACTTGACAACATTTTTGCATATAATGTTGCTCTTGATATTATATCTGAAAATAAAGATCCTGAACCAAAATCTATTGAAGAATGTCAATAAAGAAAAGATTGATTCTTTTTTTTAAAGAAGTAATTGAGGCATAATTAAATTCACTTTTAAAACGTTAAGTTTTTTCGACCAGTAGTCCAAACACTTGAAGGTGTCAACCTATGAGATATAAAGGGGTATTTGTGAGAAAAAATGAAAATAATGAGATCACAAGATAAAACAAGATTAGTTGCACAGGGTTTTTCACAAAGACCTGGTACTGATTATGAGGAGACATATTCTCCAATGGTAGATGCAATCACATTAAGATTTTTAATCGGTCTGATTGTGTATCAAAATCTGGACATGCATCTTATAGATGTAGTCACAATATATTTGTACAGGTGTCTTGATAATGAGATTTATATGAAAGTTCTATAAAGATTTAAGATAACTGAAACATATAAATCAAGTTCTCAAGAATCATATTTAAAAAAGTTACGAATATCATTATATGAATTGAAACACTCAGGACGAGTTTGGTATAATCGTTTGAGTGAATATTTGTCGAAAGAATGATATCAAAATAATCCAATATGTCCATACATTTTTATAATGAAATGACATTAAGGATTTCTATTACACATGTATATGTTGATGATTTAAATATAATTAGAACCCCTGAATAGCTTTTAAAGAAAATAGAATATCTTAAGAAAGAACTTGATATGAAAGTTCTTAGAAAAACAAAATTTTGTCTTGGTTTGCAAATTGAGCATCTAGCAGATTGTGAAATCCATTTCTAATTTGAGTAAGGAAGCAAAATTCGGCTAAAGTATCTATTTCTAACTTGGCATTTGAGTAAATTTGCGGAAAGGATTAAGTGATAAAATCTTTTAATGTTAAGTATACGTTTTTGCGATTAAGTAGGTAGTTCGCGAAAGAATTTGTGTGACAATAAGAGAGTCTTCGCGTAAGTTATGAAGTGAAAGTTTTGACAAAATGTTAGACTAGACGTTTTGGGTGGTCTTTGCGAAAAGAACCAAGTGTTTCGTGGAGAAGAAGTTTGCGATAAAGCTGTGGAGTTTAAGTTCGCGATAAGAGCTCTATGCAAGTGAAAGCTGGTTAATTTACGTGGAAGATTTCTTGTAGTAAAAATATAAACACGTGATAAGGTTATTCATAAGAAATGTTAAGTGGTTGAAGTTATTCGCGGTTTGGGTTAGAGGAGAAGCAAGGTCTGTCGAAGAAAATGTCAAATCTGATTTGATAGGGGTTAATGTGTAAGATTAAGGATTTAATCATGGCTACGTTGAATATTAAATTTACACATGTAAAGTTTTAAGTAGGAGTTGGCAAACTGAGGAGAGTTTATGCATGACTAAGTTAGTTTAAGGGCTCTATAAATAAGAGGATTTGGGTAACTAAGAAGGAAATGATGAGAGTTTTGTTGAAATGTTGAAGTGCGATTGGTTTAGCCACGCAAGAAGAGACTTGCGAGAATAAGAAGAACGAAGCACTTCTTTAGTAAAGTTTTGTTAGTGCTTTTCTTTGAAATGAACTTATGTTAAAACTTTTATTATGAAAAGTTATGTTTTCAAGCATGATTTTTAATGTTAAAGCTTGATTTGATGACTAAGAGAAATACTTTGAGATGATACTAACTTTTATGCACACATAAAGAGTCAAGGCCTATAGGGTGTACAGACTACATGGTGATAAGAAGTTGGCTTATGCGTTGAAAAGAGCGTATAAATCTTAGTGGTCTAAGCAACAAGGATGAATATGTATGTTCTCGAATATTGTTGATATAATAGTCTAAACGCGAGGTAATGAGACCAAGCGTAGAGAAGATTTGGGATCCTTGGCGAAATGAAATGATTTGTTAAGCATAAAGAAATGTTTATGTGAAATGAAATGATCTGTCAATATGTTTAAATGATTTGATATTATTTTTTCGAAATGATTATGAAAAGGTATTGCGAAAGGTTTTCATAAACCCTCGCTAAGTCTTTTAGACTTACGTTTTAAAAACTTATCTTCCAGGATAAGGTGTTTAGGTCAAGTAGAGAAGAAGGTTGAAGAATTTTCGATGAGATGATTCAAGGCCTTTTCAAAATGGTTAAGCATTGGTTATTTGGTCAAAGTATTGTAATTAAGTATGAAATATATGTTATTAATAAAGTATACGTTTTGGTTTGTATTTATTTTGCTTGGCGTTACATTGACCATCATTGCGTGTTGAGTTTTGTTAATAGTTTACAAGGAGTTGACAATTAGATTTGCGATAAGAAAATTCCAAGGTTGTAACTAACTTGCATCCTATTCTCACTACTTCGACATTTTGGTCGCGGTGCAGTTTGGGGTGTAACATAGATGAGATATTTGTTCATCAATCAACTTATACAAAAAGAGTTTTGAAAAGAAGTTATATGGATAAAGCACATCTTTATTGAACATTCCAATGCAAGTTTGTTTACTAGTTGTGAAGAAAGATATACTTTGACCTCGAGATTATAATGAAGAGCTCATTGGTCCATAAGTACCATATCTTAGTGCAATAAGTGCACTTATGTATCTTGCTAATAATATCATACCATATATTGTATTTTTAGTAAATTTATTAGCTAGATACAATTCATTGGCATTCAAATGGAATTAAACGTATACTTCGTTATCTTCTAAGAACAATTGATATGAGATTATTTAATTCAAATAAATCAAACTTAAACCTAACAGTTTTGCAGATTCTTGATATTTATCTAATCCACACAAATCTAGATCTCAAACATGTTATCTATTCACATGTGGAGGAACTGCTATATCTTAGCGATCAGTAAAACAGACCATAACAACCACCTTCTCAAATCATGTCGAAATTCTTGCAATTCATGAGGCTAGTCGAAAATGTATATGATTAATATCGATGACTCAACACATTCAGGAATCATGTGGTTTATCTTATAATAAACTCCTCCTAACAACATTCTACAAAGACAACACAACATGTATAGCTCAAATAAAAGAAGGTTATATTAAATGTGATAGAACAAATCACATCTCAAGCTTTTCTATACTCATGATTTTGAAGTAAATAGCAACATCACAGTACAAAAAAATTGTTCAAAAGATAACTTGGCAGACTTATTTACAAAATCATTACTTATTGCAGCCTTTGACAAATTGGTGTGCAACATTGAAATATGACAACTCAAAAATATCACATAATGTGTCCACGATGAGGAGTATTTTATATGAAATATGTACTATTTTTCCTTCACTATGATCTTTTTCTCATTGGATTTTTTCCTAGTAAGGTTTTAACAATGCATATTTCATATATATACTGGACACTTAAGGAGGAGTATTATAAATATTATTAATAATAGATGTCCATTTGTGTGCTTAATGGTCATAACCACATGTCAACCCTTTAATCAACCAACATTCATGGCATGTGTCTATCAAATACTCACCTTCGAGGTCATGTAATCTACCTCATACTTGCCAAATTGCCTATAAATAGTGAAATTTGATGGATTTACGGGTGTGAACTTTATTGGAGAGAAATCCAAAACAATTGGTGAAAGTGGAGAAATTCAATAACTTTGACATTTTCAATTTCTTAATTACTCTATTGACATTATTAATTTTCTTATTTCTTTATATATTATATTATATTATTTTAATATTTTAATATTATATTTTCATTTTGGTTGTGGGTTGTTTTTACAACAATTTTATAATAATTACCATTATTTTAAAGTTTTATATTATTCTTGGTGCTTGTACAAGCTATTTTAATTTTTTGAATTTAATCCATTATTACCTTTATCAATCTTAAATTCATTCTTTTCACAAAACAAAAATAATATTACAGTTGTTTTGACATGACAACATATAATTAACAAATTAAAATAACTAGTTAATATACACAAGAATAATGCATAAAAAAATCTCGTAAATATAACAAAACACCAAAATATTTACATATCGTGTAACAAAGTCAAAAATGTCATGAAATCGACTATTTTTTAAAAAATATTTCAGGTTTGTCATTTCTTTCCATATTCTTTTTTCTGCAATTTTTTTTATTTTTCATCATATTTTTCTCTTCTTCTTCTTCAATTTTTCTTCTTTTTTTCAAACTGTTATTTAGTATTTGGTTCAAGATCATGTACCAAATATAAAAGATTTATTTTTTAATTTTTTTTTCAAACTATTATTTGGTTGTTCAATATCGTGCACCAAATATAAAAGATCTTGGAAAAAAAAAACATTGTGATTTATGTAGTCAAATATAAACGGTCGTGTATCAAATAATCTTTTAAAAATCATTTATATTTGGATAGTTAAATCTAAAAGATTGTGTACCAAAAAATATTGAAAAAAAATAGTTAAATGATCAATTATAAACGATCCATGTAATAAATAATAACCAAATATAAACGATCGTGTAGCCAAATCTAAATGATATTGGTAAAAGAACGTGTATCATATGTATTACGCGTGCTTGTGTCAATTAATCGCGTGTTGACTGAAACATTTTTTGTATTTTATATTGTGGGTACGTGAGATTTTTTCGATTTCAAAATTATTGTATAAGAGTGTAAATATTTTATATTTTTGAAAAAATCCCTAAAAAAATCTTCAAACATTTTCACAATACAATTATTTATAAAAAAAAAAGAAAAGAAAGATAGATGAGAGAAATTGTTGTCACGTCTCTACTTTTGGATTTGAATTGTACATGAAAGAAGAAAGAGCTTTTTTTGTGCAGGGTCCCATTGCACAAATAGGAAAAGGAATAACATTGACCAAGAATCACTTTTAAAAGAGAAAATATTGAAATTGAATAACACGAAATTTATTTTTTAAAGGAACAAAAGGAAACAAAATCCTTCTTTTTGGATTTATACCTAAAGAGTGGAGAGCTATGTCCTTTGCAATAATTATGAACCAACACATTGATCCACTATGCTAAAGCTATTTTGCTTTATTAATGCTCTCTCTTACTCTTCCCCTATCTTGCTTCCACATTTTACAACTTCCATCTATTTAAATTAATTAATTTTATTAACATAAGTAACTTATTTTATGATATCTTTTTCAAAATATTTGTGCACTAAATAACTTTTTTTTAAAAAAAAAGAGATACCAATTAACTTTTGGTAAGTGATATATATAATTAATTTTGTGGGTGATAAGTTTTCAAACTACCCAAATTTTGTGTTATATAGTTTAGGGTTTTTGTACTTAAGGAGGTAGATTCTCTTTTAGTTATTTAATAAATGATAATGGTTATATTTAATAATGAATATGTAATGTCAAAAAATTAAGGTTTGAATTTAATTAATGAATATGTAATGTCAAAAAATCAAGGTTTGAATTTAATTATGGACCCTCACACAAATAGCAAAAGAAAATTATGTTAATAAAGTCTTATCACTAAAATTTAAAAGTCGATAATTATATGATTACCGTTTGATAGCCTTTTAATAATCTTATGATTACTGTCTGATAGCTGTCTGATATCACTAATTTTGTCATATTTGCAATATGCAAAAATTAAGTATCATGTGCTATTTTTTTTCTAAATGATTTTTTCGTTTGATGCAATTTTTCTTTAATTATCTTAATTTTATTTAATTATGTTGAAACGATTGGGCATTAATTTGAAATATTTGATTTAGATGATTGATGGTTATGTGGAATTGGAATTAATTAAATATTTGTTGGTTGAATATTTAATTAACTAGTAGATTTGGATTTCTCGGGTGGATGAGATTTCATTTATTTAAATAATTTAGATGTTATTTAATTATATTAAGGAGTGGAAATTGTTGTTAGAGATTTCATAATCATATGTATATGTGGTTTACGTAATTACTATAGAAAAGAGTAGAGATAATTTTATTTATTAAAAATTAATTATTCTGGAAGATAATGAATTATGTTGGAGAAAGGTAAGTATTGGAAAAAGATAAGTATTGATTGTGGAGAGAAATTGTTATGATTCGGTAAATAAAAAAAGAGAAGGATTATGATTTATTTTTTAAAAAAGTTGATAACTATAGAGTGGAATATAATTATTGGAAAAAGAAATGTAACATCCCAAATGTTTAAGAAGCTTTTATTAATTATGTTTAAATTATTTTGGCGTTATATTTAATTCTTGGGTTAAGGTAATTCAGGTTGAAATTTATGATATTTTAAAGAAAAAAATAGTTGATTTTACAAAATATTTACAACCTATAGCAAATTCTATCTATTGATATGCTATAGTGATGGAAGACTATTAGTGATAAAATCCAAAATTTTGCTATAACTTATAAATATTTTAATTTATTTTGCTATTTTTAAAAATGTTCCAATTTTAAATGAGTGATTGATCGAAGAATATTTGATTAATCAAAAGAACTGAGGATTTGTGTTGATTTGGGGTCTTGACGAGAAACTTGGTTTTAGTGAAATTGAAAGTAGGTTAATTTTCATTAATATAACAAATTGACAAAATATTTACGACACGTGTAACAAAATGAAAAAGTCCATCAAACTGGGTATTTTTTTTATAAATATTTCATGTTTGCCCTTCCCTTTTATCGTCTTTTCTCTTCCTCTTCTACGATTTTTTTTTTCTTTTCATTGTCTTTTTCTCTCTTTCTTCTGCAGTTTTTGTTTTATTTTTTTAACTATTATTTGGTTCAAGATCATGTACGAAATATAAAAGATTTGTTTTTTTTTTTTCAAATTGTAATTTTTGTTGTTCCAAATATAAAAGAACGCGAAAAAAATCGTTTGAATATTAGATAGTCAAATCTAAACGATCATGTACTAAAATAGCCAAATCTAAACGATCATGTACGAAGAATCTTAAACAAATCATTTAGATTTAGGTAGCAAATTTAAACGATCAAATCTAAACGATTGTGTTCAAAACATAAACGATCGTGAACCAAATCTAAACGATGGTTTTTCAAATATAAGCGATCGTTTTTCAAATATAAATGATCGTGTTCCAAATATAAATTATCGTGATCCAAATATAAATGGTCATGCATACCAAAAAATCTTGAAATTTGGCTACCCAAATTTAAATGACCAAATCTAAACAATCGTCACTACAAGAAATTTGGGCTTTAGTGTCAGGTGAAAAAAATGAAAAATTGTTTTTAATGTCGTTTTTGAAAAGACAGATCATTAATGTCGTTTTTAAACTGACATTAATGATCAGCCCATTTTCAATTTTTTCTTTAACTTTTTGTATTTTGTAAATATTGATATTAATGACCCCATTTTTAATTTCTTTATAAAAAATTTTAATGTTTTAAAAACTAAAATTTTCTCTTTCTTACTTTTCTTTTTCTTACTCTACTCTTTCTCTATCAATTTTTCTTTTCTTCATCTCCAAGTTGGTTTCTAAGTATCTTCTCTTCTCAATCTGTGACCCTAGTTCGCGAACGGCAACTAATCTTCATCATGCTTCCGCTGCAAGAATCCTTAGGTTTCTTTATTTGATTTGGTTTTCATTTATTTCTCATTTTCGTTTTGGAATCAATCTTTGAATTTTTGTGATGGGTTCTTGCATAAACTATTGTTGTGTTGTTTTACAGGGAGAGTAAGTGAGAGTTGACAAGAATTAAGTGAATGGCAACAAAGAAATTATCATCTTCTTCGTGGACCTGAAGCCACCCTCCCTACGCTGACCACCAAACGTCACCGTTGCACGCACCGAAGTTGTTTGTATTAGTTTAGAGCCGCTTCGATCACTCTCTCACACACACGATATCCATTCTTATGCTTGGATCTTGGAGTTTTTGAGTAATGTATTCTTATTTTTATATATTTTGGTTGGGTTTCTTGAAACTTTTTTAATATATAGTTTAGGTTTGAGTTTAACAATATCCATTACATTTTGTTGTTAGATTTAAAGTTTTGGAAGAGTTGAGTTGCTGTCCAGTCGATAAGAAGATCGATTTTTGGCTTTTTTGACATAAAGTTGGTGAGAATCTTAGTTTTCTTGAATGGGTCATGGATATCTATTAAGTGTTTGGTGCAAAATTAAATTACTCATGATTTTGGAATGTTATATTTTAGTTTAAAAAGGTTGTTATCGTGTTGTCCAGTGGAATTAAGGTGATTTTAACAAGTTCTCGGTAAGATTTTTGACAAATATTTAAGTG
Organism: Cucumis sativus; assembly: GCF_000004075.3. NCBI lineage: Eukaryota > Viridiplantae > Streptophyta > Magnoliopsida > Cucurbitales > Cucurbitaceae > Cucumis > Cucumis sativus. The sequence goes on from NC_026658.2 coordinate 21,823,652, forward strand.
GGTTTTCTCAGATTCCTTGAATACCCATTTGGTTTTCAATCGTCTTCTTTGTTGCTGCTACATTATTTACTTTACTGAAACTTTGTGGTAATTTTTAATTTTTCACATTTAGATTGCAGTCTGTTTAGTTTGATTTTAAATAATATGTATTAATTTTGCAGATTCTAGATTTAATCTTCCTCAGGTTGTAATGTATATTTTGGTCTTAGATAGTCAGCCAAGCTAAGTTAAGCAATTGTGTAGATGGAAGCGATCGTTGAAAGTTCAAGATTGTGAAGGCGTTTAAGATTTTTATTTAAATCTTGTATTAGGATCTAGTTTTATGTATTATTGTAGAATGTATATACAAACGCAATATTAAGATTTCATTTTCTGTATACAAATGTAAAAAAAAATATTGTAGTTTCTAAAATAATATTAATTTTATTGATTTGTTGGCATGAGAAAAAAATATTTATTTACACGTATCCAATGTCAGTTTATAAAAAATGGACAATAATGCAACAATTAAATAAAAATAAAATTTGTAAAAATAAATCCAAAAACAAGACTTTAATGTCGGTTTAAAAACGACATCAAAGGCAATCCGACACTAAAGGTCAACAATAACACCATAAAAATGTCAGTTTTAAACCGACATTAATGATGCCTTTGATGTCGTTTTTAAACCGACACCAAAGCAAAAACGACATTAAAGACCTTTAAAAATACTAGCATAGATGAAGGTCATTAATGTCGATTTTAAATTGACATTAAAGGGAAAATTTCTTCTAGTGCGTGTACAAAGAAACCTATGAAAAAAAACATTTACACTTGGCTATCCAATCATTTAGATTTAGCTATCCAAATTTAAAGGATGAAATCTAAACGATCATGTACCTAAAAATGTTGAAAAAAATTGTTTAGATTTGAGTCTCAAATTTAAATGATCAAACCAAAATGATCGTGTACCAAAAAATCTTGAAAAAAATAGTTAATATTTAGCTCTAAATCTAACGATTAGGTAGAAATGAATAGCCAAATGTAAAGTGATCGTTTCTCAAATATATTACGAACGTTGGATGCCAATTAATCACAGGACATTTTTTGTATTTCTCATTGGGGGCCTGTGGGCTATTTTTGTTTTTGAAATTGTTCTATACTGTGTAAATATTTTGCGGCTTGTTATAATTTTAAAAAGACCCCTTGAAATTAATTAAGTACATATATATATATATATATGTATATATCTAAAAAGGAAAATGCAATAATAATGATAAATAATAATATTATTAGGGTTTTTTTTAAAAATATAACAAAACGGTAAAATATTTACACGGTATATAATAATTTAAAAAATAGAAAAATATCACAAGCCCACAATGGAAAATACAAAAAAATGTCATGTGATTAATTGACATCCAGCGCATAATATATTTGGGAAACAATCATTTAGATTTGGCAATTATTTTCTACATGATTGTTTAGATTTGGAGTCAAATCTAAACGATTTTTTTTCATGATTTTTTGCTACACGATCGTTTAGATTTGATCGTTTATATTTGAATAGTCAAATATCAACAATTTTTTTCAAGATCGTTTAGATTTGGCTATCCAATATCCCAACGATTTTTTTTCACAGTCTTTTATATTTGGAACTGTTATGATATATATATATATACATATGTCCTTTATTGTAATTTTACATAGTCTCTAGGGTTTAGTTTATTCTCTATATAAATATGTAACATTGCTTTGACTCAATGAATTATAAGACAGATACGTTTCTGAATTCTAAATTACATGGTATCAGAGCCCTCCATTAGGTTTGAAGTTTGGGTTACCTTCCGGTGACCATTTGTCGACACTTCCCATACCATAAGAAGCACCACCTCCGTCCGCCCAAGTTTGTCTTCGCCGATCGCCGGAAAACACCGTGCGTGATCGTCACACGCCGCCGGAATCATCGTCACCTTCACCCACGCGCCGGCGCGTGAGAGCGCGTGAGAAGTCCGATTTTTCTTCTGTCTTCTGGGCTTGTCTCGAACCATTGTTTCCTGCCAGTCTGTACCATTGGGTCTATCAAATAACATTCGAGTTTGACGAAAATCGAAGGTTACACGATTGGTTTTGTGTCTTTTTCCAATTTTGCAGCTGTTTGGATTGATTTTCTCTTTGTTCGAGTGGACTACAATCAACGTGTGACTTCAATATGGCCGACATAAAAAATTTGGTAGTCTCCAACGTTATTCCCTTGGCCTCTAAGATCACAGAACATAAGTTAAATGGATCCAATTATTACGATTGGCGTCGGACAATTTTATTTTATTTGAGAAGTACTGATATGGATGATCATATGACTGAAGATCCCCCAAAAGATGCAAAGCAGAAGAAGGATTGGCTTCGTGATGATGCCCGTTTATATCTTCAGATCAAGAATTCAATTGAGAGTGAGATAATTGGATTGGTTGATCACTGTGAGTCTGTTAAAGAACTTTTGGAATTTTTGGATTTTCTATACTCAGGTAAAGAGCAAGTGCATAGAATGTTTGAAGTTTGTATGCAATTTTTTCGTGAACAGAAAGCTGAGTCTGTCACCAGCTACTTTATGCGGCTTAAGAAGATCATTGCCGAGCTTGGCTTGTTGTTACCTTTTAGTCCTGATGTTAAAGTTCAACAAGTTCAACGAGAGAAGATGGCTGTTATGATTTTCCTGAATGGACTCTTACCTGAATTTGGAATGGCAAAGACACAGATTCTCTCTGACTCCAAGATTCCATCATTAGATGATGCCTTCACTCGAGTCCTTCGCATTGAAAGCTCTCCGACTAGTGTGTCTATTCCTCAACCCAGTAGTGCTCTCTTTAGCAAGAACAATAACCCTCGGGCACCTCAGAGGAATAGTACTGATCATCGAAAACCAGAGTCTGTAGAGATTGTTTGTAACTACTGTCGTAAGCCAGGCCATATGAAACGTGATTGTCGGAAATTGCTATATAAGAATAGTCAACGATCTCAACATGCTCAGATAGCCTCCACATGTGATATACCAGAGGCGTCAGTTACTATTTCGGCAGATGAGTTTGCTAAGTTTCAGAATTACCAAGAGTCATTACAAGCGTCATCTTCCTCTACTCCGATTGCATCCACTGTTGCCCCAGGTAATATAAAGTGTCTTCTTACATCATCTACCAAATGGGTCATAGACTCTGGTGCCACAGCTCATATGACAGGTAATTCTCACCTATTTTCTAGACCGTTGTCCCCTGCCCCTTTTCCATCGGTTACATTGGCCGATGGCTCCACATCTTCTGTTCTTGGCTCTGGCACTATTCACCTTACCCCATCATTTTCTCTCTCTTCTGTGTTACATTTGCCTAACTTATCCTTTAATTTAATTTCTACTAGTCAACTTACTCATGACCTAAATTGTGTTGTCATGTTCTTTTCTGGTTATTGCTTGTTTCAGGATCGTGTGACGAAGAAGATTATTGGTAGAGGATATGAGTCAGGAGGCCTTTATCTCTTTGATCATCAAGTATCGCAAGCTGTGGCGTGTCCTGTCGTTCCCTCTCCTTTTGAAGTCCATTGTCGTTTAGGTCATCCATCTTTGTTCGTGTTGAAGAAACTTTATCCAGAATTTAGGTCTTTGTCCTCTTTAAATTGTGATTCGTGTCAATTTGCGAAATTTCATCGTCTTAGTTCGAGTCCTCGAGTCGATAAACGAGCAATTGCTCCATTTGAGTTAGTTCATTCTGATATTTGGGGTCCGTGTCCAGTTGTATCTCAAACAGGCTTTCGTTATTTTGTTACTTTTGTTGACGATCATTCTCGTCTAACTTGGTTATATTTAATGAAAAATCGTTCTGAGTTATTATCTCATTTTTGTGCCTTTCATACTGAAATAAAAAACCAATTTAATGTCTCTATCAAAACTTTGCGTACTGATAATGCGGGTGAATATTTTTCTCATTCTCTTGGCTCTTACTTGTGTGAAAATGGCATTATTCATCAATCTTCCTGTGCTGACACTCCATCTCAAAATGGTGTTGCAGAGCGGAAAAATAGGCATTTACTTGAAACTGCCCGTGCTTTATCGTTTCAAATGCATGTTTCAAAAATCTTTTGGGTTGATGCTGTCTCTACAGCTTGTTTTTTGATTAATAGAATGCCTTCCTCTGTTCTTAATGGTGAGATTCCCTATCGTGTTCTTTTTCCTACCAAGCATTTGTTTCCTATTGCTCCTAAGATATTTGGTTGTGTTTGTTTTGTTCGTGACGTTCGTCCTCATCATACTAAGTTAGATCCCAAATCCTTGAAGTGTATCTTCTTGGGTTATTCACGTGTTCAAAAGGGTTATCGTTGTTATTGTCCTACCCTTAAAAGGTATCTGGTTTCGCCTGATGTTGTCTTTTTTGAAGATACACCCTTTACTTCATCACCATCGAGTTTGTGTCAGGGGGAGGATGACAATCTTTTTATATATGAGGTTACCTCTCCCACACCATCCTTGTCTACTGATGTGCCTCCTTCCCGCCCGTTGATTTCTCAAGTCTACTCCCGACGACCTCCACCACAACCTTCAGACTCATGTCCTCCATCAATGCTTCCTTCATCATGTGATCCAGCGCCAAGTGATGATCTTCCCATTGCTCTTCGCAAAGGTAAACGCAAGTGTACTTACCCCGTTTCTTCCTTTATTTCCTATCACCAGTTATCTCCCTCCACATATGCGTTTATTACGTCTCTTGAGTCCACATCTATTCCTAACTCTGTTCATGAAGCTTTGTCTCATCCTCGCTGGCAAAATGCAATGATTGAGGAGATGACTGCTTTAGATGATAATGGTACTTGGGATTTGGTATCTCGTCCTGCAGGAAAGAAGGCCATTGGTTGTAAATGGGTGTTTGCTGTCAAGATGAATCCTGATGGAACAGTGGCTCGTTTAAAGGCTCGCCTTGTTGCCAAAGGTTATGCTCAAATCTATGGCACTGATTATTCAGATACATTCTCTCCGGTTGCCAAGTTAACTTCCATTCGCCTATTTCTTTCCATGGCTGCTACCAATAAATGGTCGTTGCATCAACTTGACATTAAGAATGCTTTTCTTCACGGTGATCTTCAAGAGGAAGTTTATATGGAACAACCACCAGGGTTTGTTGCTCAGGGGGAGAGTGATAAAGTATGTCGCCTTCGAAAATCTCTGTATGGTTTGAAACAGAGTCCTCGTGCGTGGTTTGGTAAGTTTAGTCAAGCCCTTGTATGCTTTGGTATGAAGAAGAGTACATCTGATCATTCAGTTTTCTATCGCCGATCTGAGAAGGGTATAGTTCTACTAGTTGTATATGTTGATGATATTGTTATTACTGGAAATGATGCATTGGGTATTTCGTCTCTCAAAACTTTCCTTCAGGGTCAGTTTTATACAAAAGATTTGGGCCAATTGAAATATTTTTTGGGCATTGAAGTGATGAGAAGCAAGAAAGGTATTTATTTGTCTCAACGAAAATATGTACTTGATTTGTTGTCTGAAACAGGAAAATTAGGCGCCAAACCAAGTGGCACTCCAATGATGCCAAATCAGCAACTTGTTAAAGAAGGAGAATTATGTAAAGATCCTGAGAGATATAGGAGATTAGTTGGGAAGTTGAACTACTTAACAGTGACTCGACCAGACATTGCATATTCTGTAAGTGTTGTAAGTCAATTCATGTCTTCCCCTACAGTGGATCATTGGGCTGCAGTAGAGCAGATTTTGTGTTATCTAAAAGCTGCTCCTGGACGTGGGATCCTATACAAAGATCATGGACATACGAGAGTTGAATGTTTTTCTGATGCTGATTGGGCGGGGTCTCGTGAGGATAGGAGATCGACTTCTGGATATTGTGTTTTTGTAGGTGGAAACTTAGTTTCATGGAAGAGTAAGAAACAAAATGTTGTTTCTCGTTCGAGTGCTGAGTCAGAATATAGAGCTATGGCACAATCTGTGTGTGAAATAGTATGGATTCACCAACTATTATCTGAGATAGGCTTCAGTATTACCGTGCCAGCTAAATTATGGTGTGATAATCAAGCTGCACTTCATATTGCATCTAATCCAGTATTTCATGAACGAACTAAACATATTGAGGTGGATTGTCACTTCATTCGTGAGAAAATCCAAGATGGGTTGGTGTCCACAGGATATGTGAAGACCGGAGAACAATTGGGAGATATTCTAACTAAAGCTTTAAATGGAACAAGGATAAGCTATCTGTGCAACAAGCTGGGCATGATCGACATATTTGCTCCAGCTTGAGGGGGAGTGTTATGATATATATATATATATACATATGTCCTTTATTGTAATTTTACATAGTCTCTAGGGTTTAGTTTATTCTCTATATAAATATGTAACATTGTTTTGACTCAATGAATTATAAGACAGATACGTTTCTGAATTCTAAATTACAAGAACAACCAAATAACAATTTGAAAAAAATATATAAAAAAAATTGATCTTTTATATTTGGTACACGATCTTGAACAAAATAACAGTTGAAAAAAATAAAAAAAGCTACAGAAGAATAAGAGAAAAAGATGATGGAAAGAAAAAAAATCGCAGAAAAGGAAGAGAAGAAAAACGATGAAAAGGAAGGAAAAACCTAGAATATTTAAAACAAATTGCCAGTTTTATGAGTTTTTTTATTTTGTTACACGAGCCGTAAATATTTTGTCGATTTGTTATATTTATGAAAATTAACTGTTACACCTCGATCTAGGCTTTCCTCACTAACCTAAATCATGGCATGATAAAACACTTTTAAAAATAATGTTTTCCAACTTACTCCTATAGAACACATACTAAGAAATTTTACAGAAATTTTGGCAACATCTCCCCTAAAATTTGGGGTAGCCAAACCTAAGAAGGAAATAAAATTTTACTTATAAGAAGTATAAGAGATCTTCAGACACAACTTCACATTGAGTGTGTCTCACCACACACTCTCAAACTAGTCCAGAGTCTCAATAAAGTTCATATCCAACTAGGAATCAGTTACAAAATATTTTAGAGTCCAAAGAGAATTTCTCAAAACATTGTGCCTCTCGCTACTTTTAACTACTCCAAGAAGTAATACAACACTTAGATATATACATACAAAATGAAAATTCTACAAAGATGATGGAGAGCTCAACCAAATTAAAACTTGATCCTTAACGGCTACCTGAGCGAAGGGGGGAGGGGGAGGAATATTTAAAACACGAGCTAAAACATAGTGAATGACTAGTTTTCAAAAGTAAAAACTCGTAAAACATGCTATTAAGAATTTTTAAATATGCATTAATAATGAAATCATAATTAAAACGTTATAATCACGTGTTACTATAAATTAAAAGTGTTGTCAACAAACCTGTAGTCAATCCGACAGCCTAAATATACAGCCAAGAATAGCTCGCACATGATAAAAGAATCACGCGGCTACAACTAGCTCACGCATATTTAGTACCCGCCATGATAGCAACCTCCATCAAATCCGACCATGATAGCATACTGAATACACGGTCAGGAATAGCTCACACGTGGTCCATATCCACAAGGAAACACGAGGTCAAATGAAGCTCACGCATACTTAGCACCTACCACAGTAATAACATCCATCCAAACCAACCATGATAGCATACTACACACACGACCCAAAATAGCTCACACGTGATCCATATCCACAAGGAAATACACGGCCAAACAGAGCTCACACATATTTAGCCCCCACCACAATAACAACATCCATACAGTCCTATGTACACATAGAGTCACACCCACCATGGGTTTAGCTAGGCCTAAAGTCATATCACACCCTCTATCCACATCCTTACCTAGGCTCAGGTTCTCAGATCTCCGGTCACGACCTCTTTCAGCCTTGGAACCCCCTGACAACTATAAGTGGTGCTACAGAAACACATTCACGTAGTCTACAGGTAAAATCACATTGGTACATCGGTTTTGTGGTTTGAAAACCAACCTTCAAATTTCATTATCATAAACCAACATCTATAAATATGTTTAATACATTTTCAAGCAATTCAAAGCTAAAACAAGGTTTTCTTAATAAACAAACAAAACATTCTCATCGATAAAACCAAGATAAACAGATTTTATCAACTCATTATAAAACATATTTTGATCATAACTCACGCAAATCGTAATTAAATCAAATCATGTTCAAGAACACATATTACAATTTCACATTGTCGAGAACTCATGAAATGTCAAAGACTTTCGTTGGGGATCATAATCGATAGTACACTTTTATCAAAGCAAGTTATACCAACACTTATTCAAAAACTAAGTTCAACGATACGTTAAAACCATTTTCATATCAAATTTTTTAAAGTAACCACTCACCTTAATAACTCGAAGATCATACCCTTTTTTTCCATTTCAATCTAGTCTGAAATATAGATTAAGATCTCATCATTGACTTCACATACCACGAGGCTACAACTATTTGCAAAATACCTCATAAGGCCACCTAAATCCATTTTATACTTCTAAGGTCTATGAATTTCCAAAGTGCTTAGGATTAGACTAAACTTTTCACATACGAACATTTGGACTCGAAATCTAGATACTTAGCCCAATGAGCATCCAACCTACTTCAAGCTCAATGGGTCTTTTAGGTGAACACACTTTTGGGACCCTTAAACTTCAACTTAACTCTTAATGTCATAAGTACTCAAACTTAAGCTGTCTTTTATATCCATACACTCTTATAATCAAAATTCCTACCTTAAAGGTTTAGATCCATTAAAAATCTTAATACCAATCCAATGAGTCAAATACTTAGGAACTTACACAAACTTGTCTTAAACAATCTTAAATAGTCTTGTCTTTCTATAATAACTTAAGATGACGCACAAACTATGGAGCTCACGAATTCTACACTTAACAAATAAAATCATAATTCATACTTTAAAAAACAAAAACCTCAGCTTCTATAATCTAACTTCAACTACTCATAACTTCTTCAATACTTAATAAACATTTATGTATTTTCTATAAAACACTTCATTTCGAGACTCTCCACAACTTACTTGAAGAAATAAAAGTAAGATTCCCACTGGATTTGTCTAGAATTACCCTAAAACACATGTACTCCAAAATCATATTCTACCCAACCTCCTACTTTTCTCCTAAAAGTTATAGGGCATTAAATAAGCTTTCTAACCATATCCAATAGAGCTTTTAGTTTGATCCGTAGACTCTAGGATATTCGAAAAACTAGAGGCTTCTCAGAGATGCATGAAAAGTCTATGACCTGTTTTCTACTCCAAAAATCATTCACTTAGCCTCAGAATTTGCTCAAGCTTTATTCAAAAAAAACTTGGACAAGTGAATTGCAAAAATCATTTACTTAGACAACAAATTAAATTTCCTTAAAATTTCAATATAAAAGCAAGTCAACGAGCGTAAAAGCAAAATTTTAGTCCATAAACTTATGAGTAATCAACCTCATACCAAAAATCCATAATAACTTGTAAGTCTCACCTAAACTTATTGCAAAACTTGTCGAAATCGTCATGAATTGACTACACAACATGATAACAATTTTTTTCAAACTCGAATCAAATGCAGAAAGCAAGCAACACATGTTTTTAAATTGCAACGGCACGATGAAACCCACGTTCAACAGTCGGCTGGAGCTGCGGTGAGGATGGCGACAACAATAGCAGTGTTCGCGGTGTGGAGTGCCAGAGGAAGGTTGTTGGCATCAGTGAGTTGTGTCGTTGTCGACGTATTTTCCTAAGGAAGATAGGAGATTGTTCACATGCGAGAAAGAGATGGGTAGCTTGAAACTTCCAAAGAGATAAGAGAAGGAGGGTTGCCCGTTAGAAGACCTTTTTCTCCCCCCTCCCCTTTTTATACTAATAATATGAGAAGATAGGGAAATGACCATAATGTCCTTCACTTAATACTATACCTCAAATTGTCATTTCCATAATTTCTCCAACATTTATATAAAAAAATTGCTTAGCTATCACAAAAAATAAAGTCGATCCTAAAAATTCTTCATTACAATGACTTGACCTTTAGAAAATTTCAAAAAAATTGGATTCAAACTTGTTTTTAAGTATAATATAAAATAAAAGGAGAATGAGATGAGTGCTTACGTTAACCTTGTTATTGTTGGGTTTATAAATAGTATTGGAATGCTTAAATTGAAAATAAAGGAAAAAAGAAAAGGTTTTTCACATTGGTGACTTAGGTGAGTGTTTTGGATCTTTATTGTGAAATTTTAATACTCATTAAAGGTTAATTAATTGAGATTTTAAATTAAGTTATTATTGGAATTGATTTTGGTTGATTGGCTTTGGAAGGTTCCTTTGGCAAATCTTGAAGATTTAAAGATGAATTTTTTTTATCAATGTTGAATTGGTTTCAACCTCACTTTTTTAGATCGATTTAATTGGAGACTTTTTACTATCAACTAGAAAGTATTTTGTTTGGCTAATCTTTCCGGTAAAAGATTCTACTACTAGACCATTGAACATGAATTTAAGAGCTTGCATATATTTAATTATTATAAATTGATGGTAACTAAAATGCATAATATGATGATGTTAATCGTGACTGATATGCTTATGTTAATGATTCTACATGTTATATTAATCATATAATTCAAGACATTATGATTGATATCATGCCATGTTTATGATGTTTATGACGTTGCTACATGTTATGACTATGATGTTCATTTAACTTTGGCTATTAGGGTTGTACCTACATAGGTATCTCTCGGGATCACCACATTTCACGGATTTTGCCAATTTTTTGTCAAATACATACGGGAATGGGCCTTAAGGTGATGAGTTCGAGCCCAAGAGGTGGTTATTTCCATTCTTTTCTATAAATACCTCTAGTTGCACCATGAAAGCCCTATTTTCTCCAAAATTACCCCCAATTCACCAAACTTCTCTCAATTTCCAGAATATTTAGCCTCATTCTGCCATTTTCTCCCCATCAATTAAAATTCGAGCAATTTCATGATGGAGGGCTAAAATTCTTCGGGTAAGTGGGCTTAGGTTCATCCATTCTTTGAGAATTTTTCAATTTTTCATGTAATTAGGGTTTGATTCAATCTAAAATTTTGTTGGAATCAACAATTTTTGTATCAAAAAATAGCATCAATTCCTATAATTCTAGTCAATTTCTTTCTTGATTTTCGATTTAGATTTAATATTTGTACGCAAAATACTTAAGTATCATGATTAATGCAAGATTAATTTGATTTCTTTTATTTACACAAAATTTACTTGATTCTTGATTGTCGTTTCTCACCAATTCTTGAAATTGAATGTTGCTCGATGAATTCCTTCGTACCAAATTCTTGGAAATTAATTGCATTTTTTTGTGGCCACAATTAATTCCTTGATTGCAAAATTATGAATGAAGTTATAATTTTTTTTTGAAGAACAAGTTAGGACTTTAGTTAATAGTGCAAGAACTAAACTAACCACATATGGAAATCATCTCTTTTCTTGAACTTTGATCAAAATTCTACCAAGATCAAACAAGTTGATCTTGTGAAGAATATTGAATCAAACAACCCCTCTTAATCATCTTTGATTCAATGATAAGAATAGAATAAGAGTCTAAGCCCATTATGAAATAATAAAAATCCATGGCAGCGGAATATTTTACAAAACCATTTCTCAATTTAATTTGAAAATCACAAAATACTAGTACATTGGTAGTATTTAAAATAAAAAATCTAAATAAAAAACTAAGCATGTTTTTAAATTAAAAGATATAGAAAACTTACTCTTGTTAATGTCCCTAAATCTACAATCCACCGAATTGGGGACACCACCCGTCGAAAATCTTTTTATCCTCTAACATGAGATTGGTTTATGGAAACCAATTGGAATGAAATTTTTTTTAGAGAAACTATTTGGCTTAAAATCAAAATCATTAGTTATTTATTTATTTATTATTATTTTTATTAAGAAAAAATGTTTTTCTTCAACCTATTTATAACTTTCTTAAAAGAAGAGGAGAGAATCACGAGATTCTATTAATATAAAAAATTTAAATTAATAGAAATTTCAAATCAACTAATTAATTAACAATTAATCAATTAATTAAATCATATTTAATTAATATTTTTATTTAAATCATATTTAATTAATATCTCTCAAATAAAATTTTAAATTAATTTAATCAAATCAAATTAATCTATTAATTAATAGCTAAATTAAGTATTGTATATTTAACTTAATATTTGAATCATATTCAAATATAAATTTTTCTCGTAACCAACAATTTTAATATAAATCCAATTCATAAATTAATTTTGAATCATATCTAAAATTAAATTTATATAGTAAAGTTTGATTAATACATAAACTTTATATTATAATGTATTACCGTACATTATATTAATTTCCAAAGTAAATTTGAACTTGTTAGACAATGGGAGGGAAATAGACTTGAGAGATGATGACCCTTTTCATTAAATCTTATAGTGAAACTTGTTTGCTTTTACCCTTTTGTAGTAGTTGTGGAGTCATTAGGTGAATATTGTTGCCATTTTACAATCAAATAATGTATGATTGAGTGAGTATCTTGCCAAATAAATGAAAATTTTAGATCTTTGAATGCGAGCTTTTTCATCATTCTTTATAGTGAGATTTCGTTAATATATATCCCCATTTTTTGTTCAAGGGATTTTGGTATTTGATGACCTTCTGAATTTTTATAATTTATCACTTAATACATTATAATTTTGAACTTGATTTATGAGATGTTTGAATTTTGAAGTTTAGTTTGAAAAAAAAAACTCATGTGTTATGTATAATTGTTTTCCAAGGATAACGTTAGATCATGATACATGTGAGTTTTTCGATGTATAACAATGACATAGTGGAGTATTTTTCTAATTTTGTGAACATATATATCCCTTTTAAGTGAGTCTATCCCGCACGCATCTCGAACTTATCTCACAACATTTTGCACATTTCAAACTCACTATGAGTTTCACAATCAAATTGCTACCATTCCTAAGCCATTTAGAGTGATTTTATGCATGTTTAGTAAGTTTATTAGGTCCTTGTGTTTTATCTCGCACCTATCTCGCACATTTCAAACTTCATTATAAGTTTCACAATCAAATTGCTATCGACTCTAATCCATTTAGAGTGATTTTATGTATGTTTAGTAAGTTTATTAGGCCCTTGTGTTTTATCTCGCATGCATCTCATACCTATCTCGCACATATCTTGCTCCTATCTCGCACACATTGTTCTTCCTAGTTTTGTGAATGAAAAATGGTAAAGGAAGAAAAAGGAAATAAGAGGTTTTGTGAAAATAGGGGAAAATGGAATAGAGATGAGAGAAAAATGAAATATTTTTTTGGAAAGTAGGAAAATGGGTGGAGAAGGGGATGGAGAAAGAATGCCATAAATTGATTTGTAGGGTTTCTTTAACTGAAGGGCAATATAGTATTTTCCTAGTTAATTTGTCCTAAAAGTCATTTTTTTAAAAAAAAATCTATCCCAAAACTCTTTATACTCTTCAAAATTATCCTATTTTTGGTAATTTCCCCAAGTAGTTTTACATGTAATGAGAGTTTGCTTTGCCTCTTCCTAAAAAATTGAAAAAGTAGGATGTGATCCCACTAGAGATAGAGTTAGGGTTTCTGAGCCCTCTTGAAAGATAGGTGTTGCCAGTAGTGTTGGGAATTTGTTGATTGAAACTACGTCTGCAATGGTTTCTAGTTCAACTGTACATGTTGATTTTGTTGTTGAACCTAGTGTTGTTGCTTTTGCTGTAACAAACAATCCTATAACCGATCTTCTGCATTTCGATTCTAAAATGATCCTTTTGTTGATGTTGTTAATGATAATGTTGTTTCTGTTTTTAAATATGGTCTGTTAAACACTTTGTCTATTAATCCAACGGAATGTGATCTCTCTTCCATTGTCGTGAATCAAAGTGATAATATCTGCAACGTTGAGGAGCTATCCCCTTGCTTGGATTGTTGTTATGTTGAACCTTCTGGAAATCAAGAGAATATTTTCCCTCCTCATGATGTGGGTGCTCCTATTGAAACGGGTCAAAATGAATAATGGACATGTTGTCCAAAAAGAAAAGTGTCTCTCAAGATGCTACTTTCTCTATTCCATCCAAAGATAAAGACTATGAAGAGATAACTTATTACGATTTTGATGATTCAACTACTGGTACTTTCAAGGATGATTCTGAAAATATTAACAAAGAAAATGTGAATGACCAAGATGAGAATGTCTACAGTGAGTTAGAAAAATATTGGGGCTTTGTTGAAGAACCTAATGAGGAAGGTCACGTGTCCAAGGTTCTGCCACTCGAGCCTCTGCTAAAAATTCCAAGAATAAGCCTTCCACTGTGTCGGTTCCATCCATTCCATTGGATGAAGTTTCCTTCCATTATGAAAAAGTACAATAACCCTTTGGAAGTATGTTTAGTGAAAAATCTTTCCAGAAAAGGAGTTGTCTGAGAAACCTCATGTCTGCTTGGAGGTCATGGAGCTGCATGTGAAAAATCGATATGATGAGGTCTGTGACTAACTTTGGTTCCTGTTGCCCTAAATTTGTAAGGGAGTTTGTTGTTTAATTTATCTCCATTTTTTTATGATGCCAACTCTTCTAATTATCGAAAAGTCCATGTTCGTGGTCACAATAGCTTTGTTTTCACAATGTCATCATCAACAAGTTTCTGGATATAAATGTGCCTCAGGGAATGCATAGACTAATAACCTCTTGAAGGACCTTGTGTCTGAATTGGCAGATGGTCTGCGAGAAAATTTGCTTAAATCTGGGTTACTTGCAACCATTGATCTAAGTGCCAAATATGATATCTTGTTTCACATTAGTTGTGGCAAACTGATGGCCTTCATCTCACCATACAAGGGTGTCACTTTATATGGCTACTTTGATTCTTAAGATTAGCAAATGTTCTACCTTCTGTAAACCATCTCAGATATTGCTAAACCATATTCCAACACTTCTGTAAAAGCCCCCAGTCAATACTTTAGACTACTTTCTCGTTTGGTTGTCATCTTTTTCAGTCACTCTTTGAGAAACTTTAGTCATTGATTGACATTATTGAACTGTGTGCTCCTGAGCATAAACGTGAAGTTTCCAAATGAATTGCCTTACTTTGCTGTAGTGATGATGTGGATGATCCGGTTTGTACTCCATCATATCTTTTTTCGTTAAATTAAGTCAGAGAGAGAATGATGATCTGGTTCAATACTGTAGTTCTTAACCAATCAATTTAAAATAGATGTAGACCAAATTTATTTGATGATTAAGCTCCTAACATATTATGCTACCAAGTGAATATATCTTTTTAGAATATCATATTTTCTCTCTTTTTTTTTTTTTAGTCAACATTCAAAATGTTTTCCTTTCAGAAAAAAAACATAAAAAAATTCAAAGGCTTTCAATAACGTTAGTTTACTTTTTTTGGCCATGGTAATGGGAGAATATTCATTTAGACAAGTCTAGAAGTTAGATGCTCCTGTTAATCTTCAAATTGTTTCCAATTTTTTTCTTTTAGTCTAATTTAGTTGGTTAAAAGATTTGGTTATCGTTAAAAAACTAAACCTTTATTTGTTTTTATTTTTTTTTAATTCAACAAATGAAGGTGGAATGTAGAAATTATGAACTTTCTTCTCTGTATCTCTAAAAATAGTTGAGCTAAGCATGTCCTAGACAGAAGTTAGCTTCTTGAAGCTCATTTCTACGGCTTAACGTGCTTGTTTAGTCCAAATACTACTCTTTACGGGCTGTTTGGGAGAAGGAAAGAAATAAGGAGAGAAGATAATATAAAAAAGGGAGGATTATAAAAAGGAAAGAATTATGATAATCCTTGTTTGGAGGAAACAGTAAGTGAAAGGATTATAAGGGGATTGAGATAATTCTTGTTTAGAGGATGAAATAAGTGGAAATGATTATGATAATCCTTGTTTGGGAGAAGGAATAAGTGGAAAGGATTATGAGGGGATTACCGTAATATGAAGAATTATGGGAAACAAAATTTAGTTATTTTTTTTTAATTCCGACAAATGTATTATTTTTTTTGGAAATATTCTTATTTTAAATCTAATGCACAAATATTTGTATTTTTAAATCACCAAATTTTGGAATTTCTATCAGAAAACATGTTTCATTCGTTATCGTAAATCTGATGTCAATTTTGAAATTATTGTATATAACCTTTGGGTGCCAATAAATAAATTGATGCGCTACGTGCGAAAGAACCTACATCTATTTTCTGTAAATTGATGTTGTAAGTGTAATATAAGATCGAAAATGTGTGTACCATTAACAATCTATTTACAAAGTGAAAAACGAGAATCAAATGTTTTTTCCCGAATGCAGTTAAACAGTGAACGTCAATTACATTGTAGATCAGGATAATGCAAAAATAGAAAAAAAATCAATGGACACCAAACAAATTTAAACGAGTCATGCGGGTCAAGCGGATAGACAATCACAGGTTATCGCAAAGAATGACCTTGCATTATGCGGACTTCAGTTGATCGGGCATTTCCAAGAAGGTTTTCATTATCGACACCTTCTTTGTCAATACCACCATATATTTCGTGAGGTCCTCTTTACCGAGGCCTAGAATAGACCACATTAAGGGATAAAACCATAGACAACGGAAGATTTTACAAAATCATTCCTCAATTTAATTTGAGAATCCCAAAATACTAATACATTAACGATGATAGTAAACTTAAAGGCTAAGCATGTTTTCTAATTATAGATTAGATAAATAAAAACTTACTTAGTTTGACGCCTCTGAATCTACTAAAATTTCAAATTGAGACACCATCCGTCGAAGACCTTCCTACCCTCTTGATGAGATTGGTTTGTGGGAATCAATTGATATGGAAAAAGTTTAGAGATAAACTATTTTTGTAGAGAGCAAAAACATTGGCTTAATTACTTATTCAGAAAAAACAATTTTTCTTTCTTCATATTTATAACTCTCTTTCTTTGAGAATGTAAGAGAGAACAATGAGATTTTATTAATTTAAAAAATATTAAATTAATAGAAATTTCAAATCTACTAATTAATTAATTATTAATTAAATTATATTTAAATAATATTTAATGAATATCTCTCCAACATCATATAGTTTTAAATTAATTTAATTAAATCAAATTAAACTAAAATATTAAGTAATTCTCCAATTAGTTAATAGCTAAATTAAATATCTTATATTTAACTTAATATTTGAATCATATTCAAATATAAATTTCTCTCATTACCAATAATTTTAAAATCAAAATATTTTAGTTTTGTTTAATTAGAATTAACTTATTGTCCATTATTTTGATTTCTCATAATAAGAATAACTTGATTTTGTGGACATTGAAATTAATTAGATATTTGTTGGATGAATATTTAATTAATTAGAGGTTTGAATTTGTTATGTTTGTTGAGAATTTGATTTAATTGTATGTCATGAGGTTTTAGTAAAGTTGTTGAAACTATTTGGTTTTATGAAAACTCAAATTTATTAAATAATTTGAATGTTATAAATTATTTAATTAAATTGAAGAGTGGAATTCTTTTTGAAGATTTGATAACTATATGGATATATATATAATTATTATCAAGAAGGAAAATATAATTATATTTGTTAATATATAATTATTTAAGGGGAAAATATTGTATTTTGCGAAAAAAAAATGATAAATTATTCGTGGGAAGATAATTATTTGAAAAGATGATATTTGTTTAGAAAGAAAAATATAATTATTTGTAAAAGTATAAATATTTTGGTAAAATATAAACTTGATTGGAATTTATGAGATTTAATGAAGAGAGAGAAATTTTGGCTTTTGGAAAAAATAATTATTTTGGGAAGATAAAAGTGTTGGATTGATATGACAACGTACAGGGTAAATAAGGTTTAAATAAACTTTTTGACAAATAAAAAGTAAAATAAACTAATTAGATACTTTTTAAATTTAAATAAAGAACTTTGTAAATTTTGTTAAATAACATGATTGATAAAAATATAGGAACAGAAGTATGCAATCAAACTCAACCGATAAGAATATGTAACTAAAATTAAATTAAAAAATAATTAGAAAAGAGTTAAAAGAAGACACCGTAATTTTACAGTGGTTCGGTTAAACTCAACCTACATCCACTTTTCCAAGCATCTCTTGTGATTTTGATTGAAAATCTTCTTTGGACTATTTCCACGGATTTGACGAATAGGATATTGTAAAAAGGTTTTCATAAAACCTCTTAAGTTTTTTAGACTTATGTTTTAAAATTTCATCTTCCAGAGTCAGGCGTTTAGGCCAAGTAGAGAATAAAATTTTAGGACTTGCGGAGAATTGAGAAAGCTACCAAACGTTTAAGAGTTTTAATTAATGTTATTTATTTTGGTAAGTGTTGTACTAAATGTATGTTATTAATAAAACATTTTGGATTCTAGCGATTATAGAAACATATAGATTTTAATCACTAACTATCAATGCCACTAATAGAAACATATCAATAACTATCAATGTCTATTATTGATAAAATTTAAAAATTTTACCACATGTTATAAATATTTTATCAAGTTTGGTGTTTTTTATATAATTATGTTAAAAACAATTTGCCTTGATTTTCATCATATTCTAATTCTTTTTTACACCTTTGGAAGTTAAGAGAGTGAGTATTGATCTGTTAGAATAGTGTTAAAAGCCTACCTCAAAAAAAAGCAAAAAAGAAATAAGTGTTAAAGCCAATTTCCAATTATAAGCATTAAGCAAATTCCATTTTCACTTCTTCACGACGGCTACACTTACTTGCACACAACACTCGAAAAAAATCAAATCATTTGGAGCCAAATGAGTGGCGCCACCAAATAATGCCAGGACGCTGCTCACTCTCTCACGCAACGTAGTGATCGTCACAGCCACAAGAATTTTGCCACAAGATTCCCATATGGGGTCTCACCGTTGGAATCCCAACAAACCCCCAACGTTTCTTCTTCTTTATAACGTTTTTCTCCATCTTCACATCCAACCCCACGAACAATGGAGGCTCTTCTTCCGACCCTCGACTTCAAACTGCCTCTTTTCTCTCCATCTTCAACAGATCTTCCCACACCCATCTCGTCTTCTATCCGTTTTTGCCGGTTGTTGAACTCCAGCCACCGTGGAAGGCGGAAATGGAAGGTGCTCGCCGCCGCCAGCGAGTCTGAAAGTGAATCTGCCCAGCAGAGTTTTATTGGGTCTTTCGGGAAATGTGTTATGGGGTTTGCTGCTACTGCCGCTGCTTTAAGCTCCGTTTGCTGTGGTTCCCCTGCTCTTGCTGAATCTCTCACCGTTGCATTCCCTGTTTCACGTGCTCCTGAGGTGAACTTTGTTTATGTTTCTTTTTGCTTGTTACGTTATTTGTCTATTTTGAACCATATTGTGGTGTGGAACTGACTAACTCCATTAGTGGTCGAGCTAAACTGTCATGCATTGTTACGTTTTGGGTGATTGGTCAAATGAAATTGGAGTTTGTAACTGTTCATAATTTAGAAATGGATTTCATTATCTGTGTTTAGTACAAACCAGTACTGTTAGATAATACTACAAGTCTTTAGACTTTTACTATCGTATCTATGTTATTTCATTACTTAAAAGTTTCTACTAATCACTGGACTTTCAATGCATTATTAGATTATTGCTTGCACTGATTATTTAAGGACTGTATCCAAAAATAAGTCCACTATATGGTCTCTTAAGTTACGTAATTAGTTTCATCTCACGTTCCTATGTTATTGTTGATCGAATAATTAATTGCACTCACAATAAATTGAAAGTGGAGGACCCTAATAGAAATCTTTTAAAGGTCGAGGTACTTATAGACATAGCTTTTGAAAGTTTAGGATTTCTTTAGAAACTTCTCAAAATATGGAGACTAAGTAAACACAACCAAGAAAGTTTTGAGACCACACTTATTATTTAGCTGTTTATAAATTTCTGTTGACATTGGAAGGCGTTTGAAGTTTTCTTTCACCGTCTATTTTCTAAATGAGAGATTGTCCTTTTGTACGCAATTAGAGGCAAACCGTTCGTGCTTCTCTTTCTCTAAGAATTGCTTTTCTGCAAGTGCGAAGATTTGGGGTTTTGCAACTTTCTTTTGATTTTTCCCTTTTGTGATCAAAGCTGTTGAATGGTTTTTTTTTTGTCAGGTGAATACAGTTCAAAGAACTCTGATTGAGGCTTGGGGATTGATCAGAGAAACATTCGTTGATCCTACTTTTAATCATCAAGGTATCTGACACATAATCATATTCAAATATCATGTTTGCTTGCTAAGTTTCATGGAAAGAAAATAAATGATCAGAAGAACAAAGCATGAAAAATGCTCCATAAAATAGATTTGATCGGGTTTGTATCATGGCTTTTTCTTTTGTCTAATGGTAAAGTTCTCCATTTTCTCTTCTGTCTGTCTGTCTGTCTCTTTCTCTCTCTTCTTGATCCATGTTATTGAAGTTCTTATCTTCGTTAAATTAACTAAATCATACAGAATATTGTTCCTCGTTTGCAGATTGGGACTTGAAGTTGCAGCAAACAATGGTGGAAATGTTTCCTTTGAAGTCGGGAGATGCAGCATATAGGAAAGTCAGTGCAATGCTCTCTACGCTTGGTGATCCATTTACACGGATTATAAGCCCAAAGGTATTTGCTATAGTTGTCATGTTAAACGTTGATAAATAATCTGCTTACGTTTTGATTTTACAACAAGTTGAATATGCTAGTTTGGGCTGGAAAAGTTTCTTGGCTGGCTTTGTATTTGAAATAACTTTCCCATTTATCTGACATTTTCTATTGCAGGAATATCAAAGCTTCAGAATTGGCAACGATGGCAACTTGCAGGGAGTAGGCCTCTTCATCAATGTCGAACCATTAACTGGCCACTTGGTTAGTAACATTTTTCTAAATCTAAGTTTTTAGCATGCGGTTTGAAAAAGGTTAAAAATTCTTTATAGGTATTTAATTATAGGTCAACTAATTAAGACACTAAATTTGAATCTCTACCATCATATAACTCATCTGAATCACATTAAACTTCTCTTTCTCAAATAATAATAATAATTATAAATAAGTGATGGTATGTATTTGTCATTGCGTGCAATACATCTAGCATACTAAACATTTTCCCTCTTCTTTTCTGGTTCTTTCTTTTATTCATTGACATTGCAGATTGTTTTATCCATCATAGATGGTAGCCCTGCTGCACGTGCTGGCATACATGAAGGAGATGAGCTGGTTGAAATTAATGGTAAATTATTTTTCCTTTAATTTTAATATTATTATTTTTTGCTTTTCACGATATGAGTTACTTCCGAGCTCTTCGTTAGATCTAAGGATGAAGTTTTCACTCTTGCATATTTCTCAAGATATTGCTGCCCACTCGTTGCCTCATGGAGCTTGTTCAAGGCAATCACTTATTAATGCGTAAACACACCAAATGTTACAATAGATTATTGAAGTTGTTCTTCAATAGAAAGTTTGTTTACTTCTAGCCTTCAAACTACTCCTCATAGATGTAACATAGTTCGTGAATTTGAGATGCATGTACTTTCGTACATCCATATAACTAATTCTTGTTCAGGCTTCTTCATTTTTAACAAAAATAGTTTTCTATAGCTATTTAACTTTCCTTACTTTAATATTACTTTCAATGAAAATCTCTTTTGTGGTTCAATGGTCTGTAAAAGAAGGTTTAAACGGAAGATACAAGTTGAGTATGAAGTCAAGGTATAAGCAATCTCCTTCAACATTCATGAAGTATTTAACTTCAGCTAATATAGCTTACATTTTACTGTAGTAGTTCATCTTGAACATAACTCGTTTGCAGAAAAATTCATTTTCCATCTAATTTGGTATAGTTAAACTAAAGTTTACTATCTGTGATATTTAGGGGAAAGACTGGATGGTGTTGATAGTGAAACAGTAGCACAAAAACTACGAGGGCGTGTGGGAACAATAGTCACTGTGAAAGTTCATGATGTAAGTACCGAATTGAGATTGAATGGGTAATACAATTGAAATGGCAAAACTAGTATATACTCATATTAATTGGACTGGAATTATATTCGAATATTTAAAGACTCCAAAGTAGTTACAATATACTTGGACACTCCATCTCTCGAGTTCACTCAAGCCTAAACTCTGTAAACAATTTAGTACCTCCCTCAAAGCGTGACCTTTGAATTTCTAACAAATAGTATTTTAAAACCACTTTTCTACTTCAAAGATTGTCTTTCTCTATGAAGTCTTAACACATATTCGCTTTTGTACTTTTATTTACAAACAATAGTAACAAATTCTTATAGCATTACGTATTCATTGAGCTTTTTTTTTTTCAGGTTAGAGATGTGAGCAACTCGAGCATCAGAGAGGTACTTAACCACCCAATGTTGGTTTATTGTGGAATGTGTAACCGCATTAGGCAAAAGCATATCTTATTCTTCCGTCTTCTTTATATAGTTTCTGCTTGACATGTCTTCACATATCTTGAAGGTCAAAATTCCAAGAGAATACATTAAACTCTCTCCAGTATCCAGTGCGATTATTCCACATAGAACACAAGATGGCCAATTGTCCAAGACTGGCTATGTTAAATTATTAGCCTTCTCTCAGGTAAATGTGGACCAACATCTTTCCATACTCCTAGATAACTTTTCAGTCGAAGAATCTTATCTGGTTATAGTATTTAAGGATTGTGACTATTGAAGGCATGGTTGTGTATGTAAGTTCCTTTTGTCTAATATTGACAGACTGCAGCCTCTGACATGGAAAGCACAATTCATGAAATGGAAAGCCAGGGTGTGCAGTCATACATTCTTGACTTGCGGAACAACCCAGTAATCCTCTAAGTTGTCTGAAAGTGATTTAATTCTTTCAAGTTAAAGCCCAACCTGACCTTCAATTTCACTAATTGATTAAAGCTATATGTTTCAGGGAGGGCTTGTAAAAGCTGGGCTTGAAGTTGCCCAAATATGGCTCGATGGGGATGAAACTCTAGTAAATACAATTGATCGAGATGGGAATATGTCACCTATTAATATGATTGATGGTCACGCTATAACACATGATCCACTTGTTGTACTTGTAAGTCTTTCTTTTCTTTCCTTTTCAACTTAAGTCACATACCGATCAAATAATTAATCATATAGAAGTAAAAAGGAGGGGCCAGAATAATGATAATTAAATTACCTTGCTTTTCTCCTGCACTAGAAGTGTACACCTCATTATGTGTGTTTAAATATCTGAGTGCAGGTATGTGAATGTGTACATGATTAATGATTCTGATTCTTAGATTCCCTTTTATATTAAGTCTGAGTAGTCTGTTGACAAATCACTTATGCAAGGAGAATAAGCAGAACGTTCAAGGAACAATGTCTTCATGGCAAACTGAATTAGTGTTGAAGGGTCAGAGGTAGTCTGGCTGTAAAAATATCCATAGTCTGATTGGAATGAAAGACCTCCGGTATGGCTAGTGACAGGTTACATAATAGATAGGATTGGTGTTAGCTCAGAAACACAGACGCTTTTTAGGTAGGGTGCCTAGTCTATGATAAGACCCCGAGGTTGAAAGTATATACTCAAAGGCATAGGGAGAGTAATTAAGGGGGAAAACATGTGCTCTGGGCTCTTAGGAGTTCTGTTAATTATGTGGGCCAGGAAGTTTGTTAGATGGTTTAGTTGCTTGCTTCTTCTTTAAATACTTGTGTTGCTGGGGGAATTATCTTTTGGCTAGTATTTTGTACTTAGACTCTCTTTTGAGTATTGGGAGAGATTGGGAAAGCTCTGTAAGACTTTTCCTAGTTCTTGATAAATAAAATAATAGGCGAGAGCCTATCAGCCTATTTTGAACACGTGTCAGACACTTAAATTTCCATGTCCTATTTTTAGTTATCCATTTTAAGTTTCAAACCCATGGGACACTTCCTACATACGCTTGAGAAACTGTTTTGATGAGAAAATGGTCTAGACCCAAATTTAAAGCCCAAATCAGTATCATTATATGTTAAGATACAATAGAAAAGGGAAAAAATAATGCATGAACCATTTATAGATTTACTATTGTCAGGGCTCTGCTCTATTTGTTTGCATATGCCTCTAGTTTCTTGATTTTCTCTTTCTTTATTTGTTTTCTCAGAGGTTGTATCCCTTAAGCGTGTTTTCTGTTTATTAGATCAATGAGAAGTTGTTTGTTACTGAAAGAAATCTAGATATGACTTAGCTTATTTGGAAAGATTTAAGTGTGTATTTTTTTAGGAAAGAAAAAAGTGCATGCATTCAGTATGAGTGGTTTTGGAAATTCTACAAAAACTTGAAGATAAAGACTAACCAACTTTGGGGAACTCAGTAATTTCGTTATGCTTTGAGTATAATCCATCTTGGACTAGTCTAGTGGTCAAGGGCAAATGTAAATAATAACAAGCTTAGAGTGAATGGATTCAAGTCATGGTGATCGTCTACTTACAATTTAGTAATTTATGAGTTCCATTGACAATCACATGTTGTATGATTAGGTGATTGTCACATGAATGTGGTTTATGACTGCATAAGGTTGTTTGGACATTCATAGAGATTATAAAAGAAAAAAAAGTGAGTATATTTGGGAGTATTTTGGTCAATAATTTTTGTCGTGAATAAAAATGATAATCTCTCAATTCCTTATATTTAAGATTTACATAGAAGTGGCAAAAGTGAGCATAGCTCAACTGTTGCTAACATCAAAACTTCAAATTCCCTGTAACTTTTCTTTTTTCATGCGAAAAGACACTTTTCATTCATCAAAGAAAAGAAAATATGAAAGAGAAACCTAAAACTAAATTATCCTCAAACATTTAATGCTTCTTCTAAAGTACGTATAGAAAAAGAGCTCTCACTGAAAGCAGTCTCAAAAGCTATCCCAAACACAATATAAAATTTTATGGACAAAAAACAAACGGGATGTTCTCCAATGGGTATGTTTTTCTTCCGGTCTTTGGTTTCAAGATGGGAGAAGTCCTGTCTCATTTGTCCTTTCACAGTTCCTTTGGTGGCAACTGTTGGGAGCATCTGTATGTAAAGTAAGAATAAAGCTAATTTGTTATAGGTTGATTTGATGTTGTATTCTAACATCCAGTCTCTCCCTATTTGGTTTCAAATGTATCAAAGAATATTTAGAGGGAAAATACATAAATTAGTATGCAAGATGGGATGCTGGTGGTCTTACTTTATTTTTTGGAATTTGTGAGTACAGAAAATAAATTCTAGTAATTCATTCAGTAGGGATGACCAAAGGAATATGAGACCTAGGCTATTTATTAAGAGATGTCGGTTCACGAACATAAATTGGAAGTAGAAGATGCTAATTAGAAATGGTAAAGATGAAATGCCATCGATATTAGTAACTCATTAATGACTATATCAACCAATATTTCGGGAAAATCACAAACATAGCGAAAATTTGTAAAACTAGTGTGATTCTTATTGTGAAACATCATAACAAGTTTATTTAAGACAAACTACTTCCATAAACATATGTATACAAAATTACAAGCCAAATGTGATTGATAATATAAAAAGAAACGATATTGAAGTGAAGATAGGAGAAATAAAAAGAAATGAATTTGAATTTGAATACTGCATTGAATAATAAATTTTAAAATGAAGAGTAAGATACATATATGAAAAAATGATTCAAGTAGAAGAAACTAATAGTATAAAATAACATATGAAATAATCATATAAGGATAATCGTTAACTCTTTCGTGAACAAATGTTATCAATAAAATAAAATTTTTAATTAAATATGAAAGAGAAAACTTCATTGAAAAACAAAGAATCAAAATCAAAATAGAGTGACAAAGAGATGATGAACAACTTATTGAAAAAACAATGAATAAATAGGGAGAGTAGTAATAATTTTGAACTCAAGGACACAAATGTATATCCGACAGAACAGATCCTGTTGAAGTAAGGTCATTATAGCGAGTGGTAATAATTAAAAGGGGCATTTTGCTTATATTTGCAAACATTTTTCAGCAATTTTGTCATTTACAATAATTTTCCTAATCAAAATAATGGGTAGAAAAATATATAAAATGAAAATTGACAAACTTCTCTTGTTACATCTACGTGTACTTTCCTAGATTTAATTACTTGATGTATTAGTAGCTAAGTTCCCTTGGATTTAATCTCTCAATGACTTTCAGAGTTCAAACAAAGTGAAAGAATTGGTTCTGCTTCATAATGTGAGACGTCTTCACTAAGTTCCTTAGAAATTGGTTTTTCCTTTTTCATTCGTAATCCAACCTCACACTCTCAAACTTAAGGAACTTCAGGATTGTTGGTTGTGCAATTCATCATATTTACCAAGAACTGTTTCAAGATCAATTTGTTCTATGATGTCCTTCCTGATTGCTGTTAATGTTTCTCATTGATCAATTATGTTATTCCTTAGTATTTAGTTGATTATTTGTGCATGCATTAGCTAACGACTTCTGTCATACTCTAATATTGAAATCGTCACGTAGATGAAACCTGTTATAAGAAAGAAGAAAAAAAAGTAATACAGCGTACATTTTCTCAACAAAATGAATAAATATTGGAATATAAATTAAAAGGTAGGAAGGGAAAGAACTTCTGGATACCTTTTGAAAGCCATCTAGTTACCAATGTTCTTTATGTTCTTGTTATGTGTCAAGTATATTTCATACTTTATGCATATTCTTAATTAAAGGTCAATGAGGGTAGTGCTAGTGCAAGTGAGATTTTAGCAGGAGCACTCCACGACAATGGTCGGGCTACTCTTGTTGGGCATAAGACATTTGGGAAAGGAAAAATCCAGGTATTCTTATTCTGTACAGAACAATGTGTCATTTCAAAGCATTCTGTTGCACAAGTCTACAAGACAAGTGACCAGGTCCGAAGTTTTTCAACTAATGTTCAAAGAGTAGGAATATGCTTGAACTGACTTTTCTAGTTTTTCAAAAAATGTTTTTAATGTGCAAGAAGGGTGTTCTACACACCTGAGAAGTCATCCCAAACAAGTCACTGGTTGAACAAACTACCAAAACATGTTCAAGAAAAGATCGTATTGTCGGTTAGAAAGGATGTTTTTAAATCTTAAAACCCCCATCTTTTGCACATCTAGTCGATATCCTGTCTCTATATGATCCATAACTCAGAGTGTTGTGTTCTTGTTTCAGAGTGTCACGGAGCTTCATGATGGTTCAGCTTTATTTATCACGGTTGCAAAGTACTTATCACCAGCACGTCACGAGATTGATCAAGTGGGGATTGTGCCAGATATACAATGTACAGCAGATGCACTAAACTCACCAAAAGAAATATTAGGCAAAAACAAGAGCTCAGCCTCACCCCTTGAAGCTGATTCTTGTATAATGATAGCTGAGCATGAATTGGACATTCAACAATCTAAAGGAACTGCCTCTTAAAATGATAGTAATTTTTTCACTCTTATAACTAAAGTTTGATTGTAAATATGGAAGGAAACTAGTGAGGTATACATATATACATATAGTTAAAAGTTAGACTAGATTTGTTGGGATTTACTTGTATTGTGCAAGTTCACCGTTTTAGCAAGATCAATACTATGTTGGTTATTGCTGCTGTGTAAGTTTACAATTCATTATCATTGAAATACACCAAAAACCTGTTAATAACATAATATATGTTTCGAAGACATGTATTATTTCTTCTGAGATTGTAGTGTGTATATATACATACATACATACATATAATGTATAAATGTGTTTGTGTATATAATATATATGTATGTTTAGTTTTTTTGTTATTTCCAACCGTAGTTTACTTTTCAATCTATTTTGAACTTGTTTTATTTATCCATACTCATAAGAATTAAAAAGCAGCGTAAGGGATTTACAAATTTTGGATGAATCTGAAAACAATTTTTATATTTGTGTTGAATAGGTTCATAAATATTAAAAGTTCCAACTAAGAGGACGTTAGGGATGTGGAGTGAGTTATTATAGTCCGTGATTATTATAGTTTGTAGGTTATAATAGTTTGTGAGTTATTATAGTCTGTGTTTGGGGTGCAGATAATTATAATCTTAGTTATTATAATCTGTGTTTGGAAAAGTGAAAAATAGTGAAAGGTAGAAGTGAGGAATAATGAAAGGAGAGAGTGAGGAATAGTGACATAGGAGAGATGAGAGGGTAAGAAATAGTGAAAGGGGGAGTGAGGAATAGTAAAAGGAGAGAACGAAGAATAGTGACATATGAGAAATAAGGGAAAAAAAGTAGAATCTAATCCTAATTCTAGGATTATGATAACCCTTGGGGAAAACATGGAGGGCAAACACAACACACTCCATTCCTTCATAGTTGGAGGGTCAAATGCCCCTTAAGGATTTGTTTGAATTACCTTTTAAAGTGTTTAAATTTGAAAAAAAATCATTTAAAAACATCTGACGTGTTTGGTGGACAAAAACAAGGTCATGAGCAAATTTATTCTAAAAATAACGTAGAAATATAAATAAATGACAAAATAGAGCAAAGTGAAAAATATTGGAGAAAATAGGTGACAAAATCGTGGACAGGTCTCACTTGAGTTTACGTCTGGTCCACCATTTGCATATAAGATCTATAAATGTTTTACCATTTGGGATTTTAACTACTATAGCCTAAATAGGGGTGCCGTATTACAAGTTGGATCCAAATTTCTCAATTTTTTTCCTAAATATCCTAATAGGCTTCAACTTTACATAAATGTAGAACCCGATTGACCAAACTACCCATCTTTATTATTAATAATATATTAAAAAATAGAAAAATGAATTAAGGAAGGTGGACCAGCATGGTAACGATTTGAGCATTCAAAATTCTTGAAAACTTCCTTTCGACTACCCGTTGTGTAACCATTTTGTGTGTAAACCTACCGGATAAAGAAGACGATTTACAACGGAGGCTCTCCCATACGATTTTCGACCATATTTCGGCAAATAGTTCCAATAAGTAAGAATTTATGGTTATATACAAAATTTGTTAGGGTATATTCAATATATTGAAGACATTTGATTCTTATGAGACCGAAGTCAAACTCCTTCCCTAACTTGAGTGTGACTGTGAACAAATCAGGGTTTCTTATGAAGCAGACGAGTAAAAATTGTATAATTCGACTGTGCAATACCGTATCGTTAAGAACTTTGTTCTTTGTGAACTGAAATTTTTTGAGGGTATTTGAAAAATATATAGTATATTATGTAGTTCATATTATGTTAGCGAATTGTAATATATGTTTATATGATAACGAATTCTTTATAGGCATTTCAAAGTATGGTTTGTAGAAGCAAAAGAGTGTTTCGCTCAAGTTCTAGGTCAATAAAGTTAATTAAAGATGATCCCATTGTAATAGATGATGCAAAGATGAAACTACATGTACTGTTTTGTCACTTAATAAACTTATATAGTATATCGTATATAAAAGTGTCTAATATATAATAGGTATATATGATATAGGATGAAAACGTAAGCTAGTACTACTCTTCAGATTTTGGAAAGAGATATGATGACGACCCCATTGACTATCCTCCTCTAGCATCGGTATTTCCAAGAGATTAGCATTATGACCTAACAGGACCACATGGTACACAAATAGTGTTGTACGAGAAAAAGAGAGGTAAAACTAGACATTGTTATTGAAACACCGGAAACCGAAGTGTCAAGATACGAGGAAGAGATATGTTTCTCTAAAACTAAATAAAATATTAGACGTAGTATATAGACTAATTAACCAATCATTATTTACAGAAAGGGCCAAGGGGAAATGGAAAAGAAAAATACATGCATCTAACAATGTATGTGTGCATAAATTTAGTTGTTGTATAAACTTTTAACAAAATATACATTAAGATAACCCTTTTTTATTTATATGAAATGTAGGTATGAAGGAAGAGAAAATGTGTGATTGAAGATATAACAAGAGAAAAAGAAAATAAATCAAAGAAGAAGGAATCAAAAAAGAGAAAGCAAAAAGAGTGTTACAAAGAGGTATATATCAATATAATTGGCTAACATGGATCGAAGACTATTCTATATAAGCCTTGAAAAAACATGTTCATTCACCAATATTTCAGAAACATGGTAACTAATGTAGTTGTCGGAATTATTGAAAAAACCATCATAATATACTTAAATTTTTGTCATACCTAACAAGAAATAATACAAGTATATGTGTCAACGCTTACATATTATTTTAAATATGCAAGAGTATATAATGATCACAACACAAAATTATTTTAAATATGCAATGGTATATAATAATCATTGTATACTACTATTAATTAAATATGAAAGAGAAATGACATAGATTATATACTTGACTTATTGTATACTATGATTCACAATTTAAGAAACAAAGTTACTAATATGAAACAAATATGCACCCAAAAGAATTGTTGAAAATACAATCAAAATATATTGCAATTTTAGCCATTCATGATAATAAATAATAAAAATATATGTGTCACTCCTTATATATTATTCTAAATATGAAAGAAAATATAATGAACATAACACAAAATTATTTTAGATATGGAATGGTGTATAATAATAACTGCACAATACTATTTAAATAAGAAAAGAAAAAGACATTGATTATATACTGTATACTAAAGGTGTTCACGATTCGGTTCGGTTTGGTTTCAAGCTGAAACCGCACCAAATGCAAAATGTAAAAAAAAATCTCATACGAAAATGAACCATACCACATGTTTGTATCAAATCGAATCAAAATCAAACGACATCTGCAGTTTGGTTTCGGTTTGATTTAAATCCAAGTGAATCTCAGACCACCAAAGCACCAAGTTCGATAAAATTTGCCTCTCTGTTTCAAATTTCAGACAATCTTGGGCCACCAAACCATCGAGTTCCATAAACTTTGCCTTTATGTTTTAAGTCCCAAAGAATCTTGGGCTATCAAAGCATCGAATTCAATATAATTTGCCTTTCTGTTTTAAATCCTGGACAATCTCGGATCACCAAAGCATTGAGTTTTATAAAGTTTCTCTTTCTATTTTATTTAGATCTCAGTGGATCTCGAGTCAACATATT
Source organism: Cucumis sativus (assembly GCF_000004075.3). Lineage (NCBI taxonomy): Eukaryota > Viridiplantae > Streptophyta > Magnoliopsida > Cucurbitales > Cucurbitaceae > Cucumis > Cucumis sativus. The sequence continues at coordinate 21,854,764 of NC_026658.2, forward strand.
TAATCGAGTTTTAGAAACAAAACCTTTATAAACATTTGTTTAAATTTTTTAATTTTTTTTAAATGAGACGATTCAGTTCAGTTTTATAATCGGTTTAAAAACATTTAATGTTTTTAAACCGAATTGAATCACATAAGAAGCCGTTTCAACATAACACAAACCACAAATCACATTAACCATTTTTAAATCTTCATTAAACTTTGTTGGGATGCTCTAAACAAAATTAAGATTTTCTATAAAAATAAATAAACAAATACAATAGAAAATGTGTCACAAGTACAAATGAGTTCAAAATAAATAAATCCTAAGTATTTAACTTAACGATATAAGTTATATAGAAGTATAAAATTATAAGTAAGTACGTTTATTCGACCGGAAATAATCAAGTGTAGTAGATTCTTTTGTTAAAAGTGTATAGTATTATTTATTTATGTGTTGAATTTGACTAGACCAATGGTTTCGTAGGAATATTGTTAATTTGTTCCTAAGGTTTATTCGTTCTATTAAAAATTTGTATTTACTGTTGTTCCTTTTTCTTTTATTTTTTTTAAGAGGAAGGAATGTGATTGTTTTTTTTTTTTTTTTTGTAATTTATTTGATCAATTTAATAAATAAAATAAAAAATAATTTTTAGAATAAAATACTAATACAATTGATTTAGTTAATAAAAAAATTTTATAAATTGAAGGACGGTTATACTATTGTCTTTCAATTTCTTTTTTCGATTGTCAATAAAAAACAACGAAACTACACAAAAAGTAAATAACATGATAATATAATAGTGTTTGTTATATATATAGGACAAAAAATACAAGAAAATAAACTTGTTCGTTCTTTTTTTTTTTAAATGACCACAAAATCTACAAATATAATAATATACATGTAGTGCGAAGATAAAACCTAGAAATTTTCATAGAAGAAGTGAAAATTTTACATATCTTGAAGTTTAAACATTTACTTTTGTTTAGAATACAAAAATATTTTAACGAAATTTTATAAGAATTATTAACATTTATTTTGTCAAGTTATACCAATACTCTACTCCTTAAATTTCAAAATTTAAAGAAAAATATTTATTAACATTAGGTTTTTTTAATTAAATTTTTTTAAAAAAATATTTATTAACATTATGTTTTTTTTAATTACACAAAAAATACACTCTTGAAAGTTAATATTTTTTAAAAGAAAATTTTAATTTTGTTTAGAGCATTTCAATAGAGTTTAATGAAAATTTAAAAGAAGTATTAATATTATCTTGTGTTTGTTAATTTATTTTACCAACTAGCCAAATATTCTTAAAATTCGATTTTTTTAAATGAGTAGAATTTAATTTTTAAGAAAAAATTGTCTTAAAAATTATACGAAAATATTTAAAAAAGAATACAAAATTTATGTGAAAAAAAAAAAAAGAAAAAGCAATGGGGATAAAAATGTATACCAATAATTGGAAAAAAAAAAGACAATAAAATTTATGTGAAAATAAAAAAAAAAATAAAACATTGAGACTCGCCCAAGAAGAGAGAAAATAAATTATTACATTTTGGAAAATAGTTTTCAAACTGTTGTATTTTGGTAAATACTTTTAAAAATAACAATATTTTAGTTATTAATCCGAATAAACTTATTCATTTCCCCCTTCTTAATCATTGCCAAAACGTGAAAAAGATTATGATCTTAGTCATTTTCTTTACTTTCTCTCCCCTAAACCGCTCCTAAGAAGATAAGGCATGAAACGGGAGTATAACAATTTTTCGAAAAAAATAAAAATTAGGCAAGAGAATAAGAACTTGTGTAAAAATTAAATCATTAAAATGGATAGGATTTTGATTGTTCGTGTGATTGCTACTAACTGGTTTTCATTAATTTCGATTTGTATTTGATATTGATTGTTATTTTATACTAATTTTTTTATTTAATAGTTGTTTGATTGCTATTTAATATTGATTGTTCTAATAATATCAGTTGTTATCTAATTATTGTTTGATAACTATCTAACATTGGTTATTTACTATACAAATTGTTATATGATAATAATTTTAATATTGTTGATGATACTAATTGTTGTTTGACTATAACAATCAATGATATTAATTGTCATGTGATTGTTCTCAAATTACTATTAATACTTTAAACTAATATTGATTGATATTCATATACAACAACTATAAATATAAAGTTATTTCACTATCAATAAAATGAAAACATTGTTTTCGATCTAAATCAAATACATATTCAATAAAAACAAACAAAACATATTCAAAAAAACAAAAACCACATTTTTATTATGTATGCAGCAATGATCTACCTTGAGATATTTTTTCATAAAAAAACTACGAAAACGATAGAGAAGGAGAGAAAGTCGAATAATAAATTAAAGGAATTTAGATTTTTATTTATTTTTGTCGTCATATGAGTAATCAGTGGCGTATCCAGAATGCAGGAGGACACAATTAACAAAAAGAAAAAAAACAATAGTAGCAGATGAATTCACTTTGAAATTTTAGAGAGGGACACAACCACTATACCAAAGACATAATATAGTATAAAATGCATTATTTAAAATATATTGTAATTTGACACTTCAAAACTAATATTAAAATATAAAAATCGAAAATGTGAGGGGAATACGTGCTTCCATCTTTTAATAGATCTACCCATGTAAGCAATATTAAAAAAAGAGAGAGAGATAGTGAAATAGACTATAATATGTTGGCATATTGGGCATGATACCATCATCAATTTTGTACTAAAAAAACGAAAAAAAAAAAAAGAAAAAAGAAAAGAATTCAATCAATTTATGAAGTGATCAGCAATAGGAAAATTAACAATAAAGTTTGATTTGATTTGATTTCAGGTAAGAAAAGAAATGGCACATCAAAGAAGATGAAACATAGTGTGTAAGAATCACATTACATTATATTTATAAGTATATATAAAATAATAATAAGAATGATAAAATAACCTCAATAAAATCCAAAATTCAATAGATGCTTGTAAGAAACAGATTCCGGTGACTGGCTGTAGGAGGGAGACCGGAAAGTTCACAGTTCATCAATAAATTGGAATCTAAAATGAATGTGTGAGAAGGTGAATAAGAGAGAGGAGAAGAGAAGAGGCAACGACGGCGGCTGGGACTGGCAGAGAACAGCCAGATCCAGCGTCAGGCGCCGGAGCAGGAGCAGGAGCAGGAGCAGGGGATCCCAAGGAGGCGGCGAAGCAGAGGGCAAGGATAAAGGAGGCAACCAAGAAGGCATTGGAGATGAGAAGCTTGGCCATTTGAAGAGAATTGGTTTGATTTGGAAAGAAAAGAGAAAGGTTGAGAGAGATTGATGGGGGATTTGAGAGGGTGAGAGTGGGGAGATTATATAAGAGGAGGGAGCGGGGCGTGGAGCCCAGAGAGAAGAGGTGACAGCGAGTCAGAAAGTTGAAACGGCTACGAAACAGCTCAATGTGGGTTTTCATAATTAAAAATGAAAAAGGAGTATTTATTTAATAACGGATACTTCATTTTTTGTTATTATTTTCTTTTCGCCAAATATATAAATATATCCAAAAACCTTTCTCTCAATCTCAATTTTATCTTCCATTTTTTAGAGGTTTTTTAAAATTAACGTATGTAACACAAATTTTAATTATGTCCAATAGAACATAGACTTTTAAACTTTTATCCTAAATACACATTAGAATCTACAAGATGTTAAATAGATAAAAGAAATGTATTTTAAAATATTTACACTATAATAATTTCAAAAAATGAAAAAGCCTAAAGGTCTGTAATGAAAAATACTAAAAATGTCTCGTGATTAATTGACATCTAGTGCGTAATATATTTAGAAAACTATCCTTTAAATTCGACTATTCTTCTTATTTCTTTTTTTTAAAAAAAATTGGTATGCAATCGCTTAGATTTTCATACGATAGTTACGATCGTTTAATTTAATCGTTTGAACAATTTTTTCAACATTTTTTGGTACGCAATCGTTTAGATTTGTCAAATGATCGTTTAGATTTGATCATTTAAAGTAGGGTAGCCAAATCTCAATGATTGTTTTCAAGATTTGTTGGTACATGATCGTTTACATTTGATTTTTTTTTTTTTACACAATCGTTTACATTTGTCAATCCAAAATTCCAACGATTTTTTCACGATATTTTATATTTGACACACGATCTTAAAAAACCAAATAACAGTTTAAGAAGAAAAATAGCACGATCTTGAACCAAATAACAGTTTAAAAAAATTAAAAATTATAGAAAACATAAAAACAGAATGAAAAGGAAAAAAACTACAAAAGAAAAGAAGGAATGGAAAGAAAAAATATGGCAAAAGAGAAAAAGAAGAAAATATCACACAGAAAGAAGAAAGACAATGATAAGAGAGAGCAGAACTAAAAATTTTTTAAAAAGAAAAATTTATGGACTCTTTTCTTTATTACACGAACTATAAATATTTTGTTCGTTTGTTAAAATTAACCTAAAAAACATATTAAATAAAAAATTGAAGGTGGAAGATGAAGTAATTGGGCAGAAAGTTTAAACAACAATCTAAACTTTAAAATTTTAAATAATCTATTGGAGATCCCTTGACATCTCCCAATGCACACAATAAGGCGTGAAGAGATGCCAATTTTTTTTTAAAAAATAACTTTCCATTGTCATCATCTTCGTTGCTTGGGTAACTGTTCATTTCGTCATCTTCTTCAACTTTCTCCTCTTTTGCAGCTGATGTGTTCAAACAAGCATAAGCATATAAGGATTCAGACAAAAATTTAAACCTTGAAGACATAGTAAGCAGTAAGTAAACAACATGAAAATAAAATCATATTTTACGTTCTAAACTCAGCATTGTTGCCAAGAACATAAAAAGCGATTACAACAGATTTCAAACTTTTAAATATAACAAAGGCAGGAATTAAGAAGAAATATTGGGAGAGTAAAAAAACCCACTGATAAAAAAGGAAATTAAGAACAAATTCAAAGGAGTTTATATTTAAGATTTTATAATTTGAATTACCTCCAACCAAGAGATTGTAACTGAGACGAAGACGGACAGAGTGACGGAGGGAATGGCGGCGGTGGACAAAGAGGCAACTAATGATGATGACGCACTACCATTAACAACAATATCGGCACTGACCCTGATAGAAGAGTAGCAACCCTAGCGCACTCCATTTATACCCATCCCTTTCCCCTTCTTTGCATATCTGTGAAGGGGAGACGATTTTTAAAAAGGCTAACTCTCGACATTTTACTTAAAGCATCGAGATATAGCCAAGAACTACCGATGCTCTACTTTAAGTGTCATGATATATCCTAGAATTCCGGATGCTTTACTTATAGCATCAGGATATATCCAAGAACTACCAACGTTTTACTTTAAGTGTTGAAATTTATCGAAGAATTTTCGATGCTATACTTAAAGTGTCGAGATATATATATCCAATAACTCCTGACGCGTTACTTTATGCACTAGGAATTCTTGGATATATCCCAACACTTTTAAGTAAAGTGTAAAAAATTCTTGCCTCTCCTGACATCTCAGTTTGTGAATCAAGAGAGGACCTAACTCTCGACACCATATCTCCTGAAGATGTAAAGTGACCTTAGAAGGTCTAGAATTTCTTGTGGTGATTCCTGGAGAATAGCTACAATCGTATTGAACTTCACAAGTAAATCTTTCACAACAGCTCTTTTTGGGTGAGCATTAAGACCCCTGACGTTCCAAGAAAGAATTAACATGGATCACAATTGAGGCCCTAGGAAGTACTAGCTTGTGCTGCTTGAGCTTCCCTTTTTCAACTACCAAGTAAGGCTTTTACTTCTCTAGTGAGCTTCTTATTACTACTCAAGGAAGCCTCACTCTTTCTTTACAGTTTCCCTTTCCTATTCACTTCTTAGATGCATAAGTCATGCTTAAGAAGCGCCTCAACCACTTCCTTGCTTAATGGGAACGAATTTTGCATAGAGATGACTGGTTCTAATTCTATAACACTTTCAATTTCGATCATCTCTTCATTAGTCATTCAAAGATTATTATTTTCCTCTAAAACCATCAATTGAAGGCCTTCATCTTTGTTTCTATCATTAGAGCCATCATCATGAAAAAGCCTCTAGACATAAGAGGAGTAATTAGAGATATGAAGCAAGTTGTTTGTATCTAAGGAGGAAATTTTGATTTTAGAAAGGAAGCCATCAGGGCTAGAGATGTATAGAAACGTTCAAGTTTGGATCGAATTCAGTAGGGAGGCAGGTAGAGGTATGAGTCAAAGTTGATGGACAGTCGCTTTGATTTGTGGAACAGATCACACCTTCCTTAAAGAAAGGACGTGCCTCATCTGTTTAGCAAATTTAATTCTTTTAGGCTTGGAGACTTTCTAGAGAAAGAAAGAAGGGATATGCACTCGTGAGTTGGGTTTTTTCTCTAATAATTATCCCAGCATGGGCCTCTTGGTGGACGAGCCTTTGAACAATTGAATCATTCACCACAATACCTTTACTTTTAAAATTAGAATGACCCATATCACTAACCAGACCCAATAAAGTTGCTTTATCGCCAAATTTAAAAACAGGTTCACGAACGTCTAACTCGATTTGGAGGAAAGGATGATTTCTCTCTGGGATTTTTGCCTCCGTACTCGCCGTACCAAAAGGCTATGTAATGTTGACTAACAACCTCGAATTGGAGTTCTCCATGCACCAAATATCAACTGGGTTTGGATTTGAGAAACTTGAACTTTTGAAGAGTTTCTTAGCTTGTTCCAACGAGAAGGATCCATGGATTGTGGCGACTTTGTCTATGAGAAGGATGGGGTCATGTAAGGTTGTAACTTGTATAAGGAAAGAATCTGGGTCATCTATCAAATCGAATTCAGCTTGAATAGAGCCTCAATAATTTCCTTTAACCTTGATGGCCACTTCCATGTATTCAATGAAACTTGAGTTTTCTTCCACGTAATCAATAAAGGCCCTAGCAAATCACCAACCTTCTTAAAAACCTCATCATTCCATAAATGTAGGGGGAAGTTTCTTACTTTAATCGATCATTCCTAAGAGGGAACAAACATCATTCTCCCATGCTTTTTTAGTCCAAACTTTCCAGTTTTAGTGTTAAAGAACCATAAGTAGCCTATCCCTTATTCATCGTGAGAAGTCTTGCCAAAGTCTTATTAGGGCATTTGATCAAGGCGTTATGATTGATGATAAAAGTGTGTTGCGTTTGTGCTTGAAGAGCTTCCAAAACTATATGCCAATCATCATGTAAATCCCAACAAATCTTTCTTGCCCTTTTTTTCCTTGTTTTTACTTTCCTCAACGAAGTGGTAAGGATTCGAGCTTGGAGGTTTTTCAAATCGATAAATCCTTAGAGGGTGAAGAGGTTGAAAATGATTTTCTAATTTGGTTCCTTGAGGAGGTTGTTGGTTCTTTCTCCAAGGAACGAGGGTTCCTAATTTCATCTTCACCATTCAGATAGCCCAACAACAGGCATTTGAAATGTTTCCATCCACTTAAATCAATACTAGAAGGACCAACAAGGTTTCCTTTCTTTTCCAATTTCAGCACCTTCCAAATATCAAGAAAACTTCCTCTCTTGTTTGTCGTTTTTTGAATCCAAATGAACCCTCCATTGTAGAAAGTCTTTTAGAAGAACTTATGGGACTTCGAGGTTTGCAGAACTTCCTCCAAGGAATCAACCAGCCAAACAATTATAACTTTGCTCTTCTAAAAGCATGTAGGATTTGTTTAGATGAGATTGAGTTACGTGAATCACCCTCCCTTTGCTATTTCTATCAAAAAATTTATTTTCGAGGCCTGCTTGGAATCATCACTGTTGATCATTGGAGGAAGACTCCTGCAGTGTAGGGCAATGAGGATGGAGGGAAGCGATTGCTCGGTTTAACTTTTAACTACTACATATATAAACAATGGTTGATAAAGACCCATAAAACTGATAAGAACGGTATAAGTAAGATTAACCACACTTTTATATATATATATATTTGATGAAATTTTCTAAAAAGATAAAAAAATGAAATTATTTGAAACTCTACCCATAATAAGAAAACGAATTAACAAAATCAATGAAACATTATTTAACAGACCTAGCCCCTAGGTTCAAGTTTAAGTACTGTAGTTGCATCCACGCCATTTGTTACACTCCATTTAATTCCATCATTTTGATGATATCAAATCATTAACAAAAGCAACTTGTAGAATATTATAAACTTGGAGGTCCAAAAAATAATATGTCCAATATATTATGACTTGATTTTTAAAAAAAATTAGATAAATTGAAAGAAATGAAAAGTCAAAGAGAATTCGTTGGTCAAAATGGAGAAGGATTTGATAAACCAATGAGCCATTAAATAGTGCCATACTACACTTTACATAAGATGTTTCGGTATTTTTTTCTTCAATCGACAAAGTAGAGAGCACAAATCTCTAATTCCAAAATCAATAGTACATGCTTGCTCATTTGCTAGAAAAACTCAAAGAAATGAAAGCAAAAATTCAAATTATATAAAAATATATCCGATCAAGCAGTGCAAATAATTCATCCAGTTCTAAATGCAAACATGTAAATATTCAAAATCATAGATATTAGTTCCTGACGAGATGCAAAGAAAACCAAGATGTTCCTCTTTTAAATGGCAACTTTTTTATCATGTGTTTGTGGCTCTGGTGTATATTTGCTGGCTAGAATGAGCAGATATGAGCCTAATAGAACCTCTGGCCATTAAATCCTTGATCGCCCGACGTGCCAATGATCCATTGATCTGATAAAAACAGTCAACGAACAAACAGGATTTCAGAAATTTACCCTCTATAACAATCCATCCAAATAGAACGAGTTAAAGTTTTGTTGGAATGACATTCTAACCAAAGAAAACCCACTTTGTTTTGGATGAAGATATCATATCCTTCATAACAAGAAGCAGTTACAAAAGATTTACTACTCTTATGGTTTAATGGGAGTTTAAGTGGCTGAAGAAAATTTGTTTATCCTCAAACGGAGTAATAAATAATAATGTACAAAACATACCGCCGGCTGAAATGAGATATCAAATTGAAAGAGAACACTTGGTAATTGTGTTAACCATATGAATAGATATGAGTATAAAAATTGGACTACCGCAGCATCTCAAGTGAGTGACACATTTGGAATAGGTAAGTAAAAAAAGGAGATAAATTATCCAAATGGACATTTGTATTTATGAAGCAGATATAGATACGAGATACAAATATGATAAGATAGGTCGATAGGTCAATTTCTAAATTTCTAAAAAACCCCTACAGATACGTTTGAAGATACAGTATTTTTTCTTTAAAAAATCTAGGATATAGACAGATTATGGAAGTACAATGATCAATAGAATGCAATAGAAAAGAGATAAATTGATCTGAAAAGAGGAAGAAGATTAGAGATAAGTATGAAAATAAACTAAGAACTTATTTGTTAAATTGTTGAATATATTCAAGAGGATTATATTTTACTAGTGGAGACTCAAATGCGATGACGATGACGATCAGATGATTCTAATATTTGGTCTTTTATTTATTTTTGTCGTTATAGTTTTGAGTTGGGAAATATTGCATGAGTTACTTATCTTTTTTCTTTAAATAAAGGTTAGAATAAAAATAGATACGTCGAATCATGTGTCAAATACATGTCAGATACATCAGCCAAAGCGAGAATCAAATACGCATCTGAGAAGTATTTGAAAGTATTGGTATCTTATACAAATTCTTTGCCTCACATGAAGCATGTGTGCTTCATAGGCATTACATAAACTATGTACCTATAATTTGAGTCATCCCAGAACAAATCCGACATGTTTGGGAACCATAGAATACAAAAATACAATAAAATGTTTCATGAAATGAATATCTAACAAATGAAGTTTGATATATGCCAGTATAATAAATGCAGGTTTTTACTTGTATTTCAAATTATGTGATTATCATACATTGGAGTTCATAAAAACCGAGAAAGAAAGCTCAACCTATAATCGCACATCCCCCATTTCTATTCCTTCTATTTTTAATGGATCAAAATCTTATTTTTAAACAAACAAATGATCGAAAAATGTAGTGGGGCACATAAATTTCAAACGAGTATTAGGAAACTTGGTCAATATTTAACAATCAAAAAACATGCATATTTATAACATGTGAAGGTACAAGCTAAATGGGATTAAGCAAGCCATACCCTTAATCTGTCTGAAATGATAGCAGGAGTAATAAGCTTGAACTTTGGAGCTTCTGAAACAAGCTTGTCATAGGTTCCCTGATCAAACAATACCATGTTGTTCACCTTCTCCTTCTGCTTTCCCTTGCTCCATTTCTGAGTAATAAACAAAATAAGAATTAAAATTATACAATTAATGGTAAGAATGTAAGATTTACAAAAGCATTCCTCAAACTAACCAGTAACAGGGATCAATGATGTACTATACTCACTCGACTCCTAAACACTAAGACATATTTTGAAGACCGTTTTGTTTTTAATTTCCAGTTTTTTAAAATTAAGCTAGTTTACTTGCCATTTCTTTACTATGATTTCACACTTCTTGAAGAAACACCCTAATTTAAAAAGAAAACAAAAATGTAATCACCCAAAACAGCTCTGTAAATCTATAGAAAAAAGATGAACAGATTCCTATCAAGATGTGAAAAAACTTGTTTTTGGTTAAATCATAGCATTGTTGGTCACTGCCGTGGAGCTATCGACGACGTGGCATAGAACCAGTGAAGAAACACATTCTGAATTCTAAATTCCAAATTCCGAAACCAAGTTTTAAAGAAACTACAGCCTCTTTTGATAACAATTTGGTTTTTTGTTTTTGGTTTTGAAAATTGGGCTTACTTTCCCTAATTTTTTTACAATGACTTTTATCTTTTACAAGAAAACATTGGAATTTTTTTTTTATATATAGAAACAACTTTTATTGAGAAAGAATGAAAGAATACAAGGACATGCAAGAAAACCCATCATAGCACCCCACCTATAAAAAGAGATTCCAACTAATTAAAATTTTATATCTAAGGAATAAAAAGGTCTTCAAAACTAAAGCCCAAAGGGACACAAAATCTAATCAAACCCCAAACCTCACTGGTTCACTTTGGTCCTTCTCTCTACCGCGACACACCCGATCATTCCTCTCCCCTCAAACATCCCAAATCACGGTGCAAAGCTCAGCCATCCACAGAAAACACCCTTTTTTCTTAAGGGCAGATGGAGGAGAAACATTTGAATTCATAGCGAAATTCAGACAGGCGGAAGTTAATATTTATAAGCTTAATTTTCAAAAACCAAAAACGAAATAGGTGTGAAACAGGTGTGAAACGAGCCCTACATTGTTTAGTCTTCACATTTTCCCTTGAACTTTGAGTACATGTTAGAATAAGAAGCTAACTAAACAAATAATTTTAGGTAGAAAGAAGTGCAGTTTATAAAGTTTAACATTTCAATCAAGCAGTTATCAAACTGAGCCTAAACTTCAAAACAAACAGTCATCACATAACAAATTACCTTCTTCTTCTGCTTTCCTCCGCCAGATTTAGCGGGCTTGGAGGATGGAGGAGGAGCCTTGTCCTTCTTAGGTGCCTGCCATATGGATACCAAGTAGGATAAAGTTTATATTACTGAATTCATAAATCACACAACATATAGACTTCCCATCCTTTCCTCACTCAATAAAATCATTACTTGTACATTTTCCCCTTGGACCGCACAATTACATATAGAAAATTGAAACGGATAACCGTCATAATAATTTATAAAATCACAGAACTATCAACTTAGCCATATTTCAAATCCAATAAAATTTATTTAAAAAATCACTGCCGTTCAGCAGTTCAATCAAACTGATTCCGCAACTTAGTCCATCTATTCTGCTTTGATTTCCAGTGACGAAAAGTGTATAGAAAGATGAACTCAAATAATAACGTGGCTAATTTTCCAAAAAACATAAGTAATTTCCCAAAACAATTGCGGTAACTTGGAATAGGGTTCTACACTAGGCTTAGTCGATTGGACAGGGAAAAGAGAGTAATAGAGGGAAGAAGAAGAAAATTTTGAAGGGTTTTGAAGAAATAACATACCATGTTGAGTAGATTTAGGGCTGAGAATTTGGATGGAGGACGAAGGCAGAAGGTTGGTGTGGCTGCCGGCTGGAGCTCCGAGTGGATGTGGAGAAAAACTAATATATTTTAAAGAGTGTAGGGTTTCTCGGTTAATAACTATTGGTCAATTAGGGTTAATATGGTTTCTTTTTTTCCTTCTGCTTTTTTTTCTCATTGTACAAACTATTCGTGTTGCCTAGTGGAATCTAGAGAATGAATGTTTCATTAATTTCAAAAGATATTCTATACATTTGTTCCAAAATACAAGAGATAGATATTAAATTTTTTCTCATTTGAGGTACATAACAAGACATTCTTAAGTATGACATATATATCTTCAAAATACAACTTTAAATCTCTCACTGCTTCAGTTGAGATCATCTCTCATGTTCCAACCTTGAGACTGATCTCGTTTTCTAAAAGCTTTTTCCAATAACTATTTTCTTGAAATGAGAGACAAATATGATTAGTGGCTCATGAATCTAGTATCCATGTTGAATTTTTATATTCTACTAAACTTCAACAACTAGTAAATCATATTGACCTTGCGTTTCCTTCTCTGCCTTTTTCTCTGCAAGGTACTTGGGCAGTTCCTTAACCAGTGCCTATGTTCTGGCGACATTGGTAACACTTACCTTTTATGTAGCTTTCTTTCTATTGTTTTGTTTGGGAGTCTTTCCATTTTCCTTCTTTATTTGAGCATTAAGTTTTGAGGGTCCAACTTTAGTTCTAGAGGACAATCCTCTTGAAAACTTCTTTTTTGTGATAGCAACATTTGCCTCCACTTGCTTGTCCCTTACCTTTGGTAAGGTTCTGGAATCACTAGAGCTCGTTCTGAAGGGTTGTGAGATTAAACTCTATCTTGCTCAGAGAAGCATTCATCTGAAATTGTATGAAGCTCTTCAGAAGAGACTCTAAGATAAAGTTAACCTAATTATCCTCATCGATGCCACCACCATTTACTTCAACAATGTTGAAGTGCATCATCAAGTCTAGGACATGTTCTCTAATAGAGGTCCTCTCCTTCATTCGCTTAGTGTAAATCTATTTGATTGCCTCATGTTAGGGACAATTCTAGTTGCCCAAACATTTTCCTTAATGAATAAATAATCTCTTTATTTGTGTCTAAGGATTCATATTTCTTTGTCAAAACATCAGACATGCTAACAAGAATGTAGGCATGGGATTTTTCATTAGCTTTTACCCATTGATCATATGCTTTTCGACTAGTTCGATTCGCATTAGATGTAGATTTTGAGGACATTTTTCATTTAAGACAATTCTTAAATTGTCAACCATTTGTATCGTGTTAATACTTTATTTTCATGCCGCATAATTATCGCCATTAAGTTTTTTGAAAACTAAAAGTTGAACTATTGAGCTATTCATGTTGAAAAAACAAACATATTCTCCTAGAAAAGCTATAAACATAAAGAAGTCAATCTAATTTAGCAATTATTTATAATGTACCCTTCATTATTTGTATTTTGCAACGATATTTCAAAGGTTTAGAATAACCTCCACCAAAGGGTAGTCGATTATTCCTCCTCTGAACCAAGACAATCTTGACTAGATACTAACTCTAGAATAACTACTTATTCTTTATAGCACTTAGTTATCGCTACTTTGGTCGAGAATGTACTAACAACTTAGTAACTTTTGTAAGTGTAACTCGCCATTTCGAATCATATAGATCATAATCAATATGCTTCTGAAAGTGGAAAGTCAATATGAAAACCGATCTAAGAAAACCTATCCATATTTGGAGTTCGTGGTGTTCTGAATTCTATAATACAATCCTACGAAGGGAACGTCGCTCCAGAACAGACAAGCAGACTCATTATAGAAATCTCACGGTGTGACCTAATGAAAGAGATCGTGGGATGTATATCCCTCACCCACTTACTATGACATACTTCCCTTATTCACCTTGATATTGATCCATGCAAACACTCTCTGAAGGGAGTCCGCTTCTATGCACGGCCCAAAGCTTTGCATAGACCTCATGGTGTGAACTCTTAGAGACCTATAACTAAAAGTACACTACTTCTCTCTAGTTGAAGTGTTCTATAACAGTTTTTAAGGGTTTTTAATACTTTAGGGTTACATTTAGGGTGACTTAAACAAATCATAAGTCTAGGTGAAACATTCGAGCATAACCATTATGTCGGATTATAATCTACTATGTCTAGGTGATAAACCAGTTTTATTATCTCACACCTCTCACGTATGCTCATAAAACTAAGTTAATTCATAGTTTGTAATCATATTCTATTCAATAAAAGTCGTTGAATACTATAATCTTAAATCCAATAGTACAAAATCAAACCTCTGTAACTTTTCGATTCTTCGATATCTTCTCATGAAAACAAACATGGAACCACCACTAGAGCTTACTCGCTATTCTCTAGACATAGAACGAGGTTGTGGGACCCAATGAGTGAAGAAAATTGAGAGAGGGATAGAAATTGAAGGTAGAATTTTAGGGTTTGAGATTTGCGAGACACAAAAGTCTTTAGGTTAATTTTGTAAATAAAAATTACAACAAATTGCCAAAAGTTTTTGCTTAATTTGAAAAGAAACCTATTTATAACCTAATTACATGCAAAATTGCATGTACTTAATTGTCCAAATCTCAACATCTAGCATTCCACTAACCATTATAAGAACTTAGTGGGCTAAGCGTCTACATCTCATGTAGCCACTTATCCCAGTCAATATTAGTAGGATTATCGAACAAAATATTTGATTTTTCCACTAACTTAGTCCCAGGGCAATATGGTCAATTGACCATTTAATTCAAAGTCAAAAGTCAACATTTTGATTTTTTACCATTTTGTCCGTCTTGACTAATTCCAACCACTCGGACACAAATTCACATTCATTTTTCTAAAATTTAAATCACATTTGAACATAAAGCCAGTCAATGTTTGACTTTTCAAAATTGAAAGTCAACATTTTGACTTTTTACTACTTTGACCATTTCTATCAATTCCAAGTTTTCAAATATGAATATGCATTCATATTTTTTTAATATTTAAATCACATTTAAACATAAAGCTCTATATCAAATTGATAATCGACGACTATATCACATATATTCGTCGTTTCTATGTCTTTACCTAATTCGAACAATCCAAATTATTCCAACATATTGTTTTAAGTTAATTCCATATTGAGCTAGCAGGAGAACCTAATCAACATTCGTTAATTAACTAGTTATTTCACTAAAATTCTGTAGTTTCACTCCTCTCACTATAGATATATTTATGTTAATCTGATATAACCATGATCAGTAAGTCAATCATTCACAGGTTGTTCGTAACCTCGGTTGGATCGAAATACTATTTTACCCCCAAGATTACATCGTGCTCCTTAAGTCCCACTGACCTATTAGTGTTGAACAATTGGTTTTAGGACCAACCTATAAATCAAATTCCTCTAGGGCCATTGAGAGGGAGTGGCTACTTATTCAGACTTGGATTCAGTCCTTAAGGGAACAACTTATCTACTAACCCTAAAATGGGTAGGAGTGAATTCCGTCTTACACTATATGTCTCTAGCCATCCACCTAGTCTTAACTCTAAAATGGGAGGCTTATTAAGTTAGTGTTGTTGAATTGTCCTCACTTATGCAGATCCAAGGATAATTTCGTTTGAACAAAAGTTCATAGTTAGCTCAAGATTAAGATCAAGTTATATAGATCATCAATAATCGAAGTAATCAATTTCATACAGCCAACAATGTTATAACTTAAAAGTGACTATTTTATGGTTTCAATCTTATGTAAACTCTTTACATAGGATGCCCCATCTTCTATGTCTTTACATAAACGATAAAATATTTTCCTAAATTCTAGATTTGCCCTTGATATTGCATATGATTTGTCACTTCTATTCCTTCTTCTTATCTGTGATTTATTCATCTTTTCTTCCAGACTTCTTTAACTCCTCTTCTAGATTTCTTCTATTTTTAAAACGATTTATTATTCTGTTTAAATCTCAAGAATATTCAAAGATCGTTTAAAATGAGTATTGAACTTCATGTAAATATTAACTTTATCTTCCTCATATTCAAGAATATCAAGATCGTTTAAATGTCATTTTAACATTCTAAACGATTACTTACCTAGTCAACACGCTCGTTTAGCATGATCAATACGATCGTTTAGATTTAAAACCTCTTTCTTATCGTTTAGAAAAAACTATACGATTATTTGAATATGAACGAAACAATCGCTTACCATAGTAAACACGATAGTTTGAAGCTCTTTTATCATCGTTTAAAAAGTACACATTCATCGTTTAGCATGATCATGATTGTTTAAAATTGAAGCCTTTTTTCCATCGTTAAAAGAACTATCATTCTTTTAGACCGTAGTACACGAACATTTAGAAAAATGATTACTCACGCGTGTGTGTGACCAATTAACTACTTGTTGACAAAAGTATTTTTGGTATTTCTCATTGTAGACTGGTGAACTTTTTTCGTTTTTTAAATTATTCTATAGAGTGTAAATATTTTACCAGATTCAAGTTAGAATTGCACAACTCTCGAAACAACAAATATTCAAGTAGAGTACACATGAAAAATATTTTACCAAATATTTAAGTCACACATGAAAAAGATATAGTCAAAATAAGTTTATTTAAAAAAAATATCTTAAGTGATGAATTTTTCGTACTTTTATATAACTAAATGAGGGAGTAAAACTAGGGAGAGCACCATGAACATAAAAAACCAAAGCTGACAGACTAAAACCTACCAACCCAACTTTGATGAATGTTTAGCCGAAAAAGGCTCAAACCGACTTTAAAAAGATTTCTAAAGAAATTAAAAACAAAAACTAGAAATAAGGACTAAATTAGTGGCAATAGCATCTAGAGACAAGCAACCCAATTCTTTCGTACAAAGAAGGAAAATAATTCGCACATTGCAACCGAGCTTGGAGTCTCTCTTGTTAAGACAAGGTACAAGACTACACTACAAAATTTCTATTGCAATAAAGCCACATCATAGCTAAGTCACATTGGGGAAAACACTTATTTTCTCATAGCAGTTGAGGACAAGGAAATGGAATCCTCTGTTCTGTGGCATACAACAAACAAATAATCTACATCCATCAGTGCTAACAATAAAGTTAACTTACAGCAGCAACTGTGCGGAATTCGACTTCTGTTATAGACCGTATGCCATTTTCGTCTGTGGTCACTTCCTCTGTGTCATCATTTGGAGGATAGCCACGTGTTCGTCCAAGTAACCATTGGTCAATTACGCCACAGTTGATTGCATACTTTATTGAGCGTTCTAAGTATCCCTTATCAGTAACCAGATGGGGCTGAACTGATAACATTCTCATTAGAGCTGCAATGATGGAACAACAAAGAGGTTAGCAAAAATCATAAATATAAGTTTAACTAAGATTCAACTTGTTGGAAACAATCCTTGTTTAAGAATGTTTACCAGCTACGATGCCGTCTCCTGATGCTGACATATCAGAAGTGAAAGGGGTAAGTGGGGCATCCTCCATTCCAAGAATAGCGCCATCATGCTCCTCGGTATAGAAGTGTATTTTAGAAGTTCCGTTAGTCACAAACAAGACCTTGAGATTTTCATGCCAAAGTGGCTTAATAACTTCTGGTTCATAGTGGACAAATTTTGAACTATCATTGTTTCTGGTGTCAAATTCCTCTGATGGCTGGATCCCACAAAGGAACTCGAGCTCTTGCTTCGTGACCTCAATAATATCTGCAAGATTCCACACTTGTTGTATGAACTCTATTGTTTCATCACGAGAGTGCCAAAGAGGTAAAGGAAGGTTCAAATCATAAAAAATAACGCTCCCCAACTTTTTAGCAATTTTAATGGCTTTCATTGAAGTTGATCTCATATTCGGATCAAGGAGGGAATGTGTGCCAAAGTAGAACATTTTAGCCTGCAAAACAGGATGCCAAAGGTACAGTAGAACATATGAGTTGATGATCGAGCCATATTAGTGAGAGAAAAAAAGGGAGTCCAAGATAACCTTGAGATTAAGCTGATATAAGGTAACTACTACCAGAGTACAAAACTGCAGACCTTTAAGATTGCTAGTATCTTTTTTCTTTATTTTATTATTCCAACTCTCACCCTTAAAGCTCAAGCGACATTTGAGAGTGATTAGATATATAAACATGGAATTCATTTATAATGTTCACAATAAAATATTAGATTATATGTGAGGGATATATTTTACATGAACAATATCAGAATAATGACCAGAACGCTGAGACAGAATATTGCAAATTATGCTCGAAAACTAATAAATTAAACAGGTCGATATATAATGTGCACAAAGCCCATAGATTGTTCGTTTAAAAAATTACTTGTAATCTCCACACTTTCATGGGAAAAAGAGGAATAAAGTTCAGTTTAGTATTTTCTTTTCAATACAATGAATTTTGAATCTTTTACCTCCTTTAACACATCTATGTTGATCTCTGACTTTGATAAATAATCTTCTGCACTAGATTTAACACAAGTCATTTTCAAGCGACCCCTCTTGCCAATTTTCATATGTGACACAGCTGTTGTCCGCTTACTGTCAACCCGAACTGATCGAGTCTGAACATTATTCACATTCATATAATACAACATGGCCTGACCATAGTCATCATCACCAAGTTTTCCCATAAAAGCTACTTTTCCACCCAAGCTTGAAAGTGCAATTGCAACGCTTCCTGCAGATCCTCCAGGTGCCCTAACAAACTTTTCTGGGGCCCATAATGCATCTTTCAGTCTGTCGTGGATTTCATAATCGAGAAGTCTGTTTGCTGGCCTTCCTGAAGGCACAAAAGCATGGTGTGCAGCTCCAAAGCAACAAACAAGAGGAGGCCAACTGTATGTGACACTTACATCATCTCCCTCATCGGTACCAAAATCAAATTCCCCGTCACTTTCATCAACATCATTTCCAATGAGCAAGGAATTTTCACCATCACTAACTTTAGATTCACTAAACTGAAGGTCCATACTATTATCCTTCTTCTTTGGCTTCCTCCCTCGCCTTTTCTTCGCCTCAGCTTTATTGTCCTCCACGCTAGTTGAGGTAGATGCAGCTATGAATTCAATTATTGGTTCAGCACTTACAAGATATAAAAAGGAATGAATAAGCTAAATGGCACCACACTATGAGCATAAATCCTGGATAAAAGAGTGCATATGAATAGAATACCTTTGCTTTGAGACACTCTCGAGGTTGTCTTAGAATCTTCTACAGATGCATTAACAATGCTTTCCTCAACTTCAGTCTCATTCACTGAAGATACTAATTCACTTTTTAGGTTCGGCGTATCATCTGAGGTTTTCTTTCTAGTACTTTTGGTGGTACGTCTAGGTGTCCTAGGAGTCTTCTTCTTTCCAATCTCCTCTTCATTGAATCCGTCTTGAACTAAGCTTTCTGAAACTTTCTTCTTAGAAATAGCTGTAACAGCCCATTTATAACGTACTCTAAGATCCTGATGTTGGTTTAGGTTGAGGAATGGGCAGTAGTGAAATGTCCAACTTGGCTCGCATCTGTATCATTTAAGAAACTTGTACATAAAACTTTCTTTGCCTTTACAGGGCTGTTGGAGAGTAACATAAGAGTACATTAAGAAAATTCATAAGCACCTTAAATGCTTTGTGAGAAGGCACATGTAGAGTGCTTTTGTCTAAAGTGCTTGAACGAAAAGCCTTTTAAAAGCAGTTTTAAGAATGTAGAACTAATGTTACTAAAAGCCTGGTTGGATAAGTACTTCGAAAGACGTTCCAAACCTGTCCTGAGCTTTTTAGAAAAATTCATAATCGTTTTGAACATGGTAACTAAAAGATAGTGGAAGCTTTGGGGAAGCAACAAAAAGTTTGAATGCGGTTCAAATGTCTGTCACCATCCCAAAGAAAATCATATCAAACCCACTTAAACTAAACAAATTATGATAATTCAAAGCAAGTTAAGCCGATTAAATTGTAAGCACAAATTCAACATTCCTACATTTTCAAATCCACAACAATATCCAAACAAAGTAAACCCAGATTAACTTCTTTTTTTTTTTTTTTTGGGGGGGGGGGGGGGGATTTTGAAAAGATAATAGATGAACGAAGTTAAGGAGGAGTAAATAGAGAACCTGGGAATAAGAAGAAGCTGAGGAAATGAAGAAGCCATAAACATGACTTGGGATTCCTTCAGAAATGGAAGGCCTGTGAAATTCATCTTCCCATCGGCGTTTCCCTTAGTCCTTAGCCACAAGAGAGAAGAGAGCGAACGAGGGTTTATGAGTGCGAGAGAGATTTTTGTGAGCCTTCAAATGGATTTGGGGGAGGATGGTGAGGATGGGTTCTCCTGTAAAACGGTGCGCTTCGAACACGTTTGTTGAATCCAAATCCAAAACCCAACGCCCAACGGTTCTCCCTCGTCCTTGCACTTACTACCAAATTAACTACTCAAGTGAATCATAGAATTAATCTTACCATAATCTTCGACATTGCGATAAAACTAGTGTTATAATAATATGCGTTTGAAAAAGGTTTATTATTGTTATTATTATGATAGCATGTATTTAATAGAATGATTAAGAATGGTAGTGTTATGATAATTTATGTTTGGAAAAGGTTTATTATTGTTAGTAATATGATAGCATGTATTTGGAAGAAGGATTATGAATGATAGTGTTACGATAATATGTATTTGGAGAAGGATTACGATAGTATGTGTTATGATAATATGCTTTTGGGGGAAAGATTACGATACTAGTGTTATGATAATTTTTTTATTGTATAAAATAAACAGTATTAATATATATAATTTTAATAAATCATTTTATTTTTTGTAAATATATTTTCCAATATTTTTCTTACATACCTCGCTTATTTTATAATTTGGTTTTTAAATTGTTATGTTGCACCCTTTTTTTTTTCTTGTGTTGTTGACACATAATGCATAAACCTAATAGTGTAGGCAAATGTAAATTTGAAGCCGACATTCAAGGAATAATTGTCACACCCCCTCCCGGATTACCTGCTTTGGACTCGTGAGACAGCGTGAAGTCAATTGATACCATCTCATGTCTTGATGATACAGCTGACCCTATTTCTTTAATCTATTAAATTGCAGCATAAACATAAATCTCATTTTTCTCATTAAGAAAAATTCAAGTGTAGCCCAACCATTACAACATTAAATTATACATAATGTTACTTATAAAGGTTTGACACATCAAGATTTCTATGCAATTCTATATGCAACCTCCATCCTTCTAAATATTAACTACAACTTGTAATTTTTTTAAAGAGACTGGTTTGCATCGCAACAACAAGCCCTTCTTGAAAAGTGAGAAAACATTTTGAAAGAATGAGCTTAAATGTCCAATGAATGATATTTTCAAAACATAATTTGCAAATAGTTATGCTCGATACTTTTTGACTTCAAACATAGAAATCATTGAAACATAGTACAGT
The DNA here is from genome assembly GCF_000004075.3 of Cucumis sativus. Taxonomy (NCBI): domain Eukaryota; kingdom Viridiplantae; phylum Streptophyta; class Magnoliopsida; order Cucurbitales; family Cucurbitaceae; genus Cucumis; species Cucumis sativus. Next base: position 21,876,361 of record NC_026658.2, read on the forward strand.
AAATCCTTTAGAAACTTTTCATAAAGATTCCTCAAACAGAATTTTGCCTACTCTTTCCAACCTTCCTCCATAACATTTAAGAATATTATACCAATCTCCTATTGTACATTCATAATATAGGTTATATATCAATGAACCATTTTATTTTCCATAGACAACAAGTCTTCACTGATGTAATCGCATTCAGCCCTTATATAGAGCCTTCATATCACAAATGGTGTGCCTTCACTGATGTAATCGCATGAGGCCCCTCTATAAAGCCTTCACACAAGTAATCGAATTGGGAACCATATGTGCACATTCAGAGGTAATTGTATAGTACTAGCATAAATCCATGAAAACATTTAAATAAGATTTTACCTTAGCTTGGAAACCATAAGCATTTAAGAAAGCGTTTAAATGCAATCAAACATATAAATTTCCTTATAAATTACTTAGAATAAAGTATTCACAAACCAATGCTAGTAAGCTTTAAACCATTGTATCAAATAACATTTGAAAACCAATTTTACTCACTCATAAACCAATGCTTGTATGCTTCAAGTCTTGGTATCAAATAACAATTTAAAACCATCTTTACTCACTCACGTGACGATTCCTTCCTTAGCTCGAGAAATTTCACCCAATTTCACTTTTCCTAAAAATAGGATATTTATACTCCAATTAATCCATAATAATAGGAAAATACCAAAACTTCAAGTCAAATTGGCAAAAACACCGAAAATTGTCCAAAATGGCCTAAAATGGCCAGCTGGCATGCATGAATGGGCAGTAGGCCTGCTGTGTGTCACGATCATACTTGTCCAAGGCGTGTTTGCCTATGGTCGTATGCTTCGAATACCCCCAATTTATCTTATCTTGATGTCTTATATCTAATTTAGGTAGTTGCTTCCATTTTAAGTCCTTAAAGCTTGGGTGTGACGTTTAAGCATTTTAATATGCAAGTCTACCAGAGCTGAAAATGTTTCAAATGTACTATAGGGGAGGCATACCAGTTGAATCCCCGCCCAAGCATTGTCGTACTCTTTGCAAGCAAACTTTTTTCCTTGCAACTGACAGTCTCAATGCATATTGTAACATCGATTTCAATGTATTTCTTTCTTTCTCGCGTTTTATAAACAATTTTCTAAAAAACGCAAAGGAAGATTACATCCTACGTCGACTTTGTCCGCAACTTTCAGATTTTGATTGGCTGACTTGTTTATCGAGTTAGAACAAATGTCGCACAATCGTCTGTTCCGAGGTTGAAATGTTACGATTGTGACAAGTGATATCAAAACCAAATTGGTTGAGTGACAGTTGAGACAAAAATATGTCAACTACGAAACGGACGGGTAAGACCCATGATGAATGATTGGTGGGGATCGAAGAGTAGATGCTCCACCTGGTGGAAGTTCTAATTTCATCCGATTTCTTAAAAAGTGGCTTGAGGAAGTTTCCAAGAAAGTCGATGCTATTAATGCGATGTTCGGTCGTCTCGACGGATTACCCATACAAGATTTGTTGACTAGAGTTGACGCTGTAGAGTCACGAGTTGTGAAAAGTGGAAGCGGTTACCTATGAGTGTAGGGACAATTCATCAGGCTTTGTTGTACAGATAGAAGGAGTTATTGAGCTAGATAACTCCCACAAGAACATGTTGGAAATGATAAACGACATGATAGAGGATTTTCGAGCCACCCTCGATATCAATAGGAATGAAATCGCAGAGGTGAACACAAAGGTGAACCTTACAATGTGAGCTATAGCAAACCAAGCTCCAACTGGAGGAGCAATTTCAGTTAGCAAGATAAAAATCCCTGAACTCAAGCCCTTCTGCAGGGCGAGAGATGCAAAGGTGCTAGAAATTTTTCATCTTTGATATCAAACAATACTTCAAGGCCACAAACACCATTACAGAAGAAGCCAAAGTGACATTGGCAACCATGCAACTGTCGGAAGATGTGAAGTTATGATGGAGGTCTCGGTATGTTGATATTCAGGAAGGATGTTGCACGATAAATACCTGGGATAATTTGAAGAAGAAACTTCATTCGTAGTTTTTTTTTTTAGAATGTTGACATTTTGGCTCGGTAAAAATTGTGTGAACTAAAACACACTGGCACCATTCGGGAGTATTTGAAACAATTTGCGAGGCTAATGTTAGACATATGTGACATGACAGAAAAAGACAAAATATTTTGTTTTGTCGAAGGGCTCTGAAGTCGTGGGCAAAGACTAAGCTATATGAACAGAGGGTTCAGGACCTCACGTCCGCCTATGCAACAGCCGAACGTGTGTTTGATATGTCTAGTGACCTTCAAGATACAAGACGTCACCAAAGTTGTTCACCTGGAAGAAACAGAAGTAGCACACCAATTGTCCCAAAGTTGTCGGTGAAGACAAGTGTCCTGATAAAGATCGCAGGCCTTCCCAAACCCAGAGCTGGAAATAACTGGTGAGGACGCTATAATCCAAACACCCCAAATTGTCCTCTTAGTTGCTACATATGTAAGGGGTCACATCAGGCTAAGGAATACCCAAATGGATCGGCCTTCAATAACTTTCAGAACTCTTTGACTCTAGAGTTAGATGACAAATTGAGTAAATCAGAAAGGGAAGTTGGTCAAGTGGAGGAAGTTGAGAATCCTAGAGTGGGGGCCATGAGATTCTTATCGTCTCTTCAGAAGAAAGTGGAGGAGACAAGTAGACGAAGGAAAGGGGGTCTAATATATGTTGACATTTGAGTCAACCAAGAGCATGCAAAGAGCACTATGGTTGACTCTAGTGCAACCCACAATTTCATAATGGTGGCAGAAGTCAGATGACTGAACCTTCATTGGAAGTGGGATACAGAAAAAATGAAGGTCATGAATTCTATAGCTTTACCCGTCGTCGGATTAGTGAAGCAAGCGGAGATACAGTTGGAAGGATGGAGCGGTCTTGTAGACTTCATGGTTGTAGGTATGGATGACTTTGATGTAGTACTCGAAATGGAATTCCTCATTGAACATCAAGTGATCCTAATGCCTTCAGCCACATGTCTAATGATTACTGGGTCTATCCCCACCGTTGTGCAGACGAAACTTCGTCAGCCCAAAGGATTGAGAATGATCTCGACCATGCAACTGAGAGAAAGTCGTGTTCGAGATGAAACATTGTTCAGGGACATCCTGCTTAGGCCTACCGGTAGCCAGGGGAAATAGTTCAAAAAGACACAAGGTGTGTCGTAGAGAAATATTGTGATGGGATGCTCGATATTGCCCATGTCAGAATCGCCTATGAAAAATGTTTGTCGTGTGGCGCCGCTAGAGTTAACTGAACTTCGGATGTAATCGAAGGGATTGTTGAGTGCAGGATTCATTAAACCTATAAAAGCTTCGTACGATGCCTAAGTCTTTTTATAGGAAGAAGAGTATGGATGGTTGTGTGTCGACAACTGTGTTTTGAAATGAGCCTTGAGGAAAGGGCCAACTCTTGGGGCTGTGGGTGTGACCCAACCTATGGAAGCTTATGCCGATGCATTTAATTATACATTGGGTGATGTCCTCGTGCAGAATGGACAATCCATCGCATCTAAGAGTCAGAAACCGAGTACCACATAAAGGAATTATACGATGTTTGAAGAGGAAACACTTTCCATGGTACACAGTCTGAGGGATGGAAGACAACATTTCCAGGGATCTACTTATGTAAGAGAGACGAACAACATTGTGACCAACCACTTTAATACTTAGTTGAAATGGACTTCGAGTCAAGCAAAGAGGCATAGAGACCTGCTTGAACGTGATTTTGGATTGAAACATAAGAAAGAAACGAGTAACCAGACAACTGATGCTCTTAATCAGAGAAATAATCATGTGATTTTGTGCATGTTGACTCGTATACAGGCATGTCAAGTTGATGGTCTAATGCGAGACGCGCCAAGGGAATCCTTGTAGAAAAACTCTGTCACTTAAGAAGGTGTGTGTTTGGCTGAGACCAGTCAAGCGGAACAAAAGAATGGGATTCAGTTGTGGAAGCTAACCCGATTTTGTGATAATGCTATGATGAGTTCTTCAACTGATAGAAGCCAGCTCGAAATTATTTGTGGTGGACATCCTATGTCGCTGCACCCTGTTGATCCCCCTATGTTGATAAGAGTCCTCAGGCTCGCAACAGTACCAAGAAGTGGAAGCAGAAATTAGACATCGTCTGGACCGATTGAGAGGAAGCCTCGAAGCAGTAGAAAAGATGGGCAGATAAGAAACATCGCCCCTTAGATTTTTGTGTGGGAGACCAGGTACTTGTCAAACGATGACCTGAACAGACTCAGTTTTGAAAACACAAAGATCACCACCTCGTGAGAAGACATGAGGGACTAGCAGAAGCCGAAGAATTCCTTGCTAAGGAAGTGAGGGAAAATAGAAGACCCACGAGGGGGATACACAAGTTCATTGCGAATTGGAAAAACCTCCTTGTGGAAGAAACAAGTGGAGGTCGTACCAAAGACCGTGAATCGTGCAAGTAGAAGATCGAAGGCTTCCAGCTTTGTCAGTCGACGAGGACGTCAACTGTTTAAGTGGAAGAGTTTTTCATGGTCATACTTGTCCAACGCATGTTTGACTATGGCCGTATGCTCCGAATACCTCCAATTTATCTTATCTATATGTCTTATATCTAGTTTAGGTAGTTGCTTTCCATTTTAAGTCATAATGTTTGGGTGTGACGTTTCGGCATTTTCATATGCAAGCCTACCAGAGCTGAAAATGTTTAAAATGTACTATAAGGGAGGCATACTAGTTGAATATCCGCCTAAGTATTGTCGTACTCTTTGAAAGCAAACATTTTTCCTTGTAGCTAACAATCTTCAATGCATATTGTAACATCGATTTCAATGTATTTCTTTCTTTCTCGTGTTTTATAAACAATTTTCTCAAGAACGCAAAGGAATGTTACATCATACGTCGACTTTGTCCGCGACTTTCGAACATTGATCGGCTGACTTGTTCATCAAGTTAAAACAAGTGTCGCACAATCGTTCGTTCCGAGGTTGAAACGCTACGATTGTGACACTATGCACGTGCATGGCTGCCCGCTAACCTTGCGGCCCCATTGCCCACGTCTGGCGATGCACATGGCCTCCCTGTTGAAGGGATAAAAGTCCTATGTCAGTGGAAGATTTTAAAGAACCATTTCTCAAATTAATTTGGAAATCCCAAAATACCAGTACATTGGCAAAATTTAGAATCAAAATTCTACATAAAAACTAAACATGCTTTTAATTTGAAAGATACACAGAACTTACTTTTGTTTACGTCTCTGAATTTACAAACCACCGAATTGAGGGCACCATTCATTAGAGACTTTTCTATTTTCTAGGATGTGATTGATTTGTGGAAACCAATTGGGATGGAAAAAAGTTTAGAGATATTTGACATAAACTCTTTTCTTTCTGTAGAGAGCAAAAACATTAGATTTTTTTTCTTAATAAATTCATTGAAGAAAACTGTTTTCTTCTGGATATTTATAATTCTCTTTCCTTCTTAGAATTGGAAACGAAGTTGGAGATACTCGTGGGATTCTATTATTTTAAAAAAATATTAAATTAATAGATATTTAAATTCTACTAATTTGTTAAACATTATTCAATTAGCTAATAATTAATTAATCATATTTAATTAATAATTCATTTAAATCTTATTTAAATGAAGATCTCTCTATTATCTTATAGAATATAATTAATTAAATATATATTTAATTAATATTTCACTCAAATCCTATTTCTTATAAATATATATGAATATCTCTACAAAATCTTATAGATTTATATTAATTTAGTTAAACCAAATTTAATTAAATAAAACTAAAATATAAATTAAATCTTCAATTAATTCATAGTCAAATTAAATATCTTATATTTAACTTAAATTAAATTTGAATCATATTCAAATATAAGCTTCTCTCAATAATTTTAATATGAATCTAATTCACATTAAATTAATATTTAAACTCATTCAAATATTTTATCTCTCATCAATTAATTTTGAATCATATCCAAAATTAAATTTATATAATAAAGTTTGATAAACTTGATACTCTTAAAGGGTAATGAGATTTATTTATATTGGTTGTAATGTGAAATGTTCAAATTTATTTTGGAAATAATTAGTATATATATGGTGATAGATTATAATAAAGTTTATATTTTAATCAAACTTTAGTATATAAATTTAATTTTGGATATGATTCAAAATTAATTTATGAGAGATAAAATATTTGAATGAGTTCAAATATTAGTTTATTATGAATTGGATTTATATTAGAATTATTGGTTAGGAGATGAATTTATATTTGAATATGATTCAAATTTAATTTAAGTTAAATATTAGATATTTATTTTAGCTGTTAATTAATAGTTTAGTTTAATTTTATTTAATTAAATTTAATAAAAATTAATTTAAAACTATAAGATATTGAAGAGATATTCATTAAATATGATTTAAATAAAACTTGAATAACCAAGCACGTCATCCAAATGGATATTGAATGTGCAACACTTCATCCAAAACACCATAGAAATTATTGTCGGCACTGCCTCCACTACCATAGGACACACGAGGAACTAGGATACAAATCAATAAATATGTCCGATTTTTTGTTCGTAAAGGAACCGGTGATTCTCGCAACCCCAGCACATCAAGTACACCTAAAGGACCCTAAAAACGGTACCAATTGAAAATTTATTCAAGTGGAGCAGAATAATCGTGTATGAGACGTGCCAGAAGTGAAAGATATCGAGAATGACAAACTTAATGTATTGAAAATTATCGTTGAACATCGTGTGGATGAACACGTCGTTGAGGATAACACTCTACGATGAACTGAAGTTGATCCTACAGTGGTGGAAAGACCAAATGTGCGCCATGTCACGGACAACTTCATAGACAATAATGATGACGAACAATCATCATCATATCAAAGCGGGTCAAGCGACGATGAATAACAATGTCTTCTTCACATATACACATTAGTCATTTTTCTATACAATTAGTTTGTGATACTCACATTTATCTAACGTTTGTTGGTTTTTATGTCTGCAGGAACTATATCATTTTCGAGCGGTACTCATGAGACAAACTATTTCCTCAACTGAGATGCGTTAGATAACATGGGAGGTTCATCCTCGGTGGGTGACACTTCAGGTTAGTCTCGTTATACTAAACACTTGTAGTTATGGTTACTAGATCTAATAATTTGTGTTTTTCAGTAGATCCCTCTCAACCATCTTCCACTCTCACTATGAGGAGATGACAACATTCTCAAAACATTGATGTGGAGAGGTATGTATAACAAAATGGGAGAATCCCCATTTCAATCCCTCCAAGAGGGGACAGTCCTATCTCTCCACACGCCCCTCATTTCAACTACACGATTGGTGTGTTGACCAAGACACGTTTATGATCTAGGCCCTAAAGTGGGCTGATGTACCATGAGAGTGCATCAAGGTCGTTAAGGGTGGCCTAGTGGTAAGTCTACAAATTCGTAAACATTTATATACTTTTCAATTACCTACATATGTAGAAGGCTAATCTGAAACCTATTTCTTTTGTAGCATCTTTTTATGTTCGATCTCAAAGATCAAGCAATTGATTTGTTGAGCATCAAATCCTGACCGTGTGGAAGGACTTCAACGGAGTTAACCACCAATATTTTAAGAATTTTAATGATCTAAAGAAGCACGGGCAAACACGCTGCTGAGATTGGTCAATCATGTCCAAGATTGGTACTTTCTTTGGGACCATTACATCACTCGACAGTTTCAGGTGATTTATATAGTCTACCTTAAAATCAATTAACATTTTTCATTTAATTTTTTAACAAGTATAAGATTTTATATCATTATTGTTTAAATGTCGGAGCAATCAAATATGTGTAAGGCTGCTAGAGCAAAGCAGCCTTACAACCACAAGAGTGACACGAAGTCGTTCCTTCAAAGACAGATCAAGCTCACTAAAAAACGCAATTGTCTGATGGACCGTGTCGAGTTATTTTAAGAAATGCACATTAGTAGGACGGGTGAGTTCGTTTCACCAGCAACCGATGGTGCTTTTGTAAGTTTATGATTTTTTTTTTATTATACTCTTAATTCTATTTTAAGTTTGATCATCTCCCAACTTACAAACTTCTATTGTGTAGAATGAAATGCTGGAACTCCAGTCCCAAAGGGTTCTCAACCACTCTATGAGGATGAGATATGTAAGACTATTTTGGGTAGACGACCGTGCTACTCAAAAGGTCTTGGTTAGGGCCCCAAACCCAAGTTCAGGAAGAGTTTTGCTTCTGCTTCTTCCTTTAATATTTATGACCACCAAGCACACATGACAGATAGCGAACTAAAGACCAACCTTGAAAACACTAATCGTATGATTGAAGCACAACGATAGAGGGAGGAGGAGCAAGACCGACAAATAGCAAACTATGCACGACAAATGAAGGAGATGAAGAAGATGATCGAGAAGATGAGTTGGGTATAGAGAAGGTCGTGAACACTAGGGGCACATACTTTTCAACATCTAATTTGTTTAATTTTGCATGTGTCGTTATTCTAACTATACTTTTATGACATTTGTAGGTTTGACATTTTTTATTTGGCATCTGTGACTAGTAATAGTAGATAGAAGTAGTTTTTTATTTAATTTTAATGTAATTGTTTTATATTATATGTAATTTTTTGTATTGAACATCTTTCGTATATATTGTTTTATTATAAATTGAAATATTTTAATTTTCATAATTTTCATAATTTAATTAAAAAAAATTATTGTCTTGCTAAGCACAACCGAAAATAATACCTCACGATAACAAAAAAAAATAATTAAAATAAAAAAAATCCTATATGTCGGAGATATCGTCTTTCCCTGTCGTTGCCAATGGACGTCGGGGATACTTGTATTCCGACCTAACCTCACTGCGTCGGTGAAAATTTCCTTGACGTCCACCTCTTGTGCGTCGGTGAAAGTTGCCCCGATGAAGTTTCCCCAACGTCCACGTTGACGTCGTATCTGACGTCAGGAATACTTTAGCGGACGCACAAAGTTTTTTCGCAACATTTGTATGCACCAAAAATAGTCCTGACTCTTTTAGTGGTTGTACCACATAAATGCATAAATAGAAAGGAAAACAAAATTTAATAGAAAACCAAATGATGAACATAAGACTCATACAAAAAGGTAAAGCAGGGGAATGGGGAAGCCTCAGAGGAACTAAGTTCGCTATCGTAGTTAAACTTCATTTTTATATTCATGTACAAGATAAAGTATGTAATTAAACGTGGCACACACAATATGGAGAAATACACCATTATTTCCTAAGTATGGATGTCAGAAGAAGCAATGACAAATATTATAGAAAAACATAAAAGCATTTGAAAATATAAAATTTCCATAAGAAGGCAAAAATGTCAAATTGCATTGAATGGAGTCAGTAGCAAATATAGTGAAAGAGCCAAAGCCTTTCTAACATGAAGTAGGAAAAAATGTTTTGAGGATCAACATCACCAAAGCAATAAAGAAAAGGAAAAAATGGTGATCAATATTCTTCTAAAAATGAATGTATATAGAGCAACAAAGGACAACAAGCAAACTAAGAATGGTGAAAAAGAATAATGGCGGTCATACCAACCAAGTGAACCGGTGCAGAAATCAAGAACAATTGAGGATGTAATTCAATGGGAGAGGAGCAACAATTTATAATGCAGAGAAGATAGAAATTAATGATGCACAACCAGATTTTCATCAATAAAGAACCAACAAAATCCCATAAAACATGAAGTGGGCATCAAATCGAACAACACATATGAAAGGGGAAATGACAGTCAAAGGTGGTACATCCAATTAGTGCAGCCTAGGTATGGAAAACAATCCAGTAGGGGTCAAAGGCCGAGAATACTATAATTTGATATTACAAAAAGATGTTGTCAAACAATGCCATATAGTAAACCAATTTGTCATGAATTAACAGAAAGTGTACCCATTAAATTAACAGAGAGCAATTATTGCAAATAGAGGATTCACATAATATTGCGAACATGGTGTTTTACATAAGGACATAGAAAATTAGACAATAAATTGGTCAAAGAATGTACCCACGTTACCGTTGCTAACACCACAATAATTCAGACAACAAATTGGAGAAAAAAAAATATTCACATAATATTGCGAATAGAGGTGAATTCACGGGCCAAGAGAGCATGAAATTTGTAATGAAAAAAATATGTATTACATAAGAACACAGAAAATTAGCAAATAATCAAATAATAGAGCATAAAAAAGTATTCAAAAAGGGGACTTCATCATCGGCTTATATGAGACTTGTACAAACTTGAGAAAGTACCGACCACCTTGTCGTGCTCTACAGTTGCCCCTATCGGACTCATGTGTATCAAATGTTCATTAAGGGCTAAATCGATGTAGATTTTGTACATTGAAGGCCCTTTCGATCCAAATAAAAACTGGCAAGGTAGATGTTAAAGTGGCAAGGGGACATTTGAGCGGCAAGGGGAAGTTGGAGTCGCGTCATTACAGAAAAGTCATGCAACGAATGAGAGAGAGGAAGGCAATATGTTTTGGAGGAAACACGTGAAATGCAAACATTCAAAGACACCAGAAAATTGGAAGGATAAGCCACTTCGGAGCAATCATCGAAACGCAGCCATCAACGAAATGGTTAGGTTTTCAAAGATCTAAGAATCAGACAACAAAAGGGTGAAGGCCGTGACTGTAACGATGAGATTTAGGGACAAAAATGAAAGGATGTTCGAAGACGAACGTATACAAAACACGGTTGGATTGAGAGAGAAAAATGAGAAAAACGTTGAAGGAGCTTTTTTTTAGAAGAAGAGGAATAGAGAACGAGAAGGATGAAGAAGACGAAAGAAGATGACAAATTTGAGGATTGTAAAATTTGAAACATATCTAAAAATAATTGGTTGAGTGGAAAACTATTTTAAAAAATATGTGAGTTGAGTTGAGATGAAGTCGTGTACCAATAAATCCCACATCTTCTATTTTTTCTTTATTTTTATGTATATACTACACTGGATTCCATATTTTTTAATTTTCTCATTATTTATATATATGTGGGTCTCATACATTTCACTTTTTCTCATTATTTATATATACATACCCACGTGTAATATAATATATGTATATTGTCAAATTCTAAATATCTTTCTTTATTAAATTAATTTATTATTTTTTTCTTTTTTTCTTTCTATATATTTAAATATCTTATCTTTAATCTTTTTTATTAAATTTATTTTTTCTAATTTAATTTAATTATTACCTAATCAAGTTATAAATAAAAAATTTCTAATTTTCAATATTTTTTTAAAAAAATTTGGAACTCCTCTTACAAAAAAAAACATGTCTTGTTATGCTCATGATATATATATAAAATTAAATTAAATCCAATATTTAATTTAATACATATAATTTCATATATATATATATAAAATTTATCTTCTAACATATACTTTTAATGTGCACATTAAATTTTAACATATAGATATTCACGTGGTGGAACGAAATTGGAGATGTCACTCTTTATTCTCGTCCTTGTCCTTGTCCTCGTGCCCCCAAGAATTTCCATGGGGAGATTCCACCAGAATCAAGTCCCTGCTAGGGAAATTTTCTCGCTTATGTTTTCTTTTTCCAAAGTTTTATAACTCTTTTTAAACTACATATATTTTTTTCAATCTATTTTTAATTAAAACAATATTACATACATAATTAGATACCATCACCCATAAATATTAAACAATAGCAATAGCAAAAGCAAAACGATCCCCTGTCACTAGTGAGGTACGCTTTCATGATTTAAAAAAATGTAGAGAAATGACATTAGATAAACAACAAAAATTAGAAAAAGACAGTTCATAGCACCTCTTTTTTGCATATTACGAATATGACAAATATGACAAGTAATGATATCAGACGGCTATTAAACGATTATTAGAGGGTTACGAGGACTATAATAGGGCTATCCACTTTTAAATTTGCTACTTTTGTAATTTAGAAGATGTAGTGACATAGGCCCTATTATCATAATTTTTTTTTTTTTGGTATTTCGTTTTTAAAACCTATGCCGATGTTTTCTTCATCGCCATATGTATAAATCTTGTGTCGACATAAATATGTAAAAAATTAAAATGTATGGGGTTTTTGTTTTTAAAACTTATGTTGTATAAATCTTGTTTCGGCAGAAATACGTAAAAAAAAGTATGGATTTTTTTTTTAAAAAATTGTGCCGAAGTTCTCTATGTCGCCATATGTATAAAGGGTACGTGAGTATAAATATGTAAAAAAATGTATAGATTTTGTGTTTTTAAAATCGAATTGTTGAAACAGGAGCAAATTTGCATGTTCTTCTAATCTCTCCTTGACCTCAACAAAGCCGCAAACTATAATGGTCACATCATGCCTTTGATATCCATTATGGTAACTTAAATATCTAATCAAATCATGATAGCAATCAAAATAGAAATGAGAAACTACTAGCTATTATGTATGACAATTACATAAAAAAACAAAAAACAAAAACCATAATAGAAATCAGATAGCAATCATAAACTAGGACATAGCATACTAAATTGAGATAGAAAGGTGTGGGCTTTTTTTTTTAATGGAAGAGAAAGGAGGATGTTTATTCTTAACCATTTGTTAATCCTTTTTCTAAAAGAAAAACAATGACAATAAAATAAAAATAAAAAAATAAATTTAAAATTAGTAAACCACAAATTTTCCAACAAAATTAAATATAGTTAAAATAAAACAAACAATCCTCACACTACGCCCAACCACTCATTTAGTTCTCAAAATGGTGTTTACATCCAAAAATAGACCAAAAATCTACCCTATAAATCTCTTCTCACCCTCCTCTTTTTCTTGAGACCTGCATTTCATTACTACTTACCAACAAAAGAATAAAAGAATAAAATTTAAAAAAAAAAAAACCCCAAAAAAACCAAAAAAAGTTAAATAAAATTTTAAAAAAAAAACTAAAAAAGGGAACTTTCCCTCTTGTTTTCAAGCAGGTCTTTCTCTAAAACTCTTTCTCCCCTCATACTTTCATCATGGAAATGAAGAACTTTGCCTGCGCCGCTTTCATCACTGTTGCCGCCTCCCTGAGCATGGTTTTGGCCTCTGATGAAGCAGCGTCCCCAGCACCCGGCCCATCTAGCGCTGCTTCCGCTACTTTGCCAGTCGTCGGGACGTTGCTAGGTGCATCTGCTGCCTCTCTCATTGCTTACTGCCTTCAGTAACTGAGTTTAGCAGTGTTGAGGAAGGGGGAAAGTAAATCAATGTGGGTTGATTTTTTTTCATTTTCCATCTCTTGATGGGGTTGTTTTTTTTTTTTTTTTTTTCATTTTTTTCTCTCTATTGTTCAGTTTTGGTTTGATTTTTCCTTTTTTTTTTTTTTTTTTTTTTTTTATACATGGTGTAATAAATTAATCCCTTTCCATTTGAGTTTGTAAGCAACCAAAAACCACTTTGAATGAAATGAAAGCATCGAAGCTTTGTCAATATGGTATATTCAAACTCTCACTAAATACATAATGTGCAAATATAAATTTTACAATGCAAAAGTATAAGTTTCTCTTCCATTTAAAGCAATGTTAAAGTCAAATTTCCAACAAACATGAAACGCTCGCATCCTTCAAATTGTTAATCAAACGCACACACAATGGAAATATTATACATTTGAAAAAAATATATATGTAATGCAATTAAGTTTATTGTACAAAAGATGCATAAATAATTGGGAACTTCTCTGCTTTTTCTTTCTTTTTGGACATGTTAGAATACTAAGAAGATCCGTCGTTAGATTTCTGCGACGACATGAGGCTTTTTGTCAACCAGATTGCTGTCTCTCTCGAAGATACGGCTTCTTCTCCGAATGGACTCAGCACACCAGCAAGCTCCTCGAGTTTGTCTTGCTTAAGTAACCGTGCACATAGCTCCAGTAGGGACTCGAGAGCATCGGCTCTTCGCTGGCTTGGATATTCTGATTCTGTACTTTTCGTATCATCACCACCACCTGATGCTGTTTGTGTACTTATTTCTGATACATCACTCCCAGCCCTGTGGTGCTGATGAATATTTTCATTTGTGATCATCTGTGTCGCACAACTAGTACCATCTGAGTTAACATGAATTTCATCTTTACGTGAAAGAATATTGCTTGTAATTTCGGACAATGTACAATCTGTGTGTGAACCTTTCTCTGATGGCAAGCAATCTGTCCGTACACTTTCTTTCTCAGATGACACGAGTTCCATTCCGGTAGTTGCTTTCTCAGATGTTAAACAACTGCTACAACCAGCTTCTGGATGCTCTTTGAAGCTCTCCTGATTGACAGAACTTCTCAGTTCAACATTCAATTGATCAGCAGAGTTCAGTAAGCATTTATCATCAGATGATGATTTTTCAGCAATGCCTACAGAGGACATCAATAATTCCACTTTCCTTTCACTAGTTTCCTCAGGCTTCATTCCAGTTACAGTTACATTAGAAGTCTGTTTGCTGCAACTTATTTTTGGTTCGTGCAGGTTCACAGTTTTAATGTCGAACTCTCGTAACTGTTGGAAGTTTTCCGCATCAGGTTCTCTCTGCAAATAATTTGGACTATTTTCTGGGGAGATCTTTATAGCAGGTGGTTCTGTACACTCGACAGCAATTCCTCCATTCTGTTTATCACCATTGGAAGTCAATGTCGGAGACAAAGAGCTCGTTAGCCCATCAGTCCCACTATCAACAGCATCTGATGTGGATATTTCATCGGGGAAGGATGTAGGATCCACCATCTTTGTCTCAAGTATGTCTTCTGAAATAGCCGTTAATGACATATTTTCATCAGTTGACGAGTTGCTATTATGTATGTCACCACTTCCCCCCACCAGATCAATATTTTCCAGCAGGTTGAAAGCTATGCTCGGTTTGGCTCGGATCTCGTGCCCACCATTCAATTTGTTAGATGGTGATTTCCGTGGTGTTTTGTCCTTAGAATTGATAGGTAAGGGATATATTGGTAGTATATTTGCTGAGGCATTGCGGCATTGAAGGACGTACGGTTGCATATGTGGATGCCTCAATAATTCAGCAGCCTAATTATATAAATCAAGCTGTAGATTAGAAGGGGTTTTAATGTCCAAAGTGGCCATTGAAAGAGTCCAGATCACATCACTCACCGTCGGTCTATGTTCGGGATTCTTCCTCAGCATGCTCTTGATGATCTGTTTCCTGCAAGTGGAAACCAACAGTCTGTCTAATACTAGCAAACATATGCTGTTTTTAGCTGAACAATCAATATGAAATTGGTGATGCAGTTTGGAACAATAGCTTACAATGTAGAGGAATAGACAATTGGTAGAGGAGAAATGGAGGATCTGTTGATTTTATTGATAAGACTAGCCATGTCCTGAAGCATTACGCATAAATCAATCCAGTATCCAGCAAAAACGACAAAACATAAGAGGCTGAGGTTGAACTTACCGGAGCCCTAAACGCAGGTTGATGTGCAGAAATTTCAAACATACAGCAACCTGGAAAAACCAAGTTTGTTACTATCCGATGACATGCTTATAAACCAAGAATTGTGCCTCAACAAAATCTTACCCAGTGACCATATGTCAGACTTGTAGCCATAAGGTATATCTGCAAGGAGCTCGGGGCACATATAATTAGGAGTGCCAACAACCTACAGAACATATATTAGCATACACAATCTACTAGTTTTGAGTAAGTACAATAAAATTATTATTCAGTAACAATTACATAACAGGCTAAACTCTATGATCCTGTGAGACTATAGGGAAAGATTTATTAGTTATGAGTGAGTTGGGTTATGTTAGACCACCACTGTTATTTACTTATAATAGAAGAAAGAAAAATAAATAACGTGAGGTACCAACAGTTAATTAAAAATTAGAAGAAGTTAAGAGAGGAAAGAAGGGGTGACAGTTACTTGGAAGACAGTTACTGAGAAGAGGGAGTTAAATCGATGAGAAGGGGAATGGAGAAAGGAGGCAGTTTTGAAGTAAAAGAGGTCTACAATACTCCTTGAAAGACAGGGGAAGCAGAAGACTGGTGTTCTGTGTTCTAGTTTGGTTTTTAGTATTTTGTTTTGTGTGTTGGTTTTGGTATTTTGGATTAGGAGGTTTACTTTGCTTGTTGACTGTGAATTGTAACGTGACTCATTCTCTGAGGTTCACGATTTGTTTAATATTGTAAGTGTTGATGATAGATAATTAAAGTTGTCTTCAACCACCAGCTTAAGCTTTTGGATGAATTGGTGATTTAATATGGTATCAGAGCAGGTGGTCCAAGATGTTTTCTCCCCAATTAAAATCAATTTTCACTTGTTGGGCCTTTCAAATATTTCAAACCCAAAAGTGAGGTAAAACTGATTCCACTTTTGGATGAATTGGTGGTTTAATAGTAAGTTGTGTTTGAATTATCAATATAATAGAAACACTACATCAGTGTTCTATCAGGTTATTAGAGTCCGAAAATTATATTTATCACCATTAGGGATATGTTAATCATAGTAGTTAATCTTGTGCGGCTATAAATAGAGAAAATAGGAGAGAGGGAGGTAAGGATTTTTTCCCCTTCCCTTTAGGTAACTGAGGATTAGAGATCCCACCCCTTGCTTTTATGATAAACTTGCTCCCACAAATGGCTTCGAGAGTTAGCGAGGTTTTACGACAATGAAATTTCAATCCAGGTGGAGGGGAGTTAAATAAAACCACCTGCTGGCTATTTTTTCCTCCCACAAGAGACCCACAAAATTCACACAAAACCTGTTTATTAATAGCTAAAACTTTCTTCCAAGTATATGTAAAATAGATCAAGTAATTGTCTCCTATCAACTGAAAGGTATCTTCCCCTGCAAACTGTCAACTCACACAAACAACACAAATTGCACAAGTATTTTTTTTTCTTTGATATATGTGAGTGTTTGGATCAGCTTATGCCCACCTCGTCTAATCTTACGGCACAACCCGCCTAACCCTACAATATTTGGGTGTCAAAGAAAAGTTGTAGGAAATTAATTCCTAGATAGGTGGCCCCCATGAATTGAACTCATGACCTCTTAGTTAGTTATTGACACTAACTAAGAATCAACTACTCTCAGGTTAGTATTATCAATCATTAGTCACAAGAATTAACAGATTCCAGCCACAAAATCACAAAAGAATGCAAGATGAGAATGAGAGAAAGAAAGAAGACACAAAACACAAAACTCTACTGGCTAATTCGAGAGAGCTGTTCCCTCCTCTAAGGACTCAAGATCCCAAACACCTTCCTATCACGCACTCATCCCAAAACCCTATAAATACCCTAACAACCATTTGATCCCACTGCACGGTGATAGCCCAAAACGCACCCAAACTTGGCTGGTCCTCTCTATGCTTTCTTACCCTTAATCTTTTTCTTCCCATAAACTTTCATAATCGGAGGCCTAACATCAACACCTCTGTCCTCAAAATACACCTAGTCCTTGGGATGAAACGAAAGTTATGATACCCTTGGTGAATGCAATGAAGCAGTGTCCATTTTGAGAAGCATGAAAAACAGGATGGTCAACACCACTGTGATAGGAATCAAGAAGAGTGTTTGATAATTGCTGACCTAACATTACCCTCCCCTAAGGCAATTGCTTCGTTCCAATGCATGGAAAGGTCTCAATAAATGAGGACAAGTTCTGCCTTCTACCTTTCAGGCACAGGTCGCTGTTGATATGGTTATAATTTAAGGAAAACCATATTGTTGATCACTTGATATTTTAATTCCCTCTTCGTCGGAATCATCTGAAATTTCAAATCATGCGGACAGCATCCCGCTCCTGTGGAAGCTCATCAATTGCTAAAATAGGGTTAGATGTTTTTCCTGAAGGAGATAATAGTGGTCATAAAATAGCTGAAATGAGGTAGCTAAAACATAGTGGAGGTGCTGCACCAGAATTTATACCACCTCTCCAGTTTTTGGTTTTCCAAATGTGAAACAACACTACGAAGTTTTGAGGCAACAATTCAGCAAGTTTAACTGATCGTTGAAATGGTGAGATGCCCATGATTCTCTTTAATTCAGTAACCATCCCTAGCAATTTAAACAATTTCCACCAAAACATGCAAATAAAGATAATATCATTGTCTAAAACAAAAGATGAAGGAGCATATGCAAGTATACAATATCCTAGACAAACAACCATGCAACTAAGTTAGCAGTACAAGGATATTTAAGGTGACTAAGGCAAATTAGTAATTAACAGAAGTCACTGCAATATCATCTCAAGATAAATCGAGAATAGGGAGGGCTTGAAGTATTCCTGTACTGATATTATTGGTAGACTTTACATTGAAGTGTACAAAGTCATCGACCCCTTTCTGCGTTCCTTTGCCAGGTTTTCAGTTCCCTACATGTGTATCCAATAACCTACATGGTACTCTTTTAGAAGTGTTGGAATCAGGGGAGAGTCTTTCAGTGTTACATAGATACTTCAATCAGTCATCTTCTATGAAAAATGGAGACTATGGATGCCACTACTTACATCAAACCAACAACTTTCATCTATAACTGTTAGATGATAATGATATTAATTTTGCCTTCACCCATCAGCTAAAGTTTTTGGGTTAATCGGTGATTTAAGTTGAACATTACCAGATATAAATCCTCTAATGTGCAATATCGTTGCATTAAATCTTACTACAACACCAAAATTGATGTCAAAGTAACTTCTGCAGAAAATATATGATAGATCAATAACCTTCTTATCCAAACTGAGTTTGTATTGCAATTTGAATCGAAATCCTTTTTCTTTTGATAAGAAACAGATAAATGTACACCACAAAAATGTAGGGATGACCTTAGAATAATATCCATGTGCAACACTCAATAGACGTATAGAAACTCTAATTTCCATCTTTTTTCTGTTTGCACTAAGGGCATCTGAGTTGAAAGAGGACTTCTGCTTGGTCAGATCGTTTGAGGCTTTAAACCAACAACATTTCTCCCACTAGACGATAATCTTTTTCTTCTTACTTGAGTGTGTTCATGGTTCACAGGTTGAAGGAGTGAACATGTTTTCGTGAAGGGGGAAGACCAGTTGGCATGAAGAGTATGATAAAATGCTTGTTACCCAACTTCAGCTCCTGGTAGTGAGCCGACATGTGTGCAGTGTGGAATCTCTATGCCCAACTGCCGCCACCTGGGAGGTTGGGATCCTAACATGAGTTTACACAATTTCTCATACCTGTTTGTAATCTTTTTCATCAACTTCACTGCAGTTGTCTCCCTGGCTACAAGACTGAGAACACTCATTAATAGACACAACCTAATGAGAGCAATTGTCTCTTCAGTCAGGTTCTCCCAATTTTCATCCAACAATCCTTTTGGTTTCTCCAATATGCAAAATTTTCCGTCAAATTTTATGATACCTTCGACTTTTCTTTTGGCTCCATTGATCCCATGACTCTTGAATCAAATAGCTCTAATACCACTTGTTGGGAATTTATATGAGATATAAATAAATGCGGAATAAACTAAATTATATCTCAAACTCCGATTTTACAAGTTAGAGTCAAATAAGTAAATCATAAAATACAAATAAAATGGATAGCGAAAGAGAATGACACCAAAAAATATACTGGTTTATCTCAAACTCAAGACTATGTCCAATCTTCTGTAGGAGACTGTAAAAAAAACTTAAATCCACACTACAAATCTCTCCTCAAATAGTCCAACACGAACTATTTGAATCCAGTACCACAACTCGTAACTTGGAATAAATGATAAGATAAACCCTTAACCCAACAAGAAAAATACACAGTGTATTTTTGCTCATTGCCACTCTAAAATGCTGAAGTAAAATCTCCACAAAGCATTAGCACGTTTTCTTCTTCAGTGGCAAAGGCTCTCGGCCAACTGCAAATTCTTCAAATTACTTCTGTATAACAGTGTCCACTGCCATCCGTTTCTTCGATTATTAGTACACACCTTAAGTTTACCGATTAAATTCTTTCCTTTTGAAAATTCACATCTAAATTTACCAATAAAGAGGAAGCCTTATGGGTTAGGAAAAAAACTAAAGAAATGGGTTGGGCCTTGTGAAGTTTGGGCTCCAAAAATAGATGGAGTTCTGTCTCCATTCTCCACACTCTTTGCAATCATTTCAACTCACTTCCTTCTCCTTAGTCGTCCCATTGAATTCCCCAACTCCTCCCTCGCGATTTACATGCACCAACAGTTTCTTTTTTGTGGGTTTCCCTATGGAAGGGTATAGATAACTATTTTCCCTGATACTTCCTTATTCAAGAATTGATTCAGACCTCCAACATAGCTGAACTCCTCACTCTAGAAAGTATCTTCTAAACTTTTTTGTCCTTGGGTACCATTCCGCAAATTTGATTCAGTTGTCTAACTTTTTCCCACTTGGCAATACAGTTGTATTTATTGAAAGCAGTAAAAGATAATAGGCACCGAGTTACATGGAAACCTGAGTAATAAGAGAACAACTATGATCCGACTTTCTTATTATTTTCTCATATTAACAAAAGATACAAGTGAAAAATAAATAGACAACAAGCTTATGATAAAAAAAGGAAAGAAAGTTAGGGTAAATCTTTCCTTAAGCCAAAGTTCACTAATTCTAACATTCTGTAAGGCCCCCAATTGTCCACACATATAAAAGAAGGGGCAAAATGGTCAATGTACAAGCACCTAATGATGAGGGAATGATGGAAAAAGATCGTGCAGGCGGGGCCCACGAGCATGAATGAGAGAAGGAGGTATAAATAGGTCTTTTCGGGATTGGGTAGCTAGGTCTATTATTATCTTTTTTGTTAAGAATGACTGCTGCGGCTTGGTAAGGTATTCGGCATTCTTAAGAGAGGTTGGGTGTGTTCTTTATGTTTTCCTTGTTATTTTACATATCATGACTACTGTAATCATCATTGTGGCATATATATATAAATAAAGTGTATCAGAGTGCCACCTCTGTTTTGCCATTGTGTGGGTATTTTAGTGTTTATTCAGTAGATTCTCTACACATTCACGCTCAAGTTGGGACATAAATATCAATAAAGCCCAACTTGCTCACACATGAATCAAAGCTGTATCTGAAGTCTCATAGTGAAAACATCGACAATCTATTGACTAGAGGGGATGTAAGGAATGCATATACTACCATTGTCTAGTCTTTCTTTAATAAAGTGTCAATCAATCTCCACATGTTTAGTTTTATCATGTTGAATTGGATTGTATGTGTTAGAATTAGTGGGTTTGGCCCTTAGGGTATTTATGGAAAGATTATGGAAATATTTACCCTAATTCCTAAATCTTTTCCTTTTTTATTCCCTTGTGTATTCTATTTATTCTCCCTCATTGTAGCTATTGTAAAATTTATCAGAAAATAATAAGAAGAAAAATATCGTGGTTTTTCTCCCGGCACTCAGGTTTCCACGTAAATTTGTGTGTTCTTTGTCTCTACTTTCAATATGGTATCAGAGCGGGACATTGAACAAACCCTAAACAACAAAATTAGTGATGGAAATCAAACAGAGGAGACAACCACCAGTTTTAATGCCGCTCGCCGCCGCCTCGATGCTTGGATCTGTGCTGCCATTGACTAATGGTTCCACCGCCTTCAGACAATGCCGGAAAATGTAGACCCGTCAATTCTGCCATCGTCCACGTCGCCAAAACCCTCACGTGCCTCCACGCGCCACTACCGATGCTACACGCTCCGATCCATCTTCCTCAGATAGTTCCGACCATCCCATCTGAGCAACCCCCTTCTTCATTCGCGGCCTATATTGCTCCCCACACCCCAATTCATGTTCTGCCACCTAATTTCGGTCGGTCACCATTGGTTCTGTCGTCAAATCTTCTGTATGCCTTGCCACCCACTAACCTTATTTATTATCTCGATATTAAGAATCCTCAAATTCACTCAACATTTGAGGTTGGTGAATCTTCGGCATATTCCAACCCTAACGTGCAAGCTAGGGAATAACTCAACAACAACTGAAAGAGCGTCAACAACAGATAGCAGCATTTGAGGATACCCTAAAGACGACATCCAACACTCCTGTACCGATGTATTCTGAAAAGTCGGTAACCTCGTTCCCTACTTTATCCACTTCCTATGTGAGTGAAAATGTTAGTCCAACCACTTGGAGCTATTGTCCAGTTAGGTATACCTCAGTCCTTTAGTCTCATTAGTATTGATGGTAAGAATCCTTGGATCCTGGACTCGTGCCACAGTACATTTAACCAATTCCTCTGAATACTTCGGGCCCTACATTCCGTGTGTTGAGAATGAGAACATAAGAATTGCCGATGGCTCCTTGGCTCCCATGGATGTGAGGCTGCTGTAAAGGATCAGAATGTGACGGCACGTGAAAAGAGGGCAGCGTGTGAAACGAGGACAGCAGCGACGTGTGGATGTGTGACCGATCAAAAGGGTGCTATGGGTAGACTTGAGAGATTAAGTGGGAGTAGGTCGGCTGAACGGAGAAAAGGTTGGATGGCGGTGCATGGACATTCGGAATAGGCAGTGGCGGTGCGTGGGTGGACAGGCTGGGCGCACGCAGCTGGTTTCTTCCACTCGGCGGCACAGATGGCTCCGAGGGTGAGACAGAATTGCTCATCGGCGGCGTCTGAAGTTATTGGAGTAATTTTTCCATAGCGGCAGCAGCAGCGACATTGATCCCGGTGACTGTCTTGTGAACAATTTGGGTTTCATCAAGGTTGATGTCTAAGGTTTCATCTTTACCTAGCTCTAATACCATATTAGAAGCAGTAAAAGAAAATAGACACTGAGTTACATGAAAATCCGAGTATCGAGAGAAAAACCATGATCTGACTTTCTTATTATTTCCTCATATTAACAAAAAAATACGAGGGGGAAAATAAATAGACAACAAGCTTATGATAAAAAAGGAAAGAAAATTAGGGTAAATCTTTCCTTGGACCAAAGCCCACTAATTCTACCAGTATTCATTGATAGAACCTTACCTAAAATATACCCATTAATAGATAGGTGAAAGAATTATAGTTTAGACATTTAAGTGATCCAGATCTCTCCCAACAATATTGAGCTACTCACTACTATTTTATCCCGACACGACATCTATGATGGCACAATGCAAAATTTTCAAGGAATTTTTTTTTGGCAGTTTGTAGTTATGTGGCCAAAATTGTGGGCTTGGTGGGATCAATTGATCCAGTGGTGTGAATGTGCCAAGGGAGAAACAGAGGGAAGGGAACCTCAACCATGTGTTCTCAATGCTCGACATTCTCAAGGAAAGAAAGCACAATACCATGAATATTGGCAACATATAAGAAATTGCGTGGAATAAAACCTAATGAAGAAGTTACTGACATGAATTCAAAAGTAAATAAACAACCATTTTAAAACCTCCGGATCATAGTTTATGTGGCAGAAGTTAAGCATTCCATGGCCTTGACCTTACCAGGTTTTATTACAATAAAATATAAATTTGTTGATTCAAAAGCTTGCTATAACAAAATTACCACAGACAATGATTGCATCTTACCGATGAAGCAAGGTCTTCTGTATTCAGCAGTTTTGCAAGTCCGAAGTCCCCTGTACAGACATCCTAGATATTAGCACTTTTCTAGAAGAAATGACTAGGAAAAGAAATCCCATCCAAGTTAAATTGGAAGACATCATACCAAGCCGGATATCATTGCCCTTTGTAAGGAAAATGTTGGAACACTGTAATTGAAGAAAATTTGAAAATGAAAAACAGATCAGTATCATTAATGAGTTTTTAATTGCAATATTGTGTAGGTTAATACTTAATACTAATTAAATACCTTAAGATCTCTATGTAGTACTCGATTGGAGTGCAGATAGTCCACAGCTAGCAACAACTGTGCCAACCACTTGCAAAGTTTCTGAGAGAACGAAATGGCAATCAGACATAGGTTTGGTAGGAAAAGAATAATTAACACTGAAATCGACTTACTTCCTCCGGAAAATATGTTCCTCTGGCCTTTTTGATCAGTTCAGACCTGTTCAACAAAAGAAAACGAGGCGTACCATTAGTTTTGATTTTTCTTTTCATCCCTTTCTCTCTTTCTCTACAGCAGAAAACACTCATATCGACTCATATATTTCTACAATAATATGTCGCGAAATAAGACTAATGTTGACTTTTTGTCACCAAAGAATTTCATGCTTTGTTTTTTTAATCTTTGCCACCTGGAAGGATCTTTTATTATCATTCACCAATCTCTTCTTCGGATACCTAATCTTCATCACTTAGATTCATGCTGTCAATGACATTAATAGAAGATGAAATCTCGAAGGGAGAGACTAAAATGAGGGAAGGAAAGAAGGTGAGGGAGAATTTTTTAGCCAAATCCTTTTTTATTTATATCAATGGAAGGGGTTTTCAGTCAGATTTTTAACCTGGTCAGATATACACATCAGAGAAGGAAGAAAGAGGATGGTAGTGGAGGACATTTAGAAATTAGAAATGAAGGATCCTGAGAAAGCAAAATAAATTGAACGCATGACTAGCAGTGGACCACCTAACGTTTGTTCTCTTATTAATTCAAGACAACATGTATTCTTCAATTAGTTCTGTTTCTTTAGAGCTGGGGAATCAATAAACATTGTTAAAAAGGTTGCAGATTATTCATTCAATCTAAAATTTAATCATGACCTGAACCAAAAAATAAACTACTCTGTAAAGGTTGTAAATAAAGAAAACTCTAAATGGTATTAAATACCTATCACTTAGACACTTACATGTCTCCTCCTTCACAGTAGCCAGTTACAATGCATATACAATCACCCTACAAAACAGAATGCCCAAAATATGAAACGTGAGTGAAAATGAGAATACAAAGAATCACCATAGCTTTAGCTATGATCTATAGACCATATATTTATAGTCGATTGCGAACACCCTCTCAAATTGAGAGTCCACTTTCCTCTTTGAGTCACTCAGAAATAAACAATTCATTTCCTTCCAAAGAAAGAAAGTAGTCACAATCACCCCTTTTGTATTAAATAATCCTTTTTAACAGTATTGATTCAACTTTTGTATTAAATAATCTCTTTTTAACAGAACTCATTTAATATTCCATTCATCAATGAAATTGTGTCTTATCCAAAGCAATATTGACCCAACAATCTAAAACATCTTAAACTACAATCTTTCAGCATGAAGGATCAAGATTATACACAACACAAGGTAGGCTCAAAAAAGAAAAATCCACATAAGAACTGAGAAAACAAAAACCAACCTCTACTTCCAAATTCTAAAAGCAAGAGTTCTTATTGTAAAAGAAACAGATTCAATCCAGATCTGAATAGGAGGGGAAAGAACAAAATTTACCTTATCCACCCATGAATCTTTGTAGTCCACAATATATGGGTTATTTAGTTTTGCAATCAAATTCATCTGTAATTGACAAGGTCACATCAGTAACGAAACATACTGTGAATATCAAGGATATTTACTCATCAACTACGTTAAGTTAAATTTTGAAGAGAAAACATGCCAAGTTCACACTGAGGATGAAAACAAAATGTCCATTTTTTTGGGCGTCTGAACCCGCCTAAGCACACTTGACTTATCATTTAGGAGAACCCCTTAACCCAACAACATATGGCATCCAGAGCACCATAGTTAGAAAAATGACCTCAGCGTCTAGGTGTTCAACTTGCCCCTTTAACCATTGTACCAAACTAAGGTATCTTCTTAGTTGTAAATCAAGATTAGTGAGATAGTTTGTGTTAGTTATATATAATTAATTTTGCCTTCAACCATTAGTTTAAGCTTTTGGTTGAATTGGTAATATGAGCTGGTACCAATGCAGGTGGTCCAAAAGGTCCTAATTGTTGTTTCCTCCCCAATTAAAATTGATTTTCACTTGTTGGGCGTTTCAAATATTTCAAGCCCACAAGTGAGGGGGAGTGTTGTGATATATAATGAAATTTGCCTTCAACCACCCGCTTAAGCTTTTGGTTGAATTGAGGATTTAAGAGTTTGCCATGTCTACAAACTTTGAATGCATTTTATTTTAAAGCAAATTCCTTTTGAAAACCCATTATCTACTAAATTCAGGAAAAAATAAAGAAGTCACTAATTTTCCACAAAACTTTCAAGTCACCTGGTTAGACTGTTCTAGAGAAGTAAAAAGTACTGAAGAAGTACACAATGGCTCAATTCATTTCATAATAAAGAACATATGGAGTCGTATCATAGAATCAAGAAAACACTCAATCTTCCATAATTTACCCTTCCCACATTTGCCAACATAAAATTCTTTATATTTTCTCCAATTTCTATGTGATCTGTTTTGTATCATTAAGCATTATCGTTGAACGTGAGGCAGACATTAAACATTTCCTAAGTTAATAGCTATTTATTTACCCCCTGTTAACTAGCAATTCATTTGTAGTTGACAAATTGTAAAGACAGAACAGAGTCAATTAAATCAGATCTTGAGAATAATGAGCAGTATTTCAAACAGTTAAATAGTTGATATAGGTTCTAAATAAACTTAACCTCTTGGTGGGCAGTGCGCTTGAACTTCTCTGTTTGCTTTGCCAAGCGAATTTTCTTGAGTACATATCTATTCAGAAAGAAGGTAATATTGAGAGAAGCACTAAAATAAGCCGAACAATTGTGTGATGCCAAAAGAGCAAAAATCTTTTTCATTTCTACACTCAGAAAAAAAGGTATAAATCTTGAATGGGCCATTTTAGTTATGACGATTGGGGTTCCATTAGCAACAGAGAACAATAGAAAACTAACCATGATCATTTTCTTGAGTACATATCTATTTAGGAAGAACGTAAATATTGAGAGAAGCACTAAAATAAGCCGAACAATTTTGTGATGCCACAAGACCAAAAAATTGTTTCACTTCTACACTCAGAAAAAAAAAAGTATAAATCTTGAATGGGCCATTTTAGTTATGAAGATTAGGGTTCCATTAGCAACTGAGAAGAACAGAAAACTAACCATGATCTCTCAACTTAATACACAGCTAAGCATCAGCATTTCTCACAATAATTACAAGGAAGTGTGAACATCAGGGTTTTCATTTGAAGGACTTAGAAGCAGTTGCTGAAATAACAGAAGTTCAAAAATATTTCTTACTTCTTCTTCTCAGTCTTGTGATACACAAGAAAAGCCGATCCAAATGCCCCCCTCCCAATCTGCTCAATAACTTCATAGTCTTCCATCCTGGTCTTCATATCTCCATTATCACTCTCCATGTCGACCTTCAAACGCCAAAAAGCACAGTGTGAGACCAGAAACCCCTATGGGGCAGAGCCAAGTTCCAAAATCAACTGAAACTGAAACTATTTTGCAGAGCTCTCACATGGTTAAGACGTTTAACAAATATGAAAATCCTACACCAAGGTGATAAAGGTTGAGACAAAAATCTCCCACATAAAATATAACCCCTTTGAATTATAAGCAGAAGTTCCAGAATCTACGGAGACATGTGTGAAGGAAAACACAACAAATGAGTAAAGCAAGTGCAATTATGATGATATTCCAACGAACGTGAAGGGAATGGTGGAATGATAAATTCAAGAGAAAAGCAAGACAGTACTAAATAGCATAATAAAAGCGAAATGATAACTTGCTAAAACAAGAGAGAGAAGAAAAACAAACATAAACGAGCAAAGTAAGCATCAACCATAAACAAAAGCTTCTTAATCAAGAGAAAGAAAAAGGTAAAGAGGGAAGTTAGGAAGATGAAAAAGAAAGGCAAACCCAAAAGCTTTGCTTCCATTTACAGATTCATGAGAGCTTCAAATTCAGAGAATGGAATGTTTTACAGCCAAGAAGTTGAGATGTCAACAACCCCACTTGAAAGAAAATCTTACCCTTTTGGAAGAAATTGGTAATGACCGAAATTCCCACTTCCAGAATGAAATTTCAACTGTTTTGCTCCACTTTTTTTCCCCCTTTCTGCTGCAACCTCAGTAACAGATGCGTAGGTAGTAAGGATTTTGAGAAGAATGAGCCGTTTTTCTCTCTCCTCTTTCTTTCTCACAAACGTTTTTCCATTCTGAATTAATAAAATCTGATTTTGGTCTATACCCACATCCAAATTGATGAATTTTTTTGGTAAAAAATAAATGAACTTTTGTAGTTTTCTGGCTATGCTTTTTTTGATCTTGGGGTTGTGAATTGCTATACTTAAAAAACTTAGTTTATTATTTAAACAGTTACTTTCAGTTTTTGTTGAATCATTCCTTTAGATTGGTATTGGGTAAAGGAAAAAGAAAGTATGTGCTTTCGTTTTCAAGAATTCTTTTTTTGCACATTTGTTGATTTAATCATTTGATATCTGTTCTTTGAAAACCAAAATAGATGCAAATGTTATTTCAAAGTAGAAAGAAATATTTTCATTTGTTAATTTTAACTTATAACTTTTATTAGTTATGTTGCTAATGTTGTCAAGAAAACATTTATTTATCAAACCATTTGTATGTAAAATTATCTAACTACATCTCAAATTCAAAATTTAAGTCTGTGATTAAAAAAAATGATTAAAAATTATCTACCATTTTTACAAATTCAAATATACCAAATAATTGCTTGAACAAATTTGAGTTTTGGTGTAAAAAAAAACATCAAATCAAATAAAAAAGAAAAGAAAACAAGTTGTTCAAGTTGGTATGATTTTTGCATTGGAAACCCTAAAGTTTATAAGGAGGGCCAGGTTATTGTTGCTTTTTAATTTAGAAAATAAATAAAGAGAGATTCTTAAGAAGGATTAAATTAAGAAGACGCCTTTCATTCGTGCATCCCATTAGTATAAAATTGTCGGCATAATTTTAAATAAACATAAATGGTAGGGCCTTTTCGAAAATTGCAACTTCCTTTTATTTTGCCCTTTTTTTCTGTCTCAATAATTCATACATTAGAAAAACTCTCTCCTTTTTTTTTCACCGTTTAATGTTGATTTTGTGACTTTTTTTAAAAAAAAAAAAACATATGTGTGATAATTAATTTAATTTTTTGTTTTCACAATTTAAAAACACACTTTAGAATTTTGAGAGTGGAAAAAGTAAAGTTTCAAAATGTTGTTTTCGTTTATTAACAGTAGATGAATTCATTCACTAACCTTTTCATCAATGTCACTTCCCACTTCGAAGTCGCACCTTGCAGCATAGTAAAGGTGTGTCGCCTAGGCCCTCAACGCGTACCACACCTCGGGATAATGTTGAACGTCTAGTGAGCGGAACAACTTCCCACTAGTACTTAAACGCAAATATTTTTTAATATAATGCAGTGGAATACAACAACTTTAACTTTCATTGTCTTAGCCTTATTGCCTAGCCTTTAATACTTAGCTTAACAATACCCTTCAACTACTTACATGACAAACACAATACAGTGGAGTAAGTACGGACTTCTCTTTCTTTATTAACTTAACATTTTACAAAATGTACAAACGAAACTTAGACTTTTCTTTACAACAAGACTTGAGCAAAATCTTTAGACCTCCCTTCACCTAGCATAGCTTTTCCACCAAGGTGCTGCAATGTGTCACAATCGTAGCGTTTCAACCTCGAGACGGACGATTGTGCGGCACTTGTTCTAACTCACGAACAAGTCAGCCGATCAAAATCCAAGAGTTGTGGGTAACGTCGATGTATGTCGTAACCTTCCTTTGCGTTTTAGGGAATTTTTATTTATAAAACGCAGGAAAGAAAGAAATACATTGAAATAGACGTTACAATAAGCATTAAAGACTGTCAGTTGCAAGGAAAAAGAGTTGCTTGCAAAGAGTACAACTAATGCTTAGGCGGGGATTCAACTGGTATGCCTCCCCTATAGTACATTTTGAACATTTTCTTCTCTGGCAGGCTTGCATATGGAAAATGCCGAAACGTCACACCCAAGCTTTATGACCTAGAATGGAAAGCAAACACCTAAACTAGTTATGCAAAGTAAAGATGAGATAAACTGGGGGTAATCGGAGCATATAACCAAAGGTAAACCCACTTTGGAAAAATATGTCTGTGACACTATGCGGCCAAGGCTTGATGCGAGGAAGGCCAAAGAGGTTATCACGCTAGAAAGACTTGTGGCCAAGTGATTGAGAGGTTAGCTAGTCGAAGAAGGGTGTCACGCAAGAAGAAACTATGCGATCAAGAAGTTATGCGAGATGCCAAGCAGGTTAGCCGTGTGAGTAGAACAAGTATTTGGTACCATGTGGGCATTCAGTCAAAAGTAAATCCAAGTGTCACAACCATGTAGTCATGCATTTTGAAGAAAAGTAGGATGTGGAGAAAGTGATTAGGTGTTATTATCACGTTAAGAGGTGAGTCTAATCAAGAATTAAGTGTCACCTTAATCACATGCATGGAACTCTATAAATAGGCCAACTTCAACAATCATTTTCTCACAACTTACTCGTGAAAAATCACTCAAATTAGTCTTGAAAGTTCAAAAATTGAGTCTAATTTGTGAGTAAGGGCTGTTATATGGTTTGGATTCAAGGAAGTTTGCATTTTGATTAAGAGAAGGTGAGAATGTCATTTATTGGGTGAATCTGAGCAAGGTGCATTCCAAGTGGACTCCAGGACTCGTCTTTTGGAATTGGATTCTGAAACTTTGAGGTAAGTAAACTAACTCATTTAGAAAAACTTTGTAGAAGGAAGTTTATGTAAAATATTTAGAGAATGTAAGTTATGATTTTTCAAAGTTGAGTCATGTTTTTGGAATTTTAAACAGTGACTATGTTGTGGGCGTGAGTTAGGATGGCACATGGTGGATGGAGAGGACCAACGTGCGCACCAAGCATGCGATGGGCACAAGAGTTGGCAGTAAGCACGCACGCAACACCTATTGCAGGGTTAGCACGCGCAAGGCCCCTAAACCATGCACGCGTGGCCAGCCACAACACCATGTCATTAGGCTTCGATAGGCTATTTTCAAACTGTGTTGAGCTGTTTTGTTATTTTTGGAATTTTTTTAAGGATCTTTTGGATATTTTCATGTTCAAGGGACTACATAAGGAATAAATATGAATTTTTTAGGAAAATGAGAATTGAAATGAATTCATGAGACAAAGGTTATACAAGTAATGTGAAAAACACCATTTTTTAAATCATTATTTATGAAACATTTTTTCAAGCTCTACAAGCAATAGCTTGTGAGTAATACCATGATTTTCAAAGTATTTATTGGATATCATGTTAGGATTTACAAGTAAAATGATGTACATGATCTCAAGTTTTTATACAAGCCATGTTATTGATAAATGTTTACTAAAATGATATTTCAACCTATGTTATGATTTCATGATTCCAGGAAATATTTCAAATTCTTTCAAGGAAATATTTCAAATGCTTTCAAGGAAATATTTCATATTTCAAATAATTTTATCTCATGCCCTAATATTTTATGAGACATATTGTATACATGTGATTAACTCCATAATGATGGTATGGTTGACGAACCTATTTTTAACTATGGGCCATTAGGAAGGGTATATTGTTATGCCTTAAGGGAGGAGGGTTAGCTACCCATCGACTGTTTCGTCTTCAAACAAATGGGTAAATACTGTCGTGGCTATGGAGGATTGTCTTTTAAAAGCTATGTAAATGTTTCAAGTTTCACGTTATGATTCTTTGCCTACAAATGTATTAAAGCTCTGATTTTATACTAAAACATTTATGAAAACCTGTTTTATAAAACCGTTGCTCACTAAGTCTCTCAACTTACCCTTTAAAAAATATTTTCCCACTTTCCAAGTACATATTATGGATCTCTGCCTGTTGAACATAATGTTGTCCGACCAACGTAGTTTTCTTATTACAAAGGACATTGTTTGTTTCAAAATAGTCATGTGACTGTTCAAACACTTATTTATTCAATGTTTGGTTCATTATCCATGTTATATTATATAAAAGATTTCAAGTGGGTCACACTACAGTTTTAAGTATTTCAAGTTTAAAGATTTTCGTTATTGAATGCTTCATGTTTTCAAGTCAGTGTTAGTTGAGGTTGCTTCGGAGGCGAACGACTTCAACTGACATCACACCGCGTCTTGGAACGAGCAAGCAGTGCCCGAGACGAGGTGTGACAAAAATCATGCCTAAAATCCTTAGATGATGCTTGAGAACAAACATTATTTTAAATTTAGGAGTGATGACTTGAAGAAATAACAATTATTATGGCCTTTTATGTAAAATAATGAAGCCTAGTCTAGTTGTCTAACATGTCACTCAATTAGAGATTAAACATGACATATTAACAAGTTGAGCAGTTGTAAAAACCACTTAAAAATACCTCTTAAAAAGTGCTACATTCCACCTGTAAAAACCACTTACAAAAATTCCTAAAAAGTGTTTAAGTCACATTTTGACTCTCAAAACAACCTAAAAAGTTCTTAAGCATCACTTTAACTCTTAAACCAACCTAAAAATATGTACAAAAACAAAATTAACACTTTGTAAGTATTCCAGTTTATTATGTATATATTGTTCTGTCGTCAAGAAATCCAAGAGAAAAATCTGAAGACAACAAGCACAATTAAAGATCAAGTCCAAGGTTAAATTGAAATCGTGTATTTCATGAAGTGTTCGACTATGTTTGATGGTCCCAGCCGTAAGTCGCAAAAGATGAAGCGCGATAAAACCGTTGGTCGGTCAATAATTCGTCGTAGAGAATATGATCAATGGTATGCACAATTACTACACTCAAGTAAGGACATCAACAATTCTTTAATATTTAATTAAAGAACAAAGGTGGTTGCTTCTATTTTTTATTGGACATTTTGGATTTTAATTTTATGTTTAATTTCGTTAAATTGAAATACGTGTAATAATAAATAATAATAATAATATTTAGAAAATATAATTTTGTAATAGTATATCCATTATGTAACATGGAAGCTTTCCATTATGTGATATAATGAAAAGATTAGATAGTGAAATTTTCCCATTATGATAAAGTATGTAGGTAGTCTTTATTTAAGTCAATTTCTTTTGTAATTACAGTTAGGTTTTATCTCTTTTTCAAAGACAATCTTATCAGATAATTAGGTTTTATCTCTTTTTCGAAAAGAATCTTATTAGATAAGGGGTCCTATCCTATCTGATTCGATCTTATTTTCTTTTAAATTTTATCAGATAAAGGGCTTGTTATGTCTGATTCATGTTTATCTCTTAATATTTTCCATTTTAATTATGTTTGAAATCTGGGGTCTATAAATAAACTTTCAAGTTGTAATCCAAGGTACGTTGCGAAATATTATTGATCATACTTTACTATGCTCTCAATATTCTGACTGTCTACTTCTTGTAATCGATCCTAATTCTCTTTGCATCGACATTGAGCAGTTGGTATCAAAGCCTAGATTCTACGTCAACCTGTACGTCCATGTCTAAGTTTGTGGTCCCGACAGCAAGAAACAAAGAAGCGTAGTGAGACCGTTGGTCATCAGTAATCAGTCTTAGCACATACAGGTATAGATTCTTGACCCAAGAAATTTTAATTTTAGAATTAATAGAAACTTTTGAAAAATAAAATTATAGCATGAGAACTTAAAATTTTCAAATGTCTAATTTTCTGAAAAAATTTCTATCTTCTAAATCATCTTCAAAAGAACTCTCTCAAAAAGAAATTGAGGAATAACATACTGCTTTCTCAGACGCAAATGATATTACCAATGAATCAAACGTAAAGTAGGCATTTGTTACAAGAGAATTAGGATCGAACATTGAACATCCTTATAAAGCCTAATAGATGCATTGGTAGGCAACTTCAAAATTACTTTGAAAGCACTAATAGATTCAGGTGCGGATCAAAATTGTATTCAAGAAGGTCTAATACCCACAAAATATTTTGAGAAAACCACAGAATTTCTCCCTGGAGCAAATGGTAAGAGGTTAAATATCGAGTTCAAACTTTCAAAAGTACATGTTTGTAATAAAAACCATTGCTTCAAAACATCTTTTCTTTCCGTAAAAGATCTTCGCCAAAAACTAATTCTAGGTACACCTTTCATTACTCAATTGTATCATTTAACGATAATTGAAAATGGTTCAGTAACAAAAAAAATTTGGGAAAGAATTGATTTTTGAATTTAATTCTCCAATTTTGTCTCACAAGCTTTTAAAAATCAATGTTTTAAAAAGTGAACAAATAAAAAGAAAACAAAAACAAAAACAAATTAGCTTTTTAATGGAAGAAATTGACTACAAAAGAATTGAAAATTTAAAAGAATTTACAATTGAAAATAGAAGAAAGGAGATCCAAATTAAAATTGAAAATGATATTTGCTCAAGTCTATCGAATGCATTTTGGAATAGAAAAAAACATGTAGTTAATCTCCTCTATTCAAGAGAATTTAATGCATTGAACATTCCAACAAAAGCTAAACCGATTCAAGTGAATTCCGATTTGCTAACACATTCAAATCTAATAAGACCTTCGAAGAGTGAGGGTCGTAAGCGACCTTTTATGTCAACCACGCCCTTTTGTCCTTCATTTATATTCCTATTTTTGACCATTTCTCAATATAAACAAAATTGAAATTGTATACTTTATGTTAAAAAAAATACACAAACTATTGGAGAAAATTGGGAAACTCTCATCATAAACCCACTTCCTTTTTTGTTAAATCGTACTGTTGAGATTTTGTTCTCACTATCTCGTTCGAGGATTTTCAAATCCTTCTTCTCAGTCCTATTCCGCTTCAATTTCCTTAATCAAACTCTCGCCGCCGCTACCGAACTTCAGTGGTATTCCCATCAGTGTCGCTGTCATTCTTCCCTTCTTCCATGTCGTTCTCTCTCCTCGCCTCGCCGGAAACTGGAAACCCACCATACCCAGTAACATTGTCAGCTGGTTTCTTCCAATGGGTAGAATGATTTTCTGATTTCCTCAAATGGGCATCGACGAAATGAGTAGTAACCACATCAGTTCTTGAAAATTCCTCCCGAAAGTGTTCATCGTCTGAAGATTCACGGGTCTGAAAAAGCTCACTGCAACTGGGGTAGTGGGGTAGTAGTTCTATTGAATAACTAAACTCTCAGGACAAGCAGGGGAATTCTTAACGATCCAAAGGGAAAAAAAATTAAACGAAGATGATAAACGATGAGATTGTGAAAGTGATAACCAAGATCATCTAGTTTTGATTTTTTAATGTAAAGTATACCATTTGAATTTTGCTTATTAGTGTGTTTTTGTATAATGTTAAAATTTTAATACTTTTTCTAACCAATTAAATAGATTTTTGTTCCGTGAACTAGTTTTGTCATCTTATCCAACTCAACACTCAATGGAAGTGATTGAAAGTTAAGTTAGAAACCATTTAAAATCATTTTGTAAAGATGAGGATTAAAGTGTATGTTTTGAAACTTTAGGTACTTGCGAATTTTTGGTAGTGTCGCAAGGTGATCTTTGTATGTTGAATTTTTTCTAAGATGGTGTATTTCAAGGGTTAGTTCTTCCAAACTTTTTCTCGGTAGAAAAATATGGTTAATTTTAAAAGTATGTTTTTGTTTCTCTATATTTTGTTGGTTTCAAACTTGAATTTCAATTGCACAAAGTTCACATAAATGATAAAATAGTTTACCTTAATCAATATTGGATCATTGAAGCTTATAGTTATAGATTAATAAGGCCTCCTTGCTAGTTGATCACTCGACAACAAGAACGAAATGAAATAGGTTGAAAGCACAAATTTGAATGGTTGAAATTTATAAAACAAAAACGGCATGTGATACAACTCAAACAAGTTATAATATAAAGTTTATTTGGAGGAGATTTTGATAAGAATTTAATAAAAAGAAGTAAACTTTGTATTATACTAATAGTAAAAAAATTAAAAAAGAAAAAGAAAAAGAAAACATTTGGGATTCGAATTGCTGACTGCTATTCTTGTAAAGTCCAGCGAACAGAAATGAGAAGTTGAGCGGAGACAAAACAGAGAGCATAGCAAGCAACTAGAGCGAGAGAATCGAAATAATCAATCGAATTGGGGGAAAAGCTTCGTCAATCTATTATGGCGGTAATTTTCCAGATCTTCTCTTTCTGCACAACTCCCTTTTGTCATTTCCTTCCTAAACATTCGTTTTTTGGGGTGTTTACAGGATTCGTCGGGGACGACGCTGATGGATCTGATTACTGCCGACCCATCAACGACTTCGGCGGGATCCACCTCCACAGCTGCTTCATCGGTCCAGTCGTCAATGATTAGTTCATCTTCAAATTCCTCCTCAAGTGTTCTCCCAAGTGCACTGGGGAAGCCAGCCGGAGAGAAGAGGTCTAAGAGGGCGGCACTGATGCAGATCCAAAATGATACAATTTCTGCTGCTAAAGCAGCTTTGAATCCTGTGAGGACCAACATTATGCCGCAAAGGCAGAGCAAGAAGAAGGTCCATCTCTTACATTATTCACGTCTTTTCTTCTCTTTCTCGGAGTGTTTTTTCCTTTTTTCTCTTTTATTTTATTTTTTGTTGTGTGCTCCATTTTTTTTAGAAATAGGATGGAATCTGGAAGTGGAGTTTGGAGTTCGAAAGGGAAAATTTTTGAACTGTTACTACTGGTGTTTGTGTTGATTTATGTTTTGTTCAATTTGATATGTTTTGCAGCCTGTTTCTTATTCCCAATTGGCGAGGAGTATCCATGAACTAGCTGCTACGTCTGATCAGGTGAGCAGTATGTCACGAGTCTTACTATTGTGATTTGGAAGGGTAACATTTTGAACTTTGCTATGTTTTTGTAAATTTTTTAGAAAAGCTCCCAGAAGCAGTTGGTGCATCATGTATTCCCAAAACTTGCCGTCTACAACTCAGTCGATCCTTCGCTGGCCCCATCTCTTCTCATGGTACAATAACTCCTTTCTTTCTTTAACTTTTTGATTTAGATATTAAATTTGTCTAGCTTATTAGTGTTTTATTGGTAAGACATTGATGTAATCCCAAACATCTATATTTTCTTGCATTCCATAACCAAATCCTTTATCCCATTCTAATTTCTAATGAGCTTTGGGGTGATTAGACGGTAAGTAAAAGGGCTTGTTGGGTGTTCAAGCTTGATTTTGTGAAAGCATATGATTCAGTGGGCTGATATCTACTTCTTGAAGTTCTTAAAAGAAAAGGCTTTTTTGGTCTATGGATTAGAATTATAAGATCGATATCGGCTTGTATCTCCAACACTTCCTTCTCAATTCTCATTAACAGAGGACTGGGGGGTTTATCAAGAGCTTCGGGTTTGAGATAAGGTGACACCCTAGCCCTTTTATGTTAGTACTTTGTAATTGATGGTTTCAGTCAACTGATTCCATAAAGTCCCAACCAATAACTCTAGAGCTCCATAGAGATTTTATAAAGATATCATTGATAGCTTGCACTTTTTATTCTTGAATCATGACAATGTCCAGATTGCAATTTTTTATAGATTTTTTGAGGGCTTCTCGCTTAGAGGTATCTTTTAGGCCCCTCATGTTCCAGGAAACTATCTTCATGAGGCTGAGTGAAAGAAAATAATACTAGGTTGTCTTCTTAGACCAGAATTATACCACAATCATTGACTAAAAACATCAGGTCCTTAGACAATTCCGAGGGGACTTTGATAGGAGGGATGGTAACTTCATCAAATAGGCAGTAAGGTCTGCCCCTTCAATCTCTGCATTAACCTTATGATCAAAAGCACTTAGGATACCCACTGATTCTTCACTGTTGACACTGAAAGGTGAATCTATAGCCTTGGCAAGATGCTTCTCAGAGGAATTGGTAATATGACAGGGGGAGCTTCGCAACAGAGCACATTAGTGTTAGGGTTGGGGAGTTTAGTGTAGTAAAAAGACTTGGTAGGGGAGCCTGTGGATACTGACCTGTTGAAGCAATCAGAGGACTGAACTTTGGTGCTGCACACCTCCAGGAGATCAGGGTTTTTTTTTCTGAGATGGATGGCTCTGTTCGGTGGATTTGAGAAGGGGCTGAAAGTAGAACTTTGAGAGAACAAAATCCATTCAGTTCAGATTTTAAGAGAGCTGTCCATAAGTTGTTGAAAGAAGTTTGCTTTCTGATGTAATGCTTAAGGATTTTTGGGGTTTGAAAGGTTTTACCTCCTTTGGATGGGTTAAACCTTTTGCCTTTTGGAGATACCAGAATCTGGATGGGCCGCTGGGCTGACAGTAAAGGGAACTGCAGTGGCCGAATTAGAGTTTAGTAACTGTTTAAGAGTGGCCAAATCCTTAATTACTGCGGACGATAAATCATAATTACTCATGATAGTAATTAAGTGGGCTTTTCCCTTGTTTCTCTCACTTACCGGCTCTTTAACAGTTGGATTAATAAGGTTTAAATTATTTCCAGTGGGCCCCATAACCTTTTTGAGACAGTTGTGCTGAATGGGTTTGGTATTAATCAAAGACTGTTCAGTTGCCCGCCCAATTAAATCGTCTACCAAGTTTATGTTGGCCCCTGTCTTCTTCTCCAGCACTGGTGAGGAGGCCGAAAAATGCTTCAGGATTTCGAATGGGCTTCTATTCCTGGGTAGTACTGCAAAGGATGATTTGGGTACATCCAAAAACTGGTGGAAAGGAGGAGAGATCAAATCCTTCATTGTGAAAAACTTCCCTTATTCTCAGCTGGTCTATGGAGTTGCTGAAATCATCTTGCAGACTTGGGGCTTTACTGTGGTTAGGGAGGTTTAAGAACTCAAAATCACCAAAATGCAGGAAGATATTACCCTTCTTTAGATCTAAGATTTCTATCGATGAAGGGAAAAATCTGCAAAGATTCTTCTTGACCTAAATTAGGGCTTCGCTACAATTAGTAAGATTCAAAGTTTCAGTGGTTCTATCTATTAGACCTCCAAAATGATCTTCAATTGATTCAAAAGTACTTCTACACAAAAATCCAGGGTAAGATTCTTGATTTTGATCTAGCCCCCATATCCTTTTAGCACAAGTGGCCTACTGTATTTCAAAGTGTCCAATTTTTCAAATTTAAGATGGAAATTTCCCAGCTTGCCACTTTTCTTCCTCGCAGATGAAGTCTTTGATTGAACCTTGTTCTAAGCTAATGAGTGCGTTGTCATTATAGAGGGGGTTTATAACAACTCTGGTTAAAAATTTCTTTTCCAACTGCTTACGGATCAACCTCCAGTTGTTCGATGCAAATAGTTTGGAAATAATGCATAGGGTATCGAAATCAACCTTGACCACTTCATAATTAACCATTGATTGTGATTTTGGGGGGAAGGATGACAGGGAGCTTGATGATTTCCTTTTTGATTGAAAAGATGGCTAGGGTCCCTTTTTTGGGCCTTGTTGCTGGTAAGTTAAAACTTCTGGACTTGACCATCTCTATGTAACTTGATCTTTCCACCGATGATTGAGGGAAGATTTTTGTTGAGTTTCCTGAGAACCAACTGATGTAATTCACTTTTTCTACAAACTTAGTCAGCATCTTACAGAAGGACCACCAACCTTGTTTATTTTCACTGGAACAGACTCTTGGGTCATTAGCTATGACCCAACCAGATTTTGCTTGAAACTTGGAGACCTTCAGCCGGCCTCTGTCAATGTCAGCATGCTTTTGGAAGAAACGTTCAACTGGAGATTTGACGAGTTCAACAATAGTAGATTGGGTTCATCAGAGATTGAAATACTTCTGTTGGCTTCCTCATCTTCAATGATACAACTATCATTCTCTTTCCAAATGCAATAGTGAGACTGGTTGATTTTGCAGCTGACAACCTCCATTTTGAAAATATGTTGCTCATCGGAGAGGGCAGCCGACTGGCTGCCAGGGAGGAGAGAGGAGAGAGGAGAGAGGAGAGAGGGGAGAGGGGAGAGGGGAGTGGACTTACCTTTTTGGTTGGATTTACTTGTTCTTCCATTGACATTTGTTTCTATAAATAAAGAAAACAAAAGGAAAAGGGGAAAAGAAAGAATTTGACGATTGACGATATAATTGTTTCTTGATATCTATAAAAGTCTTGATTGGTTTTACAATGATCCTTAGTTTGACATTACCAATTGATGGATCCTGATCTTTAGTTGGGTGAATATTGCACTTGCAGAAAATTAGAAGACACGGATCTGAATTTGATACCACGTTGGAGTCTGACTCCATTAACAACTTTTATGTTTGACATTTTTATCTAATTTTTTAAAAAGAAAAGATGCAAAACTTTTCTTTAAGAGTACAAAAAGAGACTAGTGCTTCGAGATACAACAGGATACAACCTTTTTTCATTTAATTTCGGACAAAAAAAACCAAACCTTGATGTTTATCCCCTTGTAAATTTGCAGCTAAATCAGCAGTGTGAAGATAGGAGTGTCCTCCGTTATGTGTACTATTATTTAGCCAGAATTTTATCTGATAATGGTGCACAAGGTGTCAGTACAGGTGGTGGGATCCCGACCCCTAATTGGGATGCTTTAGCTGATATTGATGCAGTTGGGGGGGTGACTCGAGCTGATGTTGTACCAAGAATAGTCAATCAGCTTGTAAAAGAAGCCTCTAATCCTGATGTTGAATGTAAGCTGGTTTCTTTTGCTCTGTTTCTTTTATTATAGTTTGCTCTTACAATTCCTTATTCCCTTCCTCCCCCCATGCTTTTTCTGTTTCTGTGTTTTCAATGTTAGATTAAAATAGCATGTTTGTCAGCTATTCCTTAATTCCTGATCCAATGGTGAATCAGAATAAATGTCTTAAATGTCTTTAGCAGATAGACATATATGAGTTCACTAAAAACCATTCTTTATCAAAGAAAAACGTAGTGGAGTCTCTCCTAGTGTCATGTAATCTAGTTTCCGGTTTGCGATTTTGTGGATTTACTTTCGGGGTTTTCTCAATACTTTTTACCTGTGGCTCTAGTAGTGCATTGACACATTTCATTCTTATGTGATTTGTACTGCCTTTTGGTTCATCCTTTGGGTTTTTGTTTATTTATTTATTATGAGAAACTGAGAATAGTTTGCCCTTTGGTTTGGCCACCATTATAGCTGATTTTGTTTTCTATAGCAAACAATTGTTTTGCATATAATTCTTCTGTACAATTTTGTGTTACTTGGGGTTAGGGTTTCTTCTTTGCTTCTTTTGTTGGTCCATTTCGTTGAATTTGAACTAAATATATTATTACTTGTTGGAGGTTCCTCAAGTAAAATGTTTGCATCTTCTTTTGACACTGTATTTTTCTTGAAGTTCATGCTAGAAGACTTCAGGCACTAAAGGCTCTTACCTATGCTCCTTCAAGCAGCTCTGAGATTTTATCCCAACTATATGAAATTGTCTTTTCAATTCTCGATAAGGTTTGTCTTTACTGGCTATATGCACAGTGTTTGTTTAGTTTTCTGGTAGATGAAATCTGTTATGTGCATTATTTTCTTTGCTTTGTAGGCGGTAAGGTATTTATGCGCAGAAAGTGAATAGTTAAGTGATGCAGGATAAGTTTTAGAGTAAAATACAAGAGATTTAAGATTCTTAAAGGTTGGTGGTTGTTGGAGTTTGCAATCAAATTTTCAGGTGCTATTTACGTGATAGTCTGATAATTTGAATAGTATCAGAGAATCCATTTTAGATCCTTAAGAATCTGCCTAGGCCTTCTCTTATCCAAAAAAAGAAAAATAAATAAATAAATAAATAATCTAGCTAGGGTTTTCCTAAACCTTGGTCTAAGATATTTTTGATTGGTATACACATACATTTTGGGTTATTTGAACTTTTGAGATGGTGGCTGTCCTTACAAGTCGTTGAATTTTCATTGTTGTGTCTAATTGGCCTGTTTACTTTAGAAAGTGTTTAGAAAGTTCTCAAATTGTCAAATTTAGGAAGTTTTTAGAAGTATTAGTCTCTTGTTTTTTCATTTTTTTCATTTTTTGATCTCTATGAGTCAGGTTTGCTTACGCACACCACAATTAATTCCACGGGGCAATCCTGCTTGAATCCATTACCTATGAGCCATTTATTGAGAGTTTGAGACTATGTCTCTTTCTTTATTACTGGGCCAATCATTTTCTTGTAGAAGGCCATTGCCTATTAAACACTTTAATAAGTCTCTTAGCTTCCAGTTATTTTTTCATACAACCCTCTTAAACACTTCTTTTGTTTGCCTTGTTTGTTTAGATCTTATAATCTGCTAACCAATGGTTGATCTCAATTTATGAATGCTTTCCTGTTGAGCTACTACTTTCTTCTAACATAATGTTGTGTTTATTTTTTACACGGATTTTCAGGTTGCTGATGCTCCTCAAAAACGCAAGAAAGGGGTACTTGGAACCAAAGGTGGTGATAAGGAGGTAATTTCTTAAAAAAATTGTCGTAGTTTCTGACCATCATCCAATCATCCTTACTCTTGGATGGGGTCCCAATTATTTTAAATTTGAGAACATGTGGATGGAACACCAATTTTTTGAGCAGCATGTTACCAATTGGTTGAACAAAAATCAATTGAATGGTTGGCCAGGGCACAACATACAGAAGCTGAAAGATCTAAACTTAGCTCTCAGATAATGGAACAAACTTTTGGCTGTACAAAGGTAAAAGAACAGATTTGATAAATGAACTTGCCTGAATCAAGGAATCGGAGGACGAACATGAATTTTAATCCCACATAAGGCAGAAAGGGAAGGTTATCAAAGAGGAACTCAGACAAAATAATGGCTGTAAAAGACTGGGAATTCCTCGACAAAACAAAGGCTTTGGTGAAACATGGAGAAAATGGATCGGGGTGTATATCTTCATCAAATTATTCTACCATCATTAATGGTAGATCTACGGGTAAGATAAAAAAATAAAAAGATCAGAGAAGAGAGATGAGAGATAGAGAGAGAGAGCTCCCTTGCCGCTGTTCTTCGTGTTGATGGCTTCCGACTCTTCCTTCCTCTGCCACCTCCTGTCCTCACTGCTCTACCTACCTTTTTCGTTTACCTCTTCATCTCCCTCCCTCTTTGCTCTACCTTCTCCGGTCATCTCTTCACTGAACGACCATGGGGACTTCAAGACGGACATCGAAAAAAATCGAAAACAAATTCTTCTCTTGTGAGTTTGATTCGAACAGTTAAGGAAGAGTGATTCGCTTAACTGAAGCTCATCTGAACAAGTCTTATACCCTTTTAGGAGAGGAAATTCTTTTTGTATGGCTGGTTGATTCTCTGGAGGAAGTTTTGCAGACCCCGAAGTCCGATAAATTTTTCCGAGAGACATTTTGCAATGGAGGGTTCTCCTGGATTCAAGAAACGACAAATAAGAGAGGAAGCTTTCTTGAGATTTCGAAGG
This sequence comes from Cucumis sativus, assembly GCF_000004075.3. Classification (NCBI taxonomy): domain Eukaryota; kingdom Viridiplantae; phylum Streptophyta; class Magnoliopsida; order Cucurbitales; family Cucurbitaceae; genus Cucumis; species Cucumis sativus. The sequence goes on from NC_026658.2 coordinate 21,919,645, forward strand.
TGTTGAAGTCGGGGAAAAAAGGAAACATTGTGGTTCCAGCTGGTATTGATTTAAAAGGATGGGAACAATTTAGGCGTTTATTGTTGGATTTTTTGAATGCTGAATATGAACCTAGGGCCCCTCATTCTGAGAAGAAAATAATCCCCAAGCCTCCTTTTGGAACTAGATCGAAAAATCATTCTCAACCTCGTCACCCTCTGCGAAGTTCTATCCATGGAAAATTTCCAAGTGTGATGCCTAGTCATAATGATGAAGAAGGAAAAAGCAAAGGAGAAAAAAGAATTAGAAAGATTTGCTGGGAGGATACATTGGTTGTCACTAAACGTGACTTCCACGATGATTGGCAGAGGATTTTGGAAGTTCTTCAAGCTCAAATACAAAATACCTTTATTATCAATATGTTCCATGCTGACAAAGCCTTGCTCAAATGCCCTGATCAGACGATAGCAAGACTTCTCACGATGAACAAGGGCTGGGCTACTGATGGTCCTTTAACCTTGAAAATGGAAAGGTGGGATCCAAAAAAAACATGGGAGAATGTCGCTTGTTCCCTCTTATGGAGGCTGAATTAAACTAAGGAATTTTCCCTTGCATTTATGGAACGAGGAGGTGTTTAAGAGGGTCGGTGATAAGTTTGGAAGCTTCATTGAGTTTGCGGAAGAGAATTCGAGCCTCATTAATTGCTTGGAAGTGAATATCAAAGTTAGAGGAAATTGCTGCGGCTTCATTCTGGCGGAATTTGATTTGATCGATGGCTCCGATTCTTTTCTTGTGCAGGTGGATTCCTTCCAAGATCCCAATCTTCTTATTGATAAAGTTGCCGGAATCTATGGATCTTTCTCGTCGGAACAAGCTGATAAATTTTTCAAAGGCCCAGGCGGCCCGGATCCAAACTCGGTTGATATTTGGCGCGTGGAGAGGCCGAACTCAAGGCTGTCAGTTTACGCTTCTCAGAACTCTGGGTTGGTGAGTACGGCGGCAGAAGAAGCTGAGAATTTCTGTCCTTTTCTGCAAACTGAAGGAGACATAAGAGGACCTAATTTAAATTTACCGCCCAAGCAAACCCTATTGGATTTGACTAATGAAGTGGGTTTGACCAATGAAATGGGTTTCACTAAGGAAGTGGGCTTTTTTGGTTTAAGAGGGAAAGGTGTTGCATTGGATGAAATAAGTACTCAAAAGCCCACCCACATTAAAATTCAACCTGGGATTCTTATTAGAGAAAACTCCCAAGCTCCCTGTGCAAACCAACCCCTTTCCCAGAAATTACCCAAGCTCACAAAATTAAGTTTGCAGAAAAAGAAGTGATTCGACCTTTCTTCAAAAAAGTGTGATTTGCTCCACAAAACAATTTGGAGGCTCTTCAACTTCGACGTCTACATCAGCTCGCATCCATGATGAAATCGATCCAACTATAGACGTTTCTATTTCCAGTCCGGGCAGCCTCATATCTGAAGACAAATTTGCCCCACTTGAAGTTGAAGACGTGCAACACATCTCTGATTTTTCTTCCGACGTCCATAGACACTTCCACGAGGTAAGCACCACAGAAAGAGTTAGGGAAGAGGGCCTTCAATTAATAGCTTTAGAGAAAAATATCGTCCTTCCCTTACCCAATGAAGAGACAACTGAAATTGAAAGTGTAACAGAATTAGAACCAGCAGTCTTTATACAAAATCCTTTTCCTCTGAGCAAGGAAGTGGTAGCGGCTCTTCTAGAATGACTTTTGCATTTGGCCTGTGACTAGAAAAGGGAAACCACATAGGAAGGGCGGGGCCTCCTCGAACAGCAACAAAAAGCTCACTGGAGAAGTAAAAGCACTGATAGGTAGTTGGGAAAGGGAAGCCCAAGTGGCAAAAGTTAGTAATCCTCCGGGCTCCGATGGTGATCTATGTTAGTTCTCTCTTGGAATGTAAGGGGTCTTAATGCTTGCCCCAAAAGAGTGGTTGTGAAAGAGCTGCTTGTGAAATTCAATCTAGATGTGGTTATTCTCCAAGAGTTTAATGTTAGCACTGTCGATCGACATTTGGTGAAGTTAGTTTGGAGTAGTCGGTTTGTTGGTTGGGCAGCCTTAGAGGCTTATGGCTCTTCGGGTGGTATTCTTATTTTATGGAAAGAGAACTCGGTCACGGTGGTTGACTCAATTCAAGGTCAGTTTTCTGTTTCTATTCACTGTAAGTTTAATGCTGGCTTCTATGGCTAGATAACAGGTGTATACGATCCTTCCTCTTATAGACTTAGAGACCACTTTTGGTGGGAGCTTTCTAGCTTATATAGTTTGTGCAACGAAAACTGGTGTGTAGGGGGTGACATCAATGTAGTTAGATGGTTAAATGAGAAGAGCTTTGGCGCTCGACCGATTAGAAGTAAGATCCGCTTTAACAGCTTGATTGAGGAATTGGATTTGGTGGATATCCCCTTTCAAAATGGCAGGTTCTCTTGGTTCCGGTCGGGGATTAGGTCGGCTGCCTCGATGCTCAACAAATTTCTTCTATCCAAGCCTTGGATGGAGTTCTTTAGAGAAGTAAGTGTGGAAAGACTTCCTCGTACCACATCAAATCACTTTCCGATTCTATTGAAACTGGGGGCACATTCCTGGGGTCCTACCCCTTTTAGATTTGAAAATGCTTGGCTGGATCATCATCTTTTCTTAAAAAACGTTCAGAACTGGTGGGGCAGTTTGGCTGTTGATGGCTGACCTATCTTTTTCTTCATGGAAAAGTTAAAAGGATTGAAAGTCATCCTAAAGAGTTGGAATAAGGAGACTTTTGGCAACATTTTCTCCCAAAAACAGGTGCTGATTGACAAGATTAACTCTCGACTCACTTGAAGAGTCGAGTTGTTTCAATGAGGAAAATGCGGCGGAAAGAGATCTTTGTAGAGGGGGCGTGCTTGATTTGATTGTTAAAGAACATAAATTGTGGATTCAAAAATCAATGCTTCATTGGCTTAGAGAGAGGGAGGAGAACTCAAGCTTCTTCCACAGGTGGGTTTCAGCTTGTAAATGTAAAAGTATTATCTATTCTTTGGTCAATATCGAAGGGAAGGCTCTTGTCATAGAGAAGGAAATTGTGAATGAGATCCTTAGTTTCTTCTCCAAATTATATGGCTCAAGGATCGCCTAGCCGTTTATTTGTGATGGTCTCAATTGGAAAGGCCTTAGCTTACAGGATTCTAGTTTACTTGAGGCCCCCTTTACCGAAAAAGAAATTAGAGAAGCTGTCTTTGAGATGGGTTGTCTCATATTCCCTGGCCCTGATGGCATGACTGGAGAGTTTTATAAAAAATCTTGGAACATTCTGAAGTCCAACCTAGTAAGGGTGTTCCAAGATTTTTTTAAAAGCGGAATTATTAATAGAAGATGTAATGAGACCTATATTTGCCTCATCCCCAAAAAGAAAGAGGTGGCTCGTGTCCGTGATTTCAAACCCATAAGCTTAGTTACCTCCTTGTATAAAGTTATCTCCAAGGTGCTTGCAACAAGACTTAAAAAAGTCCTTCCTTCGATAATTAATGATTCACAAATGGCTTTTGTGGAGGGAAGGCAAATTCTTGATGCTATTTTGATTGCTTTTGAGGCTATTGACGAATGGTCTTTAAGAGGCAGAAAAGACGTTCTTTTGAAGCTTGATCTGGAGAAAGCTTATGATAAGATGGATTGGTCTTTTCTTGATATGGCCATGAAACTTAAAGGTTTTGGTAAGAGATGGAGGAAGTGGATATGGGGCTGCTTGTCGACAACTAATTTTATCATCATTGTCAACGGCAGGCCTAGAGGAAAGATTCCTGCTAAAGGGGCATTCGTCAAGGTGATCCTCTTGCCCCTTTTCTTTTTACGATTGTGGGAGATGCTCTAAGCTGCCTTATTCACTACTGTAATGAGAAAGGGAGTTTAAAAGGCTTCCATTTTGAGAACCTATAAGATGATTTAACCCACCTTCAGTATGCAGATGACGCTCTTCTTTTTTCCTCCTGGGAGGATGGAAACTTGGAGACTTGGCGGAAGGTCATTAATATCTTTCTTCTGGGAGCCGGTCTATCCCTTAATAGATCTAAAACATCCCTGATTGGTATTAACCTTAATAGTGGTGACTTACCTCCTTATAGTAACTCTATGGGGTGCTCGGTTGATAGTCTTCCCTTTAACTACTTGGGCTTTTCTATTGGAGGGGGTCATAATAGAAAAGAGATGTGGAACACCCTTGAAGAGCGATTCAGATATAAAATCGATAGGTGGAGGAATGTGTCCCTTTCTAAAGGGGGTAGACTAACTCTGGTGCAATCAGTTCTCAATAGTCTCCCTTGTTATTTTTTTTCCCTTGCTCAAGCTTCGGTTGGTGTTATCAATAGTTTGGAAAAGATGATCAGGAAGTTTGTTTGAACAGGAGGGTCTATGAATCCAATTGCCCACCTCGTCAATTTTAGAAATTCGTCATTCTTGGGCCCCCTCAGATGGGAATGATAGTCTTAAATGGACTCCTAACGTTAATGGCAACTTTACTACGAAGTCTACCTTTCTCAACTTAACCAAGAGATCCCCCTCCATTGCTGCTCCTTTGATTCGTCATATTTGGAAGAATAAAATTCCGAAAAAGGTGAAGTTTTTCTTATGGTTGCTCGCTTACAGAAGCCTTAACACTCATGAGAAGCTACAAAAAAAAGTTCAGTACACCATGCTTAGCCCCTCGATGTGTTGTCTTTGCTTCAAAGAAGAGGAAACTTTGGACCATTTATTTTTACACTATCTCTTTACAAAAAAAGCTTGGAACACTTCGTTTAGGATTTTTGACTTGGAGTTTTGTCTTCCTAGTAAGATTGATAGCTGGATGATTGAAGGAATCAACATTAGAGGTTATAGCCCAAAAGGAAACATCTTATGGAAATGTGCGACTCGGTCCCTTTTGTGGTGCATTTGGAAAAAAAGGAATAGTAGAATTTTTGAAGATAGCTATAATTCTTTTGATTCTTTTTGGACTGTGCAACACACAGCTTCTTGGTGGAGCACGAATTACACCAAACACTTTTGTAATTATAGCCTTTCAATGATTTTCAACAATTGGAAGGCCATCATTTCTTAGTTTCTTCTGGGAAGGGCCTTCTTGTGCCTTGCCCTTAGGTTGTTCTTTTTTGTTATATGAATACACATGTTTCTTATAGAAAAAAAATGGTAGACCTAGGGGTAAAATCAAGGTATCAAGAGCTCAACGAGACCCCTGATCCCCCTTCTTATTCATTATGGTGTAGGATTGTCTCAGTAGCATGCTTGCGCACAATGACCTTTCTATCAATCACATATTATTTACTTGGAAGACAACTTGGTGGCATCAGGAGCTAGTGATTATGGATGTAAAGTTGGAAATTGGCACTAGAATTATCTTGGTTAGCCCCTTAACAGAAAACCATATACTATTGCCTTTTGTGACCCAATTATTGAGAAGGTGGAGAAAAGGGTAAGGGATGGTGTGGTACACACATCTCTAAAGGCGGCAGGTTATCATTGATCCAAGCTACTTTCACATACCTACCCACATATTACAATTCTCTTTTTTGAGCTGTCATCTAAATCAGCAACACACATGGAAAAGCTATACAAAAATTAATGTGGAATGACAACAAAGACAATGCGCTTCCACTCTTTAAGATGGCAGAAACTCAAACTCCCTCTGCCAGGAGAGCTCACATCGACCAATCTCATGACCAAAAATTGTAGCTTGCTCGCCAAATGGATTTGGATATATCACAGGGAAAGCTCTGCACTATTGAGACACCTCTTTTAGATATGATATTAAATTTGCCTTCACTCATCAGCTTAAGCTTTTGGGTCAATTGGTGATTTTCTTTCTTGAAAGGAACTCAACTGAAATTTCAATGTCTATTAGAAGGAGCAAAAATGAATGACAAATATGAAATAAAACCTGGCAAAGAGGCTAAAGAAACTCTGCCAAATCCAAAAATTTCTAAACCCAATCTCAAACAAATAATTCCATTAATCTAATATTGCATTCAACAAGGAATTTGCTTGATAAAAACAGAGAGATTGTTTAGCGTTTCTCAAAGCAGTGTGGTTGAGGATGTCTTGTGTTTAAACCCCTTCCATGTTATTTCCTCTCCATTTAGTATTGATTTCTACTTGTTGGGCCTTCTTCATATTCAAGCCCATAAGTGAGAGTGAGTGTTAGTGTTATATAATTAAATTTTCCTTTACACACTAGCTTAAACTTTTTGGTCAACCGGTGATTTAAGAACCTCATTGTCCCTAAATGCAATCATTGACTTCACCTAGGAAAGACAAAGCTTCAGAAGTCAAAAGACCCATGGAAATATATTATTCAGCAACAAAGTTTGATTTTCAAAAATGTGGTTAGTACCATTGGCACTGGGGAATCTATATTAGTTTAGAAAGATGTTTGGGTTGGACATCTCAAAGGATGCTTTCACCTGACTTTATGCTCTATCTAACCATAAGAATCGAAGCTTGCTGAATGCTGGAATAGAGAGAATGGTTTGGATCTTGGACCGAAAAGATACCTCATCGAAGCTGAAATCATCGAATGGTCCATATCATCTATGCTTTTACAGCCCCTGATTTGACCTATGGTGGAGGATTGGTGGAATTGGAAAGTTGATTAAAAAAAAACATACACTACCAAATCTCTATCCCAAGACCTATCTCTTCATGGCAATAACCTTCAAAAGGATCTTTATACAAATATCTGGATAGACGCTATCCCCAAAAAACGTTAAATTTTTTCTGTGGGTAACTAGTCATGGATGTATCGAAACCACAAACATTTTGATCAAGAAAGTACCATGACTTGCATCAGCCCCCAGTTGGTGTGTTCTCTGTCATAAAAATTGTGAGACCCTCATGCACCTTTTCATAACTGTGACTATCCTCAATCTTTCAGGACCAAATTGATGGCTGCCTCCAAATAGTACTTTTTTCCCAAATGATCCACACGTCCTCCTCCAGATGGTCTGCATGTCAACACCCTTTTGAGAAGAAAAAGAAAGTCATATGGACATTCACCACCACAACTTTCTTTTTTTGGCTTGAACAAAACTACCGTATTTTCGAAGACAAAGCAACATATTTACCTTTCTTTAGAACATTTTATTTATATATCTATATCTTGGTGTAAATTCACTAAATTCTTTTGTAATTACTGTTTTATTTTTCTTATTGAACAACTAAATAGCTTCTTTTTGTAATTACAAAATAACTTATCTACCCTCACTAATCAATTGTTTTTTTCGTAATTATTAATCAAAAGGGAGTTCTTTTGTATTCCACTTCATTGAATGGTTTTTGTTTCCTATCCAAAACAAACACAAAAAGTTTTGGGTGATTAGATTTATTGGCGATTAGATTTATTTTCTCCCCTGGTTAAATGTCCTGATTTAGATCTCTCTTTCTCCCCTTTTTGTTTTATTTTATTTATTATTTTTTGTTTTATAATAATTCTCCTTATTTTCATTTTACTATTCTCTAAAAAGTTTGAATGCGAAATTGGTTTCATTTGGGTGGATAAATTTTACTGCATTTTATTAGTTCATTTGAAACTGAAAACATTTGTAGTCATAGGATTATGGGTGGGAATTATTGAATGCACAAAACACTGTTAATATGGTGCAATGCTCAAAATATAAAAGCTTACTACACTTTGATTATTTGGGCTTTATCCATTTCTTCTCCCATCGCTATAATTTGTTTGCCATGTTTCTATTGCTATGATCATGTCAGTACGTGTCATGTCCACAATATTTGCTTATTTGCTTACCTCTTGCGATTCAGTAGTCTGTCATAAGGAGCAATTTGCAACAAGCTGCGCTGAGTGCATTGAGAAGACTTCCCCTTGATCCAGGAAATCCTGCATTTCTGCATCGTGCCGTCCAGGGGTATGGACCTCAATTGATATATGAATGCCTAGAACTTTCAATTTAGCATTTACTAGTTTACTTCATACAAACAAACATAAATATGAACTTAACTAGCTTTTGTTTCTATCTTCCATATGACATTGACTTTTGGCTTATAGCTGAGAGGATTCTCTTTATCTAAATATGCATTGTTAAAAACGTACTATACACGAGTTGTATTGTACAATCAACACGAAACATAAGGAAAACAATACAAATCGTGGATTTAAATCGGAAATAACAACTACTATCGCATGATTCAAGATTTTGAATCGTCCAATCTGTTTGATTCAAGAAATATCCTTGCTATTGATGAGGAAGAAAAATTGTGTGGATGAAAATCACAAAACAAAAATACCCTTACCGTTGGTGAGAAAGAATAATGGAAAAAAGGAAGTTGCAAACGAGAATTTTAAGAAGATATAGTTGAAGATAGGGAGAAGTGGAAAATGAAAGGTTTTCTAGATATCTGCTATATCAACAAATATTTTGTGCAGCCAATATGAGCTCAGCTCAACTCACACTTGTATGTACCTGTGGATAAGAGGTCCCAGGTTCAAATCTCCCCGCCCCATTTCAAAAGCAAAATATTTTGTGCAACTAAATTAAAAAATATCAATATATAATTAAAATTACTTGAAGACAGACAAAAGGTGGATTGAGGCCTATATAGGTCTATTGTTGATAGAAAATCCACCTCAAAATATTGCACCTTTGTGTGGGGCAATCTCTTTACATGAAGAAGCAAGAAGCAAGGAGTTGTGGCTAAAAGCAGCGCTGAAGCTGGATACAGGGTTATGAGTTTGGGAATCTGTGAGGAAATCTTGCTTCAGAAGTTGTTGTCTGATCTTCGTTAGGACTATGAGGTGTCTATGAAACTATTATGTGATAGCAAGGCAGCTATCAGCATTGCCAATAACTTGGTCCAACATGACAGAACTGAACATGTGGAGATTAAGAGACACTTTATCAAATAGAGATTAGCCAGTGGTAGCATTTGCATCCCTTACATACCTTCGAGCCAACAGATTGCTGACATACTCACAAAGGAGTAAATGAGGTGATGGAGAAAGAATTGGAACCGAAAGAGCTGAGAAGCAATAGAAATTGGGAGTGATAATGTGTGAAGATAGTGGAAAGACCTTGTCTTTGGTTGGTTCAAAATTCTTTAGAGAATTGTAAATATTGAAGAAGGAGTTGTGTGAGTTTACTCTGATTACTTGGGGTTAATCAAGTTAGCATTTTAGGTTGCTGAAACAATTCATTAATACGAGTTATACACGTAAGGCACACATTGAGTAATAATATGGTTAAAATGGTACAGGACCAAGTGGGGCATCGGGTTTCAATCCTTCTAGCTATTAGTTTTCATACTAGCTAGAATTTTGTTCCCAAAAGAAAACTTTCCTGATCTTATCAGGATTCACAGAAGATGGTTTTAGAAACAAATTAATGCAACAAACAAAAGTAAACAATTAACTAAGGAAATGAAATCAGAGGACATCACAGAAGATCCTTTTCATTAATGGATCGTTGATTTAAACCTATTTAGTTATTGGATTGATTAACACCAATTACCTAGATCTTGCAGTCTTTTATTTGGGTTGCCCCTCTCGAGGCTAACCTTTTCTACCTAATTACTAATTCCTAAATTGCTTTGGAAGTAGCCAAATTTGCAAGGCACTATGACCAGACCCTTCGTTGATAGCCTCTACCGTTCTCCTACAACGTTGCTATACTCAAATGATAGCCTAGCATGCAAAATCTAGTAAAAACCCTATGACGAGAGCAAGACATTATATCATCAAGTAATGTGATCAAGCGCTAATCCCATTAAGAGTAGAGAATGCTAGAAAGTAAATTATAGAAAATCATTTCAAGGTCCAACAATTACGTCAACAATGATTCATAACTCTTTCAAATCCTTGAACTACTTCAACCATTCATGATAGGGAAAGACAAATGTAGCATCACAAATATAAACATTCAGAAATATGAATACAGGGTTAGAAGGAGTTTGTCGACGTTCCAACTTTGTCTCAAAAATAGAGCTTCTACTGAAGTTGTCGATTCTCATGCTCAAGCTCTTGAGGGGCCTTCATCTCGATCCTCATGCTCAAGCTCATGTCCAAGCCTCCATCTCTCTAGAAATGTTGCTTCTCCTCTCTTGGATTCCAAAGAAACTCCACTAGTTTTCCCACTCTGACCTAGCAAACGAAGCATTTTAACTTTCAATACACTACAATGTCACAATGCTGTATTGATTTGTCCCAAGGTGCTGCAGTGTTACTCTACGTTGATGGGGATTCAACTTAGAACCATCACATTGCTGTCCCTAGCATCACGACGCTCTTGGATTTTAAGCGTAGTGCAATGTCATTTTAAGTGTTGCAATGGTTTGGGAACACCTATTTCAGCTTCCATCCTAAAGCTTGTGTCTTCCAGTATTAAACTCTTCCTTTTGATTCCATTCGTTTGTTCGAAATCATCCAAGCAGACAATTATAAGATAAAGCTATCTAGCAATAGGTCCTAGAGAAGCACTTTTTGAGTGCTTTTCACCAAGCAAGGTTGGATCTCCTTTTTTGTATGGCGTTTCTGGGTTGGGGACATTTCATTCTGTTGGGTTTTTTTTATGTTCTTTAATCTCTTGTATTTATTCATTTGTTTCGAATGAAAGCATGCTTCTGTAAGGACCCTAGATAGAAAAATAGTGGATTATTAGGAGAAAATGAAAATGGTTGTTAGTAAGGTCATATTAGTAAATAAATGGTAAGTTGGTTAGGTCTTTTTGTTATAAATAGTGGAAGAGGGGTTGGGGAGAGGTGTGAAGAATTTTGAGAAAGTTTTCCTTGTAAGGGGACCTTGGGAGAGTCTATCCCTCTCAAAAGTCTAGGGTTACTTGTTACTTGTTACTTGTTATTAAGATCTTCTAATATATATTTCATATTTGGATGTTTTTTAGTATTCTTGAGTTCATCTTTTCTTCTTGAGGTAATCCTTGTTAGGTGGGATCCTAACAGCTTCCTCATCACATTGAAAAAAGAAAAGAAAAAAAAAAAAAGGAAAAAAGGAAAAAGTACAAGCACGATATTGTTATTCATTTAAGCATTGCTTGGATTTAAGTTTTATTATTTTTTGATAATTCAAGTTTTACTATCGTTATCATGTTATATTTAAAAAAATGATTTTTTCTACTTTGCTTGTTCTCTCTTGTTATATGTAGTGCTTGATGTTTTGATTACCTTATGTTGAACTTTTTGAGATGTTTATGTGATAATATCAACTTCTTTTTCTATATTGAACTGCAGAGTGTTGTTCACTGATCCAGTTGCTGTGAGACATGCATTGGAAATGCTTTCCGAGCTAGCTGCAAGAGATCCTTATGCAGTAGCAATGTCACTAGGTTATTTTATGTTGACTACTTTTTTAATTTCTCCAGACTTTATATTGTCAGAATGTGTTATCTAAAAATTAACTGACGTTTGGTTAAATTCTAAGCATCTAATAATTTACCCTGCCATTTTGCAGGAAAACATGTACAAGCTGGAGGTATGCTTTTTGTATCTTAGCCAGTACTCTTCCTGGTTTTCTCCACTTTAATTTGTTTTTCTTGGATTTAGTTTATATTTGGAAAATGTATGTATGCATTTATACTAATCTAAAACCATGAAAAGAACCAAATATAAGAATGTTTTAGAAGATTCTAAAGGTGCTGTTATTTCACTCAAGCCAAACTTCAAAAAAGGTGCTCTGGTAATGTGAGCCATAAGACCTTTTTCTCTTTTCTGTCAAGGTTCCCCACAAAAGTTGTAGCTAGGAGATTTTGCATCTTCTCCCAAATTCCACTGAAGTTGGAAGAAAAATATCACATAATGTTGAATGATATAATATTAGATTTTCCTTTACCTACTAGCTTGAGCTTTTGGGGTCAATTGGTGATGAATTAAGATGGTATCAGAGCAGGTTGTCTAAGGAGATGCTGTGTTCAAGCCCTTGGATTGTTGTTTCCTCCCTAATTAAAATTAATTTCCACTTGTGGTGCATTCTTCATATTTCTAACCCACAAGCAAGGGATAATGTTGAATGATGTAATATTAAATTTGCTTTTACCCACTAGCTTAAGCTTTTCGGTCAATTGGTGATGATTTAAGACATAATTATTCCTGAATAAAAAAGGAAAAATCGAGGAAGCCTTGGAAGATGAAAAAATTGATATTATCTATTTAATTCAATTTTTCTCTTATTTACATTAAAAAAAAGTCTTATACATGTGTGGAAGTTATGCATCAATGGTTTTGAATTAAAATTTCTAATGGGGATCTATATTGATTCACTTATTATTATTATTATAAAGAAACGATTTCATTATGAAAACCCTAAATTGATTACTTATGAAAGTACTAAATCGATAAAATTGTTAGTTTGAGTGAGTATAGATTTATATTTTTCCCAAAGTTTTTTTTTTAATTATTATTATTGTTTAGATATTATATTAAATTTACTTTCACCACCAACTTAAACTTTTGGGTCGATTGGTGATTTAAGATGATATTTGAGCAGGTTGTTTTAGGATGTCCTGGGTTCAAGGCCCTGCAATGTCGTTTCCTCCCCAATTAAAATTTCTTTCCACTTGTTAGGTCTTTCAAGCTCACAAATGAGGGGGATTGTTGTAATATATAATTAAATTTACTTTATCTATCAACTTAAGCTTTTGGGTGAATGGTGATTTAAGAATTGTATTATTATTTTTAAATGCTATTTGCTTTAGCAAATTAAGCAATATGATAAGTCAATTTATATTTATACATATAGATCACAGAACGAAGTTTGACCTTGCCCACCAATGAAAAGGACAGTCAAGAGAAAAAGATGTCCGATAAACATAGTGCAACTGGCATTTTATCAATGAACTCTCTCTTGCATGATTTTTTGGCCCAATTTCTGCAGCTTTATGGGTTGGTTATTTCACATTGTCTAAAAGTATGTGGAACTTTTTAAATGAACTTTATCTTCACATATAGGGGCATTGCTGGATGTTCTCCATTTACATGATGTTATGGCCAGGGTTTCACTTGCACGGTTGTGCCATTCAATATCCAGAGCTAGGGCATTGGATGGTAAAAACTAAAATTGAAGTCTGTGGTTGTTATGGTTTTAGCTTTGCTACATCATGATAACTTTTGTGAAATTGATTTGTATAGAACGGCCGGATATTAAGTCTCAGTTCAACTCAGTGCTTTATCAGCTTCTTCTCGATCCGAGTGAACGGGTTTGTTTTGAGGCAATCTTATGTGTACTTGGTAAATCAGACAACACAGATAGGTTAGTAGAAGGTTTTTATTACTATGGCTTTAATTTAATTTAATTTTTTCTAATGAAATAGATACTTCAATTTTCTCTCCTTTGCTCTGTAGTCTTGTGTTTTTCCTTTTTATTAGATAGGTTTGCTTATGTTTGTTTATTGTAGGACTGAAGAGCGAGCTGCCGGTTGGTATCGTCTGACAAGGGAGTTTCTCAAGATACCAGAAGCGCCATCAAAGGAAACTTCCAAAGATAAATCTCAGAAGATTAGACGTCCTCAACCTCTTATCAAACTTGTAATGCGAAGGTTGAAGCCCTCTTTCATTATGGCATGAATGAATTTCATATTTTGCTTATCTGATCTACACGTGCCTGACTTTTAGAAAGGAAAAAGCTATAATTCTTTTACTGGAATGTTCTTTGGATGCAGGTTAGAGAGTTCATTCCGTAGTTTCTCAAGGCCTGTTCTTCATGCGGCAGCAAGAGTTGTGCAAGAGATGGGAAGAAGTCGGGCTGCTGCATTTTCCTTAGGCCTACAGGATATTGATGAAGGGGCTTTTGTTAATTCATTTTCTGAGGCTGCTGATTCTCAGGATTTAGATGCTAACGAAAGCTCACATCCTGAAAGTAATTTTCTTTCTGTACACACCGTTCATGACAACTTTATATTACAACTTTTTAGTTATAGAAAACCATTATATCTACATCATCCCTTTGGAAAGCAGTATGAAAAGTCTGTTAGTTGACTGCAAGTTGCAAATTTTTTGATATCTTAAGAAGCAAGCTCAATATTATACAACTAGAGGAATTGCATGATTTAAGATACTTTCAATCTGATAGTCATGACTGTTTTTCTTCCCTTCCTTTAGAAGTTACTTAAGAGCACACAAGAAATTTTTTTGTGGGAAATCTCTTGTGTGGAGCTTGTTTCTTTCTGCAGTGTCCTTTTATTTCTTCAATAAAATGTAAAATGTTGTTTCTGGTTAAAAAAACAATCTGTGAAATCTAAAAAGCTTTATGTATAGCAATCCTTCTGACTGACTGTTCCTCTTAGGTTTCTAGTAAACATTAATGATTATTTGGATTAATGCATTCCTATTTGTAAAATGTAGAACCGTTCACTGAAGGAACGGAAACATGTGTGGGTGCTTTTTAAAGAAATGTTAGCATAATATCCATTTTTAATCCTTTTCAACCTAGTTAAATGACCAAATTTCTACTTGAATTCATTTTAGTTCTCTTCCCTTTTGATTGCTACATCCCTGGTTCTTGTTTTATTTTATTTTATTTATTTATTGTCATCCTCTTCTATTAGGTATACGGAGAACCGCTTCAGTGGCAAATGGTAGGGGCGAGAAAGATACAATTGCTAGTTTGCTGGCTTCATTGATGGAAGTAGTGCGAACAACAGTAGCGTGTGAATGTGTCTATGTTCGAGCCATGGTAATTAAGGCCTTGATATGGATGCAAAGTCCCCATGATTCATTTGATGAACTTGAATCCATTATTGCATCAGAGCTTTCTGACCCAGCCTGGCCAGCGGGGCTGTTAAACGATATTTTGCTTACTTTGCATGCTCGATTTAAGGTATGTTTTGTATACAAAAGATATTCTGTTTGTGTTTGAGCTTTGACTTTTTATTATTCACTTTCTATGACGTTCTTGCGTTTATTCTTATCTTTGGTGTAACAATTGTAAATTAGTTTAATCTATTATAACTTTGCAATGTGAAGAAGAGTGAAAGCAGTCTTAGACTATCACGCAGGATTTGTGTATTTATAATCCTTCCAGTAATGCATATGTCTCATGCTTTTTTTTAGGCAACCCCTGATATGGCTGTCACTCTTCTTCAAATTGCTCGAGTTTTTGCGACTAAAGTTCCTGGGAAGATTGATGCAGATGTCTTGCAACTACTATGGAAAGTAAGTGACTATTTGTTTCTCCAAATTTCATGTGTGAAATTTACTGTGTTCTGAGTTTTCCAAAACATATTTGTAGTTCTGTTAGACAACACTGTTGGTATGATTGTCAAGGAACTGAATGGTAAAACAAGGTTTCTAAGTTTTAACTAGTAAACAAAGGCTCTCTCTCCCCCCTCTCCTCTCTGCTCTCTCCTCTTCTCCATCCCTTCCTCTTCTCGACTGCTTTATCCGTCCGGCAACCTCCTCCCACTGCAACTACATGGAAATGAAAAGCTGTAAAATTGCTGAGTCATTCTACTGTATCTGGTTTGAGCAAGAGATTTTCAAGGATAATATCTTCAGTCTTTTCATCGAGTTCTACGAGAATGGGAAGCTAAACACGTGTATCAAGGAGAACTTCATTTGTTTGATCAAGAAAAAGGAAGATGCAATCAAGACGACAGCTTAAAAAGGAGGAACTTTCTGATTTTCAAATTCTAGTTAAATCCTTAGACACAAGAAGACCAACCAATAAATGGAGGATGAAAGAAGCTAGTCTTTGGAACATCATGGGGAATTTTCAGTAAAGTCACTTTCAAAATTTTTAGCTCCCGCCTCTCCTTGGATCTCCTCTTGGTTAAGTGCCTTTGCAAACCCATAAGCCCTAGGAGGGAGAATAACTATCTGGGTTATGATTTTTGGCAGTGTAAACTGGTCCTCAGTAATGCAAAAGAAACTACTCACCCATTATTTATCACCCCATATGTCTCTTTTCTATCTTAAATCTCAAGAGGACCTTCAGCATATTCTATTTGATTGTGAGTATGCTTCTAAGTGCTGGAAAAGCCTTTTCACATCTTTGATCTCAGCTGGTCCTTTGATAAAGAATGTAAAAATAATGTTAGATGGCTTCTTATTGGGCCGCTTCTGGACAAATCAATATCCTTGTTATGGAGTAATGCAGTAAAGGCAATCTTGGCAGAAATATGGTTCGAGAGAAACCAACGGGTCTTCCATAATAAATCTTCCTCCTGGAAGAGCAGATTCAAATAGGCTCGACTGAATGCCTCCTCTTGTTGCTCGCTCAGCAAACAATTCAAAGATTTCTCTCTACAAGATATTTTGCTAAATTGGAAGGCTTTCATCTTTCCCCGTTGACTGAAGCTCAAATTCTGGACTCTGGCTTTAGATGACCGTTATGATGGCTGTCTCCTTCCAGTTCTATATTCTAGTTTTCTGTATCTGTTTGTATTGTTCTCAGATTTTTCCAGATTTTTTTGGGTTGTAGTGACTATGTTTAAGAAAAAAAAAACTAGTAAACAACAAGTACAAAAAATGAAAAGAGATTAATGCTCAACAAACTCCACATGGGAGTGGGAGAATACGTCATAATATGAGTGAGCATGACAAAGCTGAGATCCAAAACAAAACAAAAAACAAGATACAAGATAACCAAATGCGGATAACTAAATGACAAATCTGAAGTATGCTTGAGATCAACAGTCTATCTTCCTCTTTTATTTTGCTCTTTTCACTACAAGATAACATCAGAAGAAAAAGTGAGGCATTTTGTTATTCCATTTTCAGACATGCCTCGTTGGAGCTGGTCCTGACTGGAAGCACACAGCGTTGGAAGCAGTAACTCTGGTTCTAGATCTTCCTCCACCGCAACCTGGCTCTATGACTTCCATTACTTCAGTAGACCGTGTTGCAGCTTCTGATCCTAAGTCAGCACTGGCTTTACAGAGATTGGTGCAAGCTGCGGTAAGCATCTTCTTTTGATATTTCCATTTTTTTCTGTTTTGTACTTGGATTTTATTAATGAAAATGTGATAAATATACTGCTTTTATGTTGATTAGTTTAGATTAATCCCTACAGGTTTGGTTTCTTGGGGAGAATGCAAATTATGCTGCATCCGAGTATGCTTGGGAATCAGCAACCCCTCCTGGTACAGCATTGATGATGTTAGATGCAGACAAAATGGTTGCTGCTGCTGGCTCTCGCAATCCTACACTGGCTGGTGCATTGACTCGTCTTCAGAGGAGTGCCTTCAGTGGAAGCTGGGAGGTATTGCTCCCCCCAATTGGTTATCTAGCCAAGTCTGTCATCAACGTTTCTATGATACCTACACTGGCCGGCAGATTTAATAAATGACTTATTCCTCTTGATCTCAGTTGAACATTACTGAACTGTATTGAGGGTGGAAGTTGGTAACGAGATGAACATGTGTTTGCTGCACAAAATCATTATTTTATTCAATCTATTATGCTTCACATGACCAATTATATTTAAATGAAAGGTTTTGTACTAAAAGACTATTATTAATAAAGATGAGTACACCAAAATAGAAAAGAAAAGATGAGTACAAAGGACGTGATACGGGAGTAGAAAAGAAAAAGGCATTGCAAAGAACCTGTGAACTCTACAAAGTTTTAGGAAGATTATATTGAATTCAGAATGTATAGTGCTTTAACTTTCTGATTGGTTTTAAGATTTATTTCATCAAAGAGCATCTATTATTTATTCTTTTTTCCAAATATCCTATGAATTAGGTATTTTCCATGATTCCCAACCTGCCATTGAGATTTATCCCATACAGCATGTGTTGTTTTTGTATTTACTGCACAGAATGTTAGATAACCTATATTTCCTCACTTAGTATTAGTTTTATTTGAATTATTAATAGGACAAGGCTTTTACTAAAATTGGTTGGTTTTATGTTAAACTTCCTTGGTGTTCTCCTCCCATTCATTTTGAAGTTTTAGTCTGCAATCTTCAGCTGTTTTTGGGTTTCTTGTGGAAAGTTCTCTAAGTTTGCTTTGTTCTTATTTTTCTTCTGTTCTGTTGTTTTTGTTTGTTCAATTCATTTGTACTTTTGATCGTGATTGCCCTTTTCGCTCTTAGTATAATTCTCATGTACTTTTTATGTTAAACTTCATTGGATGATTCAGATTCGTCTAGTCGCTGCTCAAGCTCTTACTACAGTGGCAATCAGGTCGGGTGAGCCATATAGGCTTCAGATTTATGACTTCTTGCATTCTTTAGCCCAAGGTGGTATACAGTCTCAATTTTCAGAGATGCATCTTAGCAATGGTGAAGATCAAGGGGCCAGTGGTACTGGCCTTGGAGTTTTAATAAGTCCAATGATAAAGGTGCTTGATGAAATGTATCGAGCTCAAGATGATTTGATTAAGTATAAGCTCAAATTCTTCCCTCCTGTCTTTCTTCAAACTTTGTCTTTAAATTTCTCATTTTTATCATGATCACTGATTATTTTTTCCTGCACAAACAGAGATATTCGCTACCATGACAATGCTAAAAAAGAATGGACGGATGAGGAGCTTAAAAAGCTATACGAGACCCATGAAAGATTGTTGGATCTTGTTTCACTATTTTGTTACGTTCCTAGAGCAAAGTACCTACCTCTGGGGCCAATAAGGTGATTTTCCTTCATTTCATTTCGTTTTTCCATTATGCTTCTTTTATTAAAATCAACCAATATCAAATACAGATGTGCCTTAAAGTTTCTTCTACTTGCATAGTTTTTTGTTGTTTGTTTTGTTTATTTATTTATTGTTTTTTTTTGTTTTGTTTTGTTTTAATTTTTGGTTGGTCAAGAAAGCTTTCATTTTCTTTGTATTCCATTACACCGTGACATTCTACTGCTCTTTTTTCATACTGCTCAGGAGTTGTGAATATTAGATCAATAATTTGCAGACAAAGTACGGTTTTTTTCATTTGGATTAGTTTACCTTTATTTTATTATTTTCTAATTTAATACAAAAAAATTTCAGTGTTTTTTTTTTATTTCCTCATATCTGGTTTTATGTTTTCTTTCTTGATTTATTTATTTAGGGAAATTGTTTAAATGGTAAAATTATTGAAAATATTTACAAATATAGTAGGATTTTACTTTCTATCAATGATAGACAGCTACTTATATGTCTATCTATCGTTATCTATCACTAAAGTGATAGATGCCTATCTGGGTCTTTCATAGATAGAAAATAAAATTTTGCATTATTTGTATATAAGCTAACCCATATGGAAATGAACATATATATCATTGTTATTTTTTCCTATTATTATTTATAGCAAAAGGTGAAACATTTTATGGACACCAAGGCTTGTCTTATCATTGGCATAACTTGTGAAATAAGTAAATGATATGTAGTTATGCTGTTTATATCTAAGGTTATTTTTGGCACTTTTTTATTTCTTCTTTTAAACGAGATGATATGTAGTTATATTGTCTATGTCTAAGGTTTATTTTTGGCACTTTTTTATTTATTCCTTTAAACGAATAAACTTGTCAATGTTGACTCTTTTTTAGTACATGGGGAAAGAAATGATCAGCGTTTGTCTGTTTATTACCTGCATCAAATTTTATTGTTTTTAAATTTTTTCTGATTTCAAATTGTCAGTGCAAAGCTGATTGACATCTATCGAACACGACATAATATAAGTGCATCAACTGGTTTGAGTGATCCAGCTGTTGCTACTGGCATTTCTGATCTTATTTATGAATCAAAACCTGCAACCAATGAGCCAGATGCTCTTGATGATGACCTAGTGAATGCTTGGGCAGCAAATCTTGGTGATGATGGACTTTTGGGCAGCAGTGCACCAGCAATGAGTAGAGTACGTCTTTTGGAGTGCTAGTGAAATTGTTATCTACTACTTCAAACACAAAATGATTTCAACTTGTCTTTGCTTGTTTCTCTAAGTTCTGTTAACTTCGAGTTGAAGGGTGGTTGGGGGGGCTTCTGTTAATTGTCAAGATTTTCTTATATTCATGATTAACCATTCATTAATTGTTTTTGGGCATTGCTTCATTTGCGTTTATCTTGCATCAGATGCTAAACAATTTGATTTAGGCTTAAGTTTAAGGTTAACTTTCTTTAGCTTCTTGTAAATGAAATATTGATAATAGAAAACATTGCATACTCCACAGACCTCTAGTAATAATTAACGTCCAAATTCCTACCATTGAACGTCTTTTATTAATAATTTCATGAAATGGTGTATCATGCTTAGAATTGCTACTTAAAGCAAGACTAGGGTTTTTCTTCTAATTTTCTTGAAGGATGGATTTGAAGGTAGTACTTGTTCAAGTCTGCAAATTTTTTTTTTATTCTAATTGCTCTTATGTTCTCCATTAAGAGAGACTTTTCTCATTTTTACTTTCCATTAGGTTAATGAATTTCTTGCTGGAGCTGGAACTGATGCTCCAGATGTTGATGAAGAAAATATCATCTCAAGGCCGTCAGTTAGTTATGATGACATGTGGGCGAAAACTCTTTTAGAGACTTCTGAACTAGAGGTAGTATAGTTTACTTCTCCATGTAGTAGGTAGAGTTGCAGTTTTGTGACTGTTGGACTGGTAGTCCATAGCTATGTTTGAGTGTGTATTCTTTTGAATTTCAGGAAGATGATGCAAGGTCCTCTGGGACATCCTCTCCTGAGTCAACAGGCTCAGTTGAAACTTCCATATCTTCCCACTTTGGTGGAATGAGCTATCCTTCACTGTTTAGTTCACGACCTTCCTATGGTGGCACCCAAACTTCGGTAAGAGACAGACAATAAAAGTTTCTTATGAGATGAAATTTGGAATTGGAAGTTTTATTTTTCATGGAAAAAGAAATTAGTATTTTTTGAAAAGGAGACCAGTTTCTTTATTATTAATAAACTCAAAGTACAAGAGAGCTATACAGTGAGAATAATAGGGAAGCCAAGAAATGGGTGAGAGAGAGAGGTTCAGAAGGTGCGCACACAGACAACTCAACTAGGTTGACACCCCATATCACCCTCATCATATCCAAAATACAAAGAAAAAGAACAATACTAAGGTCATGAAAAGACTAAGTAACAACCTAAATTACAATAGAAGCTACCTACAGTAGACAAAATCAAGGCTGAAAAGTAAAAACATAACGGCAGAAATACATATTAAAGCCCATCCAAACTACAGAAGCACTAATTCTGAACTGGAAATTTGGAGAAACTACATTGAAACTCGTCTAATGAAGGCGGTCCAATTGAGACAGATGTCCTGTATAGATAAATATTTGAATTCTGCATTTGAAGAACACCAAACTGCTGCGTTTCTTTTAGAAATCTCTACGATGTCAACCCAATCCCTTTTTCTTTTATCATGGAAGATGCGTTGCTTTGGTTACGATGAAACCAAATCTTAGTTAGAAACACTTTTATCAAATTAACCCAAATTAGAAAAGGTTTTTTTTATAAATAAGGCCCCCTCAATAATTGGAGCAATTTGGCGCTAAACGAACCATCAAAGACCCAAACTGATTTGAGCATAGAAAATATGTTAAACCAACAATTAGGTGAGAAGGGACAGAAAATGAAGAAGTGTATTAAGAGATCACTGTTTTCCAAGCAAAGGGGGCACACTGAAGGCAGTAAACACGTATTGAGAAGCTTAAAAAAAGAAACTAGTATTAAGGGGCCATTGGGCCCACCAACTTGATAAGTTGGTGTAAATCACTCTGTAAGTTCAACGATAAACGTCGAAGTTGCACATTTATCGAGTAACTCCATCTTCCAATTTTTTTCACTTTTCACATCTACCAAGAAACTCATCTTTTCCTTAACCTCTACTTTTCACAATTGTCAAGTAACTCCACTTTCCCTCTTAATCTGCTTATTACAATTATCGAGTTACTCCATCTTAGACTCTACACTCCATACACAAACTTAACAACTCCTACATATTGTCTCCATACTGATTAACTCCCTTCGTAGCCAAACACCCCTTAAGTGATCACATCACAATTAATCCTTTTTCGTTTTGCAGTGTCTAGGATGAGTGTTTGTTGCCTTATTATCAGGATACAAAGTGAATTCTCACAAAAATTTTATAATAAATGTTAACGAGATTCAATGTTAGTTAAAAAGTGTGATTTGGTTTTTTCAACTGTCTGGGAGAGCCTATCAATTATTGACTTGAATTTTACATTGCTGAATTTGACTTGGCATGTTTCTGAATTTTTCTTTATAATTCAATTTTTAACTTGTTGCGTTGCTGCTAAGTATTTATGTTTTCATTTGTGATTCATATTAATAATCTTCAGGAAAGGTCAGGAGCGAGCAGATTTAGCAATCCAAATCCATCAATACAAGAGGGTTTTGATTCTCCGGTTAGATTTTTGTTTCTTGTGTCTTTGTAATTTTTTGTCGCATGGTTTCACTTATAGGAACTCTTCATGCTTCTCAGATCAGGGAAGATCCCCCTCCTTACTCACCCCCTCATATGCAACGATACGAATCATTTGAAAACCCCTTAGCAGGGCGTGGTTCTCAGAGTTTTGGGTCTCAAGAAGAGCGTGCCTCTTCCGGAAATCCACAACGTGGATCCGCTCTCTATGACTTCACTGCTGGTGGCGATGATGAGGTAACCTGCTCTTTACGATTCTATTGTAGTTTCTTTTTGTTTTTTAAATTTTCTCAATGGAAGGATGTGAGGACTGAGAAGGTGTGAGGGGTGCCGAGAGTGGGGAGAAATACTGAGTGATTCCGAAGCACTAAACTTTGATGTTATAATAGTATAATACAAAACGACCTTAATCATTTGTAGTTAAGAATATGCTTTCACATCTAAACTTCATCAAGATGTAAGAAATGCTAATTGGATGGGTGAATCGGATTTTCACTGTTTACATATTTATATAAATGTGTGTGTATATTGGATTGACAAGTTAAATGGGAATTGCAAAATACACCAGATCGTCTGCCTTAAATCCTTCACCTTGAAACAAGTACTTAATGACATCAAAATATTCTTTAAATCATATGCTTGTGGCAATCATTTGGCATGTGGCGGAGAGGCTGGTCTATGATTGGGCTTGATTTAGATTTTAAATTACAAGATTCAAGGTTTTAGAACATGTAGTCTGTGTGCCTTAAAGATTCAAGGAAAGGTATCCAATTGGCCAATCTGAAAAGATAGGTTGAAATTTGAAAAGATCGGTCGAAATTTGAAAAGATAAGCAAAGGCCATGACTATTGGCCTTTTAACATAATGAAGTAAGGCTACTTGTTTAGACCTGCTGCACTTGTGGTTTTTCCAACCCTCGACCTCCATATTACCCAGCTTGGCTGGAAGTCGATCTTGGGAAGAAAACAAGAAGTAAAATCTATATTTTAGAGAACATTAGATTAACGGTCTAAATATTTATTGGTAAAAGAACATGAAGCTACATAGCAAGAATAATAATTCATACATAAAGCTTTCAATGAAGAATGGAGTTGTATTTTAGTGTTGTAGTAGGTTTTGGTCGATTATGTCTACTGTCGTCGATTCTTAAACCAACTTGACTACGCGTTTATATATTAATTATTTTCTTCTGCCTTGCAGTTAAGTTTAACAGCTGGTGAAGAAGTCGATATTGAGTACGAAGTGGATGGCTGGTTTTATGTGAGTGTAATGAAATAGAGCGTGTTTTTTTATTTTATTTTATTTTGGTTTAGTCTACCTGAAGGCAACATTGTTACTAGAACTAATGTACTGTCATTACTATTACAGGTGAAAAAGAAACGCCCCGGGAGGGATGGAAAAATGGCAGGGCTCGTTCCCGTCCTTTATGTTAATCAATCTTGATTTCTGTGGCATGTTAATCATGTGGCTTCCTCGATGAATCCCGACATCATGACATGCCTTGCAAGTTCCTTCTTCCTTTCCATTATTTCTTTGCCGGATCCCACATTTTCTTCAGCGGGGCCTCCACAATATATCTACGGGTTCTGTAGCTGGATACTGCAATTGGTTTGTTCATTAACTTTGTTGCATCCAGATGATGTGTGCTTTGTTATTCATTATCTTTTTGGGGGTACGATAGTCGTGGCAACGAAGCTCATGCATCGTTTGATTTTAACACGATCTTAAATGGGAGGTCATGCTTGGCCAACTATGATGTTGTTCTTGAAACAGGAGGAAGATAGATGGGATGCATTATTGTTAGTGTATGTATTTTATTATAGCCATTTCATCACATTTGTTCTAACGAGAAGTGGAGAGATTTCGAGAGATGATTAGGGTTAGTCTTAGAGTTCTTTATTTAATTCATCATTCTTGTGTAGTTGTGTTGAAATGCAAGGAGAGACATTTGGGATGATGAGTCCTTCGGATGACAACATTAGTGTTTGGCTGCCATGATTTTGTTTGTTAGTAATTTTCAACATCCTTATATTTGTTACCTCAACCAAATTTTACTCTTTTCCAATTTATTTTGAGTCATCTGCTCAAATCACCCAACATAAAATGAAAATTAAATCCATAATACTTCAATTTCAAACAAAAGTTAACCAGCACATCTCAATTGCAATACCTTGATGGATTAGATGGTCAAAATGTTTCACAGTTAAAAATATGAGATTGCATCTGATTGTGATATGAATTATCATATGATTGTTGGTCAAATTACCATTAGATGATACTGGTTGGTATTTGATTGTTTGATCATCGTTTAATTGTTATTTGATGTTGATTGAACTCGAACGTGGACTATAAACTTATTTGTTATTTGATGTTGATTGAACTCGAACGTGGACTATAAACTTATTCTAGTTTTGTTGGGGCTGGGTTGTGGGTCGACTAAAAAGAAATTTGGTAACCCAACTTAACCTAAATTATATATATTAGATAACTCTTTGTTTCAAATTTTATTACTGAGATGGATCGATTTGTAAATTTTTAATATTTTTCATTTGGAATTGTTTAGATGTTTCACATTGAACTTTGTAATAAGTATCACACATAGTTTGAATTTTAAAGGTTGAGTTAGTTTGAATTTTAAAGGTTGAGTTGGGTTGAGATAGAGACTTTTGTTGGCAAGTGTTCTAGGTTGTCAATTTAACCTTGATTTTTAAGTTGGTCTATAAAATATTTTAAATCCAATTTATGTACATTTTATTTGGATTGAGGGGATGCAAATAAGATTGCATGTTTGGAAATAATAAATCTAAGAATAAAATTGTTGAAAATTAAGAATTCTTGAGTTTGGGAATTGGGAATGATATTAAGAAGGTAAAGGAACAAATTATTTTTGTAGTTGATTTGTGAAATTGATCGAGAAAACTCTATAAAATTGTAATATACTAATTCAAAAACGATAAACCCAATTTAAGATTCTGAAAAAAATACCTATTTAACAATTATATTATAAGATTAATTAAATTATAAGTATTAGAATAAGTAATTTGATGAATTTAATTAATTATGAGTCTATGATGTATTAATCAATAAAGTAATTCATAAATTCTAATTAATCAATGATAAACTAATTGTAATTATAATTACTAAAAAATAATTTCATATTAAATTAATCATAACTACAAATGTTTTCAATGCTCTCTCTTCCAATATTTTCATTTTTCAATACTCCATTCATTTGTCACCGTACATCAACTCATTGACAAATGTCATTGTCACACTTTAGGAATTAATTTTGATGATCACTTTCATATGTCCATCTTAGTGTCCAACTTCAACGACCAATTTTTTCATAACCAGACAATCACTCCAATAACAACTCAGACAACCAATTTCGGGCTATGACGAATATTCTTATAGAAACTTCGATGACCACCTTGACGTAGCCAACACTGACAATTGATTATTGTCACTGGCATCCATCAATAACAACTCTGACAACCACTTCAGTATGATCAACTCGAGTGACCAATTTCAATCTCTATCCTTGGTAAACATTCAATTCATGCATTCTATGTCTGTTAAAATATGTTTGGTTATATAAATAATTACAATTGAATTCACGAATATAAAAATGAGTATTAAGAATATGAAAAAGTATGGATTATGAAGGGGAGGAACAGAAAGTTAAGAAAATACAAACAAAAACAAAAGCTCAAAATAAAAATTATAAATAACAAAGACGTGTTTAGTAGATCATTTTCTAGCAAAAAAAAATTATGAAAATGAAGATTTGCTTCAAACTTGGAGGAATTGAAAGTGAAATTGGTGATTAAAAAAAGATTCTTCATTTTGATCGGAAGATGATGAGGGGTTTGAAGGATTTAGTAAATTTAATAATTGAATTTTCAAACGGCTATAGGTCTTTTTTGTCTACATTTGTAACATATAATTTTTTTTCATTTTTTTGTAGATTTATTATTTTTATATTTCTTCTTCGATCTAGATTTATAATTTTGTTTATTCGGATTGTTTTGATAATATCATTCATTCCTATAAGGTTTTCGAAAGAATTTTCTTTTTTACTTCTTGGGTTGTTTTAGTGCCGAAGGAGATTGTATTTTTTCATAACTATATTGGGCAGAAAAGATCCGAGCTCTTGTCATTGTTTGTGGAATTCGTTTTTATTTTTGGTTTTAATTTGAGACCCGTACATAAAGCTAATCCTTCATTATTGATAACGTTAATTGTTCCTTGAAAGGTTTGTCTAAGAGTTTGACGTGCTTTTTCAGCGAATAATTTTGATAATCTTGAAAGGAATTTTTCTTTTCAGTATTGATCATTGCAATCTGTTTGAGTAAAAACTTTGCTTAGAAAAACATCTTTGTACCATCGAAAATCTTGAAGTTTTGGACAAGCAAGATTTGAAAGTATCTCAGAACTTTGTTCCGGGAATTGAACGGGTTCTCCCATAATTTTTTTTGTAATGGTGTAAATTAAGGTTGCTAAAACATATTGGGTTTGATTTATGTCTGCACCACTTTGTTCAACCTTAATGGAGGTTAAAATTCGTTCTTTGTCATCTGAAGGTACATAATTATCCCGCCATCCTTTTAGATTTTTAGTAAACCGAGAGATGAAAATTTGGGCAATTTGATGGTTTGTATTTTGATGTATTTTATAAGCAGTGGCTGCTAAGATCATTTCATGCATTAAATTTAAAATTTGATGTTCGGTCATTCCATCTATGTTCCATTCAGAGATGCCATTTTCTGTATGCTAAGCTTGAGTTAATTGGTTTCTTTCTTCATATTGCATATCAGAAAAGGAAGGTTGAGAATAATAAATTTTTAGTTTCGTATATCTATGATTTGTTATTTTTGAAGAGTAAGATTTTGGAATTGTTCTTTGATTGTTATCTTCGAAATTATGATCTTCAATAGGGTTTCATTTGTAGTATTGATTTTTGATGTGGATGGATTTTTAGAAGTATTTAAATTTAAGTGTTGTAATTGGAGATTAATTTTGTCAAAAACGCTATTAGATTCTTTACTTGAGAAATTAATTAATTTTAAATCTTTATCAGAAATCTCAAAAGGTTTTGTTTTATCTATAGGTTAAGGTTGTGATTAAATAGAGTAATGATAGGTTCAAGTTTAGATTCTATTCTCTTTACTTGGTTGGATATTGTATGTAAAATTTTATTGGAATAATTATTTTGTAATTGTATGTTTTTTTTATATCTTTTAAACTTGGTGGTTTTGTTTTAATTTTAGGGGTATTTATCATTTTAAAAGGACAATCTATAACTTCTTGGTCTTTGCTACCACTACTACAAATTTGGTCATTCTCGACGCACGCAAAGTTTGATTTTTTGATGGTCATGGCAAAGAACAAATATTTTTCTTGATACAATGTTTATCTTGACAGTCATGTACATCAAGAAAAGTCCACTTTTTTGTGGATTCTTTTTTCCTTGATGGACAAAGATTCCTTAGTTTTTCTAATTTCTCTAATCTATAATTTGAAAGCATGCTTAGTTTTTAAGTCTCATTAAGAAAACTAGTTTTCTTAATTATTTTTGTCAATGTACTGGTATTTTGGGATTCCCATATTAAATTGAGTAATGGTTATGTAAAATCTTCTGCTGTCATAAAACTTTTATCTATTCATACTTTTTATAGTCTTTATTGCCTTAACGCGTGTTTTTAATGAAAAAAAGTGGATTTGTAAAAAATGAAGGGGTACATTAAGGGATCTATGTTGGCGTCAACCGACTAGGCGATATAAATCACTAGAAGAAAAAAGTCGTTGGTGATAATATTGTCAAATAAAGAATGCAAAGACGTTGTGATGCTGCATAGCAGTGATCATAAATCAAAGGATATAACAGCCCATATCATGCCCATCAATTCAAGCCTATAAATACAAGTTTACCTCTTTCATTTGTGTGTGTGAGAATGTGATCAAAACGAGTTCAACTTCATCCATACATTTTCTTCTTTAGGTGAGAGCTTAGAGTGAGAGATGTAAATAAATTCAAATCTCATTTCCGCTTAGTGTAATAGGAAAAAATGAAGTCGAAGAACACAAGAGATTATGTTATGTGGCTTGACCCATTTCAATTCCTTGTCATTTTCAATTTCCAATAAGCCTAAAATTTTATTTATGTGGGACTCGTTTTTAATTCGAATATAGAAAGTAAAATTTCAGCTAAAACTACTATAGAAATGAGACCAAGCATAGAGAACGATTCGAGATCCTTGACGAAATGAATGAATGTTAACTAATGTATGTTTATGTGAAATTGTTATGTCATGAATATGTTAAGCATAAAGAAAGGTTTATGAAAGATGAAATTATTTGATGTTATTTATGCGAAATGATGTTTATGAAAAGATATTTAAAAAAGGATTTCATAAAACTTCAATCTTTTAGACATTCTTTCAAAAATTCATCTTTCAACATCAGACGTTTAGGCCAAGCAGATAAGAAAGTTGAAGGATTTGTGGCGAGATGACTCCAGACGTTTTGGAAATAGTTAAGCATTGGTTGTTTGGTCAAAGTGTTGTAATTATGTATCAAACGGCTGTTATTAATAAACGTTTTGACAGGTATTTATTATACTTGGTGTTTAGGTTGACTACTGTTGCGTTTTGAGTTTTGTTGACAGTATAAAAAGAGTTTAGAATAATATTTTGCGATAAGAAAATTTCAAAGTTGTAACAAATTCACATCATATTCCTACTACTTCGACATTTTTGTCACAATACAGTTTGAGGTGTGACAATTTATAAATGAAGAACACTATCACTTTCACGCTTCCATTTCTTTAGCTTTCAATTACATACGTTCCTCGTAGTGTGATGCACACAAAGTAGAATTAGTTCATATGGCATCTTGTTTAGTAAGTGCTACATTAAACGTGTCATTCTTTTTTAGAGAAAGAATGAAGTATTGAGTGTTATCATTCAATTAGAATATTAACTGAGACCTCATTAAACAGGCTAGTAAAACAGTTAAAGTAATGCAATTACTGTACTAAATTCATCCTTAACATACATGCCAGAAATGTAAGTGTGTGTGTCAGCAAGTGTGAAACTTGTGTCCTAATAGAGAGGTTTCTTGTCAATTAATCTTTGAAGCTAGTAGAATTAAGCTTGAGTAGGCGTTTTGAGATAACGCGAGGAAGAGAGTAGAAGGCGAATGAATCAGACAACACGTTGTAAAGAAAGGTAACTCGATACAACAAGATAATGTGATAAGAGAAGGCGACAACAAACACTTAACCAATCCACTGTCTCCAATTTTTTGGGTACTTCAACCAATGTTTGTGTACTTCAAAACCCACAAAATGTCTGTATTTATTGGCAATTTGACAAGTATCACATGACACAAAAGTCCGATGTGAGGGAGAGTAGAAACTAAACACAATGTATAGTGAATAAAATAGGTCTCTCTTATAATGATATTTATAATAATAAGAAACTATTTTATCTCATTCAAATAAAAATTAGAAAAGAAAGAGTATTTTTAGAATTGATTTTTTAAAATGTTACAATTTTGTTTTATTAATAGAAAATTAT
Source organism: Cucumis sativus (assembly GCF_000004075.3). Lineage (NCBI taxonomy): Eukaryota > Viridiplantae > Streptophyta > Magnoliopsida > Cucurbitales > Cucurbitaceae > Cucumis > Cucumis sativus. Next base: position 21,949,527 of record NC_026658.2, read on the forward strand.
TGATGAAATATGAGTACTCTTTTTTTTCTTTCTTTCTTTCTCTAATGTGGTTTAGGGTTTGGTTTAGAATGGTAGGTGGAAGGTCATGTCCCCATTTTTCTTTCCTTTCATCCACACCATCACTTAGGATTCTTTTTCATAAATTATCATAACATAATTTGAAAGTAATAAAAACAAAATTCAAACATCACTTTTTTATTTTTCAAGAAGCTTTAGACTTTTCTAAATTTTTATTTCAATCTTTTACAAATTGTTCATAGAAAATTGAAGTTTTATTTTCCACAAAAACATGTGCACTATTAGTACATTTTAGTATTTTCTACTTTTTAAATATTACCTCTATATATTTACTTACTTAAAAAAACTAAAATAATTACAAGATCTATAACGAAAAATTGTGAAAAATAAAATATTTGATACTAAATTTACACTTCATATAAAATTTTAAATGAAATGAATTTTGTTTTTTAGTAGTTTTGTTTCGGAGAAATTACATTAAATGATAAAAACATTTAGAAAAAAACCGTCAATGTCATCTATTTTTTGCATCTTGCGAATGTGGCAAAATTAGTAATATTAAACTGTAAGTATAGGGTTACGACTTTTAAATTTGTTACTTTTACAATTAGAAAATATAGTGACATGAATGTTATTAATCATCATTTTTTTTGCTATTTTTGCGACAACCATTTTATTCTCTCTATATATAACTCTTGTGAATAAATAGAAATATACTATAATAATGCTTAAGTTTGCATATTAATACAAATAAATCAACAAAAGCGAAAACACTTCAGTTAGATTTTTTGACAAATATGAAATTAGTTTTATTTTTATTTAATAAAAGGTAAAGTATCTTCTTTATGTTTAGGATCATTTATTAATATCTTTTAATAAGGAGTCAGAATTTTTTTCTTAAATATCTCATTTAAAGAAAAAGATATTCCTCATATTTAGAAATATTTTATTGTAAGTTCTTCATTTTTTGTCCTTTAAAAAGAAGTTTGTAAAATTATTCTTCACAGCGGTGTTCAACAGTTTATATTTTTGGTGAAGAATATGTACGAAGGTAAATCGAGTACCTTCTGCATTATGACAGATTATTGAAGATCGTCAAGGAATTTGACAGAGTATCAATTGATAAGAAATATGAATGAAGACTGAGATAATTGTACTGCGGTCAAAGAATTCAGGAGAGCCTGAATTCGTCTCAAGGAGATTCAAGTTTATCGTCAGAGAAAGCCTGAGTTTATACGGTTAAGTTATGATGATAACTTATTAATGTAACTTTTAAGGTTAAGTTACAAACTTTTTAATCTCAACAATATTTCTTATCTGACTAAAGAAGCTCTCCAGATATAGGTTGTATTTGCCAAACTAGGTTACGGAAATGTACTGTGTAATTTGTCTTTCGTGTACTCTAGTTATTCCTATAGTTAAATACTTGTGATATAGCTAAAGAGCATCTAAGCTCATCTCACCTGATTTTCAACTTCGAATACGATATTTGTCATGTATCATGATGACGACGACGATGATGATTATTATTACTACTCTTTCCTTTTGACATTTCACCTGTCCTTTGGTGTTCTCTCTTGTGTCCCACCAACACCTCCATTTGAACAATCCAATATGTGCTTAATAAACAATATTGGTGATCCAATTTACATACAATATAATTCTTACTTCCTCCCATAACTAGATTTTCTAATTTTTAGTTACAATCATCTTTATCTTTGCTTTTCACACCTTAAATCTCGATACCACATGCAAATCCACCTTGTTCATATAGCATTCATTTGAGCACAAAGCATATTCACTCGAACTTCAAGAATATAATCACAGTTAATTAGCATCCAATGTTGTTATTGTTACCGTTTGATCCTCAGAGGTAAAGGTAACAATAATAATAAATTTTAATCACAATGAAAAGTAATGAATCTCATTCATGTCTAGAGTTTCATCGCAATTAGACCCATTTTTATTACCATTTGAAAAACATAAAGCTAAAATTTGGATATATTTTATAAATATTTGGAGTGGTTTTGCAAATATTTATGAAAAATAAAAAGCTGAAATATTTATTATAAGTAAAAATTTGGCACTTCCTCCCCTTTGAAAGGAACGCCATGCAGGAAGAAAGAAGGGGCCAATGTTTCAACATTTTGTCATTTATTGGCCAAAAACTATACCCGTGATTCAAATCAACCATTATATTATTATATGAATCCCTCAACTTTTTTAATTCTTAATTCTTTCCAAGTCAATTTCTTTCCCCAAAAAATCGTTTCTCGAGAATTTTTTTCCCAAAGTAAAAGGCTCATGACTTTTTCCAACAAATTTCTCACTCCCTTTCTTCTTCGTTATATATATGTATATATATAAGTGGAGTACTGAAGTACAGAGCTCACTCTCACTCCCTCCCATGGCTTCCCCCTTCAAACCCCCATTCTTGCTCTCTTTGGCCTTCGCTTTCTTCATTTTGGGTTATTCTTCATCTGAGGAACCAACCCTTTTGACCTTTAAAGCCTCCATTAAAGATTCAACAAACTCTCTCTCGAATTGGGTTTCTTCTTCTCAGACCCATTTCTGTAATTGGACTGGAATTGCTTGTGTCACCTCCTCTTCTCCTTCTTTGCTTTCGGTTTCCGCCATTGATCTTCAGGGTCTGAACCTTTCTGGGGAAATTTCTTCTTCCATTTGTGAACTCCCTCGTTTGGCTCATCTTAATCTTGCTGACAATCGATTTAATCAGCCGATTCCTCTTCATCTCTCGCAGTGCAGGTCCTTGGAGACTTTGAATCTGAGTAATAATCTTATTTGGGGGACGATCCCAGATCAGATTTCTCTGTTTAGCTCTTTGCGAGTGCTTGATTTTGGGAAGAATCACGTTGAAGGGAAGATTCCTGAGGGCATTGGGGCTTTGAAGAGTCTACAAATTCTCAATCTTAGAAGCAACTTGATTTCTGGTACAGTGCCTTCTCTTGTTTTTCATAATCTGACTGAACTTCTGGTCGTTGATTTGTCTGAAAATTCTTATCTGTTGAGTGAAATTCCTAGTGAGATTGGGAAGCTTGAGAAACTTGAGGAGTTGTTGCTTCATAGCTCTGGTTTCTATGGTGAAATCCCTTCGTCTTTGTTGGGCTTGAGAAGTTTGAGTGTTTTGGATCTTTCTCAGAACAATCTCACTGGGAAAATCCCCGAAATGTTGGGTTCTTCTTTGAAAAATTTGGTGTATTTTGATGTTTCTGAGAATAAGCTTGTGGGGTCTTTCCCAAATGGGTTTTGTAGTGGAAAAAGCCTTGTGAGTTTTAGTGTTCATACCAATTTTTTCGCAGGAAGTTTGCCTAATTCCTTGAACCAATGCTTGAATCTTGAAAGGTTTCAAGTTCAGAATAATGGGTTTTCTGGGGATTTTCCTGAAGCTTTGTGGTCATTACCTAAGATTAAGCTCATTAGAGCTGAAAACAATGGTTTCTCTGGTGAAATTCCAGAGTCTATATCAATGGCTGCTCACCTTGAGCAAGTTCAGCTCGACAACAACAGCTTTTCCAGTAAAATACCTTGGGGTCTTGGGTCGATTCGAAGCTTGTATCGATTCTCTGTTTCGCTCAATCGCTTTTATGGTGAATTGCCACCAAACTTCTGTGATTCGCCATTAATGAGTATAATTAATTTATCACATAATTCTCTTTCTGGTCGAATTCCCGAGCCGAAAAACTGCAAGAAACTGGTCTCTTTGTCCTTAGCTGGCAATAGTCTTACTGGAGGAATTCCCACTTCCCTTGCAAATCTACCTGTGTTAACTTATCTTGATCTTTCTGATAACAATCTCACTGGTTCAATTCCTCAAGGACTCGAAAACTTAAAGCTTGCCCTCTTTAATGTTTCGTTCAATCGATTATCGGGCTCTGTTCCATTCTCTTTGATTTCGGGGTTACCAGCTTCATTTCTGCAAGGAAATCCTGATCTTTGTGGCCCTGGTTTGCAAACTCCTTGTCCTCATGGCCATCCAACAAACCATATGTATGGACTTAACAAAATGACATGTGCTCTCATCTCTCTAGCTTGTGTTTTAGGAGTTCTGAGTTTAGCTGCTGGGTTCATTTTGTATTATCGATCCTACAGACCGAAGTCCAGACTCGATAACTGGCATTCGGTCTACTTCTATCCTCTTAGAATCAGTGAGCATGAGTTGGTCATGGGGATGAATGAGAAAACTGCACAAGGATGTGGAGGAGCTTTTGGCCAAGTATTCATTTTAAGCTTACCAAGCCGTGAACTGATCGCTGTAAAGAAACTCATTAATTTTGGGAGACGTTCGTGGAAGTCGTTGAAAGCTGAGATCAAGACATTGGCCAAGATTAGACACAAAAATATCATCAAAATTCTGGGGTTTTGCCATTCTGATGATGCCATTTTTCTGATTTACGAATTCTTACACAAAGGAAGCTTGGCTGACTTGATATGCAGAAATGATTCATGTCTGAATTGGAATGTGAGATTGAGAATTGCCATTGAGGTTGCTCAAGGACTAGCGTACATTCACAAAGACTATGTCCCACATTTACTTCATCGAAACGTCAAGTCGTCGAACATTCTACTGGACGCCGACTTTGTCCCAAAACTCACTGATTTTGCTCTTCACCATATTGTTGGAGAGTCGGCATTTCACTCGACAGTAGCTTCGGAATCTTCTCACTCCTGCTATATTGCACCGGGTATACAGTTTTATTGTCAACATTGAATTAGATAATTAGTAAGCTAGGGTGCTTTAAAAACTTTTATGATCCAGAAAAACATCATTTTTATTGGAGTTGAGTTTAGGATTCTTTTGATAACTATTGTCCCATTTAGTAATCATTTGGTATTTGGTTTTTAGTTTTTCAAAATGAAGCCTATAAATATTAATTCAACTTCTAAATTTCTTTCTTTATTCTTTATTTTCTAGCAATGTTTTGAAAAACCAAGTGGAAGTTTCCAAAATTAGAAAAAAAGTAGTTTTTCTTTTTTTTTTTCTTTTTAAAATTTGGCTAAGAATTGAACCCTTTTGCTTGAGAGATATGAAGACCATGGTAAGAAATTAGGAGGAAATAAGCCAATTTTCAAAAACAGAAAATGAAAATTCTAATGGTTATCAAACATGGCTTGATTTCACGAGTAACCTAACCAAGTTCATTTTCTACTAAGATCCACAAGTCATTGTTCAAAATATGTTGCCAGTATAGTATTCAAGGGTAAGTGAAGTGGTATCTAAAGAGTCATATTTCATTTATCATTCTTAATACAGAATATAAATACAACAAAAAAGCAACAGAGCAAATGGATGTGTACAGCTTTGGTGTAGTGTTGCTAGAACTCTTGACTGGTAGACAAGCCGAGCGATCGGAATCAACAGAGGACTCTCTTGATGTCGTTCAGTGGGTGAGAAGGAAGGTGAACATAACCAATGGAGCTTCCCAAGTCCTGGACCCGAGTGTCTCAGAACATTGTCAACAACAGATGCTGGAGGCTCTAGACATTGCTCTCCAATGCACTTCTTTGATGCCTGAAAAACGACCTTCGATGCTCGAAGTCGCCAAGGCCCTTCAACTGATTGGCTCGACAACAAACCTTCAGGATGCAACCTTCTTGGGTGCAGAGGATAGTTCGGTTTCAAGCTGAAGATCTCTTGCTCCATGACTTGTTTCTGTATATCCAAATTCACATATCTTTCTAGGAGACCTTTTTTTATTGATGTTTGGGGCATGGTATTTCTTAGTGTACTCAACAATCAGTGGTAAATACAGGATTTGTTCAAGTTTCCTATTTTATTTTATTTTTCATTTTGATTTTCAATTGAAGTTACTTAAATTTTGGTGTAATGTAATGGCTTTGGAGTTTTGTGAGGAAGCATATGATCATTTTTGATGTTTTTATTTATGTATACAACATTGGAGTACCATAAACATGTACTTCTATAATTTTTAAATATATAAACTAGACAGTAGATATGGACATCTTTTGGTATTTTTATTCTTTTATATTTAAGAGTATTTAGGTTAACATATGCCTATCTTGCCTAATCTTGCGAGACAATTCATCTTATCCTACAATATTTGGATATCAAAAAAGCTTGTAGAAAATTAATTCTTACTTAGGCGGCCAACATATATTAAATCATTGACCTTTTAGCCATTTATTTAGATATCTTTTTTGTTATCATTGTAATGCCTAATTTATGTTCATTATTTTAGTTCTTATAGAAAATGATAGGTTTATTATTAGAAAAAGTTGATTTTGATGCAAGTGTGGTTCAATATCTAGAACTTGGTCTTGTGCTAGAAAACAAAGTATATGACAAATTTGTGAGTAGGGTTGATTGTTTTCAATTAGTTGCAGAAGATGAGGTGTATTCCAAATGAAGAATCCCAAAAGGATATGATGAATGCTCAAAATCATACATGTACATACCTGCACTCCAATGCCTTGTTAAGAAGTAGGAAAGGAGTGGAAGTGTGCAAGAAAAGATGTTCAAATCCTTCTGATTTCGAAGAAAGTGTTGGTTGGAGGGGTTGAAAAGAGTGCTGAAAGGGTGATAGTGATAGAGATCAGGAGGAGGCAAGGCAACAATGGTGGAATCAGAATGATCGGTAGATAAAATATGAGGAGCCCAAAATGGTGGAATCAGCTTTATAAGCTTAAATGAGATTTATTAGGAGGTTTGCTTGTCGAAAATAAGGGGAGTTTCAAACTGATTCTTTTATTGTTATTATTATTATTATATATAACGACTTTGAGAACCTTTAAGAAAAGGCCACGTTTGATTGACCCATTCTAAATTCTAATCCGCCATTGAAATCTGAATTTCAAGCTTTTTTTTTTTGTTTCCCTTTCCCTCCCTCCCTCTCTCTCTTCTTCAGACATATTCAACAATTTTCCAATCAATCTCCCCTTTCAATCCTTCCTCTCACTCCCAACAATTTCTCTGAAGAAGAAGAACCAAAAGGTTTTTGTTGTGTTTCCCTTGCCTTCACCAAAATGGACGCGGTATTCTTCTCTAAATGCATCTTTATTTTCAATTGCTTCCTCGAATTTCACGTTTTAACGGTCAACAACCATTATCTTTGTGTTTTAGGAATCTCCCAATGTGGATCTTCCCACCACGGATAAAGAAATCATACCGGAGAAGATTGAGGATGAAGAGATCAAAGAGCCTTTCATTCATTGCGAGCTTTGCGATGCCGAAATTGTTCATAAACTTGCTCAGGTTCTTCTTCCTGGATTGTCCACCGCTTGTGTCGATAATACCAGTGGCGACATCTTTCGAACCCCTGGCTCAGTGGCTGCCGATATCAGGAAAGAAATGGTGGATTATCTTACAATGAGGAGCGAAACTTGTGTTGCCGAATCTGTAATTTTAGATAATCCCTCAGAAGCTGAGGTATCTGATCACCCTTACGACATTATCTCTGATTTTGTTGATGATTTTTCTGCTACCAAGAGAAATTTGTTTAGTAGAGTTTCAGGATGGATTCTAAGTGAAAAAAGAGAGGATAAGATAGATGATTTCGTTCAAGAAATGGATGTTAATGGCTTTTGGCCACTTGATAGGAGAGAAGCAATTGCTCAAACTTTGCTTAAGAATGTAGATTTTAAAAGTGAGTTTCATTGTGATAAGAAATTTCACTCTGTAGAAGAACTAGCTGGGCATGTTGAAAACTGTGGCTTTAGGTCTTTAACTTGCACAAATGAAGGCTGCACTGCAAGATTTTGTGCAAGCCACGCAGAACAGCATGATTCCATTTGCCCCTTCAAGATAATTTTATGTGAACAGAAGTGTTCTGCCTTTATTATGAGACGTGAAATGGATCGCCATTGTATAACTGTTTGTCCAATGAAGCTTGTGAATTGCCCCTTCCATAATTTGGGTTGTCAATCCCCTGTTCCTTATTGTTTGATAGCGCAACATTGTTCAGAGAGTTTTGATTCTCATTTGCTCCACATTCTTCACTCTGTACACAAGGAAGCCAATGAAGAGACTCTTATACATAGACAGCAACAGCTTGAAGAGGTGAGGTTTTGCAAAGTTATTTGAATTCATTTATAACTTTTCTAATGGGAATTTACTTTGTGGAATCACTGCTAGAGTTATCAGACAAACTGAGAAAAACATTCATATATCAAAGTGTGATCTGATATGAAATATGCTCATTTTGATTTATACTTTGACTGTGATAAGCATATTGATTTTCCATGGGCATGAGTCTCATAAAGATTTTGTATGCTTTGTCTGTATGAATTTTCGGTTCTCATTGAACATAAATATTAGAATTACACTTCATCTTGATCATAAGGAGGAGTGCATCTTTTGTGATTTAGTTTTGGTTTAAATATTTGACTAGCTAAGAGACCTCACTTGTATATGATTAAATACTTAACTGCACTAGACTTAATGAGACAATAAATGGTGCAGATGTGATCTGGAGTTAAGTTTGCTCTTTGGGTGGATGTGAACTCAAATTTAGCGTTAATGAGCTTGATTGACCCCTAATATTTGGATGAGAATAGATTTTATGTCAGTAATTGTTGTTTTTGGTTGCTACTTTTGTAATTAGTTAATAGTTTCAATTTGTGTGTATGTATATATGTATATTTCTTTGAGTTAATTTGTTCTTGTAACCATAAGATGTATGCCCTCATTGTGATTTAATTTAACCTTCCGTTCATTTATATTGGGTAAAATCATAGGAAAACCTTAGGTGCAGATAGTATGTGGTATAATTTCTCTCCTAATCTATAAATGATTTGAGTTCCATTCACTTTATTTTATGTTACCTTCAATCTGTTTAATACCTATTCTTATAGTACGCATACAGTCGTAATATGATTAGTATGCTTATCACACACATCCTGACACAATGGAATCCAAGACCCTGGATGAATGGGAAGGAGGTATAAAGAGAAAAGATATAGCTAATTAGCTGTGTCCCTTTCTCTTTCTTTTGTGGAAAAGCTAAATAGTTGAGAACTTGGATTCAATCTTCGAGATAGATACCTCGATTTGATTGAATGGTGGTAATTAAGTCATCCTAGTGGGTCAAGCTGTTAAGTTTAGAATAGGTAAAGGACTAAATTTATGCTAAAATTTAAACTTCTAAGAGTACTGATGTTAACAGTGCTGTATAATCTGGAGTCTATTCATCGTGTATCATATAAGACAATGATTGTATTCAGTAAGCTTCATTTTCATCAATTACATTTGTGTCTTTATGTCTTTTCTAATTACATTTCTAATGGCTCTTCCAGGCATCATCACTTGACCACCTTAGAGGTCTTCAAAACTTGAGATTGTTAACCTCGAAAATCAAAGAAATGGATTCTCAGCTAGGACCGTTAGTAGTCATCTGCAGGGTCGAGGACACGGAAGAAGCAAAGGATGACTCTGACAAAAGTGACGAAGAGAAGGAGGCTTCTAAAGTAACTGAAAACACCAAGGACGCTGCCTCTAATGTAACCCAAGAAACGAAGGAGGAAATGCCTAATGGAAGTGAAGAAACAAAAGATGGCTCAATTGCAAATGAAGAAGAAAGGAAAGATGCATCTCCTACTGTAATTGAAGAAAGGGAAGCCATCATGTCTAGTGTAATTGAAGAAACGAAAGACGCTTTTAAGACAACTGAAGAAACGAAAGACGCTTCTGGCAAAAAAGAAGCCAGTGATGCTTCTTCTAGTGAAAGTGAAAACGAAGAGACGAAGGAAGCTTCTGACAAAAAAGAAGCCAGCAATGCTTCTAGTGAAAAAGAAGAAACGAAGGACGCTTCTGACGAAAAGGAAGCCAGTGATGCTTCTAGTGAAAAAGAAGAAACGAAGGATGCTTCTGACAAAAAAGAAGAAGCCCATGATGCTTCTAGTGAAAAAGAAGAAACAAATGATGCTTCAAATGAAAAAGAAACAAAAGATTTGTCAAATTCAACTGAAGAAACAAATGATGGTTCTAATGCAAAGGGAAAGATGAAGGATGATTCGGATTCAGAGGAAGAAATGAAGAATGCTTCTGATGTAAAGGAGGAAGAAGTGAAGAACGATTCTGATTCAGAGGAAGAAATGAAGAACGATTCTGATGTAAAGGAGGAAGAAATGAAGAACGCTTCTGATGTAAAGGAGGAAGAAGTGAAGAACGATTCTGATTCAGAGGAAGAAAATAACTATGATTTAGCAAAGGTGGAAGAAGTGAAGAAAGAAAGTGAAGAAAGTAAGGAGGAAGAAAAGAAAGATGCTTCAAATGTAGTAAAAGATGATGAAGATGAAGCTGAAAGATAAAAAAGAAAACACCATTTGGTGATGAAAGTGCAACTACAAAATGCTTGCTTCCCATCATCACATGGTCAGTTTCCCTTTCTTCAAACCAAAACAAAAATTCTTTTCCCTCTTGTTATTCTTTCTTATACAATATGATTCATATTTTCCCAAATTATATATATATATATTGTAAACTACTTATATTACTACTACACCCTATAAATTCTGTGTTCCTCCCATTTAAACTCTTTTAACTGGGACGCAAAATCGTCAAATGTTATAAACGAAAAAACAGAGATTAGGATTAGAAAAAGAAAATGTAGTGATGAGAATGTCACAAGATTTGAATTTGTGCATAGTATTAACATTGCTAAGTTGTAATCATTAGTACCAGAAGTAGTAAAAAAAATACAAGGATCGAAGATTTTTCCTTTTTGGGAAGAATGAGTAATTAATTGAATTACAATCCAAAATAGGGAGAACCCCAGAAAAAGAAATGAAGAATTATGACGTTGAGTCCTCCTCCTGCAGCAGTGGCAATGGCTTTGTACACAAAGGACAAGAATTGTGATTCTTAAGCCACTTGAAGATGCATGATTCATCATAAACATGCCCACACCGAATCCTTTATCACCTCCCTCTTTTCACAATGGACTTTTAAAGAGAGATAAAAACAGAGCATTGTGGTATGGAATCCTTGGAGTGGAGTTTCATGGAGGATCTAATAAGCTTTTTCGAACAAATGATATCTGTTCCTTTGGTCATCGGACGTCCACATCAATTCCATTGCCTCTGCTGTTGGATCGGAGCCGTACAGACGATACTGAATCATATTAAAATTAGCAAAACACTTTGTTAATTGGATTGGAAATTCTTTGTTTCACTTAAATTCGATTAGCTTCCAACTGGAGTTCTAATTAGTCAACTTTTAGATTTGAGGTTTTTTGAATGGCTTTTACAAAATGTGAACCCTCCGTCCTTGGACCAATGAACATGAATTTTAAATCCTAAATACCTCAAATAATATATATATAAAAGTTCTCGGGTCTTTATAATATTTATATTTCAATTAATGGATTCCGATCACCAAAAATCTCGAAGTGGCAGAAACTCATGTTGAGTGTGTGTAGTGAAAGAAAGGGAACAAGAACAAAGCATAATACACAAAAAGTGAATCGTAAATATATTGTATTTTCAATCACATGTATTTACAATAAATAAAATAATATATATATATATATATATACACGTACTCACATACGAAGAATTTTTAAATATGATAAATCTGTTTAAAATATAACAAATTTCATATTCTATATATAAACGAGTAATAAAACTTATTAATGTCTATCAATAATAAAATAAATATTGTGAACATGAGCTCAAGTCAAGTAAGATCAGTATATTTTCAAAGACAAGAGATCGCAGTTATTAAAACGTTTTTAAGAGTTTTGTTATCCCAATTTATTTATATATATATATATATATAAGAAATTATAGATAGTTGAGTTTAAATATTTATAAAATTATACGTTTAGGGAGAGAAAAGAGATGATGGAGAAAGAAGAAAGGAGGAAATAAGAAACAAAAAGAAAGGAAGAAGTGGTTTGTTGTAACCAAGCAAATAGGACTTTGGAGAGTAGAAGGTGGAAAATAATTGGAATGTAGAAGTGATTATTGAAAAAGGATATTTGAATAAATGATGAGCCATCCGTTGAAGCAGAGTAGCCAGTAGGGTCACCATCGTCATTTGTCGGTGCCCCCCCACCTGAAGATCATGTGACGCTCATTTGACTCAACCAAATTCCTATTTTACCCCCTACCTCTCACCTTTTTATTTCATTATTATTATCATTATTATTCTCATCTTCAAACAACAACAACAATCATATTCTTCTAAACCCTTCACCACAACCTACAATAGTAGATCCAAAAATATACGTTACCAATACACACGTCTATATAATTAATTCTTTGTTTCTCGATTACCCGATATTACACTTTTAATTTCTAAAAATTGCATAGGGTAGTATTTTAAGAATATAATATAGTAAATATAGCACGTTGCGTTCAAATTTTACAAATATGACAAAATTTTCACTTATAAAACTACTCTCCATCTTACGTTTCTTATTATTTCTAAACTACTTTTCAATAACTTATTTTTCTCTCTTTTTAATCTCCTACCCATTATTTATTGGGGTTGTTGCAAATTTAGCAATTAAATTCAAATTAATTAAGTATATAGCACAATTTGTCAAATTCTATCAATGATACAAGTTTATCACTCATAAACCATGTTGCAAATATTGGTCAATCACTGATATATCATATGAGTCTATCAGCAATACAAGTCTATCAGTGATAGTTTTGCTATATTTGCAATTTTTTTAAAATGTTGTTGTATCCTTAATTATTATTGCTAAACTAGTCATCCATTGCAATTTCCCTTATTTATTTATTCTTCCACTTTTTAAGGCTCTAATTATTTGTTTATTCTTATACTGAAAAAATTGTTTATTTTTTCTATCTTAATCTTGATTTTAGAATATCAATAATACAATAATTGCAATGAAATATAATGGTTGTTGATCGGAGTAATTTAACTTCATTTGTGATTTTTTTTTTTTTTTACTTTATTCGATGTGTATTTTGAATTGAATCTGATTCCAAGTGATTTTGTTTTATTTTTTTTTTACATTGATTTTGTTTTGGTTTTACTTTGTCTCAATTTTGTATATCAATGTTGTGATATACTTATACTATATGTATTAGTTGGTTAATATACTTACTGCGTTACTTTTGTTTTTTCAAATTTTATGCAGTTCATTGAAGTATTATTAAGTATATGAATGATGTAACTCAATATATTATTATTAAGTATATGAACAATATATTGTTAAAGCATATCAGCAAAGTGAATCATTATCAAGTATATGAATCAAGTTTACAAGTGTATATCAAGTGTATAAGTAGGACTTCAAGCATATCAACTATATTTAATCAATCAAATGTACAAGTGAAGAATACCAAGTGTATCTGCAGTGCATCGGGTGTATCAAACATATCATGTACATCAAACATATCAAATTTGTTGAGTGTACCAATGAAGCATAACAAGTTTATTAGCGGTGTATCAAACTTATAAATGAAGTCTTTAAGTATATTAAACTATCAAGGCCTAAGGGGTATTAAGTGTATCAAGAAAAATCAAATGTAACAAGGAGTACTATAATGTGTATCAAGATATTTCAGGTGTGTATCAAAAGATATCAGGTGTATCAAAGAGTATCAGGTGTATCAAAAAGTATCATGTGTATCAAGAAGTATCAGATGGGGTATTAGGTGTATCAGACATGTATAAGGTGTATCGAATGCATATTAGTAACTAGGACATTTATGACATTTTACCTCTTGATGTATGGGTTGGACTTTATTTTTGTCATTTTCGCAAATAATAAAGTGTAAGTGCTATGAACTTAATTATTATAACTTATTATACCATTTTTGCAAGTGCCCCTTTAACTTTTAGTTCTCTCTCTTTGGTTAGTACGTTTCAAAATTTTATATTTTAATTTTTAACTTTATTTTTTCTATGTATTTGGTTCTTATTATTAATGTTTATCAACTAATTAAAAAGAAGGGTAAGAATAACAATGAATTAATTTTGGCTAATTTTCCATCCCTATCAAATATTTAAATCAATTAATGAGAAGTTAACGTAAATGATCAAAGTGAGCATTTGCGAACACTCAAGAATAAACACGTAAAATAATGAAACTTATGTTGGAATTTATGTCCTAGAATTCATAGTTTCTAATTTCAAATCATATTTTGTTTTATTTATTCAATAAAGTGGTTACTGAAAACTTATTAGTAAAATTGAATACTATAATCTTGAATTCAATAAACTAAGGTCCTGAGCCTATCTTGAGTAGACTTGAATTTTATGTATAGATATAAACATGGATCAAGTTCAGCTATATAACCTAAACGGTCTATAACATTATTGATGCGGTATGCTTTGTAGTTAGTACAAATGATGTGATCATGAATCGTTCATGTGGAGACACTTTTTACTCCTCTGATAGAACTTCCTCTTATTCAAACACTTGAACTAATTCTTCTTCAAACATGTCACACCCTGCGACCAGATGGAAACTTGCCACCTAGACATCCATCGTGTACCTCCCTGTGAGATGACACACGAACGCCTAGTAAGCGGAACAACTCTTTTTCTTACCTTTTTACAACGCATTTCTTAAGCCTTAGAGGCTTTCACAAACTTCTTGCAGCAGAAAAACAACTCTTTAACTTAGCTTCGTCGCCTAGCTTCTTAACATTTAAACTTGACAACTTGTAGGTGATAAGCACAAAAGAAAAACACAGCAGAAATAACAAATTAAAATTCCTCTCTTTATTAAATGAACACTTTTACAAAGTTCACAAATTATAAAAAGGACAACCTTTAAACTTTGCTTTGTAGGAAATAAAACCCTAGTTTGATCTTCTTACGTCCTTCATTTTCCACCAAGATGTTGCTCCTCGCGCCAAAGTGTTCTACAGTAGTATAAGAATCCAAATCTTAGTCCTCTTCCTTGAATTATCAACAACCTAACTCAAGGACAACCTTAAGGGCTTCCTGTCACACCTCGCCCTATAAACCTGCTTGCTTGTCTCGCAAGATGTGGTGCGACTCTTGAGCATCCTTGACGTGGTTAAAGGCCAAAGACACTCATCCTAACTTCCTTAACTTAGCTTAATCACTGGAACACTTAACTTAATAAAATTACTTTTGGCTATGCAGAACTTAACACGAAAAAGATAAAACAAACTTTAACTTTTATTACCAACAAGGCGTTTTAGTACAAGACAAGATATCAATTCATATAAATATATTATTTCAGATAACACATCTTTTCACATAATTGAATCATCTCAAATAAACACACATTAGTTAGCAGTCATTCCTTTCGCCATAGATCCTGAATCACTCTCTATGTTGTATCACATAACTTCTCGTTTAGACTACTGAGTTCTTCAGCATCCAAGATTATACGATTCGTCCTTGTTGCTCATGCCGCTAAGCTTTATACGCTCCTTTCAACACATAAGTCAACTTCTTATCACCATATAACCTCTTTCATTCAATGATGAATTTTACTCTTTATGTGCACATAAAAGTTAACATCATCTCAAGGAAACAACTAATAGTTTGAAAATAATTTCATATTATTGAAATCATAATCATCAAATCAATCTTTAACATTATAAATCATGCTTGAAACCATAGAAATTTCTTTTGAAACACTTCTCATTTGAATTCTTCTTTCAAATCAGTAAAGAGAAATCATAATAAAGATTTTAACATGAAAGCTTTTAAAAGTTATTCACAAAACTTTTAAGAAGAAAACACTCATGAACCAAAGTCCTTCTTCTTCTTTTCGCAAGCCTCTTCTCGTGTAGCTAAACCAACAAGTCTTCAATACTTCAACACTTGACAAATTTCAACCAATATTAGTATTTACTTAATGACCCAAGTCCTCTACTTATAGAGATCTTAAACCAGCTTAGTCATGATTAAGCTCTTCTCAGATCGCTAGCTCCTGCTTCTTAATGGAGCACGTGTAAACTTAAGATGTGTTCTTAATTATGCTTAGCTTGAATTTCACACATGGCCCATTAATCACACTTGAAAAATTTCTTCGAACTTTTCTTACTTCTTCTCGTCAAACTTCATTACGCGAATTACTTTAAACACAACCTTCTTATCGCTTAACCCCTTCAAAAATCTTCCTCGCAAATTACTTGAATCCTTTTGCGAAAACCATTCTAAAACACCTATCCTGAACACTTAGCCAAAACTCCCACTTTTTAACTTAAATTTTAGGTATGGATCTTAAACTTTTATTTCTTTCTTTGTCGTTAAACACTGCTCTTTGTAGCTAGTACCTAAAAGTGTAAAGGTGCAACTTCATCCTTCACCTCGGTCACCCAACCACCAGCTCTCTTAGCAGACCACGTTTAAGGCTATCCTTTCCCTGACTTAGCTTTTTGGCTCTCTGGCTCCCTGGGTTTGGACTTACCAGCTTGGGTTTGCACTTGCCTTTCTTTTGAGTTGGGTCATTCTCGTTAAGAAGCGATGCACTTACCAACTACCTTCTTAGACACAAGATGAGATATCATGGCTAGCATGCCATGTAAAACTATAGAATAACTATGCCTTCCCTCCTTACCTAGGCTACAACGTTTGAGATCCATCATTCACTTTGCTTCAATGCCTGTCAATCTGGAGAGGGGAAAAAACTTAAAGCATAAGTTAAACAGACTTAATGAGTGGTGGATGTAAGAAAACCTTTTAAGGAAAGCACTGCAGAATCACAATAACAAGGTAAAACCGCACACATAAGTCTCATTTCATCAACCACAAACAAAACAATCATGAGTACAATAAGAGCCACAAGCACAAACGCTTAGATCATCTCGCAACACATGCTCATTACTGAGATCCATAATTCTCCCCTCCCCTGGACCTGTGATTCACATTCAACTAGCATCACGCGAGTTACCTAGGATTTTCACCAACGTCCAGGATTAAACACACATTACAACTCACCCCGACCTGCAATTCTTCCCACGCCTAGACCTGGAATTCACATTCAATCAACATCACACGAGTTACCTGGAATTTCCACCAGCATCTTGTGATAAATCTCTTTTTCTCACTTATACAATCACCACAATCAACAAACATAAAAGTTATCTCCCCAACTCCCTTTCTTCACAAATCATCACAGTAAATAAAAATAAGCAATAAGCATCAATGAATGAATACTTTCAAACAATCATAAATAAAGTACCTCTTTCTCATGTCAATGTTATAAAAAAAATAACAATTTATGGAAATCATTCATAAAACAATTATTCCATTAAGGAAAGATTCACCATTACTCTACTCATGAAAGCTACTCAAAACACGACATTTATTATAACTCATATTCAAGCATAGAAAAACATTTGACCATAAATAACAGCTTAGAAATCGCGTTGAAATCTTGTTTTTTCATTTACAAACAATTAATCATTTACAAGGATCACTCACAAAAATACTTAGCCTCAACTCCTTTCTTCTATGCTTTTGGCTTTCTCTTATCGCCTAGTGGTTCCCACAACCAATTGTTCAACATCCAGAACTTTCCCTTGTCACTTTCATAAAAAAATCTAACACTTTCGAACAAAAACTTTCGTTTTTCTTTGATCTTCGATCCTATTTATAGTGGCCTTTCACATTCAAGGGTCACATACACACTTTACACGTGTCGCCTTACTAATCCGCCGCGCCATGTAACCAACCCAAACTCGACACATAGGCTAAAGGCCAGTGTCGATTAGACATTCCCTTGAGACGCACGCCTTAGCTCCTTGAAAAGCTAAACTCTTTAATCGTTTGACTCTTTTTATCTCCTTGGAAAACAATAGACATTTACTTTTCTTAGCGAGTGACACATCTCAATAGGACACCTACTTCTTTGCCTCATTCTTTCAGGCGTAGGTACTTCTCCTCACTTTACTACGCTAAACGCCTAACCTTTGGCATTCAACACAAGCTCTTCCTTTCCAGCTATTCTTATCGCGTTGCTTACCTTCACGCAATAAAACTTAAACTTAAGCATTCTTCTTTGATTCGTCTTTCCTCTTCTTGCATCCTTTCTCGATGGATGTACCATATATTTATACTTATATGAAATAACTTTCCCAACAAGGATCCTCTTCATAAGACTTTCTTTCTCTGAATCACGGCCTCACAAAACCTATTTATACTCTTCTCAAATCAAGATAGTCAATATTACACTTTCCCAAATCTCGATAACTCATACTTAATGGGTCACACGTGTTAGTTTAGTATCATTCTTAAACCATGCTTAGCTTAAACCTAACACTTGTTTAGTTGACTAATCAGGCTCCTCCTTGCCTACCTTGTCACCTGATAATTGGTTAAGTGTTTCCTGTCACCTTCCCTTCTTGTGTTATTTTGTTGTATCGCGTTGTCTTTCTTATCTGATTCCTTCGCCTTCTGCCCCTTTCCTAGTATTATCTCAAAATGCCTACTTAATCTTAATTATCCGAACTTCAAAAATTAATTTACAAGAAACCTCTTTATTAGGATCCAGGTTTCACACATGGGTAGCCAATTGTTGTTTACCATTTTTTAGTGACTATTGTTAGGCAATTGTTGTTGACCATTATTGGACGATTGTTGTCAGCCAACTTTGATCGACTACTTTTTGGTGATTGTTATTGGTTCATTTTGTGAACTGTTTTCTGCAACCATTGCTAGCCAACTTTAATCGACCATTTTTTTTATAACAATTGCTAGCTAACTATTGACGACTATTCTTGATAATCATTATCTATTAACTTTTTTTATCGTTATTTGGTGACCATTGTTGGTCAACTTTAGAGATGTACATAAATTAGGTTGAATCAGGTTGGAGGAAAAATATGGATCAACCCAAATTATTCAAGTTGGCAAAAAATGAACCTTATTGATTCAATATGCAAGGGTCAACCTAACCCAACTCAACCAAAAAAATTAAGGTTGGGTTGGGTTGAGTTGGTAGATTGATTTTTTTCTCTCTCTATAATTGCTTAGAGTTTAGGGAGTGTCGATGGAAATGGGATGGGAAACCAAAACAACTAGAGAAAGAAAAACACATGAAAACCCATAAGTCATTCCAATCATCTTCAAGGTATCAAATTAACAAATACTAGAGTTAAACCAAAAGAAGTCAAAAGAAGAAGAAAACCCCAACAACAATGCATAAAGAACAATAGGCAAAAGAAAAGAATAACACCAAGAACAAAAGATTTACCTCACACGTTGCCCAAAAAAAACAAAGCCAATAAAATTGATAGCTAGAATAATTGATTTTAGGAAAAAAAGAGATACTCAAATGCAAAATTGATGGATAAAAAACATGAAAAAGTGAAAGGCAAAAAAAAAAATGGACTAACCTGAAGAATGTAGAGCGACCAAGAAGGAAGAAAGAAAAAAAGAGGAGAATGGGGTTTTGTGAGAGAGATGAAAAGTGCTAACCCTTAGCCAACTTTCATTAATCGTTGTCTACCAACTATCGTAGATCGTTTTTCAGTGACCATCAACACTCAACTTTTTTTTACCATTTTTTATGACCGTTGTTGGCCAATTTTCATCAATCATCTTTCGATAATAATTGTTGGCCAATAATTGAAAATCGTTTTTTGATGACCTTTGTCGACTGCTATTCGGTGACCATTGTTTGCTAAACTTTCTTTGATTGTTTTCATGATCATTGCCTGTCAACTTTTGTTGATCATTTTTCGGTGACCATTGTTAGCTTACTTTCGTTGACCATTTTTTGGTGACCGTTACCTATCAACTTTCGTTGATCCTTTTCCATGACTGTTATCAGCCAACTGCCAACAACCAGTTTTCGATGACTATCGTCAATTGACTTCCAACGATCGTTGTCGCCAACCTCTAGATATAATTTTATAGTAACTGTTTCTAGTCACCTTCAACCACTATCCTCGATGACCGTTACCAAAATTCTATCAAAATCTCCACAGACAAATTCTTTTATTATAGTTTGAAATTAGGTTAATTTTCATAAATATAACAAAACACCAAAATATTACGGCCCGTGTAACAAAATCAAAAAGTCCATGAAGTCAGCTATTTATTAAAAGATATTCAGGTTTACTCTTCCTTTATATCTTCTTTCTTCTGTAATTTTTCTTTTTCTTTCCATTGTCTTTTTCTCTTCTTCTTATGCAATTTTTCCTTTTTTTTTTTTTTGCTTTTCAAATTGTTATTTTTTTCACGATCGTGTATCAAATATAAAAAATCTATTTTTTTTAAACTATTATTTGGTTGTTCAAGATCGTGAAAAAAATCGTTGGGATATTGGATAGCCAAATCTAAACGATCGTATACTAAAAAATCTTGAAAAAAAATTATTTAAATTTGGCTACTCAAATTTAAACGATCAAATCTAAACGATCGTGTAAAAAGAATAGTCAAATCTACGATGGTGTACCAAATAATTTTGAAAAAAAAATTGTTTAGATTTGACTACCCAAATTTAAACAATCAAATTTAAATGGTCATGTACAAAAAATAGTCAAATCTAAACAATCGTGGAACAAAGAATCTTGAGAAAAAAATTGTTTAGATTTGGTTCCAAACTAAATGATAGTGCAACAAAGAATAGCCACATTGCGCCAATTAATCACGGAGACATTTTTTTATATTTTAATTGTGGACTTGTGAGCTTTTTCCGTTTTCAAAATTATTACATATAATAAAATTTTACCACTTTGTTATATTTTTTACAAAACCCCTTGAAACTATATTGACAAAAAAAAAATATTTAGTATATAACAAATCAAACAACTTTTTACCTAAAGACACTTTTGGAAAAAAAAGTTGCCAAACACATGAGTTTTAAGAAAAAATGTTTAAATGGAAATGTAAGAAAACATATTTTTCCTAAGTCGTTTCAAATAGACTCATATTATTAATTTTGAAACATTTAAAGTCAATTCAAATTTAACTGAACCAACATAAGTAGGTATTAACGGTTAATAATACTCTGTTCACCTCAATAAAAATGAAGAATTACCCAAGAAAAATATGAGACATGATTGTAAATGGTAAAACTGTTGAAAATATTTACAAAACATAGCAAAATTTTATATTTTTTCAATAATGAAGATTAATAAGCACGACGTGTGAGGAATAGATCTAAAATTTATTATATATACATAATTTGGTGATTGAGTATTAGAAAAAAAAGGTCTCACAGTCCACTAAAGTTTATCCATTCTTTTTGGAGGGTCCGTCTGAATACATTGTTGGGAAGGAAAAAACAAAAAATGATTGGAATAATTTAGAGTTCATCCTTACTTTTTTTTATACAAGATTAGATGTAATCACGTGAATCCATAACTCTATGATAGCTCTCTAATAACTCTATGATAGTCGTCTGATTTCATTAATTAGTTTTCATATTTATCATATACACAATATGTAAAAAATAGGTGATATGAGCTGTTTTTTTTTAATTCTTTTATCATCTAATGCAATTTTTTTAAAATTATTATACAGGTGAAAATATTGATAAATGCTGATAAAAGTGTACATGATAGTTTGATTTAAGGTTTTAAAAATCCATAAAGTTTTGAAATAGAATACCTTATGATAGAATGTACGGAAATTTTGTTAATCGATGGAAAATGCTTTCAGAATTTTGTGAACAAAAATTATGTTTATATTTAATTTATGAAATTAAACATGAAAATCGTGTAGATTTATAATTTCGAAATAAATCACAATATACTAATAAAATATTGATTCATTTACAAAAGAAAATGTAACAAAACTTCCAAATATTTACGGCTTGTATAACAAAATAACTGATAAATTCGGATCAGATAAAGTTTTGAAGGCATTAAGGAGAAGTTTGAAAATGCAAACAAAACAAAAGAAAACAATGATTCTCCAATCTCCACCGCCTCTTTCTTAATCTTCTTCTTTTCTTCCTTTCTTGTATTAATTATAAACCAACTTCCTAATCCACCCAATATATTTTCTATTTTAAAATCTAACACTCCAATTTTTTTAAAAACAATATAAATTCATTCTTCCACCTCTTTTTTACCAATACCCTCCTTAATAACAATTCACAAATTGTTACCATCGATCGTCGACAAACCAACAGTAGTGATCGGTCGTTATTGATCAACTATAATGATTGTCGTACCTATCAATGGCCGACCATTGTAACAGCTGATCATCGACCGTCATAATTGTCACCAACCACTGGTGTGATTGTCACGAACGGATGTATGGCTACATGTGATAGTCAAGAATTGTCGTGACCTTCATCCTTAAGTCTCTATAAAATAGTCTTGTTCATCAATCAAGATTGCAGTTTTCACTGATCAAAATCAACACTCAAATAGACACTATAGTGCTCAGTATACGAGAAAGATAATTTTTTTAAAGAGAACGAAATTGTTATGTTATCTCTCTGTATTATTTAGAAGAGAAGAATGAGACAAATATATAGTGAGCGGGGAGAGACTCCAACGATCATAATATTAATGACAAAAAAAAAGCCGATTAATAATTACCATTTAATTTTGAAACGGTTTTGATTTTAGAAAGTTTAATTAATTACCAAAAACGTTTATAATATAAGAAAATGGTTTAGCAAACATACATTATTGTTCCTCTCCTTACCACAACCAATGGTGGCACGTAGAGATATCAGCATTTGCTGCCCTTAGGTCTCAAACCCATAATTGAATAGATGAGTTTATAAAGGAGACTTTCACATTATTTGCATGTTTAAAATAAAATAACAATCTTAGTTAAGTTTTTTATTGAGGATGAAAAACTAAAAAAGACAAACCGAGTCCAAGAATTTAAAACAAATTAAAGTAATATTGATTCTTGTATGTCTCTATGTCGTTCAAGACTCATTAAACAACTTAACATGTTAGTTTATTGGATTTATGTTCTTAAGACAAAACTAATAATATAATTAAAAAGAACCTTATTGAAATTATAGTAACAACATTTTATTAATATCAGTCAATGAATTACATTTAAACTATCTAGTAGTTTTAACACATAAAACCCAACAATATAGACCTATAAAATTGAAATTCAAGAATGTGCAACACACGTTGTTCCATAGAAAAGTGTGTTTATTCTATACGACGTGTGGAGAGGTCGCCGATTGACCCGTATGTGAAACATGAAATGGGAGACGTCGAATGAGAGTAAGTTAGTAAAGAAGAAGACGAATGGGTGAAGGTAAAATAAAATAAAGAGAGGAAGTACGTAGTGAACAAAAAGCGATGTGTTAAATAGGGTTGTAACTTAGAGAATTGAATGGGATAGTTGCAAATTTAGAAATTAAATTCAAATTAATTAAGTATATAGCACAATTTTAAAAAATTTGCAAATATAGCAAAATTTGTCAAATTCTATCAATGATATAAGTCTATCACTGATAGACCATGTTGTAAATATTGGTCTATCACTGATATACCATATGAAGTCTATCAGTGATATTTTTGCTATATTTACAATTTTTTTAAAATAATGCTATATCCTTAATTATTATTGCTAAAATAGTCATCCATATCTAAGTTGATAATAACTAATAGACATATAGGGTAGAAATAAAAAGCAAAGAGAAAGGGTATAGTAGTAATTTAGTTTAAAAAGGTTGTTCCCATTTTGTCCCTTTTGTATGGTTTAGGCAAAAGAAATAAAGAATTAAGAATTAAGAATTAGAAAAGGGACCCCTCTCTATAAGTTGTTTATCTGTCAGCTTTCATCATTCTGTCCTCTCCTTTTCACTCTTATTTTCTCTTCTCTACACTTTCCTTTCCTTTTCTTAATTTATGAATTTTAACACATATACACAACTATTATAATATCTATCTTCCCATCCCAATATATATCAGTGCCAATCAATTTCCAAAATTGGTTTCAATTATAGCATTCTGTTGTTTACGTTGGAATTAATAGAATATGCTTTTAATGTTTGGTGCATATATATTCAAAGATATCAAACAAGACACAGTTTATTATATCAATAAATTAAAATTTGAGTAATTATTGTTGTTGTAAGATTGAGTTTGTCTAAACCTTTAAATGAGTAACAACAAATATACAAAAACAAAATCGTTTTGAGAATTTATAAATATTTCATAGAGCAAGTGTACAAAATTTAATACTAAAATGTGATTTCAACAAAAGCTGACATGCCTTTTTCTCTGTATTCTTGTTTCTGATTACTTGTATCTCATATATATATATATATATATATATATATATTACTATACTTCATACTTATTTCTTCTTTTTAATATATAGACACTGCTTTTAATAAATAATAATTTTATTTTTCTATTCTCTAATATTTTCAATTCTTTACAAAATTACTTACTGAAAGTTAATTCTAAAAATTGAAATTTTATTTTCATTTTGTTTTTTTAATTTTGGAAAATTAAGTTTTTTTTTTTTTAAAAAAAAACCTTATTTTCACCTCTTAAATTGCTATGTTGTAATTGTAGTCTACTTTTTGTCATTGTTTTGAAAGGTTAAAAACAATTTTTTTTTAAAGCTAAAAGAGGTGCACATGTAAGACTGGAGCTTTAGGTAGTGTATATTTTTCAAAGAGTTTAAGAGGTTTGAAAAAAAGAAATTTTTTGGTTAAGTATAAAGGAAAAGTACTTTAGACGCTTTTAGTGTTTAAGGTTGGCAAGAAAAAAAGATCATAGAGGTTGGACTTTTTAACTAACTTCGAAAAGGAGTTTCTCATAACTCAGTTGGCTGTTTACACTTAAATTAGTTTTGAAAGTTCAGAATTTGAGTCTAGTTTATTGAGGAAGGATGTTGGGTGTTTTAGATATGAGAAACTTGACGTATTGGCTAAGAGAAGGCGAGAAGGTCAGTTCACGAGTGAATCTGAGTAAGAAGCACTCCCAGAAGGCTACAAAACGCATAGTTTGGCGTTTTGGTCTGACATTTTGTGGTAAGAAAGTTAACCCATTTTGGAGAAACTTTGTAGAATGAAGTTTTATCAAAAGAGTTACAGATTGTAAGTTATAACTTTTCAAAGTCGGGTTATGTAGTATGGGCAAGAAGTTAGGCGAGATAGCCTTGGAATTTAGCTATACGTTTTGAAAACCATAAGTTAGCCATAATTTTTCAAGAAGTTATGGCATGATGGGCATGCATTTTGGATTCAGAAAGGTTTTTTGAGGCGTTTTGGGACTTTTTTTTTTTTTTTTATGATTTGGGAATTAATTGGAGTTGTTTTCCATTATTTCAAGACAAGAGAAAGTCGGACAAGCATTTCAATCAAGGTTTGATCTACGATCTGTGAGTGGTTTTCTTTTTAAATGTTTTGTGGTACTGCTTTACTATTTTGAAAGATGATTTCAAAAGAGAAAGTATTTCAAAAAGAGATTTCTACTAAAAGTTTATATGTGTTCTAGCATTATAAAAATCATGTTAAAGCTTGATTTGATGATTATGATTTCCATGCTATGAAATGGTTTGAAAACCAATAGTTGATTCCTTGAGATGATGCAAACTTTTATGTGCACATAAATAGTCAAGGTCACCATGGGGTGTACATACTACATGATGATAAGAAGCTGACTTATACGTTGAAAGAATCGAATAAAGCTTAGCAGCCTGAGCAACAAGGACAAATTTGTATGTTCTCGAATGCTGTTGATACAGTAGTCAAACGCAGGGTAATGAGACCAAGCGTAGATAACGATTCGAGATCCCTGGCGAAAGGAATGAATGTTAACTAATGTGTGTTTATGTGACATTGTTAAGTTATAAATGTATTTCTTTTAAGCATAAAGAAAAGTTCATGCAAAATGAAATGATTTGAAGTTGTTTATGCGAAATGATGTTTATAAAAAGGTATTGTAAAAAGAATTTTATAAAACCTCATTAAGTCTTTTAGACTTATTGTTTCAAAATTTATCTTCCAGAACTTAGGCGTTGAGGTCAAGAGGAGAGGAAGTTCGGGCTTGTTAGGCAAGAAGTTGCCAGGCGTTTTAAGTTTAAGTGTTATTGTATCTTGGGTTAAGTGTCGTTTTTGTATATTGTTGTATTAAACGCCTTATTGGAAATAAAGTTAAAATTTGTTTCATCTTTTCAACGATAAGTTCTGATCGCCTTAAATTTATTTGTTAAATGTTTTGGTGGTTAAATTAAGTTAAGAAAGTTAAGAGAAGTGTCTTTGACGTTTAATTGCGTCAACGATGCTTTAGTCGCATCGCATCTGCGAGACAAGCAAGCAAGTCAGCGGGACGGGGTGTGACAACACCCCTTTTATATAATTATTTTGCTTTTTATTTTTTACTTTAAAAGGTAATTTTATAAATAGTAATTTCACTTCCTTTTTTTGTTCAAGTACTCTACTTTTTACCAATATTTTAAAAAACCAGTCAAATTTTGATAATTAAAAAATAGTTTTTAAAAAGGAAAATTATTGAAAATGACAAAACTACTAAAAGTTATAAAATATCATATTTTATCAACGATAGGCATTGATAAAATCTATCAATGTATGTTAAATGCACTAATAGACACTTATAGAAGCCTATCGACGTGTATCATTGATAGAATGTGAAAATTTGCAATATTTTATAAATACTTTGATTCATTACGCCATATTTGAAAAGGCTCATTTTAAAAACTTGATTTTTGTTTTTAAAAACTTGATTTTTGTTTCTAGAGTTTGACTAAGAGTTCAACTCTTATACTCTTATATTTAAGAAAGATTCAAACCATACGTTAATAAAATAAATTGAAAAGAAACATAAGTTTTGAAAACCAAAAACTAAAACCTATTTAACTTTCTTTTCATAAAAAAATGAAATCTATTGTAAAGTAAATTAAGAAAGAGAAGCATAATTTTTTTTTTAAAAAAATGAGAATAATAAAGAAATAAAAAATACTACCAAATGGGGTTGGTTGGTTTTTTGTTTTTTAAAATTGAATATATAAACACATCCTTTCCACCGTTTGACTTATTTGGTATGTTTCCAAGATTTTAAAAATATTTTCAGCTTTAAATTAAGTTATGAAAATTGATTATTTAATTTTAAAATTTGACTACAAGTTGAAATGTTTACTAAAAGAATGAAAAATGTTATGAATTAAAGAAATTACGAGAAATAGTTAAAAGGGGCATCAATTGTTATAAACAATGTTCTTCTAATATAATTGTGTGAATCTCGAAAATCTCACACCTACACATTTATCCATTAATCTTTATTAATGATGACATTTTCTGGGTTCAAATTTTGAAAAAATATTTACGTTTAAAATTGCGTACCGTCTAGCTTTAAGATTAAATATGTCTCATGAAGCTTCGTCATCCAGCTTGATGCTCCAAAAAGTGAGGTGGAAAAACTTTAAAACACTAAGGTTCTTCCGAAAGCAAAAAAATTACATTTGGAGAATCTTGAAAGAGGTTATACCATCTAATAAGAATTTATGAAAAAAAAAGGAATTGTTAATGATCGTTGTTGCTTCATTTGCTTGGAGAATCCTCTACCCATATTATTTAGAATTGCGAGTTGGCTAAAAGAATTTGGGTGGCTTTCTTTCCTCGTATTGATTTGTCTTCAATACTTTGCAGGGTCTTCGTGAAATCTCTGTTTATTTGGGATTGGATTATTGTGAATTTGTTTGAAGAGGAGATCGTTAAAGCTAATGATTCTTGCGTGGTGGGGGATTTGGTCGTGTCATGTGCAATGGTTGGCGAAGAGGTGTTTTCGATCAAGCTTGTTGTTTCATTAGGAGAGTCTTTCTAGAATTTGATTGTTTCGGAGTTTCTCTTCTCGTTCCTCCACTTAAGACTCAATCAAGTCATGTTTTTTTTTTAATTGCTTCGTCCATTGGGTGGAAGATGAACGTGGATGCATCCTAGAATGAGAAGCTTGGTTGGGCTAGGGTTGGCTGGATTATTCATAATTCTATCGAGTCTTTAGTTAGGTTTAGATGTCTTAGAGTTTTCGAGCATTGGAGAATTAAAGTCCTTAAAATGAAATCAATTGATGTGGGATTGTAAGCTTTATTTGATCGGCTTGGTTTGTTGGCGCTGATGTCTCCTTCGCTGATTGTGGAGTTTAATTCAGTCGAGGTTACTGTAGCTTTAAACGAGATTGATGGTGATCTCTTTAAATATTTCGAGTTTTTTTTCTTCTACAATTTTTCTTTTCATTTCCATCGTCTTTTTCTCTTCTTCAGCAAATTTTCTTTCATTTTTTTCAAACTGTTTATTTTTTTCAAATTGTTATTTGATTGTTCGAGATCGTGTATCAACTATAAAAGATCTTGTTACACGATCTTGAACAAATAAAAAATAGGTGGGATATTGGTACATTTGACTACAACCAAATCTAATAAATATAAAAAAAATATATTGGTACACCAAACAATCTTGAGAAAAAAAATTGTTTAAATTTGTCAAAATCTAAATGATGGTATACAAAAAAATAGCAAAATCTAAATATTCATGCATCAAAAAATCTTTTTAAAAAATCATTTAAAAAATCAAATGATGTCAAATCTAACTCAATATATTACACACACGTGTGTTGATCGAGACATTTTTTGTATTTTCTATCGTGGGCCAGACTTTTTTTACTTTCGAAATTGTTTAAATATTTTACCAGTTTGTTATATTTTTTGAAAAAAAAATCGTAAAGAAAGGTTTCCCCATTCTCATATATATTTTTAAAAATTGAATGAAGTTGTTAATTAGTGTCCAAATCAAGAATAATTTGAGTGACCATTTCTTAATTGGCAATTGAATTGAATCATACTTTTGTTTGAGTTCTAATTTATACTTAACTTAGAATGAATTAAAAAGCGATTGACGTGAAAATACAAACTTGTGTTCTAACTAAAATAAGGACAGAATTAGAACTTTCAGAAGTACACAACTGAAATTGCAACACAAATATCTTTAAATTTAACCAAATAAATAAAAAAATGAATGTCATGTACATATATATGATATGATATGATATATATATATATATATATGAAATGTACCCTCATAACATAAATGAGAATTAAGGTATGTATAGTAGGAGTAGTTGATAATGATTTATAATAGAAACTGCATTTATTGTTATATGTTCAATAATTAACTTTTCTTCAATAACAAGTATTAAACCAGTTTATCAAATTAAATAAAAAGGCTTCCAATTTTATTAAAAATAATTGAAATGTGTTATTAATATTTATTAAAATATATCTAACTTAACAACCATTGTTCTAATAATAGAAAAGTGAAGGCTTGTGAAGGGCAACTTGTAAAACACACAAACAATATATGAAAGAAAAAATTAACTTTTTTTTCTTCTTATATTTACACTTTTTTTAAGACTTTGATATCCTACAACACAATAACTAACCTCAATTGTTTAATCAAACATTGTTAAATTAATATATGTGTGTTTTTTAATTTTATTTACCCTCCAATTATATTGAAAAGTGTTGGAACTTAGAACTTGACAATGGGGTGATTTAATAGTTAGAAATTTCTTCATCCTCTGACCTTACTCCTACACTTTACAGTTTTCCATACACACTTCTTAATTTTTCCAAATAACTCTT
Source organism: Cucumis sativus (assembly GCF_000004075.3). Classification (NCBI taxonomy): domain Eukaryota; kingdom Viridiplantae; phylum Streptophyta; class Magnoliopsida; order Cucurbitales; family Cucurbitaceae; genus Cucumis; species Cucumis sativus. The sequence goes on from NC_026658.2 coordinate 21,979,030, forward strand.
CTTCATCTTAATCTTCTAGGTAGTGCACAACCTACTGCTATCTCTTCTTGTGATTTGCCTATTACTACGAACAACATTGCAAATATTTGAAATTAGAACAACTACAACAATATCTTACAAGAGCCTACTGTTCCATTAGTTACTACTACAGAAAGTGAAGCTTCATTAATAAATACTGAAAACAAAACAGTCATGGCCACTGAAATTGAACCTACAGTTGCTACTCAAAACTCTCATCCAATGCAGATAAGAAGTAAATAGTATTTCCAAGAAAAAAAAATCTTTGTAGCCACATAAACAAACTCAAATAATGATTTTGAGACAACAATTTCCACAAAAGCCTCCAAGTTTCTTGTATGGCAAAAAGCGATGACTGAAGAGTTTGAAGCCTTAGTGAAACAAGGAGCTTGGACATTAGTTCCTTTACAAGAAGAAGTGTTATTGGCTGTAAAATCAAGAGACATCCAGATGGATCAATAGCTAGTTGTAAAGTAAAATTAGTTGCCAAGGGTTATCACCAAGAAGAGGGAATCAACTACGATGATACTTTTAGTCCAGTTGTGAAGAAGCCAACTGTCAGAATTATACTGTCAATAACCTCTCAATTCAACTAGGAATTGAGATAACTAAATGTCAAGAATACATTTTTGCACGGTTAACTATTTGAGGAAGTCTATAGGCAACAACCATAATTAAGGATTCATTAACCCTTCAAAGTCCTAACATGTCTGCAAAACTCATAAAATCCTTATATGGCCTCAAAGAAGCACCAAGAGCATGGTTTGAATGCTTCACCTACAATATACTTACTCTCTGCTTTATAGCTTAAAATGCCGACTCTTCCCTCTACATCAAAGTACAAAGCAACCCAGTCATTTATCTTTTACGGTATGTAGATGATATAATCATCATTGGCAGTAATTCTTATTACATTATTAAGTTGATTCCATAGTTGCAAGTTTGTTTTGAAATGATTGACTTGAGCACCTTAAAATAATTCATTGCTTTAGAGATTACTCGATCTAACAGTGGAATCCTTGTTACCCAAACAAAATACATCAAAGATATTCTCATTAAATATAGAATTAATGAGGAAAAATCGTGCAACCCTCCTATCACTTTACAATCCAACTGTGAGATCTCAAATGTGCAATGTTCTCTTGATGATGTTCAATCCTTTAGAGCAATAGTTGGAGCACTACATTGCCTTAGCTTTAGTAAGCCAAACATAGCATTTGTTGCTAGCAAATTATCCCAAACTATGTATAAACTTATCTGCAACAAAAAGAGTGTTACGATGTTTGGCTGGTACTTTAAGTTAAGGACTTTTCTTCACAAAGTCTTTGCAGTCAATCATGATTTTGATTGGGTTGGAGATCAACAAGACAGATGCTCTACCAATGGTTTGATTGTATACTTGGGGATCCAATCCCATCTCTTGGGCAGCAAAGAAACAGACAACATTATCATGAAGTTCAACCAAAGTAGAGTAGAGCAATTGCTACAACCATTGCTAAAATTTCCTAGTTAAGATATATAACTGCTCAAAGACCATCGTATCTTCTCCTCTTCAACTCATGTTCTTCTTTATAATAATAACTCTACTATTCAACTTGCTCAATAAACCCTATTTTTCATGGCCAGGCAAAATATGTGAAGATTGACTTCCATTTCATCAAAGAATGAGTTATAAGGAAAGATATTGAATTACACTACATCCCAACGACACAATGACTTGCTAACATGTCAACAAAATCAGTCACCTTTAATCGACCGTGTCTTCTTAGAAACAAACTTATGTCTTTTCAAACCTCAATTTGAGGTGGATGTTATTAGAAGTTAGTTTTCTAGTATTATTTTCAACGTATAATTACAAATTTAGCAATTAAATTTAAATTAATTAAGTATATAGCACAATATTAAAAAAATTGCAAATATAGCAAAATTTGTCAAATTCTATCAATAATATAAGTCTATCACTGATAGACCATGTTGCAAATATTGTTCTATCACTAATATACCATATGAAGTCTATCAGTTATAGTTTTGCTATATTTGCAATTTTTTTAAAATGTTGCTATATTCTTAACTATTATTGCTAAAATAGTCCTCTATTGCAATTTCTTTTTTTTTTTAATCTATTATTCGAGTAGTTAAGTTGTTGTTAGTAGTTTTCTGATAGCTGTTACCTATTTATATCCTTGTAAATCAAAAGTTCAAAATTAACGAGAATAAATTTTTTAATCATATTACAAATAGGATCATTTACCTCATTTTATAGATTTGTTATATGATTTATAAGTTTTAGCTAAACTATAAATTTAGTACATAGCTCCTATCATTTGGACTTAGTTTGAATTTAGACTCCTTAGTTTCTAAAATTTCAATGTTCAATTAAACATGACAAATTGTTGTCACTATTACAATATTTAATATGTGACATTTTATTTTATTTTATACAACAACACACAAATATTTTCTAGAGAAATTATTGAAAATGAAGAAACTACTGAAAATATTTTTTAAAAAATAGCAAAATATCATATTCTATCTATGTCTATTCATTGACAAACACTAATAAAAATCTATCAATATCTATTAAATACACTAATAGACAAGATAGAAGTCTATCGATATGTATTATTGATAGAATCTGAAAGTTTGTTATATTTTGTAAATATATTTTTTTCACTAGGCTATATTTGAAAATGTTCCTATTTATATTTTTGTTGTCATAATTGAAAGTATTTAATAATAATAATATTTGAAGTACAAACTTTATTTATGATTTATGTAAGCGATTGGAGGATGGCATGTTGTGAGTTAAGGTATTGTTTGAGGTGAATTCAAACTATTTGATTGCTTTAGGAAAATAATGTATTAAATTAAATATATTTGGTTAGTGTATATATAAATTATGGGGAATGGTTGTGGTATATCCGTAATACTTCCCCACAACGCGTAGAGCAACCGGCAAATTCCGGTGACTTCCGATCACCGACAAACTCCCAACCAAGAAAAAAAGAAAAAAAGAAAAAGAAAAAAATCACTCATTACTGATTAGAACGACAACAATGGCTCTGGCAGCCATTTTTAAAATCTTCCATTGCCTCTCTCATCATCATCACTCACTCCCACATGCTTCCAAGAAACGCCTCAACCTTCCGATTTATGAATCCCGAGATGAATGTTTCCCCCTTCTCTCTTCTTCCTTCTTCCATTCTCGGAATCCCCGTTTCTTCCTCCTCCTGATTCTCTGGTCACTTCCTTCTCTCTTTTTTCCTTCCATTCTTCATCCCATTACTTCTCTTTTTCTCACTTTTCTGTGTTTCCCTTTTTCACTCAGGACATTGCAACGGAATTCAGATGCTCTACTCCTCCTGCTGCTGCGTCCCACTCTGTTTTTGTTTTGGTCCTTAGATCTCATTTCCTTCTTTTGCCTTCCTTTTTCTTTCCCAGCTTTATTCCCTCTTTTTCTTTTTCTTTTTCTTTGTCTTTATCTTTTACTGCTCTCTAGATTTGGTTTTCCAACTTCCTGTAGTTTTTTTTTTTTTTTTTTGTTTCTAATGAGCTTCGACTTCGCTTTCGAACTATGGATGCTTTCTTCTTTTAACCTTTTTTAACTTCCGCTTCATGAATCTTGCGTTTCTGTTATGCAATGTGAGATGATTATTTGTTAAAATATTTGGAAATCTCTTTTTCTCTTTAATTCTGTTTTGTTTTTTAGTTCTTGTCGGTGTAGCGAGAGACCAGGTTTGGGAGTTGTTAGATCCTTGTAATTATGTTTTTCAATTGGTTTGAGGATACAGAGTGTGGGATTCCTTCTATAGTTGCTGTAATATTCTGAATTTCTTTGTACCTTTTGGATTCATTTGAAGAGGATGGTGATTGAATGTTTGATTGCTGTAATCCTTGATTGAAGTTGGCGGCTACTGTTTCTGACTTTGAGATTTTGATGGATTTAGTACATTACGATGAGCGACTGCTCATCTATTGATTTCGATTTTATAAGGAGCCGAGTCAGAGTTCAGCATTTTGTTTCAATTTGATCTATATTTTGCCTTTGCACGTTTCCAGATTCATAAAATCTAAAGATGACCTTGTAGTTGTTTGCCGTTTTCTTTCTACAGTTTCGTAAGAGGGTTTTCTTTTTGGCTCATAAATTTTAGTTATCATTACTATTTTATTTGTATGGGAAACAATAGTTCAATGTTGATGCTTCATTCATGTTGCTAGCATGGCTTCGTTTTTCAATTTATTATCCCTGTGGCTACTTATTAGTGTTGCTCATTGATTTTTATTTTAATTGCAGGTTTTAAGATAGTTTAACACCTAGAATCGCCTGAGGATTTATCTCCTGAAGAGTTGTTGGAACCATATACTGAAGCATCTACAATACGTTTGATCCTAGTTAACTTTACAGTGATTCCAGTTGATAGTGTTCCTATTTGTAATTGTTGGAAGTTTGAATCTGTTAAAAATGAAAGAGATGGACAAGAGAAAAACTCCTGTTAAGAACCAGAGTAAACGAACTCCTAGAGCAGAGAGGAAAGAACGCAGACCACAGCAAGAGAATAATAACAAAACCATGGAGGCTAAAGAATCCATACCGAAGGGATCACATATGAAGCCGAACAGTTTAGTAAGCGAGTCAAGCACAAACATGAAATCCTCCAATGTTCATCAAAACTTGATTACAGATCATGTTGCTGATGCCAACAAGTTTGAGCTGGAGAAACATCAAGACTCTGAAGCCAATGTGATTGCTGAAAGGGGGAATGAGAATGTTGTGGATAATAAATGTACTGCATTGGAGAAAGACGTGAGTCACAGGAAGGAAGAAATTTCAGACTCAGAGACCATGATAGATTCGATTTCATCAAAAAGTGATTCATTGACAACAAAGGAAGAGAAAGTAGAAAGAGCATCAAATTTTCCTGAAAATATTTTAGAAGATAGCAGTTCAGATTGCTCTCTTCAGAATTCAAGTGAACAAGTTGATAATGAAGTAAATAAATCACCATCCGAGGAATTATCTTGTACTCCAAAGAAAACAACAAACTCAGATAGAGACCCACCAAGAGTTAAAAACAAGAAGTCTTCCAAAAGCAATTCTAGGAGTGCAAAAATTGTGCCTAAACCTTCATCAGAGTCTTCTGAAGGAACTGATTACCAGATTGTTGACGAGGTAAAAGATATTGAAGTCTTGGATGAGGCATTAAATGGTGTTCTCAGCATTAGAAACGGTCCCGATACTAATGGTGTCCATGACAATCAGGCTGTTTCTGAACAAAAAATTGAAGAAATGGAAAATAGAATCGATAAACTTGAAGAAGAGTTGAGAGTTGTTGCAGCTCTTGAAATGTCTCTTTATTCAGTAGTACCAGAGCATGGGAGCTCAGCGCATAAAGTGCATACACCTGCTCGACGCTTGTCTAGAATTTACATTTATGCTTGCAAACATTGGTCTCAAGACAAGCGAGCCACAGTTGCAAAGAACATTGTATCAGGGCTAGTTTTGATTGCTAAATCATGCGGGAGTGATGTTCCAAGGTATATTTGCTATTACACTATCTCAGTTAATTGTTATTAAGTGCTGTTGAGAGGTGAATGTTAACAAATAATATTTCTTTGGTTTTCTTAGGCTAACCTTCTGGCTATCAAATACTATTGTGATGAGGGAGATAACATCTCAAACATTTAGCAGCCTTCATAGCTCAAATCCATTGAAAAATTTTGTTGATTCCAACAACAGTAGTCAGAAAAATGGTTGGAAGCCAACAGCCGTTCAATGGAGGAATAGTTATGGCAGTAAACAAGTAAATTCATACATGCAATCTGTAGAGGATTGGCAAGAGACGGGAACTTTTATGGCCGCATTAGAAAAAGTTGAATTCTGGATCTTTTCTCGGATCGTTGAGTCTGTTTGGTGGCAGGTATTACACTCTGTTTTATTTTATTTACTATAATCTTGGTAATATTGAACTTGATAGTTAATATCTTAATTTCCTTTTCCCTCAGTGATTGAATTTCTATTATACAGGTATGTTTATGCTCATCTCTTTGATCCTCATAATTCTATATTTTCAGTCATTAACTCCAAATATGCAACATCGAGACCCATCCAAAAACAAAATCAGGGAACGGTTAATGGGACCTCCCTTGGGTGATCAGCAGCAAGGGAACTATTCAGTTAACCTTTGGAGAAGTACTTTCCAGGATGCTTTCCAACGACTCTGTCCTGTCCGAGCAAGCGGTCACGAGTGTGGTTGTCTTCCTGTTCTTGCAAGAATGGTAAGGAGTATTCAATAAAGAAAAGTAGAACAATAATGTTACCTAGCCGTTTTCCTTTTATGTGGGACTTCCGAATATGATTCCACTTTAAAATGTATTTCAATTCCAACCACTAAAGTTGGAAGATTAATTCATGTCCAATCTTGGATCAGGTTATGGAACAGTGTGTTTCGAGGTTAGATGTGGCAATGTTTAATGCTATTCTTCGTGAGTCTGCCCATGAGATTCCAACTGATCCTGTCTCAGATCCTATTGTTGATGCCAAGGTTCTTCCTATACCTGCTGGAGATTTGAGCTTTGGATCTGGTGCACAGCTAAAAAATTCTGTATGTATAATTCCCCCGACTACATCTTAATTTAGATATTTAGGATTGTATCATGCGATAGATATGTAAACAATCATGTTTGGTCTTCAAGCATCGAGTATCCAAATGCTGGGCCTTTTGGTATTCATTTTACGATTGAAATGTTTAATGTTTCATCTCCAAGAGAAATAATGAGATAATCCAATGATTTGGATTTCTGCTCAAGAAGCTAAAGGGATTAGTTTTCTGCGCTTGAAGTAAGTGAGCTTGAAGTAAGTGATGACTAGTAGATGCTAAATTAAGGTGCGCTGCATCTGGTGCAGGTTGGAAATTGGTCTAGATGGTTAACTGACATGGTTGGCATTGATGCCGACGACTCTTCAGTAGATCAACATGGCAGCGATTATGACATTAAATCTGATAAGGATGGAAGGCCCCAATCATTTCCTCTACTTAATTCGTTGAGTGATCTCTTGATGCTTCCAAAAGACATGCTTACAGATCGTTCAATCAGAAAAGAGGTCTGTTTCAACCTCAAGCGCTTACCATTTCTTTGACATTATTAATTTACTTATTTGACCATTTGTTTTGTGATTCATAGGTCTGCCCTTTGATTAGTCTTCCTCTGATTACAAGAATACTTTGTAATTTCACTCCTGACGAGTTCTGCCCCGATCCCGTTCCAGGAACCGTCTTGGAGTCTCTTAATGCTGAGGTAAAACGAACTTTTCATGTTCAATAACTTTAATGCTAGAATATGGAAAAGTTTCATAACTTTAATGCTAGAATATGTGAACCACAGAACTTGTAGATAGCTTTGAGCTGTTGGGTTTTGATGTCTTGTTATCACTATTATGAACTTATCATCATATTTTCGTCCGAACAGAGTATTGGCGAACAGAGAGTGTCGGGTTACTCGGGGAGGAACTTCCCCTACACAGCTGCTCCAGTTTTTTATATTTCTCCTTCAACATCTGACGTGGCAGAAAAAGTTGCCGAGGCTGGAGGAAAATCCCACTTGGAAAGAAACATCTCTACCATTCAGAGGAAGGGATATACGAGCGACGAAGAACTCGAGGAACTGAATTCTCCTCTCTTGTCAATTGTGGATAAATCAACTTTGTCTTTGACATACAATGCTCTTGGTAATGGCGAACATGAAGACGGTACAACATTCAACATGAGGTACAAACTCCTACGAGAAGCATGGTCGGTATGACTGAATGCTCAAACAAGTCTTGTATGTATTTCATTTACAGCATATATACATTGTTTCTTTTATGAGACACTCAATTTGAATGAGATATATAGAAATAAAATAGGGGGAAGTGTTAGCCGATTTAGATTATCATAGAAAGTATCGGGTATCTCAACCGAATTTTCTTGTAAATTGGATTTGAGTTTTTGTTCTTATACATAAATCATGAACACATTTATATAAATAGCTTTAATTAATTTTTTTTTTGTATATTTGGTTACATTTTCATTTTCTTATGTGTGATTGTGGTCATAAGATGATAAGTCTCGTAGATCTGTATTTGTACAAAGTATTTTTATGTGTTAAATCTCCATGAAGTTATTCTAAAGTGGTTTTTTGTTCAAATCACTTTTTGGATAGTTGACTTTAGAGTGATTCTTTATGTAAAAAAAGGTTCGAATCAGTTTGATTATTTAAAAATCATTTTTGTTTGTTATCAAATATTTTAGATTTTTAGAAAAGTACTTTGGCCATAAAAGAATCTCTTGTAAATTTACGAAACAGTTTTGAGAGTGACAGTTTTTAGTCAAAGATTAAATCATTTTTCTTGTTCAATTACATTAACAAAATGGAATTTATTAAAGGATAACAAATCAACAAAATATAAAATATTTACATTGTATAAAAAATTTTGTAAACGAAAAAAGCCTACAAGTTCAAAATAGAAAATACTAAAAATGTCTCGATCAATACGTGATTAATTAGTCACACGCTCACGTGTAATTTTTATTCTAAATGATCATGTAGAAAATAATACACGGTCGTGTAGCTTTTTTTAACGATTGAAAAAATGCTTCATATAATTCTTCTTTTAAACGATTATGATACACGTGTGGCCAATTAATGTAAGAATATAACATCAATGTAAGAATATAACATCTTATCTCAGATCACACAACATGGATAAAACATCACATATCAAATCTGTAAGACATGTAGTTAAGATCCGTAGTTAAGATAAGAAGTAAAATTTGACTAAGTTCAGGAAGTTTAAGTAGCTAAGAAGTGTTTTCTTTAGAATGTTTATGTTAAAAGTTTTCCTCATACGTTCTTATTTGATTTGAGTTAATGATTTCCATTCAGACGATTCCTAAAAAGAGATTCATACGAAAAGCTTATATGTTGTAAAGTATGTATTATGTGTTTCAAAGCATGACTTGTTATGAAATTGTGTTCAAACCATTAGTTACTTCCTTTTAATGAGCTAACTGTTATAAGAACATAAAGATTCAAAGCCACCATGTGGTGTATGGGGCTATATGGTAAATGAAGGTGGGATAATGTATAGAAGATGTGCATTTCGTCTCAGCCTGAACAACAAAGACGAATATGTATATTCTCGAATATTGTAGTTATAGTAGTCTAAACGTGAAGTTACATGGACTAGCTAGAGAATGATTTAGGATCATTGGTGAAAGGAATGTTGATAACTAATGTGTGTTTATGCGAGATGAAACATCTGTCCGAAATGTTATGTTATATAAAAAGATGAATTTATGTGATTTGATATGTTTGACAAAATGATGTTTACAAAAAGATATTTTGCGAAAAAGTTTTCTTAAAACCTCACAAAGTCTTGTAGACTTATGTTTTTAAATTCCATCTTCCAAAAATCAGATGTTAAGGCCAGGCAGAGAGAAGAAGTGAAAGCCTTGCTAGGCGAGAAGAGCTGTCATGTTTTACTTTCTAAGCTTAAGAGCTGCACTATTGTGGTTTGTATTAAGTATTGTAGAACGCCTTATTTTAAAGTTAATAAAAGTTTTGGTTTGGTTTACTTCTCTTATATTAAGTTGTTTTATCGCCTAAAGTATGATTGTAGTTTAAGTTACGAAAAAGAAGTCAAAAGCAAAGCTTATGGACCTCAAAGACCGAGTGTTTTGGCATTTAACATGTCAAGATACTTAAGTCACGTTGCAACTCGCATGACAAGTTAGTAGGTCCCCTGGTGTGACAAGATCACACAGCAACAATGAGACATCTCATACTAGAACACATAACAAGTATGATGAATCTCATCGCATAGGGTACACAAGATCATCTCATTTCACTCATCATTTCAATTCATGTTAAATCTCATTCATTTATAAATCACATGCATTTTAATAAATGAGAAAGCATAAGAGAAATCATACAATTCAGAGTTTCTATAGAAATGCATTTAAGGATTTAAACTCGTTAGAAATTCTTTCATGATTGAAAAGAATTTTAGGAAGAACCACTCACAATCACAATCATAATCAGCTAGCTTCTTTGCTTAGCTCCTTAGCCAAGAGCTTCCTTGTACTTCCTTGCAATTCCTTGTCAGCTTCAAGCTCTTTTTGAATGTCTGAAAGTCTTGAGAATTCTTTCAATTATTTCTTAAGCTAGCACAAAGTAAAAGTAGCTTCAAAATGGCCGACCTCTATCTATTTATAAGCCTTTTTGGTGTCACTTTTCATGCAAAAATGATAATCACTTCTGTCCAATGGTGAGAATTACTCAATATCAGAACGCCACGTGTCACTGCCATTTTTTTTTATCCTGAATTTGGATTGGGCGGCAAAATCAAATCAGTCGTCAACTTTCATACATGAGGATGACATCACTACTTCCCGATGAAGTAAGCTCAAAACGCATAAAAGTTACTTGTGTAGCTTTCATCGTATAGGCTACTCTTGTCGCATGAAATTTTATCGCGTAAGGCAAAACGCGATCAGGGCCTCACATATCTTGTTTAAGTTGAGATAATGATTTGAAGTATGAGATTGATTTAAGCATGTTTTAATTTATAATTGAAATGTTCTGAGATATATACCAACCCTACGAGGGAGATTTACCTATGCACGAAGGTTCTTTGATGAAGACATTCAGTAGATGTTTAGAATTTCAATCACTGAGACTAGGTTAGAAATGAAGGCCTTTATACGGACACCTAGATTTTCCATCTCATAGTAGCTATCATGAGATAGAACACTATCTATGCCTAGATTTGTCTCGTAAGTATCATATCATGAGATAGGACTCTACTAATGCCTAGATTTTTGTCTCCTAGATGTATAGAGATCGTGTGAGGATTAGATCTGAGAAAGGAAGTCATGTTGAAGAAGAGATACATTGAGGAGTGGGATGATCCTTTTAATTGAAAAGATTCATCATTCTAAAGATAAAAATCCAAGGGAAGGAAGTCGCGATGCGAGTAGGTGGTAGAGGAAAGTTGGCGTGGAGAAGGAGTTTTATCATAAAAAGAGCTAAACGATTGGGTAAAGTGGTGCGAAGAGAAGTTGGGAATGAAGTAGGTGGTTGCAGCCCCAGTCGCGAGGAAGAAAAGGCAAGAAAAAGAAATTTAGCTTCTCGAGAAGATAAAGCGATGAAAAGTTTGGCTTTTCGAGATGATAAGGTTTACGTCTCGAGAAAATGTCAATTCAGAAGTTGATTGTTGGCTTACATGTGAAGTTTGGCTTGGTTGCATAGTGCGACAAAGCGATAGGGTGACATGTGTAAAGCTATAATTATGAACTGACAGGTAAATAGAGTAACCAACCTGAAGAATTAGTATAAATAACATGGATGACTTAACAAAAATTGTTGTTATTTGGAAGTTTTGTTGAGAGAGAATAAGTAGTTGAGTTGTTGCTAAGAGAGTTCTGGGAAAAACGTTTGAGGGAAAAAAAAAAAAGAGAACTAGAAGCTTGAATTAATGACTTTCTTAAACTAAACACTCCTGCATGGGTGATCTTTTTTAAACACTCATGTGAGGGTGATATGTAAGCTAATGTCTTGTAAACATTTTCTATAATTGATCCCTTCTAAGTCTGAGTTATGCATAACATATTTCGTATCTCCGTGTTAGTATTATTATTGTTGTTGTTGTTTGAAAAGAGAAAATGATTGCTTTCTATGCGTGCTGATTGTGGTGAATGTGTGGAAACCATTAGCCTTATTCCTATCAAATGAGCAGTGCTTATCCAGTGTGCGTATAATGTGAATGGAGTTGTATGGACGACCAATTCAACAAGAAAATGAATGAATCAAGAAACTTCCCATATGTTGTGGATGGAGTGAACATCATAGTAGGCAATGGATGGAGGGAAATGATTCATGTCCTTGGTGAAAAGGAATAAGAGAAGCTAATGTGAGATTTCTGTGATTCATGAAATGAGGCGTTGGAAGACGCAGTTGAAAAATGAAAATGAATTTGTGCTTGACTTGTATTCCCCAAAAAGGTTTTCTAAAATTCTCACTAACTACGTATTTGTCTTACGTGTTTAAGTTTTCCTCCCCCATGTAATCAGGCGTTGATGCCAAGTAAGAGAAGCTAAGATGGGTTGTCACGTTGGAAAGTTGATAAAGTCATCCGTCTTCAAATAGTTTAAAGTTATTACGTACAAAGAGGGCAACATCCCAGTTTTGTGTGTGAGATGAGTCTTGTCTTTAGGATGGATTGCTTGGTAATTAAGGAGAATGATAAGAAAGAGATTCTTATACTCCAAAACACCTTGACGCAGAAAGTAGAATCCTAACAAAGGAAGGAAGGCCGAGAGCTTAGAACTTCAATTTTATTTAAGTGACTTGCGAGGAAGAAAATGTATGTGTAAAGTGTTGAACCAAGTAATAAAGTTTGAGTTGCATTTTATTATCTTTCTGATGAGTTATGGTTGAATTCCTACCGTCCTTATCGCTTAGTAGTTGAGTTTAACTGTACCAAGCTAGGCGGTTAAGCTAAGTTGGTTGTTCTTATGTTTCTACTATGAAGAGGTGAAAAGACCTTCGGAGTTCAAGGTTGGAACTCTGTGTTGGAGATTGGTTGAGAAATTTCACTTACTAGGCATTCAACTCTTTATCTCGTAGAGAGGTACATGTTGGGAGTCTAGGCGGCATGCGAAGCGATCGAGGGGTGGGGTGTGACAGATCCAGAGTACCACAAATGAAAGAGAATGTTTGAGACAATTGTTTATGTTTGATAAATGTATATTTACTTTGCTTATTGCTCCAATGTATTTGCTTAAGTTGTTTATTGCTTAATGATTTATTACGCATGTTCAATCTTAAAACTAGTAACTCATTGGGCTTTAGCTCATGCTTTCCAAAATCATTTTCTTACTTTTCAGGTAGAGATCATGGACCCAGTGTTTGACTTCACGTGCCTATTTGCTAGTGTTATCCTTAAGTTTCATAATAGTATGTTTAGTTTTAATTGTGTTCTCTGGTTTGTACTTAAGGTAGGATCAGTAGTGTTAGTTGTGTGGGTTGTATAGGGTTTGTGCTTAAATTGTATAAACTTTGGTTTTTAGTTGTGCTTATGTCTATTTTAAACTTATATGGTTGTTGTAAGTTGGGTTCCACTATGTAATTATATGATGTTTGTTTCTATTTCCGATGTGTTATGTTTCTCGTTTAGCTCAGTTTTAATTATAGTCGGGTGGTAGGTATAGTTAAAAGGAGAACGATATCTATTGGGGCTAAGAGTATGTGGTTTTGGAGGGGGTGTGACAAAGATAATAATATAGGTTGTTGATGAAATGTCTTAATGCTTTACTTAATTATCGAGTTTCAAAAGATTAGTAATTAATAACTAAGTGAAAAGAAGGTTGATCTTGAGAGGGATGATCCAAGGACTTCTAGACCTAGGTGTTGTGTTAATTAATTCTAGAATCAAAGCAATTTTGTTTAATAATATAGTTAGTGAAGTTTATTCACTTAAAAATCTCTTAGTTGATAATTTTCATATTTGATCATTTTTATTGTCGTCTTAGTTTGGTTTAGATTACTTGCATCACTATTGGTTCCTTAATACTAAATCCATTAATTCATAGTAGTGGACATGACACATTATCATATTAATAAATCTATTGGATCACAATCATAGTAGTGCATTTGTATGAAGAACAATAATATTAATGAATACATAAAAGAACGATCATAGTGATGAACCTATAGAATAATGATCATAATAGTGAACACATAGAATCATGGTCATAGTAGAGAACTCGGTAGGAACACAATAATAGTAGTGAACTCATAAGAATGTGAACTCATAGGATTACAAGCATAGTAGTGAATCCCTAAGATCATAAACATAGTAGTGAATCCACTATAGCATCTTAATACTAAATACTCTAATATAGTTCAACACGGCCACGATTGTATTCCTACATATTTATTGTAGAATTTACGTTGAGGTGTTTGACATTATGTTATTTATAATTTAGTTAGCTTCACCTTAGATGTAAAAACCCATTGAGCACTAGTTCCAAGTATTGAGTATTTTGATTTTTTAAGGGTAAAATAACCACGGTAAATTCTGCAATATGTTTGTATTTGTCTATATTTCCTTTATCTTTCTCTAGCATTCATATGGTATCAGAGTCATCTTGTTATTTTTCAAGAATCTATTCTTCCAGCTTTCAACTGACATATCACTGATGGTCGTAATTATCATGCCACTAAACCCAACGTTAGCGATCAATATCCACTGACAATTCACTTCAGTCAAATCCGACAAGGAGTTCCATAGACGTGACAAAAAGTTGAAACTAATCATTCTCTCACCATAGTTTGTTTTTCTTGGTAGTTCTCCTGTATCTTGGAAAACCAAGAAGAGGCAAAGGGGGTTTCAGTCACCAACGGAGGTCGGGTATCGTTTCATGGCTTTTATTATGTCTGAACTTAAATGTCTTGATGTGTTACTTAGGAATCTTGGGGTGGATATATCATTCTTGTGTCATAAAATTATTTTGTGATAGTTAGTCAAAATTACATATTGCATGAAATCTAATTTTTCATGAGTGCACAAAATATATTATGGCAAATTGTCATTATGTTCGTGATGCATTGTTCAAGATGACTCCATTTTGCTACACATCACGTTTGTACTAACGAGCAACTTACTTATATCTTTACAAAAGTTTTATGGAAACAAAGGTCTATTTATCTTCTTCACAAGTTGGGCATCAACTTGAGAGAGTATTATAATATATATATATATATATATTTACATATTTGCAGTGTATAATATTAAGAAATATATTTTCTTATTTGATTTTGTTGTTGCACTTCGACCTGCCTACTGGTTATCTGAACAGAATGACAAAAATATCAGATAACCGAATCGTCTAATTCCTCGCTTGGTGAAATCATAAGTTGCAAAACGAAAAAAAAAATTAGTATTACTAAGTCGCGGATCAGACTCTCTTTAAGATGTTTCGCAATTTTGCTCTCTTTGTGCAAACAGTATGATAGCCCCATCGTCCCTAGGATAAAACAATAACTTGGTCTTCAATTGATTTTGCACTGAAAAAAATTGAGAATTAATACACTCATAGACAGTATATTGCCCGGGATATAAAAAATGATTTTAGAGAGAATATGAAATCGAGAGATTTTTCTTCTGTGTATTTTATGTGAAGAATGGGACTGTCTATATATAGAGTGGGGAGGCAGTACAAGCAACAGTCAGAAATACCAACAGTCACAAATGTTATTGGCCACAATTATACAATCAATTAAGCACTTCGCCCTGCCTACTGGTTATCCGAACAGAATGACAAAAACGTCAGATAACCGAACCGTCTAATTCCTTGCCTGGTGAAATCAGAAGTTGCAAAACAGAAAAAAAAAAAAAAAAAAAAATTAGTATGGCTAAGTCGCGGATCAGGCTCTCTTAAAGGTGTTTTGCGATTTTGCTCTCTTTGTGCAAACAATATGATAGCCCTGTCGTCCAGCCTCTTGGTCTTCAATTGATTTTGCACCGAAACAAATTGGGAATTAATACACTCATAGACACTATATTGCACAGGATATAGAAAATGATTTCAGAGAGTATGAAATCAGGAGATTTTTCTTCTGTGTATTTTATGTGAAGAATGGGACTATATATATATAGAGAGAGTGGGGAACCAGTACAAGCAACGATCAGAAATACCAACGCAAAAATATATATTATTTTATTCCTCCTCTCCTCGCCATCGCTAGAGATATGGGCATGCATACCTACATTTTCCAATCTCCTCCCTCCCAATACTTGAGTTCCATAAGACTCTAAACTCATTAATGAATAATGGGTATATGACGGGACTTCAACATTGAAAATTAATGAATGTGGGAATGCAATTTGTGAATAAAATAATAATATATTTTTCTTTCACAAATGTTTCGTCCAATAATCCCCCACTTGAATTTTTTTTACTATCAGTCCCCCACTTAAAAAAATTTTAAAACATTTTCATCGAGCAGTGTCTGTCTCTATACTATTGTGTGTAAGTAAAGGTGTTTGGTGACTTGAACCTTTACATAGTGGCAATAGTTTAGAGTATTGTAAAGTAATTCGTAGTTTTGAAATTTACTTCTAACGCTATTGCACACACATTATTATTCGAGTGAAGTTCTATAATAGCTCGTATTTTAAGGCATTGCACGTATATCCTAGTTTAGTGAACGCTCTAGGAATTTGTCCAGAATTTCATAGGAAGCGACCCTCATTTCCACATTCACAAAGGTTAATCTATCGAGAGTACTTCTGTAGCTAGGTACCCTACTTGATATCAAGTATATATTTCATTAAGAACAAAGTTCAGCCTCCTCATACGCTTCAAGATGTCATGCTAATCAATGAACCATAAGAATGAAACTCTTAATAATTTAGCATGATTCTCATCATATTACTTGTGATAAGTTATTACTCATTGAACTTGTTTCTTGGGATCGCCAATTTTTCAAGTTGGGTTTTCCTTACAGTAATTCAGATTTTAATAGGCTTGAGTTGCATCTTTATGAGGTTTTAAAAACCTTATCTCTTGCTAGTCCTTTCATCAAAGGATCAACTAAGTTATCATCAGACCGTACGTAATCCACAATCTCTCTTTTTGAGGTTTTAAAAACCTTCTCTCTTGCTAGTCCTTTCGTCAAAGGATCAACAAAGTTATCATCAGAACTTACATAATCACCCATCACAACGCTAGTAGTGAGAAATTATCTACAAGTACTGTGTTTACTGAAGGGATAAAAGCCCTATAATAGCAGAATAATTTAAAGAACCGTTACTCAAATTAATTTATTGACAAAATTTTAGAATTAAAATTATAAATAAAAACTAAGCATGCTTTTAAATTAAAGGATACAGATAACTTCTTTTCGTTGACGTCTCTAAATCTACAAATCACCGAATTGGGGACACCACCCGTCGGAAACCTTCCTATCCTCTAGGATGAGATTGATTTGTGGGAACCAACTGAGATGAAAAAAAGTTTAGAGAAACTCTTTTCTTTTTGGAGAAAGAAAAAGCCTTAAATTTTTTCCTGATGAATTTTGTTAAAGAAAATTATTTTCTTCTAGATATTTATAACTATATTTTCTTCTTAGAATAAGAAAATGAGTAGGAAAGAATCATGAGATTCTATTATCAAATTTACTAATTAATTAATCATTAATCAATTAGTTAATAATTAATTAAATCATATTTAATAAATATTTCATTCAAATCTTATTTGAATAAATATCTTTCCAATATCTTATATATTTATATTAATATAATCAATTAAATTATATTTATATTAATATAATTAATTAAATCATATGTATATTAATATAATTAATTAAATCATATGTATATTAATATAATTAATTAAATCATGTTTAATTAATATTTCATTCTAATCTTATTTGAATGAATATCTCAACAATATCTTATAGATTTAATTAAATTAAATAAAATTATTAATTAATTAATAACTAAATTAAATATCTTATATTTAACTGAAATTAAATTTGAATCATATTAAAATATAAGTTTTTTTCATAACCAATAATTTTAATATAAATCCAATTCACATTCAATTGATATCTGAACTTATTCAAATGTTTTATCTCTCATAAATTAATTTTGAATTATATCCAAAATTAAATTTATGTAATAAAGTTTCACATAATGTATCACTATACATTAAACTAATTCTCAAAATAATTTTGAACATTTCAAATTATAACCAATATAATAAATCTCATTACTCTTTACAAGCTAGGAAGATGACCTAAAGGACCTACAGATCAGAAGCTACAATGATCTGAGATTAATTGGCTAAACTCATTAACCATATTAATCAATATTCATTAACTATGTGTATACTCAACAGTCGGACTTTTCTCACGGTAGATATATTTTTGTATCTACAGATATAGACTAATAACAGTAAGTTAGTCATTCACGAGTGTTTGTAACACCAGTTGGGTCAATTTACCGTTTTACCCCTAAGTTACATCTAATCCTTAAATATGAGTGCTCCTCCAATGAACAACCTATTTATGGTCTTACCAATAAATAAAAACCCCTCTCATGCCATAAAGAGGGTAGGACCCTTTGTTCAAGACCGGGAGACACCATTTAAGGGAACACTCATCTACTTACCCTAAAGTAGGAAAAGAGTAAATTTCATCTTATGCAATTATGTTCCCAGCTCCTCACTCGATCTTGTCTCCAAAATGATAAACTTATTGAGTCGACGATCTGGTCACTCTCATTCATACAAATCAAAGGACAATCTCTCACGAACATGAGTTCATAACACACTTAGGATTAAGACTAAGTTACCTAGGTCATCCTAGTGAAATAGAAACCTAACTAGTTAACGAAGTTACATCTAGTGGTTACTATTTCACGGTCCGGTCTTATGCAAACTCATTACATAGGATACCCTCAGTCACATATCAACTACACGAACGCGTTGGATCATTACGTTTGTATCAAATACAAAGTGAGTCGTATCAATAGTGTTACCAGGATAAGGACCCCGCCTTATCCCTATACTATAGATCGTTTAAGCTAATCTAAAACGTTGATCCATGTATGTCTTTACATATTGTTCAAGACTTATTAAACAGCTTGCGATGTTAGTTTATTGGATTTGGGCTATTAAGACAAAACTAATAATTTAATCAATAACAATTATTACAATAATAACACTTTATTAATAACGGTCAATGAATTATATTTACAATTCACGCATTTTAGGACATAAATCCCAACACTTACGACATATATGTTGTCTCTTACCATTATAATAACGATTTTAGACTTGTGCGATAGCTGCAGTACTATCACAATAGATTAGTATGGCTGGTACCGATCTATCTTATGTAGGAATCTTGATAGCAAGCTTCAAAACCAGCTTGCTTCTTTTGCTAGTGCTTTCATCTCTGACTCCATCGTTGACTAGGATAATATTGTCTGTTTTTTAGATTTTCAAAAAATAGCTCATACTACTGTATTAAAAATATTGCCACTTGTAGCCTTTGAGTCATTTGAGACGGAGTTCCAATCAGCATCGTTATAACCTTCAAGTACAACGAGCAACTTTTGATAATGTAATCCTAGATTTTCAGTTTTCTTAAAATGTCTCATTACATTTCCCATAGCATTCCAGTGTTCTAGACTAGGTCTGCTAGTAAACCTACATAGTAATCCTACAACGTAAGCTATGTCTAATGCAATCAGCAGCATAACTCAAACTACCTATGATACTAGCGTACGCGAATTGATTAACACTGCCACCTGTGTTTTTAAACAATTTAACACTAGAGTCATAGACTGTACAAGTTGGTTTACTTTCAAAGTAGTTGTACTTCTTTAAAATCTTTTTTATGTAATGAGATTGATCTAAAGAAATTCCATTTTCAATTCTTGTAATCTTGATACCTAGGATTACTTCAGCTTCTCCTAACTCTTTCATGTCAAATTTTGCACTCAGCATAGATTTTACATCATTTATGAAGTGAAAGTTTTGTCCAAAGATTAACATGTCATCTACGTATAAACATATGATAGTACATAACCTATCTTCAATCTTATAATAGATACATTTGTCACTCTCGTTTACTTTGAATCCTTTGGACATGATTAAGTTGTCAAGCTTTTTGTGTCATTGCTTATGAGCTTGTTTTAGACCATAGAGGGATTTATCTAGTTTACAAACTTTAGATTCTTGACTGTGAACTATGAAACCTTCAGGTTGTTCCCTATAAATCTCTTCTTCTAAATCATCGTTTAGGAAGACAGTTTTGACATCCCTTTGATGGATTAAGAAATTGTTCAAGACCGCTATAGAAATCAACACTCTAATTGAGGTGATTCTAGTGACTAGGAAAAAAGTGTCGAAGAAGTCTATGGTTTTCCTTTGCCTAAATCTGTTTGCTACTAATGTAGCCTTATACTTATCTACTAATCCATCAGGTTTAAGTTTCTTCCTTAAAACCCATTTGCAGCCAGTGGGTAAGTCAACTAGGTGCCAAGTTCTATTGGATTCAAGAGAGTCCATTTCATCATTGATAGCTTATTGCCATAAGTTGGCATCTACTGAGTATAAGGCTTTTGTTAGATCTTTTGGATCTTCTACGCTATACATTTCAAAGTCTTTTATGGTTCTAGCTCTCTTTCTTCTTCTAGGTTCATGATCAACTTTCTTATCTTGTGTTTGGATCCTAATAAAAGGTAGACTACTTGAACTTTTCCCCACTAGTTTGGCTATTTAAGCCCCCACTATTTCTAGATTTAAAAGAAATTTTATCCTCGAAAAAATTTTACATTGTTTGATTTTATGATTACTTTGTTCTCTAAGTCATAGAACCTATAGGCTTTATTATTTTCTGTGTACCCTATGAATGCACATTCATAGACTCTACTGCTAGTTTTCTTCTTTTTAGATTAAGTATTCTAACATAGGCTAAACAACCCCAAGTTCTAAGATAAGACAAGTTTGATGTTTTATTCTTAAGGATTTCGTATGGTGAAATTTTACTGTTTGATTTTGGAATCATATTAAGGACATAATTAACGGTCTTAATTACTTCATCCTACCAACATGATGCTACTCCTGATTCAAGTAAGATAGAACTACTAACTCAGTTAGAGTTTCATTCTTGATTTATGCTTTTCCATTCATTTTAGGAGAATAAGGTGTAATTATGACCAATTAAATTATGTCACATCATCACCGTAAATATGGTCCAATAAATAAATGGGCTCAAGCCCAAGTTCAAGAAGCATATGGGCCCAAGTCTAAGCCCAATTTGCAAATGGGCTCAAGTCCAAACCCAACAAACAAATGGGCCGAAGTCCAAGCCCACCAAGCAAATGAGCTCAGGTCCACCTAAAAGCCCATAAAGACTTGGAAGATCAAACTTTTCTTGAATTCCATAAGACTGAAGTTCAAATAGATTTACAACTACAACATCCTAAAGACTGAAGATCAAGAAATTCTAAGTTTTTAACTTGTATTCAAGAGAAAACATCAAATGAGTAAATATTAGAGATTGTATTCACAATATTCATCAATATATCAAAGTTCAATTCCATAAAATACATTTCTTCGAAATCTCGTGTGAACAATATCTTTCCAATTTTAATTTATTTATTTGTATATATATATTAAATATTTCAATATTCAATATTCAATATACATTTCTTAATTTAATTGAATTATTTCTAGATCAAAACTATACATATATTTTTTAATTTTCAATTTTTTTAAAGCACATACATTAACAAAATATGTTATTAAAAAATATATTAAACAAATTAAAATGATAATAATAATAATCGAGAGAAGTTAATGGTAATAATAATAATTGATAGAAGTTGAATATCTCAATATTCAATATTCAATTTTTTTATTAAATTCATATTTTCTAATTTAATTTGTTTATTTCTAGATCATTTTTTTTTTCATTTTTCAATTTATTTTGAAAAAACACATATATTAAACAAATTAAAATGGTAATAATAATAATTGAGAGAAGTTGAAGCTTACTCAAAATAATAATAATAAAACAATTGAAGTCACCAATGCACATTTCTCATGTGGGTATTTGAATAAAAAAATTTAATGTTTATAGCAAAAGAAAAAAAAACAAGAATTGTGAAATAATTTAAAACTGATCCATGGAAATTATGGTTCGATTCCAAATTAAATTTAGAAAACCTAACCAAATTAGGAAACTGCGTCAGAAATTAAATTTATTGTTGTATTTGTTACAAAAAAATCAATAGGAATAAAATCAAACCTGATAGGGTGTGATTTTGGATAAAATAAATCATTTTTTTTTAAAAAAATAATATAAATAAATAAAGATGAGATATTGTCTAATATAAATTGATTTGCTTTTCCCCCACAAAATGATAGGTTTTATTTTTAATATTTTATAAAAGTTTTTTGTTTTAAAAAATTGATTATTTACTTTTAAAAAAAATTAAAACCTTAGCCATTATTACTACTATTATTCTTTAGAGAATAAAAAAATATATAGGATAAAAATAGGTGACTAAACATAGATAAAATATAGATTTTAAAAAATAAGAGTGAGATGAGATAATAAAAAGTATTGTTTATTAAACAAAAAAATGCAATAGAATTTTATTCAATGTATTTTTTAATAACATATTTGGTTAATATTTGTGTTTTTTTAATTGAAAATAAAAAAAATAGATATGTATAATTTTGATTAAGAAATAATAAATCAGAAAATGTGAATTTAATAAGAAAATTAAATATTGTGATATTTAAAAAATATATAAAAATAAATCAATCAATCAAAAAAAACAAATTAAAATTGGAAAGATATTAATTTTAATAAGTAAATATCCTTTTATTATTGAAATATTGGCATAGGATCTACTAATATATAAATAATAATAAAAAAAAATCCTAGACTCATAAGTAATATATATATATAAACGATTAAAAAGAAGAGTTTTTGTCATTAGTTTTGACCCCACCTCACTTTTTAGAACTATTTTAGAACTTTTTAGAATAGTTTCTCAAACAATTGTATTTTAGAAGAAAAAAAAATTAATAATACTTTTTTTTATATATATAATTTATTTTGAATATGATGATTATTAGGTTGTACATAGATTTTGAATTTAAATCAAACTATTATAAGAAACCGACAACACATAATACATTGGAAGGTGATTCTATTCTTAGCTCAAAATTTTGATACTTTTTAATAAAAACGTAAAACTCCTTTTTATGCAACATTTGACTTATTAGAGATGATACTCAATACAAATACATAAAACAACCAGTAGACATACTATAATCGTCAATTCCTTTGCTATAGTACACACCATAATGTTTTAAATATCAATACATTGTCTTGAAAGGCTTATAAACCTTGAGATCAAGCATGACACCGCTAATGGAGCCAACAGCAGCAGCAAGAGACACCAAAAGGCATCCCATGCTCATAGTTTGAACACAAATCCACTTGACACTCCATTGTCTTATCTTTTTCTGGACAATATACATCTGAATAGGAAAATAAACTGTCAAGGGCCAGAATTGGAGAGCCCCGATAATTCCAACGATGTCGTTGAAGAAAGGGATTAACATAGCAATGGTGGTGGTGAAGCAGACGAAAAGGGACCTCCAAATGAGTCGAAAGAGGTTGATGTTGTAGGAGTGAGAAGAGGAGATGGAGAGCTTGTATTCTTTAGTGATGAAGGGTGACTCGGGCCATGCTTGGGCAGCCTTCTTTTCCACAAAGGCAAAGATGGGCTGGCTAAGGACTTGGTAGGCGCCCACAAGGTGAACAACGATGGCGACATTGGCAATGTCGATGAGCCAAAAGGGATTGTAGAAGCCAAAGCCAGTTAAGAGATTTCCTGGGGCATTGTTGCCGAAAGCTGCATAACCACTGCACCCGCATAGTATGTAGAATAAGGTGGTCAATATAATGCTAAACCTTGTTGCTTTCTTCATTGTCTTCGCTTCTGATGGTGGACACTTTATTGTATCCTGTTATGGTTTGAAATAAATTACTCATAACATTTCATTAATGTATAGTTCTTACGTCATTTGCAATCATAAAAATTCTTTTGAATTATTAAAAATATGTTCCCAATGATCCATCTGAAACTACACATTTCTACATTCATCTAAAATTTAATTGAACAGCAACATATGGATTTTTTTACAAGTAATGATGTTAAATGAAAAAATATCTAAATTGTTTTTTTTTTTTTTTCATTCTTTTAAAGAAATGATGAACAAAAACAGATATGATTAGGTGATAAAACATTAAATATTTGAAGAATAAAAGAAAGAAAAAGGAACTTACAGGCTTAGAAAGTAAGCTTCTTATTGTGTTTATGCTTTTATAGAAATGTCTTAATTATGAATCAATTCTTCCATTATGTTTTTCTTATTCTTTATTTATTTTTACAATTATTATTAAAAACTACGGTTCTAAGTTGTTATTATGTCCTTCATTTCTATTATTTTACTTCTTTATCAACTTGTGGCCACCTTCATGCAACAAAATCTATTCCCCTAATTTTTTTATTTCTTCTTCTTCTTCTTTTTTTTATTTCTAAATATGTTGACTTTTCATTTCTTTATTTCACTATATATTAATTTCTTTATTTTAACTTTTTTTTTTCAAATATAACAAAATAAACCTAAACTTTTTCACAATATAACAAAGAAAGTATAAATTATTTTAATTAGTTAGAATTTATTTTAGGAGAATTTTCACAATATAACAGAAAAGTATAAATTATTTTAATTAGTTAGAATTTATTTTAGGAGAATTTTCAAAATTAGTAGATTTTATAAAATATTCAAATTCTATCCTTTAGTGATAGAAGACTATCTATCCATAGTTTTGCTATTAGAGAAAAATTTTAGGAGCATATTTAAAATAGCAAAATAGCAAATTGCTATAGCATATCAACCACTATCAATAATAAAATTTGGTATCGGTTAAAAATATTTTGTAAAATCTCTATTTTTAAAAATTCTCAAGAGTTGAATTTAAGTGAAATAATATTGAGTTATCCGAAAAGAAAGGTAGTTTTTGTGATTAATATTACCTTCTAAAAAAAGAAGAAGAAAAAAATGGTGTGGAAGATTCTATGATTTTTCTTTATTATTATATATGAATTTAGATGAGAACTACTTTTTCTTTCATTGGTAATTATTCTTTACAGTTGGTTTTGTTTTTTGTTTTTTTGAAAGTAGAGTAGCTTTTGGGATTTAGTATCCCAAAGGAGTAAGAAATATATTTTTCTGCTTGGCTTGGGATTTTGAATTTAATTTCAAATATATTAAAAATGAGTCAATTTTGTTAAATTTTTTATTAAATTTAAAAGTAATTTAAAATAATAATAAAAAGAAAGAGGGGTCATAAATAAAATATACCTGAATTTCAATAAGGACAATTGCAAAAGAATAAGCAAAAGCAATATCTCCAAGTGCTTGAAAACTTCTCAATTTCTTTTCGGTTTTACTTATCGATCCCACACTTACTCCACTAATTGTTCCTTTAAATCTCCCACTTTCTGCATCAAATTAAACCAACAATAATCATTAACATAAATAAAGATATATATATATATATCTATTATTCTTTTTTTTTAACTTAACTGCTGTATTTATTTATACTCATTAACTAAATGATACTTTGATTCTATGCTTTTTGTTTTTAAAAAAGTAATAGTAGTTTATCCAATCACTTTCATGCCCTAAATTCTACTCTAGAATCCGTGTAGTAAAACAGAAATGGAAAAGCATTTTGAGAGTCTGTGTATCTCTCATCTACTTGAAACATTTTTATTTTTCAAACAAAAATTAATTTCTTTATTCACATCTTCCACTACAATCAAAATTGATTCTACTAAGTGATAGAAATGTATGTTTTTTTCTTTTTTGAAAATCTTTTTAAGATTCCACCTCCATGAATCCTTCTAAACTCTTCTTTGTTTTAATAATAAACTTGTGGAGTTTGTTTCTTCTTCCAAAGCTTTTAAGTTAACCCTAAATTTTAAATTAGGCTTCTTTTTATTTTTTATTTTTTAATTAAGATTCGGAAAAAAACTTTTGATTGTAGAAAATAAATCAAATAAGTTACACCAAATAATATTCTTTTAAGAAAAGTGATTTTCACCGTCTTTTTAATAAAAAAAAACATTTATTTAAAAAAGTTATTCCAAATATGCTTATTAAGAATATTTTTTATGATATCATGAATTAAAAATTTACAAATGTTTTGTAGTTTGGATTAATCAATCCAAAGGAAAACATATTTTCAGTTAGGGATCCAAATTTAGTAACGTTTACGAAAATGGAGTTAAATCAATAATGAAATATATATGTTTGTGTAGTTAAATAAAAAGAATATGAGAAGAGAAAAAGTGAACCTGCCACTTTGGCTATTCCAAGGGAAAGGCCAATGAAAGAATAAGTAAAAGACATGATAGCAGCGAGTGTAGAGAGCCACCAAATCTGATCAAAATTTGGAATTTGAGATAGAATTATTTCCACAACTCCAAAAGACATCATGAATGGGTTGCTTGAAATATGACATGGATTTTTTCCACCACTACTATGAAAGCAATTTGACCTTTTAATTGCCCTGCCAATTAAATTAACAATATCACTTTCTTATCTATAATTTTATTTCCATAAATATCACTTTTATCATTATTCATCTTGTTAGGCATTCTTAAATATCTAAGACAAGTTTTTTAAAAAATAATAATCTAACAACTCATTTTTGTTTTTAGAATATGACTATGAGAAATTGTTTAATTTTCTATATATTTACGTAAAAAAAATGAAAATCATGAAACAAACACACACACACACACATATATATATTTTTATAATGATTTTCAGATTTGAAAATTGGAAAACAAATACAAAAGTCCTGTAGATGGAAAGTAAATATTAAAATAAATAAATTTATGTGTGGAAATCACGTGTCTATGAGCTTAGTCATAAAAACACAAATGGTTATCAAAGAAGCATTATGTGTTAGCTTTTAAAACTTGGTTTTTCAAAAGTTAAATGTTTATAGAAGAAGATTTTCGTCTTAAATTATAGTTTGGAAATGTTTTGAATGTTGAGCTTACATCATACTGATTGAGGACGCAATCTGATATCCAATTGTTATTCCCATCAAGTTTATGTTCTGCATTACTCCACATGCCACCATATGAGCTTCACCTAATTTTAATGAAATTAATATGTCAATAAATATATATGATTTAAGAAAACATTGGTTACTAAAGAAAAACAAGAATATTTCATACCAAGGAGGGAGCGAACGGCATGCATGTAAGTAGGGTTTCTCTTTCCAGTAAGAGGATCACCGGAGCGATAGCAGTCGGCAAGCAAGCATGAGGTGTAGTGACCGATGAAGGCGAACAACAACATGACGGAGGGACCGACAATCCACCCTAGCTGAGCAATCGCCCATGCTAACGATAACACACCCGAACCAATAACCGTAGTGATTATGTGAGCACTTGCCGTCCAAAGCGTACCTGATTAATTAAAACATATCATAACATAAACAACACGGAGATGTATTATATTATGTGAATTAAGAGAGATATTGATTATAATTAATTATATATATGAAAATATGTAAATACGTAGGTGAAGTGATGAGGTACCGGTTCGTTTTGGGTGTCCATCATCGTCGAAGCTAGAAGAGTCGTTGAGGGGAAGCACAGCCATGGGGGTGGCGTGGAGTCAATGGATAGGGGAGATATGGGGAAAGGTTATGGAAGGTAGCTGTTTATATAAGAGTTTCAAAAGAGGAAATAATAAAGAAAATAAATAATAATAATAATAATAATAAAATAATGCGTTTTGAGAAGGACCCCAGTTTTAAGAAATTTTCTATTATTTCAATTATTACCCTCAAAATTTGCAAGTGAGAGTGGAACCTCAATGGGTTGCAAAAAAACTGTCGTCCCACTTACCCACTACTGTATTATCATAATTGATGATGGTTAATTAAAATCAAAAACCCTCAACTAATAATTTTATTGTATTAATCTACACTTTATTCTTTGAAGATTGTATCATTTACACTTTATACTTTATTCTTCAGAAGATTGTATCATTTATATTCATTCCAACTCATGATGGTATTAGTTTAAACTTGTAAGCTTTTATATATAAGTACATATATCAACCTAAAAACTACAATTTTTTTTTACAGGTGTTTATCAATTATTAAAGACCTGAACTTTCATAATTTTAATTTGGGAGGAAAGTCAAGATTGATGAGTTATTTATGAATGAATAAGAAAGAAAATTAGTTTAGAAAATTCTTAACTAATTTGAGATTGTAGAAATACCTCTTTAGATATTCGTCTTAGAGAACATGTGCACGTAGGGATATAGTTGAAAAAGAAGGGGGGTTTATGCATGTTAATCTTTTGCTCGATATCTTCTTCTGATCTACATGATTGCTGTCAATTTAAATAGACATTGAAGCTTGATTCCAATCTTCCGTTGATCTCTGGGTTTTGCATGTGATCCAATTTGGATATAAATAAGGTCAAAGTGTGAGATGTGTTTTGTCTAACTCATCACTCATACCAAAGCATTCTAAAAGAAGGTGAAGGACATCTGTCCTTTCTTTTGACAACTCAAACATATACACAAACACATTTCAATTTGCCACACCAAAAAAAGAAAAAAAAAAAGAAAAATCTTTTTTATTCTACATTTTCCTTTTACTTTATATTTGCTACCGTTGAAGATCAAATTTACACTTTTTAATTCAATTTTTTTATTAAATACTAATTTTAAGTTATTATTATTAGTATTAATAGAGGTGAATTTAGATAAATAAAAGAATATTGAAACTATTTACATTCTACACCAAACAAAAAAAAAATGGAGAAAATATATTAATTTTCTTTTATTCCAAAAATATTCTTGATGTTTTACTCAAATATTTGCCCTCCATGACATATTCTTCTAATTTATTTATCCATGGTTTTTATTCTGATCTTTGTTTGTTTTTTCAATAATCGTGTTCATCCTTTTCTTCTTATCAGCCTCTTCGTCTACCTCAAATTTAGGGCTTCATAGCCAATGTTTCCACGTCCATCATCGGCGACACTTTCTATTTTGATAATCTTTTTTTTCCTTTTCTTCATCTTATTCTTCTATATTCTTGAATCACTTTTAATTATAATTTTGTTTCTATTTAAAATCAAATTTCAACCAAACTTCATCACAATGTGAAATTAATAAGAAGACATGAAAATAGAATTCTTGAAAACGATAAAGTGATACTTACTTGCAAGATTAATAGTAATTAATTCAAATCGAATAAAAAGAATATTATACTCAATTAAATCTTACATAATTCAATCAAAATTGTTTGTTAGTGTAACTCTTGAAAATAATCATAAATTAGCATACATTACTAGCATATCCACAAAATTTCTTTTGCTAACATTCCTTTTTTCTGTTCCTTCTCTTTCTTCTTTCGTTCACATCCACAAAATTGAGTCTTATAGTTTGATACAAAATTTTTCGGAGAAACTGAAGGAAATGAAACCAGGAATTATTGCAAATGAAGTATTTTTATATAAATTTTCTATCATTGTCACATAATCATCTATCATTGTATACCAGTGATAGTTATCCATCACTGTCTATCTCTGATAGAAAGTAATAGATAACTATCATTGTCTATGTACCAAGATAAATAATTTGCATATATTTTTGTATAGGAACACACTGCTTTTGAGCGGAATGAAAATGGAAATTTCAAGTTTTGTTTCATGGCTATTGGTTCATCTATTAAAGGTTGGAGGTACAGTAGAACTAACATACCAGTTGATGACACATTTCTGAAATGCAAGTTTGGTGGTACTTTATTAGCAACCTCAATAGTAGATGGTAACAATAATATCTTTCATCTTGCATTTGCTATTGTTGACTTAGAAAATGATGCATCCTAGAAATGGTTTTTAGAAAATTTGCATACTTATTTGGGGGATCGTGATCATTTAGTCATTATCTCCGATAGACATTTGAGCATTCCAAAGAGTTTTTTAAGTGTATTTATGAATGTTGAGTTTTGTGTTTCCATGCAACATGTTTTCAAAAATTTGAAGAAGTGTTTCAGAGATTCTTTTATCAATCAATTTTACTTTAGTTGTGCTAAATCTTATACTTTTGATGACTTTGAGTTCAACATGAGATCTATGGAGTCTATTTATACAGACATACGAAGTTATCTTAGTAATGTTGGATTTGAGAGGTGGTCTCGAGCATATTCACGAAGAAGAAGGTACAATATGATGACAACAAATCCTTCAGAAAGTGTTAACTCGGTTTTGAAAGAGGATAGAAATTTGGTTGTTGCAAGTTTACTTGATGGAATTAGAGAGTTCTTGCAAAAGTGGTTTCATGATCGAAGAGAAGCTAGTTTGTCAATGAAAACAATTTTAACCTCTTGGGCTGAAAGTATATTACGTAAGCAACATGAAGAATCAAGAAGTTTCTGGGTAAGAGTTCTTTTATTTTTTTTATTCTTTTCATTTAGATATATTATATCGATAGAAGAAAGAAAGTCAGCGATAGAAGTTTGTCACTGTATATCAGTGATAGAACTATGAATGTTTATTTGTAAATGTTGATTTTTTTTCTATTTTTATTTTGTAGGTTCATCCTATCAACAATATTGAATACAATGTAATGGTCGGTGATAAACAATTGATAGTGAAGTTGAACTTGGGATCTTGTAGCTGTCGAGTATGGGATTTTCATGAGATTCCTTGTTCTCATGCTCTTGTTGTTCTTTGGATGCTTAACCTAAATAGTTATTCTTATGTGTCTGATTATTATCATTCACAGACATTGTTGTCAACATATCTAGGACATGTGCTACCAATTGGAGTTCATTCAAATTGGAGGCTTGTAAACGACGACATTGGAGCTTTACCTCCTATTTTTAAACGTTCAGTTGGAAGACCTAAAAATTTAAGAGTTCCATCAATTGGTGAAGTTAATAGTAGCTCAACAAGATGTAGTAGTTGTCATGGCAAGGGTCATAATTCTAGAACTTGTAAACTTCGTCAAATTAATCAATGATGTAATCATTATAGTTGTATTTTTATGTTGGATCACCAAATGGATTTATATTGGAATTTATGAGTGTTATTTTTTCAAATTCTTTATATGAATAAACATTGTCGATGTCTTTGTTTGTATTCAACTTTGAATTGAAACATGTGGTGTATAAACTCATGGAAACTCTATGTATATATTTTCAAATTAAATCCTATAAAATTGAATCGACATTGATACCAGTTTCTATCATTGATAAGAATGCATTATCTAATAAGAACTGATAATTTTCTATTAGTGATAAAACTGAGAGAAACTATTAAAAATAAACTCTATGTATCAATTCTTCTATTTTTATTTAAGAAGGGGGCTAATACAGAGAAAAAATTATTTAACACGTGTTGGTTACTTCTTTAAAGCATACATTTAAGTTAAGAATCTTGGGTGAGTTAGATAAATTAGATGGTTGGTGAGTGTTGTCTAAGTATGACGATGCTTGTCTAGGTATTGAACATTTGTAAGGTTTAAGCTAAGCATG
The DNA here is from genome assembly GCF_000004075.3 of Cucumis sativus. NCBI lineage: Eukaryota > Viridiplantae > Streptophyta > Magnoliopsida > Cucurbitales > Cucurbitaceae > Cucumis > Cucumis sativus. The sequence goes on from NC_026658.2 coordinate 22,010,278, forward strand.
GGTAAGAGAAATGTTGAGCTTACATGTGTGTAACAATTTAAGAAGGAGCTAGCAAGCTTAAGGGAAATTATAGATGACTAATCCAATTTTGGACTAGTATAAATAGGGATGGAAGGTTAAAGAAAGGAACGTTATGCTAAATTCTTGAGAATACTCTAGTGTAAAAAAGAATCACAAGGTGAGAAGAAGGTCTTTGGGGAAGTAGGCATTTTGAAGAAAGGAATTTAGTCAGTGAGTGATTTTCCAATGTAGTAGTTTCCTTAAGGAATGAATCCTAGTCTTGAATAAGGGGTCACACCTTCTCACTGACTAGAGATCAGCTGAGATTAAGTTTATAGGTTGAACCTTAAACCAATTGTTCAATAGTTGATTAGTGAAAATAAAGGAGCAAGATGTAACCTCGGGGGTAAAATGGTATTTTGACCCAGTCGAGGTTACAGAAAACTTGTGATAGATTAACTTATTGATTATGGTTATTTCAGATGGACACAAATATATCTATAGTGAGGAGAGTGCAACTACAAGAATTTAATGGAAAAACCTATTAGCTAACTAATGTTGATTATCGCGATCTAAAAGGATTTAGCCAGTTAATCTCAAATCGTTGAAACCCATGATCTATAGGTCCATTAGATTTCCCTGCTGGCTCATATGAAATTTAACTTAGAACAATATGTTGGAATAATTTGAATTGTTTGAATTAGGTAAATATTGAGAAACCGACAAATGTATATGATATAATCGTCGGCTATAAGTTTAAGATAGAGCTTTATGTTTAAATTTGATTTAAATATTACACATAAATAGGCTTTATGTATTTTTTGCATGTAACTTGGTTATAAATAGGGTTTTTTTTTTTTTTTTTTTGCCAAAATTAGTACTTTTGAATTGCAAAATATTAACCTATTTTTCTCTCTAAAGATCTTAACCCTAAAATTCCACCTCCAATTTCCTTCACCTATCGAGTCTCACAATTTGGTGAATTAACACTAGTGGTGGTGCCTAGTTCGAGTTCGTGAGAAGATTACGAGGAACGAGAAGCTTCGAAGATATCTGTTTTCTTTTAACCCTAATTTCATTAATTAGGGTATTTATGCATGTTAATTACTAAATAGTTTAGTTGCAATTAGGGTAAATAGATCTTTTTTTTTTTTGCTGTACATGTTTATTACTCCATCATTTTTAAGTCAAACAAAAAGGGAAGAATGAGTTCATTTAGCATGTACACGCTAGTATTTCAATTCATTATCTATTATAGTTTGGTTGGGGTTGATATGATCTTGTTTGGTTTATGTTTTCATGCTTTTCTTGGTTTAGATTGCCTTTAAAAAAATAGCAAAAGGGGGAGATTGTTAGGATTTTTTAAAAGTATTTAGCTTATTTATTACATGCAAAATTTTAATTTCGTGTTTAAGTAAAATGTTATGTGACGTACTAATTTTGTCATGAAGTTGATCGTTTTGATGTTGATTTATGAAATGAATCTTTGCTGGTGTGCTTTTTTGTCTTCTACAAAATGTCATAAAACAAGTTGTGACGCTGTTACTATTGAGTTTTATGTCCTAAAACTCGTAGATAGTAAATATAATTCATTGATCCTTATTAATAGTGTTTTATTTCAACAAATGTTATTGATTATATTATTAGTTTTGTCTTAATAACCTAAATCAAATAAACTAACATTCTAAGTTGTTTGATGAGTTTTGAACAGTATGTAGAGACATAAAGGGATCAATGTTCGAGATCAGGTCTATAATATAGGGATAAGGTTGGGTACCTTATTATGGTAACATTATGGATACGACTCATTTTGTATTTACTACAAACGCAATGATCCAACATGTTCATGTAAGTGACATGCGAGTGAATGTATTCTATGCAATGAGTTTCATAAGACCAAACCACAAAATACTAACCACTAGATGTAACTCCATTAACTAGTTAAGTTTCTATTTCATTAGGTAACTTAGTCTTAATCCTGAGTGTATTATGAAGTTCTGTTTGCGAGAGATTATCCTTTAATTTGTACGGATGAAAGTGACCATATTGCCTACTCAATATGCTTAGCATTTTAAGGAGAAGACCGAGTGGGGAGTTGGAAACATAATCACACAAGATGAAATTCACTTATTTCCAACTTTATGATAACTAGACGAGTGTTCCCTTAAATGGTGTCTCCGGGACTTGAACAAAGATCCCTACTTTCTCTATGGCGCGAGGGGGTTTCTATTTAGTGGTTGGACCATAAACATATTGTTCATTAGAGGAGCACTGCTATTTAAGGACTAAAAGTAACCTAGGGGTAAAACGATAATTTGACCCAACTGGTGTTATGAACACTTGTGAATGAATAACTGACTGTTATTGGTCTATATCCTTGACACAGAAATATATCTACATCGAGAAGATCAGTTCAGCTGTGAGTCTTTAGTGAAGTGTGCACACAGTTAACGAATATTGATTAATGTGGTTAATGAGTTTAGCCAATTAATCTCATATCATTGTAGTTTCTGATATGTAGGTTCATTAAGTCCCTTTCCTAGCTCGTAAAGGATAATGAGATTTATTTGTATTAGTTGTAATTTAAAATGTTCAAATTTATTTTGAAAATTAATATAATATATGGTGATACATTATAATATAAAATTTATATTTAATTAAGCTTTATTATATAAATTTAATTTTGGGTATAATTCAGAATTAATTTATGAGAGATCAAATTGATTTATATTAAAACTATAAGTTAAAATTTAATAGGTATATAACACACATTAAAACTATACATTATGAGAGAAAATTATATTTGAATATGATTCAATTTTGGATTAAATTAAAGAGAAAAATTTTAAAATAATAGATTTTACAAAATATTTACAACCTATAATAAATTCTATCACTGATGGTCATTGATATGCTAAAAATCCAAAATTTTGTTAAAGCTTATAAATATTCTATCACTACCTCTAAGAAGAATTCTCTTTCAAAATTTCTCATTCTAATTTTGGTTTCCACCCACCAAAATTTTGGTTTTCAGGTGGTGGTAGTGCCACAAATTTGGTGATTGGCAGATCGACAGACTTCTGTGTAATCTCTAATTTTAATTTTGAAATCATGCTTAATCTTAGAATTTAGAATTTAGTTTATGTATTTAATTGCCCATGTATTGGTTTTTTAAATTTCTATTAAATTGAGTAATATTACGAACATTTTTTCTCTATGTAACAAATGAGTTTTAGATTTTTGCAATTTAACAAAATGATTTCCTTAATTTCGAAATATTTTTTGACCGTCGATCTGAAAGAGATTGGATTTGGATTTTACAGGTAATGTTGAGAAATTTTCCTTAGAATATTGAGAATCTTAAGGCTTGGTGGCTCCTCAGCTTTCATTGGCAAGATTCATTTTCACTAATTGCTTAAATCTTCCCATTTAATCACGTCGTTGAATCATTGACTGCTTTTATAGTTAGAACATTGGTTGGCTCCTCAGCTTTTATAGTTAATTTTGTCCTTATATTAAGTATATGTCAATTGATAATCTCTTAAATGAGTTTACTAAGAGGAATATGAGCAATTATTTTTGGTGCATACATCTGTCTTTCATGGAGGATAAAGGATCTCTTGATGTTGTTTTGTGACTACGTGTTTTGTACTGGTATTTTTGCTTACAGTATCTGTCCCCTACACCAGTGATTTCTACTTTCTGAAGCTACTCGAAAACTAATTTGATCTTAATCATGTAATGTTGCAGACTTTGAATTCTTGAACTACACCATCATCACATTGAAGCTACTCTAAAACTAATTTGCACATTGCAGCATCTTTGCTTCTTTACTCCACTCCTTATTGATGGTTTTTCTTTCTAATTGTATAGGTTGAGGTGTAAACAATGAGTCTTTTAACGCCAGGTGGTATCAGCTAAACCCTTCTCATTTTTCTAAACTCTTCTCTTTCTTTAATTGCTTTCTCTTCTTAGCTTTTTTTTTTCTGCTATAGTTTTAAATTTTTCGATAGCTTTTATCTTCTTGTTCTAACATTTTTAGCTTTGTCACTTGCACATCAAAGAAATAAAATAAGGACTCACGACACCTCATCTAATGAATGAGTTGATTGAAATTATTTGTTTGAGAGTAATTTTGAAATTGAGAAAATGTGATTTCAAGAACTTCAAAATTCACTCTCAAACACCACATAAGAGTTAAATGCTTAATCTGGATGCACTCTATTGTTGTCGGTAGTTTTATTTTTGAAGGTTGTACTAATATTTGTCTACACGTACCCAATGTCGGTTTATAAAAAATGGATAATAATGCAACAATTAAATAAAAATAGATTTACAAAAATAGATCCAAAAACAAGACTTTAATGTCTGTTTTAAAACGTCAGCATACAAAAGATCTTGAATAACACTATAAAAAATGACATTAAAGGCCTTTAATGTCGTTTTTAATGTTGTTTTTAAACCGACATTAATGAGGCCTTTAATGTCGTTTTTAAACCAACAAGGAGAAATGACATTAAAGACCTTTAATACCGCTAGCATAGATGTCGGTTGCCAATCGACACCAAAGGCCATTAAACCGACATTAAAGGCCAAATTTATTCTAGAGCTTGTAGAATTGATTTATTATGTTTTTAATATATTCTCAACCTATCCAAATACATATATGGTGATGTAATTCAATTTAAGGTTGGTCGTTTTGAAGAATATTCAAGTCATTATCTTGTGTATGTCGAAAACACAAGTGTGTCAAATCTATGAAATTGTGAAGTTTTTTCCATTGTTGATCTTCACTTATTCGCTAGATCTTATTGATTCGTTCAAAATGAGTTCTATTTTATGATGGTGGAAGTTCGACTCAGAATCTTTGTTGATCTTAATATCGTGCCATTGTTCATTGTTGAAGCGTGCTTTGGAGAAGATCAGTTGGTCTTAATGGGAGCCTAAGACATCATCTCTTAAGAAGAGGTTCTCTAACTTAGAGGGAGCATAAGTTCATAACGTGAGGAGATATTCATAAGAATGATGGAAAAGATACTAGTAGAGAAGAAACCTTTCACTTAAGGGGAGCCTAAGTGTTCATTCATACTATTCATATTAAAGTTAGAGGGAGCCTAAGAACGTTAAAGGTGAGGGGGATCTCACACTTAGGGGTAGCCTATGAACAAACGCCATATTTTTCAGTTTAGTACTTAACTGATTTTCTTGACGTTTCAATTATCATCCTAATGTATTTACTCCTTTTCCAATTGAGTCCTTACTTTTCATCATATATGTCAAATTTTGTTGATATAAAAAGGACATGTAATGTGAAATTATATTGTCTATTAACCTGATTGAAATTGTGGGATGTGCTCTAGTTTGTTGAAGTAAACATACTACTAGTAGTATGTGTTATAGTGTTCATCTAAGTTTACGGATCTACAGCATTTATCATGGAGAAATGTTACAGTTTCAAATCTTCCAACTTTACATCTCATATATATATATATATACATGACATATTGTTGAATACCATTATGGATCCTATACTTATTCAATATTATATATATATATATATATATATGACATGATAGATGATGGTGATCGTGTTTGTAGATAATTGATCCACTGCTAAAATGCATATATGTTGCTTCCACAATTATTTAGGTTGAGGACTTAGTTGAAGAAAAGATTCATTACATAATAGACTTATTTATACACCTCTAAAACATTAAAAGAAAAAAACCAAGTTAAATATAATGGGACTAAAATATGTGGTTGGAAATTAAAAGGCACACAAACATATAAAGAACTAAATTATGTGGTTGGAGTTGGTATGACTTAGACTACTTTCCTAATTCGTATAAACAGTGGAACACCTGGGTATTCCAGTTGAGTCAACACAATTAATTTTAACAAAAATTTGGCCTTTGCCTTTCTTTAATCTAATGTTGAACAATAAATTTAATTTTAACCAAAGTTTTGGTTGGTGGTATTATTGTTTTTGTTTAAATATCATTTTCATCTTTATACTTCTTCCATTTTATTCTTCTTTCAACTTTTAATAAATATTAAATAAAATTTTAAAATTATATTTTCATATTGTGTTTTTTATAAAAATTATTACCATTATTTAATCACTTAAATTTAAACCAATTTCAAAATGCACTATTGAATAACCAAAGATTTAGATAAAATATGTGAATCTAATACAAAATTTGAGAAATATCCTAAATTATTATTTATTTTCTTGATTAGGCTTTACTATATTTTTAGGAAAATTATAATCTTATTATATATAATTTTCCAAATTAAATTCAAATTATTTCTTTATTTATATTATACTCAACTTATTATATAAATGGTAACTTCTTTAATTATTAATACATATATATTTATATTTATTAATGAAATTTTTATTACGTTTGTAATAATTTAAATATGATATAAATTATTATCTTACATGAAAATAATATTTTTAATTATAATACAAAATAATTAATTTTTAATTTCATTTTCAAAAGCAAAAGTTTTTTTCTCACGACCATCAATTTCGACATTGGCTTTCTTCTCTGATTTGTATTTTAAAAAATTGCTTTCTTTTTCACTTTCGATTTTCTATCGTATATATAGTTGGTCTTTTTTTTTTCCTTTCGTAGCATATATTTTTTTTTTCCTTAAAAAATTTGTTCTTCTTCCGTTCCGTAGCATATATTTCGATCATGTTTCTTCTATTTGTTTAATTTTTTATTAAGGTAATTATAATTGATGATCATTTTATGAATAATAATTAAGGATATAGCAACATTTAAAAAAAAATTACAAATATAGCAAAACTGTCGCTGATAGACTTGTGTCGCTGATAGATTTGTATGATCTATCAATAATTGACCAATATTTACAACATAATATATCGGTGATAGACTTCTATCATTGATAGAATTTGACAAATTTTGCTATATTTACAAATTTTTTTAAAATGTTGCTATATACTTAATTATTTTGCATCTAATGACTAAATTTGCAACTATCTCATTTTATTATTCAGTTCATCTTCCTGTCATCCTCGATATATAATTTTTATTAAATGATTTGTCATTCGTATATACTATGATATACCACTAAATAATAAATAGGGATAGTTGTAAATTTAGCAATTAAATTCAAAATAATTAAGTATATAGCAACATTTAAAAAAATTGCAAATATAGCAAAATTTGTAAAATTCTATCAATGATAGAGTCTATCACTGATAGACCATGTTGTAAAAAATGATCTATCACCGATAGATCATACGAGTCTATTAGTGATACAAGTCTATCAGCGATAGTTTTGCTATATTTGCAATTTTTTGAAAATGTTGTTATATCCTTAATTATTATTCCTCAAATCGTCACTCATTACAATTACTCTAATAAATTTATGTTTTGTGATTTGTCACATATATACTACCACATATATTCAATAATACATACCCATATTCTTTTTCTTGTTATGTGATTTTTTCTTATTGCGTATATATACTAATATATACAAAGATTATATATTCATTTAGATTTTTTTTTTTATTTCTTACATATATGCTAACTAAATAATTCATTTATGTTTTGTGATTTGTTACATATATACTACTGCATATATTTAATAATACATGCATAGATGTTTTTTCATGTGTTGTGATTTTTTTTACTGCATTTATATACCAATATATACACAGATTATGTATCCGATCAACATTTTTTTTAATTATTACATATATACTACTGCATAATACACATATTTTTGTTATTTGTTACATATATATTACTTCATATATTCAATAATGCATAAATGATGTTATCTTCAATATACTCAATATATCTTAATGTATTTCGAATACGAAATATAAATTCTTACTAATCTTAAATTTATGTACCAGTTGGTTGTCGATGCTCTTCTTCTTCACCATTTATATTTTTCCAAATATTCTATTATTTTGCGTCTTTTGTGAAGAAAATGAAATCAATATTCAACGTATATATTCAAAGAATGAAACATTTATTTATTTTTTAATTTTCTAAACCGTAACCCACGTCCCTGATTTCTCTCCTTGTCAGTCCACATTCTATAAACAAATTGATATAAGAACTTTTCATTCATAAAATATACACCGTATTATTAAATAAATACTATAATTAGGTAGAATATATGAAAAACAATGCAAAATGAAAGAAAGATTGGACGGAGAGAGATTGAAAAGTGAGAGAGATCGAGAGAGAAGATTTTTTTAACAAAATCACCAAAATAAAAATAATTACAGGAATTTTTTTATTATAATATTACCATAATAGAATTATTCACTTACCATATTTACCTAACATATCTAATAAATGAAAATATTAATCATGATCTATTTTTCTTTTTTAATATATTATTAATAATAAAAGGGTAAATTGGTCATTTGGGCCTTATATTTGTGATAAATATTAGGGGTGAAAAAACACGAACCGAACTGAATCGGTTTGGTTCGGGTTGGATTGAGCTTCAACAATGTAAGTGAATTCACACTTCTCATTTCTTCGTCTTCAGCACCGGTCCTTCATCTTCGTCATTCGCCAGTCCTTCATTCGCCTTCCTCCTACACGAATTCACGTGGGTTCGTTTTCTTCATTCGTGGGTTCGTTCTCCATTCTCCATTCTCCATTCTTCGTTCTTCGTTCGTCGCCATTCTCCGTTCTCTGTGGCTTCGTTCGCTGTAAAATTTTCAAGCTAAGCCATCTTGATTCTCATCGTGGATCTTCTCTTTCTCTTCTTGGATCGAAACCGCGGGTAAATTTCCTCCTCTTTTTTTACACGATTTTCAAACATATTCCCTCTTTTCCTTTACTCCCTTTACTTCGTCGGTAAATATTATGTTTGTTTTATGGAGAACTTCTGTTCATAATTTTATGTTTGGTGACTTTTTTTTCTTTGTCCTAAATTGAACCTGGGTAGCTACTCTTATTGAAATACAATTTTGTTTTAAGTTCAAGCACTGTTCATAATTTTATGTTTGTGTATATATAGGTTGCTATTGTGTGGTTGCTGTGGATATTTCTCTTCCCTGTGCTATTTAAGCATTCTTTGGATATCATGGCTATTAGGGTATGGATTGGTTGGTGTGCTATTTAAGTTCAAGCATTCTTTGCTAGTTTATTTCTAGAAAATGAAAATATATATTTTATTGTTTTCTCATTAAAGATATATGAGATATATGCTTTGTTGTGTGGGGCTGCAAATTTTGTTTGTTTATGCTTTGTTGTGTGGGACTACACATATCATGGTACAAATTTTGTTAGTGTAGAAAAGTATTGTCCATTGGAGATATATATTTTACTTATTGTTTTGTTTGATGATTATTAGTTAAAAATTGTGTGCTTTTTTTTTGTTTGTTTTGTTTGATGATTATTAGGATGACTTCATTCTCTATAGATGAAACTTCAAATCAAAGTTGTTCTAGTTCAGTGTTAGGAAAAAGAAAACCGGTTAAACCACCATCATCGGTATGGAAACATTTTATAAAAGTAGAAAGATGTGATCCTAAATTTTCTAGGACTGCTTGTAAATAACATTGTAGGACTTCATATGCTTGTGATTCCAAAAAAAATGGAATATTATTTTCGAAGTAAGCATTTAAGATTTAAAATTGTCTCATTAAGCTAACAGTTTGTCATTTTGATCTAGAATTCATAAACATAGGAAATGAGATAGAAACTGCATTTGAGAATTGAATCATAACTCTATGGTATAAATTCCTACTCTCAAATCTATTTACATTTCTTTTGTTTTAAATTGTTAATATCTTTGAATCTTGTTTGTTTAGAATCTTGAAGCACAAGGATGAATAAACTTTATACTTCTCGAGTTCCATCACAGTAAGTTATTTGCTTAACTTATAAATATTCTTTTTCTAGATAGTTCACTAAATTAGTAAATTCATTCTCCATGCAATAGGGGAGAAGGTGGAATATTGGCTAGATTTGTGGTAATAGACTAATAGGTGGAAAGTTGAATGTTGGATACCATCATGGTTGTTTTGTTCTTTGTTCTACTCTCAAATTTGATCCACATGGTTCTTTTATTCTTTTGTTCTACTCTCAAATTTGATCCACATGGTTCTTTTATTCTACTTACAAATTTGATCCATCCAAGCTTGTAAATTATAACATACTCCACCAATTGCACTGTAATTATAGTGATTGTGACGAATGTGTATGAGAGTCAACATTATTAAAATTGGTTATTTTGCAATCACCATTTGAAATAAAGAAATAGAGAAAAGAGAAGAAGAAGAAGAGAGAAAAGAGAAAATAGCAAAGAGAGGAGGAACAAAATTCGACCCGACCCGAATTTTGGGTCATAATTGAAAGAGACTTGGGTCGGATCGGGTCTGGGTCGGGTTTGAAGGAAAACCGACCCGACCCAGTCCAATTACACCTTTAATAAATATTAGTCAATTTAGTACATTTCTAAAAAATTAGGAAAATTTGGATTAATCTTGTAATATGGTATATTATTTTAGGATATCTTAATTAAAGACCCTCAAATGAATCCATCTTCTCTGTTTACCTAGCTGTATATCGTAGATAGACAGAGATAGAACATTATCACTAATAGATCGTTTTGATTTTGTATAAGATCGTTTCGACTAGATATAAGATTATTTAGATTTGATACAAAATTGTTTAGACTGAGTATAAGATCATTTAGACAAGATTGTTGCTAAGAGATCGTTTAGATTTGCTACAAGATCGTTGTTACAAGATTGTTGCTAAGAGATTGTTTAGACTAGCTACACAATCATTTTTTCATGTGTGTGTGATTGATTAGTCACATGGTATTTTTGTTATTTCATCCTGTGGGTTTGTGAATCTTTTTATTTTTTAAAATTGTTATATATAGTGTAAATATTTTTACATTTTGTTCTACTTTTTAAAAAACCTCATTTAAAAACATGCTAGTGTATTTAAAACCAGATAGGATTTTTAATTTATAAGGTTATCCTCAAGAATACCAAAATAAAAGAAACTATTTACAAAAATCATCTAATTCTTTCTGATTGATTTAATTTTCTTTCGTAATATTATGTAACATTTTTTTTAATCTATAACAACTCTTCTTTATTTATCTATTTTCACCTAATTAAATTCAATTTCTACTTTTCATAAGTTAAGTACATTAATTTTTTTTTTTAAAGAAAAATAGTATACAATATGAATTTTAAAAAAAAGTATACTATTTCCTAAATATTTAAAATTAATTTATAAGATTTTCTTTTATCACACTAAACAATTATTTTAAATTTTAAATTTGAGAAAAAAAAAAAGTTAGAGTGATTATATCTAAAATATGATGTTATTGTATTTATTACGGAGCACTATAACCTACTTTTTCAAGTACACTATTTCACTTCTTTTCATAGCCAATTATTCTAAAACTGCAATGGATGACAATTATTTTTAAAAATATGGCAATTACAAATAAAGCCTTCAAATCTTTGCAAAAGTTTTTAAAAAGATTACAAAATCAATCCGGGTTTAATTGGTACAAAATGAAAAGGTGAAAAAATCTCAAGAAGTGACTAAAAAGTAAAAGACCAAATGGTATAAAGTTTCCTTAGAATTTGTACTTTTGTGTCAAATGAACCTTTATACTTTATACTTTTAGAAGATAAAAAAAAGATACCTTTAAACTAAAAGTTAAAAAATATCCTTATATTAGTTTTGGATAGAAACCATTAGTACTTTGTTTTAGAAGTGTCACACCCCGTTTATTATCCGTCTAAAAATATATTTTTCCTAAAATAAGTGACGGTAAAAGTAAGTTATAAAATTTTGCACAAATTTCGGTGGAGGTTTTTCCAAAAAAAATAGATTTAACTACATTTGAAAAAGTAACAATTTTAAAAATAACAAAATAAATTAAAATATTTACAAGCTATAGCAAAATTTTGGATTGTATAACTGACTGTAACGACCCAACTTTTCTAACTAAGTCCAAGTCTTTAATTTCAAACAAAGACCTGAATTTACATAAAAATATCAAGTTCAAATAAATTCAAAGTCTGAAAGAGAGCAAAATTTATATTTGGAACCTGTTTAAAATAACCAAAACTTTCAAAGAAAAGCTTACAAATCACCCGTTCGTGAATTCAGTTAAACTACAAAATTTTCTAAACAGTCTCATGTACTAAAACAAAACAAGAAAATAAAACATTAAGCTGAAACAAATTTAAAATGTCCCATATGGCTATCACGCTTCCTTCCTGTTCCTCGCCGGTCTACCTCCACTGTTACCTTTGACTGAAAAAGTTAAACATGAAAGGGTGAGTAACATGAAAGGGTGAGTATAAACATACTCAGTAAGAGACCCACTACGGGTCCCGTTAGGAGAAAATAAACTGTTAACTTTCTATTAGGGTACCCTACACCGTCACAGTTTTGTGATCCCATAGGATACACATTATGAGTCACAGTCTTGTGAGCATGTACGTTACACATAATCAATCTAACGCCCCGAGGGATGCACATGTCAGTCTAGTGTTTTACAGAAGTAAAACACATATAAGTCTAATGCTCCCGAAAGATGCATTATAAGTGGTGATGCCACATGACACCTACTACAAGGCACACATCCCACTAGAAAGCTAACAATACACACAATTCATGTGTCTACGTCCATACGCATATATATATTAGTGGTGAGTCCAGTAGTAGAGAATCTCTTACCTTAAGGTTGCTCAATTTCTAGAACAACTATATCCAACAAAAGACACCAAGGTTTTGGCGAACCGAACTCAAAATTCACAATTTGGTTGTGAATTCAAGTGACCCAATGTTATTTCCAACACCTTCAAAAATCAAATAACAAATTAATCAACCATTCCAACCATAATGTTTGAACACTTGAAACAATTACAACCCATAACCTAAATTGTTACCAACAAAACAACTTTGACCATTCGCAGACGAAAGAAGCAGCGACTATTGATCCCAACGAAAAATCGTGCAAATCGATCAGAGTGTAAGTTGGCTTGTAACTCACGGTTGGAAGTCGAAAAGTTATGGCGGCACAGGGCGTTCGGTGGACGGTTGATGAAGCAAGCGGCGGCTTCACGAATCGGGACGATAGAGACGGAATGAAAGGGCTGAGCAACGACGCTCTGGCTTTAGCCCGACGAACGACAGCGTGTACGGCTGCTGGGCTTCGTCGAACGGAAAAGAGAAAGATGGTGGCAGAACATTTCGACTTCGATAGAGACAGCACCGATGACGGCGGACGGCTACTGAAAACGTCGCGTTGTGGCGTGACCGGCCGAAACGGAAGAATGGGAGAATGGAGACAGACGATGACTGGGTAGGCACGGGAAAGAAACGAGAAAAGAAAAGAAAGATGAAGGGGGTGGGAGGCACACACGTGAGAGAGGGGAGAGAGAGAAAAAGAAAATGTTTCTTTTCTTTTATTTATTTTAATAAATAATAATAATAATAATAACATTGATTGTCTCACCATGCAAACTTTAGTATAATATAAATCCCAATCAAATTCTCATGCGTAAACTAAAAAAGAAAAATAGTTTATAGTCCAACGGTAAATTTATTTAAAATAAACATCCCCTAACATGCCACTAATGTAAGACCCAAACTTTAGGTGGTGTAGTTTTTCCAAAGAGTTTAAGTGGTTTGAAAGAAGGAAAATGTTTGGTTAAGTGAATCTAGGCGAGATGACCTTGAAAATTAGCTATGCGTTTTGGACAACTATGTGTCATGATAAGTGAAAGTTGTTTAAGGATTTATTGAAGTGTTAAAGCCTTGTTAGCATGTGTTCTTATGTATAAAAGTAAGCAGGAGGTGCCTTAAGAATGTTTAAGGTGGATTTAAGCAAGGATGGGGTGTCAACTTGTACTCGTGCAATGAACTCTATAAATAGGCCATCTTCAGTATTGAGTTTCTCACAATCCACTAGAGCGTTTTGAGTGATTTTATGCTAAAAAATTTATCTTTTAAGTCTATTTTCTATATTAGGGATGTTGGTTTAATTTGGGAAAGAGAAAGCTAAGTTTGAGTTAAAAGAAGAGAGGAAGGTCATTCTTTGGTAAAAATTGAATAGTATTTACTCCAAGGAGGCTACAGGACGCATTCGGTTGGATCTTTTGCTGTAAATTTGAGGTAATATTATTAAGATGTTTTTCAAAAACTCTGTAGAAGCAAATATTTTTATTCGAGTTCTGGATTTTAAGTTATAAAGCTCTAAATAAGAAGCTGAGTTCTGACTGAGAATGAGCTTTTGGACAGTGGCCGAGTTTAAGAAATTAGCATGGCATGTTGGGCATGCGTTTTGGTTTTAGAAAGGTTTTTCTAAGCAATTTGGGTTGTGTTTGATGTTAGTTGGAGCTCTTTTCCATCATTTCAGGACAAGAGGAAATCATGCAAACTTATGGACCAAGAGTTTGATCTGCGATTAGTGAGTGAAAAATGAATTTATTAAAGTTATTTCAACTTATGGTTTGTGAGTGAAAAATGAATTTACTAGATTATTTCAACTTATAAAATGATTCCTAAATTAACGGTTCTAATATATTTTACAAGTTATTATTTAAGTATGCTTTTAAGTTAATCTTATTTTTATTTATCGATATGTTTACGAAAAGTGTTAAAGCATGTTATTTAGAAACGTATTCTAAAGCATGAGTTTATAAAGGTTTTTAGCAAACATGTATTTATAAGATTTACAAGCAATGATTTATGAAAAGCAGGAGTTTAATAGAATGTTTTTAAGGAGAAAATCATGGTACTCTATATACCGTGTTCTCGATGGTCAATGTGTACAGTTAGGGGTATAGGGCTATGATGACCACTTAGTTGTTACCACCGAGTTCAGGCAAGATTAGTATGATCAATGCTCTACTATCTTGACCGAGTTCAGGCAGGAATATTATGACCAAAGGTGCTTTGCTATCCTGATCAAGTATTTAATTGAGGTTTAGTGGGATAGTATGATAGAAGGCGCTCTGCTATCTTGTTTATGTTTTTCAGGGTATAGAGTATACAGAGTTAAATTAGTATTTAAATGTTAGAAAATGTTTAGTTTAAAGAGACTTTTTAAAGATTTTACCAGATGTTTATGAAATATTTAAAGTATGGTTGTTTTAAAAGTTTGTTTTATAAAACCATCACTCACTGGGCTTTTAGCTCACCATTTCAAAATGTTTTTTCACTTTCCAGGTAGAGGTCTTGATTCGAGAATCTGATTGTTGTCTTTAGGTTGATGTGCAAAGTTATTCGTAGTTAGTGTTATTAAGAGTTAGTTTTAATCTTATTGTGTACAAGTTTGTAATCAGCCGCATTTAGCCTCAACTACCTGTTTAAAGTTTAAAAAGTTGTTCAAGTTATTTCTCTTAGTTTTCGCAGCATAAATTTTAATTCATATAGGGTTGTTAAAAGTTGTAGTTAGGGTCAATTGATGTTGTTCAGAAGAATAATGACATCGGTTGGCTTCACGCCGCTTCTTGGGTCGAGCAAGCAGGTGCTCGAGGTGGGGTGTGACAACTAATGGATCCTAACTATCATAGGGATACTACCTAAGTGCATGTACACACAATGCAACAGTTACTAGCAAGCACAACAATTATTTAATTTCATGGTTGTAGCTAAATCGCATCCTATTCCCTTGACTTTGAAGTTTTGGTCGTATTGCAGTTTATGGTGTGACATTTCCAGTTTTGACGTCACATTGGCCACGTCGAAGAAAAGAGAAATAAATATTTAATTCTTTGCATTTTCCCCGACGTGAAGCACACACACATTGAGAATGTGTTCCCCATTTCTGATGCCAACGTTGACCACATCGAGAAAAGGAAAAAACTAAATAATTAATTTCTTTTCTTTGATGCCATGCAGGCAACGTTGGGGAGGTGATATCTATTCCTGAAGTTAGCCAACTAAGTGTTAATCACTTAATTGAAGAACAAAGAATAAGGTCGGAGTTGCCAGATAAGCAAATGGAAGAAAGTGTCCGAAAAATGGAAAAAAATGCAAGACAAATGGAAGAGATGAGGAAAATGATTGTGGAAATGCGTTAGGCACAAAGAGGACCGTGAACACTTAGGACACGTATTTTCAACTTTTAATTTGTTTAATTATTCGTCGGTGATATGTATCTAACTTTAGTTTTATGTCATTTGTAGGTTAGTTTGTTTTCCTTTACATGTAATTGTTTTGACTAATTTAAACAACTTATAATTTTTGTTATACAATTGAATTTAGTATTAATTTCATGAATTGCAAATTTTTATTTTAATAATTTGTTTCAAAATTTTGTTGGTTGACTTTCGAATCGAAACCCAAAACAATACCTCCCAATAACAAAAATAAATAAATAAATAAATAAATAAATAAAAGAATATAAAAATTATCTCCTGACGTTACTTATACGTCAAGAATAATAGCTTCCCCGATGTCGTTGAATATGCGTCAGAGAAAACTTCTCTCGACGCCACGTTGGGAGAAATGTATGCCCAACGCATGGAGGAGACATCGGGTGTACGCCATTGCCAACATCAGACACCCATTGGCATTGACGGCGTCGGGGATACGACATTCCCGACAGTGTCAAGTTCGCACGTCAGAAATTGCTCCACCGATGTAGTATGCCCGACGTTCTTCCCGACGAAGCATCTGACATCGAGAGAAGTTGTCCCGACCCATTTTAGTACAAATGCTAATGCTTTATGGCGTCAGGAATTCTCCAAATCCTTGAAGTGTAGGTTCATGCCCATGTTATATTTATCATGACTCTTCATGTCCATTTTCATGTACAATGGTGTATCTTTAGACCACCACACATGGATACAAATGATAAATTAACAAGTTAGACAACCAAACTAAGATTAATTGATATATGCATGTTCCACTGGCATAATTTCTTTTACTAGACATAAATGTATACCTTGTTTGGGTAGTAGGGTTATTGAATATTTTTATACTCATCCTTTCTCATGTCATGTTTTCAGATAAAGACAAAAGGTGTACCAAGTGCATGATTAGGAGACCTTTTGAATGTGCCATATGGGAATAGTGTTAAGACTTTCGCTCATTCCCAAATCTTTTAAAGATAATTTGAACACGTTTTCAATTAGATCAACTGAGATTAGAAATTTGAAATGTAAGTGTTGAATTTTATTTAAATATATCAATAACTACAAACATTTGATTCCAAACTTATGCGTCAAACATCCCGAGAATTGGAATAAGCTCGATTTAGAATTATTAGGTTTGAAAATAATATCTGTGGGATTGTGGTTGTAGAATAATGATTATGTGTTTGGTAGATGAATATAAAATCATTTTATTTTAGATATAACAATCTAAAAAATAGATTTTGTTTTTTGAAATGACTTTTTAAAGCGATTAAGCAAACGTAAGCTAAATGTATGTGACCAAATTTGTAAATTTAACCAAATATTAAAAAGGAAAAGAAAAATCAACTCTTAGAGTGGAGAATGTGTAAACAAAGTCATCTCAACATACTCCTACTCCTCTAAAACGCCAAATTTGTGATTGAAATTTGATTCAACTTAGTATTTTGCTTGAAAATTCATACAACCACTGATTCTTCAATGCAGCATTTTGGTTCAGCACCTAGATTTCAAATTCCCAAGAACATTCAACTTTCGCTCCATAGCATTAACAAATCCATCTTCCCATTCTGGGGTTTCTGAACTCAACTGACTTGAAGCCTGCTCAGCTGTTGCACAAATGGCGTGGAATCTCATCTTTTGGTTCATCTCTTTCTGTTTTAACATCGCCCTCCTCGTCCTCAACTTTTACCAGGTACATCCTTTCTAATCTCTCATCAACCCTAGTTTTGGAGAACAAACTTCTTCATAATTGGTTAAGTTTGAATCCGTCTGCTAAAACGTATCCCGAATCTTCTTCTTCTTCTTCTTGCAATCCTGTTTTGCTTATTCAATAAGGAGTGGAGGTTTGATGCTTATTCAATAAGGAGTAGAGGTTTGATGTGTATCTCAGATTCGTTTTGCTGCGCCAGACTATTTCGACCTCAGTTTGATTTACGGCTAGATGTGACCTAGATTTTTATTGGTGGAGTCTTTACACTGTCGTTGACCTATTTTTGAAATTGATTCTATGCCTTCTTACTATTTCACGCTCTTGAATTCTTCACCAAGCAGTAGAATAGTCAATTTTACGGTGATGGATTTGATATTTTTTTTTTATCTATCGTGCACTGTTAGAAAAGAAAAACGTATTCTCATAATTGTGCACTGTTGGCTATTGGAAATGCCCCCATTTCGTTTACTATGTTCATGTACATTGGCAGAAAGTGAGAGGTGGCTGCTCTAATTTTCTCATGAACTAAGATGATTGCTATAGAGATTGTCTAGGTACAATTTTGCTCCCCAGTTGGAGGCATCTAACGGTCGTGGTTGATCTTTTTGTAGCTTTTGGTACTAACGGATTTGGAGGCAGATTATTTGAACATCTATGATTCATCATCTCGCATTAATAAACTTGTCATTCCGGAGTTTTTAGTGCAAGGAGTATTTTGCTCTCTTTTCCTCTTCACAGGTCATTGGTTCATGTTTCTTATAACCGTCCCTGTTACCTGCTATCACATAAATTTGTAAGTATTTCTTGAATTGATATGAGGCATGGTTTAATTTTCCTTTTACTCTGTGTTATGGATGTGTTATATTGGTGGTGTTTCTTTGTTATGAATACTAAAGTGTTATGGATGTCAATTTGAGCATATCTCAATTGGTTAAGACATATACACTCGACTATGAGGTTAGAGATTTAAATCAAAATTACCCATCTCATGTTGTTGAACTCTCGTGTTATGGATGAGGCTTATGATTTTATTTACTAGTAAAATGAATTAAAAAATTATATATACTTCTTACTGTTTTAATATGTTTTGGTTTGTTTTTAAGGTGAATATTCTTTAAGATGCAAACATTTAGTGAAACTACTATGAAGAATTCGGAGCATTGAATACTTCCCTCTCAAGTTGAGATGGCCATTTCTAAAATGAGTGAACGATACCTGTAGTTGTCAAATTACTGGATGCCCTTTAAGGTTATGGTAACAGTTGCTCTCAACGTTGGATATGTTCTGGGTAATTTGGTGTATTTAGGAGTTTTCTGGTGCATTTGGGCAGTACGATTAGCAGGGTTGGGGCGGGGACTGCAGGGTTATAATTTTAGATATTCAATGATGAGCATTTCTGAGGACACCGTTAGCTCATAAGCTGAGATTTACATGAATTTTCAATTTTAACTGGTCTGTTCAACTCATTCTGGCTTGTTTTTTTTTAATATATGATCATTTTCCCCCTTTATTTGGATGATTCCATGCTTTTTAATATCAAAAAATGAGGAAAGCAGTTAGTTAGATCCCCAAGCAAATGACTTTTGTGGAATACGCTTTATTGTAGTTGCCTCCATATAATACCTTGTTTTGAAGTTATTCATTGAGTTTTAAATTTCAAATTTTGTATTTTGTTTTGAACTAATAAAGTTGAGTATCTTGCAACTTGGCCGGTACCACTACCTCTTTGATAGTAAGAATGAAGCAAAGCGTGTCAGAAATGTCCTTACTTGAGCACCTAGAATCTAGAAACCCAAAAGTGATTAGGCTAAAAGATATTCAACTTGATTGAGACGGATAACCATTCGAACAGATCTCTGTTATGGTAATTCCTTCTGAAATTGAGCTTTTATTCACCTAAATCTTCATTCACATAAATGATTTTGACTTCTTAGCAAAGGAAAATGTATTTGAATTATTGAAAGTAGAGACAAAGGACACAAATTTACTTGGAAAAAACCCGAGTACTGGAAGAAAAACCACGATATTTTGTTCTTATTATTTTCTTATATTAGAAAAGGTGCAAAAGGGGGAATATTTATATAGGCAACACAAGCCTAATTAAAAGAATAAAACATTAGGTTAAACTTTAAAGTAAATCTTAACTACCCAAGGGCTTTCATCAAGGCCAAAGCCCACTATTTCTAACACTCCCCCTGAAGTTGGGACGTAGATATCACTGAGACCCAACTTGCTAACACAAAAGTCAAAGTTCTATATGAGAAGTCTCTTGGCGAGGACATCAGCAACCTGATGACTTGAAGTAATGTACGAACTACATATGCTACCATTGTCCGGCCTTTCTATGATCAATCTCAACACGTTTAGTTTTATCATGTGGAACTTGATTGTTGGTGATGCTAATGGCTGCCTTGTTATCACAAAATAATTTCATTGGTATCTCACAATTCTGATGAAGATCAGGCAAAACTTTTTGGAGCCAAATTTCCTACCATATTCCTAAACTCAGCCTCAGGCTTCTAGCCATGACCCTTCCTTTTTACTCCTCCAAGTTACAAGATTGCACATACAAAGGTATAATAACCATAGGTAGATTTCCTGTCAACAATAGACCCCAACCAGTATGAATCAGTATAAGTCTCAATAGTTTTCCTGTCCATCTTTCTGAACATCAATCCTTTACTAGGAGTCATTTTTAAGTATCTTAGTATTTTATTTACTGCCTCCATGTGTTCCTCATAAGGAGTCTGCATGAACTAGCTCATAGCACTCATAGCAAAGGAATATTTGGTCAAGTATGGGACAAGTAAATCAACTTACACACTGGACGTTGATATTGCTCTTTATCAACTGAAACTTTATCATCTGAATTTTCCAGTTGACACCCTAGCATACTTATCTCGGTCAGTAAATCAAAGGTATACTTCCTCTGAGATATGAAGATACTTTCTTTAGATTTGGCTACCTCTATTCCACAGAAATATTTCAGATTTTTCAAGTCTTTGATTTTGAACTCATCAGCCACCTTCTTTTTCAATTAGATGATTTTAGCGTGGTCGTCTTCAGATAGAACGATGTCATCAACATAAACAATCAATACTATAATCTTCTCAGCCTTGGAGACCATTGTAATTAAAGTATGGTCAGAGTGCCCCTATCTATACCTAAGGGACTTGACAGAGGTAGCAAATCTATAAAACCATGCTCTAGTTGACTGTTTCAGATCATATAACGATTTTTGAAATTTACACACCTGATGATTGAAGTGAGCTTCAAACACTGAGGGAGGGCTTAGACTTACTCCTCTAGGTCCCTATTCAAGAATGCATTCTTAACATCCAAATGATAAAGAGGTCAGTCTTTGTTCACAACAATAGATAGCAGAACTTTAACAGTATTTAGTTTAACAACTAGAAAAAAAGTTTCTGAATAATCAACACCATAGGTTTGAGTAAATCCTTTTGCAACTAACCTCGCCTTGTGTTTGTCAATGGTTCTATCTGCCTTGTATTTTAGAATGAACACCCATTTGCATCCCACAGTTTTACGTCCCTTGGATGCAGATTTCCTAAGTCTTGTTCTTCTCAAGGGGCCTCATCTCTGCATGACAACATTTTTACACTCAGGACATTCTAAAACAATGTGGATATTTCTTGGTATCATGGTAGAGACAAGGCTGGCTGTGAAGGCTCTGAACTGAGGAGATAGGTTCTCATAAAAAACATAATTAGCAATAGAATGATTAGTATAGGACCTGGTACCTTTCCTTAGTGCAATAGGTAGATCAAGAGACGAATCATACTTACTGATATTTTTTGAACAATCCTCTCTAATTTTATTTTTAGTGACTCTTGCACTGACCCCATTTTCATCATTACTGCCTTTTCCATCTAGGATGACCTTAGTATCATCATTACCCTATTCACCTATATTTTCACGAATAGTTGTCTCGGATCTCACTTTCACTCATTTTACTGACAATGTGTGAGTCGATAGAAACAGTCATACCTTGATCTTGTAAAGGTTCAGAATCTTGGACTAGGGCTGGCTAATTAGCACGAGGCCCAACTTCCTTTCTAAGATTCCTCCCATAGTAGGTTTTTCAAGGAACTTGGTTCGTAGGTAGGAGTGTGTAGTGAGGATCTGGGCTTGGTGTGGTAATAAGAGTAGGATTGGTAGACTCTAAGGATATCAACCAGTTAGAGTTAGACTCTTCACTCTAACTCTGCCGCTGAAGAAGGCTAACGAGAAAGAAAAGATGATCTTCAAGAAAGGTAATGTCCATGGAGACAAAGTACTTACGAGAAGACGGATGAAAGCATTTATAGTCTTGTTGATGCTGAGGGTAACCAACGAAAACACATGCCTGAGCCTGCGGAGTAAACTTAGATGGGTTAGGGCCATGGTTATGAACATAGGCAGTGCACCTAAAAAATGGGGCGGGTAGAGGGATATGACTCTTTAAGACAGTCTAAGGGTGTCTGGAGATGTAGGACACGAGAAGACATTCGGTTGATAAGATGGGCTGCAGTGAGAACAATATCACCCTTGAGATAGGAAGGAAAGTAGACAACATAAGAGAATGGGCGACTTCTAAAAGGTGACGGTGGGGGTGACACGAACTTTGGTGGACAATGCCTTTGGAGGACCAAAACTCATTGAGGGTGTGGTTTTGGAACTCACGACCGTTCTCACTTCCCAAAATTGCAATCTTTGTATTGAACTGCATTTCTACAGTGTTATAAAAGTCCCTAAAGATAGAGGTGACCTCAGATTTGTCAGAGGCGAGAAAGACCCAGGTAAAATGGGTATGGTCATCAATAAAGGTTATGAACCACTATTTCCCAAATGAGGTAGTTATCTTGGATGGTCCCCAGACATCACTATGAACAAGAGTGAAAGGGTGGGTTGGTTTGTATGATTGTGAAGGAAAAAAAACTCGATGTTGTTTATAGCCCGAATACATACATCACAAGATAAAGTAGACATATCAATTTTAGAGAAAAGATGAGGAAATAAATGTTTCATATATTGAAAATTAGGGTGGCCAAAACGAAAATGCCACAACATACAATCTTGTTCAGAAGTAGTAAAATAGTAAGATAAAAGACTAGTCCTAGAAATGCTACTAGAAGAGATGTCGTCATCAAGGTACTTCTCAGACAGAACTTTGACTTTTGTGTTAGCAAGTTGAGTCTCATTGATATCTACGTCCCAACTTGAGTACAGAAGCAGCGTTGATCTCCTCCTTGATGACGACCATGAAGTTGGGTCCTACCTCCTTGATGACGACCATGTAACTTCCAACACTGTTCTTTGGTATGCCTTTATTTTTGCAATGCTCACACGCAGGAATTGGTTTTTCATTGTGCTTGTCACTGCCGCTGGTAGAGGACCTTGAACTAAAAGCAGCGGAGTCAATAGTAGGTGTTGTCGAAATACTCATAGCACTTGTGCGATCCTCCTCGCGGAGGATTTCAAAACAGGCTTCCATCAGGGGAAAGAATCGGTCTCTTGCTAGTATACGCCCTCAAACTATATCAAACTTAAGATTAAGACCAGCAAGAAAGTTATAAATCCTGTCAATCTCTTCAATTCTAGAGTATTGCAAACCATCACTGGGATTGCTCCAGACTAGTTCTCTGCATAAGTCTGTTTCCTGCTAGATAAGAGAAAATTTATTAAAAAGGGATGTGACATCCATGGTTCCTTGCTTGCATTCATAAATCTGTTTCCTTAGTGTGTATAGGCGAGAAGCATTTTGACGTTTGGAGTAGAGTGTCTGGGTCGTGTCCAAATATATTTGGCTGTTGCAGCATATAGTAATGGCTTGCCAATCTGGGGTTCCATATTGTTGACCAACATGGATCGAAGAAGAGAGCCCTCTCCCTTCCAGTATTATTCCTGTGGGTTGCCTAGTGGAGGACAAGGTATTTCCCCTGTCAGAAAGCCAAATTTATGTTGTCCTTCAAGAACCATTTTCACTGACTGAGACCATGAGAAATAGTTATTGTCATTTAACTTTTTCCTTGAAAGATCCTGTAGACTATGCCACTGTATTAGTTGCATAAAAAGAGGATAAAGTAGGAAACGAGGTTACTGGATTCTCTGATACATCGGTATGGGAGTTTTGGAATGTGCCGAAGATTCACCAACCTCAAATGTTGAGTGAGTTTGAGGATTCTTAACATCGGGATGATATTTAAGGGCAATGGGTGGTAGGGCATACAGATTTGTCAACAGAAGTCGTGGTGGTCGGTTGGAATTAGGTGTATAGGGCGTGGGGAGCAACATAGGTGGCGGATGAAGGAGAGGATTGCACACAAGGGATGGCTGAGGAGGATGGACTAGTGCGTGTTTCTCCGACAGCAGTGCGTGGGTGGCGCATGAGATATGTTTAGCGGCATGGACGACGACAGAATCGTTGGGATAACATTTTCCGACGTTGTTTGAAGGTGGTGGAACCATTCGTCTATGGTAGCATTGAGATCCGAGCATCGACGACAGCATTAAAACCAACGGTTGTGTCTTTTGTTTGATTTCCATCACTAGTTATGTTGTCTAGGGTTTGTTCAATGTCCCGCTCTAATATCATATTGAAAGTAGAGGCAAAGAACATAGATATATGGAGAAACCCGAGTACCGGAATAAAAACCACGATATTTTGTTCTTATTTTCTTAGATTCAGAAAGGCACAAAAGGGGGAATATTTAATGGCAATAAGAGCCTAATTAAAAGAATAAACAATTAGGATAAAGTAAATCTTAATTACCCATTACCTTTCATCAAGGTCCAAGTCCACTGTTTCTAACATGAATAGAAGGGCATAGAGGGCCTACAGAAACATCAACCAAAATTCCCCCTAAAATTTGATGGTGGAGTCATTAGTGATTAAATATGGAAAGGTCATGGATCAAGAAAGAGGCATTGTTAGCATACCTCCTAACAAGAACACTCAAGAAATACAAATAACACTAAAGATAGTAATACATTACAATATCAATAAAGAAAATACAATGTACCACAACCTTCCGAGAGGCTAGTCTTTGCCAAATTCCCTAAAGGGGGAATCCCACAAAAAATTCTTCATACCTTTTTTCCCAACTCCACCCCTCTATTTATAACTAAAGTCTTAACTAATTTACTAGCTATTTACTAATATGCCCCCTCTAATAACCATACTAATATTCCTTATTAGGGGTTTTACATGCATACAACCTTCATTAGGAATCCAATGATCTTTGCTTTAGGATGCTCTTTTTTTTTATCACTCAAACTCTTACACTTGGTGATAGGTCATGAACCTTTGGAGCTGCTACGATAACAATGTGTTGTAAACCATCGTGAAGGACCCTTGTCATATATACTAGAAATGACCTTGTTCAAATTGACTTAGCGGATAATGTTCTCATTTCTCTTCGCAATATTACTAATGTATACTCCACCAGAGGAAGGGACCCAGTACCCAGCATGTCAATCCACATGATGGCCAGTAGCCCACCTCTTCTCTATGCATCCCGTGCCATAGGCTTATTATTGATCTTCAAATATTTCCCGATCATAAAAGTCTTTATACAGTGTTGTCGGAATGAGTTGATGAGTTGAGTATTTAACTTTTTCATCAATATAAAATGAAGAGACAGGGCATGAACTATTCTTATAAGTGAAGTGTGTAGAAAAGCAAGTTGATGTTGGAAGACTAAGTACCGATGTATAACTAAAGTAGGCTGGTGATTTTCATAGAATAGTGATTTTCAACCATGATGTACGAAGAAGAAGAATAAAAGAATGTTGGAAATTGATAATCAACCAAGTATTGCACTCTTGGAGGTTGTGTCAAGCACAAGGGAAAATTCTGTTGCACCCTATTATTGCTCTGTTTATTCTTGGCTTGCCAACTTGTCTGAATCTTGCATCCTTTAAATAAGTGTAATTCATTTTGTGTGATGGATATATCCTACTGCTGACCTTTTTTAAGAATAAAACTCAGATTGTTAAATGAAAGATAACCTATTGTATGAACCTTGGATCCTACAAATATGTCTGTATTAGATTCTCAGTTCTGGATAGACATCTACTGCTCACATTTTTCAAGAATAAAAATAAAATTTTCTAACAATAGTTTCAATTGCACTAATTGGACTGAGAAGTGAGAACTTCTTTCAAGTATTTCTCCGTTTTATTTTTTTTTCTTGGTGTGTTTATGACATGTATTATTCGGTTACAATGTCTCAGATTTTTGAAGAGGGAGCACCTTATTGATGTCACCGAGGTATTTAGAGCTCTTAAGCGTGAGAAGTATTTCCGTTTGGCCAAGCTTATCTTCTACTTGCTTCTTTTCCTCGTAGTAATTTTCAGGTCAGTTTGCATTTTTCATTTTCTCATTCCTCTCAGCTATTTCGAAGTTGGTATTTTCCTGATTGAAGTTTTCTTTATTATTTTCTGTATAGAATAATAGTGGTTGCGGGAATGAAATCTGTTTTTGACTCTGCACCTGAAGATTTAGACATTCGCTCCTCTGTTCTCGAATTCTAGAGTTTTTTACTTAACCATTTATCATTCCTTTTGAAATATATATACGACTACATTTGACATTATCTTCTTTTTTATTCATTGCAAAGTTCTTAAAGATGACGTTGCTCTAATTTTGAGCTTGTTATGTTGGTTTGGGAACCTATACACCATATTTCTCTCTATTGCCTTGGTGCTAAGTATGTTGTTACAGTAATGCATTACTCCAGGATCTTGCACTTTGTTCTGTTTGCAATTCGTGCTTCTTTGTAGCTTTTGCTGGTCCAGTATGTGATATAACTTAATTTAGGATGTTTATAGCTTTTCAAATTTTAAAGAGATGTTGCATTTTGTTATTTTATGGAGGACTCCCATGCTTCTCAACATCCCGATACATATGCACACGTATACACATGTATTGTTCATCCATGATGTATCGAGGTTTCATTTCGTCCTACCAATAAAGATAAAGCACGAACATTGATGTTGTTCATTTGGAACTTCACCATCTTACTAGCATTCTTACCTGTATTCAATTAACATGTAATGCAGGCTTACTTTGTCTGCATTCAACTCCTTATCTGACGAAGACGATGTCCTACATTTATTTTGATTGCCATTTTGATATCCGAAGTTTGTATTACGGGTTCTATCGTGCATCGGGTTGATATTTATGTGGGAATTACACGAAGGGAATGAATTTGGACTCAGCAACTTCAAACACATTCAAACAGGTTTTCTCGATTCCCATTCTATAGTTTGGTAGGCTTCAGTAGCAATCTCATTGACTTACACCTAAGGAATTCTTGTATGTAGAAGATAGCATTGTAGGCATATTATGTGATTTGATTTGTTTTGGTACCTTCCTTAACTCACTGCTAAGTTGAGGGACCTTCAAGATTAGGGTTTCATATTTTATCATTTTTGGAATATCAACTCGTTTCAAGTTTTAGTGTTCTTGTAAAAGGATTGAAATGATTTTCATCATTCAATGCCTAACAAATGTATTAAGTGTTGTTCTCTTCAAAGGATACATTTTTACTAACATTGTAAACTATTTTTAGGGCTTGTTTAAAAGTGAATTCTAATTTAAACAATAGTTAAAGACGGGGTTGATATAATATATTTATAAACCATAAAATTAATGGGGTGTTTTAAAAAAAAATTGTGACTTTGAAGGAGTAATAATATAGAAAATATTTGGAGTAATGAGAAATGGTGAGATCTAATTAAATATGGGTAATTGTAATTAATGGGTATTTGTAGAATAATAATTAAGGATATAATAATATTTTTAAAAAGTTACAAATACAACGAAACTATCATTGATAGACTTGTATGATCTATTAGTGATAGACCAATATTTACAATATAGTCTATCAATCATTGATAGAATTTGGCAAATTTTGTTATATTCGTAATTTTTTAAAAATATTGCTATATATTTAATTATTTTGAATTTAATTGCTAAATTTGCAATTATTCCATTAAATACATGCCAGTAGCTACCAAATTGTAATCTAATCGTATTCCACCTCATCTTATGAACTAGCTTCAACCTCAATTCAATTTTGACCTTCAACGTCCATACAAGTGCTCCAACTAATTCGATCTATGTATCTATGCCTAATTACAATTTGGACTAATTCATGCAAACTTTTAAGTCCTATTGTGTCTTAGTATATGATCATGTCACATCATTAGCCTCATATTCCATTCACAAATTCGTGTTATTACCTCAATAATCTTACCATCAACTCTCAACTATCATATGTTTACTCAAAAAGGTAAAGCTTAAACTCAACAAAAGAAATAGTATAGTGTAAAAGAAGTGGCTCCATGCAAATACAATTTAATAATTTATCAACCTAACTCATCCTTTCAGGCTATCCATCCTAATCAATCTCTTACAATTTTTTTAGCTTATGATTAAGAGAATAACCAATTTATTCATTAAAAAATTGTCATAGGTAGCCAAAGAAAATTATTCAAGTATTTGCAAATCTAGGAGTTCTTTTTAATTGCAAAAAGATAGCAAAAATTTTGAATTCAATTTAGGTTCTTTTTATTATTTTCAATTTTATCCTCGTTTGTATATCAATAGATATATATGGTATATATTGTATAAGGTAAAGCTCGTGTTGTCTATAAATATTGTCAATACCTCGATGACCCTCCTAGAATCTCAAATTAAGTATAAATCTATAGTATATATTACAATTGGTCAAACTTGAACTTTGTACACAAGTTGCTAATATAAATGTTTAAGGATGAAACAAAGTTGTTAATTTCGTTCTTATATGTTTGCTAACGTTGTGGATATAGTTGTAATTGTTGTTGATATTATGTATATATTGTGAACATAGTTATGATTTTTGTTGATTTTTTTCTCCATCCATATTCGTAATGACTTCTAAATTTTCTTTTAAATTTTTTTATTTTCAATTATTTAAAAGTGAGAAAGTTGGAAATATGTTTTCTATTTCTCTCCCAATCCAAAGTTTCTTTCACTCTCCTATCTCATCAATCAATTTATTTTTTTCACATATTAACATTGTTGTCATTTTTATCTCTCAATCTAACCAAATATAAATATAATTTAATATTAATTAAGATGGTATATAAAAGATTGCTTATTTTTTATTTGTAAAACTATTAAAACTCTATATTTGGTTAACATTAATTCCACCATAGGTTATAAGTTAAAATGAAAATTTAGAACTAATTTATAAACCATTAAAACATATAGTTAAATAATACTACATTCTTACATAAATTTTGTAAATAAAATTTGTTAATTCATCTCATTCCTTTCGCCAAGAATGTGAACCATTCTCACACATATTCTACTGTGATGACCGCATCATCATCAACATTCCTTGGAGATTTTTCTGATTCGTTTTTCGTTGCTCCGATTGTTAACACAAACACATTGGTTAACTTCTCACCGCCATGTTTTCGCAAACTTCATTGTTGTCTTGACTCATTATGTGGACATAAGAGCTAGCTCATTGATAGAAATAAAGTTAATGGTTTACTCGTGAACATAACATACAATCATCAAACATGAAAACTTTAGCTTTAGGAACATTATGTATAAGCAAACTGTTTAATAAACATCAAGAACATTACAACATGCGTTAAGCACTCATAACAACGTAAGACTCAAAAAGAATGTTTTCAAGACACCATTTTTTCTTTTAGAAAAATCAATCACAAACTAATTTTCTTCTTTAGAATGCCTAATCCTAGTCTCCTCCTTCTTGCCTAACACTTCTTCAGCAGACAACACTTAGAAATTTCCTTAATACAATCACAGTAACATCCTTTTCTTCAGACCTTTCAATCCTATTTATACTAGCCTAAGTTGGATTAGTCACTCATTAAGCTCCCTTAGCTCGCCAGCTCCTACTTAACACTTTACACGTGTAGGCTTAACATTTCTTTTAGCCATGCTTAAACTTAATCTTCACACATAGCACACTAATTAACCACAATTAGGAAATTTTCCTAAATCTCAATGCCTATCTTCATCTTGCATTATAACATCAAAACGCCTACTTTCTCTTGAATTCAACTTCAAAATCATTCCCATTTCAGACTTGAGTCTCACAACTCTCCACTTCTTTAAGAATTTCGTCCTCAAAACTCTATCTCCACAATCATCTTTCTTTATCTAACATAAGACCTCCTCACACAGGTTTATGAATAGAGTGAGAAGCCACTCCCAAATGTGTTTGCTCCTCGTCTAATCTTAGTTTTCTCTTTGCGCTCCTTTTGATAATGTCAAACTTTTCCACACTTAAAATATTGCCTACAAGTCCTGGTGTGTCTTTTGCTTTATTTCGTTCATTTTGATTTTCGATTATCATTCCAACATGGTCTTTGGATAAAACTGGTCTTAGCGCACTTACTATACCCTTCAATACTTTTCCTTTCTTTTTTTTCCCACTAAGCATAGAATTTGATCTTTTTCCTCCTAGACTCTTCTCAATCAGAGAGTTTCATCCACCAACTCCTCATAACCATTGTGCATAGCTATGACTGTGACCAGTGTTCTTGTTTTAGGTATGTATCCAGTTTCAAATTGTCTACATCCACCAACAACATCGCATACTTGGATAATTCTTTAAACTTCTTCTCGTACTCTATGACTGTGAGTTCACTTTGTTCTAAATTTTGAAATTCATCTCGCCTTTCTTTTTTGTAGGTCTTTAAGAAATACTTTCCGTTGAAAATTTCTTTGAATTCTTCCAAGCTAACACTTCCTCGCATATTCTCTTCTAACATCCACCAGTCTTTAGGTCCTTCTTGGAGTAAGAACACTTCTGAATCTACCGTTCTTTCTTTTGAAGACTACTAAATCTACTTTTTCTTTCTCCTCTAACATCCACTAGTCTTCTGCTTGATGTATAAAATTAGATTCGAACTCAGTGGATAGTGTTCTATGTGCTTATATCTAAGTTTATGTGGCAATGCATGGTCATTGCATGCAAGATGCTCACTATGTCTCATCCTCACGCAATTACTAAGTCCTCATTGAGTACAAGTTTACCTATTGCTTATGTATCACTGAAATAGTTCTTCTATTAACACTTGATCTACAATAAAGATAATCAGTAACGGTCCAACAATAAGTGTCTTTATCAAAGACAATGTCTTGTTTAACATAATTAATTTGTGTATATACTAATCATAAGAACAGAAATCATGAGATAAAATCATAAACAATAAACAAATAATCTCAAAGTGTCAAATAACACAATCTTAATTTCAGTAATGATATTTATTAATATCCATATCTTTAACATGAACATTGAATGCCTTTGGTGGTAATCCTTGAGTTAGTAGATCTACAATCATAAGTTTAGTGCTAATGTGATTGACACTTTTTGTTTCTAAACTTCTTCTTTAACAACAAAGTATTTTAATTCCATAAGTTTAGTACCTTTGGAATACTTGTTTTTTTAAAGAAGAAAACTACTACAGAATTATCATAATAAATAAACTACCACAAAATTATCATAATAAATGCTCAATGACTTGGCAATACTGTCGACAATTCCAAGTCTTGAAATAAGTTTTGCAACCATAAAACATAAATTATAGCCTCAAAGGATGCTACAAATTCAACCTCCACAGTGGATGCAGCAACAATACACTGATTCTCGCATTTTCATGAGGTTGCTCCTTTAGCTAATAGGAACAAATAGCCAAAAGTAAATTTTCGTGTATCTACACGTTCGGTAAATTTGAATATGAATATCCAATCACCTCAAGATGATTAGATCTCTTGTAAGTAAGCATATAGAACAAGGATTATAATTAAACTTACTCCAATTGATCCTTAGGTATATACATTAATCAACGATGTTTTCTTTAAAGCCAAAAGATGTGATGGTATCATTGCACTTAAGATACCATTGTCTAGAAGCTTGTTTAAGTCCATATATTAACCTCTTTAATTTACACATCATATATTCCTTTCCTTCAAACATAAAACCTTCTAGTTGATCCATGGACGTTTCTTCATCTAAAATTCCATTTAGAAAGGCAGTTTTCATATTCATTTGATGAAACCCTAAATTATTATGAGCTACTAAAGTCATAATAATTACTAATGAGTCCTTTTTTCAAGATATGAGAAAAGGTCTCTTTGTTGTCAATGTGATATTTCGAGTATAACCTTTGGCAACAAACCTATCCTTGTGTTGTTCGATATTGCCATTTGAGTTAAGTTTGGTCTTAAAGACCTATTTACACCTAACTCTTTTACTTTCCTTAGGCAATTCTACCAAATCCAAGACTTCATTATCATTCATAGATTTGAACTCTTCTTTCATGACATCTAACCATTTGGAAGAATAATTACCTTCTTTATTGGCTTGTGAAAACGAAATCGGATCATTATCAACACTTAAATCAAATTCTGACTCATGCAAATAAACCGCAGTCATAAAAAATATGTGATCTTCTTGGTCTTACAGATCTTCTTAACTCTATTTCTTGTGGTCCCTCATTTATAGGTTCATTTGTTATAACATCATTATGTGGTGTTTGACCATTAATTTGTTCTTCTTATGGATTGTTAACGGAGCCTACAACTACAAGACACAACAACTTTGAGAAGAAGTTATAGATGAAAGAATTTTCACCCTAACTTCTTGAATTTTCACTTTACGTGGTTTCAAACTCCCACTAATTACGCCATTCTTAATTAACCTTACATTTCCAGTTTCAACCATTCACATACTATGGTTAGGACAATAAAATCTATACCCTTTTGATTTTTCTGGATAACCAATGAAGAAACCACTGGTTGTTCTTGAATCTAGTTTCCTTTCGTGTGGATTATAAATTCTTACTTTTGCTTGACAACCCCAAACATGCAGTTGTCTTAAACTAGGTTTCCTCAGTATCTATACTTCAAAAGATGTCTTTAGAACTGACTTATTAGGAACTCAGTTTAATAAATATTGAGCAGTTCTTAATGCATACATCCACAAGAACACATGTAAAAACAAATTAATTAACATGCTTCTAACAATATTCATTAATGTACGATTATGCCTTTCTACAACACCATTTTGTTGTGGTGTTTTTGATATTGTGTATTGAGCACATATACCATGACTTTCTAGGAATTTAGCAAATGAGTCAAAACAATGTGCTTTCTCATCATATTTTACATACACTTTATAAAATCCTTAGCATTTTCAATTTTATAATTGTGGACTTGATGTTATTTACTATAGTTATTCACATAAACATCAGATTTGACATCTTCTTAGCCAGACCTTACTTATCGCCTAATCCCATACCACAAATAACTTAACACTTCTCGCGAATAACCTTATCGCATGGTTATATTTTTACAAGAAATCTTCCTTGAGAACTAACAAACTTTTACTCGCTTAGAACACTTATCATGAACTTAAACTTCAAGGCTTCCTCGCAAAGTTCTTCATTGTGAAGACTACCCAAACACCTAGTGTTTTAATAAAAAAACTTACGCGGACTTTCTTTTGAAGTCGTTTAGACATAGATTCTATTGCAAGCCCTTCTTTTTTCAAAACTTCCTCACGAATTAACTTCTTGATCGCAAAATTATACTAACCATAAAGATTTTATGGCTTAATCCTTTCCGCGGATTTATTCAAACTCCAATTTCTATAGTACTTATAACCAAAATTTTACTTCATATACTCAATTTAAAAATGAGTCTCATAATTTGATACAAACACAGTGATCCAATGCGTTCGTGTAATTGACATGCGAGTGAAGGTTTCTATAAGTTTAGCCAATACACGAACGCATTGGATCATTAATTAATATGGTTAATGAGTTTAGTATATATTCGTTGACACATAGTTATATACACAGTGAGAAGAGTTCAACTGTGAGTCTTTAGTGGAGTGTATACACAATTAACGAATATTGATTAATGTGGTTAATGAGTTTAGACAATTAATCTCATATTGTTGTAGCTTTTGATCTATAGTCCATTAGGCCCCCTTTCTAGTTCGTAAAGAGTAATGAGATTTATTTATATTGGTTGTAATTTAAAGTGTTCAAATTACTTTGGGATTTAGTATAATGTATAGTGATATATTATAATATAAAGTTTATCAAACTTTATTATATAAATTTAATTTTGGATATGATTCAAAATTAATTTATGAGAGATAAAATATTTAAATGAGTTCAAATATTAATTTAATGTGAATTGAATTCATGTTAAAATTATTAGTTATGAGAGAAAATTATATTTGAGTATGATTCAAATTTAACTTAAGTTAAATATAAGATATTTAATTTAGTTATTAATTAATTAATAGCTTAGTTTAATATTATTTAATTAAATTTGATTGAATTAAATTAATATAAAACTATAAGATATTTGAGAGATATTTATTAAATAAGATTTAAATGAAATATTAATTAAATATGATTTAATTAATTATTAACTAATTGATTAATTGTTAATTAATTAGTTGGTTTGAAATTTCTATTTATTTAATATTTTTTAAATTAATAGAATCTCATGGTTATCTCCTACTCCAAGACGGAAAGAGAGTTATAAATATTTAGAAGAAAACATATTTTTTTTAACGATTCAATCAACCAAAAAATAAGAACTTATAATTTTGCCTTTCAAAAGAGTTTCTCTAAAAAAAATCTTTAAACTTTTTCCCATCTCAATTGTTTCCCACAAACCAATCTTATTCCAGAAGATAGGAAGGTCTCCGACGCGTGGTGTCTCCAATTCGATAGATTGTAAATTCAGAGACATCAACAAGAGTAGATTCTCTCTATCTTTTAATTTAAAAGCATGCTTAGTTTTTTATTTAGAATTTTGATTCTAAATATTTTCAATCTACTGGTATTTTAGGATTCCCAAATTAAATTGAGGAATGGTTCTATAAAAAATCTTTTGCTGGCATGGACTCTTATCCTTCCATTAACGCATAGAAAATAATGAAAACATTTCTTTTATTAACTTTCAACTAACGTTTGACAACAATTATAAGGTACATAACAATGCTACACTTAATTTAAACGTCTAGCAGCAACTCCTTGCCTAGCTAGCCTCTTAATCTCTTCTTACTTGACCTTTAACGCTTGAAACCTTGAAGGTGAAAATTTAAAAACATAAGTCAAAAGAGTTAGTAAGATTTTAAAAGAAATCCTTTGGAGATACGTTTCATGAGATAAACACATTCGGTTCAAATAGGCTTTTCATATCATTCATAATATATCATTTCACATGACACTCATTAGTAACACAGTCCTTTCATTGAGAAATCCGAAACCATCCCCTACTCTAAGACTCATCATCTTGCATTTAAACTTTTGTGAAAAACATCCGAGAGTATCCTAGTTTTTTCTAGTTACTCAAGGCGAAGCGCAATACACATCTTTTATGTATTGTCTTGCCTTAACACCATGCATACCTTTTTCTACATGATTGTCTTTACTCTTTATGTGCACATAATGGTTAGCTCATTGATAGGATTCAGATTAATGCTTTGAACACAATTTCATAATCATTTGAAACAGAAAAATACACTTCAAACATAGTATAAGTTTGAATTCAAAATCTCTTTAAAAAATATTCTTATCATTTCATATCAGTACGATCTTAAAAGAAAGCTTTTAACATTTAAAAACATTTAATATAGAAAAACACTCATAAACTTGGTTGCTTTGGAAACAAATGGCTTTTGTACTTCCTCTTCTCATATAGTCCTTTTAGCACAACAACTTAACACTCACCTTTCTCTTCAGTCTTCCCGAGTAACACTCCCTCACATTCTGATTCCTTCCACTATTTATATTAGTCCTTAAATGGGTTAGTCACCCTTAAACTCTCAATAACTTGTCGGTTCCTATTCTTAGTGGTGCACGTGTAAGCACAATGTTTAACTTAATTATCATGCTTAGCTTAAACTCCTACATGTGGCCCATCAAGTATCCTTAGGAAATTTTCCAAAGTTTCCTTACTTTCTCTTCATCTCGCAATGAACTCCAAACAGCTAACTAGTCTTAAAGGCCAAAAGTCTTATCGCGTTGTCCTGCTCCTTCACCCAACATCAACTTTTCATCATAACCTTCCATTCAAAACGCCTATTCTTAAACACATAGTCAAATTTTAGCCTTTCATAGGTACGGGTCGCACAAATTCATAGGAAATGTGCTCGAGTGGAAGAAGATAAACTTGATGAGGTTTACCATAATGTGGAAGAAGTGACTCCTATAACAAAATCCTAGAGCCAGATTGGTTGTGGTAGTTTGATGATGATGATGCCAGCGTTTGGCCTCAGAGACACAAACGAGGCTGTAGAGAACATAACAAACAGGGCCGTTGGATGTCAATCCATCTTCTTCATATATGGATGTCAGTCCATCGCCTTCATACATGCATGGACACAAATGAGGTCATGGAGAACATAACGACTATTTGTACTATAAAGCACCTACAGAGGTATCAAAATTCACAAGAGAACCAATAAGAACCAAATAATCAAAAGGAGTAAGAATAACATAGAGTTTAAAGTTGGCCATGACAAACAACTCAAAATCGACAACGTATAAGTTGAAACACATTAATTTTCTTTTAATTTTTAAATGGATGTAAAACATTGATACTAGTATTTTAATTTATATTTAATTTTTTTCATTTATGAATAATTAAAAAAAAAGTTAAACAATCATGTTCTTTTTTTAATTATTAAAAAATATAATTATAAACTTTCATTAAATTTAAAAAAATGGAAGAGAATTGGGTAAAGATTTATTAATTACAAATTTTTAAAAATAAGAAAATTGAAAAACATGGGTCAAGGTAAAAAATATGATGTGTAGGTTGGGTTTTCAACCCATCATCTTTGTTGAAAATTAAAAAAAGATAAATGGTGGGTAAGTTTAGTTAAGCCCATAACAAAAAAAAAAAAAAAGTTGTGTATAGGTGGTTGGGGTTAACCTACTTAACAACACTAGTACAAATTTGGTTTTTAATGATACTTGAAATAAAAAGAAAATAGGTGGAATTGAATAAAATGTATCGTTAAAAATAAAAAATACAGATTTTTTCTTGACACACATTTTTGCGTTGTTAACTAATGACATAATTTTTGTGTCATTAAAAAAAATTTCCTTAATAAAAAGTGCACCTATTTCCAATATTATTGAATTCCCCTTTTGTAGGTTCTCCCTCTCTCGCAAAAATCCTAGCACATGGTCAGCTGCGGTAAATCTGGAACTCACGAAAACGCTTTCCTTGCGTCCATCGTGGTCTAGTTTGTCGGTCAGTGTAATTCTTCAAAAGAAATCCTTCACAGTAAGACGGTAACTTTGAAATGTATGATAGAAAAGAGAGTGTATAAGTCACGAGTTGAACACATGAATAAAAAAGAGAGTGTATAATCATGGGTTGCACAAATCTTTAAATATTATGTAAATTAGCTGCCCCAATATAATTTTTTTTAAAGAAAAAACAGCATATTCATCCAAATTTTCGTTAATAAAATGTCACATCATCAATAAATTTATTTATCAAGGGTAAACATACAAGAGAGCAATTTAAACATAGTTTTTAAACCTCAAATGACTCACTTTTAAGAACTCAAGGACAAAACAGACACACTCAATATAGACCAAGGGAGTGCATATTGTCCTCCTTGATTTTATTCACACCTTTTCTACTTTTGTTCCCCTCATAAGACCTGATGATGCAGACCATGATGCTGTGGTTAGTAGACAAGAGTTTCTCATGGGCTTAACAGTGTCCATGTCTTGGTAGATTGTACATCTAGCACTTCAGCTTTACGTTTTTCTAGGGTAAGTTGAGTAGATGTTCTTACTTGCTCTTCATATGTTAGATTGATTTTTCTTCCTTGATCCGTAATAGAAACGTCATGTTCAATGACATTAAAATACGTATGTATTTGGTCAGGTGGCGTTTTTATATTTGCAAATGCAAACCTTCCCGCTGTCTCTAACGTAAATGTGTCAATAAAAGTGTCGTCGGTTGGGTTACTCATCGTAACTATATCTTATTGATATTTTGAAGCTGATAAAAATTTTATAACTCTGCCTTATGCTCTCCACCCAAAGTTGTAGCTTAATATTTATAGAGTTATGGGTTGAAGGATAGACATGACAGAATTAGAATTTGATTCTTTGACTGTATACTTTACAAATTCTTTAACTTTGATATCTATCTAAGAGTTCAATAGTTAAACATCTGGTCAGTGTGCTGTCTGGATTATATAGATAGCTCTGAATCAATTCCATCTAGCTCAAAATATCCTTAGTTATCTTAACTAAAGGATGTAAGGGTTTGTCCAATAAGTATTTTTTTACTTCAAAAAATCCTATTGAACATACAAACACATACATAAATCAAACAATTCGATTCCATTTGGATCAATTTTAGTTTTGCTTGTGTGGATATATGCAATCCTTAGTCGAATGTGCAGATATTCCTCTTGGTATTTTATTTAGCATGAAGTTTAGTCAATATAACCTATGTTCTTTATTTTGTAGTAGCACATACTCATCAATAAAAAGAGATATACTATATGCTAACTATGTGTCTGTAATCAACAAAAGATAAAATATTTGTAGATGTAGAATTGGGTAATTAACATGAAATTATACCATGCTGTTCACAAAGATTGTTCACACTTTTGTAGGAAACACAATAGAATAGATTTCTAAAATATAAAATATTTATAAATACCTAAATAAATAGCACTTTATTGGTATGTTCTAAGAAATAATAAGACCTATGTCATCACATTTTTTAAATTGTAAAAATAGCAAATTTAAAAGTGAATAGTCTTCTAATAGCCTTTTGATAACCCTCTAATTGTCGTCTGATATATTTAATTACTTGTCATATTTGTCATATTTATAATATATAAAAAATAGGTGCTATGGACGACTCTTTTCTAATTTTGTCTGTGTCTATACGATACAATTTTTCTATAATTTAGTCAATAAACTTTTAAAAATAAGACTTTTTATCCCTCTTGCTTTCAAATTTGTAACAACTTATTCTAAACATTAACAACAATTTAGTCCATATTGTTTGCCATTTGTGACAATTTAGTGTTAGTGTTAACTTTCATTATCTAAGAACATAGTTTTTATAGTTTGTATAAAAATTGATTTTCAATAAATTTATGAGTTTACACGTAGATATTTATTTCAGTAAATTTTAATAGTATTTGTAACCATAAGGACCAAATGGTTACAAGTTGTAAAGTATATAAATATTTATAGTTACTTATTGTTCAAAGAAAAAATTACTACCATTTTATAAAATAAAATGAATTGTTACCCCTACTAGAAAATGAGTGTTATTTTAAAAGAAGTTTTTTCAAACTCAAGTACCACTGGTCTTGAGGTATAAAAAGAACGTTAGTTTTAAAAATGTTTGAAATGTTAGTTTGCGACTACAAGAAAGGTCAAGAATATTGACATTTGAAATTTAAGAAATATAAAAAATATCATTATTCGTGACAATAACAAGTATACTTTATATGGTGACAATTGAAAAAAAATGGTTGTTTCTAAAAAAGATTGGAAAAAAGGGGTATTTTCAAAACTATTTAGGGAAATTGAGTTTTTTTTTTTTTTTGTCATTTTGTTGAATGAGTTCCACTAACTATAAATTATTATTATTATTATTATTGTTTTATTTTTATTATTATTATCGTAACTTCATTCTTTAATTCCATTTTTAATATGTTTAACTCTCATTTTTATGTTTTAATGATTTTTTTAACTTTATAATTTTTTATATTGTATAGATTCAACTTTTTAATATTCAATTTTGTTACAAAAATATTTAATAATTTTCAATTCATACAAATTAGAAATGATTTGTTATTAAAAAAAGAAAGATAACATGTGGTGGAAGGATAAATTGAGATAGAATATAAATCAATAACAAACACAAATTGAGATAAGATATAAATCAATAATAAATTAATTGTGCGTGAGTGTATATACATGTGATTAAAGAATAAAAAGTAAAATATTTTTATAATTTTATAAAAATAATTTTTTAAATAATAATTTTTACATAAATTTTGTTATTTTGTTATTTTAATATTGTAATAATTATAATAAAGATAATAATAATAATAATAATAATAATATGAATTATATAAATTGACGGGGCTCACTGACTTTATTTCCCCGTTTTCCGTAAAAAAAAAGAAAATAACATGGGATGCGTCTCTTGAAGAGACACATTCTAATAATGCCAAAACAACCACCCCTTTTACTAAATAGTTTTGAACACCTCTTTTTCCTAATTTTTTTAAAAAATCATCCCCACTTTTTAAATCACCCCTTTATATGTGAAAAACGTGAAAATGTTTTTATACTTGATACGAACTTGAAGTATCCACAGTTGGTGCTCCTCACTTGTTAATGACACTACGATAAGAAAACCAATAAAGAATTTATAAGCACAAGTATGGTTGTTGGTTAACAAATAGCCTTCTCCAGAAACTGTATTAGTCATTATAAAGTGATAATTACAACGATTGAGAAAAACAAATATCATAGAAAACCATAGCAAGCTCCGTCGAGATACAGTCAAAATAGTCATGTATCATATCAAATAACTTGTACC
The DNA here is from genome assembly GCF_000004075.3 of Cucumis sativus. Classification (NCBI taxonomy): domain Eukaryota; kingdom Viridiplantae; phylum Streptophyta; class Magnoliopsida; order Cucurbitales; family Cucurbitaceae; genus Cucumis; species Cucumis sativus. The sequence continues at coordinate 22,050,790 of NC_026658.2, forward strand.
CCACACCATAAGTCACATATCATAACCATACCTGATGTGGAATCATCTTGATGCATCCAGCTTTAAAACTGTGCACGCAGACCATGCTCCCAAAAGCCTATAACCACCCCCCCCACACGACCCAAAGCCTCTGTGTGCACGATGATGGATCCAAAACACATATGTCACATTCAAATCGTATACTGGACCTCCTCAAACCCCCCACATAGAGAATCGAGAGACCATAGCTCATGGTACAATTATAAAAACCATAAAACATGTGTTAGGACTATATTTTACGTATTTTTTAGTGTTTAACTCTTCCCATATCACTCTATTTAATCACTAAGTTCACCATTTTATAGAAAATATTCATCTACACATCACAACAAACTTAACACAACAAAAATCGCTCAAAATCGGAGCTAAAACAAACAAGAATAGGCCAAAAGAAGTGCAAATGACAATTTCATATAATTTCGCTAAAATAGAGCGCTACAGCGCTCCAACTGATGGAAAGCATACAAGTGCAGCGAAATTATGGATCAAAAACTCTATATGCATAAACTACCCTAATTATAATGAATTAGGGTTAATCGAAAACGTACCTTTGAAGCTTTCTGAAATCCTCTATATCTCTTCATGAACTCAAATCGGGACCACCGTTAGGGTTAACCTACTCATCTCTGGACTTAAAATCGGGTTGGGAGAGGAATGGAAAATTTGAGGAGAACTTTTGGTTTGAGATTTAATTGGGAGAGAAAATTAGGTTGACATAATTTTTGTAATTCATAAAAAAAAAAAAAAATTGCCAAAAATTTTCGCCAAATTAAAAAATGTCCTTTAAATAAGCTAATTACATGCCAAATTGCATGTAATTAGTTTCTTAACTCTCAACACCTAATAATCCACTAATAGTGGGCTAGGCGTTTACATCTTATATATATTTCTTCTTTGCTCTTTCACCTCGTTCGAAGATTAGGGATTTTAAGAAAGATTGGGGTTGTTGTAGGTAACGTACTCTTTTGTATGCTATATGAAAAATTTCTTCCACCCTGGTTTCACCTTGTTCAGTTCTTTGATATTCACTTGTTGGTTAACAGAATAAAGATGTTGGTTTCGTTGAAAATCAACAGCAGAACATTGTTGATACTTGATGCCACTGATTTGCTACCACGTCTAGCAACAAGGATATATATGAATATTAAGTTTAGGAGGTAGTAGTATAGACCTAAATCCGCACCTAGTCTTTTTATTTACGTTTGCCTTTTTCTGAACTAAGTTTAATGTTGTATTTGCAGAATGTGTGTTTTTTAGTTTGCTGGACATTCCTCTATATCATGGTTGGAAAGTTGATTCACCTGTTCTTATATATTTTCTTTCTTCTCCTTACCTATCATAAGTTTAATTAACAATACTGTATGGTTTCTTGTGCTCTATGTTGGTTTTGTTGTCCCTATTCTTGAGTTGTAGGCATGTGGCTTGCTTTTATCAGTGTCTTTTTTAACAAATAACGAAAATTTTCACTAAAGAAATGAAAAGAGCCTAAAACGTAAAAGATACAAACTCAAAAGGAACGAAAAGAAATTAGAAAACAAAGTTTCAAAAGGAAGTCCAAATGGAAGCATGGAGGCAGGCCAATAAAAGAGTTAGAAATCACCAAGTATTTGAGAATGCAAAGGCAAGGAAATGCTTGATAAAACCTTATGGATGTTACATTTTGGCATCTCAAGAGAGAACCCTCTACAAATTGAAAATGCCGAGAAATTTGCTTTTTAGCAATTGGGTTTCTTGAGAATGATATTTTTGGTTTTAAGCTTTCTCTTCCTAACATTCCTATAGGCCATAACCATGAACTATATACAATAGACAACTAGTTTTATTTACTTTTCAAACTTTAATGACAAATTGTTGATGATGTGGTTTCAAATCATCCATATCTCCATTGGTTTTAAATTATTAGTAACTATGTTTTTAAAATTTCATATGGAAATTGAGAGAATAAAGTTGGTGCCATTCGACAAAGAAGCCTACCCTCAGTCGCTACGTTCTAAAATATCATCACCAAAGAAATCTTTTGCTGACATCATAACCATCATATATATGGTCTAGTTCTCGAGAGGAATACAATTTTGGTATTGGTTTTTTCATAATAAGGTTAGCTTACTTTCTGTGTGACTTTGTTTCTGGTTAGATTTTGTTTTCTACCTTCATTTTGATAGATTTTGCCACCACAAATAGAAAAAATAACAAGGTTAGCTAACCATGTTTTCTATTTACTACTTTTTTTTTTGTTTTTTTTTTTTGTAATGTGTTAGAATTTTTGCTTTGAGAAGAGTTTACAAAAGAATAAAAATATTCATGAAATATTTTAGTCCGTTAGGACTAAGATCTATCCTACTTTTAATCACTTCATAAATTTCATGCAATTTAATTTTATTGTCAGCAAAACCAAAACCCCATTTGTATTACTTTTTGTACATCGATTTATCATTGAAAAATACTATCGTAGGCTCCGTGTGATTCGACTTTGGGCTTATTGCTATTGCAATATTATTGTAGTAGTTAAAAGAGATAATCACGTGAGAATGACAAATTTTGAATAACAAACTGAAAAATACAGTGTATTTTACCCTTTTATATGGGACAATACATTTTTTTATGGATACAATGTATTTGCATATGCAAAGAATGGGTGAAATATCATACAGTCACAAATACAGTGTATTTGTAAAGTATAATAAGTGTTGAAAAATCTTAACTAATTTATGATATTTTTGGGATTGACAAGATTTTTCCAATATTTTCTAAATATATGCCTATAATCCACAACATATTTTTAGATTTTTAGTATTTAAATCAAATTAATTAATATTTATTTATTTAATTCATTAGACTTATGTTTGAATAATGATTTTCCCTGGAATTGGCTAAGAGAATTTCAACCGTTTCGCTGATTCATTATATTTCATAATATTTTGAATTCAAATATTATATCATATTTCTAAAACAATTACAAACATAAAATCAACATTTTTGTATTATCTATATTTTAAATTATTTTTAAAAATTATCAAATAATACATGGTACATATAGTTAATAATAAATTTTTTAAAAGAATTAACATCTCCTATAATCGTGTTAATGATGATTATCCATTTATTTTGGTTGATTTTGTTTAAAAAACTTATTTTATTGTGCCAATTGTGTCGAATTCAAATTTTAGATAATACCCCTAAAATAATAACAAAGATAAATTCACTAGGTTCGATTCTTTATTAAATAATATACAATATATGTTTTTAATAACAATTTGAATTTAAATTTTATATTATCCCCTAACATCCTAAATTTAAATTCAAATCTTACCTAACATTCCTAAAATAATGACAACTATATAAATTCTTAATAACAATTAAAATTTAAATTGTTATAATTTAAAAAGATATATTAAAAAGTATTTATAAAAAATTTATTAAATAATATATAATAAAAACTTGAATTAAAATATTTTATCATCCCCTAAAACCTAAAACTTTGCTAATTTCCATTGCCCACTTATTTTGGTTGATTTTTATTTTAAACTTATATTCTTGTGCCAAAAAATTATACTATATAATTGGCGTTTTTCACATTGGAATCACTAGTTACGTCTAGCATGTAGGAAACGCTTTCCTCTGATCTGAGTTCTTTGCAGAGTGGTTGGGCGAGATCGTTCTGGATGTCGGCGAGGACTACTCTGGCGCCGTGTTAAATGAACAATATGGTGGAGGATTTGCCAAATTCACTTGACGACACCAGCGATGGAAGCGACATTGCCGTTTAATTTGCAAAAGGAAATGAAATGATGAAACATGGGATTTTGATTATTAGTTGATGGAGATCATCATCAGGGCGCAGGGGAAGGGTAAATTTACCATTAGGAAGAAATACTGGATTGGTCCATGGTGGTATGATCTGAAGCAAATGAAGATTGTGATTAGGGATATTTGAATTAGATTGGAAGAGTGAATTTTTGGGTATTTATATAAACTCAACTACCATGAATATGAGCTTTCAGTTTTAAAAAATAATATGGGTTAACAGAAAGAGCAAGTTGACCATGTGTACCATTGGAAGAAACTTTATTGTTTCAAAAAAGACAATTATGAGAAGGAAGTGTGAAGAAGAAGAGAGAAGCAGAGAATGAAGAGAAGGTATGTTTTCTAGGTTGTACTTCAATTCATAAAATGTACTATATTTAGTAAATTCATATAACCTTGCTGAACATGATAATACTAAAAGTGAACCAGATAACAAGACGAAGATGAAGAACAAGATGAGACAAACGTGAATGAAGAATATAGTTCAGGGACGAAAGAAACAAGTGAAACAAATGAAGAATCAATAGAGAATATAAAGAGAGAAAATGATACGCCAAAGGGAAAGAAGGTAACGGTTTGTAGCATCGGATAAATGTAAAAGTTATATGGAATTTTGCTGCCAATTTCCTTAAGAAAGAAAGGGCAAAAGAGGATAGAAAACGGAAATGGAAAGCACCAATGACAAAAGAAAAAGGTGAGGTATGTGTGATATAGTACTTAGTATATATGAATTATGTATACCTAAAATACAAAGTATGTGGTTGTTGTTTCATATAAAATATATTGTATTTTGTGTAATTATATTGTATTTGTGAATATTTGTTATCTATGATCCCATCCATTCTGTAATATATTGTATCTAATTGATGTAAGTTACGTATTTGTGTATTATGTTTGGAGTGTAATGGGTTATGGAGTCGGATACTTGAAACTGTAGCTAACTTATAGATTTTGTTCGATTGTTTTGTTGTTTGGTTTAACTGACTTATAGTTTTACATTGCTTTGTACTTCAAATTATTTGTGAATATCTATTGTCTATGACTCCATGTGTTCTGAAATGTGTTGAATCTGATTGTGGTGAATTATAGTGTATTTGGGGACGAAACTTGAAACTCCAAATGTTTCTGCAACTGATAAAAGGTTTGAAGGGGACGAAAGATTTCAAGAATTTTTTTAGATGGAATCTACGGAAGCAGAAGTTAGGAAATCTACAATTTGTTTGGCTTTGAAGAGTTTCAAGGGTTTCAAGAATGTTGTTCGGTGACCCTCTTTCCCTCAACCTTTGAATACTTTAAGTGCTTGAGAAAGGTTTGAAAGATGTGAAGAGATTGATAATGTTTGAATCCTTGGACATTTGAATGTGCCTGAACGCCCACAATTTGAAGAAGATATGAATTGTGTGTGGGGAGTTTGATTTAATTATAGAGTATTTGTGATTTATTAAATAATTGTATTTAGGATTCTAGTTTTTAACTTAGGTATGCGCAGTTAAGACATTGATCCAGCAATTTTTATTCCATATTTTTTTATTTTATCAATTTAAATAAAAATTTGTCATTTATCCAAAGTAAACATTTTATTTTGTTATTCTTCTATCAGTCCTAATTAATTTTTATTGAGTTCGATGAATTAAAAATTTTATTTTATTTGAAGAAAGTTTGTGGGCGACTACAAATTTTTCTGAGTCATTTTTGTACAAATGTTTTGTTTTTATTGAAGATATTTAAAAACAATATGGTCACGACATATTTATAGTTGGTATCAGTTTGTAATTAATTTGGAACCCTAATACTAGGGTTGATACAAAGTCGTAAATTTTGAAATTTGTCGTAGGAAAGGTAATCCATGAAAATTGTTATTTGTTGGAAGAATTTTAGTTCATTGAACCTTGTATTCAAGACATCAAATTGTTGTAACACAGTTAAGGATTAGGAAAGATGTGTGATATTATTTAGAAGTTTAAAGACTAAGTACATTACATAAAATTGGAAAGATGTGAGCATGCTGATCAATTCTTTTGACCTCCACAATCAAAGAAACAATAACAAGCATAGATGGTTTGAGAAGGATTAGTTGGAATGCATTGATGTGAAATAGTATGATGCTTTTCCCAACATTTCTTTCCACAGTCATTGAGATTGCACCCAGTGTTATACAAAACGTCTTGACATCTTTGAGCAGCTGAGACGTCTTGAGACGCCAACAACAATGCAACTATATAAAAAAACATAAAAAGATAAGTATACAGCAAGGCAAATTAGCAATCCAATATGTACTATAATGGTTATTTACTTTTGTAACACATGATAATACAATAATTGTGGAGGAAATTAAAGAAAAAGAACCTGCAAAAATAAGAGCAAAACATATGATACGGGAAGAATCCATATTCTTAAGATATTCAAATTTCCAAACTATTGTTTTGTTAAGAATTAGAGTGATAGAAATTCTATGATTTTCAATGGTTTAAATACACAAAGTTACATTAAATCTCTTAGAACTCAAGAACACGGATGTTACAACCTATAGAACAGATCCTGTTCAAGTAAGGCCGTAAAAGTTGCATTAAATCCCATCCATGCATTAATCTGTTTCATTTATGTAAAAATAGTGAACATTTCTATGAACTAAACAAAACACCATGCATGAATTTGTTTTCATTTAGGAAAAATAGTAATGATTTTAACAACTTTCATACATTATGTGAATTAAATGTCAACAGTTTCGTTTGTAAAGTTTTACTATTTTAAAATATTGGTTGATTTTTTAAACTCAGTTTTACATGTGTATTTGTATGTATTTTGGCTAAAATAATATGAAACTTCTAATTTTATGATGTTCCGTTCTAAATTTTCAAGTACAAACCCGCATTTTCCAACATTTTAAAGAGAAAATGTCTAACACTCCTAAAAAAAATAGAAATTTGATGGACACTTCTAAACTTTTTTATGTTAGTTATTATATGATTTCCATAATATCAAGTGTGGTTAATATTTACTTGACATATTAAAAATATCAAAAGGAATATTCACTTTTAATTGATATTTTTTAAGGGGCGTTTACAAAATAACAAAAAATTTATGATAATAGACTCCATGTCACTACATTTTCTAAATTGCAAATATATATAGTAAATTTAAAAACTGACAACTCTCTGATAGCCCTATGATAACACTCTGATTGTCGTCTGATAACTCTCTGATAGCTCTCTGATTGTCGTCTGTTACGAACATTCATGAAAGACTAACTTACTATTATTGGTCTATATCCATGGACACATAAATATATCTACCGTGGCTATAAGTTTTTAGTGGAGTGTACACATAGTCAACGAATATTGATTAATGTGGTTAATGAGTTTAACCAATTAATCTCACATCATTGTAGCTTGTGATCTCTAGGTCCATTAGGTCCTTTTCCTAATTCGTTCAAATATTAATTTAATGTGAATTGGATTCATATTAAAATGATTGGTCATGAGAGAAACTTACATTTGACTATGATTTAAATTTAATTTAAGTTCAATATAAGATATTTAATTTAGATATTAATTAATTAGAGAACTAATTAATAGTTTAGTTTAATTTAATTTAATTCGATTTAATTAAATTAATTTAAAACTATAACATATATGAGAGATATTCATTAAATATGCATTAAATGAAATATTAATTAAATATGATTTAATTAATTATTGGTTGATTCATTAATTAATTAGTTGATTTGAGATTTCTACTAATTTAATATTTGTTAAATTAATAAAATTTTATGATTCTCTTTTGCTCCCTCAAGGAAAGGAAGTTATAAATATGCAAAAGAAAAAAAAGTTTGTCTTAATCAATTAAGCCAATGTTTTTGCTGTCTGCAAAAATAATTTATCTTTAAATTTTTTTTCATCCCAGTTGGTTCTCTACAAATCAATCTCATCTCAAGTGATAGGAAGGTCTCCAACGGGTGGTGTTCCAATTTGGAGTTTTAGTAGATTCAGAGGTGACAAACTAAGTAAGATCTTCTTTCTCAAATCTATAATTAGAAAGAATGCTTAGGCTTTAAGTTATAATAAAAAAATTAGTTTCTATATTATTTTGTCAATGTGTTGGTATTTTGAGATCCCCAAATTAAATTGAAGAATGAGTTTGTAAAATCTTCCGCTGTCTAAGGCTTTTATCTCTTCAGAGTGAAGCTCAGCGAATAGAACATGGTACACGAGGAGATTCAACCAACCTCTTCAACGCGAGAAAGCAGATTTTAGACATTCAAGCCACTAGCAAACACAAGAGGTTGGCGAAAATTTCAGAAAAGGACAATTGGTCCAGGGCATAGCTACAACTTTTTAGAAGCCTTAATGATGCATGCCAAAATGTCAGAGCCACTTCATGTATATAAACAGAGTTTTCCTCTTAAGAAGAGTGAGCAACCATTAGCCGGAAGAGCAAGTTCCCCAACTCATCCATCCATTTCTTTTACCTTGACTTTTAGGTGAGAGCTTGATGCTGGAGAGAGAGATATCCTTCAATCTCATTGTTTCCCCTCATCTATAGGCAAAAAGCAGAGCTAAGGTGCACGAGAAATCAAACTCTGCAGTGTAACACATCTGTTGTAGTTCCATTTTATCATTTTTATTTTGTGTTGTTTTGTAAAAAAAACTTCGTGGTTGAAAGACATACAATATCAGTTATGAAAGCAATGTATTTCTTGTTCCATTCTCCTATTTTCTTACCTCTTCTATATACTTGTAATTGATTGGCTAAATAACAATGAACAAAGTAGCCAATACCACAAAAGTTATAATGAATGTCGTAAGAGTTTTGTTTAGTTAAACGTAAGTATCTTAGCCTTGCTCATTCGAGAGAAGAGCAAAGGTAGAGACTATATTCATAAAGAAGGTAAAAATCGTATTTAACTAAGCATGTGGCAAGAAGAATGCAACAATGCATTCTTGTTGTCAAACTCATCCTGATCTACATACATTACTTAGAGGTTAACGTGTGTGGCAGAAGCACTTAAAGGTGTGTTGTAATTGAGGATTAGTTATTGTTACTTCAATCTAAATGATTAGATAACTGCATCACTTAACTTGTGTATTTGTATCTCGAAAGGAGAGCAAGTATGACTTTGCACTGAAGAGTTGCTCGCCTTAATTCTTAGTTAAGAGATGTTTGTATTGCCTCAAGGTATTAAGTCATCGATTGTAGCATTTGGTAGTTCAATTTTTCTTCCCCTGTTTATATTGAGTTCTTATTTCATCATGTCATAATGTCATGTTCACCTTGCGCCACCAAGCATAGTAGTGTAAATAGTTGAAGTAGCTAATATACTGTTCATATGATTTAGTACACAATTAGATAAATTAGGAGCTTATATTCCCTGAGTTCGACCCTGAACTACTCAGGAAATCTCTCATTGCTTCTACTGGGTTGATAGAGAGGAAAGCTTGCGCGATAGAGTTTAAATGATCATTAGCAACGTAAGAATAGGAATGCATCTTTCATCGCATGACCCTACTTCACCGCCCATTATAGTTGACAAATTTAGAGCCTTTCATGTTAACCTACGATTGTGAAACTTGAGAGAATTTAATGCATGATTTAAAATAAACAGTACCCCTTGCCGAGCCCTTTTGTACCAGTTGATACGTGAGCCAACATCTCTGTCACCGAGTCAGTTCTCCTAGACTTGTGTCATTTTTTCCATATCTAAGTCGAGCCACTGTTTTTCCAAGCCATTTGCTTTTGAGGCATCTTTGAGACTTTTCTTTGATGAGTTTTGATTGAGTTTTAGGTATGCCCATCAGATATTGACTTTTGGTTAAAGTAGATTTATTTTTTTGATTAAGTTCAATTATCTTAAAGTTTGATTATTTTTCCTTAGGTTCATTTGGCTAATTTTAGTTGGAGGTTTTGAGTTGTAAATTTTTACCAGTCACGGTTGAATTGGTTTCAACCTTTTTGTTGGTATTCGAAACTCTAAATAAATATTTGGTTGACAAAATTAATGATTTAATTTTGTCTATGTTTAGGATTGGGTTATTGAATTTTGACTGTCAGCCAAGATTTGCTAATCTCAAGGTAAGAGATTCTACTACTGGACCGTCGAACATAAAATTAAAAGCTTCCATGTATTTTTCATTATGCATTGATGTAGCTAAGATGCATAATGTGTTGATGTTGATGAATGATGTTGATAACTGATATTGATGACTGATATGGATGAATGATATGTTATGGTGCATGATATATTAATCACATGATAAGGATGTTATGATTGATATTCATGCCATGTAATGATATTTATGATATACTACATGCTATGGACTGGTGTTCTGTTAACTTTGTCTATTAGGATTTTACTCATGTGGATGTCCTTTGGGATCATCACCTTCCACAAATTTATGATTGTATAAGTTCAACGGGACCACAAGTGCATCATGATATGTTTTATGAGTAGTCCGACGAAGTCACTTATAGCTCGATTCTCTTAGGTGTTCCTTCGGGTTCACTGATAGACCAGATGTACATCATTAGATTATGTGTGTTCAGGAGCACGATATTTTTTGGGTACTTCCTTACGAAACTATAATCGGAAGTTAACAGACACCTAGCGAGACCAGTAATAAATATAAAAAAATAAAAACCATACTTGACATTTTAGATGTTCCATTAAAAAAAATGTTTTATCAAACACAAAATTGAACGACCCAGGGAGAATTACTAAAACAAATACATTACTGGACAACTAAATTTACTTGTAGTAAAACAACAAAATTTACTTGTAATGACCACTAACAGGGTTAGCTGCAGCTAAAATAAAAGTGTGAGCTGATAGACTTTCTATCAGTTCAGCTTTTGCAATTGATACACATTGTTGTTCCATGGGTTAATTGATCCAGTAGGGCCTGCAATAATCTAATGTAAGAAAATGTGCCATGAAAAAGGAAACTAAGAATTGAAGAGAGAAATTCAGGTTTCAGTTCAAAACACCTGATATTCTGTAGACATTTTATCGAACTCATCTGTACAGCATAATCCACCATCTGCAAGTACCATAGCCCTTGTGGAAAGTATAAATTATCTGATCACTCAAGGGTAAAACAATATATTTATTATAATGCATTAGCAAAATAGAAGCATTTAAGCACCGTTATTTTAAACATTACACCAATCCACAAATTCTTTTTCTTTCACAAAAAGACAATACATGATTTAAGTAAAAGGAGCAACTAGATCGTAAATAAATATTATTTCCCGTTTCTTCATTCTTGAGCATAAAAATTTATGGCACTTTTTTCAAAACAAAGGCAAAGACACCAGTGGACCAAAGTATTTTCTCCCAAACTTTAATGGGCCTTAGATGAGTAGAAGAAAAAAAAACCAAAGGAACTAACTGAAGAATATAAAATACTACAAATTTTCACAACCCTCCCCCCCACCCACACACAATTTTTAAAAAAGAATAAAAATAAAAAACTTAAATGAAGAAGGCAATATATTATGACCTGTGGTTTGGTATAGAGGGTAGTGGAGAGAGTGGTCACGTTGGAGATCTTGTGGAGTTTTGCGGGATCGTAGTAGTCCAAGATGATGTACAGACTGAGGAGATTTTTTATAACGGAGAGAGGATGTTTGTCAAGGATGGGAGAGAGAGCGTCATTGGCAACAACAAGGACAATGATAGTCTGACGGCTGTTTATCTCGTTGGCAAGTCTGGTTTGTTGGAGATATATAATTATTGAAAATGTTGTACTGAGGGAAGTCTTTTAGCATGTCGATAATATTGTGGACGAAGACGATGGCAGCAATGGTGGTGAAGGCAAGGAAGAGGAGAAGAGATTTGGAAGCTACCATGGAAAATAGAGAAAGAGAAGAGAGAAAGGATGGGTTTGGGAGAAGAGGGAAATCAGGGGAGGGGTCTGTGAGAGAAGAGGAAAATCGGTGGAAGTCTGAAAAAATAAAAAAGGAACATTTGGGGCAGTAAGCATAACGCCCAAAACCTAAAAAAATCATTTTTTTAATTTTCTTTTTCTGCTTTTTTTCTTTTATTTTTTATAGCATAATACTAAATATGCTATAGTTGGATGCTATTAAAAGGCATATTTGTTGTAGTGTTTTGATATTTATCCTTTTCATTACTAGCTTAGTTTAATAGTTCAGTTTGTTACAAAAATACACTGCATGCATATCATAAAAAGGCAATCATAACTATGACTAAATATAACCCAACTTGATTTTTGTTTTTGCTTGACTCTTTTGGTTATGTTTATTTTGAAATCTATTAAACCTTTTTTGAAGTTGCTTAACTAGAACTTTCGTAAACCTCATTAGATTAACATGACTTATCATATTTTGTGAATGATTTGTAATGTTTCTTATTTGACCATTCATGTTAATGCAACTATAATTATTGTTGTTAAATATTGAAATTTTTTGTTCTTACATTATTGTCATGAAAATCAATAGAGTCAAGAAATTGAATTAAAGGTATAACATATGAAGAAAAAATATCAATTAAAAGTTTGAAAAAAAAAAACTAAACTGATTAACTAAACCTAGAATTCAAAACCAGCACCTCAAACACAAACATAAAAAATCCAAATTTTCAAATCCTACACCCCAAACAAAGGCATTGGTAGCTTCTAGACATCGAAATCCCATCAAATAAGCTCATAGGTATTTAGTTCCACGCATTTGATTACGTGCGTGTGTGCCAAACGTGCTATAGGTGTTGCTATAGGTGTTGGATGAAATGCTTGTAAGAAATATTATTATGACTTATTTCGAGTTTTGTAAACAAACATTTCTTTAATCCATATTGGGTAGCGTGTTGATCTTAGAAGTTCAAAGCTATCGAATCTCATGTATACACTTATGGTCTTTGAATTATAATTTGAATCTCAATTTTAATTATCTAATTGTTGTTTCAAAAACTTTCTTTCTTAGTTATTCTAATTTTTGTTTTCTAAGAAATCAACTATTTGAGGTTTTGATTCTTTATTCTTGGTGAGAACTCAAATCTCAAAACTCAAAACTCAATTCTATTCTCCACTTGACACAAAACATCATTAAATACACTATTTTTAGCACAGATTTTCCTTTAAAATCCTAGCCTAAATTTGGCAATTAAAAGACCAAATATACATAGCTTCAAAACAACATGACACATACAAGGAAAAGACCAAACCCTTTAGTAGACAGACAACTGCGAACCAGGCTTCAAGAACATGACCTCTATTTGAAAAGTGGAAAACAGTTTTAAAAGTATGAGTTAAACATGCCTAGTGAATGAAAGGTTTTAAAACAACATTTCATAAACATTTAAAAACTAATCATAAAACGATTTCATAAATACGTTAGCTTGGCAAACATTTTAAAAATTGGTACACAAGTACCGGTTTTTCCTCGTTATATTAAAAGAGGCTATGTAGGGAGCATTTTTACATGCTCCTTTTACCCCTACATTTTTCACAAATTTCTGTATTACCTTTCGTCGAGTGAAATTCTAGGTAACTTAGTGCATTTGATGATAATGGGATGTGACTCATCAAGATAGGTTGAATCTATTTTAGGTGGAGGTGTGTTATATTAGTACATTGATTGTTTCAATGTATATGGGAGATCAATGTATAAATTTATAAAAGAAAAACAAAATAAATATATGCACTTATTTTTTAAAAAAATAATTTAATTAATAAGATTCAAAATTTAGAGCAAACATTAAAAAGGAAAAAAAATAATTAATGAAAGTAATAATTAATACGCTAAACCCTTCATTTCGAGTTTAGAAAAATTAGAATAAAAATGATTGCATTATATATATTACAATACTAGAATATTAACATATTAATTCAATAATTTAATTGTTATAACATTTTCTCTCTCGTTAAATTAGAAAGAAGATTTTTTTTTCCAAAGAGGATAATATGAAAACTAAAATAAAAAATATTACATTATCAAACCTCTAATTCTTATTATATATTCAGAAACTACCATTACAAAGGAACTAATGGAAACTACAAGATTACATGTGCATCGCACGTGTTGCTTGACTAGTACCTTTAAATGCTTAGGAACGAAAAACAATCACTCCACAAACCAACATGCATTCTTTCAACATACTTTATCATCATTCTCACATATCCTAGAAAAATTTTCATGCTGAGGTGACTCAACATAGAATTACTTCAAGCTAAGTACGCTTAACTTTGGAGTTTCTATGATCGAGCCACCGAAAAAAAAAGGTGCACCTTGTTAGTATAAGTAGGAACTTTTAATTCTTTTTAACCTTACTTTCATGTTCTTAGGATCCCTCACATTCATATGTAATACTGTTTCATTCATGTCTCCCTCTTAAACTCGAAGCCTTACGAATAGAACATATTTATATCTGTTTAAATTTTAAATATGTCTAATTATAAGTCTCTAAAGAAAATTTAAAAATTAATTAAACTAAGGATATTTTTAAATATTGTAAAATAAACAAATTTAAAAATTAATTAAACTTAAGATATTGTCAAATATAGTAAAATAAACTACAATATTTACAAAATAGAAAAGTTTGGATTCTATCAATTATAGACACCGATAATCTTATACTTTTGTCAATTAATGTCACTGATTAAACATTTCAGTGTCGGTCATTGATAGAATTTAAAATTTTGGTATATTTTATAAATATTTTGTCAAATTTATCATTTTTATCAAATCTCTATTAAGGTATTAACTTTAAATTTAAATTTTATGTGGAATATGAAACTTTAACCCATCAACTTTATGTTAAATAAATTTATAAATTTTGAAAAAAATATATCAACGTTGATTGCTTAAATTTATAATTTTTAAAATTTTAGAGATCAAATTGATACAAAATTCAATTTTCATAAACCAAGTCGATAATTTTAACATAAAAAATACATGAATGAAATTAGGGGTGAAATCGGGTTGTGGGAGATTCTCAACCCAACCCATATATTCGGATTATTTGGGTTGACAACCTAAATAACCCAAATTTAGTTTCTAACCCAACCCAACCCAATCTGTAAAATATGGGTTGGGTTGGGTTGGATTGAGTTGTCGGGTTGTATATATAAATATATTTTTTTAAAAAAATTTATGTTTTCTAGTTTCTAATAGTTATAAAAGTATGAAATTGTTACATTTAAATTTCAAACATACATAATTCAAACTTTCATACAATAAATTCAAAATTTGTATAACTCTAATTTGTTTTTTATTAAAATAATATATTTATTTATTTATATACCATATTAATTCGGGTTGGATTGAACCAAATTTTTCAACCCTCCAATCTGAGATCTAACCCAACCCAACCCGAAAAAATAAAAAAAAATTAACATAACCCAACCCAACCTATATTTTAGCTTAACACAATCCAACCCTTATAATATGAGTTGGATAGTTCGAATTATTTGGGTTCAACCCATATTTGTACACCTCTAATGAAACTCAAAATTACATATAAGGAAAGTTGGCGAGCACATACGAACAATAATAATTTCTGTAAATTAAATTTGGAAAGTTTTGTGTATATTGAATTGAAATGGAAATTTTTGTTAAGGAAAGAAAACTTTATGAAGAAGATTTTGGTACATTATTTAACTACTTCATATGGAAATTAGACAGAGAAGAAAGTGTGAGAGATATGAATGGGAATTTCCATTTGAACTTGGAAATACTTTTCACAAATTGAATATGTGAACAATTTTTTTCCTAATTTTTTTTTTAAAATAATTACATTTATAAACATTAAACACTACTTTTATTCCATTTTGAGAACTAATTAAAATTATAGGTCACACTTGATTTCGATTTCGAAATTTATGATGGTTTCTTCTAAATTTTCTCATTATAATTTTCACCTTTGTAAAATAAATCGTGCTTAAGGTTTCTAGTTAATTTTTGAAAACAAAAACACGTTTTTCAAACCTTTTTTTTTTTACCTTCAAAACGTGAATTGATTCCTTGAAATATTATAGGTAGAAAATGTAAGTCAAAACAATGAAAATTTATAGAAGGAAAAGTAATATTTATAAACTTAATTTCAAAAAAAAAAAAAGAAAAAAAAAGTCCCGTACCTTTTCAATTAAATAAAAATAAAAACCATAATTGCTACCTTGGGCGTAAAACATGTAAAAATATGAACAGCAAACCAATAAAAGTATCGTTATCAAATGAACTTATATGCTTGCATGCAATAATGTACATAATTTTGTTATCAATTTAATCACCTAGAAATTCGAATAATGGACTAATGGGATTTGTGAATATTCAAAATGATGTGAAGTTATTTGACGTCTTAATAAACCTCCTTTTAACTTAAATGGTTATGCCATAAACTATCTTCCAGTTTGCAATAGTTCAATTATGTTCTACTTTCCAGTAGTTGAACTCAGAAATTAATAATTACAACAACTTGGTTCTAGTATAATCAAATTGAATTTCTTTGATTTATAGAATAGTAATAGTATTATCATATATTTGTAAAATATTAAAAGAGAAATATATATATATATATATCCTTAAGGCATCCCTGGATTATAACAATTATTGATACATAATAATATTAGATAAAGAAAATTTCTTTTGCCATGCATAATTCCCTTCCTCTCTCAATTGTTTTCCATTTTTTGTTCGATTATCGTTGTTGACCGTGAAGCTATTGAGATGGAGGCGGGGGAGGAGAGTAAGATGTCCTTGGGTTGAGTCCTGATGGTGGAATAGGTACGCGTCTTTGATACATTCCAAAACCAAAGGTGTTGTGATGGAAGAAATTTGATGGAGGGGGTGGAGAAGAATCTGATGTCCTTTGACTTGGGCCAGATGGTGGAATAGGTATCCCTTTTGGATACATTCCAAAATCAAACTTCTTTTGTAAGATATTGAAGGGAGGAGGTGGAGAAGAGTCTGATGTTCTTTGACTTGGCCCAGATGGTGGAATAATGCCTTTTGAATACACTTTGAAAATGGAATTTGATGGTGGTGGAGGAGTGGGATCGGACGTAGTCGGATTCGATCCAGTTGGAGGAATAGGTCTAGCATGTGTTTGGACAGCAATAAGATGAAACCCTAGGAGAACAAGGAACGAAGCTCCTAAAATCATTATCGAACTTATTGATGCCATTTTCTTGTGTTTTACTATGTTCTAATGCTTCCCTTTATATACCAATCATTTTTCTCCAATTTAGTATTTTTCTCAATTTATTGACCATCAATTTGTGAGATTATTTGTTTCCATATTTTGTTACTAACCCTTTATGGTAGAATCCAACCCCATTTCTTTCCCTCCAACTCAACCATGGTGACTATGAAGTTGGAATATCAAATTTTAGAAAGTTATTAACTATTTAACCAATTTAGATTTTATTTATGCTAACAACAAAAATAGCAAATTTTAAAGGTTGATTTCAAAAATAGCAAAAAAGTTTTTCAATTAGTTAAATAGAAAGTACTCGTAATATAAAAACACGAATATCCACGCACGGATCTTTTCAAATAAAATAAAAAATTGCAAATTATTTATATAATCACAAAATATCACTCAATTCCAAAAATAATTACACACAATTTTGAGTAAATATTTAACGTTTTTTCAAAAATATAAAAAAGCAGCAGAATATTTACACTGTGTAGAACAACTTCGAAAATGAAAAAAGTTCACAGGCACACAATGAAAAATATCAAAAATGCCCCAGTCAACAACATGGATAAAATATTTCGCACACGATCGTTTAGATTTCGCTATTGTTTGGTACACAATCATTTAGATTTGGCTGACCCAAATCTAAACAATTTTTTTTCAACATTTTTTGGTACACGATCGTTTAGATTTGGCTACATGATCGTTTGGATTTGGTTACACGATCGTTTGATTTGGCTAAACGATTTTTTTCAAGATTCTTTGGTACACAATCGTCACTACAAGAATCATACGTCGGGATAGATGACGTCGTAGGAGAAGGGTTATGCTGACGCGATGGTAACGACATCGACAATAGAGAAAATAACGACGCAGCACCAATCAATATTAAAAAATATTATTCTAACTTCTAACAACACCATGCAAGCCCGTGTCGATGTTTCCCCTCTAACGGCGACATCCATGGTCGAAATGCATCGGCAAACCTGTAATATATTATTAAAATTTAGAAGCTATGGCGACGCCTGATAACTTGTAGAAATACAAGTTATTGCGGCCTCTTAAGTAAAATAATGAGATTCATCGTATAAAAAGAGAAGAATGCATAAAGAAAACGTAGACAATTTAATTAATATGCGAAAGGTTTACCGCAAAAGAATTTCATCTCTGTTTTATGATGTTTCAACAATTTTATTGCAGGATTTTCGACGAAGAAGAGCGAGGCTCGGCAAGCAAGAACAATTGTACGCGAAGTAATCCTACCAACCTCTTCAGCGCAAGGAAGCAAATGTTAGGCGATCAAGTCGCTAGCAAACAAATGAGGTTGGCAAGAATGTCAGAAAAGGACAATTCATAAAGGCTGTGCAGCAGAGCAACAACTTTTCAGAAGTCCTACTGTTGCGCGCCGGTATGTCAGTGCCACAAACAGAGTGTCCCTTCTCAGAAGAGTGTGCACAAATTGGCCGAAAAAGCAAGTTTCTTACAATCCTCATCTTCTCTCCATCATCTTAAGTCTAGGTGAGAGCCTAAGGCATAAAGAGAAGGAGAGATCCACAAATTCCATTACTCCCCCTTCCATCTAAGCATAATTCAAGCTTGTGGTGTTAATTCCTTACAACTTGCCACCTTGGAAATGCATGAAAGAGTCCAACTTCTTCATGTCATTTCTAATACCCGTTCCAAGGTCTCTTGGTAGGAAAATTGATGTTTATCTTCGACCATTGATTGAGGAATTGAAAGAGTTATAGAGTCTTGGTGTTCGTACGTATGATTCTCTTACCTCTCATTTTTTTCAATTGTATGCAGCTTTTCTGTGGACGATTAATCACTTTTTGACGTATGGTGACCTATCTGAAGGGAGTACGAAAAGGTATTAGGCATGTTCTATATGCATGGGAGATAAATTGTCATTTGGAATAAGAGGAAAGATAGCTTACATAGGACACCCACGTTATCTTCCATATAATCATGTTTGGCGTAGAAGTAAGCTATATGATGGAAGTGTAGAGTGTAGGTCTACTCAAGTTGTACCGAATGGACATGATATCTTGGAACAACTTAATTTCCTAAAGTTTCTAGTGATGAGTAAACATCCATCACTGAACGATAAAAAAAAAAAAAAAAAAAAAAAAAGAGAGAGCTCTGAATTCGACGAAGAAAAGTATCTTTTTCAAACTCCCTAACTGACCAAGTCTGCTATTACATCATAAGTTAGATGTAATGCATATTGAAAAGAATGTTTATGACAACTTGGTCGGTACACTGTTGAATATAGAAGAGAAAATGAAGGATACTACGAATACTAGGTTGGACCTTCTGGATTTGAAAATCAAAAAAGATTTAATACCTGGTGGAAGTCAGTAACAGATTGATGAAACCATATGCAAGTTACACGTTTACTCGCAGCGAACGAGTTGCATTTTATAAGTACCTAAAATCAATTAAGTTTTCTGATGGATTTGTTTCTAATATTTCACGATGTGTGAATGACAAAGGTTGGAAGATATCATGTCTTAAGACCCATGACTGTCATATTTTGCTTCATCGACTTCTACCTATCGGTGTTCGAGCATACTTATCAAAGAATGTGTACAACACTATTATGAAATTGTGTAGTTTCTTTCGCAACATGTGTGCAAGGACGATAAGAATAAGTGATTTGGATTGATTGCAAGCAGATATCATTATCATACTTTGCAAGTTGAAAAGAATATTTTCACCGGCATTTTTCAGTGTAATGGTAGACCTTGCTGTTCACTTACCATATGAAACAAAAGTCACTGCTCTGGTGCATTATAGTTAGATGTATCCCATTGAGAGAAGTCTATACACGCTGAAGTAGTATGTCTGAAACAAAGCACGTACTGAGAGGTCTATTGCTGAAGCATATGTGATGAATGAATCAAGTACTTTTTGTTTGAGATATCTAAGTGGGATTGAAACTCAATTTTCTCGAGATGAATGAAATGTAGCATTCCTAAAGACGAGGTAGTTCATCAGTTTGAAGTGTTCATGTAAAAGGTATGACCATTAGGCGCGAGAAGTCCATGATCGTTATCACAGAAAAGAGAAATGCTAGATACATTGGTACATCTTGAACAATAATGTAGATGAAATCACACAATACTACAAGTATATCCTTTATTTTTTGTTAGTTAAGTCATAGTCATCACAAATACTCATAACTATGAACTTTAGAAAACATTTGAGGTTGATACATCCTGAGGTAAACAACAAAGTCGATTTCGATTTCTTGAAAAGACATCAACGATCATTTCCTGATCATTGTTGGCTCCAAAGTTATGTTACACTGATCATTCTGCAATCAGATATTTAATGGAAAAAAAGGATACCAAGTCACGAGTGATCATATGAGTGTTATTGCTTAAAGAGTTTGATTTGGAGATTATAAACTGCAAGGGTATCAAGAACCAAGTGGCGAATCACTTATCGCGTCTTAGTAACAAAAAGTTTCAATCCGAGAAGAGAGAAATTGAATATGGATTTTCATATGAGCAACTCTTTCGAATTGAAGTAAAAGAGCTCTAATATGATAGTTGCATCTGTAGACGCGAATTCCAAGCATTTTTGGGCTATGATTCTAGCATATCACTTATCACGTCTTACCAACAAAAAGTTTCAATGCGAGAAGAGAGAAATTGAAGATGGATTTCCAGATGAGCAACTATTTTGCGTTGAAGTAAAAGAGCCCTGGTATGAAAGCCTTGTTCGTAGTCACGAATTCCAAGTTATTGTAGCCTTTTATGTAAAATAATGAAATCTAATCCTATGAAGATAGAAGAAAACAAAGGAAAAAGTAGGTGATTTGATTAACTTACGAATAACATGATACGAAAGAGCCTTATCCCTTTTTTTTATGCATTTTACTACTCTTACTGTAGGATTTTTAGGCAAAAAAAGTGAAACTCGGTGAAATAACGTCTATGCAACAAGACACATTCAACCAATGCGAGAATAAAGAAGCAAGCTAGGCATTTAGAGTGCTAGCAAACAAAATTGATTGGCGTGAAAGTCAGAAAAAGGACGTATGCGTGGCACCGATGCAACTTTTCAGAAGAATTAATGACATGTGGCTTTCTGTCTACATCAACTCTCACCTATAAATTATGTCTCTCACTTCAACAACGGTGTGCAAAAATTTGAGCAAGTTCTAACATCGTCCATCTCCCTGCATTTAAATGACTTATATATGGTCTCTGGTACTAGGTCAATCAAACTCTCTCCTTCTAAAGTTATTTTGAGAGCGATTGTTTGATCCATAATTGTTAGGACTATTGATTTTCTTAATCACATTGGAAAATTGCTTTGTTAGCATGACAATCGACTCATTTACTTGATCTAGAAGTTTTTCCTTTATCAAAAGATTCATCTCCATGTATAGATTGAAAAGCACACTTTTTACCTTACTTTCTTCTATGTCAGATAAGGCAATTTCAAACGTTCGTAGAGATTTAAACAATTCATCAAGAGAAAGTGTAGTGACATCATGTGCCTCTTTAGTGGCGATGACCTTCATGTCAAATCTTCTGGAAAGAGAACGTAAAACTTTCCTAACCAGTTTAGCCTCTGGAATCCCTTCACCAAGATTGAATTAGTCATTGGCAATTTTCAAAACACGTACATTATATTCATTTATAGTTTCTTCTTCCATCATTCTTAATGATTCGAACTTAGTTGTCAGCAATGGAAGACGAGAGGTTTTTACTTTAGAGGTACCCTCAAAAGCTACTTCAAGTGCTTTCCATGCATCTTTTGCTATAATATTGGAGTTGATTAATTTGAATACGTTCAGATCGACTCCATTATATATTGTGTTGAGTGCACGAGAATTCCCTAGGGACTTTTGTTCTTCTACATCCATCCAATCTTCTTCAGGTTTTGGAACAAGCTTACCATCTACAGTAATCATCGATAGTTTCCATCAAACTTTAACTGCTTTCCAGGCATTTGCATCCAGTGACTTTAAAAAAGAAATCATACGAGTCTTCCAATAAGAATAACTTTTTTCATCCAGTATGGGTGGCCTTGTAGTTGATCCACCTTCTCTTGATGTCTCCATTTATATCGAACTCACTCTGATACCAATTGAAACGTGAGAAGGTTAAATGATCTTTAGCTATATCAAAAGTATTTAACTACAACTATAACTAAAATACATAGAAGACAAGTAACACAATGCACTTTGATAACCCAATTCGGCAAATACAGCCTACATTTGGAGAGCATCTAGGTCAGATAAGAAATATTATTGAGATTCAATGTATGTAACTTATCACAATGGTTACATTAACAATTTATAACCATAACTTAAAAGTAATCTCAGGCTCCCCTGAATGTAATAAGAATCTCTTATAAGACTTGTCCAGGCTCCCTCTGACTTGGTGAATTGATCCATCAATTCAATGATCTTCACACATATTTCTTATCTTCTCATATTTCACATAGCAACCGTCAATCTTCAATATAAATTCAAATGACAGACGGTAAACATTATACCTTCAACTTGCATAACTTGAATAGAAGAGTTCGTATATGATGTATCCGTCAACCAACAAATCACCTATCAACGCATATATATATATATCCCCAAGTATGTTATGCGAATAAATTCTTCCATTTTAAAAGGAAACAACCTCGTACTAAGATTCTTAAATAATAGGAAAAATAGGTAACTTAATAGTACTGTTTTATCTTTCAATTAAAAAGAATTCTTAGTAAATAAGTTTAAAATATTTGACAAAATATCTTAACAGGCACTGTGAAGGAGATTAAATAGAATACACAAGGGCATAAGAGAAAAAGGAAAAAAAAGATTTATGGTAAACTTTCCATAAATAATTTTTCCATAAACACCCTAAGGGCCAGTCCTACAAGTTCTAACACAATCCAAAGAATTGCTCATTAGTTTCATGATGCTAGAGTGCCTCTAAATGCATGCACTTATTATTGCTTTGATGATTGAGGCAATAGGAAAATGTGATCCTGGATTGAAACCACCATCATAACATGAACTGAGGTGCCATGTTTGAAAAAGGAATTAAAATGCACAAATGAGTTGATGAAGAGCTACAAGGAAAAAGCAGGCGAATGTTAGATGCACCATTGTGGCTGATCGATGGACAGATAGGAAAAATAGGACATTAAATTAACTTTTTAGCTATTAGTTGGTGTACCCAAATGATTTAGTAGGAATAGGATATTATGATCAAATCTTTAATCTATTAATATTAGGATTAGTTTCTTTTCTTTATTAGGGTTAGGATTAGTTTCTTTAATTTTATTAATTAGGATTAGTTGCTATAAATAGAGTACTTGTCCTTTTGTATTCACAACTTCAAAAAACATTAATAAAATTCTCTCAATTGAGTTACATCAATAGATCTAAGGCACCATGTTCATTGAGTCTATCAATGCTTCATCTTATGTGAAGGATGAAAGAAAAATGTTTGGGTTGCTCGACAATTTCATAGATCGGATCGAAGAAGCCAATGTCGTACAAGTTGTTACTGATAGTACCTAAGCAAAGGTTATGGCAGGTAAGAAACAATGTAAGGTATCAACTATGTTTAGACATTTAAGCTGGAATATGTTCTTATTTTACTTTGTTAACAGGGAGATTGTTAGAAGCAAAACAACCACAATTAATTTAGTCTTTGTGTATATCTCACTGTTTAGATTTGATGATAGATCAGGATATATACAAGATCTCACATATTCACAAAACATTAATAAAAGGCATGAATGTTAGCATTTCATTTATGTTCGTCCGGGATTATGAACATGATGAGGTGGTTTATTAATCAAAAGGAGTTAAACTATCTAAGACTTGATTTGCTACAACTTGAATAGCATCATCAAGATTACATCACCAGAAAAATAATTTGAGAAAGATGTTACTTCGAACAAATGAAAAAATAGCAAATGGAGAAAGAACAAGAAAAATGGGTTGCTTAAACAACTTTATTCCTGGGGACTATTTGGACCGTCTTTAATAATTAGACAAAGAGACAAAATATCTCCAAGTAAACTTTAACTTTCAAATCTTTGATAACATTTAATAACATTCAAATTGAAAGTTACTAATATACTTTTGATCTATAGTCAAATGGTGGATGAACAATCAACTCCCAACTTGTAAGATCTCACTTGTAGTGCCACGAGATGTGACGTAATTAGAGCGTTTTTGTACAAATTAGGTATCTTCTATTACTTGTAGTGCTTGTAGATGTGGATGTAATTGAACTAAACAATAAAATCTTTGTTATGTACTATTGAAAGCAATAAACATGAAACCTAGGCTTACATGGAAACCCGAGAATCGAAAGAAAAACCATGATGTTTTTAGTTTTATTATTTTTCCGATAAATACAAAGGTACAAATGAGGGAGCTTAAATAAAATGTAAAGAGCAAAGAAGAAAAGGAAAGAAATAATTATGGTAAGTTTTCCATAAATGTTTTTTTCATTTATACAAATTCTAATAATCCCCTCAAGTTGGGACGTAAATATCAATGAGGCCCAACGTGCTAACACAAAAATCAAAATTTGGTCTAAGAAGCTCCTTGGTAAGAATATCATCAACTTTTTGACTAAAAAGGATGTACGAAATGCATATGCTCCTACTGTGAAGTCTTTCTTGGATGAAATGTCGATCAATCTCAATATGTTTAGTTCTATCATGTTGAACCGGGTTGTTAGCATTACTAATAGCTGCTTTATTATTACAAATGAGCTTTAATGAATTCACATATTCATGATGAAGATCATATAGGACTTTCTGGAACCAAATTTTCTCACACATTCCCAAACTCATAGCTTTGTATTCGGCCTCAGCACTGCTCTTGGCCACAACACTTTGCTTTTTACTCCTCCAAGTTAGATTGTCCCAAACAAATGTACAATAACCGAAGGTAGACTTTCTATCAACAATTATGCCTAATCCGAGTCAATATATGCATCAATAGTTTTTCTGTCTATTTTTCTAAACATCGGCCCTTTACCAGATGTTGTTTTCAAGTATCTTGAAATTTTGTTGACAGCTTCCATGTGTTCTCATAAGAAGCCTCCCTAAACTGGCTGACAACACTCACAACAAAGGAAATATCAAGACGAATATGGGATAAGTAAATCCATTTACCCACGAGGCACTTATATTGTTTTTTATCAACTGGAACATGATCATTAAAGTTTTCAAGATTACAATTGAATTCAATAGAAGTATCAGCAGGACGACATCCCAACATACCTGTCTCGGTTAACAAATCAATGGTGTATTTTCTCTTAGACACAAATGTCACCACGTGCTCGAGACGACGCGGAGCGGCCGACGCCCTCAAAAGAGTTTCTTTATTTTTTTATAACAAAAAGGGAGTCACCACCAATCCTTTTTTAGGGTGTGATTGGACACCCAAAATAAGTAAATAAGCTTTTTTTTTTTTTTTTAAATGGTCTGCGAAAAATAGAGTTGGGTTCAAGAGTCATTTGTCTACGGGGAAGGTATTAGCATCCCGTAGCACCCGTTTAGAAAACGGTGGCCAAACTTAAAGTCTATGTCTTATTTCCTTGCTCATCACTCTCATATTTGAAGTAATTATCCCATAAAATAAGTAGAATAATATTCCATTAATTAGACTATATTGAGGAAAATTCCCCACCTTAAGAAAATGAGAAATTATTACAATTTCTCAAAATCTATCATAGGTTAGTCTTTGAATAAGATTTTTTGTTTTAAAACATTCATTAAATTCTTTTTTTTTTTTTTTTGATCAAATCTTGGACTTCCAAAGATGTGATCCCGTCTTTGGAAGTCCAAGATTTGATCCCTCACCTTAAGAATTCTAGGAAATCGGACTCCTAAATTTCCTAGATTCCATCATAGGATTTTTTTGGCGAAATAGGAACGAGTTATTAAAAAGGGTTGATTAGAAAAAACTTATGAAATATGGATTTTTTTTTTAAAGAAAATTTAAATTGATAGTTTTAAAAGTAAATTTTTTTAAATGGTCTAGATTCCATCGTAGGATTTTTTTAAGGAAAACGGTATAAGTTTTTAGAAAATACTGGTTTAGGAAATCTTATAAAATCATATGTTAAATTTGGAAGGTTTTGGAAAAAAACATAAAACATTTATAGCATTAGAGACAAATTTGCTAAATGATTTTTTTTTTTTAAAAAAAAAGTCTTTTATTTAAAACATAAAGAATTTTAAATTGGAAAGATTTCAAAACATTAAAAAATTTAAATACAAAGAGTTGCATTTAATTGCATATAACAATAATTATGATATAGCCATGTGAATTGTAAAAGAAAGGAAACATAATAGCAATAAAAAAAATAAGGAAAGAAACGAAAAAAAAGAATGAACAAAGAAAGAAATAATAATAAGAAGGATAAATAGAAGAAGAAAAACAAGTAAAAAGAAGAACCCTAATAGTAATATAATATAATAATAAATGGTGATGATAATAATAATAATGATAAAATTTTCTCTATGTTCTTTATCTCTATATTTTAGAGAAAAAATAAATATTAAGAGTTGAGATTAAAAAGGGTAATAAAATACGAATACATTAAAAGAGCACATTTGTCTTATGTCATTTTCTCTCTCCCTATTTTTTTTAGAGAGAAGAAAAAGACTAAAGATTTTTTTAAAAAAAATGATGATAAAAGAAAAAAAAATAATACAAAAAATACTAAAATTTTCCTACATTTTATTTTCATTCTCTTTATCTTTTAAAGAGAGAAGAAAAGAAAAATAAGAATTCGAATTCCAAAGAAATTACTTGTTGTATGAGATGCGGATCATTGGGATTAAATCCCTACCAAATGCAACCTCCAACTAAGTTCAGTTAACAATGAGCTTTAATTTGCTTAAGATAAAATTTAAAAAAATATACAGACAATATGGTAATGAAAAGAATAATAGAAACGCACCTTTTGTAGAGTTTTTTTTGCAGAGATTCACTCTAAAACTTTCTCTAAGCACTCTTTTTAAAAAGATTTCTCTAAGAAACTCTCTAAAGAATTTTTGTAAGAAATTCTCCTCCAAAGAATTCGTTGTTTAAGAAACTATCTCCCCTTTCTTTTCAAATGACAAGGGTCTCTATTTATAGACCCTGAGTGTACCACAAATTAGGAAAAAATAATAAGAATAAAATCAAATTTTGATATTATATTAATAAAACAAATTTTCATTTTCCTAAAATAAATTAAATGAGATATTTTGAGATTTTGTGAAAAATAAATTAATATATCAAATGAATATTAAGATACTTTTATTTAAAATTGATTTTCTTTTTTCCTAAAATGATTTAAGTAAGTCAAAATTGATACTAGAAGATTTTATTTAAAACAAATTCATTTCTTTTTTTCTAAAATAGTACAAATATAATATTAAAAGATTTTAAAAAAACAAATTGATTTCTTTTTGTTTCCTAAAATGATAAAAATGAAATATTATAAGATATTATGTTATTATTAGTTTTTTTATCTTTTTTTAAAGTAAATAAATAAATAATTTAGCAACTATTACTAATATTAATATTTAAAAAAAAGATATATATGTGTAGGATAAAAATAGGTGGCTACAACAAAAATAACTTCTTTAGATCTGGTCATCTCCATTCCAAGAAAATATTTCAGATTTCTCAAATCCAAACAATGTCATCCACATGAACTATTGGAACAGCAATCTTCCCTCTCTTGGAAACCTTTGTAAATAAAGTATGATCAAAGTGCCCTTGACTATACCCTTGGGACTTGACAAAGATAGTGAATCTGTCAAACCATGCTCTAGGAGACTGTTTCAGACCATATAGGCATTTTTAAAGTTTACACACATGCTGACCAAACTGGGCTTCAAATCCAGGCGGGGCTCATGTAGACTTCCTCCACAAGGTCTCCATTCAAAAAAGCATTATTAACATCCAACTAGTATAGAGGACAATCTTTGTTCACAACAACAGCTAGCAAGACTCTAACCGTATTCAACTTAGCAACTGGAGAAAAAGTTTATGGATAGTCAATACCATAGGTTTGAGTAAATCCCTTTGCAACTAACTTTGCCTTGTGTCTGTCAAGAGTACCATCTGCTTTGTATTTGAGAGAGAACACCCATTTGCATCCCACAATTTTGTGTCCCTTGGGCATAACACAAATTTCCCAAGTTCTATTCTTTTCAAGAGCTTTTATTTCTTCCATTACAGCATTCCTTCATTCAAGACACTCTAAAGCAATGTAGATATTTTTCAGTATTATGGTAGAGTCAAGGCTTGGTGTAAAAGCTCTGAACTGTGGGGAGAGATTATCATAGGAAACATAGTTGCAAATGAGATATTTAGTACAAGACCCAGTACCTTTTCTCATAGCAATGGGAATGTCAAGAGAGTGATCATACTCATCAAGTTTCTCTGTATGACCCTGTTTAACCTTGTTCACCTTCATTATTACTAGTTTTTGTTCTAACTTCAATCTCATCACCACTATTCTTTTCTTCCACATTTTCAAGAACAGCAACATCAAACATGTCATTCTCACTTATCGTATTATTAATACAAGGTTCAGTAGGATTTTCCATACCTTAATCTTGAGGAGGTTCAGAGTCTTGGACTGGAGCCGGCGATTGACTAATAGAGGACCCAACTTCCTTTTTGAGATTCCTTCTATAATATGTTTTCCAAGGAACTTGGTTAGTGGGTAGGACTATGGGATGAGGATTAATGTCAAACACGATACTAGGAGTAGGTTCGATAAATTCAAAGGTGTTATTAGACTCTTCACCTAGACTCTCCCCCTAAAGATGGCCAACGGGAAAGTAAGGTCGATCCTCACAGAAAGTAACATCCATAGTGACAAAACATTTCTTGGACTACAGGTAAAAACATTTATAACCACGCTGGTGAAGGGGATACCCAACATACACACATTTGATCTGATTAGGGCCAACATTATGGACATAAGCGGTACAATCAAACACACGAAGAGGAACCTCAGAAACAAGACGAGTAGAGGGGTAGGACTCCTTAAGACAAAATCTAAGGGAGTCTGAAGGTAGAGAATAAAATAAGGCATTCTATTGATTAAATAAGTTGCTGTAAGAATAGCATCTCCCCACAAGTATGAATGAAAGGAAGTAGATAACATAAGGGAACGGACTACTTCCAGATGATGACGATTTTTTGCTGGACCACTCCATTTTGCTGAGGAGTGTAGGCGCATGAGTTTTGGTGAACATTCCCCTTGGAGGCTAGAAATTCACTAAGGTTACGGTTTTGGAATTTTCGACCATTATCACTCACTCCGAAGAATAGCAATTTTTTTATGGAATTGTGTTTCAATGGTGTGATAGAAATTTTGAAAAATAGTGGAAACCTCAGATTTATCGGTGATAAGGTTGACCTAGGTAAGACGGGTATGATCATCAATGAAAGTTACAAACCACCATCTTCCATATGAGGTGGTGACCTTGGAGGGACCCCAAACATCACTATGGATTAGGGTAAACAGTTGTGTGGATTTATATGGTTGTGAGGGAAAAGACACTCGATGTTGTTTTGCCCGAATGCACACATCACAAGATAACAAGGAGACATCGATTTTAGGAAAAAGATGAGAAAACAAATATTTCATATAAGTAAAGTTCAGGTGACCCAACCAAAAATGCCACAAGTCATGTTCAGAAGTGCTAAAATAGGAAGACAGTAAACTAGTCCTAAAGATGCTACTACTAGAGGTATCATCAATGATGTAAAGAGCAAAGAAGAAAAGGATAAGAAATATTTAGGGTAAGTTTTCCATATATACAAATTTTAACATGTACTTATAGCTTCGTGGCAAGAAAAGGAATAGACTTTCTCAAAGTCGACTAAACAATTTAGTCTTCATAAAATATAATAGAGCACTAAAGTGTCAATATAATATTTAGGACATTGTCGACCCCATCTCTTTAAAAGAAATCGACGCTAGTAATGAATGGTTGCTTGGAAGAATGGATGCAATTCAAATGAGGAGGAGGATCTTGTTTTCGATGACGATTCTTTAACATAGAGCAATGTTTCTAAAGTTGCTAGAGCAAATGAACCTGCCTATTATTCTAGAGAAGGTTCCTCAAGAACTAAGTCTAAAGACTAAGGCTTCATGTTAATCTTCATCTTCCACACAACTACTGCCCCAACCCATCCTCACACCAGTTAATTTGGACGGATGAAGAAGATATAGTTATAAGTTGAATAAAGATGAAGACCTATTTAGTGAAGATGACTTCGATCTTTTAGGATTTTAGAATTATATTTGTGATTGTTTTTATGCTGTTTCGCTTAACTTGTTGTTGAATGACTAATATTTAAATCTTATATATCCTCTCTTTTGTACCAGTCTCATTTATATCCATCTATCCATCTATGTTTTGGTTGTGTAAAGAAACATGTGTATGTGTAACTTGGAAAAAAACCGCCCACGCCTTTTTGTGTAACTTGCACCTACGCTTCTGAGGACCATTGCGTCTTGGGCATTTAGAGACATTGCACACAAGATTTTGATTCTGAGATAAAAAAGAGAATACATCTCACCATCAGACTGAGGTCTGTCACTTTGATGTTGTAAACAAAAAACATAGATCATAATCTCCACAACGCTATAGAGAGGCTATGCATATCAATTTATTTAGCAGTTTCCATGTGACCCCATTTCCCTAATTCCATGAACCATGAAGATTGAAGATTTAAACCAGTTCTTTCTGATAGGTGAGAGAAAAGCCAAACCCTCTAGGAAGAGTGTAATTGAAACATTTCTGTGGCGTCGTCCGTCAGTCTTGGCAAATAGGTTTTTTCTTTTTTTTTTTGTAGAAATCTTGGAGTGAGCAAAATGGTCGCTGTTTCAAGAACTTTTCCTTACATTACTTCATGGAATTGGTACTCTCTACTGTGTTTTTTTTTCTTTTTTTCTGGGGGGCGCAAATTTAAACAACTTATTGTCCATTAAAGCTTTATCATATTTAATCTCCAATTGAAGAGCACTGTTGAAATCACCAATAGGTGTTGGGGTTTTTACTCCCTCATTTCATCAATTAATGAAATGGTTTCTTTTTCAAAAAAAAAAGAAAAAGAAAAAAAGAACCAAGGTATAATCGGGCATAAGAACTCTACAAACACAGGAGAAAACATATTTGGTAAATAACGAGAAAGACCAACCAAAAAGCTACAGTAAGAGGGAACGAGGAACATGATAACTAATGAGTAATTATATTACATCAACATACAAAATCCAGTTACAACTCTAGTTTGAAAGAGAAGGAAAACTGTGTGCCCAACTATCTTGGTAACCCATTATGCAAGCATTTTTTTTCTAATTTGAACAATGAAAATGGATAACTAGAAAAGCTTTCTAACCGTGCTTTATAAACTCAACGAGATTCCCAATCCTTCAACTTCTTGCTCCCTTTAGGTTTTGTAATTGGTGCATTCATTCCAGCCATTTTTGCATTGTATTTTGCCCGAAGAGGATCGTTATAGGTCCAACTGCATGACAGTAACAACTGACGTTAGTCAACCAGCAGAATAACTTCGACATGAAAAACACACTACAAACAGTAGAATGAAGGCAAAAAAACAAACAAATAGAGAAGATTGCAAATAGGGCATTGTTCTAATCATATCTTTATATTCTCTTCTAGAAATATAAACAAACTAAAAGCCTCAATATTGATATTAAACTCAGGCTGCTCAACACGTCCATACCTCAAGCTCATACTAAAAAAATTTCCAATCATTCTCTACTTAACATGCACTCAAACATAAGTAGACAAAGGATCAGAAGCTTTTGTAATAGATCGTATTGTACTTAATCTAGATATAAACTCAATTAAGAAACCAAAATTGATATTGCAATAATTTACTATAGGAAACTGAGAAGCAGAAAGCAGACGAAGTTAAATCAACTTACGGGTTGTTCCAGTCGGTTGTATCTTCATTGACAAGATGCGTCCATTTTGTTCTCCCACTGCGCCCAAAATGCTTGACCTGCATAACCTTCGGCAATATTGTCTTGTCCATTTTATCTTCTCCAGTTGGGGAAGAGAAATCACGATGGAAAATATTATCAGATCCAGCAGTTCCAGCATTATCATCAGCATCTTCCTGGAAGAATGCACCCTTGTGGTAATATTTCTGCATAAACTTCCACTTCTGCTTAGGTGGTGGAGCAGGTTTCGGATTCTTCCTCTCCCATTCTCTCCTCTCTTCCTCGGTCATATTTCTCACCTTCTCAATCTCCTCCCTCTCCTTCAACATTGCATCTCGAAGTTCTCTATCCCTCTTGATCCTAGCAATCTCTCTAACCTTCCAAGCCTCATATTCTTCTGCTTCATTTATTTCATCATCAGTATCTACATCTGCAATATTGGCCTCCATTTCCAAATTCTTCTGGATCTCTTCATCCTTTCTAATCTCCTCAACCACAATGTGCTTTGTCTCTGCCTTCCTTTCCTCCAATCTCCTTTTTCTCAATTCTTCAAGAGACCTTTCCTCCTCTTCAATACGCTCACGTTCAGCAATAGTTTCTCTCTCTGATTTAGGAACAAAGATTGGCTTCACCATTGCTATACCAGTAGGTTCATCTTCAGAGTCAGTTTCATACTCAGACTCCTCTTCTTCCTCTTCCTCTGGCTCCTCCTCCTCTTCTTCTTCAGGAAATGCAGCTTCTTCTAGCTCCCTTTGTCGCAACTTTTCCTTGATTCTTCTTCTTCTTTCCTCCAAAGCATCCTCATCCTCTTCCTCTGCATCTAATCCCTCCTGCCTCCGAGTTTCCTCTTCAATGGTTGAAACAATCTCAGCTTGGCGAATACGTCGATGATCAGCTCTAATCTCCTCCCGATTATCTATCCTACTCTCAGCCAGACGGCGCAACCTAGGGTCATCCTTCCTAGATATATCTGAATCTTCCTGCCTAGGAAATGCTTTCTCAAGAGCTGCTGCCCTGGCCATCCTAATATCGCCATCTTCATCGGCATCATCCGCCCACTCGGGAGCCTTTCCAGGCCAGTACCTCTTAACTTTTGTTTGTCCAATTTTACCTCTAAGTTTGTCTCTAACAGCAATTACAGTATCACTAACCCCCGCCGTGACCGACATTGTTAATCGGCTAAATTTCCAGAAGCAAAAGATACACCAAAAGAAAAAAAGAATTTTCTCCTTTTCAACTTAAAAATTCACAATTCGATGAAGCTAAACCTGAAACCCAATAATGAAATAAGTGCAGAGTTAAACATAGAGTCTCCAAGCTCCCTATATTATGACAATGTCGTTAAAATCGTATGATTCGAAAGGAAAATAAGGGAAAACGATAGCACTCGTAGAATTGGATCGGAAATTAGACGTACCGTACGATTCAAATTTAATCGCACGAACCGTCATGAATCGCAACTTCGCGATTCAAGAACCGATAAATCAGAAGGAAAAAAAATTAAAAACCGTCATAGCATGGTGTTTAGGGGTTGCCGGTGTGCTATTGGAGATGAAAATTAATGAAAACTTCATGGTGAGGACTTCTCGGAAGAAAGAAAAAGAAAGGGGAAGATCAACAGGGTTCTTTATCTCTTTTTTTGAGTACAAAATGTAAATTGAAAAGTTGTCCAAACAGTTAAAATAAGCTTCAACACAAATTAAGCAAAACCCTATACAATCACAACGAAAACTCAACCTCCCTTTGTGATAAAGGAAAACTCGAAACAGGAACAGGGATGAAAGCCCATAGCATTTCTCAATTAAACGCGCGTTGGAAACCACAAAGAGGGCGAAGGATAAAAAGTATGGTGAAATTTCAGGCGGAAATAGTCTAAAGTTAGAAATACCTTCAAAGTTTTGGTCTGAAGTTGAGTATAAGGGAGTATCAGAGTTGAAGAAATCCGATCCGAGCAACGAAGAAAATGGTGGGAGGGAGAAATGGCGGAGGCAAGTAATGAAAGCAGTCCGGATCCTCTGAAATCGATAATTTGTGAGATTTTTTAAGAATCAGGTAAAGGGGTAGAGGAGAGGAAAGTATTTTTCTATTTTCGTTCTTCTTTTTTTTTTTACTTTTTTATCGACCTAAACTGTAGTGTTGACAACGAGAGAAAATTATTTTGAAATTTTTAGAACATCTCATTCTTTTCAACCTAAAACACATTATCATTTCATTTCCTCTCTAAACTCTTTAACCTTTTTATTAGAAAAATAATTGGGTTGAATATATGGACGATCATCCTCAAAACTTACCGATAAAAAGAATGGCTTGCTCCTTAGATTATAAAGAAAACTATCATTTTGTTCACGTCACTTCAATGTCTAATATTAGTAACGTGTAAGGGATGTTTTACTCATCACGAAAAGAAGGCAGCCTTGTCATGTTGTCTCATGTAAGTGCACAAGTAAAGAGTTAGACTCTTTAGAGATTTTATGCCCATATGAAATAGTTGTAGTTAGGTCGAGAAACATTACTTCTAAGTTTAACAACCTTTACAATCTGGAATGAATCTCTCCTACATATTTTGAACTCATATTACCAATTAAGCATGCATCTAAACGGAAAAAACTAACAAAATACATGTAAAAAGGTAATCCTCCAACTTAAAAAGTACTTAGTGTTGATCGGTCAGAAGTCAACCAAATTCCATTAGTTCAATATTGTTCATTCCAAAGTTACGATAAATGTGGTAATCTTGAACGCAATTGGCTTCATGCAACCAATCATTATCAACTACTAGAAATAACGAATGACAGAGATATAGATAACATATTGTTACTTCTTTTACCAAGCAATTTTTATTGGTGAATGTTACATGTGTATATATATGATTTGAATTTTAATAAAATTATGATGCTTTTAAAAATTTTAAGAGAGTTGCGATAAAAATATTGTAGGAAGTGGACACCTACTAAGATAATTGAGGAAGTAGTGAGAAAAAAAGAATATTGGGATAGACGTTTACATCCGAATAGGGTCATGACTTTTTGTGATGAGTGAGACGTCCTTAATGCAATATCAAGTACCTAGCGGCTAACTGCTCTAGGATATAACCAAAAGATTAGTTTTTTAGGAGTTTATCATTCTTCACTAACGTGTTTCGAGAGGGCCACATGTACAAAAATTCAAACGAATAACCCTTAAACATGGATTTTGTCACTATTTGTAATGATCTAGTTTTTGTACTTCTAGATATGTAATGTCTTGTCCTCTAAATCGCAAGGATTATTATCATTAATGATTTTTGTATATTATCATTTGTAATAATTTAGTCCCATTAGAAAAATGTTATAAAATTTAATGGAACTTTTTACACAAATTAATACACTCGCTATGACCAATTTTGTTTAAATTTAAAAACAAAAAAAATCAATTGAGTTGTTTGTATAACACGGCATTTAGGTTTGAAATGATATTTCACAGCAAGGACTACACGATACGATGCTATATGTAATTAAAATTGTTAATTGCACACATGTTGTGTAAAAAAAGAAAATCATGTTTGATAACTATTTTTGTTTTCATTTTACTTTATTTTAAAGAAAATAAAAACAATAACCATATTTTCGTTCTTTATATATATATATATAAACAAACGGAAGCAATTATTCTTAATCGACATTTTTGTCTACTACCATAACTTAAAATGTTTTGATTGCTTCCGTTGGTTGATTTTGTTAACATGTCAAAGACATTGGCAACAACATTGAGACCGTCAAGCAACAACTTTAGCAAAAGATTATTTCCATATACAATTGCATTGATTAGTAGATTCCGTAGATTTATATCTTCAACAGTTTTTTCTTTCCTTTTTCTCATGTAAGAAATATTTGTTTTCTCCTAAATTAATATTCTCTAGGTTAGTTATATATTTGTTACTCTTTTCAGTTTTGGGGTTAATCGTCTCATTAGAAAAGTGTGTGCATTGAACGTTTTTAACTTAAAGTTTGTCTATGTCTCAACCTTCATATTTTGATATTGAAAACCCTTGTATTTGTTATGTTGGAACTTTTGGTTATGTAGCCATTATAGAATTTAGAAAGAATTCGATATTGATGTTGTATTTAGGGAGAGCCTAAATATATATAGTGAATGTGAGGTTAGGGGAAGCCTAAGCACACTCTATTGAAAGATCTCACATAAAGCTTTGAAGAAGCATTTTGTGGGAAAGAGGGGAGCTAAACTTAGAAGGACCTTAAGTTGAAACGTTAGAGAGCAAGCTATACGGAAGTCACTAAAAATGGATTTTATCATATAAGTACTTCTGTAATAATTGCTAAACTCTATAATAGTGAAGTTTCATTTGAATAGGCACGTTGTCCCGCAAACGTAGGTGATTTTGTACCGAACTAGGTTACTAATCTATGCGTCATTACTTTTTATGTTTGCTTTTATAACAACCCCTTGTCAGATATATTGTCTGTAATATCGTACTTAACATAATGTCTTTTGGATCCATCTATTTTTTCCATTTTAAATGTTTGAAAGTAATATCAATCAAATAGATAAATAATCAAAATTTTGTGTCTAAAAAATGTAAATATATTAAGAAGATGTAAACAGATATTGATATTGATAAAAAAAAAATGTCTTTTACTTTAATTTGGTTAAAATCTACTACGCTCTTGATTTGAAAAAATTATATTTGTTTTTCAAATTAATTTATTCATTAGATAATAACTAGTAAAGATTGAATCTGCTTTTAAACAAATTTTATTTTAAGTTTCAATATCAACGAGAAATTCACTTGTCTTTGGGAAAAAGAAAAACATATTCGAGCTAAAATTTATTTGATTAATTGATTAAAATGATATCTCGTCGTTGCACTAACTAAAAATAAGAAAATAAAATTTTAAGATTCTATCAATCACTAACTAAAAATAAGAAAATAAAAATTTAAAATTCTATCAATAACATGGATTGATGATAGACACAATATACTTCTATTAATAGCATTGATAGAAATAAAATTGAAAACAAAATATTTTTTTGTTTACGAAACATGCTCTTATTAGGATAGAAAGATGCTACATAATCCATGTAGTTTTACTAATTCAACAATTCATCGAGATTGGTTAAACAATACTAATAACTTTCAATGCAGAAAGATACATAGGTGAATAGTAAAAATGCTACTAAAAAATTAATAGTAAAAAATTGCAACTAAATTTAAAATTTGTTGAAGCTAGTAATGACTGAAAATATCAAACAAATGAAGTGTTGTAACTTAAAATAAATCTACAAGTTTAGAACCAACCAAAGTAGTTTTTGTTTACTTTTACCAAGTACCAGATGGACTGGTGCTTTATTAAGCTAAAATCAACATCAGAAAATAGCTTACCTAAAATCTATGTTAAATTCAATACAAAAACAAATAAAACTAATATTAATGGAAATCAAAACATAACAATTTAAAATATAAAATCAAAACAAAAGAAACCTTGAAAACTTCTAAGTTAATGCAACCAATTGCTTCCTTCATGTAGGCAAAAATTCAGAAATAGGATTAAATTATAATTTTGATCATTTTACGAGTTGGAATTTAATTAACGTGTGGTTTTAAGAGTTAGAATTTATAATCCAAACAATTTGATAAAATCGTAACATTATTTCTACGATAGAAATTATTAATAAAGATTTTTGTGAAACCATGAAGACTAAATTCTAATTATAAACTATAAGAGCTACGTTTCCAAATTAACCAAACAACAAATACCAGCAAGAAAAAGAGGAGAAAGAAACAGCCCATTTTCTAATATGGGAGCATGGCCTCTCTTCTCTATCAGTGATACAAAATGACTTGGAAGTTTTTTTCTCCCATGTAAGATTCAGTTCAAATCCGTCAAAGTGCAGCTTCAAGTTCCCCAATAGAAAAAACCTAAAGGAGGATGAACAGCCAGAGTACCATACCAAACTGACCAAAGAAGATAAAATAAATACATCAGATTAACTTGATTCAATGTCACAGCAGATCTATGAACTTACAATTGCTTTTCCTGAATCAACTGAAACTGCCTAATTTCAGGCTCTACTTTTCTTCTCTTTAGCCGAATGTTGAAATGAGGAAAGTCTTGTATATGCTCATGAACTTCGCCACAAAAGCTGCATCATCAGACAAAAAAAATACTTCAAAAATCAAGACTGACAGAGCCAATTTTGCCTTCTTCAAGATTTGTATTAACAAAACGTTAGAACATAAAGAACTTGAGACAAGAAATCTTTTTACAAATGTATAAGGAGATAAGAATATTAGAACGGTAGAATTAAGAGATATAAGTAATTAGACAGAATATTATTGAATATGTTACTGATCTTACTTCTAGTTAGGAAGTATACCAACAAAATGTCAGAGCATGAAAAGTCAAATTCATGATATAAAAGCATGCATTATCAAAACTCACTACTCTAAAGTTGCAGGTAACAATTTCTTTTTTGGTTTAACATGGATAGCCGAACATATCCAAACCATCAAATTGTATGGTAGTATCTATCCATTATTTGATGGATTCAAGGTTCTCACAATGAAATTATGATTGTGGCTAAGTTAGCCAGGCTAACTAATAGAACCAGAGGAAGTAAGAAGAACACAGAAGTTATATTTTTGTGTAATAACATTTACTCCATGCTATGTGTATTCTAAATACATTTACCTTCTATGTGGAAGATGGCTTTCTGTCCAAGACGCATCCTGTGTTCCTGGAAAAAGAGTTAACCAAAGATGAAAAATCGGACAAAAGGTGAAACTCTATCCAACCATCTTTCATCTTTTTTTTTTCTTTTTTCATATCCACCAAGTATCTGGACCAGCTTACACGCACCTCGACTAATCTCACGAAACAGCCCGCACTCTACAACATTTGGGTGTCAAGAAAACTTGTAGAAAATTAATTTCCTAAGAAGGTGGACACCATGGATTGAACCATGACCTCTTAATTAGTTATTGAGACTTTCTCCTATTTTTACTACTAGGCCAATCCATGATGGTTTAGCCATGTCTCATCTGTAATATCATATTGCTGAATTAATGCATGTAGATATATAACGCACTATAGTATTCAGAAATTATACAAACATAAATGAGTAGATGATTCTTCTTATGTGATTGTGATGGTAATTTAGCCAGACGTCGTTTAGGAACAAATTGTCTATGGCATGGAAAATTGGAAATGAAGTGAAGTGCACAAACCAGTTCACTTTTCAGTATTTATTCAATGATATTAGACAAAGTTGGAAATTGAAGCGTGCTTGAAAGTAAATAGTTGTGAAAATGAAATGACGAAGATCTGAAAAGTAAATAATTCCCGACTTGTAAAACTATGGGCTAGATAAGGTTGAGATTAAAACATGGTTGAAATTATACA
Organism: Cucumis sativus; assembly: GCF_000004075.3. NCBI lineage: Eukaryota > Viridiplantae > Streptophyta > Magnoliopsida > Cucurbitales > Cucurbitaceae > Cucumis > Cucumis sativus. The sequence goes on from NC_026658.2 coordinate 22,090,158, forward strand.
GACTAATAGAACCAGAGGAAAAAAGAAAGACGTATATGGTTAAAATTCTTCACTTCGTTGCTTTTATCAATATCCATCATAGATCTCAATATAAGTTTGTTTTATTCAATGCTCAGAACCTCTCCACCCATCAATATTCAGCAAATTTAACACAGGTTCTTAAAGTGCTTTGGAGGCGACACTTAATTGGTGTTTCTTTCAAAAGTAAAGAAAAATATTTAATTTTGAAAAACTAGTCTTCAATATGTCCACATACATTCAATCTATCAAGTGTAGGATCTAATCTGTTAGTTAGTTATGACCAAAAAATTCGAGAAATTGCAAAACAAGAAAAACATGGAGAACTTGATATTAGAAAAAGAGGACAAATTACTTCAATGATATTGGAATCAAAAGTTGAACAATAAAAAAAGAATTTAAACGAATTGAGAGGCCAAAATTCAACTTACATAATATGCAGCCCAATGACAGACCTCATGCTTTAATTCAGCATCCAATTTCTTGAGTAACTCATAAAGCAATCTCTGAGTAAGTAGATAATATGAGTATCACATTAAAACAGAAAAAAATCAATAGAAATTGGGGAAGAACGATTACCTTCAATATGATCTCCGGAGGGATACAATTAACCAGTAACTCATATAACTTCCCACGGACCTGGAATAATCTAAAACGCAAAAAAATAATGTCCATTTATTTCAGACTTCACACAATTCTCCAACTAGTTATATGACAGTTAAAGTAGTTATTAGTTCTCCACATATATATTTCTATTAGGCAGTTGCAACTTTTCACATTTCTACAACTCTGCTCGACAAAAACAAAAGTCAAGAACATGTGTCTTTTTTACCAAACTTTCATTGAGAAAAAAATGAAAGAATACAAGAGGCAAACCAAGAAAAAAATAACAATCCCCAAAATCCTAACGGTTAATTACAAAAGTCCTTACACACAGAAGCAAAAAAGGGGACTGTGGGACACTAAACTCCCTCCCTAGAATGCTCCACTCTTCCAAAAAAAGGTATCATTTCTCTCACCCCAAAGACACCATAACAAAGCACAAATGCCATTCGTTAACAAAATCTAGCTTTTCTCACTAAAGGAGAGATGAACCAAGGGCTCAATGCGATCAATGCCAAACTCTAGGCCCAACCACCCTGAGGCCAAACGATTGAAATAAACAAGTCTAGACAGCCAAAGCATAATCACGGGACCACCAAAGATGATCAAGATCCTCATTGCTTCCTCAAAAAGGTCAACAAGGAGAGGAATCTTCATTCATTCAATTCATGACCAAACCAGACAGAGATCACCATAATCAAGGAGGATACCATCCACAGAAGTTCAAGGATTGCTTATCTTTATGTAATTATTTGTTAATGAAAAATACTAGCACGGCATATTTTAAGAATCAAAAGCAGTTTGAATGACAATGTTAGAGACGTACCCAACTGATGTGTATGAAAACCACACATATATGATATTGAGATGTATGTTATAGTACAGAATACAACAAAAAAAGGTACATGAGGTACCTTTTGGGACTCTGCTCCTTCATTATTTCAGATGCTATCTCAGTGATGTACTCCTCCCAATCCATTGGTGGTATTGCCTGGTTGCTGACAAAAGGATACCTAACCCAAAAAATAAAATAAATAAACAGCTCAGTCCCAATCCTTAAAGATTGTTTACCAAGGTAATTTTTTATGATAAGAAGTGAGAGAAACTTAGATCTGTAAGAGGCCCAGTGGAGACTAACTGTTGAACACGGCAAGTCTCAAATGATAGTATAGCTCTCCTCAAACTCCTGTTTGATTTTTCTGCAATACGGGAAGCAAATCCAGATGGAAGTTGCAGTCCTTCTTTCTTTCCAATGTACTCTAAAACCTTGAAAATCTGGTGAAAGGACGTAACTTTTTCAACAGCTTTCGAATCACTACAATAACATTTTTAAACTTTCAACAAATACTTTTGAAGACTAAGTTTTCAGGTAAATGTAAACCACGCCATGAAAGAGGAAACAGGCTTTCCACTGTCCACAACTTGCAAATCAAAAGTCTTGATCCACTTAATCCACTAACGTAATTTTTCCTTCTAGTCTAAAATCTTTGGGTACATATATAGGTAGAATATATTACACGACAACTAAAGGCAGGAGCTACTGAATATATGCATCACTAGAAAAGGCTTTAAATTGTTTAAAAGCATAAAACAAAAATTGAAAATGGCAGTGAATTTTCTTATCCCAAAAAAACAAAAACCGGGTGAACTGCTTGGTTTTCTGACAGCAGCATTGGTACCACTAACTATACAAGGTAAGCATTTGAAAAGGCATTCTTTGACCTACTTACATTTAAATATTAAGTTAAGACACCCAGAAAATTGTTGCCCATAGACTGCCAGAATAACATATTGAAGAATAATTAGGTCAATCACTGCCACAGATAGGGAAGGTTTTCATCCTTTATTAATATGACGTCAGTTTACAATAGTTGTCTGACTCCAAGTTCTTAGTCGAATAACAAATTGAATGTGGCTAAAATTTATAAATAATCACACTGGTTAGGACATGACATTTTATTACGTTCTTCCAGTCCATCATTTAGTTTACTCAAATTCATACCTCAGAACAAAAAGGAAATAAGACATTACAAAAAAAAAAAGAAAAAACTATCCTGACCTGCTCCTCTGTAGGTCCATTTATCCGCACATTTAGGCAGCGAGAGCGGATTGCTTCAGTAACTCTTGATGAACTATTGCAGCAAAGAATTAACCTACAGTACGAGCTATATTTCTCCATTGTTCTCCTAAGAGAGTGCTGAGCTTCTCTTGATAGTTTATCAACATCATTTAGAACCAAAACTGATAAATGACCAGCACTAAAAATCTCAATATCTTATAGAGATATATAATCTTGCACATACAAGCATACTGGTAAATAAAACAAGATCCCAAACAAGCAATAAATCGATATTTTACTGGTTTGTTAGTGAGATCATTAACATTTTTAAGCATTAACCACAAAGAATAAATAAGTTCTCGGGCATAAACAACTGATAAATATGGTTGGAGGGGGTGAGGAAAAATGAACACCTTTATGTCCTCTTTTCCCTTTGGAATCAATTGGTCTGTTTTTTGCCATTTCTTTGATTATCTCTTGAACAATATACCTATCTTGGAAACCTGCATCACTAGGAGTGAGCTCCACATGGTTGGCACTTGACAAGGTTGTCAACTCTATATCAATAGTTCTGGTTCCAGCCTGAGAAGAAAAAGAAAGGGCATAGAAACACAGAGAGAGAGAGAGAGAGAGAGAGAGAGAGAGAGAGAGAGAGAGATGGTGATAATGATGAGAACATAAAGTTATACAGCCAAATAACATCTTCAACAAGTTAAATTTTTATGCTAATCTATAACATTCTGAACTAGTAATCATATCAACAGACAACTAGAAGATCTCCTTTCCCAGAATCTGAATTCAATTACTTTCATACACATGTGAAAGGAGATGGCATCACTAAGGACAAATTTGGTAACCATTTGGTTATTGGTTTTTGGTTTTAAGTTTTTGAAAATTAAGTCTATACACATCCCTTCCACCTCTAAACTTCTTACCTAGGTATCTACTCTCCACCAATGTTTCCAAAAATCAAGCCAAATTTTTAAAACAAAAAAAGTAGTTATTTAAGAACTTGTCCCCTTTTATTGTAAATTCAACTTTTGTATCAATCATTGTCATAAACAACCGAAACTTACATCAACTTTCCACGTTTTGTTCTCCACCTTCACCTGCAGGCAAAAGGCAAGAGATGATAAAACACAACAAACAGACAGAACAACGATCACAAAGTTTCCCAGACAGAAGAATAAACATCAAGATTCAATACCTTATCCGCACTGGGTCCAAACATCTGCCGGATAAGGGCCATGACTAGGGTTTTCTTCCCAGAACCGGAGGGGCCATAAAAGAGCAAATGAGGGCAGTCCTGTTCATTAACCTAGGAGAAAATTTATGGAAAACCCACATCAAAAAACGCCAAATTGAAGTATGAAATAAGGAATGCAAGGGAAAAAAAAAACAACGAAAACCAGTTACCAATTTCTTGAGATTCTGTGCTACATCTTGGTGAACTGTGATCTGGTCTAGGGTTTTTGGACGATACTTGTCGACCCACAACATCTTCTCCGGTCTATGGAGATTTGAGAGTGTGGAGAGAGAAAAAAGAAGTGTGAGTGAAAGAGAGAGCGAAGGTTTAGGCGAGGCTTGAAATGGCGGGAAAAAGAAACAGAACTGATGGTTGATGAGGAGGGGGAAACGAAATCCCCAGTAGTCGCACTCAACTTTGACCCTTTTTTTTGTTTTCTTTTTAAGAAAAATTTTAATTTATACCCTCCAATCTGATTTGTTTTTTTAGTACTTATGTTATAATAGTTGTAGTTTGTAATCATATTTTATTTCATACGAGATTATCCTTAGATCTTCATAGATGAGGACAGCTCTTTAGTGCTAGCCCAATAAGCCTATCATTTCAAGGGTAAGATGTAAGACGAAGTTCATTCTTATCGGTTTTAGGGTTCGTAGATAAGTTGTTTCCTTAAGGACTGAATTCAAGTCTTGGGAAACGAAATCCCCAGTAGTCGCACTCAACTTTGACCCTTTTTTTTGTTTTCTTTTTAAGAAAAATTTTAATTTATACCCTCCAATCTGATTTGTTTTTTTTAGTACTTATGTTATAAAAGTTGTAGTTTGTAATCATATTCTATTTCATACGAGATTATCCTTAGATCTTCATAGATGAGGACAGCTCTTTAGTGCTAGCCCAATAAGCCTATCATTTCAAGGGTAAGATGTAAGACGAAGTTCATTCTTATCGGTTTTAGGGTTCGTAGATAAGTTGTTTCCTTAAGGACTGAATTCAAGTCTTAAACAAGGGGCTCCACCCTCTCATTGGCCTAAGAGGGATTCGGCTTATAGGTTGAACCTTAAACCAAGTGTTCGATAGTGAATCAGTAGAACTTATGGAGCAAGATGTAGTCTCATGGATAAAACGGTATTTTGAGCCAACTGAGGTTACGAACGACCTGTGAAAGATTGACTTAATGATCATAGTTTTATCAAATGGACACAAATATATCTATAGTAAGGGGAGTGCAACTACGAGACTTTAGTGGAATGGTCTGTTAGTTAACGAATGTTGATTAACTCAATCTAAAAGAGTTTAGCTAGTCAATCTCGAATCGTTGGAACTCATGATCTATAGGTCCATTAGGTTCCTCTGCTAGCTTTTATGGAATAAACTTATAATAGTATGATGGAATAAGTCGAATTGTTCAAATTGAGAGAGGAGAAAGAAACCGACAAGTATATGGTGATATAGTCATCGAATTTTAGAATAAGAGATAAAGTTTTATATTTAAATGAGATTTAAATATTAAAGATATGAATGCAAATTGATACTCAAAAGCTCGAAAATGATGGAAATAGTCAAAATTGTAAAAAATCAAAATGTTGAAAAGTCAAACTTTGACCGGCGATATATTCAAATGTGATTTGAATCTTGAGAAAATAAATGTGGATTTGTGCTCGGGAGGTTGAAATTAGTCAAGTTAGATAAAATTGTAAAAAGTCAAAATGTTGACTTTTGGTTTGAAAAGTCAAAGTTTGATTTTGTGCCAAATGACAATTTTGCCGTTTGACCAAAGTTAGTGGAAAAATCCAACATTTTGTTGAATGATCTCACTAACTATAGTAGACTAAGTGTTAGCACACTACGAAGACAATAAACCCACTAATGGTTAGTGGGTTATGTGTTGTTGGCGCATGAGCTTACATGCATATGAAACTTTGCATGTGATTTCTTTATAAAATGAGCTCTATGGGTTTTGTTAAAATCAGTTGGATTTTTTAGTATCAAATATGTCGGCTACTTCTTTTTCCTTTGTAATTTTTTTTTAAAAAAAAAAACAAACCAAATTTCAAGTCCAACCCTATTCCTTCATTTTTTTTCATTATTTTCTCTCTCAATTTTCTTCATCTAATGGGTCCCACAACCCAGTTTTGAGTTTGAAGGATAGTAGGTCAACTCTAGGGGTGGTGTAGGCAAAAAAAAAAAAAAAAAATGAGAGCTTCGAATGTAAGTTTTCTTAAAAACCCTAATTTCATTTTATTTTTCGGTTTAGGGTTCCATGTTAATTAAGTGTAATTATGGTAGAATTATGATCCGGTTTTGGCCGTCGTTTTTTTATTTTCATCGCGTGGTATTAGAGCATGTTTAAATTTACCCAATTGCATGTGGTGGGTTCCATTTTATTAGATAAATTATGGTTGAACTAAAATGGATATATTATGATTTTGGCCCTAAATTAAGTGTTTTTCTATATTAATTATTGTAATTGGCCAGATTTTGTGGCTTAATGAATATTGTGAAGGGTTTGTGTTTTTTTAAGAGTCGGTAGTGTTGAATATTAGGCTGTAATTATTTCACTGGGAGAGAGAAAAGTTGATTTTTGAAGAAATTTCAAAGACGGACTTAGAAAAGCCCTTAAGACCCAGTCTAGATCCATTAGGAACCCGACTATAAAGTCGGCCCTCTTACACGTGCCCAACTAGACCCAGTTTGCGTGTCATCTGACCCACAAGCATGTCTGTCCTAGCTCACACCTCGCGCACGCAGCCCACATGCGAGTCTAGTCTGACCCGCTCTGCGTACTTGTCAAAGCTATTTCTTCGACCTGTGCGCGTCTAGTGGCCTACTTTGGTGGATTGAGCTGGTTCAAGTCTAATTGTTGGGTCTTAGCCGTTCAAGATGGTTTTGGCCTGATTCAGTGTAGAGTTGATGTTTTTCCAGCCGGTTTGGGGTTGTTCGAGAGTGGTTTATGTACTACATCAAATTATTAATGTAATAATTAAGAATTTAATTTAATCTAGGGGTCAAAATCAGTCTTTTTTAGGGTGTTTATAATTAAATTATGCATGTGATGTATGTTTTAATTATTTTAAATTTGTATGTACATATTGTATGTCATATAGATATAAAATCCCACCATGTTATAATGTTTATAATATATAGTACGCATGTTAGTTAATTAATTAATTAATCTAATTAATTTTGATTAAATTTGATTTAATGAATAATTTTTTATTTATTTAACATAACTAATATGATTTAATTAAATGATAAATAAATTAAATTCTATATTAATTAATTAGTTTTATATAATTGTTATATATGGTTGTTAGATGTGTGTCATAGATTAGTATAACAAAGATACGTTGCATGCTTACCTAGGTTAAACATATCTTCCAATCTTTTCATAGAAATAGGTCGATATCTTGTAAATCCGATTACAAGATGCTCACCTGATTCGATCTTGTCAACAAGTCAGATAAGATGGCTAAGGTTGGAGGTTCTTAAGTTGACGGTTTATAAAACACCCCTTACCTGGAGATTGTAATAAGTTCCTGAGCCTAGTTAACCTAGTTTTATGAGCATGCATGAGAGATTTGAGGTAATAAAAATTGGTTATGGCCTAGACATTGTAGGTTAAAATCCGCTATAAAGGTTATGCTCAATGTTTTTCTAGACTTATGATTTGTTTAAGTTAGCTTAAATATAAATCCCAAAGTCTTAAATTACTCTTAGAAACCGTTATAGAACACTTCAGCTAGAGAGAAGTAATGTACTTTTAGCACTAACGTCCCTAAGAGTTCACACGGTGAGTTCCATGTAGGGCTTTGGGTTGTGTATAGGAGCAAACTCCCTTCGGAGAATGTTTGTATGGATCAATATCAAGGTGAATAGGGGAAGTAGTTCATAGTAAGTGAGAGAGAGATATGTGACAACACATCCCACGATCTCTTTCATTAGGTGGCACTGTGAGATTCCTATAATGCACATGCTTGTCTGCCTTAGAGCGATGTTCCCTTCGGAGGGTGGTATTATAGGATTCAGAACATCACAAACTTCAAATATGGATAAATTTTCTTAGATCAGTTTTCATATTGACTTTCCACTTACGGAAGCATGTTGATTTTGATCTATGAGATCCGAAAATGACAGGTTACACTCACAAGAATTACTAAGTTGTTAGTACATTCTTGACCAAAGTAGCGATAACTAAGTCCTATAAAGAATAAACAATTATTCTAGAGTTAGCATCTAAGCAAGATTGTCTTGGTTCAAAGGAGGAAGTAATCCACTACTCTTTGATGGAGGTTGTTCTAAGGGAAATTGCATTAGATGATAAAAAAATTTAGAAAAAAACTGTTCATAACATCTCTTTTTTGCATATTGCAAATTTGACAAATATGAGGTAATCTGCTTTTAAATTTGCTGTTTTTGTAATTTTGAAAATGTAAGTGACATGGACTCTATTATCATAAACTTTTTTACTATTTTTACAAACTCTCCTTATTCTAAACCTTTGAAATATCGTTACGAAATACAAATAATTAAGTCTCCTGAGGTGAGGTCTTGAACTTTCTGTTCGTATAACTTAGTCCTTGCAACCCTTCAACAAAACTAAAGATTTTGTCATTTTCGGTCATATCAGATATATCTAACATCAGCCCCGCAAATTGCTTCACATACTTCTGAATGGTTCCAGTGTGTTTTAATTCCCGCAGTTTTCGACGAGCCAAAATCTCGACATTCTTAGAGAAAAACTATGAGCGAAGTTCTCTCTTCAAAATCTCCCAAGTATCTATGGTGCAACGTCCTTCCTGAATGTCCACATACTGGGATCTCCGCCACAAGTTTGCATCTTCAGATAGATGCATGATCGTCAATGTCACTTTGGCTTCTTCCATATTAGTATTCATGGCTTTGAAATACTACTCAAGTCGAAGATAAAGTTTTTCACCCAAACAATGGGATGCACTCATACACCCAAACTAGAAGAACATATGGAAATCCTACGATCCTGACAACTAGGGTAGTGACTTTTTTAAAGGAGTCAATGGTGATGTGACATGCTATTCTTCCCCAAGGATAGTTATCAAAATGACCCTCATCATCCAACAATTTATTATGATCCACATCTACCCCTGTTGTTATTTGTTTCCCTAGCAAAAAGTTCGACAAAAAAAAATGTAAAGTTTTGTCATTTCGTTAAACAAGTAAGACACAAATGACCTTGGTATAGACTCTCTAGTATTAAAGTACTTACCAAAGAATCTACCCTTTAGCTTCTTCATGTCTAATTTTGGCAATACCCCACAATTTAGACCAATTATTTGTTTTGAACTCCCTAATTCTCAAATGAACAATTTCCTCCCTCAAAATTAAACCAAAACTCATAGTCTTTTGTAAGGCTACATTGCCTTCTAATTAGGTGATACGAGAGCTGGCTGGAGAATTTTTTTACTTTAAGTTATAGGGAACTTCCAACAGGTAATTCCTTAAATCTTCCTAGTTTTTCATCCATCGGTCTTCTTTCTATGTTATTTAAAACATCAAATCTAGCGTAAATACTAAGCTTATGTACTTTATACCATTTATTTCGTTTTAAAATCAACAAAGCAACCTGCAAACATAGAGATAAAATCACATTGCAATCTATACATACTCAATATATTAGTCATGTTATATGGTATATCATTCGGTATATTCATATATTGTTGGGTATACTTCATACACATCGTCCCTTCTCAGTTTGTTTCTAAACACCTAATTAGATTTTGTTAGTGCAACTTTCTTCTTTGTTTTAGCTTCATGAATGAAGAAGTTTTTAAGTATTTGAACATATGAAATATGAAAATCCCAAATTATTTGAACATAGATACTAAAATCTTAGACCATTGGATAATAGACTAACATAGATATCCCATACAAAATCCATAAGTACCACATTTTCTTTAAAAATTTCACGAGTAAAAATTAAATATTATTTCAACCTTCATTCTACTAGTTCAAAACAAGCATTTATCCCGCTTGTACTATTTTCATTCATAAAAAAATGTGCAAGAAACCACATGCATGTTGGTTCCATATAAAAAGATAGTTCCACAGAACACATTGTCTTGTTTGAACCCTAAAATAAGTTTAAAAAACATATCGATTTTAGTTTCATACCAAATGTTCTGTAATATACACAATATACCCTAAGAAGTTTAGTGAAGAACAAACATAAATTACTTATCGAAACAGTATTTGGCAGTAGAAAATTTTCCTTTCTACCCGTCCTCGTTCGACGAAACCTTAGATTTCTTACACAAAAATTGAAAATGCATCAACAACCGATTTTGTTCCATAACACTTGCGGTTTTCAAAGGTTGCTTGAAGATCGTTCCATAAAGCTTGCAGTTTTCGAATGTTGCTTGAAGAAGGAAGGTTATGGGACATGTTTTGAAAATAAAACGGATATCCACCTTTTGTGTATTTTTCTTACTTCTCATTTACCTTATTACTATTTTTAATAATATTAATAAGAATGATGGATACTTTTGGTCACTTAAATGGTATTCTTATGTCCAACGTGTACTTAAACATACTAATTTAGGCCATACGAGTTAAAACCCCAAATAAAAAAAACCAAAATTATTCTATGTAAAATTTAAGTCTACAGTTAAATTCATTCAATGTATTAACAATAAACAAAATGTAACTTAATCCATCCTGTATGATTTGAGTTGTTAACATTCTCTTAAAATTCTCTTGAAGAAGATGGGATGGGATGGGATGGGATGGGATGGGATGGGACAGTATGGTGTAGATGGAGTCCTTTTTTTGGATCGGATAATAATAATAATAACGACAATGGCTTCCTAAAATTCATTCACCAATTTGCCCTCTATAATTCGTTAACAACAACGAGAGAAAATTGCCCAATCTTCAAGTTCACCCCTAGCCTGTAAGCATCGAACTGAGTCATTGTATTGGCGATTTCCTCGAGAACTACTTCAATTACAGCTCCAATTTCCACTTTGAAGCCCAATTTCATCGCAGATTTCCTTCTTTCGTAAGCAATGGATTCAGCTACTTTAACCATGTCATCGTCTGTCATTTTGCGTAATTCATCGCTGAAATTACTTGTCATTAGAAAGATTCAACCCCCGTTGTGTTTCAAAAGGAACAAGTTCTCCAAGATCTCCGCGCTCTATCCCAATGGCTCTGCTTCTGGGGTTGGTACTTTTCAAATTTCTTACGTGATTCTATTTTCTGTTTTCTGGGTATTACTTGAAAGCTATTTATTCAATGAATGGGTTTATTGTACATTCATTTTTGTGCATTTGAAGGTGTTTGGTTGTTTGCTGCATACGTAGGAATATAATTGGGTCTTTTCGGCTATGTTTTTCTGATGGAGGCTGAGCATTTTGGTTTAAAGTTACTGCTTCGTTGTGTTTTTTCTTCTTATTCTTATTATATTTTCATTCAGTCTAAACTTGACAAGGTTTAATGAGAAAGGGTAGAGCATCTTTTTGATAAAAGACGGACTTTCGATGAGAAAAGAATGAAAGAACACGCAGACATGCAAAAGAAACCAAGGCTAGGAAAGGAAACATCCTAGAAAAGGATCTCCAATCTAACAAAAATAAGGCCTAACGAATAATTACAGAAGGAACTCATCATCGATGCTGAGAGAGAAGCGTTAAACTTTAGCACTTTGCCAAGGTCCAAACGTTGAAAGGTTCCCTTGGATTTTCGAATCACCTATATCCCTATCTTATATCCAATAAAAAACATGAGGGCTATACTTATAATAATCTGAGACCATAAGGATGAGGATTCATGGTAAAACATAGATCTCCCACATGTGATAATGGGGTCTTTATATAACTATTGTTTGTTTGATGTTTAAATTGTAGAAGCTCTCATTGCATATTTTGAAAAAGAACCGTGTTTTTTTTTTTTGCAGTGGTAGGCACCATGGCTCGTTACCTGTTGAATTGGCATAATTGTTCGAAACTTGCTAGAGCATTTCACAAATAATATTTTATGACATTTGCATTTCGCAATGTAACTATACGTCAAGAAGCTCTTTAAACTTTTTTGGCTTATTCTTTCATACGCTTTGTGATTGTGTATGGAATCATTTGCTTGCATCTTGCGACTACAGTTCTGCATTCATAGTTTCCATATAATATGTCTTTGAAAATATTCTGTGTGTAGCAGGGGGATTCTTCAGCTGCAGATGTTCATAGACGACGAAGTTCTTTTGAATCTTTGTTTTGTTATGACAAGGCTATCCCAGAGGAAAGAATTGAGACGCCTATTGGAATATCTCTGGCAGAGAAAATGATTGGAAACAATCCCCGTTGCACTGATTGTCAAGCCAAAGGTGCTGTTCTTTGTGCAACTTGCTCTGGCTCGGGCTTGTATGTCGACTCAATATTGGAGAGCCAGGGAATAATTGTGAAAGTTCGTTGTCTAGGTAAAATTGTATTCCTTCTTAACTATTAGTAGCAACATTTAGGAGTGGTTCAAATTATGGATATTTTTTTAAATGGAGTCCTGTTTTGTAATTTTCTTGTGTTTTCCCGTATTTTTTCTGTTGCTCTTTTGGCTCCTTTTGGTTCATGCCTCCTCTTTTTGTAGGTCTCTTTTTGGCTTTCGTGTTTATCTTCTTTCCTTTATTCTCAAATGAAAGTCGTTTTCTTCTCCAGAATGGAACTTTTTATTTTGACCCTGCTAGATTGTTACTTATCTAGTGGCCATTATGGTTTAACATGAAAGCAGAAAGAAGTCAACAAGATACCAAATGTACTTTTCGTGTAGTCATTTCCATATAACTTGGAAATTTTTAAGAAATCGATGCTGGAATCTGCAGAAGCTTTTGAATTGATTAGGCTTTTTTCTATCCTGTGCATTTGATTCAATAATTATACTTCTTGAAAAGGGGAATTTTTTGTTTCATCACTGTCAGTCATCTGTACTCTAAGTTGTCCATGTTTGTGATATATAATTAAATTTGCTTTCAACCACTAGCTTAAGCTTTTAGATGAATTGGTGGTTTAATAGTCCGTTAACTCATTGAAAAGTTATTGTCCTAACTCTGCAATCATCTTCTTGTAGGTTGTGGTGGAACTGGCAATATCATGTGTTCAGAATGCGGTGGTCGAGGTCACCTGGGATCTAAATAAGTTGTGAAGACTCCTTTCTGAAGGATTCATCTTGAACTGTCCCCAGCTGTAATATTGGGCATGGCTTATGTGTTGATGATGGGATATATTAATCTTGCAATTCAGTGAAGATCGATAGAGTTAATTTTGATTTAGGCAGTTTGTGGGATATCCTTACCATATTTCAGTTCAATTTTGGTTTAGCTCAAATTACTCCCCAGTGTTCTCTTCCGGCAACATTTGTACTTGTAACTTTGTTTGTCAAATCGACGCAACTTGTAACAGAAAGTTGTGGAATGTATGAACTATGATGTCAGAATACATGAACTACAAGGATTTTTTTTTCACAATTACTGGTATCTCTTTGTTCTTTTATTCTTTTTAGTAGTTATCAAGCTTTGAAGCTTTATTATATGTTTGAACAAAAAATCTACCCTGAATTTTTCTCTAACTTCTGCTCAAGAAAGCCAAAAGAACAAGATTTGTAGGGAAGGGGGGAAGAAAGAAGAATAAAGCCGGCATTTATGTTTCAGTGGGCTCCACGAAAGGCTTCTGTTTTTTAGGCCAGTCTCTTACTAAAACTTGAGGAATGGTCTAAATCTGCTTCTTCACTTGTTTTCAAGTTTTGTGGTTGATTAAACTGCGATCTCCGCTGAAGGCGTTGAATCTGATCAGGCACGGTGGAGTCATATCGAGGATTCTGGGGATTCTCTGCATAGGCCACGTAATAGGCAGAAACACATGCTTGCGGCCATGCCATTGCTATTCGACACTGCAACAACAACCATGAGCATTGTCATCCAGAAGTTAAACTCCTCTCAGGTATTATACTAAATTCAGTTAAAGTTCAGAAAAGCCATTTTTATAGTCGATAATATTTTAGCTCGTTACCAGAAAATAGCCAATTAGGAAGGCATAGATTGCTAATTCTGTTGCGTAGTTCTTGTGTATTACAAGTGTCCAGATCCCACTTATAATGCTGCAGATTGCACCACTTGAAACCCCACAGAGAACGCAGAAGGACACGGTGAGATCAGAATGTATAACAATTTCCAACTCTGCCCTTTTGAATGCTTCCCAGGTATCATAGGAAGCCTGCACAATCCCTTTATTGAAAACTCCGACGTGGACGAAACCCCACCTATTTCCATGGCTTCTCAGCAACGAAGCCAATCCCGAGCAGCAGTTTGCACAGGAGAAAAGGAACTCATCTGAGTCTCCTGCTACCAGCCTCATGGAACGTGCAGATCCCTGAATGAAGCTAAAAAGGGGGATGATGGCTGAGCCAAGAGAAATAGTTCCAACTGAATTCTTTATTATGTCGTGGAAAGCTGCTCCTATGTCCTTTTCGCTACCCTCAGCCAAATTCAAGTACTTTATGCATGAGATTGTAACTTGCACTATGTTCTTGATGACCTGCAGACTCCAGCTTAGGATCAACAGTATTGCTGCCACGAACAATGCTGTAAAATCAGACCTAAGAGCAATTGCTCCACCGATACCAATGACCAAGAAAGATGCATAAAGAATGCCAATGATGATTGATCCAAAAACAAAGATTGAGGTGTTCTTCGGAGGATATTTAGTAGAAAGTGATAGAAGTCGAATTGCGTAATTCAAACGGTGATTGATCCAACAGACATATACCGACAGAATCAAGGAACAAACTATGAGAATCACTCCTGCTGCTAAACCACCACGAGATCCAACAATGACAAAGAAAACGCCAGAAGCGAGAGATAGAACAGGGCTGAACCAGAAGGCTGTCTTCAAAGCCATAGAAGGAGAACAACCGGTGAAGGCCTGCCATGAAAAGCCAATGATTCCAGAGCTTCCAGTAGAAGCCAACAATGGAGGGTACCACTTTCTTGGGTGAAAATGATGTGTTTTAGAAGCTGCCTGAAGTCCCCGAACTGTCAGATAGATTACCAACACAGCTACCAGCCATAGATGGACAACTAAAATTATGTGTGAAAGCCTCCTGAAAATTCTCCATCCTACGGCAGGCTCGTTCAGACGGATGGGTTCTTGAACCTGCAACAACAACCAACAAGATTCATCCATATACATGTACGTCAACCTCCATAGACCAAAATGAATCTGAATTGACCTGAAAATGAAAATGATTTCTTGAGAAAAAAAGAAACCAACCAACCTTGTTAGGAGTTGAAGATGAAACCCTTATTTGTTGAACTTGTAGGGATTGATTCTGCAATACATTTGGTGGTGTTCGGGTTTCCATTTTTTCACTACAGGAAGAAACCAGTTCCTAAAATTCATAAAAAAAAAAAAAAAAAAAAAAAACAGAAGCAGTTCGTAGAACCTTTGATGTGTTCTTGAAGTGCTTTGGATTGGTTGATGAATAAGTAATGTGCTTGAAAATCCTTGGCCTGCAAGATTCAACATAAAAAACTCAATGCTCTTGAGATTTGAACTTTTCCAAGTCTTGTTAAACTAATCATTTCTTGGAAATCTGTGTGTATATATAAAAATGTATCTGGAATTGAATAATTTTGGGTCAAAATGGTTGTTGGTTGCTGGTGTGATGACGTGGCAGCATGAGGGGATGGTGACATGGAGCAATGGGTTTCTTCTTGGTTTGTCTTAGGTTATCATCCTTGTGATCCACCTCTCTCTTCATAAAGAAAAACGGTATTTGCTTTCTTGCTTTTAAAGTCAGTTCTTTTTTCTTTTCTCTTTTTCTTTTTTTTTCTTTTTCCTTTTTCCTTTTTCTTTCTCTCAATCAACTCAATGTTGAACAACTTAACTAAAATATTTTTCTTTTCTTCTTTTTTGTTATTTACTTTCTAAAGTAGAATCCTATGTTTTTGAAAAGAAATGCACTGTTTTTAGAATCCATTTATAGTTTATATTTTTAATTTCAACTCACTATATATATATATAAGTAATTTACAGTTTTGCCTTCCAACTTCAATAATTTAAAGTTTAATATTAAAAGACAAACACCCTTTCATGTTAATGATTGTGAACCAAAGATGGCTTCCCAAGTTTTGTCAACTCTTTTCTTTCTTTTATTTATTTCTCGATATTAAATTTTCAATTTTACAAATGTATCAATAGAATATCAATATTGAAAATTAATTTTGTAAATTAAAAATTTAGGCAATTTTAACACACTCCATTATATAAGTTTTATTTGGACAAACAAATATACGAATTTTATAATTTTATCAGTAGAATCCCCAAACTTTTATGATTGAATTAATTTAAATTTTCAATTAAGACTTTATTTAAAGTATCCTAATTGAATTGCATTTTGAGAAACTTATTATTGGTGTGTATCTATCTTGCTATGTTGACGCAATTTTAGGCCTAGATTTGAATTAGGTTAAAGGGATGGGAAGTGGCTCGTGGCAACCAGGTTGGTGGGACTTGCCGTGTGCTCTTTCTCATATTCTAAAGCTGGAAATTGGAATGTGGAAACTCTCAATTCTTTTTCATGCCTTCAGAATCATCCAACTTCCCAAAACGTCTCACTTTCCTTACCCTTACTTTGCTTTTCAAAGTAAACCAACATTTACTTTATAAGTATGATAAAAATTACTTTTCTAGACCCGCTTTACCTAAGTGGTAATTTCACGTAAATTTTCATTTCATCTCTCTCTCCACCGTTGTTGTACTAAAACATCTTTAGAAAATACATAGCATTTGGATTTTCAAATTTACAAACTTGGTAATGTTCTTGTCCTCTGTTTTTTAAAACAAGAAACAAAGATGTATTTGATAACTGTTTTTGGTTTTTGGTTTCTTGTTTCTTGAAAAACAGAAATAGAAAACGTGTTTGATGATAGCTGTTTCTTATTTCTTGTTTTCTTAATAATGTCCTACATTAAATATATGTTGACTTACGTCTGATTGATATACGTCGATGGTTAACCACTCATTTCTCTTAAATCTACCTTGATAACTTTATCAAACGAAAATATATCTACCGTTAACTACTCCTTTCTCTAAAATCTACATCACTAACTTTAACGATATTTACCAATAATAAATCATTTTTGGATTTTAACAATATTTTGTCGTTTGCATAAGTTCTCGTTCTAAACATTTATCATTACCTTGTATATGAGATTGGAATGGGAAGAATGAAACTTTCTATAAAATTTGAGATGAAAAAGGTCTTTAATCCATTTTTATCCTATATAATCCTTACAAATATTTATAGGAAAAATATTATATAAAAGAACAAAGAACAAAGAACCCATAAAGAAAGTTAAAATTTTTGAATTTGTAAAAAATGATGGTATATTTCAAAATTTAAAATTTATGGTTCAAGATTACATTTTTTTAAGGTCTTGAAGTCACCAAACAAACAAAAGAAAAACAAATAGAGCAAAATTCTCATTTAATTCCTTTGTTTCTGTCTTGTTGAACATTTCAAATGTACAATGAAAGCTTCAACTCTTTCATTCAATTCCTCTTCTTCTTCTGCTTCTTCAATTCCAATTCCAAAGTTCATAATTTCACACAACAACCTAATCAAACCACCAACCAAGGAGAATACTATCGATATAGATTTATTTTAAATATGTGGAACTTAAATGTGCAAAGGATGCCCACAAAATGATGGGAGGTAAAAATTGGCTAAGCACAATAAACTACAAAAACTGTTGTAAAAATTTCGTTGATGACGATCAAAATAACTTGCTGCGTCGTGAAGAATCACTGTCCGAAAAGAAAAATTTGGCGATCTTAATGCCGGTTGCTTCTCAAGTTTAACATAACTCCCTACTTCAGACGTGCACTCATCGAAAATAGGAATAGAAACGATGAAGGATTGCTTAGAACTTTGTATCGGTAGGGAGGATGATGTAGAGAGAAAGGTAGATATGAGAGGTTTTGTTGAATGAAAATGAAGCGGAGGAGGGCTCTATTTATAATGGAGTCCCCCTCAACTGCCATATGAAATTTCCTCAAAAGAAAGGCGAGGAGGAAAGATCGATAGCGGCGTGAAGCGTGGAAGACCGACTATTCGGGACGACTAGAGAAGTGTCTCGAACTGCGACTCATGGCAAAGCTTTCGTCACTGAGTGAGACATGGCGGGCACTTGGGAAAAAAAAACTATTCGGATGAGTATCAAAAAATACATCCTTGCGCAAGGGTGGTTGTCCGAGCCCTTTCACAATAATTGATGGATTAAGGTTCCATGAGAATTTCACAAATTCTCACTTTTCTTCTTCTTTGTTATTCTTTAAAAGAGAAATTCTCTTTCTCTTCCTTCCAAACTTTAGAATATTAGAAACTCCCACGGAACCTTTTATTTTATTTTTCCTTTTTTTGACTGATTTCATCTTTCTTTTTCTTTGTTTTCTAAACTTTATGATGGTTTTCTTTCCATTTCTCACTAATGAATTTAAACATTTTGTTAAATAAATACTCCAATTCTAAACATAATACTAACTTTTTGTTTGTGTTCTCAAACACTATCTTCACTTTTTTAAATTGCTAGTACAAAGTGGATAACATAAGTTTATTTTCAAAAATCAAATATTTATTTAAACACATCGCTATTATTTATAATCATTTCTAAATTTTTTATAAGAAACCTTCGAGCATTGGATCTAAGAATCATGTTAAACAACAAGACTCAAAGAATAACAACCCAACAGCCGCAAAACCAATTTGATTTCAACCCCTAACAAACCAAAGATTGGACAACCTTACTTGAATACTCTAAACACTCTCTTCAAAACACTCCACAAGTAAGACTCATCAATCCTTACTTAAATGCTCTAAATATTCATGCATTCTATCACAAGAACAAATTTCTACGTTCTAGAGTTTTCAGATTTCATTCATCATTTTTTTTTTTAAATATGAAAATTACAATCTTATTTATACTAATTAAAATATGAAATAAAAGTTCGCAACATTTAATTTTATGTCCTTTCAACTACCATAATAAATGAAAACACATAAATACATAAATGCATAATTCCTTAAACATTTAATTTTATTACTTTTGAGTTACCCAAATATCTCTTCAACTTTCAAGCATTGCAACCCTTCAACTTTCAACTTCTTCATTGATTCAATTATGATTTCTTGATTCAGATCAATTTTGGTTCTGATGGGTGCATTTGTAGCTTTCACTTAGCTTCATGGATGAATCTATGGATCACTCTCGTACTATTTGTATGTGCTAAAATGCTATTTGGCTTAGTATGGATCAATTATGAGAGAAAAGAAAAGGAAACGATTAGGGTTTTATTTTTTTGCACTAATCCTTAAGGTGCCAATCACATTCCTTTTAAGAAAAGGAAGGAAAGCTAAATAATCAATATTAAATTCAATTCTCAAAAGATTTAGATGTTGGAATAAATGGTTATGATTCTTCGTGAATGGATGTATCATGAGTGGATGCATCATTTCATGAAAAATTGGAATAAATGGTTATGACTCTTCATGAATGGATGCATCATTTCATGAAAAGTGTCGTTAACTAAAGGACATGACTTTTTGGACTTTTTGAATGGCCACAAAAAGTCTATAAATAAGTCATTTTGGTTGAGAGAAAAGTACATAGAAAAAATCATTTGTCTTTAATAAACAAATTTCTCTCCATATCTACAATCTTGACGTTCGGTAGATTCACAAGGTTTCGCTCGTAAATCTTCTATACAGGGTGCTACACTTAGAAGAAAGTTGATCTGTTCTATCCTGGGAGGCAATTACTCTAAATTCTCAAGCACTAGGGTGAGTAAATTTGTCTTAAGGATACAACGTGAATTCGTTGAGCTCAGATCTATATTTGTGTATGAATTTTCTATTCACTGATAATATACCTAGCAATTGATAATCTATATAACAATCTTAAGACAAATTTATATTTCACACATATACAAATTAGTTTGTTTTATATATACATATTGTTTAGATTTTTTTTTTTTATCACAGTAAGCCTATTAACTTGAATGTGTTAAATATTTTTGGTTATTCAAGTATCTCATTAAGAAAATTAACTTGATTGATTTTAATTATTTCTTTTTGTTTCAAATATCATAATAAATATATTAATGGTAAGATTTCATCTTTAATTATTTGTTTAACTTTATTTGTTTTGAAGATATGACTTCAACAAACTTTAATTCTCCTGTAACTGGTGTTGCCCATGGGGAGAAACCAGAAAAATTTGGTGTGTGTTGATTTCAAACGTTGGCAACAAAAAATGTTGTTCTATCTCACCACTTTAAATTTGGCAAAGTTTCTCACCGAGGATGCTCCCATTTTACCTGAGGGAGAATCTAACAAAGAAAAGCAACTTGCAGTTGATGCATGGAAACATGCAGAATATCTTTGCAAGAATTACATTTTGAATGGGTTAGATAACACACTATACAATGTGTATAGTAGTGTTGATTCGGCCAAAAATCTATGGACTTCATTAGAGAAGAAGTACAAAACTGAAGTTGCTGGTGCAAAGAAATTTATCGTTGGAAAATTTCTGGATTACAAAATGGTGGACTCCAAAACTGTAATCAGTCAGGTTCAGGAAATCCAAGTAATTCTACATGATATACATGTTGAGAATATGACTTTGAGTGAGTCTTTTCAGCTAGCATCAATAATTGAAAAATTGCCACCTCATGGAAGGACTTCAAAAATTATCTCAAGCATAAACACAAAGAGATAAAACTTGAGGAACTTGCGATCCGACTTGGGATTGAAGAAAATAATAAAAAGGCAGAAAAGTGTACTATGGATAGTACAATGGATCCCAAGGCCAACATTGTGGAAAATAGACCACAAAGTAACAAGAAAATGAAGTTTTCTAGGGAAGGTTCAAATAACAAACCACGATTCACAACAAAGTTCAATGGCAAGTGTTACAACTGCAACAAAATGGGACATTAATCAAAAGATTGTCGTAAGCTAAAGAATCTTCAGAAAAAACATGCCCAAGCTCATATCACAGAAGTTGATGAAGTATCAGATGGTGTTGCAGATATTGTCCTTTGTGCAGTCATTTCAGAATGCAACGTGGTGGGCAATTCCAAGGAGTGGTGGGTAGACACTGGGGCTACTCGTCATATTTGTGCCAACAAGGATATGTTCACATCATATGTGCCAGTTTCTAGTGGAGAACAACTATTTATGGGTAACTCCTCTACTACAAAGGTTGAGAGACAAGGCAAAGTGATTCTTAAGATGACCTCTGGCAAGGAACTCACTCTCAACAATGTGCTTCATGTTCCAGACATTCACAAGAACTTAGTTTCTGGTTCATTGCTTAGTAAAAATGGCTTTAAGTTGATCTTTGTATCTTATAAGTTTGTACTTTCCAAGAATGAGATGTACTTTGGAAAGGGTTATTACTTGAGTGATGGTCTATTTAAATTAAATGTACTCACAGTTGTACCCAAAAGTATTATTAATAAAGTATATACTTTTGCTTATATTGTTATGTCATTTGTTTGGCATGGCAGAGACATGTTAATTTTAATTCTTTGCGAAGACTAATTAATATGAACTTGATTCCAAAATTCACTTTTGACACAAATCATTGACGTGAGGTGTGTGTGGAATCAAAGATGACTAAAGCACCTTTTCGTTCAACTCATATAATTACCATACCTTTAGAGTTAATTCATAGTGATATTTGTGACTTGAAATTTGTGCAAACTAGAGGTGGAAAAAAGTACTTTATTACTTTTATCGATGATAGCACAAGATATTGTTATGTTTATCTGCTAAAAAACAAAGATGAGGCAATTAAAGTGTTTAAGCTTTATAAAAAAGAGGTTGGAAATCAACTTAGCACAAAAATTAAGGCAATAAGAAGTGATCGAGGTGGTGAATATGGTCCTCCTTTTGAACAATTTTGTTCACAACATGGCATTATTCACCAAACTACTACTCCTTACTCACCTCAATCCAATGGAATTGTTGAATGCAAAAATCGAACACTTAAAGAAATGATGAACGCAATGCTTATAAGTTCAGGTTTACCCCAAAATTTGTGGGGAGAAGCTTTGTTAACAACAAATTATTTATTAAACAGAATTCCTCATAAGAAGTCACAAAATATTCCTTATGAAAAATGGAAAGGAAGAAAACCTTCATATAAATTTTTAAAAGTATGGGGGTGCCTAGCAAAGGTTGTCGTGCCTAAACCTAAAATGGTTAAAATTGGACCAAGAACTGTTGATTGCATATTCATTGGTTATGCTAGTAACAGTTGTGCATATCGATTTATAGTTCATAAATTAGATATTTCATATATACATGTTAATACAATCATGGAATCAAGGAATGCAACATTCTTTGAGAATATTTTTCCTCATAAAATGTTTTGTGAAGCAAGGTTACAAAAATGTTCGTTTGATGCTATAACGAGTGAATCTCACAGTAGATCAAATGTTGAGTTAACGAACAATGAGGAACCCCGACGAAGTAAAAGGATGAGGATCTCAAAATCATTTGGGCCTGATTATTTAACTTAGTTGTTAGAAAACGAACCTCAAACATTTAAAGAGGCCATGTCCTCTCCTGAAGCTCCATATTGGAAAGAGGCTGTGAATAGTGAAATTCAGTCCATTATGCATAACCATACTTGGGAACTAGTTGATCTTCCATTAGGAAGTAAACCACTTGGTTGCAAGTGGATTTTCAAACGAAAATTGAAGACCGATGGGTCAATAGATAAATATAAAGCAAGACTTGTCGCTAAAGGTTACAAGCAAAAAGAAGGACTTGACTATTTTGATACATACTCACCAGTTACTCGAATTACTTCCATTCGCATGCTCATAGCAATATCAGCTTTGCATGGATTTGAGATACATCAGATGGATGTCAAGACGACATTTTCAAACGGTGAGTTAGATGAAGAGATCTACATGCAACAACCCGAAGGGTTTGTTTCTTTAGGTTACGAAAAGAAAGTCTGCAAATTAATTAGGTCTCTTTATGGACTAAAACAAGCACCGAAACAATGGCATGAAAAATTTGACAGTGTAATGATGGTCAATGGGTTTAAAATCAATGAATGTGACAAATGTGTATATGTCAAAAGCAATGAGCATGACTATGTCATTGTGTGCTTATATGTTGATGATATGCTAATTATAGGTAGCAATATCAATATTATTAAGAAAACCAAACAAATGTTGGCCAATAAATTTGAGATGAAAGACATGGGTGTCGCAGATGTTATTCTAGGTATCAAAATTTCTAGAACCCCACAAGGGTTAGTGCTATCCCAATCACATTATATTGATAAAATATTGAAGAAATATAAAAAACATGAAATTGTGATTGCAAAGACCCCAATTGATGGAAGTCTCCATTTAAGTAAAAATAATGGAGATAGTATAGCACAATTAGAATACTCTCGCATCATTGGTAGTTCAGTACATCATGAGTTGTACACGTCCTGATATAGCGTATGCGGTAAGCAAGTTAAGTCGTTATACAGGTAATCCAGGTCATGATCATTGGAAAGCTATCTTGAGAGTTTTGGGATACTTAAAGCATACTAAAAATTATGGAATACACTATACTCGATATCCTGTTGTACTTGAAGGCTATAGTGATGTCAATTGGATATCGAGCACTAAAGACTCTAAATCCACCAGTGGTTACATTTTTACCCTTGGAGGCGGTGCTGTTTCTTGGAAATCTTCCAAACAAACATGTATAGCACGATCCACAATGGAATATGAATTTATAGCCTTAGACAAGGCTGGAGAAGAAGCAGAATGACTTCGAAATTTTTTGGAAGATATTCCCAATTGGTCTAAATCAGTGCGTTCAATATGTATACATAGTGATAGCCAGACAGCTATTGGAAGGGCACAGAATATTATGTATAATGGTAAGTCTCGACATATACGACGGAGACATAATACAATCAGACAACTACTCTCTAGTGGAATTATCACAATTGACTTTGTGAGGTCAAAAGATAATATAGCGGATCCACTTACTAAAGGCCTAACTAGGGAGTTGGTTGAAAAATCATAAAAAAGAATGGGATTAAAGCCTATAATATGAAGTTATCCAGAGAGGCAACCCAACCTAGTTGACTAGAGATCCCAAGCACTGCATTAAAAGATTTTCCCATTTTACGAATGATGAGGTAGTGCCAGTATAGTTTTAGGGTAAGCTTTATGCTTTTAGTGATTTTTGTTAGTGATATTTATTAACAAAAGAACATATACGATGTTCTGTACAGGAATCACCTATGTGAGTGTGAAGGGGCCGCTTCTGTGAGAATTTTTAAGGCAACATTCTCTAAAACACTCATGAGACCAGGCGGTGTTCAAGGCCAAAACGAACACAAACATGAGAACAAACTTTGTTATAATGAGAAACTGTGTGATATCTATTGTTTTAGTTTACTCTTGAACGGTTGACATGATCATTAGATTGGTAATTAAACATTTTAATGATAATAAAAAGGTAAAATCTTAAAAGGATAGGTAGTGAAAAAATTAATTATTGTTTCACACAGCCGAACTCGTTTGACGACGACAACAATGTGCATGTAATGAAAAGGTTATACCATCATTATCAACACACTTTGGAAGCTCCTTCGTAAGTATCTATATATCGTTCAACACAAAATCTTTGAACGTGGAACAACAACCATCTTTTTTATTTCAAAATAAACCTTTTCTTTTTGGTACGGGGGCTTAAGTACAAAGTTATTCCCAAAAGCATTTACTTTTTTCAACCATAGCCTCTATTAGTGTTGTTAATAATGCTGATGAAATGTCAACATAATGGGTTTGAAATAAAAATGTGCTCCTAAGTTAAGCAAAGATATGATAGACAACTCAAATTTTGTTTATTGTAAGTGGACAAAATAGAAACAATAATACATCAACCCATTGTAATGTTAATGGAATTTTTTTAGCAAGTCTATGCATAGTCAACCAATTATTTTATTAATGATCCAACTTAACTTACTTCTATTGTGACAATTAATCAAGGGCTAACAACATAAATGGCAAAATAAAACATTTCATTTTGAAAAATATCAAAAATTAAATTAAATTAAATTAAATTAGAAGAATGACAAAGTCATTTGTAGGGTTATTAATTATGAATTAATAATCTATCAAAATATCCCTACTTTAAATCCTAACCACCAAATTTTCATTATAATTAAATTCACATAATTTTAAATCCTATTAAAATAGTTACTCATACAAAATTTTAAAATTCAAATTGTAACTATCAAATCTTAATTATATTGCTAAATAATTATGATTAAAAAATCTATTAAATTACTATTGGAAAAGCATAATATTTCTTTTATAAAAGAACTTAAATTACGCTTAAAAAACAAATTTGTTGGTGAAGAATTCATACTCTCAACAGTTCCAAAATCATGAGAATGGTAAAGGGTGTATTTTCAAAAATATTACTCGGTTCAATTTGCAATAATTGAGTTTGGTTGAACATGACAAACAACATTTTAGCAAATACTTTGTATTCAGAAGGGATTTGAAATCTTATAGTCTTTTCACTCAACCTCGTCGTAAATGGATGATAAATCTCATATCTTTCTATCAATTGATAATGTTGTAGAAACTTTACATCTCATAATCATCAACTTGCTTTCTTCCTCGAATATATATTCCCAATTGAGATTGCACATTGAGCTTTATGCTTGCCACTTTTTCTTGTGTATGAATTATATGAACTCATGTCTTACTTTAGTCCAAATCTTTCAATGTTTAGATAATAAATTTACAAACTCACACTTACGCTCGTGCTTTATTTTCCATTTTCATCTTCGTTTCATTCATTTGTAGTCGGATGTCCCTCCTTGAGATTACATGAGTCTTGCCTATTAGGATCATTTGCAAACAGTACATTACGCATCAAACTTTTTATCAATTCCACCAAGCTTTTAATTCAATATCTTCACATTCACAAATGATTTCAAGTTTTGAATCAATTAAATATTCACTTAATTAATTTATACGAAAAAAGAATAGATATGAATTCAAATATTAAATTATAAGATGTGAAAATTGTTTGAATTTTAAAATTTAAATCTAATAAGATTTATATGGATTTAGTTATAAGGTAGATGGATAGTAAGTTTATT
Source organism: Cucumis sativus (assembly GCF_000004075.3). Taxonomy (NCBI): domain Eukaryota; kingdom Viridiplantae; phylum Streptophyta; class Magnoliopsida; order Cucurbitales; family Cucurbitaceae; genus Cucumis; species Cucumis sativus. The sequence goes on from NC_026658.2 coordinate 22,116,306, forward strand.
GTTTTCGATTGTAATTGGATTTTTTAAATCACTAAGAACATTATTGGATTAAAAAAATAGTAGAACACATGCAACAAAGTTATTTACTATAAATCTTATTAATTTTTTGTTTTGACATCCTTCAAATACAACTCTAAGGATGTAGGATTTTGATAATACTATTGTATGATAATATATGTTTATACACGAATATTTGTATGTTTAATTTACCAAATTGTCGTATTTTTTTAAAACAAGTTTGATTAGTTTTGGTTGTACATTTTCAATGTCTTTTATGCAAATCATTTTGTACTAATAAATTATTTTTTAAAAATTCGTATTCTAACTTCAATACACAAATTATATTTATTTAATTTACAAAATCATTCTAGTTTCCATAAAAACAATTTATAGTAATTTCTTTAAATACGACGTTCACTTTCAACATTTCTTTTAATGTTGGGTTGTTACGTGTGAATAAATTATATTTTTGTTTTTTTAATTAATATTCTAAATGTAATACACAAATTGCTATATTTAACAATTGATTTAAACCAATGATTGTCACCATAATTTCATTCAAACAAAACTATATTTATTTATTATTTTTTTAAAAAAAATCATATTCTAACTCCAATACATAAATTTCGTATATTTAATTTACCAAATCGTCATAGTTTTCGTAAAACAATTTGTAGTAATTTCTTTAAATACAACATCCATTTTCAACATTTTTTACGTAATCGTTACGTGAGATTAAATTATTAATTTTTTTAATTCACATTTTAAATTCAACACACAAATTTCATATATTTAATTTACCAAATCGTCTTAGTTTTCGTAATGTAGCAGCAAAAAAGAATACGGGTCAAATGGTGTAATCACAATAAATTACTTGATTCAAAAGTAAAAAATAAAAATAAAAATTTTAAATTTATGTAATTGTTGTAAAAATTCTGTTGATGACGATCAAAATAACTTGTTGCGTTGTGATGAATCACTGCCCTGAAAGCAAAATTCAGTCAGACCGTGGTGCTAATCTTATTGTCGATTGCTCCCCAAAGTTAACATAAGTTCCTACTTCTGACGTGCACTCATCGAAAATAGAAATAGAAACGATGAAGGATTGCTCAGAACTTTGTATCTCCGTAGGGAGGATGATTTAGAGAGAAAGGTAGAGATGAGAAGGTTTTGTCCATAAAAATGAACCGGAGGATGACTCTATTTATAATGGAGTCCCCCTTAACTGTCATCTGAAAATTCGTCAAAAAAAGGGCGTGGAGGAAAGATCGGCAACGGCGTGAAGTGTAGAAAACCGGCTATTCAAGACGACTGTAGAAGTGGCCCGAATTGCAATGCGTGGCAAAACTTTTACGACTGCATCACTAAGTGACACATGTCGGGCACTTAGGGGAACTAAAAAACTATTCGGATGAGTATAAAAAAAATACATCCTTATTCGCGCAAGCGCGGTTGCCCGAGCCCACCCATCCGACCGTACATATAAGAATATTTTAGAAATATAAATGAAAAAAAATCTTTATTAATGATCTTCTCCTATATAATAATTGGGAAATAAAATATGATTTTATTAATTAAGAGATAACCGCGAGAATGTCAAATTTTAGTATAACAAACTGATACGGTGTATTTGTCAAATATCACATAGTCTCATATACGGTGGATTTGTAAACTACAATCAGTTTTGGAAAATATTAACTAATTTATGATATTTACGTGATTGACAAAAAAAATTCACTATCCCCTAAATATATGTTTATAATTCATAACTAATTTTTTTATTTTTAGTATTTAAATTAATTAACATTTATTTATTTAATTCATAAAACTTATGTTTAATAAATATTTTCCCTACAAAATTGTTAAAAGATTTCCAACTATTCCTCGTTCATTAGAATTCATAGTATTTTGAATTGAAATATTATTAAATCTAGTCTTTAAAATAATATATAGTTATTTTAATTTATATTTCAAATTATACACATACTTTGATTGATTTTTATTATAAAAAAATTAATTTATTGTGTCTCTTTTATTAAAACAGTGTATTTTAAAAATAATATTTAAATTTGGTAAACTTTAACTAAATTTGCTATTTTGTTGCTAGACAAGATTGCAACAACTTCCCTTATAATAATGCAAATATATATACAAGATTTTCAAATTTATTATATTTTAAACAATTTATTAAATAATACATAATATATATTTTTAGTAACAATTTGAATTTAAATTTTAGGATTTAATTATGCCTCAATCACATTTTTGCAATTATTTAAATCTTTTTCTTTTAGGTTTTATTAGAGAAAACAAAAGGAGATTGAAGAGGGGCAGCCGACAAGAGACAAACACAATGTGAGAGAAATTTTTTCTTGCATACAAGAGAGAAGAACTCAAATGAATCTTGAATGTATGAAGAACTCACTTATTAGAATAAAAGAACTAACTGATTTGAGTAGACGAACTCACCGATGCGTATCTTGCTAAGACGTATATAAGTTCAAAATTTTATGGTATAATTTCATGATTTCATCTTTATTATAATATCAATAATGCCCCCCTTTTCAACTTCACTACTACAAATTTGGTATTTCTTGATGCAAACAAATTTTGATTTCTTGATGGTCATGAAAAGAACCATCGAGAAAAATATTTTTCTTGATACAATGTTTATCTTGACGGTCATGTACGTCAAGAAAAGTCTCATTCTTTTGTTGAAGAAATATGAAAAAACGTAAAAAAAAAAACAAGGATTCTTGATTTTCTTGATGGATAAAGTTTCCTTAGTTTTGTTAACAGTCTACAAACGTCAAGAAAATTATTTCTTGATAGACAATAAACATCAAGGATAATATATTAGTTGACTGGCAATGTCTGTCAAGTTAATTTGGTTTTCTTGATGGACGAGACATATCAAGGGATGAATTTTCTTGATTTGCAATTACCATCATCGAAAAAAATTAATATATTTGTTTTGGATTAATTTCTTGATGGACAAATACCAAAAAATGATCATGGACAAGGTCCATTAAGAAAAACAATATGCCTATCAAGAAAAAAATGTATAATTTTTTATTCATTATAAGATCATGAACAATGTCTATCCAGAAAAATGATATCATGATGGACATTGTCCATCAAGAAAAAACTATTTTGCACGAATTTGATTTAAATATTAAAAATCCAAAAATTTATTATGAATTATAGGCATATATTTAGGAAATATTGGAGAAATCTTGCCAATCCCAAAAATATCATAAAGTAGTTCATATTTTTCAAAATTGGTTGGAGTTTGCAAATACACTGTATCTGTGACTGTATGGTATTTAGTCTCATTATTTGTATCATGTAAATACACTGTATCTGTAAAACATATATTATCCTACATAAAAAGCTATAAACACATATTATACTTCTTGATTCAGATATGCATAGCAAGGATGATTGGAAATAAAACGCCACAAACAAAATAAAACGTCTAATTAAAATAAATATGAATATTAATGTAATTAAAAAACAAAAGGTGAAAAAATAATTATCCGATACAAGAGGCACAATAAATTAATTTTTTTAATAAAAATCAACCAATATAAGTGTATAATCATAATTAACATGATTGTAGTGATGAAATATAATGACTTGGGAATGGTTGAAATTCTCATAACCATGTTTTATATTAACCATACGTATTATTTGTTATCTAATAATTTTTTTAAAATAATTTGAAATATAAATCATACAAAAAATATAGAATTCATGATTGTCATTGTTTTAGGGATTATATTTCATAATATTTGAATTCAAAATATTATGAAATCTAATGAATAAGAAACGGTAGAAAATCTTTTAGCAATTTTTTAGGGGAATCTTTATTAAACAATTTTTATGAATTAAATAAATAAATGTTAATTAATTTGATTGAAATACTAAAAATCCAAAAATTTATTATTAATTATAGACATATATTTAGAGGATATTGAGAAAATCTTGTCAATCCCAAAAATATCATAGTTAATATTTTCCCAAACTGATTGTAGTTTGCAAATACATTATATATGATATTTGGCCTCATTAAGCAAAAGTTATGAAACGTACCTTGAAGGAATAATATTATCAATGATTTTATGGTGTGAATTATATAGTGTGAAATAAATAGATATTATTAAAAATAATTTGTTAAGCATTTGATTTGAAGTGTACATATCCGATAATCTGTATAAATTGAAGGCATGAATCTAATCTATATTGGTTAAATGAGATCAATCTGAAACATAAATATGGTGAATGCCGTCGTGTGTACTACGTGAACTTTGGAGCATGACAAAGGCAGAGGCGGGTAATAAAGCATATTTAGGGTTTTCTACTTTTCATTTTATATATAATATAATATATATATATAATAATAATCATAAACCGGGTTTGGTTGGGTCAATCCAACCATTAATAACCAGACCTGGTAACCCAAATTTTTTTTTTTTTTAATTATCTAACTCAACTGAACCCTTGCAGTTTGGGTTGGGTAGTCCGGGGTAGTCGAGTTATCGAATTTTTTGAACACCCCTATTTTGAGGTTAGTACTGTATAGATTCAAAACATATGAAACATTAGGTATATTTTAGATATTCGATTAAATAGGCAGGCAAACGAAAATACATATGAATCATTAGGTATATTTTAGATATTCAATTAAATAGGTAAACAAACAAAAATACATATGAAACATTAGGTTATTTTAGATATTTGATCAAATAGACAAAAAACAAGAAAAAACAAAAATGTAGTTTTGTGATATAGTGTAGGGTTTTTTGAGTTTCAACATCACCAAAATTCTTGCATTGTGATACATTTTAGGGCATAACGAAAACGTACTCTATGGTTATGTAACTTACATTGTGATTTAATTTACATAGGTAACAAAAACTTATTGTGTTGATTTAAAATGCATTATGGTTTACATATATTATATGGTAGTTAATTTTATAAAATTTTATTTAAATGCAGTGTCGAAAATGGTTAGAAAAAGTGAAAGATGTCTTGGGTCGAGGAGTAGGACGGTTAAATAAAACAAACATGATCCAATCATTATTGATGATGCGAAGGTATATTTAACATTAATTGTTGCAAGATGTTACTATATTGATGCTCTATATGTATATTATTTATTCCATAGGTATATACATAATCATAATCAGCAAACAGAAGCTGAGAAAAATAATACAATTATGTAAAACATAAATGTTTTAAATATATAGCATAATATATTTTATATATCATTATAAGATTGACATGAATAATCAAGCAAGAGAAAGAAATTTTTGCTTACAAGCAAGCTGTGAAGATGAGCATGAAAACAGAAATCATAAAAAATAATGAGGTCACCCTTTATAACAAAATTTGGATTCGCAAAGCCAAATGAAGAAAAATTAGAGCTCAATAGTCAATCATTCGAAAGACCAAGTTTCAAATTGATATCACAAGGACTTTAGGAATTTGAAGTTGAATAGAATAGATTTAATGTCGAAGGTTATCTGCAGAAGTAAAAATTAGGTTTTTTGAAAACTTTACGCGTAATTTATGTTATGATGAATGGTTATGTTTCTAGTATTATGGAAACACTGAAACGTTATATGCATATACTTTTAATATGATACAATATATTATATTATCGTGTTCATTATTCTAGAAATTTTATGAGATATTGGTTTAATAGAGATAAAATATTCACTAGATATATTATAAGTATATTTAGAATAAGAAGGTGTACATTACAAACATAAATGTTTATGATCAGTAATGTTGTGTTTCATGAGTATAAGTTTTAGTCATATTGTGTATTTTAAAACTAAAGGTTTATGATAAATAATATATGACGTTAGTAAAATGAATTAAATTTTATGATGTTATAGGAATGTTATTTATTTTAAGAGGAACACATATGATATATTCTTTGGTATTTGTATGATAAATTGTATGAATGGACAAAGCATATTAAATAGTAATTTTTTGCAGTATATTATAATATGGTGTATATTAAAGATCTAAATTTCTTACCGTAATATGAAACACAAACATTAATGATCGTAAACAATGTTGTAAATAAGATGTGATATATATATACTAAATCACATAACAAAACTATAATAGCTTACATATATATTAAAGTATGTATTGATCATTTAAAATATATATTAAGTGATTGTACGTATGTATGATACACTCACTGTATATTAGAGATACATTGAGAATATGTCGTTTACTACTGTTTTAGTAATATTTATTATATAAACATAAAATTTAAACTAATATTCTGTCGAAATTAAGTAGTTTATATGATAAACAAAATAACAAAAAAAATTAACGAATGGAAAAATTAAGACGTCTTACAGTACATAGTTATATATGTGATATTGTATATATGTATAAACAATATCTAAGTAAAGTACGAAATTTGAAGAAAACAAAAATGAAAGTAATTGATGGAAATTTGAAGAAAACAAAAACGAAAATAATTGAGGAAGACAAGTAATCGAAAGTTTAAAGAAGACGCAATTTCAAAATAAACTGAAGAACGATACTGAAATCAGCATAATTGATGAAAGAAACAACCGAAATTGAATTATGAAGAAGTCGAAGTCCTCGACGTCGAAGTTTTTTTCACTTAGCGGGTGATGAAAATAATGAGATAATGTTATATTTAATTATTAAATTATTCCATATTTAGACAATATTTATTTTATATTGAATTAATAAAATATTTCTAATTAATTTCCATAATAAAGTTATACAAGGTCAAATAAGAAAGTTATCATTTATTATAAATTGAGTATAATATAAATAAGGAAATAATTTGAATTTAATTTTAAAAATTATATATAATTAATAATTATGATAAGGTTATAATTGTCATAAAAAAATGCAAAAACCTAATAAAGGAAATAAATAACAATTTAGGACGTTTGTGAAATTTCCTAGTAAATTTAGGTATGTTGTCTAAATATTTCTTATTACAACATTCAGCATTCCAATTGTTGAATTATATTTGTTCTCTAACTCTATTATATTTGTATTATTGTATTATTTTATTGATTTTTTATATATATTTTATTCAATAAATATGATTCACTTCTACCGTCAATTTGTATATTAAACTCGTGAAAATGTGAATAGTAATAAAAATATTGACAAAAATGTAACATCATAATCGTACATGTATCACACATATCAAACTTTCAAATAACATATAGAGTGGAAATTTAAATATATGAATTTAGTTGATTTATTTTGTTATTTGATAAATACATCCATATTTTTCTATAGGAGAGTATATAAGTCATGACATAAAAAGATATAATTCATAAGAATATTATATGCATGTTTTATTTGTTAACTTATAATAAACAAAAAAATAAATAAAAATATTTGATGCAATGATCGTTATAAATCCACCCCACCACACGAGTAAAAAGAAATTATTCTTTCAGAAATGTTGACCCCACCACATAAATAAAAAGAAGTCAGATATCCACGAGAGTTGTTTGTTGTGATCTCTATCCTTATACATGTCATAGGTATTGGTATTTATCCAGATTTTGTTTTCTCATTGTCAGTTCACAAGGTCGAAGCTATTTTATCCAACTATTTTGCTAGATAGATTTCATAAAAAAATGAAACACCAATACTATAATAATTTTTTTAATAGTTAGTTGCACAATAAAAAAAGAAGTTTTTTTTCTTAAGTTAAATAAAAAAATGAATTGGACTTCTAAAGTATTCATTAAGAAACGTTGACGGAACAATAATTTAATAAAATAAATAAAGATATTTATTGTCTAAAATAGGCACATAGGTATTTTAAAATATAAAATGTTAGAATAAAACACAAGTAATCATATCATTTTTCAAATGAATGGAAAAACTACATATTTAATTTTTTTTTGTAAACATATGAAATATGAATAATTGAATAAATATAATTTTAATTTAAAATTTTGGGAGGTAAAATGAAAGAAGATATTTTTATTTATAAATTTTAGACCCAGCCTTGGGAATGTAGAACTATCAAAAGTTTCTTTTCTATAAACCATTTTAGATAACATAGAGATATATATTATAAACTCTAAAAAAACAATTATTATTATTTGATTTTGTATTAGTGTAGATTTATATGGAGTTAATGATTCAGTAATTGTATTTGATTTATTATTTAAAAAACATATAAGGGTAGAGATGGATTTCAATCACTATATATATCTGTCTAAATTAATAATGAGACAGTTACAAATTTAGTAATTAGATTCAAAATAATTAAGTAATTAATAATGAGACAGTTACAAATTTAGTAATTATATTCAAAATAATTAAGTATATAGGAACATTTTAAAAATTTTGCAAACATAGTAAAATTTGTCAAATTCTATCAATGATATAAGTCTATCACCGATAGATTATGTTGCAAATATTGACATATCACTGATAGACCATACGAAGTCTATCAACGATACAAGTATATCAGTGATAGTTTTGCTTATTTGCAATTTTTTTAAAATGTTGTTATATCCTTAATTATTATTCCTAAAATGATCATCAATTGCAATTTTCCTCCAACAAAAGTGCTAAACTTAGTGATTTAACTAAAAATACAAATCACCACCATATATTCAAAACTATATGACCATATATCTTTTATTTTTTTGTTTTTTTTTGTTAAAACTTTATAAAAAGTTGGTGTCAAAATACAAATAGGAAAGTTAGAGGGATGTAATCATTTGGGTTTTTTTTTTGAAAAAAATAAACCTAAAAACATTTTTACAACCATATCTTGTTTTATTATTTAGACCAACATTCTAAAATAATTCAACCAAAATTTTAAAAAGAATTGTCAAAAATAGTAAATTTGACAAAATATTTATAACCTATAACAAAAATTTTAAATTCTATTCATAATAGAATTAATAGCCACTGATATGCATTGAAGTCTATCAGTGACTATTATTGATAGAATTTAAAATTATAGTTTATATTTTAATTTATTTTACTACTTTTAAAAACGTCTCAATTTTAGAAAGTAAAATATATGTTTTCTTTTCTATAAAAAATTATTTTTTCTTCTTCTTTTAGATTAGATAAGAAATCAAACGCATCGTACCTAAAAAAGATATAAATTATTATAAGAAATTTAGATAAAATAGACTTACTTGATTTAAAAAAGGAATATATATGTGCGTGTGAGTACATAATTAATTTAGTTGAGCCACTAATAAGAATTTTTATTAAGAAAACTAATATGAAGATTTTGATAAAAAAGTTATTATCACAATTAAAAATAAAAGTTATAAAGAATGAAAAATATTTAGGATTGTCCACACGAATTGGCCCAATCCCAAAAAGTAATAATTGTGATAATGATAAAATAACGTAGTATATTTGGAAAAATAGTAAACATAAAAAATAATTTGATTTTTAGAAAAATCGCTTAAGATAGATAGTTTTTTTTATAGTTTTTCAACCAATTTTACCTTTTGATCGACTGAATATCATTTTTGTTAGTTACAATGTATTTGTGAACCGTAAAACAATAGAATTATTATTGCAGTGTATTTGCATATTATTCAATTTTATAGTAATATTAAATAAATATTTATTTTATCTATTGATCTCATTTAACGAAAATATGTTAGATTCATGCCTTAAATTGATAACAAATTATTCTATTTATACATTCAAACCAAATCCTAAACAATTTATTTTTATTAATATATATATATATATATAATAATACATATTTAATTCACACCATTAAATCATTAATAATGCTATTCGATTTCATTCGAAGATTCCAAAATTTGAATTTAAAATAATATCTTTTACGTAAAATTATGCATTTTATACGATAACAAATTCATATAAATAATGTATCTTCCCTATTCTTAAGCATTATTTTATGAAATAAATGTTAATATAACGGCAATGCAATCATTTTACAGGAATAAGATGATAAAATTTTCATTAAACTAATGATACACACCTTAAATCCACGGAGAATATGGGAATAAAATCCTTTTATGTAATTATCATTAAATGAGTTATATTTTCCGGATATTATTTACTATCATTTAAAAATTGATTAAATTTTGATTTAAAACCACAAAAACACTAAAAAATATTACTCAAATGACAATATCCCAAAAAAGCCGTGAGAATAATATGATTTTTATTTGAAATTATTAATTGTACCAATTTCTCTACATAGTTTTTTAATCCGGTTTTTATTTTGGGGTACAAAGGTATTCGAATGAATTTGTTTTTTGTTTTGGAAATTCTTCCACGGCAACTGTCCACTTTATTGTTCGCATTTATATCGTACGCCTGTTTTGGAATTCATTTACCTTTATCGTCTATCGTTTCTTATAATGGCAATGCAATGTGTGAAGACTTTTTTTTATGGTAGATGGATAGAATATTCTCGATATATTGACTACCGTGTGGTTGATGTATTTGTTCCATGCTCATCTTCATTTTGAGAATTCTTACGGTGCATTCAAGATAGAATTTTTTCTTCCTTACATATTTTTGTGTGTCGCATTACTCTTTATTGGGATGGATGCAATAGTTTGAACCTTATTCGGATTGTTAAAGACAAGGACGTGTATTGGCTTATGTTGATTATGTCAAAATTCCCTGACAATAATTTTGTTTTGGTTGTTGATTCTATACTTGTTGGGTCGGTTGAAAATACATCGTGTTTCAATAATGAAGTAAATACACAGCAACTTGCACAATGTACGTATCACATATTATTGATGTTGATTCCTTTGATTCACCAAATGATGCAGTACCTATTAAGGTCAGAGTAAAGTTCAGAACTAAGTCAATAATGAAGAAAACGATTTATATGTTGGCTATGAACAATAGTTTTGAATTTGTTACAGTTAGGTCCAACCGCACATCATTTGACATTCAATTCAAAGATCTGTCGTGTTCATGGTATTTACGTGCTTATGTGTTAAAAAAAGTGATATTTGGATTGTTCGTAAGTTTACAGATACACACCAGTGTGCCGTTAATATTGTTAAAAATGATCACAGGTAAACATCATCCTGAATTGTTTCTGAGTGTACTACGTCATTTTTTAGATGAATGACAAGATGCATTGATTAGGAATACCCAGGTATAATTTATACATCAAATATTGTGTATTTGCTATTAGAAATTTTACTCATTTTGGAAATACATTGTAATTCTAATATAACATTTATTGCATAATTAATAGGAATGTATACGGCTGAAAAATCAGACGATGAAGGTCGATTCAAGTTCTATTTCATGGCCCTTGCAACTTCAATTGATGCATGGAATTATTGTGTGCCAATTATTTCAGTTGATGGTGCAGTGTTAAAGAACAAATATCTTGGTATGTTCATTTCTGCTTGCACTATTGATGGAAATTCTCAAATTGTGCCACTAGTTTTTGTTGTGGTTGAGTCAGAGAATGACTTGTCATGGACATGGTTTTTTCGCAATCTTAAAGTCGTTTTTGGAGAAAGTAAGAAAATGGTAATTGTGTCGAATGCTCACAAGAGTATAGAAAATTGGTTTAACCTTGTGTATGAATTAGCGGAGCATGGATTATGTGCATTTCATCTCTATAAGAACTTGAAAAAACACCATAAGTTGCTTCATATTAAGGAATCATTCCACAGTTGTGCTAGAGCTTATACCATGTTGATGTTTGAGTACTACATGAGAGAACTTGATAATCTCTCTCCATCAATTAGACATGAGTTGGAAGGTATCAGAAAACATAGGTGGGCTAGGGCATTTTTTAGGAAAAAGAGATACTCGGTTATTACAACCAATATTTCGGAAAGCACGAATTCTACATTGAAAGAATCTCGAGAATTACACATAATTAGACTTTTAGAATCAATACGTAGTTTGGTTCAAAAGTAGTTCTATGAACGTCGCACTAAATGAATTTTTCAACGTACGAAACTATCACTACATGCAAAAGATATGATTTGATATTTCTTAAAGGAAAGTCACTCAATGAATATAAGTTTTCTCAGGCCTTAAAAATAGTTGCAATTATTATTTGTACATGTTGGAATTTTTTGTCCTAAAACTCGTAGTTTGTAAATCATATTCTATTCAATAAAGTTGTTATTGAGAAATTAAATATTATAATCTTAAATCCAATAAATCAAAGTTCCAAGGCTATTTTTTGAATAAACTTGAACTTTATGTGTAAACATAAACGTGGATCAAGTTCGAGTATATAGCCTAAATAGTCTATAGTATATGAAATAAAGGTTGGGCGCCTTATTTTGAGAGACTATGGATGCGGCCCACTTTGTAGTACAAACGATGTGATCCTAATCGTTCATGTAGAGACATGAAAGTGGGGGCATCCTATGTAAAATGTTTACATAAGACTGAACCATGAATTAGTCATTTTTACGTTATAACACCGTTTACTGTTTAAAACTGACTATCTCAATTATTGATGACCTAGGTAACTTAGTCTTAATCCTGAGTTAACTATGAACTCCTGTTCATACGAGATTATCCTTAGATCTGCATAGGTGAGGGCAGCTCATCAGCGTTGGCCCAATAAGCCTCCCATTTCAGGGGTAAGATCGGGTGGATAGCTGGGAACATAGGGTACAAGATGGAATTCACTCCTACCCGCTTTAGGGTTAGTAGATAGGTTGCTCTCTTAAGCACTGAATCCAAGTCTTGAACAAGGGGCCCCACCCTCTCATTGGCCCGAGAGGGATTAAGTTTATAGGTTGAACCTTAAACAACAATATGTTCAATAGTGGATTAGTGGGACTTAAGGAGCAAGATGTAATCTTGGGGGTAAAACGGTATTTTGACCCAGCCAAGGTTACGAGCAACCTGTGAAGGATTAACTTACTGATTATGGTTTTATCAAATGGACACAAATATATCTATAGTGAGGGGAGTGCAACTACGGGACTTTAGTGGAATGACCCGTTAGTTAACGAATGTTGATTAACTCGGTTTAAAAGAGTTTAGCTAGTTAATCTTGAATCGTTGGAGCCCATGATCTATAGGTCCATTAGGTTCCTCTGCTAGCTCATATGGATTAAACTTAGAACAGTGTGATGAAATAAGTCGAATTGTTCGAATAGGGAGAAGAAAGGAAAACCGACATATACAGTGATATAATCGTCGGTCTTCTAATTAGAAATAGAGCTTTATGTTTTACATACTATAAGTATGAATGCGGATTCATACTAAGAAGCTCGGAATTGGTCAAAAATAGTAAAAAGTCAAAATGTTGACTTTTGACTTTGAAAAGTCAAACTTTGACCGGCCTTATATTCAAATGTGATTTGAATTTTGGAAAAATGAATGCGGATTCATGCTCGGGAGGTTGGAATTAGTCAAGACGGACAAAATGGTAAAAAGTCAAAATATTGACTTTTGACTTAGAAAAGTCAAAGTTTGACTTTTGACTAGAAAAATCTAATGACCATTTTACCCTTGGACTAAGTTAGTGGGAAAATCCAACATTTTGTTGGATAATCCCACTAACTCTTAGTGGGATATGTGGCTATATGAGATATAGACACCTAGCCCACTAAGTTCCACTAATTGTTAGTGGAATATTAGGTGTTGAGATTTGGCAATTGAATTGCATGCATTTTTGCATGTAATTAGGCTATAAATAGAGATGTTTTCAAATGTTGAAGGACTTTTGCCTCTTTTATCATTTTCATCATCTCAACAAAAGAAAAAAGAAAGCTTCCAATCTCATTTTATCTCCATTACTTTCTACACCAAAATTGGGTCCCACAACCCGGTTCTTTGTCTAGAGGATAGCAGTTGAGTACTAGTGGTGGTCTCGGGTAGAATTGGTAAGAAGACATCAAACCTTTTGTAAGCTTCAAAGGTAATACTTCTTAAAACCCTAATTTGATTAGTTTATGGTTACATGTTAATTGTGGCAATTAGGGTAGAAATTCGATTCTTTTTCCGCTGTGCATGACTTAGTTCTATCAGTACACTTATTTGTTAATGACATTTGATTTAACATTTGACAAATATATCTTGTAGATCAACATGAATTTGAAGTCCACCATCGTACGGAACAATTCACTGTCAATATTTTGGCTCGTACGTGCTCATGTCACCAATGGGACCTTGATTTGATCCCCTGCTCACATGCAAGTATTACCCTTTCTACAAGGAATCTTAACTTGCATATGTACACTAATAAGTTTTATTCTATTTCAAATTTGATAAACTTGTACAAGAAGACAATACATCATATTGGTAGTGTAGACCAAATTAAGAAAACATACCAAGGTGGCAACGGTGGACTTCTTCCGCCCTAGATCAAACGTCCAGCTAGAAAGCTTAAAAAGAAGGGATTTTTTATATTTTTAGAGAAAAAGGTGATTGTTCATTACAACAGGTGTGGTCAACGAGGTCACAATTGTAGATCTTGTAGAGAACTTATTCAGCATTAGGTTACCATTTAATAGTTTATATAAGTATCAGTTACAATTCTTTTATCACTTGATTTTTTTTATCTCGTACTAAATATTTGAATGGTTTGTTCATATAAAATTTTGCTTCCTTATTTAACATACAATGTATTTGTTGTATTTTATGCGTTACTGAGCATGTTCAATTATAAGGTATACTATATTGTGTTTTGTATGTTTCAACTATCAATCTAGATATATTCAGGTTGTCATAATATTGAATTCATGACATATATTATCTAACTGTGTAAATCAACTTATCGAGTTATTTGAACAACCATACTATATTTATGTACATGCAGACAAATTTAACCATTCCAAAGTACATCCAGATTTTGATGACCTGAATATCAAATACACTTTATTTTAACATTCACGTATCTAGAAATCATGATAAATTTTTATGACCTATTCTCTAACTGTGTAAATCGAACATATTGAATTCTTTCAACAATCATTCTATATTTATGTAAACGTATTTCATAGTTAACCATTTCATAGTACATTTAGATTTGATGATCGGAATATCAGATACAATGTATTTTAAGATTCACATATCTAAGAATTACGATAGATTTTGATTAAATAAACTAATATATATTGTTCCAATGTAAATAAAACAACAAAACAAAAGATATTGTCATAAATTGAAGAGTTAATAACATGAAATTTAATGAATAATTATCAAGTTTGACTCAGATGAAAATCAAATGATGGTATTCCTGGATATGCATTCTCCTTGTTGTTTGATGATATTTCTATTTCCTCTTTCGCAACAATATATATCATATTCCCTTCGTTGTTCGCTTAATCTTTGTACACTGCTTATCAATTAATATCTTCAGTCGCATATCCCTTTCCTCTGCCATCTTTAACAATTCACCCTTGGTTGTGTTCAGCTACAAAAACGAAGTGTACTGTATTTAATAACATAAGATTTATAAGTTACAAAGTATAAATAGGCATATTGTAGTACGAGGTATTCTTACGTGTTTTAATATAACCCTTGTTGCTGGCTTTGTTTCGTCTATATTTGAGAGTCGGTCCTTAGTTGGAAAACTTCCTTTAACCTACAATTTGGTAGCACAATAAACTTCAAATGTACCACGGTCTAAATTTTGAAGCCGACATTCATATTTATTTATATTAGTACCTTTGCCATTTGTTGTCTTTCTGTTTTCCTTCTTAAGTTTTTTTGCATTTTTTTCAGTGTGCTTGCTGTTGAACCTAAGGAGGATTGACCCTGTGCATAGTAATATTTTATAAAGCATTACCTAACTCATTAACAGAGTACTCAAACACATACAACATAATCAATGCAAACACATTGTATTTTTGTAACTAATGCCAATAATTAAATATATCCATACATATTGTATTCAGTATGGTCTATGTATCCCTTTGACATACAATAGAATCAAAAAGACTATATTCAATATTGATGAATGTTTTAATGACAATATAACATCAAAAAGATGTATATAAGGAAGAGTTGGAAATGTAATGCCATAATAATTAATAATCCTTAGAACATCAGTAATCCACTGTACCAATTGTAAGTTGTCTTCTTCTTTTTGTTAATTTCATCATATATAATACTTTCATTGATTAATCTAATCAGCTCATTTAGTTCTTCATCTGCATCATATGTGGCCTTTCATCATATTTACACGGTTTAGCTTTAAACATTTTCAACATAATGTAGTATAATTTACTTTATGAATCACCTTATACGGTGGTTGATCTCCATCTTGCCTACTTTTGGGACGTATTATATTGTTTCTGATTTTGTTTATGTTGGTTGTCCACCGGATGGCCCTCCCAATCCTTGACTCTCACCTCTAGCAACCCCTTCACTTCCCTTACTGTGGTCATTGTCGTCCCTTTTATCAAGGCCCTTCTGATGCATCAAGTCTGTGCTCAGGTATTCAGCTTTATCTTCTTCTTCTTCGTCCTCTTCCTTTCCCTCATCTACCTTACCAAGGTGCTTTTCAAATGACCTTGGCCCCTAAATTACATATACAGTGTAATTTAAAATTGAAGTTCATATACACACAATTAGATAAGTAACTTATAGTTTAAAGATCATGCTTACCTCATATTCGGTTGTCTTATGTGCACCTGAAGTTGTATCTTTGTTTCCTTTTTATCTCATCAACAACGTTGTTTAACATTCCAAGCAGTTCTTCAAATTTTATGTTCACTGACTCCTCCATAGTCTTCAACAATCCAACCATTTCCTCCATGTTTTTTTCCATTTTTTCCTGCGTCTATTTAACTCTACAGACTTGGCTAGTCCATCAATCTGACTAGTAGATGGCATGCCTCTACTAAGCGACACGTGAGCTACACGGTCAACTTTTTGGACATTTGTAAACTTCTCTTCTGCTTCTCTCAGAATCGCTTTTTATTCCTCAAGGAATGGCATGAAGTATGGCTTGCTCAATTCTTCAGGTGTAGCAAAGATTGGTGTTAGTTCAACCTGTTTGAAGAAGAAAAAATAAGTTACAACTACAAATGATTATCTACGTATAAAATATGTTGTAAATTCAGTTTCATATCGTTGGTGAATCAAAGACCTTCTGTTGTAGGTCCTTCCATTTTGGTTGTGTGTTTGTTGCCTAATTTATTATCTGTTGCAATTCATTTGAGATCCATGTTGAAAAAAAGTTTGGTGGCGTACTAAATGTTGAAATTACCTCGTACGCCCAACACTAGGATCAGAAAAATGAACCCTCCCATCAATAACCCTGTTTCTCATTTGTTGCACACAACCCTATTCATAAATTCTAATAGTAGGTCAAAAGCTACCCTTCTCCAAGGATAACTACCAAACAGTTCATCATCATCTACCATTAAGACATAGTCCCACTCAATACTCAAAGACTCTTGTCTTGGCAGTAGAAAGCTCTCTAGGAAGTATAACTTGGCCATTTGTATTCTGTCCTTATCTGTTCCAGCCATGCTTATCTTGAACATAGTGTTCAAATAATGTCTTGTCACAGATTTGAGGGTCTCAAAATAAATCATTTTCAACCTTCCTCCACCATTTATATCTTTTGTATTAAGTTCTGGTACTTTACTGCAATTCAGGCCTGTTATCAAGGTAATATCCCTCAGTCCAAATTTCAGTACCCTACCCTCTTTCAAGAAATGTAGGTGGGTGGTCGATTTTGACTTGCACATACGCTGAATTAGGTGCAACAGTAATTGGTGTAGATAATGTATTTTGTCCTACATTTTTCATACTTTCTCACTCCCACTTTCTCTCACTCTCCCACTTTTTTCCAGTCTCTCACTCCACTTCTAAAAGTAAACGATCAATCTTGCCCTAAACCTTGGCCTATATAAAGAGAAAGAGAAGATTCCTTCTAAGGAAGATTTTTATATAAAAGATACACGTAAGAAAAATCTTTTCATCATTTGGAAAGAGATTCAGAGGATCAATAAAGAAGCATTTTGTTGATTTAAGGCAGACATGTTGGTAAGTTTTTTTTTTTTAAATTAAGTCCAATTAATTACTACGACTTGAAATATTTTTTTCATGGTTGATGATTCTACGTTAATTATTTGACACACATTTTGGCAATTGTGTAAATTATTGATTTGAATTATCATTAATTAATTAGTATCATGTATCTTGGGTTAATTATTTGGCATTCATTTGGTTGCTATGTTAATTATTCATTTGAATCACTCATTTGGCTCATATGTTAATTATTCATTTGATTAATTAATTAGTCTGTTGTGTTAATTATTTGCATATGTATTAATGTGTTAATTCTTCATTTGGCATCCTGCATTGATTAATTAGCATGTTGACCTATTTTAATTACTTGGCACCTATTTGACATTATGAGTTAATTATTTGCATTTGGTTAATTATTTGGCATCCATTTGGCCTCTTGTTTTAATTACTATTGTGTTAATTATTCTCATGTATTGATTAATTAATCATCATCCTACATCATGCGATCATTATTTGACATCCATTTAGATATTGCGTTGTTTATTTGCATCTTGTATTAATTAATTAAGCATGTTGGCCTACTTTAATTACTTGATTATGCATTCTGAGCTAATTATTTGCATCTACATTAATTAATTAGCCTCATTTTAATTATTTGGCACCCATTTGACATTTCGTGTTAATAATTATTCATTTGACATTGTGCATTAATTAATTAGTCTGACGTCATGGGTTAATCAACTGATTTGCATTAATTAATAATTATTTTGCATCATGTTGCCTTAATTAATTATTTTGCATACTCCTTTCTTAATTAATTATTTTGCATTTTGTTATCTTAATTAATTATTTTGTATCATGGTGCCTTAATTAATTGTTTTGTATCACTGCCTTAATTACTTATTTTGCATCCTACAACCTTAATTAATTATTTTGCATCGTGTAGTCTTGCATTATTTTTGCATAGTTCTTATATCATGTATGTATTTATTTTATGTATTTATTTTATCTCAACATATTACATTAAAGTATTTCTCAAACTTCACAATGTTTTGTTATTATTATTATTTATTTTCCAATTTAAAATATAAAAGTATTATTTTTTATGGATTTTATAATTTAAATTCCATGAATACATTAAATTTCTCAATTTGAAATTTAATTAATAAATTGTCATTAAAATTATAAACACATTTCATATTTTAAATGAGACTGAGTAGTGTTTTTTATAAATTTATTAATTTTGAGATACATGAAATTTCTCATTAGACACATATGATGGAGATTAAAATATCAAAGTTTGGTATTTTAATATTCTTGAGTTGATATAAAAAAAATCTTTTAAAACAAAAATAAACTTCATTTTTCTAATGGCTCCTATGCCACCCATAATTATCAATTAATGCTTATGTTTTACTTTCTTCGATGTAAATTGATAACCATGGCTCATATGTCACCCATAATTATCAATTCATCTCTACACACAACTAACTCCCGAACTTAAAATCTCATGAATTTACATAGACAATCTTTTTTATTCATTTTTTCTTTGGGTGACCTATTACACCTTAATATGGTTGGTGGCGACTTCAAAACTATTTACTTGAATTAAATAAACGATGGAGGTTGGCCGCTCCGCGTAGCGATCACGTCGCGACAACTTGGCGACTTCATCGGGGACTTAAAAAGTGTGTAAAAGAGTCGAGCTAGTACAATTTTTATCTTTTATTCTTATTATATTATAATATGTTGGTTCATTTAATCATTTTTTTTATTTGATTCATATGTAATATTTTGTACTATGTTATTGATAAATTTTTTTATATGTCATCATGCATTTACACTCACTCACAAGCCTTTTACCCAGACTACAACCTTATAGGACTAGAATTGGGGATGGAGTAGTGTTGATCTTCGAGGGGTTTCGACTCCCATACAGGCACATGAAAAATCCTCGCTCAGATTAATTCTTTTGTTATTTCTTAAATAACGTTAGAATAAGTTTGATGGTCTTTTCCTTCTAGGAGTTTAGATGATACAAACACCATGTCATTTTCTTTTTGGCATATTTTATCCAAAAGTCAAAGTGTGTAAAGTATTATTTTTAAAAAAAACAAAGTTTCACATTTTTATAAAATTTGAAATCATACATATTTCTTTTTTTTTTAGAAAAAAAAGGTTTAATTATAGTATTTTCTACAATATTTTTTTAAAACGAAAATTTAATTTAAGTTATTATTTATCTCGATTTCTTTGAAATTGGGTTTTTGGTTTCAACCATAAGGAGAGTAGTGTCATGTTGAGGTGTATGAAAATTTTTGATTTACTAAAATTAAATAATTAAAATAATAATAATAATATAAGGTGAGTAATGCTTACAATTGCATGAAAACATTCACATTCTATAAAATAAAATAATTTTTTTAAAAAAAATAAGGAGAGTAATGCTTACGCATGAAAATCTTATTTAATTTTTCTTTTCATTTTTTTTCATTTTTCATTTTTTATTTTATCACTTTATTATTATTATTATCGTTATTATTGTTATTATTTGTTATTATTGTTCTTGTTGTTCTTGTTGTTCTCGTTGTTGTTATCGTTGTTGTTATCATTGTTATGCTTATTATTCTTATTATTGTTGTTATTATTATCGTTATTATTATTGTTATTATTATGGTGCAAAGTGATTTGACTATATCTTTTTGTCATAATTGTGCAGAAAAATAAACAGTGTTGAAATACTAAGATGTCTAATATGTCAGTGCATTCATCTTTCAAATCTAAGTTTGATGAGCTAAGTGATGTTCTTAAATGGGCTGAAGAGACACAACAAAAATTTGGGGATAGCATAAACCATTCTTCTCAAGTATCAGTACTATCCAAGTGTCAGCTCTCTTTTACACAAAATGATTTAGCAAAACTAAATATGATTTGGGAGGCATTGACACCTCAATGGAGATTCATGTTTTCGTAGAAGTATGGACATATAGCAGAGTTGATGTACATACCGATGAATCATATATTGCTTTAAGAGCCATAAATAATTTTTGAGATCGAGCATATAATTGTTTCACATTTGGGTCGTGTGATTTACTGCCAACCATAGAAGAATATCAAGCTATGCTTAGCATGCTTGACAAGGAAAGGGAAATTGTTTATTTCTTTAACCCTAAGCAAACAAAAAAAAAGGACTTTGTCAAAATTTTTAGAAACCGTCCATGCCACTGAAATTCAGAAACATATAAAAGTTAAGGGTGGAGAAGAGAATGTGCCATTTGACTATCTATTAATGATGACACAGACGTACATTGATGAAGACAAAGGTCTTGCTCTCTTGGCATTATGCATTTATGGAGCGGTGATTTTTCCTAAAGCAGAAGGTTATGTCGATGGGAAAGTGATCAGATTATTCTTTGAAATAGAACGAGGAGTCGATCCTATTATACCTATATTGGCTGAAACTTTTCGATCCCTTAACTTCTGTAGAAATAAAGGTGCAGGAAAATTGAATTGTTGTGTTCCTTTATTATATATTTGGATACACAGCCATATCAAATTTCCGGCAGAGTTTAGGTGTCCAAAGTTAGAATTCAGTAGCCCATGGAATTTAATGCGAAACACAATTAGTGAGTTTGGTATGGCAGTTTGGAACCCAACATATCCAAAGAAGGAGACTTGGGTGTCTTTCTTTTCAACGTTGAGTTCTGAAGATGTCATATGGAAAGCCCAATGGATGCCTTTGAAGGCAAGTAATTTACAGATGTGGAGATTTTCCATAGTGTGCCATTGTTGGGACCGTGGGGAGGTGTTAACTATACACCATTGTTAGTTTTGCGTCAAGTTTGGCTCAAACAGTTTATACCACCAACTCATAATTTACAAGACTCTTGATTTTGCATACGATCATGAAGATTGTCAAAGGAAAAAAACATCGAGCAGTATGTGCATGGAAGTCTGTGAGGAAGATAAAAGACAAAGGACACTATGAAGGGGTTACTAGTGGATATGAGGCATGGTAGACAAACAGAAGGAAGAATGTAATATATACCTTAAGGGAGGCAGTTGAAAGGGTAGAAGAGATGAGCTCTGAACAACCGGACTAGTGGGTTGAAATGGCCATTAAATTATATGAGAAAAATCAACTGTTAGAGAAAGGGAATGAGAAACTTCAAAAGGAGACGAGCCAATGGATATATCATGCGACTTTTTTGCAGAAAGAGCTTGAAAAGACCAAGAGTTTCTTAAAAAACCAAGATAAATTAGAAAAGAATCTTGAGGTGTTAGATGAAGAGATGAGGCGAATGAATAAGTCGAATAGAAGTTTGAAAAATGAAAAGACAATATTACAGGCAACAGTAGAATCACAAGATGAATATATTAAAGACTTAGAAAGCATGAAGGAATATTATCTCGAGCTTGTCAATGATTTGAAATCGTCAATTGGTAAACGGGAAGCACAAATAGTAGATTTGGAAGTACACAATTGTTCTCTACGCCAAACTGTCGATAGCCTACATGTGAAGATG
Organism: Cucumis sativus; assembly: GCF_000004075.3. NCBI lineage: Eukaryota > Viridiplantae > Streptophyta > Magnoliopsida > Cucurbitales > Cucurbitaceae > Cucumis > Cucumis sativus. Next base: position 22,138,817 of record NC_026658.2, read on the forward strand.
GTCGAGCACTCTGAAGATTATAAGATACTGAAAAATTATGCTGATTCCTTACACCATCAACTTACTGCATTTCAAAATTCAAGTGAGAGAATAGTGCAAGAATACAAATTATTGAAGACAGATTACATGCAAATGAAGGTTGATTATGACTTGCAAAGGAGAGATTTTCAAGCGTTCGTTGAACGTGTAGATCAAACAATTGGATTTCTCATAATAGTGTCTAGAACAGCAAATGATTTTGCAGAATGAGCAACTGATTTAAGGATTAATTTTTTCTCAATAGAACCTCATGCAGATGATCTGAATAGATTCTTAAAGATGATATGCAGAGAAATTGGACATTTTGGTCGTTTTCATTAGGCTGTTTATTTTGCTATTATGAGCAATGAGAGTTGTTGTTATTGCATTTCGTTTATTATTCTTATTATTATTTATTTTAGTTTGATTTTTATTTTGTCAAGTTTATATTTTGTGTGGATTTATTGTATTTGAATTTATTATTTAATAAATTTTTTTCTCTCTTTCTTTCCTTTACTCTTTGATCTTTAAAGTTTTTCAAAATAATCATAGGAAAACATAGCTCATCCTACTCCAATTCGCCATCCTTATAATACATGGCATAAAAGTCGAATCATGAAAGAAAAGGATAAAGACATGGATAAAATGAGGCAAGATATTAATAATCTTGGGGAATAAGTTTCAAAAATACTGGAATTGCTTTCAGCAAGAAAATGGAAAGTTGTCGTAGAAACAACATAATCAAGCAATTCAGTTCAAAACACCGATGATGCCATTTATCCCTTAGGATTTACGCCACGCCACATGAATGTTCCACAGTTCCAAACCACTCAACGCTATGTTGCTATGAATACACTTTTTGTTGTTCCACCTCCTGTCCCAGATATAGAACAATTGGAAGCTCAAGCTAAAATTCAAGACACGGGACAAAATGAGAACACTCCAGTTAAGCAAAAACTAGATGTTTTGGAAAAAAGGTTGCGAGCAATTGAAGGGACTGATGTTTATGGAAATATAGATGCAACACAGTTGTGTTTAGTACCGGGTTTGATCATTCCAACAAAGTTTAAAGTTCCAAAATTTGACAAATATGATGGAACATCGTGTCCAATGAGTCATCTTAAAATGTATTGTAGAAAGATGGTAGCGCATATTGGTAATGATAAATTGTTGATCCATTGCTTTCAGGACAGTTTGACTGGTCCAACTACTCGATGATATATTCAATTAGATAATGCACACATTAATGTTTGGAAGAATTTGGCTGATGCATTTCTAAAGCAATACAAACATAAATTGATATGGCTCCAAATCGTTTAGACCTGCAATGTATGGAGAAGAGGAGTTCAGAAAGCTTTAAAGAATAGGCTCAACGATGGAGAGATATGGCCCAGAGGTTCATCCACCATTAACAGACAAAAAAAATGACATCTATGTTTATGAATACTTTGTGGGCGTCGTTCAATGATCGAATGATTGGTAATGCTACAACCAATTTTTCTGACATTATTGTTATTGGTGAAAGAATTGAATATGAGATAAAGCACGGGAAGTTAATAGAGACTTCAACTGAGTATGGTGGATTAAAGAAAGTATCAACATCTAAGAAGAAACAAGGTGAGGTTCATACAATTGGTTTTCCTAATTCAATGAACCACAAATCGACTTTTGGCCAAAGAAAACATGACCAAAATTTTCCTTCATATATAAGCAATGTCACTCATATCTCTTATAACAATTACGTACCAGCTCACTCTCTCTTTGGAGCTCCAAAACCTGTTAATTGAAACTCTTCTCGACCATTTGTACAAGGTCAGGGTAGCAAGACCAACTCAGATACATGGTGATTTGATCCAATTTCCATGACGTAGACATAGCTTTGACCTCAGCTAATTTAGAATCGTCAGCTAGCTCCTATCCCAATAAATCCTATACAACCTCCGTATCCAAAATGGTATGATTCAAATGCTTGATGTGATTATCATGCCGAAGGAGCGGGACACTCAACTGAAAATTGTTTAGCTTTGAAAAGGAAGGTGAAATCTTTAACTAATATTGGATGGTTAAGCTTCAAAAATGATGGTGAGAAACCGGATGTCCACAACAATCCACTTCCTAATAATGAAAATTCAAAGGTGAACGTTGTAGATTGCTTTGTTGAAAGCTGTAAAAATGAAGTTCATGAGATAGTGATGCCTATGGAAACACTTATTGAAGGTCTTTATGAAGCAGGATATGTTAGATTGGAATATTTGGACCTCAACATAAGATACGAAGGATATGATGAAAGCAGACATTGTATATTCCATCAAAGAGTTCCACAGGCCACGTTATCCAACAATGTCGTAAATATAGATCTAAAGTACAACAATTTATGGATTCAAAGATACTCATGGTATATGGAGGACAAGGAAAAGATGAGATGAAAGACAATAAAATATGTACATTAATGGGTGAAGTTGAAAAAAAGGAAAATCCCTTTTTACCAAGGCCTTTGACAGTCTTTTATCAAGAAAGTCGTAATAAGTCAACTTCAAGCAATCTAAACAACTCACTATCCAAGTACCAAGCCCTTTCAAATTTAAGGGTCTGAAAGCAGTGCCGTGGCGGTATGATTGTCAAGTCATTAGAGGTCCTTCAATTGATAATATTACAGGAATCAGGGGGACAACTCGAAGTGGAAGATGTTATAAACAAGATAATTTAACAGCTCCTTCAGGTAGTTTGACACTGGGGCAAGGGAGGAAAAATGAGAAAAGAAATGTGAATGAACATGACAAAGAGCAAGATGTACAGATGCCTATCATAGCAAAAGATATAGAATGCAAAAAACTTGTTACGAATGAGGAAGCAAACGAATTCTTGAAAATAGTAAAACAAAGTGAGTATAAGATCATAAAGCAAATGCATCATACTCCAGCTCGAATTTCTTTATTATCTTTATTTTTGAATTCAGAGTCTGATCGCAAAGTGCTATTAGATATTTTAAACAAGGGACATGTTGGACATGACATTTCAGTGGAAAAGTTTAGTGGAATTATTAGAAACATTACGTCTTCAAATTCCATAGTCTTCACGGATGATGAAATTCTTCCTGAAGGTTTAGGCCATATAAAAGCACTTCATATTTAAGTGAAGTGCAAGGACTATGTCATAGCCAGAGTTTTAGTGGATAATGGTTCAGCTCTTAATATAATGTCTAAATCTACACTATTGAAGCTTCTAGTGGGCACGTCATACATAAAATCAGGCACTATGGTTGTGAGAGCTTTTGATGGGTCATGAAGAGAAGTAATTGGTAACATTGAATTACCAATCAAAATTGACACTGCTCACTTTGTATTTGATAAAAACGCAATGATCCAACATGTTCATGTAGTTAACATGCGAATGAGGGTATTATATGCAATGAGTTTGCAGCAGACCAGACCGCGAAATAGTAACCACTAGATGTAACTTCGTTAACTAGTTAGGTTTCTGTTTCACTAGGATGACCTAAGTAACTTAGTCTTAACCCTGAGTGTGTTATGAACTTCTGTTCGCGAGGGATTATCCTTTGATTTATACGGGTGAGAGTAGCCAGATAACTGACTAAATAAGCTTATCATTTTGGGGACAAGACCGAGGTGGGAGCTGGAAACATAATTACACAAGATGGAATTCACTCATTCTCTACTTTAAGGTAAATAGATGAGTGCTCCCGTAAATGATGTCTCCAGGTCTTGAACAAAGGGCCTTGTCCTCTCTATGGCACGATAGGGGTTTCTGTTTATTGGTATGACCATAAACAGGTTGTTTATTGGAAGAGCACTAGTATTTAAGGATTATAGGTAACCCCGGGGTAAAACAGTAAATTGACTCAGCCGGTGTTACGAACACTCGTAAAAGACTAACATACTGTTATTAGTCTATATTCATAGACACAAAAATATATCTACAATTAGAAGAGTTCAGCTATGAGTCTTTAGTTGACTGTACACACAATCAACAAATATTGATTAATGTGATTAATGAGTTTAGCTAATTAATTTTAGATCATTGTAGCTTCTGATCTGTAGGTCCATTAGGTCCCCTTCATAGCTCGTAAAGGGTAATGAGATTTATTTATATTGGTTGTAATTTGAAATGTTCAAAATTACTTTTGGATATAAAGTTTGTGAAACTTTACTATATAAATTTAATTTTGGATATGATTCAAAATTAATTTATGAGAGAAAGAGCATTTGAATAAGTTCAAATATTAATTTAATTTGAATTCGATTCATTTAAAGTTATTGGTTATGAGAGAAACTTATATTTGAATGTGATTCAAATTTAATTTAAGTTAAATATAAGATATTAATTAATAATTTAGTTTTATTTAATTAAATTTATAAGATAATATTGGAGAGATATTCATTTAAATAAGATTTGAATAAAATATTAATTAAATTTGATTTAATTAATTATAATGATATAATTCTATAAGATATTGGTGAGATATTTATTCAAATAAGATTTGAATGAAATAATAATTAAATATGATTTAATTAATTTTTAATTAATTAGTAAATTTCATAATAGAATCTCATGATTCTCTCCTACTTATTTTCCTATTCCAACAAGGAAAGAGAGTTATAAATATCTAGAAGAAAACAGTTTTCTTAAAACGAAATTCATTAAGAAGAAAAAAATCAAGACTTTTTCTCTCTGCAAAAAGAAAAGAGTTTCTCTAAACCTTTTTCCCATCTCAATTGGTTCTCACAAACTAATCTCATCCCAGAGGATAGAAAGGTCTCCGACGGATGGTGTCCCCAATTCGATGATTTGTAGATTCAGAGACGTTATCAAAAATAAATTTTCTGTATCCTTTAATTTAAAAGCATGATTAGTTTTTATTTAGAATTTTGATTCTAAAATTTAACCAATGTACTGGTATTTTAAGATTCCCAAATTAATTTGAGAAATGGTTCTTTAAATTCTTCCGCTGCCATAGGGCTTTTATCCCTTCAACATGGACATGTTGGTAGATAACACTGGAGCATACTCAACTTTCTCATTCATGAATGGTTTTTCAGGATATAATCAAATTAAAATGGTTGAAGAAGATAGAGGAAAAACAACATTCATTACCTTTGAGGAACATTCTGCTACAAAGTTGTCGAGTCGTGATCGCAACGCGAAGCTGGACCTCCCCGTTTATTTAATAAATATAAATAAATAATTTTAGAGTCGCCACCAACCATATTAGGGTGTGATTGGTCATCCAAAAAAAGAAAAAAAATTGATGGTCTGCGTAAATTCATGAGATTTAAGTTTGGGAGTTAGTTGTGTATAGGGAAGGTGTTAGCACCCTACAACACCCTTAAAATGGTTACCTAATTTTATCTTTTAAACTAAATTATAGGGTTCACAAAACAAAGTTTTTATTTAGGTTTTATTTAAATGTCTCAAGTTTATCAATTCACATCAAATAAAATAAAACCTAAGCATGAATTAATAATTATGGGTGGCATAGGAGCCATTAGAAATGACGAAGTTTATTTTTGTTTTAAAAGATTTTTTTATTCAACTTAAGAATATTAAGATAACAAAATTTGATATTTTAATCTCTATTATAGGTGTTTAATAAGAAATTTCATGTATCTAAGAATTAATAAATTTATGGAAAACACTACTAAGTCTCATTTAAAATATGAAATGTGTTTATTTAAAAAAAATCTATTAATTAAATTTCAAACGGAAAAATTTCATGTATTCATGGATTTTAAATTATAATATCCATAAAAAACAATATTTTTTCTCCAATTTACATTTTTATATTTAAAATGAAAAATCAATAATAACAATGACAAAACATAGGATGCAAGATAATTAATTAATACAACACATGCAAGATAATTAATTAATTCAAAAGGATGCAAAATAATTGATTAATGCAGAATGCGAAATAATTAATTAATGCAGAAAGATGCAAAATAATTAATTAATGCAGAAATATGCAAAATAATTAACCAGGTCAGGTCAGAGTAATAAATAATTAAACGAGAATGTCAAATTGATATCAAATAATAATTAACCGTAGAATGTCAAAGTAGGTATAACACAATATGTAAATAAATAATTACAGCCAAATGAATATCAAATAATTATATCAAGATGCATACTGATTAATTAATTAATACATCATGCAAATAATTAGAATGAGTGAGTGTCAAACAATTAACTCAAGATGCCAAAAATTAAATACGTCAAATACAGGTTGCTAATTAATTAATAGGCCAAATGGAAAATGGGTGTTGCCAAATACAGAATGCTAATTATATCATAGATAATTATTAACATGGATGCTATATGGATAACAGTAATTATTAACACAATATGTCATATGGATACAAGTAATTAACACAGACGGTAAAATGGGTGCCAATGAAGAATGAGTATTACCAAATACATGATGTTAATTAATTAATTATGCATAATTATTAACGCAGAATGTCATAGGGATATAAGTAATTAATACATAATGGAAAATATGATACCTAGTAATTAAAAAGAAATTAACATATAATGGAAAGTAGGATATCCAGTAATTAAAAAGATGCAAATAATTAAATTAGCATGTCAAATGACTGTAAAATGATTAACACAACAGTTAATTAATGAGTTATTTAAATGAATAATTAAGACAACGCCCAAATAAGTGTCAAATAATTAAAGCAGTATCATCAAGTATGAATAAAAAAACACACCAACAGATCTGTCCTTAAATGTAAAAGGTTCTTTCTTGATCATCTTTAACTCTTCACCTCTTCCCAAATTCCCAAATAATAAAAAATTCTCTTTTTCCTCTCCCTTTTTTAAATCTTCTCCTTCTCTTTTTATAGAACAAGGTCCATTGTTTTTTAGATAATGAAGTGGAGTGCAGACTACAGAGAAACAGCTACTCTATAGAGAAACGGGAAGAAGGTGGGAGAGTGGGAGAAAGTGATAGAGTGGGAGAAAGGGGGAGAGTGGTGACGAAGAAAAATGGATGGTTGAGAAAAAATAGGAAAGGAAACAACCCTTTTATTTTTATTTTTATTTTTATTTTTAAATGTATTTTTTATTATTATTTTGTTTTAAAATATAAATTTAAATTCAAATTCTTTTTCCTTTTCTTTTATAATAAATAAATAAATATATGACAAAATACGGTATCTACAAAAGTAATGCCTTTTGGTTTGAAAAATGTCGAGGCAACATATCAGCAAGCAATTGTTACACTTTTTCATGATATGATGCATAAGAAAATAGAGGTGTATGTTGATGATATGATTGCAAAATCCAATGCAAATGAATATCATGCAACTATACTCCAAAAATTATTTGATCGGTTGAGAAAGTATCAATTGAAATTAATTTCATCCAAATGTACATTTGGGGCAACCTTAGAAAAACTGTTGGGATTCATTGTCAGTGAAGAATGGATCATAGTAGACCCAAATAAAGTGAAGGCTATTATGGAAATGTCATCCCCTAAAACAGAAAAAGAAGTTCGAGGTTTTCTTGGAAGATTGAACTACATATCTAGATTTATTTTGCATTTGACACCAACATGCGAACCAACCTTCAAGCTTTTACGTAAAAACAATCCAGGAAAATGGAATGAGAATTATGAAGAAGCTTCCAACAAATTAAGTAGTATTTGCAGAGCCCACTTGTATTGATACCTCCAGCTCCAGGGCGACCATTAATTCTATACTTAACAGTATTAGAAGGTTCTATGGATGGTGTTCTAGGACAATATGAATTATTAGGGAAGAAAGAACATGTTATTTATTATTTGAGCAAAAAAAGCATCGATTATGAGTCAAAATACTCAATGTTAGAGCAAACTTGTTGTGCTTTGGTATGGACTGCTCACCGTTTGTGGCCATTTAATCTTTTAAGCTTGTTGAATGAGAAATTTTAGACCAATTGAAAATTGCTACGTTATTTTTTAAATTAATGACGAAATTTTAAATATTTAAAATTGAAACTAATTAAAACTTCACATGTGTTTCAAATTAAAATTGAAAACATAAATTTGACGAGTTCTTATAACACTATAGGACCATTGAGCTCAAAAATTGATTATTTCGATTTAATTAAACATTATTATTTGTGCTAGAGTTCAATTGAACTAAAAAAAAATAAGCTTAATATAGTTCATATGCTAAATAAAGCTTAAATTCATATGGTTGGGCCTAAGGAGCCATAGAGGGTCAGTTTCATGGACTAATTAGGTCCAAGCTTACAAAGTCCACGTGAGAATTCTATAAATAGATGAGTTCTCTTCATTTGTGAGAGTTCATAAAAGTTTACACTCTAGAGGGTTTAGAGAGAAATCTTTATAATCGAAAGACTCGAGACTGAAGTTCCTTTTGGAGATACAAACATACTTCTAAGACTTTAACTTCAAGAAGATCACACACTTTGCTTTCTCAAATCAAGTGTATGCATTCAACCGATAAAGAAATAAAAGATCAAGTATTAGAAATCGAACCATGTCACATCAAATCAACACAAATACAACATCAGTTGAACTACATGAAATACTTTCAACTTTGTAAAAATAGTCATTACACTTTAGTATGCAACAATTTAGTCATTGTACTTTTAAATTTATGACATTTTATCTACTAATGTAAAAAAATGGAGATTTTTTTTTTTAAAAAAAAACTATTTACACTTCATAAAAAAACCACTTGTGTATGAAGTGTAAATATTTTATTCATTTTGCTATTTTGGACAATTTCCTAAAAAAGTCATAAAAGTTTGATGTCACTTCTATGAGGTAGACTTTGTATTTTATAAAAATGTTGAATGTAATTAGTTTATGGTGCGTGTAACAAAATGAAAAAGCCTATGAATATGATCATTTTTTTTTAAATATAGTAGGTTGCCTTTCCTTCTCATTATCTATCTTTTCTTCCTCTTCTGCAATTCTTTTTCTTTTCATCGTTTTTTTTTTCTCTTTTTCTTATACAATTTTTCTTTTATTTTTTTCAAAATGTTATTTGCTTTAAAATTGTTTACCAAATATAAAATATGTATAACAAAGAATCTTTAAAAAGTCACTTAGATTTGAGTAGTCAAATTTAAACAATCAAATATAAACCAAAATATCTTGAAAAAAAAACCATTTAGGTCAAAATCGTTTAGATATTTCGCTACCCAAATTTAAATGATCAAATCTAAACAATCGTGTATCAAAAAAATCTTGAAAAAAATCTTTTACATGATCGTGTACCAAACAATAGTCAAATTTAAACGATCGTGTAAGAAAGAATAGTCAAATTTAAACAATCGTTTACTAAATATATGTTGGGTGTCAATTAACCACATGACATTTTTTTTTTGTATATTTCATTGTGGGTATATGGGTTTTTCCATTTTTGAAATTGTTCTAATTTACCGCTTTTCCGTTCATTAGTTTATTGGTTTATTTATGAAAAAAAAAGATGTTACTAAATCTTTTAACTCTATTATGTAGATTAAGAATTAAATTACAACATAGTAAACATTGCATAGAGTTTAATTGTAATGAGTAAATTGTAGAGAAATTAATTTAGATATGTGTGGAAGTGGAGCATATAAAATATAGTTTTGAATGTTTGGGCTATACGTTATGAGGCCACCGACAAAAGCGTTTAAAAAGCTCCTCCAAGTCACGTTGTTTCAATAAATAAATAAAAATCTATACTATTATCTCAATAATCAATAAACCTTCACCTTCACCTTCACCTTCACCTTCACCTTCACCTTGGATTTGTATATAAGGTTTGTTGCTTTCCACTACCCACGGCCTCTCCTCCATCTCTATTCCTCTTTTTCCTTCTTTCAAAGTTACGGTTTCCTATTCTTCCATCTCTCTCGTCTCCTCTTTTTCCATCTTTCGTCTCCCCTGCCTTGTCAGTCACACCCCTTCTCTCCTTCTCTTCCATCTCCTTTGCCTCACTAGTTGCCACCCACCACCAGTCAGCTCCTTCTCTCTCATATCCTCTCTCCTGCCTCCATCTCTCTTACTCTTTAGCCATCCAAATCCATTTAGTCGATTTCATAGAATTTATAACTAACTTTTATGGTTTGATACTCTCATAAATTGTTGAAATTATAAACTATATAAAACTAAATTCTAAAAAATCAACTTCTGTAAGTCTCCATCACATAACAAGTAAAAATGTGACAGAAAAGCAAGCTAAGAGTTTTAGTGTGATTCTCAAAGTCAAACAACCAACCTCTTTGGGATAATACCTTGGGATGTCATCCCAAGCAGATCGTCTTAAGCACATAATTTTTCAAAATGTGAAAGATAGATTCTGAAAAGCCCTTCAGAATTGGAGGAACACCTTTTTCTCTTCTTTACGGAAAGGAGGTTCTCAGCAAGTCAATTGTTCAAGTGATTCCCATTTACATGATGAGTAGTTTTCATATCCATTAGAAGATTTGCTAGGAGACTTAATCGTTATTGTGCTAAATTCTGGTGGAGTGCTCTTCAAAAAAAATGAAAAAGACTAGATAGATTAGTTGAAAGAAACTTCATAAAAGCGAGCTTGATGGAGAAATGGGTTACAGAGATATTAGTCGTTTCAACCAAGCTTTGCTAGCAAAGCACAAAAAATCTTGCAAAGTAAGCTTGACGGGGGAATGAGTTGCCCATATATTAGTCTTTTCAACCAAGTTATGCTAGCAAAGTATAGTTAGAGAATCTTGAGGAACCCAGATAGGAACTAATAAGAGAAAGGTACTTTAATTATGCTAACTTATTGAAGGCATCTCTAGAAGATAACTCGTGACCTAGAAAAGTATTCTATAGGAAATAGAACTTTTTGCTCAAGATCATAGATGGAAGATGAAAAATGATGCTCCCATTTCATCCATGGAGAAGAAAAGTGTAAATTATTATGAGTGAGTAATGAGGTTAGAGGTAAGAGGACGAAAGATCTTTTACACGAATGTGATGGTTGGAAGGTCAAGACGATAAAAGACAATTTTTATGTTTTTGTTATAATCATTCTCACGTCATCCTTCTCCCAAACAAGGATTATCTGTCTTCTTATAATCCTCTCCCCAAACAAGGATTGTCAGAATATATCATTTCCTTTTCATAATTCTCTCTTTTTCATAATCATTTCTTCCTTATTTCTTTCCTTCCTCCAAACCACTTCTTAAAATATTCTTATTATCCCAAAAACAAGCAATTAAATAATGAGATTATTTGGAGTAGAGAGGTTGAAGGTAAAATTATCTATCATCTAGCAACCATTAGCAATTCTTCCAAAAATGGATCCTCTTCCTCAAGTAAAGGAGAAAATTTTCTTATGGAAAATTAAGGTCATCCCGAAAGGAAAGATTTGTGTGTGGAAGATTATTAATAACTCAATTCCAACCCATGCCAATATTCAGAAGAGAGGAATCGATACTAAAACTTGTTATTTGTTTCACAGGAACTCAAAAGAGTGTTATACCCATGCTATGTGGTTGTGTAAGTTCTCTCAAAAAGTGTAGCATGAATACTTTGGGATCTTTTTTTATTCCTTTGGTGCTTGCCGGGAATAAAGGTCTACTTTGGATCTTTGGACATTGGACCCTAAACTAGTTGAGGGTTGAGGATATCTTTTGAAGATGGTTATTATTTCGCACAAATATTATCTTCTTAATTCGAGAGCTCGTGACAAGAATTAACAAATACTTTCCTTCCTCCTTAAGTGGTATCAATGTGTTTTCCAATTCAGTGATATTCGAGAACTCGAACCATGTGAGTCAGGAGAGGCAGTCTTCTCATCCGAGTGAATTTTGGAAGCTCAATGTTGACGCCTTTTGATGCAACAAAGGAAGAATTGGTGATTTAAGATGGGTTGTTTGTGACTCTCAAGAATCTCCTGTATGCGTTGGATATAGGCGATTTTAATATGGATGACCCATCAGAGCTTTGGAAGGAAAGGCTATCAGTTTTGGTCTATGTTCTCTTCTCTAACTTAGGAAAAGAGTCAATGTAACCCTTGGTTGTAGAATCTGATTATGCGGAGATCTTTAGTGCTCTAAGTGAGTCATTTATTGATATCTCATCTACGAAAAAGAATGATTTTTGCTTTTGTGTTATGTTTTAGATTTTACTCTTTTGTTATGTGTACTCGTCATAGTAACTTGATTGTTCATATTCTAACGTGTTGCAACTAAGTTTCTTTTCTTTCCTTCTCAAGAGATTAGTTTGTTTTCCTTTGACCTTAGCCCTTAAAGAGATTAAGAAAATAAAATAAATCTAAGCCACCTAAGAACAAAAAAAGAGAGCAAGTTCTGAAATTATTCCATTAAATCCACCAAAAAATAAGAAAAGAAAGAAAAAAAAAGGTAAAAAAGCATTCTTACACAACAATGGAGTGTGAAAGAGAAACATTGAGACCTTCCCCCTTCCCTTCAAAGCAAGGAACGAACCCCATCTTCCTCACACTTCCAAACCCTTTTTCCCCCAACATTCAATCCCCCATTTCTCCATTAATCTTCTTCTTCCTCTCCCCATTCCTACATTAATCCTCTTCTTCTTTCTAACCCAAATTTTGCAAAATGAGTCTCAAGCTTCTCACCATAATCTCCTTCCTTCTAACATCCACACTCCTCTCTTTTCTCTTCATCCAAACCAAATTAACCAAACCCATTTCCGCCATTAAACCCCTAATCAACTCCATCTACTTCCCCGACTCAAATCTCTCTTATCCCCTCTCTTTCGCCTACTTAATCTCCGCCTCCGCCGGCGACGCTCCCCGTCTCATCCGCCTTTTACCCGCCATCTACCATCCCGCTAACCACTACTTGATCCACATGGATCAGGGTGCCTCCGACTCAGACCACCGCCAAATCGCCGAGTTCGTGAGCCGGAATCCGGTTTTCAGGCGAGTTGGGAATGTTTGGATAGTGGGAAAACCGAGCTTGGTTACTTATAGAGGGCCGACTATGCTTGCTACCACTTTACATGCGATGTCGATTCTTTTGAGGACTTGCAAATGGGACTGGTTTATCAATTTGAGTGCCTCTGATTATCCTTTGCTTACTCAAGATGGTATGGTGAGTGAAATTGGATAATGTGTGGTTTTGAGGATCTGATGATAGTTTTTTTTTTTTTTTTTTTGGTGGATTTTTCTTTTCGTTTCTCTTTTTAATTCATTCATTCATTGGGGTTTGGAGGAAATTTTGTTTGATGATGATGGTGTTTATTCTTGTTGTTTTTTCAGATATGATTCATGCTTTCTCTGATTTGCCAAGAGATCTCAATTTCATTCAACATTCAAGTCGTCTGGGATGGAAGCTGTAAGATTTAATTTCTTTTCCCAACTTCCCCTAATTATATTGTTTAAATTTCATTTTACTACATAAACCCCTTCTGTTAATTTATTTTAGGTTCTAAATATTTATTCAGTAGTTCTTGAACTTTTGAGAAATAATTTTTAAAAAAATTAATGTTAAATTGCAAATTGAGGTTCTCGTAGAAAGTTAGAACTTTTGGCATAATTTAACTAGAAATTAATAAGGTGTCTTACATGGAAACCTAAAAGGGAATTACTGTAAATGAAAAAGTTTTTGAGAATTTACAAAATATTACCATATTTTGAATTACCAGACTAAAATGTTAGTCTTAATAGAGTTTTGAATTCCAAATTTGTAATGATAAATATATATCTGAAATTTGTTAATTCAGGAATAAAAGAGGGAAACCAATTATAATAGACCCAGGGCTTTACAGCATGAACAAATCAGAGATTTGGTGGGTTATTAAACAAAGAACTCTCCCCACTGCCTTCAAGCTTTTCACAGGTTTGTTAAGCATTCAATAGTTTCACTTTGATTCTTTGTACATATTAATTAGTAACCATGTGAGACTTCTGAAGGATCTTAAATAGAATTAAATTAGGATTATCATATTATAGGTAGCTCTACACAGGTTTATTAAGCATTAGATAGCTTATTATTAAATTTGATTCTCACTTATCCTCAAAATTTGTAATTTTTTATATATTTCTTCTAAGTTTGATTCCGGTTAGATATTAATTAGTAACCATGTGAAACTGCTGAAGGATCTTAAATAGAATTAAATTAGGATTATCATATTGTTGGGGAATAGGAGCATTTTAGTAACCACGTGACACTTTTGAAGGATCTTAAATACAATCATGGTTACTTTAGTTTCTGCACTCTCGATCTTCATTTAATTAGTAACAGATTTAAAATTTAGCTCTCAAAATTATTTTTTATTGAAATTGATTAGATGATAATAATAAACATTTTTAAAAAACATTTTGTTATACTTGATCCTAAAATATGTGCATATGTTTTCAAATATATAGTGAAAATCATACTAAGAAAAAAAGAGAGAGAAAAAATCAACCATTAGCAAATAGTGGGGAATAAATTTAAAAATTTCTTCAAAATAGCAGAACTAAAATTAGATATTTAAAATAGGACTAACAAATTTTTTAAAATAGGACTAACAAATTTTGAAGTACGAAGGGTTTTTTCTTTCTTTCTTTTTTGTTATATAAAAAACAAAATAATATTTTAATAATTAAATACTATATGGTTAGGAAACAGATGTGTGAGCTAATTAAATTATTATTTACCTTGGGACTTGATATTGCTTGTTTTGTACTTATCTCAATTATCCTTTTTATTATTATTATTATTGATTTTCAAATCTGGAATGAGCTTTCTGGAAAAGGATTACTTGACTTCCAATACCTAATTATCTTGATAGAAACTTTAGGCTTGCAGATTGACTGTAAAATAATTGTACTTTACTTTAACAATTATGAATGTCTTAATCATTTTATGTATATATATGCACGTTAACTAGTTAAGCAATCATTTGAGCCTATGATCTCTACTATGTAACTTATGCTAGAAGCCAAAATAAGCAGAGTTTAATGAACATTTACATGTCATTAATCTTGAAGCCAGAGGTTTGATCCCCACCCTACAAAGTGTCAAATGATTGGAAACAAATGTTAGAAAATTACAAAGATGAGAAAAGAAAATTGTAATTTTTGTTCCAAATTAGTGAGTCAAATTTAACCATAAACTTGAACTAATACATTTGCTAACTAAATTGAAAAGTTACTTATGATCTAACAAATATAGAAATCCAAACCTAAAAATTAACATTTGTTTATGGTGGGGGGAGGGGTGGGTGCATAAAAGTGGTTATAAGCAAAACTATATTAATATTATTTATTGTTTAGACTATCTTTGCAATTACATAATATTTTAAACTTCTTGTTACACATTAAGATTTGTTTAAAAGTGGTTGCTTGTGGTGGGTAGCAACCTGACCAAACCAAACAAAACAAGTCGTTTGGTGTGGAATTGGAATGTCATTTTCCACTTGGACCATAAGGTGTTTAGAGATTAGAGATGGGTGTAGGTAAAGTGGAATTATTATATGGATTTGGACATTCCATCACTCTTACCTACAACCCTGTGGTTCCCATATACATTTAATTTTCTTGTCGGTTCACTTCACACCATAAATGTCTCAAGTTAGGATGCTTAGTGATTCATTTGTATTAACACCCAAGGCTAAAATAAAAGGGTGAAAGTAAGATATATCATTGACCACAGGATATGTGGTTCAAGTCTCCAAATCTTGGTTGTACGAAAAAAGAACTAAAATTAAAAGGTTGTACACACATATAGGAAACAAAAATAAAACATCGACTCTTTTGGGCCTATAAACTTAGGTTGGAGCTAAAGGTCCTATCGTTACCATGAATATTGAAATGCCTTGAGATTATATGTTATCTGGCCCTTTGAATGACCAAGTATATGGACATAAGTTGTATCTGAATTTGTGTTTATATTAGTCAAATTATTTGCAATTTTGATTTCGAGTGTGCTATATAAACTCTCTAATTCTACTGGCGCCTCTTGAATCTGTAACTTGATGTTTTCTCTCGAATGATAAAATGCCCTCATCATGTGAATGTAGCTAACAATTATGAAGGTTTATAGTTCAACCCTCCAAAAAAAGTTAAAGATAAGATAACCACAAAAGTTTGTGAAGTAAAATAGTACATTAATCAACTATTTAAGTTGTTTGAGTTTCTTTTTGGCAGGTTCAGCTTGGACAATACTATCAAGATCTTTTGCTGAGTATTGCGTAGTGGGTTGGGACAATCTCCCAAGAACTCTTCTCCTTTACTACACCAACTTTGTTTCCTCTCCAGAGGGATACTTCCAGACCCTAATATGCAACTCTGATGAATACAGAAACACCACAGTCAACCATGATCTTCACTACATCACTTGGGATACACCACCCAAGCAACACCCCCGCTATCTCGGTCTCGCAAACTACAAGAAAATGGTCACGAGCAACCGTCCCTTTGCCCGAAAGTTCAAGGAGAACGATCGTGTTTTGGACAAAATCGATCGTGACATCCTCAAGAGACGCCATGGCCGATTTGCCTACGGTGGGTGGTGTTCAGGGAATGGGAGATTCGGTTCTGGGTCTTGCTCAGGTTTTGAAGCTGAGAACTATGGTGTTTTGAAGCCTGGACCAGGGTCTAGGAGGTTGAAGACTCTGCTCAATAGGATTCTTTCTGTTAGGTACTTCAGTAAGATGCAATGCAGGTAGATATCAAACTATTCTTTGGCTGGCATTAGTACTATATATATATGCATGAATAAAATCTCTATTTGGTTTTGTTTTGTTTGACTTTGTTAAAAAGAAGATAAAAAGGGAAGGAGAAAGAAATGACCACGTTTTGTATTTTTTCAATTTTGGTTCAATTCTTAGGGAAAATTATGCCCCAAAATGCCTCTCTTGGCTTGTTTAACTGTGGCGTTTATATTTTACAAAGTAATGACACCATTGAAGCTTTATCTGTTGATGGACCTTTTTTCTGTTTCCTTTAGCCTGGAAGCTACACAATTAGCAGCGGATTCTCAAATTTCTAAAAACAATAAGAAAAGTATTGTTGATAGCAAAATCCAAGCAATAAGATTTACATGACCTTCATCAATAGTAAATATTGCTGTGATGCTGTGTCACAGAACTTTCTAAATGGTAGAAGAAAGTCAAAACTTAGGAGAAAGACTCACCTTATGTTGACGTGTCATGTTCTATTTACCATGGAATTAGATTAGGGGTTTTCCTCATTCTTATAGAATTAGGATCTTATCTTCTTTATCTTTTTGGAAACAAGATGCTTGAAGATTGAATGAAACCATAATGATAGTTCAACATAAAGAAGCAACCTTTCACCAATTTTTTAGATGTTTTATTGTATGAAAATGATTTTTACTACTCAACAGATTTCGATCAAACGTAATTATCTGCAAATGATTAAACAAAAAACTATTGAAAATAGAGTGACAAATTTTAAACTTTTAAAAGTAAAATGAAATAGAATTAAAAAAAATGTTGTAATACAAATCACTAATTAAAGTATTTACATCTTCTTCACTTCTCCATTCCCCACCTAAAAGGAGATCCACATGAGAAGAAAAAAAGCACTTTGTGCTCCTCCATGTAAATCCCTAACTTTAACATGGAATGTGATATATCTTTTCTAGCTAAAAGCAATTAGACCCATAATTCATACATGGTCAAAACAATCCCATTCAACTTATCTTTTTAAAAACTACATGAAAGCAAATTTGGAATAATTAAGATGTACATAGACTATTCTACTTATATTTACATCACTACTTCTCAAGATCTAAAATGTTAACGTTGATATAAATATCAAGTTCTCAATTTTAAAATCTCTTATATATATATATACACACACATGGGAGGGATTGATAAACAGAACAAAAAGTGTAGGTTTAAAAACCAAGTTGATACATTAAAGAAAGGGTAGGAACTAAAATGTTTTGAGGATTGATCAAGTACAAATACCAAATTGCAAAGGCTTCTATCTTTTTTAAGATTTTTTTAAAAAAGGAAAGTTAGAACCTATTAGGCTTTTTGTAATTGGAGCAACGGTCAGTCAATGTGGTCGGCGGCGTATAGTCTAACTTAAGAGCTACGCTAAGTGCTCCCCATAAATGCTTCCCCAACGGTCTAATCTTCAAATTTATTCCCTTTTTTTTTCTTTCCTTTTAAGAAGTTTTTAGAGTTAAGTTATTTGAAAAGAAAGATATGTATAGTAAATAAGATGGTCGTCTTCAATTCTCTTTAAACATTTTTCTTTTAGATCTTAATTTGTTTAAATAAATATGTAATTGTAAAAAAAGGAAAAGGAAACTTAACTACGAGAATTGAATATAAGACTGCCAAATTCAAATTAAAATGATTATTTTTCATTAAAACCAAAGAATAAATTAGAGATAATAAACCCCAAAAGAAGAGGTTGTTAAGCTCACTGTGGTGGCCAAAAAAGAAAAAAAAAATAGTAAGCCCGATCGGCCATCAGATCATTTGATCGGAAAGAGAGGGCAAACGCCGGAAAAAATTAGCCGGAACGGATGGCATATCGCCACGAAACCGGGGATGGCGGAAGTAATAAAATCCAAATCCGAAGAGAAAAGCCTTAAACGGCACCGCATAGAACAAAAGCGAGGCTCCCAAACAAATGACCACAAATATTCCCGTGGCTCGAGGGTCCCTCCAATTAAACAACGCTTCCAAACGCTCCCCTTGAGCCGCCACGTCACCCAACAACACTTGGGCCCTACCTCCAAGTGCTCTCAGTCGGTCGTATCTCACCCGAATCTGGTCAGCAGATCGTGCGGACGGGAATCCATCGAACTCCTCATCCAGTTCGTCGGTGCTTACGAAGTCCACGTACGATAATCTGGGGTCCATGTTGTGGGAAGTCCGGTGACGGTAACGGAATCGAAAGGTCAGGATTAAGAAAGCGTACATGAAGAGAGTTGGGAGGATTAAGTTAGGGCATAAGACGACGGCGATTAAGAGAATGTGCATGAGGACGGTGGTTGGTGGGTGGACCCACGTGCGGATTTCGTCAAACCAACGTGCGATGGCGACGGCGCGTGAGAGACAACCGATAACACGGAACCAATTCGCTTTGCTTCTTCGCATGCTCCACACGTGTGTGTCTGAGTCGAGCATGTATTGAACCACTTCATGACCCATGGCTGGTTCGGACCGGGCTAGTCGGGTTGTAACGATTCTCATAGCGGTGTGGCGGAGGATGTCTTGTTGGGTTGGGCCCAACGGACGGATGTAATGCATTCTTGGAAGTATTGGGGTTGAATATGATTGGATTAAGCTTAGCCATGAGAAGGTGGAGAATCGGACGGCAATTTCAAGGTCTCCCATTTTCTTGGCGCCGGTAGGGAGTAACACCGTAAGGGAGTATGCTGTTGAGTACACCTGATTGATGTCGAGACTCGACAATCGGATTCGTACTTTTCCGACACGTAGGTCTTTTCCGGGCTGTTTTAAAACGCCGTCGTTTTCTTGGCGGGTGTATCTACCGTTGTCGAATACGCCGATGGTGAGGACGGTGCAAGGATCGTATACATCCCACGTGTACTGTTCGTTCCAGCGTGGATTGAACCGGTCCAGGATCGTGCGTGTTCGAACCCATTTCGGGCCGTATTTGGCTACCACGTAAGCGTCTATGGTGCCACGAGTACCATCTTTTGTTTTCACCGGGAGAAGATTACTAGCGCTGCGAATCCCGACTTCCAGGAGTCCGATTGGTGGCTTTGCTAATTGTTTCGCTGCGGCTCTGACATCGCTTGTCACGTGCGCTGCTTCGTCCAGCACGTGATACCCGCCTTCTAAGCAGATTCGGAGGTGGATTCTGCCAGTGTAAGGGCGGGTTTCGTCTCCGACTAAATTGAACCATCGTGACTTTGTGTCTGTCCGATCGTCGGTTCTCTTCTCGATGCTTGCCATGTGGATTTTCGCTTGGCCCACTGATTTTCCATTTGTCACGTCCTCTACCGTGACTACCAAAAACGGCTCAAACGGCTCGGCTGCTACAAATACCAAATCCTCGTTCCATGTGGGGTTAGCTGAGCCGACAGCAGTCCTTCCCGTTTTGAAAACTTGTGGACCAAGCTGACCTTTAACGTAAAGCTCGAGGTTTCGAGACTTAGGTTCGGAAGCCGAATCGAACTGCAAATCCTGGGTTTGGATGACCGTTAATCTCAGATACCACA
Organism: Cucumis sativus; assembly: GCF_000004075.3. Classification (NCBI taxonomy): domain Eukaryota; kingdom Viridiplantae; phylum Streptophyta; class Magnoliopsida; order Cucurbitales; family Cucurbitaceae; genus Cucumis; species Cucumis sativus. The sequence goes on from NC_026658.2 coordinate 22,158,968, forward strand.
GCTTCGGAGAGAGGTACACTTTGGCTCGGGTCTCCGGTATCATCCCGCCGGAGTCTGACTGCCAAGCCTCTTGAAACGCCTCGTCAGCCTGAGTTCCTAACCAGACAGCGAGCATGACGTCATTTCCCGGCGATTTATCAGATTCCAGAGAGTACCATTGCGGAGCTAGAGGACTGTCTGGCGGTACTCTTTTTGGAACTTCCTGCAGGTCAAACGATACTGTTCCTAAACAATTCTCCGCTTTCTGATCTTCGTTCTCTTTCTTTTCCTCAGCCCAAACAGATACTTCAAGAGATGTGGAGTTCAAACCTTCTTTGTCGAACGCGAATACTTGATCCCAATCTTTCTCGCTCTGGCTCTTCGTTTTGATACTGTGGGTTCCGATCACGAGCTTTGCGTACATGGAGGAGGATCCACCATCGGAGGATTCTCTTTTTGCCTTTACGACCCGAACGTAGAGAAACGGCATTCGATCAACAAGATCGTACGCCCTACGACTTCGATCAGAACGAAGCTCAAGATCATTGACGGATAAATCGGCAAGTTTCTCTGTTTCCGATTTCGCCTTCCGCATTTGCTTTGGCTTTTCCGTATGTGCAATTGGCGGATTCTCCACTTCTACGGGCTTCTCAGGTTCAACAGCCGGGGATTCCTCTGGTTTAGGATTTTCCGGTGGATTTTCGTTAGACTTTTCCTCTGCTTTTGGTTCTTCCTTCGGCTTCTCTTCTTCTTTCTTCTCCTCTTCCTTGACTTTCGATTCCTTTCCCTCCTGATTCTCAGGGGGTTTCTCCTCAGCTACTGGAGTAGTCTCGGGTTTCTGCTCAGATTCAGCAACAGCACCACCAGCAGGTGGATCTTCATCGACATAATAAACCTTGAGACCTAATTCTCCCTTAATCTGAGAGAACACACTACGTTTCTCTAAAGGATAATAAATAAGCGATTCCGATCCAGATTTGGAAAAAGAAGTTCCAGCGACCTTAACCTTACCAAGAAACGTGCTTCTTTTCCCCGTCTTCTTATCATTATACAAATTAACCTCCAAAATCTCGGAAGCCATAGCCTCCATGTCGTGAACAAGAAACTCGTGCTTCTCGTCCCATTGAGGATTGAGATCTCGAAATTTCGTCTTGGTACGTCGCCGCTGGCCTTCGAAATCGACAATCGCATAAGCACTGGCCGTTCCTTGGCCGTCCTTGGGCATCAAATTCTTGGCGTTACAGACCTCAACGAAGAGCTTTCGGCCGCAACTGTCCGCCATTTAAAACCAAGATCAAGATGTGAAGTGATTAGGATTGAAGAACAGTAGAGAAAGGAAGATAGATTTGAAGAATTTTGGTGAAAATGGAAAATGAAAATGGAGGATACTGAGTGGAGGAGGGATTTTAAAAGAAGAGAGTAAAGTTTGAGAGGAGCATGTACCACGTCATCAAGACACGTGGAAGAAAAATGAAGATTGTGGAGTCCACAAAGAGTCGTTACAATGGAATCGTACAAATTTCCCTTACATGTTACGCTCTCTCTCTCCCCCTCCTGCATTCACCGTGCCTTGGACTTGTTCAATTGAAATTTCGTGTTTTTAATTTTAATATTCCTTTTCGTTTTTTTTTTCTTATACAGTATGCATGACAGTTTACAGTCAAAATTGTTGATAATAAATACACCACCGTTTCTGCATCTATGCTATCTTTTATGTTCTTCTTTTCCCTCCCAGTTTCAAGTTGAAGAATAAGTATTCGTTTTTGGTGGTAAATATAGTAAGTAAATAAGTTTAATTAGGGAGGTTAATTAATTATTAGAATTTTAATTCCCCCAACCTCTCACTCACGCAGTTCCACTCTCAGTATTTAGATACGTGTTTAAATAAAAATAAAACCAATTAAAACTTAAAACCAAATCTGCGCAAACACACAGAATCATACACAAAACACTGATCGAAAAAAGGAATCTTTTCTTTTTTAAAAATCTAAGCTTCTTGTTTTTATTTTGATTTACAAGAAGATTTTTGTCAGATGTTTTCGTACAATAAAAGATTAATTTCCTAAAAGAATTAAATAATACAAGGGATATTCGCTTTCCTACCTGGTATAGAAAAGTTAATTTTATATTTTAAATATGTGGTAGAAAGGTAAAATGTAAATTATAGTTTTGTTTTTCCTTTACAAGAAAGGTAAGTGGTTTTGTAGTTTAGTGATTGGGTGGGGAAGTGAGGGATCTTTTTTTTTCTGCCCAAATGAACGTTGCACTGTTACGTCCGAGTCAGCGCCATCATGAATGGTGACACCTAATTAAATACACCTCGTCTCACTCTGCCTCTCACGTGTCTTCTTTTTTTATTATTCAAATAATAGCTGACTCACTGCACGTGCCTATCATTGTGCTTCTCCCTTTTTTGTGAACTTACATCAATAAATAAGACTCATACATGTATCATAAATACAAAAAACCACTCTTTTTTCTACTACACAACCCAAATACAAAAAAGATACCAAACAAAGGAATATCATATTCCCATCATAATTTTACTTGAAAAGAAAGATATCAACAAACTCTTCATCACTACAAGTTTGGTCATCTACATGTTTTTGTTTTTTAATTTTAATCCTAAATATATTTTTCTTTTTGTTTATTAATGCCAAACAAACATATTGATACATAGATATTCAAATCCTAAGGAAATTTGCTAAAACATTTAAGTCTAAGTATCTCTCGGTAGTTTAAAAACTTTTTGAAAGCTTTTACCAAGTGTAATGCTTTTCTTAAGGAAAACAAAAACTAGCCACCACCTTCGACTATTGTTGTCGATGGTCATTGTCCAATCTTTGACCACCGCCTCCAACAATCCTCGTCAATGACCTTTGACTATTATTTTTCAAGTGATTTTCGATGACCAATTTTCATCTATCATTTTCCCCACACTACAAGAAATCAGAAGAATTATGATGCTAGAAATTCCACGATGTACAAGAACCACACGTCGGAAAAAGGTGACCATGGTCATTTCAACTTCCACTTTCCTCGACGTGCCCCTGCCACACGTCGAAAAAAGTTTAAATAATAATTCAATATTTAAATTTTCTCTGATGTGTGGCAGGTAAACATTGAGGAAAGTGGAAATTTTTCGTTTCAACTTTCAATTTTCCTGACGTGCCCCTTGCCACACATCGAGGAAAGTTAATGACATTGTAAGTTTGAATAGTTGAAGTATTTGAGAGAAGTATAAAACTAATCTAATATATATTTATTTGTTAGGGTTTCTAACGAGATGGACAATAGTTGGGCTCTATTTATAGAGAAATTTCATGGGTTTTAGGTGGGTTTGGGTCCCTCTGCTTGTTGGGCTTGGGTCCATTTTCTTGGCAGACTCGAGCTTCCTTGTTTGGCCTCATTTTTCATCAGGGTCTTGAATTAGGTTCGGTATGGAAAAACTTTGACTACCCAAATCCAATCAAATTATAATCATCACAATTTTGCTGTGATGATATTGTAGAATTTAATTGTTCGAAATTTCTTGCTCAACAACTATTTATAAAAAAATTATTAAACAATACATAATACATATTTTTTTTATAACAATTTCAATTTAGATTTTATATAATCCTCTAAAATTGTCAATTTGAATACAGATCTTCATCATATCCCTAAAATAATGGAAAAGATAAATTCAATATTTTTGAATTCTTTTTATTCCAAAATATTATTAAATTATACATAATACATATTTTTAATAACAATTTGAATTTAAAATTTTTATCATCCTCTAAAATCGTGTTAGTTACGATTATCCACTTATTTTGGCCACTTATTTTGGTTGATTTTTATTTTAAAATAATTATTTTCTTTTGCCAATTGTATAGAATAATTATTTTGAGACGTGTTTTTTTGGTAACATTAATAGGTTTATTTTCATTAGACATTTTCTTTTAACACGTGATTCTTATAAATGAATTTCAGTCTATTCTAGAATGGATTACATCATATACAACAAAATTCATAAATACAATGTAATTACCCAATATCATCTAAACGACAATACCATATCACACATAGCTCAACCTTTTCTTGTTTCATATGATTTTTGTTTTCGTCTTCTATCTTCTTTCGTCTTTTCTTCCTTAGTAGTCTTGACCTATGTTATAAAAGAAAATTTATAGCAAAAATCCATAAAAACGTTATAGCTATCAAATGTTATATATAGTTTCCTTCTTTCTCTTTTTATTATCTATCAATCCTTCATTTTGTTCACTTGTCTCTTTTGTCCAAGAATTAGATTCTTCATTTACTGATGTCTCACATGAGATATAACCATGTAAATAGCAAAATAGTAAATAACAATCTGAAAAATAGCAAATCCTGAAAATATTAAGATTTATAGCAAAACCGTCAACTGTAAACTTTTTTTTTCATACCCAATTATACCCATTTATATAGATCAATTCACTTGTTACAAATACATTGTATTTGAATAGTTCAAAAAATGAGGCAGAATAGCTCGTAGACATGAATACCGTGTATTTATAAACAACATTAAACTTTAGTAAATCTTAACTAAATATGATATTTTATTGCTGAAGAAGAATATGACTGTAATTTCAACCAGATTTTTGGATTCTTAGTATTTAAATCAATTAGTTAACAATTTATTCCTATAACTCATAATAGATATGTTATTTCTTTAATTCATAATAGATATATTTAATTCCTACCATATTTTTGGATTCTCACGACTTAAATCACTTTGAATTCAAATCTTACATAATATCTCTAAAGCAATGACAAAGATAAATTCAAAGTATCATACTCCATAATGCATAACACTCCAAACATAATACAAATACACTGCAATTTTGATAAACAAATTTCAGTCAATTCCATAATGGATTGCATCATATACAACTGAGTTCACAAATACAATGTAATTACTCATATATCATTTAAACGACAGTACCATATCACACATAGCTTAACCTTTTTCTTATTTCATCAGTGCTTTGCCTTTCTGTCTTTTATCTTCTTTTGCCTTTTCTTTCTTGTTAGTAGTATTGGCCTATGTTATAAAAACAAAATTTATAGCGAAAATCCATAAAATTGTTACAGTTATCGAATGTTATATATGATTACCTTCTTTCTTTTTTGCGTACTCTTTTTTCTCTTTTTACTATCGATCATTCATTTTGTTCACTTGTCTCTTTTGTCCACGAACTGGATTGTTTATTTACTGTTGTCCACATGAGATAACCCTGTAAATTGCAAAATAGTAAATAACAGACCGAAAAATAGCAAATCTCGAAAATATTAAGATTTATAGCAAAATTGTAGGTTGCGTATTTCTTTTTTTTAGAAAAAAAAAACTTTTTTATAACCAATTAACCCCTTTATGTAGTGATTCACTTCTTATGTATTTGAATAGTTCAAAGAATGAGGTAGAATATTACATAGAAACGAATAAAATGTATTTGTAAATAACATTTAACCTTCGTAAATCTTAACCAAATATGATATTTTATTGTTGGATAAGATTGCATCAATCTCTCCTAAAAGTATGACTCTAATTTCTACTAGATTTTCGGATCCTTACGATTTAAATCAATTAGTTAACCATTTATTTCTATAATTATAGGTTTATTTCTATAATTAATTATAGATATGTTTAATTTCTACCGTATTTTCGATTCTTAGGATTTAAATCAATTTGAATTCAAATCTTATCTTATATCCCTAAAATAATGGCAATGATAAATTCTTAATAACAATGTAAATTTTAAATTCAAATTGTTATAATTTAAAAATTAACAACTTATATTCTAAAATATTTATAAAAAATTATTAAATAATACATAATACATATTTACGTTTCTCTACACCTAGTGAAGAAAAAAATAAAAAGAAAGAAGAAATGCGAAGAAGAAAAGAAAAAATTATTGTACAAATTACATTTCTCTTTCAAACCTTCCAAAATAGTAGAGATCACAACAATGACAACTTTTCAAAAATTAAACGATTTCAAGTTATAATTAATGTGCATGCCAAAATGAAGAACTATAATAGTGTTTTTAAAAAATTTCCTTAAGAATGAGAGCACAGAGAAACTAAAGAAGAAATGCGAAGTAGATAATCCATTGAAGAAGCTTACATTTTGACCGATTAAGAGCTCAAATGAATCTTGAATGTACAAAGGATGACAAATATTTAAATGGGACGAATCCTTTTTTTTGCAAATGATTGATGTTTTTCAAACGGATGAAGTTAGAGTACGCATGAAGAATTTGAAGGTTTTGAAGCTGATTTAATTTTGAAGTCGTTTCGCAAGAACCCTTTTCGGTGGGACAAACGCCTGCACGATTTAAAAGAGATGTGAAATGGTTGCAGAGCTTAGGTGGAACTTCGATGGTGATATGTGTTATTTTTTTTAGTTTTTGGGAAAAATTAGATTTTTCATAAGTTTAATTGTGGGATGTTTTATTTAATTATAGGGTACTTGTGGTTTATTGAACAATTATATTTATGATTCATGTTTTTCACTTAGGTAGGGGCATTTAAGATATTACTCATTTTTTTTCTTTTTCGATTATTCTCTTTTGCTATTTTATCAATGTAAAAATAATTTCGTCCTTTATCCAAAACGAACCAATTTGGCCATTTTTCTATTTTTCTTCTCAACTTTTCAATTTTTTTTAGAGAAAAATAAAAGGACTTGTATTTTTGCTATTTCCAGATGTATATTTACAGTTGTCTGTCTAATCCGTTTGGATTGAGTTAAGAACAAAATATTTTTCAATAATACATTTTTTTTAAATGAGTTTAAAATTTAAACCGTTAATGTTTGATTAGATTTTTTCTATAAATATTTACATGTGAATTTGGTTTGTAAGAATTTGTGGAGATTATTTTATAAATGAATTATACAATTTTTTACAAAATAGGTTTTTAACAAAGTTAAACCCTTTAGAATGTGAAACAAAATATTGCAATATTAAACACACGTCCAATAACTTTCCTCGTTGAATTTCGTAGAAGAAAGGCGAAGAGAAGTGGCCATGGCGGTTCCACGAGGTCCTTTTTGCCGCGAATCCAAATTTCTTCTCTGAAGCCAGAGCTTGGATTCCACTCCATTCCATGGAAGCCCCTAGATTCCACCTTCTCGTGAAGAAGCAATCTCCATGCTTATCAACTCCATTTCTCGAACCATTCATCTTCTGCCGTTCCAATTGATCGCAGAGAATCGTCGGCCATGGATGTTCCTGATCACTACAAGGTTCTGGGCTTGACCAAAAGCGCCACCAAGGAAGAAATCAAGGACGCATTTAGGAAGCTGGCGAAGGAATTTCACCCTGATAAGCATTCTCAGTCACCTAAGGTCGTTAGGGACTCTGCTACTCTGAAATTCAAGCAGGTTTCGGAAGCTTATGAGATCCTTGGCGATGATTGTAAGCGTGCTGATTATAATATTCGTTCTCGTTGTGCTTCTGGTCCTTCTTTTAATCAACAGTATTACTCCTCGTATAATTCTTATGCTCATTCGAGTGGACCTAGATATGGTTCTTCTTCTGGATTTTCCTCTCGCTCCCGTTTCAATGCCGATGGATTGGTTACGAATTTTCATATGCTGCTACGCTTTCTCACCACGCGTGCGTTTCTTCTCAATTTTGCTTTTGCCGGGTATTTGTTCTCTTCCCTGATCGTTTTGTTCTTTACCAATACGATCTATGTTCTGAATTCTGAGATAGCCAATTGCTTCAGGTCTTACTTTCACTAGAGAAATTCTCATCTTCCCATGCACCCTGGGATTAATTTTTTTAATCTTGATTTAGCATTTCCTTTTGTCAATTCATTGATTGGATATACTTGTCACTATCTAGAGTTCCTGTTCTTGAAGTTCTGTCTTCAAGTGTGAAGATTGATGGCAACTTTGATTTATCTTCGCGGTTTTCGTTCCTAAATGGATAAATTGCAAATTTGATAAATAATTTTGAATTTAGTCCTTTAGCCCCTATGATTTAATTAAACTTTCATAAACAGTCACTACCATAGGGATTATTTTATGAGAATTTTATTAAAAACTTTAGCTTTTTGCAAACCGTAGGGACCTGATCTGTATGATAAACGTTGGTAGCAGTTGCAGTACCAAGCCCAATACTTCGTCTAAAAGTATTTAGTTTTTTTAAGCGTTTGCAGAATCTTCCGATCACTTTGGACTGTATAATCACCCACCTTGTGAATTGTTTTTGCTGGCTAAAGTACTTTTTACCATTCCAAAGGTTAGATGAAGCTACTCGCTCTAAGTAGTTGGTACCTTAGCTAAGTCCTACACAAACAAGTTTGTCAAGTTTGTTTTAGATGGCCATGTGAATATCCTTCATCTAAATGTTTTATGTCAAGTTTTGTTTGAATATGCTTTGTCATTGGTTCAAAGCAGCAAAAATTTCTTGGAGCATTTGATTTGTGGGAGGGGTTTGTTATTCCCTGGATAAGGGCTCACCATAGCTGTTCTTGCTGCCGTTTGAGTCTGAAAGTTGCTCGAAGGAAAAAATTTAAGAATAGAAAAAGGGTTGATATTAACTAAAGAGAAAAAGGAACTGAAAACAAAATATACCAGAGGAGCTAAAAATTGGATCATTTTATTTTTCTTGCATCAATTATGGATCCTCCTTACATTATCAAGTTGTTAAGGGTCACCTTGATTTCAATTTTGTTTGTAGTTTTCAACTTCTTTTGAAGAAAGATTTTGAATTTCAACAAAGACAAATTTTTAAAAACAACGTTTTTAGTTTTTAAAACTTGGCTTGGTTTTTAAATACATGAGTTGAAATTGGAAAACAAAACAAAGAAGCTTATAGGTGGAAGTAGTGTTAATAAGCTTAATTTTCAAAATTTAATAACCAAATGATTATCAAACAAGCCGAAACAGCTAGATGGTTTGATAACTACTATTGTAGACGCCATTGAGAATATTAGAATTGTTGTAGTTAGAGCGAATTGTGAAGTTAACTCCTTACTTCAGTCTATACAAAACCTTAAATATAGTAAAACAAAGAAGGACAAAAGACATTCCCCCTCAATCTGGAGCTATATATTAACCATATCCAGCTGTTACATAGGTACTTTATTCAAACTCCATTCAAAGCTTTTGTAAAGATATCTTGTTCCTCAATCTTTATATATCCAATAAACACCAAACCTTGTATTTTTTTCTTGAACAAATGACAATCAATTTCAATGTTTTTAATATGATCATGAAGTACTGAGTTAGATGCAATATGGAGAGCAGCTTGATTGTCACACTACAATTTAGTTGGAATTGTAGTATTAAAACCCAACTCAACACTTGATTGTCAAACTACGCTTTTGCTTCTTACTCTTCCGTGAAACCAAATTGCCTCCAACAAAAACACAATTCCTAGGTGGGTTGTCCCGTGAGATTAGTCGAAGTGCGTGTAATCTAGTCCGGACACTCACAGATATTTTATAAGGGTTACTGTAAAGTAATTCAATTTCCCAACCAGTCTTCTGTATCTCTCAGGATCCTCAAAGGGTTCTCCATCTTTTAATAGGTGTAGATCAGGCATCTTTGGAGTAATGCATGGGTTGGCTCCCAATTTTCCTATCTAAGATAGCAAATCAAGCACTTATTTTCTCTGTGACATAAAAATACGAATACCCTTCTTGCTTCTCAGTACATCTATGCCTAAAAATTACTTCAACACTCCCAAATCTCTAGTGTGAAATGACTTTGGAAGAAAGATTTCAGTAGAAAATTGAGTGATCCGATTTGCTTTTGTTTCATTCCAAACTGCTCAAGTGCTTTACCAAAATTTCCAAACCATGCACGTGGAATCTACTACTTCAACCCATACAAGGATTTGCGAAGGTGACACTTTATCATTCTCCCCTTAGGCAACAAACTCAGTTGGTTGCTACATATAGGCTTCTTCCAGAAGGTCACCATGGAGAAAGACATTTTCTGTGTCAAGCTAATGTAAAGGCCAATCTTGAGATGTTGCCATAGAAATGAATAACCTGGCAGAAGCAAGCTTAGAAACAGGAGAGAATGAATCAAAATAGAGCATGAGGCTTAGCCACAAGGCATGCTTTTAAATGAGCTATTGATTCATCAAGATTAACTTTAATTGCAAACACCCATTTGCACCCAATAGTCTTCTTTCCTATAGGAAGAGATACTAAATCTCAAGTACCATTATTATATAAGGCATTCACCTCTTCAATCATTCGCACTACGCCATCCAAAATGAGACAAAACTTAATGAACGGTCTTAGGTATCGAGACAAAGTCAAGAGATTTAACAAACGAACATGTAAGAGATAATAATTGGTCATAATAAGATACACAAGAAGCAATAAAACAAGTGCAACAACGCTTACCTTTACAAAGGGCAATGGGAAGCACATCACTTGGTCCTAGATTTGATGACAAAGAGTCTTCCAGGACAGAACATTCACTTGGAGGTTGTTACTGACAAGAGTAGACTTTAGTTATAGGTGAACAATTAGGGGCAGGCGCTGGAGGAGACAAATCATGGGAGGGATTGAAGACGTGAGAATATAAAGAAAAAGATTTGCCTCCTCCTCCCTTTGACTCGTACTAGGCATAGGGGTAGTGTAAGGCTTATCCTAAAAAGAAGTAACATCTCAAGATACAAAATATTTATTGAAACTTAGACAATAACATCTATATCCTTTTTAACACGATAATAGCCTAAGAAAATGTACTTCAAAGACTTGGCACCTAACGTCTTGTCAAATTAGGACGAACATCTCAAACAAAACAACTACAGCCCAATATTTTATGCTCAATAGGAAACAATGGTTTTGTTGGAAAGGGGAATCTAACCTTGAATAACAAACGAAGGCATTTGGTTTATAAAAAAATAAGTCGTGGAAATTGTATCAACCAGAAAATGCTTTGGAACATTCATTTGAAAGGATAATCCCCATGCAGTTTCAAGAAGATGCCTAGTCTTTCACTCTGCAATCCCGTTTTGGGATGGAGTATTAACACAAGATGATTGGTGAATGATTCCATGTGTACGAAGGTACAAATTAAGTGCTTCTGAAACCACCATGGGTTGACCTAATGGTAAAAACTGAGGCATAGTCTCAATAACCAACATGTCGTGAGTTCAATCTGTGATGGCCATCTGAGAGTTTCCTTGACACTCAAATGTTGTAGGGTTAGGTGGGTTGTCCTATGAAATTAATCGAGGTGGGTGTAAGTCATAAGCTGGTGTAGACACTTGTGGATATGAAAAAAAGTTGAGTGCTTCTGAAAAATACTCACCAGAATTGTCACTTCTCAAGGTTTCAAGGCACAAGCCAAACTGAGTTCGAATTTCAACACGGAAATTGCAAAAATGAGCAAGTAACTCATAACGATTTTTCATAAAATATAACCAAGTAATGGGAGAGTGATCATCAATAAAGGTTGAATATCGAAATCCAGTTTTGGACACAACTAGAAACGGACCCATATATCATAATGAGCTAACTCGAAGGGGGATTTGCCCATTTATCAACTCTAGGTGGAGCTAATACAATGAGATTTGGCAAACTGACATGAGTCACGATTCAATGAAGACAAGTTATGAAACTAAGGACAAAGCTTTCTTAAGACTGGGAGAGATGGATGACCAAGACGACAATGGACATCAAAAGGAGAAACAACTCCAAAACAAGCAATGATTGTTGATGTTGATACTTGGTGGTCAGAACTGTAAAGTCCTTCATATTCATGTTCTTTCCCAATAATCTTCTTTGTTACAAGTTTTTGAAACAAGCAACGGCTAGGATAGAATGTGACCCAACAATTAAGGTCACACTTGATTTGATTAAAAGAGATCAAGTTAAATGACAACTGAGGTAAATGTAGGACCGATAATAGAGAAAAGGATGGGGTGAGATCTACAGTGCCAGATCCAATAACAGAAGACTTTGATCTATCTGTTAGGTAACATTGGTAATAGATGTAGATGACAAAATTGTAGAAAATAATTTGGGATTACCTGTCATATGAGCAGTAGAGTGTGATAGGTAATCAGTGTGAATAACCATTGTGTAGATATGTGACAATTTTATTACAGAGTGTATGACCCATTGTGTAGAGTAGGAAAGGAGACAATGGGTTGTAAGTAATAGGGGCACATACTAATGATGAAGGAGATGCTTTTGATGAGTTTTGGTATTTTTGAGATTTAGGAGACAAACCATGGATAGATTGAGCTCGCAATTGAACCAAATTAGACTTCACTATGGTTTGTCCTTAGGATAGTAACAACCAGATCAAACTAGCAGCCACACCATACCAAATGAACAAATAGCAGCCACATTGCGAACAAAAAATAGCCACAAAATAGAATAAAACAGCTATGACCCCATAAACAATCGAATTTTCTTCAAATATCGTCACACTAAATGGGTTTCAATGAACCGAAGGCACAAACTGACTAGAAACCAACATATGAGATGCTGCTAACCAACAGCAGCCCAAATTGGAACAAACAACCTGTAAGAACAAAAGGGTATTTTTCCAAAAAACCTGACACTCGGTTAGCTTTCAGAGGAACCAAATGCACAAACCAACCGAAAAACACCAATTGAGACAAATCAAGCTGACGAAGCACGAAACGGAGCTCCCACACGTCAGCACATGGGGGAGGAGACAGCTTTTTTTGCAGCGCGTGAAGCTCACGTGCTAGCAGGTGACAAACTGGGCGGACAGTGGAGGCTTTCCTTCTCAGGTAGCGATGTCAACAAACGGCCACTCGAACTTGGTGGCCCAAATTTAAACCCTAATGGAATGTAGCCGGAAAAGAATAAACAAATAGATAAATGTTCTAAACCCTAGATGTCTCTGATACCATGTTGTAGTTAGAGCGAAATATGATATAATTCCTTACTTCATTCTATACAATAGAATCCAATATATTTTTGGCATACATAGAAACCCTAAATAAAAACTATTAAATTACAATAAATGACAACTAATAAGCTCCTATAATTACATATATACTATAACAAGAATATATCAGTTTGAGTTTATCTTCAGCTTTCTTCAACTCCCATAATTCTCAATTAGTTTATACGATGTCTGAGTTTATTACTATGGGCTCTTTGACTGGGACATCGTTATCATTCTTACATTTTTTGTGTGCAGTGTTTTAGCTGGTGGCATGTTCGCGATTGACTCAAGTGGGGAAGCCTTGTGGAAGATGCATAATTCTGGGGTATGTAGTTATAGTTTCTCGTCCCCCCACCCCACCATTTCGGACTTAGGTACAAAGTGCAAAGAAAAGCTCAGGGTTTTGAGCCTTGGGGCTTCACTTCTTGGGTTTTCTTTAGGCACACTATATATAAAAGTATCTAATAAAGTAAATGAAGCGTATTTGGCGTGCAAATATGAAAAAAAGACTCTTAAACGCATGGTTAAGATTGTGACTATGAGAGTTTGTTTTCAATACAGAAATCATTTGAAGAAGCCATGGATTCAATCAATAAAGCCAAAACGCATGAAGATGCTTAAAGAGCTTACATTTGGATTCATTTGTCCCACAAAACCAGATTGTGTTTTCATGTCTTCTTCCTGTGGGTTCCACACAAGTGAAGTTCAAACTGGCTGGACACTACGAAAGGAATTATAGAGCTAATTGAAATGTAAATATGCTATCGTTTTCTTACATCTCTTTTATGTGAATGTAGATTGATTTATGTTTTTATGAAATTTTGTTACCTGTTTTCTTCATGTTCTTGTGGGGGCAGTGCTGTCTGGTAGATTTTGTAATAAACTTGTGGTTTCTGCTGTATGATGAGAGTAATTATGTAGGCCATTTGATGATACTCTTCTTGTTTAATTTTAAGCTTATAGATATTATTTTTACTCATCAATTTCTTTTATTTTGTTATCTAATTTTGAAGTTTGTGTTTAAATATGAATCCAAAACTTGAAAATTAGCGGTAGTCTTTTGGTTAAATGGTTAAAAGTGTTCTTGAATTTTATTAGTTGTTTCATAAAAATATTTGTATATTTTTAAACGATAAACTTTCATATACATTGTTCGATTTTATTAGATTCTTGAATTTTATTAGTTTCATAAAAATATTTGTGTACTTTTAAAAAATAAACTTTAATATACGTTTCAAAGTCTCAATATGAAAACAATTTATCTCGTCACATCATTTTAAATAGGATTTCAAATCCTTCTCTTTCATATGAAAACAAACATCGGATTCGGAATTCATTTAAAATTTACTATCAATTGAAATACATTATGATTATGCTTGGATCTAAAATCAATTAAACTCAATACAATATGCTATATGCTCACATCATTTAAGAAATGAAACCTTAATTCTGCGATGTCATTTTTTTGGCTCTTCAACTAATCGTCAACTAATAAATTTTACGAGTAGAAAATCTTTTGAATTTGAGGTGAAATAAACAACACTCATATACTATTTCTTTTAGTTAAGTCAGGTTGAAACTGAAAGGCTTTTTGGGATTATTTTAAATGTCATTTTCAATGTTGGCTATAACTTTTTAAAGAAAAGAATTCAACTTATATAGTGTAAAAATAATAGGTGTGCACCATTGAACTTAGATTTTCATATATTTAAGCAAGACCAATTAAACAAGAAGAAGCAAATAAATGATATGCTCAATAGATGTCATAAAATATGAAAAAACAACTTCACATATACGGTGGTAACACAATATTGATGTCCAACCTTTGAGTAGAGACATCAACTGGATCTTCTCAAGAGCTTGGAAGGATTAATTTTGAGTGAAGTAAAGGCAAGGAAGTAAAGGCAAGGAAGTAAAGACAAGTGAAAAAATGGAATGCTAAGTTGTTAAGGGTTAAAAGTTAAAGAGGTTAGTTTGAAAAAGAAGAGAAAATTTGGCAAGTATGGAAGTTTGACGTTTTGGCTATGGATTAGGCTATTTAGAGGTTTTGTTGGGCAACCAAGAGGAGAAAGAAAACCTGATCTAAAGAGGTTAGTGTGGGTGTGTAGGATGCTTGCTAAGCGGCAAAGGAATAGAAGATAACCTCTTAAGAGGTTATTTGGCGTTTTGTGTGTGGCCGAGAAAAGTAGGAAAAACCTCTAAGGGTTGGCTTTTTGGTTGAGGACTAGGCGAGAAGAGTAGTTTGAGAGGTTTTTTGTGTTTTGTGTAGGAAAGAAAGCTTGGTTAGAGGCTAGTTGGCGAGAAGATTTGGTGTTTGCGACAAGGCCAAGAGAAGTTAGTTGGCATTTAGACTTGGTGTTTTGGACTTGTCAAGGGGCTTGGGTGTTTTTGTTTGGCGTTTTGAAGAAATTTAGGCGAGATGATGAAGAGTTGGAGTTGGTTAAGTGGATTCTAGATGTCATGTGCCTGCATAGGTTAAATTTCGGCTATAAGAGGTGCCAATAAAGATACTTGCAGGTTTCAGTATAAATAGGTCACTTCAGATGAGTATTTCTCCCAAACCACTTGTGCGTTTTAGCTAAAATTGGTCTCAAAAGTTCAAATATTGAGTCTATTTTCTAAATTATGGATGGTGATTTAATTTGAGAGAAAGAAAGTTTAGTTTGAGTTGAAAGAATAGAGAAATGTCAAATTTTAGATGATTTTGAGTGAGGTGGACTTCCAGAGGGCCGTAGAGTTCATCCTTTAGACTCTGAAGTTGAAATTTTTAGGTAATGTTTTAAAGTATTTTTGTAGAAGGAAGTTTCCTCAAAAGAGTTTTGGGTTTTTAGTTATTATCTTTTAAAGTCGGGTTGTGTTTTTGTACGAATTATGAGTTTTTGGATTTGTTAGAGGTTGGTTGTGTGACAAGGTAAGACTAGGTGAGATGGGCGTGGCATTTTGGGAACAGAGAGGTTATGGTGTGAGGATGGTGGCATTTGACGTATGACTTGTGTACAAGATGCATGTAGCCAAGGAGGCACGTGGGGAGGGCTACGCGAGATGCTAGACATGCGGCCAGGTAAGGCGCGCAACATGTTTGTGTGTGAGCTTAGCACGCGGGCATGCCCAGCGCGCGCGACCAGGCTTTGTCGCCCACCCCCTGCCCGTTAGCCATGCCAAATGGGTATTTTTGGGCAGTTTTTTGTATTTTAAAATTTTTTAAGGAGAGTTTTGATGTTTTCATGATAAAATGGAATTAACTGGAGTTATTTTCTATTATTTTAGGACAAGAAGAAATCGAGCGAGCCTACAGATAAAGGATTTGAGCTCCAAGCAACGAGTGATAAAATGAGTTCAAGTTAATTTATAAATCTTATCATTCATCAAATATTTTTACGCATACTTTGATGTATGAATGTTTGAGTTTACTGATTTACGAGCATGTTTTAAGAAGTATTAAAGTATGTTATTTAGAAATAATTCCAAAGCATGTATTTATGGTTAAGCCTATTAATATTTGCAAGTCACATGTTTTACGAGTATGCTTGAGTTCTGATATAGTAAAGTTTACTGTTTTAGAAAGATATTTGAAATGCATTAGTTTAATGAGAATGGTTTAAAGAGAAAACCATGGTACTCTATATATCGAGTTCTCGATGGCCAATGTCCACAGAAATTCAGGGGTAAAGGGTTGAGTTGACCACTTAGTCGCTACCATTGAGTTCAGGCAAGATAGTATGATCAACGCTCTACTATCTTGATCGAGAATATAGATCAGACACAGTAGGTTGAGCTAGTTACTACTGTGATCAAGTTTCCTAGCTCACCCTTTCCAATTTTTTTTCCACTTTTCATGTAGAGATCGTGATCCACAAGTCTATTGTGCAAAGTTGTAGATAATTTTACTATTGTTAGTTAGTAATTAGGCTTACCCATATTATGTACATAGGTTTGGTTAAGGAGCTAAGCTCAGATGTAATTTCTGTATGGTTCTAAAAAGGATAGTCTGTATGTAATGGCATTTAGCCTAAACTTGTTTTGATCTATTACAAAAAAGTTAATGTTAGTTATGTTCTTCTACTTTCCATTGCATAATTTGCTCGAGTTGTTTAGCATGATCAAGGATTAGTAATAAGGGTCAACTAGTGTTGTTTAGAGAAGGAAAATGACATCAGTTGACTTCACGCCATATCTCGAGCCAAGCAAGCAAGTGCTCAAGGTGGGGTGTGACATCATCTGCAAGCGAACAGTAAACTCTAAAAAGAATAGTCTTTCTTTGGACCAACTATTTTTCACATGAGCAATCCTTATAACTGTCACCTACTCATTACCACACACACATAGTCATAATTTGGCCAAATAATTATCTTCCCTTGGGCCGATAATTATTTCCATAAATCAATGAATATGGACATCTTATATTCTAGAATTAAACTAATCTAGATATCGGAGGCTACTAACTCAATCTAAAATATAAGATACAATAATAATAATTTTATTATTGAAAAAAAAATAATGAATGAAGAACACCAAAATAATTTTACCAAAATTCGCTCAATAAATGGATACATTAAAATACAATTAATGAAACATAAACATGTGAATATTCCAAAAATTTATCATTCAAGTTTAATCCAGAGGATGATAAATTAATATTGATCAAATTATACATGAATTCACAACTTGATTAATCAAATCTTGAATCTAGATCAATTAAACTTAAAACCATAATAGATTAATCAAGTTTGAATATTGAACATGATCAATTAAACTTGAATTCTCAACATGATTAATCAAATCAAACTTGAGCATCACTTCAAATTTTATATTCAAATTCATAAACTTATTATTTAGAGATTGAGATTTAATTCACAAAAAAAATAATCAAGCTAACAACAAGAAACGCCAGCAAGATTAATAACAAGAACCGATCAAGAGGCACACATAAACTTCAATCGGCATTTGGTTTAGCAGATTCCATGATAGCGAATTCATCTGATTCAACCCAACCTAAATAAACATGTGCTTGGAATTCATGAAATTAAACCTCCAAAGTTCATGGAATTTAAATCGGCATAAGTATCGGACAATAATAATATTGTTGAAACAAACACATTCCAATGATTTACGATACCACTTGTTTACATAAATCCTATAAATCTATATAATAGATTAACTCAAGATCATTCAAGTCAAATTGTTAAGAATAAGTTACATACAAGATTTCATTAATGATAACTATAAAATGGTAGTTGTTTGATGATTATAAAATGGCTATTGTCTTCCTTATCTAAAACCCAAAATGCTCTTATTAGTTGAATTTTTCTCTGAATGAGATACAAGAAAGACTGAGTGCTTATTGTTTTGGTATATTAGAGACCATAGCCCTAAGTCTCTTTATATACAAGTTCAATTAGGACTCCGTTAAATCCTAATCAATCTAGGAATAGGCTTCTACCCATTTAACCCATACTCAATTATGAATCTTGGGACTTAATTAAATAGATGGCATAATAGGTCTAATTTAATAAAATAACCCAATGTGATAAATTATTAATTCACATACATACCCCACACTTTAAATAATTATACGTATTATTTAAATACGTCTAACAGCTAATAGATAGCACATTTTTTAGATAGAAAACAAAGGAATAAAGCGTAAGTAGTAGGTTTTTACGATCATTTGCTTGCAACTTTCACAAATTCTCTAAAATGTCGTTTTGAGTTTTGAATGTTTCAGTTTGTGGGGATTAATGGGAGATCTCTTGGTAATAGTAGTAAGTTGCCAATAAGGGCATAGTCATAATTGGCTATAGGTGCTTTGGTTATTAACAGCTTACAAATACTAATAATTAGCTAAAGTGTCGATATTGATCATTTTTAGAGACTTTATGTTTGGTTTTGAGTTATATTTTCTAACTTGTTTTGAGATTTAAGACACTTAGTAGGTGTGTTTTTATTGATTTTTAGTTTGAAAGTTATACTTGAGTAGTTTTAACTTTTTTTTAGACTTAAAGTGTCACTTATACCAATTTTAGAGATCTTATGTTTGGTTTCGAGTTAGAAAGATACACTTACACATTTTCTGAATTGTTTTGAGTTAATATAAAACATTGACTCTTTTTGGGTGTTTTTAGGTTGGTTTGACATTGAATTATCTTTTATTCACTTAAGCTAATATGTTGTGGTAATTGCTACAATGTTGACTTTTTGTCCATTCTATTTGAAGACGAACATGGATTGGATTAAATTAAAAAATAGATTTTCAAGTGATATATTGAAGGAAGTTGCTCAATTTATGAAAGTGGCTAAGTGTCATGTAAATGATGTGGGGAAAACTTGGTGCCCATGTACGTATTGTCAAAATTCAATGACACAAAGATTGGACAAAGTAGAGTGCCATTTATTTACGTATGGAATATTCTCTTTATATAATAAATGAGTTTATTATGGAGAAGCAACAAACTTAGCTCAATTTGAACGAGGTGTTACTTCATCAGAAGGTGATAGATTAAGTAGAGAGTCTAACGTTGGCGACGAGGACAATGATATTTTAGATTTTTTAACTGATTTGCAAGGATTAATTATAGCAAGGAAAGAAAATTTTGATGACGGAGATGGTTTTGATGAAGAATTTTTAGAAGATGGGGATGAAATGGATAATAGTAACATTTTTTAGGAGGTGATGAATAAAGCAAGTAACTCGTTATATCCTCGATGTATAAAATTTTCCTTAATAAATTTTTTGGTGAAGTTAATGCATATCAAGGTTCTGAATAATTGGAGCAAGAAGTCGTTCGATATACTACTAGAATTATTAAGAGATGCATTTTTAGTCGGTATATATATACCTAAATCATTTTACAAAGCTAAGAGAAAATTATGTGACTTAGGGTTAGGATGTGATTGTTGAAATTTATGTTCTAATACTCGTAGTTTGTAGTTTAAAGTATATTCTATTCAATAAAGTGGTTACAAATAAACATAGTTCATAAACTAAAGTAGTTGATAAAACTAAAGAATCTAGTTAGTCACATCATTCTCAAGAGTTGAGAGTACCTCAAAGTAGAAGGAGGGTTGTTCATTAACCCTACTGTTAGTTGGTTTTACCGAAAACCAAATTGTGATGGTTTAGAGAATCCATTGACTTATATAAAAAGGCAATGAATGGTGTAGATTATTTATCTGGCGTCAAGAAATAGCTAGCTATGCAATTTCAAATAAGAGATTTGGAAACGTGCAATGTGTTCTCAGGATCCAAATTGTTCAGAATCACAAAAACAGAATACTAGTCAGTCTCAAGCATCTTATATAGACAAAATGTTGTCTAGATATAAAATGTAAAATTCCAAAAGGGATGGATTGTCGTTGAGTGTATTCTAAAATAGTTTAAGAAATCAAAAGACTACATGCTTATGTATAGTGCTAAGAATCTGATTCTTACTAGATGCACTAATTCTGATTTCCAAAGATACTAGAAAGTCTACATCA
The DNA here is from genome assembly GCF_000004075.3 of Cucumis sativus. Classification (NCBI taxonomy): domain Eukaryota; kingdom Viridiplantae; phylum Streptophyta; class Magnoliopsida; order Cucurbitales; family Cucurbitaceae; genus Cucumis; species Cucumis sativus. The sequence continues at coordinate 22,179,357 of NC_026658.2, forward strand.
GAATCAATATTCACCATATATGGAGAAGCAATAGTGTGAATGAGCGTAAAGTAAAATTGTACTGTCTCATCTGAGCAATTGTGCATCTTAGCGACGTTGTAGTAACCTCAATACTTGTTGAGGAAATGGTTGTTTGGTTTACAAAGTCCTTCATGACTAAAGTGTTTGAAGGTAACCTAAATAAACAGGTTTATATAAGTTTTTGCACTAAGACAAGTGGGAGAGTATTTGAGTATATGCCCTAGTTTATTGTATTCATATGTTTATTGTACTCATATGAGTAATTCTCTCACGGTTAAATTCAACGTTGTTTTATCCCACAAGGAGTTTTAGTCCAAGTGAGAATTATTTTAAATTATATTCTATTCAATAAAATGATCATTAAGGACTTATTACTGAAAGTAGAATACTATAATATTGAATCCAATAAACTACAGTTTTGAGGTTATTTAGTATAGACTTAAATTTTATGTAGAGACATAAACGTAGATCAAGTTCAAATATATAGCCCAAATGGTCTATAGTCTATGAATAAAGTTAGACTTATTATTATGAACACACTATGAATGTTGCCCACTTTGTAGTTAGTATAAACGATGTGATCCTAAATCGTTCATGTAGAGACATGGAAATGAGATAATCCTATGTTTGCATAAGACTGAAACCATGAAATAGTCACTTTTAAGTTATAACATTGTTGACTGTATAAAACTGACTATTTTGTTTAATGATGACCTATATAATTTATATTTGGCAATCCAGTGTCTTAACGATTTTTTCACGCTAATTTATATTTGGCACACGATCTACGATGGTAAGGAAGGACAAACATGATAAAAATTCTATGTTCCTTTTCAATTTGTGACACGAACAATAAATATTTTTACCGTTTGTTTTATTTATGAAAGTTATTTTTTTTATAATTTAGTAATTTCTTATTTAAATTAATAAATGAACCATAAAAAATGGACAAAAATTCGTAATCATTTTTGGTTTGAGAAAAGACGAAAAGTTGCAAATTAAAATTAATGTTATGTTGCCGTCACAATCTCACTATTCTCTTCTCCTTCAAAATTCCGATTAAATTCGACGAAAATTTCAATTTGGCGGCCGTAATCATACTCTTCTTCCCACTTCTTAGATTTATGAACTAAGCCAGTTTTCATTTTTCTTTTTTTCTTTTCTGAAGCTTCTGTAGGTATGTAAGGTTCTTCGCAAAGCTTTTGTCTTTAATTATTCACTATTGTTTTAATTTCGCGGATTCATGAATGTCTCTATGATCCATACTTGTTATTGCTGAGCTCAATCAATTGAGTGAGTTCAAATTTCATGAAGAATTGAATTTCTGGTGCTTGGGTTGGGTTGGGTTTTGTTTGTCCCGACTTGGGTCAATTTCTATGCGTAATTCTGGCTTCTTTCTGGGCAGAGTTCTCTATTGCCTCTATACTATTGGATATTGATAGTCTTGGAGTGTTTAGAGTGTAACAAACTATAACAACATCTTATTTAACTGACAAGTTGCAGAGATGGGCTTTATCTTTTTAGATTCTTGGATTTCTACTTATTTTTTATAATTCTTGTTCAGCTAAGCAGACCATTGTAGCTTATACCATCACGGCTGTATTGACTCGCACCCTTTTATGGCATCAGAGGGATCTGATTCAAAGGTACGCTTTCTTTTAACCCCCTCGTCCCAGATAAAACGTTTCAGGGTATTATGAGATTTTCGTGTAAATAAAGTGTTTAGAAACTAGTGGATTGTAAAGATGACTACGTGCAGTGAGGGCACAGTTGTTTAAAGGAGAAGATGGATCAATGGGGCCATGTTTGTGTGGTCGGCATAGGTGGAGCCCATTTCTTATGTTAAGCTAAAAAAAGTATTTTTTTTTGCCATGTAACTCTGTTCCATTTTCTTTCATTTTTCTTTGAATCAACAAGAGGAGAGAGGTTGCAGTTTCTCAAGTGATTGTGTGAAGACTCTAGGTCTTACTTATGATAGCATTGATTCAAACTATGATTGCAAGCAAACAGCTAACTGGCTGTATTCGAGAGCACCGGACCTCTCCCTATATAACTATTGTTCGATTGCAAAATATCCAAAAAAACATAAAGCAAACACAAGAGACGAACGTACCAATAGCCTCCTGCCACATGCAAGCCCAACCAAACACAATTCAAGATAAACCTCCAGCCCATTAATGGCTGGGCCCACTCCCATTTCTCTTTCTACCCCTTCTATAACGAGTTGTCGAGTAAGGTGATTTATAGGGTGGAGTAAAAAGCCTATAGGGGTATTGTGAAAGTAGTTTGTTGGTGTAAAAGAGACAATACATGGTGGTAAACGAGAAAAGTTTTGGTGTAGCTGACAAAGAGCCTAGAGGGTAGGAGAAAGAAAGGGGCGTTTAGGTAGTGATTGAATGGTTCGGAAGTTGAACAAGGGTAACCCAACACTCAAAACACATGGAAGTACATATGCCTGAGTAGAGGAAGGAGATAGTGAGATCCTGATATTTGGTGGGTGTGAATAGGATAGTTGAAATTTTATGACCATTTTAGACCATGAAGATTCTTCCTAGCTAATAAGGAGTTTGCTGTAACTTGTTATGTTTAGTATTACTCCAATTGGAATTATGGTTGTCCATGTTCAAGTTTCAATATAATTAAATATACTGTAACCCATCAACTTATGCTTTTGGATTTTTTTGGTGATTTAACATGGTATTAGACTAGGAGGCCATTATTCCTTTAATGTCATTTCGTCTCCAATTAATATTGGTTTATGCTTGCTGGGTCTTCTATACAATTTCAATCCCACAAGTTAGGGAGAGTGTTAAAGTATTTGTTTCTAGAACTGAAGGCCCTTGAATTGTTAATCACGGTCTAGTGACACGGTAGTGGTTCATCCACCAAATTTGGGTTCTTGTCTCCTTAGAACTAAAGGACACAAATGTACAACCTATAGAATAGATCCTATTTAAGTAAGGTCATGAAGAATGTTCAAGTATTGATACCATAACCTATTAACTCAAGCTTTTGGGTTTATTGGTGATTAACACTCCACTTGATTTATTATGTATTGTAGAACCCTTAACTTTTGTGGTATTCTAACAAATCAAGAGTTTCAAGGGAAAGTAAGAGCATTCTTCAAACAAAATTCAATTCTACTAGATAATAATTCATTTGACAACGCTTCGGTATTTCCCCTTTGAGAATTTATGATTAAGGTTAAAATTTTTGGTAAGTTTATATAACATTATCTCTCCATTTCTTTTTGCAGTTATCTTTCTAAGCATTTAATATCGATTGGAGTCGTTTTTATGAGTCCTAGGATCACTTTTCTTTTTAAATTTGTGTCGACTATAGTGAAGAATAAGTTGTATATATACTAAAATTGGGAGAGTTGATTGCACTTGAAATGGCATAAGACCAAACAAATTTGAAGGTAAAACAGAGTACACTAACCAGTTTGAAGAGAAAAGCTACAAGTACGTTGAGAGATGCTAAAGAAAACAGCTTTACTTTTCAAAAAAGAGTGCCAGTAAGTTCTGATATTTTAGCTACAACTTGGTCATAGTCAGCCTTGAGTTTCTATTCTTTAGTTCATCCAAGCTCCCCTTTGTTTGGCTTAGTTTATATTAGCACACAACATGTTGGCCTCTTAGTCTTCATCCATCTGACACTGGCAAGATCTTTCTTGGAGGGAACATATATGTAACAAATATCTGCTTCTTCACATAAGATTGGAACATGAGTGATCACGTCGGTGGGGGAAATGTTTCTAGCTATTATACAAAATCCTTATTGGCCGCATCTTATGCTTTTGACTACCTCCTTTACCCCTCACCCAAGCACTTGTACTAAGTAGCTTTGCGAACAAGCTTGAGGGTGTGCTTGCAGAGCTTTTTGCCGGCAAGGGTTTTGGCAATCGGAGCAAGAGCCAACAACTTCTTCTTCTTCTTCTTCTTTTCTTTGTCCTTTTGATGCAAGTTCCCTGCCTTCCTATCACTGCTCGTTGCGTCCAATAAGAGGATTGACAGTGGAATTGCTGGAGAAAAATGGGCTTGTGATGACGACGAAGACTGCAGTCCGCTTGGGGTTTTATTGTCTTGACTATAGTGAAAAATTTCTTTCTTAAGTAGACTATTCTTGGCGGTGCTATAATTTATAACCACTTGTACAAAGATCCCCTTTTACACTCATCACTCATGGTTGACTAAGGATTGTTGTTGGATTGTCAATTATCCTTGATGATTTAGGTTTTAGCTATGCTTTATTTGATGGGTGTGCTTTGGTTGCCATCAATTTCCTCTTGATGGTTGGGGGCTTTTGTTGCAACACTGGGAGAAGGAATGTCTGTGTCTAGGATCCTAGTCCTTCTAAAGGGTTCTCACATAAATCTTGTTTTTCTTGCCTTGTAGACCCTTTTCCTTTGAGAAAGGATTAGAGTATCGATGTCGATATCAATATTCGAATTTTAGGTATCCGAATATATTGATACAATGTCAATTTTGACAAATATTTCTATAAATAAAAAAATAAAAAATTAGTTTAATTAATATTTGAGTTCCTTTTACTTCCAAACTACAAGTTTAAGACCTTGTTGTTAATATTCATATTCATATGAAGGTTTAAGGATGGTATATATATATGTACACTCACATATATTAATGTTTTGTGTATTTATAAAAAATATCAGAAATATTGATCAATCCTTGATATTGATCCCTAATTTTACGAGAACAAATATATCGTCATAGTCATGGATATATTGACATGCCAATGAATATTTCAATCCTCACCCTTCAGTGAATTGGTCTTTTTCTTGTCGTGGAAGGTGAAAATTTTGAAGAAGGTTAAGTTTTCTCTAGCAGGTTCTCCATAGAAGAATTAATATCATCGGTAGGGGTTTAAGGAGGGTTTCCAACTTGGTGGTGCCTTTGTGTTGCATCCTCTCTGCAGGAGGGTGGTGTAGGACCTGGACTATATTCTCTGGTCATGCAGTTATGCACTTGCACATTGGAACAAGTTTTATTTTTGGTGCGAGTTTGGCCAGACATAGAGGTTTAAAAGATATGATTGATGAGTTTTTTCTTCACCATCCGTTTCATGAGAAAGGAAGGTTTTCTGTGGCATGTTGGAGCATGTATTATTTCAGTAGAATTTTTAGAGGGGTTGGGAGGCTCTGAGTGAGGTGTGGTTATGTGTTAGGTTCAATGTTTCTTTATGGGCTTTTGGGACTAATTTTTTTAAAAGTATATCCTCTAGGTTTTATTTTGTTAGATTTGAGGTCACTTATGTAGGTTGACTCCTTTTTTTGTGCCCATATATTTTTTCATTTTTTCATAGAAAAAAAGGATTGTTGTTGGGTTGATGCCTTTGGTAAAAAAAAAAGGAAGAGAGTCAACAATCTCTTTCCTTTGTCTTTCAGTGTGTACATTATGTGTTTAAGCTATTTATGCATGTAACTTCCATGTTCAGGATAAAACAACTAGCAATAAGCTTCTGGATGGTTTGAAGTACAATGTTGAAGTGGCAGAAAGTGTTGCTAATGAGGCGCAGGTGTAATATCATCTTTAGTTTTCACTTCATCTCTCATCCTTCTCCCTCTCTCAGTTAAGTTTAAATTTAAGTTTCCTCTTTGATGTAACTCTGAATCCAATTATTTCATGTAGCGTTTGCCAATATTGGAGGCAACACCATTATATGAGCAACTGCTGACTGTGTATCCCACTGCTGTGAGTTTCTTACATATTTCAATCTTTTCTTTGTCTACCTTCACTTAGAGTAGCTGCATTTGAAATGTGAACCTTGCTTATTCCTGAGTTTGTGAGCAAAAATAGAGTAACTATTTCATGGGCTCAGCCCATGCTGGTTGGTAGTTCTTATGTTTTTAGCGTATCATAGGATGATTATTCTTTTGACTGTCTGCATTCCTTTGAAAATTTAGGTGAAAACCAAGTTTTGAAAATTAGATAGATTTTAGATTTGTCAATTTCAATATCACTAGACGCAACTTAAAAAACCCCAATAACTAATATTGCTTCTACAAGAAATGGAATAATTATTTATGGAACATGGAATGGTGTACGCTGTACACTGTACACGGCAGACTGGGGCAAGGTTAGGTATCCTCTCCCTCTAAGAATCTATTATAATAATTTTTTCCAACTGGCTTGAATCAGGAAAGGGAAATGATTAGAGAAGGATCTGGACAAGGACTGCCATGTAGCAGGAATGAAATATGCTAATTCTTTAATTTATTTCTGCCTGCCTAGTCACTCAGCACGTTAGCATTTTTTCCATTGTGCTTGGTATGGTTGCATTTTTCTAGGTTGTAATTGCACAGAGAAGTTTAAGGATCATTACATGATGATAGATGACAGAACATTTCTTTGCAAATTCTACAGTCTGAGATAGAATTAACAATTAAGGATTGGTTCAAGAGGTTGTAGTTGCTTAAGGATATTTATAAACTTTACAAACTGGATAGAATCATGGAGTGGCGTTAATTTTACTAGTGTTACCTGTTTGTCTCTAAGCTTGAATTGCAGAGGTGAATATTATGGCTTAAAATTAAGAGGCTGGTTGGGAGAGGAAAGCTGCTACAGTAAGCTCTGAACTCCTTGTTTAAGGAAACTCAAGCTGCTGCACTTCTTTCTGCAGAGAGAAGGACTTATGAACACGGCTTTTCTTTGTCATGGAATATCCTCTGATTTCTTTCAAACCACAGTTCGAAGAGGATAGCTTTTAGCAAATTTAACCATAACAGTCTTGGCTTCTTGGAGAGTAGAGGACCCTCTAGAAGCTGGAGAATCGAGGAGTGAAGAGAGCCATAAAAAACCCAAACAATGTTGAAGATGGAGAAAAATCTGTTCTAGCAAAAAGAGGGGAAAGGGCAAAATAAGAACAGATGAGCTGAAGTCTCATTTGCTTTCAAAGAGAGGGGGTAGACCGAGGGAAGAAAGCACTTGTTGGGCCCTTCTCTTGAAGTATATCAGCACTGTTGAGGGACCCAAAAATCATCACCCAAATCAGAATATTAACTCTTCGGGGGCTGGAAGAATTCCATAAGGCTTTAAATAAACGATTATCCATTGGGCGAACTGAATGCAAATGGGTCGAGAGAGATTTAACCGTAAAACAGCCATGGGGTCAATAGACCAAACCTTGTGATCTTCAAAACCAAGAACTTGTTCACCTGAGAGAAGGAGAGTAATGATTCAAATTCGACAATTTCAGAATCTTTTAAACTTCTTCTAAATTGTAGGAACCAAGAGAGGGTAGCAAAATCCCAATGATCAGCAACCGAGTCTTGAGGAAGTAGGGCTATTATGTACAGTAGGAAAAAAAGGGCTTTTGAGAGGTGAGGTTCCAACCCAAATGTCTGACCAAAAATTGTTCTACTACCATTACCAAGTTTAGTTAACGCTAGAGACTCCACCGACCACACCTTTGAGATGCTAATCCATGATGATGTAATTCAAAGTTGGATATATTTTTCCAAATGAATCCCTTGCCTTCAAAGGCTAAGAGATGAGGTATTTATTAAGAGCCTTGCAAGTATGTTACAAGGTTAATTATGAGAAAGTTGTTACAAAACAGTTAAGTATTCTAACTGTTTTAACTATCTTGTAGTTTGGCTAACTCTTTAGACTATCTCTATTATTATTCTTATTACATCATTCCACCCCCTAAGAATGGATTCGTCTCAGAGTACATCAGCTGGCAAGTTTGAAGTCGTCCGGTGCATAGTATAGTTTCAAGTCAGCAACATTGAATACTGGATGAATGTGTACGTCCGGTGGGAGTTCTATTTTAAAAGCATTATCTCCATACTTTTCCAGGATGCGGAATGGACCGATCTGTCTATCTTTCAGTTTGTTATAGATGCCGGTGGGAAATCTGTTCTTCCTTAGGTGTATCATCACTAAGTCTCCCTTAGAAAAGTCAGCCTGTCTTCTTTTCTTGTTTGCTGTCTTTTTATAAGAATCTGTTGTTTGCATAAGGTGATCATTTCAATGTTTTCTATCATACTTTCTGCTTCTTTATTGATGTCCATGGCTGTAGGGAGTGAGGCAAGGTCCAATGTTAACCTTGGTTGCTTAGCGTATACAATTTCAAATGGACATTTGCCAGTTGACTGATTCCTCATATTGTTGAAAGAAAACTCGGCTTGTGCAAGGGATAAATCCCACTGTTTAGGTTTAGTTCCACTAAGACAACGTATCAGATTGCCTAGTGTTCTGTTGGTTACTTCGGTCTGTCCATTTGTTTGCGGATGGGCACTTCAAGGTTGTATCAAATTTCCTCCATAGGGTTCTCCAAAAATGGCTTAAGAATTTAACATCTTTATCAGAGACGTTCGTTTTAGGTACTCCATGTTGTTAATTTGATAGTATGGGGTTCCATCTCAAAATCAATTGGCAATGAAAGGAGTAGTCCATCTATATCTTATATGGAGTACGAGTCTCCTTGGTTTTCCAATGTGGGACTCTCAACTTCTCCAACATGCCCCCTCAAAATGGTGTCTCTATGGGTTGATGGGTTTAATGGGCTTTGATACCATGTAATCTAGAATTCAGAGAACTGAGAAGTATATTTCTTATTCATATTGAGTCAAAGAAAAGTTACATATTTATATAGAGAATAAAATAAACCCTAGACACTATGTACAATTATAATAAAGGACTTATGTTATATATATATATATATATCATAACACATGTAACTAGACTACCTCTCTAAAAAAGAAGTTAGCTATGTATATTTCATCATTTGCCTTCTTGCAAGCTATGAAACGAGTCATTTTACTGAATGAGTCTACTACAACCATTCCTGAGTCGTAGTTCCTTTGAGTCTTAGGGAATTCAATCACAAAATCAACCGAAAGATCCTCCCAAATATAATTTGGAATAGGTAATGGGGAATATAACCCTGCATTAGTACTTGAGCCTTTAGCTCTTTGGCAAATGGAACATCTCTTCACAAAGTTGTTGGAATCTCTTCTTAGTTGAGGCCAATAGTATCTTTTAGAAATTATCTCAAAGGTCTTATCTTGTCCAAAGTGCCCAGCTAGCCCACTCGAATGAGCTTCTCCTCCTTTCTTCACCCACCCTATCTTGTAGGGGTTTGGATGAGGTTCAACTTTCAGATTTAAGCTGGCTACTAGCTTCTTTGCTACGAAGTTCTCACTACTGCCGCCGTCTATAATCACATCACACACCTTTTCATTGATAGTACATCTTGTCTTGAAGAGGCTGTGATGTCGTGGATTTCTCTCTTCTTTAGGGGCAAGGAGTACTCTTTGGATAACACAAGAGACTCTATCTCCATCATCGGCTTCAATTAGTTCATCTTCTTCTTCGTTCATCTTCTTCTTCTACTTCTCCGCTACATTCACTCATCGAATCTTCTTCTTCATCTGCCAATGCTATAGTCTTTCGTTGAGGGCAAGTATTAGATAGGTGACCGGGTTGGCCACACTGAGAGCACTTGCCAAATGATGGATGAGTGTAATTATTCTAGATCTTGCCCTTGTTCACTGCCTCCTTCTTCTCATTGGATAGATCTTGCGTGTCAACGTCCTTTCCTTTCCCTTGCAATGAAGTTGAAGGCTGATAATTTGTTTTCTCTCCGGCCAGCCATCCGTCCCAAAAGATCGGGACTGCTCTGATACCACTTTGATGTAATTCAAAGTTAGATATATTTTTCCAAATGAATTCTATGCCTTCAAAGGCTAAGAGATGAGGTACTTATTAAGAGCCGTGCAAGTTTGTTACAAGGTTAGTTATGAAAAGTTGTTACAAAACAGTTAAATATTCTAACTGTTTTAACTATCTTGTAGTTTGGCTAATTCTTTAGACTATCTCTATTATTATTCTTATTACATCACTTGGGCTCCTTAAACTATTTCCGAACTTTCCCAATGTGAACCAATCAAAAGGCTCTTTACCATGGATGCTACAAATAATTTTCCTCCAAAAGTCAGAATCTACCATAGCAAATCTCCAGCCCCATTTTGCTAGCAAGGCAGAATTGTGAGTTTTGAGGCCTCCAAGGCCGAGAACCCCACCCTTCAAGAGAAGAGAAACCAAGTTCCATTTGACAAGATGGTTAAGCTTGCTACCGGAAAAACCTTCCCAAAAGAAATTTCTTGTGATTTTTTCCAAGGAGACTGCCACATGTTGAGGGATAGAGAACAAGGATAGACAATAAGTTGGGAGGTTTGCCAAAACTGCATTGCACAAAATTTGCCTTCCTCCTCTAGAGATGTTAAAGCACTTCCATTTGTCTAGTTTCTTATGAATAGGGTCGATGACCGGTTGCCATAACTCTTGACACCGAGGATAGCCTCCTGAAGAGAAGTATACAATAGGTAAATTTTCTGCCTTGCAGCCAATACGGTCAGCGGTTTGCAGTAGGATGTCCTCGGGTATATTAACTCCACTGGAAGCTGATTTTTCCCAATTAACTTTCTGCCCTGAGCACCATTCGAAGAGTCTAATATCTTCCTTAAGCTTGAGAAGCATTTGATCATCAAATTTACAGAAGAGAAGAGTATCATCAGCAAATTGCAGCAAGGGAGGTGTATCAAATCCTTGCCCACAAGGAAGTCCTCGTACTGACCACTGAGGTGAAACTTGTTGATAAGCTTCCTTAAGCTTGAAAAGCATTGAATTGGTGATTTAAGATGGTATTAGAGCAAGTTGCTGTAGGATGTCTTGAGTTCAAGCCCTTCCATTGTTGTTTCCTTCCCATTTAATGTTAAGTTCCACTTGTTGGTCTTTCTTGATATTTCAAGTCCACGGGGGAGTGTTAGATATCATATTAAATTTGCCTTCATAGATTAAGTTTTTGGGTTGAATGGGTGATTTAAGAAAAAGTTTATGATTTCTTGTTATTGGTGACATAAAAATCTTCCAATGTCACGGTTCACATTCTTTGTGTTTGTCTATGTGGATTTGATATCCTACTTGATTGGCTAATTTGTTAGTTTCTCAGCTAGTCTCACTCATACACGGAAAATCAGTTCTTTCTTTTTAGTTGGATGTAGTTCGATATACTTTTGGATTCTATCTATTAACGAACGATTTTTTTCAGGCTAAATATTGGAAGCAATATGTCGAGGCACACATGGTTGTAAATAATGATGATGCTACAAGACAAATATTTAGCCGGTGCTTATTGAACTGTCTACACATCCCTCTTTGGTATGATCGTTTTTTCACCATTTTGACCGGTTAAACAAAATCTATGCTTTATTGAGTGAAGCATGGTAGCCAGAATACTTTGGTGCTCTTTTCGCATGGTCTTCTTAGTGGAAAGATCTTTTATTTCTCTAAGCTTTCTTTTTGGTAGCCAGATTGAAGAATTTACTTCTGCTACTTTTGTTATTCAGGCGCTGCTACATCCGATTCATTAAGAAGGTGAATGAAAGGAAAGGAATGGAAGGCCAGGAGGAAACCAGAAAAGCTTTTGATTTTATGCTTAGCTATCTTGGTGAGCTTCTCCAAGTTTTTTTTTTCCCTCTACTTTCTTTTTTAAAGCTTTGCTCATTTCACATCATGTTTTTTATTATAAGATCATATCTTAGGTCTCCCATAGAACCTAGATTGAAGTAGAATAGAATTGGAATATATAAAGTAAAGCAGAACAACCACTCCAAAGTAATTTGAGGTACTTCCTCTCTTGAGATCACTCAAGTTTAAACCCACGAACTATTGCTTTGCCTATTCTTCTCCTCCCACTCAATTTATACTTAATTCTTAGTAAAAAGACTTTCGTGCTTTTAACTCTAGTGCCATTTCAAATCATTATCAAACCGAGAATCTTAAGGGGATGCGTCGTGGTAAATTTAATCTTTTATCAATACTTTCACTTTTCTTCTTATGGACCTGAAAATTTGTAAGAGGTCTAACAAGGGGAAACAAATATTATTTGAGGAAATGAAACTACGTGGTAACCCAAATCCTAGGTCTAATGACATGAAGATTTTTAACATTCAAGATGAAATCCTAATTTGATATATATTTTTTTTTGAAGAAAATCCTAATCTGATATTTAAGATGTCCTATCTTTGATATTAATTTTAACCATTACTAATCTGTCAGTATCCAATGGTAATGTTAGAACTAATGGGCTTGGCCTACAGGGTGTTTATGGAAAGATTTACCCTAAACCTTTTTTCCTTTTTTATGTCTTTGTGTATTCTATTTATTCTTCCTTATTGCACCTACTGTAAATCATCAGAAAATAATAATAACTAAACATCGTAGTTTTTCCCCCGGTACTTGGATTTCCACGTATCTCGGTGTTCTTGTCTTTATACTTTTAATATGTAATATTGCATTTTCTTCTAGGTGTTGACATTTCTTCTGGCCCTGTGTGGATGGAATACATTGCCTTCTTAAAGTCACTGCCGGTTTGTTGAACTCTTTATATCACATGTCTTATCACCATTTATTAATGAGTTTGGTGGTTTGTTAATATTATAGATAATTGTTGTTCAGTTTGTGCCACTGTATAGGCTCTTAGCTCGCAGGAGGAGTCACATCGTATGACTGCAGTGCGGAAGGTCTACCAGAAAGCTATTATCACTCCTACCCATCACATCGAGCAACTGTGGAGGGACTATGAAAATTTTGAGAATTCTGTCAGCCGTCAACTGGCAAGTCAAATTCATCTTTGGTTTCGGTCATTGTTTCTTTCCTTGATCTTAGCTATTGCATTTATATGCTGGACTTGTGGATTTATAATCCAGAGGAATGAAACTAAATATTTGCGTCTTTATTGCATGTTATATATGTGTGTGCATGTAAGTATCCATGAATGTATATTCTTTCTGTAAAGACTAGTAAAAATAATGGATGTTATTTTCTAGAGCAGGCCAAGGGACTAGTGTCTGAATATCAACCAAAATTTAATAGTGCTCGAGCTGTCTACAGAGAGAGGAAGAAATACGTTGATGAGATTGATTGCAACATGCTTGCTGTACCACCAACTGGCTCCTCAAAGGTAATTACCCCCTTATTTTTATGCTATGTAATCGGTGCCATATGTTTCTATTGTTCAAGCATGTGAGTGATATGTGCCATTGTGCATTCAAGGATACTGCAGCTATCTTCTTTTCTCAATGGTGGTTTTCCCATCTTTTCCTTGGTCCTTTTTTCTTGTAATTGTACAACAATGTAAAATTGAACGCCATCATCGATGTCATAATCCTTAAAAGCTTTGCATTATTTCTTTGGCTAACTTTGCTTTCAAAGAGGTCATCATCGCTGATCATTGTCCTGAAAAGCTTTGCATTATAGTAAATTAATGTTGGGAATTTACGTGAGATATAAATAAATGTGGAATAAACTAAATTATATCTCACTCCCATTTCAAAGGTTAGAGGCAAATAGGCAATCGATCATAAAATTGTAAATAATAAAAGAAAGGGAAAAAATGAGAATGCCACCAAAAATTATACTGGTTCGCCCCAAACTCGGGATACGTTCAGTCTTCTGCAACTGCAGGTCCTATTATGATGGAGATTGAAAAGACACCCAAATCCACCCTACAAATCTCTCCATCCAAATAGCCCAACAAGAACTATTTGAATTCAAGTACCACAACTTGGTAACTTGAAATAAACAGGAAGAGAAACCCTTAATCTAATTCCTCCCTACCACGCTAAATATGGCCACTGAAATAAAATTCTGTCTCATGTATTCTTCAGTTTCTCCACCGGCAAGAAGAACCTCTTGGCACTATGTGCCTCACGGCATACACATTGTGCTGCAATTTTTTTTCTAATCTCCTCTTTTTAAAGTTGAATCCACCACCACTTAATTTCTTTGTGGACCAACTTATACACATTGTAATTGCTTGTATAAGTTAATTACAAGAGAAGTGGACTAACTTAATCATTTCACTTATGCACTATATTCTTTAAATTTTTTTTATCTCGGTGTAGATATTTGCCACCTTTTTCTTCTTCAATTAAATCATCACCTCCCTCATTAACCAATCAAGTAGAAACTTTTTTGGGTTGACGAAATATAAATTGAGTCTTGGAGTTTTGGCTCCACATTTCCTAACAAATTAAATGAAGCCTCTTCTAAATCTCTGAACATGTTTCAAATTTTTTGTGGATTCTTGTTTTTCTCTTGCTCTTTTTGTTTTGACAATGGATAATTTTGAATCTGGGAAATTTTACTAAATCCAACCTATTTTAGTTGGAAAAGTTTCGGATCAAACATGATTTCAATGCATTTTGATATTTAAATTCTCACTTTTTTTCATTCCAAACACAAGAAATGATTTCAAATCCTTCAAAATCTAGTAGTTCCAAATACGGGTAAATCATGGGCTTTATCATGTTTGATTGTTAGATATTACTATATTAGATATCCCTTTAGGAGACTGTCAATACGTGGTAAATTCATTATGTTTGTGGTGATTGGTTAGTGGGTAATATGAAGTTAAAATTATTGCTTACTTTGCTTTTTTATTTGGATATCGGTGACATGCTCTGGTAAGGCTGTATTATTGAAGCATCCTACAATGAGCACTAAAATTATTCAAGTGTTTCAAATTTGATCTCACAGGAAGAGCTGCAATGGATGTCATGGAGACGACTAATAGCGTTTGAGAAGTAAGAACTTTTGCTATAGGTGTTTCTTGCTTCGGTTTTTGTGTTGAAAATATTTCATGTCACTTATTTCTGTGTGGCATTTGAGACATACATGCTATGTACCCATTCTCCCTAGTTTATGTTTTGAATGATGTTGGAATGCGTTGGTGGACCTCCTATAGTTAAATCACCTATCAATCCAAAAGTGTAAATCTTTTTATATAAATACTTTAATACCTACCTCAACTTTTGGGTTTAGGAATTTATACAAGACCTAACAAGTAGAAATTAATATTAATTTAGGTTAAATTATAAAAAATGCCCCCTAAGGATTTTGTGTCAAAAATACCTTTAAACTTTCCAAGGTTTCAACAATACCCTCAAACTTTAAATAAGAGTTAAAATATACCCTTACTGATAACTTTGGATGTTTAAAAAATATTCTTGAATTATTGAAAAGTTTAAAAATACCTTTAAACTAAAAAAAAAAAATTAAAAAAACCTACCCTCACAGTCACAATTAATATATGAACTAAAACGGTTGATATCTCGTTGAAAACATAAAGCCAAATTAAATGTCTCTGTTGTTAGTATAGTAATAAATTATTTGAAGTTAGGTTTTATGAGATTGACAATATTTGTTTTATGGCTTCAGATATTGAAAATGTGATTGCATTGTTGTTGTGTTGAAAAAGGGATGATCTACAAAAATGTTAAAAATGTTGCCTATGCAAGATACTTTTACTTATTGGTGGTTGCCTTCTCTTTTTCTTCGGTTGACATCTTCCTTCGTTCAGTGCATGGTTGCTATGGAAGTTAGGGTTGCTCATTGTAATTTTGTTGTGCATATTTAAAAGACAAGCAGTTTGTTGTGCATATTTAAAAGACACTCAGCCCTCCAGTAGGGTTAGTCGTTCAAATTGTCTTAGCAGCCTAACTCTTTCAAACAAAGGGATTTTGTTCAACGAGAATATACGACACTGTGAAAGACAGTCTCACAAACTTGAGGGATGCTCAAGTTCTTCATAGAGGGAGTCCTTGTCTTCGTGAGAGTCTAAGACCATCTTTAGTGAAAAAGTAGAAAACAAATGAAGAAATTTGGAGGTGAAAGTAGTGATAAAAAAACACAAAAACCAAATCGTTACCAAATGAGGCAAATGTAATTTGTTTTTAAATTGATTATTTTTAAACTCAAGAAAATTGCAAATAAATGTATCACTACACTAATGATAGAGATATTTTTAGTTTAGAGTTATTTTTGCAACGAGATATTAAAGATTTCAATTCATTACTAATCTATGAGGATAGTTTTTTTAACTTTTTTTACGTTCAAGATTTTTTTTTTAAACTTTTCAATACTTTAAGGGTATTTTTGAAAGAGAACTTTGACGTTTTCCATCTAAAACTAATGGTAAGGGTATTTTTGAACCCTTAATAGAAGTTTGAGGGTAATTTTGAAACATTTGAAAGTTTAGGGGTATTTTTGACACAAAATGCAAAGTCGAGGGGTATTTTTTTATAATTAGCCTATTAATTTACAAACTTAGGGTCTCTTGCTCTAATACTATGCTAAATCACTAAGCAACCCAAAAGTTTTTGTTGATGGGTTAGGTGAATTTAACTATAACAATACTTCAACATGATTCAATATGTTTCCATCCTTACTACTACAGAAACGTAAACTTGGAGTCTTTTGGACACATACAGAGCAAAGGTGATTTTTGGTATTGTATTTGCTTTATGATGGCGTTCTCTTGTCTTACAGTGAGAGTGAACAACAAGAAGAAGATAGTTATTTGCTTTTGAACTTAGCTTTTTACCTGTACTCGTGGATTTTTTAATTTTCAGCTTTTTTAAATTATCGTTATTATTTTATGGCCTTTCTGCAGGGAACCAATTTGATTAGTTGAGTGCCTTCTGGATCCCTTCTGACTGTCAATGATAATTTTAATAGACAAAATTATTATTAATATTTTGTTTATAAAATGTATCATCTGTTAATGTTATTGATCTATTGCATTCTGATACTGAGACCAAATTTTAATTTCTTGATATATCTCATCCAGAGGAAATCCCCAGAGGATAGACAGTGCATCATCCAACAAACGAATTATATTCACATATGAACAGGTAGCTAAAGATTCAGAATTATTAATATGCTCATGGCGATTACATTTGTGTTATGGGTTATTAAGGACATTCATCTATTAATGATAAGATTTTCTTTTCAGAAGCTGATTCTTAGAAGTAGAATTATGTTAGTTTTTGCTTTTCCAAACGATTGAAGTTATCTTTTAGTCTCGTTATTTCTTTTTGTTGTCTATTTCAAATTTATAATTATGGTTCAATTGAAAAAGTGACAAGCGCCAGATGCTTTTGATCTGTCCTGAGATTTTGTGTTTTTGTTGAGAGAAACTGATTTAGGCTTAGTTAGATTTATTTACTGGTATGAATTTTATTGTTTACTTGCATCAGTAAACAGTTAATAGTTAAAGTCCAATTTGATTACCATTTGATTTTTGGTAATTAAACATATAACCATTACTTCGTTTGAGTTTCTTTATGTTTATTATCTACATTCTAGGATAATTTGACTATGATTACAAATGAGATGAAAATAATTATAAAGAAATTGTTGGGTTCAATCCATGGTGGCTACCTATCTAAGATTTAATATTCTACGCTTTTCCTTGCCATCCAAATGTTATAGATTCAAAGAGGATGTCTAGTAAGATTAGTTGAAGAGTGTGTAAGCTAGCCATGGATATAAAAAAATCATAAAGAAATTGTGAAAAGACAAGCATAATTTTCAAAAATCGAAAACTGAAAGCCAAATGGTTATCCAACAGGTCTAAATAATTTGTTTTTCTGTTTAAAATTATGTTGCCATCTTTGGCTTTTAATTTTTTCATTACAGTTGAAAGGAAATTTACATTCATGTGTGTTCTAAGTCAAATATATTGATTTTGGAATAAATTCAACTATAGACATCAACTTAAAATTTAAAAGTTAGATTATCGAGTCAGAAAATTTGATAGCTTTCTCTCCACTAGGCCTCCCTTCCTCTATTGTTTTATACCTTAGTGATGGGAAGCCACTGATTTGATGTGCGTCAACACAACGGAAATATGGATACCTAACATCAGGACTGAATCCCACTTTATACTACAAGAAAAAAAGAAAAAAAGAAAAAAGATGTGTGTGAGAGAGAGAGGCCTGGTGTAAGCGGGTTTTATTTACAGTTATCTACTGTTTTGAAATGTTACCATTGACATCCATTTCTTTATATGTTGTTGTTATTGTTATTTTATTGATTTCCCTTTTCCACTTGGATCTTTTTAGTGTCTTATGTACCTGTACCATTATCCTGATGTATGGTATGATTATGCTATGTGGCATGCAAGTAATGGATCAATAGATGCTGCAATTAAAGTATTTCAGCGAGCTTTGAAGGCTCTTCCTGGTGAGTTAATTATTTTTCTTCTGTTGATATTTTCTTCATTGATATTCTGTTTCATTTATTAATAACTTGATTCTCTCATGTCATGATTGTAATCTAAAGTTCAGATAAGTATATTTCTTATTCATATTGAGTCAAAGCAATGTTACATATTATAGAGAATAAACTAAACCCTAGAGACTATGTAAAATTACAATAAAGGACATATGAGATATATATATATATATATATATATCATAGCACTCCCCCTCAAGCTGGAGCAAATATGTCGATCATGCCCAGCTTGTTGCACAGATAGCTTATCCTTACTCCATTTAAAGCTTTAGTTAGAATATCTCCCAATTGTTCTCTGGTCTTCACATATCATGTGGACACCAACCCATCTTGGATTTTCTCACGAATGAAGTGACAATCCACCTCAATATGTTTAGTTCGTTCATGAAATACTGGATTAGATGCAATATGAAGTGCAACTTGATTATCACACCATAATTTAGCTGGCACGGTAATATTGAAGCTCATCTTAGATAATAGTTGGTGAATCCAACTATTTTACACACAAATTGTGCCATAGCTCTATATTCTGACTCAGCACTCGAACGAGAAACAACATTTTGTTTCTTACTCTTCCATGATACTAAGTTTCCACCTACAAAGACACAATATCCAGAAGTTGATCTCCTATCCTCACGAGACCCTGCCCAATCAGCATCAAAAAAACATTCAACTCTCGTATGTCCATGATCTTTGTATAGGATCCCACGTCCAAAAGCAGCTTTTAGATAACACAAAATCTGCTCTACTGCAGCCCAATGATCCACTGTAGGGGAAGACATGAATTGACTTACAACACTTACAGAATAAGCAATGTCTGGTCGAGTCACTGTTAAGTAGTTCAACTTCCTAACTAATCTCCTATATCTCTCAGGATCTTTACATAATTCTCCTTCTTTAACAAGTTGTTGATTTGGCATCATCGGAGTGCCACTTGGTTTGGCTCCTAATTTTCCTGTCTCAGACAACAAATCAAGTACATATTTTCGTTGAGACAAACAAATACCTTTCTTGCTTCTTACTACTTCGACGCCCAAAAAATATTTCAATTGGCCCAAATTTTTCGTATAAAACTGACCCTGAAGTAAAATTTTGAGAGACGAAATACCCAATGCATCATTTCCAGTAATAACAATATCATCAACATATACAACTAGTAGAACTATACCCTTATCAGATCGGCGATAGAAAACCGAATGATTAGATGTACTCTTCTTCATACCAAAGCATACAAGAGCTTGACTAAACTTACCAAACCACGCACGAGGACTCTGTTTCAAACCATACATAGATTTTCGATGGCGACGTACTTTATCACTCTCCCCCTGAGCAACAAACCCAGGTGGTTGTTCCATATAAACTTCCTCTTGAAGATCACCGTAAAGAAAAGCATTCTTAATGTCAAGTTGATGCAACGACCATTTATTGGTAGCAGCCATGGAAAGAAATAGGCGAATGGAAGTTAATTTGGCAACTGGAGAGAATGTATCTGAATAATTAGTTCCATAGATTTGAGCATAACCTTTGGCAACAAGGCGAGCCTTCAATCGAGCCACTGTTCCATCAAGATTCATCTTGACAGCAAACACCCATTTACAACCAATGGCCTTCTTTCCTGCAGGACGAGATACCAAATCCCAAGTACCATTATCATCTAAAGAGTCATCTCCTCAATCATTGCATTTTGCCAGCCAGGATGAGACTTTGTTTCACGAATAGAGTTAGGAATAGATGTGGACTCAAGAGACGTAATAAACGCATATGTGAAGGGAGATAACTGGTGATAGGAAATAAAGGAAGAAACGGGGTAAGTACACTTGCGTTTACCTTTGCGAAGAGCAATGGGAAGATCATCACTTGGCCCCGGATCACATGATGAAGGAAGCATTGATGGAGGACATGAGTCTGAAGGTTGTGGTGGAGGTCGTCGGGAGTAGACTTGAGAAATCAACGGGCGGGAAGGAGGCACATCAGTAGACAAGGATGGTGTGGGAGAGGTAACCTTATATATAAAAAGATTGTCACCCTCCCCCTGGCACGAACTCGATGGTGATGAAGTAAAGGGTGTATCCTCAAAAAATGCAACATCAGGCGAAACCAAATACCTTTTAAGGGTAGGACAATAACAACAATAACCCTTCTGAACATGTGAATAACCCAAGAAGATACACTTCAAGGATTTGGGATCTAACTTAGTATGATGAGGACGAACGTCGTGAACAAAACAGACACAACCAAATATCTTAGGAGCAATAGGAAACAAATTCTTGGTGGGAAAAAGAACACGGTAGGGAATCTCACCATTAAGAACAGAGGAAGGCATTCTATTAATAAAAAAACATGCTGTAGAGATAGCATCCGCCCAAAAGGTTTTTGGAACATGCATTTGAAACGATAAAGCACGGGCAGTTTCAAGCAAATGCCTATTTTTTCGCTCTGCAACACCATTTTGAGATGGAGTGTCAGCACAGGAAGACTGATGAATAATGCCATGTTCACACTGTAATTTAGAATTCAGAAACGTATATGTCTTATTCTCATTGAGTCAAAGCAATGTTACATATTTATATAGAGAATAAACTAAACCCTAGAGACTAAGTAAAATTACAATAAAGGACATATGTATATATATATATATATCATAACACACACAAGTAAGAGCCAAGAGAATGAGAAAAATATTCACCCGCATTATCAGTACGCAAAGTTTTGATAGAGACATTAAACTGGTTTTTTATTTCAGTATGAAGGCACAAAAGTGAGATAATAACTCAGAACGATTTGTCATTAAATATAACCAAGTTAGATGAGAATGATCGTCAACAAAAGTAACAAAATAAAGAAAGCCTGTTTGAGATACAACTGGACACAGACCCCAAATATCATAATGAACTAACTCAAATGGAGCAATTGCTCGTTTATCGACTCGAGGACTCGAACTAAGACGATGAAATTTAGCAAATTGACACGAATCACAATTTAAAGAGGACAAAAACCTAAATTCTGGATAAAGTTTCTTCAACACAAACAAAGATGGATGACCTAAACGACAATGGATTTCAAAAGGAGAGGAACTACAGGACGCGCCACAGCTTGCGATACTTGATGATCAAAGAGATAAAGGCCTCCCGACTCATATCCTCTACTAATAATCTTCTTCGTCACACGATCCTGAAACAAGCAATAACCAGAAAAGAACATGACAACACAATTTAGGTCATGAGTAAGTTGACTAGTAGAAATTAAATTAAAGGATAAGTTAGGCAAATGTAACATAGAAGAGAGAGAAAAGGATGGGGTAAGGTGAATAGTACCAAAACCAAGAACAAAAGATGTGGAGCCATCGGCCAATGTAACCGATGGAAAAGGCAGGGGACATCGATCTAGAAAATAAGTGAGAATTACCTGTCATATGAGCTGTGGCACTAGAGTCTATGACCCATTTGGTAGATGATGTAAGAAGACACTTTGTATTACCTAGGGCAACAGTGGATGCAATCGGAGTAGAGGAAGATGACGCTTGTAATGAATCTTGGTAATTCTGAAACTTAGCAAACTCATCTGCAGAAATAGTAACTTACGCCTCTGGTATATTACATGTGGAGACTATCTGAGCATGTTGAGATTGTTGACTATTCTTATATAACAATTTACGACAATCACGTTTCATATGGCCTGGCTTGCGACAGTAGTTACAAACAATCTCTACAGACTCTGGTTTTCGATGATTAGTACTATTCCTCTAAGGTGCCCGAGGGTTATTGTTCTTGCTAAAGAGAGCACTACTGGGTTGAGGAATAGACACACCGGTCGGAGAGCTTTCAATGCGAAGGACGCGAGTGAAGGCATCATCTAATGATGGAATCTTGAAGTCAGGGAGAATCTGTGTCTTTGCAATTCCAAATTCAGGTAAGAGTCCATTCAGAAAAATCATAACAACCATCTTCTCTCGTTGAGCTTGTTGAACTTTAACATCTGGACTAAAAGCTAACAACAAGCCAAACTCGGCAATGATCTTCTTAAGCCGCATAAAGTAGCTGGTGACAGACTCAACTTTCTGTTCCGCACGAAAAAATTGCATACAAACTTCAAACATTCTATGCACTTGCTCTTTACCTGAATATAGAAAATCTAAAAATTCCAGAAGTTCTTTAACAGACTCATAGTGATCAACCAATCCAATTATCTCACTCTCAATTGAATTCTTGATCTGAAGATATAAACGAGCATCATCACAAAGCCAATCCTTCTTCTGTTTTGCATCTTCTGGGGGATCTTCAGTCATATGATCATCCATATCAGTACTTCTCAAATAAAATAAAATTGTCCGACGCCAATCGTAATAATTAGATCCATTTAACTTATGTTCTGTGATCTTAGAGGCCAAGGGAATAACGTTGGAGACTACCAAATTTTTTATGTCGGCCATATTGAAGTCACACGCTGATTGTAGTCCACACAAACAAAGAGAAAATCAATACAAACAGCTGCAAAATTGGAAAAAGACCCAAAACCAACAGCGTAACCTTCAGTTTTCGTCAAACCCGAATGCTATTTGATAGACCCAATGGTACAGACTGACCGGAAACAATGGTTTGAGACAAGCCCAGAAGACGGAGGACAAATCAGACATCTCACGCGCCGGCGCATGGGTGAAGACGAAGAAGATTCTGGCGGCGCGTGAAGGTCACGCGTGGTGTTTTCTGGCGATCGGCGAAGACAGACTTGGGCGGACGGAGGTGGTGCTTCTTATGGTATGGGCAGTGTCGAAAAACGGTCAGCGGAAGGTAACCTAAACTTAAACCTAATGGAGGAGGAAGCTAATGGCCATTCGGAACCCTAATGTCTCTGATACCATGTAATCTAGAGTTCAGAGAAGTATATTTCTTATTCATATTGAGTCAAAGCAATGTTACATATTTATATAGAAAATAAACTAAACCCTAGAGACTATGTAAAATTACAATAAAGGACATATGAGATATATATTAATATATATATATATATCATAACAATGATAATGATTTTCAAGCATGCATTTTAGTTTCTTGCTTTCTTGTCTTTTTCTTATGGTGTCGATCAAACTAATAGGTACAATTAGTATTTGTTTAACAGATTTGTCTCAAGTAGCTCAAGCATTTTGGTTCCTGTAATTTATATTCCTAGTGTCAGTTTCTCCTTATTATTATTATTATTTTTTTTTTTTCATCCTACAATCACCTTTTCTCTTACTCTATCTACAGACTCGGATATGCTAAAATTTGCTTATGCTGAATTAGAAGAATCTCGTGGATCACTTCAGGCATGGAGTCTTGATTTCCCTAACATTTTGTATATCTAGGTTGTCCATTCATTTAACTCTGATTCTTTATTGTAGTCCGCAAAGAAAATATATGAAAGCCTTTTGAGCGATGGTGTTAATGCGACCGCACTAGCTCATATTCAAGTGAGTATGATATGTTAGCTCACATTATTTCTTCCACATACATGATTGGCTCCGTAAAGATAGTTGGCTCACACCTCATCAGGACTAGTAAACTGTTGAAGACTTAGAACCATGGTTGTATGGGAAATTGAATCATATTGACTTCCCTGTTTTTGTGAAAGTGGTAGTTTTCAAGGGAAATAATCTCATCTCAGATGTGCTTGTATGGATATACTACTAATATTATGGATCATATCAGATTTTAGGCTGGGGTGGGATATTGTGATTAAACAAGGGTGTAGAAAGATCCTGATGTCTTGTTCCTGTCAGAAATGGGGGAAGAAATTGAATTATTTCATTTTCATCTCCTAGAAACTTTTTGTTGTATGGTTTACTTTGTAAAATATATGTATTGTATTGAGAATTCTTTGGGAAGGATGTCATACTGGTAGCTTGTGGTGCAGTTTATCCGTTTCCTTAGAAGAAATGAAGGAGTTGAGGCTGCTCGCAAGCATTTTTTGGATGCTCGCAAATCCCCGAACTGCACATATCATGTTTATGTTGCTTATGCTATGATGGCCTTTTGTCTCGACAAGGATCCCAAGGTCTCTCTCTTTTCACTTTGGTAATGCTGTTCTAGATCTGGCCAGTTACTCTTGATCCTGAGAAGGAACTTAATGTTATCCTTATTCTTTTAACGTTGTCATTGGTTTTTCCTTGGTCCCCCTCCCCCTCTTTTTTGGCTTCTCTATTTTTTTCACTGTATAACCCTATTGTACTTTAAGTTTTACATTAATAAAGAAGCTTGTCTCCGTTTAAAAAAAAAAAACAATGTAGTTGCTTCTATGTGCTTGTGAGGTCAAGATATGGATTGTATGCTCTCTTAATGCTCTGCCCATCAATGCTTTGGATAAATCAAATTATCTTGCTCCTATGATCATGATTAATTAAAGGCATGTTGCATTTAGCTAACAAAGAATATGCATAGCTGTTGGTTTATTTACTTCATGTATTTACCATATGTAATTTATTAGATGTATTTAAATTGTGACCGTAAGTCTTTTTCCTTATATCTTAGATATATTAGTTCTTTCTTCTACTCAAGAGAGACCCTCGTAACTACTGTATAATGATAATTTATTATTTTCTGAATTTCACCTTGAAAATCAGCAGTATCGTCTTATCTACTTATTCTTAATGATGCTGCAGATTGCACATAATGTTTTTGAAGATGGAATGAAACGGTTTATGAATGAACCCACGTATATTCTTAAGTGAGTTTGTCCATCTCTGATATTCTGGTTCTTGAGATTTCAGCTGAGTCCGTACATTGCGGTGACAATTATTATAAAATTTCAATGAATTAACTATCTTTTATCTGCAACTCTTGAGAGTTCGAATGTATTTTTCAGATTACCTTCACCCCCACAATTAAGCTAAGATTGTCATTCTTTGGTGGTATAGTATCTGCTTGATTCTTTAGGAGTTCGAAGGTTAGGAACAAAATTAACTTTGATGGGGATAGCTAAAAACTTCCCAAAAATGTTCCAAGAGCTTCAAAACCTGTCTTAGATTTTTTTTTTTTTACTTTTTTCATATAGAAAAAATTGTTTGTTGTTGCTCATGTACACCTGAAAAAAATCTCACCTTCTTCATTATTCCTCCCTTCCCCCTATGTCCTACCTACCTAAAGGGCTATTTCAATTTTAAAAAACACTACTTGATTGGGGAGATCTTGATGATGTGAGATTGTTTAACTTGGTGGGTCACGAATGGCTTCCATGCCAATTGCCAACAACCAGAACTTCTTAAACATCCTCTATTTTGTTTACTGCTCTGCGGGAATGTTTTTTGATCTCTAGCCTGTTTAAGGGAGTAACTTCTAATCATCTCCTCTTTTATGGATTATAGAAAGTTATTACCAAAACTGATACTCTGTAAATTTATAGATATGCAGATTTCCTTGCTCGCTTGAATGATGACAGAAATATTCGAGCTTTATTTGAGCGTGCTTTGAGTACCTTGCCTCTAGAGGAGTCTGCTGAGGTAGCCGAAATTGTGTATTAATTCTACTTATACTTCTGGTAGTTTTTCATGGTACAAAAGGATGAGCTTTTAGCCTCAACAACACAACGTGCGTAGTGCTCATTCTTCTTTATAGCAATTTTATATACAGATGAACAGTGGATTTTAATTTCCTTGTTTCTCTTCTAGAGTAATTCTGATTGGATTGAATAAGAAAGAAGTTAATGTTTTTATAATACTTCAAAATAATAGGTATTTTTTTTACTTAACCTCCCCTGTCTCTTAGAACTCAAGGACACAGTTGTACAACCTATAAAACTGATCCTATTCAAGTTAGGTCATAATAGCAAACATACATTAGTACATTAACCTTTTGACATGTGCATCAAATTATGTGGTGCATGATACCTTTGGTTGGAATGACAATTGGATTTTTTCTATGCATGGTATGCCTCTTTGTGGGATAGGGTTGGAGTCAGTTATTTTGTCGGCACTTGTAGTCCATAATTGTACTTGTGAACTTTTATTTATTTTTTATTTTTCTTTGAAAACATTTTGAAAAAGCAAAAATATGATGCAGGATCATCATATCTGATGCATATATGATGCACCGTGTTGATATTTGACCAAATTCATGGCCAAACAAGGGAAATCCATCCAAGAGAACTCTCCTAGAACATTGTTCTATTCCAAAATAAATTCTGAAAGATTTCTTTACAATCCTAGAAGTGGATATTTATAGCCTTACAAGAAGATAAGACAAAATAACTAAATAAACCTAAAATACTAATGGGACTCTAATTAATCCAACATTAACAATTAAACTAATCTTAATGCAAGTGTACTAATTATTTAACAATTTTTCCATATTTGGAGAATGAAGCGAGAGAGAAGCTTTTACAATTCTCCTATATACTCTCCGGGATTTGTCAGTTGGAGTCTACCACACAGAGTTGAGAAGGAAGCTTGATTTATTTATTCGAACTTGAGGAGAAGTTATTTTTTTAAGTCAGGTTGAATGATGAAGAGAATTGTTAGATTATTTGTAAAGTTTACTCATTATTAGTTTACTTGTTAAATTTAGATTAATTATAGGTTGACAAGTGTTTTAGATTTAATTTAATTTTGTCTTATTTTCTTGTTAGGCTATAAATAGCCGCTTTAGGGTTGTGATAGGAAGTTTGTTTTTAATATATTTGTAAATATTACATTTTGCTCATAGAGTTTGCCATCAATTTTAGGGATGGATCTCACTTGTCTGGCCACATATTTGACCTAATACCAACCTACTGCATCAATGTACTTAATAACACAACTTATGTTGTTTGTTGACTCCTAAATCCTAATTTTTCATGTACGCGTTAACATACCTCAACTGGTCTTGTGGATTTATACCACCGAAAGCAGTTCAGTTTCTACTTGATGCATATATTTTAATAGGCCTAAAGTTGTTTTTCTAGTACTAATTTCTGATCGTGCTTTCCCATGTCTCAGACCATGGTTACAGTCCCAAATACATTTTCTCTTTCATAAAGTACTCAAATGTTTGTAATTGTTTTCAAATTCTTCCAAAACATTCCTGGTTTATTCTTTGATTGGAGGATTTGTTTTATTCAAAGGGTCCAACTACCGACCATTTTTATTTAGTGATCTCAACGGATGCATATAAAAGATTTAGGTTCTCGTGAGATTCCTGGTTCATTCATCAAGGAAGAGTATAAAAAATTAAAAACATGTTGGAAGCTCGTGAGATTTTTTGGCTTCAAGTATGTGTCAATCTAGTTGATATATCTCGGTGTGCTTGCTAACCCCTTGTTCTTTTTTGCTATTAATGTATCTTTGTGGATAAAGCTCATTGTCTCTTCATTACGTCAATGACGAGTTCTGTTTTCGTTTAAAAAAAGCTCATGAGATTTTTGCTTCTATCTTTGTGGATATCCATTTTACGGTCTCGAGAGGATTTTGTAGCCCTTGTTCAATAGGGTGTTTTTTCAGATTCTTTGGTGTGAGCAGAATGGTTGTATTTTTAGACTCTTCTTCCACTTATAATTATTTTGTGGAAATGGTTATTTTGAATGCTCTTTATTGGTGCAAATATAAACACCTTATAGTCTTTCTTCTTTAATTTTCAAGTGGAGATCTTTCATGTAATTCATCTTTTGGTGTTTGAGAATCTATTCGTTACTTCGTTCATGAAAGAAATTGTTCTCTAATAAAAAAAACGTTCACTTTCTTGCCTCCATCTCGAGCTTGCTATTTCATGGCTAAATTTGGAACTGTCTAAAGCAATGCATTTTCTTCTCTTGTTTTCTCATTATTTTGTGTTCAATACTTTGTTATGCATTGCATCAATGATTTCTTTTTTAACATACATTTTTTTGTGGGTTTGAGTTCTGAGGTATTCTAGATGTCTTTGTCTTCTCTAGGTTTGGAAACGCTTCATCCATTTTGAGCAAACTTATGGAGACCTGGCTAGCATGCTGAAGGTACTACTTTTATCTTTTTGTTATTTTTTTTTTTCCCTATTAGTAAGAAACAGAAACGTATATCCTTCAAAATCAAAGAACAATTTAAGGCATGAAGTAGATACTACCAATCCAACGGAAGTAGCAACTTGAAAAAGTAGCTTCCACTGTTAATAGTAATCACCATTCAGAGGTTGTAATTACAAAAGAATTTAGTTTGTAGACCATCAAGAGGCATTGTTTTTCACCAAAAGTAAAAGGCCTAGAAAGAAGAAACTTATCTTCGAAACCCTACTATTCCTTTGCTTCCAAAGGTCCCAATGGAGGAAGAGTGCAGCATCTCTCCAATAGACTTGTTTCTTGCCGCCAAAGAACCTCTTATTGAGCTTTTCCATTAGCCAATCATCAATTTTATTAATTAGAACAGAATTCCAATTTCCACCCCCAAACACGTCAAAAATAGTGTGCCGCCCTTTAGCTGCAAAAGGACTGTGTAGAAACAAGTGCTTGTTGGACTTCTCCTCTTGAAGTCATAATTGGGATTTAGATGGAGAGATACTTCAGTTTTGAAATTTCCTTTGTAGCTTCTCGTGGGTAGACAAGTATCTATTGGTTAGCAACCATAAAAAGACTCATCATAAAGTAGTTCAATCTCTTGCCCGATTGGTTAATTCCATAAAGGAATATTAAGGAGTGAAGGATCCTGATGTATCGATCTTCCAGTTCTTAGTCATTACCCACCATCCATTGCTTCACTGTCACTTTATTCTAGAATCTATCTAATTATACATGTCAATGTATCCACATGCACTGTTCTTTTTTGGTTGCATGCAAGAAACATCGTTCGACTCAAGGTCGTTAGCAAGTTGTTACATACATTTGATTTTGGCAATTCAAGCCCTACACATACTCAGTTAGCTGGTTCATGTGCTGATATGTGTATCTATTTTTTTAATGGAATCTTTTGTTTCTGTTCCTCTAAGGTTCCTTTTTCATGTGGGTAAACATTATAGTAATTTATTGTAGACTTCTGGTTTCTGTCAAAAAGGGAAAACCCTCTCTTGGAGATTCTCAGATATCTTTTTGAAGGATGGGTACGTGAATGGTGAACACTCTTTCCCTTGATGAAACCCCCTTCTGTTCTTTTTTTCTTTTTGCTAGTTCTGTTAAAGAAAAATGAGTGAACAGATCATTGATTGATTAATTATCCATTCCGCAAAAACCACACTCAAAGAAGGGTAACGAGAGCAAAAGATCTTTTTCTTTATTACTACATTTCCTTGTTTCCTATATTTCGAAAAGGTCTTTTAAGTACAACATGGACGGGAGGGATTTGAACCCGAGACCTTTTGTCTTCAGAAACATACAGATGCTAGTTAAACGAAACTCATGTTGGCCATTCCCCGTTTCCTATATAAAAATAAATAATAGGTTTTTAATTAACAAGAAACTAAGAACAGGCACTGACATTAGGAGTATTAATGTTTCAAGGGAAGTATTTCTTTAAGGAGTACAATGCCCTCACCATTTACAGCCTTTGAAGGTGAAGCACGTACTCAATTTCATTTGTTATCACTTTTAGACAGTGCCAGGCTTCGAGAAGAGAAAATATGAGTAGTTCTTTTCACCATTGCCCACATGGACAGTGCGGAATGTTTTCCCACCTTTTCATATAGTTGTAGCCTTGTACAGGTGGAAAAAAGAAGAAAGGAAGCTCTTTCCCAAACGGGTGAAGATGGAGCATCAACATTGGAAAGTTCATTGCAAGATGTTGTGTCCCGGTATAGTTTTATGGATCTCTGGCCGTGCACATCAAGCGATCTGGATAATTTGACCAGACAAGAGGTAATCACAGTTTCATTCTTTGTAGTTTGTACATGATTTTCTGTGGATGCCTTAAATAATTTTTGTTTCGTGTTTGTGGTGTGTTTTGCAATTACACTTCTTATATACACTTCAAATGAAGTAAAAAGTCAAGCCTTAGTATGCACTCTGATGAGGGAGCTTGGTTGCCTAGAGGAAAAGGCTTGAACTTTTTTATTGTATTTCTATTTTTTGTTAGAGATTCATTTTTTGATGCCATTACTCACATGACTTCAAATTTGTATGCCTAAACCATAAATATATGGAAATGGAGGGGAAAGCAGAAACTTATGCTGCAAAATATTTTTGGAATGTAAAACAAGGGGGGCGGTACATGTTTGAGTTTTTAACATAAATTAGACAGATGGAAGCGCTTTAATATCTCTAGAGGAGGAAGACAAACTTTATGCAATGCTGTCTTGGCCAGCCTCCCTACTTACTATCTGTCCTTCTTCCTTATTTCAGTTCATGTGGCAATTTTATTGGAAAAAATCATGTGGAACTTCTTTTGGGAAGGATTTGCAGGTGGCAAGATCAATCATCTAGTAAAATGGAGCTTGGTTTCCCTTCCTTTAAAAGATGGAGGTTTCGGTCTAGGGGGCATTAAAACCCAAAATTCAGCTTTGCTTGTTAAGTGGGGCTGGAGATATTCTAAGGAAGATTCAGGTTTATGGAGGAAAATTATTTGTAGTATCCATGACAAAGATACATTTGATTGGTTTACTTTGGGAAAATCTAGAAATAGCCTAAGGAGCCTTTTAGTTAACATTTCTAGAATGTGGAGGCTAGTGGAGCATTTAGCTCATCTTAAACTTGGCAGTGGCAGCAGAATTGGTTTTTGGACGGATATCTGGGCCTGTCTCTCTACTTTAAAGGAACTTTTTCCTTCGCTTTTCAGAATTGCTTTATTACCACTAGGCTCAGTTGCTGATCATTGGGATCATACTACCCTCTCTTGGTCCCTTTCTTTTAGAAGAAGCTTGAAAGAAGAGGAAATAGTAGCCTTTGGTTCCTTATTATCCTTGTGCCAGAAAAAGTGTTTGATTTTGATGACTCCAAGGTTTGGTCAATTGGACAGCAAGGTAGATTCTCTGTTAAATCTCTCTCAGCCCACCTGAATTCTGCCTCCCTAATGGATAAAAAACTCTTTAAAGCCCTATGGAAATCAAGCTGCCCTCGGTGAGTGAACATTCTGATGTGGATCATGCTTTTCGGGTCCCTAAATTGTGCAGAAATTCTTCAAAAAAATTCCCCAAGCAGGTGCCTCTAGCCTTCGGTTTGCCCTCTTTGTATGAATGCTAATGAGTCATTGGTTCACCTCTTCCTACTTTGCCTCTTTTCCTCTGTTTGTTGGAATAGTTTCTTCTCCATCTTTGATATTGCTTGGGTATTTGATGCCTCCCTCAGCTCCTCGGTGCTTCAGCTATTGGAGGGTCTGCCTCTTCCTTATAAGCCTCGACTTATTTGGTTCAATCTATTAAAAGCTCTTTTAGCAGAATTGTGGTTTGAACATAATCAACAGATCTTTCAAGACAAGAAAACATTAAGCCTAGAAATTTTCGATTAAGTGCAATGTAATGCAACAGTTTGGTGCTCTCTAAACAAGATTTTTTCAAATTACTTTACTCAAGACCTTGTCTCAATTGGGCAGTTTTTCTATCTGTCAGTTCCCTATCTGGACTTCCATG
This sequence comes from Cucumis sativus, assembly GCF_000004075.3. Lineage (NCBI taxonomy): Eukaryota > Viridiplantae > Streptophyta > Magnoliopsida > Cucurbitales > Cucurbitaceae > Cucumis > Cucumis sativus. Next base: position 22,210,954 of record NC_026658.2, read on the forward strand.
GAGCTTTTTTCTATGCTTTCTGGACAGTAGTATCTTAGTTGTACTAATAAGGCTCATCTGTTTTCTGGCCTTTTTCTTTTCTAGTTTTCGATGATTTTTATATTTGCTGATTGGCTGGATTCTGCTCTCATTGTAATAGGTTGGACTTTGTTCTCATTGTTGTAATAGGTTAGTTTTAGCTGGGATATGATGTTTTGGTGCTGAGGGGGTGTCGACCTAGTTGAGATGTCCGGTTAAAAGTTTTGGTTGATTGTTTTAAGAAATTTGTCTCCGTTTAAAGAAAAAAACATATTCCTCGTAAACTCTTTTGTTTGACTGGTGCTACTTCTACTCTTTCAGTGGCTTGCTAAGAACATAAGTAAGAACTCAGAAAAATCTAGTCTTCCTGGTGGAACTGGCTTCTTAGGTAATTTTATTATTCTTTTCTGGTTGAAATATATTGGTAAACTTTGTTTCTCTGGGTAAGCTCTGTCCTTTTTTATTCAGATACTGGTTCTGCTGGTTTTATGAGCCATTCAATTCCATCTACAAAGGTTGTTTATCCTGATACCTCTCAGATGGTGATTTATGACCCAAGCCAAATATTAGGTAATTATGAAACTCCAGACTTTTATCCTGGAATTTAAGTAAGATGGATCTGATCAAGTTCTAATGGTATTTATCTTTTAGGACAGTTTTAATTAATGGCATCATATTTTCAGAAGTTGGTGATTAATTAATGTAGTTATCAACCATTTAATTTTTATAAATACTACTGATTAATATCTAATATATTGTCTAGTAGTCCTCACAATATTTTTGCATTGAAGTTTTTGAAACCAGTTGCATTGGACCTAGTGAATATTTAAATATCAGTGTCATTTTATCATCACTAATGAATTCTATAGAACATCCTTTTCTGATTTTCTTTTAATGGTTTTTTATGCCAACTGCTGGGACTACCGGTTCCTGTTCATATACTTGTTTAGATGAAATGGACTTTTCCTTGTGAGGAAATTGTAAGACCCCTAGTTAGAATTTTTTTTTGAAACGAAGACAAGAACTTCTTTATTAATAAGAACTCAAAGTACAAGAGAGTTATACAAAGAGAGCAAAAAATACTTGGAGTTGAACAAGTAGAAATCAGATTCAGATACTTAAGTTTGGTGATACCATTAGATAAAATTAGGAAAATTCAATGTGTCATACGCCTGACAAGAGGCTTGACCTAGTGAAAGAAAGGAATTTTTAAAGTTGGAATAGAGGAAACGTTTGGCTAATTAAAACATGCTAGATATGCAATGGAGTAACGTTTACTATAGCACTATAACGAACTGAGAAGAAAAAAGTTTTTCTTTTTCCCGATTTTTCCGCTCAAGGATCTTATGAGTAACTCCAAATATCCTGCTAAAAATAGATAACTTCGTTTTCAGAGTACAATACCAATTGATTATTTGATTTGATTTTACTAAAGTTGTCCGTGATTTGGTGGTGACAGGAATTCTTCCAACTGCAACAGCTTCAGGACTTCCGGCTAATCCGTCAAATCCAGTTTCTGTTGCAAGTGGAGCACCGACTAGTGTATTTGACGAAATATTAAAAGCAACACCGGCTGCATTAATAGCATTTCTTGCAAACTTACCTGCTGTTGATGGTAACCTTTCTTATTATATCTTATTTTGAAGGCAGTCATGGTTATGAGTGCAAATAAAGTCTCGTATTAGCTAGGGAAGGAGAGGCGTGAGAACAAAAGTTTCCTAAAAACTTACTATAAGAGAAATCTCAAAAAAGGAAATTGAGTGCCCTATTGATTAGCCAGCTCTGGTCCAAGACTCTAAACCTTCTTGAGATCAAGGTGTATGACTAATCCCATTCATGCGTTGATAGCAAAATGAGTGAGAATGACAGGTCTAATATTGTTGTTCCTGAAGATATGGAAGAAAAGGACACTGATGATGAGATGGAGGTCAGAGTAGAAACTGGTGGTAATGAGGTTGAATAGGACCGTAATCTGGATGAGTATGATCCTTTTTTGGATATTCTCATTGCGGTGAGAAAAGGTACCAGGTTCTACATGAATCACCCCATGTGTAACTATGTTTCCTATGATAATCTATCTCTACAGTTTAGAGCCTTCACATCTGGCCTTAACTCTACCATGATACCAAAAAATATTCACATTTATTTAGAGTGTCTTGAGTGGAAAACTGCTCTTATGGAAGAGACGTGGGTCCTTGAAAAGAATAAGACTTGAGAGATATGTGCTCTTCCTAACGGACATAAAACTTTAGGATGTAAATGGGTGTTCACACTTAAATACAAGATAGATGGAACCTTTGACAGACACTAGGCAAGGTTAGTTGCAAAAGGGTTTACTCAGACCTATGGTGTTGATTACTTGGAAAGTTTTTTTCAAGGTTAGTTGCAAAAGGGTTTACTCAGACCTATGGTGTTGATTACATGGAAAGTTTTCTTCGGTTGCTAAACTAAATACGGTTGGAGTCTTGTTATTTGTTGTTGTGAACAAAGACTAACCTCTATACTAGTTAGATGTTAAGAATGCGTTCTTAAATGGAGACCTGGAAGAGGAAGTCTATAGGAGCCCCCCAAGGTTTGAAGCTCAGTTTGTTCATCGGGTTTGTAAACTTCAGAAATCTTTATATGGACTGAAACAGTCACCGAGAGCATGGTTTGATAGGTTTACTACCTTTGTTAAGTCCCAAGGGTACAATAAGGGGCACTCTAACCATTGTTTACAAAAGTCTCCAAGGCTTGGAAGATCGCAATATTGATTGTTTATGTTGATGGCATCGTTTTATTTGGAGATGACACTATTGAAACCATCCAACTAAAAAAGAGGATGCACTGTGGAAATCATCCAACTGAGAAAGAGGATGGGTGATGAGTTTGAAATAAAAGACTTGGAAAATCTGAAATATTTCCTTGTGATGGAGGTAGCTAGATCTAAAGTAGGTACCTCCATATCTCAGAAGTATACCCTTGATTTGTTGATCGAGACAGGTATGCTGGGATGTTGCCCTGCTGATACTCCCATTGAGTTCAACGGTAAGCTAGGAAAGGTGATAAAGTTCTCATTGATAAAGAACAATACCAACGCTTTGTGGGTAAGTTGATTTACTTGTCTCATACCCAACCAAATATTTCCTATGCTTTGAGTGTCGTTAGCTAGTTCATTCAGGCTCTAATGAGGAACACATGAAGGCGGTTAACGAAATCTTGAGGTACTTAAAAACAACTCCTAGTAAAGGATTGTTGTTCAGAGAGATAGATAGGAAAGCTATTGAGGCTTATATTGACTCGACTGTGCAGGGTCTGTTGACAACAAATCCACCTCTGGTTACTGTACCTTTGTATGGGGCAATCTTGTAACTTGGAGGAGTAAGAAACAAGGGTTGTGGCCAGGAGCAGTGTTGAGGCTGAGTTTGGGGATATGCGAGGAAATTTGGCTCTAAAAAGTTTTATCGAATCGTCATCAAGATTGTGCGGTGTCGATGAAATTATTTTGTGATAACAAAGTAGCTATTAGCATCGCCATCAATCCAGTTCAACATGATAGAATGAAACATGTCGAGATTGATCGACACTTCATTAACAAAGACTAGACAATGGTACCATATGCATTCCATACATTCCCTCGAGCCAACAGGTTGCAAATGTTCTCACCAAGGGGATTTGCAGACAGAACTTTGACTTTTGTTTTAACAAGTAGATCTCATGATGTCTACATCTCATCTTGAGGGGAGTGTTAGAATTAGTGGGCTTAGCCCCTGGGAAGGATTTACCTTAATATTCTTTCCTTTTCTATCATAAGCGGTAACCTATTTATCTTTCCTCTTGTATCTTCTGTTAATATGAGAAACTAATAAGAAAGTCATTCGTGGTTTTTCTCCAGGTACCTAGATTTCCACGTAACTCGGTGTTTATTTTTACCACTTTTAACACATCTCATGAAATTTCAGGTCCAACTCCCGACGTTGATATTGTACTATCAGTTTGTCTTGAGAGTGATCTACCTACAGTTCCATTGGTCAAATCAGGGGCAACACCAGCACAAGTTTCGGGTGGTCCTGTACCTACCACTAGTGACCTTTCTGGTTCAAGCAAGTCTCATGCATTTTCCAATTCCTCCCTAAAGCATACCAGAGACAAGCAATCAGGAAAGAGAAAAGATTACGACAGTATGTCCTTTCATTCTTATTTACACTTTCCGAAACTTTGGTTATTACTTTCTAGTGGTAAAAAGTTTCAATTGCATCTTTCAACCCCTAGTTGTACTTATATTATATGTGGTCTCTGCTGTTTAACACCACGAACTAAATGATGGCGTGAGCCTATTGTGCAAATATTACCCAATATGGCACGATGTGGCTGAAAATTAAATAGGAACTTATGACAACTTAAAGCAGCAAACCAAATTCCTTTAATGACCCTGTTACTCTACTTTTAGTCCAGCTATCTTTTTTTACCATTTATCTAGATATCGTGGCAAATCAACTAATACTTGTTTAACAGATATGTCGTTAATAATGACGACGTAGAATTACAATTCTAAGTTGAAGGACTACATTTTATAATTTTACCTGATTTGCAATTTTCAAAATGATGTTGTCAATCATGACATTTCTTAGGGGTTGAATTGTTGGACTGTTATGGCAAGTTAGCTAGCGGTTAACATTAAACTCTAAAACCATTGACCTTTTTTTTTCTGTTACGTTGCCTTTGGTTTGGAACTGTCAGATGTAATAAATTTTAATACTTCCGTAGGACTCACCATATACGCATGCTCTTTAGGTTTAATCATTAATGATCCTCTTGATTTATTTTTGGCATACTGCCAGCTATTATCTTTGTTTACTGGTTTAGTTTGGATGATGAATCTATTTTATAGGTTGTATAACCGTGTCTTTGAGTTTTAAGGATTTAGTTTTTATAGTTAGTTTAATCCTCTGTGTAAAGTACTATAAAATTACTATGTATAGTTATTATGAATTTGGTTCTGAGTTTCAAAGACTACATCATTAGTGTTTCTTAGAAGTAGTTATACAAGAATTTGAATCTCTTGTTTACTATTATCTCAATTTTCAAATCATTATTGTAAGTTCAAAAGTTAGTGATCCATTTCTCTAGCAAGTACCAATTACTTTTTGCTGATTGGCTATATGAGTCTGTATTCCATATTGCGATTAATTTCGTTATAAATTAATTTGATCAAACATAGTATGTTTCATTCTCCAACACTTTCTTCTATTCTTCTATTACTTTTGAAGTGTGAAGTTTACTTACTGTCATGTTGGGTTTAGATTTCTTGTTTCTATATCTTTACATAATCTTTGTTTTCTTAAAAGAAAAAAGAAACTATTTGATCTTATTATAACCAGACAGTAACATTTGTTAATTGGTCTATAGGACAAGAGGACAATGAAAGTACGACAGTCCAAAGTCAGCCGATGCCTAAAGATTTTTTCAGGATAAGACAAATCCAGAAAGCAAGAGGAGCTACTTCTTCCCAAACAGGTTCTGCTTCCTATGGAAGTGCTATTTCTGGAGATCTCTCTGGTAGCACTGGCTGAATTCATTATGCTTTTCCTTTTCTAAATTCTTATCCACTTTATTCTTTCCCATTTAAGTTGACAATTGAGACACTCATTTCCCTTAAAAAGATTTTCTTTTACTAGCTAGTACAATCATCATTTTGCTTCAGAATCTTGTATTCTCTACATGCACAGCTCATTACATAGATTCTTTTCTCCTTACAAAGGCCTTTGTTTTTATAATTATGATGAATGCACATTATTATGGCTGATTTGAGAGGTCAAAGTTCAATGTTATTTCATAGAAACTTTTCGACTAATTCCTGGAGGCTTTATCAAATAGTTCCAGGAGGAATCAAGATTGTGGATCTTTTATTAGAATGATAATATTTTTCATACAGAACGAGGAGACTCTTATTTATAGAGTTTATTACAAGTGGAATATAAAGAAAATTAACCTACAATATTACCGAATTAATCACATTCATCCTACAGCCAGAATTTTGGCTATGAATTCAACTTTTGGTCGAGAAAAATATGAAAACAGTTGTAAATGAATGTAAAATAAAAAGCTAAAAAGTTTTAGGTGTTGTTTGATAACCCTGACCTTTTTAAAAGTTAAGTTTATGGGCTTGGTTTTTAGACCATTTTTACCAATGTTTTCAAAAAAAACAAAGCAAAACTAAAAAGATCTTTTCTTTTTATTTATTTATATAGAATTTGAATCTTCCATTAAGAACTTTGATAGGAAACAAACATATTTAAAAAAAAAACAAAAATGAAGAACGATACAATTATTTTTCTAATTTTGTTTATATATATATATATATATATATAAAGCTAAATTTCAGCAATATTTTATGATCTTGAGAATTTTCCAAATAGAAAAAGAGGATAAAATGTTTCTAAAAAAGATATTGCAAGTTAAACTTGGAAGAGCACAACCCAATGATGATTGATACAAACTACTTTTAAGATCACATGTTCAAATTATACACACTAGTTGGATTCATTCATAAATAAAATTTCTTTTATCTTTTTATATGTTATTTTAATTTCTTTAGTTCAAATTGGGAGTAAGGAATGTGAATCTACGATTTTTTTGTCATATAGGTGTCAGTTGAATTAAATTTTTGACTATTTTAATTTTTTAAATACGAAAGTTTGAGGACTAAAAGTGATTTTTAAACTAACACGAGCTCAGCTCAGTTCAACTGACAGTGGTATGCTTTCGAGAAAAAGAGATCTTGACTTCAAATCACTTCACCTCCAAGTTGTATTTAATAAGATATTTTCTAAAAAAGGTGATTTTTAACTTTAAAATTATGGATATATAATGGAACTTCGTGTTGATAACCTCTTATATCCTATATAATTATTTGTACAATCGATTTTAATAGGTGTATAATCGATTTTAATAGGTGTATTATGGAAGTCTATCACAACATCTTTACCTTCTTTTGAAAAAAACGGTTAAATTTTCTAAAAATATTTACAAATACATCAAAATATCACAATCTGCGTGTGATAGACCATAATAGATCAAGATAATAGTTTATCATAATCTATTGTATTTTACTATATTTCGTAAATACTTTAACCTCTGTTATCTGCTAGAAGTAATTAAAAGTGTAAAAACAATAGAAGTATATAAGTTACTTCTAAATTTTAAAAACAAAGAAATAAAAATAAAATGAGTATCAAAAATAGGAAATAAATCATTCTAAATTTGTGAATTTGGCAATGATATATTGAAATTTACAAAAATAGGTAAAAAAAAATTGTTTTTGTTTTTTAATTATTCCAATTTTATACTAAATTCCTTTAGTGTATCAACAATATATCTAATATACTTCATATTTAATACATCAAAAAATTAGTATCAACAACATATCTAATATGCATTTGTAATTCACATACTTAATTTGAATCCTCATTTATTTCTTAAGAGTATTACTTTTTAGTACCTCATCATCAACTTAAATTGTTGAATTTGACCTTCGGGTGACCCATTCTAAATAGTAAATGTGCATCATAAACTATTCATACTCCAATCTTATATTTAAAATTAAATTTTGAATGAATGGTCACATACCACTAATATACTGAAATATAGCAATGTTATACTTTAGAATATAATTTGAAATGATGTTAATATACTACTAGTACACTAATGTTGAAATTTCATTATTTAGATTGAATGTAATTGATATACTATGAATACATATTTAGATTATTAATGCTTGATATATTACTGGTACACCATTGATATACTTGAAATGATTTTTGAATTGTTACTAAGATACAAAATTTTATATGAATTTTGCATGAGTGTTAATCAAACTATGGATAAACCAATATAATAATAAATGAATTTTGAATCAATACTGATTTATAAATTGAAACACTAATAATAATGCTATACTTTAAGTTATATCGTTTTGAATGATGTATACTTCATGTTTAGTATACCATTAATATCGTTGATAACATATACTTTTCTTTCTCCTTTGATTTGGTATATCAATCTACTCATACACAAAATAAGAAATATATACATTCAGCTTTTGATGTGTTGAATTAAATGTAACTCAAATGCTACCAAAATCCTTAAATAATTTAAAATTTAATAAACTAATTGATATTATATTTTACATTTCTCAATCCAATTAAGATAGAATATTTTCAAATATAGTAAAATAAACCAAAATATTTACACAATACGACAAAAATTCATATACATCGATAGAAGTTTTGCTATATTAGTACGTGTAATCTAAAATTTTGCTATTTTTTAAAAAAAGAAGTTGCATCATATGACAAAAATATTTAGAAAAAACAGCTCATGCACCTCTTTTTGCATATTGTGGATGTGACAAATATGAAAGTAATTAGTGGTATCAGTTGATTATCGTAAGGTTATCGACTTTTAAATTTTCTATTTTTACAATCTAAAAAAGGTATTTGATGATAATAGCATAAAAAAAACTAAGACTTAAAGCCTAAATTAGACCATTGAGATAAATCTAACTGATTTAAATTTAACACTCCATATCAAAATAAAATAAGAGAATTTCCACTTGATAATAATTTTTTTTTTTCTAATAAAATTAAGTTCCTATAACCTCTATTTAGCATATTACAAGTATGATAAAATATATTAATAATAGTAGAAAAATAAAAAATAGTGTTAATTTATTTTTATAAATACAAAAGTTACCCTATTTCCTTCCTTTAACCTAATGTAGTTAGTTGGAATAATGCAATTAATGTTCCAAAATATAATTTAAACTATAATCTATTATATAGTTAATTATAAAGTTTTCTAGTATAAAACTATAACACATTTTAGTTCTTAATTGAAAAAAATATCATTAAGGTACTTTTTACGAGATGGTTAGAAGCCTTATAATTATGCTTATTATTGATAATTAATAATTAATAATTAGTGTATGATAAATAACTATTATGTTAAAAGGTGGAAGGTAAATTAATAATAGGAAAATTGCACTCGACATCAAAATCTTTCAATAAAATTAAGTCCATATCGGTCTCTATTTAGTATATTGCAAAAAAAAGGTAAAAATTATCAATAATATTGGACAAATAAAAAATGATAATTTATTTTTATGGGTACCAAAGTTATCCCCTTTCCTTCCTTCTAACCTTATCGGATAAAATTTGATACACCTTCTCTACGTGCTTAAATGCCTCCTCAAAATCGAAATAAGGATTCTTATTTGGATGCAACAGTATAGCGAATTTCTTGTACTGTTTTTTTTTTTTTTTTTTCTTTTGATATGAGCGAATGACTCCACTTGAAGAATTTGGTACTAGTTATCTGGAGAGTCAACGATGTACAATTCAAAGAATTTGAAAGGAAGTGAGGATTTCAGTATCGTCATTAAGGTTTGAATCAAAGACTATGGGCTCGCTTGGTATACTTGAGATTGAAATCTCTGAACCTCCTATGTGTCAGCTCTTAGTGACTCTGAGCTTTGAAAAAAACTAATTAATTTAGATCATTAATATAAGTTAAAACAATTAAATCTAAAGTTACCTTTTTATCTTAGTTTTATATCACCATTTGAATTTAAGGATAAATTAGTCACAAAAAAAAGCATAAATGAAATTATTATGGTATGCAATCTAAATTAAAAAAAAATGAATTTGTTGACTAATAAAGAATCAAACTTTAAATTTGAATAAATTAATTCTTTATTGTAATCATAATAAATAAATAAATGAATTGTAGTGTGTGGGGGAGATATTGGCCTTGTTGGCTTATTTCAGTGTTTATCCTAGAAAGAATGTTTCATTTTAATATTTTGCTCTTTTTCAAAATTTATTATCAAAATATTGTTGTTTTAAAATATATTATCAAATTATATTTTTGTATAAAAAATATATAGTCTGAACTTCTCCAATATGCCCCTCAAAATGGTGTCTATTTTGAGTTCCCCTATCTTGGATCAAATACTCTTTGGGTTTAGTGGACTATGATAGTATATTAAATTTGATATATGAGGTTTCATCTCAAAATCAATTGGCAATGAAAGGAATAACTCATTTATCTTATATGGAGTATGAGTCCCATTGGTCTTTCTAATGTGGGACTCTCAACTTTTCCAATATATCCCTCAAGATGGGGCCTCTTTAGGTTCACCTATCTTGGATCGAATACTCGTTTGGATTTACTAGGCTCTGATACCATGTCAAATTTGATAGTATGGAGTTTCATCTCAAAACGAATTGACAATGAGAGGAGTAACTCAATCTATCTTATATAGAGTATGAGTCTCCTTGGTTTTTTCAATGTGAACTCTCAACTTCTCCAATACAAGTCTTTAGTAGATGTAGGCCACTTATTCAGATTGATGGCACTCACTTGTATGGCAAGTATCGAGGAAAGTTATTAATTGTTACATCTATTGATTCGAATGAGCATCTTCTACCATTAACATTTTTGGTGGTTGAAGAGGAGTGCAGATTCATGGGGATGATTTTTACAACATCTAAAAGTAGCACTAGAACGTCGAGATAAATACACCGGGTATGCATTTTTCAATTTTACAGAAATTAATGGATTTTTTTTTTTTTTTTTTTTGCACCAATGTTGTACTAATTATCACAATGTTTACGTATGCACTTGAAAAAATTTTAAAATGGGCTGCAAGATCTAGTAAGCACAAAGTATAATTGTATGATCAAATTCAAGACATTTTTCATGTGAAAACGGGACGTTACGACATGAATTCTAAAGGAGGAAATATCAAAATATTACGGCTAAGTGATTCTGAGCGATATTGTTCGTATAACAAATGGCAAGCCTTTGATATGCTTGCCATTCCATGCTCACATTTCATGGCAGTATGTTCATGGTTTAACCTGAATTACGAAGACTTCATTGAGAATTACTATAAAATATCAACTTACGCTGCATGCTACGCTCCTTAGTTTTCAACCTGTACCGCATCAAGATTACTATATCACACCTGCAAATATGCATGTCTTACATCCAGATCCATCGTTGTTGAGGAAACCAGACAGACCAAAGAGTTCACGTTATCACAACGAAATGGATTGGACAGAACAAAGTTCTCAACAACGATGCTCATTCTGTGATCAACTTGGTCACAATCGACGAAAGTGTACTTTGTTAACGATACAAACACTTGATAATTAGAGATTTTTGTGTACTAAATTTTTTATTGTGAATGTTCAAATATTAATGTACTTTTCATTGTTACTTAGAATGCTTGTTACGGTAAATTGTAAATAATTTATATTTAATTAAAATTGACTTCTATTGTTCTTAATGCTACAACATATGTCCTGAGTGATTAATTAAGAAACAAATAAATTATTTTCATGTAGATAACGACATTAAATGCAGGACCAATTGATCCCGACATTTTATACGATCAGAAACTGTATGGGATGATCGAACTACACCAGAGTTGTTGTGGGTCATCTGATACACATTTAAATATTGTTTAATTAATTTTTTTGTACAAATTTATTTTGAATGCCTTCTGATTCATTTTAATGTTTCACAGAAATCGAACAATAGTAGACTTCGAGATGTTGAAGATGATCTACAACATATCCTAAATATATGAAGTGATAACGAGTGGTACATAGAGAACATACGCTATATGTACGATGTACCTATTGTACCTGCTCTAGTTCAAAGGACATGTGCTCCAGTGCAAGAGCCTAATTAATTAGAAGAGGTTGACCAACACATGGAAGAAGTGCCTCCTATGACACACACACAACGCGATATTGGTTACGTTAGTCCAATGATGATGATGTCGGCGTTTGGAACGGGATATTATGATTCAGGAGTCGGTTAATTATCATCAAACTTTGGGCAAGGATACTATGATTTAGGGACTGATCCATCATCTTCATACATGCATGGTCATGGGCGTAGTCGTGGAGAACATAACGAATATTTGTATTTCGAAGCGCCTGCAACAAGATCTGAGCAACAACAAGAGAATCAAGTGAGACTACAACAACAAAGAGTGCAGAGTCGACGACGACAAGCAGCTAGAAATTATCGTCGTCCAGATTATGGAACACATTATTTTTTTTTATTGAATGAAAATTGTTAAATTATTGTAATTGTTGCATTAGACATTCTATTTTATATTTAATTATTTTCTAATCATAATCAAATACTGAAACTTTACAAACTTCAACTAAGTAAAAGAAAATTTAAAAATTAACTTAAAAATAAATTGAAAAAAATTAAAAGAAATTTAGTCTCTTTTTAAATAAGTTTCGATAACAATAAAATTGAACCAACTTTTTCATACAATAACGTGAAGTTTTTTGCACCGGAAAGAAAAAAAAAATTCTTATTTAAAATGTTAAAGAAGATTAAATTAGTCAAAATAATTATCATTTAAAACGATGATCACAACATTTGTTAAATCAAAATTTTAATTTAACACATTTCAAGCTTCACTAATTCTCTGATTAAAACTCTTTTAACTCACGTTTTAATTACAAAGAAGAAAACTAAATCACATTTTAATTAGATTAAAATATTAAACTACACATAAGAAACATATATCACATTTTAATTTAATTAAAAAAGGTTAAACCAGAAAGATTAAAAAAAATAAATTTTGGATAGAAGAAATGAAAGAATTTAATTAAGAAAATAAAAAAATAAAAACAAAGGAATGGTCATGTGAAGGGAAATATACAAAATTAATTTTACTTAAAATTTTAATTAGAAAAAGTAAAATTAAAAAAAAAAATCGACCAAAAAAAGGGGAAATTACAATTTCAAATTAACATCAAATCAATATTATTTTACTAAATAGTTTTAAGAAAACATTATTAATATAATTATTCCTCCTAAAAACGCCAAACCATTGGTATATAAAAATGTGTTCTCTATTCAAAATTTTGCATATAAATAGCATTCAATTTCACCTCGCATCAACTTTATTTCCATTTTTGCAGGGCGCCAATTTTCCAATCTCTCTCTCTCTCTCAAATAACAAATTTTTGCTCCGATCAAGCTCGACAAAAATGGCCAACAATCCTTGAGTATCTCGCATTGCTTTTAGGTTACGTTGCCTGTTTGCCGGACATGGACTTCGTCCAATCCTCTGCTTTCATTTGATTTTCCCTCCGTAGTTCCAAGGAGGATTGTTTCCACACGATTTCAAATGCCAAGTAAGTAAGTTTTCATTCTTTTCCTTTATTTATATTTGTTCTATTCGTAATTTATTATATATTCTGAATCCTGCCATCGAATTTCCTGGTGATCTTTCTGTTTCCCCTCTGTTTCTGATTTCTGCGAACGCCTTAGATTTACGAAGCTATAGGATTTGGATTATGTAGATAAATTGCAACGATTGAGAAATATTTGTTGTTTCGCCACTTTTTCAGCTTAGCAATTTGTTTCTATCATTCTCTGTTTTTCTCTATGTTTTGGGTTTCTGGAACGACAGAAATTTAGAAAATTACTAGAGTTGGATTATGATTATACACTGGGATGATTCAAAAGTATTTGTTGTTTCACCGCTGTTAGAAATCATATTAAATTTACCCTCGCCCACTAGCTTAAGCTTTTGGTGATTTAAGAGCCACTTCCTCAGCTTTGCGATTGGGCTGGAGGTTTCTATGTTTAGTTGATTTCTCTTTGAATGTGTTATAAGTAACAACTGTAGCAAATTTAGGTAATGCAAATAGAAAATAAACTAATTAGATGACAAAATAGTTGACCCGTAATGCATCGCATTGATTGTGATAGTCCATTATTTTGAAGGTGAATGATGTATGATTATGCGCCCCATTTAGTCCCAGCGTCTAAAGATTTTCAGACAATAGAATGAAGCATCTAACAATTATATCGCTTTTTTTTTCTTTTTTGGTGTATGTGTTCAAGATCATCTGGAGAGCATCCAAACGGTTAATCTGTATCTACTAGAGTAATTATTTCTGTTCAGTCTCTCGAATTCTGAAAGATGTCTGCTAGAAAGTCGAGAGCTAATGCGACAGAGAAGGTTTGGTCCCATGAAGAACAGCAGGCCAAGGTGAGGTTGCAAGTTTAATTTGTTAAAATGTTCAAATAGAACAAAAAAGTTGGATCCTCGCTCTTATTTTCCTAATTTGGTTGAAGGTGTAATGTACCTTAAGCCTAAAAATGATTTCAACCTCAAATGTGATGCAATATGATTAGGTCTCATTTGACAATCATATTTGATTGTTTAAAATTACTCCTTTTTTCGCACAATTTCATTTTATTGATCTTCATAAGTAACATTTTGAATTCTTAGCTAAATTCCAAAAGACAAAATTTTAAAATACTATTTTCTTGGATGTTGATAGGAAGTAGATTACAAACCAGAGAAATAATCACAGGTGGAAGTAGTATTTACGAACTTATTTAAAAAAAGAAACAAATGGTTTTGAGATGAGATCTTAGTTTTCTCATAATGATTCATGGGGTTTAATTATGGTGTTTCTTCAGATAAATGAAGTAAAAAAGTTGATGGGTCCAATTGCTGATAAGCTTCCTGTTTTGTGCTCGGATGCTTCTATTCTGAGGTATCTCAAAGCAAGAAACTGGAATACAAAGAAGGCCAATAAAATGTTGAAGGAAACTTTGAAATGGAGGCTAGAATACAAGCCAGAGAAGATAAGTTGGGTATGGATTTCCCCAGACTTCACTCTTTAATTGACACAGTTTTAAAATTGTGATCCCTCTGAAAAATGGAGAATTGAAAGCTCATTACGTCAGGTGAAGAAAAATAAATCAATCTCTTCATTGAGTTTGAACTGTTGAAGATTGAGTTCCATCAACCGGTGGATGCTGACAAGCGTTAGACTTCAGAGAAAAGCCTTCTTGATTTTAAAAGGAAAACATTTTTTTCTTCATTTTGATTTGATTCTATTTGAACCATTTTCATTTTATTGCGAATATAATCTGCTGATTGAAGGCATGTGGAACTACGTAATTGTAATTCTGCACCAGAAGAAGAGAGTAGTCTCAGTCCTTGGCCTCCTCCATCATATTTTACATCATAAATATAGACTTTCACTGCTTAAAAAGATTTTTTAGCTTACTTGAATGACCATATTGATCTTGGGCACTGGATCCTATTGAATTGCGTTACTGACTAAACAGTGGCTTTTTGTGTGTGTGTTTCAAGGAAGATATTGCTCAGGAGGCCAAGACGGGAAAAATATATAGAGCTACTTACACTGACAAACAAGGAAGGACCGTTCTTGTAATGAGGCCAAGTAGTCAGGTATTTCAATACCATGACAGAAGCACCTTGCGTTCTTTGAGTACCTATTTGCCTCCTTATGTTTAGTTTATAAATGACAGAATCTTACTCGCATGTTTGATTAAATTATAAACATTTAACAATAAACTTTTTCTCATTTTAGTGTATATATGTAATTTAAAAGTTTTCTAATGGGCGACAAACTTACATGTTCATGTCAATTATTATTATACTTAAAGATTTGAATAGGTCATTAAACTTTCATGTCTAATAGATATATTCTATATCACGAAATGAGCTTCATTAGTAACACTCATGTCACTCGAATGTCTTACCTGCTTGAAATTAGCTCGTCACATGTAATCTGAAATTAGATGGTACATTAAATGATTGGAATAAATGATGGGTTCGGTTAGATATGAAAGCAAAATACACTAACCGTAATAAATTTTTACCACCAGTGTTTTTCTTAGCTCAAGGCAAAGAAAAAAGTGTGAAATTTCTTAATATGCACTCAATATAAAAGTATTAGAAGAAAAAAACATAGTTGAAGTAGACATATGCAAATATAAGGACCTCTAAACACAAGAAATTTTACATTTAGGTTTAGTAAATTTGGTTTTGTTGGTTAGTAAAGAAGAAAAAATGTTAATTATGTAATTATGCAAATATGAGCTTAATTCAACTAACATTTGTATGTTTTGGAAGATAAGAGATCCCAAGTTTAAATTCACCCCTCTAAGTTATTCTTAAATATCTTTACTAAAAAACATTAATTATTATTATATATTTAAAAGAGTGAACAATCCTCTTGAACCTTGCGGTTTCACAAAAATGCATGCATGAGGTGCACCTTATTTTTGCCTACAACAGGCACAAAATATGAGAGGGCTTTTTAAAATACTGGGAATAACACTTACAGGCATAACTTTTAAATTTGAATTTAATGTCATTAAATAGACTGAACTTTGTAATTTAATCCACCTGTATTATTATTATTATTTAATAAAAATACAGAGTGAGAAGTTTTATTCTTTTACTCTTATTATGTTTTTCTTTCCCTCACATAGCTACTGTTGGCTAAAGTAGAACAAACTTTTTTCAGAATACAGAATCAACAACTGGACAGATACGATATTTGGTTTACTGTATGGAGAATGCGATCTTGAGTTCAAATTCAACTGATGGATACATGGTATGGTTAATTGATTTTCATGGTTGGAACACATCTTGTCTTTCAATGAAGGTTACTCGAGATACAGCTCACGTCCTTCAAAATCATTATCCTGAAAGATTGGGCCTTGCTATTCTCTACAACCCACCAAAGCTGTTTGAGTCCTTTTGGGTGGTAAGCTATCACATCCCTTCCCTATTTAATCTTTTTCAATTATTTTCATGAACATTTATTTCTTGCCATATATCTGGAAATTTCGAAGAAAGTGTTGGTTCCCCATTGAGATGAGAATTTGATCCTTATATATCCTCTCTTCTAAACCAACCATTTGATGGTGTGTTTTAATTAGCCTCTCTTCACCTCTCCAGAGTTGAATTAAAGTTTTAAAACTTTCTACTCACCTATTCATTAGTGTTTGTACTTTCTTTTGTTTAACCTTGTATTTTTGTCCGATGATTTAAGTTATAGCTTTAGTTTCAGTTTAGCATTTTCAAAGTTTCATAACAATCGCACCAATTTGATAGAATTTTTTGAAGGTCTAGTGGTGTAACAAGATGGTAAATAACTATCTTGTTTTATAATAGTTTTTGTGTTTGGGTAGAAACTAATTTAGTTTGGATAAGGGATTTGCATACTAATCTAGTCGGTAGGAACTAGTAAACATTGTAAACGAAGAGAGAAAGGATGATGAATAAAAAAACAGATAGTAAATATGGTGATTACAAAGAGGAATTTGATATTAATAATAATATTGTAGATAATTATAGGTTAAATTGTACATGATATCCAAACATGAGGTGAGCCAATATAACACACTATTCCACCCACTTCCATTTGGGTTCAAACACCCCTCATATCTTACGACACAATAACGATGATTTGAGAAGTCTCATAGAATTAAACAATGATGAAGAAGTTCATATAAGAAATTGTACTTTTGTTAATGCAGATGGTAAGACCATTCCTAGAGTCAAAGACATCCAAAAAAGTGAAGTTTGTGTATTCCAACAACCCAGAGAGCCTAAAGATAATGGAAGAAAACTTCGACGCCGACAAATTGGAATCTTCATTTGGTGGCAGAAACCCTATTGGGTTTAACTATGAAGATTATTCACAAAGAATGATGGAAGATGACAAAAAAATGACTCATTTTATTGACTCTAGATGCTCTTCTCCAACTTACAAAGCTCTTTTATCCAAATCACAGATGCTGGACTCGGCCGCATTCGATGTTGATTCTCAGGCTTCTGACGACGAAAGCGACACCGACGAAATACCATCAAATTTGAGGCGTCCAGATGACAAGCTACAAGAAGTCACTTCGGCGACCACATCAGATTCCAGATGACGAACTACAACAACATTGATTCAAGTAAGCTTCTTCTTGCTCCTCACCGTCTGCTCATTAACCTTTAACAATTAATCACTGGTCCGTTTGTTTTTTTATTTTCCTCCTTTTAGTGTTATTTCTTCTTGTTAACCGTTCTTTCAATTTTTTGGTCTCTTAAAAATTCTTTTTGGTATTCCCTTTTCTTGTTAAACTTGTGTATTATTTTGAAATGCTTAGGTACATCCTGTCCGAGTTCAGGCCGTTTGCACCTCCCTTTGTGAGGAAATTTGGCAAACTTTTCTTTTCTTCAAGAAAAAACACATTTAATTTATATATATATAACAAAAGAACACATTTATTTTATAAAATTTTCCCTCTTTACTCGTTTCTTATATTGCTTGTAACATAACATTTATAATATAATACCAGATTGGAGTAATCCCTGAAGTTGAAGTTATGCCCTTTTAGTTTCTGTCACCTCTCAAAATTTGGAGTATCTTTCTTGGGAGTTGGACACCCGTTATATGGACCTTAAATTAACTTTCATTTGTTATATACTGAAAAATGGTTTGGACGTGTAAAGATTATATTATTGATTTTTTTATATTTAAATATGATTAAACGAAATAATGATTTGAAGAGTAACTTCTTTGTAGTATAATTGAGTAGAAAGATTCGAACTACAAATTTCATGGGATGACATTATATCATTCTTCTATTATTTTACGTGTATCTCTCAATTCTTTCTCTAAAATCATAAAAAATTAACATATTGTAATACAAAAAACACATACCTGGTAAAGAAAATAGAATAAAAAATAAGAATGATTGGGAGAAATTCAAATGCTGATAAGAAAATAGTTGAAGATATGTGTTTATATATAATTCAAGAAATTAAAATAAATTGTTACAAAATCTCATGAAATCTCATCATCGCTGAATATAAATTCAAAAATTTAGCAATTAAATTATTGATATAAATAGATAAAAATGTTTTGGAAAGAATAAAATCAATAATTAATATTGTTTTATTTTTTATATTAAATAAATAGTAAATGAATTACAAAATAATATAACCAATAAATTTCTTTTAGTTTTAAATCATTCAATTTACATGAATTTTTTTATAAAAAATTAAATAATAACTAATATTTATTTTAAAATATAGGAAGTTGTAAAATTAAAATTTGGTTGTAAATAATCCATTTATATTTCTAGTTGAAAAAATTAAAATAAATGGTTAGAAAAGATCTCATAATTAAATATAAATTCGTAAATGTTTATAAATAATTAAATATAAATTCATAAATCTTTAGAAATTAAATTATTAAAATAAATAGATAAAAACCTTTTATATTCTACGTTAAGATGACCATAGTTAATATTGATTTTATTTTTTATATTAAATAAATAAAATTAATTAATTAATTAATAACAAAATAATATAATTAATAAGTTATTTTTAGAAAATTTATAATCTTTAAAAATTAAATTATTGAAATAAATAGATAAAAATCTTTATTCTAATCCTCACATTAAATTTGCATGCATATATCTTGGATCATGTATTAAGGTAGTTGAGGGCAACATGTATGACTGAGATGTTATGACTATGATACATTGTATTTGAGGCATGTTGTGATTAAACATGATATGATTGATTGAGTTATGTTTGACTGAGTTACGATATTTACAATATGATATATTTATGTAAGCTATGATGTTATGTTAGATTTACTGTTAGAGTTGTACCATATGGGTGTCCCTTGGGATCACCACCTATTTACGCTTGTGTGGCCAATTTTACATGTGATTCGACGGGATCACTTACAACCCGACTCTCTTTTAGGGTGTTCCTTCGGGATCATCGAGAGCCCAGATGTTTTTCCTAGGGGATCACTGGATAGCGTGCCTTCTGGAGCATAATGTTTAGACGGTACCTTCCAACAGGATTCTAATAGGAATTTAACAAACATCTAGCGAGACTGATAATGGATCCCTTACTGAGTATAAATTGTACTCACCCTTTCTTTTATGTTTAATTTTATAGGTTAAAGTAAAGGTGAAGGCAAGTTGGTGAATGACTAGAAGAGATCATGGTTCACTATAGAGGGATAATATATATGTTTTATTCGGCATTTATGTTTTTAGAAAATTATTTTTAAGGTTTATTTTTTATATATTTCTTTTATTTTAAAGGGGCTCGAACTTTATTTAAATCTTCTTCTTTTAGGTTTTATTAGAGAAAAGAAAAGAAAGAGATTGAGAGAGGGGCAACCGACAAGAGATAAACACAATGTGAAAGAGAATTTTTTTATTGCAAACAAGAGAGAAGAGCTCAAATGAATCTCGAATGTATGAAGAACCCACCGATTTGAGTGGACGAACTCACCGATGCGTATCTTGCTAAGATGTATATAAGTTTTGAATTCTATGGTATAATTTCATGATTTCATCTTTATTATAATATCAACAATGCTCCCCTTTTCAACTTGAAGCTTTCGACTATGACTGTTCGACAGGTGTAGAGCCAAACCCTTTGAATGTGTCTCAATTTTGCAATTACTCATTTCAAATGAATTGCATCTTTTGAACGTTAAAACAGATTTTAAATTTTGCAAGCATGAGGTGGAGCTTTCCATTAATGGCAAATTTTTTAATCTTTATGTTTTTGTGAGAAATTTTTTATGTAGTATTATGTCATTTCAATTACAATGTATTTGAGATTTAGATAAATAATTGTACTTTTTATATTTGATAGGGGCATTTGAGGAAATGTTTCTTTTATTTATTTTTCTAATTTTTATATTTTGCTATTATAACAATTTAAAATTATTTTTGCTATTTTTCCAAAGTAAAACTCATAAATTGCTATTCTTCTTGACACCCCTTAAATATATAAGTCAACTTTTGAAAGTTTAAAAAGAGATTTTTAAGGACTCTTTCAAGAAATTACTAGTTGAAAAGGATAAAAATTAAATGCATTTATCTAAGTTATACGTAGAAACTAATAATTCTTGCATTTATAATTAGAAAACTTTAAAATAAATTGTTTTTTTTTAAATAGAAAAAAAATGACAAAACCATAGAACAAAACTACTAAAAGACAAATTTTTTGATACTTGATTTTTTGTGAAATGTAAATATTTTTGTTGAATAGAGAATTTTGACACCAATCACAAATTTTCACATAATTTATTAAATTAATTATGAAAATACAAATAATTGAATTTGGGACTAATTAAAAAATTGACACATTGAAGAAATAAATTGGTCAATTCTGATAATGCCACATGTTTTCATTATAACCACTGGATCAAATTAATTATAGCTCTGACCAGAAGAAAGACAAATTAGAAGGTTTACTTTGGATAAATAGCAAATTTATTTTTAAATGGTTAGAATAGTAAAATAGAAAAATCTGGAAAAAAAAAATAGATGGAGAAATGTTTTAAATGTCCCTACCTAAGTGAAAAACTTGAATCCTAAATATACTTGTTCAATAAACCCAAAATACTCTACAATTAAATAAAACATTACACACACAATTAAACCTATGAAAATTCTAATTTCCTCCAAGAAAAAAAAAAAAACTAAAAAATAACACAGATCACCATAGAAGTTCCACTTATGCTCTGCAAATGTTCCACATCTCTTTCAAATCGTGCAAGCATTGAAAACTTCCCATTAATTTCACGTTTTGAAACCCTAGAAAATTTTGAAAGGTTTTCATTTGCTTGAGTTCCAGATGTCCAAAATGTTATGTTTGCTATCATTCAGAGTTTGTTCCACTGAAAATCTTCAACTTCTTCAAATCGGCTTCGAAACCTTAAAAACCTTCAATTTCTTCCTCCTACGTCAACACCAGTTAGAAGGTCGAGTTGCATCAAAGAATTGATTGTTTGGGCAATAGGGTGCAAAATATCAATGAGACGTTGGTGGGTTTTAATTTCAAAATGGAATCTTGCATCCTTATGGATATGAAGGGATTTAAGAACACAATAAATGCACTTTTTTTTTTTTAGGTAATGGCACATGACCCATGGTTTTTGCCACAGACGTTGAAACTTTTCTCCTCTTTTGTTTGCAAGAAAAACTCTCCCTCACTTTTGTTTGTCTCTTACATCGATTGTCCCCTCTTTCTCAATCTCCTTCTTTTTTGTTTTCTTTTCTTCTCTCAAATAAAACCTAAAAGAAAAAGATTCATATAATTGCAAAAGTGTCGTTGAGACATAATTACAATTCTAAAATTTAAATTCAAATTGTTATTAAAAGTATATTATATATTATTTAATAAATTGTTTAAAATATAAAAAAGTGAAAATCTTGTATTTATATTTGACATTATTTTATGGAAGGATCTAAAATTTAAATTCAAATTGTTATTAAAATTATATTATGTATTATTTAATAAATTGTTTAAAATGTAAAAAAGTCAAAATATTTGTATATATATTTTCCAATCAAGAGAGAATTCTTCCAAGAGCTAGAAGACTCTCTAACTCTTGAAGTCGATCATTCCCTCCAACTTCAAGAACATCACGTGCTTCACTTTCTCCAAATCAAGCGTAGACGTTCAACCGAGAGAGAATCAGAGGTCTAAATTCTAGACATCGCATCAAATCAATACAAATACAATATCAATTTAAGTTCAACTCCACAAATCAAATTTCTCTGAAAATCTCATACGAAAAAACTGGCATGTCTATGAGACATCTCTATCTCTCATCTCTCTCTCTATCTATCAAAATAATAGACACTGATAGAAGGATATCAATGTCTATTATTGATAGAATATGAAAATTTTTCTATATGTTGTAAATATTTTGTCAAATTTTTTACAATTCTCCAGTTGTTTAACACAAAATTATGAAGTTGGTGGACCAAACATTTTTGAAGTGAGTTGTATATATATATTTCATTCGATAGTTTTTTATTTTTATTTTTTGTATGAATGACCTAAGAAAAAGACGTTTTAGTGTTTTAATTATAACCTTTTAGTGATGATATTACAAGTAAACCAACAATCTTACATACTTCAAACCCACTTGACATTCTCAGATGTCATCGTGCTTGTTGCTCGCTTTTCTTGCCCTCCTTTTTCAATCTTGGTTCTTGCTCTCAACCAAACAGAATCCCAAAGAAAACCCATATAAACGAAAAAAGATATTGATGAAAGGTTCACGTTTAATTATGCATGTCGAGAGAGAAAAGGATGAGATGTCATGACAATCTCATAACTCAAGAGCTTAACACAATGAGGTATGTTAGATAGTTTTGGTTGTAGAAAAGAATTTAGAGAGATTAGTTTTGGTTGGTTGGTAGAAAAATATAGAAACCGACGAAGAGGAAAGTGATGTTGGTCACGTCTTATATTATTGCACCGCCCACACCTCCTCTTTTATTTATTGCCAAATGCCAACCCTTTCCTTTCCTTTCCTTTCCTTTCCTTTCCTTTCCTTTCCTTTTCTTTGACCCCTTTTTGTTCCTTTTTTATTCCCATATTATTCCCATCTCTTCAAATTTATTTTAAATTATTAGTTTTGATTTTAGTTATTTAATTTTAAAATGTTTCTTTTCCTTTCTAATACTTTTAATTCTTTTTTTCTACGAAACAAAAATAAAGAAGCCAAAATAAACACAAAATGAATATCTTAAAAGTATAAGAACCAAAACTAAACATACGGTAACCAACTTTAGTTCATTAGATTTGTATAGTTTCGAATGGAACAATAATATAAAAAACTTGTAATTACTTTTACTTTGTTTATGAAACATGTGAGGTAGAATTGAATTTCTCTAGTTCATAAACTTGTAAGACTCGTATATAAGCTCTTAAATTTGTGTTTAAACTTTAAAATGTTTTCAAATATAGCAAAATGAATCAAAATATTTACAAAATATAATAAAATATCATAGTTTATTTACAATGGATCGAGATAGATCAAAATATACTACTATTTATCTACCTGTATAATGCATGATAGACACATATTGTAATATATCTTGATTATTTTTATTATATTTATAAATATTTTTTAAAAAAATTTGTTATTAGAAAAATGTTCTTTAA
The DNA here is from genome assembly GCF_000004075.3 of Cucumis sativus. NCBI lineage: Eukaryota > Viridiplantae > Streptophyta > Magnoliopsida > Cucurbitales > Cucurbitaceae > Cucumis > Cucumis sativus. The sequence continues at coordinate 22,234,823 of NC_026658.2, forward strand.
ACTTTTAAATTTTTACTTGAAAGCCTCCATTTTTGTAATCAATATATAGGTAACTTTTTTGGATTTTCCCATTTTTGTTTCTAACTCATTTGTTTCCAAAATTTCTAGATCTAAATTTGAAGTGTTAACATAAAAATGTAATTGCATATGAAATAAATTTAGTATTTTTCTTTCTTTGAATTCTAAATATATTAATTATATGCACTGGTAGATTTATATAGATCTATGGAGCTCGAGCCCCCTCAAACTATTTAATTTTTAATATTGATAGATAGCTTAGTGATTAGTCAGTTTGTGAATCCAACCCCTTTTAACCCAAGTCAGTTGCTTCTTCTTCAACATTTTTTTTTATTTTGACTAAACTATAAAAGATTTAGAGCTAAATGGTAAAGTTGTTTTAATAGAGATCGTGGAACGTAACTTTATTTTATTCATTAGTTGTCATCCTTTAGTTAGTGATAAGAACAAGATATAAAACTTTTATTAAAAAATTTAGAGAGAAAGTTATAATTTCTTTACAAATTTTTAAAATTAAATGGAAACATCTTCTCTTACATATGGGAGTGGGAATTCATATATATAAGTTTGACTTTTAATATAGAATATGCACTCATTTCAATTCATTGAATTATGTTTATATTCAAAATAGAAAACTAATTGTTAATGAGTAAGTCTTGCCAATACTTTTAAATTTGTATTAATCACTGTTTTCAATTGTGTATTTACTACACCCATAAATTAAAAAATAATTAAAACCTTATAGTCTATGTTTGTAATTTTGGATGATTAGCCACAAAATTTTGGATCTATTTACATATTAAATCTTTAAATTTAATTCACTTGGCTAAAATAAAAATAATAGAGAAATTAAATTTGTTATATAAAATTGAGAGGTTAAATAAATTAAGCAATTTAATATGGGAAGGAAGTTGGCATCCCATAAAGCAAGGAAGTAAAATATAACATAACATAATATAATGTTAATATGTGGCACTAAACTTGAGGATGCAATGATTAAACCCAAACATTCTCAAATAACATATAAATTAAATATTGTAACATTATTCTTTTATTTCTTTCTTTTTAAAATTAGATTTAACCTCATTCCCCATGGTTTCCTCTACCAATTCACTTCTTCAAGTATATTTGATTTCAAAATATATATTCATAAAATTATTTCAAAGATAAGATTACTTCATGGAAGTACCAAATTTTTGGTAACTTATTACAACTTAAAAGAATTAAACTATATATAGATATTAATGACCAAATATATTATACCTTTAAAGTACAAAAGAAAATTTCATGCTATTCTTTTTGGGTCCATTAACAAAGTTTTGATTCATACACAAATTTGTATGTTTGTGACAAATTCGAATTAGGAATCAATCAACAAAAGAAATGGTATGGTTTGTTTTAATATGATAACACATAAATATAATAGTTATTGGCGTTACTGACCTACCTAAATAATGTTAAATTTAAATAAATATAAATCAAAATAAGCATGACTAAACCGTAATTAACATTTACTATTTTTAAAAAAACAAAATAAAATGACATTCAAAGTTCATAATTGTTGAATGAAAAATTCTTTATGCGAGAAAAAATAAACCAAGTTATGCGATATAGTTATGATTTAAACGCTAATTCTTGACGTGATGCAAGAAGACCTATGTGATAGCTATGTTTTAACGCTATACGAATGAAAACTAGATAGTATTTTGTGTTTTAGTTTTTTTAACTATGTAATATTGACTATGTGATAACATAAGTTATGTGAGATAGCTATGCGAAAGGTTATAACATCTCATCGCATATGTTGACATCCTAGACGAGATGGTCAAATATGATGAGAAATATTAAAGTCATGATCTTTATCACATGATTAAAAGAATTAAACTTTAGTATTTAATGAATCAACATAACCCGTCCATAAATAAAAAACGGTCTATTGATTTCCTCACACTATGTATACTTTCCTCATTCTTTCATTTGGTACGATATAAATTTTCATAAGCAAGAAAAACTTCCTCTACAACTTCTCTTTTGAGTTTACCGAGCAAATTGTGAGTGTTTATCTGAGAGTTGAGATTTCAATTGATTTATGTGCAAAATCAATTGAAGAATGAAGGCGGTTTGAGGGGACGATGAGACTATATTTATGTTTTCACAAAACTCTTAAAGAGAGTGTGATCCGCGACTCAGCTATCTTCTAACTAATTTTCGTTTTAAAGTTTTGTCTTCTGACCACTAGGCGTTTTATCAACTTGGCAAGACAATCAGTATGCGATTTGACTACACGATGAACGGTACATTAAGTGAGATAAAGGACAAAGTGCAACAACAGTAACTCATAAACTTCTATAAAGGTAAATATGATCAATTTAAGCATAAACTCAACTAGTTTAGACATTACTCTTGAACAATGAGTGAGATGTTTAAATTTCTCAACCCTAGTTATGTGAAGAAAAAGAATAGAATAAAAGGTAAGGTAGGTTTTAAAAATTGAAATAAAAGTAAACAAAGTGAAAAAAAAAAGCTGGAGTATTTTTAAGCGAGACCAGACTTTCTAACTCAAAATAAGATTTGAGAAAGGTTTGAAATGTCGACGTGGATGAAAATATTGAGGTCTCAAATTTATCTAAAGCAACAAAGGTAACAATAAACAGTAGATGTCAGTGGCGTATTATATAAAGAAAAAGAAAAAAAATAAAGACATTTTATAGTTAAGATATTAGTATTAATTCTCTTATATTTAAATTGAGTTTTTGTTGCTAAAATTTGATGCTTGTAATTTATATGGATTAATTGCAGAAACAAATATAGAGGTGTTTTAGTAGAAAAATTATAGAAGGAGGATTGAATCTCCATCGTCTTTAGACTGAAACTCATTTTCACGAATCTATAAAAATGTTAAAAGTATCAGTGGAAGTATGAACCAAAAATAATTGAAGAGTATGGTTTGGGGTAATACGATAAATAATCTATGGAAGAAAAGGGGAGTAAGAAATATACAAATAATATAATTTCTGTCTCTCTCCTTTTCTCTAATCTAATGGAGGAGTTGGCTTTGCTGACAATTCCCGTCAAAAGAAAAAGCGGCAAAAGCCGAGGGGCCATAGCCATAGCACATTTCACATAGCACACACGATTCATTCCAATTTCTCTTCCTTTCCATTTCTGTTTTCTTCTCTTTGTTCCTCATAATCCCATCTGTCTCTCCATTTACTCTTTTTTTTCCCTTCATTTCTAATTACCCATCTCCCAAAATCCGGTCTGGCAGCGATCAATTATGGTTTCTCTCTTCGATTCCTCGTTTCAGGTATTGGGTTGATCTTAATTTTTCGTTTGGTTCCAGAATCGGGGTTTGCCTTTGTTGTCATACTGCTCTTTTAGCTTGATCTTGTGTTTATGTTTTTCTACTTTTTCAAGTATTGGTGTTTCTTTGTTGACCTTGTTAGTTTTGTGCTTTTCGTTTAATCTGGCAGATATAATTGATTGGGTTAGAAGCATGCGGGAAGAGGGAGACAGATATGAGATTGACAATGGAAATGGGGTTTCGTGTTAGGAAATTTGTAGTCGTATCTATCAGAACTTGCTACAGATCAGTTCGTAACTATCCGTTTCTTTTCGGGTTGCTGTGTTTTTTGATTCTTCTGTATAGATCGTGTCCGTTTTTGTTTTCCCTTTTGGTGTCTGCGTCCCCTGTTTTGATTTGCACAGCTGTTTTGCTTGGAACTCTTCTGAGTTATGGGCAGCCTAATATACCTGAAATTGAAACGGAGGAGAAGGTTTCACGTGATGTAGCTTCTTTGAGATCTGGGATTTTGGACAATGCTACTGTTGTTGCTAAGGAGGATGATAGTTTTACTGTAGAGAGATTTGAAGGTAATGAAGTAGAAAATTCTTATGTGGTAAGGGGTCCGGAAGAAGAGCGGAAGACAGGCAAGCTTGATGAACATGCTGGTTTTGTTGACTTTGTCCAGGTGATCCATGAACGCAATCGTGAAATTCAGTTTGAGAAGGGTGGTATTGAGGAGTTTGAGGAGTTTGAGAAGGGTGAAGTTGAGAAGGCAGCAGGAGAGAAGGAATTCCATAACTCAGAGTTGGAGGAAAGGAGAGAAATTTATAAAAAGGATTTGGATATTAGAAATTTGGCAACAGATGATGAAAATGCTGTGGAGAACCAGCTTTTGGCTGCCCAAAGCATGAGAAATGAGATTCTTGAAGTAGAAGATCGTAACATATCAATAGAACCTGTTCATAAAGGTGATCATCTAAGCTTATCTCTCAATGATAAAGATGATCATGATGAAAATGGTTATGATTCTTCAGGTTCTGAATCTGATAGAGCAGAAAGCTCTTCGCCTGATGCCTCAATGGCTGATATCATACCTTTGCTGGATGAGTTGCACCCTCTCTTGGACTCAGAAACTCCACTACCTGCCCATAGGTCGAATGAAGAGTCAGATGCTTCTTCAGAACAATCTCATAAAAGTGATGGTGAATGTGTGATGTCAGATGATGAGGCTGAAAATCAAGGAGAAGAAGGTGGTGTTGTTGAACATGATGAGGATGAGGATGACGACGACGATGAGGGGATGCAGGAAGAGAAAGAGGATGAGAGCAAATCTGCTATCAAGTGGACAGAGGATGATCAAAAGAATCTCATGGATTTGGGAAGTTTAGAGCTAGAGAGGAATCAGCGTTTGGAAAATCTCATTGCAAGGAGAAGAGCAAGGAACAACTTGAGAATGTTGGCTGGGAAGAATTTGATAGATTTGGATGGTTTTGAACTTCCTGCAAACGTACCACCCATATCTACAGCCAGACGTAACCCATTTGATCTCCCTTATGATTCATACAGTAATATGGGATTACCACCAATTCCTGGGTCTGCTCCATCCATTTTGTTGCCAAGACGTAATCCATTTGATCTCCCATATGATTCAAATGAAGAAAAACCAGATCTCAAGAGTGACGACTTTGAACAAGAATTTTTGGCACCTCAACAGAAAGATATGTTCCGAAGACATGAAAGTTTCAGTGTGGGCCCCTCAAACTTTGCAGTTCCCAAGCTAGAGCAGCAGAATATTAGATGGAAACCATATTTCATGCCTGAAAAAATAGCTGCCGAAGGAACAAGCTACTCACCACTGGAGAGACAATTTAGTGAAGTCAGTGAATCAAAAATGAGTTCTGTTTCCGATACCGAATCAATGAGTTCTATTGCAGATCAGGATGACAAGAAGCCTGATGAATCACAGTCTTTTCTGGAAACAACAGCGGTTTCTTATCTTCACCCCACAGCCAGTGGTATTGAGCATGGAAATGGGCCATGGGAGGATATAGGCTCTGAAGATTATGTACAAGAAAACAGAGATGTGCATCATGAAGTGATTGAGATAACTTTGGGATCTACCGAGAGTCATTTTGAGAGCCAATCTGGATCCTCTGCCATCAGAGGTGCAGATACCCCATTGGAGATTAATGCCAGTGAAATTCACTCCAAAAATGTATTAGTTGAAACGGATTTCAGCAGCAATTCCAGCTTGTCTTCATTGTCAGAAGAAGAAAATGAAACGGCATTTGAGGTCAAAACAGATGAGGTGAAACCAAGTAGCAATCATACAGAGGAATCTAGCATCGATACTACGAACATATCAGTGCCAGCCCTTGAAGAAGATGGAGACTTCAAGCATGCCAGTGAAGTGTTGGATGACAATCAGCATAGGGAGCCTGTTTACGACTCAAGCCCTTCAGCAGAAGGTAAGCTCTCATTTTCACCTGTTTCTTCTGATATGTATACAGAAATAACCAATATATGGGCCCTCTTCTTTCTTTCTTTTGTTTTTTTTGTTGACACAATTGACCTCTTTTCAGGTAAGGAATCTGAAGTTCATTCTGAAATAGAGCAGGACATCACTTCCAGTTTGAAAGATATGGATGATGTCTCCTCAGGGTTACATATAGTCAATAAAAATGAACAAGAGTCGAGGGAAGTTTCTGAAGTTATTGTTCATGAGGTTACAAAGGTCAAGTCCCCCAAACACGACACCAATTATGATGCTCAAAACTTATCTGTGGTCCCTGAATTTTCAGTTGAGGATGTTTCAATAAATTCTGGTCCGTCCTTCTCAGACAATGCCCCGATGGAGAAAGGAATAGTTGATAGTGTGAAGGAAGATAAAGATCGGCTGACAAGTCATGTGGAGGATATTGTTGATGGAGTTCACAAAATTGAAGATGAGAATCTAGATTCCTCACCTTCATGTGATAAGATATCTTCTCGGAGTCTGACTTTTACCGAACCAGAGGACAAACTGTCTTCAGCCGTAAACCATGTTTCAGCAGATATTGGGTCACCTTCAAATGCTAAACATGTAGAAATGCATGAAACAGTAAATAACGAAGAAAGTCCTGAACTTGAACAAACAAAAGTCGCTAGATCAAGTTCATTGGATAGCAGTTCTGTGCGGGAAGTAATTTTACAAACTGATGTTGTTTGTCATACTGATCAACCTACTACTTCTATATTAAATCTTGGTTCAGAAATCCCTGCTCAGGACACCAATGACCTGATTGGAACGAATGATTCTGGGTCTATTTCTCATGACCATTTGACTACTACCAATGCAACCATTCCTGAATCACAGGAACAAAAGTGTCCAGAGGTGGAGGAGCAAGTTGAATTGATTTCTTTGAGTTCGACACTTCCTCCTAAATTTGAGCAAGTTGAGGAGCAGTCGATGAACGAAAAAGAAGTTGTTAGGTCTGAACAAGATATTGTTGAGCCCTCAAGTGTCAAGTCACACACAGAGAGTGAAGACCTGCAAAATTTGGATATAAAAAATTCTTCTTCAGGTTCTAGTACTTCTGACGTGACTCCTGAAGTTATTTCATCTGTTACTGAATTAGGGCAGTCGTGGTCAGACAAGTCAATGGTTGAACCTGTTCTTAGTAACCGTGACAATGCTCAGGTAAGTGCTGCTAGATTAGTGATCTTTTGCATACTTTTTATGTTGATCTCTTTCTATGACATCAAGGATCTTAAAAGATCCAAATATTGCTATTACATCAATGATCTTGAAAAGATCCAATCCCAGAGTTACTTGTGTATCATAATGTTGCTTCCATCATGGATTAGATATTGGTCAAACTTGATAAATAATTATTATATTTGCCATGGCCTGTGGATAATCTTATCTGCGTGGTCTTATTTTCATGAGATCGAGCACACCACTGTAGCTTTCGCTTTTAGCTGATCTGAGTATGATAATTATTGTACCATGATACCATGTTATTTAATGAAGTGTTGTGACTTTATGAGAAGTAATATAATCATAGTTTGAATTTAGTGAATTAAAATGACGATATCAAGCTGATATTTTGCAGGAACCAGGTGATTTTTCGACAGATTTTGCTGCTGAAGTAATCTCTGAAAATACATCACCAAGTGTTCATCAAGACATTTCGGCTGCTCAATCTTCTGTAGAACCTGATTCCCCCTCATGTTCGTCAGATAATGACTTCAGTTCACCCAGTACTGGAAGGTATCCAAAAGATGGCAAGGATGGAGTTGTATTTCAGGATCGTGAGGATGTTTCGAAGCATTTGGACTTTCTGGCAGAAGCATATGGATATCGTTTTTCAGAAAAGACGATTAGGGAAGAGGTAGATGAAATAGCAGATATTGATGAAGGTTTGTTATTGGAATTGGAGGAAGTTGGGGATTTCAGCGTCAAAGAAGTTGGGGAACCAGTTCTTGAGAAAAAGGTACTCCCAGAGGAAGCTCAAGAAGAAAGATTTGAATTGGGTTCTAATTCCAATTCGACAGAAGCTAAATCAGATATACCAATTCTTGAAGCAAGAACACTGGCTGATATCAACTTGGCCTTTAGGCAACTCCAAGAAGGGGTAGATGTGGAGGATGTCATTCTCCTCAGTGCGATTGAAAGCCAAGTTAATGAAGACGCCAAACCCGAAACAAGTTCAGATTTGGAGGTTGTGGAAGCGAGATCCCTGGGAGATATTCATGACGCAGTGTTGCATGCATTGGAGAGTAATATTGATGAACTAGGATCTAGTTCCAACAGCTCAGAAACCAAATCGGATATACCAATGCTTGAAGCAAAATCACTCGATGATATCAACTTTGCTTTTAGGCAACTCCACGATGGAGTTGACGTGGAGGACGTCATTGAAGTTAATAGCCAAGTTACCGTAAAAGCCAAGCCTGAAACAAGTTCGGATTTGGAAGTCGTTGAAGCAAGATCTTTGGGAGATATCCATGTTGCTTTGATGCAACTCTCGGAGAAAAACATAGATGAGTCAGGTTCTAGTTCCAATCCCACTGAAACTAAATCAGATATACCAATTCTTGAAGCAAGATCACTTGATGATATCAACTTAGCTTTTAAGCAACTCCATGAAGGAGTAGATGTGGAGGATGTCATCCTTCCCAGTGCGATCAAAAGCCAGGTTGAAGAAGGAGCCAAAACTGAAACAAATTCAGATTTGGAAGTCGTTGAAGCAAAATCACTGGGAGATATTCATGTTGCCTTGATGCAATCCTCAGAGAAAAACTTGAATGAACTTCCAGAAAGTTCTGTGTCAAATGTTCCATCAGAGGGATTAGAACCAGCTGGAGTGGATTCTATCATTGAGACTGCTTCATCTAACGCGACCAATGCCGATAAAGCAGAAGCAAATACAGTTGATGAAAAATCTGTAGATCCAAACGTTTCTGCTTCCAAAAACAAAGACAAGAAGGAAAAGTCTGGAAAATCTTCTGGATCCAGCTCCAGCTCAAGCTCTAGCGATTCTGATTGAGATTGAAAAGTCTAAGAGGTAAAAGGAGTAGAATCATGTGGAGTTTCCTTTTGGGGTTTCCTCTTCAGTCTTCATTTCAAGATTTTTTTTTCAAAAATTTTCTTTTTGGGTTTGGTTTTCCAGTTTGGTTACCTTATTCTTTGTTTACAGTGCAATCTTTTGAAAAAATGAGTTGTGGTTGATTTCTTGTAATTGTGCAAGTTTCCAGGATCCCCATCCACCCCTTAAGAGTTTGAAGTTTGAGGGAGAAAGGTGGTTTTTTTTTCTTTTTCTACTGTGTTTTCTTTTTTTCTTTCTTTCTTTCTTTTTTTTTTTTTTTTTGTTTAAATCTGTATGTAAAAATTTTGTTGTATTATTTGATGAATTGGCAATTATTGCTTCAGATTTCGAAGATCCTATTTGAATTTAATGTTGATCAAGTTTCCAGGTAAATTCCAGAGATATCATCACATTTTGGTCAGTGGTTTATTGGGTATAGCAATACAGTAGAGATTAATATTCTAAAATAGTTCAAGTTCATACTATAGACCTAATTCATCATATTTTGGGTTTTTGAGTTCTCGATTCCCCAGGCAAAAGTATCTGTCTTCAAAAAGACCCATAAAAATTAACATGGCAGTTGGTCATTTTCTTTCAAACTGTTGCATTCTTATATGAAAATTCAAGAATGAAATCTTATTGCTACGCTCAATATCCCGCTTCATCCTTTGGAACCATATCATTCCCGGATCTAATGAAATAGGATGAATTGAGACGGTATTTTGTAAACACATGTAATTATCCTGAGTATATTACTTATCTCTTTATTTCTTGATCGACAAAAGAAACATCTTGTTCAATCTTTAGTACACCCATATGATGTTCTGATAGATCCATTTCACTCCAAAACGAAGCAGGTTTCTTTCCCCTTTTGTTGGTGACAATTTGCATTTGCTTAATCCTACAACTAACCTCTGTGCTACTACTTCAATCCATATACACCACAAGAAATCGAAGGATTCTCAATGCCGAAATAGATATTGGAAACTAGTACGTCCGAATCTCCTCTCATTCTTGACGCTTGTGAAATAACGACCATATAGGAGAGCAATCTGACTCTAAATTGAAACGTCGGGAATACTTTGCCAATTTGATTTTTTTTAAAATTTTTCACATTTGTTCAATTCCATGGAAAGAAACATCCGAGAAAGTAAAAATAATGATTTAACTTTTTAACTTTCCCCGATGGCATGGAAAGAAACGTCGGAAAAAGTAAAAATAATTATTTAATTGTTTAACTTTTTTCGATGCCATGGAAGGAAATGCTGGGAACTAGAAATAATTATTTAATTGTTTAACTTTTCCCTCAACGTCTACGTTGACCACATTGGGGCAAAATTGAATAATTATTTGATTTTTTTTCTCGATGCCATGGAACGAAACGTTAGGGAAAGTAAAAATAATTATTTGATTGTTTTAACTTTCCCCAATGTCTATGTTGACCACGACGAGCAAAATTGAATAATAATTTAATTGTTTAACTTTCACTGATGCCATGTAGGAACGTCGGCGAAATCTCCAACCAATATCGACGCCATTAGTGAAACGTCAGTATTGGTTGGCACTATCCCCGATGTTTCACTTTATGATGTTGGGGATAGTAGGATTTTTTTACGTTTTCGAGATGTGTCAAAAAATCCTATATCTATTTCAATTCTTTGTTCACCCAAAACGCAAAGAAAAGAGTAAGAGGCTGAGAGAGAGAGAGATTGTCCTCACTGTTTATCGTCCGTCCACCGTCGCCACCGCCTCCCTCGTCGTCCTATTTGGTCAACACCACTCTAAATGAAGGTTTGTTTTTTTTAAAAAAAAATGTATATATTAATATAATTTATTGAAATTGTTTGCATGTTCTTTAGTATTTTTGTTTTACTTTAGGTTTAGTTATTAGTTTTAGAATTTAGATTTTAAAATAGTTTTAGGATTTATATTTTGAATTAATTTTAGATTTTAGTATTGAATTTGAATTGTTTTTAGGATTTAAGACTGAGGATGAGATTGAATTTGAGATTGATAAATAATTTGAATGTGTTGAGATTTGTGAGAGTTATATTGAATTTAATGGGGGTTATATTGAATTTGAAGGAGGTTTTATTGAATTGGGACGGGGTGTTGGTTGAATTTGAGATTGAATTTGAATTTCAATATTTGGAAATATTAGATAGATTGTCAAAAGGTTAAAGTAATTTGTGGTTGATTTGTTTTATGGCTACGTTGCAGTTATGGTATGGTAGCCTTTTTATGTAAAAATTATTTTAATAGCATAAGTGAATAATTTTAACACGATTTTAAGGATGATAAAATTTTGAATTTAAATTATTATTAACAATATACGACTATTTGTATAAATTTTTAAAGAAAATTTTAGTATTTTGGTGGTTTCAAATCAAAATTTAAAATATATTTTAAAATAACAATTATGAAAAATAGTTAAAGGCTAGTAACAAGATAATATAAATATTTTGAAATTATGTTTGACATCCAAAATCAATGGAGTAGCACGATTATAGGAGAAGATTAAACTTTTCTTAGAATAATCGTATATACACACGTTAAATGCATCACAATTAGAGGAGTAAGATATAGTTTTAATTTTAATTTATTATTATGTTCAATAAATTGTTATTAGAAATATGAAAAGTTTAGGTAAATCAATCAAACAACACGATTAGAGAGAAAGATCAAAAAAAAAATTAGAATTATAGTGGTAAGATACAATTTTAATTTTAACAACCATAACTAAATAAATTGTTAATTATTTGATTTGAAACCTAAATGAAAATGTAGAGGATGTTGATTCAGATGCATCCGAGAAAATAAATATTTATTTAATATTTTTATAAAACTGAATTATTTGCAAATAGACTGTGTTCGTGATTCTAGGTTATATTTCATCATTTTATCTATCGAATTAGAATTTCTTGCTATAAAGGGTAAAATCGACTGCAAAAATGTAAAAAAATTTCTACATCAAGCAGTTTTGCTATAAATTAAAATATTTTTGGAATTTGCTATTTTCGAGTTTGTTATCTATTATTTTGTCATTTTCACAGTTTTCTAAAAAAAGAATGAAAAATAAAGTTTTTAAAAAGCGTGGGTAAAAGCTTTGTCATCATGTAAATTACGTCGACAAATATTTAAAATATTTTCCACACAATACGTGTCAAAAAAACTAAAATAAACATTGGTAGAAATCTAACTTAAATTTTTCTTTAAGATCACATAAATTTTTGCTCACATGTATATTTTCGTCGACAAAAACGATGATGTGCCAATGTAATAAAACTACGTGGATACAACATATCTCTGCCCACATTTTTTTACATTGCTGTAAAAATTGGTTGACAAAAACTAAAATTCTTATAGTGTAGCACAAGACTTTACAGCGTGCTACAAGCTAGATTATGGTTCATTTCTTCATGAAGTACATTTGGCTTCTCCCAAGCTCAATGGAATAAGGGTTGCCCCATCCCGACTCAAACAATTTATTGAAAAAGTTAAACCCCTCATCACTATTATAGCTCGTGGAGTGGAACACTATTATAGCTCGTAGAGTGTATGGAATAGTTAAACTATTGTCCCCTCCAATAGAAAGCAAATTGAAGTATGTAATTAGGTGAAATGTCAACACTAATTTGTACAAGCTAACGTAGTAAACATAATACATAACATAATACAGGTGAGATTCTAATCTAAATTAGACAACAGTGGGTCTCATCGTAAGTTTATACACCATTTGTCCATCTCTCTCTTTCCCTTATCATCACATTGTTTCTTATTTCATTCTTCCCTTCTCCACCTTGAATTTAGGTGGGCTTAGACACACATCTCCCGTCAAAGGAACATTAAACACAAGATATTAATTGTTGATTAACTTGATGGAAAGTTGCAAAGTGGTAAAAATGTTTAGTGGAGATTCCAATGACAATTTAAAAAGTAGGCAAGTCACCAAATTCAATTTTTGTAATAAAATCTAGCACAAAAAAAAAATGGCATAAGAAGTGGGAAGATGAGTATAGTGATGATTATAAAATGGTTGTCTGGTTTATGATAAGAATAATCATGGTAAAAAGGGACAAGTGCAATTATAACCATCCACAGTATACATATATAGCCCAATATAAATTCAAATTCAGCTCGTAAAGTTTATTAACAATAGACTAGATCGTTGTCAAGAGTCTATTATTAATAGACTATATCACAAATAAATTTTGCTACATTTGTAATTCTTAAAAAATGTTACAGTGCACTTTTTTACTATGAGAAGTGTATCCATTGCAATAACCATCGTACGTAAGAATAAAGAATTGAAATGTCCAAACGGAAAGCAAGCATTAGAATGTTCCTAAGTCAAATAGCACTTATAATTTAAAAGCGCATCTCATTCCCATAGGTCAATTTGATGATACAAGTCATTAAACTCACCAGAAACTCGTAGCTAGTTAGTTGCATGACAAAAGAAAACCCTTGAGACAAAGGGTAAGTATACATTGTGTAGCTAATATTCTCTCAAAAGGAAGCCGTAAGCCAACTGAAGTTTCCAAATCCTAAGATGAAGACATGGTATAGAATGTTCTTATACTTTTTGGTAGGAGAAGCAATAAATGATCTTTTCAAAGTTAAAATAATAATACAAATAGAAAGAGAAAATGGTAGAATCTTATTGTGTGTCTCTCTCCTTTTGCTTTTGTTTTCCTCGATCAATAACATCTTTCCAAAAATCTACTATGTTAACCAAAACCTTTGAAGAATCAACTCCTATTTTGGTTCAGCACATAAAAAATGATAAAGCAGTAACTTGTAGCCTTGTTCTACTACCTCACCAGCAGGCATTTCTACTAAAATAGAAAAAGTATTATATTCCCACCACCACGTAACAAGATTTGTAGAGATTGTTCGGTGGGCTAGAATGAAATCAGATTACTAGGAACATAAGAGCGTTGGGATGCATCTAAAATTGAGGGTAAAACAGAAATTGAAACATGATAACAGTAAAAAAAAAGATTGGGTTAAATACTGTCGGAATTGAATAAAGTTTAGTATTACAAATCAGACTCAAAACACTCAATCCAAACATAGGTTTTGGAGTACATTGCATTGTAAACTCATTCCATTCCGGTTCACCAAACAGCCTAACAGTTCCAAGTAAACCAGAAAAACAACTGCTTATTATCGGGAAGGTGAGAAGGTGACAGGCTCCATGACGAAAACAAATGAAAGAAAATGTATACAGCCAATGAGATATGGTCCACATAAAAATACAGAAAAGGCCATAGATTAAAGGAAAAACAAGGAATAGTTTTGCCATCCCTTGAGATAGAAGATCTACCTGGAATTGGATTTTTGTCACCTCGAAATTGATACTAAAAAACTCATAATCATAGGGTAATGAAACAGATACACTATAGTAGGATCTTTGCATGAATCAACAGTCAAAAGTCTATGCTATTAGCTCTACTAGAGATGAATTATACACATACATGACTGAAGTTCTCCTTCAACCTTTCGTTTCTACAAATGGGGGAAGTGGCAGAAATAGATTAGAAGCTCACTAGGACATGTGACTCAAGAATCTTCTATTTTCACTTGATAATCATCAATAGTTTGTTTCATTCCATCCAACTTCGAAACCATATATTCCAGTTTCTTGCAGCAAAGTTCGTTAGTAATCCTTGAACTATAATCACATTTCTCAAATGGACGATATTCACATGCACTTTTGATTTCATCCCGCAATGTAACTTGGATATCCTGATTTCAAGGAAGTAAAAATGTCACGTTATTCCTCAAATATAGTTCAAAGAGATTTTAGGTGAAATACAGGATTGCATTGAGACACTTTCAAATGAAACATTTACTTTACTAGTGAGAGAGAAACACCTATTATGAACTTCCAAAAAGTAGAAAGGGGGGTGCTTTCAAGATTTTTTAATAGATATTTTGGGCAGGTTGTCATCAATTAGATAACTATTATAACTAACTGAGACTAGAGAGTTGTGGATAGAAAATATATCCATACTCTTCACTTGAAATTAAATATCGGAGGTTACCAAATCCTGATCATGATGCTCCATCTTTAACATTATAAAAAATAAGCATAACAACCACAAAACAATTATCTTTTAATTCTTCTCTAAAATCTGTTAGGGTAGGACTCTGATTCTGAGAACTAAATGGTAAAAAGTTAATATCAATCAGCAAAAATATCCCAACTACACCCTCCAACTCACCCAACAAACTAACAACAAATTAACAAAGCATTACGTGCTTAATAGTATCCCAGTATGTTCCCACAATGTGCCTAATAGTTCCACGCTTTTCCAGGACGGAATCTGTTAGACCCCATTATTGTTTACATATAATAGAAGAAATAAAATGGCACGTGAGGGTGATGCACGGAAGAATTCTGACAGAAATGAGAGTGAGGAAGCTCACGTGGGTGGGACCAGCAGTTAGGGTGAAGAGGGCGGTTAAATCTGAAGGGGTAGTTAAATGCTTGGTGGAAGAGGAGAGGGGTACGAAATTTGTGGAGTCAAAATAGGCTGCATTACTCCTTGAGAGAGAGGAGAAGCAGCGGAATAGGTTCTTTTGTTCTAAGTAATTTTCTTTATGTTTTCTGCATTGATTTGTTCTTGCAAATTCTGTTTAGGATAAGTTCTGTTTGTTGTTTGTGAATTCTGCTTATTGTGGTTCTACTTTTGAGGATCACTAGTATTTTCATATTGTATCTTCTGTTTGAGATATCAATATAATAGAAACACTACATCAGTGTTCTATCAACTGGTATCAGAACCAAGTTTCGATCCTGGGACAAAAGATGTAAAGTTTACCTGGATTCTAGACATTTTTTTTAACAAAGACAAGCCTCTTTATGATAATAAATGATACTTAAGCTCAAAGTACAAGAGTATTATACTAAGAGCAAGAGAACTAGAAGAATACAATCAAAACTAAAACTGAAGCTAGTTTTTATTTCGTTGGCAAACAAAAAGAAGGCAACCAAAAAACAAATTCCAATGGAAAATAAACAAACAAAAACAAACGACTCAAAGATATAACAAAAGTAGAAAGCTAAATACAAATCAAAACTTAAAGTTCTCTCATAAGGAACCCATTTGAGACTGAAAACTTGCACGCCCAAATCTTCAAAATGATCAGAGAAAGAGAGCCGCTAAGAAGATGCAAACAGTTGCCCCAAATCTGTCTTGCCAATATAAACTGAACCCATAGAAAGCTCGAAAAAGTTTTCAATACCATCAGCCTATCCCAAAAACAAACCTGAGAAGTTACTTCCTTAGGCAGACCAAAGAAATAAAGATCAAAATCAACACCAATCTCAAGTCATCTACCACAATCAGCGAGGTTTTACTTGCCACCTATGTGAAGAGAAATTAAGGAAAGCCAGAAATTGGACCAATCGTCTGAGAAACTTACATTTAACTGTCTAAAGAATCAAATTAAGATAATTTCACAGTCGGCAACTATGATTTTAGATGACCTGGTATTTCGCAAGACTGGGGACGAGCAAGTAGCAAAGGACAAAATTTCAGACTTCAAGTCTTCGTTGCAATGAAATAGTGCAAGATCTGTTTCTAAAGACTCAAAATGCTTCTGCCTCTCAAGCTCGGATGACTTACTTAGCATAAAACTCGAATTTCTCATTGCTAACGTTGAAAGGGGAGTCAAAGGAAGACTCACCCTTCTTTCTAGAGGGATTGATAGGGGTTTTGCTCAAAGAGCCCCTAAAAAGTTTTACCTTCAAGTTGGGCAAATAGAGCTCTAAGTACTTAAACTGTGTAGGGTGAGAGTCATGACCAATTCAATTAGTAGGACGAGTTGGAGCTAGAATCTGGGTACAACTAACATTCAACAAGTCTGGATTAGCCTCTAAAAACTTGGATATGCTGGATTGGACTAAGGAATGAGAGTGGGCGCGGATTGTTTTTATCAAATCAAGAGCTTGATCTCCTATTATCTTGGCTTTTAAGGATTGTTTAGCCTAAGACCTCTTAGATTTTTTCTTTCAATGAAAAAATTTGGGAATGGCTTGAGGTAATGTGGGAAGATTTTGTAATGTTTCTTTCTTTTTTATTTTGCTCTTGGGCCTGACTTTGCTGAGGAATGTTGGAGAGAAGAAGATGAGAGAGAACCTAAAGATGAGTTGAAATGAGCTTAGTTTGAAGGTATTTTTAAGGGTTCTAGAGCAGCCGTTGAGGGAACTAAAAGTTCTTATGGCCTAGTGAGCAGCTGCCGAAAATTTTGCAGGTTATTAGTGTCTGACGTGTGAGAGGTGCCATCTGTCCTTTATTTAAAAAGATGTCAGCCGAATTAATTTGAGAGGAGTTTAATTGCTTGGTTGTTGTGTGGCCGCATTGATTCTTATTGGGCAAAGCAAGGGATTCAGTCACATTTTTCTCTCTTGTTCCCTCTTAGTTTGAATTGATTAACCAAATTTACTGCAATGGGAGGAAGATTGCGACAAAATGAGCAAGGAGCCCTGACCGGTAAAGCTTGGTCGAGATTACTATTGAAGTCAACGCATGGGTTCCTTGAGAAGCTTGGCTTTGAAAGAGACAAATTGAGAAGATCTCATTCCTGGTTAGAAACATTCAAATCTAGCCTTCATCTTTTAAGACAAGAACAATTCTTGCTAAGTCTATCGGATTTGAGAAATACTTAATAAAGAGGGCATCTTGAACGGCTGAGGGCTCTTCAATAATTTCAATATCTCCAAAGTTGAGATAAAATTTTCCAAAAAAAGCATCCTACTATTATCATTGTTGGTAAAAAACCACAGAGATTTTCTCACCTTAATTTTATCTTTAGACACATCAACCATATTCAATGTATCCAAGGATATGCTCTCAAGGCCACCGAAATAATTCCTAATTGCAACAAAGACAGACATCATTTTTCCAATAATCTAACAGTAAGTTGTTGATGAACAACCACCCTCCAAATCCTCGAATAAATGGCCTGCCATGTTTGAACTTGTTCCATTTTTTGACTAAAAGATGGAAGATTCCAATATGCTGGCATTTACTAGGAGTCTCAACCAAATCTTCCAAATTCCTTCGAGAGAGGCGGATTAATGCCTTATCAGCATACAAAGGATTGATGCTGATTTTGTCTTGAAAGTGAGCCTCCAGAGTTTTGGCAATATCCTTCCCCAATCATTATATACGAAGAGCCTGGAAATGATCCACATAGTGCTAAAATCTTCCTCAATAACCTCTTCATTCTTGTGCACCCAATAAGGAGACGTCAGCTACTTGAGTGGTAGAAATGCAAATGACCCCAGTGAACGCTCTGTTTTGCTAGTGCTCAAACAAAGGTCAAGGGGTTTTGAATTCCTGACTTCAAAACATGGGAGGCTGTAAGGATTCAAGCTTACCTTTGTTATGGCTTGGGTTTCCTAACTTCTGCTCATTAGCTAAAAAAAATCCGGTCTTAACTCCATCAGCATTAGACAATCTCTGGAACTGCGAAGGGAGTTGAGTTGGAAGCCGATGACTTGAGAACCATTTCTTATTCTCCAAGTTTGATAAACTGTTCCCACATCTAGAGGAAGGACGACCACCCCTCTTTGTCTTCCTTTGAAGAAACCTTGATGGTTGAACGCCCACCTGAAGCCGGCCAAAAATCGCAACATAAAACCCCGCCAATTTCAAATCTGAAATTTAAGATCTTCGTTCTCCCACGGTCTAACTCCCCAAATTTCAGAAAGAACCGATCCTTCAAGCCTCGGACTAACTCTGCTATCGCTACAAGGAACCAATTCAGATGGGCTTCTGGGATGAATAGGGATCGTTGAGCTTCCACGTCCTCCACGTGAAAGTGGCCGTTATCCAGCCAAACGCAAAAGTGCATATTTAGTATTTTGCAACTTGCTACTTCCATGAGCAAGAACTAAGTTGAAGAAACCCCAGAGAAGACTAAAAGTGAAGCCAAGGATTGAAGAAGATGTCGGAGAAATCACAGAAAGGTACAGAAAATCAAAGGATAAGCCAGTAGAAAGAGGAGAGAGGAGAGAGGAGAGAGCAGACCTACCTTACTCCTCCACTCTTCCTCCTTTGTTAGATTCCTCTGATTCTGAACTTTTGATAGGATGAAATTTATTATAATAACATTCTTTAAATATGACAATTAATCAGAGTTCAAATTTCTATAAATTAGTTGCTTGAATGTAAGCTTTCCATGATAATTTCCGGTGAAGTTACCATGAAAAAGAAAATCTATTACATGCTTGAATTGTTAGAATAATGCAATTATACAATGAAGCCTTGCCATAAAATTTTCTTTTTTCTTTTTTACATAAGAAACCAAGCTTTTATTGAGAGGAATGGAGGTAAAGGGCATACCACAAAAACAAATAAAAAAGAAAACAGCCTCAGCACAAATACAAGAAAGGATTCCAATCAAAAAGAATGAAATGATGTTGGCGATTACAAAAAGCTCGAATATCAAACACCCATAATGAGGAATTAAAGCGAACAAACACCCAAACAGGGATCATCTCCAGATCTTTTAGACCCTCTAAAAATCCTATTGTTCCTCTATCTGAATTCCCACAAAATGAACAAAAACAACTATGCCATAAGATGCTTCTAAGACTAAGAGACTATAGGTTCAATCCATGGTAGTCGCCTACTGAAGTTTTAATATCCTACACGTTTAGTTGGGGTGTAGCAAAAAGATACCCCAACTACACTCCACAAGACCTTCCAGAAATCCTATTGTTCCTCTATCCAAATACTGTAGGGTTAGACAAGTTGTCTTGCAAGATTAGTCGGTATGTGTGTAAGCTAGACTGGACACACACAAAATAAAAAGACTAAAAAATATTCATGCTCATCCTCCTTACAACAAAAAATATACTATTGCAATTGAGTGAATGATAATGTCTTTGTAGAAGATCTTGTGTGTTTACTTTCCCATCAAGAACTTGTCAAACAAAGACTTCAACATCATTAGAAGTTTTAGCTGGCCAAAGAGAGGAGAATGCAAACGCACCCAAACAGAGAGGAAGGGAGCAAAGAATACATGAAAAAAAAAGTGTTACAAGAGAAACCCTTAGATGGCTTGGGAGCCCAAAATTTGGAATCCCTTCACCCATGATGGAACACTTCTTTGGGAAAAATAGAAAGAAGACGAAGGATCATTGAATCGAAGAACCTAAACTTTCAAATTTACATACAAAAGTGACTACCCTGAAGGAACCGAACTTTCATGGAGAGAACAAGATGAAAGAAAGTAGGGTCAACCAAAATAATAAAAATAAACAATTGCAACAGAAAAACTGTTTGACATACAAACATGACAGCACAGAAGGAACCGAACAGATCCTAACCTATTGAGAAATAAAAGGCTTAAGAAAAAAACCCAGTGAATAAGTACAAACGTCATTAAACACAGACGCCCAACGCGAGGCAATAAACCTATCTGAACAGAAGGCTCACCTTGATGAATTGCATGAACTCACTGCAATGATTGTTGACAAATTCCTTTCTTGGACCAGCAGGGTTGGCAAGCTCTTCCATGACTCCTCCTGCTAGTTCTAAAACCCTCACAATTCTCTGCAGGAATGAAACACAAAAGTTGGCCAAAAAATTATATCAACATGGTGCTGCAATAAAGACCATGCAAAGAACTAGAAACAAAACGTTTGTGATATTGAAAGTAATTCCAACCTTCTCCACATTTTGGAGGCGCTGCAATGAAGTATTATGGGCCGGCGGATCCATCAAGAGCTATGCTGGCTGTGATAAATCACACAGCAAAAAGAAATTTAAACAAACTAAACCGTGAACAAAATTTTAAAAAAAAATTACTGGTAAACAAACCAAAAATAGTGTCCTAATAAGTAATAAAGGTTAACATCTCAACTAAAGCTGAAATCATCCGTTATTACAAAGGATCTCTTCACCAAAGAACCAGGTTTAAGGTTTCTGCCACATCCAATAGATTGTGAAGGCATTAACGATGAACAATATAGATCCTCATAAAAATCTGGGAAACTGTAGGAAGATCTACATAGAGGAAAAGAATGGAAGGAAATCGGGCAGGCTAGGGTTGGATTTGGGAACTCCAACTTGGGATAGGGATTTGCTAGGTGGCTGCTTCGGATTCGAGCATCCCATGGGCTTTTGTGAAAGTAGCATTTCAAGTCTCAAAATTACTTCAACAACAATTTCACCCTCAAACCAACTTAAAAAGTACCTAAGAAGTATCTAAGTGCCTCTTTAACTATCAAAACTTTAAAAAAAAACCTATAAAATACGCAAGAAGTAAATGGTTCATGACATTCACTTTGATTAACAACCTAAAAAGTTTCTATAGATTTTTTCCAATAAGTTTCCCAATAGAGTGCATTGTTTACTAGAGTTGAAAATAGTCCAAATGTATATAAAATGAACCAATTACAGACTCACATAGATAATTTGCATTTGACACCTAAAAAATACACCAACCCCAAATCCATACATAGAAAAATAAATAAATAAATAAAACTTCAAGAAGATCAAGAAAACTATTGAAATTAAAACTGAAATTAGAGAATTAAAAGTAAAGTTAGTGAAATTGAAGATTCTTAATGAACATAATAAAGCTTGAAATACCCACATCTCAAAACTTCATTTATGTTGTTGATTGTACGCATAGTATTCATTTCACGCTTTATTAAAGTAAGAACAAAAATTTCAACCATGTTTTAAGCTTACCTCAGGAAAAAAAAAACGACGATAAGGTGACCTGCGACGATGAGCAGGACCAAAACGACGCGAGTGGATTGATGGCAACCGGATTGTATGTTCGACGACGACTACAAGGAAACGTGCGGCAGCCGCGGTGGATTGTGGGTGAGGGTAATTTTGTTTAGAAAGGGAAAAATGAAAAGTGGGGGAAAATAAAACGTGGATAAAAAAAAGTTGGGTGGGGGTAAAAGAGGGAAAATGAAAAGGAGGTGAGAGTTTATTTTTCAACTCACTTCTCTCACCACTCATTTTTAAAACGTGAGATGGAAAAATAAAGGAATTTTTTTTAAATTATAAGAAACCACCGTAATATTTGCTTCACAATTTTGAAAACAAAATTTACACTCATAAATATTAAAAATGTCCTAATCAACATGGGATTAATTGGTTACACGCATGTGTAATTCTTCTTCTAAATAATTATGATATATGATCCGATGAAAAAAATGTTTCAAATTCAAACAATCGTCTTGACCACATTAAACATTGTGTTAACTATGGTATGCCCATTGTTTAGATTAACGTCCCAAAAAACAATTTTAAATTGGATTATCTTTGTTAATTTAATAGTGTTAGAATTATTAGAGTGATTTGAGATTTTTGTGGAATGATATTGGTTAATTAATTAAGTTGGGGAAAATAGAATAATTATATTATTGGAAGATAAGAATAATTATATTATTGGGGATAATATAATTATTTAGGAATATATGTTATTACGGTATTATTTAAATTTTGGAAATAATTATTATTATATTAAAGGAAATATAATTATTAAGTTGGTATATTTTTATTTCAGGGAAGAAAAAGAAAAATACGATTGAATGGATAATTAATTAAAGAGAGAGAATGGTTGTTTTTGGAAGAGAAAAGGAAAAGTGAGATATTAGGAAAATAAATAATAATAATAATGATATTATTATTATTATTATAAAGAAGCTTTTGGTTTGCGTGCAATTCATCTTCTTCCTCCCTTTACCACGCAAACCTTGGTCACACGTTGTCGCTCTTCTACACTTGTCACTCATGCAGACATTGCTACCATGGAGCAAAGGTATAGAGATTTGTTGTTCGAAGCGTTGGCACAATGTCAGTCTACCCAGAAGATCGAGACAAATCATGTTCAGACACTAGCTGAAAATGTTAAGATCCAAACTACATGAGTTCAGGCCCCTATTGTAGCCCAGAACCTACCTGATATTCTTTTAGCGAAAGCCAAGCATGAGGGATGTTAGGAAGTATAACCGTTGGACTTTTGATGGATCCTTAGCAAACTCCACTAAGGGGCAGATGTGGTTGAGTTCGATGGAGACTATATTTTATTACATGAAGTGCTCCAACAACCAGAAGGTTCAGTGCGTCGTGTCTTTACTGACTGACAAAGGCAGAGGCTGGTGGGAGTCCACCGAGAGGATGTTAAGTGGAGATATGAATCACATCACCTAAGAGTAGTTTAAGGAGAATTTTTATGTCAAATTCGTATCCACCATAGTGAGAGATGCCAAGTGCTAGGAGTTCCTAAAGCTGAAGCAAGGCAATATGATCATGGAGGAGTATGATCAGGAATTTGACATGTTATCTCGGTTTGAACCTGAGTTAGTGAGAACTGAGGCTAAGAGAGCCAACAAGTTTGTTAGAGACCTTAAGTCAGAGATCTAGGGTTTCGTTCGAGCCCTTAGACCAGCTACCGGGTTGATGCACTACGCATGGCAGTGGATTTGAGTTTGCATTAGAGGTTAGAGCTAGCCAAGGCTTTAGAGAAGGGGTCAACCTCGGGACAGAAGAGGAAGGCTGAGTAGTAGCCTGCTGACATTACCTTTAGATATTCGAGTTCAGGTGGCACCTTCCATTGTCACCAACAGGAGGTCACTAAGATAGGAGGTACCACGAGGAAGTTGCCTACTTGTCGTACTAGTGGAAAGCATCATATAGGTCGTTGCATGTCAAATAAGAGGGTTTGTTTTACATGCAACCAAGAGGGGCACTTAGCAAACAATTGCCCTCAAGGTGTTGTTGCCACTAATCAGTAAGGGGTCGAGAAGCCTGCACATAAATGACAGATACGCTTCCAACGTTGGACATTGTGCACTAGTTTTGCTTATTTAAATTTAGTTTGTTGAGAGTTATTGATTTCACATTAGGAGAATTATTTGTTTTATGGACAATGAAATTAATTAGATATTTGATTGATGAATATTTGATAGAGAAGAAGGTTGAAGGATTTGCGGTGAAATGACTCCAAACTTTTTGAAAATAGTTAAGCATTAGTTGTTTTGGTCAAAGTGTTATTATTAAAGTATATGTTTTGGTATGTATTTATTATATTTGGCATTTAGGTTGACCACCATTGTGTTTTGAGTTTTGTTGATAGTATAAAAGAAGTTAAGAATAAGATTTTGCGATAAGAAAATTTCAAGGTTGTAACAAACTTACATCCTATTCCTACTACTTCGACGTTATCGTCGCAATACCATTTGGGGTGTGACAATTTATGTCAGCTGTAGTAATATATTGTTCATTTTATTCTTATTCTTCTTTTATTCCTTGAACTGGGGTCTACTCCTCGAATAAAATAGTTTCTTTCATTTTTTGTTTTTTTTTGTACAACAAGAATAAAAAATTGACGTTCCTTTCAAAGTTAGACCCTTATACAACAGTGTAATGCATGTCTGTCTTGTAAGGGTGTAGTAACGTCCCAAAACCTAAGGTAATATTGAATTTAATTATCTTAATTTTATTTAATTATGTTGTAACTATTGAGCATTTACTTGAAATATTTTTATTTAAAATTGATGATTGCGTGGAATTAGAATTTATTAAATATTTGTTGATTGAATATTTAATTAATTAATAGAATTGGATTCTTTGTCAGCTGGGAATGAATTTAATTAAATAATTTGGGTGTTATTTTAATTAAATTAAAGTGTGAAATTTTTTTGTGAGAGATTTGATAATTATATGTATATGTTGTTATATATATATAATTACTATGGAAAAGAGCGAAGATAATTATATTTATGAAAACTATTATATAAGATAATTAATTATTTGAAGAAAAATAAATCTTGATTGTAGAGATAAGTTGATATGATTGGATAAATAAGGAAGGAGAAGGAATTAGATTTATTTAAAAGAAAATTTGATAATTATATATTGGAATATAATTGTTGGAAAAAGAAATGTAAGTTTTTATTAATTATTAAATTATTTGGGTGTTATATTCGGGATTGGAGTTAAAATTTAATTATTGGGTTAAGATAATTCAGGTTGGAATTTATGATAATTTAAAGTAATTAATTTATTGGAAAAGATTTTGTTAATTTAGAAAATTGAGGATTTAAGTTAATTTGGGATCTTCAAATAAAAAGTCGATGTTGTGGAATTGGAATTAATTAATTATATATATATATATGAATATGTAATAATAATAATAATTATTATTATTATTATTATTATTTTCCTTTGTCGGCTTGTTTTCTTTGTGTTTGTTTCCCTACTCTGCTTTTTGGGTTGTTTTGCCTATTTGTGCTTTTGTTATTCTTTATTTGGTTGCTTTTGTTGTTGTTCTTTCGTTTGTTCTTTTGTTTTTGGAGTGTTTGTGAGCGTTGTCCGCTTTTGTACCTTGGCCTCAGGCTGTGAGGTGCTCCTTGTTTTTGTATAAGGATTTGAGGACAAATACGATTTTAATTTCCACATTAAAAAAGAAGAATTTGGGATGATTGAAGTCTGAAAATTCTAAAATGTAGAATTTTTGTTTTTGTGTGTTCTTGTGATAGAATGCATGAATATTTGGAATATTCAAGTGAGGATTGATCTTTCTTACTTGTTGAGTGCTTTGAAGATTGAGGGTTGATGAAAGTTTCTAACTTTGTCTGATTCTTGGTTTCTTAGATTATCTAAGCAATTTGTATGTAGCCTATCTTGGAGGTTGAAATCAAATTGGTTCTGGTTGAGTCTTGTTGTTTAACATAGTTCTTAGATCCAATGTCCAAGGGTGCCTTATCACCTTTTTTTAGGACTGACTCAAGAAGTTCTCAAACTTGGCTCATTTTCTTTTAAGGAATGCATTTTCGATGGTTTTTCACACCCATCAAACGTTCGTCACTGTTTGGAAGCATTGGCAATGTTTTCAACCCTTTTGGTTGGCACCTTAGCCCTACCCAAACAAGATCGCTTTCCGACCTATATTTTTTAGTAAATGTGTAAGGGACCATGCCAGGAATGTAGATGAAAGTCCATGGATTGGAATTCCTAAACCATAAAGGCTTACGACCAAGATAAAGCAAAGAAACAGTCGAAGGAACAGTTTTCAACAAAAAAATAAAAAAAAAACAGAGTCCAAACAAAGGTTCCTCGATGTTGTTTTTAGGACCTACATATAGAAGTTTTCAAACTTAACCAATTTTCTATTCAAGCTTTTGGATCCCAACATAAAAATTTGAACAAAAAAAGAAAAAAATAAAGTGCTTTGGATCTTCTTTTTTTTTTTTTTTGCTACTTTTTCTTTTTTTCAACTTTTCTTTTGCTACGTTATTTTTATTTCTTTACTGATTATTTTTTTAATGATTCAGAAGAGATTTGAAAAATATTTCAAAACAAGTTGTAGTACGTCAAATATTACATGCAAAGAAATTTTGGAAACAAAAAAATTGAAATAAGTAAAGATAAAAATTCACCTTAAGAGTCAACCGAGGATGATAACCAAATGCTCTGATACCAAATGATAAACGTCCACTATGTTTGTTAGATGCAAAGCTAGAGGTCCTTCCCAGATTCTTGCAAACATTCACAAAAAACCTAAAATCTACGATAGTCACTCTTAGATCCTAAGACAATTCACTCCATGAATAGTTTGATCAAGACTAATCCAATGAATTGATTTTTTACATCAAATCTAAAATAGGATTTGAACAAGATAACATCAAAAGGAGTTGAATAAGCACATGCTTTTTAATATTGATATTCTACTTTTTGAAGAGCATTACAAGTCATTTTATAGGCTAAATGGTTATGCATTGGGTGGAAGCTCAATACTCACACTTAAATGCTAATTAAAGAAAATATATGCATGGGTGAAAACATAATAGCCACCCAAATACAGTTAAATACCTTTTGAAGAAAATAAAACTTAAAACAAGGCTACATACTAAATTAAAAGCCAAAATAAATAAATAAGTAAATAAAAACTAAAAATGTAGAAAGTCTTTACAACGTCTTCAATAACTCCTCTAGAACTTTTGCCATGTCATCATTGATCAATTCTCATCTTGACTCATTGAACTAACATTGTAAATAATTTTTTGCTCAAAATTATTTATCGTTTCATGTGAATTTGCTAATTTTTGAAGTTGTAGTGTAAAAGTCTCTTGAATCTTCTTTGTCTTGCTTCTAGTAATTGGTCCTCACGTACATGAAAAGGTTCAATGGTTGAATTCACATCACAACATCATCTAGGTATAATGACGGTTGTTTATGGTAGGGGTTGCAAACTAACATCTCTTCCCATGTTATTTTAGGCATACTATAATAGTTGTTTATGATGTTAGTGAGGAACTCTAACATGTATATTAACTTTTATTATTGTGTACTACATGCGTTAGTTTAAAACTGACATCATAACTATGTTAACTTGCAACAAAAATATTAGCAAAGTATGAAAATCAAATTCTGTATAAATGATTTTTATAATAGGAGCATTTTTAAAAATGATAAAATAAATTAAAATATTTACAAGCTATAGCAAAATTTTTGGATTCAATCAATGATAGTCACTAATAGACTTTGATTTTTCATAGCTATCAATGTCACTAATAGAAGGATATCATTGTCTATCAAATGTTTGCTATTGATAAAATATAAAATTTTGTTATAGCTTAGCTATTTTTGACAACTTTCTTTTATTATACTGATAATTCTTTGTCCCGTTTCAACTAATTTCTCCACACAAATTGTCGCAACAAAAGGATCGGTTTAAAGGTGTGACTAAAATAAGTGATGGGGTTGGGGAGTAAACAGAGGTAAAAGGGATGGGTTTGAAGCCTTAAGAAGCAACCAAATCAAAAGAGGCAAAATTACACCACTAGTAGCTGTGTAATTTTAGAGCGCATGGGTTCTCGGTAGGCATTGCGGAAAGAGTATTTCGCGCATAGACATTGCATCTTAGCGCCTAGCTGCTTCAACAATTTTCTATATAAAACTCATGGAGGCGGAGGAGACACTCAAAGTTCTTTCTCCATCTTTCTACCACTTTTTGGTTTGATTTCTTTTTTTACTGTTTATTTTTAAAAAGTTTTCTTCACTGGACTGAATGCGTTTTGATTTATGTTTCTTCAACTTTGTTTAATTTAGATGTGTATGGAATGGCTCCTCTATCATGGATTTATGTTTATTCGTTCATCTAGTTTGAATAACTCATGTATCAAAAGTTGAATAATGTATGCTAAGTAATATTGATTTCCTATAGACCTTGAATGCGTGCTAATTAAATCTAGCTAGGTTCAAACATAGATTGGTTGATTAATGAAGCTACCTAGTTAACTATGGAATCCTAGAAATTTATGTGAAGGTTTATTCTATAAGGATGCTTTTGAATCCCAATCGTACTTAAGGATTTAGTTTAATTCGAATCTTAGTCACTAATGGTTTTGAACCAAATTTGCCACTAATGCTACACTTCAGTAGTAATTTTAGTAGAGTTGGTAACTATACATAAATGTATTTGATCTAAGGTTTGCAAGTGACAACAAATAGTTTTCATCAGTGCACTTCCACCTATTTAGCTTCCTTGAAAGTTCACTAACCATCGACATAATCTCAATCACACACCTTGCATAACCATCAAGTCAGTACTCATGTGCAAACTCATAACTATGCTAATACCACATCTTGCATTTTGTTTCTCTACTCCAATTTCTCTATTTTAATTTTCCTTTTAAAAAAAAAGATATTATCTTTCTTAAGAAAAATTGTCATCTTATGTTATAATAGAGACGACGTTAACATTGAACTCAAATCGTTCCTTTTCATGTGTTCATGTTGTCCACATTACCATAACCCTTTTTTTCTGTTGAACCCTTTATTTTTCTTCCAATCTCTAGCTACATTTAATTATTAAACTAAGCTACATTTGATACTTTAAACTACTTTTAAACATCAAAGTTTTGTAACAAGCACCACACCAATGCATTAATCTTATTGTTAGCGGATCATCTTCTCCTAAAATTATAAAGTCGGGATTGATGGTACATGAAGATCCTGTGAGCTTTTTTTACCAAATATTTTATCGCCCAACAACCATTTTCATAGTTGAAAGAAAAAAAATAAGTAGAATAGTTATGAGATTAGTTTTTTAATAGTTAAATGCATATTAAAAAATCTACATACCTCATCGATAACAATTACTAGATACAAATTTACCTTTCATACAAATTATAGTTAAAAACTACAATGTAGACATCTGATCGAATAATTTCTTCACCCGAACAAAGAACTTATACTATAAAAAAAATCATTAATAAAAAAAAGAGTGAAATTAGGTAAAGAGGGAAAATTTAGATGAATGACACCAAGAATTTCCCCAACGAAAAGGCAAAAAAGATATGACCAAACGCAAGACGACAACACACTTAAAGCAAAACCTAACAACTAAATAAAAAGAAAGAAAGTAAAACTACTTGTCGTAAGCTAAGCCCCAAACAAACGAAACATACTCATGGATCGGATCGGATCGGATCTGATAGGGTCGGGTCGGGTCCTTTGATCTTCCCCTGGTTGACACCACATGCCGGCTTTTACTTACTATTGCACTCTCGAGAGAGAACGCAAAGAGAATTTGGAAATGGAAGTTCGTGTTCGTTCGATGGAATCCGTGAAGTGAGGATCAAAAAGAAAAACCATAGCAAAGAGAATTTTGCGGAGAACGCAAATCGGAGTTTTTTGGATTTTGAAGTCCAATTTGAAATTGTGGGGGTTCCTAGTCAATGCTTTTGGACTCCCAACTTCATATTTCTGCAATGGAAGGTCAGATTTCTCACTCTAATTCCGAATTTCTCTCTCTTTTTGCCGGATTTTTATTCCGTTTGTCGTGGCGGTGAGTGAGGAGTGTTGGGTTTTTTCTGTTTCTCTCTTTTCTTTTTCCTTTTTCTCTCCCTACTTTTTGTTTCTTCTTGGAAAAGTTTTTGTGGGGTTTACGAACTGGGTGTCTTGGATTTTCCAGAGAATGGAGATGGAAATCGTGGGGTTTTTTTTTGAGGTGGACGCTTTAGGGTTTCTGGGTTAAGTTATTTTGTTGGCAATTTCAATTTTGAAGTCTCATTGAGTTTTGATTCATAATTGTGGCGTATTTGGTATGATGATTGGTGTAGTGTTATTGATTGTGGTTCTAATAGTTGGAAATGAAATTAACTGCTGATAAATATGTCTGTTGGTCCCTTCTTATATGGAAATGAAAACTTTTCATCCCTGTTGCAAACAGCCTCTTGAGTAATAGTCACTCAAGTTGAGTGGTTATGGCTGAAACCAATGTCCTAACAAGCACAGATATGGATACGAGATACATATAGTGCATGGTGAGGATAGGGTGATGCGTCGTTGAAGAAAGAATTTTGCAGGCGAAGGACACATTTACTAAAATATACATCTTTTTTATACAAGAAGGAAATTTTGAAGTCAAATAAGTTTAAGCACTTATATGTTTAAAAATGGGTTTGATGCATTGACCCTCAATTTATTTGAATTCTTATGTTTATCAATTGTTGGACCTATATAGATTTTGTTTAACTAGTGTCTGACATATTTATTATGCTAACAAGTGGTCTAACGCATGTCCAACTTGTGTCAGAGTGTCTGGCTGGACATACTAGCCAAACTAAAGTTTCCGTGGTTTTTAAGAGACCAGTGTGTCAGAAGGGAAATTTTTAATGCTTGTTGGCCTCTATGTAACCCTTTTCATATCTAGTCAATTGTGATAGTTGTATGTATTTTGGGGCATTCTGATCTCTGTTTCTGTTGGATGCTGATAGTTATTATGCACGGGGTGTGACTGTAAGAATTATGAGTGATATGGAGCTCAGATGTAACTTATGAAATACAACTTTGGGTTCCATTATTTATAAGTGATCATTTGGAATCTCCAACAAAATAACGTCATGGAGCTTTTATGTGGAGAAGTAACTGCATAAATAAGTAGATGTCTAGTGTGATTGGTTTTTACAACAGGAGTGTATGTAATTCTATTTCATATGACAACTTTGTCATTTGTTTCTTGATATTTTACTTTTTACTACCTTAATGGAAGATGAGTTTTTGCATGTGGCATTCATAAGGTATTTGTGTATTGATAATGAACGCCTATTAGTTTCATCCATCTTTCTTATTTATGCTGAATTTTCATCTTTTTGGCAAGTATTTGAAAGTGTGTTTCTGTTAGCATCTACAACTTTTGTATTAACCTGATGTAAATCAATACCTACTGTTTCCTAGTTTACTGTTTTAGCTCACTGTTACAGTTTGTTAAAACTACTTAGTTAGTTACAAAATAACCAACTTGTATTACTTTTTCTCAATAAATAAGCATCTCCTCTCACATTGAGAGGCAGAATATTCATTCATTCAAAAGTAGTCCTTAGTGTTACACCAATTGGTATCAGAGCACCAAAAGTTTCTGGGCCAAATGGCTGTCCGACGTGTAAACCCGGCGTTGGCAGAGCAACTTGCTCAAAACTAAGAGGCGGATGCAACCCCTTCCTCTCTCCAAGAACGTCCTCACGACGCTTACTGTCCGTGGAAGCTTCTGTTGAGAGAATTGAAGCTACACGTCAAGAAGTTTTGCAACGACTTGAAAACTTAGCATCTCCTCAAATAATGCATCAAGAACGTCAAGAATTCGTCCGAGATTGGGGCAGTGAGGCATTCTGGGGCTGGAATACATAGAGCTGGGCGAAATCATCAAGAAAGATAGTTTGAAGTTCAAGAAAGGAGGAGAATAGTCCAAGATTACCAAGAACCCCATCCAAGAATCCAAGGTTACTACCAAAAACCTCAAGATTGGAACTCTACTGACGATGAACTGCAAGAAAGGACACTAAATGATCATAACAGAAGGTTTCGGCCACATGCTGATGATAGATCTTTCTAGTTATGACGATAAAAGAAGCATAGAAAATTTCCTTGATTGGCTAAAGAATACTGAATTTTTTTTTAATTACATGAACACACCCAAGACGAAGAAAGTACATCTAGTGACTTTAAAGTGGTGGGGGCAAACTGAAGTCAATAGGAGGAGAAAATGGAAAAAGACATATTGCTTCTTGGGAGAAAATGAAGAAGTTGATGAAGGTCCGATTTCTTCCACCCAACTACGAACAAACCCTCTATAATCAGTACCAAAATTGCCAGCAGGGAAGCAGAACTGTTGCTGATTACATAGAAGAATTCCACCGATTGGGAGCAAGAACTAATTTGATGGAGAATGAACAACACCTCATTGCTCGGTTTGTTGGAGGATTGAGGTTTGATATCAAGGAAAAGGTAAGATTACGACCTTTCCTAAATCTTTCTGACGCCATCATGCCATCACTCATGCAGAATCTGTAGAAGAGATTAATGAATTGAATTCAAGAAAAAAATACAAGAAGAGGTCCGTGGAATGTCAACACTAGCAATAAGTCTACTGCTGCACACTCTTCTCTTACTCAGTCCACTAAAGAACAAGAGAAAGACAAAGCTGGTGATCCAAATGGGAAGAAGGCTGAAGCAATTCCCAAGAAACAAGCAGAGAATGTATATCAAAGACCTAATTTGAGGATTTGCGAACAAACTGACCATCTATCCAAGAAATCCATAGAAGAAGGGAGAATACCTATGAATTCCAATTGATGAACTTATTGTTCCGATGCCCCTTAGCTAAAAATGAAAAAGGTGTCAATCCAAAAAAGATCAATAGTCATCTCTTCATCGCTAACCTTGATGTGCTGGATGATGCCAATGAAGTAAAGGAATTCCATGCAACAAACAATTTGCCAAATACACTTGTTGAAGTTGCTGAAAATTCTTTCAGACAGAATTAAGGATTTCAATTGGGAAACTTAAGTTCAAAGAGTAAATCTCAGGGACCAAGCAGGATTGATACTGATGCTTTTGAAGACAACATTTGTGGTACAATATTTCACAATAGAAATATCCATAAGTTCAATACTAATGAAAACTATATAGAAGATGACGATTTATCAAATAAAAATGTGAAGGGTGATATTGTGGCAAACAAACTTCCTAGTTGTTCAAGGAAGAGGAGATCATGTAAGCCTACACGAAGATACATTAAAGAATTTCCAAGCATTAAAAAAGAGCCAACAATCTTCCTCTATGAGACATTCAACGTAATATTTTTGTTCAAAACATAGGACGTTGGTTTGGTCATACACCATGCACTTGATGGGTGAAAGTTAACTTTCACGACATCTTGAAACAAACTCGGGACGAGTTTGATGCTAGGGGGTGGAATGATGTAAATAAATACCTACTGTTTTCTAGTTTACTGTTTTAGCTTACTGTTATAGTTTGTTAAAACTACTTAGTTACAAAGTAACCAACTTGTATTACTTTTTCTCAATAAATAAGCATCTTCTCTCACATTGAGAGCCAGAATATTCATTTGTTTCTTTATATTCTACTTTTTACTACCTTAATGGAAGATGAGCTTTTGCATGTGGCATTCATAAGGTATTTGTGTATTGATTAATGAAAGCCTATTAGTTTCATCCGTCTTTCTTATTTGTGCTGAATTTTCATCGTTTTGGCAAGTATTTGAAAGTGTGTTTCTGTTAGCATCAACAACTTATGTATTAACCAAATATTCTTAAGATGCTGATTATTATTTTATTATTTTAAAACTTATTCTTCTACTAGCTAGGGTTTTATACACACACACACACACACACACACATATATATATATGTATATCCTAATTTTGATCACTCGAAGAGTGGTTCTGAGAATCCCAAGTCACATTTTAGGGAGTGAGGAGAAGTCTGTACTGAGTAGGCACATTTTAGAGTTGGCGTCATTGTAGTAGTTAAAGCTACCATCACACATAAAGTACCGACATTTATGTATATAGAGAATTCAGACCAGCTTGAGGCTAATTGATCAACTTCCTCTGACAGGTATATCACCAGACCAGGAATCAGTGGGTTCTGGAACAAAAAGGTCTAGTGTATCAACAGGAAGCAAGTCTAGATACCGGAAGGAGTTTCTTAACAGATTTTCAGACAGTGAGATCTTCACAGCTAAACTTGAGGATTGGTTCGAAGAAATATCAGAGAGTTCTAGAACCAAAAAGTCTGTTTTTGATGTGCCATTTGAGTTGATTGATTTACAGAAGTTTGACTATGCACTAGAAGGGATTTCATTTCAGCAGCTGATTCGAATGCCCAGCCCTATATATGCTTCTGCCTCTGATGGCGTGGAAGCAACTGCTTATCTTGCTGTTGAAGATTTTCTTCATGCAAGTGTGAAAGGTTTGTGGGAGGCATTTTGGAGTCAAGATCAGCCCATGCCTTTTAATGTTGGCTGCTTATACAGGGATAATTTAAAATTTTACCAGGCTGAGAAGGCAATTGCTAGTGGGAAGATTGAAGGTCTTTCTGCCACTGGCATATTGCTAAAGAATCATAGACATCCTCACGGGAAGTGGGACCAAATTCTTACTCTTGCTGTACTTAGTTCTGATATTGGAAATCTCACTGTGGATCGTGAGAGCTGCCCTTCTCTGTCTATTTTAGGTGAGGCCCTTTTTTATGCTATCCGATTGCTATTGTCAAGAAGCTTGAGCAAATCAAACTATTCACCAAGTTTGAGCTCTGTCTTTGTTCTTCTTGTTGATTCACGGTATGGAGGAGTTGTGAAAGTTGAAGGAGATTTAAGTAGATTGGAGTTTGACCTGAATAATGTGTATGAATGTGCTGCTAAATGGATAAAAGGATATGCTACAATATCAGTTTCTCCAATTGATAGGATCTGGAACGAGCTTGGAAATGCAAACTGGGGAGATATTGGGGCATTACAGATGCTTTTTGCAACCTTCCATTGTATTGTTCAATTTGCAGGAGTTCCCAGGCACTCCATTGAAGATCTAGCTGCGGATCATAGTTCTCGTTTGCAAACTAGAAGAGTGGAGAGGCAGTTGGGAGATGTCAGAGTGAATGGAAATGGCTTGTTTAGGTTTCAACAACAAAGTGTTTCTCCTGAAATTGTTGAAGTTCAAGAAGATTCAATCAAATTTAAGTCCGAAGAGATAGTAAAGTTGGAAGTAGGATCCGTGCTGTGGTTGGAGGATTCAAACCGGCAAAAAGGTTATCAGATTAATGAACTCCTGACTACTGGGGAGCTTCAATTTTATATAGCTTCTCCTGTCGAAGAACCTGGAAAGAGTCTGTTTCTTTACGTTGGATCTCGAATTTCTCAGCTAGAAGCATGGGAAGATATGAACTTGTGGTATCAAGTGCAGAGACAGACCAGGGTGCTAACTGTAATGAAACAGAAAGGTCTATCTAGCAAGTACCTACCTCAGTTAAGTGCATCTGGGAGGATCATTCATCCCGGTCAGTGTCGTAGACCTAGCTCAGGTGGCAACTGTGACCACCCTTGGTGTGGCACGCCCATTCTTGTTACCAGCCCAGTTGGTGAAACGATAGCTGACATGGTAAATGGAGGTAGATTTAATTCTGAAGAAGCATTAAAGTGCTGCCATGACTGCTTGTCTGCACTCTCAGCTGCAGCTTCAGCTGGAATTCGTCATGGTGACATCAGGCCGGAGAATGTGGTTTGTGTGAGATCTGGTGTAAGACGGCCTTATTTTGTTCTTATTGGCTGGGGACATGCAATTCTTGAAGACAGGGACCGTCCTGCTTTGAATCTTCACTTCTCATCCACCTTTGCACTACAAGAGGGGAAACTCTGCTCGGCCTCAGATGCAGAAAGCCTAGTTTATATGCTCTATTATGCCACTGGTGGTGCTTTTCCTGATCTGGATTCTGTTGAGGGGGCGTTATTGTGGAGAGAGACCTCTTGGTCTAGGAGATTAATCCAGCAGAAGCTTGGTGATATGTCTACGGTTCTGAAAGCATTTGCCGACTATGTGGATAGTCTATGTGGAACACCATATCCAATGGACTACAACATCTGGTTAAGAAGGTTGAAGAGAAATATTCACGATGAAGACCCAGGGAAGGAAATTGATACGTCAGGCTAGGTCTCTTTTGCTAGCTATGTTGTATAAAATTGCTACTCTATCTCCTGACATCATCTCTTCCCAATTGTGATTATGCATTTTTGGTTGGAGAAGACTGGATGCTGCAGGTTAGTTGATGGCTTAATTACATTCCCAAGGTTCAAAGTTTTGGACTCAAAGGTGGCTATTACGAAGGAATGTTCCCATCAGCTAGCCATCTTTCGTTCGTTTTTTAGCCTGGGCCCTCTTCAGATGTGATGTTTTCTTTTAGTATGTTGAATTGATTAACATCTTAGCGTAGTCACAGTATACCAATTGACTGGAATATATATTGATATATACACCTAACAAGATTGCACTGCTCTTAACCTCCATTAGCGTTGGTCAACCAGAGACAAGTGCAGTGACGACAATATCGACACTGATTTATAACTGCGTGGACCAAGGTAGATGCCAAAATGTTTCGAGGTAGTTTCTTAGGTAAAGTAGAATTTAGTATTGAATTTGGTGTGAAGAGTACATTTGTATATGTGTGTCTTTGGCTGTTACTTGGGATTTGTGATTAAGTTGATTGAAGTGTATTTATTTGGTAATTTGGGTCAGTGTCCTTGAAATAATCAGAATTGAGGAAAAGAAGAGTTGGAGGTCTATGTTGTCGAACAGTATAACATTCAAAAGAAACTTGTAATTTCTCTGTATGGATAAAAGCTTTATTTGTATTCCTCATTCTACTTCGCTACTACTTTTTTTGTATAAAGTATTTGCAGCCTGATGCTGCTGAAATTTTTCAGTCACAAGAGAAAACGTGGAATTAAAATAAATATCTTTATAGTTAGCAATAAAGATTACCCTTATGTTTTCATAAACATTTTAAGAGTATCAATAAATGAACATTTTAAAACCATCAATTAATGAAGTAGAAGTTTTGATTTACCATATTATTTCAAAACATAGCTACCTGATTTGAACATCACCACGCAATTCTAAACCTTAATTTCTATTCAAAATCTTTTAGAATCTATACACCAAAGATAGTAATACTGCAACTTCAGAAAAGTTCAAATCAACTTACGGGTACATAATTTATACTCAAAG
This sequence comes from Cucumis sativus, assembly GCF_000004075.3. Classification (NCBI taxonomy): domain Eukaryota; kingdom Viridiplantae; phylum Streptophyta; class Magnoliopsida; order Cucurbitales; family Cucurbitaceae; genus Cucumis; species Cucumis sativus. The sequence continues at coordinate 22,271,771 of NC_026658.2, forward strand.
GGGTACTTATGAAAATGATCGAGTGATTTTTCAATTTTCCAAGAGAAAAAAAAAAGTCCATTTTGCAGCATGATAATTTTTAAAGGCAAGAATTGCAATAGGTATTTGAGAGCTTGAATTTATGTAGCTGAAGTAAACAACAACAAACTCGGATTTCTAATATAAGTTCAAATTAAAAATTTAACCCCAGATTCAGTTTATAAACATAAATCCATGAGCAAATCCACGACTCTTGATTGTATTAAATTTTCAAGGGAGGAGCTGGTCATAGGATGTGAGATCTTCAAACTGTCTTCAGGAGAGAAAAATCTCAATTTGATTAAGAACAGTACAACATAACAAAGCAGTATGAAAATCACATTGAGTTTATCCACTTCCTGAATCCTTGAAAAATTCTTACAGGATGCTCAAATCAAACACTTGGAAACTAAATTAAGCAATTGCAACACAATAAGAACACCTACAAATTTCCTTAATCAGCATCCATTTCTTCCAGGGCAGCTTTAGCAGCTGCCTTTGCTTCCTCTAGGAGATCCTCCGGGACCTGAAATTGGTTAAAAGCATGTGGTTAAAGACTACTCTAGCAGGCAACCAAATTCCCTAAATTAAACTCGGAAGAATGTCAGGAAAAATGGATGTAGAGATGGTTGATGCTACTACTGCATAAAGAATGTGACAACCACTAAATCAAATGTTAGAATTAGTGGGCTACAGCACATGGGGGATTTGTCCTAAATATTCTTTTCCTTTTTTTACCTCTGTATTTTTTTCTATTTATTCTCCCCAAGTACCTATTGTACAAATCAGAAAACAATAAGAAAAATATCGTGTCCCACTTTCAATATGGTATCAGAGCTGAGACATTGAACAAACCCTAAACAATATAACTAGTGATGGAAATCAAACAGAGGAGACAACCACCAGTTTTAGCGCAACCGTTGTTGATGCTCAAATCATCACTGCCATGTACAAATGGTTCCGCCGCCTTCCAAAAACGTCAGAAAGCATAATTCAGCAGATTTTCTCGTCGTCCACCCCACCAAAAATCAGCCATGCGCCGGCCCATCCTGTTTAGAGCTGCCGACCGACCTAACAGTGCCACCCTTGTCTTCATCCACAACCTGTAGTGTCCCCTACGTGCCAATTCATATACTGCCACCTAATTTCGACTGGCCACTACCGCTTCTACAGTCAAATTTGTATGGCTTGCCACCTACCGGCCTTAGTTATCATTCCAATGTTAGGAACCCTCAAATTCACTCAATATTTGAGGTTGGTGAATCTTCGACACATTCCAACCCCAACGTGCAAGCTTCCTCTTCTTCGAGAATATCTCAATAGCAACTTAAAGAACTTCGACAACAAATTACAACAATTGAGGCTACTCTAGAGACGACATCCAACATCCCTGTACGAATGTATTCTAAGAATCCGGCAACCTCATTTTCTACTTTATCCTCTTCCCATGTGAGTGTGAATGCTAGTCCAACCACATTTGGAGCTTTTGTCCAGTCGGGTATACCTCAGTCCTCTAGTCTCTTTAGTATTTATGGTAAGAATCCTTGGATCCTAGACTCTTGTGCCACATATCAGTTAACCGATTCCTCTGAACACTTTGTGTCCTACATTCCGTTTGTTGGGAATGAGAAGATAAGAATTGTTGATGACTCATTGGCTCCCATTGCCGGGAAAAGGCAGATTTCTCTTTCTAACGGGTTTGCATTACACAATGTGTTGCATGTGCCACAAATTTCACATAATCTTCTGCCAATTATCAAGATTACTCATGAATTAAACTGCAAAGCAACATTCTTACCTGATTCTGTTTCTTTTTAGGACTTGATCTCAGGGAGGATGATTGGCACTGCTCGGCACAATAGAGGTCTTTACTTGCTTGATGATGATGCCTCCTTTAATAACATTTATAGGTCGCGTCTTTTAGCTTCCTACTTTACTATTTCTGAAAAAGATCTTATGTTGTGGCATTTATGTTTAGGCCATAGTTTTAAATATATGAAAGACCCATTTCTTCATCTCTCTTATAATAAAGTTGATGTTTCTTCCTTATCTTGTGATGTGTTGTGTGCATACAAGCTAAACAACATCGAGTTTCATTTTCCTCGCAATCCTCTAAGCCAACCCGTCTTTTTACTCTTGTCCATGGTGATGTTTGAGGACCATCCAATGTCACTACCTCCTCTAGAAAATGATGGTTTGTGACCTTTATTGATGACCATACTCGTCTTACTTGGGTTTTCCTGATCTCCGACAAATCTGAAGCTACCTCCTCATTCTGGGACTTCACAAAGATTGCAATCCTACGAAGGGATAATGGTCGTAAGTTTTGAAACTACTCTCTTAACAAGTTTTTATCCTCTAAAATTATTGTTCACCAAATTTCTTGGACTTACACCCCCAACACAATGAGGTTGCCGAAAAAAAAAATCGTCACCTTTTGGAAGTTGCTCGTTCCCTTATATTGTCCAATTCTCTTCCTTCCTATCTCTAGAGTGATGTCATTCTCACTGCCACTCATTTCATCAAGAGCATGCCCTCCTGTGTCCTTCACTTCCAGACACCGTTAGATTGCCTCAAAGAATCCCATCCCTCCACCCATCTCATCCTTGATAGATTGCCTCAAAGAATCCCATCCCTCCACCCATCTCATCCTTGATAGATTGCCTCAAAGAATCCCATCCCTCCACCCATCTCATCCCTGATAGATTGCCTCAAAGAATCCCATCCCTCCACCCATCTCATCCCTGATAGATTGCCTCAAAGAATCCCATCCCTCCATCCATCTCATCCCTGATAGATTGCCTCAAAGAATCCCATCCCTCCATCCATCTCATCCCTGATAGATTGCCTCAAAGAATCCCCTCCACCCATCTCATCCCAAGTGAAAATGTTGTCATGGAAGAGATGAGGGCCCTTGAGAAGATGATAAGCAAATAATTGGTATTGATTAGTTGAAGCATAGAACGAGTAACGTTCAAGCTAAATTTTCAGTCTTTAATGACGAGTTGGAACATCGAGAGTCACTTGGACACCCAAGGGTCATAATGAATCTAGAAATTCATATCCATTCACATCTTTAATAACGAGTTACATGTGAATGAATCTGAATTTTTAGATTCATTATGACCCTTGGGTGTCCAAGTGACTCTTGAAGTTCCAACTCGTTATTAAAGGCTGAAAATTTGGCTTAAATGTTACTCGTCATGCTTCAGCTAATCAATACCAATTATTTGCTTATCAGAAGAACAAGACTTGGGAGATTTGCGCTTAACCTAAGGGACATATAATTGTGAAATGCAAATGGGTGTCCACACTCAAATACTAGGCAGATGGCACCCTCGACAGACACAAGGCGAGGTAAGTTGCAAAAGAGTTTACTCAAACTTATGGTGTTAATTATTCAGAAACTTTTTCTCCTGTTGCCAAACCAAATACTGTTAGTCCCGTTATCTGTTGTTGTGAACAAAGATTGACCTCTTTATCAGCGAGATGTTAAGAATGCATTCCTGAATGGAAACCCAGAGGAGAAAGTCTACATGAGCCCTCCCCAGGGTTTGAAGCTCAGTTCGGTCATCAGGTGTGTAAACTTCAAAAATCTTTGAATGGTCTGAAACAGTCACCTAGAGCATGGTTTGATAGATTTACTACCTTTGTCAAGTCCCTAGGATACAATAAGGGACGCTCTAACCATACTTTGTTTACAAAAGTCCCCAAGGCTAGGAAGATTGGTATTTATTGTTTATGTTGATGACATCGTTATATTTGGGGACGACCACGCTGAAATTATCCAATTGAAAAGGATGGGCGATGAGTTTGAAATCTGAAATATTTCCTTCAAATGGAGGTAGCCAGATCTAAAGAAGGTATCTCCATATCTTAGAGGAAGTACACTCTTGATTTGCTGACCGAGACAGGTATGTTGGGGTACCACGTTGTTGATACTCTCACTGAATTCAACTGTAAACTAGAAAATTCAGATGATAAAGTTCCAGTTGATAAAGAACAATTTCAACGCCTTTTGGGTAAGTTGATTTATTTTTCCCATACTCAATCAGATGTTTCCTTTGTTGTGAGTTTTGTGAGTCAGTTCATGCAAGCTTCCTATGAGGAACACATGAAGGCTGTAAACAAAATACTAAGATACTTAAAAACGACTCCTGGTAAATGATTGATGTTCAGAAAGACGAACATGAAAACTATTGAGGCTTATACTAACTCAGACTAGGCAAGATCTGTTGTTGACAATAAGTCTACCTCCAACAGTACCTTTGTATGGAGAAATCTTGTAACTTGGAGGAGTAAGAAGCAAGGTGTTGTGACCAAGAGCAGCGCTGAGGCCGAATACCGAGCTATGAGTTTAGAAACATGTGAGGAAATTTGGCTCAAGAAAGTCCTATCTGATCTCCATCAGAAGTGTGAGACACCAATGAAGCTTTTTTGTGATAATAAAGCCACTATCAGTTCACCATGATAGAACTAACCATGTTGAGATTGATCGACAATTCATCAAAGAAAGACTTAACCATCAGAGCATATGCATTCTGTATATCCCTTCGAGCCAAAAAGTTGTTGATGTCCTCACCAGGGGCTTCTTAGATCAAATTTTGACTTGTGCTAGCAAGTTGGACCTTATTGATATTTACGTCCCAACTTGAGGGGGAGTGTTAGAATTAGTAGGCTTAGTCTATTAAGGGATTTGCCCTAAATATTTTTTTTCTTTTTTTTCCTCACTATATTTTTTCTATTTATTCTCCTCTTGTAACAATTGTACTTTTATCAAAAAATAATAAGAAGAAAAATATCGTAGTTTTTCTCCCGGTACTCGGGTTTCCACGTAAATCTGTGTTTTTTGTCTCTACTTTCAATATAAAATAATGAAACTACCCTAGTAGGCAACCCAGAACTACACATCGTTTGCATGTAAAGAATGTGAGAACCACTAAATAAAATAATGAAATGAATAGTAATGTGACAATAAAATAGTATTGCAGCTATAACATCCTAATTCTTTTCAAAGGAATTATGCATCACTAAAAAATTAATGAACCCTAGATTCCCAACACAGCTTGCAGAAGTCCCCATCATCCCAAGGAAAAACGAAGTTTGAGGTAATCAGTTCAGAACTTGGATACAGCTCTCCACAATCAAATTTATTTACCACCAACATTCATTAAGCTACCCCATACTGGTGTTGAAAATAAGAACAAAAGAAAAGATCGACAAATTGTCCAGAGACTTGACTTAGAGTGTGTTTTGATTTAAATTTTCAAGTGCTTGATTCTGGAAAATGTGTTTAAAAAAATTGGAGTATTTGGCAAACTACCAAAATAGGTTTCGAGAAACTTTTAAAGTTTATTTTAAACAGTTTTTAACTTTTATAAGAGAGTTTAAATAAAAGACATTTCGAAAAACGTACTTTTCTCTCTAGTTAATATAAACATATTATATACCCTTCAAGGAAACATAACAAATATCACAACATATCATGTAACAAAATTTTGAAAAAATGAATGCAATTTCATTCATTCTATAACATTCACAGTACCTTCTGATGTTGGTGGTTTGATTCATCACAGATCCAACTCATTTCCAACTCGAAGTCCTTGTCCTTTGCCTCATCATGTACTCCATAAATACTGCTCACCAAAAAGAGCAAAACAAAGTTTAGGTTGCAATCAAACAGTTGTTCCAAAAAACTACATGATCAACTGTTTCAGCAAAACTCAACAACTCAAAAGTTACTCACATCTTGGCTACTTCAATAACCCCTTGCCGACAGGTCAATTCAGAGAGCTTCAACTTTTCAATTTCCCTGTCATTGTATTGCTTGTACATCAGGAATATTACTTAAATTTTCATAAATAAGAGATAACATACAATATGCTGTAGGGATGGTAAATATGCACATATTCAATGGTGGTCTGCAATTATAAGAAAAGGAGTATTTGAAGTTTCCCTTCTTTGACAAAATTGCTTTAATTATAGGCACCTTAGTAAAAAATATTTCAGAATAAATAACCAAGTGTTTTGTTCTACATTTTTCAAATTCTCTTTTCAATGTCTATGTTTTATGGTTTAGCATGAGCACTTAAGCTAAATCACTCCACACTATGTTTTAAAGCTTGATGCATAATAAACTGCAATAGTCTTCTAGGGTCTAAGCGCAAGGCAGAAAATAAAAATAAATAAATAACATGGACATTTTTGTGTGGGGTACTATATATATAAAAGTACTACAACATAAAGAAGGAAAGCATAGTTGAAATAGGAATACAAAAAAAATGAAGAAAAGAAAAACCCTAAACATAGAATTTTGCATTTAGGCTTTTAGTAAACTTTATTTTATTTATTTAATAAAGAAGAAAAATGTCTAATATTATTCTTAAAAAATAAGGAAAACTCTCCAAGGCCCAGGACTTGGGGCCTTAGGGCTTCACAAAGGTGCACACCTAATGTGCATTTTTTTAAATATTTATGAGTATCCAAGCTAGCTTACACGCACCTCGACTAATTTCACACTTTATATTGTATGTCTGGCCTTCTCAAGGTCAGACACCAAACCTATCTGAGAGGACTTTTTAAAAGCCTAATTCCACAAGTAATTGTTTTACGCATTTGATTTTTTCTAATAACACTTCTTCAATAAGAACGCAAGAGTATTAAAAACACTAGTAAGTTATTCCAAACATGATCTTGAGTGGAGTGTGCTTTGGACATGACTGCTAAACATATACGTCTTCTTAAATACCGCAGCCTTCTTATTTGGCATAGATTATTTATATGATGAAGAAAAAGTTCTACAAAAATGCTCCATCAATAATGAGACAAAGATGTAAACATAAAAAATAAGAGATAGGTTCGTTGAAGAAAACTGCATGAGATTTTCTACTACAAATTAACTAGTATCGACCATTTTCCTCCAGTTTCTTGCATCACTGAGGTCAGAGAGGCCATATACAATAACCACATCATCTGGAATTTCAATACTGGTTAAGTTCCATTTTATTTAAGATTTAAGAATATCAACCATAAACTAGTCAATAAACTCACAATGTAGCAAGAACGATCTAAAACCTAAAATCCTTCATACAAATCTCTTTTCCCAAGTACTACTAAATTTGATTTTTACAACAAACAACTTTTCCAATATGGTGACGATTCACATACCAACCATAAAAAGCTAGACATGGATCTCCTACTCCAACATAAACATAGATTTTCTATGATGAAAACAACTTCAGAAAGAAATAACAGAAAATAAAGAATAAAAAAACCAAGCCAACAAAAATAAGGAAGCCCATCTAAAAACATAGATTTTCTATGATGAAAACAACTTCAGAAAGAAATGACAGAAAATAAAGCATAAAAAAACCAAGCCAACAAAAATAAGGAAGCCCATCTAAATGAAGGGACTCCAACTATACAATACAGTGCCCATAGAACAATTACAATCCTACATAAACACACAGGACAATCCATCTGAAGTCTTATTGGTTATAGCTTATATAACGATTTGTACTGGGTTGTAGCAATCATGCATCCATGTAAATGGAAACTCATTCTCATCAAATTAAATTATAGCAGCTCAATTAGAAAGAAATAATGGATTGGTCTCTAGTCAAAACCCCACAAGAAGAATCATGACAAGTAAATTTTGTATCTTACGTTTTCGCAGCTTGCCTACCCTTCCCAATTGCAGCACCATAGTATCTCTAGAAAAATACCAAAAAGGAAAACAGGTCAGTTCATAGAGCAGCAATTGATGATGTACATAAGTAGTTTTCAAGTGTAGCGAACAAAATGACATTCATGTTAAAACTTTCAAGTTTGCAACATGTCAATATGTATACTCACGTACGAAACACCAGATGGTTCAACCATGTACAATTGTGGTCCATCTCTGTCATAACCTCCAAGAATTACACCACATCCAAAAGGTCTGCAATGTTAATTTTAATTATATTTAAGGAGAAAGCAGCAATTTCAAATATATAGTATAGGTTTTACTGAAATCACAACAAACCTGAGCCACCAGTAAAGTGTGCAGAGATGCACATAACTAGCAACACGGTCAGCTAGTTCCTTAACAGGGATTGGTTCACCATATACACTGCATAAAGAGTCCGTAAAAAAACAAGATAAGCATTCAATAGGATAATGCAAAACCAACAATACAGCTTAAATAACCTCAGATAAGGGCATTAAAAGAACTGATAACTTCTTTCTCATGCTCAGCAATGCTATCATCATCTCATAGTTTTCGAATGGTTTACTATTATAATCATACTGGTGTCTAGAGCATCATAAATACTAACACTGCTGATCCCTCATAACTCCAAGCATATATTTCACTACATTTATCAAGTCAAACTCAGGAATCAGAAATCAACATAAGAGCAAATTCAATTCATCCAAGTATGATCACCAAACGTTCATCTTCAATATGTACTCTTACAGAGTAACAAATATCATCACTAACAAAGAGAGAGATGTGCTTAAGACTAGGTCACTGTCTAAAATAGAGGATAATCAAGGTGCAACCTTTCGTAGTTGCTTGCTTCAGACTTAGCTCGAGCCACTATCTGTCTTCCATCTGCTGCTAACCCGGCCACAGCCTGCCATCAAATAGCGAATACATCAATGAACAAAATTATAAATGTTAACAGTGCATTCAATGCTGTTTGTTAAACGACAAACACTTGAATATGAGAAAATCCAAAAGGAAATTAACTCTGTCATTCCATAATTCATATCCAAGTCTCTGCCTAGCCAAGGCACATTCCCTCAATCAGTTAGTGTACGACCATTATAGAACAAAAGCCTAAAATATCAAAACCCTTATTTCATGATACTTGAATCCAAGCAGTGATAAAAAAAAATATTAGGGGCATACCATGCCAGAATGACGATGAATAGCATGAATTCTTCTATTAGAACCAGGAAGCATCATCTTAGAGGTAATAAGCTTTTCCACGCCCTGAATAAAAAACACCCAAATCAGATTCCCACGTAAGAGACACCCAACCGCACTCTTTTAGTCCCATACACAAGCGATAGACGAGACGAACTCAAACGACGAAAAAGAAATTACCATAACAACTCCGTCTTTGCATTTGATTCCAATAACAGTCCTGCAAAAGGAATTGGAAAAACAGTACAGAGAAAAGGGAAACTGTAAATCTCTAACACAAGTACGTCCAGAGAATAATTAGGATGAAAGGAAGAGAAGAATAGGAATACCCGCTGTTGTCGACGGCCTTAGCGGCGTACTCGATCTGGAAAACGCGCCCATCGGGGGAGAATGTGGTGACGGAAAGATCGTAACCTGTGCCAATGCTACTCATTGTTGATGGTTGTTTGTCCTAACGAAGAAGGAGGTTCGATTGGAAATTTGTGGAACACGAAATGAAGGAAGAAAGCAGCAGCTTATGAAGAAGGAGAAGAAGAAGCTCTGTACTTCTCTACTCTTCAATTTCTTTCTTCTCAAGAAAATCTTTTGGCTTCGTTCGCCTTTTCTTTTTTGCTCATCAAATTACCATTATAGTCCTTTTGTTTTGCTTTTTATGTTTTAAAAAATAATTACACAAATCTAGAGGGAAAATGATATTATAATGTTATTTAGAAAACTATTTACCAAAATACGTTCATTTGCAAACTACTTATTAATACGCTATCATTTTTTTCATCTTTTCTTTGTTGGACGGATTTTTTTTTAAAATAGTGTGTTTTGTGTAAATATTTTGAAAAATAGGGTTGTTGGGAAAGAAATTATAAGAATAAGATTGTTTCCAAAACTATTTTAAAAAATATGTGTTTTTTTGAAATTGAAGGAAGTCGTGTACGGGATACACGACTTCCAAAATTCCACGTATGGACGAGTTTGACCCACGTGGACGGAAGTCGTGTACGGCGTACACGACTTCCTAAATAAATTTTTTTTAATTATTATATTTTAAAAGATTAACTATTTTTATGGTAAAAATATTTGTGAAAGACGGATTTTTTTTTTTAAATAATGTGAAGAGAGGAAGAGAACAAAATATAATGGATGAACAAAATAGAAGAGGAAAGGTGAAGAGAGGAAGAGAAAATTTGAAATTGGGAGGGAGAATGAAATAGGAAGAGAAAAGATGAAGAGGGAGAAAGGAAAGATGAAGAGAGGAAGAGGAAATTTGAAATTGGGAGGAAGAATGAGTTAGAAAGAGGAAATGTGAAGAGAGAAAAAACAAGTAAGAAATATGAGATGAAGAGGGGAAAGATGAAGGAAGAGGGAAGGAAAGATGAAGGCAGAACAAAAAAGAGGAAGAGGAAAAATTAAGAGAGGAAGAAAAAATAGGCGAAGTCGTGTAGGGGTACACGACTTCCTGCATGTGTGACACGCGGCCACACCCCTGAACTCTACATCCACCCGTAAACCCTATGGTTGACTGGACTGTTGACCGTTGACTGACTGTACGGAAGTCGTGTACCCCGTACACGACTTCCACCTTACGCGGCAAAATGTGCCAGCTGTATGGGAGTCGTGTACCCGATACACGACTCCAGTCAGAAAACGTGGGCCGGGTCCACGACTCCACTCAGATATCGTAAGTCCAGTCCACGACACCATTTCGATTTGTTGAAGTCGCACCACTTCAGTCACCTATTTTTTAAAATACTTTCCCAACTACTCTATTTTTTTAATTACTTATTAAAAACACGTTATTTTTTAAAAAAATGGTTGTTGGACTCCACCAAACTATTTTTTTCCATTTTTCTTTTTTTTTTTCTCTTCTCTTTTCTCTCCCTCCTTTAATTTCTTAATTTAATTTTAAAAAATACATTTTTTAATTCAATTAAAATGGGACTAAATTTCTGCCACGGTAGTTTTAATTTTTTAATTTAGTTAAAATTTGTAGTTTAATTTTTTAATTTGATTAATTGTAACTTTGTTTGCACGGTGTTATTTAATTCTTTTCATTTAATTAAAATTTAATTTAGTTTTAGTCATTGTTGTTTAATTTTTTTAATTTATTTAAAATGTAACTTAATTTTCATCCTTATAGTTTAATTTTTTTTAATTTAATTAAAATGTGACTTAATTTTCTTCCTTATAGTTTACTTTTAAAATTTAATTAAAATGTGGCTTAGTTTAGAAAAAAATATATTAATAGTCTCTTGAAAACTACTAGTTGTTTCAAAACTATTTATTAAAATAATGTTATTTCTTTTTTTTCTTCCCGTTGGATGACTCTACTTTTTTTTCATTTGTATATAATTTTTTAATTTATTATTCCATTTAAATTTTATTTTTCTTTTTCAAAATTTTAAATCTCTACAAACAAGAGGTGTTCTTGTCGGTCACAACTCCCTTCATCGGTGATGCTCTGATATCAAATTGATGTAGGTCCAAATTCTTGGACAGAGACACCCAAGAAGACTGAGGAATTTTATTTATTAGAATGAATAATATCTCTAATACAAGAGGAGAAGACTCTTATTTATAGATTTATATTACAATTGGGGGTAAAAAGGGAATTAACCTAGAATATTACATAATTACCTAATTAACATTTAGCCTTTTTACATCGAGAGGTCTAATAAAAATGAGCTTTTTATAAAAAAAAATATTTTTTCTTAGTCAATTCAAATAAGTTTTATGTCTTCTAGTTACAATGACTAACGAAAAAAATGAAAAATGTTATTAAACTAAAAATAAATCATGATATATATGTGATATATAATTCATTTTCCATTGTATTACTAATATATTAATATTTGATTTATACTCGACATCACAAGAGATAGGTCATCAAATTTCACCTTGGAAAAATATAACAAAAGAAACAAAAATTCTTAAAATGAAGGAAAAATTATTTTTAAATAAAGAATAGAAAAGAGTAATTTAAAAAATTATCTATGAATAATAGTTATAAAAAAACTCTAAAAGAAAAAAAAAATTGAAAAAATGTGTATTTTTAAAAATATTGTTGTGATTAAATCAAAAGCATATATGGAATGATTTAGAAAAAAAAGTTTTCCAAAAATTCATTTTTATTAATTTTTCAAGGTTTGCAGGAATTGTAAGAGTGGTAGTCGAAAGTTCGTCGATCGGATTTGTCAGAAATGACACCTAGTGGTCGAGCGACAATGATTACTAGAGGTGGTGTTTGAAGTTGGTCGATGAATTTCCTATATTGAATTAGAAAAAAAATGTAATACATAGACTTGAATAGTGTATTTGTGCAGTGTAAAATAATATAACATAACACATACAGTGTATTTGCATATCATTCAATTTTACAATAATATTAAATAGACATTTATGTTTCGGATTGATCTCATTTAACTAATATAGACTAGATTCATGGATTCAATTTATACAGATTGTCGGATTTGTACCCTTCAAATCAAATGTTTAACAAATTATTTTTAATAATATCTATTTATTTCACACTATTTAATTCACACCATAAAATCATTGATAGTATTATTCCTTTAAGGTACGTTTCATAACTTTTACTTAATGAGGCCAAATGTCACATATAGTGTATTTGCAAACTACAATTAGTTTGAGAAAATATTAACTATGATATTTTCGGGATTGACAAGATTTTCTTAATATTCCCTAAATATATGCCTATAATTCACAATATTTTTTTCGATTTTTACTCTTTCAATCAAATTAATTAACATTCATTTATTTAATTTATAAAAAATGTTTAATAAATATTCCCTAAAAAAATTGCTAAAAAATTTTTAATTGTTCCTTATTCATTAGATTTCATAATATTTTGAATTCAAATATTATGAAATCTAATCCCTAAATAATGACAATCATCGATTCAATATTTTCGCATGATTTATATTTCAAATTATTTTTAAAAAATTATTAGATAATAAATAGTGTCTATGGTTAATATAAAAAATGGTTATGAGAATTTCAACCATTCACGAGTCATTATATTTCATCACTACAGTCGTGCTAATTGTGATTATACACTTATTTTGGTTGATTTTTTATTAAAAAAATTAATTTGTTGTGTCTCTTGTATCGAATAATTATTTTTTCACCTTTTGTTTTTTAATTACGTTAATATTCATATTTATTTTAATTAGACGTTTTATTTTGTTTGTGATGTTTTATTTCCAATCATCCTTGTTATGCATATCTGAATCAAGAAGTATAATATGTGTTTAAAGCTTTTTACGTAGGATAATATATGTTTTACAGATACAGTGTATTCGCATGATACAAATAATGAGACCAAATACCATATAGTCACATTGTATTTGCAAACTCCAACAAATTTTGAAAAATATGAACTACTTTTGGAATTGGCAAGATTTCTCCAATATTTCCTAAATATATGCTTATAATTCATAACCAATTTTCGAATTTTTAATATTTAAATTAAATTAGTTAACATTTATTTATTTAATTCATAAAACTTATGTTTAATAATATTTTTCCTAAAAAATTGGAAAAATTTCAACCACTTCTCAATCTGACAATCACTCATTTAAATTTGAATTTGTTATATTTTATTATATACAATATTTTCAAATTTGTTATATTTTAAACCATTTATTAATAATTTATTAAATTAGACATAAGATATATTTTTAATAACAATTTGAATTTGAATTTTAATATATATTTTTAATAACAATTTGAATTTAAGATTTATAATTTAATTATGCTTCAATAGCATTTTTGTAATTATTTGAATCTTCATATTTTAGGTTTTATTAGAGAAAAGAAAAGAAGGAGATTGAGGGAGGGACAACCGACTAGAGACAAACACAATGAGAGAAATAAATTTTTCCTTGCAAAAAAGAAAGGAGAAGAGCTCAAATGAATCTTGAATGTATGAAGAACTTGAAGGACTCACCGATTTGAGTGGACGAACTCACCGATGTATACAAGTTTTGAATTTTATGGTATAATTTCATGATTTTATCTTTATTATAATATCAACAATGCTCTCCTTTTGAATTATTTGATAAGTTGATGGTTTCAAATGGTTTTCAAACTTTCTCTAGGGTTTCAAATGAAAGAAGAAAGTAAGTGGCCGAAATTTTTTTCCTAGATTTTAAATTTTGAGCTTCCCATTAATAAATTTTTTTCTAATCTTTATGTTTTTGGGAGAAAATTTTTATGTAGCATATATGTTATTTCAATTACAATGTATTTGAGGTTTATGTGAACAATTGTATTTTACATATTGATTAGGGGCATTTGAGGGATTGTTTCATTTATTTATTTTTCTAATTTTTATGTTTTGCTATTTTAACAATTTAAATTTATTTTTGCTATTTTGTCAAAATAAAAGTCATAATTTGTCATTCTTCTTGATAGCCCTTTATTATAAGTAGACAAACATAGGTTTGTTTTCAAATGTCAAACCCCGTAATTCCAAAGTCATGGGCCAAACACCCCGATGCATTTAGGAGAACAATCTTTTTATTTTTATTTACAAAACATGATATTTAAGGTGTATAATAACGACACAGGAAACAATAAGATTGAAAACAACCTTCAACCTTAAACTCAAACGTTTCTCCGACAAAAGAAAAATAATCTAGATCAAATACTTAACTACTTCAGGTTAAACAAATTTGCAACCCATAAACATAAATCTTAAATTCATACCAAAATAATTTAAAACCCAAACATAAACTTCCTGAAAAACGTACTGAAATATTCTACATACCGAACATAGGTTATGTGAACCTAAACTAAAATAGTTACCGTTACGGACAAATTATTATTATAATAACTCAACAAATTATAATAATTGCACGATATTATGACAACCTTTATCTCACTCATTTACTAGAGTGTTTTACTTTCTTTTTTTCTTATTTTTTAAGAGATTTAAAAAAATAAATTTGACCCCAAATTTACTTTCAATTTCATCCAATTTAACCTTACATTTAAAATATTATTGTTTCAATTTTAATCTTAAAATTTAAAAAGTTTTTCAAATTTGACCATTTAATACATTCTCACTCCAAATTATTATTATGGAAAAAAAGTATCCCTAATTCATTTCGATGGATTATATCACATAAGCATCAACGTCTATTCGATAAGCACAACATTGATGTGCATTTTTTTTCTTTTATCGTGTAGAAGCTAACTTTCTTTCTAGAAAAAAAGTTTATCGTTGTTTATCAGCTTAATTTTAGATACTAAAAAAACAAAAATGTAAATGATTAGGTTTTGTTTAGAAATTATTTTGGCTTCTCCTCTTTTAAAAGAATTAGGGTTATAATACATTTTCCACCTCTAGATCTTTTTGCTTTAATATCTACTTTTACTTATGTTTTTTTTATTAAAAGAAGTAGTTTTAAAAAACTTGTTTTTGGTTTTTAAATTTAACTAAGAATGCAACTTGTCTATTTAAGATTGACACAAACCATGATATATGAAAAGGAAAGAAAATAAAGTTCATTTTGAAAAACCAAAAACAAAAATCAAAATGGTTAGTAGAGTCTATTTTTTAAAACTTGCTTTATGAGAACAAAAACCAAAATCAAAAAATAAAAATCACTTTAAGAATTAAAATGCGATTTCATTAGTTTGTATTTCTAAAATATTCATACGTAATCATTAAGTATACATGTATATGCATTATATTGTTTTTTGTTGAACGATTGCAAAGATGAGAATAGTTGATTATTAGTGTGTCATATATATGCTTTGTTTAGTCTAGTGGGGTACGGAAACATATACCTTTATTGATCTATATGCATGCTCGTGTTGCTAGCTATCCTAGTAGCTACTATAATCATATATCACGGTATGATTAGTTAATTTAATGGACTTTGTGGAGAGATGAGTACGGTTTATTATGGATTGGGTAGGGTTTTATCAATGGAAACTTTTTCTATCATCTTTACAGAGAGACTTTTACCACTTTAATCAAAGGTTAAACAAATGAAACTTCTTTGCATACAATTTAGCGTCATAGGTTTTTCTCCGATTTTGAAGTTCTACGTGTAAATTATTTTGTTTCTTATTTTTATTTGGTGTCATGGTTTTTCTTTGACTTTCTTTTAGTTGGGTATTCTCGTTTTGAGAAAAGAAAATAAGAAAATGCTCAACTAAATGAAACAAATTTGACAATATCTCCTTAGAAGAAATAATTGAAGACGATCTCTTTAAAGCCTAAAGCAAAGCTCAAGTGCCTCCTAATGTGATCATGTGCAGATCAAGGGTGTCGGTTAGATCATTTGTGATTCTGTTGGATCTTCTATCTGTGCTGGTTGCGAGAGAGTGGTGTGGATGGTTGACCTATCAAGTGTCTTAAAGCTCTTGCTATCTTTAAGGGCATTTCGACCCTTTTAGCCTAGGTTTCATACTTAGCCAAATTTTCCATTCTTCTCTAAACTAACCTCTCAAACTCTTAAACTACAACGACTTGGCCTTCCTTAATTTTCACCCAACAAGACATACTTACCAAAACACTTCTCAAGCTTACTTCCTTACTTTAACCTCACTTAAAACTAATCCTTTCAAGCTCTTTGAGAAGATCCAAGTTCAATAAGATTTGGGGTTTACATTCTCAAACCCTTCTTTGTCGCCCAAGACACTCACTTAGAGGTTCTTTTGGCCTTCCTTGTCGCCCATGCTAACTTATAAAGACAAAATCACTTATTTTGGACATTTAGCCAAAATTTTCCAACTTTTCTCTTTTTCTTAAACTCAAACCTAAAATTAAAATTATGAATATTTTTACCTTCTTTTCCCATAAATTCCATTCTCTTATCCTTAGTAAATTTCAAACATCCAAAAATTTGGGGTACAATAGTACTGCAACTATCGCAAAGGTTTAGAATCATTATTACAATGGCAAGAGACGACAAATACGTCGTAAACACAATACGAGTTATGTTTCTCACGACTGGTGCAATAATAGTGGATCATGTATGGACTAGTGATAACTTGGTTGATCCTTTGATGAAAGAATTAACTCGATAAAAGGTTTACAAAACCTTAGAAAGAATGTGACTCAAGCCTATAGAAAACTGAATCACTTGTGAGGTAAACCTAACTTGAAAGACTCGAGATCATAAGAAACAAGTTCAATGGGCAATAACTTATCACAAGTGATATGAAGAGAATCATGCTAAAACACCTAGGAGTTCTATTCTTATGATACAATGATTAGCATGCATCCTAAAGCGAATGAAAAGGCACTGAACTTAGTTCTTAATGAATTCTATACTTGATGTCAAGTAGGGTGCCTAGCTATAGGAGTACTCTTGATAGATTCACCTTTTTGGATGTGGAAGTGAGGGCTGCTTCCTAAGGAATTCTAGGCAAATTCTCTAGAGCATCCACTAAACTAGGATATTCGTGTAAGGCCTTTAAAGCACGACCATTTAGAACTTCACTTGAATACTACTGTGTGTGCAATATTGTTAGAGGTAAAGTTCAAAACCAAGAGTTACTTTACAATATCTAAATCATTGTCACAACATAAAGGTTCAAGTTGTAAAACACGTTTGCTTAAACATAGTATTACATGGATAGATACTGCTTGATGAAAGTGTTTTTTAAAAAAATTCTCAAGCAGGGGATTAGCTAGTAAAAAAATTTCAAGTGGGGAATTGTTGATGAAAATTTTTTGGCCATTACAAATGTTTCAACCGTTACCAAATCGTTTCAGTCGTGATGACCGTTTCGACTGTTATACCATTTATCACGTTGAACCGTTACATTTTTTGCTCCTCTATGTATATGGTACACCTCCTTCTCATTTCAATATATCAAAACGAAATACACATTCATGATATCCTCTTATCTTCCACCTCTAATTTTGTTTCTCGAGCAACTAAGAATCTAGCTAGTGTTGGCATACTGGTTGATTCTAGTGCAGTTTCTACCGACGAATTAGAGGTTGTTTTATCTTGGGGACGACATAGCACTTTACATCTGTTTGCACATCCAAGCATAGCCGTGAAACATTTTAAAAATAATGAGATTTGAGACTCAGCCATTTTGTTAACGTACTTTTGTTTTGTAAGTTTTCCTACTATGACACTTAGCTCCACTAAAGTGCAAAACAGGTATCAGACCAAGGTCCACTAAACTATTAATCATGCTCTAGCCGTGAAGCAGTGGATTCATCCACCATATGTAGGTTATTGTCTTCTTAGAACTCACCGAAGGTCGAACCCTATTTACTTAATCTCTTTATCTAAATAGTGTAGCTTTTTATCTAAAATTTTCCATGTGTGACTTTGTTGTCAATATGGTAGAGGTGTTATAAGTGTGTGGGTTGGCATTTCAATTAGGTCAAAAGAGAGTTTTTTTTTTATTATTATTATTAAATCTAATTCAACTATTGGAATCTGAATTTTATCCAACTCAAATAAAATGATAAAAAAACTGAATACTCTAAAAGAAATAAAATGGGTAAAACTTATATTCAATTCAACTAACTAATTAATTATATGAGGACTTATTCTCCAATAATTTCAAGAATTATTTGTCCCATAGAATTGGAAAGAAGTTATGGATTGAAATATAATTGAAAAAAATGTCTCTATTCAAAAATATAATAAAGTGGCAAAATATTTACACTATATAAAACAATTTCAATTTCAAAAACAGAAAAAATTCACAAACCCACAATAAAAAAATACCAAAAATGTCCTGCAATTAATTGACATCGTCTCACATGCGTAATATGTTTGATAAACGATTGTTTATATTTGAATATACTTGATCATTTATGTTTGATTGTTTAAATTTGACCAAACAAATCTAAACGGTTTTTTTAAAAGAAAATTGATACACGATCGTTTAGATTTGATCAAAATCTATTCAATTTTTTAAAGATTTTTTAGTACACGATCGTTTAGATTCTTTTTACTATCTTTTATATTTGATACGTAAATAACTAAATAATAATTTGAAAAAAAAATAGATCTTTTAGTTTTGATACACCTCTTGAATCAAATAACTGTGAAAAAAAATAAAAGAAAAATTGCATAAAGAAAAAGAAAATTTGGAGAAGTAGTCAGATGAAAAAGAAAGGAAAAAGGAAATATTTAAAAAAATATAAGAAAAAGAGAAAAAGACGATGGAAAGAAAATACATCAGCAAAGAGAAGAAAGACTATGAAAATGAAGGACAAAGAAATATTTTTAAAAAATGGACAAAATCATTAAAAGGACTTTTTATTTTACTAAGAGGTCATAAATATTTGATCAGTTTACTATATTTATGAAAATTAACGTTGAAAAAAATCCTCAAATGCAATTTTATGTTCACGAGAAGCATAAATTTCAAACCATTAAGTTAAATTCAAGATAATTTTAAAAAAATTATTAATCAAACCAATTCCGTTTTAAAAATAGGAACAATCATAGATATAGTCCAAGATTTTAGTTAATAAAATTTGTAAATATATTATAATTTAAAATAGTTTTTAAATGATATACTATTATATTTAATAGGATCCACATTCAATCTCAAAATCAATTAGTAATAAGAAGAATAAGTTTTTTTGTTTTATGGATGTGATTAGGAAGCTCTCAAACATATTACATATATATAGTTTCTATATAACAAACCTAATTATTATATGAGAATAACTTAGAGTTATATTTTACTAGAGTATAATCCATACAAATATTTAGGATAAAATGCCAATGTTGATAGATCTTTGAATAAGTTTAAATTCAGTATCATTAAATATTAGATTCATGTTTGGTTATATTTCATCGATTTTTCTATAGATCAGTAGAATTGAAAAACTGATTACATAAGATGTCTAGAAGTTGAAAAGCGAGGCTCGTTAACTAAGACCAATTCATTACATGTTTGTGATGATATTTTTACAAACATTCATAACAAAAGATTACACTCATTCATATTGAACATACTAAAAAGATGAGCTAATTAAGTACAAAAATTTTAGTACACAAGTTGAGGCTCAAATTCTGCAAAATCAACAGATCCTGACTCAATTGGAGGCATCAAGTAGGCAGCCAAAATCTCAGATACCAACGCTGCAGCAAGTGGAATCCTCTTCAAGTTCTTCACCAAAGGAAGATCATTGGTTTCTCCCACAGCAATCAGCTTCTCATTGATCTCAACCATCCTGTCCAGTTTCCTTTTGAACTCGGGATTCTCAACGTCTGGTACGGCTGGGAAGATTCTTGCCGTTGTTCGGTTAGTCTGCATTAATAGAAGTAAATAAATTGGTTAGATGTTTAGTCGTTTTTCTTTCTAGGCAGACACCAGCAGAGTTTTGATGATTCGAATATGGTTTAGAATTGACCTAAATTTGAAGGGACAGTTTCATTGAATTTTTGTTTCTAAATCAGAACATTGTTTGAAACAACCCCAAAGTGAAGCACGTGGGCAATGAATGAAATGTGTCGGTAACAAACTTACCTCAATGATTACATGCATGTCAAATTCTTTAGTGTTAAGTCCAATTCCTTCATAGAATGCTGTTCTTTGGCAGTCATTGAGATACATTGTCACATACACCTGCAAAATATTTCATCGAGAGGCAAATACAAACGTTTAGGTCAAGTTCAACACAAAAGATTCATATTTCATTTTGTTTTTGGATTCATGTTTTACAAAGATACACTTCTAAGAATAAACGACTTATGCATCAACTTTCTTTGTCTAGTTTTTGACTTTCTAAGAACAGCTTAAACTTTGGAAACAAAATAGATTTTTTTGAAAAACCTGACTGTGAGCCTAAAAACATTTTCACAAAGAAAAATGTAAGAAAATAAGCATGGTATTACAAAAAAGATTACCAAAAGACAAATGTAGAACTATACTTGAATTTCAGTAAGAACGAGTATCTGGGAATTACCGATAAGCAGAAGAATCGAGACCACAACTTAGCCTTCCAGTCATTGAGGAACTGAGGCTGTGCCTTGAGCAATGCAGAGAAGAAATCACCGTGCCTGTTCTCATCCTGACACCAGTTTTCGAAGTACTTGAAAATGGGATAGCATTGGAACTCAGGGTTGGCTTTGAGATGTCTGTAAATGGTAATGTATCGCCAGTATCCAATTTTCTCAGATAAGTATGTTGCATAGAAGATGAACTTTGGCTTGAAAAATGTGTATTTTCTAGCCTTTGTCAGGAATCCCAAGTCCAATGCCAAGTTGAAATCCGATAGGCCCTTGTTCAAAAACCTGTAGTTAATGGTACATTAGTATAAGAAAATATACGACAAACAAATTTAAAGGTATTTTTGTTCCTTGTTCTAAATCTATGACTAAGCTTTCAAATCATTTGGAATTATGCATTCACTTAATATATTATTTTGAACTCTTATTTTAGATGGTAAACTTTCACGTTTGTTAGAACTTGGTGCATTAATCTTAAGCACTTTGTGTCTTGGTAACTCTACATAAGAACAAACCATTATGTTACTCTATGTTTAATGGGGAGAATGTTATCACTGCCTTGTGTTCCCTAACTATTTGACTTTTGGTCTTTTCAGTTAAACTAATAGACGAACAATAATTCTATTAGGTAGAGTTCGTTTTAATTTTAGCAATTAGACAATGAATTTAAATTTGTATTTCTTATACACAAAATAAAATAAAAATAAATGATTTTTTTTAGTAAAGATGAAAATTATGGTAAACAAACAAAAATGTCAAAAACTAGTAATATGATGGTGGAAGGACCTGCGTATTTGAATGTCAAATGTATTTAGTAGCATTGGTTAATATCAATAAAGGAAGCTTATATGATGCTTTTGAGGCTATAAAAAAAGGTACATACCCAGCATGCCTGGCTTCATCCCTGGACATCAGAGAGAAAATCTCAGCCACCACTGGATTGGTTTTCTGATGCACATTAAAACAATCAGCAAAATGAGATAAATAAATATATATCTATATATATATATTCTACATCCATATTGCTCAAGATAATATAAGGGAGAAAATGCTATTTCGAAGTGAACTTCAGAAACCATTCTGCAGTATAATAAGAACAATAGAACAGAGGACAAACTATGCATTTAAATGGCATACCATCAATTCTCTTACATAACCAAAATCAGTTACCATAGAGCAATGTTGGTCTAGCTAGAAGTTACACTTAATTTTGTGTCTAGATATATAGTAGTTTTCTTTTAAATTTGTTAGTGGACGAGCGAATTATGCACACCTTGACTAATGTCACCAAACATCCCGACTAACTTTATAACATTTGGATGTAAAATTCATTGAATGTTAAATTCTACATAGGTAGCCACCATGAATAGAACCTAGCACTTCTTAGTATAGAACCTAGCACTTCTTAGTATAGAACCTAGCACTTCTTAGTATTTTATAAAGTCTCAATATTTATGTTTCTCCCCGTAAACTACATTTAGTTTATCACTTTTTAAACAAGGGTGTAATCTTAGTCCAATTTCGAAAAGAAAAAAAAGAATCTTAAACGGTTACTTTTCTATTTTTTTAAAAAAAATATTGAACAGTTAACAATAATTTTAAAAAAAATTATGAAAGTAGCTTAGAAAACCAGAAACAAAATCATTATCCAATTGGAATCAATGAAGTGTTAGAAAACCATTCTAATCAATAGCTGTCTAGTCTTCACATTTGTTTTCAAAACTCTTCTCAAAGAAATTTTGATGAATTTTCAAGTATAAGTACGCTAAAACACAATTCATAATCACAACAATGTCAAAACAAGCAGTGCAGCTATGAACAGGATTTACGAACATTCAATTTGAAAATGACAGAAACAATTCATTCTGAAGTTCATGATGAATACCTTAAGCCTCCTTCCCAGCTCTTTATAGAGAAGAAACCCAGAGAACTCAGCAGTACAAGACCTCTCAAGAAACTCAACAAAAATCTCTCTAAGAGCTCCTTGCATTTTATCAGCAGCTTCCTTAAACTCCTTATTCCTCACAAAATGCGTCTGATTATAATCAGTTTTGAACTCCTGGAGCAAGGCCTCAAACTCAGCTTGGTTCAAATTCTTGTTGATTTCAGTATTGAAAAGCGTCTCCATCTCATCAAAATCAGTGGTGTAGAACCTAGGAGTGAGAAGCGTCTCCTTAATCGAAGCCTTGTTGGCGTTCTTAGAAGGCTTAGGAGGCGATTGAGAGGAAGTTGCAGACATTTTAATGGCGGTGAATTTGGAGTAAGAGAATGGAATTGCTCTCGTTCTAGGGCTTCCGAATTCGAGAGTTCTACTGCAGAACTTTGAAATGGGCTTGACGAGAGCCATCTCGGCGGAGGCAGCCATGGATGGAGGAAGCTTTGTTTGGAGGAGCTGCAATGGCGGATGAAGAAAACACAAATAATGAGTTTCAAAAGGTCTGATTTTATAAATATGAAGATAGTGATGTAATATAATCTATCCAATGAAATTGAAGATTTTGCTAAATGATATTGAAACGTGGCGTGTATTTATTGGTTTTTCTGATTACTCGATGGGGCTGATAATGCCATGTCATCACATAAATATGCGGTTCCTATTTTTCCTTTTTCCTTTTAAAAAGAAATTAAAATAAAAGGCGTATGGCTGCGATTTCAGAGACGTGGGATTCTTTCCGGTGTTATATTTACATGGGCCAAAACTTTGGGCCCCAACTATTGAGCCCATTTCTTTTATCGACCCATTGAGAAAAGGAAAATTGGAATGAACGACTATTTTAACATTAATAATTAAAGATATAGCAATATTTTAAAAAATTGCAAATATAGCAAATTATCATTGATAGACTTGTATCGTTGATAGACTTCATATGACATATCAGTGATAGACCAATATTTTTAACATGTCTATTAGTGATAGATTTACGAAAATTCTAACTTGAAAAAAAAATCATCACCATCAAATCTCAACTTTCAACCTCTAGCAAATTTTTCATTTACGTTTCTTGCTCTACCAAAAAGCATTCTTCTGCTCCACACAAATTTACATTTGTTCATCAAAAACCATTTTTCCGCAAAACATCCCTCCACTGAAAAGTATTCTTCCGCTCCACATTTATTCCATTTGTCCCCTTCAAAATCTCCAATAAGTTGAAGATAGCATTCGGTGAACGGTTGAAGAAGGTTTCAATCGGCTGAAGAGCAAGTTCCTATATGTTTAAATGCTCTGTCTTATCCATGTATCTCATCTTCTTCTTCTTTTGAGCAATTTGTTCCTCCGCAAATGAAACCTAAAAGAAAATATTCAAATAATTGCAAAAACGTCGTTAAGGCATAATTACAATTCTAAAATTTAAATTCAAATTCTAACTAAAAATATATATTATGTATTATTTAATAATTTTTTTAAAATTCATATTTGACACTATTTTAGAGGAAGAATCTAAAATTTAAATTCAAATTATTATTAAAAATATATATTATGTATTATGATGATGAATTGAACTTGGAATGAAGCAATCCAAATGTGCTTAGGAAAAAAAATGACGATCTTGATGACGAAGGAAAGGAAAACACGACTAGAAATAGGAACCAAACTTTCGAAGGGCCAGATGGTGGACAAACTAAATTAAGCACATTGGAAACAACCCCTACCACTCAATGACAAGAGGGAGATGAATCACGGTATGAGAAAAAGAAACGAACTGAATATAAACAACCTATTCATAATGTTTAGAATGCATCTTAATAACTAACATGTGTACATAATTGTAATAGGGGCACAAAGGATGTTGAGGAGAAATCAACATGTTGATAAGGTTAATTGACGAAAAAGTTATATATGATGAAATGAAGAAAAAAGATCGGATGAAAATGGTATAGTACTGTATGTTTGACATATATTTGTTATAATGAATGATTATTAAATTTTAAGAATTGTGAATCCCAATTACAACGTATTTGTGACTCTAACCGTGTGAAATAAGTTAATTATGTATATATTTTTGTTATGAACAAATTGGATCTGTTTGTTATCATCAGTGACTTGTAACTTTTAGGATTGTGTATTTGAATTATAGAGAATTTCTGGTTTGAGTACTTTATTGATGAGATAAGTAATGTATATGTAAATTATATTGTATCTGACGTAATGAACCTATTGATGTAATTTTCAATTACGATATTTTTGAGGTATTTAAATTCAATTTTTTTTATAAATATTTTAGAATATAAATAATATGAAAATGCTACAAAAATGTTGAATTTATATTTGCTATTATTTTAGGGATATGATGTAATATTTGAATTCAAAATATTGTGACTCGGGAATTGTTGAAATTCTCTTAGCTATTTTTATTATTAACCATACATACATACTATGTATTATCTAATAATTTTTTAAAATAATTTGAAATATAAATAATACGGAAATGTTAATTAATATTTCCTATTATTTTAGGGATATGATGTAATATTTGAATTCAAAATATTATGAAATATAATGAATCAGGAACAGTTGAAATTCTCTTAGCCATTTTCTAGGGAAAATCGTTGTTAAACATAAGAATCCAAAAATCGAAAAATTTGTTATGAATTATAGGCATATATTTAGGAGATATTAGAGAATTGTCAAACCCGAAAATATCATAAATTACTTAAGATTTTCTAAAACTGATTGTAGTTTGCAAATATACTTGTTCGCACGAGATTTCCGAAGAAATTTGATTCGTGGTGTTGAACTTGAGTTGATGTTGTATTTTTGTTGATTTGATGCGATGTGGTTCGATCTCTAGAATTTGATCATCTAATTCTCTCTCAATTTGATACTTACACTTGATTTGAGTAAGCGGAGGAGGTGATGTTCTTGAAAGTGGAGGTTTTGAAGAAAGTTTGTATCTTCCAAAAAGTTTCA
Organism: Cucumis sativus; assembly: GCF_000004075.3. Classification (NCBI taxonomy): domain Eukaryota; kingdom Viridiplantae; phylum Streptophyta; class Magnoliopsida; order Cucurbitales; family Cucurbitaceae; genus Cucumis; species Cucumis sativus. The sequence continues at coordinate 22,297,578 of NC_026658.2, forward strand.
ATCTTGGAGGATGGTTGACTTCAGAAGTTTTCTAACTCTGGGAGAATTCTCTTTAGACATTTTGGGTAAAAAATTTCTAAACTTCTCTATTTATAGAATTATCTGGTGGGCTTTATGGACTTGAGCCTTGTTGGTCCATGGACAAGACCCATGAGCTCAACTATATGTATTTGAGTCATATTTATCATTTGAGCTCAATTAAACTTATTTTTAGTTCAATTGAACTTAATCCAAGTAAATAATATTTAATTGAACAAAAATAATTAATTTGATCCAACGGTTAGGATGAAAACATGTGACAGAATTTGTCAATTTATATTTTCAATTTTAATTTAGGACAAATGTCAATTTTAATTAATCCCAATTTCAATTATACATATTTTTCATCATTAGTTTAGTAAATGATGTGACCATTTGTGATTGGTCTAAAAAATTCTATGTGCTTTGTTAGGAAGTATCACTGTACATGTAAAATATGTATTGTCCTACATAAATGGGTTTAAACGGGTAAAAAAAAAGTCAAAAAAATCTGAAACCGTCGGTTTTGCCAAAAACTTAATATTTTTTAGTTTTGCTATATTTTAATTTGTTATATTAGATTTTGTCATTCTCACGATTATCTCTTCTTGTAGTTGATGCAGGTCATACCAAACACGTGTTGAATGTTTTTCTTTATATTTTTCTGTTTTAAAAAAATATAAAAACGAAAATGTACTTATAAGCAATTTGAGGGATACTATTATATGACAGTATTCTAAAACATAAAAAATATAGCAAAATTTATCTTTTTATTGTCACTTATGATAGACCAATACTTTCAATATGTCGTAACAGACTTTTATTATCGATAGACTCCTAGATATTTTGTTATGTTTACATGTTCTTTAAAATTTGAAATTGTTTTAAAATGAAAAGCCAACCCTATATTTTCTAAACTTAAAAAGTTGTTAATTTAATTATTGTAAGAATTGGATTAATTTAAGTTTTTAGCAGCTTGGGAAGTAACCCTAAATTTTTTTAAATTATTTATATGTTTGAAAATTTTGAAGTGTAATATTTAATTTTAAAAAGAAAAGAAAAGAAAAACTAAAAACTAAAAACTAATGCAAATTACTCGAGCAAAATTCACAATGCTACTTACCGATTTTTTCTCGGGCCTTCCATGGATAATAAAGGTAAGATAATTGACTCGTCAAATAAAATTCTCACAACAAATTTTACTTTCTAAAAATATTGTTCTTCTCACTTAATGCACTTACCTTAAAGTAAATTGTTTAAATTTATAGATAATTTATATTTTTGATAACAATATCACTTTCTTTTTTTCTATCATGCGAAAACAAGTTTGACATGACCGTTCATGAGGTTCGAATCCTCCAACCTTCAATTAGTACAAAAAGAAAACATTTTTAGAATTTAAGTTCGATAACAATGGAGTTTTTTTATAAAAAAAAATTAGAAAAGAAAACAAACTATTTACCCAAAATAATTTTTTATTTTTTTAAATAAGACCTTAAAATTAAGCATTTTCTCTCTAATTCTTACATTGTTTTTTTTCAACGTTATTAAGTATTATTGAATTTCTAGCTAAATTTGAAAAGCAAGTTGTTAAAAAATGATTTTTTAAATAATATTGGTTAGAATATATTGAACAAAAATGAAAATAGAGAACATAGATACTGACTCAGATTCTTCACAATCTAAACAAATGGAAAATGAGTTAAAAAGAATAGAAGAGAAAGCGAATGTGATAGAAAAGATACAGTTACACCACAATCAAAATATTTTCTTCAACATTGAGATCAATTAGCTATTATAAACAAGGTACAAGTTTCCTTTTTCTTCAAATTCTTATGGCACTGAGTCAAATTCATAATAGATTTAGGCGAATATAGATATGAAGAGGCAAATGGACTTTGATTCTATACATTACTTACAATCATTTCCTCATGAAATCCACTCCCAAATCCATTTAAGAGTAAATCCCTATTCAAAACAACTCGACATCAATGCTCAATCCGTCTGTCTACAATCGCTTCGAAGGAAATATCTCCACGAGACCTGAGAATAACGCATGTGTGCATCAGGCAACTTGAAATAAGTTTGAATGTATAGACTATCCTACTAAATATTTCGATTTGACAAACCCTGGAGAAATTTGACCGTGCTTCGACGCAACAAAGTTTTCATGACACGTCAAACTTTGCAGCAAAAGCAAGAAGCAATACCTTTGTCTCCAAGAATCTTGATGGTGATGAGATTGAATTTTACGGCGCTATTGAGTTCTCTTATCATTCAAATCGTTTAACATCGAATTTTGTAAGGCCCGTTCTTGCATAGAAGGAAACGCGTATGCAATGTTTCGGTCTACAACGTCCTTTTTCTTCAAATCATCATCAATATTGGCGTAATCCAAATTTTGCAACATATTAGGAAGTTTCATGTTACCATCCTTGGGAAACATCATGTCCATTTCCAAGTCAAATTTGTCCTTTGAGATGATGAAGCCTCTATTGGTTGAAGAAGCACTGTATTGTAGGCTGGCTTCTTCGTCTTCTGTTACCCATGCTCGAAAATCAACCATTGATGGAGGGATCTTAGACCAGAAAACATCCTTCAGATTTCCAACAAACCCTTTGGTAAAGGGGTTGACCTTCTTATCATAGCGGTAACGAAAATTTTCATAAGTTGTCTGCAAAAGATTAACGTTCAAAATGCAACCAAGAATAGTATGTTATGTATGCAAATACTTTCAGAGTCAAGTTGAACAAAATAGAAGGCTCTTATCCATGACTATAACCACATATTTATATTTGGTTTAGACACTTTCATGGATCACATACTCAAATGGTAAGATAAATACAGGTGTCATATGTAAAAACATAAAGCTCTACCTGGTTGGTACACATTAGATAGATATGGAAAACTGTCAGCCCTCCGACGAACCAGACAGATACAAAGCAGTATACAACAAGGATAACTGACAAGATATCATTTGAGATGACACTCCATACGCTGCCAGTTTGTCGAACAATGGTAATCCACGAAAATGTGAAGACGTATATACACAAAATGGTAGATGTTGATATAAACATTATGAAAAATCGATAATTTCTCTGCAACAAAATGCAAATAAGAAATGGTTAATTTGTTGCAGGCAAACATATTTAAACTAGCACGTTCAAGCTGCTGTTTGATATGCTTTCACAAACAGTTGAAGATCTCCATGTTTAAGTAGCAGAAAGTAGTCTAGAGATATTGAAAAACGGAATAAAATGAACAATAACTCAGCTTCAATCAGCAAGCCTTGTACAAAAGTGAACTGCTACCACAATCATTGGAAACAAACATGATATAAAATATTTAAAGAACAAGTGAAGTTCCAAGTGTTCATTCACATCATGCTTGGTTGAGTAGACCGTTGTTAACATGAATATTGTGTAATGTTGCAGTTATTCTTTTTATCATAAAAGGTTGAATCCCATACTTCAGGATGACTTACCAGTCCAATGCACTGACCTACCCATGGGCAGTGGTGATCAAACTTCTGAACACAATTGTTGCAGATAGAGCAATGAGAAGCCCGTGGTGGACGATATAAAAGGCAAGTGTCACAAAACTTCACTTTCACCGAGTATCCGTTGATTGTTATATCCTTTACTCGAGGTATTTTCAGATTAGGCGTCTTGTGATTGACCCACTCCATAGAAGGGGTGGTCATGTCTATTTCTTCTGAGTCAGGTGGTATCGAGTTTCTTGGAATGATCCCAGGATCTCTACCAGAAGTCAAGAAGAGAAAAAGAAAATCCTGCACAGAACAACTTACTGATCAGGTTGGCACCATCAGTTGTTGAAGAGCTTAAATTAGACAAGCAAAAGTCAGCTTTTCACAAACCAAAAATGTAAGAACCAATCCTCCAATCAATGCAGGGAAGTGAAAAGGTTGATTAACACTACGGATTGCCACTAGCATTCGTATGCAGAATGTTATTGCAGGACCACCGATTAAAAATGATGTTAAAAAGAGCGATGCACCGTCTTGACCAAAAACTAGCCTCCCACCACATAAGAATTTCTAGCAGACAAAAGAGTATGCATCAGTACCAGAATCAGCACAGCCTTAAACAGCAAAAGCTTATAAGATACTGTAATGAAGGATCCTTTCTATTACCTATCAATCATACATTTATAATGGTAACTTCTTCCATGAACATTGAAAACTACCACATTTAATAAATATTAACAGAATCTTCATAAAGGATTTGCACTAAAAAATATCTGCATTAGATTCTAAACAAAAAGGAAAAATAGCACAAATTAAGGGGGTGAAAAATAGATACAGAGACAATTACTGCATATATGATATAGTATCTCACACAATCATAGTAAATAGATTATTTAATATAAAATGGTTCAAACAGCTCAATCCATAGAATTGAGGATATCGCATGATTACCAAGGGAGGCCCTTACAAGAGACATCTTGGATTCAAAAACTAAAAAGATCAACTAGATTTTACAAGAATTAAGGAACAAAAGAAAAGGGTAGAAAGATAATGAATGCCTCTATTACCCTGAGCAAGGTAAATTACAAAGAACAGATTTTATAGAATAAGAAAAGTTCAAATAATTGAATTCAATGAATTGAGGATAAATCATGATCATCATTTATCAAGGAAGATCTTTATAATAGATATACATAATAAAACCCAACGGCTTCATTAAATTCAGAAACTAGAAGAGCAACTCCTAACAACAAATTAAGAAGAAAAAAGATGAAAGAGAGATAATGGATGAAGCTATTACATCACTATGTAACTAACTAGAAGGAATACGATGATAACTACATCAAAAGATAAAGAAAAAGAAAAGGTTCATCAAAGGGGATCCTTATAACAGGTATGCACTAATGATTAAAACCCAATGGCTGCATATGATTCAAAACCTAAATGGGAAAATAATCTCACCCAGGTAACTACTAAGAAAAGTGCAAAAAAGTTAAACAGTGATTAAGGGAGATCCACATAACATTATAGATTAAACCCAATAATGTGCATTGGATTAAAAAACAAAATAACTAATAACATATTAACAAAGAAAGCAGAGAAGAGAGAAATTTACATTGTTTCCTTTCCAGACATGGTAGAGCCTCCTTTGAGGTGGTTTATGAGAAGGAATATGGATAGCATTAGAGGGAGAACCATCCCAACCCTGTTCTTCGTTCATAATTTCTAAAAGAAATTTCGTTTGTCTGATAGAAAACACAAAATCTTAGGGTGTTCGTGGTAATGATTCACAGACACCCACATTAAACAAACAAAAAAAAATTCCCCTTTCAATTTCCCTCATCAAATCTGTGAAAGAACGACATGGGTTTTCAATTTCAAACAATAATAGTTCAGAATCAATGAACCCCAGAAAAAAATAATTTCACACCCTTACGATATAGAAAACAAAAACAAAAACACAAAAGCAAAATTCCCCTTCTCGTGTCGCCTCCCTCCCTCCCTAGCTCTGAATTCTTTTCCCTTCCCTTTTCTCTCTCTCTAACCAACTCAGTGGCTGAGACCCTCTAACAATTTCCCTAGTTATTGCGAGGTTTCCGCCGCAAAACCTCTCATGACAGGGAAAAAAAGAGAGGAAGAGAGAGAGAGAGAGAAGGGAAGAGAAGGAGAAAGAGAGAGGTGTAGAATGGTTTTGCGAAGGCCAAAGAAGCTTAGGGCAAATTGGTTTTGATGCTTCGCCGTGAAGCGCTTTTCCGTTGGGATGTCGTTGGATCTTGCTTGCATTTGTATTACCCGCCAAAACCATTTCTTCTATGTAATATCTGTTTTTTTAGTTACCATTTTATGTATTTCTTTTCCCTTTTAATATTTGCACAAATTTGGTTATAATTTATACCCTCTACAGAAAACCAATTTGTAAGTTATATTCACTAATTAAATAGGGAAAGTTTTTAGTACTATGGTGTGACTTGTCACAAAAGATGAATTTCGGAATTGTATAGGGGTTAATGAAATCAATATGTATATTGCTTAATGCTATATTGTTTTTCCATGGACTACTTTATTTGAGAAATTAGTCTTTAACATTGTCATCTTACAGTTGAATCTATATAAACCTTTTGTTTCCAGACATACCCAAACCTTTACATAGTTTACTTGATTTTTCTTTAACCATTGAAAAATGTAGATTTAAGAAAGAATAGAATGTTGAAGATGAAAGTAATGTAGATTTAAGAAAGAAAGTTGAGGATGAAAGTAGTATTTATAAAATTAATTTGCAAAAACAAAAACATAGCCTAAATAAACTGAACCATTTTAGTAGATAAATAAGTGCACATTTGGTAGTTTAAAAGCACTCTAAAACACACCTTGGGACTTAATTTTACATTTTTAACTGCATATTTCATAACATTAAAATACATTTACATGTGATTTTAAACCTCATTCTTACATGTTTAGACCACGCTACACAATAGACGAAGCATTTTTAGATTTGAGCATTCATTTAATATTCCATTCCATCACACCAAATCAAAATGGTAAGCTAAAATAGATTCAAACCAAAATATAGGCCAGTCAAATATCACATCAGTATATTTTTAATATCTATACAATTGATCTTCAATTCATCTTCATGAGATCCATATATTGCTTTCTAAGGACAAGATCAGTCTCATCCTCGTAGTTAAATACAACTTGGAAACTGTATATTCAATCCTTGAATCTTCGAACCTGCACAATTTATCCAACCCAAGACCATTACCAATACAAATATTTTAATCACAACAGTTCTAGAGCAGTTTCCTTTCAGCTATTCATCAGGATGGCCAAGATATTCAAGTGGGAATTCTAGGAGCACATTTTGTAAACATTTCGAATCCTCCTGTGATTTAAAATCACATCGAACTCATTTATAAAACGACATAAAAACATATCATCCAGTAAGATTGTAATGACCTAAAAGCCTAAAACTCGTACCATGTTGTGAGCCACAGTGATGGGTTAAATAAAAGGGCGGAGAATCAGCAGAGCATTTAGGAGGAAAAGGGGAAAGAAAAAACAGTATCAGTTGCTGGTAATGAATAGAAACCCTGTCATTTTCTTCCACATTCAAGAAGAGCATCCATGGCAAGTACTAATAGGCATATCATCTAACGCACATGGAGAAGAAGATGCAGCTAGATCATAAACATAACTAATATCTAGCTAAAACAATAGACAAAAGAGCAAAGCTACATCATTAAATATGTATTTTACAGCTTTTACAACAAAAGAGGAAAATTTGGCCATTCGTGAGAGAACGTGGTCAACACTGCTGCGGCGACAACACAAACCGAATGCCCAGAGTTGTTACATATTCTGAAGTGTCTGTCATTTCTTGACTTCATCTGGGCATCAAAGATGACAATAAGGCATGGTGATGAAAACAAAGCAAAAATGATTATCCATTTTATACACTAAATATAGCTGCTATATTTCAACTACTTTAAATGTTCACTTCACACCACCACCACCTTCCTTTTCTAATAATTCGGTGTCATGAACATCACTCTTTCCCAACATTTTGCTCATGGTGCCCCCAACCAACGAATCCTGGAAAGACTTCACCAAAGACAACTTAAGACCCAAACCTAGAAGAACCTTAAAGGGTCTAAACATTGAAGCGGTCACTACGAGGGTTGCCCTGAGTTGACCCCACAACAATTTTAAAATATGAAATTTATTCAATCCAAGCCAGATTAAATCCGTAACACAGTATACTGCAAGAATGTGGAATGAGATTGATTCAAGCAAACTATTACACTGAGCTAAGATATCACTCCAGAACCTAAATACTACAAATCCTCTACAACATGCAAGTTTTCCCAAACTCACTCAAAAACACCAACTAAAATACAACTTTAGTTCCCTCTATTTAAAATGCCCGAAGAAATCTGTACCACTGTTTTACCTACAATCTAAAAGATCAAGATCGGAATCAAGCAGCCTCTTTTTTATTTTTTCTTCTCCTTCTTTCTAACATTTGCACAAAGAACAAAGCAACATGAAACAGGCAAGAAATCAGTCTGTACCTCCACAAGCAAATAGCAAAAAAGAAGTTGAGAGCTCTAACCTTATTTCAAAGAGCACAAATCAGGCGATTCATCCCTATTAAATACACTGTTTCACAAAGCACTAACAAAAATAGCCTCTACATTTTAAAGACCCACATAGGCAATTGATCTTCCTTCCATCAGCACTTTCAGGTGGGATTACTCCATAATCATACGTCAACTCCATCATGGGAGGTATATGCCTGATTGCATGAAAGGCAATATGAACATCATGCTCGCCTTTATTTTCACGTATAATTGGTTTCCAGTATACATTTGGATAGCAACTATGGTTCATAAAACGAGCAACATTGCCAGCATTTTTTGCACTAATAACTAGGGGAAATTGGAGTTTTGGAGGCCCGTCAGAATCACCAGAAATAACTTCAAGGTTTGGATAAGAACGTGTGGCATCAAAGATATAACCATCTTCATTGTCCCGCACAGAGTCCTTAGCCTTTGGACTATCGATGACTTCCCCTGCATATTGGCAGATAAAAGCTCCAGCACGAATGGGATCCCAAGACCTTAGCCCCCAGCCTTTACCTTTAGTTCTGAATACCTCCAGCCGAAATTTAAGTCCTCCTTGGGACACACGATTCCTGCAATTGGGAGGGCATTGACATGAGGCTCCACATTCATATATCATAGACTGTTGACTTGCAAGAACCCCATTTGAACTATAGGGAAGATATCCACCATTTTTCTGCATGCAAAGGCAATTGATATTGCCTGGAAGGCATCCACCAGCACAGTTACAGCCAGCTGAAGGTTCCATCGAGTATACTGGTTTTAAATATTTCAGACCAGCATAATATGTGAAATATGCAGGGCCCTTCTCGTCATCAACATCATTAACAAGTGAGACAGGTAGACTTTCTGCACCAGAAGCCAGATCTGGTATTATGACCCCAATTCGAGATACATTTCCATCCTTCCATTGTTGGACTAATTTCCAATTCAAAAATGCTTCCTGCTGTCCAGGTAATCGCACCAATTTGTATTTAAATACATTACAGCCAGATTTGCCTTTCTCTACCCAAGACTCCTGGATTTTATAAAGACCATCATAAACATAGATCTTCCCTGTTGGGTTACTAAAATCTCTCACCCCTCGAATAACTCTGACATCATTTCCACGATGCAAGCTCTTCTCCAGAGCAAGATTACCCCTTTCAAGCTTTTGATCTATTGATTCCTTATCCTTCCTGTTCACTCCACCCTGGCCACTGTAGATTAACACATCTGTATCATTTGTATCATCCTCATACCCACCAGATGAGACAATGCTAACCGCAACCGGTTCTTCATCTTGACTGACCTTTAAACCCATGTAGTCAATCCCAGCCATGGATGGAGCATGCAACCCAACCAGGCACAATTCCATCCTGAAAAAGAAGATATCACCAATTTCCACACCAGGAACAGTTCCAATCCTTTTATTAATATTTGTTCGAATCCCTTTGGTCATCAGAAATGCACCTGTTTTAAGATCTGGACGCCTTATACTTCCAGGCATCGGTTCCTTAGACTCTTCAACTTGTGAAATCTTCCGTCTCAACAGGTCAAATACCATGAGCACGCATGAAACTGCTTCTATGGTACCATGAGCTTGTCGATTTGAATCTAACACTGAAAGGTTGTACGTTGAAACCATTTCATTGAGCATTGCATCAATATCAACATCTGATGTAAAATTAATGTCCTGACCATTCCTTGTCTTCTTCTTCGCTTTGTTCTTCCGACCCACTTTACTTGAATCTTCCCCATCATTTACACCCATGCCATAATACTGAGAATTATCATTTTGGCTATCACTGTAGCCATCTTGTAACTGGGCACGACTTCTAGTATTTTTTCTAGAGCCAGTATTTTGTGTTGAAGTACCCTCAGTTGGTGTCCTGAATGAAGATATTGGAACTGCAGTTGATATAGGACTATTGAGGCCAAAAGATGCATTAGTATTTGTTGTTCCACCTGGTGTATGTTGATTTTGTTCAGCTGGTGAAAAAAAGAAGGGATAGAATGGAGCAACCCCAGGTGGAAAAGGACCAGAAGGACCAGCACACACAAATGGGGCAGCACCTTGGGGAGTTGAAAAAGATGACACGTTTTGTGCTGATGGGAATACTGGAACTAGTTGGCGCAACGGTTTTACATTCAATACCTTAGATTTGTCTAATGACCCGACAGGAATGGAATCCTGATCCAATTGTTGTTCCATAGAATCTCTCTCACGCTACAGAAATAAAATCTTACAAACGGATGCTTGCGCAGTAAAACCCTCTGTACATCATTTCCAAAACTACAAACTAAAAGGAACAACTCTGGATGAAACTCGTTCTCGCTATCATTCTCCAAAAATACCCTTCCAGTAGTTGATGTGCGAATTATATAGCTTGAAGTCTGAAGAACACAATAAACAATTACCATGATGCAAAGAAGACAGAGCGAGGGAGAGAACAGAGCCATTAGAGTAGTTTAAAAGTACTATTGACTAGTCACCAATAGTATAGCTGATTTATTTACCTACCAATGCAAGACAACTAATATAGAAGAAACCGAGTTTGAAGAAATGATATCAATTCTCCAATGAGTGTAGATGAACTATAATGTGAAAAATCTTCCCCACAACATGCAAGTGAAAATCAGTGTTTTTCGGTTGAATTGACTCTGTCTAATCATTTAAGAAGAGCTTCTAAATCCCTCTTTCCAGCTTTCAACTTAGAAAACAAGGCCAAACCTTTAGATAAAACGCAACTAGAAAATTTCTCTTACCAAAAACTTCTGCAATTAAATTATCCTTCAACACCTTTACACCAGGATTTCCTCGTATCTTTAGTTCAACAACAAACAAGAAGAAAAAGAAAGCGAAATTGAGAACCTTTTAGCTACTTAGGACTGACAAACGAAAAAAGAAAAGAAGAAGCATCTCAACTTTCTTCAATTACGCTCAATTTGTTCCTAACAAAGAAGCAAGTAGCAACCGAAAAACAGAAACCCAGAAAAGAAAACAATCAAATGATCACGAAAGCCAAAAATGAAAAATGAAAGAAGAAGAGAGGGAAAACCCTACTTTTGAAACAGGGTAGGCATTGAAATGCTGTCAGATCAAAACCAAAAAAAAAAAAAAAAACAGGGAAGAAATCACAGATCAAAGAAAACACAAAGAAGAAATGAAAATCTAAAAGGCATACGTCGAAAGAAATCTGAAAGTTTTTTACCTAATTCTCGACGAATTTTACCCTCTGAAATCTCCCAAAACCCTCCGTTTGAACATGCGGGAGTTTCTCTGTTTGTCCTTTCGGGGGAGTTTTTGAGTTTTGAGTGTGTGTTTTGTTTTGTTTTGTTTGCTTCGTTTTTTTTTTTCTTTTTTTTTTCTTTTTCATTCTATCTAAAAAGAAGCAAATAACATTCTCGCTTATTGTTTTAATTACTTTGGTCATTGCTCACCAGCCGTTCGATCGTTTAACGTTGAGAGATCATCTAATGGTTGATAGTTGTTACGGAAGCATATTTGGAGTTACTATAGCGGGCCCACCCCCCCACTTGAAACGACAAAATAAAAGTAGTGAGATGTATGACGTGTCGTGATCTAGTAAGATTCGAAATGTGAGATTGACCGTACGTGATTGACACCTTGGTTCGGGGGATCTAACTTGTAATTGGGCCCAAACTATTCGGCCCATTAAGTCCTACTCACGTGTACCATTTGTTCTTGGTCAAACCAAACTGTACTATACATAAATTTGTGAAAAATTGCACCATATTTCAAACAGTTTTTTCAAAAATAAAATACCAATAAACGAAGCCTGCGTCACCACATTTTTCATAATTGCATATCAAATTCCACTTTTTCTTTCTTCTTCCTCCATTTCTCTATTAAAAATTTTCCGAAATTTTCTTCTTCTTCCCTTTCTATATTTTCCTTCCTCAAATTCTTCTTCTTTCCTTTCATAATTTTTCAATTTTCGGTCTCCTTCTTCATTCCATTTCACACTCTCCCCTTCCTCTGCCATTTCTTCTACGGTTTCCTTTTCCTTCTCCTCCTGTGTTCTACATTGATCTCTGCTTCATCTTCTCATTTTTCCATTTATAATTTCGTGCTCTTGTATGATCTTGTTGATCTGCGACTATGTTATTGTATGAATTTGTTTTTTATTGCTTAATTTTTTTTAGGGCTTTCTTCAATATATGGACTTAGGGCTTTCTTCAATCTTGAGAGAGGTTTTTCACTCTGATTTCTTTCTTCATGATTTAGCAATTTATTTTCTTCTATACATTTTACGGGTTTTTTCATTGTTTGTATCGTTTGTAAATGGCTGAAAATAAGTGTATCTACCTAGTTTAAATTTTTATTTTGATTCACATTCGATTTCTATCTGATTTTAGTTTGATTTTTGTTCGTTAACAACTAATTTCTATATGATTGTCATCTAATTGCTATTAGATTACTATTTTGTATTTACTAATTTAATTTAAGTTTTTACATTGTTGCAACATTTTTTTAGTTATGGTTAAACTTCCGATAGTTTATTTTCCATATGATCAACAATGTTATATAGGCTATCAAACTATTGGTGATTTAGTGGAATAATGGATGGATTTCCAATCTTTTGTTAAGTTCATAAACTTCAAATTAATTCACGTGTTGAACTTTTAGTTTTAACGAATTTGGGTACCCACAGTGTTAAGATTCTTGAATATAAAGATATATGTTGGTTTTTTTACTATGGTTAAGAATGATCGATTTACAAAATATCATCTAGTTGTCCATGTTGTGAATACACTTTCATTCAGAGCTTTCAATTGCTTCTTCTTCTGTACGTGGAGGTGAACTAGAAGTTTTTAGCGATTTCCATTGTCGAAACATTTGTTTGGTAGTAAGGAAATTTTGTTGAACTCGTTTCAGTTTATAGTTAAGAACATTTTTGAATTTAGAACTATAAGGTCAAATTCTTGGTATGTACTCAAGATGGTTGACAATGGTTTCTTAGGGCATCACGTTATAACCACGGTGAATTATGGATTATTCGAAGTATATTAGTGAGCATAATTGCTCTATGACAGTTTGTTTTTTTTCATAAGCAAACATCTTCAGAATTTATTAGTGATTGTTGTTGGAAAATGAACTAGGGCTAGACACAGCGAAGTTAACATAATTTTTTTTTACTCTAACCCCACGGATGTAAATAAATCATGCATAAACAATTAAATCATAAATAAACAGACATACTTATTCAAATCAAATTGCCTTTGTTCTTGACAAGAACGATCCTCCAATTCATATCACCAAAACGTTGTGAAATCACAAGCGTTTTTTCACCGTATTCATACACGAACTAGAAATTCGACTCCTCGAATTCGACTCTGCTAGAACCTCACAAAGTGAGAATTTAGACTCTCTCTATTCTCTCTTTATGTAGAACGAATTTTAGAAAAATTTAGACAAAAGATATTAATTGAATAAGAAATTTCACAAATGTCCTAATTTGAAAATTATTTTCTTAAATAGAAAAGATAATATTTTAGGGACAAATCTAACTTTTCAATAATTATTAATTAGATATTAGGATTATTGATTAGATATTTTATTCATAATATTATTTGAAATATTTCCTTATTGAAAATGATTTGAATTTAATATGAATTCCATAACTTCCTTAATTTATTGGGACGAATGAATATGATAATAAATTTTAAGTATCTTTTCAATTAACTATAAATCAAAATATATTATAATATGGATAATTTTATTCTAATTTGTAATAATCGTATGATATCTTCTTTTCAATACTATCTTTTTACCTATTATTCTTCATTGCCGGCAGCCTTTATTGTGCATCACTCGAAGCTTTAAAAAATTCAGTCATAAACACCAAAACTAAAAAATTCACAGTAAGTCATTTGTTCTTTTACTCGTTTAAAATTAAATAGTTAAACAATAAAACTACATGATTAGATCATTGAGAGTATATCATCTGCATATATATCGTATATTTTAACCTCATTTTATTGATTTTCTGATGTGATTTAGTAAACATATATCATATATTATTTATAATTATACTAGTTTTATAATATTATCGCAATATATAATAGTTTGTATATGTGATTTATTATATATATACCACATCTTGTTTACATTTATATTAGTTTTATAAATTACCCGTAAGATATAATACTTTTTAGTTGATGTTTTATAATATATATACCATATATTATTTACAATTATACTAATTTTATAATATTATCGTAATATATAATATTTTGTTTATGTGATTTATTATATATATACCATATTTTATTTACATTTATATTAGTTTTATATATTACCCGTGAAATATAATATTTTTAGTTGATGTTTTATAAAAGATATAGTACGAAAGAGATTTGATTTTTTTGAATATGAAAAGTGAGAAAATTGTTCCATCACTTTCCTATTTTAATGATCCACGATCTTCTCATTATAATTAATATTTCTATATATTTTAAAATAATAAAAAATACCATATGTGCATATCGGTAATTTGGGTCTATTTTTTGTAATATTGTGGCTCATTTGGTACATTTGTGTAAAATATTAGCAATTTGTGTTTTTTTTTTTAATATCCTATGGTAAATTAGGCTATATGAGTTAAAAGACTCCAAATTTTATGTCTTTGCTTGTGTGTAAAATAAGACTCTTAAGGTCCTATTTATAGGCTTCCTAGAGTTTTCTAATAATCTTAGGATTCCTAATAAGCTTCAATTCTCCAATTGGACTCATTAATTACATCTTCTAACAAGTTCCCAAATCCTCCAATTGGATTTATTAATTATGTTTCCTAATAAGATTCTAATTCTTCAATTGGATTTATTAATTACCCAGCCTAAAGACAAATTCGACTCGATTATTTTGTGTGTGACCTATTAGGTTAATTTAATATGGCAATGGGCCCATAACTATTTTATAGCCCATAAGTCATAATTGGTATCTAGCAAGACATTATGGCTACCCATATTAAATTAAGTCGGTGATCCAACATAACCTAATATAATTACCCAATATAATTATTGTTTTGATCTTTTTATCATGTGATATCTATAATTGAATATAAGACATTGACAAAGTTAGCTTATCTAATTCAATTGTTTTCTCGATCAATAAGCATACTGAAATAATAAATAATATTAATACCCTTATTAATTCATGTATAACACGGTCATGCATTTCCACCGTCACACTTAATCAAAGGGCCCAGAGATATCTCTCCATTACAAGAGAGATAAATTTCATCTTGATTAATCATTGTCAACTACATAATTCATAACGTAGTACAACCTTTATAATTATCTGGTTACAGAAAACGTTTGATTGCATTATAATAGAATAATTTTTATATTTGACACTAAGATAATATCAGGTTTAAGGACAAAAAAAAAACAATAAATTATTTGAGATTATGTATGACACATGTCCATGTAATAATCTCAAAATGGGACAGTCCAATTCTTATTCTCTAATAAAAAGATATGATTATAATTTATGTCTCTCTATATATAATCATCTTATGATTATCAATTAAACTCATACTAATCTTAATTTATTATTGTTCCCACAATAATAATCAACTAGGGACATTTAAAATATAACAACATATTCATGGATATTATTATACAATAACATGCAATTGAATAATAAATTTTATTAAATTACTAAACAACAAACCAATTATCCATAAAATTATTATAGAACACAATAAAAAACTGACAGTTCTCCTAATTGCTCTATACATAATCAGTTAGGTATATAACACCCATGCCCCTAGTATGATAGTCATGTTTTAACTGTGGAAGAGCCTTAGTTAAAGGATTTGCTACATTATTATTCATAGGTACTATGCATATTTTCACATCTCCTCTTTCAACAATTTCTCTGATGAGATGTGCTTGATTTTATCCATGTGATTCGTTTTTACAAGTAATGTACTCGTAGATTTAACATGAATGGCTCTAAGTAAACGACTATTAGGGGACTAAATAGGTTCATGCGATAAAAAGGTGTACTCATATTCATGCATTGCTAAATTGATGAAAATAAACATTATCACATAAGTTTTCCTCTCTATTGCTCAAGTATAAGCAAATAGACATTTCCTAGTAAGTCCATGGTCGAACACAGGGAATTTAAGCTTCTAGTTTATCCTATCGCTCACTGAATCATGCGATAAAAGTTATACAATATAAATATGAACAGTATACTAATTATCCTAACTATTTACACTACTGTGCTTCGCGGTGCAAGGTGAGTATGTCGAGATGGAATAATGAAATATAAACTCATTACAAGCATGGCAAAGAAGGAAAGTTTAATTGCCTAAAGACAATAATTTGTGCTTTAATACTTCAAGGCGATACAAAGCATGTATTAACTAAGACTTAGGATGAGCAGCCTCTAAGTGCTTTTGTCATATTTGCTCGCCTTTCGGGATGCCAATACACAAAATTAAGCTATGATCTGCATCTGGTCATCTTAAATGTTTTATTAGTAACTTATCCTTAATTAAGGCAAACAACCTCTCGATGTTATCGTCACACACAATATCCTCTCGTAATGTATGCAAAGGATGAGTTTGGCAATACGGTTACATTGCTACAATCTTCTCGCCACTCACTTCATTAAATGCGGTTCTCACTTGTCAAGCGATTACGATCTATCATTGCTCTTCTCTCGAATGCACAATGTTAAGATACACGTGTTTAACTCAGCAGAACACATATTACATTCATTCTAATTCTCTAAGTATAAAAAACACAATTTATTACTAGTTAGCTAACAAAATAGATTGAACATGGAAAATATAAGAAAGATGGGAGAATGGGAGAAGAAATGCATTGCTTTAATAAAAATAACTTTAGACCTTTCAACCATAGTGTTACAAAACAATACAACATAAAAATACTAACTAAATACAACAGAGATGTTACGTCGCAGAGTCTGATTTCTCATACTCTTTGGTTTTGATTTTTGCCTATTGATGATGGGGAAGATGGAGGGAATGATTCTCTCTCTTTTTGTTCTAAGCTCTCACCTAAAACTCAAGGAAAGGGAGAAGATGAACGATATATGAATTTGCTCTCTAGCCAAATTTGCACATTGAATTATGGAGTGAGAAGCTCTATTTAAAGGCTAGAGTTGGTGTTTACAGGAAGCCATGTGCCATTAAGGCCTTTGAAAAGTTGCAACGACGTTGCACGGACGTCCTTTTATCCCTTCTCTAAATTTTCCCGCCATCCACTTTTGTTTCCTAGGGCCTTAAACACTTAGCTTGTCCTTCTCTTTGTCGCAAGGATTGAATGGGTCCTCTTGCATAGACATGCTATCACCGAGCTTTACTCCCTTTTGCCTAAAATCCTACGATAAGAGCACTAAAGCATAGTAAAACAGGGATAAGGTTTTTTGTATTATGCATTTTGCGGGATAATCAAATTGTCTACTTTTTCCTTTGTTTTCTTCTATTTTCATGCAATAAGACTTCATTATTTTACTTAAAAGACTATAATAACTTGTACTTCTACAAGTATCAAAATGGTATCGTCTAAGAATGTGTTAGACTGTTGATTTGATCTAGGTTACTTTGCTTGTGCAATTGCCTCGTTGTTGTCATAGTACAAGGTAACAAGGTTTGCAATATTGGAAACAACTCCTAGATCCCTGATAACTTCTTTATTCAAATAGCTTCCTTAGCTGCATCTGAGGCATCCATGTACTCAACTTCTGTAGTAGAATCAACAGTAGTTGCTTGTCTGGAACTCTTCTAACTCACAACACCTTCATTCCAGCAAAACACATATCTTGACTGCGATATATAGTTATCTTTGTCATATTGAAAACTTGCATCTGTGTAACCATTTACAACTAGCTCATTTTCGAATCCTCCATATACCAAGAATGCATCCTTAGTTCTTCTCAAGTACTTAAGGATATTTTTCACTGCCATCCAGTGTGCTTCACCTGGATCTGACTGGTATCTACTAGTCAAACTCAGCGTGCATGATGCATCTGATCGAGTGCATAGAATCACATACATGGAAGTATATTAGTGAGCATAATTGCTCTATGATGATTTGTTCTTCCACAAGCAAACATCTTCATAATTTATTGGTTATTGTATGATTGAAAGTTTTAGATATAGCTACAATCATTCCACACCAAAGGATATTGTACATCACATGTGAATGAATTATGGGGTAAGTGTTAGTTAATATAAAGCTTGGAGCGCAAAGGAATCAATTATGAAGTTGTTGAAAGGAGATGCCAGAGATTCTTATGACTTGATTCCTAAATTCTTTTTTAAGTTTAAAGAAATGAATCCATGTATGTTATTTTCATTTACATTATTATGTAATTTATGAATTTTATAGTAATTAGTAAGTAATCTATTAGTAATATTTTTTTACTACTTTTTTAGGGACGTTTACTGAATATGAAGTAAATTCAAATGGTCATTTCAAATATTGCTTCATGGCTATGAGCCCATCAATTGAAGGTTGGACATATTGTAGACTGAACATTTATGTTGATGGGACATTTTTAAGGTGTAAATTTTATGGAACATTATTGACAGCATCAACAATGGGCGCTAATTAATAGTAAACATTTTCCCCTTGCTTTTTTTAAAAGGTAATATTATTATACAACAACAAGGATGACCTCACAACCTGAGGCCAAGGCAGAAGAGCAGAAAACGCTCACAAACACAGGAATAAAATAAAGCACCAAAAGAAAAAACATCAAAACCATAAAAGAAAAGAACAACAAAAACACATAAAAAGAGTAAAAAACAAACCTACAACATAGGGGAAAAAATAACACAAAGGCAATGATCTTATCACACCCCGCCCTAGGCAACTGCTTGCTTGTCCCGAGACATGGCGTGATGTTAGTCGAAGTCATTCACCTTTGGAACAATCTCAACTGATAATAACTTATAGAAATACAAGTTATTATAGCTTCTTAAGTAAAATAATGAAAACGTACCACATGAAAATAGAAGAAAATAGAGAGAATAAGTAGGCAATTTAACTACTCTACAAAAAGCTTATTGCAAAAGAACTTCAAGTCTATTTTATCCTCTTTTAGTGTTCTTATCGTAGATTATTAAGCAAAGAAGAGTGAAGCTCAGCGAAGAAGACATGGTGAGTGAGGAGATTCTACCAACCTCTACAACGGAAGAAACGGTTGTGAAGCGATCAAGCCGCTAGCAAATAAAAGAGGTTGGCAGGAATGTCAGAAAATTACAACTGGGGCAGATGGCGCAACATAATTTCAACTTTTCAGAAGCATTAATTGCACATGCCGACTTGTCAGCGCAACTCTGAGTATATTAACAGAGTTCCCCTCCCCTTTAGGGTGTGCTCATTTAACCGAAAAAGCAAGTTCTTTACATTCTCCGGTTTCTCCATACCTTGATCTTTAGGTGAGAGCTTAAAGCAAGAGAAAGAGAGATTGATATTCATTACTTCTATTAACCCCCTTCACATATAGGCAGAAATTAGAGCTAAAGAGAATGAGAGATCAAACTCTAGAGCGTCACATCTCTATTGTATTCCCATTTTTGTGCTTTAATATTGTAATGCTTTATAAACAGGATGTTATGACTCAAATGTCTAAAATATTATGTATGAAAGGAATGCATTTCTTCTTCCACTCCTCCATCTCTATTGTCTATTTCATATATGTATGATAGAATAGTTAGACAACATTGAATGAAATTTTCGCTACTTAAAAAGTTATATTGAGTGTAGTAAGAGTTTTGTTCAGTTAAGTTTGAGTATCTTAACAATGTTCATTCAAAAGAAGAACAAAGTTAGGGGTCGTCATCACCAAATAGGTGAGACTATTTTTAGCTGAATAAGTGACAAAGAAAATGTACTAATGCATTCTTGTCGTTAAGCTCGTCCTCGTCATACATTACTGAGAGGTCAATGTGTGGTAAAAAACACTAAGAGGTGTATACAGGAATAACTACTATCACTACATTTAAGATAATTAAATATAGCACATCATTTAACCTATGTATTTGCATACTAAGAGGCGTGCAAGTATGATATATCACTTGGAGGTGCTCGCCTTAATTCGGGATTAATAGTTGCTTGAATCTCTTCTAAGTGCTAAGGAATCATTTAGTCTGTCTAGTAATTACATTTTATTTTTTCGCCTTGCCTATGTTGAAGGACACTTTTTGCCACACCACCCTACCATGCTCACCTTGCACCACCAAGCACCGTAGTGTAAATAGCTAGGATTATTCACACATTGTTCATACATTTTACTGCACAGTTTATACAACATGATTTTGAACGCAATTAGATAAGCTAGGAGCTTGAAATTATTTATGCTCGACTCTGGACTTACCAGGTAGTCTCTCTTCGCGGGGAAAACTTGAACGATATCGTTTTATTCTAATGAATAGCAACACATGACTAGAAGTGCACACTTTATCGCATACTTCTAGTTCGCCATCTGGTAGTAGTGACCTTTATAGTTTGTGCTGACATCATACGAATACCAACCAACTGACACATGACATAAAAACGTGAAACAATCAACAACCGAAGTCTTTTAACTTAAAACACTTAAAACTGTACTGTGACCCATTTGAAAGATTTATAAAACGTATAATGGAAATTGAATAAATCATGAAGTTATGAATATTAGAACCATTACAATATTATTTCGTAACAAGACAAAGTCCTTGTATAATGAAAGCTAAATTGGCTTGGCAGCAGTATATTCAACACATGAAGATCCACAATTCATACTTGTTTAGACGACAATCCACAAACAGGAGGAATTGGCCAGCAAATAAAAACAAAAAATTGCCTTCAAACAATCTTCTGATGGTTTTCAAATCCACCTCATGATCATAAGATACCATTATCAGCAGTAACAGTACATTTAACAAAGTTAAGTTTCGTCTAGTATTAATCTAGCCAAAAATGTGACATATAGTAAAATCCTAAAAGTAATTCTTAGACATTTATGAAACCACGTACAGCATAATAATTGAGGACATATTGTATTCTATACTGATACGACAACTGGTGGTAATCTAAAATTCAACAAAATACAATAACACTAAATTTCTCTGCAAATCAAACGGTTTTGGTAATTCAAATTACTCACAATTCTTGAAAGAAGACAAAATTACCCCCTCTTCTTACTCGAAGAACGTCGTTCGACCTCTTTTTCTGCCGTGAGAACACAGAACTCTGAGCCAAGCATTTCGTGCACATCAATGTTTAGAGAAATACTTAGATTAACTATCTCCATGATGACTTCTACTGTCATTATGAAACCTAAGGTAGACAATACTCGAATCGCATTTGCAGTTCTGCAGATATTCTGTCGTGTCTCTAATGGAGTATATACTTCTTGCACTTGGTTGCCAAAAGTTCCTTCAAATTTCGAACCCTTTTGTTCAGGTTTATCAACTTGATCCTCTATCATCGTATCCACCACTTTGGGATCAACATGCTCCCCAATCCAGATAAAACCATTGCATCCAAGTATTAGGTCAATACCGTATTGCTCCAAATGATGGAAGTGTTGTTTGCGTCTCTTTATTAGATATGGAGAAACTGTGAGCAGCTGACCACGTTCAAGCTGGATATAAATATGCACAAATTTTAATCATAACAGTCATGAAGAAACAATATGAGATGATGCCATAAAAGCTTTTAGGAATTTAATAACAATTGCATTGAAAGATATCATATTCAAATACAGCTATCCTCCAAAATTTTGAACTTATAATAGATTGGTAACCATATGTTTTTTTGTTTTTAGTTTTTGAAATCCTATAAACACAGATTCCATCTTTAAATTTCTTACGTTATTATGTACTTCCTACTAATGTTATAGAAAACCAAGTCTATGTTTTGAAAACTAGAAAAAGTTGTTTTTGTTTTTTAAATTTGACTTAGAATTCAGCTAACTTTTCAGAAAAAAAAAAAACATGGTTGTAACAATTAGACATAATTTCTAGTATAACCATTCACGTGTTAGAAAATATTTTTTTTCCTTTTTTCCATTCTCCAAAATCACTTTTCTGCGACCATCTTTCGTATTTCTTTCTGTCCACCCATCGCTATCTCCTCCTATCCCTCTTTTCATCTTGGTGGCATCCCTTCAAGGCTTCCTCCCTCATTCGTGTGCACCAACTTTATAATCATCTCCACAATCTGTTTTAACAGCTAGAATTCCCCATAACATTTGTCTATTCGACTATAAATCAGTATTCACATGGTAGCAAGAATCTTTCTGTGGGGTCTCCCCTAAGAAACCAATGAAGAGATGGGAGACGTACAAAATTTGATTTTAAACTTATTTTGTTTACATCAACATCCAGGAGCTTAAGAAAGAGACTCATTTTTACCTTGCCATACTTCTGGCTTCTTGCTTGAAGGTGTAGCCCATCATGCTGAAGACCACGTACTTCAGCCTGAGAAAGAATGTGGTATTGTTATTGTTCCTTAAATGAAAAATTAAGCATAAACATAGTAGTGTTTATAAATTGATGCCTGGCCAGCCACAAATATTTATAGCCTACCATAAATTCGGCTAGCTAAGAATTAACATTCCCCCCCCCCCCCCCCCCCCCCCCAAAAGAAAAAAAAAGCGAAAGTTTAATTCTTAAAAATGTAAAAATCTAGGAGAAAACCTTATACGAATGACACGTGACAAATTTGGTAGAAGATACGTTGATGAGAGAAGAACGTAAAGGCTATCAAACTTACACAAATGACATCATTTTCTTCAAAAATGCTCCGCATGTTGAGTTCATCAACGGCAGTTCGCCTTCTCTAGAAATAAAATAATACAATTAACCCGGCGTTACAACAAACACAACCATTCTTAAGAGAGACAGAGAGAATCAGTTGCAGTAAAAAAATTTCAGAAAGCATAGCTAATTCACAGTCTGGTGCAACAGTAAGCACCATTATATTCATAACAAAAGAGAATACTCCAATACCTGAATACCATCAGGCAAGTTCATCGAAGAAAGCATCAAAACTGCATCTTGGCAATAATTTATATCCAATCTCCAACGTTTTGGTGCAACCTGAATAAGATCACATCAGATGGTATGAAAAAAATGGAGTGCTGGAGGGGCATTGTAACATGTTTTTCCTATTTGAAGTGTTGTAACCATGACACCAGAATAAGTTTTTCTTGTCTGTTTTACTCACCAATATCTCTATGTTACCTTTATGTAAAACCAAAAAGATAAATAGCAAGTGTTTGGTTTTACCTCTGTAACACGTCCCACTACGATATCACCAACCTCCGGTTTATATCTAATAACCAGTACAGACAATTAGATCATAAAAGATATCATAACAATAGACCAAAAAAGGGCCAAGAAAAACCAAATTACAAAGTTCATGGACAACCTGGCACGCAAGGCACGTACATAGATGAGCTTATTGACTCGCTCAACCACTCCACAAATAGAGGCAACTACTTCTCCATTCAAGTCAAGGGTCCCATGTCCCCTGTATACAATTTTCAATTATAGCACAATGCATATAATCCACTGACGAGTACACAATCCAAGCATCTATTATAAAAAAAGTAATGAAGAATTATGTACTTGAGGACACCATCCTCGTAATTGAGAGGAATAGTATCAGCAACTACAACAGAAGCATCAGAATTGCCCTTCGAAGAGAGAGATTTAAGCCTTTCTTGGGCTCTTTCAAGACGAATCTTCTGGGTATGATTCAAGGAAAGTTGTAAACCTTTCATATCTGCATTTGGAAATTTTCTAGGTTAGAACATGGTGGTGTTGCATGATTCTTATGACCAATATATGACATACAATCACAAAATATTTGCAAAGATATTACACGTGATAAAAAAACAAACAAACAAATAATGAGTAACAACTAGTATTTTCCAATATATATGGCGGCTAAAATCGCAATGTGAAGCATATCAATTATAAACATTTACAACTTATACAAATCAGATGAAGAAACTTATAACAAACAATTTCTAGGATGCCTTTGGCCAAAATGTTAAACTTTTCTATTTTCAAAACTATTACCGGATCCTTCATCTAAAAATATTTTGAAAAAGCAAAAATAAGTACAAAAATACTTAATAACCAAGCCCCATATCAAGCGTCCAAAATTTGTCCCCTTTCCAAACATTCTTAAACGAAAAAAAAAAAACGAATGTTTGCAAATCTTTCAGTTGAAATTTTGCTACACAGTGCTTTCAAAATCAAAATCTTCCGATCAAATAAGCTCTTAAAACTAAAATCCTACAGTCAAATAAGCTTTCTAAACTAGACGATCATACTGAAACCTTCAAATAGACTTTCAGGAAAACAAAAACCTTCTAAAATGACATATGGGCCTGGGAGCTTGACACTAATGGATACTTCACAAGAATTTGGACAATCATCTCACCGCTAATAGTCTCTCAATTGCCAAAGACTTATACAAGAAGATTTGGAAATGCTTGTCCTAAAAGAAACAAGTTTCAATTGTGAGAAATGTCAAACTCCTGTTACTTGATGAACACTGAGATGATGAAGAGAGACGGTTGGAATAGAATGAAACTAACGGGCGAATCAGCGTGCTAAAGAATGGCGAGAGATGGTTGACGTCGTCGGCAAGCTCTTGGAATTCCGGCGAACTCTGACGAGTGGGGGAGACGCGGCTGCAGCGGCGAAACCTTTCGAAACTACGGACGAGAGCGGCAGTTGAAGAATCAGACAGTCGACTTGTCAGACACGGTTGAGATGATGCACGGAGACTTGCGGCGGCCAAGACGTAATGGTCGGCGGTGGCTGGTGTGATGGGCAGACGGAAAAAAAAAGAAATTGGAAGGTGAATAGGGAGGGCAGCGTGCGTGGAGAAAGAGGAGAACGAGAAGGGCCGTAGATTTTCCTCTCTTTTCTCTTTTTATTTAATTAGAAAAATAATACTAATAATATAGACAAAAATCATATTCTGCTTCACTCCAAATTAAAATCATTTAGCTCTTACCATCCGGATAGTTCCGTTTCCGTTTCGTGTTTTCTGTTTTTGTTTTTATTTTTTAAGAAACGAACGTATTTGATAACATTTTGTTTATCTCATTCTCGTTTCTCACTTATTTCTATTAGTTTATTTTTCTTTTTTTTCAATTATTTCAATTATTTCATTTTTCTTTTTCTCAATTCTTTTTATTGGTTTTATTTTCCTTTTTTGTTCTCAATTATTTTTCTATTTCATTTTCCTATTGTGATTTCATTTTTCTTTCTCTTATTTTCATCTTCTTCTCCAAATAACCACTCTGCACGTGGTTTTCTTTATCTTCCTCTTATCTCCATTGTCTTTCCCAAATAACCATCATCTTTCTCTTCCTCTCATCGTCTTCATTGTCTTCCTCTTCGCCTCTCACCATTTTTCTTTACACGTCTTCCTCTTCACTTGATCTACGTTTTCCTCTTTCTCTTTGCGTGAATTGTGTTTTTGTTGTGGATTTTCGTCAAATTTGTGAGTTTTTTCCATATCTATGTTTTAGCCGCGAGTTTTTGTTTTTCTTTTTGTCGTGGGTTTCGATCCTCCTCTTCGTCGTGGGTTTTCGTCTTCCTCTCACGGGCTATGTCTTTCAGATCTCAATCTTCATCTCATTCTCCATAAGATTATAATAAGATCTTCCTATCTAGGTTTCATAATTTTATTGTTTTATGTTTAATGGAGGACATATATTTTTGTTTGATGTTTAATTGAATTAAATGTGAATAAAATAAAATAAAAATCTCAAAGAAAATTAAGAAACAATAAACAGTTATCAAACACATTTTCTGTTTCTGTTTCTTTTTTTTTTTCAAGAAACAAGAAACATAATTGAAAAAAGAAATAGAAACAGAAACAATGATCAAACACATTCATTTTCTTGTTCTAAAAAAAAGAAGGAATGGGAAACCGAGAACATGGAATAAGGAACGAAAAACAAAAAACGGAAATGGGTCTATTTGGTAATATTCTCATTTCCTGTTTCCTGTTTTTGTTTTCATTTTTTAAAAACAGAAATGTTTGGTAAGATTTTATGTTTCTCGTTCTAAAAAAAGTAGAAATGTTTCCCATTTTATAATAAATTATTGGGAACAAAAAAAAGGTAGTTTCTCATGTTCCGTTTCTTAATTATTTTTACCGGCTTTCTTTTTCTTTTTCTTTTTCTTAATTATTTCTATTGGTTTTCTTTTCCTTAATTATTTTTATCGTTTTTCTTTTCTTTTTTCTCAATTATTTTTATTGGTTTTCTTTTCCTTTTTCTCAATTATTTTTCTATTTTCTTTTACTTTTTCATTTTCTCACTTGATTTCCTTTTTCTTCCTCTTATTTCCATATTCTTCCCTAAATAAACACTCTCCACATGGTTTCCTTTGTCTTCCTCTTATCTCCATCGTCTTCTCCAAATAATCATCATCTTCCTCTTCCTCTTATTGTCTTTGCCATCTTCCTCCTCGCATCTCACCGTCTTCCTCTACACGACGTCTTCTGATTCGTCAGATTTGGGTTTTCCTCTTCCTCTGCACATGAATCTGGGTTTTTGCTGTGAGTTTTCACTAGATCTTTGTTTTTGTTGTGGGTCTTTGTCTTCCTCTTCATCATGGATTTCAATCCTCCTCTTCATCTTGGGTTTTCGTCTTCCTCCTCGCCAGCTCTGTCCTTTAGATCTCAATCATCTTAATCTCCATAAGATTACTAGAAGACCTTCCTATCTAGGTTTATTAAAGTGAGTGGTGTAATGTTTAATTGAATTGGATGTGAATAAAATAACATTAATAAAATAAAAATGATAAATCTCAAAGAAAATAAGGAAATAAGAAATAATTATCAAACACATTTTTTGTTTCTATGTCTTTTTTTCAAGAAACAATAAGCAGAAACAGTTATCAAACACATTCATATTTCTTGTTAAAGAAGGAACAAGGAACAGGGAACAAGGGACAAGAAATATGAAACAGGAAACATAAAACGAAAAGGAAAATGTTACCAAGCGGGCGCTTCTAGTCCTTAAATATCAGTGCTCCTCTAATGAACAATCTATTTATGGTCTAACCACCAAATAAAAATCTCTCTTGCCATAGAGAGGGTATGACCGTTTGTTCAAGTCACGAAGATACCATTTAAGGTAACACTCATCTACTTACTCTAAAGTCGGAAAGAAGTGAATTCCATCTTATGTGATTATGTTTCCAACTCTCCACTTGGTCTTGTCCCTAAAATGATAAGCATATTGAGTCGACAATCTGGCCACTCTCACCCGTACAAATCAAAGAACAATCTCTCTCGAACAAGAGTTCGTAATACACTCAGGATTAAGACTAAGTTACTTAGGTCATCCTAATGAAATAGAAACCCAACTAGTTAACGAAGTTACATCTAGTGGTTATTATTTCGTGGTTCAGTCTTATGCAAAGTCATTGCATAGGATACTCTCGCTTGCATGTCACCTACACGAAGACATTGGATCATTGTGTTTATATCAAATACAAAGTGAGTCGTACCCATAGTGTTACTAGGATAAGGTACTCGGCCTTATCTCTTTACTGTAGACCATTAAAGGTGATCTCAAACATTGATCCTTGTATATGTCTCTATATACTATTCAAGACCCATCAAATAGCTTAGGATGTTAGTTTATTGAATTTAGGTTATTAAGACAAAACTAACAATATAATCAATAACACTTATTGAAATAATAACAACATTTTATTAATAAATGCCAATGGATTATATTTAACTATTTATGAGTTTTAGGACATAAAACCCAACAATCCTTTCTTGAGAGCTTCTTGATCCCTAGACAAGAGTGCCTAAGTATTAAGTGAGATCACATCTTAATGTTTGATGATGATGAGTTGTTTGACAAGTATCCATGGGGAGGGTGGCTTTTGACCTTCTAGTGGAATTTATTAATAGAGTTGTGTCTAGCAAGGAACAGACAGAGATTTCAATGGGAGGCTTTATTTTCCCAATCCTTACTTGGGCATACTAGGTAATCCCAATGTTGAGTACCCCACCCAACTTCTTTGCGAGGAGGATTTCAAATGAAGTTCCTACAATAATTAATTGGGTTGCAGACACGCAACCAAAGTGGAAGGACCGGAAACAAAAGGTCTCTAATTTAGCCACGATAGGTAAGTCTTTACTACATAGTTATTACCTCTGCTTATTTCATGCTTTGATACTTATAAAATATAGTTTTTCTTTTTGTAACAGCTTGAAGTCTCCTCTATGCTTGCTACACCTAATGAAGTGGGCATGTTATATTTTTCACCCTTCCTTGAGGCAAAAAAAAAAAAAACTCCAAAAGGCAAAAGACGAACTTAAAAAGAGCCAACCAACTGATAAGGTTGCTCAAATGTCGCTAAAGAAAGGCATGCCCTCTACAAGTCAGATGGATGGACTAGAATGTAGAAAATTTTGAAAAAAACCAGTAGAGAATAAAGAAAAATATGGAAGATATTCTAAAAAAATTTAAACCTATAGAGTTGAAAATGAATAGAAAGTTTGAAGAACTAGAAAATAAATTGAATAAAATTATTGAAAAAATTAAGAATCAGCAACCTAGTTCATCGGGTGCATGTGAGACTAATGATTATATGGTAAGCATGTGATACACTGAAATTATCTTATCTGATTATGTGTACATTTAACAGGATCTTAAAATACACCGTATTTTGGATGCATGGAGCAAGAGACTTTGAGGAGCACCTTGACAAAGTAGAAAATGACATAGAAGATGAAGAAGAAAAAGAAGAAGATGAAAAAATGAACTTGGAATCAGCTATCCAAATGTGCTTAGGAAAAAGATGACGACAAAGGCAATGGAAACATGGCTGGAAATAGGAACCAAACTTCTGAAGTACCAGATGGTGGACCAACTAAATTGAACACATCAGAGACAACAACTACCGAACAAGAAAAAGGTGTAAATGCCTCACCATACAAGGTAAATAATTAAACCGAATATAGTAAAACTTGTTCAGAATGTTCTAAATACATTGTATTAACTAACATGTATACATAATTGTAATAGGACACAAATGACAGTGAGGAAGAAATCAACATGCTGATAAGGTCAATAGACGAAAAATTTATATATGATGAAATGAAGAAAAAAGAAGAAAATCGAATGAAAATGGTATAGTAATGTATGATTGACATATTTTTGTTATCATCAATTACTATTAACTTTTAAGAATTGTGAATTCCAATTACAGAGTATTTGTGAACTCTGACTACATTAAACAAATTATGTTATCATCATGTATATATTTTTGTTATGAACAATTGAATCGATTTGTTATCATCAGTGACTTTATAACTTCTAAGAATTGTGTACTTGAATTATAGAGAATTTTTTTTGTATCAGTTCTTTATTGATGAAATAAATAATATGTGTATGTAAATTACACAGTATTTGAAATACTGGACCTACTAATGTGTAGTTCAATTACGATGTTGAATAATTTTGCTTTTGTAGTTTTCCTACCTATTCCTTATAATGATGTGAATTACATGTATGAATACTTACAAAAAATCTTTTTATAATGCTAGTAACTAACCCTTGAGAAATAATAAGTATGCACATGATCAATCTTTGTTGAATTCAACCGTAAAAATAATGAAAAATGCAACCAACCTTTGGCAGAACCAAAGAACGACCACACATGACCAATGTAATACCCTAAATAATATGAATGCCAGGTCCACAATTATCAGAATACTACATGAAACTTTTTTTTGCTAAAAACTTATAGGTTAAAGGAAGGTTGCCAAGTGTGTACAAACTTTCAAATATAGACAAAAATAATCCAACAACGAGGGTTATACTAAAATACATGCAGTGTTCTCAACTTATAAATTAATTGACATACATTGTATTTGTATAATAAAATTTATATTGTAGTCATGCCCTCTACAATGGCAATGGAAACATTTTTAGATAATGATGATGTATTTCAGAATGTTAAATTTGAACAAATCTTATATGTACCAACATATAACCCGTCCATTCAAAATAACTAACATGATAGATTTACAAATAAGAGAAATACTTCGAAAGGCAACTACGGTTGCGAACTATACATAATGTATCTTGACCCTATATGATAATATATATCATGACTTTAATATTATGACAACCTCAATGTATCTAGTTTGAAAAGAACAATACTTGAATTTAAAACAAATAACCTACAATATAGTATACTTGCAAAGTCAACATACTTAGGTCGTTGTAAATTATAAGAAATACATTGTATTTCAATGAACAAAAGCTCAATTTTATTCGAACTAACTATTCAACTCCAATGATAACATGGAACACTATGGAAAATAGATAATTTCAAAATAAAATCAAGTACTTAAAAATGATAACTAAGAACTAAGGAAAATACTAAAACAGTAACTTAACGTTGAGTGAGTTCTCTACAAGACCTACAATTGTGACCTCTTTTATCGCACCTGTTGCAACGAACAACCGCTTTTTTCTTTAAAAATGAAGTAAACCTTTTTTAGGCCTTTCAGCTGGACATTTAACCTGCGGTAGAAGTAGTCCATCGTTGCCACCTTGGTACGTAGTCCTAATTTGGTCTAAAATACCAATAGGACATGTTCCCTTCTTGTACAAGTTTATCAAATTTGAAACATAGAACTTATCAGTGTACATATGCAAGTTAAGATTCCTTAAAGACAGTGCAATGAATGCATGTGAACAGGGAATTATATCAAGGTCCCATTGACGACATGAGCATGTACGGTCTAAAATATTGATAGCATATTGTTCCTTACGATGGTGGATTGCAAATTCATGTTGGTTTACATGATATATCTGTCAAATCGTTAAAATAAATGTCATGTACAAATAAGTGCATACATAATTACTGCATTTGTTATTCAAATATCATACAACTTACATTCATTGAGCAACTTTCCCTTAAAGCTTCTCAAATCATATCTTTTGCATATATTGAAAGTTTCGTGTGTTGAAAATTTCATTTGGTATGATGTTCATAAAACCATTTTGAACCAAACTACGGATTGATTCTAGAAGTCCAAATACACAAAATTCTTGTGATTCTTTTAGAGTAGAATTCATACTTTCAGATATATTTGTTGTAATAACCAAGTATCTTTTTCTCCTAAAAAATGTCCTAGCTCATCTATGTCTTCCAACACCTCACAACTTATGGTCTAATTGATGAAGAGAAATGATTAAGTTGTCTCATGTATAGTACTCAAATTCCAATGGGGTATACGCTCTGGCACAACTATGGAAGGAGTCCTCAATGGGAAGCGACTTATGGTTCTTTTTCAAGTTCTTGTATAGATGGAATGCACATAAACCGTGTTCAGTTGTTTCGCACATAACATTAAATCCATTTTTTACACTTTTGTGAGCATCATACAAAATTATCATTTCATTATATTATCCAAAAACAACTTTAAGATTACGAAAAACCATGCCCATGCCCATGACATGTCATTCTTTGAATCAACAACACAAAAGTCTAGTGGCACAAATTTGAGAATTGTCATCAATAGTAGAGGCAGAAATGAACGTACCAAGGTATTTGTTCTTCATGGTTGCACCATCAACGAAAATAACTAGTAGACAATAATTCCATGCATTAATTGAAGCAGCAAGTGCCATGAAATAATACTTAAATCGACCTTCATCGTCTGCTTCTTCAGTTCTATATGTTCCTAAAAACAATGAAATATAAAAAATGAGAATTACAATGTATTTCCATATTAACCAAGTGTTATTATTTCAAATACAACGTTTGTAGTTTAGTATACCTATGTTGTTTCGGATCAATGCATCAAATAATAATGTTGACAACATGGCATATGAGGCATTCAGAGTACCCCTAATGGAATTCAATGCAATCTCACATCCTCTCCAAACCTTGTCATAGCTTACATTTACTCTGTGATGAATCTTTATATAATTAATAACGTCAAAAGGATGACATGGAGTCTTATTATTCATTTTAAAAAATGATTTCAGACACTATGTATTATGTATGAATTAATAAATTGTTTAAAATATAAGAAATACAAAAATCTGGTATATATATTTGTTATTTTAGGGGAGGTTGGTGCAATATTGTCTAGCAACAAAATAACAAACTTATTTAAAATTCACCAAAGTTGAATGTTGTTAGGGGCAGGCAGCGATTTTGCTATATTTCTTATTATATCGTTTTTTTTTTTTTTTTTTTTTGCCATTTATTAAGTTGTTATTTACACAATTATCAAAAAGATGAATCCTATTGATTCAATATGCAAGAATCAACTCAACCCAACCCAACTCTTAACTCTTACGAATTCGGGTTGGGTTGGCACGTGGTTTTTAATTTTTCATCTCACCAAAATTTAGACAAATTTTCATTTTGTTTTTCAATATGCAAAGTGAATAAATTGCTATTCAGGGTACAAAACATATTTAAAATGCAACTATACAATTTCTAATTAAAAACATGTTTGCTTTTAGATTTTAGGTTTATATATATATATATATAATCAGGTTGTGCCGAATCAACTCGACCCCTTACTTACACAACCCGACAATCGGGCTCAACTTTTTATCCTCCAATTTTCTTACTCAACCCAACCCTTATAATTTGGCTACCTCGTTGGATAATTCGGATTGATGAGGTTATTGGTTTTCTTGAACACCCGTGCTCTCTAATTTTTTTTTAGTGGATGGTAGGTTGGAAATTCAACCTTCTACCTCTTTAAATGAAAGATTATATCGATATTAGTTGGTCAAATTATCCATGAACCTTTTTGGTCAATAATAAACGTACATGTAAGCTTAAATACCCTTATTTTCTCTTTAAATTTTTCTTTCACAACTTTTTTAATTAACTAATAGATATTAATGTTAAACACTAAAATACAACTTTTAGTGAAAAAATCAAGATTAAAAATAATAAACATGAGCTTTTACCTGAAAAATCAAAATAAAAAATACTAAACAAATTGAAACACAAACTTAAATTTCAACGCCCTAACATTTTGGACCAAAAAATTATTTTCTTTCTTTTATCTTAAAGTTTCTTTTGTTTAAGAGTATCACTCGGTTTTATGTTTTTCTAAGGTCACTATCGACTTTTGGACAAACATAACTATTGATTTTAAACAATTTGTATAAAAAATGGCTTTCGTATAAATTTAAACATGGATAGAAAATTACTAATAAATATGTGTATCAATCTATCTCTGTCGATACAAAATTATCATTGATAAAATCTAAAAATTTATTATATTTTGTAAATATTTTAGTAATCACTTTTTAATTTGAATATAGATACAAATTATATATTAGATTTACTCTTTAGAATAATTTCGAAAATAGAAAAAGCCATAGACCCACAATAAAAAATACTAAAAATATTTTCGTCAACATGCGATTAATTGGTCACACGCTTGTTGAGTAATCTTCGTCTAGACGATTGTTTGCTATAGTCTAAACGAATGATCTACGATCGTTTAAGTCATGATACACAATTGTGTATTTCCTTTTAACGATGAAAAGAAGATTTCGATTTTAAACGCTTGTGTTGTGTTGACTATGGTAAACAATCATTTAGATCATATCTACACGATCGTTTAGTTATTTTTAAACGATGTAAAAAGAACTTTAAATCTAAACGATCGTGTTGACTATGGTAAGTGATCGTTTAGATCATATCAACACAATCGTGTAGTTCTTTTTAAACGATGAAAAAATGGCTTCAAATTTAAATGATTGTGTTGATTATGGTAAACAATCGTTTAGATTACATCAAAATGATATTTAAATAATCTTGATATTCTGAAATATAAGAAAGATGAAGCAACTTTAAAGAATCTTGCCAAAAATAATGAAGATGAAATAAGAGATTTAAACAAAAGAATAAATCATTTTAAAAATAGAAAAAATAAAATTTGTAAAAGGTGATGAAGAAATCTGGAAAGTGTAGATTATAAATCATAAAAAAGAAAAATGACAAATCATTTACAATATTCAAACACAAATCTGAAAATTATAAAAAATATTGTACACCTTCCTGAGCTTTTGCCATCGTACGTATTTTAATATTTTGTTATATTTATAAAAATTAATAGTCATTCTCGTGTTGAAATGAGGTTTACCGTTTTCCATCTCGTATGCTACAATTCAATTACATAAATATTTCCTTTTTTAAAAAAAAGAAAAGTCGTGGTTTTTTTTGTGATCCGTGTGCGCCAGTGGTTTTTTTTTTTTTTTCCCTTCTAGCGAACCGCTCTCCTTCTCCACTTAAATTCTGTGATTCTGCTGCTCTCCTTTTGCTCTCATCAAATTCTCCGATCCAAAGACTCTTAGAGAAACAAAAATGGCAAGAAAATTTTTCGTCGGCGGCAACTGGAAATGCGTATACTTCTTACTTCTTATTTCAAATTATTTTCCCTTTTTTTTCTCAATCTTTATTTTCTCTCCATCGTTTCGATGTTCGGCTTTTCATTCGATTCGATCCTTGTCGTTCGTGCTTTAAGATGCTAAATCTGTCGAACCTATGTGATTTCTACCTATTTTGTTGAAATGTTATTGGGTTTTGATCACGAACTGAGGAACTTCCAGTTTTTCGGTGTTTTGACTTTTCAGATCTTGTGACTTTTCCGATCTGTGTGTGTTTTATGTGATTTTGGATTGTATTTGATGTGTTTAAGTGTTAAAAATATGTGAAACTTTGGAAATGGAGGTTTGGGAGTTCTGTATTACTCTTGATTGAACTAAAACTAATCATCGTATTCATCGAATGAATATTGTACAGAATGGAACAAACGAGGAGGTGAAGAAAATTGTCAGCACGTTGAATGAAGCTGAAATTCCTTCAGAAGATGCTGTGGGTATGTATGGAAATCCGGTTTGGTTTTCAGCTGTATTAATGTTCTTATGGCTTACATTATCTGGAAGTTTTTGAAGTGGTTGATTAGGTTTTACATGTTACTCTCCTTTGCAGAAGTTGTTGTGAGTCCACCTTTTGTGTTTCTTTCGCTGGTGAAGAGTTTGTTGAGGTCTGATATTCAAGTTGCAGCACAGAACTGTTGGGTTCGTAAAGGTGGTGCGTTTACTGGAGAAGTTAGGTATGATTTTTAGTTAGGGAGGTTTCTAATGGCTTGGCTACTTGATGATATCTCTGTTAATGATGAAATTTGAAGTTGAATCGATAAGCCTCCGATTGGTAACATATTTCTGAAGTAAAATAGCTGTTTCTTTGCGAACTTAAAAAAACTTGTTTTTAAGTACTACTTGTTTTAGTTTTTAAAACATTGACTTGGTCTTTTAAAACATTGGTAAGAAGTAAATAGCAAAGCAGGAAATTTAGATTTCTTTAGAGGTGGAAATGGTTTTGATAGGCTTAATTTTATAAAGTTTAAAACTATAAGCCAAATGATTACTAAAACGGGGCTAAATGTTGTCTAAC
Organism: Cucumis sativus; assembly: GCF_000004075.3. NCBI lineage: Eukaryota > Viridiplantae > Streptophyta > Magnoliopsida > Cucurbitales > Cucurbitaceae > Cucumis > Cucumis sativus. The sequence goes on from NC_026658.2 coordinate 22,333,193, forward strand.
TTCAGCTTTTGCTCGCGTTTTCTAGGCCTTTTTCTTTTTTATATGTAAAAAATATTTCTCTTAACTCTCAAGAATTACGGGTGCATCGGCAATGGATTGAAGTTTATATCTTTTTTGCCTGTAGTGCTGAGATGCTTGTCAATTTAGGAATTCCTTGGGTTATTCTTGGGCATTCTGAAAGAAGACTTATTTTGAAAGAGTCCAATGAGGTAACCCCTGCTAGAACAAAAACTAGTGGCCACACCCCCATCTTTATATTGTTAACTTGTCAAGGACAAATAATTATTCACCGTCAACAAATATCACTGATGCAAAGTCCATTTCCTCATCCTGTTTATATACAGTTCGTAGGAGATAAAGTTGCATATGCACTTTCTCAAGGCATTAAAGTCATTGCTTGTGTTGGAGAAACTCTTGAGCAGCGTGAATCAGGATCAACAATTGAAGTTGTTGCTGCACAAACTAAAGCAATTGCAGGTACTTCTAAGTTTTACCTTCTTAGCTTTGACATTTAAAGTAAATGTTTGGAACTGGCAGGATCTTTGAGCTCTTGATCTTATGCTTTTCTCATGCTGAGAAGCTTTCAATATTATACTCCCTTGTTTTATTTCAACATGGATAACCCTTTCTGTTACATGGCAGAGAAAATCTCTAATTGGGACAATGTTGTCTTGGCTTATGAGCCAGTATGGGCTATTGGAACAGGGAAAGTTGCAACCCCTGCTCAGGCTCAAGAAGTAAGATTCGTTCTTATATATTTCTGCATTTCACATGAATTCAGGATAATGGACAATAACATTTTGTGGTTTTTTTGAAAGGTCCATGCTGAATTGAGGAAATGGTTTCAGAACAATGTTAGTGCTGAAGTTGCTGGATCTGTTAGAATTATATATGGAGGTAACCTCTTGCTTTTATGAAAAAAGATTGACATGTTTGTTGTGCATTCTTTTCCTATATTTTGTCGAGATGGTGAAAACTGTTAATCCAAGCATACTGATGAGGAAGCCTTTGCAATGGTGAGAGGGAGCTCACATAAGCATGATTTAACCAAAGACCATTAGTGGGAGGGGAGTACTTTTCAGGAAACAACCAAATACCAACCTCAATTTGATTAATATGCATGCAATGTGTTAAAAAGCTTACTTAGTTTTTTTGAATTAAACTGGTCTAAGTCCATGGCCTAGAACTCTTTCTTTATTCATTGGGTCTAGCTTCTATCTCACTCGCCACAAGAACTTCAAGACCACTGTATGCCTTCTGCATGACAATACACAAGCATTATGTATTAAATTAGGCACACGTTGTCACAATCGCAATCTTTCAACCTTGGGACAAGCGATTGTGCGGCACTTGTTCAACCCGTCAACAAGTCGGCCGATCGAAATTTGAAAACCATAGACAAACTCACGGAATGATTCAGCCTCCTGTCACGTGCTTGACACGTTCTTGAGAAAATGTTTTAGAAAACGTGAGAGTAAAAAATTCATTGAAGTCAACGTTACAATATGCAATGAAGATTGTCAATTGCAAGGGAAAAAGTTTGCTTGCAAAGAGTGCAAGCATTACAATACTTGGGCGGGGACTCAACTAGTACGTCTCCGTTATAATACATTTTGAACATTTCCAGCTCTGGTAGGCTTGCATATAAAATTGCCGAAACGTCACACCCAAGCTTTATGACTTCAAAAGGAAAACAACTAGCTAAACTAAATACAAGACATAAAGATAAGATAAATTGGGGGTATTTGGGCATACGACCATAGACAAACAACGTTAGGGGCACATCTTATGTGATAAGCCCCAAGGCCAAAGCTGTGGGCCTTGAGACTTTAGACTTTTTATTTACTTTTGGAAAATAATAATAATTAGGATTTTCCTTTTAATTAGCTAAAGAGAACAAAATTTACTAAGCGTAAATACAAAATTTTTTCCTGGGGTTATTTAACTGTGGGACTGACTTGTTTAAGTTCTTAATTTGTCTTTTAGGTTCCGTAAATGGTGCAAACTGCAAAGAACTGGCAGCACAACCTGACTTGGATGGATTTTTGGTTGGAGGAGCTTCGCTTAAGGTTAACTCTTCTTATAAGTTTGCATCATTCGTTTTTGTTCATTTGTTCGGTTGCTGACTTGTCTCTATTTTTTTTACGAAATAGGCCGAGTTTATTGACATTATTAAGTCTGCTACGGTGAAGAAATCTTCATGAATTGCCTGAGGACGAGATGGTTTAATCTTCCTTTAAGTACGTGATATGTTGCGGAAATTGTTGTTTGCTTGAGGAATAAAGTTTGAGACCCAATGCTTGTATAATCATCATTTTGTATTCTCTCCTTTTTGATACATTTTGACATAAATTTGGCATTGTTGAGGCAATACAATGTTTATGATTGGATTGAGGTCATCTCAATTCTAATACAGACAAGATGTTGTGAGTTCTAATTATAGTATGGTTCAGATTTCAAAAATTTCTTTCTATGTTCCTGTGGGTTTCATCTTATGGAGTTATATGAGTCGTTTTATTTGGCATAGTGGAGTTTTTTTCTTGGAGAGCTTAGCAGATTTAGTTTAACTAGAAGAGTATGTATGTTTCTCATTTTCAATAAAAAAAAGTCGACTATTTGAACTTTTGCATATAAAAACTCTACAACCCAAAAATAGCAAATTGATTTTAGCCCAATTGTGTGTTTTTTTTTGTGCAAATATCAAATGAGTGCAAACGATAATTGGAGAGGCGTAACAGAGAAGAGTCAGTGACAAATAGGTATATGGATCGAGGTGGCTTGATGAAAAATACGCCCACAAATAAAAAACAACGGCAATACTCCTCAAGCAATGCCTTCGTTCGTCTGACTTGCACTTGCTTTGACATCGAAGGGAAAGACTAGTTACTTTGGATTTGAAATTCTCAAAATTATATAGTTTTATGAACTTTTATTTGGAAGTTTAGTTTAGTCAAAATGAATCTTAAAAAATAGGTTCAACTTTTTAGTCTGAGAGATTTATTGGAGCTGTGAATCTTTTTATGAATGATTGAGGAAACAGACCTGAAATTGAGCTTTTACTGTAGAAGATAGTATATTTCTACATTGGTTTATCTCAAAATAATTTTAGTTTTCTGAAATTGCGAGTGTTATAAAATATCAGTTACTATATCTTCAGTGTGTGAATTGTGGGTGTGTAGATATTCAATAGTATCTTTTAAAGTATTCAAAACGAATGTATTCTAATAGTCTTAAATTGTAAGACATTGTTAAGGTATCCATGTACAATGAAATACATTGTACGCAAAATATATCATACTTGAAGACAACAATTAAGGTGCCTATGCTTACATATCACATAAAAAGTATCTTGTTCCTAAATGATAATACAAGTCGTCAATTTCTGATTATGAAAACATAGAAGTATTTAATTGCAAAATAAAGAGTTGAATTTAATACCAATAAACTAGAATAGGGTATCTCATAAAGTTGATATACTTATATGGCTTTCACATATATGAAATACACTCTACTTGAGTAAAAAGGATGATATATCCCTAGCTCACAATGATTACAACTTTTTCATAAATACATAGATTTAGGATACTGCTTATCTATGTTTCGTTCGATTTTGTGAAGTAGTCTATAAGTGAGAACGTGTTAGTGTTAACTTGAATTGTTTAGAAAACTTTTGATTTCAAAGTATTAATTATTTTGAAATCTTTGTATACTGTATTTGGAACTATTTTATTTTGACGTTATTGTGTTTAACTTTGAAATAATATATCAAATTACCTTTATAGACAAATCGATATCATAAAATTGTGAATGATACCGTATCTTGATGACCAACTTTTTTTATCTTTTTGTGTGTGAGCTGTTTGTTATTTATAACAATATCCAACATAGGTGTGTTTAGGACATCCTAGTTTTATTTGTTATTATAAAGTTTGGTTAGGTAAACAACTCTGATTATGATTCAATGAACTATTTAGGAAACCTTTCTTATTATTGATTTTGTAACAAATATATCCAAATGTTTTTATTTTTTGATTGGAAAGCCCAGCACGAGAATTATAAATTTCTATACACATAAAGGTATTTAAAAATATGTGATAAGATAATTGAAGAACAAAGCAGGAAAATGAAACTCAATAAGCTCACACCAACTCAAATAATGAGGAAAATGAAGCAGATGCTGGAAATGATGGAGAACTTTCCAAGTCAAACCAATCAAGAGACAATCATCATGGCAAAAGACTCAATGACAAAAGCTAGAGCTAAAAGACTTCAAGATGAATTAAATGCTAGATTTTCAGTCTTTAATAAAGAGTTGGAAATTTAAGAGTCACTTAGACACCCAAGGGTCATAATAAATCTAGAAATTCTGATCATTCACATCTTTAATGCATTTTAGATTCATTCACATTTTTAATGCATTTTAGATTCATTCGCATCTTTAATATGTACTTATTTAATGCATACTTTCATTTATTAGGATAGTTGAAATGACATAAAATTAAATGTCGTATCCTTTCATATATTACGAATATGAAAAAATTAATGATATCAGACGGTAATCATAAGTTATGAGAGTGATATCAGATGATAATCATAAGGCTATCTGATGATTATCACTTTTAAATTTGCTACTTTTGCAAATTTAAAAAACATTGTGACATATGTTCTATTATCATTATTTTTTTTGCTATTTTTGCAAAAAGCCCATTTGAATTTGACTTTCAAATTGCATTAAAATTTTTGAAAATGTTAAATAGCCTAACTAAAAAGGTTGACATATTTGAGAGAGATCTGCATACACCATTGAAGTGTTTAGAGTGTTTAAAATGTTAAACAACGTGTAGTTAATGGGAGATTGAACATAAATTATTCATAAAAGTAAGTTTGAATAGTTGGAGTATTTGAGAGAATGGGTATAAAACTAATCTAACATATTTATTTGTTAGAGCTTTTACGAGATGATAAGAGTTTGATTAAACTTAGGGATATGTTTTCTGTTGAGTCAATAGAAGTTTTCCAATTTTTAGAGATTGCAAAAGATAACACAAATAATTATGGAAAAATAAGGTGCCCATGCAAGAAATCTATGAATTCAAACTATGACTCATTAAAGGGTGTGAGGCGACATCTATTAACCACTTGAATAGCCTTCTCCTATATAAATTGGGTGTATCAAGGAGAGCCCGTAAACTTGCACATAGATATGTAAAGATTTGATGAACGAATGAGTAGTAGTAATTCTTTTGATGAAGGAACTAGCATTAACTCACTTAAGAAAATGAAATGTTGGATATGTTGCATGATCTACAAGCTAGTATAACAAGTAGAATTGATGAAGGAAGGTTTATATTTAGAAGAAGACATAACAAACGTGGTATTTAAGGAGTTACTAAATCAAGCAAGTTGTGAGCTATACCCCGGCTGTTCACAATTTTCGTCACTAAACTTTTTGGTTAAAATGATGCATGTGAAGGTTCTCAATGGTTGGAGCAACAAGTCCTTCGATATGATGTTAAAGTTAATAAAATGTGTGTTTCCAATGTGTACTACCAACATCCCTAGTTCATTCTATGAAGCAAAACACAAATTACGTGATTTGGGTCTCGGGTACGAGACTATTCATGCTTGTAACTATGACTGTGTATTGTTCTAGAAGAAGTTTGAGGAGTTGCAACAATGTCCTACTTGTGGTGAGTCTCGATACAAGATTAATTTCAATAAATCAGAAAAGAAAATTCCATAAAAAAATATTGCGTTACTTTCTGGTGGTGCCAAGATTACAACGATTGTTTGTATGGCAAGAAAGTTCGACATACATGTGATGACATAAGAATAAACGAGTGGAAACAGAGCATGTGTTGAGACATCCAATCGATGTAGAGGGATGAAAGTACTTTGATTCTGAATTTTTTTATTTTGCTTTAGAGCCACGAAATGTTCATTTGGAGTTAGCTTCATATGGATTGAATATATCCAATCATATAAGTATCTCGTACAGTATGTGGCCTGTGGTGTTAATTCCGTATAATTTTCCACCATGGAAATATATGAAAGAATCAAACTTCTTCATGTCATTTCTCATTCCCAGTCCAAAATCTTCTGGCAGAAAAAATGATGTGAACCAACAACCATTACTTGAGGAACTAAACAATCTATGGACGTTTGGTGTGCATACATATGATTGTCTAACATATCAATGTTTTCAGTTGTATGCAATCTTGTTGTGGATAATTAATGATTTTCCGGCATATGGTGATCTATTCGATTGGAGTACAAAGGGCATTAGGCATGTCCCATTTGCATGGGGGATAAATCATCGTTTGGGATACGTGAAAAAATAGGATTCATGGGACATCGACGGTATCTTCCAGATAACCATGTTTGGCGTAGAAGTATATGTGAGGGTTAGCGAAAAAATTATTAGATGATGACACTACTTTTGTTTTCAAATGTGTTTGAATCTGTTCACTTGAAGACTAATTTTTTGTCGCCTATGTATTTTAACCACAAAGTCTTGCCATTTCAAGGTTGTTTTGAGGAGGGAAAATAAAAACTTTGCTTTCCAAGGATTAAAGTGAAAACTTCAAGGTTTGAAAGTATGGTTAAGACCAACCACATGGTTCATGAGTATTCATTTTATAATTTAATCAAGATTGATAATTCTTGTACAGTAAGTTGCATACGTAGATTTATAATATCATGCACATCATTGTTTTCACAAGACATGATGGAAAAACTAGTCTAGAATTAAGGAAAATTTTCTAAGAGATTGCTAAAAGTTGATGTTTCATAGGATAAAATTCTCAATTTTCTTTTATCCATTTTTGCTGCAAAATGGAAACCAAACACTACTTGTATGAGATATTTGGTAATCTATGTTCGTTTTTCCCCTAACAAGAAGAGAAGCTCAAATTATGGATAATTATAATTCATAACAATGAAGAGAAGGTAAGGAGGAATCAAATAACTCAAAAGTGATTGTTTTTTACACACAAACACACAAAAGAGTATTCCAATACAAATGAAATATACAAATGTCTAAATAATTGCATGAGATTAAAAATTCTCAAGACCCATTCCCCTCCCCCTCTTTAGGGAAGTCAAAAAAAGGAAACAATCTATGCTTGTTTCTATTTTTTCTCTTTCCATTTTCACCTACTTGGACCTTAGCAATAACTCTCTGATGTTGGACATATGTACACAGATTTAAAGATTGCTACTATACAATATCTACCCAAAAAGTTCCTTATAACTTATTACTTCATCTAAAAGTTCATCAAGAATCATATCTTCCAGATCAAGTGCTATGAATTCTGTTTCAGGGTGGAGGTTCATCCAATCATCACCTTTGTTTAAATCTCGCCCTACCACATCGTCTAAACATTGGTCTAGTTCTGGTCCCAAGCGCAGGTACCAGGCAATTTTTTCTTGAACCTCCTCGAGAAGATATTGCCCAAGTGGCATTGGACGAATTTGGCTCATCGAGGAGAAGGTTTTCAGGACACTAACGAATGAGGTTTCATACATATTATGTAATGTCTCATAAACTAAATCATGCAGAAGTTGGTGATCAGAATCCTTGTCAACCTTCCCCCAATAGCATTCAAGTTTTTCGTAAAAGCAAGCCTCCTCTCCCTCAAATATTGAAGAATTAAGAGGTTGGTCTATTGTGTGATCACTATCGATAAAGCTGGAGAGCTGAAGAATATACCTCATATAGTTGAAGTCGGCACAATCAGAATGCAGATGGAGATAGAAATATTTCTTTTGAGCATCATCAATTATCTCATGACTGACAGTGGTTTCATAAGCTGGCAAAACTTCTGTCCTGGCCTCATTAGGTTGGCCATTAGAAAGTTCAAGCTCATAAATACTGCACCAAGGATCTAGTATTTCACCTGACACAGTTTAACCAAAAACATGAGTTTCATTTTTTATTTATTATTGCGTTAATTTTGGAAAATTTGATAAATGAAGATAGATGTTTGACAGAAATAGAATAATCTTGCTAAAGAGATAAAATGCCTGGGAGTTTAACTCATCGGAGGCAGTTGTAAAAACAGAGTAAATATTGATGTATTAAGGCAAGCTATATTATATGTTTAATGTAAACTTCAGGAGCATTATTTAGACAAAAGACTATGAATAGCTTCCCATACTTACCTACTGAGTCCGAGAGGTCCGAAGTTTCATCATCTTGAAAACAAGTTTGAAGTTCTAAGACTTGATTGATGTGTGAAAGATCACTAACATGATCAACGACCTCCCTGACATCTTCAACTATGCATTCACTACCTGATACTTGATCATGTTTACCATTTGATATATCTGGGTGAGCTATTTTCTGTTTGTGCTCATATACCCAGGCAGCTCCCTCATCATTTATGACCTCGTTTAAACTACTTGAATAATCAACAGGCACATTGTCATCCCCTTCTTCTATAATACTTGACGAATCGCTATCCAATGGTGTAGATACATGTGCAGTTAATAGATGGCCAGGATTCTCATCTTTTCGAATATTATTATATGTACTCGAGTGTGCCAAACCCCTCTTTGGTTTTTTTGTGCGAGAAACAGCATGAGGAGGGTCAGTAAATAATGCACAGAAGAGATCAATACCAGAAAAAGAAAGATGCCTTCCAAAGTTTTTTTTAGGCCCCTCTATATTTGGTATCTTTTCTCCACTTATCAGCCTAAAGCTTTGTGAGTGATTACACTTCGCATCTCTGTTTTTATCAAAACCGTCCTCAGATAGTTTAGAATATCTTTCCAGAGAGGCACTTAATGAAGCAGTTCCTGTCTTGGTTTGAACGTTGTTATTGAGATTATCATTCCCAGAATTATCAGTCTCACTGTATCCTCCTACAATGCCTGAGCCATCAGCAAATTGAGAATATCTTTCCAGAGAAGCATTTGGTGAAGCAATAGCTGTCTTGGTTTGAACTCCATTACTGAGATTATCATTCTCAGAGTTGCCAGTCTCACTGTGTCCTCTAGTAGCAGTTCCTTTACTTTCCTGAGCCTCTTCTTCGTGAAAGGGAAGTTCATGTCCAGGGGAATGCACGGTTGGTATTCCTTTCGATGTTTTCTGGTGATTTCCCCTCTTCCTCTCCTTGAGTGAGCCCCTTATTTTCTGCTTAATAAAATTGAAACGCTTGACAACCAATTGATTCCACCCCCCATGCCTTAGTCCATGATTCAAGCCTGAAGAAGAGGGTGTTGTTTGGTGTTTTATGTTATGTGAAGTACTATCAGAATCACAAGGTGTCATATCTTCATGAAAATTCTCGGGAGATTTAGATTCAACCAGCTTTGATGGGTGGGGAGAATTAGATTTTTGTTTTGGATAGGACTCACTCTGCTTGTGTCGGAGTGAGCTAAGTTTTCTGTATCCTTTTTGTGCTGAACTAGGAGCAGGAAAGGACCCTGATTTTGCTAGACTTGCTGAGGACTTCTTATTTTGCGAGGTTTGGAGAGTGTTCTTACTATGTGCACCCTGTAACAATTCAGCAAAAAGTTTTCTATTTGCCTTAAATATCTCTTGTATATGAGCGTCTGTCTTAAATGAGCGACAGGAAACATTTCTGTTGATCTTGTTTGCTTCTAAGTTTTTCTTTACTCCATTAGATTTTTTTGTCAAAGAAGGCAATTGAATATCAATTTTTCTCTGGATAAAGTAGTCCTCATTATCCATGGCACTCAGAGAAACACTCCTCATTCCAGATGCAGCTAATTTCACAGGAGATTTCTGTCGAGAAGTGATTCCGTTGTCTCCATTTTCATCACTATATCCTGGAGAATAATATGAAGACTCTATATGATGTATAGACTGTGTTCGAATCAACCTTCGTTTTGAACTGGAATTGAATTTCCAGAACTTTTGGCTTTCTTCCTCTGACATCTCTTGAGCCATCACTTCATTTACATGGGCTTCTCCAGGTTTTCTGCCAATAGGACAACTCTCTGCAGTACACTGTTAAACATGATAAATTCAGAGTTAAATAATAATATCACAAAATAAGATCTACTAATATATGATAAAACTACCATGACCTTACCACTAGAGGATCGTTTCCATCATTACTTTGTTCTGAGACTTTCTCAACTTGGTGGTCGTTTCGAGTTGATTTTGGACCTCCCTTGTCTACAGATGAAGTTTAAAGTAAATTATTTGGAAAAGGACACTGAAATCAGGTTACTAAATTCACAGAAAAACTGAAATAGAATGCTGTTGGCCCAGTGACCATTGCTATATTTAGAAGAAAACCAGCTTGAAACTATTTTCCCAATTTAACTTTCTCCTCAATCCAATTAATCCCCTCTCAACAATTAATAGTTCCACAATATTTGAACTTTTCTAACCAGAAAGTTAGAAACAGACTACACAAATAACTTCCCCCACCCCCCTCCGCACCACTTTACTTGTTTACTCAAATAGGATTTATTCTATAGGCTACACAATAACAACAACAACAAAATAATAAAAGAAATCAAATGAAACTGAGACTTGTAACTCCAGTGAATGAAGATATCAGATAACCAAAAAACATAGGAAATTATGGGTAACATAAACTTCGGAGACAGAGAACAAAATTTAGAAGCAATAAATTAGAGTTTTTCGGCAGGTGTCCAAACTTACTTCTTGAATGCTTTTTGTAAGGAAGCCTCTTTTTAACGTTATGCCAACGATGGTAGTCAATAGTGTGGAATATGGTCCAGAAGCAGCCTGGAACGTTCTTGTTAAACTGCAGATTGGAGCCCTGGCGCTGGATGCGCTTTTCCATTTTAAACATGAAGAGAACTGAGAAGTCTTCCAAGGTCTCTCCACACACTTAGATGGAAATTGAGCTTAGCCCGTTTTCTTGGCCATCATCCTTTGGGGTCCATGTGCAAAAACGAAACTACCACTTCAAAATCTACCGAATATTTTATCTTACATGAACTAAACTAAACATGATGTGGAAAGTTCCCCAACCAAAATTTCTCAGTTCAGAAACTTACACAAGATTGGAACACCAAATAACAAGAGTCAAACGGAAAAATCTTAACAGCATCTAGCTCTTTTCTCAAATCTCAATTATGGAAAGCAGACATGAATTGTATCAAAGTGTCAGGTCCACTCGAGTACTCAAACAATCACAATGGAGGGAGGTACAAATTGAACAGTTCTGTTGAAATTGAACTGAATTGAACTGAGAAAGAAAAGGGTCTATATTTAAACAGCGGTGTTCTTCAGAATCCAGCAAAACAATTCTACCACGAAACCCAGACACTGAAGAAACTACCATTTCAACAAAATAGTTAAATAAACATAAGCAGAGGGGAACAGTTTTTCAAACCTTAAATAGCAATAAGAAGAAAGGAAAAAGGTGGGCCTTTCTTTCAGAAGCTAACAAGTTTCACAGGTTATAGCAGGCTGAGAAGGAGGTGGCTCCTGGAGATGAGACAGAATACAACAAGTTTCTTTTAAATATAGGAGAAAAGAAGAAATCCATTGGTTTTTCCTTTATGAAAAAGGCAAGGTTTACTCCAAGTTATGATTATGTAAAAAAAGAACCAAAGGGTAGATAGGTAGGAGGAGGAGGAGAAAAGTAAAAGCATAGAAATATGGTAAAGAACTTGAAATGACTGTGAGCTATGACTAAAGAGAACCATTATTGTTTTATTATTTTTTGATTACCAAAACATTTTGACATGTGTTCATAAGATACAGCAGAAACAAGGAAAATATCAAAGAATCAATAAAATAATATCATCTCAGAACACAGGGGAAGTAATGATATCTAACCATGGAGTCCCACAGCACCCAAGATTGGTGAATCCTGGTCCAATTGGTCCTAGAACGGATCTCATGGCCTGGTCCAAATTCCATAACCTCGATCTCAGAGCACAATCTTCATAATCATACATCCATACGGGTTAGTTGACAGGTTCAATAGTTTACAGAGAAATAAAAGGGTTGGTGGCAAAGTTATTGAAAATCCAAAGATTGTTAGGTTACATTAAGATACAACCAATTCCATCCACAAGTCATGGTTTCTGTTCCCTCAAATACATAAATTTAATAGGGTTCATAGAATGGTAAGGCTTGATCCTTTGTATATCAATCAAATAAACAGCAGAAACATATTATTGAGGATTTACAACTAATAATCAGCAGTTATAAGGAACAAATTTGATGCAACCTTCTAAAATACTAGGCTGTTCCATTTTCTAGAAATCATAATCAAATGGGGGTTAGAGAAAAAAAAAAAACAGGAAAACATCTCCTTCTTCCAGACCCACATGAAAAATTAGGTACAGAAATATTGAGGTGCTAGACTGACCTGAGAACTTCCAAATTCCTCGGAAAGTCGTCGAAACTGGAAATGGGTTCCAAATACAATTGTTTTCCGGTTGACCCACCTGAAATTTTTGTGTATTTTTCTTTTGGGTTGGCTGCTTTGTTTCTTGGCAACCAAACAAGTGTCTGCTTCTCCATTGTTTTTGGATGGACAAAACGAAGGTTTCTCTCACAATTCTTCTTCCTACGGCCTCACATTGACTAGCTACATTCTCCAAAATGTTTTATTGTTTATTATTATTATTATTATTTTATCTTTTATTAACCATAGATTATCGTTATCATAATATGTGATTCAATAAAGTTTTTATATTTTGATATTTGGGGTTATAATTGATTGCGATTATTTTGATTGGAAGAATATATGATAATTAAAATGAAGTTTAGTATATGCAGCCATCTGCAATGAAGGTCGGCCATGGCGCAGTTTTGAAAGTTTATCCATGGAAACGTGAATAGCGTAAGAATCAGGAGGATTTACGTTGAATACTACAGCATATAATGAATTCAATCAATTGCACTTTCTATATTCTTTTTTCTTAATGAAATCATGTAGTTACGTTATATTACATTTTTTGTCCAGTAATATAAAATTCTTTTTCGTTGGTTAACTTTTATGAAAGTAACAACCTGCTTCTTAATTTTAATTTGTAACCATTTACTAAACTTAACATCACAAGATTCTTAAACTTAAGAAATTGATAATGTAGTTCTTGACTTAAACAATTTCATTCAAACTAACACCTCAATTTTTATTCTTTTATGACTTAGATTTTATATTTTACATAAAAAATATTAAAACTTTAATTAGTTTATTGGTTTGTTTGCATAAGAAAGCTTATTAAATATTAAACATAAACAAAATTTATGATAAGGACTAAATTATTACAAATTTTAAAGTATGAACACAAATTTTAAAGTAATGATCAATTAAATTGCTACATAGTAAAGTTTAAGGACTAATTTGTTATAAAATTGAAACTTTACTAATTTGTTATAAAATTGAAAATACAGTATTAAATCATTACAAACGAAAGTTTAAAAACTAAATTAATTACTTTCATTAAGTTTAGTGATGAAAATTAAAATTAAAGTGGTTTTTAACCTTACAATTTTTCTCAAACTCATAATAATAAACGAATTTGCGACATTTTTAAACTGCCGTTAATAAGTAAATAATGACAATTATTTGTTATCATAATCTAAAATATGATAGTTATTTGTTGTCATAAAATAGTAATTAATGAGATTTATTTTCTGTCATGAAAAACTTATTATGACAGTTTTTGATAACTGTCATGGAAGGACTTTTCATGACTCCCGCTTCTATAACTGTAAATAACTGTCACGGATTTTACTCGCGACAGAAAATAACTGTCGTCGTAGACCATTTTTGTTGTAGTGGATCACTTCACCACTTAGTGTGTATATCCAGTAAGGTTTCTATGTATACCCTTCCTTGAACATCAAACAACTCCATTTCTAGCTTGTGTTAAGACATTGCGAACTCTAAAAGGTTTTCCAATTCAGATACGGAGGTAATGATAGAGAATATTACTTTAATTGGGTCGGATGATGAAAAACGTTAAGGTTTGGTCTAGCAATGAACATAGGAATTTGGTTCCAATGTAACCACTTTGTTTGGCAAGGAAACAAGGATGTCCAAAATTTGATTGCATCTTGGATTGTGCTCCATTCAATTTAAGACATGTTATTTTGAAGTTTTTTATCCATCCATCTAATATTGTTGTCTCATTTATATCAAGTCCACTAGCCCCCCAAGCCTCCAACTACTTCATCTCTGCCAATTACCATACCACAATTAATTTTCTCTAATCCAATAAAGCCCTATTCTCCTGTTAATCAATTTTTACCATTTTTATTGCAACTCCAAATAATTTGAAAAGAGAGAAGATTATACAATGATGAGAAAATCTATAGAACAATATATATTGAGAAAGTTCTTGAAGAAAGAAATAAATACTTACATTGAAAGTAAATAAACCCTAAATCCCTAAAGATAAGAAAAGAGACGAAAGAACCAGTTGGAAAATAAGACAAGGAAGAAAAATGATACATTAGCATACAAAGATGTAGTTGTAGAAAAAACACCGAACCTGATACCCCCTAACGTAACCCCCTATCCTTGGATTTCCTAATTGAGGGATTTCCTATCTTTGGGCCCCGAGGAAAGAGTGGACTACTTCACCAAGTTCACTACTTACAATCCAGGGGCTCAAACACTACTAACAAACAACTTAAAAATTATTACCCACAAAAATAGAAAGGATCAAGATTCGTAAAATACATGTTTCTTCGCGATGTAGTGAAGAGTTTAGGGGGTGATGGTGGTGCCGAGGTCAGGTATTTGGCGCAAGTTAATAGAAGGAATGAAGTAGATGTTACATATTGTATGTTAGTGTAACCCTCTTTCACATAACAGTAAGAAAACGATTTAAAATTAAATTATTTTTTTTTAAAAAAAAAAACACCTATGTTACATTTTGAAGAGCAACCTTCTTTATCAGCACATCCTTTGTAATCCTGTAAAGTTTTTATCTTTTGCACCAAAAATGCTTGTAGGTAGCATATCAAACAAGCGTTCATTAGTATGTAAGTAACCTAAAAGTTAACAATATCATACTATTTTCTGGCCTTGGAGAGAAGGATTCGCACTCCAACATACTTATTAACCCAATCAAAGTTGTCGTACATGTCGACAAGTGTCTGTCCATTTACTTGAATATAGTTGAGGTATTTGGGGGGTTTTTAGTAGCTCTCTAAAGCCAAGCAACACCCCATAGAAGCTCATCCTGAAATGCAAAACACTAAAACCCTAAAACCCTAAAACCCTAAAATCCTAAACCCTAAAACCCGAAAATCCTAATCCCTAAAAACCCCAACCCTAAACCCTAAAACTCCAACCCTAAAACCCTAAAACCCTAAAACCGAAACCCTAAACCTTGCAAATTTAACAATTAGATTCAAAATAATTAAGTATATAACAACATTTTAAAAAAATTGCAAAAATAAAAAAAAAAATTGTCAAATTCTATCAATGATATAAGTCTATCACCGATAGACCAATATGGTCTATCACTCATAGATCATAGAAAGTCTATCAGCCATACAAGTCTATCATGGATAGTTTTGCTATATTTATTAAAAATATTTACATATCCTTAATTATTATTAGTAAAATACTTCTTAATTATAATTTCCCTTCTCATTCTGTAACAGTGGGCTTTGCATTGGAAGGTGGGCTTTATCCAATGTTGTGAGGGGTAAGTGGGTTGAGTTTGTTCCGTGTTGGCTTTGCCAGGCCTGTTATCATTAGTTCTGTGGTGTAACCCAGTTGGGTCTTCATTAGTTCTGTGGCTTTGGATTGTTTGTTAAAAAAAAAAAAAAAAACTCTCCCTCCCAGCTCTCTCGCCTCGTCTGGCCACATAGCTGCCGCTGCACCTCCGTCCGACGTTCGCCCAACACCGCAGTCGCACGCTGGTCGTTTTCCATCTCCGCCGGAGTCGCACATCGGGACAGAATTGAAACAATATTATCCCAGACATCATTTTATCTGAATTGGGCTACAAGCTTACGACGGACCAATTAGTGAATCCTTCTGGACTCATACCACAAGTTTTGCGAGTCCCTGAACGCAGCAAGTGTGGTAATTTCCCGTGTACTTCCCATGTGATTTCGATCTGGAATTCGTATATGTATATTCTGAGGACTAATGGAGATTAAACTCGAGGAAACTTTTGCACATTTCGGAGTTCCAGCCTCCGATTTGTTCATTATTATTTTTTATTTATCTTTTAATTACAGCAAATATAGTTGTGATTGAATCTGTAGGACTATTTTTCTTCAATTGCGGTAGCCGCGAGCTTGTCGTTTTCTTCAAAATTTTCTGTCTTGGACAGTCGATTACCGAGACTTATTCGTTGTGGTTATCAGTGTCGCTTTTGACTTTTCTCTTGTAGAATCATTACATGTTGAAAATTGTGGAAACTGTTTTCATTTAATTCTTTTTTTCCTCACAGTATCGATGCTACATTACAGTTGATTCTACATTATACTGCCAACTAACGAACTCATATATATCTGTAGAAAGATGGTCGATCATTAAAAATTGTAAATAGAGTTTGTTTATGATCGTATAATGATAAATTCTGTGGGGGTTTGTTTAGAATTTAGTTGAGATGCACAGTCCGGAGAAATTGGATGACGATTATTCTGCCAATGAGGACAGCAACGTCTCAGCTGAATTGGAGACTTCAATTACTCTCAATGGTGATCTCCAGGAAGGAAATGATAGTGAAAATAAGAACTTAGGAAATTCTAATGCTCTAGCAAATGGGCTCTCTTCCATGCTTATCAACATCATAAGGGATTTTGACTCGAAAGCTGATGATACTCTTAAAAGCCAGAACCATCTTTCATCTTCCCTTGACCGTCTTACTACAGGTAAAATAAATTACTTCTACGTTGACTAGTTATTCCATAGCTTTGAAGATTCTGTCACTTGCTAGGTTTAAGGGAAGCTTATGCATCATTAATGGTTTTCTCTAATAATGATTACCTTTTCTCTTGGCTTATATGCAAAAATGCAGCTTCTGAAGTTCATAACCTTTTCAATGTTGTGAAAAGTTATTAGTTTAACTGTTAACAGAACTGGATCAATTACTTGAAGATGCACCTTTTCCATTCATCATGCAGCATGCCTCAAGGATATCTAATGTAAGAAAGAGAGTTTTGTCACTGAATTCCATCCTAAGAACTATACAACGAAGAATGGATAACATAGATCGGGCAATCACGATGGGCAATCTACCAGGTGATTGACTTTGCTCTTCAATAGCCTCAATTTTACTGTCTTTTTATGACTTCTAGTTTAATGCAAACTTATTGGATAATATTATTGTTTGTCTAGTTTTTTTTACGGGAAATATTCCATCAGAATTTCATTAATAATATGAAATTACAAAAGAGCAAGTATGCCTTGTAGGATTACATAAAGCTATTCCTATGAAAAAGGTTGTAATCACAAAAAGAGGGTGTGAATTTACACCAAGTGAGCAATGTTTACCAAAGGTGATAAAAAAAAGTGAACGAAATCTCTCTTTGGCTACAAAGATACGATGATTTTGTTCGTTCAGATAATCCAAAAAGTCGGCTTTGGTGATGAAGGTCCATAATAGTTATTTTTTATCTTTGAACGGATGGCTAATAAGGAGCATATTCAATAGGATGATTGGGAAGACCATATGATAAGTGAAGCATGATAGTTATTTAACCAGAAGAACTGAGCATAATTATTGAAAGGAGAGACAAATAGCACACACCAATTTACGTGGAAACTCGAGTACCGGGAGAAAACCACGATTGTTTGTTGTTATTATTTTCTAATGAATAATACAATAGATACAGGGGAGAATAAATAGAGTATACAAGGGAATAAAAAAGGAAAATATTTAGGAAATAAGGAAAATATTCTCGTAATCTTTCCATAAATATTCTAGGATTCTAACAAGGAAATTATTTAGAAAATAAGGAAGGGATTCTAACACTCCCCCTCAAGTTGGGACGTAAATATCAACGAAGCCCAACTTACTAACACAAAAGTCGAAGTTTGGTCTGAGAAGCCCCTTGGTAAGAACATTAGCAACCTGTTGACTCGAAGGGATTGCTAACAACCCTGTTCAACATGATAGAACTAAACATGTTGGGATTGATCGGCATTTCATGTTGAACAGGCTCTGATGAAGATCCGACAAGACTTTCTGAAGTCAAATTTCCTCGCATATTCCCAAATTCATAGCTCTATATTTGGCCTCAGCGCTGCTTCTGGCCACATCACTTTGCTTCTTACTCCTCCAAGTTACCAGATTGCCCCAAACAAAGGTACAATAATTGGAGGTAGACTTTCCGTCAACAACAGATCTTGCCCAATATGAGTCAGTATATGCCTCAATGGTCTTTCTGTCTGTTTTTCTAAACATCAGCTCTTTACTAGGTGTTGATTTCAAATATGTCAAAATTCGGTTGACAGCTTTCATATGTTCCTCATAAGGAACATGCATAAACTTGCTGACAACACTCACATGATAGGAAATATCAGGACGAGTATGGGATAAGTAAATTAATTTATCCACGAGGCGCTAATATTGTTCTTTATCAGCTGGAACTTGATCATCGAAGTTTCCTAGTTTACAGTTGAATTCAATAGGAGTGTCAGAAGGACGACATCCCAACATACCTGTCTCAGTTAGCAAATCAATGGTGTATTTCCTCTGAGACACGGAGATACCTTCTTTAGATCTGGCCACTTCTACTCCAAGGAAATATTTCAGATTTCCCAGATCCTTGATTTCAAATTCATCACCCATTCCTGTTTTAGTTGACTGATTTTTGCTTGATCATCTCTAGTCAAAACAATGATAGTTATTCTTTTCAAGAGCTTTCATTTCTTCCATGATAGCATTCTTCTATTCAGGACACTCTAACACAGTGTGAATATTTTTCGGTATTGTGGTAGAGTCAAGGCTGGCAGCAAAAGCTCTAAATTGTGGTGGGAGATTCTCATGACACATAATTACATATGGAGTGCTTTGTGCAGGACCTTGTACCTTTCCTCGGTGCAATAGGAAGATCAAGAGATGAATCATACCTGCTACTATTTTCAGTATGTTCAGCAACAACCTCGTTTCAATAATTTTGTCCTCTCTATCTATAATGGCCTCATCAATACTGCCCTGCTCACCCATATTTTCCAGAATAGTTGTCCCAGACTTGTCATTCTCACATGTTCTGCTATTACTATTTGAATTAATTGAATCAGTCATACATTGATCTCTTATTGGTTCAGAATCCTGCACTTGAGCCGTCTGAACAATAGGAGACTCAACTTCCTTTATGAGATTCCTCCTATAGTGGTTTTCCAAGGAACTGATTTGTTGGTAGGACTGTATTGTGAGGGCTAGGGTCAGGTAAGGTAACCACAGTAGGATAAGAAGACTCTAAAGGAAGTATATAGTTAGACTCTTCACTCACATTCTCCCACTGAAGTAGGCTAATGGGAAAAAAGGACGATTTTCAATAAATATGACATCCATGGTGACAAAGTACTTACGTGAAGATGGATGAAAACATTTATAGCCTTGTTGGTGGAGAGGATATGTTGGAAGTCAATTTTCCAGCAAGGTTGTTTAGAATATGTGATCACTATATTGATAGTAATAGGGCTTACAATATAGAAATCGAATTGAACAAAAAGATCAATTCGATGAAACAAACAGAAAATAAACTCACACTCTGTTATTCTCTCTTTCAAGAATATACAGAAATGATTTCCTCCACAAAATACCCAATGCCCTCTCTCTCTCTTCCACTTCTTATTTATATTCTCCCTCCCACTCACTGTGGTCCCCTCCTAGTCAGTTACATATTAACTAACTCACTCTCCCGCCTATTTTCTATTTTATTTCTCCTCCTACTATACTGGTGGATTATTGGTGGTCTAACATTGCATTCCCGGTCCAGTTTCACCTTGTTCTCAAGGTAGAAAAAAGACTACTGAAAATCGTCATAATTCTCCCAAGTGGCCTCATGTCTTGGCAATCCCTTCCAGCTTGTTAAAACCTCATAAACGCCTTTACTATTCTTTTGATATCCATAAATCTCATCAGGTACAACAGTCCATTCATGGTTTTCAGTAAAAAAGGGTACCCACTCCACCTTATCTTTGCATTCCCCAAAGGCTTTTTTCAACTGTGAAATATGGAACACTGGATGTATTGTTGCTGAAGTAGGGAGTTTGAGTTTATATGCTCCAAAACCAATCTTCTTCAGAATATGATAAGGATCGAAGTACTTAGGGGACAACTTCTCATTCCTTCTTTTTCGCATAGAAACCTGTCGGTAGGGTCTGATTTTTAAGAAGATCATATCTCCTTCTTCAAATTCTACATGTCTTCTCTTCATATCTGCATAACTCTTCATCTTTTCTTGAGCTATTCGCAAATGCTCCTTCAAAGTACCCCAATGCTACATCCCTTTCTTTAAGTTGCTCATCAAGCATGGAGTTCGGAGTCTCTCTGTCTCCATAGTAAATAAGGGCCGGTGGCGTTCTTCCATAGACAGCTTGAAAAGGAGTCACACCCAAGATCGATGGTATGTAGTATTATACCAATATTCAGCCCAACGAATCCACTTCACCCACTCTTTCGGTCTCTCTCCACAAAAACAATGCAAATAGATTTCAACAGATTTATTGACAATCTCTATTTGCCCATCCGTTTGTGGATGATTAGCTGTACTCCTATTCA
Organism: Cucumis sativus; assembly: GCF_000004075.3. NCBI lineage: Eukaryota > Viridiplantae > Streptophyta > Magnoliopsida > Cucurbitales > Cucurbitaceae > Cucumis > Cucumis sativus. Next base: position 22,353,863 of record NC_026658.2, read on the forward strand.
ACTTGGTACCTGCTAACCGAAATAACTCTCTCCAAAAGTTACTCATAAATATTTTGTCACGATTGGATACAGTGGATTGGGGAAACCCATGTAGTCTTACTACTTCCTTAATAAACAACTCAGCCACCACTTTAGCATCGAACATATGTTTTAGACTTAGGAAATGGCCATATTTACTAAACCGATCCACCACCACCAAGATAACTTCATACCCCACGACTTTGGCAGCCTTTCAATGAAATCCATTGAAATATCTTCCCACACTCTACTTGGAATCTCCAACGGAACTAGTAATCCCGCAGGTGTAAGAGTCGATGCCTTATTTCTTTGGCAAATAGCACATTCTTCGCAGTATTTTTTAACTTCTGATTTCATGCCATCCCAAAGCAGCTCTCTGGTCAATCTCTTGTATGTTCTTAAGAATCTCGAATGGCCTCCAAGGATAGAATCATAATAGGTATGCATAATGTTAGGAATCAATAAAGAATTCTTTGCAATCACCAACCTTCCTTTATAATATATAAGTATCCCCTGTAGTAAGGAATAATTTTTAACTTCTTCTTCATTCTGTAGCTTCATGATTATTTCTTTCAATTTCCCATCCCTCTCTACCTCCTCCTTAATAGTTTTCAGATCAATCAACGTCGGGGTCATTAATTGATTACGGAATATCGTAGGTGGTACTCGAGATAGAGCATCTGCTGCCTTATTTTCCAAGTCGGTCTTATATACTACCTCGAAGGAATAGCCAAGCAATTTTGCAATCCCCTTCTGATATTGTGGCTGTATCACCCTTTGTTAAAGTAAAAATTTAAGAAAATACTGGTCAGTCTTGACTATGAACTGCGTTCCGATCAAATATGGCCGCCAACGTTGCACCGCCAACACTACTGCCATCAACTCCCTCTCATAAACCGGCTTGGCTCAGTCCCTCATTGCCAACGTGTGGCTACAGAAAGCAATAGGTCTCTTGTTCTGCATCAGCACCGCTCCCACTCCATACCCAGATGCGTATGTTTCTACTTCAAACAGTATATTGAAATCGAGTAAAGCTAATACTGGCAGAGTCATCATAATGCCCGGTAACTTTAGGAAAGCTTTCTGAGCCTCACCATTCCATTTAAAAGACCCCAACTTTAATAACTTAGTTAAAAGTGCTGCAATTGAACCATAATGTTGTACAAATCGTCAATAATACCCGGTCAGTCCCAAAAATTCCCGAACTTCTCGTACATTTGTTGGAATTGGTCATTGCTTGATAGATCTTATCTTCTCCGGATCTACCTCTACTCCTTCCTCAGACAAAATATGGCCTAAATACTCCACTTTCGTATATGCGAAACTACACTTCTTTTTGTTAGCATACAACTTGTGAGTTCTCAACACTTCTAATACAAACTCCACATGTTGACAATGTTCTTCTACCCCTCTACTATAAATCAGGAAACCATCAAAGAAGACAAGGACAAATTTCCTCAAATATGATATGAAAATACTGTTCATTAAGGACTGAAAAGTTGTTGGTGCATTAGTTAGCCCAAAAGGTATTACTAGAAATTCATAATGTTGTGTTCTAAATGCTGTTTTTTCTATATCTTGGTTACACATCCTAATTTGGTGATAACCAAATTTAAGATCAATTTTAGAAAAAAAAATTGCACCATTTAATTCATCAAACAACTCCTCAATAACAGGGATAGGGAACTTATCTGGAATTGTTACGTTATTGAGCGCCGGGGTAGTCAACACAAAACCTCCAACTCCCATCTTTTTTTTCTCACCAAAAGCACCGGACTCGAATAAGGACTTGTACTGGGACGAATAATTCCAGACGATAATATTTCATCTACTAGTTTCTCCATCTCTTCCTTCTGTTGAAACATGTACCTATACGGTCTAACGTTTACTAGATCTGTTCCTCCCTTCAGGTGTATATAATGCTTGATATCCCTCCTTGGGGGTAATTCTTCCGGCCACTCGAACACATCCTTATACCGTGCTAACACAGATTGAACTTTCTCCTGCCTTGTACTTGCCGTTTCCTCTTCCTGTCGGCCAATATCAATAATCCTTGCTTCCAAGGCTCTTCATTCCACCAAATATCCTTGGTCCGAATCGGTCTAAGACTTCTTCAAACTCTTCAAACTAACTTGAGTGTTTGTTACATTGGATCCCCCTTAATTATCACCTTCCTGTTTTCATGAAAGAAGGTCATGGTAAGGTTTTTCCAATCCATTTCAGTGACCCCTAAGAAGTATAGTCATTGCATCCCAAGTATTACATCCACCCCTCCTAACTCCAATGGCAAAAAATTCTCTATTACTTCCCAACCGTCAAGGTCAACTTCCACCTTCTCACATATCCCCTTCCCTTTAATGGTAGTTCCCGATCCAAGAATAACTCCATAATTGGAGGTATCCTTTGTGTTCAACTTCAGCATTGACACCAACTTGTCTGAAATAAAATTATGCGTGGCTATGCAGTCGATCAACACAATGACTTCCCTTCCTTGAATTTTTCCTCTAACTTTCATGGTACCAGGATTCATCAGCCCCACCATCGAATTAATACATAATTCGACTACCCCTTCTATTTTGCTTTTCAACTCCATAGTGCACAACTCCTTTTGGCTCATATACGTTTTCCTCTATAATTTATTCTTCTACGTTATCTGCTCTGACCAGAAACATTCGTAGCTCCCTTGTTTCTTTTGCCTTACATTTATGCCCCGAGTAGTATTTCTCATCACATTTAAAACACAATCCATTCTCTCTCCTGGCCTGAAATTCGGCATCTGATAAACGCTTAGATGGCCCTTCCTTTTTATTCTCATTGGTCGTTGATCTTCTCAATGTAATGGTTCTTATCATAAATACAGTGTTACCTCTGTTTTCGTGATAATTATTTGTAGCATTCGACTTAGTATGAACATAGGGGTAATTTGGGAATTTCGTTCCAACATATCCTGGTAAATTTGCTTCCCTCCTTAAAATCTCCCTATTCTCTACCATCTGAGCGTACTGCATCATTTTTTATAACCCCACCGGTTGACAAAACTCTACTTCTACCTTGATCCACGGTAACAACCATAACTCTCTCATAAAGGTTTCTTCCACAATTTTCTTCTGAATATTCGATAAAGTGGCAACCAATTTATCGAAAAGATTCTGATATTCATCTGCAACCAATTTAAACGAATTTCTTTTACTTTCCAGGCAATTAAAAATCTATGTACATATGATAGTGAAGGTTCACATGTATTCACCCTCCAGTCATAGATTGATAATTTGTAATTCGTTAGAAACTCTTAGTGAATTTCTCTTTTTTTTTTTAACTGTAAAAACTTAAGCAAATTCTTGTAATGTTTTCTACCTCATCCTTGTAATTGGCCTTTCCTTAATTTTCAAAGGTTTAAATCTCCATGCCCAAACATCTATTGTCAAATTAAAAGGAATAGAGTTGAATTTTAGGAAAGCTTGTACTAATTCTAGTGGAGTTATATCTCTTAAATAGTAAACTAGAGCCTTGTGTTTTCATGGCTTTTATGGATATACATACCCACATGCATATCCACATGCATACGCACATACGCACATACATACATCATACACATACGCACATACATACATCATACACATATACATATATACACACACATACATATACATATACATATATATATATATATATATATAATATAGTATTCACTTTTGCCAATTATTGTGGAATGAAATACTCCCTCAGATTAATGTGTCATAATTTGGATCCTCACCATTGCTTGTTTTCTGATTAGCAGTCCACAACTAGTAGGTGTTAGACATCCATTTTATGGTTCATTTAGTTGATATCTCCAAGTTATCTATTTTGTTGACTCATTATGTGAGGGTTCTATTTATTTTGGAAATATTAATAAGGGCTTTGTGGTAATTATCTAAGTGTGCTTTTGGTTATAAACGGAGGGTGTTAGGTGTCATAACCGCAACCTTTCAAACACGAAACGAGCGATTGTGCGGCACTTGTTCGATCCTATCAACAAGTTAGCCGATCAAAATCTGAAATTCGTAGACAAACTTAACGTACGATTCAACCTCCCCTCACGTTTTTGGAAAATGTTTTATAGAATGTGGGAGAGAAATAAATTCATTAAAATTGTTGTTAAAACAAGCATTGAAGATTGTCAATTGCAATAAGAAAGCATAAATTGCAAAGAGTGCGACAAGGCTTGGACGGAGATTCAACTACTATGTATCCCCTATAGTACATTTTGAACATTTTCAACTCTGGTAGGCTTGCATATGAAAATGCCGAAACGTCACACCTATGCTTTATGACTTAAAATGAAAGCAACTAGCTAAAATATGTACAAAACATAAAGACAAGATAAATTGGGGGTATTCGAAGCATACAGCCATAGGTAAACACACCCTGGACAAGTATGTCCGTTGGACTAGGGACCTTAGAAGGGAGGAGTGGTTTTGGCATTATCTAGTTTTGGGACCTTGAGAAAGAGATATCCCTCCCGAAATGCAATTGCAATATTGTAGTTTTCTTTTATGTTAGTACGTTGTGATTTGAGTGAACTAGGTTTTGAGGGAGATCTCAAGTCGAATGGTGAAAGTACTTTGAATTGCTTGTTTGTGTTGTAGTTCTTAATATTACAATATGTTTGTTTGTTACCTATATATTTTCTTTATATGAATACCTAACGCATTGTCACTAATATACTCGTTGTTACTGTCTACAGATACTCGTTCCTCTCACAGTTCCTCACAGCCTTAAGATTGTACATACTTGCAAGTCCTCTCTCTCTTCTACATGCACATTATTTATGATAACGTATAGGGTGGGAAATGCAAGTTCATGTCTACTAAGCTATGCTCATATTAACTAACAATCTTGAATATACTACTTGCTTAAATTATACATTTGTAAGTTTTAGTACCCTCCTACACCATATTTACTTGAGTTGTGAGCGAGCTTTTTTCCTTACAAATTGTGTCCGTTCATACAAATTCTTTTATTTAGTAAGAGGAGAAAGTTGGGTAAAATAAGAATTTTCATTCTAATTCTTGTAGAATAAAATGCATTTATGATAAGCATGCAAAGCAAACCATTGTTGGGTTGTAAAGACGATTCTTGCCTAAGAAGCACATGACACAAACATAGATACGATAAGATACAATGATCTGCCAGTTTTTTAAATAATAGGATACAGACAAGTTGGAGATTTACTATCTTTTAAAATTAATTTTTTTATAATATATGTAAATTTGTCACAAAATAAATGCTCTTCATTTCCTAAATAATAATAATAATAATAAAACTAAATGTTCTTCACTAAAAAAGATATAAAATGTCATGTGTCATGAGTCATTGTCAAGTCAATACTTAATCATTGTAGTTTGTAGCGGTATAAAACATATTATGTGTATCCAATATTCAATCTATACCTAAGCTAGCACAATAGAAAATGGAAAGTGATTTTTCATATAAAATAATAAAATATTAACGACTAATAAAACTCTGTCATTAAAGTTTCTTCCTTCTCTCATTGGAGTTCTTCATGGCGAAAGATTCGATATTAAAAAGTCAATCTGGTGTGAACACATCAAAAGAAGCTGAGAATCACAATTGATGAGGAAAGAGAAGGATATGATTGTGACCCTTTCAATTTCCAACGAGAATTCAAGAATAAATTTTTCCAATGAAGAGCAACGGTCTCCTCCCTCTCCTCTCATTTTCTTTTCTTCGGATATTTATGTTATGATAGGTTGTAGAGAGCAAGAGAGAGAAAACAAAGTGGTTAGATTTTTAATGTTATGACATAATGTTATCGAATAAGTGTTCCCAACGTATCCAAATGAATCAGTGTCCCCCAAGTATATGACATCGATACAACCTCTCTAATATGAAGTGTTCCTACTTATTAGATCATTGCAACTAGAAACACCTCAAAGATAAATAGAATGGGTAGTGGTTAGTGGTTAGGTTGCAAAGAAATGCTAAGGTTATTGGGTGCTAGAAGCCTAAATCTAGATTTTTTAATTAGGGTCAAAATTCTTGGCTTGCAACAGGTAACAAAATGCCAATAGTGAATATATAATAGAAATAATACAAAGTTGAAAATAGTCACATATTTACTTATTAGTTTAAACAAAAATTTTGTTTTTTTATTTAGAATATTATTTAAAACTTTTGTAAAATTTATGATTTTAGACAAAGTTTGAATATCTATTTTTTTTTGGTCGTGGGTCATTGAAATATAGAATTTTGATTGCATTTTTTAGTAGGATCAAGGGCAAAGGGAAAAGGTTGTTAATAAAACAAGCAAATAAAAGTATGGGTATAAGTGTTCTTCTCTTGTAATAATTTGTCAATCATTTCTAACTTGGTATATTTTTCAATCTAACCAACACTTCATATACGACACTAATTTAGGTGTTAAAAAAGTAGTTGAAAATCGAATCAATTGACAAATCGAATTGCAACCGAACTGAAATCAAATGCATGCAGTTCAATTCAATTTGTGTTAAATTGAAACTGCTTTGTATGCGGTTCAATTCGATTAAGATATTAAACCAATTTTAAAAATCGAATTGAACCGCTTTATTTTAAAAATATATACACACATATACAATTAAATATACAAGTATAAGTGTTTACGTGCCACCTAGGGTTTCTTCACCATCTTCATTCTTATCTCTTTCACTCGTTCATTGTGGTTCTGCTCTTTGTTTTCTTTTTTTTTTTAGTAATGATCTTACTGTTCACACGAGATTTTGAATAGATGTAATTCATGGAATTGAACTTTGATATATTGATGAATATTGTGATTACAATCTCTAGTATTTACTCATTTGATATTTTCTCTCGAATACAAGTTAAAACTTAGAACTTCTTGATCTTCGGTCTTCCGAATGTTGTTGTTGTAAGTCGATTTAAACTTTGATCTTCTGAAATCCAATGAAAGTTTAACCTTCCAAGTCTTCAATCTTTCAGAAGTTGTTGATCTCGAGGTTGATACGAACTTGCACGTCTTGAGAGCTTGTAGAAGTTTGAATCTTCGATTCTTCAGAGTTTTAGTACTTCAGAGCTTCAAATCTTTCTTCAACTAAAGACCTCCTCAAATGAGTGGCAAAACTCTCTATTTATAGAGAAACTTCATAGGTTTTAAGTGGGCTTGGACCCATTTTCTTGATGGACTTAGATTTGGGCCTATTTGTCTTTTGGGCTTGACATGGATTGGGCCCATTTTCTTGGCGGGCTCGGGCCCTCTTGTTTGGTCCAATTTTTCATCAGGCTTAAAATTTATGCCTGGATATGAAAAAACTTGACTAACTAAATCCAATCAAATTATAATCATCATAACTTTGTTGTGATGGCGTGACGAAATTTAATTGATCGAAATTTCTTGTTCAACGCATACGTTCTCCCCTTCTCTCTCTCCCCCATTCAACTTTCTTCTTAAATCGTGAAATGAGTTTTTTTATGGATTTAAGCCAAAAGGTCAGTTTCATATCCCCTTCCACTTGAATCTTTGTTATTTTTTACTAATTCAATTTCTTTGTTTTAGGGACTTTTGCCCACCGATGCTAAATGTTATGTTCATTATAAGACTACCAAAACTCTTTTGTGGCGTGGAGGCCCTGCTAGACTTAACGTTCTTTCCGTTACTTATCTTTTCATTTTTTTTAATTCTTCATGTACAAATTAATTTAACCTATGTTTAATCGAATACTCGATTAGGTTGTTTCAGATGCTTTTTTTTTTTTTTTTTGGTGTAGTTTCAACTTTAAATTGAATCGAAACAAACGGTGAATATCTATAACACCAATCAACACTTCAACAATCAATTTGATGACTTTTACTAAAGGATATTAAATTAAATAAAAATACTTTATAACTAATATTATTTTTTTCATTTTTTTTGATATGCATGTAACTTTTGTAATCTCATTTCAAAGAGAAAAATATATATATATTTTAATTTAAATATGAAAGCCTTTTCAAAGTAGATAATGAATGATATATTAGGTTAAATTACAAATTTCGTTCTTAAACTTCTATAATTGTGTTTACGTGAATCTATAATTGTGTCTAGTAGGTGCCTGAATTTTAAAGAGTGTCTAATAAATATTTCACTTTCATTTAATTTTTTATTTCACTTTCATTTAATTTTTGTTTATTAAATATCCCAAAGTATTGTAATAAGTTAATAAATTGTGAAATTGATATTTTTAATTACAAGAGACATGGTGTATGTACAAATATATTTAAAATTGGACGTGGTTATCTCAATTTAAGGGTATGGTTATAAGTAATGTCATGCTCTTTTTTACCATATGGTGATAGTTGCAATCTGTTCGTCTATAATTGATTTAACATAATTAAAATGAATATTCTTTTTATAATTTTAAAGACTAAAATAACCTTCTGACTCCGTCAACACTCGATAGTAAGGTTTAGGGTTCTGATATCCTCTATAAATATGAATACGCCTTATTTTTGTTTGTTTCTTCCTATACTCTTCATCGTCATCCAGAGAGGGCTGAAGGATCGACCCTCCGCTGCTATTGTTGTTCTAAGACCAAGCCTGTTCGCCATCGATAATGAGAGCTAAGGTTCATCTTCCTTATTCTCTTTGTATTCTTTATCTTAAGTTTATTATATTCTCTCAACTTTTGCAATTTTCTCGCTGTTGTATGTATGGTTTGATGATTTAAACTACTACTTGTTATTCTGAGGTTGCATTTAAATTACTTGTTAATGTTTTTGGGGTTTATGATTTTGAAAACAATTTATGTTGTTTTTTTTTTTTTTTTTGCTGTTATCCTGGGATGCATTTTGGTGTTCGAGAGTATACTTCGTGTTTTAGGTCTAGCATTGTGATGGATGTGTATGTAACTTCGTAATTGCTTTTGTTTAGTCTTACTAAACCAAATTCTACCTATTTATTTTAGGGTTTCCTTCTGCCGATATCATAATATGGTGTAGGTTTAATGTTTATCCCCGATATTGCGAAGTTTAAAGGGTTAAGATTATATAAAATCATCGTAGAATTCGCGAGCGTTTTGTTGTTTTTTCTTTTGTTTTTGCCTTCCGTACTTCGGAATCTTCACACTCGTGTTTTCGAAGATTTTTACCTTTTTTATCTTAATTTTGAGTTCATAAGTTAAATATTTATCATATGCTTCCGGTGAATGGTTGTTCATGTGTTTTTTCTCATAAATCATGTGTAAATTGAGATGTATTTTGATTTCGTCCTCTTCTTTTGGGTATAAGTTCTTACTTTTTATAATGGGGGTTGTGAATGCCAGTGGAAGAAGAAGCGTATGAGGAGGCTCAAGAGAAAGCGCCGAAAGATGAGACAGAGGTCTAAGTAGTTGCAGATAACAGGAAAATGATCAAGCTTTCTCCTGAGAGTGGCTAAATACCTCCATTGTTGTCTTGCATTATTTGCTTGAAGGTGTGGAGGTTGTAGTTTTGTTCTTATGAAGTTAGTTTTACACCATTTCCTGTGGTTTTTATTACTTTGGACAAACCTATATGCTCTGACTCGTTTTTTGCTTAAGATTTGCTATAACTTATATTGTGCTTCTAATGCTTTTTCGAACTCGTTTCAGCAATTTAATAGCCTTTTTATTCAGACTGAATATCATTGTGTTGCCCTGTTAATGTGTCGATTGGTACCTTCTAAATATTTTACCTGCAACCTATCTCTTATAAACGTATTGTCCAATACTCTTGTCCTTATCCTTGCACTTGTTCCAAAGGATGAGTGAACGGATCATGTTAATTCAGTAAGTGCTCTTGAAAATACTTTGTTTAGTTTGATAGCACATCCTAGGCTTGACAAAGGAGTTCACTGCTATGAAGACTTGCCTATTGGTATCTTCCCGTAGCATTGCACAACTTGGCCCAGGAAGTAATGTACTTGTCGAACTTGTGGCCTTGGAAGTGTAATCTCCAAGAACAGAAGAGTGGATGTAAAACTGTCCTTGACCAAGGGTATATGCTTGTTGGAGAACCCGTATAACTCAAAAGAATGAGGTATTATGTTCACTAACATGTACATAGCTCGATTGGTTCAAAGTGTATACCTCTAATCTTAGAATCTCATGTTCATCTAGCAAAATAGCTTAGCCCACATAGTTAGGTGCCTTCGTCTTGATAGAACAAATCCAGTTAAAGAAAACAACCGTGGAAATTGTTTTATTAATACCAAACTAAAATTGTTGTTTTTTTTATTATTGTTATTATTGTTTCTGAATTTGCCTGATGGTAAATTGCAAGTTTTGTTGGTAGACTGTTCGAGGTTGTTTAATGAGCTTGATCTTCGCAGATTTTAAGTTTTTAATGTTGTATAATTTGTAGGATTGAATCAGATTCATATTGAATAATCTGTAGGCAGTGAAGATATAAAAATGACTATATTTGACATTGAATTTGGTAAAATAAAATAGTTGAATAATTGAAAAGTAAGATTATTTAGGGAACACATTTGAATGCAAAGACTACGACGGAATTATGTTGGATCAATACTCTGTTAGTGCAAGTCATCTTAAACCCTCAATACTTTGTTTTGAGTTTAACCAACTATGACTTGATGAAAGTCGAGAATGTCATCTCACTATTTGGATTCAAACCAATCAAACATCTCACGATTTGGACTCGAACCAATCAAACTACTATCCATTTAATAGATCATGAGTGGGTCTATTGTCCTCTGACAAAACGCAGCTCATAGGTTCCTTGAATCTTACTTGTCTTTCTAGTGAAAACGTTTCTAATAAAATAGTCACCATATTCCTATGAAATGTAAATTGATTATTTTTTCTTGTCATGTTAATCTTCTATTGAGAGATATAAAAGACATTAGTGGAACAAATTGCTTTGTTTTCCCCCTTTCAAGTTACCAACAGTCTAAATATTAATTTTAGGATTCATTTCATTATATTTTACATTCCAAACAAAGTTAGGATGGAGAAAAATCAGAACACGTCGGGTAACTATTTTTCAAAACAGATAAATTTTGTGAAAATTTGAAAAAAGTTCGTGGTTTCATGAGGCATACAATTCTTACATATCTACTTGTTCAATTAAATTTCAAAACTCTTAAATTTGTTAGGGGCTGTTAGATGCAAAACTAAAAGTTTAGGGACCTAAGTACTCTTTTGAAAAGTTTAGGAAGGGGAACACAAAAGTTGAGGAACTAAACTTGTAATTTAACCCAAAAAAAAAAAAAAAACTAAAATGTCCTTCAAGTTCTATTGCACCCATAATGAAACTCACCTACAAGCTTAAAATGCATTGATCTCAAAGCTTAGATTCTTCCCTTTCCTCACTTTCATCTGACTGTTTACCATAATTCAAAACGTCAGGCATTAAAGGCAAGGTCTAGAGAACTCTATGAATGTGAAGCAATAAAGAGACAGGAATTGGGAACCAGAACACATTGGCATAAGGTTTCCTTTCAACTACCAAAACTTTTGTAAGAATGAAATTGGCCACAGATGGGCAAAAAAACTCAATAGAAAGAGAAAGTAAAGAACTGGATGGAGTAATTTTATGTACATATAAGAAGCATAGTGAACTAAAAAACATGTACTCAGTTGTAAATAATGCAACTAAAAAAAACAGCACCCTCTTGTCAGATTCACAAGCTTTCAGTTGTCAGACAAAGTAATAAGATCAAACAAAATATGGGATGAGACGGATGTGGAAGTACCTTTTTCTTTACTTTTTTTTTTTTTTCTCTTTGTCATACTAACAATTACTTGATCTTCATGATGAACTGTCTGCCAGGTTTCCAATTGCTGGTAGCAAGTCAACTGAAATTATCACAATGGCAATTCATTTAAGTCATACTGCATTACAAGTCTTTCCACTGTGCTTTGATTTATAACATCCCTCAGTTGCAACTCTCTCAGTACTTCGGTTGCTAGATCCATCTCTTTTTCATGGATGATACCTTCCACAAGAATGGTGTATGTCGTTTCATTGGCCAGATAACCTTTACCAACCATTATTTCGAATACGTCCAAGGCCAAATCAGTTCTTCGAGATTTGCAGCAACCAAGAATGAGTGAATTGTAATTCTCAGTATCAAGCTTGATATTTTCCTCCATTACACTGAATATTTCAATTGCCTCATTCAACATACCCTCCATGCATAACCCTCGGATCAAAGACGAATAGGTAAAAGAATCGGGTGTAAACCCATACTTTGTCATTTCATAGAGAAGCTGGAATGCTGGATATGTGTTTCCTTTACGACACAGGCTGGTAATAACAATTTTATAGAATTCTTGAGTAGAGAAATGTTGCTTGTTGCCCAAACTCTGTATAATGGAGAATGCTTCTTGAACCATACCCTCTTCACAAAGTGTAGCAATGGCATTGTATGTTCCTTCATTCGGATTGCAATGCCTATACATCATTTGGTCCAGACACTTTACAACAAGATCTACTTTCCTATCTTTGCAAAGACGAGCAATTATCGGATTGTAGCTAGAAGCTGTTGGCTTGAATCGTGCCCTAATCATCTCTTCCAAAACCTCAAGAGCATGTTCTGTTCTGCCATGAAGAGTAAGTGAACCAATCAATATATTGTAAGTGACAGTTGAAGGGGATCGTTCATCGCCATCCATTTCAGCTAGAAGCACGTTTGCCTCTTCCCACCTCCCTTCATTGCACAAACTCCTTAGCAAGATATTATAACTGACAACATTTGGACTGAATCCCTTAGAAGGCAATTCCCTAAATAACTGCATGGCATCCTCTGTCCTACCTTCTTTGCACAACCCAGTCAACAAAACATTGTAGCTAACCAAGTTAGGTTTCCCACCCTTTGCAATTATCTCATCCAAAAGCTTACTTGCTTCATCAGCTCCTCTTTCCTTGTATGCAGCTTCAAGCAAAAAAGAGTATGTATAAGCATTAGGAACCAACCCCTTCTGGATTAATCTGTCTAAAAGTTGCAAGCTCTGAGTCAAGTTTCCATGCATACAAAGCCCTCTCACAAGTGAATTATAAGTAGCAGTGTTAGTAGGATAACCATATTCCTCCATTTTGTCCACTAGTTGCATTGCATAACCAACATTCCCTTTTCTACACAAAGAACTAACCAAAAAGGTATAAGATGCTGCATCTGGAATGATTCCAGACCCAATCATCATCTCCATTACCTTAATAGCTTTTCTCATCTTACATGTCTTACAGAGATCATACAATAACTGAGTTGCTTGAAATACATCAGGCTTTTGCCCCTTCTCAACCATGAACTCTAAATGAAAAAAAGCATCATTAAGTCTAAGTTCTTTACTCTTTTGATCAAGTTTCCCAATCTTCCAATTTGGAAGTGTGAAAATGGTGTCCTTTGGAGAAATGGTAATCTGGGTTGATGCTAAAACTTTAGAAAATCCCTTGTTAAGTGAGAGCTTCTGGATATTTGGGATATGGGAAAAGAACCCACATCCTCTTCTTGTGGTTTCTGGTGACGGGTTTGTAATTGGAGAAACTGTATTGAGCAGAGTCGCCATTGAGTGAAAGAAACTCAGAAGAATCCCACTTCTTCACAAGAATCGCTCTCTTTTTGGCATTTAATATCAGAACCAGAACTCTCAAATCAACGCCATGTTATAGGAACTTCTTCAATCGTCTAAAACTCGGTATAATCAAATGAAATTATAAGCAGAAGATAAATAGATTGAAAAAACCATAACATGCAGTGAATGAGAAATCAATCGCAAAGCGAATACCTCCCTTCGACTTCGAAAAGCAATGAATCTTGAAGAGCTGAAAATTGAAATCTCAGTACTAGGGTGGTTGGGTTTTGTAATAGATAACCCGTTTTTCCTTGTGAAGCTTTTGTTCAAATGACTTGGCTCCTCTCTCGACCAGACCCTCCACTTCTCGTTATCCAACCCTCTTCGAATCTCACGCTCCCTTCATATTGCGTTACAACACGCACTTACATTGACAATACGCGGGTTTTTCTCAAAGGGCCATTTGGGGAAAGGAAATGAGCAAGGGAGGAAAGGAATAAGAAAAATGGTGGATTAAGTGGAGGAAAGGATAGGATAGGAGATGGATCAAGTGAAATGATTACGAAGATTATTTATAATTATTGTTTGGAAGAATGATTATTTGGAAAAAAAAAATTGTATTATTTTCATTTGTGTAATTTTTTTATTTATATGTTAACTCCAATATAATAAAAAATACATAATTATTTTTTCTTGGAATTTTTTTTTTTTTTCACAAACCCAATACAAAATAAAAAATGTGCTAATATTTTTTTGCATTTGTGTAAATTGTTCGTACCCTAAAACCTCTACAACATAAAATTGTATTTAAATTTATTTTTTTAGTTAATTTAAGCGTTCATATAAATTTTGTATTGATTTTTTTTTTTTGATTTTGATAAATATTTTTTTACTTGTAATGTACACCTAATATACTTTGAAAAGTAAAGTTTTTTTTCCATTTGTACCATAGTTTTTTCTTTTCTTTTTAACAATAAATCAAGTACACAAAATAAGTGTATTAACTTTTTTTTATTATGTAAAATATGTTTATGAAATTTATATCGTAAATTCAATTCACACCGAAATTGTATTATTTAATTTTTCATTTGTCTTCAATTTGTAGTTCAATTTAATCCTTTAATCTAATACATTAATTAAAACATGTTCTTTTTTTTTAATTTATGGTAAATATTTATTTTTTTCTAGTGCAACCCCGCATGAGAAAGAAATTGAATTACATATGTTTTCAATGTGAGAAATGTTTATGGAATATTTTTCGTAAACCAAATACAAACAAAAAAATTGTATTTTTTTTTTTTTTGCGTTTGTCTAAACTTATTTATTTTGTTTGTACTATTTTTCAAAATGACGAAAAATTGTATTAAAATAATGTTATACTTCATTTCTGCTGTAACTCCAACACACAGCAAATATGTATTAATTTTTAAATTGATTTTGTATTAAAAAACATTTGGATCATACATACAATATACAATATAAACAAATTGTATTATTTTTTTTCATTTATGTAAAATATGTTTCTTCAAATTGTACCGTAAATATAATATATAAAAAAATGTATTTAAAGTTTGTATCATCAATATTTACAATAAAAAAATGTATTTGTTGTTTTTATTTTTTCTTTCATTTATTAATTTTTTTGTTCATAGAAACGATAAGTCTATAGAAGATGACTAATTCATTTGGCACAAAGAGAATGAAGAATAAGAGAGGGGGACTAATTTGTTTAGGAAAGAGAATAAATAAAAAGATTAATTTAGAGAGAAGAAGAAATAAATGAGGAAAGAGAAGGATTATATTGGAAAATGGATGAATTATGTTGGAAAATGAAAGGATTAAGTAGAAAAAATAGATAATAAATGAGGAAAAAGAAGAATAAGAGGATGAAGGGAAGTATTTTCCCTCTCCTTAATCCTTGCGCCAAACAAGGACTTGGTCCTTTCCTTTATTTTCTTTATAAAATATTCGTATTTATAAAATATAATAATAATAATATTTATAAAATATAATAAAATTTGACTATATTTTATAAATAATTTCATTAATTTTTGTTATTTACCATCATTTTTCTTTCTTAATATTTTTTTAAGTAAACATCAATCATCTTTAGTTCCTTTGCTTCAGTGCAAGCTCTATGATCTTAGTTTGAGACAAGTTTTGCCCTTCCAAATTGCTTTTTACCTGCCCTTTGCTAGGGTATTGCGTCAAAGACTGACGTTTTTTTGTGGGTTTAGAGAAAACAAAAAATGAGAAATAAAGGAAGGAGGACAATCATTAATCGTACCCATAAAACAAACATGGGTAATTTAGTCATGACTTAACAGTTGCTTACCTTACGTATTGTTTAGAGATCATGTACCATGTGATGAGTCATCAAATACAACTAGACACAGTGATCTCATAACATGTGATACGTGATTGATTTCCATGTTGTGGTATGTGATTACTTGCTATTGAATATAGCGATCACTTTTCACCGGGATGTGGTCATTAACATCTATTTAACAATCGGTATGCACTAATGCACTAGCATATGATCTTTAATCTAAGGTTAGCAATCGAGTTGATTCTTAGCTATGCGGTCGTTAAGTCTACGACTAAACATACCCTTTTATTCTTTTCCTGATTAAGATTGGATGATTGTTCTCTTTCTTTATTCTTTCTTCTTTTTTTTTTTTTTTTTTTTTTAGCCTTGCTCTAATCCCACCAAAAAAATATCACGTGTCAAATCGAGAGTGCAAAATTTGTACGTAAACAAAATGAATAAAAGTAATCGATGTTTACTTATTTTCATACTTAATACCGATGCAATAGCATTGAGTGCTGATGGTAGAAAATTGGGGACTAGTAAGTGTTCGTGTTGAATCAAGAATAATGGTATTGTGTTGAACGAAGTTTAATTTGGTAGTCGTTGAAGAGGAAGAAAAAGAAAGGCATAGGAGAGAGTAAGAGTAGTGCGTTTAATTTTGAGGGCAAATTTCATATTCCAAAACACTTTTCTAATAAAAGAAATATGCGTTTAGAATGTGCTTATTAAAAAGGTAAATTTTTTGCTATATTTTATAAATAATTGGTCAAATTTATCATTTTTGATAATTCTCTCTTTTGAAAACATGGATAATGAAATTATTTCAATCCACCGTTCGCGTTGATCTTAGAATTTTATTTTATTATTGGGGAATTGACAAAAATAGGCCAAAAATGGAGTAGATAAAGACTTTTAAGATTGATTGTAAAAAAGTTGACATTTAGGATAAATTGAAGGTGAAATGACGAAAATACCCTTATTTCAGATTAAACATTTCAATTTAAGAACCTGCGAGATGTCTGCGAGATGTTTGCGAGATAAAATAATAATAATAATAAATTGCTAACATCCTTTGAAACATCTCTAAAACAACCTTAAATCAACTTGATACATTTAAGATGCAAATATATATACATATAACACAATTTATATTCGGATTTTTAAAAAAAATAAAACAATTAAAACAATTTATTATTATTATTATTTTATCAAGCAAACATCTGGTAAACATCTCGCACACATCTCGCAGGTTCTTAAATTGAAAGGTTGAACATGAAATGAGGGTATTTTCGTCATTTTACCTCCAATTTGTCCTAAATGTCAACATTTTTACAATCAATCCTAAAAGTCTTTATCTACCCCATTTTTGGCCTATTTTTGTCAATTTCCCTTTATTATTTTGGTCAGTTTTAAACTTTAGTAAAAAAAATAAAACAGTTTGTTGAAATTCTTATGGATTATCAGAGAGACACGAAGGCAACGAGTCATCGCAATGAGACGTACCTGTCAATAACTCAGCGTGCGGCTTCTCTTCTTCGTGTCATCATATTCGCCTAATACGCCAATTCCAAAACCCAATCCGTCATCTCCAATATTAATCACGAGATACAGAGATCGTGCTGGAGTGAAGTGAATCAACAATAATGGCGAAGAGCAAAGACGATATAACATACGGTACTGCTCAAGCTAAATTATCCGAAGATGAAGCCCTAAGAGTCGCTTACAAGCACGGTACGCCGCTCGAATCGGGGAAAATTGCGGACTCCGATACTGTCGATCTGTTTTCCAGTGCACACAAAATTGCTCGAGATACTTCTGACGGTCGATCTTCCGCGGCCGCTACTCAATCAATTTCATCCAATCAGGTGCATCACAGCGGCGATGCTAATGATAAAGAAGCTGGGAAGGGGATGTGATACTGCCGATCCTTCCGCCGGGCGCCGGTTCGGTTGAATCGGAGCGGCGAGATGTTTGCTCTAGCTTAAGGAATCGCTACTCTTTGAGGTTTATAAGCAGGCAAAGAGTAATAAGTTTGTAGTTTGTAAGGATATACGTTGGGGAATTGATATGAATTCCGTTAGGACAAAAACTCAACATTTCTATTCTAGAAGTTTGATTTCGCTACCTTAATTTTGTTGATTTAAATTCGTTTTATCACAAAAATTTTAGATAGATTCTAAAAATCTTAAATAAAAATGATTTATTGTCATCTAACACTACTTTTTTATCATAAAAAGTTCAAACGAATTAATCCGGAAATGGAAATTAAAATTAAATTATACGAATTTAAAAATAGATATGGCAAAATAAAAAAACCAACCAAAAGATAATAAAAGAAAGGGAAAACGACTTCACAAAATAACTTTGATTTAAATTGTTCTCTATCAAGTTAAAAATTAAAATAAATGTTTTGTACAACTTTAATTAAATAAAACTTGATCAATTTGTATGAGTTTAATTTTGAGAAAATAAATTACTACGTAGTCATTGAAATTGATGATAAAATGAAATAAATAAAATATGATATTTTTATGGTGTGGTTGGATATCAAAATAAATTAAACAATTTTTAAATTAAATCATAAAATTGAACATTGTGTAAGAAAATATATTAAACAATTTTAAAATCAAATCAAAGAAATGAACATGAAGTCATTTGTGTAGTAACTCGCAACACTCATTAATTTTTTAAATGACCTTATTTTATCCTCGTTACTCTAATGTTTGAAGGAATGCTTTCATTTGAAAACAAGTGGATAATATTTTATCAATTAGATGACATTGAAGGAAATTTTATCACGTGAAAAAGTGAAAAATTAATACAAATTTTCAAAATTCGTCAAAATATTCAGAGAGACGACTTTGTTAACCCAAGATAAGAAATATTATTAAGATTCAAATGAGTAATCAACCACACTTTTAAAAGTTATAAGATAAATTTAATCAAAGACAAGCTCCCCTGAATTTGTGTTTGAACCTACTTAAAGATAAAACTCAGACTTCCACTAAATTTATTGACCGGATGAAGGAATGAAATTCTCATAGCGGAAGCGTGTGAACGTCGGACAAAAGAAATTCAACTTGAAACACAGAGAAAACACCTAAACATGCTCCTATGGAAGATAAGAAGAAAAGAAAATTAACATTTGTAGAACCTCCCAAGAAGTCTCGAACCTCCCAAGGAACACCACTAGCAGAACACCACAATCTTTCTTGTTATCTTCAAGATAAAAAAAAAACACAGAGAGTTTATGGGGCTCTGTGTTTTTGTTTTGTTTAAAATGAAAAATATTTACGGAGAAATTGTATATCATCTCTTAACTAAAAGATATGAAAGAGGAGATTGGGGAGGGAAGTTATCAAAATACTTTATTTCTTCCATAGTTATTCTTTTATTTAAATTAATATTAATATAAATTCAAATTATATTATATCTTATACAATACTAATTTTATATTATATCTTCTATAATATAACCAATTGTTTAGATCTTCTCGTATGATCTATAGTTCTAATATGAATCTAATTCATATTAATTTTTAATCTATAGTTTATTTATGAATCTTATTTATGTTATTATTATTTGAATCATATTCAAATATTAATTTATCTCATAAAACTTCATATTATAATGTATCGAATACATTATATTAATTGTATCATATACAATTTATTCATTTTAATCAATTTGAACGATTCAAATTAAACCAAAATAAATTTTATTTTTATTTATCTTTATTGAGCTAACAAGAGGACCTACATATTAAAGCTTCAATGATGTGAGATTAATTAATTAAACTTTTTAATTAAATTAATCATTATTCATTAACTATCAGTCATTCCACTAAAAACCAATAGTTGCACTCTTCTTACTGTAGATATTTTTTTGTGTCCATTAGATATAACCAATCAACAGTGCAATGACCCTTCACAAATTGCTCATAAGTACAGTTAGGGCAAAAATTACCGTTTTGTCTCTGTAGTTACATCTAATTCCTTAAGTACCACTAATCCCTCTAATGAACAATAGTTATAGTCCCACTATAACTAAACTCCTCTCGGGTCAAAAGAGGGTGTGGCGTCACATTGTTCAAGCCTTGGAATTAGCCCTTAAGAGAGCAATTTCTCTACTTACTCTATCTATAGAGAATGAGTGAATTATTTCTTGTGTAGTTGTGTTCCTAGCTCCCTAATCAAACGAATCCCAAAATGGTAGGCATATTGAGTCGGCGATATAGGTCACTCTCACCCATGCAAATCAAGTGACTGCATTCATAGGCGGGAGTTCACAACTCACTCAGGAATCAAGTCAAGTCACCTATGGTCATCTTGGTAAAATGTAGTCTCAACTAGTAACAATGTTGATAAGAGAGACTATTCATTTCATGGTCCGATCTTATACAAACTCTTTGTATAGAATACTCATGCTCTAATGTCTCGACATGAATAATTAGGATCAAATCATTTGTAGCACTTTAGAACAATTGTAACAACTACAAAACATGCCGTATTCGTAGTGTCACCAAAATAAAGTATCCAGCCTTATCCATCTACTACAGACCATTTAGGTTATCATTTAAACATGATCTACTTGTATGTCTCCACATACATGTTTACGTTACATAAGATAACATTGAATGTTAGTTTAATGGTTTTCTGGGTTAGTACAACTAAATGTCAAATAAAATAACACACTTTATTTTATTAGATAAATAAAATGTTTGTATAATATATACAATTACAAACTACAAAATCACAAGATTTAGGGCATTAATCCCAGCACCGGATACTCAATAAGATCATTGATCTCGACATAACTCAAAAGGTAACTAAAGCCACCTTCGACAACCTTATTCGATAAACAAATTTTTTTATGGTGTGGTTGGATAATTTAGTATGAACTTTTGTTTTGTGTGTTTTTGGGAGAGGTGGAATTATTTTTGCCTACCATTTACAAAAGATTTAAAATTCAAACTAAATCATATAATAAAATACAAAAGATCTAAATTTTTAAAACTTAAATTAAATCAAAACAAGATTAATTATCTCGTTTATAATTTAAAATTTAAAAACGATATGTTTAAAACACTTATAATTTGAAATTTATCAAATATTTAAAAAGTAGAAAAACATTTTTAAAAAATTTAGCAAGCATGAATGATTTGAAAAATCTATTTATAATTTTTAATTGATAAAACTATTTGAAAATTAATGTAATTGAAATAGAAATTTTTTGGAAGAATTGATAATTTTAATATAAGATTTGGTAAAGATGTTAAAGGAAATTAAAAAAGAAATAAATTTGGGTGTATAAATTTTGCAACAATATAATAGAAAAAAAAAGGTTGGAAAGAAAATGGAGTGAGAAAAGAAAGTTATAGACCGCCATCTTTCTTCTTTTATTTTTTTAAAATTTAAATAGGGGTAAGTCTCTCTTCCTTTTTTCTTTTTTTAAATAAATGTCAAAATCAACTCTATTTTCGTAAAAAATTTCAAAACAACAATATTTTGGTAATAAATTTTTAAAAAATGAATTATTATGGTATTTATCCCTAATTTTTCATATGTAAAATCTGTAAAATACTTTCTAACAAACAGAAAAATGGTAGGAAAGTACTTTTTGTAGTTACTTTGCATTCAGCTTCAAAGCGGTTCTTCAACTTCATTGATGTCCTCAAACTTCTCTCCACTTCTAATGTCTTTCGCCTCATAAAAACCGACGAATTCGATTGCCCATTCGACATGAGATCCTCCAAAGGTGGTGGTCGAGTTGAATCCTCCAGCCACATCCACACTCTTCATCGCCGTCTTCACGACGCTCTCAATCTCGGTACAAGGTCAGTTTTCCGCCTTCTTCAACGCCATAATTCACTCCCTGTGTTTCTTCTACTATTGCTCTGCGGGCCTTCTCGATGTGCTTCAGAATTGAATTTGTTGACTTGTCTGTCGATTACTGCTTTTGAACTTTTCTTTTGATCCTACTCTTATTCTAAATGTTAATTTAGTTTGGCTTCAAAGTCGATTGAAATCGTGACATCTTTGTGATTTTCCTGCCTCTTATCGAAGAAATGGCGTCGAAACCTTGGAATGCGATGTTGTGTGCTCCTTTTTTTATGTGATTAACTGTTTGAAGTTGTTACCGAAGGAAACTATTTAGGTGTTGTAATTTTACTCGGTTGATTAGTTTGTGTACACCGTAACTGTGGAATTATTGTTTTCCATGTCAGGTTTAATGAGCAAAACACGAGGAAATGGATGTGCTCGGATAATGAGGTACAGAGACATGTTGTTCGCTCCATTGCGGCATTTATTGAATCTGTTCCCAGGGAGGTGTGCTATCATCATCTCGTGAAGGTACTTATTGTTGTCTTTTAGATTTTGGAAATCCAATCAAGTACAATTGTTCATTGTGTACGATTTTTTTATAGTTGTTTAGAGCGCCATACTTTAGGAAAGTAATGGAGGACTCCATTTAAGTGACTCCGGGATTGCCCTCTGAACATAACTTTCTCTCAAGAATAGTAACATCAGATAAGTTTTTTGGACTGAAATTGGGTAAATGAAAACCTAAATCTCTATGGTTATTGATATTCACATCCCAGGATCATAGAATACTCTGATTAGAGCAGTTACTAATGATCTTTATTACAAGCCTTTGCCATTAACCAACTCACACATGATATTCACATCCCACAATTAAATTGCAGTTCTTTTTGTTTTTTAATAAAGGGGTCAAGCAATCATCTTTGGCTGCCTGTGGACAAAATTTTAAAAAGAACAAGGATGATCTTTTTCTTCCTATTTTCTCATATACTGCTGGTTATTTTTAAGCTTGTTCTGCTTAAAATTTAATAATTCGTTCAACACTGTAACTGCCCCTGTGTCAAGTATTATGTTATTAAGTTGACTGGTTCAAGTCTCTTTTATATTGATGGAAAGTTTTCATTTACGACCTATTTTGAGTTTTTTTGTTTTGTTTTGTTTTCTTCTTGTTCTCGGATGTTTATTTCCACCCCCTCTGTTTCTTTCAGGATTCTTTACCTGATATTGTTTATTCTTTGGTGTGGATTCTTGAAGATAAGAATGGGGCAGCTTCAAGTATAGCAGCTGATGTTGCTATAAAGCTGGTCAGTGCTATACCAAATGCACTGTTAAAACCTTTCATTTTGGATCTTTCTCATGCTCTTTCATGTTTGCTACCTGCTCATCAAATACAAATATCTGTAGCATGTGCTACAGCACTGAATTTGATTATTTCGAATGTACCAAGTAAAAATGAGGAAGCACTTTGGGAGATCCTAAAAAAGTCAGAAGTTGTTCCTCATTTGATTGGCATCATTAGAAACTTTTCTGGAGCTGTGAACCCAGTTGAATGTGTTCAACCTCTTTTTTCTCTTTTAAGTACAATACTCTGTCGGTGGCCTCTCTCTAGGTTTCCAGTTTGGAGTGATGCTAAATTGATGGAAGCTTTGTATGATATATATGTCAAGCCAGACTTTTCAGTTAGAGCTGAAGTTTTGAAGTTGTATTCTGCAATAGGTAATGAATAGTGGATTTTTCCTACTTTGAGTTTGCAGAATGGTAATTGAGAAACATTTGTCAATTTCCTTTGCAGCTTTATGTGGTATTGGGGCAAAGAAGCTTTTAGAGCGTGGAGAAGGAATTCTGCAGGAAATGGTGGAGTGCATGGGCCACTCACGCCCTCATCATGTTAGGATTGAAGCATTTAGACTTGCACAATGTATAGTGGTTAGAACTAAGAAGTATTAAGATGTTCATTTGACATAGTACTGAATGAATATGTATTCTCTGCTTAAAACTTATTTTGTGACATTTCTTGCTCAGATAAATGAGGAGATCGGTTTGAAAGGGATGAGTTCGTGTTGTGAACCAGTTGTCAAGGCCATAATAAATGCAATGGTTGAATGTAATTTGCCGCCTGAAATGGTTACCAATCAGCAGATATGCTTGCTCGAGGAGGCCTGTCGCTTGGTGGCCTTAATCACTCGTTGGGCTGGCCAGCATCAAAACTATTTTTGGAAACATGGAATTGACAGGGCTCTTCTTTGTCTTCTACTTGGAAAGTGTCCCAAACAGTTATATGAATGCATTTTGTTGTTGGAAGACCAGATACACATTGTTCAAGATGGTCTTAAATCAAATTGTTTTCCTGGATTGAGGGTACATATCTGGGAAATTCTTGGTTGGCTTGCAACAAACTTTAATGAAGATGTCTACCTGAACAAAAGTTCAAATGGACTCCTAATTGACGTACTCCTATTGTGTGCCTGGTACCGTTACTCTGTACTTGTGGAGTTTTACTTTATTATATACCTAATTCTTTTGTGCTATTTTACTTTCATCGTTGACTTGGTTCTTAAAAATCCTTTTATTGACAGTTTGGAATTCACTGAATTATTTATGGGTTGGCGTCAAATATGTCAAAGCGATGTTGTCAATGCCTCCAAAAATGAATCAACATTGAGAGCAATTATGATGATGATTTATTCTCCTTCCAATTATATTGCATCGAAGACTACGTCTATGTTAACAAAGATGCTAGAGCCAAATAAATCATATTTGAGGGACTTCCGGCATACCCTAACAGGCATTTCATGTGGGATAATTTCTGGAATGCCAAATATTCTTATAGTCACGAACTTATTGTGTTTAATATGTTGTGTAGGGCTGCCACAGTATACAATGTGGGACAAGAATGCAGAAGGAAGGAAGGCAATAGTCTCCTTTGTTAAATGGTGCTTGAGTAATGAAGTCCATTTAGATAGGTTGAGCTATTCTCCTCATTTGCATTTTAACTTTCATGAGAGAGCTTGTTGTCAGGGGCCTAGCAAAGAATGGGAGGGAAGAAATGTCCTGCTTTTATATAGTTTTGTGGGCCTGGCTCAGTTAATACAATTGGGTTCCTTGACAAACGAAAGAGACACATCTTTTTTATCAATTGGATTTACTGAAGATGGGTTAATAAGTCAGCTTCAGGATATCTGCAGTGGTTGTTACTCTCCTGGACTGAAGTGGTATGCTGCACATATCCTTAGTTTAATGGGATTCTATGGATTTCCTAGTAAATTTGGGAACAAGATTGCAAGAGCACTTGAAGGGTGTGCGTATTCAGACATTCGTTTCATTCACACAAATGGGAAGTCTATAAATGTCCATGGTGTGATTCTTGCAGCTCGGTGTGCATCACTGCTGCCTCCTAACCGGCTACCTGTTAATGAGAAAGATCCTAATTATTCGTCCTTCACAGACAAAAACTCATCTGTAAAGATACAGAAAGAGGTCTGTCTATCTTCGCATGTTGACAATGATGCAATGGCGAAGTTACTGGAGTATGTTTACAGAGGATACCTACAAGCAGGGGAGGAACTTGCAAAAAAGTTGAGAAGTCTTGCCAAACATTGTAGAATACAGACTCTGGTGCATATACTTTGTAGAAGAAGGCCGAAGTGGGGGACACCTTTTCCCATCTTTAATCTTGTTGCGGCTCTTGGTCCAGTCGGACATCATTTCTCGTAGGTTTTCAATTTTCTTCAAGTAGAGTAAGTTTGCATATGATGAGTATATATTTTATAAGAAAATAATAAGTTCTTCTCTACAAGTATTCGATAATAGCTGACCATCTTTGATCATCACACAAAACATTTTTTCATGTATTGGCCACTAGATTAGTTTGAATCTTCAGCCTTGTGCTTATATTCACTTCTGAGGATTATATTTTTTTGTTGAAAAATGTAAACCGGGTAGAACATCATTGAGTATCTGTTATTGACCATTGACCGTGTGTTTTTCTATATTTCACATCATCCAACACAAGATAGTTTATTACATTATTTGATTAAGGTCAAAGCCAATAAATTGGTCTCGTTGTTTGGGCAGAGAAAATTTCATATAGGGAACATATTTTAACTTTCTTCCTCCATGTTTATTTTTTCTCCAAAAAAAATACTAAGACCAATTTTTTTTTCAGGGACATCATCTTGGAGGCAAAATCAACTAAGCAGACAAGTTGGAAATGTGATTTTTGTGCTTTATATGTGCCGCATATGCATGTTCATAAAGTAATCTTGTGGTTAAGTTGTGACTATCTTAGAGCCTTGTTACAATCAGGAATGAAAGAAAGGTACATGCTCATTACATTTAGTATATACACAACCATAAAGAGGGACTATAGTGTGGTTTCCAATTTAGTGAACATAAAATAAAATATTATAGTCTGTGTTCTTTTATTAGTTATATTCTTTGGTCAATTCACACTTTATCTCAATTAAAGAACCAAGGTAAGATAAAATATACTTTCAGTTATTGGATTTGTAAGAGATCTGTTGTCTTGTAGTGTAGTGTAGGAAAAGATGAACTTGTCTATTACATAGATTAAAGATTGCACGATTGTTAAGTTTTCAAATAATCATTGCCGTCAGGACATGCAGTTTGATCAAGTTTTATACATGGACTACTATTCCCAAATTATTGTATGAGAGAGCCTTTACGTTTTTTATTATAGAAATATGGTTTATAAAACTTTTCATCTCTTAAAATTTTGAAAGCGATGAGTCATTAGTTCTGAGAAGTACGATCTAGTAAGTGGTATGGAGAGAACTTGGTGAACTTTCTTTTGAATGCAGTTCTAATTTTATTTTCCACTATTATAGGCCACAGCTAAAGGTTGTCTTTTCCTTTTTTTTTTTCTTTTCTTTTCCCGATAGCCACTCGGAAGTAATTAAGGTTCCTGTAAGTTGGGAAGCAATGGTTAAACTGGTGGAGTGGTTTTACTCAGATAAGCTGCCAGATCCTCCATCTGAGTGTCTATGGCATAATATGGATGACCAAGAAAAGTTGAATGAAGTCCAATCGTATGTAGAGCTTTGTTGGCTTGCCGAGTTCTGGTTTCTGGAAGATCTTCAGGAAGTGTGCTTGAATCTAATTGTATCTTGTCTCGAAATAGCCCGTCATTTGTCGGTCAATGTACTTCAAATGGCTGGAGATTTCTCGCTATGGAAGTTGGCTGAAATTGCAGCAGATATTATTGCTCCATTATATTCTCAACTCCGTAATTGTGGTGATCTTGAAGCACTTGATGAAAGGCTCCTGAGCATGATACGTGCCGCATCTGTTCGACTTTCTCAAGAGGGTAATTAATGCTCTGGGTAGAAGAGACACCACTAAGACTCTGTCGCATATGGTTTCCTGGATGGAAAAGTCCTCATAAATCTCATGCCCAACATTTTAAGTAAGCTGAAATATCTCTTATAATTAATACTAGTTTCTGTGCACACAATTTCACATTTTCACCACTCTCCTACCCATGGATTTAGGTGGAGCTCGTCATTGATGATAATTATATGAATCATGTCGAGGTTCAGACTTCACTATTAAAATGTATGTATTTTTCACTATACAGAGTGGCGGTAGTCTTGGTGGTCTTCAAGTCACAAAATTCTTATTCATTATTCTGTAGAATTGGAAATCCCTTTTGTAGCATCCACAAAAGGGGTTCTCTCTACTCGGCACTCAGGTTGTTCCCTTTTCTGTTTCCGATGACATTGGTGTTTTTTTGTCATTATTTTGAAAAACTAATAGAGAGAGTTGTATGTAGTTTGGTTCCCATGTAACTAGCAGTAGCTGATGTAGTCCCAATGCCACAAGTCGTTTGTGGGCTATAAATAAAAAGTCAACAATCAACTTCATGATTTTTTTTTTGCCATATCACTGTTCTCAAATATTTCTCATACAATACAGGAAATCGTACATGACGACATCGGGCATCCATAAAGAACCTGCTGATTGCATATCTCTGATAAATAGATAACTCATGGAAATTGAGGTCTGATCTCATGGAAAGCATGTACATACTCTGCGTTGAATATAATTATCCCAGAGTGTGGAAAGATCTCCTGTAGTTAGGTTGCCAAATAATACGATCAATGAAGGTACCCAAAACAGCTATTTTCTCTCTAACTTTATGTTTTATTTGAATGCAGCAGAATGTAAATGCATACTGTTGCAATTCTGATCTCCTAACTTTTTACATTGATGTTTATTCCAGATAATACAAGTATGGCCTTCTCCTGTGTATTAAAATATTAGGTACTGTAGCATTGTGAAAAATAGTTCCTACGGTCTAATTTCAATATATGGTACATTGTTACCGTTGTCAATCAATGGGGGGAACATGAGCTTGAAAACATCGTCTCAGATCAACCAGTTTTCGTATATCTGCAGTCATTCAATGAGGTTATTTACTTGTTCTCTTGAATCCTTTTAATTCAATTTTTTCCTTCTCCATTTGACATTCAAAATTTCTTCAGTATATTGGCCATTGTGCGGACGAGAATTTTACTGTGCTGGGGATACCACGGTTGCGAAGCAATATCATTTGGCTTTTATTACATTCTCTTGGACGTGTGCTGCACTACGTGAAATGACTTGTGAGTCTCCTTCATAGCCCATCGTGACTTTTCTTTTTATTGCATATTGCCTTTAACTCTGGCAATAGTGTTAGATAATTAGGGACAAAACCTTATATTTTTTAATGTGAACTACTAGAATAAAATCTAAAACGACCACCTTCGGTGGAGAGTAGATTTGAAAATCAATGTAAAAGTATCTATAATGTTTTATGCAAAAATTTTGCTCCTCTTCCTTCTATTCACCCTTGTCCTCCACCCCAGGTAACATATTCTTTTGAGTTGCTGACACTGTTAGCCAGGATCAGCATGTTTATTTTTCAATTTGAACCATAATTTTTTTCTCCAAGTATTAAAAAATGTTACACTCATAATCCAATAGTTCAAAATTCGAACTTTTTGGTTGAGGTGAGTGTACACACTTTATGCAAGTTAAGTTAGTTAAGTTTGGCTCATAAAATCTATATATAAGTCATGTTGAGCGCACTTGGATTAGAGTGTAACATACAAAGTCCAAGCCTTAACTACCGCAGTCTCAGTCGCCTATGGTCAAGAGTATTACATGCTAACCTCTGATTTCTCCCTTTTTCTTTTTCTTCCTTCATCGTGCTTTCTGGTAGTTTTTATGGAATTCAATGGTTTTGTAGTTATTTTTATGAATTCTTTTGCGAAATTTAAAAGTAGTGTATTTTTGTCCCAAAAAAGATTCCAAAGCTAAAATACTGACTTTCATTGTAATCGAACCAAACCACGTATTCAATGGTAAACTTAAGGGTAGTTGAGTTGAGTAGTATAATTAAACATATTAAGGTTCATTGATTCTTTCTTTCGTGATCGCTTTAGATTAATTAAGTATAGGACTGACTTCCTGTAAGGGGTTCTTTTATATATATATATATTGTGTGTGTGTGTGTGTCCATTGCATTGCTGTAGAATTTATTAATAGCATTCTGTTAAATGTTTTCAGTTTCTGCTCTTACTCTATGGTTTGAATCTCTGTTCAAATCAAATTGGATTTGAAATCATTTGGAGTGTTTTGGAATCTATTAGAAGAACATAATTCAATTTCATTTGAATCGTTTTTTTAATATTCAAAATTTGTTAGATTTGGTAGGATTTCGAATCAAATTTAGCCTAATTTCATAATTATCCTTCCTAAAAAGTATAGCAAATAGTACAATTTAGGAGGGAAAAAACTAAAAATAAGCACAATGATAAAATATTTGTAAAAATAACAAATGTTGATGAGTGGTAGAAAAATTTAAAATGTCAACTTGAAAGTTATCATTCATTAGAGTAACTAATAGCACATTTCTAAACTTGAAAATTATCATTATAGTCTATTACACTAATAGAAACAATCAATCCAATCGACGGTAGTAACAAAGTTATCACTTAGAAGCACCTAAAATCGTAATTGCTTATATGCAATTATTAAACCATTTATGTAAGTGGTCTAAAAAGAATTCAATTTTTATAGAAGAGGGAGTGTGCCAAAAACTAAGCTGTTGACGCACTCCACTGCTTACCACTTTTTTCAAACTACAAAATGACTGATTGCTCATAATTTCTTTTTCTTAACATACTTCATAATAAAAGTATAGTAAATGAAAGTGAGGCCAAAAATGTTAGTTTTATCTTTCATCTATGATGCTAAACAAATAGATAAGGTTACTATTGTTGCTCGCTAGTATAATTATTTGGTTTCATCAATTCCAAATACTGCTCAGTTTCAATTCATTTTCATTTTCTAAAATTTGGAAGTCTATTTCCTCACCTTTTGGAACATAGTTAGAAATCACTTAGTTCTCTAAACTTTAATAGAATTAAAATTAGTCCATAAACTTTAAATTTTCCTTTTTATAACAATTTAGTCCCCAAACACGTAATAATTTAGTTCTTGTAAAGATCTAATCTTTATTATTAAAATAAGTGAGTTAACAAGTTTTTTTTACTATAAACTCAATGATTTTATAAAACTCAACATCTGCATTATAAAATAGTAAAAATCAACCTACATTTTGTAGAATCTTGTTTCTTTAGGAATAAACTATTACAAATTTGAAAGAACAAATTTGAAAGAACAAGTACACCAACGATTAAATTGATACAACACTAAAATTAAATTAAAAGTATATGAGCTAAACCATTACAAATCAAAATTAAGAGACTATAGGACCAAAAATGTTTTTTAATTTCACAAATTTGATGGGCACAAGCTGGACTCGTGACCATAGTGCTATTCAAACAATAGTTTCATAAATAAACCTTAAAAGCAACCATAAGAACATATTATATCTAAGTCTTTGTTCCCACAACACCCAATTGAATTGATAGTGATATTCACAATCAGTAGCAAATATTACATGATAAAAATACAATAATTAATCCACAGAAAGCAAGAAAAGATGCATCACCTAAACCAAAAAGATGTTATTCCATTTTCCTCTAATCATTCATAGAAAAGATAAAAGAGCACAACATAATGTCCAAAATACAAATGACCCAAGAAAAAAAAAATTGTGGGAACAGTATTCCATCCTTGCAATCTTTTTTTCTTATAAAAAATACAAAGAAATAATAATAATAAAAATAAAAAAAGGTTCCCCATAAGATATATATGAATTCCCCCCCACTTCTTAGGGCTAAAAACAACCAACATCCAATTCCATATATATATGAATCAATCGAACTTTTCCTTTTCCTTTTCCTTTTCCACTTCTCTCTCTAGTGTGTTCATATAACTATAACATTTAAAAAAGAGTAGAATTTTTTTTAAACACAAACAATCCCACCACCTCCTCAGGTAAAATTAATAGGGAAGGACCTTGGGAAATTGGTCTCAAACCAACCCTGTACATTCTAAACCCTCAACCATCAACAAATATCATAGCTGAACCACCCACCATTCTCAAGATCATCATAATATTCTCTATCTAAACTTCTCCTACCAAACCCAGGAAAAAAGGAAAAAAAAAAAAAAAAAGAATGAAAGATAAAACCCAACATAACAATGGCTGTTGCTTATGAGCGTCAAATTTTTCGAAAGTAAAAACATGAGGAATAATTCTGAGTAGAATTGCTTTTTTTCTTTTTTCTTTTTTTGCATGCTCTCGCCGCCACTGTACCAAAAGAAAAAGAAATTTCAAGAGAGCAGTAGAGAGAGACCTCAAAATGGAGGAACGGGTTTCTTTGTTCTTCCATATTTGACGATGAGATTATTTTGAAAGCTTCTTCATTGGGATTGTATAATAAAGAGCCACGAGCTCTTACTCCTGATCATAAGGTGTTGCTTTCACCGCCACTGAGCTCGGTCATGCTTTGCTCGGCCACACTGTTGGCAAATCCACCAACAGGCATCGAGCGTTGGGCAAAGTTTAACAACATTTTCTTCTGGTAACCGTCGGTGTGGGGCAGACTTGCACGTAGTACTTCAACTGGCATTTCTCGACTCATGGCAGCGGC
The DNA here is from genome assembly GCF_000004075.3 of Cucumis sativus. Taxonomy (NCBI): domain Eukaryota; kingdom Viridiplantae; phylum Streptophyta; class Magnoliopsida; order Cucurbitales; family Cucurbitaceae; genus Cucumis; species Cucumis sativus. Next base: position 22,385,610 of record NC_026658.2, read on the forward strand.
AGCCTCTGAAGCAGCTGCTGCTGCATTTTGTTGAGAGTGTCTGACTAGTGATTGCATGATAGTGTCGTACTTGTTCACACAATACTTTGTAAGAATGTCGAAAAAATCATCAAAAGAAGCCTGCCAGAGAGATCGATGGGTAAGGTTATAGTTGCACGCAGCATTAGGATCGGTTAAGAGTAGTGTAGCTCTCTCAAGACAAGATTTCAAAATCAAGGACGCGCCATCTCCAGCAGGGGACCCCAGAGGGCGAAGTGGAGGTTGCTCTGAAGAACAAACTACGGCAGCAAGACATGCACTTATAGCTCCAAGATCCATACCATAGACTCGTAACGAAACAGTTCTTGCAAGCTCAGTAACGGAGTCTGCTGATGCAGGATCAGAAGGAACACTACCAAACAAGAATCTTAAGTGACGGAAAATGGCCATACAAACTATACGCATAAGCTCACCTCCTGGCACCAGCAGCTTAAGGTACTTCGTTATAAGCTTTAGACCCTTGGGAAGAGAAACCAACCTCAAGAAAACAAAATCATCTTTAGGAGCCAGCCCAACAGCATGACCATCTTTACTGAGTGGATCAACTATGTGAAACGATGATGCCAGTCCTTCCAACAGGACTTGGCGACGTCTTTTTAATTGAGCGCCACCGTCTTGGAACTGATTGAATTGCAGGAAACGATCGATATCATCCACATCAAGAAGTAGACAGTGACCATCCTCAATTGTAACTCTGGCTGCGAGCATAGGCTCCTGTTCAAGGGGCTTCTCAGAAACCTTTTGATCAGCGCTTCCACTACCACATGAACTTGGAGGATCAACTTCAAGAAGAGGTCGAGGTCTACGAATTGATGAAAATGGAACCCGACCAAGCGCTTCAACCTGAAGGAAAGCATGTGGCTCATTATTGGCCCGGGCACGTGGTGGAAGATCCCTTAGTTGATTAGGACAAAAATGATGCCTCAATTTTGCACCTGCAGATTTCCTTGACAGACAAGCCTGGTGATAGTAGTCATCTACATATGGATCGTTACTATGCGTTGCTGCGAGCTGCATTCTAACAATATTCTCTAATTCATCAGCTGTCATATACTTGGATCTGTAGAAAGGCCACCCAAATTCATTCCTAAAACTATGGGTCTCATAACCCTGATGGATAAGACGAGTATTCTGTCTACCTTTCTGAGACCTAGGCCTTTGATCCCTCATATCTGGTAGGCCAAGCATGGCTTCCAACTTGTTCATTAAATGGGGAGGACCCGAAGATGGGTGGGAATTAAAAAGATGGGACTGAAAACCAGGTAGAGAACCACCAAATGGAGGCTGAACAGGATGCTGCAACTTCTGCCGTTGCTGCGGTTGCTGTGGTGGTAACTGCGGAAATCCATTCTGATTTGATAACTGCTGAGGCAATAAATTGTTTAGGTGACTAGAATATTCTCCTGGAAGCATGCCAGTTTGGTTGACCCATTGGTTTTGTGGCCCACCGTTAATAGAGAGGCCAGAGTTAAGTTGCTGCATGTTTCCAAACCGTGAACCAGGATTAAAACCAGCAATCTGAGAGTTTGGAGGTGTGAGATTTGATGGAGATAATGATGCTACATGACGTCCACCAGGAACAAAAGGCATATTTAAATGGCTTGAATGCTGGTTTGGTGAAGCATGAGGAGATATTCCACTAGGAGGATATGAAGTCTTTGGCACCAAAATTGGCTCACTAGAGAACTGTTGGTGATATTGCTGCGGCTGATCAGGGTAAGATGATGTCCTATACAAAGATGTAGATTCTGCAAGAGAGGAAGAATGTGGATGTGATGACCATCTTTTGCCTTCCTGAGCACTTTCAACATACTGGCCAAGCCAATTAGAGAAACCCTCCTCGCGTGCCCATTCATTGACTGATGAACCTAGAAGAGTAGATGGTAAAAAAGACAAAAAGAAATCAATCAACAATTTGCAACAACAAAGTCGTGAACAAAGACGAACCAGTTGGCACAAATTACATACCATGATTAGCAGAAGAGAAAAAAGGCCCAAGTACCTAGCTTCTAAAAAACATTTCTAACACTACTAACATGTATAGCATCCAAGCTACAAATGCTCAAAATTAACATTTGCAAAAGGTCTAAGATCACTTTCTTCGAGTAAGAAGTTGACTTGCATCATGATTAAAAAGAACAAGGAGTAAAGTTGTACGAAGCACAAATTTGAAATTTCCCTTTAATTTTCCAACATAATTTTCTTCAAATGAAAGAGAACTTTAAAATGCAAATCTTCAGTGTCAAAATTTCTAGACCTGCCCTGATGGAAGGAGTTCAGAGCACCGAACTATGTTTTTCTGTGGCATAAAGCCATGATATGTAGACCATCTCAAAAAAAGCAAACTATTGTATCAGAACTATGACTTTACATGTGACCAACCTACTGGTATAGCATCACAAAGAGTTGACAGGCAAAACTCACTTTCTCTCAATAGACTTCCAATAACTCCTCTTGGCCTGCTAGCAAGCTCGTTCGCCTGGAACAATACAATAATAATAAAATCAAATATAGATAACAATAGATAAACAAAATGACATGCATGCAAGGAGTTCTAAAAATGCCCAATTGGAGGGAAAAAATATGCAACCACCAACTTCTTGTAAAACAAATCAATCTTCAGTTCCTCCAGATGGACAATGCCAAATCAAATTCCCTTCCTTAGTTCTCTCCCGAAGAAATTTCTACAAACTTTATACAGTATGGACCTTTATGTTGAAATGTTAGCAATTAATTATGTCCGTCCCACACAAAAAGCAAGGTAGTAAATCACTAGAAACAGGCATAATTTGATATTCCAAACTGAGTTGTTAAATTTTATTCCATCTGAAATAGCAATTGGTAGTCCAGACTCCTTCATCGTTGTCCTTTGAAAATTTGAGACAATAATAATAATATAAATTATACATGATAAGAAGCATAATTTCTCTGGGTAGAAGTGGTGGGGATCGAGCATTTGTCTTCAAGTAAGGTAACCAGTGTCTTCATTCATCAAACTATGTGCCGATTGGATTGGCAATATGTATAATTGTCAATTGTTGCTCATTAAAAGTTACATAGATAATTGAAACAACACACAACAATGATGATGTTAACTCGTATCTTAAACCCCCCCAATTACAAAGCGAACTATCTTCCTAGCTTAACACTGTGGAATACAAAATTCTGAGAAAGAAATGACCTAATGGATATGAAACTACTTGTGGAGTTGCAAATATACATAGAAAGCATTAACATTTCATTTTCTGAGGAAGATACAGATACAAAGTTTGAATAGAAAATCAGATTAGGAAGCTACTTCTAAGTTATAAACAAGAATAGCAGAAGGCCAGAGACTTTTACATTACTAACCTTTCCAAATGAAGAAACAGGATCGTCAATATCAGATGGAGGTCTAAAGTCCTCACTCTGCAAACCAAATGGAGAAGTTAGTTAAAACCAAGTGCATGGGACTTATGAATTATAAATGAATACCCAACAGGTTAGCTCTAAATATAAAATCAAATATTTTGTAACAGAGCAAGAAAAAATAACAGTACCCAAAATGCAACATGTGCAATAAGAGAACAAGAAATTAACCAGCTCACTCAAAGTGCATTAAAAAAATTTCAAGCTCACATCAACACCAGTTTTTCCCATCAAGACTACCATATGCAACTTCAAAAAAAAATATGCAAATTCAAAAGCTTACTATTAAATGAGATACAATCATGATTCCTATGGCCCATTTTTTTAAGTTGTCTGGCTTAATCTAAAACTGGTATGTGTTTCTGTTTTCTTTACGGAATAATAAGCCCAAAAGGATAGCACTGCTAAAATATCTACAAAATAAAAGAAACAAGATACTAATAGCACTAGTGTTAAGGAGCCAACGAGTCAAACTTTCATGAAGGGAAGATGAAAGAATCGAAAGGGGATACCCAAAAAAACCATATAGAAAACCCAGTCTTAAAAAAAGGCTCTGATCTGAGAAAATGAGACCTAAGGAATAATTATAAAACACTCGACCATAGAAACCCAAAGAGAACATTAACCCACAAAATGGCTCAAACGTCAGTAAACAAACAAACCTAAAAACAAGGATGATTGAATAAGAAACACCCCCATTATTGATCTGCCACACAACAAGTCTCACTTGAAAACAATTCAAAACTAACAAGGCAATTTAACATCTCCAATACATGTGATCAACATCATTAGACACTCTTCTACAAAGGATCCGATACCATGCCCCTATCAAAGAGGACGTCCTCAACACACAATCCTAGGCCTTAACATTACCACGAAACACCTGTCAAATAAAGAATTTGACAGTTGACCTGCATTTTATCATTCCAGCAAGGTAAAGATTGGATCACTAAAAAGGGGGGTCTAATCCTTCTAAAGGACTGTACTCCAAAGACCAATACCCTTCCTCCCCACACAGACTAAAAATTCAACATGTTCAAACTAAAAGAGACCCACAATGTTCATCATTTCTCTATCAGGCAACGGACGACATAACCCAAGAGAAAGAGAAGGGGCGCTAATAGAAGGTAACACAGGAGCCATCAAATGAAGCCCCTTGGAGGAAATATTGAAACAAGGAAATAACAAGCTAAGGGGTTTTGATTAGTTACAAAAGTGGCAAGGGGAGGAAAATTAAATTGAACAGAACCTCTACAACTTGGAGATACTTTCTGTGCTCCGTGACAAGTGAGCTGTCTTGGACAGTTATTTTAAATAAATAATCTAGATGGCAAGCTGGTTTTATTGCTATGTTGTTGAATATTTGCTTGCAAATAGATGGGAACAAACTGTTTGAGCATCATAGATCAGCGAAGTTGTTTGGTGTTTAACTTCTTCAACATGTTTCTCATAATTTCATGGTTATTGATTTCTCTGTTGAGTGATTTTGAAATTTTAAATTTCAGAACTTGTAGGGCATGGGATTTCACTTGGAATTCTAGTCAATCATATGCAACTACCAATCATTCTCAAAAGAAAACATGTGCATCCAGCTAAAAATAGGAAAATAACTGCACAGAACAAAGGAAATAACGAGTACCTCCTTATCAAACAAAAACTCCTCCTCCTCAATCCCAGTGGCAAGTGTATCCTCTTCATCTTCTAATCCCCCCAATTCAACCTCCTCCATGACATCCTTGCCAAAAAATGCATACTGTGATGCATCAAACAGAGCATCTTCTGCAACATTGAATATTAAATCACAATGCTTGCATCTTTATTATAGAATTAGAGATTAAAATATTTTTCAGATCTAATAAGATATAAATAAACAAATAAATGAAGTAAATGAAGTAAATGCAAGAAGCCAACCAAATAAAAGGACTGATAAAACGTCTAAAAATATTCGTCAAGAGTTCTCTCTACAGAATCAAGAGTTCTATTAAAGAATCAAATAAACCACCTCTATAGTTATCTCCCATTATTCTGGTGAAGTTTCAAAAAAGAAAAAGAAAACAACAATTTGAAATGCAGCTGCTGCAATAACACAAATAAACTCCATTGATTATCTAAACATTTACGTCATAAAACAACAGCCATTCCTCCTCGAAACCAAGAACGCTTCCCTTAAAGAAATGGACACGAAATTCATAGATAGAGAATTGAGAACCATCCGAGACAACTGCCATAATCCCCAACCAAATAGTTATCTACTTAATCCTTGACAATTGTTCCATCCCGATAACAAGACGAGGAAAAAATCCTGACATCCTTCAGAAGATTCATGGACACAATAGTTCAAAAATAATAAACACACAACAACTACCACCACTCAAGCTCAAATTTCTGAATTACCCACTTCATCTAGCCAACTTAAAAATAAAAAGAAGTTGAAACAAAATGGATCTGAAGTACCAAGGTTTCAAGAAGAAAAAAAATACCCGTGGAATTGGCTCCAAAACGCTTGAGATCCTCGGATGTAGATGCCACTTGGACTCTAGCTCCGTTACCAAAACCATCCATATCTGCGACTCTCAATTACTCGAGACGAAGAACAAGAACATGGAAATCGAATCTTAACCTTAATAAACAAGAAGAAGTACGCCGAAATAGGATCCGAAACTAAAGAAAATTAGCAACAAAGAGATAAAATCAAAAACCCTAACAGGTCAAAATCCTAGGGTTTGTGCGGAAATGGCCTGGAAAAAAGAAATTTCCCAAAAAAAATATGTACAACTTGATTGTAGAGTAATACTAGTGTGTCGTCCCCATGGATTGAGCTTGCTTTTGTCAGTGAAATGGCTTTTTTAAGGATTGAAATTGGAAAAAAATTGATCGGAGAGAGAAACCCAAATTTGGAATTGGAACCCTAAAAAGAGATAACGATTAGTGGGGGATTTTATTTGGGCGATTGAAAAAGATGGGTCCTCTTTCTTCTTCATTCTTCTTCTTTTCTTTCTTTCTTTTTTTTTTTTTTTTTTTTTTCTTTTTCTTTTAATTTTTTAATTTGTTTTATTTGTTTCTTAATTTTATTTTTCACAGATCATTGATTCATGGGATAACGAGATTTCTTACTGGAAATTCCTTTTTTTAAACCTTTTGTTATTCTTTTTATATTTTCCTTTAACAGTAATTCGTAAATATCTTAAAAGAAAATTGAGTTTTTTTTCTCATTCTTGTTTTTCTCTTTTGTCTTAATTTTTTAAAATTTTTATTTGGATTATTTTTAGATATTTTTTTTTGAAATAACGATATAAACCAACTTAGTTATAAATATAATAAAAAATACATTGATAAACATTGATAGGTGTCTCGCGAAGTACTCATGTTTTGGAAAGGGAAAGGTGTTAGACTACAGTGGAGTGGGCATGGTGGTCTTCAATGCGCCGTGGTCGTTTGGGCATGGTGAGGTCAAAAATAAAATATTTCTTTTATTAAAAGTTTTAGTTTACTTGACCTTTTCTTCGTGAACCGATCTCCACGCTCGATTACGTTTTCAATGGAATGACTTCATGTGTTACGCATAGAACGAACGCATTTTTGTGGTTGTTTTCATAATTACTTGCACAAACAAATACAAAGTTGTAGAACATCTTAAAGGGAGTGAGTTTCGCAACTCGATCCTTAACAAGTTTGTGTTTTTTACGTTTCTATGAATGACAGTTCATCTGATATTTTCAATAGATTCCTACAACAACAAAAACAAATAAACTTATACATGATAGTGAATTCAATTGTTTAGCCTCGTGATAGAGGGTAATTGATGCCAAATTTTGGCTAGAGAGGACGTACTTGACTAGCTTCCAAGTGACATCAGCAGTAAATTTGTAATTTTATGGAAAAGTAGACCTGCAAAAAAGAGAAAAAAAAAAAAGGCTATAGTGCCTGAATAAGAGAATTATATAATAACATAGTTTATGAAATAAACTAAAAATACAACCCAATATTAAAATATTACAAAAAATAACAAATTTGGGTGAGCCAAGTGGTAAAACTTTTTTAAAATGTTGAGTCTGCTCTTCCGTGCATGGTTTCCTTCTCTTTTTTCTCACTTTTCTTTCTCCATTGCATATGAATTTCAAGATAAAGGAGAACCAAGTTTGCCCTTCTCATGTGTGCTCTTTCTCCTTTCTTCTTTTCTTTCTTCTTCATTTTCTTTCTCCGTTGCATGTACTGTTCCAACTTTTCTCCCTCGCCTCTATCACTGCCACACATCATTGTCGCCTTGTTACCCTCCTATTTCTCTCCTGGCCTTGTTTGAACAACCATGGGATCCTAACCTCAACTAAATCGTCGTTCTCGACCATGCTGCCCAAACAATTTTCATTTTTTAAGGTCGCATTCTTGAACCTCTTGTTCTTAGTTGGACGGATTGACGGGTTGTGGATTTAGATCAGGGTTGATGGGGGTCAAGCTTCGACAACTAAATTTCATTTGGTACCACCAATTTCGCAACGAGTTAACTTAAAGTTAATGGTTCCATATATCGACTCTGATAACTTCCTAAATAATTTTGTATAGTCAATCATTGATAGTCACTATTAATGGCTATCATTCATAAAAGTTATTACTGATAGCCACTATTAATTAATTGAATATCGAGCCTTAGTGGCATTGAGTGACGAGTGCCATCGGGATGAAAACTTATGCTTATATATATATATAAATAACATATTAAAAAATAAAGTGGTTTAGTTCGATTTTATAATCTATTTAATCTTAATGCATGCATGCATTCGTTTTGGTTTGGTTTCGATTCAATTACCTTCGATTTGGATTTTAACCATTTTTTTTAACACCAGTAAGTCAGAATGTCGAAATTAGTCAAGATAGACAAAAATGATAGAAAGTAAAAATGTTGATTTTTTGTTTGAAAAGTCAAATTTTGACTTTGACTACATGACCATTTTGCCCTTTGACTAATGTTATTGGAAACATCAAACATTTTGTTGGATAATCACACTAACGCTTGTGGGCTATGTGTTACCTTATTGTGAGCCCACTAACATTTAGTGGGTGATGTGTTGGGAGGTTTTATTTAAATATTGTAAATGAAAGAAATATTTAGAGATTTATTGTAGTTTTAAAATTATTTATTATAATATCGTAGTTTTTAAATGACATGTTTAGTGGAGGGTTTATGGAGATTAGAGTTACCATAATCTTTCACTCCTTGTTTGAGGGAGGGTTAACATAAGAGGGGATTGGAGTTATCCTAATCTCCCTTATCCCATTTCAACCCCATAACCTATCATATCCTCATAACCCCCTGTTCACATAAGATTTTCGAAAAAAAAATTGATTTGTGGAGTTGAACTTGAATTGATGTTGTATTTGTGTTGATTTGATACGATGTAGTTCGATCTCTAGTATTTGATCCTCTGATTCTCTCTCGGTTTGAAGCTTACGCTTGATTTGAAGAAGCAGAGCACGTGATGTTCTTGAAATTGGAGTCTTGGAAGAAAGCTTGTATCTTTAAAGGAGCTTCAGTATTCAAGAGCGGTTGGCTTTAAGAGTTAGAGAGTCTTCTAACTCTCGGGAGAATTCTCTCTATATCTTCTAAAGTAAAAAAAAATTCAACCCTTACAAATGAGAATAACTTCTCTATTTATAGAGTTCTCTGGTGGCCTTTACGTAACTTAGTCTTAATCCTAAGTGTATTATGAATTTATGTTCACAAAAGATTGTCCTTTGATTTCTACAAGTGAGAGTGGTTATTGCCGACTCAATATGCTTATCATTTTGGAGACAAGACCAAGTGGAGAGCTGGAAACATAATTACACAATATGAAATTCACTCCTTCCCGACTTTAGGGTAAGTGTATGAGTATTCTCTTAAATGGTGTCTTTAGGACTTGAACAAATGACCCTACCTTATATATGACACGAGAGGGGTTTCTATTTATTGGTTGGATCATAAACAGATTGTTCATTAGAGGAGCACTGATATTTTAAGACTAGAAGTAACTTAGGATAAAATGAAATTTAATTTAGTCGGTGTTACGAACACTCGTGAAAGATTAACTTACTGGTATTAGTCTATATACGTAGAGACATAAATATATCTATAGTGAGAAGAGTTTAGTTGTGAGTCTTTAGTGGAATTTACACACAGTTAACGGATATTGATTAATGTGGTTAATGTGTTTAGCCATTTAATCTCAGATCGTTGTAGGTTCTGATCTGTAGGTCTATTAGGTCTTATTCCTAGATCGTAAAAGATAATGAAATTTATTTATATTTGTTGTAATTTGAAATGTTCCAATTTACTTTGGAAATTAGTATAATGTATGGTGATACATTATAATATAAAATTTATATTTTAATTAAATTTTATTATATAAATTTAATCTTGGATATGATTCAAAATTAATTAATGAGATAAAATATTTGAATTTGTTCAAATATTTGTTTAGTGTGAATTGGATTCATACTAAAATTATTGGTTAGGATATAAATTTATATTTGAATATGATTCAAATTTGAGTTAAATTATATTTAATTTAGTAATTAATTCTCAATTAATTAATAGTTTAGTTTAGTTTTATTTAATTATATTAAAACTATAAGATATACAATAGATATTTATTAAATATGATTTAAATGAAATATTAGTTAAATATGATTTAATTAATAATTAATTTGATATTTTTATTAATTTAATATTTTTAAATTAATAAAATCTCATAATTCTCTTATAAATACTCCGAAGAAAACATGTTTTTCAACCCAAGCTTTTGCCTCTGTACGAATTTTCGAAGAGATTTTCTCAAAAACTTTTTTTCATTCAAAGTGGTTCCCACAAACCAGTCTCATTCTAAAGGATAGGAAGGTCTCTCGCGAGTGGTGTTCCAAATTCGGTGATTTGTAGATTCCGAGACATCAACGAGAGTAAGTTACTATATTATGTAATTCTCTAATCTATAATTTGTTTAAGCATGGTTAACCTTAGTTTAAATTATAAGAAATTTTGTTTATGTAATTGTTTGTCAATGTACAATATTTTAAGTTTTTAATTAAATTTGACAAGGTCTCCGTAAAACCTTTGCTGCCAAGAGCTTTAATCTCTTCATCAAGAATATTTCTAGACGATCTTTGTATGGAAGGGGTTATCCATTAGCTACAAACTTGTATGCAATGCCCTTAATCCATGCAGGATAATATGGAGCATAGAGCCCATCCTTTTTTATGCATTGTAACTGAGATTGAAGACCCATTGTCCTCAAAATAGAAGTGGAATCATATGCTTATTGAAGAGCTTTTTTAGTTTCCAGATCTCATAGTTGAATTTGTATTTAGTGAGATAATAACGTAGAAACTCATAATGTTCTATTGGATCTTTGTAAAATCACATTGAGGATTAATTTAAGTTTGAAGAGAAACCGAGTATTATAAAGGTTGAGAAATGAGAAATGAAGGCATCTATGAACTCTCCAGCACCATAGGCAATAATAAAGTGAAGAAGTGCTTTTTTTCCTGAGTAAGTAGTTTTCATCAGTAAGCTTGATGGATAAAAGTTGGTTGAGTGAGGAAATCGAGTTTGTTTGTTGTGGTTGAGGGTATTAAGAGATATTTCAAGATCCATAATCTTCTTCTATTATTTTCCCATTATTGTAAGTTGATTCTATTATAATTTCTTACCATATTCATTCATTTGTAATTTGTATAAAGGTTGATTCTTATCAAATGAGAAAAGCAAGCAATACATAATTATTTCAAACCTTTTCATGGTATCAGAGTCTTCCCTAAACTAATTTACATACCTCTCATATCTCATATCTCTTCAATGGCCACCCCTGGCTCCCAATCTGATCCTATTGAATCTTCCAATCCTGTTCTCGAATCCTCACCAAATCCATCTGTTCCGACCTCTACTCTTTTCTTGCTATCCAACATCTGCAATCTTGTACCCATCCGACTGGACTCTATGAATTATGTTTTATGGAAATATCAAGTTTCCTCCATCCTCAAAGCTCATTCCCTCTTTGGTCACATTGATGATTCCCTTCCCTGCCCTCCAAAAAAATTATCATCGTCGACAGCTGGAACTAATCCTGAAATCAACCCTGAATATCTCCAATGACTATCCCGCGATCAAGCTCTTATTACCTTGATAAATGCCACTTTATCACCTTCTGCCCTTGCCCACGTTGTTGGCTCTGTCTCCTCCAAAGAATCGTGGTTGTCTCTAGAGAAACACTACTCCTCCAATACCATATTTAACATTCTTGATTTAAGGGTCAACACTCTACAACATAAAGAAAACTCCTTCTGAAAGCATTGAACAATATACCTCTTGTATTAAAGCCCTTGTCAATAAATTTGCTGTCGCATCCGTCTCTCTTGAAGATGAAGAAAATCTCATTCACACCCTAAATGGGCTCCTCGCTGCCTTCAACGCCTTTTGTACATCTATTTGAACCCACAACGACACCATCTCCCTTGAAGAACTTCACACTCTACTCATTTCAGAGGAATCAACTATGACTAAAACTTCAGCCATTGAAGCCATTCCTACAGCCATGGTTGGGTTCCAACCATCTCTACATAGCAGCAGCCACGAACGAGAAGGACGACGTTCTCATTCTACCGGTAACCTTAATTTTCATTCTTCCCCAAATCCATCCTCTCAATTAGCAGCAATGACGGTAAACTCTATACATTCTCAAACCTCGAATGAAAATACTAATAATTTCTGGTTATCTCAACCTATTCAACAATTATAATGGTGAGGCCATGGTTAATGTCACATTGGGTAATGGCTAACCTTTACATATTCAAAATATTGACAGTGGTAAACTCTCAATTCCCTCTCATACCTTTAATCTCTCCAAAATACTCCACACTCTTAAACTTGCTGCAAATCTATTATCTGTTCATAAATTTTGTCTTGACAATAACTGTATTCTTATTTTTGATACTGACTGGTTCCTCATATAGGATAAAGTCACTGGTCGTACTCTCTATACTGGTGAAAGCATCAATGGTCTCTATCATATTCCCAGTACTTCTACTTTATCCACATCTACCATGCATTCCAAATCTTTTAATTTTCATTTCGTTTTGGTCATCCTGCTCCAAAAATTCTTAATTCTATTTTATCTCGCATTGGTCTATCTATGTCATCTTCCATTTCTACTTGCAATTGCATTAGTTGTTTAAAGGCAAAAATGACAAAATTACCTTTTCCTATGTCTTTATCAACTTCTCTTACACCACTTGATCTTATTCATAGCGATGTATGGGGACCCTCTCCAATAATTTCTTCTAATGGAAATCGATATTATGTTAGTTTTATTGACAATTTTAACAAATTTACTTGGCTCTTTCCTATTGCTTACAAATTTGATGTTCCATCTATTATTAAAAAAATTGTTCCCTTTATTGAAAATCAAATATCTCAAAAAATGAAAAAATTTCGATCAGATAAAGTGGTGAATTTTGCAAGACCACCTTACAATTCTGTTTTGATTCCAAAGGTATTTCTCACCAAAAATCATGTCCTCATACTCCTAAACAAAATGGTATTGCTTAATGTAACCATCGTCACATTGTTGAAATTGTAATGTCTCTAATTTTTCATTCATTTGTTCCTCTGGAATTTAAACCTTATGTTTTCTCTACTGCAGTTTTTCTTATTAATCGAATGCATTATTCCTCACTTAAAATGTTATCACCATTTGAAATGTTTTTTGGTTATACTTCTGATTTGCATCATTTAAAAGTTTTTGGATGTGCATGTTATCCCCTTCTCAAGTCTTACACCAAACACAAACTTGAACCTAAAACCACACAACACGTGTTTTTAGGCTATCCTCACAATTTCAAAGGCTATATTTGTTACAACCCATTAACCAAACAAACCATAGTTTCACAACACGTCATCTTTCATCTTTCCTTATGCAAATTCCACCACCTCTTCCCCATCTCAACATCTATCTAATTCTGATCCAAGCCTATTACTTAACTTACTAAACATTCCACATCATACACCCTCAAATTCTGTCTCCATTCCAATATCCAAACCCCACCTCCTCACCCTCCCGTTGTTGACATTACTCACTCATCTTTTATGGATACTAATGTCAATTATCAGTCTTTGAACATTTCATCTATAGTCGATATAGGAAATGAGTTAAAGGCTGCCACAACCACCTTACATGTTCCATCTCCTCCTCGGAACACTCATGCTATGAAAACTCGAGCAAAATCAGGTATTTTAAAGCCAAAGGCTTTTCACATTACATTTTCTCTCCTGACTCCCACATTATGCACATACGCCTCTAAGTATCTCGAATGGTGAACTGCGATGTGTGAGGAATTCAATGCTCTTCAAGCACAAGGTACCTGGTCCTTGGTACTTCGACTTCCATCTATGAGTGTTGTTGGTTGTAAATGGGTGTTCAGAACAAAATATAATCCTGATGGATATAGGTAAAACAACACTTATGACAGAAAAAAAAAATTATGATGAAATTGGCAACATTTTATTAAGGAAAAATATGAATATTCATAAAAAAGATTAGAGTTAAGAAAAAAATAAAGAATTAATACTGTTAATATTAAGTTAGTTCTTTCGATTGTATGATCTAATATACTATTTTAAATTATATATATAGAATATTGTAAAAATCAAATAGTTAGTTTAAAAATAAACTATTTAAACTACATGCATATATATTGAATATTGTAATTCAAAATTTTAATATTTTATCATTTGCATATTATTTTTTTTAGAAAGTATGGATGATAAGAAAAAAAAAAGAAAGCATACTCTACTATTTCACAAAATGAAAGGAGAAGAACAATTGAATTGTCCATTCAATCAAGAAAAAAAAGACAACTCGAAGAAAGTGACAAGCAAAGTAATAGTAAAAGAAACGTAGATTTTAGTACGGTCGCACAAGAAACAACAAATGAAATCCTAGGTAATATTTTATTATTACATTACACCTTAAATTTCATATATATATAATATAATATATTTGAATGTGCTAACTATTTCACCTCGTTTGATGTTCAATAGGATCAAAAGCTTTAGAACGCCCGTTTCACTCTCCTATACACGAGCTTAAAAAGATAGTACATTTTGTAAGGCAATAAAATTTGAGCACGAGACTCCAACATTTTGTTGCTTCAATGACCATGTATAATTTTCAAACAATGAAATATTCTATTAAACATTTGAGTTAGTAAATGCATTCATTTGTAATAATAATTTTAAATAAACCATCCAGGTTCATCTTGCTGAAACAACAGTACATAAACACCTTGCTCATTTGTTCACAACACAGTCTGAAGAAGGAGTTTTGTGTAGGAAGAATATTCAGGCTTATAATAGTATTTTCTCTTTCACGTCATTTGGGGTCAATTTAGATAAAGATCTAGGTTCTTCACATAAAGGAGTCTACACATTTAGAGTACAAGGACAAATATATCATGACCTTCCAAGTTTATTGTCATATGAGAAGCCAATATTCTTTCAACTATACTTTTATGATACCAAGAATGAAATTCAAAATCGTATGGAAAAATTAAAAGATGTTGGGTTGAGCGAAAGTCTTACTCAAAGTTGGCAGAAGTTTTAAAAAACAATCCATATGCCAAATTTTTTAGAAGTTTAAAACATCTTCAATCTATTGAAGATGCTCATATTCATCTTGCAACAAATGTTCAAGTTGATCAACATGTCTATAATCTACCTGGAGTGTATCAAGTGGCTATTTGGATTGAAGGAAATAATAACAACATTCAATTTAAAAGAGATATAGTGGTACATGTTCATTCAGGAAAACGCCACAAAATACAACATTATTTTAGTTGTTATGATTCACTTCAACATCTTTTACTATTACCAAATGGAGAGGCTGGTTGGCATCAAGACATCAAAAGAAATGTAAGCAAAATTATGACGCTGGGTCAAATAAGATGTCGACAGAAGGAACATCAAATATTCAAAAAATCAACAGCATTGAAGATACAAAAAATAATGAAAATCAAGGTTCGTTTGCTTTGTCATTGTGATTTTTTTAAGAACCTATATGTGCTTTAATTTTTTGTGAGCATAATTTTCTTATTACATATAATTTCTTTATTCAACAATTTTGTAGGAATTTCAATACGTCGATCGCCCACAGTTTCGTGCACATAATATTATTGTTTTAAGTTGCAAATACGACCATCTACTAAATCAATATTGCTTATAGTCGGAAGACTATTCCAACAATATGTTGTTGATATGTACATAAAGCTTGAAACAACGAGACTTGATTTCTATAAAACACAACAATCACAAATTCGTTCGGAGTTGTATCAAGGGATCATTGATGTATTAAATGCAAGAGAAACAAGGGGAGACAAGGTTGGAAAACGTGTCATTCTACCTTCAACTTTTATTGGTGGTCCTAGAGACATGCGACGTCGATATTTAGATGCAATGACCTTAGTACAGCATTATGGGAAACCAAATCTTTTCATAACAATGACTTGCAATTCTGAATGGAAGGAAATAAGATAAGAACTTATGGAAGGACAACAATCTCACGATAGACCAAATCTAACTTCAAGAGTATTTAGAGGAAAGTTAATGGACTTAAAAAACCAAATTGTGCACAAAGAAATATTTGGAAAAGTTGCAGCGTTCGTATATGTGATTGAATTTCAAAAACGAGGTCTTCCACACCTACACATGTTGGTAATATTGAAAAGGGATTTCAAGATCATTAATGCTGACCAATATGATAAATATGTTCGCGCGAAAATTCCAAATATTCAAACAAATCCTGCACTTCACAATGCTGTTGTGAAGCATATGTTGCATGGCCCGTGTGGAGAAGATAACAAAAAGTGTTCGTGCATGATCAATAGAAATGTAGATTTCATTATCCTCGACAGTTTTCCTCGAAAACAATGCAAGGAGAGGATGTGTATCCAATATATAGAAGGAGAGACGACGGAACACATGTATTTATAATAATATTACTTTTTTATTGTTTTATATTTATTTCTCTATAATGTCTTTCATAATAGTGTTAATTCCCTCAATTTATTTGTTAAAAAATATATCTTTGCAATTATATCAGGTATAAATAAGAAAAAAGACATTTGATAATCGATGGGTTGTGCCTTATAATCCATACCTACTTTTGAGATACAATTGTCACATTAATGTTGAAATATGCTCGGGATTGAAAGTAGTTAAATATTTATACAAGTATATTTACAAGGGGCATGATAGAGCAGTTGTTTATATATCACATGATGGTGACAATAAATATATTGATGAAATAAGAGATTATCAAGATGCAAGATGGGTATCAACTCAAGAGGCATTATGAAGAATTTATGATTTTAAACTGAATGAGATATATCCTCTGGTTATAAACTTACAACATCACCTTCCAAATATGCATTGTGTTTCTTATTTGGAAAATCAAAATTTGAAGAAATTTATTCGTTGGGATCATGTCTAAAAAACAATGTCAACAGAGTACTTTCATATGTGTCAAACATTTGAAACAGCCCGAAATTTTTTATACAAAGAGTTTCCTGAACATTATGTATGGGACAAACAACTACTAATTTGGAAGGAGAAGAAAAAAGGAATAGTTATATCACGCATTGTAGGAGCAAATCCAAGGGAAGGAAAAAGATATTACTTGCGTTTGCTATTAAATCATGTTAGAGGATTGACGTCATTTGAGTCCTTATTGATAGTCAATGGAAAAAGAGTTCAAACATTTAAAGATTCAGCAAAAGAAAGAGGACTACTAGAATCTGATGAAAGTGTGACAAAATGTTTGGATGAAGTAGCTTTGTTTGAGATGCCTTATGTTTTTCGAAGACTTTTTGCAACAATCTTAGTGTATTGTGAACTTGTAGATGTTAGAAAACTGTGGAAAATATATTCTCATGAATTGTTACATGATTATAGAAAAGACGAGCCATATAATGTAGAATATCAATTGCAACACAGTTTAAGAGATATAAAAGTGTTCTTAGAGTCAATTGGCAAACAAATCACCGTGTATGATTTGCCTGAAATAAAACATATGGCAGAAGGTGGAAACAATTGCTATATAAAAGAAATAGTTGATGAAAAATCTATTGTAGTATCAGATGAATATATTCAAGCTCCTTCAAAGTTGAATGAAGACCAAAAGATTGCATACCATATTATTCTTGACATAATTGTGAGTAATAAAAGTGGTGTATTTTTTATTGATGGACAAGGAGGAACCGAGAAAACATTTTTGTATCGTGCTTTGTTAGCTACTATAAAATCAAAAAATATGATTGCAATTGCAACAACAACATCAGGCGTTGCTACTTTAGTTATGTCAGGGGACCGAACGACACATTCTAGATTTAATATACCATTAGAAACACATGAGTCATCTATATGCAATATTTCTAAGCAAAGTAACAAGGCATAATTGATCAAACAAGCAAAAGTAATAATTTGGGACGAGGTGCCAATGGCAAAAAAAGCCACAATAGAAGCAGTTGAACTTTTAGAGATATAATGGATAATCTAGAACCATTCGGTGGAAAAATGGTTGTGTTTGGAGGAGCTTTTCGACAAGTGTTACCTGTTGTCCCACGAGCTAGAAGACAACAAACTATTAATGAAAGTTTGGTAAAGTCGTACCTTTGGAATAAAATGGAGAAAATCCAACTGACTAAAAATATGAGAGCTCAAAGTGATACCCGTTTTGCAGAATATTTGTTGAAGATTGGAAATGGAACTAGACTGTCAACATACCAATATCACTGTTACATGTGCAAATGAAGAAGATTCAATATTGAAGTTATTGAATATTGTTTGTCCTAATCTCAACACGCATGCTACTTCAGCAGAATACATGACCAGTAGAGCAATTCTATCAACAACAAATGAGTATGTTGACCAATTCAATGAAAGAATGATTGAGTTGTTTCCTGGAAAAATGGAAGAATTCATGAGTTTTGATGAATCAATTGATGATACACATAATTATTATTAAGAGGAATTTCTCAACTCATTGTTGCCTGATGGTGTTCCTCCACACAAATTGTTTCTTAAAAAAGATTACCCAGTTATACTATTGAGAAACTTAGACCTAGGCAATGGTCTATGTAATGGAAGTAGAATGGTTTGTCGTGAGTTTCACAAAAATATAATTTATGCAGAAATTGTAATTGAACAAAATGAAGGAAAAAAAGTTTTTCTACCACGAATACCAATGAGTCTTGCAAACGACAAAGGGTATCCATTCAAGTTCAAGAGAAAACAGTTCCCAATAAGATTATGTTTTGCAATGACTATCAATAAGGCTCAAGGACAGACAATACCAAATATAGGAGTTTATCTTTCTCAATATGTCTTTTCTCATGGTAAACTATACGTAGCCCTATTGAGAGGAGTCTCTATGACAACAACAAAAGTATTTGTGAAATCAAAAGATCTATGGACAAAAAACATTGTATACAAAGAAGTTTTGAATTTGTAGTTTGAATTGCTTAATTTGTTGTATTCATCATTTTAATAATTATTAGTGGTAAAATTATAAAAATCTAAAATATTTACGCTCTCAGTAGCAAATGGAGTGAGTTTTTTCTTTTTAACATTGTTTTTGGTAATTTGCATGAGGTGAAAATAGTTTTTTCTTTTTAAAAAATCGTATTATTATTTATATTACGTAAAACAATAGTTGAAATATATATTTTTTCTAATTATTTAACAACCATAGATCGTTATAAATTAAATCAAACAAAACAAACTAATAAATTAAATAATACGTAATCAAAATAAACAAAATCAGAATTTAATTTTATAGAAATATATTAAATTCGTATAAACATATCAGGAATACAACTATTGAAATAAAATTTAAAAATAGAAAAACGTGCATCACACGTGTTAATACACTAGTAAAAAAAGAGAAAAAAAAAGATGACCGAACGGGTTTAGGCTACAACGACGCACTATTGTCTCTCAATGTACACCTTTCAATTTTAATTTCATTTATCGATTTTCCGGCGATAACTATTTGTTCCATCGCCACCGGATTCTCATAGCTGCAACTGGTGGCGGCAGCCATGGCTAGAACAGTTTGCTCTCACATTATCCCCTCTCTTCTTCTCCCTTCAAAGTCATCCTTCTTCGGGACTCACTCTCTCTTCTCCAGACCTTCTCAGTTCGACCATGTTATGGTGCTTGGCCGACGCTTCTCTTCTTCATCCAAGATCAGCATGAGCCTCAGAGCCGGTATTGTTGGCCTCCCTAATGTTGGAAAATCCACTCTCTTCAATGCTGTTGTAAGCTAATCTCCGTTGCTCTCTCTATGTCTCTTATTATTTAATTTAATGTAATTTGGATTTTGAGCCATGGAGCTGGTGGTTACTTCAGAAAAACTCCATGGCCGCTGAAGAATCGTTATTGAATTAATAGTTAGCGTGGATAGCGAGTTTGTGCATCAGGAGTTGCGAACTATTGGATTTTATTTTATTGTAGATAGTTATAAACAGTACCGGTTCATCGATTCTAGCTCTCCGCGAATTTTACAGTCTCCATGCTCTAAATTAACTTCCAACTACTTTCAACACACTTAATGGTTTGATTGGATCACTTCCTTCTTTAGTTCATACTTCTAGTTGGAAATTTACATCAATCACACTTGACGCTCATTGTTTATAATGGTTTTACCTTCGTAGGTTGAAAATGGGAAGGCTCAAGCTGCCAACTTCCCTTTCTGTACAATAGAGCCAAATGTAGGAGTAGTTGCAGTTCCAGATCCCCGTCTCCATAAACTTTCTGATCTCAGTAAGTCTCAACGAGCGGTCGCAGCATCAATAGAGTTTGTGGACATTGCTGGGTTAGTGAAAGGAGCCAGTCAAGGAGAGGTAAAGTTTATTCTCACCTCAGTATTATCATCATCATCATCATTATTATTTATTCTTTTTTTTAATGATTTCTCTATTTTGACTACTGCAGGGACTCGGAAATAAATTTTTATCCCATATTCGTGAGGTGGATTCAATACTTCAGGTTGTTTTTTTTATTTTATCGTAATTTATTTTTTTCCATCATTTCAATTAGAATGCATACTTAAGTAGTAGCGGATTTAAAGAGTAATATTAGTTAACAGATGAACTGGGGGTTTGTTTCCCTGCAATATCAACTTTCCGGTGACTCTAATCTAAGAGAAAGAACAGACTTTAACTTGCTAATTATTAGTTTGTTTTCTAATAATTGTGTAAACTTTTCTTCTTCTTTTTCAACATGCACATTGTTTTCTGTTATTATTTTGTTCTATCGTAGATTCAAACGTATCATGCCAATTTAGTATAACAATGTCATGAAAGCACTAAGAATAACCTAAGTGCTTCTTGCGTTTTCCAGTACCCAATTTTGTGCTGTTGAAGAGTTTCTTATTATGTTTCAGGTCGTGCGTTGTTTTGAGGACAATGACATTGTTCATGTGAATGGGAAAATTGATCCAAAAACTGATATTGATGTGATTAACTTAGAGCTTGTTTTTTCAGATCTGGACCAGGTAATATCATTGAAATCTTTTACAATTCTTTTGACTTTTTTTGGACTGTGGTTCAACAAACAACTTCTTTATGGAGTACCGATTACACCAAACACTTCGTAATTATAGCCTTTCTATGATTTTCAACGATTGCAAGACCCTTATGCGTTAGTGCTCTGGGGGAAGGCCCTCTTGTTCCTCGCCCTTAGGCTATTCCTTTTTGTTCTCTTGAATATATCTGTTTCTTATAAAAAAAAAAAAAAAATTCTATGCAAGTTTTGCTCCTTTTGGAATGGAGGCTATAATCATGGGAAATTTTGCATTCTACTTCCAACAACTTTAATTCATCATAGATTCATATGGGAAAAACAGGTGACTTAATGAGATCCCATGCTTTCGAGTTATAAATAGAAACAAAATCAAGTTGTCTTTAGAAGCTGTTTGTTGAATGTTTTGCATTTTGTCCCCCCTTTGATCTCTTTTTTCCTTGATGGCTCAGTATGATAAATTGATAATATAAAGGTGATCTTGGTAGAGGTTTTATTTCTTCAATAAAAAGTATTGTATATTAAAAAAAAAATTATTGCAATCGATTAAAGAAGAGATGAGTGGCATATCTTTTGACAGGAACTGACTTTGGGCTTTCCTGCTTAGGACATAAGATTGAAAGTTGATACAGCTTTTTAAAGTTCATTTTATTCATAGAGTGCTAGTGATTGATCACAAATATTATGTAAGGTACACTGAAACTCAGTAAACCTCAACAATAGCAAACAGAAACCGTCTCTGATATGCTTTATTCAATATAATTCAAGAGTTCACCAACACAGCAAGGCTAAACAACAAGGAACAAGAATAAGTGACAATAATAATGACACACGACCAGCTCCTTCGAGAAGGCTGGAAACCTCTCCCTAAAAGCTTTAAGCAGTCTTTGCCCAAAATAAACCCTACTTTTTTAAATCCCCAAACACTCTTTTTATACCCACATCACTGTGAGACCCTCAGGTGAATTCCTCCTCTTCAGCAGCATTCGTGGAGGCCTTTGCTTGTGTTATTCCCTTCTTGCCCTTCATTTTCTATGTCTGTAATGTTGGGGGTCTAACATATTACTACTATCTGTTGTTTGGTTTTTTAATATTTTAAAAAAAATGAATTAATTAAGAAATGACTTTCAGCTAAAAGAATAAAGTAAAGAGGGGGAAGATAGGGTATCCTTCCAACTTATACTAAAGAAGACCGTGATGAAAGTTGAAGAATGTGTTGTCTAGTAGTTACGATGCAGGTGTGGTTTTGACATTTAAGCTTAAAATAGAAATGAAAAACACTTCAACCATAGTTAAATTTAGCTCATTCCCTATGTTGATCAATGAAACATTGTTCAATGTTTACTTTTCTTCTTGAACTTTATATTGGATGCATACAAAGGTACAATTATAATAAGAGGCTACTTGCGGAATAGCAAGATGGTTTCCTTGGGGAAATTGTCTTACAGCGTAGTTCATTTGCACAAGTTTTTCCATGCTATTCTGCCATCTATGTTGTGTGACCAATTCATTGGATTTCATTGAATGTGTTATCTTCCTCCCTTGCCATTCCGATGATCTGATCAAATCTAAGTTGTACATTTTAAAAGTGATGCAGATTGAGAAAAGATTAGAGAAGCTCAAGAAAGGCAAGGCAAAGGATTCTCAGTCTAAAGTCAAGGTATGTTGATCTCACAAGAGTCTGCTTGCTGCTATAAATTGTTGTCTCTCCAATAATGATGTGAATGTATTGGATTGGTCTCAAAGTGTGATTAAATTTGTTTGTAGACCTGACCTGAATTTCAAAATGTTTTGGTCAAAGAATTATCATTAGCAATGGAATGATGAGGTTGTGTGGAAATTATTCCAAAAAGCCTAGTTATTCATTTATCTGAGGTCTCTAATTGAGATTATTATTGCAAATTCAGTTTGAGTACAAGATGGAACTCAGACCATATATATTGAGAACTGAATTGATTGCATGCTCCGAGGGCATTCACGTTGAAATTAAAATGTTTGCTCGGGCTTGCTCCTGTCTTCTCTCAAGATAATTATATCATTATATGTACACTAGGATCGTGTCCTTATAATGAGAATCAATTTCATCCCACTTAATAACATGTCTTTTTAAGACATCTATTTGCTTGGGCTTGGTCTTCTGTGGACTATTTCAGGACCAAAATAAAAAACAAAAATGAAGTAAAAAGATGAAGAGTTGAAGTGATTGCCGGGAGAAAGGTTACTCCTGTGCTGGTAAAAAGTTGAAGAGAAACAGTGGTGCTGCATTGGAACGACAAACTTACAAATCGTAAAATACTAACTTAAACTTTAGGCGGTTAAGTAACAAACTCAAACCTTTGGGTCATTTAAGCCAAAAGACCATTTAGACCAAAGTGCAATGGACGTAGGTGGCTATTAGATGTGAGGCACTAGTGCAATACTCCAAAAAGGAACTGAGTACTAGGTTGCTAGCTTTAATATTGAATACTGGTCCAATGGCTATCATTTGAAATTCTTAACAGTCTTTCCTTCTCTATTAAAAAAACAACTTAATTTACAATGAGTTACACTAATATGCAATTCATATTAGGATATTCATATCCCCTTGAATTTGTATATTTCTAAGTTTTAGTTTATCTTCAGAATTTGATTTACTTCACCAATATATTACGTCTAATGCCCTTCATAACAAACAGTGTCCTTATATTTGTGTATGTTTGAATCCTCTCCCACAATTATATTGATGTGCCTTTTTGATCACCATTATTCCTATTCCTCATGATGCTTCTATCTCTTCGAATAATTTTTTTACCTTCTGGTGATTCACACTTTATGTTGCTCTCTTCTTTTCCCATTATCTCTTCAAGGAAGAAGCGGAGAAGTCTGCATTGGAAAAAATTCAGAAGGTCCTGTTGGATGGAAAACCAGCACGATCGGTAACGTTAACAGATTTTGAAAAGGATGCTATAAAGCATCTTTGCCTGCTTACAATGAAACCGGTCATATATGTGGCCAATGTTGCAGAATCTGATCTAGCGGAGCCTGCAAGTAATCTTCATGTTAAAGAAGTTATGGGTCTTGCTTCAGAGTTGCAATCTGGAATAGTGACGGTTTCTGCACAGGTTGGGCTGGGACAACCTTTTGGGTGTTGGATCTTTCTCTCAAGTCTCAATCCTTTTCTGCAAAATGAAGTAGGCTTCAGGTCATTGACAATGTTTAACGAAAATCTGAATTGAGGACTTCATATTTTCAGGTTGAGTCCGAGCTTTCTGAACTTCCATCAGAAGAGAGGTTTGAATATTTAAAATCTCTTGGTGTAAGTGAAAGTGGCCTGGGAAATCTTATAAGGGCAACCTATAACCTTTTGGGACTCCGTACATATTTTACTTCAGGCGAAAAGGTAGGGTTTTGGACAATTATTTTAGTATTTGTGTTACAATGTTTATACTCATTGAGATATTGTTTGTGGGGCCTTTACAGGAAACAAAAGCCTGGACCATACTTGCAGGTATGCTTCAATTCTGCTAAGTTGAGGAAATTAACTGACATTGATCCTAGCATGCGTGTTTTACGTGTGCTGAAGGAAGATTTCTAAGTTGATGTATGCCAATTAGTCGCTATATGGGACCTGTTCAAAATCTTTTATAGCAACTTGGTTTTAGAACTGGCACTGTAACTTACCGTTTATTCTCATGGAGTTCACTTTTGATTCGATTTACACTTGATGCATAATGAGTATCCTGTGAATTACTATTCCAAGTTCAACGTCACATTTATCCTACAACTGCTGTGTTCCTCCATGGCTTGACACCACCCTCTTTCCAGTGGGCTATGAGGTCCTTCGTCTGCATTAGGCAGCTTGCATGCCCCATCAGAGTAAATGAAAGTGTGGTGGGTGGAAGAGTGGAATATTAGTAATCTGTTAT
This sequence comes from Cucumis sativus, assembly GCF_000004075.3. Taxonomy (NCBI): domain Eukaryota; kingdom Viridiplantae; phylum Streptophyta; class Magnoliopsida; order Cucurbitales; family Cucurbitaceae; genus Cucumis; species Cucumis sativus. Next base: position 22,410,564 of record NC_026658.2, read on the forward strand.
ACCTCCAATATTATTTAAATATAGTAGGAGAAAGAAGAAGGAGAAGTCAGAAGTTACTGGGTAATTCTGATGTATCTCGGGATGGAATGTCTCTGCTCGAGGTGTTCTTGGTGTGGAGTGGCTTTGGCTCGGGGAGATCTCGGGGTAGCATGACTTTGGCTTGGGTTTAAAGGGGGAAAGGGTAGTTTAAAGGGGTTGAGAGGAGTCTTTGAGAGAGGGAGGAGTTATTTTGGTGTGTAGGCTGTTCATCCTTGAGAGGAGGATAGCGGAGTGGTTTGTTCTCGTTTTTATTTTGTGTGTTATTTCCAGATTGATACTCTATCTATCTTACTTTGAATTTGTAACATCTTGTTCCAAATTGAATAAAGAGCTTTTACACTAGTGTTCTATCATAATCTTAGAGACAAATTTATTTTTTTAAGAAAAAGAAGTGTGCCAAGTGCCAACTGAGATAAATTGGTGGTGCTTATAGAATTTCCCTTAAAAACACGTGTGTTTTCTTTTTTAAAAAAGATCAGAAACCAAATTTTCATTGTGAAAATATGAAAGAATACCAAAAAAAAAACTTTAGTTAAATTGCAACTAATCTCAAAATTTAATTTGGATTTAACCATTCAACCTGTATGTTTTTCATGCTCCTTACATATGGGCTTAGTTACAATTATGATTAACGAAGCTCTACACATGCCTGAATTTTGGAATGCGTTATAATTTATGTATAATTTAACTTCTATTGATGTACAATTTATTGGTTTTATTTCATTTTTGATTTAGGAATGACTGCACCACAAGCTGCTGGAGTCATTCACTCAGACTTTGAGAGAGGGTTCATCCGTGCAGAGACGGTGAGAATGAAAGTCTTATTGAATATCGAATATTCTCTATTCTGCATGCTTTTTTTCTACCCCTGATAACCAAATTGATCGGTAAATCTACCAAAGCTGGCAAGATTCACGAGGCTCCTTCACTTTATTCCACTACCACTTTTAGGCTTTCTGATTGTATTTTCTGGCTAATAAATCGAGAGTTTGAAGAGTTAGATTTTTTGCAATCGAACTTAAACATGTACAAAAGTTATGTTTTCATGTGAAAATAAAGATGCCTATTTTATTTAGCTTTGAATTGAAAAAGAAAAAGGAATAAAGTAATAATCAAGTATAATATCAATCCAAGTCCCTTCTGCAGGCTGAGGGGAGAGAAATTGTAGGCTTCTTCGAATTGAAATAAATTAAATAAATAAAAATTGTATGCTTCTCTCTTGTTATGAATAAGTAGTTATCGTCCTATATGTTTCATTTTGTGGTTCAATGAAATTATTGAATGCGAAGTTCTTGAAACAAATGTTACTTTTTTCAACTCTGGAAAAATGGACTTATCTCACAAGAATTTAAAGCTGTCTTTCACTTTTCAAAACAAAGAGAAGGCGCTCAGAAACAAATGAATGGATGAGAAATTAAAGAGCTGTCTTTTACTGAAAAGAATAATCAAACTTTATTATGCAACTTATAAAATAATGTCATTATTACCTTATCTATCTTGATACAGATTAGTGAATTTTATATTCAAGAGAAAAACAAATGAACAAACTAATACCAAATACCAATAAGCCTGTAAGCTAAGAAATTACTCATATCCTTTATAATTTACTCAAAAGTGATCTATATTTTTGGTGGTGATAATCTGTGTTTCCGAGCTTCCATTTTCTTTTGTTTTGTCTGCAGATTTTGTGTTGCTGAATTTTTATTTTGTTTTATATAGGTGGCTTATGATGATTTTGTTGCTGCGGGTTCATTTGCAGCAGCAAGGGAGAAAGGACTTGTAAGTTTGTAGTTTCATTACTATATTTTTTAATTCTGAAAAGGTATGCCTAAAATATGACACGTTCACTGTTTTACTGTATAGGATCTTTAACTCAAGTTCAGTGATTAAATTTTCGACTGAACAGAATCTTTTGTGCTAAGTGCATGACTAAGTCCAAGTCCATATAACATTTTACTGTGGAAAGTAGCTCAGGCAATATCATATTTCAAGCTTAAAATATAGCTTAGAGGATGTAGCCCACTGGATATAATTATATGTGGCAGCTTTCTTTTCCTAACTATTGTCATATCATGGAAGAATATGAGAAAGTAAAAGCTGCTGAAATGTAATTTTACTAACGGAACGACTGGATAACTCTGTGTCCTGCCTATGAATGGCCAAATTTGTAAGATGGACATGGACACATGGTTATGCGAAGTACATGGGACAAATATATATTTTTCTTGATTTTAATATGGATCTGATTTGAAAGAGAAAAATCACCATTATTAATAGACCTTGTCGATTAATTATGCATAGGCTGGTTTTTTCCTTTCATTTTGTGAAGTAGTTAGCTTCAGAGGAACGAAAGGACTTTTGATAGTTGGAGAGACCTTTTGGGATTCCATGTATATTTTAGAGGGGTCGAGAGGTCTTTGGAGGAGGTGTGAGAGGGAGTGAGGTTTACTGCTTCTTTATGGTATTTTTTGTAATAATAAAAGATGCAGATTGGTTTTGGTATCAGTCTTTGTTAGTGGAGTTTTGTAGTTTTTTTCTCCATAAAACTCTGGTATTTTATACCATTTTTCTTTGTGAAAGCTCAGTTTCTTGTTAAAAAAGAGAGGGTTATTTAGGACGCTTTCTTGTGATTTTATCATCAAATTCTAATTGCACTCCACTAAAATGCCAAGTAAGTTAACGATCACAAGAGATTCAACTTTTAAGTTTCTAACTTCAAGTTTTTTGTTTTTTTTTTTTAATGTTTGGTTAAAAAAAATAGCTATATTTTGTTTTTGTTTTTATTATCTTAGTTTAACATATAATTGATTTGGGTTTAAATTTTGGATTCAACATTAAAGGTTGGACCATTTTCTCTTTTAAACAAACTTTCCAGACATGTCTAGGAAGTGTCCCAAACGTGTCCGGAATAAAAAAAAAAGATAAATAAACATAGGAGATGGAACATTGCTTGTTGAACACATATCTGGATGTCCAAACGTGTCCATGTCTACGTTCAACATGTTTCTCATATGGACACTATCTAAAATAAAGTCTGCTTCATAGATTTTTACACAGCTTTATTTAGCATTTTCAATTCACAAATAGAAAAAGTCAGGAACTCTCGGAGAGCACTAATGCTCCTTCCCCATTCCTTGAGAAGCTCTATGTCATTCACTCCAAAGAAACCAGCCAAGGCTTTGAAGGGCAGGTTTAGTAGCCATTTGAAAGGGATAAAATCACTTTAATCATGTTCAAAATCACTCCAAAATATACGTCTGATAATTTAAATCAATTTTGATGGTATGAAAGTTGTGTTTAATGATTAATGATATGTTTTGAAGTGACTTTGAATATAACAAAAGTGATTTAGCCATTTCAAATCAACTCCTAAACATGTACTTTTGATTTTTTAATTGTATTTTCACTACTTGTGAAGTTTGTTTCCTTGAGCAATAGTCTCTTTTCATTTTGTTAATGAACATTTTGTATTTTGCTCCCAAGCGAGTTCTAACAACGTTAACCAAAGGACTCAGCTTCTGCTATGAAAAACATGACAGTATAAAGCTTGATCACAAAAGTTTTCGAAGTCTCAAGGAGAGCAGTACAAGAAAGATTGATAAGATATCAATCTGGAAAAGAAAACACAATAGTAAGAAGAAGAAACTACCATCTTTGTTATCATCCTCCCAGGGATGAACAGCCCACTCACAAAAATGATTCCCCCTTCCCTCCTGACTAACTGTGGGGACCAGAACTACTATTAACATTCTTAATCACATGCACTTTCTCTTTCTTCCCTCTCCTACTATATTGTAATATTATTGGAGGTCTAACACGTACCAACAGGCAACAACATAAGGAAGTTTTTTTAGTTAACACTCTGGGCAGGTTTAAGTAGCTCTGTGTCTGACCCATATTGAAGCATAGCTGTCATATCGAAAGAAATCATAATGAAGTGTTTGAAGGCCTCTGTATATTCATATCCAAAATAAAAAGCTCTGTTTTTTAATCTCATAAATAGTGAAAGCAGTTCCTCCCCTCACTGAAGCTTACATGTTATTGCAGTTGAGAGCCGAGGGTAAAGAATATATCGTCCAGGAAGGGGATGTCATGCTCTTTCGTTTCAATGTTTAGCAGCTGCAGAGTTTGACCAAGCTGTCTGAGAACCAGAAAATATATTGGTTTTTTCTTTTTGCAAGGTCGAAGACTTGCAGTTGATTTATCATTTTGATGTTTTTGGGGATTCTCATTGTTTAAGTTCGTCTTTTGTTGGTCAATGGGAGCCAGAACCAGGTATGAGTTAACAATTTTGAATGTAGAGTGCATAGTTCAGAGCATAAAAAGATATAAATAGGCTGCAAAAGACAAACATACACATAAAAAGTTAGGGAGAGTGGGTTGGTGGTGGAAAGGGATATGTACCTTTAAGTATTGACCACAAAATTATATATGAGCACTTCAATTTCTTCCTTCTATTGTTTGAAAATATAATCCCTTTTTCTTACCCAGGAAATTGGGGTGTTCACAGTCCAGTTCAATTTGGTTTTTTTGTTTGAACTAATAAGCGGTTCAGTTTGATTTTGGTAAAATCCAAAATCAAACTAAACTGAAAAATTTGGTCTCCTTATAATTTTAAACCAAACAGGCGCTTCAGTAAAAACCAAAATCTAGATTTGGCTAGCAAGGGTGATGACAGTTCCAACTCATCTCAATATGCACCATGTGGAAATTTCCCAAGATCTATGAACTCGTAGTTGGGGAGCTCTTGGTGAAGAGACCTTAAGATAAGTTGCTAAATAAACAGGTGGGGAGGATCGACCTGTTCAGTTAAAGGAAGCATAGTATCTTGTACTTGTTTTAGGATTGAGGAAAACTTCCAGTACTAGTACTTATATACGTGTCATGTTATGTGTGTGTTGTATGGCGAAATCACTTCAGTAAAACAACTGAAGGTTTACAATACTCGGCCATACAACCACATACACTAAAAGCAACCAAAGCCAGAACAATAATTACTTCCAAATGAAAATATTTCGACAATAACGAATAAAAGAACAAAAAAGAAGCTGAGAAGCACTTAAAAAACCAAAGCAAATTGCCAAATGAACCAATTGAAGTGCGACATATTCCAGACTTCTTTCCAGTTTCCATGACTTCTCCAGTCCTTGTAGAGTCTCTTATGTATCTTTGCGACCAAATACTCTAAAATATTAGGGGGAGACCGACCTTTTAGAAAACTTTATTTTCATTCTACAAAGGGGGTGTCAACCTAGTTGAGATGTCCGAGTGTACCTCCTGATCCCCCAGGTTCCGTCTTTTAGACTTCTTTATTTCCCTCATTGTATAACTCACTTGTACTCCGAATTCTTATTAATTAAGAAGTTGTCTCCGTTTCAACAAAAAAACAATGGGTGAATGAAAAATAACTTTGTTCATCTTCATCACGTTCCAACCAACCAGTGTTTTACATAGTCCATTGGTGCGTTTTAAAGAACCAAGGCTCTCTTAATGATGCCTCCTTGATTCACGTGCCTTAGCGTTTGTAGTATGTGCCTCAATGCTTCAAGCACGGTTTTCTATTTTTTATTTCTGAAATTTTCTAATGTTTAGTGAAGAAATTCACAAATATTCTTACCATTGTCAATAAAAGCTCTACTTTCCTGAACTTTTTATCATCTTATTTTTTTTTATCATACTGTGTTTCTTCATATATTAAACATTTACTTCAATTGTTCTATTGTTTGCCTAATAAAAGCGTTTTTTTACGCATCACACTTAAGCCTTAGTTAGCCATTGTAGAACTTTTGTAAGCCTTGAGCTATAGAAGACACCAGTCCCAACAAATCTGGGAGCAAGTAGTACCTGCTTACATAGAATTTATAGTATTGATTCTTCACAAGGCAACCATCTAATAGAAGAATGTCTCCTGCGCACTAAAATCTTAAAAATGTTTAGCAAAGAAAGCAGACTGGGGACTGATGGGCACAGGATGTAAGATGAGTTTACAAAAAATACACCTGAAGACTCTTTATTTATTCAATTTGGGAATAGTTCAAAACCCTGGATGATGAAAAGCAAGGAAGTGAACTCTCCAGTTCCTTGTTAGATAAGTCTATTGTGAAGTGAAAATTGATGGAGTCATACAACCCAGATGAAACGAAGGAAGGAACTATTTGCCGATTCTACAGTGTTCCCAAGATAAAATAATGGAGCTCTTTATTTGTTATTCTGTTTTTTTAGATATTGGTGATGTGACTAAATATAGATGAGCACTGCGGATGTTTTCCTATCGTTGTAATTTTGAAAAATTATCACGATGGAAAATTTTGTTCTTCAATTTCTATGGTATTTAAGACACGTTTGAATTGATTCTTTAAGTATTTGAATTAGTATTTTTAAGCACTTGAAAGGTCAGGTTAGGAAGTTCTCACATGGATTAAGAGGAGGACCAAGTCCATAATTATTAGGTTCAAATTATTGGGAGTTTGAGAGCTATCAAGAAAAATGGAAGTAACTCGATTAGCATCCTTGGCTCTGGAAAGGTGTCAACTTCACTGCATGTTCACCGTTGAATTTGATTTTTAAGCAATATTGTACGTTCTTTTTTTATTGATTATATATGTATTTGGTTGTTATTTTTGAGGAAATTTCTATGCTGAACGAAAAATGTCACGCTGGAACACTCGGCAAATGCATTTTAATAAGACGCTTTGTTCTTCATTTATTTTCCTGTCAGTAGTTCAAAGTTAGTATGAATGCACCCGAGTTCCAGTTTATTTTCTTTGATATTGATTTTTATCATGTTCAAAATATATTTTAATAGTTTAAAGTCGAATTTGATATTGGAAAATTGGGTTAAAAGTTTTGAACTTCTCCATTTTGATAGACCTTGAACTATGAACTGTTTACTGGACTAATGACATGTTCTATCTTGAAGTTTCTTTGGGTTCTTGTTAATTGATAATTCCAACCACAGTAAAACTAAAGTACCTCACAGATTGTACAATGGGTTCGGAATCCTATCAACGGCTGAAAATTTGGCTAGACAGAAACAGGTATGTGAATTATTCTCATAGACTTTAGATTTGATGATGTCAGTGTCCAGAAGAAATATTTGATGATGAATTATTTTGAAATACTTTTTTACATTTTTTTAATTGATGATGTCAGTGTCCAGAAGAAATGAAACGATAAGTATCCTAACTAGATCATTAGTCCTTGTCTAATAGTGATTTTTGCTTGACTTCAATGGCTTGCTGTCTTAGCAATATTAGAAGATGTATATAACAATGCCTTTTTGCCTCTAAGCAAGACAGCCTGGATGTTTATTCTTGGTAATTAAGTTTTAAAATGATCTGTAGAGCACTGGTCAAAAGTGCAACTTAAAGATGATCCATCAAATTGAATGGACTATTTGAAATTTAAAGGAATATGTTGTTGAACAAAAAATAACAACAGAAAATTACGATAGTTTTTAGGTTTATATACTATAGTATGTTTACTTTCAATTTTTGTTCATTTTAATTCTGAGTAATTTCAATTTTGGTCTTCGTCCTTTCAAAAAATCAATCTGAATTTGAGTTTATTGAGTGACTGTTTTTAGTCTCATCATTTTTATTATCGTTATTATTATTTTTTTTCAATTGAAATTTTAGCCTAACACTTTATTCACTAAATATGTCACATCTTTTTCCATAAATTCGTATTGAAAGTTTTCCATTATTCCATTATGCAACTTTTATGTTTTTTTTTATTGGCTTTGTACTTTGAGCATTTGTTTCATTTGGATGAAAAGTTCCGTTTCATTTTCATACAAATATGCATTGAAATGGTCACTAAAGTAAGATAACTAAATTGAATGTTTTTGAGAAGTAGATAACCGAAAATAGAAAATACATGCACTATGTAGTATTCAAATCTAGTTTTTATTGTACTCATATATGAATGTTTGCGAAACATAAAAAACTTTGGCCATGTGTGCTATGAGGCAAAGTAACTTTTCCATGTTATTGTTAGATCTTGTCCAGTGTAAATTGTGTATGCCGTATATATTACTATCATACTAAAGAGATGTAGATTGTGACCCCACTAAAGGTAGACAAGAAGCAAGCATGTTGACAAGGTGTGAATTGATATGCAAGAAGCAAAATTATTTGTAGTCCTACAAGGTCAGGTCGTTATCAACGGATTATTTATAGTTTTTAAGGTAGATAGGTGCACAGATGTCGAACCAATGAAATGCTTGGAAATATAGAAATTAGTAACAAAAAAGATAAAAATTGAAAATGAATTGGGGAAAATTGTAGAAGGGAATGAGAATGGAAATTTGGTATGCAAAACAATTCACAATAGAGTGGGTACTAGATATTGAATTCCAAGATGGTAAGTGAGGAATGAGCTAGGCATACATCAAATCTTATCATTGAACTATGCAAATCTAAAAATAGATTTTGATTCAAGATTTTCTTGGGATCAAATTACTCTTGGAAGGAATTCTTGAATCAAAACAAGTAAAAAATTTCAAAGGGTTTAGTTTGATCATTGCAATTATAATGAAATTCATTATTTTTTAAAAAAAAAAAAACACAAGATGGATCAACAACTTTATATTCAAGGAATAAAAGATAAATTAATTTGTGCACAAAAAAATATGCCATTTAATTTCAAGAATTATATAAAAACAATTGAAATCCAAGAGAGGCATTACACAATTAATTCTAAAATTGGGAGATAAAATGAAGGATTCATGGAAATTTTGTATATAAGCAAGTAAAACAACTAATCTTGAATTAATTGAAATACTAGGAGTAGATTGCTTACAATGTTGAACCAAACAAATCATAAAATCAAGAATCAAGATTACAAAATTTAATAAAATTACATGAAAATCAAAGACTAATTAAAAGAAAACTCTAATTAATCAAATTGTCAAAGATCGAAAATGCCTAAGCCCAATTTACTTAAAAGATTAGCCTTCCATCTTCAATATTTCTGGAAAAAGGGTGGAAGATCAAAATTATAGAGTGAGGGTAGAGAAATTGGAATTTGGGAGAAATTAGGAGTATTTTTTTTTGGAGGGAATAGTGAATTGTCTTCAAATTAGGGGTTAATTAAGGTATTTATAGGGAGAAATAGAGGAAATGGGCCAAAATTATATTTCTAAGCCCATATCCCAAAAAAATATGAAAATTGGAGAAATTTCGGAAGTTTGGATATTAGTTACAAAAATCCGTGTGCTGAGATTGTGCCACGTGGCACACAGAGAGCGGTTGGGTCGCTGAAGACACGGATTGAGGAAAAATGGATGGTTAATATTCTGCGTGAAGTAAGATTCGAACCCGTGATCCGCACGAGTAAGGAAAACGACGTCGTATTTACCTTAGGAAATTTGAATTAAAAACACGTCTGGAGAGGTTCGAACTCGTGACTTCGAAGCTAGGTGTGCACGACTGAGCGACTGACACCTGTCAATCTTCTTCAATATTTATAAAAATGCCCTTTATGTTTAATTTGCCCGTTCTCCTTTGTTTGAACTCCTCGAATTAGGTGATTTTCATGTCGTTGGGTTCGTATCAGAGTCTACTTTATATTCTGTATAAGAATATAAAAATAGTGAAAATATGCATGATAAGGATTGAGAATAGACTATCTTTAAACATGTCAATATTTATCCCAACACATGTCAATACGTGATCAACATATACGACACATAGCAAGCAAGCACGATGACACATGAAAGGGTGTCACTCTTTAAGCCAAAAGAGAGAGTTGAGAAGTGAAGTGTCATGATATGATCGAGGAAGACATGCATTAGTGTCATAGGATGGTGTTAGTGACAAGCTCGATAGGATCTAGATGGGCCTCGAGTTGTGATCTCAAAAGTTGGGGTTCCATCGTGAGTTTTGACGAGCGGTTTTGGAGTTAGATGCATATTGATATATGCTAGCAATTTAAATTTCATTTCAATTGGAGTTTAGGCGAGCACTCTATGTTGGTGTGTGACCGTTCGCCACAACTGATGTGCAAGGGTGGAAGAAATAATATTGTTCAAAATGTACTATAGGATGAAGGATGGTGTTGGCTCTCTACTACCCTTGAGCCATGGTGTGTAAGTGAGCCACCCCATCGATCATAAGTGTGTCATGGTATGTTTGTAAGGATGAGTGTCACAGGATGAGTGTCTCAGACAACTTTATGTAAGGAGGAGTAACTCAAGAATATGTTTGTCACGACGTGATCGCTATGCGGAGCGACTGACCTTCATTGTTTATTTAATTTTAATAAATAAATAATTTTGGAGTTGCCACCAACCATATTATGGTGTGATTGGTCACTCAAAAAAAGAAAAAAATGGTTTGCGTAAATTGAGAGATTTAAGTTCGGGAGTCAGTTGTGTGTAGGAAAGGTGTTAGCATCCTACTACACTCACAAAATGATTATCCAATTTTATCTTTTAAATTAAATTATAGAGGTTTACAAAACAAAGTTTTTTATTTAGGTTTTGTTTAAATGTCTCATGTTTATCAATTCATATCGAAGAAAGTAAAACCTAAACATGAATTGATAATTATGGGTGGCATAAGAGCCATTAGAAAAATGAAGTTTATTTTTGTTTTAAAATATTTTTATTCACCTCAAGAATATTAAGATACCAAAATTTAATATTTTAATCTTTATCATAGGTGTTTAATGAGAAATTTCATGTATTTAAGAATTAATAAATTCATAGAAAACATTAATCAGTCTCATTTAAAACATCAAGTGTGTTTATTTAAAAACAATCTATTAATTAAATTTCAAATGAAAGAATTTGATGTATTCATGAAATTTAAATTATAAAATCCATAAAATCCAATATTTTTTTGAGTTTACATTTTTATATTTAAATTGAAAAATAAATAATAACAATAAAAAAAAAACATTATGAAATTTGAGAAATATTTGAAGGGTAATATGCTGAGATAAAATAAATACATAAAATAAATACAGTGATAATATAAGCAATATGCAAAATGTACAGAATGATTAATTAATGTAAGATGCAAAATAATTAATTAATACAACACGTGCAAGATAATTAATTAACGTGGAATGATGTAAAATAATATGCAAAATAATTAATTAATGCAGAATGATGCGAAATAATTAATTTATGCAGAATGATGCAAAATAATTAATTAATACAGAAAAATGCAAAACGATTAATCAGAACGGGGATGCCAAATGAGTGTCAAATAATAATTAACTATAGATAGGTTTAAGGCAAAATACAAATAAATAATCACAGTAGCCAAATGGATGTCAAATAATTATAACAAGATGCATGTTAATTAATTAATTAATACAAAATGAGATTTTTTCTAAAAATAATGTAATATTTGAAACATATATCAAAACTATGGTGGATGCAAAACTATTTTTAAAAATAGGTGATTTGGCACGACTTCCATGCAGTGGACCTCACATATTTTATTTTTTCCTTATTTTTATATTTATACAACATTGGGCCCCACATTTTTTTATTTTCTCATTATTTATATACGTGGGTCCCACACACTTCACTTTTCTCATTATTTATATATACATACTCACATATAATATAATATATATATTAAACATTCAAATTCTAAAAATATCTTTCTTTATTAAATTAATTAATTTTTTATTTTTTCTTTATATATATATTTAAATATCACAATCTTCAATCTTCAATTTTCCTTATTAAATTCATTTTTCTACTTTAATTTAAATTTTTCTTAATCAAAATTACACATATCTTCTTTTCCAATTTTTAATTTTTTAAACAAACTCATATATTAACAAATATGTTATTAAACAAATAAAAATAGAAATAATAATAATAATATATATATATATATATATATATATATATATATATATATTTAATATCTCGATCTTCAATTTTTCTTATTAATTCATCTTTTCTAATTTAATTTAATTATTTCTTAACCAAAATTATATATATCTTTTTCTAATTTTCTGTTTAAAAAACACATATATTAACCAAATATGTTATTAAAAAATACATTAAACAAATAAAAATAATAATAGTAATTGAAAGAAGTTGAAACGTACTCTAAAAATAATAATAACAATAAATTTGTAATTGAAAATTATCCATTTGGCTATTGTGATTAATTAACATGCATCTTGCTATAATTAACATGTTACATTGAAATAAATAATCATCTCAAAATCAAACTAATGTTTAAGAATTCACTCGTATAACCTGAAATACAAGTGACTAAGTAGCAACAAAAATGACAAAGTACTTGCAACAAAGTGACAAATGTGTCCTAAGTTCCACGTAATGAATCACCACCACAAAAGTTACAAACATGTTCAAAGTTCCACAAAATGAACCAACTTTCAAACTACAAAGAAGCAAGAAAAAGGCATATAAAGTGCAAACTAAGCTTCTCCCTTTTAAATCAAACTAAAATTCTTTCAAGAGTATACCATGCATAAAAGACGTTATTTAAACATAGAGATGAATGTCCATATTACACAAACTTGGTAATATAAAAGGACAATTGGAGCACTCATATACCCTACCCCACCGCAAAAGCTACAAACATGTCCTCAGTTCCACATAATGAACCACCATTTCAAGAGTAAACCACACATAAAAGAGGCTTATTGAAACATAGAGATGGATGCATTCATATTTAAACATGCTACCATTGTAGCATAGCCACACAAGTTAAGTTTGTAACTATACTAAATTGCTCATACTTGGCCACTATAACTACAGGATAGCCATATTCCTAACTCCATTAACCATAATTCAAAGTTTTTATAACGTACCTAATTGTCTGAAACTTCACATTCTTGCCTTTGTTGCGCAATAAGCTGTCTCGTGATGTTAGTCAATTGATCTTAGAAGCCCGAAATTGTTGACTTCAACATGACATTTTCCTCCTTTAAGTTTGTCACTTTCGCTCAAAGCTTTTCATCCTTGTCCCCAATATGTTTCTCAAACACACATGCCAATGTACCACTTGTTGCTACATCGGGGGTTGCCTTCCATGCAAGACTTATAGTATGACCCGAACCTTTTTTCAAAACCCGTTCACAAATATTTGCCTCTAGGGTTGGTTCAGATCCATCTTCTGATTTCTCATCTCCTCTTGCATTGCCAACTATATTTGTAATGCTTTAGATGTTAAATATTATACACAAGGGTTAGTATAAAATTACAAACATATCATACAATATAACTTACATATGCTTATTTGGCTGACTCGCCTACCTACCCATCCTTCTCTGGAAAGTGAGTTTTGATAAACAACTCCACTTGGCCTACTTTCTCACCCTTATCAATCGTCTATAATACAATAAAAAAAATTTCTTTAGATACAATGAGAATGAATAAAATGATAGTGAATTTGTTTCCTATCATGCTAATTCATTCTGCACTTGAAGATAATGGGTTGAAATTTAGACCTTCTCTATTTTTTTTGTTCTTCTACCTTTTTTTTCCTACACAAAATTTATAGTTTATTAGTCAAATCAATTTGTGAGCACGATATACGTACAATAAACACATAAAACTTACCTTTCATTCAGGGGTCTTTCAACAATCACAAAGAATCTCTCAATCTTCTTTGCTCGCTAACTTGTCCGGTGGGCTTTCACGAGCATTAATAGGATTCTCAAACGAACAATAGTGTTTATGTAGTTTTGATTTATATTCTCTAAATGAGTTTTGTATTTACTTATGTATGTACTTATTGATGACCATTGAGGACATATCCAAAACAAAACGTGTCTAAATATTCAATAAAAATTTAGGCAAGTATGAATACGAGATTAGCACAATAAAAGTTTAGGTAAGTATGAGATTATCATGATATATGTGCTTACTTAGAACAACGCAATGAAATGGTGTCCCGAGTCACAGTCTCAATAGTGTTGCTAAACTTTGTAGCAAAAACGCTAACTGGTTTTCCAACCATCTCACCAATTGTAATTGAAATCTTTCTATGTTGTTATATGTACATGTCTAAACTAATGTTTTGACCATGCACATGCACATGCCCACACTTCTTTGTTGTTTCACAATTTGATCTTGCATGTGTAACAATAACAAATATACTATCTAAATTATAAGTTACTATAATATTTAGTTCAACATAAGATACACTATGCTATCACTTGATGCAGGGTGGTGAGGTAGGATCAAGTTGAACAACTAAATATTATAGTAACATCTAAATAAGGTAGTATATTTGTTTTTGTTAAACGTAGAATCAAGTTTTAAAACAAAAAAGAAGTGTGAGTGTTAGTTTAGACATGTATGTATAACGACATAGAAAGATTCCAATTATAATGGATGAGATGGTTGAAAAACCTGTTAGCACTGTATGTACAAAATTTAGCAACGCTATTGGAACCGCAACTCGAGACACCATTTCATTGCGTTATTCTAAATGAAAGAATATACCTAGTGATGTCGTTGTTAATATAAAAGCTCATGTACAAGTAAGTACATATATCGTGCTAATCTCATACCTACCTAAACTTTTATTGTGCTAATCTCGTACTCATACTTGCCTAAACTTTTATTAAATTCATAGACACGTTTTGTTTTGGATATGTCTTCAATGTCGTCAATAAGTACATACGTCGACAAATACAAACCTCTTTTAGAGAATATAAATCAAAACTACATAAAGACTATTGTTCGTTTGAGAATCCTATTAATGCTCGTGAAAGCCCACCAGACAGGTTAGTGAAGATGGGGCGATTCTTCGTGATTGTTGGAAGACCCCTAAGAGGTGAGTTTTATGTGTTTGTTGTACGTATATTGTGCTCACAAATTGATTTCACAAATAAATTATAAATTTTGTGTTCGAAAGATGGCAAAAGAGCAGGAAAAGTAGAGAATATCTAAATTTCAACTATTATTGTGGTTCAAAATCTTTTCTACAAGTGCAAAATGGATGATAGAAAACAAATTCATTATCGTTTTATTCATTAAGAACAACTTTTTATTTCAATATTTCATCGAGATCAAACAACTAAACTTCGTGATGTTGTAAATGATTCACATGTCTTTAATATATGCACTGATAATGAAGGTACATGAAGAACCCACATTATATGTATATTGTACCCATTGTACATGTGCCAATTCAAAGAAGTCGTGTTTGAGTATAAGAGTCCGAGTTTGATGAAATTAGCACATGAAAAAAGTCTCATATGACACAAACATAAAGCTAGACCGATTATGTTAGTTGAATGATGATGTTAGCCTTCAGTATGGAATATTATGATTCTGGGGTCAGACTTCGGAACAAAATACTATAATTTTGACGTCGATCCATCATCGTCAAACTTTGGAACATGATTTTGGGATCAATCCATCACCTTCATACATGCATGAACACAAGCACAGTCGTGGAGAGCATAACAAATATTTGTACTATGAAGTGCCTATAGAGGTACTCGAGCAAAAACAAGACTGACAATGACTAGAGAATCGGGAGGGACTAGAGCACCACATAGTTCAAAATCAACGACGAAAACTAGCTCGTAATCGACGACGTTCGGTTTGTGAGACACATTAATTTTTAAACGAACGAAAATTATTAAACTATTGGGTTAATTTAAACCTTATAATTTTCATTTAATTAATTTTTAAGTATAAACAATTACTAAAAACTACAGCTGAAAATTAATATAAATAGAACGGATTATAAGCATAAATTTCACTCAAGTAATGAAATTTGGATGAATGGTTGACGATTACTAACCGAGTGACAAATGTACAAATAAATGGAAAATTTAAAAGAAAAAATGGGAAGAAAATTCTCCAATTGAAAATAAAAAGAATCCACATTTTTATAATAAATTTCAAATGATTTCCATAATAAGATTCAATAACAATATTAAACTAATTTTCCCATAAAGAAAGTGGAAGTGATGTTAGGTTTTTTATTAGAAAGAGAAAAAGTAAAGAAAGTATTAAATTTTAAAAATTACATACGAATTTCAATTAAAAAAGAAAATGAAAGAAGTACTAAATTAATATGTACATACACATACATACTGGTTGGTCCAGTATTCAATACACACCCTTTCAAATTTAAATACAAAGCTTGAATTCGTTATTTAATTAAAACAAACCAAATACGATAAAAGTAGTATTTATAAACTTAATTTAACAAACTATTATCTAAACCAAATTTTAGGTTTTAACCTTTTTATTTTACTTTTATTATTTTTCCACATTAGGGTGGAGATTTGAATTTAAGATCTACTATCTTTAGGTCCAAACGCGCGTGAATTGAACTCATTTGTGGTAGGGCACGTAATGATGTAAAATAATTTTTTTCTATTTTGGTGCACCTCAGATTTCTGCCTTATCATTAACTAATTCAATTTGACTTATAGATATGTTGGTTAATGGAGTAATGTTACATGTGGAAACAGAATTTCTTTAATAATTCATTATTGCCTTTTATAGCATTATTGCTTAGGCATATGAGTAGTTTAGTATTTTGAGGATGGGATGTTTGTTAGGAACAAAAATGTGATATATATATATATATATATATAACATATTAATATAAAATGAATTTTGCTTTATGTATTATACATCAAATGCATTGAAATAATAGAGATTCATCTATCACTAATATCTGCATTTTGCCCATGCTTGTTTCCACAGTACAAACATCATCATACACTGCTAGATTTCATGTTCCCTTTCTTCTAACTAAGAGATTCTTTTTTTAGTTACTTTTTATATATATATATAATTAGTTCTAGAAAATATCTTATTTTATTTCCCTTCATCAATTTTTGTATTTAACTTAGTAGCTACTTTTTCTTTTACTGTTCAAAATTATTTCTAAATACACATTTTTTTTCATCTTTTAAAATCACTTTAGTTTGATTATAATTTCTATATTGTTTGGTTTTATTTTTATTCATTTATTTATGTTGATAATATGTGGTGGGGAATTGAACGTCTAACTTCATCTAACTTCCATGTGTTCATTTCGATGGTTTTATCTAGTTTAAAAGGGTTTGAATTTCGGTGAGTTTTTTTTTTTTTTTTTTTTTGGTTTTATAAAGATTTAAACATAGACAACTTTGTGTCGTGGATAGAAGATATTTCTAAATTTGAGGTTAGGTCTAGCAGCGGCCAATGATCGAAAAATCAACGAGTAATTTTCTAGATCGACGTCGTTAGTGTAAATCATCGTATTAGTATTAACATATGACATTCTTTTATGTTTTATGGATATCTGTTAAAGATATCTAAGTCATTCTTCAAAAACTGATGTGAAACTTTAATTTAGAAGAATATTTTAATCCTTAACAATTGTCGATCTACTTAAAAATTTTCTACGTTACAAATTTTTTTGAGAACCAAATGAAGTTGAAATGCAATTAAGAGTTTTAAATTAACGAGTGATCGTTTAAATTTTCTATTCTCGATTTATATTCAAAATAAAGTAGAGAAGATGTAGATGGTAGTAGTGTAAAGTTAATATGCACAAACTAAACCAAACAGTTGTATCTCGAATTTGATTGGGTAGCAAGGTGATTTGAGTTTGGAATTCCAACCTAAGTAATTCTATAATTCTTCATCATCCATCCCGATTT
This sequence comes from Cucumis sativus, assembly GCF_000004075.3. Classification (NCBI taxonomy): domain Eukaryota; kingdom Viridiplantae; phylum Streptophyta; class Magnoliopsida; order Cucurbitales; family Cucurbitaceae; genus Cucumis; species Cucumis sativus. The sequence continues at coordinate 22,428,225 of NC_026658.2, forward strand.
GATTTGATGAAACAAACAAAACAAAAAACTTTAATATATATACATATATATATAATATGGAGAGTTCATGCACCGAATTCTCTATATACGTGCAACCAAAGTGGACGGAAAAATGGATGTCTGTGGTTATCCTAAAGCTGGGCCATCTTCCCCTTTAAATATTCTTTTTCCCTTTCATTATTATTATTATTTAAAAATTTATTTCAAATCACATTACCATGACAAAATTTTAGATTTTATTAACGAGAGATGTTAATAAAAATTTATATATAAAAGTACAAGAGTGTATATCATGAATGGATGAAATTTAAGACTTTGTTATTTTTTTAATATTAAGTCAAAATATCACAATTTATTTATTTATATTTAAAAAGAGAGTAAAATATAAAAAATTATTTTGGAATAGTTTGCAATACGAGAAATTTTCAAAAATAACAAATTTGATCAAATATTTACTACTTATATCAAATTCTATTACTGATAGTGATAATTCTAATAGAATTCAAAATTTTTGTATAGCTTCTAGATATTTTAAATTATTTTACTATTTTAAAAATTATTCTTCTCATTTTTTTTTAATTTTTATTACATGTACATTGCATTACTTCTTCTTTGTTATATATATATATATAATCTGCACGTGCATTCCCTTTGTCCTAATTTCCACTCTAAACGACAATATTTAGAGTCAAATGACCATTTCTTGTGGGGCATTACTCCTCATGCAGTGCCCATTTTCACTCCATTCTTATAAACGTCTTTTCATTCATTACACTTTTTCATTTTCGGTGCCAATTTCTATAATTATTTTCCTTTTTAAACTCTAGGGGTGCCCCCTATCATTTTAAATCTGTATAACTTTTCAAGTTTATAATAATAAATTCCTTCTAATATCTACTTCTTTTAAGTTTTTTAAAATAAATTATTGTTATTGTTATCATTATTAGGGTTTTTGAGGGAAGAAAAAGTTTTTGGTAATTTTTAAAGGTTACTTACGTTACAAGTAATAAGTAGAGACAGAATAAAAAGTTTTCTCAAGTATTTTGTATTGAAGAGTACTTTAGGAATGATAATTGAGTGCATAGAATCAATTAAAAATTGCAAATGTAACGTAGTGTATCTGTTATAGAGTCTATTATTAATCTATACCAATGATATGGTCTACCACTATTATTTTATTCTATATGATAGACTTCTAAGACTAAATTTAAACAATTTTGTTGTGTTGCTAAATTCTTAATTTAATTGCAAAAACTCTCAACACGATCATAAAAGTCAAGCAATAAAACTCTATATTGACTGATTTGAGTATAGCGTAGCCACTTAAATAATTAAGTTTTAGTCTCTATAGCTAGAACGAACATAACTCATTTGGTTTACACACATGTGTGAATGTTCGTATGAAGTATGAATGCCCATATATATATATATATATATATATAATAAAAATTCATCAAACTTTCTATAGCAATTTTTGTCATATTTTATAAAAAGAAATTGCATTAGATGACAAAAAAAAAAAAAAAAAAAACAGCTCGTACCATCACTTTTTTACATATTTTAAATTTGACAAATATAACCGTAAACTACTATTTTTACCATTTTAAAAACATAACGAACATACAGTTTATTATCATAAATATTTTTCTAATTTTACGAACTTTTCCATTATAAATAGTTTCATTTGTTATTCATAACAAATCCCCTTCTCAATAAATAGGAATGAGCAGCTAATCGATAAAATTATATTGGAATAAAAGTTTGTTCAAACAAACAAAATCACACACATGAATATGATCAATATAGTTTTTTTCAAGAATAATAATTTTAAAAAAACAAAGTATTTATACCAAAAAAAAAGAAACCACTAAAAAGTGTAAATATTCTGAAGTATCCAAATTTAGCAAATTTTGATCCAATTTAACTACATTAATTTAATACTTTAAAGTCTTGGTAAATTTGAAATTATATTTAAGTGTGTGACAGGATATGTTTTTGGGCCCTTCTATTGTATGAATGGTTTCATTTTTGTCCTCTAGTTCTTCAGATTGAATTTTATTTCTGATATTTTCAGTAAAATTTAAAATTTAGTCCATTATTGTTTTTAAAAATATTATCTATTAGCAGTTTCAATATTATAATTTTGCATGAAAACTATGGTTATTAAATAACGTAATTACCAACTTCCATAAAAAAAAAAATAGAAAGAGAAAATAGTTGGGTTTGATGAAATAAATTTAAGATTTATTAAGTAAATGAAGGATATTTAGATGGTGAATTGTATTTGGAGAAAATGTATAATTGAAGCCACTTGCTAAGAAGAGATAATGTAAAGCACAAAAAGTTAAACAAGTTTTTAAAGAGCTTATGATTAATGATTATTGTGTTCTTTTGTTTTTGGCAAAGCACACAGAGAACCAAACCCTACAACCTTCATGTTAGATAGATAATTCAAATGATATAAAGTATTCGGTTTGCCATTTGGATTTGTATTACTTTGAGACGTGAGATGCAAACAAATTTAGTAATGAATTTGTTTTATTTTCAAGGATTCTTTGTTAATTTAATTTTTTTTTAAAAGATTCTGACTCAATTAATATAAATAAATAAATTTGTTTTTATCCTCGTCCAACAAATAATTGAGATTTTTTTAATTAAAAGATAAATATACGAAATTATATTTTGGGTTACATAAATTTATAATTTTAAAATACGAAGAGTTTGCAAATTTAGCAAAGAAGGGAGCAATTAGATTTAAAATAATTAAGTATATAACAACATTTTAAAAAAAATTGTAAATATAGCAAGCTTTCGATTGATAAGAAGAAAATTTTAAATCGTCTCAAATCAAGTCAATCACGTATATCAACCTTGCTTGCGTATCAAGATTGGTTTGTTAGGGGATTCCAAAGAATTAAGAAAATATGTTTTACCCCACAACCGACGATGAATATCATACCCATCTCCAACGCTTGGAAGATACATTCATGGAGAGTTATTGCTAATTTTGCAAGTTCGAGACAAATCTCAACTATGCTTGAAATCTCATGATTTTTTGTCATTTGTTCATATCACGAACAATGACACTAACGTTCACTTCATCGTCATTACAAATAAATCATTTGCTTTTTTAGTAAAACAGAAGTGTATGGATATTGAAACTACATATGTCGTGATCAATAATACTCTCGTATACCAATTGAGCTATGATCGAGTTGACATGTATAAAATTTAAAACAGATCATATTAAATCCTTGCTAAGTATCATTGTATTTATTATCGTGTACACATTCCACCTTATTAGGAGCTTTTGTAATAAATATGTGTGTAACTTTCATTAATTTATGGCACCTTACTTATATTGTTTAGCTTCTACTCAACAATCCTAACCTTTAAATAAATATATTTTTTATGAAAATCTCTCATGAATAAATAAGTGGGGCATAATTTCAAACCAATTATATGACATATTATTCAAACATATACTTAGAGTAAACGTTTTTCTTTTAATCGAATTATTCAAATGTAAATATAAGAGTATAATGATGCATAATATGAATCATCATGGTAGAGTCATTTTCTTTTTTTAATAAATGTTAGATGTATAAAAGAAACAATTTAAAAAATACATAGGTAATATCATTTTATGTAACATGTATTATTCAAAAGTCGGTAAAAACTTCGCTATAAATTTTGTAAACTTTAAACTATTTTGTCAAAATTTACTCGTAACAATAATTTTATTACAAAAAAATAATAATAAAAGTGAAATTATCGTAAATAGCAAAAATATATTTACAAAAATATAACAAAAATCCATATTCTACCCTACTATATTTTAGTTTATTAATTTTGTTATATTGTGAGAAGTAAGACTCAAAATCTCTATATATGTATATATATATTAGCCGCCACAAATCCTTGACACAATAATTCGTAATTCATATAATATATTTTTACATTTAATTTTTTAAATTGAAGAAAAAAGAATGAAAATATATAATTAACCTTTATATATATATATATATATATATATATATATATATATATATATATATATATATATATATAACAACTATGCAATATCCTTTATTTTTTATAACACAAAACAAATGGGTGATAATCTAGTTGGCCAAAAAGTGGAAATGATGTATTGATATATATATCACCAAAAAATAGGGACTTTCCACCAAAAACCCAACCCCCCCATCTCTCTTTTCTCTCTCTCTTTTTTCCTCAATTTCAGATTCTCCTTCAAGTCTCCTATATAAATCTCTCTCAAATCAAATCAAGAAAAGAAAACTTAAAAAGTAAATAATGAAAAAAATAAATTCTCTATTGAGAAAATGCAAAAGCCTTTCAAGGCAATTGGGAAGATCTTCATCATACAGCAGCTTGAGATCAAAGTCCACAAGAGAAGATCTTTGGGTTTGTGAAAAACAAGAAGAAGACTTTGAGCAACAAATTGAGCAAAAGGTGAGTGGCAGTAATGTAATTTTATATGTTGGAAGTACAAGAAAGAAATATGCAATAAATTCAAAATATTTGAGCCATCCTTTGTTAAATGCTCTTATTGATAAATCCAAGTCTAAGAAATTAGTTGATGATGATGATGATGATGATGATGGACATGAAGATGATGAAGAATGTATTTTAGTGAGATGTGAAGTTGTTTTATTTGATCATCTTCTGTGGATGTTGGAAAATTCAGATCCAAATATTACTTTTGATTCTAATTTGGAGGAATTGGCTGAACTTTATGTTTTTTAGGATTTCATGTATGGAAATTCAATGGAAAAAGTTGTTATGTATCCGAGTTTCCTTCCCAAACTTTTTTGTTTTGAAAAGATAGTGAGTATTCGAAATTGTGTATTTACTGTGTAATTTTTTATTTTGTATTTATGCATAAAGAGGTTAATTTTTTGATGTGATTTTAAATAAATAAAAAAAGTGTATGTTTCTATCTGATTTTGAAATAGTTAAAATCAATCTGAATTCTATCGTGAAAGATAAATTTAATTATTGAATAGTATTTAGTTTTTCAACTTTAATTTTGAATTCTCCTTTCAACTTTTATTCCTTAAGTAAAGAAATTGAGATATTATATGTGACATACACAATTGGATCAAATACAAAAGTGATTTTGTTCTTCTCAAGGTTACTCACAAATACACTTAATTATTTTGAATATGGTAAATTAAAGCATTATTCAATAAATAAGATACAGTTGGTGTTGTATAGAATTTGTGTTTTTTTAATATAATAACAATTGATTTACACTCTCTCACTAATAATTTTTAACAAAAAAAAATAATAGTGATTTTGTATTATACATTAATAATACCAAGCATATAAATTGAGCTACCAAAATCCTATATTAGGAAGAAATGATGCCAACAATCCAACTACTTATATTTATATTTGAAGTACCAACCAATTAGATCCTATATTTCTTTCAAGAGAATAAATAATTAATTCTTTTGAAAAAAATATTATTATTAAAACATACCAACTTTATATTCTTCCATGCTCCATTTTTGTGGACTTTGAAAGTTGATAGACCATTTTGGACTCTTTCTAGAGTTTATCGTTGAATCTCGAAAGATTTAGATAAAGATCTAAATTTATTAGAAAATTTCACAAATGTCTTAAATTATTATTTATTTCCTTATTTAGGTTGTCGTATATTTTTAGGAAAATTGTAACATTATCATAATTATTAATCATATATATATAATTTTTAAATTTTAATTTAAATTATTTCCTTATTTATATTATACTCAATTTATTATGACTTTACAACTCGCATTGAGCTTAAAAGAGTGAAAATATTCTATGAAAGACTTGAACTTTCCCCTACACAAAAAAAGTTTCAAAAGCAAGGATATTCTATACTTAATTCGAGAGTTGGAGTTGGATATAAGTCTTTCAAACTGATTCGAATATTAGATAAAAGAAAAGTAAAAGTTGCAGACGCATGTCACATTACTGTTGAAGAAAGCAAAGATTCCGAATAGGGCGAAAAAAGTCAAAGTCAAATAACTATTTTTTATCGCATCACTTCTCTTGTTGCACGTTCTTCAGTGTTCCAACTACTAGTTTCACTCGCCAATCTGCCTTTTAGAGGTTAAATGCAACTTCAAAGAAAGTATAATTTGCAAGCTCAACTTCGGACACAAGAGAATCTGCCTTCAAAAGGTTAAATGTGTCATTGACAAGAGGTCAAAAGAAACCTTATGTAGTCGCCTCGAGCAAACATGGCTTAGCAACAGGGGACGAGGACATTCACAGTGCAGTTCCATCCAGAATGAAGAGAAAAATATATGTCTCAATAAATACAGAGGGTTCATTAAAAGTAAAACGACAAAATGTTGTTTTTACTCGACCTAAAAATAATGAGCCAGAAGATGAAGTAGATGTGGTAAGTTGTGGCCATGTTACGATAAAGGAGGCATCCAATTATGAGACGTCTAAAGAAGAAGCTAAAGCCACTCCGTTATCACCTGAGGATGGGGTCAATCAACGGTTGAATGAGTTAAAGGAACTCAGTCTTAGTACAATAAAAGATCCTCGTCCAACCTTCATAAGTTTACAACTTTCTCATGATGACGAAAACGAGTATGTGAGCTTACTAAAAGCATACAAAGATGTCTTCACATGGTCATATAAGGAAATGCTTGGAATCGATCCAAAGGTGGTTGTTCATCATTTAGCAATCAAAGCAAAGCATCAGCCCGTTAAGCAAGCTTAGCGACGATTTCGATCCGAACTTATTTCTCAAATCGAGGAAGAGGTAAATAAGCTCATTGAAGCTGGATTTATTCACAAAGTCAAGTACATGGATAGCTAATATTATTCCAGTAAAGAAGAAGAATGGCCAGCTATGTGTTTGTGTTTATTTTCACGACCTAAATAACGCATGCCCAAAGGATGATTTTCTCTTGCCTCTCACGGAAATCATGGTAGACGCGACTTTAGGACATGAAGCTTTATCTTTCATGGTATAATCATATTCGAACGGCTCTTGAGGATGAAGAGAAGACAACTTTTCGAACTCCAAAAGGTATATACATTTATAAGGTAATGCCTTTCGGATTGAATACACAGGTGCCACATACCAGTGTGCTATGCAAAGGAACTTTGATGATATGCTACATAAATACGATGAATGTTTTGTTGATGATCTTGTAGTAAAATCCAAAAGTAAATGTGACCACCTGAAAGACTTGAAACTTGTCCTTCATCGTCTAAGGAAATATCAGCTAAGAATGAACCCTCTTAAGTGTGCATTTAGTGTGACCTTTGGAAAGTTTTTAAGATTCATTGTGAGGCACCGTGGAATTGAAGTTGATCACTCAAAAATTAATGTTATCCAGAAGATGCCGATCCAAAAAATATGCACGAGTTGAAAAGATTGCAAGGTTGTTTGGCCTACATCCGAAGATTTATATCTAATTTTGCGAGTTAATGTCAACCATTCTAGAGATTGATGAGGAAGGATGCAGTTAGGGGTGTACAAATATAGATTGAACCCGAATAACCCGGACTACCCAACCCATATTATAAGGGTTGGGTTGGGTTAGGTTAAAATATGGGTTGAGTTAGGTCAAAAAAATTTAATTTTTTCGGGTTGGGTTGGGTCTCAGGTTGGCGGGTTGAGAAATTCGGTTCAACCCAACCCAATCCGTAATGTAATATATAAATAAATAAATATATATTATTTTAATAAAAAACAAATTAGAGGTATATAAATTTTGAATTTATTGTATGAAAGTTTGGATGTTCTCCACACGTGTCGTTCTAAGTTTGGCAACTAGTCTTGACTTAGAGGTTGAGCAAATTAATGATGTTAATAATGTATTTCTACATGGGGATTTAGATAAAGAAATCTATATGGAACATCTAGAGGGTTTTGAGCAGAAAGGCAAAGAGCATCTAGTGTATAAATTGAAGAAAAGACTTTATGGATTGAAACAGACTCCGAGATAGTGGTACAAGAAGTTTGAGTCAGTTATGGGGGAGTAAGGCTACACAAAAACTATTTCTGGTCACTGTGTTTTGTCCATAATTATTTTAATGATGATTTTGTTATATTATTACTCTATGTTGATGATATTTTGATTGTTGGCAGGAATGTTTCAAGAATTGATAGCTTGAAGAAACAATTGAGCAAATCCTTTGCCATGAAGAATTTGGGGCCAGTAAAGAAAGTTCTTGGAATTTGAATAGTTCGAGATAAAACATCCAAGAAGTTATACATGTCACATGACCAAAGAGAAAGTACTTGAATGTTTCAAGACGAGTCAAGCAAAATAAGTTAGTTCTCCTTTAACTAATCACTTCAAACTGAGCAGTAAACAATGTCATTCTACATATAAAAAGAAGGAAGATATGAGTAAGATCTCATATGCTTCAGTAGTTGGGAGCTTAATGTATGTCATGGTATGTATTAGACCTGATAGTGCTCACGTCATTGGTGTTGTTGGTCGTTTTATGTCTAATCCATAAAAACAACATTGGGAGGCAGTTAAGTGCATCGTGAGATATTTGAGAGGTACTTTTAGTTTGAAGCTCACATTTGAGGATGGAAAGCCAGTACTTGTTTTGTATACTGGCTCAGATATGGCAAGGGACTTAAACAGTAAAAAGTATACTTCTTGTTACTTGATGATATTTACAGATGGTGCAATGTCTTGGCAGTCAAGGTTGCTGAGATGTGTTGAACTTTCTACAACTGAAGCATAGTATATTGCACAGCAGAAGCATGTAAAAAGACGTTGTTGATGAAACGCTTTATACAGGAGCTTGGCTTCAAGCAACAACGATATGTGATATACTATGATAATCAGAGCAAAGCTTGAGTTTTGATATGTTAACAAAGAATCTACCAAGAGCAAAGCTTGAGTTTTGTCGTTTCACAATGGAAATGACAAGTTCATCCTCAAAGTGAAATGAGGGAGATTTGATGGGCTTACTTCACTTTGTGAAGCCCAACCCACATTTTCTAGGTTAATTTTTTATTATGCAAATTAACCAACTAGCTGTGTGGGTGTAATTCAATGAGTGTGACGTCAAAACAATGAGTGAAAAATAGAAAAAGAAAATTTCGTGCAGTTTCGTTCTTCAGTCATTTATGGATTGATCCATGGTCCAATCGAGCTAAAATTTTGACGGTGTATTATTGGCAGGAGGATCTTCATTATGAATGGTGGAGATTTCATTTGGAGCTATCTACAGTCAAATTCTAGTGGATAGTTAGCTATCACATATTGTGAGATCTTTCTATTTTTTCTTCATGATTATTGTTGTTTGTTGTCGCGATTATTATTCTCGAGATATTTGCCTCTAGTTGTGACTAGGAAGAACTTTAAACACATTAAAGATTATAGTGAAGATTCTAACTTCCGTCCGTGGTTTTTTACTCCTCACGTTGAGGGAGTTTTCCATTTTAAATTCATTGTATCAATACTTTAATTATTATTGTTATTATTGTTGATTAGTATTCTAACAAATTCACACAAGAGTATAATAATTGATCCAAATTAAAGGTGTTTATCCCCAATAAAACAAGGGATCGTTGTAAATTTAGAAATCAAACTAAAAGTATCAGCATATACAAAATAATGCAAAATAATTTGTAGAAATAGCAAGATTTAGAGTTACCTATTGAAGTTCATAAGTCATTGACCATATAACAGCTAGGAGTTTATCAATAATAAAAAAGTTGATAGAGGTTGATCCATGATAAGTTTTTGTAATTCTTAAAAAAATTGTAATTACACATTTTAGGATAAATTATTAGAAAAAAGTGTCTCAAAACTTTGTTACTTTGTGTCAAAAATACCCATAAGTTTTGAAAAGTTTCAAAAATACCCTTAAACTTTTAAAAAAAGGTTAAAAAATATTCTTATCGTTAGTTTTGGATGGAAATCATTAAAGTTTTGAAAGTTTCATAATACCCTTAAACTTGTAAAAAAATTAAAAAAATATTTTCATTAATCCAAAATTTACATGAAATTTATTAACCCTAAAAAAACTTCAAGTTTAAACTATAGTCTTAAATTTCTGACGTGGATTCAATCAATAATCCATTGCATGTACCTGAAGGACCAATCACAAGGAACAAGACAAAGAAGATACAAGAGGCTTTCACATTGCATGTTCAAAAGTTGGCAAATGCACAACGAGAGACCGAGAATTTTGAACGCAAATTTTTGTATAATGTTAGTTCAGCAAGTCAAGAAGATAATGGAGTCAAGATGGGACGAGAAAGTTGTGTAGTTTGGAAGATGGCACATGAGACAAAAAAGTGTGCAAAATTTGTGAAGGGGTGGCAGTTCAACTTCCATCTCTTGGAATTTCTTGATGTTAAAGGTTGTCAAACGTTGCCATTATCAGGAGCATATTACATATCACATATTTAAGACAATTTAAAGCAATTCTATCTTTTAGTTTTTGAGAAATGGCTACTCGTTTGATGTGCAATTAAGTTTTAAGTTCCTAGGTCTTATTTTCTACAATTTGCAATTAAGTGTGTTTGAATGACTCTTGAGTTCTTTGGTCAATCCGCGACCATTTGGCCTTTAAAATGGCTTGTAATGCTCATAAGAAGGCGATGATGAATACTAAAAAGCTTTTGCTTATTCAACCCCATATGGTGTTGTCTTTTCTTTCAAATCTTGTCTTAGGTTTGATGTTCAATCGATTCATTGGATTAGTTTTGATCAATCTAATTCTAGAATGAGTCGTCTTAGGATTTAGGAGTGACCATCGTAGATTCTAAGTTTGATTTAAGAGTAATTCATCTTCTAACTAAACTCTTGGTTGGAATCATTCGGTAAGTTAGTCTCGTTTGTGTCCGTTTACAAGGATCCTATAAGGACTTATAGCTTTGTAAACTTAAAGCATATTGGACGCTTGTCAATTTCCATCGGTGCGTGGATATTTGATATTTTCACATTTCCATGAGTTAAATATTGATAGAAGGGAATAGATAGATCCATTACGTAGAAAAATCCACGAACCACAAAAAATAATGGGACATTTTTAAAAACAACAAAATAAATTAAAATATTTACAAGCTATAGCAAAATTTTGGATTCTATCACTGATAATCTTTTATCACTATAGCATATCAATGACTATTAGTGATAGAATTTGCTATAGGTTTTAAATATTTTATAAAATCTACTACTTTTAAAAATTCTCCAAAAATAAACATGAAAATGACACTAATATAAATAATAGACACGTTTACTTATTTGAAAACAATAAAATATATATTTACTATTTTAAAATTATTTTTTGAATTTTCTGTTTTTATAATTTTTCAGAAATATCAATCAACATCAATATTTAAAATCTGGGTTAAAACATAAAATTCCACAAAAGCTCACGAGATTTTTAAAAATTATCCTTAAAATATATTAAATAATAACTAGACAAATAAAAAAAAATCTCACACTAATAGATCTATCATATTGTCACTATGTGTTAACAATCAAATACATTTTTTTATTTGACAATTAACTGTATCCTAATTACGACAATAACTATTAAGATTTGTTGAGTTGGTGACCTATCATTGTGTGTTAATAGTCAAATAAATTAAAAATAATAGTTTTAACTTAAAATTTTGATTTTGATTTAGTTGGCGAGAAAATTGGAGTAAAATTTGGATCAATGAGAATATTTCTGAACTTTTTTTTAAGCTAAAGGATATTTTTAAAAACTTTTTTATAGTTCAAAACTATTTTTGAAACAAACTTTTAATGGTTTCTATCTAAAACTAAACATTTTTGAACCATTTTCAAAAGTTTAAGAGCATTTTTTAAGCTTTTGAAAGTTTAAGGGTATTTTTGACACAACCATCAATGTTGGGGACATTATTTTTTCTTTTTGTAAAATTTAGCCTACATTTTATCATATAATATTTAGAAAAAAAATATGATACTATTTATTTAAAGATATTGAATAATGAATTAGACGAGTAATACATTTGTATACGTTAATAATAATACAAAAGCAAAAAGAAAAAAAGGTCATTTTAACTCCTCGGTTCGGATCTAGTTTTTGTGTAGTTATTAAGTTTCAAAAAGTTACACATTTGGTATTAAATTTTAAGATTGATTTTAATGTAATCTCTAAAATTCAAAATCTTACGATTTAACTTTAACATTTGAGTTTTGTTCAATTTGATCGCTAGTTTTACCGTCTTTTGGTACATTTTAATAAATTTTACTGTTTTGTTCGATTAAATTAAATTTGAAAATTCACGTTATAATTACTTTAAAACAATGTTTGTTATTGAAAAAATAATAATAATAAAATAAAAACGATTGGGCTCAGACCAAACCAAACAGAGCATTGTGATTTGAACAGAAAAGAAAACATATAGAATTAGTGGAAGAATGTAATCACTGTTGGACACGTCTTCCCACCATCGGTTAAGCTTTGTTTTGTTAAGCGAATTAAAAAAATGCCTCCACTCACTTACTCCCTTTTACCTTTTATCTTTTTCCCATCTCCAATGTCTTCTCTTTCAAACCTTCACTTTTCAATGTTTATGTGCAGAAGCCTCAGCTCAGCTCTACTTTTCTGTGTTTGTTCCTCTCTCTGACCAAAACCCATGCTCTAATTTTGTTCAAACCTTCAATGGGTTAGCCTTTCTTTCTAAGGATTTCACTCTAAATTCTGCTCTCAGTGCCATTTTCATCAAATTCCTCATTATTTGGAGTGAGTTTTAGTTCTCCTTTTCCTTTTTGATTTGTCATCTCTAGGTTGCCCTTTGATTTCTTTCTTTGTTATTTACTTGTTTGTGGGATGATTTGATTGTTTTTTATGTTTGATTGCTGGGTTTGTGATTATCTAATACTGTTGTGTTTTGTGTTTTTTTTCTTTTACTTTTTTTCTTTGAAATACAAATTTGTTTACTGCTATTTTTGTTTATAGTTTCCTTTATTATCTCACGCATGTTTATGGTTTTTTTACATGTTCATGGTTTTTTCTAAAGGGAGAGAACTAGGAGTACACAATACCATCTTGTCCTTTCATGTATTGGCTGGCTTTATCATTGAGTGTCATGCTCCAATTGATTAGTTTTATTGTTGCCTTTTGAAATAAACTAACCATTATCAGCTTGTCTTTTGCAAACCACTGCAACTTGTTAATATTTTGTTTTGTTTCTTTCAATTCTGAGTCTTGAAATTGGATATAATAACTTACTTTTCCCTATGTGGATGTTATTCCTGCTTATCCATAAATTGAGCTACTATATAGAATATTAGACATAACTTAATCAATCTATCAGCTTAAGTAGCTTAAGCTTTTAGGTATTCTGGTTGGTAGTTCAACATCATATTAGAGTAGGAGGCCTTGAGTTTGTAACTTATCCTCCGGCATATCACCAACAGTCTGCTCAGGATTTGAATGTCAATGGTTCGACTAAACACTAGGGTTGCAAGACTTAACCTAACACCTAACTGCATGAGCTTTCACCCTCAATTCAGATTAATAGTTGAGATGTTGAACATCATGAATCAAATGAACATATGACTTCACAGGTTGTATTTTAAAAAACTACACATTATCAATTCCTATATACATATATAAATATAAATATTTTTATTATTTTTTTTTTTTTTTGGGGGGGTGTTCTATTGGTCGTTTATCAGTTACGTAGTTATGTTTTGATTAGTTTTTTCTCAGTTTATTGCAGTGCTACTGGCTCTTTTCCTTGTCATTCCATCAACTGGTTGATTTACTTTCACTATTTGTATCACTAGGTGAGCCATATAATGGAGCAAACAAGACACAATAGGAGGATCAACTGCTCTGGTTCGACCCCATCCGAGGAATCAGCGCTGGATCTTGAAAGAAATTGCTGCAGTCACTCCGATTTACCTTCTTTCAGCTCACCTACACTTCAGCCATTTGCATCTGCTGGACAGCATTTTGGGTTCAATACTGCTTACTTTTCATGGCCTACCCCAATCCGGTTAAGCGTTGGTACGGAGGAAAGGGCAAATTATTTTGCAAATCTTCAGAAAGGGGTGCTACCAGATATCCTTCATCCTTTACCAAAAGGGCAGCGGGCAAACACATTACTCGAACTCATGACAATAAGAGCCTTCCATAGCAAGATCCTGCGTTGTTACAGTCTTGGAACGGCGATTGGATTCCGTATTCGAAAGGGTGTACTGACTGATATTCCTGCTATTCTTGTTTTTGTTTCCAGGAAAGTTCACAAGCAATGGCTTAGTCCTATCCAATGCCTGCCCACTGCTCTGGAGGTCTGAAGAAGAAGCCCTTCTACTTTATATTCAAATCCCTTCCTTATCTTTCTTGTGATTGTAAAGTAGCAGTATTTTAAATTTCACTTTGATCTTTAATAATTATGCTAGATTTTTTGTTCTATTCAGGGGCCAGGTGGTGTCTGGTGTGATGTGGATGTTGTAGAATTCTCATATTTTGGTGCACCCAACCCTGCACCTAAAGAACAGTTGTACACTGAAATTGTTGATGATCTGCGTGGCTCTGATCCATGCATTGGCTCTGGTTCTCAGGTACTTTCCTTTTTCTTTGCAACTAGTGACCAAAAAACTCACAATTATACGAAATAGAAGTGCTTAAATGGCATAAGAAAACACGAGGGAAGATTTGAGAGATTGATCGACAACTGGGGCTAAATGTGAAATTCCCAACTAATTATGCAGGCATCTTTCAAGATCATCTTGTTTCAACATGAATCTGTTCCAAGATACTTTATCTTGGCCCAAGGATTAAGTAATGAGAGTATAAATGATTATTAGGATTTTTTGCTCATGTGTTGGCTCTTTCCTGTTATAATCTTTGCCAACGTTATTACATAAAGTTGTTTTATATACTCGAAAATGAGGGATATGTCCTAAACCCGACGTGTGCATCTTAACATGCCTAGCACCAGTTTGAACCGATTACAACTTTGGGGAGTAATGGACCTGTACTGATTAGTGATAACATCATGGGTGATTTTAGCAATCTCTGTGCTGTAGTAGTTTCTAAATGGTTGGCACAAATGGCTGTTTCATAAGCTCAAAAGTTGGTAGTACTTGCTCATTTTTCACGTCCTTTTTGGTAGACTGGATGTTTTAGGGAATTTGATTTCAAAGGAAAGTTTGCCTGCCTAGCTGCCTAAGTTTATCCTGCGGCATGGCTTAAATTCTAGGCATGTCCTTATAAAAAATTCTACTAGTATCAGTAAACTTGAATCTAATTCTACTACCTCATCAGGTGGCCAGTCAAGAGACCTATGGAACCTTGGGCGCTATAGTAAGAAGTCAAACAGGCGGTCGACAAGTTGGTTTTCTCACAAACCGTCATGTTGCAGTTGATTTAGATTATCCTAATCAGAAAATGTTTCACCCTCTTCCACCGACACTTGGGCCTGGGGTGTATCTTGGTGCTGTGGAGAGAGCTACTTCATTCATCACTGACGAGCTTTGGTATGGAATTTTTGCTGGAATAAACCCAGGTAATATAGCTTATGCCAAAAAGAGCATAAACTCCAAGTAGTACAAAGGCAGATTAGAAAAGCAAGTTAACTTATATATTAGGTCACCTTATACAATCAAAATGAAATGGGAAAATAACTGTGACGAATCTAGAGATCATGTGCTCAAAAACAGATAAAAGGACATGTAGCTCATTAACTCCAATCTACTCTATTGTTCTACTTCATCGCTCCAAACATTGGCAAGCCCAAGCCCGGTGCACTTCTTCTAATTTTGTTAAATTGCAGAGACGTTTGTCAGGGCAGACGGGGCATTTATTCCTTTTGCTGATGATTTTGACATGTCAACTGTCACTACGTCTGTAAAAGGTGTGGGACAGGTCGGTGATGTGAAGTTTATCGACTTGCAATCACCTATCAGTACTCTCATAGGGAAGCAGGTGGTGAAAGTTGGAAGAAGTTCTGGCTTGACTACAGGAACTGTTTTGGCCTATGCTCTCGAGTACAATGATGAGAAAGGGATATGCTTCTTAACCGATTTTCTCGTTGTAGGTGAGAATCAACAGACTTTCGATCTCGAAGGAGATAGTGGAAGCCTCATCATTTTAAAGGGCGAGAATCGAGATACTTTGCAACCAATTGGGATTATATGGGGTGGAACTGCTAACCGAGGTCGGCTTAAGTTAAAAGTCGGCCAACCTCCTGAGAATTGGACTAGTGGTGTTGATCTTGGGCGCCTTCTCAATCTGCTTGAACTTGATCTAATCACAAGTGATGAAGGGCTCAAAGGTTAGGTTTCAAAAGCATCTAATATCCTTCTCTCAATAACTGAAAAATTGCATTGATCAAGCATTTGTATTTCTAATTTGCTTCTCCCAAATGTCTCTCTTCTGAGGTAGCACATAAATTTTTTAGGTAGCCTTTCAATAATGTCTATATGTTCTCTCTAATTTGAATGGAATAAATTATTTGACTCCAATCCAAGAAGTCAATTGTAAGATACATAGTTTTTTTATATTGGAGAAAGACTTAATCCATAAAAAGAAAGATACATAACCAATATACAAATGTAGTTAATAATTTCATTTTATTAACATATTTACAATCAACGGTCCTCCTTAAGCTGGTTTAAATATATCATCTATTGTCAGCTTGTCAATCATTTTCTAGAATATTACTTTTAGTAGTTGTTTAGTCAAACACATCAACAGTTTGATCTCTACTTGGAAAATCAAGAATACATATCATACCATTTCATTTTTATAATAGAGTACCTGTCGACTTTGATATACTTTTGTCCTTGAATTGAGTTGTGGGCTATGTCAAAGCGAGCATATCTCAATTGGTATACGGGTTGTTATTAGTCACAAGTTCTTTGGTTCAAAGTCCCTCATCATCCTCATTGTACTAAAAAAAAATTCTGTTATTAGCTGTAGAGGTCACAACCTTTTCGTCGTAGGACACAAGTATGTATTTTGAAAAACTTTCAATTTTGTAAGTAATTTTTTTTATCCATATTCCTTCAAATATTTCATATGTGAAAGCCCTAAATTCTGCTTTGACGTTCATCTATCCACCACATTGAGCAAACAAAAGATTACTTTTTTTTTTTTTACATTCCACATTTTGTTTTTTCCTGTTCTGCCAAGTGAACAATGGCTCTAAGTAGACTTTCTATCCGTTGTACTTCCTGCCCAATGGACATTAGTATAAAATTAAATCAGTAGATGGTTGTGCATTTTAAACGACATACCTTTTCCTCGAGATTCCTTCAAATATATCATGATTCTACACATAACTTCAAAGTGAACCAGTCCCTGCGAGCGGAAGAATTGGCTTATTATGCTTATTGCAAAAGCAATATCTAGAGAGCTTTGAGCAAAACATGTGTTTGATAGAACTCCGTTATGGATCTTATAATGTTAGATAAACGACGTTGACTGACAACTGCTTTAGAGGTGTGAAGAGAAGAGAGAGGATAAGATGATAAAAATTAACTGAAAGTCTGAAAAACCTGGAGATTAATGAATGTATACTGTTTTTATTTCATTCTTTATGGTCAATATAACGTGTTTCTTTGCCTTCGAGGTATGTGAACTACTTTTTTTTTCATTTATCGTTTTAGGTTTTATATTGGTTAGTTTCACTCCTATGGTTGGGTTCTGATAAACATTTTTGTTCTGTTTATTAATACTATATGCAGCGGCAGTGCAAGAGCAAATAACTGTATCTGCAACCGTAATCGGGTCAATTGTTGGAGACTCCTCTCCTCCCGATACAACACTGCCAAAGGAGAAGAGTGAAGAGAAGTCTGAGCAGTTGGGTTTTCAGATCCAGCATATGCCTACAGAAGTAGAACCTTCAGCTAAAGACCGGCCACTCCTGGAGACCGAGTTTCATCTTGAACCAGGGATGAACAGGGCTCCCAGTGTGGAACATCAGTTCATTCCAAGCCTTTTCAGTTGCTCTCCCTCTCATCAAAACAGCACTTTGGATCGTGCTGTTTCCCAAAACCTATCTTTGCTTCGAAGCGACTGCGAAGACCTGTGTGTTTCCTTGCAATTGGGTGACCATGAAGCCAAGAGACGACGGTCGGATGCTTCTGTTTCCATGGAAGAACTGAAATAGATCGTCCGTGTTAGTACGACTATTGAGAAATGCACATTTTTCTGCATCACTATGGCTGTATGTTGAGATTTTCGGGTCTCTTTCTCTTTTTTCCCCACTATGTTTCATTGTAAATTCACATGAACTCCGAAAGAAGGTATATCTAACTGGTGCCCAAACTGAAATAACTGTATTTTGAGCTGTATGCATTTCAGTGAGCTTAAAGTTGGAAGCAATCTTTGCTAGTCTTTGCTTTGGACGTTCATACTGCTTTCTTCTTGTCTTTGGCACTGGTTTAAATTTTGCTTTAATGATAAATGGTCACAGAACGACTATGTTTTTTTTGGCACAATAAGACGTGGAAGCATTCAAACTATATACTCTTTAGTCGTAAAAACATATGACGTGCTTTTATGCAGAGTCTCTAAGTTTGAGATAATATTGTCAGGAAATGAGTGTTCAAAAGTTACCCATTTTAGATCATTGTTGTGCCGTGGAAAATTCACTGTTTTGAAAGTAAAATTTTACGTTACTTTAGTGTTAAATTACAATTGTCAGTTTTTTTTCCAGGGTATACACAATTTCCAAACTCAAACATGCACTCATCTGCAAGAGCAAATTTATAACGGTTTATGGGGCATGTGCTCCCTTCACATGGTCGGTTTTTGTTTGAAAATACAATATATATCCAATTAATATAAAAAAGAAATATAATTTAATTTTCTAAAATGAAGATAATTGTATTACATATTAAATTAATTAATTTTTAAAGCTAATTAGTATTTTTTAAAATATTTTTTTAGTGTGTTTGTTATATAGTGTCCCTATATAAAATTTATAGATACACCACGGTTCGCCGGTAAAAAAAGAAAAATCAAAACTAAGTGGTATGAAATGAAATTGTTTTATATAGAGAAATAACAAAATATCGGCTAGTTTCCAACTACTATGAATGACTAGTTTCCAACTATAGACGACTACTTTCCAACAACTATTTACAAAGATTAAAACAAACAAGTTGCTTTTTAAGAAAAATTGTAGTGTATATTTAGTTTTATGATTTGATGATGTGATTAAGTACTATGATTGAATTGGCCTCCAGTGAGCAAGATGCGACGAACTTAGATAATTGTATAAGTTTTTAGTGAGTTGTTTTAGATCAATTTGTTTTTTTCCACTAAATATGGAGTATGAATATTTGAACTTCCATTGTCTTTTATCGTTACGCTAATTAGTGTAATTGGCGTAGTTTATAATAGTAATTTCTACCAAATACCATCGCTCCCTCTAAGTCTTTCTATTATTTGGGGCAAAAAATACAATATGTTCAAATTAACAGTTCTTTGATTGAATATCTTGAAATGTTTTAATTAAAATTTCTATTAAGTAAAATAAGAATCGTGTTAGACCAATTCATACATTAGTTATTAATACAAATACGTTTCATCTCACGAAAAAATGATTTTGCAAATATAAGCAATCTAACAAAACATATTCAAATAAAATATTTAACAGTAATTTAGCTCAACTATTAATAAAGTGTAATGGAGAGTTTTAATTTAGCTCAACCATCAAATTTAGTTGGCACCATCAAATTTGCTAGGCTTGAATCCTCCTAGTTGTATTTTAGAGATGTTTTAACGTTTAAAACAATTTCTCCTTTAGAAAAAGAAATTATTTTTGTTTCCTCTCTTTTAACTTTTTGGTCATTTCACCTCCGCAGATTTACATCTCGACTATTTTTCTGTATCGCTTTTCCTTTTCATTGTCTCTGACGGGTTTAAGTTAGGGTTTCAACCTTCACTCTGCACCCATTGCCGGCCATGGCGAAACCAAGCAGAGGCCGTCGCTCGCCGCCGTCGGGCTCAGCTTCCTCCTCACGTTCCCGCTCATTCTCCGGCTCTGATTCCCGTTCCAGTTCCCGTTCGCGCTCCAGGTCTGCATCTGTGTCCCGCTCACGCTCTCGTTCCAGGTCCATTTCTTCGTCTTCGTCTCTCTCTCGCAGCGGTAGTTCTCGGAGCAGAAGCCCCCCTCCTCAGAGAAAGAGGTTTGTCTTTCACTTCAGCTTGCATTTCTCGTTACGGGGTTTTAAATTTTGTGCTTGTGTGGGAGGAAGTATCAGAATTAGGTTTTTTGTGCCTGGAAATCTGGTCGATTCAGCATTTCCTTTTTTGTCGCCGTTTATTGGATGTTCGTGTTCCTGTATTAGACATACAAATTACATTTCCATTTGTTTTTCAGTCCGACTGAAACAGCTCGGAGGTCTCGTCCTTCACCTCCTCCAGCTAAACGAAGTTCTCCGCCACCCAGGTTACAACGTCTCCTTCTACATTCTACAGTCAAATCCAACTTCTCACTAGCATTTATAAGTCTCTTCATTATTTGTTCATGGCATGCATTTTCCAATAAGTCAAACATTTATGCTCTGCCCCGGCTTTTTATGCCCGTCTTTCGTTAAAGACTATCGAGCCTCTTCAATGATTTCATTCAGCTGTTTGTTTCATTTAAGTTTCAAGTTAGGGATGGCTAGGGAACAATTTATAGTATTTCGTTTATCTTTGTTCAAGTACGATGCTTCGGTTTGGACTTGCCGTCGATGGATTAACACCATTTGCCTTAAGCTTAAATATGGTTTCGTTCGTAATTTGTTAATTTATTTCCTTAAAAAGAGCTCATTCTCCCTTATTGTTTATTCAGTTAAAACAGGGTTCAATTTATTAAATATCTATAAAACAGAAGAAAATCTTTGAATTTAGTATTTCTTCAGAACTGTGGTGTGAGTATTGCATTATTTCAAATTGTAATAATTGTCTTCCCTTGTTGAACTTGAATGTGATAAACAGTGTTCTATTAGCTTTAATTGTCTTGCAAATGTAAATTTTATCTTTTGTAATCTATAACCACTTGCAATTTTTATGCCCTGACTATTAGAAAACCGACATATGCATTTTGTTTATATTAATATTTCATTTTGTTTATATTAATATTTCATTTTGTTGTGCATTTGTATATCAATGATTTACATCCCCTTCTTTCTTTTTGTGATATTTTCCTTTTCTGTAAGTCATATTTATATAATTTGTTTTTCACACTGTTTCTTTTGGTTTCAGGAAACCATCTCCTGTACGCGAATCACTTGTTCTTCACATTGACGCACTGAGTAGGAATGTCCATGAGGGTCATTTAAGAGAAATTTTCAGTATGGTTTTTCACTTGCTCTCTTTAGCCTTCAAACAATTATTGTGATTGATCAATGCACTTTTTTGTTTTCATATCATTCTTTTTTAAATGTTATATGATGAATACATCGATTAAACCAAAGTGTAGGACAAAATGAACTTTTATTTCAAGCTTCATTCACACCATCTGAAGTATTCATACAACACTTCGACTTCACAAATTTAGTATTTTGTATTGTAAGAAAAAACCAGGTATATTTGTGTAAACATATGTATTTATGTAGTAGATTTAATTCAATTTGTTTGTAGTGATGGTTGACCATAATGTTTTTTTTGGATAGAAATAACAACTTTGATCGAGAGAAAAATGAAAGAATACAAGGGCATAAAAAAAATTACGCCCATGAAACACCCCATCTAAAAGGAGGACCAACTAAGTAAATTTTTTTGTTCTTAATAGTTGATAATTTGTCATTTCTACTATTCTTCCTCCTGCCTGATATGTAAAGTTACTGCAGCATGCTCATTCCTTTCCTCTCAGCTGTTTCTAAACTCCAGATAGTTTCTTATTCTTTTCACGAATCTATTGTATAGAATTAGTTGTAATTTTGTTGGTCTCATTCAATCAAAGGGTTCACCATCAAATAGAATTTTTCCTCCAAAAACATCCTTATGGTTCAGTAGGTTTGATGTGTATTAGATTTAATAGGTAATCCTGTTGCCTTTTTTAAAATGCATTTTTTTTCTTCTGAAAAATGGTATAGCTCTTACGAATTTCCTTTTTTCCCCTTTCTTGATACCCTTTAGGTAATTTTGGTGAAGTCGTCAATGTCGAGCTGGCAATGGATCGCACAGTGAGTTTCTAACATGTATATTGGATTTGAAGAACTTTTTCTTGCATAATATATTGATGCATCTGTTATAATGCTTACAGGTAAACCTTCCTAAAGGATATGGATATGTTGAATTTAAAACGAGATCTGACGCTGAAAAAGCCCAAGTGTACATGGATGGTGTAGGTTTTGCATAAATGTTCAAGTACTTGAAGTGCATCTATTGATATAGTCTCGTAACTGGTAATTGATTGTGATAATTGGCTAAATGTAGGCCCAAATTGATGGGAATGTTATACGAGCAAGATTTACACTGCCTCAAAGACAAAAGATGCCAACACCTCCAAGGACTGTAGCAACTGTTCCAAAGAGAGATGGTCCTAAGCCTGAAAATGTTGGTCCTGATGCTGAGAAGGATGACATGAAAAGACAGAGAGAACGTATAACTCTCGATAATTATTTTCTCCAATATCAAACTGTTGAAGTTTACTATATTATTTTGTTTTTGATGGTGTAATGGGCAATGTCAAACTTATCTTTATCTTTTGGTCCCTATCAGTATTTTATTGATTTATGTCTGGTTTGTTACATCAGCTTCTCCTCGTCGAAAACCTCCTTCACCTAGAAGGCGCTCTCCTGTTGCTCGACGAGGTGGGTCTCCTAGAAGACAACCTGATTCTCCACGTCGTCGTCCGGACTCTCCTCCACGCCGCCGCATAGAATCTCCTTTTCGTCGCGATTCTCCTCCTCCTAGAAGGAGGCCTGCATCACCCATGAGGGGTGGCCGTTCCCCATCGCCTTTGGCAAGACGACATAGATCTCCTCCAAGGTTGACCACCGTCCCCAAACTCTTCAACCCTCCCAGCCACACACACACACACACACAATCTATCTCCTTGTCTTGAAATGGGGAAACTTGGGAGCATTGACATTGTTTAACTTTGGTTGAATAGGCCCTCCCCAAGAAGAATTCGTGGAAGTCCTGTTCGAAGACGTTCACCACCACCTCCTAGGCGCCGGTACTATGCATTTGAGTTGTCTTTTCTTTTGCACTGTGAATGATACACAAAGATGTTTATAGTTTCTAACCTCACAAATCTATCATAGAGTGTAAAAGTTGACTATTTATGGCTTACTGCACAAATTATTATAATGCTATTGCAGACTTCGAATGAAGTATTAGCTATAGTGTATCTCTTCATGTGACTTTTTAAAATTTTACTTGCTTCCATACAAAGGTGTCCTATAGTTTAATCTTAGGTAATTAGAAGACTGGTGACTGAGGGCTTGATTACTTTCTAATTAGAAGCATGGCAGTTAGAGCTTTTAATTGGTTGTTCACTGTGATTGAGCAAGTTTTTTCTTGAAAGTGGTCTAGTCTAACTCAGTGGTTTCAGTTACGTTTTTACTTAGGTATATGAGAGTTGCATAGTTAAATTGTGTTTCTTTCTCAGCACACCACCTCGACGTGCTCGTAGTCCTCCAAGAAGGTCTCCAGTAGTTCGTAGAAGAAGTCGTTCGCCTATTAGAAGACCAGCTCGATCACGCTCCCGATCGTTTTCACCACGGAGGTAACTTGATGCCTAATGTATTTTTCTGTCACGACCAGCTAACTGCCTTTTAAAGGAAGACTATTAGTATCTATAGATCTAGACATCTAATATATTTTTTTCCTAATCAAATCCCTTTTTAAGTAAATTTTTGCCAACTCTGTGTTTGTGGTGCATAAATTAAATGATGAAGTAGATCACAGAAGCTTATCATGGGCATTGATCAAAAAAGAAAAATAATCACAGTGAACCCTTTCTGAACATCCACAAGTGAGAGCTATAAAACAAATGTGATGATTCCCCTTGCTCCTCTAAATTTCCATCACAGAGCCTTGCTAGCACTGAGCTAAAAATTTTTACTGGTGTAGCCATGTCGAAAGTTAGTGAAATTTTTGTGAAGTTTGTGATTTGTTCTCATTTTTTTTGGAGTATTTGCTATCCAAAATCCTTTTAGAAAACTCTTGAGTTACTCTAGGTTTCGGCTTGTAAGTCAACTGCCTGTTTTTCAGCATCCCATATTCTATAGCCTCCGTTGGGCCCTGAGGGATCCTTTCAATCTAGACAATGTGGGGGGGGGGGGGGGGGGGGGGGGTGTAGGCTTAAAATGCTTTGATGTCTTGTCTAGTGGTCATGGGGTTTTATTTAGATATTATAATGATGTTTAGAAACTATGCTTTAAAATATCTCAATTTCCTATTATTAAAATATTACCTAAAATTTTGTTTTAGAAACAACAATCAGAAATATCTCCAAATTCTCAAAAAATATATGTACACAATTGCATATTAATGGATAACAATTATATTGTAAAGTTAGCTTTCTGCGAAGGATGCTATGAAAGTGGATCTGTGGCTAGTTGGCTTGTTCAATGTCGTATCCTTTGTTCCATTTGTGGGGTTTTTGATCTGAGAAATAATAGAATTTCCTGGGGTGGGTAAGATCTCTTAGCGTTGTCTGGTCCTCATTAGAAACTACATTTCTGCTTGGGCTTTAGTGACTCGGTCATTTTGTAATTACTCGCTTATTATATTGAGGTGGTCCACTTTCTGAACTTCGTTGCCAGGCTTCTCTTTTTTGTGGTCATTTTTTTAGTTGGTGTATTCTTTCATTTCAATGGAAGTTTGGTATCTCAATTTAAAAAAATAATGATATCATTTTCTACTTTACCCTTTCTGCGATGGTTTACTTTTCCTTAACCATATTTTATTCCACAGTGCTAGTACCCTTGTTTTTTTTAATGCCTGCTATAATCCATTTATTTATCTTTGGATTTTTTTATGGTGATCTCTCTATGCAGAGGTCGGCCAGGCGCTGCCGGTAGGCGTGGGAGATCATCATCCTACTCTGCATCACCTAGTCCACGCAAGGTTTGATCTTTGCCATTCTTACTCTTTTTATTGCTTTACTTTTCCCTGCATTAAGTCCCTTCACTTTTCTCTATTTTATATTTACAGGTCCCCAGGAGGGTATCTCGCAGTCCAAGAAGGTAATCATAATCCCATGCGTCACATAAAATATCAGTATATCTTGAAAATATTTTGAAAATGCTCGAGGTTTTTGGAGACCCAGTTTGCTTCAAGTTTAAATCTCATAAAATACATAGGTGCATCCCAGCCTTCACCTATCTTTTACCTATCTGTCATGTAGCTCACTTTATTTTTTCCTATTTTATTTTTTTGCTTGTGTGTGATGCCAGTGGGATGGATACAAACAAATATTTTTCCAAGTCCATACATAAACTGCTAGGTACCTTTTTTTTTTAAAGAAACAATTTCATTGGTGTATGAAATAGCAAAAATGGAGGGGGGAGAAGCCCTGGCCCAAAGAGTTACAAAAGACATCTACAGTTGGTCATTAGTGAATTTAGACATAAACTATAAACTACTGGGCACCATTAAACATGGATATTCTTTCTACTGAGCGTCTAGGTAACTGAATGAGTAGGTGCTTGATTTGTAGTAACTAGTAAGTTGGGAATGACTTTTGAAGTTCTTCAATCTCGACCATCTACCCAAACACCATTAAGTCTCTCTTAATCTTATATAATTAATATACATATATACTTAACTATTGTAGTATTATTGATGTGCAGGCCTTTGAGAGGAAGAAGCAGCAGCAGGAGCAGTAGCAGTAGTTCGCCACCTCGTAAGCCATAAACAACTCTTCACATCTCTCTCCCTCCCTCTCTCTAAATTCTCTTGTTCAATGTGTATTCCGAAAAAATGCGACGTTTTGTTTTCTTCCCGACCTGGTAAAGAGCTTTCTTGTACCGAAAATATTTGGATTTAATCCCCATTTTGGTTTGTTTGTAGTTAGTTTGTTTTTCTGTTACTAATTGGATTAAAAACATTTAGATAATACTTTGTTCTAAATGCAGTCTGTAGTATTATTACACTCCTACTATTGAAAGGTACAAACATGGAGCGTTCCCCTTTTCCTTGTGGGTTTTAGAGACTATATTCCTTTTCTTATATATTGTTTTTGTTAATTCTCTCTTAACATTTCTAGTTTGTGGCTGTTTGTTCGGTTTTTGAATTTTTAGATTTGTCTTAATTTTGTGTTTAATAGATTTCTAAATTTTGATTTGTGTTTAATATGCCTTTGTTCTTTTCAATGTTTGTTCAAAGTTTGCTCCTACAAAACACAGGTATAATGTTTATGGTCCTATTGGATAAAACAAGTTTTTAGATAATTTAAATATGTTTGAGAGTGACTTGATATAAAATTTAAGTTAAGGATTTATTAAACATTTTTTTTAGTTTAAATATCAAATAAATATAAAATTAAGAAACTTAATAGATACTTTAAATATTGTCATCCAACCAAATTATGTCTATCAATTTTTTTTATAAAAAAGAAATCCCATTTTAACCCATCTGTTTGAGTTTTCAGAACGTTTCTTTAGTTTTTGGTATATACTTTGTCACTTCTGCTTGGAAATTTGAACGTCAAAGATGTAAGATATCTTGAGAGTTAATTAAAATAGAAGTAGAAGTTAGAAATTTAAGATCAAATTTAGAAATATTACAAAATGTAGTTCTTATAATATAAGTCTATTCGATATTTGTTAATTTTCTTTTCTAACCAAAATTCTAATTTGATTTTTTTTAAAAAAATCTTGCATAGAAAATGAACATTAATATATAAATGTGATGGATGGAATTATAAATTAAAGTAAATTTAGAAATATAGGTGAAGAAAAAAAAGACAAGAAAGAAAAATTAATATGGTTGTCAAGTAAGGACTCAAATTTTCAAAAGCAAGTATTTTCTTGTTCTTGAACTTAATATTTTGGTGAGTATTGAAGATTCATATTTTAGTTTCTATCATGAAACCTCAATCATTTTGATCAATGTATACTCAACTTATTCGTATTACATACCAGCATACATATTTTAAGTAAGATCTTTTAATAAAAAGGTTAGAGCTATAACATATTAAATAAAAGTATTGTTTAATAAAAGTATTGCAATAAACACTTACAAAGAAACAGCTAAAGCAAACATTGTGTTTTAGACTGAAAACTAGAGTTGAAGGAAGGAATAAATAATGTGGCAGATTGACCTGAAAAATGTAGCTGAAGTATAATTTCCCATGGTTTTTTAAAATAAGGTTTTATAACCAAACTTATTTCAATTTCTTATTCCTTATCTTTAGTATTTTTTTTACTTTAAATCTCTTTCCTCATGGCTTCTTCTTCTAAATCCCTTTGTTGAAGTATTTCTCCAACGAACAACGTTTCCTTCCTATATCTCGCCTATGAAGATAATTCCAATGACAAATAGTTTTTTCCTTCAATCAACAATAATGTACATAGTCTTTTTGATTGCTAAATAAACAAAAGCACACATTACGAGAGTAAGAAAACATTGTGAAAATTGTGTTTTAAAATAAAAATAGAACCAAATAGAACTATTTCTAAGGATGTAAAAAAAAATGGGCCTAAAAATTCAAATGATATGGATTTTTAAAAAATGTCAAATGATCATTTGTTGATGTCAAATTTGAGTGAAACTACCAAAACAACTATGCATATGTGGAAAAGCCCAACTTGCTCTCGCTCGTGTGCTCTTCTTTCATCATTCTCTCTTTGTAAGGTCACTTCCTCTCTTGCCCGTCTCACTCTAGCCTTGGTCACATACCGTTGGGTGGAGAAACTCTCACTCTCTTTCGTTGTCTTGCAAATAATTGGTTAGAGCTAGTCGGAACATTGTTGGTGAAAACTCCATGGTTGTGAAGAAGAAGGAAGAAATGGGGGCAGAGCTTTTTGAACAACTGAGTATGTGAAGGAGGAAGAGAAGAGAAGAGAAGAGAAAAGAAAAGAAAGGGCAAATGTGTAAATTCACGTGCTTGTGCACATTAGCAAAAACTTATTAGAGATTTTAGTTTGAAAAGCGGAGTCATTTGGCATATGGAGCCTTAAAAATAGGTTGTTTTGTTGCAAGTAATTCCAGCCCCAGGGGGAATATGAATATCAATTGGAAAACAAAAATTAGGTCAATCTTTACAAAATTCCCTCGAGATATCAATATCTTTGGGAAAGTGGAAAGTCTATTTTGCAGATTTTGCCCAATGATTTTACCGAAAACGCCATTTCGGACAGTAACCCACCAAATGAAAGGGAAGAAAACGGCGCAAAGTTCTTGGTCAATTTGACTCTCTCAACTCCCAATTCTCCTCCAACTCCTTTTCTCATCCTCTCCCTTCATTTTCTTTTTCTTTTTCTTTTTCTTTTTTTGGCGCTAATCTTCCTCTAAACCCTCTTAAATTTCCCATCAGCTCGATTTCCGTTCTTCCGCTCAGTTGCTGTCAAGAACGTCAGGCAAACACCTCGCTCCAGCGATTTAGGACGGAAATTTCGTTGTTTTCAGGTCTGTTTTTAAGTTACTCAATATTTGGCCATGGATTTAGGGCTTTGAATTTTATCCAGACCCGACCTTTTGGATGTTGCTCTAATCGATGGGTTTTGTTCGGTTTTACATTTTACAATCGGTTATCTTCTGTTTGGTCGCGTGACTTGGGGATCATACTGTTATTTGCCTCGTGTTGATTCTGCAAAAGTTTTTAGTTGTTAGTGATAGATGAAATGAAGCATGAGTAGAGATTTGTTTGAGTTGGGTATGATAAAATATATGTTTGTTACTAATATTGATTATTCTTTTCGTATGTTTAGTTGACTTTTAAATTCCAGGTTTTAAGATATATATTAAACCGCACTGTAGTACATAACTCCATGAATTGGTATTTGTTTTTGCCCTCACTGATTGGGCTTTTCGCGTGTTCTTGTATGTAGATTGAGCTAAGTTGCTTGAATTTGAGGTATTTGGCCGTTGAAAGCATTTCATTTCATGGCAGGCAATGGCCTGCCATCATTGGGTCGTGTGAAACTTACTGATATAGCACCATCTGAAGGAGTTCCATCTGAGTCTTTCAAATTGTCAGTCTCAACTCTGTCACATTCACTAGCTCAATACTCTGCTGCCATCATTCAATTCCCTGCTTGTGATGGGGCTCTTTTAAGGTCTGGTTTAGATTCTGCGCGTCTCTACTTCCACCAGAGAGCTGCATGTTCATCTGCTGAGTTGATGCAAAGCAATGATTCACGAGAGTGGTGCAGAACTTCTGGTTACTATGTGGATGCTCAGATGTGGCAAGAAACATATGACTATAGGCCTGGATTGACTCCAGTTGAGCCCAGCAATGGAATGGAGTTACCACCTGCAGGTTTGCCAGACATATTTGCCCTCTATGGAAAGGCATCTCGAATTATTTTGGATGCCATCAGCTTCTATCTAAACTTGCGGAGCTCTCCTTTCACGGAAATACTTGATAATGTTCCTCTAAGAAGTAGGGAGATATCATCTTCTGTGTTGTCTGTGTGCTGTTATGGGAGACCCTCATTTCACGGAGAGCATCACCATAAGTTAACTGCTCAAGAGGATAGCCAGTTGGCCATGTATACGTCAGACCATGACAATCAAATTGATAAAAGTCTTATTACTCTGTTCAAGGCGGATAAGGCAGGTTTACTAATAAAGGATTTCAATGGTAGATGGATTCTTGTGGATGGGGATCTTGGCCCTCAAGATGCTATAGTTTATCCTGGACTTGCACTCTATCAAGCAACCGCAGGATATGTGAATCCTGCTTTGCTCAGAACAGATGTGAATAATATTCAAGGTAGTATGTATGGACGGTGTTCCTTGTCATTCAAACTCATGCCTAAATCTATGACTAGCCTCAGTTGTTCAGAAATGAGAGCTGCTGGCCATGGGGTAGATGTTCAGTTCCAGCTTCCAGTACCAGTGGATGACTTTATGCAGAGATCACACTCAACTGACCAACTCTTTAATCGCCCAAATTTTCAGAATTTCAGTTTCTCTACATCCCAAGATGGTAGGCCAAATCTTTTTATAATTTCTAATTTTGGAGCCGATGAATGTCATTTGTTGAGGTTTTTCCCCTTTTTTCCTGTAACCTCCCTTGGTATGAGCTCGGCTCTCCCTTTTTTGGTAGTTTAATTACATCAATTAAATTGTTTCTTATAAAAAGAAAAAGGCGTTTATTGAGGGTTGATAATGCAATATTGATTTTCTTTTACATGTTAGTACTTAGCATGATGCTTGTGTAGGTCGTTGAAATTTAAATTCCCCTTCCCTTGATGTTTTACCTAGACATAATGAAGAGCCATCTGTTTCAATTGCCATTTTGCTATATGAGAATCTCTCATAATGAAAAAGCGTTGTGAGAAAATGATTTATGTTTTAATGGATACTTTTGGGTGAAATATGGACTGGAAGCCATGTATTTGCATTTGTTATTGCTTGATAGTTTGAATGCTTGCTTTCCTGATTATTTAGTTATTCATTCCCTCTTTATCCTCTTATTGGTTAGTGTTGCTTCTATAGTAATTTCTTAGCGTTAGTAGCCACCTTAGTGAGAAGCTTTCAATTAACAGGGTGTTGGATCGATGAAATGCTGGTACAGGATCCATAAAAATGAGGAGGAGAAAGAATAATTCAAGTACCAAACCTCTACCCCCTTCTAAGAGATTACGGCTTGAGGCACAGAGAGTTCTGAAGGAGAAAGTACAAGATATTGCAGATAAGAAGGGTATCAAATTGAGGTTCTGTAATCTGAAGGATTGTGAGAGTCACATTCACACATTAGATAGCCCTTGTGCCAGCACAAGAATGGAGATTGGGTGGCCTCCTGGAGTGCCATTTGTTCATCCTCACGACCTACCTAATAAGGCAAAAATTGGTTTTCTCGAAGCTTACGAGCCTGGTTGGACAGATAGTCATGACGTTGAATTGAGTCTTACTGAACCTGGACAAGTGGGTCAACAGTCAACCAACTGTAAGTGAATCTCTGTCATATTCATATATGCGTGCATTTCGACTGGTTCTTGTTTCTTACTCCAACAAGTTCCTGCTTTTCAATCAATGTGAATAAAAAGCTTGCTGATTTTGGTTCAATTCGAAAAGTCCTTGTGGTATAGATACTTGTTTATTATAGTATTACCTTTGGAAAGAGAAATCATAGGTGTGCATCACTATTTTTCCTATTGTGTGAAGGTGGGTAAGCACATAGTTCAAAATTGTAAGCATGTATATTCTTTCCCATTACATTATTATTCCCCTCCTTTCCCCTTTCCCCATTTTTATCATCGTTTGCAGATTCATGTTTACTATTATTTCTCTTCTATCCCACTGAAACTGGCCAGTCTTTTCTTAATTTGGCTGCCGAAAATCTCTGAGATAATTTTATGATCAAGAAATTAGGAAGATTAACAGAAGTGGTTGATGCAAGAGATAGCTTTATTGCAATGCTGCATTTGATGTGCCTTAGCTATGCATTTGTGAGTGTAGAAAATTTGATATATGATTTGAACTTGTGTCCATGTCCTTTGTTTCTCATAAAAAAGTTGTGATCATCTCTGGTGGCTGTGGGAACTATTGACGGAGATTAATTTAGTTCACAAGTGATTTGGAGCCTAAGGTATATATTTCCTAGAGGCTTGAAGATAATTGTGTTGGAACTTTAGAATTCTGTGTCACACATGTTTCACGGACGTTGGGAGCTCTTTTGAGGAACAATTTTACAGGCACAACAATCTCTATCCCATTTTTTTAGAAACGAAGGTTATTATTAAAAATGGCCAAAAGCCTCGACAAAACAACCTAAAGGACTAGAGGATAAGGCAGGGTCACAAAAAGACCTCCAATCTAAGTTAATGGCATCTATGTTGTAGTTATAAAACCAACTATGTTGAGGCCGTAAAACTACCTATGTTCTGCATATCATGGCTTTAACAAGTTCCTGATTGTTACATTGAAAGAGACATGGCGTTGCTGTCAGGAGCTTGAAAGTTTAGTGTTGGTTAGGCAATTGCGTATTCCATTTTTAGAACATCATACTACAACTTGTAGATTTGGCACTGTCTTCGTTCAGTTTGTGTTGTTGCACAAGCATCACCGACCCTACCTTTCAGCCTTGCACCTTAAAGCCAAGCTCACCTTTCTCTCGCTCCAAATATTTCTTTTTCATTTTTCTTGATCTAAGGGCTTCCTGAATGAATCATTTAGTTTTTCTTCCTCCCATTTTATTTTTGCTCTACCAGTCTATCTGTGTCTTCTTTTGCTTAAAATGTTTGTTTTAGCTCTATTCTTTTTGGATGATGTTAAAATTAGTGGGCTTAGCCCGAGGAAGGATTTACCCTAATATCCTTTCTTTTATTTTTTATCACAAGCTTTAACCTATTTATCTTCCCTCTTGTATCTTTTGTTAATATGGGAAATTAAAAAGTCAATCGTGGTTTTTCTTTCGGTACTCGGGTTTCTACGTATCTCGGTGTCTATTTTACTTTACGCCTTTTAACATGGTATCAGAGCAACGTAAAGACGAAACCCTAGACACAAGTGTAAATGAAACTTGAAACCCAAACAGAGACAGCCCCCGTCGCCGCCGCCATGGAAAAGCTGCTCCATCAGCTTCAGAAGACACTGACAATCATTGTGGGCCAACCCTCGGAGTCAGCCGTGCTGCCCCATGGGAAAAACCAGCCACATGCACTTCAATTGACCGCCCACACGCCGCCGCCCAACGCCTCCACTACTCAGCCAATCTACTTCCATTTGTCCACCTCCGTGCGCTGCCACCGCCCTCGGTTTATGGACTGCCATCGTTTCACTCCTCGCTGTCTTTTGATTCTTTACAGCCACACATCCATGGTATCGGGATCGACCAAGTCCATAATAAATTAGGGTTTGAAGTGGTGAATCTTTGGCGCAATCCAAACCAACCGACTTGCCTATGTATTTCAAGAACCCAGTAACTTTGCTCCCTAACTTGGCCTTAAATTATATAACTAGTTCTCTAGCACCATCTACAGGTGCCTTTTCAGGAGAGGAGCTGAATGGCCAAAATTACTTTTCCTGGTCTCAATTGATCAAGATGTTTCTCGTGGGTCGTCACCAATTCGGTTTTCTGACAGGGGAGAATCTCTCTTTCATCCCATGATGCCCTGGAACGTTTTTAAAGATGTGAGGACTCCTTTATTCAGTCCATGTTGATTAAGAGTATAGAACCACAAATAGGCAAGCCTTTGCTTTATGCAGCAACTGTGAAGGATCTATGGGACACAACTCATAAACTCTGTTTGAAGCGTCAGAACGCTTCTCATTTGTATACGCTGAGAAAACAAGTCCATGATTGTAAGCAAAGAACTCTGGATGTAACCTTCTACTTCAATAAACTCTCTACTTTGGCAAGAGATGGACTTGTGCAAAGAAACAGTATGGGATACCTCGAAAGATGGTTTATAGTATGCTTGACTTGAAGAAGTTGATCGGATTTATGACTTCCTTGCAGGTCTCAGTCCCAAGTTTGACATTGTTTGCGGTTGTATACTTGGACAGAGACCTCTTCCCTCTTTAACGGAAGTGTGCTATGAAGTTTATCTTGAAGAAGACTGTATGAATGCCATAAGTGTGCTGGCTACTCTTGCTATTGACTTCGCTACCTTCAGTGCTAGATCTCAACCCTTGATAGAGAAAAAATAACGGAAAACCGATCCCTAGCTATGAGCATTGGAAGAAACAGTGGGACACTAAGGATCAATGTTAGAAACTTCATGGTCGTCCCTCAGGAGGTTAGAAACGTTCCTCCAATTATAAACATAATTCAGGGCATGCTTATATGAGTGAGTCTGCTGGCAATTCTCAACCATCTGGCCCTACTGTAAATCAGAACGTTTCATCCTGCATTCTAGAAGCCATTGCTCAGTTAGGTATGTCTCAGTCTCTTAGTCTTATCAGTGTTGATGGGAAGAATCCTTGGATCCTCGAGTTGGAGCTACAGATCACTTGACAGGTTTCTATGAGAATTTTGTTTCTTATATTCCGTGTTCTGGTAATGAGAAGATCATAATAGTTGATGGTTCTTTAGTCCCAATTGTTAGGAAGGGACAAAATTTTCCTTTTGAAGGGCTATCGCTCCAGAATGTTTTGCATGTGCCTAAAATTTCCTATAATTTGCTATCTATAAGCAAGATCACTCCTAAGCTGAACTGCAAAGCTACTTTCTTACCTAAATTTGTTTCTTTTCAGGACTTGAGCTCGGGGAGGATGATTGATACTGCATGGTATAGTAGGGGACCTATCTCCTTAATGATGATACCTCCGGTAGTAGTATCTTTTGGACCAGTTTATTGTCATCATATTTTACTATTTTTTAATAAGATTGTATGTTGTGTCATTTTCGGTTGGGCCACCCAAACTTTAAATATATGAAGTATATATTTCCCCATCTCTTCTCTAAAGTTGATGTCTCCTCTTTATCTTGTGATATTTGTATACGGGCCAAACAACATCAGGTCTCCTTCCCCTCACAACCATATAAATCAACCCAACTGTTCACCCTTATCTATAGCGACATTTGGGGTCCATCCAAGGTCACTACCTCCTTTGGGAAACGGTGGTTTGTGACTTTTATTGATGATTATACTCGTCTTCTTATCACTGATAAATCTGACGTTTTCTCTATTTTCCAGAACTTCTATCACACTATTGAACACAGTTCAATGCAAAAATTTTGATTCTTCGAAGTGATAATGGTCAGGAGTTTCAAAACCATACCCTTAGTGAGTTCCTAGCCTCCAAGGGTCGGTCACTAGAGCTTATGTGCTTACACCCCTTAACAAAATGGGGTTATCGAGCGAAAAAATCTGTCATCTTTTGGAAGTAGCTCATTCCCTTATGTTGTTACTTCCCTTCCTTTATATACGCGGGATGTTTTCACTGTAGTTTATCTCATTAATAGGAGAAATCTTAGAATGGAAATTGAATCCCCTACTGATTAGCCAACTCTGGTCCAAGACTCTGAACCTCTTCAAGATTAAGGTATGACTAGTCCTATTAAATCATGTGTTGATAGTAAAATGAGTGAGAATGAAAGTTCTGATATTACTATTTATGAAGATATGAGAGAAAATGACAATGTTGATGAGATTGAGATCAAAGCAGAAATTGGTGGTAATGAGGCTGAACAAGGTCATTCAGGTAATCTTGATGAGTATGATCCTTCTCTAGACATTCTCATTGCGCTGAGAAAAGGTATTAGGTCTTACATGAAACACCCTATTTGTAACTATATTTCCTATGATAGTCTATCTTTACAGTTCGGGGCCTTCACAGCTAGCCTTGACTCTATCGTGATATTGAAAAGTATTCACATTGCTTTATAGAGTCCTAAATGGAAAATTGCTGTTATGAAAGAGATGAGGACCCTTGAAAAGAATAAGACTTGAGAGATCTATGCTCCCTAAGGGACATAAAACTGTGGAATGTAAACGAGTGTCACCCTCAAATACAAGGTAGATGAAACCGTTGACAGACACATGGCGAGGTTAGTTGCAAAAGGGTTTACTCAGAAACTTTTCCCCAGTTGCTAAACTAAATGCAGTTAGAGTTATGTTATCTTTTGCTATGAACAAAGATTGACGACGTCTATATCAGCTAGATGTTTTTTTTTAAAAGGATATGAATCTCACTATTATTAATATAAATAAAGAGACAAAGCTCAATGTACATGAGGATTATACAAAGAGCAATAGGGGAGAGAGGATTTGCGTTCTTGAATGGACACTTGGAAGAGGAAGTTTATATGAGCCCCCAAGGTTTGAAGCCTAGTTTGGTCATCGGGTTTAAACTTCAGAAATCTTTATATGGACTGAAACAGTCACCGAGTGTTTGATAGGTTTACTACCTTTGTCAAGTCCGAATGGAACAGCCAGGGACACTTGAACAACGCTTTGTTTACAAAAGTCTCCAAGGCTGGGAAGATCGCAGTATTGGTAATTTATGTTGATGATATCGTTTTATCTGGGGATAACACTGCTAAAATCATCCAATTGAAAAAGTGGATGGGTGATGAGTTCGAAATCGAAGTTTGGTCATTGGGTTTAAACTTCAGAAATCTTTATATGAATTGAAACAGTCACCGAGTGGTTTGATAGGTTTACTACCTTTGTCAAGTCTCAATGGTACAGTCAGGGACATTCAGACCACGCTTTGTTTTCAAAAGTTTCCAAGGCTGAGAAGATCGCAATATTGGTTATTTATGTTTATGACATTGTTTTATCTGGGAATGACACTGCTGAAATCATCCAATTGAAAAAGTGGATGGGTGATGAGTTTGAAATCAAAGACTTGGAAAATCTGAAATATTTTCTTGGGATGGAGGTTGCTAGATCTAAAACAGGTATCTCCGTATCTTAAAGGAAGTATACCCTTGTTTTGTTGACCGAGACAAGTGTGCTGGGATGTCGTCCTGCTGATACACCCATTGAATTCAACTGTAAATTGGAAAATTCAAATGATAAAGTTCTAGTTGATAAAGAACAATATCAGTGCCTCGTGGGTAATTTGATTTACTTGTCACATACTCGATCATATATTCCTATGTTGTGAGTGCCGTTAGCCATTTCGTGCAGGCTCGTTATGAGGAGGAACATATGGAGGCAGTTAACAAGAATCTTGAGGTACTTAAAAACAACTCTTAGTAAAGGATTTTTTAGAAAGACAAACATGAAAGCTATTGAGGCATATACTGACTTTGACTTGGCAAGGTCTATTGTTGACAGGATATCCACCTTCGGTTGCCATACCTGTGTATGGGGCAATCTTGTAACTTGGAGGAGTAAGAAGCAAGGAGTTGTGGCCAGAAGCAGTGTTGAGACTGAGTACAGGGCTATGGGTTTGGGGATATGTGAGGAAAACTGGCTCCAGAAAGTTGTATATGATCTTTATCAGGATTGTGAGGTGTCGATGAAATTATTATGTGATAACAAGGCAGCTATTAGCACCGTCACAATCTAATTCAACATGATAGAACTAAGTGTGTGGAGATTGATTGACACTTCATTAAAGAAAAGACTAGACAATGGTAGCATATGTTGTTGATGTTCTCACCAAGGGGTTTCTTATACAAAACTTTGACATTTTTGTAAGGAAGTTGGGTCTCATTGATATCTACATCTCAACTCAAGGGGGAGTGTTAGAATTAGTAGGCTTGGCCCAAGGAAGGATTTATCCTAATATCCTTTCCTTTTTTTAATCATAAGTTGTAACCTATTTATCTTCCCTCTTGTGTTGTATCTTTTGTTAATATGAGAAATTAATAAGATAGTCAATCGTGGTTCTTTTCTCGGTACTCGGATTTCCACGTAACTCTTTGTCTACTTTACTGAACCACTTTTAACAGATGGCAGTGACATAATATTTTTTTCTTTTTGTTCCTGTTTCTGCAGGAATCAGTTCATGTTCTGTACATTGATGGATTCTCAACGCCTCGTAGCTTGCAACTTAAAAACCAGTTCCATTCATTCATGGCGTTCATCGGCTCATCATACCTGCACTCAGATTGTTGTTTCAATACCCAATGCTGACAAATCGTGCCTGTTCACGTCTCGAGCAAAGACTGTACATATGTATTACTTTCTGGGTAAGCTAGTTTCATCTTCATCTCCTTTAACTATTGGACACTTTCATATTATTTGTTGGAGGACAACTCTTGAAGAAAGGG
The DNA here is from genome assembly GCF_000004075.3 of Cucumis sativus. NCBI lineage: Eukaryota > Viridiplantae > Streptophyta > Magnoliopsida > Cucurbitales > Cucurbitaceae > Cucumis > Cucumis sativus. Next base: position 22,465,969 of record NC_026658.2, read on the forward strand.
GTTTGTTAAGTTAGCTAACCAGTGATGGCAATGTAGTGGGAAGAACTATTTCCTTTGAATTCTAGTAGAGATTTTTCTCATGTTAGTCATACCTTCATGTTCCTAGACTAGTCCGTATGATGTGTAAAATTTGGGAAATACCATAGAGAGCAGAAATATACAAACTTAAGATTCCTGAAGAAGTATTCCCTGTTTTCTTTCTGTTCCATTCTTGATGTTGTTTTACTTATATCGCGGATCATGACTTGAGCTCTTCACATTACATTAAACTAATTTTTTTCCCATTTGAAGCTTGAGATCCTTAGAGCTCATGGGGAATTACTTTCCAAATGCTTAACATGTGTTTCATGTGTGATATATATGTACAAGGACTTGGAATATCACTCTAAATGTCCTTTGTATATTATAATGGTCACCAGCATTCTTAACACTCTTTTATCTCATTTAGATTGCAAAACTGATTGTAATATTTTGAATTCTATTATTTACTATTGTTTGGTGATAGTTTTTAGTTTCATACACATGGAATGGACTCTTTAATATATATTTTGAAGAAACTTGGATGTTACTAGTTTTTAGTTTTACTTCTCTTGCTTGCTTAGTTATATTATATTGTTACAAGAAACTTAGGATGTTGATCAGATTTTGTTCTTAGTTTTTGCCAATTTTCTGTGCTTCATATTTGATTTGATCGATGGAGTGATGTAAGAATAATAGGGATTAATTGGGTAATTAGTAATTCCAAGTTAATTTTCTTTTTACCTCCACTTGTAATAAAACTCATAAATAGAAGTATTTCCATCTTGTATGAAACACCTTATTTATTCTAATTAAAGATCTACAATCTTGGTTATTTGAGGTTTTCTCCCAGAGACTACATAGGTCATCAATTTGGTATCAGAATCAGAATGATCCCTTGGGCCAACGTTGACTGCTTCGGGTGGAATCTCAAAAAACTCTTGCTAGCACTGATCACAAGAGGGAGCGTTGAGTGTTTGTTCGTTATCTATTTAGGGAAACCTTTAAAATTTCAAGAAAGTCTCACATCTATTTAGAGAAACCTTTAAATTTTCAAGAAGGTAAGAAGAAACCAAAGATTTTGCAAGGATGAACTGTTATCGACAAAGAAAATGTCCAAGAAAAAATACTGTAATTTGTATAGACAAGAAAATCACTTTACTTTCAAAAATAGTGTTGGAATTTTGACTGAAGTGACCTTAAAAGAAGAATTTTAACATGATAAATTGCCATTGTTCAATTTTCTTAAAGAATTTTAACATTGACCACATTGAAAATTTGGTTCTAGAGACTCTGAAGACGTTTCCAAGACAGTTGGGGATGGAGACATAAAAAAGGTCCAAGGATGCAATAGAATCCATTTTTTTTCAAGAAATCAACATAAACATTGGAAGTTAGATGAATTAGAGAATCACAAAAAATAACCAAAACTGGATTTTTACTATCCAAGTAGAACGTTCTAAGACTCAAAATGACTCTTTTGGTTTTGCAACATGATCAGGAAAGGTTGGTTAAAAAAATCGATGAATAAGCCCTATATTTCACTATGAGATTGAAACATATTCAAGGCTCCAACAAAATGACTACTTTGATCCCATAGTATTGAAAGAAAAAAAGAAAACAACTGAAGAAAACGTTTATTGGAGAAAATAACTCAACATATTGAAGAGTTCCAGCAAGAATCAACTTTGTACACCGTTGAAGGAAATTAGGGTTTATTGACTCCTTTTGAATATATTATGTAAAATTATGATGGTATCAAAGCATTAGGTTTGACCTCTGCCTCCATTGATTTAATTAGCCATCGACAGAAGCCGAACCCACTTATAGATCCACTTCGTTCAAATCCATCTTCAGTGCCCACCTTCTCCTCCGTTGGACCAGTTTCATTTCATTCAATATGTATTTTCCTTTTTCCTTTATTAGTATTTTTGTCTCTATTTATTAATCAATGTAATAGGATATGTATACTTTGATTTTTTCAAATTATCATATACTAAATAAGAAATAAAGGAATCTCAGTTAGAAACTTTTCAAATAGAAAATCTTGAAAATAAATTTGGACAAAATATTGTTAAGACTCATGTAGTTGACTAACGTAATTGGGGGAAAATTCACTCGAATGAAGTTGAAGATTAAAAAGAAGAAATTGAAAATGTTGATTCGGAAGTAGTCTCGAGTAGAAAAGAATAATCCAATGAAGAAAATGGAAAAGTGGTATTCAACGTCAAAACTCTAAATGTCGAGGTGGAAATAAAAAAAATTGACCAAGAACACCACACCAATTGCTTCGGAAATCAATTGCCACAACAAGAAAATTTGAAGTAAATGACGAAGAAAATATGATTCTTGAAGTGTTCTCCTTGGAAGCTAATTCATTTGTAATTGATCCTTTCAATACGGTTTTGAATGATGAGCTTAAAGGAAATATCTTTTTTGGGTTTACGGTCAATGGAGAGGTTCATCGTTGGGTAGCAATATTTGATCTTTTGTCTCGAATCTATTCCTTTAATCATAATATTTTTATCATACTCCATTCAACAAGTATATTTCAATTGTTTGCTTCATAACACCTTTCTTTTTAAAACTTGAGAACAAGTTTTCTTTTTGGATGACACTCTAAAATTTCTATAAATAGGATCATTCCCCTCTGGTATGAAACACATTATTCATTCCAATAAAAAGATTCACAATCTTAGTTGTTGACATTTTTTGTTTTCTGTAGCTGTTTTTACTGTTAAAATTTTAGTTCACTTGTTTTTAATATATATTTTGAAGAGAAGAGTTAGAAACAAGGGGATGGAGGTAAGCCTAAGATTGTTGCTAATCAACTGCTTTCTTTCATTCACATAAACTGCAAGTGGCTGCTAATCATTTCTACCTGATTTATTCATTTGCATTATACATACACCAACCATTTATTGGAAATCGTTAAATTTTTTATTATTTTCACATGTGGATGAATGAGACTTACTTAAATAAATGAATGAATTAACGAAGTATTAAGAGAAATATTGGAATCAAATGCTTTTTATTAATATGAAAAAAGGTTCATTATGGTAGAACTTTTGTAGAAAAATTTATTCATGCATCTATTCGCATGAACTAAAGTTGGGATATAAATTTTTTCTTTCCCTAATCAATTCAATCTTTGTCAACCATGCTTATAATGAACAGAAGAACAAAATGAAAATCAATTCCCAAGTTATGTTCAACTTTAGTTGCATTTTCCATAGAGAATACATGTGGTTCGATTAGTTGAAAATATCTAGAAGTTGATTTCATGATGGTGGATATCTGTCAAGCTTATGTCGTTAACTGTAAAGTTGATTTGATCAACAAAACAGAGTAGAAAAGAATTGGTACGAGTATTATACCTCGCCATATATTCACGTCGAACACAATCTGAATGAAGCAACAGACATGAGACATGACATCAGAAGAACTATACCGACGTATCCCGAAGTCGAAAACGAGTTATTTAGCCACAGAATTCACCCACTAGGATTTCCCTGCTGCTGAAATGGTGTATAGGGACTTAAGCTGTCTGCTTATGAGCTTGCTGTCATGGAGAGCTAACTGAAGCTGCAAATCATCAGACCACCATTGTTCCAATCCATGAGCTTCAAGAAACTTCTGCTTTCCTTTTGACATTACAAACAACTTTGCTGCTGCCGCCGCTGCTACTGTTCTCCCATTTGTGGTATTAACATTCTCTTTCCCTTCGTTAATTTTCTCTACTTGATCTGATTTTTCAGTATATGAACAGCATATATAATCACTATTATTTACATATAAATGAGGAACCCATTTACCAATTCCCACCACCCCAGGATTCTTTAATCTGTTTAGATTCGATACCCAACTCTTTAAACCAGTTCCTCCATATGATTTTTCTTCTTCAGTATTGCTGCTGTTCACTATTGTTTCACTCCCTGAAGGAATCATTGATTTGATTCTCTTCCAAGCAAATTCTGCTTTTTCTCCAATGTTTCTCAAACTCATAGCCACTGAAACAGAAGGAGGATTGAACAAATGAGTTTCAACATAAATTCCTTCTTTAGCTAAGGCTTTCCCCACTTGTAGAGCAAACCCAGCACCTAAGGAATGACCAGCAACACAAACATTGTTGCTTCCATAACTCTCAGCAACTGATTTCAATGCTTCCAAAGCTACATTAAACCTGACAGAACCCTTTAGGCTTTCCCAAGCGAGGAACCGAAGGTCGTCCTCGATATCCCTGCGGATTGTTGGGCTTTTGAGTAATGTCCCTCTTAAGGCCAAAACTGCCCTTGGTGCACCACTGGGTCTGATGACTACTAGATCAGCCATGGCTGCAGACCTATCCCATTCTAGTATTGCACCAAATATTGATCCATCTCTTTCATCAATTAAGGTTTGAACTAGCTTGTATTTGAAGGGGATCCACCATTTGGGAGCTAGAGCATTTTCTTTGTTGCTTCTGTTCTCTTGTCTGTCTAGTTCAAGCAAGTAAACTGCTTGAATAAAACAGGCCATAACAGTTCTTTTGTAATTCCCATCCTTCCTGCAGCAAAATTCTTCATCAGCTTGAACATGCATAACATTATAAATTTATATTCTTTAACCCAAAATCTAAAAATCTAAGCTTAGCTCAAACCATGGACCAAGAGTTGTATGGATCAAATCCTCCACTACCATATTGTTGAACTCAACGGAGGAAAAAAAAAAAGAAAAGTGAATATCAAGTTGCACCTTTTAAAACTTAGAGTCGGATCTATTCCAAAAAAATCTAAAAAAGATGGTATGAATTTAAATTTAAAGCATGCATAAACATAACAATTCACATCCCCTTCCAAATTTCAATCAACCAATTTGATTAGGAAGTTGTTTTATGGATTCTTAAATGTGTATACTTCTTCAAAATGGGTTTTACAAAATAAACCAATTAGACTACATGCATTCACGTTTTCTAAAAAAAAATTATGGATTAAAAGTCTAAATTGATTCATTAACAAAAGTTAAGAGGTTTAATTAATATATTTAGAAGTTTCATTTTTTTAAATGGAAAGTAACTTAGGATAATTGATATAATTATTAGCTCATATTTAAATTGATACTACATCAAAGTTTACGGATATAAATTCATATTTTTTATAAAAGAATATTAGTTAACCGTTGTAAATCAATTAATAAACCAAAATTTTCAAACATTCAGATTCTCAAAAATGTTTGAGCATTCAACAAACATATTGCATACAAATTTCAAGTCCAAATACGTACTCTGCCTAAACTCACAAGATCTAAATGAGGACTCAAGTTCTTAGACCATTTTAAGCCAATTGATGGATGTTAAGTATCGAAATTATACTGAGAGCTGTATTTAGAAATAACAGAATGAACAAGAATATTAACAAAAGTATAGCAAAAATTGAAAATCTATCAATTATATCATCCATAGATTATAAAATTTTGTCCTATAGAACAGTATTGTACTGTAATTTATCCTTATTATTAAATATTAAAATATCATTTTGCTCTTTAATATTTAGAAAATTTTCAATATTCCACATACAACCAATCTTAAAAATAATCATTGTTGTAAAAGAAAAAAGCAAAAGTTTCTACTACCCTCCCTCTACCTCTATACATTTAGCATACTATTTTTTTTTTCAGGAAAATTATGGCCATTATTTATTTATTTTTCTTCACAAATATTAATTTGGACGGAACAAATTTAAAATTCAATTGAAAGTAATTAAACTAAAATAGAATGACATTTTTAAAAAAAAATAAAATACAATACCGTTATGGTATTTTAACCTAGGCAAAATTTAGCCCATGATGAAGCTCAATGAAGGGAAAAAAAAAAGAAAAAGTAGGGAGGATGATCAGAAGAAATGGTTGGATTTTGAAGTAGAAAAGATGAATTAAGTTACCAACTGGAATTAATGAGGTCTCGCCAATTAGGAGAAGTAACATTTCGAGGTCCAGATACATGAAAAGCGTAGGGATGAGCCTCCGCCGCTGGCACCGCCATCGTCGTCGTCGTCTTGGCCGGTGTTAGTTCCGCGGCATCACGACTTGCCATTAACCCTCTCTTCTTCTTCTTCTTCTTCTTCTTCCTCTGGTTGGGTTTGAGAGAGAGGGAGAAATGTAAGTAATTAAGAGAGTGAGAAAAAAGAAAGAGAGTATTTGAGGGGAAAGTTTGGGGAATTTGGTTTATGGGAACACTTGGAATCGGATTCTATGTGGAGTTCTTCAAATATTTTCCTTTTTATTTATTTGTTCATTTGAAATTGAATTATATAATATAATATCAAAATGATGCCGAAACGTCTGCCTTTCCTCCATCTTCAACGGTCATATTTTCATGTTCCTTAATTCTCTTCCTTTCCCTTTTCCGTAAATGACCAAACTACCCTTCCTCTTTCTTTTCTTTTTCTTTTTCTTTTTTCCTTAAATGTTATATCAATTTAAATATAAATATGTTTAAACCATGAACTTTTACTAACGCTTTGATTTAAACTATTTAAGCACACTTATAAAATAATTTAGAGTTTAAATTTATATAACTCTTACAATTTTAGGTTTAAGTTGATACAATTATTAGTTTAAGATTTAAATTTATATATCTTCCAAAGTTTAAGGGTATAAATTGATATTCTACTCTCATTTGCTCCTCTAGCTTTTGTCTTTTAGTATCAATGTTGGCTCAGCATAGTGCTTTCACTATTGACGTTCTTTCCGATCTCTACGCATTTCACTGTTCCACAAGAAATTCTCTCTACTTTACCGTATTTTAGCTTGGTAGTTTCCACCACCTGTCAAGGATTCATTTTTTTTTAAAGTATAATTGGAGGTAAGGAGATTCAAGCCATGAATCTACTATCGATATACTCATATGTCAATTTGACTATACTTCTAACCATTAAATGGAAATTTAGTCGTATAATTTCTAAAGCTTAAATTTAGTCATTTAAAATTGTTTTTCTTCTTTTTAAAACTTATAGTTTTTTTTTTCTGTAGTATCAATCTTGAGATTTGATGTTCAATTCTCTCGACATGAATTACTTTAAAAATTATTGAAAATACATAGACAAAAATTTTAAATTATAGAAACTAAAAGAAAACAAGAGTAAAAAACGAAAACAAAATAATAATTCTTTTTTTATTATTAAAATTCACTTTTAATCTATAAAAAAAAAAAAAACTAATTTAGCCATTAGACTTTGATTTATAACCATTTGTACTTTAAAATATCCATTCTTTTAGTACAAAAATTTATAATAAGATATTCAATATTTTTAGGGATAGTTGCAAATTTAGCAATTAAATTCAAAATAATTAAGTATTTTTTTAAAATTGCAAATATAGCAAAATTTGTCAAATTCTATCAATGAAAGAGTCTATCACTGATAGACCATGTTATAAAAATTAGTCTATCACCGATAAATCATACGAGTATATCAGTGATACAAGTCCATATAGTTTTGCTATATTTGCAATTTTTTAAAAATATTGTTATATCCTTCATTATTATTCTTCAAATGGTCATCCATTACAATTACCCATATTTTTATTAAATACATCGTCCACATCATAAACTAATAATAATAATTAACATTCAGTTTAGAGAAAATTATGTACAATGAAGAGTACAAATTTAAAACAATAATAATAAAGTTTAAATACTAAATTGTTACAAAATTTAAAAAATAATTACTAAATTAAATGTATAGAATTTAAACTTTGTATTTTTAAACTTTTAGTGAGTTCTTTAAATTTCTTCCTCAATTTTATAATTTGTAGAATATAAGAAAATTTTAGATTTCGATAGACTTTGATAAAAATTAATAAACATTGATAAACTATTAGTGTCTATCAAAATTACTGATAGATTTATAAACACTGATAATATATAAAATTTTGCTATAACTTCTAAACATTTTTACCAATTGAACGGTAAAGTCTTGAAAAACATTGAAGGAAAAGGCTGAAACCACGGGGTTGAGTTCATTAATGATTTCATTTTAATCTAAAAAAAATTAATTGTCCAAGGAATTGTGGATCTTGCTACTAAAATTATTAATTTATATCTTATCAAACTCATTCTAACTAAGTTCATAACTAACTGACTTCATAACTCTTTACTATTCTTTACCACTCATAGCTCCTTAAATTATACATACTTATACCTTTATTACAATTAGTGGATATATATAGATATATATATATATATGAAACCTCTAAAATTTTATTAGTGTATTGATTTAGAGTAGTCTCATATAATTGCAAACCTAGCTAGATTCAAAATATTAATATAACGAAATGTAGTTATTAATCTTAAAATTGTTACTGCAATTACCCATAAATTTTCCATAAAAAAATGTGTATCCATATGTTCCAATGGTATATTTTATTAGTTCAATATATAGATATATGCATGCAAGAATTGATGAAAGATGATTGATTTTTTTTAGCCATGAATCTAAATCGTTGAAAGTATATTTATTTATTGGCATTACTATTATTTTGTTGCCATTTTGTAGCTTCAATTATTTGTGGTGAAGCTATTTTGGATCATAATTATATATATATATATATAAGAAAATGAAGTGGATATAAATGCACAATGCAAATTAAACAAAATAAAACAAAAAGAAATAAGAGAAAAATCATAGCCTCCAAAATCAAGTTCCTCTCCCAGTTCCAGTAATGGAGAACAGAAGCCTTAGATTTTTCATTTGAAAACCATCAAATCATGGCCTCCAATTTCATTATTGGATTTCATTGCTCAAATCCACACTTTTCTTCTTCTTCTTCTTCTTCTTCAAATCTGCTGCATAATAAATCGCTGCCCTTCAAGTTCCATTCTCGTTGTTCATCTTCTTCGAGAAAATTCGCTGTTTCCGAGAGCGCCGAGGGTAGAGTTAACGAAGAGGAATTTCTCATTTCGTCTTCTTCTGGTATGTGTGTTAATTCACTGCTTAAATGTGTATTTTCTTGATTTGTTCTTTGTTTTGTCTCTTTGCTGCTTGTTTATTTGTTCCCTTCGTAATTGATTCTTCGTTCTGTAATTCTATAGTTTAATATATTCATTTTCAATGGATGAATTCCTATTTGTAAATCTGAATGGTTTGGGTTTAAAATTCTATTTGAGAATATGTTATTAAGAGAATGGACATTATGGACTCCCTTTTGATGTGGAAGATCCAATTCCAATCCAACTGGTCTATCTATACAAATATAGTAAAGTAATGCTCATCTTGTTTTCCTTGGTTCAATATATTTCTACTTTCTAGGCTTTGAATAGTATAAATCCATCTGCAATTCAGTTCGGGTGCTTTTAAAAAATTTCATTATCATTTTCGGGTCACCATAAAATTTGAAACCTAAGAAGCACGTAACAAGGATACGACGTGATATGAACACGACGACATATCATGTTTTAAAAATCTAGGACATGATACGGCAATGACACACTTATCAAAATATTCACTTTTTAAAAATATATATCATGTTTATGATAAAAGAAATTTCATATTAAATAATTTAATGCATTTATATGCTTAAAAAACCTAGTTCGATGTATTTCATACTCATATGTGTCTTTTTAGTCTACCCAATAAGTGTTCTATGCATACTAACAAGTGTCGGATAGCTATCCACCAAGTGTCGACCTAAACACGCTAGCTAAACTAAAGTATTTGTATTCTTTGTTTGGAACTATTTATTTTTCCTATTATTTGTGGAAATGTTATCAAACATTTGTTAATAGCAAGAAATAGACAAACCCAGTTAGTATCTGTGGTTTCATTAGAAAAAGAATAACAAAACTTCATCGGACAATGTCAACAGCTTGCTATTAGGACGAAATATGAGGGCTATCGAAGTTTAGAAATCTACTTGAAACTAAAGTTAAACAATGAGTCTAAAAGTGTAGTTTATGTCATTTTGATCTTAATATTTTGAGGATTGCTCAATTTAAGTTTCTATACATGACAAAGTATCTTGAGTTTAGTTCACAGTGATAGTTTATTGTTCATTTTTAATTTTTTAAACAACTGTGTTATCTATGTATTTTTACTATAAATTTTGAATATATATTCGTATATTATATTTCTTTATTTCCTTGCATGAAATTTATTGTTACTCTTTTCGTAAATTTTGCGAGACTAAATTTAAGATTTATCGAAACTACTAATACTAAAATTGAACAAACTTGAAAGTATTGGAACGAAAATGTTATTTTAATCTTAATCTTATTGTGTATAGATTATTTATCATTATTTTTTTCCCCTCAACTGTATAGGATCATCTTCTTCTGCACGCACACAACTCGATCTCTTGGAGCAGCTCTCTTCTGGTAGCCAATTAGTTGATGGTAAGTCAGCTGTGACTCTCTTCTCTAAACAACTAAACAAAGTGAGAACGAAATAGAATGGCATTGGCTTTCTTTCATTGAACTTGATAGAGATGAGTTCACTTGAACTTACTGAGATTATGTTATGTTGTCAGGTTATGAAAGCGATGGCAGTTACGGGAAAACTACTATTCGTGATCAACTTGCCCAATTGTTCAGAGACAGAGATGACGATTTTACCGTTCCTTTGGGCAAGAACTTGAAGAAGGTTAGTGCCAAGTTTTTGACAATTTCTCAGAAGAGGAATATCAAAAGACAAGCATACCTTAATGAAGTATCTCAAAGAAACGATTCTGTTTTCTTTGCTACAGTTGGAGCATTTGTAATTTTGCCCCCTATTGTAATATTAGGAATTGCTATACTAACTGGTTATGTGCAACTTTTTCCATGATATATATTCTATACATACATCTTATATATATATAGAAATGATTATCACTTGATACTGAAGATTCATTGCACATTCTTTTCATCTTTATGTGATTATATCATCTTAGTTCTTTTGAATGCCATATTGTTCCTTCTATGTTTCTAATCTTCAACTTCTACTTCTATATTTTGGTCACTGCTTCATATATGATTTTACAATTTAAGAATGGTAAGTTTTGAAATTTTGTTGTGGAACCGTATGTATATGTTTACTAAATTTTAGTTTTTGAAAATTAGAATTTAGTTTAGGTTAGTGCCTCTTTGGTCTATGAACTTTCAACTGTGTTTGAACAAGTGCCTGAAATTTCAACTTTGTGGCTAATGGTTTCTTGAAAAATTGTGTCTCACAAGTCCTTGACTATAGTTTTTTCTTTTGGATAAATTCATTTTTTTGAAAAACTTAATCGATGTAAGTTTATATAAGTTTATAAGACTTAATTGTTGGATCTATTAGATATGGAGATCTATTCTATAAGTTTGAATTTTATGTTTAACAGAATACTAAACCTTCAATTTTGTGTTTAGGATATTCATAGATTTTAAATTTGCAAGTTTATAGACTAAATTTGTAATTTAACTTTTAATTTAGACCTCGTTTGATTCGTGACAGAAAGAATTGAGTAGAAAACTTTCTTTTACCATATTCAAAATTCAAAATTTGTGTTTAGGTGTGAATTTGAAAATGGAACAGCCCATCCTTTGTTTATAATTTCTAAAAGCAAAGGAAATGACAATTTATTGTTTTTGAAAATGTGCTATTTCAAGGTTGTTTTTTAAAATCGATTTTAGAAATAAGTATATCAAACAAGATTTAATTGTACTTTTTGTTTTTGAGGGCATAAAAACGAAAATGAATCACAGACCAAATGGAGACTCGATTTCTTTTATTTTGTATCATCAATCAAGAATATTGAGAATTCTACAATAAAAATAATATAGAGACCCTACAATCTTTATATGCTAGATCAACTGCTCCTTTTGTTGCTAATTTATTTTGAGACTAAATCATGATATCTAATCTTGTGATATTATTAAAAGAGCAATATCAGTATCTGTGCTCACATCTTTATTCTTCAAAAAAAGAAAACTTTGTATCCATTATGTGAAAATCTGTAATAGAAAACAGAAAAAAACTCACATTGTCTTATCAAAAAAACATCTCCTCCAAACCCAAAAGATTTTCCATTTCTTACAAAGACCACACTCTTTTCCTATACAAATCCCAAGAAGAAGAGAGAAATGAGTAAGAAGAATAACACCAATCTCATGTTAGTGAAAAGAGAGAAAAAAAAAAAGAAAGAAAGAAGCAACGTTTTGACAACTCTATTTTATTTACTCCTTAATTCTTCAGCATGGATCAGTAGGAAGTTCCTTTTGCTTGTCATTTGGAGACAGTACTACCAAATCATTCCCCAAAGTAACTCCTTGCTTTTGTATATACTCTACTTTGTCTTGGAATAGGTAAAAGAATGATATCAAAGAAATTTCAACACTAAAAATTATAGTCCAAATTCTTATACTTTGAGATGTTTTCTCATGGTATGCAAATAATCCTGAGTATACATTGAAAACTCCTAGCAGAGATACTGCTGTCCCAAGCATCCAATGTATGAAAAACCATACGCTTCTTGTTTTAGACCCCCTGCAACAGTCAATGAAGAGTTTATTTAGAGTTTAGAAGTCGATATCAATATCGTCCTGACTGTTTACTCCATCTAGATAATCTGCAGTTGATTTTGGAGTAAGAAAACTTTGCTCGTTTGTTTGTTTGGTTTTGAAATGTTCATCTGTACCCCTCAACCTTAGAGGTTGAATTAATTCCAACTTTGAAGTTTTGCAAGTGTATCCTCTCTATTACATTTTGGTGTGTAAACTCCTAGACATACGTTAATGAATCAATAGACTCCTAATTATATTTTTTTTATTGGAGAATTGTGTCCATACATTCACTCTAATAATCTAATTTTGTAAAATTTTACATTTGAAGAGAAGCTTAGATGTATTTGTGCATCAATATATTGATGATTTTCAAAGGTAATCATAACGAAGGGTCTAAGTTGATTGGCTTATTGAAATTTTGGAGTTTAATTGACTCGAATTATAAGTTTAACGTAGTATTGGTTAAACAAAAATTGGAAAGGGTAAATTAATGAAAAATCATAGTTTAAATTGAAAAAAATCTAAAGTTTAGGGGTATAAGTTGATATGCAGAGTATTTTTTAACAAAAGATTTATTAGAGACATGATTGATGAATAGGGTTCGCAAAAGTTGTTTTTGTTCAAGTCTTTTCTTGTATGCATTGACCAATTTTTACAACAACCAATATTCTTCATCAATCCAAAATTAGGCTCGAACAAACATTTAAGGGTGTTTCGAGTCAGAACTAAGTAAGACTAAGACTATTATACATTAAATCCTATTTAAAAATTTCACAATAAACACTATTTCAAAGCGTTTTATTTGTTATTACTATTTGGCATTCATCTTTTATTATTCTTTGCTACAATATTTATTATTTACTTCTGATCATACTAAAATAGTTTATAGTCCAAACACATATCATTATAACTCAAGCGCTCTCTTAGTCTTAGAATGGTTTTGAATATAGAACAAGATAGTGTGAAACTTAATTTTAAAAAATAAAATTGTTATCAAACGGGACTTTAATGACTCTTTCCAAGAAACTAGCGAGGCTTTATAATCATATGAAATATGAAAGTTTACCTTTTTGGCCTTACAATTCCAATCAACCCCTGTAACCAGATCATCCCATACAAGCCAATCCCTATCCTTTGGTGATTATTATTGAAAGCATTGTTGAATTTCTTGATAGACATGACTGCTCCTGCTGTGACTAGTAATACAGACACTATCTGTTCAACATAATCAAATCAAGATAATATGATATTAATGGCTGATTTAACAACTCATTGTGAGAATGAAAAATACTAGCATTATAATCACTTGAACCACGACTGTTTGATCTTGAAGTGAGATTCATCAAATTGGACCCCATCTTTGTGGTTGAAGTATAATCAAAATCCTTCAACTGTCATACAAATTTTGTATCATTTTGACTTTCCAGAGCTAAATCTCACCTAACTCTAATATTATAATCCATACACCTGCTAGATTTTCAACATTACAGATATTTGGCTATGAGTTTCTAATTAGTTATGATGTGATGATGCCTGTCTTTTCTTTCTTCACAAGTATATTCATGTATAAGATATTCAGAATCAGGACCCTTATAGTTTCTCTTTAACTATAATTAATTTCATAAAGTAGAGCAAGAAAAAGTGGATTGTTTGCTTGTTTAATAAAAAGTTAAAGTTAATTGCCTTAATGATGCTTCTACATTTATTGTTTGTTTAGTTATAAAGGATTCTTCTTTATGTAAACAATAACAAAAACAAAAAAGAACGTTCATTTTAGTATTTGAGTGTATTGTTTAGGGGTGAGTATCGGTTTGTTGGGTTTGGTTTTCCGACTAAACCGACACTGAATCGACTGTGATCGACTTAGTTAAATGTTCAAACCGATTCCTGTAATGAACGAGTACAAAAAAGATCGGTTGATTTAAGTCTTTGAATATTTTTTAAAATTGTTTAAACTGACACTAACCTCTCCTCTCCTCAGTTCGATTAGTTTTGTTCGGCCGGCTCAGTTTTTCATTCTATTATGATATTGCTAGAAAAGATTAGATGAACTTGCCTGTAGAATAGTATGAATGTAAAAGTAATATTTCAGCTTTCTTCCACATTGCTCTCTGTTAGACATTCTGATAACAAGAATCCCAACAGGCATAAGGAATCCCATTGAAGCCCATAGGAGAAATCCATGGAGTGTGATATCAAACAATAGGCTGGAACTCATCTGTTGCCATTATATAACCAGTAATCAATTTCAGCTTTAATTACATTACAAACCACTTTTCTCATTACATGTAAAATATGAACTGAAAGAAGAAATGGAAACCTTTTGGCTGTTGTCTTTCTTGCTTGAATGAATCATGTCTTCGTTTTTGTTGTGCTGTTGAGATGAGCTGACTTGTTGAAATGTGAGAAGAAGAAAGATAAAAAGTATTGAACTTGGAGGGATGGATAAAGTAAAAGCCGTCTTCTGCAAAAATAGCATTGTTTATTTGGTTCTGATGAAAGAAGCACAAAGCAGAATGGTGAAGCCACCCTTGTAGGTTGTTGCTATGGATTTCACAAGGGATCTTGAAAGCTTTTGTAGCAATAAGGAAAAAGGAAAAAGTAGAACAATGTCAGAGGAGGACCACTAAAGGTAGTGATCAATAATGCCCAAAAGAGGACACTGGACTATGGTACTTGATTTTTCTCAACAAATACAACTACTCATCTCTCTATCTAATCGATTCACCTAAAAGCTTAAGTTAATAGATAAATGTAAATCGCTCTTCCCAAACCCCCTTGAAATATCTGTACTCGCTCACTTTCAAACAGCACAATTACCCCAAGTATACAGAAGATCAACTTTTACAAAATGATCCCAAGGTTGGAAGTTTGATCTTCAACAACTTTCTTTTGACTTTAACATCAAAAGGTACATCATATACACATTTTATTTTCTTTCAGTTTCTCATTTTCTCATACGATCTAGAAAGCAAAAGAAAAAGAAAAAGTGGGAAATGCTTGAAGTTGGTGATACTTACAACCCACTTTTTTAGTATCAAAACAAAATTCAAAGTGGGGGTATGGGTAATAAATATATATAGTACGTACTATAGACAGTTTTCAACCATGTGGGGTTCACTGTGAAATTGTATATCATTTTATATGGTGTGAAATGAAGAACAATGTAGTAGTGGAATTTTACAGCAAAATAGGAACAAATTTTGTTGAGGCAGAATATATGAAAGTGGTTTGTTAGTGGAAACTGCTCAAAAGCATTATCTTTTGTTGGTTTTTTGTGTATACTCACACACACACACACACATACGCCATGGTCGCCCCACATACACACATTCAACAAATTTGTTTGTTTCCATTTGATTGAACATTATATTCACGGGTCTATACTCTCCTTACATTCTCACTTAATTAACTGCTCTTTATTTATATCAATGGAATCTCTCTCTAATTCCTATCTTTGATCATCATTTTTTGTTTTCATTGCATCATCTTTCACTCATCTAATTATTTATCGTTGTTATTTAACTATACAAATTAATTACTACTTCTTCGTCTTGAGGTTATAGTTGAATTGATATATGTCGTTACGTGTTGATTGTAGATAGAGATTTAAACATATGTTCAGGGTAGAGATAATGGTGTCGTGTAGCCAAATGTCATTCATTGTTAAACTACCACTAAGCTCGAAAGCTTTTTTTTCTTTTTAATGTGATAACTAAACCTACATAGATCCATACACTCGAACCTCTTCATAAATAGTAAAAGAAAACCAATTAGGTAAACTCAAAAGAATCCATATTAATTAAAAAAAAGAAGATGATTTTATGTAACTTTCACACAACGAGGGCTTCAAGACAAGAGGCACAAACTTGAACCTCCTCGCATCGTTCTTAATCGTCCATTTTCCCCCAATTTTCTCACAACCAAGAAAAGCTTAAGGCATAATCGACTATGTAGTAATTAACTTAATTATATCAATACTTCGACACCTTCTATAACATTGTAAAAATTCATAGTAATTAAAACATGGTCGTATACGATCTCTTGCTCTAATACAATATTAAACCACCACCAAATCTAAAAGCTTGAGCTAATGGATTTGTGCATAAGATTAATTTTCACCGTTCACCCATCAATAAATGGTTGGTTGCACTAGCTTTCACTTTGAATAAGATTTTTACCGACTTGAACCAAATTTCACACCCGAACGAGAAAAGATTGAAAAAGTTGTTCTATAGTCTACACTACCATAAAATCAGTTAAAAAGTGCATAGGAAAAAGCATTTTTAATTAATTGGCAAAATTGCTTATAGATTCAATGGTTGATTATGATTAATGTATAATTTTTCTACTCATAGACCAAAGAAGAAGCATGGAGATCTAAAAAGGTGAAGTGGTGGGTAAGATAAAAAAAAAAAAAAAAAAGTTAGGATCCATCCAAATTAATTGTTATTAATTACTATTATGGTTGAATCTTTTTCACAAGATATATTGTTAATTAATGATTATTGCTTTTTGAACCCGTGATTATTGTTGCTAATTAAAGTAATTAAAATTAACCCATTTGAGATCATTCAACAAAGTCTACACTAAAGAAGAAAACTTTAGGGTTATTTTAGTTTCATAAAATTTGATAATGATTTCACAAGAGATATTATTAATATAATATATGTTATCCAAATTGTAAATACATAGATCTTAGGATAAGTTTACTTTTTATCATCAATTTTCTTCCAACGTTCGTTATTAGTTAATAAGTATAGGTTCAACAATAAAAATCACTGACTCGTTTAGATTAACTTAAGAAAAACAATACGTTTCAAGAAACTTTTTCTTTTTATTTAAACTCTTTTGGTGAAAATTGTTTAAATACACTTCCAAAACTATTTTGAGTGTTCAATTTTTTTCGAAGTAACTTATTTTTAGAACTTAACACTTAAAATTGTATTCCGAATAGACTCTTAATCACTAAAAAAGCATTTGGAACGAGGAGTAACTTGTAATAGTCTACGTTTGGGATGCAAACTATTATAATTTCTGTTATAATAGTCTATGTTATGATAGCAAGTGCAGACTATTTACAAATCTTTTTTTTTTTTAAACAACGACGATTTGGTTTTTTTACAACGTTGATAGAAAGTATGTGACAATTTGATAAATTTAGAGATGGAAGAGGAGGAGAAATCAAACGATTACCCAAATTAATTATTTTTTTTTCCAAAGGTATTGAATTAAAGTGGATAGTAAAGAAATTGAGCTTCTAACCTCAAAGATATTGAATTAAAATGCGTTGATCAACTATGATCGTATTGGTAAAGTTGTATTATATTATTATTATTTGATGATATATGGGTTATAAAATGAAACTAATTATATCATCAAAGTCAATGATAAAAGTTGTAGATGAGTTGATATTTAGTGTTTGAATTTTAAAATATTTCTAAAAGTGTATTACAAAACAAAGAGAAAGAGAGTACTATAAGGTAACAAAGTTTTATAGAAACAAATATTAAATGGTGATGTGAGTACATCATAATTAAAATGAGAGATTATAAAAAATATATACATATAATTAAAACCATTGTTATATGATTAATTGATTGGCAAAATTTGAGTTTGAAGCTTAATCAAGTGGTTTTTTTTTATATATATAATTGAATTAGAGAGATTTATAAAAGAGATTAGTGATTAGTACTATCTAACTAATTAGAAGCCTTTTCTTTCTTTCTCTCTTTTGTCTTTTTAAAAAAGATAAACCAAATTATACTTTATATTAAATATAATGCCTTGCCCATCATCATTACTCTCTCTCTCTCTTTATGTCAATCTCACATATTGATATTATTAGTTCATGTTTGCTAAACTACCTTCAATTTGGCTCCTATAATCTTTTTCATACAAATTTTCTTTTAATTTTGTGTTTAATAATGATTATAATCTAAAGTTTTAATTTTGTCGTCAAACAAAAGTTAACAAGTAAAGTGAGTTTAGCTTAATCATAATTGACATAAATTTTTATTCTCATATACTTTTTTAGATATATATACATTAGACTCAGTTTAAAGAATTTTAGAATCTTATTAGCAAAATTCTAAAAGTTGGTAGTATTGAACTTTGTAATTAAATTTGTTATTATATCATATTTTTGTGAGTTTGAACAAACAAATAAATTAGTTTAATTAGTCTCAAAGTTTGATGAATGGCTGAGTACATTAAGTATATATAGAATATCCTCCAAAGTGTGATAACAAATGAAAAAGGATTGTAAGAAACATCCAAGATAACATTTAATCATTAAGTTTGTCCAATAAAGCCTACCTTTTGAGTTGTTCTAGTAGCTAAGCTTTTGAGAAAGAAATGAAATAAGAATACATACAATGTTGCAAAGAGAATGGTAGCTAGAGAGTAAGATTCTTAATTATATATATTATATGATGTTGTTGATAATAAAATTTGGTCAAAGTAACCTTTGGGTAGGTAGGAATCTACTAAGAATAGCAATCCATAGTCATGTTTTATATGTAAGAAAATGCTAGATTAGGGCACACGAACACATAAATATCATAAATGGGTCGTCTATCCGAAGGTCAAGTTGGTCTAAGCGTTTAAAGTCGAGGCAAAGATCTTTCCTAACTAATTGAAATTTGTTTGAAATGAGACAACTTTTCTTATCTTACACATATATAACCCTTTTTATAGGTTCAAAATTACTCGTAATATAGGTTACATGCCATTGCTCTTTCTTCTCTACTCTACTTGAGTTTGATGGGGAGAGTGCCAAGAAAGAGAAAGGTCATCAAAGAAAATACACATTTTGGAGAAAGATTTTGAGAGATCATAGCATAAGAACAAATGTTGAATTTTGGCCACCCTTAAGGCTGACCAATTAATTTCATCTCTTCCACTCATTTTTTTTTTATCATATATCTTTTGAACATTAATTTAATTTAAAGTAAAAGGGGGAAAAAAAAGAAAGAAAGAAAGAGAGATAAAGGAAGTTATAATTGTGCTATTTTTCATTATGGAGTAAAAGAAAAGTTGATGCAAATGATTCAACATAGCATCACATTGATGTTTTACCTAGCCTCTTATCATTGAATTAATGACCTAAACAATAATCTTAATTACAAAATGACTATCCAACACAATATGATGAAGAACTTTATGGTACTAATTAATTTGATTATCCTATATGTTTTTGTATGTGATTTTTTGAGAAAAGTAAAATTTAATCTATAAATTATGTAATTAGAATTTAGTATCTATAATTTAATCAAAATTTCATATATAATTAAACGGTGTATGTTTTATCAAGTCATGAAATTTGTAATTATTTTATAATTATGAAAAATATCAATTATTTAGGGTCCGTTTGGTAACGTTTTTGTTTCCTGTTTCTTGTTTTTTGTTCTATGTTTCCGATTTTTTGTTCCTTCTTATTTTAGAATAAGAAATAGGAATGTGTTTGATAACTGTTCTTGTTTCTGATTTCTTGAAGAAAAAAAATAGAAATAGAAAATGTGTTTGATAACTGTTTCTTGTTTCTTGATTTTCTTTAATTTTTTTTTTTTTTGTGTTTTATTCACATTTAATTCAATTAAACATGAAACAAAAATATATGTCCTCTATTAAACATAAAAAAGAAATAAAATTATCAGACTTAGACAGGAAGATTTTCTTATAATCTTATGGAAAACGAGATGAAAATTGAGATATGAAGAACAGAGTCGACGAGAGGAAGACAAAAACCCACAACGAAGAGGAGGACCGGAACCCATGGCAAAGAGAAAGACAAAAAATAACAGCTAAAACACAGATCTAAGAAAAACCCACAAATTCATCAAAAATTCACGGTGAAAACACAATTCACGCAAAGAGGAAGATGAAAACCTAGATCCAACAAAGAGAAAGTTGTGTAGAGAAAGATGATGAGAGGCGAAGAGGAAGACAACGAAAACGATGAGGGGAATAGGAAGACTACGAAGACGATAAGAGGAAGAGAAAGATGGTGGTTATTTGGGAAAGACAATGGAGATAAGAGGTAGAAAAAGGAAACCACGTGGAGAGTGATTATTTGGAAAAGAAGATGGAAATAAAAAGAAGAAAAAGAAAATCACACCTAGAAAATAGAAAAGGAAAATTAAATAGAAAAAGAATTGAAAAGAAGGAAGGAAAACCAACAAAAAGAATTGAAAAAAAAAATGAAAGCAATAGAAATAATTGAGAAAAAGAAAAAAAGAAATCAATAGAAACGATTCAGAAAAAGAAAAAAGAAACCAATAAAAGAAAAACTAAAACGGAATAAACTACTTCTTTTTGTTTCCAATTTTTTCTTTTTGTTTTCAATTTTTTATAAAATAATAAACATTTCTACTTCTTTTAGAACGGCCCTAATTACATAAGTAAATTTTGCAATATCTAAAATGGCCCCATTTTGTACTTTCAAATTGGGCCATCTTCGCTTTATGGACCTGTCCAAAGATAAGCCCAATGATTTAAACCCAGAGAGGAGGGCTTAAATGGGCTTATTAATGGGCCATTCGTTGCCCAACCTCAATATCATGCATCTTCAAAAAGCCCAATCTCGGCCCATTTCATATAATTTGAAGTTTGATCGGTCTCTCGGTCCCGTTCATCTGCCGTCGCCATTGATCGGAATTCCATTGCCGATTTTGAGCTGCGCGATCTGAAGAGGTAGGTTTTGTTGATAACCGAATGTTTAGACTTAAACGATCAGCTTGAAGAGAAGCTCAATCCATTTCGCCAACCTTCTGAATTTTTCTCTGTTCTTGTTTGCACTTTTTCTGATACAGCAATTTATCTTTGGGGTTTGCTAAGTGCTCTTTGGAATTGGTGCTTCGTTCCGTGATTTTCTTTGCGTGATACAAGTTGAATTTCCGTGCTGATTCGTTTTGTAGTTCGTCAGTTTTTGGAATTGCTTGTTTATCGGCAATTTGCAGAGAAAATAGTGGTCAGTGATGTATATGTCAAGTACATGATTGTGGATTACGTGGAACTCGTTTAATACAGGTAAATTGAGCTTGTTTTTTGGAAATTTGCGCATAGCTCATTGCTGTAAATTTCATTTTCGTATCGTCAGAATGGAGTAATGTGAATTATCGTTCTTCTAATTCGTTTCGCAGAGGACTGAAATCTTGTAAAATTTCCTAGCCGTAGTCGTTCTCTCATGGCCAACGTTTCAGTTGCTGCGGAATGGCAGCTTCTCCACAATCGGTACTACCGAAAGCCGGAGCTTTATCCTATGAGATGGAAGCACATTGACCTCGGGCGGAACAAGGTCGCTTGTGCTCCTTTCGGCGGTCCCATTGCCATTATTCGTGATGACTCGAAGATCGTTCAGCTCTACGCTGAATCTGCGCTCAGGAAGCTACGGATCTTCAACTGTGCCGGTATTCAGCTGGCAGAGACCGTTTGGCGGAACCCAGGAGGACGGTTGATTGGTATGGCGTGGACCGACGATCAAACTCTTGTCTGTGTGGTGCAGGATGGCACTGTGTACCGCTACAACATTCACGCCGAGCTTCTGGAGCCAAACTTTTCAATGGGTAAGGAGTGTTTCGAGCAGAATGTAGTGGAATGTGTGTTTTGGGGGAATGGAGTTGTGTGCATAACCGAGGCGAACCAGATTTTTTGCATATCGGATTTCAAGAATCCGAATGCATGTAAGCTTTCAGACCCGGGAATTGAGGATTTGCCACATTGTATGGTGGTAATCGAGCCACAATACACCATGTCAGGGAATGTGGAGGTGTTGCTCGGAGTTGGGGAGGCTTGTGTGATAGCAGTTGAGGAGGATGGAGTGCAGCGGCTTGGCGAGGGCATACTCGATGGGCCGCTGCAGAGGATGGCTGTCTCCTTAGATGGAAAATGGTTGGCAGCATTTACTCACGACGGGAGACTTTTGGTTTTGACTTCAGACTTGCAAAAAATTATTCTGGATCGTGAATGTGAGGTTAGCAATGTGTTTTTGCAACTTTTGATTGTTTTTACGAAATGGATAAATTTATACAAGATGCGAGTACTAGTCTACTCTTTTGGTTGTACGTGCATGATAACAACTGTTCACTTTAATAGATGTTCAATGTTTGGGTTTTTTTTTTTTTTTTTTTGCAAAGAATGTTTGGTTTTAGATGTTGATTAGATTATCCTTGCATTTGATGTCAAGATAATTCATTGTTTCATCTTCTTCCCCATTTTCCCAGCATGAAAAGCATGGTGGACTAAGATAATTAGTTTACTCAATTTACAAGCATCATTCATTGGGCATTTTTCTGAAGTTCTCCTCCCTATGTTATTGCCATCTAGTTGTAATTTGTTTTCTTGGATGGGCTGGAATTGGATCATTTTTAATCATGTTTTTTTCTTGTTTTCTGGCTTCAGTCGGCTCTTCCTCCACAGCAGTTAGCTTGGTGTGGAATGGACAGCGTACTTCTTTATTGGGATGATATGCTTTTGATGATGGGTCCAGATGGAGATCCTGTTCGTTACTTCTATGATGAACCAGTCTTTCTTATCCCTGAGTGCGATGGTGTGAGGATATTATCTAATACAAGTATGGAATTTCTTCAACGGGTTCCAGACTCCACTGTAACAATCTTCCGGATTGGAAGTACCTCTCCTGCAGCTCTTCTATATGATGCGTTGGATCATTTTGACAGACGTAGTGCAAAGGTAATGTTAACTTTCCCCTTTCTTGTGGAAACATCTAGCATTAACCAAGCTCTAGAGGAGAGTCTCCATTCGGAGATATTTGCTGAGGAGAGTCTACTGGCAGAATCCAACCAAAAGATCGTCTTTTAGTCTTTCTTGTTTAAAATATCATTATGGTCGAGTCTGGACTTGTTCCATTTTAATTATTGTGTCATTGTACTTTAAAATTTTCAATTTTAGTCTAGGTACTTTCAATAAATCCTAAAAGCAGTTCTCATTCTTAGTTTGAAATTATTTTTATTGAACACTTTGATTAAATACTAATGATAATAATAATTTTCATTCTAGAAAAGTCACAACGACTAAATATAACAAGTTTCAAATACATTGACCATTTTTCATATTTATTGCATTGATAATTGTAGTCTTATTGATGCTCATTAAAACAATTTTCTATTTGTGATATTTGATAATGATAAGAAAACAATTAAAGAGGGAATGTTTTGTAATTATCCATGTTGGCTTTTGGAATTTTAGGCCTTTGCTTATGTGGACTTTCATTAATAAAATATTTTTTTGATTCTACAATTTTAGTTCATGAACTTTCTAGTTTGTGTCTAATAGGTCCATGAACTTTATAAGTATTTAGTAGGATGTTAAACTTTGTTTCTTATATAGGTTAGACAGGGGAGCCATTTGGTTTGCAATAATGAAGGGATGGGGAATATGTTTATAAACCTATATTACTTCACGGACAAGAAATAAAATAACATATTTTATGTCCAGACATTGTCATCCTTCCCAACAATAAATGGATATAAATATGAATCACACTTACCAATTTTGTTCTCATTTGTTAAACTCGGGCATCCCAGCATCCTATTTCTAGGCTTCACATTCCCATTCGGGTGTGATATACCCTTCAAGAGGATTTTTTAGGATAGAGTTACATGAAAGAAAAACTCAATGGCATCTGTGCTTATTCTTTATTTTTCTGAAATAGAGGACCACATTGAAAGGTTTTGGAATATGAGCTCGGTGTTAGCATGTTTTACAATGGGATTTTCAGTTATAATTTATGAGCTACTCGCTTGTAGCTAGGCGTGCATGTAAATTCATATTCTTGTTGGCATATTAGTACCTATAGTGGCAAACTGGCTATCTTCTTGTGTACTTGTTTTTTGGATGCCCATTTTAATTTTTTTTTCAAGGTACCAGTACCTATAAAATTTCGTGAAATATTTTCCATGAGTTATTATTCACCTTTTTTAATTTTCAATGCTATGTTTCCCAGGCAGATGAAAACTTAAGACTGATACGCCCATCATTACATGAGGCTGTTGAAGCATGTGTAGATGCTGCTGGCCATGAATTTGATATTTCTCGGCAGCAGACCCTGCTAAGAGCTGCCAGTTATGGCCAAGCCTTTTGCAGGTAAGTTATTATAGTGTTACATTTTAATTCCTTTTTAATGGTGTTTCTTTTTATTTTCTTTTTATTTTTCTTTATAATTGAAATTAGTAGGTGGCAGCCATTTTTATTTATTATTTGGTAATAACATAGCTAAGTGGACAGCTTGTTTAAGTTTTAAGTATGCTTTAAAGAAAAAAAAAGATAAAAAGAAGATAAAAAAGGATTCAGTATGATGATTCCTCTAAAAAAGTACAAGCTTAGCTTATTTAACCTGTTCATTGTTTGGGACACTCCAAGCTTTTCATTTTTTTTGTATACCCTTTTGATTTGTGTAAACTGAGGTAACACCGTTGGCTAGGTTTTGGGAGGATGTGTTATCCTTAACCTTTAACAAATGTCACCCTTTAATGAAATCTGTTTCTTTTTAAAAAATGTAAAGATTTTTAATGTTATCTCTGATTTTGCTCTCCCATAATGATATCCAGTTGGCTTTGGCAGCAATTTTAATCGGGAACGAATACAAGAGATGTGCAGATTATTACGAGTTTTAAATGCTGTTCGCAACCCGGAGATTGGCATCCCTCTCAGTATACAACAGTTTAAGGTCCTCTGCTGACAAGAGTTTCCAGTTTCTTGTACTACAAGGAATCTTCATACTAATACTAAATAAAGTTGTTTCTTTCAGCTTCTTACACCACCTGTTCTGATTGCTCGCTTGATCAATGCCCACCAACACTTGCTTGCATTACGGGTTTCTGAGTACCTTGGTATGAGTCAGGTATGTATAATCCTATAACCTGTGGATCGAACCATAGAGTGGATTTTCTTCTCACTTGTATTTTTGTTTAACATCCCTAGCTGTGAAAGTATTAGGAAGTAACCCCTGGTTTTATAAGTTTTATTCTTTTAGAACTTTGGTTATGTAGAAATTATGTTATTCATTTTAGAATAATATGCTAAGATGAATTCTTTTCTTGTTTCTTACAATGATAATAAATATGAAATTTGAACATAAAGATAAAAGTATAGCGGAATAGTTTTCATTTATGAAGCAAGGTTCTATTTGATATTTCATCTTTCAAATGTCTAGAAAGAAAGATCTTTGGAATGAAGAATTGGAATTTTGCTGGGAAGCTAACTTCCTTTCGTGGTTAACTCCACTCTGAAGGAAAAGTAGGTTCCTTGAGATTTTGACTTTTAATCAAATGTTCCCTGTCGATAAAAGATACTTCAGTCAAAGTTAGATGCAACTAGGCTCATAAAGAAGAAAATAAATGTGTGATTTGAGAATTCAACACTCCAGGAAGTATAGGAAACATACCCTAATAGTACTAGTGTTATTTTGCCTCTATTTTGGTTGTTCCTCAAATATTGAATATTGTCAGCTTGGTGTTAATGAAGTTGGTATAACTTTGAGATGGTTACAGCTGGAAAAGTGGTCATTTTCTTTTAACTCGATTTCATGTCTCTCAGTGATCCAATTCAACTGAAATCTAAAGCACTAAATGTTTGGAATACTCGTACCCATTTGTTTCTTGTTGCCTGTGTTCTCAACAAGATCCATATATCTTTCATTTTATACAGGAGGTGGTGATAATGCACTGGGCATGTTCAAAGATAACAGCTTCAGCAAATATTGCTGATGCCACCCTTCTTGAAGTTCTACTTGATAAGGTTTTATATTTGTCAAATATCCATTATTGAGATTCTGTTCAAAAGTATCGTGCAATGGCCACTGAAATGAACACTTGTTAAATCCAGCTGAAGTTGTGTAAAGGTATATCATACGCTGCAGTCGCTGGCCATGCAGATAAAATTGGTCGCAGGAAATTAGCTGCTATGCTTGTTGATCATGAACCACGATCCTCCAAACAGGTTTTTATTTTTTTTATCTCATTTCTTGTTCTTGGTTTCTTTTATGTTTGGGCATAAGAAGCAAGCATTTAAATCAAGAGAAGTATAAGAATGTACAGCAGTAGAAACAAGGACTAGCCATCCAAAATATCCCTACAGCCATTTACCAACCAAACTAGATAGTGCTTCCCCATCTTCCCTTGAGTGTATTCAGTACTAGAGGTTCAGGATTTTTTAAATAGACACGATTGGTTTCCTTCCACTTTCCATTGTTGTTGAGATATTATTATATGCACTGAATGTATATTGATAAATTTTTGTAGCACTGAGGAACTGTAGATGAAAGAGAAATAAATCACTTTTGTAAACTTGTTCTCTTTTTTTTGTGTCCATTTAGGTGCCTCTCCTGTTAAGCATAGGAGAAGAAGACACGGCATTAATCAAAGCAACTGAAAGTGGCGATACCGATCTTGTTTATCTTGTTCTTTTTCATATCTGGCAAAAGGTAGTTTTTCAATAATATCTAATAGATACACAGCTTCTTATCATGTGTCTGCATATTGAGTGAGGGGATGTACATAAACAAGAAGCAGTAAGTGATATAAATTTTGATTAGCATTCATAATTCGCTTTGATGCAGAGGCAACCATTGGAATTTTTTGGAATGATACAAGCCAGAACTCAGGCTCGGGACTTATTCATTACTTATGCTCGGTATGTTTTAGTCCTACCAATGACAAATTTGATACCAAAAACGTAGTGCTTTATTTTCAGACTAACAGATACTTCATTTGTCATGGAGAGCAATTATGCTTCTATTTAATCTGAGTATGTTTCTCTTTGCTTTTATCCTATCTTTTAGATAGTGGATTTATCATCCTTCACAATTGCCTATACTTCTTTTTTTATGAAACTCTATCTTCCATTATGAAAACAGAAAATAAAATAAAAAATTGATGAGGTCTGCAAATCTTTGATCCATTTCTCTTCCTCATATACTAACATTAAACTGTCATTTCTTAACAATTACATCATATTTGGGGAGTTTGGAAACAACAACAGCAACATTGTAAGTGAATTTGGTCTGGATTCCTACGGTTAGACCAACAAGAACCAACCAATGTTATATGAAGTTATGAACTGCTTACAAATTGTTATTAATAGCTTATGTAAGCTTGCAATTGAGATATCAATTCTCTTCCTCATATTCCAACGCTAAACTGTCATTTCTTAATGAAAGTTGTTTGTATCAAAGAAAAATATATACCATTTCTCCTCCTCGTTTGCTTACAGCCTGACTATAATCATTATGAACATCATACACAAGATCTGCCAATCTTTTTGTGTTTGTTTAGTTGGCTGTTGCTTATAAATGGAATGGTTTAATGGGGGTATAGGCACATGACTTCATCTCTTGTTTGATTCTTGAGCTCGTTTCTTGGTTTAAAATCCATTTCTATATGACACGTCCTTTCTATTTGCTTAACTGATTATGTTACTTCCTTCAGGTGCTATAAGCATGAATTTCTGAAGGACTTTTTCCTATCAACTGGACAGCTTAATGTATGTTTACGTTCTCAATATTTGGTTGCATCTTTCTTTTTCACACATCTCACGGGTTGTTTCTTTTACATTTATTTGAAAATGTCCCGTTGTGTGTTGTGGGATTGTATCTTCAGCATGCATTGAAAGAGTTCCTCCTCCCCCGAACCCCAATTGCAGACCTTGAAATCCTAAGCACTCCCTTCCTCTTAACTGGTGTTTTTTATCTATAAATTGGGTATTCAAGCATTGGACCACCTTTTCATTCTTTTCATTCGCTACCACCTCCTCGTTCCAGTTGTGACCTGAGGCTTTTGGTCATTGGTTTGGACTTGGGTTGATGTCATCTGCGTGAATTGCATTGCACTCAGCATATCAGTTTAATGAGACAAAAAGTATCTTATTTTCTTTATAGACCAAAAAGTGTGCCGACAGAATTATCTTTTAGGATGTTATCAGCCACGTTGATCCCTTCAGGATTACTAAACCAAGGACCAAAATAGAAAACACCTTTAGTACTGAGTTGTGAGATGAATGAAAAGGGACTCGGTGGAAAATTCCCGAGTCTTTTATGAATCCAAAATCTCCCACTCTCATTCTGGTTTATCTTTTTTCTTTAACATCTCAAGATGCACCTTTGATCACATAAGATAGTTGAAGGTCATCCATAAGTTTTCGTTACCTAATCTTTCTGGGAGCAATATTCCAATCTCCATTCTCCTTTTATCTATCTGGTTAGACCTATGCTCATGAATCATGATACAATTTTTGTATTTCTACAGGAGGTAGCTTTTCTTCTGTGGAAAGAGTCGTGGGAGCTAGGGAAAAATCCAATGGCTAGCAAGGGATCTCCACTCCATAGTCCACGCACAAAACTTATTGAAAAGGCCCACAGTCTTTTCGCAGAGACCAAGGAACACATTTTTGAGTCTAAAGCTGCTGAAGAGCATGCAAAATTGTTGAAGTCAGTGCAAATTTAGTCATTTTGTTTGTTTGTGAATATTTTTTTTTCTTAAATTGGGGGAAGATAAACGGTACTGAATCATTCTCTAATATCTGTCCACAGAATACAACATGACCTGGAGGTGAGTACAAAGCAGGCCATTTTTGTTGATTCAAGCATCAACGATACAATTCGAACATGTATTGTGTTGGGAAATCATCGAGCTGCACTAAAAGTTAAAACAGAATTTAAGGTGTGTTAATTTCTTTACTATTGCCTTGAGTTATTTAAAAAAAATGATGGAAAGAGACATTGTAGTAGCAAGAAGCGGTTCTCATCCTTCCTGGAAATCTTAGATAATTCCTGTGTCTTCCTATTCATTTTGATTTTTGTAAATCCCTACTCTAATTTTAATGTTATACCCCAGGTTTCTGAGAAAAGATGGTATTGGCTTAAAGTTTTTGCTTTGGCTACCACAAGAGATTGGGTTGCACTGGAGACATTCTCAAAGGAGAAAAGACCACCAATAGGTAAATTTCCTATTATTGGAGTATTAACTTTTCTGCATTCATAGAGAAAATCACCAATTGGGAAACTACTTTTTCATTAGGGTTTAATAGGAAAATTACTTTTTCCTATCAATATGTGACACTCATTCCATGCTATTCTCCTTGTTCTTCCTTGATTTTGAAAATAAGACGCAAACCTTTTCTGAGGTTGATTAAACGTCTTTTACTTTAATGAGAAATGTTGTAGAAAGAACTCAATCACAAAATAGACAGGTGCCGTCCCTTCTTGTTTTGTTAGATTAAAAATATTATATTACCAAATTTTCATATTGAAATATTATAGATGTAATGAAAGATTTTGTGACTGTCCCTCAATGAAAAGATTAGTTGATCTTTGTGTGGAGTGACACTTGAATCGCGTTTATTGCTGTTATTCATCATCATTTCAACATATGTTGGTTACGTTCTAGCTACTTGGCCTTAAGACATGATTTCATTTGTCACCTTTATTACCAACAACAGTAACTTCCTTATAAAATTTTTTCTTTTATTTCAATAATTGGAACAACATAATTAGAATTATAATAATATTGGATTAGCCTTTTATTATAATTTCTCTCTTTCTATTGTTTTTCTTTTAACAGGTTACAAGCCATTCGTGGAGGCTTGCGTTGAAGCAGATGAGAAGGCTGAAGCAGTGAAATATATTCCCAAACTTGCAGATCCACGAGAAAGAGCTGAGGTATGTATCATATTTATAACATTCTAACGCATGCTTTTTTATTTTGTTTTTCTTCTTTTTTTCCTTTTAAGAATTAAACCACTGTGGGGGTGGAGCACTCAAACTTTTGGTCTCATCAAGTATTTGGTTGATTTTTCTTGGAAAATGGGGATTTTTCAATCTTGCGAAAGATAAGTCCCCCCCACCACTTGGTTTTCGGTTCTTGATCTTTAAAAATTGTGTTTGTTTTCTAAATACTTCTCTCTAACATAGTTTTCACCTCTCCCAACTAAACATTTGTATTCTCAGCCAAACTTTCAGAAAAAGAAAGAAAAACAGAACAGAACAGGGCAAAACAAAATAAAATAAAACCGGTTATCAAATGATAGATAATGAAACAAAGAAATCAACAAGGGGAAGTATTGTCTATAAGCGTAATTTTTAATCAAATCTGGCTATCAATTGGGGCGTAAAATTTTAAAATCAATTCGAGACAATCCCTTGGATGAGCTGTGTGTGAATTAAAAAACCCTGAGAGGAATCTCATTTTACAGGCTTATGCTCGGATTGGGATGGCAAAGGAAGCGGCGGATGCTGCCTCACAAGCAAAGGATGGAGAATTACTAGGTCGATTAAAATTAACGTTTGCACAAAACTCAGCAGCTTCATCAATTTTTGATACTCTTCGAGATCGGTTATCCTTCCCAGGGGTATCATAGTCTAATCAGACTCCACTTTCTTTCCTCTTTAATCATAAGTTGTTTCCCTCCTACCTATGCTATGCTCTGCCTGCTGTTTTTTTGTTTGTAATACATATATGTATATGATTGGAGTGTACATTACCTTGAAAATGCATCACTGAATTAGACCCTCGATTTCCTTCCTAAGCTTCTGCTGCTGTTTTTTTCTCTTTTTTTTTTTTGTGTAATATTTATTTCAAATTGATGTATATGGATTTATTTATGACAATTTTCTTTATAGAGTGCGTTTGGTTAGTAACTTTGAAACAATAGATTTGATTCTAAAATATATCGCATCTCTTGTACCTTTTTTTCTTTTTCTTTTTCCTTTTTTAAGTTTTTGAGCTAACTACATTTGGTTATATACCAACTGCAATACTGCTGATTGATTCATTGAACTTTTTACATTGTAAATTACAATTTTGATTGACAATATTAAACATTATGTAATCATGATAAAATAGACATAAATCGTAATCTATCATATCGTAGATGAATTGATATTTTGCTATATTTGAAAATAGTTTTATTTATTATTATGTTATGATTTACCATGTAAAGTTCGGTAAACAAAATAACATTAGTACAACAAAATTTGTAAATCACTGCTTTGCATGTAAATATGTAATGGATTATAAAGGGAATTGTTATGATAGGCGTAATGAGGCAGCTGATAAAAGAAGATTATTCCAACCGTAACAGCTACTGCAGAACATGAGAGAAACTTTGTATTGCAATTGCCATTGCATTACTCACTCCGTTTTCATAGTTCCATAAATTGAATCTTCATATTTACCACTCCACCTGGTTTCGAATAAAAAACAAACAAACAAACTTATCATATTCTTCATCAATATGGCTCACTAAAGTTGGCTGTTAGAAGCTGAGAATTCTGCATTGTAATTGGTACCAACCTCTGTTCGTCGTCTATGGGTACTTGGAGTTCCAAATCTTCCCCGTAAGGCTGAAATACTTCATTTAACCTATCGTCGTTAACCTTCTCGAGAGATGGTGGGTCCCACTGTATCCAGTTTAATAATTTTTAGTTAAGAAGACAGAACGAAACAATTTGTGTATTTGTGTTGCACACAAAGATAGAGAAGAGAAAACCTTAGGAGCATTGTCTTTGTCGATGGTGAGAGCTCTAATACCCTTTGGTCAACAGGAAAAAGATTAGTTTAGAAGTGGCCACGTCTATTATGCTTGTGATTATCATCTTACGATTATATTGGCTATCAATGATCGTATTACCTCATAAACATCTCCAGAGATAAGGGTGCGTAGAATGTTCATTGTCAGCCTGAATTCCTTCTTCAAACATTCTTGCAGTGTTAGTAATCGACCTTTGCGTATCTGGAAATGGTGAAGTGAGAAATTAGCAGCAAACACACAAGAGAAGCTACTACAGCCATCACGGGTTGGATAAAAGAAATAACATGGAGAGTTCACAATAGTAGAAGACAGCAGTTGAAAGTAAAAAGTTTCCAGAAATTTCCCATTTGATAATGCTAAGTTACAAATAAAACTGATAGTAAGCAAAGAATCTTCAAGTGAATGGAAATTTTGAAGTCTGTTCTGAAAATTAAGGAATGGAATAACGTTGTCAAGAAGAAGTGAATCATTTGCATTCGTGTGTAAGAGTTTGGATGTGGTACCGATTTTAGAGTTATTTTCAGTCCTGTAGGGGATGATCTCTTTAGTCCCTTCAGGACGGGAACTATCCAACCATTTCCTTCAACGCTTGCCTCGGCCTCCTGAACAAAATAAATGTTCACAGATTTATAGAAGCCCAGATGCTCAGAGAAAGAGAGAAAACAGCAGGGTAGGGAGAGAGAGAGAGACTTACAAAGGAGGTTATTATCTCTTCAACAGTTTCCTTTGAAAAGCACTTGTCAATCACGGATTTCCTGGAATATTCCCAGCAGTTAACTTCAGGTATTTGACTCATTATGATCTCAAATACATTAGATATTCAGTATGAAAAGGAAACTCTTCATCTAATTCCATTCACAACCTTTTCAAGACACTATCTTCATCCAGCTGAACTTCTAAAGAAAAATCTTCAATTGCAGATCGAACTGAATTTTCATCATGGGAGTTCAAACTAACCAAACGTGTCTCTAGTTCATCCAATTTCTGCAATAAACAGATGAAGGCTTCGTCTTTCACATATAGCATTTCAAATAGAACAATGCAGCAGAACTGAAGCAAACTCAAAGTGTGAAATCAAAACTAAATAAAACTCGACTATAAATGATGCTTTTTACTACCTCGCATAATTGAAAGAAAATGGAACCTTATGGATTATAGATGGTGGTAATTTTTATTTCTTATACATGTAAGCTTCTGGATGCTGCTTCAGAGACATAAATTTGAATTGAAAATACGGGAACAAACTTCATGTAAAGAACGAAAAACTAAGGAAAAGTAATATGCTCTATATTATTTCTAGTGCCTTCATCGCCTGGATTGTATTTTTCTTCCCTTGTAAAATGAATTAATTATTTTTACTAATTGCATTTAATATTAGTCAACAAAATCTTGAAATTGAAACTCCTAATAGAAGATCGCAAAACTTACCTCAGAAGGGACAAAATGTGTTGCAAATCCAACTGCAACCAATTCTTTGCCGTTCAACCTGGACCCAGTCAAGGCCAAGAATTCACCTGTATATGTCCACATCCTTGTTAAATCAGTCGATATGTTTTTAAACCATCCAATGAACTTTTCTCACTGCACTGTTACCTAAATATCCCGGAAGGCGAGAAAACATATACGAGAAACCACAGTCAGTGTGAAATCCAATACTTGCTTCTGGAGTGGCAAAAACCTATATAAAAGAATCCATGACAGAAATCACTGCAGAATTACTATGGAAACTGAAACAAACATGCAAATTACGTTAACATTTAAGAAGGCAGACAAAAAAACAAAGAAAAACCCACAGTTTTCTCTGTGACGACTGAAAATTTCATTGGCACCATAAATGATGCACCTCCTCCCATTGCAATTCCGTGTACAAGTGCAACCTGTGATCAGATGAGCAGAACAGGAGCCAAACATTTAACTTTATCGAACTTTTTAAGGAAAAAAGACCGACAATTCTTGTATAATGGGATCAGAGAAATCCTCACGTGGATTTTCTTATAGGTGTGAACATGATAGCAGAGCCAATACATTCGGTAGACAACTTCAAGGCATGAATCCTCTGTTAAAAAGAATGCATTAGGAACTTAACTTAGTGATCATTGAAATTTAAGTATTGAATTCGTTGTTCTCATTCTGATAAAGAATGGGATCCACACTGTTGAACGTGACAATGTAGACTGTCTCATTTTCTACAGTTGGGCCAACCATGATGGTTGGGGATGGATAGAAGTCAAGTTTGGTAACTATTTGGTTTTTGGTTTTTAGTTCTTGAAAATTAAACCTATAAACACATCTTTCATCACTAAATATCTTGCTTTTTCTATCTACATTTCAGTTTTATCATTGTTTAAAAAAAAAAAACGAAGCCAAAATTTAGAAACTAAAGGAAGTAGTTTTTGCTTTTGAAATTTGACTAAGAATACAACACATGTATTTGTAAGATATCAATCATTGTAAGAAATTGGAAGAAAATAGGCCTAATTTTTATAATGAAAAAATGAAATAGTTACCAAACCTAATTGTAACATGTACGATTTTCCATGTGCATTGAAGCTTCACTTCTCGTATTATGCTCATTGCTCAACTCACTATTCTTAAAGAGCTATTTTACTCATGTGGTAAAAAGAAAACAAACACCTACTTTTATTCCTGCCTTCATAGAACATCCTTAAGTCTCCACCAGCAGAAAAGGCTCGACCAGCTCCCTGTTTAAGACACATGACAAAGACTAATTTACAAAGCGAAACCCCAATTCAAAGAGTTAAGGTTCTTACTTCTTATTTATCATCCCTGCAGTTTGGAAAAGCTAAGAGCCAAGACCAACTGCAACTAAGCAATATTTCTATCAGGCATCGATGACAGAACTGACCTTAAAGATTATAAGTTTCGCTTCATCATCTTTTTCCCATTTCTCTAAGTATCCAGCCAACAGAGAAACCTAAATACACACGATATAGAGAGGAAAGTCCTTGTTCATCCCTTTATTCAAGAACATAAGACCAATCAATAATCCAGTTAGATGGAGTTAAAATTTTACACACCACTTTAGATGAGATGACATTCAATTGCCTTGGCCGGTTAAACGTAATCAACCTGGCATTTCCAACTTCTTCTCCCAGAACAACCTGAAAATTTGAATTCGGACAAGCATTAAGTGAATGAAAGAGTGAGAAACTCCCACAAAATTTCACCCGAGGGGAAAATTCTCAACTACAATGAAGCAAGTAAAATGGTTAAAAGAAATTACATTAAAAACAAAGGGTCGCATTCCAGAAAGTTGGAGAAGCAGTAAAGAACTACCTCTTCCTCTGGTTTAACAACTTCCAGCGCCATTCCGAAGTCGAAATTCTGGATTGAAGCTAGCAAAAGGAGCAATCAAAATGAGAGCAGCAAATCGAAAGAACTGAAAAAACCAAGCCCGACGGGTTTTCAATCTGAGCAGCGGAGTGAAATGAAAGATGATCAGCAGTGAAAACAAGTGAAATTGCAAAGAAGTTGCTTAAAAATAGACCAAAAGTAGAGTCTAATCGACAGCATTTCTCCTCCCACCTACCACCAACCATTAAAATCCCACCAACCAAAGAGGAAATTGTAGTCCTAAGGTCATATTTAGGTGGCTACTGCTGGTGAAGCAAACAGAACTAAAATCGACTACCAACCCATCTTTGTTTTTCATAAAAAGACTAAAATCCAGGATAATTAAACGAAGATCGATTTAACCCAAAAAAAAAAAATCAGCATCAAAATCGAAATGCTTATGAAAATGATATTAGAATAAAGTTTTTTTAAGAACATATTAAACATAAATATGAACCTGATTGTGGGGTAATGGCTTCCAAAGTGAAGACGTCGACATTCAACAACGAATTTTGTCGCGACTAGACTCGAGTCTGAGTTAAAATTTGGGGTACAGTTTTCATAAATTTCTTCTCCACTGTGCTGTAGTTCCGTATGGTTATTTGCTGACAGAAACCTGCCCGATAAGATTGCATTCACACTCGAAGGCGATTCTCAGTAGCCTCTGCTGCATTTGTTCATTTATCAAAATGGATACGATTTGCAGTTTTTTTCGCAATTTAAACCAATCGAAATCAATTTTTGGAGTCCCAGTTCTTCCAAATTTACACGGAGTCGATAATCGTGGTTTGGATAAATCTTCGTGTGATCAGATTGTCCGGGGAAAAGGCCGAAGTAGAGTGGGAAAAGCACTCTTTGATTTCTCAAACACTTCAATTCACAATAATTTGCCAAACAGACCTTAATGTATAGTTTAGTTTGTCTTCAGAAGTCAAGATTTCATCCCTCAGCCTCACATACAAAAAAAATAATAATAATACTTCAATTGCTCCAAATATTTAGATATTAACATTATTTGTTAATCAAAGTCGGTCTTTCCACCAAACTGCTCTTCAACTTTTGACTGTCGAGGAGTCTGCCAACTAATGTTGCCCTAATTGATGGAATATGAAACTCTATTATGTTTCATAAATATTTTAGTTCAATTTCATATTATAATATATAATGTACTTCAAAAGTGAATTTCTTTTATAAAACAAGAAAGAAAAAAAATGTTGGATCCAATTGAAAAAATCATGTTGCCTAATACATTTGAATTTTCAAATTTAAGAATTAAGCTCCATGGTTAAATTTGTTGTATAATTTAGAATAATTGTATAATTTATAATAATATTTTTATCACTATTATTAGCTTAAGAACGTCATTTTAACAACTTTAGAAGTTTCAGCAATGTTTCTAATTTAAAGTGTAAAAGAATAATTACAACTATCATCATATTTTATTTATTAATGATATTTACAAATTTCTCAAATCTATTTAACTTGAATTACATTTTTTATAAATATAGATCGGAACAGAAATCAAACTTGTTTGTAAACAATAAAAACTTTGATTAAAAAAAATCATGATAAGAAACGGAGTTTTTCAAAATTTTGAAACTATAACAAATCTTTTAACCTTATTCTCAAATAAATTTGGAGCTAGAAGACTAGAAAGCATGGATTTGTAAGTGGTTTTTCCAAGTAATTTTATTACAAATAACAAATCACCAACCATCATAGAGGGATACATGATGGAAAATAACTTACATAATAACAAAAGAAAGAAGTTAAACTATGCAAAGAGCCCACCAAGGCCAATAAATCTAATTTGACTGTCACTCCTAAGACTCAAATTTTTACTTAACTACTTCAGAAATTAAAACTTCATAGATAGATAGAGTGTGTTTGACAATACACAATATTCAAAATGGAGTTTGGATAATGGTTCGAACCCAACACAATAATTCAAGACTACAACTTGCAACACTCAAGAAAAAAATGCTTCAAAAACAGAAATCCAAGAAAATTTGATTTAGATATTAATCCAATCAAAATTGGCAAACTCATCTCATGAACTCCATAACAGAGGAATAATTGTGCTGGAAAAATGAATTGTTTCGAATAAATTGCATCTACTTCTCGAAGTTGCTATTAATCTAATCAATAATAATCTAATCAATAATAATCAAGATGATGAACAGAATTACATGAACAAGTTGGGCTTAGATGCTTTGTATGTTGTCTTGAGCTTCCTGGTGGGTGGCCTCACCTTCTTGAACACCAACGGGAATTTGATCTTTGAGTCGTGGAACTGTTTCGTACTTTCCCTCTTGCAGAGTTTCGCTGGAACAGTTGCTGTCTTAATGATTTGGATGCACGGGCACCTTACCCTATGGCGAGAGGCCATCTCGGTATACATTTGCTCAACGGCACCATTCAATGTTGTGTCACGGTACTCCTTGTACATGTTGTGATAACCAGTTCGGCTCTGATATCGCAGCCAAATACCATAGTTCTTGATCTTTGTTGGGTTCTTTTCAAAAATCTGCAAGTTGAAAAATAAATGTGAGAATATTACTAATTGTACCATGGCTTAGAACATTGAGGCAAGAGGGGAAGAATTAAGGAGGAAAAGGTGTGCTTATGTGCAGGCCAGAATCTTACATGATATTACTTGAACGAAGTACACTACTGTATAGAAAAAAAAAGCAATCAAATATAAATCTATACCACTAAAGTTGTCGAACGTCCATCAGACAGTAAAACATTTTTGCAAATAACCATTCGCAAAGAACAAAAAGGTTCAAACGTACAAATAAATATATCTATAAATACTTGCACAAGTAGTGATGTAGAAATAGATATCCATAAACATACATATACAAACAAATTCAAACAACGCATGAAAACTTACAAATATCATGTCTATAAATAAAATAGAAGATTTCATAGACAAAAGAAACCAGACGTCTGGGTTAAAAACCAAAGAAGCTGGAAATAGCTCTCAATTAACTACCGTCTCAGTCACACGATAAAGGCATAAGAGTGTAGAAGCATGTTCCAGACCCAATACCTCATTAATGGCAAGAATTTGACCATTGCTTTTCTTAACTTTCTTCAACTTCCTCAAAAAGTACCTATCCACGCAAGTATCAAGAAATCAGGATACAAACTAAGCTAGCTTCACACAATTTCTTTAATGTACTTTCCACATTTGAATTCTCACCAAAATTTAAATTTTAGAATTTGAAAACTAATTTTTACAGTTTTTCAAATATAGAAGCATGTTCCTGACACATTTATTGTTATCATATTAAAAAAAGAAAACAAAAACAATAAAAAAACAGTTTCCATCTGTTGAGTCAAACATTCTATGAAGGCAAAAGGGACAATGGATAAATCTTAAACTATTGAACTAAGACTATAGAATCAAAATAATCATAATTATACAAAACCAAATTATATCAATAGAACTAAACCCATGAATAAAACCTCATTGTGCTGCTGTAAAAATTAAAACTGCTGGATCAAGCCATTCATAAAAATTAAAACTGCTGTAAAAATTTCTTTAATCCCTCCCGAATTTTTAGAAAGAATCACGTTGAAAATGTCAATCCACTCATAAATCTTCTAACTACATGAACCAGGATCATGAAAGCAACATAGAGTTCATTTCGAAACGGAGTAGGATAAAACACCCTTATTCGCCTTCATTTTCTAACAAGTAACCAATCAAAAAGATAAAGAAACATCGACGGAAAGGATAACAACACACCAGAACTTAGATTTGGCACGGACTTCGTTGGTAGCCCATAGCTTCATCCGATAGATCTTGGGATGCTCATCCGATTCAGAAGGAAGAGCCCTCCCCACAACCTGGTACTGGTGAAACTGCATCCCGATAAAGCAATTGAACACAAAGTGAACAAAAAAAAAATAGATCAATGTCTTGCAAACTCACTTCGAAGTGGAAGAAGTGAACCTAATGAACAGCTATAGTACATTCGAATCAGAAAAAAAAAATACAAAATGTAACGTACAAAACAATCGATCAGATAAAATTCCAGCGTTCATAAAGCAGATTCTTACTCTGAATGTAACCATTTTGAAACTCGAAGATCTGAAAGAAATCGGTGCTTCGATTTACCTCTCGACGGCCGATAGCCAAACTGCCACGAATCGTAAAAGTCGTGCTGAGAATGATGAAGTAAAACCCTAAACTGCTGTTCCGCAACTGGGCCGAGGACCGGCCCGGCCCAATTGAAATGCCTCAAAAATAATTCTGAATAAATTTTCATAAATGTTGTTTTGTTTATCAAAAGAATATGCATTGATATTTTAGTTATTGATTCTAAATATTGTTTCTTGGTGTTAATTTGGTTAAACTTCTAATGTGTAAACCATATATTTCATGTTTATATTAAATTTTATATTAATGGTTTTAAATTTGTAACCTAATATTTGATAGTTTTGACCTAGTTTTAATGATTTAGTAATTCACATATTGTTTGTAAATTATTTTTACCCATCTAGAACCTATACATATCAAATGAGAATGATAATAACACAGTGTTTTCTAATAAAACAATAGCATTTTTAAATAAAATAAAAAGATTGTTATGTAAATTGTTAGGATATGTTAACAATGTAAGTATATGTATTAAATAGATAAGCATTTTGACGAGTAAATAGAGCTAAAAATATATTTTGATGTAGTGTTATACCTACCATGCTCTAATGTTGAGATCCTTTTAATATTAAGTTAGATTAGGATGGTTTATGTACTTTGTTGATAGATTTCTAAATTGTAATTGCACTCACGTTCACTAATTCATTTGTCATAATCATACCTATAGTAACTTTAACACTTACCTCATAAGTCAAAAGGGTAGGAACAAGTAGCTCGAGTGAAGGCAAATCTTGATAGTTCATACCCTCCATATATGGTTAGAGTATTCTTCCTCACATCAGCATTGGAGAATTGGTGTATAGACTTCAAGGTCTCTCCATAGTGTAGATAAGAACAAAATGTGCATGCACGATGTAAATTTCATTTAATGTGCAACTATATAGAAGTTTCCTAAGAAATTACCAAATCACACGACTAAATTGAAATTCTTAAAACTATTGGTCATAAAGACAATTTAATTTATCCATTTTGCATATTGTTTTCTAGCTTTATAAATTTGTATCCTAAATTAAATACATGTACAGGAGGATCTAAATATTAAAGACGAGTTAATTTGACTATAACGACAAATTTAAACTATTTATTAGTTGAAATGATTGTAATGTGATTTGATTGATTGAATCATCTATACTATTGTATAAAAAGAAATAAAGTCATATTAACATGTAGCAAATCAAATTCATAAAAAAATTAAGCACCGTTTGATTAAATCTATGGCATTGCCTAGTATTTAAAAATCAACCTTAAATTTTTGACTATTGATTAATTGGTCCACCAAATAAATTAAAATTTAATGACCATAACCTCAATCTCTTTTCTTGAGGTTGAATAATTAATCTGAATTCTAAATAAACTTGTTGTCTACCTAATTTGACTATAAAATCGTTTTGAATTCCTGTAGATAACAATCTAATTATTTTTTAGAAATTTAGCATTTTGACAAAAACTAGAGAACTATTACAACGTTTTTTAATTATAAAAGTTGGAATAATTAGTGAACAATTCCAATATTAGTCAAAGAGAAGACACTAATTACTGTTTTAAAGTGAATGTGGTTGAACTTTACGTATGAATTTTGAGGTTCGAATAGCTTAGTAAACTTCTAAAAAATTCTAGAGAAGAAAGAAAAACATTTAAACTTTAGATTATTTAAGTTCAAATAGCAAAGTTCAATCAATAAATTTTGTACACAAAAAAAAAAACCATATTTAAGAGATGAAAAATGAAAATAAATAAGCATTTTTGTTTCTCTTTTTTCCACTACAAAATGAGTCAATATGTGTATGCGTTTATGCTCCTCTTTTTTTCTTTTTTGAGGAAAAAAATTAAATTATTTAATACAAAAAAAAAATAATAACAATAATCACAATATTTTAATGATACAATGAAGACTTCTTGGTGCTAATATGAAGATTAAGTTTAAGAATGAAGTTAGATTAAACTTCAGCGCATCTCATCGGCGCGTAGCCCAGTCTTGAATTCTTCGTATCATACAATATGTGGAAATTCTGTTGTTGATAATTTCCGATGATCGACAGTGCTGATTTTGGAGTTCCTAACATCGCTAAGCAAACGATATCTAGTTGCTGGATTCTTATGAAGTAATTCTCCACCGGAAAGTTCCACACGGCGCCGTCCGCGAACTGGATTAAGAATTCTGGAAAATTCAGTTCATCGGTGCCGGAGACGTTGTAGCAAGGATGTAAAATAGGAAAATCTTCAACTAGTTTATAGCCTTTCACTTTCCTCAAGAATGCTTCCTTGATGATTCGGTAAGCAGGATCGGAGAAATAGCTGAGAGTTGTACCGGAATCGATGATTGTTCCTCCGGCACCGTCGGCGGAGAGGTTCCAATTCTCCTCTGGAATTTGGAGTTTCTCTCCTCCGACAAAGATCGATTTGATTTGCAAGTAGTAGAATGTATCGACTGGATTTTCCTTTCCGGCAATCAGAGATGTGAAATTCAGTTCTGGATGAGTTAATAAATCTTTGTCTTCGCCGAAAATCAATTTGCTGCTCACGCTTGTGTCGCTGTCTCGATCGACGAGACAGTAGGAGAAGGAATGTCCGTAGAGCGATTGAAGCTGTGAAGAGAAAGAGAGGGGTCCTCGGCCAAGCCCTAATAATCCGGCGGCGCCATGGAAGAGACCTCTGTTCCAATGGCCGCATCCGAACATCACATTCTCCACTCGTCGGAACTCCGATTTCCCCGTCGTCGATGAGGTGAGATTGACGGTGAACGTTTCGAGTGCGAAATCGCCGGTGGTGTTGGAACTGTCGCCATACCAGTAGAAATAAGGGCACGATTGCGTCTCGAATTTGCACGGGCGCGGAGGATCTGGAGATGAAACTAATTGACATCGAGGATCGTTGCACGTAATGTTTCTGAAAGAAATTGAATCTTTAGGATCGTAGTAAGGTCCGTTTTGCTCAAAACAATCGAAGCAAGGGACACATTGAATCCAGTTCAAATCGCTTCCAGTGTCGAGAATCAGGGAGAAGTGTTTAGGCGGAGAACCGATGAATACGTCGATAAAGTACTCACCAGAGCCAAGACTGACGCCGGATTCCAAAGTCGCCATAAGCTGACCAGAGAAGTAATCAGCGTAAGATTCCGGCGATTCAGCCGGAGAAGAAACCTCCTCCATCGGCTTCTTCCGCTCGACATTGCTCTTCTTCAACCTCGAAGTCGTATCTTGATTCTTCCTCTCAGTGATTCTGGTATGCAGCGTTTGGATTCTCGCCAAATCCCTAACTGCAGATTCAGTAATCGATTCCTTCGGCTTGTTCGCTGTATTCGTTGACCGCTTTTTGAGATGAAGTTTCACCGATTGCTTCACTGAATCCGCCATTAAACTCTCTCTCTCACCTTCTTCGCCTTCATTTCCGAAGCTACAAGGAGCACTCGCGGATGAAGAAGCAATACCAGAGCTAAGATTTTCCGGCAATTCGATTCCGAAAACACCAGAGCGATTGGATTTGTGGAATCCTTGAGGAATATGCGCTTCAACAAAAAAAACCGTATGAAATACGCCAGAGAAAAGTAAAAGGAAAATCAATGTAAGAAACAGTTTCCAATTCTGAAATCCTCTGCTACTTCCCGCTTGGTTACCAAGAAAATCCATTACGCATCACTTCAAATGATGAATGAAGAATCAACTAATTGAACAGAAATCACAGAAAAAAGAAATCGAATCGAAGTTAAATCAGATTCCACAAAAATCAATAAGAAACCAAACAGGGATTGTGAAGACCAGGAGGCGGAATCCCGGAAAAGAGAAGCGCGAAATCGGGGAGTAGAGAGAAAGAGAGAGAGAGAGAGGAACAAAAATGAAATGAAAAGAGAAAAAGAGAGGGATTTGTGATAAATATGGGAGAGAGCTTTGAATGAAGGCGCAGTTCAATTCAACGCGCTTTCATATTAAAATTTCGAGATATTCATTCTATATATTTATAGTGTCTTTTTTTTTATATATATAAGATTTTTCCTTTTTCTTTTTCCTTTTTATTTTTTTCTTTTGAAGGCATTACAATGGAAGTGTAAGAAAAGAAAATGAAACATTATAGAGTTGATATTAGAAACAATATTTCAATTAAGTTAAATTGACGTTGATTAGTCTGTCTTGATAATGCAAAGTTGTAAAATGTTTGACTGGAGTGAGTAATTGTTTTTTGATAGAAATAAATAAATAAAAGAAGGGGGATGTTGGTGGGGTATTTGTGGAGTGGGGGGAAGGGGAGGGTTTGTGTGTCCTCGTGCTTCCGCCACACGGCATTAAAATAATAGCCTAAAAGCTTACAAAAGCTGCTTTCTATCTCCAACTCCCACGTAACTCAAATTAAATTGAATTAAACTCTTTTTCCTTCCCTTCCCTTCTCCCCCGGCGCCCTCTCAAGTTTGACCCTTCCTTCTTTTTTTCTTTTCCTTTGACCCCTTCCCTTTTTATTTTCACTCTCTATTTCTTATAATAATAATAATAAATACTATTATTATTTATAAATTTTAAAATTTGAATGGTTCTCGTCATTGAATTCATATTCTTTTTTATTATTATTATTTTAATAATGACGTGGTATTGTACATTAAATGGATTTTTCATACATAATTGAAAACTACATCTTTACCCACATTTGATGT
This sequence comes from Cucumis sativus, assembly GCF_000004075.3. NCBI lineage: Eukaryota > Viridiplantae > Streptophyta > Magnoliopsida > Cucurbitales > Cucurbitaceae > Cucumis > Cucumis sativus. The sequence goes on from NC_026658.2 coordinate 22,510,189, forward strand.
TTCAATGTCGAACTAAAATGAATTTTAAAACGCACTTACATGACATCGACAATAAATTTATTTTTTAAAAAATAACATGACTTACAAAGCAGTGAAGTTTTGTTTTAAGTGTTTTCAAATTTAATTATCTTATAATATAAATAAATCATATATAAGATTCTTAGGTTTATGTGCTGGTTATGCAAAAATTTGGCTCATTCAACATTGGAGTGCAAAGCCAAAACCAACGGAACATTAGGTCCAAAGGTCCAACTTCCCACCATCAGTCCACCATGACCTTGTTTGTCTTGGTTTCGATCTCGTATGTCTTTATTTATCGTCATGGTTTAAAATCACCCATAACAAGTAAAATTGATAACATTTTTTTTTAATGTTTGTCGTTAACATTGATTATAAATCATTTTTCTTTTTTGGTAATGTTTATTTGGTTATTGATGTAGAAGAGATGACATTAAATGGTTTGCTCACCTCTTTTTCTTACGTCTCATGTGCTCCCTTTCATAACATTGACTCTTTTTCATTATTTTTTCTTCTTCTTCAAATACTTTTCACACTAGTAAATTCTAAATAATAATATAATAAGTGGTGAAAATAAAATAAGGAAAATGTAATAAAATTTAGAAAGCATGTGACCAAAATAAATAAGAGATTGCATTAAACCCTATCCAATTATAAGCACTCCACAACGTTGTTGATAAGTTTTGATGTGGACCTTCAACTAATTTAAATTCCACAATTTTATGATTTTAGGTTTACAAAATAGAAAAGAAACCCCAATCACATTATTATTTCACTATTAAAAGGAATATACGTTCAATGGTTCTCGTTTAATTAGCACGTGTCAAATAAAAGAGTTAATTTCACTAACACTAATTAAATTTTAGCACATATTTAATTTCAATCATTCGACTTTTTTTTAAAAAGATAAAAAGTAGATATTGAGATTGTTATTACTATCACTTCAACTCAACGATTTAGTTGGGTTGTAATTAAACTTTCACACGATTAAGGGCTTTTTCAACTATTACGCAGGAACGCACTTCTATTTTTCCTTTACTAGACTAGCAGTGTCCCGTGGTTCCTATACCACACTGTTTTTTAGTCTTTTTCTTTTAGTGCTTCAACCCAAAGTAATAGCTTAACGCTAGTTTAGTGGATTAAGATGGCTACGCTCCAATTCACTCAAGAATTGGACGACAATGGTCCGTCAACAAGCTTATTATAAACTTGAATGCAATTGATGATTGAAACCATCATCTACCCATAATTCGTATATCAATACGGATATTATTCAATTAACACATGGTATAATATATATCTTCCATTAAAATGTTAAATATTCAAATGGGACGTCATGGAAAAGTGATTTGGTTTGTAATGTAAATGAATTTATGATATGAAGAAAGAAGGGAAAAGATGGCTTCTAAAATTGGAGTCCATTTTCCAAAACTACAATACATGAAATGTCCACAAAATACAAAAAGAACCAAAGAAAGTGCAAAAGAACCAAATAAACTAAGAAAGGAAAATCCTTGGCTGTCTGCCATTAACAAATTTTCTTGAAATGAACAAAAACAAAATCTCAATCCAATCCCATGCACCCTTCAAATAATATCCACCATCTATTGTTCACATGAACCTATGCTTCTCATTGCTTTTTCTTACAACTAACTTGCTTATATTCGAGTTTAGTCAAATATATAACAATTCAAGATTCAGTGAAAGTATGCAAGTTGAGTTTGATGTTTAATAAATATATAACCTATGCTTTAAATAATTTTAAAATTTTCATTAACTATGTATCAATTAATCTAGTTGTTACATTTTGAAAGAGTTCATTTTTTATCCTTGAATATTTTACTTTCATGAAAATTAGAATAAGGCGATCAAAATAATCTATTTTAAAAATGAGACTCAATCAAATGAATTAAAAGTTGGGAGTTCAACCAAAGTTGTAATAATTTTTTTCTAAAACCAAAAATTGTCTATAAAAATTAAAAGAAAAAAATTACATTTTTAGTCTTTAAGTTTTGATGAATATATACGTTTGGTCCACAAGTTTTAAAAATTGATTTTTTCAGTCCTCATGTTTATAAGAATAGACTCATTTGGTGTCTAAGTTTTTAAAAATAGATTTTAAAAGACTCATCAAATAACTTTATACATTTATTTTAAATAATTATACAAGAATTTAAATTAGAAGAATAAGTTCTAAAAATAAAATCATCTCTAAAACTAATTTTTCTTAATTTTAAATATCATATAATTGTGTTTTAAAAATTAAACATAAAATATTTATAGAACCTATTGTTATAAGATTAAAAATGAGGGAGAAAAGTAGATATTGAAGGAAAGTGGAGGAGCAAAAAAGGTAGTTGGAGGAAATTAGAAATAATGGATGAAAATAAATAAGTTAGAAGGAGTAAAATGAAAAGAAAATGGGATTTAAATAAAGAGAAAGGAGAAATGGAAATTGGAGGAGGGTGGGAACCAAGGGCGTTGCCGCCACGCACTAAAAAAGAGTCTTGAGTTTGGCCTTCCATAGGGGGGATTGGTTTACGATAACCGTCGGATTGATGGATGCGACCGTTGACTAGGATTGAGAAAATAGGAAGGTCAGTGGCCACTGGGTGGAAGAAGTTGGCTTTACTGTGGGAACGGGTGCACCGGATCTTGTAAAGTGTGGCCCACTTTTTACGTTTTCTCTTTATTTGACTTTGAAAGTTGAAATTCGTAATGAATAAAATAAATTAAACGAAACCCTAAACCGGACCTTATTTCTTTCTTATTCTTCTCTTCCTTTACTCTCTCTCTCTCTCTCTCTCGTTTCGTTGGTAGATGACCATGAGCTGGGACCCACTCAATATAGTTTTAAAAGTCTTTGCTCTAATTAATGATCCAATTTATAATGTTTGTTTCCTTTTTTAAAAAGATAATAAAAAAAAAGGTTTAGATTTATTTATTACATTATCTTAATTCATTTAATTAATTCTGTTGCTGAATACTAAGGTTTTTTTTTTTTATATGGGTTCCATATGTGTTGAATGGTGGGAGGTCGAACGTATTTAGTTTAGATGGTTATTACATATATTACTACGATGTGGAGTAGTAGAATTTTCTAAACGTCTTGAATCAAATACGTATAAAGGATGAGTTGATTATGTACATATTGATATGGGTTGATTCAATATTATGGAATGTTGTTTATGTCAACAACTTATTTTGAGATGTAGAAGAAGAAAATATATATATTCTTAGTTTGTATGTTAATAAAGTATCTAAGTTTTGTGTGATCAAGTGCAAGAGCTAGTTGGTTGTGATCATTGAGAGGAGGATTTGGAAGGCCGTAAATAATTTGATGTTTTAAAAGATGTTTATCTCTTTCAATGCAGTCGAGCGACTTGAAAGTTATTAATATATTGAATGATGGTTCTATAGATGTTACAGAGTCTCTTTTTGATCTTTAACGTTCAGTCTTATGCATAGGAGTTGGAAAATGTTCCTTTATTTTTTGTTGGTGATTATATATACATATAGTTGAATTCTTATTTGACTTGAAGGGAAAATTAAGTCTTTTTTTTAATGACAATAAATTCATAATTAATGTAAAAGGAATTATTGGCTAATACATTTAGTGCCCAAACTTCAAACATTTAATAACCATTAAGCACTCAAAGTCAATTAGATAATTTAGTTTGATTAATGTTATTTTTAACCCCAAAAAAAAGTGTAAAAATAAAAAATAAGTAGAATGAATTTTTGTGTTTTTAGTGATTTTTTCGAAAGTAAATAGTTTGTTTTTATTATTATTATTATAATATATTTTTAAAAAAAATCCAATAATAGAAAGAAAAAAAACCTAAAATGTTGCAATTAATTAGTTGAAAACTTGTAATGCTAAGGGGGAAAAAATGGTATAAGGGGTTCTCAAAATAATAACTCACTTTGTGTATAAAAATTCTTTAAGGGTAGGGTTTTAGTTTTAAGATTTAAAAAGATATTGAAATCAAATAAGGAATGAGAACGGTTTTAATTGATATGAGTAGGCTTTGAATATGTGTACTTTGATATTGTATATTTCATAACTTAAGCAAGCATTAGCTCCTGGTTAGTATCGACTGTACGTATGTCATATTTTGTGGTCTCGTACCTAGTGAATATCAAATTATGTGCCAGTCAATGTTGTCTTTACGTTCATGTTGATCGTTTAGTCGAACTATTTTCATATTAGTATTATGGTCTTGGTGTTGCATGCTTCCAAACTAGGGTCCAGACACATGTATGTGTTCTCAACCATATTTGACGGTCCATACTCTAGTGATGATCGACAAATTATGCATTGACTTTATCTGACCTACGTTCATGTTGATTGTTTAGTTGAACTTTTTTCAAGTTGTCACTGGTCCCTTTCTCACACAAGGACGTTCAATTATGCATAACCAGATTATGGTCCTAACTCTCATGTACTTTAGTGTTTGGACCGCATCACTAACATTGATTTATTCCATAATAATTATTATCGTTATTATTAATATTGTAGTGTGCATAAAGAAAATATATATACATACACATATATAAAGAACATATATTAATGCATATGAAAAACCTAAAATCCCACTTATCATATTTCAAAGTACCATTATGAAAACAAAATTATTGAAAGCTTAATGAATAAACCACATGTTACGTATTAGGGTTTATATTGAATATATTATGCCGGGAAAAAAACCAATTATAATATGGTGTATTATGTATAGTTTAGAGACTAAAATAAAACGTTTTCTCTTTCGATTAACACGTCTTCTTAACTATTAGTCAACATCTAATAATAATGAACCACTAATAGAATGATGAAGAAGGTCGTATTTAAAAAGCATTGAATTTGGAAAAGAAAAATAAATTGGCAAAAAACCAATTACGTTTTCCCCTAAGTTTAATCAAACAAGCATGAGCCTAATTTTTGACTTTTTAAAATGGTAATAGTTCGTCCATGAAAACAAAGCAAAAAGGTATGCAAAATGGATGTGAAAAAATGTGTTCCATTAAACTTAGATACCAAACTAAGCAAAGTCAATGATAATGAATTCCATCTCCACTATATATTTATAAAGTAATTTCAACATATAAAGAAATAAACCTAAATTGTTAACTTTTTTTTTTTTTCTCTATAGAGTCAAAAACCATTTTCTTAACCATCAACTAATTGAATTGTCAATGGCCATCAAATTTTGATGGACATTTTAGACCATGGTGTGTTCATCACACTTGTCCCATTGACAAAGAGTCATAATGCCCCAATTTTGAATTTTAGGTAGAAGTGCCAATTAAAAAAGAAGGAAATATTGATCAATAATGTTATAATGTTACTATAGGGTATTTTAATTTGAATTCTATTTGTGCTTTTGGATTGAAGGCTTATTTCTATTGTGAACTCTAATACAATATTAGATAACATGACAAAGTGGAAAAGATGGTTGAGTTGAAAATGTGGAAACATAATTAATTTAGTTTTACAAAATACAAATTTTATATGTCTTTCCCTATTTACTTGTTGTTTATGTTTTTCATTTTTCATCCACCATTGTGTGAGTCACCTCAGTGCTTTTTTAATTGTAATAATAATTTTTTAGGCAAGGAAATACAATAGGCAATAAAAATGTTACACATATATTACAAAAAAATAGTGGTAATTGAAACTAAATTCAAGAGGTTTTAAAATTAGGTAATTGAATATAGAAAGAAAAAAATGTAGATTGGTATTTTAACCTAAGAAGCGAAAGCAGGAAGGTGGTGTATGGCGAGGTGGATTGTTATGGATGTGGGCTCAGTTATTCCTCATTTTTGGGCCCAAACCCAAATTACCTGACTAACTTACCCGAGACAGATAACAGTGAGAATGACAAAATAATAAATAATAATTTGAAAAATAATAAATTCTAAAAATATTTTGATTTTTAGCCAGAAAAAAAAAAAAAACCTTTGGAAGTAGATATTTTTTTACAATTTTTCAATCGATTTTACCCCTTCATAGATTGAAACTCACTTTTATCGAATACAGTGTATTTGTGCAAAGTAAAATAATGAAATATAATACAGAATTACAAATACAGTGTATTTACATACCATTTAGTTTTATAAAAATATTAAATAAATATTTATTTTCGAGATTAATCTCGCTTAATCAACATCTCCTAGATTTATGCTTTCAATTTATATAAAATTTTTGAATTTGTAGGATTCAAATCAAATGATTAACAATTTATTTTTATTAATATATATAATAATAGTTATTTAATTCATACACTTTTTACTATCCATGATTGATAATATAATTCTTTCAATATACTTTTCATAAGCAAGTTAATTCTTAGTAGTATTGATAATATAATTTATTCATTGCATGTTTGGTTAATTCTTAATAACATTTTATTATATCATACAAATACACAATTTTTCATATTTATCTTCCATTGTTTTTTGATTATATATAGTGATAAATATTTATTTTATCATTTTATTTTAAAAGTTTAGTTGGAAGATCTCTAAAATTTGAATTGGAAATTGTATCTTTTCCTAAAATTGTGTATTTGATATAATAACAAATTTCATATTAACATTGTATACTCCTTGTAATTATGCATGTAACAATTATTTCCTATATTATATCAATGTCATTTGATATAATAACAACTTTATATTAAGATTGTATTTCTTCCTATAATTATGCATTTAACGATCATTTCATAAAATGGTTCATTTAACATAATAATAAATTGAAATTAAAACTTCCATAAAATGATTCATTTAAGGATTTTTCCATAAAATGACTTTATTTGTTATTTCCGATGCATTTGACAAGGAAAGTTTTCATTCCATAAAATGAAATAACAATTTTCTAAATAGTATCATTGAATCATAATCACGGTTATTCAACTAACTAAACTTTATAATAACCAATAGAATTAAGATTTTCCAAATATAGTATTTGTCAAAGTATGAGTAATGTTACAAACAACAGATTTGGAACACATAAAAAGGTAAAAAAAATTGATAATCAAAATATAGTATCATTCTGGGTATAAGATAATTGATATATTCCAAATGTAGTGTATTTGAATAACACAAAAAAGTAGACATTATGTTGGAAAAGGCGGAAAACAATATACTTTACAAACAACATTCAAATTTGTTAAATCTTAACTTGCGATTTTGTTATATGAGATTGCAACAATCTCCCCTATAATAACCACAAATATGTATACAAGATTTTCAAATTTGTTATCTTTTAAACAATTTATTAACCTTTTATTAAATAATACCTAATATATATTTTTAATAAAAATTTGAATTTGAATTTAAATTTTAGATTTAACTGTGCCTCAATCACATTTCTTCAATTATTTGAATTTCTTTTTTAGGTTTTATTAGATAAAAAAAAAGAATAAGATTGAAAGAGGGGGACAGCCGACGAGAGTCAAACACGGTGAGAGAAGAATTGAAGAAAAAGTTCATTGTGTCCCCATTGTTTCCACAAGTGGTGAATTCTTTGATGAATTGAAGAAGAAACGGATGATTTTAGGTTTAAGAGGTTTTGACCCAAAGAAATTTCGTCAGATTTCATGATTTCTTGTGAGAGATGATTGATCCATGACTCTCTTTTGTATTTTTGAAAATTGAATTAAAATATTGTGAAATTGCCGATAAGGATAAGAGAAAGAGGAAGATGAACCGATGAAGTTTTCCAATAATGACACATTATTTAATCTTTATATTTTTGTATGAATTTTTATGTAACATATGTTATTTCAATTACAGTATATTTTGGGTTTAAGTGGACAATTGTATTCTTCATATTTAATAAGAGCATTTGAGAAATTATTTTATTTATTTACTTTTCTAATTTTTATGTTTTGCTATTCTAATAATTTAAAATTATTTTTTCTATTTGTTCAAAGTTAAAATTCATAATTTGCTATTCTTTTTTACACGCCTACTTTAAAAACCTATTTTAATCTTTTTATTTGACAATATATGAAAGTGAAAGATTTAAACCTTGATAGGTAAAAGGTAGCTTATTTGTTTTATTTTTTCAAAAGCATATAAAAGAGAATGGTAATGCATTTTATCTTAAGGTTTATCTTCTTCATAAACTTCTACAAATGTTGAGTAAGAAATTTTGGTCAATTAAATTATATCACGTGATGATTATAATTTGATTGGATTTTGGGTAGTCACGTTTTCTCATATCCAACCCAATGCAAGCTTATATCCAACCCAATGCAAGCTCCTAATGATAAATCGAACCAAACAAGGAGTCCTAAGCTTGCCAAGAAAATGAGTCCAAGCCCAACAACCAAATGGACCCAAGTCCAAGCCCACCAAGTAAATGGGCTCAAGGTCACCTAAAGTCCATGAAATTTTTTTATAAATAGAATCATTTGCCCCTCATTTAAGGAGATCTTTAGTTGAAAGAAGAATTTGAAACTCTTAAAAATTGAAGATTCATCAAACTTTTACAAGTTCCCAAGACGTGCTTGAAGATTCAAGATTCAAACTTGATCAACAGCTTCTAATTCAAACTAGCTTCTAATTACCTTGAGCTTCTAATTCAAACTAGCTTCTAATTACCTTGAGATCAACAATTTAGTACAATTACCTTGAGCTTCTAATTCAAACTAGCTTCTAATTACCTTGAGATCAACAACTTAGTACAAGTTCATATCAACCTCGAGATCAACAACTTTTAATTCAAACTTCTACAAGCTACAAGCTCTCAAACGTGCAAATTCATATTAACCTTGAGATCAACAGCTTCTGAAAGAACTTAAAAGATTAAACTTTTCTTGGATTCTAGAGATCGAAGTTGATTTTCATCCAAATTTATTATTGACTATGATTATCGACAACCAAAATCCATCACCAACATTGTGATTAAAAAAGAGAACAATGGGTTATGATAAAAAAAAGAGGAGATTTTAGGACCAGAAGATTCCCAAAATCATAATTTCAATTCAGTGATCCTTTAATCATCTTCATCACCTACCTGATCTCTTGCGTAATGCCTATGGGGTACTTAAATAGTAATCTTTTGGAATATTAGTATATATTTGTTGCGAGAGAACTCATCATTCAAATAAAACTGGCTTCAATAAATGCACTCTTCAGTGTTTATTCTTGATTTGGAGTGAAGACATGCTGAACCATATAAAATTGGTGATGGGATTAAAGACAGAAGCTTGGAAGAGCTTCAGAATTTGTTAAAGATGGAGAATTATGAAGAAACAATTAAAGAGGGAGAGTAGCTGTGTCTCAATTTCTGGATTTGAAGTATGTAATTGGAAATGCAAATTACAGATCTTGTGTTGCAAGGAGGTGTGAAATTCAAATCCCTCTGCACAATTATTGAACTAAGAAAAGGTAACTATAAAAAGAATTCTAAATTGAGCATTGTTCAAACCCAAGTTAGAAGAAATCCTATACACGCAAAGCTCGCGATTCATATCTCAACCATAGCACATATAGTTGTCTAGACTGAACAAATCATTTGGAACAGTGATAAAAAACCATGGTGGTTCATTCTACCAAAACTAAGTCTCCAATTTTCAGTTCTAGAATTATCTATTAAAGTTGCCCAAAAGGATCATATAATTGTAAGATAGAAGAATTGAAAAGAATCATCAAAAGATGGAGAAGGAATCATACATAAATATGATATAGAACACACAAATTGATGGGTGGGTGAGGGAACATAATTGCTGTCTGAGAAAATTGCAATGAATTCCAAAGCTTGAAAACTATGGCAATTCCAGTTTTAGTATAGCAAACAAATAAAACTCATAGATTAAGAAAAATGGCTCATGAAAGTCTCCAAAAAGAATGCAGGCCAAATCTCCTGTATCCTCCCCACCAACCAAAACAGCAACTAAAAACAAAACAGGACTCTCTACTGCTTCCCCATCTAAGTTCAAAAGTGCAGAAAATACCAAAAAGAAGAAAAACCAATCTCACAACATTACTTAGTAAAAGAAACCAAGCACTTTACCACCAACGTTCTTTCTTCTGGCCTCTTCGTGATCCATGATTCCCGCAGATGTAGTCAAGACGATGAATCCAAACTGCAATCATGCGGATGTCGTTTGTTATAAAAAGTTCGGATTCGAGTAAAATACAAACAAGTCTTAACATAATACAATTAAGAAAGAAACATACCTGTCTAGAGGGTAGCAACCTAGCAGTCCAACCTTCAATCTCCTTGACACCGACATCAAAACGGGGACTTATGACACCACATTTGTTAAGTCTCCCATTCAGCTCAACAACAATTTTCCCTGATCTATGGTCATCAACGAACTCAAACTCCCCAATGTATCCTAAAACAATGAAATTTTTAACAGAACCAAAATTAAACAGGTTTAAGGTGTTGCAACGAATGAGATGGAAATGAAATTGCTAAACAACGTATACCGTGCTTCTGCATAACGAGAAGAAACTTGATGATAACTTTAGAAGACGGTCTTATCATGACCTGACGCTTCCCTCGTTTCTCAGCATTATACATGCTTTTAAGCGCATCATTCAGAACACTCACACGCACCATTATTACTGCAAATACATAAATCCCCAAAGTTCAAGTTAAGAACGCCGCAAAATTAAACGAACAACTAAAAATGTGTATATCTTCTCAAATGATAAAACCCTACTTCTAATATGAATCATTAAATAAAAAAAACGACCTATGAAATTAATTAACAAATCATACAGTCAATCCTTTCTAGAAAAAAAATCCAATTTATCTATAAGCAGTGTATAAATTTGACTTCTACGCTTAAATCATCGACTAGAAGAAGTAAATAAAGAATGAAACGAAAGAAATTCAAAACAAACCCGAGAGAGAAGGGAGGCCAGAAGACGAAAATTGCAGAGTTCGAATGGGAATTAGGGCTTCTGCTTCTTCAACGGCTGAGTGAAAAGAGAGAAGAGAGAAGATGAAACCTAATTTATTTATAGTGCCGTTTAAAATAGGGCTGGGTTGTAAACTATAGGGCTTCGGATTTAGGCCCAAATTGGGGAATTTGGACAACGTGATTTTGGGATTTTCTTTAACCCACAAACTTAAATTGTTTTTGAGCATTTATCCTTAATTTAAAAAATAAATTATTTTGAAAAAATAAATTAAACCGTTTAGAAGCCATTAAAAATATTTTTTTGTAAGTGTGTTTTAAACAAACTTTTTATAAAAAATAGTTTCTTAAAAGACATTTTTCTTAATTGAATCCAAATGGACGTTTAATCTCATTAGTTTTCTTAAAATCTATGCATTCGGTAACTTTGGATAACTATCAACACAAACTTAGCGCATCAGTATGTACCCATGGACATAAGGTCTCGAGTTCAAATCTTCTCATATTTGTATTTAATTACAAAACCTTTTCAAAAAAAAAAAAACTTTGGGGTAACTTTAGTTTTATTAGCATTTGTGACAACATCAACTGGATACCATAATCACCCAATAAATAATATAAGTAGTCGGAGTTGTAATGAGTCAAAGCATCAAGTATATTGACTTATACAAACGACAAAAGTTATTAGTTAAAGATACACCTAAACTACTCTCTTATATTTTATTGTCAAGTTAGTTGCAAACTTGAGATTGGCTTGAGTGTAAGAGTGTGTGTCTTGACACCGTAACGATTTTCAATCTCTTTTGTCTTGTAGGTGTTTGACTATTTTTTTTTTCACAATACAATTTTTCGGTTGGTCCATTTGAATCAACATTGCTCACGAGTTAGAATTCTTCGGTCTTTGTTTTCTTGAGCTAACGTGCAACCCTCTTTGCTCTCTTGCTCTTGTGCTTATTGCTTTTTGAAAACAAATATCAAACATAGACTTGTAATTTGTGACATCGTCGAATAAATATTGTGATTTTAAGGGTGTTTGGCTCTCCAACACAAGTTGGGTTGTTGAGTTTTATGTCCTAACACAAGTAGATGGTAAATATAGTTCATTTAACGTTGTGTTAATAAAGTATTATTATTGCAGTTTAAATAATTGTTGTTGATTATTTTATTAGTTTTGTCCTTGATAACTTAAATCTAGTAAAGTACCATCCCAAGCTGCCTTGTGAATATTGAAGTGTTTGTGGATATATACATTGATCAATGTTCAAGGTACAACTTATATCATTTATAGTATAAGGTATGGTACCTTATCTTGATAACATCAATACAACTTACTTTGTATTTGATACATATGCAATGATCTAACATATTCACGTAACACGTGAGTGAGATATTCTATGTAATGAGTTTGCATTAGACTAAACCACAAAATAGTAATTACTAGATGTAGGTTCATTGACTAGTTATGTTTCTATTTCAATATAATGATTTAAGCAACTTAGTTTTATTTTCAAGTGTAATATGAACTATTGTTCGTGCGAGGAGTTATCATTTGATTTGTACAAGTGAGAGTAACCATACTGTCGACTCGATAAACCTACCATTTTGGAGACAAGGTTAAGTATGGAGTTGGGAACATAATTGTACCATATGGAATTCTCTCCTTTCCCGACTTTAGGAGAATATATGAGTGCTCCCTTAGTTGCATTTTTTTTACCATCTACGACTTTCATGTTTAAGAAACCAAAAATCGAGAACATAGTTTAAAACTCTATTCAAAACATTTTTTTGATTGATTTTTCACATCATGGTCAAATTGAATCAATGTGATTGTTGCTTCTCTAACCACCCAAAAATTTCATTTTCAATAAAAACCAAAATCGAGAATCATCAAGACTTTGAATTAGACTAAGGTCATCTTTTGCATGCAAACATTTCATTTCATTTAATTTTGCAACTAGCTACCCATGTTCGATATCATTCTTTGATTATTATAGTTTTACTTAGAAACCATGCTCTCACGTCAATATCTTCATGAATTTTAACATTAGTTGTTTTACTTTATGAAACGATAATTAAATGTAGTACAATTATGTCACAGTCAATGTTTCGTAAACTAATTGTAACAATTTCCATCAATTTCCATAAAGTTTTCTAAAAAGTTCATTAATAACGATTTTTTCCATGAAACATTGCTTTTCCATCTCTTCGATATTTTCAGTGGCTCTACATAATGATTGTTATACACGATTATCGTTGTCACACCTTCATGACCAAAATTGAGTTCTTGTTACCACCTTTGATGACGAACTCTAGAGGCATATACTCCGACCATCCACCTTTAACGACCATTTTATGACGAAAACCACCTTCAATATTCATCCATATGTCACTCCACCTTTGGCATCCAACACCAACATTAACCTCAATAGACCAACTTCGACGATCACCTTGGACAAAAAGCTCCAACCACCCTCGAACAACTCCTTGAGCCAAACACACCCTACCCTCTCAAAAAGTTATGTTTAAGTCGACATAATTTGGAGTTGGGCCTAAGAGACGAAGAATTGGGGTTTTGGGCTAAAACGACAAATAATTGGGCTTAGTCCCAAAGTAAGGAATAATGTAGCCCACACCATAACAATGCAGCTCGCCGGTTGCCGCCGTTGCCACTCGGCTTCGCTCTCGCAGTGTCTTTCTTTTTGAATGAAGAAAGCGAGGGACTGTCTTCTCAAAACCTTTCGCAGAACCTTCTTCACTCTCCAAAACCCTAAACCCCAGGTTTCTCTCTCCCTCTCCTTCTCCCTCTCTCTCACCTCTGTTTTTGTTTCATTCTGTGGCTTAACTTGGACGAAAAAAAAATGGCGCAACAGATGGAAGATCTGCCAGAAAGATACAGTTACAATCCTGTTTTGATATGGAATCCTCAAGTGGAGGAGTATTTCGTGAAAGCTTACGGAGCAGAGCATTTCTCCCACATTTCTAAAGCTCTCACGTACTTTTCTTCCTTCTGTTTGCGTTATACTCTGTCTTCCCCTTAGCTATGAGCTTCGTGATAAACAGGCCTCATTCAATGTAATTTTCACTTGTGCTGTTTTTTCTAGTGCTTATGCAATTGAGATCGACCGAAGTCTAAATTTAGTTACGTAGTTTGTGCTTATAAATTGACACAACGTAATTAATTGTGCGCAAGCGCTATTATGCTATACTTTTAGGAAATACAGAATCTTTTTGTTAATGAATTTGTGAAAGCGTTGCATCAGCCTCCACTGCGTTCTTTTTTGTTTTACTTCTTTGTGATGTACTATACGTTTCATCTTTTTTTCAAATCATCATGTTCTTTCTTACTCTTTCAATGATGTGAAAGCATACCATTTTCCGTAGCGTGCCTGGTGAACCCGGAGAATCCGCCAGAAAGAAATATATTGGTTATGAATATTAATAATGGGCATCTAGTTTACCGGTCATATCAAAGAAAAGAAAAGGTTCCAACCCAACACGCACCCATTAGTTAAACAGTTGGATGGTTAATTTTGGTGGTCATTGTTCCTAAGTTGCTTTGCTACTTTACACAGCCGTTTTGCACCACCATCGCTTGCTATCTAATGGTATCATCCATTAAAAGGTGGAATAATATATTGTGTTTTGTTTGTCGTGCTAAAAACATATGCCATTGAGTATTGACTCTGGTTCATATATTGTTAAGAAGTATTTCTCATGGTCTTATGTTTGTTGTACTAATGTTATACATAGTCAGGATATACTCTAATAGTTTAACTTATCCAATGGTCAGGCGTCCGTCTTGTTACTCATGTATACGTGTAAATACACTCAAGTCCACAACCGATACTGTTATCGAGAAGTTATCAACAATTGTTAAAGAGATGGGATGTTCGAATTCTGAAAACAAAACATTAGTGGGTGGTGATGTTGATGCCAATGGTATTGACCTTATGCAAAGTGACAGTCGGAGGGCCTCAATGAAGATTGAAGATGAGAAAAAACCAGTTACTGAAAAGTTTCAACATCCATCCATCTCAAGGTGTCAGGTACCTGGGCTAGACTATGTTGTATTTGTAAGGGGTTCAGGACCACACACAATTGATTATGGTTATGCAAATGGCAGACCTCCAAAAGAAGTGATTGTGAGTCGAAAATGTGCTGAGGCAGTTCTTCGTGGAGCTCAGGTTAGCTGATGGGTTGGCATTCTTTTCTAGAGTACATTTACACTTTTCTTTTTAATGTCATCACCCACCATGTGATTGCTTTCTACTATCTTGTTATTCATTTTTTTTGTATCTTGCACTACATTTTGTCTTGTTATAAGACAAGCAATTTGTTACTTTCTCTGATCTTGGTTATACGCATATCACAAACTGTTTTCTAATTTAGTTTCCTTTAGGTTTATGTTCCCGGTGTTATGGCTTGCAGTGCTCATGTTGAGAAAGGGGATGCAGTTGCTGTTTCAGTTGCCGTGGAGCAGCGTGGGGTTGATGGTGGATGGAGTCTTGGTATTACTCGAGGGACTGTTGTGCAGGGCTTACCGACCGGTAGGAAGTGCTTCATCATTCAATTAACTAGAAAATGTGTGCAATTAGAAATAATTTATTTTACCTAAAGAATGGGAGACCTTTTTATGTAATCACTTTAGTCCTTGCCATTTTCCATTTGTTTGGAAGACATGTAATTTTGTCAACTTGACGAAGTTCACTACTTAGAATAGAAACATTTCTTCAGGATAATTGTTATGTTGAGAAAATATTTATAATCCATTCAGTTTGTCCGCTGTCTTGTACTTTCCTCTAGCCGGTCCAATTGCATTGAGCTTCTCAGAATTGGTACGAATGAGGTGGCTTTATTGCACCTCCATTTTGCTGATGACACGATTTTGTTTTTCTCGGGTAAAGAGGAGTCCTTTATGATCCTTAATCACATTTTGGAGTTCTTTGAAGCCATGTCTGATCTTAAAATTAATAGGAAAAAGCGTCAAATTCTAGAAATTAATAGTGACTGAAGGAAGTTTGAGGGGTGGGTGGAGATGTTTGGCTGTGAGGTTGGATCTTTTCCTTCTACCTACCTTGGGTGGGCTTCCTTTGGGAGGCAGCCAAGAGCTAAGTTTCAAGAAGATTAGAAAGAGGCTAGCCAATTGAAAGGAAAGTTTTTTCTCCAAAGTGGGTAGGTTAAGTCTGATAAGATCGGTTCTCAGTGGTATCCTTGTTTATTATTTTTCCCTCTACAGAGCTCCTAGTGCAATTTGTAAATGTTTAGAAAAATTCATGAGGTACTTTCTTTGGGAAGGTATGGATGAAGGAAAGGGGGAGGTAGTGGGGAAACTATAGAGGTGGCCTTTTTGCTTTCTTTATTGGAGGAGTACTCTTTTAGGGAGGAGAGAGAGGATGATCGCATTTGGAATCCAAGTTCTACGGTGGGGTTTTCAGTTTTCTTGTAAATCCTTCTCTAGATTGTCATTAGATCCTTCACTCTTGGGCTGTTTGTGTTTGATATTATTTGGAGGATTAAGATCCCTAAGAAATTTAGGTTCTGACTTGGCAAATATTGTTCGGTCGTGCGAACACTTGTGATAGGCTAGTTCGTAGAAGAACTATGCTTGTGGGACCATTTTGTTGCATTCTGTGTCTGAAGGTGGAAGAGGACATGGATCATCTTTTTTGGGACTGGCAATATATGAGGACGGTGTAGATTTCATTCTTAGGAGTTTGGTGTTAGCATCTCTGGTTAGAGAGACATTCGAGGCACGAGTGAGGAGTGAGGAGTTCCTTCTCCATCCACCTTTTAGAGAGAATGGTTGTTTTCTATGGCTTGCTGGGGTATGTGCAATTATGTGGGATATTTGGGGGAAGAGGAATGAGAGAGTTTTTAGAGGTTAGGAAAGGGACCCTTGTAAGGTGTGGTTCTTGTTGAGATTTCATGTCTCCTTTTGGGCTTTAATTTCGAAGCTTTTCCTATAATTATTCGCTAGGAAACATCTCTCTTAGTTGGAATCCCTTCCTTTAGTGGGAGGTCTACAAAGGATGTTTTGTTACCTTTGTAATCTTTCATCTTAACTCAATGAAAGTTGTTTTCATAAAAAAGAAAAAAAAAAGGAGACCAAATAACATATAATCCTTCCTTTTTTGTTTTGTATATATAAAGTGGTTACATTACAATAAATAATTAATGCCATTCTTCTTACTGCAGATCCTTATCACTCTGAAAGGAATGGATTATATATTGGTCAAGGAACAACAGCAATGTCAAGGGCCGGTATTTTTCGTGTTTCAGGAGGAATTGCTGTGGACATGAATAATAGAGTATTTAAACTACCATCCTTTTATGGTACTTTTTTTCTTTATACGACCTGTGTGTGTATATTAATATTGATAATAAACAATCAATCAAATAATAATAATAATTCCTACAAAAGAGAGAGAGAGGAGGAAGAAAGAAAAAGGAGAACAGAAGCAACACTTGAGTTTATTTTCTGAAAATCTTAAATGCATAAATACATAAGGTTCCTATGTAACTGACAATGTTGCAGTGATACTTTTATTTCGCTTTTTTTATCCAATTTTCCAAATATAAATGTATGAGTATGAATGTCTTCTATGGAATCAGATACTGCACTATTGTGGCTCAACTGATGTTATTTCCATGCCATTATGTTTGAGTAATAGCAAAGAGATATGGTTGACGTTTCAATTTCATCCTTGGAAATCATAGTATTTGACTAGTCTACCCCTACTCTCATGAAATATGATTACTCCATAAAACTTCTTGAATGTTAGTAAAAAGGGTTCTGCTGTGAAGATTTTAAAGTATTTTACCACGACAATGATCATATACAGAGCAATGCTAGCATTTCAGTCATAGCTTTGGAACTATGGTTTTGTATTCTTCTCTTCATATAATTTTGCGTAAGAAGTTGAAGATCAAGAATTTGCATGGTGGTTTTGATTTGGACATTTTGGCAACTCATTGTTGTATATGTAAATGCTCAGAACTACATTATTTTGCAGCTTTTATTCCTTGGATGTATTATTTAGTTGTTGATTCTGTTTGGAGTCTAGATTACTTGGTAGGTTACTTGTCTGTAGGATGAATTAAATCTTAGCATTTATCGCACATACAATTGTGACCGTCTTACTTAAACCTATTTGTTTTTAGATTTTTAATATTTTGTCTTCCAGATGTGCTCGAGGGAGAGATCTTTCTTCAAAACCTGCCAAGCATTGTCACTGCTCATGCTTTAGGTATTTTTGAAAGACTTGCTGTTGTTTCAGTGACTCCAAAGTCTCTGTTTCTCTAACAAATTTCCTATCCTTTTGGTTTGCTTTTCATTCAGGCTATTACTTGGCAAGTACTTGAGCTGTGTTTCTCATTAATAAGATTTACTGATTAAAATTGTATATTTTTCTTTAACAATTGATATATATTGTCCCAGACAGTTTTTTTTTCTCTCCATTCTACTCAGTCTGTTTCTGCCGTCTCTTTATATTCTGTGGACATGTATCCTTGTTTTGTTTTGTATTTTTCCTTTTGCTAACTAGGCATGCTTCAGTGTCTCTCTAAATAGATATCTTTTTCCTATTTCTCAAATTAGATCCACAAAAAGGTGAACGCATATTAGACATGTGTGCGGCACCTGGAGGGAAAACAACTGCAATTGCAATCCTTATGAAGGATGAAGGGGAGGTCATTGCTGCTGATAGGTCTCACAATAAGGTACACATTTATAACATGGAGATATCGTAAAGAGGTTTTCTATTCCCATCCATTTCTCATATGTCATATTTAAACTGTGGAGCTATTTTTCACAAGTGTAGCTTTTGCTATGGTCTGCTTTCTTTGTTAATCCTCCATCAAACTCATGTTCAGGTGATGGATATTCAAAAATTGGCTGCTGAAATGGGGTTGAGCTGCATCGCAACCTACAAGCTTGATGCTCTCAAATCTGTGAATCGAAATGTTGATTCCTGCAAGGGCACTGCTTCTGTTTGCATTGATGCCAATGATGGTGTTGTGAACAATAGCTCCAATTCAATGAATCTCGACAATGTAGAACCATCCTCAGTTACTGAAGTGTCGGAAGTTGACAAGACTAAAATGCAGAATGGTAAGTGGTCTTTATTTTGATTCCTCCCCTGCCTTTTTGGTCTATTTCAGATAGGAAGAAATATTAGTTATTTATACATAGAATCCTAGCTTGTGGAATAATGTCTAGTTCTAACTGCTACAGGAGTTTGAAGTATAAGGGTCCAAGGAATAAAGTTAACTTCTAGAATTCATCTTCCACATGTGCAAGTGTTATGATTGATACATTTTGTAGTTCGATGGTTGCTTACGGAACGTTCTTGTTTATCTAAATTTATAAAGATGTGTATTTTGATTTGTCTTTTGTGTACAATTATATTAGCTTTTAAATTCTTTGTAATTTTTTTAAAAAACAAACTAGCATTGATCCCTTCCTTTTTGGTACAGTTTTAGAGTTACACTCTTGGAAGGTTGTTGATATTGTAAAATTTAGTCTCTCTTTTGAAATTGAAATACAGTTTGATTTTAAATTTTGTATTATTGGGATCCGAACACAGGATTGCTTTTATTTTCTGGTTTCATTATTTGCAGTTTTACTTCATTGACTGCATCATCATATATGTGTTTCGCCATCTGTGTTTACAAATTTAGTTGATAAAATATTTTATCAACCACGAGAATCTGAATGGTGAACTTTGTTTAATAAAGCCAAACAAAAAATGAATGGTTGGAGACCACGGAATGGTCCAGGAAGAAATCAATGCATGGGCGGTAGAGCTGAAAACTCAAGAGGTTTTGCCCCCAACAGCTTTGACAGAGTCCTTCTTGATGCTCCTTGTTCAGCCCTTGGTTTAAGACCTCGAATATTTGCTGGGGAGGTAGAATCACTTCAATTTTCTTTGAATGTGTGGTTACCTGTATGTTTATCAATATAATGTTAGGTTGAGAAACAGTTTTGTTATGCCTAATTTCTTTCCAAATTTATGTAGATGCTTGTTCAAAATGTAATTGATTTGTCTAAAGTCCCAGCTGATGGAAACTTGAGGATAATAATATATTAGTTTGCCAGGAAACAATTGCATCGTTGAGGAACCATGCAAAGTATCAGAGGCGCATGTTTGATCAGGCTGTCCAATTAGTTCGTCCAGGCGGAGTAATTGTGTATTCAACGTGAGTAAGCAACATTGTACTCTTTCTTCATATTTCATGTGTGTGAATTTGTACAGTGGATAAAATGTCTGCTTTTGAACTGATATTGTTGCCACTCCTTAAACAAGAACATCCTTCAAGATTCTGCTCTCATGGCTATATCTTAAGAGATAATAAAGGGTGAGGAAGAGAAACCACAGGGTCTTTTAGGATGGAATTAAAGATGCGGACCAAGTTTGGGAAATAAATTATTTAAAGTCTCCTATGTTTCATCTAGGCCCAAACGCACTATCCATTCCCCCCCTCCAGTTTTGCTATCAATTAGGGAACTCCTTATAATTTTACTGAAACTGTTTCGATGGTCCCTGGATCCGGCTCATTACATTATTCTTTTGGTCCACACCACTATAAATCCTTGTGAGACTTTTTTCTCTCCAAAATTTGCTGCATGTAGCCTACTCTTTTGGACTAAAATTACGCTTGCGTCATTATATTTGACTGGTTTTTTGTAATATTTTTTACTGTCAGCTGTACAATAAACCCTGGTGAGAATGAAGCTTTGGTTCGTTATGCTTTGGACAAGTATAAGTTCTTAACCTTAGCACCGCAGGTTAGATTGTAACACAATTCTTGCTACCTTCCTGTTTTTACTTCTGTTAACCTTGACTCCAGAGCTTTGCTGTTCTTTCAGTATTCACCCCCACTTTGGACAATGTAATTTATGTGATTCACATTTGTATATGCAACTTTGTGATATTTCAGCATCCAAGAATTGGGGGACCTGGGCTTGTTGGCCATTTTGAGTTTGCTGATCATTTCGTGGAGTAAGTGCTTCGACTCAACACCCCCTCCCCCTCGTGAAAAATTACATATGTGTTGGTCACTAAAAATTTTGTTTTAATCCCTTTAACCTGTTTAATTAGTTAATTTAATCTAAATTTGAATCAATTGGGTAATCTAATCTAAATTTGAATAAGTAGTGAAATAAAAACCGATTTAGAACTAAAGAGTCAATAAACCTTAAGGCATATAAATGCAGTATGTTAGAATTTGTAGACTTGGTCCAAGGAAAGATTTACCCTAATTTTCTTTCTTTTTTTTTAATCATAAGCTTGCTGTCTATTTATTTTTTCCCTTTGTATCTTTTGTTCCTAAGAAATAATGGTAAGAAAGTCAGATTGTGGTTTTTCTCCCGGTGCTTGGGTTTCCATGTAACTTGATGTCAATTTTCTTTTACCGATTTTAATACAGTAAAATACCTTAATCTAGTCACAATATCAAGTGGATAAAAGTATGCAAGTGTCCAACTTGATAATAAAATACCCAAATTTAACATTAATGAATTCAACTTAAACCAGAAGAACCGACACTTAACAAAAATATTTATCCAGTTGCGTGAATGCGCATAACTATTCATGAAATAGACTGAAAATGGAAACTTAGCCTATTGAGGAAGTGGATTTTATCAGTTTGTGCTTGTCTAAGAAAATAAATTGAGAATCCAGACTTGAAAACCTTACTGGTTTTGTGAGGATTATGCTAAGTTAGTTGAATAAGATGGGTTAAAGAAACGTACAGGTTCACTTGGACAAGAAAAGAAAAGAAAAGAAAACTCATTATGTTATGTTAGTTGAAGAAGACAAGTTGACTTTAGAAAAAGAAGGAAACATATGCTTCTGTTGGCCGTGCTCATGGCGTGGCATGTGCAACACATATCCCATGGCTGTGGATGTGAAGCAGCTCGTTTACGTTTCCTTTCAGATAACCTCATTCTTCTTTCTCTCCCTCATGCTCAAAGTACAATACAGAAGACAACTTCTAAGAACAATTGTTGTTGAATTAAGACAGTTTTGGGAATAAATATCTAATACTACGACTCATAGACATTTTTTCGTACTACTTCCATATAGTGTTTGTTATAAAAGAAACATTATGTATTGTATTATCTAATGACGTTTCAAAAAATAATTGGAAGCAATACATACTGTGTTATGTCACAAGTGATAGAAGAAGAGAGGGATTAGAGAATATATGTGTTTAGGAATCAGAAAGACAAAAGTGTGATGTAATTTGTTTGTGAAGATATGGACGTGCAGAAAAGAGGATGGGTAAAGGGAGAGAGAAGATGAATTATCTTTAGTGCTTTCAAGAGTTGAATGTGACATTTTGTACTTTGTTTTTGCAGAGAATGGTTAAGACCTGGTGAAGAACACCTTGTTCAAAGGTTTGATCCGTCCTCGCCGCTCGACACCATCGGGTTTTTCATTGCCAAATTTTCTGTTGGCACAAAAGATTTGGAAGAGTAAGAAAGATCTTGCAAATTGTGTTGTGATCGCATAACATTCTTGTTTGAAGTTAATTTGCCAACTTGCATTGTTAAAAGGAGCATTGTTCCCAACACCTTTATCAATTTAGTTGTCATGAAAGTATTGATGGGAACTTGATGTTGAATTTTGGGACGCAAATACTTATATTCGTTACTTCAGTAGATCAAATAAAGTGATTATAAGAAGGATTGCCTATTTGTATTAATCCATCGAAGTTTTTTTTTTTTTTTTTTTTTTATGTTATATAGATTTCAAAGTGTTATTTTGTTACCAAATATAACCGATCTTAAAAAAAAAATTTGGAACGAAGAATTTTGAAAAAAAAAACCGTTTAGATTTGTGAATATAAAATTGTAGCAAAATTTAAGTGATCGTGTAATAAAGAATTTAGAACAAATATAAAATTGTAGCAAAATCTAAATGATTGTGTAATAAAGAATCTAGAACAAAAATAGTTTAGATTTGACTCAAACCTAAACGATCACATAGTCAAATCTAAACGATTTGGGTATATTTTGCAGAATGCCAATTAATCACATGTGAAGGAGTATTCTTGATATTTTTCATTTTAGGTCGGTAGATTTTTTCGTTTTCAAAATTGTTAATATTTTAGCATTTTGTTATATTTTTGAAAAACCCCCTTAACAAAAATATTGATATTGATCAATTTTTTGCAAGCAATTTTTTTTATAAAATTTAGGACAAATATCAATTTATACATTTAAATTTTTAAGTTTGTATCAATTTAAACTGTAAACCAATAATTGTATCAATCAATTTAACTTACTTATGAACGTTAGAGTTTATAATTTAAATATCAATTTAAACCTTAAACTTTTATAAGTGCATCAATTTAAACCTTAAACTTTCATAAATGCATCAATTTAAACTCACATACATATATATCAATTTAAATCCATACATATATATCAATTTAAATCCTAAACTTTTACAGATGTATCTAAGTATAGATGTATCTAAGTAAAATATAATGGAATGTTTAAATCGATACATTTATACAACTTATCTAAATTGATACACTTGATTTGATCGATCAATTTAAATTGACAAAAATTCCAAAATTCAGGTAATTACTTTACTCACAAATCATGTCAATGGACATAAATATTTCCATCTTGATCTAAACATAGGTTAGTATATAAAACTCTAAGATACCATTTAACAAAACAATTCTCCACCACAATTGAGAAAATAATCTACTTTGACCTATCCACTCATTTAATTAATCATTGAATATATCCAATAAGAGTTGGAAACTTTTATTGAGAACTTATTAAAATAGGTATCCATGTCCAACTTACTTAAATGATTATGCATTAAAGAACATAATATTGATTGAAGTTTGTATGATAGAGGTGACACCTAAGAAACATATTTTAAGAGGTGAAATACTCGATCCCAATCTCCACAATTTGTTCTGTACTAGAACAACCTTGAAAAACCTATCATCTCATTAACTTAATCAACTCTTCCAACTCTGGACGGCAAAATTATTCATATAAAGTAAGTATATAATTAAACCATACATTCAAATGATAACATAGGACGGCTAACTAAGGTATCACATGGTCTGCCACATGGTCCTCGAGCCCTCTCAACATTGCTTAAGTACGAATAATATTCATATGTTTACATTTGGTAGGGCAAAACTTATCACATTGTTTTCTCTTTTTTAGATCACAAAATACCTAATACTATTCTAACACGTCTTGAATTCTCTAATTATTGTTCTTTTGGTTCAAAAGAGTACAAAAACTTAACATTCATAGTACTATGATAATACTCTATCATTTTCATTTCGAATCCTAACTAGAACTTTTTGCTGTGATTTTTTGTTTTTGGGTTACGATCCGTTTTGGAGGATTTAGCTAAGAACTAACATGTTTCTGCAGGAAAGATTTAACATGAAAATGATGGTTGACTTTTGCAACAAACACATCTAACCTATAATTCATCAACGACTTGAAAGTTCTAATAATGGACTCCGATTCTTTCTGATGACAGCTCTCTGAACTTTCTATTACGTTACTTGCACAAAAGAACCAAAGTTTGAAGGGCTATCGAATGAACTCAATACAAAAACAGCTGCTGCTGATTTTATTAATAGAAGTTGGTTTAGTTCACACAATTACTTACTAAGATGAGCCAAATAAAGATGCATTAGAAACTATACATAGAACTCATGAAGCTAATAAATGGCTTCATAGGGTTTCTATTGCTTCTTGCTTTTACTACTAGAAGTTTAAAGAAGTACCTTATTGGTGTCATTTTGATGTTAGACTGATTGGAATTGATTTTCAAGCATCAGCTTATTCCGAAACTCGTTTGGCTTCAAGTGTCTTCTCATATTCTTCAATGGATTTGAAAAGCTCGGAGAAGTTTCCTTTTCCAAAGCCACCACACCCTCCTTTCTGAAATGCTTTCCCCTCTTCATCCTTCATCATGCATCCCAATCTCTGAATTATCTCAATAAATATGGTAGGCCTGCATAGAATATGTATATGAAGTTATGAAGCTATGGTTTAAATCTGTCAATACTGAACAAAGAAAGTGTTATACCAAAGTATTACAATGTGAATTATATAGTTCAGATTGATTAGAAAACACCAATATTTATATTCCCATAGGATTGCAACCTCCATCGATACTCAACTATAACGCAACTGGTTAAGTCATTATAAGTTCAACCAAAAGGGCCAGCTGGTAGAACTAAATTGGATTCTTCAGATTCTTCCTCTCCTCACCCTCATCCTCCCTCCTATGAGGGTAGAAGAAAGAGTATATTTTGCTATTATAGCTGTTCTGATCATGGAAGACAAACCCATGATCTGCTAAATTATTGATTGACTCAAAAAACTTAAAGCAGATGGGTTATGACTTATGATAAGTTTAATTATTTGAACACTTCTAAAATGATACTAAAGAGGTTTGAAAACCTGACTAACTCCGAGATGGGTTGTGGTAAATTTAATTATACTTGCACTCTAAGAGCTCTACTCCCACATAAGGGATCATCCATGGAGGTGGAGAAAACAGGACAATTTCACTACGACCTTTGCAGCTCAATAACGTATAGAGAAGCAATCCAACAATGTTATGCACAGATACTACAACTATTCAAAGGGTATGAAGATATAATGCGGCAAAATTCAACAAGAATTTGAATTAGAACCAAAGATGGTAAAAGAAAAAATGCCATGGTTTTCAATGGAAGCAATTAATTACGCACCTATCTCCCACGGGCTTGGTGAAGATCTGAAGCAAAGTTCCTTGATCATCTTTATCCACCAGAATCCCCAATTCTTCACACTCCTTAATCTGCTCATCCGTCAGCACATCACCCGCCCTGCTCTTCAAATTCTTGTAATATGTTGGCGGCGGCGACGGCATGAACTCAAATCCACCGACGCTACTTCGTTTCCTCATCTCCCTCAAGGTTCTGAAAATATCCTCACTCATCAATGCCAAGTGCTGAACTCCTGCTCCTTCGTTGTGCTCCAAATACGTCTGTATTTGGCTCTTTCGCTTCGTCCCAAAAACCGGCTCGTTTATCGGTAGCAGAACCATTTCCTCATTGTTTGCCAGAACCATCGAATTCAATCCGCTCTCACTCGTCCCCACATCCTCCGCCGTGAATTCTGCAAACTCGTGAAATCCAGTGAAGCCTTTCAAGTAAGACACCGCCGGTCCCAACTCCGGCACATTTCCGACTGCATGATCCAGTCTTCGAATCCCGAAATCAAGCGGAAATGAAGCAGTTTCCTCCATGGCCTCGAATTTCGGCAAGAACCATTCGTCTGGTTTATTCTCGCCATTATCGCCAGACACAGGGTTTTTGTAGCTAATGTAACGCAAAACAACATCGCCATACAAATGAACTTCTGAAAGTACAGCGCGATTTTCGAGAACAATCGGAGGACACGAAGGTTTCGCACCGTGTGCGACGCTGGTTCTGAAGGCGATCTCAGCGTCTTCAACCTCAAGAGCGATTGCTCGAGCGCCAAATCCATGGGTACCGGAGAAGGAACGGCAGACGGAATGGTCGAAACTAGGGATTGAAGCAGTGGATGCCGGAGTAAGGTTTTGAGCGGCGGCAATGGAAGGCGAATAAGGTGCGGTGAAGAGAAAGCAAAGGTGGCCGGAACGGAGGAGATAAGAAGCATGAGTCATATTCCCGGTAGAGAGATCCGATTTAGCCACAATCTGCATACCAAGTCCCCAGGAGAATCTCCGAGCAACATTGGTAGCGTCGGTACACCAGAACTCAATATGATGGAACCGCTTAACCTTAAACCGATCCGATTTCGGATTGGTACGAATAAAGTTGTCGAATCCTTGAAGCTCAAACTCCGACTGGGAAGCAGTAGCGCCGCCGTCAGTCGCCTCCGACGGAGCTCTAGGAAAATCGGCCTCTTTCCCCATAACGCTGCGTCGTTTCTCGTGTATGTTTTTGTGGGAGTGGAAATGGCGAAGCAATACCGTGGATAACACACACAAAATAAGTAATATATACCGGAAATGAAGACAGCTTGTCGCCACGTGGAAGGTTATGATTGGCATATATTGCTGAATTCGGTAATTTGACACGTGGGACAGATATTGTCCGGGTCGGGTCGAGTATTTGATTGGAATGATGAGGTGGCGAGATATGCTCTGTGAAGACTGGCGCGTGGGCGCGTGGTGTGAGTGCCGTGACGGAGAAGTTTAGGCGTCCCAACTCCGTGAACTGCCTTTGGTTTTTTGCGTGCTTTGTTTTCAACGACTTTACTATTATTGGACTTCATACTTATCCTTACTATTTCAACATTTTTTTTATAATGTTATTTCAAAAATACGATCTAAAATATAGGATTGGTGAAAAACTGTTGACAAAAATAGGATACGTAAGTCCTCTACGTCGTAATTCTAAAAATGTATTAAAGATATAAATGAATCTTAATTTCTAGATTCATTATATCTCGTGACTGTCCAAGTGATTCTTGAAGTTCCAACTCGTCATTAAACATTAATATTTAGCTAATTGTTTTATGATTCAATTAATCAATGTCAATTATTTGCTTATCATATATTTATACAATATTATAATGTGAATATATTTGTATGATTTTGTTAAGTTTATAGGGGAATGGATTTCTCTTTTTTACATATATTTTTGTTTACCTAGCGTGAATATATTTGTATGATTTTGTTGAACTTAACCTAATCTTGGATCGGGTACACAGTTTTGTTGTGAAATACTCCTTAAACTCTAATTCTTGAAATTAATTGATTTTAAGTATCTTATTCCATAACGAAAAGTGTTAGAAGTTTCCTTTAATCCAATCAGAGCCATCAAACCGGTCAAAATGTTTGGAACTAATTTGTCCTAAAAGAACAATTATTGTTGAATTAATCCTTAAAATTTGTTACTAAATTGAGGGTTAGATTTTTTTTTTTATGCGTCATTTTTAAAATGTTAGACATTGTTGATATTAAGTTTTGATTTTGATTTGGTCTCTTAATTTAAAAATATTATGCTCAAGAGGCCTTATTTAATTTAGTCGTTGTATTTAGTGATAAATCAAGACTTTTTTTTATTTAAAATTTCTTTACACATATTCCTATCACAATTTTATTTTTCTAAATTTGTGACATATGGTCTCCAAGGTCTTTAGTAAATTTCTAAGACCCCAAGGCTTGAACGTGTACGCAAGGAATACAAATTTATGTCAATTAGATCGATGCACCAAAAACTAAAATTATATGTTTTAAAACTAATTACCAAAGCAACAAATGAGATTTGTCTATTTGGAACAAAAGATGACTTCTAAAAATAAAAAAAGAAACTTCACATACAAGAAAAAAATAAAGAAGAGATTTGGTTTCATGGTTGTACTTTTTTTTTTTGTGATATCAAATAAAATTCTCACATGATGATAATCTTTTAAAATTAGTTTATTTTTTATTGTGTAAGAAATAATAATGGATATGCATGAGATTATATAGTTGCTCGTAGTTATTTACATTTTAAAGATATTGACAAAACTAAAACTAAAACTAAATAAAATAATAACAAATAACAAATAACAACCACAATAACAATAACAATAAAATTTTGATTTCTTCGAATTATATTTTATTTATTAAATATAAGAAAAAATTACCATGGTTTTTTATTTTGCTTAAATAATTAAAGAAATAAAATCATAATGGAATTGAGAAAATCTCAAAAACCCAAAAGCAAATGAAGACCCAAATAAAAGATCCTATTATATGTTATATATATCCAACCAAAGACTAAATTGCTTATGTAAAATTCAAACTCAAATGTGTTGATGGGTTGACTTGAAGTAAACCCTTATTGTCATATTGTGGAATTTTCCTCAAATGGTTCTCTTAAATTTCTACTCATAAAAACCAAACTCATCACTTATGAGTATTATCTTTGAGTCAAAATCATTTTTGTTTTAGGTAATTGTAATGGGTGACAGTGTAATTTTAGGAATAATAATTATGTATTTAATAATATTTTAAAAAGTTTGTAAATATGGTAAAATCTATCAATGATAGACTTGTATGGTCGATAGACTCCTATATAGTCTATCATCGATAGACCAATATTTGCAACATGATCTTGTGATCTATTAATGATGATAGACTTGTATTGTCGATAGATTTGCAATATTTGCCTATGGTTCGAGATATTTTGTATAATTCTTTTTTGTTAACATTACCTAAAACTATCTATTTTTTTTGTTGCTATCTCTGTGAATTTGGCTGAGTACTAGAATTCATATGATTTTTTCAAATCTCAACTAATATTTTTATCTTTTTAAAATTTTAAAAAAAGATATCAAATATTATAAAAATTGGTAAACATAGATAACAAACATTTTAAAACAAATTACATGAATAATCTATAATTATGGAACACATGAATTAGGATAAATATTCGAGACACTGTGTAAAATTTGATATAAGATATGATATAAAATTTGAAAACTAAAATTAATTAAGATAAATTATAAGATTTGGAAAGATTATATACGTTTGAAAAAGTTTGATAGAATCTCGGTGTTGATACTATTTGAGATTTCACCTAGAAAAGCACCACAATCTATAACGTTTAGAGAGTTACTATTTTAAGATAATCTCAACGTTCGATCTCGAGTGAGAAGCACCAAGAAAAATCAGTTCAACTTTCCTAAAAGGTGCCTAATTTTGGTAATGTGAAAATTTTAAGTGGTTGGTTGAGATTTCAAAAAAATTATCATGTAGTTGACTTATAGACTTTTAAATGGTTGTTTTCAAATATATAACAAATTGAACTAAAATAATATTTACAAATATAAGAAAATTTTGTCAACAATAGAATTGTGATAGACTAATATCTGTGTTTCGATAAACTCGACTATAAGATTGCAATACTTTGCTCTATTTTGTAAATATTTTAAGTAGATTTTGTCCTTTCAAACAATCATTTTATTTTATCTTATATAGTGTTGAAATTTGTTGAACCATCTTCTGCAAGAGAGCCTCAACTTCTGCAAATCTTGAGCTGGAGCAGCTAGATGTTACTACTGCTTTCCTACACGAAAGCTTAGAAGAAGAAATCTTCATGGAGCAACCTAAGGATTTTGAAGTAAAAGGCAAAAAGGAGCTGGTGTGCAAACTAACTAGGTCTCTATATGGCCTAAAACAGTTTCCTAGGTGCTCGAACAAACGTTTCGATGACTATATCAGTCTGATAGGCTTTACTAGAAGTCTATATGATCCATGTGTCTACTACAAGAAGCTCACTGAAGGTGACTATATCTATCTCCTACACTATGTTGATGACATTCTACTAGCAGGGAGAGATCCAGTCAATATTAAAGAAATCAAAGCTCAACTAAGTGTTGAATTTGATATGAAAGACCTAGGAGCAGCTAAGAAGATCCTAGAAATTGAAATCTTGAGAGATAGAAATAGCAATGAGTTATCCCTAACTCAAAATTCCTACACCAACAAGGTGCTCTGCAGATTCAACATGGCTAGCTTAAAGGCAGTGTCTATACCTCTAGCACAACACATTAAATATCAGCAAGAGAGTTACCTAAAGATCTGACTGACAAACAAACAATGAGCTATATACCATACTCTAATGCCACAGACAGCCTAATGTATCTAATGGTCTGCACTAGACCAGATCTAGCTCACAGTTCTAGTCTTGTCAGCTGATATATGGGAAACCCAGAAAAGATCCGTTGGGAGGCAACTAAATGGATTTTCAGATACCTAGTCGAAACTAAAAATAGGGGGCTGCTTTACAAACCTCCGAATGATTCTAAACTACAAGTAAGAGGTTTTCTGGATGCTGATTTTGCTGGAGATCCTGATAAAAGAAGATCACTAACTGGCTTTGCCTTTACTTTGGGAGAGAATCTTATCAGCTGGAAATCAACTTTACAATAAGTAGTTGCACTATCAACTACTGAAGCAGAGTTCATAGTTGTTTCTGAAGCTGTGAAGGAAGCTATGTGGCTAAGGGGAATAGTCTCATAACTAGGCTACAAGCAAGAAGCTATAGAGCTAATTATGTATGACAACCAGAGTGCAATTCATCTCACAAAGAACCAGCAATACCATGACAGAACTAAGCATATTGATATGAAATTACACTTCGTTCAGGACATCATTGAAAAAGAAGTAGTGAAAATCCTAAAAGTTAAAACTGAAGAGAATGTTGCTGATTTCCTAACAAAAGCCCTACCGAGATCTAAGTTTGAACTATGTTTAAATCTACTCAACATGGTGGATTTAAATAGGGATGAGTAAGTACCTTGCTTCAAGCAGAATATAGTTTAAGAGGGAGATTTGTTGAAATTTGTTGAACCATCTTCTGCAAGAGAGCCTCAACTCCTACAAATGTTAGAGAAGAGAAATAATTAGTTACAACTATACTTTCTTAGAAGAGGAAGTTATTTTGTTTCAACAAAAATAACTAATAATAGTCTTGTAGCCTCAAAGAATAAATCCATGTAGCTGTAATATGAAAAACGAGTTCACACTGCCTTAAATCTACTTTCACACTGAATGTTGAATAAATTTTTTTTTTACCTTGAAGGGTAGATGTAGGCTATCTGCTGAACCACTATAAACTTCATCTTGTTGATTTTCTCATCTCTTCATTTTCCTTAAAAACCCTTCTTCATTCTTCCTTGTCTCCCTCGATGAACCATGTAAAGAAGAAAAGAATTACAATGAAAAGTAAATGACAACCTGCAAAGGAGTCCAAAAGGTGAGAGAAAAACAAGGGTAAAAAAGTAACTCTACTTTTAATTTTCCCAAAAAGAATACACTTATCTCAAAGCCGATTTTACAAAGAAAGAGAAACTTTTATTTCTACTCTTTACAAGATATAGTCAATTTCTTAATTAGATTTTAATCAAGGTCTTAATCATGATTTTGAGAATGCCATGTCCTCACATACTAACTACACACATTATATTCTATTAATTAAATTCGATTTCATACTCCAAATTTCCATTTTCACTTATTAAAAACAAATGTAATTTGACTAAATCCTTCATTTGTTCTAAATGTCATTTTATTAATTTTATTTTTCCTTCTAAAATATCTTTATTTTTGCTTGTACGACACGTGGATTTGTAATAAAAAGTGGATCTTTCTAGTTGTTTGTTTTTTTTTTATAGAAAAAATAGCTTTTAGACATAAAAAGAGATAAGTAGTGTGCACTTGAATCTTATTCATCTATTTAAAATTTTAGACTATGTTTTATTTAACATTAAAATGTTACTATCAACTTAAATAAATATAAACATTTCAATAATATTATCAGTCTAATTCATCAATAAAATATCAATCTATGTTTCCTTCAAATCTTCCCTATAAAGAATTTGTTCAACAACTACTACAATTTTGATCTTTTTTTATGTGTAAAACACGTAAAAAGATTACCTACTTTAATGGCCAAAGCCCATCAAATAGACAAACATGAAGACAGACAATTTGTCCATCAAGAAGATCAAATTTCTTTGTTTTTGATCATCAAGAAATGAAATGGAGTTTTTTTTCCTATAAAGACTAAATTTAAAACAAGTTACATATATATAATATATGTAGTTTGAATTAATTTGTTTTTTTGTTTTTATTTATAATATCTCTTTGTAAAATATGTAAACTCAAAACTATTATCAAATCCTAAACCTTTATAACTTTCCGTTCCATTTAAGATTCAAACAACTTCTAAACATCAAAGTACAATGACGTTTATATACATTCATATAGTTGAAAAGAAGGATCAACGGCAAACTGAACGACAGGTCGAAGCTCATCCCAACCTCCATTGGTTGCGAAGTTATCATCATCTCCTCCGCCTTCCCCCTCGACACCATTCCAAAAGCTTGAGAGGCATATAGGAGAGGATTCAAAGGAAGAAGCACAGCTGGGTAGGGTTAAGTTAGGGTTGGTTAATTGTTCAAAAGGCTTTGGCTTAGTTTCAAGGTGTATGAGATGATGATGGCCAGTTGAATAAGGTTGAGATTGAAAGTTGGTTTTAGGTTTAGAAGTGAAAATAATATTGGAATTATTAGGGTTTTGAGGTTTGGGATATGTTTGATTATCATTATTGTTATTATGTAGTGTTGGAATATACTTCTTGAAGGATGGGATTCTTTTTAAGATTCTGCATAAGGTCCAAACTTCCTGCATATTTCCAAAATCAATAAAAAAAAATTAAAAAAAAATTAAAGAATGAATATAACGATCATGATGTGTAAGACACAGATTTTTACCTTAAAAAGATTGATCGTATTTAGTTGCCATTATCATACTATTCACTATTCGTATCAATTTGAATATCTCAACTAGGTTAACACATTTCTAACCATATTTATAAAATACATTAATAAAAATTTCAAAATAATATAGAACAATAATTCATAATTTTTTTTGAAGGATATAGTTCTATCAAATTAATAAAGCAAATGAATTAGTCAGAGAAAAACCTACCGATTATAATAGAACAATTCAATTTTATAAAAATTTGTAGAAAATTAATTTTTAGGTAGGTGGTTATTGTGTTATTAATTATTGTTGTTAAATTATATTATTATTATAAATTTAAAAATTTACAAAGACATAATTAATTTGTGAAGTATGATGATAAAAATGTTTAAATTCAAAAGGTTTGGAGAAATAATATATTCTAATTCTTAAAAGAAGCATATAATAATAACAACAATAATGTGAATAGAGTTGTGATCATAGATACCTACTTTTAAAATATGATGATATAATTAAATGAATCATTAAATTAAAGAATTAGTGTATAATGTGAAATAAGATATAAATTTTGTTTTGGTCAAAAGCTCATTGTTCAATGTCTTTGAATATCAAAGTATATACTAAAGGGTAATAAAGACAATATAAAAGGTTTCATTCAAGAAAAACTTCATGAGCATTAGTTTGACAAAAACCCCATTTCTTTTTTACCATAATTATATCAATATATATTTTAAGTAAATAAAAAATAAATGTTATCTTTAAAAAAATGTATTTTTAGTCCAAAAAACGACTTTGAGATAATGTCGCACTTTTCGAAAATTTTCTTTATGTTAATTTCAATATTAGCCCAACACATAAATATGTTAAAAAAGAACATGAATATGCTACATCGAGTCATCGCTCTCTAATTTATAAATTTTTACTCACAATTTATTAAAACCTTAGAAAAAAAGACGTGTTTTTTTTTTAACTTAGTAACAACTATTATTATACTATACCATACTAAAAACAACAAACTATATTATAAAATATAAAACTATATATTGAATTTAAAACACAAGATACTCTTACCTCACCAAGAAGAAGAAAAAGATTTGTAATCAACTTTCAAATAATATATCATTTTCATTCATCACATGGTCCCCTTTTAATTTCTTAATAGTAATAAAACCAATTTCAATAGTCTACATTATTATATTCAAGAATGTACATCATTTTTATCTTACAAGCTAGTGTGTTTTGAATATCACATCTTAAAAAGTAGAATAAGAAGAAAAAAAAAACCATTGTACATTAGAAAAAAGCTAAAAGACAACACAATTTTCAAACTTGCTTAATTTCTCTACTACTAGAAAATGTACCTCTCCATAGACAAAATTTTACCCATGAAATAGCACTTACTTTGTAGACAAAATAGTGCATGGTTACATCATATACTCAATGACTTTTAAAATCTTTTCTACCATTCTCGACACGGTTAACTCTAATAATTTTATAACTATTTTAGAAAACAAATAAACACGTGTATTGTGTACATATAATCGGTGTCAATTAGTATCTATAAGTTATATAAAATATGTTTCCACGTGATTACATCATACACCAAACATAAAGTCTTTCTCTACCATTTAACCTCAGAAATGATATATACATATATGTCTGTGTGTGTATATCACTAAAAGAGGTTCTAAAATTTTGCTATTTTTGTAAATATTTTCGGTAACTTTATCATGTACAATAATTTCTCTCTTTATATATAAATTTTAGAATCTTGATAGAAATATATCAATATTTATCATTGAAAGATTTTGAAATTTTATTATATTCTATAAATACGTTTGGTTCAATTTGCTATATTTGTACCACCAACACATGCAAAAAACCGTCATGAAATTAAATGTATATTATATGAGAAAAAGTAGAAGAAGGAAAAATTAGTGGGAAAAAGAGAATTAAGAGAGAGACTTACAGCATTATTATGATCATTAGTGGGAAAAAGAGAATTAAGAGAGAGACTTACAGCATTATTATGATCATGTTGATGAGGAATGATATTGTTGTTGTTGAAAGGAAGCCTAAACTCATGCATCATCCAATCAGTTTTGGTGCCTTTACCAGCACTTCCTCTATAGTAAACCAAAGATTTCTTTAGCCCAATAATATTAGCATTAGCATTATGATCATTTGATGATAATTTGAGTGTGGAAAAAATTGGTTTATCAATTCCTGTTGCTTTCCAAAACCCTGAGCCTGTCACCCTGTTTGGTCTTATGCTGTTTCTGTACTTCCTCCCTCTTTTGCAGAAAAAATACCATTCTTTATCTCCCACATTGCTCACTTCTTCAGCCACAAACACACACACACACACAAACCACCAACTCTTCTCGTTAGAAATATATATCCCAAATAATCCAATGGATGATTATGGTCGAGTATATAAATAAGACGTACATTGTGCCATACTTCATATATCTTTCTTCGTGCATCCACTAATCTCTATTATGTTTAGTCAATGACATTTTACGCGTTTTTTCGTGTAAGTTTTTGTATATTAAATCAATTCAATTTTGGTGTATGATTGACTTCTGAGGCGGTAATTAAAACCTTTTCATTCAAATTTTTGGGTTTTGAAGATGTATTTAGGATGATTTTATTCAAATGAAAATTAAGAAAACTCTACTTTTCAACTTTTGGCTCTCTTTTTTTCCTCTATAATATAACCTAATAAAATTGTTTGGCAGTTGAAGAAATACCCATATGATCTAAAGATAAAATTAAATATAAACAGTAGTACTGCAATTAATTTTTAAACTATATCGATATATATACATCTTAGCTTGAACTTTTTCTTTCAAACCATTTCCATCAAAATCATCAGCAAAATGAGAAAAATTAAAATCCTTACTTGGGAGGTCCCATGGATCATATTTGTAAATATCAATCTGTTTGATGATTTCGATGGCAATTGGTTTCTTCTCCACCTTTCGTCGGAGATAAAACCAGACAAGCTCTTCGTCAGTCGGGTGAAATCGAAACCCTGGAAGGATTACTTGATCATCATCTTCTTGATCTACAACAATAGCCATCAACTTACTAGTAACCTCCATGGAACCCTCTTCAGCTTTCTCTTTTGATCTTCCAGCCTCAAAGGCTTAGAAGTTTTAATAATTTTCTTAAATGGAAAATATAAGTCCAAGTTTAAAGCTATAGCTATATCACCATAAATGGCTCTTTCTTATGTATCTATATATATATATTAGTGGGCAATATATTTGACTTAAGAAGGAAAAGCCAAATTGGGTGAAAGGGTTTATTTCAAAAACATTCAACAAAGAAGAAAAAAGGGTTTGAAAAGTTGTTTCTATTTCTATGTGAGTTACATACATGCATACTTCAGCCTTATTGCATTTGTGCCCTCCTTTATGGACTATAACTATATAGAAAATTAAAATACTAATTTAATATATATATATATATATATATATATATATATGGTAAAGGCTATATATGTAGTTGGGGACCATGCAAAAATAACAAAAAAAAAAAAAAAGTTATGAAATCACGTCATGTCACTACATTTTATAAATTGTAAAAGTAGCAAATTTAAAAGTCGATAACCCTATGATCACTGTCTGATAGCCCTTCAATAGTCCTATGATAGACTTATGATTATCGTTCGATATCACTAATTTTTTCATATTTGCAATATGTAAAAAAAAAAAAAAAAGTATCATGAGCTATTTTTTTCTAAATACTTTTGTCATTTGATGCAATTTCTCTATATAGTTAGATAATATAATATTAAATTTATTTTCACAAAAGTTAACGAGTCTTAAACTAGGGTTGACACATCTATACAACTCTTATCATACTCCGAATCCAATATCAATGCATTCCATAAAAAAAGGAAGATAAAAAGTCATGTATGAATCCAATATCAATGAATTATATATATTTCTTTCAAGAGAATCGATGTCGAGAGATCAATCAAAACCATTAAAAATAAAAATATTACATGTAAATATTTTGTCAAATGTTATATTTTTTACTTTATATTACCGATAGAATTACGAGATTTATCCATAAACAATACATGTAAATTAAAATACTTTTTTTTAAAAAAATAGAAAAGACCTTTCTTTAGAACTTTTTAAGTTGAATAATTGAACAGTCTCTGTTGAGTACTTATGTGTTTAAACCTAAAAATGTTGAATATATATTATTTAATTGATGAGTTGCAATCAAACCCAACTCTAATTTTTAATATACATGACCCTAATTAAATAATGTAATTTTCTGTAAAAATTTAGAGTCATATTGAGAAATTAATGTATTTAAATATTTGTTAGACTTTGAATGATAATTATAGAAGAACAAATTTTACATAAAAATAATATTAAAAAATGCATTATTACTAATTTAAGATATGGACACTATTTTTAAATTTAAAAAAAAATTAAAATAATTTGAGTCATAGTCAATTTTTGCATCAAAGCCTCTCTTTAGTTCATAATGTTGGTTGACAACTTGACATGTAATATCTAATTGAGACATTATTTATTATAAACTCTTTGAATTATTTGTATATACTAAATTTAATTATGCACCATATGAAAAGAAAACAATTTTCTTTTTTCCCAAACTAGTGTTTGTATTAGGTAGTATTATTATATAAATAAATATTTGAACTAAAATATTTATAAAATATAGCAAAATATCACAATCTATATCCCCACTATGGATCATGGTTGATTAAGATATATTAATACCTGTGTCTATCTGTATCATTATAAACATATATAATAGTGATGATTTTTAGTTGTCATTGTGATAAAATGTAAATATTTTCAAAACTTCGTTATTTAAAATAATTTTCTTTTGTTTTTTTTGTAGGACTGAAAAAATATTATTATTAAGGAAAGCACACATCCATACATATTTCGTCCCACGAAAATTAGGGGTGTTTGGTGCATGTATTATATAATACTATTTTGTACTACTCCATTAACTATCGTCAAAATCAATTTCAAAATCCCTCGCTTGTTATAGTATTTACCATTTTGCTACATTATTTACTATTTTATGTTTATCTTTTTTCATCATTTGTCACAGTGATCACTATTTTATTTCCAAACTAAAATAGTCTAAGACTATAATAACCAATTCTTTGTTTCAAACATCCCTCAAAGTTTAGAGATGATTTATATTCAATGTAATAGCAAAAAATCTCTATTGAGTTTTTGGTTTTGATTTTTTTTTAAAAAGAAAACTACCATACATCATTAAAACATGTTTATTTCTCAATTTTCTAAACATGGGTCGGGTTGTTTAGGGAAAGATATATGAATAGAAAAAATACTTAATCAAACACAGAAATCTTATTTCAAATTAAATAAAAGAGTTTCACGAACATATAGAAACTATCATTTTGGTCTATACAACTAGAGTTTTTTAGTACAACAATTAAGAATTAGAAGATTATTATAGTTTAAGAATGAAAGTAATTTATATCGATTATTGTGAAGCTAAGCTGAGCTTAATTTTAAAGTAAAATATTTTAAATGCGCAATGGCATTCTAACCTAAAATACTAAAATGAAAAATAGGAAGAGGTAGAATTGAACAAGTTCCGTCAGAAAGAGAAGAGGTTTTGAAAAAATAATTTAAAATTTATGTTGATCTTCTTTCACATTGAACCTTTTACCATATTGAGAGATGATTGGTTTGAAAAATGAGTTTAAAAACATTTAATTTGGGCACATGAGAATCACGTATTAATAAATGTCATGTAAATAATAAATATATTGTGAGATATTCTCTAATGTATAAGAGAAGAAGAGCACAAGGATTAAACCTATAATTATCAATTATAATTAATGTCAAAACTTGACAAAACATTAGTCAATTTCCATTTATATATTATTATTTCTCATTAGCTTATTACATTTTATTAATTCAAGGGCTTGGAAAATTTTTAACATACTAATATATGTTTTTTATTTTCTTTTCCTAATTTCTTAATTTTCATTTCCCTCTCTCCCTTGATTATATATGAATAGTGTGGTCACACATGAGACTTTTAATAAATATATATATATATATATAACTCGAGACTTGTTTGTATTTTAATCTTTCACTTTCAATAATTATTAAATATATTTCCAAAACTAGTTTATTAGATTTCTTAAGAAATATTAATTTTATTTTCTATTTGCATTTTTACAATAAATTTTAAAAACTTATTCACATATTTTACTTTGTTGCATGAGAATTATTGTTATTATTGAATAAATTTTGATTAAAATCAATAAAAATTAATTTCAACTTTGGACTGGATAGTTGGAAATTTAATAATTAAATTCAAATTAATCAAGTATATAGCATAATTTTAAAATATTTGCAAATATAGCAAAATTTGTCAAATTCTATCAATGATATAAGTCTATCATTGATAGACCATGTTGCAAATATAAAGTCTATCAGTGATAGTTTTGATATATTTGTAATTTTTTTAAAATATTGTTATATCCTTAATTATTATTGCTAAAATAGTTATACATTGCAATTTTCCAATTTAGTATGTATTGAAAAATGAAAGTAATGGGCTAAATTTTGATAATTAAAAATAAATAGTTCATATAGAATGATATTTTTAACCTTAAAAATACATTTTATTTAAAAAAATGATTTTAAATAACAAAACTCTTTCAAAATTACAAATACAATAAAACATTACATTCTAATTGTGATAGATCATACAATAATAGTCTATCGTTGATCAATCTCATTCCATTATAGATGGACTTTAACATTTTACTCTATTTAGGGTCCATTTGGATTGAACTAAGAACAAAATGTTTTTCAATAATACATTTCATTTTAAACTCTTTTTTTGAAAATGAGTTTAAAATTTA
Organism: Cucumis sativus; assembly: GCF_000004075.3. Lineage (NCBI taxonomy): Eukaryota > Viridiplantae > Streptophyta > Magnoliopsida > Cucurbitales > Cucurbitaceae > Cucumis > Cucumis sativus. Next base: position 22,550,295 of record NC_026658.2, read on the forward strand.
AACACTTAATATTTGGTTAGACTTTTTTATAAGTGTTTAGATGTGAATTTGGTTTTTAAAGATTTCTCAAAAATAGATTATTTTATAAATGATTTTTTTTAAAATACATTATTTTAATATGCCAAACACTACTATTTTTTTAAAAATAGTTTTTTTTTTTGCAAAATTAAACACTTTACAATCTCAACCAATCACACATTTTGTATATTTTGCAAAATTTAAAAATAATCCTTAAAAAATATAGTGAAAATGATGGGGATGGAATCCAATATTTTAGACATAAAATAAAATTTCAAAAGCATGTTGAAATTAATGTTATTTAAAGTCAAAATAATTAATTTAATGACTTTCCAATGAGTTTGGTTAAAGTCATTGAATAAATGGATGGTTTCACCTATTTTTTTCAAAATGGCATCTCTTCAAACAATGTGTGTTTTTGACTAGAAATGGATGGTTTTAGTTATTACATCAACATCATCATGATTCATGACATATATTTTATATGTTTATATTTTTAATTTTAATTTTTGCTTTTTATTTTGTAAAATGTTTCTTATATATATATATATATTCCAATTTAAATGTGCTGCAATTGAAGATTCTTTTTTGGTAGTTGAGAAATTAGAAATTAGTCTAAAATCATTATTATCTTAGCTACATAACTTTTCTAACATAAAAAAAAATGTTTTCTAATCAAACCGCTAAAAAACAGAAATAAGTATCTCTCAAATCTAACAATAAATACTTAAATTTCAAATACTTACATCAGTGGTGTGTCTATCCATTAATAAAATCTAAAATTTTAATATATTTTACACCGTACTATGTTGCAATATTTGCAACGATTCTTTGACAAAATAGTAAAGAAAATAATTTACTTTAGTTATCCTTGAATAATTAAAAGAATTTTAGAATAAGGAAATATGTATCTTATAAAAGGTATATTTGTTGGCAAATATCATTAACTAAAGTAGGTATTTAACTTTTTTTTTTTCAAATTAAATTTAAATAAAATCAGCCACAATTTTCTTAATATAATGAATGTTATTTAAATTTTTATATTTGCAACGTACGAATCTTGATAAAAGTTATTATAATTCTCGTTGTGTTACTAAAAAGTAAACTTAACTTAGTGGATAATTAACATAACTTTTGATCATCTTAAAAATAAGAGATTTAGTTCTCATCCTCGTCATGATAATTGTTATACTAAAAAAGATAAAGAACTCTCAAACTACGTACCAAAGGCAACAATAACTAAACAAAAGCGTGATAAAGGAAGCTTTTTCTTTTTCATTAGTATTTGTACTTTAAATTTTACATTAGTCTCTAAGATTAAGTTTAGAATTTGTTGAAGGTATATAAATTAAAATTTTAACATTAAAATTATGGACATTTTCTAAAATAGTAAAATAAACTAAAATATTTACCAGTTATAACAAAGCTATTTTAAATTCTATCACATATAGTTTTCTATCACTATAGAATATCAATGACTATCTATAATAGAATTTGCTATAAGTTGCAAATATTTTGTAAAATCTACTATTTTTAAAAATTCTCGGAATCAAAATTTGTTCACAGAGTATCTCAAAGTGTAGGATTTATTTGTAAATATGAAAACTACATTTCAATTTATAAGTCGTGTTTGGTAATAACAATCTTATTTTTTGTTTTTGTTTATGAAATTTAGCCTATATTAAGAATTTTTTTTCCCCGTTTTCTACTTTTAATATTAGATTTAAAAAAGAGAATTAAAATATTTATAAACTATAGTAAAATTTTGAATTCTATTATTGATAGTCTTTTATTATTATAGCATATCAATAACTATCAGTAATAGAATTTGCTATATGTTATAAATATTTTGTAAAATCTACTAATTTTAAGAAATTTCCTAATAATAATAATTAGTGTTAATTTCGAACACAACAAAATGTTATGGCTTATCAGTGATAAATACGAATACACTACTATCATCTATCACTAATAGATTATAACATTTTGTTATATTTGATTTTTCTTTTTACAATTTTGTCATTTAAAATAATTGTTTTAATAATTATCATACAAGAAAGGAAAATATATAAATATGTTTTCAAAATTTGTAATAAAATGGTTATATGTTATTTTTTAAGAAATAAGATCAAACTTGTAGGACTTAATTTAAATTGAGGGTTTAGGGTTTTGAGACTTAATTTAAAATCTTATTCACCTAAATTGTCCAATCATACAACTTGTTATGTGACAAAAACAATTCATAATTTTCAAATATTTTGATATTTTTTGGTGTGTGATAAAAAAGATGCACAAAATTGGTGTTGTACACAATGCACAAGTGTTATCTTTAAAAATATAGAGATTAAAATTAGAACATTTGCAAATATAGCTATCAAAATTAAAATATTACCATATTTAACATTATTTTTAAAAAATCTAAATACAACAAAGTCTATTAGCGATTAGACCTGTCTGACAATATGGTTTATCATTTTGTTATATTTATAGTATTTTTATAAATGTTGTTGTAAATTCGATTACCATTAAAATGTGAAAGATAGGGACGAAAATGGTAATTTGAGTATATTTAAATATATTTTGTTAATAAAACATCGTCTTGAAAAATAATAATGATATTCGATGACGTCTCTGAATCTACAAATTACCAAATTGGTAACACCACCTGTCGGAGACCTTCCTATCTTCTAGAATGAGATTGGATTGTGGGAACCAATTGGGATGGAAAAATGTTTAGAGATATTTCAGATAAAACCTTTTCTTTTTGCACAAAGAAGGCTTTTTTTTATTTTATGGATTTCGTTAAAGAAAGTTGTTTTTTTCTAGATATTTATAACTCTCTTTCCTTCTTGGAATAGGAAAAAGAGTAGGAGTGAATCATGAGAATCTATTATCAAATCTACTAATTAATTAACAATTAATCAATTAGTTAATAATTAATTAAATCATATTTAGTTAATATTTTATTCAAATCTTATTTCAATAAATATCTCTCGATATCTTATAAATTTATATTAATAAATTAATTAAATCATATCTAATTAATATTTTATTTCAATCTTATTTGAATGAATATGTTTCTAATATCTTATATGTTTATATTAATATAATTAATAAAATCACATTTAATTAATATTTCATTTGAATGAATATCTCTCCAATATTTTATAAATTTAATTAAATAAAAATAAATTATTAATTAATTCTCTAATTAATTGTTAGCTAAATTAAATATCTTATATTAAATTTAAATCATATTTAAATATAAGTTTCTCATAATTAATAATTTCAATATGAATCTAATTTACATTAAACTAATATTTGAACTCATTCATGTATTTTATCTCTCGTAAATTAATTTTGAATCATATCCAAATTTAAATTTATATAATAAAGTTTCACAAAGTTTATATTATAGTGTATCACTATACATTAAACTAATTCCTAAAGTAATTTTGAATATTTCAAATTACAACCAATATAAATAAATCTCATTACCGTTTATGAGCTAGGAAGAGGACCTAATGGACTTATAAATCAGAAGCTACAACGATATGAGATTTTAATGTTAAAATTGTTCAAGTTTAAGCCTCTAACAATATTTTTCTCCCAATATCATTAGAAATGGTCATTACGTGTTCAATGAATTATAAGCAAATGTACCAATATATAATAATATATAAGGAAAAAATGATATTAGATCACTTTTTTTTTTTGTTGAAATTAGTGTATTACATACTTATTTTGTGTGATGATTTACCTTTAAAACTATATTTTATTAAAATTAATTATGAGTGATGAAGAGTTTAAAGAATTATTATAAATGGTAAAACTAGTTAAAGATATATAGATATAAAATTTTGTTATATTTTATAAATATTTTCTTTAGTTCATTTTACTATATTTGAAATATAATACTCGATGAATTATTGAATATTTCGCATCTTGCACCATCTCAAATGTGAAACTGATCGGAAGAAATGACGACAAATGAATTTTCAGATGAAAATAAACTTGGGGAAGGTGGGTTTGGAGCTGTTTACAAGATAATTACTCATAAAGGTTTTAGTCTTGTAAGTTAGCTAGCGGGTGATGAATTCCTTTTTTCCCTTCCATTAACAGGGGAAGCTTCGCTTCCAAACGAACGAATCGTAACGGTGAAACGGCTGCATCAAGCTTCAAGACATGAAGATGTTGAGTTAAAAAAGAAGTGGTTTCGTTATCTAAGCTTCACCATCGAAATTTAGTTAGCTTTTAGGTCTATCCTTGAAATAAAATGAAAAGCTTATGTACCACACATAAATGGCAATTCTATTGCACAATATTTATTTTTAGGGTTTTTTTAATAAAAGGGTAAGTTGGACTTTTCACATGCTTATTTGTCCCAAAACTCGAATTTTTGAAAACGGACCCTAAAAGTCTTTAAACTCCCAACAAATATCCTTTTTTTTGTGGCAATTTTCCAATAATTTTCCATTTAATGATGGGTTCATGAAGGGATTAAAATGAAGATGTAGTGGCACTTTTTAACTACATATAAATATTTAAGAAATCCAATATAGTCAAAGATAAGAAACAAAAGAATTGAAAGAAGTGATGACTTGAAAACTTTAATGAATTAATTATTTTGATTTGAGTTTTTTTACCAACTTGATTAATTGATCAAATCCCTTCTATAATTTCCAAACACCAAATCAAAAGGAAATGAAGGAAAAGAAAAAAGGGGAATAATTGAATAGTAAATGTTCAAATTAAACTATTCAAAATAGTGTGATTCAAACCAACACCAATACACATAGTCTTCATTAACTTTATTGGGTTGCCTCTATACAAAACATTTTATAAATTATTTTTATATAAAAAAAATTAACTAAAAGACTTCAATTAAACATTACAAAAATTGATAATAATAATAATAGTATTAATTACCATCCAATCATTATTTAGTTTTGATTTAGGCCTTTATTTTTCCAAATCTATATTATTTTACAATTGTCAAATGAGCAGCATAGTAATAATTTTTAAGACAATTACATTTATGACAAAGAAAAAAAATAGAAAAAAATAGCATTACATCTTTTTTTTTTACAATATTACAAATTTGGTAAATATGATGATAATTAAACAATAATCTAATGATAATTTGTTTTTAAATTTGCTATTTTTGTAATTTTGAAAATGGAAGTGACATGAACTCTATTACCATAAGTTTCTTTTACTATTTTTGCAAACTCTCCTAATTTTTATAGGCTCTTTTTCCCTCTCTGATGAGAGGTAACATTTCAAAATTTTCCAACATAGGTCTCTATTTGAAATTAACGACAATGAAGGTGCCTTTTTCAAATTTTAGTTTCCAAATAAATTTATATATTTTAAAAAATAATGTTTTAGGTAGAATAAGTGCAATTGACGTTAAGAAGACGCAACTCGTTAATAAAAAATTCCAACAGATACCTAGTGAATGTATCTCCCCAAGTCAAATGTAAAAAAACAAAACAAATAACTAATAACATTCTTAAAAAATTAATTTTATGAGATCTAAAATTTAGAAGAAAAAAAAAAGTTTCAATTTGTTTTTAAAATTTAATTGAATAAAAGCATTAATTGATACACTGAAAATGTATAATTTCATTTTACATAATGATATATAATAGCATTACAACCAAATCGTTTCATTTTATAAATTACAATAGTAAATATTAACATATTAACTCGAAAATAGATATAATAAAAATTACAACTAAAATATAACTCGAAAATTAATATAATAAAATTTTCTTTTCTAACAATTTTTTACGCGTTTTCTTTAAAAGATAACTGAGAAGATAAAAATTATTACACTTGGTTTGATCTTTCTATTAAGCATAGATATTTTGTCAAATGACAATGTTTTTTTCTCTCTTTTTCTTTCTTTTAGGTATATAGTTTGTTTTTAGAAAACCCAAAAAATGGGCTGAACTTTTTTCATTTCCTTTCGGGCCTTTTCACTTTCTGTCACTGGACCTGTTTTGGGCTCTAAGGGAGATGGGCTTTAACAACAACAAATTGAAAAAAGAAAAACTAGCCCTCAGAAAATTCAAGATATAATATTTATAATTTCTGTCAAAATCTGAAAAACAATTCATTTCTACTTTGTTTGGAAAGAAAAAACATTTGATAATTGTTTACACAGTAACAAAAAATTAAAATGTACCTTATAATATGATTCCTTGATTTAAAATTTAAATAGACTAGTGCGATTCTTAAATATAGCAAAAAAAAATCAAAATATTTTACAAATATAACAAAATGTTATTAGTTATTATTTTCTTTGAAAAAAAGTTATTGATTTTATTCAAATTTTAAAATCTCTAACATATAATAATAAAGTTTCAAAATGTCAAATAGAGTATAAAAGAAAATGGTTAGGAGTTAAGGGAAGTTAATGAATGAGACCCAATTATTAGTTGATGAACATTGGTAGTTTAGTCATTTTCAATCCCAAATTGGTCAAACTTTTTTATCCTTTTAATCTAAATCAAAGTAGAAGGTTTGAAAAAAGTTAGAGGAGCAGTTGAGGTTCAAATTTCTTTTTTGTTTTCATGAAAACAACCTTCAAATCAAAATATAATCTTTTCTTTTTCTTATATGAAATTTATATTATAAATAAAAGAAAGAGTCTAACATTGATTTTTACTTCCTACCAAAAAGAATATAAATACTAATATTTGACTAATTAAATTATATCAAATCACAATCAATAATTCTTTATATTCAATATTGTAGAGGTGGGAATTGACTACATACAATCAAAATCTATTTAAATCAAAATACTATCTTTTTATTTTACTTTATTTTAAATTTTTCCGGTGATTAAAATTAAATTTAAAGAATTATCGTAAATGATAAAACCGTTGAAAACATTTACTAGATATAGAAAAATTTTAGATATTATTAACGATAGATATTGATTGAAGTCTATTATAAGTGACATATATAAAATCTTGTTATATTTTATAAATATTTTGGTTCAATCTTTTTTATTTCTTTCTCTCTTTTCTAAGATATAATGATAATTATGAAGTTTCACTTTGTATATTTAAAATTAGGATTTCTTTTAAAAAAATTCAACATAAAACCCTAAGTACGTCTAAAAAATATATCTAATGATCATTAAACTCATTTATTATAAAGTTGATTATGATAATAAGATTTTTTTTACTACATGAAATTAGAACTTTTAAATCATTTATATGTAAATAACAGAGGAAAATACATTTCTATTTGATAAGTTTTGACTCTAATTTCTATTTAATGTTATGTTTTAAAATGTTACCATTTCTATAATACTTCAATCTTCAATTTTGATTTCAATTTAGTTCATAGTTACCCATTTAAAAATTAGAGTGACATCAATATTATTATCATAAACTTTTTGTTATTTTTGTAAAGTTGTTTAATTTTTAATCTTTATTTTGTTTCAATTTTAGTTTCAATAATTATATTTTCTAACTCCAATTTTTCGATAAATACTCATTCTGATTTTTTGCATCAATCTATATCAATCAATTTAAAATCAATTTTAATACTCACTCTCAATTTTTGCCTTAACTTTGAAGGTTTATCAAAAAGACAGTAAAACTATCCAACTCTTTTAAATAAATTAATTGAATATTGAAGTAAGTATTTAGTTGAAAAACAAATATTAAAGTGTAAACTTTCAAATTTATACGGATCAAATTGAAATATAAAAAATAAAATTGTTACATTTTGAAACTTAAAAACTAATACCACTTTTAGTAATCCATTTCGTTTTTAATTTTTAGTTTTTAAAATTTGAGTCTATATTCATCTTTTTTTACCTTTAAATCTCTTGCAATCGATAGCTACATTTTACCCACTTGCTCATAAATGAAGTCAAAATTTAAAAACGACTAAAAGAAGTGTTTTTAAAAGCTTGTTTTTGTTTTTGAAATTCGGTTAAAAACACAACTCTTCTGCTTAAAATTGATATAAATTATAATAATAAAAGTGGAAGAAAATAAACATAATTTTAAAAAACAAAAAACAAAATGGTTATGCAATAAAATTTGATTAAAAAAACGATAAAAGATTAAGAACTATCAAGTGTAAGCTATCATAGAATTAAACTGAAAAACACCACTAATAAGAAAGTTATGGGAGTAGGCGCCGAATACGCATAGTGAAACCTTCAACTGCAATGGTATATCATAGAGATGAATTTGCAACCAAAAAAGTCTTTGTATCAAAATCAAAACTTATTTTTTCTCTCTCTTTTTATGGATCTTTTTTTCAAATGTGCATTTATTCTACCAAACTTAATAAACGAATATAAAATGATATCGACCGTAGAAATTCTAACGAGGGTTATTTTCAAATCATCCAAAACATTTAAAAAATGATAGTAAAGATTTAGATATATTAATATTTATCACTGATATCGATAACAGTATCGATCATTTATTTTCTTTTCATTTTTTTTTTAATTTTTTATCGTTATTTTTATCTCTCTTAAACAGTAGAGTTGAATTATTCTTAATTAGTCATTTTCATGTCGTAGAAGCTAAATTTTGGACTGAGTGACTTTGATTTTTTTTACAACAATAGTCGTAGAAATGAAAACCTAACCTTTCATTTCTAAAATGAAATTCAAACGAAGCCTAGTTTTTGGCGACTTGAAACTCTTTTGTTTCAAACACATGAGTGAAAATTGTGTGTATATATAATTGAGTTTAATGGTCCTTATGGAGTGGTTATCTTCTCAAAGGGAATTTACACATAATAAATGATAATTGATTTACTTGTTAGAATTGTTCTCTTTTATACAAATTACGTGTTTGTTTAAAAGTGATAATTAATAATCATATTCTTTTGATTGAAAAAATAAATCATAAGAATGAGTTGAATTTCACGACTGAGTTATATATATATATATATAATTGACATGCAAATTTGAATTTCAAAATTGTTAGATATTAAGAAATGATTTAATGTGTCCTTATAGGTTTGGACAAAATGTGTCACAAAGTTCATCTCTTCCTATATTTCCATCTGTCTTTTTTCTCTTGATTTTGAAAAGTTATGGAACTGTTTAAGATTAGGTTTTGGATAACTATTAAATTTGAGTTTTGATTTCTTTAAAAATGGTTATATATAACAATATCATGTTACAAATATTGATCTATTATTAATAGAAGTACTTTATGATAAACTTTAATATATTTGCAATTTTTTTAAAATGTTGTTATATACTTAAGGTGTAAATGATTTCGGTTTGCGGTATATTTTTTTTGTATAAGCTCTGGGTTCGTTTGGATTAGGTCGTTGAATTATTTATTTATTTCTTTTAAAATATATTATTTATTAACTTAAAACACTTAAAATTTGTCTACCACATGTTCTAATAACTAAAAGTTCATAAAACTCAAATGTTAAATATCGAAATTAAAGATATCTATTACAAACTAGTATATATAAATTGTAATATATTTTAATAATATTATAAATTCGGGTTGGATTGGATTTGATCAACTCAGGTTTTTAAAGATATAACACGAATCCAACTCAAAGAACATACAAAAATATTCAACCCAACTCAACACTTGTAATTTGAGTTAGATAGTTCAAGTTGTCGAGTCATTTGAACATCTTTATTAGATATTCAATTATTATTTCTAAAATTAATACTTATTGTAATCACCTTCTTACAATAATGAACTTGTTTTCTTAATTTTCATTTTTTTTCAATCAAACACATAATTCCTAAACAAAATTTAAATGTAAACCATACTCAATATCTCATTTGTTAATCATTTAATTGTTTTAAAAAAGATTTTGTTAATATAATTAAACTCGTAGAATCTAATATTAATTTTGTATAATTTTTTCATCAAAGTCAAAGGATAAGAAAATATACTTTTAGAAGAAAAGAAAAAAATGAGGTGAAATTTTTTTCCATGGTTTCACAACTTTCTCGGCATCCAAACACAGCCCTAACGCCGCCCCTTTATTAATTAATAGTAGTTTGAGTCTTCACCAAAATGATAGTTTACCATTACAAAATCTATATTAACTAAGTAGTCTAAAATGATTCATTTCTAACAATTTTGAAGTTTGGATGATATTTTGCCAAGTTTAAATGATTGTACTAATTTATACACTTACAAAAGTTCATCTATAAATTGATTTTAATTATTAATTTGGAGTCTAAATTGATATAGCAACGAAGTTTATGGATGTAAATGAAAAAAATTTCGATACTGCGAAAGTACGGTAAATTTTCTATACTTGAGACATTTATTGTATGTCACAATCAAAATCAACGTGTATTTAAAAATATAATAAAACGTAAGATCTATCCATATTTGTAATGTGAACTTTCAAAAAGTTTGGAATTATTTATTTAAAATTTCCCGCCCATCATACCTATATATGGGAGAATATAGTTAGAGGAATTTATTGAAAGTTGGAAGGGCGAAAGGGAAACAATAAAATTCAGAGGGAAAATTAAAATTGGCCTTTCCAAAGTTGGAAAGAACATTCTCAAATCTTCCCATCATTGAAGGTGGCCATAAAATCATAACAAGTGAGACAAATTTCAATCAATAATTTACAACTTCATCAACTTTGCCACTAAAACTACATATACTAATTATCAACACATATGTAATCAACCTATTTATAAAATATTGTAAAATTTTATATTACGTTGTCGTTGATACAAGTCCTATTAGTGTATATAATTGATTGGATCGAGAAAAAAATTAGTAGTTGTGTTATTTATAATAATTTCTTATATATATATATATGAATCCACGTCAATAATTAATCAAATGTACTCATTCTTTTATTTATAATTGAATATTCAAACCTCCAGCCAATATATTGTACTCGTTCTTTTATGATTATAATTAGGTCAATATGAACATAGTTCAATTGACAAGTATACGTTGTTTTTGGAAAAAAAGAAAAACAGGTGAATACATACTATTTAAATTCAATAGATAAAGTCATATAGCATCAATTACTGTCATAAAAATTGGTGGTTTAATTCGTACACTGTAAATGTAAAACTTTTTTTAAAAAAATCAATTAACTTTTTTTACATGAATTATATAGTGATTTTATTTAATAAATAAACGAATTTCAATTCCTTCTAATCTAAATTATAAGGAAGCATCCATTTTTTAGTGCAAATTAATGTAGAAATAGTTAATTAGTTATGAATTTATATTAATATATAAATAGTGAGACTTAAACAAATTTATTTAAAAGAATCAAGATAATTGTACTATGAGATAACTTTCAATGTTTTCTTTTTCAATCACTACTCAAACTATTAGTAAGTTTTCTCTCCATAACTATTAATTAAATTAGAATCAAATTCAAATTCTAAAAAAGTTATTCTACGTGTCTATCCTAATCACCGACGAATTTAGTATAGGTCCAAGAGTGCTCGAACCTCCCTTAACTTTATTGTGTTTATATAATATGTATAAACAAAACTAATTAATGCTTAATATTTATAGACAATTTAGTGGTAATTATGTTTGTCAGCCCCTCTTTCGACTCGAGTTTAAGTTTTACTTATGTAGTTTTTTGATTCGCTACTGAGATTCATAATACATAAAGACTTAATTTAATATATTATCATAATAGATATCTTAATTAATTTTACTATATTTAAAAATGTTAAGATTGAAACGGTAATATTATCGCACACGTAACAAATTAAAATTTATATAAAGAAGTTACTGACAATAAAAACAAAAATTTATTCAAATTTCCAATTATATTATTCAACTATTTTGAATTTTGGTGATGAGAAATTTCATGGAAAAGTGTAAGATTACGATTATGCCCCTCTCTCATGTGCTCTAGTTTGCAATGGGAACATAAACTTTAGGTTTAAAAAAGCACGTGGGATTAGAGTTTAATAGCCTTGCGTGATACGTGCGTGTTTTTCTTTCTTCTTTTTTAGTACTTTTCTTTTCTTTTCATTTTTTTCCAACCTAAAAAATTAATTTATAAACGATAATAAAAATAAAAATAAACCTTTTTAACTCTTTTTTTCTCTCCTTTTCTTTTTCTTAAATAATAGTCGGAATGGGAAGTTTTAGGTACTTATCAATTTCATTCTTTTCTTGATGTGTGTATTCAATTTCATGGTGATTAATGTTTTTCAAGTTTTGTAATATGTTTCTTTTATTTATATATATATTGGAATTTTTGTGTGTGTAATTTTACTATATTAATTATTTTCAATAACAAAATATCACTAGTAGATATTGATAGACACCGATAGACTATAAGTATCTATCACTAAAATATGCTGCTAAACATTGATATATAGTCTATATATATTTTTTTAGATATTTTTATCAGTTTTATCATTTACAACAATTTTCTTAATGTATTTGATTTTTTTTATTAAGTGTAAATATTTGGTTAAGTATTCTATTTTTGATTTTAAAAAAATTCAATGTCAAATTATAAATAGATAGTTGTATCGATTTCCACTCCTATAGGTTTAGTTTGTAAAACATTGGTCGGTAAAAATTATAATTAATGTATAAATTTAATTAGACATATCATTACAAATATCTTTAAAAATCACACATTATACATTATATTTTTTTTAAAAATGATAGTTATATAAAATAGACTATTAGATTTGATGTGTCGACGATTTTAAAAAAAAAAAATTGAGATTTTGAATAAACTCATCTTAAAAGTGATTATAAAACCGACGAGAATATTTTTCCAAATAGAATGCAAGTTAATACATTTGAAAAGTTTAGGTTTAGATTAATATAGTTATCGAATTACAAATTTAATTTATATGACCTCTAGACAAATTGAGCTTAACACGAGAAAATTGGTCGGTTGTGGAAAAGAGACAACAAAAATCTAATTTCCTTTTCCTTGACTACTTCTTATACAATTTTAAAAGAAATACAAACAATAACTAACTGATTTATTTATTTAAGGATCTAAATAAATTTAAAATAGTTTTATTTTGAAAAGACGATATAGTTTATTTAAACCACTCCCACATATACACTAGTGTATACTAAAAAATTATAGTTCAATGTTGATTAAATTAATCCACATCTTATTTTAAAATGCTACAATATCTAATTATATATATGATGATAAATGATAATTATTAATTTTCCTAATTGAGAAAAGAGTTATTTCTTTTTGGAAATGCTTAATAGTTTAGTCATATATATATATATTATATTTAATTTTCAAATTGGTTAACAACTGCTTTTCTGCTTCCCATATATGTATGTTGGCACCGACCCTTTATTTTCCACAAAATATCACCCACGTTTATTGTTTTCTTTTTTTTTAACAATTGCATATATATAATCAATGAAAATTGTGATTGATAGAAAAAAAAACATTTTCAAAATATATAGTAAAAAATTTAAACGAAGGAAAGAGGATGAATTTTGTTATAGTTTGTAAATAGTTTTGATATTTTACTGTTTTTTTAAAATACTCCTATAATTAATTAAAAAATCTCTCTTTCTATATATATACACATAATCGGATAATTGTAAATATAATAATTAAATATATAGATATATTTATAGAAATTACAAATATAACAAAATTTATTGATGACAAAAATTTATCATCAATAAACTATATTGCAAATATTGATCTATCAATAATAAATTATATGTCACAAATATATGTAATTTTTAAAAAACATTACTATATATTTAATTGTTGTCTATTATAATATTATCTTTTAAACTTTATTAAACATTTTTTTCTTTTTTTTCTTTTTACTTTAGAAATCATTTCCATGTTAAATTTTTTATAAAAATATATAACTTTTTTGATATGTACATTGAAATTTTGCAATTGGGTAATTTTGATTTTGGTTATGTTCATTTAGGTACGACATGCATATGGTTAAATTATAGGTAATCATAATAGGTAACAATTTTACGTAATTAAGTTTACATTAAATATAGCAAAATTTATATAAATTTTGTTTGAGTACACACATTGATCTGCAAACTTCACCTTCCTCTCTACCTTCAATTTTTTTTCTTGAGAAATGAAATTAGGAGATAAAATGATTTGTATAAATAAATAAATTAATAAAAGAGAACTATTTTTTAAGCATGAATTAATAACTATCCCTATGAAAAAAGCATATGGTTGGGGTTTCCATTGGTAGTATACAAAAGTCTTTTTCTTTTCTCTATGTAAAAAGGTTCATATTTTCCATGGTATTTAAAGTGAAATATAATAATTTCAAAATGTTAATTAGGATGTTAGATTCAAAGCGAATTTAATTATTTATTTCTTCAAAGTTTGAAAGTTATAATCTTTGGTTTATAATTAACATTAAATGCTCCCAACATCCCATTTGAAAGTAAGCACAAAAAAGAAAAATAATTGAGTTGAAATTCTTGGTATATATATATATATATGCATGTTATAATAACAATAATTTTTTAAAAAAAAGAGGAATAAGAATAATGATAATATGATAATAATAATGGACCATAATAGTGAAACTCATTAATTGATTGGATGAATAAAGTATAAAATTTAGATATATGACAAAAAAAAAGCATTAAATATTATATTTGACTCGAAAAAAATAATAAAAGCAAAGAATGAGAATTCAAATGTAGATAAAAATTCATTACATGTCACATCCCCCATCTCACCAATTTTGTTTTTTCTTTCTTTTCTTAAAAATTCTATGTTTGTGACAATAATTCAATCCACCATAGTTTTTTTTATTGGTTCACAAATTGCAAATATATGAAAATGTTTTTGGAATCTTTTATATCTTTGTCAAATTCATCTTATTCCAAAAGTTTACTTTATTATCTAACAATAATACCTCAATTATTATTTCAAGCAATATGTATTGGTCATCATTTTATGAATCAAAAGTCAAATTCTTACCTTACATTCTAAAAAGGAGTTTATATATATATACACGGATATAGTTAGGTACCTATAATTTGTTTTTCTCTATTGATTACGTGTAAGATTTTGTCAAACTCAAATTACGATAAGAATTGAATTCTAGACTCTAGTGAAATGAATTCATACTATCAATGATTATGTGAAGCTAGTTAACTACTTGATTATATTGAAAATATCTTCTTAGAAAAACTATATAGCAAAATAATCTTAATTGAAAAAGCACTGTATATGGATGACTCGTCACATACTCATGGGTGTCGCATGGAAAGCACAGACAATAACGAGAACAAGTAAAACACCAACAACAAATGAGTGTAAATGGAATATTAAAGTAGGTAACCTAGTTCAACAATATATCACCTATGTCTGGAAGTAGTGCGCGTAGGAAAGATAATCCACTAATATTGAAAGTTAAATAGTTTACAACGTAGTACTTGTATAAAATTTCTCCCCCCTCAAGACTAATTAGGGTCTCAATAAAAGTGCCAATTTTAGTGTCTTCACTTCGGCTTTTGAAAGTGAGCGAGAGACTCCCCATCTCATGATGATATCTTTTCTTCTGATTCATCAACAAACTTCCTTCATCGATAGATCTTAGGCTCCTAAAGAATCTCTTCTCGTGGAGACATCTTAGGTCCCACTAAGATTGAGAAAACAACAATGGTTTTTTCAGCTTCCCCTAAATAATCAGAATGATATGTTACAATTAATAGGTCAAAATTTTGCAGCGAAACACCGTGGACAATCAACAAGCACACAATGAAGAAAACAATGGCCGTATGAAGAATAACTATTTGCTCCAAGAACAAATGCAAACTTGTATGAAGAACACAAACAAACTAGCTCTATAATCATGTTCGGCAAACTTAAATAATATACACAATTTTCTTTAAATAATCAAATCCACAAAAGAAAATAACAGTCATTAGGAAACGATAAATCATTCTTCGAAAAAAGTAACCATATAAGATAAAATAATTCGTTAAAACTAGATGTCAAGACTTTGTGTATGACGCCTTACCAAACTACTACCTTAATATATATATATATATGATATAATTTCACTCTTGAAATCCCCAACCATATAAATAGGATAATATGAAAGGTAGAAATTTTCTTTACAAAATTATTCATTTATTTTTGTAGATGTTGCCATAAAACCTATAATATAATGGTCAAAATGTTGCCCAATCAACAACAAAATTTTCAAACATATACTTTGGAATATATACTTCTTCTTTTTTTTTTTTTTAATTTTTCAAAGTTTTTTTCATGAGACAATGATATATACACCAATCAAATTGAAAAGGTATTATTATAAACACACATTGCAATTTCCATTGACAACTCACTTTTGCATGCATAACAGTTTGATAAATAAATCTTTTTCTTTTCTTTTGAAAAAGAGATATTATATACTGCATTTATACCAAGGTTTTGTGTAACATTATTATTCTATCAAAATAGACCTATAGAAATCATACTCATAAATGGCATCAATTTTTTTTTTTTCCTTTGGGTCTTGTTTTTATAATGTAAAAATTTTCTTTCACGTTGAGTAATCAAGTGATCAACTACAAATTAAGGACCCACTTTAAAATTAATCATAATCATCCTATGATTGACAAAATTTGATCACATGATCAATCTCAAGGTATTTGTTAGGTAAAATATATTTAATTTAAATTTAATATTATCATTAGTATGACTAATGTGTGCGACTCTTTTTATCCTTTAGGTTTATTATATTATTTTATTAGACAAATTAAGTAAAATGTCATTTTTAATCGACCAATATGTTCGTATAAAAGATAAAACCCTAGGGATTTGTTTTCTCTAAACCTAGTTCTTTTCTCCTCGTCATGAAATATACAATCGAGTTGTTATAAATTAAGTCTAAAAGAGAGAAGCACAATTTTATCACAAATTAAATAATATATATTGTAAAAACCATCTAATTCAAATATCTTGACTCTTATTATTTTATACCAATGAGTTCAACTAATTTTATCGTATATAATTATATAAGTTAATTAAAAACTAGTTAAATTATAACTTCGGTATCCATCTTTTGAAAAAAAAAAAAGTTAGAATTTAGTTTGGGGGGTTTGATAAAACCTCTTGTAAATATTCTTAACGATGTTACTAAATTCAAAAAGAAATTATATTATTTATTAAAAAAATATCATAACATAGGACTAAACTCAAATTATTATAAACTATACAGAAAGACTAAATTCTAACGTTTTGGAAATATATCGTAGAGAGTGAGTAGGAGATGTCGACCCGAGTATATGAAAAGGAAAATTTTGGAAGAGGGAAATGTAGGGTTTCGTGTGTGTGTGTGTAGGTGTAGTGTGAGGAAGGCAATATTTTTCTTGAGGTTTGAAAAGAAAGGAGGGAATGGGCATAGTGTTGAATACGGCAGCACAGAGACAAAAAAGATGGGTCCAATAGTAGGCACCGTCTTTAATTGACACATGAAAATAATTCATTACCCCCAAACACTTTCTTTTCTAAAAAAGAAAAAAAGGAATTTAATCACTCTTTAGGTTTCTTTTAGTTTACACCTTTGACTTCTAATTTCCCACTTTTCTTATTTCTTTTATTATCATAATCATTTTCATATATACATCTAATTAAAATATTTATAAAATATAGTTTATAATTTATCGTATAAAAGTTTATCAGATAGTTATATACTTAATTATTTGAAATCTAAATACTAGATTTGTAACTATTTTTAAAATGTTGCAAAGTTTTAAATTCTATAAATGGCTAATAAATTTATATTAGTATCTATTATTAACGAAATAGAATTTAAAAATTTTCAACATTTTCTTGTAATTGTTGTGAACAATAAATTATTTTTATTATTTTTGGAAGTGTTTTTTTTGTGTTTTTAGGACTCTTTTATTCAATTCTCCAAAGAAGGAAATATCCAATTGCGTTTTGCATTTTTTATTCCCCACATATATGTGTTTGCAAACCTCATTCATCAAAATTAGGTTTGAATATTATTTTTAGTCGTTGTTCAATTTTTGTCCTTTTAATTTAATAAATTTTAAACTTTCTTCTCAAAGTTAATTTTTTTATCAAAATATTGGTTTAATAATAATTAAAAAAAACTTTTATGCAAGACAAAAATTATAGAGAAAAAAAAGCTAATGGATAATATTTTTCTAAAATTCGGATAATTATTTTTTAAAAAAAAGTTGAGTTTCAAAGATCGATCGAAAAAAAAAAAATCAAAGCTTTATTAATAAGTTGTGTTATTAATATATAGCGATTTTCGTACCTTAAAGTGAGCATTTTGTTAAATAAAAATATCCCTTGTAACGTTTAAAATGATTATGTATATGAAATGTTTGATATGTTGAAGAATGAATTTAAATTATAAACTAACCCATATACGAAAAAATCACAAAACTTTTATATTAAATAAACAAACTACACTAACTATTGCTCTTTTCAAAACCTAACCACACCATGCTATACTTTAAAACATAATAAAAAATATTCTTTGAGTTAATTTCATCATTTGAACTTCTAATCATTTTAAAATGATACTTCACATGTTTACTACTTATTGAACTAGTGAATCAAAATGTTCCAACATAAATTAATCTCAACTATCATCTCTATATTTCTGATGATAGGAGGTTCCAAGTTCACTCATAAACTTAAAACGTAGTTTGAGTCAAAATATTATGAATAAACTTAAAAAGTAGTTTGAGTGATTACTAAATACTTTGATTTTAAAATTAATCTTGAAAATATATTTGAAATGCACTCTAAATTATATCTTAGGCTACACGATTAATTTAACATATCCATAATATAACATAGTTAGACTATAATTTATGATACTAAAAAAACAACTTAAAACATGTCATCTTTGCTAAGAAAACCATAGGGACAAGATCAGTGTGGTTATATAATATTTCAAATATATAATAGAATATAATTTTACTTTTATTTCAATACGTTTTAATCCTTAATATTTGAATTAAGTTTGCTATATATATATGTGTGTGTGTGTGTGTTATGAGAATTTAATGATTAATTTAAAATTCTACTTTAATTAATGTGTATTAATAATAAGGTAAGTTTATCTTCACACACCAACCAAATTTAAATTGGGAAGGATACAATTAATTTTATTTTTTTTCGCAATGCAATCTATAATTTTTTTTTTAAAACAATGGTTGAATACATTAAAGGCTAAAAATATACTTAGTCAACATTTTAAAAATAAAAATTCAGACTTTCTTAGTACGACAAATTTTATTTTTCTACTTTTAAAAGTTTGATTACTCATTCTTAATTAATAGAAAGGCATATAAAGAAAAAATTTAACATAAAAAAAAAAACCTTTTTAATATATTTTAGAAAGAAAATAAAACCATAAAGCATATATTTAGGTATATGAAAGGAATTTTTCAAAAGTTGGAACCTCAAAGAAAATATTAATATCCAGAGAGAGAGAGAAGAAATGATATTCACTTTTCGTATGAAATTTCATGGAAGTAATTAAATTAATTGATTCAGTCCCTTATAATTTATAAATTGTTACCTTACTTGTTTAGATCAATGAGCATCAAAATACTCTTTTTATTTAAATTTTACTACATTTTCAAATATAACAAAATTAACGTAATATTTATAAAATATAACAAAATTTTAAATATATCAACCATTTATATAAATAGAACTTTATCCATTTTGTAAATATTTTAATACATTTACAAAAATATTTATGATAAAAATTGATTAAATTGAATTATTTATGATTCAAAATATTTCATAAATAATTCTATTTACTTAACTATTATAAATTTTGTTTTTAAGTAGTTTTTAAAGAGTATAAATAATTGGTCAATTTCTCTAAAAAAAATAAAAGTATATATATTAAATATGGAAGGAATTTTTGAAAAAGAAACAAAAGAGCGAATATAAAAAGGGGGAAAAAGCATGAAAAGGAAGTTCATAGAAACTACGTAGTGTAAAAGTCTAGGGCGTTAGACTTAAGAGAGGATTTCGGTTTCTGCCTTTCTATAATTGCTGCTGCCCGCCCCTCTCATTCTCTCTACCCTTCCATTTTTCATCACTTTGAACCTATATTTTCTAAATCAACAATCTCTTTCATCTTCATCTTCATCTCACCTAGCGATTCTATCCATTTGATTCATCGGTTTCCTCTTTTTTCATCTTCACCTGTTCTTGTATGACGATTCAATCTTCTTCTGCTTCGTTTCCATAATCAGATTTGGTTTCTTCGTTTTTTCTCTGTAAGAGAAGATGAAATTCTGTTCTTCGGACAGAATCGGAGTTAGACAGTACAATAAATCGGAGCTTCCACGTCTGCGGTGGACGCCGGAGCTTCATCGGTACTTTGTTCAGACAGTCGAGATCCTCGGCGGAAGAAATCGTAAGTAATTTATTTATTGATTAGTACTCAAAGCTTTTATTTCGTTCATTTCGCGGCCAGTTTTGGCTTTGGAATTGGAAGACTGTTTCGGAAAACATGAGAGAGGAGAGAGAGAGCGATTATGCGCGATCGTCCGTATTCGAATCTTTGATTGCCTTTTTTCTGAAGATCTGACTTGTTGCAGAAGCAACGCCGAAAAAAATCCTGCAAATGATGGGAGTGAAAGGACTGAAGATTTCACACATAAAGAGCCATTTACAGGTACTTTTTCGAAATTGAATTTTGATATAACGCTTAATTTTCATCGCTATTTCCGTTCGGTTGAGTGATTCCTTTTTTTCTTCTATATATATATTTCAATTGCATTTCCTCATCTATTCACAAAACAAAACTTCTCTGATTTATTTTCTCATTCGTTTGTTAATATAGTTCGTTGCGCGATCTGATCATGCTTGATTCTCAATATTTCCTCGTGCTAAAATAGTTCGTATAAACTTGATCGAGTTCTAGTCTGCTGAATCTATCTCATAGACGTATCACAAAACAATATACAAATCCACTGAATAAACACATGTTTGTACAGGAATCATACATACGAAACATATTTTGTTAAGTAGATTAGAGTTTTTGTAACACATAATTAAACTCAAAATTAGCAAAATTAATGAAACAAATACGATCTGTAATTAAAATGAATCTATTATTCAAATATTTGAATGAGGCTAAGTGAGTAGAGTAGGACTCTCTCTTTCTCTCTCTAAATGTGAAAATGGAATTAAGCCAAACAGATAAGATTAATAGCTAATTCATAGGGATAGGATTAGGACATTGGTTTTTAATTAATTAAAGAAGCTTTTCTCTTCGTCTTCTACTTTTTTTTTCCTTTTAGAAATTAAAATAAAGAGTTAAGTTTTGGTTAGGTAGATTCCATACATCGGGACGGAAAAAAGTAGCCTTTTTAATTCAATTAAATATGAAATTAAAGACAAAGAAGTAGAATAATTATGAGTTCTTGCATGGCGACGCTACTCTTAATAGGCTAAATTATAGATTTGGTTTGATTTTAGATACACATTCCTAAATATAACAATCATCTCCAAACATGCATATTACCAAATACATTTCTAAATATAACAATCATGTCCAAAGGATGTAATATAACAATCATGTTCAAAGGATTAACATGCATTAACAAACAAAATTAGATATTGTAATTCTTTTAAAATATTGTTATATATTAAATTATTAATGTTAAAAATGTTACTTATTTCAATTCACGTTTAAAAATTAGAGTTTATTTTTTTACAATTTAATAAATAGTATGATATATCTAATCACTTGTCGTATTTATAATATGTAAAATGGAGGTTCTATAGATTGTTTTTTAAATTTTTTTTAATTACAAAACTATTGAAAATATTTTTAATTGTGATAAACACAATAAATTATTATTTGTATTTAACTATAATATTTATAAATATATATTTAAAATATAAATTAATTCTATTATTTATGATGTATTTTGAGTAGATGTACAGAAGCATTAAATTAGAAAATGGGAGTAAGTGCGAGGATTTAGTGATGAGACAAGGCATGAAGCACAGAAGAAGAAGAACATTGCACTCTTGTGATATCAAAACCTTCTTCTCTTCGATCACCTCTTCCAACGAGTACGTTCCTCAATTTTCTTTTCTCTTCTCATATACCATCGTTTCCAAAATTATTTTAAATTATAAAACTATATAAAAAAATTATTTATAAATATAACAAAATTTTATAATTTATAGAAGATTGATGTAGATTTTTATTGGTATTTATCAATGTCTGTGTCTATCAATGTCTATAATAGGTAGGTGTCGATATCAAATTTTTTTAAATATTTTGATTCATTTTTTTATATTTGAAAATAAGTCCTATTATTATTATTAATGATTTTTATCGAGAATCTAAATCATTAGGTGCACATAGAGTTTATAACTGGAGTAAAAGTAAAATTTAAATAGAACATATCATTTTTAAAAAAGAAATTGATACGTGATAAGCATTCATTATCGGGTGTGGATTGGGTTACACAAAAGGATACGGGTGCTTTTCAAAAAAAAAAAAAAAAAAGAAGAAGAATTTCTAAATCGTTTCCTTAACTTCCATCTCATTTGAAAACTATTTTAATTTTTAGATTTTACTTTTCAAAATTGAATTTATAAACATTACTTCTCCTCAAAACAAATTTATTTGTTTTATTATAAACTTTATAGAGATGTTTGAAGACTTCATTTAAGACATGGTTTAAGAAATGTGAAAACCATGGAAAGAAAACAAGTACAATTTTTTAAAGAAAAAAACCTATATTATCTATGAGTATTGCATTTATGTATTTTGAAAATTTAAGCTTATAACTAAAGGTGTCCTTGTTTCCTTGAGGGTTTTTTAGAAATGTCTTGAAAATTCAATCTAATTTTAAAACCTAGAAATAAAAATATATTTTTGAAAAAGAAAAAGAAATATTTGAGTATAAATTCTGAAATGATTTATAAGATTAAAATCCAGATTGGTTACAAATGTGTGAAAATTTTATTTTAATAAGATAAGCGAATATAAATAAAGAAACTCAATAATAAGAATTAAGAATGGTTGGAGACATTATATACTTATATACGTGCATGGCCCTATGCATATCTATAAGATTAATAAATAAACCGGATAGCAATCACTCTTTCTTTCTTTCTTTCTTTCTGTTCATTTTCTAATCTTTTTTTTAAAGTTGTATGGTTTCAACTTATTTTGAGAAATATTGTAGTTTTTAAAAAGATCACAAAGTGAAGAAACGACCTTCCTAAAAAACTACTCTTCACACAAAAACCTAGAATTTGTTTATAAAAAAAAAGATGAGAAGAAATAAAAGGTGGCATGTCGTATCTTAGCTTTCTTTTCCATTTCAATAAAAGGTTCTTTTTTCATCAATAGACTTATTGGGGAAGATAAGAAGATACCCAAATGTTAAAGAATGCTTTGAACCTGACTTCCATCTCATTTCATTTCTCATATTTGGTTTCATTGTAGCTACAATATTTATCTCTGTCATTTTTTAAAACTATTTATTTTTAGAGGCTTTTCAAAAAAAAATTACATTCTATAGGAAAAATAACCCATCATCACACCTAGTTTTATCGGATTTTTCTAAGATGCGTAAATATTTTGTTTTTGGATTTCTTGTTCTTGTGTGTGTTTTTTTTTTTTTTTTTGTCATTCTTTTTTATTTTATTTTAATAAACCCTCTTTAAAAAAACAATATTTAAAAAAAAATCGAGTAACGGAAGATGGAGTTTGTTTTTTTTAAAAAATCTATTTTTTACTCTCATACTCTTGGAGTGGTTATGGTTAATGACAAAACATAGTCAACATATAGGAAAAATTTCAGTCTTTGCCTTTTTTGTTTTAGAATAAATAACAAACAAACAAAGCATGCATTCACACAAAATTTATATTACACAATTAAAGGGGTTCTTTTTTCTAATACAAATAAATTATTTTTCTTTTTATAAATACGATAGGGTGAGTGGAAACTACCAATAAATTTTGTTGGGAACACAATTACAAATTCAAATATAGTTTATTTTCTCTTCATTCTTATATTTAAGGGTTTACGTTTGAGATTGAGATCAAATACTTCTTACATTATATTATTTAACTGATATGTACACAAATATATGATGTCACTTTCATCATAAAACCTTTGAAATATCAATTTGTATTTTGAAAAATTATTGTAAATGAAAATACTCACTTATCATCCATATAATCTAAAATTTTACAAAATTTTATAAATATTTCATTTGGTTTTATTTGAAAATACTCCTTTTTTATGACAATTTTATTATATTTAAATATATTTTATAAAACAATGTTAAAAATAAATTATATATTTATTACTGATCCGTATCCAATATTTTGCAGAATACTGAGAGAAGAAGATGAGTTCTGCAGAGATAAAACAAAAGACGAACCTTCCTCCAACATAAAAGACAGAATTATTTATCAACAGGTAATCATTGCTCCAAATTTTTATTTTATTTTATTTAAAATATCATATTCATTTTATAGTCAATTATTTCATCTAACACATTGTCACCATTACCATTCTTTTCTTTTCTTTTCTTTTTTTCTAATTTTGAAAATAATCCTAATACATATTATTAATTTATATGTAAAATTTCAATTTTAAAGTTTTGATAAACGTAATTGATTTGAAATTTTAAATATATAATTACTGTTTCAAAGTTGAAAACTAGAAACTAAATTATCTCATGAGAAATAGAACTTCCAAATAACCGTGAACATAAAATGAAATGAAATAATAACGGAAATTTGCAAATTGAAACATTTGTAGGCTTCAGAATCAGAGTCAGAGTCGGAGGAGGAATGCGTCGGGGAGTCGATGTTAGAGGACCAAACATGTGATTGTGAACTCACATTGTCCCTCAAACCCTCAATGACACAGCAAATTGTAGAGAGACAGTTAAGTGATAATCAAGATAACAACACCTCCTCTTCCAATTCCAATTCCAATTCTCTGTCCTCCATTTCCCAACTCAATTTTAAGTTTGTAAAGCTGAAAGATTTCCCCCATCCTCACCATCATATCAATTTGGACCTAACCATATGAGAAACCGTAAACTCTTCCATTATATTCATAGCTTTACCCATATTTTATGTTAGATTACATGTCAAAAGTTTTGTTTGTTTGTTCATTAAAAAGAAATATACATCTAATGTCAGGTTAACATATATTCTCATTCAACTACAAATTTAATTAAGGTTTCAATGAACTACAAGAGGGGCTTTTAGATTGTTTAAAAGTTTAAAAACTTGCTAAAAACATACACAATATAAGTATGACTTATTAAACATTTTGAGGTTCATGGAACAAATAAATTAAATACGAACATTAAAATATTATCAACAAAAGCAAGGCATGAAATTAAGGAGTGAAAAAAGAAAAAGAAGAAGAAGAAATCCTTTTCCTATAATCTACAATAAACAATCATAATGACATTAAAATTATGCTAATTCTTCTCTTTTCTTTTTTTTTCTTTTCTTTTTTTCCTAGTAGAAATGGCTATCTATGTACTTAATTTTAACATGAAATTGTACAAATTATGAAAGTTGGAGATGTACAAAGTGGGGGGAGGGGGGAGGGGGAGGGGGAGGTGGAAGGTGGGGAGGTGGGAGGGGAAGCAGAGAAGAGAAGCTTTTAATAATTTGAACTACCTTCCCTTTTATGTCACTCATCACAATGCTGGTTGGCTCCAAATAGTATGTATAGACTATTTGGGTTTTCATTGCCTCTTTGCCAATGTCTTTTTCAATCCTCTAAATATTTTAGAGAACCACGTCAAGTTCATGATCCATAATATCGATGGAACCACGAACACCAAAAATTGCCCAAAAACGTGCATCTGCAAAACCTGTTAATGGCCACACAAAAAAAATAAAATAAAAATGCATTGTTTTTTTTTTTTTTTAATTCAAGCAAATCAAGACATAAATCCTTATCAAATTTTATTGAAAGTGAAGTACATATATATAATAACACACTACTAATCATCACAATATGTTGCAGGAAGAATCAAGTAGATTATTCCATGAGATTAGTCGGGTAGATGTAAACATGGATATTTTTTAAAAAAAAAAAGGTGGATGTAAACATGGATATTAAAGAAAAAAAAGGTAAAGTGGCAATGGAAAGGTAACAAGAAAAAAAACTTAAGAGTAGATGTGATGGATAGAAATGATAATAAAGGAAGTAAAAGATTGAAAATGCATTTTTGCCAATAAATGAGCAAAAACAGTAAGAGTAGTAAATCCAATAACTTCAACAAATAGCTTAGAGATTGATTATACCTGATTCAAGTGTAAGTAGACATGGTAAAACATGTACATGAACAACAGAATTCTCGCAACCTGAACAACAAAATATATATATATATATATATTCATATTAGTCCAAACTGCTTACAAAAATACATATTATAGAAATTATTAGATATAGAAAAATAAATGAAATTTTATTTTATATGACAAAAACTTCCAAAAGTGTCTATAAAACTAACAAAATATCACAATCTATCCATTATTTTGTTATATTTTGCTATATTTTGAAAATACCCAAAATAAATATATATAAAAAAAATACATATATAAATAATAAGATTAATTTTTGTTACTCACCAGCCACGCGAAGAATATAACAATTCCATTTATGAGGTATGCTTTTGACTTCTTCATTCCAGCTGTATCAAGGTACCTACGCACAAAAATTTATTTTAGAAAATAAACTATATTCTGAGGATGTATGAACAAATTCCAAGTCAAAATCAACACACTATTTCACTTCATAATTATAATTTTCCTTAAAATATCATTTTCTCCCCTCCAGTAATTTAAATTTGGTACAATTTTAGTTCCTCAAACTTATTTTTTATCAGAATTGGCTAATTGATGACAGTAGTTTTCATGCAAGAAACTATAAAATGTGAATAAGTTGTCAAAATTTATTCAGAAATGCTAATAGATAATAAAAACATTTCAAAAAAGTTTAACAATATCGAATAAATTTAAGTTTTCATTAAAAAGACAAGGACTAAAATTGAAGAAACTTGGAAATACAAGGACTAAAATGGGATTTTAACATAAACTTTTTAAGGGAAAATTACCATCTCAAATTGATCCCAGGGGTAGTTGTCTCAGAGATGAGAACCATGTAGGTGTAAAGCTGCCCCTCACCAGTCAACATGGCATAGGCCACAGCTAAGAGAGAAAGAAGATGGTGTATCACCTGAAAAAATAAAAACACCACGTTCACGTTGTCAACAACGAATTTTCTACGTTTTTTTTTCCCTGAAGAACACAAGATAAGATGACGGGAACATACAAATAGCTTGTAATATTTAAAAAGTAGAATGCACTTACATACTCCATTCCACCAATTGCAGGGTAAAACCAAAGGATCATCACGAGATCGGTTATGAAGTAACCGACAGACACCTGCAGTAGCGTCATCAAAACTTAAGTCTATCCCGAGTTTAATAATTACTGGGGAAATGGTTGAAGAAATGATTTTATGATAGCAGTAGATTAGATGCTTTAACCACTAAACTATGTTTAGACTGACAAAATTTTAAGTCTAACACAGATAGAAAACTAGAACAGAAAAAGGAGTCCTAAAATACTACAGGAACGGACTCCAATCCAAAAGAATAACGCCAACCAAAAATTACAAAAAAGTCCGATTAACAAACACCCAAAAAAAAACGCATTAAACACCTCACTGCTTCCCACACTTGTTTGAAAAGTTTGAAAAGTTAAAAGCTTCCTCTTGAGCTACTCACCACAAAATAACACAAAAACAAGCTTGGTACAAGACTATTCCCTTGTCACGAAAGGAAATTTTCATTAAAAATCTCCTCCATTATGTAACAAAAGTCGACACCAAATACCTAAAAAAGACAACTCCAAAGAGAAAAAGCAAACTCACAACCCCACAAAAGATGGTCAAGATCCTCCTCCAAACGAAACCTAAGATAAGGACACGACAAGACAGAAGAAAAGAATCGGTGTTCACCACTCACTCTAGTGAGTAGTACTTCTCAAGCAAAAAACTCCACTTTCTTAGGAACTCTTACCTTCCAAAGAGAAGAAAAAAAACTTAAGCCCTAAATGGGAAGAGAACTGAGGGAAAAGAAAAAGGAACGACACAAAAATTCCTCAGATAGACTTGGGAGCCATCCATACCCAAACATCTCTTATCCCAACAACAAACCTCTTATCGGAAACAATAGGAAGAAGAACCACAACCTCCAAAAACTCACTATCAATGAGAGGATGACGAAAACCCAAAATAAAAAAGGTGGAGACTCTGAGGGACGTAGAATAGAAGTGACCAAGTGAAACCTCATTTCAGGCGGATGATAAAAGGAAGGGGAAAATCATAGCGGGCTTAACACAGCCAAAAATCCTTAACAAAAGTATATATTAGACCAATCCCATGTAACATTTAACAAACTGTAAAACAAAGGACAACCCAAGACTAGGGTCATCCAAAGGTTTTTACTAGACCCTTTTAACGCACTACTTGAAATCCTCTTCCGAATATAATAAAACAACTAAATTTTCAAAGTAATAAGAACAGCTGTTTGAAGAATTGAATAATGTTCTCCTAACGTAACATCTCCAAAAAAGCCCACATGTTATCCACCCTACACATAACATTTGAGATCAACTATCAAGTAGCACAAGAAAACTTTAATGCAGAAATAAAGGTTATATTTAAATTACCCCATGATGAAATTGGTTTCAAAGCATTATTTTTCAGGTGCTCTTACTTCTAAGCTTCTATCATTCTCTAGAACACAGCAACACTTTGAACTATGTTTCATCTAGGGTAGCTTCTAGAATATCAAATCCTAGAAAGGTGGGCACATGACTCGAATTTATTCTCTTTTAATCCTTTATTATTTACACAAACATCTGTTGACCACTATGACAAGTCATGGTGGTTAACAACGTGTCATGTTTCTTTGGATACAATTTTCAATAATCAACATAGATTTTTAGATTGTTCGATAACACATTTTCAGCCTATATATTATTTCAGTCGAGAGTTCTAATTATCAAAATGCCAAATTCACACTGCTCTCTGTCCCCCCTTCCAACTTTCCATGCAATACTTCCTCATAAATAAAGCTTAATGCCACTGTTATCCTCTCAGTGAGAAACTTAAGTTTCTTAAATCACCAATTCATCCCAAAAACTTAAGTTGATAGGTGATGACAAATTTAATATAATATCTAACACTCCCCCTCACATATGGGCTTAAGATATCAATAAAAACCCAACAAGTGGGAATCCATATTAAATGGGGAGGAAATAACGTTGCAAGAGTTTGAACACAAGACCTTCTTGGACCACTTGCTCTGATACCATCTTAAATCACAAATTCATCCAAAAAGCTTAAGCTAATAGGTGATGTCAAATTTAATAATATAAACAATTATTATGACCAAAAACTTGATAGGGAAGTACCAATGATCTATATCATTTGCTCCACCCAAAAAAAGTTTTATGAGTCTTAAATCTCAAAGGTATACATTTCCTTTCAGGTTTCGATCCTAATTCTTAGGACCTGATCAGGGCATATTCTTTCAAGAACCATCCTCTGAAACAAAAATCTCCATCTTTTTTTTTTAATTTTATTTTGACTAGACAAATCTTCCATCTTTATTGTTACCATACTATAGTCTATAAGCTTCACAAAGTTGAGGGAGGCCCTTAACATTTCCAGCATAAGACAAAATTTCTCACTCTATGATAATATACCTACTCATATATATGAATTTAGTACAAAGAGTGCACTTACTCCCAGGCCAAATGTAGATATTGTTGAATTACGAAAGGTAATAGGGCCAAAATATTGGTCAGAATAGAGATCTGATAAAAACACCATGTATAATGCTGCTGCTGTGATGAAAATGGCATGGACAGTTGACATTGCCCTGTAAAAACAGCAAACACAAAAACATATTACAAAGAAAAAAGAAATAAACCAATGCAAAGAAGGGGATGATCATGTACCGGTTGTTCCACTCCACCCGCTGAATCCTAGAAAGATTTGAATAGCTCTTGAAGTAAACACTGCTTATCATATCAGTAAGATCATAGACCTGGAAACCATAGGATGAATTACAAATGATGCAGAAATAAATACAAAGAAGAAGAACTTCACATGCAAACTCACAAAGAGAAAAGAAACTAACTACAAGCATATTATCAACCTTTTAACATCATGATGATTGCATTGAAGATAAAGTCGCATGCAAGGGACCCACATTCAACAAGATAAAAGAGCCATAGATGACAGGAAGGTACCAATTTGCTAGCAAGTACGCCTGCGGGAATGGAAATATATGGTACAACAGGATCTGATAGTACAAGATACTTAAGTAGTTCCCCGGCCTGGCTCTTTAGTGACATGATCGCTTGTTTCAATCTTGGGTTACAGCATGCCACAGCTTCAAAAGAAACAAGATGCGCAATTCCTTCAAATTCTCTAACTTCTTCTCTGCCTATTCACACCTGTTTTCAAAGTAAAAGGTAAGCCATCTTAACCAACTAATGAGGAAAACTAAACATAATTGGCAGAGTTAAGACAAGAGCATCATTCTCATTCACCACTCTATAAAGGTCAACCCAAGACAATAAGAGAGACTAATAAGCGAAGTGAAGGAACTACAAATCAAAAGGTTTCATCCAAACAGATGGCAAGGGAGTTGTGGCAGAGTGCTCTCAGAATCCCAGTTAAGGAACTAGGACGGGAGAGGTACTATAGGTTTATCAAATTTAAGGCTTCCTTAAGAAGCTCTACTTTTGTAATTAATTAGTAGTTTCCCTCTTTTCTACAAGAGAACAATGGAGTGGTTCTACCATCCAAAACTCATCTAGGTGGAATCCTTTTGCTTCTATTGCAAAACTGAAAGAACTTTGTACAAACCATGGCATTTTACTTGGTTTAATGTCACATCTCTCATTACAATTTTATGTTATCTAACAAGGGTTAACACTTGACATTCTTCTTAATCTATAATGCGCCAATGAGCAAGAAGCAGGTCAGAAGATAAATTAAATAGTCACAAAGTAATATTAGTATTCATGCTCAAATATTCCCCAAGTAGAAAGATTGCTTAAAACCCCCAAAGAAAGAATACAAAGAATCAAACATGATGACACATGAACTGGTGTGCTGGCAGGATCAAAGCAGAAATTTCATTCCATTCGTGAAATACTGAAACTTCTTCTTGTCTATAGTATACAACATATGGCCTCTTGGTGGAGTTCAAATCACAAAGACGTCTTTCGTAATAAAATCTTTCCATTACTATTACAGATTGGAAAACCTTTTTGTCGTACAATCTCTTTAGGAGGGATCACCCTTGGCTCTCGATCCTTAGGTAGTTCCTTTTGGCTAATCAGCTCAATCAAAATTGGAGCAAACGAACATGTGTAGAATTTATTTCCAATTTTTACTGGTAAAAAATTGGCCGAATACTTAAATGTTAGAACTATGAGGTCAAATGCTTAGTCATCCAACTTCCAGATGCATGCAACAAGCTAAGTAGATTTAAAACCTAGGATAAGATGATTGTGACACGGTAAAAACAACATTGCATGTTGCAAATTTTCTAATAACACATCACAATCTTTTTATTCAAAAGCTCTAAATGTACAACAAGTACAACCAAGCTTCTAAAATCTTTAGACCACAGGCTGAATATACAAAGCATCTCCTAAACCATCATAAACTTGCAGTTCAATGAAGTCCTACACGATAGATAGATAATACATAACAACCTCAGAACTGAAAGATCAAAACTACCAAACACAAACATTGTGAATTAGCTTCAGAGTCCCACCGTATGTAAAATTCACACTTCCACTCATCACAAAACTGAAATACAAAGGAGAACGTCCAACTTCCAAGGACCAGTGACCAGCACGTTTCACAATGGCAGTCTAATTTAAACTCTTATAGAGATATCAATCACATTGAAAACATACGTCAATAAATTTTAATAGAATAAAAAAACTAATAGAATTCAAATTTATACACTAATCAAGAAAATCGGAACTCCAAGAAGATCGTCAAAATACACCAACAGCAATCCGCAAGTTACACAAAGTTAAGTCAATCCGTCATGAATTTCTAATGCAGCCAATGAAAAGTCAATCACACTGAAAAACGAAAGAAATAACCAAGTAGAATGCAAATTCACACTCATCGCGAAAATCGAAAGACGAAGGAGATCGTCCAAAAACATCAACGGCAATAAGTAAGTTTGACAAAGGATAAATTCCGACATCAAGTTATAAAGCAAAAGAACATAAACCAAAAAAATCAACAAAACAAAACAAAAACGAGAATTAAGCACACAAAAAACTCATATAGAGAATGAAATAGAAGTAAAAACACCACAGAAATGCGCGTTTGATCAGAAAATCAACCAAAACAAATCGATAAGCAAAAAATGACAAAAGATGATCACAAAAACCATAAAAACTCACCGGAAAATCGGCGGAAAACGTGGAGACGCGGCGGAGAAGAATCAGGAAGCAATAAGAAGAGCGGAGAAGGATTAAAGGAGGAAGAAAGAGAAGTAGAAAGAAAGGCGGAAAATGGGAATGATAATGAAAATGGGGAAGAAGAGAAGAAGGCAATAGAAAGAGGAAAAGAAATTTCTGTTAGGAATGGAAGAAAGAGAGAGGGAAGGATTAGGGTCAGGTAATTGGGCCCAAAGCAATAGTGTCTTCTTTTCTCACGCTACGCTGCGCTCCTTAGCGTTAACCACTACGATACGAACCTTCCAGACAAATCCACTCTTATTATTTTCATTTCTTAACTTTAAATAGCTTTTTTGTTTCTCTACTTTTGACTTCCGTTTTTTTTCGTCGTTAAATTTTCAATCCAAATCATTTTAGCTTTTAAAATTAAATTTCTTTCTTTTTTTATCTCTTACAATAATTTTATTTCTTTTTACCAACTCTTAATTACCACATATAAAATTTTAAAAAATATGTATTTACATAAGATTTTATTCATCTTCCAATAACATATAAAATTTCTTAATCTAAACAACTTAAATTAAATCATCTCTAATTTCATATTATCTTCCTTTATCAATTCACCCTTCAACACAATAACTATAGGATGAAGTCAGGAGTACAATAACTAAAATAAACGTTTTTAAAATATAAAAACTAAAATAATCCTTTTAAAATGTATAAATCAAAGTAGTATTTAAATTTATGGGATAAATCATTAGAAAAAATAAACAAACTAATAAATTGGTAACAAACTAAACAAAAGATTGTAACTGTTTTTCTATAACTGTGGATAAGTTTGAAGTATATTTAGAAAAAAAATACACTTTTATTCCATCAAATTTTATTTGTTCATTCTACCAAAAATTTAATGCATACCTATTTTTTATCTTTTAAAAGAAAGTTGTTTGGAATTTTTTTAAAATTAAGTTGGAAATATTTGGATATAATTAGAAATTTTTGGTGTATTTTTCTAAAAAAAATTTAGTTTGTTTTGCTATATTTTAATCAATATTGATGGTCACACTCGTATCCTTTGTCTTATTTCACTTTCCTTAATTATAACATTTTTTATAAGAACAATAGCAACACATTAAATGATAATCATCTTAATCTGTATGACATACATCAAATCTCTTTCTACTCTTACATGGTTTGATATCATATTAAATCAGCGATTGATTTAAAGTCAATATATATTTAGAATATGAGATAGGTGAGAGGAAAATGGAATATATATATATATATATATATATATATAAAATAGTAGGTAGGCATTGAAAGGAATGATAAGGAAGATGAAGGGAGGGGGAAAAGAAGGAAGAAAAGTGAAAAGACATGTTATTTAAAATAACAATAAAGGTTGTATTGTTCTAAAATGATTAAAAAAAGAAATATTTTATTTTAAAATGCAATCAATAATAAAATAATGTTACTTACAACTTTTGTCACAAAATTAATAGAAAGTTTAGATGGATGGACCAATATGACATAACACTTCAACCTTATGAGATAAAATGTCAAAGTTTGTGTAGCTAATAACACATTGAACCAACGTGTTAAATTTATTTTTACTTTTTTTGGTAAAAAGGGAATCAACCATTCAATTTAAAGATTAAAAAAAGTTGATTGATTTATTATATTATATTTGTGTTTTTTCCCTGGACCAATTAATTAGTTGATTTTCTTCGTTTATACTTAGGAGAGAGATCGTAACAAATGTCTTTTCTAAAAAGAAAATTGTAAACAACAAATAAGTAGATATACAAACAATATCAATTGTTTCGAATTGCAACTTCTTGAACTAAAACTGGAGTAATGAACAAGACCTCTTCTATGGAAAGCTCAAATGTCATAGGTAGCATATTGAAACTGATTGTTAAGACTATAAAGTAATTTTACGGTACAAATTTCACTCATAGAATGGTTTGATAGCGTAGGTAATATTAGAATATGTTGCATATGAAATATGATAGCCATTTTCTTACTCTTACAAAGATTATTAATGGGTTTGGTATAGTAGACTCTCTTAGGAAGCAATAATAATGCAGATAATTAATATTAGTTGGGTATTGAAACAATATTAATATTAGTTTGCCGGCCTCAATCTTTTTTCTAATGGTGTGGGTGCTACTCTTGGCGGAGAGGGTGTGATTGTTGTATGACTTCCAATCCCAACAAGAATTTTGATTTCTATCGACAATTTTTTCTGACAATGTAAAATAAATATGGACCGTGTCTATGCAGTTTTCATTGCGTGCATACATCTTTGCTTTTGCCAACAAAAATATGTACGTGGAAAAAAGTTGTGTATTGCGTAGACAGATCATCGTTTTTGCCAGTTAAAATATACACGTGGACAAAAGGTTGTGGTTTTAAGAAGATTTTTAAGTTGGATTTCTATTTGACGTTTATTTTAGTTTAGGGTCACATATCGTGTGTGTGCATACATTTTAAATATTTGTCCACGTAGTTTATGTGGCGAAAAACTGCACGTTTCTTATATATATTTATGCGATATAATATAACACTTTTTATATATATTTATAGCAACACAAAATTTATTACTTAATTTTCCGAGGGGAATTGTTGCTTTGGAAGTGGAGACTCTTGCTTTTCTCTATGGGCTTAAAATGGTGGTGGAGTGCAATGTGAGTACTCAAGTGGTGGTGGAGAGCGACCCCCCTTGTGTTGGTATGTGCCACTAATGATAGATGTTTGAGCGTCTCGTTCGAATAGTGTTGAATGAAATATGATGTTTATCTTATTCTTTACGTCTATTGTGTTTATCTTATTTGGTTTATCTCCAATAAATCGTGACAGTATAATAGATTACGATAAAGCATGAAAGACTATTATTTATGTACTTTATTTTATATTATGATAAATACATATAGTAGTCTATGTCTGTCATAGGTTGACAGTTATATTTTGCTATATTTGTAAATGATTTTAAAAAATTTATTACTTCAAATTAATTTTACAATCTAATAATTGTACAAATTAATGCATGTCAATCGTGTTAGGTTTGTTAAACAATCTTTCAAAAATAACATTAATTATAATTAATAAGATTGTCAACGGATTTGATTATTCAACAAAATTTAGAGATTTATAATTAAAAGAATAAAGAGGGTGACAATTTGTTCGTCGAAATAATGAATATTTAACGGTGTATTTATTTAGAATTTTAAAAAAGAAGAATAAAAAATATATGTTCTCTTAAACTTTCAACTTTATATCAACCTAATCTTTATAGACTAATAATTATATCAATTTAAATCTTTAACTTTAAAACTTATATCAATTTAATCCTCAACCTAACAATTGTATTAATAAAAGTACTAAACTTTTAACACGTGTTTTCATTTAAACCCTAATTTTTCATAAGTGTGTCCAAAAAGTTCAAAGTTTAAATTTGATAAAACTCGAAAGTTCAGGGTTTAAAATTGATATTTACAAAATAGTGATTATAACGTTGTTTTTATATATTTTTACAATCACGTTGAGGAAGATTGAACCTAAAATAATACAAATTCATGGTAATCTCTTAACTAAATATATTATTCCCATCCTCCTCATCTATTGGTTCATAAATTTTGTCTAAATCTTAATTTTGAAAAAAATAAAAAGAATTATTTTTAAAAAATGTGACTAACAATTCAAATGTTTATATAAACATATGAAAATCATCGTGATAAAACAAATACAATTTTTGAAAATAAAAAATAAAATAATTACCAAACATGACCTTAACTAGGTAGAAATTATATATATTAAGGATCACTTACGAATTTATGTAGAGGCTAGCGGGGGACACGTGTCCCCTCACGTTATCGATTTTTGTATTTTTAATATTTATTTTCAAGTGTCAAATTATAATATATATTAAATAATGCTTTATTTTAAACAAAATATGATTGTTGTCTAGTGGTTGTGCCCCGACTCCAAAATTAGAATTTCTTAATATAATTATAATATAGAGTGGTTTATAATTTCTCCAATAGTCATGACATTGAAGTTCTTAAAATGGATACTATGTTTTTAGTTCGAGGACAACAAAGTCAAAAATTTCAACCAATTACAAATTTATATCATTATCGTGTTGAAGTCTTCCTATATTGTCATTGGTATGCAACTTCAAGAATTGAAAAATCGTTTTAGTGAAACAAGTACATAATTGCTTCTCAGTGTGGTTTATTTGAATCCAAGTAACTCATTTGCTGCTTTTGATAGACAAAAACTTAGTCGACTTGGTCAGTTTTATCCAAGAGACTTTTCACCTAATGAACTCTCTATGCTTGAGAATCGACTTCAAAATTACATTATTGATATACAATCATAATTTGTTAAATTGAAAAACATTGGTAATATTGTAGTGAAAATGGTCATTACGAAAAGAGATAAAGTGTAACAATTATCTCTTACTGTGTTATCAGTTGCTCACATTGACATTGATTTTATCGATTCTAACAGCTGTTGTAGTGAACATTTTCTGCTATGAATATTGTGAAAACTTACTGTGTAATCAAATGAAAGATCAATGAATGAATGATTGTCTTATAGCTTATATATTGAGAAAGATTTATTGGATAAGTTAGATAATAAACTTATCATTGATTGATTTTAAAACATGAAAACTCGTAAAGGACAATTGTAATATATATTAAACTAATTAATATTTGAAGCTATTACTATTTTTTAAACATTTTTTAGTGTGTCTATTATTTTAGATATGGTCTAATGTTAATCGAATACTAGTCAATACATAAAACTTACAGGTCTATATGTCATGCTAGTGATCTCAGTCGGTGTACGGAGGTGTTAATGACCAAAAGATACATAGCTCGCTCAAATGTATTATTAAAATATGTTTTCTTTTTATATTGGTTGAAATGCAACCATTGAGTCATTGAAATAATTGACGTTTCCATCAATATTATAAAATAAGTATTTTTTTTTTCCTTTTGTTTGTTGAGTGAAACTTGATTGTAAATTTGTCATTTTAACTTTTTATAGTGAATTAAGGGTAAAAAAAATTACTAAGTTCAACAAAATTTATAGAATTTGAGTTAGATCATTTGTCCGTTGAGCTTCTTGTTGCTTCCACGGAGGTGAGACTAGAAATGATTTTTTTAAAAAAATAATAATGGAAATGCAAAAAGAAAAAAAAAAGTTTTCCTAATCAAACTCTTGACAATACAATACACCGTTGGGAGAAACATTTATCCATGACATCGTATGTATATAAGCATCAAAAGTTCTGTGAGTTCGTGAGAGTATTTTCTATTAGAATTTATGTCTTAAAACTCATAGTTTCTAATCATATTTTATTCAATAAAGTCGTTATTGATACTATAATCTTAAAACCAATTAACTAAGAACTTGAGGCTATTATTGAGTAAACTTGAACTTTATGTGAAGACATTAACGTGGATCAAGTTCGAGTAAATAGTCTATAGTATATGAATATGGTTAAACACCTTATTCTAGGGACACTATGGATCTGACCCGTTTTGTAGTTAGTACAAACGATGTGATCCTGAATCATTCATATAGAGATATGGAAGTGGGAGCATCCTATGTAAAGAGTTTACAAAAGGCTAGAACCATGAAATGGTCACTTTTAAGTTATAACATCATTAACTTTAATAAAACCGACTATTTTGTTTATAGACATTCAATATAACTTAATTTTAATATTGAGATAACTATGAACTTCTTTTCACATGATTTTATCAATAACGAATTTAATGAGTATAATATGATTATAAATTACGAATTTTAGGACATAAATTTCAACAAACTCCCACTTGGACTAAAACTCATACGGCCTGTTTGGGCCTTGGGTTGGAGTGGGTTATAATAACTTACTCCTTATTTGGGTGTTATAACCTAAAAACTACTATTTCATGGTTCCAGTCTTATGCAAACTCTTTACATATGATGCATCCACTTCCATGTCTTTCTATATGAACGATTCAGGATCACATCGTTTGTACTGACTACAAAACGAGTTGCATCCATAGTGTCCTAGAATAAGTTGTCTAACTGTATTCATACACTATAGATTATTTAGGTTATATACTCGAACTTGATCCACGTTTATGTCTCTACATAAAGTTCAAGTTCACTCAATAATAGTCTCGAGTCCTTAGTTTATTGGATTTAAGATTATAGTACTAATAATGATTTTATTGAATAAAATATGATTACAAACTACTAGTTTTACGACACAAATTCAAACATTTCCAATGCTATATGGTTGCATGTGTCGAGAGATTTAACTCTCAAAAAAGTTTTTGACTATTTTCCAATGATTTGTAAAGCATCACGAAACTATTTATTTCTTGCAATGGAGTATTTTTTTTTTAAAAAAAAAATCTTTTAAATTTAGGAGGATTTATACCAAACTTAACCCTAAATATATTTTTTTAATTGTTTTTAAAAGTGAAAAATATATTTTTTAAACTTTTCAAGTTTAAAAATATTTTTTACCCAAACTAAGTGATCAGACAATTTTTATTATTTAACCTTTTTAGTCGTTAGAGGGTATCTATATTTGGCATACTAAAATCAATTTTTTTAGGTTCATCTATTTTATCTCACATTTGTTAAATAACTAAATATAAAATGTTCTTTTAGCTGGAAATGCATGTGTGATTCTATAATCAAATTGACCAAATGCATCTTTATACTTTAGGATATATGCAATGTTTCACTGGACCAATAGCTTAGATTCAACTCGAAATTATAAAATTTAATCAGTGTCTAACGTAAATTGAGATTATGGCCATTATTTGTTATAGTTCTTGCGTTTTTGATTGAGTATGAATTGATGAGATCTATTAACGTCTTTTGATTTGTTGATTGATTGTATTACAAAAGTTAGATTGGGTATGATCGATCAATGGAATGTCGAAACTCATAGTTCACCTTTTGATTGAGAGGTATTTTTGGATTCCTATCCTTTATGGGTATTTAACCCTTGGAGTCAAAGATTCAAATTGTGAATTACTTCACTCGGTTGCTCTAATGAGTTTGTTGTGTTACCATTAAAGAAAACATAAATTTGATGGTTTATTAACTCTTAATTATAGTCAAAACAAGTTAATTCAATTGACATACAAATGTGTTAAAAATTGTGAGGTCACTTGAGTTGTACTACTTCCCTAATTTACAATTCTTCTATTTACTCAAAATACTTCTTTAATATATATTTTATAAATATTTTCACACTTCACCATTTACGAGTAGAAAACTCAAATATATTAAACTAAACAAACGTGATGACTTATTTAATTAATATTATTATGTTTAGGAAATGGGGATTAGGTAAATGACAATTTAGAAGGGATAAATAAAGACTTTGACTTGAACAAAATGAAAAATTACACCATTATTTTAAAAAATGAGAACAATTATCCCCAAATTTAATATTTTAAAGAAATGCAATTAAAAGTGGATATGCAATAATTGAATTGGTTTTGGAAGGATCAATTACAATAATTAAGTTAATTCAACCTACAAGTGCAAATGCAATAATTATAAACGTTTGGAAATTTAAGTTAGATTTTTTTTTAATGAAATAATTCATGTGGATATAATAATTTATTACTACTATAGTCTATAGAATAAGATAAAATCACTTTAGATTTCACTTTTGCAGTGGGTCAATGAGTTTTTTTTTCTTTTTATTTAATATTATTATTTTCCCTTTTCATTCAAATAAAAATACAATCTCTCTGTCCCTTGAGTCATTCTAGAATAAAGTTTGGCCATAATTGTTATATGAATCGTTTAGGTTATGAAATGAGGTATTTTCCTCAAATAGAGAATTATACTATCGGTTCAAAAGTTGAATGATTGAATTGTTACAAATTTTATAGAATAATACAACGAAGAGTTAAAATTTAAACAATTTAGAACATGACGAACGTAAAATTAATCATTTCAAAATTATTTTTTTAATATAAATGGAAATTTGAACTGTTAATCAATTTCAATTAAATTAATCATTTCAAAATCACTTTTTTAACCTAAATGAAAATTTGAACTTTTAGTCCATTTCAAAACTTGGTAGTTCTATTATAATAAATTATTCTATTGAAGTTTTCAAAACCAATTCAAAGTTTTAAGTTTCTAAAAAATAGTTTAGAATTTGATTTAAAGTATTTAACTTTTTTATTAAAAATAAAAAACCACGGTAAAAAATTAGAAGAAAATACAATTATTTTTTAAAATAAAAATCTAAATACGTTAACAACAATAAGGTTTAAGTCCTATTATTAAACAAAATCAAATATTTATAAATATAATATAAAGATTAAAAAAATATTAACAAATATAACAGGAAACTATAATTGAGTAAAATTTTAATCAAATTTTTAGTAGTAATAGACTGTATTATATCTATCTAAAAATATTTTTATATACTTAATTACTAACTCATATTTATTTGTTTTTACAAAAAGAAAAAGCAAAATTAAGATTTTATTTTAACTAACAATTTCGCTTCATCTATCGGTAGCCAACGGAGCACCGAAAGAACCACCGTTAGATACAATGAAATCCAAAACAGTGGAGACAATCTCATCGAAGCATACCGGCGCCGTCGTGTCCACCACCAGTCTCGGCACATCGCCCACATCAAACTCCGTACATCCGCCGTAACTTTCCAGAAGCATCTCGATGTCGCGCCACGTGGACGGCTTATGCCAGTTCGTCTGATCATCAGTGCCGCGGCTCTCCAATCTCCGCCTCCACTCCGTAAGATCAGACGGCCTGCACTCGACAATCAGAACCCGGGCGCCGGAGACGGAAGCCACGTCGGCGAGGCGGCAGAGGTGAGATCGGTGAGAAAGAGGCGTATCGACGACAACGCTGAGGCCGAGGCGGAGCTGTGTGGAGGCGAGGCGGAAAACGACGTCGTATGAGAGATCGTTGACGAGTGAGGCGGTAGTTGCGGCAGCGAGGGGAGCGGCGCAGTCCTTGACGTCGTCTTTGTCGATGAGAGGGAATTTTAGGAGAGAGGCTATGGCTTGGGCCAAAGTGCTTTTGCCGGTGCCTGGATGCCCTTTCATCGCTATTACCATTCTTCTTCTCTCTTCAATTTCTTCTCCCATTTTTCTTACTTTCAATTTTATTCATTTTGTGGACAATGCTAATTTTATTATCCTCAAACCACTGTTTGAGAATTGAACAAAAAGAAAAAAAAAAGATATTTATTCTGAGTGTAGATTTTTCTAGTGGAATTGGTTCTTTTATAATCCAACTTGCCATTTCAGCTTAGTTGTTGATTTTTTCAAGGATATAGTTCTTATTAATCTTTTGTCGCTCATACATACTAACTTATGAACTTACCTTTACTATGTTCATATAAATGATCACTTGATGGCTTATATCAATTTTTACTTTAAGTTTCACCAAAATGATTTCGATCCAATTAAGCTATCTTTTTCGTTATCTAAGGAATAAAAACACAATTTAAAAAAAATTTAAATCGTCACACCACATGGACAATTTTTCAAATGCATAATTAAAAGTGGATTGCGTTTGTATTAATACAATGTAACGTTACATTTACTTGTCGATTTTGCTTTCTATCATATTTATTTGTGCATATAATATTTAATATTTGTATTTACATATTTTAAATTTTTATTAGTTGTATTAAATTGGATTTCTATATCATGGGCACAGTTGGACACACTTACCATTTTCATCTTTCTTTCATTTTTATACTTACAAATACATGTATTGTAGAAAAGTGTATAAAATCCAAATAACAAAACAAGACAATTACGTTTGGTTTACCACTTCAAGCTCAAAATACATTTAACCAAAGTACAATGGATACCCCTACTAGTCTCCACCATCACTTACCTATTTCAAGTTTAATCTTGATATGACGAAGATCAAATATCGAGGAGAATTGAGAGTTGCATGTGAAATTTTAGTAATCATACGAGGGAGTAGAAACACACAAACCTAATTTAACCATCGTTGGAATCTTTATTGTTTATCAACAAAGGTTGTGATTTTTTGTTAACTCTTTGTCTATTTAGAAGTTTCTAATGGAATACGTCTTAACGAAAATAATATTAGAATAATATCGATGATTTATACATAAAAGAACGTAAACAATGTTTTATTGGGGTTTTTCTTTACACATCTTAGAATACCATCCACCACAAAGGCAACATGAACATGTGACGTTTAATTCTATTATGTTCTCCTTTTATCTATAGTTTCAAGGCAATATTTACTTAGATCAATGAATGATCAACCAAGGGGTAGATATTTGAATCTTCAACCTTGTGTATTGTTAAATGGAAGAAAAAAAATGTTTAAGTGAAATCTTGCAATATTACACTAATTCAATCCAAATCAAAATAACAAACTCAAAAGTAACTAAGACATTTGTTTACAAGATGTTTTAGTTATTTATTTAATTCGTTTCCTCTTTTGCTCTTGATTCATATAAGTATGCTACATAGACACTTTAACTAAGGCATTATTTATTCGATAAATTTGGTAACATTTTATGTAATGAAAATGTTTTTCATATGTCCCTAAATGTAACTAACACATTATTAGTAAACTACGTAATTCTTTGTGTCGATCTTCTCTATTGTTTTACATTATTTATTTGTCGATTCCGTTACAACATCATTCATCTACCCACACTTCTAATTCAAAGAACCAAAACACTAATTTAACTCTAAAATCAAAGGAGTTGTCCTAAGAACTCCAAAACAGTGACATCTATCCCAAAATTGAACAAATCCCTCAAAGAAAAATGGTCAAAGAAGAAGCCCATTTGAGGAGGCCCTAATAAGGAAGAACAAGAAACCAGGCCCAAGCTCCATTTCCATGGCGCCCACGACTCTTTCTCTTGTCTCTCCACATTCTGTGTATTCTTTTGTTG
The DNA here is from genome assembly GCF_000004075.3 of Cucumis sativus. NCBI lineage: Eukaryota > Viridiplantae > Streptophyta > Magnoliopsida > Cucurbitales > Cucurbitaceae > Cucumis > Cucumis sativus. The sequence goes on from NC_026658.2 coordinate 22,593,794, forward strand.
GAATTCTCCATTCTTCATCCTCACTCACTACATAAGAACCCTTTCCTCTCTCTCTCTCTCTGAGTTGGTTTCCTCCACGCAAAGCCAAACCCACTGTGTATTTTCTTTCCCCTTTTCCCCTTTTCTTTCCCCTTCTCCATCATCTCTTTTAGTCTTCTTTAACCCATCATCTCATCATCCCCACCAAACCCTCAATTCCCAAATCCGATTCCCCAAATATTTTTTTCTTTTTCTGATTCTTTCTCTCTCTGTCCATCTCTTCTTCAATCGCCGGTTTCGGCTTCTGCTTTTTTCCCTTTACGTGAGGAGAACTTTTGTCTTTCTTGCTTCTTTTTTTTTTTTCCTTTAAAGAAATTTCTGGGATTGTTTCTTGTGTGAGAATCTCTGTCTTAGACCATCGGTATGTTGCCCATTTCTTCTGTTGAATATCTTTGTTTTGTTTTTCTGTCGGTAATGTATTTGGGTTGGAATTTTGTTGCTAACTATTCGATTGATTGATTGCGAAATGATATTGTAATGAGATGATTAGTGTTTTCTTTGGTTCACGATTCATCAGGTTTGAGATTACGATGATTCATGTTCTTTATAGTCTGATTATGCTTGCTTTAGCCATACGACATCGTTTCCTCTCTTGTTAGCCATATAGTTTTACCGTTGATTGCAATTTGTATCTACTTGTTAAAAAGTCCCATTTTCTCTTTTTAGAAGTAGTGAAAGTTGATTTAGCTGGATGGTTGAAATGTCTTTAGATTCAGATACAGTGCTTTAGGTTGCGGTTTCTGGGAAAGAAAATTGTTGAAAAACATGCTTTGGTTCAAAATTCTTTACCATGTTCTTGCTTCTGTTCGTAAATCTTGATTTATTGAGCTGTTACTGTGGCTGTCTGTCTTCAAAATGGGTATCGTGTAGTTTTATGATTGTTACTTTGGCTGCATTGTGAAGTGTAGTGAGTTTGAAATTTATTGGGGGCGTTTTTTGTTTTTGAAATTATCTGTCTATCCGTTCATCATAGTTATATATGGGCTGAGGTGCGCATTTCATGGGCGGTTTAGAGGATGAAGAACCAGCCTCCAAACGTATGAAGGTATCATCGGAGAAATTGAAGGGACTGTCGAACGGTTTATCTGTGGTAGAGCCATTAGGGGGCTCTTCAAGAGATTTGATGGCTCGCCCCCTACAATCCGAAGGGGACAGTGGTGATGTTATTGGTTCAAAGGGAGTGATCAAAAGAGTTGAGTTTGTGAGAATTATAGCCAATGCATTGTATTCTCTTGGTTATAAGAAAACTGGTGCTTATTTAGAAGAGGAGTCTGGGATACCCTTACATTCTCCAGCTGTGAACGTGCTTATGCAGCAAATTCATGATGGAAAATGGGATGAAAGTGTTGAAACTTTGCATACCATTGGTCTATCAGACGAAAACATTGTCAAAGCGGCTTCTGTTTTGGTATTGGAGCAGAAATTCTTTGAGCTTGTGGAGAGGGACAAAGTCACAGAAGCTTTACGGACGCTGAGGACTGAGATTGCTCCACATCAGATTAATGAAAAAAGAATTCGTGAGCTCTCATCCTGGTTGGTTTCTCCGTCAATGAGAGCTCAAGCCAATTCATCTTGTCAACGAAGTGCAAAGGCCAAGTCTCGGACACAATTGCTGGAGGAATTACAGAAACTTCTTCCTGCATCTCTTATGATACCAGAAAAAAGATTGGAACATTTAGTTGAACGTGCCCTTTTGTTGCAACGAGATGCTTGCACTTTCCATAACTCCTTAAATAAGGAGATGTCACTGTATACAGATCATGATTGTGGGAAAAATCAGATTCCTTCTCGAACTTTACAGGTAAGAAATGTTTTTTTAAAACATTTTGGGTGAGCTTGTATCCATTTCCATTTAGTCTCTATCTTCTTGCATAGAGTTCATATTTTTTAAACTCTTTCTTATATATAGAATATTATTTTGTCAGGGTTATCTCGTGGTACAATTTAATTTGATTGCTGAAACTATATAATATAACTTTTTCGAAGTTTGGTTTCTCGTTGAAAAATTGTTGTACACTTCTTTTAAGTTAGTTACCATGTCCACACCATAGATAGAAACACTCCAGTTGGGGCACAAATTAGTGAAGAATATTAAGGATAATTATTTTGAGGTTCTATTGCTACATATCCCTTTGAGATGATCAGTGATTAAGATTTGGAAAAATAAGTTATGACCTCATTATGTGATTCCATCACTTTTTTTCAGCTCCTTGCATCCAATTGTCTTCAATTGGATTATTTAGATGCTTTCAGAAGTAAAGAAAATAGAACTGGTAAAATGCATTTATGTAACAATCAAGGGACAAATATTGTATTATAAAAATAAACTATCTACTATACTAGTATATGACCAAGGACAAAGAAGGGATCCTCTGAAAAGACAAAACTAAAACTGTGAGAATTGGCTTCAATTCTTCTACAGCTTGGTCAAAATGGTTCGAGTTGAAGCTTATCGTTTAAGTGAGCAAAATGCTGAACTTATTCATAATACTTTCCAACATCTACAAAGCCATTAATTTTCTCTCTGTGACGCATATAGTTTTTGTTTTTCTGTGGACAGTTGAGTTATAGTTTATTCTCAGCATATTCATTCATAGAACTCGATTGATATGAAATCATAATTGATGCAATGAAGCATTTTCAAGTTGGTTTCTTTCTGCTGTTAGCTGAATATTTTAGCTTTCTTGATCTGAGCAGGTGTTACAAGATCACAGTGATGAGGTTTGGTTCTTGCAATTTTCTCATAATGGAAAATACTTAGCTTCTTCGTCCAGCGACCGATCTGCAATTATATGGGAGGTAATTGTGATGATCACTTTTTAATCTCTCAAGAATAATTACATAAAATTAGTCTATAGATTGTGTGTCAAAGAAACTAGCTGGATATAGTAAATGGTGTGACAAAAGAATCTAACTAGCTATATGAAAAAAAGGGATACAGACTAACATAAAGAGTCGCAAAGAAATTAACTAGCTATAGCTTAATCCGAAAGAACAAGGCCTAAATGATAGTTACAGAAATCCTTACATACAGTTGCAGACTCCCCAAGGGAATCATTCTTGAAGATAGAATTAGTTTACAGATTATCTTTGAATGTACTTAATCTTCTTCTTTCTTTCTAAATGTAATTTTTGAGGAGGCTTCACTGACCAAGGTCGAGTTTTATGAAACAACAATGGTTTTAAGTTATTAAGATCTTGGCTTGAAGGTTTGAGCTCAGGACCTTTAAAGATATCTTCAAATATATATTCATTTGAAAATCTATTTCACACTAACTTCCATGTCTGAACGTTTTTTGTTCCATTCTTCATTTTTGTCTTTAGGTAGACTTAGATGGAAGAATTTCTTTGAAGCACAGACTGTTAGGTCATGAGCAACCAGTCTCTCTGGTCTCATGGAGTTCCGATGATAGTCAGCTACTCACGTGTGGGGTGGAGGAAGCTGTCAGGCGTTGGGATGTCACTTCGGGCGAGTGCCTCCATGTTTATGAAAAAGCTGGACTTGGACTGGTCTCTTGTGGCTGGTTTCCCGATGGAAAGCATATACTTGCAGGCGTTAACGATAAGAGTATTTGCATGTGGGAGTTAGATGGGAACGAGTTGGAAGGGTGGAAGGGTCAAAGAACTCTTAAGATATCTGATCTAGAAATAACCAACGATGGGAAGAAGATTATCAGTATCTGTAGGGATACTGCAATATTGCTACTCGACAGGGAGTTGAATGTCGATAAATTGATTGAAGAGGATCAAATAATAACTTCTTTTCAATTGTCAAAGGATAATAAGTTCTTACTAGTAAATCTTTTGAACCAAGAAATCCATCTGTGGAATTTAGAAGGCGAAGCGGAGATTGTTACAACATACACAGGTCACAAGCGCACCCGGTTTGTTATTCGGTCCTGTTTCGGAGGGCTTGACCAGGCTTTTATTGCAAGTGGCAGTGAGGACTCACTGGTACAGTTCTTAGTTTGTTCTTTTAACTTAATATACTGCAGGGACCGTCATAAATTCTCTTTTGCTCAGCTTACCTCTCTAAATTTTCGTTAACTCGCGTTTCTTGGTTATCATTGTTTTTTTTATTAAAGGATAATTCTAATTTTTTAACATTTTAATGATATTAGTTTTATGGTAACAAGAAGTTGATATATTACCCTCACGAGAACATACTAAATGTCACATTAGTTTTCCACTACATTAAACACAACCATACAACATATCAAGATGTCGTGTCTGCCATAGGGTAGAATGATGTTTCTTTTGCTATTTTGTGGCAAGTTCAGCTCGAGAGGAAGAGTATAATTTTTTTGAGGAGGTTTGGAAGGGTCAACGATGTGAGATTTTATGCTTCTCTATGGGTGTTCTTAATAAGATTTCTAAGGAAGGGTATAACTTGTGGGGTGGGTTGGGGATCGAACCTCTAATCTCTAAGGAAAAGATCATGTGAATTAAGGTTAAGCTAAACTCACATTGACATATCATTTTTGGATTGGAATCTGTTTTTATAGATAGTTTGAGGTTTTTTGTTCATGCCTTTGTACATTCTTTTATTTCTTTTTAGTTAGAGCTCAGTTTCAGTTTTGACGAAGGTTGTTGGTTCATGGATTGTGGCAGGTATACATATGGCACAGAGGGACAGGGGAGGTTATAGAGGCATTGGCAGGACACTCAGGGTCTGTAAACTGCGTGAGCTGGAATCCTACAAATCCTCACATGTTGGCATCGGCGAGTGACGACCATACGATTAGAATATGGGGATTAAGGGAGCTGGATGATGTTGTTAAGTTCAAAAATACTGAACAACACAGTAGTAGTAATGGTAATGGTGTCCATTATACCAATGGGGGAACATCTTGAACAAAACAAAGCAAGAAAACAAAAAGCTTCCTTCTTTTCTTCACACCCATTTGTAACTCTTTTTTTCTTTCTTTTTATAGTTGGCTCTGCTATTATGTAAATACTTCCTTCAGTTGCTTCTTCCCAAGTTGACATTCAAAGTTGTTCAATGTGCATCATGAAGTCATTCTCCATTAATAAAAATGCTCAGTTCATTCAACACCCTTTCTCTTTTTTTGGCTATATTTTACAAGTAATTTACAACTCAATTTTTGGTTATGTTTGTAGTCCATATTTTTGAAGCTTTGAGTGTGTGAAGTATGATAGGTTTTCGTGGCATCGTAATGGATTCCTTCATCCATCACATTAACAATCTTCGAAACAAATGTTAAGTTTAATATATGATGAGATCCAATCCAAGACACTGCAGGTTCGTGTGTGTGTGTGTGAGGCAGAATGTATTTCATTTGTAAACTATGACAAAATTGTGTTATCCATCAATGTCTTGAACCTTAGACTTTGACATATTGTATAATTAATAAATTATAGGAGAGTTGTTATGGATAACAAACAAAAAATAAAGCTATAAAATATAACAAAAAATTTTAAATGGACTCAGGAGAGGTTGATAGATTTTATTCTAGTTTGTAAATAGTTTCAATATTGAGTAATTTATGTAAATGTAACAAAATCTAAAATATTTATGACACATGACAAAATAAGAAAAGTCACACTCGCGATCATTTTTCATAAATTCTACATGCCTTTGTGATTTATATTTTCTTTGAGATTTATACTTTTGGGCTAACATATATGCTACATAAATTTTTTTCCCTAAAAACATAAAGATTAGAAAAGTTGCTATTAATGGAAATCTCAAAATTTAAAATCTCTTCCTGTGTTCATTTTTTTTCTTGGATTTCGACCGCTTACTTCCTTCTTTCATTCGAAATCCTATAGAAAGCTTGAAAACTATTTGAAACCATCAATTCATCAAAGAATTCAAAAGGGAGCATTGTTGATATTATAATAAAGATAAAATCATGAAATTACACTAAAGAATTCAAAACTTATATACATCTTAGCAAAATATGCATCAATGAGTTCGTCTACTCAAATCGGTGAGTTTTTCAAGTTCTTCGTACATTTGAGATTCATTTGAGCTCTTCTCATCTCTTGTTTGTAAGAAAAAATTTATCTCTCTCATTGTGTTTGTCTAATCGGCTTCTCCTCTCTCAATCTCTAATAAAACCCAAAAGATGAAGATTCAAATAATTGTAAAAATATTATAATTAAATTATAAAATTCAAATTCAAATTGTTATTAAAAATATATATTATGTATTATTTAATAAATAGTTTAAAATATAAAATATTTGAAACTATTGTATATAATAAATTGTTTAAAATATAACAAATTCAAATTCAAATTAGCTATTGCCATTATTTTAGGGATTAGATTGGGGAATTGTTGAAAATCCCCCAATTTTTTAGGAGAAATATTTATTAAACATAAGTTGTATGAATTAAATAAATAAATGTTAATTAATTTGATTTAAATACTAAAAATCTAAAAATTGGTTATGAATTATAGGCATATATTTAAAAGATATTGAGAAAATATTGTCAATCCCAAAAATATCATAAATTAGTTAATATTTTGCAAAACTGATTGCAGTTTGCAACTATACTATATTTGTGACGGTATGATATTTGGTCTCATTATTTGTATCATGCAAATACACCGTATCTGTAAAACAAATATTATACTTCTTGAGTTAGACATGCATAGCAAGGGTGATTGGAAATAAAACGTCTAATTAAAATAAATATGAATATTAGCATAATTAAAAAACACGAAGTGAAAAAATAATTATTCGATACAAGAGGCACATTAAATTATTTTTTTAATAAAAATCAACTAAAATAAGTGTATAATCATAATTAGCATGATTGGAGGGATGAAATATTTCTCATAACCATTTTTTATATTAATCATACGTACTATTTATTAATTAATATATTTTTTAAAATAATTTAAAATATAAATCATACGAAAAATACTCAATTAGTGATTGTCATTATTTTAGGTATTAGATTTCATAATATTTGAATTCAAAATATTATGAAATCTAATGAATAAAGAACATTTGAAAATCTTTTAGCATTTTTTAGGGAAATCTTTGTTAAACATCTTTTATGAATTAAATAAATAAATGTTAATTAATTTGATTTAAATACTAAAAATTCAAAAAATTATTATGAATTATAGACATATATTTAGGGGACATTGGAAAAATTTTATCAATCCTGAAAATATCATAGTTAATATTTTCCAAAACTGATTGTAGTTTACAAATACACTATATGTGATATTTGACATCATTATTTGCATGCAAATACACTGCAAAAAAACACGTATTATCCTACATAAATAGTATAAAACGGTAAATTTTTTTTTTTGATACATTGTGTGTAGGTTGCTGTGTATTTACTTCATTGTTCAAACACGTTGTATTTTTTACCGACCCAGCAGGTGCATAATCAACAACCACAACAAAATCATTGTCAGAAAATTTCGACATAATCAACATAAGTCGACAAACGCCTTTGTCTTCAACAATCTGAATAAGGTTTGAACTATTGCATTCGTTCCAATAAAGATTAATGCGACACACAAAAATATCTAAAGATGGAAAAAGTCTATCTTGAATGCACTGTAAGAATACTTGAAATGAAGATGAGCATGAAACAAATACATTAACCACATGATAGTCAATATATTGAGAAAATTCTATTCATCTACCATAAAAAAGAGACTTCACACGTTGCATTGCCATTAGAAGAAACGATAGAGGATAAATGTAAAGTAATTGAAAGACAGACGAACAATAAAGTCGACAGCTGCCATCAAAGCATTCCAAAACATGTGTAGAATAAATATTTATTACAATATATATAATCCGAAAACAATTAAAGATGAATATGAAAAATTGTGAATTTGTATGATATCTTTAGATATTAGTAAGAATTAACCAAACCTTAAGAAACGTACGATGAAATAAATTATATAATGAATTGCTATATGAAAAATTATGTATTTATAAGATATAATAACATGTTATTAAGAATTAAACAAAGGTTATGAAACGGACCTTGAAGGAATAATATTATCAATGATTTGAATTTATGGTGTGAATTAAAAAGTATGAAATAAATAGATATTATTAAAAATAATTTGTTAAACTTTTGATGTACAAATATGATATTTTCTTATAAATTGAAGGCATGAATCTAACATACATTGGTTAAATGAGATCAATCTGAAACATAAATATCTATTTAATGTTTATTATAAAATTGAATGATATGCAAATACACTTTAATCGTAATTATGTGTTATATTCTATTATTTTACGCTGCACAAATACAATCTAATTGAAAAAAATGATTTTCAAACTATCAAGGGGTAAAATTGATTGAAAATTTGTCAAAAAAAATCTACCTCATGCGATTTTGCTAAAAATCAAATTATATTTAAAATTTGTTATTTTCCAAATTGTACTATATTATTTTGTCATTTTCACGGTTATCTCTATATTTTTTTGCGATTATTTAACTCGAGCCATCTTAGTGCAATTAAAGCCCAAGATTGAATAACTAAAGGCAAAAGTGTTTCATCCTGAAAAATCTCGAGGCAATGTATGCCCGAGATCGAACAAAATAAAGATAGAATTCTTTCACTCTGGGTCATTTTGGTGCCACTAAAGCTGAACATTCAATAACTAATATAAAGAATTCTTTCATATAAAAGTATTGTATAATCAAGATCGAATGAATTAAAGGCATAATTTTTCATCCTGGGACATCTCAGTGTAACTAAGGGCCGATATCGTGTAGATCTACACTTCTGTCTTTCATCTTAAGTCATCTTTGTACATTGTATGTTCGATATCAAATGAATTAAAGTTAGAATTCTTTCATCTTGGGGCATCATGATGCATGATATGCTCGAGATCGTGTATTAAAATTTATAGGATTAAAAAAAAAATATAGCAAATTGGCAAAATATTTACTGTATATAGAACAAATTTAAAAAAGAAAAAAGCACACATGTCTACAATGAGAAATACAAAAAATGTCTCAACCAACACGCGATTAATATGCTACATGCATGCGTGTAATTCTTCTTCTAAACAATCATACATGATACGAGATTGTATAGGTAATATCAATACCAACTACATGTGCGTGCGTAATTCTTCTTTCTAAACGATCATGATACGCGATCATGTATCACGTGTAAGAAATGATACACGATTGTTCTTTTTAACAATGAGAAAAATGTTTTGTGTAATTCTTTTTTTAAATGATCATGTAGGAAAAGATACACGATCGTGTAGAAAAAGATACACGATTGTGAAAGAAATGGTACACAATCATGTAGTTTTTTTAACGATGAAAAAAATGCTTTCTGTAATTCTTCTTCTGAACGATCATGATACGTGATCGTGTAAGAAAGGATACACAATCGTGTAAGAAATTATACACAATCGTGTAGTTCTTTTTAACGATGAAAAAAATGCTTCAAATCTAAACGATCTGTTGATTAGGTAAGCGATCAATTAGATCATATCAAAGTGATATTTAAACGATCTTGATATTATAGAAAATAAGTTGTAAAAAAAAACAGAATATGAATAAAGAACGGAAGAAAAAGAAGATGAATAAAAATAGAAGAAAGAAAATATGGAAAATGGCAAAGAAGAAGAAGAAAGACAAGTGATCGATCACAGTACTAAAAGCAAATCTATAATTTATGAAAATTTTCTACCAGTTTCATGAACTTTTTAATTTTGTTACACTAGACCGTGAATATTTTGGTGTTTTGTTATATTTATGAAAATTTACCTATATTTATTTTAATGTTTATATATTTAAAAAATAAAAGTAAAACATAATTAAAAATCAAACTCCTTTTAATTTAAAGAACAAAACCAAATTGAAAACTGAACCAAACCGAATAGTTCTTAGTTTTTTTAAAAAATACAAAACCGAATTGAACCGTTTCCAGCCCTATCATACCTAGTACAGTAAAATTGTATGATAGACAATGATCGACCATCATCGACATATTCTATTTCTATATTTATAAATATTTTATCCTTTTTTTTCTTTGTCGATAAAACTATAAAAAACAAAAAACAAAAAACATTAAACTTGAATTGGCTACACATTTATTAAAACCAAGAAACAAAAAATCATAAAAATTACTAAACGCTTGTATTTATAAATACAAAAGCATAAATGTTATCAAATATACGATAGATTTTATATTTAATATTTGATATGTCATTCAACTTAAATGTGGGAATGATCCCAAAGTTAATGCCATGTTCACTATTTTCTTTTATACATATAATTGAATTATGTTTAAAAAGATTCAATATCTAAATATAAATACTAAGGATAGGAAGTTTAGAAAATATAAAATAAGTCATGGACACAAAACGACACAAATCAAAAGTTTAGATACCCAGGTATCGTTGAAAGTTTTTTAAAAAGTACTTTATCGATAAGTTGTATGATGTAGAAAAAACTATAATTCAAGGTTTTGACATCTTGGTAAAAAATATATGTTTTAACCAATTGAGTTATAGTCATGTCGTTAAACGTACGCACGTGTGTATATATTATATCAAGTACATAATTTTAAAGTTGAATGATTTAAGACTCCATTTAATATCGTTTTTTTTTTAAATTTATGCTAATTTCCTCCCAACTTCTTAATTATAGTTTAAAGATTTGTTACTTAAACACTTCAATTTATAGTATGAAAACTACAGTTTCCCCCCAAAATTTGGATAGGTTTTTGAAAACAATTAATAAAAAGTAGATATCAACATATAAAATTTAAAGATTATCAAACAAAACCTAAAATTTTAGTTTAAATTTATAGAAAGTAAGTAAGTCATTTAAAAAATTGCGTAAAAAATAACTATGATGGCGCGAAGATTTTACAACTTTCAGTATCAATATATTCAGTATGTACTTAAATTTTAACGAAGAAGTGATTAACTTTCAACTAGGAACGTATATAAATTAAACCAAATCAAGTAATCAAATATTAATTTGGAATATCATGCATTAAACAATAAAAAGAAAAAAGAAATTATTTTGGAGTTAAATATATGAAATTTGAGATTTGAAAATACAACAAATATATAAAAAAAATCAATAAATTAAAAAATAAAAAAAAAGTGAAAATAAAAAAGGATAAATAATGAAGTATTTTAGAAGTTTTGAAGTAATGGTAAAAAATTTAAATTGGTTAAAGCGAAAAGCTTTGAACGAAATAATGAAAAAGAAGAGTGACGAATGTCAATCTAAAGCTATAAAGGAAGAATAGAACAGTTGCTTAGTTTTTCGTTTCGGCCATTTATGTGAAGGCCCAAACCAAGAACGAAGCAGGCCTCCCATGGCGGCCATGTTTCCATTTTTCTCTGTGTTTTCAACTCTCTCTTTCGCTCTATACGAAAACCTTTTGAAGCGGTTTCCTCCTCTAACCAAACACAAATCCACTGAGCTTCTCTTCTTCCAAGTTCCAACCCACACAAATGCTACCGACTCTTCCTTTTTCCTTCTTCATTCTATAACTATAACCCAATTCATCAATTCCAATAAATATTTTATCATTTTTGAGTCTGACCCTTCTCACTCCATCTTCTTCTTAACTCTTCTTTTTTCCTTTCTTTTATCTTCCTCCATTATTGCTCTCTCCTCTTCCTCCTCAAAATTCCCCCTCCTCTTCCTTTTCTTATTGTTTTTTTCTTTCTTTCTGGGGTTGCTTTATTTTTCCAGAATCTTGCCTTCGATCATCGGTTGGTTGATAATCTACTTGGTTGGTTCATGGTTGTGTAATTCTTAGGCAAGGATTTCCCCATTATTGTTTCTTTTATTGATTTGGAAGGGTGCTTCAATTCCTTGTTTTTGTTGTTGTTTGGATTTTGGATTTGTTGTGATTAGTTGATTCACTGATTATTATTGCACTGCCAACTGGAAATGCAGGAAATCTAGTTGATGAACTTCAAATAATGTTTGTTTTTAAGTCAAAGTGATGAGAACTTTGGGCCTTTTGCCGCATGTTAGATTGCTGCTTGCTTGCTTAAGATAGTGTTTTCATATGAGTTCTCTTGTGTTTTGTATTTTTGTAATTTTGTTTGTGGAAATGGATTGGTTGAATTGTTTGAGCAAATGTATTGGAGTAGTTTGAGATATTTGTTGCTTATTGGAAGTGAAGTTGTTGAGGGGAAATTATATGAATGAAATGGAAGTTTAACTCTTTTTGTTAAGATGGGATCCTTTTAATGATTGTTTGTGAACATGGTAATTTTCATGTGTTTGAAATCATTGCATTGCAGTTGCAGCAAATAGTTGCAGTTTAGTGAAGAAGGCTTGATGGAGCTGTATTATTCAGTTCAGTTGGCAAGCAACCATTTTAAAAGATCAATGGTTTATGCTGGTTTGATAGGACGTTGATCTTTCAGACAGTCGTAGAAATCTCAACTGAAAACCAATAACTTGAAATCTGATGATAGCATATTTGGAAATTGATGAATATTCACGTTTAGAGAGGGTGTTTGTTTTCATATGTTCATGTTCATATGTTCGTATGTTCTCTGTTATTAGTTTTTTCTCTCTTTATTATGGAAGAGGCACTAGGTCCAAACTTTTGACTCTTTTAGTTTTAGGAATGTGCTCTTTTGGAATCATTTAGCTAATTTGATTGTTTAAAAGTAAAACGGAAATTGATTTGACATTTGTTCAATTATGTAGATATATATGGACTGAGCTAAACCTTTCATGGGAGGTGTGGAGGATGAAGAACCAGCCTTGAAACGCATGAAAGTAGCCTCTACAGAGTTAAGGGGTCTTTCCAACGGTTCATCCATTTTAGAGCGTGTAGGGGGTTCTTCTAGGGAATTGATGGCCAGACCCCTACCGTCTGAAGGAGATAATCGCAAGGTTATTGGTTCGAGAGGAGTTATTAGAAAAGATGAGTTTGTGAGAATAATTGCTAATGCATTATATTCCCTTGGTTACAAGAAGAGCAGCGCTCTCCTTGAGGAAGAGTCCGGAATACCCCTGCATTCTTCTACTGTAAATATATTTATGCAACACATTCTTGATGGAAATTGGGATGAAAGCATTAATACATTACGTAAAATTGGTCTATCAAATGAAAGCATGGTTAAATCTGCCTCCATTTTGATACTAGAGCAGAAATATTTGGAGCTTTTACAAGCTGATAGGGTCATGGAAGCTTTGAAGACATTGAGGACTGAGATAGCTCCCCTTTCTATTAACAACAATAGAATACACGAACTTTCATCCTTCATCATGTCTCCTTCACTGGGTGGTTTAATTGGTTCACCTGGTGAAGAGCATTTGAGAGCTAAGTCTCGGGCAAAATTGCTGGAGGAATTGCAGAAGCTTCTTCCACCGGCAATTATGATTCCTGAAAATAGGTTGGAACATTTAGTCGAACAGGCTCTTTTGTTGCAACGAGACTCTTGTGTTTATCACAATGCTTCAGATCAAGAAATGTCATTGTATACAGATCATACTTGTGGGAAAAATAAGATACCTTCTCAAACTTTGCAGGTGAGAAATGGTTGTTTTTACTTCAAGCAAAAACAATGCACATGCATCCTAGCTCTTAATACTTTTTCGTTTTGTTTTTTCTCCTATCATATAAGAAGCTATGAGTTTCAACTTAAGAAGAGATAAGTTGTGGCATGGGAAGCTCTCCGCTGAATTTGATATTTAATCAGTTATTTACTTAAGAAGTACAGTTCTTTAACAAATTGGATTCTATCATCATATCATGTCATAATACTACAAATGTATTTGGATCTGTTTGGCTGAATCTAGTATTTTTGCATTTATTATGTCTCGTGCAGGTGTTACAAGCACATAGTGATGAAATTTGGTTCTTGCAATTTTCTCATAATGGGAAGTACTTAGCTTCATCATCTAGTGATCTATCTGCAATCATATGGGAGGTATACTCACTATCACTATCACTTTATCAATATTCTGGTTTAAGTGAACTATGTTCATTTGGATTGTTGTAATTACTCTTCATTTGCTCTGATGGTCTTGCAAACGCTTGTATGGTTTGACCTGCAGAAATCTTTATGATCCTACCATCCCAGTTGAGAAATATTTACCCAAATGATGTGATTATGATTGTGATTAGTATTTTTGAACATTTGTAAGTATTTGGGTCAACTGATGCACACATTAGATAGATCTAAGCTAATCAAAGGTGACAACTGGTTGACTCTATGATATTTGATTACTCGAAAACTTGTTAGATTTTAATACTTCGAGTATGTGGCCAACATAGGATTTGAACTAATTTCCTTGGGGTACGTTAATTTTTTTCTCTTGCTTCATTGACCACTGGGTCCATGGTGATTAGATGAATGGAAATGAAAAACGTACCCCACGGCTACGTGAAGAGTATAGTTTCCAAGAGAGGTAACTTCATTAATACATTAATGAAGGCTACATGAAGAAGATATCCTTTCATCGAAGTCGTTAGTTCTATGACCATTTCTTGATTAGGTGTTTCAACAAACCTCTCCCTTTTCTTTAGAACTACACACATCAAGCTTATGAAGTTTGGTAAAATTTACTCTCCTCTTGAGAATTTAATTTCAGAACCAATTTTACTTGAGAGTTATCTACGTTAGTGATATATAATTAAATTTGCCTTCAACCACCGGCTTAAACTTTTGGGTGAATTGGTGGTTTAATATGGTATCAGAACAGGTCGTTCAGGGAGGAGTGTTCAAGCCTCTTCATTGTTGTTTCCTTCCCAATTAAAATTGATTTTCACTTGTTGGACCTTTCAAATATTTCAAGTCTACAAGTGAGGGAAGTGTTAGTGATATATAATTAAATTTTCCTTCAACCACCCGCTTAAGCTTTTGGGTGAATTGGTGGTTTAATAATCTATATGTTCAGATTGGGTTTACATCCACTCATCAATAGCCCTTGTAAATATTTGAATCATTTGTATGGCTTGAAACTAAGACATAAGTCATTAAAGTCGGTGATTGAAATTTTCTACTATGCCATTATTCGCCATTGTTGGAAAATTTGAAGACAATATCTTTGGTGGTTCAGTTCTATCTACTATGCCATTATTTGCCATTGACTGGTGTGTGGCTTAAAGTTATGCAGTAGTTTTGTTGTAGTCTCTGGACTTTCCTTTGGGCGTTGGACCAATTTGGAAATAAACTTTGGATTAGTTTATTGTATTTGAGTTATGTAGTCTTTCAGTCTACATCTAATTATCCATATGATTGTGGCATGGGGAAATTTGAGTTTAGATTGCGACTTGTGTGTCTCTAATTTTTTTTTAGACTCAATTCACACCGATAGTCGCCTCCGCTGAAAGATGCTTTGCGGCAAAAGGTCTTGCATTTTATCAAATATTGTTTAACTAAATTGACAATAGACATCTCTTGGAGTAAACTAAAAGCATCTAATTGAAGTAGTAACTTGGTTTATATTTTAGGAGAAAATTGCTCGAAAAATATATGATTTACTGTACTGTCTCATTTGCTTTGCAACAAAGTATGTACCAGTTTGGATAGACTAGAGAGGGATCCAAAAGTGGTTTCCTTTTTCCTACTAATAAGAGAACATTCAACTTTTCCAAACCAAAACATCATTTCAATTCCATATGATAACTTTATCACGAGGTGTTTTAACCATGCGACTCAGGCCAATATCTCATGCATTCAAATATCACCAAGTACCCTGTGAATCATTGCCACATTTGGTATCTTCTGTGCCTATCTAATCTGTGGGTACCTGTTTTCTGTAGGTAAACTCCAATGGTAAGGTCTCTCTAAAGCATAAACTATCTGGTCACGAAAAACCTGTCTCCTTGGTTTCATGGAGTCCCGACGATAGTCAGCTGCTAACCTGTGGGGTGGAGGAGGCTATTAGGCTGTGGGATGTTTCTTCCGGCAAGTGCCTCCATGTTTATGAAAAGGCTGGCGCTAGGTTGGTTTCTTGTGGATGGTTTCCTGATGGGAAGTCTATACTAGCTGGTATTAATGACAAAAGTATCTGCATGTGGGCTTTAGATGGCAAAGAGTTAGATTCTTGGAAAGGGCAACGGATTTTGAAGATATCAGATTTAGAAATAACAGATGATGGGAAGAAAATTATTACTATATGCAGAGAAAATGCAATTTTGCTTCTCGATAGGGAGGCAAAAATTGATAAATGGATTGAAGAAGATCAAATAATAACTTCTTTTAGGTTGTCCAAGGATAATAAGTTCTTGCTGGTTAATCTTCTGAATCAAGAAATCCATCTATGGAGTTTAGTAGGTGAACCTAATCTTGTATCAAAGTATAAAGGTCATAGGCGCACACGGTTTGTTATCCGGTCTTGTTTTGGAGGACTTGAGGAAGCTTTTATTGCAAGTGGTAGTGAGGATTCACAGGTGTGCAAATCCTTTTGTCCTTCTAAAATCGTGAATACTTCCTTTCTATATTGAGCCTAGATTTTTATTTTATTTTTATCTACAACGTTATGTTTGGATGAGTATGCCAGCAGCATGTCAATGTTTGGGCACTAAACATCTTGGGGATGCGGAAGCATGGATGCTTTATGTTGATTTATTTTTAGTTGTAAAAGAAATTTCTTTGAGATGTATAAATCTGGACAGCTTCCTTACAAGGGAGAAGTCTGTATTTGTGCATTTGTGTTTGAATAGAGCGATGCTAGTTGAACAAAGAACGACTTTGGTGACGTAGTTAAATTGAGAACGTAAATCTCCTCAGGATCTTGAGTTTCTCCTTTCCTAAACTGTTTAAATACCCTTTTTTATGCCCTAATTGATGGTTCTTCCTTGCTGTCTGTAGGTATATATATGGCACAGAGGATCCGGGGAGCTTATAGAATCGTTACCTGGTCACTCTGGTTCAGTTAATTGTGTGAGCTGGAATCCTACAAACCCGCACATGCTGGCATCGGCCAGTGATGACCATACGATTAGAATATGGGGGTTAAAGGGACTAAACATAAAACGGAATAATGCATACAGTAATGGTGTCCACTATTGCAATGGTGGAACTGGAACTTAATGAGAGGACTCACTGCCATTCCCCGGTTATTATTCTTTTCTTCCCTCTCTGACAGTTGCTCCTGTAAATACTTACTACAGTCACTTTTCTAAGATTCATGTTAAATCTGAATCAAGAAGTTTATTTCTTAAATGAATAAGTTATTTCAATGGTACTTGTCTCACTTTATTTCGCCTACTTCATGCATCACAGATCTTAGGTAGCTTAGGCATCTAGAATACTATGGTTGTTTGTCGGGTTTGAGATGGCTTGCTGAGCAATAATTCAATGCTTCGGCAGCTATTATCCATTGTTGTTTGCAGTGAGCACTGAAATATGCTTTCATGTGCTTCATTTTCTGGTGTGAAACTTGATTGAGATCCTTTGGAATTATCAAACGTATTATCTACTCCTAGCTTGGTTTTTTCTCGTTTCTCTGCACTTAAATGTGTTTCTTTGATCTTCAATGAATTACTTGGAAGCATTTTACTTTTTCTTATCTTCTTTTAAGGTGTTATTATATTACTTTTCATTCCTACCCCTCCTTGGATTGCTCTTCACTTCCTTCCAAACCTCCCTTGAATTTTAACTTGGGACTAGATGACAATAGGCAACTTCTGGAAAAAGTGGTACACACCTCATATTATTTCTTGTGCTCAACTCTACTGAGATAAGGACAACAGAACTTTCATCTGTCTCTACAATACTATGATATTGTTCCATTCATGTATAAACTTTGCATTTGGAACCACCCAGAAAATCTCAAACCAATGGCGATAATTATCTTCATTTATATACTTATTATCATTTCTACATACGTTGGATTTATTTGCACTTCTAACGCTCCATTTTCTTTTGGACTTTGCCCAATGGCCAATCCAGCTGTTTAGAATTAATTAAGTCTTTCACACGAGGCTCAATTAAAGGGCATGGTAATATTCCAAATCTTTAGGCTCAAGTCACTCCTTGATAGGCAGTTGGATTTGGAATATAAAATTGCTGTTATCACGTCATAGAAAATTTAGTGAAAATAATTATCATCTACCATAGTTGACTTCGTTGTTTGTTTGACTTCTTCTAATTGCATCTACTTGAGTTTTTTTTTTCCTGTCCAAATTCATTTTCATATTTATAAAAGCTGGGTCTTGCTGGTTGCATTATGAAGAAAGAGTGTCCCATCTCTTGTTCTAAGGTAATATCTAATGTCTTGTAGTCATTGCTTTAAATTTTATCTTAGTTTCTGAATAAAGTTTGTATTTGGAGACCTTCCTCAAACTTGATTTGTTTGTTTTTATGGGTGACTTCCTTTTTTTTCAAAAAGAATAACATTACCTCTTAATATACAAACCATAACTATGAAGGTGTAAGCAGTGGTTTTAATCTCTTCATTTGTAGGTTTTGATAATGACTCTTACCACCATCACTGTCCTCAATATCTTGCTTCTATTGCGCTGCCTACATGAGTTGCACCACCTAATATTTGATAGGAACAAAGAGAATATGGATACAATTTCTCAATCAACTCTGTATACTATAATATTTTGAAGGAAAGGAAACTAAAAAATCTTTGTGTTATAACTGTTGTGATTTATTAGAAAAAAAATATGCTAGAATTAACTATGGAAGAAAAGAATAATTGTATTTATATCATCACATTTTATTTAGTTTAGACTTTGGACTATTGACATTTTATTTAAGATTTTGGAATTTGAGAAAATATAATAAAACCTACGTTTAAATATTATTATGGTTTTACCTTCGCCATATTCATATAAATCATTTTATTCAATCTAAAATTTAGCAGGACAGTTTTTTTCTTTTTCTTTTTCGAGAAAGCATGACACTTCACTTCATTCACTTTCTTAAAACGTAGTTATATATAAATCTATACTATTTAAGAGTGGCTATGAGAATAAATATTTGTTTTTCCCCTTTTGCCTTTAGTGATTGATTATAGAGTTATATGCTGTAATTTTACATTTAAATAATATAATGAATTAGAAAAAACTAGCTATACCTCACCTAACTAGTTTTTTTTTTTTTAAGATTCCTATTTATTTTGGATAGTTTTAATGGATATCAATTTTAGGGATACAATAATTGTGTGTGTATAGCAACATATTTAAAAAATTACAAGTATATATATGATAAGTAAATATTTGTAATACCGTATATACGTGATAAACTTCTATGTTGATAGACTATCGACAAGTTTTGTTATCTTTGTAATTTTTTTTAAAAAAATATTGCTATATTTTCTAATATTTTGGATCTAATTGTTATATTTGTAATTGTTCAACTTTCACAAATCTGAAAAAATTCACGTGTAAATTAATCTTTTATCAAAAAAATTTTTTTGACTACTTTGCTGTCTTTTTCTTAGAAATTTTTAATTCAAATAGTCATATTATTTTTAAAATTTTTAGTTATTCATGAAATGATGCAACCATTCATAATTGAGAAGACACAATGTAGGTGCATGAAAAGTT
This sequence comes from Cucumis sativus, assembly GCF_000004075.3. Taxonomy (NCBI): domain Eukaryota; kingdom Viridiplantae; phylum Streptophyta; class Magnoliopsida; order Cucurbitales; family Cucurbitaceae; genus Cucumis; species Cucumis sativus. Next base: position 22,613,309 of record NC_026658.2, read on the forward strand.
ACATACCATTTTATATCCAACAACTTAACACATAACTCTCACAATACCACATTCCAAAGATGCTGGATCAGTCATATATCTTTAATTTGACAACAAAATAATAGGATAAAAGATAGAGATAGAGAGAAAAAGCACTCAAAGTCACACAGTTTGGTAAATGAAATTGAAAAGGGAAAGGTTAGATTACAGCTTTCCAATTTAAAGATATAAAAGAGAGAACATAATTTAGAAATGTGTAGATTTATTTGGAGTGAAAACAAAGAAGAAAATGATAGGTTATTGCTACTTCTTTAATATTAACCATCTAATAGAACAAGTGACCCAACCAATGGAACCAAGAATTAATGTACAATATATGTTGTCTATATGGTTCCCATTTCCAATTATATATCCAACTTCTATGCTACTACTAATAGCATATCAAAATATACAAAAATCTGCAAAATAAAATAAATAAAGAATGAAAAGATTTGTATGATAATTCACTCTACCTGTGTATATATTTTTGCATGATTAATAATAGTTCCAATTATATATATATGATACATTTTCAAATATATAGTATAACTCTCTATAACTCATTTAAGTTTATTTACGTGTAAATAGTTTTAAGTTCTTTTACTATTCATAACAATTATTCATCATACAACAAACGTAAAGTTGACGAGACTCGAGTCTCCGAAGCTACACGAAATCCAACCGATGCCCTACGTTTTAACTTTATTAAAATATATAGAGGATATGAAATTTGTGATTAAATGGATGAAAATTGACACAAAAGACAAAGTATCTCTTAAATGAGTTATTTTAGAAAAGAATATACATATATTAAAAAAGAAATATATCCAAGGTGTAAAATGATGCACACGAGATAGTAAGAGTTAGGAGTGTGCATGGACTACACGTCCACGTGTATAATTGTGTAGTCCAACTTCCCTCCATATGCATTCCTCATTCCTCTATCTCCTCTTTCACTAAACAAATAAAAGCCACTCACACCCTCTTTTCTTTTTCTTTTTCTTTTTCTTTTAAATTTGTTATCAAAATAACAACAAATAAACAAATAAGTACAAACATTTTTTTTCTCCACCACCCACAAAAGCACTCTCTCTCTTTTACAAGAATCTGCTCTGATTCCAAACTACATTACTATAAATCATTCCCTAGATTTGTCCCTTCCTAAACGCATAAACCCTATAAATACCCTCTCTCCTTTCTTCTTCTTCCTCATCATCCATCCATCCGCCTTTTCCTTTCTTCTCATTCCCTCTTGCCAAAATTATGGTAGTAATTGCCTTGCAAATGGCTCCTCCTTCTTCTCCTTTCTCCCAGCACCTCGACGGAGCCGTTTGTCGTCGTTGTGTGTATTGGGAAAATGGCGGTGACGACGACGACGACGACGATAGAGTTGATGTTGCGCCTGCTGCTTGATTATTAACTATTACTAACACTTGCATTATTATGGGAGGAGTGGGGTTTTTGGGTTTTGGGTTTTGGGTTTTGGGCAAAAATATTATACTAGTTAGGGTATGGTGATGGGATGATATATAATAGGAAATGTTAGTTTAAAAACTCTTACTATTTTATGTTTCTCTCACTGGTCTTGTGTAACCCTAATTTTCTTTTTTTGGAGGGTTTAATATATACCCTTTTCTTACCTACTATATATATTGTTTATACATCCTACTTAATCATAAAAGAAGTACTTAATTAAATTACTTCCATGTTTAGTAATCTTTCTTAATTTCGATATTCACCTATCTATCCATTCATTTTGAAATTAAAGTATGTATTTGAAAAAAAAGTATAAAATTACGATGATTTTCACTAGATTTTTTTTAATAGAAAAAAAGGAGTTTTGTAAATTATTTTGATCTCTCTTAAAACTTATATAATAATCTAAAACATTATGTAACTTTACCCATTTTCTCTCTTTACTAATAATAATAAATAAAATAAATAACACAAAGCAACAACATTATTTGAGATTTTTTTCACTGCATGCATGGCTTTAGTTAAGGGAAATTTCAAGTAAACAATTTTATATTTTGCTGACTAAAAAGTTCACACAAGAAATCAAACCTCAATGATTAGTCAATCAGCTTACCATAAAACAAAAGATTATTTAAATAGACTCACTTTAAGTTTATATTTTTCCATAAATGTGTGTGTGTGTATATATAGGTTTGCAGTTTAATTAGTTCTTAAACTCGATTATATTAACTATTAAGCTTTATATTTGTTATCTCAGATCTAATAATGTAATATATTAACTATATTATTTTGCTAGTTTATTTGTAAATTGTTCCAAAATTTTTAATTTTTCAACTAATTAAGAAAATTCAAATTTTTATAAGGAGTAAATTTATTGAATTATCTATAAACCTTGTCAGCTTTTTTTTTTTTTTAATACTTATTCTATTATTTCATAAAGGTATTGCAATATTATATTGTTGAGACATTTTCCCAAGCTTTTTTAAAAAAAAAACTATATGTCCTTAATTTAGAAAAAAAAATTAGGAGCTCTTCCAAATATAACATAATTAGTTTTATAAATTAAGTCCAGGACATATCATTTTTGTCCAAAAATGACAAAATTCAAGTCTACCCCACATTTGGAAAATGCAAAATTACAAAATTACTCTCTAGAACTATAAACATTTTTACGCATTATTTGATGTGTTGTTGATACACTTGATGTGTTTTTTAAACACTTGTTATTCTTGCTGATACACTCGATAAACTAAATAACACTTGATACACATAATTTGTTTGATATACTTGATATGTTGTTGAACTTTGCAAATACACTCAATCAATTAAATACATTGATGCACTAAACATAATACGTTTGTTGCATTGTCGATACATTTGTTACGATTTGTTCATACACTTGATGAGTTTAATACACTCTCTCTATAAGTTTGATACACCAAATACACTACTGATAAACGTTTTATACTTCACCGATACACTTGAAAAATTCAATGCACTTGATACAGTTCATATGTTTGATACCCTTGATGTATTGATACACTTTCTATATCTACCGATACACTCAATTGATTAAAATACACTTGAGATTCTCTGTTGATACACTTAATATACTTCACTAGTAAACATTGATACATATTATATGTTTGATACACTAAGTTATATCATTCATGTACTTAATAATACTAAAACGAATGTATATCAACCAACTAACAGTTTAATACTAAAATGGATGTTGTGAATTATTTTGGACTAAAAGATTAAAAAGAAGAAACTCTAAAAGAGTTTGGAAAATTATAAAGTCTCACGAAAAAGACAGAATTTCAAAGTCATAAACCATAAAGGTTGGACCCAAATTCGCCTTGGAAAATAAAATAGTTTAGATCATAGACTTGAACCAAGCTACGTTCAATCTTGACCAAGGTTGAAGTTGAAGCCTTCCTTTTCAACGAATTGGTTGATTGATCATTAACCCAACTAAACATGGAGATCAAGAGAGGAATAAGGTATGCCAAATATATCATAGGTGATCAAATCCTCTTTATTTTACATCTCTCAAAGAAAGAAAGAAAAGTAAACTAAAACAAGGGTAGTGATGAAACCACGTAACAAAAGGGTATTTGTGATCGAAATCAAAATTAAAAATCAAAAACAAAAAGAAGAAGAAAAGATCCCTTTGAAGAAATACCACAAGATAATTTTGTGTCTTAAATGAAACCTCTGATCTTCTAGTTGTTTTTCTTTTTGACAAACCATTCTCCTTCCTCCACGTTTTCTTATTTTTTGTATTTTCCAACCGTCTCCATCAAATATTAAAAAATATCCAAAACAATGATATATGATAACAATTTCTTCTTCAACAAACTGAAACTAATAATACATTATTATTACTTCTATTATCTCTTAAACCGTGCGGTGGCGCCGCCGTAGAACCATGGCTTCGGCCTTCCATTATTACAGCTGCTGCTGCTGCTTCTTTTCCATAAATGGTGGGAAAGGCAATAATAGAGTTTCTCCAGTGAGGCCGAGGGCAGTGGCTCCTAATTTTGAGGTAATATATTTCTTTAATACTTTGCCCTTCATAATCTAACATCTCTTATTTATGCTTAAAATACTCTTTTTTTATTTTTTACAACTATGGAGTGTAAATGGTTTGTGAATTTTTTAACTCAAAAACCAAAACAAAGGTTAGGAAATGGAAGCTTAATTAATGTTATAAAGCTTGGTGGTATATATAAATTTTGTATGTATGTAATGACAGGAAGAGAAAGTGATCAAGTTGGGGGGTTCTGAAGTGAAGGTAAGTAGGCTTGGAATTGGAGCTTGGTCTTGGGGAGATAACATCTATTGGAATAATAATAGCTTTGATTGGGATGGTACATTTCATCTCTAGCTCTTTCTCTCTCAAAATAATAATATATCATGTGTATTTTGATTTCTTTTTTCTATTCACTAACTATTTTGGTTAAACAAAATTTCTTACCAAAGTTAATGTAGAGAAAGAAGAGATTGAGATTGGTAATACAGAAATTGTTGTTTTCTTTTTTTCCTGGAAAATGATGAAAGGAAAGGAGAGAGAGTTGTTATGTTCCTATAAACTACAAAGCCAAAATTGATGTTAAGATAGTGATTAATGTCGTATCTGCTAACGTATACTTGGATTGAATAATTGATGTTTGGAAATTTTCTTTCTTGGCGTGTGACTTCAGATAGGAAGATGAAAGCTGCTAAAGCTGCTTTTAATGCCAGTATTGACAATGGCATTACGTTCATTGATACTGCTGAAATTTATGGCGCTCCAGTGAGATATATCACTATTTTATTTTTGTTAATATAGTTCTCGTCTGGTAACAATTTTATTCTTTTTTTAAAAAAAAATTATGCCTATTTTTGTTGTACTTGTTACAATGATTTGCATTTTTCTTAAACATAATAGTTAAATTCTTAATCAAATTAAAAAAAAAAAAAAAACAAAACAACTTTTGTCTTGTTTTTTTAAAACTATTGGTAGAATGTAGATAACAAATAAAGAAAGCTGAAGGCTGAAGCAGTATCTATAACTTAATTTTTTTTAAAAAAAAAAACTAATAACAAAATAGTTAACAAACGAGGTCTGTGTTGTTAATTATGTTCCAAAAGTGACATTTGCTAATTGAAATCGTTAATTCCTTTTCTTATGCAGTACACGTTAGGCTCAATAAATTCAGAAACTCTTCTAGGAAGGTATTGTTTGAAACACTAAGGGAATATTTGAAAAACAACTTTAAACGGGTGGATTGTTCTATTACAGCACACTGCATACGTTTGAGACTTCAATATCAGTTAGTGTTTACAACTATTATAATAATCTATAATTAACTGCATAATATTACTATTTTAATTCTCTTTACACTTTTAACTATTTGATATAACATTTACTATTTACTCATCATTTATATTTTTCTCTTTTGTTGCTACATTTCCTATTTTCTTTCCAAAACTAAAATGATATGCACTCTAAACACAAACTATCATATATAACATATAATTAACTATAACAACCAACTCTCATCAGTGTTCTAAACACCCATAAAATCAGTTTAGGAATATTTATGTTTATCTTGTTCGTTTTGTTTCTTATCTTTTTAAGAGACTAGATTATTTTGATAACAATTTTTCTTTTTAGTTTCTTAATAATTTAGAACTAAGAAATACATAAACAATTATCAAGCAATTTTTTCTCTTAAAAGATGAGAAACAAAAAACAAGAAACTTTATCAACGAATTTGTAGTAATTATCAAATGCTTAATTATGTTTCTATAAACTACAAAGCAAAAAGTATGTCACTTTTTAACGACCCCTAAGGTTATGCATTAGTGGCAGCCACTTGCTCGAAATCCTTCTAATAAAAAACAATTCCAAGTTTTTCTTTAGATTCATTAAAGAAAGAAAGCGAAAGGATCCTGGATTTGAGATCACAATTGCTACCAAATATGCGGTTTTTCCATGGAGGCTCGGTCGTCACAGTGTCGTAAGTGTTCTCAAAGAATCACTTTGTCGTCTCGGTCTCGAATCGGTTGACTTGTATCAACTTCATTGGTATGCGCTGCTCTTTAAACTCTCTTCTCATGTTCTTGTTTTACTGTAGTTATTTACTCATCGATCCCTTTGAATTTCAGGCCTGGAATATGGGGAAATGAAGGTTTGTTCAAAGTAGTTTGAAAGTTATTTGAATTTTTTTTTTCTTTTGAAGGATTTAATGACCATATGATTGTGAAGAAGAAGCCTAATTAAGTTCATAAAGAAATCATTTTTCAGAGTATATTGATGGTCTTGGAGATGCTGTTGAGCAAGGACTTGTGAAGGGTGTTGGTGTTTCTAATTATAATGGTATATGTTCTAATCTTAATTTTGGTATATATACAAACTTAATTAATAATGTGATGGCAAACCTTTTATAATTTTTGTTGTCCTATAAAAATGAAATATATTTGTTAATAAAAGTGTGTAGTTCTGGTCGTATATGTATCCTATTTTCTTCTATAAATTTCCACTGCATGCATGCATGCATGTCATGTTGTGTTTATGTCTTATATTCATTTTCTATAATGTAGAGAAGCGACTTCGAGATGCGTATGAAAAACTAAAGAAAAGAGGTATTCCACTAGCTTCAAATCAAGTGAATTATAGCCTCATATATAGATTACCTGAAGAGAACGGTGTGAAGGCTGCTTGTGATGAACTTGGGGTCACCTTGATTGCTTATGCACCTTTAGCTCAAGGTAATTAATTCCACACCTAACACTAAATGTATTTTATAGAAAATTATTTCATTCACGTATATTCTGAGTCGCATCTTCAATGATTGATTTTTTTTTTATAAAGATACTTTAGGATAGCTGATGCAAGGATATCTCCACATGGGGGACATATCATAGCATCAGCTATAGTCCCACTTTATTAATAATAAAAGGTGATTATAAGAAGCGGGGGAATAGAAAGGCTAGAGGGCAGCCCGATTATCCCAAAACGAAAGCATGTAAATTTAAAGCAAAAGTATTAGACGAGTAGTTTTTGAAAAGTGAAGATCGGCTTGTCCATAGACCGGTTGTGGCTTGAATGTCTTCAATGATTGATGCAATATTAAATTCATATTCACCCACTAGCTTAAGTGTCTTTTGGGTCGGTCAAACTTCTTCATTATTGTTTTACTCCCAAATTAATATTCATTTCCACCTTGTTGGATTATATAGAATTAAATTCACCTTTACCCACTTAGGTTAAACTTTTGGATCGAGTTGGTGATTTAAGATACTCAATTTTTGCAGTTGAACTTAGTTAGTGGTTCGATTGGAGTTCTCAATAACAATTTTTTTTCTTTTTTTTTTTTTTATAAATATTTTTTAAATTTTTCTACCCTTACAAACCGAAAATGCACCCAAATATTGTTTGGATGCACATACACATTTTTATTCACTTTTATTTGGCAAATATATTTAGATTACTAATTAAAGGAGAGATATATACCTCACCAACAATTGTCTCTACTTTTCTTTTTCTTTTTACAATTTGGAAACTTTGGGATCTTTCTTCAACCTCTTCTTAAGAATATATTGAAAAACCTAAAATACATTAGTTAATTAAGTTTTTAAAAAATGTAAATAATTTTAATATGGTATTATGAGAATTAAGTAAAAAGAAAAAGTTATAATTTTGAATTTTGCCATGATTAAAAGATTTTGTCATTTTTATACATGTGAGTCAACCGTTGTTTTGTTGTCCTTCTCTTTGATTGAACATGATTCATATCTTATAACGATCGTCTAAATGAATTATTTGTTGAATTGTTTTCATTTTTAGATTTTAGATATTTTTCTTATTGAAAGCTTGGTTTCTTAATCACAGGCGTTCTAACGGGAAAGTACACACCAACAAATCCTCCAATTGGCCTTCGATCCCTAGTTTACTCTTCAGAGTTTTTAGCAAAGGTTAGAAGAAAAAAAAAATATTTTTTTAAATCTACGAAGAACAAAACAAAATTAAACAAGAAGGTACCACGGCATTTTCTATTTATTTGTGACTAAACCTTTTAATTAATTTACATGTGCAGCTTCAACCACTCTTGAATCTAATAAGGGACATAGGAGAGAAGTACAATAAATCCCCCACACTAGTTACTTTACTTTACTTCCTTTGTATATACAATTAACTATGTTTGTTCTTTTTTTATTTATTTGTTTTGTTGATGCGTGTTATCTCTACCTTTAGCATATCCGTTTTTAGAGCTTATTTGATAACTTTTCTGAATGGTATGTTTTAGTGTGTAACGAAGTAGATTGTTTAATTCATCGTGGTATCTAAAATATTGTAAAGAGATTAAATATAGGGGAGATCAATTTATGACACTCTTAGACTTTAGAGGTTTTCGTAGAAGATCCAAATAGTCATCTTTTACTCTTTGTGGATGTTAAATTCGAATGAAATTACTAAAAATGAAACCATCAAGTGAGCACGAATGCGCTCTCTTGCTTCGCTTTCTCTTGTTATGTTATTCGGTGCTTGCGCACTGTGCATGCAACACAACAGAAAAGTAAAGTGAGAGAGAAGAAAAAGTGGGCAGAAGAAGAAGAAGGGCTTGTCAAAGCTTGTGGAGTGGGTGTTGGGAGGGGAAACTTTTGATTTCGCTACAGATCAAGAAGAAGAGGGTGGAAGGGAAAAAGAGAAATATATATATGCAAAGATCAGGAAGAAAGAGAGAGAAAGAAAGGGTAGTTTTGTAAAGTTTGTTGATGATTATCATTTTATAACTTTCAATGAAGATAGTTTCAAATTCCAAAATTTAATGTTTGTGTGTGTAAATATTATTTTCATAAAGATGTAACCTGTACTGTTGGTTTAATTATTGATTAGGTGGTGTTGAACTGGTTGATAGCACAAGGAAATGTGGTGCCAATCCCTGGAGCCAAAAATGAAGAACAAGCCATTGAATTTGTTGGTGCTTTGGGTTGGAGAATTTCCAATGAAGAAATACACGAACTCCGCTCCTTCGCTTCTAAACTTCAACCTCTTTTTGGTCTTCCTTTTGAAAGACTCTAAATTAGATTAAGTCGTATTTGCATCCTTTTCATTTTTAAAAGTTAAAGGTTTCATTTGATATATTTATCGATATTATGAAATGAAATAAGAAATTGTAATTGATGGACCATTTTAACAATAATAATTAAGGATATAGTAACATTTTAAAAAAATTACAAATATAGCAAAACTATCACTGATAGACTTATAGACTTCGTATGGTCTATCAGTGATAGACTTACTTCGTATGGTATATCAGTGATAGACCAATATTTGCAACATGGTCTATTGGTAATAGACTTATATCATCGATAGAATTTGACAAATTTGCTATATTTGTAAAAAAAAAAAAAAATGTTGCGATATACTTAATTATTTTGAATCTAATTGCTAAATTTGCAACTATCTCGATTAATAATAACCTTTAGTTATATCTTATGTAATTAACTATGAGAATAACTAGATAACAGAAAAACAAACAACACATAAGACTTGGGTTAGACTTTGATAACCCAGTTCGGTAAATATCACTTTTGTTTGAAGAGCTTCTTAGTTCAAATAAGAAATGTTATTAAAGATTAAAAAAGTTATCAACTTATCCCTACAAACAATTCTTTTTAAATTAAAGCATAAGCTTAAATAAAGGTATGCTCTCCTGAATATGTGCTTGAATCTTCTTGAAGATAAACTCAAACTCTCCCCAAATTTATTGACAGCAGTAACTATTTCAGCATTCTCTCATATTTCTTATCAACTCATCTGTGGTCACAATAGTCAATAATTCCTTATTAAACTTTCATATCACAGAAGGTGATCATCGTACATCTTCGACAAGCTATACTTCCACAAAAATTATCTTTTTGAATAAAAAGTTCATAAATCGTCAACCCTGCATGCAGAAGCTTCACCATTTTTAAAGAAAAAACCAGTATATCTTTCCGATCTTATTTTAAGAAGATTAAGATAAAGATTCATAATAAGAAGGATAATCTTTTATCTATTAATATAATTAATAATATTTTTCTTAACAAAATAATAAAAAGAAATCTTATTAATTCTTTAATGACAAAAAAACCAACAATTTTGATTTCTATAATTTGAAGTATATGTACCCAGTTTTAATTAAGTTCATGCATTACTTAATAAAATAATCTTAATCTTACCGTTGAGGAAGGATTATTTTTAAAAATAAACAAAATGAACTAAAATATCACATTCTATCGACGGTGATAATAAATCGTGATAAACCAAGATAATAGACCCAAACAGTAATCTATATTATTTATTATAAATAAACCGTGATAATATATTAAAACATTTTGTTATTTAAAATAAGAGAAATTGCAATATAGGACTATTTTAGCAATAATAATTAAGGATATAACAACATTTAAAAAAATTGCAAATATAGCAAAACTATCACTGATAGACTTGTATCGCTGATAGATTTCATATGATATATCAGTGATAAACCAATATTTACAACATAGTCTATCAGTGATAGACTTATATCATTGATAGAATTTGACAAATTTTGCTATTACAAATTTTTTTAAATTGTACTATATACTTAATTAATTTAAATTTAATTGTTAAATTTGCAACTATCCCGTGAGATAATTTATTTTTTTACAACAAAATTTGAAATAGTTTGAAATGTATTCACATATTATGTTTTGTCATAATAAATAAAAGAATTAATTTTATGATGTTTTTCAAAAATAGAAAAAGAAAACTACAAAGTCCATTACACTTAATTTTTATAAGGCATGTAAATAGTTTTTTTTTTTTTCTTTACTATTTTTTGATGGTTTTCTTTAATTTCAAGAGCCAAAATTAAAGATTAAATTTATTATATAAAATATAGAAACTAAAGTTATAGGCTTGATATAGAAAATAAATTTGAATAAATATGGAAGTCCAATGACGAAATTGTGGTATAGTAATATAACATAATGATTCCAATTAATTTATGTATATGAGAATTCACTAGACAATTAAGGAAATTGTTGTAGAGAATTGTTGACGATAATTGAGTTCTATGGATCAAATTATTTTCGTATTACTTTGTTTCAATCTTTATTATTCTATGTATGTATATAGAAAACTTTTTTTGAGTTGGACTCTTTGTATTAATGAAGTCTACTTTTATATTTATATATATATATAAATAAATAAGTTCACGTCGTTCTTAATTTCTTGTTTTAAAACGTACGTTTTGGTCGTTGAGTTTTTACTTTTAGTAGAAATAACTTTAAAAGAATATCTAAATCTAAATTTTTAGAAAAATTATTTTAAACGACATAATCATTCAATTTTCGTTTTTAAATATAATAAAATAGCAACATGAAAGCTAGAGGTGTTTAAAAAATTAGATGACTGAAAAAAATCGATCAACTCAATCCAATTCTTGCCATATTTGGAATGGATTATCAATCTATTTAGACTGAATTGAGTTCAAATAAACAAAAGTGTATGAGTTGAATTAATTCATCCGTTTACTTACAGAACTTATTATTTTTAAAATTATATATATATATATATATATATATATATATATATATATATTAGTTTTATTTAATTCCATTAATGGTTCTTAAAAATTTATTTTCGAAGGTCAACTACTAAAAATAGTTTTTTTAAGAGAAGTTGCATCAAATTGTCAAAACATTTAGAAAAAAATAGTTAATGACACCAATTTTTTTGCATATTGCGAATATGATAAAATTAGTGATATCAAAAGACTGTCAAACGGTAATCATACGACTATCAAATGGTCATCACTTCTAAATTTGCTACTTTTACAAATTTAAAAAATATTGCGACGTAGGTTCTATTATCATAATTTTTTTTTTTTTTTTTTGCTATTTTTGCAAATTCTTCTTCTAAAGAGAAAGAAAATTTTTGATTATATAAATAGAAATTGAGATTTTAATATTAATTATGTATACAAAAATAGTTAAATTAAGTTTTTGCATATTATTTTTTATTTTTCTTTTAAAACTGAAATTACATAAATGACCCGAGTTAATTTAATTTTTCAAGGTTGAGTTGTTCATCTTTTAATAATGGATATTTGAGTCCACAACTTTTACAACTCAAAGGTTGAGTTTAAAATGTCTTCAACCCAATCCATGATTAGAAACTTCTGCTAATCATATCATCACGTAAAACATATTCAATATTTAATATAATATTAAATATTATTTATTATTGATAGTAAAAGTTTGGTATATTTTGTAAATGTTCGTAGTAATTAAATTGAGAATTGGATATTTGTAGGAAGTAACATGTGTAAAACGTTAGGAAAAGAAATGCAAAATAATATGGAAGGATTAAAGCCACGAAACAAAGTGGAAACCGTCATCTAACCAAATTTGAAATGACATTTTACAAAGCGTTTTCGTGCTCCTGCTTCCAACAGACAATCATGTGGTTTTGGGCCAACCGCTTTCCTTCATTTCATATTTCGCTCACATCTTCTACCGCCATTAATTTGCTTCTCTCAAACCTTCTATTCACTTGCCTTTCACCTTTTGCCACTGCCTGAGCTATGGCGGTGCATTTATGTTCCGTTTCTTCTTTATCAATTCCTCCATTGAATCGCACTGGAATTTTCACAGTTAGGGCTCTGGGGTCTAAGGATTTTGGCACATTGACATCACAAGAAGAGAAGGTGAAACTGGGTGGCTCGGAACTCAAAGTCAGTAGGCTTGGAATTGGAGCTTGGTCTTGGGGAGATAACAGCTACTGGAATGACTTTGGATGGAATGGTAGGTTCCATGAATTGGAATGTGGAATTATTGCTTTTGATATTGATTCTTCGTTTTTCTTCATTAGTTGTTTGATGGTATATCAAATACTGGAGCTGCTTGTTTCCTATAATTTGTAGGATGACATTAGAAATGAGTTTGGAGCGCTGGAAAGTATTTTTGGATTCACTTTCGAAAAATAATAAAACCACTTTTAGCCAATGTGTTTTATCTCTCTTTGTTAGTGCTCAAGGGGGAGTGGTTTTCAAATTATTGAAATCGTTTTTTGTTAGGTTTATAATCACTCCTAAACGTGCCTTCTACAATTCAGAATCAATTTTGATGCCATGAGAATTGAAGTGTAAAACCAAACATTAAAGTGATTTCAAATTCACTCCGAACATTCTTGAAATCACTTTAAAATATTTCTTTTTGGAAGAACACTTGATTGACACTCCTCTAAAAAGTGCTTCAAAGTCCTTCTGTATAAATTTTGTTGATATTGATGGAAGGAGTTGACACTGTAAGAACTTTGATAAGAGTAAGGGGTAATTGGTTTTACTTTTTTAAAACACTTGCTTGGGATAAACCTTATAGAACAGCCCATGGATAAGGTTCTTCCTCTTCCCAGTGATCTGAACACATGTTCCATAAAATCTTTCTGTAAAGTCTTCAGATCACTGTGGTTCAACTCTTTTTTCCTTTCTAATTTTGATTTAGGCGTTGGTGACTAATATTTTGATTGAATTTTGTTTCCAATAGTGGTAGAGTATATTCGTGTTTGATTTCTCTTTTTGTGGTAATTCAGATGTGATGACCAAGGCTGCTAAGGCTGCGTTTAATGCCAGTGTTGACAGTGGCATTACTTTCATTGATACTGCTGAAGTTTATGGCTCCTCAGTGGGATATAAATACACTGTTATCTTCACTTATTATCTTAATGTTCCATAGAAGATCTTGGCTAATTCAAATGCATTAATCTTATTCTTTGGCAGCTTGCTTTAGGTGCTATAAATTCAGAAACTCTTCTAGGAAGGTACATTTGGATATGATTCGGTGTCTTAAAAACAACTACTAGCTATGTATTTGTTAAACGAGATTACAAATTGTATTTGAATAAAGTGGCCCGAAGGCCCAGAACTGTTGACTAGAAGCTAGTAGCTACCCCAGTTTATGTTTCAGCCTAGGCTATTCGAGAGGGCTTCACTCTTATCACTAATAACTTCTCAAAATGAGACCTCTCCCTTCACCGTTTACTTTTCGATAGTGGAATATACAATCTCTCTCTCCTAACTAACTCCTCTGTACTTCCCCTATTTGCCCCTCCTTGCATATGACTATAGTCTATACTTATGTAGACTCGTAGGTATCCTAAGACTTCCAGTTCCCAATGTTGCTACAGATATATTAAAGAAAAGAAGGCACAGGATCCAGGAGTTGAGGTTGAAGTTGCCACAAAATTTGCTGCTTTGCCATGGAGGTTTGGTCGTCAAAGTGTCACATCCGCACTTAAGGATTCCCTCTCTCGCCTTGGTCTTGCATCGGTCGAATTGTATCAACTTCATTGGTCTGTGCTTGTTGACTCTTCTAATGGCCTTCTTTTACTAGTAGTTTTGATTACGTAGTTCCTAACTCGTTGGTTTTGGCTCTCAGGCCTGGAGTATGGGGAAATGAAGGTTCTTCACACCTGAAGCTTGAATTTCTGAACATTTGACTCCATAAAGATTGTGGGCCATATGTTTTTATGTCGTTCAGATTAAGAAGAAGCTTAGTTCATTAATATATCCTTTTTCAGGGTATATTGATGGTCTTGGAGATGCTGTTGAGCAGGGACTTGTGAAGGCAGTTGGTGTTTCAAATTACAGCGGTAGGTTCTAATTCTGTCTTTCCAAATTCCAATAACTGATTGTGCCAACATTGCAGTAAAAACTTGTGTGTGTGTGAGAAAGAGAGAGAGAATAGAACTGTTCTTTCTCAGTGTTTTTTCCTTATTCCTGAACTGAAACACTCTGTACGGTTCCACAATCTAGAAAAGCGACTTCGAGAAGCTTATGAGCAGCTCAAGAAAAGAGGTATTCCACTAGCTTCAAACCAGGTCAATTATAGTCTTATATACAGACTACCAGAAGAGAACGGTGTGAAGACTGCCTGTGACGAACTTGGAATCACCTTAATTGCTTATTCGCCTATTGCTCAAGGTAAATCCGCCCAGGTTGTCTCAAATATCATATGGTTTCTCTTTGTCCTTTGAGCTGACTTGACTTAACGTTATTCCTGTCAATTTATGCATCTGACTGAAAGGAAATAAGCTTCCATATTGCATACAGTTTTCTATGTAATTCTAAGTTAACTTGGCTGTTTTGTTTGTTTATTCCATCCTCCTTCTCTGAGATTGATACTCCTAGTGCAGAGATGAGTAACGTGTTATGTAAATTTATGCAGGCGTTCTCACGGGAAAGTACACTCCTGAAAATCCTCCAACTGGTCCTCGAGGCCGAATATATACTCCAGAGTTTTTAGCAAAGGTCGAGCTGCTTAAAATTTTAAACAAATCCGTAACACGTTTCACTCTGTTTCTTAAGCATTCGTTTAATATGCAGCTCCAACCTCTTCTGAACCGGATCCGTGACATAGGACAGAATTACAATAAAACACCCACACAGGTCAGCTCCTTAACTTTCCCTGTTGAGTTAAAATTTTAAGGTAAGTCTTTTGCCTCTTATGTTGAACGTTAGTTTGAGATCAGTTTTAGTTATTGATGATTGTTTCCTCTTCTTTCTTTTCCATTCCTCTCGGTTTTGTGCTGAAATATGTCGTAATTGCTCGTTTTGCATAAGTATACAAGATTATTGAAAGTAGAGACAAAGAACACACAAATTTACGTGAAAACTCGAGTACCGAGAGAAAAACCACTATATTTTGTTCTTATATTAAAAAAGTAAATAATTTATAGGCTAAGGTAAGCCTAATTAAAAGAATAAAAAATTGATAGTGGCAAATTTAACAATTAGATTCAAAATAATTAAGTATATAACAATTTTTAAAAAAAATTGCAAATATTGCAAAATTTATCAAATTCTATCAATGATGGAAGTCTATCACCGATAGACCATGTTTCAAATATTGATCTATCACCTCAAGTGTATGAGTGATACAAAGCTATTTTTGCTATATTTACAATTTTTTTTAAATGTTACAATACCTTTTGTATTCCTAACATGGCTATTAATTACTATTGTGCAGTAAAAATAGGAAAAAGAAAATTGCAATGGAGGACTATTTTAGCAATAATAATTAAAGATATAACAACATTTAAAAAAATGTAAATATAGTAAAACTATCACCGATAGACTTGTATCGCTGATAGACTTCATGTGGTATTTCAGTGATAGACCAATATTTGCAACATGATCTATCACTGATAGACTTATATCATTAATAGAATTTGATAAATTTTGTTATATTTGTAAATTTTTTAAAATTTTGCTATATATTTAATTAATTTAAATTTAATTGCTAAATTTGCAACTACAACCCCCAACCCCACACTTTCTAAGAAAGTTGATATTTCATCTAATGAAACTGTAAGCCATTAATTTGTTGAAGTTAGAAACCACAATGTGAAATTAGTACACTTTTGGTAGGTGATTTTAAAATTATTAGTCACCTTTGTCGAGTTCAGAAACCAAATCACTCCCAATTAATTTAATATTAAATTTACACTTTTAGATGTAATATTCATTTTCTCAAAATTGATTTTGAATCATTAAAAGTAATGACAAAATCATTCTCAAACACTAATCAATTGCAGCTCCTTATATTATGCATATTTGAAATTTCTATCACGTCAAACTTCAAATTCAAATCACTATTGAACTTCTATTCCTTATAAGTTATAAGGGGAAAAAAATAGTATTCATACAACCCAAGATTTGTTTCTTCTATATGCATATAGGTTGTTTATAATGGTGGTTAGTCTCAGTATTTAGTAAAATCTATCAGCCCTAAAATTCTTCATTTGTGTTTGTTAAATCTGAGCAACTCCAATTCATTATGACACGATTTCAAAGTCTGCAGTCTGCTGTGCATAGTTTAGAGTAGGAAAGATCAAATAGACTTTTATGCTAGTTGATTTCTTCTTCTCTATCTCACTTTTATCATAACAATGTTGAATCTTGGTGAGAAGTGGAATGTTTTCTTTATGATCAGGTAGCGTTGAACTGGTTAATAGCACAAGAAAACGTCGTGCCGATCCCGGGAGCAAAAACTGCTGAACAAGCTATTGAATTTGCAGGTGCATTGGGTTGGAGAATCTCCAATGAAGAAATCAATGAACTTCGCTCCTTGGCCAAAGAAATCAAACCTGTTGTTGGTTTCCCTGTTGAGAAGCTCTAAATTAATTGATGAATATATATATTATATATATCAAAGTTTGTATTAGAATTTAATTTTATTCCACAACCTTTCACATTTCTTGCAAGATAGTTTGTTGGCTTGTGCTTCTTCTTTCTCTTTCTCTCCTTCTAAAATATCAATTTGAACTCTTGTTGAAGTTTGGAGTTTAAAAGCTTCATATTATATCAATTTAAATTACCAATTTAAATCTTGAACTTCATACCTTAATTTTTCGTAACTATATAAATATCAATTTTTATAAGTATATTCAAATAAATAATAAATTATAATTTATATTGATATAATTATAAAAGTTGAAAGTTTAAATTGATATACTTATTAAAGTTCAAGGTTTAAATTGAAATCGTTTCCAAAGTTTGAGTTAAACATGGTCCCAAGTTTGAGTTTAAATTGATATGGTTTAAATTTATACAACTTCAAATATAAAATTGACATTTTATTGATATGAAAAACAATTTTATTGATATGAAAAACAATTAATTTTTGTTTATGGTAGTCAATCAAAGCACTTTAAAATTATTTGTCTTTGCTTTCAATTTCACAAAGAAAAATATCTTTTCTTTTTCTTTTTCTTGATGGCTTGTTAAAATTTTGGTATTTTCTTCCCATCTCAGTCTTAATAAATGGGAAAACAGCCAAGAAAGCAAAGTTTTGTGCTTTTAAAAATATACATGTTAATGAGTATTTTGTTAAGGGTTATTTTTAAATATACTAAAATGAACTAAAGTATAAGGAACTGTTATCGACTATTTAATGTTGACTGCAATAAACTAATATTTATGTCTATTAGAAAGATAGTCTATTTTGATCGATCATCGTTGTTTATCACATACAAATTGTGATAATTTGTTATATTTGTAAATATTTTTAAAAGTTTTGTCGTTTAAAATATTTTTTTAATTATTCATGACTATTTTAGTTTATAAAGTTATAAATTTGTTTGATTTTGATGATTGAATTCTAAAATGGCTATTTTAATCATTTTACCTAAATGTTCTTAGCCATATATTTTCATTAAATATTCACTTGCAAAATCTGTCTCCCAAAATTAACCAAAATTGAAGAAAATTGGAAGTTTAACCAAATGGGCATTTTATATTAAAATATATATAGGTTGTAAATAGGTTGTAAATAAATATTAAAATATATATAGATAAATATAATAAATTTCATCTTTTAATACTTTCTTTTAGTTTGAATTTTTAAAAATAGTAGATTTTAAAATATATTTACAACCTATAGCAAAATCTATTACTGATAGTCATTGATATGCATAGTGATAGAAGACTATTAGTGATAGAATCTAAAATTTTGCTAAATTTGTAAATATTTTAATTTATTTTACTGTTTAAAAAAATATCTGGTATGAAAATAAATAAAGAAAAGTATATATATATATTCCAAAAATATAAGAACAAAAGGAAAGAAAAAGAAGCAAACAAACAAAGGGTGAAAAAAGGATAGGAGTGTATAAGTGAAGAGCATAAAGCCACTTTTTTTTATTTATTTAATAGTCTTAAGAGATACACAAGTATGTATGTATATGTATGTAACATTATGTTAGATATGTTAGATACGTTTAGTGTATTTTAATTTTGAAAAAAATTCGTTTGAAATCTAAAAACAAGAATGACAAAAAAAAAATGTTACATTTCAATTCACTAATCTTCCTAAAATATCCTTAACAACAATTTAGTTCAACTAATAAGTTCATAAAATTTTAATTTAATATAAAATGGTAAAATCAATGTGTACAGATTCATTAATATAAAAATATAATAACCCAAAATAGTTGTATTACTTAAGTTATAATTTCGGTTTTGAAGATTACAAATAATTTTTAACACTTTTATGAAAAGATAAACTTTGACCTTATAAAATATCACTATCAATTGTTTTTTTTTTTTTAAATCTAATAAAAATTTAAAAACTATAAAAACTAAAATGAAAAGAAAAATTTTCAAAAATAGCAAATTTGATAAAAATATTTATAATTTTTAATAAATTTTACTGTAGTGATTAGTATGCTATAGCTAAAATATTTTAATTTATTTTACTATTTTTAAAAATGTTTTTAAAAAAAACACAATTTTTTTTGTTTCTTACCTAAAAGTATGGTTAAGAATTTTCGTTAAAATAGTAATTTTTTTAGGTTTTAAGAAGTTGTAAAAAAAATGCAACTTTTAAAAATGAAATGATTATAAAACTGAGTTCGAAACTTTTAGGAAGTTGTGTTATTTGGTCTGTAAATTAAACTTTAGAAAAAATGTGTTTAATAAATTTATAAACTTTGAGTTTTGTGTCTTATATGTCATGAACTTTAAAGTGTCTAATAAGTCTCCAACGTACCTAACCTATTCGATATTTTTAGAAGCTATAGATCCTCTAAATATATATAAAATATTTTAAGATTTCACCCTACGCTAAATCTAAATTAATTTTTCAAAAATTTAGTAAATTAAAATACCATATATTGATTAATTTTTTAAAAAAATTCTATTGAATAGTTCTAAAAGAAAGAAATGTATAAACTAAATAGATTCTAAACTTATTATAATCTTTTAAGTTAAACGTTTCACAACTTTAAAATCATTTGAACTTTTTAGGTTGATATGTATAATCTCCATGAAAAACATTACCAATCTTAGCCTTATTGATTGAGACTGCTTGAGATTGGAGTTGGTGAAACTTTTTTTTTTCTTTCTATTTTTGGTTGAACTTGTTTATATATATATATATATATATCATCGATGGTAGAAAAGAAGTGGCAAAAATCAAAACCTAATAAAGGTGAGGGAAGCATGTTCTTTGCATATTTGAAAACTATAGCTTTAAATGCTAATTTCCTCTCTTACTTATTATGATCTTCCTTGTCTCTTTGCTCCTGTAATTATATATATTTATATGTTTTGATTCATATACTTAAATGTAAACTGGACGAATATTACAAAATAGTAAAACTAACAAAATTGCAATAGATGACTATTTTAACAATAATAATTAAGGATATAACAATATTTTTAAAAAATTGCAAATATAGCAAAATTATCACTGATAGACATATATCGCTGATAGACTTTTTTAAAAAAATATAAATTATTTCAAAATTTATCAATGATAGATATTGATAGACTTTTATTTAGTATATCAATATCATAATAGACACTCACATCGATAAATCCTAAAATTTTATTGTTATTTTATAATTTTATCATTATTTTTTACCCTCGTTCTAAATATTTTAAAAATCCAGTCCAAGATTTGAAAACTAACAAATTGTTTTCAAATTTGTTATATAAAATTTATAGTTAAGAAAATTGACATGATTTTTTTTTCTTCCTATCAAATTGATGTCGAGTTAGAGAGTATAATTATGAACTTACACTTTTTATTTAATAACGACTCAAAAATAATTTTAGGTTAGGTATACTTTAGGATTGGACAACTTCAATTTTATGTATGAAAATGGTAAATAAAAAAAATTGTTTTTACATAGATTATATATACAATTTTAGTAACAATTGAAAGAAATTCCCAACACATAAATCTTAAGTCAAATCAATTGTGACAAATAATTTTACACTATAATTGTGATACCACATCATAAATATTCAAAAGTTAAATGATCACATTTTTTTCTCCCTCATATTTAATATCCACAAAGCCTAATTTAACACTATATATATGTATGTATGTTGTAAAGCTTAAATCACCTTTTTATAGCACTAACATCATTGTCATCAATTACAAAACAGTATAAATTGCAAATTACAAATTTATATCTTATTTAACTTTTTAATTTTGTTTTTCAATAAAAATTATATCAAGTAAAATTATAAAAATGACAAAATGGATCAATTGTTTATATCATACCAAAACAAAGTTTAATGACTTTTTGTATGCAGTAGTTTTTTTTGTCGTGAAATATAAATAGTTTGTATTCTTTTATTATTCTCGAAAAAATTTCAAATATTAATCTTTAATTAATTAATTAATTTTATATCAAATATATTATTATATAAAGAAATTGTAAAAAATAACAAAATAGACTAATTATTTATACTTTAGATGTTTGAAATAATGAATTAGTTATTTTAGTTTTATGTAATTTTAGTCCATTTAGTTATAATAGTTTGTGGTTGAAGTGATAAATGCAAAATAATAATAAAATTTAGCAAATAAAAAATGATAAATATAAAGTAATAAATATGTTAGAAATAAGATTACTATAGTTGGGGATTACGAAATATAACATATTATAATTTAGAAGAATTCCTGTCAAACAGTCTACTAAAGTTATATATTAGTATGTGTTTGAACTTTTCATTTTTTTTATTGAATAAACTTCTTAATCAAAATGTTTAATATCCCTAACATACAAAATTTGGTTATTTATTGGTTAGATTCACTAATTTCTAAATGAGTTTCATGTTAGATATAAAATTATGAATCTAGAAATTTATTTGTTATTTTAAAAGTTCAATAACATGAAAATAAAACTAATTTCACCTGTAGGTTTTTTAGTTAATTTTCTACTTCACACTATGGTTTTCTAAGTAAAGTTTTTAAAACTAAAAATTAAAGCAATATTTTGTTTTTTAAGTAAATGCAAGTTTCTATCTCCAATTTTATTTGTTACAAAAGGAAAGGTTAAAAATCTAAATAAATAAAAAAAATAAAAATAAATAAAAATAAAAGAAGAAGAAGAAGAAGAAGGAAAAATGATAAACAAAATTTGTACTTTAGCCTAAAAGATAACATAACTTTCCCAATAGGCTAAATCAGGAGGGTGAGTTGTCATTGCTGTTCTTCTGACCACATTTGTCCCCCTCCCTCTCTCTCTCTCATCATTGAGAAATATATAAAAAAAAAAAAATTAACACAAAAACTATTTCTGCCATTGCACACATGGCACAAACCTCTGTCTAATTTCAGATTGCACCCTCCATGAGGTTGAAGATGTAGATTTTCCTCTTCAAGACATTTTTTATTTTATTTTATTATTATTATTCTTATAATTTATAAATTAGCTTTTCCTCCATGGAAATTGATCTTGAAGCTCACCTGTTGGTCCTACAAGAAAATCACAGACGCATTGACAATTCGCCACCTGTCCTCCCGTGTAGCTCACTTGGTATTGCTTATAGTACCGAATCTTTTGCTCTGACCTCTGCTTGTGACGTCCCTTTCCTTCACCATTGGTTTTAAATGCTTTTTGGTCCATTGCTCATTTCCTCCTCCATTGCATTTGCTCTGGAGTTTGAGTTTTTCTTTTTTGCTCATTTACAAAGAGAAAGAAACAGATTTTAAGTAAAGGGTCACTTCAATTTCCAGCTGAAATTTGGGATTTCTTCAGGTTTTTGTTTCTTTTCGTCATGTTTTTTTTTTTTTTTTTTGTTTATGGCTATTGGGTTTTTTCTCCTTTTTGCTTCCCCTCCCTTTTTTAGGGGTTCTTTCTTCTTTCCTTCTTTTTTCTGCTTGGTGTTTCCATTGAAACCCCTTTTTTGTGTCTTTTATCTATTTTAAAGTCGTTGTGAATTGTGGTGATAATATAAAATAATGGATTTGGTTCTTGGGGAAGAAAGTTTCTGTTTCGGTTTCTGTATGTGTTTTTACCCAATTTAGACAGACAGCTTTTGCCCCTTTTTTGAAAATTTTGTTTTGTTTTTCAACCTCTCTGAATCCTCTGTTTCGTGTTCTGAATTCTTCAAGATTCTGTTTCCTCTTCTCTATTTGAAAGGGTTGATATGGTTATGGTGTTTTCTAATGATTTGTTTGGTTTAGAGAGTCAATTGTGTAAATTATTTAATTAAAAGTGTCATTAAATACTACTTTATTTGGACTTTCTTCTCACTCTTTTGCTTAATTTCATGGGTTTTAATAAATGGGGACAGCAAATCTCTTTATTAATTATTTTATTTCTTTTCTTGGTCAATTGCTAACCTAGATTTTGTAGTTTTTTTTGAATAATAATTTGTGGGGATTTCTTGTTTTCTACTTTTCAAGCCTCAAAGTATGGATTAAAGCTTGGTGTTGTTGTAACAGAACAAGAATATTTTCCTAATTTGTGATTTTTAGGGTTATTTTCTTTATCTTATTTATTGTTTCATTTTGACAGAGATTCTGTGTCAAAGCAGCCATGAATTATTGCTTTCCTGATTGGAATTTTGAGGGTGACATTCCCCCAGCTAAGAAATCAATGGGGTTGGCTCTCTTTTTCTCTCCCTCTTTTTGCATTCTCTTTCTCTATCTAGTTGTTTCAAATTTCTAAGAGAGGGGGAAAATATTGGTATACTCTTGAGCTTGGTATTTTGTGTATTTTTCTTTAAGCTTGGATGGGGATTTTGCAGACCTGAACATGATGATCTTGTGGAACTTTTATGGAGAAATGGTCAAGTGGTCTTACAAAGCCAAAAAGCTAGAAAATCAAGTTTAATTGCTAATGAAGTAAGGCAATTTCAAAAACAGAATCAACCACTTTACAGGAGTAATGTGTCTTGTGGAAATTCAAGCAATTTGATTCAAGATGATGAGACAGTCTCTTGGATACAAGATCCGCTTGATGATTCGTTCGAGAAGGAATTTTGTTCCAATTTCTTCTCCGAATTACCACCTGCTGATCCTATTGAGATTGTTAAGCAGCCTATCAAACATTTCCAAGATGACAAGCAAACAAGATTTGGTGCCTTTGATACTGCTACTCATGTTACTTTTGGGAATTTTGTGAAGAAAAACTCGAAGCCGCCTGCATCTCTTGCAGAGTTCCCTATGAACACTATGCCTCCTCCGAGATTTCAGTTTCAAGATTCGTCACGGCAGAACAAGGATTTAGGAGATTTAGGAAAATTGGTGAATTTTTCTCAAGTTCCTGTGCCTCCCTTGAAGGGTGACCTGGGATCATCAAATGGGGGGAGAGAGTCTGGAAACTTGATACAGGGAGAGGGAAGAGATTGTTCGGGAATGACAGTTGGTTCGAGCCATTGTGGTAGCAATCAAGTTCCTAATCCAAATGACCTGGATTTGAGCCGAGTTTCAACAAGTGGTTTTGGAAATGCTGGTTTATCTGCTGGTTTCTCCAAGGAAGATAATAGAAAGATGGTTGCACAAGGTGAGAGGGACAAAACTGAGACCATGGATCCAACTGCCACTTCATCCTCAGGCGGTTCGGGAAGTAGTATGGACAGAAGTAGAACAATTGGACAATCTACTGGAGGTAACGGCAACAAAAGAAAAGGCCGAGACGGAGAAGAATCCGAGTGCCAAAGTGAGGTAAAATTATCAAGCATTCTTTTTTTCTATTGCTAGGCTCATTAGTTATACTTTTTAGACGTGAACACAACTTAACATTTTCTGTAGACTGCTGAACTCGAATCTGCTGAGGGAAACAAGACAGCTCCACGATCTGGATCTTCTCGCAGGACCCGTGCTGCTGAAGTGCATAACCTTTCAGAAAGGGTAGGATATTAAAAGTTCCCCATTTGTCAATCTTTTTCCTATACTGAATCCTATGTTAAAAGCTTGCTTGTAATGCAGAGGAGAAGAGAAAGGATAAATGAAAAGATGAAAGCACTGCAAGAACTCATTCCACACTGTAATAAGGTATTTGCATACCACATCTAGTCTTCCATTTTTTAATTCTTTATTATTTCTTGATGATTAAATTTTGCTACAACGTTATTAGCGATAATAGAAAAGTCTAACTAGAACTTTTCGGATTTATCCTTAGTAATAGTTGTTGGATCTAATCGAGAAAGAACGTGTAAAGGATTTTTTCCTTTTCTTTTTACTTGTCATAAATTTATATATGTCAACTTCAAGCTGGAACTAACAATGATTGAAACAAATTCATTCAACTTGCGTGACTTCAAAATTTTCAGTCTACCTGAATCTTGTACTCTTTAGTAATTAGTCCTTTTGTCACAGACTGACAAAGCTTCAATGCTAGATGAAGCTATTGAATATTTGAAGTCACTTCAATTACAACTACAGGTATGAGTTTAACCAAGAATTCCACAAAATCTACTGATCTTTCTACATACAATACAAGCCACAAATTTCTTTTGTAATTGCTTAATGTTCAATAGGTAATGTGGATGGGAAGTGGGATGGCGCCCATGATGTTTCCCGGCGTTCAACATTACATGTCTCGAGTGGCTATGGGCATGGGTATGGCCCAACCTTCAATGCCTTCAATTCACAACCCAATGCAATTACCTCGGGTCCCGATTGTCGATCAATCAGTTTCAGTGGCTCCAACACCAAACCAACCTATGATGTGCCAACCGCAAATGTTCAACCCGATGAATTATCAAAATCAGATGCAGAATCCCGCTTTGCAAGAGCAGTATGCTCGTCTAATGGGATTCCATCATATGCAACCTACCTCACAGGTTAGAAATCAGATTGTGTTTGGAGTTTTTCCTTTGGATGTTTTCTTGTAAAAAAAGCCTACTAACAATTCTGACTAATTCTATCTTGTTTTGTTCTTCAGCCCATAAATGTGTTCAGATTTTGTCCCTCAGCAGTCTTGCAGAGTCAACCTGCAGCAGCACCTGGCCCTGCTAGTGGTCCTACTGCTGGAGGATCTATAACCAATGATATTGTAAATGGAAATTTGGGTAAGTCTTGTGGATCTTTCTTATTGTATCATTAACAAGTGATTAATATTAATCTGACTTGGATACGACTTCTTTTATAGTAATCAATGATGTTTATATGTGTCGGTAGTAAAATAATTTAGTTATTGTCCAAATCTAACATCTTCGCAAGAGTGCCTGTCCCTTGTTTGGGGCATAAGGGGGGAGAGAGAGTAAGTGGATGAATCATGTTGAAAGTTTGAGAACCTTTTTTTGCTGATTCTACCAATCTTGGACATAATGAGTGGTTACAAGAAATAACTGAGTTCATATGATGCCTTATCTTCTCAAATAGGCACCTACCTTTTTCTCTCTCCAAAAGGGTACCAAGTCATCTAAATCTTTACCCTTCAAAAATTTTCGCATAGTTGTCGGCCAATTTGTTCCTTCCCTACTAGTGGCTCTCTTTACAAGTCGTAGTTTCGAGTGTAAATGCACGGTGGCCAAATTGAAAGACAAATACCCTATGGAATTAAAACTGCATTCCCTCTTTTTGAATCTGATACCGCAAGTGTGTCTCTCGGTCACGTAGCTGTCGTTGACAGTCTTTTTCTTTTGCTGATGTTAACAGGTTGACAAGTGAAATTATCCATGTTTATCAGTTAGCTAAGGTTCCTTCTCGGTTTATTGCGAAGCATCATTCCTCGATATGGTGGAAACCATGATTGTTGGTTCTTTGTGTATATCTGATACAGATTCTTGCCTCCTTGCCCTCCAAGTACACAGCTTATATGCTTTCCAACTTCATTACCATATTACATAATAGTAATGGAAGAAGCTTCATTAATCTGTATATTGTTGAGACAGCTAAAAACTCAAGATTCAAATCTTGCAATTCAAGGTATTTAACAAAAAAATTTTGTCAAAGAACGCTTTACGAAATAAGATCAACTAGTTTGTTTCTGTCCAGCTTAAGCTCATTTGTATGTACTATCTCTTAAACTGTCAATGAATTGAAAATAAGTTGATTTTGATATTATCCTGCTGCTGTTTACATGTCTACTCCTTGATTCTTGAATCTTTGAACTTGTGTTTTTGTTTAATCTACTTTGTTAAATGATATGATATTGAATTTATGTTCATTCACTAGCTTAAGCTTTTAGGTGAATAAATGAAGAAAGAAAAAGGTAGAAAAGCAAAAGCAAGTAAAAAAAAAAAAGGAAATTATTCTCCTGTTATGTACATACAGAGGGTTGGGTGACCTAGAATGAGAGAGTGGGTGGGGATAGAATGATGAGATGGGACCTACGAGAAGATTTAGACTTAGACATATTTGTAGATAATCAAATAAGGACCATTCAATAAATGGGTATAGCATATTGACAGCTCTGTATTGAGCTTTAACATCTTATCCCTATCTTTTTCTTGATTGTTGGGAGTTTGAAAGAGATTGGAAAGAGATTGATTTTTTCTTTCTTTCTCTTTTTCTTGTTCACAAAAGTTGGTCCCATCTTTTGCCAACTTGCTTGATGGTATGTCTTCTTCTTTCATGGCCATTCATGTCCCCACTCACAACTCAAAGCTTTTAATTTCTTCTTCCCCCTACAAATTGCTGGTCATTTTCTTCACATACCCCACTTGATAGAAAAGGAAAAAAGAATTAAAAATAAAAACCAACCAACTAGAGTGACAATTTGGTAAAACTCCATTACTTTGGAGCTTTGTTCCTCAATCATTGCCTTTACTTTTGCCTTTTAGTCTTGGATTTGACGGCTAAACTCAACTTAAATCTTTGGTTTATCCTTACGTTGAAATGTCTTGAATCTATTATCAGACCTTTAAGTAACCAAATACGAAGATATTTTTTATTGTATTCGTGTACTTGTATTATTTATGACTTTGGCTTTACAGTCTTAGAGTATTTTATATAAACTCTCTTACTCTAGTTTAAAAGAAAATGAATATCTCCCTCTTTTAGTGGACATAGACGTAGACGTAGTAAAACTTTTCTTTAATGTTTGTGTTGATTGTCTATTATTGACTTTTTTTTCTTTTTTTTTTTAATCTTTGATTGTAACACCTTATCTCTAAACACTGTCTCCTTGGGTTGATTAGTGGATGCCAACTGATGTTTAGCTGCTATTCATATTTTTGTATTTGGATGGAGAGGAGAAAAAAGAGAAAATTTCAAGTGTCAGTAGGAAAAGTGAGAGAAAAAGAAAGACTGCTGCTGTTGCTGTTGTTGTGTGAGAATACTGAATAGACATCAGTGGCTGATAATAGAATAGAAAGAGGCATTTGATGACACATAGAAATATTTCTGAATATGAATCTAAACCCCCAATCATTAGTTACCATGACACTCACTCCCCACTTCTTTTCTTTTACTGACATACCGTACAGAATATGGGTAGAAGTAGCTAAACCTCATATATGTTTTATATTATTTTATTTTCATTTTTGTTTACAAACCAAAATTGTTTTTCTTTTTTTGTGCTTCAATTCCTTCCTTTTTGATATTACAAAATATGTCTCACAAATTTTATTTCATTTCTTTCATTTCATTGGCTTATCCTAATTATTTCTTCAATTTTATGCTTTTTTATATAATATATATAATAAAAACTAAAATAATACAATATCAGTGGATAAAACTATCTTCACTCTCTCCAAACTCATGTTTAAATATCGATTCTTATAATTTTAATTATAAAATCTTTCGTCAACATCTATTAGACATACTCTTAGGACTTGTTTTCGTATTATCCAAGTCTTGGTTTTCCTTTTTTTGTTTTTTTTTTTTTGTAATTTTTTAGGTATTAAAAGAGAGTTCGAAAAATTTGAAACTTCAATCTATGGAGAAATTACGTATCAATAAATGTGCATACTTTGATTTTCTTTTCTTTTCGTTTTTTTAGTCTTTAATGATGTGATTATTTTTTAGTTGAACATTTTTTAAAATAGTAAAATAAATTAAAATATTTACCAGATATAACAAAATTTTAGATTCTATCAGTTTTCTAATGTTACTGATAGAAGCATATTAATATCTATTATTGATAAAATTTGAAACTTTTGCTATATGTGGTAAATATTTGTCAAAATTACTATTTTTGACAATTCTCTTTTTTTATTTACACATAAATTAGTAACCTAATGTTTTAAATTTTCTTTTGACATTTCCATATATGTATGGTTTTGACATTGACATAGAAGCTAAAGAGATGAATAATGAAATATAAGTAAAATATTAAAAAAATATGAAGATAAATACTAACTAGGGATAGTTGCAAATTTAGCAATTAAATTCAAATTAATTAAATATGTAACACAATTTTAAAAAATTTACAAATATAGCAAAATTTGTCAAATTCTATCAATGATATAAGTCTATCACTGGTAGACCATGTTGCAAATATTGGTCTATCACTGATATACCATATGAAGTCTATCAGCGATAGTTTATTAGTGATAGTTTTGTTATATTTACAATTTTTTAAAAATGTTGCTATATCCTTAATTATCATTGTTAAAATAGTCATCCATTGCAATTTTCCTACTAATAATAACAAATTTAAACTTTCTTTTTAATAAAAAATATTTATTTATTAATTTAAATGTAATTTTTAACATTAATAATTCTTTTAGAAAATATTCATCTAACATCAACATTTTATAGATATTTTTATTTAAGAGTTTTACAAGTTGAGATTTAGATATTTTCATTGACATGACTTTAATAAATTACTAATATATTATAATATCATTTTTTATAAAAATATTTGGAAAATATAGATATATGTTTTGTAATGGATAAGAGATAGCATTCCACCCTGTCTATATTATTAAAGTATCTAGAGATAATACAAATTATATTTATACATGTGTGTGTGCATGTAGATATATATGTACATGTATATAATATATACATACATATATATATATGTGTGTGTGGTAGGGTGGAAGTCTTTAATAAACTTTAGGCTAAGTAAATAAGCTATTATTTATTATTATAAATCCATACACTTCTAAAAAATTTATTTTGGTCGTTGCATTGAACAAAATTTAACAATTTTTTTTCATTCATTTCCATTTTTACTTTATTCTTAAAAGTTCAAGAACCAATATAACCAAACTTGAAAGTACTAAGACCAAAAGTAAATATTTTTTAGAGGATAGAGATCAAAATGAATCAAAATCAAAATGTGAGGACCAAAATGAATATTTTAAAAATACAAGAATCAAAAGGGTATAATTGCAAATGTAGACATTGAATTCAAAATATTAACATATATAACAATATTTTTAAAACATTGCAAATATAGAAAAGTCTGTCAAAATTTACCTCTCATAAATCATATTGCAAATATTGATTTGTCATTGATAAACCATAAGAATCTGTAAAGCACCAATAAGTTTTGCGATATTTTTGGTTTTTAAAGGTTTCTATATATTTCGTTATTATTCTTAAAATTTTTATTTATTATAATTATCCCATCATTTAAACATAAAATAGAAAAAAAAAAAGAGGAAATAAAATTTTGGAAAGTTTGAGAAATAAAATTACATATACAGTTTCAATTTATTTTTTAAAAAATTGGATCATAATAATTATTATTTTTAAATATTCTCAATTTTAAAAAATTTTAATATAAATTCTAAAATACTAAACTTATAATAATAATGCAGTCCTATTTGAAATTTAATTTTAAATATAGCAAAATAGACAAAAATATTAAAAATTATATTACAGTTTATCTATGAAAGATCGCAATAGTGATTATTTGTATATGTATGACCTATGTATCAAGATAGACATAAAGAGTAGTCTAAAAAACGGTTACAATGTAAGATTACAACCATAAAAACATAACGTTTGAGTATTCTATTAATTAAAACAATTAAACAATAATTATATCAATCTAAACTTTAAATATTTAGAAGTTTCACGTGAAATTTATATAAATAAAAGATCATGAAAAATATGAATAAATTTTAGAAGTTTTCATATTTAAATTGATATAATTATTAATTTAATATATTTTTTTTTGTACTATGTACGGGTGTATGAGTATTAATTGATAATTTTTCTTTATAACTATTATTTTAAAAGATTTTAAAGCTAATGAGATTTTACTCGTCAACCCTCATTTTTCCCCCTTTTATTTTATCATTATTTTCACAAAGTACCATTAATAATAATATTGGAAATGACAATTTTGAGGTGTAGTTTTAAGTTAGGGGGTTGATGGTCATTTTATTTAGTATCAGTTTCTTTAAAATTAAAATTAAAATTTAAAAAAAAAAGAAGGAAAAAGCAAAGAAAGAAAGGAAAGGGAAAGGTGTGTTCTTCTTCTCACGCGCGTCGGCCCCCTCCGGACTTCTCGATTTTTCTCGCGACCCAATCTCCCTCCTCACGATTTTTCCTTCCTTCTGCCGCCAACGACGCACGAGTCTACGGCATCCCTCTCTATCTCTTCACCACTCGATTCGACTAGACGCCGCTGCACGAACCAACGCTGCGTCCCCACCAATCACTGCTCAGAACGTGGTCGATCTCGTCCTCACGTGAAGCGGCCAATTCGTCATCTAAACCGCGTCGTCCACCGCAATTTTCAACCAGTCACCACCGTTCGGATGATCAAACCCTAGCAGTCGCCGCTCTCTTTGGCGTCACCTGGCTGTTCACGTCGTGGATCGAACGTTGGATCCCTGAATTGGGGTAAGATCCAACTGATCTAGTTGGATTTCTTGTAGTTTTCCAGATACCCTTTCACCTTGGACTTAAATATAATATTACTCACGATATTTAGGTGTTGGATTTGGATTCCTCGGAGGGTTTAGCTGCTATCCAGTCGCAAGAAGATTTGAATTTGGGGGTTGGACATAATTTTGGGTAAGAATCTAAGTATTATGGATTGGGTCTTCTGTATCTATTTAAGTTTAGTGCTATTATTGAACAACTCATGGTTTTTTGGATGTTAGAATTCGATAGTTGTAGGTTGCTAGAGAATATTTCTTTCATTGAAGTTATTTAAGTGAGTTTTGTTCGAGTTCCTAAATGCCCATTAAGTTTAAGCGTAAAATGGGATTTAACCGTGATATTTGAGTTCTAGAGTTGAATGGTTAAAGGTCGAAATGGGCTTTCCATTAACCTGAGAGTTCGTTTAGGTGTTTACCTCTATAAAACTCGAAACATAAATGGTTTAGGTGAGTTTAAAGAGAGTTAAAATTGTTTACTCATGAGGAAATGTATCCAAATCTCTCAAAATACTTATATTTAGTATAAGAGCGAATGAGATTAAAAGCCTCACTAAGTTCGATTTAAGTTGGGTGTTTATGATGTTAAGAGTTTAAGTTGACGTTAAGGGTCAAAGTGGAAAATCCAGGCTAATCCTAGGCCCTTTGTAAATTCAAGGACCTTAGAAGCATCGAATAGATTTTAGCGGCCTTAGGAAGTATTGTCGCAAATAGTTGTAGCCTCGTATCATATAAAGATATTGATGTGACTTTGATCATTATTTTAGGCCAAATTGAAGTGGGAAAAGCGGGGATCAAATTATTGGTTGTGGGTGACTCGTTTTCAAGTTTTCTTTATACTTATACATGTTATTTTACGAGATTGCTTGGAAACTATCATTGTTTAAACTTTTTATAACTATGTTTTCATTTATACTTAAATGATGTGTTTACTCATGATGGGTTCAAGAATATGTATGTTTAGAACTACTTTATGAAAATGTGTTTTCTAATCATCTTTGGCTTTTAAGCATAAAATATGTGATTTATGAATGAGGGTGATTTATCCATAAACTATGCGAATGTGTTTTCATAGCACCATCTACCGTCGTCAGGGGGTTTCAGGGCTGAAAGAGGCCGTGGCTGGAGATCCGATAACCTGAGCCTAGGTGAGGATGTGGTGGAGGAGTGTGATATGACTTCGAGCTAGTTTAACCCATGATAGGTGACTCTATGTGCACATAAGAGCGAAGATGGAGGTGGATATTGTAGTAGGTGCTAAGTACGCGTGAGCTCCGTTTGACCATGTGTTTCCTTGTGAATATGGATCACGTGTGAGCTATTCCGGGCGGTATATTTAGAATGCTCTCATGGTTGGATTTAAGGGATGATGTTATCGTGGTAGGTGCTAAGTATGTGAGCTCCGTTTGGCCACGTGTTTCCTTGTGGATATGGATCACGTGCGAGCTATTTTGGGCCGTGTATTTAGTATGCTATCTTGGTCAGATTGGATGAATGTTGTTATCGTGACGAACATTAAATATGCATGAGCTAGTTTTGGCTGCATGATTCTTTGATCATGTGTGAGCTATTCTTCATCGTATATCTAGGTGTCTTGCCATGGTTGGATCGACTACAGGTTTGTTGGTTGACTTGTAGATTATGTGGCGATAAGTTTTTAATCAATATTTTATTTATCGATGTATATTTACACATCTTGGACCCACACATTATCAAGATAGAAACCAAATTTGGTCTGAGTTGTCTCTTTTTTCAGACCTTTGTACAGAAGCTTGATGTTTGGGAGGGGATTTCAATTTCACTCGAAAGGTACAAGAGAGATTTCTAGGAAGATTAACAAGGGGAATGAGAAAAATTAATAAATTCATTAGAGAGTAAAAGCTACTAGAAATTTTGTTATCCAACGGTAAATTTGATGGAAACGGTAGACATGCGTAGCAGAATTGGGATCAAATTTTGTTCTAATTGGAACTAAACAAGTTTAGTGATTAACATGCATAAAAAACCCTAAAATAACAAAGATAAGGTCAAAAGAAAAAACTCACATTCGATGCTTTTATTTTCTTGTAATCTCCTCACAAAATCGAAGTTGGAACTACCACTAGCTTTTTCGAATACCTCAAAGGAATTCTCTTAGAAATATCATGGAACCAACTACTTCACTGCCACCTCTTAGAAATATACAGCACACTGTAGACTTAATGTTTGATAGTACCTTACCTAATCTACCACATTATCGAATG
This sequence comes from Cucumis sativus, assembly GCF_000004075.3. NCBI lineage: Eukaryota > Viridiplantae > Streptophyta > Magnoliopsida > Cucurbitales > Cucurbitaceae > Cucumis > Cucumis sativus. The sequence goes on from NC_026658.2 coordinate 22,647,105, forward strand.
AACCCTAGAGAGTACAAAATATTACATGAACAAATAGAATAACTCCTTAGCAAAGATCATATCCAACCTAGCCTAAGTCCTTGTGTTGTCCAAGCTTTACTTGCTCCAAAAAAATATGGCAGCTAGAGACTTTGTGTGGATTGTAGAGCTATAAACAAAATTGCAATAAAATATAGGTTCCCTATCCTCGTTTATCCAACCTCCTTGACCAATTAGGTAAGGCTTCCATCTTTTCCAAAGTAGATCTTAAGAGTGACTACCACCAAATTAGAATTAAATCAGGAGATGAGTGGAAAACAACCTTCAAATTAATGAATGATTGTTTGAATGGTTAGTTATGTCATTTGGTCTCTCAAATGCCCCTAACACCTTTATGAGATTAATGAACCAAATCTTACAACCTTTTTCAATCAATTCATTGTGGTATACTTTGATGACATACTCATCTATAGCTCCTCTAAGAAAGATCACCTAAAATACATCCAACTACTTTTTACAGCCTTACAAGAAAATGAATTACAAATTAACCTTTAAAATGTGAATTTTTGTGTTATAGCATTCATTTTCTTGGATTTATCATAAGTTGTAATGGTGTTTATGTTGATTCAAAAAATATTGATTCTATTAGTTTTTGGCCTCAACCAAAATCTCCAAAAGATATTCAATGCATTTTAGGATTAGCATCTTTTTATATAAGGTTCATAAAGAACTTTAGCACTATTGCAGCACCTTTAACCAATTGTTTAAAGAAAGACAGTTTCTAATAGAGATAAATAGAAAAAGACAGCTTCTGTCAATTGAAATTAGCTTTAGCTAGCGTCTTGATTTAAAACTACCAAACTTTGATAAACCATTTGAAGTCACTGTCGATGCTTCGGGTTTAGGTATAGGAGTTATCCTTAGTCAACGAGGTCACCCTTTAGAGTATTTTAGTGAAAAACTAAGTACTTCTAGACAAAATTGGAGTACATATGAACAAGAATTGTGTGCCCTTGTGCGTGCTCTAAAACAATGGGACCATTATCTACTTGCTAATACTTTTATTTTGCCTATGGACTACTTTTCTCTCAAAATTTTAAATTCTCAAAAAATAATTAGTAGAATGCATGCTCGTTAGTTACAATTCTTACAAAGATTCAATTTTGTAATTAAATGTACTTCGGGGTAAGTCTAATAAGGTTGCTGATGCTCTCAGTAAAAAAGGTGTACTTCTCACCACCCGTTAATCTCAAATAACTTTCTTTGATCACCTTCCTACATTGTACCATATTGGCACTAATTTAAGAAGTATTTAGGAAAATTGCTCTAATCATAAACCTTGTAAAGATAACCACATTGTTAATAATTTTCTCTTCAAAAGTGATGTTTTGTGTTCCTCATAAATCTTTAAGAGAGGCAATAATTAAAGAAACACACTCTAGTGGATTTAGCCGGATATTTTGACCGAGACAAAATTTTGACTGCATTAGCTCTAAATGCTTTTGGCCACAACTCAATAGGGGTGTTACTAGCTTCATCAAAATATGCTCTATTTGCCAAATAACTAAATGTAATTCTCAAAATACATGTTTATACACTCCTTTACCTATTTCTTCTACTATTTGGGATAATTTATCTATGGATTTTGTGTTAGGATTACCTAGAACTCAAAGGGGTCATTATTCTATTTTTATAGTAGTAGATTGCTTTAGTAAAATGACCCATTTCATCCATTGTAAAAAAAACTTCTAATGCTTTGAATATAGCTAACTTATTTTTTTTTAGAAATTGTTAGATTACATGGAATTCCTAAAACTATAGTGTCGGATCGAGATGTAGAGATTTTGAGTCATTTTTGGAGATCCCTATAGAAGAAATTCGACACCAACCTTCTATTTGGTCGTCAGTTTGTTTAGTACCGCCAGTCACCCACAAACTGATGGCCAAACAGAGGGACCAACCAAACTCTTGGCAACCTCATTCGGTGTCTTAGTGGGGACAAGCCTATACAATGGGACTTAGCTTTACCTCAAGCAGAATTCATCTTCAACCACATGGCAAATCACTCAACAGGGAAGTCTCCATTTGAGGTTGTATATACTAGTCTCCAACGGGTCACTTTTGATTTAGCTAATCTACCCTATGTTGTTGATGTCAGTGTGGAGGTTGAAGCAATAACTGAACGTATTTCCAAGCTACACCAAGAAGTCAAGAGTCATTTAGAGCTTTCTATTGGCTCCTACAAAACAATCGCTATCTCTTACAAACATTTTAAGGAATATCAAGTGGGTGACCTAGTTATGGTGTACCTTCGAAAATAAAGATTCTTTGTTGGTCATCATTCCGAAGTGATCAACAAGCGCATGGGTCGATTTCAAATATTGGAGAGACTCGACCCCAACGCTCACCAAGTAAATCTCTTAGGAAACATGAGAATCAGCCCATCATTCAATGTTGTCGACCTATCTCCTTACCATGCCCCAGATTCCTTCTCTTTGGCTTCCTAATTTTCACTTGAGGTCAAGTTTTTTCCTACGGGAAGGTTTTGATGTAGAACATCCTCCTTTCTTGATGTTTCTTTTAAGTTCTTTAGTATTTCTTTAGCTAATTCTTGAGTATCAGCTTGAATTATCATTCTTGTATCTCAAGATTAGTTATTCTCTAGTTAAATCTTGTGTATCTTGGATTAGTAATATAAATAACTAACTCATCTCTAAGTTAGTTCTAAAATAACTAACTTCTAACAACTCTTGTAAACTTGCCGCTTATAAAAAGGTTTTTCTACTCATTAATAAAAAATCATTAGAAGTATTATTCATAAAAAATCCTAAACTTTGCAATTACCGCATCACTACACAAGTTTTGATATTGAAGGCACTCAACACATTTTACTTGACCTGAACAACTTAACTCTCTTGTTCTTTTTTTTTTTTTTTAAAAAAATGTTATATTATTATACAAGAACAAGGAGGACCTCACAGCCTGAGGTCAAGGCACAAGGACGGAAAATGCTCACACAGACATGAATAAAGCAAAAAAACCAAAAGAAAAAACACCAACCAAAGCAACGAAATTAAGAACAGTAACAAGACAAAAAGACAAAACAACACCACAAAACAAAGAAAAGAAAGATGAAAGGAAACCAACTAAATAAGATCATGAGCATTCTCACACCAAGAAGCAACAGGAACTAGGCAAGTCTGGTCCTTAGGCCAAAAGCTGGTTTTTTTGACATACAACTTAGTCGTCATCACAAACCGATCCAATAAGCTCTTAATAATCAAAATAATCAATAGCCAAAAAGAATATAACTTTTACTTAGTTATTTACATTATGAAATTTATCAAAAAGTATCCTCTTTAATTTTTTAGTTTAGTGGTTATTTAACAAGCTCTTAATAAATTCAATACCGATTTAACAAAAATATTATAAAAAAGATACATTGAATTTATTCTTAAATTTTAGTTTTATCAAATTTGAAAAACTTGTGAATATCGAAGAGATTTCATTTCAAAATTAATTGAAACAAAAATATTATTTTAGGTATATTCTATTGACTGTGAGATCTCATTTTCATATTGTACTTTGAGTTTATCATTTTCATATTGTACTTTGAGTTTACCGTATTTTTGGTAAGATCTCAGTATTTTTAACTGAATTATTGTTTGAGTTGATGAAATTTGGTACTATATTAGATAACATCAGAATTCGTCCCAAAATATTTTGACAAAGAAAGTAATTGTTTATGTTAAAGGTTGTGAGATGTCCATGCTTTCGACGTGGAATCCTCCACGTTGAATTAAGAAAGTATCGTTCATTTTCATGACTCTTTTTTAGTTCTTCTTTGAATTTGTATTATTTTTTCCCCTAAAAATCAACCTTTTCTATGGCGGTTGAGAAATATTGTTCATAACAATTGTTTGTGTGCGAGTGAATTTAAGTATTTACTAAGGTTAATATTTTGTTGGCAAAGTTTAACCAATTTTTTATATTGGGAAAACACACACTCTAATGTCCAAGTTAGAGATCGAAAAATATGAAAGTCAGAGAGTTTGAGAATATAATTCAAGTTATAATGATGTACTATAGAGGTGATTAACATATATGGGACCGTTTGGGGGAAGGGTTGGGTTATGGAAGGGTTAGGGTTATGATAAAACTAGTTTTATGATAAGAGGTGTTCGGGCAAAGCGTTATGTGGGTTGTGTTATGATAAGATGTGTTTGGGCGAACGATTATGTGGATAATGTTATGATATAGATTATAGATGTGTTTGGGGAAAGGATTATGATGGTAGTGTTATAATATTTTTTTTCTTTCTAAAATATATAACGTAGATCCAATACACAAATTTCATAAATTTACTTTATTAAATAATCTTACTTTTCTTAAAATCATTTGGCCTTAATTTTCTTAATTACGATGTTGTAGATTCAGCCACTTTGTAGACGTCTTCGACTAGTCAATCGCATATTCCATTCCATTACTTTTATGTTGTAATAGTTTATTTTAATCGTTATTTGTTATTTTAATACCAAATTAAATTATATATAATAATAAAAGCATATTATTTAGTTTTAAAAAACTAACTAAAGTCATTATTATTGTTAAATGAAAAATTAAGAATAAAAACTCAAAAGCAAAATAATAATAATAATAATAATAATAAAAAATCAAAACATGTACTCATTAGTTACGACAAATAAAACGTACATGCATCTTGCTCGGTTAAAAATCAAGATTTGAAATCTTAAACTAAAATTCAAATTTTCAAATTTTTGTAAGCAAACAAACAAAAGTGATTTGAAATCTATTCAACATCGAGATCATCCCAAATCCACTAGGGTAAAGCATCATAAAAAGAAATATGAAACATTTGACATATTTGGCATGACCATTAGTGCATTAATACTTAATGATACAGTTTATGGAGCACATGAAACAACAGTGGAACATCTCCATAAACAAATAAAAGAGGATCAATCTCCATATGCAACAAAGAAGAAACCTATCTTGTCCAAAACATCATCATTATAATCTGAATTCCACGGAAGATACACATGAAATTTAGAGGGACTCCTTTAGGAGCTAGCCCAATTAACAGTCATAATTTCATTTCAACACACACAACAAAAAAAAAGAACCCCAAACGTAATTTTCATTTAAAAAATAGTATGTAGTTTTAATTCTTTCAATTAGTACAATTACAAGTTATATAATCTTATAACATGTACATCCAATCTCCACATCAAATTCAAGAGAAATTCCAAATCTCCGTCCAATTTCAAAAATAGAGACAACCAATTTATTAACCAAAGCAAGTGCATTACTCATAATATAACCAACTTTCACCATTCCATTTCTTAGCAAATTCACTATTTTTTCCCTTCCACCTTCAAATCCTTTAACGCAAATATCTTCATTCGTTAGCGCAATGCTGACCCACGTCGTTAGATACCCCATTTGTGTGTCAAAATTCCTCCTACTCAATCTTCTAAGAACCCCAAACGACATGTGAAGCTCATCAATGGCGGCTTCAAACACCTCCACACAGCTTAGACGACCCTATTTCTCTCCTTCATCCACTTTTTGTTCATCAACCTCCCCAGGAATCCTGCGATTTTTTTTGCCTCTATTCCGACACCCCTGCTCAAGCCCATTTTGTAGGGTTGTGCTTGCACAAATCTTGGTATCGTGTTACTTTGGCGAAGTGGGTTAGCCATGAGAGAAGGAATAAGAGAGAAACAAAAACGAACGGGGAGGGAAGAAGAGGGTTAGCCATGAGAGAAGGAAGAAGAGGGAAACAAAAACGAAGAGGGAGGGAAGAAGAGAGGGGATTACGGGAAGGAGAATGAGGAGGACTATGAAGGATTGAAGAAGAAATTGCCTAAGCCCACGGTGATAACATAGGGCCCAAACAGCCACTATGTTATTTACGTAGAGTTTTGGAGTATCTTTGAGATAAGCATACATCTAGCAAGTGAAGGAGGTGTCATTTCACGTTTTACAAAGATCAACGAGTATTTTCTCCTATCCCATTTTGGTTCTAGAGTGATGTTCCGAGCCAAGGAATGTGTGGGAATTGATGCAAAGCACAATAATATTTAGGATTTTGACACAAAGTAAGCTTCTCTCTTTCCAAAATTTTGAAAAATAAAATTATCTTCAATCTAAATTTTATTACTTTCTTGACCTTGTTGCTTCTATTTCTAAAATATACCAATTATATTACATCTAGGGTCTAAAATGACTCGCAACACATTGAACTATTAAAATTACCATGTTTTTGGTAAAAGAAAAATTGGATAAAGAATGTATTCTTCTAACTTTTCTTTTCTTAAAAAAAATGTGAATAAATTTGAGCTAATACACATGATATTATTCCTATTACCAATGTTATGATTTTTCTTAATGAATATGCCTTTTAAAAAGTTATATTCGATCGGTTTACTCATTTTAGTTCAATTATTCTAAGGGTGCATGGGAGAGTATGACTTTTTGTCTCCCGTTTCTTCTTTTCAAAATTTTGGCCAAGAAAAAACACATTTGACTTCCATACAACAACAATTAATTTGTAATTGAGAAAGAAATGACCTAAAAAAAAGACTATGATGTCTAAGTTAGTAAGTGAATTAGAGAATAAAAAAGATAAGTAAAAAGTTCTTAGATATCTCAAAAGTCGTAACGATGCTTTTATAGAGTGGTTGAAATTGTTCCCTGAAAAGAAGATAAACTAGCAGGATAAGTAGTGTGCTCAGTTTCGTATTTGTCTAAGGTTAACCTTGGTCAAGTGTCTTCTTTGGGCTATAACTTAGGCTTTCAAGTGTGATCACTTTGGAGTCTAGGCATGCGTTGGGCATTTGGCAAGGGTCAGTCTCGACCTCCGTCACTGACAATCTGAAGGTCCACTTCGATCTGTAGGTGTCTACTTTGGGGCTTCTTCTTAACCTTGTCATTTTCAAATGTCAGTTAAACTCTTTGGTCCAAAATCACTCATAACAAGATTTTTCTTGATGAATGTGATGTCTACTCAGGTTGTGTCGTGCATATGAAAGTGTATAAAAGTAATATTTGACGTATTTTACACTCTTTAGTTCAATTATTCCAAAGGTGGGAGATGGTATTACTTAATTCTTTCTCATTTTTTCTTCTTTCAAAGTTTTTTTATGAAAAAAATCTTTTTATAGAATAGAAATTGATAGTTTGGATTATCCATCTCATGATTAATACAGACATGTTTTATCTTTCAAAAATATCAATAATTGCTATACTCTCTTTTTAATATTGGAACCAACTTTTAAACACAATTGGACAATGCTTAACAAACAAAAAGAAGGTTCTTCAATCCCCAAATCTTAGAGTTGCTTCAAATCATAGTTTGGGAAGATAGTGCCCTTTTTAGCTCTTAGCTAATCATTTTTTTTTATTAAATAATTAGAGTCTTGCTATCAACTTTTGTTTTATTGGGAATAGTTGTTAAACACTTTTGATTTTTATTTTTCTAAAATGGTTTATCTTTTAAATCGAACGCTTAAAATTCTAGTATGAACACACTCTAATTCTTTTATCTTAATACTTTCTTATTTGAAATAAAAGTAAATTATAAGATAGTCATATAAAAATATGTTACAGACAAGAACAGATAGGGTGATAGGTGGATGTGGAAGACCAAAATTGAATAAGTTTACAAGTTACTCGACATTAAAATAAACATTTTGAAAACAAAAACAAATTCTTATTTTTCTATGTATTCTAAAACACTTTTAATTTTAATTTAAAATTGTGAAATTCGAATTCAAAATTCAAAATTTATTTTTGATTTTAAGTTTAAAAATGTTATCGTGTCATGTTTATAATTTTTTAAAACAAAATTTAGAAAGAAAGAAAGTTTTTCTTTCGAGAATAATAACAAATACAAATTATTTACTTTTATAAGGAAAAAAACCACAGAAACTTATTACATTAGTGTCTTCATTATTTTTTTAAAAACTATTTCAAGGATTTGTTCTTTTTTAGCACTGATTGGGTGCGAAGAATTCTGAAACCGTTTTAAAAAATAAGTAGGTGAAACACTTGTTTTTCTTAAATTTTCTGTTTTTAAAAACATAAAAACAAAAGTGAATCATCTAATCTTAAAGGGTTAAAAAAATATTAGAGTAATATGAAAACTTGAAGCTATCTAAAAGAATATGAAAAAGTATTAATATTTTAATTGAAATACAACAAACAAACATTCGTGAATTCAAACTTCAAAGGCTGAAGAGAAGATTCATGAATTAAATTAGTGTTTGCGAGTCAAATTTTGTTCTCTTTTCTTTTTCCTTTGCATACGTCATATCTAATAGACTCTACCCATCACATCAGGTTTTAAAATTCTAATTAAAAAATATTTTTCATGTAAAATAAAATTTGTGTTTTTAGTGTTTTTTTTCTATAAAATTTGAATCCATTTCTTCTATTTTTGAAAAAAAAAATACACTTTCTTTTTTGTTAAGATGCATCAATTTATATCAATCTAGTTATCATTTATCATTTTTAGATGTATTCCAATAAATCAAAATATTTACAAAGTTCTAACAATTTTTCTATCAAAATGTATTAATGACATTGGTAGAATAATAAAAATTTGTCTATCATTGAAATAATTTTAAATTTTATTATATTTCATAAAAAAAATCAATAGTTTTGTCATTTAACATAATTTTTTTATATTAAAGTATCATAAATTATATTTTTAATGTTAAAACTCTATTATTGAAAAAATAACTCATATTTACCTTAGTTTTATGGGTTTTTTTTATTGATGGTGGGTTAAAATAAAATAATTAATAACAAGAAAAATTATTAAAAATGGTAAAAAGAACTCTATAATTTTTTTTTTGTATAGTTCCTACGCTTTTTTTTACTTTTACGTTGTTTGTAAGGTTTTAGGTAATTAATTTTTTGTTCTAAAGAAAAATACATACATATATTTTTTTTAAAGTTAAAAAAAAAAATTAGTAGAAGAGCATAATTGAAATCATTCATAAAAAACGTAGCGTCGTAACTATAAAGGTCAATTACTAAATAACTTTTTACTACCGACCTCCTCCTATTAGAGGTTGATTTTTGACTCCACGATATTATTAAAAAAGATAAAAACATGACTTCTTAAAATCTATCAACATTGTTGAAGTGTATTGTTATCGTTAAATTGAATTTAACTAAATCATAATTTACACACGTGGTTTTGTGTAGATTCCAAAATTCAAATCTTTGAATCTCATCAACTTGTTGTAGTATGATACTCCATCTAAAGTTCTAAGAATGAATTTGGTATAATTTAACTAAATACATAAAATTTTCATTATTTAAAATTAAAAAATAGCATATATTTGTTTATTTTTTCTTTATTTTTAGAACAACATATATTTGTTCTTACAATATTCCACAATTACAGCTTTTAAAAAATAATATATATATTTAAAAAATGGAATTCCATAATTACACCAATTTACAGCTCCGCCTTCCTAGAAACAAGCCAATGCCTTTTCTTCTCTCTATTCCTATTTCTCACGCGCCATAAGTTTACGGTTTACAATACGTTCGTCCGCCGACCTAATCATACCATTCAGTAGATGACACGTGGTATTGATGAGATTACGCGCGTATGATTTATAGTTTTTCTTTTTTTCGAAACAGAAAACCAAAATTTTCTCTATAAATTCATTCGAGGGCTCATAATATTTTGGGTACGTAGCATCCTGTCAGTGGCACGGAAAGTGTTTTTGCTTTCACGAGAATTCGATTGCGTTTTCATTTCTCTCTCTGATTTTTGTTTCGATCCGAAGCGTTTTCTCTGTTTTGCTTCGACGGATCGGAGATATTTTGTTTGATTCTTTTGGGAGTCGGAGGTTAAAGATCGCGATCGCTTTTCTGCAAAAAAATTGAGTTGAAGTTTTTTTTTTTCTAATAAAAAATTTGTAATCGTGGATTTCTTCGGGTTTGATCGATTTGAGTGGGTTGAAGAACGAGGAAGAGTTTGGTTGTTTGAGAATTTTGAAAACCGAGGCGCATGAACTGGTTGGGAAAGCTGGGTTTAAACTTTAGTTCTAATTCTAATCACTTCATTACCTGTCTTTTGCTTTTTCTCCTCCATTATTCACCTCAATTGACTCCTTCTTTGTTTAATTTTGACAATAAATCCATTGATCCCTTGTTATTACTGCTTTTGAATCTTGATTCCAATCGTTTTCTTAATAATAAACCGACGACTTAAGTTGGTTGCTGATCATCCTTCAACAATGGAGTCTGGTTCCAGGAGTAATTCCCAACTTCGTAAAGGTTTGGTTTACCTCCCTTTCTCCCCTCTTCCTGTTTCTGTTAACGTTTTTTTTTTAAACTATTGTTTATGTTTGCTTGAGTAGTTCTTTTCGCACAACTTCCGAGAATGCATGATTAGCTGAAAACGCCAAATGCGGATTAATTTAGTTTCTGGGGTACCAGAATGAAATAAATAGATCGACTTGAAAAATAGGGAAATTATGTTCAGGATTGATCGTTTTTTAGGGTTATATCAGAATTGTTTGCTTGTTATGTTTGTTGTTTTCGATTTAGTAAATATTAGTGATTTTACGCGTACATTATTGATGTCTGTACAATTCTTGGGATCTCAGAACTTTATGTTTCTCAATGAAGGGAAAATAATGTTGCACTAGCTTCGACACAAAACTTCAGGATATGTAAACTAGATTTTATCAAAATAAGGTGAAATGGGGTGCAAAATATTAAGTTGCTTTCTGTTATAGACTGTCCTTACCTGTTGGAACAACTTGTGATTTTAATTTGACTTGTTAATATGTTTGTTTTTACCAATATTATATTTTTGTGCGTAATTACAGAATGAGGATCTTTGCTTGTAATCCTGTTAAGTTGTCTGCAAATAAGTTATATAATAACCTTAAGGGTATATGCTCATGTTAGAATTTGGTTGATGCAGCTGTCTGCCATTCAGGTCCCGAGAAAGGACAGGTGAGATCACCTTCCGTGATTGTCATCGGTGGTGGCATTGCTGGAGTAGCTGCTGCTCGTGCTCTTCATGATGCATCCTTTCAGGTATGTACTATAAAGAACAAAAGAAAAACAATAGTCAGTCAAGATATGGTAAAATTCAGACAGCCTAATGATGCGTTTTCAAATTATATTTTTTGTTTCTACTGTATGCTGTCTTGTGAAATACATTTATGACATCACATAGGGACCCAAAGAAACTAAAACTAAAGCCCCTATACCCTTTTACCGTTTCTTATGATTATCCTAGGAAACTTTTCAGTTGTTTGTCACTCTTTGATTCCGTGGAAGGTATGTTTGCTGGAATATTATGTCAGTGAAGTGACATAGCTAATCATGATGTCATTTGGGAGACCTGCTCTCTTCTCTCTTCTCTCTTCTAAATGTATCTCCCTCTAATCAGGAAAAAGGAGTTTGCAGATATTTTATTTTTTTGCATCAAAATATTTGGAAACTATAAATAGTTAACTGGTGGCAGAATCTTTACACCAGTTTCCTTGACTGGTTTAAGAAAACTGGGGAAATTTGATTACTTGTCTGTGTCTTGGTGTTTTCTTTCAAGTTTTTACGTTCAAGGAGATACAATTTTAACTTCCATTGAACAGGTTATATTGTTAGAAGCACGGGAGAGACTTGGTGGTCGCATATACACAAATTATTCATTTGGCTTTCCTGTTGACCTTGGTGCTTCATGGTAAGCTTGTTATTTTGATGGCCTTTTTCTAGAGAAACTAACATTTATCACCCACATTTATATTATAATATTACTTTTCTGTTGATTTTCAGGCTACATGGAGTATGCAAAGAAAATCCATTGGCCCCCTTAATTGGCAAATTGGGATTACCTCTGTACCGTACCAGTGAGGACAACTCTGTATTATATGACCATGACTTAGAAAGGTAACTGTGCTATCTGGTCATGAATATATAGTTCTGCTGGGTCTTGCTTGTTTTCGTCTTTGTGCCCTTAGCAGATATGGAGCGAATATGTTACGTTATTAGAATTTATTACTGTTTTTCTTGTATGTGTAAATCATTATAAATCTTATGTGTTTTTCAGTTATGCACTCTTTGATATGGAAGGGAAACAAGTTCCTCAAGAGCTAGTGACAAAAGTTGGGCAAGTATTTGAGGCAGTCCTAGAAGAGGTAGGTTGTCCTTAGAAATCAACTTTGAAGTTTGAAAGTACTTGATTTACTTGATTTTATTTAAGTTTTATTACTTGTTCCTTTTGGTTGTGTGGCTACTTCTCGGAGTTGATCTCCTATGCTTTGTACAGGCTGATAAAATAAGAGATGAATATACTGAGGACATGACTATCACTCGTGCATTCTCAATTATTTTTGAAAGAAGACCAGAACTGAAGTAAGAATACGGTTATTTTAATGTCTTTATCTTCTTTCATTTTCAACATTAACTGATAATTATCCTTGAACACAGGATGGATGGGCTTGCCCACAAGGTTCTTCAATGGTATCTCTGTAGGATGGAAGGATGGTTTGCTGCAGATGCCAATACTATCTCTTTAAAATGTTGGGATCAGGTACTCCATGATTATAGTATTGATAATCCAATGATTTCTCTATATTTCTATGTTGGAGGACCATATAATGGGCACTTAATAACAATGAATATTTGCTTTTGCAATCTATTGTCATTAACTTATTGAAGCTGAAAGTTTACTTTGTGATGCTTGCATACTTGAATGATATTGTATTGACTATAGCAGTGTTGTTGCAATGTCAATCGATCTCTAGTTTCTTAGTAAAACGATAACAATTAATAAAAATGTTGTGAACAAAGTTGATGATCTTTCTAGTTTTTGTGTCTATTACGTTAGATGTTCCAATTATGTTGTCGTTATTCTCCTTGCTATGGACAGATGGACGTAGAGGTGCAATCATTACTTGGAATTCCTTATTTGTTTAGAGAGTTAGGCAGTTGAAAAATCATTAAATGGTATACTAGATTGACAATGACAGGTCCCATTCTAGCACATGCCAGTTTTATTAGCTTTTGACTACTTGAACATTAGTCTCTTTTGTTCTTTTCTTGTCAACTACTTGCTACTTTGGCATAATCATTATGTTTTCCCCCCTTGACTTCTGGACCTGATTTAGTGTGGAAACAAATCAGAGGAGAGAGGAAAAATCAATGTAATTTCATAAGCTGTTTCATCCTTTTGTTCACTCTGTTGCTGTTTCTATTTGTTTTGCAATATTCTATTATCAGCTTGGCAACTGGGGACTTGATGTTTACTTGTGGACAATTTAACTGATTTAATACAATTTTAGTATCTTAAAATTTATATGGATCAAGTATACAACTGTATCTTTTATGTTGCACATGCACCTTTCTATCAATAAAAATGACTTGTGAATATGGGTAAGAAGCTCAAACTTTAGAGGGGTGCTAGAGGACAATGTAAAAAGATAATATTAATTCCAACCTAAACACTTGGGGGTTAGTTCTCTTTAGAATGTTTTTTCTTTTCATACACCATTTTCTTTAATCCTTTCCTGGTTTTTTAAACATGTAATTCTGATTATTCCAGGAAGAACTGTTGCCTGGAGGTCATGGGCTAATGGTAAGGGGATACCTTCCTGTTATCAACACTCTTGCAAAGGGTCTAGATATCCGTTTGGGTCACAGGTAAAGTTTCTCCTCAACTATTTTTTCTCTTTTGATTTTTGTTTTTTCCACCACGACCTCAGCTTATGATTTAGAATATTCCTTCCTTGGTTCTCAGGGTTTCCAAAGTAGTTAGAAGATACAATGAAATCAAGGTCACGGTTGAAAATGGGACAACATTTGTTGCTGATGCTGCTATTGTTGCTGTCCCTCTTGGGGTGCTTAAAGCTAATACCATAGAGTTTGAACCTAAGCTCCCAGACTGGAAGGAATCCGCCATATCTGACCTTGGAGTGGGGGTTGAGAATAAAATAATACTGCATTTCGAACAAGTATTTTGGCCTAATGTGGAGTTTCTAGGAGTGGTTGCGGAAACAACATATGAATGCAGCTACTTTCTCAATCTGCACAAGGCCACTGGTCATTCTGTTCTCGTTTACATGCCTGCCGGGCAGCTGGCCGAAGACATAGAGAAATTGTCCGATGAAGCAGCTGCTAATTTTGCTTTTACACAACTCAAGAAAATTCTTCCAGATGCATCTGACCCGGTTAGATTTTTTCTTTAAAATGTTTACATGAATCGCAATCAGAATTAAATTGGGCGCACAAAAAAACTAATTGAAACTGGAAAAACTCATCACAATTTTCAAATTTGCAGATCAATTTCCTTGTTTCCCGATGGGGTACAGATGTTGACACACTTGGATCCTACAGTTATGACATAGTTGGGAAGCCCCATGATTTGTATGAGAAGTTGAGAATCCCCATTGATAACATATTCTTTGCAGGTGAGGCAACAAGCACAAGTTTCCCAGGGTCTGTGCACGGTGCATTTGCAACTGGTGTAATGGCTGCCGAGGACTGCAGAATGCGTGTCCTCGAGCGTTACGGGGAATTAAATATATTCCAGCCAGTCCTAGCTGAGGAGCCAGTATCGGTACCGCTACTGATCTCCCGTCTGTAAGTTGAATCATTCCTTCAATAATCAATATTGATGGGTTTGGCTGTGCCATTGGTATAGAAAATCACTGCTTTTTGCATGGATCAATCAATCAATCAGTATTTTGGTCAAATATTGTTGTGGTTTTCTTAGAAGTTCACGTCAACTGCCTAATAGGTAGTGGTGGTTAGGGATATGGATGTGCTTTTAGTTTAGCCTTGTCTCCTTGATGTGGAAAAAGAAAAAGAAAATGAAAAATGAAAACATTTCAACTGTGCTAATATTTTTACTCAATAAAGTTTGTCATTAGCCTTTGTTGGACATCTACTTTCTTATTCTTTATTTTCTATGGTTTTATGAGGTAATTAAATTATTGATGAAAAGTCCAATATGGGATTGGGAGCAAAAAAGAATCTTTTTAGAAGCATCAGCATGTAATATGGAATATCTTTGCAATGTTGCTTCCTCCAACATGTGAAAGTAAAAGTTGGAAGGCTGTGGATCAAGATTCTCTTGATTCCTCCACAACTTGTGAAAATAGTGATTTATCATGTGGAAGCCGTCACTATTATTTGCTTCCCATGTTGGATGTTGCCAATATAGCCTTCTTGATTAAACACCGTTCTTTGGCCCTATGTGTTGTTGAAAGGTCAGATTTTTTTGCCGTCTTTCTAGTACAAAAGATGTAGATCTTTTAGTTTACATTATTGTTTGATAATAAAAATATGGGTGATGAAATATGTTCAATGTTGAATACTTTTTCTGCTTTTTCTTCTCTTTTTTCCCTAATGGATATTAATTATCCCTTTTTTCCGATCGACTAGTGAGTATATGTTTCTTTCTTCAGTATCTATTTTGAAATTTTGAATTTTGACCTTTTCATCTATGATATGTGTTTACCACTTGAGCTTTGTCTTTCTATTGGATGTTATAAACACCTTTATTATCTTAACTAATAAAGTTTCAAAGTTGCATCATCATTTGTGACTTATTGCAAGTGGAAGCTACGAGGCAAACAGAAAAATAAGCTGGTTATATGATATAAAATTTTTTGTTTATCATTAAATTTGTTTACAAAATTAAATAATATCCCATTTTTATAAGGAACTTGCAGAGAAAGAAAGGTGTACCAAAGATATGATGAATCTATATTTATTTGTTTATTTGTAATGTATCACTTCAAGAATATTCATTGGGTGAATTTTGCATCCTTTTTTGCATATTCCACTAAGTGTCTAATCACATTTGAAAAATATTTTATTTATTTATTTATTTTTGTGATCAAAGAGGATGCATGAAAGTTGATTATTACTTTAATAGAGATCATTATTCAAACTTTTCGACTTCTTTTCTTATGAAACTGCTATGAATATCTCACTACCAAGTTCTTCGCTTTCTTGATGCAATAGTAATAGTAAGTTTCCATAACGTCAATAGATGTAGATAAGAATGTTTTCTAAACAGGTTAACTATATACGTTGTTAATCTGTTTTTTAAAAGAAAAGAATTGTCATAACTTGGAATTCAGTAATAAGGTAAGATTGGTATGCATGAAGACATGTACTTTTTAGTGAGAGGAACGTGAATTAATAATCAGCTTCCTTGTTATTGTCAAATCGATTGATATTTCGGTAACAACTAGTTTTAGTAAGTTGGGAGACATCATAGTTGTTGAAGGTTGCATTTACGTTCAAGTAGATAGTTTCTAAGATTACGAAGGTGGTCGTCTTCCATAAAATTGTTTTGTGTAAGTTATTTCTACTTTGCACTTTTGCATTTACACTTTTGCAGTTCTGTGCTGCTCAACTCATTTACCACAAGGGCAAGGCAATGCTTTTGTTCTTGTAAAAAAAAGGGACAATACTATTATTAAGTAATAATTCCTGTTGGATACTTGATTTCAATTCCAACTAGCAATAGGGAGATCCATAAGATATAAACAACATATTTTTCACAAACAATACATTCATCAAAATCCAAAATGGATTCAATTGAATCTATTCAATGCTCCAACATTATTAACCTCAAATTGTTATTAGATCTCGAGCTTTACGAATACTATTTTAAGTAATTCGTAACTTGTTATTGTTGTGTTATTGTTGTTTTAGTTCAACAACAAATATATATACGAGATTTGATTGTAAACTTCTTGTTTTAGAGAACATGTTTTGACCCTAAAGAGTTTAACGATTTAATTCTACTTGCATGATTGACATTTATAGTTATTTACAATTGTTTGAATACATATATTATTTTGTATTGCAATAATTTTATCTATATTCACTATTAAGTAAAGGGTTGGAGAAAATTACCGTTCAAGTCAACTTAGCCGTTAGATCAAATTTAATTTCAGTTGTTAGATCAAATTGCAAAAATATGACCGTAATTTTGTACTTTCAAAAGTAAAAATTATACCTTCAAACTTATTCAAAATTTAAAATTGAATCATCAAATTTGTACAATTATATAAATTATATGTATTAATCAAATTTGTACAATTATATAAATTATATCTATTGTATAAGTTTGAGGATTCAATTTAATAGATAAGTTTGAGGATTCAAATTAATAGATATAAGTTTGAGGATTCAATTTTTATCATTTGTAAATTTAATGTTTACTACTGTTGTAAACTTAGATCAAATTGCAAAAGTATGACCATAATTTGACTAAGTTGTTAGATCAAATTTCAAAGTAATGATCATTATATTTACTATTAAGTACTTTGAAGGGTCGGAGAAAATTACCCTTCAAGTCAACTAAGCTGTTAGATCAAATTGCAAAAATATTGAGCGTAATTATATGATTATGTCGTTGTACTTTCAAAAGTAAAAGTTATACCTTCAAACTTATTCAAAATTTAAAATTGAACCATCAAATTTATACAATTATAAGTTTTAGGATTCAATTTTTATCATTGGTAAGTTTAGTAATGTTTACTAGTGTTCAAGTTTAACATTTTTAAAAGTTTAGGGAATGATGTAATTACTTTATTTATTGTACTAAAAAGGAAGGAAATATATAGGCATTAGAGTTAATATTAAAAGGAAAGAAAAAAAGTAAAAGACAAACTTCCATTAGTCATTGCAGGGTTAAGAAAAGCATAGAATAAGCCAGAGAGTGTTGGAGAGGTTGGATTGGAAGAAAATTCCATACAACACAACAAATAAACATTTTTTTTAAAAAAAAAGGTATAATTCCTCTAATATTGCTCAGTTACAAGAATAAATATACATTGCTGAGCAAAAATGGTAAGAACAAACAATTAACTTTTGAAAAATATCCACCAACTCACTCATCTCTCTACAATTCATCCTTTCTAACTTCATTCAAATTTATATAGTTTTGAAACAGATTCTTTATCTTATTAAACTTATAGATTAAGTTTTTCCAGTTACAACTTACAGCATACTTCTTCACATTTCACCAGTCGCCATCTTTTCGGCCCCGTAAAAAGTGAAATATATGCGTAGCCAGTTTGAAGTGATCGACCTGTATCGACAAAAAATGAAAAGTGAAAAAAGAACGTTTCACGATGAGTAGTAAGGTATAGAACTTGATTGATCTAATCTAAAATGACTTAATCTAAGAAGAAAAAAAATAACGAAAACTGAGACCTTTAATAAATTAATGACTGACTAGAGAACACTGCTGAAGCTTTCAATGGGATCTGATTCTTCAAGCATGGCGGCTGCCTGGAAACAGTCTATAGCATCAGCCATTCGTCCTTCGTCCCGATGAATGACCCCCAAGTAAAACCAAGCCTTACGGTTGGTAGGATCCAATCTCAATGCGTCTGAAAGTAAGCTTCTTGCTATAGGCAATGCATCTGGGCCAGCCTTCGACCAAAGAGCACCAATCAAAACCTTGCAAGGAACATAAGTTGGTTCGAGTAGGAGAGCGTTGATATAAGCAGCTAGAGCTTCTTGTATTTTGACACGTCCTTCACACATCAGACCTGATGAAATAACAGATATGATGAACATTCAGCAGCGAGAAGGTCATTTATGTTGAAACATGCAAAGAGATAGGACATCGACGTATCCGTACACCACATCAAATACCGATATTTTAATGGATAAAGGGTAAACAGATGGAAGCATCTAATCCTGGACATAAATACTTGCATCCGAATCTCGTATCAACTATCAGAAATTAATTATTCTTTGCTCAATTGGGAGCTCTAAGTCTTTGTTTGTAAACCATTCTTCCCTCACTTTGTTTTTCTGTCACCAACATTTTCTATACCATGAGTTCTTTTGTCTCCTTGAAATCCTCAACAATGGTGAAAATACAAATAAAACAATTTAGTTATCAATGACAAAGTATATCAGCAAATTGAAGAATTCCCTACTTCCTTGTGATTGGAAGCCACCTAAATCTACCATATATGTAAATCCTAGCGTGTATTACAAGGTACTATGCACAAAGTCATGACTCATTACTTTGAATTGGCAAAGAAGACCAAAGAAGAAAATGAATGGTGCAGAGCAACAACAAATTATCGAGACAGACAGTCGATGAAAAAAGATCCTACTTCCTACTAACCAATAAACGGAGGCTATGAGTAGCAGTTGGACACACATTGGTAACATGAAGTTAAACCAGGTTTGAAAAGAACATAGTCCAGCAACTATTTCAGAGAACGTGAAGCAATTAACTATTTTCCATATCAAGATCCAAAAGGAATGGTTTATGGATAAACTTGAAGGATAAAGACAGTCGGTGAAAGAGATCCCTCCCTTATGAATTTTCATTTTTTATAATAAATTA
Source organism: Cucumis sativus (assembly GCF_000004075.3). Lineage (NCBI taxonomy): Eukaryota > Viridiplantae > Streptophyta > Magnoliopsida > Cucurbitales > Cucurbitaceae > Cucumis > Cucumis sativus. Next base: position 22,666,477 of record NC_026658.2, read on the forward strand.
AGACGCAAGTGCTAGGAAGCGTGCACACTGACATGCAATACGACATGGTGATACACCAAATTTCTAGAAAAGTAAGACACGACACATTAGAGACACGTTACAACTTTTTTTTAAATCGTGATCATTCTTGTATGTAAATTACTCATATATGTTAGAACATAACACTAAGTCAGAACTGGTCTTTCAGTAGCAGGCAAGCAGTGTAAGGTGTACCAATACGATTTAGAACAGTTAAGAATATAAATACATGCCATTATTCACGTAGAAAATAAAAAATTGAGATCTTGCCTTCAGTATGTAGTACTTCTGGGGAGAACTCTTTCAGCTCTCTTGCTTTTCCTAGGCATATCTCCGCATCTTTCCAATGTGAAAGGCTGGAGTACAAATTGGCTAGACCATTCCACACTTCAAACTCATTCACTTTATCATCTTCAACCTATTTATCAAGGCAGAAAGTGGATCACACATGCATACAAAATATATTGCGTCAGTAAGGTATATTCTAGTTAGACTGAGAAAAAGGGAAAGATCGAGAAAGAGGTACCAAAAAGATAAAATTTGGTGATTAGGAGTCCCAATGGCAACTTTAATGTTACAGATAGTTTAATTCTATTATGCAAATTGTATCATTTTTTTTCTTTTTAATGAATATATTATATATACAACTTCTATAAGTAAGATTCGTGCCAGTCATAATTTCTAATTTCCATCGTTAAGATGTATAGAGTCATAGAGGCTCCAGCTACATGTCCAAATCATGGAGCCCAAAAACAAGTCTTCCATGTGAATGGTAAGGTAGGACAACTTTTTAAGTTCAATCAGAACAATTTAGAAATTCCAGAAGTTAATAAGCTAGCAACTCATAGACTCATAGTCGACAGTTAAAAACAAGTGTCTGAAATTTTCTATTCTAGAATTGAAGCATAATTGAGCTAAAAAATTTCTTCTGCTGGAAAAAAAAAAGGAATTAGAGAGCTTTATCTGTGTGTGCATACATAAAAGGTGCTACTTCCAAAGACTATGCAAGTTCTAACCTGAGGGACAATCCGAAGAGGCCCAAATGATTTCTTTTGTGCTTGAACTAATGCAAGGAGATAGCGGTAAGTTTCAATAGCATCCATATGTAATGATTGGGAGACCTTCAGCTTTGCCTTAAGTCTGAGAAGTGGTCCTTGTTCCCATTTTGTGGTTTCATCCATTGCAGCATCGGTGACCACTTCAGCCTCAGAAAATCTCTTCTGGGCAGACAAAACAAGAGCAAGCAACTGCCAGCCTTTTAAGACAGAGCCACCGGTTTCATCAATAAACTTCTTTGCATATTGCAGAGCAGCATTCAAATTCCGATACTCTGAATATTGTACTCCTAACTCAAGCATCAAATCTAAGTTGTTGCTCTCCAGTCCACTTGCTGCCTCAAGAGATTTCAACGCCTCTGACTGAAGACGGGACCTCTCAAAGTCTGAGGAAGACATTTTGGCTTGTTTTCCCAAACAAAGACCTAACAAGCGAAGACCTACACCCTTTAAATGCTCTTCGTTTTCTATACAATTGCTCAATGCCCGCTGGGCATAACCAACACCTTCAGCAGCGAGATAAGGATCCTCACTACAGATCTTGGCAGCCAATAATAAGGCTGCCACATCATCTGGTTGCTCGTGTTTGTGTAGAGATTTTCTCAGAAGATTTAAGGCGATTTTATTCTGTCCTGCTGCACAATAACAAAGAGCTAAAGACTTCCAACGATCTACACGGTGATATACTCCAGGCATAACCTCTTCAAGTTGTTTTGCTAAAACAGAAGTCTGACTGCATAAGGATAGAGCATATATTAGGTGCTCCATCACTGATGGATCCCATTTTATCTTACCAAGGTAACATTTCTTCACAAGAACCATCAAAAGTAGAATGGCTTCTTCCAAATTATTTTTTGGTACATATGAACCTTCAAGTTGAACAGCTAAACTAGGAGGACCAGCCTCTACTCCACTGTAAAGCAAGAACACAGCAAATCCTTTTTGGATCCTAGCACAGCTTTCATTGTTGAGGTTCCATTGGCTTAGGAGGGCACGTCTATAGGCAGATATTGCTTCCTGAAAACAGCCAGCCTGCTTCCATAGCTCAGGGAGGAGTTCTACAGCCTGACTGACAGTATCTTGCAATCTACTGTCCACTTGCCCATCAGGAATTCCTTGGTGGAATATCTTCTCTACAGCATCAAGTACACTAGTACACTCATCAGCAGCCTCTGAAAAGTCCCATATGATTGGTTAGAGTTTGAGAGGAACATTTAAAGAGATTAAGAAAAATAATAAACGATATCCCCAAATCTGTCCCTGGAGTTACCAGTTACTCTCCCTAGCTTCTGAAGAGACTTCACTTTCAAATATATGGCTTCAAGAACCAGGTTTGCAGCATGCTGTGAAACTGCATGTTGAGATTCAGAGCGCGAACGTCCTTTTTTTGGAGGTGTCTTATCAGCAATGCAAGGCTGTAATCGTTGAATAGCTGCTTGGAGATCAATACCATCAAACACACGTAGAGCACCTTCGACATTACCTCTCTGATATTCCAACTTCCCAAGAAGGGCTCTGGCTTCCTGCAATCATTTTTAATAGGAGGAAAACATCAAATTCACTGTTTATAAGCTGCAATCTTGAATAGAATGACTCCCCCAAAAAATAATATGACAGAAGTAGGATGCATTACAACGACTACTTCAGTCTCTTCTTTGTCAATTAATTGGTGGACTTTCCATATTCAAAGGGGTTAAAAATTAGAACACTCTAGTGTAATCAATCATATAATCAAGGTATTTTAAGTTGTAGTTTTGGACTTTTATTCAAACATTCTGAAGTATTTGCCTCAAGATTCTGAGGAAAACAGAAAGGCCATCTTAGGAATTGAAGACACTGTTTCTACCAACTACTTATTCAAGTGAATAGTATACTGTTGGAAAATTAACAATACAATAGCAACAGACACAGTGGACAATAATACTGGGTGGCATCATGATAGTTGCTTTACACTTTGCCTCTATAATTATAGACATAAATAAAATGCATGCAGACTTCTAGTAAAATAATTCACATTGATTAGCTTAAATGAAATTTGAGATTCCTACAGTTACCATCTAAGAAATAAAAGATTGTATATCACAAGAACTTCTACTTCATCTGTGTCCCTCTTTGAAAGCTTTTCTTCTCTTCATTGTTTCCTTTTGGATGTTAGTAGGCCCCCTTTTTTTTACTGTGTGGCCTTCTTTGTATTTTTATTAATCTTATTCTAATTGGGTCATATAGAATGGAATTTTACAATCATAGAATTGTATGTAAGATTTCGGTCTTTAATTACATAACAAAAACAGCTCCAACAATTTGTGGGTGGAAGATATTAATATAAGGAGAGTATACACAAACCAGAGGATACTAGTTTGATCGTTGGCAGAACTAAAAGAAGAGAGCAGCAAAGACTTCCTTACATCAAAGGCAGCATAAAGAGGATCATTGCATTTCTGACTGAACACTATACTTGGGAACTTACATTTTTATATAAAATTTTAAAATGGAGGCCATAAGTGCTCAATTATTGTTCAGAGTCAGATCAATTCAGTTAATGTTCAAACATGTGGTGATATTCAAAGAAAATTCAAATCTCCAATTCTTTTTTCATTTTTCCTTCAATTTCATTGTATGTTTATAACATCCTGAAGCGTGAGAAAAGAATCCCGAGTTCATTTCAAAGTAATGTCTGGTAAATAAACAGACCTCAAAATTGAGAGATAACCCTTCCCGTAATGAAGATTCGGCCTCTTGAATATTTCCCTCATCGAGCTTTGCTTCTACTTCTGTTGTTTTTATGCTGATCCCATTTGCACAGACTTCTCGGACAACTATTCCATCATCAGCTTCGCCAGACTCCATGGCTGGCTCCCTATCATCTTCATCAACAGTTGATGCCATAAGTTTTACTTTCTTCAATTCCCCTCATGAATTTACTTCTTCCAACTGCCATAAAAATTAGAGATAAAGATCTCAAAAACCATATAAACCTTGGCATTGGAATCAATCTTGAAAAGATGAAAATAAAAAAAAAAAATCTTAAAAGAAAAATAAATCTGAATTTATCATCTTTTACGCTGGAACAGCGTTGACTCGTGACCTTTTTTCTTTATTGCACACGCTTGACTGGGAAAGAGAAATTCATATCCGGAGATAAAAACCATTAAACCTTAGATTCCCAGTTTCTGTACTAGAAAAATAAACAAAAATACGGTTCTAAATAAAGTAGTCATTCCCTAATAACACCAATCAACAAAGGATATAGCGGGACTTCTGATTCTTTCCGTTTTCGGTATATTTTCAGCAATGAAACAGTGCATTCAAATGCAAATTAGCATCATACCATTGGCACAGAAATAGAAATACTCGGATCTAAAACTACTAAGAAATAGAATATGTGGAAATGCACGTTCCTTCAATCGTTTGGATGCCAAGAAAATTAAGGGAAAAAATTCAACAGCAGGATCGATCACAGCAGCAGGATAAAACAAAACATTCATCTACTATTTTGTGGTAAATTTCCAGGTCAAAGCTTCCATTTTCTGCATTGAATTTCCAAGAGCAGCCGAACACAAACAATAATCGAATCTTACCGGAGAAATTGAGGAGGTGACAACAATGGATGCTTGCTTGAAAGGGATCATTGACGACAAACAAGAAGGTGAAAACTAGGCATTTGAGGCCGACAATTCGGCCGGAAACCGACGAGTAGGGTGGCAGATCAATTACAATTTACAACAGCTTGGAGAAAAATTGAGGCTCGCAACATTTCTCTCAGAAACGGAGCGAAGCGAGCAAACGAGATCTATATTTTGTTTTGTATTTTAATTTTTGGCGTCGAAACAATTTTTTCTTTTCTTTTTTTTCGAAAAAGGAAAAAAGAAAAAATAGCATTTAATTTTAAATCTAACGTTGAAAACACGTGTATCGTCTCTTCCTATTCCAAGGCCCATGTACGTGAATCGGCCTTCGAAATTAGGCCCAACTAAGTTCCAAATAACAGTTTTGTTAAAGAACTGGGGAATCTACTGGGCCTACGTATTAGGCCAATTGTTAAGTTAGTTCGATAACTGGGCCACTTAATGGGCCTATGTAATTATGGCCCAAATTCTATTGGGGAACTGGGCCAGCAGAATTTTAGCACACTTATATGGTTACATAGTTTCGGAAAATAGCAAAAATAATTTTAAATTGTAATAAAAGAAAAACATAAAAATTAGAAAAATAAATAAATAAAACAATCCCTCAAATGCCCCTGTCCAATATTAAAAGTACACTTATTTACCTAAACCTAAAATATACTGTAATTGAAATAACACATGCAACATAAAAAAAAATTCTCACAAAAACATAAAGATTATAAATTTTTTCATTAATAGAAAGCTCCACCTCATTCGTGCAAAATTTAAAATCTAATTCAATGTCCAAAAGATGCAATTCATTTGAAATGAGTAATTGCAAAATTGAGACACATTTAATAAAAGGGTTTGACTCTCCACCTGTCGAACCGTCATAGCCGAAAGCTTCAAGTTGAAAAGGGAAGCATTGTTGATATTACAATAAATATGAGATCATGAAATTATACCATATAATTGAAAACTTATATGCAAGATATGCATCGGTGAGTTCATCCACTCAAATCGGTGAGTTCTTCATACATTCGAGATTCATTTGAGTTTATTCTTTCTTGTTTGCAATAAAAAAATTCTTCTTCACATTGTGTTTATCTCTTGTCGGCTGCCTCTCTCAATCTTTTTCTTTTATTTTCTCTAATAAAACCTAAAAGAAGAAGATTCAAATAATTTCAAAAATGTAATTGAAGCATCATTAAATCATAAAATTTAAATTTAAATTGTTATTAAAAGTATATATTAAAATTCAAATTCAAATTTTTATTAAAAGCTATATATTATGTGTTCTTTAATAAATTTTTTAAAATATAACAAATTTAAAAATAGCCATTAGCATAAATCTAGCAACAAAATAGCAAATTTGAATGTTGTTTAACAAAAGAGACACAATAAATTAATTTTTTTAATAAAAATCAATCAAAATAAGTGTACAATTTGAAATATAAATTAAAATAACTATGAATTATCTAATTAATTTTTTTAAAATAATTTGAAAAATAAATCCTTTGAAAAATAGTGGAACAGTAATGCTAAATTTCACAGTATTTGAATTCAAAATACTATAAAATCTAAGAAAAGATAAACGGTTGAAAATCTTTTAACAATTTTTTAGGAGAAATATTTATTAAACATAAGTTTTATGAATCAAATAAATAAATGTTAATTAATTTTATTTGAATATTAAAAATTCAAAAAAATGTTATGAATTATAGGCATATATTTAGAAGATATTGAGAAAATCTTGTCAATCTCGAAAATATATTAAATTAGTTAATATTTTTCAAAAGTTTGCAAATACACTATATGGTATGATATTTGGTTTACTTGTATTATCCTACATAAAGAGATATAAAACACGTATTATACTTCTTGATTACATATGCACAACAATGATGATTGGAAATAAAACGTCACATACAAAATAAAACGTCTAATTAAAATAAAGATGAATATTAACGTAACTAAAAAACACGATGTGAAAAATAATTATCCGATACAAGAGACACAATAAATTATTTTTTTAATAAAAATCAAACAAAATAAGTGTATAATCATAATTAGCACGATTGTAGTGATGATAAAACTTTATTTTTAAATTATTATTAATCATACATACTATGTATTATCTGATAATTTTCTTTAAATAACTTGAAACATAAATAATACGAAATGCTTAATTTATGTTTTTCACTAAGGATATGATGTAATATTTGAAATCAAAATATTATGAAATATAATGATTTGTGAATTGTTGAAATTTCATAACCATTTTTTTATTATTGTGTTTTAGGGATTAGATTTCATAATAATTGAATTCAAAATATTATGAAATCTAACGAACGAGGAACCGTTGAAACTCTTTTAACAATTTTGTAGGGGAAATCTTTATTAAACATAAATTAAATAAATAAATGTTAATTAATTTGATTTAAATACTAAAAAATCAAAAAATTGTTAGAATTATAGACATATATTTAGGGGACATAGGATAAATCTTGTTAATCTAAATTAGTTAATATTTTTCAAAACTAATTGTAGTTTGCAAATACAGTGTTTGTGATAGTGTGTTATTTGACAAATACATTGTAACTGAAAACACCTATTATCCTAAACGGGTAAAAAAAATCCAAAAAATTATGTAACAACCAATTTTACCAAAATTCTTGCTATTTTTAAGTTTGTTACACTAAATTTTGTTATTCTCACCGTTATCTCTATATTATAAATATTAGATAATATATAGACGTCGATCATGCTATGTGTCTTAATATTTAAACACTTACGTGTGTTTGGAGTGAGGATTCATGAGATTAGGAAAAGGATTATAGCCTAAACCTTGTTTGGGCAAAGGGTTTGGGCAAAGGGTTTCCATTTTTTATAGGATTAGGGTTAAATAACCCTATAAACTATCCTACTTCATATTTTCATGACCCTACAAATTTTCCTACTTCATCTTATTTTAATACTATACTCATAACTCTTCCCCCAAACATATGTTATAATAACATCATCATTATAACCCTTCCCCCAAACGTATATTATCATAATATTTTTCTCAAACACGGATTATCATAACATTACCATTCATATTCATTCCCCAAACACATATTACCATAACACTACCAATAATAACCTTAACCTCAAACACATATTATCATAACACTATATTATTATAATCCTTTTCTCTCATAACTCATTTACTCCCCCAAACGCACCCTTAATGTCCAATATGTGCCATCTCTTTAAACATCCAATACTATGTTAATCTTAGTGGTAAGTAATGTCACCTCCTCTTTACCACCAAGTTGCCTATAAATAGTGGCATTTGGTGTAGTGGTAAAAAGTAGATACATTTGAGAGAAATCCAAAGAAAGTGGAGAAATTTGGGATTTTCCTAATTTTTTTTAAATTCCTAATTTATTTGTAAGAAGTAGATACATTTCACGGAAGTTTTGATGCTTAAATCAAATTTTGACAAAGAATCAAAGTAAACTTTTGGGATAGGAAGTTGTGCTAAGCAATGATGATGCATTCATATGATATGAACCCATGACTTTTCCTAATGCATTTTGGTATTGGGCTAGTAAAGACAAAGTCTAACTAAATAAGAGGAGAAAAGCAAAGGCATGCAAGAAGTCGATCTCGAAGACGGACACATAAGACCACCTTGGTCAAGGAGGACATTTAGGTCAATTGAATTGCCTCTCAAACTTCCTTGGCCTTACTTTAGCCTCTTCGAGTCATATCTTGTGTCTCGAGCTTTGAAAAATTATGATTATATTTATTATGATTTTAGTGTTAAGCATTTATGTTATTTTTTGGTTTTCTTCCTAGGCCCAAAATCACCAATAACAAGTGATGCGAGATTGAAAGAAGAAAAAAAAAGATAATGTGTATTATTGAGGGTTTCATGTGGTAAAACTCACATCCAAAAGCATCTTGAAGCTTGTGTATAGTTCGAATGTCATGAAAGGGAAAGTCCAATGACTTATAAGCCTCTAGTCATGCTCATCTCATTTCACTAAAAGAGAAATAATTGAATTCATCTCGAAAGTTACACTAACTCTAACATCGCTTAATATTAATATTATACATATCCCAAGTGAGAGTAAGAGAACAAACGATATAAATAGCTCCACTTTTTTTACACTAACATAGACATCGAATAATAGACTTGGTTCAACACCACATCAATAAAGAGATACCAACGTGCATGATTCACAGAGATCACCTCCCTTTATTTTCATCCATATGCTTGTTTAGAATTTGTGCACATTGGAAAAAAAATTGTGAATTTGTAATTAAAAAAAGCCTACCTAAGGATTGTGAAATAAACTACCAACTTCAAATGTCACCATAGTTTGAAGTTTTTTTTTCCTCTAATTTAACCGACCGTTCGTCATTCGTTGAAATGAAGGACAGAAAAACAGTAATAATATAAATGGATAAGATTCAAAACCGATTATCTGCATGAACTCAAAAATATCATCAAGCGCCGAAAGGACGAAGACAGCCATTTTTGTTCAAACTAGAGCTTTCTCAGATGCCTCAAACTCTAATTCTGAAGCCTGTTGTTTCAGCTCCTTTACCCAATTGGAGGTTTTGCTTAATTTTTCTTATTCCCTTAAACCCCTCAATCCCCGTTCATTTTTCGCATTTTTTCCCATTTGTTTTTGTCTGAAATTACTTGCAATTCCATGGAGTTCGAACGCTTGGATGTCGAGTTTTTTATATTTTCATTTTGTGCTGTACTGCATTTATACTCTATGTTTAATGGGTTTCTATCATAATGGTCTGTGCTGTACTTAATGATTTGTTGTCTCGTACTATCTCGTTGGAGAACTTTTTGTTGTTATCAGATTGTTTCACTTACGGAAGTCGAAAGTAGTTTATTTATGGAATGTTCAAGTTCTGCATGATTTCTGATGGGGTTTTAGTACTTCTGGGGAAACGTTGGTTTTCAAGGTTCTTTAGGGTTCAATCAGGGCTAGAGATAGTAATTTCCATTGGGTATATGTGCAAAGTTCTAGTTCATCACCTAAATACGAAAATAGGGGGAAAAGGACAACTATGCACTGTTCTTTTTTTCTTTGCTGTTGTTGCATTTGGGCAGATGTCTAGACTAATTTTGATCTACTATAATGATTATTGGGTGTGCTCTGTTGTTCTTATTTCAGTAAATTGCAAGCACAAACACATTCTATTAGTTCCAACGTTAATGTACGTCGAAAATTGGTGGTTACCTGTATGGGTATGTTGACACCAAGAAAGTTCTTACAGAAAAGGAAGAAATTGGAAGTATTTAAGGATGAAGCCGACGAGGCAGAGCAGAAGAATTGGAGGAGATTGATGAATGAAATAGAGGAGACAGGGTCTGCTGTTTCTGTACTTCGAAGCGAAAGGATTAAAAATGAGGCTATTCCAAAGGACTTGGTGCTGGGCACCTTGGTTAGGTTTAAACAACTAAAAAAATGGAACCTAGTCAGTGAGGTACAGAGCATAGACATTTGCATGATTTGATATTTTCTTGTGTTCTGGCAATTTTTGTTCTTTATAGGGAGAAAATAAAAGAATTTATTATGGCCGGTTGCCTGAAAGTAGACTTGAAGGGGTACAAAAATGCAGTCCAGTTTAAAAAAATGCAAGGCACCATTTAATCTATTTTCTGCACTAATGTTTGTGAAACAATTCAAATGCTATTCCCAAACCTTTCAACAAGATAGTGCTTTTTTAACTCTCTGAAAATGGAATGTATTCCAAACATATATGCCATGGTTCCTTCCTTCGACAGGGTACATATATCTAAATTTGCTATTTTTAGATACTTTTTCAAACCTATTGCCAATACTAAGTAGCAGCCAAAAATTTGTATCCATTTTTCATGATATTATATATATCTTGGATCAGATATATGATGCCGAATTCTTCACGTACTTTCATCTAAAAATTGTTCATCGCAATGTGCATTTGAACAACTCCGACATGAATACCAAATATTTTCAGTTACAGGATGTGTTTCTCTTTCTTGCATGGCCGTCATAACGTCAAAAAAGTATCTTCTACATAAGGTCGATGCATTGGTAATCTGTAGTTGTCTGTATGAATTTGAACTCTAGGTGTGTTAGTAAGAATTATCTAGCCACTCAATTTGGTCAATTGAATTACTATTTGTGAGTAAATGACCTAATTCTCTTCCTATTCTTAAGTCCTTTGCCTTGCAATTTCCAATCTGCAGATGTGCTGATTATTCAAATTCATGTTTTTCAACTGTCTTATAGATTCTTGAATGGCTCCGGACCCAAAGCTGGTGGAACTTTAGTGAAATGGATTTCGTGATGCTTATTACAGCTTATGGCAAGCTAGGGGACTTCAATCGTGCAGAAAAAGTTCTAAACTTGATGAATAAGAAGGGTTATGCCCCAAATGTTGTTTCTCATACTGCTCTCATGGAAGCATATGGAAGAGGTCGCAGGTATAATAATGCCGAAGCAATCTTTAGAAGGATGCAATCTGGTGGTCCTGAACCCTCTGCACTGACCTATCAAATAATGCTAAAAACTTTTGTTGAGGTACTAATCTCAAACATATACTTATTTAATGCCTTTCCGAGATATTCCTTTTTTTTTTTATCAGGCCAATCCTTCAGTTTGATTACCCTCTAGAAAATCAATTATGTTCTTAACCACTGTGAAATTTTGATGCCAAATTTTTGGCTTTTGTAACTGTATGTGCTTTTGGATCTTATGTTCCAATGCGGAGTAATTATAGTGGAATGGTACTTGAAATAGAAACTCTCCATATAAAGATATTGACCCAAAACAAAACCGATCCCAATCTGGAGATTTTATTATGTTGTTTTCTAACTGGTTTCCTTCTTCCAAGCCTACGTTATCTTCAAATGTATGCTGTTCTTGGTTTGTTTGTTGTGGTTCACAAAATGATGAGGCAGTACTGTAGGGATCTAAATTCAAGGAAGCTGAGGAACTCTTTGACTCCCTCTTGAACAAGGAAAAGCCAGTGTTGAAACCAGACCAAAAGATGTTCCACATGATAATTTACATGTTCAAGAAGGCTGGGAATTATGAAAAGGCTCGTAAAGTATTTGCGGAAATGGCAGCACGTGGAGTTCCCCAGACTACAGTTACTTATAATAGTTTGATGTCTTTTGAAACTAACTACAAAGAGGTCTCAAAGATATATGATCAGGTAAGCCAGTATGGTTGGACGTTGTGCTACTTGCCGATATTATTTTTATGTGAATGTAAGTTCGAAGAGTTTCTGGTGCAATAAATTGTATGAGAAAGTTGTCCTGTAGGTTTGAGCAGTATTCTTTCTGAGCCACTGATTTTAGGAGTATGCGCTGCATTTCGCTAATTTATGAGAATTTTGTGAAAGTTGTCCTGTAGTTTCTTTTTAATTTTATTCTTTTGAGGCAATAGCCAAGTGGTTCAGTAGGCATGTGTGTAACTGAGACATTTTCTGGATTGTTTGAATTGATAATTGATCGAATGATGTAATAAATATTGGTAAAGTCCAGATTATAAGGATCTGATATCAAATATTTGCTTGCTTTCGTTGCATCACAAGGATATTAGCAGCTGTGTTATAGTTTGAATTTTGTGAGACTGTTTTTGCTTCCGCAATGTTTTCAATGCCAACTAATATTTATGTTTGTTTCCTATTCCTTGTCAACGAGACGCTCAGATTTTTTAATTCAAATTCCCAAACTGTAGATGCAAAGAGCTGGACTTCAGCCAGATGTTGTCAGCTATGCTTTACTCATAAGTGCTTATGGTAAAGCTAGAAGAGAGGAAGAAGCACTAGCAGTTTTTGAGGAAATGCTTGATGCTGGTATCAGGTACTTCCCCTCGACACTTCTTTCTTTTAGCACATACAGTATCTGATTGGAAATATATATAAATATATAAAAATAAAAATCGCTGAGAAAGATATTCCCGAGTAGATGTTGTGGCTACTTGATGGTTTTATCATATTTAGCAAAGTATAAAGTTTTATTCAAGTTTAGTGTACTCCAACCTATGAGTATTTGTGTTGGTATCTGTCGTTAGAGTGTACATATATTAGTTTCATGTTGCTATTTTGGTCCATATTCACTTTACACAACACCGAGCGTGGCTGAACGAAGTGATGAAAAGTAAGCCAAAATACTCATGCATTGATAACTTTTACGCCTGCTATTTTTCAGACCAACACACAAAGCTTATAATATTTTGCTCGATGCATTTGCAATCTCTGGAATGGTCGAGCAAGCTAAGATCGTATTCAAGAGTATGAAAAGAGACAGGTATTATAAACTGCTTTAATGGTTCCTGCACAAAAAATGTTATTTTACCATTCCTTTTTGGCTGCACATTTCGTTCTTTTTGCTTGTATTTCCGGTAACGGATTTCCTTCATCGTTTGTTTGTTGCAGATGCAGTCCAGACATTTGCTCTTATACAACCATGTTATCAGCTTATGTTAATGCATCTGACATGGAGGGAGCTGAAAATTTTTTTAGACGACTGAAACAAGACGGTTTTAGACCCAATGTTGTTACTTATGGTACATTGATCAAAGGATATGCTAAAATAAATAATCTCGAAAAGATGATTAAAAGATATGAAGAAATGAAGGTCAATGGTATACGTGTGAATCAGACGATTTTGACGACAATCATGGATGCATATGGAAAGAACAAAGATTTTGGTAGTGCTGTTATTTGGTTCAATGAAATTGAATCTTGTGGCCTTCGGCCTGATCAAAAAGCAAAAAATATCCTGTTATCTTTGGCAAAAACAGCGGAAGAGCTTGATGAAGCGAATCAACTAGTCGGGTATTCGAGTCAGAGTAGCAGTCCTCAAAGAGGTGGTAAGTTTTCCAGGTCTATTGCTGATGATGAGGAAGAAGAAGAAGATGAATTAGATTATGCAGATGACGTAATTCCTCACACTAACCAAAGAGATGAGAAAATTATTTTAAATGGCATTCATCAACAAAACTTGGAGCAAAATTTGGAGGGTTTATGCGCTAAGATTTGCTAATGTTATATATTACTTCAGTCTTCAGTTTGTTTACTCTCTAGTTTGGTATATTGTAATGCAAAAATTACTTAGGTGGAGAAATTTGAGCTGCAGAAAAGCACTTACCCTCTTTTTTGGTACACAACTGTGGAACTTTGATGGGCATTTTTGTTGTAATATATTCATTTTTCTCATATTCTTTAGTCTCTCTAGTAGATTCTTGTTTGGTTAGTCTAAATCTCATTTTATTAGAACTGTTATTATTTGACTCTATAATATTAAAGAAAAAAAAATTCCAATGTGGTTGCACTAGAAAATTTTCCTATAATATAGGATAGAAAATACTACTTTGATCAACTGTTACATTCAATGGTATCCATGTGTGCACGTAGAAGGTATATTTTCTAAACTAAAAATGAATATAATTCAACAAGTATCAATATGCTATCAACTTTGATTCAATCCTTCTAGCCGTTCATTTTTTTAAATAAATAAAGTTTTGTTATAGTGTTAATATAATATTAAATTTACATTCATCAATTCATGACTTAACGTGTTTGATGGATACTTTCAATTAACAATGTACAATTCACACACACATATTAACTAATCTCACGAAACAAACCACCTAACTCTACAATATTTTAATCTCAAGAAAACAACTCGTAGTAAATTAATTTACAGGTAAATCGTCATTATGGATTGAATCCATGGTCTATAAGTTATTTATTGAAACTATCTCTACTTTTTTACTATTAGATCAATTCATGATGGTTAGTTTACGTACAATTTATATAGAAACCATCCAAACTTTATCCCAATGTTTTGACTTTCAAGGAACAAAAATGCTTGCATTCAATTAGATTTTCCCACCATGTAAAGTTCACAACACAAGCATGTAATTGGATCGCAATGATCCACAGAGATAGCCATAACTAAAATAGAACTACATGGCACTATAAATGCACAATGTGTGCTTACCTTCATACTTTAAACCAAAAAAATATATTACCTTAACATGAAGGCGCTAAACTAAAACAATGAAGACCTCAAGACATTAATACATAGCTAAGACTGCTTCAAGTTTCTACCTTATCTTTCCAACATTCCTAATTAAGTTTGGTCTGACAATGAAACTGTACAGTTCATGTTCATCAGTTCTTTCTCATCGAGCTAATGAACACCTTCTATATTCCTTCCTGTTGATAATCCTTGCTTAAAAAGTTCCAGGCCAGCAACGCTGCGCCAAGTGCAGGCTCCACCTGTTAAGAAAAATGAAAATTTTGAAACAGTAAGAAACGCAGGGATTGCTTTCGCTTTCTGATTCTCATGCTAGACAACCGATGAGGGATAAGAGTACAATTTGTTGCCATAATTCATAATTTAACTTGAATTTAGGGTGTGTTTAATTTAACTTTTCGAATGTTTAATTTTGAAAAGAATTGAAGTGTTTTGCAACTACTCAAAATAGTTTTTGAAACACTTTCCGAGGATGTTTGACCCAAGGATTTTGGAAGTAGGAGGTTGCGGAAAATGGAGTAATGAACTCCAATCCTTGTTTGGTCCGAGAAGTTTGTGAGTCCCACTAATAAAAACATCAATTTTAAATCTTATTAACTTCATACACTATGATACCTCAGAAGTTTACAATTTTCTAGACTTCATAACTCCATGGAGTTCGCAACTCCACTCCTCGCCCCCACTACCCTCTCAAAGTTTATTTTTTTCAGTTTTTAATAAAAGAGTTAAAATAAACAGGCTCTTAGGCACCAGTTGCTTCTCTTCAATTGTGAGTTAAAGAAAACTAGGGTATCTAGAAAAGAGTTATCATTTTCTTAATTTGTTATTATTAGTAGTCCACTATTAATTAGTAAATGAATTCACATAACTTTAAAAAGTAAAATAAAACAGAAACCATAATTGCAAGAACATGCAGTAAAGAGTGTAAAATAGGCTTACCTTAGGCCAAACAGGAAGAATCCCTGGATATTCTTTGGATATGGAATTTATGACTTTTTTTGCTATATCCCACCTCCTTTTTGCTTCGAGGACACCACCAACCATAACGAGAGGAAATGCCTCTTGTCCATCTGTACAAGGGATTGTAACTCAAACAGATGAAGAAGATCGCAAATCAAGTGTAATTAAATTATTATTGAAAGCAAGAATAGGCAGAGATCTTAAGGGGAAAAGTTAGTACGGAATAGTATGGCTGCAACACAGAATTTTGATTCACCATATTCAAGATGCTGAATGAGAAACAAACTTGACTCTCGACCAGTAAAGACTGAGGATTTATTAAGCATCGGGCAAATGATCCAAAATAACAAGGCCCTATCAACAATATACTATGACGGCTTGTCCTAGCTCAAAAATAATAAGCATCAACGGTGTTTTTAAACGTGTAAGATGCACCAAAGCGTAGTCTTCTGGAGCTTTTAAGTGTGAGTGGAAAAGAAAGGCCAACGGCTTCTTTTTTTTTTTTTTTCTTTTTCTTGGGTAAGGTGTACTAGATTTTTTACATATGAAAAATAAATGCATGTGCAGAATAATAAGATAGTGATATTCCCTAAAAAAAATAACAAAACTAAATAGACTAAAAAAGTTCTAAATTACAAGTGGCTTAGGAAACAAGACACACCACTAGCCCTAGGTGCTTCATTAGAAGAGAGAGGCCTAGTGGGGCTTTTCTGGGAGCTCACTTTTCAAAAGTAGAGGGATGAATTTCACAATTTTGGTAGAACACGAAAATTGATCTAGAGCAAGACGTGTTCATCAACAAAGGTCACACGTTGGGCTTTATCAAATTTTGAATCTCACAATGGAGAAAATATTAGTCGCTAGTTGCAAGTGGTCATGGGACGAAAATTCAGGTTAGGGGCATTTTAGACTTTATGACATTTCGCCAGAAGAAGCTTGGAGTACTTGTAGAAAAGTACAGGGTTTATTGTCTGTTGATTACAAAATACTACAACCCCATCATAAGTGAATCGAAATGTAACTTCCTCTCATACATGCAGTCACATTATAATGCACATCAATTATAATAAGTGGATCAAATGGACACAAAAGTAAAGCGTAATAAATGGTTAATTCTGATATAAATGCAGTGCATGAAAAGGAAATGGATCTTAATAAATAATGAATGACTGTTTGATTCCATACCTTCACCAGCTAGGCCGAGTCTTTGAATTACAGCTCTCACACTCAAAGCCAGCTCTTCAACTGAATCGAGGAGGATGTTGTTAGCAACCTCATCACCTGCCTCAGCACATGCTACAACAACTGGAACAAGAGCAGCAATTCGCGCCCATGATGGATCCGCATATGTCCACCTGATATTAATATTGTTAGTAAAAAAAATCCCTCCCCAAACCGTGCTTGCATTTTTCATTGCACACGGCTTTACCTATGTATACATCTAAAACGCAGTTACTTCCCTAGACAGGATTCTAACTAAGAAAGTGGAATATTCTGTTGATCAACTCTTACCAAATGAACATTTCATAATAGAAATTAATGAATTTTTTTAGTATCTCGTAAATACTTGCCTCTGTAAAATGTCATATTACAATGATATGACTCGTGAAATAAGAACTGACCAATCCTCGAATACTTATTTTATAACAAGAAAGCTCTATAGTTGAGTGGAAGAAAGCATCACAGCTAACAGCCTAAAATATATTTGTTTTCTATTTTATTAAGAAAAACGTGATATTAGGAAAAATTCACTTTCTCGAAGCAAGACTTCCTTTTCATTTGCATGCCTAGCTAAATGGGTGCAAATGAGGGAAGAACCGTATGCAAAAGGTTACACATTTAAAATTGTACACTTGTTTCCCTCCTGAATTAAAATCCTCCCGGGGGCCGGGGATCGCATATACAACATCATTATTGAATGAATCTCATTCAAAGTCCCCACCTCTAATGGGTATGGAAACAAAACGTACTTATTTGCACATGAAGGGGAATTGTAACAGAGTCCATTTATTTTTTGACCGTGCAAAACAATGAACAGATAAGCATTAGACTTATACTACAAACTGCAATCTTAGTATTTAAAATACATACCCTATTAGTTCATCTGGGGAAGAAAGGTCGAGTGTCTTCAAAATGCTATAAGTAAGCTTTGTATGAGGACCTCATCCATCATGAGCCCTAATTATTGCAGTTAACGCCTGTGCAGCTATCCCATATCCACTGGAATAACATAAACAGTAGATTAAAATAACAATCAAACAGAGGTGCAAAAGTTCAAGAATTAAAAGTTCAAATATATTGGGTCTGTTCATCCCTCTTTATATGAAAAAGAAAAAAATAATAATAATAAAATTAAGCGCCAGAAACAAATTGTTCCCAGTATCAACCTTCAGCCAAGATGTTAGAGTAAGGGGTAAGAGGCAATGGGGTGTGTTTAAACTCCTCATACTCATAGTATCAAAGGCTCATCAGAAAATCTAAAAAATACACCAGGGTCTCCTATATCACACTCAACAATTATGCCTAAGTGTTGTTTACATCAACCTAACCCAGACTTCCAACGATTTGTGTGTGTGAAAGACAATATTAGAGAACAAAATGAAAAATCCACCTTCCCCAATCACCTAAGATTGGTCCTGCACCAGCAGCTCTAGCTTCACGGCCATCCTCAGTGAATCCATAAGCAATTGTTCCAGTTCCAGCAATTAAAACGCATCCATGAAGCTTTCCCATAGTGCCACTTGCAAGAGCCGCCACAGCATCATTTTGAACATATAGGTTTACGTGGCAGGGAAAAATATCCCTGTTCATCATAAATCAGAACAAACAGATTATCAATCTTGGTAAACAGAGGAATTTGCAAGTCATAGTCTTGTGCACCTCAAAACCCTCTTTACTAAAACAAGTCACAAGCAGACTATTTATTCTGAACAAAGGTTTCACTAATTAGTAAAAGAAAATCTTCAGCGGCCCAAGAAAATTTCAAGCAAGTATCTAATGTCATTTTCCAGGCATGAATGCGTCCAAGTCATGATACCATCATCAACATCAAGGAAGCATTATGATGGCAGGAGGTCAATTAGCTTCGTTAGTAAGCAAGATGTCAATTGCGGTTCATGATAAGTCTTGTAGAGCTTATGTGCATTTTTAGTCCATTCCAACGTGTTATTAAATCCCATTGAAGAAGCTACTTAGAGAAATACTCACTCACTCTTCAATTGTTGAAGTATAATTACAAAGAAACAAACCAACCGAAAAATTAATTTTAAAACTCCACGGATTTACTAGAAGTTTTACCTAAGCCAATCCAAAATTCTTTGTTGATCCGTTGGGTGGTTGACCCCAGAAACAGCTAGGCAGACAGCTCGAACTGAAGATCGAATTGAACCAGACTTTGAAAGTGCCTCCGCCATAACTTGCTCCAGTGTTTCCCTCGCAGCAGTTTCTAGAGATGACAGCGAGTTATCATACTTTTACCATTCAAATTCATGATCAAGGATGCAATCAGGCATGCTTACAGTAGAGTCCAACACGAACACCAAACACTTAAATTTGATACTTCCATGCAACAAAAGAACGAGGAAATACAATACAATGAAGGTGCCAACAAACAACGAAAGAAGGTAATAAAATCTGGAATTTGATGGGAAAAAAATTACAAAATCTTGCAGAAAACAGTCAATATTTTAGCAGACGCCCTCAGGGCAAAAAATTGGCGAAAAAGAAATGCCCAGTTAACTAACAAAACCGGATCGGGATTTCAAATGAACTCTTCAAACATCTTAAACTTTTACTTGTTTTAAAGCAGTAAAGTCAAATCATGCACCAAATCGACGCTACAAAAGCGGAAAACATAGCTAGAACCGAGAGAAATCACAAAGATAGTAACATACCGCCAACACTATTATGATTTGAGCAGCCACCAACAACACGAGCGAGCATAGGACAAGACATTGAAGGAGAAACAACTCTAGGATCAGAGAGACCGATACAAACACAAACAGTTGAAGTAGTACCGCCATCGATTCCAAGTATAATATCATCTCCACCAAGAATCTCATGCTCAAAATCCCACAGCTCGTCATTTCTGCACCTCTTCATCTCTGCGCCTCGATCAAGAGCAAAACAGTAACGAATTGAATTAAAATTTTAAAAAAATACAAGAAAAATTGGCTCTCGCAATCAAAACACCAAAACTTCATGATCATATATACAGAAAATTTACAATAATTTAGAGTAAAGAGATAGCGAGAGCAAGGGATGGGGACGAACACGAAGCGACAAAGAGAAGAAGACAGAAATTCGAAGTAGAATTGAAACTGTTCATAATTCATTTTCTTCTTGAATTTGTTTGCCAAAGAAATCGGTTTATGATTGAAGACAAAATTTTGTTAGACTGTGATTCGGGCGGCAAATGAGCCATCGACTAAAGTTTTTTTAGGACAGACATTTGGTTCGAGTAGTAATAAATAATAAACCGATTTTGAGGGGAATTTTTGTAATATTCGTGTTGGCATTTTCCCAATTTTGCATTAAACTTGGTCCTTTTTTGCAATTTTTTTTATCTTTAATGTTTTCTTTTTAAAGAGTTAAAATATTCATTGTTATTTAATTTATTTTACATTAATTTACATCTAGAGAACAAAACCCACAATATTTAATTTAACAAAAAAAAATAACACCAATGTTTTTTTTTTCAATTCCATATTTGTCTTTCTTGGTTTTAAATTGGGTGCCACGAGTATTAACGTTCCCATACACTTTTTCATATTCTCACTCTTTTTTGTTTGCGATTTCTTCATTTTCATTTTCTCTTCCATAATTTTTCATTTTTCATCATCTCTTGTCTCTCTTTTTTTTTTTACCACACCATCATGTACCAAAATTTCAACGACCGGTCATCTATTCCAGATAAACAAAGATAGATCTATCTCTATCTATCTCTATCTATCTCTATCTATCTCAAATAGATAAGTGATAGATCTAAACGATCGTTTACCAAGATCTGAACAATCGTGTATCAACATTTAAACGATCTTGGTACAAAATACTGTGTATCAAGATTGTTTATCAATATCTGAACGATCATGTACATCATCTAAAAAAAACTATATTATACCATCGTTTAAATTAGAAGTTTTTCACACACTTTTATAACCAATTAATTGTAGGGTATTTTTTTTATTTCACGTTGCGAACTTGTGGGTATCTTTTTTTAATTGTTCTATACAATGTAATTATTTTCGTCTTTTGTTCCGTTTTTCTTTTTTAAACTCTTTATTTTATTAGTTATTCATTATGCTTTTTCCCAACAAAATTGGCTTCATTCACATAATGTTTAAATATTTTATATCATTGACGTTTGTATAATTGACATTGAGATTTGATGTTTGATTTTTTCACATTTTCTATGTTTTTACATTACGTTTAAAAAAATGCAATTTGAGGGTTATTTTTCATTCAACTAAGATAGAGATTGATGTGAGAGATGATTAAACTGTGGTTTCATTCATTTACCACGAGTATGTTTGAAATGACCTAGAAAAAAAATGTTTATCTAAAAAATACACTTTCATTTAAACATTTTTTCTAAAAACTCTTTGAAAGAAAAACACGTGTGTTTGGCAACTTTTTTTCAAAAAAGTTCTTGAGTAAAAATTTATTTGATTTGTAATTGAGCAAAAGAGAGAGAGATGAAAATGGTGGTTGGTGGTTGGGGACAGTCACTATAAAATAATAATCAAAGGTTGGTGATTGTGATCGTTCGAAATCAAACGAGGACAATCCACAAAAAATTAGTTTTTGACAATTGACTGATCGGTAATGATCAATTGACAAAAGTAAGCCAACAACGTCATATAAAAATGATCAACAAAAGTTGATAGGCAACAAACATGAAAAAACGGTGAAAGAAATTTAGCCGACAACAATTGACAGAGATGGTTGTCAAATGATGGTTGGTGAAGATAGTTGAAGGTGATGATTATTGTTTCACATACAAATTAGAGAGATTAGCCATTAAACACAAAATTTATTTTTCTAAAAATTGGTTTAGGTGTTTATCCTAAACCACATTATTTTATAAATTCATTTTTAAAAAATTTATTACAGGCGATTGCCAAACATATTATCTTTTTTTTCTAAAACAACTTATTTTGTTAATTTAATCACTTGAAAATACAATCCAAATAGCCTTAAATCATCAATCATTTATTTGAGTCGTAGAAATTGATTATCGATGTGATACACAATTTATGTAAATTAGAGGGACAATTAATTTGTAATTTGTAGAGGTTGATTTTTCATGTAATATATTTTGGAATAATAGTTAGTGCAATCATTATCTAGTTGATAATTGGTAACACGATCGCACTTTTGCATTGTAAATAAGATTACACACATCTCTTTAAATTTTGACTAGCTATGTTGATCGCATGTTAACATATGTCATTCAGGAAAATACATATAAAGACGATAACTTAATCAATTTAGTATATTATACAAACTCACTGCAATATTGTTTAAAAGTAAGCAATTTTTTAGTTCAACTATATATATCTATATATGGTGTCAGAGATTTGAATGTTTGAGTTCACGCAAATAAATATTAAGCGATAAATTTTAATAATCTTAAATTAAAATTTCTCGTTTGAAGAATAAAGTATAAAACATATAGAGTAGTAGGATAGGCACTCAAACTCAACAATATAATACATAATTCAAATATAACTCAATCCAAGAATGTATCATCATCATAATTTCAAACGTTGACAATTCAGTTTTTGTTCAAAATTTAAACTATTCAACTAATGAAATTAAATCGTATGACACACATAAATTATATTTTTAAAAATCAAAATGTTGTAGAAGAACGTATAAATAAACTAAAATATTTACCAAATATAGCGAAATTAGAAATCTATAATTGGTAGACTTCTACGAATAGAAGTCTATTCGTGTTTATTAGTGTCTATTATAGATAGAATCTGAAATTTTATAAATATTTTTAACAACTTTATCATTTATAATAATCTTTTTGAAAAAATATACATATTCACATTTATAGTAAAAGTGTGATCCTATTGAATTAAATGCGTAAGATTAAATTCATCTAATTGATTTAATTAAATAAAAAACATACAAAAATAAGATTTTCCTTCAAAAGCAAACTAATATAAGAATAGAAACATATTTTAGGATCTGTTTGGTATAAAACAGATCATAAAATAAGAGATTAAATAAAAATAAAGTTGTATTTGATGTTTTGAAATATGTATTTAGTGACACAATACTCTAAATTGAATTCTAATAAAGGGTGGTAAATTAGTTTAAGTTAATATCGGGGGATAACAAAACTATTGTTAAGAAAATTGTATAATTTAGGTTTTGTAATATTATTTAATGGAATTTTGGTTCCTATCATTTTGAATAAGTTAAATTTCTTAGTCTTATAATCTCTAATTGGAATTTACTCCAATGGTTTGATAAAAGTTCTATAGAAAATGGTTTATGTGATAGAACAACAAATGAAATTAACTTTTAAGTTTTGACTTTATTTAAATGATAGGAAATAAACTCATATAATAGATTACCTAATACGTTTATATTTTTTAAAAAAAGTAAATTATATTTTTATAACATGGTTCTAAATGTTTTTATCGTTAGTTGGATATAATTTTGTAATATAAATTTCGAACGTCAAATTCTATATAAAAAATGTTTGTATCTATAATTAGTATCTAAAAACAACTTTTTAAACACTTTAGTTCAATTTTTTTGTCAAACATATACTCACTAAATTTAATGAATTTGACTGAACTCGAATTGTGAACCAAACATGTTGTTAGTAATATGAACAAGATGTTCACGTCTGAATAATAATTTGTTTTGCAAGTGTTGTGTGTGCGGCGTATAGAGAGATATAAATATATTATTTATCTAATATTCAAGTATATTATTAGCTTCTCTTTTTAATTATATGTTTTTAAAAAATGATTGAAAGGTTAAAGGGTGTTAAGTACAATTCTAATTGATTAAGCCATTTTTTTAATTAGAAGGTCAAAATTCAAATATTTTACTTTGTGCTTACGTGTGGGGTTAAATTATAAAAATCAAATGATTGACCTAAATAAAATGTGTTAGTTTTACAAACTAATATAATTATAACAATGACGTGTTTTTAAATAGTCGTATTTTTAGATTTTTGTTTATGCATTTGTTGAGGTCAAAATTCAAATATTCTCCGTTGTTTCTCTGTGTTATTTTTAACATCATTTTTTAGCTCGACAATATTCACATATTTGGACTTATGACCTAATCAATCAATACTACATTATTTACATCAACTGAGTTATGTTTATATTGACTTTTTCTATAAAGTGAGTTTTGATGGAAACAGTAGACATACACAACTTAATAAGAATCATAATTTACTCTAATTGCAACTAAAGTGATAACCATAATTGAAACAAAGATAAGGTTAAAAGAAAAACTCACATTTGATGCTTTTCTTTTTTTGTAATCTTCTCACGAACTCTTCGCAATCTCCTCATGAACTCGAAGTCGGGACTATCAGTAGTGTTAACTCGCTATTCTCCGGACTTGGAACCGTGTTGTGGAACTCAAAATGGTGGAGGAAATAGAGAGATATCGTACTTTTTAGGTGGAATCTAACTTGTAGATCTTTTTGTTGAGAGTAAAAAAAATGAGTTATGGGTTTATTTTGTAATTTCTCGCTTACAAAAATAATTCTCTTCATTTTTAAAATTCAAGAGTCCTTTCACATTTTCAAAAAACTCTTTACAAGAAAACTACAAACAAGAGCTTCCCTATCTCTTCACTTGACATTCTTAGTGGAGTAGGTGTCTTGCAAGCAATAAGCCACTTACATATATCACATGCAAACGATAAACTTGTCAAATCTTAACAAGTGTTATTATTTAAATTAGTCTAAGGATAATATGGTAATTTAATATTTAAATCAAATTCAAAGTTTAATTTTTTCAAGTCCAAAGTTAATATTTTGATTTTTTTACCATTTTATTCATCTTGACTAATTTTGATCTCTCGAGCATGACTCCGCATTCATTTCTCCGAAATTCAAATCACATTTGAATAAAAAATCGGTCAAAGTTTGAATTTTCAAAACTTTGACAATTTCCATCAATTCCTAGCTTCTGAATATGAATCCATATTCATATTTTTAATATTTAAATCACATTTAAACATGAAGCTCTATCTTAAGCTTATAATCGACGACTATATCAAATATATTTGTCAGTTTCTCTCTTTTTACCTAATTCGAACAATTCGAATTATTCCATCGTAATGTTCTAAGTTGTTTCCTTGTAAGTTAGCGGGGGAACTTAATGGACCTATAGATCATGGGCTCCAATGATCCGAGATTAACTGGTTAAACTCTTTTAGATAAAGTTAATCAATCTTCGTTAACTAACAAGTCGTTCCACTAAAGTTCTGTAGTTGCACTATTCTCATTATAGATATATTTGTGTCCATGTGATATAACCATGATAAGTAAGTTAATATTTCACAGGTTGTTCGTAACCTCGGTTGGATCAAAGTACCGTTTTACCCCCAAGACTACATCTTGCTCCTTAAGTCCCTGATCCACTATTGAACAATTGGTTTAAGGTCCAACCTATAAACTAAATTCTTCTCGAGCCAATGAGATGATGGGACCCCTTGTTCAAGACTTGGATTCAGTCCTTAAAGGAAAAACTTATCTATTATCCCTTACACGAGTAGGAATGAATTCCTTCTTGGACCTTATGTCCCTAGCTATCCACCCGATCTTACCCCTGAAATGAGATGATTATTGGGCCAGCATCATTGAGCTGCTCTCATCTATGCAAATCTAAGGATAATACCATGTGAACAAAAGTTCATAGTTAGCTTAAGATTAAGATTAAGTTGCACTGAATATCTATAAACGAAATAGTCGATTTTATTAAAGTCAACGGTGTTATAGCCTAAAAGCGACTATTTCACCGTTCTAGTCTTATGTAAACTCTTTACATATGACACCCCCACTTCCATGTCTGTACGTGAACAATTCAGGACCACACTGTTTGTACTAACTATAAAGCGGACTATATCCATATTGTCCCCAGAATAAGGTGTCCAACCGTATTCGTATATTATAGACTATTTAGGCTATACACTTGAACTTGATCCACATTTATGTCTCTACATAAAATTCAAGTGTACTCAAATAGTCTTGAGACCTTAGTTTATTGGTTTTAAGATTATAGTATCGATAACGACTTTATTGAATAGAATATGATTACAAATTACAAGTATTAGGACATAAATTTCAACAAGTTTACAATCATGCAATTTTAAAATTACAAAATTAAAATAAATTCAATCACAGTGCATCTTCATTTGTATACTTAAAACTTTTTTAAACAATACATGGGAGCGAGAATCGAACCTGAGATAATATTCAAATATATGTTTAGTCACCATAAATAAAGGACTAAATTTATATAATTAAATGTAATCTTATTTATTATTTAACTTAGGTGACGTGTCATATATTATCCTTTTTTTTGGTATTATTTATTAAAAGGGTGGTGATATAATCATACATTATTTATATTAGAAAAAAAAATCAAGATCATATATTACACATACAAGTTATTGAAATGTTTATTTTTAATGTTACATACCCACTTTTGAAACTGCTAGGTTCTCTCTCTACTACCTTTTCATTTCCATTTCTTTTCACTTTACGTGTGATTGTGTTGATTAGAGAAGAATTAAGAAACCTCCAAAGCATCTTCTTCTTTACTTTCTTTTCTATGTTTCTTTTAATGGTTTTATTTGTAGAAGATG
This sequence comes from Cucumis sativus, assembly GCF_000004075.3. NCBI lineage: Eukaryota > Viridiplantae > Streptophyta > Magnoliopsida > Cucurbitales > Cucurbitaceae > Cucumis > Cucumis sativus. Next base: position 22,693,026 of record NC_026658.2, read on the forward strand.
GTGAGATGATGAAGATGAAGAGAGGAAGAAGGAGAAGAAGAACACACGGGATGTTTAAGTTGTTAAGCAAATATACCTATATTTATTGTACTTTTGGGAGCAAGATATTATTTAATTATGTGTCTAGTTTCAAATGATACAAGGTATTTTATATTTCCTAAAACTCTAGTTCAAGAAGGAGCTAAAATAACTTGTTATAACTAATTTTTAACTAGATAGCTTTTACAAAAGGATAAACTAATTTAGTGAAGAGTTTCCACGATAGATAAGGAAATAAATTTTGTCCACGAGCTAATTGCTTTTATATCGACAAAACCAGTACAATATAATAAATGAGTAGATTTGATAAGCTAATCATGTGTGTGTTTTTCGAGTTTTTTCTAAAATAGAAAAAATTAAAAATCTATTTACACATCAGATAACAAAATCACTAAAAGACAAAATCCATTACGCAATAAATTTTTTTTACTTTTGAATTTTTTTTGTAGGTTTATCGAGTAACGTAATTATTAGCTTATAAAATTAGTTAATAAATTAGTTTTGCTAATAATTTTTAGATTTTTTTCAAGTTATTTATATTTAAAGTATTTATATCTATACTATATTTATATATAAAAGTGACAAACTTTTTCCTTTCAATTTCGTCTTTTTTTTTTAAATTTATTTATTACAACTTTGATTTTATTGTAATGGACAATTTCATTACAATTTATTTTATTATTCACGAACTTTTAATTACGATACAATGAAAATATTCATCAATGTTGCAAAAATGAGCACAAGTAATGTAAAATATAATAAATAAATAAACTAAAGAATTAAGAAAATCACGAAAAATCATCTATTGTTGACCTGTTTTTGCAAATTTACCAAATCCCTCCATTTATAAAAAAAGTGGCAAGTATGGCTACTAAAAGTCTATATTTAAATGACATATGACATGAGTGTTGAATGATTAATAAGTTGACATGTGATCATGATCACTAAACACAACGGTAAACATGTATTATTAATAATATATATAATAACCTATTCATATTCATATTAAGAGCATAAAAACATAAAAAACATATAAGTATTGCAATATGACCCTTTAGTCTGAAATTTAATACCCTAAATATATGTTATTAGTAAATTGATTTATTTTGATTTTGTATTTTATAAACGAGTTGTGACAGCAAAATATATAGAGGTCGGTTGTTGCCCTAATTCGTGAAGCCTCCACCTCCTTGAGAGTCCGAACGTCCCAAAACCCCTTCGCTCTTCGGATTCTCTTAAACCCTAGCCAAAGCCCATCGGCCATAAAAAACTTCTCCATTTCTTTCACAAATTCTCTTCGAGCAGTTCTGTTACTTGATTCCTTCACAAGGAAGATGATGAGTGCAATTCTTCTACGGAGATCTTCTGCTTTAGCGGCTTCCGGAGGTAGAATCAATTCCACTTTGTTTGCCCCAATCGCGAACTTCTTATCGTCTCCTGTGGTTGTTAATGGCGGCGTTGTACCTGCTGCTGATTTTCAACATTTCTCCACCATTGGGGTGACGGAGAAGTCTTTGGGTTTTGGTTTTCAATCGAAGGGATTTCATGCGGCTTCTGGGCCGTTGAATTTCAAGGCGTCGTTGGTTTCTAAAGCGGAGTTTGCGGTGGAGGATTATGATTGCGCTAGCAGTAGTAAAAGTGGTGATGAGGGACTCGAGATTGGAAAGCTTGGGATTGCGCCAGAGATTGTCTCTGCTTTGGCGAGAAAGGGTATAACGAAGCTTTTCCCGATTCAGGTACTGTGTTTCTCATTTCTTACATATGTTTTTATAGTTTCTGCTGCTGGTGGGATCAAACACAATGACAGTGTAGTGGAGAAGAAATTTTAACGAGTTTGATCACTTCTTCGGACAACTACTTTTTTCCTTTTAGTCCATTTTTACTAACCTTAGATTGGATGTTGAGTTATTGCGATAAGTTCACTTGTTATGATAGCTAGAGGCCACGTTCCTTACTTCGACACATTTTGGCTGTGTACGTTATACCTGTATATTGGGATATGCATATCGCTCGTATTCCTCAGTCGAACAATGCACTTGACATACTTTGACCTAGATTACGTTTGGTAGCTCGTTTTTCATTTACATTTGTGCTGAAATTGTGCTGTTTTCTCAATCTTTTTCAGAGGGCCGTGCTAGAACCAGCAATGCAAGGGCGCGATATGATTGGTCGTGCTAGAACTGGAACAGGAAAAACTCTTGCTTTTGGAATTCCTATCTTGGACAAACTCATTCAGTTCAATGCGAAGAATGGGTTTGTGTTTTAATCTTTTTTATTTTCTTCCAGCTCGTTCTAGTTTCTACTGAATTTTTCATCTGGAAAGGGCTGGAATTGTTTTTTGTTAATTTTTAAAACCGTAATTCGTTAGTAATTATGCAGAAGAGGAAGGAACCCGCTAGCCCTGGTTCTAGCTCCAACAAGGGAACTTGCTCGGCAGGTTGAAAAGGAATTTCAAGAGGCTGCTCCTAGCCTGGACACGATCTGTGTTTATGGGGGTGCACCGATTTCACAACAAATGAGGCAGCTTGACTATGGTGTTGATATTGCTGTGGGCACACCTGGTCGTTTGATTGATCTTCTCAATAGAGGTTCTCTAAATTTATCGGAAGTCCAGTTTGTTGTTCTTGATGAAGCCGACCAGATGCTTCAAGTAGGCTTTCAAGAGGATGTAGAGAAGATCTTGGAGAGGTTGCCTCAGAAACGTCAGAGTATGATGTTCTCTGCAACAATGCCGTCTTGGATCTTAAAGCTATCCCGAAATTATCTAAACAATCCATTAACCATTGATCTTGTGAGTATGTTGGCTATTTAATATATTTTCTGCTTTTTGAAATTTAATTATTTCATTTTTTGCTTTTCTTATCAAAAAAATTTCGCTTTGCTCTCACGCTAGGAGCAAGACCTGAGGAAGCAAAAAAAAAAAAAGAGAAAAACTTCTCTTTAGAAAAAGGAAAACTACAATGTTCTTTGTTCCTGTTGTATGGGTCGATGTCAATGCCAATAATTTATTTATTGCATTATGGATGTCATGATTTATCTCCGAAGGCATTTGTTTCATTTATACACATGGTTTTGAGCGGATAACTTTAACTAAAGGAAATGCAAAAACAGAAAAAATATGGAAAAGGCCATCACTGTTTAATTGATGGATGGTAATTTGACAAAACTTACAATATTTCAGGTTGGAGATTCTGATCAGAAATTGGCAGATGGAATTAGCTTATTTTCAGTTGTTTCAGAAACATATGGAAAAGCATCAATAATTGGACCTCTGATAACAGTATGGACCCAGAACTTCTATTTGTTTGATACTTTTTTTTTAGTCTTCGTTTTTTTAAAATTTATTTATATATATTCCTCGATTATCCGGGCCTGTTATTTCATGTTGTTGACTATTTCTTTCATTATGTTGTTGCCATTTATTATCTGCTTTTTAGGAACATGGGAAAGGAGGGAAGTGCATTATTTTCACTCAAACTAAACGTGATGCTGATAGATTAGCCTACGCCATGGGAAGGAACCTTAGATGCGAAGCTTTACATGGAGATATTTCACAGAGTCAGAGGGAAAGAACTCTTTCTGGTTTTAGAGATGGACGCTTCAACGTTCTAGTTGCAACGGATGTTGCAGCAAGGGGTCTTGATATACCTAATGTTGATCTTGTAAGTGATTATCTTTATCAATATTTCTTCCTTAGCATTACCTTGTTTTCTATTATGTAGTTAGTTTCCCGGTGCATGGTGATTATTTAATACTTCCCTCTCAATCTCATGGACCCTACTTCAACTTTGCAAATAGACTAGAGCAGTGTAATCGTAGGATCATAACCTGTCATATCTCTTCATCTTCTGCTGTTAGGAGTTTGGGAGGAAGTGGTTTCTAGGTTGAGGGCATGTTTTGTCTGCATATCCTGTCATGTTTTGTTTGCATTATGGTTGTAAGGATTCTTTCTGACTTCAATTTTTTTCTTTAGGTAATACATTTTGAGCTACCGAACAACACAGAAATATTTGTCCATAGATCGGGCCGTACCGGTCGTGCTGGTAAGAAGGGTAGTGTTATTCTTATTTATTCACAGGACCAGACAAGGGCTATAAGAATGATTGAGCGTGAAGTGGGATGCAGATTCAATGAGGTTAGAGTCTTTCTTTGCGTCAATATTTTGCAACTTAGGGTTCTGCTAAATACATAACTGGAACTTATTTTTTACTCATGAGAAAAGAAATATTAATATCTGATTTGAGGGTAAGTAGAAAGGTTAAAAACATATCTATTCTGCTTTTACTCCCAGTAAATTTCTGGCTCCAGTTACAGCCTCCACATAGATGCCTGGATTCCCAGGACTTGGGAAGCAAGCGAGACATGACAGGATATGCCAATTTCTGAAAAATGTAGGACATGGCACGTTGGGGATTCATTATTTTTTTTAAAAAAATTACGTTTATATATATTTAAATTACTAGTTTGTTTTAATAATTAATTGTTTAAAATTATGTTTGTTTTTCTTAAAAAACTTAATAAAGAGTGAAGAGCATTTAAAAGAAATCAAAATAAAAAAAATCATTGGGAATGAAACTCATGGCCATATGAAATAAGGCCCAAAAGCCCAATTAGAAATAAAAACCCTAACCCTACGTACTATTCTCTTCTCAGCCACCCTCTTCATGCATACCCACCTTGTACACTCACACCCAACTTCTTCCTCCGCGATTCTGCCCTTCTCCCTCTGCTTTACCTTTGCCGTCGATGTCAACGCTCTCTCCACCGCTGTCTTCATTCTTTTGCCAACCACCATCTTCAACACCCTTGGTTCATTTAAAAGGTTTTGATTTTTTCTGGGTGTCCCTTCCCTGGCGTGTCTTATGAGTGTCATCACGTGTCCCATATTAAATAAATAATTATAAAAAAGAAACAGATTTTTTAGTGTGTCCATGTGAGACACGTGTTAGACACTGACACTCCACCAAAATTTATGTGCCCATGCTTTCCGAGCCCTGGAGATTGGTTCGTGCATTTTTTAGAAGTCAAGAATTGATGTTTCAAGATTATTTCATATGTAAAAGAACCAAGCCTGTCATATATTTGCTAAGTCTTATCCCTGAATTTTAACACTAAAAGTGAGATGTCATGGGTTCAATCTATGGTGGCCATCTACCTAGGAATAGATCTTCTAGAAGTTTTCTCAACACTAAAATATTGTAGGGTCACTCGAGATGTCCGGTGAGATTAGTCCAAGCTGCACATAAGCTGGTCTGAACACTCACAAGTAAAAAAACATTAAAATTAAGATGATTTGTTTTAATTTTTTTAAAAGTAAACAAGCCTCTTTGTTAATGTTAATAACAAGACTTCTCAAAGTACAAGAGACTAAGAGCGAACAGGTTTAAAAAGACAAAAGAACGAACAGAATTGAGATGATTTGATCTCACATGATAAGTGTATGTTGAGCTGATATGTACTCTTTTTGAGGTCGGTAGTTCAAATTCTCATCTCATTTATTGTACTAAAGAAATCTTACATGTTAATAAGCAACACTGTAACACAACTATAATGCTTTACTGAATGATAGATTTCCATGCGCATTTGGGTTTGCTGAAAAATCTAAATCATCAGCTCATGCATATGAATCCAGTGAGAATGGACAAGTTTGTTTTCTTTTTTTAAACAACTTCTGAAGGTTTAGAGGCATTTGTCCTGAAAATGAAAGATGCACAACAGGGGAGGTAGGATAGAATATCGGTCCTATAATCTGCATAGTTGAGTACTCTAGTAGCCACCCATCTCAGGAGTTGGGAACAAAATATTACTCCATGTTTGAATATATTATTACTATATAAAGTTGACTCTGTTCGCTTTGTTGATTATCAGCTTCCAAGAATTACTGTTGAAGCTGGTGCACATGTGGATATGTTCAGTGGAGGCTCTTTTGGAGGAGGGTTTGGAGATCGTCAAATGAATAATTCAGGTCGTTTTGGCAACCGAGGAGGATCTTTCGGTCGTTCAGGAGGTTATGAAAGTTCCAGTTTTGGTCGTTCAATAGGTAGAAATAGTGGACCTAGCTCTGGGAGCTTCGGTTCATTTGGTAGTCGCAACTCAAACAGTTCGGGAGGTTTTGGTCGTCCTGATTTTGGACAGTCTGCTGGTCGGTTTGGTGATTCTGGTAGTTCAAATCGATCAGGTGGTTTTGGGAATTTTGGTTCGAGTGGTTCTGGACGTTCTGGTGGGTTTGGAGATTTTGGTTCGAGTGGTTCTGGACGTTCTGGTGGGTTTGGTGATTTTGGCAGTTCAAATAGATCAGGTGGTTTTGGGGGTTTTGGTGACAATTTGGATGCCAAACAAGGCACTGGAAGAAGGAAATTTTAAGCTAAAATGGTGAGCAACATTCTTTACTAGAAATTTGAAATTTGTAGCCGCTAGTTTCCAGTTTTTATAGAACTCAAAAAGGGCGATGAGCATGTTGTTAAGGAGACAAGGGTTCTGTTTCAAAAGTTGAGTTTAGATTTTCTTGTAGACTTGGCAACTTATAGGGGCTAAATATTATAAATACGGATAAACTTCAAATTCTATCAATCTATCATTGTCTATCAATAATAGAATCTTAGGATTGTAATGGAATCTGTTTTGATATGCAGATCTGCTTTTGTGCACGCAACAGCACCACGGGGAAATAATTGCCCTGGATTCACAGACAAATTTTTTTACCCCTTAAGCAAGATCAGGGATTTTGAGAGGTAGGGCCATGAACATGCGCAACAAATGCCACATTTCTTATATTTTCTTTTTAGCTTTTTAAAATGTTTTTGTTTCATACCAATGTCCAATTTCACTTTGATGGAAAATTAACCTCTGATATGTTAGGGATCATCTTAGTCTTTGTTATATGGTCTCGTATATAAATCGTTTTAGATATATCTATCATAGTGTTATACTTTCTATTATTTTTAATGCACTTGAGATTCTGATATGTATTATTATTTTAGTATTGGGGTAGTAAAGTAAGGTTTGTAAAAGACAGCAATAAGATGAATGGACCTTTGATGAATGGGTAAAATTTGTAAGGTGAATTATTTTCATTGTGGAGAACAAGAAAAAAAGAAGATTGTGACAGAAACATTAAGGTTTAGAGTTAAATGTGCGGATGTAGAGTTGTATATACAGAAATGGAGTAACCTTCCCTTCAGTTGTCTACCTAGAAATATAGTTCATATATTTTAAATAATTGGCATTGAAATGACAAATGTAATTTCAGATTTTGCTCCCCTATTACTCCAAACATAAAAACGGTAAACGATGAGATTTTATTAATATACTTTATATGTTTTGAATGATATTATTATTGGGTCAATATCGCTTAATGAATTAAATGTTTTAGATTCCGACAAGTTACTATTAATGATTAATGGATACCGATAGTTAATGACATGTAAATATTTTCGAATTGTTTTACTATTTTGAACAATTATAAGAGAGAATGACATTTTGTTCTATTTGCTCTATTTATATGAATATTTTTTAGCAGGTTTACTGTTTAATAACGAAGAACTTCATTATTTGATTATTGAATTTAAATCTACACCAACTCTATGAAATTGTCTGCGACTTGGCAAGATTGATCTTAATGTTAAAAAATTAAAAAATTTCCAACTAGTGATTGTTTCAGATTCTCTAACATTTAGGTTTTAAAAAGAATTTCAGCTCTTATGTCAAACCTCTTGTATTATTAAAAATTTTCAAGGTTGGTTATTATCCATTTAAAAAATTCATTTGAATATTTAAAAGATTACTAAGGTATGAAGTTTGTATAAAATTTGTGACTATATTTGAAAGGATTACTAGAATCTCAGTGCAATAATAGTCCCAAACAGTTCAAGAAGTTGGAAAGAGAGTCAAATGTGTAATGACCAAGTAAAATTGTTACCATAACTTGATATCATTATAGGCTGGAAGTTTATAGTAATTTTCTTCCAATCATAGCGTATGGATGTAAGCTAAAACTTTAAAATAAGTCACTTCCATGACTTGAGGTCATTTGGTTTCTAGGTCAACCTATATATCCATTTGTACCAACTTATTCTTTTGGTAACTCTTGAATTAATTGCAAAAACAATAAAACTGATTCTATTTCAATTATTTTAAAACATTATTTTCAAATTTCGTTCTCTGCAAAAAAGTTGTGTAATGATTAATTATATTATTTTGAAAAGAATATATATATATATATGAATGTATTTAATTGAAATTTATCTTAAGGTTAAATTGTTCTTTGAAGAAAGGAAAGTCTAGTCTTTTAATTTTAAATATGTACAAAATTTACTTTACCAAAAACACTTCTTAAAAATAAGAGATAATATGGAAGAAGTTCTAATTCAAATCTGCTCATCTTCCACTTCTTGACACGTGAAGATAATATTACTAGATATTCTCTGGCATTCATTTTTGGATCTCAAATTTATAGAACTTGAAATCCGCTGCGCAAAAGAAAGGAAAAAAGAGAGATTATATACAGAGTTTTCAATCGTAGGATTGAGAGTTTTGTGGATCAAATCTATTGGAATTAAGAAGGAATCTCAGCTTCAATTTCTGCATTCTCAAAATATCAATATTAATCACGAAAATTTCTCCTCCATGTCACTTGAAGAATTGCCACTAAAAGAATTAAAAAAAGAAGACTGAAAAAGGAAACCCAAAAGCTTCAAAATTGAGTGGGACTGTAGTAATTTTCTATGTAAGAAACGGGGTAGAATTGCAGACTATATACTATAGAGAGATGACTAGAAATAATACATGTAAAATATCGGTACAGTTCAATACGATGAGGAGTAGCATAGTATTGGGCGCTCCTTACCTTTCAAGGGTTGAAAAGTTTTCTGAAAGGTCCATCTTTCCTGTCTTTTGCAGCTTCAGTAAGAGCCAAGAATCTTTTGAATCCAGTGGTGGCAGCTCCTCGTCCTAGCGCAGCTGCTCGAGTAAGGACATCCTCCCTGGATGCCATAAGCCCAACCGTGGAAGGACTGGTAATTGTAGGAGCTGGAGGTGTGCTGGAGACAACTGGTGGAGCTGATGGTGATGAAACCGAAGGCTGCGTGATCCCTGGTCCGTGTTTGTTGAAATCGTCCAGTATACTTTGCTGATCAGCTTTCTTAAATCCCTATACATGCCAAAACATGATTAAGAAACAAGACCTGAGTTGTGTTGTTGTACAAAGTACATAATTGTGAACTGTACGAATCTTAGGTAAAACTTTATGAAATAAGAATAAAAGACAAGCAAAAATGTGACCTTAAGTTCTAAAATTCGCTGAAATTCCATCGGGGTTCCTTCCGGCAATAGTGCACGATATGTATCTGCCACAGAATCGACCGGAGAAAGTATGACCTGTGCAGCAAATAAAGATAACTGTCAGGATATTTAGGGGAAACTTTAGTTGACTTGAGACCTTTGGTTAACTGTGCCAACGCAATTAGAGAATTATTTGTATCAACTAGTTTGCAGTCAGATTTCATAGAAGATTCCAGGACTATCATTTTAACAGCTTTAATAATAGCAGTTATTTACGAAATTTTGACTGATGAAAGTAGAAGAATTTTAAGGATAAAGTCAAGAGTTATCTCTTGATGATCCACCTATCGGCTTCCATTACTAAAGTTTCCCCCCTGTTTTAAGTTGATCCCAATTGGATAGTGTTTTCAAAATCTTCCTGGCCCCCAACTTGGGATAAAATTTGAAAGAAAGTACCAACAGGTACGTTGAGACCTTGATTACAAACCTTCAAAAGAGCTTCAGCTTTGCTCATCTCACGGCTTACAAATTTTGAATAGCTAGCGGCACCTGAAGTCTGAAAAATAACCAAAAGAATGAAGTGGTCGGTAAGAAAATTCATTGAATTTTTAAGTGAAAGAAGTCTATTTTAAGATGTATTTAATAATATAATAATAATAATAGTGAAAAAGAATACTTGTCAGCAACTTGTAAGTCCAGTTAAACTACACTAATCATGGTTGGAAAGTCATTTCAACAAAATCGAATCAATGGCATAAAAAACATTTAAAAGCCTGCTACTTTAACCGCATAAAATGCAAAACCTTGAAAGTTTGAGAAACTAACAAGTTACTTATAATATTGCATGCCCAAGTAATCTGAAACCATAAAAATAAAGAAAGAAATCTGGAAAAGGTTCATGGTTTTCAACAATTGGAAGGCCTTTATATGTTAGTTCTTGGGGAGGACCCTCTCGCTCCTTGCCCTTAGGCTGTTCTTTTTTGTTCTCTTGAATGTGTTTTCTATACAAAAAAAAAAAAAAAAAGAACTTTTTCAGATAAGTCAAATTCTTTTTATATCTTCTGTGATCTTGTACAATTCATGTTTTAAACGGGTTTGAGGTTTCCTTTTTTGTTGTTTCGTTTGTACTTTGTAACTCATAGTTAAAATTTCTGTTTTGTTGGAAACAATCTTAATTGGAGTTTCTTAAGAAAGTCCACAGCCGTCCAAATTTCGTTTCTTTCTGATAAAAAGAAAAATCCAGACCGGGGAACAATCTAGAGAATAAAAGATGACTTGAGACTAGTGCCAGATTAGTTATTGTGAATGTGAACGTACCTGTCGACCAAGGGAAGGAATGTCAAGAAGAATCGTTTTCACAGCTTGAGTGTCCAACAGCATCTGTACAAGCATTTCAAATGTTACCACTAGGTATGATAAATCAAAATCAAAATCAAACCCAAATCCTATATGAATCACTAAATGGTGAATTTTTGGAGAAGTGACCAAATGAAATAGTCTATGACATTTAGTTTTCCGTCTTTAATCATCTATGGCCAGTGCAGGTTTGTTTCCATTTTTCTAATGCACATAACTTCATAGGCATGAACAAAAATGTACAGTTGTAAAGATTCTTTCTGCAGTAGTAATATTTCATTTACTAGAAACTAGGACCTCATTTGATAATGATTTCATTTTTAGTCTGGTTTTCTAAAATTTACCTTTGCCTCCTCCCCCAATTTCACTATTGTAGTTTTCGCCTATCTTAAAGAAGCTTGAATTCCTAATTAAATTCTAAAAAAGAAAAACAAACTTCTAAAAACTAATTCTTTAGCTTTTGATAATATGAGTAGAAAGTGAATAACAGAATATAGGAACGTATGAGAAATGGTTATCAAATGGAGCCTAAGCGATACTGAAAAGAAATTTTATTTATTTATTTTCATTTTATATCCGTAAGTGTCCAGGTCACCTCCAAATACCTCAACTATTTTCATAGGATGAACAACTTTACGATACATTTAATCATCAAGACACGAGAAATCCTAAGTTATCAAATTTTTAAGTATGTTTCTATGAGACATAAGTCTGTCAGACGACCTTGGAATCAGGCTCTAGCCACAAGGCAGTGGTTCATCCACCAGACCTAGGTTCTTGTCCCCAGAACTCAAGAATACAATTGTCCGTAGAGTAAGGTTGTTATGACACATAAGTCATATCAAGTAAGGTTGTTATGACACATACGGAAGTTTTAAGTTTACTAAGTTATTCTTAGAATGCATGAGAAAAAAGACAAATGTGCACTAAGAAATTATTCATCAGGCGCAGGCATATCTTGGTTGTTATCGACATTATAAGATTTAGGTTGACAATAAAAACTTATTTCCCAGAGGGAAAAACAGTACACAAAGGATTGAGCTTGTAATACTTGTTGGGCTCCAGTTTCTGATATTTGCTTGCACTTGAAGATGTTGGCATAGAAACGCGGACCAAGAGATGATGCAAGCTGGAAGAATGAGCAAAGGTATTGGCAATCAGGCAATAATATAGAGAGGAGTAAAACACATGGAAAACGGACATAATAAAGGTAATTGAACAGGATGAGGCTGAAAACTACATATTAAGATTGACTATAGCATGAGAGCAAACTGCGAAATAAAAGGAACAATCCTCTCAATGATCACCTTATCCAAGAAGAACTGGAAGTAAAGAGGTGAGAGAAGTCTGCCAAGTACGGGAATACTGGTTGTGAGAATCATATTGATGCCATTGACATACCTGAAATAGGATGGGTGCAAATAAGATTAACAATCAATTTTAGGACTACCAAAACACTTGAAAGTAACGTAATTTTTCATGGGTGACAGCTCTTCGATTTTTGGCTTCTTCCTGGTGCTGTATTTCTAAACCATTTGAATGCCTTTATTTTTCATGTTTAAGCCTTATGTTTGCTGGCTACAGTTTTGATTTTGATTACATCATTTTGTAATTTGATTGTGTTCGTTTCTTGTATATTGAGCAGTGGACTCTTTTCATTTTGTTTCCTTAAAAAAAACAAATTTCCAAGGCAATTTACATTTTTTGTTTAGACGACAACAAGTGTATTGACCACTAAAAAAAGATTAGAAAGGAAGAAGATATGACATTCTTCCAGAAATATGAACTGACGAGAAGTATGAATACGAATATAGGCACATGAGACAAATAAAGTATGATATGGGCTCACTAAAAATCATACAAATATTTTAGAAATAAATTAAGTTTTAAACACAACAATGTGGAATACGGGGGTTCCACATGAAGGGAGTTTTTATATATTTTATTGCAAATATGATTAAATTCTTTTCCAATTTGCTTTCATTGTTCATGTTCAGGGAAACTTAAGACCTAAAAGAGTTGAATTGTCGACAACATTGTTAATTGTTAATAAGACACATGTTTCTTATGTGGAGCCGGGAATTTTGACAATGTCCTTTGGAGACGTCAGCTTGCTTCTTTGATTTGGCATTGCTTTTCGAAGCTGTGCAGGAGTTTTAAGCCCACAATGAAGGTTGTCATTCTATGATTCACGAGGTTTTTTGTAGCCACATTTTGGGAATATGGGACAATTCATTTGGAGTAGGATGTTTGTGAGGATCAGGGCAGAGAGTGAAGGATTGTTTCCTGTTTGGTGTTATTTAATTACATCAAAAATCTCAATTAAACAAATTTTTGTAGAAATTTTTTAATTTAATGGATAAATCCCCATTTAAAGGGAAATTTAGTTTTCATTTGTGTCAAAATGGGGCAGATTGAAACATTCTGATTTTAAGATGAGTTAGATAGTTAAGTTTGGGTTAGGTCTTTAACTAGGTTTAACGTTTTTCTTTAGGCTTTGGTTACCAATGCTGATGTAATAAGAATAAGGCTATAGTTAGTTAAAATAGAAGACAGCTGTAGTTAGTAAAACAGTTAAGCTGTAGTTAGTTAAGACAGTTAAAAACTTAACTGTTTCATAAATAGTTCCTTGTAACTACTCACAAAACCCTTAATAAATACCCCATCCATTATTGGCAGAGAATTCATTTTGAAAAAACTATCAACTTTGATTTACATCAAGTGGTATCAGAGCCACCGATCCTCGGACGGATGGCTGGCTGGAGAGGAGGAATCCCTGCTGTGAGGGTTAACCGCGAGCAAGAAGGGGTGGAGGAGATCGCCGCCCTCTTTCCAAGGACATCCACGGTACGCTTGCTGGCCATCGAAGACTCCTTGGGAGATCTGCACGAGAAGATCGATAGAGTAATGGACAGGCTGGACACCCTGACTTGAAGGATGGCTGGACTGCCGGTACCGGCGAGGATTGAAGGATATGACCGAAACGATGGAGACAGAGGAGGCCGGCGAGCTCGAAGGAACTTTAAAAACTTGCCTAACCAAAGAAACGAACAAAGGAGGAGACCGATGGACATCCCACTACGATACGCTGACGATGACAGTAAAGAAGGGTATGAAAATTGACCGAATGTGCAAGATCGTGATTTTCTAGTGGTGACGAACAAGGAAACATCTGGAATGACAACGGAGAATTTTGAATAGCTTAAGGCTACAGGGGGCAAGAGGCACGAAGGGAAACTCATCACGACTACAAGATGAAAATCGACCTACCAACCTATAACGGTAAACGTGACATTGAGTCTTTCTTAGATTGGATAAAAAATACTGAAAACTTCTTCAATTATATGGACACCCCTGACAGAAAGAAAGTACATCTGGTGGCTCTAAAACTGAGAGGAGGAGCTTCGGCATGGTGGGATCAGCTGGAGATGAATAGGCAGAAGTATGGCAAACCACTTATCCACTCATGGGAGAAAATGAAGAAGCTTCTAAAGGCATGTTTCCTACCTCCGAATTGCGAACAAACATTATATAACCAGTATCAAAACTGCCGCCAAGGGAGCCGAACGGTAGCAGAGTACATCGAAGTCCATAGATTGAGCGCAAGAACCAATCTGAGTGAGAATGACCAACATCAGATTGCAAGGTTCATTAGAGGGCTAAGGTTCGATATTAAGGAGAAGGTGAAGTTGCAGCCTTTTCGTTTTTTGTCTGAAGCCATTTCTCTTGCAGAAACAGTAGAAGAAATGATGACCACACACTTGAAGAACTCCAACAGAAGGACCACATGGGAGACGAACTCCTCCAAGAAACAGTTTTATGGCAAGAAGACAGACGAGCAACCATCAACATCGGTGGCAGATAAGGGTAAGGATATTGATACCCAAGAGGCAAACAAGAGAAAAGAAAATGTAGATAAGGGGAAGAGCCAAAATAATTACACTTGCTCGTCTCTGGGAAAGTGTTTTCGATGTGGTGAGCCCGACCACTTATCCAACAACTGTCCTAAAAGGAAAATTATAGCTCTAGCTATTATATAAGCGAAGAAGATAAAGAAGAAGAAGAAGAAGAAATAGAGTTCATTGAAGCCGATGATGGGGATCGGGTCTCTTGTGTTATTCAAAGAGTCCTCATTGCTCCTAAAGAGGAAACAAATCCCCCATGCCACTACTTATTCAAGACGAGATGCACTACCAATGGCAAGGTGTGTGATGTTATAATTGATAGTGGGAGTAGTGAAAACTTGGTGCCAAGGAAACTTATAGATGTCCTAAACTGGAAGACAGATCCGCATCCTGATCCATATAAGATAGGATGGGTGAAAAAGGGAGGAGAAGCTCTAATTAATGAAATCTGCACAGTGCCCTTTTCCATTGGAAATAGCTATCAAGATCAGATTGTGGGTGATGTGATTGAAATGGATGTGTGCCACTTACTATTAGGCAGGTCTTGGCAACATGACACTCGAACCCTACATAGGGGGAGAGAAAATACCTATGAGTTCCAATGGATGGAAAGGAAAGTAGTTCTACTCCCATTAACAAAAAAAGTATAGAAGGTATAAGGCAGAAAAAAAAAGGGGTAGCTCTTCGTTACAGTAAGTGGGAAGAAAATATTGAGAGAAAGAGAACAAGACCTGTTGGGACTTGTAGTTGCTAACAAATCCTAGGAGGAAGGAGGCGAGATCACTGATCTAAGCTTAAAGAACTTATTCGCAGAATTCCCTCACCTAAAGAGAGAGCCGCAGGGACTGTCACCAATTCGTGACATTCAGCACCAAATTGCTCTTATCCTAGGAGCATCGCTACCTAATCTAGCCCACTACAGAATGAGTCCAGAAGAGTACAAAATCCTACATGATCATATTGAAGACTTGTTGAGAAAGGGCCATATCAAGCCAAGTCTAAGCCCATATGCTATGCCAGCACTACTCACACCAAAGAAAGATGGAAGTTGGAGGATGTGTGTAGACAGCAAGGTTATCAACCAAATTACTGTGAAATATCGGTTTCCTATTCCTCAAATTGGAGACCTATTGGATCAACTAGGCAAGGCTACTATCTTCTCGAAAATTGACTTGAAAAGCGGTTATCACCAAATAAGAATCAGGCCAGGGCACAAATGGAAGACAGCCTTCAAAACAAATGAAGGGTTGTTTGAATGGTTGGTTATGCCTTTTGGCTTATTCAATGCACCCAACACCTTTATGAGATTGATGAATTAGATGTTACACCCGTTCTTAAACCAGTTCATAGTGGTTTATTTTGATGATATCCTCGTATACAACAATAGCAGTGAAGACCATATTCAGCACTTGAGAAAATTGTTTCAAGCCTTGACTGAAACAGAGTTATAAATTAATCCAAAGAAGTGTACATTCCTAACCAGGGAAATTGTCTTTCTTGGTTTTCTAATCAAAGAAGGGAAGATAGACATGGAACCTAAAAAGATAGAAGCCATACAATCTTGGCCAGCACCAACCTCCATCAAAGAAATGCAAGCTTTCCTTGGCTTGAGATCTTTTTACAAAAGATTCATCGGAAATTTTAGCTCAATAGTGGCCCCTTTAATTGACTGTCTAAAGAAAGGAAACTTCAAGTGAGAAAAAGGTACAACAGCAGAGTTTTGAAGAGATTAAAAGAAGACTGACTTCTAGTCTTGTCTTACAATTACCAGATTTTGCATCACTATATGAAGTAGTTGTTGATGCTTGTGGAACTGGAATAGGAGCCGTATTATCCCAACATGGCCACCCAATTGAGTATTTCAGTGAGAAACTGAGTGCATCAAGGCAGCCTTGGAGCACGTACGAACAAGAGCTTTATGCCCTTGTCCGAGCACTCAAACAGTGGGAACATTATCTCATGTAAGGAATTTGTACTCCTAACGGATCATTTTTTCCTAAAGTACCTCCAATCACAAAAGAGCATCAGCTAGATGCATGCAAGATAGGTCTCCTTCCTATAAAGATTTGACTTTGTCATCAAGCACCAAAGTGGTAAAGAGAACAAAGTGGCAGATGCCCTATCCAGAAAAAGTTCCTCACTCACTCTCTTATCCATGGAAATCGAGGCATTCAAGCACCTATCTAACCTATATAAAGAAGATGTTGATTTTTCCGAGATATGGGTTAAATGCAACAACTACATCAGGCCAAAGACTTTCGTATAATGGAAGGTTATCTATTCAAAGGAGATCAGCTATGTATCCCACACACATCACTTCGAGAAGCCCTACTAAAAGAAGCCCATTCAGGAGGATGGTTGGACACTTTGGGCAAGACAAAACCTTTGAAATAATTTCTAAGAGATATTATTGGCCTCAACTAAGAAGAGACTGCAACAACTTTGTTAAAAAATGCCCTATTTGTCAAAGAGCTAAAGACTCAAGTACAAATGCAGGCCTATATTCACCACTATCTACCCCAATTTCCATTTGGGAAGATTTGTCAATTGATTTCGTGCTCGGACTTCCCAAAACCCAAAGACAGTATGACTCAGTAATGGTTGTAATTGACAGATTTAGCAAAATGACACACTTTGTAGCCTGCAAAAAGACAAATGATGTCACCTACATAGCTAATCTCTTCTTCCGATAGATTGTCCGACTACACAGAGTACGAAAGACCATTGTTTCTGATCGGGATGTCAAATTTTAAGCCATTTTTGGAAGACACTATGGAACAAACTTGATACAACCTTGAAGTATAGCACAACAGCACATCCCAAGACAGATGGCCAAACAGAACTCACAAACAGAACTCTAGGCAACTTGATACGTTGCTTAGTGGAAACAAACCAAAACAATGGGACTTAGCTCTTGCTCAGGCAGAATTTGCCTTCAACAATATGAAGAGCAGATCGACTGGTAATGCCCATTTGACGTTGTATATACGGAACAACCAAGGCTAACCTTTGACCTAGCATCACTCCCTACGACTGTGGACACAAAAGCAGAAAAAATTATAGAAAAAATTCAAAGCTTACATGAAGAGGTCCACAATCACCTAAAAGAAACAACTCAATCCTACAAAGAGGCAGCAGACAGAAAGAGAAGATAAGCTACCTTTACTGAGGGAGATTTAGTGATGATTCATCTCAGAAAAAATTGATTTCCAACCGAAACGTACAGCAAACTGAAGGACAGACAATTAGGGTCATTTCGTATCTTAAAGAAAGTTGGAGATAACGCTTACAGAATAGAACTACCACCGGACTTACACATTCATCCTGTTTTTAATGTAGCAGACCTAAAACAGTCCTATGCTCCAGATGATTTCAACCTAGCCGCCTAAAGTCACTCGGGACGAGTTCTATCCTAGGGGGGTAGAATGATGTAATAAGAATAAGGCTATCGTTAGTTAAAATAGAAGACAGCTGTAGTTAGTTAAGACAGTTAAAAACTTAACTGTTTCATAAACAGTTCCATGTAACTGCTCACAAAAACCTTAATAAATACCCCATCTCTTAGCCATTATTGGCAGAGAATTCATTTTAAAAAAACTATCAACTTTGATTTACATCAAATGCGCTCTTATAACTATTCGCTAGATCTTATTCTTCTAGATTAGAGTCATTTTTCTAAAGTTAGCTAGTGTGGCTCTGGCTCCTTGTTTGGGCAGTATTTTTATATGCCTTTTTGTAATCTTTCATGTATTTTAATTTCAACACTGTTTCGAAGTAAACATATTACTTTTATTCTAAAAATATCCAATGCTGTTAAAATCTTCAATTTTTATAGACAATAGACTCCCCCATTGGTTTTCTGCATGCATTAAGAAAATTATAACGAAGGTTCACACTGACAGGAAAAAGAGGTTTTCAGGTCTGCCTATTTAACCTTTAAAATTGTTCCTATCGAAAATAATAAATGATAATAATAATAATAATAATATAATCATTGCAAAGCTTCCTAACAGGGAAGAAAGTTATTCAGGAATTACTTCCAGATATTCTCTACAATTTGTCTCTTAGAGAAGCTTCATCTTAAATTAAGTGTAATTTTTTAGGGACCCCATCTTGTTTGGCAACAATTGAAAAGTTCTACAATTTTTTTTTTTTTTTAAAACTAAGCAAATCTTGAATTGAGTGATAAAGAAGGGGGAAGGGACATACTCTGACTGGTCACCCACACTTTCAAGAGTACCCCATGGAACGCGAGTCATTGCTGCCATTTCTGAATCAAATTTAGTTTCCAGACCATGCACCAAGGTGACCAACGCTTTTGTTATTACTGCCGAGAATTCATCCTGCACAACACGACATGCTGTGGAACTCAATCGAAAAAAAGTTACCATCCATTGCAGTTAAGTAATGAATATCATACCTGCACCTCTGACATATCTACGCCGTCCACGAGTTGAGAATCAATTATCTTTTGCACACTTTCAGCCAATTCACCAGACTGAAACCCCCTCCACAAAAACATAAAAATAATGAATGAATAACTGAAGTTACAAAAAGACACGGAGTTTAGAATGAATTCTTAGGCAGATATACAGTTTTTCATTTTAATTAGTCAGCTATTCAAGCAACATATCCCTCAAGAAAATAAAAACAGAAAAATATTTATTTTTCAACCACTATAAATATGTTGATTCAAATGACAACCACAAAGTACAAGCATGATCATGACCGTTAAAAATATCTGTGTCCATCCCATTCAGGAAAGGTATAATTTCATTTTCCAGTAAATGCTTCCTACGTAAAAGGTTTGACAACTATCAAGTAGGTAGTATATCTGTTTTGTTAGCCAATTGTCAGCTTTTAGAAATGAAGTTTCAAATATCTTTCTATATATATACATATATGTATGGATATATGATTTAAATAAAAAAATCCCTACCTAGGTATTTCCCTAACTTGTTTGTAGACTAATTAGGAGAAATTTTTGTTTAACAGTTGCTCTTCAAGTTTGAGCGATGCAATATCAATTCTTAACCTATACTGTACCATATTTTCATTATTGAAAATTACTTTCTTAAAATCCTTTTCTGAAAAGGGAAAAGATATTGTAGTTAGTGTCCACCATTCAAGTAAATACTAAAAAGAATAATCTAACAACCAAAGAAATTATCCAAAAGGCAACTTACTGTCTTGTGGCAATATTCAGCTGAATTGACTATGTAACAGATAACTTTTTCATCCTTGTCAGAAGTCTGTCCAAAACTTTCACACGCATTTAGAATATAACAAAAAGTATAAACATAATTCTCAAATAAGGAAAAAGAAACTCTATATTTGATTGCCCTTTGAGCACCTTTATTTGTCCGTCCATGCCAGTGGCAGCTGCAACAAACCCCGTGCCACCCTTGGGAAGTCTTGCAAAAAGCTTGGTAGCATAAGCTTTTAGCACTCTCTGGAATACCTGGCGATGTGAAAAGCCCAACAAAGATTATTCTAGAAGAACCATCCGTGTTGTCCACTTTTCATATTTTGGACCAGGACCATATTATTTAGCAGTTCCAGTACATAACTGAAAGACAAAAGTCTTAACCACACAAGGACTATTTCATTTGCACGCATTATTTAAAGAGCATATTCCTTCTTGTGACAACGTGATGGTAGAAATAGATAACTACCAAACAGAGTGCAGTTTTATCCCACATTCAAACAACTTAAATTGATACCCTACTATTGTGAAAAACATCAATATGAACAAAACGTCCTCTTTGGAAATTTCCAAATTATCTTTAGGAAATCGTTTTGATCTTGGTATACAAATTTATGCTGCTTAATAAGCACTCATAATAAGAGAGTGGCATACAACATCCAAATTATGGTGGCCAATCTACAAATAAATGTGAATCTATAAGCATAATACTGAATATGTAATGACATTACAGTCATCCCTAAAGTAAACGCAGTGTCCTGTCTCTTTGAATAGAAGAGGTGGACAAGATTAAAAAAGCAACTCAAGTATTATATATCAAAGTGTGCACTGTTATAAACAATCATGCTTCTGGGAAACATAACATCTATCACAATTGTAAATGTGGATATAGAATGCACCTTGAACAAATTTAATAATGTCTGGTTCTTGGTCAAGGCACTACACCTCTTTAAGCTCCTTTTGATTATTAGAAACAACTGCAAAAAAGAATAGCCAACGGCGAAGTAATTAGAATATGAGAGGAGTGAGTAGGACAAGGATTCCCAGCCAAAATTCAAGGACAGATACTCTTAGGGAAATTCTTTCCCAGTTACAGGATGATGATCTGTTTTTGGTGAAGATCAGAAGATAAGGAAATAATACTTCAATTCTTGTAGCTTCTAAAATGAATCATGACAGTGGTATTCCTACCACTGTTTTGATACAGCCAGCCAAGACATATTTTAACCCCCATAACCAACCCTGCTTCTCGCTCTACTATTAGCCTAAGAAAACTTGTCATTCAACAAAAGGGGATCAAACAAACTCCCCCTCAATAAAATCATTAAAATTTCTCACCAACCAGTGACCTGCCCCTGAGAAGTCTTTTCACCTTGAAGTGAATGATGCTAAAGTTGTCGATCACACACCACTAGACTCACAGAGCCAAAACGGATCTCCTACCATGTTAAAGATATTACTTCTACATTTGATCCTTGGAGGACCAACAAGCAGGAGCTCGTATCAAATATCTGAATGATAGAAAGCATTATAATATTTCGCAAATTACCTGCATGCTACTTGATAAAACATTACTCTGACTTCCTTCATCAATGTCCCATGTTTCTTCCTGTCATAAAGCAAATTTGATTTGTGGAGGATCAGCATAATCAAATAAGAATTGTTAGATGTTTATCCGTCAGAGGGATAGCTAGATACAGAACAAAACAATGATATTACCTGAACAAGTTTTTCCAGATTCTCCATTAATGTCTTCTCTTCTAGTTCTATGTACACTGTCAAGTGAGGTTCAAAGCAAGAAGAGACAATTCCACGGAAGTTGAACTGCCAACAAATATTGGAAAATATCAAAGAGCTACTTTTTTTAAACAGGTACAGGAAATTCTCATTGATATAATAAAAAGATGGTACAAAGTACAATTCAAGCAAGATAACATGAATTAGTAGGTACACCCAAGCATCTCAACTAGGGTAAATTATAGTATTTAAATAAACAAACAGACACCTATGAACTATCTTATATAGGCTAACAGAACAGCTTCTTGCAAAGTACAACAATGAAATCTTAATGACCGAAGTTTGGTTTACAGAATTTTTTTCTTACACTTACAACTACATTGTGTAACAACTAACGTTCCATTATTAAATTTCATATAACAGTTAAGTGGTAAATTACCCCAGCTCCAGGAACAGACATATCTTTGATTCCATTCTTTTCCTGTCAATCACCAAAATTTAAATAGCAATTAGACAGTATAGTTTTTATAAATAGAGAAGAAATGAAAGGATATAGTCAATGAATCTGGTATTCTCACATTTAAAAATTAAATTACATACATCATTCTCTGGTCCTTGATGTACAGCCAGCTTCTTCTCATACTTTTTTCTTATGTCAGAAACATTTTGACTATTACTGTCCTCTCTGCCAAATTCCTCAATTCCATTTCCGCTCTCCTTCCCTCGAGCACCTCCTCCAAACTTTTCTGCCAGTTCATCTTCAAATTCTAGAGTTCGTTGTAGTGCCTAAAAAAAAATTTGATAAATATGAGTCGAAACCAAAAGAGAAGACAACTTATTAAAAATAGAAGAGGTCAGAAGACAGGATCTAGAATGCAGGCTTCTCAAAAGAGTTATGTGATTATTCAACAACTATCATAGATTTCATCTAAAAGTAGAATTATCGCCATCAATATAACTTCATGGAACAATTAGTCTTTTTCTTTTCTTTGTTTTGAGGGAGAACGAAAGAGATACCAGCAATAGTGTTGCAACATCTGGCTTTTCTTTCAAATTATCCAGGATGTCCTCAAGTTGTTTTCTGCAATCATTAAGACCATTCAACAAAAAACAGCACTCCCAGACATAAAGATGAAAGGTCAAAGATTTTTTTTATAGGAAACATATATGTATATTTCAAGCAAAACAAAAGAGAGAACAACCTAATGGCGAAGTGAATTCCAGTTGTTAAAAATCATGGAAAGACCATAATTACAAAAGAATTTGGTGTAATTCAACTTATAACTGGAGGAAGAACTGAGAATCTTTTCCTAATCGACACTGCAGTAAATTCATAGTACATGATTTATCTCCTATGGTACTTGTTTCCTATGAAAACACAAATTAATGATTATTTGTACATGTTGGTTTTTTCAAGTGGAAGAATTTTTTACCTTGATCCTTTATTTGAATGTAACCCGTTGGTGTGTGGGGTATCTCATCTTCTCCTCATTAAAAAATTCAATGAAAGTCTTGTTTTTTATTTAAAAATTTTAATTGATAAAAGAAAAAAAATTGAGGATAAAGAAGAAGAAGAATAACCCTTAATTTGAATGTATGGAGTTGAATCTATGGTTTCGATACAAAAAGATCCATCCAATTTATGTCTTTATATTTCCCTTTTTCCATGAACTTTCCCTAATCTATCCATTTCAAAAGCTTGATGTAATATCCTTGTCAATTTTATCAACAGATTTATGCATTTTTTCAGTTCCCGTGATTCTTTTTTCATGAGAGCTTGTTTAATTAAATTTTCCCCATTAATAGTTCCCTAGATAAGTTGAATTCTCCACATCCGTGCATCCATCCAAAAGATGAAAGCAAACCAGTCGTCTGATAATAGATCAATCACAAGAACATGTGCAGAATTCAAAATCAAAAATAAGTTCCATACCTTGTTTTCTTACAGAACTGGATACAAAGACGATATGGAACATGCCATGAAGGAGGAAAAATTTTCCATATCTCTTCATTTGTTCTTATGCGGCGCTTTATCCATGCATATCTTCTTTCAGTTTTATCTAACTTTGCCAATTCTAGAAATATAACAAACATACATTGTCAGGATATCCTTAGAGAAATATGCAATTAATTATTTGGCATAAACTTATCTAAAAAGGAGAGTTGAAAGAGGACAAAAGGGAAAGATATTCTATAAAAGAAAAAGAAGTATCACAACTTTTGCTTGTTTCTTGTAGTAAAAACAAACAAAAGAAAAAGAAAATACAGGCAGAATTTTTTCAGCATAGTAAAAGTCAAGAAGTGCAAGACGGATTAACATTCTTGTTTGGTAACAATAGTCTTTAAAACAACCTATTTGCTCCAAAGGAAACTTCATTCTTTGTGTTTTCAATATGTTATCTCTGCCAAGCATGTGGGTGTCGCTTAACCATTCATTTTCTGAGTGTTCTTATTACTTGACCTGTTGAGATCACTTTTTTATGCATCAATGCTGACAGAGCCTAAATTTCACAACCATAGTTAGAAAGAAAAATCATAGGATTTTTTTTAAGGAAAGCACTTTTCTTGGCTCGATCATTTTGAATCACCTTGTGCCAAAACTTTTTTATGGTATGCATGAATTGGAATACTTTGTAGTTCGTAATTTGGAGTTCTGTTTTATATTTCTCACATTCTCTTTTCATTTCTTCAATAAAAAGTTTCATTTTTCAGAGGAATAAAAAAATGGCATATCTCACAAGGTTTCATTTTTGCTCAATCAATAAACAGAAAGCTTCATTCTAGCTTTTTTTTTAGACAAGAGAATGTTCGATATGATGCCGCCTTCAGTGTCTCTTGTAGGTTTTTTGCTGTATTTTGATTCAAATTTTACTTCTTTTTTTATTGCCAAAACTGGGGTCTCTTTCTGCAGTTCTCTTACTTCTTTTGGTTCCTCCGTGTTGCTGTTTGGTTCATTAGCTAATGCAGCGCTCAAAGATCTAAGGGTCGGGGTTAAAAGAGGCACTCTTGTTCTTTATTAAAAAGGAAACAAAACTTTCCATAAAGGCACTTTTTGTTTCTTTTTTGATATCCGTGAGTTTCCGGACCAGCTAACGTGTACCTTGACTAATCTCACGAGACAACTCGTCTAACCCTACAACATTTGGATGTCAAGGAAACCCATAAGAAATTAATTTCTAGATAGGTGACCACCATGGATTAAGACGCTCTTTTTTAAATCAACTTTAAGAAGATTTAAATGGTGTGTACAAAGGGCAAAGAAGGTTTAAGAGCACAGATTATCTAGTAAAATTAATCTTTTTTTCTTTTCTCCCCCTATAACGTTCAGATTAAGGCTAAAACAGAAAGAGACTCTCCTCTACGAAGGTTCTACAACAAAATGATAATTACAAACCCCTTGCCCCAATCTACCCACATAATTACAAACCCCTTGCCCCAATCTACCCACAGGATGGAGAAATATGGTAATGATAACTTGACAAGCACACCTGCTCCTTCAAATATTTGTTCATAAGAAGTCAGCTCCCGGCTGCAAAAATTATTCACCAACTCTTCCCTCACAGATGGCTCCAGAGCATCAACAACAAAGCAAGCATCAGACAGTTGCTGCAGTAAATTAGTTTCTTCTTTCTCTTTCCCAGTACCTAAGCTGATGCATGGGGAAAGAAGTGGCAACATAGTTCTCATTATTACTTCATAATAACAAATAGATAAACCCATGAAAATCCATCCAGAGGAAAACAGCCTGAATTTTAGTTTTGGCTTCTGTGTACCGTACAACCTTGCTACAAAAAATGAGCTCAAGGTATACATCCCTGACTTCTAGTATATCAAATACATATAACTACTTTCCTAAGGTTCAGATTATTGGTAAAAGAAAAAGAGGAACATCCTTTAAACCTTTTACAAATAAATCGACTTCCAAGGACTCATGAGCAGCAACTTAAAATAAGAAAAATGAAGTAAATTTAGAAGATAAGGCAGTCAAATAAGAAATCTCTAATCCTCTTTTAGTATATTAATGAATGGGAGCTACGATGCTCTGATATATGCATATATGGTGAGAAAAGCCTTTCTCCCTGCAATCAATTACTCTCCAACGGAAGTCTGCATAATCTAAACGCCCCAAACACAACCCACCCATCCCCTCCCACAACCAACTTTTTATAAAGCTTGTGAAGAGCTTGTGAAGACTCTTCTAAAGCCATAATCCAGTGGATTATTGGTATAGTCTTTCCGAAGAGCTTGTTTAATGTCCTGTTTTCCAATATCTTGAAGGACTGCCTGAAAAATAATCTTTGTGGTCCTTGGCTTAAGAAATACAAAGCTGTATTTTATGGTTAAATAACCATGTTTTTTAACTATTCAAAGAAAGTAATTTTTTTGAATTGATCATCAATTGACATTGAAGAAGTGAAACATAGTGGATCATCAACCTTCCAATCTAATTCTTTTCCCATGCCAGATAAACTGTATATAATGGTCTTGTAATTTGAAGTACATCATACCTTGAGAAGTCAGAGAATACATGCGATTTCAGAATTTGTTTAATATTCTTGAACTTCTCCCTAAGCTCTGTGATCTTCGGGTTATCCCTATAGGCTTCAAAATGACTGCATAATTGGTTTACTGCCTGGAATGAATCAGAATACATGTTTCTTAACAAAAATGTGAAAGAATAAAACCCCTCTTTTTTCTTCAGAAAGATATTTAAGTTGAGGGAAAAGGCAAAAACTTAGAAAAAAGAGATAGACCAAGAAAATAGCATCTAAACATACAATTAAATATATCGTGCCAAAATGGCCTCATATAACCTATAAATTTCTTTTAGGTATCAAGCTAAGCCTTTTGGCTACAGCACAACCACACAAGAAACAATTTAGATGAAAAGGGAAAATGTTTATATTCACAAATGAATACCTCCAATTGTGCAGCTGCTTCTTTGTACTGTCGTTTTGAAGCCATTACTTGGAGCTGCTCAACAGCTGAGACTATAATCACATAGAAAGAAAAGAAAATTATTGAAAGCGAGAGTTAGGCAAGAGAACTTGTACAAAAACAACAACAAATGATAAGGAGAATGTGTGGGGCACCATAAAGAGCTTTCAATGATATGACTGAGGAGTTTCTCCATCATCTGTCACTTGGAGGGAGAGAGTGTGTGCTTTGTTATGGGGTATTTGGGGGGAGAAAAATAGTAGAATCGTTAGTGGGGTTGAGAGAGAACTTTTCAACTTCTGGACCCTAGTCAATTTCGACCTTTGGACCCTCCTTTGTATTTTATTACCATCAAAGACATTGTCCCTTGTCCCAAAAGAAAAAACAAGTGTAGTTGTACAACCCCGAGGCAAATATAAAAAGTTTGTGGCTTTACCCAACATGGTCAGACGATGAAGAGCAGTTATTGTTGTAGTAATATGTTTCTTTGCAAAGTCCAGCTTCTTGATATCACGACAAATCTCTTGTACCATTGTCTCACTCTGTTCAGCTTTAGTTTTTATTTCTCGAATTTTGGACATGAGTTCCTGCTTCAGAAAAAGAACAGAGGATCTATATGTGCACAATTAAATAAAATATTCCGTATCTTACATGGACTCAACCTTATACAGGCAAAGCACTGGCCAAATGGCACAACCACCAGGAGAAACATAAAGTTTTTGGTATGTCATTCAGTGAATAAATCCCAAAACAGTAATAACAACAAACTGTTTTGGATTTGAACCATTCTTAGAACAGACCGATACTCGCATGAAGACAAAACTTTTTTCTTTATACGACATAAAATTTGTATTGTAGGTAAAAGTCAATGAATATAGAACCTCAAATATTTCTAAATGCTAAAGTAGAAAAACCTGAAAAATTCCAAGCTGATAGACAAACCTCTACAGCTGATGTAGCAGCAGCAAGATCTTCTTTTGCTTTGGTCCCTGAATTACTCTGTGAAAGTCATAATAGCATTAAAAATAATAATTAGATTTGCTGAAAAAGCACCATTGTTCTCAAGGACATTACAATATGACATATTATATGCTTCACTACTACTCTCTTAAGATACATATAATAGCGGCAAAGTTAACGTCAGCATTCCCAATCAAGCGAATAAGATCAAAAAGGGAAGTTGTAAATCATGTTTACAGAAAACTCAGTTCCATCAGAAACTTATGCCCGAAAGAGAGATCATAATAAAAACAAAAGGAAAAATAGAACTGGCAATCCTCCCGACCTAAGGGCCTGTTTGTTTAAAGTTTGTATGAAATGACAGTGATTGTGAAAGAGCAGATGAAAAATAGAACCGTGCACTCAATTATAATGAACCTCATATCACCTACAAGTTCTGCTTCATCGAAGTTAGGATCAAATTTAACTTTTTTCTTTCTTTCTTTCTTTTTTGAAAAAGGAAACACAAGCCCCATCATTAGGATAATGAAATAAGACAAAATAGAGAAAAATACAAAGAAAAGGATAGAATTTAGTATTCCAACAAATAACCAAGTTTCACTAGCTTGACTATCACTACAAAAAATTCTCAAGATTGGCCAAGGATCTAAAATCCCTGCTGAGGTATACATTTTCCCATGCCAACCAAAATATCCAAACTCTTTTTTTTTTTCTTTTTTGTTAACAATAAACAATTCTTATCAATAGAATGAAAATGAATGAAAATATAAAAGATATTCCATCAAATAATGCAAACAGATATGACTTCAGCATCATCTAGTGTACATATAAATCAAAAACTCGTCAAGCTAAATTGTGAACCTAATTGTTGAATGAGCATAACGTAGGGTACCCAAATTAAATACGACAAAAAAATGAGAACAAATGAGCAATGAAAGCTTTTGTTTTCTATCAGGGAAAAACAAGACAAAATCACCGGTTGGCGAACGGCTGCTAAAATTCCAGCATCTTTTTTGTGAACAATAAACAATTCTCATCAATAGAATAAAAATGAATCAAAATATAAAAGATATTCCATCAAATAATGCAAACAGATATGACTTCAGCATCATCTAGTGTACATATAAATCAAAAACTCATCAAGCTAAATTGTGAACCTAATTGTTGAATGAGCATAACGTAGGGTACCCAAATTAAATACGACAAAAAGTGAGAACAAATGAGCAATGAAAGCTTTTATTTTCTATCAGGGAAAAACAAGACAAAAATCACCTGTTGGCGAACAGCTGCTAAAATTCCAGCATCTACACGACGTATCTCATTGTGTATCTTTTGCATAAGTGGCTCAACACCAGATAAAGATGCCTCTAAATATCAGCCGAACTTCACAAAGTTAATATATCACTAAGGATTTAGGGAATAAAGAAAAACAGTGAGCTTCTAGGACCTACAAGAAGCAACTTCAAGAATTCCAAACAAGTTAGAACAAAGAGGGAAAACTTGAAAAATGGTTGTTTGGGGAAATTTTGACCTATTTTAATTTTCAAAACTACTCTTAATTATAATTCAAAATATGATCCCACCTTATGGTGTTACGAGAAACTTTTTAAGACAATATATCATAAACTCAAAACAATCTTCCAAAAAAATTAGTGCCGATGGTTGAATAGTTTCTAAATTCCCCTTCTTCATCATCATCTTCTTCTTCTTCTTCTTCTTTTTCCCTCTTCAAGAAATCAAGTCTTCATTGAGAAGAATGAAAGAAAGTACAAGAACATTGCAAAAATAAAGCCTGCAGAAAGAGTCTCAAAATTAACTGCACAAAAGGGCTCCAATCCAAAAGAATGAGACAGGAGTTGTTGACAAATGAATCCAATTTTGCCCATTATCTTCATTTTCATATTCGTAATAGTACAGAAAAAAAGAAGAAAGGTTCAATTCCAAGTTGTTCAAGAATAATGGTGTAGGGTTCTCAACCCTTTGCCTTAAAGAGTACTGGTGGACACCATAAGTTTGAGCTTGATTATCCGTAAACCCAATGTAAGTTTTCTATCTTTACTTGCTCCCCCTTCATGATCAAATGAGAATGGATAGAGGCTTGTGGGATTGACGTGAGGGGGTAGGGACGACTATATTTCTTGGAGCAAATTGCACGTGGATATGAAGCATATGCATACAAGTTATTCCTTGGATTTTATTCTTTTTTTGAAAAGGAGACAGTCTCTTTATTAAGATTGAATAAAGACTCGAAGTACAAGACATATATACTAAGAGCACAAATAGAGAGACCTAGGGATCAGGGGATGCACTCGTACATCTCAACTAGGTTGACATCCCTCTAGCGACCACATCATGTCCAAACAGAAAACTGTTATATAATAAAAATTCATAAAAAGCATGAAACAAAGAAAAACATCAGGAAAACACATGAGATTGATACATAAAAAGCAAAAAAAACATAATAGGTGAAAGCTGGCCAATGCAAACACAAATCTTGAATTTTATATGCACTGAACTCTTTGTTTAAAAAAGTGCACAAGGGGGTGATCATCGGTCGGTGGGGGCGGTTTTGTACAATAACCGCCACCGAAAAACCGACCAAATGGGTGAAACCGACCACTAACTGTTAGAAGCTTGAACCGATCGACCGAACCGCTTGTTGG
Source organism: Cucumis sativus (assembly GCF_000004075.3). Lineage (NCBI taxonomy): Eukaryota > Viridiplantae > Streptophyta > Magnoliopsida > Cucurbitales > Cucurbitaceae > Cucumis > Cucumis sativus. The sequence continues at coordinate 22,723,109 of NC_026658.2, forward strand.
CTAAGAATCACGGACACAAGCACAGGACACAGACACGCTTGTCAACTTAATCCTCCTTTCTACTGACCTTTTCACTTATATATACTAATCCCCAATTAGATTAGTCACCCTTAAGCTCTTATTAACTCGCCAACTCCTGCTTAAAGTACTACACGTGTAAGCTTAATAACCTTTCAAACCATGCTTAGCTTAAACTCTTACACGTGGCCCATTAAGTATAGTTAGGAAATTTCCCAGAAAATTCCTATCCCTCAAAGCCTGACTTCAGCTTGCGTTGAACCTCATACCACCTTCCTAGTCTTGTTTGCAAACTTCTTCACCTCGTGTTGTCGTGCTTCAATGCCAGTTAACACTCAAAACGCCTACTTCAAAATATTCTTCCCAAAACGCCTAATTCAAAAGTTCTAACTAAACTCTTATTTCCATTTGACCCTTCTATTCCAAACAAGGCCTCACACTCACCCTTAAGAGAAGAGTTCACCAAACACTGGAAGTAGGACTTACATGAAAAGCCATCCAAAGAGATTGGGGCTCCAAACTCTCACATTTCTCCTCCCAAGACGAAAAGGGTGGGTCTCAAGAAGAGAAAGAAAGGCAACCACATCAACTGTTACCCTTAGGAAAAGGCACGACTGAACCTAAAGCCAAAAGGAAAAAGAACAAGAGCACCTTGTCCACATAAGAACATCAAACACAAAGTGATTTTTAAGCGACAATAATGATACAGTCGGAGGAAAGAACCACAAAGAGATCTTTCCCCCACCTAGTGGTCTTTCCAAAAATATGTTTTTCTTCCATCCCCCACCACATAATGAACCCAAGGAATAAAAGCAAGAAGCTCTTTCGAAATATCTTTCTAAAGATTCAGGTTAGTGTCGATAATCCCTTTACCCAACCACTCGAAAGGATAGGGATCGTGTTTACTAGTTATAATCCTACGCCACAAAGAATTGGGCTTCGAGGAGAAACGCTTGAGCCATTTGCTTAAGAGGGCTTTGTTTGAGGCCCTAGGATTGTCAAGACCCCCTAAAGTCACCAGCTTCTCAATAACCTCCTATCTGACCAAATGAGCCTCTTTTCCTTTCCCCTCATCAACACCTTCCCAGAGGAAATCACACATCAACCTCTCCAAACAGTTGCACACCTCCCCCGGGGATCTAGAAATAGAGAAGAAATAGATCGGAATGCCACTTAGGATCGATTTAATAAGAACCAGACTACCCACTTTAGAAAAAAAATTACTTTTCCAAGAAGCCAACCTACTCCTAACTTTGTCAATCATCAAGTCCGACAAAGAAATACACTTTGGACTAGTCCCAAGAGGGAGGCCAGGATAAGAAAAGGGAAAACTTCTCAACCCACAACCCATCTTTGAATTTTATCTTCCTCACTTTTGATCTTAAGCTCCAACATCTCCTCAAAGAAAACAAGAATGTGGTTCAACATCAAGAAGGAGCTCTCACTTCTCGAACGTAAGAAAAGAGTGGCATCCGCAAATTGAATATGGGAGAGGGGAATTTTGTCCTCACCAACCTCGAAGGGCTCAATCAAGTTACAAATGACACACTTGCTGACGAGTCTGCTAAGAACATCAACAACTATGAGAAAAAAGGAAAGGAGAAAGTAGGTCACTCTGCCTCATACCTCTCGACACTTGCACCTTACCTCTAGGGCTCCCATTGATAAGAAAAAAATAATCCTAATGCAACCCCACATCCACATGCGCCACTTATAGCTGAAACCTTTCCTTTCTAATACCTTATACAAAAAGTTCCAGTCCACGTGGTCGTAGGCTTTTTCAAATTTTATCTTTAACAACAACCATTCTTTCTTTTTAACTCTATAGTCCTTAACCGCCTCATTGACAACAAGCGCTTGATCAAGGATTCGCCTCCCAGCCACAAAGGCCCCTTGCTCAGCCAAGATCGTTGACAGCAGAACCCTCTTCAAATGATTAGTTAACACCTTCCCCATAATTTTACACACTTGTAACAAGACTAATTGGGCAAAACTCCTTAACTTTAGTAACAGTCTCCTTCGAGATCAAACAGACAAAAGTTTTCATCAAAGAGCTGTTCAAAATCCCCCTTTCGTAAAACTCTTGGAACATTACAAATAGTGCAAACATAAGAGGAGCCTCAACCTACAAAAGGTGATTCCAGTTCATAAAAATAACACCTGACTGACAATCAAAAAAGGCCTAAAAAATCACTACCTGCAAGGAACATTTTCCCAAAAACAATTTCCTTCATCCATAAGAGGAACCAACTTTATTAGTAGTTTTTTTTGTATTGGGATGTGATGAAGGTGCTATTGGTGTGTTGACCTAGCCGAGATATCCGAGTGCACTTGTTGATCCCATAGTTTTTTATTATTATTTCCATATAGTTATATATCATTTTAATTCGAGCATTAGTCTGTTTCAATTCATCAATAAAAAGTGACGTTTCCATTTCGGTATATATACACACACATACTTTGGAAGCTCTCGGATAAAATACATAGGCATAAGGGATCCCACTAACAATGAATTATATAACAGTTAACCCCCACCCACACCCACGCGTGCGCGTACACACACAGTGCTGTTTCCTACAATTGAGGAGCCAAGATGGGAGTGACAGAGTAAGTAACCTGTGGGGAACATCTGATTAATGTATTCCAAAGCGCTTGACTTATCCATCGTTTGGCAATAAATTGAAATACTCAGCCCAAACACCAAAATTCCACAAACTTCAGAGCCGACGGTGATCTACGAGAAATGAGAACCACAATATGGTAAGCTTTCATATCATTCAATTCAAACAAATTACACTAGTGTTAACATGACTACCTGATGGAGCTTAATTGATCAAAGACTGCGTCGGATCACATTTATTTGTGCAGCGCGCATCACAGAACGTTAGCAGAAGGGTCAACAGTTATTTCCCGCAGCTGATTTGTCCATAGCTGTGAGTGATGGAGTGGAGAGAGAACTGAATAGATGGATTGGAGTGAGAAAACAGAAGTAGGAGATTGGGATCAACGGGATCTGGGAGTTGGAATTGGAACTGTGAAGGAAGACGATTCTTGACAGGCACTAAAGAGAAGACGAGAATCGTATTGGCTGATTTTAGAGTTTTAACGTGGAACTGCCCTTACCGTATCAAAATCTTGGCTTGTCCCTCTTATTTATAAATATAACAAAACAAAATAAAATTATTCAATATTATATGAATTGTAAATATAAAACTTTTTTTAAAATATAATAAGCCGTTCAAATATTTACCACACAAGTCAAAGTCTAAGTCCACCATTTCGAAAATGGCTTCATATATTTTATATTTTAGGAGCAGTTGCAGATATGGTAAATTCATTATAAAAAATTAGGCTCATAGCACACAATTTATACATTTGCAAATATAGCAAAATGGAAACCCAGCCCACATTTTAATAGATCAAAGCTAATATTGCTAAATCTTAATTGTATTGTGCCACCCAATACAACCTTCAAAAGATTGAAAATCAAAGTGTCATCCGTTGATTGTTTAGACATTCTTCTAATCAAATGAACTAACAATTGTCTGTGACACTTTTTTATTTGAATATCAAGAAGGTGTCCAAATGGACCCTTCCTAAACATTTTCATTTGCTTTTCAGACAACTTTTCGACAATAGAATCTATTATTGTCAACTTTGAATAGTAATGAACTTTGTTTGCAAGGTTCTCTTCAACATTAACCTATTTAAGTAAATTGAAAATGATTCATTCAATTAAGTGTATCATCAAACTATAACAAGTAGTGTGTCAAGAGCACATAAGGTGTATCATGCTTAGTGCATCAAGTGTATTTAACTAATTGAATGTATCAACAGTTTAACAAGTGTATCAACATCATACTAAGTGTTTCAATACATAAAGTGTATCATGTTCTTAGTGCATCAAGTGTATTTAATTGATTGAGTGTATCAACAGTTTAACAAGTGTATCAATATCATATCGAGTGTTTCAATACATAGAGTGTATTATGCTTAGTGCATCAAGTGTATCAACAGTTTAACAAGTGTATCAACATCATGTCAAGTGTTTCAAACTAAAAGTATGTGTATGAGCAGTTTATCAATGAAACAAATAGAGTGTATCAATTGTATATAATGATATATCGACAATTACCTCTTTCTTGGACGATGATCCTTTCTTCTTTTTTTTTTTCTTTTTTTTTTTGTCTTTTTCTACTTTTTGAACTTTCACCCTTTTCAAACTTCATTTTTCTTTTCGTCGTTTTATCTTTTTCAATCTTTCCCCTTTTTTGTTTGTATTCAAAAATAAAAAATAAAATATCAATTTCAAAAAATTGTTTGTATTCAACAACAATATAAAATACTAGAAAAATAAATTAAATAATGCTTTGAGTTAAGTGAATAAAAGTATATAGAAGTGTATAAACTGTAAAGAAGTGTATGAGTTATAAAAAGAAATCAAATAATAGTTGTATAGAAGTGTATAGAAGTCTTTGGAATACCTTGCCATTTGGTGTATTAAGAAAATGATCTCTGTAAGTTTTTCGTCCAAAATGGTCTTCGGTGTGCCCTGATTTTTGGGAAGATGAAACAATGCAAGAGATGTGGGCTGGGCATGAGGGAAGAAATGGTAGCTTTGTAATTTCATATATTTAAAATGTGGGCTTGACTTCCATTTTGCTCTATTTGCAAATGTATAAATTGTGTGGTATGAGCCTAATTTTTTATAATGAATTTGTCATATTTGCAACTGACACGTGTAATATGGAGATTTAGATAAACTTTTAAAATTTTCTTATAACATATTACTCGAAATGGTTAAGAATTAAAAGAGTGAAATTCCCACCCAAGTTGTTATTGAAAAAAGTATAATAATTTAACGTATAAAAAAAAGAAGTAATAATGCATTTCCGACGGAAACAATACGGTTGGCGGGCAAATTTGTTTCTTACGGCCACTTGAGAAAAAACCCATTGCAAACTCACGCTCTTCGGTTGGGCCCATAATCACCATTCAGTTTCGCATTTCGGAGAGTATCTATTTTTCGTTTAATCTCAGCGTTGCCGTGCCCTGTTTCCCGTAGAGATTCAATCGTTTTCGAAGGGTTTCTCTATCCGTTTCATCGAGTTCGTGCAGTTTTTGATGGAGGATGCTGTAGCTCGATTTCAAAGAACCGAAGAATCCACCTCAGTTTCTTCGGATCATCCCGAGGTGCTTTTTGTTCATTCCTTAAACGATTTACTTCAGCTATATTCTTACATTTCTCCTATCTGTTTGTGGGAACTATCATCGACATTCTTTACTCACTAGTTTGATTTATATGATAATGCTTTTCTATGCGTTCTTGTCCTTTTCGATCTGGTTGTACGGTAAAGAGAGTAGTTAGGTACAGTGCGAGTGGAAAGGGTGGAAATACTGCAATTTGATTTTCTTCCGATTGAACTGCCAAATGGCTTCTCTCTCCTTAGACAGTTAGGAATGGAAGTTTTAGCATCGTAGTGTAAATTTGATTGGATGTTGGTTTCCTTCCATGGTTACCATCAATCATATTGCGTGGCTCCTTTACGACTTTACCTGATATTGACTTGGAACTCAAAGAGAGGTTGTCTAGGTTCGGAGTTACCTGATATAACAGTGAACACTGATTAATCCAAAAACTCAAGCCAACAAACAGAAGAAAATTTAGTATTATTTGAACATATTAACACCCTCACCCACTCACGAGCTTGGAAATTTGTAGAAGACCCCAACTAGTGAAAACCAATATTAATTGGGGAGGAAATAACGGAGTTTGAATGCAAAACTTTTAGAACCTCCTGTGTTTTGATACAATGTTAAGTTTACGCAGGGAAATGTATGAAGTATTAATGTATATTATTTGTTAACTCAGTAATTACAACCATGCCTCTCAAATTCTTAAATATATACAGACAAAGAAAATAGCAGATTTACAGTAACAAGCAATCTGTTACAACTAACTAATTAATACATATACTATCGATATTATTACTTGATCTAAACGATGGATTTCATGCTCTGATTGCAAGTTTATCAAGGAACGAGAAAGTTATTGACGAGCTTACTCAAGCATAAGTTGATATTTGATAACGCGCTTCACACTAGCTGCTCCCTTTTGTTGGAACTTTTCTTTTTGAGTAACTGTAAGCTATAATTTTTTTTAAAAGACAAACAAGAAACAAACTAACTGTAGGAAATAGTTAACTTGCTCCAGGCTCATCTTTATTTTTTATTACAGTCTATGGTTGATTGATTTTTGAATAGTTTAGTGCCTTAGTTAGTTCAATTAGTTTATGCTTTTAACATGTCCATACTTTTTTATTCTTAGGTTGCTAAATTATTATATTTACTGAGAAGGGTCTTGGTTTTTCCTTAGAAACACGATGAAGAGGAAAAAGGTATAGAAACATCCTTATTGCCAAAGTTTAAACGGGCAAACTTATCCTCTCTGCAAATTCCAGCAAGGGCTCTGGAGAGTTCTTCATATCTTTTGAGTTCAGATAGTCCATTAACCTCAAGTTCTAGCTCTAGGGGAGGATTGCCTCCTAGACCAAATTCAGTAAAAACCAAATCTTCGGTGAGAAGCTTTGGAGCAAAACGATCTTTCCCAGGTGGAGACATCATCACTCCCATTTTACCAGAGATCCAACCAACTAATAGATGTCCAGACAACCGAACTCCCCCAAGATCTTTTTCTCTTAGCAAACTTCTTCTGGCCTCATCTACAAAAGCTGCGCATTCTTTACCAACCACACCAATTTCAAATTCAGATATTGATATATTGAAAGCAAATAATATAGAGTGCCATCCGGATTTCTCTGTAAGTATCTAAGTGTTCAAATTTCTAATTTTTTTTTTTATAACAGCTGTAAATATCCATATATGTTTTTGCTAATAGAATGCACACAGATGGGTGCTCCTGATACCTACGACTTGTGAATATTGCATTATTCTTTTCCTTCTGAAAGTGGATTTTGTTATTCTTACAGAAAATTAAAGCCAAGCCACAAATTGCTCGTTCATTATCAGCTCCTCTGAATGTTAAGCCTATAGCTTTAAGGCGATTAGATTCAGTAGGTTTAATTCGGATAGTGTCTGCAGATCCACGGTATGCAGGTGCTTCTCTTTCTCAAAGAAAGGAAATTGGTAAGTTGTATAATTAAATTTATAGTAAATCTTGGTGTTTTTTGTGAACTACCCCTTCTCAGATGATAAGCTTTGTCTTCTACTTACATGGCTACTCTGAGGTGATGACCTCACTAAATGTATGGGAAGGAACAATTTCACTTCAAAATCACTGGGAAGTATAGAGCTTAGCAATAAGACCAAGAAAGTTTAATAAAAATAAAAGCTTTTCTCGTTCTGATTGAAAAAAGAAAACATACAAACATCTGACTGGTTCCAAGAAATATCATAGAGGTTTTATATCCTAGATGCTCAATTTCTTTTTATGATTTTTGTTGATTCTTTAAGCAGCATACTTCTCAACTATTTTCAATATACAATATAAATATTTAATTATAACTGTATTGGTTTGACTTATATAGTTATATTACTATGTTTTCCTACATAAGACACTAATGTTACGAGATGAAAACTGAAAACGAGATGGTAAAACCCTTGACCAGCCCACTCCATTTTGTATGGGAGATTTTTTATCTTCAAATTCTCAACTAGAGGAGGGTGATTGCTTTTATGCTACAAGCCTTTTAAAATCTAGATAATATTAAATCACAATATGTTATACATAAGCAAAGCTGAGCTATTTTTATTTCTTCCTCTTAGAAGCATCATATTTAAAAACTAATTTTTTGTTTTCTGGGCTTTAATCAGGAACAACTAGTCAACTTTGTATTTTGTGGAAGTCAGGTTCCTCTTTTGACTGTCTTTTTGGAGAGGGACTAGTACGATAATTGCCAAAACACCTTTTTGATATGACTTTGGAAGAGTTCAACACTTAGAAAACTTTTATCTTTGTTTGGGGAAAGAGGACACACACACACACGCATATACATACACATGTGTGTGTGTTTGTGTGTCCAACTCAATGTTCATCATCCGTTAATGATGCCAATGTCAACACTGAATTATACTGCCTTAAAATTGCTTGAAACCAATCTAAAAATTGGAACAGTTTGCTGACTGTATTTATGCCCCTTTTGCTGCTAAATGCCTTATGTTCAATATCATTCTCTCCATGTAAGTTATTATTATTATTTTGCTTCGCTACAAATGTTTACAATAAGCAAAACATCTGACGTAATGCTCTGTGGGATTCCTTTTCACCTATTGACAACTATGTTTGCAGTTGGATGATTATAGTTTTAAAACTGACATACTGAAGTTGGATATTTGCCTTAGAAAGTGAACCTGCCGGTGATGATATTCCTGAGGATGAGGCGGTTTGTAGGATCTGTTTTTTAGAGTTGGTAGAAGGCGGGGATACTCTTAAAATGGAGTGCAGTTGCAAAGGAGACCTAGCTCTCGCTCACAAAGAGTGTGCAATTAAGTGGTTCAGCATTAAAGGTAACAAGATCTGTGATATTTGCAAGCAGGATGTTGAAAACTTGCCAGTGACTTTATTAAAATTACATAGCATACGCCCTGGTATTAGACGACCCACAATAACATTGCAGCGGACGGAAGTCAATCATTATAGGTTAGTTGGCTTCTAATACTGTCATGGACCTTCTCCTCTTTTATTTGGATATGAAGATAATGTATTGATCATCGTTTTTTCTTTTGGGTGAGAAATCATCATTTAAAATTCATTTATGTTTTAGCTCGTTTGTTAAGGAAAGGAAGAACTAAGACAGTTAGTGTTAGAGTGGTTATGCCCAATTTACATAAGAATTTGATTTATATAAGAAAAAAACAGTTTTTGGTACGAACTTAGAGGGGAAAAGAAAATGTATGTAGGGCTGTAAAAAGAAGTTTTGGGAGGGAAATGGGAACAAAGACCGAGACAGATGATGGGGGAACATTGACTGTGGATATTTTGTAGAATATGAACTTTAGTGAAGAGAGAAGATTATTTGAACAATAACGTGAAGCAATCCACTTATGTTTTTTGTTTCTTTTTGAGTTTAATAATTTGTGAGGTGGAGGTTTGAACCTCCAACATTTTGGTTGAAGTTGACATTGATACTTGTCTAATATGTTGTGGAGGATGTTTCTCAAAGTTTGATTACTCCTCAAACAAATATCATGCCCTGTATGAAGGGGAAAACAAGCTCCTAAGAGATGATTGTGATACCATAATCATCAAGTTGGTTTGGTTTTTTGGAAAATATCGATAATATATTTTATTCACCTAATGCATCAACTCAGGGACATTGGAAATTTGAACGCATGCTGTGTAGTGTGTAGAGTAATCGTTAATGTGGTTTTATTTTATTTTATTTTGGTTGGAGTCCCAAATTTCTCCACGTTTATATTTCTTTTCAATAAGTGGTGTTTAATTTTCTTTCATCTAACAATATTTATTCTTCTTGAAGGCATTTTTAGCGCCAATACAAAGAAATTAAATGGAATCGTTGTCTCACTTTCTTTCATTCTCATAGGGTTTGGCAGCATATATCGGTGCTTGTGTTGGTTAGCATGCTTGCATATTTCTGCTTTTTGGAGCAACTTTTGGTACGGATGTATTCTGCTTATTTGTGATACTTATAGATGATCAGACTGGCTGTAATTCAAATTAGTTGTGCAAATGTCAATTAGATACATTATATTTTACATTTGTTATATTAAGCCATGTGGAATGCCATCTACTCCTTCACTCTTCTTGCTGGCTATCTGGGATAGCTCATCTCCAGTATGTGGAGTTAGGATGTGCCACTTTACGCTACTGTGGCTCTATTTCGTGAATTCTACACTCTTAATCTTGGATTCTTGGCTAACATACATTCAAATTAGACCCAAATTGCAACCAACCTTTGTTCTCGGTTAGTAATTGTGTGGGGTGGGCTTTTCATTCTGCTAACTTACACTTCATTATCAACTAGTAGCGCTCTTATGTCTCCTCTTCACCTACAGCTACAACTTAACCCAACCACCATCTCCATCAATGATGTCGTTTTACCAGCGCCAGATGGTGCTTTGTCATCATTGAAAGGGAGCCCTTCATAATTGAAGTAGATAGATAGCAACTGTAGAGGGAGCCAGATTCATATTAAGAACATTTTGGAGACCGTAAACTATGTTCAAGCAATACTGTTAGACCACCTATACTACACCAGTATAGTAGAAGAAAGAATAGGACAGGAAAGAGGGAGGGAAAAGAGTTAGTTGAGAATGTAAACGGCACAAGGGGGGATCACGACCCTTAGTGGGACATTTAGTTGGAGGGACCACAGTGAGTGGGAGGTGAGGAATAAATAGAGAAGGGATGAGAGGGAAGGGTATCTTTTTGGTGATCAGTTTCTGTGTATTCTTGAGAGCAAGAGTAACAGAGGGAGGAGGGGGAGTTCTATCGATTTGGTTGTTCAAACCAAATTGATTTGCGTTTATATTGTAATTTTCCTGTTTTTATCAATATATTTCTATTCCAGTTTGCTACCTAGTGTTGGAATATATGGTATTCCATCATTTTGGTATCAGAGCACGACGATCCTGGGAGAAGATTAAACATGGTTCAGACAAGAATCGAGGAGAGGTTGGAAACACATGATCAAGAACTCCGCAAGATACTAGTGATAGAAGAAAAACTCACGTCGATATCGCAAAATATGGAAGGCTTGCAGGCTCAAGTAGAGAAAACTCATCAGATGGTGAAGATATTTATGGAAACAATGGCAAGAGAACGAGCGATAGCAAGTGGTAAGGTGACGGAGTCAATCGTGCAAGCCACACCAACGACGAAATCGGCTGAAGGAGAGAGTTCGGCTGGCAAGGAAATAAAAAACGGCACGCCAGAAAAGAAAGATGATAATGAAGGGGAGAACAACAATCGAAGCAAGTTCAAAAAGGTCGAAATGCTGGTATTTAACGGAGACGACCCCGATTCATGGCTGTTCCGTGCAGACAGATATTTTCAAATTCATAAGTTAACTGACTCGAAAAAACTCACGGTAGCGACGATTAGTTTTGAAGGCCTTGCTCTCAATTGGTACCGATCTCAAGAGGAGAGGGATAAGTTTACAGATTGGTTGAACTTGAAGGAGCGATTGTTGATCCGTTTCCGATGAATACGCGAAGGCTCTCTGTATGGCCGATTTTTACGCATACAGCAGGATTCGAGTGTGGAGGAATATCAGAACCTCTTTGATAAATGGGTGGCGCCATTGGCGGATATTCGGGAGAAAATAGTGGAAGAAACATTCATGGGGGGACTGTTACCGTGGATTAAGATAGAAGTAGAATTCTGTCGTTCGGTGGGGTTGGCCGAAATGATGAAATATGCATTGATGGTGGAAAATCGGGAAATCTTGAGGAGAGAGGCAAACCTTCCGGGGTACTCTATAGCCAAAATCACAAACTACCCCCACACTAATGCCAAAACGAATACGGTTAACAACGACCAAGCGAGTAAGGGAAACACTGTCTTTTCGATGAGGACGGTCACACTCAGAGGAGCTCTGGCGGCAGAGATTAAGAAAGAAGGGCCATCAAAAAGGTTATCCGACGTGGAGTTTCAGGCAAAAAGAGAAAAGAGACTCTTTTCAAGTGTGATGAGAAATATTATTCAGGGCATAAGTGCAAGGCTAAGGAATTACATGAATTGCGAATGTTTGTAGTAAGGGCCGGTGACGTAGAGGAGGAAATCTTCGAGGAGGACGAGTATGAATAGGGTGAGCTGAAGACCATGGAGTTGCAGGGTGAGATCGGGGGAGTAGTAGAACTATGTATTAATTCAGTGGGGTTAACAAATCCTGGTACGATGAAGATAAGAGGAATAATTGAAGGGAAGGAGGTGACTGTGCTAGTCGACTGTGGTGCTACGCACAATTTCATATCAGATAAACTAGTGTTAACTTTGCAAATAGCCACCAAGGATACCTCCAATTATGGGGTAATTCTAGGGTCTGGAAAGGCAATCAAGGGTAAGGGAGTTTGTGAACAAGTGAAGCTTAAAGTTGGGTGGAGTAGATATAATACTAGGAATGTAGTGGTTATATTCATTAGGAGTAACTGAGATGGATTGGAAGAATCTGGTTATGTCTTTTGTTCATAACAAAAAAAGATGATAATAACAGGGGATCCCAGTTTAACTAAGACTCAAGTCAGCTTGAAAAGTTTAACTAAATCATGGACTGACTCAGACATGGGGTATTTAGTTGAGTGCAGAGCTTTGGAGGCAAGAATCATCGAACCGGGACCACAAACAGAGGAAGGAATTATTACCATACCAGAGAGAATTCGAGCAGTATGAGGATGTGTTCGAATGGCCTGAAGAACTATCTTCGGAGAGAGCCATCGAACATCACATACACATCAAAGGGGGTACAGATCCAGTCAACGTCAGGCTCAGACCCTATAGGTATGCTTTTCAACAGAAGGAGGAGATGGAGAAGTTAGTGGATGAGATGCTCTCATCTGGAATCATCCGGCCCAACACCAGCCCGTATTTGAGTCCAATCCTCTTGGTGAAAAGAAAAGATGGGAGTTGGCGGTTTTGCGTGGACTACCGAGCCCTGAACAATGTCACCATCCCAGATAAGTTCCCTATTCCGGTTGTGGAAGAACTCTTTGATGAATTAAATGTGGCAAACCTATTCTCTAAGATTGATTTAAAGGTTGGATATCACCAAATTCGAATGTGCCATCAAGACATGGAAAAAACAGCTTTTAGAACTCATGAAGGACACTATGAGTTTCTAGTAATGCCATTTGGACTCACAAACGCCCCTGCAACATTTCAATCTCTGATGAATAACATATTTAGAGCATACTTGCGAAAGTTTGTTCTGGTCTTTTTCGATGATATCCTAGTCTATAGTAGAGGCTTGAAAGAGCACTGCCAACACATTGAGTTGGTTTTGGAAGTACTGAGAAACAATAGGCTGTATGTCAACAAGAAAAAGTGCAGCTTCGCCTACCCTAAACTAGAGTATTTGGGGCATGTTTTATCTGGAAAAGGGGTGGAGGTGGATCCCGAAAAGATCAGATCAATCAAACAGTGGCCGGTTCCAACAAACGTTCGGGAAGTGAGGGGATTTCTGGAGTTGACCGGATACTACCGTCGATTTGTACAGCATTACGGATCCATTGCAGCTCCTTTGACTCAATTATTAAAGTTGGGAGCTTTTAAATGGAATTAGGAGGCTCAGGGAGCATTTGAGAGGCTGCAAAAGGCAATGATGACACTACCTATCCTGGCACTTCCAGACTTCAATGTACCATTTGAAGTGGAAACCGATGCTTCCGGGTATGGGGTGGGAGCTGTCTTAATGTAGAATAAGAGACCTATTGCGTTCTACAGTCACACACTAGCTATGAGAGACCATGCCAAACCAGTCTATGAGAGGGAGTTAATGACGGTTGTGTTAGCAGTTCAACGTTGGCAGCCTTATTTGTTAGGTCAGACATTCATACTCAAAACGGATCAACGCTCACTCAAGTTCCTTCTAGAACAAAGGGTAATCCAGCCACAGTACCAAAAATGGATTGCAAAGTTACTTGGCTATTCATTTGAGGTGGTGTATAAGCCCGACTTGGAAAACAAGGCAGCTGATGCGTTATCCCGAGTACCCCCTGCAGTACATCTCAGCCAATTAACAGCCCCTACGTTGATTGATCTGAAAGTCATAAGGGAGGAAATGATGAAGGATGAGTTCCTAAAGGAGATTATTCTCAAGTTGCAGAAAGGGGAAGAAGTGGGAAATTATACTTGGCAGCATGAGATGCTTCGATATAAGGGAAGAATCGTGATTGCAAAAAGCTCCTCCTTGATCCCTACTATTATGCACGTGTACCATGATTCTGTGATGGGAGGGCATTCGGGGTTCTTAAGAACGTATAAGCGGCTGACAGGCGAACTATTTTGGGTTGGCATGAAGTCTGAAGTACAAAAGTATTGTGAGGAGTGTGCCACATGCCAGCGAAACAAAACATTAGCATTGTCACCAGCAGGATTGTTAACCCCATTGGAAATACCAAACAGAATTTGGGAAGACATTTCTATGGACTTCATTGAGGGATTACCCAAGTCCTGTGGTCAGGAGATAATTTTTGTGGTGGTAGATCGTTTCAGTAAGTATGCCCACTTCCTAGGCCTTAAGCACCCCTTTGATACTAAGATGGTGGCGGATTTGTTTGTGAAGGAAGTGGTAAGATTGCATGGTTTTCCCCAATCAATAGTCTCGGACTGAGATAAGATTTTTTTGAGTAATTTTTGGAAGGAGTTGTTTCGTCTGGCAGGGACAAAACTGAACAGAAGCACTGCTTATCTCCTTAAACGGATGGGCAGACAAAGGTAGTAAACAGGCCAGTCAAGATTTATCTACGTTGCTTCTGTGGGGAAAGACCAAGAGAATGGATAAAATGGCTTCCTTGGACAGAATACTGGTATAATACTACCTAACAACGCTCCTTAGGGGTATCCCCTTTTCAGGCAGTATATGGACGGACCCCACCAGCTTTGATATCTTATTGCAGACCGGGAGACTTCCATTTCCACACTGGATGAGCAGCTCAAGGAAAGAGATATGGTATTGGATGCTTTGAGAGAGCATTTACGCATAGCACAAGACAAGATGAAGAGTTATGCGGATATGAAAAGATGACACGTGGAATTTGAGAAAGGAGACATGATATTCTTAAAAATCCGACCCTACAGGCAGGTTTCTATGCGACAGAGGAGATATGAAAAACTATCTCCTAAATATTTTGGCCCCTATCAAGTACTAGAGAAAATCAGCCCTGTGGCATACAAGTTGGAATTACTGGCTGCAGCAACTATTCACCCTGTGTTCCACATTTCACACATTTCACAATTGAAGAGAGCCTTCGGGGAATGTGCTAGAAAGGAGGAATTAGTGCCTTTTTTGACCGAGAATCACTAGTGGGTTGCTGTACCAGACGAGGTTTACGGATATCAAAAAAATGGGAAGGGAACTTGGGAGGTATTAATAAGCTGGAAAGGGCTGCCGAGGCATGAAGCAACTTGGGAAAACTATGATGATTTCCATCAGTCTTTTCCTGATTTCCACCTTGAGGACAAGGTGAAACTGGAACGGGAATGCAATGTTAGACCACCTATACTACACCAGTATAGTAAAAGAAAGAACAGGACAGGAAAGAGGGAGGGAAAAGAGTTAGTTGAGAATGTAAACGGCACAAGGGGGAACCACCACCCTTTGTGTGACGTTTAGTTGGAGGGACCACAGTGAGTGGGAGGTGAGGAATAAATAGAGAAGGGATGAGAGGGAAGGGTATCTTTTTGGTGATCAGTTTCTGTGTATTCTTGAGAGCAAGAGTAACAGAGGGAGGAGGAAGAGTTCTATCGATTTGGTTGTTCAAACCAAATCGATTTGTGTTTATATTGTAATTTTCCTGTTTTTATCAATATATTTCTATTCCAGTTTGCTACCTAGTGTTGGAATATCTGGTATTCCATCAAATACCATATTTCTTTTTTAGCATCATTTCGAAAGGAATTGCCTCAGTTAGCATTTCAAAAGCCACTAAGTTAGAATGGGGGAATACCTTTCTCTAGTCTAGCCAAATCCAAAACCAGCTTGAATTCTTGACACATAAGATTCCAGTTCACTTTAGAAGTGGCGGCCACTATTCGCATTAGCTTCCTCACAAAAGATACTTCTCTTAAGGCTGATGGATATTCCTGCTAAGACCACCCCAAATTACAACCCCGTAAGAAAATTTGAAAGATAAGAGTACCATGAATTTTACACCTATTTTTTAATACACCAAAATATAGGCTTGGTTTCCAAAACTTTTATGGAAGTAACAATGGAGTACTTGAACTTAGCTGGCAACCATTAGTCCTTATACTATCAAATTGAACTCTAATGAATAATTATTTAGTCTCTGTACTTCAAATTTTAATGGTTGATATCAGAGTTAATTTATAGTTAATTTATGCGTAGATCTTTGAAGTGATTTAGTGTATTAACATTTTCTAATTTTTTTCTTTCCAACTTCCCTGCTACTTTTTTCCATAAATATTCTCCTATTTTTTTTATAGAAAATAATTTTATTGATAAATGAAATCTACCAAAGGTAGAGCCCATCAAATCTCCATTAAAGTTGGCAGACCTCTCACATAAAAGAACTAAGGAATCTTGATCACAATTTTTAGTGTTTGGAAGTCTACTTTATGAAGTCACTGCACATAATAGCGGAATCAGTTTTTGAATGCATTGCCTTCCTTTGAAAATGATAACTATTGTATAAATATTGAAAGAATCCCTATTTCTTAGCAATTAGCTTTTGGATTTGCTACAATTTTTTCTCACAACTTTGGTTCACTTCTGTCCATCTAATGGTTAAATCCTCATGGTGCTGGTGCTTCCTTTCTTTTTATCCTTATTCGCAGTCCCTTATTTCTCAAATCAAATTAATTTCCACAATTGAATTCTGTTTAACAGGTACGTGACATGGGCCCTCGTGCACTTGCCATTTCCTTGCCATTTTCTTGTGCTTTGGGTCTCCTCTCATCCATGACTGCTTCCACAATGGGTCAGTTACTGCTATGGATAAATATATTAAATCGTATCAACATTCATTGTTGGATATAATTTAGTCCCGCTGCCTCTGTATTCTTCTATTAATTAAATGGTGAAAGAATCTATGGAGCTGTATGGGGTCTATTTTATGAGAATATGTAAACATCTTCATTGTGAGCTCCAGAAAAATTAATTGTTTGAAAAGAAAACAGTTGTACAAAAACAATTTGGGATTCTTGTAATTTTCTTTTGTTTAAGATTTTATTAATAGAAATTTGGGTTATTGTATTAGGCTCCAATTGAGGCATTGTGAGAAGAGCGTAGAAAGAAAATGAGACCTCAAAGTTCATTAGGGTAGGCACCAGCCCCACCATAAGTAGGAGGAATATTGTAGCCTTGCATATGTTTCTCCCTCAAAAACGGCATGCCTTCCTATTAGGTCTCCAATGAGGAAGTTTAAGGCTGAGTGGACATTGCAGGACCCATTGCAGCCTTCCCATTGCTTCACTCAACCTACGGGTTACTGACAGATGCCAACTCAATTAATGAGTTGAGCTCTCTCGTGTCTTACCTTTACATGGGTTTTTTCCCCCCCTTTTTAAAAAAATTCTTGAATGCTAAAACAATGCTCCCTCGAAAACTCTGCTGGCGAAATGCTCCATCAATTTCCTATTGCAGAAAATAAGCTTAAGAGTAGCAAAACAGGTACTAAATACACTCACATAGGAATATGAGTACTCAACTGCCGCAACTATCAAAACATGAGCATTATTGGGGAAAGACATCAGTAAATCACTAACAACTAGCACATTTTATGGTTTATGGTTGCATTGTTGACCTCTTACTAGTTATAATGTTAGGCTGGTGTTGATACATATCAAATGACTACTTGATAGGAATATGTACTAGTTATAAAATAATAGTTTCATCAATCTTACTAGTTTCAACAATGTTAGGCTGGTGTTGATACATATCAAATGACTACTTGATGGGAACATGCACTAGTTATAAAATAATAGAAATAATAGTAAAATACTTTCGATTGTGTCTTGACACAAAAAAGGGAAAACAATGTTAAACAGTTGGGCGATAGGGTAACTGCCAAGGTTATTGTGTCAATTTTTCTCTAATTAGCATCGCATGCCATGTGTGATAGCTTTTTAATATGGTCTCTCATTCTTGCTTAGATTATAAAAGGTATGCCTTTGATGTACTTTCATTGCCCAATAACCATTGTATATTTAAATGGTGGCAGCGAGCAGAGCATACATTTGGGCTCATGCTTGTTTCCAGTTTGCTATAATCATCCTGTTTGCTCACGTATATTATGCAATAGTAAGTACAAGCAGTTTCCTATAACTATCTGCCTATTTTGTCTCATTATTTTGAGTGTTCTTGATCATCGGCTACTATTCTCATTTCGACATGCAGCTTAATGTGAATGCCGTTCTCTCTGTTTTCCTTTCTGCACTCACCGGATTGGGGCTTGTTATCAGCATAAACTCACTTCTGATGGAGTATCTTAAGTGGAGAAGAAGAAGGCAATTGAGACCTGCCAATCAACAGACGGGAACAAGGAGTTGGCCGCAATTACAACAGCAGCTATATGACAGTAATTACCATCAACAGCATGAGCAGCGGTTGGAGCAAGAACGCCATCAACCACATTCTCAGCAGCAAGCTATTGAAAATCAAAATATGGAGTCATTAGAGAGTGCCGATCAGGAAGGAACAACTATTCTGAGACAACAGCTCACTGAGGTGCCAAAGGTTAGTACCTATTCGGGACTAAGAAAATAGTTGGTTTCCTCTCTCTTTTTATGTGAGATCAATTATCTCCCAAGGATGGGGTTTAGCCCTCTTAGTCCAGAACATGAGTTGGCTTTGAAAATCACGATTATGATAAGAGTTTAGAGGGAATGAATTTGAGCTATAGTGGTAGTTTTTTTGAATTATTTGATCGTGTGACCTAATGTTCATAATATAAAGAAATAAAAGAAGCTCCCCCGCCAAAAGAAAAAATGGGCATTTACATGTATAGAAAAATGAATCAAAATATTTATAAAATATAGTAAAATTTCAGATCTATAACTGATAGACACTAACAAAAGTCATTGTTAGAATTTGAAATTTTGTTCTATTTTGTAAATATTTAAGACAGTTTCGTCATTTACCATAATTCACTCATAAAAAGAAAGAAATGAAATAAACAAAAGGACAAAAATACAACTAGAAGAAACCCTTATGTAGACAAAGCAAAAAAAAAAACAAGATAAAGCAATTACAATCAAATACAACCCATAGTGGAACAAATTGGCACTTGAACGAAAACCACTGAATCCAAAGTTATTTGAACAACCATGTGTAGTAAGGACCATTCAAAGTACTGAAGAAAGACCAAAACTTCAAAAACCAACAGAGACTGAAACATTCGTAACTCTTGAGACAAAAGATCCTTCCAACCTAAAAATCTTCCATTTCATCATTGGAAAACCTTGTTTCTTTTTAATATATATATTGATAGTATGACATAAAAAAAGGGCTCAAATGAGATTTGACCTAGGCTTTCAAAATATGGTTTCCCACCCTTCTCTATTTATTTCTTATAGAAAAAACACTTCATTTTATTTCAATTCTTCTTCTTCCTCTTTCCGAATCTTGTTCTATTACTCTCTCCAAACATTACATTTTCCCTCTTCCTCTTGCTTCACCACTTTTCTTCTTCTCATCCTCCACCCTACCATTTGCAACCCTTCCGCCACCAACGAGGGTACTCTTAGATCTGACATTTCATATTTGAAGGAAATGGCGTGGTAGATTAAGAGTATGTAAAAAATTGAGCAAGAACAAGAGCATGAGGGACTGATAAGGAAAAATTGTGAGCAAGAAGGTGAGAGGGGGAAAAGAGACAAAAATTGAACAAAACCTGGTGATGCTGACAAAAAGAAAGTTAAAAAAACTCTTCGTTCAAGTTTCAATCGAGCACGGTTTTTTAGATCATCCATACAAAAGCCTCTAGCTTTCTTTGCAGAGTCAGACAATCGTTCATGAGAATAACCGATCGAGGTGCATGCAAGTTGTCTCATATTAAAAACAGTCACATGAAAAAGGATGGTTCTATAACTTTTATTTGTATCCACCTCCGTTCTTATTGCCGTCATTTTACCGTTCAAATAAAGATAAAGTTTCTTGAGAAATTTCATGAAAATGCTCCTTAGATGGTCTCTGCTCCAAATTGGTGCGTACTTTGCCATGCTAATTCCGAAACAATTATTACATCTTGGTCTTTTGGGAATATGCTCAAACTTTTCCAAATGTTAAAATCCTTCGATTACCATATGGCTTTTCCAAATGAACCTCTAACCTTGTTGAGTATGATTTTCATTGGTCATCCTTTCAAGAGATATTATGGGAATTCATCGTCGAAGGATTCTTATGGCTTATTTGGAATGAGCTGAATCTTCGTACTTTTGAAGATAAAGAAACTGAATTCATTCAATTCTTTGACCATCTTATGTACACTTCTCTGTCTTGGTATAAATTCACGAAGTTTATTTTGTGATTACAACCTTACTTCTCTTATTGCACAAATGAATAGCTTCATGTAATCTCATTGGTTTTGTGTCCTTTTGTAATTTCACATAATCAATGAAATTATGATTGTCTGTGTTTATTAGCTTCATGGGTTTATATGAATTCCATTCTAAGAACCCGTTGGAACAGATGAAAAGACAATGGCCCATTGAAATAAGACTCTAGACTTACAATCTTAACCTTATTTTATTATTCATTTTTATTACTTTGTCCAGCCGCAGCTCAACCTATGATCCATTTTTGTTCTATCCCACTAGACCAATTGATTCGACAATTTGTGGGATGGAGCTCATAATTACTGTCCAAAAGCCTGAGCGATCAGATGGAAGATAGCAGCGAAATCTAAATGCTTTCATTAGAAAGCTAGAGTCAAAGTTTTGGAAGTTCAAACAATTATTTTGGTGAGTTGTTCCCTCTTGACATAACAAAGTTGTGTCATTAGCAATAATGATGGCATAGCTCATCTGACATAAATTTATATTATAAACTTCCATACGAAAAGTTTGATTAGGTAAGAATTTTGGTTGTGTATTATGTATATCATATGTCTGTGCTAGCATTGGGTGGTGGCATATAAGTTTTGTTAAGAAGGTTTTCTATGAATTATCACAAAATTTTGTGCGTTTTTATTGAAACTATATGTAATTTGTGTATATTTATGTAAATAAATATTTACATTTTATTTTTATCTTCACATTCACACATATTTTAGTTTGAGTTAAAATACCTTGACTTGTATTTAAAGATCATAGATTTAAATTTCATTCTACAAATGTATGGATGGATGATTGAAACGTCCAACGTCCATGAAGATAATAGATATTTTATCAATTTAGCTATAACAATTTGCAAGTGACTATTACACTTTCTTCTTTAAAAAGATAAAAGATTTATTATCACATCTTCCATGAATTTACATGTCACATGGTATCATTTTTTAATCAATATGTCATTATTAATTATAAGTTTAAGTCTAAAAGTGTTATCGTTCTTAAACTTTGTAATAATCATTAAGCAATTATGTGCACGACAAATTCTGGTCATATTTAACATTTTTTCATAAATAACAAATCTATTTGACGAGGTTCCTTTCACCCTTCCTTCATGACAATTCTTTACTATCAGACCCATAAGTAGTTAGCCTTGCATGGTAGTCGTATTGATTCATATTGGAATTCTACGTGTCGCATTTTACTCAAATTAGAGTGTAAGCTAGTGATGCTTTCGACCACTGTACTTTTGCTATCTAGGGTGAAAGATTCCACGACTTTGCCTCTCTTAGTACTCCACTTGCATTCCTCTTCTACGACTCTCACTTTCATGGTTTAGGTTTGCTCCATTTCACTCTCCACTAATAACCGTGTGAAAGTATATAGTTGATTCAGCGTATATTCTAAACTTTCATAAATGTATCAACCAACATCCTGAGTTAATAAAATAGATGATTAGAATTGATGCATGTTAATAAAATAGATGATTAGAATTGATGCATGAACAATTTAAAAATAAAACTTAATTGAGTATCTAGCTTATAAAAGTTTAAAGGTTTAAGTGATAAAATTAAAAGTTTTGCTTGATGTTTACCAAAAAGAATGAAAAGTGCATAAACTAATACACATGCAAAAGTTTAGTTTTAAAATGATATAATTATTAGTCTGAAGATTTAGAGGTTTAAATAAATTATTTTAGGTAAATTATTTTAATAACAAAACTGTTGACAAATTTTACGGTTTATTCATGATAGGACGGCTATAGTTATTGGTGTTTGACACGTATAATAATTTATTGCAAATAAGTTGTGATATTTTTTTGTTATATCTAGTAAACATTTTGATTTATTTTTATATATTTGAGAACAACTTTCTTTCTTGAAGATAAACATTTTTTTTTGTTAGCAGTAGTTACTTTACTGTAAAGTAGTAATATGAAGTAATGTCATAATGAAGTTTAATTTATAGTTATTGATAGTTTCTATCAGTTATAAACTTTACTATGAAGTTTATCGTTGATAGCTTCTATCAATGATAGACTTCAACATGTATATTAACAAAAAAAATTCTCAATAAAATGCACCAATTAATATTAATTTGTAATTATTCAACATGTATAATACTAATATCTTAATGGGAACACAAAAACATATAACTTGCAATGATTATTCAACTTGTGATTGAACACTTTTCTATATTAATATGATAAAATTAACTAAATATGAAGAAGTAACTTCACTGTGAAGTCTTTTCTATCATTATGGTCTATCATTAATAAACTTCAACATCCATTGAAGATTAGTCAATTTGCAATATTTAACCTGTGGTCCAACACTTTTCTATATCAATTGAACAAAATCAAATAAAATATGAAGTTTATCATTATCTTTTCTATCAATCAATCTTTTGCAATATTCTAGTCTTTTGCATTTTCCAACATTTTCTTTGATTGGTTAAGTTGTCTCTCGGCTAAAATATGAAGTTTATAAATATATATTATAATAAAAACAATCTAAATATCTTTCAATTCTATTAGTGACAGAAACATATCACTAATAGACCCTAAACAATAACACATAAAATATGCTTTCACATTAAACTAGAGTATTTACTAAATATATTACAGGTCTATCATTGATAGATTAAGAAACAACACTCAAACTAAAACATTCACCAATACACCTTCCTGCAAACAAACAAAATATCCTCAAGTTCTATCAAGTCTATCAATAATAAAAACATATTACTGATAGACCATAAGTAATAACATATAGAAAGATGCACATTGAACTAAAGCATCTACTAACGTCTCAATGCAAAAACAAACTAAACATCCCTCAAGTCTATCAGTGATACGAACATATCACTGATAGATCATATCTCTAAGCAACAAAACATAAAATGAAAACAGTTTAGCATGCCAAAGAAACAAGTTCAACATCCTCCAAATCTATCAATCACTACTAACAAGAACATATCACTGATAGACCATAAGCAACATCCCACACAAAACATGCACATTAAACTAAAGTATTTACTAAATATATTATAGGTCTATCAATGATAGAATGTATCATTGATAGATTAAGAAACAATACTTAAACTAAAACATCCACCAATACACCTTACCCCAAACAAACCAAACATCCTCAAGGTTTATCAAGTCTATCAATAATAGAAACATATTACTGATAGACCATAAGTAACAACATATAGAAAGATGCACATTGAACTAAAGCATCTACTAATGTCTCATACAAAAACAAACTAAACATCTCTCAAGTCTATCACTCATACGAACATATCACTGATAGACCATATCTCTAAGCAACAAAACATAAAATGAAAATAGTTTAGCATGCCAAAGAAACAAGTTCAACATCCTCCAAATCTATCAATGAACATATCACTAATAGACCATAAGCAGCATCCCATACAAAGCATGCACATTAAACTAAAGTATTTACTAAATATATTCTAGGTCTATCAATGATAGAACGTATCATTGATAGATTAAGAAACAACACTTAAACTAAAACATCCACCAATATGCCTTACTGCAAACAAATAGATTAACATAAAAAAAAAAAAGTTCAATATCCCAACACAAACAAGTTCAACATCCTCCAAATCTATCAATCATTGATAAAAACATATCACTGATAGACTTTAAGCAACATCACACAAAAAATGCGGTTTCACTTAGATATTCTACTAACTTAACATATCACTAATCTTCTACTGACCAAAGCTATCAATCATTTGATTTCAAACAAATAGAAAAAGAAGAAAATATATTTCAAATATATTACGACCAAACAGAAAACAAAAATACCAGAAGAACATGAATGAAGCAGAAATCTTGAAGCGAAACCAAAAGCGTGAAGCGAAAAAAGTGGAAGACGATGAAGTGAAAAATGTGATGCGAAGCCAAATACGAAAGCACCTTAATCACAAAAGAAAAATAGAGTAGGAAGAACAGAGATGAAAGTGGAAAATGGAAAGAATACGTAGAGTGTATTTGAGGGACATTTTCATTTTTTTACTTTGGAATTTAATTAAAATTTGTCATATTTGCTATTCTTTTATATATGTTTAATTAATTTGTAGTAATTTGCAATTTTGTAAGTGAGCCCAAAAATAAACGAAAAATAAAGCCGCGCGAAGAAGACACTCCCGAGCTCTGACAATCGGTTCATAGCAATGGCCGGTGATCTCTCTCAGCAAAAAGCCAGTGAAGATGCGCATGCGCATGAGAAATCGAGCTCGGTGAAGGGCAAGGAAATGAGGGGAAAGATCATGGGATGGGTTTTAGCTTCTATAGTTGCTATCTTTGCGCTCTTCATCGGGTTTTCCTTCAAATCCCGATACCAGATCTCCTCCATCTCTCCCTCCTCTCAACAGGTACGAGCTTTTTCTTGTTGAAGTTTGATGCAGATCACGGGCTTGTTAATTGTACTTGTATTTGGTTTCGAAAGACAACTAGTATTTCTATCTTTTGTTTGAAGGCATGTCTCTCTTTTTCTGTTATTAAGAGTATGTTGGTACTTTATGAATTTTCGTGTATATTTATCAGAAAGCGTTGTTTGGGATTTGGTAGAGCTCTATTTATGATTGTTAAACTGTTTAACATCTTTTGTTCGTTCTACATGTGGGCGAGCTTTTTTGGGTGTGCTACTTAATGCTATGGAAAATAGGTTATTAATTTGATGGCGAGAAGTTTACCCACAGTTTGCTTACCATTTCAAGTTGAGGGAAAGATGGCCTTTGGTTAAATGCTGTGAGATGGGGTTCCTGGCGTTGTTTTTTGCTGCTATAGCATAAATGGTTGATTGTCATTATTTTATTGGGACCCGGTGATTAGAATTTGATAAATAGGAGAAATTGAATTTAATTTAAAATTTTCACTCAAAGCTTCGGGTTTAAAACAGTTGTGCTTGTGGCATGAAAAAGGCTCTTTATAGCAGTCAATTATAGCTAGGCAAGAGAGGGAGGTTTATTGTTAATGCAAATGCTCTAGTCGAACATAATCTGGATTTTTAAAGTATTTGATGAAGGTTCCCCTATCTTATGAAGAGGGCATTAGTTAGAAATTGACCTTTTGAAGGGTCCGTGGATCAACTTTTGTTTGGTTACTTGCTCAAACGTGTAGCGTGTAGCAGTTCGTTATCAAATAAATTGTTGAGCGCTCAGAACATCTCTGAAAATCAGAAAGAGGAAAGAAGAAATTGGGTCTCATTCCTTAATTCCCAATATACCCTCTTCCTAAGCCTTCCATTGGAGAATATGAAGAATTTGATGTATGGGATACTCCTTTGCATCCAGCTTGCCCATTTAGGCACAGAGCTTCTCGTAACAGCGAACAAGAATACAGGATCTTCTATACATATGTTGAACAACCACTTTTCTCCTTGCTATTCTTTATTTCATCAATGGTTTCTGTTGTTGCTTTTGAAGGTGGTTTGTTCACATGTAAGATTAGCGAGGCCCATTCATAGATGAAATAAAGAAATCTGTAGGTTTCTTTGCACATTTTGTGCCATGCAAAGCGTAGATGAAATAAAGACATGACTAGATTTCCTTTAAATTTTGTAATTTAAATCTGTTGAACGTGTTGATGGAGAGATGAAGGCTTCAATTTCTAAACAATTTAAGTTGGTAGAGTCTTATACTTCTATTTTAAGTTCTTGTTTGGTTTTGTAGAAACTCTTCAAAGTTGATGAGCTAGCTTTGTATAATGGAACAGACAAGGGATTGCCTATCCTTCTTGGAATTCTTGGGTACTCTCCACCTTCCTTCCAACTCACCCTCCAAAACTCTGTCTATGTTATTTTCCCTTCCCCCCTCTCTTCTTCTTCTAGTGTCTGATACATGTCCAACAAGTCTCATACAAAGACACAATAATCAAACCAAAATGTTCATGTTTCTTAATTTATGATTTATGAGACTGTAGAAAACAGAGAAAATAAATTCTGATAATTTATAGCGTTGGCTGTTGAACCTCTAAGCCTCAATTCTTTTTTGTGGTGGTTCTTTTGAAGTTATATCATTAGTCTGAACATAAGAAATACGAAAGGTCTTGGGTTAAAACATCCTTAACCCGACAGCGTATCGGAAAGCATGCCAATTGCGACATGGTTAAGCAAAAGGGTTATTTCATGAGAATCAATCCCTTGCTATTTAACCTCTAATAATTGGATTTTTCAGATCTGTATTTGATGTCACAAAAGGAAAATCTCACTATGGTGTGGGAGGAGGCTATAATCATTTTGCTGGAAGGTTTGTGATCTCTTATTTTCTCATTGATCTCCTGCATCTTCCGTTTTGTCTTATACTGCATGACAAAGCTTTTGAATCATCTGTTCTGTCAATGGTTCAGTTGTCATGTTTTTTTTTCTTTGTGCATTTGTGTTTCTTTTGTGGCTATTAATTTCAATATTAATATCTTACTGTGCCATTTTATCTCTGCTCTACTTGCCACTCATTTTCCTTCTGCTATATTTTCCACCAAGGACAGTATGGAAGACTTTTATAAAGCATAAATTTCCAATGTAAATTTTACTAGTTTCTTACTGATCCAAATATGTTTGATTTCTTTTAACAAGACCTTGATAATTAATTGCCACTTTGTTTTAGTCTTCCAATGTACATATGGTAATGCATTGATATTTCTTTTCATTGTGGTTGTTTCTAAGAACAGAGACGCTTCTCGTGCATTTGTATCAGGAAACTTCGCAGGTATTTATGGTTTCTTTTCCTTAAGGATAAATGTTTTGTCAATTCCTAGTAATAAACTTACAAATTTGTATACTACTAACGTAATATAACAGACCATCTGAGTGGCATAGAGATATGGTGATACCTTTATTCTTTTTGGGATGTCAACAAGAAATATGTACTAAATCACTTGTTGTCTATGGGGCAAGGGTGAGGAGAGGGAGAGAGTGGTTGGGAATAAAAACTAAGAAAAAATTATCCATAGAAGAATAGTGTTTCAAACGTGTCATTATCTAAACACCATTTAAGTGTCATTTGAACTCTATCACTTGTTATTGTCATAGGGGAAGGACTCACTGATTCTTTGCGGGGTTTGTCAAATGCTGAGGTACTCTAATTGCTTATATAAATTTTCAATAAGGGCAAGGAATTGCCCTTAAATATGTGGTACTGTTTCTTATTGTTTGTGCTCTCATTCTTTAGCTTTGTAGAACTTCTGCCCCATCCAAACCCATTATTCCACTCTTTGGTATGATGCTACAGTTTTCCATTGAGTTTACAATGAAGCATTTCTTACCATAGAGAATACTTGATCATTTTTTCTTATTGCATTAGTGTGTCCAGCGACAAATACCGCAGTGTATATTATTCATATCCTTGCTTTATACATCTGACTGTTGCACTAACTAATCTTGTAGATCAAGAGTGTTGTTGAATGGCGGAGTTTTTACCAAAAAACTTACACGTAAGCTGGCTGTTGTAGTGTCTATTATTTTATATGACATGGGATGACAATTATGCATATATTAAAAGACGACTGATTTGGGAATAATATATGTTATTATGGTAATAAATTGAGAATAATGCTCTTGGCCTTCATTACAGACTTGTAGGTAAGTTGGTGGGTCTTTACTATGATGATCAAGGAAACCCCACTAAGCATTTAAAGGGAGCTGAGGCAAAGGCTGCCAGAGGTGCACAGCTTTTGAAGAAACAAAAAAAAGAGGAAGATAAACTGCCGAGTTGTAATTCGAGATGGAGTCAGGGAGAAGGTGGTGAGGTATATATTCCTCAATCTAGTCTTGGGATTTTCCCATCAGCTTCTCTATGTTTACTTCTTATAACATTATCTAGAATTTATGCAGTCTACCTAAGAGATATATTTGATGATAAGTCTGAGAAATGAATATAAAGCATTGTGTTCTCTCATTTCTCTCAGCGAAAGCTTGTTTTTTAGATTGTGACAATTTGACTTTCTTTTTAACTCACCCTTAGGTTTGGTGTGATAATGGCTTCCCAAGGTTGGTACAGAGGCCTTTAGAAATTGCATTGACCGGGAAAATGAGCAAACGGTGTGCTTGCTTTAGGGAAGATCAACTGGGTGAACCAGGATTAGAAGTTTATGATGGTTGTGACTACCAAGCCAAGACTTGTCGTGTTTAAAGAGCCATTAAAACGACCTTTAGCTTGTCAGTTGTCAGTCAACATATAACCTCTCACATGCATTGGAAGGAAGTTTATTTTTAGTTATCATCCTGATACTAAAGAGGCAATGAAACCTGATGAAGATTGACTGAAACGGCCAATAGATTTGGCAATACGACATGCCAAATCTTTTGTTTTTTTTTCTTCTCCTGTTGGAAAGATGTGGGGGCCAGGCATTGACCGTGTACACTGTACAAGTATGTGATATATTTTTGTAGCACAACGCTGTTCATTGATCATCTTCATTTTCAGTCCCCTGTCTGGCTGCCTGCTGTCTATATCTTCGTTTGCTTTTTCAGAGCCAATGATATGAACTTGAAATATACTGATGTATTTGGATGTTAGTTTTATTTATTGCCCTCTTTTATATTCACAGCTTGCAAGACATGATTAAACACACCTTGTCTCTCCTTGTTGAATTCTGATGTTGCTACACTTCTAACTACTGGTACAATCGCAGCATTGACACAAGGTTGATTTGTCTGCTTTTTGACGAAACATGGTTCAATACTTTAAACCATATGAATTAGACTTTTAAAAAAGATTCATATGAATTAGACTTAAGCTTATGTTGGTCTTATAATGTTCTGCAGATTATAGCACGAAAAAGGTATATAGCTATCTTTAGTTTAGCTTTTATTCCTAAGGCTTGTTTAAACTTAACTTTCTAAAAAAATATTTTCCCTGCACTTGAAATCATTTTTTTTAGAACGTAGTAAAACTTAAAAAGTTAATTCAAACCGACTGTCCCTATTATTTTTCATAAACTTATTGATCGGTTCATCAAGTAATATTTTAAATACAGGTATGTTAGGTTGGTTATAGTTCAATTCTATTTACGCCTAATTGAATCGATTATTTTCCACTCAAGGTTGGACTAGAAGAAATCCATCGTTTAATTTGTCCGGTTTGTATTGATCCCAAAATGGTTGAACTGAATTGAATGGATTTTGTCTTGGCCCTGGTAAAATCGAATATCTTATGATGATTAGTATTATTCTGTTAGAAGATAATTTGTCAATTGTACCTCACAATTAATAAATTATAAACTAAAGTCAATGACACCAGTTGCGAGAAGGTGTTGGTGAAGTAGCGCATCAAGTATCTCGAAGGTTTGGCTTTGTTGACAGGCCTTAACAATGTTGTTGCTTTCTTTTGGTGGAGGGCTCTTTTCCCTTGTTTTTGTGGGGGAATCCGATTTTATTGAGCTCATTAACTTGATCTTGCATATGAGTCGTTGGATTTGTCTGAGGTCAGTTCCCTTGTGAGCGTAATTTCTTCCTAGTTTCTGTCGAAAAAGTAATAAAGTTGTCGACCGTTGAATGTCTTCTTCTTCACTGTCGAAAGCTTTGAAATTTCTCAATACCAACGTTGTCTTTTGCGAGTATAATAGAGGTAGGATGGAGCGGTTTTTCGTATATGGAATGTAATAAATGTTTCAACTACTTTCCAAAACCGTAAAACCCACGATTTATTCCTTTTATTTTTTTTGTTATAAATTATAAATCAATTAAATAATATAAAATGGACAAACATGTAATTTGGGCCCTACATTTGTGTAATATAGCTCATTTAGGACTTTTGTGACAATTATTAGTAATTTAGGTCTTTCATGTATTATCATATAGCAATTTAGACTATATGAGTTAAATACCCTAAAATGAATGGGAATGTCTCAATTTTCATGGGCTTTAAGTGGGCTGATGCCTTTTGAGATAAAGTTAGCTGAGATCGAATAAGCTCCTTCCAAGTGAGAGCTTAGTGCATGTCTCAAGTCGTCTCAAAGAATCAAAATTCCACTCGAGTTGTCGTTAGAACTTTTAGCTACCCAATTGATGTTGTTAGTAGGCCACAAGGATTTAATAATCTTCTTATTAACTCTTTTAAGCTTAGATTCACATGATATGACAAAATCAGGAGAGTACGACAAAATGACACTTTTTATTAGGGTTCTTTTTGCATGAGAACCTAACCCTCTAACATTCCACGAGAGGACTTTCCTTTAACACTAGTAAACCCCCTGAGCATTGCTCCTTCTAAATCTTCCTTACTTTTTTCTTCATATAGCTTCGTTGCTTTGTTGTTGAGTATAATTGTAAATAAGATGTGATATATATATAATAAATCATCAAATAAAACTATTATATCTTACGGATAAATTAAAACTATTATAATTGTAAATAAGATGTGATATATAATTAATAAATTACATATACAACCTATTATATTTTGGGAGAATATTAAAAAACTAGTATAATTGTAAATAATATATGGTATATATATAATAAATCAAATCAGAAAATGATTATATCATATGGGTATACAGTATAATAATGAAAATTTACTAGTGTGAAATTTTCGGATGACTTATTATATAATATGTGTATTATATATGTGTTCTTGTAATTAATGGAATGTAGAATAATGAAAATAATTGAAAAAGAATACTAACCGAAAGTTTAATGAGAATGAAATGAGAAAATAAATATCCGACCAAATATGAAAAGATGAACAATGATATTGAAGGCTGTGAAATCTATGAAAAAAAAAGGAAGATTAATGTGAAGGATGTTGAAAGATGAAGTACACAGTGTTGAAAATTAGAAATTTATTAACGAAAGATTAGAGGGTTAAATTTATGAATGAAAGGTTAGAAGGTTAACATGACGGAGATAAATGGTTGCCGACAACTAATGAAAACTGAGTATAAATTTGTGATGGAGATGAAAGATTGTTCACGGTTACAATTAATTTGCATAATTTTCCATATTAGAATAAATTTTGTTTTATACTTTATTATAAAAAATTCTCAAATTATTACCATAGTAGAGATACACATTTATTTAAGGATGTTATGAAAATTATAATAAATTGAAAGTATTTTGAATAACAAAATAATTGAAATATTATTACGAATATAATATATAATTAATAATGATTATAAGGTCATTATATTGTCCAAAAATTATACGAATTCTTGATAAAGAAAATAATTTACAGTTTGGGATATTTGTGAAAATTCATATTCAATTTAGATTTTTTGTCTAGATCTTTCTTCATTTTAGGGTTTTAGGCCTGTAAATTCTTATCAACTTTGAGATCAATGTCTTTTGAAAGATTGAAAATTATGAAAATTTAACTTTTCTTAAATTTTAGAAGATCGAAGCTCAAATTGACTGCAACTACAACATCCTGAAGACCGAAGATCAAGATCTTCAAAGTTTTAATTTGTATTGAAGAGAAAACATCAAATGAGTAAATATTAGAGACTGTATTCACTATACAAACCAATATACAAAGTTCAATTCCACGAAATACAGTTCCGTTGAAATCTTGTGTGAACAACAACTTGCACAATTTGAAAAAATGGTGACTCTCAATGTAGACTTGAGCAGTGATGAGAATTAGATGTCGCAATTTATTTTCTAAAAGCATAATCGGATGGTTAAGACATCAATTATCCATGGATAAACTAAAAATATAGTATTTTTTTTCTCTCTTTTTTACCTATTTTAGATGTTACATGATTCTCGTAAAAAGAAGAGCTAATCATATCATTCTAAAGTACAATGACAGACGCAATTATAATGTTAACTATAGAAAATAAAAATAAAAAAACAAATCTTTAAACTTATCAAAATTAAAATATTGCACCTTCAAACGTAATGGTAAAAAATTATACGAATTATGGAAGGTGTTATTTTTAAATATAATAAAATAAAATAAAAATATTTAGTTTTCCATTAAAAAAATATATGATATTTTAATATAATTGTAAATATTTTTATAAATTTATCATTTAGAATAAATTTTTGTTATAAAGTTTTGAGGATTCAATTTTCTTACCACTCACGTCAAATACAACTTTTAATTTGGTGACGCAAAGGAGAGTGTTTGGAGACAAACAAACTAATTTTTCTAAAGAAAAAATAAAAAAAACCGACAAACAAACGTCTTCTCATTTTTCATCACTTGGCGCCAACAATCCTCGTTAGTCGTTAGTGTCACTGCTTCAGAGTTTAGCGATATGCTTTCAGAATTCATTACCAATTATTCCTCTCCACTTCCCCATCAATTTCTGCTCTCCTTCGCTCTCTCTGACTTTGCATTTCTTTATTATATATCTTTCCGCGTTCCCAGTTCGTGTTTTCCCCAACTCTCTCTCTCTCTCTCTGGTTCTTCAAGATTCTTGCTGACTTTGTCGATGCAGGTTATTATATTACTCTAATCTCTTTCTTTCTTGCGCCGGTTTTTTAATGTTTTGATCGAAATAAATTTATTTCATATTCTTATTTTATGATCCACATGCACTTTGAAGTTAGTTTTACTTTTGTTTAAAAAGTTTCACTTATACTTTGACTTTGCGAATCAATTCAATATGCTCCAAACAATATCTTATTGTTAAAACACGGAATCAAAGTTGACATGGACGGAGGAGTTGTAGATGAATTATGCCATTTTAGCTTTGTTGGTAATATGAGATTCTATCGCAAAATTATTTGGTAATGAAAGGAGAAAGGAATGAATGGTTTATGGGATTATTGGCATCGAAACAAACAAAACTATCAGAGCATTTTTAGTAGTTTAACCTGAATGTTATGTTGTATAATAGAATAAACAACAATGTCAATGATTTTGATTTGACTTAGAATCATTTACCATATAAAGAGAGATTAAAGATTTTTCTGTCAACTATGACAGCTATGGAGAGTAAAGTCTTCCTCCCCTCCACATTCTTTTTTAATAAGATGTCCCTAAAATAATTCAACTTGGCTTTAACTGGATTTTCATAATGATATACTAAAAAGAATGGCTAGCGTAAGTGGGTCATACGTTGCTTCTAAAAGCTGTTTGATTTGGTCTATCATGCTGTTTTCTACATGGTTTCGTAAAAATACACACACAAAAAGAGCCAATTAAACACCCACATATGATTTCTAGCTGCTCTCTTTCCAATTAAGACTGATGATTATGGAGCAGATAAAATACTTCCTCCTTCAGATCTTTGTAGTTTTAGCCATTTCATTTCTTGTTTCTGCACAGGATCAATCAGGTTTGTTCTTGTGTTTCAATGAGTTGCATATTCAAATTGGTTTTATCTTTCTATAAGAAAAATAACTGTCTATCTGTTTGTGTATTTTGTTGTTCAGGATTCATCAGCATTGATTGTGGAATTTCAGGGAATTCAAGCTACAAAGACAGTGTAACAAACATAAAGTACATTTCTGATGTAAACTTCACAGAAACTGGAATAAGTAAGAGCATATCATCAGATTTCAACACTACCACTCTTCCACAACAGTTTTGGTATGTTAGAAGCTTTCCCGAAGGAGAAAGAAACTGTTACACCATAAAGCTTGCTCAAGGCAAAGGTTTCAAGTATTTGATCAGGGCAAGTTTTATGTATGGAAGCTATGACGGTCAAGGTACTGCTCCAGTTTTCGATCTATACATGGGAGTTAATAAATGGGGTACAGTAGTAATGGGGAATGAATCCAACATCATAATCAAAGAAGTTGTACATGTACTTCCTACATCTTCCATATGCATTTGTTTGGTCAATACTGGCTTTGGATCACCTTTTATATCAGCATTGGAGCTTAGGCTTTTGAAAAATGCAAGTTATGTCACTGATTTTGATTTGCTAGCTCTCCACAGACGGTTGGACGTTGGTTCAACAATCAA
Organism: Cucumis sativus; assembly: GCF_000004075.3. Classification (NCBI taxonomy): domain Eukaryota; kingdom Viridiplantae; phylum Streptophyta; class Magnoliopsida; order Cucurbitales; family Cucurbitaceae; genus Cucumis; species Cucumis sativus. The sequence continues at coordinate 22,757,223 of NC_026658.2, forward strand.
CAGAACCGTCAGGTAAGACGTTTATGGGGAAAAAATGGTTAACGAAACTTGTTTTACTTTTACTGAAGCTGATGCTTGAATGTCCTTATGTCTCTTTTCAGGTACAATGATGACATTTCTGATAGGATCTGGGTGCCTTATAACTTTCTTAATTATAAAATTATGAACACTTCATCTACAGTTGATTCGGGAGGCAGCAATTCTTATAATTTACCAGGAATTGTAATGAGCACTGCCATCACAACCTATAATGCTAGTGATCCTCTGGAATTTCACTGGGTTCCTGAAGATCCCAGTGCAAGATATCATATATTCCTGCACTTTGCTGATTTGGAAAAGCTTCAAGCCAACCAATTAAGGGAATTTAACATCTATCAAAATGGAAATTATTTTCATGGACCTTTCTCTCCTGATTACTTGCAGTCAACTACATTGTCTAGCACATCCCCAATGAGTGGAGAAAATATTGCATTTTCATTATTAAAAACTAATGCATCAAATCTTCCTCCCATTCTCAATGCTCTTGAAATCTACTTGGTGCTTGACACGTTGCAATCACGCACCGATGAGCAGGACAGTACGTGCTGAGTTTTCATTTGCAGTATATTTCTCTGTCATTGGGCTGTTTTCAAATATAGCAAAATGAACCAACTTATTTACAAATATAGCAAAAAGTAAAATTTTGACGTGTTTGTAAATATTTTTAATAGTTTCACTATTTAAAATAATTTTCATTGTTCAATATAAGATATAATGTAATCATACTCTCATGCTCTTTCGGTTTTGCATTTGGATATTGCAGTTACTGCTTTGATGAACATCAAATCATTTTATGGAGTGAGAAAGAACTGGCAGGGTGATCCATGCCAGCCAAAATCTTTTTTGTGGGATGGTCTTATTTGTAGCTACGATGACCAGATTCCTAATAGAATCACCACTTTGTGAGTTTTCAAAAATACTATCATTTGGCTATATTCTTATCTATTTTCTTTCATGGACTTCTATAAACTCGACAACAGGAACTTATCTTCAAGTGGATTGGTGGGGGAAATAACTACGTATGTATCTGAATTGACAACATTACAATATTTGTAAGTCAAGAATAATTATACAACCTCCTTGTTTGATGGTTTTCTGATAATGTAAACTATAAGGGGTTTTCCATTCTTTGTACCAACAATCAGTAGTCTAAGTGAACTGCTTATGCCAGGGATTTGTCAAACAATAACTTGAGTGGACCAGTGCCCGATTCTCTATCCAAATTGCAGTCCTTGAAAGTTCTGTGAGTAACTTTTCACAAAAATGAATGATCAATGTATTTTGTTAGAAAACTAATTACTGACTGGCAATATATTTGCAGAGATTTGAGAGACAATCCACTCCTTGGTTCTATACCAAGCGAACTCGTGGAAAGATCGAAGAACGGATCCCTTTCAATAAGGTATGCCATCTTTGTTGCAAGTTCTTAAAAAAATGAGTTGTTCCGATAGAGTTTCAATAGTGTTGGTTTGTCTTCATGCTATTTTTCTTGTTTTTGTCAATTTTTTATGGATGTTTCTGTATGTATTCGTTCGTGCTTACGAAGACAAAAAGATTTCTTTGACAAATGCAATATGTTTTACCTATCAATAAACATCTCCAAAGATCAGGAACTGTGGTGTTTAAGGAAATTAATGTTAGTGATTACTACTATAATTTAAAATCTTGATTGTGTTGTCATTTGCTTTATGGAAGGGTTGGAGCCGGAGGAAACACGGATCTTTGTGCTTCATCTTCTTGTCCAAAGAAGAAAAAGAGTTATGTTATTATGATTGTAGCGATAGTTTCATCGTTTCTTGTCCTCTTAGCTGCAACATCAGTCTTGATAATATTGTGGAGAAAAAGAGGTTAGAGTACAGTTTTATTGTGCAGGATTTGTGAGAGCTTTAAGACATACTTCCATGATCATGCTTTTTAAACCATCACCTATTGACAGCTCGGAAACAGCCCGTCATAAGACTCGGAACACTAGAGGAAAAAAAACAGCAACTATCTTACTCTGAAATACGACGTATAACAAACAACTTTGAGAGACAAATTGGAGAAGGAGGTTTTGCAAAAGTATTCCTTGGTAATTTGGATGATAGTCAAGTCGCCGTGAAGGTCCTTAAGTCTTCGGTTCAAGGTTATAAAGAATTTGAAGCAGAGGTAAGTCATCATCATCAGCGTCCTTGAATTGATTTTTCAGTGTCTAGTCTAGTTCTTAGATCTTCTGGAGTATCTTGTTCGAGATGGTTGACAGAAGAACATTCTTGTTGTTACGAAATCACCAAACAAATAATTTGAAAAATGTAAAAGAAGAAAGGATTGACACACAAATTTATATGAGTAAATGTGTTACAGCTCCAGGGTAAAGAGAAAACATTATCAAGGTGAATGTTATAGAGTATAGAATAACGGCGCCGGTAACATTAGAATTTATCTAATGCACTTCTCTGAACCCTAGGGTCATAATCATAAATAACTACAAATAATTAAAATCTGTTGAATACTAATTCTAAATAGGTTTTGGAGCGTTGCTCCCAAACCCCACTAGCAAGGCCACATATTTGATTGTTCTTGCATCAGATAACAGATTCAAGACATTTCAATACTTTGTGTTTCGTTGATTATGTATGTCACTAAGTAAACAAGAATTTACTGTTAAGCTGTCAGTTTTTTGGTATATGGCAGTGTGTGCTGGCAATAAATAGTGTCAAAACATTCCTATGAATCTATGATGGCACTCGTTTCCTGATCTTAAGGATATAATAAAATTGCAAGAACTAAGTTGAAGAAGATATTTTTCCATCCATTTTTCGAGGAAAAAAAAGGGCCTAGCGTTAGTAAACAAGTGGAAGAGACCTAAGTAAAAAGGAAAAAACCAAAGTTACTTTAAGAGAAATATAAATGGATTCGAAAGAAGGGCGGAACCAAAACCAAAAGAGATACAAAAGATTTTCTCCAAAATAAAGGACCACGTTGTCTTTGAAGTAAAAAATAGATACCACTCTAGGCTCCACGTTGTCTTTGATTCTCCTTTGCTTGATTATTGTTCTTCATTAATTTTCTTGGATGCTTGTGTTATTGTTTTCAATTGCTTGAACAAATCTTGATTTCTCTTTCTACATTTCTGTTCTGTATCATGAAAATATCCCTTTGTTTACATTACAGGTTAAACTTTTGTTGAGAATTCATCATCGAAACTTGACCAGCCTTGTTGGATACTGCTGCCAAAAAACCAACCTGGTTCTAATTTATGAGTACATAAACAATGGCAACTTAAAAGAGCATCTATCAGGTTTCTGTTACTGTTTGAATTTCTATTTTAGAGAGAAAAACACCCTTTTAATATCTTTTTTTTTTTTGCTGCGAATTCGCCTAAACAGACAAATGTAAAAAAAGAGAGTCAACACACAAATTTACATGATTTACTAACGGTGTGTTAGTAAGAGTTAGAGCATTTATATACTGCACAAGTCATAATCATAAATAACCATACATATTAAATGTGTTGAATACAAATTCTAGATAACAAATTCAAGGCATCCTTACATTTTCTATAGGTTTGTTTTGTTATCATCAATATTGACTGGTGAGTAGTAACTGAAGATTAAAATGATATGTAGGTAGCAAAGGCAGTGTTCTCAGTTGGGAGGAAAGGATGCAAGTAGCAGTCAATTCAGCTCAAGGTTGGATGCAATTCTAGCTAATCTTGTTTATAACAATGTTTTGGTATTGTTGATGATTCCTCTTGGGATTGAATGAGGTCTTTGAAATCTAGGGTTGGAGTATCTGCATCATGGTTGTAGGCCACCGATTGTTCATAGAGATGTGAAATCTGCAAACATCCTTTTGAATGAAAGATTCCAAGCTAAAATAGCTGATTTTGGTCTATCCAAGAGTTTTCCAACCGAAAGCCGTACTCATATGACAACCGTTGTTGCGGGGACCGATGGTTATCTCGATCCCGAGTAAGTTTGTTTTGGTTGTTGATCAACTACATATTGATATAGTGAAAGGAAAGAAAAATTTAAGAGATACGAACTCTCAAATAGAGAAAATATATGAACAAATAATACAATCAAACAGAGATCTCCTTCCAAACAACTTCGATCGGCATGTTTACTTCAAATATGGAAAAACAAAGGCATTACAAAACTAGCTACCGAAGAAACCAAAAAAATGAGCACCAACCAACAAAGAACAAATTGAAAAATTTTCAACAATGCACGAATTGACGAACCAACACAAGGATTCTTGAAAAGAAACTTTCTCCTAACGCTCTAAAACCTTCCAACAAAAGGACGAAATAGAGCCCAACGAAAGTGATATTAAACAACCACCACTTTATACTTCCAAAAACCGCAAACAAGAATCCAACCACCCTCAATGAAGCAACCCCGTCGAATTTATTTTCTCAATGGGGCTGCTTGATCTGGAGTAGGTTTTCATCTTTTATTAATTTATAATCTTTGAATAGACTAAATAATTGGAATATATAATATAGCAATAGAGAGTCTAACATAAAAAGCAGGTTTATGTGAAATCACCATTATAATAAAACACACAAATAGTTGAATGAGTTCACTGTTCTTGCATATATCCCTATAAGCTCAATAAATCAATATATGAAACTTCTTATACTTTTCAAAACCAATTCATGGATCTTGGGTGCAGGTATTATGCAACTGGCTGGTTGACTGAGAAAAGTGATGTTTATAGTTTTGGAGTTCTTGTATTGGAAATCGTTACTTCTCGTCCAGTCCTGATGATCGACAGAGCTTCTTCACAGAAATATCATATAAGCCAATGGGTTATGCAATTGATGAAAATAGGTGATATAAGGAGCATTGTTGATCAAAAGGTGAGGGAAAACTTTGACTTGAGTTCTGCTTGGAAGGCAGTGGAGATTGCAATGAAATGTTTGTCATTGAATTCCATTGATAGGCCAAACATGAAAGAGGTAGTTTCGGAGTTGAGCGAGTGTTTGGCGTTAGAGAAAGCTCGGAAAAGAAAAAACGCTGACACTGACATGAGAAAATCAAATCCAGTTAGTAGGAATTTCAGAGAGAGTGAAGTAACACCTTTTGCTAGATAGAGGTTCTATATGTGTGTGATTCTAAACAATTCTATTGCAAAAAGTCGATATGTAAGAAGAGTATGAACAACAATTTAATGTCTTTGGCATTGTCAATGTTTGTTCATATTATGAACTAAGAAATAGCCTAAGTGGTTTAAGAAATGAAGCAATGATTGTAATTTCTGCATCAAACTAAGAGCCTCTGCATTTGTAAATAGCTGAATGCGCTCGGCTCGACTTACCTAAACTGTGTGCTAACGACCAACAAGTCTGTATTTCGAATCTTCCATCTCTTATTGTACTCAAACAAAGGAAAAATCTTCAAAATATGAACGTTTGGACTTTCTAATCTTTACATTCATTCAACAAAGAAACTTCCTTTTGATTTTTCTTCTCTTCATATTTTGGATTTTAGTTCTCGTCCACTGCCAATAGATCTTCCACTGGGTGCATTTTTATTTATTATTTAGAGATAGCAAATATAGCAATTGGATTCAAACTATTAGCACACTTGACAACATTTTAAAAAGAATTGCAAATATAGTAAAATCGACTATGTTGTATATATTGGTTTTATTTGATAGATATTTATTATTGATAGACTTTGTTATATTTGCAATTTTTTTAAAATGTTGTTATATACTTCATTATAATTTTTAAAATTACTACTCGTCATAATTACTCTACTATTTTTATAGCATTTCTAAGAGTTTTTTGTTATGGACCTAGATCCCTTTAAGTTTTGAAACAATTATTCGAGTCTAATTATATATGTATACATATACGTATAGACCACGAGAGTTTTATCATGTAAATAATAAGAAGTCTATCTATTTTTATAGTTAAATAATTGTGAACTGTAGGGCAAACGTTAGCTTTAATGTTCAAATTGCAAAATTTACATATGTTTGCGCATAATTCTATCTATTTCAGAGTTTTTTCTTTCAAGATGTTATATTTTTATTATTAAGTATTAAGTTGTGTTTCAGTTTGACATTTCATTAATGAAATAATTTTGAGGATTTTTAAAGTAATTAGTTTTTGTTCACATTTTTTTGCATTAAAATTAAGGTTTTTATACTACTAAATTAAAAGTTAATGCCAAATACCAAAGTAAATATCATGATAAAAGGTTGGTTCACTATAGCAACTCAACTTGAATAGTAAATACTATCGAATTTGCATGTTTATTAAATTTCATCTTCCATCTTTTGCTACTTTTCACACTTATCAACAAAAGTTATCTTATAACTCCCTCTCGAACAAACACTAACATTAATATACTAACTTCAAATAGAATGAAAATCAAAACAATGAGAAGTATGAATCAAATAATAAAAACACAAGTGGATTTCAAATAAAAATATAACATTTTAAAACATACATACATGCTAAAATTCAAATTTCAAAACAAACACAACTCCATGCATCTTTTTCAAATAAGCTAAATTTGTAACAAAATAAAATAAAAAAATAAAAACAACATTTAGAATTTTCTTTTTCTTCTAAAGAAATGGCATGAAACCAGTTCCTCATCTTATTACTATATTTAATAGTTAAATTGAAAAAAAAAGGGAAAAACTTTTTTAGTTTTTAAAAGTTGGTTTAATTTTTTAAACCATTGATAATAGAAACATAATTATAGAAGAGAAATCGTCATAAATAAAACCTTTGCACAAAATATTTTGTAGTTTTTAGAGAATTCAATTGTAGTAAATTTTTTTTTGTTAGTTTGTCAAATTTTTATATTTTTGAAAAAAAAAACTCTATAGAATATATATATATATAATAACAAAGGAGGTGGAAGCAGTAGTGATAGAATTAAAATTTCAAACCTAAAAAAACAAAAGAATTACCCAATTAGACCTAATTTGTCCTGCGAAAAAAAGAAGAAACAGACTTAAAAGAGCTGACGAACGAAGAGGTATTTTTAAAGAAAGGGTGAAAAGAAATCTTAAATTTACGTATAAATAGGAAATAAGAATAACAAAAAGGCCGTCCCGTGAGCTGTCTTCCTGTCGCTCATCCGTTTAGGTCTCTGCTGGGTCGCCATTTGACTCTCTCACACACACCAGCAGTGAACTATCTTTGGCGACGAACATGTCTGGAGCAAGAGAAGATGAAGATGAAGAACAAACTCGTCAGAGGAAGCTTGAAGAAGCCCTCGAAGTCAAATCGCTCCGCCGGATTGTCAGTGCATATCTCAAGTACGTTTTGTTTATCCTTCTTTATATATTGGGTTATTGCGATCCACTCTTTTCTCTTTGATTCATATATGTATGCACTCGCGTATTGGTTATTGGTTAAAACACTAGTTTTTTAATCTGGGTATTGGGGGTCGTTTTGAATTATGTAATTTCAGGAATGTTATTGAAGTCTGTGAATTAAGGTAGTAGTTGAAGCTTTTAAGCCGGATAGAGTCGTTGAGATTGAAGTATTGGCTTGTTTCAACTGGCAGGTGGTTATGGATACTATCTCCATTCGTTAAAACGCATTGGAATCTTTGTCGTTTAACGACTTAATTGAAAAAGAAGAAGGAAATAATGGATAGCTATAATTTGTATTGACACTGCTTTTATTGAAATCTGTGAATTATGATAGTAGTAGAAGAATCTTTTAAGCTGGACGGAATAATTGAGATTGAAGTATTGACTTGTTTCAATTAGCAGGTGCTTGTAGAAGCTATTTTCAAGAAAAAGTAAATAATGGATAGTCATAATTTGTGTTTATACGGCCGTTTTTTGTTTCTCATCTTCGTTCTCCCTTGTTTCTTGAGTAATCACATTTGTTGGTGGATATTTCAGTATCTTATTTGTTATTCTTGTAGTAGGAATTCTCTTTTTGTGGTCTTTTTTTTACGGCGGTGTATTCTTTCATTTTTCTGAATGAAAGTCATTTGTTGCTATTAAAAGAAAGTATCTTATTTTTCACTCATATATTGATACAGCTATCCAGAGGCTTCAGAAGAAGACGTGAAAAGATATGAAAGATCGTTCAGTAAGCTTCCTCCTGCTCATAAGGTATCCAGATATTTCTTCTGTAATTGGACTTTTGTTAACTGGAAAAAATCTACTATACCTGCCGAACTACTTAGATAATTATTTAATGGATATAAATCGAATTTATTGGTAAAATAAAGTTGCAATTATGTAAGCTTTGTGATGCATGTGACATTATGCTTTTCTGAATGAGAAATGAACTTTTCATTGATTTCATGAAAAGAAACAAGTTTTGGAAGGATACAAACTATTCATTTCATGCTAATAGTTTTAACATTTTTTTTGTCTATCAAAAAGCTTCAACTGCATGATATCATTTGAAGTCCCCCAAACAAAATCGACCTCTTGATAACCTCCCATCTAGGCAAGTGCGAACTCTTTCCTTTTCCTTTCCTTTTCTTCACATCCTTCTTAGAGAAAATACGTGTTAACCTCTCCAGACAAAACACACATCACATTGCGCTGTGGAAAGAGAAAAATAGTAAATAGAAATGCCACTTGAAAGAAATCTGATCAAGGTAAGTTTTCCAGATTTAGAAAAGAAGCCTTTTTTCCTAGTGGCGAACCTACTTTGCACTTTATCCAGCATTGGTACCACAAAGCCATCGATTTTGTCCAAAGAGGGTCTCCCTTTCTATGACCTCTCATCACTACCACTTTATCCTCAGGACATTCATTAATGAGGGAAGAGAGATGGAGGTGTTGAAGCAACATGCCCTTTACATTTTCTTGTACCTTAAATGCTACATTCTTCATCGCCCCTTGACATTAGTGAGATGAACACAATTTTGTATTAAACAAAGAGAAGGTACAAGAAACGTTAGGAAGCTTAAGCGTCATTCAATCCCAAAGTAAATAGGAGTAACAGTCTAAGAAGAAGCTACTCAATTGATAGGATAGTAAAAGTGGAGTTCTCAACATTCCTATCAAAGGAGCTTGAATTAGGGCCTACCAAGTGGAGCAGCCCATAACATCTCCCCATTTCTGAAGTTTTTTCACAAGATTCTATCATTTGTCCGACCAAAGTTTCAACATGGGTAGTCCTCAGACTCAAACTGCCACCAGCTTCAAGAAACCCTCTATATTTCTCGGCACACACCAAGGTGTCCCAACAGAACTAGGAAACCTTATTTAACACTTGCGAGCAACGAGCGACGGAGAAAACAATGGTCATTTCTCTTTAGCTATAAACTATATTTTCAATTTAACTCTGAGCAATGGGATAATGGGAAATGACCATGACTTATTAATTTCTACAATATTTTCAACTGTGTTTTACATTTATCATTCTCAACACTTACATTCGTGTAATAATTTTTACTAACAATTATCTCTAGTATTCTAACTTGTCTGTTGACAAACTTTTTGATTGCTTGTGCAGGCTCTATTATCACACTTTCCCTTGAAGTTTGAGAGACTAAGAAGGTAGATTTAAAATAGCTAGATTTTTATGGACAGGAATATCAATTGCTTAAATATTTGGCCCTGTTTTTGCAATTGTAAAAAAAACATTTATATTTGGAATGACGTAATAATCAGTGCAGAGGAAATCAAATTGCCTTTATGTTTCTTAATGACGTTCTCTTGGATGATTTTGAATATTGAAAGCCCAATAATTGTTCAAGTTTGGTTATTGGTGATTGGGAGAGAATGTTTGTGATCATTAGTTATATGTGTCTTACGTTTTCCTCGTCCTTTGGTGGTTGTGGAGCTGGCTCCATTTTTCTTATTTGTCTAGTTTCATTATAAAAGAAACTAGTCCTTGTAAAAAACCTGTTACTGATATAAAAAATATTTACAGTTTGTCTTAACTTGTATATTTTACCAATCAATGTATGAAGTATTATCATAATAGAAGGCCTCTGGTTTCATTTCTTTCATAGATGCACCATGCACGAAACATGTTACCAACTATCAAGTATCAAACAACACTCCCAGTTTTGGTTTTAGGATCTCTAGTCTTTGTTTATAGATTTTCTACTCTTTGCATATGTATGATTAGGTCGCAACACTTTCAATGGTCATCTATTAACTTTAGTGAACAGATACTGCATTTAAGGATTTGGTTCACTTTATTAATATCTTGAGTTCTGAAGCAAGATGGTAGAGATAGTTGTGAACTTGATAAATATAGAATGAGTGGGATGTAACCATCTTGGGTTGATTTAGTGATAAAATAAAAATTTTGAGTTTGATAAAGGACTGAGAGGGGATAAGTTCAATCCATGGTGTCCATCAACCTTGGATTTAATATCCTATGAGTTTCTTTGACTCCCAAATGTTCTGAGTTGGACAGTTTGCCTGTGTGATTAGTCGAGGTTGCATAAGTCGACACAAGTTGACATAGATGTTCACAGATATTTTAAAAAAAAGAACGGTAGGATGAGGAAATGTTGGTGCAAAATAGTAGGTTGTGTTGTTTAGAAAACAATAGAAGATTAGGTTAATTGTTAAATTCTTTATTATTTTATGATACAGGTAAACTACCTACATAAATTAAGGTTTAAAGAGGGAAAAATGGTGTAACTTGTAAGTCATTATTGAAGTGTTAGAAATTCTCTCTTATCGTAAACCAGAGGGGCTGGATAAGTTCTAGGAGTCTCCCTTATCTTTGATTATTTTGGGGTTGGTACAGCCATACTGGGCTCTGAAAAGAATCATATATCCATTAATTTCTTAGATTTTGTAAACCTAGAATTTTCAAGTTCTTTAATTAATTTCTAATTTCTATTTTTTTTTATAACATGGAACTTAGATAACGTAAGCGGATAAACATGTTGCTAATTTGTTTGAATTCTTTTTCATGTATTAGCTACCCCTAAATCATATGCATGAAAGTGACCATTTTTAATCATCTTTAGATTGTTGAAATTAAACAAAATAAGACTACATGTACATTAGAAGGTCAGAGTTCATGACAAAGTGGTTTCTTCCTTCAAAGGCCTGTTTTAAAGGTACACGTTTTATTCTTTTCTTATCGCCTAATAAAAAGTAGTGAAGAAGTATTGAAACTGTGATGTAGTATGAAAAAGGTGTTCTCAAGGAGGAAAAAAAGAAAGAAAAACGGAAGGAAGGAAAGAAAGATAGATAGATTTCACATTTTATGGTTTTTTGTTCCTTCTTAACCTTTTAGCAATTATTGCTCTTTTGCAACCGTTGATCTGCACGGAAATTTCAAGCTTGCCAAAATGAAAACTGTAATTGATTGCGGTACAGATGTTATTGATTCCTAATCACTTAGACGATTTTCATTTCCTGCTCGATTCCATTGCCTCTTTTAACATTTGGAAGGTATCTAAATCTACCTGTGTTTGGTCCTACCCAAGGTTTAAATATTGACGTGGATAGAAATATTGAGATATAATTTTACGAGAAGACATACTGCCATACAAAAGAACAGCGTTTGACATATATTTTGTTCCCTGATCTCTCCATTTGCAGACTTTTGGAATTCTCTGTTTTCCACTCTTTATCAGTTGACCTCAATAAACGGCTATGATATTGATTGTCTTGTCTGGCCTTTATTTCATACTATGCTGATCTTTTCTTATTAGATAGTTTGTAACCAATGTTTCGAGCAGGCTATTGTTAGCTTCATGAGACGTTAGTCATTACAGAGTAGATTCTTGAATATGAAGTCGAGAAGCTGTTGTAATGATTACTTTCAACTCTTTTGAGTATGATATTATGGAAATTTTGCAGACTGTAACCAATTGACAAATTAACTTTGCAGGTGTATTTCCACGAATTCATATTTCATCTTTAACATGCTTCAGGTATGCACTCTTGCCCTCTGGCCTCCAGTAATAAAAGTTCATCTGTGTAATCCCTACAGTAGAATTACGTCAAGAGCTCCTATAAAAAGAAAAGGATGATTGAATACTACGTGCTACTAAATTTCTAGCTTTATCAATGGGAAATAGATTTTATAGAGCAATGAAATGATAAATGATATTATGTATCTTCATTGCCAACCTAGGAGTAGCTTACTGGTTGACTAACTTTGAGCCCTCCCTAGGAGTAAGTTTTGACCTCTTTGCCCTATAATATCATCATTGCCAACCTAGGAATAGCTTAACTGGTTACAACATATATTCTTGACTAAAAGGTAAAAAATCTGTATCTCCACACCCTCACTAGTTGTTAAACTTAATCATTTTGAGTGGCAAAGGAGAGTTAGGAAAGGGTCCTGTTTTAGATTTGTCTGTTAGTTTTTTGTTCATGAAAGGATGCTGATGTAAAGGTCTTATGTTTTCGACCACTTTTTATTAGCTCTATGTCATTTCATTATCTTTATTTTTGTTTTTGGATATGATGAGGATGCTAAGGGGGTGTCAACTTAGTTGAGATGGTGTGTCTACTGATCTCCAGTTCTTTATTTGCTCATTGTATAACCCTCTTGTACCTTGAGCTCTGACTCATTATTTAATATACGAGATTCATTTCCTTTTCAAAAACACTAGTTGTTAAACTTAAACTATTTTATATCTTCTCTTGATTCACCAGATGTAGTGCACCCATTTTTTATTATAAAAAGAAAAATAAGAAGAAAGAGAAGAAAGAACGAAAAGAAAACCTCATTTGCCATGTTCCCTTGGAGAGAATCTTATAAAAATGTTTGTTAAGTGACAAGTTTAACTTTAGTCCTTGAGCTTTGATGTCTATTGGACCCAATCGAAAGTTTATGGTCAAAAGTTCTTTATTTCACCACTATAGCTTTACCACACTCCTTAATGGTCTTTTGCTCCTTTTTGGGGGTCTCTTTTGCTTCTGCAATTTCATACCAATGAAATCTTTTCTTAAAACAAAAATGGCTAAATAGACAAGCCTCAACGCTCAAGGACTTAACTTTTAGTTTTACCTAAAGTAATATTTGTTGAAACATGATCCAACGTAAACAAAAATCAATAAAGATAAAAGAAAAAAGGAATTAGAGGGAACGCCTCAACATCATTTATTTTTCCAAATTTTGATGACATTGTTAAATGATGGTTTAGGAACATTTCTTTTCAAGTTCCCAAGTTATCTTTCCCCTCTCCATTGCTTCCTCTTTCTTTTGCACTGCACGTTAAGTTTTTTGGTCTTGTTTTAAGGTAACAACATTCTTGTATGTATGGTAAGGGTTGGGTCTTCTGAAGTAGATCTCCATTTGGTTAAAGTAACGCAGACTGTATTCCTTTTCCCCTCTGTTGAAATGATGCCAGGCATTTGAACCTCCACTTGATATGAGCCAAGACACTGATTGTTGTGATGGTTCATATCCTGATCATGCCCATGATGATCAATTTTGTTGTAGAGGAGAAAGAAATGCCAACGGTAATTTATGTTCTCGGGAGAGCAATGTATGTTCTGGTGAGCCAACTTCAACAAGTGGAAGAATGTGTTCTTTAGAATCCAAACAAATCTGCTGTCCTGAAGGTGCAAGTGACTCGCCTAAGGCATCAACTATCAACCAGGTTAGGCAACAATGTGAAAAATGGCTCTTTCATCTATCTATATTTGTGAATGCATGCTTTGTTCAAATTAATTTCACAATCAGTTTATAGGGCTCTATTTGTGTACATGCATGCTTATGTTCACTTGTGCGGTTTTACCAAATATTTTGGGAAGAAGGGAATGGTAGAACCTTTGACGATTTTACCAATTCATCCTAATATGTCCTAGAATCCTCTATTTTCACTGACTAATTTGGTGTAAAGATCTACAACCCCTCAAAGACCACAATTTAATTTTTCTTATTGCTAACTGTAAAATTGTATTCCTTGTGGATTTTTTTTTGTTGGAAAGGAAATAAATATTTTCATTGATTTAATGAAAGGATTCTATTGCTCAAAATACAATGAAACAAAAAGTTTAAGACAATAAACTTAATCAATACAACTTCAAGACTTCCCAACACTAGATGAAAGACTTAACAGAGAAAATGATAGAACTCCGATTCAAACATAGATCTTGAATAGAAAGGTTATTTCAAACTTGGAAAAAGAGAACACCAAGAAAAAATATTGATCCTTGCAACTTCGATCGAGTCACTCAAGGGATTTATCATGGAAGACCCTTTGATTTCTTTCAAGCAAATTTCAGCAAGTAGAGCTTTCACTGCATTTGGGCAAAGACCAAAGTAAGATTCGGGGGCTTCCATGAAGGGCCAACTAAGATTTTCAAAACACTGACCTTGAAAGAATCTCCATAAGCCCACTGAAGATGAAAAATGGAGAGTAATTTCATTGCACCAATGAAAACCTACATTAGAAAAATAAGTGTTGGAGATCTTCACTCGCAGCCATACACAAAGGGAACAAATTGTAGGGAGACAAGTTGTGAATTGGAAGCTTGCTTTGGATAGGGCAATTCTTTATCTTTTGGATTATATCGTTTTCAATAAAATTGTTTCTTAGAAAAGAAATTGCACGATCAATTTATCTATCATTGTTTATCATTTGTTTTGGGTAGAATGCACAAATAGCCATGCAGAAGACTTTGTAAAAATTAATTATTAGTGGTCGTTTAAAATGCATTTCCAACTGTTCAACATTTTTTCATTAGATCAATCAAAATGTTCCCCCCACACACACGCGCACACACACAAGGGGAGGGAGGAAGATTGCCCTGTCAAATTAAAAGTTGTGCTGGGTTTTTTGTACAGCAGACGCTGAGTACAGGGGATGTTTTTACTCTTCTTTTTTCAGTTTAAAAATGAGGAAAATTGACATCTTTATATGACAGGAAGTCGAAAATGGTGTTAACCATGACCAACATTTGGAAGAGAAGGAAGTCACAGATAAACACAGTGGACACTGTGCTTCTGATTGCAATGGAAATGTAACTTCTTTCATTCTTTGCTTAATTCTACAAGTTCCTCTGATTGTTGGACTTCATTGCAATTTCTATCCTTGACCATGTCATGAAAAATCAGAATAGTATGTTACTGTGATGCTGAAATCCTTCGAACTGTCAGCTCTGTCAGGCTCAACAGTGCATCTTTTGCCCTAATTATATTCTTTTTAATGGTTCATGTAGATTGGTAGTTTGGATGCATTCTGACACGAAAGGCCATTGTGATGTTTATAACTTATATATTGTTTTGATACATTTGCAGGACTGTTCATCATCTCATGAATGGCTGGACCCATCTCTACAGTTGAATGTTCCATTGGTTGATGTGGATAAGGTTCATTCCTAGAAGCTAGCTCCATGAAGCTTTAATTGTTTGTTAATATTCTGAACGAGAACGGAAGACATGAAATCGAGAACTCTATTCAACCTCCCTAATTTTCTTATTTGAAGCACAAAAGTTAACTGGATCCAATTTGAAATTGATCAGTTATTTTATTTCTTGGTTAGGTGCGTTGTATTATAAGGAACATAGTCAGGGATTGGGCTGAAGAGGTATGTTTTGATCATCTTTTTGAGACTTCATTGTTTAAAAAAATAATAACCCACTATCTTCTCTAATCTGATGTAGGGTCAAAAAGAGCGTGAGCAGTGCTATAAGCCTATCCTTGAAGAACTACATTCCCTTTTTCCAGATCGCAAAAAAGAGAGGTATGCTGAATGCTCTTTTTTATTAAGTTATGATCAGCAGATTAAATAATCTGAACCTGGGCATTATGTTCATCAGTCCGCCTGCTTGTTTAGTCCCTGGAGCTGGACTTGGACGACTGGCTCTGGAGATTTCATGTTTAGGTATGCATCTGATTTTTCTAATTAGTATCTGATTATATAGAAAATTAACCACAGTTAATATTTCTCAACTACGAAACAGGTTTTATAAGTCAGGGGAACGAGTTTTCATACTACATGATGATATGCTCAAGTTTTATTCTTAATCAGTAAGAACTTGTATCAAACTTTTTAGCTTGGTGCATACACCATGTTATTGCTAAATCATAGCAATTCACTTCAGATTTATAATGAAATGGCTTTCTTGAATATTAGTACCCAGAAGGTTGGTGAATGGACAATATATCCCTGGATCCACAGCAATAGCAACTCACTTTCAGATAGCGATCAACTTCGTCCTGTTTCAATACCAGATATCCATCCTGCAAGGTATGCACTGTCTTATATTGTTCTCATTTCTTGTCCAATTTCTTAGTACATAACCTATCTTATTGCTGTTATTTTTTAGCATAACGGTTTTCTCCTTTGTAGTGGACAATTAATATTTTAGTTATTAACTTTTATTAACTTGGTGGGGGTCGATGAATTCTTTGTTATCAACTATTAAATTTGTTTCTTTATAAAAAAGAAAAGAACGTAAGGAATGTACTTACTGTTAAATTTGATAATATGGAGTTCCATCTCAAAACCAATTGGCAATGAGAGGAGTAACCCATCTATCTTATATGGAGTACGAGTCTTCTTGGTTTTTCTAATGTGGGACTCTCAACTTCTCCAATATGCCCCCTCAAGATGGTGCCTCTTTGGGTTCACCTATCTTGGACCGAATACCTGTTTGGGTTTTGCTGGGCTCTGATACCATGTTAAACTTGATAGTATGGGGTTTCATCTCAAAACCAATTGGCTATGAGAGGAGTAACCCATCTATCTTATATGGAGTATGAGTCTCTTTGGTTTTTCCAATGTGGGACTCTCAACTTCTCCAATAAGCATAGGGTTTTAGTCTCCTTGTATTCTAGCCGTCACATCCCCATTCGTCTGGCTCTGTTGATTCGTCGACGGAGGCAAAGCCATACCCATCGGTAATTAATACAGATCATTCCTCCAAGTAGTTCGCTCTGCCGCATAGATCAAAATCTTCGTCTCTGATTCTGTTGCCGCTGCTGCCACTACTTCTTCTGCCGCGACTGTCGCCGCCACTACTCCTTCCACCGCGACTGCCACCACCACTGCTCCTTCCATTCACACAGTTCTTCGCACTCTTGCGCCCAGATCCGTGTCTCCATTCGTCCTCGCTCAGATCTACCAGTTCGCACATTGCAACCATCGATTTGTTCGTGCATCTCAGTTCGTGTCTTCGACTTCCAGATCTGTGTCTTATTTCGTCTTCCTCCCAGATCTATCGATCTTGTTCGCCTTCGAACCATACTATTCCAGATCAGACCGACCCGCTGCCGTCACCCCTTACCCGTACCAGACGACTCCTTTCGGTTGAAGACTCCCAATCCTGACGAAGAAGGTGAATCTCTGTTCAAATCCATGATCCACCGCTCCGCTCCACTCGCAGACGACGACGCATAGGTTCGGCTCCGTCCACTCTTCGTTCGTGAAGCTCGCTGTCATGAAACCCATCTTCTCTGTTTGCGAAGAACGCCGCAAAGCCCTCTATCCGCTCAACCTCTCAGCTCTGTTCAGTTTTCGCTCTGTTCACCCAAGATTTCCCATTCAGTCTGATTCTGACTTGATCTAGTTTAGTTCGTTAGGTTTCATTTTGATCCGACGAAAGGCTCTTGCCCAATTCAGACCCCGTTTTCGTCCTGCTTTGATTCTACTTTGCTTCAGTTTTGCTCTTTCGTTTTGCCCCTGGAGTTCTTGTTTTGTCCTTCCTAGGTTCTGTTATAGATCTCTATATGAGGATCTATGTTTCTATCCCAGAAGTTCTTCGTTTTGCTCTTCGTGGGTTTGTTTTGGCCTAGAAGTTCTTTGTGTGTTTGTTCTTCGGGTTTTTTGTTCTATTCTAGATTTGTTGGTTCTTTTTTAGTTCTTAGCAAACTCAAGTTTGTGATTCCAACCTTGAGTTTGAGGGAGGGTATTAATGTAGTTAGATTATTCTTAGGTGATATTATTCTGGAGATATTATTTGATATTATTTTCGTAAGTGTATTTCTCTATGGTTATATATGGGCTTGTACCTCTACTAAATGATCAATGAAATAGAGATTCATTCCATAGAAAACAACACTTACACTATAGAATGACTATGGAAACTTATTTATAATATGGAGTGATTATCATAGGCTTCATTCACGGGTCATCACATTGAAGCATACTAATTCATATTATCTTTTTTTTTTCATAAGAAAATACGATTTAGAAAACTGTTCATATTGTCTTTCTTCTTTTGTTTATTTATTTGATGTGCAACGGTTTGCATGAACAGATATTTGAAGTCACATCATGCGTTAAGTAATAAAATGGAACATATGAAAGCTGTGAACTACTAAATTAGAACCATGTTCATGGACAGAGTAAGAATAAAAGTTTAATAATTCGACATAATTTCAAACCTAAAAGCAACTTGTAGGCTAGATTTACATTTCCGTTTCCCCTTACATCATAATTTTCTAAAGCAGTGCAGGGATTACCGAAGGTTTCTCAATGTGTGGTGGCGATTTTGTTGAAGTATATAGCGATCCAAGTCAAGTAGGTAAGTAAATTGTAAGAATTGACTTCTTATATGGTTAAGAAACCAGTAAAAAATGCACTATGATTTCTAATCTTCACTGTGGCAGTTGTCAAATGGTCGAGTCTATAGCTTTAATAATGTTATTGACAACTATTTATTATATACTATCATGTGCTTGATAGTTTTGAATATTGGCTGATTTCCGTGAAACTTAGCAATTTTTTTCTTCTCATGTTTGGGATGCATATGCAGGACTATGGGATGCGGTTGTGACTTGTTTTTTCATTGATACTGCTCATAATATTATTGAATATATAGAGGTCATATCCAAAATTTTGAAAGATGGCGGAGTAAGAGCACTCCCTTTTTCTCTTGTCAATGTTTTTAACAACGAAATAGTTTCAAACATATTTTAACAAGTCAAGTGACAGGTGTGGATAAATCTAGGGCCTCTGCTATACCATTTTGCCGATATGTATGGTCAAGAAGATGTACGTTTCTCATCCCTTGATTAAATGCCCCAGAATGCTCTGAGTCTGAACAGTTCAATTATTTCCTTTTTCAGGAAATGTCCATTGAACCAAGTCTAGAAGATGTGAAGAAAATTATATTGCATTACGGCTTTGTGTTTGAGGTAACTGTAGTCTGTAGGTGTAGACAATAGTTATTTTCTGCCTCATTCATGTGCGCTAACTTGGATTTCAAAAATGACTTTATTTCACAGAAGGAAAGGACAGTTGAGACGACATACACAACAAATCCTAGATCGATGATGCAAGTAAGTTCTTTGACTCTTAATATTAACAGGGCTTCTTGTTTGATTTTTAAGTTTGCTTTGTTCTTAGAGTTCTACTGTTTTGCTCGGGGTTTCATTTGTGATGTTTGTGTTGTTCAATTCATATGTACCTTGGTTTGTAATCACTCTTATCGCTCTTTTAGTATAATTATCTTGCACTTCGAACATTATTCTCTTTTATTAATACATTAATAAAGAGGAAGAGGCTCGTTTCCGTTTATAAAAAAGGGGATGTTTGGAGATAATCCAAAGTCCATATTTGATTTAGTGTTTTGGGTCCAATTTGTAGTACCAAACTCATTTTGTTCTCACAATTTTGAAAACAATCCTCTTTTCCACTATTTTCACACTTGACGATTTCATTTCCATTCTGCCCTCGGTTTCTCATTCATTACAACACTCCTTAGATTTCCACAAATTCCTGTTAATTCCAACTTTCGAAACAGCCCCTTAATGCAGTCATACATCTCTGTGCTTGAGGCAATGGTCCAACTAATGAGATTCTAATTGAGGCACGTCTATTATTGGTTGAGAACTATTTGATACTCATAGTAGTCGTATTGTTTTGATTGCTAAATACCCAAATCACGATATTGGATCCTGAAATGCCTAGAAAGATAGTTTAGACTCCATTGTCACCTTATCCTGTTAGAAGGTCACAGTTTTCCTCCATTTGGTTGCATTAAACGTAGAATTTTATGATCTTTGCAGAATCGATATTATGCTGCTTTCTGGACTATGAGAAAAAAATCAGCTACAGAGGATATGACACATTAATTCACTCCCACAGTACGAGTTCCTACATTTCTGATTATTTCCTTTTCTTTTTGTCCGAAAATTTGCTTAGCACATATTCTTTTTCTTTTGTTTTTTTAAATTATTTTACATTTTACTTTTATTTTTTTCTGAGTGATATTCCATTTCTAGCATCCAAGTAACAGATTATATTTGCATGGAGAGTTCTTAAATTTTGGGAAGTCCTTATGAGTTGTTGAAACAAATTGTCCAGTTATGTGCATCTTGAAAATATCGAATTTTAACTGTTCTCAGTACATGTGATGTTTTGATGCTGAACCCATCTGTATTTAGAAGTCATGATGTTGGATCCCTTCACACAGATTGACTTTAGTGACGTTGCTATTTCCTGTCTCTCTTGTTTTTTAAGATTACATCTCACACATCTCCGTTTGAGTTCAGCTACATGTAGGGATATTGATTCGAACTAATAAACTTCACATTACAAATTTTAACCAAAAACCTTAGACCGCCAATTCAAATTTAAATGTTAGACTTTGTGCATATGACTTGTCTGGACAATTTTGTGGTTGTATTTCCATTTGCATTGTAAGTTTTTGTTATCAAGAGCAAAACCAACTTGAAAAAAGAACCTATTAAAATATGTTTTGGAAGAGTACTAAAACTAACTGTTATTATATGTTAACTAACTATATGGATTATGCTTTTTGGGTTAGTATGATATATATTTGCATAAATTTCTATTCAGTTTATGGCTTAATTTCAGGAAATGTTTTCAAAAAATGAATCCTTATCATTTTAGGGTCTAAAATTCTATGAATTTTCTAGATTATCAAATTTGAGAGTGAAGTTAAATCTTGCAACATTAGTTGAAATGTGATAAATCTTGTGCAGTGATCAATGATTAGGTCAAATAATAAAAGAGTTTAACGAATGAATTTTAGATATCTAATCAGCTATATCGTTTGCAAATTGTGGTTATTTCATGGTAATAGAGCGTATAAGTTAGTTTGCATACATCCTTTTTGTGGGAAATCGGATAACTCCATATGTAATATATTCATGGAGAAAAAAATACAAACTATTTACAAATTGTATAAAATTTATAAAATTTTGTATGGTAATTCGTAAATAGTTATATATATATATTTTGCTATGATGATTCTCATATGATTATAAAAGAATCCTAGGTAAATGGAGGGCAGTAAATTTGATTACCTCTAATTAAAAGGAAATCCTTCTGACATTTAAAGTGCAACATCATGAAAATCACTTGAATGATTGTATCATTTGGAGTTCTGTTTGGATATTTTTCAACGTATAGAGCTTAAATCGCTGTTTGGAGGAGGGAAAAGAAAAGAAAGCAAAGGACTAATTATGTTTATTTCTTCTTATTCCTTTTCTTTCTTCCTCTTAATCTCCCTCTTTCCTTCTCTCAATTCCTCTCTTTCTCCCATAAATAATTTTTCAATCACATCCATCTTTTCTCTTTCTCCAAACTTTTCATAATTATGTTTTCATATTTTCCCAATAAATAAATAAATATATATATATATATCCACGTATACATCTAATTATTAAATTTCTAACAAAGTTTTACTTTTCAATTTAATTAAATAATCACAAAAAGTATTTTATTAAATTCAAATTTAAGGATACCAAAAATCTACGATTAATTAAATATTCAACCCACAAATATTTAATCACAAAATCATAAATTCTAAATTAAATACCTTGTGATTATTTGTATGGTTGAATTGCATGATCCTTTTTTGTTTTGGTTTTCATTGCTTTTTTTATATATAATTATTATTTTGCCTTGTCATTGCTTTTTTTATATATAATTATTATTTTGCCTTGTCACGATGTAATTGGCGTTCATCGTTTAACTGCATTTCAAATATTTTTTTTTCTTCTGAATTTCATTTCGTTTCAATGCTATTATGTTTGTCGTCGTTTGTTTATATAGATTGTTGACGATACACAATTTCCCAATACTATACTTACAACATTAATTAAGAAAAATAGACATAATTTCTTTCGCACGTAATGCATCATAAATTATTGGCACGCTTGCATACAGAACATTCAAAATTGACTTGTATCTATGAAAACTAATGGAACATGTTTTTCAATAAAAAAAATTCAAATTTTGATAAATTTAAAATATGAATATTTGTGTATTGGATCTACAATGCAAATTTAAAAAAATAAAAATACAATTTAAAAATACTAATAAAAAAAATCGATATTAAACTTACAACATCAATGCAAAAGATAAACATAATTTCTTAAATTAATTGATTATATAATATAAGAGGGAATAGACTATAACACTTCTCTAGAGCACATATAATGTGTCTAACTCTCTCCATCTTTTCTCATACATCTTTCACATAGAACATAAAAATTAAGAAACCATTCAGTTCATCAAAAGCATGTCAACAACTAAATTTCAACTTTGATGTCTATAAACATTTAAACAAAAATGGACGCTTGACATGATAATTCAATAACTGAGACATTATACTCAGTCAGCTAGTTAAATTGGGGCAAAAAAGAAAAAAAAAAAAACTGAAATTCAAATATCAGATAACAAAATCAACAAGAAAAAAAGTTATATTATATCAGTGAATGTCGGATTTGAAATGCGAACCCTGGTCAAGGAGGGACTTTAATTCAGCCTTGCATATGTTGTAGATCCACCGATGGGCGACGAAACTTTCTTTGAAATCTCTAGAGTTTTGCTCCGAATCGATTGTGTTTTCAACGCTTGGGATGTCCCTGATGTTGCCACTAGGTTGTGATGTGTATGAGTGTGGAGAACGAAGGAGTTTGCAGAAATCAAAGAAGTCAGCTGAAACGTCAAAGATAGAACGGTTACGTTTCTTTGATAGGGTGGCTGGAGTATTGTCGCCAACGACGACGGAGGCGGTGGGATTGGTCTCCATGGCCTTAGGTTGATTTCCTCGAGAAACATTTGGAGTAGTCGCTGGCATTTGGAGAGGTCGAGTGTGACTGTTCGAATCTAATGGATTAGTCGGCAAAGTGAGGTTCAAAGAGGAAAACGATTTAGAGAAAGGGCGTGAGGTTTCACGTTTTTTAGGATATTTTATAAGTTTTATTTTAATGAATAAATTTTTAATACTTTTAAATTTTATGACAACAAATAATTGTCACGTAAAGGTAAAATCGCCAAAAGCCTGAATTTTGACATTTTATGACAATTTTTTCTTCTCTTCTTTTAATTTGTGTTTTAATGAACGATCATAGAATGTCATTTTTCTTGTAGTGATAATAATCACACTAAAATAGAAAACATATGAACACATAAATAAAAATGGGAAGAAAAATACAAATATTTCAACAATGGGCCAACAATTGAGTGATAGTGATACACACCTCGTATTCCACCATAAGATAGAGGGTTAGTCGAGGTTTGCCTCGCAAATATGAAATTTCAATGAGCCCCTTTAGTGAAGATGACAGTGAGAGTTAGGGTTTGAGTGAGCGACATGGATCTTAGAAGAGGACAATTGCGAAAAATGGTGCCCAACCAAGGATTGAATCATTGAACACAACTCATGTTTTAACTAGTACACTTGTTTACTTTCTTCTTTTTTTGGTTTAACATCATATTGAGTTTGATGATACGTGACATTATAAACAAAACACGGAGAGAATAATTTGGATCATAATTTTTAAGACAATCGGTAATGTGAGAAAAAAAGAAAAAAAAGGAAAACACACGTAGAATAATTTGCATTAAGCTATGAAGACTTTATTGATCATTTTTGTTGGGATAAAGTTTAAAAAAAGACAGTGGGTGTTACCATATACAACCAAGCCAATTGACTTGACTTAATTAACTTATGTACACTAATCGAATCAATGAGACATATGCAAATTCAATTTCATATCAATTGTATTAAGATCATCTAGAGCGAGTTAGATTGAGTAGTATATATTTAGTTTTCAAGCACCTAACTAAATATTTATGCAATTCAATTCTATGGTTGGATTGATCACAAGCAATCCTAACCTGTTGCTTCAAGTGAAAAAAACAACACACAACCCTAGTCATACAAGTCGTTGGTTCATAACAAGATGTAATCAAGAAATCACCGATCGTACGATGTCTCATGATACATATTTCAATAAGAACATAATTGAATCCACAACTAAAAGACAATTCGATTCCAAACTCACAATTAATTAAAATACACAACCTAGTTATTCAAGTCACAACCTAGTTATACAAGTCTTTGGTTCATCATCATAAGGTGTAATCAAGAAATCACCAATTGCAAGATGTCATGATACATATTCCAATAAAAACAGAATTGAATCAACATTTAAAAGACAATTTGGTTCCAAACTATAAAGAAACTGAATTCCAACATTAGTTATTTAACTTTCTCTAATTTCTTATGTCATTGAAAGCACCTACAAATATAAAGGTGTATTCAAAATTAACTAGTTTTTAGACATACTCTTTCATCTACAAGAGAGCACAAAAGAGAAAAGAAATAGCTAATGTACTTATCTTCAATATAAAGGAAAGATCCTTTTCCATGGACATAGGCTGCAATGGTACACTTTCTGAGGCTTGGGAGACTGTATTCACAGGGATCTACGTATGTTAGAAAGACGAACAACATTGTTACCGGCCACTTCAGTACTCAGTCGAAGCTACTTTAAGTCAAGCAAGGTGGTAGGAAGACTTGCCCGAAATTGTTTTTTGGACCAAAATATAGGAAAAGAGTGAGTAATCGAACAACTGATGCCCTTAGTCAGAAAAATGATCATACGATTCGAAGAATGTTAGCTCGTATATAGACAAGTCAAATTGATGGCCCAATGTGGGACGCATCGAGAGAATCCTTGCAGAAAACCTTTATCGCTCAAAATGATGCAAGTTTGGTTAAGACCGGTAAGACATAACAAAAGAATTGGGTCCAGTTACTGAAGGTAGCATGATTTTGTTTTAATGCTATGATGATAGAAGTCTACCACTAATAGGCAGGGATAGAAGTCTACCAGTGGTAGACAGTGATATCAATTTCTATCACCGATAAAAACTATAAATTTCCGTCAATGTCTATCTGATAGAAACTGATAATTCTCTATCAATGATAGAACTGAGAGAAGCCAATAGAAAGAAATTTCGTGGATCAATTACATGCTATCAAATCTTCTATTTTTAATTATTTGTTCATACGAAGCAAGCTAATACATTCTCAACCCTGTAGAACCAAAAAGACAAAAAATCCACTTTCAATCATTCTTTTTAATGCTAGCTTCTAATCCTCTCACTTGATCTCTCTCTAATTTTCAAGTTAAGTCTACCTCCCGTCTCACTTGAATGCTACATGTGATATATAAACTTTGATGCAAATAGATATCATTTTCTTTAACTGATAAGAAGATATCAACTATCAATTTGAAAGATATCCAGTATGGAAAGAAAAAAACAGTGATTAGTTTTTGGGATTTAGGTTTCTAGAGACTTTTTTTTTTTGGTATTTCACCATATAGGACTTGAGTTAAAAAATCCCCAGATAAATTCTATGAAATTTTGCAATTTCCACTACGACGGCATACAAACTCCGGCGATCGACGCCTTGACGACATTACTCACACCGCAAAACCCACGCATTTGAGATGCGTTCCCTCCCTGGGCCACGCGCGACACCCACGCAGATAGATGCTGTGCGTTATTCTCCGGTGATTAATTGCCAACAGGTTTTGACCCACAAATCTGATTTGCATCTCGAGCCCGACTTCGAACGGCTTCGCATCATCAGTGTTCTTGGCTGCAAGTTGCAATTTCAAGCCCGCGAACAGAGAAGGCGTTGTTTCGTCTCTAAAGAGTTCGACAAAGTTCAGTTCAAGAGATGAAATTCAATGTCAAGTCTATTGGGGAGAAAGGAAGCTATGTCTTTACTCAAAATTTAAGAATTTCCCAGTTGGGAAGATCAGGTCGCATTGAAGAAGCTGTTGCAGTTTTCTTGCAGATGACTGAGAGGAACATTGTGACGTATAATTCGATGATATCTGCCTATGCCAAAAATGGAAGGATAGCAAATGCACGCGAGTTGTTTGATTTAATGCCTCAAAGAAATTTGGTTTCATGGAACTCCATGATCGCGGGTTACTTGCACAATGAGTTAGTTGAGGATGCAGCCAGACTGTTTGATAGAATGTTTAAAAGAGACATCTACTCGTGGACTTTGATGATAACTTGTTACACTCGTATTGGTGAGCTTGAGAAAGCAAGGGAACTTTTCAATTTGCTTCCTGACAAGCAAGACACAGTTTGTCGGAATGCACTTATTGCTGGTTATGCGAAGAAGAGACTGTTCCGCGAGGCGAAAAAGCTATTTGATGAAATGTTGGTTAAGAATGTAGTTTCATGGAATTCTATATTATCAGGCTACACAAAGAATGGGAAGATGCAGTTAGGGCTGCAGTTCTTTGAAGCCATGGGAGAAAGGAATGTGGTTTCATGGAATTTGATGGTTGATGGATACGTTGGGGTTGGTGATTTGGATTCTGCCTGGATGTTTTTCAAGAAAATTCCAACCCCAAATGTGGTATCCTGGGTGACAATGCTCTCTGGTTTTGCACATTATGGTAGGATGACTGAGGCTCGAAATCTCTTTAACGAGATGCCAACTAAGAATTTGGTTTCTTGGAATGCTATGATTGGAGCTTATGTACGAGAAAACCAAATTGACGATGCTTATAAACTATTTATGGAAATGCCAGAAAAGGACTCTGTATCGTGGACTGCTATGATCAACGGGTATGTTCGAGTTGGCAAACTTTTGCAGGCAAGGGAAATTTTAAATCTAATGCCTTATAAGAATATTGCCGCTCAAACAGCAATGATCAATGGATATCTACAAAGTGGTAGAATGGATGAAGCCAACGAAATTTTTAGTCAAATTTCTGTGCGTGATAGTGTTTGTTGGAACTCCATGATCACTGGCTACGCACATTGTGGAAGAACGGATGAAGCTCTCCGTTTGTTTCAAGAAATGGTATGTAAAGATATGGTTTCATGGAATACTATGATTGCTGCTTATGCTCAAGCAGGACAAATGGATAAAGCACTCGAAATGTTCAATGAAATGCAAGAAAGGAATGTTGTCTCTTGGAATTCTCTGATTACAGGATATGTACAAAACGGATTGTACTTCGAGGCACTGAATTGTTTCATATTGATGAAACAGCAAGGAGAGAAGCCTGATCAAACAACTATTGTATGTTGCTTGCGAGCATCTGCCAATCTTGCAGCGTTGAATGTTGGAGTTCAACTTCACCATCTCACTATCAAGACTGGTTTTGGCAACGACTTATTCGTTAAAAACGCAATATTGACCATGTATGCAAAAAGTGGAAGAGTCCCTGAAGCTGAAAATGTATTTGCTGAGATAAAAAATAAAGATGTGGTCTCGTGGAATTCTTTGATAGCTGGATATGCATTAAATGGGTGTGGAAAAGAAGCTGTTGAACTTTTTGAAGTGATGCCACTAAGAGGTATCATCCCTGATGAAGTTACATTCACGGGCTTGTTATCTGCTTGCAATCATGGTGGTTTTGTGGATCAGGGTTTGAATTTGTTTAAGAGCATGACTGAGACATATTCAATAAAACCCCAGTCAGAACACTATGCTTGTGTGATCAACTTGCTCGGTCGGGTGGGTAGGTTAGAAGAAGCTGTAGAAATCGTGCAGGGGATGAAAACTGTGTCAAGTGCAAAAATATGGGGTGCATTGCTCTGGGCATGTAGGATACATCACAATTTGGAGCTAGCTAAGTATTCGGCTGAGAGGCTTTTAGCACTCGAACCACAAAATGCTTCAAATTATGTATTATTATCGAACATGCATGCTGAGGCAGGGAGATGGGATATGGTTGAGAGAGTCAGGGTATTAATGAAAGAAAATAAGGCTGAGAAGCAACCTGGCTGCAGTTGGATTGAAATTGACAATCAATTGCACTGTTTTCTATCCAAAGCTCCCCCAGACTTGAGGCCAGAAATTTGCAACATATTGAAAACTGTTAGAAACACAGAGTGGATGTTGGATTATAGGAATATGCTTGATATATTATGAGAAACTGCTGATAGTACATAGATGAAGAGTGGTTTTGGAGGTTTTTCATACTCTCTAACTTTTTTCTAGATGAACCAAGGTCGGAACATGTATGAAATTTTCAATTTATGTTTTGAGTAAACATTAACAATTGAATGATAGTTGATCCATTGCAAGTTCAGCTTTAGATATGTATAGATATAAAAGGAAAGAAAATAAACTTTTATTGATGAGAAAAAGAAAAAAAAAAAAGTGATGGAAATCATGTCAACCTAAACAGATTACAGAAAATTAATACAGCTGAAATATTAATGATCGATCGAATATTCGTACTAAAAGGGACCTTCTTCTGAACACAAGAACTTGGCATCTTCTCGTCTTGTCTTCAAAGTCCTTCAATGCCTCTCATTTTTCCATTAAGTTGCCAAGGTAACGTTTCAATCCTAACTTTGTCGTTGAAGGTAGCTTTAAATTGAATTTGGTAAGAGAAATTCTTCGTTTAAAAGGAAGCCACAGCCACAGGAACATCTTTGATATGATGACAAACAGAAAGGCAAAAAGAAGTTCATACAAAAAATAAACTTGAGCTACTGATTTTTTTACTTGTCAATATCCTTTGCTGACATTACAAATTTCCAATTTCAAGACTCGTCACAACATACAACATAACTGTAAGAGGCTCCTTCTACTTCATATTTTCATTCTGAATTTCACAATTATAGATCTCGAAGTCAATCAACAAGTTAAAGCGGCATCTATCAAGTATTCAAATGGTTGAAGGTCAGGAAATCTTAACTATACAAACAAGGGGATCAAGGAAGACACTGTAACAAGGAAATCTAGTCAAACCTTAATATACATCTGATATCCTCACTTTTCTAACTGCTCTTAATGTAGCATCTAAGCTGTAGTTCCATCAACTGTTGATGTTTAAAATTTATCTCTTCAGAAACTCGAAGATAAGAATAGAGGTCTTGGGACAGACCTGTGCAGATGAAATCGCCATGACTTTGGCCAACGCAATTATGCAACAGATCGCGCCTCCTCGCTATCAGGAAGGACTATGTCTAGCCTCATCATTGGCAAGTATTTCTTGGGGATCGTTGCGCCTGCCTGAATACACACTTCAACTACAGCAGGAGCTTTACCATAAAACCTCTTCAATGTACCAATCAATGGCGGACCTTTTGGATCACGGACATGCCAAACATAATTGCGAGGCAGTACTTCGTCTAAAGTTGCATCCTGCCAACCATGCTTTCCATCCCTCCACTGGTGCTTAAATTCTCCACATAGTTTAGCATTATGACCCCATGGTCCTACATGAACCTCAGGGCAGTACCCACAAGCCTTCACTGTATACTTCTTCATCAACATCCTTACACCATACCTAACAGTTTCATATGCTGCGATTGTTTCTTGAGCAATTCTAGGGACATCTTCAGGTAGAGGAGGTGCAAATCGTTGAGGAGCCCCTTGTGTATCGAAATCAAGAAGAGGGTAAGAATCACAAGATTTCCAAGGTTTAGGCTCCTCCATATTTCCACCTCGATCAATTACCTTCTTTCCAATCATTTGGATGGGTTTAGTTCTTCTACGTGAAGGATACTCCGGTATATCCACACCGGCCTGGATGCAGAGCTCTACAACAGCTGGAATTCTATCATATTCGAATCGTGTTTCATGCTTAATGCGCCGGCCAAAAGGATCATAAAGATGGTATGACTCAATAGGGACTAAGACATCATTAATAGAACCTGTGACCCATGAGTGGAAGCTTCGACGCGTTGCACTGGTAGCACCAAGACAATCTTGAATATGGTGGCCTGAATGGGCTACATGAACTTCTGAACATTCCCTACACAGAATCAAAAGACATTTGCTATTCAGCATAACTATGGATTTTAAATTTAGCATGCTGAAAGACTAGAAGGACAGAGCCAAACGAGCTCGCTAAAAATATTTCATATTAAAACTTCTTGACCAGAAAAGAACAACCTGCAAGCATATACTGGAATAACATGTAAAAGATGTGAAAGGCCCTTAATCAAAATTTTCCAAGCATCCATTACTTGATGAGCAACAGGTATCAAATCAGGTACAAGTAAACCATTTTTCCCAGGTTCAAGTGGTTTCTCTATACCCCTTTGTGCAAGCTCTTTGTCAGCTCTCGCAGCCCGCTTTATTTGCTTTATGGGAATAGGATAAGGTTTCTTTTTCTTTTTAGGCAATATGGCTGGAAGATCCACATTCTGGCGATACATGTCTTGTTTCTTCGAAACAGGTTCTTTTCCATATTCCTGACTGGTATAGGATAAAGTCCTTAATGCTGTTGGCACTTTTTGAGACAACAGTTTATGCGCAAACTGCAATAGAAGAATATTGCAAGATCTTATTTCTCTCAGAGTTTCTCATAGGAAGTAGGAGAACCATTAAAAATCAATAGTAATTATCTTCAAGAATAAAGTGAGATAGTGACTCGCATAGAAGGATGCCCTCAAAATCTGAGATACAAATACAAGATGTAACAGAAACATCATTTTACTTAAACTGAGAGTATTCATGTTTTAACCATTTGGAAGGGTAATGATTTCGAAGTAGGATTACAAACCAAGATATGATCTGGTAATATAAACATGTCTTGGTAAATGATCCAAAATCCATAGCCAGGCATGTCATTTCATCAACAGGATCACTAGAATCAAGAGAAAATCAAGCAAGAGAGTACTGAAATTTCGTAGAGATGATTTGGATAAGCATTTGAACCTTCGGTCGAAGAGTATATGATCCAAGTGCAGAAAGGTGCCGGCTTGTAAACTCCACATTACCAATGAGGATACCTAAAACATTCAATAAAATCAGTCCGATATAAGCTCAAGCCATTGTTCAACAACAAAACATCTTTCAGACTTCAATTGGAATCAAATGGCAGTAGCTACTACGCAGTTATGGATGAACAACGCCTCCAATTAGTGAACAACAATGGAGCAATGAAGGACACTCTTTCTATAATT
The DNA here is from genome assembly GCF_000004075.3 of Cucumis sativus. Classification (NCBI taxonomy): domain Eukaryota; kingdom Viridiplantae; phylum Streptophyta; class Magnoliopsida; order Cucurbitales; family Cucurbitaceae; genus Cucumis; species Cucumis sativus. Next base: position 22,788,300 of record NC_026658.2, read on the forward strand.
CAAAATGCTGTGGGTAAGAAGTATGACTAAATAGTTAGCTCGGACGACCAAATTCCCAATGGATCATTCCAATAGAAGAGCTTAATTTGGAAGAGATCAACCTATGGAGTCAGCCATGAAGTCATAAGTTAATCTGTCAAAATATAGAAACCTACCTATAGGGTTGTTCATGTAGCCATAAGTAAATTTCACTTAGTGTAGGGAGACCGACCCTCCTTAATGACTCGGAAAGTTAATGAGCAAATGACAGTTACAAAACCTATTTCTAGACAATCATGAGAGGTAACGATATTTGAGGTATGCTCTACTCTTTAGCTCTCTAAACGAATGCTGACTTGATCCAATCCAATGAGTGATGGTGACCAAGCACCACACCGATATGAATGGTGAGTTATCATCTATTGTCCTCGTCCTTTCAATTCCTCCCAGAGATTACAAATTTACGTATCAATACAAAAAATAAAAACACACACACACACACACACACACACACACAAACACAAACCTACCCATTTGAGATGGGTCCCAAGAACAAGTAGAAACCGCCGGAAGTATCTGGAGCATCAAGTCACCGATTCTCTAGCTGCCTTGTTGCCTTGAAAAAGAAACCAAACATATATCAGTCCCAACAGAACCGAAAAAACAGGAAGCATGGTAGTTACAACTACAACGACGATGTATAGCAAACTTCAAATTACCAGAAACAAAAACGATGGAGAAATTGAGAGCTAAGGTATTATATAACAATAATTTCGAACAAATCAAAGATTTAAGTGCTTCAATTAGAGAAATTTGAAGAAGATAAACTATGAAGTTGAAGAAGGAGTGGTTGTTACCGCCGGAGCAGAGGTGGAGCGAAAAATAATCTGAGAAATGTGGAGGCTGCGAAAATTTTTAAATGGACGCTTTTTTTTAATTATTTTTTTCAAATGTATTATAACAAAAGGAGGGTGAAAAGAACCGAAAGTGTGAGCCAGTAAAACTACATTCATCTTAGCTCTTTCTTTCTCATTACTTTTTCTTAAGTATTATGTTTAGAAATGTTCGATTTTTTTAATGAGTAAGCGCGGGTTTGGATTGATAACGAAAAAAATATTTTCAAAAAATTTACTTTTGTTTAATTTTTTTTTAAAAAAATGATTTAAAAGGTACTAACAAATATTTTAATTTTTTTCAAATTAATCCAAATTTTATTTTATTTTTGATCTTTATGATTTGTTTCTATTTCTTTTTCTTTTGATAAATTCTAATTTAAAATTTAAATTCGTTTTAAAAATACTTTCAAATTTTAAAAAGTTTGAAACTATACATACTAATGCTAATTTTTTTTATATATAAAAAATAACATATTTTCACTTTTAATAGAATTTATCATTTTATTTTCTGAAAAGCACTCTTGAACTTTTACGGTTGAATAATTCTAAAAACCTTAAAATTTAAAATTAATAAAAATTATTCAACCTTAACCACTCAAGAAAACTAAAAAAAAATGTCATTGTTATTCATATATGAGAATTTGAGTTTGAGTATGAGGGAAAGCAACATGTTAATTACTAAATTTGTATTGTTAAATGCTTTGTTGCTTCTTCTTTTTTCCAACTCATATGAGTCTATTTGTTGGGAGTAGTTAAGAATTATCAAAATCTATTTTCATTTTGTATATCCTAATTTATATTATATACATTTATATGTATATCTATACTATATAAAAACAAAGACTTTAAATTGAAAATTTCTATTTCTCTTTAGTAATAGAGTTATGTAAAGTTACATTAAAACCTGATTTGGGTAGATTTGATTACATTTTGGTATTGTTTAAAAAATTTATATATCTATTTACTTGTAAATTTTGAATATTTGATATATTTGTAGGTTTTAGTATATTTCAAATGTAAATTAGTTTTACTCAAATATTTCAATTGGGATGACCCAAAATAAACGAAATAATAAGGGAGTCACGTGTCAAGATAAAATTGAAGGATCGTCTAAAGGAAAATTTTGCTCGCCGTACGAGAAACTCCCAATATTTTCTACACACATCTATGACCACCGCAAGCACAGCACAACAGAACGACTCCCTACTCGCCACGTGTGAATTTCTCCACGTGGCATATAATAATTGGCTATCTTACTCAACACTTTCCACGTAGATTCTTCACATAATAAATACCCAAACTTCCCTCCCTCCCTCGCCTTCAGTGTTTGCTATTAGTAGAAAGAATTATTTTTTCTTTTGATTTTGATGATTTTCCATTAACATTTTTCTCGTCAACCATACAAAATTTCACACACCGGAGCTTCGTCTATGGAGAATGCGATCCAAGTTTTGCTGGTTTAATTCTCCTTTTGAGTCGCCATTGTTCCTCTTTGTTACCTAAATCTTCTGCTTCATCCTCTTTTCCTTTTTGGATTTCCAGACCATCTGCCTTTTCCGGTAGATTTTTCTGTTTCGTACTCGTGTTTTTTCTTTTTGTAAACCATTGTTAATTTGAAGTTTTTTCGTTCTGATGATTTGCGTTTTTAATTGAATGTTCGTTTTGTTTTTTTTAGAGCTGAAGAGTAGAGAATGGCGTCGATCTTAATGAAGTTCGGGTTATTGCTATTTGTTTTTTCTCTAATTTTCTATCCGTCGGATTCTGCGGTTTCGAGCATAGATCTGGGGTCTGAATCGATTAAAGTTGCTGTTGTGAATTTGAAACCTGGACAGAGTCCAATTTCGATCGCGATCAATGAAATGTCTAAGCGTAAATCGCCGGCTTTGGTGTCTTTTCAATCGGGAACTCGTTTAATTGGCGAAGAAGCGGCTGGTCTTGTTGCGCGGTATCCTAATAAAGTGTTTTCCCAGATTAGGGACATTATTGGTAAACCCTATAAGTATACTAAAAGATTGACGGACTCATTGTACTTACCATTTGATATTGTGGAGGATTCGAGGGGTGCTGCTGGTTTCAAAACTGATGACAATGTGACTGTTTTCTCGGTTGAGGAATTGTTGGCAATGCTTTTGGCTTATGCTTCAAATTTAGCGGAGTTTCATTCGAAAGTGCAGGTGAAAGATACTGTAATATCAGTTCCACCATTCTTTGGGCAAGCAGAGAGAAGAGCGGTACTTCAAGCCGCGCAACTGGCTGGGATAAATGTACTTTCATTGATCAATGAGCATTCGGGTGCAGCGCTACAATATGGAATTGATAAGAATTTTTCCAATGAGTCGAAGCATGTTATTTTCTACGATATGGGTTCAAGCAATACTTACGCGGCGCTTGTTTATTTTTCGTCCTACAATGCGAAAGAGTACGGGAAGACTGTGTCGGTCAACCAATTTCAGGTAAATTATGCTCAACTATCGTTTTTGTAGCTTGCCATCGAATGCTTTTCAAACCATTTATGTGTTGCGCACTTGCCATAGTTTTGTCTTGGTAGATGAATTTTTTTCCTGGAAATATAAATAAGTATTGCAGTATTGTTCCGACACCATACAAAGTGATCAAGGTAGAAGACTGAACTCTGTATCAAAAGAACCGTGATGCAACGCCAGACTACTCTGTCGAGAATGGTAGATAAGTGAGACTAAAGCCAAAATGTGAATGAGTTAGGAGCTTGTTTAAGAAGCAGTTTTGCTTTTTAACCATATCTAATTTGCATGAATGATGCATGACTCTTTACAAATTAAAACTTGGTATTTTGTAGTTTATTCTTGGTGCTTAAGAAATGGAAGGTTTTTACTATCGGCACTGTTTTTATTTTTATTCTCTAAGTTGGCAACGTTCAGCTTCAGCCTTTGTTTTGCGATGGTAAAGTATTTTGTGATTTTAAAATGGTTAGTGACATGACATAGACAGTCTTTTCTGTGCCAGTAGTTTGCCTCCCTTTTTGTTCGCCCGTACATTCTTTCAATGTTAACTCATTACAGCTTATCCTTTTTAGTCTGTAATTGGCGCTGATGTAACCACCTTTTGGTGTTTGGGGTTCTCCCCTGATTTGATATATCAATGAAACGTTTGTTTACAAAAGAAAGAAAAAATTTCGATTTTTTCTTAATAAAAGTGTGGTTATTCATTAAATAAGAATAAATGTTTATGTCATGTAGCATGAAATTTTCTTGTTCATTGCATGTTTCAGACCACTATTAAGATAAATCAGTAGCCTCCCATCACTTTTTTCACTCTTTGTATTAGCTCTTTTGTGCCTTGCCATATCTTAGCAAGTTTGGCATGTTGTATAGGTGAAGGATGTTAGATGGGATCCAGAACTTGGGGGTCAGAATATGGAACTTCGACTTGTTGAATATTTTGCTGACGAGTTCAATAAACAAGTTGGGGATGGTGTGGATGTAAGAAACTATCCCAAGGCGATGGCAAAATTGAAGAAACAGGTGAAAAGAACTAAAGAAATTTTGAGTGCAAATACAGCTGCTCCAATATCAGTTGAATCTCTCTATGATGATCGGGATTTTAGGTCAGTAGAGTTCTTCATAAGGAATCTTTACATATATATTGGGCAATTTTAATGCTGTATATTCTAATGCCATAGTATAGCTTGATTTGTGGTATCATAGTTGATCATCTAAAATCTGTAGAGAAAAAGGACACTTTGGAAGAAAGTGTGAATTGCTTTGGTCTTCTGTTTTGAAGGTTTCTAGACTGCTGAAAGTTTTGTGTAAACTCACGAGCAACAATTTTTATTGTCTTTAGGTTTCTTTTACATCATAGTCGTCCCTCTTTCTTATTTACCAATTATTCATTTCATTCTTACAGTGCATCCCCAACTTGCTATCATGTCCTTGGCACTAGGATTTATGGATTACGGTTACTTTCTTCTGAGTTTCCTGGTAACCTGTTTTCTATTTCAGGAGCACCATAACACGGGAGAAGTTTGAAGAGTTGTGTGGGGATTTGTGGGAGAAATCTCTTTTACCTGTAAAAGAACTGTTAAAGCATTCAGGTTTGAAGATGGCCGATATATATGCCGTGGAGTTGATTGGAGGTGCTACACGCGTACCAAAATTGCAGGTTCGAAGTCAACTGTCTTCCTCTATAATTCAAACATTGTGTTTTGTAGTAGTTGTAGCTTTTATTCCAGTGTTTGCTTTTCATTATCATCTTGCAACCTTCCAGTGTGATGGATTTCTCAATTCTCACCCTCTACATGCTGCTGCTTTGTCGTTGTAAAGTTCTAAAAGGAACAGAACTGCGATTTATCTTTATGAAATTCTCATGTTTCCTTGCTAGATATATTTTCAGCTGAAAATTGGAACCTCTATATGCTGTGTTTGCTCAACATTTGAAGCCAATGGAAGGAAAAAAATGACACTATTCCTTTTTTTAAAAGGGACAAGGAAAAAACGCTGAATGAAAAGGATACAAATACAAAACCTTGAAAAGTGAATGAAATCACCCGTGTTAATCCAAATGTAATTTTTAAATCATAGATAAAGCTTTATGCTTAATGAAATTTTGACTTGGGATGCATTTAGTTCTATGTTCCCCTCTAGACTAGAAATTGGCTTTTTCATAATCATAGATAGTTTGGTTTTAGTCAGCTAACTCTAATTTAATTTCTTCGACTGTGTCTTTACAATTTTCTGCTAAAGTGAGAACAATTCCTTTTTTTCCCTTCTGACAGGCAAAACTCCAGGAGTTCCTTGGAAGGAAAGAGTTGGACAAACATCTGGATTCTGATGAAGCTATTGTACTTGGTGCAGCTCTCCATGCAGCAAATCTGAGTGATGGAATCAAATTGAACCGTAAGCTTGGAATGGTGGATGGTTCTCCCTATGGATTCGTTATTGAGTTAGATGGCCCTGACCTCTTAAAGGATGAGAGCAGTAGGCAAGTTCTTGTACCACGCATGAAAAAACTCCCCAGCAAGGTAAATAAATGATATCGATATACTAAATCATGAATCTTTAGTAACATTCTTAACTATTTTTCTTATTGTATGACTTTTTTTACTTGCATGTATCATAGATGTACAGATCAGTCGTCCACAATAAGGATTTTGAGGTTTCACTTGCCTATGAGAATGATCTTTTGCCACCTGGTGTTGACGTTCCCACATTTGCTCAATATGCTGTTTCTGGTTTGACGGACACTAGTGAGAAGTAAGGACTGCCAAAAATCTGAGCAACTAGCAGATCTATTTAATGAAGCTGTGAGCTCGAGCTTAATAGATAATATGCTGCATTTTATATCTCAGTGTGATTTCTTGTTTGTACTCTTTAGGTATTCAACTCGGAACTTGTCATCTCCCATCAAGGCAACATTACACTTCTCACTCAGTAGAAGTGGAATTCTGTATTTCGATCGAGCAGATGCTGTTATAGAGATATCAGAATGGGTAGATGTACCTAAGAAGAATGTTTCAGTTGAGAATTCTACAATTGCTTCGTCCAATGCAACTGTGGAGGATTCTGGAAATACATCAGAAGGAAAGAATGACACATCGATCCCTGAAAATGGTGGGGCTGATGACACATCCAACCCTAGTACAGAGGAACAAGGTGCACCTGAGCCTGCTACTGAGAAAAAGCTGAAAAAGCGAACTTTCAGAATTCCACTAAAGGTTAGTGCAGTGGCTATTGTATTGTCAATTATTAAGTTTATTAGCGATTAGACACTTTGTCTCTTGGAGTTATCTGGTACGGATTAATATATTTTTAACGCTTCCTTTTCTTGTCATTCTTTGTTTTCTTATATGATTTAAAGATCATTGAGAAGACTGTGGGGCCAGGAGTTCCTCTTTCCAAAGAATATTTTGCTGAAGCCAAAAGTAAATTAGAAGCACTGGACAAAAAGGATGCAGAGAGAAGAAGAACTGCTGAGCTTAAAAATAACTTGGAAGGTTACATATATGCTACCAAGGAGAAGGTTAGGGGTTCTTCATCATTCTTAAAATTCCTATGAGATCTTTTGAGTTCTTATTTATAAGAAGCATAAATAATATTAGTCAACTTTTATCCTATTAATTTCAATTAGAAGACTTAATGTTGTCAAAACAGGAACTAAAAAGGGGAAAAATTAGTGTTGTTAAGGCACAGTTGGGCACTCGCATGAGGTGAGAGGTGAGGCAAGGCCTTAACGCCTTGCAAGTACCCAAGGCGAGCATATTTGGTCAGGCGCTCTTGCCTTTTGCACCTTTCGGTCACCCTTGAATCAGGCTCTTGCCTTGTTCAATTGCTCAACTTTTTTTAGAAAATATCATTCTTATCCAATAGGATTTAAAGAAATAAAAGGAAGTATAAAAGTTTGTAAAGGTAGAATTAAAGAAAAATCAAATAAAGGAAGGAGAATTGAAGAAGAAAAAAAGTCAAAGTAGAAACAAAATAAATTTTATTTCTATATCTTTGTTCAAATACTTTTTTCTCAAGATTATATGAGTTAGTTTCTTTATAATCTTTTGTATTATATTTATTTATATTATTATTTATTATTTTATTAACTGCACCTCGCTTCAATCAGGTGACTAAAATGTTTGTTGCCTTAGAGTGCGCCTTGCACTTTGAAAACACTAAGAAAAATAAATCAAAGCATGAAGTACTATATCGTTCAGTTGTTGGTTGTCTGTTGTTTTGTCTAAACTATTTGCCTGCCTGAAAATTTATTGTTTAGTAATAGGTTGCTTACCTTCTCCTACTCCATCTCAGTTGATGAACTGTGCTCATTATCAATGAATATTGTTACTATGATATATACATAGTCATTATCTGCTTCCTCGTTTAGACCTTTCAAGGGTAAAAGTACTGTAATATTTATATGTTTTCATAATCAGATTTGGACCCTATTCCCTACTACTAGGCAAGAATGACACATTGTTCATTTTTTCAAAACATTTTTCTGGGTTTCCTCATCTATCCCTATTCCCTACTAGTACAGTATTTGTAGGCCACAGTGGCACGGTCTTCTCCTTTTTAGAAGTTTTCTACAACTTCTGCAGCAATACTTCTCATGCCTATATTTATTGATTTGTTGTATTCTTCATGCCAGTTTGAAACCTCCAATGAGTTGGAACAAGTTTGTACAAGCAAGGAACGTGAAGCTTTTAATGAGAAACTTGATGAGGTTAGGATCCCTTTTGATGGTATTGGGATGATGCTCATCATGAAGCTTATTTAACTACTTTTTCCTTTAGGTACAAGATTGGCTATATATGGATGGTGAAGATGCTTCTGCTACAGAATTTCAAGAACGCCTTGATATGTTAAAAGCCATTGGTGACCCAATATTCTTTAGGTACTTACGAATGACAGGAGTGCCTTTTTCTTTAGAGATTGACAGGAGTGCCTTATATGTCCGTAAATTGAATTGAGTTTAGCATCCCATTATTGGAGTGTTGTGTTACCAAGTTGGTGCAAGGAATTTGCGGATTTGATTGCAGTCTTGCGGGTAGGGATCAGACTCCAAAGTTTTACATACCGATCTTTTTTTTTTTTAATGTAGATTGAAAGAGCTCACTGCAAGACCTCAGGCTGTTGAAACAGTTCGCAAATATCTTCTTGACCTGCAAACGGTAAGCCTTTTAATTGTTAGAGAAATTATTTTAAATGACAACTTTTTAAAGTACTTATAGCAAAATCTCACAGTCCATCTACGATTAACCGCGATAGACTACTGGATCATGATAAATAAAGATAGCAGTCTATCATGGTCTATCTTAGATAGACTGTGATATTTTGTAAATATTTTAGTTCATTTTGCTATATTTGAAAAATCTCATTTTTCACTTTTGTATTTATTTAAATTTTATTTTGTATGTGTTTATATTAGATACCTAGATTAGTATAGGGTTAGATATTTAGGCGGTTACTAAGATTAGTGATTATAAATAAGAAGTTGGTGAGCAAAGAAGGGGGAGTTGTTGAGTAGATAGGTCTTGAGTAGCATTCTCAAGAGCAGGGGTCCCAAGTACCACAAACTTGGATTATATTGTAGTTCTTAGTTTCTCAATATATGAAATATACTGATTCTTGTTAGGAAGTACATGTGAAATCTTAATTAGTGGAACGTGAATGTTTCCATCAACTTTACGCTTAAGTCTTTTTTTGGGTTTCGTGTAACTTATCCCTTTTTGTCATAGGTGGAATAAATATTAAATTGTGTGCATTCTTCTCAGATACAGGGTTACAATAGTATATAACGAATTCCTATTTTTTCCATTATGTTTATTCCTTAAAAAAGTTATGACCCCTTTTTTAGAAGTTTAAGAAAATCATCCAACAATATAACTTACTGTTCTCCTGTGAAAACTTTATGTGAAGATATCCAACTAGAATTAATTAGATTTGGAGTATTATTACACTTCTTATCCACATCACTTTTAATAGTAAAGTTATCTCTTGGTGTTACTGTCATCCTAGTTTGTGTCATTTGACAAGTATTCTGTTATGATGATTAGGGTTCCTGTGATGTCTTTGCTTGCAAATCATAGTATAATTGTTTCAGTTTCTTTACCCTTTTTCCACCCTTTCTTCTTTGAACTGTGGAGGCTGAAAGGTTTTGGTTGATCAAGCTTGAGGAGGGTTATTGTGTTTACTTTATTTAGAAACCTTCCATTTCATCCCCAGTTATTTTACTTTTTGTGTGTGTTTTGAAGGATTCAAATCACTTGTGTTAATGCCCTATGCTTCTTAGCGGTGGTGTAGTATCTGTATAGCTCGAAGCTGAAGTTTGAATTGCCATGATGCAGGAATTTGTATTAGGTTCCTTTTTTTAGGATAAAGGTCGATTTCCTTGTCAAGTTGGTTTAATTGTTGTGTGAATTCATGGTTAGAAAGAAAATGAGAAGTTTTTAGGTTTTGATAATTTGTAACTTACATGTGAAGAAATTTGAGGTCTACTGCATTTTAACGCTTCTCCTTTTGGATTCATTCCTCTGATCTATTGCACTTCTTTTTTTCTCTCTTTCTTTCTTTTCTCTCTCATTTCTTTTTCTTCTTCTTTTTATTTTTTTAAATTTTTTAATTTCAAATTCGACCTTCTGTTTGATTACTAACAACTGAGGGTCTTCAATGTAATGTAGTCCTTTTTTTGGGTGCTTAACCCTTGAAAATTGGTTTCTTTAAAAAAATTAACAAGAAATTCACCTTTTGGCCTTCTTGAGCAATTTCAGATCATACAAAATTGGGAGACCAAGAAACCTTGGGTTCCAAAAGAAAGAATACAGGAGGTAAGGTTTTGCATTGTGTTGTTTCCTTTTGTATTTTAGTATTTATGAGTTATTGATTTTGAATTGCTCCCTTTTGATTCATAATGTTTTGAGAAATTTTCTGTGTGGCTTGTCTAGGTAAAAAGTGAAAGTGACAAGTTCAAGATCTGGTTGAATGAGAAGGAAGCTGAACAGAAGAAGTAAGTAATCTCTTAATTCTCAATGTCTAGTTTCTTTCATCCACCTGGTTTCAGTCTTATGTTATTTTGTCTGTGCATGTATTCTCTTGGTATCCTGGTATGTTCATCACTGCTACCGTTGATTTATTTCTGTTGGTTGGTTCTACCCTGTTAATCAATTTGTCCTGAATCGAGTGATCTTTTCCATACAAACGAACTTTGTTAAAATAATACACAATTGGATGGGCCTCTTTTACTGGCTTCCTTCCAGACATTCGTCTGTTGACTGAAACAAAGTCCATATACTTCTAAATTAATTCTATTAATGTAGAAAACTATTATTTGTGGGTGTCAAGATTCTTAATCTCACCTCTTAATATGAGGAGTTTACTTGGGTTTCAGATTCTTTGACTAGTTTTACATTGAACAAAAAATATGAATTTTCGTTTGGACTTTATGTCCCTGAAAATTTGATGCTATTCAGTGTTATTATCATTCCAACATGATGCCTTCTATATTTATCATTTATAAGCTTGAACAGTATTCCCCAACATATTGCCTATCAGTTCTCTTTTGACTTGATGCGTAATGTTTTCCTGAAGTTCGTAATAAGATCATTATTCTTTTTGTGATTTTTGAACTAGCAAAATTAGTTCAATCAGTCGTGCCTTTGATCTGGTTTGGTGATTATCATAGTTTGAATCCTCTTCCTTTGTACCCTTGTATTTTTCTAAAAAAAAAATATTAAAAGAAAAAAGAAATCCCCTAGCAAAACTCGGTTCTTTTCCAACCTTTTTCTTAAAAGGGAAGTTGTTTTAAATGACAATACTTACAGATATAGCAAAATATCATTTGCTATTTTGCAATACTTGTAAATATTTTCTTTTTGCTATATTTGAAAACAACCCTTTTTTAAAATTATATTACCACATTTTCCTTGCAAAATGGTCCTAATTAATTTTAAACTTTCCAGTGTCCACTTTTATTTCATTTAAAACTATTATTTGCTTTCGATCATCATCAAATTGAATAGTATTTAGAGTTTATTAGATTATTTTACGAACCCGTCCTCCTACTACTACTACAAAATGGCCCAAGTGTACTAAAGTGTTCTCTCTTGTGTAGGAATTCGGCATCTAGCCCACCAGTATTTACATCCGAAGACGTATACTCGAAGGCTTTTAACATTCAAGAAAAGGTATTGTACTGCTCTCAATTTGAATCTCATAAACAATCCCACAACTGTTGATTCAATGTATAGATAATGTGATAGCTGCCCTGGTAACTATCAAATAACATGCTAACATTATACCATTTTCCAGTACTACTGCTATATAACTAATATCTATATACTTACAGGTTACTAGCATCGATAAGATTCCCAAACCAAAGCCCAAGATCGAGAAACCTGTGAACGAATCAGCTAGCAGCAAAGAAGATGAGAAAAGCTCAGATTCAACAACAGATAAGAGTTCAACCAAAGGTGACGAATCGGTGAAGGACTCAGAGAGCCCAGCAAGTGAAAGTGCCGAGTCAGAGTCCGAATCCCAACCTGAATTGAACGAGCACGATGAGTTATAGATTAATAAATGATAGGTGATTAGTTTCAAGTTTTGAGTTCCTGCGTCCTAAATTCTAGATAGAGTTGAGAGATCCTTAGAGAGGAAGATAGAGAATGCAAAAGTGAGAGCAGTTGTTGCCATAATACTTATTTGTGTAACAAAAGACACTCCATTCTATGCCCACTTTCACTAAAACGTAGCTCTTAGCTTATACGTCAACAACTTTGCTAGTTTTGATCATTTGCTTTTTACAAACACCAGAAATTTTGTTTAGTCTAATCATGTATTAAATATCAATGATATTAAGGGGATTAAAAAACATGTACATTTCATTTTTGTTTTTGTTTCTGTTTTTCCTTTTCACTAACCTTTCTGTTGAATTTCTTTTGGAGAATGATTTGTTTTTATTATTGTGAAGGGAAGTATTTTTTTGTAGTTGAAATGATTCTAGTTTAGCACATTCTTTTCCTTGGGGTTGGAGGTTCAAAATTTTATTCTGTATTTATTTAGTTAAAAAAAAAAAAGAAGGAAAAGATGTTCATTTTGTCAATTTCTTATATAAAGATATATAACACACATACAACATTGTATGAAACTGAAACTGTTTCAAAAGTAGATGGAAAGATCATTTTGTGAGGATGGATCGATACAATGATTAGTAAAAGTAGAATGTAGAGAATTGTGAGTATATGTAGAAAGGTACAAGTGAGGAACAATGTCTTCATGGAGAGTGATAAGTGAGGTTGTAGAGTAGCTAGGAGGGTAGAATATGTGTAAAGGTATTTTGATGGTGGCTATTAAAAAACATGGAAGGTTTGAAAGAGTATAAACACATCTAGACTTACTTTTATTACTACGAAAGAGTCGAACATACAACAAAGTCATGAGAATTTTATAAGCCTCAAAAGAATGCATAAAGAGACCTGTAAGAAAAATGCATTTAAGAGTAAAATAATATAATATCGATAAAAGTTAGAAGAATAAATAAAAAGATCGACAATTGTAGTTTCGGTCAATCTATATGTTAGTTGAAGTACACATGTCTAAGATTTAATTATTTGTTACATCCTATTCAACATTTATATCCTACTTCTAATATTTATCAATTTTCGTTCATTCTTCATAGTTCACTTATTTCCTAATTCTTTTTCTTTTATAAAAAATATAATGAATGATCATCGGTCGATCAAAGTTGATCTTTTAACCAAATCGACTATGTTCTATTTAGTAAATGTTCAAACTGACTTTGACCATCATTGCATAAGTGTCAATCGAATCGGTTTGATATTAAGTAAAATTGTTTGAAATTTAAACTTTTTCAAACCAACACCAACTATCATTCTCGAATCAACTGACTTTGGTTTGGTTGGTTTAATTTTTCGATCTATCATCCTCGTCCCTACCGAATACGATTGAAAACAAGATTTTCTAATAGTTTCCAAATTCAATCCCCCTCCCCCTCCCCCTCCTCCAAACTATATACTTACAATCTCGTTTCAAACGTAACTACAATATTCTTTTTAACACTCTTTTTCAGCTAAAGACCCACTCATGTTTTCTTCATTTTAATATGAAAATAATAAAATGGTAATCTTTTAAATAATTTCAATGGTTAAAGGTCGCAATAAATCATTTAATTGATAGGTAAAATATATTATTAAATGAAAATGTTGATCGAATAATAGTTTTGAAATAAGATATATGTTAGTGTTCCAGATGAAGGTGAAAAATAATAATAATCAAATAGAATACTTAAAATTATATATTTTTAAGGAAAGACAGAAAATACCTACGAGCAAAGCTGCAAATCACTACAACAAATATATACAGACACACGAGCGATGAGCAGCTGCACATTCAATTATAATATTTTTCCAAAACTATACTAAAAAATTAAGAGGATTTGATACATATATATATATATATATAATTCTTCTAATCTTTTTCAGTTCGTGTGTATAAATACCTATGCTTAGATCTTATATATTCTGTTTCGACGAGTCTGCGAGCTACAAAACAATCTTTTTGTAGTGAAGAACTACAAGGCATTGCTGTGTTAGCTTCCTTTCCAAGATTTCATACACATGAAATCAAGAGGAAGTCGATATAAGGGGATGCGGACGATGGTATTCCTCCATTACTTTAGAAAATTGAAAGCCAATGTTTTCTTCTAGGCGTTCTTGTAGGAAGATCTGCATGAAGATTTAATGGAAGAAATCTTAGCCACTCGAGAGAGAAAAGTTAATGGAGTAGGAAACAATCAGGTTAATCTAATTGTGTATATCAATTATCACCTCCACTGGCATACAATGAATTGTAATGCACTTCACACCAAAAGCTCAGCCAAAGTTCTGTCCACATGAAAGGATTGCCAAAATTAGATCAGTAACAAATTTAGATGAAAACTACGAGCTAGAGGGTTTGGAATACGGATAATGACTTGATTGATACTCTAAATTGTGATGGAGATATTTTTGTCCAGAAGTAAGAATATGACAAAAATTCAGGTATGGTGGTAATGTTCTTGGTTCAACTTTCAAGTGTGTTCGATGCTGTCCATCTAGTTTTCAATAGGAGTCCTGCTGTCTATATGATTACTTCAGTTGAAAATGTTGAGTAATTAGCAGTAAGCGCAATATTTCTTTTAATATCGTTCCATGAAATAACAATCTGATCTACGTTTAAAAATATTTTAAAATAAACAAGAGAGAGCGACACTTTAACAGGGTTTCAGATTCAATTAGCTTCCTGATCAATGGGTAATGTATGAGGCCGTGAAGATTAAAAATACATGAGCTCAATCATAATAATTAAACAGATATGCAATTGAAATCTTTACCTTTGTGGGGACTATTGTCTTTGGGAAGGATCTCGATATAACAGGTATCCCGGAAAGATGTGACTAAGCAAATTTTTGCACCAAACTACAAATTAACAAAAGCAATAGTCACAAAATAGACAATAGTAAGAGAATATTACAACAACAGAACCAATATGGCATACACACGAACTGCTAAGAACAATATAAATGATAGAAGACAGGGAAATTATTATCAAAAAGAGTTCCATTACATTGCAGGTATAAGACCACAAGATATCAATGCAAACAACGGTTACAATTTGACCCGTGCTGCATCCATACACTCGTTCATCGATCAAAACATCTCCATGAAAACCCAGAAAACAATAGAATTTCAACTTGGAATTATTGCTTCTGCTTTCTCTTCTCTCAGGAGTGTTTGGAGAAAAGAGTGGAGATAGGAAGTTTGTGGAGTGGCAAAGTTCTGGAATCCATAGTGTAAAGAGTTAAATAAAAATGTTTGCAAGTCATGGGCCCACAAACTCCTTGGACCAAACCATGAGGGGACTCCTCCCAACTCCAACTCTTTGGACCAACACCCCTTAGTTTTTCTTTGAAATATCACCAAATTGCAATATATGTTTCTTGTTTGTATGAAAAGAGATTTTTATTATTTTATTCCAAAAATGAAAACAAAATGATGATATATCATATATTCATATATTTATGTTTGGGCACTTGCATGAGTAAACAACAGCAGAGGAGATCCATCAAGCAAGATATGTGGGAAGGTTTCTGAGGCAGCATTTGAAGGAACACTACATGTCCTCTGGAAGTAGCGTGGGGAATTAGAAAATTTAAAGTTCATGAAAGAACACACAAGTACACAACGCGCACACATACAAATTCTTTATTTTTTAAAAAAATAATGGAAGAAAAGAAAGAAAGAAAGAGAGAAAGGGGGAAAAAAAGGAAGATTCACCGAACATTAGTCAAGATCAACTTTAATTGCATTGAAACTCATCATGGAGAATACGAAATGAACTTCCAGTGAAACAAAGATGACATACGAGGTTATAAATATTAGAAACTTAGGTATTGGCAAAGGGACTGTATAAAAATTCATGTGTATCTTTCAATCGAAACTCCTAGTAGTCCAAGAAGAATTCATAGAAAAGAGTTTCACAGCAGTCACACAAGAATAAGCATTCAACATACTCTGTCTGCAGCTGCTTGCAGAGTAACGTGATCTCCCCATTCACCTGATCTAGTGAGATGCAAAATTGTTTTAGAATTTGAAGAAGCAGTTAGTCAATTCATAAGACAAGCTAAGCCATCTTGAAAGGGGGGAAGTCAATAAGCGTAGTCACAGATAACTAACTTTTTCATCTTCTTGAGGTAGGTTTTGTACTTCATTGGAACATAGCCTTCATATAGTTTTCTGAATTTCTTTAACTGGCGTGGGAGGAAACGAAGAAATTATGCAATAAGAAACATGTGGCAAGTGGATTTTCAAGTTCTTTACCATAAGTGAAGCGAAACTAGAATAAAGCATGAAATGGGGGAAAAAGGTGATACAAGCAATGGGGGAAGGGGGTGGTATTGAAAGCTTAATGCTATGCTTCATGAAGCGCAATACTGGTCTGAATGGGCAAGAACAATGTTCAATAAAATTTACTGCACGAATTTGGTATAAAGTAACAGTACCACAGACAAAACTCAGCTAAAAACTGGATAGTGAAGCAAGGGAATTAGTAACAGAAAGCCAGTAACTTTTCTCTTTTCAGTTTCATGCTAAGTTTGTAAAAATAATTTGCTAATGGTGGCTTCATTTCCTCGCACAAACTTCGAGTCTCGATTATTCTTGCATGCTTTTTAGAACCCGAGCTTATAAAATATCATTATGAGATTAATTAATAAAAATTTTAACTCAACCTCAAGATGTTTAAATTTTAAATTTTACCCAAGGTAATATTAAGAAAACTATTGTGCTGGATATAAAGAAAGATTCAAACACAATTGAAAATTTCCAGACCTTCATTACAGTCAATCCCTTGGGCCTCAATAATTGTTTATAAAATTCTATATACATTTATTTTAACCAACATTCATCAAGCAATCTATGACCAAGCAGCAGTGATAGAACACCTTAAATGATTAGAAGAGTTTAATTTACAACACCTGTTTGATAACTGCCTTTCTTACATGCTTGTGGTAATCAGGATTTCGAAATAATTGATCTGCTAATGCCCGAAACTATTAATACATTAAAAAGATACGTTATTTGATACATCATGAGATGAATAAACAATAAAAGGCAGGATAACTATCAATTTCAATACAAAAAAATATTGACTAGAACTCATTAAAACCTGGCAATTCCCATCACCTTCCATCTGTAGCTCCGCTAAACCATATGTGACAAGTCTGTTAAAAAAAAAAGGACTCACTATGATCAATCAAAGCTACATTGTACACACACCAAAGAACAAAGCACAGTAAGTCAAAAGTTGAATGTCAATTCTTTGGCCAATGTAATTAATAACTAGGCTTATTTTTTAGCATTTGACTGTTCTAGAAGTTAATTTCCCTGGATGTAGCACCAGATATATAATCAATCGTACCTTCCTGACAGCCGTTCATGGTCTAAGGTTGCATCATTCACGTTTGGTATCTCCCCATTAACCCGAGGAGTATGCTGCCATGATAATAATGAATCAGCACTTGTAATAATGAAAATCTTCCAGAATTTTGCAAATTTGAGAAAGACAAGCATTGCTTTTTCCCCCATTATAAACTAAAGTGGAGATGAATAATTATATAATTACAGGGCCATGCAATCGATGCCTGTAGTATCACAACCGATGCCTGTAGTATCATAATAAGAAAAAATACAACACAGAAGGCAATCAAATTATAAAACTGTAAAAGATCTGCAACCCAACCTACAGATACAGTTGCAATATTAAAATAATATTTATATAATCTTAGGATAAGTGGCAATGCTTATGATACACAGTTACACCACAACAATGAAATCTCAGGTACAAGAAATCCTAGTGCCACCACTCCAAGCATGGTGGTGATCTTATACTCAAGAACATAGAGAACTTCAAAAAGCTTGACCTCACTATGGGATTTCCCCAACCGAAAAGAATATGAAAAGCTATCAAAAACAATCCACAAGTTTTCATTCCCTTGCAAGTATTAATACTTATGACCTAAAAGGTCCTTTTTGCTCGGCATGATAGAGGAAAACAGACTCATCAATATCAATAACATTGTATCCTCATTCCTTGAAGTTCATCGTTTTAATTGCTATAGGAAGGTCACATGTGTTCAATTTGTGATAGTTTTCTTTTGCTTTCGTGTTTTAAGGAAAACAATGGAGTCCTACAAGAAAGAAAAGTCTAGAGCGTATCTCTTTTGCGGTGTAAATATTACGTCCCTTGGAATAGTTGCAGTTTGAATTCCCTTTGGCTACTCAAAAGAGTTTTTTTTCCCAACTTTCTAGGCTTGGAGTTTGCGAACCTACCTTCCTTTTTTTGCAAGTCTATACTATCAATGAAATTGTTTTTCAATATTATTATTATTATTATTTCTAAAACAACAAGTCTTGAGTATGACAATCAATGACCTACTAACTTCCAAGTTTGAGAACAGTTCACCCGATTAGTTAATTACCTAACTAAAACCGGTAGAACCTTTCATTCACAACATAGATAACAAGACCAATTAATGTAGCAATTAACAAAGTGGAAAGAAGTTAGTACAGGGATGGAATCCAGATGAGAGAGTCTCTTCCCGAGCTTGTTATCAAACTTCAAGTTTTCTTCCTCTGCCAAGATTCTGGCAATTGTATGATCATCCTCAGTGTCCTGAAAGCTGCTATTCAAACTTGAGCTCGAGCTTACACTTACGTTGCTGTAGTTATCAGTCATATTACCTTGACAGCCTGCTAGAGAATATGAGAAAATAATGTAGATTAGAGAAATAAACCAAGTAAAACTTATCCAACCTCATCATAAGTTGATTATGAAAAGTAATAGCGTTTCTTTTCTTTTCTTTTTGTAGAGAACAATCGTATTGAAACTCTAACAAAAGAGAAAGGGGTGGAAATTTAATCCAACCTATTAGGTAAAGAGATGAGATCAGAAGCTCTCCACAAGGATGGATCCATAAATTTTCATAGCAATGGACAGAATTTACAATTTTTCATGTTTAATAACTTCAAATCTTAATGTTTTTTTTATACCATTTTCTTAACCTAAAAAGATGGAAGGTGCTCAATCTAAAATAATTTAGTAGTGGAAGACCAAAGACATTATCAAATCCCAGGCATTATCAATCCCCCAAGTTAATTAAAATTCAAAGTCCCAACTTTCTCAAACTACCACAAAAATGGAAACTGGAAACGACCGAAGTCATCCAGATGATTCAATTCAAGTAATATCACAAATTATTTAAAGAAACGACTTAAAAGTTGATACGTCAAACAGATTCCTCTACTTGAAAACATTTTCTCTGCAAATACTGTAAGCAATTTAAAAATGAAGAGTACCCATCTGGAAATCAAACTTCACTTCTGATATCAGTTGTCAAGCAACGAGATAGATCAAAAGAGAAATTGAAATTGCACCTTAAAAGTCTTACAACAGTTATAAATCCAATAACAGTAGATCGAATGCACAACAAATTTCACCATTCTAAAATGCGACAAAATTTCCTCACCAATCAGAACAAGCTAACGACAACAATTAAAACTAGATCATAAACAAAATCAAAATAACTCAACCTAGGGTTACTGGAGAACACCTAAAATGGAAATCGGAAGCAATTCAAGTAAGATCGAGTCGGTTTGCTGCTGAGAGAAAATCAATGGGGTTCTTCAAACCTCACACTCTGGCGATGAATTATCACACACACAAAAAGAAAAGAAAACAACCAAAATCAAATCTCGATTAACCCTGCAACTTCACATGAATTGAGCAACGAAAAAACGGAACGATCGAATTCTCGAGTTTGTGTTCAATCCTTGAGCGGCACCCAAATAGAGCTTAGCCCAAGCTTAAGCTCGAAGAAAATGAGACAGAGAAATTTTGCTAATTTGGATAAGTCTGCTTTATATATATGTGTGTACGTAACCAAAGTACATTTGTACCATTAATACATTAATTAAACGTTATAAAACTTAGAACATAATTTTTGTTTTCAAATTTTACTTTTTTTTCTTCTCATTTAATCCAATAGATTTTAAAATATTCTGTTTTAGTCTCTCACAACTTCATAAATATTCTAAGTTTATGTTATTTTTAAAAATATTTGGATCAGTTTATGCTCGGCTTGAAATTGGATATAAGATCTATGAATTGAACCAATTCATTTTTAAATCCTTTATTAAACCCATGTCCCTAACTTAATATCTAAGTCAATAATCGTGATGGTTATGTCAATTATTTGAAATTGTCTCGTACTCTTAATATATAAAGCATTTTGTGTTGATATCAAAATTTCAAGGGAGAAAAATGTATGACATGACAATCATTATAGTAGATTTGTTTTATAGTGGAAGAGTGTGACCCGCAAAATTGAATGTGCATAGATGTGCTGTCTGTCACACATTCTGATACTGAAGTCATAGAGTAAATCAATGATGCTTTAGGGTGGAATTTGTGAATGGAGAATAGACTTAGCTCTCTTTGGTACTATCATGATGTATTTATATAATAATGGTTGATCTATGTTATCCCAATACAGTTTCAAAATTGCGTTAAAAGATAATTCTTTAACTCACCGAGTCGAGGAGAATATCTTGTTCTTGTTTGGGTGGCCGAGGTCGAGCACCTTCTCCTAAACTTATTTTATTCTTAAGTTGATGCTTTGTACCGAGGCATGCACATCATATGTTCTCGTACCTACTTTGCTAGGCTTCATTCTCATAAATTTTAGGAAAATTGCTAGCATTTTCACAATATAATATAGCAAATACCTAAATTGTTTTAGAATTTTGTAAATATGGTAAAATTTTCAATTATAAAAATATTTTTCATCTTAAATTTATTATTTTTCCTAAACTAACATTCAATAACTTATTTACCTTTCTCTTTTCAATCTACTGCTAATTATTTATTTATTCTCTATTTTTAAGGTCATGATTATTTATTTGTTCTTTATTTGATTTTAGAATATCAATAATACAATAATTGTAATATGAAATATAATGGTTGTTGATCAAAGTAATTTAACTTCATTTGTGATTTATTTATTTTTACTTTATTCGATGTGTGTTTTGAGTTCAATCTGATTTCAAATGATTTTGTTTTATATTTCTACATTGATTTTGTTTTGGTTTTATTTTTTTATCAATTTTATATATCAATGTTGTGATATACTTACTACGTAATTTTTTATTTTTTAAAAATTTTATGCAGTTCATTATAGTATTATTAAGTATATAAATGATATAACTTAATGTATCATTATCAAGTATATCAACAATATATTGTTAAAGCATATCAGTAAAATAAATTATTATCAAATATATGAATCAAATTTACAAGAGTATATCAAGTGTATAAGTAGGACTTCAAGCATATCAAGTGTATTTAATCAAATGTATAAGTAAGAATACTAAATGTATTTGCAGTGCACCGGGTGTATCAAACATTTTATGTACATCAAACGTATCAGATTTACTGAGCGTATCAATGAAGCATAATAAATTTATTAGTAGTATATCAAGTGTATCAAACTTATAAGTGAATACTTTAAGTGTATCAAACTAATCAAGTGTATCAAGACCTAAAGGGTATCAAGTGTATCAAAAAGAATAAAGTGTAACGAGAAGTATTATTATGTGTATCAAGATGTTTCAAGTGTGTATGTAAAGGTATCGAATGTATCAAAGAGTATCTGGTGCATCAAGTGTATTTATCGAATATATCAGGTGTATAAGAGATATTAGGTGTATCAGACGTGTATAAGGTGTATCAAATGTATATCAGTAACAATAGCATTTATAATATTTTACCTCTTGATCATCAGGGAACTGAGGTTTGTTTTTACCATTTTCGCAAATAACTGTGTATGTATCTATTAACTTAATTATTATAATTTGTTTTGTCATTGTTTGGAGTGTTTCTGAATTTTAAGTTCTATCGGTTTACTTTTTGCTTCAAATTAAACCAAATCATATTGATTTCTATTGACTGTTAGCTCGAATTTATTCTCACTGTTAATATAATCAAACAAATTTGTTTCTTTCTTTTTAATATAATATATATATATGTATATATATAAACCAACTTACAAAGTTACAATAATTTATAGGACAGAATGTCCAACTTTAGATGTTTGTAAGATTGATCTCATTAATGAAGGTTGTGAAATTAGAGTTGACTCTACAATTGGCCTCTTCTCCCATTATTCTCTCATGAAGTTTCATAAATCTCCCCTTCATCTCTCCATCCTCCATCACTTTCCTCATACCTTCTTCAACCTCTTTCTCTCCAAACCCATTCAACCTAACCCCAATTCTCCACACTTTAACTACATACCCACAGTTCAGAAATTGGTCACCGGCCACCGGAAAACAAAGCAGTCGCTTTCCATATTGAATTGCTTCCATGATCGAATTCCACCCGCAGTGAGTTAGATAACAACCAACTGCTCTGTGCTTCAAAATCTCTATTTGAGGAGCCCATGAAACCAACCTCCCATAACTTTGAATCTACATATATGATGATATTATTATTATTAAATGTATTAAAATTAATTTATATGCTTGCTTGTACCTTCAATATGATCAGGAAATATAATGGTACCTTTTGCTGGAATCCAATTGGCAAACCATCTCGCCAGTTGTTTTTGAGAACCCAAATGAATGGGTTCTTTAAGCCCAAAAGCGTCATGGCTAAGCTCCTCACTTTCGATTCGTTAATGGGGCTGACCCAACTCCCAAACGAGATGTAAATTACTGAATTGGGCCTCTGTTTCTCCAGCCACTTCACACACCCGTCGTCTTCTTCCCAGAATGTCGGCGTTTTTGCAGGATTCGAGTGCCGGCTCAGAGGTCCGACGAGGAACACGGAGGCGGCGGAGCTTTTAGTGATCAATTTCTGAAGAGGGAGTAGTTCTTCTGGGAAGGAATTAACCAAAAGGCAATGAACGGATCTGGCTCTAGCCATGGTTCTTTTCCAGAATTTGAACCTGCCTTTTATTGCCGACGACGTTCCGACCAGCCACGGTAGTTCTTCCGCCGACAACAGCGGCTGGCTCGGAACGCACCGTTTTGATCCTTCTTCTGGACATCCTGTCATATCCATTTCCAAACTTTTTTTACTTTAATTTTTGTAATATTTTTATTTCATTCCCTTTAACCTTCAAATTATCTTACAATTTTATTTTTTAATGTTCGTGAGAAAATCATGCATTTAATGATGATGGATGATATAAGCTTTATCTACTTAAAATATTTTAAATAAGTATATGTTGTTAGTGACTAATTGATTATATTATTTTTTTTTGTATGAAAGAAAGAAAAATTCTATACTTAGTTTGACTAAGCATTTATTTTTTGCTTTTTTTAATAATTTTTTTTGAAGTTTATTGTTAGACAGTACTAAATATGTTTTTTTTTTCTAATTTAAGATATTATTTATCACATCAATTTATATTATATATATTTTCATATTTAAAATCATCTTGTTTGACTACATTTTTAGAATAAAATAGGAATGAAACTTTCAAAAGTGTATTTGTTTTTAGTAAATAAAGTATTCCTTACAAGTTATTTGATTAAAAGTTAAAATCTAAGAGATTTTTTTTAAGAGAGAGATTGCAAATCTATCATGATTAAACTTTAATTATAATTATAAAAAAAATGAGAGAAGAATATGGTTAACCAATCATGAGTGATTTTCAATCTATAATAAAAATATACTATGTACTGTACTAAGAAAATAAGATGCTATATATATATATTCATTTCATTAAAATTGGCTGGATTTCAAAAACAAAACAAAACTACAAAAAGAGTGTTAACCTGTATCAGAAGAAATGAAGTTGTTTTGAATCATTTCGGGAATAGTTGACATTAATTTATAGGTGGCAAACATGGCTGGCCAAAACCCGACCACAGTTACTCCAAATTCATTTCCAACTTCAATAGCCGAAGAAGCAAGTAAGTCGACCACCATACAAACAACTCCAGTACCACCACTGCTTTCTTTAGAATTATGCTCACTCAAAACTTGTCTAAGACAAACTGGCATGGTGGTTTCTATGGCAGCCTCAATAGTGAAGAAGTCACGTGGCATGTTATCGTCGAGGCCATCTGACATGGAAACAAAGATAATTCCATCGGAAGACGAAACTTGCGATGAAATATGACAATGGATGTAACTAGGAGTGAGAAAGATAGGAAGAAAACCACGACGATGAAAGACAGCGGCAAGCATGAGCATAGGAGTGACATGACCTTGAGCTGGATATGGAACCAATATGACCTTTGGCTTTTTTAAGGCATATTTCATGTCTCACCCTTTGGGTATCTCTATCCAAATTTTGTGGTGATTTATTTTTGTGAAGCACAATTAGAACTCCATCAAAATGTCCATATATATAGACTTGGGATGGGATGGGGTAGGGTTGTGAACCAACATGTGGAATATACTTTCTTTCTTTTTTTTAATTTCTAATTTATGATGGAAATTTAAAAATAGTTTTTCTTTTGAATTAATGATGGATACTTTTAATTGAAAAGACCAATATGAGATAGAATTTACTAAATTTCCATTATAATAATGCAAAGCTTCCAACTAAACTTTCTCTTTTCTTTCCATTTTTTTTATGTATATCTCTTATCACTTTATAAAAGCAAACAATTGGATAATCATTACTTTTTTATTTTTAAAAAGATAGTACTTATAATAGTTACTAGTCTAAAATTAAAACAAGATGTTTGAGAACAGAAATCAATGAATACCAATTCAAAGAGGTTGGATTTTTTTAAAAAAAAAAATTTAGTTGATTAACCAAGTAGAGGATAGAAATCTGATGTTTTGAATTGATTGTTGATCTCTTCAACCTTTATATACATGTTTTATTTTATTTTATCTTTTACTTTTTTTAGAAGTTTTCCAACTAGAAATTATTTTAAATACAATTTTTTAAAAAATATTTATAGAGATAGTATAATAGATGTGATAAGCATAATAACTACTACTTTTATATATTGATATCAATAGACACAAACAATACTAATAACAAATTTGTGGTGGTCGAAAATTCTATCCTTCCATTATATTTATATATATATAACTCTATGTATACAACATTTATTCATGGTTTTTGTCATAAAAAGGAAATATTTTAGAATGTTCTATAATTTATTTATTTTATAAAATAATATCAAATATATCATTTGGATTTGGTTGATTGAAATGAATTATTTAATAATATTGAAAGGGATCTTTTAAAAAATATAAAAAATTATTAAAAAAAAAAAGGAAAAACTCACACGCCCAACATTGAGAAAACAAAAGATGTGTCATGCAATTAATTTACATTAATTTACCTCCAATGCGTAACATATTTGAAAAATGAATTTAAATTTGTCTATTCTTTCGATAGTTTAGATTTTACAATTTTATTTGTACTCGATCGTTTAGATTAGATTTGTGTAGTTAAATCTAAACGATTTTTTTTATAAACGATAGTTTATATTTATATTTGATGTTTAAATTTAGGTAGTAAAATCTTAACGACTTTTTTTGGTAATTTGGTATATATAAGCCATCCTTTATATTTGTAATACAAAATTGATTTTTGAAATGGTTGTACAAATATTTGATAGTAATAAAGAGAACAAACAAATAAATTACTTGTTTTTATTATATATATTTAGTTTTAAATTGTACATACATGAATTTGTTGTATATTTAAAACAAATTTGAAAAACAGAAATAATACAAAAGCACGTAAAAACAATAAATTACTATAAACTCACCCATTGGTGTGGGCTTCAAAAATTGAAAAAATAAAACTAAATACAAAAATATAAATGAGTCAACTACTACACATTCTTCGCATCAGATTTTTGAAGAAATTTGATTTGTGGAGTTGATATTGTATTTTTGTTGATTTGATGCGATGTGGTTTAATTTCTAGAATTTGATCTTTTGATTTTATGTCGACTGGATGCTTACGCTTGATTTGGAGAAAGCGGAGCGCGTGATTTTCTTGAAATTGGAGTCTGAAGTCGGAGTCTTGGAAGAAAGTTTCTATTTTCAAATGAGTTTCAATCTTTGAAGATGGTCGGCTTCAAGAGTTAGGGAGTCTTCTATTTATAGAGTTATCTTATGGGCTTTATGGACTTGAGCCTAGTTGGTTCATGAACTAAACTCATTTGCTCAACCACATGAATTTGAGTTATATTTAGCATTTGGACTCAATTAAGCTTTTTTTTCTTTTTTGGCTTAATTGAACTTAGTCCAAATAAAGAATATTTGATTGAACCAAAATAATTAACTTGATCAAACGATGAGAACATGTGACATTACTGGAATTTGACAAATTTATGTTTTCGATTTTTAATTTGGGACAAATGTCAATTTTAATTAGTCCTACATTCAATTATTTGCGTTTTTCATCATTGATTTAATAAATGATGTGACAATTTGTGATTGGTCTCAAAATTTCTTATTCAACACACATCTTTAAGAGTAAATTGTTTGAACCCGTAACAATTTTTTTGAACCTCAAAAGCTAGGTTTATCAGCCACCTCCTCAGTATGTAAGGAAGAATAGGTGAATTGTACGAAACAATTATAAAATGACGTATAAAAGTTAGTATAGTAATATCATCATCATGAAAAAAAGAGAGAAAAAGATAATATACAATCAAATGCAATATCTTGTGTTAACATTTCATCTTTCGTGTTAGACCTACGAGTGAAATACATAACTATAAATTTTTAAGATAATGTCTGCTTCTAAACAACATATATATTGAGAAACATTCAAAAAATCATAATGCTAGAGAAAAATCTAAAAAATGAAAGGAAAAAAAAACATGAGAGTGAAGTTAGAAAAATTAAATTAATAAATTCACAAAAAGGAAATGAAGATTTTGCAAAAAAAAAAAAAAAAAGAAAATTTGATTAATTATTTAGGAAACAAAACTAAGAAAAAATGTGTAAATATTTTGTAAAATGTTTTATTTATTTTATAAAATTTTTTAAAAAATTAATTATCTATTTAATTTAGCTAAAGAAAATTTATTATCTATTTAATTTAGTCAAGTGAAATATTAATATACAAAAAAACTGTTAAACGAGAAAAAAAATAGAAAAATTCCAATAGACGACTATTTTAGCAATAATAATTAAGGATATAGCAACATTTTAAAAAAATTGCAAATATAGCAAAAGTATCACTGATAGACTTCATATGATATATCAGTTATAGACCAATATTTGCAACATGGTCTACCAGTAATAGACTTATATCATTGATAGAATTTGATAAATTTTGCTATATTTGTAAATTTTTTAAAATTGTGCTATATACTTAATTAATTTGAATTTAAGTACTAAATTTGCAACTATCCCAAAAAAATATAATTCGAAAGTATTAAAAAAAAACGAAACTATTTACAAAATATAGTAAAAGAAAATTAATTTTACTATATTCGATAAAATTTTAATATTTTGTTATTTTTTAAAATGTTTCATTTAACATTATCCAAATTTAATCTTTCAGAAAGGATATGAACAAATTATTTATCTATATACTATAAAAAACACATAAAAAAAATATGAGATTTGACGAACTATTTACGATTTATAATAAAATTTTAATTCAAGTTTAAATTAACAATTTTATACTATGGAAGTATTTTCCATTTTCTTCTATGTAAAATTTTCTTTTTTTGGCTAACTAGTTAACTTTAATTTTAACCAAAATATATTAATTTCTTTTTTTGATCTTAATTTCTTGATAATCCCTCTTTACTTTATTTTTAAAATTTCATGATAATCTTCCCTAAATTAAGAAAAACACATAACTTTTTTCCACCCACACTTTTTATTTATTTGTTTTAAATTGAATTCTTTGATTATTGTTTTACGAAATAATTTTTTTAATTTAGATTTGGATGGTACAAATTATCTTCTAATTTCTCTTCTTAACCTCAAATTTAATTTCATGCTCAATTCTTTAAAAAAATCTATAAAAAACGGCTACCCAGAGAGAAAGGTAAATTATTTAAAAGTAAAAACTATTTTATTTTATAATATATCAATGACAATCAGTGATAGAATCTGCTATAAATGGTAAATATTTTATAAAATTTACTATTTTTAAAAATTTCCAAACGTTTTATTTAATAATTTTCAACGTTTCTCTTCTTAGTCTCTTTCAGATAATATAAGTGTGCATGAAAATTTTTGTTAGTATTTAATTGTTTCTCCTAAATCTTACAAAAACGACTCATCGTGGATTTCATTTTCTTTTTCTAATGACAAGATGTAGTTTTATTTAATTTAGTAATTATTCACTCATATCAAGTAAACTGTTTAATATAATTCATTATTAATAAAACACATAATAGTAGATGTAATTTTATTCTAATTACTTATTCGTACCTTTTGGAAAAGTACGTAAAAAAATAATTATAACAATTGAGTCGATGTCACAATATTTTTTAAATTTACAAAAGTAGCAAATATAAAAGTAATAACTTGAATAGCTCTATGATAGTCTTCTGATAACCGTCTAATACCTGCATGATATCATTAATTACTTTCATAGTTGATATATTCACAATATGCAAAAAATTGGTGCTATGAACTGCTTTTTTTTTTAATTTTTTGTTATTTGATGCAATTTTTTTTGCTTATTATTTGATAACTTTTTTTTTATTAATATCCAATATCACAATGGTATTATGTTAATTATATTATTGCATTTGATTTTTGTTATAACATTTTTTTTAACAATATGATGAACAAACCAACAAAAATTTTAGTTCAACTAACACTCATATGACTACAAACAGTATCAGATTTAAATTTTTCAACCCCAAATTCTACTAATAAGTATGTGTATGTGTATTGTTTTTAAATTTTAAGTTAGTTTTTTTTAGAATAAATTAGTTGTGTGATTGAATGGAATTTGTTGAATTGTTTTATTAAAATTTATTGAAGACTTTTGGAATTATAAATTAAATTTCAAATTCGTTATTGTTCTAATATATTATTCTGGTAATATAATCGTTTCAAATAGTGAAAATTAATTTTAATGAAAAAAAATAATTATTCCATTCTTCCAATTATTATTTGTACAATTGATTGTTTATGCATATTTTTGATTGAATGGGAATTTATTTCTTAGTTAATTTATGTAGAATTATTGACCAAAATCCTATACATATTCAATGTTGTTGTTATTTGGGGAGGGGTGATATGAATTATTATTTTCAAACAATTATACTAAAAAATACTAAATTTAGTTCTTCCATTAACTTTTTTATTAAAATTAGTTGTGAATAGTAAGACAAAATATAATATGTGAATAAATAATAAAAATGAACTAAAATGGTATTTTTATGGATTGTTTTGTTTAAATAAATAGTTAGGACTTGGATGAGTTTTTAAAAACGAAAAAATGTTTTTCTGAAAAATCAAACCTAGAGAAATATAAGAACTCCACGAGATAAAATACATTTAAATTTTTAATGAAAGCTTATTTCATTTTATTTATAATACGTGGGATGGAGAGTCAAACAATTGTGATTTCTTTTGTGGGGTTGTTTATTACGATTAAAAGAAATGTGTTTAACGGAGACTTAATCATTTTCATATCACTGTTGATTGATTATATTTACGAAAGAATAAATGTAAGTTAATGTACCGTATTTTGTCCTTCATTTTCTATTTTTTATATTAATTTACTTTATTTTATTTTTATAAAATAAATTTGAATTTGAATTTTTTTTTAAAGAAAAAAAAATACCTATTTTTCTCTCAACCACTCCTTGGGCACATTTGTTTCAAGTTTCGTCTGCCTTGTGCACTCTTTAAAAAAGAAAATACTAACTCATTTCCTTGCTTCTCCCCTCTCTAGAAAAAAAGTACCACCATATTTTTTTAGAGGGGGATTTTTCTTGGGAGAGGTAGATTATTGCTTATTGTACTATGGGTTCAAAAGTTTAGTGCGACTTTAAATTCATTGCATCACTATGTGTTCATTTGATTTGACATGTTTTATTTATTTGGACTTTATTTTCTTGACATCATGGTTTATTGTTTATTTGGCTTTCTGCTTTGTTTGTTTGTTTGGTACCCTGCACCTCGTTTTGTTTGTTTGACATGTTGCACTCATTTTATTTCTTTGGTACCGGCTTTGTTTGTTTGGCACTCGCTTTGTCGTTTGGCATCATGCTTTTTCGTTTGTCATTTTAACATTCTATGTTGTTCTTTGTCCTTTTGGCATCATGCTTTGTTCTTTGTCGTTTGGCATCATGCTTTGTTCTTTTTTCTTTTGACATCCTGTGTTGTTTGTTTGACACTCTACTTTGTCCTTATGTCATCCTGCTATGTTTGATATCTGTTATGTTTGATATCTGTTTGACATCCTGCTTTGTCCTTTTAGTATCATGTGTTGTTCTTTGTCCTTTTAACATTCTGCTTTGTTCTTTTGGCATCCTGTGTTGTTCGTTATTCGTTTGACGTTTGACGTTGTTCGTTTGGCATTATGCTTTGTTCGTTTGGCATCTTGTGTTGTTCTTTTGACATTCTGCTTTGTTCTTTTGGCAACTTTGTTTTGTTTTTTTGGTTTCATGCGTTGTTCGTTTGGCATCTTGCGTTATTCGTTCATTTGGCATATTGCGTTGTTCGTTCGTTTGACATCCTACGTTGGTCATTCATTATTTTTTTAATGGCATCCTACGTTGTTCGTTTGTTCGTTTGACATTCTGTGTTGTTCGTTGTTCGTTTGGCATCTTGCGTTGTTCGTTTGACATTATGTTGTTCTTTTGACATTCTGCTTTGTTCTTTTGGCATCTTGTTTTGTTTTTTTTTTTTGGTATCCTACGTTGTTCGTTTGGCATCCCTCGTTGTTCGTTCATTTGGCATATTGCGTTGTTCTTTTGGCATCCTAGGTCGTTTGTTGGGTCATTCGTTCGTTTGGCATCCTGCGTCGTTTGTCCGTTTGGCATCCTGCATCATGCGTTATTTATTTGACATCGTGCGTTATTTTATGTCACACCATGATGTTTGCATATTACTTTATTTCACAGCTAGTATTTCTCAAATTTCACGATATTTTGCTATTATTATTTATTTTTTAATTTGAATATAAAAACTTAAATCGGATAAGATGTAATGCTTTTTTTATGTGTTTTATAACTTAAATTCCATGAATACGTGACATTTCTCCATTTGAAATTTAATTAATAAATTTTTAAAAAATTATAAACAATTTCATATTTTAAATGAGAATGAGTATGTTTTTTTATTAATTTTTAGATATATGAAATTTCTACACCTACAATGAAAATTAAAATATCAAATTTGGGTATTTTAATATTCTTGAGGTGAATAAATAAAAAAATATATTTTGAAACAAAAAGATAAATTTCATTGTTCTAATGGCGCTTATGCTACTTATAATTATCAATTCATTCTTTGTTTTTTTTTTCTTTGACGTGAATTGATGGGACATTTAAATTCAAGTAAAAAACTTTGTTTTGTGAACCAAAATTTTAGTATCCATTTTTATAGGTGTCGTACGGTGCTAACATCTTCCCTACCATAGACCATTTTTTAAAATTTTTGGATGATCAATCACATTTTAATATGGTTGGTGGCGACTCCAAACCTACTTATTTATTAAAATTAAATAAACGAAAACGTCGACCATTCCGCATCCCGATCACATTGCAACTAAGTCGAATAATAATGTATGAATAAGTTGGAAAGACGAAGTTAATGATATATTTTCATCCATGTACTTCAAATTCCACATCCGGGCCCTAATATATGTACAATACATAGGAAGAGTAAATAAAATACAATGAACACGTTACCAAATGACAAAAGTAACAAAAACCACATACCTTTTTTTTCTTTCTTTTCACCATCATGCAATGTAATGATTTTTGGTTGTTTTCCTTTTTGAAAAGAACATGCAATATAATGATGAAGTTAAATAAAATGAAAAAGTTCATAATCGTGTTTGTTTTCTTCAGTGGCTTTAATTTAAAGTTCTATATTTCAATTTTAGTCATATATTTTTTAATGTATATTACTTGTAATTACCATTTCGTTTCTCAAAATTATAAGTCTTTTTTCTTTGTATTTTTTTTATATTATTTTTTACAATGATTGAGATCTTTCTTTTAAGTATAATGATTTAACTTTTTGTCAAATTCTAAAAATAAAAATAAAATTTTTAAAGTTTTTTTTTTCAAAATTTTGAGTTGATTTTTTAAACCATTATTAAAAAATATATAGCAAAACAAATTTGGAAGTGAATAGTGTTTTTATATTTAATTTTAAAAAACAAAACAAATTACTAAATCGTTATTGATTGGGACCTTGATTTTTGGTTTTTGGTTTTCAAATATTTACATACTCTTTCTATTTTAAACAATAGTTTTGCATATCCATTAAAAAATTAGTTCTTACCCAAATTTAAAAAACAAACACAAATTTTAAAAAGTAAGTTTTTATAGTTCTAAAAATTTGGTTTCGTTTTTTAAAATATTAATAAAAAATAAAATACAACAAAAAAGAAAATATTTTGATGATGAAAAGAGTGTCCATATAATTATAGAAAACCAAAAACCAAAATGTAAAGAGTTGTTTGGTAATCATTTCATTTAAAAAAAAAAATTAATCCTATAAACATCTTTTCTATCTCTAAATCTCTTGGTTTGATTTCTATATTTTACGACCTACATTTTTTTAAAAAAACTATATCGAAATTTGAAAACTATAAAACATAGTTTTTATTTTTGAAATTTGGTTTAAAATACTTTAATATTATTAATACAAACCACACGGTAAGAAAATGATAGGAAATATCTTATTATTTTCAAAAAATCAAAAACAAAATTGAAATGGTTAGTACATGGGACCTAATTGGTTATCAAATGAATCTTATGTTCAGGTTTAGTGATATGAGCTTATTTATTTATCCAAATATAAAAAATAATGATAATATTATTATAAGTCTGTGGTGGAGCGATGCTCTCTACTTGTCGTTTCTAGGGACTCTAGCTAATTACTTTCAACTGATCAAGCTGAGGGTATGGTGATTAAGCTATGCCTTTCTTTTGCAATTGAAATTGATTTTGGATCTCTTACCATTGAATATGATTGTTCATGTGTGTCATCTTCTTTCATCGTTAGAGGAGAATATCTCAGAGCTGGGTTGTTTGACTTCTTCAATTAAGGATGAGTTGACGTGCTTTCATACAATTAATGTTTTGTATTATTTGTCCCTAATCTAGAAAATTGTATGACTCATTGTCGGACCACATAAGTCTTGACTTCTCGGATCAATAACATTTGATTAGAGGAGTATCTCTTTTCTTTCTATATATATTTGTGTGATCAACTTACTCTTCGTTACTTTCTTCTTTCTAGTTGCTTGTTATCGTTTGTTTGTTATATATTATTAAAAGAAAATAATTATAAAAAAAAAAAACTTAGCTAAATAATACAACTAAAGGAACCATACTATTAAGATCAAGTAATGTTATATCAATTATGGTTAAACCAATTAGTTTATTACAACCCATAAATTGAATCATCTAAAAAAAAGAAATTTAAAAAAAATCCTAAAGTTCACTTTTACTTTAATGTTCTGACTTTGTTTGTTCAAATTTTGTAGAAAGGCACACCCACCACTACCACTACCACACCCATATCCAATCCCTCCCATGTTGAGGATTTTAGTGCTTAGGTATATGGCCACTATACTACTCATACATTCCTTTTGCACTTTTGCACTTTTGCACTTTATAATTATATTTCTAAACTAATTCCTTTCCTTTCAATTTATTATTTTATAATTACTAAAGCCCTTTACTTCATACAATAAGTCGAAGCATAAAATTAATTACAAAAAGAGATCATGATTTTGTATCAATCACTTGAATATTTTAGAAGTTTTGATAATGATTTCCATGTGAGTTTTTCCACGTTGGGTAAGTGTAAAAGTTAATTTAGAGTGATTAAAAAGTGTATGAAGACAATTTTAACCACGACTGAAATGAGTTTAATTAACCTACCTAACGAAATAATTGTGTGAAAAATCAATTTATTAATAAATCAATTTTGTCACGATCACGTCTTATTCAAACTTCCCAACCACAAAACCTAAGCGGGTAGACAAATTAGTACCAAAAAAAAAGAATGAGAGCCACTTGCATTTTGGTTTCTTCTCTTGTATTATTTTGGTTTGTTCCATATGAAGACAGATAGAGAGATAGAGAGAGGTTGATGGATACAAGTCTTTGGTTTTGTCAAAATGTCCAAAACATAACAGTATGAGAGTCTACTTTAACATCACTGTCCTCTACAATCATTCATGCATTAACTTACACAATCCAAAACATTATAAAATAATTACTTCTTCTTGTTTTTTATTCAGCTTTTTAATTTCTCGGGTCAATAGATATCTAAATTATTATGATCGTGATATGTAACAAGAGCGTATGTAGTGTGGACAATATTCTTTATACTTACTTTTCGTATTTTTTACAAGTATACAAATTTATTCCTATGATTTCATTTTTTTTTATTAATATTGTTGTGTTGAAGAGATGATATCCATTCTTTCATGGATAGATGGAACTCATCTCTTCAAGTGACCCGAAGATTGTAAAATTTCCAAGATATTCTTTTTAAAAATGGATTGTACTAGATCAAGCCCTCTCAAAATTGAATTCTCCTTCCTTGTCTTTATTTTAATTAAGATTAAAAAAACACATAAATTAAAGTTTAAGAAGTAAAATTAGTAGTCGAATCATTCTATTATTTTTTAAAAAACATATTTTCAAAAGTTAAAAAACTCAGTGACTAAAAGAAAGACTTCTCTATGTGGACTAAATACTAAAGTTAAGACAAAGTTGTCTATTTTCAAGAACTAATTTAGCTCTAATTAATAAAGAAGAAAATAACATTTTGTTTAAAAATATTTTTAATCAAATCTAAATTATTTGTGAAAATATGAAACCAAAATATTAACATAATTTGTAACAATATAATAATTTTGCAAGAAATAATTTAGCTTAAAGTAGTATTCTAAAAAGTTACCCCAAATAGGTAACTGAGTCATTGAATATTTTTCTTATGGTACAAAATCAAACATATCACCCAAACGTTAAATATTAATATAGGTTTGAATTAACTTTCAAAATATTTGTAAATATATATAAAATTTAGAAACACTTATTTAACTAAATTATTAGTAAATCAATTTTAAAATATTGTTGAAGTTTGTTATTTTTTTAAAAAAGAAAACATTTGTAATTAAACATAGCTGTGTTTTTTGAAAGAAATATGTACCATATACTATTAAGTTGATTATAAGTTTTGCCTAGTTGGATTTAATAGGAAAACGTGATGAAATTCAAAATGTATTAATATTTTTTTAAAATATATATATTATTTGATTCAATAATTAAAAAAGCATTTTTTCCAGCTCCATATGACACTCTCAAATTATTTAATATAAATTAAAACTTTTACTTTTCTTTTTCTTTTTCTTTTTCTTTTGAAGTTGGCTGCTGGCTGCCGACTAAAAAAATTGATCACTCAAATCAAGATAACACATATACCTATTTATTAAAAAAGAATATGTTAAATATTAATCATCGTCCCATAATGTAAAGGAAAATTGGCATAAGAAAAACAAAAAGACAAAATATATTTATAGATTTGGCTCTATTTTGTTAATAGTTTAAAATAGCTATAAAAATATATTTGATTTAAAAATTAAATTTTTATTATTTAATCAGTTGCAATAATTTAAATTTTATTGGAAGTGTAATAATGAAAATTATAAACTACGGAATCAAATGAAAAAAATAACCAAATCAATTTAAACCACAACCTTAAAATTAATTTATAAAAATATAATAATATTTTAGAATTATGGTTGATAAGACATGAATAGAATTTAAAATTTTACTCTTTTTTTTTTATCAATTTTGTTTTACTAACAATTTTCTAAATTTTAATTGAAAAGAAAAAATAAATAATGGAGCTTAAATTGATTTTAGTGCACATGGTGGTGTTGATGAATGAGGTGTATAACCTATATTATGAATAATTGCTTCAACATACTTCAAATAATTAATATCTCTTGAATGATCTTATGCTGAATCATTTTTTATATATATATTTTGTAATTCTGTACTTTTCAAAATAGCTTTTCGATCTAGTTTCTATTTTTTATCAAAAAAATTTATAAAATACTATATTTTTTGTTTTTAAATTTTTAGCTTTTTAATTTTAATTCAAATTTGTTCTCTAATTTTCTTTTAAAAAAAATCAATTTTACGTATTGAGATTTGAGATGTTTTTGTTTTGATTTAGTCTCTAGATTTTAATAATTACATATTTAACTTTAAATTTTTACTAAATTACTTATTTTATTCGTTTGGATTTAGCAGCAATCATAAATAATTACATATTCCTTAAAAAATAATTAATAGACACTGCCACTAAAAACTATAATTTAGAATAATTTTTTAGAAGATACTGAGTGTTAGAATATTATTGCTTTTGAATTTAACTAAGATATTAAAATATCTTAATCAACTGTGTTATAATAGAATTTTTTAGAACTAAGTGTTAGAATATTTTTTTGGTTGAAGCTATAATATCTTAATCAACTGTGTTATAATAGAATTTAAGAATAATTATAATCATGAACATATAACTTATCACAAGTGAAGTTTGTTTATTTCATAATTGCATTGAAAATTTTTTAATTTAAAAAGTCAGCAAGATTTATAACAATGTTACAACTAAAAGATTGATAAAATGCATTTGGATAACACAAATATGGATAGATTGGTTTTAAGATTAATTTAAAATTATATATAGAAATACAATAATCATAATATAATTAAAAAAGTCAAGTTGTCATTCATCACAAAAACAAAAGAAAATCAAATGGTCATATTTAAAATTAATCGTCTGGATAAATATTTCTCAATAAATTCATTTTTTTGTTTATAAAAAATAGTTTAAAATATACATAAAAAACAATTAATTTTGGTAAGCTTCCAAACCCTCTAATCTTTTCGTAATAACTTTTTTTTTTTTAATTATACACTTGAAAATATAATTCAAACATCATTAGTTTCTTATTAAATTAGAACATCCACATAATTAAATAGTAAAATGACTTGCTTATTTATTGTAGTCCAATTTTTTCTTTATATTTGAAGGTGTTTTTTAGTTTTTTATTTAAAAAAGTTTGTTGTTTTCTATATATTTGAAGGTATTTTTTAGTTTTTTATTTAAAAAAATTTGTTGTTTTTTATTATTTTCTAATATAAAAAAAAATGGGATTTTTTTTAAAAATAATGTGTTTTGTGAAAATATTTTGAAAAATAGGGTTGTTGGGAAAGAAATTATAAGAATAAGGTTGTTTCCCAAACTATTTTCAAAAATAGGTGTTTTTTTGAAATTGAACGAAGTCGTGTACGGGGTACACGACTTCCAAATGAAATTGAACGAAGTCGTGTACCCCGTACACGACTTCCTAAATGCACATGTCAGCACATTTGACCACTTCGCTCCACGTAGGCACGAGTTTGACCCACGTGGACGGAAGTCGTGTACGGGGTACACGACTTCCTAAATAATTATTTTTAAAATTATTATATTTTAAAATATTAACTATTTTTAGGGTAAAAACATTTGTGAAAGACGGATTTTTTTAAAAAAATAATGTGTTTTTAAAAAGTATTTTCAAAATTAGGGTAGTTGGAAATTTATGTTTTTGTTTAAATGTTCAACTTTAAATATGTGAAAATTTTAGTTTTTGTTTAAATGGCCAAATTTTTGGTAATTTATGTTTATTATGAACAAATTAAAAAAATAAACCAAAGGTAAACATATCATTAGTGATATCTTATAAGAATTTTGAACGATTTTTTTAATACTTGGTTCTCTACTTTTAAAAAATATATATTATATATTGATATTATTAAGAATACTCTTACATCTAAATCATGTATTAGCAACTTCTAATTTATAATTAATTTTAAAAAGTTCAACTTTTTATTTATACAACTTGAAGGAAGAGGAAAGGAAAGAGGAAGGAAGAACGAAAAAGAGGAAGAGGAAAAATTAAGAGAGGAAGGAAAAAAGATTTGGAATGAAGGCAGAATGAAGGGATTCTAGGGTTTTTAAAATAGGCGAAGTCGTGTACCCCGTACATGACTTCCTGCATGCACGACACGTGTCCACACCCTCTGAACCCTACGTCCACCCGTGAACCCTACGGTTGACTGGACTGTTGACTCGTTGTACGGAAGTCGTGTACGGGGTACACGACTTCCACCATACGCGGCAAAATGTGCCAGCTGTACGGGAGTCGTGTACCGGGTACACGACTCCAGTTAGAAAACGTGGGCCGGGTCCACGACTCCACTCGAATATCGTAAGCCCGGTCCACGACACCATTTTGATTTGTGGAAGTCGTGTACCCCGTACACGACTTCAGTAACCTATTTTTGAAAATACTTTCCCAACTACCCTATTTTTGTAAATACTTTTACAAAACACATTATTTTTAAAAAAAATCCAAAAAAATGAACCAAAATTATCCATAATTTTATGAACAATCTAATATAGAACCGAAAAAATATCTAAGAAAATTTTTAAAGTGCTTAGTTAAATTATGTACGATGATGAAGGCAACACTTATTAATTTATGGTGTAATTAATTCGATAATTCTTCAAGTGCTTTATAAAAAAATAATTTTAAAAAAGTCAATATAAAACATATTGATAATTAAATATATATTTTTTAAAATAGTATTTCTTTTGGAGAAGATTTTAAATAATATTACTTTTTCCAGTTGTTCCAACTCTCACAAAACAATGTTTAAAAAAATGGTGACATATGTATTCTTTTATAAAAAGTACTTTTTTTACAAGACAATTAAGTTATTCGTATAATAATATTTTTTAATAGATTTATTTCCTATAACATTCGGCTGAGCTGCATAATTTATTCCAAAAGAAAAAAAAAGTTTGGGTTGGACAAAGTAAGTTTTTAATGGAATAATAAATCAGCACGTTGCTTAAATAGAGTAATTTGTAATTTGACGTTTACTTCTTTAGTATAGATAAGATATATCAAACAATGTCACACAAATAAAAAGAGATGATAAATAGATTTGAAATAGATTATTAATAAATAAGTAAACATAATAATGAGAAGTAATTATAGAATAAATATTTACAAGATTCTATTCATTTTTATTATCAATATAAATTTAAAAAATGAGTATATTTTGTAAATATGTTAATTGGTTATATGGAAATGTTGGGATGAAATTCAATTAATAAGTAAGTATGATTTGATATATTGGAATACATTATATATATTTAATTTCCCCACGTGAAGAAATGGGTTTAAAGATTTGAAGGGGCCACAAATTTTGCATTATCCAAGAGACAAGTCATGTAACCACTCATGAAAGGAAAGAATGATCAACTTCCTTCCTCTCTCTCCCCCTCAAGATCTCACTATATATATATTATTATTATTACCGAACTTTTGCAAAAATAGCAAAAGAAAAATAATAAAATTAATCTCACAACATTTTTTAAATTTATAAAAATAGCAAATTTAGAAGTGATAGATCTCTAATAGTCCTATAACTATCGTTTTATAGTCCTCTAATAACTTTATAATTGTCGTTTAATATCATTAATTTTGTCATATTCGAAATATGCAAAAAAAAAAATTGATGTCGTTGGCGGTTTTAGTTTTAAATGTTTTTGTCATTCGATGCAATTTTTTTATTATTAATATATAGCACATCATTTATTAATATATAGACACTTATAAACATCTAGACGTCAATAGGCAGGAAGTGATAAATACTTATAAATGTATATCTAGGGGTGACTATCAAATTTTACTATGTTTAGAAATTATTACTCTATTTAAAATTGTAAAAAAAGTTTAAGAATTTTTAATAAATACTAATTTAATACTTCAAAATTAACTTTTATTAAAATGGGAATAAATATTAATAATATATTTTAGGTTAGAAAATATGTTTCAGAATTTTGATAAAAAATCAGTAAGGACTAAAATTAAAAACTTTACTATTTTAAAATGATAGAATTAAGTGATATTTTAATTTGTTTTTAATAATCTTAGTCTTAATTGTTTAAGGGTATATTATTAAAGAATGATTGGCTTTTGCCTTTGTCATAGAAGGAAGTGGATTTCCTTTAAGCAAAAAGAAAGTGAGTTTTTTTTCTCTCCTTAGAGAACCCAAAAGTGAGAGATCATGTAAATGAAAAATACTTTAATTTAGTAATTTTTTATTAAAAGAAATATACAATTTTGTTTAGTACACAATATAAAGATTAACTACGTTGAGTTATACTCATGTTGTCACATAAATACAATACATATTTTCAACTTCCTTTAAATATAACAACACTGCTACTAACTGACAAAATATGGTCAAAAATGAAGGAACACAATAAACACAATAAAATATAATTATATGATACACAACTATATACATTTTTTTACGAGTAATACTCAATAGGTGTGTATCTCATATATCACGCATCTTTATGCATTTGCTCCTTGTCGCACATTTAAAATAAGAAGTAAGAAGAATTTACAACGTGATAGCTTAGTATTGGAATACACAAAAATGGATGGATGTTGTTATATATATGTAGCATTGATTTGGTGTTAAAATAAAAAGAAAAGGAAGAAAATAAAAATTGAGAAATTTTGTAAATGTGAACATGTGTGTTTTCCCATTTCTAATGTGATAAAATGATCAAGTGGGGATATTGATTTTACTTTTTTAGGGGTCCATATATGTTTCTTCCAATTATATACCATTTTCCTTTTTTGCCTTTTTTCTTATATAATATATTTTGAATACCTCATTCTATCTTCTTTGGTTTGGTAAATGTGAAAAATGTTTAGTGATGAAGCCCTAAAGGAAAGCCTTTCTTATTGGTGGTTTTGTGGTCCATATAACTCTATGTGCTATATGAATTCATTCTCTTTTCTTTCCATTATTTCTAGAAGAAAAAAAAAACCCTTTTCTTCTTCTTTTTCTTTTCTTTTGTCCACGTGAACCTCAGTCCCAATTTCTAATATGATGGGATTGTTCAAATTAAAAATATATATATATATATAATATTGGTTGTCTTATGAAACTTTTTCGATTTCTAATCAATGTAACCTGGGAAAATATACGTATCTCTTGAATTGTAACCAGTAAATTATTTGAATATTTGTAATTGTTATAAATTGATTTAGTTGTCGATTAAGGTTATGGTTATAGTATTCATGGTGACTTAATGCTCTAAATTTATTATTCAAAAGTTTTTTTTGTACCTAAATGTTATAGAACTGGATGAGTTCTTAAGCTGAAATGGTTAACTAGGTACTTGTTAAAATAATTATGAAGTAAATATTTTTTATTGCATTGTTTTCCTTTTTTCATTTCAATTTTAGCTATAGATTATTTTATTTATATTTTCCAAACATGAATGTGGAACGAATGTGCAATAGAGTTCGTCGTCCCGAGTTTCAAAAATCCGATTCCGAGGAAAGT
Organism: Cucumis sativus; assembly: GCF_000004075.3. NCBI lineage: Eukaryota > Viridiplantae > Streptophyta > Magnoliopsida > Cucurbitales > Cucurbitaceae > Cucumis > Cucumis sativus. The sequence goes on from NC_026658.2 coordinate 22,829,844, forward strand.
GATTTCCACCATGTTTTACGACAAGAAAACAAATGAATGGACGATCATTATCACTCGCAAGTTCAGAGAAGTAAGTGGGTTTTTAGTGAACACATTTTCCGAGATCGAATCTAGTGCGATTAACTGGTTGGCCAATCAGAATCTCCCGCCGTTGTACACCGTCGGACCCATTTTGACTTTGAAGGGAAAAAAATCCCCAAATCGAACGGAATGAGATATTGAAGTGGTTAGACGAGCAGCCACCGTCGTCAGGAATCTTCAACAAATCTCAAAGCAACGAGATTGCAAATGCCTTAGAGCGAAATAGAGTCCGATTCATCTGGTCCATACGGCAGGTACCACTGGATAGCGTTCTGCCGAAAGGGTTTGTGTATCGGACGAGCGGAATGGGAAAAGTGATGGGGTGGGTGGTGCAGATGGAAATATTGGAACATCCGGCGACGGGAGGGTTTGTGTCACATTGTGGGTGGAATTCAGTGCTGGAGAGTTTGTGGAACGGTGTGGCAGTGGCGACGTGGCCGATGTATGCAGAGCAACAGTTGAATACGTTTCAGATGGCGGTGGAGTTGGGAGTGGGGGTGGAGGTGTCGTTGGATTATAGTATGGTGGGGTCGGCGGAGGAGGAGTTGAGGGCAGAGAAGATTGATGCGGGGATACGAAAGTTGATGGAAGGTTCAGAGGAGATGAAGAAGGCGGTGATGGTTAAGAGTGAGGAAAGTAAGAAGGCAACAATGGAGGATGGATCTTCTTTCAATGATCTTAATCGTTTTATCGATCATGTGTTTCATAAAATTAATACTTGTTGATTTTAGCTGTGTGTTTCATCAAGCATGTCATCAAGAATGAATGGGGAGAATATAGTATCCATAAAAACATCTTTGAAGATCAAAGAAAAAATAAAAGAGACATACAATATGCATACTCAACAAAGCTTTGTTTATGATCTTTTGACTTTCTACTTTTGTATATTTTTCTTTTGCAAATAATCTAAACCCTAATTAGCTTCAAATAAACAAACCTTTAAAGTATGAATATGGATCATCACTTTTATAATCCACCTCACCCATTTAAACCTTATTTAGATGGACTCAATTAATTTACAATTAAATCAATCTTATAGCAAAATTTTGGATTCTATCAATATAGAAACTGATGTCTATTATTGTATGATAGAATCTAAAAATTTTGCTATATATTGTTAATATTTTAACAAATTAAGAGGTTTACTTTTGGAAAATAGCAAATTTATTTTTAAATTGTTAGAATAGCAAAAATGAAAATTTTGGAAAATAAATAAATAGAACAATGTCTCAAATGCCCCTATCCAATTCGAAAACAGTTTTAAATATAATTGTTTACCTAAAACTCATACCCTGTAATTAAGTAACAATCCTTATTCAAATTGTGCACGTTTAGGTATTCAAAGCTGAAAAGAATACAGCTTCACTATCTTCCACTTTCGTAGATTCCGCAAAATCTTCAACTTTCGTAGATTCCACAAAATCTTCACTTTCGTAGATTCCGCAAAATCTTCAACTTTCGTAGATTCCACAAAATCTTCAACTTTCGTAGATTCCACAAAATCTTCAGTCTTCTATCAATTGTAGAAAAGATTGGAGCTTCAAGTTTTGTTATTCTCAAAACCTTCAAAGTCTTCCTACATTCGGCACAAACCCAAAGGATTTTCTTATTGCCAACCATCTTTTCCATCAAACCGATTACAATCATCTTCTTCATCTAATCGATTACAAATTCTTTTTTGTTTGGCGCAAATGTGAGCTTCTTCAAGGGATTTTCTTCTTTGCTCGTTTGAGCTCTGCTTCTCAGGAAATTTTATTCTCAACACGATTATACTTCTCAATTGTTCATGCACATTCAGAAAAAATGTAAAGTGTAATATATTTTTAGTTTTTAATTACTTCCCAATTGTTCATGCACATTCAGAAAAAATGTAAAGTGTAATATATTTTTAGTTTTTAATTATAGTTTATATACAGATAAAGTGTGAATATAAATTTTTTTATTTATTTAATTATTCTTTAAAATTACAACAACACAATATATCCACTTGATTTTTAGGACACATACAGTGTAATTACATCCAAATACATTGTATTCGATATCAAACATCAACCACATACCTTGTATTCTCTCTTTCCGTCTTCTATCCTCTCTGGTTTCTTTCAAAATATCTAAACATTAATATTAGTTTAACTCCAAGGAGTAATTAAGAAAAAGTACAACAAAACTCCAACAACCACAAAGTCACTAAAATTCGGCAACTGAATCGGCGAACGGATGGTGGTGAAGGAGACCGGCGCGATTGAGCGTGCGACGCGTGAAGGAACAAGCAACGCAAAGGCGATCAACTTTGAATGAAGTAAAAATACGACTAGCGGCGTGCAGCAGAGGAGACGTTTCCTTATGACTTAGTTCTCCACCAACATAACGGAAGGGATGGCTACAAAGGTAGAGATCTCGACTAGACATAGAACACTCAAACGGAGATGAATGTGTTGTCAGCGGTAGGGTTTGGTGAGAGTGAAGAAGATGATGAATAGTGGGATGGACGAAGAACGTGGACCAAGACGTATACTTAAAATATTATTATTATTATTATTATTAAATATTATATTATTATTCTTTTCCCTTAAATATCTCCCTTTTCCTTTTTTTTTTCTTTTCCAATTTAAATAAAATAAATTCTCTCTTCTCAATTAATTTCTTTCAAAAATAAAATATTCAATTTTTTATAAATATTTTGAAATATAAATAATCTAAAAATGTTAATTTATATTTGCGATTATTTTAAAGATATGAAGCAAATAACATGATTTTAGGGGATGATAAATTTTTTAATAACATAAATGGATAATCTAAACACGATTTTATGAATGATAAAATTTTAAATTTACATTATTGTTAACAATACCTATTTTTATAAATTTTCAAAGCAATTTTTACGTTTTAGTGGTTTCAAATCAAAATTTAAAATCTATTTTTAAATAACAGTTATGGAAAATAGAAAAATTATATTAAAAGATAATCTTTAAATTTTGAAATTATGTTTGACATCATTTTAGGAAAATCAATCAAGTAGAGCACGATTGCACTGCAGGGGAGATCAAAATTTTCTTAGAATAATCTTATTAGTTAAATGCATCGTAATTATAAGGGTAAGATATAGTTTTAATTTCAATTTATTATTATGTTAAATAAATTGTTAGAAATATGAAAAGTTTAGGAAAATAATCAAGTATAGGGATAAGATATCATGTTAAAATAAATTTTTAATTACTTGATTTGAAACCTACTAATACAAAATTCGGATATAAATTGCAGGCATAAATACAGGAGATGTTGAATTAATCATAAAATAAATATTTATTTAATATTTTTACAAAACTGGATGATTTGCAAATGTACTGTATTTGTGATTCTATGTTATATTCTATCATTTTAACCTACACAAATACATTGTATTTGTCAGATAATAATTTTCTTGTGTATAAAATCAGAAAAAAGTCAAAAAATGTCTACATCACACAATTTTGCTATAAATCAAAATATTTTTTAGATTTGCTATTTTTCAGTTTATTATCCATTATTTTAACCTTTTGACCGTTTTCTCTCTGGTAATTAAAATTTTTTCAACCCAAAACATTTATAGATTTTCTTTTCTTTTGTTTGGATGTTTTAGATTTCAAAATTTAAAATATTTTTTAATTTTTATTCACACCCCTTCTTTAACAAATATTATCTCAAATTTTAGTTTATTGAAATTCTTTTTATTTCCTTTTATCAACAAATAACATAAAAATTGTATTATTAGAATAATGTTTGTTTGTATACACGAATAGCTTGTAATTTTGGGTTTTTTTAAAGACTTTTTATTTAAAAAGTAAATTAATTTTTATAATTTTAGATTAATTTTATTTTCATTTTTTCCGTACTCTTTCAAACTCGAACCACTTGATTCAAACAAACAAAACAATTTTAAAGTAAGATTCATAATTAGAGATGTCACGTGACGGGATCAAGAATGTCATTTTCCATGCACATACTCACTCTCCATTTCATTTATTATGCCCATCCCCACAAAATTTGCTCGAGGATTTCATTTCATTACCCATCCCCACGAATCATGTTCCAAATTTTTTAAATACGTACCGTGTATATACAGATAAATATATAATAAAATCATTGTACTATATTATTTAAAATATATATGGGTATTATTAAAAACATACATATGTACCCAATGAAAATGGATGTAATATAATTATATCACACTGTTCAATAATATTTAAAATATACACGAGTATATGCTTTTCTATTTAAATTGAAATTCTTTTCTGACATTATAAAATTTATCAAATTAACCTTTCAATATATGAAAAACAATGCAAAACAGATGTAATATATAATGATTATCAATCAAAAATTAGTTGAGTATGTGGTATATAAGAAAAACAATGCCCAATGGAAAGGGAATACGTGTCGTATATACTTCATTCACTATACATTTTCGTAATCGGAAAGCTTCACACAAAAATTTCATTGACATACTATAATGCACAATTTCATAAACAAAATTAATAATATGAAACAAATATGTATCATTACAAATATAAAACAAATCGAATAGAGATAGAATATATTTGAAGAAGTTTTAAATAATTGAAAGAAAATTTTGATTAGAACCTTGCTATAATTGAATTAATTATATATCATATTTATATAAGATATCGTAAGTAAGAATCTTAAAATTAGATGAAAATGAGTATATTAAATAATTAATAGACTAAATAGGTAAATTTGAATGAGTTTTTTCAAAAATTAAAAATAAACTAAATATGTAAGTTTCAAGGAGCTTTTTCAAAAATTAAAAAAAAATTGATAGAAAACTTTTGTTTTCTATATGTAAATATTGTGTTAAATTTTCTATTTTGATAAATTTTTAATATTAAATAATAATAGTGGGATAAATTTGTTTAATATTCTTCCTTCTTTTCTTTCTCTCTCATATTAATGTTAAATGTGGGTAATTTTGGAATTTAGACTTAATATTTGTGTAAATTTATAGTTCATGTGAACTTTCATAAAAATATAGCAATACTGTGTCCAATAAGTAAGTAGGGATCCATATTTAGGCTAAAGTGAACTTAAATTGGGCTGCACACTGGGTTGGGTTGGGCTTGCTTTGGCCCACAATACAATTTCAAGCCTTTTGAATTGGCCTGCTATATTACTAGCCTATTGGGCCCTCACATAATTCATTCACATTGGTTGGGCCATGAAATCACAAAATGATCAAAGCTCCTATAGAGAAGCTATTGACTACAATACCAATACCATAACATTTAGAGGAAAGACTTAAAAGTGTCTATCATATTTTTCAAATATCCTAATTGTGTACTTATTATCTAAATTAGAAAATCAGGATGTCTTTTGGACAATTTTAACCTTCATTTAATTATTTAAAATTAAATTACATTGTAAATCTTAAGTAACTTTTAAATATTTTCGAAAATCTTAAAAACACTTTTTCTTAATTATCAACATGTATTAATCTTAACTTTTTTTAATTATTATATCATATATATTTATATTTATTAATGTAATATATAGATTTAATTACCGTATAAATTATATATGTTTTTATGGTAATTATATGATAATAATTATTTTCAATTTAAATTATAAACTAAAATTATTTTTTCATTTCATCATTTGTTTTTTTTCGGATTCGTGTAGAAAAATAAACTTGATCTTTCTTCTTTCTTTTTTATTTGGCGTTTTTTGAACTGGTCAGAATTCTTTTTTCGTTCATTATTTTTTTCGTAGGATGTTTAATTTTCGTTTCATAGCAAATAGTTTTTTTTCTCAATAAATTTGTTATTTATACTTCAATTCATCTTCTTGTCATGTTCGGTATACACAGATTATATGATATGTGTTATGTTTTTTTTTTTACACATATGGTACTGTATCTTTTGAAATGTATTGTTACATATATACTTTTGCATATATTGGATAATACGTTCACAGTTATTTTAGTTCTATAATTTTTAATAATTAATTTATGTATCACTTCATCCACATACTAGCTAACAGTTCAATATTACTACCTCATTATGTAATATTGCTTACACATATATATCATTTCATATATAATAAGACATATATAGTAACATACAGTAATCGAAAATATTCACTTTAGTTACGTTCTTTGTTCTTTTGTTTATTAGACAGTAATATTACGTTGTTAATCATATAAACATTTATATCTTAAATATGTTGTAAACTATACGTAGTAAACTACATATTCCTTAATAATTAGTATTTAAAATATATATTTATATAGTAAATACTACTAAAACAATATAATACACTTTTTCAATATATCTATAATATGCAACGGAAATATCATACATACATATTCTCACTTCATATATTTATAAACCTTATATTCTCATTTCTTTCAAACATAATTTATTATTTACTACGTAAGATATGAATATTTAAATAAAATACATAAACAAATTGATACAAGAACCTTTCATAATGTTTAGTCAACTAAACTATAATGGGCTATTGATGCACTTAATTAGTTATTATAGTTTGAGTTATTACAGTACCTATTTGAGATACATATATAGTCCAAGATAGGAAATAGTAACATTATAAAAAAGAGAGAAAGAAACCATGACTAGAAAATAGTAAACATTGTAACCAAGAAACCACGTATCTGTTTGTTTTCAATTTCTTTTTTTTTTTTTTTTCTTTAAACTAAACTTTAAATTCAAGAAAACGATCCAATTATCCAAATCAGAATATCAAATGATCTTTTTTTAAAAAATTAAGTTAGCACCATCTTTTCTAAATAATAATATATGTTGGTTTAAAATTAAAGTTCAAAATTAGGAAGACAATCAAATTATTCCAATTAAAATAAACTTAGTTTTCTTTTACTAAGATGATTGTCACAATTTATTTAAACAAATCAAGATATCAAATTCAATTTTTTTTTATCACGACTACTTAAGAAATACAACTATTTTATACAAGTTTATAAAGTTGTAATGAACTTTACATAACACGTACAACACACAGTATCAAACTAATATAAATAAATGATATATGGAGAGGAGTTGAAGATTAAATTTCAAACCCACACTAGAGTTTATTTTTTTTTAATGATTAATTGATGCTTGTGGAATATTATGATTTACAATTTAGTTTCTTTCCAACTAAGTTTTCTCTCATCAGACAACCAAAAGGTTTTCTCTCCCAATTTATTAATCAATTAATGTACGTATACACCTAATACTTTTATGAACTCATTAGACTTTAACAAAAGTTATTATATAAACGGGGACTATATTGAATCTTTAAGTTTGAGTAAATAATATATATTGTTATGTTAGTTAAACTATATATATATATATTTGTTGTATTTTATTATAGTTAACAGGTGTTTATTAAATAATAGAGATTATCAGTGAATTATTTTTGTTGACAAGAAGAAGATTGAGTGAAGATATTAAATTCCCCTATGTCACAAAAGAAAGATAACCTAAACTTGACTTCTAATTACTCTGTGTATTGTTGAAAATAAATAAATAAATTGCTTTTTTAAATGTAAATAAATAAATTATTGTTAAAAAGGAAGATGTGGTCTAATATTGAATTTTCTAACCTAAATTATTTGTGTTTTTTTCCAAGAGTAGTCTACCTTTGAAAGAAAATAAAAATCTTCCCTAAAACAATAAATTGTTCAATAAAGAATGCAGTCGTGACATCATATAACCTAAATGATGTATTTACTAAAAACCGAGTAAAATTTAATAAGAAACACGTAGAACCATTTATCTTCCATTAGAAGGTTCAACTCTTCAATCACATTGATTATTGCATTAAAAAAACTCATAAACTATATATTTCAAAGTAAAATTGAAATAATTATCTATATCGATAGGAAATGCCAATTAAAAAATTTTCAAGTCTTTTTTTAATCACTATATATGCAAATTCATAGGTAAGAGTATAAAATTGTCGGTGATATTGTGATGGATATCTTTAAGAATAAGTATTTTCAATTTTATGAAGTGATCTTGTTCGTTTGAGTATGCATTAAAATAAAAATTAAAATATATTTCATTTAGGTTAAAATTTTGGAAATGTAATTGATGTATTTTAGTAATAAAATGGTTGGATTTGTTTGTTAAAATTAGAACAAGAGAAGAGAGAAAGATTGGAAAAGCATGGACAGCCTAAGCCAACCAACAAGATGCCTAAGTTTTGGCTAAAGAACAATTAAGTAATAAAATTATATTAAAGTAAAAGCCAAACAAACATATGGAGTAAACATGAAAGACAGCTGCATAAAAGGAAACAAATGAAAAAAAGATTCTTTTGCTTCTTCTATAAGACTCATTCAAAACAATTTCTAAGAGTATTCAAAACTTGGTTGCCAAAATTGAAAACTACCAATTTTGTTAAAAAAAATTCTTTGAAGAGCCATAGGAAAAGAACAAAAAAGAAAAAAAGAAAACATTCAAAATATTTTTTTAATAGGGAAAAGAAAAAGAAAGAAGAGTTTAGATGGAAGGGTGAGTTAAAAAGGGTAAGTGGAATAGGTTGGAGATGGAGATGCATTCAAATCATATAAAAATAACTTTATTATTTCTTCACAAGTTGTATTGTGGTACCACTTTGACTCTTTGTAAATATTTCAAAACCAAATTCGTCAACATTTTTTACTATTGGATCTCACAAATTTTCAATTTTAGTGTTTAAGAGGGTTTAGTTTTCATTTTTAAAATTTTTAATTTGATTTCAATTTAGTTTATAAGTTTCAAAATCTTAAAATTTTAATTTGATTTCTAGCTTTAAATAAGTTTTAATTGGAATTTTTCATTAAAATTGTTTAATGTTTATTGACTAACCAAAATCGTTTTACAAAAATTATAAGTAATTAAAATTTACTTATTTTCACTACTATTAAAATTTCATTATTTTTTAAATTAATTAATAAACATTAACTTAATTACTAAAATGAGTTCTCCTATAGAGACCAAAATTGAAACAAAAATCAAACCTCAAATATAAAAATTGTGACATTTTTAGACTTAAAAGACTAAATGAAAACCAAATTGTAATCATAAGAACTTAATTAAACAACGAATCCGACCTAATTTTCAATTACAATTAGATTCATAAACAGCTTCATATTACATTGAGTAATTTGATTAAAATTTTGAGATGGATCCCAAAAGATGCATGTAATTAAATGTACAATTATTTTGAAAAATAGGAAACTTGACTTAGAAACCAAAAAGATATTTTTGTTTGAAAGAAAAGTAAATTGGAAGGGTACTTTTGTAATTTAGAATGAAAAGAAAAAGAAATATAAAATATAACAAATAAACTCACTTTGTGCATAGTGTAAAAAGCACCTCTTCTCTTTTGTCTTTATATATTCTCCCTTCCTTTCACGCGGTTTCGCCGCCCTTGGCCGGTCCCTCTCCGCCGCCTCCATATCTCTCCCCCACATATCCTCTCTCTCCCTATATATATATATATATAATCCGATCTCTCCTAAACCATCAAACTTAATTAAACCCCAAAGTTTAAAACAACAGAAAACATTTCTGATTTTCCTGACTTGTTCTCTTGCAAATTAAACATGAGTTCTGCTCAACCTGCAGGTAATTAATCGATTTTATTTATATCTTTTTCATTAATTTCAATCCTTTGATTGATGTTTGAATCATGTACTGTAGGTGTTAATTATCCTCCACCGTCGTCCACGGTGCCAACCTCTTATTCAGCTCCTCCACCGGCGGGGTATCCGACGAGAGAAGGCGGAGACTTCTCTACCCCTGTTCCGGCTGAAACAAAGTCTAGAGGCGATGGCTTTTGGAAAGGCTGGTAATTAATTTGCCTAATTCTCCATTTTTCATTCATATTATACTTTCTTTTTCATATATATTGAACTTCTCAAATATTTTTTTAAAAAAATTGTTATAAATATTTTCAAATTCTTAAAAATTAAATAATAGAAAATTTCAATAATTCACAAGTTTACATCGACTTTAATATAAATTTTTTGTTACAGATTATGTCAGTCAATTTTCATAGGTTCAATCTTTTAAAAACTCCGCTTACAAAAATTAGTTTTTAGATATTGCAAATGAATCAAAATATTTCAAAATCTTAGAATTAAATTTTGTAATTTCACAAATTTTGTTCATTGACTATAGTCTTCCGATACTCATAATTTTATTCACCTTGGTTTCTTAAAAGAAAAAATTACTTTTTAATTAGTAAATATATATATATATATATTTGTTTATTAATTGAAATTTTGGTGTGTGTGTTGGCAGTTGTGCTGCATTGTGTTGCTGCTGTGTATTGGATGCCTGCTTCTAGAGAGAGATTATGGATATAATTAATCAGCATTATTGTTGTTATTTTAGTGTTTTTATTTTAATTTGTGAATTTTTGGATTAATCATGTCATGATGTTGTAATAATAAATTTGGGTGTTTGAAATTTCTTGCTGATGAAACTATATTGGACTAATTCTGTGATCATATCCCATATATATATATATGTATATTTGTTATTCTTTTTGGTGTGGAGTTGTTGGGTTTTGTTTGTTTAAATATGATAATGACACGTGGCATATTATTTTAATGAAACGTGTGCGTTGAGAAGATAAGGATGAGAAAGAGAGAATTTTTTTTATTTTCTTATTTTATTTATTTGGTATTTGGTTACCTATTCAACTTGTTTACGCATATTATTATTATTATTATTCCCTATATTTTATAATAAGGTTTTCTCACAAATGTATGGAATAGATTCACTTTTTTTTTTTTTGATACTGATTTGATTTGATCCTAAAGTTGGAATATATTGTATAAAGATATTATACTGATTAATTAATAAAGGATCAAGTATTGAATTTCATCTTAATTAAATTTAGCACTTACACTCAAAATGAATATATATAATTAAGATATTATATGTATATAAAAAAGACGTGTGTCATTTTCATGAAGTTAAATTGATTTAATCAAATTGATAATGAAGCAATAGAAGTCAATGTGAAGAAATTTTATGTGTTGGAGCTTTGCTTAGAAGATTAATATTATTTAGAATAAAATTTCATGTGAGATAACTTTTTCTAGAGCTTGATAGTCACATAAAAACTAATTCACCAATGTTGACTTTGAATAAGGGTATGAATGGTTCAATTTATAATTTTATTGTTCTAATTTGATTAATGAATGAAGAATCATTCGAAAATGTTTTTGTACTAAAGAAATTATGAAAAAATATGTTGAAATTTATTGACATTAAATACAAAATTATTGTTTAAAGCAAAGGAAGTATGATATTAAAAAATATATGATAACAAGAACTAAAATTGGAAGGTATCAAAAGGATATTCTAACTTTCTTTCAATAATAATTAAATTATATTAATGAATAATAAATGAGCAAATATTGATTGAATTTCATAGTTTTTTGATTGAGTTTTTTTTTAGGCTTAAAAGTTTGATAGAACGAAGTTTAATAATAACGTGACATCGTATGTGTTGTTAAATTTTTATTAATTTCAATGTTAGAAATTTGATTATTATCGTATATTATGTGGTAAACAAATTATTAGGATATTTAAAATATTAGAATATTTAATTGAGTAAGAATAATACATTTCAAATATTATAATGCTTCTAGTATCATGTTTGGAGCTTGAAAATAATGTACTATAGAATAAAGGTAGGAACTTACTTTCTCTTTTAGAGTCAATATATTCGTACAAAAATTCTATCGATGTTGACTAGTTGGCTAATGTATAGTTTGTTCCAATTTAACTAATAGATGAACCCCAATTGGAAAGCACATGTTTAAAGTTAATTATGATTAAAATTTTATATTTATTTATTGTTTGTCAAGGCAGTATAATTTTAAAAATAAATTGATCTTTGTTATCGATAGTATGAGATCTATCAATAACTTTTTAAAACACCATGAACTAAAGAAAGCATAGTAGTGATATAGTATATAAACCAAACTTTAACACATAAACGCTAAAAGTATATAACTTTATATATTTACTCGTTCATGTTCATTTTCAGTTCATGTTGTGTCTATTTGTGAAAGTTTGTAAGCTTCTAATAAAAATACTATTAAGTCACTTTTCTACAGAAAAATAAGGACTAAATAATTATGATTTTGTGTCTATTTGTGAAAGTTTGTAAGCTCTTGATAAAAATACTATTAAGTCACTTTTCTATGAAAAATAAGAACTAATTAATTATGATGTGGTTTTTCTTTAAATAAATATATAAAATAAAAAGAGGCAAAAACTTTAAAACTAATCAATAAGCTGATATCAATTAGTCGTTAATTTTAATTAATTGTAGAACAATTTTGAAAACAGAAAAGCCTAACGACCTACATTGCAATATATTTGAAAAATGATGTTTATATTTGACTATTCTTTCTACACGAACATTTATATTTTTTATAGTTTAGATTTGGAAAGATTTGTTGGTATAGAGACATCGTTTAGATTTCAATCATTTATATTTTGCACAATATCGTTTAGATTTGTTGACTTTTTTTTTGTATACGATCGTCTACATTTTACAATTAAATATCCCAACGATTTTGTTTCATATTCTTTTATATTTGATCCACAATCTCAAATCAAATAACAATTTGATTTTTTAAAAAAAATAATGTAGAAGAAAAAAAAGACTATGAAAATGATTTTTTTTTTGAAGAGGATCGAAACAAAAAAAATTGGGGAAGAAAGAATATGAGAAGGAATCAAGAATAGAGAACAAAAAAATTTAAAAAGATTGGAGAAAGAGAAAATAACGATGAAAAAAAAAAAAAAGAAGAAGAAAGGACAAACCCATAATTTTTCTAAAAATCGGTCAGTTTGATGAACTTTTTCAGTTTGTTATATTTATGAAAAATTAACCTAAAATTTTCTCTCTCGTATTTGTTATATTAACTATATAAAACTATTTAGTATTATTTAATTTTGAGTTCTAAACACATACATTAGTTATCCTAAACGTGAAACGTATCTCATCCCGCTAATTAGACAATAATATAATAATTAGTATAAAACTTATAAACAATGATATTAGTATTTAAAATAATAAGTTAAGAAATTAAAGATTTGATTTTACCAATAATCTTATAAACTTTTTCGCCAAGAGAATTAGATATGCAAACAAAATTTAGATGTTTGTTAATTTCATTTGTGTTCTTTATCAACACGATTCTATTCACGGTTTTCTTTTGGTTAACCATAATTGTAACACCGATACTTATAAATTAAAATTAGTAGCCAATGCTCGTTAATTTTGTCATTTGGAGATTTGCGTTAAGTGGTTAGTTTAGATCAAGGAGTATTTAAAACTAATTATCTTATATAATTCTATTCAACAAAAATTGATAGTTAAAACAATAGAATTCACGGTATAAAATTCATTTTCTCGTATTACAATTTTTTTTTTAAAACTTACTTGTTATCAAAGTGAATATAGTTCGCCAAAATGTTTTGGCTCTTCATATTTGCATTGTATTAAAAAAATAATTGAGATGATGACTTCTTTTCTCTTTCTATTCTCTCATTTACATACAAATGAATCGTCAATAACATTAAAAATTATTCAATAAAACACTTTGAAAAAAATCGTTCACCATCACAACTTATGCTATAGAGAATATATATGACCTTTTTTTTTACTGACACGGATAATATTGTAAAGAAAATATTTATAGCATTTTTTTTCTTACGAAGAATATGAGGGCTAAGATGTGTACCGATCTAAAAATCTATGTGAGGGTTAAATGATAAGTTTAATTGTCTAAATTTGAAATGTGTGTCTATGCTATTTTTAATAAGTCTTTAAACTTTCAATTTTATAGGTAAATAATGACACATTCAAATGTTAATTACATGCATCAATATTAATTTTTATGTATCGAATAGATATGATATTAAAATTGTTGAAATTTAATATTTTAAATGTTGGGTTCATTTAGAAATAACATTTAAATTTGTTTGATATAACAATTATTTTTTAAAAGAAAAAAAAAAGTATACACTAAGGTATTAAATACAAAATTGGGTGACCTAATTGATTTAACGTAGGAATTCAAAGATGCCCTAATTCAAATATTTAATGTTAAAAAATATGAAATGAAATGTTTAAAATAAATATTTTTTATTTCATTTTCTATTCTCACAGATATTCGAAGGTTTAACAACATCTTTAAAACGTGGAGAGACAAAATTAAGCCCCTTTGACAAGCGAGGCCCAGAGTATATAGATGGATCAAGCCCAATTAAATACAAACAAGAACAAGCCCACTAACAATTTAAGGCCCAGATCCAAATACAATTAGGGTTTCAGTCGAACCATTTATAAATTAGTTGCTCCGCAGTCTTGTTCTATGGTTTACGATCTCATCGTCTCAACAGAGCTTAACGGAGCATTTTTCGTAATCAAAGCTCCAATCGAGTTAAGAAATGGTGAAGTTCATCAAACCGAACAAAGCTGTTGTCGTTCTTCAAGGCCGATTTGCTGGCCGGAAAGCTGTGATCGTCCGAAACTTCGATGAAGGAACCCGCGACCGCCCCTACGGCCATTGTTTGGTAGCAGGGATGAAAAAGTACCCGAGCAAGGTCGTTCGCAAAGATTCAAAGAAAAAGACAGACAAAAAATCGAGAGTGAAGGCATTCATCAAGCTTGTGAATTACCAGCACATTATGCCGACGAGGTACACGCTCGACGTTGATCTCAAGGATGTGGTTAATGTGGATTGCTTACAGTCCAAAGTGTCGAAGGTTGCGGCGTCGAAGGAGATCAAAAAGAGACTGGAGGACAGGTTTAAGACCGGAAAGAACAGGTGGTTTTTCACCAAGCTTAGGTTCTGAGGGAATCATTTCAAGTTTTTGAGTTTTTTTTTCTTGGTTTTAAGTTTTGAGAAACGATTTTTATTATGATGATGAATGGCTTTGTTGATTTTCTTTTAGCTCTAAATGGGGAGAAAGGAGGAAGAATGTAATCCAATGATTTTGAATCGTTCAATATCATATAAATTTCTCATATTTGGATACAGATTCATAACCGATTGTTGATGAATTTTTTTAAGGTGATACTGTTTCTAATTTTGCTAACGTTATCTATTCTTTCATCTCCTCCTTTTTTCGCTCTCTTCAATTTTTTTTCCGTTCCTTCTCTTTTCGCCTTGGGTCTCAGCTTCCGTTCCTTCTCTTTTCCCTTTCTCTTCTTCAATCTTCCGTTCCTTCTTGAATCTCTTCATCCCCAAATTCCCCAAACCCTAATTCTCATAAGGTAACTGCCCACAAAAGCGAAATTCGCTGGTCAAATCCGAAAAATCCAAATCGATTGCGGCTACCGTCGGGACTTCTCCTACCGAATTGGGTCAGTACCGGTCATTTAAGAAGTGGGTTTCATGCACATTAGAGAGAGATAAGGTTCATAAATATAATTCAAAGCAGGTTAAATTACCATTTTTACCTGTCAATGTTATACTTAAATATCAATTTAATCTTCATCGTGTTTAAATTTTCATTTAGATAAATGAAGCGTTTCATCTATTTTTTAAGCTAAGAACATGAGTTACCCAAGTAAATTGCAAAAATGTATTTGGTGGTGACCTATATAACAGAGATACGAAGGATTGAAAAGACATTGTGTCAAAAACTTGAAGAAGATTCTGGGTTGATTTATAATGGATTGCTTTGATTTTTACTACGTCTCTTCCTGCTCTCTTTCTTTTATATGCTTAAATGATTTTGCTGAAGTTAGTGAGGTAGGTATGTCTCCCTTCGATAGTTAAAATTTTTCTTTCTAATCTGTCATGTTCTTGGTTGAGTAATGGGGGATCTGGATTTTTTTTTTTTTTTTTTTTTAAACCTTATTCTTGTTGCAATATTCTTCGCTTCAAATCCTGCAAATTATAGTGAAACTGAAAAACAAGAGACTAAGTGGAATTGAAGATGTAGAGGAGGAAGAGGAATTGAATGGAAGAGTTGAAGCTTTCATTGTAATATGGGTTCAAATAGGGGGAAACAGATTCAGCTATAATCATAACAATAAGAATAAGAATGCTCTCGAATAGTCAATAGCCAAAGCCAAGAATCTGTTTGGCCCATCATTTTGGGAAGAAGATATGAGGACGTTTTTTTTATTGAGTTTCAAAAGTGCTTCGAACAATCTAATCTTGAATCATAAATTTTAAAATTATATGCCATCATTTTTGTATAAATTCAAACCTTTTAACTTTCTCTTTCTTCTTTGTTCTTTTTTATATATAGGACAAAAATGCTCTCTTTGTTCTTTTATATATAAAACCAAAGGTGGTGTAAAATAAATATAATGGTAAGGATTATATAGGACAGAAATGGATTGAAGATCTTTTCCATCTCAAATTTTATAAAATCTTCCATTCTTCCAATTCCAATCTCATATTCAAGGTAATGTAAAATGTTTCAAACCTTAAAAAATGAAAGGAAACATTGTCCTTGAGGTTGAGACTATTTTAGAGAAAGGAGACCTCATTCTCGAGGTAGTGTGTTGACATATGTTTAATGTCGACATTATTAAGCAACAAAGAAATAAGAAACATTGTTTTTGAAAAAAGAAAAAACAAAAACAGAAATTGAAAACATTACCAAATGAACTTTTAGAGGATCAAATAAGATTTCTTTCACGTTGTTCTTTCATGGGTTTGATTCAATCCATCTCTATTTTTGTTGTTAACTTTTATATGAAAAGTAATGAAGTCTCTGCCTCCAAATCTATGATTAAAATGACCATAATGTAAAAATTATTAAACTAATAATAAAAAAAACAATTCAATTGTATTTGAGATTGGCTATTATAATTGATTATCTCACAGTAGGATGAACAAGAATTTCATGCTTGAAACTTGAAACCTTGATAAATAATTTCATGAATAAGAATTTCATGCTTATATATTTATTTAGTTGAAACTTGAAATCTTGATAAAGAAGATAAGGGGACAATTAAGATTGAGATAATACATACACAAGCTCCAATATGACTTTTCTGCTTATTCTTACTTATTCAGAAACAACTGGAGCAAACACTAAAATAGAACTCACTTCACACATTCACCTTCATGTTCATCATCTAAACAAACTTTTCGACATAATCAGCTTGATCCGATCGAGTCGGGTTGGCTACTTCTGTTGAGATTTGAGTTCCTTCACCCTTTGTTCAGTATCCTTCAATGCTTTCCCATAGATTCTTATAATCTGAAAACAATACCATTTTAGAATCATAGTAAATGCTCACACAAATGCTCTCTCTACTATTCCAAAACCAATAAATTAGGATCACATCCCCCCTTGCCAAAGATACTCAAATAGATGGAAGGATATCTTTTTTTTTCCTAATATGGAAGGCGTAAGAATATACAAAGGTACCTCATCAATTTCTTCAGGTGTGATACAGAAGGGAGGACTCATTGTTATAGTATCCCCAGAGACACGTACTAGCATTCCATACTTCTCACACACTTCACCAAAATATGCAGCTACCCCTGGCACATTCAATGGAACACCTTGTTAAAACAGATCTATGTTCATTGACAATATACATTTTTCATGAAGTAAGAAACCTATGCGTTTAAATACATCATCCCTATGTTCATCAAGTTATTACTCAACATCTATTTGATATAAAATGTGAAGGTTAATATTTGAAAGTCCTTTTAACGATATGAGTTCAATTGAGTGGACACACATTGACAACAAAAGTAGAATACTACCCCATTCAGTAGGAAATGGAGTGTTGGGTGATTTGTTGTCTGTGAATTCTGTGCCTGAAATCAGTCCGATACCCCTTATCTGCAAAAAGACCAAATCAGTTGACACACAAAGGTATTAGAGCATAACGAGAATGAAACAATTACTCGAACACTGTACCTCTCCGATGATGGGACTGTTTTGGTAGGCTTTTATACCATCTTGAAATCTTGGAGCGAGGTTATTTACTACCTCAAGAATATTTCTCTCTCTACCAAAAGACATTGCACAATACGGAACACGAACACCAAA
This sequence comes from Cucumis sativus, assembly GCF_000004075.3. Taxonomy (NCBI): domain Eukaryota; kingdom Viridiplantae; phylum Streptophyta; class Magnoliopsida; order Cucurbitales; family Cucurbitaceae; genus Cucumis; species Cucumis sativus. The sequence goes on from NC_026658.2 coordinate 22,847,996, forward strand.
ACGTTAAGTTACAGATATATAATATGTCAGGCTATAAAAAGTTAGTCGTCATTCATATGGTCATAACCATAGAGGTCAACTAACGAAATATTCTTATGGTTGCAAGGTAGTCTTGAGGTTTGTCAACACTTGATAAACAAAATTAGAAAAGATGGAAAAAAAATCAAACATACTTGTATATCTTCAGTGTTTCAAGTGCCACAGCACATGCAACGGGATGTCCAGAATATGTAAATCCGTGGGCAAAATTACCTGAACAAAATGACAGTCAATTTGTGTATACGAGTATACTTTTGTTTGTGCCATAACTAACATACCAAGCTTATTGCTTTGAGAGTGTATAACATCTGAAACTTCAGGGCTGACAAGGACACCACCAATAGGAATATATGCAGAAGAAAGAGCCTGCAAAGTTCAGCGCCAAAAACAAGCATTATATGAAAATTTCTTCTTCTCAGGCTATACACACTAAACAAGCTGTCTCGATTCCTCAAATTAGCACAACTTCATTTCACCTTAGCTATTGATACCAAGTCTGGCTTAATATTGTATTTATCACATCCAAACATCGTCCCGAGCCTTCCAAAACCACAAATAACCTATGGCAGCAAAGAGGTTATAGGAGACTAGGTAAGAGAAGTGAAAGGTATGGAGGCGACTAATATTTGTATTACCTCATCTGCAATGAAAAGAACATCATATTTCTTCAGCACCGCTTGGACCTGCACATGGAATTGAAAATTAGCGAATAATTTTCAACTTGTTCTTTTTATATTGTTATGAAGAATTGAAACTTTACTAGCACTCATGAGCAAAGTTTCAATTCAGTAGGAGCATTTGATGTTTCAAACTTGTCAAGAAAGTAGCAGCTTACTTTATCAAAATATGTTGCAGGAGGAAGTATCACACCACCAGATCCTATAACGGGTTCGGCAATAAAGGCAGCAACCTGAAACAAACAAAGGTTTGAAATACTATAGATTATTTACGTATGTCAAATATTTGAACATTCAAGTCAGGTTTTGGTGACATTACAGTCTCAGGTCCTTCCTTCAGGATAAGATTCTCCAAATTGTTAGCTAATCTCGTCGAAAATTCTTCCTCGGTTTCACCTGGCATATTATAGACACGTTGAGCAATATAAAGGTAATATTCTCAACTTTGATGTCCCATACAAATAGTCGTGGTGCACACAATTAAAATAGAGTTCAGTGACAACCAGGAAGATGATAGCGCCAGAAATGAGGACAGTCTGTGTGGAGGACAAATGGAACCGGAAGATCAAATTGTTGATGCAAAGCTGGAATACTACAATAAAATTTCCCCAGTTAATAGGCGTTGAGCAAGCAAGTTATTAAAACCTTTTGAAGTATTTGAAGAATTTCTTGAAAAGATGTCTTTGATTATCTTCATACCCAGTAAGACTGGCTGCTATAAGTGTGGAACCATGGTACCTGAGATAGCAAAGATAGCAAGCCTTGGATGAGTGAAATGAATGAAACATGTTTGAAAGGACCATCGGATATTGAACATACCCTTTCAAACGAGAGATTATTTTCTTTTTTTTTGGTCGCCCCAGTGCATTATTATAATACCAGACCAGTTTTACCTACACGAGTTAGAAAATGACGTTATTCATATGATTTTACATCAATGTAGCTAACCACATTTTGCAGACAAACGTCAATTGAGTTGAGTTGAGCTATTGCAATTATGGTCGATGCTTAGTTACATTCAGTTCAAATGGACACTGAATGATCTTAAATTAAGGTTCCATATTTACCTGACCTCTTTTCCTTCAGTAGTTGGGAAAAGGGTAATTATAGTTTCTATAGTCAGAATATGCATCTTACTGACATGATAAAAATGCCGATTGAAGATGCAAGAAAAGGCACCTGAGAATCATTCGCTTCTGATCCACTATTTGCAAAGAACACCTTCCCCATTTTCCTTGCTGTAAACATTTCTAGTATTTCTTTTGTTAGCTCCTGCAGGAGACAACATGATAAAACAAAAGAAAGTGTAAGATCCCTCTGATAATGAATCTCTTTTTGACTCATTTGCTGCAGCGAATGTATGAATTTGTTAGAATATTGCTATAGTGAGGTTGCGAAAAATATATCTTGTTTTGGAGCAATGGTCGTTGCAGCAACATTCTTTGTCATCTTTACACTGCATGGATGATATTTAGCGAGGTAGCTGTTTATGAGTCTTGTGATTCAACCTTATAGCATCTCTAGTCAACATTAACATAGCTCATCTGACGTAAAACTTATATTATCAGCCTCATTGTCAAACTCAGAACATCTTTTCTTCTTCTTCTCGTTTTCTTCTTCTACTTTTAATTATAAGATTGATTCTATCCAACTTTGCTTGATTTCTTTATAACTGAACTTTCATGTCAGGACATCTAATGGCAATAATTCTTAGTAGCTTTATTCTGAGAAGGTAAAACAATACCAGAGAAGGCTTCGTTGTGCGATTCCAAAAGGAATGATAAAATGGCAGTGTCTTTAGTTGTTCAGTTGCAGCAGCAACAAGCCGAGCCTCACTTCCCCCTGCAAATACCCAATAATCAAATGCAACTTGAGACACTTGAATTGCAGTTAACTAGATCTCCGCAGCACACAGACTACGGGTACGCCACTAAAGTTCCATTCATATTTCATGGTCCCACGTTACGACCTTAAGTCCACACGATTAGGGTATAAATTTTATTTCTGATTTTAACCCCGTGACACCCTCCTATGTTGTATTCACCATGTCTTTCAAGAGCATGCCTGGTGCATATTTAGCTTCTGCAAGCTTTTCTAGACTCCTTTTAACTTACTAAGCTGCAAGCGTGTGTTCTCTATTTTCAATTTGATTGAAACAAGAAACAGATTATGATACCTGAAATTGTTACAACACACGATGAAATTGACACTAATGCTTGACAGAGCCTCTGATACTTACAGTTGCATACAATAACGTTGAAATTCAATTTCTTAGGTGGGCTAGATATATAATTGACACAAGGAAAGAAATCTTTGCCATCTTAATAAGATTGAGAAAAAAATGCCACAAAAATATCAAGACTTCAAAAACCATTATATATTTAAGACAGTAAGAATACCCAAGGATGTGGACCATAAACCAGCAAGGGAGTCAAGATATTTCTTCCCGTTAATGTCGTAAAGATAGGTACCCTGCAGCCATGATAAACAAACCAACATTTAAAAAAGATATTAACGGATTGAGAAAGCCTAAGTCCTTGTGGTACTTCCAGGTAATGTAATGTAGAAAGGTGACCAGGAGGTATACCTCAGATTTTTCTATGACCAAAGGATTCACATCAGCAATCTGCCAACCAGGAGTGAAAGGAGCAAGCATACCATGACCTTTGAAACTGAGATTTCCAGATGTGTCAAATATGTGACATTTCATGTAGATTCAAATTGAAAAATGCTTTGAATGGAGTAATATATACATGTTGATGTACTGAAATGGAATTCAGGGGTTTATGAAATATAAAATCTTGTCACATATACTCCACGTTACCTTTGACCACTTCCTGTATCAGTAGTAGAATTATCATCCCTTTGCAATGATGCTTCAGTAGCATACTGCTGGGAAAGCAATTGAACCTGAATCAGCCGCTCACCAGAAGTTCTAAGAGCAGCAACATCTTTTGCGCAAGAACCAAGCTGGACAGGATTAAGATGCATAAGTTCATAATGAATAAAACTAACTTACAAATCAGAGAAAACAGCCATGCTTTATGAGATACATTCTGAAACTCACTTTGATAGTTACCCTTGACCCTAGTGCCCAAAGCAAACTTAAGTTCTCAAGGAAAGAAAGGAAAGAAACCACCAAGTCCCCCAAACTTTAGAACATAAAATGATGGCTAAGTTAATAAAAACGTACTCTTTAACTTTGTTTAAAAGATATTTCAGTTGTTTCAAAAGTTGCAAAGTTTCAAAATTGTCATGGATAGAATAACCACTTGAATGTTGGACGAAAATTTAATGAATCTAAAGGTCATTCTTCTAGACTTAATGCATGCAAGGGTCGTAGTCACCACCTCGTTGATTTTCGGTCCTACAATATAAAAGATTTTCATTCGGATAGTCTTAAAATGTTGTAAAGCCTATTATGGATTTTTTTTTTAAAAAATAGGGATATTTTGAAAAAATAAGCTGAGTTCAAAAATATCTTTTATAATTTACCCTAAAACAATTAGGGGTTGTTTTGTTGGCTAGAATGTGAGAAATCAAGAATGGAACGGAAGTAGAATCGTGAAGCGTGAGAATGATCTTCTTAAATCGTTAATTCAACAAAAAAGCTTATGCTCATGTAAATTTAATATAATGTTAACACTTCCCCTCATTTGTGGGACAAATGGAAATTGAATATTAAATGAGGAGATAAAATTGCAAGGACTTGAATGTAGGATTTCCCTAAGCAACCTAAAACCATCAATCACCAATTGACCTAAAAACTTAAGCTGAGTAAAGGTAAATATTATATTAACATTTATCCTCACTTATGTACTTGAAATATGAAAAAAGACTCGACAAGTGAAAATCAATATTAAATGAGGAGGAAATGTCAATGCAACTACTCTATATCATATTAAATCATCAATTCAACCTAAAAATTTAACCTTACGAGTAAAGACAAATTTAATATAATATCTAATACTATCAAAAATAACATTGTAGAGGTTTGAAAACAGATCCTCCTTTACGATATGATTTTAAATGACCAATTCACCCAAAATTTTAAGTTAGTAAGTGAAGGCAAATTTAATATAATATCTAGCGAGCGTAAAACACCCAATCCAAACATGAGTTTTGGATTATTATATTACAAACTCATTTCATTGGTAGCCTCCAAAGAGCCCCAATGTATGTTTTCTCTTTTATCTCTCTAAACGTGGCGAGATAGTTATATTTACTAGCTATTATAGTTGATCCTAGGGAAGAATCCAACTTTCCATTAGTACCATGGTGTAGGAAGACAGTTTAGGGGCAGACTAAAGCATTTAGAACACCAGAAATGTAAGTATCAGTTATGTTGAAGGACTTGAAAAGCCATAAAAGGACTGTAGAGAACAAACCAAACAGATAATTGGTGAATCAAAAGACAGAAAAAGAAGAAGATGAAAGATGATCGAATTTGAAAAGGGTAGTGATGATCTAAAACCTTGGGATTGGTAATCACACGAAGCAGCTGGTTAAAGCCCATTTCTAGTTCGAGGAAAAGCAATAGATATGGAACTACTATAGAAGGAAAGGAAGATCAGAAGAGTGCACCGTACTGGGATGATGAGGCCACACTTTAAAGCATCGATATTTCACCTTTTCTCTAATCTCAATAATGGAGTCGTTTCTACTGTGTTTCTTTTTAAAAGTTAATTAGACACCATAATTTCCCATTTCGTCTTCATCTGGTCTTTGATCCAACTTTCTCTTAAAACTTTCAAGGCCTAAACGATAGAAAATTGCCATGAACTTTACAGCTCGTTTCAGTATGAATACTTTACAACTTAAAAAAGTTGCACAGGACCCTTGTACTTTCAAACTTACCCTTATCCTAAACTTTTTGACAGAAACCGTTTCTTCTTTTATTCATATCTTCCCGCCCTTTCTTCTTCACATGTCCATTGCTAATTCCCTTTTCTCTTAACATCGTCACCTCCCCACTTTGCCCTGATCCCAAATCTAGCAAACGAATTTCTTAAAGATTACAGAGCTTAGAGAAACAAAGTATAATCAGAGGAAGAACAGAGCATCGATGAGCATTATCCAATCGACAGTTTTGGCCATTGCCGCCACGCTCGGCGGAACTGAAAGAACTCAAATAAACAATCAATGGTTAGATGTTAATCCTACCACGAAGGGAAACAAAGAAAGCAAAGGAACTACGAAAATCTAATTCTCAACTCTAACAGTTACTTCTCGCTGTAGTTGTCGTCAAAGTGGCCGTCGATATCTTTACCGCGAAAAACACTCCGTCTTTGTATTTACAAACCTTTTTTTCCCTCCAAAACTTAACCGTAAAATATATTTTTTATTATTAAAAAAAATTAAAATACCTTTTTGGTTCTACATTTCTTTTTTTTTTTTCTTTTAATTTTAAAATGGGTAAAATAATAATAATTTTAAAAAAAAGTCAAATCGGAACAAATTTTGAACATAAATAAAATCTTTCTCATCTTCCTTCTTCCTCTTTCATTTTAAGCTTGTCGATTCTAACTCTCTCTTTGACGAGTGTTGTGTAAATATTGAGAAACAATCAAAACAAACAATTTGCATTAAACATCACTTGTGCCAAAGAGAGTGGTTCTGCACTATACAACAATTTAGATTTAGATTGAGTTGTTTGAAAGTTAATCAATAATAAAAAAGAATTTTAAAAAAACAATTAATGATAAATTAAATTTGAAATTTAATAAAAATAATTAAGAATTATAATGGAATAAAGTTGAAATTAGATAGAATAAAAATAGTAAGAGATTTTTGATTGAAATGAAGTTAAAAACTATATTTTATAGATTTAATTAGTTGTTTTGGAGAAAAGCAAAAGGATGGTCTCTTCTCGGTTGATTGCTGCGTCACCCACTGACTTAAATTGGTCTTCAAAAGAAACTTTAGTATGCAAAGTTGTTGATTTTCAAAGAATATTACAAAATATATACAACTTTTATTTTCTCCCATACTCTTAATTAATAATAATATCTTCCAATGATAGTAATAGGAGATAATGAAAAATTGACTCACTGCTTCTCTAAAGTTGTGTGCACAATCAAACGTGCCAATGTATCTTGGTTACGACGTAAGACAATTTTCATTTTATTATCCCTAGTCTTTGTTCTTCAATAGAGAAAGATACTTTAAAAATGTCAGTTATCTCATCATTCATCACGTTAACAACCTTCAATTTTAGTCTAATTTTTCTTTTTATGTTTGTTCAACAGAAAAATTATTATAAATTTTCTAATAAATCTTCAAATAATTTTTCTTTTAATGCATCATAAACTATATTAAGTTGTCAACATGAACTTAGATCAATTAGCACTTGTAATTTGTATGTACGTGTGGACATAAGATACTGTGTACAAATTTTCAGTTAAAGTTGTAGTAAAGATTCTATACAATATACTTGAGGGCACCCCAACCAAGAAAAAATGAATTGACGCACGTTGAAGCAAAATCCCAAGAAAAAGTAGAAATAACTTTGGCTTTAGATAAGATGGAAATTATTAGTAAATGTTTGAATCAAATATTGATATGGCCTATGGGTCCATCCTTTGAACAAAATAGAATCCTCTTTTATTTTTATTATCAATAATTGGGCTTCTACTTTTTGACTAAATCTAAGCTTATTATTGGATATTAACTTATCAATATTACAAGTTTGTTACACTATAAAATTTTCATGTTGTTGTATCCTTATTCAATCGGTTTTTAAACTTCCAACGTAAATATACTTGACCAGCTAGTAATATTAATACGAAAGTTTTCTTATATATATATTCATATAAAGAGCATAAAGTTGAGAGAGACTCGTAAACCTACACTAAATCTGTTGGTGAAAGTAAGTATAACAGTTAAATTGTACTATTTTTTGTTTGAGAAATGTGGTTCAAATAATCCCTATATTTCTATTTGTTGTATTAGAAAAACGGTTCTTGAATTACATATGTGTAGTTTGTTATTTTCTTTTATTAGTTGTCAAGATAGTTAGTGCTTTATATCTTGTTTTTAGTTGAAACTAAACTGTTAAAACTGATTGTAACTACCAATAACAATTCATCAATAAATAGTCTTTCTCCATCGAATTCATTTGAGAAAAAATTACTTCTACTTGAATTACATCAATTTGTTTAGACAATATGGAAATCAATATATAGATTTCGAGAGAAAATAAGCACAAATTTATAGAACTAAATGGTAGGGATTGTTTGGAACCTTTTAAGCAAACAATTTTGAAAATAAGTTTATTTTGAATAAAAATTGAAGTGTTTGATAGGGTTGTCAATAACTATAGAAATTAACATTTAAAAACTTAATTGCTTCAGCTATATTAAAATGAAAAGAAAAGAACAAAAATGGGGCCAAGATTATAAAGAGGTGCATTGATGATCAAATGATTCAATATCACACTTCCATGCTCATCTATTTTAGTTTGAAACTTGAATGTTGTCAAAAGGAGTTTTGTTTTTTCAAGAAATGGATGATTAAAGTTTAGAGAATCTACACACTAACTCCACTATGATTTTTTTTTTTTTATCATATTCATATAATTTATTCACCAATAATTAAAGTTCACCAAATACATCATTTACACTTTATACATTCATCTAAACAAATTAAACTCTCCATTCTTTGGAATCCTTTACTCTGCCTCTTGAATAAGTTCTCGTGGAGCAGGTTTAACTAACCCGAGTTTCTAAAGTTTAAAAAAAGTTCAATTTCAAAATTGAGCGTTCAAAATAATACTACAAAATCCAAACTTTATCCATTCTTATAACTCTATTTCTATTATCTATTAATAAAATGAAACACTCGAGATAATGTTTGGTTAAACTATAAATTTAAACCTAGACTTTTAGATTGTCGCTCTTCAATAATGATAAAATTTCTAGCATTTTACTACTTTCAATTATTTTATTTTTTTGTAAAGTTAACAAATTGCAAAAAGTGTTCTCATAGCTTGAGGTTAAGAAAAAATTATTACACAACCAAGAGAGTTTAAAAAAAATGAAAAAACATACCAACAAAAGAAGAACTCACAACACATATTTTTCAAAAGACTAATGTCGTTGCAAAAAAATAATGCCAAAAATAGGGTAGGAGGAAAACTGATGTAAAAAATAGGGTTGTAGAGTTGTGGACAGAGAGTCCACAACAAACACGTTGAAGTCTGGAGTTGTCCATCCTTACTGGCAGTCAATTTTTTTTCTATCTCTAAAATAATAGGTAATATAATTTTATCAGTGTATGTTTCATAAGTTTTGCATAATATTTATTAACATTTTATTATATCATACACAATACATACTTTTTCTATTTCTAATAACGAGTATAATTTAGATTTTATAACGATTTCAAATTCTTTTAGACTATCATCCCCTGAAAATGGCTAACATAAATTATGTATTAATTTTTGGATTATTTATAGTCATAAAAATTTATTTTATGAGTTAAATTTAAAAGTTAAGTTTATATATCTTCAAATTTTGAATTTCGAATTGTATCCTTCCCTAAAATCGTGCATTAAATGTAATAACAACTTGAAATTAAGATTGTATCATCCGTATAATTATGTATTTAACGCGTGAACCATTTATTTTAAGAAAATTTTAAATTTATAATTGTTAATATTATTTATTACAAAATTTGAATGTAGAATTGTGATTAAAAAAATTGAATTCACAATTGTATCATTCCATAAAATCATGCATTTAACCTAATAAGTGATTGAAATTAAAATTTTATTACCATCTAACTATGCATTTAACGTTTATATGATTATTTTAAAAAAAATATGATCACCCATAAAATTGTGCTATTTGATTGATATCCTTCAAATAATGGCAAACATAATTTCAAAATTTTTGAATTATTTTGTTAATATCATTTACCTATATTCCAAAATTTTTATCTAAAAATTGATTTTAAATTTTGATTGAAACCGTCAAACTACTAACATTTTGATTTTTAATGCTAATATGTCATAGAAATTGTGATAATAGGGTGATTCTTATCTGAAAAAATTATTTTATTGTACCAATTATATTCAATAGTTTTTTTTATGAGATGTTTTTCGAATTACATTAATATTCAATTTTATTTTCATTTGACATAATGTTTTCAGGTTTTCCTACGGATTTCTTTTACGGTTGTTTTGAATTTCTTTTACTGTTACCCTTTAGTGTTACTTGTCATGACATTGCAACATGTGAAGACTGTGTTTGATGGTAGATTTGTTGAATCTTTTCGATATATTGACTATCGTGTGGTTGATGTGTATACGTTTCATGTTCATTTTCGTTTCAAGAATTTATTCAATGCATTCAAGGTAGACTTTTTCCATCTTCAGATATTTCTGTGTGTCTATTAATTCTTTATTGGGACGGATGCGGCAGTTCAAACCTTGTACGGATTGTTGAAGAAATCTCTGAAGAAGATGAAGAGATGCGTTTCAAATAGATTCAAATTTTCTTTAGGGTTTCAAATGGAAAGAAGGAAGATAAGTCGACCGAAGTTCAAGAAAAAATTTGGAGAGATTTGAAAGTTTACATACATTAGATGGAGCCTCCCATTAATGGCAATATTTGTAATTTTTATGTTTTGGGGGGAAATTATATTTTCATAGAGTTTAATTGTATGTAGGATGTGTTATTTAATTATAGCGGTATTTGAGTTTTAGGTGAATAATTGTGTTTAGGACTAAGTTTCTCAATTGGATAGAGGCATTTGAGACATTATTCCATTTATTTATTTTTCAGATTTTTCTATTTTGCTATCTAACAATTTAAAAATAGTTTTACTATTTTTTAAAAGTAAACCTCCTAATTTGCCATTTTTCTTATCAGCTCTTTTCATTATGACTGTTGGATCAAATTAATTATTTTGGTTCAATTAGATATTATTTACTTGAGTTAAGTTGAATCGAGCCTTAAAATAAGCTTAATTTAGACAAAATGTTAAATATGACCCAAACTCATGTGGTTGAGCCCACGGATTTGGTCCATGGACCAACCAGACTCAAGCCTAAAGTCCACCAGAGAACTCTATAAATAGAGGAGTTCTCCTCATTTGTAAATGGTGAAATTTTTTTTACTCCAAAAGGTATAGAGAGAATTCTCCCAATAGCTAGAAGACTCTCAAACTCCTAAAACCGACCACCCTCGAAGATTGAAGCTCCTTTGAAGATACAAACTTTATTTCAAAACTCCAACTTCAAGAACATCACATGTGTCGCTTTCTCAAATCAAGCGTAGGCGTTCAATCAACTTCAAGAATATCACGTTCACTCAACTTCAAGAATATCACGTTCACATGCGTTGCTTTCTCAAATCAAGCGTAGGCGTTCAATCAACTTCAAGAATATCACGTTCACATGCGTCGCTTTCTCAAATCAAGCTTAGGCGTTCAATCAACTTCAAGAATATCACGTGCGTCGTTTCCTCCAAATCAAGCGTAGATATTCAATCAAGAGAGAATAAGAGGATTAAGTTCTAGAGATCGAACCACATCGCATCAAATTAATAAAAATACAATATCAATACAAGTTTGACTTCATGAATCAAATTTCTCCAAAAATCTCGTAGTATCTAATAGGCATTTTATGTTTATTAAAATTAACGAACTTTATAGACACAAAATTAGATATTTATACTTATAATACGTAAAATTCAACAACATGGTTTAAAAATTAGTTATCGAAGAATTTGAGTATCTCTACGATATAAATTTAAACATTTATAAATATAACAAATAATAGTGAAAGTGAACTTAGCTTGATGATAATGGGCATGAGCCACGACCTTCATATTTAAAGGTCAAAAGGGGAGATTCCCACCACACAATTCTATTATAAAAATGATATAACATAATAGCATATATATAATGTTAAGCATGCAATAATACTCTATTAGGTTAAAAAAGAAAGAAAAAAAAAAGGTTAAAAAGGTTAAAAAGGTTGAGATATTTTAAAAATAAAATAAGATAAAATTAAAAGGACTTTATTATATTTTTCTAGAGTTGAAGGGCTAAACTATAATTTAAGTTAGGGTAAATTGCACTTTTCGTTAGAAGTCCATGTCTATTTGGTCTATGAAATTTCAAAATAAATACTTTGGTCTTCCACATTTGCTAAATACTTGTAAATGGTCTCTGAGTGAACTTTAACTTTAACGAAATGCTTACTAGACTGTTAAGTGTTGATACAGACATTAGTTATATTTAATGGTGTGTAAATTATATTGAATTAGTTACAAAATAAATTAAAATAAAAGGTTTAAAATATATCTATAGTTTTAAAATCTTTTACTTTTTTTAAATTGTTCATAAAAAAGTATCAATTTTAAAGCTTTTATTTTAATTTATCTTTTAACTAATTTAATATAATTTAAACACGATGAATAAGCATTTAACAAAGATGGAGACTAAAATATCTATATCTATATTATGCTATGCTATGCTATACTACGTTAAAAGGGGGTAAAAAAGAAAAATCATTTTTGGACTTCAATTTTAAATTTCTAATATTATCCTATCTTTTAATTTAAATCAATAACTTAGTTGATTATTTAATTAATATAAAAAAATAAAATTATCATTAACCATTTATAAATTTATAAATTTCTACTTTCCCGCGTAACTTATTATTTAAGAGATTAAGACGTTAGAATATGAAAAGTTATAAATTTTATTTATATAATTGGGTTTTCAAAATTTATAAATATATATTAATAATGGGATTTCAAAAGGTTTTTGTGCACTATATAATTAATTCTCTTCATTCTTTTCAATAAACATTTGAATTTTCTCTTGTTTGTTTTCTTGGTCTTTTTAGTCACTATATTTTGTTTTGTCTATTACTTTGTTTATATTGATATATATTTTTGTGTTGCAATTGCAATAATATGTTAATACTTTGAAATTTAAAGAAAGACTTGAAGACTAAGTGATATAATCTCAATCATTCCCTAATGTATTAGGTTAATAAACTAATGTTTTCTTTAATTATCAAATTATGTTTTTTTATAGTTGTTGTTTATCAATTCAAAAGAACGAAAAGTCTTGACATGTAATCTAATTGTGAGGCTCTGATTCGATTAAAGAGGAGTCTTGCCGGGAAGTTATTTCAGATAAGTTTAAGTATGAAGCATCATGCGAGGAAGGATGTGAGAAGAGAAAAGGCGACACGAAGAGAAATGTTTGAGTCTAAGTTCTATCGCGTTAAGGTAAGCAATGTGACAAGAGTAACTGGCGAGGAAGAAGCATGTGTTTGATGCCAAGAAGTAGCGTTTACCAACAAAGAAAGAAAATGAGACTTATACTCACAAATACCTTGGTGCGAAGAGGCAACACCTTGGTGGAAGAAGAAAGACGTGAAGATCGGACTTTGTTTCATTTATGTGAAGTAAGAAAATGAATGTAATTATAATTTGAGAACTCTGTGTAAAGTGTTAAGTCATAATAAAGAGAGAAAGTTATTCTTTTTATTCTAATGTATCTTATCTTTTGTGTCTAGAAGCTAAAGTTGTTTAGAGTTAAGTGTTAATAGCTAGGCAAAGGAGCTAAGTTCAAAAGTTGTTTTTCCACTACAAAGTGTTGTGAAAGTTTCTAAGATTCAAGTAAAGAACTTTGCAAAGAGACTTGTGAAGGAAGTTGTTCCATTTACTAGGCATTCGGTGCGTCATCTCGCGAACCGATACGTGACAAATGTCTAGGCGACATGCCTCCATTTGGTTGCATGGAGCGGTAGTTGGGGTTGAACGTGACCGTTAGTGTTGTGGTGATCCCGATGGACACAGTACATGTGGATACAGAGCCTAATAGTCAAAGTTAATAGCTACCATAGTTCAAAACATGTAACAATCAGCACAAGAGTCCATAATCATTTAATTCATAAAACATGGATAATTGTTATATAACATTAACTAACAACCACAACAACTTATTATGCACTTTACTCACCACCGATGCATAATCAATAAGTACATGTAAGCTCTTAAATTTAGGTTTGAAGGTTCAATATTAAAATCTCTTATCTAACAGATTAGCTAAAAATTATTCCTTAGGTGATGGTCAAATTTTTCTAATCGAAGAGTTTCTAAATAGTAGGAAAATTTTAATAACTTGATTTAATAAAATTGCTAATGACTATTATCCAAAAATTCTCTTAAATTAACTTATGAGATTGAAACCAATTCAACATTAATGAGAAAATTTCGCAAACTAAATCCTCGATTAAAAAAAACTCCAATTAAAAATAAATTATTTTGAGCCCAAAAATTATAAGAAAAACACATCCAAAATCTAAAACTTATTAAAAGTGGCTAAAAAAAATACTAAAATCAACTTGGATTTGGAGGATGAAGACGCGATCGGCTGGGCAAGGGAAAGCAGCTCGGGCGGAAGAGGCGTACGGCTGGCTTAGATGGAAGGGGCTCGACTCATGCTAGGGGAGCTGAAGGCGCGACTCAAGGTCGGCGGAAGGGCGTGCGGCTCACGGCTCGGATGGAAGGGCGTGCGGCTCACGGCTCGGATGGAAGGGCGTGGCTCACATCTCAAGCCCAAGGGACACGCGGCTCGCAAGCGGCAGAAGGACGTGCGGTTTACGGCTCGATTGAAATGAGCTCGGCTTACGCATTGGGCTCACGGTTCGGGCGGAAGTGGCGCGCAGCTCACGGCTCGGGCGGAAGTGGCGCGCAGCTCACGGCTCGGAATCTGAAGGGGATTGGCTGAAGGGAAGGATGCGGCTGGGCGACTTGGTCTGAGCAGCGCGAGACGGAAGATTGCTCGTGTTTTGAAACTTCAGATTATTGACTTCAGATCAAACCTGAGTGAGGAAAGAGCATTTTTATCGTTTTTTTCTTTCTTCTTCGGTGGACTCCTCAAATGGAGGTCACTCGCCGATAGTGGGATTACTCGCTCCGTTCATCTTTCCGGCGAGAAGGGATGAAAATCCGACGATATATAGTGATATAAAACGAGGAAAGAGGCAAAAGCTAGTTTCTGTTTCAATAAACGAGCTTGGAAGTTCGAAATGAGCCTCAACATCAATGCTATCTTCCGTTAGCCGCATCACCTTGTTTCACCCTCTGGCTGTTTTTCGAGGTATTTGATTCAACTAATTGAGTTGGGAATTTCAATTTTCTTCAGGTTCTTGTATTCTTATCTTCGAAGGATGTAAATCGAAGTCCGTTAAGCTGGGGCATTTCGTTTTCTATTGACCTTTCGATGTGCTTCTTCGTATCTATTTCTTGATTTCACGTGTTTTTCCTGTTGGACTAAAGACAATTGAAGTTTTTAGAAGCATGTATATAGATTCAATACTAAAATTTAGTGCTCGGGAATTGGAGGAAACTGAGCAATACTTCGACTTTATCCGCATTAGTATGAAGGGTGGGGGATATGGACATTAAAGTTGACTCTCACCTTATAGCCAACACTCAGATTACATTATTAACTACCATGGCTATGGGTAATGAAGTTTTTTAGAATCTGAGAGTAGGTGAACATGGATTGAGAGATGTTTACTCCTCTTTCCATTGAGAGTGTTCTTCACTTTTTTCTTAGTATAGCTCTTTTTAAAAAAAGCTCCCATGAAAGATGCGGCTTCTTCCGGCTGTGGACACATTGTCTACAAAGATTGTAGTAACAATTTTTTTAAAAAAAATTAAACATGGATATGTGAGTCAGTTTCTACTTAGTAAACTATGATCATGCATCTGGATAGCGATACTCATATTTTGTTTCCATCAACAGATCTACAGTCTTGTAGTACATTCAGAACTTGATTCATTAAATCTAATGAACTTTTAATATACGCTAGCCTTCTAGGTAATATCTAAATTCAAGTTCCCTGATGTAAAACAGTGGAACAGTAAGATGTATATCACAATGTAACTTTTTTCTGCTTCCTCAAAAATTTGATACCCACAGAACCTGTTCCTTGTGAATTCTCAGGGATCTTTCGTAAAGCAATATTTATGTTGAATGTTATATTTTGCCCATGGATATAGACCTTGAGCTTCCATCCAGTGATCATGAAAGGTTAGATGTAATTCAGAGTCGAAATGATGGCGTGAATGTGTTTCAAGCAAATGGCCAGGGAAAGTATGCAAATTCTTTTGCAAGGGCTGAGCACCATGAGGAAATGTCCATACCAAATGCCAAAAAAAGTAGTGGTGAGGATCGGATGGACATCATTAACTTTGAAACAGACTTTAGAATAGGTCCGTTTGAACCAAAAAATGGTTTGGAGTTTGAGTCGAAGGAAGAAGCGTATTCTTTTTATAGAGAATATGCTAGATCTGTGGGATTTGGCATCACTATAAAAGCAAGTAGGCGCTCAAAGAAATCTGGAAAGTTTATTGACATTAAAATTGCATGCTCTAGATTTGGAAGCAAGCGAGAGTCTACTACGACTGTCAACCCTAGACCATGTATGAAGACAGGTTGCAATGCTAGCATGCATATTAAGAAGAGGGAAGATGGAAAATGGTTTGTACATGGTTTTACAAGAGAGCATAACCATGAGATTTGTCCTGATGACTTCCATCATGCTATGAAGGGAAGGAATAAAAAACCAGATATTGCCATTTCTGAGAAAAAGGGTCTGCAATTGGCTTTAGATGAGGGAGATGTCCTATTGATGCTTGAACATTTTATGCATATGCAGGAAACAAATCCCAATTTCTTCTATGCCATACATTTCAACCAAGAAAAACAACTGAGAACTGTTTTGTGGGTGGATGCAAAAGCGAGGCACGATTACCAGAATTTCAGTGATGTCATTTTCTTTGATACTTACTACTTAACTAATGGATACAAAGTTCCTTTTGTTCCTATTGTTGGAGTTAACCATCATTTTCAGTATATCTTGTTTGGAGGTGCACTGATTGGTGATATGGCTACTTCAAGTTTTATTTGGTTAATGAAGACATGGCTCAAAGCAGTGGGTGGGCGAGCACCCAGAGTTGTCTTAACTGATCAAGAATTATCTTTGAAAGAATCAGTGTCCGATGTATTTCCCAATACACTCCACCTTTTCTCTTTATGGCATATATTGAGAAGAGTTCCTGAAAAACTAGGAAGGACTATAAATCAGAATGGCGGTTTTATAGAAACCCTTAATAAGTGCATTTATAGATCTTGGACAGATAAAGAATTTGAAAAGAGATGGTGGGAAATGATAGACAAATTCCAAATAAGGGACGACGAATGGCTTCAGTTACTGTTTGATGATCGTAAGAAGTGGGTGCCAACGTATGTGAAGAATTACTTTTTAGCTGGAATGTCTACACTTGAACGATCTGGGAGTGTGATCTCTTTTTTTGATAAGTATATATGTAAAGAAACTTCATTCAAGGAGTTCATTAAACATTCTGAGATATTTTTCAAAGACATGCTTGAGCTGGAAGCTAATGCTGATTTTGAAACTCGGCACCAAAAACCTATCTTAAAGTCGCTCTTTACTTTTGAGAAACAAATGGCCACGATGTACACAACGACTATGTTTAAGAAATTCCAGTTACAGATATTGGGAGCAGCTTCATGTCAAGTGCACAAACAGACAGAAAATGGAGCTACTGTAACGTACCATATTCATGATCTGGAAGAGCACCAGGATTTCCTGGTAGCTTGGAATAAAACAGAAATGGATATATGTTGTTTATGCCGTTCTTTTGAGTACCAAGGCATCCTTTGCAGACATGCTATCCTTGTTTTTCAGATTTTGGGACTAACTAGCATCCCACACAAATATATTTTGAAACGTTGGACAAGAAGTGCAAAGGTCAGGATTAGTGAATCATCAAACCGACTTCATTACCGAGTACAGCGTTTCAACAACCTCTGTAAACAAGCCATTAAATTGGGTGAACTAGGCTCTTTATCTCAAGAAACCTATGATATTGCTAGTGAAGCTTTCGATGAAGTACTGAAACAATGTGCTTTTGCAAAAAATTCTACCAAGAGCTTTGTAGAAACAAATACCTTGGGTTCTGTTGGTTTTGTTGACGATGAAGAAAATCAAGGTGAATATATGGCCAAGTCATCGGGGAAAAGACAAATGAGTAAAAAAGGCAAGGTGAGTCGGCACCTGTTTTTGACTGGAGAGCACTGTAAAATCTCCTGAGATAAAAGAATATTAGTAGTACTAAAAATCTGTATGGTCTCCTGTTTCTACCTTTCAGGTGATCAAGCAGGCACGGTACAAATCGTCAGAGGTGGTATGTTCTATCCATTTGTGCTAGAGATGGTGCAAACTGCAGTCATTGAGATTTGAAAATAGTATTATTCTTACAATTTCTCTTCAATGGTGGTACCTGTACATCCATGCAGGAGGTGGATTCGGGAGCCGCTGCACTTCATTGTTTCCATGGCTCCCTGCCGGGATCAGTACGATGACATCTTTGAAGTACATATCTTCTATTTTTTTTTAATGAAGTTCTCAAATATTAGGCTTTACAGGGTCAGTCGAACACAAATTCTCCTTTCTGTGATGGACCTGAAGATTATTATAGTCATCAGGCTATGCACAATTTGGTAAGCTTGACGATACTTAGGATCATAATGTTCTTGAAGACATAAGAACCACACTTGACTCTAATTTTTCAGGATTATTCTCCTTCAGTCGTAGCTCATGTTGGACCATGTAGTGACGGACAAACTATGCAGGTACTGGTCTTTGATTCAATAAATCCATGCTAGATCATTATGGAACTTGGTTCAACACATGAACTTTATATATTTGTTTTTTTCAGTCCCAAGGACAGCTTCATTGAAGAACGAGGGCATTTTAATCAGGTCGAGGATAATCTGCAAGATGTGGTATGTCTTTGGTTATGTGTGCTTCTTGACAATTACATCTCGGATTCTCCTTTTGTGAGGATGTAATTCTTGTTGTTGTAGGAACAGCCTGATGATGCCTCGATCCAAACTCACATTCACAATAACCAGGCATATTCGAGATAGGTGCCTGTCTGGACAGCTGAAACAAGAACAAACAGGGGCAACCTTAACACATTAAACGAGTTTGCAGTTGTAAAGTTTCGGGTATGATCTAAACGTCAGTTCATGTTTTGTTCTCATATTCTTCCATTTTGTTTGGTCTTATGTTCTTAGTTCTAGAAAATATGTCCCAGGAACTAACAGAACTAATATTTAACGGCTTGTGCAGGCAAAGCATTTTTTCTCTCTTTTAGTTTCTATTATAGGATTAATAATTTACTATGGGAATAGTTTGTTCGTGAGTAATAACTGTATATTCCATCTAAACAAGACTTTTGATTGAATGAAATAGGTTTTATTTTTTTAAAAGAAAGGAAAGAAATCAAGAGTATCAGAAAAATAAAAAAAAAGCTTAAATGAAGCTTGTAAACTTACTTTTTCCTTGTTTTATTAGCCACTTCTAAAAAAAGTTATAAAATATCGATAAAAGAAAGTTATTAAATTTAGTTCAAATTTGCATATGTTTTCAAGGAATGTGAAAAATCCACCAAAAATTTGTGAAGTAACAAGAAAAATGAAATTGTCTTTAAATGGGACTTTAATAGGGTCCTCTTGACTTGTAACTTTTCTATGTTCCAATTTTTAACTTTTAGAGGTAAGACCAGAAAAATAGCAAATTTAAAGTTTTACTTTGGGTGAATAAAAAAAAAAAAAAAAAAAACTATTTCAATGGTTAATATGACAATAAAAAAATAGAAAAAAATTACTACGAAATTGCCATACTCTAGTAGAAAAAAAACTCACATTCCAAATACAATCCTTCTAGCAAAACCCTAATCATCCCTAATTCCTTGTTCTCAAATCCCAAAATTTCCTTCCAAACTTCTTCATCTCCATGCCCATCTCAAGCTTTTCGTCTCAATAAAATACCAGATGATGGATTCTCGGCAAGACTAGTGATCCACAATGTCGTTCACAAAACATCCACCAACACAATGGTATCCTACCTCAATTCGCCAAACTTCATCATGCTATCCATCCGTATCTGCTCAATTGTAAACTAGGAGTACTTTGAAAGCGAATCCAGAACCAATTTTATGGTGCTCTTCGGTAGCAAGTAGATGGACTTGTCAACAGACTTGTCGATGTCAAAGAAGATTCATTTAGTCATAAACTTGTAGCGATGCAAATAGTCCTTCACCATCATGCATGTTTACATTGAATTTCTCCTCTAAAAAATAGCAATATGCCTGAAAAAATTTAAAAATGTCAAAAAAAAATTGTCTGAATAAAAAAACAATCAATTTGTTCTTTCGAGAATATTCTTGTCCTGTACGGCTGTGCCACAACTAACATATCAAATTAAAGTAAATCTAGCTCAACAATAATAATTAATATGACCTTTCTATCTAGAGGTTGAAGGTTCGATATATAATTGTGAGTACTAAAAAAGCGATAGCAGCAAGCTTTTTAGTTTGAGAGTGTATGACATCTGATACTTCAGGACTCACAAGCACAGCACTAATGGGTTAAATATGCAGAAGAAAGAGTCTACAGAACTCAGCACAAAAGACAAGCATTACAAAAAATATCTTCTTTTGTCTCAGTTCTTGAAATTATCCCAACGTCTTCGGCTATTGAAACCAAGTCTGGCTTGATATTGTATTTATCACATCCGAACATCGTCTCGAGTCTTCCAAAAGCACAAATAATCTATGGCATGGAAGAGATTACAAGGCACTAAGTAAGAGAAGTGAAAGGTATGGAGGCTAGCTAAGTAATATCATTTTGTATTATCTCATCTGCAATGAAAAGAATTTCATATTTCTTCAGCACACAGCTTGGGATCTACAGATGACATTAAAATCTAGGGAATAATTTCAACTCTTTCTTCTTTTCTTTTATTTTAAAGAATTGGACCTCTAAAAGCACTCATGATTATGCATATAAAGAAAGAAAGTGACGCTTACTTTTGTCAAAATAAGTTGCATTAGGAGATATCACACCACCTGCTCCCATGACATGTTCTGCAACAAAGGCAGCAATCTGAAAGAAACAAAGGTTAGAAATACTAAAGAAATATTTGCATATGTCAAATATTTGAACATTCAAGTCAGGTTCTATGACATTACTGTTTCGTGTGAGAATAAGATTCTCTAAATTGTTGGCTAATCTTTACGAGAACTCTCTTTCCTCGGTTTCGCCTAGCATATCAGTGCCACATTTAGCATTATAAAGACGGTAATATATTAACTTAGGTAGTTCTCTTGTGTAATTTGCATCCAAGTTGGTTCATGTACTCATGAATATTGAAAAATAAAGTGATTATAACACAGCGAATATTGCATATATTAAAATTAAAAATTAAAAATGCTAATATGGGAGATTATATTGCATATATTATCAAATTAAAAATGCTATGAAATGGATGAACATACATGGAGGGGATTTTGAAAGGAAGGCATTTGTCACCAAGTTACCTTTGATGAATTCTTTAATTAGTAGTCGAATTATTGCTTTGCGTTGTTGCTTCCCTACCAAAAAAGGGTGAGAAAGGGATCGAACCTGAACAAGCCGCTCACAAGTTCTAAAACCAGCAACATCTTCTGCACATGAACCAAGCTGGAAATGATTTAGATGTCAATGATAATAACATTAAACTTTCCAAGAACTTGCAAATCAGGGAAAACAAGTATGACTCTTGAGTTCTCGCGTTCTGAAACTTGCTTTCATAGTTAAACTTACATCCCACTGCCCAAAGCAGGCTTAAGTTCTCGCGTTTTGATCCAAAATTCACTCTTAAAATACCATTTGCCCCAGATTTTGAAAACATAGAACAATAATAACAGCAACATTTTGTTTATGTCATATACTGATACCACTTGCCAATGCCTTTAGCGACGAGAGCAAGTGAGAGAGCAAAGAGTAGTACGAGCACAAGGTAGGAAGAGTCATAGCATGTAAGAGACTATTGGGTACTCATCCGTAGTGCATGGGAAGAGTCATAGTGCATAAAATGATCGATCAACTTCAAGGGTTTGTTTTGTTATTTGTTATTTTTATCTCTCACATGCTATGACTCTTCCTCCCTTGTGCTTGTACTAGGTCAAAAATGTTATATTATTCATTGTTTATTAGAGTTGACCCTTGTGAATGAATTTATTTCAGGGAGTAGGAACTCATAGTTTTGATTTTGGGGGCAGATAATAAACACAAGATAAGTCACCCCAGCAAGATGAAATATCCAATAAAAAAACCCTTGAGCCAAAAATAAAATTAAAATCTCTAACTACAAAACACAACAACCCACAATTAGAAAACACCATAAACATAAGAACTCCAATAGATGAGAAAGATAAAGGCTGTATAAAACAAACAGATAATTAATGGGTAAAAAAAAAAAGCAGAAGAAAATGGAGATGAACAAACTTGAAAAGGGTAGTGATGATCTCTTACCTTTGGTTTGATAATCATTTGAAGAAGATGATTGAATCCCATTTCTTGTTTAAGTCAAAAGCAATGAAAATGAAGCTGATATAGATAAGGACAGCATCTCAAAACCAATAGGTTGAAAACTATTAATTATGTAGTTTCTTTTTTTTCTTCTTATGATAATGATTGTTTTAAAACGGAGAGAAACCATGACATAATAACTATATATACACAATAAATAAAACAATTTAATCTCCGTAGAGCAATACTTAGATGGCACCTAGGTCGATGCTTGCTCCCCCCCTAGACACATGCATGAAAAATACACACAAAGGCCACATGGTAGCTTTTAATTGGGTGCAACACAACATCTCAACATCTCCACTGCACTTTAGTTATTTTTCATTTCCATACTCTCATTTTTCTTTGTCCTATTTTAAAATTATCACGTACCAATTTTGAATTGAATGTAATGGGAGCTACAGTACAATAGGTTGATGTATCTCTATTCAACCAAATATATATTTGTTGAAAGTGAAAGTGTTTTTGGTCAGAACATTTTATTTAAGGGTGGGTTTGGGAGAGAAAGAGTTACGGAGGAAAATGATCATGATAATTCTAGTGATATGGTAAT
The DNA here is from genome assembly GCF_000004075.3 of Cucumis sativus. Taxonomy (NCBI): domain Eukaryota; kingdom Viridiplantae; phylum Streptophyta; class Magnoliopsida; order Cucurbitales; family Cucurbitaceae; genus Cucumis; species Cucumis sativus. The sequence continues at coordinate 22,870,745 of NC_026658.2, forward strand.
ATGTGCTTGAAGGAAGTGTTATTATTGGTAGTGTTATGGTAATATGTGTTTGGGGAAAGGAATATGAAAAGTAGTGTTATGATAGTATGTATTTAGGGGAGGGATTATGATAGTGATGTTATAATAATATATGCTTGGATGAAGGATTATTATGGTAGTATTATTATAATATGTGTCTAGGGAATGATGATTATAATAACATGTGCTTGAAGGAAAAGTTATGAGTGTAATATTATGATAATATGCGTTTGGGGCAAAGATTATGTTATTGGATTTAGGATAATTTTTGTTTATATATGTTTTCAAATATTTTTCTTACATATCCGAGATTAGCAAAATATTTGTTTCGTAAATCGTTACATTGAGGCCCATTTTCTAATCCTTTTTTCCCTAAAACCTAGCCCCAAACACACCCTCACTTTACACTTTTCTTTAGAATATAGTGTAGTAATTAGAAAGAGAAAAAGATAAAATGAAAGGAAAGGAAATAAAGGCCTACTTCAAAAATAAGAAAAGAAGAAGATTTTATTAAATGTTGTAAGTAGGAATTAAAGTGTAAGCCAATGAGAGTGGGGATTCTCTCTCTTTCACCATTTTTCTTTTTATCATTAAACATCCTAACTAGTTTTCTTTTTATCATTAACCTATATACAAATAGATATATAAGTGATTATTATTTACAGAATTATTTTAAAAAAATAGTAAATAAATTAAAATATTTACAAGCTATACCAAAATTTTGGATTATATCACTGATAGTTTTCTATTATTATAGTACATCAATGACTATCGGTGATAGAATTTGCTATAGGTTGTAAGTATTTTCTAAAATCTACTATTTTTAAAAATTCCCCTTATTTATAACATAACTCTATTGATAAAAATATATTAATGTATAAATTTTGATTTTTTTAAAATATTTTGTAAACATTTTTGTTCGGTGTACCATATTTGAAAACACCGCTTTTAATCAAATATAAGAAAATAAGTCAAAATATTTACAAAATTTCAAACCTACCACTAATAGGCACTAATAGAGAGCTTATATGTATTTTTAATAGTAATATTGATAGACACCGATAGAATCATTGGTAAGATGTAACATTTTGCTATACTTTATAGATATTATTAACAGCTTTATCATTTACAATAATGTTCCTAATAATAATAAGTAGTGCTTTAAATATTCAAAATACGAGAATATGTAAATGAGTTTAGCTTAACTGACATCCGTACGTTTCTAAGGACAAGTGATCCAAGGTTTAAATCTATCTCATTGAATTGTACTTAAAAAGATATTTTAAAAAAATTAAATAATAAATTAAAACAATCATATTTATATCGATTTAGATATTATAATAATTATTCAATTAAATAATTCTCTTCAAAATAATAATTATTTACAGTTTAGATATAATAAAAATATAAAAGTGTTATTTTGAGAATTTAAACGGTTTTGATCACATCATGTAAAAGACAACTTTCAACAGTATCATCCAAATTTGTTGAGCAAATATTTATAAAAAAGTACAAATTAAACAATAAAAGAATGTATAAATCAAGGATCTATGTAGGTGAATAATTTTAGTTAATTCCTTTAGTAAGGTTGAAAGCAAACTTTTATTATGTAATTAAAAGACGAAAAATTTTAGCCTTAACGGTCGTAAATTTATTATAGATATGATAATTAGGTTTAATGTAGATGTCGAACCTTAGTGTTTCAAGGAGAGTCGTGCGTAATTCTTCCATCACCATCATATGTCATTTTTTCATGCACATTATGTACACATTATTAGTGTCTATGTAAAAACCAATACCTACTCGTCATTTTACTTATAAATAGAGGCATTTGATGGATATTAAAGTAACGTGTAAATTTAGAGAAATTAGAGAAATTTACATTAGTGAGAAACAATTCAAAAGTTAGACTTAGTGGAGAATTTTGAAATTTTCAATTCCCAGTTTTGTTATTTTATTAATTTAATATATTATGGTATGTTTTTTTCGATATTCGTGTTTTCCTTGGGCTCATTTAATAATATCAAAATTGCCACTCCAAGCCAAAATTCAGCCTCTTTTTTTCTAGGTTTTACATTACTTTAATTAAACATAATTGATTCATAAAGTGAGATGAATTGATAAAGTTTGATGTTTGAGTAGTGAACTATAACTTTTGGAATAGTGATAATGGTAGGTATCTTATTTAATTGAGTCACGTCAAAATTGGCATGTACATTTAGAGAGTAGTTATTTAATTTTGGGTATAGGTTGTATGGACCGGTAGATAATATTTTGTGATAACTTAAAAGATATAAATTGGTAAAAACAGAGTGATGAGAACAAATAAATTATTATATAGTAGAATAATGATCACTTACCTTAAAAGTAATTGTAATACAACCTTGATGCTTACTGTCTTTCACACGTAAGTTTAACACGATATACTCTTAATAGAAAAGTACTTAACAAAAAAAAAAAGAAGTTTGAATTGACTGAGAAAACTATGCTTAGAAGAAAATAACGATAAAAAAAAAAAAGAAAAAGAAGGCAAAAGAAAATGATCTCTTCAAGGAGACACCTCTAACTCTCCTACATAAGCAGACTAAAAACTGTTTACTAGTTATAGAGTCATTTCAGTTTAAAAAAACATACGCTTGCTAAAGAAAAAAAAAACGTCGGCATATTAATTGAAAAAAATCAATACAGTAGTCAAGACAAACAAAAAGACAATTTTGACAAGTCATTTCGAAACAAAAATAAAATTGTAAACTCTAAAGAGATGTTTGGAGCAGGGAGTGAGTTATTATAGTTTGATTATAATAGTTTGTGTTTGGGGTGTAAACTATTTTAGTTTAGGTTATAATAATATGTGTTTGATTGGTAGACTATTTTTTGTTTGATAAGAAAATAGTAAATACATAATTTGGAAGGTTAAATAGTAAAAGTTTAAGATTTAATTGGATGATTAGTGATTAAGAAGATATGATTAAGAAGCAATTAGTGAGTGAGTGTGTGAAAAGAAGAAAGAGGAATGGTTTTTGGGGATTTGGTCAAAGAGAAAGAAAAAGAATGGAAGGGACGAAAAGCCCAATTATGTGGAAAATTATATGAAATAGACAACAATATCTCACATTGGGATTGATTAAACCTCTTTTGGTCAAAACAACGTGCATTTCTTGTTTTCTTTTCTCCAACTAAACAAAATATACGTTTTATTGCATACTTCCTTACGTCTCTTCACTTTACTTTATTATTATAATTCTACTCTTTTATCTTCTACTTTTTTTTTTACACATTACACTCAATATTTTCAATTTTTTTTCAATTTATACATGTTTAACTTAAATCATAAACCTAAATCTTCTAAACTCTAGAGATTAGACTTTTTTTTTTCTCATGTAAAGGTTGAATAAAGTTGATGGAGAAAGTGTCCACATGCATCGCGTTGAAATAAACAGAGGAAATTAATAGGGTTGTTAATGATAAGCTAATCGTTGATATTAGGATTCAGTTCATTCGGTTCGATTTGATTTTTTAATACGTAAAATTATTATTGAACTACGAGTCCGATTTCTCTACTATGTATTATCAAAAACTTAAGTCGTCCAACCTTTTTAGTGGGTAAGAATTAATGTTTCGATCTCTCAAATAAGAATAACTTAGTTTATCCATTCATAAATTTCTTTTAAAAAAAGTGGCAACTATCTATCAAATCTTATTCAAATGATTATATTGAAATTGAATTGAATTGACCAAAATATTTTTTAAAATCCTATATTAATAATCAACGATTCTATTATTCAATCCCTGACATCTTGAGTTTTGTTTTCAATTTTGATGGAGTTTTTTTCAACATTTATGACCTCGACCTTTAAGACAAAATTTAAGATCTATAATTTTTTGATTTCATGCATGAAATAGGGTATTGAATTGAAATGCATTAATTCACTCATTAAAAAAGAAGATTTTTTGGGCATGAATTGGATTGGGGAGAGATGGATGACCTCAAATTGAATAAAACAAGTTTCAAATATTAGTCTATATATATTTTCTCTCTTTCTTATATTCAAAGTCCATATTTGCTTATAATTATAAGTGAATTTTGAAATTGATATTGAATCATGTTGGTGAATTTATTCTGCTTTTAAAATCATTTGATTAAATTTTTGGATTAGATGTAGCTTTAGAAGACAAAACTCCAAAAACATCAACAATAATTATGATGTTGTATATGTATAATATAAAGTTTGTTGTTTTATTTTATAATAATATTTTTATGTCAAAATACCTTTCTTTAAAAAGCAAATACCCTTTTGATTTTTTAAACTTCTTCAATTTATTTTATTTTATATTTTATAATTTCTAATCTTGAATTTTAACTCATAAATAAATCTTAAGTGTTAGTTTTAAAAATGTTAAATGATGGATGCCATTTATTACAACCAAAGTCAATAGATTATGAACTAATTAATTGGAGTAATATTTGAAAGTTTAATTGAGATGAGATTAAGCAACAAAAACATATATCATAAATATTAATTAAGTAATTAATTAATTATATATTTGAACTCTTAACTAAAATTATAAACAACCTAGCAACCACGACACTTCCTTGAAAATAACACAAAATTATAATTAATCACACTTGTAACATTTTAAAAGTGTTTAATTGAAAAATAAAGCAATGAGGAAGTAATAGTAAGGACTAAACTTAAAAGAATTGTTAAATTTGGAATTAATTGATAAAGTTTAATTTTTGATTGGGAGGAAATTTAAATTTAAATTTTGTTTTTAAAAAAAAAAGAAAGAGAAAAAAAGAAAAAGAAATGGGAAAAATAAGAAAAAAGATAATTGGAATAGAGGAAATGGAAGAGGAAGCAGGTTTCCAGGAAGCATGCAGTCCACAGTGGCAACAAACAAACGAACAAATTTTATTTTACTTTTCCTTTCCCTTTCCCTTTTCCTTTCACTTTCTATTCCTTTCCTTTCCTATTCACAAACTTTGAAACAATCCAACACCAGCAGCCCCACGTGCCACCCTCACGTGACATATATCCCACCTCCCCCATTCCATCCATTTCTTTTCACCAATCATCAAATTCCCTTAATTCCTCTACTTACTCAAATTTCACCTAAATTGAGTCTCAATACAAAACATATAATAAACATTATAGGGAAGAAGAATAGAAAATTAATTAATATATCTAGGTGGTTAACCTTAATTTCAAAACCAATATTTATTGTACTTAATTGTACACATCCATTACCTATACTCAACTATATGGTGGTCTCTCATAACTTATTTCACCAACATCTATTTACTGTTACTGTTTACTTACGATAAACTTTAAATAAATAGACAAAATTTAAGGGTGTCCACTGTTCCTTGTTGAAACTTTTTAACCGAAGGGAATTTTAAAACAAAATTAAGGAACCCGATTTTTACAATTTGGGTGAGGTAGTTGGAGTAAATTTAAGACAACTTACTTTAAATCACACTCATATAGAATATCTATATATATATATATTCTCCATCTTTCCAAAACCACTCTTCTCAATTATTCCTCATCTTTCTCCCAAATGGCAAATCAATGGCTCAATATGTACAATCAAAACAACCTTTCAAACACTCAACTCCCCTTTCATCTCTCCCATCACGATCACCTCAGTTCAAACAATAACTCCGATGTAGTTTCTGATTCTACCGTCGTCACTACCGCCGTCTCCTCCGCCAATACCCCACCAGCCTCATCATCCGGTCTGAACCCAGATGGAACCCGAGTTGCCAAGCCGGTCCGGAAGAGGTCCAGAGCCTCTAGACGGACCCCAACTACTTTACTCAACACGGACGCCGCAAATTTCCGAGCTATGGTCCAGCAATTCACCGGCGGCCCCTCTAACGCTAATAATAACCTCCACAATTTTGCCACATTCGGCTTCCCCTGTAATTCCCAAACCCTTTTCGACCCGGCTTCCGCCGCCGCCTACCAGGTCCAAGATCCGGCGCAGCAGCAGTCGGTACTCCAATTCCAAAACCAGCCACCGCCGCCGCTTATGTTCTCGTTGAGTAATTCGGGAGGCGGTGATGCGTTTTATCAACAAGGTGGAGGATCGAGAAGTAACAACAACAACAATAACATAAATTACACGGGGGGTTTTTGATGGGTCTTCTCCGAGGACTCTAAATCATCGCCCGGCTAGACTCCGGTGCAGCGGCGGGATTTCGACGGTAGTTTTTATTTTATTTTATTAGTTATAATTTAATTTTTGGGTGGAGCTTAAAAGGAGAAGTTAGGCACCGAAGTCGTCTGATTAAGATGGCATTTTTCTTAAAATTTTTTGATTATGGTGTGTATACGATTCGGAAAGTTGGTGCGTGCGGCACGTTTCTAGATACTTTCACACGTGTCAAACCCCTTTTTTGTGTTATTTTTTTTTTCTTTTTTTGGAGTCGCACGTGTGAACTATCTCCAATTGCCACGTTCTCATTCCACCCACCGTATGTTTAATGTATGCCGTTGCCGTGTTTGGAATCCCTTCTTGTTAATTATGTAATCTTACTATTATTATTATTATTATTATTTATTTTTAGGAAATTTTATTTTACCCATTTGTATTTGTGATATATAAATTATTTTATTATACTTTTGGTTTACGTTTTTTCTAATATTTCTTTTTATTATTAATGATATCTTAAATATCATATTTTGTTGGGTCTTAATTTAACCAAACTTATTTATTAATCTACGTAACTTTTTGGTTTTAAATTTTTAATCTTCTTCTTCTATTGAGCTTGATAAAATACCAGAAGTAATCATCTTCTTATACTTTCTATATGGTATTTCTTGTGGTTCATACACAAGTTTTAGTTTAACAATTATATTCACTTTTTTCATTCATACAGGTTTTAAGGGTTTAGTTTTTATTTGGGTTCATAAATTTTAAAAGCTTAAACAACGTAGTTTGTTTTTACACACATCTTTATATTCTTTTATACTCAAAATATTTTTATCATTGTTGAATTATATAACACAGAAAACTAATTAAACACTATAAGTTGGTTATCATCAAACATGACGATCATTAAAGAAAGTTATCAAAAAAGTGGTTGTTGGAGTATTAACTACTAAAGTTGGTCGTATTCAGTATTCACAATTATTCTTGTGAGTTTTTTAATATACAAATGCTATATCTTGGTCTAGAAAAAAATAACAACAAAATTTATCTTTTTTCAGTAAAAGATAAAAATAAACTTTATAACCAAACTAAATGGTGATCGTTTAGAAGTCTAAATCTTAAATTTATATCTTACAAATTAAATTGTTTAACTTTGTTCATAATATAAATTAGTTAAATAATAATGATAGGTTTTAAGAATACATTATGTGAATTTATGTTTGCAAATGCAAATGAGTAATAATATAAACTTTTCAAATTAAACGAGGAAAAACAATAATTATCAAACAACACAACTAAATCTTGAATGAATTAAGAAATGGTATTTAAAAAAAAAAAGAAAAACAAAGGAAAAGAGGATTTTATCAAATAATATGAATTAAAATACAACTTTCTTCAAATTCAATCAAACTTTTAAGTTTAGATGATAAAATTATTTAAAATATTGTAAAATATACGTGTGGTTTATCATATATATTTGAAAATAATCAATTTTTTATATCAAACTTTTAAAACATTATAAAACTTTTATTAAGAAAAAGTATATCTAAAAATGGTTATAGGTATAATTTATACACAAGTATAAATTTATATATATTGAAATGTGAATTTAAGCAAACAGGCGAGACTATAATTTGCATTGACAATTTTTAAAAGCACAAGTATTAATTGCTGGATATCAAAATAAAATATAAAGTTGAGATTAAATAGATATAATTATAAAAATTTAGAGTTTTGACCAAACTTCCCATAAGCTTTGAACAATCAAACACCATTGGCGTTCCAAAACCAACCATCACCAATGCCTAATTTGGTGTTTAGCAACAATAATATTATTTTATACATATGTGATTTAAAAGTTAATTATGCTCGTTTTTACTGTCTATAATTCAATGTTATATTAATTAATTTAAAATGATATTTATATGAAGTTGCAGTGGAATCGAATATTGTAAATTTCTGAAATTGATATTTTTGGAAGTGGGGCTAAAATAAAAGGTAGAAGTTAGGCAGTAAGAGGTATGGTGACAAAATTTTCAAAGATAACACAATTTTTCTTAAAGGGATAAATTTTGACCATGGAGTGAATATGTGTTGGAAACTTGGAGCGTGCGGCACGTCTCTACTTGCACGTGTGACCCTTTTTTTAGTACCACGTGCGAACTCCAACAACCCACCCTTTGAAAATAAAAGGCTTACATAGTGTAATAACGTAAAATAAGAAATAAATAGAAATTAGACCTTTAACACCAATCAACCAAAATTAATTTATTCTTTTCCGTAACTTATCATTTCTTTTTCTAATTTTGTTCTACCTTATTTACAATTAATTTATTCTTTATATATCTATCTTTAATTTTTTTCATCCATTCTGGTTCTTTAATATATTCTCATTTTTATATGCTATTTTCTTATTTCTCTATTTTTCCTCACTTATAATTATGTTTTTATTATCGTATTTCTACATTTTCCATTCTCTTATAATAAATTTATTTCTATAGTACATTGTTTTATTTCTTGTTTATCCTTTTTTTTTACTCACTATGTGTTCTTACTTTCTTCTTTCTTTTTCTAGTAATTTTGTTTTTTTTTTAATTTTATTTTACTTATAAATTATTTTTTATTTTACATTTTTATTCCGGTATACATATGCTTATTTAGAGATTTGGGTTTGCTTTATAGTCTATTTAATATATTCTTGCTAACAGTTGTGTAAACTTTTTAATTAATTTTCTTTAAAAATTAAAAAACGTCTGACAATGAAATCTAAAAATTCTAGGAGTTCGATTTTCTAGGATGGTTGAGGGGAGAATATTGGTTCTTTAAAAGTCTGAGATCTAGAATTTTTCAATAATTTTTATAATATAAATTAAGTAAATATATTTTAATGGACTATATAGAGTTTGATGGAAATAATTATTGGTTGTCATGTTCGACAACCGCTACTTCATATGAGTAACTCTAATGACTAATCTCGCCAATTATCTACAATGGACTAGCTATATCGAATTTTTAGATTGACCAATGCTAAAGAAAAACAAACAAATAAAAACCTTACCAAAATTTGCCATGGTTTTTAAATACAAAATTGAAAATATTAGTTCATATTATTTAATATTTATTATTTACAATAATTAATTACACTTTAAACCTATAGTAATTACTAATATAAATCTAAGAAACTTGTATATAAATTTCTACTAACCCACCACATATACTTTATCATATGCCAATTCTAACCAACATTATGAAAGCCAACTTAATTGAGAGGAGAAATATAGACTATTAATCAATAGGTTAATATCCTGAAGTGAACATAATTGGATGTTAGAATTCCTCACCCTTTATACTATTTAAACTAAAAAAAAAGCCAACATCATGAAATTTTAAATATGAAAAATAGATATTAAGATAATTATTATAGATGTGGGGATAAATTTGTATTTTAGAGGAAGAGAGTTCACCTAAATATGAACTTTGCACCTTGATGCTTAAGTTGAAAGATTAAAGGAGAAGAAAGTATATTATTTGATAGTAGTCGGGGAATTTATATCTCCCTTCGCTCACATCTCCTTGCTCTATTTATAGATTCCTAATCCTTATTCTACTCTTTGTCTAATTAGGATTTTTCCGTTTAGACTGACTATGTATGAATCATATATCCTTAAGCTAAGACCAAGCAGTCCAACATTTTCGTTGGCACGTTAGGGTTTCATCCCTTTAAGGACGAGCTTTATGTTGGGCCTCTAGTCTTTGAGCTCACATCATGGGACTCAGCCTTAAAAGTGGCCAAGGTTAACCAAGCTCATTTTCTCTCTTTTTGGCTCATTCTTTTTTTAGATATTTGTGAGCGTCGACTAACTTATGCACACTTTGACTTATCTCATGAAACATCCCCTTATTCCTCTTTTTCTTAAATTTATTGTTTTATATATCCTCAATTTCGGAATCCACCTATAACCCTAGGTCTTTAATTTTAATACTTTGATAGGTGTATTCTAGTTAATACTTAACGTTTTCAAATCCTTGGCTTCTTAAAGAGGTGTCCTTTAAACCTTTGTGTATTAATAGTTCATAAACTTGAAGGTCTCAAACTGTATCTCTCAAAATGTACTTAGTTTCGTCATATCCACGTGAAATTATCAAAATCTAACGAGTGATATTTCAGTGAACCATAAATGAAATTATTTGGAACTCAAAACAAAGAAAGTTGATAAAAGGAAAAAAAAATGAACGAAAAATATGTATCCAAAATTGGTATTTTTAGTACAAACATATTGATGCAAATGAAAGATAGAACTTTTTAATGAAAGGCAGTGTCATTTACTAGTGAGCTTAAACTTATCTAGACCCTTCAAAATTAGTTAATGCCCACACATAGATGTCTTAAGAAAATCAGGCATATTTTCTTATAAACTAGAGATAGTTATGGGAATGACAAAATTTAGTATAACAAACTGAAAAGTAGCAAACATGAAAAATGTTAAGAATTTTGGCAAAATCCGTGGTTACATATTTAAAAAAAAAACAATTTTATTTGTTTATGCCATTTATGTAGGATAATACATGTTTTATAGATAGTGTATTTGCCAAATATCACACCGTCACAAAAGTAGTATTTGAAAACTACAATCAATTTTGAAAAATATTCTAATTTATGATATTTATGGAATTCACCTAAATATATGCGTATAATTCATAACAAATTTTGGGATTTTTAGTATTTAAATCAAATTAATTAACATTTATTTATTTAATTCATAAAACTTATGTTTAATAAAAATTTCCTCTAAAAATTGCTAAAAGATTTCCTCATTTATGAGCTCAATTGGCACCTGTATGTTCCTGTGACAAGAGGTTCCGGGTTCAAATTCTCACCCCCAACATTTATATTTCTAATTATTTTAAACAAAATTGTTAGATAATACATGATACATATAATGACAAGTATAAATTAAGCATTTTCATATTTAAATTTCAAGTTATTTTAAAAAAAATTATCAATTATGTATTAAAAATAAAGTTTTATCATCCCTACAATCGTTCTAATTATGGTTATATACTTATTTTGCTTGATTTTTATTAAAAAATAATTTATTGTGCCTCTTGTATCGAATAATTATTTTTTCACATTGTGTTTTTTTATTTTATTTTGTATGTGACATTTTATTTACAAGCATCCGAGTATGCAGGTCTAAATCAAGAAATATAATACGTGTGTTATACCCCTTTGGGTAGGATAATACGTGTTTTATCGATCTTGTGTATTTGCATGATACAAATAATGAGATAAAATATCATACCATCACAAATATAGTATATTTGCAAACTACAATCAGTTTTGAAAAATATTAACTAATATTTTCGAGATTGACAAGATTTCCCTAATATCTCCATGTATGCCTATAATCCATAACAAAATTTTTTATTTTTAGTATTTAAATCAAATTAATTAATATTTATTTATTTAATTCATAAAACTGATGTTTAATATTTATTTTTTCTTACAAACAAGAGAGAAGAGCTCAAATGGATCTCGAATGTATGAAAAATTCACCGATTTGAATTGACGAACTCATCGATGCAGATTTTGCTAAGATGTATATAAGTTTTGGATTCTATGGTATAATTTCATGATTTCATCTTTATTATAATATCAACAATGCTCCCATTTTCAACTTGAAGCTTTCGGCTATGGATGTTCCAATGGTGTAGAACCAAAGCTTTTGGGTTAAATGTGTCTCAATTTTGCAATTACCTATTTCAAATGAATTGCATATTTTGAACTTTGAAATATATTTTAAATTTTGCAGGTATGGGATGAAGCTTCTCGTTAATGACAACTTTTCTAATCTTTATATTTTTTTGGAGGAAATTTTTATACCGCACATGTTATTCCAATTACCGTGTATTTGAGATTTAGACGAATAATTGTACTTTTTATATTGGATAGAGACCTTTGATGGATTGTTTTATTTATTTAATTTTTATGTTTTGCTATTTTAACAATTTACAATTATTTTTACTATTTTTCCAAGTAAAACTCACAATTTTATATTCTTGTTAGGAGCGGTGGAAACTAGTTGGATACGTATAAAGTTAAATTTTTTAATTATCATATGTATGGGAATATTTTTATAAAAAGAAACTATTTACACTTTAGCAAAAAGAAATTAAAATGACAAAAATCTAATGCATTTAATTTTTAAATATTTTGTCCATTTTATTATTTTTAATATCGTATTCCTAATTTTCAAAATTAATTGATAAGATGAGTTTTAAAAACAACTATTGTTTATTTAGAATTAAAAGTAGATAAAGTAAGATGCTTTTTTCAGTAAAAAAATTAATTTAATGTGAGCGTACATTATGTAACCTAATTAGCGAACAAATTAAATGGGACAAAAGAGAAATTAAAAAAAGTTTCTTAACCAAATTTGTTTAGATATATAAATAGAGATATAGATTAAAAGCAATAACCTAATTTTCATTATATGAAAACTTTTGTTACCACAAAGTTTATGAATGTTTATTTATTTATTTTAATTTAAAAAAAACTATAATATATATTTAAGTTTAATTATTTCTTTCTTATAATGTACTAAAAAAACAATTTCTTTTTTATAAATATGACTAGATAAATTATTTTAATTATCAAAATTTTAAAAATACGGTTGAATTAACGATGATGAATCACAATACTCTATAGATAGACAATATGCGTGTTTATTATTATGATATGAGTAGTCTATCTGCTTTCTATATACGAAAAAATTGCGATACTTTGTTATATTTTTTTAATGATTTTATAATATTTAAAAAATAGCTTCAAAAGAAAATAATAATAATAAAAACTATAAAATAATTAAAATACGGAAGAAGAAAAAAAAGAAAACAAAGAAATAGGGAGCGAAAATGTCGCGTTGTCGGAGGTGGACGCCATATAAGGAGACTTCAAAAATAAAATTAAAAAAGAGAAAAGAAAAAAGAAAAAAGGAAAAAAGGAAAAAAAAAAAAAAAGAAATTAAGAGACGCACAACAAAAGCCTCAACGAAGAAAAGAATGAAAGCTAAAGAGAAGAGGAGATTGTAAGGTAATTCGAATGGCGGAGGTGAAGCCCGGCGATTCCACCACCAACACCACTACCACCACCATCACCACCACCACCGCTACCACCGCTTTCAACGGTTCTCAAAACCATTCGAATTCCGATCACCCAACGGACCGTCCGGTTCGAGTCTACGCTGATGGGATCTACGATCTCTTCCATTTTGGTCACGCTCGCTCTCTCGAGCAAGCCAAGAAATCGTACGTTTCATCTTCCATTTTCTTTTCCTTCTCCTTAATTTTTCTTCTCTTCTTGTTCTGATTCATCTATTACTCATCCCTTATGCCCTGGTTTTTACGGTTTCTGAATCTCTTCGATTTTAACTAATTTACTTCTTCTTCTTTTTTTGTTTGTTTTTTTTTTTCTGATGCATTAGATTGCTTGATTGTTCGTATTTTCACCGTTTTTATTTACTTGCCTTTACAACTCTGTGATCTTCTTTTGTATTGATCTTTTAGTGTTTAGCCTGTTTCTTTGTATCATACTTAGGATGATTATTTTCTTAAAAAATTGACTGAGACGTGCTTATTGTTTTTTTTTTCCCCTTGTAATTTCAGGTTCCCGAATACCTTTTTGCTAGTTGGATGTTGTAATGATGAGACTACCCACAAGTTTAAAGGGAAAACTGTTATGAATGAAGCTGAACGATATGAATCTCTTCGCCATTGCAAGTATGAACTTCTGTTTTTACATGAAATTTTATTTTAGTTGGGGTTTTGGACCTTGAGTCTTTGCTAATTGTTGTACATAGATGTGCTTTTTGATACGTACAACCGCCAATTAGGAGGCATGTCTGAATCCTTTAAATACAATTGTAGCTATGATGGATTAAAATTGAACTCACGATTCATCAATATCTACATGATCTTTATATATTTTCTTATGAACGTGGAATCAATCGTAGTCTAATGAATTCTTGAACGTGGTTTTATTTAATTTGCTCCGTTTATTTCCCTAGGTGGGTGGATGAAGTGATTCCTGATGCACCCTGGGTGATCTCTCAAGAATTTATTGACAAGCACAAGATTGACTTTGTGGCCCATGATTCTCTTCCGTAAGTGAACCAAAAGGGTTAAGTAACTATGGGCAATGGTGTTTATTCCTTCTTTTACCTTTTATCTGTGTTTCTATCCATCTAATTAATATATAGTGGATGGTAAAGTGTACGAGGAAGCGGCCGAGTTTGTTTGTTCGTGGTGTATCTATCTGTTCATATTGAATTTATTCGTATATTCTGATTTAAATGATCTATGTCATCTCGTAACTATATCTTCTATTTTTCTGGCTTTATATAGCTATGCTGATGCTTCTGGGGCTGGTAAAGATGTTTATGAATTTGTAAGTTCAGTAGATGGGCATATTCATTTTATCAGATTGGTGCTTGGGTATCTGCCATTGCATATGATTTCATAGATGGGAATTTTTCCTTTGTAGGTTAAAAAGATTGGAAAGTTTAAGGAAACAAAAAGGACGGAAGGAATTTCAACTTCAGACATTATCATGAGGATTGTGAAAGATTATAATCAGTATGTACTGCGCAATTTGGACCGTGGTTATTCGAGGAAAGAGCTTGGAGTCAGCTTTGTGAAGGCATGATATGCATCTAGAATGATCTATTTTACTAGGATGATACTTATCTTGCTAGTCAGCGAGGGTATGTTTTATTGTTTTTGTTTCTTAACAAGCAACCCAATCTTGTTGTATACAATTATCAGGAAAAACGGCTTAGAGTAAATATGAGATTGAAGAAATTGCAGGAGAAAGTTAAGGAGCATCAAGAAAAAGTGGGAGAAAAGGTACCCGTGTCTCTTTCTTTAATAATAAGTCTATTGGTACATTGTAGGGAAGTAGGGATTTTAATGTTGGCTTAATGATTTCTATGCAATAGCTGTACTTCTACCTTGGGTTTTGCATTAGAAAATATCTTTATGAGATAGCAGGCCTCTTGGATTCTTGAAGGAGTCTTTCTAGGTTTTGTTTAAAGGTGTCTTGTCTTATGTCTATTGCATCTCTGCTATGACTTGTTAATTAAACGTTAGTGTGATGAATGTTTTTTGAGATTTTCACAATGGAGAAAGCTGAATCTATTATATATTAGTTTGTCCTTCGCTGCTCATTATTGGATAAGCTTTGTATTTCTAGGTTTTGTTATAAGTATACCTAGTTGTGCTGTGTGCACTTCGGTACACTTTTGGCATCTTGCCTCCCACTTTGCAAGGCATCCTCACTCACATGATCTTAGTGAGTTTCTTATGGTTATTATGGTTATCATTATTATTCAGTTATCTTTTTTTTTCATTGCTCATAAACTCTAAGCTCTTTATTTCTAATAATAGTATGATTTTTTGCTCTCTTTCCTATATACCAACCTTCTGCTTTATTCTTAAAATAATACCATGGGCCTTCTTTTATATATCCTTTTGCTTTGTTGCTCACCTTGAGCCTATAAATACAAGGCATTTATTTATTTGGATAGGAAACAATGCATTTATTCATTGCTGCTATTTTTCTTTGTGGAAGATTTTCTCAGTGTGTCTTATCTCTTTAAGTCTTTATAGCTTTGGTTCCAGTATTCTCTGCCAGTTGCTTCATGTTGGTTTGTGTCGGTCATCTTTTAAAAACATCTAGCAGGTCTTGGAACTTTTAAATCATAAGCCTCTTAACTTAGAAGTGATTAATAAATCCATAACTTTAAGCTGTCTAAAAGGTACTTTACATTTTTTTTCCATTTCTTACATTCATGGGATATAAAATTGAATTTTTAGTCTAATAGGACCTTAAACTTTCAATTTTGTTTACTATGGATAATTTTATAATGTTGAATATGGTAATGACCTATTAGATATAAAATTGAAAGTCCAAGTATTTTTTAGACCATAAATTGAAAGTTCACGGGACATATTAAACATAAAATAAAAGGTTCAACCTTCAGGACCCTATCACATGCCATCTTGAAAGTTAAGAGACCAAACTTGAATTTAACCTTATTGTTATTATATATGTTGTAGTGGAGATAACTATCATCGAGAAGAATGTTATGGGAGAATTAGAGATTGATTTTTTTTTGGACCTATTAGACAAACTTAAACGTGCTTTACATTTTATTTTAGACTAAAATTACTTGAACGATGAGGACAGGTTCTTTTTACTTATTCCTAAAATTAGTGTTTTTCTGAAACTTGTTCTTAAAAGCTGTTGGTTCCAAATATTTTTGGTTTAAATTCATCTCTAGAGGAAACTATTTTGTATACATCAATTTAAAGCTTTATGTAGACTGTCTTTCTTGGCAAAGTAAAGGGGAGCAAGCTTCTTGTGTGGCTGCTGTTTCTTTTTCTTTTATCATATGGGCTTTTAGAAGAGGATTGTAGTTTGTAGTTGTACATTCATGGAGTTGAATTTTGTGCCAGCTTTCTGCCATGCGTATTTTGGCCCTAGTTTTAAAATTCAGGTTTAAGATATATGCTAATTTTAAGTTAGATGGAAATAAGTATAGTATTTCGTTTTGATAATCTTGCTTCTTTTGTGGTTCTTTTTTGAAGCATGTAAAACATGATTTGTTTTACAATTCATGATTCTGAAACTAATTGTTTCTAACTATCTAATGCTCTGAAAGAGCACAATTTGTCTTGTAGTTTTTACTAATTCAAGCAATAAAGCTCATATGGACCCCTGGCTTTTGATATCATGACTTTGGAAACTGGGTAGTTTGTATTTAGGTTGTCCAGTATAGCAAATTGATTATCTATTTATTTTTCTAAAATATATTATATTCTACATTTCATGCAGCATGTAATTCTTTCGCATTAAGAGATTTTTCAAGCGTTTCCTGGGGTGAAGTTTTTGCTGCATAATTTCCAATTGTCCTAGCAGTTCTTTTCGCTTTTGTTGGTAGCAGTATGAGCACTGCATCCAGGTTTAAACTTTGGCCAAATGATGCTGTAACCGAAAACTTGCAACATAGAGTGCCATTTTCCATGCATCATATTTCTAATCATCGTTATTCGCTTTGAGATCATGTTTATTGTGGTTAAATCCTAATTCTGCACATTGAAGTGGAAAAAGTCCTTTTTGATTTTAATGCTAACCAGGTCTCTATCTGGCTAGTCTTGTTGGGGACCTACAATTGTATTTTATGCTTTATTTACTTGGACCTAATTATAGGCAGGATTTTTTTTTTTTTAAAAATCTTTTAAAGTTGAAAATGCTTGTCTTGGATATTGCAGATTCAAACAGTTGCAAAAACTGCCGGCATGCACCGGAATGAATGGGTAGAAAATGCTGATCGATGGGTAGCTGGGTTTCTAGAGATGTTTGAAGAAGGTTGTCATAAGATGGTGAGTTAATGCATGAATTACCCCATTCCCATTTATTCATTTACTTTTGGAGTCATTAAGGCACACAAACCCATCTGTTTTGGCAAATCTTGAACTAAAGTTTGACGAGTTGCATTTGAAAATCATGGGTCTGTTTAGGGCACGGCCATCAGAGATCGAATTCAAGAGCGATTGAAGGGGGCACAGCAGCTGAAATATATATCAAATGGCAAGGACAGTGATTCAGACCTTGATGAAGAATATTATTACGATGATGATAATGAAGAATATTATGATGACGACGACGATGACTTCTATGAAGAATTTGAGAAAGATGAAAAGAAAAGGTAGGGCATTTGTTTCAAGTCAAGTTTGAATACGTGTCACGTGCTTGTTGGTGAATTCTACACTATATTTTGCTACTATATGTTTAGATGATGCAGATGGTAAAAACCATAACTGCTAGTTTGTTACCAAAGCCAGAAAAAAAAAAAAAAAGAAAGGGCACTTGGTGATAAGGTTAGGAACCATTTCTTTTGGTGACCCCTTTTTAAGATATATGTTTCTTTTTTTTTGTGCATATGGATGAAAATTTTCCTTTCAAGCTTTGTAAAACAGGTCGATATGAAAGCCTTTTTTCCTTTTTCTTTTTCTTTTTGGTTTTCGTGAATCATTGTAATTGAAGATTGGACTTTTGGTTTTCTTGTTTGTAGGTAATGTAAGAGTGATAAATATGGTTTTGTTATTTTATTATGTATTTCTCTCTCTCTCTCTCTCTCTCTCTCTTTTCCTTTTTCTTTTTTCTTTTCGAAGTTCAATCATTGGGGAATAAATGTAGTACTACTCGAATACCAACTCCTTTTCATTATTTGACATTCATTAAAAACTGTTTATTAGTTTATTTTTGTGGATCTCATCCAATTTTTAAATGCTATTGTTTTGACCAACAATGAATGGAGGGAATGGAGGGATTATAAAAAATTGTTTGTACTTCAGCTATATTTACTTGGAGAAAAACCTTTTGGTTTTGGTCAATCTTTAGTCTTTACATTTTTAATTTCATCCATGTACGTTTTAATGGTGACTTGAATTTTTCATTTCTTTTTTCTTTTTATCTTTAGTTGAAAAAATATTTTTCACATAAGTTTATCATAAATTAGTAATCAAGTTCAATTTTTCTTAAATGAATTGTAAATTTAACAAATTCTGTTATTGTTGATAAGATTATATTTACAACGCAATGGGATGGAAAATGCAAAATGATGGAACTAAGCACTAAAATGAATCAAATTCAAAGGTAAAGTATGTGGTTGAGAGAGTGTTTAGAATCTTAGTCTTTTCAAAGGTGACAACTTCCATCCCTTTTTCCCATTCTCTTTCCAAAAGGAAAGTTTAGGGCAGCTTCCAAAAAGTGTTGGGAAGTACTTTGCTTACTTCATCTCTCTTTTATGAAGTTTTATGTTAATTTGTCAAGGAATATGGAATCTTATAAAGTGGACAAACTTATAGTTCCAATTCCAATTTGACACTTAATATGAGGGGCTCTATCTTAGGCATCTTCTTAGTCCCAATAATGCTACCTTATCCATCCTAAAATATCATCTTTCTTTACTTCTCATCCGCTTGTTTATATGAGAGTTATACTTTAATGCAACTCAAATTATAGGTATATCCATGCATTACTTTCGATTAGAAAAGAAAAAAGATATTTATTCATGTGACAACTTGTGATTGAACATTTGAGTGAGCTATACTATGATGGGTGTCATTCAAAATGCAAAAAATAGTTATATATATATATATATAATCTAATAATTTGATGATAATAAAGCAATAATGTACAACTGGGTAGAAGATGTAGCATGAACTTAGATACAATGATTTTTCTTCTTCTAGATGGAGTATCTTGATGGAAGACATTGGGTTCAAATAGTACATTTTGTCTTTGAATTTCTATTTTTATTTTTAATTATATTTCCAAATGTCATATTTTGTTATTTTTTTACTACTAAAATTCCCATGCAATATCATATATAGGCTCATTTATTGAATAATTAGTTTATATATTCCATAGTGTTTTAAAGTAGAATACTTTGGAAAAGAAAAATATCAATTGTGTTTATAAGCATTTCAAGGTGTAGAGCTTTTTATGTCAAAAAAAAAAAAAAAGGAATTTTGTAATTAATGTTTTATTATCTAATGATTGCTTAATTATTTTAATCACAATTAGTACATTATCAATTACATGGAAGATGATAAGTTATTAGTAGAAAAAGTTGAATGATATTTTTTTTAATAGTATAAGATAAGATCTATTTTAAATATAAGTTAATAGAGTTTTTGTTGTTTTAAAAAATTATTTTTCATTATAACGACAACATTTACTCAAAAGTTAATATATTTAATAAATGTTTGAAAGCAGTTTTAAAATTATATAATGTATGATATAGTAATATACTGCTGCTGGGTATCAAATTAATTTATTGAACCTTTGACTATAGATCAAGAATATAGTTTATAAATGTTGCTGTATATTGCTGGATTATTATTCCTAAAATACTATCTATTATAATTAACAAAAATAAATAAAAAAAGAAAAAAATATCCGTAATATTTCCAGAATTAAAAAGAAAATACATAAAAATTTTAAAAGGTAAGAATAGAAGAGAAAATTGAATATTGTAATTATTAAGTCTGTATTTTTCATAGAATTAATACGATGTATATCGTATTTTGTTTTTTTTTACGATGTAAACTTTATGTTTTATAAAAATCTTAATTTAGACTAAATTGTTACCTATTTTAACCTACTAAAATTGATGAACTTAAAAACTAAAATTGTTATAGAGTTGAAAGAGGTGGTTGAAGAAGACATTTGTTATAAACCAAATCTAAATAACTAAATTGTAATTTCTATATGGTTTGAGACTAAAAGTGATGTTTAATTAATCAATTTAAAATATATAAATGGGTAGACAAATTGGAACGGCAAATATTAAATATTAAAAAGGAAAAATTGACAAAGGATATTTGTTGTGGAAAAAAGATGAAAAATGAAAAGGACAAAACATAAATAGCTTTTCAATTATTTTGAAGACTTCCAATTCCAAAGGGTTTCTTCTTCTTTTATTATTCCAATTCCTTCTCTCTTTCCCACTACTCCAATTCTTTATTTCTCTGTTTTTTACTTCATACTTTTTATCTTTTATTTTTTACTTTTTGAAGTAAGAGAGATCATAAACTATATAATAATATATACTTGAAAACTTTGTTTGATGATATTTAGGAAACATACTGTGTTGATTTGAAGGGAAGAAAATAATACATTTTAGGTGCATGGACTCTAATTTTGTGACTTAGAAAAGAGAAAATCTTTTGCATGGATGTCAATGCTCTTACAGCTTACAACACATATTGATGCTTATGTAAGAGAATGAAATAATGGAGGCGTGGAGTTTGAGAGTGAGAATTAAACTAGTTGTACGTCTTTTCTAGGGTTACAAAACTATATTTACTAAAGCTTGACTATCGTCTCTCTTCTTGTTTCTTGTAATTTCTTGTTGAAGTTATGTTAATAATTAAATATTGGTAAATCAAACTAGCCGTGCGGGTGTGTTTGATAGTCTAACTTTGTCTTCTTTTCTGTCCTTTTCGTATAAACTTATTCGAAACATGTTGATTTTTAATTTGAAATCATATCTAAGGACGAAGGTAGAAGTGCATTGTGTAGTGTGGAGTATAACTTAAGATTTTACTACGACTTGGAAGATCTATTGATTTTCACGTTTTTGTCATATTTTTTATATCATTTTCCCTCTCCACTCTTGTCTTTTTTCTTTTTGGCGCCCACACACACATAATTGTAGTCAAGTCTTCAACTTTCAAGTCTCCATATATATATATTTTTTATTTTTTTTCTTTTGAAGCTCACTACATTTCAAGGAATCAAAACAAGAAGTTTAGAGGGGAAGAAAATATATTTTATAGACTTAATTTTCAAAAATTAATTAAGATAATGATTAATAACGATTCTTTTTTTTTTTTTTAAAAAAAAAAATTGAATCTATTTTCTTTCATATCCTTACAATAGTATGGATACGAGAGAAAATATCCTCATATTCAAGGGAACATGGAAGAGAAATTGCTAGATGGACTTGCTCAAAGATTGGTTTCGTGGATTAGATCGACACAGTCAGACTCGAAAAAGAAATATGGAATAGAAAGATTCAGGCTTTAGGTGCTACCACTTTTGTCGAGACAACAAATTTTGCGGATGCTGAAGCGTGACTTACTTTGATTGAAAAGTGTTTTAGAGTAATGAGATGTCTTGAGGACAGAAAAGTGGAACTTGAATTTTTTTCTCTTCAAAATAGGTCTGAAGATTGGTGGTGCATGATAGAAAGTAGACGGAAATCTATAGGTGATATAAGTTTGGATGAGTTTAAAAAGACATTCTTTGATAAGTTTTATCCACGCTCTTTTCGTGATGAAAAACAAAGTGAGTTCTTGAAGCTTAATGATTGTTGCTGAATATGAGAAGAAATATACAAAATTATCTAAGTACGCCACTAGTGTGATTGAGGATGAGATTGAAAGGTGCAAGCAATTTGAAGAGGGATTACGAGAGGAAATTCGTACTCTTGTGACAGCTTGTGCAGATTGGGTTGATTTCTCAAAGTCAATGGAGGCAGCACTAAGAGTAGAGAAAAGTGTATATGAAAGAAAGCGTGAAAGAGAAGCTTCCAAGAATGTGTGTACAGTGTACATCAAACAGTCATCGAAACTGCTCAGGTAATGAAAAAAGTGGAAGATTTGTACTGGGGGTGCCCAGTAGAGGAAATTTTAAGTCTCAGTACAGTGGTTCATCTTTTTCTAAGTCTGGATCAGGTGGAGGGACTCAGAGACCGAGCTGTTCTAGTCATCCTATATATCCTACAAGAGCTTCTCATGTTGTTCAATCTGATAAGGTAGTGTCAAGGTCTAGCAAGAGGAGTGTATGTTATAACTATGGTCAACCAGGTCATTATCGTAGAGACTATCTACTTTTGATACCGGAGAACAATACCATTCAGAAAACTACTTCTCAGACAGGAAGTCAACAACCAAAAACCACAAGAACAAGGGGTGAAGGCTCTAGTGGGGTAAAACAAAAAGGATTGGTGGGATCTCGTCAGGAATGGAAGGTTTTTGCAATGACACAATAGGAGGCAGCAAATGCACCAAACATTGTGACTGGTACGTTATCTATATTTTATAAACCTGCACATGTCTTGATGGATCTTGACGCAACACATTCTTTTGTTTCTATTATGTTTAGTGTTGGATTTGATAAAGAGCTAGAAAGTCTAACTAAGGAATTGTTGATAAGTACACCTGTAGGTGATAGTTTCATAGTCAATAGTGTGTACCGAGATTGCATGGTTCATATTGTTGGTAAAACATTAGTAGTGGATTTGATTCCCTTAGATGTTAAGGAGTTTGATGTTATCTTGGGAATGAATTTTCTATCTAGTCACTATGCCTCTATAATTTTTCATTAGAAAGAAGTTATTTTTAAACGTCCAAGAAAGAACAAGATTATTTTCTGCGGTGATAGAAAAATACTTTTCACCTGTGTGATCTATGCCTTAAAAGCCAGTAAATTGTTAGGAAAGGGTTGTACGACCTACCTAGCACATGTGATGGATACTGAAGTTAGTAAGTTGAAGCTTGAAGTTATTCAAGTGGTAAGAGAATTCCTAGATATTTTTCCTAAACAATTATCGGGACTACCACCCTATAGAGAGATTGAATTCTCAACTGTCTTGGTGCCTAGGATGACACCTATTTCACAAGCTCCTTATAGAATGTCACCAATAGAATTGAGCGAGTTAAAATCACAGGCTATTTTTCTTGTAGTGATATTATTTTTATGTTTTTCCAACAATAGTGAGCATAAAGATCAGATCGATCAAAATTATATGATGGAAATTAATGTCGATTTGAAGCATGTTTTGACAAATTCTAATGTATCTTAACCATAATGATTAATACTTTACATATTTTAAAGTAGAGAGTCTAAGTTGTTATGCGCTAAAGTATAAAGACTAAATTGATACAAAATAAAATATGATACTTTCAAATAAAGAGAAATAAACTAAATTATTTACAAATATAACAAAATCTTATTATCCTTCAACGATAGACAATGATAAAAATTAATTAACATTTATCAATGTCTACCATTGTCTATCAACGATAAATAATACATTAATATTACTTTATTTATGAATATTCTCAATAATTTTGTCATTAAAAAAGTTACCCAAATATTACACATAAACTGGAATTATTGTTGTAATCTTTCCAAAAAAAAAACAAAAAAAAAAAAAAAAGAAAAGAAAATTCCAAAAAAAAAACAAAAAAAAAGAAAAGAAAAGAGAAAAACATGACTAGCTTAGGATTCTTCATCTAATTTTCCTATCACATGAAGTTTCTTTTACTTGTATATTTTGAAAAGAGTAATATTAATCATAACTATGTGGTATATGTTATGTATTTGCCATTAAAAGCTATACATGTATGTATGTATATATATTATTTGTATGTATGTATGTATATATATTATACATATATACACACTACTGGAGGTATTCAAAAAAATTGGTAATCCGACCAACCCATTTTACCCAAACCAAACCGTGAGGGTTGGGTTGGATTAGAGTTTATGTTGAATTGGATTGTGTTAAAGAAATGAAAAAATTAAATTGTGGGCTGGGTAGTCGAGTTGAACTTATACGGTTCGAGTTGACGCAACCCAACCAGATTATAAATATATATATACAAACCCTAAACTAATAAACCAAGCCGTTCAGGAGCACTTCACCTTTAGCTCACCTCTTCCTTAGTCCCTCACCTTTAGCTCACCTCTTCCTTAGTTGCACCACGCACTCAATATCATCTCCTTCAACTCTCTGTCATTCACTATTTTGCCTTCTCTTTGTCGTTTGCCCTCTCTACGTCGTTTGCATTGCAGTCTTTGCCCCTCTCTAAACATATCTAAGTTTTGATTTTGAACATTCTTACTTGGGTTTTATTGAAGTCAACTCATGGTTTTTTTTTTTTTTAGTTTTGATGAGATATTAATTTTTAGGGTTTGGTTGGAAGAAACCATTATTCACTTATAACATTCAACTTTTTAAATTCATCCATCTGTATTTGGATTCGATTAACCAAATTTCCTATATATTTGTATTCGGTTAACCAAATTTCCTATATATTTGTATTCGGTTAACCTCTATACAATATACAATACATAGCTAAGCACTCCAAAATTAGTTATTGTTTTAGGCTTTGTAAAGTTATTCTATGTTTGTTTGATTGATTCTGATTTGAAGTTGAATGGAAACTTTTACTATTATATTGGTCGTTTTTGTTGCGTTATTATACTGTTCATTTTTGTTGCGATGAGTGCGATGGAGAAGTTTTTATTTACTGGATTTTTTGACTGATTATGTTTGTTCATGAATTACTATCATTTTTTTTTTTTTTTGACTTCAATGGTGTTTGTTTGTTCTCCGAATGTTATTCGTAAAGCACATGTTGGCTCTTATAACAATTTTAATTTTCTTAACACTTTACAGCTTCAAATATTTGGGTTTCTTTTCAAATATTTGGGTTTCTTTAAAACTCATCACCACGGACACAATGTCGGATACGGCGAAATCACCATTATCTAAATCTATGGTAAGTTGAATGTTTTGATGGTTGATTTTTTTTGTGTCAAATTAATGTGAATTTTAGTTGGTGCTGGAATTAGATGTGTATTAGTTGGAAATAGATATTTTAGTTGGTATAAATTTGTTTGTATTGTAAGTTTAAATGGAAATTTAATTAGATGTTAATTAGACGTTGGTTTCCTTTATTTTATAGATGGATAGCGAGAATGCGAGTGCTACTGGTAATAACAATATGCCTCTTCCCCTTCCTCATTCTCCTCCTCAAACTACATACTGTATCATCTCTACCTCCCAAGTCCAAAAGAAAGAGACCTAATAAACAAATTATTCCGTGTGGGATCATTTCACAAAAATGGAAGCAAGTGTTAACAATGGAGGAGGCTGCAAGTGTAATTATTGTGGCAAAGATTATGCATGTGATAGTAATATTTGTGGAACTAGCACTTTGAGGAAACATTAAAGAAATCAATGTAAAAAGTACATGTATAGAGAAGAGAATAAGGACAAACTACCTTAACTCTTATACCTACAAAGGATGGAAAGGGAGCCAATGCGCCAACAACCATGTAGACTAGCATAAATGGAAGCAAGTGTTAACAATGGAGGAGGCTGCAAGTGTAATTATTGTGGCAAAGATTATGCATGTGATAGTAATATTTGTGGAACTAGCACTTTGAGGAAACATTAAAGAAATCAATGTAAAAAGTACATGTATAGAGAAGAGAATAAGGACAAACTACCTTAACTCTTATACCTACAAAGGATGGAAAGGGAGCCAATGCGCCAACAACCATGTAGACTAGCATGTGCTAAGATGATAATTATGGACGATTTGTCATTCAGATTCGTTGAGTATTTTGAGGGTTTTAAACACTTTTGTAGTATTGCATGTCCTAGGTTTGATGTTCCATCAAGAGTAACGATTGCTAGAGATATATATCAACTATATCTTGAAAAGAAGAAAAAAAATGAAATCATTTTTACTTAAAAGCTCTCAAATAGTTTGTCTTGCAACATACACTTGGACTTCGCTATAAAATGTGAACTACATGGTCATCACGACACCTTTCATTGATTCTGAATGAGTTTTACATAAGAAGATTTTAAGTTTTTGCCAAATTTCTAATTATAAAGGAGAGACTATTGGAAGGGCAATTGAAAGTTTGCTTGTTAGAGTGGAAAATTGACAAAGTCTTTACGATCACGGTTGATAATGCAAGTTCCAATAATGTGACTATTTCATATGTTAAGAAAAGACTTAAAGTTGAAAATCTATTGTTTTAAATGGATAGCTATCGCACATGAGGTGTTGTGCTCATATAATTAATCTTATTGTAAATGATGGGCTGAAAGATATGCATGATTCTATTGCTAGTGTTCGTAACGTTGTAAGCTAGATATGTATGATCATCACCTAAGAGAATAGCAAACTTTAAAGCATGTGTGAAGCAAGACAAAAAAAATCCAATGTAAGGCTCTTGTTTGTTTAGATGTAGCTACTAGATGAAATTTTACCTATTTAATGCTTGAACATGCAATTAAATTTGAAAAAACTTTCAAAATAATGTTAGAGAAAGAGAAAGAGAAAGAGAAAGAGGACTCAAATTTTGTTGAGTATTTTGGAAGATGATCGTGGAATTAAGAGAATGGGGCCTCCAAGTGTGTCTGATTGGTTGACAATAAGTGTATTTGTAAAGTTTTTGAAAGAGTTTTTTATGAAACAACTACAAAAATAAGTGGATCTTCATATGTGACTTTAACTGTTGGTTATAAGGAGACTAACAAAATTCAATTTGTTTGAACAAATAGAGTAACAATAACAATTTTGTTCTTAGTTTGATGATTATGAATATGAAAACAAAGTTCGATAAATATTGGGGTTCGCTTGAGAAGATGATTAAGTTGATTTTTGTGACTATAGTGATTGATCCTCGGTCCAAGTTAAAGTACTTGAATTATTGTCTTTCTAATGTTTATGAGAGATGTTGAGGATATAGTTGAGAGCGTGAAGATACATCTGTATCGTCTATATAACTTTTACAAATCACAACATAACTCTTCCACTCGAGGTGATCATAGCATTGATGATTTTAAACAATTAAACAATGTTACTATGGAAGTGGACAAGGATGAAGACGTTGACCCATATTGATTATTGTTAGTGAGTTTTTTTTAGAATTATATGTTATTACTTACATTATATGCATTATGCAATTCTTACGTGTTTGTATTTTTTTTCAAGCATTAACAAGTGCGGCCAAGATTGCAAGAAGAACATTCCCCCAAAATTGCCACTGTCGAGGCACACTTTGGATGTGAAGTGGTAATGTTTTTTCTTATTGAACTTTGAACCGTTTAATGTATTTTTAAAGGAAATTATTTAACTTTGAACTTTTGAATTTACTTTTTAATATTTTAATGGACTTGTTGAACTTTAAACTTTTGAATTTATTTCAAATTTTAATTTATATTTTTATTTTGTCTGATTATTAATTTTTGTATGAATTTAAATTTTAACGAACATTCCTATTTTTTGTGATTATTAATATTCTTACGATTTTGAACTTTTAGAATGAACATTATTGTAGATTTAGAATTTGAAAAGAACGTGAAAATGGGTTGAAACTATAAAATTGAATTCTCACACTCATATAACTAATATAAAAATTTTAAAAACAATATAATTAAAAAGAAAAAAAAAAGTCAACTCGTCCAACTCGAACTTTTTGGGTTGGGTTGACCTTTCAAAATTGAACCGATAGAGTTCAAATTTTGCCAACCTGATCACTTTGAGTTGATCCATATATTTTCTACGACTCGGTCCAACTTCACTTATATATACCCCTACACACTACAATTGAAAGGCCTAAGTTAACAATGAATAGAATTGAAATTTTGGTGGTAAGAATTGTTAGAAACTTTAATGTAAAAGAAATAATAATAATATGCGTCAACTCTATGAGTGCATTTATACGTGTTCATATTTAATAATGTCAAACTAAAAGATTTTTTTAAAAAAAAAATAATGACATTTAAAAAATATCATTAATGAAGATAGAAAGAAAATCAAATTGATAACTTACTATAAACTTTTTGTGTTTGATTTAGTTAGGATTTTATTGATTTAAAAATATGTAACAAATAGACTTTACGTGTGTAAATGTTTTTTACTTAAAGATTGAAATTAAAGTATAAATTAAATGATATAGAATGGTATAAGTAAATGTAAAAGAATCATCAAATAATTAATGTAATTTAGGAAATAAGAAAAATAATGCAAGTAGGCGTTTACAAATTTGGATGAACTAATAATAAAATGATTAGATAATATAATACCTATTTAGACAAATAATTTTGTGGTTATATCCTTTTTCTTTATGAAAAAACAACTAAATACACATAAGTTTATAAAATTAATACTATATTCTATTTTGTATCCAAACATCTCCTATCCTATCCTATCTCATCCCATTCAATATCAAATTCTTCTTACAAATTTGAAGATTTGAAGATTTGTTATTTTATTTCAAACTTTATAATATTTGGTTACTTTAATCATTTGTCCCCTAATTTCTTTATTATCCCAATCTCTCCTTTAAACCAATATATCCTATCTCTCTAACATAATTTTATTCTCTTGGATCTGGATCCGAGATGTGGCCTAAATTTCACTCGTGAAAATTTCATATTTAAAATATACAATATCATATAATTATAGAGATATTTAAGAGTTTTTGTCTCGATTAAATTGATTTATTTGATATGCAATCTAGATTATCTATTTTTTTTTCTCTACTCTTCAAATTTATCTATTTAGATAAATACCATGAACGATTTTTTTACATGTTTGTTAGGCATATTTTTAGTCCTTTGCATCCTTTTCATTAATTAATTAATCTAAAACAATATAATCAAAGAGAGAGTGGCAACTCTAGTAATTAAATTCAAATTAATTAAGTATATAACAATATTTTAAAAAATTTACAAATATAAGTTTATTACTAATAGACCATAAGAGTGTGTGGACGATAAGAGTCTATCACGATTATATTTTGCTATATTTGTAAGTTTTTAAATATTAGTATATACTTAATTATTCTTTCTAAAATTATCATCAATTATAATTATTCTATAATCTTAACTAATTTTTTTTATCAAAATTTATAAATAATTGAAAATTTCCCATCAAAATTAATTTAAGTTAATTAAGTGAAGTTAAAACAAAAATAGTATGAACTAAAAGGATGAATTGACTAACTTGAACAAATAACATTGAAAGTTTCCATTTTTTTAAAAAAATAATCATTTATTTTTAAAAGATAAAATACCACCTCTAATCTAATTTCATAAATATATATATATATATATTTTAAAGTAAAATAAATTAAAGTAAAAGTTGTACAATTATCGATAAATAGAATTAGTTCTTATAGATCATCATATCCTTTACCACATAGCTTTAAGTCGCCATCAAACTATTCTTAGTCTCATTTTCATTTTAAAACTCTAAAGAATTTATCACCCTTAGGCAACGTTTTAGCTACAATGAAATGGAATTTTTTTTTTGGGATACAACCATATGTTCTCATTTAGTATACAACCTTATACTGAACCCAATAATAAAGTCACAGTCACATGGTGAATAAATTTTTAAAAAAGAAAAAGAATATATTTTTAATATATCTCTAAATTCCACCTAATTATTGTCTTAATAATTTTTTTATAAAGAAAATGGTTAAAATTAAGCCAACAAATACATTGTTTTAAAAATGAGTCACAGTCGAAACATGGATATCAAAAAAATATAATATAAAATAATTCAATACAATATATAAAGAAAGAAAGAAAGAAATAAGAAATTTGAAAATCACTCTAAAATCTTTCTTGTTTCCCGAGCAATACCGTGTGTGTGTGAGTGATTGTAATTTCCAATTGATTTCGGTGCAAAATCAATTCAAGATCGAGAGGTTGTTTTATCCTGGAGACGATGTGCTATCATATTGTTTCCATAAGGAAAGTAGAGTCGCAAAACGTCTTAAAGAGAGTGTGATCTGCGACTCAGCCATCTACTAATATGTTTTCTATTTTGCAGCTTTGTTTAACCAGACATTTTTTATCGATCTAATCAGTACGTGAGAATTTTTGGCAAACTAACCACGAGAGGAACAATCCCGTACGTGAAATACAAGAAATAAGTGCAATAACAAGTTTAAGACACATCGATATGCAATTATGGACGAACCATTTCAATCCAACCGACCTTTTCGATTTGAGGGAGCACACTTCAAAATGTGAAAACAAAAAATGCTACTTTTGCTCATGTTGAAGAAGGTTGCCCGCTTGTGCCATCGAGAAACCAACTATTCCAGAGACAAATGCAACTGAGGAACAAATCAAGGATCTATCTGCATGGGCAAAAACTGATTTTATATGTAAGAATTTAATTCTTAATGGGCTTACTGATGAGTTGTATGACTATTAGAGTACAATGTCTACTGTGATAGAAGTGTGGGACGCGTTACACAAGAACTATGATACTAAGGAAGCAAGATAAAAAAAGTATGCAATGAGATGATACGTGCGATTCCAAATGACTGATGATAGATCTGTGGAGGCTCAATCGCATGAAATCCAAAAGATAACACATTAAATTATTAGCGAAGGTATGACACTAGACGATCAATTTCAAGTTGCGGTTATTATTGATAAATTGCCTCTTCTAGAAAGATTTCAAGAACGCTCTAAGGCACAAAACCAAGGAGTTCTCGCTAGAAAGTCTTATAACAAGACTAAGGATAGAGGAAGAGACGAGAAAACATGATCAAAGGGAGGAGGTGAACACGATACCCAGAAAGAAGCCTACTGCAGTCCTAAACCGGATCTAAAGCCGAAAGGAAAGATGAAACGTGGATCCAACAAACAGAACAACTCCCAGTCCGGAAGTATGGTACAAATTGTTTGTTATAATTGTAATAAGTTTGAACACTTAGGTAGAAAATGTAGAAATGAGAATCATCCTGCTTCGCAAGCAAACCTAATAGAAGAAGATGCAGTAGCGCTATGATTTCTAAAGTTAATGTTATTGGGGGTCTGATGGTTGGTGGCTAGACACTGGTGCATCTTGCCATGTCTGTCATGACCTTAGTCTGTTTAGAAAATATAATGGGATTAAGGATAAGAATATCTTTCTAGAAGATCATCACACAACCAAATGTGGCTGGTGTTGGAGAAGTAGAACTGAAATTTATACATGACAAGATGCTTGTTCTGAAGGAAGTTTTGCGTACTCCTCAAATTCGAAAGAATTTGGTCTTTGAATATCTCCTCTACAAGGCTGGCTTCACACAAACCATAAGATTAGACTTGTTCACCTTAACAAAAAATAATGTATTTGTGGAAAAGAGTTATGCTATTGATGGCATGTTTAAGTTGAATTTGGAAATTAATAAGAATCTATCTTCTGCTTACATGTTGTCTAATTTTAATGTTTGACATACTAGACTCTGTCATGTTAATAAAAGACTAATTAACAACATGAGCACATTAAATCTTATACCTAAATTATCTTTGCATGAATTTTAGAAATGTGCATGTTGTAGTCAAGCTAAGATAACAAAAACCTCGCATAAGTTTGTAACTAGAGTAACAAAGCCTTTAGAATGAATCCGTTCTTACTTATGTGAATTTGATGACACATTGACTAGGAGCAGTAAAAGGTATGTAATAAACTTTATAGATGACTTTTCTGACTACACTTTTATTTACCTACTTAAAAATAAAGGTGATGCATTTGACATGTTCAAGATGTATGTAACTGAAATAGAGAATTGATTTAACAAAAGAATTAAGAGACTTCATAGTGATAGAGTAACTGAATATGATTCAGTTTCCTTCAATGAGTTTTATAACTCAAAAAGAATAATACATTAATCAACTGCACCTTATTCTCCTGAAATGAATGGAAAAACAGAAAGTGAGGATAGAACTCTAATTGAGTTAGTAGTTGTTATCTTGCTTGAATCAAGAGTAGCACCATCTTGTTGGAGTGAAATATTTAAACCTGTTAATTATGTCCTTAATAGGATTCCTAAATCAAACACTAAAACTTCACCATATGAAATCCTTAAGAATAAAACACCTAACTTGTCTTATCTTAGAACTTGGGGTTGTCTAGTCTATGTTACAATACCTTATCTAAATATGGGATTGGAAACGATTCTCAATAGTGGCTTTACAACTTCTATATGTCAATGCCCATCAATTACACGGTCGACCTTATGGTTCAAGGTATGTTATTTCAATTTAATTTAAATCAACAACTTTTAATATGTAATACATTTAAAATCTAAAATATTAGTTGAACAATACAGATGGAGAGATTAATTTTGTGTGACTAGGTCGACTACACATGTTAGTCTCTCAATATAGGTATATGTTTGATCTTCTTCAACCTGATTAGGTACGTCGTGCTAAACTTGAATTTTAAGTTATATATTATTTGTTTCATACAATATATTGTGTTTCAGATTATCTGGGAGTCGTACAAAGTTGTCATAGATAATTTGCCACGTTTCTGTACAAACGGTCACAACATATGGCAGACAGTTAGTCATTTTCATATGTTTCTACATTGGTGAGTGACATCAACCTCACAGAACACTTAGATAGTTCGGTATTTAATAAGGTGTTCCATGTGGCTGTAATACTAAACCATTTTTGCACGACATTGACCTAAGGACTAATGAATGGTCAGATAGAGTTGCTCATTTAGTGATGTGATAGCTAAATCGCACAAGGTTTATTGTTGCGAGACCTCCAATTAAGGCAATTTCTTATGGATGTAACTCCAAAATACATTCATTGGTACAAAAACATTAGCAGGCTTTATATCACCTGATCAGAAGCTACTATGGATCATTTGGTACACATTTAAATATTGTATAATTATTTTAATATAAATTTAATTCCAATGTTTTCTAATTCATTTTAATATTTAATCCGAGATCGAACAATAATAGACTTCAAGATGTTGCAGATGATCCACAACAGGTCCTAAATATACGCAATGATAATAAGGAGTACGTGGAGAACATTTACTATATGTACGATGTCCCTATTGTACCTGCTCCAGTTCAAATAATATATTTTTTAAATTAATTTTTATTTAGTCTTCAAGACTCGCCCTTTATATTTTTAATAATGCATTTTCTAAAACCTGAGTGTCAGTTTGGATTGAATTAACAAAAAACATATTTTTAAAGGAACTCATTTTTGTTTAAGCTTTTAAAT
The DNA here is from genome assembly GCF_000004075.3 of Cucumis sativus. NCBI lineage: Eukaryota > Viridiplantae > Streptophyta > Magnoliopsida > Cucurbitales > Cucurbitaceae > Cucumis > Cucumis sativus. Next base: position 22,904,350 of record NC_026658.2, read on the forward strand.
TGTTTAAAATAAACTTGAAATCTATTTTGAGTGACCCCACTTTAGTTTTTTTTTTCATAATAACTTATTTTCTAAATTAAATACTTGAAAATGTAATCCAAATATACCATAAATTGATACAAAATAAAAGATGAAGTTTTCAAATATAGAAAAATAAATTAAATTATTTACAAATATAACAAAATTTTATTGTCCAACAACTATAAAGACAATGATAAAAATTAATTAACATCTACCAATGTCTATCTTTATCTATCAATGGAATACATTGATTTTGCTTTATTTATGAATATTCTTGATAATGTTATCATTAAAAGAATTACTCAAATAATATACTTCAAACCCAAATTATTAGTGTAACCTTACCAAAAGAAAAAGATGATTAGCTTAAGATTATTCATCTAATAATTTAACATTCCTATCATATGAAGTTTCTTTTATTTATATATTTTGAAGAAAGTAATATTAATTATAACTATTTGTTATATGTTATGTGCTTGGCATTAAAAGCTATACAATATCTTCAATATATACTAATTTCATTTGTATTATAAAGTCAATATATAGGTATGTATACATACACACTACAAATTGAAGGCATGAGTTGAATGAATAGAGTTGAAATTTTGGTGATAAGAGAAGTGTTGAAACTTTGATCTAAAAGAAATAATAATATGAAATTGAAAGGATTACCCTATGAATGCATTTATACGTGTACATATTTAATAATGTCAAACTAAAAGACTTTTCTTTTCTTTAAATAAAGCCATTAAATAAGAATAACTCAAACTAGTTAGCAACACATTTAGAGTTCAAATCCATTTAATATCTACTGTACTCATAAATTATAATTAATTCAAAATGAAGATGAAAAGAAAAATCAAATTAGTAACCCACAAATACAATTTTCACTTGTATATGTTCTTCATTTATAGAATCAAATAGATGCTTACGTCTCACATTAAAGTGAGCAATTTTTCATCAACATATTTAAAGCAAATTGCACCATATTACTTTTGGTACTTACAAATCTATTTGGGTCCATTTTTAAATTAATGTTAGAAAAGTTAAGTGAAAATTAATTTTCTAAATACTTATTTATAAATGTTTATCGTTTTAATTAAAATATTAGTTTAAAGACTCCATTAATTTAATTAAACAAATTTTGTAACTTAAAATATCTTTTTCTAGTGATACAAAAGATAACAAGATTATACTTTCCTCTATGTCTAAAGTTCGTCGTCAAACTTCTAAAACAAATTAAATTTGATCTTCAAGCAAAAGTAAGAGAATTATCAAATAACTTAATAAAATTTAGGAGAGAAAAATAATGCAAGTAGGCGTTTACAAATTTTGAATGAACTAATTCTAAAGATTTGGTTTAATAAATAATTTTGAGGTTAATTTTATAATATAACAAAAACACTCAAATATTTATGATTTCTAATTACTTCTAAGATATTGTAACAAATATAAAAGATTTTGGTACACGATCTTGAACAAAAATAGTTACAGATATTGGTATAAGATTATATATCCAAAACTAAATGATATTGGTATAAAATCTTTTAGGTTTGAATACACGATCTTGTACCAAGTTTAGATTTGGTACAAGATCTAAAAGATATTTTAGATATTCTATTTTGTATCTAGAATCTAAACGATATTGGTAAAAGATCACGCAACAAATATAAAAGAATCTAGGTTTACGATCATTTAGCTTTTGGTACACCAAATACAAGACCGTGTACCAAATATAAAAGAATTAACAAGATTTATATTTGATACACGATCTTGAAAAGAATAGTTGTGATATTGGTACACGATCGGTTAGATTTAGGATCGATTAAATTCGTGTGTACTCAAATATAAATAATATTAGTACAAGATCATGTACCAAATATAAAATATATTGGTACACAATCTTAAACCAAGATCGTTTAGATTTGGTACGCGATCGTGTATCATTTCCTACCCGATCACATATCGTGGTTGTTTAATTAGAATAAAAATTACACACACATGTGGTCAAATTAATCGTTTGTTAATAAAGACATTTTTTGTATTTTTTTTATTACATGCAGGTAGACTTTTTCGATTTTCGAAATTATTCTTTTACCGGTCAGAGAATCTGCTATATTTTTTAAACATCCCTTAATCTTGCAGTTAGAATCCTTTGCTTTAAAAAGAAAAAAGAACAATAATTACATACACATAAGTTTATAGAGTTAATATTATATTCTATTTTGTATCCAAACATCTTGATCTCATCCCATTAAATATATATTGTTCTTACAAATTTCAAGATTTGCACCTTCGTTATCTTCATTATTTTATTTCAAATTTTATAATATTTGGTTACTTTAATCATTTCTCCCCCTAATTTCTTTATTATCCCAACTTCTCACCAATATATTTTATCTCACTTTAACGTTATTTTCTTTCTTCACTCTAACCTACGTTACAAATGTGGTCTAAATTTCACGTAACTATATAAATAACAAGTCGTAAAAGTTTATATTTGAAATAGATAATATCATATCAATATAAGATTTGTATCGATAAAATTGATCTATTTGATATGCAATTTAGACTTTTTTTTCTTCTTCTTTTCAAATTTATTAGATGAATACCATGAATGGTTTTTTTTTTTTTTTGACATGTTTGTTATGCATATTTTTAGGCATTTATATTACTTTGTATTAATTATCTAATCTAAAAAATATAATCAAATTAATTAATACTGTTTTTATTGATTTTTTTTCTTTATCAAAAGTGAAAAATAATTGGAATTTCCCATCACAATTAATTTAAGTTAATCAATTCAAAGTTAAAAACAAAAATAGAAATGAGCATTACGAACTTAAAGTATTGATTGACTAACTTAAACAAATAACATTGAACTTTTCCATTTGTTTTAAAAATACAATACCACCTCTAAGCTAATTTCATAAATATATATATCTTTTCTAAATAAAATAAATTAGAGTAGAAATTGTATAATTATCCATATATAAAATTACGCCTTATAGATCATCACACTCGTTTACCACGTAGTTTTAAGTCGTCATTAAACTATTCTTAGTCTTATTTTCATTTTAAAACTCTGAAAAATTTCTCTACTCTTAGCAACCTTTTAACTACAATAAAATGAAAAAAACTTGGATACGACCAGATGTTCTCATTTATTATACAACCTGATCCAACGATAAACTGTCATAGTCACGTGACAATTAATGTTTTTTAAAGAAAAAAGAAAAAAAATATTTTTTTAATATATCTCTACATAAGAGAAGCATGAACTAAAGTAAAATAACAGTGATTAAAATTAAGTTAATTTTCATAAATATAACTATCTGATCAAATATTTACCACTCGTATAACAAAATGAAAAAATGACGAAACTGATCATTATTATTTTTTAATATTTCAGGTTCGTATTTTTCTTCTACAATTTTCTTTTATTTTTTTCTTAAACGGTTATTTAATTCAAGATTGTGGTATCCAAATTTAAACCATCATTATACCAAATCTAAATGATTTTTTACGGGATGTCAATTAACTACTATTTATTGGGCCTAAGAAAAAATCTCTTAAAATGAAGGCAGCAAAATAGATTGTTGGTTAAAAGTAAAATAATAAATATAGAATTGAAGGAAGAGAAATGATAAAATTTAGAATTTAGAATAAAAGAATGGGAAATAAAAAACTAAAAAAAAAAAAAACATAGACTAAATTGTATCTAATTATTAGTCGGATAAGATTTAAGAAAAAAGAAAAAAGAAAAAAGAAAGGTTAAAATGAAGGCAAGAAATACATTGTTAGTTTAAAGTTAAATAGAGAGAAGTGAAGGAAGAGAAATGATAAATTTAAAATATAGAAAGAGTATATAAAAAAAAAAAGAAAATGAGAAAAGAGCGGAAATTCCAATTAAAAACAGAAAGGGGCAAATAAGCAAATAATTACAAAAAAGTGTCGACATTTGAAGTTGACTTCAACCAAAAATTTCAAGTCTTTCCTCACTTCCCCCCATTCTTTTCTTTTCATGTCGACATTTTTTCGCCATTCTTTTCTTTACTTCTTAATTCATTTCATTATTTCTTAACTCTAACATTTAATATTCCTTTTTTCTTTCCTTCTTCTCTTCTTTCACTTCCTATAAATCCCTTCCTCTATTTTCGTATACTCTGTTTTTCCCCCCTCCTCCTTCAATAAGCCCTAATCATTCTGTTCAATCTCCCCCATCTCAATGCCAATGCCAATGCCCCATTTCAACCCTCCTTCTCTTCTTTCTCTCTTCTTCTTATTATTTCTTCTTCTCATTCCTTCCGTCCTCGCTGCACCCGATTGCCAGTGTCCCGAGGATTCCGAAGATGACGGTAAACGAGATGAAACTTTAGCTCTCAAATACAAGGTCGTTGCCATAGCTACCATTCTTGTCGCTGGAATTATTGGAGTGGTGATTCCTTTGTTAGGGAAGCTGATTCCGGCCTTAAGTCCGGAGAAGGATATTTTCTTTATCATTAAAGCTTTTGCTGCTGGAGTTATATTAGCTACTGGATTTATTCATGTTCTTCCCGATGCTTATGGGAATCTTACCTCCTCCAAATTGAACGAGCATCCGTGGGGGAAGTTTCCGTTCACTGGTTTAGTGGCTATGGTTGCGGCTATTGGTACTTTGATGGTGGATGCGGGTGCGAGTTCTTATTATACTCGGATTCATCTTAATAAAGCTCAGCCGGAGTTGAATGGTGATGATGAGATGCGCGGCGGCGGCTGTGGCGCTCATGATGGTCATGTTCATGTTCATACTCATGGCACTCATGGTCATGCTCATGGCTCAGCCGATGTGGGTGGCTCATCGACGGAGATTCTCCGCCATCGTGTCATTTCTCAGGTAACTTTTCGAAACTGATGTCTCATTCTTTTAAAACTTCATTATTATTTATTTCCTCCTTTACTTCTTACTAATTCTGATTGGTTTTTCGCTCTTTTGTTCTTCTTCATCACAATTCCACACCTGTCTTTCAATTTAAAATTTCATTTCAATCCATCTTAAATTCAATCCTTACTATTAGTTTGTTTACCTCAAACCTTTTGTTGATTTTCTCTTATCAAATTTTATGATAGTTTGTGCACAAACTTTCAACCTTGGAAGTATATACACATTTTTCTTAAATAAATGACAAATTTCAAGTAAACTTGTTATGAGGTGGGTCCAACAATAATGAAAATATCTATTTTGATTTACGTGGATGGATGGGACTTTTCTATAACAATAATAAAAATGAAGATTTTTGAAAACATCCTAATGAAAGTAAAAAAGAAAAAGAAAAAAAAGGTTTAAACAATATTATAAAAAGAAAAATAGAAAATGTTGAATTGAAGTAAGTGGTGGATTATTAAATGATAATTAGAATTGAAATGAAAAGGATGGAGGAGGTTTAATTAAATAAAGATAGAAATAGTTTGGTTAATGTGTGTTGATGTGTTTATGGGTATTTAGGTATTGGAGCTTGGGATAGTGGTACATTCGGTAATTATAGGAATAGGTTTGGGTGTCTCTGAATCTCCAGAAACAATAAGACCTCTTGTCGCCGCCATCACTTTTCATCAGTTATTTGAAGGGATGGGCCTTGGAGGTTGCATTGCTCAGGTACTACTTCTCTTCCAACTCTCCCCTTTTCCCTTCTCTCTTTCTTTATTTTCTAACTTTCCAATGTTTTCTACTTACATTTCTTTTTCTTTTAATAATTTGTAACCCATAAACTGGATGGGGATTGTATGATATGATGGGTTTGTCCATTTCTAATTCAATTTCTGGGTCCTTCCTCTTTTCTCTGCATTCATTGACTTTGTTGCCCACAAAAGTTGACCTATTTATTTTCAAATATTTCTGCTCAAACTTCAACCAAAAAGTTTCTCCTCCTTTTCAAATTTTAAAAAATAAGAAGAAGAACAAAAAAAGGCAATCAATCATACCATACTTATCTATGAAATTATAGCATATATTAAATTGAGTTGCCTTTTTCGGTTTGAACTTCCTTTTTCTACCTCGTATTTCACACATAATTATTATTTTTTATATTCTTCAAAAAGGAAGTTACTTACTATTTAAACACATCTTTTTACTTCTTCTCACTGTTGTCTATAATTTGCATGTTTTCTATAATTTGAGTCTTACAATACAGATAAATATTTTAAGGTAGTTTATTAAATTTAAATGTTATTTTGAAATGTGCAGGCAAAGTTCAAAAACAGGGCAACAATACTAATGGGGCTTTTCTTCTGTTTGACAACGCCAATTGGTATAGCAATAGGAATTGCAGTAACCAAAACTTATGATGAAGACAGCCCAAAAGCACTTATTGTTGAAGGAATTTTAAATGCAGCATCTTCTGGTATCTTAATCTATATGGCTCTTGTTGATCTTCTTGCTGCGGATTTCATGAACCCTAGAATGCAAAGCAATGGAAAGCTTCAACTTCTTGCCAATGTTTCCCTTATTCTTGGAGCTGCCTTGATGTCTTTACTTGCCATTTGGGCATAGAAATATCCACACAAAATTCCTTTTTCTTTCTTCTTCTTCCTTTTTTTTTTATGTTTGAAAATATATATTCACACCAATATCTCAATTAGTTGAGTTATTTTCAAGTTACGTGATATGTTAAATTGTGTATAGTTTATTTGGTGATAAATGTTTTGCACTTGTGGATTTTTTAATACTATAATTGTATAGAGGGGAGATTGTACCTCTCACCTCTTCAAGTTTATTTGGTGATAAATGTTTTGCACTTGTGGATTTTTTAATACTATAATGTTAGAGGGATTCCACCCTATTTTGTTTAGTTTAGAAAAATTTAATTAATGTAAAAGAAAAGGAATTTGGGATTTTAATGATTTTGGAAGTAGTGTGTGAATTAATTATTCAACAAATGTTATGTATGGTTTTCAATATTATTGTTCCAATGGTTGGTCTCTTATCATCTGTTTTAGAACTCTGTGTTTTGTGTAAATATCTTTTGTTAGGTTAAAACTAAAATATTAATTATCATCCAAGTTGGTTCATTCTATAGTTCTTTTATTTCTTAGAATTTATACTTAGTTCCCTAATTTTTATATCATTTTAAAATTGATTAGGTATTCAAAATTAATTATTAGATGTTAGTATTCTACTTGGAGAACATTAGGATTAAAAGTATAATACTTCAAACTTAGAGACTGAGAAAGAAAATACAAAAACTCAAGGATAAAAACGTAATATACCGTAAAACTTACAAGACAATCAAATAAAATTCCAAGACAAAGAAACCATCAAAGGCCACATTGATTAAATACTTTCAAGGCAAAGACCATTGTTAAATGATAGTGACCTTTCCTCGCTCCTTGGTCAGGATTACGAGAGTAATCAATTAAAATCGTGAAACTAATAATTGTATTAAGTTATGTATATCAATTTACACTTTCTTCCAAACATTTGTTTAACTTATATGGTATAAATTTAGAATTTGAGTCAAATAAACTCCTTAAGTTGTAAATCAGTTTAGACCATTTATTGTGCTCAATTATTTTTAAACCCGCAAACATATTAATTATAAAATGTATGTAAAATTCTTCAAATCTTAGATTAAATGTATATACATGATTTTCATATAAAATTTTCGTAAAAAAATCTAAATAAATCAATTTATGATATCTTTTCAAATAAAGGATAATAGAGTGTTTAAATGAAAATTAAGAAACGAATCTAAATTGATATTTATATTTTAAATAAATACATTCCATAAACTTTACAAGTATAAATTGATAATAATATTTTTGAAACGGTTTTTCTCAAATTGTGTAGCTTACTAAATGTCTCTATCAAAATCTTAGTCAGAGAAATTATTACCACCATTTTTTCTACTTTCAAGTTCACATCTCTTCAATAATAATAATAATATTCTTTTTCATAAAAAAGTTGACTTAAGGAAAAAGAAAAACTAAAGACTAAAAACAAAGGGTAAGATTGTAAATATGGCCATTCACATTGTGACAAAATTGAGTAACTTTGATTGGGACATAGGAGTCAATAATAAGTTACAAAAACAATTTTTTTTTTTGTATAAAGTTTTTTTTTGAAGAATGTCATATCAAGATCGTACTAAAAAAATTAAATAAATAGAAATAATACCAACTAAAAATCATATCCCAATTTTTGGTATTGGAATATTAGAGAATTAGGTGTTTGATTACATAAATAAAAAGAATTTTAGAGAATTGTAGAAAAGAAATTTAAAATATCTCAAACTAAAAAAATTATTTTACAATGGTAATAGTAAAATGCTAATAATATACAATAACATTATACTTTGAGGGTAGGTTTTAGTTTTAATTTTATTGTAAACTCAAGTCAACAAAAATGAAGCTCAAGTTTTGATCGTTTTAGTTCTCAAAGTGAATTTTCACTTATCTTCAAGTTTAGAAGTTTGTTCCCGTTAAAATTCTATACTAATAATTCTATTAATTTAAATTTTAGACTTTCGAAAGTTTGTCCTTCTATACAATATAAAATAATAAAAATTAAGGAAAATGGTAAAAAATAAAACATTCGAAAAATATTTATGCAAAAAATTTTGTTTGATTGAGTGTAATTAATTTGTCAATTTTTTTATAATTTTGAAAAAACCCAAAAAAATTAACATAAAATTTCGATGATTGTTACAAATTTAAAAAGCTCAATCGTTACAAAAATGAAATATATAAAAACAAAATAATTCTAATACAAAGTTGATGAACTAAATTATTAAAGTTAGGGTGGACCGAAACTGCTTTTTAATATACTTTTTTCTTCAAACAAAATATAATTTTCATGAATGGACTTCATCTCAAACTCGAACTCCATTAATTCCAACCACGTTTACCCTCAATTTTGTGGGGATAATTTTACTACAACTCTCAATCCAAATCTTAGTCATAGAAATGATCACACCAAACCAATTGAAGGACTAATGGTGTTGGTATTCTACCAATATTCGAGTATGACACAGCTTATATTTCAAAAACTATTTTTCCAAGACTAAGTTCCTAAAATATGGCCATTTACATTGTGACAAAGATTTTGATAATTAGTTTCAAATATTAAATATTTACAAACTACTCATGTGGTTGGTTAAAAGTTAAAGATTTTAAACCTTTAAAAAATATACTTTCAACTTAGTTAGCCTCTGTTTTGAGAATTTTAATTGATGAGAAATTTTGTAGTAGTATATATATTTTGAAAGGATAATTTTAATATTGGGAAACCCCCATGTGGATGAGCATGGTTTGTTTTGTGGTCTGTTTGGTCAAAGATTTAAATTCAATATAGATGGCGATGGGGCCATTATGATCCTTTGTGTTCAATGCTTTTGCTTGACTTTGGTACCCACATCCATTGACCTCTACATATATCATTTTTCATAACATAAAGAGAATATATCAATCATGCCTTTTCTATTATATAAAATTGAGTTTCCCTCCTACGGCTTCTCTTTCTTTTTTCTACCTCTACTTTACACATAATTATTGTTTCATATTCTTCCAAAACCAAGTTTGTTACTTATTAAACATCTTATTCCTTCCTATAATCTTAATCACATTATCATATAAAATTTATATATTTTTCAATTAAAGAGACTAACAATTTTCACCAATAACCTAATTGCATTATAGATTTTAGGAATGATCAACTTAAATTAGCAAGTTAAAAGATATTTGGTGAACAGTTATGAAGGCTATGCGATGAACCCAAATTGATATCTTATATACACTTTCTCTATTATTACGAGTAGACAGTTATGTGACAAACGCAAACAACAACTTAAGTAGAGATCAACCATGGGCTACAAGTGAAGGCCCAAACCCAATAGTCAAGTTCATGACCCAATCATTGTGACTGTCTCTTTGAATTAAAGTCTGAGTCCAATGTTGAATTGGACTGACCTATTGGATTAACACCTATTGGATTAACACCTATTGGGTCCGGCTCACAAATTTATCCAAATAGGTCGACCCAATTGTCAAAATGGTGACCATATTACACTGCAAGCAATCAAACATTGTTATATTTCTTAGTATGCATATGCATGTCTCTTTTATTTTTTCTTTGATCTTCAAACATGTTTTCATGGATACTATATTCTCCCATTCATTCTTGATGACATGCTTGATGAAACACACAGCTAAAATCAACAAGTATTAATTTTATGAAACACATGATCGATAAAACGATTAAGATCATTGAAAGAAGATCCATCCTCCATTGTTGCCTTCTTACTTTCCTCACTCTTAACCATCACCCCCTTCTTCATCTCCTCTGAACCTTCCATCAACTTTCGTATCCCCGCCTCAATCTTATCCGCCCTCAACTCCCCCTCCGCCGCCCCCACCATACTATAATCCAAGGACACCTCCACCCCCACTCCCAACTCCACCGCCATGTGAAACGCATTCAACTGCTGCTCCGCATACATCGGCCACGTCGCCACTGCCACACCGTTCCACAAACTCTCCAGCACTGAATTCCACCCGCAATGCGACACAAACCCTCCCGTCGCCGGATGTTCCAATATTTCCATCTGCGGCGCCCACCCCATCACTTTTCCCATTCCGCTCGTCCGATCCACGAATCCTTCCGGCAGAACACTCTCCGGTGGTACCTGCCGTATGGACCAGATGAATCGGACTCCACTTCGCTCTAAGGCATCTGCAATCTCTTTGGTTTGAGATTCATTGAAGATTCCCATTGATCCGAAACAGAGGAGCACCACCGACGACGGTGGCTGCTCGTCTAACCACTTCAAAATCTCATCCCGTTCGATTTGGGGATTTTTTTCCTTCACATTCAAAATAGGTCCAACGGCGTACACCGGAGGGAGATTCTGATTGGCGAACCAGTTAATCGCACCGGATTCGAGCTCGGAAAATGTGTTTACTAAAAACCCACTTGCTTCTCTGAACTTGCGAGTGAGATTGTGCGCCCATTCAATCGTTTCCTTATCGTAAAAAATGGTGGAAATCACTTTCCTCGGAATCGGATTTTTGAAACCCGGGAGGGCAAACTCTGTTACAGAGTTGAGCAATTGGTCCATGTCGTGATTGAATTCATAGTCGTAGAGTTCTTGAAGATGGAAGAGAAGGGCAAGGAAGGAAGCGCTGGAAGTGTAGAAGACGAAAGTGGGAACAGAAAATTGTTTGGCTACATCCAGCATTGGAATGCAGAACATGTCGACGACGAAGCCAGCGAGTGTAGGGGAATCCGGCGCGGCGATGAGATTGGCGACGGCGTCGGCGACATTTTGTTTCTGGGATTCGACGAGGGGTTTTAAGATGGTGGTTTTATTAGTGTTGCCGGGGATGGGTTGCTCCGGGAGAGTGAAGAATCGGAGGCGATGGTTGGCATAGGAGGAACAGAGAGATTGAATTTGATCGGCAGATCTGGTGGGGAAAGGGATTTTAATGATGAAAATAGTGATAGAGAGAAAAGGGTGTCGAGTTACGAGAAGGTGGGCGAGTTGGAGGGCGGAGGTCAGGTGGCCGATGATCGGGGTGGGGATGAAGATGAGCTCCAGTTTCTTCATTTTGGGGGAAGAAGATGGGTTGAATTAATGGCTTTTTATAATTAAAAAAAAAAGGTCCTTATTATTATTTTATTATTTAAAATGGTTTAAGTTTATATTTTGATTGATGATATGTTTATAATTGAAGGTTAAGGGTAAGGGATGGACAGCATAGAAATTTGTAAGCGTTAGGAGAAAATGATGAAAGGTGAGATGGACAAAAAGTCATGTCATCAAGAATTCGTACCTTCTAGGAAAGTTTAAAATGTTTTGTTCAACTGAAATCCTCCTCAACCTGTCAAATCAGCCCATACCTCTATTCTTTATCTAAATTATCTCTTCCTGTTTTTACATCTTTATTCCCAAATTCAAAATGTAAATCAATTGTATATATTGAGCACTAGGTGAAGTATACAGAGGACAAATTCAGAAATCATTCTTAAAACCTAATTTAATGGGATGTAGATGATGTCATTGCTTTGCTGTTTTTTTTATTTATAGAGAACTAGATAAGTATTGTTAATTTCGTATTTTTAGAAATCAGTATTTTGTGATGTTTGAGATATTTGGGTAATACTTACGTGCTCCACTGCTTCTCTTTAGTTTTAAATTTGTGCCAATTATTATTATACTCAGATTTAACCTTTTATTTATCCAACTAAAAGTAATGTCCCCTATAAATAAGTATATATACACCTTATAACCAAAAAAAGAAAAACTTTTCAAACTTATATGTTTTATAGGATTATACTTATTTGATTATTTTAATTTGGCTTTGGCTATCACGACTTCAATGAAACGATTAAGAGCAGTAAAGGAAGAGCCATTCTCCATTACACTTTTTCTACTCTCTTCGCTCTTCATCTTCACCATTTTCCTAATCTCCCCATCCCCCTTCATCACTTCCTTAATCCCACTCTCTATCTTCTCCGCCCTCACTATGCCCTGCCCGGTTTCCGTTGATATCTCCACCGCCAATCCCAACTCCACTCCCATCTCTACCGCATTCAACCCCTGCTCTGCGTACATCGCCCATGCCCCAATCGGCACTCCAAACCACAGGCTCTCCAGAATCGAATTCCATCCGCAGTGCGACACAAACCCTCCGGTCGCCGGATGCTCTAGAATCTTCATCTGTGGCGCCCACCCAATCACTCTCCCCATCCCCGCTGTCCGATCCAAAAACCCCTCTGGAACAACTTCTTTAATGTAATCCGTGTTCTGTATTTCCCCTTCCGATGATGGCTCCCGTAACGACCACACAAATCGGTACCCACTTCGCTCCAAAGCTTCTGCGATTTCCTTCACTTGATCTCGACCGAAGCTTCCCCTGCTTCCAAAGCAGAGGAATACCACCGATTGGAACGGTTGTTCATCTAGCCATTTCAGGATCTCATAACCTTCACTGGAGCTGTTCTTATTCAGATTCAGAATCGGCCCAACCGCATACACGGGCGGAAACGTGGAGGAGCTCGAAGAATCGGCAAACGCTTCTATAACATTCGATTCCAATTCAGAGAAAGTGTTGATCAAGATGCCGTTGCTTTCTCCGAATCTTCTAACGCTTTCGTGTATCCATTTAGCGTTTTCGTCGAAATAAGCGGTGGGAATTGCTTTGGCTGTAACAGGGTTAACGAAACCGGGGATGGGGATTTGAACATCTGGGTTTAGGGATTGATGGGTACGATCGTAGAGGTGTTGAAGATGGAGAGTGAGAGAGAGATTTGCAGCGCTAGAAGTGGAGAAGAGATAAGAAGGAACCCCCAATTGGTTGGCTACATCGATCATGGGGGTGCAGAACATATCGAGAACGAAGCCGGCGAGGACAGTGGGGGAATCGGGGGAGTTGGAAATAAGGTCGGCGACGGCGTGAAAAACATTCTGTTTTTGGGTTTGGATTGTGGTTTTGATTAGAGAGATGAACTGGGGGTGATGGGGAAGAGGAGGGATTTGGGGGAGGATGATGATTGGGATTGTGGAAGAGGGGAGAAGGGAGTGGAGCTTGGTGGAGGTAATGGTATGCGATGGTGGTGGGATGATGAAGAAGGTGACGGAGAGGCGGTGGTTGCGGCGGATGAGGAGGTCGGCGAGATGGAGAGTGGCGGAGAGATGGCCGATGTCTGGCCAGGCAATGAAAATCAACTCCATCTTCATTTTTTTTTTTAGTTGAGGTGTTTGAGTGAATCTCAATGCTTTGAATTTTTGTAGCATTATTAGATTCATGTTTTCTTCTTTGTTATAGAAGAAAAGTAATAGAAGAATTGATTTGTGGAAAATGAAATTTTGAGGTTAACCAACGACTTTTCTTAGGTTCTCTAACTCAATAGAGTTGAGAACAAAAGATTTCTCGCAACATTTGGGATATTTCAATCCTATAATTAAATAAATATTTATGTTCAATTAAATCATTTATACAAAATAAAGTTAATTAATTATTTAACTAACTCCTAAACATCAACTAAATTAGGGTTATTATTATTATATTAATTGATTTTTTATTTACCTTTCAACTAAACATAATTATATTACTTACTAAAAACAATTAAAATATCGATATTTAACTATATTAATTTATATTAAATAGTTAAGATATCATAAAATATTAATGAGAAAGAAACTAGTTGGGATTTATTAGGTATAAAAAATGTATTTATATTTAATAATTAGTTAGAATTAACAATAATGAATCATTTTGTATGAATCCTACACTTTTGCACAGTATTAAAAGATTATGCGAAATGAATTTTAAAGTTTCCTGAATAATATTTGTCCATACTTCTAACATGTGAAATTTTGTAAATCAAAAGTGAAAATAAGATGTCTTGAAACAAACATGAACACTCCATTTGTGAAGCAAGTTCTTTGAATACTAAGATTTTCATATGTTAATTTTCAAATTCCAAAACAAAAAAAACATGTAACAATTACTAAAAGGAGACTATAGAATTTAAATTAATACAACTTAAATTAATTTTTTTTGTGGTTAGTTAAAAAAGTTATACAAATATGGTAGGATATAAAAGAGAAATATAGTGGAGGTTTGGAGGTTTGGAGGCTTGGACTCAACGCAAATTTACTCAAATTGGATTGGGTTATAAAGAAAGAAACAGAGAAATGAGAAAATAGGTAGAGAAGTAAGCAGAGAGAGATAAGACTGAGAATTTGAGAAATACAGAACTTGGGGTTTATTCCAACAAAAAGAAAAGCTTTACCACTAAATATTCTGTTTATTTCAAAAATCTCTCCTTCACTGTTACAGACATTTTTTCATGAATTATATGAAACCAAAATGGCATTAGTAGTTGCCCTCTTGTAAGTTAGTCAAAGCATCATCAATGAAATGACGTAATGAATTGAAGGAGGATCCACCTTCCATCATACTTTTTCGACTTTCTTCACCTTTTACTTTGATTTTCTTCCTGATCTCATTACCAGAATCGCCCATCAATTTTCTGATCCCGCTTTCTATCTCTTCTGCACTCACTATTCTCGACCTTCCTATATGAAAATCCTTCACGTAGTCTAATGTGAGCTCCACTGCCAATCCTAATTCCACCACCATTTCAAATGCGTTAAATTGTTGTTCGGCATACAATGGCCATGTTGCCATTGGTACACCATGCCATACACTCTCCAACGTTGAATTCCAACCACAATGTGATATGAATCCTCCAGTGGCAGGATGGGACAATATTTCTATTTGTGGTGCCCACCCGATGACCCTTCCAATATCGGCTGTTCGGTTGAGAAATCCCTCAGGTAGGACGTCGTTGATGTTAGCATAGTTGCTTGGCTCTTCAAACTTACCCTTTGGTGGGGGCTGTCGAAGGGACCATAAGAAGCGAACCTCACTTCGCTCCAGTGCTCGAGCAATCTCTAGCACTTGATCCTCGTCAAAGCTTCCTTTGCTACCAAAGCATAGGAAAACCACTGATGCTGGAGGTTGATCATCTAGCCACTTTAGTATATCTGCACCATTTAGAGCATTGTTGCTTTGTGTAACACCAATACTCTTCAACTGCAAAATGGGTCCAACAGTATACACCTTTGGGATTTTCGAAGAGCCATTTGACATCCATTTGACTATTTGTGGTTCCATCTCTACAAATGTATTGATCAAAATACCTTTGACTTCTGATCTAAATCTTTTAGTATTATCATGAAACCAAGCAGCCATGTCTTTATCAAATAAGAAGGGGGGGATGGCTTTATTAGGAATTGGATTGATAAAACTTGGCAGAGCTAACTCAACATTTGAATTTTGCAACTGTTCTGCTGTGCTATTGTTTTGATTGTAAAGCTCTTGGAGATGAAAGCTAAAATCAAGAAAGCCAGCATTGGATGTGTAAAACAAATAACAAGGAACCTTAAATTCATTAGCCACATTTATCATACTGGTGCAAAACATATCAATGACAAATCCGACAAGACGGTTCGAGTCATGAATTAAGTTGGTCACAATTTCCCTCACATGGGGCTTGTGGCTTTCAAGGAATGCTTGCAGCATAAGGGGGGGAGGTTCACTACTTTGGTTTGGGAAGGGAAGTTCAGGAAGAACAATAAAGCGTATAGATTTACCCTCGAAAGACGCTGAAAGTGACTGAATACGTTCCGTCGTCGTTTTGATGTCATTGGGAAGCTTGATGGCGAGCACAGTCACAGAGAGACGGTCATCTCGGCTAACAAGAACATTTGCCAGCTCGACCGTGGATGCAAGATGGCCGATCCCCGGCCCAGGTATGAAAACTAACTCAAACTTGTTCATTTGATTCAAAAGATAATTAGCGTCTTATCTTTTGGATCTTCAAGCCTGTCTTATCTTTTGGATTGGAGTTGGTTAACCACATATATAACAATTTTTCTTGCTTGGAGAAGAAGACAAAATGAATCTTTGTAAAGGAAATGGACAAATGAAGACTACAAGTAGAATTGGCAAACCATATATAAGACACATATTAAAGTCTAAATACGTCATGGCTTTGCTGTTCAAAGAAAGATAATAAATCAACTTGCAGTTTTGTTGTAGTTTTGCACTGAGAAAAAGAAGCAGACAAGCTAAGAAAAAAAGGCAGGTTTTTTCCCCTTTGAAACTAATAAACAATGAATGTTGAATCTTTGATAAAGAATAATATTTGATTTGAAAACGTGGGATGTCTCATTTACTAATATTATTCATTCCCCAAGTGGGAATCTTTTTCTTGTTTTTGTTTGTTTGTTTAAGTGTTATGTCTTTGATTTATCTTAGTTTGACTATGAATAATCTTTTGTTTTCTTCGTCAAAAATTTACTGTTTGAAGTGTGATCAAAGTCCTCTATTAACCGGATAAGGAAAAGATCATGAGACCTTGTTAAATTTTAGGCCGAAATAAACCTTTGCTTGGGATCTAAAAACATTCAACTATATACAATAAATTCAAGTCATAAACCACTCTCTATTACCTCTTATCATTTATTATTCTTGACCTTTCCTCACAAAAATCCTTTCAACAAACTTGACAACACATAGGGCTGTCATCAACTTAGGCTTTTAATTCAACTAGATTCGACAACATGTTTAGATATTATATTAAAGCAGGTTGCTTCAGCCTCGTTAACTTAAGTTTTTAGGTTCAGTTGGTGATTTAAGATGGTATCAAATCAAGTGGTCTAGGGAGGTTCTTTGTTCAAGCCTCACAACATTATTTCTTCCCCAACTTAATATTGATTTTTACTTGTAGAATCATTCTTTATATTTCAAAGTCTACAAGTAAAGGAGAGTGCTAGATATTATATTAAATGCAATGTTCTTTTGTTGACAAGTGAGTAGGAATGTTAGATATAATATTAAACTTGTCTTTACTCACTCAATTAAGTTTATAGGTTAGATTGGTGGTGATTTAAGACAGAGAAATGAAAATTTTTCATGCACTAAGCATATGAAACTATAAAATGGTCCAATGAGATGAAGGAAGATTCACCCTCCATTACACTTTTCCTACTTCACTTCAGTTTTGACTTGTACTTTCTTATCTATCTCTTCCATATATTGATCCAAATACCTTTGATTTCTTATCTAAATCTTTTGAGATTATCATAAAGCCAAATAGCAGTCTTATAATCAAACAAAGAGTGGGACGATTTTGTGCTAGGTAATCGGATTGACAAAACCAGACATAAATAACTCAGTTTCTGAGTTCTGCAACTGTTCCACCAACTCCTTACTATAATACTAATTGTAAAGCTCAAAAGCATAAGCAAGAGAGCCAATAATAATAGAAGTGTAAAACACATCATAAGGAACCTCAAATTCTTTAGCCACATATCTATCATGGTGCGGTGCAGAACATATATACAACAAGTCCAACCACTCTGGGAGGTAGATAACTAACTAAAATGAAGTTATTTATACTAATATAAAAACATATTGGAGTTAGAGAGAGCTCGGCCCTTGAGCCTATGGTAAATTCGCTTTTGAGACTTCTCGCTTTACTCTTTTCCATTGGATGAGTTGACTAAAACATCATTTATGAAATGAACCAATGAGATGTAGGATGATCCACCCTCCATTACAGCTTTCCGAACTTCTTCGCTTTCGGCTTTGACTTGCTTTCGAATCTCATCCCCGTCGTCCATCACTTTTCTTATTCCGCTCTCTATCTCTTCTGCAGTTACTAGTTTTGACCTTTCTAAGCGATAATCCTTTTGATAATCTAATGTTATCTCCACTGCTAATCCCAACTCTACCACCATTTGAAAGGCGTTTAGTTGTTGCTCGGCATACATTGGCCATGCCACCATTGGCACGCCATACCATAAGCTCTCCAACGTAGAGTTCCAACCACAATGCGAAACGAACCCTCCAATGCTTGGGTGGGCTAATATCTCAACTTGTGGTGCCCAACCAATTATCTTTCCAACATTCGCTGTTGGGTCAAGAAATCTCTCTGGCAAGACGTCTTTGATATCAGCATAATCACTTGGTGCTACCCATTTTCCCTTGGGTGGGGGTTGCCGAAGTGACCATAAGAAGTGAACCCCACTTCGCTCTAGCCCTTGTGCAATCTCCTTCACTTGCTCCTCATCGAAGCTTCCCATACTCCCAAAGCACAAGAAGATCACTGATGCTTGAGGCTGATCATCGAGCCATTTAAGTATATTTACTCGGTTGACAGTGTTTTCTAAGTTCAAAATAGGTCCAACACAATACAAGGAAGGAACTTGTGAGGATGGGCCACTTGACATCATATTAACCACATGAGATTCTATCTCTGCACAAGTATTGATCAAAATACCTTTGATTTCTGATCTAAATTTCCTAGTATTTTCATACAACCAAACAGCCATGTCGTTATAAACAAATATACTAGGAATGACTTTACCCGGAATCGGATTGACAAAACTTGGTATAGTAAGTGATTCAGATTCTGAGTTCTTTAACTGTTCGACTACCCGGTTGCTATTATTCTGATCATAAAGCTCTTGAAGGTGAAAATTGAGAGCAAGAAAGGCAGCACTAGAAGTGTAAAACAAATAACAAGGCACCTTAAATTCTTTAGCAACGTCTACCATTGTCATACAGAACATGTCAAGGACAAATCCAACTAGTTGGGGAAAGTCAGGACTAGTTTGAGAGTTGACTTGATTGGCCATAGCTTCTCTAACGTGGGGCTTATAGATTTCTATAAGGAGCTGTGGCATACCATTTTGACATTCTTGTGGAAGGGGCAGTTCAGGAAGAAGGATCAAGTGTATGGATTTTCCAACAAAAGATGCAGAAAGTTGTTGGATATGATCCATCGATTTGTTGTCGTAGACAGTTGCATGACGAGCAGTGTGACAGTGAGACGGTGATCTCGAGTGACAAGAATATTGGCCATCTCAGCAGTAGATGCAAGATGACCTATTCCAGGTGCTGGTATGAAAACCCAGCTCAAACTTCTTCATTTAGTATTGGTACAAAGATTAGAACTCTAAAGGTGAAAATGGGAGTTTTTGATGATTGAAGAAGAAGAAGAGACTCCGTTCTTTATATAAAGAAAGCTTAGTATGAAGATCCACAAAATGAATGGCTACAAGAAAAGGAAACCACATACATTACGATAAGGTTTAGTATTAAAAAAAAAGAATTACAATGAGAGGAGGTATGCGGATAAAACCTTCGAGGAGGAGGTGCATGTCATTTGAAGATGAATGCATTAGACATAAAATTCAAGGTTAGATATAGTATATAACCATTAACTTTCACTTTTGGGTCAATACGTTTGTAAAAATTTAAACAGAAGCATCAAATAGGTTAAGTACCTCTTAGTTACAAGGTTTGAAAGCTAAGATAGACATAATCGATAGTTTAGATACCTACTATATCCTTTTAAAAGCAAGTTTAGAGACTTGGACACCAAATTTATTAGATACTTATTTAAGTTTTGGAAGACAGGAAGTTTATGAAGTATTTTTAGGAAGTAGTTCAGCCTCTTTTATAGTTGTTGATCATGCTATTATTTAATCTCCTCTCGCCTCTGCAATGTTCAACGATCGCCCTTTCTCCATTTTTCGCTCTCGCTTTCTGGTAACCACATCCAATGTAGTGATTCCACTCCATTCACCCCACTGCAACATTCTAATAGCCAGTGACGACACTACTGCCACTGGAAAAAAAATGGAGAAATTGGGAAAAGGAAGAAGAAAAGATAAAATTAATGGTAAATTTGTAAACTTGGTTGATGATGATGTAAGGAAAGGGGCATGGCAAATTCTCGAGTTTCAAAAAGTGAGGCAACGACCATTATGTGCATTATTAACTATCTTCAAAACAAGAGGGTTTTGACCAGAAACAAACTGAGTTTAGCTCTAAGACGAAGACAAACATCACAAACCAAAACCATCCAAGATGCCACTCTCATCACATTTAGAAGTGGTTGCTTTGGCAACAAAATGAAATGGTCTACGTGCTTTTAGGCTCATGAATGAAACTACGTCATTTAGTTTCCTCCTCCTGCCGAATTGGCCAAAACATCATCTATAAATTTTCCCAACGAGACAAAGGAGGAACCACCTTCCATTACACTTTTCCTACTTTCTTCACTTTTTGCTTTCACTTTTTTCCTTACCTCATTACTTTCTTCTCCCATTAATTTCTTGATCCCACTCTTTATCTCTTCAGCACTCACTAATCTTGGCTTGTCTTCACCAAAAGTTATTCGATAGTCTAACGTGACCTCCACTGCTAATCCCAATTCTACTACCATTTCAAAGGCATTGAATTGTTGCTCGGCATGCATCGGCCATGTCGCAATAAGCACGCCATGCCACACACTTTCTAGTACCGAGTTCCAACCACAATGTGATATGAATCCGCCAATGGCTGGGTGGGCCAATATCTCCACTTGTGATGTCCATCCAATGACTCTCCCAATACTCATTGTTCGATCGAGAAATCCCTCTGGTAGGAAGTTTCTGATGTCATTGTAGTTTTTCGGCGCTTCGAACTTACCCTTCGGTGGAGGTTGTCGAAGGGACCATATGAAACGAACCCCACTTTCCTCCAATGCATTCGCAATCTCTGCCACTTGAGCCTCATCAAAGCTTACCATAGTCCCAAAGCACACAAGGACCACTGATGATGGAGGTTGATCATCAAGCCACTTCATTATTATATCTGCATTGTTTTGAGCCTCACTTGATCCTGCCACTCCTGCATTTTTCAAGTGCAAAACAGGTCCAACAAAATATAAAGGTGGGAGGACTTGAGAGTAGGACTTCGCCACATGTGATTCCATCTCCTCAAATGTATTGATAAGAATCCCTTTGATTTCCAATCTAAACCTTTTAATATGGTTATGAAACCAAACAGCTTTGTCCTTGTTAGAAAAGAGGGTAGGAATGAGTTTACTAGGAATAGGATTAACAAAATTTGGCAAAGTTAACTCAACATTATCTGAGTTCAGCAACTGTTCCACCACTTCATTGCTACCATTCTCTTCATAAAGCTCTTGAAGATAAAGACTAAAAGCAAGAAAACTAGCACTGCAAGTATAAAACACATAACAAGGAACCCCAAATTCATTACCCACATCGATCATGGTTGTACAAAACATGTCGATGACTAACCCGACCAGCCGAGGCGAGTCGATACTTGTCGCTGCCGAGGCAGTAAGGTTGGATACAACCTCTCTAACATAAGGCTTGTAGCTTTCAACCAACACAATGAAGTCTTTTTTACTTTCTTCCGGAAGGGGCGGTTCTGGAAGGACGTTGAATTGTATATTTTTTCCTGCGAAAGATGTAGAAAGTGACTCAATACATTCAGCAACTTTGACATCATAGGGAAGCTTCATGGCAAGCAATGTGACAGAGAGACGATGATCTCGAGTGACAAGAACATTGGCCATTTCAACGGTGGATGCAAGGTGACCAATTCCGGGGGCAGGTATGAAAATGAGCTCAAACATTTTGATTTGTAATGAATTGCTTACAGATACACAGAGAATTGTTAAGCAATTGGTAGATGGGGAAGAAAAGTTGTTAGCTTTGTAATATGAAAGATAAGATTGGGACCAAAAATGTGTGGCTCTTGAATGAACAATATGTTATATGATGAATGTGATAGGATAAATTACACTCTTTTAATCACACATTGTTTGCTCATTTTGTGAGTGGAGACTTTCAAAATTATTACCAAACACATATTATTATAACACTACCAATCATATTCCTTTCTCCAAAACATATTATCATAATATTACCAATAATAACTCTAATCCCAAACACATATTATCATGACACTAAGATTATTATAATCTTAGGATTATCATAATCCTTTCTCCCATAACTTATTCTCTTCCCTAAACGCACCCTTAAAGATTATTACCAACTAGTATTCTAAGTAGATATTTTCTTAAACATGCTATAATCCACCGTCAATACTTGAATAAGTCAATATAACAAATGAAATAATGGGTTTCAACCCAGATTATATATAATACTCTACCCTCTAAACATAGACAATAATATCCACATATTATTACAAGTCATAAATTATAGTAACTCACTCCGTGCTTTAGTGCTTTAAATGTTCCCTAATTAAGTATTTAAATATGAAAGAAGTTAGACTCATCTGTTTTGAGTGAGATGTTAAGGAATAAAAGAAATAAAGTGAACAATGAATCTCACAAAGCAAAATAATACTCAATCCTAAATATTCTTTGAAAAAAAAATTGAAGTAGGGAACTGATGATAGATTAGAAGATGATCATTTTGTTGACTGATTTAGTTCTATAAAACCCAACCGATAAGGTGAATCGTACCATTTTCATTATCACAATCAGAAGATGTAGCTTATAATACTTAAATCCATCTTGAATATATTGTACTGATATTTGTGAATCTCACTCCAATAACCAAATAGAAAAAGGTAAACAGTATTCAAGGGAAAAAAGAAAGAAAAAATAGTAAGTGACTTTGTCATTAATGATTGGAGAATTGGGTCGAGCGTTGGATTTTATCCAAAAATCTGTCTAATAAAATAAAACTACTACTCTACTGACATCGGTGCACATACTATATGTTTGAGGAGTTCACCTCTTCAACTTTATGCTCTTTACCATTAGCTAGGCCCAGTGGTAAATCTGGTTTCTAGCCACACCCAAGTTATAACCTTTTGATTTGTCACCGTCTACTACACCCTTAGTTTCCTTCTCTGGGAGAGTTAATCAAAACATCATCAATAAATTTTCCTAATGAAATGAAGGAGGATCCACCTTCTATTACACTTTTTCTGCATTCTTCACTTTTTATTTTCACTTTCTTCCTTATCTCATTATTGTTGTTGTCCGTCAACTTTCTAGTCCCTTTCTCTATCTCTTCTGCACTCAATATACTCAATATTCTTGGCTTCTGTCTATTTCTTTATATGCATTTTGATAGTCTATAGTGACCATGTTGCCATCGGCACACTATGCCACAAACTTTCCAACGTCGAATTCCAAAACCACAATGCAACACAAACCCACCTCCCACCTATGATCGAGGATCAAAATATTGATATTAGTGTTTCAATTTTACAAAGATATCAATAAAAATCAATATTGACGATTATGTTCTTAACATATATATATATACACATTTGAGGAGTTGGAATCCATAGTCTCAGTGTTCTTGTTCAAGTGCAAAACAAGTCCAACAGGATAAAAAGGTGGGGCTGCAAAGAGGAATTCGTTGACAAAGAACATATCACATGTGATTCCAACTCCTCAAATGTATTGATAAAGAATACATTTTACATCAGATTTAGTTATTTTAACATGTTCATGGCACCAAACAGCATTATTGTTAATAAAGATGATACTAGGAATGACTTTACTTGGAACTTGATTCACTAAACTTGATACACTCAAATCAACATTTGAATCCTTCAGTTGTTGAATTACTTCATTACTACTATTATTCTGTGCGTAAAGTTGTTCAAGATATAAACTAAAAAAAAAAAAAAAAAACCAGCACCAGAAGTGCAATACGCATAAGAAGGAACCTCAAATTCATTAGCTATATCAACCATGGTAGAGCAGAACATGTCCAACACAAATCCAACAAGATGGTTAGTGGAGGTAGTAAGAAAGGAGATAAGAGCCTGTTTGACATGGGGTTTGTAGCTTTCAAGAACTATTTCCAGGAAGAAACGGTTCCCATTGTTTGGTATAGCAGGTAATGCAGGAAGAACAATAAATCGTATATGGATGTATTGTTTCTGTTGCTGGTATTACGAGGCTGTGCAGAAAGTGATTGGATATATTCATTAGCTTTGAGATCCAAGGGTATAGCTTAATGGCAATCATTGTGACAGCGAGACGATGATCTCGAGCGAGGAGAATATTTGCCATCTCGACCATGGAAATGATGTGACCGGATCCTGGCATTGGTATGAAAACCAACTCAAATTTCTTCATTTTGAGCAAGCTTGCAGAGAAGATTAAAAGAAATGGGAGATGTTTTGTTTGCACTGTGTAGAAGTAATTATTGATGGGATTTGGTTGTGTATTGTTGTAGAAAGGAAAGAGATTTTTTAAATGAAACCAAGTACTGGAGCAATGTTTATGGAAAAAATGAATAGTTTGAATTGCATATGGAATGATACTGTTTAAGAAAGGTATCCTTTTTTAACACTGTATAAGAACTTTTTCTCATGGAAATCAAAGGAAAAACTTTAACATAACACAACGATGGAATTAGAGCAAGAGTTGATGAGGCTGAGCAGAGGGACGGAATATATTGATTAGCTTTGGCATCAAAGGCCGGTAGGTTGAAGACTGAAATAAACGTGATGATCAATAATATTCTCTAGCTATATGTAAAGGTATTTAACTGCAGAAATAACTATCATAACCGAACCATATAATAATCTATCAACAAAGCATCTCCATATAAATATTCCACCAACACCTCCATATAATAATCTATCAACAACATCTTATCAAAGCTAACTACCAACTCCCCCTGTGAACATAAAAAAAATTACCATTTAAGATTGGTTCGCAGAGCTGGATGGTGGCAATAGGGACTTCAAATGACGAACAAGCCTATCAACTTCCAGTCTTCGATCAGAAAATAAATTGATGGATGTGCTAAGAGCTCAAGATTCAGCAGTGAGAGTATTAATAATCCGCGATGCCAAATCATGAGGAGTATGAATATCTTCCGCAGTTACATCCACACCTTCGAAGTCAAAAGTTCTAGGAGTCTTGGCAGGCCGCATAGAATGCTCTATATCAGGGACATGTGATCCCTGAAATAGTCTATAACTGAGTGATAATATCTTTGGGATCAAGCCCTGGGGCATCTTGCCCAGAAAGAATTCCAGGATTCAAATATGAAGCAATAAGCTGCAGAAGAATCTATGCAAAGCAATCGAGATCTTCACACCATACGTCCCTACATGTCTTAACAGCTGAGTATAGATGAACAAACCAACATCGACTAAGAAACCCATACCAATTTGATACAAAAGCATACCCAAGGTAGCTGAAACACTTGAAACATGAGATGATGGGAACCAGTTGACAATGCCTATCTTATGTAATATAACATATTTTATACTCAAAGAGACAACTGGAATACGATTAACAGACCAGACTGATAAAGTACTACCTGATAAAATCGAAGTTAATTCATCATTTGAAGGCAGAGATGGGGCACAGTTAGAAGAAACATTATTCCCAAGTAAACTATTAATAATAGCTGAAGAAATTCTGAATTGAGACCCTCGTATATGCACAAGCTGAAAATTTGAGCTACTAGGATCATTAAAGTAAGAACGAAGGTTCACAATGAGTTCTCTAATTAATCTTGGATAGAAAGGACCCACATTAGCAATCGTTTTGGAGAGGCCAGCTTTAAGAAATTCATAACACTAATGCAGAAGTGATGTTTATCATAGATGTTAACTTCATCTGCTATTCTTTTCTAGACAACATACTTCCACTATCGGACACTTTCTTCATGGTGGAAACAGATTAAATATTTGGTGGTCTGAGTTTTTGATCCACCTTCTTGAAGCATCTCCCTCGATCAAGAACCACGCTCTGATACCAATTGAAATAAACGTGATGATCTCAATAATATATCATCTAGCTATATGCAAAGTTATTAACTGCAGAAATAACTATCATAACAGAACGAGAGAAATTTGTTAATCCAGTTTCGTGAATAACACCTACGTTTGAGGAGTTTTCTGCTCAGATAAGATTCAACAAAGTAAATATTTTGTCTCATCTTACTGGTAAGCTCTTCTAAAAAAGCTATTGTATTAAAGTTATAACAAACACTTAAATAAAACAGACTCTATGCATATATGATTGAATCTTATTGAAGATAACTCTGGCTTCCCTGAGTTTGTTGAATGTCGATCAACTATCACTATAAGAATTTTGGTCTTTGACGACGTATAAAAATGTGGGCAGTTCTTATGAAAAATGTGAGTCAAGCTTCTGTCGACGTTTTTTTTTTGGGTGGCCGAAACACAGTCATCTTTTTCTTTATCCACGTTTTGACATTGCGTCGACAGAAATGCCCATGCAAATTAAAATTGTGAGCAGAAAAGATATTTCTAGCCACGAAAAAGACATCAACAGAAAGATATTTTTGCCGACCAAAATATACTTTTTTGCCACGAAAAGAACGTTGGCAGAAATGTATTTTTGTCCACGATCATCATTACGTCGACAAAAATATACTTTTTGGCCACGAAAAAGAGGTTGGAAGAAAGGTCTTTTTGCCAATGATCATCATTACGTCACCAAAAATAAACTTCGTGTCCACATTTGTCTCGTAGACAGAAATTGTTTCTGCCAACGAAAAGATTTTTGTGTTGAAAAGAAAATTTCTCCCACACTAAATTTGTTGACAGAAGTACATAGTGCACGTAGCAAAATTTTTAAATTTTTTTCACATTTATTATTAATATTGTATGCTTTTGAATTAATTTTCAAATATATAATGAATTTTCTAGCTATAACAAAATATATTAAAATTGCAACAAAAAAATTAAAAATGAAAATATTTCTAATCATTTATACTTTGCCAAAATATGATAAAACCATAAATTATGATCATAGTTCTTCATTATATTTCTTATCACAGTTGCAACATGAAATCACTGGTAGAATCTTCAGTAACACATTATGAATCGAAGAAGGCTGTGCAGTTGTGATATACTTGTATTATATGTATTAGTTGGTTAATATACTTACTACGTGATTTTCATTTTTTCAAATTTTATGCAGTTCATTAGAATATTATTAAGTATATGAACGATGTAACTCAGTGTATCATTATCAAGTATATCAACAATATATTATTAAAGCATATCAGTAAAGTGAATCATTATCAAGTATATGAATAGAGTTTACAAGTGTATATCAATAGCATATCAAGTGTATAAGTAGAACTTCAAGCATATCAAGTCCATTTAATCAATCAATTGTATAAGTGAAGAATACTAAATGTATATGTAATGTATCAGGTGTATCAAACATATATTAGTATATTTCGATATCGAGTGTATTAAAGAGTATCATGCACATCAAGTGTATCAAGTGTAATATCAATGGGTATATTAGATGTATCAGACGTTTATTAGGTGTATCAGACTTGTATAAGATGTATCAAACGTATATTAGTAACAAGGGCATTTGGAAAATTTTACCTCTTGATGTGTGCAGAACTTCATTTTTGCCATTTTCGTAAGTAATAAAATGTGTGTACTATGAACTTAATTATTATAACTTATTTTGCCATTTTCGCAATTGCCCTTAAATATATATTGAAAAAGTTGTAAAATTATAATTTCCAAATAAACTTTATGTAGTTAATCATGGGTTTATAATAAAATTATTGAAATAGAAAATTAGGAGGTTGAACATCAACACTTGTGTACACAAAGACAACTATGAGGACCAGCGCATGTTGCAGACTTTCCTGGCAATAGATGATAATTAAGACTACACAAGAAATAACATTGTGAATCGACGCAAGGTGTTGCATCAGACAACGGCAAAACAGTCGAGCATCCTTGGGCGCTTACCGTCACCATTTTCTCTCCTTCAATAATACAAACGAACACTTCAAAAACAAATTTTAAATATAAAAGAAAACGAGATATGTAAAATTCAATTGAAATACAAAATTAATGGTTAATATAAACAAGTTCTCTTCTAAAACATTAATGATAGGAAAAGACTTGCCTACCATTGAAAATGAGGAATAGAACAACTATGACCGAAATAATGTTAGATTTCATTTTTTCGGTTTTCTTTCGAGATAAATTTTTGCTAGCATATAAGTATTGCTTTCTTTTGATCATTACAATATATATATATATCACGACGATGATAGGCATCTAAAAACCATTTTTCATTTTGGTAGCTAATTTAATATACAATCTTTTTCTTGTTTTAATTTTACTAATTATTATAATTTCTTTAGCATATTTATACTTATTCATGTACATACAGATATATCAAATGTTTCATATTTA
Source organism: Cucumis sativus (assembly GCF_000004075.3). Classification (NCBI taxonomy): domain Eukaryota; kingdom Viridiplantae; phylum Streptophyta; class Magnoliopsida; order Cucurbitales; family Cucurbitaceae; genus Cucumis; species Cucumis sativus. The sequence continues at coordinate 22,932,934 of NC_026658.2, forward strand.
ATTTTATATGATTAATTTCTTTTTATAGTATTATTTACTTAACACATATAATAAGTAAATAAAAAGATATTTCTAATCCGATAAGAAAAAGGTCTTTAAATGGATTCTATTCTTATAAGGGACAAACAATGAATCCATTCAAAGACCTTTCTCTTATGAGATTAGAAATATCTTTTTATTTACTTATTATATATGCTAAGTAGATAAAGCTATAAAAAGAAATTAATCATATAAAATTAAATATGGAACATTTGATATAGCCATATGTACATGAATAAGTATATATATGCTAAAGAAATTATAATGTATGTACATGAATAAGTATATATATGCTAAATAAATTATAATAATTTGAACCATACAAAGTAAAAATAAAATCGGAAAAAGATTGTATATTAAAATAGTTACCAAAATTTAAAAATAAAAAAGGCTTTTAGATGCTTATCAACATCGTGATACATATATATTGTAATGATCAAAAGAAAGCATTACTCATATGCTAGCAAGAACTTATCTTGAAAGAAAAATAGAAAAAATGAAGTCTAACATTATTTCGGTCGTAGTTGTTCTATTTCTTATTTTCAATGGTAGGCACCTCCTTCCCCATCATTACAGTTTTAGAAGAGATTTTGTTTATATTAACAATTAATTTTTTTATTTCAATTGAATTTTACATATCTCGTTTTCTTTTATATTTAAAATTTGTTTTTGAAGTGTTCATTTGTATTATTGAAGGAGAGAAAATGGTGACGGTAAGCGCCCAAGGATGCTCGACTGTTTTGCCGTTGTCTGATGCAACACCTTGCGTCGATTCACAATGCTATTTCTTGTGTAGTCTTAATTATCATCTATTGCCAGGAAAGTCTGCAACATGTGCTGGTCCTCATAGCTGTCTTTGTGTACACAAGTGTTGATGTTCAACCTCCTAATTTTCTATTTCAATAATTTCATTATAAACTCATAATTGACTACATAAAGTTTATTTGGAAATTATAATTTTACCACTTTTTTCAACCCTCCACTTTTGTTTCAGATATGGATACATATATTTGTTTCACCAAGCTAATTTTTTAATTAAAGCATTAATTCAAGGGTTTTGTGTGGATGATTAGTGTCACACCCCCTTCTAGGTCACTCGCTTGGAATCTTAAAGGTGGTGTGATGTCGACTCAAAGCATGCATTCTCCCTTGAAACAACTTCAGCTGACCCTTAACTTGAAAACATAAACATTTGCAAACGAAAGTCTTTAAACTAAGAAACAACCCAAAATTGTAGTGTAACCCATTTGGAAATGACTTTAAAAAATACCAAGTAAAATGTATAAGACATGGAAGTATAAATTTTCATAAAACATAATACTTCTAATAAATCATTTGCTTTCATGACTGAAAACTAATTGGCAATTTACAATCAGTACCTGGGAAAAAGGGAACACATTTTGAAAGGGCAAGTTGATAGACTTAATGAACAACAGTTCTATAAAACAAGTTTTTATAAATAGTTTAACATAACATTTATCAATAAATAGTTTAACATAACATTTATCAATAAATAGTCATTTCATGATATGAAACTTGACACATTGAACTTTTGTATAGCTTTTGGAAGACAATAACGCATAGCCACAGGCAGTATTAAACCTCTTCGTTCTAAGATGAAACAATCGATAGGAAACAACTTTCATTGTAATCCTCCTTTTTTTAAGGCATAAAAATATACCCTTTCTGATAGCCCTTAAACTATAGACTTGTCAAACCCTACCGACAACAATATATACCGACTAGGAGTAGGAGCAAACCAAATTGTGTAATAACTAAGAAGAACCTATATACTCGATTTTATGAAAGGAAGAGGAATTCTTAAAAGCAAAATCGGTACATTGAATGCCCAAGTTGTATAGAATAAGAAATATCATTGCTTGAAGAACGTTGGAAGCCTAAAGATACAAGTCCAACTTTTTCATTCCATTAAACATAACATTCATGAGGTTGAAGAACAAAACTCCTAAGATCTTACTTCCATCAATCACGATGTTCACTTTCATTTCAGTCCTAAACACAGTCATCAGTAATCATATGTAGGGGGCACTATTAATATTAAAAAAAAGTAACTGTAGTAGATGAGATATGAACCCAAGACAAGTTTTAAAGAAGGAGGGCACAAGCACTATCTCAAAGGTAGAATATGAGAAAAACAAAGCATTATTTAAGATATATTGTAATTTAACGCTTCAAAATTAATATTAAAATACAAAAATCGGGAATGTGAGAAGGGGGGCACGTGCTCCCCCTGGCCCCTTAATAGATCTGTTCATGGTCATACTAGTTATGGACATGATAGTAACTAATTGGATTGTCCGTTGTTCAAAAAACAATGAGGCCAACAAACATTGAACCCACCCGATTCAACAAGATTCAATTTCACAAAAAAATGTTTATCAAGAAGTTAGTTTTTTATGTGTTAATTATATACCTAGAATTCTACTCATTGTGCTCCTAAAACACCTAAACAATAAGAACAAAGTTTAAGAGGCAATGCTTAGTTGGAAAACCTTAATCGAACTACAAAAATGCCCAACAGACACGTTCTTATCTTCAAAATAATATCAAAACTCAATTCAAACACTTTTAATCAATCTCACACTACAATTAGTGAATTTTCATGCATTATAAACTACAATTAGAGTTGCAAAAGTAGAACCTTAAATAGAAAAGAAAACTTTGGAAGTTAAATTAATCGATAATGTTTTGAAATTACTCTTTATCAATAACTCACTTGATATTGACAATGCATATAAAAAATAACTGAAATAGCAAGACAACCACCACATGAACAAAACATATCAATTTTTTAACAAATATGAACCTTTAATGTTGATGAATTTGGGACTAAAAGAAACCATCTTCTTTTAACAAACCATTCCTTCATGATAATAAAACTTGAGGCAAAGTTAAATTTGATATCAAACAAATATCATAAATAAAAAGAATGAAAAAAAGATACAAATTGACATGGAAATTGAACAAAAGATTCTCAAACAATAACCATCAAAAGTGGAAAAGTATTATTGTAATTTATTTTGCTAGTAGATTTGTTTGTTTTATTGTAATTTGCTTTTTATTTATTTTTAATTTAAAATTAATTATTAATAAATACATATATATTAATAATTTTAACCTTTTCTTTCCAATTAATTATATCATTAACAATTTTCTAAAACCATTCACATCTCTCTATCTTCCACCTATTTCATATTAACTATTTTGTAATTATTTCAACCTTTCAAATTCTTTCCGTTTTCAAATTTTTAGGTATAAATATTCAATTTTTTTTTTATTTTTTTTCATGTTCAAGTCACAACAAAAAGTTGTGTGTGAAGAAATTAGTCTTCCAATAAGTTCAAATGAAGATTTGTGAGCCAAGGCTACAAAAACCCTCTGTTTTATGGTTGCTGCTGAGGTTACACACAATTTGAGGGTGAGGGGTTGTCTTCTGAGTTTATGTCATCATTTTGGTGCTGCTTGCAAACTTGAAGAGAGATTCCTATGTTGTTTCTTAGTCACTCTTGTTTTTGTCTAACATTATAAATAGAGAAAAAAATTGGATAAGCGAGAAGGAAAAAAAATATTGTTGTTTAGGCCTTATGGAAATTGAATAATAAGAAAATTTATTTTTTGTTAGCCGATTATTTTCTTTTTATCTATTGGTTTGGTCATCTTAATGTGTTGAAATGATCTTGATTTAAGTGAAAAACATATTTTTCTTCTAGAGCGTATTATTCAAAATTTAAATTTTAAATGTTATTTTCTTGGGCAGTCATTGAATTTATCCCAAAATTATTTTTGTTATTTTAAACATTCGATATGTAATTGATACATGAAAAAAGTTTTACTTATCAATATAAAGCTTATTGAATGGATTGTTTCATAGTCATACTATCAAATTCTTTATATTGTTTAGCTCATTCTATTTATACATGCATATAACAAGTCTCGAGGAAAAACTCTCTCTATAAATAAAGTTCAAAAATGTATTTTCAAAAATTATTTTAAAAAATCATGAGTAAATAAATATAGTTTCATTCTATTTGTGTGAAAATTAACGTCAAACTGCATAGGATAGCATTTTGAGAATATGATATAGCAATTATAGCACATTGCTTTAGAATTTTGCAAATATGACAAAAATTTTATTTCTCAATCTTAAATTTGATATTATTCCTAAACTATCATTCAATAACTTATTTCTTTTCCATTTATTTATATATGCTCCCACTTTTTAAGGCCCTAATTATTTGTTTATTCTTATACTAGAAAAATTATTTATTTTTTATGTCTTAATCCTAATTTTAAAATATCAATAGTACAATAATTGCAATAAGAAATATAATATCATGGTTGTTGATCGGAGTAATTTAACTTTATTTGTGATTTTTTTTTCTTTACTTTCTTCAATGTGTATTTTGAGTTGAATCTAATTCCAAATGATTTTGTTTTATTTTTTTATATTATTTTTTTGTTTTACTTTGTCTCAGTTTCGTATATTAGTGTTATGATATACTTATATTATATGTATTAGTTGGTTAATATACTTATTACGTCATTTTTTGTTTTTCAAATTTTATGCAGTTCATTAGAGTATTATTAAGTATCTGAATGATGTAACTCAGTCAATCAATTGTATAGGTGAAGAATACAAAATGTATCTGCAGTGTATCAGGTGTATCAAAGAGTATCAGGTGCATAATCAAATTTATCGGGTGTATCAAGTGTATCAATTGGTGTATTAGGTGTATCGAACGTGGATAAGGTGTATCAAACATATATTAGTAACAAGGGCATCTGTGACATTTTACTTCTTGATGGGTGGGTTGGACTTCGTTTTTGCCATTTTTACAAATAATAAAATGTGTATGATATGAACTTAATTATTATAACTTATTTTGTCATTTTTGCAAATGCCCCATTTTATTATCTCAAACTATATCATCTTGAATTGCGCTGATATTTATGAATCTCACTCCAACAACGAAATAGAAAAAGGTAAACAATATTTAAGAAAAAAAGAAAAAATAGTAAGTGACGTTGCAAACAAATGATTGGAGAATTGGATGGGTTGTAGATAGATGGGTAGAGCGATGGATGTATCCAAAAATTTGACTAATAAAATGAAACAACTACTCTAACGACACTTACACATATATACTATATGTTCAAGGGGCTCAATCCCTCCTCAACTTTACGTTCCTTACAATTAGCTAGGTCTAGTGATAAATTTGGCTTCTAGCTAGCCTCCTTCACACCCAAGTTATAACTTTTTCCTCGATACCAAGTTATAACTTTTCAATTTGTCACTGCCTACTACATCCTTAGTTTCCTCCTGTTGTAGAGTTGCTCAAAACATCATCAATAAATTTTCCTAATGAGATGAAAGAGGATCCACCTTCTATTACACTTTTTCTGCATTCTTCACTTTTTGTTTTCACTTTCTTCCTTATCTCATTTTTGTTGTTGTCCATCAACTTTCTAATTCCTCTTTCTATCTCTTCTGCCATTATTATTGGGTTGGCTTGTTCTTTAAGTTCAATACAATAACTTATCTTGATCTCCACAGCCAATCCCAATTCTACCACCAGATCAAATGCGTTGAATTGTTGCTCTGCATACATTGGCCATGTTGCCATCGGCACGCCATGCCACAAACTTTCCAACGTCGAGTTCCAACCACAATGTGATACGAACCCACCTATGACCAAGAATTAAAATATCTGTATTAGTGTTTCAATTTTACAAAGACATCAATAAAAAATTGTATTTGAAGGATGTTTTCTTATATATACATATATATACACTTAAGATATTTTCACTTCTAAATCCAAGTTGTAGGATCTTTACCTGTGGCTGGATGGCCTAATATCTCCACTTGCGGTGCCCAGCTGATGACTCTCCCAATGTTCTGTGTTCGATCAAGAAATCCCTTAGGTAAGATGTCTTCAAAATTTGTATAGTCGATTGATGATTGAAACACATTCCCTGGTCGTCGAAGAGACCAAATGAAACGAACTCTACTTCTCTCAAGCGCTCGTGCAATCTCCTCCACCTGATCCTTTTTGAAAGCTCCTCTACTTCCAAAGCACAAAAACACCACCGATGAAAGTGGTTGATCATCAAGCCACTTCAACACATCTCCATCATCCATAGTCTCAGTGTTCTTGTTCAAGTGCAAAACAGGTCCGACAGAATACAAAGGTGGGAGTTGCAAAGAGGAGTCAGTTGACAAAGAAGATAACGCATGTGATTCCAGCTCCTCAAATGTATTGATAAGAACACCTTTTACATCAAATCTAATTCTTTTAGCTTGTTCATGAAACCAAACAGCAAAATTGTTAATAAAGAAGACACTTGGAATGGTTTTACTTGGAACTTGATTCACTAAACTTGGTACACTCAAATTAACATCTGAATCCTTCAATTGTTGAATTACCTCATTACTACTATTATCTTGTGTGTAGAGTTGTTCAAGATGTAAACTAAAAGCAAGATAGGCAGCACAAGAAGTGTAGTACACATAAGAAGGGACCTTAAATTCGTTAGCTACATCAACCATGGTTGAGCAAAACGAGTCCAACACGAATCCAGCAAGATGGTTGGTGGAGGTAGTAAGAAAGGAGATAAGAGCTTGTTTGACATGGGGTTTGTAGCTTTCAAGAACTACTTCCAGGAAGAAACGGTTCCCATTGTTTGGGATATCAGGTAATTCAGGAAGGACAATGAATTGTATGGAGTTGTTGTTGGTAAGAGACTGTGCAGAAAGGGATTGAATATATTCATTAGCTTTGGGATCAAGGGGTAGCTTAAAGGCAATCATTGTGACAGCAAGACGATGATCTCGAGCGAGGAGAGTATTTGCCATCTCAACCATGGAAGCAAGGTGACCAGACCCCGGTATTGGTATGAAAACAAGCTCAAATTTCTTCATTTGGAGCAGGCTTGCAGAGAAAACTAAAGGAAATGGGAGATATGTTTAGTTTGCAATGTGTAGAAGTAACTAATTGATGGGATTTGGTTGTGTTGTAGAAAGGAGAGAGAGTTTTGAAATGAAACCAAGTGGATAATGTTTATGGAAGATTGAATGGTTTGAATTGCATGTGACATAATGATAGTGTTTATAAGAAGATATCCTTTTTTAACATTTTACAAGAATCAATCTCATATATTTTGTCATTTCTTTCTCATGGTGAAAGGATAAAAAAAAATTACACAACAGTCTCATATATTTTGATAAAAAAATGTTTTCAGTTGGCCATTTTGATGGTGAATGCAAGGTGACCAATTCCAAGGGGCAGATATGAAAATGAGCTCAAAGATCTTGATCTGGTAATGAACTACTTACAAATTTACAGAGAATTGTTAAGCAATGGTAGATGGGGAAGGAAAGTGTTGTTGTTTATATAATATCAAAGATAAGGTTGGGACCAAATATGTGTGGCTCTTGAATGAGCAGAATATATGAATGTGGTAAGATCAATACACTCTTTTAATCACGTGTTGCTTCTGCTCATTTGCTCTATGGAGATTGGATCCAACTTTTCTTACTTTAGAGAGTTACTATTCATTTTACGTACTTTAGTAAATTGAAATGGCAGTTACTATTCCTGTTTAAACCACTCTAAAATCACCTCTACTATACTTAATATTCTTGAGCTTTCTCTATGAAAATTCTTTCGACAAACTATGTCTATTGATTATAATTTAAAGTTACTCCAACCATGGTCTCGAAATTAAGCTATGTGTGCCTTCTTTTTTGGTTCATGATGACACAAGTATTCTTTTTCTTTTATTATTTTACCACAAAACTTTTCTAGCATACATTACTTTAGTTATTCTTCATTTTGGGATGTATTGACAGATATTTGAACCCTTACCTGTGGCGGGATGGGCTAATATCTCCACTTGTGGTGCCCAACTGATGACTCTACCAACATTTTTGGTTCGGTCGAGAAACCCCTCGGGTAAGATGTCTTCAAAGTTTGTATAGTCTATTGCTGTTTTCATCCCATTTTGTTCCAACGGTTGGCGGAGGGACCAAATGAAACAGTGCTCGTCCAATCTCCTCCACTTGGTCCTTCTCGAAGCTTCCTCGACTTCCAAAGCACAAAAACACAACCGATGGTGGAGGTTGGTCATCAAGCCACTTCAACACATCTACACGATCCATAGTCTCAATATTCTTTTTCAAGTGTAAAACAGGTCCAACAGAATACAAAGGTGGAAGTTGCAAAGAGGAGTCAGTAGACAAAGAATATATCACATGTGATTCCAACTCCTCAAATGTATTGATGAGAATACCTTTCATTTCAGTTCTAAGTCTTTTAGTTTGTGCATGAATCCAAACAGCAACTTCGTTAATAAGGTAGAGACCAGAAATGACTTTACTTGGAACTTGATTAACTAACCATGATGAACTCATCTTAACATTACTACTATTATTTTGTGTGTAAAGTTGTTCAAGAAGAATCGTAAAAGCAAGATTGCCAGCACCAGAAGTGTAATAATACCCATAAGAAGGAACCTCAAACTCATTAGCTACATCAATCATGGTTGAACAGAATATATCCAACACAAAACCAGCAAGATGGTTGTTGGAGGCAGGGAGGAGATAATAGCTTGTTTGACGTGGGGTTTATAGATTTCAAGAGCTTCTCGTATAAATGCTTTGCCATCATCGTCTTTTGGGGGAGTTTGTAATTCCGGAAGGACAATGAATTGTATGGAGTTGTTGGTAAGAGACAATGCAGAAAGGGATTCAATATAATTCATTAGCTTTGGCATCATAGGCCGGTAGCCTCATGGCAATGAATGTGACAGCAAGACGATGATCTCGGGCTTGGAGAGTATTGGCCATCTCGAACATGGAAGCGAGGTGACCCCCATGCCGGTGCCGCTCAAATTTCTTCATTGAAGGAAATGGAGAATGCTTGGTTTGCAATGGGTAAAAAGCAAGTGTTGATGAGAATTGGTTGTACATGGGTAAATGGATTTCAGTTTTTATTATTTTGAGTTTATTTAGTTTAAAGTAGGGAAATTTTTAAAAATATAAAACTTTACAAACTATCTGCAAGTCTATAGTAAAAATTTTAAATTTTATCACCAGTAGCGAGTGATATGCTACAGTGATAAAAGTCTATCATGACTATAATTGATACAATCTAAAATTTTGATATAACTTTTAAATATTTTAATTTATTTTGCTATTTTAAAAAATATCCATTTAGTTGGATTAATTAATTTCTTTGATTTAATGGTTAAAATTGATAATAAATTATAATTAATTCAAATATAAAGTACACATCTATGATTATAATTATGGACTAAACTAAATTGTTTTTAGAAAAATTGCACCAAATAAAAAAAATATTTAGAAAAAAACAGCTAATGACACCAATTTTTTGTATATTATGAATATGAAAAAAATAGTGATATAAGACGGTAATTATAAGGCTATCAGATGGTAATCATACGGTTATCCGAGCATCACTATTAAATTGGTTACTTTTGTAAATTTATGCAAATTTAGAAATTGTTGTGACATATGCACTATTATCTTTTCTTTTTCTTTTTCTTTTTTTTGTTATTTTTGCGAAATGAACACTTTTAAAAATAGCAAAATAAATTAAAATATTTATAAGTTATAGTAAAATTTTAGGTTCTATCAATGATAGTCTTTTATCACTATAAATACATCACTGACTATTAATGATAAAATTTGATATAGGCTTTAAGTATTTTGTAAAATTTGCTATTTGTGAAAATTCTGTTTGCAAAACCCCTTGTTTTTATCTATGGTTGAATTATTAAGTGAAATGTAAATTGTAACTATAACTACACTTATTTGAAGAAATGCATCAAGATTAGAAAAACTCAAAATAATAAAGATGACATGAAACGTTTCAGTAAAAGAAAAAGTAAATGATTTTGAAATTTTGTAAAAAAGAAGAAGAGAATTGAATTTGATAAACAAAATATTATCCAAATTTTAAAAATGGTTGAGAAAAAAGAAAATTATATTAACAATAACTCAAGAACATTAATTGTAAATTTAGTTTTTTAAAATTAAAATAAATTTGGTTGAAGAATATAAATAGTATAAAAAAATTAAAAAGTAAAATGTATTGAAAATAGGAAAAAAAAAATAGAGCATTTTCAAAAATAGCAAAATACATAGAAACTGTTTATAAAAATAGTAAAAATGTGAATGGATGTGTTGTTTGAAAGAGACTCAAAGAGATTGAATATGTTCATTAGCTACGACATCAATGGGTAGCTTCATAGCAAGAATTGTAACGACCGTTGATGCAGGCGACCCGTTCCAGATGTCAGTATGAAAACCACCTCAAACTTCTCGGTCATTTTTAACAAGCATACAGAGTCTAGTCAATTGTAGTTTCTTAAAAGATGAGAAACGAAAACAAGAAATAGGAACATTATCGAACAAGTCCAAAGTGAACTTTTTTACGACTAATTGGCTAAATTACAATACATATATAACTTTACAATTTGTTTCAAAAATACATGTATTGTTTCAAAAGGTGCAAAATTACTCAAGAACTTTCTAACCATTTCAAAACTATCCCAACAATTGAAATTGATTAGAAAAAAAATTGAACATAGTTTGAAAGTGGCATGAAGTAGAATTTGGGGTTGATCACCACCACACTCAGTTCAACCATCTTAGGCCTCAATTTTTGCAAATGAATTCGTTCCATTATTGCAACAGTCACAGAGTCTCCTTTTCTTCTCCAGAATTTATTCAAGTGCTCGAAAAAGAATATATGACGGTTATGGTCACTTCCCTGTCAAAGAGCATCGACAAGACCATGAACAACAAAGATCAGCTTATGTTAGTGTAATTCTGATCGTAATGCTCGAAAGTAAAAGCAAGAGAGTTCACACTAGAAGTTTAAAACACATAATAACAAATCTCAAATTCTTTCTCAGCCACATCTATATCATGGTGGTGCAACATATCGACAACAAATCCAACAACGCGAGATGAGTCAATAAGTATCGTCACAGCTTCTCTGACACAAGGCTTTTTAGCATTCTTTGATGTGGAGCATGTTCCAGAGATAGCTTCTTAAGTCGTTGATAGACTAAAAAACTTAAGCTAATGGTTGAGGATAAATTTAATGTAATATCTACCACTCCCTTCACCTGTAAATTTGAAATATGAAGAATTATCCAACAAGTAAAAATCAATATTAACGAGGAGGGAAATTAAGGCTTGAACACAAGACCTTCCTAGACCATCTACTTTGATAACATCTAAAATCACTAATCAACCCAAAAGCTTAAGCTAGTGGGTGAGGGTAAACTTAATGTAACCTCTTTTTTTTACTATTACAGGGAGGGGGCAGTTGAGGGAGGTTGATAAAGCGAACAAATTTACCGGAACAAAACGCAGAGAGTCATTCAAGATGTTGTGCCATGTTGGTGATGAAGGGTAGCTTGTAGATGATCTTTGTTATAGAGATATTTTGACCTGAAATCAATCATTACAGCGTGAAATCAGTCCAGTGGATGAGTTTCCACTTTCCATCTCTCCGTCTAATGAACAGAACACGGCAAAAAGCCAAGAGGGCTTGGTCCTCAAATTTTCTTGAAATGGACTTCTAACATATGAATCATAATCAACTTGAGTTCCAATGCAACTATGGATGCGTCATTGCTAGAGTTTTCCTGACGCCAGCAAGGGAAAGCAGATCCATGCCTGTTTCCTCGTTGCCACCAGGGTCCTAGTAGGCGGTACTGCCATCTGCAGGGGATCATGGTTAAACGCATCATTCATTCATCCAAACCATACAACTCTAAATAGCTTTTCAATATGGTATAGCTTTAAACAGCACGATATCTAAGATTAGGAAAACACTTAACAGGAAAGTAGAAGCTGATAGGCATGATTAACTTTGAGCTATGGTTCGCTTTCACAGACTAATACCAGCCTGGAGCTGCTTCAAAATGATTATCCTCTAACAACAAAGCCAATCAAATATAGCAGCATATAATTTCAAATTAAACTTTGGGCTGCACATCATAAAACTAACAATAGAAATACAACGATGGAATTTCAAAGTCAAGTGATTGGCCTGCTCAAACCTTATCCAGCCTACAAGTGTTTGTGAGGCTAAATCATCAAGAGCTAGACTGCTTCTTCTGCTCCTGAACTGGAAAATGTATCATTCATCAGGCTCCAGAAAACCACCAAGATAGGAAGTGGATAGTGGCCTATAACCAGCATGTTTCATCTCCATCAGTAATTCCTCCAACATGCTGTATATCTGATCAGATTGTGGATGCTTCCTATCCTTTGATGCAAAATGGTTCATATAACCAGCAATCTCAATCCAACTGCTTCCAGTTTCCTTTTTCAAACCTCTTTCCCTCATCTGTTTTCTAACGATATCAACATTTTCCCAGTTTCTTTCCTCCGCATATATATTTGAAAGCAAAACATGGTAACCGGTCTTCCCATTTATTTTCTCCATTTCAAGCAACTTCTTGGCAACAAGCTTCCCTAATTCAAATTGTTTATGAATCCTACAAGCAGCAAGAAGAGACCCCCAAATTTCCATCACATTACCTTTTTCCCCTAAACCTATGACAAACTCATAGGCTTTGTCTACTCTCCCAGCCCTCCCCAGCATATCCGCAACACAACAGAAATGTTCAGTGGATGGTTGGATGTTATATACAGTTCTCATTGACTCGAAAATTTGAAGACCTTCATCGACCAAACCAGCATAACTACAGGCAGACAAGACAGCTACCAAGGTAACTGCATCAGGCTGAATGCCAGATTTTTGCATTCTGTGAAACATAAAGAGAGCACTCTCACCCATCCCATGTTGACCATAACCCAGTATCATGGTGGAATAAGTGACTATACTTTTCTCATTGGCCTTGCTAAAAACATTTTCAGCATGGGCGATTGACCCTGACTTGGAATACATGTCAATAAGAGCAGTTGCAACAAAAACATTTTGGTCCAAGTCATTACGGATAGAGAACCCATGGAGTTGCTTGCCCCAGTCTATGTATCCTGATGGATTACAAGCAGGAAGAATTGAAGCGAGGGTCACAACATTAGGCATTACCTTTTGGTCAAGCATCTGTCGCAAGATGAGAAAGGCCTGATCAACAAGTCCATTTTGTGTATAGCCGGACATCATGGAATTCCAAGTGGCTTGATCTCTTTCATGACTAAAGCTTTTCTCAAAGACATTTTGAGCAGCCTCAATCAAACCAGATTTAGCATACATGTCTATAAGATAGCTGTCCATTCCCTCAAATTGAATTCCATTCCTAAGTAGATAGCCGTGAGTTTGCTTTCCAATATCAGGGTTTCTAAGATCCGAAGCTGCTGAAAGCAGAGCGGTAACAGTCACAGAATCAACCATTAAGTCTTGCTTCTTCATCTCATAAAACAGCATTAATGCTTCATCATTCAGTCCATTTTGTACAAAAGCAGAGATCATTGTATTCCATGAAACAACATCCTTTTCAGGCATATTATCGAAAATTTTAAATGATGTATCAATTGAATTGCACCTAGAATACATAGCAATGAGAGCATTCATTACACAAACTTGTGTCACGGCTACATTCTTGATGACAAATGCATGCAACTGTTCTGCTAATTCAAACTTCTGCAAGTGAGAAGCTGCAGATATAGCTGAAAGAAGAGTCACTTCATCGATAGCAGCATCTTCAGATTCCACAGCTTGAAAAAAAAGTTGAATTCCTTCAAGAGAAAAATTATTCTGAACAAAAGCACTGATCATTGTATTCCAAACCTCCGTGTTTCTCTCCAAACAATTGTCAAAAACCTTCTTAGCAAATTCAAGACAGCCAAGCTCTGCATACATGAAAATTGCAGAGCTCACAACATACAAGTCGTTAACATATTCGCTACCTAACTTCACAAGCATTCCATGAACAACATTGGCATTCTTAAAGTCCCCCAAACTTGAAAAGGCAGGAAACACATTAACGAAACTGACTGGACTTGGCTTTATTCCAATTTTCATCATCATGCTAAACTGTTTCACAGCTTCAGCATACCTCTCCGTTCTCACATACCAAGCAATAAGGGTATTCCAAGCAACGACAGTTCTCTTACGCATTGTATCAAACACCTTACGTACCAAATCACACCGGGAATAACCAGAAACCATTTTACCATCTGGGGTAGTGCTCGAACACATAGAATACATATTCAAAAGGGAATTATACACAATTCTACTAGGATTCATTAGACATCGAAGAAAATGAGCATGTACGGCCTTTCCAACCACGAGATTGCGGGTATCGGCACAGGCCTTGAGAACAGAAGAGTAAGTATAGGAATCGCACTTAACTTGTGGAGAAGAAGATTTCATATTGCTGTAGAAGAGAAGGGCTTCATCGGGGAAGTTGTTACAGACTAATCCGATGATAATTGTGTTCCAAAGAACAGTAGAGGGGCGAGGAAGAGCGTCGAAGAGTTGGCGGGCAAGATGAAGCTGACCTTCTTGGCAAAGTCTACTGAGGCGGTAACGAATGGTTGGGATTTTGGGGTTGGTTGAATGGGTATGAAGGGGAAGATGAGAAGGTGATTGAGAGAGAGGAAGAGGGGTTGCAGAGGAAGCCATTGATGAGCTTTATGAGCTTCTTCTACAATGGCGTTTCACCTTCCACTCACAGTGGACAGTGGATGGATAGAGTGCCCAACTCACCAATATTTTGTTTATCTAACCGTTTTTATTTTATGTTCTTTTCCTCTCTTTTTTTCTTTCTTTCTTTTAAATATTTCTTTTACTTTTAATCAAAATATTTAGGTTAAAAATCACTTCTAAACTTATGTAACAATTTACATCCATTTTTATTCTAAACCAACTTTTAATTTTGCAACAATTTAATCTTACACTTTACCATATAAGAATTAAATCATTACAAACCAAAGTTCATGAACTAAATTGATACTTATATGCATCGAACATTAAAATGATCTTTCAAATATTTATAAATATAATAAAATAATTAAAAATATCTTTTAAATATTTATAAATATAATAAAATGTGACTATTTACTAATAATAAACATTTTATTAACTTAATTCTTTTAATTGAATTATAAATTTATGATACAAGTATTGAACATTTTTTAAGAGTGTCAAATAATTTTGTGATCACTAATTAGATTGTCTTCTCTTCTTTTAACTGTTCCAGTGGTAGTTTGTTTGGGATTTTTTTTTCTTTTAAAGAAAGACGATAATAATAATTATTTGTATTTTACGATGAAAAATCATTAAAAGATAAAACCTACACCACTTAAATTTGTGAGTCATTTTTTATATTTTGTTTGATGGTGTGTGGTGTTATATTTGCAAAAGGTACACATATATTCACAAAAAGTACACAGATCTATTCCGTGGGAAAGAGAACTCTTCTTCTAAGTTCCTAATTTTGTATATTATTACGTAAAAGAATATTGGATTACATATTGGCATCACAACAAAGAATGGAATCAAATAACACAATCAATCACAAAACCTTTTTCTTTTTTTACTTTTTCTTTTTCCCCCTTGGCAGTAGTAAGAGAGAGCAACATCCAAAGCATCAAACAGCTGAAAGACTTGCCCATTTTCCAAGTTCATAAGGGTCTGCATAGTAATATAGCTTAACTCTATTGGACAATGACAACCCTGCTGCAAATGCCCTAAATCCAGAATCATCTTGCTCCGCTGGGTCGTCAGAAAACGCTGCAACGTCTCCAAGAAGTTTGAATATAACTCTCCTCGTTTGTACGAGCCTAGGAAGATCAAAGTAAAATCCTACTCCAGCCTTTGCTTCCGGTAGTCGGTACTCAGCAACTGTTACTATACTGTTGGACTCCTGTAAAAATAATGCCAATTGTTTTTAATGAAATGAAACCTCCATGATTCAATCACTTGCTGAATTGACTTTTGAGTCACCCTTATTGGAGTACTAAGTAACTTCCCAGGAAAACTATGCAAGCATTTTGAATCTCTCAAATGAGAAAATCGGCAACAGAATGAAATATTTTCTTGTGATGAGATAAAGGCACAAACCATGCTAGAATAAGATCCTTCGATGCAATATTGTTGTCCATGAAAAACAGTTAATTGATTGTATTCTAATTACCTGGACAATGGAAACTTGTAGATACAGTACAGCAGGATAGATATGTCTATCTTCTAAAAATGTAACTGATGCATCCCAGATTTGTGCATCTGAAGAAGGTGAGTGGGTAACACGAGGTTTTATTGCGCCAAAAGCTTCCAGACGGAACCCAGCAATCATTGGGGAAGCTGGAGATAAATACTGTTCCAAGACAAGATCGTTGTCCATAACCCTTTCAGCTTCAATTGGAACCTAAACAAAACAAAAGGACAGTTAAATAAAATTAGTACTGCCCGATTTTTGACAGAGGCCACAAAGGCTTAAGACATTATAGACCACAAAGGATTTTCTACCTTGAATCTCCTTACTTGAGGAGCTCTCTCCAACCAGGTCCTGTTAGACATTTGGTCCGAGCCGGAAGATGATTCAAGGCCCGTCTCTTTTCTCACTGGGATTCCAACTATTATAATCCTTTTAGCATGAAGACAAGGAATAGCTTCACTTGATCCTCCAAATGAAGCACGTCGATTAACTTGTGGATTAACTGGTGCAAAAGGATTTTCATCAAGAGACAAGAGGTTAAAATCTCTCTCATAGTTAACAGAACTGGAACCAGGGCGTTGAAGGCGTAGGGTCATCCAAATGATTCGGCATCTAACAGGATTTTTAAAGGTAAACCGGACATGCCTCGGCACTGTATCCTCGCTGTATTTTTTTTCTGGCTCAGAAAAATCAAATGAAGAAGGAATCAAGGATTGGACATCCCACTTCCCAACGTACGACCTTTCTTCCTTGTGAATAAAATTACTCCCCCAGATTTGTACCTGCAATGTGAGAAGAGGACAAGTCTCAAATCTGACAAGAATTCAATCTCCACCAAGATTCCGAAGGTCAGTAATAATATATTCTAAATTCATGGTTCAAATTTTAATCCCATAAAAGTAAAAACATGAATTCAATCCCCACCAAGATTCCGAAGGTCAGTAATAATATATCCTAAATTCATGGTTCAAATTTTAATCCCATAAAAGTAAAAACATGAAATTTTGTAGAAGCAAAACAAACTACTTGTACCTCGGATTTTGCATTTCTTAAAACATATTATGAAATGACGAGGATAAGTATACTACCTCAAGGTGGTAACAGAAAATTGATATATAGACAACATAAAAACGCAAAATCACATAAAAGCACAGACTAGACTGATTCTAACATATAGACGTCTAAAAAAAACACACACAAAAACAAAAAACTAACACAATTCGAAGGTTATATATGTCATGAGTCAGTTAAAATGATTCCATGTCCTTGAGAACCATCCATTTCCAAAGCATCCCACAGTGACATATTTAACTAGATTCTTGCGAGATGCACTTCTGGAACACAGTGACAAGTAAATAGCTAAATAATTTATAATAATAAAGCCATTGACCACCAACACACTAACAGAGAAGCATATTAAGCACACAAATATCAGTACTTACAATTGGAGTGTCTCCTGCAGAGTACCCGCAAGGGCTTACAAGCAAAATGACCCCACTAACATCAGAAATGGAATCAAGAACAATAACAAATTCAGCTGAGGTAGCATTTGGAGGAGCTTTCCAATATGAACTATATGAACCAGAATCTAAGGGGGCAAGCAATGACAAGACTGGTGCTGAATCTGCTGCTGTTTCAACCTACAATTACACAGAACCTTGCCACTTATTGTGAATTACAAAGACAACAAAATGGAAGACTTTTGCAAGCTAGATGATCAAACAATTTTCAAGAGATCAATCTTGCAGTTACATCTTCCAAAATAGAGTAATTAAAATTTGTATTAAAAAGACACAAAGGGTGTAGTTTTAGTTATAGCTATAGTTATTTAAAAAATAATGCTTGAAAAGTAATATATAAAACATAATCTCACAGTTATATTCGTAGACGAGAAAATCATATGCAACACAGTGGTAGAAAAAAGGTTGAGTGTGTAGTTAAGATTCAAAATATTTACCGAGTGTAAAATGCTGGCAAATGGAAATTCAGCAACAGATTCCTCTCCATTAAGCAATTTTCTTAGGACCTTGTGTACTCTTTGGCCAGGATAATGCAGATTCTTTCCAGAAACCCAATCCCCTACTGATGATCCAATTATCTGGTTCAGAGCTTCATATGCAGCGTCATCAGCACGGGAACTTCTTCGTTCACTAATTAATACCCTTACATAGTCCAAGATCAATGCATCAAGCAGAACGTTGGGACAGCATTTCTTACAGAGAATACCATCCGAACCATTTGATACATCAATTCGGCACCCATGACCTGATCCTCCCTGGCTTGAATAACCACTGTTTGGGACTTCCCTCGAGCTAGAGCTTGTCAGAAGTTGAGCCCCTCTCCCAGCACAGCATACTTTACAAACCTTTCTTCGGCATTGTGAACATACCAAGACAGGTTGGGAAGCCGCCACTGAGGACGCTTTAGAGGGAACTTGAACTGGTGTTTTAATTTCAGCACGCACCTCACAAGTTCCACCAAAACAGGTCTCCCCAATTTTTGTGATGTTCCAGAAATCCACAAGATCGTCAACTTTATCAAGTCCAATAGCAGCAGTAATTTTGTCTTCCAGATAAGTGTGCGCAACTAATGCAAGATTGTTTGCCAATCTGCATAACCTTCCAACATATATCTCGTCAAGTAATAGATTTGGATTTATGGTAGCAGGATCGGTTCCAGTGGATAATAATGCTCTATCCCTCTCAGCAGCTGAAAGATTAAGCCGGAGGCGCTCAATTTCAAGCTGCATCGCTTCTTGGAAGCTGAGCTTCTTTTCCTACATTATTGCATAAATATTATCTTTCAAGATATATTACATTAGGATCAGAATAAAAATACCGGATGGTTAAATTATCTTCATTCGTATATTCAAAAAGGTCGTATTAAATCCATCTTTTACACACATAACACTCAACCCAAATAATGGCAGGCCCAGGCGTTGAACTTCTGGTGAATGGTGTCCATAAGATAGCCTTGAAACTAAGTGGAATCACAGAACTTATACTAGAAACTTTAACCTTCAAAGCAAGCCAAGTTATTACCACTACCAATGTCATAGTAACAATTACCTAGTTCATCCTGATGTTAAAAAAACCACCACTTCAATAATCAACGTGCAGAGAGGCATTTAGTTCAACCTTTTGAAACATGAATTTTAAAATAAAATGTCAGATTATCTGATAGGATCTGCAGCTAAAGGAATGTTATTATTAGTGAAACGCTGACTGGTGACTGGTCCTAACACAAGACGAATAAGCAACTTTCAAGAAAGCCCTCCTGCCTGCTGATTCCTAGCTGAAAACCTCATCCGAATTTCCTTTCTCCTATCTATTGCCTCTTGTAACCAACCAAAAACTTTCTCCAAACAAATTGACTGTCTTAGCAAGCTCCCCTTTATTTTCCTTTTCAGCACTCATAAAACACGTATGCATTACCAGGGATCATTATCCTTTTGTATATTTTTTTTCGTATAGTTATTTTCTTTCATTTTTACCCAATTTGTTCAGATGAGCTAAGTATCTAATATGTTCTAATGATTTGGTTACTGTCATCTACTTTTAGGTTAGCCAGTTTTGAAGTTACGTTTTTGTCACTTAATTTGTAGGTTAGCCTGTAACCTGTAAGTGGAACAAGGTTGCCAACTCTGAAGCAATGCCAAAATTGGAATCTATATAGTGCACCTTTCTCATTTAGAATGACATCAGGATGACCAAACAAAACATAAAAATTGAAACATACCATGCGGGGTCCTGCAAGTGATACGAGACAGTTTATGTACAGTTGGGAACAACTATCGGTAACCTTTGGATCTTCTGCAGAAGAAACTTTGTGGTTGGCTTCAGCAACATTAGATCCAACATGCTGATCCAAAAAACCAAGTAAGTCGTCTCTCTGATGTACAACAGGCCCACTAACTGGTTGAGAAATTGTATCTGAAAATGTGACTTCTCCAGTCAAAAGGTCAACTAATTGGTCTGCAGAAGCACTCGTTTTAACTGACTTTGAAAGGTCTTCATTTATCGAAGGGACCAAAAATGGGTTGGTTCCTGATCCAGAAGAAAAATGGTTGATTTCCTTATGATTCTTTTCAGTAAGGTGGGACAATCTTGCTCCAGGTCCTTCGTCATAAAACACCCCCCTCCAAGGAAGAGAAACCCCAAGGATCTCTATCTATAATACAAGTCAACAAAGAAATTACAAAGTAGAACAAGGAGCAAATCTTAACGTAATAGTAATACATGATAAAGAAATAACAAAACAAAAAAAATGTGATGAGAGAGAGAGAAGTACTAAAGATTTAAATTAGCGACCTATAACAATAATAATGATAACGAAGTCAACTTCCTTAAATATGTCAATGTAACATTAGGTCAATGAAAAACTAAATTTCTTTGATTCTAAACAAAAATAAGATAGAAAGAAATGAGACAGGGAAAAATATATATACAAATAGAAACAAACAAACCAAATGATTTTCAAAAGAAAAATGCCAAATGAAATAATGAATTAAATTTTGATATATGCTTCTATCCATTCACAGAGAGAGCGGAAAAACAGAGGGGTTCTAATATCCATTGCCAGAATCTAGATAACATGTTAAATATTACAGGTCCCTTATCAACATGGCCTCTAAAAAATTATTGTGTAACTAAACCAATTATAACTTCTCACCTCACCAAGTGTCATTGAACTTCTCCCAGAATCAGCAGGATAAAATGTAACGGCAACAACACGAGTAAGAAAGTCCAATTCACCCTCTGGTTCTTCAAAATCATATAATAATGGAAGTGTTGATGCATCTTGGGAATGGAGGCGTGCACCAGCACCTGTGATAGCCATATCCTCGGGACTAACTGGCCCTGGTAAGGTTATTAGAAGATTCGTCCCATTTTCACATTGGGGAATGGAAGCACCCTGCCAGAAACCAACAAAGCTATTTATGAACAACAAAATCGAACATTCATATTAACCAAGTGCTTACATACTAACGGTCCAAGAATGCAGTAACACATGGATGGCACAATATGCAGCTTCACGTATTTTTTTTTTTTCTTTAGTGTGAAATTGGTTCTTATATTTCTGGATACAAGTAGAGACGGATGTAGATAACTTGTTACAAATTTAAATTAATTCATTTTTAAAATATATACATAAGCTAGAACTATAAGCAATATGCAGAGGATATATTGCAACATTGTATAACAGTGTAATATTGAGTGGCTGACCATGTGAAAGGTCCTTTCAGTGTTTCATTTAACTGCATCTACAAGTAATATCCAGACAAAGAGGAAAACACCAAAATGACCCAGTGTGCAATAGAACAGCTGTTGAGAATATGTAACTGCGTGAAATCAATAGTAGCTTTTTTTTTTTTACGAAGTAAATGTCACGTGAATAAGCAGCCTGGCAAAACAATTTCTTTATGCAACTGCGGTCTGCACTATCAAAAGAGCTGTACCTTCTACATCACATGACATTGAACAAAAGAAATTCTAGGAGAGAATATATACCTCAAGTATTAATTTTAGCCCATCTAAATTACGGCCAGTTCTTACATCGACGGTTGCAGGATAAGTTGAGTCATCTGCACCATGAGCTACAGTAAGAAGAAGCTGACAGACATGGCAAGGCTCAGTTAGGTAAATGAACAGTTCAACAACATCTGCACCCTGCGGAAAAACCTGTAGGACAAAGTACACAATTATCTCGAGAAAAGGCAGCAAGACCAATCAATTCATCAAGTTTCTCAAGCAACAAAATTTATAGTAAATTTGACTGTATATTATCATGTTTCCATTAGAACATATTATTCCTGTGAGAAGAGGATTGTCAGTACCCAGATCTCGCCTTTCTTCTTAAAACTCAGAAGACCCGTTCCACCATTAGAACTTGGAAGCATGTTGGTAACAGGTTTAAGTAAAAAACTGGATGCTCGTGAGAGTACCTACACCAATCCATAATGTCAATCAACACAAAAACAGAAAAGTGGAGCACAATTAACACGTGATAACCATATGAGCAATATAAGGGCAATAACCAAACAAAAAAATCTCAAATTGTAAATTAGGAATAGCTACAACAAAACTCCTCCTTATAGATATAATCCCAAGGAGCTACAAGGAGGCTTCCTGTGCAGCCTAAATAATGAAACTTCTTTTAGAAGATAATAACTTTGAGATAAACATGAGGTGAAAAAGGCCTCTCGATAAAAGGGTTATAAATCACATTACTTCCATTGGCCTCAAAATTAGCAGCTTTCTACAGTCATTAGATAAAACCAATACCACTCTTTGATGCTACAAAAGCTTGGATCTAAGACTTCTATGATATTTAATCCATGATAGAGCTCCAATGAAAACTTGAACTCATGTATCCCAGATGAATCCAAAGGGCTTCTACCGACTTTGACATCATGCAAGTAAAACTTAATATATACACTATATTGCCTTGTTATCAGCTGCCTTAAGGATAACTATCCATATATACTAAAATAACCATGTGGGAAGAGTTTTATTCAATGTACGCCAGTTACACTATAATATCAAGATGTCAAATTCTACAAAATATTGATTATTTGATGTCACCTTTTCACATAAAACATGGAGTCAATCATAACAAACGCCCAAGCAAATAAGATAATAACTTTATAAATAGAATTTTTTTTTTTTTTTTTTTTGGATGCACTAACTACCACATTAAGGTGAAAGGCACAATAAAATCATAAGACTTCCACACCCTACACCCCCAAAATAAGAAAAATAGGTAAATAAATAACAAATATGAGTCATAATTCTCCAATTACTGGGTATTGAAGACCAAATGGTCCAGAAAATTATCAGAAACATACATTAAGAGGCTGAATAGGTATTGATGGAAGATGTTTGAAAAGCCTCATTCCAAGAAACATCTCCAGCTGCTTTTGTCGAGAGCTGTCAACAACTGCATTTTTATATCTTCTCTGCAAAGTAATTTTCATATTTTGTGCTGCCGAAAATTGTTTAAACTTTCCTGCTTCTTCATTGAATATGTTAAGGATTTGACTATGCATAGCTTTGGAACCAGTATAAAGGGTGGCGTGAATATCCCCAGCAAGCAAAAACAAATCTGCTAACTGAGAAACTGGAAATAAAATTGTTGATCTCTTGAATTCTTCAAATGTCATATCAAACCTTTTCCAAGGTTTATCAGGACAAGGATGGGTCCATGTTGTGGTCCTAGTATTATGATCGATATAATATGTTTTCCCTGTCACAGCATCACTCCTTTTTTCCCAGCCTGGTGGCAGAGGAGCTGTATATCCACTGGCTGTATCCATCGTACGATAACCCATTGCCCAGTCATTATCTAAAGATATCCCTAGCCGCCTGCATTGCTCCATGAAAACTTGGAGAGCACCAAAATAACTAGCAGCATTGGTTCGATCCAAGGAATCAGCACAGTTAAATCGTATGACTCCACTTTGATGTGACCTTATGCAGAAATCACCTTCAAAGTCGTCATTATGTATGATTTCACCTCTATAATCCTTAGTCTGTAAGCGGGAAGGTAGATAGTCCCCCTCAGAAACACCTATTGATATGGTAGGTCCTTTTAGAAGCTTCCACAGCCCTTCAATTGTTTGCTGTTCGCCCTTTAACCTTGTGCTTGCATGCCAGTCGTAATTTATTAAATGAATTCTAGTACTTGGAAGTTGACCCGATGATTTAACAAAATTCACAGATTCCTCAAAGTGCTGGACTAAAATCGATTCTGATTTTCCTTCTCCATACCTAAGCAAATTTATGCATACTATAGGAACCAAAGCTTGTTTGTTTTGATTTCCTCCACCAACAACATTGATATTCCTAGCATCATATCTCTTATTCAACCTCTGATAATACTGAGCACTTCCTTTGTAAGGATCGCAATCAGAAACATATATTTCTGCTTCTGCAGCAGTGATCTTCAGCTCTGCACCCCACCAAATTGGGATCGTGCCTCTTCGCCAAATGTACGTGTTAAAAGGAGTGCTCTGACCAGGCTTTTTAGGTATCCATACCAGTTGCTCACATTCAACCTCGTTTCCTGTCAGATTTGGAGTATTTGTAACTTGACCTTTGAATATATTTCTTACCAGACAGAGGGAATGAATCAACATACAATAGGAACAGATAAGATGCAGAGAATTACAACAGTGGGAAGTTAATTCATTTCTAGTAATGAACAAATGCCACAATACCTGTGCTGAAGCAGGAATTCAATCCTCTGGCCAAATATCGAGTGCCAGGATGCAGCCTGCTTCGACGAGCAATAAGCGCGACAATACCTTCCATCTGACCTGAACTCCCAAAACTTCTACACTCTGCAAACCCCTACACAATATTACCGACTAAGACAACAGTCCAAAAAGTACTCCAATTTACGACAAACAAAAAAACTGTAAAGGATTATGGAGATTATGCTGATGAAATAAGCAAGAAGAAAAACCTGTAGAAGCGTAACGCAATGATGTGGCAACCCAATGTTTTTGAAGGCCATCGAGAACCAACTGTTCCAAACGAACTCTTCATCGGGCTTATCCGAAGGCATCCGGCTAGGAAACGGTCTCGTGATGTCCCTCGATTCACAAAAGTAGTGTTTCCCATCAATATCAAGCTCGACCAATTCTTGCACGTTCTTAAGCTCCCCCTTCCCCTGAACCTGCGGATTCTGCAGCGATATCTTGATGCACTGACTCTCCAGAACCGTGAAAATGCATCCTCCACCGGGGAAATTCGGCACACTGGCGGAAAGCTTGGTGGCGACAAAGAGTAAACCAGTACCACCCAAAGCAACGTATCCTAAAATGGCTCTGGCTTGGACGGATGACTTGCAAAGCCATCGCGATCCGTTAGTAATGGAATCAATTGCCTGTGACTCGGATTTGAAGAGGTCAAAGCCAGGGTTCCCATGGTAGCGAAGAGCACCGGTGGTGGGATCGATGTAGATCAGCTGGGTGTCGTTCCTGGAAGACAAACTAGCAACAACATAGACTTCGCCGGATTCGAGTGTTAGAACGACTATGGATGTGTCTCTGGAAGTTCGGCCACCGGGTGTGGGTGAAAAAGCCATCGGTGGCGATAAATCTTGCCGGACCGAAACGAAAATTTTTGATGAGATTCAACAGAATTGGGCGGATCGAGCACATATGAAATTAGATATATCAGTCAGAAAGAGAATTCAAAGAGATCAATTTTTCATTTCTTTATTTCTTTCAATCTTTTTTTTTTTTCTTTTTCTTCTCCTTTTTCTTCTCCCACTCTTATGACTTTCTTTCTTTCTTTCTTTCTTCTTTTTAATTACAGTTTAATGAAAATTTGTTTAATCAAACTATTTACAAGTGATCTAAATTTTATACGAACTCTACTCTATCAAAATCTATTCATTCTTGAAAATATATATATTGGTTAAATAGTAATTTTAGTGCAATGGACTCTTTCAAATTATAGTTTTGGTCCAACACGAATCCACTAAACACAAAATCTAAACTATAGAGCCAATATAAGCTCGATTCACTAACACCTATATTTATTCAATAATACAAGATCTCGAGTTCAAATTATCTCTACTCAAGTTGTACTAAAAAATATCTAAACCATAGAAATCATATCTTATCAATTAAATACTTTTTAAAACTTTAGTAAAAATATATGGAGAATTGTCAAAATAGCAAATTTGACAAAATATTTACTAACATATATCAAACTTTTCATATTCTATATATCAATAATAGACATTGATAGACTTCTATCATCAAGTGGCAGTGATAGAAGTCTATCAATGGTTATCATTAGTATAATCCAAAATTTTGCTTGTAAATATTTTAATTTATTTTGTTATTTTAAAAAATGCCCCAAAATATATCTTATAAATTAAAGAGATGTTTTCAAAAATAGCAAAAAAAAATTATAATAATAAAGTAACAAATTTAAAAGCATAACTCTTTGATAGTTATTTAATCTCTTATATATATATATAATTTCAAGAAATATACTTATTATAAATAAGTCTATAAGTTACCCACCTCAACCGCGTCAAAAAGATAAGTATTTATCTCAGACTTAGATGAGCTAAATACTTTCAATACTAAACAATCAAACTACTATTGTTGTTTGTATTTTCAAGCAATTACTCTAACACTATTTAATTAATTTCAATAATAAAATAATAAAATTACATAAAAATCCTATTATTTGTATTATCGAGTAGGAAGGTTCTAAAATCTAACTTAAATTGATATCATTTAACTACTAATAATCAAAGCAATTATACATGAAATGTATGTGTATATATATAATTTGAAAAGACGTGACTATTTCAATTTTAAAATTTGATTTCAAAAGTGGAAAATTTAAAAAAAAAAAAAATTGAAAGAATAAAGTAGAAATTGAAAAATTAATACAACATATAAAAATGGAGCTTTCGAACCTATTTTCAAAATGGTAAGTAAAGTTATAAAATGATTTTCTAGAGAAAGAATAAATATTCTCAAAATAAAAATGTTATTAATTATTAAAATTTGGAGAAATTAAACAAACATTGAACTTTGTAAGAGGAGAAAAGATTGTAGAGATGGTAAAATAGCAATAATTTTTTTTTTAAAATCATGCGTTGTTTCTGATACACCTATAGAATTGAATAATTGATGTATGGGGTGAGAGAAAGAGAAAAAGAATAGTATGTGTGTGTATTTTGATAAAAGAAAAAGAAAGTTATTTTTATCTTTTAGATGTACTATTTCTCATGAGAAAATTGTATAGATATTTCACACATAATTTGTGGTTATAATTGAAAATTTAGGATTAGGATGGAGTTAGGAGGCGTACGTAGTTGAGTTTTGATTGTTTTGGTTATTACATTATATCATATGATCATTTGGATTTGAGTACTTTTAAATTACAAGTGTGTGACGTTTCACCTGTTCATTGGCAGTACATGAGAAAACGAGACTTTGGTGGAGAGTGATTGAAGCATCTAACTTTAACGGAAACTTATTTAAATCCGAAAAGATAATACTACCAACCAATCGAGTTTGTTCATTAAGAAGAAGTAGAAGTAGAAGTAGAAGTAGAAGAAGGAACACCACGGATTCACTCTTCCCTAGATGGCGACGGCGGAGCTGGTTTTCGTCCCCACCTCGGGAGTCGGTCATCTCGTCTCCACCATCAAATTCATTACCCAATTCCTCAACCGTGACCCTCGATTCACCGCCACCATTCTCGTCTTCAAATACCCATTCACCCCGACGGCCACTGACGGAACCTCAGATCCGCCGCCGTCTAACCCCGCCATCGCTCCGACCACGTCGCGTATTCGTATCATCCATCTCCCCCCTCCCTCCGATCCTCCTTCTCCCAAAATTTTATCCAAGTCCTTCGAACATTACTACTCTCTCTATATCGCGAGCTACCGGACGCTGGTTAAAAACGCCATTGTTGACCTTGCCGTTCCGGTTGTTGGGTTGGTTGTTGATCTTTTCTGTACTCCCATGATCGATGTGGGTAATGAACTTGGCATCAATACGTATGTCTTCTTCACTTCCTGTGCTGGATTTCTCGGGTCGATGTTTCATCTTGAAACCCGCGATCGATGTGTCGGTGTGAAATTCGACGAATCGGAAGCTGATATGATAATTCCTGGTTACGCTCACCCAGTTCCGGTGAGGGTTTTGCCTCGTTATTCGTTTAACCGCTACGGATTCGAGTCCATGGCAATTCACGCTCGGAAATTCAAGGAAGCGAAAGGAATCATCGTCAATACCTTTGCTGAGCTTGAACCTCATGCTTTCAGTTCATTATCTGAAGACGGAATCCCTCCGATTTATCCTGTGGGGCCGGTGGTGGACCTGGAAAGCGAAAATAGGCCAACACCAAATGAAAATCAAAGCAGTGAAATTAGGGTTTGGCTCGATAATCAGCCACCGTCATCAGTGGTGTTCTTGTGCTTTGGTAGTCGGGGAAGTTTCAGCCAACCCCAAGTAGTGGAAATAGCAAACGGTCTCGAAAGTAGCGGAGTGAGGTTCCTCTGGTCCTTGCGCCGGCCACCGCCGCCGCACAAGAAATTTGAATCTCCATCGGATTATGCCGATCCCGACGATGTCTTGCCGGAGGGATTCCAGGAGAGGGTTAAAGGGAAAGGAAGAGTCTGTGGGTGGGTTCGGCAAGTTGATGTTTTAGCCCACAAAGCCATTGGAGGCTTCGTTTCACACTGCGGATGGAACTCTGTTTTGGAAAGCATTTGGCATGCGGTGCCGCTCGTGACTTGGCCGCAATATGCTGAGCAACAGTTGAACGCTTTCATGATGGTTAGAGAATTAGGATTAGCAGTGGAGTTGACGATGGATTACCACAGGGAAGGTGGATCCCTGGTGACTGCAGATCAGATTGAGAGAGCAGTTCATCGTTTGATGGACGGCGATGAAGCAGAGGAGGTGAGGAAGAGAATGGAAGAAATTAGCAAGAAAAGTAGAGAAGCTCTCGTTCCTGGTGGTTCCTCTTACATTTCATTTGGGAATTTGATTGATGATATGTTGGCTAGTTCTGTTTAGTATCTTATATCTTATCTGATATTATGTTTTGAGTCTGCTTTTTCATGAGAATCTATCGATCTATGGAACCAATCATGGAAAATAAGAATGAGCATTGATTCACAGAGAGAATAAAGTTAATTACATATATTCTGTTCTTGCATAATAGTGGAAATGAATTTGAAAAGAAAAAAAAAAAAAAAAAAAAAGACACTGTAGATGATATGATTCTATGAATGAGTGTTTTAGAAATAGAGTTTCATTTGAGAAGTGGGATCCTTCTTCTTCTTCTTCTTGAAATGCTTGGTGGCTGCTCTCAGTAACTTGCTCCACCCCTAAACATTCATGGAGTATTAGTTAAACTACAGCGAAGAACAGCAAGAATAATAACAATACACAGATCTTGCAGCTTTCCAAAGCTAAAAGAATGGAATCGATTAAGAATCAAAACTAACCTTTTTGTTATTAGGATAGCAAGCACCACCTTGTATAGGCGTAGGGGAGAAATCAGACACCAATTTCTTGTTCTTCATCTTCCTGTAGCTTTTCGAAATCCCAAAACAAACACTGAAGCCATTATATAGGAACTTCTTCCTAAGGTTGGAGGTAGCTTTCTTGAAGCTATTCTTCCCAGCCATGGCGGTCACCGGGGCGTTTTCGAAATCAGAAGGAAGCTTGATAGGGGTAATTACATCCAAATCCATGGAATTGTAAGGCCGAGGGACCAAAGGAGACCAGATGGTACTCTGAGAGTAATCGAAATCAAAGGCAGAGTTATCTGGGAATTTGCAGAGAAGCTCTTTGGACATCAATGGCTCCAAATACTCCACCACTTTGATCAATCTCTCCTCTTCATCATCTTCCCAAGATTGCAAATTCATTTGGGAACTTCTTCTGCTGCTTCTTCTGCTTCTGAGTTGTGTTTGATGAGGTGAGAAAAGGATGAATGTTTCTTTGTTTTGGTTGTGAATTGAAGAAGGGGATTTCTTCTTTAATTTAATGGTGTGGAGAGAAAGAGAGAAAGGGAAAGGGAAGAAGAGAGTGAAAAGTTACCGTTGGAATAGCAGAGTGGTTGTGGGCTTTGTGGTGGTTCCCTAAAAGTGGGTTTGAATTGGGTTGGGTTGGTATTGGCCCCGAATCCCTACTATCACATTTTCCTTTTATTAAAAACAATTTTACCTAACACCAAAAACAATTCACCTCCCTTTGATTCCCATTGTCGGTTTTAAAGCAATCTCGATATAATATAATAACAGATTGATTGGATTGATTTCATTTGGATTGGCTTTTCCGTTTGGTTTACAGTTTCGGACTGTTTTTTGTAAAACTAAAAAAAGAATTAAGTAAGAAGTTAGTTATTTTACTTAAATATGCCAACCAAATTAAACGAAAATATACTTATGTAAATTAAACGAAAATATACTTATGTTTTAATTAAACGGAAATATACTTATGTTTTAATTAAACGAAAATATACTTATGTTTTAATTAAACGAAAATATACTTATGTTTTAATTAAAGGAAATTGAACATTGGAATATGATTTGAATGGTGGATTTTTGTTTATTCTATATTACAAAACCGCTTATGTTTCCTTCTTTGTTAAGCATATGTATCTCTGTTGCATTTAGTTTGTTTGATTCGCAATAATTCGGAACTTTGAAAAAGCTCAATCATAGATCCCAGATACACCCACAGACATTCACACACTAATCTCTCTTTGAGTAGAAACCAAGCAACATTTAAAGTTGCCCAATTCTCCATTTTCTTCATCTTCCTCCTCTCTCAAGCAAGAATCTATCCCCCATTTTTTTTTGTTACAGACCAACCAAAGGTTTACGCTTTCTATGTCTTCTCCATTCCATTACACTCACACTCACTCTCACTCTCGCTCTCACTCTCATTCTCATTCTCATTCTACTCTTTCAATTTCATTCATCACCCAAAACGAATCATCCTTTATTCCCTTTTCTCCCACCTTTGCCCACCTAGTGTTTGTATAAATGCCCCTTGGAGATGGACATGTTTGGAGTGCTCATTGAGCTATGGAGAGATTTTGTGTTCTCCTACTTTACTTCTCTTTCGCATTTTCACCCACTGTTCTGGCTATTCCTAGTGGTAAGGAATTCAATTATGTTTTTGTATTCTTTTAACTGGGGTGTCTGTTTTTATTATTATTGTTGTTGTTGTTGTAAGTTTTTCACGAGAGCTCTCTTTTGCAGACGATGGATTTTACTCCAGAAAGTTCAAATTTGAGATTCATGGACATGGACTTAGTAGAACTTCCACCTATGAGTCGTCCTTGAAGAAGCTGAAACTACAAATTCAAAAGAGGTTCATTTCAAAACCCCAACTTAAATTCTTAGTCGATCAACCAAATGCTGTCACTGTTAACTCTCCATTCTCATTGCCTCCTTTTGATTCACTTGGACCAACTCCATTGCCCATCAACTCTCCTCCTTTCTGTGAAGACTCACCACCCCAAACTCCTCGATCATCTTCGTCGCCGTCGCCTCCACCACCACCACCTGGGATGATCTATTCCCACACGCCGCCTCCTCCGCTGTCTGGGATGATCTATTCCCACGCTCCACCTCCACCACCACCAGGGTTTCAGCCTAGTGTTCCAAGCAGAAGCCAAAGCCCTCCACCAGGCTCACCCAGCATCTTCCCCATAACGCCAATTGGCCCCTTGGCCCCAAATCCTCCAGCTAACATATCCAGCCCCACCCCACCAATTGGGCTTCCAAGCCCACCTCACCATTATGGGCCACCGAGCCCACCAAAACATGGTTATGGGCCACCGAGCCCACCAGTGTTTCTGCCACCAATGGTGTATCCACCGCCGGCTGGTCCACCTCCGGCAGGAGGGCATGGGGGGAAGCCAGGGTCGAGTGGTGCAGCATGGTGTGTGGCTAAGCCAACAGTGCCTGATCCAATAATTCAAGTGGCTATGGATTATGCTTGTGGGTCAGGAGCTGACTGCAAGTCCATTCAACCTAATGGACATTGTTATGAACCTAATACTGTATTGGCACACGCCTCATATGCTTTTAATAGCTACTGGCAGAACAACAAGGTGAGTGGTGGAACCTGTGATTTTGGAGGGACTGCCATGATTGTAACTGTGGATCCAAGTAAGTTCACTACTTTCCCCCTACTTGATCTTTTCAAATTGCACACTACCACAACTAAACTAAAAACTAGAAACCAACAAGTTGAGCATACCATTGATGAAGTTTTGTTACCATTGATGAAGTTTTGTTTGGTATCCATATGATTTTAAAATTAAATACAATTTTATTCCAATTTCTTATCCCGATTGTATATTTCTTTTGGTCATTTTTAGACAAATTTCAAAAACAAAAACAACTTTCATATTGTTTTTTAAAAAATAGAAAACAAAATCAGTTACCAAACTTTTAATAAACAAAAATTAAAAAAAACAAAATACAATCAATTGAAATAGCTATGAAACAAGGTTTTAGTTTTTCAGATCTAGTTAAGATATGAGGAATGTTTAGTTGGTAATCTCGACTATGTTTTGTGTTTTTGGCAAACAATCTCAATTTTGTTTTTAAAACTATGATGGATGATGTGATTCAAACTATTCAAATTGAAAAAATAACTTCTTTTTTTTATATATTTTCAATACACATATTTTAAATTATAATATCAAGTAGGAAAATTTTTAAAAATAACAAATTTTACAAAATATCGACAACCTATAACAAATTATATCACTGATATACCATAGTGATAGAAGACTATCATTGATAGAATCCAAAACTTTATTTTGTTATTTTTAAAAAATGTCTCTATCATATATAATAATTTTTTAAATTAGAATCAGATTCCTCTATCTATTACCAAACACATATTTGAAAACATGAAATACATATGTGTTTTTATTATGAAAGTTTTTAAAAATAGTAGATTTTACAAAATATTTACAATTTATAGCAAATTCTATCACTGATAATGATTGATATGTTGATATGCTATAGTGATAGAAAACTAAATTTTGCTATAGTTGGTAAATATTTTAATTTATTTTTGTTGTTTTTATACTACCTATCAAACATATCCTAAATATCTCTTTTATGAAAATAAGAAAAAAACAAAAAAGTTCCGTGCCTAAATCTTGAATTTTAATCTCTTTTATGAAAATAAGAAAAAAACAAAAAAGATCCGTGCCTAAATCTTGAATTTTAAACTCTTCCAAATTGTATTTATAAATGCATCAAATTTGTAAAGGCTTTAAATCAACACTTGATGTCCAAACACTAACAAGAGTTTAGGTCAATTGGCATTTATACCTATCTAAGCATAAATGTCATGAGTTCAAATCATCCACCCCAATTTGTACTAATTCAAATATCTAACTAGGTTTTTAAAAACAAAACAAAAAAATTGTTAAGTACAATGATAAGCCAAAGCAAGCATAGTTAAGAGGGAACAAGGATAAGGAAAGTTTGAATTCTCTAACTCGAATGAAAATTAACTTAATTTTAAAATACTAAAGACGAGAAAATGAGGTTGTTACCAAAATGGACTTAACGTTACACAATTAAGCACATGAGAGTGATTTTGATCTTGACTCAAAAGACTTCCAAAACTATTCGCAAACATGTCCTTGATGTCGGCCTAGAACAAGATTACTTATAGGTCATTTTCATTAAATCGTATAGACCTTTTGATTATGATGAAAATGTGTAACATTAATTGGATGAGAGTGACTTTGATTGTGGCAGGTTTTGAAGGGTGTAAGTTCGTCCTCGGTTGAGAAAACATTATAAATGGAGACACAACAACAATTTGGTTCATCATTTTTGACAATATTGAATAAAAACAACATTTTCTCTCTCAATTTCAAACTTTAATTTTGATTTTTGTATTTCTCCATCAATGTATCATCAACTACTTTTTTTAAAAAAATTAATTTCATTTCCCTTCTTAATCTCCTTTTCTAACTTTCTCAACTCCTTTTCCATTAGTCTTACTTCAACACATATCTCCACCTCAATCTTCCGCTATTCATGCGAAAGAAAGTTGTATAATGCTATCTCTTCCTTCTTTCCTCAAATTATATATGATTATTATCTATCTCAATTCTTATTTTCTTACTATAATTTTCACTCATTAAATTACTACTTACATGTAAAAGTTCAACAACTAAGAGTGCTTTTTTAACTCGTTCGTAGAAATAATGCTTAGGTTAAAAAGAAATTAATGTTTTGGTCGCTCACGAAACATTGAATTTAGATTCTCAAAGTTATTTAATTTTATCGAAATTGTTTGAATAACAATAATACTTTTCAAGCAATGAAATATAATACGAGAACATCTCTCCAAAATTCACAATCAAAGTACTAATAAATAAATAAAGATAAATTGAAAACAAAGGTCGAATAGATACTAAAGTCGAACAATTGAAAACATAGAAATAGTTTAAGATTATAAACTTCGAAATCGAAAATAGTGTTTTAACTTCATAACTATAAACTTAAATTTTAAAAACTAAAAATCAAAGGGTCTTTTTTTCAAAAATAGAAAAAATTAGCAAACTATATTTACACTCTATACAAAACTATTAAAAAACAAAATTTATTACACTTTATTTTAAAAAAAAAAAGGTAAATATTTTATTATTTACAATTTTCTAAATCAAATTAGGTATCAAATATGAACTTTTTTTTTTGGCAAATTACAAAAATGACCTTTAAAGTATGGTTATAGATGTGATTCTACCTTTAAGCTTTCAAAGTTAAATGTTAAGTCATCACTTATCTAAATTTTAAAATTGAACTCTCAAACTTACTTGTATAAAATGTAGTAATTATATAAGTTTGATGACTCCGTTTTCGTTATTTATAGATCTAATTTTTATCATTCTTATAAGTTCGAGGGTCAAAACTAGTGTTATAAAAAGTTCGAAGTATGTTAGGTAACCGTAGTTTAAGGATGGCTTTTAGGAGTACCCTTGTTTTTATGGACCATTCCACTAGATTACAAGAAAACCCAGCTAGCTATTCAAGTACTTGTCTTCATTTCTAGACCCCTCCCTACTTCAAATTGCATTTGTTATCTTCTTAATAATAATAATTATTATAATTTTTATTTTTCTACTACTAATATAAAATATTTAATTAGAAGAATTTTAGCTCTTAATTTGGCCAACTAAGTCAAAATATTACATTCTTTATCCAACTTATTCCACACTTTAAGCCAAAATGTTTCATTGCTTAAAAACAAAAATCAATAGTTTTAATTTAAGTCATTAAAAAAAGGAGAGTAGCATTTTACTTTATATTAAATGAGACCTTAATAAACTTAGCATATACCATTAAATATTAATATTGATATTTAATTCTTACAAAGTAATCTTACATCATTCTCATTTATATTTCATATCTTGAAAACTAAAATGAAAAAGAGTCTAAAATTTTGCTGAAAATCATCATCAAAGAACTAGAAGGAAACAAACAAAATCAAATCTAAATTTACAATGACCCATTAATTGTAAAGCTTTTACATTGGTTTGTAATTTAACATAGTAAGAGATGAGATGATCATATGTTAATAACAAAATTATCAACTTAAATACCATTACAATATCTTATTCTTTTTATTCATATTATAAAACAATATTTTAAATAATAATAGATATCGTTTTATATTTAAAATGATATTATCGTGACAATCAATTAGTGAGAGTAATATCGTTCCTACTATAAGAAAATTTAATGGAATCAGTTTGTAATGTAATGTGAATCAAACTTTTGTACAACTATTTTATTAATTTCTCATTTTTTCAAAGACATTTTTAAAAATATCAAAATATTTATCGACATATCAATCACTATTATGAGTGATAGAAATATTTGTTATATAGGTTGTAAATATTTTATAAAATCTATTTTTTTTTAATTTTCCAAATAAAAACATATGGGCATAGGAATAAAGATTTTTTTTGCCTTTGACCAATTCAAAAGAAAATTTGATTTGTGGTGGGAATTATTTTGGATGAATGGATGGATGAAACTTCCTATTTAACTAAACCATATATATAAGAAGACAAAATTAATTAATTAAATCAATCAAATAAAATAAAAAATTAAAAAAAAATTGACACAAATGAATAAAGCCAATAATCTCTTTCTTCTTCCCCATTGAAATTTCATGAGAAAGACAATAAACAAGTGGAGTATTTGGTATTTTAATTGAGTGAATTAATTAATTTTGGGCATAAATCTTTGAGTTGTAATTGAGATCTTGAATGTCAGTGTATTTTTTTATTTTATAAATATAATTCCCATATAATATAATTTAGTTTCTTTCTTCTTTGGAATATAATTTAATTCCACTTTAATAATTATTGTTAATTCCTCTTCTGTGGGCTCCATTATTTAATGTGATATTTGCAAGCAATAACAATCCCAATCGCCAATTCAACAATTTGGATTTTTCTTCTTCTTTTCTTCATCTATCATCTTCTAATATTTGATAAATAAACCCTACGGAATTATTATATATATTACCAAAAACAAGTTGCCTTTATTAATAGGGAATTGGATATTATTGTTGGCTTTCGGAAAATATTCTTTCAAAATAATGTGTAGTGAAATCCATATGAATATTTTGATATTGCCATTATTCAATCAAGATCATGAAAAAATATATATATATATAATTCTAAACTTTGTTTAGGAGGTTTTAATTAATAAACATGAAATTATTTATAAATTTAAGTTAGATCTGTGTTGATCATGATATTTGTTGAGATAAACAAGAGTATGGTTTTTCTACCTTACTTATTACATTATTTATCTTATAAACAATATTTGAATCTCATTTTCCAAAAGTCTAATCATTTCATCCACATTTGAATGTATATATATATTCATTATTTAGTACAACAAATGGAATACAAGAATTTGAATGCATGTCTTCATAACTATTACCAAGTTGTGTAATATGAAGACAAAAGATAATTTGTATAAACAAAGTTCTTATAAATAGCAAAAACAGATCCAAACTATTTTACAATATATATTAAAAAGAAAAGAAAACTTTAAATGAGATATTAGAAATTAAAAAGAGAGAAATGGTAATAGATGGATGAGGATAAAGATGAAGAGAAAGAAAATGATGGGGTGAGAATGGCCGACATCACGGATTCATTTTGTATACCAAATGCATGGCTGGATCATATGCCTCTTTCTTTTCTTCCTTTCATTATTCTTTATTATTAACAAACTAAATTTATTATAAAATATATTAGAAAAATATTCAACCAAATGTAAACATCTATTATTCAAATAATATGAATTTTTTTTTGTTATATTTCGTAAATATTTTTATCAATTCAAAATTTCATTCATTCTCATATCAATACCAAAACCATAAAAATATCGATAAAATTGTCAACACAATCGTCTAAAGAAAAATAGTATTAAATTTAAATTAGGTCAACTTAGATTTACGTGAAATTAAATCTCACCCTAATGATTTTATGATATTTTCTTTCTGATTAAAAAATTAAAGTCACGGACTCTAATAAGGCCATTCTAATAATGCAATCTTTTTCTTTTTCTTCTTTTTCATTATGTCTCTGCTATCATATATTAACTATCATTTTCATCTCTTATACTCATCACAAATTCCTAAAATTTCAACTAAATATATATATCCCATCTTTTCACAAAAGTACATATTCATAATATCATTTTTCTTCAATAATATGTAACAAATTTCATCCACTCATTTAATCAACGTTGTGTATGATAGGTCCACTTGTTTAACATTTTAGTGTGTGTGATGAAATGTCTCAATCAATCTAAACCATTTTAAACGACGATGTTTTTCTATCATTTTGATATATCTATTTAGATTGGCCGCACATAGTTTTGATTAATTAGTACGGTTCATAATTTCATTCCCTCTCTCTCATTTGTCACCAAAACACACGTACACCTAATTTACTATATTTGTCACTCACACAAATAACTATTGCTATTGTTATAGAGTTTCGTCTCTTATTTTTACCAATAATTTTAGGTAAGTGTCTTTTTTAATATATCTCAAACCCTAATTCCATTTCATTATAGATTTTTTTTTTTTTGTACATTTATGATTGCTAATATACTATATTATTATTTGAAAATAAGTTTGCATGACTCTAAAATAATCTCATATTATCACATTTTGTGAATTTTTTTGGCCATGTAACATCCCACCATCATTGTAAATATATGGATGATTTTTTGAGAAAGCATCCTAATTAGAATTTCAATGCACCTAAATTCAATCAACAACAAGCACTTCACGATATATTATCTAATCGTATAATTGATGTTACGTCTAAATTGTAGTTAATATTCCAAAAGTCAAAGAAAATATTGTTTTCCACGGAAAGTGATGTTTACAACACTTAGTAACTTTGATGAAGTGTATTAGTATTTAATGACTTTTTTTAATAATTGTTAAATGATAACATAAAAAACATGTCATAGCATTGAAAAAGTTCATAATTTTATGGGTATTTTCATATCAAAATTATGCCTTTAGTTTTCATTTTAATACATTCCATCACTCTTTCTTATAGTCATAAATTGATGACAAAAAAACCCCATTGAACGAAATTTTCATAAAACTTCATTTTTCCTCGCAAAAAAAAAACGCGTGAAAGGAGTTTTATGACTAAATATTCTTTACTCCCTCGTCCATTTCAACTATTGTTCATGAGTACTAATAGAAGTCCAAATTTGTTATAGTAACTTTAAAGGTACTAACTTATATGTTTTTCTAACAATACCAAAAGGATTTTGGTACCAATAAGTAGTTGTTTTTACCCTAATTTGTTTCGGTTCAACAATATAGAGCAAAGGATTCAAAAAATCTAATATATATTTAAAACAAATGTATATATATCTAGTCAGAAAGTGATCAAATTTTTTCCCTTGTGTAGCATAAATATTCTCAATTTGATCAAAGTAAAACTATGCATTTCTTAATATAATAGAAATAGAAAGTCTTCAACTACAAACCTAGCTATTGATAATTACTATTACGCTTATATATGAATATGTCAATTAAGGTAGGTACATTTTGATTATTTTAAGAAAATATATATATACTTTTAGTATATGTTAGCTTTTTATTCATTAAAATAGAAGATTTATGGTAGGTAATTAAAAGAGTGGGTAAAGATAAAAGGATGCTTCCCCCTCTTGTGGGTTAACTTAAAACATATAGGAAATTAAAAGTAAGAAGAAAAAAAAAAGTAATACCAAGTTTAGTATGTTAATGATTTAGAAGAAAGGTGATTCAATTGTTTTCATCATATGATCACAAGAATAAGAGAAAGTAGAATAATATATGTATAATATATAGTTTGGGAAAGTGTACATGTTACGAAGCTCATTTAACTGCGATTTTTTCGCTTCTTCTTTCCACATGCTCTCTTCTCTTATTTCCCTTTCCCTCTCTCTCTCGAAGTCAAACTCTTTTCCTTTTTCTCCTCATTTTTGCATTATGTATACAAAAATAATCAAAAATGTCTACATTTTAATTTAACAATTATTGTTGATAATCTTTTTAAACTAAGTGTGGAAATCAATGCACAATTTTTCTAAATTATTTATTCAATAACTCTCTTTTTTTTTTCATTCTTCTTTTGCTTATTTCTATGTTTTTACTATATAATAAAAACGATAGATTTACTCTCTAATTATGAAAATATCGTTCGAGAGTGATAAGTGATTAAGAACCACTTCTTTTCTTACATCAAATGAGATGGTGTATGCATTACATAAATTAAAGTTTATTATTGTTTCTTTCTTTATTTAAAATTCTAATTTTTTTAAAAAAAGAAACAAAAAATTTGATTATTCTACTTATATAAATTATACGAGTGTGTATATATATAAATACAATTAGTCGTTAAATTGGGTAATATAGATTTCTTTTTCTTTTCTTTGATGAGCTAAAAGAAACACGTAAGAAATTAGAAAGAAGAACTTTGCAGTTTACTCAATTCCTACTTCAATAATTATTTTCAGTAATAGATATATTTTTCTTTTTCTTTTCAAACTTTAAGTCTTTTTTTCTTAACACTCCTCTCCTATATGACATGTTTTTCTCAAGATTTTACCTTTTCCAATCCTATTCTCTATCTCTAAAACCCCATTTTTCTACCTAAAATTTAACTTAAAATATTGGTTCTATTACTTTTATTTTCTTTTCAACAAATTCAACCTTTTCCCAAACTTTTCTTTTCTACCTTAAAACTTTTTGATATTGTTAATTTTTAAAACTCAGGGTAAATTTATAATAGTTTAAAATTTGGAATTAAGTTTTTCTAATATATTTAAAGAACTTGACATTGTGATATCAAAATTTATCTTAAACAATCCTTAACAATATTGACTTTGAAATATTTCGATTTACGAATAATATAGGACGACAAATATTTTAATGCATATACCCATCAAACAAAAAAAAAATCATTCTTTGTGGGATCCAAAAACTTCCTCCCACCCACATCTCTTTGCTATAAAAACCCCAACACCTTCGCCAAATTACTTCACAAAATCTCAAATAGAAAGAAGAAAAAGATGGGGATGAAGCTCTCCATTTCCCTTCTCCTCTTCCTCTTCTTCAACCTCTCTTCTCTTCTCAATGCAAACACTCTTGCATGTGATTGTGACAAGTCCCCATCTTACCCTCCTTCCCCTAAACCCAAACATCCGCCGCATTATCCCCCTAAACCCCCCAAATCTCCTCCTCCCTACAAACCCCCCACTGTCAACCCACCTCCCCCATACATCCCAAAACCACCTCCTCCCTACGTCCCAAAGCCCCCACCGTCAAACCCCCTCCTCCTTACGTCCAACCCCCCGTAGCTAAACCCCCACCACCACCGTCCCCTCCCCCTCCAGTCGTATACCCGTCACCGCCTCCCCCTCCAGTCGTATACCCCTCACCACCTCCCCCTCCAGTCGTATACCCCTCACCACCTCCCCCTCCTTATGTTCCAGTGCCCAGTCCACCATTAAAGCCAGCGCCGGTGGTTCCATCCCCATCGACTCCTTGTCCTCCTCCGCCGCCGAAACGGGAGACATGCCCCATTGACACGCTGAAGTTGGGAGCGTGTGTGGACTTGTTGGGTGGGTTGATCCATATCGGAATTGGTGACCGTACGAAACAAACTTGCTGCCCTGTTCTTGAAGGACTAGTGGATTTGGATGCGGCAGTTTGTTTGTGTACCACCATTAAAGCTAAGCTTCTGAATATTAACCTTATCATTCCCATTGCCCTTCAAGTTCTTGTGGATTGTGGCAAACACCCTCCCTCTGGTTTCCAATGCCCTAATTACTAAACTCACTCTACTCCTCCGATCCCTTTCAGGTAATAAATAAATAAAATATGTTGAGATCATAAACTTTCGTAATCAACTTTTAAGTGAGCTTTTAACAACCTCTTTAAACATGGCAACGTTAAACTGAAATATTTACAAGTAGATGGTTAAGTTAAGTTAGTAAAGTGTGTTGTTTTTATGCATAATAAAAATTAATTGACATGCATACGATATAGTGGTTATGTTTATGGTATGAATGTGGAGTGTATCGAAAAAGAAAAAAGGATGGAAATGAAAGTGGTAGGTTGAGTGAGACAGAGACATGGAATCTTAAACATAATGTGGTGGAAAATTGATGAAAAATGTAAATAATTGAATGGTTAAAATAATTCTGACTTATATTTTGAATATTGATTTTGGATGAGTGCAGGGATGGAGTCACGGGCGCAGCTGTGTACCTATTATTACTTCATAAAAATAATATTCGAAATTGGGAACTGAGAAGCAAAAGACAACACTCTTTTTCTTCTTTCTTTTCTTTTCTTTTCTTTTCTTTTCTTTTTGCTCATGAATTTTATTTTTGTTTTCTTAATTAGAACGTCAAATGTTTTCTTATTTTTTAGTTTTAGTTTCAGTTCCTGTACTCTTTAATATCAAATCTATGTATTGTATTGTGCCATTAAATGTGACTATTAATAATGAATCTTCATTAATCATTTCATGTGTTAGTTCTCTTTCTTTTTTTCTTTTTTACAAATGAATGGTAATCTTTAATCATAGTTCGACTTACGTGATTAAAAATTTAGGTTAAACGATATATGTATTTTGTATTATGTTTACGTTGAATATTAAGTTACAAATTTAGTTCGTTAGGTTTTTGGAATACAATGATTTGGTTTTTGGTCTAGAAAAATTAAATCTAATAGTTTTTCTAATTATTTACATTTTATTTTTTTTAGTGGGTTAACGTGTAATTTTTCAGCCAAATTTGGTTTGTAGAAGGGAAATTATTTTAAATAGTAAAATTTTTAAAAATATTTACAAAACAGCAAATTAATAGCTACCATCATGATACATGTAGGGAGTGATAACATTTTATATTTACAATATTTTGTAAATATTTTTATTTATTTTATCATGTTTAAATTTTAAAAAAATTGTAAAACATTTGTAGAGATTATTAAGTAAACCAACAATTTATAGGTGAAATAGGTGCTTGTAATTTTAAAAAACTAAAAAAGAGAATTCAAATAATTGGGGAAATGGAGTTTTGGATTTTGAAAATTAAATATTATTTCTTTTAATTTCTTACCAAAGTTTTTACAACGTTTTAATAAAAAAAAAATCAAATTCTTAGTAAAATTATTTTAAAGGCGAAAATTCCATTTGTAATGAGAGAGTAATAAGTGTTAATGGAAGCTTAGATTTTATTCTTTCTATATAAATCTCTCTCGATAATGATATATTCAAAGAATCGAAATATATGTAGGATATTATAAATTTGAGAAAACATGAGCTCGTTAGGTCTCATTCTAAGAGTTATATCTCAATTTGTAAGTCAAGAAAAGTAAGCTATTAACCAACTTTTGGAGTGAGAAAAAAGTGAACGAATGTTGAGAAAGTGAAAATGTCGAGTTGCACTTTCCTCATAAAAGTTGGTTTGTCTTTTATTTAATGCATTTGTTTCTATTCTTTTTGTGTTAATCTTTTGAACATCGAACATTCTAGACACGTTTGTTAGACACAAAAATGTTGTGGTGGATGAGTTGGCTCACGACAATGACTAAAAACGCGTTTTGGTTTAAAGTGTTTATTGAAATGTTTTGAAAATCACTCAAAATAACATTTGGAATTGTTTGCAAATTTATTCTAAAATACTTTTTTTCTCTGCTAATCAATCTTGGCTGTGTCTTCTAGAGATATTTGTCACTTTTTATTTCTAAAGAAATTATACTTCATTCACTAATTACCAAAATAGTTGCTTTTTTCTAAATAAAAATAAATTAGTGATTAATATTTCAATAATTCATTCCATGATTAATTTAAGTTTTTTTTTTTAAATTAACAAAAAAAAACTATTTACACTCTGTAAAATAAAAAATCCACTAAAAAGCAAAAATTCATTACACTATAAAGGATAAATATTTTATCTATTTTATGATATCTCTTAAATTTTCGATACAACAATTAATAAAAATAAAAGATACCTAAGAAAATATAAGAGAATTCTCCCACACAAAACTTATAAATTAAAGACATATCCGCCTTTTGAATTGACTTAGAAAAAAGTATTTTCCAAAAATCTTACTTTTGTAAATTAAACATTTGAAATCGTATTCTAACCCACCATTCGAGATTGAGAAACCATTGTTAGACGAAAATTTTGTATGACCATTGAAGTCATCAAATGTATAGATAGTTCTTCATGGTTAAAGATCAAATGACTTTACCCTTCACCAAAACTTTACAAAGGATTAATCAATACTTTCACACATATACACACAAATAGGTATATCTCAATATATACGTATATATATTTGTCAACCTAATAACCACACGTTTTTGCCAACATGAGTTTAGTTCAACTGGTACCTGTATGAATAAAAAATTATAAAAACAAAAAATTCAAAAAAATAAGGGAAAAATAATGCATTTTTTAAAAACTCATTTTCAAAAAAAGTGTTTAAAATAAATGTTTTATTATAATTTTGAGATGAGTAACATCTTTATTATATATTAGTGACATTTTGATGTTTATTTTATGTGATTTATAATAAATCTGACTAGAATCTAATGAAAATATTGATTCAATCTACGTATCAACGTCAAATATATAAAATCATAAAAGCTTCGATAATATTCTTAGGAAAATAATAACATAAATAAATATAACGGTAAATAGGAGATGAAGAATTATATTCATTAGTCTCCACTCTCCATCCCCATTTTGCTCCCAAAAGGAATAAAGAGGCACAAAAACATGAAAGAAAAAAAAAAAAAAAAGTAAATTTACGTAAATATAACAAAAATACTAAATATTTGCGGCCTTATATAACAATTTAAGAAAAGTCGATAAAACTCGATTACTTTTTTATATGAACTTTTTCATAAATTCCATATTTTCTTTATTGGTTTTGATTAGTGTGAGACGATTTCTAAGTTTTTTTTCTTATTCTTTGCGACATATTGTTCGCTTCATCATATTATTTTTTCTCCTTCTTTCTTATTTTTATTGTTTCTTGTTTGCCATTTCTAATTTTTTTCTTCCAAAATTTATTGGTTCTTCTTCCTCTCTCGTCTTCCTTCGTTTTTAGTTAATGACTAAAAGATGGATTATTTCTTAAAAAATCCCAAAAAGAATTGTAATATTAATTGAAAAAGGAACTCAACTATGATGGGCCGTAACTAAGCCCACTTAGAAACCGAAGTTTTCTTGAGGAAGAAGCCGATGCTTTTGTGCCTGAACTTGCGAACTCCATCAGCGATCTGAGCGACCGGATTTGCTGACAAGATTGATCTTCCATTTGTTGCTGTTTCTGAATTTCGCTTTCAGGTGATGTTCTACTTCGTCTCTCTCACTTGTTTCTAATTTGGAA
Organism: Cucumis sativus; assembly: GCF_000004075.3. Lineage (NCBI taxonomy): Eukaryota > Viridiplantae > Streptophyta > Magnoliopsida > Cucurbitales > Cucurbitaceae > Cucumis > Cucumis sativus. Next base: position 22,977,659 of record NC_026658.2, read on the forward strand.
TATGCAGGCTTTTGCCAGTTTCTTTAATGGAAAAATGGTTCTTCGAGGGGTGGGTTAGCATAGGGGATGGAATTTAGACGGAAATTCTTGTGTTTTTTTTTGTTGGGTCGCCTTTACTTACTTTGGCCATGTGAGAAGTGGTCATTCTGAGTTGAATATGGCAGTGGAATTCTGAAAATACATTTGGGTTTTTGGGGAATTGGGATTTTTACGATCCATTTCATGATTTAGTTAATGTTTTGGTTATATATTTGTAGTTGTGAGTTCCTATATGAACTATGTTCTTCTTCTATCTCCCTTGCCCGATTTTTTATTGGCCTCTCAAGCGTTTGGAGCTACTTTTTGAGTTTTCTCCTATTAAGAAGGAACATTCTTGGTGTTTACATTTCAAGAAAATGTTGAAGAATCTAAAACCACTCTCATTCAAAGAGAGAAGATTCACACGTATTCAAGTTTTGTCTTCCTGTTGTTGCTTTCATTTTGGTGTAATTGGATAAAATGTCAGAGATTTCCTTTAAGAGGGTATAGAAGGTTGAGGATTTTATTTGGTGAATTGGGTGACTGTAATTCTACCTTTACAATTATAGGTGGTATCCTTAATGTGGAAGGAAGGAGGTGTTAGTTGGGAAATGGCCGTGGAGATCTCTGGCATATTATCTTTGTTGGGCAGTATCGAATGGACCCCTTGTTGAAGAACAATCAAACATATAATATTGTAGAAGTGTTGTGAGCCTTTAGCTTTTCTGTTTATGATCGATTTGAAAAGCTGGTTTACGTCAATTGATTAGTGCAAGTTGCTAGAATGAGGGCTGGGAGATTGTTTAGATGGGTAAGCAAAGGTTTTTTAACTTCTCTATTCGCTTATTTTACAAAATGAATGCACATGGAGTTGTTATCAAGAACCCATATTGAAAAGGTCCTTGTCATGCTAGATTCAACTATTTTGTTGCTAGATGTTCGAAGAAGAATCTATTACATTCTCAACTGAGTCCTCTTTTGGAGATTTCTATGCAGTCAATTTGTTCTCTGTAATTGTCAAATGTCAATGAAGATAGCCTGGAAAGTTATATTTCCTTAAGACTGCACAATTCACTTTCTGAACTTCAACACCTGTTGTAGGTTACAAATGGGGAATCTCACTAACATATTAATACTTGCAAATGTTTCTCTACTCTATAAGGTGGACTGAGGGAATTGGACCATTCATTCAGTTCTTAAAAGTACTTGACTGGAGTATGGAATTGTCAAGCTAGACCACTCATTGATGCATCTTAATGCACACAAACAAATAATGTCATTATCTATAGATTTTTGTTATCTTCCCTTTGGATTGTTTTTCCTGTGTTCTGTTTTGATCCCATTAGTTCTTGATTGAAGTTAAATCTCTACAAGATAGACTGTAGAATTTGGATCATTAAGGAGGAACAAAAAATTATTTTGTTACATAGAGAGGGGAGCAAACTGAAATTATTGGAGAGCAGCAACTCATGGGGGATGAAGGAAGCAAACTGAAGTTATTCAGGTGTGGGTTAGATTGACGAGAGGGAGAGGGATGCAATGGAAATATAGTGTATTTCTGGATCCTCAGATATAAAACAATTCATAATGTTTTAAAATGTTGAAGCATATAAAAATATATAAATACAACACATTTTATTGTCCTCATTGTTTCTTTCTTCCCCTTCTTTGAATAAATATGTGCCCTCAGCGTTGCGTTGTTTGTCTCCCATTAATGTATCGGTGCTCACTTTCAGGATTTTTATCTTGCCCTACCAGATTATCTATTCAAACTGTCCTCTTTCCGTAACGGGATAACAAAAAATGTCCAGAAGATATGATAGCCGAACAACAATATTCTCTCCAGAAGGCCGTCTTTACCAGGTTGAATACGCAATGGAGGCAATTGGAAATGCAGGTTCTGCAATTGGGATATTATCTAAAGATGGAGTTGTTTTGGTAGGTGAAAAAAAGGTAACTTCCAAACTCCTACAGACCTCAACTTCCACAGAGAAGATGTACAAACTTGATGATCATGTTGCATGTGCTGTGGCTGGAATAATGTCTGATGCAAACATTTTAATCAACACTGCAAGAGTTCAAGCCATGCGATACACTTACGCTTACCAAGAGCCAATGCCTGTCGAGCAACTAGTTCAATCCCTTTGTGATACAAAGCAAGGCTACACTCAGTTTGGCGGTCTACGTCCCTTCGGTGTTTCATTTCTGTTTGCAGGATGGGACAAAAATTACGGCTTTCAGTTATACATGAGTGACCCAAGTGGAAACTATGGTGGTTGGAAGGCTGCTGCAATTGGTGCAAACAACCAGGCAGCACAGTCAATGCTCAAACAAGATTACAAGGATGACATCAGTAGGGAAGAGGCCATCCAGCTTGCACTTAAGGTGCTTAGCAAAACCATGGACAGCACAAGTCTTACTTCAGAAAAACTTGAATTAGCTGAGGTTTTTCTTTCACCTTCTGGCAGTGTCAAGTATCAAGTGTGCTCACCTGAGTCAGTAAGCAAGTTATTGGTGAAGTCCGGTTTGACTCAACCAGCAGCTGAAGCTTCCTAAACACCTCTTAGTTGTTGGATTACTTCGCCGTGCTAGGTCTGGCATATTTCATGAACTTCAGTTGACTCGAAGTGAACACTGGTGTTGGGATATGTTGTTAGATTGTTGAGCTTATCTTTAATTTGCACTTTATAAAGTTCCTATGTAACCATGTTAATGGTCATTATCTTTACATTGAAATTATTTACCGCTTCTTGTTTAATGAACATTGAAATTTGAAATCAGGTAAGTTCTGGACTTGCACTATAGTTTCCTTTTCATTCTCAAACTTTCTGTTTCCTTGGGTTTTGTGTTCGCCATTCAAACTTTGCTGGGGGAGTCTTTTGTACATTAGTTTACATTAAAAGTTTGCAAAATTCTCTCTGTTGGGATGCCCTTTTTGGTTCTTTATAGGATGCCTGATGGGCTTGTGACTGATTTATTGGTTTGTTATTGGCTAAAATTTTGTTGTTGAAGCTCATTTTGAATGAATGGGTTGGGATTTATGTGGAGTAAAAGCTCTTTAATCCATTCCACCAACTGGTCGTGGATTGATCGCCTCTTGGGCCATTTGTGTCCGACATTCAACATCTCATAAAGTTTGTAGGAAGCTGAATGTTTGGATGGATTTTTTTTCCCTCTTCTTTCCTTGTTTTTTCCCTTTTCTTGTGGAATTTCATGATCAAACATGTAACAATTCATTTCTTGTTTCTTGTTCTCTCATCTTTTAACTTTCTTTATAACGGAGAAAGTTCAAGAATAGCTAAGAGCAAGATCAAATGTCGAGTCATTGAGAATGATAATGAGAATCTAGCATTGAGGGCCACTTGCAAGCATCAAAGGATTACTACGCTAATTTCACTATACGATGATGATGTAAGCATAATGAAGAAAATTAAGTTTTCTAAAAAGTTAGTCTCCTTTTTATTTGAGTACTTAAAATGGATCATCCGTACAAAATTTCCTTGGTTATCGACTAGATAGCTGATTTGAGTGCTATAAATACATATGAAGCAAAATTAGTGAGATTTTGGGATGATGGGTGATTTCCATGTGTTGTAGAGTAAAATAAGTGAGATTTGATTGGGTTTTTTAGTTTAAGATAGAAAAAAGAAAAGCTCCAAAATTGTTCACATGGAAGAGTGCGTCCATTTGCATTTCAGTCAGAAGAGCATAAGGTACGATTATTGAAGCTCTCTTGGATGTTACCATTACCAAATCATGGCGGATGTTCCCAATTGTGGGCTCTACATTACCAACACACCTTATTCATCCATCACACTCTAACATTATTTTATAAATATACAAACTAGAGCATCCTAAATTATTGAAGCACCTTATAACATGTCTCTTTATATCATCTCTATATTAATATCTCATCTTTATTTTAGACTATCTAAGATGGATCCAAAAAGTAAACACTTCCTCTAAAACAAGGATCTTTTGTATAATGATACCTTCTAGTTAGAAAACCTCAACCTATCTTAAAATGGTGGTTTGTTGAATTTAGGACTTAATGATGGTTGATCGATATGGTTGCAATCACAAGAGAGTGATTGAGTGAGTGGAAATTCCAAAACACAAGCAAAATAAACATATGTTTAAGGAGACGTTCTTAAAAAAGGGTTTAGTTCGGAAAGAAAAGAAAACTCTCAACAAATTAGAACTAATCCCGATCAATATGAAGTTTAAAGATTTCTTGATTAAGAAAAAATATAGTGAAATAAGCGACCGGTAGCTTGCCTAGCTTCGCTCGAAACATGTAACGAAACGAGCCTTTTGTCATTTCGATAGTATACTCCTAGATATTACCGGAACAATCTCACCTTATCACATCTATGTGGAACTTCTATACTATACTATATGTGCCATGGTGGTATGAAAAGATAAACATATGTAAATTATAAAAGATAATGTACCCATGGTTGAAGCCATGTGCAGGTGGCTATACTATAGCATTTTATGGTGACAAGTTTAGGTCTCCATTTGATTGTCTTTCTTTTTTGCTTTTGTGTGTATTTACCAATATGTTTTGTATTCAATATTGACTTTGTCTGACATCTTTGTTTTGATTAACATATTTGCAAATAAATTATAAACAGCTCCCATCAACAAATCTACCTTTGTTATTGCACATCCACTCACTCATTCACATCTTTGTCATATGTGCATTCAATTTTGTATCACTTCCTTCTTTTGTTTAATTCATACCTATATCTTTTTCTTTTTCTCTTTTAACACTTTACCTTTTCTGTTTGAATATTTTAAGTCATACATAAATTATTTTGCCACTTTATGCTACATTCATACTTAATTTAACTCACTCTCATGTTAACAATACAATGACATATATGTAGTCTAAAGAAAGTTAGAACTTAATTAGTAAGTAGGTTTGATAAAAAATTTATAAATAGTTTTTGCTCGAGTAAGTTGTTTATTAGACCAAATTTTCCATTTAATTATTTTTTTCAAATGAATAAGGAAGAAGTAGTCAACATCCTCATATGTCAACGAGCATAAACTAAAAGTCATATCACTGTTTCAAAGGACGTCGATGGTTACACTTTTTTTCTTCTTTTGAAAGATGTTTTCGATTTGATTAATTTAGTGAATAAGGACATCAACTACTATTTCAAAAGTTTGATAGTTCAATTATATATCTAGTTTTATCCTTTTTTTTTTCTTTCATTACCTTGGTGGTTAGAATGTACTTTCTTTCCTCGACGTGTTGTAAATATAATCATTGAAAACGTATAAGAGAACAAACTATTTATTGATATATGTGTAAGGTGGTTTAAGAAAATGAATTCTTGGAAAATAAGTCTTACCAAAAGTATTTTTATATATAAAAATGTTATTGTAAATAGTAAAATTGTTAAAAGTATTTCTATAAATGTTTATCGGTATCTATTATTGATAGAAATGTTTTTGTAAATATTTCAGTTCATTGACCTATTTTGTAGTGTAATATCCAAATATTTTCTTAATATTAGAAAAAAAAAAAGAGTACAAAGGTAATGGAAGTGTATATAAAGAAAAATGTATGATTGTTTGAAGCCTTCTAAGTCTACAATTAAAGAAACCTTAGATATTACTCTAAATTAAAGGAAATCTTAAATATTGTATTAAAGTCTTTTTTTTTTCAAATATTTGTTATGCTACCATTTTTTTCTTACCTTAACAAATATATAAAGTTGGGATCCAACTTTCAAAGAGAATAAATTTTAAATCAACTTTATCTCAATAAATATCAATTTTCATCTCTCTTTTCTTCCCCACTTATTTTAAGTCAACAAAGAATTTTTCAACTTTAGTAGAAGGAATTTGTAGAAGCAACAAAATTCATCTTCTTGAAACAAAAGTGATCCTCCTGAATATTTAATGATAAAACTATTTTAATCTTTCCACTGTTCATCTCTTTTTCTTTCTTTTTATATATATTTAAAATTTTAACTTAAGAATTCATGAAAATGGACTTTTTGTAATAATCGTTGTTGGAAGTAGATTTAATAATCGGTATATTATTTAGGTAAGTGTTAGATATCTCTTCAAAGAAACTTATTCTCCTAAGCAAACAATGAAATGATGGTGCATCAATTTGTTTTGCTCTACAACCCTTACCTCATGTGGTCTCTTGGTGTGGTGTGAAGAGAGTTGATTTTGTAGTTCTTTATATTATTTAAATGGTTAATATAAGCATAAGTGAGAGTAGTTTGAATGAAAAAGTAATTATTTTGTGACAACTAATATAAAAAGTTGTCAAAACCGAAGGTAGAGTTATTTATTAGAGTTGGGGACTATATACATCAAAGTGTTAGTAACATCACTTTCATAACTTTAAATTTGTGTGTTTTAATATATAGTGTAGAGTGGACCTAAACTCATATAAACTACTCGTTTTTATTTGGATCAAATACCATTCTTTTACATTACAAACAAATATTTCAAATCCCCAATCTCTCCTTCTCCTTCTCCTTCTCTCTCTCTCTCTCATATTATTTTGAAAAACTCCAAAATTTCCTCTGTTTTTTCTTTGGTTTATACCCTCAAAATCTCTCTCACCATTATTCTCTTCATCCATCGTCTTCCTCTGCTCCAATGGCTGCCACTCCCTTTTCTCTCCCTTTCTTTCTCCTCCCCCTCCTTCTTTCTCTCTCTTCTCTCTCCCTTCAATTTCAGCCCGCCATTGCCATCGCCACCGCCGACCTCCAAGCTCTCAAGGCCATTCGTAACAGCCTCACCGATCTCCCATTCCGCCGGAGCTCTTCCGGTACTCCTGGATTCTTCTCCACCTGGGACTTCTCCTCCCCTGATCCCTGCTCCTCCTTCTCCGGTCTCGTCTGCGATCTGGGCCGTGTCACAATTCTCTCCCTTGGTACTGGCCGCTCCGATTCCCCTGGACTTGCTGGGTCTCTTCCCACTGCCATTTCCGACCTCTCTGAACTCACCCAACTCATCCTCTTCCCCGGCATTGTCACCGGTCCGATCCCACCGCAACTGGGCCGTCTTCGTAACCTCCGTGTTCTTTCCTTAACGAACAATCGTCTCACTGGCGTAATTCCGAACACCCTCTCTACTCTTCTCCATCTCCACACTCTTGATCTCAGCCACAACCAGCTCACCGGAATCATCCCACCGACACTCACTAAACTTCCCGAACTCAAAATCTTAATTCTGTCTTCGAATCAATTATCCGGCGAAATCCCAGCCGACATGTCGTCCCCTCTCCTTCACCTTGACTTGAAATCCAACAAATTAAACGGTAGCCTTCCGGTGATGCCGGTTTCTCTCCGGTACATGTCGCTATCGGAGAACTCGCTGTGGGGCCCTCTTCACAACGGACTTGATTCTCTATCGGAGTTAGTGTTTCTCGACTTGAGCGTGAACCGATTCACTGGGCCCATCCCATTCTCTCTCTTCACACGCTCTTCTCTCTCCTCCCTTTTTCTCCAACGGAACTTTCTCTCCGGCGAGGTCCCACCACCCCCACCCGACCCCACAACCGCCGCGGTGTACGGCGCAGGATCCGTCATCGATTTGAGCCACAACAATCTCACCGGAGAGATGTCCGCAATTTTCGCCGGCGTCGAGACACTGTTCTTAAACAACAACCGGTTCACCGGCCCCGTACCGGCCGAGTATGTGAAGAGCGTCAGCAGCGGCAGCACCACTACTCTGTACCTACAGCACAATTTCATATCGGAGTTCCCGTTGGAACCCGGCACGGTTTTGCCAGACACAACGGCGCTTTGTTTGTCTTATAATTGTATGGATCCACCGGTGGAGGTTCAGTCTTGCCCTGCCAGCGCCGGTGCGCCGCTGTCTCGGCCGCCGTGGCAGTGCCCTTTGCTAAAAAGTCCATGAATTAATGTAGCTATAAAGAATAATTAATAGATTATAGAATACAAAATTTAAATTTGGGTTTTCTGTTTTTATATTTTGAAAATGGGATTCTTATATATCTTTATGTAATTTGTTTTGATATATTTTGATGAAATGAAGATGAAACAGTTTAGTTTGTTGGTTCATATCAGACAAAGAAATATTCACTTCAACTCAACCATTTTTTGCCAAACTCTATAATATTTGTTTCTTCATATATAATTATTATTCTTTTCTCCAAGTTTTTTTTTTCCTTTTTAATTTCACTTTCAAAAAAGGTTTCTTTTATTATAATATATCCAAATCAATTAAGGTCCATATCTTGGTGTCGTGACAAATATCAATTCATACCTCTAAACTTTAAAATTGTATTGGTTGTATTAATTTAAATTATAGATGTATCGATTTATGTTTTATTGTGATTAGCTTTGAAAATCGTTTGTGCATTGATGCTTGAATGTGTGTAGAAATTCTTCGTTGTTTGATTTTCCAACATTAATAACTATATTAGATGTATAAACGATTCTCAAATGAAATTATGACTAAGAGTTTAACCTAAGTTGTTCCAAATGAAACGTTACGAGTGGTGTAAATTGATAAATTTGTAGAAGTTTAAGATTTTAATTGATTTTATTATTAATTCATGATATTTTACTGTATGTTTGGCATTTACATATGATTACTATTAGATTTTGTATAAGGTAGATTCTTGATTTCTACAGAACTTCTAATTAAAATTTAAAGCAAACTATTCTGATTTAGTTGACAAAATACTTAATTTATTAGGTACGAAATTAAAATTAATTTATAGATTTATAACAATGTTTCTAAAGTCAATTATTAAAGATTTGATTAAAGGATAATTGTTTCCTCGTTCTCCCTTCACTTCGTTCGTCAACAAATAATGCTAATGTTCAATTCAATGATGTGGAGAGTGTGTTGGGATGAGATTATCTACATTGGAAAAATAAAAGAGAAATGAGAAATGAAGAGAGAGAGAGGAGATGAATAAATGGAGATGAGGAGGGAAGTGTGAGAAAGAAAGAGACAAAGTGTAATAAAAGAAGGGAAGTTTGTCACGAACCCAACCGACGCTGCCGTCGCCACCACCCAATTGCCTGTCTACTCTTTTCTACCGTTGCCTCCCTCCATTCCTATTGGATATTGAACTATTAGAGAAAAGTTTGGAATAAATTATAATGTGAGAAAGAACTCATTAATAGTAAAACTCATGCAAAACTCCTAAGATGTAGTGTGTAGGTTGCATGTGACCGTATAAATAAACATCACAATAAATTGTGTTAAAATTTATGGACAACTTAGTTCATATTTACGATTTAAAGTTGTAAGTCAAGTTCTTCTATAAATGTGGTGTAAAAGAGAAAGACAAATATGAAATTTCTTGATAAATGTGTAATTGAAGTTGAGTTATTTAACCCTCGCTTTAAGTATACCACCATGTGTATAAGAATGAACATGGTTAAGATGATGAAAACGATTATGTGATATGTTGAAGCAATTGAATTTGACCGATCGTATTCATCACTTGTAATCTATAGCAAGAGATTTGCCCCAATTTAAGCTAAATGGAAGGACAAGATTTGCGCTATACACTAGATGTTTTTTCCTACCTATCCAAGTACTAATAATAAGCAAAACTAAATAATGGTGTAGCATTGAATAATTTCATGGGAAGGAAATGTAGAATACCTGATCCAAGAAACATTATTGAGGAAAGAGAGAGATCAAATGAAAACAAAAATCTAAAGAAAACAAGGGCTTTATTTACCAAATAAATAAAGACATCAAAGAAATTAAGTATGGATAAGAAACAAATTACATTGGCATTAGACAAGGATTAAAAACAAAACCAGCCATCCTCAGCCAACTAACTACCTTTTACTAACACAATACCCCACATGGAAAAGGATAATAGTATTGCATGGTAGGGACATAAGGAATAGAAAGAGAAAAGACACTGCAACATAGAATTTCTAAGTAATATTTGAAACATATAATAATGGAAGTCAGAAAGAGAAAAGGCAGGAAATGCAGATCCATGGAGGTTCAAGAAATGGCCATACCACTTAGCTTTAGACGCATGACTCCCATAATACACAGAGAGAAGGGCTTGGCATTTGGCATTTGGCATTGGGCACGCACTCACTGACACACCAATCTTAAAAGCTGTTTCTTTAAGCACAATATTGTTGCTCTTTCTCCCTCTTTGTGTTTGTGCTTCTGATCCCCTATCTCATTCTCACCAGGTTTGGTCTACGTCTTTGAATCTACGAAACATGTGCACTTTTTTTAAGTCCTTTTTGGTTGCTGAATAAATAATCAAGAGGACCACACTCACCTGTCTGCCTCAAGCTTACCCCCATGATGCCCCTTGGTATGCCTCTAGCCATGGCACCACATGTTGGAAGCCTACAAGACTAATCAGTGCAATCTTGACCAAATAATTGAAAGAGTGAAATGATGAGAAAACATAATTGACACGTCCCATAAAAACCTTCATGAATGTATGTGTATTATGTATAACTTCAAATGTGAAACATACAATGATGCCAATAATGTTGAATGCACGTTATTCAATAAGAATTAAGTACTTTCACACTTTGGTTAGGTGAAGATTTGGTTGGTGGGATGATTCTTCAGGTTTTATGTATTTTATGGAGGATCTCTCCCACGTATAGAAAAGATGAGAAAAAGAGAAACTTGAATATCATGAGAAAAAATCCAAAGAAAGATTTGAGTTGGATTCCTGAGTGAGTGAAGGAAAATTGAACTTAATTGTCTGATTTAACAAATAACTACTATAATAAACCTTTCAATAAAAAGTAACTGATAATGAAGACTAAAACTAAAAGTGGTCTATCTATGATGTTTTCTAAATGTTCTGTTCGTATAATAAATTACAGGTGACTCTTTTATTAAAAGTGACCCCCAATGTTGAAAGATGCTGAGGGGCAGCAGTTCTTGCAGTACAAAACCCTAATACACCTTGTAGGTTGTAACAAAACCAGCCATATGTTTCTACATTGCAAAAATTTCTTGGGATCACTACCGCATCAAAATTTTACATCCTGCCTCTCCTGCATGATAAAGAGAAAGAAAAGTGAAGAGCTTAATTTTATTGGAACGCTGACTGGCTGCAGAACCATTATGGAAAATGTTTACCTTAAGACCAAGCACATTGCATGAGACGCACCAACTGCAACTGATAAAACATGGTAGGGACCCAACCCATCATCTTCCGTTAGAAATATGACCTCCACGGGAGATGTTTGTACCTCTGGCAGCCCAGGAACACCCAATTGAGAATCCTTAGCATTTCCCCACATGTACAATTTACCCTCAGCTTTCACAATCCCAAAATCAACTTATCAATGTCTTTTAGAGACAGGTTTAGAGAAATGATCGGAATGATATCTAAAAGTAAGAGCATAATTGAAAAGCAAGTATTTTACCTAACAAGTTAATGGTCGTTCTAAATTCTGAATTTAAAGAAATAATAAATAAATGATAAAAGACTGATTAAAACTGTGAAAATGACTTGAACGTCCTGCCTAACTGGCAAAAGAAAATGACATTGAAATATAGGACGCCCGAATAATTCAATATTAAATTCTACACACATAATAGAAGTAGATAACCATCGGCTACCTGTTACAGCGGCTGAAGAGGAACCACAACAGGCAATATAGATCACTCGCTTGTCAGCTAAAGCATCAATCACTCTGGGTACTTTTTCATTTTGTATTGAAGAATGACCCAATTGGCCATGTCCTCCGTAACCCCAGGAAAGCACTTTTCCATCACCTGGTTTAGAATAACAAGAAACCTTAATAAACATGAGATGTGAACAATGACCTCTAAAAGCAAAAATAGCAAGTGAGATGAGGTTGCTTCCATTGTCAGTATACCAGTTAATACAAGCGAGTGGTATCCACCGCAAACTATCTGAATGATGGGTGTATCTTCAAGACTAGGAACAGGTTTTGGTTCCCAACCACCAATGTTATTGCCTCTACCAAGCTCAAAGTTGGTGTTTGCTGCATAAGTTACCAACAACAAGATATGCAATGTTAGCAATGTTGTTCGGCAAAGATCCTCTTTAGTCTAGGAAAGAACTGAGCACAAAAAGCTTCTTTATACAGGCCAAACCAACATCTCCATGGCCCAAGGCCAGTAGAATGGAAGATGCAACAAAATTTATGAATTTTAAGCCTAAATGTAGAACACTACAAAGTAAAATGAGCTAACTGGTTCAGTTTCCCATGTTGTAAGATTCTGCAAGTAGATCTAAGTTCTGACATCTAAGTAGATGTGAAAAGAACCCAAATCCAATGTTTTAAAAGCTATTGAGGTTTACACCATCTCCAAGGCTCTAAGTTTTAGCCTCGAGACTTATGCCTTTGTTGAACCATAAGAGGCTTACACCTCCCACAAATGAGGCTCGCGCCTTTGTGAAAACGCACTAAGGCTTAAAATCTCTATGCCTAGTCTAGTGATTAGAAAAATAATAGTGATTTGCCTAATTCTTAATTTTTTAAGGTTTGAGTTGTGACAATTTGAACTATGACTATTTTTATTGTTGTGAACTTAAGAATGCTGAAAGCAAACATATATAGTATAATAAATCATGTTACTAATAATAGTAGTAGTAAGGATAATAAAGATGTCCTTTTAGAAATCTTATTAAGTGAAAATTGTGAGGGTGAAGTTTCTTTTTACACTTTTATATAACTATCTTATTTAACAATACTTGATCATACCAATTTAGGTTTGGTAAAATGTTTTTAATGCATTATTTGAGGCTTACACCCCATACCGCCTAGAGGATTACACCTCGCCTCTTGAAGAGGAGAAGACTCAAGGCCGCCTTTAGCCTTTCAAAGCATTGCCCAAATTTGTTGATCAGTCCGATAATTTTTTAAACTCTCAATCATTCAACTGATCTAACGGGCACCGGGCTTGCCTTTATCCTGGCAAGTTCTTTTGAAGTAAAAATCTAGCAGCACAATACATCGACAGTCATTCATTTTAATGCATTCACCAGTCAGTTGCACATCTTCCTATATCTTCAACGCTTTTTCTGGCATTTAGCTAATTCTGTTAACGACCCATCCATCATTCTTTTATTGCAGCCTCTAAAACGCTGGTACAGCATAGTGGCTTATGAAGCAAGATTAAAAATCCTAAAACCTAAACAGCTTACTATAATCCGTTGAACTTTCTAAGACCCCAAATACAATGAAGCAGCACCAACAATTTATTTCCTGATACTCCAATTATGGGGAAAATTCATGATCAAGCATCATACTTTTATTTCAATTTGTACACAAGTGTGATAATCTCAATCCAGTTTCTATCCTTTCAAATATGTAAACGAGTATGATAATCTTAATCCAGTTTCCATCCTTTCAAATATGTTAATGAGTATGATAATCTCAATTCAATTGTCATCTTATCAGGGAAACTTTATTTTATTGCCTCTTATGTTGCCGCACATTGAAATAAAATTCTTACCTCCCCAATTCCAAAGCTTCCCATCCACTCCTAGAGCCATTGTGAAGAAACCACCACAGGACACAGCAGCAACAGGTGCAGGCAATGCTCTCACTCTGCAAGGAATACTCAATCCTCCTCCTTCATTTGGGCCTCGACCTGGACCAAGGCCCAATCTACCATCTCCTTCATCTCGGCCCCAGGTATAGACCTCGCCTGTACCAATGAACATAAAAGGGCAAAAAAACTTTAATACATAAAAGCTGCAAATTCTTACCCATTTCTGGTAAAGAATAGATGGTGCAAGTATGAAAGTAAAGATTGAGCAACTACAAAATTAATATTAATCTTTTTATAAGAAATTATAGTATGAAATCAACAGGTACAAGTGCACAACAATATCATTAAGTTCACAAGAACCATTTAGTCTATTTTAATTTGGGGTCAACCACAAATTGGGCATCGGCCAATATATAAAATACCACAGACCAAGAAGAGATTCTCATAACTTAGTTTTGCAAAACTCATAAGACCACCTGTTGTGGCAGTATACAATCGGGAAAGTAAGAAAGTTGGTGAGACTTGATCTGTGAGTCCAAGGGGATTTTGTTCTCGGTGTAAATATGGTTGCATGTAAGTCAAAGTTAAGCAGGCCATCTTTGAACATTTTTTGAGTATTTTGTATTTTGGTATTAGGAGAAAATAGGTAGCTCCCAGTCCCACACTTAGCCTTATATCTTTCTCTTTAAGCATAAATAATAGAAGGCATTCTACAATTTTGTTTCTGATAATAATAATAGTTCACTTGGGGCCTATCAGTTATCCCAATGAGTAAGGAAGTGAGGTGATATACCTGATTGCACTTTCAATTATTACTTATAGCATGACATATCCAGTTTTCACTTATATGAAACCAATAGGTGGGCTGAAAGTTTACACTTCACTGCTGAATGCTTTCAAATAAGAGAAATATAGTTCCATGTATTGAAATAAAATAAGAACCTTTTAGCTATTAATAAACATATCGTCCCATCCCATGTAAAGATTCGTTTTTCTTTCTAAAATAGCATCGATATGAACAACCTGATTCCGTGATTGCTGCAGTATGGGCCCCGCTAGTTGCAATGTGCTTAATTCTGCCTCTCCATGAGCCTTCTACCAATCTAGGGACCAGTTCTCTGTGATAAACAGAATGTCCAAGCGCACCAAAACCACCATAACCCCTGGTAGCTTCATTTTTTAATGACCGGAGATCAAGTTGGACAGTTTAAGAAATCATGAAATGAAAGTAAAAGAGCATAGTTTCTAAATAGCCTATCAACTGATGGCATGAATTGTAGTTGATAACTAAAAAAGTACCATAAGGCATTTCCCAGGTAAAATGATGGGGTTTTCTTTTACAATTATGACTAAGACATTGAAATGAGATTGCCTGCCTATTCTTCAGCAAACTCTATACATAATAATCCTAACTATCATCTTACTCTATAAATCCTCCAAGAAATTAACACAATCTGATCCTCAGTAACCGTATTCCAAACAAATTGAGAGTTATGCATGGTAAGAAACAAAAGGCTTCGACCAATACTAAATTGTATAATCAACATAAAAATGAACTAAAATTAAATATCAAGTGGAGATACTGACCAAGTGAAAACCTGCCCAAGAGCGTTGAGCGCAACGGAATGCAGACCCCCAAGAGCAATGCAACGAACACTCTCTAAGCGAGAATTCAAAGTGGGAACAAAGACAGGGTTCTCGTGACCAAAACCAAGACGGCCGCCGTCTCCTTTACCCCAAATCCAGACTTTCCCATTAACAAGCAAAGAAGAATGAAACAGCCCACAAGAAATACCGAGCTCAAACGAACCGTCATCCCCAGAATCTTGATTGTCGCCGGAGAATGACGGAAGCTGACCTGGGGCTAGGGCGAGATTATGAATATTGGGAACACTCAAATTGGCCACGGGAGAAGGATACAAACGAATTTCTTCAATGCCGCCACCGAGCTGACCGGAAGAACCTCTGCCCCAGGAGAGCAGCTGGAGAATAGCGGTGGTTCCAGCATTGTTTGAATGCGTTTCTTCGGGAGAATCGTGGTTGTAAAGGAAGGGAAATTTTGACGAAGCGGACGGGGATGGAGGAGATTCAATAAGAGAAGAGAAATGTCGTGAACGAGGGAGATTGGTTGTCAAAGAGCGGAGTGATCGAAGAAAGTACATATCAGAGGAGCCTCGACTCGTCGTCGTCACTGAGAGGAGTATCAGGCCGGAAGGGCGCCAGAAAATATTCCCATTTTGCCAAAATAATTGGATTTGAACTAAAAATTAGAGTTTTAGACAAACTCACGTTGAAAAGACTTAAATGTCCTTATTTAATGGGGGTTCTAATGCCTCAAAATTAGATATGCATATGTTTGGGTGCCATCATTGATAATTTGTATTTGTTAGGGTGTTTGGAGCGTTGGTTTTGAATTCCGAGTATATACAAAATATTTAATTAATTTTTTTAGTATTTTTGTACGTATAATTCAATTTCTTGATTTATTATTTTAATGGCACTAATGTAAAAACAAAAAAATTTAACGTTCAATAACAATAATTTTGAGTACAGTTGCATTAACATGAATGATCTAATTAAAAATATTACAACTTATTCACAAAATATAACAAGTTATGTAATCCGATGCTATTTACAAAAGTTTTAGTTAAGCAATATATTAAAAAGCATCTAATAACTAGGTTTCAAAATAATCGTAGCAAAAACGTCATTCAAAAGCGAGAGTGAAGTAGAATTTAATGATTGTTATGGGTGTCTTCCTATAAATCACATGCAATGTAATATTTAAACTTAAACTGCTTTTATCAAAAGAGTTTTAAAATTCAAATAAGTTGAAATTATGTATAATTGTGTGTTTTAAAATTTAATTATGAGTCAAATATATTATAAAAAAATTAAGCTTTTGTCATTTATTTTCTTAAAGGTTTAATGGGGAAGGGGATTCATATTTTTCATGTACAAAAAAATGATAAAACAAATATGAAAAGGAAAGTTGTAATGTGTTCATTTATTTTTATTATTTGAATCAAAATGTACCGTTTTCTATTTTTTATTTGAGTAATAAAAAAAATTCTTTTATTTTACATATATAAAAAATAAAGAAATTATATATTTATTATTGAAAATAACAAGAAATTACATTAACTATTTTGACTAAAAAAATTTATTTAATACATAAAATCATAAACAAATTTTTAATGTTTTTTAGTTAAACCAACTCAACCTTTAATTTATTTGACTTATCATCCAAAATTATAGTAATAATTTTTAAATGGAATTGAAAGTACTAATTTAAATTTGAGAACTAAAATTTGAAAGAAAAAAAAACTCTCAAATTACTCAATAACGTAAATGTCCAATGCCAAGTCGGTCATATAATTGTTTAAGGTGATTTAGGATTTGACTCTGCATGTTTTATTTAGTTTTTAGTTATTGTTTTGTATCTTGCAAACATCTTATAACCTCCAAACGTGTAATGTGTAATCCTTAGTTAATTACATGAGTTAGAATGCTTCTACACATGCTGTAGAAAGTGTTGCCTACATATTTTGTATCTCACATGTATCTTGCAACTTTCAAACTTCATATGCCCAATCCCAAATAAGTCATATACTTATTTTAAGTGATATGTCAACTTCTAACTTCAAATCGATTTTTGTCAAATTTTAGTGCATTGCGATGCTGTATGGGATGAGGGGCGAATAAAATATGAAGGAGGCATGTTAAAAGGCATTGTTGCCGGTAAAAAAAAAACATATAAAGATTTATTCATTAAATTATACGATGTTGCAGAAGTTGATCTACAGAGTTTGACATAAAGATAAGATGCATATATGAGATAAAAGTGGAAAATGAACATCCTCAATTTGAGTTAAGCAATGACCGTGATTTGAAGTTTTGTATTCTTGAATGAATGAAGATCCCCCTATACGTCTCATTTGAGCCTAAAAGCAATCAAAGTAAACATATTTTATAATTCAGTATGTGGGAGCAACCAAGTTCATAACTTAAACCTCAATCCTCTAATTGTAATGAATACATGAACTTCAGGTTGGTTTGTGTGGTAACATGATAGGAACCACTTCGGCTATATGAGAATCATATGAGTCATATAATTCAAAAGATTATACTTTTACATGGGAATTGGTTGAGACAAAAATGAATCATTTGACATGTCACAACAAGAAGATACTCCTACAAAAGATTACAGAGAAAAAGTTAAAATTCAGTACGACTTCACTAGCTAAGTTGAATGCAAAAGAAGTGTTTGGTCCGAAGAAAACTCTATAAATGAGGAGTTTGATGTAGGACAAATATTTTTTCGCAAGAAAGAATTGTCCGTTAGACTAATTGTTTTGACAATGAATTTCTTTTTCCAGTTTGTAGTAAAAAAAAAAACTCTACTTAAGAGGATCTTTTAGTTAGATGCATTGATAACAAGTGTGATTGGAGATTACGAGCGATGAGATTAAACGATAGATATATTTAAGATTAAATAATAATATGTTCCGCGTCGGCTCAAAGACACGACGACAAGTACCCTAAAAATCTCAATTTGGTGATTGTCCATCTTCTTCTCACGCATACGAAATAAATCCCTAAAAAACCAATAACCTCACCATTAGTTAACAATGCACGAAAATGTGGCAAAAATTAATGGAGAAAATTGAAGTTTTTAGTCTCGTATAAGGTTTGTATGTGTTTTAAAATATTTTATTATGATTTTAAACTTAAACAAGTTTATAGTTACAAATTTTCATCTAGTAAGCAACAAAGATCGATAAACATTTTATTATAAAATACGTATAACAAATTTTCTTTCTTAGTCTACTCATACCAAATTTTAGCAACCAAAATCAATTTACAAATTAGCAAACTTAATTAAAAAACCAGAAATTGTAGAAAGAAAAAAAACACAACAAATCAAAGAATAATTTATACACAAATAACAATTTTTTTAAAGAAATCAAGAAAGAACAATCCACTGCAATGGTTGGAGTTTGAGAAAATTTTCTAATTTGTATGGAAAAACGATGCACACCGCCACCCCAAGTCTCCATTGTTGTCGCTATCCACCGCCAGTCATGTTGTCGTCATTCAGTGGAAGCACTTTTTATCGTTGTTGTTGAGTAGTCGTGCACCAGAAGTATGTTAATGTAAAATCACCACAACTCACCTAAAATGAGTATAGAATTAGTTTGTAGTTGAACAAAAATTCATTATATTTTTTCCATACTCCACTATATAACGAACAAAAATTCGAACATAGGTCATCCTTAAATTATTGTGAGATTTGTGATATGAAAATCAATATACCTTTAAATTACAAGACAATCAACTTATTGTTGAATAAACTAGATTGAATACCCCAACAACAACAATCAAATCAACCAACAGAAAGCAGTAAAAAAGCATAAACAATAATACACAAATCAACAGTAATCAAAGGCAACAAAATAAATCATCAAGGCCAGTCAAAACATCAAGGCAACAAATTCTCAAAGAATATTAACACCAATCAATTAAACATCAGATTTAACATTTCTAATTGATGCAATTTTTGCAAATCAATTGAAAATCACCATTAAAATTGCAATTTAGTGTTGTAAGCAACCTATGTTTATTTTTTGCTAAGTGTTTATAATTTGCCATCAAGCACAACTCAAATATTGAAACTCTCAACAAAAATGACACAAACATCTAAATGAGACAATCTAACTCTCAAATAACTTTTTTTAAAAAAAATTAGATATAGACAATAATATAATGATCAAATGAAAAAAAAAAAAATCTCACAAATTTTCACATAAAATCTAGATCCTAAACAACAATGGAGCAAAAATCAAAAAACGAGATTTTCACACAAACTAAAAAGTTATCATCTACGTACTAAGAAGTTTAGTAATCAAATGAAAGTCACATTCCCATGTTGTTCAAACTCTCTCACCACATTGAGTTACTTCTGTTTGATTCCCTTCACCTTTCGTTTGAAGATGTTGTGGCAAAGAAGATAGAGAGAAGATCACATAGAAGACGAGATCACGTGAAGAATGAAGTTGCTTATGTTTGTGGCCGACAATCACAGTTAGTTAGTTTCTTGAGTCAACGTCCAAGCCATTCGTTTGTCACATGAAAGGAGAAAATAGTGGAGAGGGGAAGAATGAGGGCAAGAATGGGAAGCATGGAATTGGAGGGAAAGAGTGAGAAGCATGAAATTATGATTTTTTAAGAGGGCAACTATGACATTTCAAATCAAATTTGTCATAAAACTCTTCTTTTAGAAATGTAATCCAAAAAATCAACACCATAAAATGTGTCTGTTTTTTTATATATATAATTTTTCGATTTCTATGCTTTTGATACGTTTGTATAACGGTACATGTGATGATGATTCTATGATATTACATTTTAATAATAATTTAGAACGAAGACCAAAGAAATATTTTAGAGACACAAAGTCACATGCAACAGCTCTAATAGACAAAGATATAGAATCAACCTAAAACTAACATTAATCTTCGGTTCGAACATGAGTATTTTGCGTGGGATTTCAATTCATAGCGAATTTTAAATGAATTTCGTAGTATATTACCACGCTGTAAAGATAATGGTTTTAAAATCTAAAATGATTTGAAATATTGTTTTTACTTGAAATATTTAAGGCCAAAATGCTCGATTTCGTACGATTTCGTAGAATTTAAAAGTAAATTACATAATTATTAACCTCATTATTTTCTAGTTTTCAATTAATACAATTACAGATAAAAGCTTATATTAGTACTCTTCACTGTTTTTTACTTTAATTTTCAATTATCATCCAAACATGAAATTTTAAAGTCTCCAAATAAGATAATTAATTTAAAATCATTCCTTCAACTTTCTTCGATCTATTTTTAATATTAAATAATCATTTTATTTTATTTATCTTGTTAATGCATTTCATTTTTATTCATACAATGACCCACACAGAATAGGAAAAAGGTAATGTTATAATATGACTTGATCATGACTCACTACTAAGAAATAAAAAGAAAAAAAGGACTAATTGTAGATCGCAAACTCTCAAATCAATATCTAGATAAATAGACTCAATTCACAAAATTTTTAGTTGAATATATACATCTTGTGACCTCGTGATTTTTCTCTTTGACTTTAGACTTTAAATCTTTGAATTTTAAAAGTGTTTAATAGGTTTATAACCATTTAATCTCAGGTTCAGTATGTCTTTAAATTTTTTAAATATGTATTAAAACGTCGTTAAATATTATTATTTCGATAAAATATATACAGAAAATCCTAAATACACGTGTTAAGAACTCACTATTGCCATGTAATATAAGAAAAGAAACTTTGCATGGAAAGAAGAAATGTTTTTGAGTTATAAAAATATAAAATTGTATGGACCAGGTAAAATTCTTAGCATGGAAGAAAAATCAATTTTAAATTCATTGGATGAAAAATAATAATAAAGTAGAAAACTTTTCTCTTTTTTTTTTTTATATTTTAATTAGGAATTTGAGAATTCGAAGTCTATGATTGACCCAAATTATTTCATAATTGGTGACCTTTTAAAAGTAACGTTATAAAGTAATGCGCACTAAGGACTTAAAATGGTTAAAAGAAATAATTCAATTGCCACGTGTCGTTGCTAGCCGAATTGTCTTTTCTTTTATTATATTTTCTTATCCCTAATTTTCTAAAGAGAATGAAAAGTATACCTAAACAATACTTTCATTCTAATTTCACTACGGCTTTACTTCTTTTTTTCTTCTCAAATAATGAAATTATAGTCTAAAAATGCATAAAAAATAGAGAAAGAAATATAAACAAAACACAAACACAACTTGTTAGGATAATTTTACAATTTAAGAGAGGAAAGTTGTTTTTGTTTTAACCACATGTAGACATATCAAAATTTTATCATGTATATAATAGATTGCAATAAATACATATAAACATTTTTCTCTTTATATATTTTATATTTTAAAATATATAAAAAATTAAAATTATTGATTTTGCTTCTTATTTGACATCATTAATACCAAAAAAATAAGTTTAGCAAATTTATTTTAATAAATAATTTGAACTCACCATTTGGAAAAAAATATATATGAAAAAGTAAATATGATAACTATATATGACAAATTGTTTTAAGTTATGAGAAAGTAAATATGATAATTATATATGACAAATTGTTTTAGGTTATGAATCGTTATCCGATCCACGACTTTCCTTTACAACATTTGTTGTTGTTATTATTATAATGAAATGCATATGCACTAATTTAACCATTGTAAAAAAAAATTGAAATCTTCTTATTTGTTTTAGAAAGATGTACAACTTGTACTTAGAGTTATCATTTTAATTTTGAATTTTCATAAATAGTTTAAAATGCATCTATTAAATAGAAATTCTATATATATATATATATATTTATTTTAATGAAATTAAATATTTGGCGACCAAAAACAATGTTATATTTCTTATCAACGCAAAAAATAAATTTTTTTTTTTTTGAAGTTTATAAATTAAAAATTAAATAAAAGTTGTAAGTTTGTATGTCAGTTCTTATCCTACGATATAATTTGTAATTTAAATTTTAAATTAGATAAAAATATTTTTGTTGAGAACCTGAAATTAAACCAACTAAGTCTATATTTTAAAAAAATTATAATTATTGATTTTGCTTCTTATTTGGCATGATTAATACCTTGAAAATTAAGTTTAACAATTTTTTAAAAATAATTTGTTATTAGTAAATTAGAAAAAAAACTCACATTTTACATTATTATTTGTAGAAAAAAATATAATTATATATAACAAATTGTAGAAAAAAATATAATTATATATGACAAATTGTTTTAGGTCGTAGAAAGTAAATATGATAATTATATATGGTAAATTATTTTAGGTATTGACTATGAAGGCGTGTATCCAGTCCATGTCTTCCCTCCTAAGTCATCACCGCCTATTTTTGACGAGAATTATTAAAAAAAAGTATTATTTAGAAAAAGAAAATCAACATGAAATTATATAATAACAATAATTTTATAACCTTATATTTTGTTCACTTTTGTTTGGATGGTGACATTCACAAAACCAACGTAAAAATGGATTGATTTTGGGCAATGAAAAAGGCAAAGTACATCTTCAAAATGGTACCAATCGTTTAAAAGGACAAAAAATGGCCAAATACTTGGGTGTTTGGACATAGGGAATGAATGGGGATTCATATCCTACTAAGGTTACTACATTTTTAAGCAACATGATCAAAATAAGCAAAGGACTAGAAAGTGTAAATAATCATAGAATTGCTTCATGGAGCAACATCACTTGGTATAAATCCAAGCTCCAAACTACTTTTCTTTTTAAGGAAAAAGACACATTTAGGTATATATTTAGCATATTGATGATGCTCATTTTTCTTCTTTCTAGCTATATGATATGGATGTTTCTAATTAAGTTTAAATCTGATTTGCTTAGTAAAGTTTTAAGATTGCTTTTATTTTGGATCCTATATTTTCTAAAGTGTTTATTATCATCCATCATTTTTTAAATGGTTATTTTATTTGTTAAAGTTTACACTATGACACTTAGCACAATTTAAAGCTTAATTGGTTGGATGTGGACACTATAAAGTAAATATTGGATTACCTTTTTTTTCTTTTGCTAATGTTCTCTAAAAAATTTTCTTGCATAATTGCTCCTAATATTTCTGAAAGTAGCAATCTAGTTGCATGATAACAATTAAGACATTCAATTTTAATTAGCAACAATTTTATCTTTATACTTTAAAATTTACAACAATTTAGTCATGGTAAAAAATTTCACAAAAAATATATATTTGGATTTTTTCTTTTTATCATTTTACAAGAGACTTTGTACTTTATACAAAACATGTAGCATCGGTTTGGTAAATAATTTGAAAACAGGGAATAAATGAAAATAGAATTGTATTTCATGTTTTCAGGTATGTGATTGGTAGCATAATTCATAAATTGAATTTTAATTTTAACAATTGCAAACTAGGTGTATTACCCATTAAATATTAGCTGAGAATTGAATAAATTAATAATAATTTGTTTGTGAACATTGTTTTATGTTAAAAACTTGTAAAGTTAGTGTTTGTAATATCATATAATATATAATGTAAAATAAATTGAAAACTTTTGTGGTCTGGAATAAGTTAAAATTTATGTTTAAAAGTTTCTAATTATAATCATAAATAATATTTTTACCATATACTATTTAAGATGGTTTAACAAAACTGATAGACTATATATCAAATTATATGAACTAAATTTTACATTTTAAATTAATATGTGCTAACTTTTAACTTTATGATAATTACACAATACATAATTTATTTTTTTAAAAATAAAATTAAATTGAGTTTATAATATGAGATGCAATCTTTTTTAATGTTTATTTATTTATTTAGTATAGTTATGCATTTTAAATTTTTGAAATTCAAATTATGGATACAATAAAAACATAAAAGACGTTGTTTTAAAAATAATAATGTTTAGATAACAAAATTCGAAGACATTTTTTAGAAATTAAATTAGGATTGTCTATTAAGAACATAGTATATGAATTTAATGAATCTAAAAACCTAAGACATAATTTAGAGTGAGAATCAAACAGGCTCTTAGTGTTTAATTAGTTTATCACACTGATGAATTAAGATCACGATAAAGTTTAGAAAAATTATTATAAATGTAAGAATTATTTTTATAAAATATAACAAAACATCAAAATAATAGAGACCCAATAGATTATAACACGATTTGTTATTGTTAGATCAAGTTAAGTTGAGCTAAATTTATGTTAGCTAAATAATATTTTTTAAAAGATAAAAAATTGACAACTATTTGAGGAAAACAACTAAAAAGAAAGTTAATTACACTTCTGATTTTTCTAATATTCTGTCGAATATTATATTACTCAAAATAAAAATAACAAAAAAGAGATATAAACTTTTTATTTAATAGTTAGTTATTTTATTTAAAGCCTATTTATTTATTTAAAAAAAGAACCTCCCCCGCCTTTTCGTTCTCTTTTCCTTTCTTCCTCGTTCGTCCCGTCTCTCTGCACAGTCTAACAATGGCAAAAAGCCCCCCGCAAGAGAAAGCAAAGTTCTAAATCAATCCCACAAAAAAACAACTCTCTACTAAAGCAAAAGCAATAAAAGTTCATACCCATCTTTTTTTGAATCCTCACAGACAACCCAATAAAGCACCATCTTCAAAAAGCAATCCAACTCCTTCCAAACTTCACCTCATTAAGCAATATGGTAAGCAAAAACTATATTTTCTATATATATTCTTTTCCCACTTCCTCTTTCACTCTTCCATTGCTGACCCATCTCGCTTCACAACCATGCCAGGAGAAATTGTGCTCTCCGACCCCATTGTTGAAGCTGATTCACAGCATGCAGCACCCAGCACCAGTTCAGTTGCTAGTGGAAGCCGTATTCATGGGGTTGATTATAATCCAGAGCCATTTGAGAGTGAGAGATTGCCTGTCTCTTTGTCTTCTGAAATCCAGAGGTTTCTTCGAGTGGCCAATTCGATTGAAAGAGAGGAGCCTCGTATTGCTTATCTCTGTAAGTCATTGGGTTTCCCTTTTTTGTCTGTCAGCTGACTTTCCTTCGAAGTAACATATTGCATCTTTTTTAGCCATGAAAGTTATATCACGTTTGTTCTTTCATGAACACTTGAGAATATTCCTCACCTTTCCGTTTTCAATTCTGTATTTCCTTTTTGAGATTCTGGGTTCTCGTTGGGATTCTTTGCTGAAATAGACTCGGAATAAAAGAAAGGACATTTTTTTTCCTGTCAATATTTGAATTACTGGAATTAGAAACGTTTATTGAATCTGAATCATATATTACATTTCATGTGTGAGTGTGAATGATAAGTTTCAATTAAGAAGTTGAAGTTATTTTGAAGGCAGGCATCGTGAAGTGTATAGTATAGTATGGCATATTCTCTCATTACTTTTAAAATATTGTTCCACGAGCATTCTTCACACCTGGGTTGTATTACTGCTGAATTGTACTTTAACTTGCTCAAGTGCTCCATTTCTTGCTTAGGTCGTTTTCATGCATTTGTGATTGCTCATAGCCTCGATCGAAATTCGAATGGGCGGGGAGTTCGGCAACTTAAAACTACTCTTCTACAGCGACTTGAACAGGTAGTCAATGAAACTGAATTCACATGTTCATACATTTGAGCTCTGCAGGTTGCAACTTGTATAATGCTTGCTTCCTTTTCATCTCCCAAAATGTCTGACTTTTGTTACATTCCCAGTCTCCCAACATGTGGTATCTTTTTTGTATTTAGCTATTTCCAATTTTACATTGAAATGATTGAACACGAAGTAATTTTGCTCCTTTTATGGAAGTTAGATTTAATGTTTTAGTATGAACCTCCATTCAATGTAAATTGCCAACGATATCAAACTAGGTGGACAGGATTTTCTAAGGAGCTGGAGTTGGGGTCATATATTGGCGTTGTAAGTAAATAGATTGTAAACAAAGAGCTGGCAAGGAACAGAGCTGTTGCTCGCAGGACTCCCTGTACTCAAAATTGTTGAGTTTTCTCATCAGAGAAGCAGGCTTAGATTAGTGAACAGAAGCTCATTTCTTTTTATCTGTATCTTGCATTCTGTGTTTCAGTAGATGTATTATACATGGTTAATTATCAGTCAATTATTTTAAATGGCAGTAACATGGTATCGGGATTGGTGAACAGAAGTTCATTTCTTGTTTCTGTTCAAGTACCTCTAAATCTGAACCCACTTATCTTGTTTATGATTTGCGCTTGTAGGATGAAGAAGTTACAATTCAGAAACGAAAGGAAAAAAGTGATGCTCGTGAACTTAGGCGAGTTTATCGTGAATTCAAGGATTCCATAGTAAAATATGGTGGGGCATTTGATTTGGATAACAGGTAAAGAAGATTTTATCTTGGGATATATGTCTACCAGGTCAAGCTAACATGGCTAATTTTGGACAAATCTGTCTGGACCAGTCATAGAGAGAAGTTGATAAATGCACGCAGAACTGCCTCCGTATTGTATGAAGTTTTGAAGACCCTCAACAGTGCAACTGCTCCTCAGGTGCTTCATCTTTTTCGTACTTGTAATCTGCACCATGTATTTTCCTCCTTTTTTCTTCATCCATTCTTAGTCTTCGGGTAAAAGCTAAGGCCTTCTTTGTAATCATTTCGGTTTTTGAAAATTAAGCCAGTTTCCTCTCTCTCTCTTTTTTACAATAAGCTGCATCTTTCTTATGTACAACGGATGAATTCTTAGTCAAATTCTAAAAACAAAACAACTTTTTAAAAGGCTACTGTTTTTAGTTTTCAAAATCTGGCTGGTAGATTTTAGAAGGACGACAGTTGGAGGTGGAAGTAGTGTCTATAAGCCTAACTTTCGAAAACAAAAACAAAAAACAAAATGGTTATCAAGCTAGGCTTAAGTGATTCTAACATTAACTTTTGATCATTATAATTCTATTGTGTTTCTCGCACTGTAGGCACTTTCTGAAAGAGATGATAACCATTTGAAGACATTCTATGTACCATATAACATTCTACCACTTGATCATAGAAGCGTTCAGCAACCGATCATGCAATTACCCGAGGTGAGGTAGTTTTCATTTAGTTCAGTTAGCGACAGAAGATCTTGCTATTGCATGCATTGATGCTGCTGAGTGCTGACACTCTTTCTGAATAATAAAGTATGGAAAGTCAAACAACTGATGAATAATTTTTATAGATTAAAGCGGCTGTTGCAGCAATTTCCAATGTCCGTGGTTTACCTTCAGCCACGGATTTTCAGAAAAATGGGCCCTTTACAGATTTGTTTGATTTTCTTCAATGGAGCTTTGGTTTTCAGGTTCAACTCCTATTCCTTTCTCTTTGCATCTATACGTGCACATCCAGGCTTTGTAGTTTTCTTCCCTATCTTGCATTGTGATAAAATCTTTAACTTAACTTTTGATTAATGGAGAAGCAGAAAATTGAAAGATCAAGTTGCATTACATACTTTGTTTCATCTATTCATAAATTTCTCAACAATTTATCGATGCTTGTTTTTCCATCAGAGAGATAATGTGGCCAACCAGAGGGAGCATTTGCTTCTACTCCTTGCTAACATGCAAGCTCGACTAACAAATAAGCAGAAGTCTGGCTCAAAGGTACTTTCCACTTTAGTTTAAAAATATTAGGAAGTACTTTGTTCAATCTAGTTTTATCTTTTGATCTCTCTGCTTGTTACTTTTCATGATAAAGTTAGGAGATAACCCAATGGATGAGTTAATGAGGAAGTTCTTCAAGAACTATACACATTGGTGCAAATTTTTGGGGAGGAAAAGCAATATAAGGTAATAAAAAGTATGATTCTTCCTCTATTCAGAGAAGCCGTAACTCCATAATTTTTCTTGTTTGAAAAAAACTATCATTAAGTAACAAAAATAGATCTTGACATGTCCATTTTCATGGTGTATATCCTCATCTTACTTATTTATTCTTTTATCAAAGCGAGGCGATATTAATCCGTAAACCACTTCTATTCTAACATTGTTTTGTTGCTTAGATTGCTTGAAATCATCTATGCACTAAAAGTTTTTATTTGGCCTTGAAGGTTGCCTTACGTGAAACAAGAAGGTCAGCAGTATAAACTTTTGTACATTGGGCTTTACTTGCTTATATGGGGAGAGGCTGCAAACTTGAGATTCATGCCGGAATGTCTCTGTTATATTTTTCACCATGTGAGATCAATAACTGCTTCCTTCCCGTTAGTAGCACTTCCTAACCCCCACCAACTTCAACATTATGAATGCAGTAACAGAAAGACTGAAACTTTAAATAGTAAAAAATTGACATGCTCTTGGAGCTTGGATGTGTCAATAAGTCACACAGCTTTTGAAATATAATTAGCTTTTAAAATATCAACTTGTGAGACGACTTTTATAACTTTTGTTTGAGATAATTTCCTCAGGGTCATTTTTTAAATCCTTTTAGGCTCATTAATTATGGGCCACATGCAGATTTCACACTCACAAAAGTACGGAAAGATTATGCGATTTCTAGACTGTTTTTAGCATTGGACTTTAGTTTGTTGCCTAAACCATGTAATTCGCAATCATGGGATCAAATAAATTAAAACTGGAATACAAAATAATTTTGATTGCTGCTCAAAGCTCAATCCTCTTGATGTGCGTAGCAGTTTCCAATTTTTGCAATTAATGTTTGCCTAACTACTGCTAATGTCTCAATTGTCATTGCCATTCCATTGAGTTTATGATATTGTTTACCCGTTTTTTCATTACATCCTATTATTCAACTAATCTTATTGAGAGTACGCTGGTTGATAATTACTTGTGCATGTTTTGGTTTTGTAATGTGGGTAAGCATAGTGATTTCTAGTCCTGAAATTGGAACATCTTTTTTCAAATATTAAAAATACCATACTTGTATCAAACAATAATGCCAATAAGATTTCCAATTTTCTACCCTGTTTTCCATAAGATGGCATATGAGTTGCACGGTATGTTGACCAGCGCTGTGAGCTTGACAACCTGGGAGAAAGTCATGCCAGCATATGGTGGGGGAGCCGAATCTTTTCTTGAGAATGTAGTTACCCCTATTTACATAGTCATAGAAAAGGTACTTTTTTTTGTTGTTGCACTCTACATAGGAGTGGTTATAACTCATAGTGATGGTCATAAACTAATACTGTTGAAAAATTTGAAGGAAACCAAGAAAAGCAAGAACGGGTCAGCCAGCTACTCTACATGGAGAAACTATGATGATTTGAATGAGTATTTCTGGTTAGTAATAAGTACAAATTTTCTTCTGTTTACTAGTGCCTCTTCTTTCATACCTATCCTCCAAGGAGCTGCGAACTTGAAACTAGTTTTACTGTTGTATTTTTTCAGGTCACCTGATTGCTTTGAGTTAGGCTGGCCCCTGCGTTTGGACCACGATTTCTTTCATGTAGATGATCCAAATGAAAAAAATGAAGATGATTTAAATAAAAAAAAAACTAGGTTTCGCTTTCGAAATGGTAAAAAGGCAGAAGAAAGACAGACAGAAGGAAATGAAGATACTGAACCAGTGGTGTGAATATTTTCTTGGAATTTCTCATAAGCCATTGCAAATATTTTTTTCTTTCAGAATTTATGGGATTCAATTGCTAGCGTAACCTTCAATGAGAGGATTAAACTTGCTTTAGAAGTATATGTTTCTCTTGACATTTTGAGATCTAGCATCTGAATTAGTTGTCGATAACAAACTTTCCCTGCCAATAGCTTTTGACTCGGAAGATAGCTAATTAGTTACAAGCATATAGATTAGCTATGGGTTCCCAGAATTAGGGCGGAAGAGTTTTACCAGGTGTGTAGTGTTTATTTGAACATTTGACATTTCTATTCATGTCTATATTGTTTCCTTTGCAGCTATCGACCGATGAAGTTTGTGAGCAGAACTTGCAGAAGAAGGGGTTAGGAAAAAGTAATTTTGTAGAGGTTCGTTCATTCTTGCAGATCTTTAGAAGTTTCAAGAGAATGTGGAGCTTCTATATTCTGTCCCTGCAGGTTGGTTGAAAACGACAGAGTGATTGCCTTACTTTCTATATTTTATCGTGGTTCTTCTATGTTTATGTACCTTTTTGCATTGCAGGCAATGATAATTATGGCATTTAATGAATTGGATACTCCACTTCAATTGTTTGATGCTGTCATATTTGAGGATGTGTCTAGTGTTTTTGTTACATCTTCAGTACTTAAATTGTTGCAAGGTATTTATCGTTTCTTGTTTTTGCTTCTGGTTTTGATTCAAAGCCACTATGTTCTTCATTATTTCAGTTTCCACTGGCAAAGAAATAAAGAAGTTGAGAGATGAATCGGTTTCTAAAGGTGGAAGTGTAACTAGAAATGAGAACAAGATTGTTATCATGTGACTTCTTTCTTTTACTTGCTATGTAATAATGATAAGAGGGAGAATTTCTAAATTTTAATTAGACGAGAATCTGTTTTAGTGAACCATTTTCCCAAATCTTGAGAGGAAGACCTTTAAAGACAACGAGAGATATTTTAATTATGGTGTTGGTAAATAACTTGGTCTAGATGTGTACTCCATGGCTGCTTTTCAAGAATTTTGTTGGTTTAATTTTTTAAAGAAATTATTTAAGGACCTCTTGTGCCTCAAATTCCTTCAACACTTTCTTCCATATCAACATAATTTCTCTATACCGTATGAAAATAAGTTAGAGGTCTAAGGAAAACGAAGCACTTGATTGTTTTTGTAAATTTTCACGTCCAGAAACTTAGTAAATTAATTTGTTTGGTAATAAATATAAATGAGATCTGCCTTGCAGCAATTCTTGAGATTACATTTACATGGAAGGCGAGGCGGACTATGGGGTCTTCCCAGAAAAGGAAATATCTGATAAAGCTTGGTGTAGCAGCAATATGGACCATTGTTCTTCCAGTTTGTTATGCATATTACAGGAGCAAATACACATGTTACACAACAAAGAAAGGGAGTTGGGTTGGAGAATGGTGTTTCTCTTCCTACATGATTGCTGTTGCAATTTACCTAATCAGCAATGCAGTTGATCTGGTTTTATTTCTTGTTCCGGCAGTAGGCAAGTACATTGAGACTTCAAATGGCCGTATGTGCACTCTTTTGTCCTATTGGACAGAGGTAAGCTCTAAATGGTTGAAATAGATCACCTAAAGAGTTGCTTTGCTATAAAATATTCTTTCTACGGCTATATATAATATGATCCTGTTTGTGCGCTTCATGTTGTTTTGTGAAGATGAATTGATCCTAGCCTGATATCTTTGATTCTCTGTCTCTCAGCATGTTTATATATATATATATATATATATATATATATATATATATGATAGCCAATTACAAAAAATGATCAACGATCTTAAAAGATAATAGACTAGTTCATCCAAACATGGAAGCTTTTAATTGTGTGGTAAAGTGAAAATGCGAGCAGTTCAATAGCTACACAATCAAAATAGTGATATCATGTTGATCCCATTGTTAATATCAACTTGACATCCTTTGAAATTGATCTCTTTTCTCCAGATCAATTTCCCTTCTTATAGTGCATCTAACAAAGTCTGGACACCTGTAATTGGTCCTTTCCTTGATGGACATTTCTGGTGAAGAAAGATGTTTTTTCTTCTTTTTCCACATATATATATTTAAATAAAAAAATTAACGGTACTTTTTATTGAAGAAATAATACAAAACAAATGTCCAAAGATACAAGAAAACACTAAAATTAATCGATCACACAAACACAAATTACTAAGGAAGTGAAGGAAGATGGAGTTTATTATGTCCTGTCCAGGTTACATGTTTCATGGGAAGAAAGAATTTCATGACCTTGTCCAAAACCATTTCCTTTCATATTTAGTTTATACTGTTTCTGTTTCTTTTTTGCTTTATTTTTTTCTTTTTATTAACTAGAGGCATCGTTCTTGATCTGGCATCTTATCCAGACTTGTTATCAAACATGTTTGGAAATATTTTATTCTAACATCTTCCGTCATGGTTTCTTGTAATGTTCATGTTATGCTGTTTATTATCTGTGTTTGTTTAATTGAAAATCTGCGTAGGTCTTGTTTTTCTCCTTCAAATATTTGTTTTTAATTTTCAGCCTAGATTATATGTTGGGCGTGGAATGCAGGAAAGCCAAGTTTCAATGCTTAAGTATATTCTAAATCTTTTATTTTCGTTATTTAAATTGCAGCAGTTTTCCTTGTTGATCTTTACTAAGGTGTTTCTTTTTCTTTCACGTAGGTATACATTATTTTGGGTGCTTGTACTATTAAGCAAATTTTCATTCAGTTACTATTTTGAGGTAAAAACTGAGACGTACTGTGCTTGTAGTGTGCTTTATAGCTCAGTGAAACATTTATTTTCAGTTGGTAACTGAACAGTGAATAGATAATTCTTATTTCTACTCCTAGGAAGTCTCTCTCTACATTAAGCAGGCTCTTGAGTAAGCTCATGTAACGAATGAGAATAATGTGAAATTATGACATAAGTTTGATGGAGCCATCAGAAGATGGCAGTAATATTGTAAAAAATTGTATAATTCTCTTGTACTTTGAGTTATATTATTAATAAAGAAGCCTGTCTCCGTTTAAAGAAAAACATACATTCCTATTCGGACAAATATATCTTTTGTGTCACATAACAATACTTTTTAATAGTGCTCAAGGTATTGACAGTAGTTTTGATTCATGTTCAAGTAAACATTTTAACTGCCGTGTTACATGCTTGAAGTAAATAATGAGCTACCTTGTTAATACCTTATTAATAAATCAGG
This sequence comes from Cucumis sativus, assembly GCF_000004075.3. Lineage (NCBI taxonomy): Eukaryota > Viridiplantae > Streptophyta > Magnoliopsida > Cucurbitales > Cucurbitaceae > Cucumis > Cucumis sativus. The sequence continues at coordinate 23,010,535 of NC_026658.2, forward strand.
ATATGGTTTTTATTTTGTTCTCTGTGGTACGCAGATTAAACCACTTGTAGACCCAACCAAGAGGATAATGAAAATTGGTGTGAAGAAGTATGACTGGCATGAGCTTTTCCCGAAAGGTATTTACTACTTTTTCATTCGTTGTAAGAGTTGAATTGAAGTGCTGTTCTTTTCTTGATGTCCACTGGGAAACATGTTCCATTTGAGGTAGACTTTGGACTTCTAATAAGAGTTTCCCCCATCCAATAATGGACTACCTCCTGCATTTATTGTATTTGATTATAGGCTAACATTTCATCAGTTTTTTCTAGTTTAACTTCAAGCATTTCAAAACTTGCTTCTTGAGAAGAGATGCCTACTTTAATACTCGGTTTTTTTATTGATTTGGCAAACTAAATACTTTAGATTAATTAATCAACTACGTTCTGCCAATGCTGATTTCTTCAAGAATACTGCTTTTTTATAAGAAAAGATTACTGTCAATTTTTTAAAAATATCATTAATTTTGTAATTTGCAACAATAAAATGGTCTCTTAGAAATGCTCATATCCATGCCTGGACAAGCAAAAAAGTTGGAATGACTATTATGACTTATCAATTGCCATTGTTTTCTCTTGGAGGTAACATGTTCATTGTTTGACTATCTGCTAACTTATTGTCTTGCAGTTAGGAGTAATGCTGGTGCAATTGTGGCTATCTGGGCTCCTATAGTAGTTGTGAGTTTTTCTTAAATATATAAGCACCTATCCTTTGCTTTTTCTAATGAAAATACCGAACTTTCGTTGAGAAATAATGTAAGAGAACAGTCATACAAAAAAGGAGAAGCCCAAAAAATGGTCCCAACTACTTGAAGGGGTTCAATAAAGTAAAATGAGACCTAGCAAATAATTACAAAAAGGCCTGGACACCAGTGCCCAAGATATCTCACTTGTCTATGCAAATCTATTAGCCTTTAGTAGTTATCTTATTTTTTGTATAGAAGAAAATACTTTCTAATGATAATCATCAATTTATCCTAACCCCCTACTTTAAGCTGGATTTACTAGTGATTTAACACATCAAGCCTAGGAATTCTGACAACACAGTATGTATTTAATGTAATGGTAATTCAATAAAATGAAACAGGAAGTAGCGTTCTCTATTTTAGCTCTGCCCTCTGCTGACCAAAACGCATCGTAGAAATATTTGTGATATATTTTTAAAAAGCAAACCTTGCCAATGCCCTCTTGCTATTTTGTTACAAGCTTGCAATGATGAGAATGATTTAATGTGTAGATAGTTGAATTGATTGCTAATATCCTTACTCTTACATTCTCTGCTTAGGTGTATTTTATGGATTCTCAAATATGGTATTCTGTGTTCTGTACGATCTTTGGTGGTCTATATGGCATTTTGCATCACCTTGGTGAGGTAAGCTGTTTCTTGATCCATTATGAAGAAAAATTATGGTGGTCTCATACAATGATTTGCAGATTCGAACATTAGGAATGCTGAGAAGTAGATTTCATACCTTGCCTTATGCATTTAATGCTTGCCTTTGCCCACCTTTGTTGAGTGGTGATAAAAAGAAGGGGAAAGGTTTCTTTTTGAAGAGGTTTCAGGTCTGGATTCTGGAGCTATGCTATTCCCATATTAAGCTCAATGTCTTATGACCTGTTTGACCCGAAATTTACCTTCCAATTGTTTATCTCAGGCTTCCGAAAGCAAAGATAATGGTCTTTCCAAGTTCGTTGTTGTATGGAACGAAATTATCAAGAGTTTTCGACTTGAAGACCTAATAAACAACAGGTGATTCTACTTTATATATTTATTAATATTTTAGAACTAGTGATTCCATCTTGCGAGATACTCGTTCTCTCTCTTGAATTAAAATCAGTTGGAGAAGTTCTTTGTAACCCATTGCCTTTGCTTCAGATTTTATTAATACCTTTTGATTTTGCATGATCCAATTAAAGATTCCTTTCTTCCCTACCTATAAAATGTGATGAATCTTTGGATAGGCATTTCAGAAGAGCTTCCTGATTTCATTCCTTGGTCTGTTGTGTGGTGGGGGATGGAAGAGAGGTATTTTTGGGAGGAGTATTGGATGGGGGAGTGTCCCTCCCTGGGGCTTTTCTTTGGTTGTATAATTTGTCCTCACTTAATAATCACTTTGTTTTTGACTTTCTTATGTGGATTGGGAGTTCTTGTTCGTTTTCCTTTGGTTTCTATCATGCTCTTACTGATAGGAAAACAATGGATGTGATATTTATTCTTTTGCTTCTTGGAAAACACCCCTTTCATCTTGGGAGGAGAGATGTGAGAGTCAGGAACCCATTCTCGTGTAAATCTTTTTTTACAATGCTTGGTTAATCCTTCCCCTTTGGTTGTGTCGGTCTTTTCGTCAGTTTGGAGGATTACAGTCCCTAGAAAGGTTCGTTTCTTTACCTGGCACTTGGCAAGTCCTTCATGGTCGTATTAGTACGTTGGACAGACTTTCAAGGAAGATGTCGGTGTTGGTTAGACCTTTTTGTTGGATTCTGCATTGGAAGGTGGAGGAAGACTTGGACCATATCCTTTGACTTCGTGACTTGGCGAGCCTTGTTTGGGACTCTTTTCTCCAGACCTTTGGCTTGAGCTGTTTTCATCGGAGAGGTTAGAGACATGATCAGGGAGTTCCTCCTCAATTCACTGTTTGGGGAGAGAGACCGTTTCCTTTGGTGTGCTAGCGTTTATGCTATTCTGTGGGTGCTTTGGGATGAGAGGAATAGTAGGGTGTTTTAGGATCTTGAGAAGGGGAGTGAAGACTTGTGGTTTTTTATTCGCCTTCATGTTTTCCATTGTGCTTCGATTTCTAAGACCCTTTGTAATTATCCTATGAACATGATTTTGTATAGTTGGAGTTCCTTCTCGTAGGGGTTCCTCCTTTTTGTGGGCTTGGTTGTTTTGTTTGTCTGTGTACTCTTTTATTCTTCCTCAATGAAAGTCATGATTTCTCATAAAAAAAGGAGAGATATACCAATTCTAGCCCAAAAAGTCAAGAAGCTCAATACTAACGACTGACACCATGGTTAGCTCTTAAACCTCATGTGATGCACCAGCTTATAGGATGAAAAACACCATCCACAACACTGAACTAAAAAAATTATCATTAATGATAACTGCTATATCCCTTTCAGAGAAAAAAAAAGGAAATAAAAATGTTCTTATCGTTCACAAACCAACACAAGGAAATTGGTGCATAGGATAGACCTCCTCATGAACCTAATGCTATTTAGTTTCAATTAGCTCCCCCATTATTTGTGATAACGAAAAGGAATATTCAGAAAAGCTATGAGAAACAAGCATAAAAGAAGCTTAATATTCACTGAGTTTTCATCTTCAGAGAATTGGATTTGATGACGATGCCAGTGTCTTCGGAACTGTTTTCTGGTATAGTTCGCTGGCCTGTTTTTCTCCTAGCAAATAAGGTAATTGATTGATGTTCAATATAATACCTTTATTTATCTGTTGCTTTTTCCATTCCAACCATGTTATTTTGTTCATGTAGTTCACAACAGCTTTGAACATTGCAAAAGAATTCATTGGCAAGGATGCCAATCTTATTAAAAAGATTAGAAAAGATGAGTACATGAATTCCGCTGTAAAAGAATGCTACGAGTCCTTGAAGTACATCCTTGAAATCCTTCTCGTGGGAGATTTGGAAAAGAGGTGGTAGAGAAAGTTTTCTTGTTTTCTTTTTTGTTCTTTGTATTAGAAAAAAGGGTTTCATTTTTATATTTCTGTCATTTTTATAGCTCTGTTATTAGTATGTCTTATGGTGTCAACTCATTGATATTCTAGGGTCATATCTGCGCTGATAAATGAAATTGAAGAAAGCATCAACAGATCTAGTCTTCTTGAAGACTTCAAGATGAGCTACCTTCCCGTTCTACATGATAAATGTATCGAGTTGCTAGAACTTTTGGTAATTCTACAATGAAAGACGAATTAAGTTATATAATACCTTTTCAATTAAAAATCCCTATTGATTTGCATTTAATTGTTTTCAAGATTCAAGGGAACGAGTCAGATCGGAGAAGAGTTATAAAAGTTCTGCAAGATATATTTGAGCTTGTAACCAGTGATATGATGACCGATGGCTCCAGGTTTGTTTCCTTGTCAACATTTCTTTTCAGAACCTTTCAAATGCTCAATTGTTTGATCTTCCATTTTTGTTGAATGCAGAGTACTAGATTTGGTCTATGCTTCTGAACAAATAGAACAGGACTTCATTGATTTTTCTAGACATATTGAACCACAACTATTTGAATCCATATCTAGCAAAGAATCTATTCATTTCCCTTTGCCAGTTGATGACTCTCTCAAAGAACAGGTGAAGTTTATAAGTTTTCTTCTGTCAGTTAAATATTCTGCTATCGATTGGTCTGTAACATTAAAGAGTGGTTTTTCTATGCTTCATCGGGTCAACTTCATGCAAATGCTAATTGATATGAAATTGCCTTGTTCCAGATCAAGCGTTTCCATTTGCTGCTTACTGTCAAAGATAGTGCAATGGACATACCTGTAAACTTGGAGGCTCGAAGGCGCATTTCATTCTTTGCAACATCAATGTTTATGAATGTGCCCAAAGCCCCTAAAGTAAGCAATATGATGTCGTTCAGGTTAGTTATTTTTCCTATTTCTCAAGGGTTGACAGTTTCCACGAAGCACAAGCAATATTTTTTGGAAAATTTAAGTTTCTTTTTTTCAATAAAAAAAATCTATTTACTGCAACGATTAATTTTGATGAAATACTCTATTCAAGATATTTGTCTTACTTGGAGCGCTTTCACTTTTTCTATGTATTCATATATTCTCTAGTTATATCAAGTGGATCTCGTTTGTATAGGGATGTGATGAGAGTGCTATGGATGTGTCAACTTAGTTGAGATGTTCGGGTGTACTTCCTGATCCTCAAACTTTATATTTCGCTGTATTTTTGCCTTTTTGTTTTCTATGGACTTTGAGCATTAACTTCTTTTCATTTCATCAATGAAAAGTAAGGTATGTTTCTGTATAAAAAAAGGAGTTGGGTAGAGTACTATTTCAGGTCAAGTAGAGGATTAATGGCAAATCCTTTAAAATGATTTTTTTTTCCTTTTAACTGGAGTTTTGTGATAGACCACCAATTATACACCAGTACAATAGAAAGAAGAAGAAGCAAGGAGCAACCGCACGTGCCAAGAAAAATACCCTTTAATATTGTTAGTAGATATTTCATAATTTGGGGAGTATAAATAGGAGGTTGTTAAGGAGAGAGAGAGTTAGTTAGAGAGTATCATTTGGCTTCAGGCTATTCCTTGAAAGACAGGAAGGCAGAGGAGAGTTTTGTATTTCCGAATTGAGGAGTTCTCAATTCGTTATTCTTGTATTTTCCTTACTGTTTCTGAAATATTACTGAAGTAATAAAGTAAATCTTACTTGATCCAAGAGGAGTTCCATCATTTTGTTCCTGGAAAATTGATCCTCACATGTGACATAATTTCTAAGAATATTGATGCTATGAAATCATAAATTGTCACATTGGCCTTATTGCCGGTTAAGTCATTTTAACATCGCTGCTAATGTTTCTCCTACTAAGAGTGATGGATTGTTAACGATTCAAAAGGCAGACTAACTTTTATAAGAGGAGCATTCTTGATTCAGTTTTAAAAGGTAAATTAGGTAGTTTATAGAAAGAGTTCTTAAACCATCATAGGTTGGCCTAATGGTAAGGAGGGAGATATAGTCTCAATAACTAACTAAGAGGTCATGGATTCAATCCATGGTGGTCACCTACCTAGGAACTAATCTCCTACGAGTTTCCTTGACACCCAAGTGTTGTAGGGTTCAGGTGGGTTGTCTGTGAGATTAGTCGAGGTGTGTGTAAGCTGGCCCGGACACTAATGGATATATAAAAAAAAGAAAAAAAAGAGTTCTTTTCTGCGAGGTAGACTTACTCTGAATGATCTAGTTTTATGAAGTTTATCCCTGTATTGTCTTTTGCTTTTCAAATACCTTCTAATATTGCTTATAGCATTATATGATGATTGACTTTCTCGGGGTGGGGGAAGATGAGGGTGGTGAGATCCCTAGTCAATTGAGAAAAAGTTTCAAAACCTAAACTAGAAGGTGAGGAATATTTGATCCTGCACACTGAAGCATTTTTGGGCAAAAAGTTGGGAAATTCACATTACGGGTTTGCATTATTGGTGAATTGTTTTTCAAGACGTGTCCAATTTATCAAAGCCATCTTTTATATGAGAGAGTTGATATCTTATTTGTTTCTCAGAAAATGAACTTTGGTACAGTATTTTAACTCCATACTACACGGAGGATATAAATTTTTCATTGGAAGAGCTTCACTCAAGCCATCAAGAAGTCTCCATCATATTTTACATGCAAAAGATGTTTCCAGGTCATTATGCGACATATGCTTTATCTCTTTCTAATTTTTTATTTTGTCTGCTTCTAGTCATGAAATTATTTGCAAACGTTTTTCCATTCTTTTAGATGAGTGGAAAAACTTTTTGGAGCGACTTGGCTACGAGGATATGGAAAAACTAAAAGATGACGGGAAAGAGGAAGAACTTAGAAATTGGGCTTCGTTTAGAGGACAAACCCTGAGTAGAACAGGTAAACAGATACTTATCATTGGATATTGATGAAGAACGTTTAGTTCACATTTTTATGTCTATATTTTATTTGGTTACAGTAAGAGGAATGATGTACTATAGGGAGGCATTAAAACTTCAAGCTTTTCTTGATATGGCTGAAGACGAAGGTGAGGAACATTTACTTTTATTATAGTTTAAACCGTTGTTTGTAGCACCAGCTTTATCGTGTGACTTATTCCTGCATCCAGATATTCTAGAAGGTTATGATACAATTGAGAGAGGAAATCGTGCATTATCTGCTCAAATAGATGCTTTAACTGATATGAAATTTACGTATGTGTTGTCCTGCCAATCTTTTGGAGCACAAAAAGCTTGTGGTGATCCCCGTGCAAAGGACATTCTTGATTTGATGATAAGGTAACTGTCTTCTTGGAAACGAAAGCAATTACAAACTTTGAAGTACTAGGAATTAACATGACACTCATTCTGCCTAAATCTTCCTTGAAGGTATCCATCTCTTCGTGTTGCATATGTTGAGGAGAAAGAAATGCCGGACAACCAGAAAGTTTATTCATCTAAGTTAATTAAAGCTGTAAATGGTTATGATCAGGTAACTATCTTTCAAATATTGTAAAATTGACATGTTATTGAATAATCTATATGTTATTCGATGTGACAATATTTGCTGTTCCCTCTTTTTGATAGAGATAATAAAAAGATATTTGAACCCAGCTATGGTGATGCTTAAGGCTTAATTGAGTTAAGAAAGGTCCTAAAAACAGGATTAATGTAGGTTCCAGGACTCAGTTTTCAATAGTATTTTGAGGATTCAACACTTGTACTAGATATTGAAACTTTTAAGGTCAAATATACTTTATGTGGTCTTGTTATATGACTCACTTATTTTTGTATTAATGTAATGCATCTATGATATGTAATTTTACAAATCTAGCTGTAATAAGTACTGGGTTCTTGTAAAACAATATTTTACACTTTTTACATTCTTTTGCACTCTCCATGTTGCTGGGTCCCGACTCCTAATATGGTAAGCAATCCAAATTCACACTACGAATAGAAAGAACCATTGGTAACAAAAATGCACACTGTTCTTCTTTCTTTCTGGTAAGAGGACATTATGCTTGAAAGGATTCAGATGAAAAGAAGGCTGACAAATCTTGAGTGATTGCAATCTTGTGAAAATTAGCATGCGTTGTTGGAAAAAAAGCTATAAATGAACTATTTGTAATCATATAAATCATAAGCATCCATCAAGAGCAAAGATCAGAACATCCTTATTACTAAATGATTGGGACCATGGATTTTGGCCTACCTTATGACAGTAAATTCACAACCCGTTATTGAACACCTCCATAATATGTCTTCTAGCAAATTAGTTGGTTGCTTTCTTACTTACCTACATATGTTGAAAGCCACTGAATATTTGCAAAATGAGTTTCATTTCACTTGTACAGTTGTACTTCATCGGATCATTATGTTATAAATCTTTTCACGTGTTAAATTTTCTTTTATAGGTAGTATACAGCATAAAGCTTCCTGGTCAGCCGTACCTTGGAGAAGGGAAGCCTGAAAACCAAAATCATGCGATTATTTTCACACGTGGCGAAGCTCTTCAAACAGTTGATATGAACCAGGTAGGTCTTCCTCTTCTAACCTGACTAATGGTTCCGTGCTTATTCTTATGGTGTGTGCTTCGCCAGGATAATTATTTGGAAGAGGCGCTGAAGATGAGAAATCTTCTTCAGGAATTTTTTAAACACAAAGTACGGAAGCCACCTGCAATTCTGGGTTTGAGGGAGCACATATTCACTGGGAGGTTAGATTAACTGCTATGATCAATTAATTGTGAATTAATCATGTCATATCAACACTCAGTCAAACTTCATTGTATTAATAAAGTTGGACCACTATGACGGCATTACTAATACTAATGTTCAGTTTGTCATAATTTCAGTGTTGGTCTCATCCAACTTAAAAGTTTTCAGTTAATTGACTGTTTGCACATTGTTATTTAATTTATTATCATTATTTGAGTATTAGGAACAGCTTAAAGATTTTCTTTTGTTGCTATCTCTTTATCTGATATTTAATTATTAGAGTAATGGGTTTCATCAAAAAATTATTAGAGTAATGGTTTACCAGGCATTGCACCATAACTTGATTCAACACATAAGAGATGAGCAAATTTTCTATAAAGGAAATATGTACTATGTTTGCTATAATTATAGATCATTTATTAAGCTGGATTTTTTTATACCTGAACTGCAGTGTTTCTTCCTTAGCATGGTTCATGTCATATCAAGAGACGAGCTTTGTCACAATTGGTCAAAGGATTCTTGCCAATCCTCTCAGGTAATGTATTTGTTGGTTCTACGCTCTCATTATCCAAGTAAGGGCAATAATTAGGAGTAAAACTTCTAGTAGCGGCCTTTCGCTCCTCCCTCCTGGCCAGGAAAATCCAGTTTTGGTATTTGTTTATATGCTTCACATAGAAGCAAATACAATAGTGACACCTATTAGTCAGATTGATGGTTTGACAATTAAGGCAAAAACAGCCAATTGGAATGCAGTAATCATGTTTATCTTTCCATGCAGTAACCAAGTATGGCTCTTTTTTTTTATGACCTCGTTTTTTAGTTGAGTTCTTCGACACTATAGCATGACTAGTCATGCATTTTCCTCTTCCTGATCAAAACTACTTTGGAATGCTGCCCACAGGGTACGATTTCACTATGGACACCCAGATGTCTTTGACAGGGTGTTTCACATTACGAGAGGTGGCATCAGCAAGGCATCAAAAACCATTAACTTGAGCGAAGATGTTTATGCAGGTAAGATCTAGTGGCTTTGATTCTGCCCCATAGTGTTGAACACGACTGACATGCGGATGGTTCTTGTGGATAGGATTTAACTCTACTCTACGCGGGGGCTACATTACATACCATGAGTACATGCAAATAGGCAAAGGCCGTGATGTAGGACTGAATCAGATTTCCAAGTTTGAAGCTAAGACAGCAAATGGGAACAGTGAACAAACTCTAAGCCGGGATATATATCGTCTTGGGCAACGATTTGATTTCTTCCGGATGCTATCTTGTTACTATACTACAATTGGATACTATTTCAGTAGCCTGGTAATGTCTCTTTATTTTTTTGTTGCTCTTTATAAGTTTCATCTCACTGATTGGTTTTGCAAACTATCTGCCAATTCACTGCACAGATATCAGTACTTGGAATTTATGTTTTCCTTTACGGACAATTATATCTTGTTCTGAGTGGGTTGGAAAAAGCCCTTCTCCTTGGAGCTAGACTGCAGAATGTCCGATCTTTGGAAACAGCTCTTGCTTCCCAATCATTTATACAGCTGGGGCTCCTTACGGGCTTACCAATGGTCATGGAAATTGGACTTGAAAGAGGATTCCTTACTGCCCTCCAAGATTTCATACTCATGCAGTTGCAGTTGTCAGTTGTTTTTTTCACATTTTCACTAGGAACAAAAACTCATTACTTTGGTCGCACAATACTTCATGGGGGTGCAAAGTACAGACCTACGGGGCGTAAGGTAGTGGTATTTTATGCCACTTTTACTGAAAACTACAGATTGTATTCAAGAAGTCACTTTGTTAAAGGGTTCGAGCTACTGCTTCTGTTAGTAGTCTATGATTTGTTCAGACGTTCGTATCAGAGCAGCATGGCTTATCTCTTGATCACTTACTCCATCTGGTTTATGTCAATCACTTGGTTATTTGCACCATTTTTATTCAATCCCTCTGGGTTCAGTTGGGCCAAGATAGTAGATGACTGGAAAGAGTGGAATAAGTGGATCAAACAGCAAGGTGGTATAGGAGTTCAGCAGGACAAAAGCTGGCAGTCTTGGTGGGACGACGGACAAGCCCACCTTCGTCATTCAGGACTTATCTCCAGGTTGATTGAAGCATTTCTTTCATTAAGATTTTTCATGTATCAGTATGGACTCGTGTATCACCTTGACATCTCCCAGCATAGCAGAAATTTTCTAGTCTATGTGCTTTCTTGGGCTGTGATTGCTGCAATTTTCTTACTTGTCAAGGTTAGTTCTCCAAAACTCCAACTTTCTTATCTCTAAGTGACTTCTCTTCTAACACTGCTGATTTATGCAAAAACATGGACAAGGATTGTGTGATTCCCCTATGAGATATGGCATTATCAAAATTAGTTCCTTTTTTTTAGTTAAAAACAACCTTAATTCCCATGAGATATGACATGATACACTTGGTGCAAATATAGGCAGTAAACCTGGGGAAGCAGCAATTCAGTGCCAACTATCATTTCGCATTCAGACTATTCAAAGCATTTCTCTTCCTTGGCGTTCTAGCCGTAATTATTTCTCTATCTGTCGTCTGTCAATTATCCCTTAAGGACATGGTCATCTGCTCTCTCGCCTTCCTTCCAACCGGATGGGGATTGATTTTGGTAAGGTTGAATGTTCTTGTTCCCCTACCCTCTCATTCTCTCCCTGGTTTCTTTCTTACTGAGTTTTGATTGTAATCTTGGTTTAGTTTGCTCAAACTGTGAGGCCAAAAATAGAGCACACTTGGCTTTGGGACTTCACCAGGGTTCTAGCCAAATCATACGATTACGGTATGGGCGTCGTTATTTTTGCTCCCGTAGCTACTCTGGCATGGCTTCCAAATATATCAGACTTCCAAACCCGTTTCCTCTTCAACGAGGCGTTCAACAGGCACTTGCAGATCCAAACAATTATTGCTGGGACACATAAGCGCAAGTAGATCATTTGAGTGAATGTTTGTGTTCAGCGACTTCAGTCCATATTGTATAGTCATACAATGGTGACAAATCCTCTTACACAGAAATTTAATCACTTACAGAAATTCATGTAGCTATTTATGAATCAGGATGGGATATAGGAATACAAAGTTTAGATGTGAATGTTTTGAATTGAAGATTAGTATATTTTTTCTTGTATCATAGCCATAGATTCTGATGTACCATCTTTCATATAATTCAATAATAATGTTCTTTAATTGACTTCAACCACTTCTTTGCTGTTCTGAGTCATATCAAGGATTTGATCTCAAATTTTTAGATTCCCTTTGGTTGATCTTTTATTGTAGGTGCTCCTAAAAAATTCACGATGCTATGAACGAAAGAAATAACATTTTTATAATATTCAAAGCAAGCAAAATTTTAATTTTCATGAAAACAATTCAATCAATTTTAACCACCTATGTAATTCGTATACAACACAAAGAAAGTAATACATCACTCATAATTCAATCAACAAAATATTAAAATCCTGACTATACAAATCTAGTTACATTACTCATCCAATTGTCAATTAATTGGATTTTTGAGATAAAAATGAAGGGATAGAGATAGATAAAAGCTATCAAAGATATCTAAACTTGTACGGATGGCCTCCAATTCCATCAATTGAATTTTGGTTCAGATTTCAAATTTGTGTGACTAATGACCTTATGCCATTGTTCCCATCCGCACGCAAAGCTATTCTGCTACGAATTTCTTCTTGTTTCTCTCCCTCTCTCTCGTCTTTCGTTTTTCATTTAAAGTGACAATCTCTCTTACTTTTCATTACAAACAGTTCTCATCGCTACTCTGATTCTCCTTCCAATGATCCGTTCTTCTCTACGCCTTTCTCAACTCTTTTTGTTAAACTCCATTTTCTCTTCATCGTCTCCTTCGATTCCTCTTCATCTTCCTTCATCTTCCTCCTCTTTCTCCACTTCCCCTAAACAACCCTCTGTTTTCCCCCATAAACTCAGCCACAGAGATTGGTTATCTCCCAATGAAGTCATCAATATCATCCAACAAATCCAACATCCTTCCTCTGTCCTTGCATTCCTCCACCAATGGTCAAATCGCAAGGACTACAAACCCAACAAAGAAATCTACACTCTCGTTGTCTCCAGACTTGCCGAGGGGCGGTTGTTTGATGATATTGAAAAGGTGATGTTGAGAATCAAAGCCGAAAGGAATTTCCGCCTGTCCGATGAGTTTTTCTACCATGTTATTAAGATTTATGGTAATGTTGCTGGTCGTTTAAATAAAGCTATTGATACCCTTTTCGATATGCCCAATTATAACTGCTGGCCCAGTGTTAAAACCTTTAATTTTGTGCTTAATTTGCTTGTTTCGGCCAAGATGTTTGATGTTGTTCATGAGGTCTATATGGGTGCTCCTAAGTTGGGGATTGAGATTGATGCTTGTTGTCTTAATATACTCGTTAAAGGGTTGTGCCAGAGTGGGAATCTTGATGCTGCACTCAAGGTGCTCGATGAATTTCCTCAACAGAGGTGTAGGCCAAATGTCAGAACATTTTCAACCCTTCTGCATGGGTTGTGTGAGAATGGGGAACTAGGGAGAGCATTGGAGCTCTTCTGTAAAATGGAAAATGAAGGTGTTTGCCCCGACACTATAACGTTTAACATATTGATTTCGGGGCTTAGAAAGAAGAAGAGAATTGAAGAGGCAATAGAACTTTTGGGGAGAATGAAGCTTAAAGGTTGCTACCCCAATGCGGGGACTTATCAAGAGGTTTTGTATGGCCTGCTCGATACGGGTAAGTTTATCGAGGCAAGGGATTGTATGCATCGGATGATATCGGAGGGTATGGACCCAAGTTTCGTTTCATATAAGAAGTTGTTGTCTGGGCTATGTAAGAAGAAACTAACTGAGGATGTGGATTGGGTTCTGAAACAGATGGTTATGCAAGGTTTCGTCCCAAAAGTGGGGATGTGGAAAGTGATTTTACGTTGTATGTTATCAGGAAATGAAGAATGCATTGATATCACTGATGAAGTATTTGAGAAATTTGTGTTGCTTGCAAAGGAAGATGGGGCGGCGTAATTAGATCTGTTTGACAGACTCTAATAAACTGACGAAGTAACACGGACTGAGTACTTAGGAATCAATGCAGGGGGTGATGCCATGGACACAAGCAGATCAACTCAGTTGCTAACACTGAAGAACAAACTGATCTCTTCCGCAACGTGCTTCAGAGTTAAAAATGTTTAGCATTTTTGTTTTCCAGAAGAGGAAGAAATTCTCACTTGTTGCAATTGAGGAGCCAAAGGGGATTTTCCTGGACAATAATGTTTGGCGATGAGAATAATTGGAGGAAGCGGAAACGCCCCCATAGACTAAAATTCAAGATGGAGATGGAGTTATTTCCTGGTGGCAAAGTAGTCGTGCCAATTTAACTAGGAAAATTGATGCTTTATTTATTGTGACAATCTGCACAAATAACTTCTTCAATCTCTATAAACTTTGCACATGTTTAAGGGTAATGACATCTCTATTCAATTTACAAGTTCTCAAACTTCTACATGTTTTTCACATCTTTTTTTACCTACACACTGTACCTACCATCTTTCAAACAACCAAAGAAATAACAACTATCACCAAGTTCAGGTTTTAGAAGTTCCAATCATTTGTCACCGTTGATTGCAGGGTTATTTATTATCATCCTCGTCATCTTCTATCTTTGCCATGCGAACTGCATCAGTACTTCTATCTGCTGCTGATTGTCCGTTCTCCTTCACATTGTCACTTGAACCAGCGGGTAACACATTTTCGTTAAGAGTGCTGCTGTGAGGAGCTGGGGCTTTGGTTTCAGTGATAACTGGAATTCCTACAATTGTTGTTGGGTTGCAAACAGTTGGTGTATCAGGTTCATCATCAGAAGACTCTGATTCCACTGCAGCATCTCTCTCATTCATTCCCAATGAATCAATTTGGAATCGCCTCGAGCCTTTGCGTGAAAATGCGTGTCTAATACTACGAGCAGATTTCTCAGCCTGTCTGAAAATGCTTTTTGCCATGCCTTTCACATTACCACCCTTTCCTGGACTCTCTGAATCGCTACCATCGTTGCTCGACTTTCCTTCTTTTGATACCTTATCAGCAGTACTGGAAATGTTATCTACAAGAATAACCTTGATGCCCCGTTCGGCATTTGCAGCCCTAACATTGGTATATTGGGGGGATTTAGCAGGCTCCACTAAGCTTCCTGATCGTTCCTCATCCCGAGGACTCCTGTGAAAAACTGAACTCAGCTTCCTTAGTCCTCTACGAACTGATATTTTTCGATGTTTTTCCTCTAGACTCTCATCAGTACTGCTTGAATCATTAGTACAAGATTTTATCTCTCCACTGCTTACAGATTCATTAGGCTCTCTACGGATTTTGGTATCAAGCCGCCGACTTGGTCCCTTCCGAGGCTCCCAAGTCTTCGAAGCTTCACTTCCTGGACGGTGGACCCATATTCCTGTCTCCTTCTGCCCTTTCACATCGATGGGCTCAAAATTATCAATCCCTTTTTCAGGCTCCATCGATACAGGTAAGATTGAATCCTTGTCATTTTTGGTCTCACTTTTAGGGGAAACCTCGTTCTCGTCCACATTCAAGGTTTCTGCCTGACAAGGATACTCCTCCACCTAAAGTACAGTATTACATAATCAATACATGAAAACAACCCTTCTTCTTTTAGGAATTTCATTTTCCAGTAAAACAAAATTTGAAAGATCCTTTCCTAGGTGTGTTTAATTACACCAGCATCGAAAAGAGAAAAGGAAACATGGAATGGAAGGGGGCATAACCTTCTTTCTGTCTTCAAAAACAGTGATTCCAAGATGCAATCGTCCTGTTCTAATGTTTTCAAGAGGCAACCATATATCGTGTCGTCTGCCATCCCTCAGGTCCGCAATGCAAACAGAGCAATTTCTGCAAATAGAATATTAGATTGGATTTGTGCATATCAAAAAAGGAGCAAAGGGAAAGGTGAAAGTGAAGGCATAAAGAACTACACATCAAATCTCATTTAAGCTATGGGCACAAAATCAAAACTTACAACAAACCAATCATATCACAGAAGTTACAAATTTGAAGACAAACCCAAGTACGTCATCGACAAATGTGTCCTTGTCACGAACTTCAATAGCAAGCACATTTTCTGATTCCCATGTGACAATTGGGATCTTGAATTCCTCACGCCACTGGGGACACAGTGTTTTCCTTTGAATTTTGGTTCTGAACCGGTACGGACCCAGTTGACCTTTTACATACGGATCAGCCAGACCTGAAAGGCTTCAACTGTGAGCTGAATTCACCGGCGATGTAAGGAAATCATCAAAACTATTATACAATAAGAGGAAGAATGTTGGAAGAACCATTTAAATCAGATGGCTTCATGTCTGCTCCTTCAACAACTTCAACTATGACATAGGCGACTGGTTCCTTCACGTTAACAGAGAACCAATTTTCTGGAAATACAAGGTCATGGACAAGGAGAAAGATCCATCAACATTGAAACATCTGCAGTCACTTCTAAAATTTGATTTTCAAAAGCTTAAGAAACATGCCGGATGATACAATTATTCTTACAAGCCTATAACTTTTTTAAACATGCTGTCTGACGTGATTATGAGAAAAACTAAAACATGGAGATATGACATTCTTTCAATTCATTAGGTTATGATTGAACATTCTTCAAACTATTTCATTTGGCCACAGCTCCAAGTTGTGTATTGTGTTTAGAATGAAGTGTACCTGGCTGTGGTGAAATGAACTTCTCCATGTCAACAACCAACATATTGGGCTGCAAAGATCAAGATAATTTAAAATTTGGTAAGTATTGTTGAAAAACATCTGGCAATAACATGGAATCTGAACCTAAATGTACATTAGAAATATAATTTGATTCAGGCCTTCACAAATTTCAATTCTTAAAGGATGAATGAAATGCAAAAACTGAGAACGAATGTGTTATCAAGAATGCTCTAGAACTCAACCTCAACAAGTGTCTGCTCAAATGCAATGGACAAAAGCTTATCCTGATAAGAAGAAAGCAAAAAAGAAAACTGACAGTACTTAGGCAAAGAATAAGAACCACAAGCAGTAAAGGATAGTTTAGCCAGAACGAAGAGGAATCAAGGAAAAAGAAAGAAAAAGAAGGTGAAGGTAAAATTGCTTTAATAGAAGATGTAGTACCAGCCATCCAGCAATTCCCGGAAGTTCGGTAACATCAAGACCATGTGTAAAGATGGGTTTGACAGTCATCTGAAAGTATGGAGGCTCAGCAAAACATAGTCGTATGCGGCCAAGGTATGGCCAATCCCGAAGGAACTTAACACCAACCAGAACCTTGAGAATGAACATGAAGAGTGATTGAAATAAAGCATACACACATACAAACAAAAAGCTAATTCAACACTCCCCACCAGTGTCACAAAGGACAATATTCCATTGGCAGATGATGCAAATCATGACAAAAGAAAAAGGTGCAAATAATGCAAATCAGTAAGAAGAAGAGTAGAATTCTTACAAGGAAAGAACACAACTAAAGACAAGAAAACTGAAAAGAAAAAAAAAAAGCTTCAGGGATACAATTTGACTCACAATTGAACTACATAGAGCAAAATCAAAATTACTCATATAAAAAATCATACAAGCAGAATTTAAACACTTCTACTTTTCAGCTCACAAATAGAATAGAAATACTAAAAATCATCCTAAACTACACCCTTACAAACATGACAAAAATTTCTGTACCTTTCCTTCCACATGCATGCCTGTAAGATGCAACTTTGCCCACATTCCAAATCCTAGTCTTTTCCTCAGCTTCACACCAAGTATTGCACTCATGTCATCGGCTGTAAGAAAGTTCATTCCCAACTCCAGAACCTGTGATTAATCCCTTCAAATCAAATTAAACTCGGAACTGTAAAAGGCAATATATGTGTGTGCGAGTGTGTGCACACGGATCCTACTCCAACAACCACAAAAATGTACTACCTACCAAGTGGTCATCCTCGCTGGGCTGACGAAGAACTCTCATTTCAGTAAACATAGGTGGGTTTCGTCCCAAATATAGATGTTGAACCACAGCCTTCTTCTGCAATTATACACTGGTCATCAAAAATCTGTATGGATATAAAATTATGATTAACAAACAATGAGAACAAATCATGTCCTGGCATATTCTTGGATCTTTCAAGTTCGCTGAACAAATTGATGGAAGTTTAAATTGAAAAGACACTGAACTGCTCCAACAAGTTGTATCAATCAAAGAAGTGAGTCTATAAAGAATTAGTTTGGGATCATACAGCAGTCCACGGTTTGTACTTCTCTAAGAACCAAGGAATGATAGGGAGGAGAATCTTTTGAGAAGCAATTTGCTCCATGCATATAGGCCAAATCTTCTCAACCGCATGGTTTAACCACCTAACTGTTTCAGAATCTGTAAGAACCTGAAGTGGAAGAGAAATCACATTCGATTTAAAACGAAATGAAACAATTCTATTAAAAAGCATGGAAGCAAAGAAGAAGAAGAAAGGAGTTACCCCCTCAAATTTTCAGTAGATAACATTTAGGATTTGTTCAAGTGTTCTAGGTTAGAAAGGGAAAGAAGTTATACCCTTCTCTGGTTAGCTTGCTTTCTCTCCTCAAATTGCAATTTCCTCCTCAATTTCAAAAAGAACCGCTCGTGCACCTTTCAAAAAGAAGAAGAGAAGTTCATTAGGGAAGAAAGGAAAAGATTCAACCAAATCACACAATGAAGCTTCAGAGAAGCACATTCAATGAACCAGATTCCTAAGAATCTCAAAAGGAAAAACTACGATTCATTAAAAGCCGTCATCTGATGATCCACAGCACAACTTCGCACAAAACAATTCGAAGTTAGAAACAAAAGGAATATGAAAATAAAAAAAGATGATAACAGACACGATCAAAATTACCAGATAGAGATAGATGAGGGAGATGAAATAAGCGGCAACATGGCAGCAATTGAAGGCGGAAAGTAGCCAGAGAAGAAAAAGGACGAATCCCACATGAATCATAATCGAAACCTCCATTAGAATCAACCTTCCCCCAAATCCCACTTTAAGATTCAAAGAAAAGATTACCTTCCTTAA
Organism: Cucumis sativus; assembly: GCF_000004075.3. Lineage (NCBI taxonomy): Eukaryota > Viridiplantae > Streptophyta > Magnoliopsida > Cucurbitales > Cucurbitaceae > Cucumis > Cucumis sativus. The sequence continues at coordinate 23,029,100 of NC_026658.2, forward strand.
CACTTCCTGTACCGACAAACAACATTCTGTAGGATTAATATAATGATAATCCAGTTTTCCTTTTTCTCAAATGGGCTCCACCAGATTCAAAAGACAAAAAGGATAAATATACATAAATGTTATCACTCCAAAACCCATCAATAAAACAACATTCAACCCACTGGATCAAAATCAAAAGAATCGAAGATTTGTAAATCTCTAATCCAAATATAGACCGAATTAAAATGAAAAACCCATATCGATACTTACACTAAAATCACCAATAAGAACTAAATCTCGACACAGAAACTTCTTCAATAAGATCAAACGAATCGAATCCCATCAATTAAGTGGAGGGACAGGTTCTGAAATCCTCTGTTCAACCTTCCTCACAATACAGTAAAAACGATGCCGTAGGATCGAAGAAACCGTCGATGAGAGATAAGGAATTGTAGCAGTTGAAACTTGAGAGTAAGTTACTCAAGTTTTGTATTGAACCTTCAAGCACGTGTACAATACGTGTCGGCATCGGAAGTGAAGATAAATAGAAGGAGTACTTGATGCAGCCATGACTGGCCTGGATCTTCTTTTTCCTTAAATGGGTGTCTCTCCGATCAAATGAAATCAAGAAGTTTCAACAGATTGGTCCATTAAAGCATGAAAATGCATCGATTTTCTGGGTTAGAAATAAGCCCATTGAAGAAGAACATAGCACTCCGAGTCGGAACTACCCCATATCCAAATAATTTCTGTTTTGTGGAAAGAAATGAAAGAGAATTACATTCATGGATAGAATAATCCAAAAGGATATATAAAATTGAGAACTATTGACTCGAAAAAAAAAATGGAAATTACAAAAATGAATATATCAGAGTTGATTGAGGGGATCAAAGGGTTCAACAAGAAAGGGACAGCTGCCGACTCAATTCTTCGAATTTAAAATAATTGCCGTTGAAATAGTTTATTAGAAAAATGAAATTTATTTTCTTCATGTTATAAAAATGAAATATCATTGCAAACGACAAATTATAAAATATTTACAAAACTATAAGATAGTATTTTCTAAAATTCTTTTTTGAAAAAAGAAAATGCCAAAATTCAAAAGATGACTTTGTGGTCTAACACAATGTGGCCCACTTCAAAAAGTTCCCTAAAGATGTAAAAATCAGATGATATTGAAAATCAAATGAAGGATAATTTTAACAAATAATATTATCATGAATTGATGCAAAAACAATCTTTGTTTTGCATTTAACTTTGCAAGCCAATTTATATTTAATAACTCCTCTAAACAAATATGCAAATACTCTATAAATTATAAAATGTTTTTTTTTTTAAAAAAAATTATACATCTCCTAACCATGTTAATAGTGTAGGTTAGTCGAGAGACTCTAAGAGAATTATATACCAAGAAGCCTAACGATGTTGAGAAATGTTAAAATCTTTGTGTTTTTGTCATTTTTTTCAACTATTTAAGATCGAATTTAATAAGTAGCATTAAAATGATTTTGAGTGAGTAAAAGTAAAAGTTGTATGCTCTACAAGTTGCACTTATACATATCTTACACAATGCAAATGGAATATATGGTCACACAGTATTACCAAAACACACATTTAAGTGGACGTTATTTATTTATTTATCTATTTATTATAATTGGGAGAATTTTAACATTGAATTTCAAGAAAAATAGGATTATAGGGATGGAATTAGATTAGAATAAAGAAATTAAATAAAATTCTTGAAAGAAGCAAAAGAAGTCAAAGCATAAAGCAATTAGAGATGAAGAAATATTAAGTTGCCCATAATCCAATCTCAAGTTACGTATCTCAAGATTAGAGTCTTACCCAATCAGGTGCTATCCTTAATAAGCACTCCAAAAATGTTTAATTTTTTTTTCATTTTTTAGAAAACCATTCTCAATTTTCCAAATTTAAAATTTCGAGCAAAATTGATCAAACCAAAGACAGTCAGTCAGAGAAGATGACTCCTATATGCAAGCCTCTCTTGTCTTTGGACTTGAGTTCGAAGATAACACTCAATAAAGATAGGATATATCAAACGTGAGAAATGATTGATATGTTTATTTGTTTTTGGTGTCTTGCTTTTATTTTACTTGGTTGAATCATGATGAATATTAAATTAATCATGTTAAATAACAATTACATTCTAAAATCAACTTTAAATAAAAAGTAATAAAGCAACTTATAAACATTTTCTTATAATAAAACAAAACAAAAATGGTTTGAAAACATAGATTGGGCTACAATTAAAAGAAATATTCTAATAATATAAAGAAATTTTGTCATAAGTGAGGGACACAATAACAAGAATGAGATTAGATATATGATTGTGATAAAGAAGATAAGGAAATGAACACTTTGAAGATTAAGTAGAATATAATTGTACTATCCATGATGATTTAATTGAAGAATTAATATGTTAAATCTTATTAGACAGAAACAGAATAGCCTCAAGAAAGAGAGGCAAAAAGGTAGAAAGAGATTCAATCAAAGGGATAGAGTTTGTGGATATATAATGTAAATAATAGAAAGCAAATAATGATAGAATTTTGTAATAGGAATAAGTAGAAACCTTAAAATATTGAAAATGAAAATGAGAAGAGCTCAATTAAAAAGTCACGATTAAATGTCAAAACGTCGATGTCAATATGAGTATCGAAGTTTCAACTTTAGGAATATATTAGTAAATATATGAAAAAGCGTCGATGCTAGCAAATATTTAAAATTTTTGGTTTTATTTTTATCTATACTTACACTTTTTTCCAATTGGCTAGATTTTTTTTAAAATATTTTATTAACATTAAACCTATTCATTTAAACTTTTAAAAATATTTTTAACACACTTTAAACTATAATTTAATTGATGGTAGAAACGTTGTGAAGTTGGAATACATATGTATGTCTACAATACTAATTTATTTCGAAATTGAAGTTTAATAAAAATGACATCTTCCAACACGGATAAATCATGAGAAGTAGTAGGTAGATAAACTTGAAGAATTGTTCTCGTGTATTTTGTTATAAACATGTAGTGTGACGAACCGCTGTCCTGGAAGCAATTATGGTGGGACCATGGTGCTAATCGAGATATTGCTCCCCAAGGTTAATAGCTTCCCTATTTCGACATGCTAGGGTTTTTCAAACCAGTAGAAACAGGAGAAAGAATAATTACAAAAACGTTTAGTTTTTAAATAGGAGTTATAAATTAAATTAAACAAACATGCAATAAAAAATTACTTATTTTTTCGCAAAAGTGCAGTTACCTGAGGTATAGGAAATTGTCACTGTATTCACCACCTCTGTTTGACCTTAACCTCTTTATCTTCTTATCTAACTGATTCTCTACTTCCCCTTAAAATTTCAACTCATCTTTTATTTTTATGAGATAAATCTTAGAGAATCTAGAAAAATCACCGACAAAAGATAAATAATAATTTTTTCAACTCTACTTGTAATGGTTTTGAAATCAGCTAGATCATAACGAATTAATTCTAGGAATTCTGTATTTATAGACATGACTGATTTGAATGGTTTCTTGATAAATTTAGTTTCTACACAAACATGACACTTACTAATTTCATTTGTTTCTGATGCATTAATTAGTCTGAACTCTTTAAGCCTCCTAATCAATGCAATATTCACATGATCTAGTATACCATGCCACATATCAAGAGATACAACTATGTAACCAAAATTAGAAGTGATTGCATTCATCATAGCAATATTCTATACAAAAAAGAGCATCAAACAGATACCCCTTACACTATAAGAAAATATGTATTTTTCGACGCACAACATGGACGTCAGAATAAGTAACGTCGAAAAAAAACTTCTTCCGACACCGTAGAAACTCCATCGCGAAAGGTTGACAATCCTGAAGCAATATAAGGCGACGTCAGTATAAGATAATTAAAAACAAATTATAAACTTTTTCCGACGCCGTTATGCATGAGATCGAAAAAACTCTATAATTTCTTATTATATTTAACTTTTTTCGACGTCATGAATAACAGCGTTGGGACAAGTCTATAATTTTTTTTATTATATTCAACTTTTTCTGACGCTACCAATAATGCGTCGGGAGTTCTCCGTTAAAAACTCACACCCTATTTGTAATTCACATATTTGTGAAGGAGAGAAGAAATTAAGGGGTTGCAAAAACTAAAGGGGGAGAATAAAGGGTTGCGAAAATGCACCACTCCCGTCCTCTCAACAACCTTTCTCTTTCAGTGCTATCGCTGCCGTCTCTTTCAGTATGTAATAAGCTAGATTTCTAATTTTACCATAAAAATCTCTTTTTCCCTAAAATCATGATTTTTTAAACTCACTAAGATGTTTTTTCTTTCAATCTCTAAGCACCTTACTGCTCTTGACAGTCATATATGTCAATAAAAGTCTCCTCATTTTGTTGAATAATACGAAAAAACGTAAAAAAAAAAAGTGGATTCTTGATTTACTTGATGGATAAAGTTTTCTTTGTTTTGTTGATGGTCCACAAACATAAAAAAAAAAAAAAAACTATTTCTAGATGGATAATAAATATAAAGAATAATATATTAGTTGACTGAGTCAATACCCATTAAGTTAGTTAGGTTTTCTTCATTTGCAATGGTCCATCATCCAAAAAAATTAATATATTTGTTTTGGATTTTCTGATGAGTTTAGAATTTTCTTGATAAATCTAGGGTTTGTTGATGGACAAAGACCAAAAACAGATCATCGGCAAGGTCCATCAAGAAAAATGATATCTTGATGGACATTGTCTATCAAGAAAAAAATTTATAATTTTGGGTTTAGAATAAGATCATGGACAAGACCCATCAAGATAAACTATTTTTCACAAAGCACGAAATTTGAACTCTCTCGTTAACGGGCTAAGAAAACACGATATTCATCAATAATATTTTTAAATCTTTACTCTTTCTTTTCCAATTATTACTTTCTATTCATCAATAATATAATTACTTTTTTAAAAGTTAATTATTGTAATTATAATTAGATTAAAATAAGTGATTTTATCAAAATTAAATTAGTTATTGTGTTCAAACTTTAATAAGTTGAATTGAAAGTTTGTAATTTAAGGTTTTTAAAATTTGTAGAAGTTGTAAAAATTGGCCAATATGAGCTTAGCTCAACTGACACTTGAATGTACATGTGAACAAGAGGTATAGAGTACAAATCCCCCAAGAGGTATAGAGTACAAATCCTCACCCATCAGAAGCTTTTGACTTGCTTTGCACATCAAACAAGGCCAATCAGTTATATTTTCCACCAAGTTGCCTTCTACAAAACCTGTTGGCTTTTTCCATGCGCATATGGCTTATCAACCTCTCGAGTTTCAAATATTCTTTTCACGTTTTAGATGATTTTGGTAGTCATACTATGGTGGGGGAAACTTCTCGAGCAAAGCATTTGCTTAGAGTATCTTACACATCGTCATTTCTTCGGATAAAACATTTTCCACCAAATTTTCATTCTCATGAATTTGTTCCACCATAGCTTTATTGTTTGTCATTTGGAATTATAACTATTTTCCAACAACACGTTTCTTACGACCAACATCATCTCCCCCATACCATGATTCCAAAGTAGTTCAAATTGCCTTAGCGGATTTTTGAACCAGAACATTGCATTTGCTATGTGATTCAGCAAGTGCCAGCAAATTGTCTTATTGTCTATCTCACACACATGGTCATTCCTTCAAATAAAATATTTGTCACCAAACTTTCATATCCATGAATTTGTTCCACCATAACTTTATTGTTTGTTATCTAGTATTGTAGCCATTTTCAAACAACATATTTCTTAAGCCAACATCATCTCCATCTACCGTGATTCCAAAGTACTCTAGATTACCTTTGCAGATTTTTGAATCATAAACAAATCGAACATTGCATCTATCATGTATCCGTGAATTGTCTTATTGTCCTTCTCATATTTCCCATGGTTGATTGTGGAAGTCGTCTTTAATTGATCAAAAGCAGCATGAGGTCCCTTGGATGAGAAATGGTTGCTGCATTTTCCAACAAATTTGATCAAGAATGAAGCTCAAAACAAAATAAATTAAAGGGAGATAGATCACGAAGAAGAGAAAAGACCGAACTAATTACAAAAAAGTTTAATTTCCAAATAGGAGTTATAAAAATGGATTACATCCTTTTTACACAAGTGCAACTATTCGACCCAACTAGCAGCATTGACATGCTTGCGGTGATAGAGTAGTTTCACACCTAGCAAGCATGTCTTGGTACATACCTTCTTGGCATTTCAAAATTCTCAAATGTGGAACAAAATTGTTCTTTGCTTATGGGCCTAAGCCCACCAGTCATTTCCAACATATTGTTATTATTGGAATCAATCTTTTTTTTTTTTATTCAAATTTTTAAAAGAAATTGGATCCAAACTATCTTTGTAAGTTTTGAATTATAACACTACCTAATTTAGTTCACAAATTTTAAACCAAATCACTGTTACTCTAATATTTTATTTGATAACCCATTCATGAAAGATATATACCCATTGAAAAAAGTCATTAAGTTCAAATATGAAATGGCGATATCAAAAAAAAATTCTCAGAAAATATTAATAACATGTCACTGTTAAATGAATATTTCAAGAAAAACTAGAGAAAAGAATAAATCAATACATAAATATTTTAGGTTTTCTTAAACAAGTTTAAACATTTATTATTTATAGAACAAAATATACTTTTGGTTATTGAGATTTGTTTTTATTGTCCATTTGATCTGTGAGTCCCCGAGGTTGGAAAATAGTTCTAAATGGTTCCTACGTTAAATTTGACGATTAATTAATTAACGAACAAATTACGTCACACGTACATAGTAATTATTCTAGTTGTCCTTTTCACTTCACTGTCTTCTCTTTTTGCCATGTTTTCTGTGTATATATAAACATGTAAGTCGATGATCACAAGGTTTTTTTCTATTTGCCTTTTTGGTTATTTTGATTCCAAGAATTTGGTTTCTTGGATTTTTTTGTTCTTTTTGAGGAGTAAATGGGAGAATGATATTTGATTGGGAATTTTTATGTTTCAGATTCATTAGTGAGAGAACTAGAATGAGATTCAAGAAACCAAGTAACAGAGCATTTCGTTCTTCTTCCTTTTCTTTGGCCGAATTTTTCAATAAAAAGTGACAATTGTGGATGAACAATGAGAATTTTCTATTTGGGTTCTTTAGAAAACGAAGAAAAATGTTTAATTTGGTGATTGAATTTGGAAAAAAGGAGGAGAAAATACTAATTTTGAGGTCGGAATCAAAAAGAGGTAGCAAAGATAAGTTTGACTAGAAGGAAGATAAGCATAACTGCTATTTTTAGTGTCACGTTGTTTTTATGCTACACCTAAAGATTAACTTTTTAACATAAGAACTACTTACTTAGATCTATTTTCCGAATTTTAGGGATTCAAGTGTCACTTTTGAAACACCAAATAGACAAGAACACCCAAATTCAAGGACTAAAAGTGCATTTTATCTTTATTTATATTATATTCACATTAGTGAAGTGTGATCAATGTGTTGTCCATCCAATTCTAGTGGGACTCAAATCAATAGTAACTCATCCTTATTTTCAGTTAAACAATTATAGAAGTGAGAATCAATCATGAACGATAATTATGATCCACGTATCACCTACTAATCATAACTTGGATTTGGAACAACATTTTTAAATATCGTGATAAACTAACTTTAATTCATTCATTTTAATACATATTGGATGATAAGCTTCAAAAATTTAATATAAATGATGTTATATTTACCATTTTTTTATAGTGTATTACATCTAAAAAGTTAAATTTTTGTGACTTGACTAAAGAGAGAATGGGAAATCTCCAAAACAAGAGGTTTAGGAGGAAAACCTAAAATTTGGACCCATCGGCCATCAGCCATCAGCCATCAGCATCAATGATTTGGTTGAAATGTATATATATATATATTAAAAAGGGTTGGGGGACACCTGTTAAGAAATTATATGAAAGGCCATCGTGTAGAAGCACTCTGTTTTGTTATGGGCAAAACCAAAATCAGTAGCGGTGAGCGGGACACAAATGGTGCGACGACGGACCAGACAAAGCTTGCGAAATCGGTATCTGACAAATCTTCCATTTCATATCCATTGATGACGATGATTCCACCTCCTCCTCTATCCCATTTCTCTTAAACTATTCACTAAATTACTATTATCCTTCCCCCACCTTTCAATCTTGTTTTAGTCAATAACAAGGCGCGATGATGCATACCTGTCGGTTCTTACGAATTCCATCGTTTCATCCCAATGCTCTATGCTTCTTCTCTCAAACTCCTCATCTTCTTTCTCTCAAACCTGTTTCCTCAATTCCCCTTAGGAATTTCAGTTCTCAAATGGGGTCATCGCCATCTTCTTCCTTCTCTAAGCTCTTGTTTCGTCAGTTGTTCGAGAAGGATTCTTCCACTTATACTTATCTTCTCGCTGATGTTTCTCATCCTGATAAACCAGCGCTTGTAATTTCCTTTATCTAATCTCTCTTTTCTATGTTAGTGTTTGGCTGTTTAAATTGAAATTTGATGAAATGTGTAATGGCTTTGTTTCGTTTCGTTTCGTTTCGTTTCATCAATGTTTTGGGCATGTTTTCTGAGTTTGGTTGGAAAGTTTGGTCAAAAGCATTAATGGGTTTTTCGATTCTCCTTTTTTTTTTTTTTTTTCTTTTTCTTCTTTCAGTTGATTGACCCGGTTGACAAGACTGTAGATAGGGATCTAAATCTTGTAAGGGAATTGGGCCTGAAGCTTGTATATGCTATGAATACTCATGTTCATGCTGATCATGTCACTGGGACTGGACTCATTAAGGTTTTTCTTCTCCATCATCATTTTTGTTGGTGATTGCTCAATCCCAGTTATTGTTTTCTCAGTGTCTGACTTTATTGTTATTTTTGTTTTTTATGCGTTTACTTCCTTCAGAGTAAATTTCCAGGAGCTAAATCTGTTATCTCGAGAGCAAGTGGCTCCAAAGCTGATGTGTTGATTGAACCTGGCGATAGAATTTCTATTGGTGATCTATTCCTGGAGGTATGCCAATACTTTTATTTAATACTACAAAACAAAGACACAGTACAGATCTCTGTTTGTTTTCATAGTTAGGATTCCAGCATTTTATCAAGACTATCCATCATCTTTGCCATCACATAGGAGTCTAGGACTGGTGACAGTTCATCAGCATAATATATCTGCTCGGTATTTGTATTGATCTCTATACTTCCCTTAGCTTAGTGACGATCTCTCATGTTGAAAACCTAATCGAATTCTTGACATAGTGTAGCTTGGTTAGTTGATGTTGGCTATGACATTTTACATGCCACCAGACCTCGTCCGGCCACCACACAGTGCAGAGAAATCGCAAGGACTTTCCTGCCATCTAATTTCAGACTTTATAGATTACTACTTCATATGATAATGTCCATGAGTTCTGAAAGAGTAAACACCGATCCATTTCTTCTTGAGTGTTTCAATACTACAAAAAACCTGCTGTGACCATTTACAGAAAGGTTATGCACTTTTGTTCCAGAAATGCTCCTTTGACTTATTACCCTCCTGTAATATTACATACTGCAGCTAGCTCCTCTGTCTCCTATTTTCTTTTGAGATGTGGCTCCGCATCATTACTTCTTTTGTTGTTTGTTCATTATTCCTCTAATTCTATCAATAATAAATAACATTACCTTTCACTGAAAGTAAAGATGTACTGCAAAGATATTTTCTCTGGTTCCTTGTTGATGATAACAAATCAGAAATTGGAATACTTCATAAATGTAGTAGGTGATTTCACATGGAGGAGTGAGGAATGAAATAGTTTAGGGTTTTAGAGACTTGATGTGTCACTGTCACCCCTGATTTTCATCTCTAACACAGAGGTGGAGGAACATATAAATAGCATAGGGAATCTTAGTTAGGAAGTTTCGATTAGATTTTCCATCACCATCAGTTTAGGGAAGTTTCCAAATGACTGCTCAGTAAAGATTTAGTTTGCCATTGGAGGGTAATATGTAATGAGCATTTTTACCTCCTTAGATATCACAAGCTTTGAATGAAAAACTGATATGCCATGTGGATTTAGGATTTTGATTTTGTATGACCCTTATTGTATATGCCATGGTGTTAGTTTTTCAGAAGTATAAGCGGTTTCATAGACTCTGATGTCAATAGTAAAGTTCCTGAACCCAGACTGAGCAAAATTTTCTTTTCAAAAAAGAATATACGCTCACAAAGGATTTATCATTAAGTAAAGCGATGTTAAGAAAAAAGATAAATTTTGGGGACAATCCTAGAGTTGACTCTTGTCTCCACTTTATATTGCATATAATTTCAGGTTCGTGCAACTCCGGGACATACATCAGGATGTGTCACCTATGTAACAGGGGATGAACCTGATCAGCCTTATCCTAGGATGGCATTCACTGGGGATACTCTGTTGATACGTGGATGTGGGAGGACAGATTTTCAGGTTACTTTCACTCTTTGACTTATTATTTAATTGTTGATGATAGTCCTCGAGTAGTTCTCGAAAATATTGGTATTTTGGATTAAGATATTTCAGTATAATACTTTGACTGTCATATTTCCTCTAGCTTGGGACTCTCTGTACATTTAACTGTTTTTCCAAACTTCTCTCATATCTAATTCACGGTAGAGTTTTCTGTTTTATTGTAAAACATCAATTGATAAAGAGAGCTGGTATCATTTTTATTGCACAACAACCGCGAAAAACTTTGTTTTGACTTATGGGGTTACTGGAACCATTATGAACTATTAACTAATCATTTAGGTGTAAACGTTTGCCTAATGAATCACAACCATTCTGCATGATTATGGGCTATTCTTGAGCTTTATTGCCACTAGGCTGAATGCCAGCGTCTTTTGCAGGGTGGAAGTTCGAAGCAGCTCTATGAATCTGTCCATTCACAGGTAAGAACATGAACTCAGTATATTTGCCACGAAAAATTGGAACAAGTAACTGGGGGATAAGAAGAACTAATGATCAGTATATATGGCGTTTCTTTGTTTTAGCTTTTTGTAACACCAACACGTTCTGATTTATTAACTCTGTGCCAGATTTTCACTCTGCCAAAGGATACACTGATCTATCCAGCTCATGATTACAAGGGATTTAGTGTAAGAAAATTTCTATGCCTGTTCTTTCTTCGAAAACTTGGTTCGTTCTCTCATATCTGACTTCCAATTTCAGGTTAGTACTGTAGGTGAAGAAATGGCATACAATCCTCGGCTTACCAAGGATCTGGTAATTTCTTTAGTAACTAAAACCACTTATCTGGAAATTGCATTTCAAAGCAGAATTATAGTTACTAAATTTTTTGCTTTCACATCTAAAGTTTGTAATTTTTATTTTACCTGGGTTTTTTTTGTTTTGCAGGAAGAATTCAAGAAAATCATGGAAAGTAAGTACATAAAAACAAAAATATAATATGGTGTAAACGGATTGTCTCTTCTATAACAACTATATTGTTTCTCTGTCTCAGATTTGAACTTGGCTTATCCAAAGATGATGGACATAGCAGTTCCAGCAAATTTGGTGTGTGGATTGCAAGATCCAGCTTGTTAGCTCTCTTAGTCATCCATGTGATTCATTGTGTATAATTGGCCTATCTTACTATAAAATCGAAATGAGATAAAAATAAAGATCAATCGGAGCTATAGGCTGAGAGGTGCGACTGTGAGTTCCACAAACAAAAATAATAATATATGTACAAATGACATTATATATTAGCCTTCTGGTATGCCTGCCTTGGGATTGCAAAATGGTTTGTCTAGAACCCATTTGGTGGTTCTCGTTTCCTTCTCTCTGTTACTCGTTTCTTGTTTCTTTTTTTTTTTAGAACAAGAAACGAGACTATGTTTGGTAACTATTCTTATTTTCTATTTTTTTACTAAAAAAACAAAAACAGAAGTTCGTTTCTGGTGTTATTTTTATTTTTTTAGTTTAAATATAATTTATTTTTACTAAGCTTATATTTTTCTTAGTTTAAATATATAATTCATTAAAATATGATTTTTTTTTATAGAACATTGACATTATCAAATACTCATAAATACCACTGTAAAATGGTAAAATCAATAACTATAATACAATATTTTTATTAATCATATTGTTAAATTTTGATTTGAAATATTATCTCTTATTCGATTCACACCTTAACTTAATTGTATTATTAGGTAAATAGTTTATAGTTTGTATTATTATGTAAATAGTGTTGTTTTAAAATATTACATAAATAGTGTGGTTTTAAAATAAAAATAAAATGAAAATAGTAAACATATATATGACAGGAAAAAACAAAAACAAGTTAAAGAAATATAAAAATAATCAAAGTTGAACTCAAGATTTTTAGGCCAAAAGTAAATATAGACATCTTCCCAGCAATGATATAATAAAAATATGAAAAACGTCCTTTAAATTTTGAAACTCCTTTAAATTTTGAGATCGAGAATGGTTATAAAATACATTTCTTTTAAAAAAAGAAAAACAAGAACATTATCAAATTAGTCATTAAGATTTGTTGTTTGTTTGAAACTCATGGCTTTTGTGGGTCTGTTTTCTGTTATTTTTTAGTTTGTTTCCTTACCCTTTCTAAGTTTTCATATTTCTTAGGTAGTCAAAGTTCTTAGCCAATTTTTAAAAACGGTAAGTTTTCAAAATTTTAACTTTAATTTTGAAAACCCAACTAAAAATATTAAATTAATAGATAAAAGTAACTTGGAAAGGAAAAAAAAAAATACAAAAACTAAATAATTACCCGATAAGATCTCAATTTTTGGATTTTGAAAATCACTTCTATCAATTTATTGGTTTTGTTATCTACTTCCATACATACAATCATTCATTAAATCATTTATTAAATTGGTCCCATCGGATTATTAAATTTATTTTTCCAATTTCTTCTCAATTGATCAAATGATTTGCTAAAAGAGTATAGCAATCTCCATGCTGTAGGAAGATTGCTACTGAGTCAAAACTATGAACAAATCAAAAAAGTCGTTTTTTTGGACTGTTCTAAAATCAATTACCCCTTTTCATTGTCATAACATGTTAAAATAATCATTGCCCTCCTTTATTCTCATTTTGTGCTATGAGTTTGTAAAATAGTGGCTTCAAACTCTTTAAGAATCTTCACTTTATTTGCACAATACTTCCAAAACAACACTCGAAGATTCTAACCCACATTCACAACGTTCAGTTTAAGTTCATTAGATCCATCTGGCAAGCAAAGCATGAATGTAAAGAAAAGAGAAGAAGAAGAAGATGATGAAGAAGAAGATATCATTTAAGTAAAAAATATATATATGTTACACAATCACTTACATCATTCCATTTAATCAAACCCCAATCAAAGGATTGATAATACAGAGTTCATTCCATATAAATTCATACAAGTTTACAATTCGCCTAATTGAACATCCTGTTCCTTCAATGGAACATAATCCCCATGATACACTTCCAAATGGTCAGATAATAAGGGCTTGTCAATATTTTGATGATGATATGATTTGCAAACGAAGTAAAGGATTGTTTGAGCAACAAGACCAAAGAGGAACACTTTGAACAGCAACAAGAAACAAAGAATTCCAAGAACAATTCTCAATCCATAGTACTTGGAACTTCCAAGCACAACCAAAGTTTGAAAAACCAACTGACCCCCAAGAAACAACACAGTAAAAGTAAAGAAAACACCACAAGAAAGCACCATCTTCCCCTTAATCAGTTCCTTACCCTTCAACATTGCTTGAATTCCATACACATCCTCCAAAACGGAGACAACACTCGCCAAATGCCACACAACGCTTATATACACAAACCCTACAACATATGAAACCGAAAGCCCAGAAATTACGAGAACCCCAATTCCACCGAATCCAAAAATTGCAGACCAAAGGACAATCAAAACCCCAAAAGCCATATTGTAAATCAAAACAATAACAAAATTCCATAAGAACGTAACCATCAGCCTTCTCCAAACCTTAGGAACAACGCCAATAACCTTGCTGAAGGTGATTTCCTTACCAGTGTAAACACAGGCGACGGTGTAAACGACGGCCGCCGAGGAAAGGAGAGCGAGGATTAGAAAGAAAGTGAAGTAAGCAGCTTTAAAGAGCCAGAAAGAGATCCACTCTGAAGTGATGATATCGGAGAGTTTGGTGTATTTGGATGAATTTTTAGGGATTGAATTGAGGGAATCTTCGTTTTTCAAGATCTTGAAGAAGAGAAGCTCGGTTACCTGGATGTGAGCTAAGAAGACGACGGTAAGTGGCAAGATTAGGGTTAGGGTAATCTTGCTGAAGATCTTCCTCCATGAGAGAACAATATTGAAGGATTCTGTGAAGATGCCGAAGAAGCCCAGAAATTGAAGGTCTTCTTGCTCTCTATCCATCTCTCTTTCTCTCTTGGGAAGAAGAAGAATCGAAATGAATTTTTGTGAAAAATCAATTTTGAATCTAATTTTCCTAAGATGTCAATGGTAAGTTTTGTTTGCTTTCAAACATTACACGTCATCTATTTGCTTATCTACTTTAATCCTATGGTTTTTTTACAAGAAAAAATTCCAAAGATATACCTATGATCCCGTTGTTTCAAATCATGAAGTATGATTGAATGTCATTGTTACAACATTACAAACACGTTAACTGTTTGTATTGTTAGAATTTAGAGAGCACGAGCACGAGCACGAGCACGAGCACGAGAACTTCACTTCTTCTTTTAGGTTTAGTTTGATAATCATTTAACTTTTAAAATAAAACATTTAAGCTTAGTTTCTTATTTATATGTTCAAATAATTTTTCTAATGTTTTTCTTTTAAATTTAAGGCCAATTTTAGAAAGGGGAAATTGAAAATGATAAAACTGTTAAAAATATTTACAAAATATAACAAAAATTTGAATTCTATCACCAACTCTCTACCTCTAAACTTTTATAAATACTTTAGTTAATAAGTGTGTTCATAATTTAAATTTATTGATTTTAATAGTTATTTTTAACATTTAAAATATAGTATAATTATTAAAAAAAAATGATGTAAAAGAAAATTGGATTAAAGTAAAGCATATTTCGGGTAGTGAAAAGTTAATATTTTAAGAATAGAATATTAGTTTTAATATGATGATCACTCCATGTTCTCAATTTGATCCATTTCGCCCTCTACGGTTTGGTTTCTAGAGAGAGAAAATGAGCGAGCAAGACAAATCCGCCGCCGTCGGTGTCGTCGTTCACCACCACCACGAATCCAATTCCCCCCATCCTCACTACGGAACCTTCCAAGGCGTCGCTAATTATCCTCCCGTCGGATTTTCCCACCCTACTCGCCTCCCTGGTGTCCCCGACTCCGACGATCCTTCTCAATATCAGCACTATGCTCACGGCTATCAAGCTGTACCCGGTAACCTCTTCTTTCTCATTTTTCCTCACTTGT
Source organism: Cucumis sativus (assembly GCF_000004075.3). NCBI lineage: Eukaryota > Viridiplantae > Streptophyta > Magnoliopsida > Cucurbitales > Cucurbitaceae > Cucumis > Cucumis sativus. Next base: position 23,044,573 of record NC_026658.2, read on the forward strand.
TAATCTGCTCTTACCTTCTACTTTTGCTTCTTTTGCCATTTCTTCGATCTTATGCTTTTCCGTTGACTTGAACTACTGATCCTTGTTGCTATGTCAAATGTCTTAAGTTGTACTCTACTAAAAGGTTGATCTAATCACTTGAATAACCTCGTTTCGTCCGAATTTGAAAATTATGATCTACTGAACTGCCAAACATGGATTAATCGTCATATATTCTGTTATCTGTAATTTCGTTTGGAATTTTACCTTCAGCTTTCTAGTTCCTGCTAGTACTAGTTTTTTTGTTGAGCTTGAGATTAGATCCTGCCTTCTCTTGTTCTGTAAATGTGTTTTATATTGGGGTCTGCTTGGATGTTTATAATTCAAAATTGAAAGAAATGAAAAAATAGAATAGAGTAGGAAGCCACTTCGAACTTATGATCATACTTAACAACGCTCACAATGAAGTATTGTAGTTTATCAGTGTTATTTACTTTGAAGCTTTTTGTTATGGCACTTTGGTAGGATTCTTAGTATATGTTTAGGAGTGATTTTGTAACAGTGAAAAATAACTTGTATCATGTTCAAGATCACTCTAAAACACGCTTTTAATTGTAATACTATGAAATTTTCCTTTAAAAGGTGTAAAATGAAATATTGAATTGATTTTGAGTTATTAAAAGTGTATTTCAATGTGATTCTCTTTTGACTATTGAAATTCTTGATTTTAGCATTCTGAAATGCGTATGCTCTATTTCCCTTTTGCATTTTGAGAAGAATATGGGTGAAAATAAATGCCATGGTTTTATATATTCATATTTAACCCTTTTTCTCTTTAAAATTTGTTGTTGCACTATAAAATTTTGTTTAGTTTCATTTTGTTGGCTGTAAATTTGTGTAAATTCTTCGAAAATATATACTCTCAGATTAGCTTAACGTATATCAGTACAAAGACAAAAGTTGTAGCTCAAATTTGCTTTTATTTATCTATTTTTGAATTCTTTTCCAGGATATGCTATTGTTGAAGGAAGACCAGTGAGAGAGCCACGCCTTCCTTGCTGTGGCATTGGCATCGGGTGGTTCCTGTAAGTAGCCATAATTTTTGGACTTTATCATCATTTACATTACATTAGCATTGCCATCATAAACAAGCCAGGTGATATCATTATTGCCACAATAAGAGGGCGGATAGAGGGGGTGAGTTGGTTATTATAATTAGTAGTCACTATAGCCTTTGAGTTATAATACTTTGTAGGTTATAACAGTTTGTGTTTGAAGTGTAGATTATTTTAGTTTGAGTGTGAAATAGTAAACATTGTAACAAAAAGAGAAAAATTGTATGTTATAATAGTTGAAAATAATAATTATTATAATTGGAGTTCCACACATGAAGTGTGGTATTATTATAATAGTCTACTCCACACACTTGGAGTTCGTAGCCCAAACACCTCTAAGCATTTTAAAATGTCACTGGTTATCTGGTCAGAAAGTTATCAATTCATCAGATGATGAGAATGCTACATGATATGAAAGCCCTAGGATTTGAAAATTAGGAATCCAATTGGTGAACCCCTAATATCAACTTCTAAAATCCCCAATTCAATTTCACAATAATCCAAGGGAATGAGTTAGATTTGAATCTCTCTTTGATCAAAGACCAAGAGATAAGGAGAACTAGTTCCTCACTCCAAGTTCGAACATCCTACAAGCAAGTTGATCAAACTTACCTGAATGTTCTTGGCATGCAAATTGAGTCAAAAATTGCAAAAGAATGGTGATCAGGCTCTATCACCTACCAGAGAATTTTTATTGATAGAAAATCCTAGATCTTCAAAATATGAAAAACTAACGTGCTGTATTTTGTTTCCATACTTTATACCCAACTTACTGCACTAAACAAAACATAAAAAGTCTATTTTACCCCTAACTCAAAGGAAGGAAATAAAACTCAAATAAACATATATGGGTCCAATAATAAAAGCCCAAAAATAAAGTATGTTTTTGCAAAATAAAATAAATTACAAAACTAAATTGGTTCGAACCTATATCCTCAACTGACTCCAATTGTTGCTTTTAGAATCTCCTCAATTGAGTTCACCTCCTTTTGAATGTGAGAATTCAATGCTGACTTTAGTTTCTTATTGGCTCTTAAACATGTAATTTGTCCTTGAGGTGACGCAAGGGACTCCTGATATATATCACTACAGCTTCCATCTTATGAACTAAAACTAATCAGCTTCTAGATTGGAATGATAGAATTGCTACTGTGTTATGCATTCTTTTCTTTATCTTGCTATTTAAAAATTTCCCAGATTTTTGTGTCTACATATGAGTTGACTGATAAAAAAGAATACTAACTGTGTTTTTCAGGTTTATTATTGGTTTCTTCCTTGCTGCTATCCCATGGTATGCTGGAGCAATTCTTATAATATGTGGCAGGGTTGACTACCGTGAGAAACCAGGATATGTTGCTTGCTCAATTGCTGTGAGTAACTTTTCATTATTATTTTAAACTTCTTCAGCTTCATGACGATGTTCTTATATCTCCAATATAGTTCTGCAATAGATTTCATCACAAGAACTGATTTTTCTGTTATATTTCTTTGCAACTTGCCAAAAGATATATTTGGTTAAAGCAGGAGGAGAGGCCTTCGGGAGTCGATGATTGTAATTTGTCAAAAACTAGACCTTGTCGTTCTTTTAGTTTTAGTATCTTGGGCAACGTTTGACAGTAAACAAAACTGATTTGTTACTTGTTTTTTTCTATAAAGATTTATTACTTGTTGAAAGGCTTTAGCTAAAAAAAATTGTTAGAAAATGAGTTAGTATATAAGTTATCCGGAATAAGTTCATTTATATTTTTTTTTTTCCTTTTATTCTCTTAAAACTGTTTATTTTCTCAACACTAAATGCCAGAAAATGATCCACGTAGGGGTTAGAGGCCTCTCAATTTTATTAGTAAACACTGTAGGATTTAATAATCTTCTTCACTCATTAACCAAGTTAGCCCGGTACCTCGTTGTTTGCCTGGCACTATTGCATTTTAGATTTCTGCGTTTGATGTTTTTATTATGAAAAAAATGCCCAGCTATTTATAAATTTCTTGATCCACCACTGTTGCAAGCTAATATTATTATGTTGCATGTCAGGCTGTTATTGCCACAGTTGCAATTATTTTCGGTGCGACAAGGGAAGCTGATGTCTGGTAACCAATCCTAAACTAAAAGTATTGTATATTTGCAAATATGTATGAACGACAGAGCCCATGAGCAAGCTTAGTTCCATTGAAACCTGAATCTGTGAGAGCCTATCACTACAAGAAATTACACTTTTCTCCATGGTTAACCCATTGGGAAAACTCCAAAAAGCTTCTGGAAAACTCCTCCCGACGCCACATTGGCCATTGCCACGATTGTCAGGAAAGATTTCCTCGGGAGAAGCTTAATTTCTTGTGGTGTATAGAGATATTGTTTAGTGGTTGTTTCCATGTTGTGCCCCTAAGAATTAGCTGTGCCATGCTGCAAAATCATGTTATTTGTTTTAAATCTACGATATGTGTTATGTGACTATTCATCTTAAACTCATGTGTAGAAACGTACTTATCCTTTGGTAAATATATTTATTTCTGCTTGTTTGGAATAAGCATTTGAACATCAAAACAGAAAACTGTTGCACCAATCAGATTTCATGTTCCTCTAGCGAGGTTGCTCAGCCTGATGGATAGTCTTCAAAGGTGAAGACATTTTCACACACCTCAGTCTAGGTAAGGTTGGAAGTTCTGTTTTTTGGTGTGCACTTTTTATTTGTTTTCCATCTTCCAATTAATTGAAATATAGGTAAACTCCATACCATCTATGAAATTGTTTCTTATTAAGGAAAACAATCAATAAATAATTGAAATACATATTTCCCCTTTATTTGAATTCTAAAGATCATGTCATTCTCCCTAGGTATTGGTTTTATACGGGAACATTTGTAAATATAATAATTAGATTAAAAATATTAGAATATATAACAACATTTTAAAAAATTACAAATATACCAAAAATCTATCCGTCATACACTTTTATCACATTGTTGATAGACTCTCATTGACTCTTATTGTTCCATTAGTAATAGACCCTGATTTATCATTGATAAACTATACAAGGTTGATAATAGATTTTGTTATATTTGTAATTATTTTTTTGTTGCAATGCTTACTATTTTCAACCCTCACTACTAAGCATTTTCAACCCTCGCTACTGCAACTTGGAGACTACGAGAATTGAGATTATATTAAATCTAACCTGAGTGCTTCGCGTAAGATAGTTTTGCCTGAGATAGTTTTATATAGAAATAGTGTTTCTTTAGTTTACTTTATTATATTATTATTGATTTTTATAATATTGTGTTGAAAAGTGAAGCTTTGGTTCTGACTAATTCTCTCTTGTTTATGAAGTATTTACAAAACGTGTGTAAATATTTTAGTAAATATTGGTTCTGTCTCAATATTTTAGTAAATAGTTTTATAAATAACAATATTTTGGTAATTAATCCTTTTAATTCTTGCATTTAGAAAAAAATATGATTGTTGAGCCACAGCATTAGAACTTTCACTAAAACACTTATCGAATCATCTACTTTTTGGGAGAAAATCTATTGTCTTTAAACCAAACTCAAAACTATTTTTAATTGCACAGAAATTGGTATTGTAATGACAATTAAATAATGAGGGATGTTATCATTGGTGCAAAATGTTCTTCTTTACTTCAATGTTATTGTTATTATTTAGTTTACCAATCAGTTTAAAATTTTCTTTTAGCAGCCAAATTATTTTTCATTCTCTTTTTTTTTTCTTTTCTTTTTCAAATCATAAATTCACATTTTCTTTTCCTAACACCTGCATCACTTAGAATTTTATCATGCTTCCTTCAAGAAAGGAATTTTAATTAGTTGAGTTTTATTTAGATGTTCGTTTTTTCTTGATAGAAATCCATCCCTAATGAGGCAAAGAAAATCCCCACATCTCCGTGGCTGCAGATTACATTATTTATCCCTTTAATTTATTATAATATATAAAATTAAATATTTATGACATTTTATTTTATTTTATTTTATTTAAAAAGTGTAAAATGAGAAGATTCCTAGTGAATTAAGTAAATATATTTAATTGAAAAGTTTGTCAAAATATTATATTTTTCTAAAGAGATTACATGGCAGATTTTCCTGAACAACTCACATGTGATACATCCAATAATTGTTGATATGATGAACCTAAAAAGGAAAAAACCAATTGTGTATTCTCACTTAGGTTGCTTACGTATAGACTTTATATATAAAACACAAAGAACCAGAATGGATCAAACACAAACGAACATAATATCAATCCTACCTTAAGGTTTGAACCAATCTTTAGTGACTAAGTAAGTTGTGTCACCCCCTCCAAAACCCTCCGAGAGAAAAATATTTATTCTTGAGGCATCGATCTTTAAGGCCACAACTCCCTCTATATGTTTGAAGGAGGGATTGGTTCTGGAGAGAATATACTTGGATGTTTGGCTCTCGATCAACTTTCAAGACTTATGTTTTGTTCCTTCGTGGTTTGATTATATATTATAAATAGCTCATCATATATGGTTTCAAAGCTACCAACTTTTCAACGATAGTGCTTTTTTTTTCTTTTTTATAAAATCGTAACTTTAAATGTTAATCAATACTTCCACCTAAAAAAAGTAATAAATAAAATGTGCTCCTTAGCGCACAGTAAAAATAAACAAAAGAGAGAAAACAAGACATTGGGTTTTCACTCATAGGTATATCCCCAAATAAATTTCACTCATAGATTTACAATGTATAGTATAGTTATATGGGTTTTGTTTAAGAGGCCACAGATTCAAATTATGGTTTTCTAAATTATGTAAACTTTATTGAAGAATGTACTTTTTTCCAGCACTGTCTTCCAGTAATATTCAAATGCCCATTATTGGTTTGAGAAGGCAAAGTCATATTTTGCAACCTCCTTTGTCAAAATAGAATTTCTAAGTTGATGTGATGTTTGGTGATATTATTCAAAAGCACATGCATCTCTACCCATGAAAGACTCAGAGAAGCCACGTGGTAGGACTTTACAAGTGTTTCTCCATTCTATAATATGAATAACCACAAACAAATCAAACAAAACCATACAAAAAAAACAATCCCAATTACGAGATAACACTCTATCAAACCTTTTTACCACTCTCCAACCAAAGAATAAAAGAAATTTTAAGTAGAGTTAATACACTGTTTTTAAATAAACAAAACATTCGTAAACTTCTTAAAGCTTGGAGTCATCTACCTTTCTACGACCATCTTGGAAGATAGCAGAGAGAAGTATTATTTCACATACTTCAGTGACAGTGTGCACAAACTTTTTTTAATAAAAAAGACAAGTTATTATTATTTTAATATATGGTGACATGATTTGCAAAGTTTGTGGGATTATAAATAGGAGAGACAAGTTTAAGTTAGAGAACTCACTCCCCAAAGATTGTTGTTCTGTTCAGTTTGAGAACTAAAAATGGCATATGTTTTAGATATGATTTCAACTTGGTTAATAGTAGTAATCGTGGTTTTATTATCATCATCCTTATTATTATTGGGATGGAAATTAGTTGATTGGATTTGGTTCCGCCCGAAGAAACTAGAGAAGCTTTTAAGACAGCAAGGATTCACCGGAAATTCTTACCGGATTCTCCACGGCGACTTGAAGGAGAGAGCTGCCATGAGAGATCAAGCAATCTCCAAGCCTATGAACTTCTCCAATTACATTGCTCCACGTGTCATTCCCTCTGTTCATCACACCATCCAACATTATGGTAACACATTATCCCAATCTTTATCTTTCTATTGTTTTGTTCTCCTTTAATATAAGATCTAGAGATAAATAAATTAAGTTGAATCATGATTTTCTATGTGTGCTAAGATCGAGATAGTTAAGGTCCCATTTGCTAAAATTATATGGATAAATTCTGTTTTTTTTTCCTGGTAGATTTATATGGTTGGTTGCTAAAAAATCACTTGTCAATTTCTTGAGGTAAAACTTACAAAATTGTACATAATTTATTTATATTGCACTCCTTAAATACAAAAGTGACATATGGTTATAAAATGAAATGAGAGATTTTGTGGAGATAGGAAATAAAAGGTGATTAGGGATGAAAACAAAGAAGTCACTCTGCTGCCCATTGAATGACAATCACTTGCTCAAGTTTACCATCTCAGAATTCAATTTCAACTCACTAACAAAACAAAAAAAACCTAATATTTTACTTTTGAAGTGTTGTTTATTTTCTCATAGTTGTATTCCCTGTGAAGTCCAGTGCTTATGTTGAATGATTTATTCAACACCCAATATGCTTCTGTTGGTTAAAGTCACATATAATTTTGGAATATATGCAGGCAAGAATTCATTCATGTGGATTGGCCCCATGCCAAGAGTACACATCATGGACCCTGAACAACTTAAAACTGTGTTCTCATTGATCAATGATTACCAAAAGCCAACTGCTAGTTTGAATCCCCTTGCCAAGTTGCTCGCTGATGGACTTCTAAATCATGAAGGACAGAAATGGGTCAAACACAGAAAGATAATTAATCCTGCATTTCATTTAGAAAAGCTTAAGGTATCATCTTTCTCTTCCATATCACTTTTCAACTATTTTAAAATTAACTTTCACAAACAAATATAACAAGCTAGTTGTCTATCCAAATCTTATATATGAGAGCAACATGAATACTTGGAATCATATTTGTACAATGAATAAAGCACATACTTATTTGAACAAGATATAAACATATAAGCTTATAATTGTTACTTTTACCTTTGAGTATCTTCGTTTCCTTATTTACTTTTTAGGGACTGTCTTCAAAATCCAAAGCAACCTTTGAAAAAAAAAAAAGAATGGTTAAGATTTGTTCTTGGTTTTTGGAATTGGGTATGAATTCAATGAAACAAGAAATATAAAAAAGGTGATCAAAACTTGTTCTTGGTTTTAAGAAATAGTTCTTTAGTAACTATTTATGTTTCTAGAACTCATTGAACGTTGTCAAACAATACATATAATTTCAAGATCTTCATATATCATACTCTTTTGTAAAATCTGTTGAAATATAACCAGTGATCATACATATCTTTACAATGGTTGTTAGGATATGGTACCAGCATTCTATCACAGTTGTGACGAGATGATTAGCAAATGGGAAAGCATGGTTTCAGTAGAGGGATTTTGTGAGTTAGATGTAATGCCTTACCTACAAAATATGACTGCTGATGTGATTTCTCGAACTGCATTTGGAAGTAGCTATGAGAAAGGAAAAAAGATCTTTAAGCTTCAAACTGAACTAGGTGAGATGGTGATGCAATCTACCTTAGGGATTTATATTCCAGGATGGAGGTAAAAACCTAATTCATCTACAACATTATTATATAGATCTATGGTGAAAGATTTCATATATCATGATTTCTATTTTGTGCAGATTTCTACCCACAAAGTCAAATAATAAAATGAAAGTGATAAGTAAAGAGATATCAACTTTGATCATGGATATTATAAATGAAAGGGAAACGTCTATGAAGTCAGGTGAAGCTATACAAACTGACCTACTAAGCATTCTCATGGAATCCAATTTGAACGAAATTAAACAACATGGAAACAATAAAGACATTGGAATGAGCATAGAAGATGTTATTGATGAATGCAAACTATTCTATATCGCTGGCCAAGAAACTACAGCTACATTACTGACTTGGACGATGGTATTGTTGAGTTCATACTCAGAATGGCAAGAACGAGCAAGAGCAGAGGTATTTGAGATCTTTGGCAACAAGAAACCAGATTATGATGGTTTAAGTCGACTAAAAGTTGTGAGTGTGATGATATTCTTCTACATTTACTTTATTTTTTTTCTACTTTCCTCATATTAATTTTACCTCGTATATGTTAAATGCCCATCTTCTTATACAAAGCAATCACATTAGAGTTTTGGAGGTAAGAGTAGTCTAGATAGGTTTCTAGTTCTAATCTTAATTAAACTGAACCAAGCCTATTGCCTTTGGATTGTGTAAGTTGAAAGGATTTGGCTATTTGATAAACTTGACACCTAAGAAGTGTGATCATTTTCTTTCGAACTAGCATGCTCATGAGTGTTAGACACGATGGTTCGTATCATACACTTGTTACTGCAATATATGTTTTAGAAACTAGGTTATACAAAGTAATAGGTCCAACAATTGTTAGATATGCATTGAACAATTGTTGAGCATATACACTAAATACACATATATGACAAAAATAATAAAATTTGATAGTGAAATATAAATACATCAAACTTATTTCTTTAAGCATATAAATGCATACAGTAGTAAAGACTTCCTAAAGCTTTAGCTAAATCAGTGACTGAGCATAGTTCAGTCAGATCAGCGACAAATAAATCAATGTTGAATTTCTTTCTCGCTTAATAATGATATTTATATATTTTTTTAAGAATAAATGTGTCCTTGTCATCTGTTTGTGTCATAAATTAAAAAAAGTGGCGTGTCACCGTATAGTTGTCGTGTCATATCTATATCTTGTATTTGTATTTTTTTCTTAGTCTTGACACTTTAACAAGTGACTTTTGAAAGGATCTATTTCCTAAAAATATATATATTAACTAACAGATGGCAAATGACTTTTGCAATGACTCAGGTAACTATGATATTGAACGAGGTTCTCAGATTATACCCTCCGGTGAGTATGTTTGGTCGTTTAGTTAAAAAAGAAACAAAGCTTGGAAAGTTGACTTTACCAGCAGGAGTTATGTTGGGCTTACCAGTTGTTCTTATGCAATGTGATCCTGAGTTATGGGGAGAAGATGCACATGAATTTAAACCAGAAAGATTTTCTGAGGGAGTTTCTAAAGCAGCAAAAAATCCAGGTGCTTTTGTACCATTTGGTTGGGGTCCTCGAATATGCATAGGACTAAACTTCGCCATGATTGAAGCAAAAATGACATTATCAATGATTCTACAGCGCTTCTCGCTTGAGCTTTCGTCATCGTATACACATGCTCCCATTGCTGCCATAACAACACAACCTCAACATGGAGCTCATATCATACTACACAAATTGGAATTAGTTACTTAAACTAAGTATTAGGTTGCACATTATCAAAAAGCTAAGGAAGTTCTGTGCTTCTGTGCTTTGACTATATATAACTTCAAATCCTTTTGAGAAAAATGTACCCACGAATGTTCTCAACTAAATACCCTTTTCATTGCTCACCAGCTCTCCTAAATAAACAGTTTTAAGGGCAATGACATCCCCTTCCATTTTCTGCTTGAGGTGATATTAGTGGTTGTAATTGTACCATTTATGTTTAAAATTTATAAAACGAACGAATCCACTGTTAGCCTGAACTTGAAGGGTAAGTCCATACACTAAAAATAATTTATGTTCCAGCTGATTCAAAATAGTCAAATTTATGCACTACAACTTTTGAAAACTGACCTTTCTCATTGTCATTTTATCAAACACTTCATCTGCAATGTGTTCATCATCAGCATTCTTGTTAACTTCAACCACAAAATGTACCACAAGACAAAGAAATAATGTTCAAGAAAAGGTATAATAATATAATTTCAAATCCTTTGAGAAAACCAAGGATGTGTGTAACTACGCCTACATCACTTGTTTGAAGTATGGTTTAGGCATTAGAAGTTCATATGCAAAAATAGATCTCTTGTTTTGTACTCTTCTTTCAGACAATAAATAAAATTTGGATTTAAATATAAGATCTTTCTGCAAATTACCAATCAATCCAAAAGCTTAAATAAATTTAATTAATCATATATCATCAAACACGTAGAAATCACGTTTGATATGAACATGGACAATAAAGTTGAAAAGATAGCATGATTCACATCAGGAGTAACAACTTAGGACTGAAATAGACTATGAGAAATTGGCGTGTCCATGCCACGTTCCAAGTGACCAAATTGGCGTGTCCAATGGCACCCCTCTATCTCATCTCTACTCATCCAAATCTATAAATTAAAAGGGCAAGAAAATTAAAATCCAGAATCAATTTTTCTAATGTTAAATTTATTTTGTATCATTTAGTAGGATTTTTAGAGTATGTTAAAGACATTATTTTTTCTTTTAAAAAAAAACACTATTAATTACATAATTGTATATATTCAGTTGATTATGTATTTTAGAAGTAAAAATACTTTTTGATATTTCACATACGTTAAAAATTAAGGTAAGGTTTTTGAATTGAGTTGATGAAGAGCATTCCAAAATGATATTTTTCAAAAATACTATAATTAAAATATTTTTCATTTTAAAACCAATACTATAATGTATATTTCAACAATTAAAATAATTGATTTATGGTCCACATGTAATTATGACAAATTGACTTCCTTCCCTCTAATTTCAATGAATTTTTCTTGAACCTCAAGAAAATATTAAAAGAATATCTATTTTTTTTAATCTTTTTATAAAGAAAAGTCTAAAAAATATATCTTGGAGCTCAAGATGAACTATTTTTGTAATCTTGTAAAGGTCTTTTGGTCAATTTTCCCCTTTTAAATTGCTTTATTTTTATTTTAGTTGAGTTTGAATATTGCAATCATCTTATTTGGAATATTTAAATCAATAATCTATTAGTATATAAACAAGTAAAATAGAACTAACGTTATTTTAAAAAAGATTATACGTTGATTTTGTTATACTAAAAATAATTCTAAAATTTTCTATTTAAATTATAGTTGTACATCGATATTTTTTTAGTATAATATATATAAAAAATACCATTTAAAATGAAAAAGAGTTGAAAAGATCTATATAAATCATAGATAGAAAGTAAACTTTTGGTATATATTTTGTTTAGTAAGTTTAACTTAGCTCATTGTCTCAGACTTTAAAACTAACCCTTTATATTTTCATTTCAAAGAAATAAATAAATACCAATTATTAATGGGTTGGGTTAAAATTAGATTCAAATTCAACATTTAGGGCCGTTTGGGAAGGAAAAGAAAGGAAATACTTGTTTGGCTTAGGGATTAAGGAGGGAAAATACTACCCTTAATCCATCTTATTTATTCTCTTTTTTCTCATTTATTACCCATTTAATCCTCTCATTTTTCAATATAATTTTTCTCTTTTTTCTTTATTCTCTTTTCTCATTTATTTATTTTTCTGTGCAAATTAATCTTTTTATTTATTCTCTTTTTTAAACAAATTAATCACCATCTCTTATTCTTCGTTCTATTTGTGCCAAATGAATCAGTCATCTTGTATAGTATGTTGCTTATAATTTTCGTGAAGAAAAAAATTAATAAATGAAAGAAAAAATAAAAACAACAAAATACAATTTTTTTATTGTAAGTATCGATGATACAAACTTAAAATACAAATTTCTTTTTGTATTCTATTTACGGTACAATTTGAAAAAATATATTTTACATAAATGAAAAAAATAATACAATTTGTTTGTATCGTCTATTGTTTGTATGATCCGACTTTTTTTTTTTATACAAAATCAATTTAAAAATTAATACATATTTGTTGTGTATTGCGATGTGTGTTGGGGTTACAGCAGAAATGAAGTATAAACATTATTTTAATACAACTTTTCGTCGTTTTGGAAAATAGTACGAACAAAATAAATAAGTTCAAACAAATGCAAATATATATATGTATATATATATACAATTTTTGTTTGTATGTGGTTTACGAAAAACATTTCATAAACATTTCTTACACACTAAAAAAAGATGTAATTCAATTTCTTTTTCACATGGGGTTGCGGTAGAAAAAAAAACAAATAGTTGCCATAAATTTTTTAAAAAAGAGCATAATTTTAATGTATTGGATTTACGGATCAAATTGAACTATAAATTGAAGACAAATGAAAAATTAAATAATACAATTTCTGTGTGAATTGAATTTACTATATAAATTTCGTAAACATATTTTACACAACAAAAAAAATAAATTAATACACATTATTCTATGTACTTGATTTAATGTTAAAAAAGAAAGAAAAAACTATGGTACAAATGAGACAAAAAAATCTTTACTTTTCAAAGTATATTAGGTATACGTTGTAAGTAAAAAAATATTTATATAAAATAAAAAAAAGTACAATTTTTTTTGTGAACGCATAGATTACGATACAACCTAACTAAAATAATGAATTTGAATATAATTTTTTGTTGTAGAGGTTTTACCGTATGAAAAATTTACACAAATGCAAAAAATATTAGCACATTTTTCATTTTGTATTGGGTTCGTGAAAAAAAAAACAATAATTTCATTTTAAGAAAAAAGTAATTATATATATATCATATTGGAGTTAATGTACAAATAAAAAAAATTACACAAATGAAAAAAATACAATTTTTTTTGTCATAATCCTTACCCCAAATGATCATTCTCCCAAACAAGAATTATAATAATCCCTTCACTTAATCATTCCTCCAAATAAGGATTATAAATAATCGATCCTTTCACTTAATCCTCCCCAAGCAAGAATTATAATAATCATTTCCACCTCTTAATCTTTTTTTAATTCCTTTTTTTTCTATTGCTTTCCTCCCCAAATTTGAGTGAAGTGTATATTAAAATATAATAACAAAATGATTTGGATTGAAGCAAGTCAAATTGCTTTTTTCCTCACTCATATGGGTTTAGAAAAGAAAGAGAATTGACCAACATTTAATGCTTTTTCTCCACAAGATAAAGGAAATAGGAACAAACTAGGAAAAAGCAACCATCAACATTATTGAGTAGAAATTTCAACCATGATGGGTACCCTTCAAATTGGATCCTTATCATCTAATATCTTCCGTCCTATATCATCTTTTGATCTTAAATATATATTTTATATTGGTAGAGTTATATTTATATATATTCTTTTTAATTAAAAATGATACATTAAGTTGTTTAACTTTACGTATATTTAAGTGGTTGGTCACTACAAAGTCACATATTAATTGAATTAACAAATAAATAATATTTCCTTATCAAGGAAAAGACTAAAAGAGAAAAAGAAATAAGTAAAAAACACCAACACAAGCCAATAATTTATTTTTTGTCCACTCATCATATAAAAAACATCCACATCATCTTTTGACGTTAAAGCCATGGTTTCAAAACTTTATAAATTATTTATGATAGGTTTAGATTGATAAGAAAAAAAATGACTTATTTTAGTATTAAACACTTCAACATTTCAATCAAATGCATATTTAGAACTAATCATATTTGATTCTATATATTTATGATAAGTAATAATAATTAAGTATATATCAAATTGGAAGAGTTTGAAATTTTTTTGTTATATTTGTCTTTTTTTTCTTTGTTATATATGCTAATATTTTAAATTTAATGGTTATATTTACTTCATCCTATTATTTAAAAAAATATTTTACCAAATTATTAAATTAAAAAGAAACATTTTTAATATATATATATTTTTTTAATTTTCCAATAATGATAATATCCATTAAAATGAAAAAGAGAAAGATTGTAAGGTTATAAATAGAAGAGAGAAGTTAGAGAAGTGAATGCCCCAAAGTTATTGTCTGTTTAATAAACACAATTTTGAGAACTCTGAGTTTCTTTGTTTACAAAGATGTGGTATGTTCCTGATACGGTTTCAACTCCCACAGTAATGATAATTAGTTTTGTTTTAGTGTTATTATTGTTATTGGGATGGAAATTAGCTGATTGGATTTGGTTTCGGCCGAAGAAATTAGAGAAGCTTTTAAGGCAGCAAGGATTCGCCGGGAATTCATACCGGATTCTCCACGGCGACTTGAAGGAGAGTGCGGCCATGAGAGAGGAAGCAATGTCCAAGCCCATGAAGTTCTCCAATCATATTGCTCCACGTGTCATTCCTTCTGTTCATCAAACCATCCAGCATTATGGTAACACTTTATCCCAAACTTCCTTTCTTATTTTTCTTATTTTTTTTCAGTAATAAAGGAAAATTGTCAAAAATTTACCCTCAGTAAAAATATCCAAAAATCAAGTGATTTTGTTCGATTTTGTTCTATATGGGTAAATAATTTGTCAATTTTCTTTTTCTATTTTTGAAAAAAAATTAATAATAGAATACACTAAAGTCAGTTTATTGGGAAAATTTTTAGTTTTAGAAAACTGGGTATGAAATGCCTATGATGCCCTTACATGCTTCCTCCCACCTCACCTTTTTCTCTCATTTTTTTCCCTCTAATTTCTTTCTAACTTACTTTTCGTACTAATAAAATTGATTTTAAAATATCAAAAGTATTTTTCATCATTTTATTTAGTCTTTAAAATCAATTTTAAATCTCATAAAATCAATTTTCATAAATTTGTTTGTCTACGAATTGATTTTACAAAATTAGTTCTACTTATTTTTTTTTTTCTTTTCAAAATACTCCAACTATCACTCTTAAACGATAAGTACCGTAATCATATAATTTTTTTTAATTTTTTTTAAATATTGTAAAATAAATTTAAATATAAAAAAATAGCAAAATATCACTTCAAATTGAGTTAAAAAAATTTAAAACATAATTTTTTTTCTTTTTTAAATATACTAAACAAGGAGCTTTTTTTCGGGAAGAGCTCGCTTCCAGAAAATTTCTTTCGAGATTTTCCACCTCCACCCAAGTAAAATTGAAGGGGAATTAATTTTCGTGATAATACATGAATGAAACGAGAGCACAAAATACTTAAAATTTTTGGTTAAAGTATTCTTTATTTTATTTTACGTTTGTGTTTTCATAGTTAATTCATTAAAGTTACCAATAGTTTTGAAAGTAAAATTTAAAGGACTATTTTGTTTGATTGGGAGTGTAGGGAAGAATTCATTCATGTGGATTGGGACAGTGCCAAGAGTGCACATAATGGATCCTGAGCAACTCAAAACTGTGTTCTCATTCATCAATGATTTCCAAAGGCCAACTATGAATCCTCTTCTCAAGTTGTTTACAAATGGTCTTTTCAGTCATGAAGGACAAAAATGGGTCAAACATAGAAAGATTATAAGCCCTGCATTTCATTTAAAGAAGCTTAAGGTATCTCTATCTTTTTCTTTCTCTCCCTATATGTATATATATACATATCTCATTTTTAAACTATTTTATCATAATCTTACTAGCTATGACCAACATACTCTTACATTGCCCTATATATAGGATATGATACCCGAATTCTATCATAGTTGTAACGAGATGGTTAGCAAGTGGGAAAGCATGGTCTCTGAAGAGGGATCTTGTGAGTTAGATGTAATGCCTTATCTCCAAAATATGGCTTCTGATGTGATTTCTCGAACTGCATTTGGGAGTAGCTATGAAAAAGGAAAAAAGATCTTCGAGCTTCAATCTAAATTAGGTGCCTTTGCAATTCAATCTAGCTTAGGGATATATATTCCAGGATGGAGGTAAAACTTAACCCATCTACAACATTATGATACATCTATAGACTATGGTGAAAGATTGTATATCATGAATTATGTTTTGTGCAGGTTTCTACCCACGAAGTCAAATAATAAAATGAAAGAGATAAGTAAAGAGATATCAACTTTGATATTGGGTGTTATGAATGAAAAGGAAAAGTCTATGAAGGCAGGTGAAGCTATACAAACTGATCTACTAAGCATTCTCATAGAATCCAATTTGAATGAAATTAAAGAACATGGAAACAACAAAGGCATGGGATTGAGCATACAAGATGTTATTGATGAATGCAAGCTTTTCTATATTACTGGTCAAGAAACTACAGCAACATTACTAATTTGGACGATGGTATTGTTGAGTTCATATTCAGAATGGCAGGAGCGAGCAAGAAAAGAGGTATTTGAGATCTTTGGCAACAAGAAACCAGATTATGATGGTTTAAGTCGGCTAAAAGTTGTAAGTGTGATTATATTCTCCAACATTTACTTTCTATTTATTTATTTTTTCCATTTTAATTTCATCTCATTTGTGAAATTTAAATGTCAACCCTATGAATCAAAACAATCCCATGAGATAGTTTTGAATATATGAATATTCAACAAAGGTTTCTTAGCTTAATCTCAATCAAGTGTATTAACTTTGGATTTTGTAAATTGAAACTATAAAGGTCATTTGATAAAGTACTTGGCATATAAGAAGCACAAACAATTTGATTTGGCTAGCATGTTTATGTGTGTCAAGCACTTATGGTCATTTTTTGACATGATTCAAACACTTGTTAGTGCAATAGATGTGTGATAGAAACTAGGTGTACAAAGTCAAGTAGGTATAACATTTATTAAATTTAATAGTTGTTGAGTGTACTAAAATAGACAATATATGACCAGAATAATAAATTTTAATAGCAAAATACATCAAACTAATTTTTCTAGGTTTTGTAAAAGTGATATGCCACTAAATGGATATCGTGTCATATTTATATCTTGTATTTGTATATGTGTTTCTTTGCTAGATAGCATGTTGGCAAGGAGTGAGTACATCGTCTTTGACGTGTGGCTTTTGGGAATGTATCCTAAAAGGTTATGTATTAGCTAATAAATGATAAGTGACTTTTGCTATGGCACAGGTGACTATGATCTTCAATGAGGTTCTCAGGTTATACCCACCTGTGAGTATGTATGCTCGTACTGTGAATAAAGAAACAAAACTTGGAAATTTGACTTTACCAGCAGGAGTGATGTTGAGTTTACCAATTATTCTTATCCAAACTGATCGTGAGTTATGGGGACAAGATGCACATGAATTTAATCCAAATAGATTTTCAGAAGGTGTTTCTAAAGCAACAAAAAATCCATGTGCTTATGTACCATTTGGTTGGGGTCCTAGAATATGCATAGGACTAAACTTTGCCATGATTGAAGCAAAAATGGCATTATCAATGATCCTACAACGCTTCTCATTTCAGCTTTCTCCATCATACACACACACTCCTATTGCAGGTTTAACAACACAACCTCAACATGGAGCTCATATCATACTACACAAACTCTAGCTACCTTCTTAAACTATGTACTAACTTGCACAATTATCATAGTTAAGAATAGGAATGTTTGCTATTTTTGCTTGTAATTTCCAATACTTTGCGAAAAAGTTAGCTACACATGTTCTAGATATATTTTCCTTTCAACTAAATTCTCTTTTTCATTTTTCACTAGCTCTTAAATAAACAATTTTCAAGATAATAGCATCTACTCCTTTTTCAGCTCGGGATGATTAATTAATCCTTGTAATTGTACCATTTTTGTCTAATATGAAGAAAAAATCTCAATAGTCATAAATAATTAGTTCATTATTCAACATGGTGAAGTTTACGCCCTGAAACTGACCTTTTTTTTTTTTGCTCATAGTTATTTTTCTGCAATGAGCTTCTCAGCAACATTCTACTAAACTTCTACCATAAAAAAAACATACAACACAACAAACAAATATTCCAAATGAGATTATGAAACTATACCCACAAACTGTAATACTCATTACATATAAATTCAAGAAGAGGGTGTAATTCTTGGAAACAACGTGTAACTACAACTACATTATTAATTTGGACTAAGTCTTTTTTATTGAGCTCATACTTGCAAAAGCAAACAAGAATAGAGGTCATGGAAGTCTTTGTACACTACTACAAAACTGGTTTTACTTGACACTTAAAACCGGACAATGTTCTTATTATATTCAGTAGGCTTTTTATAATATGATCCCTTACGTAGATGTCCTAGTTAATATGAGTAATGCAATACCTTTTCAATCAGATTCATAAAAGACAACACATTTGCAATGTCGTATAGCCGCCTTACGTTAGTTGTATATAATAAAAGATGTAATTATCAAGCATTTCCCCGTTCACATTCTAAAATTAATATCAAAGTTCAAGATTTCTTACTTCTCATTATTAATGAATTGTAGTCATCTCCTAATAAAAGCTTAGCAACTTTGTCAAGGGAAATCATATTCACCTATAAACCCAATTTCTATTAGTTAACGGAAATCGCAAAGAGGCTCATCAACAAACAGTAAACGATAAGGTGGTTCAATTTTTCACTCACATGACTGCAGATAAATAGCTTAACAATTTCCAAATTTTGTCTGCAGATACTAATAGAAAGTGTAAGGGAATCTCATTGTGGGGGGCTACCCAATTTTATCTAGCACAACAAACATAAAAGTTGGAAATTGAACTACAACCATACAAAATGTTGTCCAAAGACAGTTGCAGTTGAGGTCTGGCTGCCAGTTGGATTGGAAAATCTTTCATCCTCATCTTCATCATATCCAAGACCTAAATGTGACCAAATGCAGGACAAGGAATGGTCAAATTCCAACCCATATACATGCAACAAATGGGAAGAAATGAGGAAATTTGAACTAAAAAAGGAAAAATAAACTGGCTTACTTTTGCATAATAGTTACCATCAGATGCCCAGCAATTCTCCCTCAATCCCTCTTCCTATCAAATAATTCAAAACAAATTACGCCATTTCCATAACCCCAAATGGAGAAAACAGCTGAAATGAAATCAGTCCCAACTTTATTTCTCCCTAGGAAATTTATACCGTAAATAAGAAAGATAAGTTTATAAATAATCCAATTTGACCACAGTAAATAAGGAAGATAAGTAGGACCTAAACTTAATTTTTGTGTATAATTGAATTAGTCACATTTAAGCTATGTAGACAGACCATACCCACAAGGCAACCAAGTCTAACCCTAACGAGATCCACAAACCAACAAGTACAAATACTGGTTGCTATTTGCTTGAATATTGTATACAACCAAAATGTATAGAACACAATGACACCTTGGCAATGAATTATTAAATAATTAAGACATTACAAATATATAATTGCCTCTTAAAAAAACAAAAAATTAATCACCTTTATTAGTAAAAAAAAAATGTAATTAAGCTAATCAAAGAATAATTCCAAACACACCACTGTCCCTTTTCTTTATACTAAAAAACAGAATCTAATTATACAAAAATTCAATATTAATCAAAGTCTAAATTATTAAAATTACAAAGGAGCACAAAAGTCCCTAAGTTTTATTTATATATTACAGCAAATAATAGTCAATACATCTCTATATAGTTGAAGAAACTAGAACACAAGACAAAAAACAAAAAACAGAGCATCAATGAAAGAACTTAAAAACAAAAATCAAAATTCAATATCTTCATTTCCATCTAGGATAATGATTCTCCTTCTTGCTGTTCTTAAAAGCGCAGCATCAAAATGGAGTAAACAATGATGAGAAACACAAGTATAACAATATTAGTGATCGCCACCTTCTTCCAGTTCCTCTTCAAATTATCCAACACTCCACCTCAACAAAGCCATTAACTGTCAATCTTAATACAAAGAACAACCACTTCACCAAAAATTGAAGATGCATCTTCACCAACACCTAAGATAATTTACAGAAAAAGAATCGACTTATCCTCAAGGAAAAGAAATATTAGTGAACAAATAAACTGTCAGCGGTAGTAAAAAGAAAAGAAATAGCTTAATAACATTCAATGTACCTGGTAAAAAAATTATACACACAACTAAAGTATCATGGGAGACAACTGTACAAATATAATCTACTCAAACTTGAAACAAATCAATTCAATCTGAGTGTTCATTTCCTACAACGTGGATATCAGTATATACCTAATACACAAAGTTCTTAGTAAGCGCACCACAACAAAGGATCTAGAGATAATGTTGTTGTAATTTATGTCCTAAAACTCTTGTAAATATAATTCATTAACCGTTTTAATAAAATGTTATTAATGTAATAATTGTTATTAATTATGTTATTAGTTTTGTTTTAATGACTCAAATTCAATAAATTAATATTCTAAGCTGTATAATGAGTTTTGAACATATTTAGAGACATACAATGATCAATGTTCGAGATCAGCTTAAAGGATTTACAGTATAGAGATAAGGATGAGTACCTTATCCTGGTAACACAATGGATATGACGATTTGTATGGGTGAGAGTCGTCAAATCGCCGACTTAATAAGCTTATCATTTTGGGGACAAGACCGAGTGGGGAGCTGGGAACATAATTACACAAGATAGAATTCACTCATTCCCTATTTTAAGGTAAGTAAATGGGTGTTCCCTTAAATGATGTCTCCAGGTCTTGAACAAAGAACCCTACCCTCTCTATGGAACAAGAGAAATTTTTGTTTATTGGTAGAACCATAAACAAGTTGTTCATTGGAGAAACACTAATATTTAAGGATTAGAGGTAACCTAGGGGTAAAACAGTAAATTGACACAGCTGGTGTTATGAACACTCGTGAAGGACTAACTTATTGTTATTGGTCTATATCCGTGGACACAAAAATATATCTAAAGTGAGAAGAAAACAATTTTCTTTAACTTAAACCAACAAAATTCATTAAGAAAAAATCTCTCAAATATCTTTAAACATTTTCCTTTCCAATTGGTTTCTACAAACCAATCTCGTCCCAGATGATAGGAAGGTCTCCGACGGGTGGTGTCCCTAGTGATTTGTAGATAGAGAGACGTCATCGAAAGTAAGTTCTATGAATCTTTTAATTTAAAGGCATGCTTAGTTTTTATTTAGAATTTTGATTCTAAAATTTTGTCAATGTACTGCTATTTTAACATTCTCAAATTAGTTTGGGAAACGGTTCTTTAAATTCTTCTGTTACGTAGGGTTTTTATCCCTTCAATATATATGTCAATATAAGTCTTCTTATTTTGTTGAAAAAATACGAAAACACCTAAAAAAAATATGGATTCTTGATTTTCTTGATGGGTAAAGTTTTCTTAGTTTCGTTGATGGCCCACAAACATCAAGAAAACTATTTCTTGATGGATAATAAACATCAAGAATAACATATTAATTAGTTGATTAACAATGCCCATCAGATTAATTAGGTTTTCTTGATGGATGAGGCCCATCAATGAATGAATTTTCTTGATTTGCAATGGCCATCATCGAAAAAAAATAATATATTTGTTTTGGATTTCTTGATGGGTTTAGAATTTTCTTGATGAATCTAGGATTTCTTGATGCACAAAAACAAAAAACAGATCATCAACAAGGTCCATTAAGAAAAATGATATCTTAATGGACATCGTAACCAGTGGTGTTCATTCTATTTTCTAATATTTTGTCTATTCGTTGGTCTACATACTTAATTTGGGTGATTTTCATAAGGATAACACAGGAATGAAAGATGAATTAGGATTGGAAAATGCTCAAAAAAAATGGTCTTTCTTTAATGTCAACCATGTATGAATGTACCCATTTCTTGTTTACTCCTCTCACTCCTCATTCCATCCTCTTATTTCTTACTCACGTTCCTCGTCAACATAGCATTAAACCACTTTTGAATTTTCTTTTCCATAGTTGATTCTAACAGAAAGAGGAGAAGAAAAAAAAAGTGAAAACGAAAAAGACAGGAAGATATGTTAGAGTCTAAGGATGATAGCTATTAGATTCAAAGTATTAACATAAATGGTAACATTTTGCAAAAAAATATTACAAATATAACAAAATATGTTAGAGTCTAAAAGTCTATCAACAACTTTGATATATTTGCAATTTTTAAAAGTGTTATTATACATTTCATAATTATCTCTAAAATTGCTACATGAACACTATTATATGTGTGATGTCGATCGATCGGTGAGTCTAAAATCTCATTGTACCTACTCTTATAGAATAAATAGTCAAATTTTGCATGTGTCAAAACTGATACTGATGACACCCATTTGGTTGGTTTTAGTAAACCAGAACGAATTTTGGGCCCACCCATGTTTGAGAGTTAGGTTGTATATAATTGAGTTGAATTGGATTAATGATATTTGTTGCATTTATTTATGACCTAAATTGTTTTTGTATTAGTTATCTTTGTTTACTTAACCTTTTACATAACTATTAATTATCCATTATGCTTATAATATACATATAGCCACGTGTCACCTTTCCTCACATCCAACTTCTATGTCATATCTTGACTATGTAATCCACGTCATGGTTATCAAATTGTTTATAAATAGAGACATTTAGTGAGTTTTGAAGAATACACATATCGGTGAAATGTCCAAAGAAACGAAAGAAAGTGGACTTTGTGGAGATTTTAGTTTGAGATTTTCTAATTTCTAACATTTCTTTAATTTTTATTTTCTTTCTTTATTTTATTTAGATTTTTTTTTAAAAAAAGTAAATTTTATAAAATAATTAACAGTTATAACAAATTCTATGCTGATAGTCGTTGATATGCTATATTAGTAGAATCCAAAAATTTACTAACTTATGTATATTTTATTTTATTTTATTATTTTTAAAAATGTTTCATTTATTTTAATATTATATATTTTCAATTTTTGTATTTTGGCTATGCCTTATTTTTACACAAGAAACTATTGCTTAAATGAAACTACCATATATATTTGCTTTCATATGAATTTTAGAAGCAAAAGTAGTATTTGATATTTCATATTATGTTGAAAAAATAAGAATAGGTTTTCAATAATTTAGTTGACGAAGACCCCACCAAAATGATATTTTTCAAAAATACTATTAACCGTCAAAATATCAATGTGTGGACTATATAATATATCTTTCAATAATTCAATTAATGATTGTCCTATCTAATTACGACGAATTACAAAGGTTACGTAAATGACATGACTACTTCCTTCTATCAATTTTTCTTGGACCTCAAGAATAAACATATATATAATATATAGACTTTCTTTTTTGTTTTTGAAAAAATCTAAATTTGTATCTATTTCAACAAGTATAGAACAATAATATTCTTGGACTTCAAGTAAACTATTTTTGTGACTTATTACGTGGAATTGATTTAAGAAAAAAAATACTTTTGTTTCCATTTTTTAAATTAAATATTTTAAAATATATTCCAAACACACTTTTAATAATAATCATTGCTGAAAAAAAATGTACCTAAGCTCTCTATAATTTATTATTGATTGAAAGCATGGTGTTGAAGGTTTGAACCTACATTTTAAGTATCTAAAAACATATTTTTTCTTTTTGTTTTTTTCTATAGTATTAACAAATAAAAGAAAAGTAATGAACATCATTTAAACTTCAGAGACAAAATATAAAATATATATCAGTAGTAGGTTCAGATTGGCTTCTAAATCAACTTAGTACATTCAAAAAGTCATAAAATTATTATAATTTAAGTAGTCAAATCATTGTTCGAATTTAGTGATGATTTAATTTAAGATTTTATAAATATCTGGAAATAAAAAATGTCTAGAAAATATGCATGATGTATGAAAATAAAAAAAAAAATGATTATGTTTGGTTGTCGTGAAAAGTGCTATGGAAATTTTATAAAAAAAAATGTGTTCTGTATTTTATTGTTAAAAGTTGAGTAATTAAGTAATTAATAATTAAAATTAACCAAAAATCAAAGTAATTGTCCAATTAATATATTTTAATGAAAGTGTTACTAATTAATAAATTGTGGATGAAAATGTTATTAACTTTTCCTAAGAGTAATTAATGTCTGTTATTTTTGTTGTTGTTGGACATAAATAAATGATATTTTATCTAAATTGTTTGATTCCTTAAAAAAAAAACCTGACAAATTGTATGCAATAATAAAGTATTAAATCATCCAAATTTAATTTTCAATAATTTGATTCTAAAGTTTATGTCACTGAATTTTCAAATTCAATCAGTTAGGGTAATTATTTTCTACGCATGGTAGCCGTTTTTCCTTTTTAAAAAACTCTTAATTTTTATTATATATATATAGTGATAAAAATTGCAAAGATTTTGGAGTTATAAATAGAAGAATAGAAACGTTAGAGAACTCTATACCCAATCTTATTGTTTCTTCAATTATTGAGATTTCAAAGATGTGGTATGCTCCCGATACAATAATAAGTATTGTTTTAGTGTTATTATTATTATTGGGATGGAAATTAGCTGATTGGATTTGGTTCCGCCCCAAGAAATTAGAGAAGCTTTTAAGACAGCAAGGATTCGCCGGAAATTCTTACCGGATTCTCCACGGCGACTTGAAGGAGAGAGCCGCCATGAGAGAAGAAGCAATGTCCAAGCCCATGAACTTCTCCAACCATATTGCTCCACGTGTCATTCCCTCTATCTATCATACCATCCAACGTTATGGTAACACTTTTATTCCCTATTTTTCCTTCTCATATATCCTTTTCTTCTTCTTCTTCAAATAAGATTTCAAAGAAATAAATTAAAATTAGGGTTTCATTTGGTATTGAAGAGCTGTGTTTTATATGATTACATTTCTATTTACTGTTTGAAAATTAATTTATTACTTCTATCCATTTTCAATCAATGTTTTACAAAAGTAATGCAAATTTTTAAAGACTAAAACTGCTCTAGTCTTTTCCTTTTCAGAATTTACTTATTTTTACTTCACAAAAATGAAAACCATGGTATGCAATTGGGAGGCTTAATTTAATTTCTATCTTAAAAGAATGTAAAAAAAAAACAATTTGTATGCTCTCATGGAAGTAACATATATACTATGTATTTGCTGAAAATATTGAGTCACTAGTTAGTTTATCGATTTATTTAGGAAAGAAATCTTATTAAATTGTAACACTAAATTCTAAAATAGAGATTAAATAATTACAAATTTTAAAGAATAGTAACTAAATTTTTCTATAGTAAAGATCAGGGACTATGGATTAAATCGTGATAAAATAAAGTATAAAAACTAAATTGCTATATTATTGTATAAGAACTAAGTTATGTACTGGGATTTTAATATATTCAGCAGCCAACCTATATTTACATACATAGTTTAACAGAATAAAATATAGATAGGATAGAAAAATAGAAAATTTATTGTAATGGGAAGAAGTATTGTTCAAAATAGTAACATGTATCGCTTTAGTAAAATGGTGCCTAAAATGGATTATCATCAACTCCCAATATGTTGATTTTAAACTGTGCAGGCAAGAATTCATTTATGTGGCTTGGTCCCATACCAAGAGTGCACATAATGGACCCTGAACAACTCAAAACTGTGTTCTCATTCTACAATGATTTCCAAAAGCCAACTATGAATCCCTTTACCAAGTTGCTTGTACAAGGAATTGTAAATCTTGATGGAGAAAAATGGGTCAAACACAGAAAGATAATCAACCCTGCATTTCATTTAGAAAAGCTCAAGGTATCTATAGCTTTTTCTAAAAGTGAAAGAGATGACTATTTCAGTTTTTTTTTTCTTTCAAAATACACTTTTATTATTATCTATAGTTCCTAAGAAACAAGAAATGCAATAAGAAAACGAAAAAAAGTTATCAAACGAAGTACCTAATTCTAAGTTCTCACACATACCTTTACATTGGCTCGTAGGATATGGTACCAGCATTCTATCACAGTTGTAACGAGATGGTTAGCAAGTGGGAAAGCATGGTCTCTAAAGAGGGATCTTGTGAGTTAGATGTAATGCCTTATCTAAAAAATATGGCTTCTGATGTGATTTCTCGGACTGCATTTGGGAGCAGCTATGAGAAAGGAAAAAAGATCTTCAAGCTTCAAACTGAACTAACTAATTTTGTGATTCAAACTACCTTAGGGATATATATTCCTGGATGGAGGTAAAAACACTATTTATATCCAACATGATTGTATATACATCTATTGTGAAATAATTCATGTCATGATTATTATTTTTTGTGCAGATTTCTACCCACAAAGTTAAACAGAAAAATGAAAGAGATAAGCAAAGAGATAACAACTTTGATATTGGGTATTATGGATGAAAGAGAAAAGTCTATGAAAGCAGGTGAAGCAATACAAACTGATCTATTAAGCATTCTCATGGAATCCAATATGAATGAAATTAAACAACATGGAAACAAAAAAGACATTGGAATGAGCATAGAAGATGTTATTGAAGAATGCAAGCTTTTCTATATTGCTGGCCAAGAAACTACAGCAACATTACTAGTCTGGACGATGATATTGTTGAGTTCATACTCAGAATGGCAAGAGCGTGCAAGAGCAGAAGTCTTTGAGATCTTTGGTAACAAGCAACCAAATTATGATGGTTTAAATAGACTAAAAGTTGTAAGTGTGATATCATTCTCCAACGTTTACTCTCTATTAATCTTTTTTTTTTCATTTTGATTTCATCTCATATGTGAAATTTAAATGCCCATCTTCTAGTATAAAACAATCACATGAGCAAGTTTTGGAGGTATGAGTGAATATTCTTGGAATGTTTTCTAACTAAATCTCAATCAAGCTTATTGTCTTTAGAAGTTGAAGAGTATAAAGGCTACGTGATAATTAAACTTGACATCTAAGAAGCACAAACATTTTAATTTAACTAGGGTGTTTGTGTGTCAGACACTTAAGACACTCTAATAGGTTTCAAACACCTTGTTAGTATAATAGATTTATGTTAGAAAACTAGTTGTACAGTGTCAAACAAGTCCAACATTTATTTATATGCAACCAATGATGATTGGTATACTAAATAATTTATAAGCATATAAATGAAGGACTTCTTTGACCTTGAAGTTTTTTTCTTGTATAAAACTGGATTAAACATGTCCTTATAATGCCCATGTCCTCATTTATAACAGTGGCCACTATGTGGTCTCGTGTCGTGTCATATTCATATATTGTATTTGTATATGTGTTTCTTAGCAAGATAAGTTGTAAAAGAGTGACACATTGGCATGTGACTTTTGAGAATAATGTGTCCTAAAAAGGTATGTACATGACAAGTGGCTTTTGCAATGGTGCAGGTAACTATGATCTTCAATGAGGTCCTCAGGTTATACCCACCAGGGAGTCTGTTTGTTCGCATTGTTAGGAAAGAAACAAGACTTGGAAATTTGACTTTACCAGGAGGAGTAATGTTAGGCTTACCAATTGTTCTTATCCAACGTGACCCTGAGTTATGGGGAGAAGATGCACATGAATTCAATCCAGAGAGATTTTCTGGAGGAGTTTCTAAAGCAACAAAAAATCCAAGTGCTTTTATACCATTTGGATGGGGTCCTAGAATATGCATAGGACAAACCTTTGCTATGATTGAAGCAAAAATGGCATTATCAATGATTCTACAACGTTTCTCATTTGAGCTTTCGCCATCGTACACACACTCTCCCATTGCCAGTTTAACAACACAACCTCAACATGGAGCTCATATCATACTACACAAACTCTAGCTACCCTCTTAAAATATATATTATTAGCTTGCAAATTATAAAAAGGCTAGGAAAGTACTCTGCTGCTTTGTCTATGTATAATTTCAAATCCTTTGTGAAAAAGATACCTACACAAGGAATTGATATCCTTTCAACTAGACACCTTTTCACTGCTACCCAGCACCTAAATAATAAACAGTTTTCAGGCTTGGGATGTGATTAATGCTTGTTATTGCACCATTTTCTACTAATATTCACAAACTTTTCACCATTTGAAAGGAAACTCAATATCCCTAGTCAAATTTATGCACTACAACTTTTGAAAACTAACCTTTCTTTCTCATTAGTCCCCCTCAACAGCATTCTACCATAAAATATTCCATACATAAAACAAAATGATCAAAATGAGATGATGAGACTGTAAACACCAATTGTAATACCCAAACACAGAAATTCAAGAAGAGAAGTCTGTAATTCTTGGAAACATCTAACTAAAATAACATTATTAGTTCAGACTATAGTTTTGTTTGATTAGAGTTCATACAAAAGTACATAAATAAAAATGGTCAAAATCTAAATGGTTGCGTTGCATATATAAATGACAACACAACATGACATAGAGGTAACTAAGATTTGTAAATGAGATAATTCTTAGACCAATGGATCAAGTCGTGCAAAATGAAACAAAACTTAACCAACTATTTTACCTAAACTGATTGGGATTTATGGGGTGAGGGGCACATGAGTTTACCAAAAAAAATTAGATAAAAGTTTAGTGATAATAATCACTAATACTTCTAACTATAAATATTTAAAAATGGAGTGATTGATAATTAAAATTAACCAAAAAATTAGAAAAGGTAACTGAATAATAAATTACAAACTCTAAATAGAAAATTTTGAGACCAATCACAAATTGTCACATCATTTACTAAATTAATGATGAAAAATACAAATATTTAAATTTGAAACTAATTAAAAAATTGACAGGTGTCCTAAATTAAAATTGAAAACATAAATGAGTCAATTCTAATGATGTCACATGTTTTCATTATGACCGTTGGATCAAGTTAATTATTTTGGTTCAATTAAATATTATGTACTTGAGCTAAGTTCAAATGAGCCCAAAAGTAAGCTTAATTTAGCTCGAATACTAAATATGACCCATATCCATATTCATGTGGTTAAGTCCATAGGTCTAGTCCATAGACCAACTAGACTCAACCCATAAAGTTCATCAAAGAACTCTATAAAAAGAGGAGTTCTCCTCATTTGTAAGAAGTTGATCACCCTTGAAGATTGAAGCTATTTTGAAGATACAAGATATCTTCCAAGACTCCAACTTCAACAAGCTCTCTTCCAATACTCCAAAGAATTTACCCAAGAGCTAGAAGACTCCCTAGCTTCTGAAGTCGACCGACCTCGAAGATTAAAGCTCATTTGAAGATACAAGATCTCTCTTCCAACACTCCAACTTCCCTCGAAGATTAAAGCTCCTTTGAGTTTTCTTCTAAGACTCCAACTTCTCCAACTTCAAGAACATCACGTGCTTTGCTTCCTCCAAATCAAGCGTAGACGTTCAATCGAGAGAGAATCAAATGATCAAATTCTAGCAATCGAACCACATCGCATCAAATCAACAAAACTATAACATCAACTTAAGTTCAACTCCACAAATCAAATTTCTTCAAAAATCTTGTGCGAACAAATTGGCATGTCCAGTAAGACCTCTCTATTTCTCATCTCTCTCTCGCATCAAATCAACACAAGCACAACATCAACTCAAGTTCAACTCCACGAATCAAATTTCTTCGAAAATCTCGTGCGAACAAATCTACATACCTAAACCCATGGACTCAACCACATGGATTTTGGTCATATTTAGCATTTGGGCTCAAGTAATCTTATTTTTGGGCTCAATTGAACTTAGCCCAAGTAAACAATATTTAATTGAATCAAAACAATTAACTTAATCTAACGGTTAGGATGAAAACATGTGACATCATCATAATTGGCCAATTTATGTTTTCAATTTTAATTTGGGACGCATGTCAATTTTTTTAATCAGTCTCAAATTCAATTATTTCTACTTTTCATCGTTAATTTAGTAAATGATGTGACAATTTGCGATTGGTCTAAAAATTTCCTATTCAACCGCTGAAAATGGAACGAAGCATGAGCTTTCCACACCGATGACCAATGCCCATTGCCCGTTCTTCTTTTTACCAAATAGGCCATTAATAATAAAAATATCTTTTTAACTTTTCTCATAAGATAAAGAAAAGTGAACAAATTAAAAAAAACACACAACAATCAAAATTAAACTGGAATTTCTTCTATGATGGATAAATCTTCAAACCAAATTGTTTGTGTGTTTAATCTTTAAACACATTAAATTAAGTAAGCTCATGTACAACAAAATTAAAGACACTCCTAACAAAGGAAGTAGTCTAATGCAATACAACGAGAATGAATCTCACTATAATAATATCCTTAGACACAACGAGGAATGATGAATAAAATTTTGTAGTTTTACAACGATGATTGATGACATATTTGTTAAAAGTATATGCATCTACAAAAGAGAAAACACAACGTCCAAGAGACGAATACAAATTTTGTCCAACTTTCACTTCTGTGTTCGAAATATTATTTTAATTTTCAATTTTATGTTAAGTTAGTCTCTCATATATCTCTCCTTCCAAAAAAACAAAAGTAATTTATATATTTTGGAAGTTTAAACCAATTTCCATCTATGGGAATTGAAATTAAACAGTATGCCGGCACACATTCATTTTTCTTTCTTTTCAATAAAAACAAAAATGATGGTGAGGATTACAATGCAACATAACAACTCTTTTTAGTTCAACAACATACCAATTATTGTTTCACTTCAATCTATTCTTTTTCTTTTTGACAACACATCAATTGTTTTTTACAACATTACGAAAGTATCATTCAAATATAAATTACTGATCAATTCTTACTTTATATATATATATATATATATTATATAGAAAAAAAGAGTCAAGTATTATTTTCTATGGCACAAATGTTTTTCTTTTTAAATAATTCTTTATTTTTATAATCATTAAATTGTATATATATATATATATATTATTGTGATAAGAATTGCATAGATTGTGGGGTTGTAAATGGAGAAGAGAGAAGAGAAGTAAGAGAACTGAAAACCCCAAAGTTCAGTTAATTGAGATTTACAAAGATGTCGTATGTTGTAGATACGATTTCAAATCGCATAGTAATGATAATCAGTTTCGTTTTATTGTTAGTATTATTAATATTGGGATGGAAAATAGTTGATTGGATTTGGTTCCGCCCGAAGAAACTAGAGAAGCTTTTAAGACGGCAAGGATTCACCGGAAATTCATACCGGATTCTCCACGGCGACTTGAAGGAGAGTGCCGCCATGAGAAAGGAAGCAATGTCCAAGCCCATGAACTTCTCCAATCATATTGCTCCACGTGTCATTCCCTCTGTCTATCATACCATCCAAATTTATGGTAAACACTTTATCCCCAACATTTCCTTCTCATCCTTTTCTTCTTCTTCAAATAAGATTTAAAGAAATAAATAAAAATTAGGGTTTGATTTATTTTATTACATTTTTGTTTTGTGTTTGAAAATTAATTTTATAAACTTTTATTATTTCATCTCTATTTTCAATCAATCCTTTACAAAACCATGTAAATTTTTAAACACTAAAACTACCCTACTTTTTTTCCTTCTTAGAATAATTTACTTATTTTTACTTGAGAAAAATTAAAACGTGTAAGCAAATGGAAGGCTTAATTTAATTTAATTTAATTTAATTTAATTTTGTTTTTTTAAAAGAAAATTAAAACAATAAAACACATATTCCAAGTAACAATTTGAATATTTGGAAAGATATAATTTCAATTTTATAACAATTTAGTCATAATTGAAATCTATCTTCAACTTTTATTATTTTATGAGGTATAATATACTATGTATTTGGTAAAAATACCTTGTCACTTATTAGTTTTTCGGCTTATTAATGAAAGAAATTTTATTCAATTGTAACACTAAATTCTAGTATAGAATTTAAATAATTACAAATTTTATAGGATAATAACTAAATTTTTATATAGGAACTAAATTGCTATATTGTTGTAATAGCTCCAAGAAGTAAAAGTATATATATCAATGGTCCTCGAAGTTATGTTTACTGAATTTCTACACAAATTAGGATTCTAATATATTCAGCAGTCAACCTAATATATACATAGTTTAACAGATTAAAATAGAGATCATTGGATAAAAAAATTGAAAAATTATTTTAAAGGGTAGAAGTGTTCAAAATATTTTACATCTATCACTTCAGTAAAACTATGCCTAAAATGGATTATCAAGTCCCAATATATATGTTGATTTTGAACTGTGCAGGCAAGAATTCATTTATGTGGCTTGGTCCCATGCCAAGAGTGCACATAATGGACCCTGAACAAATCAAAACTGTGTTCTCATTCATCAATGATTTTCAAAAGCCAACTATGAATCCCCTTACCAGGTTGCTCGTACAAGGAATTGCAAATCTTGAAGGAGAAAAATGGGCCAAACACAGAAAGATAATCAACCCTGCATTTCATTTAGAAAAGCTTAAGGTATCTATATCTTTTTGTAAGAGTGAGAGAGATTACTATTTCTACTTCTTCTCTTCGGGTTTGATAACCATTTTGGTTTTTTTTTTCAAAATACATTTTTATTATTATCTCTACTTCCTAAGAAACAAGAAATATAATAGAAAGCGAAAAAAGTTATCAAACGAAGCACAAAATTTCAAGTTCTCACGCATACGTTTACGTTGGCTTGTAGGATATGGTACCAGCATTCTATCACAGTTGTAACGAGATGGTTAGCAAGTGGGAAAGTATGGTCTCTAGAGAGGGATCATGTGAGTTAGATGTAATGCCTTGTCTTAAAAATATGGCTTCTGATGTGATTTCTCGAACTGCATTTGGGAGTAGCTATGAGAAAGGAAAAAAGATCTTCAAGCTTCAAACTGAACTAGGTAATTTGGTGATTCAAGCTAGCTTAGGGATATATATTCCAGGATGGAGGTAAAAACACTATCCATCTACAACATGATTATATATACATCTATTGTGAAAGAATTCATATCATGATTAATATTTTTTGTGCAGTTTTCTACCCACAAAGTCGAACAGGAAAATGAAAGAAATAAGTAAAGAGATAACAACTTTGATATTGGGTATTATGAATGAAAGGGAAAAGTCTATGAATGCAGGCGAAGCAATACAAACTGATCTGTTAAGCATTCTCATGGAATCCAATATGAATGAAATTAAACAACATGGAAACAATAAGGACATTGGAATGAGCATAGAAGAAGTTATTGAAGAATGCAAGCTTTTCTATATTGCTGGCCAAGAAACTACAGCAACGTTACTAGTCTGGACGATGGTATTGTTGAGTTCGTACTCAGAATGGCAAGAGCGTGCAAGAGCAGAAGTCTTTGAGATCTTTGGTAACAAGAAACCAAATTATGATGGTTTAAATAGACTAAAAGTTGTAAGTGTGATAACTTTCTCCAACATTTACTCTCTATTAATCTATTTTTCTTATTAATCTATTTTTCTCATTTTGATTTCATCTCATATGTGAAATTTAAATGCCCATCTTCTAATATAAAACAATCACATAAGCAAATCTTGGAGGTATGAGTAAATATTCATGAAATGTCTTCTAACTAAATCTCAATCAAGCTTATTGCCTCTAGATATCATGGAAGTTGAAAAAAAGATAAAGGCTACATGATAAACTTGACATCTAAAAAGCACAAACATTTTAATTTGACTTAAGGTAGACATGTGTAAAATTCTATTCAACGTGTCTTCATAATGTTCATTATATAACAGTGACCCCTCTATTCATATATTGTATTTGTATCTATGTTTCTTAGCAAGACAAGTTGTAAGAGAGTGCATGACACATTGACATGTGACTTTTGGGAATGTGTCCTAAAATTATATGTACATGACAAGTGGCTTTTGCAATGGTGCAGGTAACTATGATCTTCAATGAAGTCCTCAGGTTATATCCACCAGTGAGTATATTTGGTCGCATTGTTAGGAAAGAAACAAAACTTGGAAATTTAACTTTACCAAAAGGAGTAATGTTAGGCTTACCAATTGTTCTTATCCAACGTGACCCTGAATTATGGGGAGAAGATGCACATGAATTCAACCCAGAGAGATTTTCTGAAGGAGTTTCTAAAGCAACAAAAAATCCATGTGCTTTTATACCATTTGGATGGGGCCCTAGGATATGCATAGGACTAAACTTCACCATGATTGAAGCAAAAATGACATTGTCAATGATTCTACAACGCTTCTCATTTGAGCTTTCCCCATCATATACACACAGTCCTAGTGCAAGTTTAACAACACAGCCTCAACATGGAGCTCACATCATACTACACAAACTGTAATAATTACCTTCTTAAACTATGTATTAGCTTGCACAATTATCATAATTAAGACTAGGAATGTTCTCTGCTTTGCTTATAACTTCTAATATATCATTTGAGAAAATTTTAGTTACACATGTTCTTTATATTTTCCTTTCAACTAAATTTTCTTTTTCATTACTCACTGGCTCGTAAATAAACAGTTTTCAAGTTAATGGCATCTACATTTTTTTCAACTTGGGATGATTAATCCTTATAATTGTACCATTTTTTGTTTAATGTGAAGGAAAAATCTCATCAGTCATAAATAATAAGTTCGTTATTCAAAATAGTGAAATTCACGCATTGAAAACTAACTTTTTTTTTTCTCAACGTCATTTTTTCAAATGGTTTGTATGCAATGAATTTCTCAGCAGCATTCTATCTAACCTTCAACCATAAAAATATACAACACAACAAAGGTTCAAAATGAGATTTTGAAACTCTACCCACCAAATGTAATACTCATTGCATATGAAACTCTACCCACCAATTCAAGAAGAGGCTGTAATTCTTGGAAACAACATGCAACTACAACTACATTATATTTGGTAAGAGCAAACAAGAATAGAGATCATGGAAGTCTTTGTAACTAGTGGCACTTACTCTAGTTTCTAACGTTTTAATCTATTCAAGTCCACGTACTTAATTTGGCTGATTTTCATAAAGATAACACACATAAATGGAAGATAAATTAGGATTTGAAAATGCTCAAAAAAGTATATTCTTTAACGTTTTAAAAGTGATTATATACTTCAATACTATCCCTAAAATTGCTACAAACCTAAATAAATAATATTCACCACACCACAATTATGATAGGATTAAACTCATGGTCTATGAAATAAATATGTTGAAAGTGGGTTAAGGAACACAATTAGGTACGACTTATTAATAATTCTATTAAGTTTCTGTTTTCCTTTCTTTGAATTTATGCTAATGGTTTGATTCTATGTTACTGGAGCATGAAGTTTGATAAACAAAATGATTAAGTATTGAATAGGTACACTGTGGAAACAAAAACAAAAATAAGAAACCATCAAAATGACACAATTTAAGGAAACATAAACCCAACAAATAACCAACCCAGAAAATTAGTACATTTCAATAGATCAAATGCTAAAAGTAGCTTTATACTACTCTAACCTTCTTCAAATGCTATCAAGAAAAGAACATAAGGGACAAAACAACTTCTTCTTTGATGCCCTAAACATAAGTTCTCTACAAATAAAAATAAATTTACATTACATTATATCAATAGAGAAAGAAAACCTCCCAATCAACAAAAAAGAAAAAAAAAAACAATCAAAACGTATAAATAAAAATCTCTACATCTCATGAGCTTAAGAAAAAGTATCAAGTAAATTATAAGCAGAAAGTTAGAATGAAATCAATACCAATCCAGCCCTAAACAACATCCCTGCAAAAGTTGAATGAAAGAGATTTTTGCTTAATACTTATTATATTTTCTTGTTTCCAAATATGTTTAGTCAAAACTCAGAAATCACCATGATTTTTCTAGTAATTAGAGGGAGTTTCTCAAAACAAAGCTAGAAAAAGCAACAACTTCCATGGAAATTTGAAAGGGAGCATTGGATTGGAAGAGATATTCTATTATCTAGTGAAAGCATAGGAATCAAGATATTCTACACACATATATGATGTTGTTATTGTGGATAGTATAAATGGGTGTAAAAGGAGTATAACTCTCAAACTTAATTCTTTGATTATCACGATTCCATCTCTGTTTGGTCTCTGGATCTCATCGTCGGCTAACTCATCACCTTCAGCCATGGGTTCTTCATCCAAATTTGTTTCTTTTCACGCTGAATTTTATATTTTATATTTGGTTCTTCAGCCATGGGTTCTTCATACATCCTGTGGATTAGCACGCCCTCACTTACTGTGTTCATATATTATTTCTGATCTTGTTTCTATTAGGAAGTTAGTTGTGGACTTTTGAAACTTTGTTTGGGCAGTTGTGTGTGGCTAAATTTCTTAGATGGAGAAACATGAAGTTGCTCGTCTCATCAGCACCATTCTTGATGGAACAAATTATATTATTTGGACCCACCAAATGAGGAGTTTTTTGATAGGTCGAAAGTTATGGAGTTTCTTGCCCATCAAGGTACTCTAATTCAACGCTCATGTCCTCACACATCTCAGCAAAATAGAAGAGTTGAACGCAAACATCGTCACATTCTTGACTCTGTTCGCGCTCAGCTTCTATCTGCTGCTTATCCAAAAAAATTCTGGGGCGAGGTTGCCCTCACCTCTGTCTATATCTTTAATCGTCTTTCTTCAAAAGTCACTCACAATGTTTCCCCATTTGAACGACTATACGGTACTTCCCCCTCTTACTTCAATCTCAAGATTTTTTGTTGTGCATGTTTCGTATTATTACATCCTCATGAACATACCAAACTTGAACCACGTGCACGTCTATGTTGCTTCTTGGGTTATGGTACTGAACATAAAGGATTTCGTTGTTGGGACCTCATCTCTCAACGATTACGTATATCTCGTCACGTTACCTTTTGGGAACATCCTCTGTTTTCTAGTCTCTCTTCATTCCATGAATTTCTTTCAAGTCCTCACCCATTCTTCATCGATCCTTCTATTGACCTCTTTCCCACACTTGACTCGCCGTCTGACACTACATCACATTGTGGGTAAAATGAAAGCATTTGAAGTTAATATACTGTACAAATACAAATAATAGAAATAATGGTTGAGATTCACCGGTGAGATCAGCGATGCAAGGGGTGTTGGGTGGTGGCGTCGGCTGAAGGAGAGAAATAGGAGGATTTCTGGCGTGTTGTTCCCGACGTGCGTGAGAGAGGGAGAGAGATGGTTAGCGGAGGGGAGGAAAAATCGAGAATGAGGGGTGACGCGTGGATCTTCCATAAAGAAGAAGAAAAAAAGAAGAAGAGAAGAAGAAGAAGAAGATGAGGAGGTAGGGGAAGGGAAAAATCTTATTTTAATAAACTTTTGATTTAAAATGAATTTTATTTTAATAAATTAAATAAATTATTTTTTGTATCTTTTATGACACCAAATAACTGTCACGAAAAGTGAAATACGAAAAACTTCGTCTTTTCCCCCTAAAAACTCGAATTTTTAGCTTTCATGACAGTTTTTTTTTTCTCCTTTCAATTTGGGATGTATACAACTGTCATAGTAGGTAGTTTTTCTTGTAGTGGTTGTATATATATAATTGAGTTGAATTGGATTAATGATATTTGTTGCATTTATTTATGAACTAA
Organism: Cucumis sativus; assembly: GCF_000004075.3. Lineage (NCBI taxonomy): Eukaryota > Viridiplantae > Streptophyta > Magnoliopsida > Cucurbitales > Cucurbitaceae > Cucumis > Cucumis sativus. The sequence continues at coordinate 23,082,503 of NC_026658.2, forward strand.
AAAAATTGTATTGGGTATTTTTGTTTGCTTAACTATTTATGTAACTATTCATTATCCATTATGCTTAATACCCGTATAGTCATGTGTCACACTCCTTCAAAACACATGACATGTAATTTACTCCATACTTACCAAATTGTTTATAGATAGTGGTATTTGGTAAATTTTGAAGAATACACGTATCCGTGAAATGTCCAAAGAAACAGAATGTAGAATTTGTGGAGATTTTGAGATTTTCTAATTTCTAAGATTTCTTTAATTTTTATTTATTTAGTTCATTTATTTATTTTAATATTATATTTTCTCAATTTTTGTGTTCCAGTTGTTTCTTATTTAAATACAACAAAAATAGATATATTAGAATTGAAATTGCTTAAATAAAACTATAATATGTATTTGCTTTAATATGAATTTTAGAAGTAAAAGTATTATTTGATATTTGATGTTGTTAAAAAAATAAGATTAGGTTTTCAATTTAGTTGTCGAAAATCATACCAATATGAGCTTAGTTCAACTGGCACATGCATCTTCTTGTGGACAAGAGGTCCCGAATTCAAATCCTCATCCCAGCATTTATTATAATACATTTGTAAAAAAGAAAATGATATCTTTCAATAATTCAATTAATGATTGTCCTATGTAATTTTGACGAATTCAAAAGGTTACGTAAATGTAATTTTATTTTAAATTAATGATTGTCCTATATAATTAATGATTGTCCTATATTAGAGTTATGTGTAATATACATATAGCCATGTGTCATTGAAGAAGTTGAGAGTCCCACATATGAAAAACTAAGGAGACTCATATTCTATATAACATAGATATGTTAGATTCATATTCCATATAACATAGATGAGTTACTTCTTTTAAGTGACTACGTAATCTACCGTTATTTTGTAAGTTTTGAAGAATACAGATATGGGTGAAATGTAAAAAAAGAAAATGGAAGAATTTCCTAATTCAAAGTTTTCTTTTAATTTTTATTTTCTTTCTTTATTATTATTTATTTATTTATTTATTTTAATATTTTATTTTTTCAACTTTCCTATTTATTGCGCCTTATTTTTACCCCAAGAAACTATTGCTTAAATAAAACTACCATATATATTTGCTTTAATATGAATTTTAGAAGGAAAAGTAGTATTTGATATTTCATATTATGTTAAAATACTATAACTATCCAAATATTAATGGGGTGGACAATAATAATATATCTTTCAATAGTTCAATTAATCATTGTAATTATGACAAATTAAAAAGTTTACGTAAAAGATAATGAATACTTTAATGACAAATTAAAAAGTTTACGTAAATGATAATGAACACTTAAATGACAAATTAAAAAGTCTACTTAAACGATAATGAACACTTCAATCAATTTTTCTTCCACCTCAACAATAAATATATATATTTCAACTCACCAATATCTTACTGTTAATTTTGCATATGCTCATTTTAAATAGTTGTAAAAAATTTATTTGTTTTTCTTTTAAACTGACTTAATTTCTAAATTAGATATTTTAGAATGTATTCCATACACATTTGTAATAATAATCATTTTGAAAGAAGTTGTACTTAGGCTATATAACTTTAAAGTAAGGTGTTAAAAGATTAATACATGTTTTTCTTTTCTTTTTGTTTTTTATAGTTTAACAAATAAAATAAAAGTAACGAAGATCATTTCAACTTAAACAAACAAAATATATATCAATAATTGTTTAGTTAGGTTGAGATTTGGCTTTTAAATCAACTAATTAGTATATTAGAAAAGCAATAAAATTATTATAATTTAAGTTCATATTTAGGAGATGATTTAACTTAAGGTTTTATAAATATATGAGAATAAAAAATGTGTTTGTATTTAATTTATGACATTAAGAATCAAATATAGATTATTTGATAAATAAATAATAAATATGAATCTAATATATTGATAAAAGTTGAGTAATTAAGAACCACTAATAGTTTTAACTATAATTATTCAAAAATCAAATAATTAATAATCAAAATTAACCAAATATCAAATGTCCAAAAAACAAAGTAATTATCCAATTAATATATTTTAATGAAAGTGATACTAAATAATAAATTATGCATGAAAATGTTATCAAATTTTCCTAAGAGTTAAGTAATGTGGATGTTGTTTTTTTCTTTCTTTTTTTTTTTTTTTGTATGATAATATCATCATCTTTGACATAAATAAATGATATTTTATTTAAATTCTGTGAGATCACTTTGACAAATTGTATGCAATAATAAAGTATTAAATCACTCAAATTTAATTTTCATTAATTAATTTTAAATAGTTAATTTATTATTTTAAATTAATATTCTTAAACAGTATAACTTTATATATTATATTCATAGAAAAGAATAACTTTATGAAACAAATTTATAACAATAACATAAATAATAGAAGATGTAAGAAAATAAATATGTTTAAAAGATAAACATAATAATATGTCCCCGAATACAAACTATATAATATAATAATCTACTCTATCTTTGTTCGTCTTCTAAATTAGAAAAAATATATATATATTTCTAAATAAGAAGAAAATGTTAGTAAGACAATTAAAAAGTTAATTCAAATAGATGAAAATGGGACGAAACATAAGATCTAATAATAGAACTTTAAACAAATTAATTTCGATATATTGTGATTGAAATTAAATAGTGTTGTATTTTCAATAAAACAAAAATGAGGGTGAGGATTACAATCTAACATTTCAACTTGCTTTTTGAGTGAGAGAGATTCAAATTAATCTATAACTTTGCAATCTTAAAATATGTGTTAAAGTCACTGCAATAACATTAATATTAAAGTGACATATAAATAGGATTAAATGAGTAAAGAAAAGACTTTTAAATTGAGAAGAAAAAAAAAAAAAGATGAACACACGAATTAAGTCGAGAAAATTTTTTTCTTAAATTGTATTCTCATTTTTTTAAAAAAAAATTCTCAAACATGTCATGTGATCTTTCGAGAAATCTTAAACCATTTAAAATTATTGATTTATTCTTTAGTTTTATATATATATATATATATAAAGTAAAGTATTATTTGATCCTAAAGTTTGATTTAAATCATATTTATGTCACTGAATTTTCAAATTGAATAAGTTTACCAAAGTTTGGTGTTCATACCACTGTTAGGGTAATCTCATTTTCTATGGCACACATTTTTTCTTCTTAAAAAAATCTTTATTTTTATAATCATTAAATTTAAAAGGAAAAAATCAATATATACTTTTATTGTTTTTCTATATGTATATATATGTATTGTGATAACAATTGGAAAGACTGTGGAGTTATAAAGAGAGGAGAGAAACTTAAGAGAACTCAATACCCAATTTGATTGTTATTGAGATTTAGAAAGATGTGGTATGTTCCCCATATGATTTCAACTCCCATAGTGATCATAACAAGTTTGGTTTTATTGTTATTATTATTCTTGGGATGGAAATTAGCTGATTGGATTTGGTTCGGGCCGAGGAGATTAGAGCAGCTTTTAAGACGGCAAGGGTTCACCGGAAATTCATACAAGATTCTTCACGGCGACATGAAGGAGAGTGCTGCCATGAGAAAGGAAGCACTGTCCAAGCCCATGAAATTCTCCAATCATATTGCTCCACGAGTCATTCCATCTGTCTATCATACCATCCAACGTTATGGTAACACTTTATCCCCTACTTTTCCTTCTCATCCTTTTCTTCTTCTTCTTCTTTATCTTTTTCTTCAAAGAAATAAATAGAAATCAGGGTTTGATTTGGTATTGAAGGGCTGTGTTTTATATGATTAGATAATTTCTATTTATTGTTTGAAAATTAATTTTATAAACATTTATTTCATCTCTGTATGTTGTTCTATTATCAACTATCTGTTTTCAAAAACAATGCAAATTTTTAAAGATTTTACCATAAATACTGGTGTTATTGGGAGGCTTAATTTTATTTTATTTTTCTTAAAGAAAAAAAAACACTTTTGATTCTTATACTACTTTGGTTTTGCTTGTAACGATTTACTTTCAATTGTCTAATAATTTAATTCATCTAATATGTCCATATTTATTATTTTATGTCTTAGATATACTGTGTATTTGGTAAAGATATTGAGTTTATCGATTTTTTTTTATGAAAGAAATCCTATTAGATTGTAACACTAAATTCTGCACATAATTTAAACAATAATAACTAGATTTTTATACAAGGATGATACACAATGGACTATCGCAACAAATAAAAGCTTAAGGGGGCTAAAAATATATATATCAAGGATCCTAAAAGTTATGATCAGCAGCCAAATCGCGGCAAAAATGGATATTTACATCTATCACTTTAGTAAAACGGTGCCTAAAATGGCTCCCAATATGTTGATTTTGAACTGTGCAGGCAAGAATTCAATGATGTGGCTTGGTCCCTTGCCAAGAGTGCACATAATGGACCCTGAACAACTCAAAACTGTGTTCTCATTCTTCAATGATTTCCAAAGGCCAACTACGGATCCCTTTATCAGGCTTCTTATACATGGACTTGTAAGTCTTGAAGGAGAAAAATGGGTTAAACACAGAAAGATAATCAACCCTGCATTTCATTTAGAAAAGCTCAAGGTATCTATCTCTTTTTGAAGAGTGAAAGAGAATACGATTTCTGCTTCTTGTGTTTTTTTTTCTTCAAAATACATTTTTATTATTATCTCTAGTTCCTAAAAAATAAGAAATATAATAGAAAACGAAAAACATATAATTTCAAGTCCTCATACATACCTTTACCTTGGCTTACAGGCCATGGTACCAGCATTCTACCACAGTTGTAATGAAATGGTTAGCAAGTGGGAAAGCATGGTCTCTAGAGAGGGATCTTGTGAGTTAGATGTAATGCCTTATCTACAAAATATGGCTGCCGATGTGATTTCTCGAACTGCTTTTGGGAGTAGCTATGAGAGAGGAAAAAAGATCTTCAAGCTACAAACTGAACTAACCAATTTGGTGATTCAAGCTAGCTTAGAGACATATATTCCAGGATGGAGGTAGAAACACTATCCATCTTACCACATAATTATATACATCTATTGTGAAAAATTTCATATCATGATTTAATATTTTGTGCAGATTTCTACCCACAAAATCAAACAGGAAAATAAAAGAGACGAATAGAGAGATAACAACTTTAGTATTGGGCATTATAAATGAAAAGGAAAAGTCTATGAAAGCAGGTGAAGAAATACAAACTGATCTGTTAAGCATTCTCATGGAATCCAATATGAATGAAATTAAACATGGAAGAAACAGTAAGGACGTTGGGATGAGCATACAGGCTGTTATTGAAGAATGCAGGCTTTTCTATATTGCTGGCCAAGAAACTACAGCAACATTACTAATTTGGACGATGGTATTGTTGAGTTCATACTCAGACTGGCAAGAACGAGCAAGAGCAGAGGTCTTTGAGATCTTTGGTAACAAGAAACCAGATTACGATGGTTTAAATAGACTAAAAGTTGTAAGTGTGATAACATTTCCAACATTTACTCTCTATTAATATATTTTTCTCATTTTTATTTCATCTTCTAATATAAAACAATCACATGAGCATGTATTATACGTGTCCTTATCATGCCCATATGTCCAAGATTATATAACAGTTATGTGCCACTATATAGGTGTTTTGTCGTGTCATATTCATATAGTGTATTTGTATCTACGTTAGCAAGGCAAGTTGTGCGACTTTTGGGAATGTGTTATAAAACGGTATGTATTAGCTAGTACATGACAATAGACTTTTCCAATGATGCAGGTAACTATGATTTTCAACGAGGTCCTCAGGTTATACCCACCAGTGAGTATGTTAGGTCGCACTACTAGGAAAGAAACAAAACTTGGAAATATGACTTTACCAGGAGGAATAATGCTGAGCTTACCAATTATTCTTATCCAACGTGACCCAGAGTTATGGGGAGAAGATGCACATGAATTCAATCCAGAGAGATTTTCTGAAGGAGTTTTTAAAGCAACAAAAAATCCAGGTGCTTTTATGCCATTTGGATGGGGTCCTAGAATATGCATAGGACAAAATTTTGCCATGATTGAAGCAAAAATGGCATTATCAATGATCCTACAACACTTCTCATTTGAGCTTTCGCCATCATACACACACACTCCCTTTGCCGCCTTAACAACACAACCTCAACATGGAGCTCATATCATACTACACAAACTCTAGTGCCTCTTAACCTATTTATTATTAGCTTGCACATTATCAGAAGGCTAGGAAAGCACTGTGCTTTGTCTGGTATAATTTCAAATCCTTTGAGAAAAAGATACCTACTACAAAAGGAATTGATATCCTTTCAACTAGACACCCTTTTCATTGCCACCCAGCTCCTAAATAATAAACAGTTTCAGGCTTGGGATGTGATTAATGCTTGTTATTGCACCATTTTCTACTAATGTTCACAAACTTTTCACCATCCGAAAAGATACTCAATAACAATAGTCAAGTTTATGCACTACAATTTTTTAAAACTAACCTTTCATTCTCATTGTCATTTTCTCAAACAAGTTATCTGTAACAATGAGTTCCTCAGCAGCATTCTCGTAGACTTCAACCATAAAAGTAATCCAGAACATATATGAATACTTGACACGATTTAGTTGAGATTACGTTTTGGTTGAAAAAATCTACCTTTAAAAAATAGATTACAAAAAGCCATATATTAGGTTAAAGCAGATTGGGACAAAAAGTGGAGGATAGTGCTTTTGAAAAAACAAGAAAGAGAAGCAGAAGCCAAAACAATGCACAAGTATTAGTTGATTTATTAGATAACGGGGAGATAAAAACTACTTTGAAATACAAGGGTGTTAATTACTTGCTACTTGCAAATACATAAATGACAACTTAGGGGATTTAGTTTAGAATCCGTACATGAAACAATGTGAAGGAATTATGAGAATACAACTGTTCAATTATGTCAAAAGAAAAAATACACTCCCAAACTAAGTTTTCATATTCTAATTCAACATTTCTTATATTTTACAAGTTAGATTGGAGATTTACATAAACATTTCGTATCCTAAATCAAACCATTCAATTCACAAATATATCAAAAACATCTTCATCCTTTACTTGAAGATAAAAGTTTCGTGAAGCTATCAAAAACTAGCACCCAAAACGCCTATCTCAAATTCCTGAAAAATGTTGATAAAAAATAGGGGACGACCACATTAACCAAGTTCATCCAGAAAATACCTATGACTGTATTGATTGATTAGGAAAGATAGATAACTATTGATTACTTAAGAGAGAATGATTACGAGTAATGAGACAAACCCAAAGGACCGACTGAGATCAGATCGAATCGAATCAAACGCAGCCGAAAATTTCCACCGGTTAAATGGATTCATCGCAATAACCCCTAATTCATCTGTATTTCGTTCAAACCAACAACTCCACTAAAGGAAAACCCTAAGCCACAGTAAACAACGTCGTTTGTCGAGAAAGATCCCTAAATGAACAGAATTACACAATCTAACTACAGAAATACATCACATACTTCAACATTCAAACCTAATCGCAAGAAGAGGGGAAAACGAATGAATAAATTGAAAAAAGGGGAAAATTTAGGGCAGTTCCCTGAATTAGAGCATGAATGAGAAACATGCAAAACCTTGAGGCTGCCCCAAAACAAATATCGGCCGGGTGAAATTGAGTACTCGAGTATTCGATTTACACGTCCGAGAACCCATTGGATCGGCCTTGAAGAAGAAGAGATTTTCAAAAGGAAAAAAAGAAAGACGAATGTAGAAAAGTCCTTCCTCATCGAAACTGCAAATTGCTTGATTTAGAATCAAACATAGAGATCGAAAGAAGTAGAGAAAGGAAACCATTTGATGTATGCCCGCAACGGAACAGTATCACCATCTTCATATCGGTGCTCTGTTCTCTCGAAGGCAATGTCTTAAACCCTAGATTGGCTTTCGGATTATATAGGCGAATTCTGCAGCGTTAAATGACTCTTTTACCCTTACCAGATGACCGTTGCTTCTCAGTGCATTCTACTTATTTCAAACTAAAACCAAGAAAACGACTAAAAAGTCCCCAACCTTTCACCGTTAATTTAGACTATTTTATAAAAATTTAGTCTCTATCTCATAAATAATTATTAAAAATTTTAAAAATATTTTACAAAAATAAACCATAAATTGTTATATACTCAATATTTTTATATAATACATAGTCTACGTCCTAAAATAATAAAAATTGACATCTAATATTGGTATTATATTATAAAAACACTAGTGTATAATCTTAGAAATTTTTTTTTCGTAAATATTTGATTTGACCGGTATTAGTTTCTTAAATTAAAAAGATTGGTTTGGTTATTTGATTTTTGTAAGTGAAATGATACAACATATGATCGGATGTTTTAGTATTAAAAATTATGCACAATATAAATTAGCAATACAACATTGTATAAGGGACTATTTGTTTTAATGTAATATATTATATTTCAGATTATTTGGAAGCGATACAAAACTATCATAGATAGTTTGTCCAAGTTAAAAACATATGACAAACCGTAAGAACGATCAAAACATATGACAAACGAAGAGTCTTTTCATGTGTTTTTGTATTGTATCGACATAAACAATTTTAATTTTCCTTTAACTAATTTTCAACTATAAACAATTACTAAAAATGCAATTGTAGATTTTCATAAGAAATAATATGAATATATTTACATAGTATGAAGTTCATGACATTTTGATGTTCGACTTAAATGATATACATTATTTAAAGATTAACACCCTTAAGTTTAGTTGTGATTTCTATTTTTTTTTAATTTGTTAAAGAAAATATTTGATTTGAGAATGGTAAACATAAATGGGTGTTAGGTCAAATGGTCAGCACTCAACCATCTAAAAACTAATTGATTTTTTAAAAAATAACTTAGAATCCATTTTAATTCAAATTTAAAAACACATTCTATTTATCACTTACAATTTTCTTTTGTTAATATTACATAATTGATAGATGGTAATAACTTATTTACATTTACATCCTACAATTCATAGCATATAAGTGTATGTAAAAGTAGGAAAAACAAATTGTTATTAGACTAAATATTAAAAAGAGAATGAGAGCTGTGGCCAATGAAACTATATGTAAATATTATATTACAATTAGAAAATTTATTTAATCCATTTTTAAAAACGTTTGACTTGACCATCAATGCCATCCCTTTGGGCTTCTTTTAGGTGAGTATGAGATATTCACATGAATAACACAAATTCAATATTTTTTTTTCACGCTACTTTCATTTTAGGATGTAACATTTGCAAAAAATAGTAAAAGAATTTATGATAATAGGACTTATGTCATTCCATTTTCTTAATTGAAAAGTAGCAAATTTACAATTGGATAACTCATTGTAAATAGTTAAAACACAATAAATAAAATCATTGTAAACTAAACAAATTGGCTAGACGTGCTTTTTTAAAAAATATATATAATTAGATTACAAATTGATATTAAAATAAATAAATTAAACTAAACTATTAATTAATTCTTCAATTATAAAATATAAACCTTTTATTATAATGTATCGTCATACATTATATTAATTATTCTTTAAGTAAATTTGAACACTTTAAATTACATCTAATATATATTAACCACATTACTCTTTACGAGTTATAAAAAGAACCTAATAGACCTGCAAATTACAAGCTACAACAATATGAAATTGGTTAGTTAAACTCATTAATCACATTAATCAATATTCGTTAATCGTGTGTACACTCCACAAGACTCATAACTGAACTTTTCTCGTTGTAGATATATTTTTGTGTCCACAAATATAGACCAATAATAGTAAGTCACTTCTTTGCGAGTGTTTGTAACACTAACGAGTCAAATTACAGTTTTACCTCGGGGTAATTTCTAGTCCTTAAATACTAGTGCTTATCTAATAAATAACATGCTTATGGTTCAACAAATAAACAGAAATCTTACTCGTGTCATAGAGAGGGTACGTAGGACCATTTGTTTAAGTCTCAAAGACACCATTTAAGAGAAAACTCATTCATTTACTCTAAAGTTGAGAATGAGTTAATTTCATCTTGTGTGATTCACAACTCCCCAACTCACTCTTGTCCCCAAAATGATAAGATCGGCAATCTGACCACTCACACCCTTACAATAGTTCAAATACACTTAAGATTAAAACTAAGTTAACTAGGTCATCCTAATAAAATATAAACTTAACTAGTTAACAAAGTTATGTCTGTGTTACTATTTCGTGGTTTGGTCTTATGCAAACTCATTATATAGGATACACTCACTCATATGTTACCAACGTTATTGTGTTTGTATCAAATACAAAGTCTACAATACAAATGTGACGTTGAGTAATTGTGTTTGTATCAAATACAAAATAAGTTGTATCCACAGTGGTACCTTATCCTTATAATATAGACTCGTTAAATTGTATCTCGAACATTGATCCATTTCAAGACTCATCAAACTACTTATGATATTAGTTTATTGAATTTAAGTTATTAAAACAACTGATAATCAATAATACACTTTACTAAAATTACAATAATATAACTTTATTAATAACGATCATCGAATTACATATAATAATAAATACTCTCACTCGCATGTCACCTATACAAACGTGTTAGATTGTTGCAGTTTTAGTCGTATACATAATATTACTCAGACAAAAGTACTCGATCTTTCTCTATACTATAAATTGTTTAAGTTATATCTTGAACACTAATCTATATATCACTTATCAATTATTTTAAGATTTCAATTTATTGAATTTAAATTATTAAGATAAAACTAATTATATACTAATAAATTTTGGTAGAATTTGGGTTGAGAAACGTAAACCAACTAAAACAACCCTAAACATTCAAAAAATGTGCATTTACTTTCACAATTTGATCAATCTATCTAATGTTGCTTCGTTTTATTTACTCTAAAACTTTAGAATAGGTATCTTTTCACTTACATCAGGACGACTTTCAATTATAAAAAGTAAGATCCAAACAACGTTTATACTAAAAAAAAAAATATAGACTCTAAAACAAACTTTATACTTAAAATCACTTTTTATGACTAAATCTGCTTTTGGGCAAAAGTAATTGTTTCCCTCCTATACTTCTTCTTCACTCAGCTTCAAGGGTAAATACAGTTCCCATAACCTACAACACCAAAAATTCAAACCACAAATTAAAACAAACACACAAAAGATATAAGAGTATATTATATATCCATTAAAATTGAACTCACTTGGATCAGTGATGACCATAAGACCAGATCCTCTAAAATCACAGTTCCATTGATTCTTCCCTTTGGAATGGTAATACAAACTCATAGCTATGGCCGCACGGTTGATCAAAGTATCAGGATAAGAGCAGGGGCATCCTTTCTGCATTATTCTACAATCTACTTGTGCACAAGCGTAATTGATATTCGCTAACAACGTCGCTTGATCCGACGAAGGCTTCGGAATACACCACGTTTTCTGCAAATATCACAATCCGCGAATTCAAAATAATTATTCAGAGAATTGTTGGTGTGGTTATAATTATTGTTTTGGTTTCTGCAAACCCCTAATTTGATAAGGATGAATAACTCGTCACCTGTGCATTTAGGGCCAGCAAATCTCGTCCTGAAGAAGGAAGAAGAGGAATAATAATAATCGGAAACAGAAAATTGTTGAGTGATAATTGGAAAAATCAGAGGAATGTGAAAGAGAAGTGGAGGGAATTAATTTATTACCTGAAAGGAAAGAGAGGAATAGAAGGAGAAAAGAGAGAGAGGCAGCTGGTTTAGCCATTTGAGATTCAGAGAGATAATGTATCTGGAAAAGGCGATGATGATTGATGGATGATGAAAAAGAAGATGATTGGGAGGAGGGATTTATAGGAATGGAATAATATGGACTTTTGTGGAGATTGGTAACGGCTAGAAATCCATTAATGGTTGAGACGTTACAGTGGGTGGGAGAATCGGAATCTTCTTGGAGGAAAAGGTGGAAAAAGGGTAGAGATCGAAGCAAGCTCAATGAACGCGCACATGATGCCGACCCTTTTTCTTCTTTTAATTACTTTTTACTCTCTACTTTTACAACAACGTTACTAATTAATAATACACCACTTGAGTGTATAACTATTATAGAAACAAGTAAGTGTAGAAGTTTATGCATATAACCATAAATGTGACATTATATAAAAAAAGTAATCAATCTTTTTAATTATTACTAATTCAAATGACATGTACTATGAACTCGAGTTACATTCAATTTGTTTATAATTTTTAATAATTATTTTATCATTAAATGTATTAGATTTGTATTAAAATTTCATCGATATAGATTAATAAATTAATTTAAAAAATCAAATAGGTAGAAGTGAATTAATCACTATTTCGTTTCAAATTCATAGTAGTCTCGTTATTTTAAAGTTTATTTAATTTTAATCCATATTTATCCCTTCCTTCAGCTATAGTGTCACAACAAATCTTAACTTTAGTTTTAATGTTAGTCTAGGGTGTACTTTCTTTTATCTGTGAAATTTTTACCACAAACTTACAAAACATATTTTCATATATTCATATTTTATTGAATGAACATTATTATTATTTAATAAATTTCATAATTTTGAAGAATATTGAACCAATTTTACAGTATAGACACCAAAATGGCCGCTTTCACTTTTTTATGTTTTAAAGATCAGTAAATATTTTATTAAAATGTTATTTATTTAAGAACATACATCCACTAAAATAAAGTAAAGATCGTTGGTTTTGAATCAATTTAGTTGGGAGGATGATTATAATAATTAAATTGTGTTACTTTAATTTTACAAAAAGTTACTTTAATTCTACAAAAAGATCAGATCGAGGTGCACCTTGGAAGCAACATACTTTAATTAATTTGTTTTTTTTTTCATAATTTATAATTTTTGTCCCAAAATATTGATTTACGATAGTAACAAAAATGTGTTATCTGGTTGCTTCGTTTAATTCAAAGTCATTATTTAGTTTTTACGTGTTTTATTTAGTAATTTTGCAAGTATTGAACATAAAAAAAATAGAGCATTAAAAGTCAGCTTAAATACATCGAACTCTGATAAGAAGAGGCTAAATTACCAAGATGTCATGCAAGTTTGCAATTGAAAGGTAGAAGGCTTCGAATTAGAGGAGGGTTGATGCCCATTTGTTTGACAAGATGGCAGCCCACAAGTTAGGGCAGGATGCCACAATGCTACAAAGCTTTTTGTAAATATTTTCTTCGATTTTAGGTTAAGAACTATGATGCACAAATATTTTGTACGGGGCAAAACAATTTTTATCAAATACTTATATATGTACTTGTTACTCAATTGAGTATTTTTGTTTTTATGCTGACATATTAAGTATTTATTTGATACTTTTATCTAAAAGAAAAATATAAGCAACCCAAGTAATATTTTCCAACTCAAACTTGTGTATTTTTTTTTTCTTTAGTCTTCTTCCTCTCCTCTAATTAATTTGTGTATTTTTTTTCTATTGCATTCTATCCAATATGGTACTTCCATAATTTATCTCTATTTAAGATTTTCTAAAGAAAAAAATATATCTTCAAGCATAGTAATATGTTAGTTTTTTTAGAAATCGGTATCCTTATATGTTTGTATCATGAGGAAAGTTTAGTTTGGTTTTACACCATTAGGCTCTGTAATATTTTCTATACAAATCACCTGCTTTATGAGTATGATAAGTATGGATGAGGAAGAAACCACAGCAGAGAACTGTTGGTAATACGACAAAGAAATCCAAATCAAAATCTACTGTTTTGGGACATTAACTTGGAACTCAACAACACCAAAAAATCTCCTCTCTTATCCACTCCTTTTCACTTTTGTATACAACCAATTCAAAATCCCACTCACAGTTTTGAAAAAGCAGAAGAACTCTCTACAATGGCTGCAAATGCTGTAAATTCCACCCCATTAAGCCTCCCATTATCCATTCCTACTGGGAAATTGAATTCCAGTCCTACAATTTGCCTTTTAACAAAACCCTCAATTCCTACTCTCTCAATTCACTCTACTTTCTCTCTCAGCAACAACAACTTCAGATTTTATTCCAATTTCTCTCTCAGACCTTCTTCTTCTCTTGCTTCAGGTATCGAAATGTTGAATCATTCTTCCCCATATCTGCTGCTTTTGAACCTTGTATTCGTTATTTTGATGTTAATGGTGAGAAAATATGAAACGATTCTTGGGTTTCTGCTTGAGATCGAGCTTTAGGGTCTGTTTGGATTGGCTTTGTAAGTAGCACAAATGTGGTTTTGAGTGAAAGTAAAAGTGTTTTTATTCGTTTAGAAAATCGATCTAAATAGACACTCTGTTTTTAAAATTTGGAGTTTAGGGTTTGATTCATTTATGAAAACAAATTTGTTGTTGAGAACAGATGAAGTTAAGGGTAATGTTGAGTAAAGACTGTAGCTATTTGTAATCAAGTGATGTGTTCATTCATGTGCAAAGCATCTCGGAACTGAAATATGCCGGAAAGTTCTCAAAACCAAAATTTTTATGAATATCTAGGTTTAATGTACATTTGGAAGTGATTTTGAAATGATTAGCATCATATTCAGAGAATCACTTTTGGAGGTGATTTAAAGCGATCTTGGACATGAAAAAAAGTGATCTAAACCTTTAACGATCTTTTGGATTGATTGAAGGAAAAAATATTGTGCTGATTGAGAGATTGTATCACTTTTAAACCAACAATCTTCTTCTCGAACAACGGACCACAAGCGGTCTTTTGCATTGTTGAAAAAAATATTTTTCAAAAAATTCATTTTTTTAGGACTCTTTTGATAAAAGGGTTATCAAACACTCTCATTTTTAAAAAAAATGATTTTTAAATTAAACACTTGAAACTGCATTCCAAACGCACTTAAGTCTCATATTGAAATGGATAGAGCATTGGCTCAAAAACACTTGAAAATCGTAATCTTGTTGTCTAATAATGTTCCATTGACTTAATTTGAAGTTGTAGGAAGAATAATATTTCATTTTTGTTATTTTTCTGAGAAAGTATTACTGAAACACTTTGCTTTTTAATCAATGGTTTACAACAGTTGGAAATGCAGGATTTGTGGAGGAACCTTCAACCAATGTAAAATTTCCAACGTCCTTAACTCTGCCAGGCTGCTCAACTTCGCTGTCGCTGCTTGGCACAGGTCAGTTCACCATGTTTTATACACTGAATTCTACTGAGAAATACAACTGATTTTATGAAAATTTAAACTGTCAAAATCATCTACAGCTCATATTTTTCCTGCAATGTGTATAAGATAAGAGAACCATTAGAACCAAAAGCTCTATCACTGTATGCTGCAATTGGTATTTGGTGCATAAGTTGCATTTCTGCAGGAAAAAAAATATGCTTCCAGCCATCTAAAATGAGACAATTTTTTACATCTTTTTAGAATCAAACAAAACGATAAACGAACATCGTTAAAGGCACATTTTTGTTCGTTGTAAGAAGTTGATTATTTATTATCCTAAGGCTACCTATGACTTTTATACATCCAAAATGTTGATACTTTGAACTGAACAATATTCTTCAACCTGATCGTCATAAAGCTGCAAATATTTCAGGTTATAGAGAGAAAGTATTTGCAATCATTGGTGTTAAGGTCTATGCTGCAGGACTATACATCAATTCATCTGTCTCAAATGAATTAAATGCTTGGAGGGGACGATCAGCTGCTGCAATTCAGGAGGACTCTTCCTTGTTTGATATAATTTTTCAGTGTAATAACCATACATATAAATACATAACTGTATGATTATAGAAGTTGTGGAAAGTGAGAATGATAATCTCCTTTTCCATTTTTTCCAATGGCTTCAAGGTTGTGTAAGTAACTATAAGTTTATTATCTTCTAATGGCAGCTCGTTCAGAAAAATCTTTACAGATTGTTCTTGTCCGAGACGTCGATGGAAAAACTTTCTGGGACGCCTTGGATGATGCCATTTCTCCAAGAATCAAAGCACCAACACCGGATGATGAATCTGCATTATCTACCTTTCGTAGCATCTTTGAGGGACGATCTCTTAAGAAAGGAACTTTCATATTCTTGACTTGGTTGGAACCTCCAAAGATGCTCGTATGTTTGAATTTTAACTGAACAACATTCTCTATTCTTTTCCAGCCAATAATGATATTGCATAGACACTCTTAGTTTCATATTTGAGCAAGTTTCGTTCTGTTTATTCTGATGCGGAGAATTGATGAATTTCAGGTTAGCATCTCGATAGATGGCTCACCAACAGGAATAGATGCTACAATTGAATCAAATAATGTGACTTCGTCTCTTTTTGATGTTTTTTTCGGAGACTCTCCTGTTTCTCCTACTTTGAAGGCTTCTGTTGCAACTGGATTGGCTGCAGTTTTGAAATAGAACCACAATTTTCTTGTACTTTTATTAGTTTGAATGAAGATTTGGATATGGTTCCACCAAAAAAGTTACAAATGAGAGATTGCAATAAGTGTAATACAAGTTAGAGAAGGGACTGACTCAAGAATCCGTTACATTGCTATTTGACCTTATCTGCTCAAGCACTTTAACAACCTCTGCCATTGTTGGACGCTGAGCGGGTTCCGGTTCAAGACACTTCAATGCAATGCTAAATACGACATTAACCTCATCAACCGGACAACAGCCCAAACGACGGTCAAGTACATATTCTTCCCTTTTCTCCTGAACAACTGTTTTCACCTGTCATTTACATGACACCATGAAAATTAGATAAGGAATAGCTTGTTGTTCAAGTATATACTCTTTATGTGAATGATGTTTCCAATTTATAGCACTTGAGTACTCAATCCATTGCCTCATGAAAAATGTCACTGCAACATCTTGGCTGTTGGTGAAATGAATGGCTTAAACGGAACGGTTTACTCGAACGCATCAATTAAAAACTATTCATTTGTAGAATCAATATTCATGATCAACCAACCTAGAAGCTCTATGACTTTCTTAGGCTACTGAAAATGGTTCATGATTCGCTTACCCATGTCACAAGTTTAGTTCCCTCTTCCATAAACGCCTCATCAGTCGGTTTTTTCCCTGTTAAGAGCTCGAGAAGTACTACACCAAAGCTGTAGACATCTCCTTTCACCGTTGCTCGACCCGTATCAAAGTATTCTGCCAAAATGAAGTTAGTATTTTCCATGTCAAGGGAGCGGTGAAGTAGAATAGCTTGTTAAATTCTACCTGGAGCCAAGTACCCAAATGTGCCTGCCACAATTGTTGATACATGAGTCTTGTCAGGTTCCATCAGCGTCGCCAATCCAAAGTCAGACACTTGAGCGTCCATGTTTTCATCCAACAATATGTTGCTTGACTTGATATCTCTATGTATGATGTGTGGGATACAGTCGTGATGAAGGTATGATATTCCTCTCGCTGCACCTACCGCTATTTTGTAGCGTGATGACCAATCCAAAACCTTCTCATTTGATTTTCCTGAGTACCATCAAATTTAGGACAGAATAATGTATATATCATCATTAAGAAGTTTAGAAAAACTGAAGGTTTTGATATATATACATATACCATGTAGATATGCATACAAACTTCCATTAGGCATTAGCTCATATACAAGAAGATTATAGTGAGGAGCAGTGTAGTATCCATAAAGCGTCACAACATTCCGATGTTTTATATCGCCCATAGCCTCCAATTCTCTCTCAAATCCTTGATCTCTTTCTGCACTTCCTCTGTTCAGTCTTTTCACAGCAAATCTCATAGAATCACTTAGTGCAAGTTTGTAAACAATCCCATGCCCTCCAGAGCCAATGATGTCCTTGTTGTTTAGTTTTAGTGTTTTCTTCAGGAATGCATCTGATTTTAAGGACTTTGTTGCTGGAGACTTGAACATGACCATCTTCCCACCTGATCATATACATTCGTATTAAACTTGTGTAAGACCCCCAATTATCCATACTTATAGGAGGAAGGGTAGAAAAGTAACTGCACAGGGAATTATTATGGAGAAATGATTGGAAGGACGTTCTGAGTGGTAGGGCCCACTGGGCTGAGGAATATGTGAGTCTATAAATAGGATTATTAGGTTGGAGTAGCTAGGGTATTTTTATCTTTTAGGAGGTAGGGCTACAGCAGCCACCAGGGTCTCTTAAAACCAAGAGGCTGGTATGATCTTTTCTGCATTTTTCCTTGTTGTTTCTTGTTATTTCTTTTCATCTTGTGAATCTGGATCATTTGGCTTTATATATAAATAAAGTAAACCAGAGTACCGCCTCTGTTTAAGCCATTTATACAGTCCTTTCGGTCTAAATTATTGTTAGTATCCTAACAACTTGTTACTCTCGCAAGTCGCACCATCTTTAATTCAACTAACTCTATGCATTCTCCTTGTCAAGTTCTGCTTATCAGATTTGGAAATGTTCATACCTGATATCCCATCTTCATATATTATGTGTCTTCTTTTCCAGCGCTTGTAAAGGAGCAATGCTATGAAGATCTTCGACACGACAAAAGCGATGCAACTGATTGTGACATAGAATGCTATAGCCTGGCCTTTATCCATTTGATTATGCAGACCATGAAAAAATTCAGAACAGTTTACATGGAAGACAACCTCAAACTTGTCACATT
Organism: Cucumis sativus; assembly: GCF_000004075.3. NCBI lineage: Eukaryota > Viridiplantae > Streptophyta > Magnoliopsida > Cucurbitales > Cucurbitaceae > Cucumis > Cucumis sativus. The sequence continues at coordinate 23,101,194 of NC_026658.2, forward strand.
TCCTCCATTTAACTCTCCATGAAAGTACAAGTTGACTTTCTTTTCAACATATTTCTGAGTTTCAGTGAGCTAAAGTAGCTGAAGGCTTTTCTCTGCTACAAATGTAAGATACAGAAAAAACTTAATAACACCAATACAGAGATGACATTAGCAACCACAATCTCCAAGATCCATGTGGTTGGGCCAGTTTTCGAAAGACACAGAACATTTTTCATGAATTTTTCTGGACAAAAAGGAACTTCAAGAATGGAGCTTAAAACAAAGAAGCAAAAAGGACTTGGTCCATCAAGAGAATGCAAGATTTCAACAGAGAAACATAACAAAAACCAAAGCCAAAAAGAGAAAAGTGCTGTATAAATAAACTTACCGCATCTTCATCAGTTGTGGCATGAACAGGAATGGAAAGAAGAACAAGAAATAAGATGCATAATTGCAAGAAGATAACAGCTTTGCTTCAGAGACTTATAAATGGGAAAGGAAGAGAAGAAAGAGTTCATATCATGATTGGCTTATGTGACAAAAAAAAAAAAATGAAGGCTTTATCATTTGCTCATGTGGGTTTGTGATTTGTCTGTACTTTTCTGATTGAAATGCCTCCAATTTAATGCAAAATTTGTTAAAAGAGAAAACTGCTAACCACCAATCACATGCTGACACGTGTTTAGAAAAATGTCTTAGAAATAGTACCTCAAGAGATTTGGATTATCTTCTCAAACTTAAACATTTCACTTACGCAAAGACTCCTCAAAATCAAGTTGAAATTAATTACTTCAATTTTGATTTGCTAAGATTTTCCCCTTATCATGATTGCACAAAGAAGTGAAAGTAGTTGGTTTGTCCCATCAGTTTTTTGTATCTACTCAAAATATTCTGTTTCATTAACTTTAGTTTATATGAATAAACAATTGGTTAATCATTTATTATCACAATTCTTTACAAAATTGAGAAGGGTTTTTATGAAAAATACTTTCTTCAAGTTTCTTCAAGTTTCATGTGGTTGGATCGTACTGTTTACACTTACAGCCTCTCATTTTGAATATTTTGGTTTCAAACATTTTTACACATTGCCTTTTCATTTTGGCTGCAATTCAAACTTATGACTTTGAGCAACAAATTATTGCTATTATTATTATTTTAGTACAAAAATTCAACCTTTGAAAATAGTTGCAATCAAATACCTACCTTGTCTCCTTATAAAGGAAAAGCTTAAGTTCTATATATATATATATATATATATATATATAATTTTGAAGAAAGTTGAAGGGTTCATATATGCGTGGAGATGGAGAATCAAATATCGAACTTTGAGTCAATAATATGAACACTATAACGAATTATGCTCACTTTTGAATAAAGCTTAAGTGCTTCTGACTTTTATCACAAAGTAGACTTTAGCCTAGAATTACAATTTTCTTCGATAAAGTGTTTTCTTGATTGTATCTAATTCAATCACTATATTTTAATTAAAATTTAAATATACTTTGAAAGTTTTTACTTTTTAACTTTAAAAAATATTCAAATTCGATTGTGGTTCCTTTATTTTGGCCTGAACTTGTGTATTAATTGCTAACATGTGTATGTAATATTGTTAGGTATAAGTTGGCTAAAGTGAGAAAATGATGACAAAATTAGTTTAATTTAATTGTTTGTTTCTAATGTCATGGGGGCTTTAAAAGATTATTTTTTAAAAAAGATGGAGAAACCAAAATATATATTATAACAATTATCGATCCAAAATATATATTTTTTTCTTCCAAAAAATAAGAATTTAAATATTAAACAACCAAAACGAAAGTAAAAATTCAGACAAATTAGTCTATGTCTCTTATTATTTGATGATCAATGTATGCAAGTTAAAATCGTCAAAAAAAATTGTACGATATTAAACCTTAGATAAGTAGTTGTTACAGCCAAAATCTGTTTCTTCCCAAACATTTATTGTTTTCATGGCTTTTATTGATGTATAAAAAACTTGATGACACTAAAATGATAACAAAATAGTAAGACTTATAAACAGAAGAGATGAAGATGAATAAATCAAAACAAATCCAGTAAAGTTGGAGAAACCAAGCATTGATGAGTTGGTAGAAAAAGTAGAGACTAAAAAGAGAAGGATGAAAAAGGAATTGGCAAAACATGCATCATGTGAAAGGCTGTGCTGTCATCCATGGATTCTGTACCATCTGTCCTTTTGTCTTTTTCCCTCAAGGAGTGAGTTGGAAATCTCACAAACCAAACATATTAATGGCACAATTAGGAAGTAATATCTTTTCTAGACTCTACTTCAATATTTATTCACATCACATGTTTGACTTACTGTGACCTGAAATGGGTTCTCAACATATACTACTTTAAACGATATTTTAAAAGGTAAGAAGAAGATAGAGATTTCACCTAAATAATGGTAGATTTTGAATCACTCTTGGTATAACAAGTTTAACTTATACAATAGATACTACTTCGAGATTAAAAGAGAAAAAGAAAAACTCACAAGAATTGCCTGCTAATTCCAGGTTTTGTTAAAAGAAATACAACCAAAACTGCTGAGGGATGAGATATCCTGACTGAAGATGGTAATATTATGTAATCATCTCTGATGTGCGAGTTCTTGTATGGGCGCTACTGGAGATGACAAAGTTTCACCTATAACTCGTAGTTTCTATGAGTAATGGTCTGAAGAGAGAAGTGTATATGATGATGATGACTGAACGGTTCACCTTTTGAAATCTTGGTTCTGGAATGGCTCCAACATGCCTATAAATATTCTTTTCCAAACAACTCCTGTATTCGCAATATGTACAACTTAACTGATGAGAGATATCTGTAACTGAAGGAAACTAAACAAAATGGTGTGGATGGATACTGCAATTTTGTAACGATTTAGTGGCTTCGAATTGTCCTGCACGTCAAAGATTTAATAAACATTAGCAAAGCAGTCAGTCCCCTCCCCACAAACACAGGACGGAAATGGATGAAGTGAGATTGAATGAAGAGACGAAAAGAATTTGTAAGGTAAGGTTTTGGATTGTTTGTACCTTCCCAAACGAGAGAGCTCGGGTTCTGCTAGAAGCATGTCCTGGAGACTTCTCATATTCTTCTCTCCTTCAGTAGAACTATGAAGAAAAAACCTTTTGGTTTAGGCATGCAGAAGGCAATTTTGCTTCTAATTAGAGTATATGATCACTAAACTTGCAACCACATACAGGCGTCAATGATAACTTGTTGAGAATAGTTGAAATTTCTTTTGGACTACCTTTTATATTTTAATGGAAATCCATTACATTCATGTGATATATATCTTCCATTAGTTTATTTTTCATAAATCCTTTTCCATATAGCATACCCCAGAGAACCATGTTCATATTTCCATTAGTTGTTAAGTTTTCAACTCAAAAACTTGAGCATTACTGCCAGGCTCCCCACGTGGTTCTTCCAAACTTCACTTTAAACTTAGCGTTGGAAAGAAACTTAACTAAGAGAAACTATCCAGCAAATATGATATGATATAAGTTGCAATGTAATTCATAACAAGGATAAACAAGATGACCATATTACCTGAAAATGCGATCAAGTGTAAGAAGTCTGTGATGAAGAGCATAATCATTGCCAACATAGGTAACTACCAAGCTACCGGCATCAGGATGAGGCCAGCTTCTTGAGGTGGGAAATCGAAGAATAAACGTCCCAGGATCTTGAAGACCTGCTGGACTTTGAAGTGATAACTCAGCTTCTTCCTTGGTAATGAATCCTTCAATCCACTTAGGTGATAAAGAACTCCACATTGCATTTATCCATTGTCTGGATAAAGTAAAAGCTACAGGATATAACCAACACCACATTCTTTCGAAGTTCTCTTGGGCCAGATACTCTTGACAACCAGAAATTCTTCTCAGCAACTCAAAATCCTGAAATTTATCAACATTAAGAAAATAATAAAAGATAAAAAGCTCTTTGATTCAGAGGCGAGTCTAAGGGAAATCTGTCTGTTGAAAGCTCACTCAAAGTCCTAAACGAATTAAGTGCAATAAGAGTGCAGACACCAACTCCGAAAACAACATAGATAATTTTGAAGTTGAAAGAATTACAAAAAGTAAATTCTTCCTCGAGAACCAAGAAGAGAGGAATACCTGCTGAGTAAGAGATCTAGAGCTGCAGCCAGAAATTCTCATGAATTGCTCTTCAATCTCAAAAACAACATTCTCCCAATGAACATGATGCTTATTTTGTGAGATTGAGTTCCAAGCTCGTGTTCCCTCCTCTATTAATTTTCTTGACATTAATATTTGATGCCTGAAAGGAAAAAAAATTGTAAGTATTCTTTACTGGAAGAAAATCAGAATGAAATATATTCCTTACTGGAAGAGTATTAGAATAGTGTATAAGGCAAAAACTAAAAGTTACTTCCAAGAAAGGTTTGTCATGGCAAAGTAATCCAAGGACATCCAAGTTAGCATGCATAACTGTATCCTAACAATGGGAAAAGATACTGAAGCAATTCAAACTCAAAGTGAAATTGTATTGATGCAACACATAAAATTTCAAATACAGGGAAACTTTTAATTCTTTCAGACTGAAAATATTCTGATGAACATTATTGCAGGTCTGCAGGTATGTTACAGAAATCCCAAAATAAAGGACAACTTCCAGACATCAACGAATGAAGATTACCTGTGGTGCAAGCATCCAGAATATAGAGAAACATGCTCAGCAAATTCCAAAATTTCTTCCTGTGACACAGAGGTTGCAATCTCCTTGAGCAGAAGTGACCTCTCAGATAAACCTCCTAGGCAATATTTGAAAATGTTCACATCTGATATTGGATTTCCATTGGTTCTAGTTCTATTTAGAACCGAGTGCCTTGCTTCAGTGCTTCCGGAGTCTGATGGGGAGGCTCCAGTCGATCCATTATTTTTGGATCTTTCTGTTCTTGAGCCAAACCCATTTCCAGCCTAGTGGAAACAACACTGGTTAACAATATATGACTAAGGGGAGTAAATAGACAATCAAAATCAAAAGAACTTCTTCATAATGCAACCTAATCATCCTTGTCTTTACAAAAAAGTCTGCTTTAAATGATCGGTTATCCATTATTAGAGTGCATGTTAGTTTAGTTCAAAGTCAAGAAGTAAATGGCAAATACCCCATTAGCAGTAAAGGAATGAGAATTGCATTCCTCATCTGGTTGCCCTGATGAAGGATCATCGATAGGGGTTGGTCTATCTTGCCCTAATTTAACCCTCTTCAATAGTGGACTTGGCTTTTCTTCTTCAACTGAAACATGCTCATGTTCTGAGGTTCCATTGTCCAGACCAGATGACCGAGATACATCTAGTGGATGGAAGGTAGATCTTTTCAACATCAAAGTTGACATACGAGTGTTTCGACTCCTTGATATACAGCGAATTGGAGAAGAGAGAGCCTCGAAGAAGGGATACGCCTCAACTCTAGGTATACAAAATCTAATGCGGAAGAGCTTGTTATCACATTTAGAAGATAACTGAAATCATAAAAAAGAAAAATGTCAGAGAGCCGCTATAAGCCTACAACACAAGCTGAGAAGAACAAGGCAGAGGAAATCTAGTTTAGACATAAGATAGAATTTTCTGTTCCTCAGTGTTTCCCATTATATAATATTAATTTATCTTTTAAAAAAATGATTCCTCATGGCAAGAAAAAGTGAAATGCACAAATCAATTCATAACAAAACTGCCCTCATGGCGGTACAAGAGTTCCCAGTCAAGGAAATTATGATGTACATGATTCCTAATTAGCAAAACTTTCAAAGACAAATGACAGAATAGCCATATACTGGGAACCATAATCTTTATGTTCTTCTGAAGAACTCGAGAAAAAATCTCATAGTTATTATATAGTTTTGCTGAATGAAAATTAGTTGTTCAAGAATTTGAATATTGAAGTTGTGCAGACAAATATCTTCAGATTAATCTTGCGTATTTGTATCTACCTGAGATATTTTTAGCTTAAAGGAGGCACGCCCATGCAACAGTTTACTTGGTCTGTCACTGGATGCAAATTCAACACCATCATAGCTTGCCAAAAGGGGAGCTTCTTCATCACCTGACTTCTCCACAGCTTCCCCGCTGTCAGCATAGATGAGGGAGGCAACAACCTGTTACATAATGAATAACAGTTCCAAACTGAGTGTCAAGATGTGAACCAAACCTAATTTACCACTAGACAGATCATATAATATCATTGGCACAAACCTCAAGTTCCTTCAGAACTGGCTGGCCAGAGGAATCTAACAGCATAACATCCAGTGAAAAATTTCTACGACAAGATGGCTGTGGTTCGCAAGGAAGAAATGAAATTAAAAGTGATAAAAAAATATATATATCAATACGGCAGAAAGCTCCCTAACCTTGCCACCAACTATATTCCAGATGCCATCACCCCCCTCTTCAATCTCCATGGTAGAAGAGTTGTCAATAAATAATTTAACAGGTAGGTCCTGGCATAATAGCAGCATATATGAGAGAAAAATTCTTGATTTTGGCAAGAAATTCAGTTAGTTCGTCTTAAACGTAACATCAAAAAGATAGTCCTGCTGCACCTCAGCATAATGATCCCTGATCAACGAAGCTGAAGGCAAAACCTTTTCATTATGAATATATCCCTGTAAGCTGATGTCTTCACCATTGTTGCCTAAAACAATCGTCCCCAAAGCCCTTGGAAAGGTGTCTTCACTGAGTGAAGATGACACAGGCTTTTCTCCAACCATTTTTCCATCAATATGCAGCCTGACAAAATCAGTGGAGACCTGGAAATGTAAAGTAAGAAAGTAAGCACCTCTAATTTAGCTGGCACATTTTCCAAGGGGGAGAAGGGCAACCAACCATAAACGTGTGCAGTGTAGTTAAATATTCGTGTATGAAGTTTCATTTCCAATATGCATACTCATAGCTTATGTGAAATTAGTTCAAACCACAAGTTCCTCCATTTTACCTCCCTAGACCCAAAGTAAAAGACGACTTGTTTTACCTTCAAGAACTCATCATCTTTGAGATGATACCATCAAACCGATAAACCTCTTATGATAAAAACTATCTTTACACAGTTCTTCTCTGATTTATATGTGCAATTATATCTCTGATTTATGCTGAAAAGAAATGCATAAACAGTCTTGGATACTAACTCTTGTTTCTTTCTCCTCACCACATCCACCATCTACAATTCACATAATGGAGCACAATTGGATACATATCTTCCGCGATCTGTCACTTCTCTGTCCCGATCTTTAATTTTATTTTAGACAAATGTTTAATAATTTTTCATAATCATGTTCTAAGTTTAGAATTGCTATTCCTTAATGTATATTGAATTCCCATTCTTCATTTCCTAGATATTGGCACAACATATTTGGTACTCTCAACCTACATTCAACTTTAAAATAACTATCCCATTTGGTCCACCAATCTGCTAAGTTCTTTATAATAAATTGCTTTCCCTAAAACAATTTGTAACATATTTCAAACTGAAAATATTTATCACAATAAGTGTAAAGACCTATTTAATCAAATTACACAGTTTAGAAAATATATATTAAGCTGCAAAACTGGGCAAGTCACGGGGCCAATAGTAATGCAATATACCTCACATCCAATGTGAACCCATTTTTCCATAGGAAAATCGACATCTAGATATTCATGTGGAACTACATTTGCTGAAGAAGAACTGCCAGGGCTGGAACCTTCATCAGCTTTGTGTAAGGTGGTCAAAGGCATAATCTTCAGTCTATTCCATTCACTCAGAATGAGAAAAGGAGTCATGCTTGAGGAATCTAATTGCACCTGAAACAACTCATCCAAAACAAAGTGGGAAAATTAAAATGGTTAATCAAAACATCTCTAGATTGTTCATAACATCCTTTTAACCAGCTCAGCAAGCTAGAAATTCAACCGATTGACATAAGAAAACCAAGGAAGTAAGCTTATGGGGAAATATTTTTTGATGAAGGAACAATTTCATTGAGTTAGCTCATGTGGAAATATGCCAATCAACACCCTATATGGCTATATCGAATATATTGTCTCTCACAGTGAAATAACCAGATTTTACCATGAAATCACTAAGGCTCCACTGGATGCTATTTGGTTATTTGTTTTTTGTTTTTGAAATTAAGCTTATAAATACTCCTTCTAACGAGTTTCAAAGGTAATCTACTATTTGTAGTGTTTTAGAAAAGTCAGGACAAGTTTTTGACAAAATGAAAAGAGTAGTTTTTTTCTTATGGAATTTGGCTAAGAATTTGCGTGTTTCTTTAAGGGAGATAAAAACCATTATGAAGAAATTGTGTGAAAACAAGCATAATTTTCATAAACTAAATGGTCATAAAATGCTAATCAATAGTGATCCTTGCATTTGAGTTAGGAGAAGAGTTCAATATCTATACACATTTCTTTATAATGGTTTTGCAGAATATCCAATGTTTCATTAAAAGTCTTAAACTTTGTAGAAGCACTTGACACTGAAAAGCAGCTAACCATGTGGCTCTCTTAGTATTTACATGATCAGAGCAAAGAAATGATGCGCTTATTTCAAAAGACCCAAAAAATTCCAAAAGAAAAAAACATTAGAAACACCTGGAAGAAAACTAAGCAAACACATACACTAAGCTGCCTGAAAAATACGGTCCTGATGTTCAGAATGGTCATTACATATGAATTTGAAAGATTTGATCAGATGTACTAAAAGCACAGAGCAGCCAATCTACCAACAAGGGGTGCTCACAAAATCATAGACAAAAAACAACACATGACAATGGATACAAGATCAAAAGGGAGGAGAAATTAGGAAAAAGAAACAAAAGCACAAGTAGAGTATGAGCAAAGTTAAACCTGTTGAAGGATTGAAACAGGGAATGTAGTAGAATTCATAAGATAAACCCAAAAGCAAACAGTAAAACACCCATCGTCTCCATCAAATTCCAGCCGCAGATTCTTGAGCAGCGAGTATTCGTCGCTTTCATTCACTTCGCTGCCCATGATTCTCCTCACTCTTTGAACCCACAAACTCAAAAGGGTTCCTTTCTTTTACCAAAAACAACCCATCAAAGACGAAACTCCATTCCCACCCTCGACCCTTTTTCTCTTTCAAACCAACGACTTTACCATGACCTCTCTCCTTCTCTCAGGTTGTTCGATAAAGCGAAACGCAGCTTCCTTCTGACGGCTGTTAACGGTTGGTGCAGTGTTCCGATGGCGCTAGGAAATGGGTTTTCATCCGGTGGTTCGATCTATACGGTACACAATTCAAATGACCGGTTGTGATTTGAAGTTTGTAATTGTGTTTTGATCTTGTGGCATGGAAGAAGATGATTGGAAGAACAAATAGCATGGTGTTCATATATAATGGTAGTGCTACTAATTTGGACACTCCCCTCCCTCACTTTTTTTACCCTTTTATTCTTTACCATATGTGACGATAGAATCGAATCTTTGACATTTTAAAGTGAGAGTCAATTCAACGAATTAAAATTGTATTGACGTTTAGATTATCAAGGTGTAGACATTTTTTTGACAATTATTAATCTTTATAACTAAGATACTAGATTTTCGTCAATGTGTCTACATTCTCATCGATATTTCTATATATTATGGGTTTGATGTCAACCTACGAAGGAAATCGACATTTCTATTGTATTCTAAAAAAAAACCCACGAAACGTTAAGGAAAAAGAAATGTTGCTAATGGTAAATATAACATCAATATTAAATATTTTAATTTGTTTTGAAATTTTTGAAATATATATTATTCATCTACTTTTCTTTTAAAAATGTTTATCATAATGGAAGTTTTGTCAATGTTTTAGACGTTAGTGGTAATCTTTATGCTTTAAATTTATTCTATTTTAGTGTTTACATCATTTGATCATATACCCAAACATACGCTAGAATTAAATAGTTTCTATAAATTTATTGATTTTTATTTTTGACGTTTGGTTAAGAATTCAAATGTTATATAGAAAATATGAAAAATCGACTATATTTAAACATTTTTCTATTATAATATTTTAAAGGACAAAAACTCATTCTAGTCTTTTGTTTATTTAAAAGAAATATCCATATACTCTCAAAAGTTAAGATAGTATAGCGGTGACCAAATCAATGTTTTTGATGTATGCCAAATCCAAATTCATGCTTAGGAGATACCAAATTAAATTCATGCTTAAGAGTATCTCCTAGTTTGAAATGTGTTTAAGAAAAATAGTAGGACTTAGAAAATACAAATTTTATTTTTTAAAAATATAATTTAATCTTTAACAAAGATTTGAAATATCAATATCTATATCTTTAACTTTCGTCAAAAATGTCTATGCAAATATGACGGTTCGGTAACCTTTTTGAAAAAATTAGAGATGGAAAAACTTAAAAATTAATGATATTCTTCAAATCTTAAGGATATTTTTTTATTTAACTCGTTATTATTTTCATGAGAAATTTATATTTTAGAAATTTGCAAAAATTGTATGTTTTAACTCAGCCTTGTTTTTATTTTAGTTGGTGAAAAAATTAATGAAAATTTGAGTCGATAGGAATATATTTTAATTTTTAAAATTCAAAATATATTTACAAAACATTTCAATATTATAAAAACAAATTTTTTCCATCCAAACAAAACTTGAAAGTTAAAACCATTTTATACCCAAACTATTTGATTAGTAACATTTTTAATAATTAATTTATCTTTAGTCGCTATATATATATATATATTGCGAATTGGAATTAAAATTTAAAAGAAAACCGCCAGAAAGCATGGGGATGAAGAAAACAAGCTTCAAGCTTCCCTTGGCCTTGATCGTTTCTTTTGGATGTAACAATGGCCGCTCTCTCCCTTTCCCCCTCTCTCAACCATTCACAATCCTTTCCCCCCATTTTTACCCCAAATCTTTTTGTTCTCAGTCGGTGAACGGCAAATCGAGGAACAGTACTGGCCACCGGGAAACCAACGACACCCAAATGAAGACCCAAAAGCCAATTTCTCCTTTTCGATTGTCTTCACTTCTTCGTCTCCAAAAGGACCCAACGCTCGCTCTTCAACTCTTCCTCAACCCTAATCCCAGCTCTTCAGAACCCCCCAAACCCTTTCGTTACTCTTTACTTTCCTACGATCTCATCATCTCTAAGCTCGGACGTGCCAAAATGTTCGATGAAATGGAAGAAATCCTCCAACAGCTCAAGCAAGAGACTCGTTTTGCTCCTCACGAGGTCATTTTCTGTAATGTCATTGCCTTCTATGGCCGAGCCCACCTCCCTGATCGTGCCTTCCAAGTGTTCGAAAGAATTCCATCGTTCCGTTGCAAGCGGACGGTGAAATCTGTAAATTCTTTGTTGGCTGCATTGTTGAAGAATCGGCAACTTGAGAAAATGACGCAAGTTTTTGTGGACATTAGTAACTATGGCTCCCCTGATGCTTGTACTTTTAATATTTTGATTCATGCTGCTTGTTTATGTGGTGATTTGGATGCTGTATGGGGAGTGTTTGATGAAATGCAAAAGAGAGGTGTAAAACCGAACGTGGTTACTTTTGGGACTCTGATTTATGGGCTTTCTCTGAATTCTAAGTTGAAAGAAGCATTGAGATTGAAAGAGGATATGGTGAAAGTGTACATGATTAAACCTAATGCGTCAATATATACTACTTTGATCAAAGGATTTTGTGGGGTTGGAGAATTGAATTTCGCTTTCAAGCTAAAGGAGGAGATGGTTACTAGCAACGTAAAATTGGTCTCGGCAGTTTACTCTACTTTGATCAGTGCGCTCTTCAAGCATGGTAGGAAAGAAGAAGTTTCTGACATTTTAAGAGAAATGGGAGAGAATGGGTGCAAACCTGATACCGTTACCTACAATGCCATTATCAATGGACATTGTAAAGAAAACGATCTCGAATCTGCACATAGAGTTATGGATGAAATGGTGGAGAAAGGGTGTAAGCCAGATGTGTTCAGTTTCAACACAATCATTGGATGGTTATGTAAGGAGGGGAAATTAGATAAAGCAATGGACTTGCTTGAAGATATGCCGAGACGAGGTTGCCCTCCTGATGTGTTATCATACAGGATAATTTTTGATGGGCTGTGTGAAATGATGCAGCTAAAGGAAGCAACTTCCATACTGGACGAGATGATCTTCAAGGGTTATGTGCCTCGTAATGAAAGCATAAACAAACTCGTAGACAGGTTGTGCCAGGAATGCAATATGGAGCTGTTGTGGATGATCTTAAACAGTCTGGGAAGAGGAAATCGCATGAATATGGACATGTGGGCTAGAGTTGTTGCTTTTGTTTATAAGGAGAACCTATCGGAATCCTCCAACTTAATTGACTCATTGATTAGTTGATTTCATAGCTCTATCAGGGACAGTCTTATAATATCCATGTTTAAACTCTTTTTAGTCCTGTCCTATTCCTATCTACCAGTTTGGACTTCCTGTCCTTTATAGGGTAAGAAACTCAACTTTCATCTCCTTAGTCTAGGCATCTCAAAACGAGATGTCGAAGTGGATATACAACACACTCATGAAATTGGTTTTGAATAAGTCAGAACGGAACTTACTAGCCATGTTTTGTATGAAGAACTAGGAGATAGAGATCCTAGTTCTCTATCCATGCAGTATTCAACCGACTATAGCACCAACTCTGAGCACATCTTTCTAGTTGGAAAATGAGAGAAGGCTTTATCCCTTAAAAATACATCTACTTTGATCAGGATCTCTTCGATCTACTTGACAATAGTCAGAGTAATGCGAGTCTCTGCAATGGCCCTATTTCTTAAGAATATAAGAATAAGGGGAGCAGCTATGAAGGGTCCTATTCTATTAGGGCTCAGAGTCAATTTGTCCAGATACTTGCTTCAGCTTGTGTTCTGCCTAGCTGCATTATATCTGGAACAATTACTCAAGATGGGGTCGTCTATCATGTTGAACAAAGACACGAGAGGTACAACCCAATGAAATTATTTTCATTCAGCCCAATAAACGTGTACATCTTTCGAGAGTCCTCAGTTTATAAGCACAAACATGTAATGATTACGGGTTTCAGTTACAGAATTCGCAGGCAGGTATGTTAATATCTTCACCATCACTTATCTGGCTTCAATTTCAGTGCCGCACTGCAGAAAGTTTCATTTACAAGTCAGTTCTGACAACCAGCAGGTAGTTAAGCACACAAGCACGCCAGCAACATCAACTTACCTATTGATGCAGTAACGTTTCCCAGTTGGCGGCGGTCCATCGTTAAATACATGGCCCAGATGAGCATCACAGACAGCACAAAGAACTTCCTCTCTAGGCATGAAAATGATGGAAAGGTCTAGCTTGGATTTGACATTATCACCAACAGGTTGGTAATATGATGGCCAACCAGTTCCACTGTCAAATTTAGTAGATGATCTGAAAGAGATAATATTCACACCATTATTGGAAATTCTATGAAATAACAGTAGCAGACAGAAGTTACAAAAAGAGTCAAAATATTTACTCAAACAGAGGTGTGTCACAACATATACAGTGGTATATCCCTGCCGTTTTGGTGTTCCAATACTCACTGAAATTGAAGAAAAAAGTTAAAAAGGAATCAGAACTGTGATCAATAGGTGCGTTATATTGAAGATATTCATTGAAGTATACCCAGTAAAAGCTCTCTCAGTTCCCTTCTGACGGGTAATATAAAACTGCTCTCCCGTGAGCCGCTTCTTCCATTCATCATCGCTTAAAGATTTGTAATTCACGGTGCCAGCCTCTGCACCAACAGGCAACTAAGCTTCTTCAATGTTCAAAATCAAAGTCATGCACAGCATCAAATTGGTAGGAGAAATTCTCTGTCTATGTAAATTTTCTCATGCCACGCCATTGATAATCATTACTTGAATTCATTATATCATAGATCAATATTTAGTAAATCTCAAGTTCATAAAGGAAAAGGAAAAACCTTTGATGCCATCTGGTTTCTGGGAAGAGGAGGAAGAGCAGCCCATTACTCTGGTAGAAGATGATGAAAGCTTTTTGTTTTTGATTGCTCTGAAACTTGGAGGAGAAGAAAAAGAAACAAAGTTGAAACTTTGTTGGGTTTTTGAAGTACTTATAAACCCAGTTGGAAGAAAAGATAAATTCAAACTTCTGGCAGCCATTGTCGACATATTAAAAGGAGGAAGGAACTTGGGCTTTTAGTTTTGATTCAAGTACTCACCAGCGGAGGCCCGAGGGGGGAGGGTAAGGCTCATGTAGTGAGGAAAATTGATTAAGAAATGAACAATCTGCAATCTCAGACGCATGATGGAGTGTTTTAGATGATTGATGGAGTCTGGGTGGTTGGATTGAACGCTGAAGGGGCATTTGATTGGGTGGATGAGAAGTTGCCCTGTCGTAGCTTAAGTGGTCTTGTGTTGGCCACGTTTATTTTACATGGCGATGTATGCCTATCATTCTTCCATATTGAATACACTCTATTTTTATTTTTATTTGGTTAAACTCATTTTTATCGATGATTTTATTTATGGATTAATTCTAATGGGTCTCAATCACTCTATTTTTTTATTACATTTACTTCAAATTACGAATACATCACATTCACTTTTATCATTATTATTAACAAACAGTAACTAAAATGATAAAGATAATGGTAACAGTAAATATGATAACGAGGTGTGATGACATGTCAAAGTTGTAAACATAGCTAGGTTGGCCTTATTTGTTTCTCCAAACTCGGAGTGTTGAAAGTTGCTATGGACAGCCTTTCACTCTTTGGGATACTTTCAGTTATTATTAAATCAAAGCAATATTGAAAATATAGTCTACAAAATTTGCCAAAGAAGAAAAGAGAGGGAGAAGGGTTGGAAAGCTTGAAGTAAAAATGTGAAAGAGAGAGAGATAAATAAGTAAATACAAATAGGTGTATATTGAGATTTTACATTGAAAAAATTAAGAAAGTCATATGAATTATTCATGATTCTGAAATAAAACAGCATATAATCAAATAATATTTTCATTAATAATTTTGTAGAGAATTAACAAAGCATAGATCAATTACTGCCGGAATAATCAAACAAAAAAGAACTCGTCGAATAAAATACTTCTATTTTAAAAATAAAATAGTTTAGAACTAAATTTATTATAGATTTTTTACTTCAAAAAATAGACTAATATTGGTGTTTTCGAGATAAAGTCATCAAAGACAAAATTTTAAATTTTCATATTAATTTGTATCTAATTAATTTTAAATTAGGTGTGGTTTAAACCAATGATTAAAGGGTTTTTTCTTTTCTTTTTCTTTGGTAATATTACAAGTTCAAAACTTAATATATATATATATATATATATATATATATATATATATATATATATATATATATATATATATATATATAATATATTAGATAAGTAATTATGTAATTTTAAGGAAGTTGGTAATGTTGAGCTTAATGCTAGTTCAATGGATTTGAGTGAAGAACAAGGCGATTTTGGAATCAACACTGCAACGGGGAGGTCCTATGGGGAGTCTGTATAATTTCGATGGCGTTGATGAGAATGATGATGCCGAGATGGTGAATTCATGGATTGTTTGGAAATGGAATAAGTGGGAAAGAAAATGTGAATCAAAATGGAAGTGATCAGAATTAAGATGTAGATAATGATGAAGTTGAAGATGAATATGAATAAGATGATCTTCTAAGTAACCAATGCTCAAACCACTTTACTCCATGATTTATTGCTAATTAATTCTTATTTAATTAACCTCTTAATAATGGAGGAATATATATTATATGATAATTGTTGTGTAGTTTATTGTCAAACATAGTCTCATTTTTTCCGCTATATATTTGTTTTATCCTAATTTTTATGGTTTAATCGAAGTTTTATGAAAAATTATAAAAGCAACATATTCAATAAATAATTTTAAAATAGTAAATATTCTTTTCAAATATGTAAATTTGTCTACTATTTATATTAGTGTGTTTATTTCGTGTGATTAGTGGATTTTTCTACGTTCTAATGAAAATATCAATTCATCCCTTCTATCGATATTAAATCCATGAAAATGTGAAATTATTCCGACACGAACCAAAATTTAAAACAACCATAGTTTTATTTAAAATTTTGGTTTTTACTTAATTGCCATAATTATTGGTTAAATGAAAATATTTTTTTTTTTTTGAAACATTCATAGGTTTTATTCAAAATTAATCATAAAAATATGTTTCCGAAATTTTTTACATATAATTTATCTGTCTTTATTATATTATTAGGTTAGAAAAGAGGGCTGCATGAAAGGGAGGGTGGTAAAATTACCTCCAACATGTCGCCAATGTTAACTATGAAGCATTTGGGAGGGGTATAACGGTAATCGAATTCCCGTCTTTCTTAATCTTCAGACCTTCTACTTCGTTGATTTGGAGCAGAATCGTGAGTCCAACGGGGTCGGAATGAGGCGTCAGTCCGATCACCTTCTCTGGCTCCGGGCAGGGTGGGTAATAGTTCATTCTCATCGATTGATTGCCCTCCTTGAACAACTCACTCAACTCTCCCTCTTTTATCCCCAACGCTTTCTCAACTCCACCAAATATCGCCGCCGTCACATCCTTCACCGCCGCCGAGTACTCCTCCAATGTCTCTCTGCATACCAATACAGTTTCATAATCATTTCCTAATTCTTTTTTAATATTAATTAAACTAATCAACATTTGTTTATGAGTCCAGAGTTCAATTTCTAGGAGTTTTATGAGTTTGAGAATCACTTTAAAAGTTTTGCAATGGAAGGAATTATCCAACCTCAAAGAGAGAGGAAGATTTTGAAATAACCGGGGTTTTCCTGAAATGTAAAGGCGATGTAGCGATGAAGAAAATATCGCACCAATCCAATATCTGTTCTTTACTTCTAACGAAAGCTTGTCCAAATCCTTCTACATCTCCTTCTATCTGCCATAGCTTTTCCTTCTCTTCAATCGGAAGTTGGAACAATTTCTGCATTTCCATTTTCATTATCTCCATCAACGAATCGCTCACTCCATGCTTCACCAACTGTAATTAATTTCACCGATCATTTTCAGATTCTGCTTACTAATTAAACACATAGAAACAGAGATAGAGAAAGGAGATATTATGAACCTAAAAGAATCCCCAGTTTTTGCAGGCGGAGTGAAGGCGAGACAATTCGGAGTCCATTGTATGATCGGAGCGGAAGTTGGACATGTCGATCACGGGGATTTGGGAAGCGGAGGTGATCGGGGAGTGGTGGAGGAGATCGGGGCGGGTGTATCGATGTGGAATTTCGGTGATGGGGTGTTTGGGTAACTCTTGAACAGAAGGAACTAGAATGGAACTTCCTAACCTTAACGTGTCGATCTTCTTCTCCTCCGCCATGCATGTGTTCCTTATTTTTCTGATTGATTGATTCCTGAATTTCTGTATGAAGATGGTGATGAGATTTGATTTCGATTTCTATATGTTCTTCAGCACATTATTCATGCTTTTGGATGTTTGTGTGTATCTATTATCATTAATGTATCCTGGCGCACTTAGGACCAAAATAACTCTTTGGTGGTCAAATATATAGTGCCTTATCACATACATCTATTTGCTTCTGTATAATGTGAGATTCCTACCATAAATATTAGTAATTTTTTTCTTAAGAACAATAAGAAGAAGCAAAATAATTATGTAGTACTAAGTCACAATACTCGAGTAAATAATAATCATATAATACACTAACATCCACAATAGTCAAATTCAAATATATTATTTAAATCTAGTAAGAAAAATGATGAATTCATATGACAATTTTAGATTTTGAGTTGAAAAGCAATGGTTAGGTTGAAGGAGGGTGAATTCGCATAGCGTCGAGATAAGTTTTTCCGTCGAGTGTTCGAGAGAAAAGGCCCTTCACATACTCTTGATATGTCAAAGTTCGAAACAAGGGAGGAGAATGTGGTGTGATGAGGGATGGTGTTGGCCTTATTTCCTTCTCCAAACTAGGAGTGTAGAAAGTTGCTATGGACAGCCTTTCACTCTTTGAGTTCACTGTTGCACAATGCTCTATGCTTTTGTATTTCCCATTTGTTACCATCTGCCATACTTATAATTATTATTAAATCAAAGCAATATTGAAAATATAGTCTACAAAATTTTCCAAAGACGAAAACAGATGGAGAAGGTTGGAAAGCTCGAAGAAAAAAAGTGTGAGAAATAGAGGTAAACAAGTAAATAACGTCAACTTTGCTCGGATATAAATTGAAACTTTCACAATTAAGAGAATTCAAATTCTTTATAAAATAAATGAGTTACTCGCCGCATTCTAAATTGATTTTGAGATAAAAATTCATACAATCCAATAATCTTTCCATTAATAATTTTGTAGAGAATTAACAAAGCATAGTCCAAATTACTACTCCAATCAAACCTTCAAACCAAAAAGTAAATATACATTTTTTTAGTATTTTTTAGTATAACAAATAGAACTTGAGTCGAGTAAAGGAATATACCGCCAATTATGTTGAACTTTATTTGTGTTTGACAAATCACATTAATGATATAATCGATTGTATAAATATAATTTCTCATTAAGAATTAAAATACTTGTGTTTATGTTAAACCACAATTTTAGAACTAAATTTAATATACGTTTTGTATTTCAAAAAAATGGACTAATATTTGTGTTTTCAAGATAAAGTCATTAAAAACACCAACTATTTATCTAACAAATCTTTAATTTTTCATATTTGTATCTAATTAATTTCAAATTAGGTGTGATTTAAACCAAATGATTAAAGACTTTTTCTTAAAATATTACAAGTTTAAAACCTAATCTAAATAGATATAAGTTTCAAAATATATTAGATAAAGTAATGTAACTTCAAAGAAGCTTTGGTCTCTTGAATATTTAAATTTTCACATTTACAAAATGGTTTAATATTTTGATGTATATTTGAGAGTAATTTTATAAGGGTTAGAATTACTATCCAACCTAATTCCTTTAAAGAAAAAAAAATAGTCAAAATAGTTACTAAAATTAAAAATATATATTTAAAAAAAACAATTTTTACTCTAATTATCATTTCAAACAAACTTATCAATAATCACTTAAATCAATTCGTTTAATTTGCAAAATTTTCATACTATTAAAATTTGTTCAAGTGATTTTGAGAATAGAATGAGTAATATTTTAACAAATTAAAAAAAATGTTAGAGATATATTATAATAACAAAGAGACGAAGACATCACATATTTTAAAAGGTTGGAAATTTATGGTTTTTAAAATCAAGATTGTCTACTAAATTAAATAAAAAGTTAAATAAATAAACCAAACTGAGTTTGTCTTTCATCCAATCTTTTATTCCATCGAATTATCCGATCATGAAAACGATGCAAATTTGTTTTTTCTTTTTTCTAGAATACTTTTATATCTTTTAATATGGGTGTTCGAGAAAGAGACGGGTGATGTTAAAACACACCTAAGTATCATCCGTTACAAAAATGAAAAATATCACATTATACTCATTTATTTGTTACATCACAAATATTTTATTTTTATCATTCGCTAAATTATAAAAAATATCCCTCAACTTTTATATTTGTTTTAAAAATACACCTAAACTTTTAAAAAATTTAAAAATACACTTAAACTTTTGAAAATTGTTCAAAGTTAATTTTACCCATAGTTTTAAATTGAGACCATTGAAGTTTTGTTTAAAAAATAACTATCAAAAGTTTTAAAAATACACTTGAGTTTAAAAAATGTTAAAATATATTATCGTCTATTCAAATTTGACATCAATTTTTTCACCAACTAAAATCAAAATCAAAATTTAAGTTAAAACTATATTATTAAATTTATTTGAATATAGCATAATAGATCACGAACACAACCAATTTCAACAATTATGATTGTAATTAAGTTAATTGTCAAATAAAAATATATATTTGACTACCAAAACACACTAATAGTCTAGTTTTTTTTATTTGATCATTATTGTGAGATTTTTTTTATACTTTTTTTAGGAGTTTTTTTTTAAACTTTATAAGATTTTGTGTAATTTAAATTATTAAATATAGATTTTTCAAATAAGTAAATTTATTTATTATTTATATTATAGAGTTCTTTTAAAAAATATCTTTTTATTTGTGTGTTATTGTATCGATTCACCCTAAAAAATATTGATATAAATATCCACATATTTATAGAAATTTAAATTTAAATTTTAGTAATTTTTATTTTTGAGAGCTTAGAGATTTGATGTAAAAATAGGATAAATGGAAATATTTTTAAAAAATTTATAAGTTTAAAGTACTTATTAAATTTTTCAATAGGCATTTTTTTTTTAAGATTAAGGGCCTTTATTATATTATTAGGTTAGAAAAGAGAAGTGCATGAGAGGGGAGTGTAAAATTACCTCCAAGATGTCGCCAATGTTAACGATGAAGGCATTTGGAAGGGGCATAACGGTAATCCAATTTCCTTCTTTCTTAATCTTCAGACCTTCTACTTCGTTGATTTGGAGCAGAATCGTTAGCCCAACCGAGTCGGAATGAGGCGTCAGTCCGATCACCTTCTCCGGCTCCGGGCACCGCGGGTAATAGTTTATTCTCATCGATTGATTACCGTCTTTGAACAACTCACTCATCTCTCCCTCTTTTATCCCCAACGCTTTCTCAATGCCGCCAATTATCGCCGTCGTCACATCCTTCACCGCCGCCGAGTACTCCTCCAATGTTTCTCTGCTTACCAATACAGTTTCATAATTATTTCCTAATTCTTTTTTTTAAAATCAATTAAACTAATGAACTTTGTTTTAACCTATAATGGATTACTTCTTTTTATTCTCACTTGCTTAAATTACAAGATTAATCTTTGCTTAGAAAAATTTTATAGGTTGGTTGGTTTAATTTTTATGAGTTCGGAGTTCAATTTCTAGGATTCATATGAGTTTGAGAATCATTTAAAAAGTTTTGTGATGGAAGGAATTATCAAACCTCAAAGAGAGAGGGAGATTTTGAAACAATCGGGGATTCCTGAAATGTGAAGGCGATGTAGCAATGAAGAAAATATCACACCAATCCAATTTCTGTTCTTCACTTGTAATGAAAGCTTGTCCAAACCCCTCCACATCCCCTTCTCTCTGCCATAGCTTTTTCTTCTCTTCAATCGGAAGTTGGAACAATTTCTGCGTTTCCATCTTCATTCTCTCCATCAATGAATCGCTCACTCCATGCTTCACCAACTGTAATTAATTTTACCAATCATTTTCAGATTCTACTTATTAATTAAACACATAGAAACAGAGATAGAGAGAGGAGATATTATGAACCTGAAAGAATCCCCAATTTTTACAGGCGGAGTGAAGGCGAGACAATTCGGAGTCCATTGTATCATTAGAGCGGAAGTTGGACATGTCGATCACGGGGATTTGGGAAGCGGCGGAGGCGATCGGGGAGTGGTGGAGGAGATCGGGGCGGATGTATCGATGTGGAATTTCGGTGATGGGGTGTTTGGCTAACTCTTGAACGGAAGGAACTAGAATGGAACTTCCGAACCTTAACGTGTGGATCTTCTTCTCCTCCGCCATGTGTTTCTTATTTTTCTGATTGATTGGTTTCTAAATGTGTGTATGAAAGAAAATGGTAATGAGATTTGGTTTTGATTTCTATGCTTTTCAGCACATTCATATTTTTGGATGTTTGTATATTTGTTATTTATAATTATACAAAATTAATTACGTGAGATGAGATCCCTACTTCAAATATTGTAATCTTTTTAATATTCAATAAGCAAAAGCAAAATAATAATTATGCATTACTAAGCCACAATTTTTGTTTTGAAACATTCAAAAGGAAAATTATATTTGAGTAATAGCTTTGACACTTTTGGAACTTTGTGAACTTTTTTTTTAAAAAATAGAAAATTCTTGTTTAGATAAAATGTGTTGTTATTTTATAATTTTCTAGAATGTTATACATCTCCCAACAAAATCTATGGACAAAAGAAAATTTATTATTCACGATGTTGTCGTGAAGTAAAGTGTAAATAAATTCTATCATTTGTGATAATTCTCGTATCACATCATTTTGTCGTCCAAACTATGTTGTATTCAATTAAAAATTGTGGTGCACTAATTCATCTTTTTCAAAATATTATGAAAATATATTCTTTTATATATATATGTGGTTGCTTTATGTATTGCTCCACTTTGTAAAAATTCAAAATCAAATGATACTTAGAACGTGGGTTTAATTTGGGTTTTTGGTCGAGGGATTTTAAAAATATGAATGAGAAAGTAGAGATTTGTGAAGTTCAATGCTCCTTTCGTCCAATTAGTTTGTGGACTCATCATTAAAAATATATTTTCTTACACTATTGATTTAGGTAATTTACAATTCTGTAGACTTCACAACTTTTTGTTTCTTATTATTTTACACCATTACCAAGTTTACCGTAAACTATTTGATAATCAATTAAAAAGAGATTGGACAATGGAATCCAAGAATTTGTTCTTCCCATCTCTCTCTTGTGTTAGGACAAAAGGAGAAAAAAAACAAAAGAAGTTGAAAAAAGAAAACAAATCTATTTAAGAAATTATTTCCTACCCACTCGTATGTACAAAAATAAACAAACAAACAAATAAAAGTTTTAAAAAAATTACTCATCTATAAATATTAGATTAAAATATTCATCATAGCGTTTGCAATGGGATACTAATTAATTTTATACTTTCATTCATCCAATTTCAAATTTAGGTATTAGACTTTCAATACCTATTAAAACAATCTTTTAAGAAAAAGCAATTGCTTTCTAAAAATACAATCATATTTGGTTTACTTTTTCTCTAAATTAACAAATTTAAATGTTTGATGAAAGTATAAAGAGAAATTAAATCAAAACTACAATTGTAAATAGTTTTTTTTTTAAAAAAAATTTGTTGGCTATATTTGAAAATGCCACTCAATTAGTTTTAGAATCAAATTTTAAATAAAGAAAAGCTAATCAACATTTTTTATTAGGAAATTCTAACTTGATACAAAATTTGCAATTGAACCAAGTTCAAACATAAAACACTTTTGCAACACCTTAACAAATTAAATTATGAAACTTGAAGTTGAAACTATGGAATATTATAACCTCATTTTATCTTTAGAGGCCTTTGTAAGTTGTAACCTAAGGCTTTGACAATAGAACTTACACTAACTCAAAGAAAATGTGTACTTCAACTCATTTACTCAATATCAAAGTGATCAAACCATCCATAACAATCATATTTGATTTTACTCAACTATTCAACAGCTCCTTTTAGGGATTCTATGATAAAAAGGAATTACAGCACTAGTTTATTGCTCTAACATCAAAATTACAAAAGACTAAAAACATTAACTGAAATAACTATCTAAACATTTGATCCTAAATTTAGAGCAAGCTGATTTGCTGATTTCCCAGCAGCTATGTGGCAGCAACTACAACTTACCTTCATCTCTAGCCACTATCTTGAATTTCCCCGTTAGTTGTTGCTACAAGCAGAAGAGATAAACACAAGTTCAAACCCAGAAACCAAATTACAGTAAGTTTAATTACCCAAAGATATTTGCAGAATTAACTATTAAATGCAACCAAAATAGATAAATACATACATATAGCTCACATTAGAAAGTCTATTGACAAAGACAAGTACTTCTCATACAAAAATTTCAAACTCATTCCTAATTTCCTACATTATGGTCTATGGAAGAACAATCATTCTAAGAACTCTACCTAATTCAACCCTGTTTATCATTTTAACTAGATTTAAATACTGACCCTACACATCAATTAGTAAAAGCTCATTTTGACTTGTTAAGAACCCAAAGATATTGGCAGAATTCACTTTGCTATTGCATGCAAGAAGAACAAACAAACGACTGCAAACAAAGATAGAAACTCATCAGACATGGACAAGTAACATGGATAAGTACCAAGCCAAAGTTGTTTGACCTATGCAGCACAACATATTTAGCTCAAAGGATAAAGAGCGTGAATTTACCTTCTTCCACAAGTCTGTATGGTTTCTACAAAACCCAGCTACAATAGCACCAGATCTTCTTCCTTCTTGGTACTCAATGCATAGATCCTCCTTCAACCCACAAGTAACATGAAAAGCCAAACTACATTTAGGCTCTGAGCAGTCAATAGAACAACCGCTAGAAGTTTTGCAGATATAACATTTGGTTTTCCATCTCCTCTTCAGAATCATCGAGCAATCAATCCCTTCTCTTCCTTCTGGGTCCTCAAAAAACACCTCAGGAACATAGAGTCCACAAACAATATGAGCCCATTGGCCGTCGTTCGTGGGCTTCATGGCCCCTCCTTTCAGAGGACATAGGCAGCATGAAAATGGTGTTTCTGTAACCTTCTTCTCCGTCTTGGAAGACGAAGAAGCTAAGCATTGGCTACAGAACCAATCTCCTTCTGGTATACTCTTTACAAGAGGATTACCATAACATGAAGCGTGTACCATCAAATCACATCCATCGCAGAAGACAATTGGATCTGAAGGATCCCCGTCTGTGCTTTGACAAATCGCACAAAGAATCCCATCATCTTCCTCTTCATCTTGGACTGTTTCAATCTCTTGAATCTCCATTTCAACATCAGAAACTTCCTTTTCCTTATCCTCTTCCTCCTTTTTCTCTCCCTCTAATTCTGATTTCGATATGGATTCTTCCTCCAGAGGATGAGGCTTGTATTCAACATTGAGATCCAATGACTCCGGGGCAAAATCAGGGTGAAGGGCCCACACCCTTTTCTTGGTGGGCAAGCAGTAAGGAGAAGCGTCAGGAATTAGGAGCAACGAAGAATCACGAGACTCCTTTCGCTTCTTCGCTGGGAGGGAACAAGAATCAAGCGATTGATCCTCCTTCTGACGATTTTGTTTTTGTTCTTGTTCTTGAAGGATTCTGAGCCTTTTGAGAGGAGGTAAGCCATGGAGGGAATCCATTTTGCTCTGCAACTTCAAGTTGGGGTTTCAACAAAGGAACAATGAAGAAGAAGAAGAAGAAGAAGAAGAAGAAGAAGAAGAAGGCGAATGAATGGGGTTGAAAATTTGGGAAGGAATATCATTTTAGTAAGAAATTGGGTTAGGGTATTTCAAAATCAGAGTTCCCGCTAACTGAAAAAGTGGAAATATTTTGATAAATTTTGAAATGGGGAAACTGGAGAATGAATCCGGCGGGGAAGAACCAAAAATCGTTAGTTCAATTCTTTTTAGGTTTTGAATGAATCTTTCTTTTTGTTGAAATTTCCAATTTTTACGGTTTAGGGAAATTGGCGCCAATCTCCCGCTCTTTTTTTCCCAATTATAACGGGTCGGGTTTTCTCTAATATAACCCGTAACGGAATTCCAAATTTGGTCGTTTCTTTTTTTAATATCATTGTGATTTGTGATTCTTATACTCTTTAAATTATTAAATTTTAGTTGTTGTGCATTTTATAAACCTTGTATTTAATTTTCTTTCTAAATTAGTTGGATAATATCGGAAAAGCTAAGATATTATAAAAAGTATTCGAAAAAATGAAAAAATAAATTGATATTTCAAATTTAAAACTAATTTATATTATAAATATTAATATACAAATTTACAAATATATATTATGTTAGTTGTCATAGCCACGTGTCATTCTTTTGATAATCTAATTCAACCTCTCCTGTCAAATTGTTTATAAATAGTGATATTTTGTGGGTTTATAAGTACAAATAATATCTATGAGAATTATATGAAAGTGAGAGAAATTCAATTTTCTTAATTTATTTATATTTATTTATATTATATATTATTATTTTAGTATTATATTTTTTCAATTTTCGTATTCTAGTTGTATTTAAGATTTATTGAAATTATAATGACTAGTTAAAAAAAAAATCTAATATGTAATTCACATCCCTAATTTCTCTCCTTGTCAGTCTGCCTTCTATAAACAAATTGATACAATAGTCTTTCATTTATAAAATATACACCATAATATTCAATATATACTATACTTAGGTGGAATATATGAAAAACAATGCAAAATGAAAGATAGAATAAACGAAGTGAGAGATTAGAAAGTGAGAGAGAGGTGTAGAGGGAAGATTTTTTGAACAAAATAACCCAAATTTTCTTTTTTGAAGGTGAGAGAGATGGTCAACTTTTCTTTTTCTTTTTATATTTTTTAATATATTATCAATAATGAATATGGGTAAATTAGTCTCCTTGGACCTTATATTTGTGTAAAATATTAGTCAATTTAGTACATTTCTGAAAATTTTGAAAAATTTAGGTCAATCTTGTAATATAATATATAATTGGGATAGTTGCAAATTTAGCAATTAAATTCAAATTAATTAAGTATATAGCACAATTTTAAAAAATTTACAAATATAGCAAAATTTGTCAAATTCTATCAATGATATAAGTCTATCACTGATAGACCATGTTGCAAATATTGGTCTATCACTGATATACCATATGAAATCTATCAGCGATATAAGTCTATCAGTGATACTTTTGCTATATTTGCAATTTTTTTAAAATGTTGCTATATCTTTAATTATTATTGCTAAAATAGTCATCCATTGCAATTTCTCTTAAAAAAAGAAAACCTTTAGCCCATCCAATGAGTCCAAGCTAGCTCCCAACCCTCCTTATTAATAATTGTATTAATTTAATATGAAACCCTTTCAACTTATGCCATGAACTTGAAGCGTGAATTTAAATAATAAGGAAACATCCATCTGGATTTTACTTCTTCCTTCATCTTGATCGAGAAACACTGAGATTAGTCCCAAAACTTTACTTCTTTCTTCATAGCGGTTGAAAAAACTGTTTGATGGCTAGTGGGTGGTTAGTCAATTTTCGTGGCGATTTTTATACAAAATCACTCATGCGCGACCCATGATCACTCCTACTTCCAAGATTTGATGGTATCGTCCTACAATAGCCAAACCAATCTTTAGATATTCGAACAACCCCGAAGTATATTAGACAATGAGTTTATGAGAAGACAAACAATAACCCTAATGAGAAACACACAAATGATGAGATTAGAGAGAAAGATGAAAAGTAGTCGACATTGAACTTACCTTTTTTATTCTAATAAAAAATTCATGTGGGGTAGAGGAATTTGAACTGCAAATTTCTTGATCCTTAGCATTTACACTTATCAGTTGAATCAAACTCAGACAAATTTTCTTACGAAATTGGTATTAGTACAATAATGTATATAACTCTACAATTCTCAGTTTGATGGATGGCTTACCGTCATAAATGTCATAATTCATTTAAATTGGGATCAAATTAGGTACTAGATCATGAAAACTAATAAAGGTTTATGTAGCAAGAAATTTCAATATATATACTTAAATAGTGTGTGTATATACAAAATATAGCAAAAATTTTATATTATATCAATGATAAACATTGATACAAAACTTCTATCTATGTATCAATGTCTGTTGATGACACTAATCAAAATTTATAAATGTCTACCGATATCTATTATTGATCAAATTTAAAATTTTGTAAATATTTTCAGCACTTTGTCATTTATAATAATTATCCTTATTGTTATTTTACCATTTTCTAGACGTATCAAGGTCAAACTATCTATTCAATTACTCGACTAGCTAAGATATATTTTCAATTAAGAACGAAAAGTTCAAGTTTTAAATTGTATTCGAGAGAAAGCATCATCATATAAATTATATTGGAAGATTAAACTTTATTTGGATTTCAGACAATCAAAATTCAAATTGACTTGCAACTATAATTTCATGAAAACCAAAGATCGAGAAGTTTTAAGCTTTAAATTGTATTCGAGATAAAGCATCAAATAAATAAATATAAGAGATTGTATCCACATTTGTTGGAATTTATGTCATCAAACTCGTAGTTTGTATTCAAAATTCTGTTCAATAAAATCGTCTTATTGATACTATAATTTGAAAGCTAATAAACTAATGTTTTGAGGCTATTATGTAGACTTAACTTTATGTACACACATAATAGTGGATCAAGTTTGAGTCATAGTTTAAATGGTCTATAGTATATGGATAAGGTTGGGCGCCTTATTCGGGAGATACTATTGATGTGGCCTACTTTGTAGTTAGCACAAACGATGTGATCCTAAATCGTTCATGTAGAGACATGGAAGTGGGGGCATCCAATGTAAAGAGTTTACATAAGACTGAAACCATGAGATAGTCGCTTTTACGTTATAACATCGTTAACTTTGTAAAACTGACTATTTCATTTATAGATATTCAATGTAACTTAATTTTAATCTTGAGTTAACTATGAACTTCTGTTCACACGAACTTATTCTTAGATCTGCATAGGTGAGGGCAATTCGCTGGCCCAATAAGCCTCCCATTTTAGACATAAGATCGGGTGGATAGCTAGGGACATAAGATGTAAGACGAAATTTACTCCTATCCACTCTAGGGTTAGTAGATAGGTTGTTCTCTTAAGGACTGAATCCAAGTCTTGAACAAGGGGCCCCACCATCTCATTGGTTCAAGAGGGATTCGATTTAAAGGTTGGACCTTAAACAAATTGTTCCATAGTAGATCAATGGAACTTAAGAAGGAAATATATAATATCGGGGTAAAACGGTACTTTGACCCAACCGAGATTATGAACAACCTGTGAATGATTAGCTTACTTATCATGGTCATATCACATGGACAGAAATATATCTACAGTGAGGGGAGTGCAACTATGGGATTTTAGTGGAATGACCTGTTAGTTAACGAAGATTGATTAATTCGGTTTAAAGAGTTTAGCCAGTTAATCTTGGATAGTTGGAGCTCATGATCTATAGGTCCATTAGGTTCCCCCGCTAGCTCATAAGGAATCAACTTAGAACATTATAATAGAATGATTCGAATTAGGTAAAGAGAGAGAAACCAACAAATATATCTTATATAGTCATCGGTTATAACTTAAGATAGAGCTTCATGTTTACATGTGATTTAAATATGAATATGAATTCATATTTGGAAGCTCAAAATTGATGAAAAAGGTCAAAGAAGTAAAAGATCATAACTTTTGATTTTGAAAAATCAAACTTTGACCGACTTTATATTCAAATGTGTTTTAAATTTTGGAGAAATGAATACAGGTTCATGCTTGGGAGGTTGAAATTAGTCAAGACGGACAAAATAGTTAGAAGTCAAAATGTTGACTTTGGACTTGAAAAAGTAATTTGATTTAAATATTGAATTACCATATTGCCCTTAGACTAATTTAAATAATAACACTTGCATGTGATATGCAAGTGGCTTATTGCATGCAAGACACCTACCTTATTAAGAATGCCAAGTGATGAGATAGGTAAGCTCTTGCATGTAGTTTACTTGTAAACAATTTTTTTTTCATGTAAATGTGAAATGACTCTTGAATTTGAAATCGAAAATTAATTTTGTAATTGAGAGTTACAAGATAAAAATCAACAACTCTTTTCATTTGAGTCTCTTAACATCAAAAAAAAAAAAAAAAAAAAACCTAAAGATTAGGTTCCTACAAAAGATATTATCTCTCTATTTCCTCCACCATTTGTTGAGTCCCACAATTCAATTCTAGGTTCGAAGAATAGCAAGTCAACGCTAGTGGTAGTCCCGACTTCATTTTTGTGAGGAGATCGTGAAAAGCACGTGAAAAGATTACAAGAACAGAAAAGCATCAAATGTGAGATTTTTCTTTTAACACTATCGATATTATTTTAGGGTTTTTTATGCATATTAATCACTAAACTAATTTAGTTGCAATTATAATAAAAATTTGATCCTAATTCCGTTGCGCATGTCTACCGTTTCCATCAACATCATCATATAAATCAATATACAAAGTTCAATTCCATAAATTATATTTCTTCCGAAATTTCATGTGAACAAATTCAAGTTCAATTCCATAAATTATATTTCTTCCAAAATTTCGTGTGAACAAATTCAAATACTTGAAATTTCACCAGCACATATTGAATGAAAAATATATGTATAACTTGATCCAACTTCATAAACAAGAACTAAATCTTAAATCTAAAACTCCTAAAACAAGGGCTTGTTTTGTTTGGTTAAAGAGCACAAACCAAAAAGATCTAAGGTAGAAATAATTATTTTCTAGTATGTGTTGGTATCAAAATCAAAATTTAAATTCCAATTTGAACAATTTTTCAAAATGTGTGATAATGTATTTATAAATCAGAAGGCTAATTATAGTCACTAAATACTAATTAATTTAAACTTTTACCATTTTAAAAAATTGTACAATTATTATTTTGCAATATCATATAACATATAATATATCACATATTTTATTCAATTTAACAAAAACAATTGAGTCTAGAAAATAGAATACCATATTTGAAATGTTTTTATCTATTTTAGGGTTTGGTACAATTCTGTGTTTTAAAATTCAAAATTTCAAAATATAAATACACTTAATTAAATTTATTTTTATTGGAAAAAAACAATTTAAGATTTATTCTAAAACAAGATTAGACAAAGTTCAAACATGGAATGATTGCAAACAACCTGTCAAGAACTATTCAAATGTTACAAAAATCTACTAAACCAAAAGGATAAAACACAAATGATGCTTACAAAATTTAGACATCATTTTCACCTAGTCTTTGCTTTGCCTCCAAATCCCAGCAAGAACGCTGCCAAAGATTGAGTGGCAAACACTTGAAACTGCACAGGGCACTGCCGTAAGAGGATTTCCAAAGTGCTGGCTAGCAAGAACAACCCCTAGCACCGAGTTCTGTCACATAAATTTATTCATTGTTAAAAGTTAAAAACCAGATCAACCTAAAAATGCCGAAACTGATTGAGTTATGTAGTAAGACACTTGGCAGCAGACTTGCCAAAGAGTGCAACTAAGATACCCCGAAAGTAAATGAAAGGGATAGTTGCAAAAACAGCGATCAGACCCAAATATGAATAAATGTAGCACAATACAAAACAATTTACAAATATAATGCAATCTTGAATCAATTCTCAAAGTCTACCATAGTCCATATTTCTAATAAATGTTTGTCATTAATAGATTTTCCCCATATTTAAAATTCTTTTAACACATTGCTATGCGTTTAATTATTTATCATAAAAGTACTATCCATTGCAATTATTCTAAATGAAATGCTTTACCTGCATTCCAACTTCAATGGAGATCGTTCGAGAAGATGCAATGTCAATGCCAAGCAATCTTGCAAGTACATAACCGAAGAAAAATCCTGAAGCATGAAGAAGAGCTGCAGCCAGGACTACTTGCTGACCAGACATCCGAATAGCAGAGGAGCTCTGAGCAATTGCATGTCCACATAAAATAGCAACAGTGCCAACAGCAATAGGGGGCATGAATGGAGAGACAAATCTAACCAACCCATGGAAATACTGGTTTAAAAATGCCCCACCCAACACTGGAAGAAGCACAATCTGTTGTATGTGAAGGAAAGGGAAGTTACTTGAGAGAAATTTAATGTTAAGAAAAATATTGATGTTGCTTTCGTTTGTTAGAAATCGCACCTGCAGGGTGGACATTAACAACCCAGCTGCGTCCACAGCAACAAATTGACCAGCAAGTTTGGCAGTGAGAAAAGGGGTCATGATCTGTAAAATTGAAATGATAACTTAGATTTCAATATCTATGAAACTTCGAAAATAATCACTTCCATTGAGAAAAAGGAAAAAATGCACAGT
This sequence comes from Cucumis sativus, assembly GCF_000004075.3. Lineage (NCBI taxonomy): Eukaryota > Viridiplantae > Streptophyta > Magnoliopsida > Cucurbitales > Cucurbitaceae > Cucumis > Cucumis sativus. The sequence goes on from NC_026658.2 coordinate 23,132,902, forward strand.
TCTAAGGAAACAAAGCCCACAAAAAGGAGAGATGCCCTCTACAAGAACGGGCTCCAACTATGCAAAATCATTCCTATAGAATAATTACCAAAAATCTACGAAATTGAAGCCTAGAGAAAAACATGAAAACGAACGAGGGACCAAAGCTCCCTAGGGTTTCTCTCCACTCCCCCAGACACTCCACTGTTCCTCACATCCCACAAAACCCATAACACTGCACACACACCAACAAGCCAAATAAACCGGGCTTTCTCCCCAAAAGGCGGATTAAGGAGGGACTCCTCACTCATAGCACTGACATCTCTACAGTAAACACTCATCAAACCGAATATCTTTGAAGAGAAAAAAAAAGTAACGTGGTAGATAAAAAATTTATTGTTGTGTTCAGTTAAAGGTTTTTCCTATGTTTGTGCAAATATGAACTTAGGAGTAAACTATGGTTTCTTATGTGTTGTCATTTCTACTAACAAAGATATTAGGTCCTGTTTTAACGACAGAAGAACTATATAAAACCGAAAGAAAAACAGATCATGCTAAGATGCAAACTTGAATTTAGAAACTAAACAAACGAAAAAAGCAAAAGCACTATGGAGGCTTGCTAACCACGGCTGCCATAGTGCTTGTGGCGGTCATCAGCACAGAAAGAGCTACATTTCCCCTGGAAAGGCATAAAAATTTTCTTAACCTCTAACATAATTTAACAAGAAAGAAGCTAAATGGTGGCATTTCAAAAGTTAGAATACCTTGCAATGTAAGTGACTATATTGCTTGCTGTTCCTGAAACCAAAGATAGATCAAACTGTTAAAATAAATAGAATGAGAAAGATAATTGACACTACCAACTGATGCATACCACCAGGACAGCAACCAACCAATATTAAACCAGCTGCATAGTAAGATGGCAAATTTAAAAGCTTGCTGACAAGAAAGCCTGATATTGGCATCACCTGCACCAAGAACCATGAAAGTCTATCTTATAATTTCATCTATAGATTGAAGTCCCTAAAACTATCAAAGAAAGTGAAGTGGAAATCCTCGATGTCACACTATTTTTTATCAATTGTTTCCTTCAGTACAAACTCAGAAAAATCTAACCAGTAGATCAATAATAGAAGGATTTCATCCAAACGAAATGCTTTTCGGAACACAGTTAACATACAATTCAAAAAAAGTAGTGAAATATTAAAGATGAAGAATCAATCATCCATTTAGCTCGTAATAGTAATTCTTCAGAATCAATCATCCATTTAGCTCGTAATAGTAACTCTTCAGAATCAATCATCCATTTAGCTCGTAATAGTAATTCTTCAGAATCAATCATCCATTTAGCTCGTAATAGTAACTCTTCAGAATCAATCATCCATTTAGCTCGTAATAGTAATTCTTCATCTCGCTATGATTCACCATCAACACCCGTTGCGAGATTTGGAACATTTCTGATGGCCATAGTCATTTCTGTTGTTCCTTTCCCTCTTTCTGTGAACTAGAACAGCTTCCAATATTCCAAAACCCAAGTCACACACATTCAAAATTATGCAGCATACGCGAGAAATTTCTCAAGATCAAAAAAATCAATGAATTTCAGATACGTTCAAACAATAGCACAATCGCAGTAAACAAACGAACTAACCGAATACTGGAGCACGAACCCAGAAATCAATTCCTTAGGCATAGCCAGGGCTCCACGAAGATCGTCGAGGGTCAATGTCATGCCCATACCAAGCATTGTGAGAGTAATGCCAAGAACAGTCCATCTCGGTTGAACCCAAGCATAGGAAGCCGGTCTGAGCAGCCCTAAAACGCAACCTAGCGCCACCCAAACAGGAAACGCAGTAGACAAAGCTTCTCCGATCAATTCAATCCATTGCATCAAACTCCGCTCGCCCTGAACGCTGTTGCCGTTCGATGACGGTTCGCATCGAAGAGGAGGAACTAACAATCCAAAATCCCTCCGTTTGGTTTGGGAGCAAACAAAAGGGTTCCCGTTCCAAATTGGATCGCCGAATAACAGTAGAGGAGATTCACGACGTAACCCAACCAGAGAAAAAGAGGACAAAGACGAATTGAGAGGGATGTTAAAAGAAGAAGAAGAGGAAGTTACAAGTGAAGTGCGAGGTCTGAAGGTCGAAAGGGAATATCGATAAGGACGAAGAACGCAAGTATCTGATGGAAGAGACTGCATTCTGTGTGTGTCGGCGACGACCAAAAGAAGAATGAATGGAACTTCGACAATGAGGTGAGTGTGAAGCTCAGCTCAGCCCAGTGTTTCCAGAACCGGGGAAACTCCGGTGACGGCGATGTTGAATCCCGCCAAAACCCTTTGGGCAGCTTGGTTAAGTGGAGCGGTGGAGAGTGGCAATGGGACCGGGGAAACCATTTTTGACGTTAATGTAATATTTTGGTCAATTGATTCGATGTCAAAACCTAAAGCTTTCTGTTCCCTTCGTCACTATTTCATTTTTCATTCTTCAAAACTAACCTATAAACAAATTGTCATTTCTGTCTCTTAAATGTTTTCATTTATCCTTTATTTTTTAGGATAATTTCAAAACTAAACTAAAATTTTATATCATGTTAATGATATCTATGGTAAACTATTGTTAATAAAATTTTAAATTTTATTTTATTTCGTAAATTTTTTCAATAAATTTTTCATTTACAATTCATTTTTTTAATAAATTACCACTTTTTTATTTCAAGTTTTGTTTTAAAAAATTATGAACAATTTCAAATTAACCAAACACAAACTCTTAGTTATAAATAAAACTTCAAAATAAGAATTCGTTTTCTTCTAAAATAATGATTCATTTTGAATCATGAATCAAATAGAAATCAATGAAAGTTCATATCATAACAAGATATTGCAAACAAATGAATATAGTTTTCAACGATCATCAAAAGATAGCTTTCCATGGTTTGAGAAACGGTAACCTAGTGAATTAGCCAGCTTATTTGCCAATTCCTTTTATTAATAATACTATCCTTAAAAAGATATTCAAATTTTGTTTTATATTTTCAAATTTACAGACTTTAACAAATTTGTTTTTACAGAAAATCTAACTTTTACTTTTAAAAATTGTTTTAAATTTTCTTTAATCCAAATGGTACAAATTATTAATAAAACTTTTTTATATTTTCATTATATCAAGATTTTGTAAATTTAACAATTAGATTCAAAATAATTAAGTATATAACAACATTTTAAAAAATTTATAAATATAACAAAATTTATCAATGATATAAGTCTTATCACCGATAGACTATGTTGCAAATATTGGTCTATTATTGATAGACCATATAAAGTCTATCAACGATACAAGTATCATCAGTGATAGTTTTATTATATTTGTATTTTTTTTAAAATGTTGCTATATCCTTAATTATTATTCCTGAAATAGTCATCGATTGCAATTTTCCTAAATAAAACGGCAACAATTAGGTCAGTAGTTTGATCTTCATGAGATATTTGAAACAAGTGAGTTATAACCATCTTATATTATTACCTCACTCTAAATGTCTTAGCAAATAAGTTATAAAATTTCAAGGGATTTAGGCCACATAAACCTGAAGAACCAAAATAGTTTGATCTTCTGGTTAAAAAGTGGTTTTAAAATTTAGAAATTTAGAAAATATAAAAAAAAAAAAAAAAAAAACCAATGGACATAAACTGACACTAAGAAAGAACATATTTATCTTCTGTAGTGTAGATATAATAATTATATTTTAAAAAATAATTGGGATGAAAATGACACAAAGTGGCCCTGATGATGACATACTATTTGATTGAATCACATCCTCTACCAAATATCAACATTTTTTTGGTGGGTCTCCATGTACTCTTGTATGTATTCCATTGTTTTCAAAATTTTATTGATAATTTACTTGCATACAAATTTGTAATTTATGTCTAATAGAATCTTCAAAGTTAAATCCTGTATCTACTAGACACAAATTTGATGTTTACGAGTCTTTTGGACATAATCCCTAGTAGTTCATACATTCGTAAGTTTAAATAAGAATTCAGAGACTAGAAAACGTACAAAAATTTCTTGATCTGAGATGTTGGATACACTGATGTTTGCCTGATGTGGGGTTGATTTACCTCAACTTTCGACAATTAACTTTTGATCTGCTGCAGTTGAATTCAACCAACTTCAAGGCAACCTATTTCACAAACGGAACCTCCAGAGGGTTTTGGTTGAAGTTGAACTAATTGTGACAAACCCATTTTGTCGACAGCAAACACAGTGGAAGCCTGTTCGGTTCTGTCAGCCTGTTTCATTACATAGATGGATGTTCAAGAACCATAGGTCAACTTCGAATAGACAAATTCATTTTTCTCATACCCAAGCAAAGGGCGTAAGCCAACCAGCACCAAAATGATGTATTGTCAGTTGTAAAATTTATGCCAGGAAGGCTTAGCCAATAAATTGTTGATTGTTCAAGCCACAGACTCCAGTGATTCCAGATGGAAGAATTGGGAGTTCAGCTTCCACTGCTTTTATATAGAACCTGAGAACAAATATCAACCAAGTAAGATACAAACAGAAATATTGGCAATATTGTCCACCAAGGCATCAAAAACGCTGAACACAGGCAATACTCGATAATAAGGCATATAACAAAACTTATTTAAAAAATCTGTTTCCTGAGAAAGTGAAATTTTGCATTGTTGAAAAATAGCAATACATAACTATTCAAAACAATAATTTAACCGAGACCTTGCTATAAATAAATCAACTGCACAGATTTTAAACCTGCAAAGGCTAGAACTAATGACTCTTAATTTTAAAATTTTAAAATTAAATAATAAAAAATAATTAACGAACCAGGCAGAAATTACTTTTCCTGAAATATGGTTTTACAAAATGAACTAAAAAGTATCAGGAGAAAAAATGGTTCATGCACATCAATAACTGCTGTAGATATGCTTCAATTTGTATTCAAATTGTTTGTGTGCCCAGAGATCATTTATCTAACTCTACAGAAAAGAGAGGCTTTCGATGCACAAATTTCATCCAATCATAAGCCTAGACAACAGCGTAGATATCCGGAAGGGCCAAGGCTAATAAAATTGGAGTAATCCAAAACTAAAGTTTCTAAAATCCAGTTTGCCTTAAATCCCATGTGAATATAACCGTCCAAACATCCCTCAACATAAATGAGGACTTCTGTCCTTGCTTGGGGATCTTTCTATGAGCCCAAGGATAGAAGGGATGCTCACTTTTGGATTCCCAAGCTTTTGGTAAATTGTGGTTGCATATCATTAATACGAAATCTTCTTCCTCACAGGGCCACAATGTTGTATCCTCTATAAGGATGTGGTTGAAGACCTTACGAGGTGTCAGTTTGCTTATGCAATTTGGGGATAGATTTTCTTTAAGACGTTTAGTGTCTGCTTGACTCAATTCAAGAGTGTTATCTTCATGGAGGAGTTTCTCTTTATTCGCCCTTTCATGTAAGGGTTTGGCGCGTCAAGATTAGGGCAATTTTAGGGCATTCCTGTGAGGAACTATTAGAATTTTAAGAAAGCTTGAGACCCCTCAGGACACTCGTAAGATTTCATATCTAACTATGAGACTTGGACAAAAGGATTTCAATGAACAAATGTCTTATTTTGTATAAGATGCCCTTCTAGTTCGATGACCTGGAGAAATATCAAGGTATTTAAACCTAGTCATAAACATTTCTAAGCACTTTCCAGACTTCAGCTTCCTCCATATCGTAATGGGTAACAGCTAAATGATCTCAAAACGCGCCTACCAAACTTTTCTTTCCCACAATGTCTATGTAAGACTCCTAGTTAGGATTATATAGGGATAATTTGTATGTTTAGTAGAAAGGACATATTAGTAATTAGATATTAAGTTGGTTAGGTTATTTTACTATAAGCAGAAGGAGACAGGTTAGGGAAAGGTATGAAGAGTTTTGCAGTAAATTCCTTGAGTAAGAATTTGGGAAGAGTCTAGCTGTCTCAAAAGGCTAGGGATTACTTCTTGTAATATCATAGCTTACATTTCAATATTTTTTCATATATTTCCATATTTGATTGTTCTTCAGTTATTGTATGTTCTTGAATATTTCCTTTTAGGTTAGGATCCTACCAGTTTTATCCAAGGGTAAAATCGACTTCACAATAGGACATAATAAATATATGTTTCCTTCATTCCAAACTTCTTTTTAAAGAAACTAAAAAAAGGACTCCCTCTTAGTGAACTATAAGAAAGCTTTCCAGTTGTAGCTATAGTTGCAAAATAATAGTCTCAGGCACGACCAATCACATTACTACGTAAAGACTCGAAAGAGGAAGCTTTGCTTTAAAAAAGTCTTCGCTTTCTTCCCAATTGAAAAACCCCACATAATAGCCCATGTAGCCATGCATTCTCTATGGGAACTAACAATAAACGAATAGATGGTAGATCGATTCAGCTTCTCTCAGACACACAAGGTGTAGATAGATGGCTCATTTTCTTTAGAGACAGATCATGTGTTTTTAGCCCTTTACCTGTCCTAGACCAGAGGACTTGACTTTTGTTCGGGTAGTTGTCCTTCCAAATCATGTTAAGGAGGAAGTAGAGAGGGATCATTCAACATCCATAAAAAGAGACAATTTTCCTTTTCAAAACTGTCAACTGTCACATTAGATAAGCAAGCGTCCTTTGAAGAAACTCTTCCAATTTCAACTTAAATGCAATGCACCTTATCCTGTCCTCCATTCCATCCAGCCAAGCTAATATATAAATGGGCAACTTTTTCACCTCATGTTCATGACAATAGCAAAAGGTTGGGCAGAAAACTAGACGACCTTCTCCTCCTAAAGAGCCTTTTATCCAGCAATGAAATCGTTCCTATCATACCATTTCTTAACCAACCCACCACATGAAGCCCCATGAAATCACAAACACCAAAATGGAAAGCGTCCAATTTCTACAATCTAGACTGTTCTTTCATTATCTCTGCGGGAACAAATGAATGTTGTGTACTACAACCATCGACAGCCTCTCTGAGCCACTTTATTCACGCACTTCATTTCACTTGTGTATGAGATCTCGAACAGCCTTGCAAGCTTTCAAATTCAACCTATCTTGAAACCTTTCAAACTAAACACTTCCTAGATAAAGAGGGAACAGCCCTTTCAAATTCAACCTTATATTGAAACCTCATGAACTAGACAAAGTGAGCCACCTCTTCAACCTTCAGTTTAGATGGTTGCTCTTTTTCCATGTTTATTTGGCTTAGGAGAATTACGATTTTTAAAAATAAAAATGAGGGACCTTTTTCTTAAATCACCCATTAACCCAAAAGCTTAGCTAGTGAGGATAAATTTAATTATATATCTAACACTCTCCCTCACTTGCAGGCTTGAAATATAAAGAAGAGTCAAGCAAGTGTAGATTGATATTGATTGAGAAAATAACATTGCAAGAACTTGAACCCAAGACATCCTGAAGCAATCTGCTCTGATACCATATTTGGTAGTATGAGATTCCAATTCAAAACCAATTGGCAATGAGAGGAGTAGCACATCCCTCTTATAAGGAGTGCGAGTTCCCTTGGTTTTTCCAATGTGGGATTCACATATGCTTTTCTGCTCCCATTTTTTGTTTGGCCTTATTAGTTATCCCTTTTGTATTATTTCAATCTCCTCAAATTGTAGTCAGCTCCTCATCGAATGTGAACATTTTTATTTCTTTTATATCCGTGAATGTATGGATCGGCTTACACGCACCTTAACTAATCTTATGAGACAACTTGTCTAACCATACAACATTTGGGTGTCAAGGAAACTCATAGGAAATTAATTCCTAGGTAGGTGACCACCATGAATTGAACTCAACTCAGGACCTCTTAGATAGTTATTAAGACCTATGTCTTCTTTTTCAGTATTAAATCAACCCACGATGGCTCAAATTTGATAGTATTAATAACAACATATTCATTTTTTTTGGATAAGAATAACAACAAACTCATTTCAATAAGTAACAGCAATAAAATTGTATTTTTCATGTTATATTACATGCAAAAAATGTATATCTTTGAAAAGAAGCAGTGATATCAAACTGTAAATGCATTCATAATCAGATTGGAAACATTGAAGATAGCTCAAATAGATGCACTCACCTCAGTACAATCTGAAATCAGTTCACAGCCATAGATGAAGCAGATCACGAATGCCCACAAACCTGCTAGTGAAAGAAGCAAATGAAAATCTACGTTAGAAAATATAAAAAACAGAAAAATGCAAACCATAACAGACATCATTATAGGTTTCCAAGAAAATTGAACATAAAATCACCGAAGGACTAAAACATAAATATATACTTGGATGAAAAAATGAATGCTGATAATTCACACTGTTGTTGGGACTGCTTCTCCAATAAGTTAAAAGCAAGTTAAGCAACTAGTTTTCTTTTTGGGATACTACAGGTTAACGGGATGGGAAAAAGATGGAAAGTGGCGGCAGAACTATGGGATATCCTCCAGAGTCCTAAGAGCTAGAAAATTTACGAAACAATAAGTACCAAGCTATAAGCTAAGCTATATACAAAGCTTCCCATCAGCATTTCAGGACAATAAATGCAAACCTACAGGCAATTTATTCCTAGAAGATTCATAACAGGAGTCAAAATATTCCAGAGGACTACATGATAGGAAAAAGAAACAAATTCATAAAAGAGCATTAGCCTATCAACAAAAGGATCCGATAAATGGCTGCTTCAAATATCTCTAACCACAAAACTGGGGAAAAATTGTATTTACAGCCCAAAAAGATAACAATGCAGAAACTGCATTCGACATTCAAATGACAAATTCCCAAAATAGTAAGGAACAATTCTGAAGGATGCCAAGTAAAAAGTTAGCACATTTGACCATTTTTAATGTTTTCTAACCAAACAAACGAGACGATTCTTCCAGCCTCTTCCTGCTTCTATAATCTGAAACGTAAGATTTTCCTTAGAACCATATAACTGTACTCCACCTTTAACCATTCTAAATACTCAGCTAGTTGGTAACTTGAATGAAGTAAAATTTTCATTTCCATAAACCATTCTACATATTCTAGCAACAATGCCGTTCAGGATAGGAACAATTTGTTCCAAACTATATAACTTAAACATCTCATTTATTAAAATATAATCTACATTGAAATCATTAATGTACACAGATCTGATACTACTGTACATAAAACCCCTAATAAACCTACTATTGTACATAAAACCCCAAACCTACAATCTCAGGCGCGATCATACAGGGAGATGGAAGGAAAGAAGAAAGATGCACATTGCACACAAAATCTCAATCAAGGGGTACCGATGTCCTACCAAAGGCAATGGCAGCAAAGTGAGAGTGCCATAAGGCAACAGGTGAAGACAAAGAAAACAGATCTAAAGATTTCTACAAGGACGAGGAAGAGGAAGAGACTGGGATAATAGGTGATCACTGTTTTTTTCAGAGAAAAAAGATAAACACTTACTTGACTGAAATTCACCATGTGGCTCCATTGTTGAACTGTCTTGGCAATGACCAGCCATTTCACGCAATATACAAGCTTTCTCTCAATTCTTTGCTGTAATTCTCTAGAGCAGATGAGAAACATAGTGTTCCCTTACGTTTCTGTAATTTTTTTCTTTCTTTGTCCTAAAACCATGTGAGGACGAGACTTTTAATACCACCAAGAAAATTTGAGATCCCCATATTTATACTTATCATTCCTACTCGCTTCACTTAATTAGCCCACTGCAGGATGATATGATTGCAGTACATTACATGGGCTACAACCGAAATTCATACCTCGTGTTTGGAGTATACAGACCAGAAAATGAAATATTTTCTCCCCATATCATCAATGGAAGCGGCAAAAAATTAAGAGATAACATACATGTAACAAAGCCATACAATAACAGAATAGACCATAATAAATAGTGGAAAGTGTTGACAACGAACTCAAAGAAATACAAGCTCCTAAATGACAGGCCAACCAAACAAATAGAAGGGAAATCATTACCAAGAGGTCCAACAAAAATCCTGTGAATTTCACATTTAATGATGTAGGTTATAAACCGACTAAGAAGTTTGAAGACACAGATCTCATCGATTCTTATTAAAGTCTGGATTCTAAAGCATAGAAATGTAACTATTCTTGAATTAAAGTCTGGACTCTAAGGCATGGAAATCTAACTGGCAAGGAAAGGAAGGAAACAGACGACAGAAGATCAAAATGAGTGGAGCACACAAGATAGGCAAAGGAATGGCGAGTTTCAAATCATGTAACCTATTAACTATCACTACCATGTCCACTTTAGCAGGCAATTTCACATATTGAATGCCACTTTATACCTTTTCTTCAGAATATGGTCAATCCCTTCCCAAGATACTCTACTCACTAAATGGATTGAACAGATTACCAACAACATCCATATGTTCATGAATATCTATTAAACACAATAAAAGTTTAGAGTGAGTACAAGTGTCAATATCAAAGTTACAAGACATTAAGTTAAGGCACAGTTCAAGAGGAAAAAAACATGTCCTTCATTCCATTCGAAATCATCTGCACCTACTCTCTCTGTTTATGTGAAATCTGAATACTTGAAAGTTTCACCTTTTGACCACCACCAGAATAAAAAATGAGATAACGTCTCAACAAGACAATATATCATATTCTAGAAACTTGTGAGGTACTTAATACCCATAGGTGATTCTTCAAAAGGTTGAGAAGCAATCACCCCTCCACAAAATCCAACGGCCATTGCATCTCTATTGAAATGCCAATCTTCCAAGACATCTTAAAAAGAAAGTGGTGAATATCAAGAGAGAATTTTATTCAGATGAATAAAAAGTTATAAATACAAGAAAACAAGTAATCTATTTACAAAGAGTTGAAAAGCAAACTAATCCTAATCCTAATTTATAAAAGAAACTAATTGCAATTATAATTAATAAAAGAAACAAATTCTGATCCTAATCCTAATCAAAGAAACAAATCCTAATCATAATTAATAATTAATAAAAGAAACTAATCTAATCCTAATAAACCAAATAAACTAGATCTGAATCCTGATAAATCAAAGAAACTAATCGTAATCCTAATAAATTAAGGATTTGACCATAATATCCAAATCGTACTACATCAGAAAGGATGGGAGTGGAATGTAGATTTTAAAGCTAGAGACATCAGGGGAAAAACTACATTATAGGAAGAATAGGAAGCAATATCAGTTAAAGAAAAAAAATCTAACCAAAATAAAAGGATGAAATCTAGATCCAAAAATTGAACCAAAAAAATTATACTCCAACCATTACATGTAAATCTGACTGTTGCGGACCTTTACTACACCAAACCAGGAAACAAATAAATGTAGCCAAATTCTTTCTAACCAGCAGATCAGAATGGAGAAATTACAGAATGAGATGGGAACAATGTGGCTCCTGCTTACTTGCACGCCATCAGTTGCAGAGACAACGTTTGCCCTAACTTCATAAATTACAATGGTGAGTAGTATGTCTTGCATGCACATTTCAAAGGTCTCCCACAGCGAGGAATTTATACATGTTTTTGAAATTTATTAGAACCAAGTAGTATGCCTTACATGCACCTAGTTGGTTTACTTTTTTTCCTTTTTATAATGAAGATCTAATCTTCGATTGAGGAAAAAATGTATACGTGAGAAAATACAAGGACATTATAAAACAAATAATAACTTTAAAAAAGAAGGCCACAAAAGAAAATCTTGCTTGATAAAGGGACTCCAATCAAGTAAAGACCTCACCTAACCAATAATTGCAAAAGGATTTCATCACTGACCTCCACAGGGAATCACGGAATCCTAGCAAGGGACCAAACAACCCAAGGGTCACTCCTAACTCCTCTAAAGTTGGTTTATTATTCTTTTTCGTGCCATCATTTATTCTCTAAATTTTGGATGTTGAAAACAACTCGGATCATTTCTTGGCTTGCTGCCCTTGGGAGGGTTATCACATTACTTAATCTAGAGAGCCACCATCTTTTTATTTGGCACCACAACCTGCATTTGCGCAAGAAACACTTCAAAGACTGAAACTATCTTTTGTGGCTTTTTCCTTTTTACTCCCAATATATGGTGCTCATTGTGACATGCTTTTCAGTTTCCATGGGTTTGGGGAATGGCACATATTAACACGTATCTTCAAGTTTGTATTTCTAAACCCTCTTGTAGTTGGCTTTAACAAAATAATAACAAATAGCTAATAATATACTTGCTAGACATTAATCTGGCAATTTTACCGAAAGTGCACAAAGGAGGTCAAGGAAAAAAAAGGTTTCTAGACATCAATATGGTTACCAAATATCAAGACCACTTTTTCAGTTACCAGGAAACTTTGTTTACTAGATACATAACATAATTAAACCCCAAGAAAAAGTGAAATCACCAATCCACCTCCAATATGTGGATCCCCATCAAGAGAAAAGAGAAGACTAAATCCCAAAAGATAAGCAGCGAACTCAACCTAGCCTATCTAATTCTTAGAACTTCATTCTTAAAGCTGCTAAGTGAAATGCTTAGCAAATCTGCGCTCACACACCAAAAAGAACTGCAATGTAGATTTGCAATTCAAAAAACTATGTGTAACCTTCTGGAATGTACCAGAAAACCAAACCCAAAATGAAAATAAATATCACATCTGAAATGTGTAGAGAGGCATATACAGGGAAAATATATAATTTGAAAAAAAAAAGTAGAATACTGCATCAATGGGCCAAGCTAATTGTCTAACAGAAGTACAACTTGAAAACTGTTAATAAGCAAACCTCCTAAAATGTTTATCACAAAACAACACATCAGATCCAGACCTAATTATCAATGCTTTGTGATTTGAACCTCAATCCCTCTGCAAGAAACATCTTAGCAGGATATCATGCATCATTCTATCTATGTCCTTGAGCCCGTTGTATGTCATACGCACCCCAGGGAACAGATCCAGGTCCATACGGAGGATAACCTTCAGTACCAGACTGCACCTATAATTTACAGCAAAACAAATAATATACCATTCAAAACAACGAAAAATATAGGAATCCAAGAAGAGACAAACAAATGGTACACGAGAAGTCAAAGACCCCCCAAAAACCGAGCATGCTTGCATTGAATTGCAAATACTCCAAAAAGGCTTTGAGTGTATAAGTCAACTTTGTTTTATGACAAACCTTTTTTTGTTGAAACCTAGCTTTGAAGGAGCGTACATAAAGACAGCCCAATAAAATAGCAACCCCTTTTTCTGTTGTAAATAATAGCAGCACATGCTTGTAAATATTTTGGTTTTACTACTGCTTTATTTGTCTTTCATTATTTTGTAAAGATTTTAAATGCTATATGCAAAAGAAATTAAGGTCCAGAGCCTACGGTGAGGTGCAAGAAAAGTAGGAGCAAACGCGTGTAAATACCTTTGCTTTTACTTTTTGCTTCCTGTCCCTAGTTGAGGTTGGCCGATAGAAATAGGGAGGGAGAGAGGTTTGTGAGTGTGGCAAAAAATATATAAATAATAACATAATATTAACCTAATATAACTAAAGAAAATTTAATAGTGTGAAGCTTAAAATAACTATTATGCTTTGTATCTCATTGAATAATTTAACTAATTTAGATATGAATTACTGTTTGCCAATTTGAGAAACATAGAAAGTTTCTGACTTCAAAAATGTATCCACGTTTTCATGGCTTACATGATTTTTCAGAAATATTCATACATTTCAGAAAAATTGAATCAGACATTTTTTATCCATGTTAGAACTTTTCTTCTTTCCCAGATGTGCCGCACACTGAAGTCTATACAACCAACAGCTGAAGTAATAGACGGGGTGAAAACTTACGGAGTTCAAGCCATAATTGGTAGAATATGGATTTCCCCCGTATCCAGCATCAGCATTGCCATAATTTGCTCCATACCCAGCAGCTAGATAAATTATTTAACAGGGTCAGGGAGAACATACAACAATGTGAACTACAGGATATTTCAATTAATGGAATATTTTGCACAAAACTTATCAAAGCTCTTCAATCGAAGAAGAACCCACTTTTCATCTACATACCAGATTCTAGCTAGACTTAAGTGGGTGGGATGAGCTATAATAATCCACTCCATGTTTGGAGCTCCAATAATAATCGTTGATATTTTCGAATATTATAACCTACAATTAACTACCATATCATTATTCCAAATTCCTATTTGTTACAATGTTTACCATTTCCTACTTACCTTCTCATTCCCTCTTTATTATAGTGTTGATTATTTCCTACCTAGACTAACATAATTTAGACCCCAAATACAAACTATTATAACCCAGACTAAATAGTTTGCACCCCAAGTATGGACTTTTATAACCTATAGACTATTATAACCCACGTACTAAAAGAACAGTTGACTGTAATAAACCACTTAGTGCTCCACATACCCCTTAAGTTCGTCTAGAATCAATCATCGGACTGAGTTTGTTGATTCCAAAATTGGGGTTTTGACTATGCAAGTATAATGTCTAAATTTGGACATTTTAAAGTACAAGGACTAATATGATCTTAGATTAAAACAGAGTAACCATTAGGAACTTAAAACTCAAAAGAATGTGCATACCAGCATTTCCACCAACAGCAGCAGAAGCATGAGCTCTCTTCTCTGCATTAGCAACCTCAGCTCTAAGTTTCTCCAATTCCCTTGCCATTGAAACCAGTTTCTTCTCCATAACCTGACCGTGTTCATAATTCTCCGCATATCCCTTCTTTTCATACTCAATTGCAACTCTTGATAAGCAAAACATATACATGCTAATTAGAATTACAAAATAGATATCCAACCAAAAAAAAACCTCAATCGCCCATCGAAATTTACAATCCAAGAGACTGCCATAAAATACCTAGCACGATGTAATTCCTGCTTCACAGTTTCAATCTCTCCCCTCAAAGCAGGGACCTGCTGCAAATCTGCAGTAATTCTAGTTAGATCTTGTGTCATTGCTTGTACTTGCCCATTAAGCTCCTGCCTTGCAGCAGTTAATTCCTTGACATCAGAATGAACTTGAAGAAGCTCTGCTCGCATAGTCTCAACTCCTCGCATATCAACCTCTAGTCTTACTGACTTTTCATATAATTCTCTCATCTGAATGTCCCTTTCTGCATGTAAGGAATCGGCAACATGAGCCATGCGTTGCAACTCATGCTGAGCTGCTTCTAGTTCTTGCTTAAGCGCAACATGGGTTGCAGCTAGCCTCTGGTTGTCAAGAAGAAGACCTTGAATATCTTGATGTTGGGCAGCAAGACGCTCCTCGATTATCGCAGGGTGTGGAGGAAGAGACACTGGATGCATCCCATACTGTGATTCCCTGATTTCCTCAAGAAGCACTGGATGTGGCAATGGCCCAAGACCTCTAGCAAAAGGAGGTTCACGAACTGGTGGTAGTCCACCATGAGGCACACCATTTAGTGGGATGGGGGGTCCTCGATTTCTTCCAGACATAATCTATTATAGAAAACCCAAAAGAAAGACTTAATGAAATATCAACAAATTAATAAAACTAATTTTTGAAAGAAATATTCATAGACTACATGTAATCCTGCTTCTGAAAAGAAAAAACAAGCAGACAAAGTATTCACTTCTAACATCCCAAGAAAAAACAACTAGCCATCCAACGATTTAAAGAATCTAAAAACCCATTTACGCCCAAGGAAACCCAAGAATTTTCATGCCAGCAGAAAAACAACCGCCAGTATGAAATACTATGAATCAAACCCAATCCCCCAATTATATCGAATCAATAACAAACCCCTTAAAGATCGAATCGAAATATCCCAAAACCCAAAAACAAGTTACATTTCTATAGTAGGACTGACTAACATAAACATCAAGAAGGCAGCTTTCTATCTACGGCCAGGAAAGCCACTCCATCCGAAGCAATCGGAATGTCAAAACACCTACGTAGAATTCGATAAGTTAAGCATTATCGATCAGCTCAGCCATGTCAAATACGAATAGGAAACTGAAGAATCATTGTTTGACACGAACGGGACTCATTCTACACGAATACGATGAACGATGAAACAACGAAATGGATCGAAATCCAAAAACTAACCTTTCGGGGGAGGAGAAATCCGAGGGAAAATGGATAAGTATGAAAGTAATAGGAATTAGAGGGGATGGGAATTAGGGGATTATCATCCCGTCAATTCAATTGGGTTGAAAATAAAAACCCTAGCAGGGTTTCTTCTTCTTCTTCTTCTTTTTTCCGCCCTTTTTTGCTTTTGTTCGTTTTACCGCTTGTTTGGACACGAAGGAGTAACTTCGTTGAATAAGTTTGACTCTTTACACCTATCAAACAACTTCATTTTTGTTAGATCAATTAAATTGCAATCCATCTTCAAATTTTTTATATATATACATATATATTTTATATGCATGTCCACCATTTTCATGTCAAAAAAAACTCGACAACGTCGTTGATCTTATAACATTTGAGTATAAAAAAACTCACGAGACAATTTACACTATAACATTTGGATGAAAACTCGTACATCACTGATTAGGTGGCCGCCGAACGCATAACATCTTAATTACTCATTGAGACTGTATCTTTTTTTTTACCACTACGTCAACTTATGATAATTACCACTAGATCAACGATGGTTCCAAAATTTTTATATTTTTCTTTTATAGTTCATTTGAATTTACCTTTAAAAAAATATTTTTTAATATTAAGCAGAACACTTAAATAAGGATTTTGTTTGACTTTGGACATTTGTTTTTAAAAAATAACTTATTTTAAATTAAACCCAAAATATAATTCAAGCACACCATTTCTTTTACAATCGTGCTGGAAAATTACTGATTTCTATGCATCCTTATTTCTTAGTTATTTCGTTCCAATTTTCCACTTTTTTCCATCTATCTGTTTTTTTATTTTATTATTTTATATATATCTTCATTTGAAATAAAATTAATTAAGACTAACTTTAAAAATAGAATATAAAATATTTACTTTAATAAATTGGTAATAGTCTATTCATATTTATTTAACTTATTTTACAATACAAAATTATTGAATGAATACAATTATTTTTTACACAAATTATTGATTAATTAGCTAACAATATACTAAATACATTTAATTAATTAAATTTAGTTAGTACAATATTTTATTTTTAAATAACTGTAATTGATTAATTTGTTATATTTTTAATAATCAAGCAATTATTTTATAGATTAATTTTAATTTATATTACTCCATCTATTGAAAACATATAATATTTATAAAACCTTTTTTTAGTATTATTTAGTGATATAATTATGTTGTATTAAAATATATTTTCTGATAGTATTTAATTAAAATTTAAATTACCAACAGATAGACTTGATTACTTATAAACATAATTAAATATTAGATTATAATTAATATTACGTTCATGGTTAATTTTAATGGCCAGTTTGTTAAAAAATGTAATTAACAATTACTCAATTGAAAGTTAATTTGTAATTAAAATTATTGTTGATTCCAAACTAATTGATTTTTTCAGATATTATTTAATTAATTAATCTATTAAATTTATATAAAAATTTTCTCTTTAATTTCACTGACGAATAAACATCGTTATTTGGAACTTTCCAAAACTAACACCAATCGACACTTTCGGATTTCAGTTTGGTATTAATATTACGTTCATGGGTAATTTATATAATATATAACAATACTATAACATCAAATCAATGTATACCAAATCACAAAACCATGAGTGATGATCATCGATCAATCGTGTCGGTTTAACACCTATAAAATACTATTTGGAATTTCTCAATTTGAAACTTTTTCAAACCAATCACTCTTGTTTTCCAACCGAATTGAACCTACTTTGATTTGGTCGATTAATTCAAATTTTCAATTTATACCATGTCCATCACTGGAAACCAGTTAGAAGTAAGTGAGATGGAGAAGATTAAAACAATTCTCCTGTAAATCTTTAGGAGAACCGATGTGAATAAAAAGACAGGTGATGCAACTTGAAAGGAAAGTGTTGAGATAATATATACAAAGGTACACATAATTAATTATGATAAAATTTGAACACAAGAAGGGACCATAGGCATTCATTGTTTTATTATTATTTGTTCCTATCATATTTTGGTAAAAATGAATGAAAATAGAAAATAGAACAAACATAAGCAATGAGTGGTTACATTTTAATCACAACCTTCCAAAGTCCGTGAGTGATATTAAATATTTGCTTCAAACGGTGAGACATCTCCAACGTCTCAAACCCAGCGGTGGATCTCACCTCTCTCTCAAAATACTACTACTCCTCTTTATAATCAAAAATGTTCCCTCAAATATCATTTTCATCCCTATCCGTATATCTTTTTGAATAATCTAAAATCTATTTTCAATCATAAAATTAGTTCCACTATGCACATCAAAATTTAAAGTTTATAAAAAATTTTAAATAATACATTTTACATCTTGATAAAAAAAAAAAGAACAAAAATTATTGTATTACTTTACTAAGTCAGCCGAAATTCACTTAGTTAAGTTGCTATATACATTGAACTATACTTGTATTGAGGCTTGCTATCATGGTAAAATAACCATGTTTAACTAGAACATAAACATACATGAGATTGAGCTTAAGAATTATTCATATTAATATGAGAAGTTTGTCGGGTGAGAATTTGAATAATAGATGAGGTATAAGAATAAAGTTGGAAATTTTGTATATAAAAGCAAGAAGTATTTATGGGGTGATTAATTTGTGATGGAACAAAATGTAAAGATTGAGGTGGCACGTATTAATAATCCTAACAATTATTGGCTCTCGTATTCAAAAATTGAAATAACAACAACGGCAACATTGGATTTAAAACGCAAATATTATTATGATTACTAATACTAATAATGACAAAGACAATATATAGCTCCGACTTCATCACCCTTCTTCCAATCATGCATTGGAACCCATGGAAGCTCTGTGGAATTTGGAAGACAAATGGAAGCTCTCAACCCAACAAGCCTTCGTTCTCTTAACGTGCACGGTGGCCGCCGTCATTGGGCTCTGTGCGGCCGCGTGGGCCAAGAAGAGAAAGGGGGAGAAGAAAGCCCACCCACGACGGACAGATCAGAGGTGGTGGAAATGGCCGGCAACGGAAAGTAGGCGGAAGGGGAGCGGCGGCGGAGAGACACCGGTGCGGCTTTTGGGCAGAGAAGAGGAAGGGGAAGAATTGGGAAGCCGGAATTCGACGGCAGCGGTGTGGCAACGGCCGATATTAATGGGGGAAAAGTGTGAGATGCTGAAGTACAGTGGGCTTATTCTGTATGACGAAAGGGGAAGATTGCTGCAGGAACAAATTGCCGCCATGGAAAATGGTTACAAGGTGCTGCTCCGTAAGTTATTTGGGAGATTTGAACACACAAACCTTTTTAAGATTTTTTTTAACAATTCTAAACTTTTCGATAACTTTTTCAAATCTTATTAAGGAAAGTGACAATTACTAACTCTTTCAAAGGCTATACATTTTGAAGAGATGTTCGATCTCTCATACTCACAATTCTTTTAGTAACAAATCCAAAGAAAAAATATGTTAGAAAAATCAGTGAATGTGATTATTATTGTTTAAACGTCAGAGTTGGAATTTCAACAAAGGATTTCCAATGGTTAATTAATGGACAAGTTTTTATTTTTTTTCTCCTTTAAGTAAATTAATGGACAAGTTAGCCTAAACTAAAATTGTTATTTAGTGATAATAGCTTCCAAACAAAGTAATCATGACCTACTATCATTATTCAAATGTACTATAACACATTTAAATATATAAAGAGATAAGATTTTCTAGTATTTAATTGAGTTTTTTTCTTTTGTTGATAAATTATGTATTGTTCTTTTAAAGTATATCTATTATCACAAAAAATAAAATTAATCAACTAATTAGGAGGTAAGAGAGATATGAGTGTTTTGACTCAAGAAAGAAAATGAGTATATGTCATTTGGTGTTTGTACTTTTTCTCCTGTCTTTTAACATCGCATGTGTTGTTTGATTGATTACATGTAGGAAGGAGAAGTCATAAAAGTAAAGACAAGGTTGAAGGATCTACTTTGATGCTCTTTCTCTATGATGGGAATTTTAAGAAAAGAGGTGTATAAATTATACAAAGGGGTGAGCTTTTCCAATGTAATATTCCTTTCTTCTTTTTGATAGATTATCTCCTAATAACTTTTCTTTCTTTTCTCTTTTTACACATTATCCACTTCTCTTGCTTTCATTTTCTTTTGTGATCTTTAGACAATTATCAAGTATGATGTAAAATGGAACAAAAGTAGCAGCTGAATAAGTTCGAAACAAGTGCAAGATGTATCTATCGACATATAGCCGAACTTAGCCAGGTTTAAATCCAAGCTCTATCCCAAATCAATGAGTAAAATTGGAAGAAGAACCTACTGGGGATGGTTAAACTTCATTCGTTGTCCTTTCTTTAGGTTCTTATTTGATACAAGATTCTTCAAATCCAAACAGTTCGTAGCAAAATCAGAGAGAGAGAGAGAGCGAGAGAGAGTGGAGCAGCAGAGCATTGGAACAAAGCTTTTAAATCACAAGGCTAAAAAATATTACAACATTCTTCACTCTTGAGAATTTCGGGTTGGTTGTCTAAAAATACACCATTTAACTGATTGGTGGGTTGAAAAAACAAACCAATCAATCAAAATGGAGAAATTAATGGAGAGGGTAATTTTACAGCAAAACACAATGTAGCCCGAGAACGGCTCGTTGGCTAACAACGAACTGCACACCAATGCTGTGGAAGAACCAATTATCAAACCCTTGGAAATCTGTTGTTCCTGCGGTATATGAAAAACATTTTCAGATTGGCTATTTTCCTATTTTCCACACCATGTCCTAAGGATAATAGGAATCCAAAAAACTAGATCGTTAAGTTCGGTAGCTAACAAGGATAGATGATAAAGTAGATGGAAATTGAAATCTTACCTCATTATCATGATGTAAATACACAATGTACATATCTACGCATAGGATACAATTAGAGGTTCTCTAGACTCCTCTCTAGCAACTCGACTGAAGTAGCAATACAACACCAATTGAACACTCCCCAACAGAGTTCCTATCCCATTTGGGGCCTGAAGTATGGCAGGAAAAACATTTACGTCACATAATAAATGGAGTAAAAGCACAATGAACAACGGAAATGGGTAGGATAATGCTTACATAAACGAATAGATCGTAATTGAACAGTCCATAGAGGAAAAAAGATATGCTCATGAGGAAGGTTGAAAGCGAGAGATAAAATGGCATAAACTCCACACTTTTTGTTCGAATCACCAAATTCTGAGAGCACATCAAAGAAAATTGAAGGGGTAAGAAAACTAGAAAAGTAGGTAAGCCTTTAAAAACGTCCAACAATAAAAGATAGAAAAGAAGCTTAAAAATAGACTTACAATAATAAACAAGGGAGAGGCGAACATTGATACGAGAGAAGCACAACTCAAAATCCCGACAACATTCCGTCGCAAAGAGAGGTCAGCTATTTGTAAGCTCCCAATAACAATAACTATGAAAAGGCCAAATATTCCAAGCAACAATCCTAACATTTTTATCTGTTACAACATGAAGAGAATATTTCAATAAGTTAGACCTTTCGGCTTTCACAGATTCCCATCATTCATAAAGACATAGTCCAGTACATATTATAGACAAATTAATAACCACCTTTTTCCCCTTTTCAGCATATGTTATGAAGAGCATGATGTAGACTAACTGAAATACAGCGCCGATCGAATTGACCGTCATGACCATCGTGTTTCTTGGAGAAATGAGGGGTGTGCCATACCATAGGCAAATAAGGCAGTTTAACAGAGCATATATGTATGGCAAACACGAAAACTGTTCTGTTGTTTTGTTTCTGATCACACGTCTAAATGTATCTCTGCAAATTAATCGCAAAGAAAACAAACCAATAAAATGATGAGCATATAAATTCTACCACCATTATTTATCTAGAAAGTCTAGTAGAGCAGATAGCTAAAACTTACAAGGGTGACAGGAAAAGCCCAAAAGCAAATATGTGCCCTGCAAATGGATAAAAGTACAATTTTCATCAGGAAAATAAAGATTAAAGTTCCAGTTTAACGATCATTTGGTTTTTAATCATTCAAGAGTGTAATTGTTTTCACACATTTTCTTTACAATATTTGTCATCTTTTCGAATTTGTAGCTAAACTTAAAACAGGAAAACTAGTTTCTAATTTCCAAAAACTTGTTAATTCAACCCTTTCTTCTTGAAGGTGAAGACAATACAAAAGAAATGACGATGAACCAAACCTAAATAAAAACCCAAAAATGGTTATCAAATGGGGCTATTACGAATCTTTTCAAATCCCTTCCCTTCACTGTTCTTTACAGATACAAAGAGTTCATAATAACTTAATCTAATTAATCTACTGCTGATCATCAAACAAACTTCATTTTAATCAAAACAAATACAATGAGATACCAAATAGCAGAAATGAATGAAATGGGATTCAAAGAAATAAAATACAGGGGAGGAAAAATAATCAATAAACAAACGACATAGCAAAACAAACACAGAAGCTCCAATTTCGGAACACGTTATTAACAAAAATGATCAAAAGGGCATGTCCAAATTGAAGGCAAAATCCACTTCCCCTCTAAGAGGTTCCAAAACAAAACAATTTCGAAACACGTTATAACAAAAATGATCAAAAGGGTATATCCAAATTGAAGTGAAGACTCATTTCCCGAAAGTATTTTCCAAACAAAACAAACTTCTCCAGCCACTAAGGGAAGAATTGAAGACAAGAAAAAGACGTACCAGCTACCCCAGCTGCATCCCTGCAAATTGAGAAGATGGAACCGAGAAGAACCATCTAGAATAACTTTGAAGACACAACAAAAACTCTTCGTCTCTTGTAAACAAATGCAGCAGCAACAGAAAAAAATATCGCCGCCGGAATATCACCGGAATCAAATGGTGGGATCGATTTTGAAACCCCCAGAAGCGAAAAGAGAAGGATGAAGAAGAAAAAGGGGAGACCCAATTGAGAGAGAAGAATCAAGGGGGAAAAAACGATATTTTACGGGGATTTCGTTAATTGAAAAAATGGGAAAATGGGTTTTTTATATAGACAAAAAAAAGAACAGGGTGGAAGTGGACGGATCTTCCTGATGAACATGATTTTTATTATTTGTTATTCTTCTAAAAGAAATTTAAACGAATTTTAGATTTATCTTGTGGGGGACAACATTTCTTTGGTGGAGAAGGGATGTAGAATAGAAGTGATCCAAAAACGAGTAGACAACAAGGAACTCAACTAATTTTTGAATAAAGTCGATGAATATTAAACAGATAGGTTATAACAAAAATTAATAATAGTTAGGGGTTCTTGGGAACGCGGAGATTTGGGATTATCTCAAGACTCAGATCATAAGATTGATGACTAACAATAATAAACTATTTGAATTCTTCATTACTATTTTCTTTAAATCTCCTTTCAAACGGGATTGAGAGAATCTTAAACTTACAGAATATTTATTCTCAATTTTGCATCTCAATTTTTTCTTTTCATTCTTTTCAAAACTATAATAAACTAACCGCAAAAAACCATCATACCAAATATTTATGAAAATTAATTTTTTTTTCTCTTTACTTCCGTAATTTTATAGGATTTTTCGTTTTGTTACGGTACTAAATATTTTACCGATTTGCTATATTTATCTTTATTATATTTTGTTACATAAATATTTTCGTGGATTGTTGTAAAAAAATCTCATTCAAATTTATTCGAATGACTTAGGCGCAGAAAAACCTCTTTTGAATCACAATGCACAATAACAATGAGAATAGAGTATGTGTCCAGTACATGCAACACTTATTTATTTTAACACAAGCTAAAACAGCTACAAATAAGATAATATAAATGTTGCTCTTAAACAAACTCAACGACCAACCTAACAAGAGGACTAGGTGAAATGCACAACAACATCAGCCTGAGTAACTTAACTTCCATAGCAACCGTGCATTGAATAAAGGAAATGTTGGTTGGAGAAATATAAAAGACGATTGCCACCAACAAGAAAAGTATCCTGGATAATAGGCATTTATGAATATCATCCCTCTTTCAAACAACAACAATGCAACGATCGTATCAACAAATATTGTCAATTTTGTAAAACCTAACAAGTTCAAATAAATTTAGGACAAATTTAGGTCGTATCAATTTGAACTCTAAACCAAATAATGGTATAAATCTATCGCTATACTAACAATAGAGATATTTAAAAATTTTAAAGTTGTTTTTTTTCAATTTAATATATTAACCGTTTTAGTTCTTATACTAATTGTTGTAGTTGTTTTCTTAATGTTGGATGATATTTTTTAAATAAATAATTCATGGATATTTTTTAAACAAAACTTTAACCTTTTTTATCCAAAAGCTAATAAAATGGTATTTTAAAAACTTATGAATTTTTTACCTAAAAGTAAAGTCGATGAACTTTTCATTTATTTATTTATTTGTAAATTTAGCCTTAAAAATATTATAACATTTTACTTTATATCAATAATAGAACATGATAGACCATGTAAATACTTTAGTGATAGACACTCTATCTCGATCTCGATCTATCATAGTCTATCATCAATAAAAGGTAAAATTTTACTATATTTGTGATTTTTTCAACAGTTTTATCGTTAAAAAAGATCAAGTTTCATTTACAAACGACATAAATTAACCTCTCCACCTTTCTTAAACATAGATCACATCATCACACTAATATCTTCATAGGCGAGTTTGAGTTTCTTCCACATAGTTCTTTTATCTCTACATTATTCCACTTTGTTAGTCTTTTTCTATCTTGTCAACTTTTTAGTACTATTTGTTACCTTTTATCGTAATAATAATTTCAATATTTTCAATGAAGTTTCTCATTTTTAACGTAGAACGTAAATTCTCTCTTCCCATTGTTCACTTTAATAATGAAACTAAAGTCAACAATAGTGTATGCACGTCTTTGTTGTTGTTATTATCGTTTTAAATCCACTTTTAATTAAATCATAAAAATCAAACTTCTAAAAAAAATATTTCGTATATAGATATATACCTAAAAAAATTAAAATAAACAATCATCAATTTATTTTTTCTTTTGATAATCATGTGGATCACCACTCAAAAAAAATCACATAAACCAAACTTATAACTAAGTGTCGCTTATAGTAATAAAAATATGTTGATATTTCAACGCAACCTAAAGCTATAATAAAATATAAGTATGATACGTGTCAGTAACTATATATATATATAGATCAAATCTCCTACTTTTACGATAAGAATAATAATAAAAAAAAGAGTGAAACATAATAAAAGTGGGTAATTTAGCATGTGGCTATTAGAAAGATGATGGGGTCATATATGTTGGTGGGTCAAAAGGACATCTAACTTTTTTTTATTTTCTCCTAAACATATAATACTAAAAGGACAAAGAAGAGAGAAAATAAATAAATAAATCTTTAGGTTGTGATATGAATGAATTTATGTCCTACGTGGAAAATTAAGATGTATATATATATACACACATATATATAAAAGAAAAGAAAGAATAGTAGACAAGTTGTCAAATTGAAATAAAGAACGTGCAGTGCACAAATATTCATATAATTTGGTCTATAAAAAATCTATGCCACTAATTTCAATAACTAAATGTGGATGATATTCAAACAACCAATTATCAATAACTATTCATTCATACCAAGTATAATAGCCTACATAATAATTCAATTATTAACATATATAAAGACGAATGAACCTAACGTGTTTGTTACTATATGCCATGTAAAATCGTAATCAATTCATATGTAGTATCTTAATTATACAATATTTGAGAATAGTTTAATAAGACTAAGTCCAATGGTAATAGATAAAAAAAAAATCAATTATACATGTATATCGTACGTCTTTCTCTTCAATCTCTTGATTTCTCTCATCTCTCTTTATTACATAATAACAATCAAACAATAAGCTACCGATCAATTCTAATAGCGTGCTTGACTATATCATTGTTATAGTAAATAATTAATGTCCTTAATAGACATTTTTGAAAGTTGAGGGGCCGCTTTTTAATTAACGACCCAACTTATCTTAGAAATTAGTTCATTTCTTTGAATGGGTATTTTGATTTCTTTTCAACAAGATATGAAAATTGTGGAATTATTTTCGAACTCATGATTGTTTACTTTGTCTAAAGCAATAGTAATGTGAATCAAAATGATATTAACTAAATTTAGAAGGTCCGTAACATTAAATAAAGGTGACAGAGTTGAACAAGAACAATATGTTTATAGACATATCTACCTTATTTAAACATTGATCAAATAAACATAACTTTATAAATGTTATAACTAAACTCATTACTATATGATTGTGAAATTTCTAAATTAAGAAGAAAAAACAAGTTTTGAAAAAATAGAATAATTTTGAAACAAATCACATTTTGGTATTACTAAAACAGAAATAAACAACTATCAATCAAGTACGTATTTATTGAAAATATCAAACAAATGTTAGACATTATTACATCTAAATTAAAGCATGTGGACCAATTTTTTCGTCTTCTAAAACTACAAAATAAATATACCAAATGAAAGGAGGAAAGATAATGAAATAAGGGCCATGTGTTTCTTTTTTGTTCGAAAAAGTCCATATCATTCTAAAAATATACGAAAATAATTTATAATTTAAATGTGATTGTATCTATCTTTGTGTCCCTTATAAGTTTGATTTTTCACCGACAATTTTTGTTTACATTTTAAAAATATTTCAACTATTCTTCTTTAATTTTTTTTGTATGTGATCGATATTGTGACGTATAAAGATTATTTGGTGTGTAAAGTGTTATTTGGGCAGTTCTATATGTAGAGGGGAAGAAATTACATATATTTTTTTCATTGGTTCAAAATATTAGAATTAGAGATGAAATTGCTTTTGTCCTTTGCTAATTCTCAAGTGAAATAAAATAATTGTCAAATAGGGATGTCAATTTTCCACACATATTTTATAGTAGCCCATGAATTTTATCCACAATATATGGCTGAGGTGTTTTCAACCATTAATTTAAGATTCTTGGAAATCTTTTGAATGACCAAAAGTTTTAAAAAATAGGAAATTTGTCCAAGAAAAAAAAATTTACAAAATATTTATTTTTGAGAAGGTCCTAAAGCTGGAGAATTGTAGTTATTTGTGTTATTCTCAGGGTTGAAAGTTTGAAAACCTTAGTTTCTTAGAGCTACATTTTGGTTGGTGCATCTTACTAATGACTCGATTGATATCATATGATTTCCTTTAATGGTTGTTCTGTGGGTTGTACAACACCTAATGTATGAGGGATCCATCTTTGTAGTAAATTTGAATCAACCATTTAATTTATTACCTATCATAAAGACAGCCCTTTTTGTTTCAAAAGTAGAATCTAATTGTTTCACTCTGAAATTTTTGATTCAAAATTTAATTAAATCAAAATCACTTAAATAAAATATTATTCTCCAAATCTATTTGAAAAATTACAATAGTTTTCCCAAGAAAAGAAAAAGTCTTACATCATATTTGAAAGTCATTTAAAATAAAATTCTAGTGGAAATTCTAAATTGATTACATATTCATTTATGTAAGCTTAAAATGAGATATAAATTCATTTTTAAAAAATATATATTTAAAAATAAATGAAACGACAGATTATTTAAAAAAGATTAAAGGGTTGGAAATGTAAATAAAATATTAGTCCAATAATGATAATTTTTTGATATTATATTCAAACTTATCCTTCTTCCATAATCAAATAAATTACACGTAGAAGCAACATCTAGCTTTGAAAAACTTCCTTTTGACACAATCTAATTGCGTAATTTTCTTAATCTTCTATTTTTCTATTATTATAATTCTTTAATAATAGTTGAAAAGAAAAATAAATTAATCATTATTGGTATCCTTTGATCATGTGTTTCATGTCATAAAAAGAAATTTCAGATATTAAATAAGCTATCATTAAAACACAAGGCAATTGTGGATATAATAGTCTAACATATAATAATAGCAAATCTAATACATAGTAAACAATACATCACATAATCACGCCATTTCTATCTATTCTTATCATCCTATCATAGTCTATCATATACTACTATTTCTATCCATTCTTATCATCCTAATTTTTATGCTATGCTATGATGTACAATGATGGATCTTAAGTGTCACAAATTTTTTATATCCGTAAGTGTACGAACTAACTTAAGTGCAGATTAATCTTATGGAACAACCTTAGATCAAACCAATAACCTATTAGTTAGCCATAATAGGTCTAATGATATATCAATACTCAAGTATAACCCATACTACATTACATGATTTCCTTTTTTCTTTAGGGTGAAAATGAGGTTTTTTTCTTCCACAAATAGGCTTAGGCTTGCTTGGGGTTGGCGCTATGGAAAAACTACAGATTCCATCAACTCATCAAGTAGGTGAGGGGTAAAAGCGAAACAACAAAAGGAAACGCAAGAGGAAGCAAATTAGAGAACATAACAATGATACCAATATGAAATAAAAGTCATCATACCAAACAATTTTTCTTTTTTCTTTTTATAGCATGATCACAGCAGTATTTCTACATAAACATGATGAAGAAATAAAGCAAGGAAGCCAAGCATACTTTGTCTCAAGAAAATGCATTTGCATCTGCCAACTCCTTTAGGAATGCCACCACTTCATCTGATGATCCGAGCAGATACCGAGCATTTGTTCGAGCTCTTCCAACAGCACAAGAGAAGTAGTTCTCAGCCTTGAGATCAAGCACATTCCATTGAATCTTCTCCGGTGATGGTTTACGACCGTTTGCACAGTTATGATTTGAAGTTTTCTTCTCCGAGCTCGACCGACCCTTATTGTGTGGCGATTTTGACCCATTCCTGTTTAGAGGAACTTTGATGGAAGGTTTTCTCTCACCCGTTAATTTAAGTCCATCGGTTCCCTTGGCTCTTGGCATGCCTATAGTATCCGATGGAAGTTCTGGCTCGAAGAAAGTGTAGACATCTTCATCCTGATGACACAAATAATTTGAATTAGGACTAGTAAAGACGTAAGGCGTACCGTCATGAACTGATAAATCCAAAATACAAATAATCACATTCTTCAAAACATTTTTAAACGAACGAATGAATAAACAAATATAACCATAAATCAAACTTATGGCTTGATGAATAATTACAACAGGTACGGGTTCTATAACGTGTTACTTGTAAGGAAGAATTTTACCTTCCCAAGAAAATGGCCTACACACAAGACATAGTCTATTGGAGTCGTCATGGACTTGCTGTGAACTATTTCTCCCAATATTCGGTCAATTGCTGATCCCTATCCCAAAAAAGTAAAGAAAGAAAAGGAAGATTAGATAAGAAAATTTTATTAAGTATAATGAAAGGAAAATCCAGGGAAGAAAACAAGACTGACCTTGGTAACGCCAACAGCTCGCACCTCAACAGATCGGCTACCTTGAACAACATCAACTGATGCATTAGAAATTGGACCCGTCCATAAATGCTGTAGCATATCCCGTGCTTGAAGCCTTCCAAACTCAACATCTACCTCAGATGATGAGACACAACAGTAAAGAAAAAGAGATTATAATTCATGTAAGCATTTATAGGAGAAGGCGGTTGGTCCGTGGATCAAGTACCTGCATATTTATAGTTCCAAACAAGTGAAGTTTCCCGGAGCTCATAATGGGAACGGGGAGTTCTCTCTGTGAAGTACTCAAACACATGCTGTAGGAAAAAGAAAAAAAGAAAAAAAAAAGAAACCAAGATTAGAAGCTGTGAAGAATATTTCATTTCATTAATCGTTCTAATTTAAGCACCTTCACACTGTCGACCCATTCCATATTCAAATGCTCAGGCATTGTAGTCATCCAGTCCCCCCTTGTGAAGCGTAGAAACATTCCATTTTCAGCAGCCAACCACATGTCATACTCCCCAAAGTTCTGTGAAAGCATTGGTTTTAGTAGGTAAGGAGGATAGAGGCGAAAATAAAAAAGGAACATGAAGCTAGAAGAAATACATCATCCAAGACAGTTCTGTCACTCCCACTGAGAATGACTACTGTCGTGTTTGGGTCATTGCAAATTGCTGTCAATGGTTCTTTCAAATCTGGGTGTAGTTTCAGATCCATTTCTCTAATCTGATCACCTCGTCTCTCAGGTGTGTCTACCGGTTCAGTTAATGTTGAATTGAACCCCTAAATCAAGAGCACGTGAATGATGTAAGTTAAATCATACTAGATTAAAGATGTACGACATTTTCACATTGTTCAACCTAGACGCCTAAAAGGATTTAGCAGAAAGCAGAAGAATTAGTATGCAAAGTTATTGTGCAGCAACTGCAAAATCTGAGCAGTGTCATTTTCTCGAGTTAACTCCAATTATCTTCCTTCCATGATTTCACCTTTTTACATTGAAAATATTGGTTAGATGTGGCTCTTCCGATCTCGAGTACAGAGTTTTGGTGAAGTTTTAGGATGACATGAATTAAAAAAATACCCGTTAAAGCAAAAACAACCCCAATATAAAATTCCTATGGTTTCTTAAAGCAGATTTTCTGTCATTGATCTAGGTAGGCATATATGATAAGGAGTACGTAGCTAACCAGTATAAGTAATCTATTAGTAGATTGCTCATAATGTTTAATTGCATTATCAAACGGAAGCGGGGGCGGACATTGTCGAATCCTCAGTTCAGCTTCAACGACTGTATCGTTAAGTTCACTGCAAAGAAACAAAAATTTTGTTAGCATCAGCCAATGTTTACTGTTTAGTTCTACCATTAGTTTCAGACATCTTGTATGAACCTACACTACGAGTTAACATCTTGGGTTAGTTATTTGAATTTACATCGTAACCGGCAGATATACGTAATTTTAGATTGAGGGAGAACTCATGATTAAGGCGATGACATATAACATCTTTGTACATGACAGTCCTGCCGATTAGGTGATTACTATAAATGACTACAAACTTCAATAAATCGTTATAAACCTAATACAAGATTTTTATTAGGTCTGATTTAACCTTTTGTGCACATATGTTCAATAAATCCAATTAAAATAAAGCTTCCGAATTAAAAAAAATGAACAATAATTTAACAAATACACAGAGATAAAGGTCCTGCGCAGGAAGGTCCACAAATTGATACCTCACAAAAGTTTCTGCCCATTCCT
This sequence comes from Cucumis sativus, assembly GCF_000004075.3. NCBI lineage: Eukaryota > Viridiplantae > Streptophyta > Magnoliopsida > Cucurbitales > Cucurbitaceae > Cucumis > Cucumis sativus. The sequence goes on from NC_026658.2 coordinate 23,164,193, forward strand.
GAGCAGTGTGTGTAGTCACATGGAGAAAATTATGCCTATGGCGCTTTTCTCTTTCTTCAGCTTCCATATTTAATGCTCGATCAATTGATTTTGCAACTTCTGTTATGTTCCAGGGGTTGACCAAAAGTGCTCCAGCACCCAGGGATTGTGCAGCACCAGCAAACTACAAAAAGCTTGAAAATTAGTAAAGAAAAGAACAATTCAGATATGAAAATTTATAATGTCAGAGCAGAGTGTATTCAATACCTAGGTCTGTTATAAAGAAAAACACATGCAATTATATTGACCATCAGTGGCTTTTATTTCTCATCTTATTGAATTTTTGTAAGATAATTTAAAGGAGATAGTATTCTATGGTCAGAACGTCATATACATACATACATAAATAGGTATACAATTATTGAATCATTAACAAAAAAGTAATACATAGAAATAACGTTTAACTGAATGATGGAAAAGTTACAGACACACAAAGATATTTGTAAATAGTTACAAAAAAAAAAACAGTGATAAACGAAGAAAAGAATACAGGTACAACATATTAAAAAAACTGTCCGTGTCCAGCTACATAACAGTGAGACCAAGAATGTAACCAGACTGCACCTTTAGTTAACTCTATTCCAAACAATAGTGAAAGTGCTTGACTTCATGTATAAGTATAACTATACTCGATTGAGTTCCTTTAAAACCAATCATTCTCAAAATAGAAGATGAAGCATCAACATAAAAAGAATAAAGTATTTGCATGAGGTAGAACCGCTTGAATCATAACAATCATTCTCATATAAAAAGATGATTAAATATTCGCGGCAGTTTAATTTGAAGTTCACTTCATTAGGCCTATATCTAAAGAAATCTGAATTTCAAGTACTAGAATAACATGAGTATCCATTCCTAGGTTATCTTAAGTTTTTACTGGACTAGAACATAAAACTCTCACTGGGATTGGGAAATAGATTAAAAACAAGGGGAAATCACATACTCGGGGTGTAGTATAAACAACAATGACAGCAGAAATATTGACACTGGGAGTTTTTAGAATTACCTCGCTAAGAATTAGAACTCCTTTCTTTGCATCCTGGCAAGCAACAAATTCATAACTGACGAGATTCATTCCATCCCTCAAAGATGTGACAAGTGCAACATCTAAGGAGTGGCAAATAACGAGTTAGTAAATACTAAATAAAAAACATAGACATTTATCTGACATCATATTATGACATCCATTAAAGATTTCAATGTCATAATGCAGATGAAATGAAAGTTGGTGACCTATTTACAATGTATCCCAATATTTTGGAAGCAATTACAATCAGAGGGAAATTCAACTAACACACAAATGGGAGAGAGATGTGTGCCTATGCATCAATGACCTATCTCAAATCAATTTTAAGTTCATTATACAAACATTAGTTTATATCCCAAGTGTCTTGTACGCTGCTTATGCATTATGTGCAATTTGAGGACAAGTACTTGACCTCCAATATTTACTAATTACTAGTCTTATAACACCCTACAAAGCTTCAATTATATTATATGAACTTATCAGAAAACTCAGGATTAAAACCTAAACAAGTGGTCACTAACTCAAAATGGGGTTATTTGCGTTTCAAATATTCAAACAATATTTCATATTCTAATCCAATCACTTAAAGACTTGTCTAAACTGAACCCAATCAGCAAACTTCACGAGTCAGTTAGGATCTTGTAGTGAACTGTCTTTGAATTAGGGTATTCAACTAGCCGAAACTAATTACATAATAATATCATCAAGGCACCAATGGGATACAAATACATCATATACCATCCATAATACTCAGAAGTTAGTGAAAAAAACCTACAGATATGAAACCTTAAGTGACAATGGTGTCAAGATAAAAAAAAAAATTCTACGAAATGTTCCATGATCAACATTTGGCAGATGGAGTGTGAAAATTAATACCTGTTACAGCATATAGTGCACACAGTGCATGAAAATCGAGGGAGCGATCCTGCAGGAAAATAAAATACTTGTTTAAAGCTGTTGCAGTGTTTCTATGTGTGAAGAAATTTGATTATGGCCAGAATAATGATTGTAAAACGACCAAACATATCAAAGAAAACATCAGAAGGTTTCTAAGATGCAATCCATGTACTGTGTACAGTCTCACATCAAACAGTCGTGTTTGAATACTTTGAAGAAAAAAGGAGTACCTAGATTGAACAAGTGATACTCACTTTCATTGATTGATTTGGCAGTGATTTTCATTTACTTGATCATAGAACCAAGCTTTGAAATGAGGCAGTGATACAAGATTTGAGAGAGCATTATATTCCATCACTAATATCTAACAAGCAAAGCTATTATGTATCCAACCATTTATTCACGATACCATTGCTCATAAACAAATTGCATTTCCACCATTACTAAAAGAGAAGTTAAGAGCACATAAATAGGCTCACATCTAAAAATCTTACATTCAAGAAAGGAAATAAAGAAATTGCGGACAAACCAGGTGATGTATAGGCACAGTAGTCAGTGTTCCAAATCTCCCATTAATACGCCCAACTATTTCATGAACTTGGCTTGTAAGCTTTTGGTCTGTATTGACACAGGATACAACTTATAATTGATATCTAGAGATGCTTAAAGAAATAGACTAGATCAGAAAACATGTAATATTGAAAGAAAACAGTGCAACAAAAGTACATATATGTTATATGTGTCAATCCTATACAAGCATATTGTTTACTTATATCTAAATAAACTTACAGGAATATATCTAGCATAAGCTACCTATCTATGATGTTCCGGAAACATTCTTTTCTCATTTTTAAGAAACCAACATTGTTTGCAGCCATAAACCAGCAGTGCTTAATTATGGCAATGAATGCCTTATAATTCATGTAATGGACGGTTGAAGTTAATGGATTGCAATAGTCTAAAAACTCAATTAGAAATTGAAGCTGACAGTGATTTCAGCTATAGCTTCTACTGAATATACCAGCACTGCACAAACACATTAAAATAGAAAACGCTTAGAGAAAACAACCATACATTCTGGCACATCTGTTCTTGTTGGCACTGCAATTTGTAGCAAAACAACTTTATCACGCCAATAAGGGTTTTCCTCCAAGAATTTTTCAAATGCTAATATCTTTTGAGGTATTCCTTTAATCATATCAAGACGATCAACCCCTAACATTACCTGCAGCGCATAAACAATTGCAAGAATAAGACGAATCCTGCCCAGGAGAAAAAACCAGAGAACATGGTGAAGTATCTAAAATAGAGTTAAAAATCCATACATGGCTGCATTGCTATTAGTACAAGCAAGCCAGTTCAGAGAGTGATGACAACAAACAGCAGGAAGAAGACTTCATAACAAATTAAAGTTTGAACTCATTCAATATAAAATGTCCACTGAATTAACAGAATAATACTAAGTGAATATGCAAACAAAGACTAAGATATCTTTGTCTTTTTTCGTACTTTATAGAAGGAAAAAGATTGTAGAGAGGAAGATTTTGAATTCCTTGTCCAAAATTTTAAAATATTGGTGAAAAGTTCAAGTTTTCTCTGTTTGAGGACCTTTTTTGTCATCTAATATATGAAATTGAGAAAAAACAATACTATATCAATATAGAAAAGACAAAGTAGGGAAAAAGAAAAACATCTCAAATGGGGCTGCATAAAACAGTTTGTAAAAAACTTTAAATGGAATATTAGGAGAAACAATTACATTAAACTGTATCCTGAAATCAATTACTCAATCTTAGATTTTTCCTCTCATTTAGTTTTGTAAATTTGTATATATTCCTTTTTTAGTGGAAACACACTGAAACTACTAATCCGGACTTGGTCGCTATATTTTATGCCACAAATTAATGCAGAAATTCTATTGTTGTTATATTTTTGTATGACAAATAACAACCACTGTGGATTAAAACAACTGTATACCTTTCGACCTTTGAATCTTTCCTTTAACTCTTCAATATGTACTTGGACTTCAGGAATCTTAAGGGCACGTATGAATCGTTCCGAGTCGATACCAATAGGAAACTGGAAATTTAAAAATTAAAATTAAAAAGTTAAAATGGTAATTAAGATTAACACCTATGAAAAGGTGAAGTAAAGGGCTTCATCAATCCAAGAATCACTAGGGAAAAAATAACAGAAACATACTGCAGCCACCCGCGTTAGCTTTCCTTGGTCCTCAACTCCTTCTGGTGTACCCTCAAGTCCAAGAATACGAGTACAAGCACTTACGAAATGACGCGCATAATCATATGTGTGAAAACTGCAAAATTATAGTCATTTTGTAAAGGTCGCACAAAAAAGAACCATTAGATAGAACATTCAGGTGTTCAAAAGTTATCGTCCAAGTGTAATTAAATAAAAACAACTATTATGAAAGATCATGATCGTTATTCTTGTAAAAGGTTGGAGGAAACAAAACTTTCATACTATGCTCCTATATATAAAGGTTCAGGAAGGCAAATTCAGTACAAGAGCTCTATAATCATCTACTCTGACCGTCTTTTTATGCAGACAAAAACAAGCACACAAAGGTTCGATCAGTATGGCAGAGAAACCTACCCAACCAGATCAGCAGCAAGTACTGAACGCAGAAGCTCTGATCGGGATGGAAGGGTTCTGTGGATTTCAGAGGAGGGAAAAGGTGTATGGAGAAACCAGCCGACTTTCATCTTACGATTATGTTCCTTGAGACATTTTGGAAGGAACATAAGATGATAATCATGGCACCAAACGACATCACCCTCCTCATAGTGCTTGTTAACTACATCCGCAAACATTTGGTTTGCCTTCTTGTATGCGGCAAACTGAGACTGAAAGCTACGGGTGGTGGCAAGACGATCTTCTTGAGGAAGGCCAAGGTAATGAAACAGAGGCCATAAAATGTTGTTACAATAGCCATTGTAGTATTGATGAACAATCTCTTCATCAAGGAAAACAGGGATACACCTCTGCATCCAAGTAACAAAAATTCAGAAGTGGGTGGGGGGGTGTTACAATGAAAACTGATAACTGAAACACTAGAATGCCATCTCAAAAAATTTCAAAAAACACTAACGAATACACTTAGTACCTTTTCAGCCAAAGCTTCAGTCAGTGCCTTTTGTCCCACCTCATCGGGTACGTTTACACCAGCCCAACCAATCCATCTCGCCTCAAATTCCTTCACGCCTTTTAATAAATCCATCGAGAATGCATTATTTTCATAAATCAAAATTATGAAAATCAAGATAGAAAAAAACAATTATGAGAAAACAAGACAATTAAAATAAGGCCATAAGAACCACTCACCCAGAAGTGCACTCACTAGGCCTCCAGCACTGATCTCTAGAGACCAGGAATCTTCACCCCTCCTAACTGCAGAGACGGGTAACCTATTGGCCACAACCAGCAACCGTTGTCTGGGTGGCTTGCCATCTTGCTTGTCACATCCTTCGCCAAAGGTCCTTGAGGCTACAGAAGCTTCGGAAAATTTACAGGGAATTCCAACGGTTTCTTCTTCTTTCAAACGATGGTCATTTTCAATTAGTTCAGACTCCTTACTGTAGTCATTTACTTCGTTTGAGTATGAATCCTTAGAGCTTTTTCTTAGTTTTCTCTCTCGCAAGAGCCTTTCCAGTCGACCAGGTATACGGTCTGAACTATCGTTTGAATTACCGTTATACTTATTCCCAGGCATACGCTTACTTTAGAGCCTACCCCCTTCAAGTATCAGTTCGAGAGCAATTCAGCCTTTTGGAGCAATCGCACAGTGCGTCCTACAATTTAATAAGCAATAAGTTACCATTTAAAAGTAGTAATGCCACCCGACAAAGCCCTCCCAACTGCTAGCAAGTGGGAAGATTTTAAGACGGCTCCCAACAAAATTAAAAATTGAGAGAATATTCATATAATTTTTTTTAAGAAAAATGGGGTCTACCACAGTATTCAAGATTTTAAACATCCCTTGCAAGCAATCTCCAACAACTAAATTTTAACATCAAAATTCTTCTGAAAACTTATGATGTAAACAATGCGAGAAGGAATAGAATAGAAAAGTGAACAGATAATCATGGTGGCACGTTTTACGAAAAATCAAACAATAGGTACAAAAACAAAATAATCCCAGAAAAGAAGAGAAAGAGATCAAACTCTTGAGCAGAGAGAGAAACTTTTTCAACATAAAACGATGGTCTCACCTATTATTGATCCAATATTGACAACTATTGAAAGCGGGGTTTCCAACAAGAAGTCAGATAGAAAGTGGAGAGGAGAATAAGTGACAACAAAGAGAAAATCTCCAAAATTTGTACGACCGATAGCTATCACACAGAGAAAAAGCAAGGAAACAACATGATCCTCGTGTAAGCTTTATAGGATACGTAAAGCTGTCCAGCCATGCAAGTAAGGCAAAGGAATTGTGTTGAAGCAGAGAAAGTAAAAAGATCACTCTAATGATAATAGCATAAAAAATCTACATACCTAAAACACAATTTATTTTAATTTTAAGTGACCACTATCATTTTCTGTTCAACAGTAATTGTTTAGTTTCACTTTCAGTCAACCTTGGATTCATTTCAACCAATAATCGACGAATCCGAATCAAAGTAATTTCCTTTTAGTTTGGCAATAATATTCAATATAAGACAAACAAAAGTCTTGAAAAAGATTTGAAAATTAGCTCACTTGAAGGAGTACTGATACCAATATAGATAAATATCCAAACAATCTCAAGTATTCAAAAGAGGCACTTTTCCCAGGGAAAAGAAAAAACTTTTCTCAGGAAAGTGAAGGCGGTGAGCTTTGAGTAATCTGGAGAGCAAAAAAAAGGAAAAAAAACATCAAATTTACTGTGCAGAATGCAAAACTGAAATGATACGCCCAGATTCTTACACTATTATATCCGTACCGAAAAGGGTCAATGAACAGTCAAACAATGTCATCGGTGTATGAATGAAACAGTATCGTGGTAAAATTTAAGGACTGAAATACGAATGTCATCTGAACTCTTCACTTACTGACAAAGATGAAACTATCACCACACACTTGGGCAACATGCATGGCGCAACAACACTATATTATTGTCGTTACTCTCAACAATTCGACTCAAATTGGCAAAATAGTTAGACTTCCACAACAAAACCGAGGATTTTTAGGTTATTGCAACACGAGACACTGATAGTTACATATAAATTATACTACAACTTTATCTGTTGCTTTAGAATTACGATTTCTACGAAACATATTGATAGGAGAAAAATTTATAACATGACAAATTAAGATCGAAGAAATTAATAAAGTATATAATAATCTTAGTCTCAAGTGAACGGGCCAAGTACTTTTCATTTATCATAAACTTTGCTCTTCTCAAAAGGACCTTGTCTAGATTTTAGATACAACTTCTAGTAAAATTTAATTTAATTTTCATTTTCATTTAAAATTAAAATACATATAACAAAATTGTTTCAAATTGCATGATTTGTTGAGTATTTACTATAATAATAAATTTTTACTTCCTATTAGTGATCAACTAAATTATATCATGATCAACTAAATTATATTGATATGTTTATATAAGACTATAATTGATAGGTGTCTATCTAGGTCATCAAGTTTATTGTCAATAGACTAAAAATGTAAATATTTGCAATAGTTTTAAAATAAACAATCTAATATTTGTTTGTATGAAATAGAGGTATTCAAATAAGTCGACAACTCAAACTATCTGGACTATCCAACCCAAAATGTAACATATAGATATATTTGAGTTAATTTTTTTTGTCCTAATTGGATTGAATTATGGGTTGATTGTAAAGAAATTTGGATTGACCCAATCCATCTCAACCCAATCGAGTCCAATCCATATTATATATTTCATATAAAAATACGTTTAAAGTTTGACTATTTTTTATTGTTTAATCGATAAATTTGTGAATTTTAAACATTTTTCTTTTTAAGATTGTTATGATTGTTTATTATTAAAGTTCGTATTAAATATTATAGATATTTTATATTTAAATTTAATGAAATTTTAGATATTAATAATGTGGTAGGATAAAGTTACCTATTTTAAATTTTAAAGAAAAATCTCTAACCGAACGAAATGTTAAGGGTTGGGTTAGAGATTTTAATTGAATCCTACTAACGGGAACATTTTAGTGAAGATTTTATTTAGTTCTTTTGGTTTTCAATCCAGCTAACAGCTGACCCATGTACACCCTAGTACAAAAGAACACCTGAACTAAAATTTAACTATTAAAACTTTAGCATCATCTGCAAAACCAACCACTTGAAAAGTTACTGCTACTCGGAATTTTGATGTTATTAAGTCCACAGAGAGCTCCTTCTTTTTTTCTTTCCCAAAAACAATCCTATTTTCTTCGATATGCGGCCCATAATCGCATGTCAATCTTGACTGCCTATACCACTTTAGGCAGCTAATTCGATAGGATTAGGAGCCAGAATAATTAAATCTAATAAATTCACTGTCGGCACAGGAAAACAAAGTTAAAAGAACATTTTGAACAATGCAAAACCCACCAAATTTTGATGGTTTTTCAAATCTATCAAAAATGCGTATAAACGTGCTTTAATCAATTCAGTCAATGTTACTGTACTAGTTCAAGAAACACAACGCACAAACATTGCCACCCAAAAAGTAAACTGCATGACCCACGTTGCATGTACAAAACTGCTTACATTTTTTATTGGATGGCATGACGAATGACCCATGGTGCAAATAGAATGGCTAGTGCCATTCAAAAAGGAATCCACAAGTCAACAACGTAAAAACAGAGAGTGAGATGTTACCACTCGAGTCCACCCCTGTGTAGGACTGTTTCTTCTAATTCATTTTATACTTCTCTCTTTAATTTTTCAAAATATACAATTGCAAGTTAAATATAAATAAAACAATTAGAAATAATAATGCAAGTCTAGTTATTGTTCCTCATCATAGAAAAAAACTTCAGTTAAATTTTTTAGAATTACGAAAATAACGATTCAAGGTGTATTGAATTTTTTGAATATTTATAAATATTTTTTTACATCTATAAACATTTTTAAACAGTTAGAAAGTGACATTAGTAGAATAAAATAGAACATTATTCTCATTTGTGAGAAAAGAAAGTAACTACCCTTGCCCTTTCACCCACTTTCAAAGCAATTGAAGTAAAAGCAAAACAACAACAAAGTAAGAAGTTTTAATCAAAAGAACACTTTGCTCATGGGAGTAGACCACAGCATAGTTGAGGAGCTTTTGAAATGAAATGCATGAAAAGTTATTGAAAATTTGGCTTCGACAAAAACAGTTAATTCGAAGCACCGAATAAAAAAGATGGTCGTCTGAATCGAGTCAATCAAGTTATTTTGAATAAAATCAAAACACAACACTGAAAGGAAATGATGTGCAGCCTCTAATTAGACTTAAATAGCATGTTTAGTTAAGCAACAAACAACTGTTGGCACCTTTAGAAAAGTGTATTTATTTAAAAACATGTGGGGTATAACACTGTCATATTTGGCCCAAGTGTTGTGATAATAATTCCACTCACTGTTTAGTAGTGAATATGTTATGAAATTGGAAAAAAAAAAAAAAAAAAAAAAAAAAAACCTAGAGAACACAAGGCAGAAGAAAATCAATACAAAGTTATTTATCTGATTATTAACTGATAGTGTATTAGCAATGTTCAGAGACATAGAAAGAACAATGATTATTTGAGAAGAACTATGTTCATTAATAGCAAAGATTCATTATTGGTGATCCTTGATCCTCTCCAAAGAACAATTAACAAATTCAAGATATTACAATAAAAAAAAATTGTAAACCCATGGCTAGTCATATATTGACAAACAACTCTTCATATTCAACAGTTTTTTGAAGTAAAAAACTCAACTCCTTATGAAAAGATTTTAAATATTTTAGGTTCTCAAAAGTTTGATGGTTATATGTCATCTCTCTCTAATTAAGATACTGATGACAAGGAACATGTCTCTGGCAACATGTTTTGGCAAAAAGTTTAAATTCATACACATTCTATTTCTTTGTTTAGATTCAATACTGATATGTTATGAATAAATAATTATGACATCGAATCAATACTTGCAACAAATTAAAAACCGAGCACATTGCAATGTCTTTCCTCCTTAAAAATGATAAACACTAACCTATGCAGATGTCCATGCATTTCCAGTTGCATGCCTTATAAAAAATGATACTGAAGCACAAAAGACGATGGGGAGACATGGGGGAACTGTTCAGAGGTTGGAAAATCAAACAGCAATCTTCATTATTACACTTAATTCTTGCTAAATGTTTGAACATTTTTGTTAAAGTGTGAGGTATAATTAAAATTTACCTATCACCCAAAAGCTTGCTTATGGGTATTTGATGATTTGACATGTGTTCAAACCGTTGTTGTGATGTCATTTTCTTTATACTCAATATTGATTTCCACTTACTAAAATTTACCAAAATTCATGAACTTAAAGTTTTTAGGTTGGTAAGTAAAATTTTTTTGTTGAAGTATAATCCCTTAGAATGTTGGGAAAAATCAACACGGCGGTAACCCAAAATGCATGATTATAATTAGTACGTTCCTTCAATTAAGCCTTAAATCCATGACATACAACACACATATCAGGTCTTGTCCAATATTTTAAAGATTTTTCTATTTCAATTATAATTTTAAAAACTTTTATATAAAATTAATGGTAATATTACAACTATATTACAACTATTGAAGAATAAATTGAATCTTGCAACATTATTCTTTGTTTACAAAATGTTCATATTCCTTTTCAATCACGGTTGCAATATCATCTCTAAGCTCTTATAAATGTTTTTAAAATAATTATGGGGTAAAAATTTGTTAAATATTTTGGATAAAAAGATGAGAAAAAGAATAAAATGTGAGGATGTGTCCTTATTTCTAATCCAAGTCCTTGTCACATCATTTTGGGTCCTAATATAGGTCAAGACATTTTAACAATATTTAAATCCAATCTAGCTAAAAATAAGTATGAAAAAATAAAACAAAAGTCAAGAATATATTTCAAGAATATATTTCAAGAATATATTTCAAACAAATTCTACTTTTTCTGATTTAGCTTGAGAGAAAGAAGTACTAATCTCGGTGGATTAATGGAATTGCGGTATTAAACCCGTCGCATCTTCTAATGCAAATAAACATCAGAGTATCTTCAAAATATCTATTTAAAAGAAAATGAAGCATATGGTCCTTCCTTAGACCTTTTCAAAAGGATGGCACGTGACTAAAATTGACAATTGGCCTAAGGAATGCTTCAAAGACAGAAGTTGACTGAACAGACTGGCTTGCAGCCTTGTTTTCTATGGTAAATGAAGGCAAGTGGAGTAGAATTATTGCTATTGTCAGTGGGTATGGGAATCTAATAGTAGGAGAGCCCGTGAAATACATACCGTAGTGAGAGAATTTGAAGGAACCATAATTTCGTCATCCATGAAAAGAATTTGCGAGGGTCCCAAAATAAAAGATATTCTGACTTTTGTCCTTTGGCCAACTTCACACCCATTTAGTCTGGTAATATTCCTTGGACGGGCAGTTAAATCTTCTTCGGGGTGGATGGCAGGTGGCCTTTCAGATCACACCAGACTGAAATTTTTTAAAACATGACAATCCGTTTCTGGGCAGCTATGTAGTCAAACCCAAAAGAGCACAGAACTACTAGGACAGTACCTTGCCTAGAGAGTTAGGCTAGTGTATAAAGAAAATTACAAAGAAAGTGCTTTAAAAAATGTCAGTCTCTAGTACTGTTCAGTAAGAGATCTCAAATATCACTTTACAAATGAAAGATTCTCAATTTCCTGCAGCTTTTAACGTTTTTCTTCCCTCAGAAAGAAGTGCTGGAATGGGCTACATGTAGAGTCTAATCTCGAGCTCCTTTTGACAACATATGGAAGGTTTTGATTCGGAAAATAAAGCCTCGAATTTCCAAATACTGGAGGCTTACAAAGAGAAAGAGGAACTCATATCCAATATTTTCTCCACCAAAAATTTGAAAATTATTCAACGTGGCCCCTGGCCCCACGTTGCAAAATTTTGCCCAAACCATACGTAACGCGAGTATAATAACTAATTAGCCGGAAAAAACGCCATATTTTCTCTATTTCTTGAACTTTTAAGTTATGACCACGAACCTGGTGTTAAGGAAATTTTTTGAAAATAAATTATGACGATCCAATGGGATTTGTGCTTCTGTAGCAATCCAACTGACCCACTTGGCCGAATACATAATTTCTGAATAAATCTTTTGACACTGTCTTCTCACGCTAACCAAAACGATATTTTTCGAGAGTTGTATCACATCTTGACGAAAACGGATAATTCCTTGGGGATTTCCAAAACAGAGTCTCTCAAGATCCCCATGTTTTTTTTCTCAATCAATGTAATAATTACTTTATTTGATTTCCTTGATAGTGGTGAAACAGGATACTCGGTAACCCGTTTTTTTTTAAATCTTTTTTTAACGGGTCTCGTCATTTATTACGATACGTTATACAGTATACATCCGGAAACAAGATTCTTCTAGACCATTATACTCCAACCTTTTCTTCTTTGTTTCCCGGTTTTCAAGCAAACTAATAGAAACAAATTTTCAACTATTCAATTCTTTTTCTATAAGAGAGAACAAAATCAAAGCCAAATTCAATTTGGATTCATTGAATAAAGGTGAGGTATAATCCTGAAGAAGTCTGACCCGAATTACCAAATTTTCCAGACTAATAGAACTCCTCATGTTATGCTAATGATTTTTCAAGAAATGAACAAAAGGCGGGAACGGTATTAGGCTCAGAAAAAATGGCGGGAAAAAACTTAATTTCGATTCAACCAATCATATCCGAGGAGGAAATAGAGAATTAGCTCGAGCGATTGCATCCCCAAGCTCAGAAGGAAGACGACGATTCATTAGACGCTGAAAATAACTAAACAGAACAAAACGATTCCAAAAGCCAAGATTACACGAAAAGCAAATGCCGTCGAGTATAAAGAAAACACAAAAAGATAGATTCGCCGTCAGAAAAAAAAAGTGTATATATATACATATACACACGCACACACACACATATATATCAGCGCGTTTCCTTTATTGTTCTTTACTTTTCTTCAAAACCAAAGATCTATACTACACAACAATACCTACTAACTACAAAATCAGTCAAAACAGCATACAGATATACAGAATACAGTACTCTCGGAGTAGTAATAGAACCAGCGGAACAAAAAATCATTCTAAGAACCAAAGAACAACAACAGATACAGCGAAAACGTCGCATGCAAAGACGCACATACACATTCATGATTGAAAGTACAAAAACAAAACGCATAAAATAAGAAGTACAGGTTCAGAAACGACGACTAACCTGAAGGCGTATGAACAAGTAAGGCAGAGCTTATTGAAGGCGAATTCGAGAGAGTAAGAAGAAGAAGAGGAGGAAATGGAGGGGATGAAAATGAAATTGGAGAGAGAGAGAGAGAGAGAGTAAATGGGAATGTGCGTTAGAGAGAGAGAATTTGGTTCCGTCAGCGTTTTGGGGGTGTGTGTGAGTGAGTGTGTCCGTTGGGCTGGTGGGAAAGGCAAGGATCAGCTTTGATGGCGTCCAATCATATGGAGGGAATTTGTTCTACCTTTTTTTTTTATTTTTTTTTTCCTTCTTTATTTATGTTTTTCTTTTCTTTTCTTTTTGGTGGAAATGCTTATGAGTTGTGTGCAAACGAAGCATAAACTTTTTGAAAAATTATAACAAATAATATAATTACAAACTATTAAAAAAAAAAGAGTTAAATTACACGTTTAGTTTTTTATATGAGGTTGAGTTTAATTATTTATTTAGCCTTTTTATACTTTTCAAACCAAGGTATAAGTATGGAGGTTTTCATTTGTGACATTTTATTTTAATTTTATGTTTCGTGGTTTTTTTTCTAAGAGTCGTATGGAAATATCGATTTACCACTAATGTTGATATTGAATTCATAGAATTTAGGAGTGTAAGAATATGAGTTGAATCTGAATAACTTGAACTACCCAATTCATATAAATTTTATGTTTTGAATTGGGTTGAGTTTGGTTTAAAAGTTTGATTTTTTCGGGTTGGGTTAGGTATTGAGTTGGATGGTTGAAAATTTTGGTTCAACCCAAACACAACCTAATTAATATAATATAATATATATTATCTAATAATAAACAAATTAGGTATATGAACTTTGAATGAAATTTTGAATTATATATATTTGAAATTTAATTAAATGTAACAATTTTTTAAAAAAATTATAACCATTAGAAACTAGAAATGAGAAAAAAAAACTATACACAACTCAATCCAACCCAATCTATATTTGACTGGTTGGATTGGGTTGGATTAGAAACTAAATTCAGGTTATTTAGATTGTCAACCCAAATAACCCAAAAATATGGGTTGGGTTGAAAATGTCTCTCAACCCAACCCGATTTCATCCCTAATAGAAACGTGAAAATGTAGATGAAAATACGAATGTGTCAATAAAAATTTAATATTGTGTTCTAAAAGTATTATTCAATAGATATATATGGTATTAAAATTTATTCGATGTATCGAGACATTTTCCATGGATCTAATATTGACACGAGAAGTAAATCGAGGGAGAGAAATTTACAAAACATAAATAATAAGGAACAAAATGTCACTAGCATGAAAGTGATATGAATAATTGACTTTTTTTACTTTTTATAAAATTCAAGATATACATGTGTGTGTATGTATTTGTGTTAGTTTATGTATTTTCTAAAATTTTATTCATTTACACCCACTTATTAAATTCAAAATTTTGTGTTTAGTATATCCATTAATATAAAAGACAGAAAAAAAATCAAGAGCTAAACTTGTAACAACTTCCAAATTTAATAAAACAATACTAATTAACAATTTGAGAAGTATAAAGAGCTGCTAAGAATGAGTTAATCTAGTTAATATGTTAGGGTGACGTCCTAATCTTTCAACCCCTTTAACTTTTGTTCAAAAAATAAAATAATATATAGGAAATAAGCTATTAAGAAAAACTATATATAAATAGATAAGAGAGAGAAAAGACAACTAAAAGAGGAGTTCGAAAAAAATATTAAATATTGAAAAAAAATGTTATTTTCAAATATATCTAAATAAATCAAAATATAGCAATAAATATTAGAGTTTGTCTATGATGGACGATAATAAACTAAGATAGACTACGTGTCTATATGTAACATGATAAACACATATAATAATCTATCTTGATAAATATCACGTATAGATAGTGATATTTTGCTTAATTTTAAAATATTTTCATAAGTTTTGTGGTTTAAAATAAAAATTTTAAAAAATCATGTGAACTTATTTTTAAGCTTCTCGCTTTTCATACTTTTATTTTCTGAAAATACATAACTTGTGAAAAGATGTGATGAGAATGTTATACATATTACAATCTAGCCAGTTCTCGTATTTTGATAAGAAAATCTAACTTTATATCCCTGACCATAATTTGTCATATAATAAAATTACTTTATATTCCTAACCATGATTTGTCATATAATAAAATTTTAATTTAATTAAATATCTTAATTTTTTAAAACTTATGTGATGATATAATTAAATGTGTATCTTAATATGTTGTAGAATATTGATCAACAAAATTAAAATGAAGAGAAGAATAAAATATTAAAATTAAAAAATATTTAAGAAAGGGAAAGTTTTTTAGTTTTGTATTTTTTTACATAGAATAGTTAAAATATAAAAATAAATAGATAAATGTGATATAGATGAGAGTGAAAATTAGAAATTTTGAAGGATTAGATGTGCTAATAAAATGAATCAAAATATTTATAAATTAGCTTTTAGAAATTTTATTATATTTTTAATTATCTTTTAATAATTTTATTTTAATTTATTTATATTTTTAATTATCTTTTAATAATTTTATTTTAATTTATTTATATAATAAAAATTTAAGGAATTTTTCTTCTAACATTTCGAAAACAAAATTTCCAAAATCACACTTTTAGATGTCATTCATTTATTAAATATATTTAGTTTAGTTTTTTTTTCTTTTTGTGTACATGATCAATTCTCTTAAATATTCAACAAAAATTAAGAAACTTTCCTCCATCCACTATTTGAATGAATAAGTCAACTTTATAGTAAATATGATTAATCCTCAATTTAGAATTATGCTACATTAAGTTTTATATATTCTTAAGAATTATATTGTCCTTTTTATTTTGTTGGATTGTTGCCAAACAATTCATATTCTTACACCTTACAAAATGACATGTGATTAAAATTACAATTCCAATTACAATCTCAAGTAAAAAGTCTTTCCTACTAATATTCTTAGATTCTAATATTTTGTAGTCTTCACGAATATGTTAATTTGTTTGATATTTAGTGCAAAAAAAAGTTAACCTTAATATGATGGTAAAAAAATTAAATTTAATTGTACAAAGTAGTTTCTTTCGTTAGAAACTTCAAACTAAATGTTGTTTTATTCATATACAAATTTAACACGTATGCAAGTTCAATTTATTTTTGTTTTTGTTTTTTTTTTCAATTTGAATGAGTTACGAAATTATCATTAATCTGCTTATAAATTCATGTGGAGTGAATAATCATTTTCAAGACAACGCTTATCATATTTTAAAAAAATGTATTTGTTTTCAATTGAATTGTAATCAACTTAATAGTGATCTCCGTTCATGTAATTTTCAAACTTTTTCCGCCATCGTTTCGTTTCTAAAATTTTAAAATATATGTTGAAAATATAAATAAATTATGTGATTTTGGGTGATGAAAATATTTTTTAGAAATTATATTTACATTGTCTTAAATTAATTTTCCAATTCAAGTATCAGCAAAAGTAAAAAGTTACAATTAACAGCTCGATGACTTAAGCTTTTCATTTTGAAAATTCACTAACCAAAAATAATTTTTACTTTTACCAAGTGTTAATTAAGAGAAAACAAACTAAAAATATAATATATATATAATTTCATTTCTTATTTTAATACATTGTTAGATTAATATATGTATATATATATATATATATATATTCCTCCACTTCATTCTCTTTTTGTAACAAAAGTGGACAAAAGTTATTAAATTAAACTAAAACTTTTATGAAATAAGCATCCTCCCTTTTATGAATTAAGCTATAAAGATGAAGTAATAAAATATTGATATAGTCCTTATGAGCCATTAATTGGTCTTACTTTGGTTTTTGACCTAAGATTTAATGGTCCCAAAAGGGCAACAAAATTTCAACTTTATGCCTTATTTATATTCTTTTCTTTAATAATGTCACGTGACACTCTTGCACTCTATACCCCTAAAACTTTACTATATAGTTTTTATTTTTCCTAACTTTTATGCATAGTTATTAATTCTTTTTGGTTGTTGCCTTTACACAAAGCATCCCACTACTACTCTTTTTTAGACCACCATCTTTCTACACACATATATCAAAATGAGATTCCACTTAAAATAATGAAGCAATTTTAGGTTTGTATGGTATGAAACTATTTTTAGGCATAAAAAATAACCCCATTTTTGGTTAATTAATTCAATTTAGGTTTAGTTTTTTTTTTAAACAAATGTGAAAAACTTAACCTCAAGAATCAAAAGTTATTTTAGTTTAATTTCAAAATTAATCGAGAAAGGTCAACTATCTTAAAAACAATATAAATATTTTAACTTTTTTTTGGTATAGAACAAATTTGTTGATGATAAGGAAAAAAAATATACTATTTAACAATAAATATATATTCATTACACGAAAACAAAAACGTGTAGATAGTTTTTATTTATTATGTTTCTCTAATAAAATTTTCAACTTTATATTTTTATGCATTAATTTTGTTCTTTTAATAAAGTCTTTGTTATAATAAAAAAAAAATGGGACCAACTTTTTTAAAAGAAAAAAATAATGCTGACATTGATGAGACAATAATGTAATTAATATTTGCGACAACAATAGTTCTCAACAATTTACAATAATATTATACATATATATGGAGAGAAATTGTAAAAAAATCAAAGACAAAATATTTACTTAATAATTTTTTTAATAAAGTGTAAATGTTTTTTTTCCTATTTTAAAAAGAATTTCTATTATATTTTATACACCATTATTCATTTTTACTAAGATTAGATAACTTATGAGCGTGAGTAGCACGCAAAGTATAATTCAACGGACACGAAGTATTTATTCGTATCAATTTTTTAAAAAAAGATTGTATGGTTCCATTCAACCATTTGTAAAAATAGGAATAAAAACTATTTGGGTTTGGAATGATTTAGTCATTATTATTTTTAATTTTAAGTAGAAAATTTACCTTAGGTAAACAAGTCAAAACTTTTATTAGGTTAATAAACAATTTTCCTACTCCAAACATTTTTTAAGAAAAATCTATTTAGCTCCATAACCTCAAAAGAATTTTCTTGTACGTACTAAAAAGAATATTTATTTAACATTTCTTTTTCTACCTCACTCTTAGTCACACGCTAACGATTATATTAAAAATAATGTAGAGTCTATTAACAATCATAATAGAAAGAATCATAAACAGATGCATTATAAGAAAAATCATCAAACACGCGTCGTATTTATTTTTAAAGTTGAGTTGTTTTTAAATATATCAAAATAAACCAAAATAGTTACGAACATAACAAAATATCATCGATAAATAAATATCGATAGAAATTAATAGATATTTATGATAGACCTAAAATTTTGGTGTATTTTTTTAATATTTTTGTGATTTAAAATAAATTTTCTTTGAAATGTCAATCCTCCATCTTTTTTAAAGATAATTTAAATTATGAGGTCATAAATGGTGGCGTCGTTTTATGTTGTTATTAGGTATCGTTTTTGTGATTGTGCCCATACCATTATTCGTTGTTTTCTCATATGCAATATTCTGCTCCCTCATCTCTCTCTTTTTGTACGCCGTTCGTATTTTTAAAGCCCCCGTTTCATCATCTAACGTATGTAATCTTCTCTTTCTTTTTCTATTATATTCTCTTCTTTTATTATTATTATTTTTGAAATTACCAATCATTCTATTTTTGTTGTATTCTCTACACATTTTTGGATAAGTTTACAATGTACTATTATATCAACTTGTATATTTTCTGAAATAAAAAATTAATACACTTTTGTAGTTTTCTTCATTTTCCTAACAGTTTAATAATAATAGGTTTTAGTTCTTTTTTTAAATGGTTTGATAAAATAATCATAATGAATTTGATTGGATTGATTTTTTAATGCATAAAAACATTTCTAAGCTTGAATCTATTCTACTACCAAATTTGAGTATCAACAAATTTGGAAGACGTTTGACGTAAGAAGTAGATTATTATATAATATTTAGTTATTATATAGTTAGATTATAATAGTTTGTGTTGGAATTATAATAGTATGTGTTTGAGGTGTAGACTAATTTATTTTGATGAAAAAAATAGTAAAACTACGACAAATAACAAACATGACAGCAAATGTGGAATTTTGAAATAATGTTTACGATAGATTTTTAAATAGTATTTGATGTGACAATATGTGATTTATTGTAGTCTTATATAGCCTTTGTCCCAAACCGCCATTTAGGATCCAATTAGATAGACTTTTCTAATGCATAGAAATATTTTTCACTTGGAAATATATTTTAAATACAAAGAAAGTCAATCCATACATATTTTTATTATATATACATTTTTTTCCTATCTTGTTTACGTGTGATGTATTCTAATTGCCTCATTATGAAAGTACATTAATCAAAATCGTATCTTAACCTAAAATTAAAAATATTTTAAGAGAAAAATAACCTGTCTAGTTTCTACTTAGACTTTAAATTTTAAAATGTATACATTTAGTCGTTTAAGTTCTTAGTTTGATTTTGATTTAGTCCATACATTTCAAAATATTACAATTCTACTACTGACATTTCAATTATTTTCAATTTGGTTTCTAAATTTCATGTACACATTTTAAATTTCAATTGTTTACTGAATACTTATTTTCGGTGTTGAGTGTTAGTGTATTAGTGTATGTTAATAAATTTAAAATAATTAAACGAAATACAATTAATTAAATTTCACTATATCTCCTCACCTTTCAAACAAAATTTAAAATCTCACTTCATAATTACTTAAAATTAATTAAGAAAAAAAAACATCCACATAATATATGTAATAGGTGAGTGTTTAATAAAAAAAATTAAAATTTAAAACGTAAAATATTAAATTATAGAAATCAAATTGAAATAAAAAAGCGTAAAGAAAATATTTTCTTCGATATTCTAAAAACAAGAGAAAAAGGAAACTAGAGATGAGAGTGTAGAGTAGCAGTGTGTTGAGACTAGTGGAAAGTAGAAAGCAACGATAAGAATTCATGCACGTACCAATTTCTTTTATATATAATAAATAAATAAATAATATTTTTGGGAATTTGGATTTGTGTCCGTACGAAAAAAGATTTCATGGAATTGATGTGTACCTTTACCATTCTGCCCCTCCATCATTATTCATTACTTTACCTTGACAAAGAAACCAACCATAGACTTACAATTAATTCCACACATTATCCTATCTTTACCCACAACTCTTTTTGCCATCTCTCCACCATATTTCCCTAACCCTCAAACTTTTAATTACCCCTTTTTTTATTAACTTAATTAATTTTACTATTTTATTTATTGGTTGTGTCAGTTTGATTTTAATTACATTCATATAGTCAACTCCAAAAGTTTATACTAAATTACAGTTAAAACATTAATTTTCTATAATATTTACTATTAGAATATTTTATACTATTTTACAATTATCAAACTAAAATAATTTATATTTCAAATATATACGGTTGTAATCTAAATTAAAATAATCTATAATTGAAAGGCATGTTATTATAATCCAACTATAATAATCAACTAATTTTATTATTCTAAACGCCTCAAATTATAAATTAGGATTAAATTGATTATATATATAACATATTAATTAAATCAAAATCATAACGAGGCAACGAAAAGATTTATCATTAAAGCACTTTTTTAATAAAGCAATGCTTTCATTTTTTTTAAAATTTTATAAAACTTTAAAATACACTCGTGGAGGCAAAAAAGAAGACCCTTTTTTTATGCTTTTAGAGAAGTCTAGACATGAGTGCAATTCAAATTGGGTGTAGATTACGTTTATAATTTTATAATGGAGTTTGCCCTTTTAGATGAGTTTTTTGATATTTCAAATATTTTAAATATTTCAATTTTATTCCATCATCAATCACAAATGTAATTGAATTGCTTTTTACTGTGTTTACTTAAACTATAACCATAACCCAAACTCAAACTAAAATGGTAACACTAGCTAATAAATGTATCAAAATTCATAGTTTTCTAAATAAGTAACACCAATTATAACTATTTCAAAAACTATCTCGTAGAATCTTGAGTCACTCTCGTATTCTGAATATATATAATAAGTATATATAATCCGTCTTTAATGAAAATATCACTCATCCTACAAACCAAACGTTTTTATAAAGTTATATATGTACACACTATATCTATATATACATATATAAGTCACTTGGCCCTAAAGTAATTTCAAATTATATATATGGATAAATCTTTGGAAAGTCTTTCATTTGCCTATCATTATATACATTACTTATCTATGGAATTCGAACCCGAACTCTATTTATGAGTCATTTTTTCATTTCATTGGTCCTTATTTCTTATTTCAGCATATCGATTTAGGTCTAATCTATTAGTTTTTTCTTTTTTCTACTTATACCTTTTGTTTTTTTTTTCATAGGAATTCTGCATATTTTCACATCTAGGATTTACATATACAACATATATCACTGTCAAGAGTTAATTTTTTTTATTTCAATATTTTGAGGCAAAAGATTAGATTACAAACTTGAAAAAAGCATTGGGTTGCGCCATACATATGAAAGAGTATACAATAATGCTGTATTTGGTGAATAAAATACCATGGTCTAATAACGAACCATTCTGATTAGTTGATAATATTAAATAAGTGAATGAATAAAAAAAAGTGTAGGTAGTAATTCTTAAATTTTCTTAGCTCATTCCAAAATTGAAATACTTCCTTCACCCTATAAATTTAAATTTTCTCGAAAAAAATAAAATATACACAATTAATATACTTTATTAGTCACGACCTTATAAAGTAATTGACTCATGATAGAAGAAGACGAATGAAAATATATGGTAAATATATCCGATAGCAACGCTAACATAAACGACTTGTATTATCTGTACAAAATAATATATACCTTAAATGAGAATAAATCAAAGACATCACACTCGTGCTATTAAATTTATATATATGGACTGGTTTGTGACTTTTTTTTTTTTAATGTTTTCAGGTATTTAGATATTAATATTGACCTAAGAGTGTAAATCAATATTTTGAATATAGTATATAAAAACGAGATAGTATATAAGTGGGTCTGGTGACTTCAAAACTGGAAGGAGGATATTGGGAAGAAGAAAGAATAATAGAAAATCGAAAGCAAACAGTAGGAAAGGGTTCCACGTGTGAGTGTGTTAGCCGTGAACTTTTTGTGCTTCACATGAGAGGGGAGGGAAGGCATTTAGTGGAGCAGAAAAGAAGAGAAAGCCCCTCATCAGCATACAATATTGAATATATATCAGATGACCCATGCTCCTCCAACAATCCACAAACCGCTAAATCCCAACAAATTAAGTAAACAAATATTATTACATTACACGTATTACGTTAGTACACCCTCCTACTGCGAAAGCAAAAAGAAAAAGAAAAAATTTCATATAGATGCTATTTAGGTTTGCATCCTCGACTAGTTAAGAGGATTGGTATTTGAATTTTTTGGACTGACATGTATATTTGTTTAACTAAAAACAAAACATATTATGTGAATGCACAATATACCTCTAACTATACATTATATTGTTTATTATGTACTTAATTATTTCTATCTATTTTTTTAGTATAACATTTGAGAGTAAGTTTTGAACCTCTAAGCTCGTTTGATGAGGATATATGTACTTTAATCGCTAAACTATACTCATGTTGATAGAACGATATCGTTAAAATTTCATTTTAATTTGTTAGCATTGTAGACTCATAAAATGATATAGTTTTATGTTATAATCATTTAGAAATTTGTTGATGTCGAATTTTGACCAAGCAAAAAGTAACTAATCTCGACCACAAGATGACAACGGTATATTTGTACTTTAAGGAAGAGAGTAGGTCTGCAAGCAAAGAGAAGCCTAGACATCAGTATATATGTAGTTCCATAGTCATTCTGATGCTGAAGTTAAAAGGTTGGAAGGAGAAGATAATATTTTTCGCCCGACTCCTTGTGGGCTAGATTCCTTTCAATCTCCTTGGGTTCTATTGGGCATGGCTTGACGCCTTGGGTCATTTGTGCCCGCCGTCTGAAATCAACTGAGCCTTCTGAACCAAAATTGGTCTTTCATATTAATTTCATTTCACTTTTATCCTTCATTATAGAATCCACCCACAACACATTCAACAATAATAACTCAATTTTAAATAGTCCCTACAACACAAACAATGATTTGTTAAAAGGGATAGTTGTAAATATAACAATTAAATTCAAAATAATTAATAGTATATAACGACAACATTTTAAAAAATTTGCATCACTAATAAACTTTGTTATATTTATAATTTTTAAAAAAATATTGCTATATATTTAACTATTATTCTAAAAATGGCTACCTACAAGTGGTTTGATTAAATATCCTCGTGTGTCTAGAAAATCTTAAACAAGAACTGATTTATAGATTTTTATAAAATGAGAAACATTAAATTAGAATTACACATGTTCCTGGAATGATTGAAACTAAAATGTTAATTGAATATAAAATTTTGTACTGACATTTAAATAAGAAAAAAAAAGTGTTTGAAGTGTACGAATGAAAGGCCATGGTTTTTGAAAAATCACAAAACAAAAAACAGAGTGAAGTAAGGTAGACGTCAGGAGGTGCCAATAAACGAAAAGAAGAATTGAAGAATGAAAAGAAAAAAGAAAGATAGAGAGTATTAAGAAACAATAATGATATTAAAGGAAGATAAAAAGGAAAATAGGGGAAAGTAGATTTTGGGGAATATTGATAGCCACCAAACATTGCCGGCCAGAGAGGAGAAATCCCCTGCCGACCAAAAGATTTCTAAGATCTTTGCTTTAAAACCTCTAAAAAGAATACGATCATTTTTTTCTTTTTTTTCTTCTTTTTTTTTTTTTAAAAAAACCTAAATAGCATTAATTTAGTAAACTATCAAAATATATTTACATTCTATACTTTTCTTACATTTTTATTAAGATTATTGCTGTTATTTATCCTACGTTTGACAAACTAAATTTAAGATTAACGAAGTGTATAGATTGAAAATGAATATCCGAAAGTATACCAAAATAATAATTATTATTATTATTTGATGACCAAAAATGGGTGTTATGGTGCTTTAAAAATATAATGAATTTAATAAATCCACAGTTAAAATATATTATTAATTTGTATGATGCTTTTGGAACTTACAAGTAAGGAAGTGAATGCTGAAACTCTTCAAAGTAAGGAATTTGAAAGAGGTACACAATCGTATTAAAATTTGTAAACATCGACTTAAATCTACAACCATATTTTGTTTAAAATAGAACACTATTTAGTATATATTGTAATATTAGATACTTCAAAATTAATATTAAAATTGATAATGTGAAATGACATGTGTTTTCGCTAGCCCCTATGTAAATCTATCGATGGGCTTTTAAGTTTTTTTCGTTTTCAAAATTGTTTTATACACTGTAAATATTTTATCCATTTTTTGTTATATTTTTTAAAAGACCCTTTAATTTTCAACTATGTGTTTGAAATTCATGAATAAAAACCAAAATGAGCACAACTAAATCATATTTTTTAAGGAAAGTTTACCTTTTTAGTCCCTGTGGAGTTTTCAAATATAGCAAAAAGTTAGATTATAGTAAAATTATTAAATTCTCTTAGCTCATTTGAGTTTCTTATAGTTTGTAAATCATTTCATTTTTTACGTTTAATTTAAAATTAGGTTTACGAGGTTCTAAAAATATTTTTTTGTTTGATATATATTTCTTAAATTATACAATATCTAAAATTAGAAAAAAAAAAGTTTTGAAGTAGGATTTAATTTTTAGAAATTATTCATATAAATTAAAGTGACATATAATAATTTAAAATAAAAGGACGAACATTTTAAATCTATTTTTAAAGGCCGAAGGATTGGTATAAAATAACTCTACCTTATAAACTTAAAAATAAAAAGATATATATATACATATATTTCTTGAAATTTAAAGAATAAAAGGAAAAGGTAGTTTTCCCAATTTTTTTATTATCTTTCCATTTGTCATGATAGTAAAAGACAATGTAGGGATAGCCATTTACAAGTTGTAGCCTTACCAATTACTACCACCTATCATATACAAGGGTGAGGGACAATTGAGTTTATATATCAAACTATTTTCTTCTTAGTTGTAATTTTCTCTTTTCAAACTTATATTTATGACAAAGAAAGAAAAAAAAATGAGAATAATACTATTGAGACCACAAGCCATGCATTTCATCGTTTACATATACTTTATTTCAATTATTCGACTATATATTTACTTTAAAAGGTTATTACTCTAGTTAATTAAACATGTTTTAAAAAGAAATAGTTTTATAATGAGTTTTTTTTTTTTTTTTTTTTTTTTTGTAAAAAATGTATTTTTTATTATAAATATCATTAAAAAATAGATGCTCTATTATGCTTAGTGTCAATTGTCATGTGTCACTTCCTCCACCGTTTCATTTCATCTACATTGTCACGTGTCTTGGAGATGCCAACTCTTAGTGACTGTGTAATTCTGAACATATTGTCTCTTAATAGTGACACTTGGTAGATTTTAGAAGATACACATTGGTTGAAATTTCAAATAGATTGGAGACAAGTGAAATTTATGGAGAGATTTCATATTTATTTATTTTGATATTGGATTTCTTTTATATCCGTGTTAATGTTGTGTCTCATTTTAATAATAAAGTGTTTTTTTTCTTTGAAAATAACGGTATAAAGTGATTTGGGATGAAACAGTTGATCAACGTTGGTACGAAAATCACACAAGTTAAAAGTGACTTCCTTTAATAAATAAAAAGTGTCTTTTTAAAAAACAGTTCTTTTAAACACTATTTTTAAAAATTAAAGTGTTATAAAGATGTTTTTTCGTTTATTTATTTAGTTTGTCCAATCTTTCAAATGTTTTTTCAAGCAACAAATTATTATAAATAACGACAATTATTAAATACAACTTAGTAATACCTTTAAATTTACGAGCAGTTGATCATGGAAGTAGGTTAAGTGAAGGTTATTTTAGTAATTTAATATATCACAAAATTTTTAAAAGGCACTTCTAATGAAACACTTTTTCTAGAACCAGTGGGAGAGGTTCCTTCAAAATTGTTGTGAGATAAGATAAGAATAGTGTTCAAGAGCAAAGAAGTCAAGTAGAGAGCAAAGTTGAGTGAAGAAAATAGAGAGCACCCCAAAATATCACACACTACTGTTTATAAAACGTGAAATGATGAATGTTATAATATAAGATTTATTGGAGAGTGTATGTTACATCTTAAAGTTTAATAGGAAGTATATGAGATTTTGTAACATTCCCATGTTATATATATATATATTGAAATACATTTATAATAAAAATAACTTCATTTCTCACCCTTTACTAAAAAACCATTTTAGTGATTGACGAACTCTAGGACACTGATAATAATCTGAAAAGTTAAACCAAGCACACTAGGAGTGTGTGTTGAAGAGCTAAAATGTAATCATGAGAGAGAAAAAAAAGAAATCGTAAAAGGTGACAAAACGATAAAAAATAAAGTTTAGTTGAAAAAGGTGAAAATTAACAAAAATGAATTTATTATTATCATTCATACTCAATATACTCAATTCAAACATAAACTTTAGATTACGTTTTACAGTGCATTACAAATTGATTACGTGTGTCCGTTCTTATAATCACTAACTTGGAAAAATGAGGAGAGCACAAAATGAGAGGGGAGAGGGGGAAGAAGAGAGTGGGGGCAGGTGGTCTAGAATCTCCAAAACACAAGGGACCATTAAAGATTATATTTGAAACTTTTTTTCTCTATTAATTTCTTAATGAACTTGGAAGTGCCCCATCTTTCTTATCATTGTGTCTAATGAAATTTGGATATCAAACCCTTTTCCATTCCCTTTTAATTCCTTCTCTTC
This sequence comes from Cucumis sativus, assembly GCF_000004075.3. NCBI lineage: Eukaryota > Viridiplantae > Streptophyta > Magnoliopsida > Cucurbitales > Cucurbitaceae > Cucumis > Cucumis sativus. The sequence continues at coordinate 23,191,546 of NC_026658.2, forward strand.
CTCCTCCAATCAAATTTTCCATGTGACAATTATCAACTACCCCATCAATTTTTTTTCTTTATTGAAACCATTTCATCCAATTTTCTTTTCTTTTTCTTCTTGTCCCTCAAGCCATATATTTATTAATTTTTTTCTTCAATTAAATGGTTTTTTTTAAAAGGAGTTAAGTTACAAAAAATACCCATCAATTAGTTATCTCTATCATTTTGTTGTTTAAAAAATACCTTTCTTCCAAAAGTTACAATATTACTTTTAACTTTTTTTAAAAAATTTATAACAGTGGTTGAGGTAGAAAATCTTTGAAATATAGAATGAAAGATCGAATTTTTGGAAAAGTGTGATGATCCGGATTTTTTGTTTTGTGCTCACCACCGCACTATTATTTGAAGTTTTAATGTTTGTGTGAAATTTTAAAGGATTTCAACTTCAAAATAGGTTTGAAATGGTAATGAAAGATCAATGATATAATATTGCAACTTTCAAAAGATGCGATATATTTGTGAAACATAAATGATGAGGTTTATGAATTTTTTTTTTTTTTTTTTAACGTGACCTAAAAAACCCATGTTGTCTTCGACGACGAGTTTCTTACACCTACTCTATTTGGTCTTTGAATGTAAACTCTTAATTTTAATTCTAAAAGGGATGGTTATCAAGTTTTCTCATTTATTCTTATTTGTTGTTTCTTAAGATTTTTTAAGTGAGTAAATATCCGTTCCTTTAATCATGTTGTATCTAGATTGACCTTTTAAACACTTAGACTCCATTTGGTATAACCATTTTGCTTTTGAAAATTAATCTTATAACATTACGGATAGTTTAGAAAACCAAGTCAATTTTTAAAAACTAAAAAATGTATTCTTTACTAAACTTATTTTTGCTTTTCGAATTTGACCAAGAATTCAATAATTGTCCATGGAAAAGTTGCACATCATTAAATAAAATGAAGAGAAAATAAGCTTAATTTAAAAAAAAATAAATAAATAAAGAATGTAATGATCATCCAACGGTGCCTTAAATAACCATTTACCAATCACAACATAAATGTTTTCAAACAATTGGAAAAAATGGGGTTCATGTATGATATATAATTTCAAAGGTAGCAGGCCTAAGAATTTTTGTTGGGCTTCGCCTCAGTCTTTTGTAATACATAAGGATGGATTAAATGCAAAGTACAACTATGATTGATTTTGTATATATCAGTTATCAGGATTGAACAAGTAAAATCATCTTGATTGAAATAGGAAAAAAGAAAGTTCAGAATAATAAAAAACAATATAACAAAAGTACACAAAATATGATCATTCTTATATTCCACCACACTTTTATCAATATGAAATTATTTAACTTGCAGTATAGCAATGATTTGTAAAATGGCTTAATGATAATATTAATTTAAATAATATGAAAAGGCCAAACACACGTAACATAGAATCTTTCTAAACGACCATCCTTACTCACAGGACATCAGTGATATGAATACTTACAATTCTCATTGCCAGCAAAACATTCAAATATTTACATTATGTACAACATAGCAAAACATACAGTATCGGGGCTTAAAGATCTTGACCTCCCAACGCTAAATGCAAACTCGGGTGCAATGCTTGACATTGGAGTCTTGATAACATCACGAGCCATCATGGACAAGATTGGTTACCTCTGCATGTAGACCTTTCATCAATTTAATATGTTTGTTTAAGTTGAAATCGAATTTTCGAGGAAACACTGATTCTTCTAAATATCTGTTCAAGTCAGACATCACACTCTGACCTTGGGAAGTTTCATGAAGGGACTCTTTCAAGGTCTTCAGCCTGTGCCTAGAGTCATTGCCTGTCTGTGCTTCCACGCAAAGCTGAACCTTGATCACCCATTGTAAAGCGGATTGAATATGCATCCTAAAATTCCTTGATACCATTAGAAACTTTCTTGATATGATCCAAGGCTGTACTACCGTAAATCTGCTAATTGTAGTATTCAATCAACTCATTTTGAACCTTGGATCTAGAAAAGCAGCTACTGCCAAAGCCAGACTCCATTTTGTCCAACATTTATCAAACTTGGCTTTTTTTTTTTTCAATGCACAGGAGTTGAGAAGATTATCCGAGTTCTTACACCACATGATTAATTGAATGTGATCACACATCTTAGGAAAATATATGTATGCATAGGAGATCTGTTACCTGGGAAGAGTTCACGATTCTGACAAAAGGTTTCAAATAGTCAGCAACACTAGTTGTCCATTCCCACTCTAAAGCAGTAAGAGAGCTAATGCAACTGAGGATCATGCTTTCGTAGAAGATTAAATGCATCCATGTATTCTACAACATTTCAATTTCATAGGCCACGACTATTAGAACAATATCATCTGACTGGTGATCCCAATATGATGAGCCATCTCATTGAACCTCCCTTAAGTGATTTGTGAACTTCTGATATATTTAAAACTCCCTTGAATCTTTTTGTTAACCTCTTGCATCGCTTCTGTCACTTCTTTAGCAATTGGATTCATGGTATGTGTAGCCGAGCATACATCAAATAGTCTACCGTTACTCAAAATATGCCTTTTTCTTCTACATGTGTTCTTTAGTTCTTCTGATTATCTTGTCAAGACCGCTTGAACCGTTCTTTTTTAATCTTTTGGCTGCAAGTAGTTGACAAACGTCATGATTGAATCATTTAAAACATTAAATGAATTGAAATTCCTTAGATGTGTGGTTCTGCTATTAATTGAGCCACTGAGCTTCTTGTTGCAAGGCACACAAACATTATCACGAACGTCTGCCTTTTTGGCCTTCTCTCTTCGGTTTCTTGATCAATGAGTCATTAGATATCTCTTCTGGATGGGAATAAACAAACCAAATTCTGTAAAATCCATGAGCTGCACAGGCAAAGATATAACGATAGAAAAGTGAAGGGAAACAATTCTTTAAAGACTTTCTACATAGCTGGCACAAAAGGGACAACTTCTTAATTGTTCCATTTATAAAACAGTGTAAAGATTAAAATGGTCCAAGTTGAATGGAACAATTAAGAACAGTAAAAAAATGGAAGGCAACTCGACTATGGACTACATGACCAAATAGAGTAGGATTTTGAACAACATTTGAAAAATTGGAATACAAGGACGAGAAAGTACTTCCGATCTTATGACTCTCCCACTGTTTGGAGCTAACCCGTCAACTCATAGTAACTCTTACATACTTAAGAATGCCCTTTTCCATCTATTAGGAGAGAGAGAGATTGAAAACAACTGATAAATTGTACAAGAAATAATTAATGGAAACTGTAAAAACCAGTTACCACTTACCAATAAGTTCACATTAGCTACAACCTAATAAAAAATGATCATGAAGTTGGCCACATAGATGGCCAGACCGTTAAAGAGAGACCCAACTAAACATGCCATGTTGTTGGAGCATTTTCAGGAGGATTAACTAAACATCCCATTAATAAATCAAATTTATGATGACAAACAATACCAAAGCAAAAGAATTAACTAAAAGCTTTGAGTCAATCCACGAAAGAAGAATCATATTTTCATGAAAAAACCATAGTTAAATAATAAATTTCTAGCCGACTTTTCGTGGATCGATAAATAAAATCAGGGAGATCCCGAAACACCAAAATGTGAGAGCCTATTACTAGAAATTTCCAGCAGAGATAAGCAAATTCCTTCCAAACGCAGACAAGGAACATGAACACCATAGATTACATAGAAAGACAGAAACCCAACAAAAGAAGCAGCATAAAACAGCTAACTAGAATTTATAAACATATTTTGAAGTGGGTCTTACAGAAAGTTGATAAATTGAAGTTAATGATGGAGTCGGATTGGTTGGACTGTGAGTTTTATGTTGGTTAGGATTCAAAAAACGGCAAAATAATCAATCTTGTGGTTTTTTCTTTAAAAGAAAAAGATGTTTAAATTATCAAAATACACTTGATCTTAATTATACTTTGACAATTATATACATACATACATATACATACATATATACATACATATATGTATGTATATACTACTTACATAATGTTTGTTGTTGGGAGAGAAATAGAAAAGAAACTTCTACCCTTTTCCCAATCAAACCAGATACACAAAATTTATTAATTTCAAAAATTAGAGTTTAAACATTATACAATAAATTAAAATCGTGTACTCAGTTCAGGACGATCCACATGTCGGATAACATGGTAGCATTAACTGCCACACATGATAGACATGTGAGTTAAGTCGTGTACATGCCAAGTTGTGGATCAGGTAAATGACTTAAGCTACTCTATTTTTGTCAATTGTTTTCAGACTACCCTATTTTTGTCATTATTTTTCAAAATAACATTATTAAAAAAGTTCACAATTTCTTCCTAAAAACTTGTTTATGGTTGACACTTTGGTAGGTGAAATATCGATTTTATCCTCAAAGTTAAATACTCACTTCTTATGTGTTTTGTATGTTTCCTTCACTCTTCCCCCAACAATGACAAAATGAAAAAATTGAACTCATTTAATACTAAAGTTGCTTTAACATTTTGCTATAGGGTTAAAAAGGATGTAAAAAATCCTATGAATACGAGTGGTCATTTAGGATTAGTTGAACGATTGCTTAGTATTTATTGGACAATCTTTTATTTTCTTTTATGGGTGATACCTTATTATTTAGCTATTTACTGGACGATTCGTTAATAAAATTTGGCAGATCGTTTATAAAAAATTTGGACAATCTTTTAATCACAGTTGAGAGATCGTTTTTCAAAACTTAATCAAAGGTTGTTTCTCTTCTAATAAAATATGATGACATTTTACTAAAAGTTAGGTGATCGTTCAAAAAATATTAGACAATGCATCAAGACATGAAAATGATAAAAATTGAAAGCTGGAACAACGAGAAGAAAGACAAGACAAGAGGAGAGCGATCACACCATGAGAAAGAGATAATGAGAAGAGGGGGAAGGACCAAGTAGAAGAGAATGATCTCTATTTTTAAAAAATGTTGGAGGTAAATATGACATTGAAACATAGCAAAAAGATCAATCACAAAATATTTTTGGTCACTTTATAAGATTTTCCGTTTTTTAAAAGTTAATAAAAAAAATAAAATTGATGTTTCAAAATTAGTTTAATTTTCATTTGGTAAGTTATAAAATGTACCCCATTTAATCTTTGGTTTAAATCTAATTGTTTAGATTAAATGTTATAATTTTATCTTTATTATTTTAGTTTCTTTTTAAAATGCTAACATACTTAACATTGTCTTCACACGAGATTCTGAAGAAACGTATTTTGTGGAATTGAACTTCTATATATTTATGAATATTGTGAATACAATCTCTAGTATTTACTCATTTGATGTTTTCTCTCTAATACAAGTTAAAAACTTAGAATTTCTTGATCTTCGATCTTTTAACTTAGAATTTCTTGATCTTCGGTCTTTAGGATGTTGAAGTTGCAAATCTATCTGAGCTTCAGTCTTCTGAAATTCAAGAAAAGTTTGATCTTCCAAGTTTTCAATATTTCAGAAGATGATGATCTCGAAGTTGATAAAAACTTGCATGTCTTGAGAGCTTTATAGAAGTTTGAATCTTCAATTCTTTAGAGCTTCAATTCTTCATTCAACCAAAGACCCCCTCAAATGAGTGACAAATGTCTTTATTTATAAAGAAATTTTGTGGGCTTTAGATGGGTTTTGGCCCATTTGTTGGTTGGGCTTGGACGTTGACCAATTTACCTGTTGGATTTAGGCTTGGGCCCATTTGCCTTATTGAGTTTGAACTTGGGCTCATTTACTTTATTGGACTTGGATCCATTTGCTTGTTGAGTTTGGACTTAGTTCTCCTTATTGGACTTGAATTGAGTAAACTTAATTATCAAAATCCAATAAAATATAATTATCAAATATTTGTTGGGACAATGTGATAGAATTTAATTAGTCGAAATTTCTTGCTGAAAACATTGTCTTGTTTTAATTAATCTATGTTATTTATGGTAGATATATTGTGATATTTTAGTTTATTTTATTATATTGGAGAGTAGGGTATGTTTCCAAATTTCCAATTAAGGTAAAAAACATATTTTTCCCAAAATAATTGGTAAGAAAGAAAAATAATGGTAATGTAGAAGAGAAGTTGTGTTTGGCAAATTTATCCATTCCCACCGTTTTCCCTTTTCTCATCTCCGAATTCACAAAGGGGCAAGAAGGAGTCTTATCCACATTCCATAGCAGCAATTCACCAGCTGAAAGAGCCACTGCCAGAGCTACAATGGCGATGCTCTGTGCTTCCTCCTCTACACCCACTTTCTCTTTACATTCCACTCTCACCAATGGAACCACAAGTAACAAAAGCTTTCCCAGAAACTCACTCCTTGTTGCCTTTCCACTCCCACATTCAAAATCTTCTTTTCTTCTAACCCAGACCTCCATTTCTCTAACCTCCAACTCCAAGAGGTCGGCCCTTCAAGTGCGAGCCCAAGAGCTGGATCGTGTCCCTTTGGAACAACGGTGGATGTTCGAGGGCGACGAGCTCGACGGCCCTGTACGTCTGTAGATCATACAATATGTTTATTTGTTTGCGCTAAATTTGGTATCGTGAGTTTGAGCGTAATTGAACTCGTTTTTTGCATAAGACGTTAATGGGTTCCTATTAAGCCTAAAACGCTAATGGGTTGTTGTTTGTTGTTTCTTTTGGGGCTGTTACATCGAACATTTGGCTTCTCCGTATTGCAATGTCTCTTTCCGTTGATCTATTGAAGTTATTTTCACAGAAACTATCAACAAAAAAACTGGGTACAAGTGTAATTGTTCTTATGACTGAACATACAAACCTCTCTTTGCTTGTTAGGCCAATTTGATATGCCCATTCTCCGAAACTTAAAGAATTGTTTCCTGTTTTAGCTAGCTGTTTGTTTGTTTTCAATTTTCAGATTTGGATGCTTAGCAGTCATTGTTCTTTTCCATTCAGGATATATGGAATAAAACGTGGTACCCGAAGGCGGCAGATCATGTGAACACAGAAAAACCTTGGTACGTGGTTGATGCCACTGATAAGATTTTGGGAAGACTAGCTTCAACTATTGCCAATCATATCCGAGGGAAGGATTTGCCAACCTATACTCCTAGTGTGGATATGGGTGCTTTTGTGATTGTGGTATGTGGCTGTACTTGTACATAATGTTTTAGCTGCAATCACTACAGCATTGATTGCGCTTTTATCTACTCAACTTGAACTTTCTTGCTATTTGTTTTCATTTAGTTGCTTATTCATTATAACCCCTGAATTATACTAATGCTCTTGATCCTACTTAGGTAAATGCAGAAAAAATTGCGGTGTCTGGTAAAAAGAGGACTCAGAAACTATACAGGAGGCATTCAGGGCGACCAGGTGGTATGACTGTAGAAACTTTTGATCAGCTACAGCAGAGAATTCCTGAAAGAATTATCGAGCATGCTGTTCGTGGTATGCTTCCAAAAGGGAGGGTAAGTGGTTCCTTCCTTCTACTCAAGTGCCATATTGATATGCACGCAGACTATTCTGCAAACTGAATATTTGTGGGTGATAAGCGTGATTGTTTAAGTTTAGAGTGACGCTCCATTTAGGAAAATTGTGTCAAAAGATTATGCGGAAAGTATATTTTCTGCTCCATTTGGTTGATCAGTTTTCTTAGAAGATTTAGTTAGTCGTTTAAGATAGCTTTTGGTATTTTGGTTGCGGTAGTGTAGACTATTGGTTAGCTATATTCCATCTTACAGTAGAGTTCCTCAAACTTATCACCAATGGAGTGTTAGAGCTTCAGATTCAAATTTAAGTTTTTCCAATGATTCTCACACTCTCTACAACATAGGATTCTTGAAGCAATGAGTTGATGTATGGCAAATAATCGTGTCTTTCAGTTCATTAGAAGAATCTCCAATTATAAGAAAATAAGATTTCTGCTGGCCTTTTAAAATCTCTTCAAGAGGATTTCACTACTTGGATTGTAATTTGTTAGGTTAACCATGTGGAGGATGTGACAAGAACGAGTTGCTTGGAAAAGTTTGAAGTGTTTGAGAAACAAACATATGGTCTTTTGCTTTATTCTTTGGCTACTCTACCGGCAATCTGTTGGTTACATTTAATAGTAAAAATCTTTTTCCCTTTAAGTCATACTGGCACTACCAGAGTCGAAGACCTATATGGTTGATTGAGTCTGACAACTGTCTTGGATGATTTTTTGGCAATTCGGGACCAGGAAAGCTAAAGTAGTTGCTTTAGTGGATTTTGAAATTTTTTGGGTATCGTTTGAACCGCAACCATTGATTTGTAAATTTCATGCTTTCTGAATTCCTAGCATATGTGTTATGAAATCAACAATTAACAATACAAAAAACATATAGAGATTGACACAGAGATATACGTGGTTCACTAACAGTGTGTTAGCTATGTCCATAGAGCAAAGGAGAACAATTTTATTAGAGAGAATTTTTTAGAATACAATACGACGCCACTAGGTTAGAGAGTATATATTGTACTTCTCTAAACCCTAGGGTCAGTGAGACCACCGTACTAGGTTTATCTGGGTTTAACTGTATAAGATAGCTTTATCTTAAGTTTCAGCTCTTCGAGAATGATGCAGCAAAATGAAATCTATGTTGTGAAAAAGGAACAACCTCCATAAAAAAAATCAAACAGCCCTGCTTCTGCATCATCCTTTGAACAATTTTTTGTGTTCATGATGCGGTGTATTCTGACATAGGAACTTCTCGTTGTCATTGCTTTGACACATCGTGGATGAAACTGTTCTTTAGATTCTTTTTAAGTAGCTATGAAGTAATTGCCTTGCTTGAAATACTGTTAACCTTCTCAGTTTTTATTTCCTGTAAACTGCTCCATATTGTGTGTATACGATTTCCCTGTTTCCTGCCTTTATTGATGTTCCTGATATTGTATTGGGTGTTTCAAACCATGGCAAAATATGTGCAGCTTGGAAGAGCACTCTTTAACCACTTGAAGGTTTACAAAGGACCAGACCATCCACATGAGGCACAAAAGCCAGTTGACCTGCCAATTAGGGACAAAAGGATAAACAAAGAAAGATAGTGTATGAACTACTAAGAGCAAACGATGGACGAAGAGACAACACTCTCTTGTCTGAGGTTTTCAATGTTCATAGAAACGAGTCAGAGTTTCCATGCTTCAACTCAATTTGATATCAGCATTTGATCTGTAATTTAATTCCAAATTCTAGTATCTTGACCCAAAGTTGCGTTTGCAGAGTTATTAAATCAGAAGAGGAAATCCTTAAATCTTGCCCTGTTAAAGGCTGTGATAATGGTACTTTTATTACATTTGTTGATTGATTTCTCTATTTAGAGAGTTCTCTTGGTGTAGAAATGGCCAAAGGTTTCGAACGATAGTGTGCACTTTTGGAGCTCTAGAAGGCATATATTAATATAATAGATACATTGTGTGGAGTTGTTATAACTTTGAAATTGAATATAAAAAAATTATCAATTATGCCTGACTTTGCAATTATCACTTCGTTTTAGTTAAAATCGACTAAAAAATTATTTAAATATCATTCAACAGCAAAAAACTATCATTAAGAAAAATACAAGAATAAAAGAAGATAATAAAATGGCTTTTATCAATAAACATTCTACCACTAGATTTCACTTTTTTTTCTTTCTAATAGTGTTATTTTCTGCATCTAAAACCAAATTGGTTCATATCAAAGAACGTAAATTGGTTCTTTTCCTAGGAAGTTTTTGAAGTTTTGAAACAGTGGTCTAAAATCTATTATTCGATTCTCTAAACCAGGAAATGAGAGAGGAATGACTTTCAATTTGAAAAGATTTTGGATATCAGAACACTCAATCATCAGATCACAGTTTTTAGAAACTAGTTCTACAGTGCAAGCCATCAAATAGGGCAAAGCTATCTTGTTCTATAAAAGCATCTAGGAGGGCAATTGCAATTTGCCAAAGATGAAAAGCTGCACTTTTCCCTGTGCAATTGAAACAAATCACCTGAGAGGGCATGCAATTCATAGTATAGTATCTCTGTTGTTCAAGTACTGAGATACGTTGATCGGATAGAGATCGCTTCCAGAGGTTGAAGAACCTGTTGTCGAAACATCAGCCAACAGACCATGCTTCTGGTTTGCATTATTAGATCGGTCGTTGTCTTGCAATAATCGAGTCCATGCTGCATTTCTTGCTTCTTTAGTGACACTTGGATTTGACACTATGTCCTCAATACCCTGCCTGCCTTCCAACATGCTCACTACAGATGACATGTTAGGTCTTGCTGCAGGAGAGACATTAGTACAGTGGAGAGCAATTTTGATCATTCTCAGTGCCTCTCCTTTGTTGAAGTTGGAGCCTAACCCTGGATCAACTAGCTCCAATAAACTGTTCTTTTCTTTAAACTTCAGTGCCTAGAAACAGAAAATGAAAGACAACTAAGTTGTATGCGGAGGTTTCATATTCATCAGGTCACATATCGGAACAAAATCATTTTCACAACTATAAGGAGTTCTAGTTGTGAAAACTAAAAGGTATAGACTCTACTAAAATCAAACGAAGAAAACAAGAATCAAATGAGAGGTGAGTTAAACTTCTTTGGAAAATTAAAGCTGTGTTGGACAAGACAGTTCTACAAATGGAGACTCAATTTATTCTTGCTTAACTAACATGACAAAAAGAAACTAAATAACATATATTGCTGTAGCAACATAGTTTAACCTGTGCACATATCTTCAATAAGGAGGTTATAAATTAAAATTCTCACATTCATATACTCCTGAACTAAAAAATAGTAATAATAAAAAATAACCCGAAAATCAAATTACCGAGTCTAGAAGATAAGAGCAATCGTTCGCTGCCCATAAAGTGGTGTTCATCCTTCCGCTAACTATTTCTAAAGCTACAACTCCAAAGCTATAAACATCTGCTTTATCAGTTAAGTGTCCTTGCATTGCATATTCTGGCGCCATGTATCCACTGCAAAATCACCATCTTTCGTAAATATTTTTCATTTTTCATTTTGACTTGATTTTCGTGTCCATAGACACAACAGTGAAAAAAGATGGACAAAAAAACCAAATCAATTAATATAAAACAAAAAAACTCAAGTGTTGATGCTTACAAAGTTCCAGCAATTCGAGTGCTTATATGAGTATTTCCTTCTTCATCAAGCTTGGCCAAGCCGAAGTCGGATATCTTGGGGTTTAGATCTTTGTCTAACAGAATATTAGTAGCTTTGATGTCCCTGTGGACAATCTTTAGTCTTGACTCTTCATGAAGATAAGCCAAACCTCTTGCTATACCAACACAGATCTTTTGTCTTGTTGACCAATCCAGTTCTAATTCACTTTCTTCTTGACCTTCAAATATTTTCCATTAATAAAGTCTTTATAAGTATATTGATGGATTCCTTTTATAAAAATCAGAAATAGTCAACTATATGGCACAAATATTTACCAAACAAGGCATGGGCAAGGCTATTGTTTTCCATGTATTCATATACTAACAAAAGCTGATTCCCTTCAATACAACATCCATAAAGCTTGACTAGATGTGGGTGTTGCAAAGCAGATATCATGCCAATCTCATTCACGAATTCACGATTTCCTTGCTTTGATTTAGAAGACAGTTGCTTTACTGCAATTGTTGTGCCATCCGCAAGAACACCCTATATTTCCACTTAAAGAATCACATACCATAGCAACTATATTTGCAAAAGACGAGGCTGTGATTACCAATTACGATGGTATCTACCTTATAGACAGGACCGAAACCACCTTCTCCAATCTTATTGGCAGCATCAAAATTGTTTGTGGCGACTTTTATTTGCCTTAATGTAAAAGAGCAAGTTTGCAAGTCCAAACCTCGTAACTCTGCACAGCAAGTGAAGTTAAGCTGAGGCATCTATAAAACAGTTAATAAACATGTCCAAATCATAAGTTAGAGCTTGAACTTTTATGTTTGTTTTATTATTATTAATTATTTTAATTAATTTTTTTTTTAGAATGGAAATAAATGTCATTGATGAATGAAAGAAAGGAGTAAAAACCCCCCAAAACACCTTATTAGGTGGATTACTTGAAAGTTCTCCATTTGGAAATTAGGTACTAAAGACTATAATCAGAAAAAGGTTGATAGCATGAAAGGTAGTAGTTTCATAAAACTATAAAAAAGAGGAAGAAGAATTTTGAAGTTTCTTCTCTTCCTTTGCAGCCAGAGGGACCAAAGAAAAAAAAAGACAAAAAAAGAAAAAAAAAGGACAGTAAAACACTCGATTAAGACTGAGCAAGCCAAATAGTTTTCTCGTCCCCATGGAAAGGATGGCCATAAAAGACAAACAAAGAGCATATATGGAGAATCTTGAAAAGCCAAAGACGACATAAAAGAAACAAAATTATGGCCTACTAATGAGAAGCAAAGGAACAATGGAGGAAATGGTGACTCCGATCTTCAAAGCGAGCAACAAACATAATACCCTGATGAGGAGAGTGATAAACAAGGCATACGTTTCTGCAGCTGATTGGCTTTGAATTTTCATGTTTTTTTCCATTTTAATACCTAAACTTCTAGATAGAAATTTTAGTTCTCCAACTTTACACAAACCCATTTAGTCCGTGAAAAAAAATAAGTACTAAGGAAATATATGGTCTACCATGGTCAAAATTCAAACATTACCAAATGTCATCATTCATCAAAAACACCCTCTACACTATACTAAGTAGTCCCGCTTGTCCCATAAATTCAAGTTATGGGGTTGCTTAAGGTCAATTTTTTTTTTATATATAGCATTAACAATTCGCAAACTTAGAAATGTAGCCAAGTGTAAAGGACAAGAAGCATTGTAATTTTAAGAGTAAGAGAAACAAGAGGCCTATCAATATTAAGAGAGGAGAAAAAGAAGCAGTGTCTTAGGATTACCTTGTTCAAGTGTCCTTTCATGTCGTAGGCATATGCTCCACCACAAGATTCCAACGGCCAATAATACAACAAAAACCGCAGCAGCTGCGATGCCGATCACTGCACCTACAGGTATACCAGATTTTCCAGTTTCTTCACCATCAAATGGAGGTTCAAAGTCTACATAAATTGAGGGTGGGAGACAACATGGACCAAAGTGCTCAGTCAAATAAAGTAAAGTGAAAAGGAAGAGTTGGATTTTAAATCACAACGAAAAAAAGGCGACGATCAGCCTACCAGGATCTACTGAAATGGCAGATATAAGAGGACCATAGACTCCACTCACAGGGATGGCATTTGTCCCCTTCCCTGCCCAATAGAAGCGGATCTCCACAGTTCCATTCACCACAGTAACTGGGAATTTTTTTATGACTGCTTTACCTACATCACCTGCTGCATCCACTATATTGAAATTCTCTAGCACCAGCTTTTTCTGCAGTTCAGGGTTTTTAGTAAGTTATCATGCTAGACGCAAGTAATCATGAAAGATTTTCTATTTACCTGAATCAATCTGTGAAGGTGGGGTTTTATTGATGAAAGTATTTAAATTATTTTCAGAATTTGATAACAGTCAAACTTTTTTGATGGGTGAAACTTGAAAGCAGGGAGATACTTTTTATACCTGCAGATAAACATCAAATATGCGTCTTCCGAGACTACTGAATGTCTTGTCATCAGTAAACATTATCTCTGCAAAATGGAGGCTTACAGTGTAGTTTCCATTTCCCATACAGAACCCAAAGTAAGTAACAGATAATGGAGAAACACGAGCAGTCATGTACAGTTCAGGATTTATCATAGAAAGAGTAGAAGAATTTGTTGCGGTGTATTCATCTCGAGAGCCACCATCATCATCCAAAAAAGTACCAGTGTTGCTGATTGCCCAATTTGTTCCAGTTACAAAAAACATAGAGCTCCCCGCATTTCGGTCTCCTTTAAAAACTGTAGTTCCATTTATGGTTTCTTCCTTCCCACCACAATTTATATGAAGAGAGTACCAAGCTGTGAGAAAATAAAAATGTTACTGGCTACAAAAGGTAGAGCAAGAGAATAAATCTAAGCCAAGCTCTCATAAAAAATATAAATAAATAAATAAAATCTAAGCCAGTCTTCATTCAAATTTTTTCAGCATTCTCCTTTTAGTTCCCTTGTTTAGTTTGTTGAAGTATATGCAATTTACAGCTTTAAGAAGAGATTGGTTATAATTTTTTTTTTTGAGAATATATCACTTGGAAAGAGCTCAAACGAATTCTATCTGTCATAAGAAGCTAGTATACATAAAGATTATGCTTCAACTCACATTTTGAACAGGATGAGCCTGCTAAACATGAAAGAACTCCACTGATAAAGAAATAGAAAACTCAATAGTTAGCATCACTTTATGGGAAATTTTGATTAATACAGGTAAAAACAAACTAATTCAATGCATACACCAAAAGGTTAAAACTCACTAATCCTCTTGTGACGAGCTTGCAAAGAGGTTCCTGGCAGGGAGAGGCGGTGACAGAGAAATTAGATAGCATCTTTCAATATTGGATATGTATAGTTAAGTGCAATCTTACATTTTTTGGGACCGGCAACTTTCCCCAGCAACACTGACTGTAAAATTATTATAGGAAAGATCACTGTAAAGAAAGAAAAAGGTGTGACACCTTAAAGGGAAAAATTGAACAAATTTGAAGTAGTTTCTGGAAAAAAAATTTGTAGGATACAATCAAACAGAGTTTACAACCAGGAAACCAGTTCCTATCATGGTTCAACGTCTTCACAAGGAAAAGACAACTTGATTAAGTCACAGATTCTCACTAGAGCAAATAGTTGTTATAAGCAGTATCATGTTTGTTTTCATTTACCATGGATACAAATTATAGAATACTTCGTATTAATTTCATCTCTTGGCTGCTATAAAAGTAGAATTGTAGTCACATATGGTATAAACTACAGATACAAGAACTTACGAATCAATAGTGAGTGAACCTCAAAAGGATGCCATAAAACATTGAAAGGAAGAAATAAATGTACAATCCATCAAACAAGAAGCTGCCAATCATTTACTAGGAATAGGAAAGATACTTACATGCCATTCCCTTTCAACATCCAATCAGGCACTGATCCATTTAGCATGTTTCCAGTTAAAAATCTAAAAGGTGAACATTAAAACATATTAAAAATATGAACTACATGCATTATAGTCAATCATGAGATTCTACCCCAAACTAACAAATTCTGATAACATTTGAATAACTTGGTTGATATTGTCAACTGTCTCATACATTAAACAAAAAGAAGAAAAGTTCTTAAACCAAAATGAGAAACAATTATATTGCTTCACATGACCAAATTATGTTCAAACTGCAATGCACATGATTCACTAGTATAGAAAAGGGAAAAATTACCCCATTTCTAGTCCATGTTGTTCGAGAAAGGTTTTATTTCCGTCCTTAAGTTTCAAAATCTTTAGTCCTTGAAATCATTGCTATGTTAGTGACAGAAAATACTTATATTACCTCATATATCGAAATCACTGTTAGATTTTATCTATGTTCTCTTCTCTCGAATCATATTCAATAAAACTCCACACCATAAGCTTTAATCACTTGAATACTTGCTTCTTTCTAACACGACCACAATGAATTAATGAGGTTCACCCAATGTAAAATGTCCTTCAGACCATTCATTTAGACGAATATAGACTCTTTACTTAAAGAAAGAAAGATCCAACAGGATACATGGACATATTTCTTAACTATTATACTGCCACAACTTTCATGGAGCCTCTTAACATCTTGAATCTCATACACTAGAGCTAGACACCATAAAATGCTATTTATCGCTAGTTCCATATTGTATACATGTAAACAAATCCATGCATTAAAGTTTGTTTTAAAGTGGGTGAAAGGCCACTGGTTGAAGAGGCACTATCTTTCTTCAGACCCCAGTACTAAATTTTCACAAAACATTTCATGCCATTTTCTACGGAAAATTATTTTAAATGACAAAACTTATGAAAATATTTACAAATATAGCAAAATATCATAATATATTTGTGATAGACCTAGTTTTTCGAGGTCCATCGTAAATAGACTGTGATATTTTGCAATATTTTGGTTCATTTTGCTATATTTGAAAATAACCCTTTTTCTATTAATGAAATATCAGTTGATTCAGTTCTGTCATCAGTGAGCTTAACATTGGAAGTTTTTACATAATTTTATAATAATATCTAAGTTTACATGTTAGTATGTTAATTACATCAATCATAAAGTACAGTTGCTTGCAGATGCGTTCTAGCTATTGTGAAACGATTTACTTTCCTTAATCCATAAAAGAGTAAGTAGCTATACTCTCACTTTATAAAAAATCGTTTCTGGACAAAATTTCTTACATGTTATCCAACCCTTTAAGAGCATCAAATCTGGTTGGAATTCGTCCACTTAGACTGTTAAAGCTGAGGTCTCTGAGGAAAAAATTAACACAGAAGAATAAGAATAAAGAAAGCGGTTTTACAAATATTCATAAGAAATTATGACCAAAATTTCCTCTTGATTAAGATGAAGAAATCTTGAGTGTACAAATTTTTGGTAAGAACTCCAGAGCAGTTGGAGCTATTATCTTAATTTTCTTAATTTTATCAAAAAATTATCTTAAGATTTTCTAGCTACAACTGTTATAGTCAGGGATGAAAGTGAATGTATACTAATTACTGAGTACTGACAAGATTTTCAATGATGGCATCCTGTCCAGATAGTTGGGCAGCCTTCCAGAGATGTTGCAACTTCTCAATACCCTATAGACAACCAAAAATAAAATTAATCGACTGGTGGAAGAACTTGGCCTTCTCAAATGTTTTAAAATAACTACGTAACTTACAGAATTGTCATGTCTTTCAAATTACGAAGGGATGGAAAGGGTGATGATGCACTCAAGTCACTGATTCTCCTGCATGCAGAAGTCCATACATAAATGATACAAAACATGTTGTGTTGTTCATGAGGGAACAATAAAGTAGAATACTAACAAGTCAGATAACTTTGTCAATAGTCCAATGTCAGAAGGAATGGGTCCACTCAATCCACTTGCCTGAATGAATCTGTCGCAGAAAACTAATTTTTTGAGAGACAATGCCCAAAATAAATCAAGAGCAGGAAGAGTAAACTGATGTCTCACAATTTAGTAAGATTCGTCCAATTACGTATGAAATTTGGTATTGGCCCAGAGAAGTTATTGTCACCAATTTGACTGCATTGACGAAGGGTAAGGCTCAAGTGTTCATTTATAATTTGTGGCATCAAGCAGCTTACAAAACAAATGAGCTTGTGAAAAAATTATAAGACTTACAATTCCTTCAATGTGGTCAGCTTTCCCAGTGACATTGGCAACTCTCCCGAAAAGTTGTTTGATGTAAGATGTCTACGGAGCAAAAAACTTATGAATAAATGCACATAATCTACTCAAGTAGTCAGTCTAAAAATCATGATTGATTACTGGCTCTCTCCACAACGACGAGAAAAGGAAAAAAGAAAATGTTAAATTATAAATTGTTTATTATATAGATCTTGAATTTTAAAAAGCTTCAATTACATCTAGAAGTTTGGATTGTGATTTGATGCAATCCGTCCATTAACAAGTAAATTAAATGATGACCATGACTATTAGATATAACATTTGTCATTTTAATTTGATATGACATAAAAGTAACACATGCAACAACATACTATCCTTTTAAAAGAATGTATCAATTCTAGATAAGTCCTAGTCACTCTATTATCTGTCATGTCCACTTCTACTATCTTTCTACTATAATCATGCCTAATTAGTAGTTAGTAAAGGCTTCTCATGCAAAATTAATGTCATTAGTTAGTAGTATTTACTGTATGATTTTGCAGATTCAACACTAGTTTAGGGAATCATATAAACACAACCATCAAAATAAAAAATCAAATCCGCGAATTAAGCAAGAAAAGAAAATCATCCGAAAAATAATTAGAATATAAAGGCCTTACAATCTCTGTATCTGGGGCAAATTTCCAAGCGCCTGAGGAATGCTTCCCGACAGCTGATTGATTTCCAGGACCCTATGCATGCAAATCCATTACTATTTATTTATGTTGGCAAAGTCATCCAAACACTGAAATGAGGAAGTAAACAACAAATAAATAATCAGAACTCACAAATTCTCGAGAGTAGTGATATTCCCAATCTCCTCTGGAATCAAACCTGTCAACCGATTTCCAAGAAGGTAACTGCAGAATCAAGAACCATAACTTTTCAAAAATCGTCCATCTGAAAATGCATAGATGTGAGAAAAAGGGACTAAGATATTACATGCTGACAAGATTCGTAGAGCCCCATTCTGGAGGAATTTGGCCGCTGAGATAGTTCCGAGTGAGATCACTGCACAAAAAACAGCTGATATTAACTAATCGAGCAAATGGGTCGCTGATTTTGAGTATAAAACGGCGATAAGAACTTACATTTGCTGCAAAAACGGCAAACGCACAAGATGGGGTGGGAGAGTGCCTTGAAGGCTCTGCGATTTGAGAACTCTGCACCCCAAAAACAAAGACCCAAAATATAATTTCACAAAATTTTGACAAAGAACTTCGATTCTGATCAGAAGATTGAGAAAGAGAGAGGAAGAAGAAGAAGAAGTTACATGCTGATGACATGGCAGACTGTAGCATTAAGAAAGGTGCAATCACAAGTGAGATTATTTTCAAAACCAGCAACATTGTTAGGGATTTGGTTGGGTTGAGAAATCCATCCATGGGATCCATTGCAAGGATCAGCACTGAAATTCCAGTCTCTTTTTCCCAAACTCTTTCCTATTTCCTTCAAAGCTTCCACTGAAACATATTTGCATGCAATTGTAAACTAATAATGTTCATTGTGTTCTACAATTTCATATCAATCCCTACAAAGCCTAGAATCCAAATGGCTACTAATTTCATGGATTCTGATACCTTTTTCCACATTAAGTTAAAACAAACTTACACCCAAAACACAAATCACAAAATCCAGATGATTACTCTCTTCCCTCTGTCAATGGAATTAATAGAATAAATTTAGAGTTTTAACGTTATTATAAGATTTATAATCTTACTATGAGATTCAGCATATATATATATATATATATAAATCGTTTATTTACAAATATATCAAAATGGATGAGAATGATCATAGATCGATCATTTAATATAACATACAACTTTATAAAAAAATATTGTTATATGATTATTGTTTTTTCTAATTTGTTGTCCATTATAGTTTTTCTATTGTTTTTTTATAGGTTATTTGAGGGAAACCAAACACAACACCCACCCTAACCAAAACTTATATTTAATTTCATGAATGAAAATGGAAGAATACTATCTTGAAGATCTATTTAGAGAACAAATATAGAACTTAAGAAGAGGATGCCAAAGTTTCTTAAGTATGGAGCCATTTATCTTCCTAATCTCTTTATCACTATTTAATACATATGTTCATAAAAACTGAAAGTACGATTTCTACTTCGTTAAACTTGTAAGAAAAATTAAGTTTTCGAACTTTAAGAATGAATGACTTAACTTATAATCAAACACATATTGGTTTGAATGCAAATATCTATATCTAAACTTGTATTAAAAATAATAGGTCAACTATTGAATTTGTCATTAAAATATGTCAATTTGAGAGTAAATTAACGATTTGTATGAAAAACATCCTTTTTTTCATACCTCGTCATAAATTTGAACATACATCATCGTAATTGGAATGGTCTATTTTAAACCAAAAAATCTATAGATACATTAGGATGATGAAAGAGACCGAAATAATCTTAGGAATAGTATTACCAAATTCAAATGGTATATTAAATAGAGGAATACTATTAATAATTGACCAAAATAATATAAATTCTAAAAAATTAAGTGTTGGGTTAATGACTATTTGGTTTTCTAAAATCAAATTCGTGCCACATTCAATAAAAAGGAGAATTAAATTTTTAGCCAAATTGTAAAAACTATAAATTTTTTTGTTTTCCAAAATTTGAATTCGTTTTTTAAAACGATTTTTAAGAACATCGATAAAAATTAGATAAAAAAGAAAAAGGTAAGCAAATTTAGAGATGGAAGAAGATGTATTTACGTAGATTTGATTTTTTCTTTAAGAAAACAAATGATTATCGACTAGGGCATTAGATTTCACGATAAGTTACAATGTTATGGGTTCAGCAACTCAAACTAAAACGATAATAACATTTCATAAGTCATAAACAAATTAAGACATACATTAACCAAAGCTGAATGATAACGTATTTGAACACTGATCGAAACATATACAGAGTATGAAAAAAGATTAAAAGATTCCAACTAAAAGATAGGTGTATGAGTGAAATAAAATAATAATAATGAGAGAGAACCTTCATGAAGAGGCAATCTAGTGGACTGAGAATGAATTCCAAC
Source organism: Cucumis sativus (assembly GCF_000004075.3). Lineage (NCBI taxonomy): Eukaryota > Viridiplantae > Streptophyta > Magnoliopsida > Cucurbitales > Cucurbitaceae > Cucumis > Cucumis sativus. The sequence goes on from NC_026658.2 coordinate 23,211,947, forward strand.
AATGAAGAAGAAGAAGAAGAAACAAATGAAAGAAACAAAGAGGTTTTTAGTAGATGATGACATATTCACTCATACAAAACAATTATATATATCACACTCTCTGTCTAATGAAACACAAAAACATCCAACTCTCTGCTTTTTGAATGCCCAAATTGGAGAAGAGGGAATCCCTTTTATATATATATTTTGTCACTTGAATTGTCATTGACAAACAAAATGGAAATCAACTTGGATTAAATAAAAAGTTAAAGTATAGGAAATTAGAAGTATGATCTTTAGTAATATGATAAACAATTAAATGGTTTAGAGAAGTCAACTAATAAGCAAACATTAAAATTAATATCTATCAACATACCCATAAATGGAAAAGTTTGATATCGGTATTAATGATTAATTGATATTTAGGAATAACGGACCACTAACTATATCTACGATGGTATGATTTTAATTTTGATTTTACCAAAAAAATCTCATCCAACGCTAATAACTTTTAGCCAAATTGTAAAATCTATATTGGTATTAATAGTTTGTCTTCTCTCCTAAACCCATTATCATCTCCTAGTTAACCAATGTGGGATTTTGATCGCATTACCTAACACTAATAATAAGACAGATAACTTAGTTTTGAAATTAAAATAAATTAACTTTTAATTTGAATAAAATTTATAATTTTTATTTACAAAAATATTTATCAACATCTTATAGGTGTTGAGAGTATCTCCAAGCAAGATTCAAGGGGAAAAGGAAAAAGACAAAACCTCGAGTTTTTTAGACTACCCATCGAGCCAAAAGGATTAATTATACAAAATAAAATTAAAAATATAATATTCGAGCTGATCTCAACCTAGACACTTCCCAACCTTCACAACTACAATCACCTTGGCATCGTTAACATCACGTATGAACATACGAACGTGTGTTACATGAATGACGATATTATAAATATTCTTATTCGACAATCCTTCAAGGGAAGGAGGTAAAATTGATGAACCATGTGGTAACAATACTATTTAAGGTATTAGAGTGTGATTGATCTAACACACTCAAATACATTCACGTACGTGAACGCAAATAATGAGACTAGATTAGAGAAGCATGAGTTGTTATTGATATCAGTAAAATTTAAATTTTGATATCACTATCAATGTTTTAATTATAAGCCATCCAAAGAAGAGGCTGAACTGAAAAAGATTGATAGACACGAAGATACATAGTTATAAATTATAACTATGATACGTTTGAATTAAAGTGATCGTAGAAAAAGTGTTTTAAATATGATTAAAAGAAAAAGGTGTTTCAACACAAATATAAATATTTCTAAAGTAATTTTGTCATTAAAACAATACACACCACGGTCGATAGTAGTTGTATCAATTGAAACTCTAGACTAATAATTATATCAATTTAAATAATAAACTAATAAATAATTGTATCTTGAAATTTCAAACTTACATCAAAATATCAATTTAGAATTTTCATTATATTTTGTTTGTAAAAGTTAAAAGTTTAAATTGATATAATTGGATAAGTCAGGATTTAAATCGATACAACTATTAATTAATTTAAAATTTAAAGTAATACAACTTTAAAATAATTTATGATTTAAATTGATATAATTATTAGGTAAAAGTCTAAACAGATACCACCTCTTAAATTCTTACATTTGTCTTTCAACGAATACACAAGAGGTTAATACCATTTCAATTATTAATGGTACAAACTTATGTTTTTAATTAAAAAGAAAAACTTATAAAAATAACGTAGAAACTTATCCATTTGTGAGATCCATCGATTGATTAAAATTAAGTGAAAAGAATTGGTCATTAGAGACAAATTTGCAAACTTTGGTCTTAGAACTTTTTTTAAAAAAAATGATAAAATGATTTTTTAATACTCAAGTTGAGTAATTAGGTGAGAATTGTATATATTTATTTATTTATTTGGCAAAGCAAAATTTTATACAAAACATATAAAGTCTAAAAGGTAAAATTGAAGCTCAAAGTAATTTTGAATGTTTCATATTTAAAGTATTTTTAATGTTGAAATGGTCTAATTATTATTATTAAATTGTTAAAGTCAATGTGTGTGGTTATATACGTTAATTAACTTCTCCACAAATGTTCACTAATTACTATATAATCATACTCCAACAAACTTAGGGATAATAAATCAGACTCAAAATATTAGAATATGTAGCAATATTTTTTAAAAGAATTGAAAGTATAACCATCAAATTTGTTATGTACCAATTTTAAGAATAATAATTAAATATATATTAATATTACTCAAAAAAAATTTGGACACATTTTTGCTTCATTTGTAATTATTTTTAAAATGTTGTTATACGTGCAAATATTTTGAATCTAATGGTTACGTAGTTTGCAACTATTTCAAATTTCTTTTACAAGTAGACTTTTTGATTTATTAGTGAATTACAACTAACGATGTGATCTATTAATAGATTACACGATAACATTTTATCATTTGATAAACTTTGCTATATTTGCATTTTTTTATAAAATAAAAATGTTGTTATACAATTGGTTATTATGTTTATAATTGCTATCAATTATACTAACCAAAAAATTGTTATAGGATTTTTGTAGACTATTTTCTAAATTTGAATCATTAAGTTAACATACTGCTTTATCCTATAAAAGAGAATTGTTTTTCATGCAACAAATTAGCTGACAATCCAATAAAAATTAGTATAAAGAATAGAGCTTTCTATTATATTGTAATTGCTAATTAAATTCTATTAAAGTGAATTAGTTAATAATTTCATAAATCCTATGGACATAACTGACTATTTTATCTGAGATTCAAAATTCAAATTCAATACCCACTTGTATTAAAGAAAACACAAATTACATTGCATATAAACTAAATATGCTTCAATATACAAATCCCCTAAATCATATCAATACATATATTCATTTAGTTCAAAATCTAACAATGATTGTAAAAGAAATTCAAACTTAATAAGGATAAAGGCGGATGGTGGTGATCTTTCAACATGTTACAATTTAGGGTTTATAGACTCATATCTTTCAATAGATTAAAAAACGCTTAAATGCATCCAAGTAATATATTATCTTTGTGCATCTCACTAAATTATCCAATCATATTTTGACATGTGACAAATTCTTTGTTTTTTTATAATATTCTAATTCTCTTTCGATGTGAGTGATAAAAATGGAATGCATAGAGATGAGTGCATCTTGAAATGCATCAAGTATTACTCAAAATAAAATAACTTAGCCTTCTTACCGATAAAATGTGATTGGACAATGGGTGAATGCATAGAAATAGAAATAATTATATAGAATCTAGATGTATGTAAGTGATTTTTTTTTTCTTATACAAGAAGTAAAGAGAGTTTTTTTTTTAAGTACTTACAATGAAAAAATGAAAAGAAAAGTTTACAGTCCGTTATTTCAAACAATTATGGGTTGGTGGAATGGAACTTGGCCTTCCCACATGCTTTAGTTACCAACTAAAGATTATTTTATGGAACTATTATGTTAACGGTGTAGCCGTTTGATTTGAAGATTGCATTAGCTGTTGATAGAGATGGAGGAAAGTTGTCGATGTGTTCGAGTTATCGTGCTACTCAAAAGCTGAGTTTGAGTAGGATTACTTGATGAATTATCTCAGTCTAACTTTATATTGAAAAAAAAAAAAGATATAGTCTTCCTCAAGTTAGAAATGCAAATACACAAACAGTTCATTGTTTCAAACTTCAAGAGTAAGCTTGGACAGAAATGTTAATACTCTAATCACTATTGAAGAAGGAAGAATGAAGAATGTAGACAGAATTTTAGGGAAAGTATTTACAAACCAAAACCATGAATTCTATCCCCAAAAAAAAGAGTTGTTTGTGGCCGCTAAGAGACATCTTATTATTGTAGCTGCTAACTTACAGATCTAAATATTTTCGAGTACGATTAATTACGAGAAAAAAGTGTTGAAAATACAACCAAAATCCTACATCGGTAAGATAATGAGGAAATTGTAGTATATAATTGAAGACATCTATTATTGAGATATTTAGAAGGTCATTGTCACTAACATACAGAATTATTATCATCACATAAACAAATTAAACAAATCTATTATGATTATTGTTCGAAAGTCTAATTTTTATTCTCAAACTTTAAACTATAAACTACAATATTAGACATGGACATTTTTCTATCCTGCATTTGTTAGAATTAAATAACCTTAATTTTGAAGCAAGTAAAATCACTTGTCTAATTAAAATTACTCTCGAACACATTAATAAAAAGAAAAAGATATTATTTTCAAACATGCATTAAATTAGGTAAAAGTTAGTTTAATGTTTTAATGTACACTTGTAAATATGATTTTCATAACATGATTTTCATAGCATTAAAATTTCCACGGATGAATGTCAACTTTTGCATAGGACAAAATACAAGTGAGAAAACTCATGGAAGATCATTTCATTTTATTGTTTTATGTACTAAATTGTATTTGTTTAACTCATTTATTACTTTAGCATAATTCTCACCATTTTCAAAGAAATTTTATTTTTTAAAAAGGAAAATAAGTTTCATAATAATTTTCATCCAAAAAGATCAAAAACATTGTACAAAGACGCACTAAAAAAACAAACATCAAATACTTACCAATCGAAACCTTATTTGACACTGTTTCTATTTGAAGATTTCACACACAAGATTACTATTTATTTTTCAATTACAACTAATTGATCAGTATTGATTTAGAATCACAAGATTGCCATTTGCATCTACAAGAGTATCACAACGTATATCTATGGCACATATGGGAAAAACAAAAGTAGATAATACATTACTCATGCTATTAGATGAAGGTGACATGTAAATTTTGAAACTTGGCCAATCTAAGCAGTACAAGGTCACAAATATATTCCAACCCGTTGCATTCCACATGAACAAACTATAAAAGCTCAACTATTTCTTGTATAGAAAACTAAAGCAATTCAAGCTACCCGGAAACATAGATGTTACTTTGAGAGTCAAGAATACTTAATCTACCATTGTTGCAGGTTTGAAATCAACCAAAGAAGAAAGTTCCTGACCTTTGAGACAGCATAAACAGAGTATCAATAACAACAAGATACAGATTAAGCACAACAGAAGAAAGAAAAACTAGAAGACTGAAAATCTACATACTTCACTGTTACTGCGACAATGAAAAGCTGCTAAGATTTACATGCTAGTCACGCTCGGCATCTTCAATCTCTTCATCCTCTGGTACTCCTCGAAGATAAAGAACATTGTTACACCTACCAGGAAAAAACAGGAAAATTGTCATGTTTGATGTCAGATATCAGGGAAGAATTCTTCCATGAGTATGGCCAAGTCCACCATATGCACCAGACAAAGACCAAAAGACAACCTTGCAAATATGCTCAAATATAAAACTACAATATAATTAAGTATTTGAGGTATTTGAAACTTTCCCTCTCTTGAATATGCTCACTCAAGCCTTGACTACTAAATAATTCTCCGCTTTTCATTTTTCTTTTACTTGGGAAAGTATAATATACACTTGGCAGTGTAATGATGTTACTAATAGCATTCCTATCATATTACTACGTGAAAATAAGAATTGAGGCATTGGATACTGTCATTTCAATCAATGAGAAGGCTACCTGATCAATATTTCTCCAAGACTCCCAGTAAATTGCCCGTCGATATATTCCTCAGTATTGGCAAGCTACATTTAAAGAGTTGTAGAAATCAGCCACTGAAAGAGACTACGGACTTATTTGAAAACCAATTTCAAATAAATTTTCTAATTATCAAAACAAAAAATTCAGCAAAATGGTTGATTTTACTTCACATATTCTAATTTGTAATCATTAATGATCTAAATTTTAGAACAAATGAACTTACAAATCAGATTATTTCATAGCACTGTGAAATTAGAAAATGATAAATAGTTGTAAGAGAAAACTCTTAATACAAGCAGAACACATCAAATTAGAATCAGAGATGAAGAACATAGTATCCATCAACCCTACATTTGCACAATCTCTCAAGAAAAAAGACAATTACAGTAAATTTCCTTCTCGTAGTACACAATTTCATTAGACTCAAAAATAGTTCACGGATGGCTTAGCTATAAACTAAGTCCTGAAGCAGAGAAAGACCCAAGAAAAATATCTACATTAGTTTCAACTGAAGTAGAAAACACACCTGCAAGTTCATGTACGAGTCTACCGAGACAAGAAATCCTGAAATGTAGAGGAAAGTCAGTACAAACTCTAGCAGTCAAGAGAAATGAGGAAAACAAACGGCAGATAGAAGCAAACCTTTGTACTCCATTCCCCACTTGAGTTTCACAACCACAGTCTTTCCAGTCAAATTGTTCAAAAATGGCTTCGGGTTAACTGGTATGCTCTACATTGTCAAAACAACCATCTTAAAAATTAAACGTCATTTACGAATCAAGGAAAAATGGAGGGGTTGGAGAACTCAAACAACCAAAACTCCGTGAAATCAACAGAAAAATCCATCCAATAATCTAATACGACATAAGGGTACATTAACAATAACCATTGTTCCAGATCGAAAATTGTTGCTTACCATGGTTCCGAAAATGTTACAAGGGAAGACTCCTGGTCGCCGTGGGTTGACCGCCGAAACTCGGCAGAGGAAGAAGAAAAGGATGGGGAAGGGATTGGTCGGCGACTGCACTGAAACGATCAGAGGGCTGCGGCTAATGCACAGTCGAAGACACAAGGGAGGGAAAGGGAGAGAGGTTTAGGGTTTTTTTCTTTCTTTTCTTTATTCTAATTTCTCTTCATTTCTGTCCGGTGAAAACGGTTCAACCAAACCGAACCAAACATACACACACATATATATATATATGCTAAATTAATCCCTAATCACTCTATTGTTCCAAATTTTTGTTTCTTACCAGGTCGGTCTCTTTTAAATGGTACAAATTTTCATTATACATCACCAACACTAATATTTAAATCATTCTGGTATGAAATTAAAAAAAAAATGTACACGAATAGATTGAAATGTATCGTAAAAGATAAACCATAATATTGTAACTTTTAAAAGATATGAGGTATTTATGAAACACAAATTACAGAATTTAAGGACATATTTTTAGTAATGCAACCTAAAAATCCGATGTTAGTCTTGGAAAACAAGTTCTTTATCGTGACCAGATTCTACTGATTCAGCAAATATATTAGTCTTTAAACAATCATTTTATCGTTTTAATCCTAAAAGACTATAAACTTCCTTTTAAGTGTATAACCTCTCAAGGTTTTTTATTTTTTAAAAAATGACCTCTCAATGTTTTGTAGTTTTGTTTCACTAATCAGTGCTTAGAAGTTTATTTTTTATATAAAAAAAAATAATGATGAGTGACTAATCCCTAGAACTTGTTTGAATTGACTTTTTAAACATTTAAAATAGAGGTTTATTAGTGTAAAATATGTATTTTCAAGCACATGAAAAGTCGATCCAAACATATTTTTTAGTTGAACTACCTGAAGGCATATGCAACATAGATAAATTTTGTCAAATTTTTTATTTATATTATTTGGTTTGAATAATACGAATTTGACATAAGATTGGAAATGAAAAATAACCTTAAAAGTATATTATTTTGTTTTAGGTTTATTTACTACGAAAATAAAAAAATTATAGTTGATAATCATTGAAATATAAATTTTTACTGTGAATAAATATACTTTTTTAAGCAAAAATCATGTAGTAAAATTATCGTAACGACAAATAGTTGAAAATATTTATAAAGTATATCAAAATTTTAGATTTTATAAATAAACATTTGTTTTATTAATTACGTTCATAAGAATCTAAAGTTTTACTATATTATATAAATACGTTGGTTTATATTGTTATATTTGAAAATGACTTTAATATGTCATTTTAAAATAATAAAAAATATATAGATGAAAAAATAATCTATGGATATAATTAAAATAAGTGGGATAGAAATTAAAAGTTATATATTAATTAAAATTTATAAAGAAATAAGATAATGAAATATTTAAAAAAAAATTATATTATATATTTTTAAAATTGAAGAAGAACCATACAAAGTGAAAGCTTTAAAATACAAGATCTTATTTTGTGGGAAACAACCCAAAAATTCATAAAACTAAGAGAGACTTCCAAACAATTTTGTTGTTTTGGATTATATTTAGTGTATTTCAAATAGGTTATTGATAAATGGTTTATTTCTTATTTAAAATTTATAGATTTATTTACTATACGATCTAAAATCTTCATACATTTTAGTTTATTTTACTATTTGTTAAAAGAGTCCTTGAAAATATAAAAATAATGAGCATAATAAAGAAAAAATTTAATACAGAAAATGAAACCCTTAATTTGGGTTGACTGGCAACAATAAAGTAAAAAAAAATGAAAAATGGATATTACGACTTTTTTTGTTTTTAAAATATTTTTTCTAGAGAAAAACTTTCCGAAAGGTAAAAGAAAAAATGAAACAGACGAATTACACTTATCACCTAAACTAATATATTTTTTATGGAATAAAATAATTTTTAGAAAAGAAAAAAAAAAACCTTCCTTGTGATTCTCTTTTATCTTCAAATCCTCAAACTATATATATATATATAAATTAAAGTTGATTTCTTAAACAGAAAAATGTTGAACATATTCAATTAAACTTGTTTAGAACTTCTTAACATAAATAAATAAATAAATATATATATCATTAAGACTTGAAAGGTTTAAAATGTTAAATAATAAACATATTCAATTAAATTTCTTCTAATTTGAATACAGTACGAAAAATAAAATCAGTGATTCAGTCAAATGTCAAGAACTATACACATAGTTCCAAATTTTGACACAAACAAACATATATCAAAATAAAACAATTTGAAAACACAAATTTGATGATAAAAGTGTACTAAAAAAGAGTATAAATAGATGAAATATTCTTTTGTCATGACATCTTGAAAAAAAGAACCTCAAAAACAAAAAAAAACAAAAAATAATAGACACCAACTTTTTAGTTCTAAATTGTATATAAGAATGACATAAGTTTTTCAAATGGTATATTTCAAAATGTCACAAGAAACAAATCTAGATACATCGGGATGACATACCATACTTGAAAAAGAAAAAAAAAAGAAGATGAAATACCTTAATTATCAAATGACTTTAAAATAGTCATAGTAATTAAAGTGAGGCACATAGAATAATACAAAGTATATATATATATATTACACAGTACATTCAGAAGCAATATTCATTCTCATGTACCACCATAGCTTATGAAATTATTTAATTCGTGGGATATAAATGGTTTCATAAAAACATTATTAAAAATTATCCCCTTAACCTCGTTTCTCTGCACAACCCATTAAAGAAATCTTAACATCTCATCCAACAAACATGAACAGGCCAAGATCATGCAACATTGGACCTTTCTAAACGGCCATCCTTACCCATAAGACACCACTGATCTGAAAATCTACAATTCTTATTACCAGCAAATCAAAAGATACAAATACTTGCCCATTATCTTATTTATAGACAGAAATTCAGAAGAAACAAAACTCTACCATGCACAGCATAGCTCATTTGAACAAGGCTATGGCGTCAAGCAATCAGAAGCCATTGTATACACTAACAGATCCATCAACCTAAACAATGTAGTGAGGTAGAAATTGAGTAAGAAATTTACATGACGCCAGGCACCTATTATGTACAGTTAATTGGTTTCAAGCAGAAGCGGTATGTACGAAGCGGTAGACAATGGTCTTGGATCTGATATGAAACAAAATCAAATAAACAGTTGCAAGTAAAAGAAGAAAAACGTATTGAGGTAGAATCCATTAAAAACATACCTTCAAGTTCAATACAAAGCCAATCTTGTGCGCATATTAAAGCTTGACGAGTATCGGGACTTAGGGAACTTCGATAGCGGTCGAGAACTCGACCTGTGGTGCAAAATGCGAACTCAGGTACAATACTTGACATTGGAGTCCCGATAACATCACGAGCCATCATGGACAAGATCGGGTACCTCGGTGTGTGTACATTCCACCAGTTTAATATATTGAAATCACAGTTTCGAGGAAACACTGGTTCCTCTAAATATTTGTCCAAGTCAGACATCACACTTTGACTTTGGGAAGTCTCATGAAGAAACTTGTCAAAGCCTTTTAGCCTGTCTCTAGACTCATTGCCCGTCCCAGGTAAACCACTTCCATGCAAAGTTGAACCTTGAACAACCATCGAAAAGCAAATTGAATATTGATCATAAAGCTCCTTGATACCATCAGAAACTTCCTTGATACGATCCAAGGCCATACTACCGTAAATCTGCGAATAGTAGTACTCGACCAATTTCATTTTGAACCTTGGATCTAGAACTGCTGCAACTGCCAAAGCCAGACTGCATTTGCTCCAATATTTATCATACTTAGCCTTTATTTTCGATGCAAGGGAGTTGAGAAAACTATCCGAGCTTTTACACCACTCTATTAATTGAATGTGAACATCACACATCTCAGGAAAATATATATTTGCCGTAGGAGATTTGTTGCTTGAGAAGATGTTCACAATTTCGACAAAAAGTTTCAAATAGTCAGCAACGCTAGTTGTCCATTCCCACTCTAAAGCAGTAAGAGCTGATGCATAATGAGAATCATGCTTTTGAAGAAGACTAAATGCACCCTTGTATTCCACAGCTGTCTCGAGCATAAAATATGTTAAATTCCATTGACCAGGATTGTCAGGGACCAATATCTTCTGACTGGTGATTCCAACTTGATGAGCCATCTCATTGAACCTAGCTTGAGTGACTTGTGAACTTCTAATATATTTAAAACTCCCTCGGATCTTTTGATTAACCTCTCGCATAGCTTCTATCACGTCTTTAGCGATTGCATTTATGGTATGTGCGGCAGAACATACATCAAATAACCTAACATTACTCAAAAGAGATCTTTGCTTCGAGATGTGTTCCTCAATTCTTCTAATTATCTCGTAATTGGTTGAAAAATCATCAAATGTCAGTGCAAATAGCTTACAGTCAATGCCCCAATCCACCAGGCATTTAATAATCACGTCCGACAGCATATCCTCTGTATGAGAAGAATCAAGTGTGATAAAATTCAAAAGCTTCTTTTGTAATTTCCAATCCTCGTCAATATAATGTGCAGTCAAGCATAAATAATCAATATTTTCTGATGAAGACCACATTTCAACCGAAACGTTAATTCTACCCGGCAATCTATTAATAATTTCGAAAATCTTCAGTTTCTCCTTCTGATAGATTTCCATACAAGAAATCTCAACAGTGCTATTGGGCAATACCTCAAACAATGGTTGAACGTTTTTGACAAAAACTTTAAACCCTACATGCTCAACAATAGACAATGGGTAACCATGCAATATGATCATACGAGCAAGATCATTCTGACTCCGCTCCTGATCAAACTTGCTACTTGCAATGGTGACTACTTCATCCCTTCTCTGATTCGGATCATATTTCACAATTGCTGATTTAAACTCATCTTTTCTTTGCCCCTCATCAAAGCCGATGTTTGCAAGACCACTTGAACTATCCTTTTTTAACCTCTTGGCCGCAAGTAGTTGAGAAACATCGTAATTGGATCTTTTTAGACATCGCATCAAGTGGTTTCTTAGATGGGTGGTTCCGCTATTACTTGAGCCACTAAGTTTCTTGTTGCAATGGACGCAAACGGCATAACAAATATCAGCCTTTCTAACCCTCTCAAAATGATTCCAAACTACCGAAGTCAACCTCTTTGGTTTCTTGACCGATGAGTCGTTGGACATTTCCATAAATAAACCAAATTCTGTACAAGGTATGAACTGCAAACGCAAAGTAAAAATGATAACAAAGTGAATGGAAACAATTTATTTTAAACACTTTTTATATAGCTGACACAAAAGGGACTAGATTCTCAATTGTTCCATTTATAAAACAATGTAAAGATTAAAAGTTTTCAGATTATGATTCATAGAGAAATGGAATGCAGATAACAAGAACATACAAAACAACGAAAACTCTAAAAAACATTACAAATAAATAAGTCAAAGAATGGAAGGCAACTGAACTATAGACTACATGAATGAAAGGAATAGGATCAAGGGTGAAAAAGTGCTTACGATCTTAAGACTCAACCATTGTTTGGGTCAAACCTTCAACTCATCATAATTGTTAGTTTGTTACATACTTCAGAATGCCCTTTTTCATCTATCAAGAGAGAGAGAGAGAGAGAGAGAGAGAGAGAGAGAGGAGAGATTATGAGAAATTGTACAATAAATAATTGGTGTAACCGTAAAAACCAATTATCAGTCAATTCACATTAGCAAGCACCCAATAGAAAATTATCATGAAGTTGATGAGATAGATGGCCAGTGTCTAACAGTATCTACTACAAGAGAGGTTACAGCTAAAATACCATGTTGTCCTAGCAGTTTCACGAGGAAAATGAAGCAGAATTGTGATGGCAAACAGTATCAAAGCAAGAGAATCAACTAAAAACATCAAATCAATTCATGAAAGAAGAATCACATATCCTGAAAGAACCAACATTAGATAAATTCCAAGATGACAAATTCATCTCGAATTCCCTCCAAAAACATAAATTGAAGGAACATAAACACCATAAATTACATAAAAAGACAGAAACCCAACAAAAGAAGAAGCACAAAAAAGCTAAGTAGAACCACAATTGAATCATAATTTGAACTGGGTATTACAAAAAATTGTTGAATTGAAATTTCTTCCTTGGGAAATAGTGGAGTCAGATTGGATAGTTTGACAGGGTTAGGACATAAAAAGAAAGAATTCCACATATGGATTTAGGGAGAACGAAACCAAAACCAAACTGATGAGTCAGGTTCAGATCCGATAATCCTGAAACCCAAAAGGCTGAATTGTGCATTTCAGGTGAGGTCAACGATCACAAGAGTTAATTGTTAGCCAAATAAAGTGGCAATGAGAAACGAAAAGTGGGGGGAAAATGAATCTTGTAAAGAGAATCGAGCCAGATTTTGAATCTGTCACTTTATTCAGATCCAGATCTGAATGTGTCACTATTTTTGCTTTGGTGGCCCAGGGTTGGGCTGTGACTTTCTGTTGGTTCAGGTTCGAAATAGTGAAATCATCAAAGATTATACGGCTTTATATTCACTCATCTGTACAAGTTTTTCCCTGCATAAGGATATCTCTAGCATATTTTGTACGAAGTTAAGAAAGCATAAAGTTACATGGTAGATTTGAGAAGATGGAAAAATGGCTAGGTTTAGTATTAATTCTAATCCAAAAATTAAAGATTTTGATTAATAAAACTGATATTTTATTAATCCAAAACCTTATGGTTTATTAGTGATAGACCAATATTTGCAACATAGTCTAAGAGTGATAGACTTCAAACAGATTTTGCTATCTTTGCAAGTTTTTTAAAATGTTGCTATATACTTAATTATTTTGAATTTAATTGCTATATTTGCAACTATACCTATTTGAAATGGGAAGGTAGTAAAAAGTTTGCTCTTCCTTTTGGGAGAGCACGATTATCCGAGTCCATCCGTCCTACTAAATGGCAACAGCGATGAGCGTGTGTGGGGAAAGTTTCTATTTTCCCCACAGCCACAATTTGGAAACTTCCAGTCAAGCTTTTGTATATAAAGCCCTTTGGCAAAACAAAATCTTCCAATTTGTGCACTTTCAGCAACATGCATCCTTGCCTCAACTCTTCACAGAATCTGTTCAAGTAAAAATTTGTTGAGAAGTGAAGCAACTTATCTCTTCTAGTTATGTCACAAAACTCTTAAGGACCCTCATACAACTAAGAACTACTAGGGTGCACGTGCACCGAACAAGCACTTTAGGCACGTTTTTTTTCCAAACACCTTTCTTAAGTTGCAGTCCTTTAGCAAATCAAGTGACTTTTTGTACAATCACACTGAAATCACCAGCGAGTGTACACCTCTACCTCACTTAGGCAATTAACCAAAACTTAGGTCCTCTTGTTCGGGCACCATTAATTCATAGACTCAAACTAAGCAACACAAAACGTCGAGCCAACAACGCTGAAATGTCTTCTGATGCCAACTTAAATTAATGACCCAACACTGAACACTTTCAGAAATAAACCATGAGATGACACCACAATTCCACACTTGATTATCTTTTTCCAAGGCGAGGAGCTAAACCTGCGCCTAGCCTAGGTGCACCTAGACATGCGCCTGAGAGGGCTTTTTAGAACACTGATCTCTACAACTTCAAGCAACCAAAGCTACAACTTCAAAGCCACAAGTGTGGTAATCAGAATTTAGCTGTCTTGAGGCATAAGGAACAACCTTTCGAGGCCACAAAAGCACACAATTAAACTATCATCTCAAAACATTACTTAAGATCACAAATCATGTGTCTCTAATAGGAACAGTTAACCAGATCGATAACCAGTCTCTTCTTTAACTCTTGAAGAATTACTCACAATCACTTAACCACCGGAGATACACACCCTTCACAGTCAACTGCGTCAAAGAACCGACGATCTTGGAGAAACATCTCACAAAACTTCAACAGTTAAACCTAGAAGCTTCAAATTATCAGTTGATCGCGAGAAACACATACATAACTACTTCAACTTTGCTTGAATTTACAATAAATTCTTCTTTTCTTCTTTTGCCAACCAACAGTCATAGAGGCACAATGTTCTTTGGTTAAAATCTTACTCTACTGAAACTTAAATTGTGCAAAGTAAAATATATCCTCAATATGCAAAAGTTATGTCTCAAAAATTATAATCCTAGCATAGATCTACCCTTTTCATTCTTTTAGCTTAGCGAAAAGAAAGCCATCTATCACTTAAACACCAAAACTTAAACCTCATGAAGGTAATGAGTGGATACTAATCATTTAAAAAGGTTTATGCCAGAATATTAAGTTTACGTTCTTTTAGCTTAGCAAAAAGAAAGCCATGCTATCAATTAGTCCACCAAAACTTAAACTTCATGCAGGTACTAAGCGGATGCTAATACTTTAAAAAGGTTTATGCCAGAATATTAAGTTTGGAATAGCCAAAAGGCCATGGATTTCTTTCCGGATAGCCCCAATCAATTATCCAAAAACATTTGAAACAAAAATGTAGTTTCAAATAGCAATTTTAGCAGCTTAACTTATCAAATTGAATCATTCAAACCTTTCAAAAGTTTTCAGAAGCCAAAGCCAAAACATAAACACTTTCAATTTAAATCAGTTGAAACACTTCCAAGTTCCAACCATCATTCAAAACAATCATTTACTTTTATTTGACAAAATCATCTGAAAATATACAAAATATTTTCAGTCAATTCTTCAATCACATAAAACATGTTTTCTAATAGGAAATCATTGAATACATCCAAAACAAATTCATTCAGTTTCCGAAGTCTGTAAACACACTTGCAACCATTTAAATCATAACAGTCAAAACATGTTTTTATCATAATTAAAATCGCAGAAGGGCTTTGGAAATTACTTACCTCGAAGACCCTACCATTCTCAATCTGAAAATCCACTTCCTTGAACGAACATTAACTTTTAGAAACCCTAAACAATAAACATAATCTTGAAGTGTTAGAACTTAGTTCCAAAACCTTAATCCAACATAAATAATCTTAACCAAAATACCACCATAAACCTTAATTAGTCACTACAAATTAACCCAAAACTATAACCAACAACCTTTCGCGAATCGAAGACTGAACTAAGACTTAAATCAAGTCCGAACCAGTCTGAAATGTGATCAAACTTGCTAAATCTTAATCAAATCTTTAGAAATCTACCAAACATCATGTTAAATAAGTTCTGAGAGTTCAGAAAAGGAAATTAAGCAATAGTCCTTACCGAACCATTCCGAAAAGGATCCCAACCTTCCTGGTTGGTGCATGAAAACGTCCGAACTTGTAGATCTGGACACTAAACGTTATGGACAAACTGATTTGGAGCCAAACGAAGTGTGGGTAACGGCCAAAAGTATACCCCCGGTCAAAAACGCTGTTTCCAGACACCCAGCCGTCGAAAGCGTGGTGCACAATTTTCTCGAACTGGGTGTTCACATCGCAGGCTAACTCTGCCGTCAAACGTGGAGCAAACGCAGGTCGGTCTGAATCGTCTGATACGCGAGAACAGTTCGTCGGTGAGTTCGTGGTCGACGCTGCTGCTAGTGAGTTTGTTGTATAGACGCCGGCCTGAAGATGATGAAGATGACGGAGATTAGGGCACCACCATTTTCATTTTTCCTTTCTTTTTTTTCTTTCTCTATTACCTTTAATTCCTTAGTTCTCAAATTTACATTTTCAAAATTCCAAAATACATAAAAATGTAACCAAATTTCAAAATATAACAAAGTAAAAAGTACATGAAATTGACATTAATTTTAAATATTTCAGATTTGTTAGGGTCGCTTTTGAATTTCTGTCCATATCCGATTTCTTCCAACTTTCTTTTCATCTCCTTCGTAGCAGCAGTTAGCATCGACGTTTTCCTTCTCTTCTTGTGCGTAGTTTCTTTTATACTTTTTTGAAATTATGATTATGGTTCTATAATAATAATAATAATTATTTATTATTATATTTTCGTTGTTATTATCTTCGTTTTCTATCGATCATCAATGTTGTATTATTTTTTTTAATGTGTCATAGACAGAGATGAAATACGTGATCATTTATAATAAAATTTTTAAAAACCATTGTTTATCATGAACTACATGACTGTGTATCATAAACTACATGAATTGTGTATCATGATTTACACGATCGTTTACTAGGGTTTTTCAAAACCATCGTTTAACATGAATTACTTGATCGTGTATCTTAAACTGCTCACAATCATGCATCATTCTCTACACAATTGTTTACTATGATTTTTTCAAAACCATCATGTATCATTTCCTACATGATCATGTATCATAAGTATTAAGAAAAATAATTACACATGTGCGTGTGGCAGGTGTTAATACTACCTACACAATCGTGTATCATTTTCTACACGATCAAGTATCATGATCGTTTAGAACAAAGAATTACTCACGCGTGCTTGGCTGATTAATCGTGTGTTGACTATGACATTTTTTTGTATTTTTCATTGTGGACACGTGAACTTTTTCCGTTTTCAAAATTGTTTTACACAGACGGTGTAAACATTTTGTCGGTTTGTTATATTTTTTAAAAAAACTCATTTTTCAAAATATAACAAAAACAAAAATAAAATATAGGCAAATATATCAAATTTTTTGTACTTTTTGTATAGGCGTTTCCAAAAATTGTAAAAAATTAAACTAAAATATTACAAAAAAATTATTATATCATTTATGGACACTGATAAACTTTTATTAATATCAATGTCATTGACAGAAACATATTAATGCCTATTAATGTCTATCATAGACATATTTAAAATTTTGTTATTTGTAAATATTTTGACAAATTTGTCATTTTTATATTTTTTCTACTATATTTTATAGATTAGTTTTATTTATTTATTCTATCTACAAGAATTTCTCAATAAAAAACATAATCTCCATTTAAAATTTTAAACTTCTTTCGATATATTTAAATGATTGTAAATAATAAAAACTAAAATATTTATAAAAATAAAACAAAATTTTAGATTTTATCCGCAATAAATCAAAATCTAAAATTGTACTATATTTTATAATTCTTTTCATGCTATATGCGAAAATGGCACTTTAAATAATATACTAAGCTTTCCCATCTTTTCTTTCAAGAATAAAGTTGTTTTGTATTTTTAAATCATTTATATATTATATACATATGTGTAAGTTAACAAATTTTACTCAAGTTTTACCCTATAAACAAATTTTTGCATATTCATTAAATCAATACTCTCAACCATAGATGTATATTCGTTCAAACTCAACCATCAATTTCGAGTACATAAAATTTCGTTTTATTAATTTTTTACAATCTAAAGTTTGAGCGTTTCTACTGTAATTTGAACTTAGAATAGTTTATACCTATCATATGTACGTACCATGTATATATGTCACTCTCAAAAAACGTCTATATATCTAATTAAATGGAAGATGTTGACAAGACATTCTTTAAAAGCATAAAAGCTTAAAGCCAAGTTTTCACATAAATAAGTATTTTACTGGAATTAAGAAATATGTCACATATATGAGAATTCTTCTTTTATCTACTAAAAAAAACTTTTATCATTTTTTGTTCTTTAAAGCGACTATATCTTGTGATTTTTCATTCACATGCATGACAAACTAACGGTGTTCAACAACTTTAAGACAAATATTCATTATTTTTGAAAGTATGAAAATTTTAAAGTTTACTCATGCATAGCTAAATTGCTCAATACATCCTAATACTTCAAGTAGATTAGAAGAGATCGAATTCGCCTTAAAGAATGATAAAGTGAGTCTAGACAACTAAGCAGTAATTCAGTTATTGTCGAATGCGAATAAGGAAAAGAACTTTCATCTATAAGTAAAACCAAGTCACATAGTCACCATGGAAGATGAGAATATTTAGCTCAATTGGATATTAGGGAACGTGAGATTTCAAAACCAATTGTCATGTTGGTTCTTACGAACTCACGTTTGAACATCGATTTTACTATGAGATCACCAAATATGGCATTGACAATAAAATTTATATAATTATTTTTTGTTATAGGTTTGTTTTCTATTTCATATTTGGCTCTGAGCTATTGTGAAAGAAGGATAGCGCAACATGTTAGAAACAATACATTTTTGCATACTCCAATAGGTATATGGCACCAGAATATGCAACAAGAGGCTATTTAACATATAAAGCAAATGTTTACAACTTTGGTATTGTGGCATTGGAAATCGTTAGTGGAAGGAGCAACACTATACATCACAATACATCACAATACATCGGTCAAAGAATAAGTGCCTTTATCTTCTTGATTAGGTAACTTGATTTCATTTCTGTACCAATATATCTTGTTTTGCTTGATTATTTTTCTACTGACCATATAAGGAAAACAAAAGGAATGTTTCTTCTTACACTTTAATTTATGCTACTTACACTTTAATTTATGCTATGTTGCCAGGCTCTTACGATGAAGGAGAAAGATAGTTTAATGGAGCTAGTTGATCCAAAGTTGGGCTTAAACTTCAACGAGGAAGAGGCAATGAAAATGATGAATATTGCTTTTCTTTTCCCCAATGTGTCTCCCTCGGCCATACCTACAATGTCCTTTGTGGTGGGCATGCTGGAAGGTAAGGTTGTTGTCAAGGAGTTAGTTTCAGATTCTGATGACATGAGAAAGGAGATGAGGGCAATGTGGACTCTTATTCAGCAGAATGAAACGGTAATCGAGGACGAGAATGAGAATGAAACTGAGAGCCTATCATTCGTAAACATGCGATCAACCAGTTCTTCGACATCAATGAAGAACAAAAACTAGACTTGGTTGCATCTGTAATGGTATAAGATATGTTTAAGCTTTAATCTTGTGATGCATTTCAAATAGTCAATGTAAGAAGGTAAAATGGTAAACTAGTTTTCAAAGTTTTAGATCTTGATATAGACGAAAATGTCATTTTCAACTTTATGAAAATATTGATGTCAATAGATATTTTTTAATAGAGAGTGTAAATATAACAAAGTTTTAGAAGATACTTGAATTAACAAATACTTGTTTTAGTATTTAACTCTTGGAGTCAGTACTAGTGTTGGGTGTACATTATGTAACTTTCCGATATTTACTTCAAAAGCTGTGTCAAAGGACCTGCGATGTACAAATTTCCTATAGTATACAGTGAGTTTGAAAAAGCCTCAAACTTCTTGAACACTAGTGGGAGTTGGTCATTCCCTAATTGCTCTTATTTTCTCCGAATCAACTTCAACACCTTTCTCATATATGAAGTGTCCCAAGTAGCCTATTTTGCCTTTGGCAAAACTGCACTTAGCCAAATTGGCATACAATTCATTCTCATGTAGAGTCTCCAAAACTACTTCCAAATGTTGCACATGTTCTTCTACTCCCCTACTGTACACCAAAATGTCATCGAAAAACACTAACACAAAATGCCTCATATGGCTTAAAGATATGGTTCATCAAGGCTTGAAAAGTAGATGGTGCATTGGTGCCCAAACGACATGACCAAGAACTCATAGTGCCGCTCATGTGTACAAAAGGTCGTCTTCTCCACGTCTCCTGGGTGCATTTTGATATGATGATAACCATCCTTTGAATCAATCTTAGGAACATTGTTCAGTAGCATTCACACATCACCAATGGCTAGCTAATTTCCAGCTACTCGCTCTTCCTAATTGAGAGATCATTAAGGCATTTCTATAATGACAATTATGTTATTCTTTCCTTCCTTGGTAACTCTGTAAGGAAACTACTCTCGACTTTTTTCCATTTTTCCATTTTTCCATTTCTCTACCTGCAGTATTTTAAGCGAGTGTATGAGAATAAAGTGATTTTCTCTCAGCAATTCTCTAAACTCTTTACCACATTGCACGAATCTTTTTTGACCATTTTAAAATCGATCCCAAACATGGCCCAAGTAGAAGTGTCAACTATAAGACTGAAAACAATATTGTTTTTCTATCATGACAGATATTTGATCTTTGAGCATCACAACAATAAGTTTTTAACATAATAACTGCAAGTTCACCAATGAAATTTACATCCATTATTAAATTACCTTGATGGAGTGTGTTTTCCGTCCAAGGCAACCTTGCCACCGTAGAATTCCAATAATTGAAACTATGACAAGGGCGATTGCAGCCACAATTATTCCAAGTATTGCACCTACTGGTAAGTGTTTTCGACCTTTTGATGGAGGCTCAAACTCCGCTTCAATTGGAAAAATTAAATTGCGTTTTTGGAAGAAAAAAATGAAAATTTTTGAATAACACGTTCGACCGTAGTTATTTGATGTCATACAGAAAACACAAAATAATTTTTTATTTTTTATTAAAACAAAAAAGTATAAATTAAAATTACAAATTTATAAAATATTTTTCCCAAATTTAAAACCCTTCATTCTCAAATCGTTCTTTGAAGAAGTCATCTCTAATCCAACCATCTTCCGGCCCCGTCACCACCAGCACCTCCTCGTGGCCGTCTGTTCACTCTGGTGCTGCCATTACCGAACAATGAAACATCCTCTGCCTCAACCTTTTCAATTTGTGTCCGTCATCTTCGAACTGCCACAATCTCTTCAAAGTTCAAACAGTAGTCGTCACTCTTCAAAGTTTAAATCGTGGTCGTCACCTCCTTTGCCGGTAAACTTCTATTCCTTCTCTCTTTCTCTCTCTGTGACGTTGTTCTCTCTAACTCTTTCTTGCAACTCCATGGGCCAAATACTTGGTGTGTTTCTAATTTTTTTGTTTTGTTTTTTGATCTTGAGTTCTTCCCTTTTCTCTTCTCTTTTTTGATTTTTTTGTTCTTTTGTATTGCTGGATAAGTAAAATCCTTAAAAATTGTATCCAAAAATCCATTTTCATCCATTTTTCTAAAGGAAATGGTAGATTTCTGTTGAAATTTCTGATTGAAATTTCTGACTGTGGATGAATTTTAGTTAAAAAATAACAAGAATAGTTTTAAATTGTATCTTTTATTTTTTTATATTTGATGAGGTCTCTTTAATATCAAATATTTTGAATTCCTTACAATTTCTATATGCTTGAGCCTGAGCAGAATGAATATCCAGAGTTGGAGAGATTTTGATATATTCTTCTTTCCTTGCCCCATCTCTGATTCACTATCAGCTATTTTATCTTTATCATTAGTGTTTGAGCTGTAATTTTTTGTCTGTGATTTTTTTTTATAGGTATGCATTCAAATGTCACAGAAAATCAGAGGCTGGAAGGGGCATAGTCTATCCCGTCACTGCCATTGCATTCCATCCTATGTGAGTTTATGGTTTATTTTGAGTAATTTATTTAGCTTGAGTGAGCATGTATAGGCACTATATTGCACTAAGAGTGTGCTAGTGCAATGTAGCATAGGTTTTGTGGTTTTGGTCTTCACTCCCTTCTTCAATGAAAGTGTCTCTTAGAAAAGGGGCAAACATTGTCACATTTAGTTTATGTTGCTATATATTTTGACTAGGTAAAATTTTACTATGTTAGTCTTGTGCTTGCAATTAATCAATTTGTATGCTAAAGAAGTTTTAACACAAACAACCTTTTACTTTGCTACCATATTTTGATCAATGATCTATTTGGCACGCTAGTTATTCTCCTATAATCTCACTATTGTTTTTTATTTTTCAATCTTAAATCAATTAGAGTATTAACTTATGACCTATTGGCTAAAGACATATGTTATGTGTGTGTCATTTTCATAGTTTTTGAATGTGTTGGGAGGGGGCTGGACTGAAGGGTTGAGATGTTCTAGTCATACTCTAAAATGAGATTTTGTTTTCTTACTAAGTTTGGAAGAATCTATTGGAGCAATGAATCCAACTTGGAGCAATTAATTGATATGACATTTTTTGGTTTTTTTTAGAAATAAAGGATTCGACCATTGTTCAAGCAACAAAGAATATTTTCAAAGGTGAAGGATTACCGGTTGGTTGTTTATGCTTGTACAGAAAATCATGTTATATTTATTATGATGGTATTTACAGTACTAGTTTTGACTAAGGGTTGTAATTCCATACTTGTAAATTGTACAAACATGATCGAAAATGTACGAATATTACAAAGTGTATTAATAAAAGAAATTGTTTTGCTTAAAGTATTACTATACTTACTCGAGAATTTATTTCATGTTCAATATATTTTTATTTGGTATTTATAAAAGGAATTTCAAATAGATTTCACTACGGTTTTAAAGTATTTCAAGTTTAAAGACTTTCGTTGTTAAATGTTTCATGTTTTCAAGTCAAGGGTCAGTTGGAGTTGTTTCAAAGGTGAATGACTTCGACGGACATCACGCCATACCTCGGATCAAGCAAGCAGGTGTCCAGAATGGAGTGTGACATACATAATATAATATAGACATGTTTAAGATTAGAAAGTTTATATAATATAGCACATTTCTCTGTATTTATTAGAACTAAAATTGTAAATAATATAAAGATAACAAATAAGTAAATAACTTAGATAAAACAAACTTCATACTTGGTTGAACAATAAATGAAAGATCTAAGGTATTCCAATAATAACACTTTCTTTTAAGACTAATAAAGGATGCTTTGAAATTTGTATCACATGATGAGTACTAAGAAATTTTCCCATGGAGTGGTCGTTAAAATTAAGTTTTTGTATAATGTCTTTAATATTATTCCTTTGATTTTAGGGTGAATCATTTGAAACAAAAAAATTGATAAGATTGAAACATATAGTGTAAGATAATAAGAAACATATAATCATATAAAAGTTAGTGCGAAAATAGACTATATAAATAAATTAAAATATTTATAAGCTATAGCAACATTTTGGATTCTATCAATGATATAAACGAATAGACTTCTATCAAATGCTACTGATAAAAGTATATTAGTGTTTATCAAGGTCTATTATTGATCAAATATGAAAATTTTGTTGTAAATATTTTATCAAATTTGTTATTTTTGACAATTCTCCTTGTAATTACTTTAATTTTCGTTCAAACCCCCTTTTTAAAAAAGTTTTCCTAAATTCACCCCAGTTGTTATTCAAATTTAGTCGAGAAAAATATCAATAGGTATCCAAAATTTTAAACTTTATCAAAATTGGACCTTAGAACTTCAGTGTATTAATGAAATATTTTTCTTCAACTCAAATAGGTGGTAAGAAATCAAATATACAATAACGAACCAGAGAGAGTTAATCGTTTGGCTCAATACGAGTTAAACAAATTATATTTTTAACCTTATCCCAGCTTTAAAGAAAGGATTACATGTCAATTACCGTTCAACTCGGTTCATATTAACTTAAAAAGAATAAAGAATAAAGAATAAAAGAATAAAAGAATAAAGAATAAAAGAATGTGGAACAGCTAACAGCATACATCATAAAGTAATTGAATGCTTACATAGTTACCTGTTAATACAATCACTAAATCCTATTCTCCAACTATATTTAGAATCAACCATGATGGGGATGGGAATCACTGTCAGCAATTGAAGAATCAGTCCATGGTCCATCCATCAACATACTTTGTGTCTCGCTCTCGCTCTCACATGTCAACATACTTTGCGTTTCGCTCATCGTCTTCCCTTTCTGGCGATAAATCTGGCACCACATTGCATTCACATCTTGCTTTGAGACATTGGGATCTGAAGCCAACTCCTCCACGGCAATTTTCCCTTCCAATATCCCAACTACTGTTGACATTGATGGTCTATCTGCAGCACTGATGTCCGTGCATTGAAGAGCGATATTGATCATCGTCATCGCCTCTGTCTTGTTGAAATCAGAGCCTAACCGTGAATCGACAAGGTCTAGTAAATCCCCTCTTACTTTTAAAAGATTAGCCTGAGAATAGAGGACGCGAATGACTTCAGTTTGCTACCACTACCACTCATAACAGGTTTCATTTATAGTAAAAAGATGGAACAATCAGCTAAGTCTATGAATTTGTGGAAAGTGTTTTTCACATGGCAGATTAAGGACTGGAATGTAACTGAGTTGCCAAGGACAAACTCACATTCCATTTTTATAGGATCATATCTTTCCTTGGAAACTTTTGGTGTAATAAAAGTATTGTGGAACTCAATAGCAATGCATGAGTAAGAGATGGAGCTAACTCACATAGTCAAGAAGGTATAAGCAATCATCCTTGGTTCCAAAACTTGTGTTGCTTCGACCACCCACGATTTCTAATGCCACCACACCAAAGCTGTAAACATCTGCTTTATCAGTTAAGTAGCCTCGCATTGCATATTCTGGTGCCATGTATCCACTACAAAATAATTATGCAGTGGTGTGAATATTTGGATTATAAATTTATCTTCTAGAGATTTTAGGTGACAACGCTTAGGTTGTCCTAATAGTCCCTCAAGTAATAACTCAAACGTTTGCTCATCATTTCTCAATTTTTTAAAAGCATATGAAAGAAAATGCCCCAGTGGTAACTCACTAGGTTCCAGCAACCCGTGTGCTGATGTGTGTATTTCCTTCGTCATCCAGCCTGGCCAAGCCAAAGTCGGAAATCTTAGGGTTTAGTTTTTTATCGAGAAGAACATTGGTAGCTTTGATATCTCGGTGAACGATCTTTAATCTTGACTCATCATGAAGATATGCTAAACCTTTAGCAATACCAACACAAATCTTCTGCCTTGTTGGCCAATCCAATTTCAGTTGATATTCTTCAGGTCCTGTAGTAATACCAATTTTGCAAAGATGCTTATTACGTCCATTGATGTCGTCACCAATGTATTCAGAAAAACATTGAAGATCAATAGCAGTAGAAGGTAATAAGGAAATATATTTACCGAATAAGGCACGAGCAAGGCTATTATTTTCCAGATACTCGTAGATTAGCAAAAGTTGATCTCCTTCAATACAACATCCAAAAAGCTTCACTAGATGAGGGTGCTGCAATGCAGATATCATGCCTATCTCATTCAAAAATTCACGATTTCCTTGCTTTGACTTTGAAGAAAGTTGCTTCACTGCGATTACACTGCCATCATTAAGAACTCCCTGCAATTCCGAAGACAGATCTTCACCTCAAAAGTATGAAAGAAGAGATGAAAAATTTGAAATCCAAACGAAGTATATAACACCTTGTAAACAGGACCAAAACCACCTTCTCCGATCTTATTGGCAACATCAAAATTCTTAGTAGAAGCTTTAATTTGTCTTAATGAAAATGATCCTGTTCCTAGATCGAGGTCCTTCAACTCTGCAAAATAAAGGATAAATTACATTAAGAAGAATTAGTTCACCATAATTCCTCTTGTTACCTCGTATGCACAAAATTTCCGACTGAGTTAATAGTAAACTTATTTTCCTGACTTTATAATAAACACGTAGAAAATCAATTAAAAAGTGGCCTAAGCGATGTCATAAATGTCCAAAACTTTTCAAATACAGGTTTAAAAAGTGAGAGAGAATGGTAAAGCTATGTTTAAATTAATAAGAACAAGAATCTCACAACCCATGCATGGTTTGAGATTAATGACCTTGTTCAAGTGTGCTTTTCTTTCTTTGGCTGCCTCTCCACCACAAGACTCCAAGAAGCAAGATGATAAAAAAGACCACAGCAGCCACAATTCCAACCACTACACCAGCAGATATGGCACTTCCACCTTCTGTTGGTGGATCAAAGTCTGCTTGGGTTGAAGAGAAAAACAACAATTATAACGAACTGTTCGTTTAAATAAGGTTTCAGACTATATAATATAACCAAAATGTGTCATCAAAATAGAGGGTCTACCAACCAGGTACAAGAGAAATGGCTGAAATTAGAGGACCATAAGTTCCTCTTGAAGGGATTGAATTTGTCCCCTTCCCAGCCCAAAATAAGCGGACCTCTACAGTACCATTAGTAATAGAAACAGGAAATTTCTTTATAAGAGGTTTGCCAACACCACCTGCTTCATCTGCAATATTGAAATCCTTCAACACCAGCACTCTCTGCAATTATTAGAGCTAAATCAAAAAACTTCCAAGGTACTAATATAGAAATATACAAAAAGATCAAGAAGTGGGGTAAAAGTATACCAGATAGCTTTTTGTTACGTACTTACCTGAACGTAGACATCAAATACGCGTCTGCCAAGGCTTTTGTATGTTCTGACATAACCGAACTCTATCTCAGCAAAATGGAGGCTTAATGTGTATTTTCCATTACCCATGCAATATGCATAATAACTAAGAGAGATTGGAGAAATCCGTGCACTCGTGTACAATTCAAGACCTTTCATTGGGAGTTCAGGTGGACTTAATGCAATAAAGTCATCTGTTGAGCGATCATCGTCCATAAAACTACCAGTGTTGCTAAATCCCCAATTAGCTCCACCTTGAAAAAACAATGATGATTTGCCTGTGTTTGTGTCTCCATCATACCTGACTGTTCCGTTTACTAAATCTTCCTTCCCACCGCAATTGATATGGAGAGAGTACCAAGCTGCAAGAACAAAAAAACCATATTGGTAAAAAAGCCGCATTAGACTCAAGTAGCCATGGAAACAACATTTCAACTCACTTTTATCACAAGAGCCCGCTAAACATGAAACTGTTCCACTGTTAAAACAATAAGAAGCTCAGTGGTCATTAGAATATTAGACAATTCAAACAACAAGTCAACTCCTTGGTTAGAGAAAAACTTACGAACTAATGTCTTGTGCAGAGCTCGCGAACAGGTTTCTGCATGGAACAAACGAGATTGGATAAGCTGTTTCTCATTATTAGATATAAAAACATTGTACCATAACAGAAGCATACTCACAAGCTTCTTGCTTCACATCCAGTGGCCTGAAAATCTGTCTCGGTAAATTTGTTATAAGAGAGATCACTGTAAGAAAAAACAACAATGAGATTTTATATCACTGGGAAAAGAAATGGTTTGGTAAAGCAAGAAAGAGGCCTTTTTTCCCTAAAGACCGGTGCAAAAGACATTAAATTGTTCTCTCTCTGAATATTTGTTCTTTATTTTGAAATCTCAACTCATTTTCCATTTTAGCACCTCCACACCAAGTTACTTATACAAAACGTAGCATTGAAAAATAAGCTTACATGTTTTCTCCCTCCTGCAGCATCCAACGAGGCACAGCTCCACTTAGCATGTTTCCAGCTAAATATCTAGACAAGAAAATATCAAATTATCAGTACAATTAATTAGCTTGTGATAATAAGGGATAAGGGTATTGTCGTTTTTAACCCCCCCCCCCCCCCTCAAAAATAAAAAACAATGATATTATCATTAATATGCTGCCAGACAATCCAGGTTACAGTCACAATCAAACACGTGAGCTCATAGTATAAATAAAAATATCTAAAATAACTGAAAAATACTTGGTCTTAATTAATTTAACCTAGAGGAGGTTAAAAATAAGATATTAGTTTAATGAACAACTCAACTTTTCCAAAGTTCTACATAAGCAGGCTATACTTTCGTATTTCATTTAGATAAATATAGACTCTAGAACGAATCCTCAAAGATACATATATATTTCATCACCAAAAGACATAATAAAGCCACTCTTTTCAAGAGTTTTTAAGTTCAAATCCATGCCACTATTCATAGGGATACAGTAGATTAGAGGGTTAAAATTCATATAATTGTCTAGTTACTTTTCTACACAACTCTTTATGAAAATAAATGAGTTTCAGCAACTGTTTTACTCCAAGAGAGAGAGAGAGAGAGATTGACTTATCCCCCCAAGTCATGTAAAGCGACTACTACACTTATTCCCCCAAGTTAAAGTTTATGATCATGCATTACTTACATTCTATCCACTTGTTTCAAAACTTCAAAGCCGGGAGGTATTGGTCCAGTAATTTTGTTGAAGCTAAAGTCTCTGAAGAAGAGCAAAATAGTAACATAGTATTATCAAAGAAAAGTACATAATAACTAAGGAGGTTTGGTAACCATTTTGATTTTTTATTTTTGGTTTTAGAAAATTAAGTCTATTTTCTTATCTTCCCTTACAATGGTTTGCATGTTCCCTTACGATGGTTTGCATGCTTCTTAAGAACAAGAGCTGAATTTTTACCCAAATTCCAAAAATAACAACAGACTTTTAGAAAGTACTTTTTTAGTTTTCAAAGCTTGACCTGGTATTTTACCTGGTAAAAAGTAGATTACTTATAAAGAAGTTAAAAAAATTGAGGTATTTGTAGGCTTCATTTTCAAAAATTAAATGGCTACTAAAGAGAGCCTAAATAATAAATATAGTTGGATTAATCAAGGTATTTCATCAAGACGAAGTAGAGAGTAAAACTATACTGACATGGTTTTCGCGTTATCCAATCCATTAAACGTGGGAGGCAGCATCCCAATTATATTGCAACTCCTCAATATCCTATATATAACAAGAAATTAATTGATAGCTGAATTAAATACAAGAACATCTCAATTTTTCACAGAGGTATTAACTTACAGGGTTTTTCAATTTTTCACAGAGGTATTAACTTACAGGGTTTTTAAGTTCGTCAAAGTATTAACTAGTGGAAATCGCGATGAACCTCCATTCAAGTCACTGATTCTCCTGCATTTTACAACTCAAATATGAATAAATTGGAACCCACCAAACTTTGACTTACAAGACTACAAGGAATATGAAGCAAACTAACAGATCAACTAATAATGTCAAACGTGAAATTAGAGGAGGAATTGGTCCACTCAGCCCACTTGCCTGAATAGATCTGTCACAATGAAATCAGTCAAGTGAATAGACTAGCAACCATGTAAAACTAAGAGTAGCTAGATTAGAGAAAATTTCTCACAGTGTTATAAGCTTTGGCCAATTCTGAATGAAGTTAGGTATTGGTCCTGTGAAGTTATTATCACTAATTCGACTGCATCATTGCAAAGAGAGGGTTTGTTTTATGTATTTATTCATTCATTCCCTTTCTCAAAAATTAAATTTAACAAATTTCAAGAACTTACAGATCCGTCATTGTGGTTATCTTTCCCAGTGAAGATGGGAGCTCCCCAGTAAAGTTGTTTGAGGAAATAAGTCTAAATTACAACAAACAATGGTAAAGGAATGACCCGCAGAAAGCTCTCTTGAATCCCCAAATCATTACAACTAGAGATAACTTAAAACAATTACTTGAAAGAAAATAACAAAACTCAACTATGAAGAGTTGAAGGATCTTACAATCTTGTTAAGCTCTTCAACTTTCCAAGTTCTTGAGGTAGACTTCCAGAAAAATAATTAACTTCAAGGATCCTAAGCAACAAAAACCAGTAGTAGCATTAGTCTTGGGGAAATTTCTAACATACTATACTCAATAAAACCCAAAATGAAATACGTTGGAATAAATGGTATGTGATCGTGTAGAGTTTCATTATTTTATAAATGAGTAATTTTTTTCGCAATTAAACAACTTGTAGAAGATGCATGGCTATTCAAATGGTCATGAATAGCCTTTTTCAAATTGCTTTCTATAACTTTTTTCGCAAAGCACAAATTTCTTGTGAAAAACATGTATTCCTTCTATCAGTTTTTTCAAGTTTAATTTATTTTCACAAAATATAGTTTTTTAGATCTTGTGAATAAAAAAAAAATAGTATATTCAAATAAAATTTTCTTAAGATACAACGTCAAGTCGTGGGACATAGATTTTCTCATGCATACAAGGTTAGATTTTCTCATGCATACAAGGTTACATATTTTCTAATATTTTATGTAATGTTATTATTCATACAAACAGAACATAAACAATAAGGTAACCAGAACTTACAACTCTTTAAGAGTGCCGATGTTTCCAATCTCTTTAGGAATTGGACCCGTCAATTGATTTCCAAGAAGGGAACTGCAAAATAACACATAAACATTAGTCATAATAAGCC
Source organism: Cucumis sativus (assembly GCF_000004075.3). NCBI lineage: Eukaryota > Viridiplantae > Streptophyta > Magnoliopsida > Cucurbitales > Cucurbitaceae > Cucumis > Cucumis sativus. The sequence continues at coordinate 23,242,427 of NC_026658.2, forward strand.
ATATAAATCAGTTTTTGAAGATACTATAGAGAGTTAGGATAGAAAATACAGGTTGACAAGCTTTGTGAGACCCCATTCTGGAGGAATTGATCCACTGAGATAGTTGCGGGAAAGATCACTGAATTAACAGAGAGAATCAACGAGTGATTGATTATGATAATGGGCAATTTCAATAATAATCAATGAATTAATTAAGCAACAAAAATGTAAATTAATTACTTACAGTTCTTCCAAGTAAGTCAGATTCGCTATTTGTGGTGGCAGAGTACCCGGAAGGTTCAGTGATCTTAGACGTCTACAATACCATGAGACAATAAACTATTCTATTAATTTAAACTCAAAATTTTTATAATTAACTTAATTACTTTATAATATTTTTACTGATTTAGTTCTACTTAAAATCACAAATAAAATAATTCATTTTAAGGTAAGTAGCAACAAAAATTATCATACAATACCTTCGAGACAAATAGAGAAAAGAATATAAAAAGATAGAAAATTTTCCCATGTTAATTAATAATAGTCAGATTTTGCAAGCAAATAAGAAAATTTGTTATTTTGAACTATAAACATATAAAAATATACGTTCCTTACCTGAAATAATAATAATAACAACATTTAATAAATATATATATATATATATATATATATATATATATAATATATAATTTTAATTTAGTGAAAAATATAGGCCCCAAATGTAAATCAACAACGTGTAGAAACAATAAATTAAATAATTTTTTTTGACAATATATATATATATAGAATATGAAATAGTTATTAGACAAGCTTAAATAAAATTAGTAATTGTTAGATTTATAGTGCATGCTAAGTTGATAGGATCATTTCACATTTAATATAATCTTTCGCAAAGTGATTTTTTGTACGTTTTATTGAAACTTTTTTTCAAATATAAAATAAAATAGATCAAAATGCTTTAAATATATTTTAAGTGATGTTTTTAAATATAGCAAAATGAATCCAAATATTTATAGAATATAGCAAAATGTTAGATTTATCATGGATAAACACCGATAAGTCTATCATTAATACAATCTAAAAGTTTGCTACCTTTTGTAAATGTTGTTGTATTTTGTCACTAAAATTTTTAACAATTAAGATTTGTTGAATCAATTTGTAACCACGTGAGTTTATCTTTTAAAAAATTGTTAATTTATCATACCATTGTCTAAGGAAAAAAAATAAATTTATTTAAAAGAATTGTGTATTGTTTAAATTAATTTAATTATACGTGTTTAGAGTTCAAATTAATGCAAGTATTAATTTAGGTTTTTAATCATACAACTGAAATAAAGTAAAATGCATCTCGTAGAAATATAACAATTATATTGAAAATATTAGCAAATATAGCAAAGTTATTAATGATAGACTTGTTTTTTAAATTACGAAAGAAAATTAGAGAAATTGTTTGGTAACTCATTTATTTTTTGTTTTTAAAATAGATGGGTTGGATAACGCATTCACCTTTTTCGAAAAACTAAAAAAAAAAAAGAAAAGACTCTTCCACAAATATATTTTGTTTCTGATAAAACAAAACTAGGATGTTTTTGTTTTTAATAAACAAAAAATTGAAATGGTTATCAAATAATACCTTACTTTTTTTCTCGTTTTTTCTTATATCTTAAATATAGGTTTTGTAATTGGTACAATATTTGTTTTTAAATATAACAAATGAATCAAGATAATTAAAAGATACTTAAATTTAAAAATATTATTATATTTATAATTATTTTCAACACTTTTTTCACTAGAAATAGAAAAGATTTACTACTAATCAATTTGCATTTGTTTTTTACTGCTAAATTTAGTTATTTTTTTTCTATTTTTCTTTAGGTAATTGGTTTTATTTTGGGAAAGTTCGTTTTGACATCAAACTTATATCTTTATATATCTAACCTTAGCTCTATGAGTTGTAATAACTCATCCTTTACCTAACAACTTTGGGATTAGTTGTTTCTTTAAACTCTCAAACAATCCAAAATCTTCCCTTTTTTTCTCTTTGTAAATAAAAATTTATACAAATTACAAAACCCATACCACTCCGATTATAATCTCACCCTTTCCATTATAAAATAACAATCTCAATTTTATAACATTGGTAAAAAAGTGAATCTAACTTTTATAATTTAAAATTTAAAAGTGTAATTATAACTCATGCATGCATGTTGTTTTAATTTCTCCAACGTTCTTGTTCTCATAATTGTAATAAAAACAAAACTACATTTAAAAGCGTAAAGTGAAAGGTATTAGGTTTTGAGAAATAACGAAATTAGAACACTAATAATGATAAAAGAGAGAAAAAAAAAAGAGGAAGTTAGTTTAAGAAGAAAGAGTGAACGTACATTTTAGTGACGTGACAAACTTTGCCATTCTGGAAATTGCAGTTACATGTGAGATTATTAGTAAACCCCAATTCCATAGAAGTTGTTACCCAATCGCCGTTCACACCGCCGCATGGATCCGACGTGAAATTCCAATTTGCCTTCCCCAACGTTCTTCCGATCACCCTCAACGCCTCAACTGATCAAATAAAAATATTAAGAAATTTTGTTTTAACCTGAGAATATAAATTAAATTCAACCAACACTCCGCACCGCTTCCTGGACGTACCTTCGTCGGCCGGCAGCCGAGCAGCGGCGTAGGCGAGAGAGAAGAAAAGAAAAACGGCGAGGAATCGAGCCATGAAAATGGCTCGTAGGCGTGAGAGGAATGGCAACGAGGGATATTGATTTTCCAAACGGAGGGGTTCTATTAAGAAGTGATTATGGAAAGGTTTAGCTGTTTTATTAACTTCCTTTTTTTAGTTACAAAACAAAACCAAATTATTTTAAAATTAAGTTAAGAATTGTATATTTTGGTAAACGACAGCTTTTATCTTCACATTACCTTTATGAATTCTGGTATTTAACCATTTTCAATTATGGTTTTTGTGTTATTCACATTTACAAACTAATCTAACCAAACTCTTTCTTGTTTATAAGCTTTTTACTTCTACAATCTTTTCTTCCTTTTTTTTTTTTTGAAATATTAACCCTCTTTTTTTTTTCTTAATCGTCATATAAGTTTGAAAATTTGAAAAATAATAATCTTGAAAAAACTACTTCGATATCATGAACGATGATGGTATGAATTTATCTTTTTTCTCAATTGTTCTAAACAAAAGTGTTCAAATTTTAAAATGATCTTATTTTCCTTCAACGATATAAAAAAATTATATCTTCAGATTTTTCTACTTGTAAAAATATTTATAAATAAGAAACTTTGAAAAATAAAATATAATTTGTGTATATAATATATTTCAATCAGTTTCATGATAAAAGTTGAATAATATATTTGAATTTGATGACATTTTAGGTCAAAATTTTAGAACATTTTAGCTGTTAGTCCGGTCTTTATTATTATTATTTTTTTCATTTACCTAAACAAGTTAACCTGCTCCATATTGAACACGAAACAATTTAGAAGCTTAGGGAAGCAAATGTTTTAGCAACAAAGGAAGTAGTTTGAACATTTGAACTTGTCAACTCAAAATTCATATAAACATAGTAAAACAACTAAGTTCTAAGAATCTGAAAATATACAATATTTGGCAAGGGATTGGCCATTGGGCATGGTATTGCCTACTTCAAAAGGGAAAAAAGCATATGTAGAACAACAAACAAAGGATTAAGCATAAATTAAAGCATGTAATCAGAATCATTCAGGACAAAGTAATGTCAACTCTAGTTCCTATTCTCCAAGTACTTAGAATCCATGTTGATGGGATAGAGATCGCTGGCAGTTGTTGAAGAACCAGTCCATGGTCCATCCATTGTCAAACTTTGTGTCTGGCTCTCGCTCGTCGTTTGCCCTTTCTGGCGATAAATCTGGCTCCACATTGCATTCACATCTTGTTTTGAGATGCTGGGATCTGAAACCACCTCCTTTACAGCAATCTTCCCCTCCAACATGCTCACCACCGATGACATGGCTGGTCTGTCAGCAGAAACGACATTTGTGCATTGGAGGCCAATATTGATCATCGCCATTGCCTCTCTCTTGTTGAAATCAGAACCTAACCGTGAGTCGACAAGCTCTAATAAACTGTCTTTCTCTTTTAAAGTATTAGCCTGACAATACAGGATACAAATGACATCAGTTTGCTAGGGACTAATGCCAGGGTTCATTTACGAGAACAAAAACCATGTTTGAAAGTTTCACAGCTGGAACAGAGAAAATAGATTTATGGAAAGCATTTCTCCCATAGAATAAAGATTAGAATGTAACTGAAATGGCTAGGACAACCTCTAACTCTACAAAAAGATATATATATTTAACACAACAGATAAGCAGTAGCACGAGGAGTAAATATGGCATTAACTCACATGGTCAAGAAGGTAAAAGCAATCATCCTTTGTTCTATAACTTGTGTTGCTCCGACCACTAACTATCTCCAATGCTACAATGCCAAAGCTGTACACATCTGCCTTGTCAGTTAAGTAGCCACGCATGGCGTATTCTGGTGCCATATACCCACTGCAAAATAATGGTGTAAGGGGGTGAATATTTGGATTGTATATTTCTCAAATAAATTCAATTTAAAGATAGTACATTCTCCCGAGATTTTATATGATAACATCTAGCTTACTCAATATTCCCATCATTCAGACTAAAAAAGCCTTCTCTTTATCTGTATTGTAAAAGCATGGGGGAAAATGGATGAAAATTCCACCCAGGATAACTCACAATGTTCCAGCAACCCGAGTGCTAATGTGTGTATTTTCTTCTTCGTCCAGCTTGGCCAAACCAAAGTCAGAAATCTTGGCATCCAGATTTTTATCGAGCAGAACATTGGTAGCTTTGATGTCCCGGTGAACGATCTTAAGTCTTGACTCCTCGTGAAGGTATGCTAAACCTCTGGCTATACCGACACAGATCTTTTGCCTAGTTGGCCAATCCAATTTCAATTGAGATTCTCCAGGTCCTACAATATAACAAATTCGAAGAGATGCTTATTACATCTATTAATGGCATTACCGATATATTTAAAAACTTTTTGAAGATAAATTGTCAGAAGTAGCAAGGAAATATTGTTACCGAATAAGGCTCGAGCAAGGCTATTGTTTTCAAGATACTCATATATTAGCAAAAGTTGATTTCCTTCAATACAACATCCATAAAGCTTCACTAGATGAGGGTGCTGCAATGCAGATATCATGCCTATCTCATTCACAAATTCACGATTTCCTTGCTTTGATTTGGAAGAAAGTTGTTTCACTGCAATTATGGTGCCATCTGCAAGAACACCCTGCAATTCCAAAAGATAAAACTTCAAACCAAAATATAAAATTTATAAAAGAAGAAATTAAATAATGAAATCCAATTGATAGCAACACCTTGAAAACAGGACCAAAACCACCTTCTCCAATCTTATTGGCAGCATCAAAATTATTAGTGGCATCTCTGATTTGTCTTAATGAAAATGAACCTGTTCCAAGATCTAGACCCTTCAACTCTGCGATATAGATAAATTTAAGTGAAAAATAATCAGTTCCCATAATTACTCCCATTACCTCATATGTGCACAATTTTAAATAACTAATTCAACCCAAAAGCTTAAATTGATGAGTAAAGATAAATTTAATTATATATCGAAATATGAACAAAGCCAACAAATAAAAATGAATATTAAATGGGGAAGAAACAACAACACAAAGGCTTGAACACAAGTCCTCCCTAGACCACCTGCTCTGATACCATTTTAAATCACCAATTCAACTCAAAAGCTTAAGCTAATGGGTGAAGGTAAATTTATACATCATAATGCACAAAATCTCCAACGAAGTTACATCCTTTTTAATGACCAAGATTGCCTTATTTAGCACAACCTGAACTGATTTTTCTATCAGCATAATAATGAGAATGTTTTCAATATCAGGACAATATGTGTGATGCATTAACATCCACAACTTTGCCAATGTAGCTAAAGTTAGAACTGAAAGACAGGTTAAAAGAAATACTGTGTTCAATTAATAACACTAAGAATTTCACGACACGTGCTTTGAAATTACCTTGCTCAAGTGTGCTTGGCTTTCTTAGACAGCCTCTCCACCACAGCACTCCAAGAACCAAGAGGATAACAAAGACCACAGCAACCACAATTCCAGCCACTGCACCGGCAGAAATGGCATTTCCACCTTCTGATGGTGGCTCAAAGTCTGTTTGGAGTGAAGAGAAACAATAATCAAATTCGTTGATAAGTTTACTGGAGACTACATGGCTCTAATGATCTTAAATTGAAAAAATAGGTCTACCTACCAGGATCAAGAGAAATGGCAGAAATTAAAGGACCATAAACTCCTCTCACAGGGATTGCATTTGACCCCTTCCCAGCCCAAAATAGGCGGATTTCTACAGTACCATTAATCACAGAAACTGTGAATTTCTTTACAAGAGGTTTGCCAATTCCACCTGCGGCATCTGCAATATTAAAATCCTTCAACTCCAGCTTTCCCTGCAATATTGATACAATCAATAAGTTTGTTGCAAACAGAAGCTAACAATATACATCTAATAAGATAATTATCTGTTAATTTACCTGAACATAGACATCAAATACGCGTCTGCCAAGGCTTCTATATGTTTCATCATTAGTAAATGCTATCTCAGCAAAATGGAGGCTTAATGTGTAGTTTCCAGTACCCAAGCAATGTGCATAATAAGTAAGAGAGATTGGAGAAATGCGTGCCCTGACGTACAATTCAGGATTTGGCATCGAGAGAGCAGATAAATTTCTTGCAATAAAATCATCTGATGTCTGACCATCGTCCATAAAAGTACCAGTGTTGCTAAATCCCCAATTGGTTCTACCTTGAAGAAAAAATGATGATGTTCCAGTTTCTGGGTTTGCATCAAATTTGGTTGTTCCGTTAATGAATTCTTCATTCCCGCCACAGTTGATATGGACAGAGTACCATGCTGCAAGGAAAACACCATATTGGTTATTATTGAAGGAAAAATCAAATCGAATGAACAGAAATGATTAATGTATTCTTGCGGAACTGTTATTAAACATTTCAATGCCACCCTGCTCTCTTCTTCTCCTTCTTTAAACAGAAAACCCACCCCAACCGACACTTGCCATCTCCACCACCCTATTTCTCTTCAATGGATATTGGACAGATCCGAAACAACTGCAGACTCCATAATTCCTTATTACAATTCTACATTATCTTGTATGAATAAATCTAAATTAGCAAATTAATTATTAAATCTCCTACAAGAAAAATTATCCGCTTCAAGGTCAAACACTGTGAGTAATAGATTTAAATAAAGTGCCTAGGACTGGATTGTGCAATGTTGAAACTTAAGGACCAACTTGAAGCAAAATTCAAACTTTAGAGACTTGTAATTTTTCCATTTAACTTCAAGTATTTGCCATTTTCACAATTTCTCCAATCAAAACAAGGAAGAAATCTAGATTTCAACTCACTTTTTTCACAGGCGCCTAAACATGATACTGTTCCACTGCAAAAACAAAAAGAAATTCAGCGGTCATATTTAATATTAGACACTCCAAACAAGTCAACTCAAAGATTAGAGAAAAACTTACGAATTACTGTCCTCTGAAGAGCTTGCAAATAGGTTTCTGCACGGAAAAAGAGAGATTGGATAGGGTATTTCTCACCATTTATAAAAAAAGCTGTATAAGAATAGAAGCATACTTACAAGTTTCGTGGTTGGCAACCAGTGTTCTGACTCTGAGTAAATGTGTTATAAGAGAGATCTCTAAAAAAAGGAACAATGAGATTTATTATTTTCAAGGTAGCAAGAACAAAGATTTTCCCTTCCCAACATCCTAAGAAAACAAAAAAACATTGAAAGTTTAACGAAATCCACAAACTATAAGTCTATACTAACATTTTAAACTGTTAACGTTTTTCTTAAAGAAAATCTTTAAATTTCAATTATTCATTAAAAAGATTCTAAAAAAAACTAACTAATCATCTACAAAAAAAAAATTCCATTTTGTCACTGGAAAGAGATACGATCGAGTAAAGCACTCAAGATCGTTTTACTCCTTTTCCCTTTCCAAGGATTGGCATGATTAGATATTACTTGATTCCTCTCTTTCTGGATATGTTTCCTTTATTTTGAAATGTCTGCTCATCCCTTTTCAGTTTTAGCACCTCACATACCAATTCGCATAAACAGAAAGCATTTGCAAAAGAACTTACATGCTTTTTCCTTGATTTAGCATCCAATTGGGCACTGATCCATTTAGCAAGTTTCCAGTAAGAAATCTAAGCAAGAAAATATCAGATTAGCGGTGCAATTAATCAGAGATTTTGACAATAAGTAATAAGCATGTCATTTTTTTTAACACGAAACAAGACAACAAGGATATTGTCCTGAATATGTTACCTAACAATCCGAGATAAGACACTCAAACATTTTACACAATATCAAATCAATACATACAGAGATCATAGCATAAATAAATAAAAGGATCTATAATAATAACTTTATCAAGTTCAGTAGGTAAACTATACATTTCCCTTTATACAACGCAAATTACACATAACATCCTGCATTTCAATTAGATAAACTTTAGAACAAATGCACAACAAGAAAAAGATACATGTTTATCTATTTCCTGAAAAGCTTAGCAAAGCCACGTTTTTCAAGAGTTCTTATGTTCTACTTGCAGCTTGTGTAAGCTGTGGACATGAGTACCATACAATTCTTAAATACTACTGGTAAACAGCAACTGTATGTTTTACTAGGAATGGACATTCCTATTTCAGGCTCTAGCTCCCTTGAATATCACATAAAACTTGATCCTTTATTTTTGTAAATACCATAAATACTATTGTCGGTTCATATTCTGGCTCTGCTTACACAAGACCAAGTTTAATTCAGGCCATTATTCGTGGTCCTACTGTATATTAGAAGGTTATCATTCAGGTAATTGCCAAGTTAATTTTCTACACCAATTCATAGAAGAGCGAACGAATTTCAGCCATCGATCAAGGTTGGCTTATCCTCCCAGTTATGTAAAGTGACTGCCTATGGTTTAAGTACAGAATTTCAAGTTTCTCATTACAATACTTACATGCTATCAACTTTTTTCAACGCTTCAAAGCTGTGAGGTATTGGTCCAGTAATTTTGTTGAAACTAAAGTCTCTGCAGAAGAAATTGAGCAAAACAATAACGAAAAGGTATTGTCAAAGAAAAGTAAAGAATAAACAAATAAACAACGTTGTCAATAAATTTGTTCCCAGCATGGACAGATTTGGATTTTGGATATGTAAGAATGGCAAATGGAAACTTTTATCAACGCAGGAAAGGAAATTTTTTATTTAACATTTGCTGTAAAGTCATAGTACAAAAACAACATTACTTAATGGAAAGTATGAACTCCTATTATAATTTTGGGTTTATGAGATTCATCTAAGTCAAGTAATTTCTATTTATATTGAAATTCTCTTTGAGTAGAGAAAAGGGCAGTAATTACTTCAGAAGTGTGTAAACTTTACTTCATTCTAGAGTAAGAGTAAAAGTTTAAGCATTCTTGGAGTATAAATGTAAAATACTGTGTTAGATTCATCACTTTTGTTAGTTTGTTACTTTCTAGCTTTAACATAAACCGTGGAATATTCTTTAGAAAAAGAAAAATGCAGACATTTGTCTTGATAAGCCTTTTATAAATTGATTTTCGGCAAAAAGTTAGGAAATGCAATATTTCATAGCAAGAAATTTAGACTATCTCTAAAAATGCATGAGACTGCGATTAATCAAGATATGGCATCTCAACGGAGTAGAAAGTAAAATTTTACTGACAATGTTCTCAAGTCTGAAAACCCAGCAAGAATGTCAGGCAGCATCCCAGTTATACTGCAACTCCTTAATATCCTATAGATAACCAAAAATTATATTGAAGGTTGGGAATAAGTACATGGATGTCTTCAAGTTTTCACAGAGGGATTAACTTACAGGTGTTTCAACTTTGTCAAAGTATTCAGCGGTGGAAGTTGCGATGAACCTCCATTCAAGTCACTGATTCTCCTGCATTTTTCAACTCAAATGTGAATAAATAGAAACACTAAGTACTTATACTTACAAGACAACAAGGAATGTGAAGCAAACTAACAGATCAGTTAATTTTGTCAAAAGTCCAATTTCAGAAGGAATTGGCCCACTCAACCCGCTTGCCTGAATAGCTCTGTCACAATTAAATTAGTTGAATAGGAATTATTAGAATAGAAACCAAGAAAAATATAGATTAGCTAGATTAGAGAAGATTTCTTACATTTTATCAAGATTCGTCCAATTCTGAAGAAACGTAGGTATTGGTCCTGTAAAGTTATTGTCACCAATTCGACTGCAATGTTACAAGGAGAAGCTTTTTAATGAATTCATTCATTCATTTAATCAAAATCATACAAACAAAATTAAGGGTGAAAGAAGCTTTCAAAATCTTACAAATCCGTTAATGTCGTTATCCTAGCCAGTGAAGGTGGTAGCTCCCCAGAAAAGTTGTTGGAGGTAAGAAGTCTGGATTACATTACAACAAACAAACAATAGTGGTTCAGAAAGAAAAAAAACCATCAGAAAGGTCTCCTGAATGCCCAAACCATTACAACTAGAGACAATTCAACGAGGGGTCTTACAATCTTGATAAGTTGGCCAAATTCCCAAGTTCTGGAGGTATATTTCCAGAGAAATGATTCATTTCCAAAACCCTAAGCAATCAAAGCAGTAACATCAGTCTTCTACATACATACACCAACTCATTCAAAACCCAAAATGGGAAACAAACAATTGAGGGTTAAAAGAACTTACAACTCTTGAAGAGTGGTGATGTTTCCAATCGCTTTTGGGATTGGACCTGTCAATCGATTTCCAAGAAGGGAACTGCAATAAAGCCATATGAATCACATTCTGATAAACCCAAAGATCATAGAAATATAGGGATAGGAAATACATTTTGAGAAGCTTGGTTGAACCCCATTCTGGAGGAATTGGACCGCTGAGATAGTTGCGGGTGAGATCACTGAATTAACAGAGAGAACAAACAAGGGATTGGATTATGATAATGGGCCATTTGATTAAGGGTCAAATGAGAAAAGATGATAGAAATTAAGCAAGAAAAAATACGTACAGTTCTTCAAGGAAAGGCAACCTCACAATTTGCGGTGGCAGAGTACCTTGAAGGCTCTGCGCCTTGAGAAGACTGCAATGACATGCATCAAACTCATGAATTCATACATCAATTGATTTTTTAAATTTCCATACCTTTCAAAGTTAAGAAATTTTAAATATAATGTTAAATTATTAGTTTAACTTTTTCAGGTTTGCGTCCATGCACAATCTTTTCAATACAAAACTAAAAATTTAAAGTTTTATAAAATTATCTATTAATTTAAAATTATTAACCAATCAATTCAAAACATTTTCTAATATAACAAAATTTAGCTCCAACTTTTACACTGTATTCATGATAGACCATACCTCTAAAATTTTATCGTCGATAGATTTCTCTATATTTACAATTCTTTTAAAATATTATTATACACTTAACTATTTACCTTAAAAATGCTATTAATAATAATTTACATAAACTTTTTTTAAAAAATTGTTAATCATGTTTTTATTTGTACTAAAAATGAATATCATATCAAATAACATTTAACTAAGTCAAAGTTCTCCTATAGTGTGTGAATTACTGTTCAGCTATGTTTGAAAAGAAATATATATATATATCCCAAGACGTGATAATTGTAAAGGTTTTTTAACTTTTAGTACAATTTGTTTAGGATGACTTTTTAAGTACAATTATTGAATAAATAATGAGTTAGTAACTTAAAGAAACTATACGTTTTTACATTAATAATTATTTCATTACGGAAAAAAGAGGAGGCCATCACGTGGACATACAGTTAACCGAGTCTGCGGTCAAAATAAGAACCGCGGTTAGTGTCTAACCAAGGACACATAGCCACATCACATCAAGTAGGACCAAGAATCCTACATGTCATAGTTGACCAGTCAACTCTTTCTCTATATATATAATTATTAAAACTTCCTATTTTTTATATGTCCAGTTGTCCATTTGCAAACGTGGGACCCTAGTGGTATTTAAAACCCTTGAGTTAGTTGGCAAAACAAACGCGCCAGCCCTTTTTTTTATTTTTTAATTCTTGACTTTTTTTTCTTTTTTAAATTTTTTTTAATTTTAACGTCTTGACATTGATACTTAATTACATCAGACACCAATTTGTATTATATGTATTGTACAAGTACAACTTTGAGAAATAGTAATTTTTGAGAAAATATTTATAATTCATAGTAAATTGCAAAATAAAATTTAAAATTTTACACTAACTAGTAAATATTTTAATTTTATTTTTTCTATATTAAAAAAGATTCTTTTAAAATAATAATAATAATTGAAACGTTGCAACATTTTATTTTTTACAGAAACATGTGCATCATTAAAAAAAACTCAGAGATGTTTGTTTTGTAGTTTTGAATTATAGTTATCCATAGTAAAATAAATAAACAAAATGCCATTCAACCCTTAAATCAAGGAAATCATTCATTAGAGATATTATACTTATTCTTCATATATTAGGCACGGTTTTCAATAAACTGTCTTCATTGTTACTTTGATTGTTTTGAAAACGGGTCCTTTTACAAATAATAAAAAATAAAACAAAGCTAAAAACTTTTCCACATGAAATAGTTCATAAATATTTTGTCCACTTTATATTTTTGACAAATTTTCTTAAAAAAACAAAGCTAAATCTGTACTAAGAGGTTATTTCCTTTTAAGTTTATGGTTCATACAAGTTTTTAAATCAAAGAAAAATCAGCAAAAAAAAAAAAATTATTACTATGCTTTCTTTTAAAAAATGGAATTATCTAAAATATTAAAAGAATAAAATAAAGCCCTTCATATGATAACGATATTAGTTTTGAAATTCTTTTTTTTTTCTGTTCATAAATTTCATGTCGTTGTTCACACATCTACCAAACACTTTTGCAAACTAATTTTATTAGTTTATAAAATATGATAACAATAAATAAATAAATAAATAAATTTATTGGAAAAACAAGTTGATATTAAGAAGTTTAAGTAAATTTGTAATTGAGATGTTCCTAGAACTATGTTGAAACTTTCTATAATAAAAATGGAGTCATTATATTTATTTACTCATAGAAATTATAGAAATATTACATAATTTTAAAATTTTATTCCATCATTATTAGTCCAGTTTTCACTATTAATTAAAGTTTCAAAATATAATTTTGATAACTCGAATTTCAAAATAAAAAATGGAATGATCTAAAAGTATAACTGCAGACACAAACGGAGATTTTTAGGATTGAAAAAACCTTATGATTGATATCTAAAAAGTTGATGGAAAAAAAAAAAGTGAAAATGGAGAGAGAACGTACATGTTAGTGACGTGACAGACGGTATTATTTTGGAAGGTGCAGTCGCAAGTGACATTATTTTCGAAATTAGTATCGAATTTATTCGATTCCGATATCCAACCACTAGCTTCGCCGCCGCATGGATCCTCCCTGAAATTCCAGTCCGTCTTCCCTAATATTTTTCCGATTTCCTCCAACGCATCCACTGAAATAAATTAATCTCAAATCAAAACCGACTTCCCAAGAAACAAAGTTCACATACAGTTTCTTCCAGATCTGAGTCCGTTACGGCCTATATGCGGTGTTACCTTCGTCGGGCGGCAGCCGAGTGGCGGCGGAAGTGAAAGTTATGAAAAAGCAGAGAGATGAGAGGAAAAGAACGGCGAGAAATCGCGCCAACAGCATCGCTCGATCACAACGGTGGGATTTGGATGTGAAGAGTACCGAAGAGGAGAGAGAGGAAACTAAGGGAAAGGATAGATGAAATGAGAATTCAGTTTAATCTCTTTGTTATTGGTCACTGAATTTCAAATTTAAAAACCAAAGAGAGAAAGAGAGAAAGTCAACTTCTACTGATCTCTTCCCAATTCAGTATTTTTATAGCCTTTTAACTTTAACCCTTTGGGTGAATTTTAAGTTATTGTTATAAACAAAAGTATAAATAAAATTAATAAAAAAAACCAAATTTATTCATGGGTTGATGAGTTTTTTTAGCGGACAAGCCTAAGTTAATTAGTTTTCGATCAAATTGCTTATGGTCGGTTTAGTAAAGGTTCAAACGGATCCCACAACCATGGAAGAGTACAAATTGATCGTTGTCGATCGATCGATTTAAGTCTAAACAGCCTTTACAAAAATTTTAAATTGTTGTCGTTTGAAATTTTTTCAACCTAAAACAACCGAACATTTCTTTAATTTTCACTGATCACCTTCGATTTAATTGGTTTAATATGATCGGTCTACTCGATTGTTCGATCTATCATATTCATCATTATTTCTTTTTTTTTTTGTAAATGAAACAACTATTAATGTAATTATATATCTTTTTATAAACATGTGAGACTATTTTAAATAGTCAAAACTTACAAGTGGTATATGATTATGTGTGAATAACTATTTGAGTACCATCTTGGATAGCATCTATTTGCGTAATTTGACACATGGTAAGTTATATTATTTATTTATACAATATGTTAATTAATTTTTAGTGTGATTAACGGGTGGAATGCATAAAGATGTTTGCATTTATTTCTACTCGAAATATGTATATTTTTTTGTTTGTATAAAATATACGCAATAAAACTTGTTTGTTTGAATTGTCTCAACTTCCAAGTAACGTAGGATGTGATTTTCTTACCAATTTTTTTATATCTTCAGCTTTGTAAAGGTAACAAAATCATCTTATAAAAATGATGTAAATTGATTAATATCAAATTAATTGTGCTTATTATTTTTAATGTTCCCCTATTCATCTTCGTTTGCAGATATGAAACTATTTTATAATATTTTCGAATTTTTTTAATGATTAATCTTTGCATTCAAAATATTGGTATTTGTGTATTTCATCACGTGTTTTTAATAATAGAAATTAAAAATGAATATATAATTTTATAATAATGTGTACAATGTATATTATGTGAAAAGTTATTGTAAAAATATAATTTGTTTTATAAAAAACGATTCCAAAGAGGATTTTTGCTCAAAACTCAAATTTCAAATTTTTTGTGATTTTAAATTAAAAACATAAAACCAAAAACTAAATAATGTAAATATAACAATAAAATCTAAAGTGTTTAAAACAATGAAAAAACAATTAAAAATATATGACAAATTTTAAATTCACCCCCACAAAATCTATTATTCAATAATAGATCATAGCTAGCTACTCTTAATTATTATCTTTAAAAATATTACTTATCCAAGATTTTATTTGCTCTTTCAAATCTTTCATAATTTTTTTTTAAAGATTAATACTTAGTTAGAAAAATTAATAAATATATTTACAAAAATCAATTATAATAAATTTTGTTTTACAAACTTTTTTTTATAGGGTAAATAGTTTTTTTTTTTCTCTATTTAAAAAAAAAAAAACTTCTTATTTTTATTACAAACCTATGTTGAAATACAAGACCAATTATGTCAAAAACTTATTTACCCTATACTTTATTGGTAATATCAATTCACATATAATACCAAAAATTATATATATATATATGTGTGTTAAAAAGTTGAGATGTGGAGAATGGATAAAAAATAAAACATTGCACACTACCAAACGACCCGGTTTCAATCAAGTTGATGAAGATGGTTGAACAAATTTGGATGCATGGGTTCAATCACAACGTCGTCGTACTGTGTGTCAATGCAAATTATTACGATTTGCTCCCTGGAAATAGTTGAAATTACGATTTTGGTCTTAAGCTGACATGGATATTTAGAGCTAGTAATTTGGAAGTTTGACTTTATTGACATCTAACTCTTGTAGGGATTTATTAGTTTAAGATATTGTTTTTTAGATAACTCTTATATATTTTTCTAACAAATAAATTTTGGAGTAATAGTAATAAGTTTCCATTTATTGGTTAAATAAAATGAGGTAATTTGATTTTATTTGTTTAATTACGAATCTTTCACCTTTATGGTTTGACTGCAAGACATCAATAATGGTAACTATAACAATAAACGTGACAAATTCATAATCTTCATACTGTTAGAATAACAATATAGTCACAATAATAATTAAGATATTGAGTTCCACATAATAATCAAGCATATTTGGGATGGGTGATCCTTTCTTTCGCAATTGTATCCGTTGATTATGAATTTTCTTATGGGAACTCATATTTTCTTACAGTTATATAATAACATTGGTAAACAAGTGCATCCTTAAATAAAATGAGACCCTCTTGTTTTCGAAATATTTTGTATATTTGATGGCTCTCAAAATTGTATTTTATTATATTTATAATATATATATTGTGCTTATTTGTAGTTTCCTATTATCAATACAGAAAGTAATTAGTGATATATTTCTAGTTATTGAAATTCAACTTTAAAAAGTGGTTGATATATTTAAAGTAGGATTAATTAGCAATTAGCATGTATTAATTTAGCCTGTTTGTGCTATTACTTTAAATGCTTTATTTTCAATAAATTAGTTTATTTCTTCAATGGGTAAAGATGATTTTTTAGATGTCAAAATAAACTTAGTTAAGTAGTAGTAGTTGATATAATTTTTAATTTTTCATCTTAAAAGTCCATAGTTCCTTACCTCATTCCACTATTATCTAAAAAAGTCAAATTTTAAATATTCCTTCTCTCAAAATATGATTATCCGTTAATATTAATTTAATCTTAAATCAATAAATTACTTGAAAACTTTAAAGTAAAAATGAAAGGAAAGAAGTATAAAACATGCAAAGACATGATACTACTATGATGGAAATAGTATAATATATATACATATATATTTATGGTTGTTTAGGATGAGAATTATAGAAGACTATGATAATCAATCCCCCTTGTAGTAAAAATTATTAAACTTTTTTAATTAACTATAATAGACACTTTTTCAAAATCTCTCATTTGCTATAGTTTTACTATTTGACATTTGTCACTTTTTTTATTATTTATTTTTTAAATTAAAATAATTCACACTATAAATGAATACTACTATAATCAAAACTAAAATAATATACATTTCAAACACAAACTATTATAATTAAATATAATAAATTAAGATTATAATAACTCACTTATTATTTCATATCGTTCTTAAAGTTCTAAGACTGATGATTTATTCGACGTAATATTAAAAAAACATACAGTAATTAATTTATTCCATAACTTTATAAAACAACATTTTAGTTCAATTTATAGGCATGGTAGTTTATTCAACCCTAAAATTTCTTAATCAATATTAAATTTTAATTTCTCATGACTTGGTATTCATAAATTACAAATAAAATTGACTATCAATCTACAGATAGTTTAAAAAAAGTTGTACATATTAAAAAACATAGAAACTAAAATGTTAAAAAAGTTTATGTAAATAATAAAAGGGGTGAAGATATTGAAGTAAATTTCCGGACTCTAGCATATGAATTCAAAGAATAGGGACTGTGTTTGACCGTACACGCTCTTTATTGCATAATCCATTTAGTCTTTCAAAAGTATCTTTCTTATCTCAAGGACTTTTTTGTCTTTTCATTTTTGTCTTCTTTCTATTTTATAATATGTATTTTTTCCACAGCCTATTTGCAAGCAAAATTATGAAAATTCATGGAACCCTCCAGGGGAGACCTTTAGTTTTAGAAAACCGTGTTTATTATTATTATTACATACGTATAATTTTGTCACCATTCTAAGAAATGTTTAATTATATATATAGAATATTATATTATTGTTGGAAAGGTATAGTATATATAGGTTTGGTTTAATTATTAGTTAATTTATTAAACATTAATTAAGATATATATAAAATTGAATTATTCTGAATGTTCTACTTTTTGAACGACTTAATCTTCATTATTTGGTCTAAAGGATCTTCTTTTCCTTTTTTGGGTCAGATTTTTGGTGCTAGGAAAATGAGTTAGGTTCAAGTTTTAGGAATTTTTTTCCAAGAGAAGAAAATATAGAATCCTACATTATTTCTCTTTTTTCTTTTTGGTTATCTGTGAAGTTTACCTTTGGGGGTTATCATTATGACTTTATAATTTGCATGGTGGGTACTTAAAAGGGAAAGTGATGAATAGATGTTTAGTTTGTTTTGGTTTTGGGTTTCTATTGATTGTGAGTTGGACAATTTTAGTTCAATTTGGAGGATTCCTCTGTGGGTTGAGAGAAGAATAATGTGATGAGGAATTTAGTGATAATTATATTTCTTTTTCAGATTGTCTTTTTATACACTTCATTGATGGAAAAATTCACATGACTCGTCACTAACGGTGGATTAGTACTATGAAGAGAAAATTTAGGACTTGTAAGACAAAAAAATCACACATTGATGAAATGGTAATTGCAACAAATTATACATTCATCAATGAAAGTCTACGGAGTTGATTGAGAATTTAACTATGTCTGCTCCAATTTTAAATAGAATTTTGATTCATTCTATATATGTTTTAACTTACTGTTGTTGTTAGTTTCATAAGGACGTGGTTATTTATATTATTGTTACTGTGCATATTTAAGAGAATAAGGTCTCTTGGGAAAATGTCTGTATCAAAGAATAAAAGTGAAGTTTATACGATTGTCGATTATGACTTTGAACATAATTATGAACAATTTAACCATTTCAAAATCTAACATGTGTTCAACAACAGGTTTTGCTTTACAAATATATAATTCTAATTAATTCTATCTTTCTTCCATCAACCTTGTATTTTAATCTAAATTGTATTTTGGGTGTGATTTGATCAAATTATTCAAAATATATTACTCTTTCAATGTTGAAAATTGTCCCATTTTAAGATATTGACTAAAAATTAAATTACCCATCACCCGACAGTCTGACACCCTCTAGTTAATCTTTTACCCCAAAAATTGAAGTTTTATTTCTTGTCCCCATTGCTTTAAATATTCCATATTTAGAATTTTATTAAATTAAAATAAAGGACTTTCCAAATAGCTATTTCTTTTTTAAGTATAATTTGTTTATAAATATAACAAACGGTTAATACATTTATTGGTATGTAACAAAATGAAAAAACCATCATTTTTTTAAATATTTCAAATTTGCTATTTTTTCATCGTCTATCTTCTTTTTCTCTTCCGCCATTTTTTTTCTCTTAATCGTCTTTTTTTCTTTTATGCCATTTTTTTTTCTTCCCTACTATTTTTCTTTTATTTTTTTTCAAATTGTTATTTACAATGATGGATTCATAAATTTTACTCAGAGGCACCAGGCACTATATAATAAACACACTAAAAATGTTTAAAAAAATATCTCGACCACTGATGTTCTAATAACATTAACTACATTTATAGCAATAAATAAATACCGACAATTTTCACATGGTAAATATGTGAATTTAAAATTTGCATACAAAAATAAAAGAAAAAAGAAAGAATAATATATTTTTCATGAAAATTTAGATCAACGATTTTATTGCATTTTTTAATTTTTTTTTGTTAGATAACAAATAAAGTTTAAAAAATAAGTTAGGGTTACATATGAGTTTCTTTTCTCTTTTTAAAAAATTATATTCCTTTTAGGAAATGATTAAAATTTAAGAAGACGTTTGATATGTAAGGAAAGAAAATTATTTGATTGATGTTTTGAATAAAATTTATTTAAAACTATTTCGTAAAAGTAATTGTAATAGATGAGATTTGAACTCACAACGAACAATGAATGGATTGTGCAAACACATAACTATCAACTCAAATTATAATTCCCACGCTCTAATTAACAACATCCTTACCTGCATTTCTTACTTTTCTTTTTCTTTTCCCACTTTTCTAAAAGAATAGAAGTGTTTTTGGAATCTTAATTTTATTTTGTAAAAGGGCAGCATGGACTAGTTGATGCAATAAATGCAGCCTCTTGGTCTTGGTCTTTAAATTATTGGAAAAATTAGCTCTTTTTGTTGAATTCTTTTTATTTCTAAACCAAATTATATAAAAATTTGTAGAAAGATAATAGAGATATTAATTAAACTCGGAGGTGTTGTACGGAAAAAATAGTTGAAAAGAAAAAAGGACTAATTTTTACTTTGTTTTGTTGAAAATTCTTAGCCATCTTTACTGTTCCTTGTCAATATCCCTAATCTACCAACTTTTCTTCTTTAAAACTTTTATTTGATTTGATATTTACAAGAATTCTTCAAGGTTACGATAGTACCTCATTTTTCCATCGACTATTTGACATGTTATTAAATCGTTTATAAATTTGTCATGTAAATCATTTTTCAAAAACTTATTAGATAGAAAATGAAAAATAGAGGTGTGTGGGATGGTTTTTTTTTTTCTTTCATACTATCATTTTAGAAACACACTTTCAAAAGAAATAGATATCACAATAAATAAACTCTGTAAACAACAGAATACAATCAAATTGATGTAACATTTGTAAACTTAATTTTAGAAAATTAAAATGTTCAACTATTAAATAGGATCAAAATTGATTTTTTTTTAATGGTGATTTAGGGTTTCTAGTTTAAAATGTATAATTCCCTTTTACTAACAAAATTTAAAATGTGTTATTTTTATATTCCAGTTATTATCTTTTGTTTTGGAAGGATTTTAAACTTGTATGAATATATAGTTAATTAACAATTGATTTTATTTTTAATGTACTTTGAATTAATCAATTACCAGAATGAAAATATGAATGTGAGTGAATATGTTGATTAAAAAAAATTTGAATTAATAAACAAGCACTACTTTATCTTTTTATTTTTATATATGCTCTATTTTTATTGAGATAAAGTGAAAATGTTGATGTGTTGTCGTTGGACCTTGAGATAGAAAATCAAGGTCTTTGTTTAAACAAAATTAATCTCTTTTTCAATTCCATTTGATGTATTTTTCAAGGTGATTTTGAAATTTGAAAAATCAGTTTTGTTATATTAAAAAAATCTTTTTAAAATGCATATGTTAGTAAGAAATTTTGGGTAAGTACATGTCATCACATTAAAATTGTGATGATTATAATTAATTGAATTTTTGTAATAAGTTTTTCCATATCCAACCCAATTCAAGCCTATGATGAAAAATCAAGCCAAACAAGAGTGTTCGAACTCGTCAAAATAATAGGCTCAAGCCCAAGTACAACAGGCAAATTCGTCCAAGCTCAAGCACACCAAACAAAATAGGCTCAAGCCCACTTAAAACTCATGAAAATTCTCTATAATTAGAGACCTTCCAATTCAATTTGAGGATATTTGATTGAAGCACACCAAACAAAATAGGCTCAAGCCCACTTAAAACCCATGAAAATTCTCTATAAATAGAGACCTTCCAATTCAATTTGAGGATATCTGGTTGAAGTAAGAATTGAAGCTCTGAATTCCAACTTTCCTTGGATTTCAGAAGATTGCTAAGTTTTAACTTGTATTTGAGAGAAAGCATACAAAAAATAAATATTAAGAAGTTCTAAGTTTTAACTTGTATTTGAGAGAAATCATAAAAGAAAGTAAATATTAAGAAGTTCTAAGTTTTAATTTGTATTTGAGAGAAAACATAAAAAAAAAAGTAGTATTCACCATATAAATCAATGTACACAGTTTAATTCCACGAATCAAATTTCTCCCAAAATCTCGTGCGAACAACTTATTTAATCACTCAAAAACAGTTTTAACATTTTTCACTGTAATTTTTCATTTTGGATAAACTCAATTTTGAATAATTTAAAAAAAACATGTTATTTCAACTTGAGCAGAAAATTAATATTAGATTATGATCTTTGCACGAGCCTACATATAAAGGAGGTTTAAACGGGTATTCCTCCGCTCATAAAAACATTAAAAAGTAAGAGAATTTGAGAAGAAAGATATACACAAATTTTGGTAAAAGTTAGGCTCTATCATATATGCTAGTGGAATATAATTAAAATTGCATTTAACTATCAGCTTAAAATCTTGAGTTAATTGATAGTTTAATTTAAAATTAAAGATGACCACATCTGGAAATTTGATATTTGTTGATGCACACAAATTTTGATTTTTTGATGGTCATGGTCAATGACTATCAAGTAAATTTTTTTTTGATACAATGTTTATCTTGACGATCATGTAAGTCAAGAAAAGTCCTGTTATTTTGTTGAAGAAATATGAAAAAAGCGGATTCATGATTTTTTTATGGATAAAGTTCCCTTAGTTTTGTTGATAGTCCACATTAAAAAAAACTATTTTTGGATAGACAATAAACATGAAGGATAATATATTAGTTGACTGACAGTGTCTATCAAGTTAATTAGGTTTTCTTGATGGACGAGGTCAATCAACATATGAATTTTCTTTATTTGTTATGGTTATCATCGAAAAAATTAATATTTTTGTTTTAAATTTCTTGATAGGTTTAGGGTTTTTTGATGGACAAACAATTATATGGACAAAAACTTATTTCCCCTACACTTATAGATGAGGAAATTATACCCATTACTTCCAAAATTTTCAATTAACATCAATATCAATTCACATATCCTATTATTATTGTAGAAAATTGAGATGTGGACATGGGGAGTAATTAAGGATGACTAAAAGTAAAAACGTCGTCGCCTATTATGGCACCCTGGAAACGGTCAAAATTTCATTCTATGTTGTAGATGTGAACCTATACCGATGGGGATTGGGATAGGGGAAACTAAAGTGCAAGATTGACTTCTTTCCAATAATAATAAAAAGAATGAGTCGATTTCCTTTTTTTTATTATTTAAAAATTAATTTTGAAAAATGCCATGCACAAAATTTAGATTCTAACTCTTGTGGATAAATGTTTGTTGTGTAACGTTGTAATTTTAGCTCTAAAATGCCACTATAATTAGCATATATTTTCAATATAAGCTAATTTTAAATGAATGCTTCTAAAATTTAACTAAAATATAAAATGTTCATAAAATTTCAAAGTTTCGAGGAGTACTCTTAAACTTTAAAAAAGGAGCTAAAACATACTTTTGTTGTTAGTTTTAGATGAAAATTGTTGAAGTTTTGTTTAACAAATATTCGACAAATTTTAAAAGTTTTTAAAAAATACTTACAACCTAATAAATAATACCCCTCCATGGTTAGTATTTGCATAAAAATGGATAATTTCTTGTGAAAATTTAAAAAGAAAAAAAATGCTCCTATTACTGTTAATTTTCATTTTCTAGAAAAAAAATTAAAATGCTCTAACCATTAATGTGATGAAAAATTTTCAATGGTTAAATTTGATGTAATATACTAAATAAATCAAAGTATACACAATAACCTATTACAATGGTGAATAAATAAAGACCAAAATACTAATAAAGGAAACACAAATATGGAAAACATTAATCAAGAATAAAATCAATAAAACCTAATTTCCTTTAACATCCTCCCTCAAACTCACGGTGGTAGAATAAAGAACAACTTGAGTTTGTGAAGAAAACTTTCGAATCAAATCATGGGATAGAACCAAAAACCCACGAAGAATGAAAACAAGAACTTCTAGACAAACACAACCCCACGAAGAATGGAACCAAGAACTTCTCGGATAGATACATAGATCCTCATTTATAGATCTATAACAAAACTTACAAATAATGAAACAAGGATTTTTGTGCTATAACAAAAATACTCTTTAGATATCTATAACAAAACCTACAAATGGCTAATTTTAAAACAGAACAAAAGACACCAAAAAAACATCTAAGCACACAAAACAAGTAAGCAATGAACCAGATTGATTTTTTTTAATAAATCGAACCAACCAGTTGAACCAAACTAAGTGGGCTTACTAAAGTGAACATTGACCAGACCGACTGTACTAGACCACATTGATTTGGAACATTTTTTATCACACAAACAACTCTCGCTTAAACTTAAGGACAAAATGCAAGATGAACTAGACAGTGGTGTCGAAAGAACTAAACAGATAGAGTTTACACAACAAATAACAGACAATAACACATAATTGAGCAAACCAGAGTAGGCTTATGGATTTGGGTAGGGCGAAGGGAATTTTGGGAGGTGGCAAAAAGTGACTTCAATTCTGATTAACATGTAGCTGAGTGTAATCTCAAGGAGACATGCAATTAGGCCTAATCTCGTTGTACACTAGAAGAAAGAAGAAGACAGACCTACACGTGGATCTACCTCTGTCGATGATTGAACTATTGATGGCTAGTTAAATTGACAGAGACAAAGGTCGAATAAGATTTTGGTGGATAGAGTTCACTAAAATAAAACTTAAAACCTAATACTCTCATACATGTTAAATTTTATATAATATATCAAATAAGATAAATGAATGAAAGTGTACACAATAACCTATCACATTTGACATGAGTGAGAGACCAAAATACTGAGAAAAAGAAAACACACAAATAAAAAAAAAGTATTAAACAAAAATAAATCCAATAAACCCTAATTTGGAAATAAGAAGAATAACAATGTGGGTATAGGTTGGTTAGACACATTTACATTTAGGTAGTGAAATTGAATTTTGAAAAAAAGTAATGGCTTGGGCCAAGATGAAGCCCAATGGGCCTCAAAGTAAGTATCAATTGTGTCAAGTTTAGGTTTAGGCTAAAGTCCAACCTTATAAACACATTTACATGATAATAATAATATGTATAATACAAATTTAGGCTAAGAAAATGAAACCAAAAGTATATGATACGTCAACATTCAGACAAGGGAAGTGTATTTTGGAGGGAAGTGTACGGAAATCTGTAGCATATGCAATCAACTTTGAGTCTTCATCATTGAATATGGTGCTACTAATAAATTGTTTCTTACATACATATATATATATATATATAGATAGCCGCCTTGTCCCACTCAACAATAAACTAATACAAAAAAGTTTGACGTGAATTAGAAGTAAGTTCTTTATAAAATCTTTTGTTTCTAATAATATTATGACTTTTCAATGTAGAATCTTCAAGTGGCCAAGATTGAATGGCAGTACTTACTTTTAGCCCAACTCCATGCACAAATTGATTGCATAATTTGTGTCATTTTCAACCTTATTCTTGCCTCATATAGTGGAAGAAAATTACAAGGAAATACACCAAATAAATCCCTCTCTTTAAAGCAATTTTCAATTATGTCCTTTTTCTTTTTTTTTTTCTTTTTACTTTCTAAATGTTTTCAATTTAATAAAATATTATTCAAATTACTAATTTTTTACTGTATTTATAATTATTTTAGTTTGTATTTGAAAATAGTTTTTTTTCTTTTTTTTTAAGGTTTGAAAAATTATGATATAAATTTGATATATTTTTCTCTGCGAGTAAAAGCAAAGAAAAAAAAAAAAAGTAAGAAAAAGAAATAAAAAGTTAATAAGTAGCGTCTGGCGGCGGCTGTGGCCTTTCCACCCCCATATATTTCCGACAATATTTTGTGTGTCCATTTTTGACATTAAAATCAATATCATAGTTTGAATTCAATCGACGTTCTCATTCTTCTTTCTTTGTCTTTAAAGTTTGAACAAAGATTTCCTAAACCCATTTCCCCATCATCTTCTCTGTTTCTTAATACTCTTCTTTCTTTCTTTGTTTGGTTGATGCTCTGTTTTTCTGTCTTGGTTTCATGGTTGGAACTTGGGACATGGATTTTTCTATTTGGAATTTTTTGAGAAATGTTCGTGTTCTTGTTTTGGGAGTTCTTGTTTTGAACTGCTTTTTCAGATTTGGATCCGATGCACAACCTTTACCTGAACAAGAAGGTACCCTCTTTTTATTTGGTCTTTTTTGTTCTTTCGATTTGAAATTTGGATCAGTGATTGCTCTGTTCATGTTTTACTACTGGGAAAAATAGGAAAAGCGTATAAGGAAAGAAAAAGCCAAAATGGAATTGCTCTGTTTTTTCCTTTCCTTTGTAATTTGATTTTTTGTTCTCAAATGCTGTGTTTTTCCTTCTTTCTGTTTGGCTGCCGAGAAACCGAAAAAGAAAAATATCTCTGTTTTTAACCTTTCCAAAGTTTCTATTTGATCTGGATTGATTGTCAAACACTACACAACTAAACATTCTAATTCATACTATATTATATGGGTGGTATTTTAATCCAGGGGCCGTGTTAGATTTCTTTCTTTAAAAAGTTTGGTTTATGTTGATTAATGAATTTCCAAGGAGTGTTTAGGGCAAAGATAGTTATATAGTTTATATATGGAGGATAAATTATTTTAGTTTGAGTTATAATAGTATGTGTTTGGTTTAAAGAAGAGAAATAACGTTGAATGTCAAATAGTAAAAATGGTTTTAAAACCATGTTTATTGTAATTAATTGAAGACTTTCAAATAATATTTAGTCTTTAGAATATCTTTAGAATATCTTTGGGGAAATGACTCCTAAAAGTTTATTTTAATAGTAGAGTTTTTTTAAAAAAGATTTAAAAAAAATGTTTGTAGCAATAGTCCTTTTAACCTAATATCCACTTGGTATTGGGTGCCTACTCCAAACTTTTACTGATGAAAAGGAATTAATGACAATTATTGACTATGATATAAACTTGGAAGAGTAGTAGTTCAATTTTGTTTCCCTTTCTCATTTTTCTAATATTATATAGATTTGGTCCCACATGTGGACCTATGAGTTAAAAAACTTCAATGTTGACAAGCCATTCAAAATTCAATCAATCTTGTTGTCACCATCTTATTCTAATATTCAATTTTGAACATGTCTCATATTTCTTTAAAGTATATATATGTTTGATATTTCTATTGTATTTTCCTACATTCAATATTGATACCTAAAAATTAGGTGCATTGATACTTCTTTATATTGTGAAAAGAATCCATGAAACGTAAATAGGATGCATAATATATGTTTGTAATTTTTAAATGAAAAGATATTGAAAATATTTTTAAATATAGCAAAATGAAGAGAAAAAATTAAAACAATTTTCCAATATTTTATCATTTTACTACATTTGGAAATACGTCGGTCATTTTGCTAGATATGAAAATAGGCCTTTTATTATCTCGTTTTACAAGGACATGGCTTTTAGTTTTTGAAAGTTTATATATGTTTGTTTTCTCACGATTTCTTTATTATGATTTTCATCGTCTTGATAGCGTAAACAATTTGGTTACACTTTTTTATTGGGAACTTTTTAATAAACAGTATAATATATCTTTATTATAAAAATAGGCCAAGTTGGTATCCTTAAGGAAAAAGAAAAAAAGGGTTAGCAATTTTCTAGTCATTTCAATCTCAAGTCTTCAATTTGATGAAGTGAGTAACCCTTAAGAAGAGATTTTCAAATGATATTATGAACAAATTAGAACAAACATCAAAACTTGAATACTGATGGAATGATTTGAATGTGACAGTGAGAGCTCTTCAAGCAATATCTACACAACTAAGGAACTTAAACTGGAATGTTAACCAAAATTCTTGCATTGGTGATGGGTTTTTCAATAGAGCTTTCCTTGGTACTGATATTATCAGAGAGGTTAATTGCACTTGCACCACCACTGTTTGCAGAGTCACTAGCATGTAAGATTCCTTCTCCCTTCCTTTTCTATATTTAACCTAATTTTTAGCGTTTCTGATAAAATATTAGAAACACAGTAGTTCAAATTCAAGAAAGTGATGAGCTCCCTGTAGGAAGAAACTTATGTGTTTGGTTCCAAATCGTTTCAGTTAGAAACATTTTGGTGGGGATGTTTGGTTTTTATAGTCCGTAGTTATTATAGTCTGTTTTTGGGATGAAATCTATTTTAATGTGAATAAGAAATAAGAAACATTCTAACAACGAGGAATCTGTAAAAAGAAGTTTTAACCTTTTTTTTCTGACAACATGTGGGGTTGGAAAATCAAACTTGTACATTTAAGGTTGATACTACTAGCACTGTGCATTTTGGCATATGTTAACTCTAGTTGCATGTGTGTGGTATAAGCGTTTGAGATTTTTCTTTTTATAATTAGGGGTCGAGAAGAGAATTACGTGTGATTGTGATGCTTTCAAATCAAATGAATTCAACAGTCTTTATTTGATAAAGACATGTTTGTTTTCATATACTGTATTTGTTACCAATCATATATTAAAAAACAAAGCGAGAAGTTGAGAACGTTATAAACAACTCTTGTTTTCTCTACTAAGTTTGAATCCATTGTTATCAAATTTCCGACTTCAAATCACTAACCAAACACACCCTAATATTTGACAGCCGGCTTAAGGGTCTGAATCTAACTGGAACTCTGCCAGCAGCATTTGCAAATCTGACTCAGCTCCAAAAAATGTAAGCTTTATATATGATCATTCTTTGTAACGTTATCTACACATTTGAGTTTGATTCAAAATGCCATTGTTTTTCTTGTTCATTTCAATGCTAATCAAACAGAGATCTTACTCGAAACTTAATTTCTGGATCAATCCCTAAAGAGTTTGCTCAAATTCCTCTTGTTGATCTGTAAGTTGTTTTTTTCTTTCTGTTTTTCATATTTATTTAAAGAGTTTTATGAAGTTTTTCAATCCTGATTTTGAATCTGTTATGTTTAGGTCCATGTTGGGAAATCGTCTTAGTGGCCCTATTCCTCAAGAAATTGGTGACATTGCTACACTTGAGCATCTGTAAGTAGTTAACCAATGTTTTAGATGAAATCTGGTCAAGATTTTGTTTTTTTGGACTTTGATGATGAATGAAATGATTCCCTTCGCAGGGTTTTGGAAGACAATCTCCTTACAGGGAATCTTCCCGAGAGCCTCGGGCGACTGAGCCGCTTGCAAAGATTGTAAGATTTAATAAACTACTTCCTCCTCCTAAATGATTTAAAGTGAGTTTGAAATGACTTCTAACAGTCGAGTTTTTATATATAACATAAGCTCTCATTATGTTCAAAACTCATGTCAAACTCACATTAGACCTCGAGCAATTAATGAATGGATACGATATGACGACTAAATCCGTTTTCGTTATCAACAGACTTCTTTCTGTAAACAATTTCAATGGAACAATTCCAAGATCTTATGGAAACTTGAAGAACTTGACTGATTTGTAAGTTATACTAACACCCATCTTACAACATTTCATTTTATTTCTTTAAATTTTCTAAAATTTCTTATTCATACACGTTCTTGCAGTCGGATAGATGGAAATGATGTATCAGGAAGGCTTCCTGAATTTATTGGCAATTGGACTAAACTTGAGAGATTGTAAGTATATAAATATATAATATAGTATATATCTTAAATTTTGACTAAAATCTATATTTGGTAATATAAATATAATTGTTTGTTGATATTGCAGGGATCTTCAAGGGACTTCAATGGAGACCCCTATTCCTAGAGGCATATCTGACTTGAAAAACTTAACCGAATTGTGAGGATTAATTGAAGTCACTAACTACTTTACATCATTGTTGTTACTTAATTTACTGATGTGAAAGATTAATGTTTCTTCTTCTTCAGGAGGATAACTGATTTGAAGGGACTCCCAACAAGTTTTCCCAATTTGACTCAATTGACATCTTTAAAAGAACTGTATGCAAAAATTCTAAATATGTTATTGATTATCATATTAGATTGATTGGTTTTAACTTCTTTGTTAATTTTATCTTTATTTATTTCTTGTTGCTTAGGGTTCTAAGAAATTGCTTAATCCGGGATCGGATTCCTGAATACATTGGACTGTTTAGTGGTTTAAAAACTTTGTAAGTTGGTGACATTCATTCTCATTCTTCATTTTATGATCAGTTTTTTCTTTTTAACGAGTTGATATCATATGCTAATGTAACTTTTCCTTTTGTTAGAGATCTAAGCTTCAACGAGTTGAGTGGTCCAATTCCAGATACATTTCAGAATCTAGAGAGAGTTACTCAGTTCTTGTAAGTTAATATTCATTTTTTATTACAATTTTCAACCTTTATTTTTTCGGGTTAAATTATAAGTTTAGTCTCTTAGCTTGGAGGCTCATGTTTAGCCGGTTTTTGAACTTCAAAAGGTATTAATATGTCTCTAAACTTCCCTAATACACACTTAACATTGTTTTTGTATGTAAAAGACCCCAACGGATAATTTTTTAGATACAATATTGAAAGTTCGCTGATGTATTCAACACTTTTCATAGTTCAATGCTGAAAGTCAAAAACCATTTAGATTACTCAAGTTTTTTCTGCTTTTGTTATAGTTAGAATGCCTTGAATATGATATTTGGTGCTTTGAACAACCAAGTAACCTAACCGTGTCTTAGCTAAGTTGTATTTATATTTGTCATATTTACTTTTCTTACGATTTTGACCTAATGCTTTAAGTGTGTTATATAAGTTCTCTAATCTTAAAGGTACATCTTATTTGTAATATGAATTATTATCAAGTAAATTGTTTTATCTCTGTTTGTGGAATAGCTAATAGTTAACACGGTTATGCTTTTTTGCTTTTTTTTATTTCTTGATTTCATAGCCATTGTTTTTCTCATGATATGGTTTGTGAAAGTGAAATGGTTTCTTGTGTAGGTTTTTGACCAACAACTCATTAAGTGGCCAAGTACCAAGCTGGATCTTGAACAGTGAAAGGAGCATGTTAGTATAAACTCATGATTCTCTATGCACTAATAAAGTTCAATACTAACTTTTGGTTAAAAAGGAAATTCTTTCTTCAACTAATGTATAATTATGAATGTTTATGTTGATGTGTCTGCTTCTAATGATGATATTATAAAAATCTCCATTGCAGAGATTTATCTTACAACAATTTTACAGGGTCCCCTGTTTCAAGTTGTCAACAATCTGATGTGTAAGCCATTCATTTTGAATTAACAATTTCTATGATCAATAGTCCACTTCTCTGATATATTTATATATCTTTGTGTTTTACAGGAACTTGGTTTCAAGTTATTCAACTACAATGAATGAAACGTAAGAACATTTACTTTAGTTTAAGTAACACGAATTGTTCAACATTTCTTGTGTCATAATTGACAACTAATTTCTAAGATATCTTATTTTCAGTGTTTCTTGGTGCTTGAGAAAGGATCTCCCTTGCGCAAGAGAAAACCGATGTAAGCAAACACAAATGTGATTTTTACTTATTTTTGGAACAATATTGTTTATGGATGGTTAAGAAGCATGGATACTGATATGACATGATGAAGACATAGAGACATGTTATATTTTTAGAATCTAGGACACGGACACATAAGGACACGTTTATTAAAATATAGATTTTTAAAAATATGTATCATTTTATACCAGAAGAAAATTCAAAGTCAATTAGTTTATGCATTTATGTGCTTGAAAGCTTAGTTTGATGTGTCTATTTAGTGTACTAAGTGTTTGATGCATGTAACAATTAATGATGGACAAATTGATAAAACTAAAATATAATGGGCTTCTTAGACGAGTAGTTTGGGATGTCAGAAAAGCAAGAGAATTAACCTCAATTTGTTCTATAGTTTGTACAATTGTGTCTTTGAGTTCTAAGATTATTATTCTCCATTAAACTTTTTAAGACTTTGAAAATAGGCAAATGTATGTTCTAGAGATGTGATTCACGTCTTTGTTAAACAAAGTTTTAAATAAATTACCGATCAAATAAAACTAAATATTTTATGGTTGAGTTAGGTTCTCTATTTAGTAAAAGGGTTGTTAGGGTTGAAGAAATCTATATTTAGAACAATTGAGTTGGGTCTAAAAATACTTGTATCTAATCCTGATTGAACTATATGTCTGATACATGGTTTTAATAACTTTTGTAGTTCATTCCTTGTTCATAAATTGTGGAGGACAAAGGATGGAGGTTGATGGTAATGATTATGAAGAGGATGTAACTCCAGGTGGAAAATCCAATTTCCTTTCTTTCTCTGACAGATGGGCTTATAGCAGTACTGGTGTTTTCTTGGGAGATGAGAATGCTAATTACAGAGCAACAAGTACCAATTCATCAATCCCGAACATCTACCAAACCGCTCGACTCGCACCTCTTTCGCTCAAGTACTATGGACTTTGCTTAAGAAGAGGAAGTTACAATGTGAAGCTTCACTTTGCTGAAATAATGTATACATCTGATCAAACATTTAGCAGCTTGGGAGAGCGCATATTTGATATCTCAATTCAAGTGAGTGAAACATGGCAGATATAGCAATCAAGCACGGATAGATTTTGTTATACTTGCAATTCTTTAAAAATGTCGCTGTACACTAATCTTCTATTCACTCCATAGGGAAAATTGGTTCAAAAGGATTTTAACATAATGGAGAAAGCTGGTGGTGTTGGGAAAACCTTTATTCTAGAAGAGTCTAATATTTTGGTAAATGGAAGTACTCTTGAGATTCATTTATATTGGGCTGGGAAAGGAACTACTGCTATTCCAGACAGAGGGGTGTATGGACCTTTGATATCTGGCATTACAGTCACACCAAGTAAAAAAATTTCTTTTTTTTTTTGTTCTGGTAGTTTCTAAAACTTTCTTGTACTGAGCTTCTATTAGTTCTCAACTGTTGCTATCCTCTTTTGCTGTTGTAGACTTTGATGTGGAGCCTGGAACGCTATCAGCTGGAGCTATTGCTGGGATTGTTGTTGGTAGTTTTGTGTTTGTTGTGTTGGTTTTGGCTGTTCTTAGATGGAAAGGTTATTTGGGTGGAAAGGAGACTGAAGACAGTGGTAAGATTTCTGAAGTAATTAATTTGTTTGTTGTGATTTGTGAAGTATAAAATGTAGCTCTATCTGTTTTGTGATCGTAAAGCACTTTTCTATGAAGCAAATGATAGCACTAGTCCTTCTAAAATCAATAGCATTTTGTCGAAATACATTCTTTCGAGGACACAGTTCTAATGATTCTGTAGATATGTTGGCTGAAGATGACACCTCTCCCTAATTGCCCCCTTAGGTCTACTACTACGTCTTTAAACTTTTTAGTGTTATGGCTAATACATTGTTAATGTTTTTGAACTTTTAATTTTTTGTCCAATAGGTTTATGATTTGTTTTGACTATATTTGCTAGACACGGTATTGATAGTTAGAGGATTTACTAGATAGATCTTAAAGATTAAAACCCATTTAAACACGATCCTTTTAAGAGACCCGTTTAATTTAACCTAAGAAATAATATGAACCGATGGAAACTAGGAGGGAGGACTAAAGATGATTCAAATTCAAGTTCTTCATACATGTTTCCACTTTGTTTTTACATCTTCAAAGGCAAACTGAATTAGTGTACCCATGAGTAACTTACAAGTTCCTTCTATAAAATTGCATTCACTTTTTCTTATTGCAGAGTTGAAGGCCCTAGATTTACAGACAGGTTATTTCAGTTTGAGACAAATCAAAACAGCCACTAACAACTTTGACCAGACGTATAAGATAGGCGAGGGAGGTTTTGGTCCTGTCTACAAGGTAAGCTAGGAAAAGTTATCATATTATCTGTTTGCTGCCATCATTATAATCCAACAAAAAATCACTTGTTAAGAACATAGCTTGATCTCAAACATAAACCAAACATATCTGGCAGGGTGTACTTTCGGATGGTACTTCGATTGCAGTAAAGCAACTATCCGCTAAATCAAGACAGGGAAACCGTGAATTCGTCACTGAGATCGGCATGATATCTGCATTACAACATCCAAATCTTGTTAAGCTTTATGGTTGTTGTATAGAAGGAAACCAGTTATTGCTTGTTTATGAGTATCTAGAGAATAATAGTCTTGCTCGTGCTCTTTTTGGTAAGTGTTTTAGATATATTTGTCATTGTAGCTTGTTTTGTTTCATGATAATGAGGTTATTGGTTATAAATGTTTCATGGTTTTCATTTTAAGGCGCCAAGGAGCACCAACTACACTTGGATTGGGTGATACGGATGAAGATATGCTTGGGAATAGCTAAGGGATTGGCTTACCTTCATGAAGAATCTGTCTTGAAAATTGTTCATAGAGATATTAAAGCTACCAATGTGTTACTTGATAAAAATTTGAACGCCAAGATTTCTGACTTTGGATTGGCTAGACTTGATGAAGAGGAGAACACTCATATCAGCACAAGAATTGCTGGCACAATGTATGTTGTTTTATCTGTCTCCCCAATTTCAATTTTCTTAGGAATATTTCTTTTATGATATAGTGCAATTATTTGATTTCCTTTTAGAGGTTACATGGCTCCTGAGTACGCAATGCGAGGCTACTTAACTGATAAAGCAGATGTTTATAGCTTCGGAGTGGTGGCTTTGGAGATTGTTAGTGGAAAAAGTAACACAAACTACCGACCAAAAGAAGAATTTGTTTATCTTCTCGACTGGGTAATTAACGATGACCTTTTCAATCGTTCCTTCGAGGCTTTTTTGCACAATTTTATTGATATTTTGTGAGTGTCTTACAATTTTATTTTGTTCTACTTGGTTGAAGGCCTATGTTCTACAAGAGCAAGGAAACCTTCTCGAACTTGTTGATCCGAATCTCGACTCAAATTACCCGAAAGAAGAGGTGATGCGGATGATTAATATAGCTCTGTTATGCACAAATCCATCACCAACTCTTAGGCCATCAATGTCTTCAGTGGTTAGTATGCTTGAAGGCAAAATTGCAGTCCAAGCGCCTATCATAAAGCGAGACACAGTCGATCAAGAAGCGCGGTTCAAAGCATTCGAAAGGCTGTCACACGATAGCATAACAAGCATTTCAACATCATCACAAGGGATTCCAATGCAAAAAAGTATGTTGCTTGATGGACCATGGGCTGATTCCACTACTTCTTCTACTCAAAACAAGGATGAAACTGAACGTTATTCTTCAACCAGAAACCTCCTTTAAGATCTACAAACTTAATCAAAGCTAATAGCAGTTTGTTTGTTTCTTGTATCTTTTTCAACTTCCATTCATATTCTTTTGTAGAGTGTTTGTTTTGTATGCTAAATCATTTGAAGATGCGGCTCAAGAAAATATAACACTTAATATATATATAGAGAAGTTATTTATTTGAAGTACATTTGTAATTATTCTATAGTATAAGGACCCATCTCAAAATTAAGGATCTTTTTTAGAAATAATGTAAAATTTGAAACATGTGTGAATAATAAGTTGTTGCAAAATTATTTTTAAAAATAGGTGACTTGAGGTGAATTAATTTAATAAATAAATATATTTTTAGAATTTGAATGTTTAATATATATATTATTATATGTGGGTATATATATAAATAATGAGAAAAAATGAAATGTGTGGGATCCACGTATATAAATAATGAGAAAATAAAAAATGTGAGACCCAGTATAGTATATATATAAAAATAAGAAAAAATA
This sequence comes from Cucumis sativus, assembly GCF_000004075.3. Classification (NCBI taxonomy): domain Eukaryota; kingdom Viridiplantae; phylum Streptophyta; class Magnoliopsida; order Cucurbitales; family Cucurbitaceae; genus Cucumis; species Cucumis sativus. The sequence continues at coordinate 23,277,731 of NC_026658.2, forward strand.
GAAGAGGTGGAGTCCACTTCATGGAAGTCGTGTACACCTCAAGTCACCTATTTTTTAAAATTGTTTTGCAACAACCTATTTTTGACATATGTTTCAAATTTTACATTATTTCTAAAAAAGATCCTCATACTTAATATGATATCTAATAAATGCAAATCTTAATCATGATCCACTTTTTTATTTTTTATTTTTAATATATTATTAAAAATAAAGATGAGTAAATTGATCATTTAGGATCTATATTTGTGTAAAATATTAGTCAATTTATGACATTCTTCCAAATTTTGAAAAATTTGGATCAATATTGTAATATAGTATACAATTTTAAGTCATTTTAGGTAAAGACCCTTATATTTATAAAAAATTACCATTAATTTATTGATGAATTTTTATTTGACAGAATTTACATGGATTTATTTAATTTTTAAAATTTTAAATATACAAATATAACTCGATTTATTTTTAGAGGCATTTTCAAATATATATATATAAAAAAAAGAAACTATTTACTGATAAAATCTATCAACTTTTCCTAGGCTATTTAAGTTTTCCTATATCTTATCAATAATTTCAATTTTTTTACTCACGAAAAATTCTTATTTTTATTTAAATTATAGATAAACCTTAATTTCAAAATTTTATCTAAACTAACAAGAGAAAAAAAATATTAAAAAAATTTGTGAACCCTTGAAAGGAAATGACAATATTCTCCACTTATAAAAACTTTTAAAAAGTAATTATATTTTAATTAATGTGGATTTTCAAAAATAGAAAAATAATAAAATTATTTAAAAAAATATAACTATATTTATCCAAAATATGTATAAGAATATATATTATAAATAGTTTCTTTTTTCTTTTTTGCTATCTATATAAATTCTCCTTAATTTTAATAAATTAAATAATAATTGGAGAGAATTTGATTACTCTACCATTCTAAAAAATTTAAAAGGTATTTGATATATTTAATTACTTGTCATATGACAAAAAAAGGTGCTATGAGTTGTTTGTCATATGATGTAATTTTTAAATTAAAATACATTTTTTTAAACTTGTTACAAATCAAACAAGGTTTGGAATCTCTTGTCCACATGTACATTCAGATGTCAGTTGAGCTAAGCTCATGTTGGCCAGTTTCTACAAGTTCTACAAATTTTAAAAACCATAAATTACAAACTTTCAATTCAACTCCTTAAAGTTAAACACAATAACTAATTTAATTTTGATAAAATCACTTATTTCAATATAATTATAATTATAATAGTTGACTTTTAAAAAATTAATATTGTATTATTGATGAATATGAAGTAATAATTGAAAAAATAGTAAATATTTAAGAATGTTATTGATGAATATCGTATTTTATGAGCCCGTTAACGAGGGTCAATGATATGAAACCCTTGAGCATTAGATCTTAGAACCATGTTAATCAACAAGACTGAAAGAACACAACCCCACCAGCAGCAAAATCGATTTGATTTCAACCCCTAAGATATGCTAGATATATATTGCTTAGATGATCTAAGAAACCAAAGATCAGACAAAGTTAGAAACTCTCATAAACCCTCGATCTTCAAAGAACTTCACAAGTAAGACATATCAATCCTCACTTGAATTCTCCAAATATTTGTGCATTCTATCACAAGAACACATAAGAACAAAATTCTACATTCTAGGAATTTTCATATTTCATTCATCCCAAATTCTTCTTTTTAATTGTAGCTATTACAAACCTATTTATACTAATTAAAAGATTAAATGAAAGGTCATAACATTTAATTTTATGCTCTTTCAACTACCGTAATAAATGAAACACAAATACATAATTCCTTTTAATTTTATGACTTTTGGGATGTCCAAGTAACTCTTCAACTTCCAAGCATGACATGTTTTCAACTTTTTCACTTGATTCAATTCTGATTCTTGATTCATATAATTAATTTTGTGCCTTGTGAAAAATAGTTTTTTCTAATGAACAATGCCCATTAAAATATCATTTTTCTTGATGGGCATTGCCCATGATTTTATCATAAACCTAAAATTATAAATTTTTTTCTTGATTGACAATGTCTATCAAGATATCATTTTTCTTGATAGATCATGTCCATAATTTTTTTTTTGTCTTTGTCCATCAACAAACCCTATACCCATCATCAAGAAATCCAAAACAAATATATTAATTTTTTCGATGAAGAACATTGCAAATCAAGAAAATTCATCCCTTGATGGGTCTCGTTCATAAAAAAAACCTAATTAAGCATTGTCAGTCAACTAATATATTATCTTTGATGTTTATTGTCCATCGAAAAATAGTTTTCTTGACGTTTGTGGACCATCAACAAAACTAAGAAAACCTTGCCCATCAATAAAATCAAGAATCCACATTTTTAAACGTTTTTTTTTTCCGTATTTTTTAACAAAATAAGGAAACTTTTCTTGACGTACATGATCGTCAAGATAAACACTATTTTCTTGATGGTCCTTTCTCATGACCATCAAACAATCAAAATTTGCATTAGACCAAATTTGTAGTAGTGGCTTCAATCAATAGTTGATATATATCCATCGATCGTGTAAGTAATAGACAACAATTTGGAGACTATATATACACTTGTAAACTACCAAAACTCATGTTTCTTAAGATCTAACACCCAATCCCTATTTAATTTATCTAAACAGAGAATGACATTTTACGAAAATTTGATACTGCTGGTCTAACAAGGATAAAAAGTGGATTATTATAATCTTAGGTTAGTTTGATTTAGAATAGTTTATGTTTGGAGTGAGATTATTTTAGTTTGAGTTATAATAGTGTATATTTAATGTGTATGCTATTGTAATTTTTGATAAGGGAATTGTAAACGACACTATAGCAAAAAATAAAAAATAAAAAATAAAAAATGTCAAATAATAAAAACAATAGCAAATTAAGAGTTTTGAAATAATATTTACGGTAGCTAATTGAATACTATTAAATAATATTTACCGTAGAAAGATGTGGTTATAATAGTCTTGAATATTATTTACCTCAAATGACCACTTACCAAGTGAAATCAAGTAAAGTAAGAAGGATGAGTGGTGCGGGCTCACTTACACTAAGTGAGTTAAAAGTGACAAATACGATAAAAAGGGCCAGGGCCAGGGCCGATAGACATTACACAACATTAATGTGTTAGGTGAGAATTTAAGGCCAATTATATATATGTCATAGGGCTTAACTCTTTTTTCTTTTAAAGTCAATAATTTACATTTTGAGGTCACCAACAAGACTCATGCTGAGGTCGCCAAAATCAAAATACTTGGAAGACAATTTGTGCACTTACAACTTAAACAACACATCAACTAAAGATATTCTTCCCTGAACCATGGTTTTCCATATATTATAGCATGTAAATCCTATTCTAAAAATTAGAAGTTTAATTTAGGGATTTTCATGTTAGGACCAAATTATAATATTAAATCCTATAAATATGATGTTAATTGGAAATTGGAAATTGGAAAATGTGGCAATATAAAAGGTGGATGAAGGCCCAATTTTGGTCCCAAATTCATACTTGAAAACAACTAAAACCCAATAGTGTTTTCTTCTAAATCATATCACATTTATTGTCCAACAACAACTATGCTTTTTGAACTGTCAAGATAGACTTTTTCTGGGTCTTTAAAGTATTATCATATTCTTTTCTTTTCTTTTTTTCTTGATAAGGATTCTCTTTCCCTCTATACTGATCTTCCTTTCATTTGTCTTTATTTTAAGTTTTAGGACTTTCGAGACATGGACTTTCCTAAGAAATGTGTTCGTGTTCTTTCTGTATTGCTGCTTTTCATCTGCTTCTTGGACTTTGGATCCTATGCCCATCCTTTACCCGAACAGGAAGGTATGTTAAATATATAATACGTTTTTAGTATCCAACTTCAAGGTTTTTTTTTTATTATCAGTATTATTTTATAATTTGGTTTTCATTTTTAAGGTTTACTTTTACCAAAATGTGAAAATTAGTTGAGAAAATTGACAGACTCATTATGAAAGTTATGTGTTTTTTTTGTTGAGTATTACTTTCAAAGTGTTTTATAGTTTCATTTGATGACATAAAAGAGGTATTAGGCTAAAAAAAGACATCCTTTTGTATAATACTTTCTAATTTTTTAGGTAGGTACTACGATTTATGATATCAAAACTAAATAAGTAGGCCGCCCTATCAATCAAGAGATTTGAGATTCAAATCTCACATCTCATATATTATTGAATTGATTAAACAAAATAATTAAGGAAGAAAAATATATGTTTTTTGGTTTTTCTTTACTGTTGTTTGAGAATTATAGATGTGTTTTTATTGGTTTCTTTTTTAATCTTAAAACTAAACAAAATTATAAAGCCAAAATTGGTTTTTCCTCTTTGAAGGGCGAAAAATCTTTTGGGTAATTTGAAATTTAACTATATATAATGAATTAATGATGGTATTGAAATTCCAGTGAGAGTTCTTAAAGAAATATCTGCAAAGTTAAAAAATTTGAATTGGAAAGTCCAACATACATATATAAAAATCAACATACATATAATGATTGCACTTGTATAACAACAATGTGCCATGTGACCAACATGTAAGAACCTTTCTTCTCTTCTTACCAAATATCTCTTCCGTCACTAAATTGAATTTGAAGTCTTTTCTCAACAACAATGTTAACATTAAATTGAATTTTCACTCTCTAATATTTTCAAACGTTCCGTTCATCAGTCATGATTGTTAACTGTTAGTTGTCACATTTCGATGACATATTTTGACAACCATCTTTGCATGATCAACTTCAAGCTTTAGTAAATGTAGCCTTACATTAGAGTTTAGGAAAACGTATCATATATAAGTTTCTTTAACCATGCATTATTTATGATCTTTAGTAAACATAAATTGTAGTACTTTGTTCTCTATGAAAATAATAAAATTGTGTTGTTATCTTTTTTTTTTTTTGTAAACATCATTAGTAAACTATGTAAATCTACTTTTTTTTTTCTTTTTATCTCTTCTTATTTAACGTAGTCTCTCTTAGCGCTGACAGACGACTAAAAGGTCTTAATCTAGTTGGAGTTCTACCCGTAGAATTTGCAAATCTAACTCAACTTCAAGAATTGTAAGTGTGACATGTCCTTCTACCTATACGTATAAACTTTTTCTTTTTCTTGAACTTTTAAGTGAAATTCTTTAGTTTTGAAACATGTTCGATGTAGGTTTCCTTTTCGTTGAAAATCTCACATTAAAAAAATTAAGAGACTTCACTGATCATTAGACTCCTTAATTATTAACTGGTTAAAATCTCATGTCATCTAATACTTTTCATTTGTGCAAAAAAAAAAAAAAAAAGAAGCTTGTTTTATAAAAAAAGTATTGATATCGAGATTAGAATATGTAATATCGATAATAATTCTATTACTAGCTATATGTCAACTAATTTATATAATTAATATTTAAGTTGATTTCACTCTATGTTATAGTTATAGTTATTAATATTTATATTTATATTAGAGTAAAAAGATGTCATTTGTTTTATGATTTACTTATACCTTAGCATTGTTTTAATCTATATGATATTTTTTAATTTTGATTTTGGTTTTCTTATTTACTAAACAGAGATCTGACTTACAATCTTATTAATGGATCAATCCCAAAAGACTTTGCTCGAATTCCTCTTCTTAAATTGTAAGTTTGTCATTAATTTTCTAATTTCTATTTTACATATAATTATATGAATATATGAGATTTTTCTACAAAAATTCTTTTCCTTTTTCAGTTCCATAATTGGAAACCGACTTAGTGGTGAGATTCCCCCAGAAATTGGTAATATTGCTTCACTTGAGGAACTGTAAGCAAATACTGAGATGCTTAAAATAGAACTGTACTGTAAGCAAAATTATTGGTTTAATTTATATATGAAGATCAAACAAAGATAATGAATTGCATTCACAGGATCTTAGAAGACAATCAGATTAGAGGAACTCTTCCAAAGACTCTCGGAAAACTAATCCACTTGCGTAGACTGTAAGTACGATCAACATGCCATGCATGTAGTTTTATTGCTCAAAACTGAATATCTTTAGAGATAATTGACATGTAATGCCTATTAGATCGTAGAAGTGTTTTCATTTAAACTGTTAATTACCAATGTTGATACCTCTAACAAATGAAAAGGAATTGTCATTATTATTTGTAGACAGGTTTCTTCGAATAATATCAGAGGGTTGATTCCACAATCTTTTTGGAACTTGAGGAACTTGAGTGACTTGTATGTTATTACTTATATATAAATTGGAATTATATATATATATATCTGTGACATTTACTTGTACTCATATCTTCCATTTCTTTATTTTGTTATTGCTATACTTACATGAATATAAAAGGAAACATTTGTGACTAATTTTTAAACTATTTTACATGTTGGATGTTAAAGTCGGGTGGATGGAACTAATATATCAGGAAACATACCTGAATTTATTGGCAATTGGACCAATCTTCAAACATTGTAAGTATATATATTGTATATTAGGAAAAGAACATATGTGTGTAGTCAAGTTTGTTTGAATTTTGTACAAGTGTTTTCAAAATTATTCAAAAGCAATTTCTTAAAAACTTTTTAAAGATGAGTTTTGGAGATGAGTACGTTCTACACGATTTATATAAAATTAAGCTCGAACACTTTCTTCGGCTTTCTTTTCTTAAGAATCCTAGAGAGCATTATTTGTGACCTAATATATGTATAAACCATTGGTTTTGTAGGTATATTCAAGGAACTTCCATGGAAAACCCCATTCCTACTGCCATATCCCACTTGAAAAACTTAACCCAATTGTGAGCCTTTCCTACCCATTTTATTCAACAAATTAAAACAATTATACTCAAATATATATTAGTTTCTATAATTGAAATATGTTAGTTGCTTAGCCCCATGCATTTGGTGGTTTAATACATTAGCAACGAATATGTATGTATATTAACATTTTGACTTGAAATTTTAATAGAGAGAAGAAATGACTTCATCAGGTTTGGATTTAGGATCTTTATATATATATATATATATACACACACACATTCTAATTTATCTTCATCATTTTGTAGGGTAATAAGTGATTTGAAGGGAGGCACTGTAAAGTTCCCCAATTTGAGCCAATTGACATCTTTACAAAGATTGTAAGCAATTATTAAATACCACAATTAAAGTGTAAATTATTAATTATAAACCATATACAATTTTAATTAATTAGAATGGTTTATTATGTTAATCTCATCTAATTGTTTTCTCTTATTCTATACTCAGGGTCTTGAGAAATTGTTTAATCGAGGATCGTATCCCTGAATACATTGGATCATTTAATGATTTAAGAATTTTGTAAGTTTCGTTAAAAGAAAAATTGTTATGAACATAGAAAAATATTGAAACTATTTTTATCATTCAATTAAATAAGTCTCTAAATATATTATCAATTATATCTTTCAATAGAGATCTAAGCTTCAACAGATTAAGTGGTTCAATTCCAGACACATTTCAGAATCTATTTGTCCAACAAGAAACTGAGTCCATGTAAGTTTTTTTAACATACTCCTTCCAAATCCCTAATTATGAATTTCCATTTCTCAAACAAATTCATACATAATTGCAATCAACAGTAATAGTAATTTTAGAGATGATAATAAGATGTATAACAACATTTTAATCAAAATCTAGCAAAGTTTATTAGTGAAAGATAGACTTTGCTATATTTGCATCATATGTTAATACGTTTATTCTTATTGTTATATTTGCAACGGTCCTCTTTTAAATTCTCGTCTGGCATATGTTATCAACTGTATAAATAATAAAAAAGAATTTACATGTTTAATGATTATTGTTTTTGATGTAGGTTTCTAACTAACAACTCGTTAAGCGGGCAAATACCGAGTTGGATTGCTGTAATAAGTAGCAGGAACATGTTAGTGATCTATATGTATTATCATAATGGTTTAAGTTGTCTCACTTGTTAAACCATTTAGCTTTTAGTTCTTAATTTTTAAGAATTTAGTCGATAAACACTCGTTCTACCTCTACATTTCTTACCTTACCTTGTTACTTACTTTCTACTGATATTTCCTTAGCTGACACCTGAACAGTGTTTATAAAATGTATTTATTTGCAGTGATTTATCTTACAACAATTTTAATGAAGGGTTGAGCGATTTCGGTTGTACACAATCTAATAATATGTGAGTCACTTTCATAATATATATACACACACACACACGCCTATTACTAATGTGATGATATCAGAAGATTAAGGATAGGTTACACATTTTTTTAAAGTTAAACTAACTTAATTAATAGTTTAAATGTAGATACATTTTATGTTTTTTTATATACAGTAACTTGATTTCCAGCTTATCCGCCAAAAGTAAAAGGTAATTAATCTTCACACGGTTAGTATGATATCGTTCATTTTGAGCCTAAACACTCCTCTGGCTTTGTTTATTTGTTACATTCATAAAAAGGTAAAAAGGTAGAAGATTGATTTAAAGTACTATAACATAAAATAAAGAGTGTATATAATTTTTTTTTTTTGGTAGTGATAGTTGGTGCCAAATGAAGGATCTCCCTTGCTCTAGAGAACCTCAACGTAAGCAAAAGATTATAGACACACACACACATGTAGGTTTAATTTTTTAATGTGTTAGTTTTATTGAATGGTTGATTGATAATTAAACAAGCTTTGTAATGAAATATTGTAGTTACTTCATTGTTCATTAATTGTGGAGGAGGAAGTATGGAGTTTAATGGTAGTATATATGAAGGGGATGATACTCAAGGTGGGAAAGCAAGTTTCTTTATCTCATCACAGAAATGGGGTTACGCTTCAACTGGTGGTTCATTGCTAAGTGATAAACTTCCTTTCAAAGTATCATCTGCCAATAATTCCTCTATTTCTTCTTCACCAAACCTTTATTCCACTGCTAGAGTTTCCCCTCTTTCTCTCAACTACTATGGATTTTGCCTCATCTGGAAGTTACTATGTCAAGCTTCATTTTGCTGAAATTTTGATTACTGCTGACCAAACTTATACCAGCCTCGGGAGGCGTCTTTTCGATATCTCAATCCAAGTGAGAGTACTATACTAGTTTAACAGTTATTCACCTAAAATATATCGTTCCAAATCGAATAATTGTCTTGATATTTGGGTTTGTAATTCCACAGGGAAAGTTGATTAAAAAGGACTTTAACATAATGGAAGAAGCTGGAGGTGCTGGTAAAGAGTTTACTTTAGAAGTGCCTGATGTTATGGTCAATAGTACTCTTGAGATTCATTTGTATTGGGCTGGTAAAGGAACAATTTACATTCCATACTCGGGGGTGCATGGACCTCTAATATCTGCAATCACTGTCACACCAAGTAAATATATTTTCTACTTATAGTGAATAACTATTTCGTTTTCGTTTTTCTGCTTTTGAAATCTGTATTTGGTTCTTTTTATTTTTTTATTATGGTTCTCACTTTTCAACAACTTTTTTAAAGATACATTTGAGTTCCTAGACAAATTCTAAAAACAAAGAAACTGACTTTTCACCCCATAAATTTCATCGTGTGTTATTCGTTTCTTAATGATATTTTCAAAAACCAAACTGAAATCTAAGTGGAAAAAAATGTAATTCAACATAGGTTTTCAAAGTAGAAAACAAATTATTATCAAACAAGGACTTGGTACGTTTTAAGATTGTTACACCTTTTGTGATCTTCTATCTGAAAAACTGAATCGTTTGGTTTTTATCTTCTGCTATTGTTGTAGATTTCCACGTTAAAACTAATGTGAAAACTAAAAGGCTAACGGCTGGAGCTATTGCTGGCATTGTTGTTGGTGTTTTCATCTTTGTCTTCCTAGTACTTGTGCTTCGATGGAAAGGTTATTTAGGGGGAAAGGACACTGAAGACGACGGTAAGGTTACAATAATTTGAAAAAGCAATAATATACATAAAACGTCACGAACTAATTAAATAGACATAATCTCAAACCTTATTTTGTCACACTTTGAAGTATTTGGCTAGACTTTATCATTAACAACCATTTTGTTTATAGCTTTATTTTCCTTTCTTTATACTAAAAAAAGTGCAAATTCACTACACAGAACTTCGAGACTTGAAATTACAGACAAGTTATTTCAGTTTAAGACAAATAAAAGCAGCCACCAACAACTTTGACTCTGCAAATAAAATTGGGGAGGGAGGCTTTGGTCCTGTCTACAAGGTAAATATATCCATGCAAATTTTACTATGTTAGCTCTACGATTTAGAGAAGTGCGACTCTGGATGACACTGTTATGTAAATATTTGTGTGGATTCTCTATTGTTAAGGGAGTACTATCAGATGGAACTTCCATTGCTGTAAAACAACTATCTTCTAAATCAAGACAAGGGAATCGTGAGTTCATCACAGAAGTTGGGATGATTTCTGGATTACAACATCCAAACCTTGTTAAGCTTTATGGTTGTTGTATTGAAGGAAAGCAATTGTTGCTTATTTATGAGTATTTACTGAACAATAATCTTGCTCGTGCACTTTTTAGTAAGTGTATCCATTTCTTTATATATATACTTCAATATATTATAAGGTTTTCGTTGGTTTTTTTTATCTAAATACGTTTCTGATTTTTAAGGCCCTGAGAAGCATTCTTTGAATTTGGATTGGCCAATAAGAATGAAGATATGTGTGGGAATAGCAAAGGGGTTGGCTTACCTTCATGAAGAATCTAGATTGAAAATTGTTCATAGAGATATAAAGGCTACTAATGTTCTACTTGATGAAAACTTGAATGCCAAGATCTCCGACTTTGGATTGGCTAAGCTTCATGAAGAGGAGAACACTCATATTAGCACAAGAATTGCAGGCACAGTGTATCTCTCTAGTTATCTCTATTTCTAACTTTCTTTTCAATGTCAAACCATTGGAACCTGCCTCTAAATGTCTAACTATTTTGTTCTTTTTTTATATGATTTACTTTTAGAGGTTATATGGCTCCTGAATACGCAATGAGGGGTCATTTAACTCACAAAGCTGATGTTTATAGTTTTGGAGTTGTGGCGTTAGAGATTGTTAGTGGAAAAAGTAATACGAATTATAGGCCAAAAGAAGAGTACGTTTATCTTCTTGATTGGGTAATAATTCATGGCTCAGAGTAGCACTCTTTACTATGTTTACAACATAAAGTTTCATTGATATGTCTAACTAAACATATATTTTTCTGCTTGCCTTTTGAAGGCTTGTGTTCTACAAGAGGAAGGGAACTTACTTGAACTTGTTGATCCAAATCTTGGCCCTCATTACTCAAAAGAGGAGGTCATGAGGATGCTTCATATCGTTCTCATATGCACAAACTTGTCTCCAACTCTCAGACCATCCATGTCTTGTGTGGTTAGCATGCTTGAAGGTAAAACTGCAGTTGAAGTATCGAACATCAAGCGCAACACAGCTGAACGAGATGCAAGGTTCAAAGCCTTTGATCGGAAGTTGTCACGAGATAGCAGGACAAGCATTTCAACCTCACAGCAATTGCAAGGTTCATCATCTTCTTCTACTCAAAACAAAGATGATGCTCGGGAGTATTCAACAACGATAAGCCTCCTTTCAGAGTCATCCAAATGAACTCAGACCTATGACATTTGTCCAGAGTTTATTTTAAGTGTGTTTGTCCTTCCAGTAAATCTTATGGATTATAATACCATTTTAATTCAATATTTCCATATTAATATTATTTGTTCTTTAAAAAGCCTTTTATTATCTAACATCAATTTCACACATTATATATCCTTTTGAAATAATCTATAACTTGTTTTCTTTCTTTAAACCAATGAAATAGAAGTTGGAAGTGGTTTAAGAGTATAGGAGAAACAAGAAAAGGATTTGTCATAATTTACAAACGATGGCTTCAATCAATAGTTGATATATATATTCATCCATCGTGTAAGTAAAAGACAACAGTTTTGAGACTATATATACACTTGTAAACTACCAAAAACTCATGTTTCTGAGGATCTAACACTCAATCCCAGTATTTATTTGAACAGAGAATGACGTTCTACGAATATTTGAGAGTGGCGTATCAACTCTTACAACAACCCCTGAATTTCCGACGTTTCCATTCCACTTCGATCTGCCAATCTGGATGTTGAGAAAGAGATCAGATAGAAGAAAATGAATTGCCAACGGTGAAGTATACTCTAAGACAAATATGGTACACAAAGAAAGAGTGTTGATGAATGGCACAAGTGGCTATAGTATAGCTTTACATTAGTAATGTAGACACAAAAGGGAGTTCTTCAGTACTTACAGAAATTGAAGCAAATGCAGAAGGGTGAGCAATGAAAGAACAACCGCACATGAGATTTAGATGTTTCTTCACTGAATGAACAATTTCAGCACGAAACCCAGGATTGCTTCCACCAAAAGTTGGACTCAAACTGATTTTAAAATCAAGCGTTAGAAAAAATAACCACATATCAGTTGATGAATAAACTTGTATACAACTAACCTGCACTGAAGAGTTGGTTTCACCAAAAGACCTGATCTCTTCCAAGCTAATGATTGAGCAAGGTCCAAAGTAAATGATTTGTCAGGCAATTGCACTATTGGTGTTATTCGGGTTCCCCACTTATTCTAAAAAAATCAACCAGCACAAACAAGGTGTCAACTTACCAACATTGAGGTCCATACAAGTTCTTTCTGATATTGAGCTTGAAAAGGAGGAACAACTTTTTCTTTCTTTTTTAAAAGAAAAGGAACTCACCTTGCACGAGAAGCTGAATCTCATTTCTCCTGGACATTGACCTTGAGCTTGAAGGAGGCCTCCACAAAAGGGCATAAATGCTGTTGTAGTTAAACCTTCACCCGACACATAAGTCAACTGCCCGTTGGGGAACTGTAAATCAACAAAGGACTGGGAAAGAGGAGAGAGGTTGTGTTACTAAACTGATACAAAGGGAATAAAGGAGAAATGGTTCTAACTTCTAAGCTTTATGTTCAAATAATTGTCACTACCCTTGCAGAATTTGCTTCCTTCTAAGGAAGAAACATGAACAATAAACTAAAACCAAATGCACTTAACCCCATGAAAGCTATCGTGAGGTCATTTGAAAATATGGCTTTATAAATTTTTGAAACTCTGACCTCAAGAGCAAGAATATATAGAGCTACAACACAGTTACATCCTTTACGCCATGTTTAAAACCAAATTACATTCACCACAATTATGCTGCTAACACAATAAGCTTCAGGTTTTAGATGGTTTTATCAACTTACACAAGCTGGGGGATTGAGACAAAGCATTGACATAAACAGCCACCTTCTATGCTTTGACCAGACTGCTGGACATAGAGAATGCATTCCATTCTGATGATTCACGAAATAATAAGATTAGAAGTTGGAATAAAGTAAAGCTCATATGAAAATGGCAGTTTAATATGTGTTCCATCGCACTTGAAAGACGCAATCTAAAAGCATAAACAATTAGCAATGGAAGTCCAAAACCTTGTATCATATAAATTGCATCGAGGGTCCAAATTGCGAAGTTAAAATATATACCATACAGGGTTCGGAACTGACTATGCATAGACTGTAACAAAAGATCAAAAGTTCAATGCTCACATCAAGTAACTTAAAACTGCAGAAATCATTTTAAGACAGGAGAGCTATCCCAGATTATGAGTATCTATTTACCTTAAAATGCAGATTAGCTAAAAATTGGTGGTAGACATGCTTTTAGATTTTTTTTAAAGAAAAGAAAAGGTTCAGGCATCCATACTAAAATAGATGTTTAAAAGTCAATGAAATAATGACAATCAAATAGCTGCTAGTTGCAATGTCGAGAACTCCTTGAAGAGACCTCCCACAAACAAGGTTTCTCTGCAGGAAATAGATGCTTCTTGAAAGGTTACTAAAGCCAAATATCTCCTAGCAGCAACAGCAAAACTCTACTGTTTGTTTAATTGAGAAAAAAAAATCGTACTTCTGCATTTGCACATTAATTCTATCATGACTTCGAAGTCCAAAATCTAGCACGAGGTATAATTTGATGCCATTAGCCAGCAAAGTAGATATTACCTTCCTATCATAACCGTACCAAAGCAAGTGTTGCTTTGATAGGTGGACAGGCAAAAGAAGTGTTGAATCACGAACAAAGAGTACTGGCCCAAGCTGCAGCAGAAATAAAGATGAATTGTCATTTCCAGCTGCAGTTCTGCCATGTGATGCCTCTACTCTCCATAAATCTCCTCTAGCAACTAATGAACTTTCCACATCTCGTGATCTGCTATCATACGTTGAAGAAATATTGATCGTGCCCTATACCCAAAGAATAATAAAGGTTAAAGAAAAAACAGAAGAAATAAAAAAAGAACCAAATGGATACTCCGAAAAGAAATCCTTAACCCACATGACTCTGATTTATTTAACACCATCAAACACCTCACTACAGATAGAAAACAAAAAACAAAAAATAGATGGCATGGAATTGTAGGGTTTGGAAGAGATAAAAAATACCACTGACAAGGACAATGGTTTGAATACAATATTTGCTAGATGATATCCACTAGAATAGGTAGAAATGTAGAACATAAAGACAATATCTTCAAAAAAAGCAGGGTTAGGAGTTCCCTAAACTAAAATGAGAAGTAATGAAGATGAACCAGGATTGACAGAACTATTACAGACAAAAAAAGTGTACCAACTTTTCGTAGTCTCCACAAGATTGATCGACTCACATGAGACAACAGTATGGCAACTATATGTGCTATTATCGACAGGTATGTACTAACAGCTGACTATTTTGAAACGATTTCTCCAACACGCCTCACCTTTTTGAATGAGTAATACCCAGTCCCAATAGTTTCCCCATGATAATAATTATTATTCGTCTTTTTATAAGTAGAGGTTTAGAATGTAATCGTAAATGCAATAAGCTTGTGGCTGAGAAAGCCACTTGATAGAAGTGTGTTACAACTATTTAAAGAAGCTATTTGGCAAATGAACTCCTGATAAATTTATTGGGCCAGATTTTTGTTCTAAGAAATCTATATATTTTGTGATGAGCCATTTATAAGCTACACAAGTAGACCACAATCAGTAAACTAAACAGATCTCCAGGTAATAAGGAGTAAATTATTTCTGTGCTAGTCAAAATACAACACTCGAGACAATCACTAGAAATTCAATTATCTAATGTAGTAGCAATATCATGTGTACGATTTGGAAATTAAAAAAAAAAAAAAAAAAAAAAAAAAAAAAAAAAAAAAAAAAAACATTAATCGCACTGCTATACCTGTGCCCTACCCAGATGACCTATAGCCTTTAAATCAAAGCCAGAAGCTTCATCATCAACCACCCCATCTGAAACACCATCAGCAAGTTCAGAATTACGCAAGCACTCCGGTACGCGATTACCTTGAACGGCAACTCCCATATCATCCCTCTGCCAGCTCTTATCCATATCCATCCTAATCGATGCTATCACATTCTCCTCTTGCCGAAACGGCACTGGCAACTGTCTGAAAAACTGCTGTACCATACCATTCAAACAAGCACCAAAATCAGCCCCAGCTTGTCCAATCCTATTCCCAATATCAAAAATTGATGTAACTCCATTAATTCCAGAATTATGAGCAGTCAACCCATAATCCTTGATTCCAAAACTCTGACCCGGAAATTCAAGATCAAAAAGTTTAGAATTAGGAGGATTAGGCCAAGAAAAAGAAGGCGAGGATATATGAGAATGAATCAATCCCGTAAAACCCTGAGCAAGACGATCCGCCAAATCCTGACCATGCCTCTGCACCTCCTCCCAAGCTTCAAAAGATCTTTCTACGGACATTAGTTAACAAAGAATCCAAACCTTCTACCCTTTACCTCACACCCAACACCTCTTCATACAATAAAAAAAAAAAAAAATAACAGCACAAGAAGAAGCGGAAGAAGAAAGAGGAAGCAGGTTTAGTTAGGGCACAAACAGAACTGCAAAAGCGAGTAGAAATCTTTCATCACCAGTTCCAGAACAAGCAATAAGATTCAAAAGAACCCAAATTGAAACAAGGGTAATCGAGATCGATAGACGTACGCAGAAGAATCGGGGTGCGAGAACTCAATTGTAAAAGAAATTGAAGGATGGAATTAGGTTTCTATGGATGAAGGAAGTGGGTTAGTAGAAAAAGGAATAATATTTGAGATTGAAACACAAAGGGGATTGAAGTAAAAGAAGGAAAAGAAGAAGAAGAGAGGATTTAGAAAGGGAAATGGATTGTTGTAGTTGCTTCTGAACGCGAATTTGCCAACGCGGTTGAAAGGGGTGAGAGTTTATACGTTATAAATTATAAAGACGCACGTCACCCATTGAAGCTGTGGCTATTTCGTAACACTCTCCGGATTTTTTTTCTTTCTTTTTTTTCTTTTTCATCTGAAGGAATGATAGAATCACGTGCCGCTCACGTTAAGTTTCTCACAGCCAGCCAATCTTCGCACGTGCCACAATTCATGTCTAAGATATATATTCTCCACAAGTTGTTTCCCCATCAAATCTTCTTTTGAAATAACTAAATTATGTTGTATGAAGGTTTTGAATTAACTCAACAATGATATTTTGAATATTAACCAAGAAACTGTTTTTCAAACCCATCGGGTAGTCATCACTTCAACAACCTGGATCTCATGGCATCTGAGTTACACGAAACAAAATAAAATGTCAAATCAAGTTATTTAATCATCTAGACATCCATGGTATGTATATATAAACGGGGAAATGGGAATGCATTCCCTATCCCATCCCCGAACTTTGTAAGTTGTGGTGAATTTTTCTATCCCATACCTTCTCTCATTTTACAAAATGGGTATATCTGGTAAGAAACAAGTCAGTAGTCACCTTTCAAATATAAAAATGGTTACAATGCCACTTGCGAATTGTCGTTAGCGAACACTACTACAACCACCAACCAAAATCATATCTCCATCCTCTATTAGATCTTTCTTAAGAATGGTGGTCATCTAACACAAAGTACAATATCAGAATGAATGTGAAAAGCTTGTACAATTCTTAATAACCACTAGATACTTATTTAGGCATATAATAATTGAACCTGAATTGTCAGGTTCTATAACCTATTATCCACGTCAACAAGATGAGTCGCTCAAAACCATGTATATCAATTACCAAACAAAGAAACAAGTATTAACTTAACTTCACTGCTCACAAACTCCTCTTGAAAAGTTGGATGCATCGATTCAACAGCACATGGGAGAGCAACCAGATTTTCCTGAGGACCGAAGGATTTTTGCTTCCGCTAAACTTGCAACAAAAACTAGTTCCTCGACACGGTCGGACTTAGGTTTAATATCTCTTTCAGCAATCGACTTACGGAAGCCTTTACATCTTCAGGTATTATAAGTTGTTCTGGTATAGCTTCTAAGGCGTATTGAGTAGTAACTTGCAAAACAACCCCTAAATTCAAATTCTTGGTGTCCTCATTCCAAACACCTTGATTGACGTACTTGCATGATTGTCTCAAGATGCATTTGTGACAGACCTGCAGATAATTTGAAGAGGAAGAAAATAAGCCAAAGAATTCTACTAAAAATTAGTTGGTAATGGAAGGAACAAGGTAATATTGGTTTTTCTTACTGTGTCTTCTTGGATTCTAAAGAATTTTCGCAATCTTTTAGCCGCAAAAACATCTTTTCTTGCAGTGGATGGACATCCAAAGAAGGCAACCTTTCTCAAGTCACTGCCAGACAACCATCTGAAAATCCCAAGACTCAGAATTCAAGACGTGAAACAATAGGGGCATCTTCATAAAGAAACACAACTGCCACAACCACAAAGATGAAGTACAAAAAATTATTTCTTTTGGAATCAGAATGTTAGATTTTGTAACTTATTAGGAATATTACACTTTTATGTTCACTACACTTAAAAATCTGACACATTAATGTCTTGTACAATCTTGAAATTATCAGTCCCAGAAGGATTCAAGCAATTATCAAGCAGCAGATAGAAAAATGAAAAGCAGAGAGATTAGCTAGGAAAGAGTAAATTGAAGACCAAGATAGGTCGGTTTAGGTCAGTTATGTCTTAGATGGATAACTATTTAGTCAAGGGTTACTAATGCTAAAACTAATTAAACAATATGGGTTGGTAAATGGATATCTTTTTTAGTTCAACAATGATAGGGGTGGGAGATGGAACCATTAAAATTGCTCACTAAGTTGAATATCAACACAAAACCGACCTGTACAATTACTTTTGAAAGATGAACCAATCGAGCCAAGCAAAAACAACTTGTTAGGGAATAATAGCAGCAGATATTCTAATATTTGAGTTATGGAAAATCAAACTTCCAACTTTGACCATAGTCCTTTCAAAAGTGAAAAAGAATATCTTTTCATAGCTTTCATACCCATAATATGAAACTAATGCTTCGAAAATGAAAACTCCTATTAAAAAAATTAATGCATCTAAAAATGATCCAAACTATCATTTTTACATTTATGATACTAAATGTAGTTAGTTAGAGTAATCTAACCCCAACAGAGAATGACCTCAATTTCTTCTTTGTCTTAATTACCACCGCAAAATGCATAGAGCATGTTTTGAAAAACCTCAATACTAGAATTAAGTATAGTTTCCCCATGTCAATACACAAGCCAAATCATGGAACTGATTCAAAGTAAAAAACAAAAATAATTTTCCTTGTTCCATTCTTCCACACACAATATATCCAAATCTCACAGCACTTCATACTCTATAAATGAAATCGTCATTAGCAAAAGATTAAAGCTATCCACTTCATCAGACATGATGATCTCACACCAATTCTCAAAAAATTACATAAAAACGAAAACGCAAAAGAGATACCACATTTAAAAATCTAAAATCAAAACTCTTCTTACTTTGCAATTTCTTGATTGTCTCTGCCAAACCGCTGAGCTGCAGACTTGATAAAATCCCGTCCATGACGACACTCAAAGTAACTAAGAACAAATTTGTTATCGGGCAAGAAATTAGCATAGTTAAAATATCCTTCCTGGTACAAATGTCTCACAAACATCTCCATATCCGGAGAAAGCTGTTTGCGGAGCAAAGCATCCTCCCTCGTCAATTTCTTGTTTCCTTCAGAACCCACTTTTCCTTTCAGCACAGTCTCTTCATTCCTACCTTTCCCTTCTTGAGATTTTACACTTCCGTCCGAATTCGCGGCTTCCCTACACAGAAACGGCGGCGGTGTATTCCTGTTACCGGGGACAATTTCTGGTGCGATCCGCTCTCCAATATTCAGTGAGAAAGATCGAGAAGTAGAAGGAAGAAGGTGAAATTGAAGGGAAATTGTGGATTGTGAATTGAAGAGTTGGATTTGAGAGTGAAGAGGTCTGAAGCGAGACATAGACGAGTAGAAGTTTGTGAAGACGAGGGTTTTGGGTTTTACGCTATTGAAACTGAAGCATTTTATAGAGAATCAGATTGGATTAGATTACCTAAGCTAAGCCCACATGCATTTCACTTCCAATACTTAATTGCCAACTAAAATCATATAAATCATATATAAATCAATAGTTTACTAGAAAAATTAAGTTTTATGATTTATAAATATATATTTATTCTCAATTTGTCATGGAACAAGTATCTAAAAATGTAAAATACAACTTTGTTTGAGTTGAATCTCTTGTTTTCGAATTCATGAAAATAATTGGAAATTTGAAATGGATGGATCACTATGCATTACTGGATTCCAAATCATAGAGTTGAAAATTTTCTAATATTGCTTAGACAAATGTCAACATGTGGAGTTCAAACATTTTTGCTTAAAGGTATCATCTTCAATGGATTCAATTGATTTCAACTTTCATCATGCAATCACTATTTGTCACATAGTGTGGAGGATATTTGTTTGTTCATGGAGATATGGATAATATTACATCAATTTAAGTTCCTAAAATAGTTCATTTGGTAAATATCCAAACATTTCAACATAATAGCATAATTCAAAATGCTATTATTGTGAATGGAAATTCAAGTTTTTTTTTTTCCTTTTTTGATATTTTATTATAAAGGTTGCAAAGTCTATAATAGTTGTAATATGCGAATGCACCCTCTACATACCAAGTGTGGACATGATTTGAACAAACTAACGTTTCGAGGTGAAACGCCAAAATACCTTGGTGAATATGATGGGTAAAAGCCTCTACTATGTTGTCAAGACAACAAACGATATGAAATTTAGGAAATCCTTTTATTAAAAGATTATTACAACACAAGCGTACATCTCTTATACAATTTAAAAGATTGCACAACTTAAACTAACTACTAGTACACAACACATACATCAAGTACTTTAGTGGTCGTCTCCTCACGCCTCGCCTGATGGCACTTCTTCACTTAACTTGGGGAGGGAAGACTTAAAATGTAAGCTAATAATTTAGTGAGTAGACCACTCATCACATGACAACGTATACTCTTATGTTTGCATAGTAGGGTAGCAAAGATAATTTTTAGCCATTTTTTGATCTCTAAACCCGTCCCTAATAATGTTATAAGATTTTCATTTTTAATTTTCTTTCCTCTTATTTTCTTATTTAAAGACAAATAAAGAAGTATAAAAAAAAAATAAATGCATGCCTATCTAGCTTTGAGAAGATAAATATATCTTTTGTACATACAATTTAAGATGTGTATAATAAGACAAAAAAAATTTGTTATCTTATGTCAATACAATTAAAATGGGCATAATGAGACAAAATTTATAATTAGGAGCTTATGTCTAATATAATGAAAATATGTGTATAATCGACACAAATTTTATAATTAGATTAATAATTTCATACTTCCATTACAATTAGGATAGTGTGCATGTTCATATATGTTGTTGTGCTCTTACAAAGTAATGGATGAATTCTAACTATATTCATTTAAACATTCAACAATTATGATTTAAAGTATCTACAAAATTAATAACTGTCTAACTGTGTTTATAATTATAATAATAATAACAATAATTATACATTTTAGTCTTTAAGTCGTGAGATCTTTTTTCTATTAAATGTAATGTCAAAATCTTAAGAGCAGTTTGGGAGAAAGGTTGGGTTATATATGGAAGGGTTGGTGTTATGATAAAACTAGTGTTATGCTAATATGTGTTTAAAAGAAAAATAACGTAAGGAGTGTTATGATAATAAATGTTTGGGAGAAAGTTTACGTAGTTAGTGTTATGACTTTTTTAAAAAAATTATATTCTAAATTCAATACACACATTTAATTAAACTTAGCTTAAAAGTTTAAAGACCACCCAATTGTGGGGGAAAATTTATAAGAATGAACGTTTAATTTAAGAGTGATTTTAAGAAATACATTTACCGTCAATCTTATTAAAACAATCAAGCTCTCAAATCAATTAAAATTTTTAGTTTATTTTAAACAAAATTTTAATGGTAAATTCTCAACAGTTATTTATGTATTTAATTTTTTTAGGCAAGACTAAATTGACAAAATAATTTTATATATTTAATTAATCTAACCGATAAATAAAATGTGGAGTGTTCATAGAATGGTAAATTAGATTTTCTTTGTTTTTGCTCAACTTCTCTCTTCATATTTTTTTGAAACCTTTTTATTTCATTTGCTAAACTCCAATGAAGAAGGGATTTCTCTCACTCACAAATGACAATAGAATCTTTCTAGGTTTCGTACTTCTATATACCCATGAAGAAAATTAGTTGTACATTCATCAATTATACTAAACAGACAAAGAAAACTCAACACATTATGAATTTTCAAAATTTTACAATCTCAACAAAGTTTGTCCTAAAAGACAGAGCTCTAAACACAGCATCTCTCTCACTCTCTGTTTTTTTTTTTTAATGGCTTCTAATTCACAAATAAAATTGCCAAAAAAAAATTGATTGAACCCCAAATCCAAATCTCATTTGAGCAATCCCATAATGGAGGGAGGAGGAGGAATCAAAGTGAGGGGTAACAAATCTGCTTCCACGAAGGGCACCGCCACCACCTGGCCTCAAACTTATCACCGTTTGATTTGCCTGCATAACTACAGTGATACAATCTGATTGTTGAGCGGAACAGAGAGAGATGAGAGAAAAAAAATATAGATTTAAAAAGAGAAAGAGGGAGAAACAATGGAGGCAAAGAAAAAATAGAGGATGTTGGATTTTGGAAATTAATTTCGACAGATAGAGACATGGTGTGATTCTATCTTTACATGTGTCTCCCTCTCTGTATTTCTTGCAGCTACAAAGAGGAAATGGGATGAGTAAAATGGAAAGATTTGGAGGGAAAACAAAGACACATAAATTGTGAAAGAGGAAGAAGATGAAATTGGACAGAGAAGGGAGGATGCATAAAATCAGAAAGGATTACCACGGTTTCAGAGAGTATTATGCATAGAAAAAGTAGTGTGAAAAGGATTTGGAGAGATTATGGAGACACTAAAACTAGGGTTCCATAAATTGAACCTCAAACAAGGGTAGGGTTATGGTAACCCAACCCCACATTAATAAACTGAGGTCCAAACAATCCCTTAGTTTTGAAGTCAAATCACCGAGCAACTGAACTATGATTATGAACATTTGAAGCCAAAACATGGACAATTGAGCTACATTTACAATATAATTGATATATAAGGAAGAAGCATTAAATTTCATGGTGCAAAAAAAAATCGCAAAGGAAACCAACCAAAAAAGAGTTAATTTATTTACCAAGAAGAGATTTCAAACTATGAGATAATCTATTCCTCTTCGAGGTTGGAAGATGTCAGTTTTCAAATTAAAGGTCTTTTGGAAATAGTTAAAGTCTCAATAAGTCCAACAAAATTACAAACTAAAATTATGTAGTTACATATTTCAATGAAAGTATTGTATATTATTACAAATGTTACGAACAATATAGTCCTAAAATTGACCCATCACTACGTTTACCTTTTGTTATAAGAATAACATCCACTACGTTTACCTTTTGTTATAAGAATAACATCCTCAAAGAAGTTAGAAAATATAAAATCTGACGACTGTAATCTAAGCCTCAATTAATTCACATTCACGTTGTGTCATTAATTAAGATAATTTTATCCAGTCTAGTGTTTGGGTTTTATGAGTAATTATCTCCCACATATATATAGAACATACTAACTTTCTCATGAAAGCAACATCTCCTTTACACAATATTCAACAAACTATGCTTTGTAGAAATAAACCAAACTTAAACAAAGTTTACAAAAGGAAGAAATGTTTATGAAATAAAATCATTACGAAAAAAAAATTCTCTAAAAAAGAAACATATTTATAGAAGGTTTGTAAATAATCATGTTTCTTTTTCAAAACGCAACTTTACATGAATAATCATATACCGTTTATTCCAACACGGTCGTCTAAATGAAATAAAGTAGAAAAGATCCACCCGAAAAGACAAGGGACGACAGGTTAAGCTTGATAAAGAAGTCGGCCTGGACAGTGATGTATGCACTGATATATAGAGTGTGGTAATTATAAATTTAGACTTCACCCATAAGCATAGCCATGAAAGAAACACTAATTTTTATTAAAAATTAGAAAGAAGAGAATTGAAGTTGTGCAATGGAACAGAAAGATGAAGCATTGGATGATTTCCAACAATTTAATATCAAGAATTTTCAATCATATCTACGCGAAAAAAGTGGTAAAACGAGTGGCGTAGTAACTACACAACAACCCAAAATGACGGGCAAGGGACACGCTTAGCAATCCTTCTTCCACGTAAGCATTCCACGTGGCTATCCAACTTATAAACTATACTCTTTTTCTTTCTTCTTTTTGTTATATTAAATAAATAAATAAATTTTGTTCGTAATAATTATATTAACTCTTTTCAACTCTTCCAATTCGCTTCAGCTTTTGAGTCGTGAGTACCTAAATGAGCGGCAGCGGATTCAATTTCACCAGCTTCTACGCCACCTGGTTCGACCATCTCCACCGCCTCGTCGACCAGCTCTCCTCCACCGCCAAAGACAACCACAACTCCTCCTCTGCCCCCGACCATCTCGTCCAAACCGTCATGTCCCACTACTCTGATTACTACCGAGTCAAGTCCATGGCTGCCGAGCGCGACCCTCTCTCCGTCTTCTCCGCACCCTGGGCTACCTCATTGGAACGATCTCTTCACTGGATCGCTGGATGGCGTCCCACTACCACTTTTCATCTCATCTACACTGAATCCTCCATCCTCTTTGAATCTCGCATCTTCGATATTCTTCGCGGTCTTCATACTGGCGACCTCGGTGACCTCTCTCCTTCTCAGATTCGCCGCGTTAGTGAACTCCAATGTGAAACGGTAAATTCTAGTCTCTTCCGCTCATAATCATTCAGGCTTTTAGTCTATACCATTCGCTTAATTTATTCATTCTAATTTTATTTTCATAAATTTTAAATTTACTTCCAAATGTTAATTCATTGTTGATTTTTTTTTATAAAAAAAGAATACATTGCTATTTGATAGCATTTTTAAAAACATATTCACATTATTGATTTTAACTCGATTTAGTTAAGAACTAACTTGAGAATAAATTTAAAATTTGAAATTGAATTTTCACATTTAACAAGAAACCTTAAATGGAGCTAGGGTTTGCTATATTTGGAAGTAGATGAATTAATCATTAATTTTTGATAGATCAAAGTCGGGGCCTAAATTGTAAAAATCAGATTGTTGGTAGGGAGGATATTATTTTTGTTTTTGTATAGTCAAAATTGATTGAGATTATGAATATTTGTCAAAGAAAATTATTTGGGGATGCATTTTAGGGGCAAATGGGATGTGTGATGTAGGTGGAGGAGGAGAATGCCATAACGGAGGAGCTATCGGAGTGGCAGGACGACGTTAGCGAACTCTTGGGAACTAGAACGGAGGTCACCGGAAGGGTTGAAGGTCTCGTCAACATTATAAAAAAAGCTGACGCACTCCGCCTTAGGACGGTCCAGAAAGTGGTGGAGCTTCTGACCCCTAAGCAGGCCGTCGAGTTCTTCATCGCCGCCGCGGAACTCCAGTTCGGCGTTCGGGGATGGGGACTAGATCAAGACCGTCAACGTGGGAACGATCGAGGCCATTAAAAATTTACGAGTTTAGTCACTATAATTATGCGTGCAAACTGTTTTGGTATATGAGTTCTTTGGGGAATTGACAAAAATAGGCCAAAAATGGAGTAGATAAAGACTTTTATGATTGATTGTAAAAAAGTTGACATTTAGGACAAATTGAATGTGAAATGACGAAAATACCCTTATTTCAGATTAAACATTTCAATTTAAGAA
Source organism: Cucumis sativus (assembly GCF_000004075.3). Classification (NCBI taxonomy): domain Eukaryota; kingdom Viridiplantae; phylum Streptophyta; class Magnoliopsida; order Cucurbitales; family Cucurbitaceae; genus Cucumis; species Cucumis sativus. The sequence goes on from NC_026658.2 coordinate 23,303,064, forward strand.
CCTGCGAGATGTCTACGAGATGTCTACCAGATGTTTGCGAGATAAAATAATAATAATAATAAATTGCTAACATCCTTTGAAACATCTCTAAAACAACCTTAAATCAACCATAAATCAACTTGATACATTTAAGATGCAAATATATATACATATAACACAATTCATATTCGGATTTAAAAAAAAATAAAACAATTAAAACAATTTATTATTATTATTATTTTATCTCGCAAACATCTGGTAGACATCTCGTAAACATCTCGCACGTTCTTAAATTGAAATGTTTAACATGAAATGAGGGTATTTTCGTCATTTCACCTCCAATTTGTCCTAAATGTCAACTTTTTTACAATCAATCCTAAAAGTCTTTATCTACCCCATTTTTGGCCTATTTTTGTCAATTCCCCGAGTTCTTTCATAAAAAAGAAAAAAGAAAAAAGAAAAATTGACTAATAATTTTGGAGTTATGTATTGGGTAAGTCTTTGACATATTTAAAATTTTCTTTATGATCGAATCCGATATAAAACTAAAATTCTTATCATTAAGCATATAAGTGAAAATTGGGCAGGGTTGATTTTAAGTATACAGTGTTTTTGTAAATAATGTTGTAAAGGAATGATGATTTATGAGTGAAACGTGTGGAACATGCAGGCGTTGATGATGTACAGGCGTCAGATATTTGCATGCTTGTTTCTCTTTACGAACTTGTGTTTGGAGTTAGTTAAGGGCATACCATAATTCTCAAATGGGTAAAAACTAAAGAGGCCATCACTATCTAATAACAATAATAAGGTTATAGAAGATATTTTTATTTGGGAATCGCACCAGATGTTGATAATGTTTTTAAATAATAAATTGGTGTCATCTTCTTTCTATATATAACTATTTCTTTTTTATCTCTTATCTGTAATCCTTGGGTAGATTTTTTGTTTCTTTACGAACTTATTTCAATTAATAACGAAGCTTTCTAATGAAAGTAAGGGTATGCATATATATTTTTATAATTGCTATTAGATTACTATTTTCGTCATAAACAGTGGTCAATGGATGTTGAACAATATTTTATAGGTTACTGTGCCTGGTCTTTTGAGTTTTTGTTAAAGTTGATATAAAATTGTTTGTTGCGATCTAATATATTTAAATTTTGAATATTTATTAATGTATTTGGATGATCTAATCAGTTTTTCTTTTAACTTGCGGTAGTACATGTTAGATTCTGATTTGTTTTCAAATGTACGTACATTTTAAATTTTCTGAATTATTTTGTAAACAAATACATTCTCTTGTGATTATTATATGTTTTCCATCTCTTTTTTATATGATTATATGATATTAGGTACGGATTTTTGTCATGTATTAAGTAACTAGAACTTATGGTTTAGGGTTTATTTAACTAGAACTTATGGTTTAGGGTTTACTTTGATAATTTTTGTTTGATTATTGAACTTTTGTAATTTTTATTTAATTTGATTGTCTTGTAATTAGTACATCCTTTTGCGCGATTTTTATTAAAAAATTATTAAAAACTATAAGTTATGTTTTCTATATTAAATTACAAGAAAACTCTCTATTAGAAAGTATGTTTCACAATGGTGACAAAAGAAAACTGAAGTTGTATAAAGTTTAAGAAAATAAATAAACATATGTACGATTCATGTCAAATAGCATTCAAACATCAAGCAAGCAATAGAAGTTGCAAAAAACGATTAGGGTGTGTGGAAGAATAAAAGTTGCAAATAGCAATTAGGCTGTGTCATGAATAAAAGTTGCAATAAGAAGGTAATCAAACAATATTAAAATTTATTATGACAAAAAAAAAGATATTTGCAATGAAAGTGATTAAGATTTTTCAAAAATACAAAGGAAGGTATTCAGATGAAAATTTTACAAGACCAACTAAAATTGAAAAAAAAAGTAAAAGGCAATGAAACAACAATCTGATATCAATCACATAACAATCAAATAGTTTTAAGAAGTGAAGAACGTTTTCAACTTTTTACTTCAAGTTTTCAACTTTTTACTTCAAATTCATTAGCAATTTTGAGTTGAGTTGATCGAATTCGCTAGTTTTACAATTTAAAAATTCAATTGACGTGATGTGATCTTAATTTAAACTTTAGTTTTATTTTATTTCTGTTAAGGACGGAAGTGTCCCTGTTTATTTTTATTTTAGAAAATTAAAGCAAATTAGCAGCATCAGAAAAAAAAAAAGTGTAAATTACTTTATGATAGTGACTTCTTTTTTGTGATTGGTGTGAGCTTTTTAACCTTTTATCCATTTTTGGGTTATGAATGTAAATTACTTTATGGCTGTGTTATATGCTTTAATATATATATTTTTTCTATTTAAATGTCACTTACATTTTCAGTTCTTTTTTTGGTATTTAAGGAAAAGTGATCGAAACATTTACAACAAAAATATTAATGATGCTTTTTATTTTTTATTTTTCAATCAGAATAACAATTTAAATGTTTAATTATAAAAATTAAAACTATAGAATATTTAACTTAAAATGTAATCAGTTTAAAGATTTATTGCCTACAGAATTTAGAAATTTATCATTCACTCAGATTTTGTTCTCGTATAAATTCTGAAATTTTGGTATACTTTATAAAAAATATTATTTATATCATTTTTAATTGAAAATAAATTAGAAAGATAATGTATATTTAAATTTAAAGATGCCATCCTTTTTTGGTTATAAAAGTTTAATTTTTTACCATGGAATAAATTAACATGTTTTTATTATGTTTTAGGGTTTTTTTCTATCAACCTGAGCCTTATTACCACTTTTTGTAATTTTTGATTCAGGGTAAGACTATTCAGATAAATTTGATAACCTTGCTGTGTGGAGTGCTCGAGATGAGAGAACTAGTTATCCTCATCTCTTAACCTTCGATCAAAGGGTAATACAAATTAATATTAATTAAGTTGTTGCCAAATTGATTTGAGGGAGGGGTTTAGAATTTGATATACTAAAGGTCTTGGATTGAGTTTCTAATTTTCAAATTTAGACTTTTCATATCGCAATCTCATAAGATTTTTGGGTCAGTTGAAGAATCTTTTTGGTAAAATTCTTCATTGCCTTTTTGTCTTTACAACTTTTTAAATTTTAAAAGAGCAAATACTCGTTAAAAAAAAACAATCTTTATTCAAAAAGCAATATTTAGATATTTATTTTGTTCGTCAGCATTTTGTAGTTTATTTTCGAATTACACAAACATAAAATGCAAAGTTACATAAAGAAAGAACAAAGAAATAAATAAGATTTTATTAGGACTGACTGATGTTTCGTTTAGGGTTGTTGTAGCTTTTTAAATGATTACGACACTTTTACTTTATTAAAGACCCGTTGCGAGAGAAACTAAAAATAATGTTTGGTAAATTTCATTTTTTAAATTTGAAAACAAGTTATAATATCGGATAAATTAATATAATTAAATGAATCTATTAAAATTTTAAAATATACCGTCAAAACTATATTAATATGAAACAATATTACCAGCTGTTATTTTAAAAGTGATTATGTTAGATTACTTAAAGAATTTGATTTACCAAACAACAAAAAGTGATTAAGATTTTTCAAAAATCTCGCAATCCCAAACAAAGCTTTAAAGAGTAAAACTATGGCAAGAAATAGATAAGCTCAAATACATTTTAAAATTTTATTTCTTAAAATAATTAAACAACATTTAAAAGTTAAAATTTGGATATATGGAGAATAATTCAACCATGCAAATACTTTCAAGAAAATGTAATTGAAATAAAACATTTATATTAAAAAAAGGCATTAATTAAAAAGATTTTATAGATATTGATTGGAGATGGGATAGAGAATATATATATAAATATAAATTTGTAAACTAATTTTAATGTACATTGCTATATATATACATATCCCACTTTAAAAAATAAATAGTAAAAGATGTATATAATCAGAAAGTTTGAATTTTGTGTATGATAGAATCTCTGGATATGTAGCTAAAATTTTAAAAAGTTTATTTGATCATATACAGGTTCAAAGTCTATGTCTAATATAATCTTAATCCATCTTTAAAAAAAAGTTAAATAATCCGATTGAAATAATATTTTTTTTAGATATTTTCTAAAAGATTTGTAACGCACTTGATATAAAATTTAAAATTTATTTAATACATATTTAAAGGTTTAGGGGCAAAAGATCAGAAATCTAAAATTGATGATTGAATGTGTAATTTTCTTCGTATAGTTTCAATAGGTTTAATCGTGAGTTCTTAAAAATAGGTTTAAGATGTCGTGGTTGAATACTTTTTTAATTATTATAAATAGGTTTTAAGAGAAGGTTGAATATTTTTTAATTATTATTATAAATATCAAGGTGACATTTTAAATTAAAAGAAGAATAAATAATGGGAACATGAGTCAAGAGTAATACTTAAAGAAGAAGAATAAAGAAAGAGGGCAGAGATAGGAGAGACAGAAAAATATCTTCAACCATTATTTTAATTTAAAGTGTCAATGTGAAACAATTAAAAAAAAAAATTGAATTAGGACCATTTGAACTTATTCTAAAAAAATAAGAGATATAAAGTTCTTTTTTTTAAAAGAAAAAAAAACTTTAGAACAAACCTCACCTATATCTTAAAAAAAAGTCAATAAATAAAATAAAAAGTAGTTTCCTAAAAATATCTTGATATATCAATTACAAGTTATTACTTATTTTAGTACAATAACTATATCATAAAAACTCAAGAATTTATGAATATATATAGAGATAAAAAGTTATATTAAAATTTATAGTTATATAAATCTAACACGTGGTTTGATGTATGTGTTTAGAATATCATTCTTAGTATTTAATACTTTTAGAAAAGTTTTTGATATCATAGATTGAATTTATTTTAAATCTTTCTAACCAAAATCATGATATTGGTCGGTGCATATATGAATCGATCTTTTGAATGCATGAGAATGTATATGAAGACATTTTCAAATAAATGTACTCTATTGATACTAATTAATTATAAGCATATTTTCGAATTAAAACTATTTTAAAAAAAGTCATATATTATTTTTTGTTTTGTAATTTTTTATAAAGAAAGAAAGAAAGAAAGATATGTATGTTTGAAGATTGCTTCTCCCGTAAGTAAACAATCCAATTAAAATTATCCCCATGATTTCTACACTATAAAAACACCTTCCACTATCACTCTTTTCTCTAATCCAAATCACAATTTCCGATTTCTTTTACATTTTCATCTCTTTATCTCTATCGATATGAATCATTCTCATAATCCTTTCGCCGCTGCCGCTCCCACCGCCGTGTCTCCTGCGCCCGACCTCAGAATCCAATTCGGATCCCTTTACATTCCGAAGAAAAACTCGTTCGGACCACAAGGAGAAGACGCTCACTTCATTTCTACACCAGACAAAGTCTTCGGAGTCGCGGACGGCGTCGGCGCTTGGGCAGACGAAGGCATCGACTCTGGCGAGTACGCCAGAGCATTGATGGCCAACTGCGCCGCCGCGGCAAAGGCGGACATCGATGCGGATCCGAGGAGGATTCTTACGAAAGGCTACATGAAAACGAAGAAAATTCTGGGATCCTCAACAGCCTGTATATTGGCTCTGAGAGGCAATGCTTTGAAAGCAGCGAACATAGGGGATAGCGGATTCATGATCTTCAGAGAGAAGAAGCTAATCTTCGTATCGGCATCGCAACAGCACCGGTTCAACTGTCCTTTCCAATTGATGGATGGATTTTTTGTGGAATTGCCGGTACAGCCATGGGAGTGCAGAGTGGAGGTTTGGCCGGGAGATATCGTGGTGGCCGGTACGGATGGGTTATTGGACAACGTTTTCGCGAGTGAGATCGAGAAGGTTCTAAAAGAGGAAGAACGAGTTGACCCGGGGAAATTGGCATGGCGATTGGCTGAGTTGGCGTTGGGGAACTCGGTTGATAAGCGTAGAACGACACCGTTCTCGGCTGCGGCTAGAAGGGCGGGGTTGTGGTGTGAGGGAGGGAAGATTGATGATATTACGGTAATTGTTGGACACGTTCAAGAAACCAAAGCTAAGTATTCGCGAATCTAAACCAACTTAATGCGCTTTTTTAGCACTTAATTTATTTATGATTATCATACTCAAAATATGTATATCGTTACTCATTATTCTATTTCTATATATTGGTAGTGTACTTTATATATTTTACTTTCATCTTTCTTAATAATTTTGATTATATGTGTATTTTGAGATGTATAATGGTCATATACACACACACATATATATATATATATGAAAATTTTAGTTTGGAAAAAAATTTAATTTGATGGGTTCGTTTATTAAATTATCATCTAACTTAATTTAGATCGAATATTTAAGAAGTAAAAAATTATATTTAAGTTATATATAATAGAGTTTGGTTTGATTAACTTGAAAATTGTTTATTCTTTTTAATTTAAATGAATGTTTATTATATTTTAATGGCATTTTTAAAAATCAAAGCTATTATTATTTTTTTTAATTTGACTAAAGTTTGGTTTTGGATCCGAAAAAAAATGTTTAGTATTACCAAAACACTTTGGGGGTGTTTGCCTAGTAGGTTTCATTCCTCTCTCTTTTTTACTATTTCACGCTCTTTCTCCGATCCTTTTCAATGAATAGGTTTCGATCCTTCTTGGTTGTTCCTCAATTTTCAAAAGTGAACCCCACGTGTCAATTTTCACTTTTTATTTTATTTTTCTCTTTCTTTACTTCTTTATTTCATTCTTTTTTCCTTCCTCTTTCTCTTTTCTATTGTAGATTTTTTCATATTTTTTCCGTTGTTTACTCATATGTTCGATAACTTTTTTTAATCAATTTGTTTTAGTACAAATAATTTTAATAATATATGTTTGTAATTATATGCTTTCAATTACATGTGTATGCCAAAAGTAAATCAGTGAAATGAACTTGTAATTAAGAAGGTTAAAGAAATTAATTTGAAGCAAAATTTTGTTTTTCATGAAAAATATACAAACAAAAAAGATATGCATAATTTATGACATGGACATCGTAATTAAAAAACTTTTTTTATTTGATGTATCATTTAATTTGTGGAAAGTAACTATTTAATAATAGCAATTTTTATTTGAAAATTGTTTTTTAAAAAGATTTGCATTTTATGACAAATATATATTAGTGGAAACTCAAGATGGAAGTTTAAATTCAATGTACAATGTATATGAATCTAAATATATCCTAATCAAAATTATTTAATAATAAATTAAATTTATGAAATTTGTGTATATTTTAGAAAATAAAATGGTAAAAAACACATAGACCTATTTATAATAAACACAAATTATACACAAACTATCGTAATACAACTATCATAAACTATCAAAACAGATTATAATAGTCTTGGGCTCAAACACAAACTATCAAAACAGACTATAATAGATTACGCCCCAAACTCAAACTATCATAATATCATGACTATTATAATATTTGAATTATCCTAATACTAAACTATTGAATCACTCCACTCCCAAACGCGTCGGGTAATTTTCTCTAAAATATTTTTTTTAAAAAAAAGTTACAATAAAAAAAAACATATTCTAAACCCCATTCAAAAAAAGATTTAAATATTTTATTGATTCCTGAACTTTTCTATTTTTAAAACTGTCTTACTTGAAAAAATAATTACATAAATTACTAATTTTTAGATAAATTTTAATTTACATGTATTTGTTTTTGGTGTATACTTAATTTCTAGTTTTAAAAAGAAATCCAAAATCAAATGTTACTCGAACTAGGCTATATTAAGATAAATAAGTATTAGAACACTTATTGTATTAATATGTCAACTATGTATTGTTTACTTTATGTTAGAATATTAAGATTGAATTTTTTTTTATTCATTTTGTTCTAAACTTTACAAAATGACAGATAAAATAGGGAAATTTATAACATCAATCTTAAACAATACATAATTCACCCACTAATACGAAAAACCTTCTCAATAGAAATTTTAAATTTTAAAAAATATATAAATAAAAATGTGTGAAAAAATATGGAAAAGTGCATCCAGTGTGTAGTGGCATCATAGTACCCTCCCATGATACTAGTTAAAGATAATTTATCTTGTTTCACACGTGTTTCAACTCGTAATCGTAGTAGTTATTCTTGGAGTCTTATCACCATGTCAGGAGGTTTGGGATGAGTAGTTTGAGATCGTTTGGATTGGATATGTCTTGCATAGTTGTAATAAGGTGTAAAGTCTTGGAGTAATAATCGTATGTTTTGGACTTGAAAGTATTTCAACACTTAATCTTTTGAATATTTTGGTTAAATTTAATTATTTGAAGCTTACGAAACCGATTGAAATTTCAAATGTCTTTTTTTTATTATTATTTGATGAGATAAAGACACGGGGTAATCAAGTGAGAATTCTTTCGTTTTCTGATGTTACCCACGATAAAAATGCGTTGGCACACTCTCTATTTACAAAACTTTTTATTCATAACAATTCTCGTATATAGTTTCTCTTTTATAAAAAATATTTAAATCTGACGCACACCCTTTATTCTCATTCCTTATTTTGCAAATTCTTTATCTTCCTTTTATTTCTTATTTTTACAATTTTAGTTTTACACCATCTCAAAATTACCTTCCATTAGATAGACTCTTAAAAAAAGTTTAAAATTATATATATGTATGTATTTGATTTATTATTATCATTATTAGTTACGTTTCAATTAAGATATCGTTTTTTTATATAAAAAGAAAAAGATTTGATCCAAAAATCTTGGCTCTTTATATATATGAGTGTCGTTTGACTAAACTTTCGTTAGATGTTAAGATATTATTTAATAATAACTTAATATGTGTAAATGATATCGATCAAACTATAAGTATTTGTTCCATAGTTTTTTCTCTATCTTTTTAGGAAATATATGTGATCAATCATTTTTTTTAGTTCCAACTCGATTTAAATAATATTAAAGAATGAGATTCTAATGAAATTAAATATGATCGACTTTATTCCAATTGGCTTTAATTTATTCTAATTGATTTCATTCCAATTGCACTTTTTATTCTAATTATGCAATGTATGAGACAAAAAGCAATCAATATTGTATATATATATACACACAGTATGGGATGTGAGAGATCTCTTACTCTTTTTTCTTTTCCCTTACTTTATGATTCTAAATTGATTTTATCCCAAATTAACTTTTATTATATTTATTGTTCATTGGGCTGCCTTTTCGGTTAATCTAGGTAAAAAGTATTAGTACGTCGTTCAATCTCAAAATCAATTAACAATGATATTGCAAGAAAAATATTGAGAATGAACTGAATTCGTTGAAAAATGTTTGAAAATGCATTGGAGCATGAAGGTGATGAACAACACGACGCCAGAAAAATTGGTTGAGAGAACAACTATCGACGTGCATGAGGAGTCCATCAAGAGTTTTAACGAATTTTGGACGATGTTCATACGCCAACGGAAGAAAGTAGACCATTGTGTAACCTTTTTTATAAGTTTCGATACAATATACACTAGAATTTTGTATACACTTATAAGTTTCGATACAATATACACTATAATTTTGTATACACTTACGATTTTGTTATTTATTATATATTGTTTGATTGTATTAATATTATTTTGAATCTTAGTTTATCGTTGTGATTAAAAAAAAAATACATAACCCAAAAATTGTCTCCAAATGTCATTTTAAAACAACTCCTTACCTATAATCATATCAAATAAAGTATGTTATTACAAAATTTAAAAAATCTAACAAGCTAAAAAGTTCTATAAAATCCCATTCAACTTTCCAAAACGAGGTAAAGTTAAGCAAACTCCATGTTAAATGAGAGATTTCGATCAATTGAATTATGTCACGTCATTACATCGAAAATCAACTTCATCATGAAAATTGTAAAGGGATCGAATCGAGTAATTAAAATGGCTCAAACATAACCCAATTTAAAATTAGATAACCGTGAGAATGACAAAATAGTAGATAACAATTTGAAAAATAGCAAATCCAAAAAATATCTTGATTTTTAGCAAAACTGCTCAAAGAAGATATTTTTTTACAACTTTTCAATCGATTTTACCTCTTCATAGACTAAAACTCCATTTTCTCAAATACAGTGTATTTGTGCAGAGTAAAATAATGCAATATAATCTAGAATCACAAATACAATGTATTTGCATATCATTCAGTTTTATAAAAATGTTAAATAAATATTTATTATCTCATTTAACCAACATCTCCTAGATTTATGCCTTCAATTTATACCAGATTTTCGAATTTGTAGACTTCAAATCAAATGATTAACAATTTATTTTTATTAATATATATATGATAATAGCTATTTAATTCATACTCTTTTTTGCTATCTGTAAAATGATTGATGATATAATTTCTTCATTATACGTTTTATAAGTTTTGGTTAATTTTTAGCAACACTTTATTATATCATACGAGTACATAATTTTTCATATAATGATAATATAATTTGTTCATTGTACATGTCTTAAAAGTTTTGTCAATTTTTAGTAACATTTTATTATACCAAACAAATACACAATTTTTCATATTTATCTTTCATTGTTTTTAGATTATATATAATAATAAATATTTATTTTATCATTTGATTTTAAAAGTTCAGTGGAAAGATCTCCAAAAGTTGAATTTAAAATTGTATCCTTCTCTAAAATTCTTCATTTGATATAATAACAACTTCATATTAACATTGTATCCTCTCTCTAATTATGCATGTAACAATTATTTCATAAATAATTTATAATAAATTGACATTATTTAAGAAAAATCAATCAATTATTACGATATGTACGTGGATGATAGAAATTTTCTTAAACTAATGATATTGATCATAAATGCATCAAGAGAATAAAATCCTTTTATGAAAGAATTATTCAACGAGGTATATTTTTCATAAATATTATTTAAAAGTTGGTTTTAAAATTTAATTTAAAACCAATAGAATACTAAAAATTTAATTTTAAATGTCAAGTTTCCATAAAAACCGTGATAATAGTGTGATTTTTATTTAAAAAATTGTTTAGTTGTACCAGGAATTTTTGTATATGACATTTTTATTTTGAATTACATTAATATTTGACAAATTATAGTGCGTTATTTCAATTACATTGTATTTGAGGTTTAGATGAAGAATTTTATTTTAGATTGTTTCATTTATTTATTTTTCTAGTTTTTATGTTTTGTTGTTATAACCATTTAAAATTATTTTCTTGCTATTTTCTCGAACTAAAATGGTTTGCTATTCTTGTTTACGGCCCATTTAAAATCTGTATGGAAATTTGAGTTACATTGGGCCAAGCCCAATTTCATTCGGAAATTGGGTTTAAGCCCACCAAAGTCTTGATTGTTTGAAAGTTTTGAAGATTCATTCTCTCAAGATCAGATCTCAAGACATTAAAGTTCTTATAGATCTTTTAAAAATGAAAGAGTTGAAAAATTAACCATTCTTGAATTTCAGAGATTGAGGCTCAAATACTCAAGTTTAGAATCTTGAGTAACAAAAAACTTTTTAGTTCATTTTTATTTTCTAAAATTATTTTAAATAACAGAATTTTTAAAAATGATTATAAATATAGTAAAAAATTAACATCGTAAATATTTTAGTTCATTTTGCTATATTTGAAAATAACTCTTTTATTTCGTGATTGTCGTGGGCATAAATAGACTTATTCGTTTACTTTTGTTTGGGCTGATTTCATATAACGATAGCAAGAAGTTTGGATCGAGATATAATTGTCGCCAAATGTCTCTATGATTCATCAATTGTATTAGAAAATAGATTAATCCTCTTTATAACGAATTAGTTCTAGATTTTTTTTATGAGAAATGAAAAATTAAGCAAGTAAATCTTACTATTAAAGAGTTGAGAAAATAAATTTTCAAGACTCAAGTTCATGGAGATTGAATATACTTGACAACATATATATTTTCTTCCTTACCTTTTTTAAGACTTATGGAAATTTTTTGTTGGAGACTTTGGGATTATACTTTGATTATGAGTAGAGCTTTGTAAGCACACTAAATCACATATGATGTTTCAATTTAGGTTAACCAATCTTAAGTCTTAAAATCAAATGGTCAAGAGAGATGGTTTAATACAAAAATCCCGATTAACTAATGTAAGCTTGGTTGGTAACCCATTTGTTTTCTATTTTTTGTTTTTGTAAAAACGGGTATACTTGGGTACTTAATTCACTTTTTTTTTTAATTTTTAAAACAAGAAACTTGCTTTTAAAATTACTAAGGAAAATTGAATAAAAAAAACACATTTTGTTTTCCAAAAGCAGAAAACAAAACCATTTACCAACATACATGAACTTTGTTTTTAATAACATAATTTAAGAAGAAAAAAAAGTTGAAATGGTTATCAAGGAATGCTCTAAAGATCAAACTCCACATGATATAGTTTTGGCACACAACTCAACCCATAAATGGCAAAAATCTAAACACTCTTTGGCTAAACTTGAAGGAAAAAGGTTTAAAATTAATTATTGCAGTTTGCCCCAAACCAACCTAATGAAAGGCTTTAAATAGCCTTCCAATGAACCCTAATACCACATCATTAACTATGACAAAATCCCACAAAATACTCCTTGACATTTATTGTTATTTTAAGACTAGTGCATGTCCTTGCATAGTTTAGTTTCAATAGGATATTGATTTCTTCATTATGGTTCATTGAGAGCAACAAATCTTCCAACTTCATCATTAAAGACATCTGCCCCAAAAGGAAAAACACAAATATAATACAGACATCAATTTCCAAAACCTGAACTTATTATATTAATCACTCTAAATCAAACACTATCAACAGGCATGAGGAACAGTCGAAGTTTAACACAGAAGAACATTCTTTTGTAGAATAACTTTCAAGAAATTATACAAAACAATGACTTAGTTACTATTCAGAACTAAACTATCATGTTTTTTCTTTTACTACTTTCTAAGAGCATATGAAATTCATCTTCTAAGTGAGCTATCTATTCTAAAACCATGTTAGATAATTTACTATTCAAACAAGTTCTTTTTGGTATTAAAAGAAAGTTTGAAATTTGAAAATCGTTTTAAATTTACTGCTCAAACATAGACAATTAAAAGTGAACTTCAAAATTGGCCAACAAGTAAAAAAAGTAGAAAGTTATTCTAGTTACGCTTTGGCAGGACAAGTTGAAAATGGTGTTTCCTTCAGAGCATGATGAACTTGTACATATAAAAGAGATCAGAGACAGAGATGGCTGGATAAGGAATGAAAGGAAGAAATACTACTATTGACAGAGGCAACATTTTCTGGGTATTATTGGCTAAAATCTACCCAGCAGCATAATAGCTAAAAGACATAGATAATCCTCTCATTGTATAATTCTCTTGTACTTTGAGTTCTTATTATTAATAAAGAAGTTTGTTTCTGTTTAAAAAAAAACATAGATAATCCTACATGTACTCTTAACTATAACAAGAAATCTGGTGGTAAATGAGGGACTTAACTGTTGAGCTGAAAGCATCTTAAGATCCTTGAGCGGCCACCCCTGACATGTAAACAAGGGACTTGGATTAAGGATTAAGGATTAAGTCTACAAATTTAAAAACATAAACCAGGAGAAGATCACGTTAATTGTCCTTTGTAGGTTCTGAAATACCTTCATTTTCATTTATGTTAAAGAAATGAAATTATATTAATGATGAAATTTACAGAGAGTATAACAACAATTCCTTCACTAAAAAATGAATCATAATAAAATATAAACCAAACGACCATATAATGACCATCACCAGAAAACATCCATGTCAAGTGCAAAAGCATTAAAGCTTTCATTACAAGAATAATTATTATGACACCTTTCGGATTGAAAAGGACATATTAATGCAGATGTGCCTAGAAGGATGTTTTGGTGAAGTATAAAATATTCTAGAACAGTGATTTGGATAGGCTAGTCTTTCATTATACAAACTTTAGTTGCTATCACAACAAAGTCTACGAAAATGCTTAAGGCCTCACTTATTAGAAATCTTGGCTTGTGGAAAAGGAAAGCATTATCTTAAAATTGAAGGAACTTATTAGAAAAAATGGGCAGGATAGCCACTCAAAAAAGTCAACTACACATTCTTTTGTTATGAGACAATGCGGTATTTTAATTGCAGGGGGTATACATCAAATGAATGAACTAGAAGTCTAACACTTGCCTCATCTCTTACACAAAAGCAAAATCCCTTATTTACCAGCCAGAAAGTCAATAACTTCCATTGTATTCTCATGTTAATTACTTCAACTATTCTTTTTCTTCTTTCAAATAATATCCTCTTCGGCTCATCCTCAGTATGGCACAGGCAGAAATCAAGAACAGAATGGAGAGAAACACACTACGAGTTCTAGCCCATTTTGCTCTGCACAAAAGAACATGCCAATCATGCTGCCCTGCCCTTATACAAACCATTCTGTACAAGGGCCAGAATCCCACAATTCAAGGTGCCAATATGCATGGTATACTGTAAAGATCTTAGATAGACTAAATTATCAATTAAGCCCTTGTTATTTTCTGTTTTAACGATTTGTATTTGGTTTATTATTAATGTCTTTAGTCTTTATTTACAACTATCTTATAACCACTTTAACCTAATATACGAAATATTCAGCCTCAGTGTGTACGTCTAAGAGCTTACTCTCTTCCTCAATAAACCGGTGTCTCCTTGTTGTCTACTGTAAGTTTGTATCACAAAAGACAACACGTGTAGCACACCTAAATCACAATGCATAAGACAGAAGTCAAAGATCTAAATATTATCCATTCTATTTTGGTTACGGCCCACTCACTTTTTCTTTACAATTCTAATCTCAAAGAGGCTCCTTTGATTTCCCCCTCATAGTCATCAATGGCACTTTCAATATGTTAGCACTCAACTAGTGTAATCACTACACTTTTCTCTTCTTATAGGTGATAGTTGATAAAGCAACATCCTCATAAGGGTTTGCCCCTTCCATTATTGCTACAGAAAATGAGCAGAGTTGCAATAGATCTCACACCATAATTATAATCACAGAATGATCAATTATGAATCCAAAATCATTATCCTAACATCGCAATAGCGATCTAACTTGAGAAATAGTAGAATATAACAAACTAACCTGAGATCATTCGACGACTTTCTGCACAGCATCATTAGGAGATTCGGATAATTGATGATTCAAACGCTGCTTCTGCTGTTGTTGCAACAGAGAATTGCGCTCGATCTCCCGCCACTTGTTTATGGCGAAGCTGACAATGACTGAACAACATAAACGAATGGAATGGTTAATGAATAGAATGGAAGAGAGAAAATAAAAAGAGAAAAATGGAAGAAATTACATCCGGCGCCGGCGAAATAGAGGAGACGGAGAATCTTAGGGCCCGCCGGACCAGTAACCTCTTCTCCGGTCATTAGGTTCTTAGTTCAGGTGGTCGACGTTACACAGCTATGAAGAGGAAAGTAGAAAGGTCTAAATTTGGGATATTTCATCTTCGCTAAAGTAGGATAACCTTACGTCAAAAATCAACATGGTAAATAACAAAATAACAAAATTATATATATATATATATATATATATATATCCAATATATGTCATTTTTATATTATAAACATCCACCTGTTAATGTCTATCATGGTTTTAAATCCAAAATTTTGTTATATAATGATCGATTCACTTAATTTGTCATAAGTTATAAATATTGGATAAAATCTACTATTTTTCACAAAAAAAAAAAATCTCAATTTAATTTAATATTTTACAATTAAAGACTAGAGTTGGAAAATAAATAGATAGTATATTTAAAAATATATACAATTTAGCAAAAATAACAAAATGGATTTTCAAAATGGTGTTATATCAATTAGTAGTCTACGGACAATTGTTGTATTTGTAACATTCTCTTTTTTTCATTTTTACCTCCAATTTAATATTTTAGCCTTAATCCATTCAAATTGTTAAACTTAGCAACTCAATCACCAAATACTTAGATATATTTGAAATTGATTAGAGTCATCCCAACATATATATATGATAATAATAACAAGGAGCGTTTTTAAAAATAGCAAAAAAATATTAATGGTAATAGGATCAATGTGATCACTATATTTTCTAAATTGCAAAAGTAGCAAATTTGAAACTTGATAGCCCTTTGATAGCCATTTGATAGCTATTTGATAGTCCTCTGATAGTCGTGCGATTTAATTACTTGTTATGTTTGCAATATGTAAAAAATATGTGCTATGAATGACTTTTTTCTTAATTTTTTTGTCATATGATGTAATTTCTCATAAATAAATGAAGATCAAAATACGAAATGTTGATAACTAACAAAATTAATGTTTCTAGAAATCAATAAAGATTTGTTGAAAATGTATAGACTAAAATTGTAATTTGAAAATACATGAACTAAGTAACATGCGTTGGAATGTATTGTGAGACTAAAATGGTATTTTTAACCAAAAAAATTACTACCCATTTATTTGGTTACCATTTGTTTGGATCTAAAGAAGTTCAAAGATGATTTGAAATATGAACAATGCATTAAAACCAATTACTTCTTTCATTTAGAACGAGAGAACCATTTAAAATTATATATATATGAATGATATCAGAAAAATAAATTTACTAATATAGTTGAATTCAAGATACAAGCGATGACAATACTATTGTGTGCATTTCCACGTAGGGAGAAGTTCACTCGATGGTTGATTAAGGGAATGTGCCATCAATAAATCAAAATCGTGTTCCAAATTGACAAAGCAAGAATCATCGAATGACTCCATGTAAGTTAATTATTCGTCAGTGAGAGACTCGGTAACAAGGACATGATTAGAGGTGTCCATTATGATAGAGAATATATAGAGATTGTATTGCTAGATGAACTATTGATGTTCTAATGCGATTGAGGAATCGACATCAATTGTGTCGTTGAAAGGATTTGTTGAGGATGACGAAAATCAATTAGAGAAATCGCTAGGATCTAAGTCAGAATTGACAATTAAAGACCAAAAGTTTGACTATGGTGCATAGAGTTTATTTGCGGAAGTTTTAGGGTAATTTATTCCAACCATACATATTAAAATATTAAAATGAAGAATGAGAGGAAAAAGAGAATGGTTTAGATTTTGAAATAATTCTCTTTTAAACAACATAATTGAATGACGGGATAATCAAAGATGGAGATTGCATAGGTTAATAATGATTAGAAGAAATTGAAATAATGTGAAACTTATACAAAAGAGAATGGTTTGGGATGATGATGGAAATATGATATAAATAAGAATAATTGAATTAAACTTAGGGCGGGCGGGCGGGCGGCGGGCGGGCGGGTTGGTGATGGCCTACTCCAAAATGGGGAACAGTGAGAGGCAATATGAATGGATGACATTTCAAATAATTTGGCTTTTTGAAGTTAATTCTTTATATAGAAAGTGACAATTAGGGTTCATTGAATTCCTTTCAATTTTCATATCACATTCTTTTCCTAAGTGCCACAATTTGGTAATTCCTCACACACACTTTACATAAAATCAATATATATGATGCTAAATATAGGAGTTCTTTTTTTTTTTTTTTTACTTTATTTTTCCGCTCTACATGTAGAAATTAAAAGCTTATGAAAATGACCAACTCTAACTTTAGCTTAATCTACGATCGTCGTACTTTGAATTATAATGATATTTATATTAGATGTAAATGCGCACTCACTGACTTACATTTGAAAATAAGCCAAGGATTAATTATGTAACCTAATTTTGCTTGCATCAATAAATATTCTTTCTTCCCTCTCATTGCACATCGTTCATCAATTACTCAATGTCTTCCCTCTATTTCAAATCTAAAAAATTTTAAATATGAAAAACGAGAGTGAGATACAAGTACAAGAACATAGAGCGAGTAAGAAAAACTAGAAATTCTTCTAATAAAAATATTAACGTCGATACAAGATTAAAAAGAAAAAAAATTGATTATGAGAAATTAGGTTTGGAGCTCATTTTTGTTTGAATCTTTTAAGTGTTAATGAGAAGAATCTTATACACTACGTAATAATGACACGTTTGAGAATTTTGTCGTATTTGCAAAGAGTATATACGTATTAAAACGATGACATGGAAACAGTATTTCGTGCATTTTTTGTAACTATTTATCCCAAAAGTTAGTTTAAGAAATGATTGTTTCTCTCTTTTTTTCTTTCCCACTTGGCAACTAACACTAACACATGAAAAGTCTAATAATCTATGTGGAATAACACAAAAAAAAAATTGCCTAACACATTGCAACTTTTTTGGAGTTGAGATTTCACACAATTTGACCTAATTTCTAGTAGATTATGTTAAGGTTAATCATAAAGTTGTAATAATTAATTAAGTAGCTCATCACATTAATTTAATATTAATATTATTATATTTCCTCACTTTTTGGATGCCAAATGAATTTTATTACGTGTCAACTATTAATTAATCTCATGAGTTGAAGATTTTTCTATCCTATATATCATTAATTTAATTAATGAAATACCATATGTTTTTTTCCTAGCTACTTCAATCTATTTATAAGTAAAGAATTAGTTCCATATGGGTCAAAAGTTAAATTTAAATAATTTCAATGCAAAATTAGGAGGAATACAATTAATTACCCTTTTTTTAGCCTTCAAAATGTGAAGAGTATGTCTGTTTCATCCTTCAATTTTAAAAAATGTATTGTTTTAATTCGAAGTTTATAAAAATATATCTATTTATGATCTCTTAAGTTTTCAAACTGTAACGTTCTAGTTCTTGATGAGGGTGAATTACAAACTAAAAACCAAATTGATCAACCAAAACATCGACCGAATCGAAGGTGGTCAGTCGGAGATAAGGAGGAGTTCAGTTGGTATTGGTTTGTGAAAAATCCAAACCGATAAACATTTTTTAAAACTTCAAAAGACATAAACCAATCTAAAACAAATTGATTAATCGACCAATAGTCTGTTTGTACTTATTCATGATCAAAATTGGTTTAAACATTTACTAAAGCAACCATAGTCGATTCGACGATAGTTTTTTTTAAAAATCGACTCCAACCGACCAATACTCATTAACCTTAGTTCTTGAGTATATAAAAATAGGTTTAAACGGTAAATTTTTGTTTAATTTCTAAGAATACACATTTTTAAAATTCATAAAAAGAATCTATATTCTAAAACTAATAACTTGTCCTAAATTTTATTTAAAAGAAATCAAAAGGCAAAAAAATAGAAATAAATTTTCAATATACCAAGATGATTATTCAACTAACATGAAATATATATCTTTGGTTAAAAACTCAAAGATTCGAATATCTTATTCTACCACAAGTATAAACAAATCACACTTATGATCTAAAGAAATAAAGAAAATAAAGTACACTAAGGAACGTTCTTGGAGACATCCTAATATATATATGTGTGTGCATGTATCTCTTTGAACATATAGATTCATTTATTATGGCAAAGTCTTCCCCCCAAATTTGAAAATAGAACTTTAAAGAATTAATGTTAATTTTTATAAATTTGGGAAATCATTTACTCAAACACAATGATTAAATGAGATTAACAGATCTAAAATAGCTTTCATACGTTAATAACATTTTAAATATGAACATAATTTAATTGACATAAGACTTAGCTTGTATTATTGACTCTAAAATAAAAGGTTTGATTTTATATGGTTGAAAAAACAATATCAATAATAAAACATATATATTCAATTGATTTTTAGATGAAATTCTATATTATTAAACAAAACGTCATATTTTGTTGGTATTTCTAATTTAGTTGATTAGAAATTTGGTTTTTTTATTTTCAAATGTTTATTCTATTTTACTTTCAATAGATTTTATGAGACGTATAATAATAATAAGAGTTATTTGTCTATTTTAGTTTCTAAAACATGTATGTCAAGTACAAGTTTGACACCAATTGATAATTAGGGTAATTATTCAATAATTTGTATGTTTATATGTATTAGATAGATTGACTAAATTATCATTTATAGAGTTTTGGAGCTATACACATTAGAACAACTCTTTATTTGCTCAAGTTAAGTCATGTGAGAAAGGACATGTTTCATTTTGGCCATTTTACTAGTGGTTATAAAGTTGGACATCTTCTTTTAGGATGACGTTCGTGCAGGCGATGAACTTTCCACGATAGTCTCTTACAATAATGAATTGAAAAAATTATTGTAGTGTAATTACGGTATCATATCTCTCGACCGAAAGTTATAATACAACATATATGTGCAAGATGCATTTACAATTTAAATAATTTATTGAACTAAAAACTAAAATTTGAACATGATTCGCTTAACCTAAAAAAAAAAACTATGATAGTTTGATAGAAAATGAAAGCCAAAAGAATTGTGTATGAGATAAAGTGGTATATATGCATGGGGCCTTACATATATTTTATTTATATATGAAATATATAAGCATGTGGGGTAGCTAGGCAGCCATTTTCTAAAAAGCAGCCATAGCCCCAAAGTGCTTGGAGATGTAATGAAAACCAACCAAAGTGAAATAAAAAAACACACACACACAACAAATTCCAATAGGAAAAGAAAAGCATATTACTTATCTATAAATCAAATCAATTAATAAGATAGGTAAATGGAATCTAGTTTAGTGGTAATATCAATGAGTTGAATATTCGGTCTCTCATGTCTTTAATTTTTATACTAATAAAAAAAATCAATTAAGAAGATATATTGTAGGATTTAATTCTCTTTACATTTTGAAATGAAAGAAAGGAAAACAAGTTTGGGTGTATGATTTGTTTAAATGAAATAAAACGATGAAAATCAACCTCCTCTTATTAACTACTTTAAATATACTTAACTTTATTCTCTATCTCTTCTATAGATGAGTTCTACATTTTTATTAATAAATTTATAAACTATTCTATCTTTTTTTACCAAATCATTTGTGTAAGTTATGATATATAATTGAGTTGTTCGAATTCACCTTAGAATCTACAACCATTGAAAGAAGTAAATTAGTTAACTCAGGTGTGTTATCTTATAAAAATTGTGAGGTGATCTCAATATCATTTTAATGTAACTAAGAACACTCATGACGTTAATTAGTAAACGAGATATTTAGATTAATAAAACTATATTTCGACTAAAATTCAATAAGATAAGTATTTTTTTTCTTTGTGTGTGATAATGTAAAACTAATCTCTTCCACAGACAAAACTAAGTGGCCTTCTTCTTTTAAAGTGGCCATACAAGGCAGCACCTCCTACTTGACCCTCACGTCTCTCTCTCTTTACAAATTTCACTATAAATAACCTAAAACCTACACACCAACTTCTCATAACATTCATCATTAAGTACAAGGAGAAGAAGAAAACACACACATTACAAAACCTATCTCTTTCCTAAAGCATTTAGAAAAACTATGATGGGCAGCAAAAAGTTGATAATGGTGGCATTGTTGGTGGTGGCCTTGGTGCTATCCCAAGCACACATGAGCTTAGGAATAAGAAAGTTATCCAACAAGGAAATGAAGATGGTTCCAATCGGCGTTGATGTTAATTATATGCTTCTTGGCGCTCTTCCAAAAGGCCCAACGCCTCCGTCTGCCCCTAGTGAGCGAGGCAACCCTGCTCCTTTCAGTGATGGTGATCGCGTCTTGGTATCTGCTCCGAGCCCCGGAATTGGCCATCGTTGATTCGTGAAGTTTGAGAGACTATATTATAAGTTTTGAATGGTTTTTCTCCTATTGGTTACAAACATTTCTTTCTTTTCTTTTTGGGTTTGGGTTCATTGTGCATGTTTTTTTTTTTTTGTTTGTTAAATAACAATACACTCTTATTGTTATACACACACTCATGAATATGTATACATGATATAATGTTGGTTTATAGTTGTCTTATTGATTGTCATTGTTGTGAAATGATGTGTTGAAATGAAATTTAATAGTATTTTAATGAAGTGTTTTGTGTTTTTGGAAGTAATTTTAATTTAGAAATAACGAGAGAAAACATATAATGATTTTACACAAATGTCTTAAAATGTTATTTGTTTTCATTAATAAGATTTCATGACAGACTTTTTTTTCACGATAAATTTAAATATTACATATTTTTTAATATTATATATAATTTATTATCACAAATATTTTATTACACATTTATTATTTACTCTAAAACTCTATTAATTAATTAACGTAATTACTTTCATATAATTTTAATATTTACATTTATTAGATATCATATCTAAATATGATTTGTTATTAATTCTATTATGGTGGTATTATAATAAAAAAAATCTTAATTATTTTTCTAATGATGATTTTGTTAGAAAATTCTTCATTTCATCTGATTTCCCTCTCATTTTTCGATCTTTCTTCGTCCGTTCTTTCTTATTCCGTTCATCTCTTTCAAAAAATTTCGATGAGTGCATATTTGTTTAATATTATTGATTGTGTATGAAATTGTGGAATATAGTATGTCGGTGAATATTTTCTGATAAAGAAAATTTACAGTGAATGAAGTGTATATGTCATGTAATTTTCTTCTATTTTGCATTATTTTTTATATATACTACGTACGTTTTGTATTTTTTTTATATGTACTCCTGTATATTTAACATAATATTAGATAATAATGTATGTGCATATTTTACATTGTACTTTAATTTGTAACAAATTTTACATTATGTGAAGTACAAATTTATATCAAAATATGGGTATCAAGGAAAAGGAAGAGACTAAATGAAGATAGAACATGAAAAGAAGAAAATATAACGAAAAAGAAGGAAACTAAAAGGGGAAAAAAGCAAGTTGGAGAGAAATGATGAAATAGAGAGAACTTCAAATAGATCACTAAGAGACTGAATGATATATATTATATATCGTCTAATATATCATATATTATGTCTATCATACTTGTAGATATACGTTGTAATATTTAAAATATAAGCAAGTATTATTTAAAACATACATTTACACTCACGGAAAATTGATGCAATATAATTATATCATTATTTAAAATATATACGATGTTATTTAAAACATATACACTCACCGAAAAACTTGAAAGAGATGAACGAAATAAGAAAGAATGGAGAGAGAAAGATCGGACGGAGAGAGACTATATTGGAAAAAATTCGGACTAAAATCACCGAAAAAAAATAATTGGAGGAAAATTTTAATTAAAATCCTACCACAAATGAGTTAATTATATATCATATATTTACCTGGGATATCTAATAAATGAAAATTTTAAAATTAAATAAAATTAAATATATTAAATAATTAATAAACTAAATACGTAAGTTTTAATATAAATAATAAATGTGGAATAAAATACTTATCATATTAGAGTATATCTATTCGAAATAGGATCTCTCCACTTTCCGTATTTTATTTTATTTTTCTCTCTAATATTAATATTAAATGTGGGTAGTTTTGTCATTGGATTCAATATTTGTCTAAATTTGTAGTTCATTAGAACTTTTGTGAAAATTACACCAATACTGTGTCCAACATGTAAATAGAGATCCCTATTAAAATAGACTAATTTTCAAGAGTTATTTAACATGTAGGAGACGTCATATTTGACCTATCTTGCCATAAGAGTGTATATATTTTAATCAACTCATAAGCCTAGAAGAACACGTTGACAGCTATCATTTCAAGTCCAATCGGTCCCCTTAGAAGGTATAAAAAGGTCACAAACATTACACGAACAAATCATATAAAAATAAATTAAACTTTGAAAAGAAAAAAAAAACAATGTGATAATCTAATTCACATCATTCTAATACTTTCAAAATTTCTATATATATTAAGCATAAGAACGTGTGTGACAAGCACAATTACTTCAACATGCATGTGGTTGCTTTGTGAGTATTCTAAACTTCCAAAATTGTCCTTCGAGATTGTACAAACTAAATGACAAGTTCACGACAAATTATAGATTCGCACATTTATCACTAGCTCTCTCCTAAAATTAGATAACTTTAATATTCTTTCTCCTTCCTACATTAGACACATGTCACTTTTTCTTTTAGTATTGGCTAGAAAGAGTCCATTCATTTTGTCAAATTTTGCTAAACAATGGGACATTCTAACTAATGGTATTAATCAATTTGTTTCCCCAAAAATGATTTATATCCTTTAAGGATTGAGTCAAACAATGCACATCTCCCAAATTCCAAAGGTGATTGAAAATCAAACTCAATGAACCAATAGGATTTTACTCTTTAAATATTATGCAAAAGAACCTTCTATGTTTAATTTGTTTGTAATAGTTATATATATATATAGATAAAGTATTATGGATAATTGTTTTGCATGATCAGCTTTCTATAAACATATTTTCTTTCTAAGTATGATTTTATTTTTTTGTTGAGTTAATAATACTTTTTTCAATATTATTTCAATCGTAGAAAAAATCTATATCAATAAAATGAAATAATTAATCAAAAGTCTTTCGAGTTGAGAACTATGTAGAGACCTCTTAGTCGAAGATAGATGGATGTTAACTTTTATGTTGAGATTACTAAAATTTAAGAACGATATTCAAAATTTAGGAAAGAGATTACTAAAATTATTGTTCAATTTTAACTCGAAGAAAAATGATTGCATACTATGTGAGTGTTGACACTTACACGGATGGATCAATATTGAAGAGGTCCGGCTATCCTTCATATCATGATATCATGACATTTTACATGTATGTATATTGTTTTTATTTATTAACATGCATGTGTATATATGGTCACAAATTGTGAAGTTTGGCTAAACTTAACTTTATACAAAAATTTGGGTTCCTTGTCATGAAAATTATGGATCTCACTACCTATAAACTTTATACTTTTCATAATTGAATAATGTAAAAATTAAAAGTGGTCTATCTAATAAATTTGAATACAATTTATTAGTTGTAAAACTCAAAACTCTAATATTAAAGTTAAAATAAATATCTATAATTCAATTTACATTAAGTATGACGTACTACCAATAATGTTATGTACAATTTAAATAATTGTCCCGAATCAATCTATTACAAAGCAATTAATACTAAAATAAACCGATAATTATATTATACTAAAGTATCTAATACAAATTATACAATACATGGAAGGATTATTACAAAATAATTAATCAACAATACAATCAATGACCATTAAAAATCGACAACAAAATGCCTAATCAATACATAATTGATAAATTATTATTATTATAGTTTTTAGGGAAATGTCTACTGTAGTGAATTATTTGATTAAATGTTATTGATGAACTAATTATTATTATATAATTACTTATAAATTGTAATTAATTAATCAATAGATCATAATTACATAAAGTGTTAGAGTTACCAACTAGCTAGACATATACATTTTTTTTATTTTTTTACGTAAACATCTTATTATATATTCTATGGATAAACAAAAACAGTAAATATCTAATTTTCTACAATATAATACGTAGATGTTTTGTTCATAATAATAATTTACATCAAACGATCTATGTTAGATTATCTCAAATAATTAAGGGTCGAGGACGAGGACGAGACGAGGTTGTCGTTTGGATTAGTTTTGATATAAAATAAATAAGAGGTGTTAGATTTTGGATCATATATTGAAGACATGGTCAATTATTTATTGTGTTAAACAAAGATTACTTGTAGGTTTTTCTCAACCAAAATACTTTCTTTTTGACTAAATTTACATTAATTCATTCATCACTCAATACCAATACCTAACCCAAAACTCCAACTCTCTATAAATTGATAGTGATAATGCAATGTTTAAGCACCAAAAAATAGCGAAGTAACTTAGCAAAAACACTTGGCATTTCCAACTTAGCTTTGTTAACCCAAAAATGACTTACCCTAAAACCCTTATCGGTTTCGGTCTCCTCCTCGCTCTTCTTTTCATCTCCTCACAGGTCTCCGCTCGTCTACTCGGTTAGTTTGCTTATACCAAACTCGCTCATAAATTTGTTGATAGTGTATTAAAAAGAATAAATATGTTTTTGTGTATTCATTTTTTGGGTGAATGGTTGTAACTTTTGCAGGATACTAATGTACAAATTTATGAAAAGAAAAAAAAAAGTGTTTAATTTATCACCGTTATAAAATAGTTGAGTATGTCATTGCATTTAATTTCATGTGAATATTCGACTCACATGAATTGAAAAATGTATTTATAGATAGCATAATGTTATTTTGTCTATCGCAATCTATTGCTCAGTGATAGAAGTCTTTTGTGATCTATCGTTGATAGATAATGACATTTTGGTATATTTAAAAATGTTTTCATCAGTTTTACTACTTTAAAAAATTATCGGCCAACATTATATTGATTTTTTAAAAAAATAATAATTATGGTAGAGGAAGACAAAGTTAAGTCCGATGGCTTAGATTATCCCGGAGGACGCTACGGCGGAGGAGGACACTACGGCGGAGGTCACTACGGCGGAGGAGGTCACTATGGTGGGGGTCACTATGGCGGAGGAGGTCACTATGGCGGAGGTCACTACGGTGGAGGTCACTATGGTGGAGGAGGTCACTACGGCGGGGGACACTATGGTGGAGGACATGGCCTTGATGCTAACACCAAAGAGTCAAATGACCAAGGTCTAGATAAACATGGCGGAGGACACGGTGGACACCATGGTGGAGGACACGGTGGACACCACGGTGGAGGACATCATGGCCTTGATGCTGACGTGAAAAACTTGGACAGTCATGGCGGTGGCCACCACCACGACCACGGCCACCACCACTGCCACCACCCCCACTGCCCCGAGAGTGTTAAGAATTAGAACACTAAAACCTACTCCCCATCTGCAACCATGTTTGGTTCAAAATAAAAGCATCGTTGAAATAAAGTTTGTTTAATGTGTGTGTTGTGTTTTAAATTTAAATAAAGCATAAGATATGTTGTATGAAATGAGGATGATGCTAAATTATTATACTTCGGTTTATTACAACCTATGATCTTTCTAGTTTTCATATTATATATATGTGTAATGTCAAACTATATATAAACTCGATTTTACTTTGTACATACCAATTTTCCATACTATATATTATTGTTGGTTTTTTAAGTCAGATATTGTTATGATACATTATATTTTCAAATATTTGATTTACAAAAGAAAAAGATGATTATATATATATAAGGTCAAGCTTTAAGTAACATTTTTTAACTTTGTGGTTTTATTTCAAACGTTGCAACGTTATAGACTATCATTCACATTTCATAAATGTTTCCAATTTCTTAGAATGAGATGAGTGTTAATTTCCAAAATTTTATTTTGGGTTATTTCTTAAGCCAAAGTCTTTTGCTGTCCTTTAGTCGAATGAATCAACTAGTTTATAAATATAACAAATCATTACTTTTCTAGTAGTTTATAAATATAACAAATCATTACTTTTCTTGATAGCTACTTCATTATCATCCGAGGGGCTTGAGGTCATGAGACATAGTCGAATTTGATTTGAATTTGATTCAATATCCCTAATTCTAGTCGAGGATTAAAATTTCGACGTCAACAAATGTCATAGTCTATAAAAGCACACTGGTGTCGATATACATTGTAGATACCGTATTTTGTCCTATATTTATTTATTATAAAAGAAAAAAGAAAAGAAAAAGAAATTAAATTTGAATTTGAATTTGAATTTGAATCTGAATTTATATTTTAAAAAAAACAATAATAATAATAATAAATACATTTAAAAATAAATAATAAAAATAAAAATAAAATGTTTGATTTCCTTCCTATTTTTTCTCAACCATCCTTTTTTCTTCGCATCACTCTCCCACTTTCTCCCACTTTATCACTTTCTCCCACTTTATCACTTTCTCCCACTTTTCCACTTTCTTCCTATTTCTCTGTAGTCTGCACTCCATATCGTGATCTAAAAAAAACAATGGAGCTTGCCCTATAAAAAGGAAAGAGGAAAAAAGAAAAGGGGGATTTTTGTTGATGATTGGAGGATTTAGAAAGAGGTGAAGAGTGAAAGAAGATCAAAAGGAATAACCTTTGGTATTTAAGGGCAGACGTGCTGGTAAGTTTTTTTTTTCCTCTTTTTATTCTTGTTTGATGATATTTTTTTTTCTTGTTTGATGATACTGCTTTTAATTATGAACTATCGTGTTCATCATTTTACCGTCATTTGACATGTTAAGTTTATTATTTGTATTTTTTTAATACTGAGCATTCTACCTTCCATTCTATATTAAATTTTTTATTTTTTATTTTTAAATACTGAGCATTCTGTTATGTGTTATTTTCTTTTATTATTGGGCATCCATTCTGTGTTAATTTTCTTTTATTATTGGGCATCCATTCTGTGTTAATTTTCTTTTATTATTGGGCATCAATTCTGTGTTAATTTTCTTTTATTATTGGGTTAATTTTCTTTTATTATTGGACATCCATTCTGTGGTGATTTCCTTTTATTATTGGGCATCCATTCTGTGTTAATTTCTTTTTAATTAATTAGCATTATATATTTGTATTTGGATACTCATTCTTCATTGACACCCATTTTACAGTTAATTACTTATATCCATATGACATGCCTTAATAATTATGCATAATTAATCAATTAGCCTTCCGTATTTGGTAATACTCATTCTTTATTGGCACCCATTTTACAGTTAATTACTTATATCCATATAACATGCCTTAATAATTATGCATAATTAATCAATTAACATCTTGTATTTGGTAATACTCATTCTTCATTGGCATCCATTTTACAGTCTTTGTTAATTACTTTATCCATGTATCCATATGGCATACTCCGTTAATAATTACTGCTGTCCATATATTATCCATGTTAATAATTATGCATGATATAATTAATTTTTGGCAACAACCATTTTTCATTTGGCTTATTAATTAACATTTTCACTCACTCATTCTAATTATTTGCGTGATGTATTAATTAATCAGTATGCATATGTGGCTATAATTATTTGATATTCATTTTGGTGTGATTATTTATTTGCAATATTATTTATTTGCATATTGGGCCAAACCTACTTTGGCATTCAACTGTTAATTATTATTTGATATCCATTTGGCCCTAATTATGTATTAATCAATTATTTTGCATCATTTTGAATTAATTAATTATGTTGCATGTGTTGTATTAATTAATTATCTTGCATCCTACATTAATATCTTTTACATTTTGCATATATTATTAATGTATTTATTTTATCTCAGCATATTACACCTAAGTATTTTTCAAATTTCATAATGTTTTGTCATTGTTATTATTCTTTTTTTATTTAAATATAATAATGTAAATTGGAAAAAAAGTATTGTTTTTTTTTATGAATTTTATAATTTAAAATCTATAAGTACATGAAATTTTTCCGTTTGAAATTTAATTAATAGATTATTTTTTTAATTAACGCATTTCATATTTTAAATGAGACTGAGTAGTATTTTCTATAAATTTATTAATTCTAGATATATGAAATTTTTCATTAAACACCTATGATAGAGATTAAAATATCAAGTTTTGGTATCTTAATATTCATAAGGTGAATAAAAATATTTTAAAACAAAGGTAAACTTCATTTTTCTAATGGCAAACTTCATTTTTCTAATGGCTCATGTGTCACCCATAATTATCAATTCATGCTTAGGTTTTACTTTCTTCGATATGAATTGATAAACATAGGACATTTAAACAAAACCTAAATAAAAACTTTGTTATGTGAACCCCTATATTTAATTTAAAAGATAAAATTGGGTAACCATTTTGTGGGTGTTGTAGGGTGCTAACACCTTCTCTACACACAACTGACTCCCGAACTTAAATCTCTGAATTTACGTAGACCATTCTTTTTTTTTTGGTGACCAATCACACCTTAATATGATTGGTGGCGACTCCAAAATTATTTATTAAAATAAAATAAACGGGGAGGCCGGCCGCTCCGCGTAGCGATCACGTCGCGACATACATTTTTGGACATCATAGAAAATGACATCCTCAAGATGGTAGGATCGAACCAAATATTCATTTGACCATTTTCTTTTATCTTAAAACTAATTGATAATTAGAGAAATTACAAAGTCCTTGAGTTGTTTCAACGTAGTCTCTCTAGATATCATTTTTTTTATTTTTACTCTCTAGATTTATTAATTTATTTAGTCTCATGGTTTCAACTTCGGTCGCATATGATCTTATAACATGTGGTGTTACATTCATGTTAGTTCAACCAAAAAAGTGCAACAACTAATTTGTAACAAATCAATTTAATATATATACATCATCGACATTCAACATGCATTGGTCTAGTATTGATTTTTATAATCTAAGTTAGTACATATATGATTAAAAGTTTAAACAGTGAAAGAAATGTCCTATATAAGATATTTCTTCTTTTCAAGAAGCTAACCCTAAATCAACAAAGCATTTGAGCAATTAGTGTAAGGAGAAGAAAGAGCCAGGCGGTGCGTACCCATCACAAACAATGCCTACTTCCTTCTTCCATTTTGTATAGAAAACAAAAGAATGTGCAAAGGCTTTGCAGTCACATGGCCCAACATCACCGACCCTATTAAAAATTAGTAGCAGAAGGATCATATGTGGGTCCTTAGTAAAGGAATCTTATAATGCTAAAAAAGATTTTTTGCAGTCCAATAAAGCTACACACTAGCCACAAACATTAACACAGTTTCCTACATTCATTGAAGAAAATATTTGAAAACAAACAACTATTGTAGCTTCTTGGAACTAGGAAAAAGCATCCTACTTGTGATATCAAAACAAGGAGAACCATTCAGAATTTTGGCAATATGTTGCAGAGTTTAGCAGAGTATCCAAGGATTCAAATGAGAGATTAAATGGCACATATGGGTAGATAAGAGAGAAGTCAAAAAAAGGAAGTGTCTAATATCTCTCCCCCCCATCTAAATTTATATAATTTTAATAATAGTTATTGCTATTTACATGTACATGCATTGTCTGATTCTGTTGCACAACAGCTAGACCATCCCTCTGTCACTGACCTATATAATAATATTAACAAAATTTGATGGGATGGTTTTCAGTCAAGATAAATAAGACAATTGAAATAAACTAAAAATTTTGTTCTTTTCACTTCAGTCCACGCGGTTTCTCTTCCAAAATGGCTCGAAAATAGCACTTACTCGTTTGATTGCCTGCCTACGTCTAGGAGGATGTTTGCCACTCCTTCACAATATATGCAGCAACTTGTCCGCCATGATGATCTTTGTTTAAATCAAGACATATAGATAATAATTTGCTTGACAGCTTGATCCTTGAGTTGGTGAAGAGGCAATTATCATGAATTTATTGGTTGGTGTCTGTGGTCTTGGTAAAAAGATAAGTATACTGTTGTTCCCATAATAAAGAAGTGATCATTGTGAAAGATAGACCCGGCATTGGATAGCAGTTTTACCAATCATGAAGCCAGGAATAACAGTGAATGCCACAACTGGGTCAGAATTTGGTGAAAGGTACATTTCATCAATGACACTTTCCATGTAGACCTCTGAGAATCGGCTCCCTTTACGTACTTGAAAGATGGAAGCCTCCGGTTCAATGGAATAAGCTAATGAATGTAATAGCCAAACCCACCTTGCCATTTCTGCAAATGTGCTAAAGAAGGTTGTATCTGGGAATTGACCTGAGCTGATTAAGCTTCTCTGGTCCAAGTTACCAAATATTGATGATTCCATCTTGGGGTGAATGAGCCGCAAGTACTTAACTCGACAAAACTTGGCAAAAGTTGATCTTGGATTTTGTAAAAGAAAATCTTTTGTTTTCCTAGGCTTAAGCTCCATAAATCTTGTAAAGAAAAACTGTTTTTGTTTCCTTTTTTCGGGCAAGGATTCATTTGGGAGAGAGAAATTGGGTTGATGGAAGGAATCAAACATTTCCCTGAAAACAAATGTCTCGAACGCAAAGCATCTATGATCATTATGCCAATAACAAGTATCAGGTTCAATTTCTGTCGCAGCTGCATCAACATTCCAACCAGCAGATTTCATTTCATTCACCATCATCCGTACAAAGCTTCGAACAGACTTAATTGTATGCCCGAGAACTTTAATAAAATGACTTGCATTTACTTCTGATAAATGAAGATCACCAGTTACAGGAATTGGCCCACTTTGATCTAACCTTTTCTCCAGCAACCTATTCTGTTTTTTAATTTCCTCGATCTTTTCTCTCAGAAACGTAATTTCAGAGCCCTTCAGTCTTGCCTGCGATTCCAATCTTTTCCCCATCATGTCATATGTTCCCACGAGACTCTTTTGCTCCTGAATTTCAGCCAAGAGCATTGTGGTTTCTGGTGAAGGATCAAACTGTTTTTTAAGGTAACACTGTTTCAATTCAGACAAAACTTTCAATTCTGAGATAACATAGTGATCGGCATCTTGAATACCTTCAGCATCATAAGGGGATTGAGCAAACTGTAACTGGGCATATGCAGCTTTGACTGATGAGATGCTAGCAAACAATTTTGATAGCAATGCTTGCAATTGGACTCTATTCTGGAACTCTTCTTCCACACTGTCGAAAGACTCAGATTGACTACCTGTACTCTTACTTGCTGTGCAATCATCACTGATCTTGTCTTGTGGCTTAACTTTCTGAGTTCCATGGACAGGTGCTATCCCAGTTAGAGCTCGAATATGAAGAACTTTGGTAATTGTGCGTGCCAATTTACTCTTACTTGGAGTGAGAGCAGAGGATTTCACAGAATCCATCTCAAGGCAGGAAAATGGCAGGGATGAAAGAAGATGTCCCGATCACCGTCTGAAATATAAGAATGATAACGACATTAGCAGAGAATTCTTGAACTTATTAACCATTACATGTGCGTTTGGATTGCAGGTTTCCACAACATATCACCTTCAAGACCTTCAATCCTCTGGTTCTAAAATGCCAAGCTAGTGAATTTAAATCTGAGACAAATGCTTGAAGATGTGCTGTAAGGTTTTTCTTTAAAATTTAAATTTGAAGATGAACCACGTCTCTTAAATAATATCATCACATGTGATACTCAATGCCGTTGGGATATTAGAAAAGCCGGCAGCCAAGAGTACAAAAATGTACTTTTATATTCTCCCACCCACCAAACCACCCAATATTTACGTTAACAACAATCAGATAAAGTCGTAAACTTTATAAAATAACTACAACTACATGTGCAAGAAGCTTTATTGAGATATTAATTAGCTTATAAAAGTTCCTATCATCCCATCATTAACATTCTGCTTCTGCTACATCAGGCAGTCCATAGTTAGAGATCTCAGAACTTGGGGTAATAAAACAACAAATAGGAGTAATGGACAGTAAAACACCTCCAAGTATCTTCAAATGAACTAATCCAAACACTCAAAAGTGAAACCAAACACAATCTGGGTACATCGTAAAGAAGAAAATTCCAGGAAAGGTTTCAAAATAGCCGCCAGAGAATTAAACAACAAAAGCCCACATGGGTCAGAAGATCTAACAAAAAAGCCAGCCTACAACAGCTATGAAGATCAAAAGCAAGCTCTTTTTCATAATTATTCAACTGCACATCAGAATATTTATTGATATATTAAACAAAGATCCAATTAAAGATCAAGTCACCACTAGGCACGTATATAAAACCAAATGGAAGAAACCACAGAAGCCATAGTCGCTATCTAATCATGAACATTAAAGAAAAGGGAATGACATAAAGCATTTCAAACCCTCTATTATTCAGCATTGCTATTAATGGAGGAGCCTTTAGTCAATAACTGATACTTTAATAACTTCAAAGCCTACTCAAAAGAATCTCCAAGTTCCTTTTAGAAGGCCTACATTTCGATGCACGTATATAGCTACCCCACCAAAAAAATATCAAACGGGAAAACTGAAAAAGGTGTTCCATATTAGAGATAAAGGGCAAGATCAAAGAACAGGGAACAATACAGTGAGATGAGATCAATGGTATCTTCTCTTAAATCCCATTTCCTAAAAAAGAACATTACCTCAAATGCAAACCATCTCGTGAAGTCCTTTCGAAACTACCACGCTTGTGCAAACAACGGGAAAACCAAAACGAAAAAAGGTAATAAAAAACAATTAAAAGTTTTGATCACCGTACCTCAATGAATCGCCGAAGAAAACGCGGAGAGTCCAATCAGTCAACCAGTCATTGCAACGTAAATCTCAAGAAAATGGGACTAGAAGACGCCGTGAAAGAAAAGCCCTAAAAGAGTCGGAGACCTCAACGACCCGTTAACTCTGCAGTTAGAAAGACGAGAAAACTTCAACAAAAACAAAAAAGAAAAAAACACCGAGAGAGTTTGTATACAAACAGACAAGAACAGGACAGAAAAAGGGTAAGGATATGCTTGAAGGCCGAAGTTCACATTATGAAAAAAGGGATTAAGACATTACATGACACCATCTCTGCATTCAAATGCAGAGTACATCCGAGAATGGTGTTTCCTCCATTGAAATGAGCAAGTAAGGAATGGAAGGAAAGAAAACCCACCATTGATCTCATGAAGGAAAGAAAAGATGGGAGCAAATGGCAATGAGGCTGAATCCAATGGAGAAGACGATTGTTGACTGCACTAACTAAAAAGTGCTTCTGGTTCTGTGCTATGTTCGGAGCTCAAAAAACACGCTTCCTGAAAACTCGAGATCGTTGTATAATGGCGGTCTTTGGTTCTCCCGCGGCTTCGAAGAAACAAAATTAAAGAGAGAGAGAGAGAGAGAGAGAAAAGGGAATGGAGGGGGAGAGAGAAGGGAGAAGGAGGAAATTCAGAGTTCGAGGAGAGAGGGAGGGGAAGGGAAGGGAAGGGACAGAGAAATACAGGGACGGGAAGATGGTGAGATGTTGGAAAAGACGAAAAAGGGCATGGGTTTTTAAGTGAAAAGACGGAAAAGGACAGTGTTGGGGCGAGTCCGACATAGGGCACTGACGGAATTTACAAGCGGTAAAGAAGCGACAACTTTCGGGATTTCAACGGACGAAAATGCCCCCTTTACCCCTTTTTTTACTGAGGTAAACTTTTGCTTAAAAAGTAAAATAATTCCTCTTTTTTACCCAACAAACGACGTAAAAGTCAGAAAAATGGTCTAGTAAGTGTTCTAACCAATTTTGACAATAAAAAAGAAAAAGATAAAAAGAATACAATTTAAAGTAGGTAATTAAATGTGTTGTGGTGGACCCATGTAAAAGGATTATACAAGTTAAAGATTCATAATGATGACAAGTGGCAGTCATGGAAGAGAGGAATATAGAAGGTCTCCCTAATTACTAATTACTAATTAGCAAAGTTGAAATAATTAATAATAAAAATGAAAAATGGAATATAAAAAGAGAGAGGAGAGTAGAGGAAAGGGGTAATTTAGGAAGTTAATGATGAGAGGAGAGGGTGGCCCCAGGGGGTTTGAGTGTAAACATTAGGACGTAAAAATGGTGTTTGTGTGTGTGGATACGTCAAACACGTGCTTATCTCTGACAACACTCCTACCCCCCAAATCCTTTTTCCCCCCAACTTTTCAAATTATTTCACTCACACTTCCTCTTTTACACCTTTTCCTTTCTTTCAACTTTACATTCAATTCATCTATTTATCTCTCATTCATATTTTTTTCTAACCGCAACAACAAAAACTAATCACTCCTTACCAATTTTGTTGTTACCAACCAGAGGATGATTTTGAAAAAAAAAACATATCAATTCTCATACCAAATAATTGTCATAACACAAGGTCAAATTTGTTAGGTGATGATCAACTTTGTGGACATGACAAAACATAAAGATATTAGTAAATGACGTATTACTTCTACACAACAAGTTAATTACGACTAATGCATCCAACTCTATCATGATTAGTACGTTGATTCTAACCTATTTTACAATGCATATTCTAATGTCTCATATTGTCTTATTAAGAGTGAAACCATATAAGATACAAGTAACGATCTTTTAAATTTCTAGGAGTGTAATTATAGATTTTTTAAAAAAATAGTTTTCAAAACATCCAATATAATTACATATACGATTTAAATTTTTAATTAAAAATCAAAATATTTAACAACTATTTAAAATAAATTTTAAAACATAGAAGTATCCCACCAAATGTCTCTAGAAAACATAAAGTATATGTACGATAAAATATATATGGGTCACTTGATCTAAAACACGTATCATGATCTCCATTAACACAATGCTAGATTTATAGTCACAATAAACAATAAATATAATTCATATACAATGTTAACTAAGTTTACAATTTAGTTATTTATTTAATATTTGATGTACCCTACCACAAGTAAATTAATAAAAAGTGTTGTATAATTTAAATATGATCACATTTCACTTTATATATAATTATGGCCATCATCGCTATTATTTTGTGGGAGGAGGCTCTTCTTTTGGGCTAAAAAAGCCAACCAAAACTATGTATGTCTAAAAGTACATAGAATCTATGCACTTCCATCTTAATTTTTGTATAATTACAACCTTTTTCTTTAGTTACTTTTGATTTACACAAAAAGAAAATGAAAAGGGTTGACATTATCATTATAATGGCATCCAATAACGCTAGTATAACATTTAGAACAAACTACCAACAAAGCAAAAGTCATCTTTTGACGATAGAATATGTTGTTGATAGATATGATTTACCGCATTTAATTTAATTTTTGTCATATCTACGATCTTTTTTAGTTATACTATATTTACAAATATTTTATGTCGATTGATTATATTTGTAATTGTTGTGAGTGACTCAAATAAGATTGATTGTAAGAAAGGTAAATTAGTGTCATAAAAATGTTTAAGAGTCTACAAATGTTGCAACGATTAAAAACGATTGGAATATAATGTATAAATCATTCCTATTGACCATATCCATTCGAACAATACCCCAACTATGATCACACAACATGCATATACATATATGTACGTGTGTGTGTATATATATATATATAATGAATTGTTTTCCCTTTATTTTGTAAACAGATAAATTTTTAGGGACACCGTCATTAATATTTGTATTTATATAGTTAAATTAATGTGGGTTCTCTAGTTTTTTTTTTTTTTTGTTCTCTTTTCCTTTTTTGAGCTATAGTTATACATTGTGGTAGAGATTTAAACGCAGGTTCAAGATCAAATAGGTAAAGTATGGATAAATTTTATATATATGAAATATTTCAATATTCAATACCATACTTCATAAGTTAATTTTCTATTTAGAAAAGTCCAATCAATACTGTTCTAAATAGTAGTAGATGTAACTATTAAACATATTAATTAAGACATGTGAGTTTTAATTGTAACATATTCGTTTTTTATACATACATACACATATATAATTTCTTACAATAATGATTTGATATTAGTTTAATGCAAGTGGATTTTGTCGTGGGCTCGTAGTGGTAGCTTTTAAATTTTGGGGCTCTATAATCACCATAACTTAATTATAATTTCTTAAAATTGTTAATTGATACAAAGTCTTAACTTAATCTCATTTAATTTAGTTAAATACTTTGTTTAAGGCTGAGGGTTAATGATAACGTTGGATCCCCTTTCCATTTTTGTTTTTAACTTATATTTCTTTATTAAATTATGCATTTTGTTTTGTTTTGTTATTTAATTTATTGTTCATCACATTCGTCCTGGATTCATCTCCAGAGATTAATAAATAAAATTAGATAGACAAAACCAATGATAAATTTAAAAATATAAAGATAAATCTCTTTTATTTTTCTAAGGTAAAATATAAATATAAAATTGATAGTCATAGAAAGTTGCCAAAATGTGGTACCCTTCACATATGTGACAAATAAAAATTTAGAGTTTTTTTGTTTCTCAATACAAAATATCAAATTTAATGTCTACTTGGATTTGGATATATGGATATTTGGCTAGTTGAATTTATTAGTTAGAATGTGACATTTTGGATATTTAGTAAGTTTAATTTTTTGTTTCTTTCAAATTTAGTTTTAAAGAGCATAAAAGGTTTGAGTATGAAGAAAAAGTATAAGAAAAGTACAAATATATTTAAAAGAAAGAAGAAGAAAAACTTAGTCCTATATAGTATTGAAAAATATACTAAATTTCAAAATTGGTCCCTTTAAAAG
Organism: Cucumis sativus; assembly: GCF_000004075.3. NCBI lineage: Eukaryota > Viridiplantae > Streptophyta > Magnoliopsida > Cucurbitales > Cucurbitaceae > Cucumis > Cucumis sativus. The sequence continues at coordinate 23,341,224 of NC_026658.2, forward strand.
TTTTAAATTATAAAATTTACTTCTCAAAACATTTGAGCACTGAAATTTGATAAAACCATTGTAAATATTCTCAATATTTTGATATAAAATCATAAATAGTATCTATCTATAACATAATAAAGATCTCATTACTTAAAATTCATTTGGAACGATGTGAGAGTGTAATGGTCACAAGTTGTGTTTCAAAAAACTTTTTGAGTGATGGAGAAACTATTTAAAGAATGAAGAAGATTATCTCTTACAACTCTACCAATAAATTCTAACATTTTAATAGACCAAATTGGCAATTTAAATTTAGAATAAATAGAATTAAATTCATCAAATCAATAAGGCCCAGAGAATGATTTCTTTTTAGATCTCTCTTCACTTTATGCTGCTGCTCCTTTATTCTCCTCTTTTTTAGACTTGACAAATTTTCTAAAAGCAAACTCTTTTTAATTTTATTTTTTTCTCTCTTGTTTTTTAGTTGCTAGACCAAGAATCACAAGAAAACTCAAACAAAATAGCAGACATATAAAGGAAAAATGGAGCATGTTTATGTATGGCCACACCCCATTATAAGAGTCTCCATCTTCCTCCATTACTCTGAATACAATCTTTAAACAAAAGTTTTCCACCACTGCCCCATAACAATATCCAAAAAGTAAAATAGAGAAAACATACTTTGAGAAACATATTCACATGTGAAAATAGTAAACTAGAGTTGATGCTAATGCTAATGCAGTTTGGAATACATTTTTAAGTATTTGAACAAACATTTTTCAATTAAGCTAAGTCATATCTTTTTAAGTGTAAAATTTAGAACAAAGCTGAACAAAATTCACTAAATTCATCTACAAGCAAAGCTAACTTGGCTATCCTACTATTATCCACCATGGAGCTGAAATTGATACAAAGGAAAATGCACCTTGGTTTCCGTGAATGAAAGATCGAACATGGAGCTCCGATGAAGAGTTTCGACTTTCGAGCTTTGGTCAGTAAAATCTCCTTCGTTCGTCATCAAACTGTTGGAAAATGTTTATGACAAACCCTTACGAAGTGCAAGAAAATGGCTAGAAGCCGAAAAAGCCAAGCTCGTTGGATTTTTCCTTCTCAAAAGTTTCAAAGTATTGGTAAATGATGGTGACTGCAAGAAGGATTCCTGTCCCTGAACCAATTGCGCCCATAAAATCAGCCAACACGGTGAGGGCACCAATGCATATGCCTCCAAATGCAGCCGCAGTTGGTATGTAGCGGTTCAGCTCTTTCTGTAGGTTTGATTCCCGATGTCCAGGCATCACCATTTGTTGTTCCTGGAATCATAACATATACAGTAAAAATAAACAACATTGGAAACAGAAAAATAGCTAATCTCCAAATCTTGTTACTTCTGCAGTTGTACTAGTACTAGACAATCTCGGTTAAAGATTTGTCTTTTAATGCAAGATTGTTAGGAACCAAAGGTAGTATGGAATGCCTTTGTCCCACATTGGTTAGAATGGAATGACCTTGAGTAGTGCGACTCTCCCACTCCAACAACTAGCTTTTGGAGTGTGGTTCTCCAAGGTGATCTTCAGTCACTAAGCTATATTCTCAATGATGTAAAACAGCAATCAACAGTATCCCGTTCTAACTCTCTTAACTTCTGTCTCTCTCTCTCTCTCTCTCTTTCTCTCTCAGCTTGGAAAAACTCCATTGAAGTGAAAGCCTCAAGTATATTCCGTGGGACTTTTGTCATCAAATTTTTACATTTTAATAGATTTTGTATGATTAGATGCGCTTACCGGCAATCAAAACCACAATCATCTAAATTCCTAAAAGAAGCTAAAATGCTTTTTTGATCAGTTTATGGTTCAATTTAATTATAGAACATAAGAACCTTTGATAAGTAAGGATATTGAACTTATGAACGACTTTGGACAAATGATCATCTAAAGTTTCAGGATAACATCTGACACTGACATTTCAAAAAACTGAGTACCTTAAGCTGCTTAGCAACGTCTCGAGCAGAAGATCCGGATACTTCAATCCAAGTTTTCGAGAAAAGAGCACAAGCCGACAACATAAAAACCAGATAGAACATGGCATGAAAAGGATTGGCTGCCATATCAGCGAAGCTGCAAAAAAGATAAAAACAACTATCAAATGTGAACTTGATTGTTAAGAAAAAAGAAACAAGAAAAGAACACCGATTTCACAAGGAATTAGAATGACCTTGAAGGTGCAGTGATATAATAGGCAAGACCACCCACAGGAACAGATTGACCAGCTGAATACTCAGATTCTTTCCATATACCCAAAAGATTCACGATGAAGTTTCCACTGAACTTCCTATACAGCAACTGTATAGATTTACAAAACGATCAGTTAGATGCTAAAACATCACTACTTATTAGGCGTCCTGCATTTAATGCAAAAAGGTTGATCTACCTGAGAGATGAAATAAACATTTGAGACAAGTGCAGATTGTAGAATGATTGGCATGTTGGAAGTGTAGAACAGCTTGATTGGGTATGAACCTTGTTGACCTCGAGCATTCTTTGACCTCACAGGCAAAACCACACGGAATCCTTGGAAGTAGATCACAATTAAAAAGATAAAAACTGTTGCAAGCAGATTTGTCACGTTGGGAAGATTTTGTCGGTAAAATGCTTCACGAAGTGCTTGGATTTTGTCTGATCGAATTATTAACAGATGAAATAGAGCGATTACGGCTCCTTCAAATTCAATTCCTCGTCCACTGTTGATTGTAGTGGGACTAAATGCTTTCCAAATAATGTTCTCACTACAAGTTAAAGAGAATTCAAGGATTTGACTCTTAAAAACATTGTGACATGCAGGGTAGTAAGAATCATATAAATTGCGAGCAAAAACATCCAAAGCCAATTCACAAGAAAGGGAGGAAAAGAAAGTTACGAATCTCACCAGATATTGGTAGCAATAAAGAGGGAAATTCCAGAGCCAAGGCCATATCCTTTCTGAAGAAGCTCATCTAAACAAATGACGATGATACCAGCAAAGCAAAGCTGAATAATAATAAGAATGGCATTTCCCGCTCCAAGTTGACCAACACTACCATACATGCCAGAGAGAACATAAGCCACTGCCTCCCCAATTGCTATGAGTATACCAAGCAATTTTTGTGCCCCATTTCTATTAAGCAAAAGATGAATGAATGAAATCAATGAACAATAAAATTAACATTACTATCTTGCGGGAACATCAAAAACAAAACTTATTATCACTACGCACTTTAGAAAGAAACTAAAAACAAAATGGAATGGAAGGTGAAGAAAAGAACATGATAACTGAAAACTAAAGTCAGGCTAGAGAATCACTTACAAGAGTGCACGGTCCTCTCTCACATTGTTGTCAATTTCAATGATTTTAGATCCAACTAAGAGCTGCATCACCATCCCAGATGTGACAATGGGGGTTATTCCAAGCTCCATGACAGTGCCACGATTTGAAGCAAGAATCACACGCATCCAGTAAAATGGATCTGCACCCGTAGTGGAGTGTATGCCATACAGAGGGAGTTGGCTGCAAACCAAAAAGACGAAAAGAGAAATCACAGTGTAAATGACTTTCTCTCTAAATGGCACTTTTCGGTCAGCGTTCTGAACTTCTGGGAGGAATGAAAGAAACGGTCTGGCTAAGTGAAGAACTCGAAATCCACCCCCCATTTTCCTTTATTCAAGCTGTTGAAACAACACAACAATTTTAGATAAAATACAATCTACATTATACAGGTCCATACAAGAAAAGAGGCTAAACTGAATTCTCATTATCTCATAGCTACATTCTCAAATAGTCAGAAATTGTCCAATAAGCTAAACAACATCTCTTCTTCTAAAATCGTCCATTTTAAAAATCGTTGATTAAAATGAGCAATGATGAGCCTTAAACCACAAGGAAAATCTACAGATAACTTAAACCACAAGGATAATATACATATTAGTCGATGAAAATAGGAGGATTCTTATGGTTTAATCAATCGTTCATAACACGCTTTATGAGAACAATAACATCTCTTCTTCCTAAATCATCAAGTTCAAATTCAACAAAAAAAAAAAAAGAGCAATAAGAAAACTTAAAACCAACATTCATAATGGAAGTACATGCATTCTCATAAAACGCGATGAACAACGATCAGTCGGCCATGATTCATGAATGTCGACATTGTAACATAACAGGATTGATTCTTGAACTTTTAAGTAAAAAAACCCATTAAAGATGAAGATGAACTGCCGTAGAAACATACCGAAATAATATCTGCAGAGACGGCTAGTTGATTGAAATTGTACGGAAACGTTTTGACTACGAAGGAAGTTGAAACCGAGGAGAAATTTTCTTATTAATTTATAGAGAAATAGAAGCTCGCGTGTTATTCTGTCCACGACATTAAACCAATAAACAAGTGACACGTATACCGAATTCCGACGTGGTTGCGATTTGTTTGACTTCGAGGTGGGGACGTGGAGATTTCGTTTCTTCTTCTTTTTTATATAATAATTCTATATTTATATATTATTATTATTATTTTGTGATCATAGATTTCTTTTTTAGATTGGTGGATTTTATATTTCATCTCAAATGCAAAATAAATAAAAAAAAGTACGTACTAAAAATAAAATAATACTTGATGAATTTTAATGGATATTTAAGTAGAAAATCATATGAAAGTTATTATAAATACAAAAAAAACAGTAAAAAGAAAAAATATAGATATGAAGATCTGTTATATTTTATAAATATTTCTATTCACCTATACATGTTTTCCATTAAACTGTTAGGAGTACTTTTCATTCAACTCTACGTATTAAGATGTTAGTATTCTTCAAATTAATTTTCCATACAAATTCCAAAGAAGAAAAAAACCCATAACTCCCAATTCCACTCGATGTTAGCTCCTTGAGATAAAAGGAAATTTGCAAAGAACAAACGACCAAATCTTAGTGTTCGTACCAGATTTAAAAAAAAAATTAATTCTAATTTGTGTCACTTGAGTAGATATTATATTCTAATTTCCATAGGACTTTATGGAGTAAATTTTTTTCTAACTCTTACAAACGAGGAGACTTCCAATTAAACTTATTTTTCTTGGCACAATTAAACTTAGTCCAAACAAATAATATTTGAACCAAAATAATCAACTTAATCCAACTGTTATGATGAAAACATGTGTCATTATCATAATTGGGCAATTTATATTTTTAATTTTCATTTGGGAGCTATGTCAATTTTTTAATTAGTCTCAAATTCAATTATTTATATTTTTATCTTAATTTAGTAATGATGCAGCCATTTGTAACTGGTCTAAAAACTTTAATGTTCAAGATTTAACACGTACATAGGTGAATGAATCTTTAAAAAGATAAATTTGAAGTCAAAATATGAGTTTTTTTTACTCAATTTAACATATTAAATTAATCAAACTAATTTAGTACATGAATTTGATTCAAATTTGAAATAAGGGTTGGAATATGGCCAAACCTTAATTAATTTTTTAAAAAAGTTTAAGGTTTTATCTGCAATTTAATTTGATCTGGGGATAAAAAAAATTATTTTTAAATAAAGTAAAATTTGGAATCAAAATTTTAATTTGAAATAAGAACGAGGTTTACATATCTTTATTTGAAATAAGAATGAGGTTTACATATCTTAATTTATATGCATAAAAATTTTGAATGACCAATTTTTTAATTGGAGATAAAAAAAAATCGGTCATCAATCTTGAGATAAAGTTGAATTTATGACTCCAATTTAAATTTGAGATAAAAAAGAAACCATATCTGCAAGTTAATTTGACTTGGATTTTGAATCCAAATTTTAATTTTAAAATTGAGAATATGATTTTTTTTATGTTGAAATATTTAAATATTTTAATTAAAATATAAATTCAAAATTTATCCGAAAATGAAATAATTTAAAATAAAATAAGATAAATGTATTATCTTTTATATTTTAAATATTGAATATAATTAAAATAAGATAAGATAATTGAATTATCTTTTCTTTATTATTAAAAAAAGATTAAAAATCATTCCTAATATTTTTAGGAATTAAATTTGTTATAAAAGATGATTAAATATCATTCTGGATCTTTTAAAAATTTGATGTGTTGCCCTTATAAATATATCACATTTTAATCATTTATTCATCATCTAGCAAAAGAAAGAAAAATTTATATTATTCATTTCTCTCCCTTACTTCTTTTGTCCTTTTTTTTTTCCAAAAGCTAGAGAGTGTTTTTTTTTTTTTTAATAGTTTGCATGGATGACTTTGTTGTCAGCGATAAAACTTCTACTCTAGGACTATCGAACATTTGTCGTCAGATCCACCTCCCTGGTAGGAATGATCAGACATCTCAATCTGCTTTGCTGTCATCGATCCAACTTCTTCTAGGGGACGATCGAGTCTTTGCCGTCAATCCACCTTTCTAGTAGGAGCGATCAGATTTCTCGGTTTTGCTTCATCATCATCGACATGACTTCTTCTAAGGGATGATCAGACTTTTGTCGCAAGGTCTACCTCCCTAGTAGGAGTGATCATACTTCTCGGTTCTACTTTGTCATTAGCGATTCGACTACTTCTAAGCGATGATCGAGCTTTTATCGCTAGTTCCACCTTTTTAGTAGGAGCGATCAGGCTTCTCAGTTTTGCTTCACCGTCATCGAGCTAACTTCTTGTAGGAGACGATTGGACTTTTGCCACCATATCCACCTCCCTAGTAGGAGTGATCGGACTTCTCGGTTCTGCTCCGTTGTCAACGATCCGACTTCTTCTAGGAGACGATCAAACTTTTATCGTCATATCCACCTTCCTAAAGCGATCGAGTTTAGTTCTGCTTTGTCGTCAACGATTCAACTTCTTCTAGAGGACAATCGGGCTTTTGCCATTAGATTCACCTCCCTAGTAGAAGCGATCGGGCTTCTCGGTTCTGCTTCGCTGTCAGCGATTCAACTTTTTTTTTTGTTTTTTTTCTTTCTTCTTCTTTTTTTGTTTTTTTTTCTTTTCAATTTTCTTTTTTCTTTTTTGTTTTGTTTTTTTTCTTTTATGTTTTGTTTTCAATTTTTTTTTCTTTCTTTTATTTATTTATTTTCTTCTTATTATTTTTTACTTATAAAAAAAAAATCTTTTTTTATGTAGGAATTCTGCCTTTCACCATGGTGCACTTCACTGAGTATTCTGATTTGACCAAAATGTGTTTAATTATCATAAGGGACGAAAATCAATCTTTAGAGAGTGGGGTCATTCTTCCTGTGAGAGAAGGAACATTCGAGAATATTACGAACTCCCAAATACTCAAGGATAATTTTATTTATTTGCCTAAATGATCTAAGGAACGGTCTGTAAACCTAAATTCATCTTTGACATCTTGGTTTCTCAAATCCTCAATCCTTAACAAGCCTCCAAATGAGAATCCATAATTGACATTGGGTCGTCGAATTATAAGCGATTAAAAAATTCGTTGGGACAATGTGCTCAAATTCCATGGAGAATTTTACTATCCTTCTCATTATTGGGAATGGTTAGAGCTTGCCATTGCTAGAAATATGACGATACTCAAGAGACTTTCATATTCAGTACTGTGATGGCCTCCCTGTACACATATGATTGTACTAGTGACCTTGTTCGGGTTTTCTGTGAGGCATGGTGTCCTTCAACAAACACCCTTCACACCTCAGCTGGTGAGATGTCCATCTTTTTACGAGACTTATGGATGCTAGGAGGACTCCCTATTAAAAGTAGATTTTATGAAGAAAGCATTGATTTCCATCAAGACTTATTAGGATCACATGATGCATTTCCAAAAAGTTGCGAGCATTTTTTGCAACCTAATATCACATTGTCTCTTAACACGTGGATCACTCTCAAATCCTTGTGAGTGAATGGATCTCTTCATTACGCGATTCGAGGCAAAGTATCCAAAGGCGCCAGCTCGAAAGCAAAAAAAAAAACTTCTCACCCTCCCTCAACTCATAATCCATATGGAATTTCCATCGAAAGTCTTGATTGGTTTGAAGCTGAACTCAATGTGTTCCTTGACTTAAGCGTTGCAGATGAACATAAGGACAAGACCTATCTAGCGGCATTTCTCTCTTGTATGTGTGTTAGTGTTCCCTGACAAGCAACTTTCCCTTTGTCTGGAGGTCTTTAAGGTTGCTAGCCTCATGGCGGAAGGCTACACCTTTAGCCTTGCTATCCCTATTTTAGCCAATATTTATAGCGGCCTATGCCAGATTCGTGATTCTACTTTATCACTTGGTTATTCCAATGTATGTTTTCCTCTTCACTATGTTCATGGGTGACTTGCTCTTTACTTCAACACTCATTATAAAGCCCCTAGAAGTCTTAGGGGTCCATGCATGATTGAGTTTTCTAGTGAAGGTAGGGCCAAATATTATACTAATCTTGAGGCTCGAACACATATTCACAAGAAAAAGTATGTGTCATGGCACACGTGACTTCAAGCAAAGAATAAAGATGAACTCTTAACGGATGATGAAAAGTAGATTAATTGGAATACTTCATTCTTTAATTCGCTCTTGTTTTCTATCTTCGCAATGTGGATCATCCACGGTTATTGAACCTTATAGTCCTTGTCGCTTTAGCCGACAAATTTAGGTTTTATCAAGACGTGTCATATGACTTAGGCAAAAAAGTTTTCGAAGCTGATTTGGCCAAGTACGATATTATTGGATGATTTGTGTTCGCAAGAACACACTTTCCCAAGTATATCTTCATGTGTCTATCCTTAACTCGGATGCCCATATTGCGTCTCATTATAAGGTCTGGTGGTTTGTAAAACACGGTGATTACCTTCAAGGAGTGCAACATTTGATAAATTGTTTCACTCCCTTTCACATCAAATCCAAAACCACACAAAAAATTGAGAATAATTTTGGTAGTGGAAGTCAAAAGATATGCTCAAATGAAACTGAGGAACGACTCGAGGAGAAAATCGAGTAAGGTACAAAGTGCTTGGTGGATAATTCGACCCCTTCTACACAATTTAAACTTCCTATTAGAGGTGGTACTGACAACGTTGGTAAGGACAACCGCTTATTGATAACTGCCAAGCGCCCTTCTGAACGTACTAAAGACAATCAAAGCAGTAATGATGATCGTCATTGGAAGAGACCCAAGAGGCTCAACAAACAGTCAATTGATGATGAAGAGCCTCCTATTAAAGACCGTGATGCCACACAATTTTTTGACGTCCCCTCCCCCTAGTTTCTTTTCGTCTCCTTTTTTTATTACTTATTTATTTTATTTCCACTTTTTTACTCCCACCATTATTTCTTGTTAACATTATTTTGTAGTTCTCTTTAGGTGACCATGACCTACACATCGTAGGAATCTTAAAGCTGATGGTGAATCTAGAAGGTTATAACGTTGTTCTTACTTATAGTGAGAACTCTAAGACATCTATAGGTGCACCTATTGAGTCACCTCGTTCTCTTGTGATCAATGGGTTCCCTAAACAAGTGGAGGGATCGAAGCCTATTGCAGTTTATGAGATTTCTCATTTTTGTGTCGACAACTTAATTTCTAACCTCCGACGACAGATTGTCATAACCTTGTGAAAAAACCTACGATAAAAGATCATCCATACCCCTTTTGAAGGAGTAAGTAGTCTTGAATCAAATGCTTAAGATCTTTGATGCAATTGCAACTACTGACAGCAATAACCTTATCATTTTGAGGAAGCTTGTGGATGGTTACTTTCAAGGTGTCGAGAGCCATAATCGAATACATTCCTCATTTTTACTCCAATCAACTAAGGATGCTCAGTTAACAGAGACAAAAGGTTTTATGAAGACTCTGCGACTTGATGCGAGAATCGTATATTGGCAAAGACTAGTACCGTCAAACATCAACTTACACGACTATCTGCCAAGGAGGTTAAACTAGAGGCAAAACTAATGGTGGTGTGGACAGAGTGCTCCAAACTTTTTGGCATAATTTTCAAGAACAACATGGAGCTGAAGCAGAAGCAGCATGAGATTTCAAAGACTTGTGAGAAAATTGACAAACTTGAATGTGCCCCAATCGTTGGAGATGTTGATGCTAAAATGCTATCAGCGCTTTGTGAATCTTTAGAAAAAGCACACACTAGAAGAGCTGAAGAACCTTAAATGGACTTCATGATTCACTACCTCCTCTTATTTATCTATTTATGCTATTTGTTATTTTCGATCTAGAAATTTATAATAAAATTTTCATTCTTTGATTGTTCGACTTCTCATTTTTTCTATATTGAATGCAATTTGTCATTTTGTTTTTATTATTGGACTGGACTTAAGGTTTTTCTCAAGCTACCTGCGTACCCTTTATAATGTATGGATCAAGTCATAATGTAGTTCAACTTTTTTTATTTATTTGTCATTCACCTTTTAAGCTCTTGTGGGCTAGGAGCACCATGCAGTTTAGGCTTTTGCGATAAGAAGATTTGCATATTTAACAACTCGTATTATCATAAGGATTTGTTCACCTTCTTTATTTGTAAAATTGATGAATATAATAACTCTTGATTGTTTACTATCAATAAATCTTATGTATTTATGTCAACAAACAATTTTCTCTTTATGCGTGATGGGACACGACTGTGAATCTCATTGTTCTTGTTTTTTTTTTATGAAATGGTGTTGCCTTCAAAGTTTTCATCTCTCTTTCGTGTTGATTGCTTGACATATTTAGAAGATCAAAAGCATATGTTGAAAGTTGATCTCTCTTTGATGTGAAGATACTTAGCCTTTTGAAAGCGGAAGTTCGAGTGGAAGTAGATGTTGGACATTGATTTTCTTTTCTTTCATGGTCATACTCAATCTTTGAAATACTGAAGATCAAGTAGTTGAAAAGGCTTTATACAATCAAAGACATAAGTCATTTGCTTAATTTCATTTGAATTGTCAATTTCTTCAGAACATGCATAATTGTTGCTGACTTCTCTATGCTGATAGCATGAAATGCAGTGACTTCAAATACTTTCTTTAGATGATCATCAAGGAAGCTTCTTGGAAGAAATGCAGTCAAAGTTATCGATTGTTGAGGTTGGAAGAAGTCTTCGTATTTTCCTTTGATAGACTTAGGCTTCCACATCTTCTTGTTTCTTTTCTCCCTTTTTATGAGAGCTGCTTACTTTTTCATGCTTCTGATGAAAGTGCGACTTCGTTTGAATGAAATTTGGTTGCCTCTTTTTTCTTTTACAAAACACGACTAACCATCCTTCGAAATCATCTTCAACATGCTTTTCTTTGTTTTGAGAGTTCGTTATCACAATCTTTTGTTGGAATCGAACAAGTATAGGTTCGAAAGTCCCAAACTAAATCAAGATTTTCCGTTGATCATAAGGTAACGTTGATGATGGCAGAACAGTTGAAGTCATCTCAACTGCAACATGATTCGTCTGAGCTACTTCATCCATATTCAGCTCGATCTTCTTTTCACGAGCCACCTTTAGAATCAACTCCTTCAACATGAAATATTTTCTAATAGGATGACTAATGACCCGACGATACTTGCAATAGTTAGGATCATCTATTTTTTCTGCTTGTTCCGGTCATTTACATTCTGAGCTGAATAAGTTGTTTGTCTAGCAGTTGCTCTAACATGTTTCAACATCAAAGTCGGGAAATGGATACAATTTTTCCTGTCTTTCTTTAAGAGTTGGCTCATGTTTCTCTTTGCCATCATGTTTTCTTTCAATTTTTGTTTCTTTTCTTTTGGAGAAGTATTTCAATGGAGACTTATGAACAACCGTAGACTTGTTAATGACACTATTTATGATCTTTCTAGTGTCGTTGATTTCATTATTCCCCTTTTTCACTTCAGAGACTAAGAAATCTTTAGTTCCTCTATTAGCAATGCTCAACTCCATGTCGTGGGCGCGAGTTGCTAAATCTTCAAATGTACGAGGTTTTATTCCGACAAAATATAGAGAAGTTTCCAGTGCATGCCTTGGGTGCACATCTCCACTGCAGACAGTTCTGTGAGCTTGTCTTTGCAATCCAAGCTTAGAGCTCTCCATCGATTTATGTAGTCAATGACCGACTCTCCCTTTCATTGTCTTGTGTTAGTAAGCCCCATCATGCTTACAGTGCGTCTGGTGTTGTAGAAGCGATTGATGAACTCTTTTTTCCAGTTATTTCCAGCTGTCTATGACTTTTGGCTCCAAATCAGTATATCACTCGAAAGCATTTTCCTTCAAGTTTTGAACGAACTGTCTAACTAGTTGGTCTTCTCTTGATCTTGCGTTCTCACATGTTTCAACAAAGTGAACAATGTGCTGCTTTGGATTGCCTTTTCTGTCGAATTGTTAGAACTTTGGAGGTTGATACCCAACAGGCATTCGTAGGTAATTGATTCTCTTGGTATATGGCTTGGAGTACATAAACGAAGTTTGTGACGATCCTCCATACTGAGCTCTTATGGAGCTTGTGATCATATGCTATAGTTGTTTGATTGATAAGAAGGTAACAGAGATAGACTGTTGCGTCTGATTTTTCTACAACACAGCTTTACTGCAACACAATTGAATTTAGAGTAAATAATATTTTATTAAACCAAAATAATTAATTTGATTCTACAGTTATGTTCTCAATTTCAATTTGAAACACATGTCAATTTTTTAATTAGTCACAAATTCAATTATTTATACTTTTCAAAATTAATTTAATAATGATGTAACAATTTGTAATTGGTCTAAAAAGTTCCTACTCAACACTTTGAACACGATGATTTAGGAAGTAAAAACCAAGCAAAATTGCATGTTTTGGCTTCAATAGAAGTCGTCTAAAATTGATAATAGCTCACTAAAGGGATCGGTCAAATGATTTGTTGAGTTGCTTTTAAATTTTGGAATCATCTCCCAATTTGTTGCAATGAATCATCTAAAATTGATAATAGCTCGACCAAAGAAGACCATCAAATGAAAAACAATTCGTTGTAGTTCCTTTAATTTCTAGAATCATTTTCTTCTTCCTAAAGATACAGTCGCTTCACCTTTCCATATTCCTTATCTCGACTATGGGAGGTTATGGGATTTTCCCCCAATTCACCCTAATTAATTCTTGAAGTAATCCTACTTTTGACATAAACAATCTTAGACCAAGTTTGGGAGTGTTTTGTGTAAATTTCTTTTCGATTTGTTCATACTTATGCAAAAGTGGTTATCAAATAAAATCCCTTGGAATTTCTTTTCTGTATTAAAGGAAAACAAAAAGTAAGCATTTAGAGGAAAGAAAAATTTCCCAAGGAACTTTAATCAACAGAAAAGGGAAGTTTTACTTTTGAAGTTTAATCTAAAGAACAGTTTATATTTTTATAAAAACAACTTTTAGAAAATTACACACAAATATTCCCTCATTACACACAGAATGTTTGTTTTGAGTTTCTTCACAAAAATCCAGACCCGAACTCCAAACACCATTACAAAACCAAGCGAGGAAAGTGGGATTGGAGAGCGAGCACAAGAACAAGATAGCCTCTCTCAACTTAACACACACACCTTCCAAAGCAAAATCAAACAAAACCCATTTCCCACTTCGGATCATAGCCTCTGAACCCCCTTTCATATTCCAACCCAAGTTTACTGGAAATGGAGCGAGGGAAATGAATTCCCAAACAAAGAAGCTGCAACTCTCTTGATTCATCCTTTCACTTCTCCAAATCTCTCCCTCTCCATCATCTCAGTGATGGGTTGTTCGGTTATCATGAGAAATCCCCTTCTCTTCCTTGCTTTCATAGTCCCAATTGTTAGTTTTCAAGTTGATTCTGCTGCTTCTGGTAAGTGGGTTCTTCTTATATTGGTTTTTTTTATCACCTGGTATTAGTGAAATGTGCCTTGGCCCCAAATTTGCAATTTATTTTAAGTGGGGGCGAGCTAGAATTTCATTGGATGTTGTTTCTTCAAGTTTCCTCCTGACATTTCTGTCGAGGGTCATCTGGGGTTCTCTATTTATTGTTTCTTGTAGGCGTTCTTAGAAATTTATGTTCTCACATTCAAGCCTTTTGTGATTTTTTTCATGCCGTTGATCTTTTGAAAACTATTCTGTATTCTGATTACTCAGGACCATTGGCAAGGCATTTGTCTTCTCTTCTTAAATGGACTGGTTCTTCCAAAACTCCTCAACCAGGTGACTTTGCAGTATCCATTTGATCTGTAATGTTGATATGTTTTATCTGTAATCTGGCCAAATTTAATGTATGAGAGGTTGCTTCTTACAGATGGGAATGCTATTCAGTTTGAGAGTGGCTACTTAGTTGAAACTATTGTAGAGGGAAATGAAATTGGAATGGTTCCTTACAAGATTCGTGTCTCCGAGGATGGTGAACTCTTTGCTGTTGATTCGGTTAATAGCAATGTTGTCAAGGTTTCTCCGCCATTGTCTCGATGTACGCTCATTTCTCTCCTCCATTAATGAAACATGTACCTCTATTGATGTTTCTTAACTGCTGTAACTTCGTTTAGCTTGTTTTTTTATTCTTGGTAACTACTAAAGCTCATATTTGATGGAAGCATTTTTAAGTAGCATATTGAGAATTGTGTTGTTTACTCATCTGGGGTTTGTAATCGTCTAGAAACTATTGCCTTTTCAGATAGTAGAGCGAGATTGGTTGCTGGGTCTTTCCAGGGGTACAAAGGGCATGTCGATGGGAAACCAAGTGATGCTCGGTTCAATCAGCCAAAAGGCATAACTATAGATGATAAAGGAAATGTGTATGTTGCTGATACCCTGAATCTTGCCATCAGAAAGATTGTTGATGCCGGTACATAACATTAGTCTTTTCTGCCCCACACCAAATAGTAATGTAGGATTTTTTCTTTGAATGAAAATTTGTTTAAATCTAAGTTTCTTACTCTCTGCTTTCTTGAGACTCGGAAAGTATTGTGATTTCAAAGTTAAGCTATCATTTTCCCCTCATTATTAAAAACTTGGGTCAGAGTTGAACTTGAGTGTGGAAACAAGTAGTAGATTCTGCATTTGGACATACAGACATTCTCTCTGAGTGAAAAGTTATCTGTAGGTGTGACAACAATAGCAGGAGGCAAGACAAATGTTCCAGGCTATAGCGATGGGCCTGGTGAGGAAGCCAAGTTTTCAAATGATTTTGATGTCATATATGTCAGGCGTACCTGTTCGTTGTTGGTTGTTGATAGAGGAAATGCTGCACTTCGCCAAATATCTCTTAACAAGGAGGATTGTGATTACCAATATGGTTCAGTTTCTACCTCAGGTTTGGACTTAATTATGAGCAAATAGTTTGGTCATGTTATGTATTAGCTCGGTCGTTGGTCCTGATGAATAAACTTGAAGAAAACTGGGAACAGTCTTATCAACACCCATATAAAATAGAGCAATTTAAACAATATAGTGTTGGATATTAAAAAATATAATCAATTATGCTGCCACGGCGTATGTCATTTCCTTAAACCGGTCAATATCAGATTCAAATGCTAATGGGTTACTCCTTTCTCACTATTAAACATTTTGCAGATGTTGCCATGTTCATTGGTGCTCTTCTAATAGGATACTTTACGTATATGCTTCAGCATGGATTCAGGCTGTCATTCTTCACTTTTATGGTAAGAGCACATATCTCCCTTTTCCAACTTGAACTGGAACACTGAACAAAGTTGTAATTCTAATCATTATAATGATAATTAGCAACAATCTCACTAAGCTCTTCAATTCCTTCTGCTTAATCTTTGAAAGAATTTTGGGGAGCGCTTGATGCCTCTCAACACAACCTTTTGAAATTTTGTGTTTTGTTGGGTAATTCGAGAGTTGTACTTTTCTATGGGAGTTAAAAAAAATTATTTAGCCAAATGATTTGAAATGTAATAAACTGTGCATAGGTGCAGAGTGAACATTTGGAGACTGAAACTAAAGAACTGAGCAAGGGGAAACAGACTAAGCTTGTAAGTACCATAAAAGAAGAAACATGGTGGGAGTCTTTTGGACAGGTCGTTGCCGAACTTTACAAGCAAGCAATCGAATTGCTGCCCGGAAACCTCAAATCCTTTCTTCGGCCTTACTTTAGATCAGAGGATAACAAGGAGAAAGGTCTAACTCCTTTGAAAGATGCTCTCAAGATGCCAGAAGATGAGATCAAGACCAATGTGTCCTTGAAACAGAAAACTGTCACTCCTCTCTCTGAAACCAAGCATGCCTCAATCAAACACGATGAATTGAAGCCACCAAAAATGAAATCAAGTATCAAGAATCCATCTCTCCTAAACAAGCACAGCCATTCAGGACAAGAGTACGCTGAGTTTTACGGGACAGGCATGGTTTCTTCTTCCCTCAGCCGGTCCAAGGGCCAGAAGGATAGATCAAGACATCGACAGAAAGAGAAAGGATTAGATATCTTAACAGGCACACTCGGGGCTGAACCAAAACTTGCAGAGATGAGGACGGATTATAACGAGCCAAAGTTTGACCAGTACAATATCAGGAATAAATACAGATATGATTCTTCATCCTTCCATTTCTGATGAACTTGAGTCTTGATGAATTCATTTGACTATACACAGCCAAAGTATACAAATGACCTCAGTTTTCTGCAAGGTTTGATAACTTCTAGCTTCCCCAAGGAGATAGATGGACATTCTTGAAGAATGGATTGAGAAGAAACTTGAAGATTGATCTTTATGGCTTCTTTTTGTTTTAGCCGTATGTTATTTTTCTTGTATCCTTTGAATGTAGGCCTAGATTGATTTACATTGGGTTGTTGATACTCTTGAGAATTAATTGTCATTTTGATGTACCCACAAATTCTTAACTGCCCCATCTTTGTTAATTTCTTTGTAGGATCTATCGGGTGTTAGAAGTGATAATCTCAGAGAACTATTGCAATATAACTAAAGCATTAAAACTTATAGTATAATTAAATCTCTTTAAGCATTATCAAAGTAATTAGTGTAAATGAAGGTTCAAATTTTCGTAGAGCTATGAAGTTCATATCATAGATCTTATAGCCACCAATATTTTTTCTATGTTTGAATTTATAATTTTCTGTTCAGATCTTTCTTTCCTTTTCTTTCCTTTCTAAAAACATTGAATTATAAAATCATACCCCAATTTAAAAAAGAAAAAAAAAACCTGTCCTATAAAATGGATCAAAATTTAAGTTTCTCATTTGACAATTATTGTGATACTATACAGAAAATTGGACCTTTTAAAAAATTCATTTTGATTGACATGTTCAATCAATTTTGTTCAAGATTGATAAGGCACTTTTCCAATATCATTTTCACTTTATTAAAAAATAATAATTAGACAACTTTACCAATTACCACATGGAGTTTCAATAATACTTTTTACATTCAAATTTGAAAAGTAGGATGGCCTAGATGCCACTTTCTTTTTTTAATAAGAAAAACTTATAAAATTGTTTGATTTATTATATATTATTAGGAGAATCTTATTCATATAAAATAATATAATACTTTGTTGAGTTCTTTGTAAAAAAGTCTCTCTTTTTAAGTTGGGAATCTAGCCAGTTGCTAATGAAGTCAATTTTAATAATTTTGAATCTTAAAATAAATTAACTAACATAAACTTAGAACATCCATTTATTATCACTTGGATTAGACATATAATTTTTCTAAAAGAATATGTTTGATAAATTTTGCATATAGTAAAATACAAACAATAAAATTGAGTTCCAATTGGAATAAAAAGACATCAAATAATTCCACTTTTTAAAAGAACTTTCCTTTTAGTTTTAAAAAAATAGGTTTGATTTAAAAAAAAACGTGGTTGAAAGAAAGATCAAAATGATTATAAAAGTCTTAATATTGTGTGTAATCAATTTTGTAACCTATGAGATCCAAACAATTATAAAGATGGTAGATAGTGTTCAAAGTTTATATATTTAAGTATACTCTAAGGATGTGTAAGACACTTCATTGAATTTATAAACGTCATTAAAAAGCAACATGCTTGTAAATATCTTTTACAAAACAAAATTTCCATAGGAGAGAAAATGTTAAACTATTTTTGAAAATAACAACACATATTATATATATATAACAAAAAGATTGATTTGATTAGTTTCTATAACTTATAGATATTGATGAACTCTTATATGATATATTAGTTTCTATCAATATTAGATGCTTAATAGATTTTGATGGATGCCTACCTAAAAAAACTAACTTCCAAATTTGTTAGAAATAAACATAAAGTTTAATCTAAAATGATAAATATAATGGCATAATTAGATTAAAGAAGAAAACCAAAAGTAAAATTCAAAATTGAAACTCTCCTTAATAAATTTAAAACTTTTTAGGTATATTTTTGTAAATATATATTGTTTTATTTCCATAAGAATTATCCTAATTATTATTAAGTAATGAAAACCAGAGGGACTCAAAGCTTCGGCTTTTGACTTTTTGGACTCTCAGCGAACCTTCTTCCCTCTGTTCACTTTTTCCTTCCAAATCTGCCTTTCCTCTTCCTTCTCTTCTCACCCCTTTTCTTCTTTTTCTCTCCAAATTTTGTACTCTTTAATGGGTTGTGCCGGATCGTCGCAGGCCAAAGGCGACGGTGAGTTTATTCTTCAACTTACTTTTCCCATATTCTGATTGTTTTCCGAGATTCTTCTTCTGCCAAATGAAGGATTGTCACCTTTTTTCTCATGTTTAATTCTGGGCTTCTATTCGTTTTCAGTTCTATGATGAATTTGCAGTGACCCCACTTTGATGGAGTGGTTAATCGTGTTTGGGAAAAGTGTTTGTGGAATGCAAGATGGGAATTTGTTAATCTGAATTAGCTTTATTGTTAAGCGAATAGATTGTTGGCATTTTAGTCTGTGTGATTCACTGATTGCCTTTTGAGCTTGTAGTGAATGATTGGTCTTTTCTTGAGTGTAATTTGTGTTTTTATTGCCTTTTCGTTATAAGACATTTGGTTTTGAGCTTCTTTAGCTTGTAATTAATGGTCTTGAAGAGCTGAGATTCATTGGTTTTTTCATTTAGTTGTAGCAATTTATTTGATTGCTGAAGTTTTTAATTGGAAACTCTGTGGTCTTTGGTATTTTTTTCATCATTTTATTGGGATGCCAATTTAGGGCGGTTAGTTCTTTGTATCTCATACACCCCTGCAGTGATTGCTAAACCTCTTTGAGCTGGTTGGCTGGGCACTTTTCTGTTGTTTGTTCATGGGCTCCTTTTTGTTACGCTTATTTTTCTTGTATGCCCTTGTAGTTCTTTGTTTTTCTCAATGGAATTTTAAAAAAGTGTTGGTTCTGCTGATCTCCCTCGTGGAGTTGAGTTTTTAAAGCTGATATGATACTATTATTCAATGAAAGGATTGAAATGCTCATAGTAATTCTCATGGATTTGGGGAATTTGATGTTAACATTCGTCGCCAGCTTCTTATGTTGTAAAGTCGATGTGATTGGTTCTTGCATTGATTATCCATTTATTTTTCTAATGAAATTCAGCCTCTTCAACTTTATTTCTTCAATCATCGTTCTTTAGGTGTTAATCTCAAAAGCTATAAGGAACTTATAGGATCCTCTTAGTCACTTGAAGATTCTTTTTTGATTCAGGGTCTGTGAAAAAAATCCGGAAGCCTAAACCTTGGAAGAATCCCCAGCCAATAACAAAGACAGATCTTGTGCGGATGCGTGATGAATTTTGGGATACTGCACCTCATTATGGTGGCAGAAAAGGTAACACTGTAATGCCAATTTTTTTATCTTGCATAATATTTCTAGTCTTTGTAATTTATTGTTGACCTGATCTTGAACTTTATATCACATTTTATGTAAAAGGTAACTGAGACTAGAATGACTAAAAGAAGTTCTTCAATGCTCATGAAAATTTATGATTCAGAAAGATTGTTACACTGGTTTCGTGCTACTGATTATCTTCAGGATCATTATGTGCAAAGATTTCCCAGTCTAGTTGGTCACGACTCATGAAAAGTAATCCTCTATATTTAGCATCGTGGCCTCTCAAAGAAACAGAAATTTTACTAGAAAGGAAGAGAATTTTGTATTATGGATCATCAAGAATTTAAGAGTGATCTCTATTTAAGACTATGCTGTCGAGCATTTTCCACCACCCTCATTTGTTTGAGCAGTTGTTAGCCAGGCTGATTGAGTCTATCAGAAAATGCTTTCTACTTAGGAGTATTAGTTGGTCAGTTCTTTAATTTAAAGGTTCACTACATATCTTCTAGTTTTGAACTGCAGATAGACAAGGCACATTAAGTCTTAGACCTCTAGTTAAATTACCATATAGTTCAGCAGAATGTACATCCTCAATGCCATTGATCTGTATAAAAATGCTCTGCTTCAATGTGTGCCCGATTCGAGGGTACAACTATGCATGAATGTGACCAATAGTTGAATAAAAGTGAGAAAAACAGGAATGAGTGTGCTAATAAACAACTTATATTACGTAATTGTAGCCATGGAATTGATGAAAGCTGCTTTAATGATAATGTGTAATGTAAACTTTCATTGGCTGGACTAGT
Source organism: Cucumis sativus (assembly GCF_000004075.3). Lineage (NCBI taxonomy): Eukaryota > Viridiplantae > Streptophyta > Magnoliopsida > Cucurbitales > Cucurbitaceae > Cucumis > Cucumis sativus. Next base: position 23,361,704 of record NC_026658.2, read on the forward strand.
GGTAGAAAAGGAGACATAATCTCAATAAATGACTAAGAAGTCATGGTTCAATCTAGGTAGCAATCTACCTAGGAATTAATTTTCTATGGATTTTCTTGACCCTCAAATGTTTAGGGTTAAATGGGTTATCCTATGAATCGTTAGATCAGTCTACATGCGTAAGTTGGTCTGAACATTCACGAATATAAAAAAAATGGTAACGTGTAATGTAAAGTCGTCTTTTTCCTCAGCTTATCTACCCTCATTCACAAAGGAGCTGCTCTTTTGTACTATGTCTCAGATAGAATGTTCTTTTATGATCTATTTCATCAATAAATGAGATGGTTTCTATTTCCTATGAAAGAAAATGGTAATATGTATTGAAGCAAGTAGGAGAAATTATCATTAGCATCCAAGGCTTTAAATTCAGTTTCAAATTTTGTTTCATGCATTTTGCAAATGAAGCTACACCTCATCAATTGGTCGTTAGTGAAGTTAGACATTAGACTATGGCATGAGTTTTTGTTTGTTGTTCATATTCATGTTCACCAGATGATTGTGCTCTGTAGTGTTCATATAAGAGCTGAAACCATTAAAAAGAATCTTATTTTGTGGGCATTAGAGATCTGGGATGCACTTCGAGCTGCTGCAGAAGCTGATTTGACGCTAGCACAAGCAATTGTGGATAGTGCAGGGATCATTGTACAAAGTGCTGATTTAACCATTTGTTATGATGAAAGAGGTATTTATAATCAACCCCACTACTTTTATTAATCCAAAAAGCACCCCACCACTCTTTAGAATATCTTCACTCTACCTTGCATACTTCATTCTTGGATCTAGGATCTAATGCTTGGTTTCTGTGGCATTGGGAAAATTGTAATATTGTTAATATCTTATTCTGATTGGAAAACGCGAAATATTACTATAATTTATTTATTCAGTTAGAATGAAAGTCATGAATATAGATAAGATAAGATATAAGATAGTTCCATTGTCCAAGGAAAAACGAAGTTGTGAGTATTGAGTGTGGCATTAGATGGTTCGATCCAACACTCTTTTTGCATATATTATCAATTGTGATTTAAATTTCCTAATGTTTTTTTTTTTTTTTTATCCTTTCTCACAAATCAATTGCAGGTGCGAAATACGAATTGCCTAAGTATGTTTTGAGCGAGCCAACAAACTTGGTTTGAAGTAAAATATGAGAGAGATGAGGAAGAGGCTGTGTATCTTTTGTGTTGGAAATTGATTGTAAATCATGTATATTACAATATTACTTCCTTTTCTAATGTTTCTTTTCAGTCTGTACTTTGAAAGATTTCCCATATTGATCAATTGGGGACTTGCGCTAACTTGCTGTAAGTTCGTTTTGATCCAATGAAAGGAATGAAATGTCTATTTGGAGTTGTCTCGGTCTTGTCCTATTGAGTTACAGATATTTATTATCGTAAACATTTAATTCCTACACATATATGCAATTTGGTTAAACCCAAAGAGAGTTCATCATCCTAATATCAATTAGGTTCTCCATATTATGTTATTCCTCGTTTCACATGTATATTGGTTAAATTTCATAATCTATTGTCATATATAAATGGACAAAATTGACTTTGGATTTATTTTTTATAGGTTTTTCAATAGATGTGCCACAGTTATTAAAGAAACTGGCATTGATTAAAACACCATTTTACTTGCATAATTTTAAACAAAAGAATGAAAGTATGTTAATGCAAGGATTAAAACACCATTCTAAAACTCAATGATTTGATCTCCCAATTGTTGGATTATATAAAAAAAGTATCCTCATCATGTAGATAGTCAATTCAAATGTATGATTCAAATCACGATCAGAACGAAGTATGAAATTCAAGCTGACCAAATTGACTTTAAGGTTGGCTTACTATTGCAGACAATTTCCTCGTGAGAGACCAACATCAATTCCTAGCTTTGCATTTATCAACCTGTTCTTCCCATTCCAACCGTTTCAACAACATATAAAAAAGAATTAAAGAAAGAAAGAAGAAAAAAAGGCGTCAAAAAGTCAAAAGTAGGATATTATAAAGATTACAAAGCTTTTTATTTACAAAGTTTGCTCCATCGGTTCTTCAAACCCTCTTGAAAAAAGAAAGAATGTTTCCCTGTTTGGGGCCAGCTGCATTTCCAGGTTTTTTGGCACCTGCTTTCACTGCTGGATTTGCACCACCATTGCCCAATGCCGGTGACTTCTTAGCCGCAGGAGGCCTGGATTTCCATACACAAAAACTTAAATCTTATTGAATGATGAGTTAAGAAAAGCTAATACAGAATACTTTAGGGACTAGAACAGATCACAGTAATCACGTTTTTGTGTGTGTGTTTGTTATTTAACTAAGAGTTTTAATCATGATATGGTTGGTGGCAGTTACAAGGCCTAGGAAATACAAGGCTTCTCAATTTGCACATCGGTTCTGTTTTATAAGTATGAAGGCTGTGTATATCAAATCCGCAAAACGGGATATGGTGGATAGTATAATGAATGGAAGAAAAGCAGTTGATAACTTATATCGAAAGATATAATATTAGAAGTAACCTGTTCGTAGTAGTCTCTACTGCTTTTTGATCAGATATCTTTGCTGAAGAGACATCATCCTTCTTTTGTTTCTGCTCTTCACCCTCCCAAACCACCTCATTTACTAGTAAAATTAAAAATGGAATTGGTTAACTCACAACGCAAACATATTAAAGAGATGGATTAATTTTACTACAGTATCATGGATGAACCAAAAGAAACCTCTTTTAAAGTTATCAAGTTCTGTTGGCTAAAATTTCTAATTGCACGCGCAAATAGTAGGTAAAAACCAAAACCTAAATGCATAAAAAAAACATTTCTTATTCCCAACATGCAAATAATACTTTCTATTGCTTCTTCAAATGCAACATTTCAGCATGTAAAAATGGAAACTATCTACCCTTCCAAAAAAATAGAAAAAACAAACAAACAAACATCAAACCGTTAGCTGGCCATGTATAACTAAAAAATTATATCTCCATTTTCCAGGTGAACGAAGCAAGTTCGAAAATAGCCAGTAGAATCAATTAGGTTAAAATAATATTTAGGTACACCCAACATATCTTTAAAATATTTGAAGTTTCGACTCACGAAATAATAATTTTCAGTAGAAAAGGTGTCGTACGAATAATGTTTGGCAAATTTTTAGGTAAAAGGCTTAGGGGACTAAATATTCTTAGCAAAATTTAAACATAGATAAACTTTGGGGACTAATTTTGAGGTGGACAGAAAGTTCAAGGGTCAAATTTGGACATTTAGAAATAGAGGAGACGCAAAATGATATTTTAGCCAAATAGATTTCATCAAACCAAGAAATGTAAAGAAGACAGCTTAATGTGAAACAGGTTGTGAAGGTATACCTTCTCTCCCACGATCATCAATTCTTGTCCTCAATACTTTTCTCCTCTTGGGTGAAGCCGGAGTAGCATCGACCGGATTTTCTACCTTAATAGAGTCATTTTCATGGGCACAAACTTCATTTTTCTCAGTGGAGCAATTATGTTGTTTTTCTTCTACTAAAGATTGCTCTAGTTCACTTGTCTTTTCCTCCTTGATTTTCAGCTTTCCATTTAGTTGTTCGTCATTGTTCAAATGAGCTTTCCCTTTAGGCAGTTCTGTGTGTTGCTTCAGATCTAGACATGATTGATCCTTTGGGTTTTCAGGTGATGCCAAACTGACTGCATCTTCAAATTCTTCATCATCTGAGAAATCAAAAACAACCCTCCTTTTTCTTCCGCTTTCATTCGAACTTCTTTTGATATTTACATCTTGCTCATCGTCATCACTGTTTTCAATCTGGAGTGCTTCATGAGCGCAAATTTGTGCCTCTGCACTAGATACTGCAACAGAAACCCAAGGTTAGAAAGGAAAGGTCAGTACTGTATACAGAGCTTACTTCCAGTTCCAATCTTTTCTGTCAATGCATTAAGAATGTCATTCTAAATTAACATATTTCATAATCAGTCCTCAAGAAATTTGAATGAAATCAACCAGGAGGCATAACCAACCAGTAGGATTTGCTGCAGTAGCACGATTTGCATCTGCATGATCGTCACCAAGCTTAGACTTGGTAGGGACACGTCCCCATAAATTTGCTAATGAGCTTCCAGTACTGGAACAGGTTTTATCACCTTGACCTTTCTTCTTATTAGTAGGTAAGGAAGCAACTTTTTCTTTTACTGCAATAGGCTTGGAGGCTTGATGGTCTGTACGGTTGCCTTCACTTTTGACTTCTTTGACAACAGTGGAACTTTGTAGGCCAACATTAGGACTAACTTTTGGCATTTCACTTTTTTGAGGTTGTAGAACAGTAGTATTTTGATAACTTGTCATCTTTTTGCTCGATTCTAAATCTACTGCACTTTTTGGCTGAGAAGCTGCAACGCTTGCAGGTATCTCATCAACATTGCGCTTGACGTAGGAATTGGAAATCCCACAGAACCTAAAATAGAACCACAGGAAAAGAAGCAAATGAGTTCCCAATGCTATTGCACTGGAGAAAATAAAAAGCCAAACAAGAATCTGGCAAATGAACTAGTATTAATTGAATAGTAGCACAAATCATAGCTGCAAAGAGAGAAAGAAAAAAACATTAGTATTACGTCATGAGAAAGTGTATTGCTACATCTTGTACTAAGTTCAATACTATGGATTTCGTCAGGAGGTTTATGTGAGCTGCTGTGTAGTCTCTACTCTATAAGGATCCAGATCATTCAATCTCTACTGAGAAAAATAAATTCTGCCCTTGCAAACTCATACCCATCACGAAGAAATGCTTACAATAAAAACACAAAACAAAATGATAATAAACCATCCAAGTGCAAAATTTAACTGGCCAAATGCACAAAACCTGTTATCTCGCAAACAGTTGTCAGCAGTGAAGGGCTGCTTGAAGAGCTCTTCTGCCTGAACAAATTCAGCATTCCAAAGTGCAGCTGGATCCTTTGGAATGGAAGCTTGAACACTATAAACTTGAATAGAGCAGGTGCCATCAAAATCTTGCTTTGCTTCTGGTCAAAAGTTAAAAGAAAAAATAGAAGCCGCTAAGTCTCTTGAGTACAGTTATTATTCATTGAATAACAAGATGGAGATATGAGTTCTCAAGAATGGTATGATAAACACTACACCGAGTATTATCCAAATTCTTTTATCAATAAAACAGAGAAACATCATGGCATGTGGAAAAACAAGAATCAAATTAGAAGCTAACCAGGAAGTTTTGAGCCAGAAACCAGCCTAATATGGTAACTTGGAGGATCCTTCTTCAACCATCCGGATAAGGCATAGACCACTTGTAATCCACTTTCATGTTTTTCAACAAATTCTTGAAGCAACCTACATAACAACTTTACATTAAAAACATTGAACGGCGACCAACTAGTCATGAGCAATTTTTCTATGTCAACTTGCCATGTTCCTAACCTCTTGGCAGTATCTGAAGATATCAAATAACTTCGACTCAGCCACTTGTAGGAAACCTGAAAAATGTTGAACAAAATTAGCAGGTGTTGGATTGCTAAAATTTAAATCTATTACTGATTCTAAATTACAATTTTTGAAAATGGAAGCCAAAGAAAAGTACATAAAAACAAGGGAAATGAACAATGATCAAATAAAACTGATGCAAAACTCCTTAGTTAGCTTTGGCCTAGTCATTCCTTGGAAGCAAAACCTGAATAGATCATTTGACCCTGAATAACTTGGCATCTTTAAATATTTACGTTATAGATGGTTGTGAGAAGGACGAACGAGGCAGCCACTCATGCAGACTGATTGAAACCATAAAATAAATAAATAAATAAAACCCAAAAAAATCTTCCTTTTCCCCAAGTACGATCGTCAGTACCCAAAAACATACAATACAGAAAATTCAGCTAAGATAACTAACAACATTTTCGGTGATAAGCCTCCACCTACAAACAATAACAAAGGGCAACATCTGACAATGAGAGAACAAATTACAGTTTTCTTAAAAACACTACACGAGAGACATAAACTAATTTTCCAGAGAAACATAAGTCGTTCAAAACTATAAACAACTCGGCAGCAAAACTAGGGCTAAAGCGCCACTAACCCATTCCCGATAAGTACCTCAATCGACTTTAACTAAACATTTCTAAGAAAGTAATTCACAAAATTAGAGTAATAGAGGGGCTCTAGATTGAAACATGATACAAAATAGTGACGAATGAGGAAAACAGAAATGGAAGGAGGTGGTTACCACTTGAAGCTTATCGGCGACGAGGGATTCAATGTCTTGGAGAATACCTAGGGTTTCGATTTCAGCCATTTGTGTTGAGATCGGAAGACGACGGAGAACAAAGGGGGAAGATGAAGCGCGAGATAGAGCGAGGAATATCAACGATTTTCCCTCCTCGGCTGCTCACTCTTTCCCGCCATTTCCAATACATTTATATGAAAGAATAAAACAAATTCCTCAACTCTTTTTCTCCCAATTTCAATTTTCTTTTCCTTAGAAAGTTAGATAAGTTCTCTTGGATCACAAAATCAAACTTCTAATTCTAATTCATATATTTATTGACTAAAAAAACTATAGTTTTCTCGTTCAATTCAACTCATTAACCAATCTCCTTCGACAGTAGTATCTACTTTTCTTTAGATTTCAAAACGTCTAATGTCAATTTGGTCCTTAAATTACTATAAGTTACGATTTCATTCGTAATTAACTAATGGTCTTTCTTTTCTGTTAATTTAAAAAAAAGATTATAAGATAGCTTATTAAAAATGTTTTACCAATAAAAAGTAACTAGTAGAAAATCAAATACTAAAGACTAGCAAAAATAAAACTTTGAATCCTATGGTTATCTAAAGATTAAACTCAAATCACACCGACAAAATGTAACAGTTTGAAACAAGTATACCAAATAAAAACCAAATTCAAAATTTAAAGTACCTCGATACCAACAAAACTAAAAAACCAACACAATTTATTTATTTATTTTTATTAATTGCTTTAATTTTCCTTTTAATTTTAGAAAATAAGCTAACTATTAAACTATTTTCAAATTGACATAAAAGAAGCTTAAATAAAAGACGACTAGCACATTTGTATTATTAATGCTATTTGAGCCAGTCTCAACAATTATTCAAAGAGTAGAAACTAAGATGGTGGGATACATTCTAGAAGTTACATATGGTCAATTTTCTAATTTTCTCTCCATCGAAAATAATGACTTATTAGTGTAATAGTACAACAATTCAATTCCACGAGATGGCAGTTGTGTATTGGATCATGTAACCAAAGATTTTCTATGCGAATATGTAAACTTCATCAAATCCCTTCCTACATTTTGCACATTAAGACGAAAAAAAGAGAAAGTTAGTAATCAAGTGATTAAAGGAAATAATAACATTAAGGTAAGATCTTATGAATAATTTGGAGTTACCCAGCCTTGCCGCCAAAAGTTGGGCTATAGTTGTAGATGAGATTTTCAATGACCTTTTGTGCAGGTGGTTTGTTCAATGATTTCCTGGCCTCACTATAGACACAAACATTGAAGCACTTAAAAGCAAGCTCAAGAAGCAATAACCCGCAATCCCGATTAAATTAGTAGATAAAACACCGATTATAATTACAGAGATTGATGGTCTGACTTCCTATACCACAATTGTTGAACTAAAAATCTCCACACGTAACAATCTACACTATGATTCTAATTACATGCTCATGCAAAATGGCAAAAAGACAAAAGTTTCAATCGATAGGAGAAACAAAAATTAATCTCGAAGATGAAGACAAAATACAGCCTAAAGGTCAGGGACCAAATACTCCACAAAAATGGAACATAAAATATTTAGGTCCAATTTGGTAACGGTTTTGTTTTTTAAAATTAGGCCTATTTTCTCTCCATATCTTACAATAATTTTGTATCATTTTTAAATACAATGGTTGAATTCTTAGTTAAATTTTAAAAACAAAACAAAATTTTGAAAGCTACACTTTTTTGTTATCAAATTTTGACATTGTTTTTTAAACTATTTCGTAGAGAAAAGATAGGGTTTATAGATTTAATTTCCAAAAACAAAAATGGTTACAGCAAACAAAATTTAGATATATGCTCTAACCTGACTAAGTAGTTGGCAACATGTTGTGTCACTTCAACCGCATGCTCTGTGTGCGGAATCACGGAGTAGCCCCACTCAAATGCGTTTTTCTGCAATGCAAGTATGTAATTTCAGGCGCTTGATTGATTTATACATCAACAAAGATCAAATGACAAGGTTATCAAACGCCAATGCATGTAGATTTCGCTATGGAAAGGCAGGGGATCCTACAAGTTTTTGTTATCACCTGTGCACAAGGTGGAGATTTTTTAATTTAATGTATCGATGAAAAGGCTAAATTACTTCTTTTGTTGAGGGGGAGAGTATTCCATTCATGTGGCAACTGGATGTTTAGCAATGATCCCTGTCTAGTCCACCTTGCCACACACCTCATGATTAATCACTTGCGCAACTACTTATAATATCTTTAAAGAGTTTTCTTCCATGGTTCCAGAGCCCTCAGTGTTGAATTTGATTACAATACAATCAAGTATATAATATACAAAATAAGCTACAGAAAGTTCCAATACTAGATGAAAGGAATAAAGTGAATAATAACCTCTGGATGCCATTGAAATGCAGTCACAGGATAATGCCAAGCTTGTACAGAGGAGACATAGACCTGTAATAACCATAAACATAGCTGTAGGTTCAACTAAAATGTAGAGGTAGAGGAGCAATTGAGAGAAACTTTACAGAACGTCAATACCTTATTGTCTTTGTCACTACTAGTTGTCAATATCTGAAAAAATTTGGTCAATTCTTCATTTTGTGCAAATGTCTCTGGCGAGATACCAAACTGTAAGGAAAACAAGACCAATATTGGTACACTGATCTACAATCTGAGTAACAAAGGCCAAATCTGAAGTCCTTAAACCCTACATTGCAATATGGTTCGTGAATACAAATTGCAGTTGAGCATGTATGCTTACAGAAACATAAAACTTGCCTTGGATATCAGAGTGAAATCTTAGAAAGTTGAGATGAACAAGACAAAGAAAACATTTTTCGGATGAAGAATTAAGCTGGATTCAAATTATTAATTCTTCTAAGGGACCGTGTTATTTAAATTTGAATCTAAACATTCACGATACGCAAAATTATTAACAATAGCAATAGGATTAACCTAAACCCTTGCAAGATTAACCAATTCGAAAATCTGAAATCTCAACTAGCGTCAAAAGAAGCCAAATTCCATGCAGAAGCAAATTGATTTAGATATTGACAATTCATGTTGATTCAAATGGAAAATTAAACCAGAAATCCCCTAAAACATGAATACACATTTCCCAGTACATCTATAAATTGAAGAAAATAAATAGTTCTTTTCAAATTTAAAATCATGAACAATTGAGTGATGTGTAAAAAGAAAGACCCAACATGAAAATAGCTTAGAGAATGAGACATTTGTACTACTCGCAGGAAGTGTAGGCCCAAACCCCTCCCACAATGTAATAATCTAAAAGATAAATAATGTTAAAGTTCCATGGCATGCATAAATTTATGCAGAGAAACTATTCATCTACCATCAATCAAACCAAAAAGAACTTACATAATGGTTTTGGAAAACAATACAATCTGTACTCAATTTCTCCAGTAAATAATGTGGAAATCTACAGATAAGATCACAAATTGTAAGCCTCAGGATAAGCAACCAGTAAATAATGTGGAAATCTACAGATAATATCAGAAATTGTAAGCCTCAGGATAAGCAACTAAACAGCCTTATAATAAATAGTAGTACTGATTATACAACTTCCTAAAAGAAAAATATTTACTGTCTAACAAAAACCTGATTTAAATTGATGGGTCTCAGAAAAGTTGGCAGTTGAGACAAACATTTAATAAACCCATAAATACATTTACAAAACATTGGATGCTGTTGGCAAATATGCAGGCATGATAAATGAATATTTAGGATAAAACCTTAACATTTAGCAATAATCAGTATTCTAAATGGTTATGGAAAACATTTTAGAGAAGGTATAAACAATCTGTTAATTTCTGAACTCCCAAGTGCGTGTTACAGAACCCTCCTTCCCAAGGATAAAATATTTCATAACAATAACACAACCTGCAAAGAATATTGCATACTGGTAAAGTAACATTGGCTGAGTAGGTGAGCATCGCTACCATGCCTTGTCTACATTATAGATTTAAACTACGACTCACCGACTCCAACTTTGAGATACATTTGGCGATGTAAGTATGAAAGATGTGCAACTCTAAGCAGGCAAGCAAACCTTGAAGAAAATAATACATGACCAACAAACTGAACAGTTCAAATGCTATCTAGTTTCCAGATGGTAGCTGCCTTACAACTGTACAATTGGTGAGGGAATGTACCTTGTATCTTGTCAGACTCAAAAGATTTGAAAATTTCTCTAATTGGAAGAAACAACCACGAATGGTGATACATACCTTTGGAAGACTGTTCCTTGAATATTTACATTGTCCACAAATTGAAGTGTGGATGCCATATACGATGCATTAAATGGTTCAAGAATGTTCCTATTCTGTAAATTAACAAGATACGAACTTTAGGTGCAAAATATTTACTCAATTTTAATGGTAACTAAAAGCAATTTTGGTTGAAAATGATTTTATTCTCCACCAAACAACTAAGGGATCCAAAAGAAGGATTGCAGAATCCTTCAGTCATTGACAGGAAATGCAAAGAGGGGAAACACTATTCTGTCCCTATGTCCCATCCATCATTTAGTTCTCGAGATCATTTGTATTTTCTTTTTTAATTAGAGTTGCATCCATGAAACACTCCTCTTGCAGGAAGTCGAGCTAATCGAAACTGTGCATGACATAGGAACTACTGTACTAAATATGGTAGAATTTAAAAATAATCAATTTTTACCAATAAAGCAGTGGATGCATATAACAAATGGTCAAAGAAATATTGTAATTGCTTAAATACATGAGGATAGTTTTTGCCCCGTCAGTGATCACTACCACAAAATTTGAAGAGATGAATGGATAACCTTGCTGATGATCATGCTTAAGATTTCAAAACCCAAGCAAACGCCATATAAAGGGAAACGATCTCCAGCATCATTCCTCTCCAAAATTTTCTACAAAAACAGAACAATAAGTTATCAAAACAATTTTCAACTTCGGCTCAAAGCAGTGCATCATTAGTAGTATAGTTGTCCTAGGAGTAAATCACTTCCGAAACACTAGATTCCCAGATTAAAGATGTCTGCACCAGAGCTTGAATTTTTTACTTTGGACTTTGCATAATTAATTATCATTAGGAAAAAAGGGCTTCAATAATTAAAAGGTTAAATTATAAGAAGTACCACAAACTTTTTCCTTTGTTTCAAAAAAGATCCATATACTTCCTAAGGTTGCAATATTACTCTTGACCTTCCACCATAAACATTAAAACTACCTTTGATATATAAATCTTTTAGAACTATGAATGGAAATTGTGATCTAAAATTGTGTTATCGTGACTTACATCGAAAATTTGGATGGTCACGCATTTTCAGGTTGCCACCATCCCGTTCCAAACCCCATTTTATGTCTAAGATTCTAAATGATTTTACTCCATCTTAGTTTATAAAGTTAATGGAAGTTCAACAGTAATATTGACTTTCAAAAGTATAGGTGTACCTTTGGAACAAGGGTATTTTGCATAATTTAGCCTAATCAAAATTAAAAGTCTAACATAAGCGCACTCACTCGGATAGCGAACAGGGCATATAGTTGATTCATGCCTAGTTTCCATGGGCTGATTATTAGTCATAAAACTCAGAGCAATTAAGATATAAGTAATTATACTTTTAGATAGAAGGCTTGAATCAATACTCCTACTATTATCCTGCTATCTTAAAAAGGAAACTTATGTTCATCCGAGATACTGATTATGTTGTGATATGCAAGAGCTTTTAATGGAAAAACGCTATTAACAGTATAATTATCTTTGAGGACGGGAAAACCTCAAAAATCTTCTGAGCAACGGAATAGTATAGACCCTCTTTAGCCCATCCTCCTGTGAAGAGCACTCCATTCACCAAACTAAGCTTCTGCAACAATTCCATAAGTACTTTAATTAAGCTCGATCATCCATCCCCTATAAAAAATCGAAAAAACAAAAGTTACAAAGTTCTTAACCCTTTTTCAATACCTCGAAAATAACCTCAAGCGGCTCGGTATATATAAGCGGAATAACTCTTGCTCCAGCCGATTCGACAAACTTGACATACGAAGCAGCTATATAAGACGCATTCGTCGCGTTGCTTAATCTGCCGGAAGCACCATCGCCAGGGTGGCTAAGGATTCCGATCACCGGCCGGTAATTCAACCTCGGATCCATTGCTGTACAAGAAGGCGACGAGTCAAGGACAGATTGAGACGGGAGGAGGATGTTGGGGTAGGGATGAACTGCGCGAACGAGGCTAAATTCGAGTGATATTATGAATAGGAAGAAAAGCCATGTGTATTTGAAGAGGGAAACAGAAGACGGAGAAAAAGGGGAAGGAGAAGAGAAGTGGAAGCGGCGGTTGGGGTGTTCAGAAATGGTGGGCTTGAAGCCAACCACTTTTTTGAACATTATGAAGGGAGTTGTTCAAGTAAAGTGTGAGAGCGAGGAAGTGGGAGTAAAGGACAGAGAGAAGGAGAGGATGAAGAATGCCATTGATGAATTCATGAAAGCTTATTATATTGGTGAAGTGTTGAAGATGATGACTCTGATCAGTGAAAGCGAAAAACGTTCTCTCTCTCTCATTGGTTCGTAATATTTAATGGATTTTTTGTTTTTAAAAATGTAATTTTGTTCATTTTCGTGCACGTTTTTATTTATTAAAATACAAACTTCACTCTCTAAATTATCAAATTTGTAACATTTTGTCTAAGGGTTCAAAATTTGATAATTAAATTGTTACACATCAAACTTTATAAACGAAATCGTTACAAGATATAAAATTAAAAAGCTTATTTGGTTACCCATCAAAATTCAAAAAACTAAATTATTATTTTTATAAAAGTTAAAGAATTAATCAAAATTCAAAAAACTAAATTATTATTTTTATAAAAGTTAAGTTTTTAACTTTTTCTTTTATCTTTTATAATTTTGATAACATCCTATAAAGTAAAAAAAAATCTATATTATTGAACTTTATCTTTAAAGTTAATTAATTTTTAATATTTATAGGTAGCTTACTAATTACTCTATTTCTAAATCTTATTTAGACCCGTGGAGGAATGATTATCTTATAAATTATTAATTTTTAAAACTTGTGACTTATAAATTATTTTGATTTAACTATAAATTTTTTTATCAATACAAATTTTCTAGATCCACCGCTAATCTATATTTGTACGAACTATTTAGATAGTTATATATATATATACACAAAAATGATGTTTCAAGTAAATTATAATTCTCTACTACTCATATACAATTTTTGAAGTTTTAACTCATTTTAAATATAAATTCATTTTAGCTGAATATTTTGATCTTACCACAAACTTTTATATAGAAAAAGAAAAGGTGACAACATTTTTTAACTTTTTAGTAGATATTTTGTTTATTCTTTCTTTTTTTATTCAATTAACCAATTATCATGTTAGGAATTTCAAAATAAAATTAAAGTTAAAAATGAAATGGTAGAATCTCACTTTCCATTGGGACCGATGCTATCCGTTCGAAACTTGAGAAAATATATAAGAAAAACAAAATACCAAAATAACTAACTTTAAATAACAAATTTTTTAAATATTTATAAATATAATAAAATATCATCAATTTTTTTTAACATGAACTAAACGAGTATATTTTGTTTATTGAAGTTTGAATACTAAATGGTTACGTTTTATAAGATGGATGGAAATTGAACCTCTCATCTCAATGTTGTATCAATTACTATCAAGCTAGGTTAATTTTTCAAGTCTAAAAATGATGTTATTTTCATTGTATTGATTGTCTTGGATTCGATGGAGTATTTGTTGTGGTCCTTTACCGTCTTGTCTACCATGCCTAATTATTTTTGTAGCCTCACAATTAGAAGACGTGCTTTAGTTTTTTTGCAAACTAAAAACATGCTTTAATACTAACTACTGTAAACCATTCTTATATTTATGTAGCAAACAAATAATAAAATGAACAATTTTAGTATAAACTCGAGCCTACTAAACTAAAGTCATATATTAGCAAAATTATTGTATTATCCAAACTAAAATGAAATTAAGTAAATATAGTTATACGACACCTTGCTTTAAAATCATATTAAAATTTAAGAGAAAACATATATATATATATATATATATATATTGATAGAAACTAATTCATGCACAGCGGAAAAAGAATCGAATTTCTACCCTATATTGCCACAATTAACCTCTAAACCATAAACTAATCAAATTAGGGTTTTAAGAAGTATTACCTTTGAAGCTTTCAAAAGGTTTGATGTCTTCTTACCAATTCTACCCGAGACCACCACTAGTACTCAACTGCTATCCTCTAGACAAAGAACCGGGTTGTGGGACCCAATTTTGGTGTAGAAAGTAATGGAGATAAAATGAGATTGGAAGCTTTCTTTTTTCTTTTGTTGAGATTATGAAAATGATAAAAGAGGCAAAAGTCCTTCAACATTTGAAAACATCTCTATTTATAGCCTAATTACATGCAAAAATGCATGCAATTCAATTGCCAAATCTCAACACCTAATATTCCACTAACAATTAGTGGAACTTAGTGGGCTAGGTGTCTATATCTCATATAGCCACATATCCCACTAAGAGTTAGTGGGATTATCCAACAAAATGTTGGATTTTCCCACTAACTTAGTCCAAGGGTAAAATGGTCATTAGATTTTTCTAGTCAAAAGTCAAACTTTGACTTTTCTAAGTCAAAAGTCAATATTTTGACTTTTTACCATTTTGTCCGTCTTGACTAATTCCAACCTCCCGAGCATGAATCCGCATTCATTTTTCCAAAATTCAAATCACATTTGAATATAAGGCCGGTCAAAGTTTGACTTTTCAAAGTCAAAAGTCAACATTTTGACTTTTTACTATTTTTGACCAATTCCGAGCTTCTTAGTATGAATCCGCATTCATACTTATAGTATGTAAAACATAAAGCTCTATTTCTAATTAGAAGACCGACGACTATATCACTATATTTGTCGGTTTCCCTTTCTTCTCCCAATTCGAACAATTCGACTTATTTCATCACACTGTTCTAAGTTTAATCCATATGAGCTAGCAGAGGAACCTAATGGACCTATAGATCATGGGCTCCAACGATTCAAGATTAACTAGCTAAACTCTTTTAAACCGAGTTAATCAACATTCGTTAACTAACGGGTCATTCCACTAAAGTCCCGTAGTTGCACTCCCCTCACTATAGATATATTTGTGTCCATTTGATAAAACCATAATCAGTAAGTTAATCCTTCACAGGTTGCTCGTAACCTTGGCTGGGTCAAAATACCGTTTTACCCCCAAGATTACATCTTGCTCCTTAAGTCCCACTAATCCACTATTGAACAATTGGTTTAAGGTTCAACCTATAAACTTAATCCCTCTCGGGCCAATGAGAGGGTGGGGCCCCTTGTTCAAGACTTGGATTCAGTGCTTAAGAGAGCAACCTATCTACTAACCCTAAAGCGGGTAGGAGTGAATTCCATCTTGTACCCTATGTTCCCAGCTATCCACCCGATCTTACCCCTGAAATGGGAGGCTTATTGGGCCAACGCTGATGAGCTGCCCTCACCTATGCAGATCTAAGGATAATCTCGTATGAACAGGAGTTCATAGTTAACTCAGGATTAAGACTAAGTTACCTAGGTCATCAATAATTGAGATAGTCAGTTTTAAACAGTAAACGGTGTTATAACGTAAAAATGACTAATTCATGGTTCAGTCTTATGTAAACATTTTACATAGGATGCCCCCACTTTCATGTCTCTACATGAACGATTAGGATCACCTCGTTTGTACTACAAAGTGGGCCGCATCCATAGTTTCTCTAAATAAGGCGCCCAACCTTTATTTCATATACTATAGACTATTTAGGCTATATACTCGAACTTGATCCACGTTTATGTTTACACATAAAGTTCAAGTTTATTCAAAAAATAGCCTTGGAACTTGATTTATTGGATTTAAGATTATAATATTTAATTTCTCAATAACAACTTTATTGAACAGAATATGATTTACAAACTACGAGTTTTAGGACAAAAAATTCCAACATATATATATATATATATATATATATATATATGTTTATTACGTTTATTGTCTTAAACTTTGGATTTAATTTGTATATTGTTTAGGAAAATTTTAGTTGCAATTAATATTTTAAAAATTGGTCTAAGTACTGTTATTGACTAAATGAAGTATATTTAGATTGGTAAATATGGAGTAAGTATCAATCACGAGGGATGGAAGAATAAAATTTTAATTTTTTTTGTTGTAATAACTAGTACAATCTAAATATGAAAATGGAGAAAATATAAAATTAAAATAAGAAAATAAGAAGAATCTCAAATTTGTATGCTTGCTTCAATTTTTTGAAATTTTGATTTCTTATGTGTTTCTTACAACTCCATCAACTGCCACTATTTATAGGTAGTTTGGTAAACATGGGATGGGTTACAATATAACCACTAATATTGAGTATTTTATAAATACACGACATGAGTGTTGATGATTAATGGAATGACTCATGATGGATACTGAGAGTCGGTTTGGTAATGTTCTCGTTTCCCGTTTTCTGTTTCTGTTTTCATGTTTTAAGAAACGGGGGTGTTTGGTAACTTTTTTTTGTTTCTTGAATTCAAAAAAAGTAGAAACGTTTCTCATTTTATAATGAATTATTAAAAACAAAAAAAAAGTAGTTTCTTCCGTTCCTGTTTCTCAATTATTTCTATTGTTTATTTTTTATTTTTTCTCAATTTTTTCTATTGGTTTCTTTTTCCTTTTACTCAAATCCTTTTTATTGATTTCCTTTTCTTTTATCTCAATTATTTTTGTTGGTTTCATTTTCCTTTTTATCAATTCTTTTTTTATTTCATTTTCATTTTCCATTTTTCTCTGGTGATTTTCTTTTTCTCCCTCTTATTTTCATCTTCTTTCCCAAATAACCACCCATCACGTGGTTTCCTTTTTCTTCCTCTTATCGTCTTCCTCTACACAACACCTTTCTCTTCGTTGGATATGAGTTTTCATTTTTCTCTTTGCATGAATTGTGTTTTCGCTGAATTTGTGGGTTTTTGCCGTGAATTTTTGTCTTCCTCTTTGTCGTGGGTTTCAGTCCTCTTCGTCGTGAGTTTTTGTCTTCCTCTCGCCAGCTGTGTTCTTCAGATCCCAATCTTCATCTTGTTCTTCATAAGATTACAAGAAAACTTTCCAATCTAGGTTCGATAATTTTAATTTTTTTGATCTAAAAAAAGAAGGAACAGAAAACCAGAAACATAGAATAAGAAACAGGGAACATGAACGTTACCAAAAGGACCCTAAGCTTATAAGTATCAGGACATATGGTTTGTTAGGTAATATTTATAATAATTTTGAAATTTTGGAAGTTTTGAAGGATATAAAAGAGGGATTAATTACTAAAATATTATTATTTCTAAAACTATTTATCAAAATACTGTGGTTTCAAAACTATTTACCAAAATGTTGTTACTTTTTTCTCTCTCCTCGGGAGTCCAATTCCTTCTTGTCAACCTCTTCTTGGGAGAGTTTTGCTTTTCTTTCTTTTCATATAAATTTCATTGTTTCTCTTTTTTTTTTCTTCAATCATTAGTATACATTTTTATCCCCATTCATTTTTCTTCTTTTTTTTCTTAAATATATTTTTCATATAATTTTTTTAAATCTTTTTCTTAAAGTTTTCATATGATTTTTAAGTTATTTTTTTCTATATTTAAATAATTGGTAAAATAAATTAACAAAGACAAGAAAATGTTAATATTTTTTTTTAATTTTCATTAAAATCTATTAGGATGCTCTAAACAAAATTAAAATTTCTTTTTAAAAAAATATCAAATTTCAAGAATGTATTTTTTGTATAATTTAAAAAACACAAATAATAATGTTAATAAATATTTTTTCTTAAAATTCAAAATTTTAAGAGTAGAAGAGTAGAATAATGGTATAGCTCGAAAAAATAAATACCTCATAAACGAATACAACAAATAATAATGTTAATAATTCTTATAGAATTTCGTTAAAATCGTTTGGTATTCTAAACCGTAACATATTGAAAATCTCCCCTTCTAAGTTTTTAAATTTTAATTACTAAACAAAATTTTAGTAATTAATCCATAAAAATAAAAGAGTATGCAAACAAAAAATGTGACATGATCCGTACATTGTTTTTATTTATCTTCATTGGGTTGCGTTATTGCTCTGTCGTTATTGTTCCTTTCTTTCTACAATCATTCCCCTTCCTCCATCCCTCTTTTATCTTTTTCTTTGCCTTCACAACATAAAATAAATATATTTTCAAATACATATACTAAACATTAACAATATCTTTATCTTTTATATCTTTGATATATTAAAAGGGACCATCTAACTTTTTACATTACTCATAACTTATATATCACCATCTTTTCATTAGCAAAAGTTATTTTAGAAGGTAGATTATAATTATGTAGGAGAGATTATATTTGGTTAAGAGGATTGAGTTGGTAAGTGTTATAAAAGAGAAATTGTGAGGGTTGACGTGAAATAATGAGATATAACATATTTATGTAAAAAAAATTTATTCACCCAACCCAACCTAATTCGGAGGCGAGATATCTCTCAAGACAAAAAACGATAGAAACATATGATAAGATTAGAAGGTAGGTGAGTGAGGTAGAAGTTAGAATAAAGAAAACAGTTTTGGAATTTCGCGTTTCTCATTTTATTTATAATTTAGATAGTGAAGTTAATTATTACAACATTACTCCTCATGAAGAAGACATAGATGGAAATTCCAAATGGTAAGAAAGAGAGGATGCAGTAAGGCAAGGCATTGCACATCTACTGAAAAAGATAAACTTGATCATATCCCTTCCTGCAGTCACAATAATTCACATACACATATTAACTTAAATTAACAAAAGCAACAAAATAATTTTAAGGAAAGAAAAGGCCGAGGGAAGGTTAATAAAGAAATGGTATTTACCCAGCCTTGCCATTGTAAATAGGGGTGTAATTGTAGATTAGTTTCTCAAGAACCTTTTCTTTTGGTGGTTGGTTTGTCGATCTCCTTGCCTCACTGCATTATTAGTTCAACCAACATACACCTGAGTACACTAATTATATATATAACCCTTCTTTTCTTTTCTTATCTTTATTATTATTAATATCAGTGATATATATATATATATATATGGCCTATTTTCAAATATATATATCAAAATAAATCTAACCTGACCAAGTGATGAGCTATATGGTGTGTCAATTCAATGGCATATTCTGTGTGTGGGATTGAAGAAATACCCCATTCATATGAGTTTTTCTGCAACATTATATTCATATATTTTGTTAAGTGTAAATATTAATAAACATATTTGTTAGAGTTGTTGTATCAATGGAGAAAAATTAGTATTATTTAAAAGACAAATTACCTCAGGATTCCATTGGAAGATAGTTATTGGATAGTTTCGAGCATTTGCAGTAGAAACATAGACCTAATTACAATGATACGACCACAAATAAATCAGTTTGAGTGTGTTCCAACTATATGAAGATTAGTTTTAATAGAGTTAATTTGTACTAAACATAAGTTTGATTGTTTCTAAAATCAATTAATTGTACCTAAATCTTTGTTTTTAGAATCACTACAAAAAAAACACTCTAAAACAGTTTAAATAAGTATGATTCAAGTGGCATGAAATTTATGAAATGATGTATGTTAAATTACCTTATTGTCTTTGTCAACACTAGTTGTCAAGATCTGAAAAAAGTCCGATAACCTTTCATCTTGTTCAAATGTTTCAGGTGAAATGCCATACTATATTCAACAAAATAATTAATAATTACCAAAATGTTATAGAAGTCATGATACAATATAATTAAAACGATGACTAAAAATAAAATAAAATGTAAAAGTACAGATCTCGTTGGTAACTATTTTGTTTTTGAATTAAAATTTAAGTTTACAAACACATTCCCACTTCCAAACAATTTTGGTGGGAGCTAAATTTTGAAAACAAAAAAATTTATGTTTTGGAAAGTTGTTTTTATTTTTAGAATTTGACCGAGAATTCAACCATTGTACTTAATAAATATGCAAATCATTGTAAGAGTATATGAAAAAAAAAAATAGACTAAAATTTTGAAGCAAAAAAATACAAACGAAATAGTTACCAAATAGGATCATACAAATATGAAAATTGGAAGACAAAAAAGAAAGCTCACAAAAGCAAAGAAAAAAGGGTTTGAAACTCACTCCATGGTCTTCCCATGTAATGCAATCTTCAGTGGCCCTTATTCGTAAGGAGAGTGGAACTCTACCAAAGAAATAACATATAGATCAAACTCCACATTGTTATTCATTAATCAGTACTGTAGGAAATATTGTATTTAATTGTGAATCTAAAATTTAAATATGTACAATATCAAATAATATCAATATCAAATATTAAGTGGGTAAGCATTGCTCAACTTATAACTTTAAATATGTACAATATCAATATCGAGATGATGAGACTATATATATGTTATTAAAAAATTCAATGGTAAATGTACCTTTCGAAGACAGTTCCTCTAATATTTGCGAAGTCGTTAAATTTCAAAGCAGATGGAAAGCGTGAGGCATTAAATGGTACTATAATGCCATATCTCTATAAAGAAAACAAAAATACATTATATATATGAAAAATACTAAGCATATTTCACAAATTTTGACTAAGTATACAGTTCATAGATCATAGAGAAATCTTGTCCTAAAACGAATAGGTACAGCTCAATTTGCATTAAGATGGGTAGGCACACTTTCGATTTTGAACTCAAAACTACCAAGTCATAATTAAAAGCAGTACATTACCTGGCTAACCATTGCGCTAATGATCTGAAAACCTAAGGAAATGCCATACAAAGGGACATGATCCCCATCCTCATTCCTACTCAATATTTGCTGCACCCAAAATTAAATAAAATTATCATTTAAAGGAAAATTTCAGATTCTATAAACAATAAAATATATATATTATATGAAGGATTTACCTTGAAAATTTTCTCAGCCACTGAATAATATAACCCATCTCTAACTCTCCCTCCTGTGAAGATCACTCCATTCACCAAACCCATTTTCTGCCAACCAAAAGAAATTTTGTTCTTAAAAGATCATATTATTAATTCATAATTAATCAAGTTTTAAATTTCTTCAACAGTATTGATTTCTTTTAAAAAAAAGTTGGAATAATTAAGGTAATATCTCCAACCTCTCTTCCACTTAATTATGCTTGGATTAGCTAATAATCATCGTTAAATTAGTTTAATTTTTTTCGATCTGCACGTTGTTGTCAATTCTTTGAAGGTTACTTGAAAGGTCTCGTATCCTATCAATGACGATGAATTGTCTTATTCATATATATATGGTACGTATGGTTTGTGTCCCAACAAAATTAGTCAAGATTTTGATGGATTTTAGTTCAACGAGGGATCTCTTATAGATAAATTTCCTTACAATGGTCAATGGTTTGATTTCATTTGGGTGAGATGACAGTGTAGTGGATATAATTCGTGTCAGCACAAAATCATTACTTTATTACCTCTTCGAGAACCTCAGGTGGGTCGTTATAGATAAGAGGAATAACTCTAGCACCGGCGGATTCGATGAACTTGACGTACGAGGCCGGAATGTAGGACGCATTGCTGGCATTAGTGTGCCTACCGGAGGCGCCATCACCAGGATGAGAAAGGATTCCGATCACCGGTCGGTAGTGGAGCAAGGGATTGACTTTGGTACAAGTACGCAATTGGAGGTTATCTGATCTCTCATTGTTCTGGAGTTCAGAAGGTAAGAAAATGTTGTTAGAGAGAGGATTGTGAGTGATGGCTTTAACGAGACCGATCTGGAAGAAGGAGAAGATTAAGAGGGAAATACAGAGGAGATGGGAGAGAGCTGAATTGAACATTGTGAAAAGAAACAATGAAGAGAATTAAAATAGATCAAGAAGAAGAAGATGATGAAATAAAGAAAGATATTGGTTGAATTTATAGACAGTTTTTCTTTTCGTTTTTGTAGATTTGTTTGATATTATTAGATTTATTTATCATCATTTTTCTTGGGCCTATGTCTTTTTTGAGAGAAACTTTCTATATATCAGAAACAAAATGCTTTGTGGATAGAACTCCGTTGCATGCAGTGTTGTTTTGAAAGCTAATTAAACACAAAATCCTAATTATGAATATTCTAAGTCAGGAGGGTTATTAGGATGGGTGCTGCTTTGGGAGCACCAAGGTCGAGTTCGGGTTGCTGCCTGCTCAAAGTTCATGAGATTAAGGTTCTTCAACCAATAGCTAATACTGTTGGTCTTGAAATGGAAAGGATTTTAACAATGGATAGGTGATGTAAATGTGTATCAGTTGATAAAAAATATGAAATAAGACTGAAATAGTTGATGAACTGTTGTCAATGAACTCACATAGAGTTTGAATTTATTTTCAAAAAGATTCAAACACATATTAAGAGGAAGTCGGATTTTATTCAAGTTTTTATTATAACTTAAAAGAGTTGTTTTAGTGATAAGTTGCTCACTTTCTAAACTTTAATAATATTTCTTATATGAGTTAAGAAGCTATCCGATCCTCCGGATGTAGATGATATTTACCAAACTGGGTTAACAAAGCTGTTATTTTGCTCTTCCTTAGTTATTCTTTTAGTTAGCTACTTTCCACATAGCTAAAAGATATAATTGATCGTCTCATTTATTTCAAAATACATTGAAAAAAAAAAAACTCATTTGTTTTTGTTTTCTAAAACAATTTTCGAATCATGAATCAAACAATAATATTTTGTTTATTTCGCGAGGTTTTTAATACAAGAATTGTGGAGATGAAGATAAAATCTCTCACTCCATATGTCATATCAATTATTACCGAACAACTAAGCTCATTTTCATCCTCAGAAACACAGATATTTTCATTGCTTTGATTGTCTTGGATTATTTGTTCGTCGTGGACCATTTTTTTGTTTCCTTACTGTATGATAAAAAACGTGCTTTAATACTAACGTACCTTCAGACCATTTTTATATTTATGTTGCAAACAAACAAACAAAATAATTTCTTTTAGTATAAACTTCATCGTACTAAACTAAAGTCATATGTTAGCAAAATCATTGTGTTAATTGAAAACTAAATATAGTTCTACGAATTTAACTTTATGTTTGCTTTAAAATCATGATGGATCTCAAATTAAAATTTAGGATCTAGAAACATATATAATATTATATTTCAACACATTACACTCGCTTATCCTAAAATTTGGATCCTAATTTATATATTGTCTCTAAACTTGAAACACACATCATATAATTACTATTGGTAAAGTACCACTATTGACTAAATGAAGTTATACTTAGATTGGTAAACATGGAGTAAGTATCAATTATGAGGGGATGAAGAATAATAAAATTTTAGTTTAGAAAAATTGAAAGTTTGTAAGGCTATAAGAACAATGTAACAAATTAAAATGTGACAGAATCCGTACCTTACTTTTATTTCTCCTTTTACTGTTTCTCTTCATTGCCTTCCATTATTGCTCTCTATCCTTCTTACGTTCCTCTCTTTCTTCAATCATTACCCTTACTAATTAAATTGAAGTTATTACTTAATAAAAACAACTTTACAACATACCAAAATCTACTTATTTAATAAAAACAAAATAAAGCAATTAAAGAAAAGACAATTAAGAGTTTTGCAAACTATCATATATATATATATATGTAGCATTATTTTTTTTTATAAAAAATGCAAATATAGCAAAATTTGTCAAAATCTATTAGTAAATGATAAAACTAATTGATCACAAGAGTCTATTAACAATACATTTTGTTATATTTATAATTTATTAAAAATGTTGATTATGTGGAAAACATTTTACTAAAACAGTTTATGGTTGTAAAAGAAATATAGCTAAATTTGTTAGTTTTAGCTTATTTGTTAACTAGAGTTTTAACTAAAGTCTTTGGAAAGACTATAAATACATATATCCTTTTGAAATTCATTAGAGAACTGAAATAACATCTTGCTCCTAAGCATAGTGGACGTAGCCACTTGCTAAATCACTTTAAAATCATGTGCTCATCTTCTCCTTCTTCCTCTCATCATCTGCTCTCATATCACCATCTTCTAAGATCAAAGGCCATTAGTAAAAACTCGAAAAACCAGAAAAAAAGAAAGAAAGAAGAAGAAAACTTGGAGAGCTTTTCTTAATCTTATGTAATACAAATTTACACACAAAAGGAAAAGAAAGGGGAAGGAAAAAGGAAAAGACAGTGGAGAAAGAGCCCACTGCGTTACATGCAAAGAGTTGTCTTCTTTGTGTCCATACACATGGCTGCCCCTACAAATTGGTATCAGGGTATGAGAAAGATTCAAGAAAGCTTCAAGAATCACATTCTTGATTCAAGAAACTCAATGATGGCAGTAGCAAGGTATGATATTGAAAAGTTTGATGGTAAGAGAGATTTTACCTTATGAAAAGCTAAGATCAAAGCTATAGTCGACCAACAAAAGGTTTGGGGGGGGGGGGGGGGGGGGGGGGGGGGGGAGGCTGAAGCTAATGTCAGGTTTTTTATGGTAATGTTTAGACCAAATTTGTCTCTTTTATATCAAGTTGTAGGTAACTATTATGTGCTCCATTGTCACTGCTTTTTGTTTGTATTGGGAGGAGGCTGGAATGAAGGGTTGAGGGGAGGGGGAGGGGGTGAAGACTAATACCAGATTTTTTATGGTACTGTTTATATTTTTGGTATAATGTATTTGGATTGTGTTTGTGTATTTGGTACATTATGTTATGGTATTGACTGAAGACATATGTTCTGTATATGCCATTTTCACTGCTTTTTTATTGTGTTGAGAGGGGGCTGGAACGAAGGGTTGGGAGGGGGGCTGAAAATTTTATCACAGAAGTTTGGACACTCTAGTTATTCTTCTATAATCTCAATATTGTTTTTTTTCAATCTTACATCAATGATAATGTTCCTTAATTGCCTTTAAATAGCTTCAAGTAGAACCTCCTCATAGGTAATGTTCTTTAATCATACTCTAAATAAGATTTTGTTTTCTTACTAGGTTTGGAAGAATCCATTTGGAGCATTGAAGCCAATATGGAGCAATTCGTTGACATAACATCTTTTGTATGGTTGGTAGCAAATTCTTGCTTCCAATGTATTGATTTTAGGTTTCTTGCTTCCAATGTCAATGTATATATTTTTTTCCTATGAAAAGTACATTTGAACTAAACAAATGGTTATTAGTCAATGGGTGTACGAATACTACAAAGTGTATCATTATGTATATATATATATTAAAGTGTTGACTTATTGTTTTCATATGGGTGTGATATATTATTGTTATTGTTATTGAAGTTGTTAGTGTAATAGTTCAGCGGCAAGAAAAACAGGAATTGAGGAATACACAATAGGGAAAAAATATCATAATATACAAATTTGTAACATTTTTTTTTCTGTCGTCAATACCGAAACAATGACAATTAAAATTTTATAAAAACTGTCACTATTGGTCTATCCATGACATGAAAAAAATGTCGTACTATATTAATTCGTGACATTTTCATAACTGTCGTCAATATCGAATCAATGACAATTATATTTTACAAAAAAATGTCACGATTGACATATTCTTGATAGTAAAACATGTCATAATATAAGAATTCGTGACATTTTTGTAACTGTCGTAAATGTGTAAATGGTGACAATTATTTGTTGTCATAAAAAATGACAGTTATTTGTTGTCATAAAATACTAATTAATTACATTTATTTTTTGTCATGAAAACACATATTGTGACAGTTTTTTGGAACTGTCATAGATGGATTTTTCACGACATGCGATATTATGACGGTAAATAACTGTCACGAATTTTTTCGCAACAGAAAATAACTGTCATCGTAGATCATTTTTCTTGTAGTGTATTTTCTAACATTTACTGATGATTACTCTAAAAAAAGTTGAGTTTATTTCTTAAAGTCTAAATACCAAACTCTAGGAAAATTTAAAGAATGGAAAACCATGGTAGAAAAACGAACTTCTAAACAAGTTAAATGTTTAAGAACTGATAATGGTTTAGAATTTTATAGTGAGGAATTTAATAACTTTTGTAAAGAACATGGAATAATGAGCCATAGGACTGTTAGATATACCCCTCAACAAAATGATGTTGCTGAATGGTTAAATAGAACCATAATGGATAGGGTTAGATGTCAAATGTCTAGTGGTTTAATTCTAGAAAATTTTTGGGTAGAATGTGTTTCCTATACTGTTTACACCCTTAATAGGTGCCCTCATCACTCCATAAACTTTCATACATCTGAACAAAAATGGTATAAACATCCTTCTAATTTACAAAACCTTAGAATATTTGGTTGTATAGGATTTTCCCATCAAAGTCAGAGAAAATTAAAACCTAAGAGCTATAAAATGTATGTTCCTAGGTTTTATAGAGGGAGTTAAGGTATAGAGGGAGTTAAGGGGTTTAAAATGTGACATCCTATAGAAAAAAGGTGTATAACTAGTAGAGATGTGGTTTTTAAGGAAAATACTATGTTTATGCTTGATAAACGTATTGAAACACTTGATTCAAGTTATAAGTCAAATGAGATTGAGGTGGAGCAACCACCAAACAATGAATCAAATAAACTTCCTAGTATCATTGAGGAAGAAAAAACAGAATCAATGATCACTTTGCCACTTACTCTAGAAGTTACTCAAGAAGAAGAAGGTTTATCAACCTATTCTTTGGCTAGAGATAGACAAAGAAGGACTACTATTGTTCCTCCTTCTAGATATAGTGAAGCAAATTTTGTAAATTTTGTCATAAATGATATGAATCATCTAAATGATAATGAACCAAAAACATTTGATGAGGCAGTGAGCTGCCCTAATGCTAGACATTGGATAAATGCCATGAATGATGAAATGGAATCTCTCACTATCATACATGGACTTTGGTGATGCTACCTAAAAATTGTACGACCATATCTTGCAAATGGATTTATAAACTTAAAGAAGGAGTTCCCGATCTTCAACATCCTAGATATAAAGCTAGGCTTGTAGCCAAAGGCTTTACACAAAGGGAGGGAATTGAATACAATAAAGTATTCTCACTGGTTGTTAAACAAACCTCCATAAGAATGGTTTTTTCATTAGTAGTTCAAGAAGAGATTTAGAACTTGAACAACTTGATGTTAAAACATTATTCCTACATGGTGATTTGAATGAAGACATATACATGAACCAACCACAAGGATACACTGAAAAAGGTAAAGAAGATCAGATATGTTATCTTAAAATGTTCATCTATGGTTTAAAATAATCACCAAGGTGTTGGTACAAAAGGTTTGATGATTTCATCTCTAAACTTGGTTTTAACAAGAGTTCTTATGACAATTGTGCATTTATAAATTCAAATTCTTACTCTTCTAAGGTTTACTTACTCTTGTATGTAGATGATATGCTACTTGCAAGTAAATCTAAAATTGACATTAAAAAGGTAAAGAGACCTTGAAGGAAGAATTTGATATAAAGGAACTTGAAGAATCTAAGAGAATTCTAGGCATTGACATTACAAGAGAAAGAACAAAGAGGATTATGACAATAGACCAAAGTAACTACTGCTATAAGGTACTTAAAAGATTTAATATGTTAGACGCTAAGCAAGTTGTAATTCCTATTGCACAACACTTCAAACTATTAGTTGCTAACTGTCCAAACCTAGAAGATGACAACCATGTTAAGTACATGGGGAACATTCCCTACTCACAAGTAATAGTGAGTATAATGTACCTAATGATTTCTACTAGGCCTGATCTATCTTATTCTTCTAGTTTAATTAGGAGGTACATAGCTAACCCAGGCAAAAGGCATGGGAAGCAGCCAAATGGGTTCCTAGGTACCTAAAGGGATCTATGAATGCTTGATTAATCTATAAAATATGTTATAAAGAACTGTTTGAACTCTATGTGGTTTTGTAGATTCTAACTATGCTAGGGATTTGGATAAGAGATCACAAACAAGATATTGTTTCCTAATTGAAGGCAACCTACTAAGCTGGAAAGCTTCACTACAACCTGTGGTGGTCTTATCATCTACTGAAGCTGAATATATAGCTCTTTCAGAAGTTATTAAGGAAGCTATTTGGCTAAAGGGACTACTGAAGGACTTTGGCTTATCACAAAAATCAGTAAAAATCTACTGTGATAACCAAAGCACCATTCATTTGTCTAAGAACCAACAATATCACAGTAGAACTAAGCACATAGATATTAAATTCCACTTCATCAGAGAACAAATCGAAAAACAGGAAGTGGAAGTGCTCAAAGTTCATACCAGTGAAAACACAACTGATATATTGACGAAGGTAGTCACTCGAACGAAGTTCCTCAAATGTCTTCAAACAATCGGGTTCATGGAATTCGAAGAGTGACTGCATCAAAGCTTTGGGAGTCAAGATATAAACAAAATTTTCACACTACATCTTTTAAGGTGGAGATTTGTGGAAAACACTTTACTAAAACAATTTATCTTTTGTTGTAAAAGAAATATAGCTAAATTTGTTAGTTTTAGCTTCTTCATTAACTAGAGTTTTAACTAAAGTCTTAGAGAAGCCTATAAATACCTATATCCTTTGAAATTCATTAGAGAATTGAAATAACATCTTGCTCCCAAACACATTGGACGTAGGCACTTGCTGAACTACTTTAAAATCGTGCGTGTTCCTTCTCCTTCTTCCTCTCATCATCTTCTCTCATATCAGCATATTCTAAGATCAAAGGTCATCAATAAAAATAAAAATAAAAAAACAGAGAAAATTAGGAAAGAAATAAGAAGAAACACTACCTACAAATTTGGTCTTTCTTGACGCACACAAATTTTGATTTCTTGATGGTCATGGCAAAAGACCATTAAGAAAAAATTTTCTTGATACAATATTTATTTTGACGGTCATGTACGCTAAGAAAAGTCCCCTTATTTTGTTGAAGAAATACGAAAAAAAACATAAGAAAATGTGAATTTTTATTTTCTCGATGGGCAAAGTTCCCTTACTTTTGTTGATGGTCCACAAACGTCAAGAAAACTATTTCTCGATGAACAATAAACATCAAAGATAATATATTAGTTGAGTGACAATGCCTATCAAGTTAGATACGTTTTCTTGATGAGCGAGACCCATCAAGGAATGAGTTTTCTTGATTTGCAATGGTCATCATCGAAAAAAATTAATATATTTGTTTTGGATTTCTTGATGTGTTTAGAATTTTCTTGATGGGTCAGGTCTATTGATGGACAAAGAAAAAAAAGAAAAAAATCATGAACAAGATCTATCAAGAAAAATGATATTTTGATGAACATTGCCCATCAAGAATTTTTTTTATAATTATGGATTTAGCATAAGATCATGGACAAGACCTATAAAG
This sequence comes from Cucumis sativus, assembly GCF_000004075.3. Classification (NCBI taxonomy): domain Eukaryota; kingdom Viridiplantae; phylum Streptophyta; class Magnoliopsida; order Cucurbitales; family Cucurbitaceae; genus Cucumis; species Cucumis sativus. Next base: position 23,391,426 of record NC_026658.2, read on the forward strand.
GAAATGATATCTTGATGGACATTGCTCATCAGGAAAAAACTATTTTTCACGAAGAGTGAAATTCGGACCCTCGTTAACGGACTCAAAAAACAAGATATTCATCAATAATGTTCTTAAAAGCTTTACTATTTTTTTTCCAATTATTATTGTCTATACATCAATAATACAATATCATTTTTTTAAAAGCTAACTGTTGTAATTATAATTAGATTAAAATAAGTGGCTTTATCAAAATTAAATTAATCATTTTGTTCCACATTGATGAGTTGAATTGAAAGTTTGTAATTTAGAGTTTTTAAAATTTGTAGAAGCTAGTTATAGAACACGAACTTAGCTCAACTGACACATGTATATATTTATGAACACGAGGTCCTGGGTTCAAATTCGCACTTCTCATTGAGAGGATGAAATGAAGATCGAAACCAGTTGTAATTCTTAGAAAAAATGTGGATTATAATTATTCAAGGGACATTTAATTAAAAGGATTGAGTTGGTAAATGTTATAGAAAGATAAATTCATAGAGTTGACGTGAATAACGAGCTATTGGTGAAGCAACTCGTGTGCGATTTTTTTTTACCCATCAACTCAACCCAACCTGGAAGCGAGACACACCCCTCAACACTCCTAATAAAAAAAAAGAAGATCGAAACATATGGTAAAATTAGAACGTAGGTGACATAGAAGTTAGAAGTATACTGTTTCTGATAGATGAAAGAAAAAGTACTAGTTTGGAATTTCCCATTTCTCTTTTTATTTCAAATTTATATAATAAAGTTATTCCAACATTACTACTCCTGAAGAAGACATCGATGGAAATTCTAAATGGTAACAAAGAGAGGATGCAGGCAGTAACCCATGCATCTACTCGAAAAGATAAACTTGATCATATCCCTTCCTGCATTCACAATAATTCACACACACACATTAAGAAAAACAACCAAATTTTAAGAAAAGAAAAGGGAAAGGTTTAAAAAAGTATAAAAAGAATGGTATTACCCAGCCTTGCCATTATAAATTGGGCTGTAGTTGTAGATAAGTTTCTCAAGAACCTTTTCTGCTGGGGGTTGGTTTATTGATCTCCTTGCCTCACTACATGCATTAAACCAACACACAAAATATAACCCTTTTTTTCTTATTTTTATTATCCTTTTAAATATAACGATGTCGACGTAAATATGATTTAAATGAACGAACTATTTTCAAACATACTAAAATAAATCTAACCTGACCAAGTGATGGGCTACGTGGTGTGTCAATTCAATGGCATATTCTGTGTGTGGGATTGTAGAAATACCCCATTCATATGAGTTTTTCTGCAACATTATATTAGTTGGAATTTATACCTGAAGCTTTAGAGTTGTTGTATCAATAGAGAAAAATTAGTATTATTTAAAAGACAATTACCTCAGGATTCCATTGGAAGATAGTTATCGGATAGTTTCGAGCATTTGCAGTAGAAACATAGACCTAATTACAATGATACAACCATAAAAAAAAATCAATTTGTCATTTGTTCCAAATATATGAAAATTAGTTTTAATAGAGTTTTGTATCAAACATAAGTTTTGATTGTCCCAAAATCAATTCTACTTGAATCTTTGTTTCTTAAATCACACAACCAAACACACCTCTAAACAGTTTAAATGAACACCATGGAATTTTAATATTATTGACACAAATATATATGGAGAGTAATGAGAGGATGATGTGTATATTAAATTACCTTATTGTTCTTGTCAACACTGGTTGTCAAGATTTGAAAAAAGTCGGATAATCTTTCATCTTGTTCAAATGTTTCAGGTGAAATGCCATACTATATTCAACAAAATTAACAACAATACAATTAATAACCAAAACGTTACCCCACTGTAAGAGTACATGTAAAGAAAATAGGCTAAAATTTTAAAGTAAGAAGCAAAAAAAATGAAAGAGTTACCCATGTATGGAATCGTTCTAATTTTAATATGAAAATTAGAGAACTAAAGAGGAAGCTCAAAAGCAAAGAAAAAAGGGTTTGAAACTCACTTTATGGTTTTCCCATGTAATGCAATCTTTAGTGGTCCTTATTCGTAAGGAGAGTGGAACTCGACCAAAGAAATAACATATAGATCAAATTCCACATTGTTATTCATTAATCGAAATTGTAAGAAATAACAAATAGAAACTCCATATGTTAGTCATGAAATATTGTATTTGTGAATCTAAAATTTAAGGAAGCTTCAACTTACTTGAAATATATATTTGTATATGTATGGAGATGAGACTACATATATGTTATTAAAAAGTACAATGATAAACGTACCTTTGGATGACAGTTCCTCTAATATTTGCAAAGTCGTTAAACTTCAAGGCAGATGGAAAACGTGTGGCATTGAATGTCTCAATAATGTCATTTCTCTATAAAGAAAACAAAATTATATTATATAATAGAAAATAAATTATCTCAATTCTTACCTTATAAGCATATTTTTACTATATTATTGTTGTTATCTTTTTAATTAATATTGATTTTCATTGAGTTTGAACCGAGTAAGTTTTTTTTTTTTTAATAAAAAAAAGAAGGTAAAAACAGTACATTACCTGGCTAACCATTGCGCTAATGATCTGAAAACCTAAGGAAATGCCATACAAAGGGACATAATCCCCAGCCTCATTCCTACTCAATATTTGCTGCATCCAATAATAAATAAATTTTTCATTCCCATTCAAAATGAAAAATATGATATGAATCAAAACTATTTAAAATATAACTTACAAAAATAAACAAAAAAAAATCATAAATAAATATATGAAGCATTTACCTGGAAGATTTTCTCAGCCACTGAATAATATAACCCATCTCTAACCCTCCCTCCTGTGAAGATCACTCCATTCACCAAACCCATTTTCTGCCAACCAAAAGAAATTTCGTTCTTAAAAGATCACATTCAATTCATAATGAATCAAGTTTTAAATTTCTTCAACAGTGTATTGATTTCTATTTTTTTTTTAAAGTTAGAATACTAAAGGTAATATCTCCAATATCTCTAGCTTCCACTTAATTATGTTTGAATTAATTTGTTTCAATCCACGTGTTATGGTCAATTCTTTGAAAGTCTCGTATCAATGATGAGATGATGTTATTGTTTCATTCGTATGGTACGTGTATGGTTTATGTCCCAACAAAAGTAGTCAAGATGTCCCAACAAAAGTAGTCAAGATTTTCAACGGCGGACGATCTCTTATATATACGTAAATTTCCTTTTCAAAGGTGGTCAATGGTTTGATTTCATTGGGGTGAGATGACAGTGTAATTGATAATTCGTCAGCACAGAATCATTAGTTTATTACCTCTTCCAGAACCTCAGGTGGGTCGTTATAGATAAGAGGAATAACTCTAGCGCCCGCGGATTCGACGAACTTCACGTACGATGCCGGAATGTAGGACGCGGTGGTGGCATTAGAGTACCTACCGGAGGCGCCATCGCCAGGATGAGAAAGGATTCCGATCACCGGACGGTAGTAGAGGGAGGGATTGACTTTGGTACAAGTACGCAGTTGGAGGTTATCGTCTGATCTCTCATTGTTCTGGAGTTGAGAAGGTAAGAAAATGTTGTTATAGAGAGGATTGTGAGCACTGATGGGTTTAACGAGACCGATTTGGAAGAAGGAGAAGATTAAGAGGGAAATAGAGAGGAGATTGAGGAGGGAAATGGTGGATCGGCGGCGGCCATTGAAGAGATGAGAGAGATCAGCCGAATTGAACATTGTGATCAGAAGAAATTAAACAATGGAGAGAGTTAAGATAGAGATGATGAAAGGAAGGAAGAGATATGGATTGAATTTATAGATAAATTTTGTTATGCAGATTTGTTTGATATTAATTATTGGAATTCATTATTATAATAATTTAGGGGCTTTGTCTTTATTGAGAAACTTTCAATCATAAACTAACTATTTTTTTGAAATCCCTACGTGTTCTAAGTTTCAACCATTTATGTATATATATATAAAAATGAAAAATACTTTTGTGGATGGGAATCAGTTGCAGTGTTTTTTCAAAATCTGAACAGTAAACCCTAATGATGATTGTAGTTAGGTCGACGAGTTGGGGTTGCTGCCTCAAAGTTCATATACTTAACGTACGTGTAGTAAGATTAATTAATTTCATTGTTGAAGCAATAGCTATTAATATTAACTCGGGTGATTTGGAAAAAGTGGTAGTTTAAAAAAATTGAAAAAAATGGTAATAGGTAATAAAAGATGGGAGCATAAATCAATAATAAACTAATTGTGTTTATATATATATATATATAAAAGATGAATTTTGTTATTTTAAAGTTTTGATATTGTAAGCTTAGAACAAAGGTTAGAACGTTCTACCCTCCTACAAGTTCAAAATTTTATTAAAAAAATATAAAAAACAAATTTATAAACATGTGTATATATAATAATAAATAATAATTTAAATGGAGTGGGTTCACTGACATTTTTCTTTTTCCTTCTTTAATTTGCACTACTCAGAGACAGAAAATTAAAAAAGAAAATAGTGTGGAAGAGATGCATTCCAATGATGTCAAATTAATTTTGAAAACATCCATTTTTTTCAAATAATTGTGTTGAAATAATGGAAAGGATTTGAACCCAATCAAGAGATATGAAATCTGGAGGTTGAATCCGAATGCTTTGGTATACAATTCATGTGTATTTTATGTTTTCAAAAGCAACGATAGGATAGGAACGTGTTTGATATACTTATTTTTAAAAACAGTTTAATTTTTAAAGGGCAACCCTTGAAATAACCCATTTTCAAAAGCTATACATTGTTATTTTCTTTGTTTTTAAATCTTGTTTATAGAAATTATAAACATACATGGTAATATACTATTCCATTTTCAAATTCACAGACAAATTTTGAATTCAAATTTCAGATTTTTGAATGGATGGTTTAAAGTTCAAATACAAAATTGCTATAAATTTGAAAGTGTAAGAACTAAATTTATTACAACAATTTGGGATAAATATGGAACCTCTCATCTCAAATGTCATGTCGATTATCTACCGAATTAATCTCATTTTCATATATAAAAATATTGATATTTTCATTGCATTGATTGTTTTGGATTCTACAAATTATTTGCTGCGGTCCCCTAACATCTTGATCTTGTCTGTCAATTGACAAACTTTTGTAGCGTAGATATGATAACTTGCTTTAATAGTATGCACCTTCGACCATATCTATATTTATAGTGCAAACAAACAAACGGTAAATTTTTAGTAGGGCTGACTGGGAATATAACAAATAACTATAAATTAATTAATGATATAACAAATCTTTAAAAAAAATTGCAAGTATGACAAATTTTAATTTAATTCCAAAGTAGAAAACAAAAATGACCCTAAATGCACTTTATGTATTCCTTCCATCTTCCACTTTCTTCTCTTTTCTTCGTATTCCGATTTTCTTTTGCGATTATGGTGCTTTCGGTATTTGGCTTCGCTTCACATTCTCCACTTCATCATCTTCCATTTTCTTCGCTTCAAGTTTTCGGCTTCGCTTCAGGATTTCCCCTTCAGTTCACGTTCTTCCGATATTTTTGTTTTCTGTTTGGTCGTAATATTAATATATTTGAAATAGATTTTCTTCTTTTTCTATTTGTTTAAAATCGAATGATTGATATATTTGGTTAGTAGAAGTTCAGTGATATGTTAAGTTAGTAGAAGATCTAAGTTAAACTGCATTTTTTGTATGATGTTGTTTAAAGTCTATCAGTGATATGTTTCATGAGGATGTTGTACTTGTTTGTGTTGGGATATTGAACTAGTTTTTTTGGGATGTTAATCTGTTTATTTGCGGTAAAGTGTATTGGTGGATGTTTTAGTTTAAGTGTTGTTTCTTAATCTATCAATGATACATTCTATCATTGATAGACTTGAAATATGTTTAGTAAACACTTTAGTTTAATGTGAAAACATATTTTGTGTGTTATTGTTTAGGGTCTATTAGTAATATGTTTCTGTCACTAATAGACTTGGAAGATGGTTAGATTGTTTTCATTTTAATATATATTTATAAACTTTAATTCAACATTATCATTTTAGGCTGTTCAAAAAAAAAAAGAAGATGAAAATGATGGAAATAGCAAATTATGTTAAAAATGTTATGCCGAAGAGACAACTTAATTACCGATCAAATAAAATGTTGGAGAATGCAAAAGACTAGAATATTGCAAGAAACCGATTGATTTGTCTCTAGTTTTGATTTGCAACTCTCTCATTGAGTAAATGAATATTGTATTATTAGTTTTGCGGATATTTCATGATAGAAAAGATCAAATATAGACTTCATATTTTATTTGATTTTGTTCAATTGATATAGAAAAGTGTTGGACCACACGTTGAATATCGCAAATTGACTGATCTTCAATAGATGTTGAAGTTTATTAATGATAGATCATAATGATGAAAAAGACTTCACAGTGACATTACCTCTTCATATTTAGTTTATTTTTATCATATCATAGGTTGAATAATCATTGCAAGTTATATGCTTTTGTGTTCCCATTAAGAAATTAGTATTATACATGTTAAATAATTGCAAATTAATATTAATTGGTGCATTTTATTGAGAAAAAGTTTTGTTAATATACATGTTGAAGTCTATCATTGATAGAAGCTATCAATGATAAACTTCATAGTAAAGTTTATAAGCGATAGAAACTATCAATAACTATAAATTAAACTCCATTATGACATTACTTCATATTACTACTTTACAATAAAGTAACTACTGCTAACAAAAAAAAAAATGTTCTCTATCTTCAAGCAGAATGATTCTTATCAACAACTAATGTTACACCATTTTGTGACCAACGGGACGACAATTACTACGTTTTGATTATTTTTCTTCTCATTAATCATTTTTTTTGTTTTCGTGGTCCTTATGCTTGACGCTTGCATCGATTATTTTTTGAATCATTGCTATATATATATATATATATATATATATATATATAGTTTATCATCCTAGTGTTACATTCATTGCATTATATTAGTGATGGCCTAGGATACGAGTCTATTATTGATAGACTACTATCAGTGATGGACTAGGATACAAATCTATCATTGATATACTACTATCAATGATAACTTAGGATATTAGTGATAGTTTAGGATAGGGTTTAATATCAATGATGACCTAGAATACGAGTCTATCATTGATAGACTAATATCACTGAAGGACTAGGATTTTCTATCATTGATAAACTAATATCACTGATGGACTATGATACCGAGTCTATCATTGATAGACTATTATTAGTGATGGACTAGGATACGAGTCTATCATTGATAGACTGCTATCAGTTATAACTTACTATAAGTGATAACTTAGGATATTAGTAATACACTAGGATACAGGCCGTCTATCAGTGATAGACTAACATCACTATGCTCATATTAACTAATCCAATTAATAGTCTATTAGTGATAATTTATATTCATCGATATTTTTAGAAAAAAAAATCAATTTCTTTTAATCTAAAAATGTAGAAGTGATAGAAAAGTTCTTAATATGCTCAATTTCTACGAATCCTCAAACTGATGAAGTCCAATACAAGTGAAATTAAACACATTTTTTAATATAAAAATACTAGTAAAATCAATTGAATTGAACAAAATCAACCTAGAGTGATAAAATTAAATCAAATTGTAAAAATTGGATGAAGTAAAATTTTAGGGAAGAATCACATCTTTAAAAAAAATATCAAACTGAGATGGAAGAAAATCGCGAAGAGAAGAAATGATCTTAAAGTAGGAGAAAATCATAGAGAAGATGGATAATGGAGAAACAATGGTGAAGATGGAGAATGGGAAACGACGGTGAAGATGGAGAACGGAGAAAAAGACGATGAATATGAAGAATGGAGAAAACGAAGATATAAAAAATGGAGAAAATCGTGGAGAATATGGAGAAGGAGAAAATTGTGGAGATTTCTTTTAAAACAAGGACAATTTTGAAATATTTTTAAAAAGAATACAAAATTTGTTATATTTACAAATTGTTTAGGAAATTGTTATATACTTAATACTTTATATTTTATGCCAAAAAAAAACTGCTATTAATTATAAAATCTGTCTTTAGTATAAACTTGTTCAAGTATAGTTGTACGAATTAATTTAACTAATTTAACTTATGCTTTACAATCGTAGATTTAATATTGTATTTGAACACGTTACACTCTTTCTTCAGAAAAAAATGAATTATATTTGGATGGGAGTAAGTATGAATGAAGAGGGGATGAAGCATAAAAGTCAAAATTTGAAAATTTGATGATGCTATGACTATGAGAATTATTAAACAGAAAAAAAGTGTCATATCTTTATCCCTTTGCTTTTAACTATTTCTGTCTCATGGCTTGGCTTGGCTTTGCATCATTATTGCTCAATTGTTTGAGTACCTCTCTTTCTTCTATCATATGCATAATCATTCATCCATCTTTTTCCTTGGGTATAACATATAATACACGTGTGAGAAGACTAAATACAAATTAAAATTTTCAATAACTAATTTAAAAGAGATTATTTTTTATAAATATAATCAAAATATTTGGTCACCTAACCAAAAGAAAAAAAAAAAACTTATTAAGTTAACTATTTTTCTAAATATTATCTTCTTTTTCACCATCTTTCTCCTTACCTTACTGCCACATTTTTTCAATTTTTTTTAAAAATATTCAAACGTTATTTGTTTCAAATTACCAAATGCAAAATATTTTTTTTAAAAAAATGAAAGTAGTTTGATTATTTAGATCAGGTGACAAATATAAAAGATCGAAAAAAATCGTAGATATAGTCAAATTTAAATTTGTAGTATACAAACAAAAATAGTCAAATTTAAAGTATCAAGTAGCCTTTAAAATTATATTTAGATTTGATACGTTAGATGAAATGGTCTAAACATGTTTGATATATTTTTTAAAAGATTGGTAAAGTTTTGTAGACTAATTTTTTGTGTGGATATTTTAAAAAAATAATAAAAGAAAAACCAAAATGTCAGAAAACCATAATTAAAATTGAGTAAAAACGTAGATATAACATTGATTCAAAGGAAACCCAAAGCAGCTTCATAGATATGTAATGACCTAGAATTTCATTCAACTTATCTTCAATCTCAATAAGCTTTGCAGATCGAACCCATCATAAACAAACGATTCTCCACAGTAAACATGATGATCATCTCACCATTACTATCATAGACATTTGGATTAAATGGTACGAATTTGTGGATTGTTTCATGAATAAACGTGTCTTTTTTTAAAATAATCAATTTGAAACAGAAACGTGATTATTGATCAAATAACCACAAATAGTCTATAACTATGCCTCTTTTTCACAATGCTTTTGTGAACTTTTCTTTTGTAATGATTCTCTCATAGACATTATATTTCTCCCTTGTGTAAACATTGTTCAAGTTCGATTTATTTCTATAAAGTATATTTCGTTGGATTTTGTGGACGCGATATATATGTTGCTTCCATGACAAATACTCATATAACATTAACTATATAACACGAACATAGCTCAAATACCCACTCACCGTTATAAAAACCACATTGAAATTCATCTAAAAAAATCCAAGAGGATTGCTTGACCAACAGGGAGCCTCCAAACAAAACAAAGGTAGAGCAAGCCACTGATAAAAACAATCCATCCCATCAAATATTGAATGCTTGTCTAAAAATCTATTACAAAACTAAATATTCAACCTTGAATGTATATATCAAATGAGTAAATGTGGAGTGATTCTAAATGAGATTTGTCGAATAGGCATTGCTACAAATTTGGTCTTATAAAAATTAGTATTGACCATAAAGGAAAGAGATATAATCCGGGACTTCTTGTCCACAACTACATACAAGTGGCAATTGAGTTAAGCTCACGTTGGCTAGCTTTTACAACTTCTACAAATTTTAAAAACCCTAAACCATAAACTTTCAATTCTAACTCATTTAATTTTGATAAAGTCACTTATTTTAATCTAATTATAATTGCAACAGTTAACTTTTTAAAAAGTAATATTGTGTTATTGATAAATAGAAAGTAATAATTGAAAAAAAATAGTAACGATTTAGAAATATTATTGATGAATATCGTGTTTTTTGAGTCCGTTAACGAGTGTTTGAATGTCATGCTTTGTGAAAAATAGTTTTTTCTTGATGAGCAATGCCCCATCAAGATATCATTTTTCTTGATTAGTCAGGTCCATGATCTTATTCTAAACCCAAAATTATAAAAAAAAAAATGATGGATAATACTCAGCGAGATATCATTTTTCTTGATGGACATTGCCCATGATTTTTTTTTTTTTTTTTTTTTGTCTTTATCCATGAAGAAACCCTAGACTCATTAAGAAAATTATAAACTCATCAAGAATTCTAAAACAAATATATTAATTTTTTTTATGATGGTTATTGCAAATCAAGAAAACCTAACTAACTTGATGGGCATTGCCAGTAAACTAATATTATATCCTTGATGTTTATTGTCCATCGAAAAATAGTTTTCTTAAAGTTTGCGGACCATCAATAAAACTAAGAGAACTTTGTCCATCAAGGAAATCAAGAATTCACATTTTTTTACTTTTTTTTGTATTTCTTTAGCCAAATAAGGGGGACTTTTCTTGACGTACATGACCATCAAGATAAACATTGTATCAAGAAAAATATTTTTCTTGATGGGTCCTTTGCCATCACTACAACAAGTCATAGTTCCCTCGACGTCAGAGTGCGTCGGGGAAGGTTAAAAGACATCGGGAGATGGTCTCACAATGTTTTCCTCAACGTCGGGATGCACATCAGAACATCTGTGTCGGGAGAACTCTTCTCGACGCACCAAGTGCAACACGTCGAAATGCCCTTTCCCCAACGTTTTTTATGCCGACGCACAATTACTTAACGCCGTGCGAGCTTTCCCCGACGCATACAAAATGGCGTCAGAGAAAGACTTATTTCCCGATGCAACAGTGCGTCGAAAATAATTTGAGTTTTTTTTCTCGTTTCAGTTTCTATTCAATTCCATATGATTTAATTCAATTAAAACTGAACAACCAAAGTTAATAATTGAATATAATGGCAAATGAAAATTTTATTATAATTAAATAAATGTTTCATTATTGTCGTACATTCAAATTTGTTAAAATAAAATTACATGAAAAAGATTAAGATAATTTCTTCGGTTGACGCCATAATTCAACAAGTCCAAACCTACGACGAAAAAAAAGTAAATATATATAATGCTAATATCAATAGTATTGCGAAGTAAACAACATTAAAGTTCAAAAATATGTAGCGCAAGTTCTCGACTCACGGTCCTCTCTGTGCCCAAGTCATTTCTTCAATCATCTTCATCATTTTTTTTCATTTGTTGGGCCTATAGCTCGAGCATCCTTCTCTGCTCTTCAATCATGCACATAGCTTCTTGAAGCTCGAGCCTTTGCTGCTCAATGAGAATTACATTAGCTTATTTAAACGTCGTAAAGTGTGAAGATGTAATCGAAGAAGTGCTAACAATTCCAATTCAATTTTCTGTTAAACTTTCTATTCAAAAGAATTCCAATTTTCTATTTCAACTTTCTATTTAGAATTACTTCATTCAAAACACCTTCCCTAACAATTCCAATTCAATCCCCCTTCTTTAACTTTCAATTCTCACTCCCCTCTCTCCTCCCTTTAATTATTTTCAATTCAAGCCCCTTCTTTAATCTTTTTTTTCACCTCACCCCTCTTTAACTTGTGAAAACCCCATTATGTTTTCAATTCAACCCCCACAATTTCAATTGATTTAACCCCTCCCTCTTCCAAAATTTCAATTCAATCCCCTTCAATATATATAAATTTATAAATCTAAAAATCAATTAAAATTCAAATTGAATACCAAAATCTAATTCAAAAACTAATTCAAAATCTTATTCCTAAAACATAATTCTAATTCAAATCTAAATAAAATAAAGTACTAATATCAAACTAATACTTATCGGAATACAAAGGCGAGCAGTGGAAGACGACGATGAGCGAAGAAAACCGACGGCAAGAACTTCTCGATCTCCCTCCCTTTCTCTTTCGATTATGTACATCACATAATGCAGTGGGTTTTAAGACAAAGGACCTCCCGACACAGACCAAAAACGTCGAGAAAAGTATGACCATTGCCGACGTAGTGACTAATGGCATCGGAAATGGTCATATTGTTCCCAACGTCTCTGACATTGCGTTGGAATAAGGCGAACGATATTATTTAATCCTTCGACCTTCCCCAACGCAAGACGGTTGACGTCGGCTTATCTCTAGGAATCCCTGACGCAACACTGTACACATCAGGTTTTCTTTTTGTTTTTCCAACGTTTATTTTAGCACGTCAGGAGTACCTGCGGCATTCCCGACGTCCACATGGGTGTGTCAACATACGTCCCCTCCTCCAACGTTATGGTTTGTGTGTTGAAGGAAAAGGCTTCTGCCAACATCCTATTTTCGACTCAATTTTGTGTGTCGAGAAAACACGGATTTCTTCTAGCGCATGACCATCAAAAAATCAAAATTTGTATGCGTCAAGAAAGACCAAATTTGTAATAGTGAAAATGTTTCGATACAATCGACAACAAATGGATCGGAGGTTTCTGGTTTACAAAGGATCGCATTAAGTGTTAGGTTATCATCTATAATGTCCCAAATTTTGAGGTATTTCTCTTAGCTTATTTGATGATTTTATTAAATTTTAAGGATTTTTGGGTGTTATGTTATTATAGTTTGCTGTTAAGGAGAATTTATTTTGGTGGGAAAGAAATGAATTTAAAAGGAAAAGGAATTGGAAATGGAGAAGTGGAAAAGTAATGTTAAGTAAAATGTAACGATTATTATTAATTATTTTAAAACCCTTCTTGATCTACGTGCATCTCCTTCCCCAATATTTCTTCATCTTCTTCCTTCTTCACGAGTTACAACTGCTGCCACCCCTTTTTTCTTATTTTTCTTCTCCGTTCAATCTCCTCCATCAATCGTTTGAGCACGTCACATCGTCGACGCCCAAGCCGAAGCATTTTGTCATGAAGTGTCGTCGTCGCACACCGTTTGTTTCCCTCGCATCCGACAGCCACGCATAGTGGAGTGCCGCCACGACATCCTTTGTTCGCGCCTATCTCCGTTCGCAAAGTACAGCCGTCGACCACCACTGATGACTGAACTGTTAGCATTGAACTGATTAAATGAAGGGTTGTTTATGTTAATGTATAGATAGTGTACTCTAGAATTAATTGACTAAACTAAGGTGGGTGACGTTAATGTATAAGTACAACCGTTTGAGGAACCGTTATGCTAATGTTTGATTATGTAGTATGTGTTGAACCGAAAGAATGATATGATGGTAGATTGAATTGTAAATTGAACTGACTATTTAAAATGTTAAAATGGACGGATGGAAATTGTTAGCTTTATCTATAGGGTTGTGTGTCTTGCAGGTGTTCTACAAGATTACGCATCCTTTAGAAGCATAGATGCATCCTTTAGGAGCACTAGACTAATATGTGCACTCTTTGGGAGCAATACACTGATAGGTGCACCCTTCGGGAGCACTAGACTGATGGGTGTATCCTTTTGGAGTACTAGATTGATTATGTGCATCATATGGGATCACGAGACTGTTATGATGTAGGATAATATTGATTATGTGCCTCCTACAACATCAATTTAAATGTGAACTTTAAGGTTATCTTAGTTTAAAATCCAAACTAATAAATGTATCAAATTAAATCATAATGATGGTGGATTTATTTGTTTGCTTCTTCTTTAAAATTTTATAATTGGAGATTTTAAATTAGTACAACTATGAAAGTTAAAAGTTAGGATACATTTATAAAAGTTGAAAAACTAATTTGATATAATCAATTGTGGAGTTTAAATTGATATTTTCTTTTTTTATTTGTACAACTCATCTCATTATTGCATTTCTTCAAATCCAAAAATCAACCAATACAAAAAGATAAAAAGATCTTCACCCATGTGAAAAAGAAGAGGCAGTAACTTTTGCAACAACCACAGTAATATCATCAATTTTCCCTCCACAGTGGCTCCGCCCAGCTTTCCGAGCCTCCACCGCAAACGGCCCATCTTTAACTGAATCCAATGAATTATACCACGCCAGCTCCGCCACCATTGTCGCCAAATCCACCGCCGTCTCCGCCACCTCCGCCGCCAACAACTCCACAATCTCTCTTTCAAACACGTTGTCCAATAACCCGTCCGTTCCCACGACGATTATATCTCCGGCCTCCATCCTAATCTTTCCACTCCACGCCACTGTCGGCTTATCGAACTGCTCCCTCGTCCCCATCTGGTACGGACAGTTAAACCCTCGCCGCTGCACCGGCGACCGGTAAACCAACTTCTCTCCTCTGAAAATCATGAACCCACTGTCGCCTAGATTCGCCGCCCGTAAAAACCACCCGTCGAAGGAGATTAGACACGCCGTTGACGATCCGGCGGCGGTGGTCCGGGAATGAGCCTCCGTCATTACGCGTTTTGGATACACGATGCCCTCGGCGCCGACTACGGAGGCAACGCAGTTTCTCATGTGGTCTCTGGCGTACTCGCCGGCGTCGATGCCCTTTAAAGCCCAGCCACCGACGCCATCGGCCACGCCGGCGGTATTTTTGTCGGAGATTACGAAGTGGGCGTCTTCTCCTAAGGGTTTTGAAGGGTTGTCTTTGGGAATATAAGAGGAGCCCATCTCAACATTGAGAATGGGAGCCGCAGCCGCCACCATTGATGGCGTTTGATGAAGAGATTCTTGGGTTCTGAAAATTGTTGGGACAAATTTTCTTTTGATTATCATTATGAAAAAGGGATGAACAAATTAAACAGGGGATTGTAAAATTGGGAAAAAATCAAGATTGATTGATTTATATATATACATTTATATAGTGGAAAAGATTAAGAAGTATTTGGATTCGGATTAGGAAAGTTCTAATTTTTAAATTTTAAGTAGATATAGAAAGTGATTAAAACGTATAAAATAATGAACTCCTAATTCGATTTTGATTTCCCTCATTTAAATAAAAAGCAGGTTTGAATTAAACTGTAGAAAATTAATTTAGAAACGTTCACTCGATTTTGGTTGGTTATCTCAGTTTGAGGCTGAAACCGGAATCAAATCGAACTGAGTTTTAAATAATCTCATACCATAAATATATGTGTCTACGACCTCTTACACGATTATTTTGTTTTCTATACGATTGTTTACTCTCTTACTATTTGATTTGACTTTAGAATCGATTTAATGTCTTAAATCCAACTAAACCGCGTAAGAAATCATTTCAATTTAAAACAAAACCACATCAAAGATGATGCATTCAATTTGAATTTGGCTATTAACTATTTTGCATATCACCATCCCTAAATACATAATAAAATGTCTTTGTTAAGGAAAGAGAAAAAGAAAAAGAAAAAACAATCAAATTGTGCACTTAAATATTAAATGAGTCGGCTGTAGTATTCCTTTACTAAGAAGGAATATATTTTAGATAAAATGAATACCTTTTTTAAAAAATCACATTAACCAAATGGTTTTGGAATCCTTCTATATGTATGTATATATGTAAACTCAACACCTTCTATTTGAGCGATCTTCCGCCCACCCCGGCACTGAAATTAGAGATGGATTCTTTCTACATTCCCAAAGACAACCCTTCAAAGCCCATCGGAGAAGAAGCTCAAGAGTTTAACTGTCCGTATAAGCTTGGGAAAGAACCGGGTTTGAATGAACCGATGGATGCGATGTGGCGGAATGTTACTGTAATGGCCGGAGATATTGTGGTGGTCGGAACTGACGGGTTGACGGACAACATATTCGCCGGAGAATTTGGTCGCTCAATTGGCCGTGGTATACAACGAGAAATCTGTTAGTGCAAACCAGAGGAAAAATGGAATGACGGAGATTGACTTCCTAAGTGTTGTAATTAGGATGTCGAAAACAAATTGATGTGCCATTACAAACCACTTGGATGACGTGTGTGACATGTGCATGGTGACATGGTTATGCTAGCCTAGATCCACAAATCATTTTCGTGTTAAGATGACTCAACTCGAAAACACATAAAAAAATTCAACCCAACTATTACAATTTGGTACCCTAATCTTCACTTAATACATAATTTTATTAAGTTAATACATAAATATTTTACTATTCGTTGACGACTTAAAATACTTATTGACATTTTCAAATAAAATAAAATTGAATATTCTATCGATCATAATTGATAAAACAGACAAAAGTATCTATCAATTATCTATTAAGGGCTTAGTTGAGATAAGATATTTGGAGAGTTCATATGTCTAAGGGATTAGGTGTAATTTTTTTATTTTAAATAATATGTTTCTTTTAAAAAAAATTATTCAATAATTTTTCCTATCCTTGCTTGAATTAAATATGGATTGCATTTTTTTTTCATTTTGGTAATGAACAACAATTAACCTACTATGTTTTTTGCACCAACATGGATAAATAAAATATAAAACAAATGAGAAATCAAAACTTATTTATTTCTCATTTTTTCCATAAATTTTATTGTTTTATTTTTATTTTTCTTCTCATGGTTGAGTTGTATTTTTCCTCTATCATGATTTTTTTATTTGAATCTCCCCTGCCATCTTAGCCATGGATGAAATGCTATCATATTTCTACATTCAATTTCTCCAAATTTAAAGAATCATCAAATAATATACGTTCATTTTCACTAATTCTTACTAAAAAAATATTTAAAAACAATAAATCTTATGATTATTATTTTTTTTTTGTTATTTGTTAATTTTGCTTTGTTTTTTCATCCTATTTAATGACGTATATAGTTTCCAAATACTTAACACTCATTTCATATGTGAGTTATATGTATATATATGTACACACACATACCATCAACAACATAAAAACCAATGAGTTTTTTAAATGCTTGGACAAATAAATCTATTAAAATGATCTAACCATCACAACTTTACAATATCAAATTACTATAAAAACGACTATTAGCATTATAAACAAGTAATTTCAATTTTGTACTTAAAAGCACTTTTACCAACCAACTTATTTTTCTAAGATGTAAAAGCACTTGTCATTATAGTTTATTATCAAAGGTGATTTTCCTTGAATTTTATCATAGAGAGGTAGTTGTTGGAATCCAAAGTTGAAGATGATTGTCGAAGTTGAATATCCAATGTGATTTTCGCCAAAGTTTGTAGTTGTAGATGGTTGTCAGAGAAGTTAGTTGCAGAAAGCTAATCTTGGAAATGGTCACAAGAGTTTGTTGTCGAAGCTTGAAATTCATCGCACAAAGGTGGTCATCAAAGTTGATTTTTCATCGAAGTATGTTATTGGAACCAAAACTTGGTCATCAACGTTTGTTATGCAAAGTCGGTCGTTGGAGGTGGCCACTGAAGTCTATCATCAGAGACAGTTATTGAAGCCAAAAATCAATCATCGAAGTTAGATGTGTGAAAATGGTAGTTGCCAATGGTAGTCGATAGGTGAACCTATTGGAACCATTAGGGAGATGGGAGTTAGAGTGAGTTGGTACAATATACCAACCCAACTCCACCAATATGTAAATTTGATGAGCTAAACAATGAGTTGATATATTATAACAACTAAACTCATCTCAAATGGGTGTGTCAAACCCCCTTCACATCTGTATTTTATAAATCTAAAGGATACATCATATATCAAACAGAAGCAAAAGACAAAAATACAGAATAAAGGAAAAAGAACAAATTTGGTAAAATGATTTTCTGTTGAATAGGCCTACATCTCATAATCTCATAAACAGCCAAAATGTCACAAAACGACCTTCATCAAACTTTGCTGAAGGCAGATTTTACTATTAAGGCTGTTACCTAATCAAATCACATCTATGTTCTTAACTGTCAATAACACCTCACTTTACAAAATCCAGAGCCACCATCCTTCAAAGTAGCTTCACCATTGCGATCAACCTTCATAGAATCAGTTTATTTGATACCCTCCAATTCGTTAACCTTTGTCGAGTCATCTTCAACATTATCATCCATAATACTAGACTGCATTTTGCCAACAGATTTGTCCTGCAACTTTGCCAAGGCAGCAGTGTTGTTAATAGAAAAAATGAACATGAAGTTAAAAGCATAGTGAGAGATTGATTTGATGAACTAGCAGACCTTTGACACTTCTGACTTCGTTAAGGAACAACCAAGAGCTTCGCCCTTTAACACGACTGCAGGAAGCATTTCAATGTCGCACCCAAGAACCTTGCATACAACTAAAGTATATGCCCTATGAGCCAGCATTCCCGTTTTCAACATTTTAGTTTTCTGAGGCTTCTGACCCTGATTCTGTGTATTGTTCTTCCCTAGATGAGTAGAATGCTGGAGAAGGCGTCTACAGGTCTTAAAACACTTTGATTTCCTTCCTGCTACTTGGCAAGCTAAACAGGTAAATTCTCCATCGCCATAGTGGTTCTCATAATATCTTCTCAAGTTTTCATTCTCGGTGAACAACTTCAGAAAGAATTTGAACTCTTCGCTCTCCTCAGCTCCATCCATTAACTCCTTTTCACTAACATCATCATCGTTCATAGATCCAAAGAAAGCTGCATTAAATTCTTTACATGCTCTCAAAACTGTTACCTGCAACATTTCGACTTAAATGCTCATCAGCAGAAACTACATATTTTGAACAAGGCATTCGGTTAGTGCTACCAAGGAACCATTAGTTTCTTTTTCTAATTAACATAAGACAAGTAACTGCGTGCTCATAAAGAACACCTGAATGGCTGAACCGAATATAGCTTAGTTCAAAACTGCATAGATTGTTTTCTTCATTAACAAAACTTCAAGACCTTGCAAATTTGAAAAGAGCAAATGCAATAAGATCATCTTACAGGAAAATTATCCATTTCTTCGTCGCTTTCTCCCATGCCTGAAATTGAATTATCTGCATTTCCTACTTGCAGCATGACATCATTATCCTCCCAGGCATCATCATTCTATAGTGAAAAGCAATCAAAATGGATACTTTACACAAGAAACCACAGAGATCAAATAAAAGTTAATCCCGTAATTGCATGAAAACCAACCTCTCCAGAAACCCAATCTTTGGAATTAGAAGTTGGATCTTCAGCTGTCTTTACTTCCTCCAATTTCTGTTCATCCTCATTGACATTCACCGAAACCACTTCATACTCATTATCAACATGAATTTCCTCTAGCTGAACCTACAATTATGTCATAATATAAAGCAATGCCATTATAAAAGAATTCAACTTCGAACACACGGGAAGGCCAGTAAAGTACCTTCAAGTCTCCTGAATTGGCTAATGATCGACTAAGTGGCTCGCCCTTCAACACAATCGTTGGAAGTCGATCAACATCCCAACCAAAAACCCTGCTTACAACCAGACCAAAAGCTCTATGAGCTCGCTTCTTCTTCGTCCTGGATATCGAAAGCGAATGTTGAACAAGCCCAAGACAGTTCTCAAACCTTTTCCCAGATTTCTTTTTCCCCATTCCACCACAAACCAAGCAACAAAACAACCCGCTTTCACAATTCTTCTCGTAATAAACCCTAAGTTCTTCATTCTCCACGAACATCTTCAAAAAGAATTTATACTCTTTACTTTCCATCATTTCCCAATCATCTTCATCCTCCTCCTCTTCTTCTTCGTCACTCTCTGAATCGGCATTTCTAGCAAAAAATTCCCGGCAGGCATCGGAACCCTCGTCTTGCAATTGCAATGCTGCAAGATTTTGTCGGTCTTCAGACGATACAGGCTGAGCTGCGGGAGTGGGAACGGGCTGAATTGGCGGCCACCAAGATGAGGTGGAGGGCTGATTTTGAAGCGGCTGGGGACAGGGCCAGTTGGGGGCGGAGTCTTGTGGTTGTGGTGGGTCGGGGCGTGGTTTTTTCTTGTTCTTGTTCTTGTTCTTTGGCTTATCTGGACCTATGGGTCTCTTGTTGGAGGGAATGGGATTGGCGAGGGGGGTGGATGAATGGTTGTGAGTGGGTATAGGGTTCCTCGGCGGCGGGCCTCGGTGCCAGAGAGCATGAAGATGGAGGACCTCTTGGGTTAGTCTTTCCTCGGAGTAAGGATCCATTGACAACTTCCTCCTCCCGACTCTCACCAACCTTTCGTCTTTCTTCTTTCTTCTTTCTAAAATAAAGAATAATAAAGTTTTAACGATGCTAAAATTTCAAGACTACTCTTTAAGCTTTAAAAAAAAAAAGTTTAACCAATACTTTCAATCAAAATTTTAAGTTAAAAACTATAGTTTAAAATTTATTACATAACCATCTTAGTTGTTATTGTTGTAATTAATTGTCAACAAAAAATATAGATATAGTTGATTATTATCTATATTTTCTTTTATTTCTCTGGTTATTGTTTTTTCTTTTTTTCTAAATAGTTATTGGTTTTTTAAAAAAATATTTTCTTTCTAAACTTTAATAAGTAAGTTTAATTAATAAGTTTGGTTAAACTATTATTTGGTATTTGGTTCTTATATATCGAAGTTAGTTTTTTAGTACAATAATTATGGACGGAGAAATAGGAGATTATAACTTTAATATAGTAATTTGAAGCTAAATTAGACCAAAGTATTATATCTACCTTCTAAAATTTAAAATTTTAACAACTTTTATCACTTAAATTTTGTATTTGATATTAATTGTTATAATTATTCATACATGAAGTTTGAGCTTGAATAAAATGTGGATTATCTCATCCTAATCTCTCAAATCGTCCACAAATCATTTCCAACCATTAAGATTAGACGTGATATAAGATGACTTAATTCAAAAACACATAAAATAATTCAACCAATCCTAATTCTTACTATTTGGGTTGGACAATTCGAGTTATTTGAGCACTTTTAATCTCTACTTACATATATGTTCTAAAAATACACAATCTTATTTAATTAATACATAAATATTTTACTATTAATTGACGACTTAAAATATTTATTGACGTTTTCAAATAAAACAAAATTGAATATTCTATCCATAATAATTGATAAAAGTTGATGAAAGTGTCTATCAGTTATCTATTAAGAACTTAGTTGCATTTTTTTTTTAATTTTAATTAATATGTTTCTTATACCTACTTTTTTTTATAAAAATTTTTATTCAATAATTTTTCCTATCTTTGCTTAATTGGATTATTCTTTTACTTTTATAAGTTTTTTTTGTTTGGTAACGAACAACAACTAACCTATTATCTTTTGTGCACTAACATAGATAAATAAAATATAAAACAAATGAGAAATCAAAACTTTTATTTCTATTTTTATTTTTACTTTTCTTCTAATTGTTGCGTTCTATTTTTCCATGATTTCTTTTATTTGAATCTCCCCGTCATCTTAGCTGTGGATGAAATGTTATCATATTTCTTCACCAATTTCACATTCAATTTCTCCGAATATGAAGAATCATCAAATATATCTTCATTTTTACTAATTCTAACTAGAAAATATTAAAAGAAAAGGATAATTATGAGTTTTTTTTGTTGTTAATTTTGCTTTGTTTTTTTGTTCTCTAATCTATTGCGTACATAGTTTTCCAAATTCTTTAACACTCATTTAATATGTGAGTTATATATATACACACACGATCAATATAAAAATCAATTTCATGCATACAAAAAATATTGTTATTTAAAATAGTTAAATTGGTTAGTTCGACCAAGTAAGTACAAACAATATGTCTTCATTGCTTGTTAGTGATACTGTTAAGAAGCAATGAGTTTTTGGAATGCTTGTGGCAAATAAATCTATAAGAATGACTTGTCCATCCACTTGTTGATCCACATACAACTTCTCAATATCAAATTACTATGAAAGACACAACTATTAACATTATAAACTAATAATTTCAATTTTGTACTTAAAAGCACTTTTACCAACCAACTTATTTTTCTAATCAAATGTGATTTTTCTTGAAGTTTATCATAGAGAGGTAGTTGTTGGAGTCCAAAGTTGAAGATGGTTGTCGAAGTTAATTATCCAATGTGATTTTCGCCAAAGTTTGTAGTTGTAAATTGTTGTCAAAGACAGAAGTTGGTTGCACAAAACTGATCTTGGAAATCGTCGTAAGAGTCTGTTGTCATAACTTGAAATTCATCACAAAGGTGATCATCAAAGTCGATTTTCATCAAAGTTTGTTATTGGAACCCGAAATTGGTCATCAAAGTTGGTTATGCAAAGTCAATCATCAAGGAGATGTGAAAATGGTAGTTGGTAGGTGAATCTATTGGAAACATTAGAGAGAACGGAGTAAAAAGTGAGTTGGTATAATATACATGTTATGATATATATATTTATATTTTATCATATGTCAATTATTGTAATTGTACATAGTGTCTAGTGTTTATTTTATTCTCTATATAAATAGGTAACGTTCCTTTGACTCAATACGAATAAGAAATATATTTATATGAATTCAACTCCATCAATATGTAAAGTTAATGGATCAAACAATGAGTTTATAAATTATAACAACTCAACTCATCTCAAATTGGTGTGTCAAATACGTTAGCATCTATATTTTATAAATATTTTTCAGAGTAGTTTTATTGTTTAATTAGTTGTTGTGAAAGGTAACATATTTAACCTAACTTTTTCTATATATATATAAAAGTAAAGAATAACATTATATATCAAACAGAAGCAAAAGACAAAAATACATAATAAAGGAAAAGGGACAAAATTGGTAAAATGATTTTCTTTTGAATAGGCCTACATCTCATAATCTCATAAACAGCCAAAATGTCACAAAACGACCTTCATCAAACTTTGCTGAAGGCAGATTTTACTATTAACGCTGTTACCTAATCAAATCATATCTATGTTCTTAACTCTCATTAACACCTCACATTACAAAATCCAGAGCACCATCCTTCAAAGTAACTTCACCATTGCGATCAACCTTCATAGAATCAGTTTATTTAACACCCTCCAAGACGGAGTCATCTTCAACGATATCATCCGTATTACTAGACTGCATTTTGCCAACAGATTTGTCCTGCAACTTTGCCAAAGGCAGCAGCGTTGTTAATAGAGAAAATGAGCATGAAGTTAAAAGCATAGTAAGAGATTGATTTGATGAACTAGCAGACCTTTGACACGTCTGACTTCGTTAAGGAACGACCAAGAGCTTCGCCTTCTAACACGATTGCAGGAAGCATTTCAATGTCGCACCCAAGAACCTTGCATACAACTAAAGTATATGCCCTATGAGCCAGCATTCCCGTTTTCAACACTTCAGTTTTCTGAGGCTTCTGACCCTGATTCTGTGTATTGTTCTTCCCTAGATGAGTAGAATGCTGGAGAAGGCGGCTACATGTCTTAAAACTCTTCATTTTCCTTCCTGCTAATTTGCAAGCTAAACAGGTAAATTCTCCATCGCCATAGTGGTTCTCATAATATCTTCTCAAGTTTTCATTCTCGGTGAACAACTTCAGAAAGAATTTGAACTCTTCGCTCTCCTCAGCTCCATCCATTAACTCCTTTTCACTAGCATCATCATCGTTCATAGATCCAAAGAAAGCTCCATTAAATTCTTTACATGCTCTCAAAATCGTTACCTGCAACATTTCGACTTAAATGCTCATCAGCAGAAACTACATATTTTGAACAAGGCATTCGGTTACTGCTGCCAAGGAACCATTAGTTTTTTTTTCTAATTAACATAAGACAAGTAACTGCGTGCTCATAAAGAACACCTGAATGGCTGAACCGAATATAGCTTAGTTCAAAACTGCATAGATTGTTTTCTCCATTAACAAAACTTCAAGACCTTGCAAATTTGAAAGGAGCAAATGCAATAAGATCATCTTACTGGCAAATTATCAATTTCTCCATTGCTTTCTCCCATGCCTGAAACTGAATTATCTATTGGAAGCGTACGATGAACACCCCAAATAGATAATTACCGAATAGAATATTTAGGAGGAAAAATACACTTTATTGGAAGACTAACTTTTTTACATATATTCTATTCACACTTAGATGATATAGATTACAACATTTCAATCCTATTTATAGGATTATCACCGGCATAACTCATACCACAAATTAAACACAACAATTTAAAACCTACACTTATATAATGTGAAACTCTTACTAAATTAACTCTAAACATTTTAACTCATATCTTTTTAACTTTTTTCTAACTCTCATAAATCAATTCACATATAACTTATTAATTTAAAGCATGTTTAATTTTCAACATTATCTGCGTTTTCTACTTGCAGCTTGACATCATTATCCTTACGGGTATCATCATTCTATAGTGAAAAGCAATCAAAATGGATGCTTTTAAACAAGAAACCACAGAGATCAAATAGAAGTTAATCCAGTTATTGCACGAAAACTAACCTCTCCAGAAATCAAATCTTTGGAATTAGAAGTAGGATCTTCAGCTGTCTTTACTTCCTCCAATTTCTGTTCATCCTCATTGACATTCACCGAAACCACTTCATACTTATTATCAACATGAATTTCCTCTGGCTGAACCAACAATAATGTTATGATAGAAAACAATCCCATTATAAAAGAATTCAACTTCGAACACATGGGCAGGCCAGTAAAGTACCTTCAAGTCTCCTGAATTGGCTAATGATCGACTAAGTGGCTCGCCCTTCAACACAATCGTTGGAAGTCGATCAACATCCCAACCAAAAACCCTGCTTACAACCAGACCAAAAGCTCTATGGGCTCGCTTCTTCTTCGTCCCCGATATCGAAATCGAATGTTGAACAAGCCCAAGACAGTTCTTAAACCTTTTCCCAGATTTCTTTTTCCCCATTCCACCACAAACCAAGCAACAAAACAACCCGCTTTCACAATTCTTCTCGTAATAAACCCTAAGTTCTTCATTCTCCACGAACATCTTCAAAAAGAATTTATACTCTTTACTTTCCATCATTTCCCAATCATCTTCCTCCTCCTCCTCTTCTTCTTCGTCACTCTCTGAATCGGCATTTCTAGCAAAAAATTCCCGGCAGGCATCGGAACCCTCGTCTTGCAATTGCAATGCTGCAAGATTTTGTCGGTCTTCAGACGATACAGGCTGAGCTGCGGGAGTGGGAACGGGCTGAATTGGCGGCCACCAAGATGAGGTGGAGGGCTGATTTTGAAGCGGCTGGGGACAGGGCCAGTTGGGGCGGAGTCTTGTGGTTGTGGTGGGTCGGGGCGTGGTTTTTTTCTTGTTCTTGTTCTTGTTCTTTGGCTTATCTGGACCTATGGGTCTCTTGTTGGAGGGAATGGGATTGGCGAGGGGGGTGGATGAATGGTTGTGAGTGGGTATAGGGTTCCTCGGCGGCGGGCCTCGGTGCCAGAGAGCATGAAGATGGAGGACCTCTTGGGTTAGTCTTTCCTCGGAGTAAGGATCCATTGACAACTTCCTCTCCCAACTCTCACCAACCTTTTGGATTAAAAACTAACCTTACCATTTAGATGAAAAACGATAATATCTTCAAAAATAGCCCTCAACTGAACGATTGTATACTTTCAAAAACACTTTATTAACGAATACTTTCATTCATCCAAATTTTACACCAACCTTTTTCCAAAATCAAAATTCAAAATTTGAAATTAAAACTATCATTAAAATTTATTTAACTATTAACGTAGAATTTTAGATTCATGAAGATAACTCATCTTAGTTGTTGTAATTGATTGTCAAATAAAAGTAAAAATATGTATTTGACTATTTAGCAGTTTGATAGATTTATATTTTCTTTTATTTGTCTAGTTATTTTTTTTTAAGAATATTTTCTTTTTAAACTTTGTAAAGTTTGGTGAAATTTTATGTTTTTACCGTTTAAAATATGGAGGTTGATTATTGTAATCTTAATTTTAACCATTTTTCTATTTTGATGATATTTCTGATAATTTTATAGACAACTAATTCAAAAAAAAAAATTCTTCCAATTTCCTCCTTTTCCCCTCCTTAAGCTGATTGGAACTTCCAAGTTCCGTATGAGTCATATGACCTGCTCTAACCTCCTCCTTTCTTCCCTCCCTAAATTTCCCACCTCCCCATTCATTCACTTCTCTTCTCATTTCACCCCTTTTTTCCTTCACCACTCACCAATGTCTTCTTCTTCTCTCAAAATCGTCGCCGAGTACGCCAAGTCCAATCGCTCTACGTGCAAGAACTGCTCCAAAACCATCCCTGCCAGCACACTGAGGTTGGGTTTCGTCACCAGAGATGGGCGGGGTTTCGATATGACCCGCTGGTTTCATTCTGATTGCGCTTCTTTTGGTCCACGCCCTGTTTCTTCCGCCGAGGACATTAATGGGTTCGCCCTCTTGAAGGCACGTTTGAATACAGAACTTCAGTAGTGTCTGTTTTCTTTTCTTTGAAATGGGGGAAACACTGATTGCTTCTAGTATTTCAGCGTAAAGGGGAAGTCTAATTTATGGTCAGTCAAATGAAAGCGATGGTTTTTTTTTTCTTTTTTACTGGCTCACTACGTGTTTGATGCTAAGAGTCTATTCCTTTTATCTTGTTGGTTTTGTTTGTTTTTCTTTAAAATGGGGAAACGTTGACTTTTTCTAGTAATTTTGCGTAGGGAAGTATAATTTATGTTTAATCCGGTGAAAAGGATGGTTGTTTTCTAATGGGTTTCCCAGGGTTTGATAAAATGCTTATGTGTTTTCATTCATTTCATCTGGTTTGTTTTGTTTGTTTTTCTTTTCAGGATAGTGATCAGGAAGCTCTAAGGAAAATGGTTTGCAGAAGCCATGAGTCTAAGGTGACTGTTTTGCTCACGTTTCTTTGTCATATTGTTTGCTTGACTATGCGGTCAGTCAGAAATTTGGTCTGGTTCTTTGGTTAAATTTTGTCTTTGGTATGTTTATTCTTCGCATTCTGGCTAGCTATTTAATGTATCTCTAATAAATAGGTCCACAAAAGGGACGAGGATGAAGAAGATGGAGTTGAAGAAGGAGATCAAAAGAAAGTCAAGGTATGCATCTGGAGACCAACACCTTTTGCAGAGCGTTCTCAGCATTTTCAAGTTGTATTGTTCAATTCTATTGTTGATATAGTATGTTCATGTCATTGATGACATTGTTGTGCTGAAAGGGACTCCTTTTTTCATTTGATTCAATTTTTTTTTGTCCTTCATGTAGCGGGCAATGTGAAATGCCACTATAGAATTGTTGTTGCAATTTTGTCTTTAATATATTCTTTTCATTTTGGCTACTAAATGCATCTCCAATAAATAGGTCCACAAAAAAGATGGGGTGGAAGAAGATGGAGTTGAAGAAAGAGATCAAAAGAACGTCAAGGTATGCATTCAGAGAATGATGCCCTTTGCTCAAGTTATATTGTTCGATTCTATTGTTGATATAGTATGTTCATGTCATCAGTGAAACTGTTGTAATGAAATGGATTCCTTTTTTATTTGACATGCAATGTCTTTTGTTATTGACCTAATGTACAATGCGAAATGCTGCTATAGAATTCTAATTCTAGCTACTTGCTGGAAATTCATATCCATTTGAAGTTAAGTCATACTATCTCTTCTCGAAATCTAAAACTAAAGAAATAGTTTGGTTAAGTTATTGAGTTGGAAAGTGGAATAGAATGTGTTGAATGAAGCCTCATTCTGTGCGATGATTTGTTGCCATGTAGTCTCGATCTTTAATTGGTTTTCTGAATTTGTTAACTTTGATATATTTTTATCCTACATGATTTCCTTGCTTATGCTAGCTGTGAGACTTGCTTTCTTGTTCAATGTCTCTAGATATTTATTCTATGCTATCTATCACGTCTCCTCAACTTGTGTGCTTTTGTTGCATCTTTGGAACAACCGGAACGATAGGATTTTTGAAGAAGGGTATAGTTCTTTTGATTCCTTTTCGGCTTTGGTGCATAATATGACATCTTGGTGATGTATAAATAACACTAAATTCTTTTGTAATTATAGCCTTCTCATGCTTTTGAACAACTGGAGGTCTCATCTTGTTTGATTTAGGGGGTTCTCTCTACCCCCACCCTTAAGCTGTTGCTTCTTTTTTTTTTTTTTGTTGATTTATACAATTATATATATATATTTATATATATACATGCTATATGTCACATCTCATCTTCCCAATTCTGGACTTTTTCTTCTTTAATGAATCTATGCTTCTGTTGTACTACATGTTTCATAGTAAAAGAGTAAAGTTAAGAATACAGTGCCTTCTTACTATGTTTTGTTGTCTGCAGTTGTCTACCTCTAGTTTGCAGCCAAAGTTAGACATTGTCCTTACAGCTTCCAACATAAAGACCAAGTATAAGGTAAGACCCAGTCAATGTTACCCTTTTTCATTCTCATTGCTTGGGGCTTCTGCCCTTTTTCCTTGACTGAAATGGATTTTGATTGTTGGTTACATGAACTCACTTGAGCATTTCTAGTTTGGGCCAATAAAAATTATAGAAATATATAATCCACTGCGTCTGGGACATATTCTAGACTAACCCACCCCTGTGTTTTCTTTTTAGCTGTGGCATCAGAGATATATTTTGCTCTTATATAACCTTATTCACAATTCATACATATTCGTTGAATGATTCAGGATGCTACACTTTTACCTAAATGGAAGGCATTCCAGACGCTCATCTTTCTTGAACAGGTAAAACATAAATGAGTAGAATGTTAATTTCTTGTGCTAAAATTCTAGGTCTCTGAGTTCAAAACTTGCTTTGGACAATGTTAATTTTTAGTGCTTTAACACGTATATAATGAATTATTGTCACAAATATTTGTCCAACTAAAACTCTTAATCGCACAATTCAAGTATTAGGTGTACACATTTCAGATTATAACTCGTACAATTTGATACTGATTTGCCCTTTATTATGTTGATGTATTTTTCTTTATTTGTTCATTTGCAGGATGATGGGCTACATCATTCAAGTAAAATAGCTGCATTTGATTTTGATGGCTGTCTAGCAAACACATCCGTTAAAAGGTATGGCCATACCCAATGTGGAAATTTGGATTTTGGTTGTTTCCGTGTTTCATTCTAAGATAGCTAAAAAGGTTTTGTAATAGGTATTTTATGGATTTTTTTCTATAAAAACTTTCTTTCCGTAATTACTCTTTATCTGCACGTGCTCTCACTAAATTCACTCTCCATGCAGACTTTTCTTCATGCATTTTCTTTTTATATATACATATTAACTTCTCTTCACACCTTTCTTCTATCCCTATTTCTCAATACACACACATTTCGCTTTTTATACACTTTCTTTAGCTTCTCTTTATATATCTTGAATGCCTTTCTTCACACCTTTAGTTTCTCTTCCTAATCTCTTTCCACTCATCCAATTTCTCATACTAATCTGTCCGACTGTCTCTGTTCTAATTACAATGAGTCGTCCAGTCCAGAGAAACTCTGTATTCAATGCTGGCAGTGCACTAAGAAATAAGTAAGGAAGGAAGGGTTTCTAATAATGGATGTATCATGTATATATGTGTCTTTGAATCCCCTTCTCTTCTTCTGGGGAACAATTTAGTTTTTTTTTTCTTTAAAAAAATTGAATTTTAATGATATAAAGCAGTTTTGTTCTTCTTTGTTTAGACATGGGTTGGTTTAATTTCAGAGTAGGTGCAGAGGCGTGGTCTCTGATGTATCCTTCAATACCACAAAAACTTCAGAGCTTGTACGATGATGGCTACAAGCTGGTTTGTCACTCTTCCTACCCGAATCATACTTGACTAATTCTCTTTCCGTCCTTATGAAAATATTCCTGATAAATATTTCTACGAGCAGGTAATATTTACGAACGAATCCAACATTGAGAGATGGAAGAACAAGAGACAGGTTGCCGTGGACTCCAAACTTGGGCGTCTCAATAATTTTATTAGTCAAGTCAAGGTCCCAGTTCAGGTAAAAACCAAACCAGAGTCACCACACATTACAACTGCATTCATTCTTCACATGGCAATACAACCATGTCGAATTGTGAGTTTATGATGTTGTGTGGAATGTGGATGCAGGTGTTTGTCGCCTGTGGAATAGGAAGCAAATCAGGTAAATCTGAAGAAGACATGTTTAGGAAACCGAAACCTGGGATGTGGCATATAATGGAGAGCCACTTCAATGGCGGCATCCCCATTGATATAGACCAGTTATTTCTCTCTCCCCCTTTTATCTTCCACTTATTATATCAACACTGTCTTTCGAACGAACATTTTGAAGAAAGTAAAGATCGTATTGTTTATGTCCTGACCTGCCTTGGTTCATGTTGATAGATGCTTTTATGTGGGAGATGCAGCTGGGAGAGCCAAGGATCATAGTGATGCTGATATCAAGTTTGCTCAGGTACTACTAACTATGCTTATGATGTTAATTTAGTTTAGTTTTTGTGTGAATATATACATGTATCTTCAATTTGTTTTATTGGAATTGTGCAGGCTATTGGGTTGAAGTTTTATGTTCCTGAAGAGTTTTTTGTTGAGTAAATATTAGAAATTTTGTTTCACCAGCCTAGAACAAGAAAAAGGTTGTGATTAGCAATAGGGTTGTAAATGGTAATTAATTACTTGAGGCATTAGTATTAGTAGTTGAGACTTGAAATTAACTGACGAATGTCGAAGCTGTAGTTGAAATGTGATTCATTAACTGGAGGATTTTCAATTCAGACCCATCTTTTATAACTATTTTTTTAAAATTCTTTATTGTTTTTAAAATTTGTAAATTTATTTTTCATAATTTTGATTTTTTTAAGAAATTTTTAAAAATAAAAGTATTGACAAATTATTTACTGTCAAAATTTTAATATGAATAACCAAAATTTTAACTCAAGCTCGAAATATTCCTTATTTTAAAGCCATCTTGTATCAGGAGGAAATGATATTTCACCCAACAATTAGATTCCATGTTAAATTATAAGTTTGGTATTGAAATCTTTAGCCCGTTGTCAAATTTAAAATATTAGGAATTTTGTCTCTAAAGTTTAAAATTATATTTATATTTGACAATCAAAATCTTAACCTTTTGAATTTTTTTGGAATATATTACTTGATTTTTTTATATAGGAGAATCGATAAAATAACAAAATTGAAAAAATATTGACCAATGTATAGCAAAATTTCACTCTCTATTACTATGGTTTGAAGTAAGAGATATCATTTTTTATTATCAAATTTGCATCTCAAGCTCTAAACTTTTGTAAATTGATGTCATATTAGTATGACATAACCTTTCAATTTAGAAGTTAAAGGTTTAATAGCTCGTTTTTACAATATTATTATAATTATTATACGTTAAAAGGTTTAATAGTTTGTTCTTACAATATTATTGTAATTATTATACTGAACAAGTTAACATTGATATCGTTTATCAATCAAACTTCTAAATTTTTCTTAGAACAAAATTTTACACTTAGTTAAGATTTTCTTTAAAAATCATTTATACATTCATCTTGTCTTGTTACATGTAAAAATTGACTTACCAATAGTTTTCAAATTCTTGTCTTTCAATACAGTAAATTGTCTAAGACTTTTTTTTTTCCTTTAGATCCCAAATAATCAAACTTAAGTTAAAAAAGTGCCATGTATTACTAAAAGTGCAATGTACTACTATTTTTTTTTTTTTATATGTAACAAAAATCCCCTTCACAACCAATTCACCATTTTTTCCCATAACAGTGAGAATGGTTTTAATTTATGTATTCCAATTTGAAAATAATACTATAAAGTAATGATAAGATCATACCCCAATTTCACCATCCAAAATAGCATGCCTTGTCAATACAATTTCCTTCACAAGATTCCTATAAGTGAAAGGCCTTACTGTAGATCTCAAGAACAACTCTGGAGGAATTTGACTCTTCTTTATCTTCTTCCTCCATGGCCCATACCCAATATACTCCCATTCTTCTGCTTTCACTTTTGGTTTCTTCCCTCTCATTTCCACCTCATCCCCGTCTTTCATGGCTGTTGCCCTTCTTCTCCCCACATTCTCCTTCTCATACAACTCATCAGCCATTTCTCCACTGCGTTTAAACAGCTTCTCAAGCTCTTCTGGACTACTTATTGCCTTCCTAAACCTCTCATCCCAGTAACCCTCATCTTCTTCTTCTTCCTGATTTCCCTCCTCTTGTTCATCATCATCCTCTTCGTCCTCGTCCTCGTCCTCATCCATGTCCTCCATTACGATATCCTCCTTGGGTTGCTCCTCGTACTCTTCTTCATTGTCAGTCTCAATCCACTCTGTGATCACATTGTCGTCCCTACGTCGATTTTCCATCTCGTCTGGGGCATCACATCCCAACTCCTCCTCCTCCAACTTAGCCTTCCACTCTTTTGTATATGGATGCAGCAATGGAACAGGGTGGTTACTCAGAAGAAACTCCAAACATTTGGATTTCTTCTCATCGCTCAACTTTTCGTAAGCATTCACTACATCATCTATAAATGCCTTTGGATTTATCCTCACAATCTTACACAACCCACCAAAATAAGTCACCCATTCAACATTTCCTTCGTCATCCTGCAACTCAAAGAGAAAATCTTGTTCTGTTTTGGGATCAAGAAATGGCATCATTGCTTGGAAAAACTCATCCTGTGGCTCAAATCTGCACTGATAAACAGGTTTTTTCACATATATGATATCGGGTCTCATCCAAGCTGCACATTGAGTTATGTTCTTTCTTGACTTGTTTCCAAGCCTACCCATCAAGCTCCATTTATCCAACCTTTCTTTACCAGATTCAAGTACAACCTCTGCAATCAAAGTCCATTGCTGCCAAGGCAGCTCTGAGATTCTCCACCGTGGGTGTCTCACGAACACCCAAAAGTAACGAAATCCTTTGCTCTTGTCCATCCTCTGCAATCCCGTGCTGAAATCAGCAGCCATTTCTGATTGCTCAATCTTCTCCCACTCCTCATGATCCTTAACCTCACTGATAATCGTAACTCGTTCATCCGTGAACCGCCCACGAATCGGCTCGCCGACGACGACTCCACGCCACGAGTAGGGGCCGAACTCGCCGTACTTGTACCAATCGTAGGGATGGCGTAGATTCGGGTCATCTTTCTCCATGAATCGAACCATACGATCGTAGCCAAGGCCAATCTGTTGAAGCTCATCCTCACTGAAGTTATCCGCGTAATTTCTGTTCGACTTCTTGCGACGGTAGAAATGGGACTCGGCGAGCTTCTGGGTTTTACGGCGGGCATTATCCCTGAGTTTCCGTCGGAAATCGGCGTTGCCTTCAATCCGGCCGGGAGAGGGGCCTCCAGGTTTTTTCTTGCTCCG
Organism: Cucumis sativus; assembly: GCF_000004075.3. Taxonomy (NCBI): domain Eukaryota; kingdom Viridiplantae; phylum Streptophyta; class Magnoliopsida; order Cucurbitales; family Cucurbitaceae; genus Cucumis; species Cucumis sativus. The sequence goes on from NC_026658.2 coordinate 23,424,738, forward strand.
GCCGGCATGGGTACGAATGTCCGGGCGTGAGAAAAGGGAAATTTGGTAAGGATATGAGATACCGGAAATGATGGAAAGAGGTTTATAATAATGGGTGTGATGGGGTTTAAGGGTTAGGGTTTGAAGAAGGGGATTGGAGAATGGTGTGAGGGAGGTGGAGTTGAGAAATGGAGAAGAAGGGTTTAGGGTTTTAGGGGGAGGGAATGGGGAAGTAGCCATTGGAACATTCAATCAAGGGACTCAATGAAGAAGATAACATTAATGTGTGTCTATGTATGATACCATATTTAGGGAAGGAGCCTCGGCCTCGGCCTATACCACAATGACTTCTAAGTTAATAGAAAATAATCATTTTTCATTTAGTTTGTGTTAAATTTTAATTTAGTGTAGTTTGAGAAAGAAGTTAATAAATACATAAATAATAGAAATTATAACATTTACATAACAAAATAATATTAGATTGTAGGTAGAGTAAATGTTAAACGTAACAAATGAAGATTTTGAAATAATGTTGATTATAGTTAATCAGAGAATTATAAATATATATTTATTTGGAAAAAGAAATTAGAAGTTAAATTAAAAGGATTACACATTGTGTAGTGCTTCGGAGTTTAGATTTGGGACTACGAATAAGACGCGTGTTTCTCAGGCACGTTTCTTCGTCCAAAAGTTTGTCAAATTCGATCTCTTTCCACTCAATTCTTCATGGGTTTCTTTCAATTTCATCTCCATTAAGCCATAGGGATTCAAGTTCCTTTTTTCCGGCAATGGCGAGACGAACCTTCACGACCGAGTTAGGCTGCATAGCTTGCGAGGACCTTGCCGATTTTGGCGCTGGAAAGGAAGGCTGGCTCGTCGACAGCCCCAATCTACTCTGTGCTCTTGATTCCCACTCTCTCGCGCTCGCCAATCGATCTATCATTCTTGTTCTTGGTTGGTCCGGTTCCGATGGATATCCACTGAAGATCAGGCCCTCTGATTTGTCTCCGATCGAAGCGGAGTACATTTCCGCTTTAGAATGGTTGGTGTTAGATGAAATTAAGGTGATTTTGGTCGGGACTTCTTGTGGGTATTTTCTGATTTACTCCCTACGTGGAGATTTGATTCTCAAACAGGTATCTTGTTAATCTCTTTTGTCCCTTTTCATTGTTTTGATATGTTGTTTTCATCATCAGAAAAGCTGAAAGGGGGAATTAAAATCTAATAAACTTTCACGGGATCACTGTTCTTAAATCCATGAAAAAAATCAAAATCTGATTTCTAGGAAAGGAAGGAATTGTTTGATTAAGAAAGTACTATAATTTAGTTCACAACTGTTTTAAGAAGCGTATTCGCTTAAGATGTATAATTATCGAACCTTTCTTGTTGGTGGCTCCTTTTTGTGGGTTTTTGCCGCACATTCTTCCATTTCTCTCTCAATGGAAGTTTCTCATTAAAAGAAAGATGTATAATTATGGAAGTACTTGTAGGTTTTGTTATGATCTTTTACCTGGAAAGATGATAATGGAATGGTAGATGCTCTAATTATTTGACACCCTATCGGTAGTTTAAAATCCCGATGCTAATATGATTCTTGGCCTTCATTTGGTTTTATTGGTAGTTTACCAGGGTTTATATCTTTAAGACTTCACAAAATTTGCAATTGCCTAATATTATTTGAGGAATATATTTGGATTCATGTATCTATGGGGAAAAAAAGTAAAAGGAGAGATAACATCTCAACTAAGTACGCTTCAAGTTAAAACCTTAGTTTAGGTAAATGTGAGCGCAAGATGATTTTCTACTGCAAATGCCTGGGAGTAAAACATATCCAATTGTCAATCCTCCTCCTGCAAATATGGAATGCAAAATATTTGGTTATTGACTTGGAATTTTATTCATTTAAATACAGTCTTCGTTGTTAATATAAGCAATGCAACTATGTTAGTCTAGATACAAACATTACAAACTTGCAAAATTTTGTATTCTCGTTACTGGAAACTTGATTTTTTATGACACAATATATGACTCCATTTTTTTTTTCTAAATTCTGATGGAATTTATTGCCAATTTGTGGCCTTTTAGATGATCCATCCTGGAAGAATTCTAAAGATTAGGGTTCATGGTTCGAAGAGAGATTTATCCCATGGATCTTCTTTGGAGGAGGTTTCGATAGCTATGCCAGGTGTAATTGCTCGAATTGAAGGATCTGATATTCAGGTTCTTGCTACCACTTTTTAATTGCTAATCTTGAAAATATGAATTTTATCTTGGAAAACAGTGAAGATTTAGATTATTGTGCTGCTTTTTCTTGGGATTTATGGATTGTGCTGTTGAGTGAGCTATAGTCGTCCATGTTCATAATTCATTATTTTTCTTTTTTGAGAACTCTGATGTTAGTCTCTACATCCATATTCGTTCTTTGTTATTACCTCTGTGCTTCAACTTATATTGCCTCTGCCTTTATGGATGATTTATTTTGGACTACTTTAACATGGCCTACATGCTTTGGTCACAGAATACACTACAAAAATGGTTTCAAGAATCAAGTTCACAGTTTTGGGATCCAAAATCACACCAACGGGATATGAATGATTCTGAAAATTCAGTTGAAAAGTTAGCTTACCAAGTATGGAATGTCAGCAAATACGGTGCTTGTGCAGATGCAGCAATCACTGGTGTTATGCCTCCTCCATTGATGGAACTCCAGGTAAAGAGATAATTTCTTTATTTCGTTGGAAAAACTTGGAGATTGTTCTAGGAGCAGTGCTTATGCCGTGGAAGCTCTCTGAAATTATTCTGGTATTTGAATTCAGCTGCTTTTATTGTTGGGCAGTCAAGTGAACGTTATTTTTGTGCAGTCACTGTTGGAGAGGATGCTGTTATTTCAGCATTCAGGTCAGGTTGTCTGGTCTTTTGCTATTTTTGATTCTCAAGTTCTTGTGTGAAATGTAACTTTAATCCCTGAGATAAAAAGTATTATATTTGAATCTTGTCAATTATTGTGACATTTTGTTTACTTTGTATGGTGGCATCATGTGAAAAGACTTTCTGAAGACAAGAGCCGGTCTTTAGTGGGAGCCATTTTATCAAAAGTTGTCCCTGCAACATTTTCAACAATAGCTTCATTTTCAAAAATGATTTGGCGAAGTGAACCAAAAACATCTAAAAAGCCAGATGCGAAGGGTCAAGCTTTTGCTCGAGGTGCGAATAGTTGGTTGCAAATTGCAATATTTAATCAAGTATTGTGTTCCTAAGATTCTATGTTTTGTTTAGCTGGATTTCCTGTCTAATTCTTTTGTCAAGCAAGCTTGACATGCAAAGATATCAAAGTTTTCTATTGGTCATTGTGAAAAGATAGCCAGCTTTAAGCATCTAAAAAGTTAAATACTAACCTCATCATTTATTGTTGTTTTAAAGTTTTCTTACTACGCATTCTATTCATCTTTAGTTCAAGTGCAAACTTCTGCTCATTAGGGCTTTCTTTTTCTTTTTTTTCTTTTATTTTATTTATCTTTGTAAGACCTGAGATTATTATCGTGGGGGCTTAAGTAGAGAAATTTGATGGACACTTTTCAATTTCTTGAGTTGTACGATAAAGATGCAATTTTCATATGATATAAATATATCTGGATCTTGAGTTCACGTCACTGTTAGTGTTCTAACAACTATGCATCAGCTATTGTACTATTTTTACAAAATTTTTAGGAACTTCTTGGCATCATGATTGCTGCAGCCTCTCCTTTGACGTGCTTAAAGGACCATCCGAGAAAGGGTGAGAAACTGACTTTGTCACCAAGCGGTACACTGGCAGCGATTACAGATTCATTGGGTCGAATACTGCTTCTAGACACCCAGGCACTTGTGGTGGTGCGACTATGGAAGGTCATCTTTTGAACTTCAATGATTTAAAGTAAACTCACTTCCATCACTTGGCCCCCTCTTTCTTCTAAACAAACTCTTCTAAATAAATTACAGGGATATCGTGATGCCAACTGTTTGTTCATGGAGATGCTAGTCAATAGAGATACTGCATCATCAAGTTCTAATTCCATGGATTATGAACCCGCAAAAAATGATTACTGCTTGTGTTTGGCTATTCATGCACCAAGAAAGGGGATAGTTGAGGTACTCTTTACCACTCACTAATCGAGTTCTATTTACATTTGTTCAAAGTTTCTTCATCTTATCTTTTGAACACTATTGACTACCAACTATTGCTTGGTCTTCCCCATGTCAATATGATTTTGCACCATTAGTAGATAAAACACAACCATCTAATAGGAACTCAGATATATCAAAAGATAAAAGGATAACCAAACTATAAGATAAACCCAGTGTTTGATGTACGTGGACCCTCCCTCTTTTGAGATCTCTCTTAGTCCTGAATCAATCACCAAAACAATACCTACCTCCTTTCTCACTCCTATATTTATTACCAAACTTTCCGAACAAATTTCGTAATAAATTACTAACACACTTCTAATACCTACCAATATCCCTATTTCTATCCAAATAACATTCTTATCACCTTCTTAGTTAAGGGATATTGTTAACTTGGTTACTCTTAGCTAATAGCAAATGAAAACAACCAATGCAAGGAGTTGATCCACCACGCTAGAGTAAATATGAAACTTTCCTAGGAAGATCTCTTGAGGAAGAAAAAATATAATCTTTTTATTTATAATTCTGCATTGAATGCAAGCAACAGAGCAAAAGTGCAAAAGTTCAAAAGTTGCATGTATATATTAGTTACCATTTCTCTGTGGAATTTTGTTAAATGATTTCTGTGATCTGCGGCAGATATGGCAGATGAGAACGGGGCGTCGTCTCCGAACCATTCGATGTACAAAGGGTAGCAAACTACTACAACCTTCCTTCAGGCTTGGATCGTCCATGGATTCCCCTTATGTTCCATTGGAAGTTTTCTTATTAAACGGAGATTCTGGTCAGATTTGTGTTATAAACCGAACCCTTTGATCAACTTTGAAACTGTATGATTTTCTCATTTCTTGATAGTGAAAAATAAAGCATTATATCATTTGGTCTGCTGAAGATCTGTATCTCTTTCTCTAGCGTAATTTTGATTTGTTCATTTAATCTATAGCCGATCCGATCTAAAAATTTGTTGGGAATGATTTCTCAAGTGTTCAAAAATATTTTTAATGAAAATAAAAATGTTTAAAAAAATCAGGTTTATTATTCTCCTCAAATAAGAGGGGAAAAAAGAAAAGAAACCAAAAAGTCAGGTCTATTATAAAGTTTATTGTAGCAATTTGTTTTGGAAGGGTAATTTATTTGATTAAATGAGATAAACCTCAATCATTTTTTACTACAATTATTTTAGGATAAAAAAATACCAAAAATGTTTTAGTTAACACGCGATTAATTGATCATTTAAATCCATACCAATATCTAATGTTGGACACAATCTTGAACATTATCGGTTTTATAAGCTTTAGTTGTAAATATTTTGATATTTTGTTATATTTATGATTATGAAAATTTTCCATTATTTTAATAAATGAATATATAAATTGAAACTTACCGAGGCAAATGAATATGTGGGGTGAGGTTGATGAGATTACAAAATTTGATATCTTGAAATTTAAATTTATTATACTATGCAACTCAGCAAAATATTCCTTAGAAGTGAAACTATGATATATATTATTTTACAAGTTTACGAAATGCAATAATAATAATAAACGGGTTAAGAGTTGTATTAATTTTCAAGTTGTAATATAACTTAACAAACCTTTTTTTAGAAAAAATTATCAATCATAATTGAATACGAGTTCAAAGAACTGTTAAGGCTCGAGTTTTGATTGCCATAGATACTTTTTTATACAAAATAAAATCAAACAATAAAAGAGGGTAGAATGTATTTAGAAACTTTTGTTTTTGTTTTTGTTTTTTTTCAATAAAATAACATTATAAATGGAAAAATGGTGAAAATAATTTTAAATATAGCATAATAAACAAAAGAAGAAAATGTGGTTTTTATGGTGAGGAATGAAGCTAAGCTAAGACTACAGGTTTCGTTAATAAAATGACATAAAGAAAGAATTGAAACAGTTATCAAAATAAAGTAAAAAAATGTGTGTATATATAGAAGGTGAGAGATAAAGAAAAGAAGTTAGTTGAAACTAAGAGTTAATTAGTTTATTATACACAAATTTAGATCTGTTTTAAGTTTTAAGAGCTAAAGTTTTTGTGGTTTCCCAATAAATGTTTCAATTACTTAGGGAGAATAAATGGATGAAATAGGAAGTGAAATGAATACCAACTCATAGCAATTAGCCATATTGTTGTTAGGTCAAGGAGTCTATTAGTTTAGTCATTGGTTGGATACACTGTGTTTCTTCCAAATTCACCATCCTTATAAACATTACCCAAACCACAACACTCACAATCCCCACACTGATCCCCCATTAATGGCTTCTTCATTTCTACTTCTTATTTCTCTTCTTCTTCTTCTTCTTCTTCTCCTTCCCTTTCACTCCAATGCCAATCTTCACAAAACCAGGCTCCGCCGATCGGATCTCTTCTCCGAGCCCGACGTCACCACAACCGCCGACCACTCTACTCCACCTACGGTCTTCTTCGAAGTATCCAAGCCCATTGTTACGCCCAAGTCTAAACCATGCTCTCTCCTCCTTCTTCACCACGATTTTGCCTTCACTTATGGAAAGCCTCCCGTTCTAGCGGATTATACTCCTCCTTCTCATTGCTCCTTTACTAAATTTTCCAAGATTGTGCTTGAATGGAAGGCGACTTGTCGAGGGAGGCAATTCGATCGTATCTTTGGCGTTTGGCTTGGCGGCGTTGAGATTCTTCGGAGTTGCACGGCGGAGCCTAGAGCTACGGGGATTGTTTGGACGGTTCAGAAGGATATTACGAGGTATAGTTCGTTGCTTTCGAAGAATCAAACTCTGGCTGTTTATTTGGGAAATCTTGTTGATAAGACCTATACTGGGATATACAATGTTAAGATTCGTATTCACTTTTATCCTGAAGAGGAAGGTTTTGGTGGTAATGGAGTGTATTCTCAAAAGTTAGGGTCTGCTTATGATTCTGATTCTAGGGCTGATTTAATTTTACCCATTTCTCGGAATTTGCCATTGAATGATGGGTTGTGGTTTGAAGTTCAGAATTCAACTGATGTTGAGTTCAAAGAATTTGAAATACCCCAAAATGTTTACAGGGCTGTGTTGGAAGTTTATGTGTCTTTTCATGAGAATGATGAGTTTTGGTATTCAAACCTTCCAAATGATTATATTATTGCAAATAATCTTACTGATACACCTGGAAATGGGCCTTTTAGGGAGGTCTTAGTTGATCTCGATGGTGAGATTGTTGGTGCTGTTTGGCCTTTTACTGTTATCTATACAGGTGGTGTGAATCCTCTTCTTTGGAGGCCAATTTCTGGAATTGGGTCCTTCAATCTACCCTCTTATGACATAGAACTCACACCATTTTTAGGCAATTTGTTAGATGGAAAGGTTCATAACTTTGGGTTTAGGGTCACCCATGCCTTAAATGTTTGGTTCATCAATGCAAATCTCCATCTTTGGTTGGATGATAACTCTGTAAAAACCGAAGCAAAGCTTTTGAATCATATCGTCTCGTCCCCTTCCATGTCTCAGGATTTGAACTTTACAGGTCCAGATGGAACATTCTTGACAAAGGTAACTAGATCTGTATCATCAACTGGATGGGTGAAATCCTCTTTTGGAATCATCACTACTCTATCAAATCAAGATCTTAGTTATAGTAATTCAATGACGATGGGTAATAATGGTAGCAGTCAAACTGTGAACCAGGAGATTCAATTCAATACTAGTGTTTATGCCAAGAAGGAATCTTCTCATGTTTATTCAGTCAAATCTCTCAAAACTTTTCCTCTTTACATGTACTCAAACACCAAAGATGAAGAAAATGGAAGTTACCAATCTATAGCAAACCTGACATTGGGATTCAATGAGAAGAAGACAGATGGACTTGGAAAAGTTATCAGCTCTTTAAAGAATGTTCAAAATGGGCAGGGGTTAATAGTTGTGAAAGGTCATTTGGTGACAAGTGGGTTGGGAAGTACACAGCAAGACTACAGATATCACGATGATGTACAATGCTATTCAAGGAATATTAGTAGCTCTAACTACACCATTCTGCATGATAATGTAAAGAATACGTGTGGCGAAAAACAAAACTCCCCAGAAAGTTTAAGGTTTAGAAGATGGCCAATCCCTGCAAGAAGGGCTTTTCTAGATTCAAATTTGTTTGTTAATAATGGTCGTGTTTAGAATGATCTTGTTAATGATTAAGATGTCACGTCTGAAGACGAGGCTCCGCCATGCAGCTAATCCTAATAAATATTCTCTTCTGCTCTCCTCTCTCTACAACTTCTCTAAGTTCTTAGATTTGTAGACCAAATAAAAGTCTCTCTCTCTAAGTTAACAAATTTTGTTTTTTAGTTACTATTAGCTTTGTGGGTATTTGTTTGCTATGAGAAAGTAAAATGGATTTTCTTAAGTATTCAAATTATTAAAAGCTTACATCCTAAATTTTCACATTAGTTTCTAAACTTTTCTCTAATTTTATTTATATTTCATTAAATAACATGACTATTAAAAATGTTTTATTTATAAAATATTGTAAATTTTAAATTTTATCAATATAGACAATAGAATTTTATAAACTTCTATCAAAGTTAGCTGTTGACATTGATTTGAAAATTAAAGCGTTCTTTTTACTCTTTGAAAATTTCAAAAGGTTTAGAATCCCTAATTTGTTTTCTTTGCGATCATTAATATAAACTTTTTGATCCACTTGACATCTACAACATAGTTTGCTTCGTCCACCTTTAAAACTCATGTTCATATCAACATATAATTACACATTAATTAAACAGAAAATTTTGAAATTTTACCCACAACTTATACTTGATTCGGATAGTTGACTTTTATTTATTCTAAAAAAAAAAGTTCATCGAAACGGACTTAGATTCTTATCATATTTCAATTTCAACTAAAAATGTGTCCATATCTTCTCTCCCATATTAAGTAAAAGAAAAACATAAGAACGTTGAGATACACAGACATAGTAACAAAGAAAAAAAAAATCTCAATATTCATCAGCTTTTGACAAAATCAATAGTAAAATAGCTATTTTGTTATCTCATTATTTTTCATTACAGATATTTGCTCGTTGATTTAATACAATTGAGATTAACGATCCCTAAAAGTGGTGAACTAAATTGAAAATCAATTTACATAACAAGTTCTTATCAACTTTTTAAAACAAAAAATGTAATTTTTTGCCTACTTTAAAGGCTAAAAACAAAGTATGCCATAATAGATATGGTTATGAAACGATTTAAGATTATGCCACATTATAGTTATCCAAGAAAATTAGTCTCATAACAAAACGATCTAAGATTTTAACTCATCTATGTATATAACTCAACTAGTCTAGACATTATATATCTATATTAAAAGTTAGAGGTTCGATATCTACCTACGTTGCCGAACCCAGAAAAAGGATTTCAAATTTCTACTGCTCAACAAATTACCTCCCCGATTCCGAAGAATTAATTTTTGGGGATAAAGATGAGGATGGAAAAATTCTCAGGAAACTCAGTTATAAGCTAATTTGGTCTCCAAAGTGGTAACAGAATGAGCAAGGCCAAGCTCCTAAGATGTGAATTACTTCGTTATTCTCGTAAGCAGCTTGTACGTTCCAAAAACATTCTTATTCTGCCAGAAGTACGGAATGAAAAATGATCGATAAAATGGCGGTGAGATCTCTCTGTCTAGGTAAGGCCATGCTGCAACTGCCTGCAAGTAAAAACATTTCGGTAAAATCCTACATTCAAAGTAGCTTGGAAGGAGAAAAACGAAGATTTACCTCCCACTTGGACGTGTCACTTCCACGAGATGCATATGGTCTTTGGAGTTGAAGCTCGACAAGGTAAGTGCACGCATCGAGATCTCGGAGCTATAAAGTTCATTATATTATTTATCATCAGGGAAACAAAAGGGAATCAGTAAAATAACATGGATGATAAGAATGAAAATTTTTCAGGAACTGGAGGTAGTACATATTGCTCATCTGATGCTTTGTTCTTGTCGTTGAAGTATGGTGGAGCGGCCGCAGTTCCTCCCAAGGTAGAATTAAATGGGAAAGGAAGAAGACCTCGGAACCCATCGTCGATCCATCTTACTTCTTTTATGTAATCAGGAACAAAAAATGATGATGGAAAACGATGCCACTCGCTTCCAACACAAATTGTGGAATCTGAAAGAAGTTATATTATGGAGAGTAAATTTCGTGTAGAAAGGAACAGATGATTAGAAATCTTTATCCATTGACAATAAATCTTGAGCTGTGATGTGAGATTATAGTAATAATTCCTATATTTGCATATGTTTGCAAGCAAAAGAGAAGCTGAAAAAAAAAAAACGATGCATCTAACCTGTTACTATATCCTCATGGTGAGCCAAGACCTTGTAAACCTCCAGAGGAGCAGCGTAGCCATTAATCAATGAAAATGTACGAGCATGGGATGCACAAAGAATAAGGCCAAGAACAAGGGGTCTAAGAACTTTGGCTATCTGCAAAGCAAATTAACTAGCTAAATAGAGGAGAATATCATTGAAATAAATTCAGAAAACGGGGGATGGTCGATACTCACCATAACAAGTACAGAATTATCATATGGATTGTATCTGTCTCTGAAAAAATCTGGAAAACACTCGATGACTGCTGAAGCAGCAACACAAATAAGAGGATATACTGGATAAAGGAATCTGCAGCATCAAAATAAATATATAATATCAGGTGAAAAAACTGCCACCGGCAATTTCATATATCAGAGGATGTTTCAACAGAGAATGATGATAAGGAATGCTAGATAGCCTTCAAATTCTATAGATTCACGAGCATAACAGCTAGCACCATTTATCTTATCATCACAAATATAAATTCGAAAGGGCAAATCCTTACAGAACTTCAACAACCTAGAACTTCCAAGCAACAAAGAATTATATTTTGAGTTCCCAGACACAATACATTATAAATTGTAAGATAACGAACTAACAATAATTCTCTTAAAATTATGATTTCAGGGAAGATATACGACAGTGTTGTTAAAGTATCAAACCTTTCCTCCTTGTGAGGCTGCAACGACATGAATGCCAGCCAAATATAAATTGGTGAGATCACCACAAGCAAGTCTGGCACATACTTTTTTCTTGAAATTGGTAAAATTCCCACAAAAAGTAAGGCAAGAACGAAACAAACGTTGAAGTTGTTAAATCCATTTCTGAGATAGAAAAGTGGTCCTTCGGTTCCATACAAATGGCTTTCACCACCTCCCAAGACGTTATATATCAGCAAATTTAACACAGATGATGTCCACCTTTTATAATAATAGTAGTCAACAAGCAGCGAGAAGGCCTACAAGCCAAACCATAGCAAGGTTAAGACACGTTATATATGAACTAAAAAGCGGTGGAGAAAAGAGGGTTTTCTTTTTATTTCATTTCTATTTTCACAGTAGAAACTTATTTTCAATAGTAAAAGTGAATTCTTAATGGAAAAGTTCGGAGTAAAGAAATTGAAAATTATAATTGGAAAGTAGTTTTTAAGCCAAATATTTTTATTTTCTTTAAAAGGAAGAAAATTGTATCAAGATCGAGTGGTATGAAAGAAATCCTCCAGAAATCAATGAGATCCAATAGCAGTATCGTAATGCTCTATAGCCTATCTTCTTGCAAGGAGATTTTCTTCCGGTGTTTCTTTGGGAACACCATCAAGCTAAAAATTCATACTCAGGAATGGAGGGAAAACATTTCATCTGGGGTCCAAGAATGGTCAAGGTTTTCTTTTACAACGCTAGCTTGGACTGACTTGGCTCGAGAATTTGAGATGGCCAGATCAGGCTAAGCTAAGCAAGGGTTTTAATCCTTCCTCAAAATACAATGTAAAAGGTTTTTTCAACTATGGTCAAAATTTTGTCAACCACATCAGCCGGCATCTCACCATCCTCCATGTTGCCAATTGAAACAGAAGTAGGATTGAGACCAGGAGGAATGCATTTCTGTTCTATATCCCTGAAAATGAATGAAAATTCCCCAGTATCCAGCCTCATCTTTATCTTTAATGAGGATTCCCCACATTTTTTAAGGATTTTTGCCATCTTTAGCCAGAGTCTTAGTTTAAGAAAATTTAGAAGATAAGTTTACTAGAAAAAAGCTAGTATCAAATCAAGAAGTTTTATTCGTTCAATCCTTTGGTAATTCCTCATTGGAGTTAAAATTCCATTCAGTAATCTTTCATAAAAAGAGAATACCTTACCCTCGTGCTCTTAATAAAAGATTCCATTAAACAAAAGATCGTCAATAACACAATAAAATTACTTGAGAAGAGTCAGAAGACATACAAGGAGAGCTATAGATGCTAGTGCCCCTGCAAGAAATGCCTCTTTAAATTTTCTTCGTAAAGAGTAAAGTGTGACTGGAAGGAAAACCAAGACTGAAAATGGCCAGCCAAGAATTACACCAGAGGCAGCAACAGCAACCGCTGGAGCAGGTTTCTCAAGTAGAAATAACCCAGATGACAAAGATACTGCATACATGGAGAATGAGCTAGGCAAGAAACCTGGAAAATGAGGCAACACAATGACAAATACTGAGATAATTCCAGATTAAATAAAAAATACTTAACGAGTTAAAAAAAAAATACTTAACGAGTTAAAAAAAAGATATAACAATGGACTTCCATGTAAATGTTACAGAATTAACCATTTAAGTAGGATACAGGGGGAAAAAAGGCCACTCACTGGTGCTAGCAAAGAAACAACCGCTAGTCAAGCACAACATCGCAAGAGTATAAGTGGCAAGGCGCTTCCCAAACTTCCTAGAGAGGGCTACAACAAGAACTGTTTCTGTAACAACAGATAGAAAACCAAGGAAAAGTCTCACAGCAAAGAATACTCTCACCTGCAATATAAAGAGAGGTTAAAACCATAGACATATCTGGATCTACATTTTGGCTAGTGAGAAAATAGCAATATCAACTGAGAAAGAATAGCCTTTTACTTTATCCTCAGAAAACAGCCACGCCGCTGGTCTGCCCACTAATTCATGGAGAACAATGTACAAATATGACCGGAGCGCAAACTGGGAACTGCAAGAGAGTGCAGTTTCAGTGGACATAAAAATTAAACAAGATTCTGTTGAAAGTAATCAACGTCATTTAAATGGTAAATCTGACTACTCTTTCTCTATGTACATTAAAGTCTAATGTCTAACTCCAAACAGAAGCTCAATCCAAGTAAAACCCGTCTTCAAATGAAAGCCAAGAATGATAACAATATATTCTTCATTTGATGAATGATCTACTTGATTATATAGGAAATGATATGCATTATGTCTGTGTTCAAGTCTTGCAAATAGAATACCCATAAAAGGATTGTAACCTAATTCACACATTTAGTCAGGGTTTTACATTACAAGACAATTAGAACCACACTTACTCCACCAAATCATGTCATATTTGCCTTATACCTTGATTAGCATATCATTGCTTTTTATTTTTTCTAATATTCATGAGTGTCAAGACAGCTTAGACGCCACTCAACTAATCTCATCCAACAACCAATTCACCCTACCAACATTTGGGTGTCTAGGAAACCGTAGGATATTAAATTAGGTGCAACCATTGAGAAAAATGTAGTGTTATATGGTACGTTATCCAGCTCAAGGCAGCGGGAACCAACAACATAGTATATAACTTGCTTAAACTAAGAGCGAGTGGAGTAACAAACAAACCCCATATCTGTAAACACAAGAACAGGGGGATGCAGGACAAAAACTACAATAAACGGGATTTCAAGCTCAAGAACATCCCATAAATGAACCACCATACAAAAAGATATTAACATTTCGGATGTAAGCCAAGCATGAATGTGGGAGAATTTGGAGCAAGAACCTGTATTCCCAAGTTTGGAAGCCAGATTTGTAGAGAAGGAAATGGAGAGGCTCCCAGTAATTGAAAACTTCGTCGCAATCGTGAATGATGTTGGATGTGGCACTCATGTACCTGAGTAACCCCAGAGCAAAGAGTGGGAAGAACCATCCAAGTCCTTTGTCTTCGCCTTCAGTGGCTGATCGGCCAGGCTTATCGGATTTAGAGTAGGAAGAAGAAGAAGCCGTGGTGGATGGCAGAGAGTCGGAAGCGAAGGGGCGTCTCTGCCGCATCGCTAGAGCCATTTCTTATTCTCCGATGGGTGTGTGTGTGTGTTTAGGCAAATCAGAGAGACCGGTTCTTGTGGTGTTTCAAAAGTCGAGTGCTTTTGCTTCCCATCGAAGTCTTCTCTAACAACATTTTTTTCCCTTTCCCTTTCCCTTTCCCTCTCCAAAACAATTTTATTTTATGTTCAATTGCAAAATTTGTGTCTTCCTAATCATATTTTATTGATGGATTGATTTTAATGGAAACGTTATAAAAAAAATTGGTTAAAGTCTCGTAATTACAAACTAGAATTTAATCTCTATGGTTTTAAGTGGTCTTTTAACTACAAGAAAATGGACCTTATTTGATAAATATGAAGATAATTAGACGGTAATCATAAAGTAATATATTTTTAAATTTTCTATTTTCACAGATTCCCTTGTTTTATTAAGTATGGAGTAAGGACAAAGTATGTAGGCCAAATTTATAATTTAACATCTTTTTATTTTTATTAAAAAATTTAACAGAACCTCTAAAATGATCGAATGATCTTAGTTGATTGAACCATATGAGAAGTTAGTTGTTGAGCTATACACTGTTAACTAAATTTTAGTAACCTCTGGATATTTCATATGTTAACTAAATTTTAGTAAATCCTTGGGTATTTCATATTAACTAAATTTTAGTAAATCTTTAGGTATTCCATATGTCCAAAATGTTATTAGACTAATCAAGGCAATCATTTCTCAACTATAACTTCAAAATTTTTCTTTCAACCATTTAAAGCCTTTAAGAGACAAAAGAGTTGTTTCTGGAAAAAAATAGAAAAAGGAAGAAGAAGAAGATATAATAACAGAAAGGACTGTTTCAGCATTAATGCAAATTATTTAAAATCAAATGCCTCGTAAGGTAACTACATAATCCACTGGCCACTCTACTATTTGGGGCACAGTGATTTTGATCATGCAGCAAAGCAGTAAAGTCAGTCACTCAACATCTCTTCTCACCAAAGGATGGATTTACTTAAACAACATCCACTTCTGATGGCATAAATTATGAGCCTTTTTCTTTCTTGGCAATCGCAATTTTATATATGCTGGGACAAACAAACAAAAACAAACAACAAAAGGAGGCTTTGCTTATATAATATAATGCTCTCTCCTGTTTAACCAGTGTTCTGCATTCCAGCAGCAATACCCTTCATGGTCAAGATCAGGGTGTCCTCTAGCCCAGGTGCGTATTCACTTTGTGGGTTTAGATGAATGAGTTCATCTGCTGGTTTGCTTGCTTCCATTATTTCCTTTGAAATGTGTGGTCGAACTTTCACGTGGTAGTTTGGATCACGAATTCGTTTCAATGTGTAGGCTTGGCACACGTTCAGAGTTGTGATGTATGAATCACGGAGACGAAGTCTTTGCTTCAAGTAAGGATCCCCTTCAAGAAGATCACTGTGTCCAGCAATCTACAATGTACAAGGACAAAAAATTGTTTCAAACTATGGTTGAATGAAGCATTATATGGTATTTGATTGAATGGGAAATGGCCAAATTTTACCTTCAGCAAAAGGCTCTTTGTTTCTTCATAGTTGGCTCTCAAGCGCTCTCCGAACGACCAAAGGTCTTCTGAGACTAAGAGCTTGTCGTACAAAGCAGCAATTCCAGGGTCTCCTTTAGCGAACACCATTTCAACCAAATCAATGGTGACCCTAAAGAAGGGCCATTCGTTGTACATCTCCTGCAGCATTTGAAGGTTCTTAACATTCTTCTGAATAATATGCTTGAATGCTGCTCCAAAGCCTAACCAAACTGGTAGATGGAATCTCGTCTGTGTCCATGCAAAAATCCATGGGATTGCACGGAGTGACTCGATACCACCACTTGGCTTCCGCTTTGATGGACGGCTTCCAATATTCATCCTACCGTATTCCAGTTCTGGTGTTGCCTAAAATTACATGTACAAAATATTGAGTTTAAAACAGCTCACAGCCAGTGCAGATTTCAAGAATGTAACTATGAGAGTTGGCAAAAGAAATCCTACCAGGCGGAAGTATTCGACAAATCGTGGTTCTTTGAAGACAATGGAACGGTATTCTTCGGTAGCAACAACAGCCATTTCATCCATCAGTGCACGCCATTCTGGTTTTGGTGAAACTGGAGGGTGCATACCATGCTCAAGCGTTGCAGCAGTGAAACGTTGGAGTGTTCTAAAACACAAGTGCTCCTCTCCAAAGGACTGCTCAATAACTTCCCCTTGTACTGTTACACGGAGTGAACCGTGAACTGTCTCGGGTGGTTGGGACAAAATAGCAAGATGAGTGGGTCCACCTCCTCTTCCAACAGTGCCACCACGACCATGAAACATAGTTAGTTTTACACCATATTGTTTTGCAACCTTTATAAGCTCCTCTTGAGCCTTGTACAACTGCCATGCTGCAGAGAACCGCCCAGCATCTTTGCCAGAATCAGAGTAGCCAATCATGACTTCTTGCTTTCCATTAATCCGATTTCTGTACCAATCTATCGAGAAGAGGCGAGCAAGGGCTGCGGGTGCAGCCTCCAAATCTGCAAGCTTTTCAAACAAGGGAACAACTCTTAATGGTTGACTAACGTGGCACTCACGCTGCAAGAGCTCAACGGCCAAAACATCAGATGGAGCAGTGGCCATGGAAATGATATATGCACCAAAGTTATCAGAAGGAAGTTCAGCTATGACATGGAATGTGTTCAAAACATCAGATATTTCTTCTGTTGTAGGAAGATCAGGACCAAAAAGAGGACGTTTGCCACTGAGTTCAGATAAAAGCCATTCTTGTCGCTGTTCCTCAGACCATTCTTTGTAGGAACCAATATCCAAATGCTGGGTAATGGCATCCAAGACGTCGGTGTGACGATCAGATTCTTGCCTGATGTCAAGTCTTACAAGTGACAAGCCAAAAGTGGACACTTGCCTCAAAAAATCAAGAAGGGTGCCATCAGCAATTGCACGGTCACCACATGCACAGAGGGATCTGTAGCATAGTTCAAGAGGCTCCAAGAACTGCAAAAAGTTGGGAAATTAATTATAAACAAAACAGTTTGTCTAACTGAAAGCTAATAAAGGGAATATAATTTAGCAAAATAACTTAATCGTAACATGAACTTTCTAGTTCTCTTTAAAATTAATTCCATTAGCAAAGCAAGACAGACTTTTACAACAAAAATATCTTTTTCCTTTATTGCTGCCCACTTTACTTTCTTCACTCAGAGGCTTTTAAAAAAATAACAAAAGGAAGCTATTTTTAAAGTAATAAAGTTGCCAAGTTCATTCAGAGGCCTATCTTGTTGGCAAAAATGAAATATGTCGTCCAAAGAAGTATTGCTGTCAAAATTGAGTTTGTGGGTCAGATGTTCACGACTTTGTAGATTGACTAGTCTCAAAACCAAATTTATTATCTAAATAGTTTTGTAAGCAGACTCCATTTTTATCAAAGGCAATTGTTGAACTTCTCGGTAATCTAACTTAACAGTTCATCCGTAAGCATATCAAATATTCCCAATGCAATGATCGTTAATGTCACAAATAAATAAATAAAGCATTTTGAAAATCAGAGAGATAACCTGCTCAACATTTGTAAAAGTCGCATCCTCTGGGATGTCAGAATATCCATTAGCTAACAAATGGCGGGAACGTTCACGCGTCTGATAAAGCTTGTCCCTTACATCACCAAGAATCACTCGGTAGGGTTCACTGGCAGGAACTTGCTTCCAAAACTCTATCCAAACAGAAGTAAAAATTTCAATTCATTATTATGAAACTTAAAATTCCTCTATAAAATAAATTTCGCAGCAAACCAAATGCATCTGAAAACTGTTTTTCTACTTTAAAACATAAGACATGATTGATTACCTATATAGTGTTTTGCATCCCTCCTCGATGAATTATGAAGCACGTCTGCACGCTCACGAAGCTCATTACTGCAACGCCACATAGACAACTGCAGACAAATACAACGAATATGGTTCCTCAATTAGTTGATAAATAGCAAAAACATTGCCTAAAAATCAAATGAGAACGGTTCCCCAAAATTTGCATTTTGCTGAAGGTCTAAAAATACCTCAAACATGAGATCCTCAATCTGTGAGTAGTAAAGATTAGCAGCCATCATTCTAGCAAGAAGACAGACATCCCTTGTAACCTCAGGTGTCACCCTAGGATTACCTGTAGACCAATCAAAGCAACAGTTGAAAGTTTTAAAGACAGTTAGAATTTCCTGAAGTAGCGTCCGTGTGGAGAGGATATATTACTCCACTTCCATAATCTAATTAAATTCATTGTTTTGCAATTACATTATGACATAAAAAAAAGAGGATTTTATACCATCACGATCACCACCCATCCAAGATGAAAACTGAATTAGTGGTGCATTATAAGGAACACGTTCATCAATCCCTATGTTTTTCAAAGCAGTGTCAACACGACGCAGAAATTTAGGAACACCCTTCCAAATTGTCTCATGGAAGTAGCTCATTCCTGCCCTCATTTCATCTTGTGGGGTAGGAGGAGTTCTACGGATTTCATCAGTACGAAATGCAGCTTGAATCTACAAAAATAAATGGAAGCAACCATTGTTGTCAAAATCACATGACTGCAATATAATGTCTATAATATAAGTCTGCATCCAGTTCAATTGAGTGTACTACATGTCGCATTGCAACTAATTATATCAAACAGCATACATCTTTCAGTTATTTTTCCAGATACATACATTTATAAAGTATGGCTTAACCTTAATATTCACAAATGGAAAGAATTGGAAAATAAAAAACACATGATAATAAACAATAAATGGAGCGTGGCCATCCATCTCAAAGGCAAACAAAACCGTCTGCAAACTCACAGCCAGTTGAATTTCTTTCTGAATATAATTTGAGTTAGGAAACAAAAGCAAAACAGAATATGACAGATAATAGGGGAGCAAACTTTACCTCTCTCTGAAGTGCCTCATCAAGCTCTTGCTTGTCATCAGGAGTGATATCTTTGGCATACAACTGGACTAAACAATCCCTTATTCTGCATAGTTAGAGAACGGATCAGTTAGGACATTAGAAAATTAAATATAAAGATAAGCATAAAAATAATCCACAGTAGCTCATAAGTCAACCTTGCATGCTTTTGAAGCAAAGATCTACGAACTGATTGAGTAGGATGAGCAGTTAAAACCAAATCAACCGTCTGGTTCTTCAATGCATCAAAAACTTCTTGAGGGGACTTTTTCAGTTCCCCCACAAGCTTCTTCAGAGTTTCCTCAATGTCAGATTCGGTGGTTGCTGAGTTTTCATCAGCAAAATCTCCCTTCTTCAGTTTGATCCTTCGACGATAAGCAATCTGAACCTCCTCAGCCAAGTTAGCCAAGTTAAGCATATGCGAGAAAGATTTGGCAATGACAATAGAGTCCCCTGGATCTAAACTAGTCAGCACATTTCCAAGCTCTTCGAGTTTCTTTGGATTGAACTTTCCTTCATATTCAGCAGAAAGTTCATAACACTCTTGCACCTATCATGCAAAAAAAAAAAAGTCAAACAGTCACTAGCTATTGATCCCATGGAAGTACTGAGACGACCAAATTCAAACAATATG
The DNA here is from genome assembly GCF_000004075.3 of Cucumis sativus. Classification (NCBI taxonomy): domain Eukaryota; kingdom Viridiplantae; phylum Streptophyta; class Magnoliopsida; order Cucurbitales; family Cucurbitaceae; genus Cucumis; species Cucumis sativus. Next base: position 23,444,571 of record NC_026658.2, read on the forward strand.
AATGCAAATAGTAAGCAGTTGGAAGCATGAGTTATCTTTCCTTTCTGATGATGTACTTGATTCATACTTCAGCAATATCAAACAGGAAAAAAGAAGTTCTAATTGGTAAATGTATCAATACTATATGGCTATTTACACACCCAATAAAGAAAGCAAACCAAAATTATGACAATGGGACTCATTAAACTTCAATTCTAGGGTGTCCTATCAATCTTACAACTATCGAATGACATCAAGTTTTAAGTCATGACCATCACTTGCTCTATATCTATTAATAAAAGGATCCATTTCTTTTCTCCTACTTTTTTATTCACACCAAACGGTTATTATATCCACAAAGAGAGTAAAACAAACAAAAAATATCGTCCGTCCTTCCTTCTAAATCAAAGTCAAATTCCCAGTTATAACTTACAGTTTCCTTCAGATCCTCTCCATGCAAATCCTGGAGAATGTCAAGGAACCGATCCAGTAACAATGCATCGTACTCCACCAATTTATCATCCTCACTCACTCTGGCTGGTACTAAAAGCCGAAGCTGCGCATCAATTGATGCCATCTTTTCCAGATTCCGGTTAGCCATATTTCACACCAAATTTCCCTCTGAAATCACCACCCTAAACAAAAACAATAACAAAACAGACAACCCATTAGGCACCCACAAAACAAACAAATCACATACCCCACCCCAAAATAAATCCAAAAAACAGGGGAAGGGAAGGGAAGGGACAAAAAAACCCAGAAGAATTGATCCATTTGAAGGACGATCGACAAAAAAAAAAAAAAAAAAAAAAAAAAAGGAGCATAAACAAACACGAATTCTGAAACAAAACCCAAAACCCAGTACGAGAAACGAGTAAATGGAAAGAAACCACAAGTTTGAACCTGGAAACAGACCCAAATTTTGAAAAGTAACAAATACCCAAATGGGTAATGGGGAAAAGAGATAGAAGGAGAAAGGCGTACCTGAAGAAGAGAGACAAATAAGAAAGATGGGAAGAGTATGAGGGAGGGAATGAAAGAGGAAGAAAATGGGTAACTGGGAGAGATTCTTAGATCCAAAAGCAGTGATTGGAGAGGTTTATATAGAGAGCTATGAGGCTCACACTGAATGCTCTCGACAATGATAAAATGCCAATATGAATTGAAAAAATAACGAAGAAAGAAGCATCGCCCAACAAGTCCCTATCAACGACTTTCCCCAAAAGCATTTCTATGACTCATTTTTCATTATTTTTTTTTTCCACTTTTTAATCTGCCTTTTTAAATTAGTTCTCAACTTTTCTATTCAAGAAAAAGAATATCACTATTACAAAATTACTTTCTAAAAAATTGTATTAAAATTGGGGATGTTTGTTTGACTCTTTAAATTTATTATTGTTGTTCTTCTAAATTTGTAATTATATATATAACATTTAAATTTTAAGTTTTTTTTTTCCATAACTGTCAAGAATCGTTTTATAAATTATATATATAGATAATCTAATATTAATGATAATTATATTTCATTGCTTCTATCGTAAATGACAAAATTGTTAAAAAGATTTTAAAATGTAGCAAAATTTCAAATTTTATCATTAATAGACGTTAATAAACTTATCTCAGTTTATCAATACACCGATAAACACTAATAGAAGTCTATTAGTGTCTATCGGTATTTGTTTTCGATATAATATGAAATTTTGCTATATTTGATAAATAAATATATATTTTAGATTATGTGTTATATTTGAAAATGTCCTAAAAGATAGTCTATGAACATATTTTAAAATTTTGTAAATGAAATATTAATACAATTTAGTTTAGATTAACTTTCATAAATATAACAAAACATCAAAATATTGACTGTGTCTATAACAAAATCAAAAGGCACATTTGATTTTGTGGAAGATTTTACATTCTTTTATTGTTTTTCATTTTCTTCAAAGTTGATGGTGAGGCTTTGACAAAATAATTTTAAACTTTGATGATTCATTTGGTTAACGATGGATTTATATTTCGTTCGTTGCTCGTATAATAAGGTGGCTCGTAATATTGCCACTTGTGCCTCCCATGCCTTCCTCTACCGACTCTTGGATTTGATGGTAATGTTTAAGATTTATACAAAGTAAGAATGAAGAATGTATGCAATATTCAATTTGTTAATTGATATATTGGATCCAAAGTAGTTTAAGGTAAAAAGAGTTTTGATAAATTATTTGATTTATACGAAATTTATGTAGATATGGATATTTTTATATTAATATATGTTAATGTATGTGTATAAAATTAAAAGTTGGATATGGACATTTAATGCTTGATATGAATTAAAGTGAAATAAAACTTAAAAGACGATTATTGATGTTTGGGTCCCCTCGCTAATTCGAGAATTAGATTCCAAGGATAATGTGATTTCTTTAGAATCTCCTTTCAATTCTTAAATTTGTGGATCTCAATGTGCTTTTCTTTAAATATATAATAAAGTTTGTGGATTTCAAATTTGTTTATTCAAAGGATGCTGTCGAGTTGGCCTTCCACAATCATTATATATAGACTTTGAGTTAGGTAATAAAGATGGAGAGAACTATAGAGAATTTTAATGGTTTATTTACACTTTAGTGAGGAATATAATACGAAAAAAGTCATGTAAATGAATATCAGTTTAAATCAATTACCTCAAAGTCTAAGGTTAGATTTTTAATGGCAAATTTTATTAAGAAAAAACCGTAACAAAAATTATTATTTACTTAAATAAACTAATTATAAAAGTCAAAGAAAAAGTATATGTTAATATTTCTTTCGTCATTGAAGTAAAAGAAAAGAAAAAAAAAAAAAAGAGAAAAGTTGTTTTTTTTTTTTTTTTCTTATTTTCTAAAATCAGCTAAATTCATTTACTTTTTTTCATCATTGTTCTTTATAACATTTTTACAAATAGTAATAATAGTAATGTTTTGGTATACTCAATTTTCAGTTTTCAAGACCTAAAGTCTTTAGGGTATTGGATATGCTTGAGAATATGCTATATATAATGGAGTTCCCAAAATTTAAGCATATTTCATTTATTCCTAATCACACCCATCAAAAGGAAACTTATTTTCTTTCCTCTTTTAAAACTATAAGAATCCCATTATGTTATTCTAAATTTATACACAATAACTAACAAAAAACGAATTTGGAATCCTTTTCTTTTCCCTTTCAAGACTTCGAAATTAAGAGACTTCCAATCTTTTTTTCTATTTCTAATTTGAAAATGACACCCACCGTCTGAATATTTATAGGTGAAAAAGGTTTCAATAGTGCAATTTAATCTATTTTTTTTAAAATGCTATTAGATAATTTATTACAATATTGTATAGCCAATTTAAGGTTTTCGCGTGGGAGGTTGTCAATTTCAATTTTAGTAGCATGATTAATTGTTCATTAATTTGAACCTTGGGACGTCGAGTAGAAGACTTTGTGTATTATAATTAATAAGGCATGAAGTATTAAAATGTTATTCATCCATATATTTAAATATATAGTATGCATGCTTAATTAGGCCAATAATTGTGTTTGAAGTCAACTTGAATAAAGAAAACAATTATGGATGGTATATGATGATTCAGCCACTAATTACGCCTACTTTCGAAAAATAAACTTTCCCCTTTCGTGAATTTTGACTAAATTTAGGCATGGATTAGATTGGATTTGAAATAAAAGTAACAACAAAGCATTTACTTTTCCTACTATGCTTTTTAATTGCATTTTCTAAAGTTGCATTAGCATATATATAGAGAGAGTAATGGAAGAATTGTATATCTGATTTCGAAATTAATAGTAAAAGTATTAACATCTAACATTAACAATTAAAAATTCATATGATCAAATTTTGGTTTTGGTTTGGTTCCTATTTTGAAAGAGTATGCAAGTGATCTTCTTCTATTCTCCTCCTCCTCCACCACTGTATTTTCTTAAAAAGTATGTATATCTTTTTCTATGAAAAAAACAAAAATGGGAACATAGGTGTCACAAGAGAAGTTGAGGAAGGGCTAGTTGAATTTGATTATGTAGACCATGTTCATTGAATCCAAATCACTTTCTCTTTTAATATTTGCCCCCACATGCTTTTATTTAAATCCTTAACTCATAAATTTTTTTTTTTTGGCCAATAACAACCATACAAACTTTCATTCTTTATTATTTTCTTATTAAATATTAGTGATCTCAAATTTCTTATGATTGAACTCCAAAAATTTTGGTGTGACAATTGACGATGATGACGGACATAAACTAACATATTGGTAGTCACGTCCGAAGAATTGAGTTGATAACGATGTTTAAAAATCAAGACCCGTACAATTTGAATTATACTTACTTTACATTTAACTAACATTTTTTTAGTTTAATAATACAATCATTGTAAGGTGAGAGATAAAATCTCCCATCTCAATCATGATTTTTTCAAATACAAGTAGTAAGGTACGATTTATCTTCAATGTAACTTTAAAAATACGCAAATACATATGAATTATCGATAACTTATGCTTGAGTTGACATGAATAGATGACAAATTTATTTTATTTAAGAAGTTTAGGAGGTAACCAAACGTTTACTATAAATGAATAGAAATGGTAATATTTTAACATTATAAATTATATATATATATATATGAAAAGAGAAAGAAAATGTAGTTGGGAAGTAAATAAGAAAAAGTGCTTATAAAAGCATATATACATGAAAGCGCACTTATCAAAATTTGATGGACAATAATGTAATTTTGTATGAAAAGTTTGGAAAAAAAGAGGGGGTAAAATAGTCAAATCAAATGACATAACGTTTAGGGTTGAGAGAAATAAAACACGTGGCTTTGTACGACATGTTTGACTTGGAAGTCCCAAAAATTGCTCTCACTTGAAAGAATATTCGAATCTGACGTAAGAAGATGCTTTGCCAACTCATCAAAAACTTCTCTTTCACTCTCTCTCTTGACTAATTTTCAGAAGAAAAAAAATGGGTCTGAGTTTCAAATTTTTTGACTTAATATTTAAAATATTCTTTTCATGATAAATAAAATATGAAAGAGATTTCGTTGTCACACTTTAATTAGTTGCCACCATTCATTCATTAAATAATAATATTAGAAGGAATAATCTGTTTGAGTTCAAATTCAATCTCTCTCCCTTGGTTGAAATAACATAAATAAAATGATGTGTGATGTCATATTTTAGTATGCGATAGATGAATGAATTCAGCAAAACATTTTAGTCGATGACATATATGAACTAAGTTAAACCATATTTGTTTTAATATACATATATCAATGTTTGGTATTTATATACTTTTGATATAAAGGATTTGAATTTAATTTTTACTTTAATAACGATGTTTTAAAAGTTATATATATTTTAGTTTTAAAAGCTTGTGAATTTAATTTTTAATTATTTTTTTCCTAGAAATTGAACTTTGTTTCTACCGTAATAGTTTGTTTGTATAAAAAAAAGTAATTTACATTAGTTATTTCATCACTATGTCATGAACCATAACTCAAATAGTAACGTAGCTAGAGTTTAAAAAGCGAATCAAACATAATTGAAAATCTATTCTAAAATCAAAGGATTTAATAGTTTAGTTATTACCTAAACTAAAGTCTAGGGTGGGTTGTGAGACAGTTTAATTACTGGACTAGCTTATGAGAAAGCTCGTACATTTTTAATATATAATATATAATATTTTAATTAAATTATATTGCGTTATTGACAAATTAAATTTAGCCCTTTTAAAGTCTAAGCTTACGCAATAATGTTATAATTAAAAGAGAGAGAGAAAATGTAGCATGGAATAGTAAAGCCAAAAATCATAGTTAAATACGTAAGATTGATGGTTGTTTAATGTAAGTGGACAATAATAATTATAGTAATTAAATGATTTTTGTGGACTTTGAAGTGAAAAAAATATATATAGGTAAAAATAATAATAAAGTAAGTCCAAATAAGTTGTGGGTATGTGACTTTATTAATAAATATGAATATTATTGGTTTAGTTGACTTATGTATAAAAATGTAAATAGAAAAGGAACATTATTGGTTTAATGATAAGGTATCATGATGTATATTATAAGCTATGAATAAATGGAGAGGCGTGATACAACAAACTATTTATTTGGACGCTTCCTTTCTTTTTTTAATTCAATTATCACAACAACAACCAATTCAACTATGCATTGCTTATCATTCAATTTTATTTTATTTTATATGTTCTATAGTTTTTTTAAAAAATACTTAATTAATTTATGTAGTTTTCTTTCTAAATTTAGATGTTTCATGTCCTCAATATATGAGGTTTATAATATTTATTTACTATTTTGAGTTATGGTAATGCATCACTCCAGAATTAAGCTTTGTTTATTATTATTATTATTATTTTATAATAATATGTGCAGTTGAAAATTAAAAAAAATAATTTTCAGATTTGATTTATGTTGATTTTCTTTTCATTTTTCTCAAGAAAAATGAGGATTTTAAGTTTTTATTTCGTAGATTTAGAGAATTGAAGTTTTTATACTAAAATCCACGATACATATTCATTTTTAATTCCTAAGTTGCACTAAATGGAATCAACTTTTGTACATATTTTTTTTTAAAAATAGTATCACATACATTTTCATCCATTCATCAAACTTTCTATAATTTGATGTTATTAAAATACCCCATCACAATTAGTAATTCTTTTCTTTTAATTATTATTATGAATTTGAAAGTTTCATTATTGTTGGAACTGGTATATTTGTCATTATTATTTTTAAAATTGACAAACTTGATTTTTTTTTTTTTTTTTTTGCCATTTCAATATTTTCAATATTATATTATATTTTAAATATGACCATATTGAAAGATTATTAGACTAATTCTCATATGATATAAAAATGATATTGGAGAATAATGGAATGTTCTCAATACTTTACACCCATTAAAGTTCTCAATTTTGATACGGGCCTCAATGGAACATATGGCTATCCTGGGCCTTACTCCTATTTAGGGCCCATTAAATTTTCTTCGAACCAAAATTCAATGACTTCTCACTTCTCTATTTATGTTAGTTGAGTTGTTCTTATATTGATCAATTTTAACAAACAAGCTATTAGTGAGATTTTAGTTTGATTATATATGTTTTGAATTTTCTTTAATTCTAAAAATCACTTTTATTTGAAACCAAATGTAATTGTGATTTATAAAGATGAATAATAATTTATAACCAAATCTTTTTTTAGGATCCTAACTTAGGAGACTATTTTTAAGACTTTAATTTTTTCCTCCTCTTACATATATACTCATATTTATCGTTCTAAGAAAATGAGAGCTAAGTCAACTAGCATAAGTTTGAATGATTGATCAATTGTGAACTGTAAAAATATCACATTCTAATTGTTGAATGAAAAATTATTTAGGCAATAAAACTAAGATATGTGATATAACTATGTTTTAAACGTTAATTTTTTATGCGATGCGAGAGGACTGAGCTATGCGATAACTATGTTTCAAATGCTATGCAAATGAAAACTTGAGAGTTTTTTTGTGTTTTAGTTTTCAACTATGTAATATTAATTATGACTATGCGATAATATGAACTATGAGAGATAGCTACACGAAAGGTTAGAACATCTCATGTCATATATTGACATCTAGGAGAGATTGTCAAGCATGATGAGATATATTAATGTCATGATCTTTATTACATATTTAAAATAATCAAACGTTTTATTACTGTTTTGTATTTAATAAGTCAACATAATCTCTCCATAAAAGAAAAGGTTACAAAATTAATTTCCAACTATCTATTGATTCCCTCCCACACTATATATATACTTTATTCATTCTTTCATTAAATACGCAAGAAATTTATCATAAGCAAAAAAACTCTCTCTCAAACTTCTCCTTTTGAGTTTATCGAGCAATTTTAAGTGTTTATATGAGTGTTGAGATTCCAATTGATTTACGTGCAAAATCAATTGAATAACAAATGTTGTTTTATCTTGGAGACGACAGGGCAATAATTATGTTTGCACAAAGAAGCAGAGTCATGCAACGTCTTAAAAAGAGCATGATCCGCGACTCAGTCATTACTTAACCATTTTTTGTTTTTTAGTTTTGCATTCTAACCACCAGGCGTTTGTCCAGTTGACGAAATAATCATTACGCGACTTGACTACGCAAGATACGGATCGAAGTGCAACAACACTAATCATACAAAAGAGCACATCGTAAATAAAAACTCAACGTAAGCTCGACCACCCTTAAATATGAAAATATATAATTACGTCAAATGGAAATACTTCATTTGAGTTTTTTTTTAATCTTTTCTAAAAGTACATTAGAATATAGATTTGAATGACACATATCATAATTGTTAATAGGAACTATATGGTTTTATAGTTTTGTGAATTTAAAAATGAAAAAGAAGACTTGATATGAGATATTGTTGGTGGCAATAAAAGAGGTATCAATTGCCATTCATTAGTGGTTGTCAAACTTGATGGCCTAAATGGATAAGACAGCAACTAATGCATGCCACTTCTTATCTCCCCTATCAAAAATCTATATCCTTTCTTACATATTTTCCATCCAACTCTAACTTTTAGTTTGATTATCAATTTTATAAAGAAAAACAACAGGATGTTGCAAATATTTGTGAAATTAATAAAAACAAAATAACTCAATTCAGAATACCAAACTAAAAAAACAAAGAACTAAATCGGTTATTAAACGACTTTTATATAACATAAATATTAAAGTTGTTTGATCGATACATCACTTTCAAAACTATCATTTTGTCTTAATTTAACTTCTTATCCTATTGCTATTAATATATACCTACTTATGTTATGTTGTGCTCCATCATTTTCAAATGTGGTTTGGAAATCATTTTTGGGTTAAATGATAATAACTTGCCTAGGATGATACCATGTGAATATGATTTAACATTTATAATGAAAATTCTAGGGGTTTGTACTTATCTTTTACAAAGAAAATTAATAAATTAATATGAAAAAATTTTAAGAGTACAATAGCTAATGAATTCAAAGCACTCATATTTTGACCCTTGCATTTGTAGTTGAAAAAAGGGTACTGTTTGAATAAATGTTAGTAATGTTGGCAGGTTGTGAGTAACCCACATTGCTCTTGTCTTCTTTAATGTCATTAAACAATGAGAACTTTTTTGAATTGGGATGTGTTAGTTCTACTTGAACACAATTCAACTAATTACGGTGTTAAAATCTCAATTAAAAAGTTAAAAAGACAAATTCTTACTTTTATAAAGTAAACTTAAAATAACTATACAAATAGGTAAGAAAAAGTTGAAGACAAGCCAATGGATAAACATTGGTTATAAGCAAATCTAACATCAAGAGTAGATTTAGTTAAAGAACTTCTCAACTCCATGCTCTTTCGAACTTTATAAGGGTTGAACTATGTTATACTTGTATTGACAAATGGAATTTACTTTCAGTTTAGGAAGAATTTATTGGGCCTAAAAATCAAAATATTGAGCCATAGTGTGTAGTGTAAAAGTCCAACTCAACTTTATTTTATCATAAAATGGCCATTGCTGTGCAAAATCATACAAAGATAATAAAAAAAACAAATTGGTAGAACCAAAGGTTTGTTTGCAAATGGAAAACCACCTTCTTCCTCTTCCCCATCTCTGTTTCTTCCTCTCCACCATTCTTTTCGCTGCCATAGCCACAAAAGCTCAAGTCCCTGCTAATGAAACCTTCCATTTCATAAACCAAGGTGAATTCGGCGACCGAATCATCGAATACGACGCCAGCTATCGCGTAATCCGAAACAATGTCTATACCTTTTACACATTCCCCTTCCGTCTCTGTTTCTACAACACCACCCCCGATTCCTTCATCTTCGCCATTAGAGCTGGAATCCCTCGGGACGAGAGCTTAATGCGATGGGTTTGGGATGCCAATCGCAACGACCCAGTTCGTGAAAACGCCACCCTCACCTTCGGCACCGACGGCAACTTTGTCCTCGCCGACGTTGACGGCCGTATCGTCTGGCAAACCAACACAAAAAACAAAGGAGTCACCGGCATCAAAATGCTCCCTAACGGCAACTTGGTCCTCCACGATAAAAACGGCAAATTCATCTGGCAAAGCTTCGATTACCCTACTGATACTCTCTTAGTCGGCCAATCTCTTCGAATCGGCGGCCGTAACAAATTAATCAGCAGGAAATCCGAAATCGACGGCTCTGATGGCCCTTACAGTCTCATTTTAAGTCGAACCGGTCTCACAATGTTCCTCACCTACTCCGGTCAGCGTTTAACCTACGGCGGTTGGGGAGATACAGATTTAAACAGCGTAACATTCACCGTGGAACCAGAGAACGAAAACGCCACCGCGTACGAGCTCCTTCTATCACTAAATCGCGACACACAACGAAGGCGATTATTACAAGTCCGACCAATCAGAAGCGGCGGAGCACTGAATCTAAACAAGTTAAACTACAACGCAACCTACTCGTTTCTCCGGTTAGGAGCGGACGGGAATCTTCGGGCGTTCACGTACTACGACGGAACAAGTTACCTGAAATGGGAAGAGAGTTTTGCGTTTTTCTCAAGCTATTTCATCAGAGAATGTGGTCTGCCGAGCAAATGTGGGGCTTACGGCTACTGCAGCAGAGGAATGTGTGTGGGTTGTCCGAGCCCAAAAGGGCTTTTGGGGTGGAGTGAGAGGTGTGCACCGCCGAAGACCCCGGCGTGCGGCGGAAAAGAGAAATTTGGGTACTATAAGATAGTGGGGGTGGAGCATTTTTTGAATCCGTACAAGAATGATGGGGAAGGGCCGATGAAGGTGGGGGATTGTAGAGCTAAATGCGATAGAGATTGCAAGTGTTTAGGGTTCATTTATAAGGAGTATAGTTCTAAATGCTTGAGGGTTCCATTGTTAGGGACTTTGATTAAGGATATTAACTCCTCCTCTGTTGGTTACATTAAGTATTCCCTTTAGGAGAATGAAGGTAAGAATGGAGGTAAGAATGGAGTTGGTTTTATTGGAGGTTGTTCTTGTTGGTTAATGTGTGTTGTTATTTGAAGAAGAAGAATTCTATAAAAGATATCATGAGAACCATATATCTCATTAGTAAATCTATTATCAAGTGGTATTTGAGGAGACATGGTGTTATCAATTCAACTACTTATGATTATTATATGGCTCTCATACCCTCTTTTTTTCTACTAACTTTCCATCATTATTTGTTTGTTTTATTTAGTTACAATATTTTAATTAATTAAAAAAATATATATATATATATATAAAAAATCGTTCAAATTTAGTTTCAAATATAAACGATTCGCTAAACCCAAAAAATCTTGAAAAAAATGGTTAGAGATTTGAAAATCTAAACCCTCAAATCTAAATCATCACGTAAATCTTTAAAAAATTGTTATATAAATGATCGCGCACACAAAAATAGTGTGCCAAAACAATATTGAAATAATCGATATTTGGTCAAATTGTTTTATTTTTTAAAAAATTCCATAGATTTTTGTATTTATGAAATGGTGAGGGAATTTACTTTGGAAAAATAACAAAAATAATTTTAAATTGTTAGAATAGCAAAACATAAAAATTAGAAAAATAAATAAATGAAACAATCTCAGCGTAAAATGAAAAGTATAATTATTTACCTAAACCCCAAAGACACTTAATTGAATAACATAGTGATACATCAAAATCTCCTCCAAAAAAAACATAAAGATTAGAAAAGTTGTTATTAATGGAAAGTTCTACCTGAATGCATGCCAATTTAAAATCTATTTCAAGGTCCAAAAGATGAAGTTCATTTAAAATGAGTAATTGCAAAATTGAAACACATTTAATCCAAGAGTTTAACTCTATAACTATGGAACAACCATAGCCAAAAATTTCAAGTTGAAAAGAGGAGTATTGTTGAGATTATAATAAAGATAAAATCATGAAATTATACCATAGAATTCAAAACTTATATACATCTTAGCAATGATACGCATCAATTCGTCCACTCAAATCGGTGGTTCTTCATACATTCGAGATTCATTTGAGCTCTTCTCTCATACTGTGTTTGTCTCTTGTCAGCTGCCACTCTCTCAATCTCCTTCTTTTCTTTTCTCTTTAAAATATAACAAATTTAAAAATCTTGTATATATTTTTCATTAATAAAGGAGGTTGCAATCTTGTCTAGCAACAAAATAACAAATTTAGTTAAGTGTACAATTTGAAATATATATTATCTAATAAATTTTTTAAAAATAATTTGAAATATAAATCATACTAAAATAGTGAGATTATCATTATTTTATGGATTAAATTTCATAATATTTAAATTCAAAATACTATGAAATCTAATAAAGAAGTAACACTTCAACATTTTCTAGTGATTTTTTAGTTAAATATTTATTATTAAACATACGTTTTATGAATTAAATAAATAAATGTTAATTAATTTAATTTAAATTCTGAAATTTTGTTATGAATTATAGGCTTGTATTAGAGATATTGAAAAATTCATGTCAATCTCATAAATGTCATAAATTAGTTAATATTTTTTAAAATTGATTGTAGTTTGCAAATACAATGTATATGTGACTGTGTGATATTTGACAAATACATTGTATCTCTAAAACACGTATTATTCTACCTAAAAGATATCAATGAATAAAAAAATCCAAAAAATTATGTAATCATCGATTTTGTCAAAATTCTTAATATTTGTTAGATTTGCTAGTTTTGAGTTTGTTATACTAAATTTTGTCAATTTTGACGGGGATGCATAGAGAAAAAGAGGGCTTTTGATTGGAGTTTGGAAGGATTAGAGTCAAGAAAAGAGGGTCTTATATTCAATTGAGAAGAAAAGAGAGTCCAAGAAATAAAAATGTTATGACTTTATAGTCCAATACCTTTATAATCCACAACAAATTAAACCCTCACATGGTTTTGGACCTTTCTTTTCTTCACTTGAAAACAATTCCATCTTTGAAATACTTGTCTGCTTTCTAATTCTAACAATGTAACTATATATATATATATTTATTGTTTGGATCTACTATCATGTCACTAAAATATGAGATTTTATTTCAATACCTCAACTTTTAAAAGTAATTCACTTAGGTTTGTTCGTTAGGTTTTGGTTAATTCTTTAACATATGGGATGATAACGTGACTTTCATTATTTGGATACTAATTTGGTTCTTTTTTCTCTCATGGTCCTTCCTCGGTTACTACACCCTTTAGTATTACTTTTAATTTACTTATTTTAAATTAGATTCTTGAAGCAAATCATAAGAACATTGAGTAGAATAAAAAGAAAACAAAATAGAACTCATATATTTGGTTAATATAGAAAATAAAGGTTGTTCTCGCTATTAATCAATATAATTAATATGAGTATTGATTTAAAGAGAAATAAAATGTTGGTTAATATAGTTTTAAATATCAAATGAAAATTATAATAATAGTTGTAGATGATGTTAATGAGAAGTAGGTAGTCATGTATTGTTAAAATCATATAAGCTATCATAATTAAGATCCCTAATGTTGGACATAAATTATTGTTGCGTGTGTCTCAACTACACATATATATAAAATAACATATATGTGTAGTACTTAATCGTTTGTTGCAAATATTATGTTTTCATCACTTTAAATCCCTCACCTTCAAGTATTCAAATTAAATTCTAATGCGACTATGATTGATTTCAAAGCGTCCCTCTTCAGAATACAAACGGTAAGAATTATTATCTTAGTCATTAAGTGTTTTCAATTTTTGTTTTTGACAATTGATAATAACAAAATAAGAACATTTTCTTACACGAAAAATATTAATTCAAAATCATTCAAGTTTATCTCATGGCCAACCAAATCGAAAATTCAATTAAATCGAAAAATGTGGTTCGATTTAGTTTTAAAGTTTGAAATCAAATTAGTTTGGTTCAGTTCGGTTTCCATTCAAAAATCGAATTTAAAACCAAACTAAATTGTTTTTAACTATCATATATATTTATTTTTATATTCTTGTATTTATGCTTAAAAAATAGAGTAAAATAAAATTTAACTTTTAATTTAAAGAACTGAATCTAACTAAACCAAATTGCTTTTTTAAAGTAATTAAACCAAATCACATGAATACAAGTTCAGTTTAGTTTCATATATATCGAAATTTTAGAATTATTAGTTTAACCAAATCGAACTGTTTTGCACCCCTAAATTGAATTCATTCATTTACAATCGTGTAGACGCCAAATTGATTCTTTGATCTCTCAAATACTTGCTCGATAATCAAATTAATTGAATATCTATATCTATTTTTATATATAATTTTTATTAAAAATAGATGAGAAAAATAACAATAAGGTTTTGCTATATTTGATTATTCTCTTTCCTCTGAACTTATAAAACCTAGTAGATCAATAATTAAGAATTATGATGGTGACATAACCAATTTGATTATTAGTAGAATAATGTTTGATAAAGTATGAAAAGAAATAAAGAAAGTCAAATCACATTAAATTTGTATATATTTTAGGTGATGGGAGGGTGTGATAATTTATGTTTTTGGAGAAAGTATAGCATTGATATTAGAAACATATGAAAAGTTCTAAAAATGGAATCCTAAGGTGAATGTTATGATTAAAAATCATATCAAAATTCCATCATATTTAATTTATGTGATAATTATTATTGTGTGGGACATTATAGACTATACTCCATTAGTTGCATTTCAGTTTCAGTGGCATACACCATAATTCTCTCTATAATAATAATAACAAAATATATATATATATATATATATATATATATATATATATATATATATAAACATTTTTGTTGGGTTAATTTCATACCTAATCAAACTTTACTAAAACACTATATCATAAGTTCTAATAAAATGTTTGAAGCTTTCAAGAGTAACCATTTTGCTTTTGAAAATTAAGCTTATAAATATTATTTTCATCCTCAACTTTTTTTTATTTGCTATCTACATTCTACTGTTTAAAAGATCAACCCAAATTTTGAAAACTAGAAAAATTAGTTTTCAAAAAATGAGTTTTTGTTCTTGAAATTTGTGGTTAAAAATTCAAGAAGAAAGAAAACAAGCTTTAACCGTAGAAATTAAAATGAGTGGAATGATTATGAAACGAGTTTAAATAACATATTAATCTTCATACTAGTTGATATAATATACAAAATGACAAAAAAAAACAGTAGGAAAAAATGACAAAAAAAAAACAGTAGGAAAAAGAGAAGAAAATATATTGAAAAAGGAATGAGATTAAGTAATGAAAGAAATACATAATCCATGCTGAATAATAACTATATATAATAATAAAATTGACACAAAATCTCTATGAATTAAAAAGGCAATAAAAAAGAGAGAGTAATTTTGCAATGACATACCCATATTTGATCCAGAAATTGGCTGTGCTGAAACTCCAATTCGAAGAACCAAAATATGATAGAAAAAAAAGAGACCACAATGCTTAAAGGTATAAGGAAAGATTAAAGAAAAACAACTTAATTAAAATTACTTTTAACTCAAAAGAGCTTTTTGCATGCATGTGGTGTTGTTTAATTTTGAGATCAAATATCCATATTGCAACTGAGAGACCCTCCAAAAACACATCAACTGCTCACTACTCCTTCTCTTAGGCTCCTGAAAAACAGTTTTATATATTTGTAATAATTAAGCAACCAACAAAGTTCATACATGATCTTCATTTTATCCCAAACATATAGTTGAATTATATATACCCTTAATCTAGTTTTGATAATTTTCAACACATTATCACTATATACTCTTTTCATAGATAGAACGTAACCATACGTATAATGCATTATTAATTACTATAAACATTTGATAATTGTATATAATTGAAGGGTTAAGGAGGAGGATGTTAAAACTTCAAAAAATATAGAGACGAAATTGAAAAAAAAATCAAAATATATGATTTAAATGTATAGTTTAGTTTGCAGCAATTTTGTGTTATTAAATATTAAAACAAAATTGGGTTATGGGATACAATAAAATAGAAAGACTAAAGAGACAAATGAAAGAAAAAAGGGATGGAAATAGTTATTGATTTATTTGGAATATTACAAATGATAATTTTATATTTCTTGAAAAAGAAAAAGGTGTCTAAGGAAAAAGTTAAAGATACTAATAATTGTTCTAGACCTCTAATCATATATATTCTAAAGAAACCCACCATAAACCCTAGCTCATGTATCATGAAATTTAGGGCTTTGAAGCTTTTTTTTATTTTCAACAACTATCAGGATGGAAAATTGCAAACCTTTAATCTCATTTAAGGTGAAAAATCATGTTAAACTATCGATTAGCTAAACTTATTTTGACAGAGTTACGATGATTATTTCTTGAATTTTCTCTTAACATAAAAACAAAATAATATTGATGATGTTCATTCGCTTTGTTATATATTGATCTCTTACTAATTTTGGAAAGTATAAAACCATATATTATTTTGATTTTGAATGATTAAATTATGTGTATTTTGATCGACCTGAATAAATAAACTTCATAATCAATCTCAAACATGTTTTGAAACCAACAAAAACTTTGATATATACATTAATCATTTAGTTCTTTTCCTAAAAATCAAAGATTTGAATTTGAAGTACTTCACGATTAGATTTGTTGGATTAGCGTTTAACTATCCTCGTCATCGTAATACTAAATAGCATATATATATTAATATTAATATTTGAATTAGGATATATATTTACCTTGTTGATGAGTGTTAATTGGAATCTTCTTTTTCTTCTTCTTCTTATATGGGATTCCTCTGGCCTTGGATTGAGAGTCCCTAACTTCCCTTAAATAAACCCTAATAGCACCACTAGCAAATGGATTAGTGTCTGATGAGCCTCCATTTTCTTCATAAGCAGCTCTAAGGCGACCAATAAGAGCATCAAGGCTGCCCCAAGCTTGTCTAAGAGGGCAAGTACAAGGCCCTGCTGGCTCAGGTTCTCCAAAGAAACCACACCCATTTAAATGCACTTTTGTCTTCCCAAATTGGTCTAGATATCTCAGGAATTCCAATACATGACTTGAATTGCATTGTGATATAGCCAATGGTGGCCTTTGGTTCCTCAAATATTGCCCAAAAGTGTACCAATCTCTCCTCTTTTGTGACTCGTACCGACTAATCACTGGTGCGCCTACTACTGACGATGTTGGTGCTGCTTGCTCATCTCCTCGTTCAAACTGTTGTTGTTGTTGATGATGATTGTGATCGTCAACAACAACGATTAGAGCTGAGGAAGAAGAAGAGGAATTTGATGATGATCCTTCATGAACATCCTTGCCTTTACTACTTGACATATGATCGATCTCTTCAAGATTATTAGATTTAACAAAGAAAACAAATTAGGTAAATGTTTTGGAGGTAGCAGAGTGAAGAGATCAGAAGGGGAACAAGAATTTTGTTGAGTGGGGGAGTAATAGAAGGGGGGAAACACAAGAAAAATGAAAGAATTAGATCGTATCATGGAGGAGACATCATTTGGTCCAACCTCATATTGCTTTATTAATTCTTTTTTCCCTCTCTCTCTCCCACACACCTTTTAATTGTACTATATTAATTAACCCGATAACCCAATTTCTTTTCATGATTTCGCCTTATAATAATTAGATTTTTTATCGTCCAAATTCAATCATCACTCCATCTAATCTAATTAATTATAATCTAATGTAAATTAATTGGGTTAATTAGAAGCTAATTTCTTTTTTCATTTTGGACATAATGGTCCATCAATCAAAACTTGACATGTGGAGCTTCTGAAAGAAATCAATGGCATTTGTTTCTTTTCTTCCTATTCTCCATACCGCGAGGACTCGACACGTCACCAAAATAAAGTTAGTAAAAAAAAGAGATAAAATAATGAAAACCTAAGGAAAGTATTTTATATATAAATTTTAAAAAAGAAATTCCCTCACACTCATTTTAAATATTATGCGTATAATGATTAATAAACACAAATATATGAACAAGAATGATTTTGAAGTACCTACCAAATCTCATCTTTGTCTACCAAAACTTCATTCACAATTTTTAGCTCATTCTTAATTTTAACTTTTAATTTTAAAAGTGAAACTCTTCCCTTCGTAATATATTATACACTCAATTTATTATTTTAGAAAAAGATATGTAATAACCGCACGTGAGAATAAGATCATGACTACAAAATAATATGAAAAATTAATTAATAATTCCCTATAGAATTTAATAATAAAAACTTTTTTCAATTTAACAAATAAATTAATACAGTATTTTTGAATCAATATGATAAGTTGGTTGAACATATAAACTTCTTTTTGTTTAGACTGCAATGATACAACAATAGACCAAATGATCAAAACCTTAAGTATTAATTAAATTGATCAAATTATAATTAATTAATGGCCGACTAAGCATCTTTATTCTGACACGTGGCACTTTATTATTGGATCTAATTTTTTTCTCCTTTTTTCATTTTGCTAATTTTCTTAATTTAATGGCACTATGGCCAATATCTTCCATAATCTTAATTAGCACTGCTAATAATGCTTTTGGAATAGTTAATTAATGATTTCTTTTTAAGTGTTTGCTTTTGTTGTTATCTTCAAATATTATTTTTCCTCAATTATCTTTATTTTATTTTTTTTAGTTAGAATTGAAATTAGGAGAGTTTTTATTTATTAGAACTAAGATGAGAGAATTGAGGTTAATGAGTTATATATGTTGATGTATATAAGAAATTAAAGCTTCTGTTTTTTTTCTTCTCTTTTTTTCTATGGTTTCTAAAAGGCTTCCTAAAAATGTATTGTTTATATACGTTGCTCGTTAAACAATTCGTGTAACTTTACTACATCTGAGTGAAAAAAAAATCGTAGAATATTAAATCTTAGGTAGGTGATCACCATAAATTTAATTTGTGACTTTTAAGCCTTTGAGAGACTTTTTCTTACGTTCCCACTACCGCTACACAACTAATCCATAATGGTTAATTATTTGGAAAATAGTTTATCTTTTTTTAAAAAAGGAAAATTAAGCAATAAAATATCATTTCTACCTCTAAATTTAAGTAAAAACATTTTTTATATAAAAGAAAAAGTTGTTTTTAAGAACCTATTTTTGGAATTTGGAATTTAGTTTAGAATTAAGTTTTTTTTACTTATGAAAAATGAAAACAATAGTAAGAAATTGAGAGAAAATAAAGTTAATTTTAAAAAAATGAAATAGTTATATCAAACGAAATCAACCTTTTAAGCATTGAATTATGTTAGAGGTTTTTTTTTTTTTTTTATGATCTAATTAGAATCTCGAGGAGCCAAAGTTTGTCTAAGTTTTTAAGGACAATAATTCCATTATGCACATCAATATGATACATTTACACATCACATTGTGTCAATCATCCCAAAAGATTTCCATACTTTTAATTTGTCTATATGAACTAATGAATAATAATAATCCCATCTATACATACATATATACATATATATCATTCCTCACCCTTAAATCATTGTAACTTCGAAAATAAGTGTCCTTAGGATCCACAATATGGCATTTTTCTTCTTCTCATCTTTCCAATAATAATTCTCGCCTACACCTTGCAAAACCTTTGGATTTATTCAAGATTATTATTGGTTAGGTAGTAGAGTATTTTTATACTTTATTAAACTAAGCCTACATTATCATATAATTAAGTGGTTAACAACACATCTACTCATTTGCATCTCTATTTTCTAAGACGATGCTATTGCTACAATCAAGTTTTTTTTTTTTAAATTTGGTTAGGCCCATTTCTTTTACCTCATTATCCCTACAAAATTCAAGCCCAAAATAAATGGAACAAACTTCACTCAATCTCCATAACTATATACACACACCAATCAAATAAAATATTGTATCCATATCACAAATTTTTATCTACTTTTAGTCAATTTAATTTTGCCTTTTTTAAAATTAATTCTATATCGATATTAATTAAATAACGACGATAATATTCATGGAAGAAAAAACATTAGGTAAGAACTAATTAAAAGTATATAGACATTAAAATAGAACAAAATACAAAATTTGAAAACTTAGATAATAAAGCCATGAGATTGGGATGAGAAGTTGAATGGCAATGGGCAAATATTATCCACACGTTAATGGACGCAATTGCATGGTGCTTTGGTATCACATCACAAACAAACATTTTTCTGTCTAGTGAATCCAAATATGCTCTAATTTAATTTTAAACGTGAAAAAAAGAATGTGAACATAAAAAGACTCATTCCTAAATTGAACTACAGAATTCCTCCCTCGATCTTTTACAAACCATTTATAAATTTTAATTTTGATTTGTCAATGTTATATATTTGAAAGTAAGAGACCAGGGTACATATTAAATTTAGGAATTGAATTGTTAATTATTATTTAAAGTTTAGAAGTGTTTTTTTAAAAAAAAAGAAAGAAGAAAAGAATTGAGGAATTGAGAAAAGATGTAATACATAGATCAATCAAATCAACCAATTCATAGCCGGCAAGGCAATGAAGCATTGAAAGGCTCCTTCAAAAGCGACCACCATTCACTTTTTTCCCCACATTTTAATATGTTAGGTGAATGCCCCCTTCCCCACATGTGACACCCCCTTTCTCCATTTTCCTTAATCTTCCATTCTTATTCTAATTTTATACATCCAAACATTAGGGCTCTACCTCAAATACTCATCTTGTTCTCACTGTCACGCCTGTCTCAACATGAGCTCTAGTATAGTAGGCTTTGAGAGTTCGATAAACCTTTGTAACAAATTAGCATACACAAACTATATATACCTAACTTCTATGATCAAGATAGAGTTTCTTCCTTAGTTAATAAGTAAGTCAAGTTTACCCATCAAATAATGGCATATTATAGTAAGGGAGGTTGACAGAATAAAACTAATAATAAATAAATAAAGCTTATTTTTCTCTATTTAATATTTTAAAATTTAAATTTAGTTGGGAGAGTGTGGCCCAACCTTTTCTAAGGTGTGTTTGCTTTGAAGGACAATCTAACTTTAAAAGTGCAATGAATAAAACCAACTACCCAACCCACTCCCCCTATTAAGAAAACCAACTCCTCCTTCAAACACTCAGAAACTTTCTCACACCCATTTTCCAACAAAAAACCATTTATAATATTTATGTTACACCCCATTAAATGATACCCACACCCCCCAACCCCAAAAAAAAAAAGAAAAAGAAAAAGAAAAACCACCACCATTTTTGTGAAAACAGATACCAATCTATCAACATGCTTCTGATTGATTATAACCATAAATATCAGCTTTTGATGAGGCAAGAAGGAGAAAAACAGTAAAGTATTGGGTGAAGAGATGTTTGGAGCAATGGAAAATGAAGATTTTTTTTTTTATTATTATTAAATGAGAAAATGTTTGAAGAACAGAAGAAGAACTAACAATGATGGTAACAATGTATTTTCACCCTTTTTTTCACTAAATCCCCCACACTATTTTATCCATTCATCCATCTACCCCTTTCCTCCTTTTGTTTTTGGTTTTTTTGGGTTTTTCTTTTCTTGTATATATCATATATACATGTACAAATCCTCATTTACCAACAGCCATTTCTCTCTTGCCCTCTCCCTCTGCCTAAAATGTAGCTGAGTTTGAATTGGGACTTTGATGATTCTACGAGTTCGATACAACGGGGGGAGTAGACTGATAAGTCTAGGAAGGGTGTTGTAGTAAGGAAACCTGATGGGAAAATGGATATTTAACAACAAGAGGAGATGATGGGGAGAAGGAAAAAAAGATGGAACCAGAAAGCAATGAGGAATGAATGAATAGAATAAGGAACAACTCCAAAAATGAACTATACTATCTCTCTCTGGATTCCGTTGGCTTTTTCTTTTTTTTGGTTGGATAATGGGGATTATTTCGAGCCTTCTAATTATCACAGTTATCAGGTAATTCCTTATGAGGTAGGACGGAGTTCTGGCAGGTATTGGGGGTTCAGAGTTCGGTAGGAAGAGGAGAATTGCTAAAGGAAATGAGCTCAGGCAGCAGCAGTAGACTTTAGTTCTATAAGCTATAATATCTCACCGAATGCTCCAACATGTCGCGAGTCGGAGATATGATCTCTTTCACTCGATTGCCGCTTTTGTAAATCTTGAATGTTGGTACAATCCTAACGTTTTCAGTATCTGCAATAGCTGGACTTTCTTCTAGATTCACCTTTTATGACAAATAGAAAATAGATAACATATTTGAGAAAGTTTACATTTCAATCTCAATATACAGACATCGTTCAAATGATATATGAAGCAAAGAAGACAGACATGTACCTTGAGGAAATTAATGGAAGGGTAGCGACGACAAAGAATATCCACAAATGGCGATATTTGCTTGCATTGTAAATCAGACGCTGCTTTGAAATGAACCACAGTGACGCCTGCAATTCGAAGTTTAGGAGAAGAAAATCATATCAAAGGGCAATCTTAACTTCTATTTGAGTAGTTTATGAGTTCAAAACCCAACAAAGCTCCAAGTTTAATTAAGTATAACCATACCTGGAAACGATACGGCAGCTCTGAACTGATCGAGGCTCGACACTTCCTCAACTTCGCCACCAAATTTCAGATTATGAACTTCTTCCCCCCTAGATTTTTTTAATGCAACTTGAGCATGAAATAGAGACTCAGCAACTTCATTGTCATCTGGAAGCACCGTCCTCAAAACTTCATAATCTCTTACAGCCTCCTCCCACTTTTCAAGCTGCAGGCAATCCAAAATGGAGTTAGAAACAAAACCCAACTATCATGAATAAGCCAAGCCCAGCAGCATTCTAAGTAAAGGCAATTTACCTTACTATTTGAGGCAGCCCTTCGAAGGAGGGCTTTCGTGTAAGTTGGTTGGATAAGTAATGCTTGATTGCAATCTTCGATGGACCGCTCCCACACCCCAAGTTTAAACCAACAAGCTGCCCGATTGCAGTAGAGAACTGAATTCGAAGGGTCGAGCTTCAGACCTTCCCCATAAGCTGAGCAAGCTTCTGTATACCTTTCTGATTTAAAAAGATCATTGCCCCGAGTACGAGCTCTAGCAACCAAGCGCACATTATTAAGCAGGACTGCCACTTCAACATTCCGAGCATCAATCTGCCCTGCTTTCTCAGCAGCCGTAACTGCATTCTCAAACCTGCAACATATCCATTATCCAATTCCCACTCTCTCAAAACCGTTTCGCAGCTGTACTTTTCAAGCTAAAATTGTAAGAACATACCTTCCCAATGCCATCTCAATTTGGGCGTGAATGAAGTGAGAGTATGCTTCTGAAAGCATTCCAAAAAACTTTGTCTGTAAGCACGAGTTGGTCGACTGATGTAATTTCGGAACACTAAATAGGCTGGATTCTGCATCTTCAATCTGATGAAGCTTTAAAAGAGCTTCCACTCTACTCATAAACAGCTGTAGATAGATAAACAACCAAACAAACTCAGTTTTTTCTATTCTCAATCACAATAAAATCAAAATTTGCGATTAGAAAAAATATTTGAATAGCTCTTGCCTGAGGTGAAGAATCTGCACCAGCAGAAATTGCAGCATCTGCCTCCTTCAATACACTTTTCCAATCTCTAACACGACGGGCGTCCCCACATCTACTTATATGCCTCTCTACTACCTGCAATCTTTGCAACTCATTTGGATCTGGCTGAACACCGGGAAAACAAAGGTGTTTCCTAGCATTCTCTACCTGTCCTAACCTGCAAAATCACATCGAGATATAACAAATAAGCCAAGCGTTCATCGATTGATCTATCGCTAGATAAACAATTCTTAGAAAACAAACCATCAAGTCAGCTACAAGAACATCAAAACAACACAGACAAGTCAACCAACTGTAAAGCTACATGATTATGTCAACATATTCCAGTTTCAAAATCGCTTACACCTGAATTCATTTTCAATTACAAAAAGAATCAAACAAAAAGCTAGCTCATTGCAGATCACAGACAGATACTTAAAGCATAAGTTTAGTGAACTAGCAACACCGTTTCCTCAGCAGTGTACATTCCAAACCCCGTCAATAAATCAATAAGAAAAAAAGTTTATCTTCGTTTCAATCTCAAAACTCAACCCACCTACGAAACAGAGATGCCAAACGCTGATGAGCCCGAATATAATTGGGATCCAATCTCACCGCCTCCTCGCACTCGCTTACAGCCTCCCCAAGCCGTCCTAGACCAGTTAAGGCAGCCGCTCGGTTACTCCGGTAAGCTGCATTGGCCGGAGAAATTGCAATGGCTCGATCATAAAGACTCAAAGCCTCAGCAAAATGTCCCTTTTTGTACTGCTCATTTCCAGCTCTCTTCAACTCTTCCGGATCCCCACTCTGTTTCGCCCTCTTCAACGAGTCTCCACCACCAACACCACCGACCCTCGAACAGGCGTTACTAATCGATTCAACGGCGCCAGTTTTAACACCGCCGAGTCCCCGCATTATGCTCCCATGGCCATAATTTCCCGACCCAGAACCCAAAACGTCAGTCCTCGAGCTCCGATTCGTAGACGGCATGCTCGGTTTCAAGATCCTTCCTGAAGGGCAAATATTGCCAGTGGGAAGCACATTGGAGGGAGAAGTAACAGAGCTTTGAGACTGACCCGAGTAGATTAGCGGATGATTAGAAGCGGAATCGGATCTATTGTGACCCGACTTGAAATTCTTAGGGGTTCCGATGGATCGGAGGCTCTCCGCGGCGGTAGGGCTACTCTCACTAGACCCAGAAAGTTCACCGGAGTGATTGTTAGGACCTGAATCGGATCTTTTAGCAACTGGGTTGGGTCCATTCCGGCCAGAAACCGATCCAGAGGAGCTGGAACTACTACTGGCAGCGGGGCCGCCACCAGTCTGGTGACGAGTACGCAATGGCGAAACAGGGGAACCCAGATCTAACTCACGAAAGTCTGGTTTGTTTACTTCACAGCTCACAGAATCTCGAAAGCGATCGGAAAGATGATCAAAACGAAGGTCGGAAATGGGATTCCCAGAATGCGACATTTTTCAAGCTTCCGAAAAACGAAATCCACTTTTGCCGTTGACCCAATACAGAATGAGAAGATTAAATCAGAAAAGAAGAAAAAAAACCCTCCTTTAGAAACAGAGGGAAAAATCCCCAATGGGGTATGACCCAAAAAAATTCAGCAAAATCCGTCGAGAAGTAGACGAAGACCCGTAAGAAATGTGTTTGAAGAACACATTAAGAAAGAGAGAGAGAGAGAGAGAGAGAGAGAAAAGATAGAGAGAAGAGGTTGAAGAAGATGGGGATCTCGTGAAATTAAAGAAGGAAGCAAAGAATGAATGTGAGTTCTTCAAAACAAAAACAAAAAAAAAAAAAAAAAAAGAGAGAGAGAGAGAGAGAGAGAGAGAGTTTTGATTCTTCTTCTGTGAAATTAAAAGGCAAAAATGGAGGATGAGATGAGATTTTACAGAGTTTTTTGAGAGATTGAAGAAAGAAAGATGTTATACATTTATTTTGCTCTTTTATACACTACATAAACTCCACCTGCTGCTTCACGAGACAAGTTTTCAGTTTTTTTTTTTCTTTTTCTTTTTCTTTCCTTATAATTTTCCTCTAAAATATAAACCCTTTTTTTAATTATTTTTTAATAAATTAAGTAGAAAAGAAAAATTCTTATCTTTTGTTCAACTAAACTCTCTTCTTCTCTTCTTCTCTTCTTCTCTTCCTCTCTTCTTCTCTTCTTCTTCTGCACAATTCGCTTTTATAATTTGTTTCTTTCCAGATTTGAGCCTTTTCCACTCTCTTCCGTTAGCGCGTGCTTCTCACTCTCTCTTTATATTTTTATAAATAAAATTTTGATGTGAAATCGATCTTTATCAATCCGATAGAAATGTACAATATCAAATAATAGAAGCTCTAAAAATAGTTTTAGCCTCTTTCTTTTCTATAAAAAATAACACTCTATTACACTTTTCTTTTCTCTTTTATAAAACTAACAACCTTAAATTATGTTTATAACCCTTTTTTTTAGTTTAGCAATTCAAACCATAAACACTATCATCTTATATAAAATGATCATGTAAATACATTTATTTATCGTTCTTGTACATCATTTAATTATAACATCAATTTATAGTTATTATCATTGCGACATGTACAAAAAAAAAGACTTATTTGCTTAATCATGCTCGCCTAGTCCATAGTTAAACCAATGACATTTTATGTCAAAACCTCAAATTGTCTATTTTAAAGTCTATTTGAATATTAAGAACGTTGATTTCATATCAATCTCAATACTTTTTTTTGTCCCTAGTTTGATGTTATAAGGTAATAAATATAAAATTAAAACTTTTAGAAAGTTGTTAATAAAAAATACAAGGAGAGTTTGTTGTAGGAACCAATTAACAAAAAAGCAAACAACCCATTCTTTTAATTATTTGAGTGATTATGATTATAAATTATCCTATCACAAATTCACGGAGGTAAAGAAAAAACCAAACTAAGTTTTAACATTCCTTTCCTTCTTCTTTTTTGAAATCCATTCTGACAATTGTTTTTATTAATTTTATCCACCTTTATTCCCTTCCTCTCTAAAATATTTTAAAATATCAAAATTAATTTTTATATAACTTGGTTATTTATATATTTTTAAAAAAGATAGGAGAGGAAGACAATCCAACTCAAGAAAAGCATCAAATTTTTAACGATCATAATTTTCTCCACTAATTATATAGCAGAAAATTGTAAAAAATAAATCCACAAAAAGAGGAAGAACGTCAAGAAGAACAAAATTACAAAAATGATCGGAAAATTGTGGAGAAAAATGTTGATTACTCTTTTTTTTTTTTTTTTTTTTGTTCTTCTAAACAAATGAATATTAATAAGTAATTAATATTAAAATCCACGTGGTTTATTCCGGAAGAATCCGACCCCACTTGTTTTGGTTCCATCTGGCGTCTCGTAAAGTAATATATACATAATAATAATAATAATAATAATAATAATAATAAATGGGATTTTCATATTTATGCACCAAAGAATTTGATTCTTTACTCCTTACCCCA
The DNA here is from genome assembly GCF_000004075.3 of Cucumis sativus. Lineage (NCBI taxonomy): Eukaryota > Viridiplantae > Streptophyta > Magnoliopsida > Cucurbitales > Cucurbitaceae > Cucumis > Cucumis sativus. The sequence continues at coordinate 23,471,645 of NC_026658.2, forward strand.
TTTTTTCTTTTTCTTTTTTCTCTTTTTAAGTTTTAAATTTTAAATTATTGCATATAGTTTAGCTAATTTGATTTACAATTTTGGTCGGCATACATAAAATTATAAAACTATTCTTGTTTGTATCAAATATGTATGAAGACTCGTTCAATAAGGTCGGTTTTCCTAATTTTTAATTAACTAAATATATATTGCTAATCTCTTTAGGTGGAACTATTTTCATTTTTTATAAAATATAAACGGCTTCGTTTTATTTGCAATCTTTTTTTTATATGAAATTATATAGCACGCTTGTATGTTTAGAAGTAGTTAATGATTAAAAATAATAATAGAATATTTTTTAATTAACAAAAACATATATTTATCATTTTTCATATGTTAGTGAAGTAGAAATAAAATAAAATATACATTAAACAAAAGAGGAAAAAAGTAATTGAATAATTAGAATTACTTATTTTTATCATCAATCTTTGACTTGTTGGTGATAATAAATAAAATAATGGATTTAAAGCAGTTGGTTTAGGACTATACTAATTGTTAACTTTCAAATGGTTTATTTTAATTTTTCTTAGTCATTGTCATTACTTTTTTTATTTAATTAATTCTCCTAAATAAATTCAAATTCCTTTTGAAATTCAATGTTTGATGTGGTCTTGTTTTGAATGCTACATTTAATTTATTTGACTAAAATGTATACATTTTTTCAGTTTTTATTAAATAATTAATTACAAGAAACAATAATGAAAATTAGTCTTTTTTTTTTTTTTCTATAAGACACTAAATAGTTTTTTTTTTTAAATATTTTAGTTCGCTATTAGTATTAGGATCAAAATTGAAAATAAGAAAATCAAAATCTTAAACTAAATGGTTTATGGTTGTGCATATAGAAAAATCATAAAATGAATGCATAAGGAAACAATAATATAAATTTTTAAAACAACTTTTTATACATTTAATTCAATAAGTTTGTTTTTAATATCATTTAATGTAGTTATTTCATAAATTCAAATCTTTAAACTCAATTGACTACTGATTTATTTTTTAAAAAATGAAAATATTTTTTTTCATATACCCTCCAAAATGTGATTTTCATTCAACGTATTTGATCATTATTTAGTTAATTAATAGCAGTCTAGTTTTTTATTTTGAAAAATATTTATCTAATATAGTTCTCTTTTTTTCCTCTTAAAGAATTGTTTGAATTGTCAGTTTTCTAAAAACAAAATCAGTTTTTAAAAAACATCGAATAAGAAAATCGATAAGAAAGCTAGAGCTAGATGAAAGCAAGGATTAAAATGTCGTTTTCAATATCGACTTTGCCATTTCAATTTTATAAATATATTGAAAATTTTATTTTTATTTGATCTATTTTATTAAAGAAATGTATACAAAATTTGAAATTAAAAAATCCAAATTATTTTTATTCAAGCGATTAATAAATTAAATGATTTATTTTTGTGGTTGTTTTATGTCATTAGTAAAAACATACATGAAATCTCAATTGATCTTTAACATCAATTGTAAACATTATTTTGTTTGGGATGGATATTTCAGTTATACATAATTTCCAAAAACTAAAATTAACATGTCATCTCATTTGATAACAATTTAATTTTCAGTTTTTAATTTTTGAAGAATTATGCTTATTTCCTCTCGAAATACAATCTTTGAATTTTAAAAACGTGATTTCATTACGACACAAAATTTATATCATTAACCATTTTTAAAATCGAAGCCAATTTATCCAATAGTTTTTAAAAAAGCATTGCTATGACATTGGAGTTTAAAAAAACAATCCAATAAGTACTAAAACTTTTGATACTTGTATTTAATAAGTCATCAACATTTCAACTTTAGGTACGACCCAAATTAAATTACAAAAAACACTTTCAAACTTCGTCATTTGTTTAAAAATACTTTTATTCTTTCAAAAGTTGAAAGATTAGTCTAGACATTTAACACATGTTTTAAAATTACCAAAGTAAAAATCCATTAAAATGTTAGATAGAAATCATAATCTAAAATATCACATCTAGAATATGCGACAGTGTTTGAATCACAATTTTTAATCTTGGGATGTTCAATTCAAAGTCATACTTTTCACATAATATCTTAACAAATTTTTTCACTAACTAGTCCTAGAAACGTATATAAAAAGGGCAACAATAATACTACAACCAATAAAACAATATTGACAAAATTAAAAAGTAATTTTAAAATACATAACTTTATTATGATATAATTAGTCTTTTAAAAATCAAACATACCTACTAAAAAAAAGTCTATTTTAAAATATAAAATTGAAAATATGTATGAACACAAAAGTTGAAGATTTTTTAAGAAAGAAAATAAATGTCATAAAGGTGTTAGTACAAAACTTAAATGTTTAATAACTTACGGATATATATAGCATTTTCAAAGTTCAAACATCTAATTACTTACCATTTAACAAAAAATGTTACTATAAACATCAACTTTTCCACACACACACATTGGAGGGAAAGTTGAAGAGTTTGAAAGAATTATATTTAATTTAAGTAGATGAATTAAATGGTGTAACTTTATTTAATCTTAATTTTCTTTTTAAACATTTAATAAATAAAAATTGCTCCCTAGTCCTCGTTGCTACCTATTTATCCTAGATTCCTGTACTTTCCATATTTACACTTTCTTACGCAAGCCAGAAACTGACACAAAGATTTAATATTTTCCCCATATTACAATAATGCCATTTACCCCCTTAAACTTCCTTTTAATTACACAAAATAGCCCCCCCCGGGACACGTGGCAGAGGCTTAAGAAGGTTCTTTTGCCCTTTGGGTAGTTTCGTAAATGCAAACATAATTAGGGTTATTTGGGGAAAAGCAGGATCTTGTGGCAGAGACAGAAGTAGCTGGCCATGTGCTGGGGAAAGTGGCGTGCCAGCTGGCCCATTCAGGTTGGAGGCTGAAGGATGAGAGTGGCGTCCAGCTAAGCACTTAACGCCGTCATCCACGTTCTCTTAACGGACGTTTACAACAGAAAAAAAGATGGTGACAGAAGAGAAGAGAGGAGGAATGATGAGGAGGCCATCCAAGTCATTGCCAGGTAGATATATCCTCCCAACCCAAAAGTATATACCTTTTATCCTTTGTATTTACGATCCCAAACCTACTTCTCATTGGTTGAATTAGACTACGATCAATTACAAAATCATCTAGTTTCAATAAACTAAAAATGGTTATAAAGTTTTAGAGTTTCGTTAGTTACAAAATGTTCCAAATTGGAAAATAGAATGTCCAAATACGTAAGAACACAACGTGAACAAATGTTGACTAATGATGTATACTTGTTTGATTTGTTCATATTCATTGTCTATATATATACTCTTTTGTATTGTTAATATCATACTACAAACAAACAAAGATATCCTAATTTAAACCTATTCTCCATTCAAACTAATTTTAATCCTTTAATTAATTAACTTATTTACATTTTCGTGAATCAATAGTAATGTAATTACACTTATTTCAAAAAATATTAGAAACATTTTCTGAAATTGAATTACAAATTTAGTTTAATGCGAGTTGTCATCATCTTTCTCTTTAAATATTAAAGGCTCAACTCATATCTACGATATAACAACAAAAAAATATATGATCTTCAAACCTTCAATTTGTGTCTAATATGTGACACTTGGATGTAAGTTAGACATCAAGAGACATTGTAATATAAAAAATAAAAAAATATACTAAACATTCTCAACCACTTATTTATTTATTTTTGAAAATAGAGAAGGCTATTTTGAGTATTTAATTGATGTCAAAAGAAGGAGAAGAAGAAGAAGCATGGGCTGAAATATGGAAGAGTAGAAACAAAAAGCAAAGACCAAATCAAATAAATTGGGGGGTGGCCAATGTGCAACCCCAATTAATTTAGGGTACCAATATTGAAATGAAAGAAAATTCGAAATGGGAAAGAAAAGAAAAAGGGAAACCAATTGTAAATGGAGGAAATTTCTTTTATTTTTGACATCCAATTCTGACACCACAATAAATAAGTGAAGCAAATAGTAAAGAAAGGAATAGAAGATCATATAAGATGATATATATATTGAAATTCTATTTTAGCATATAGTTTTTGTATGTCACAACGGTAACGTGAATGAAATAATGTGGAAAAATAAAGAAAAGAGAAAAGATAGAATAGTTGAAGCGTAGCATCAGGTTGAGGGGAGAAGGACATTCAACATTTATTGATGTTGTTCCCTTGTCTCCAAACTCCAATTATTCTTTTTCCTTTTTCCTTTTTCCTTTTTCTCTCTTTTCACTAATTAAACTTTCACTAATTATATTTTCTATTTCTATATAACTTCATTAATTCTATTAATATATATGCCAAAAATATGGTTAACATACATGCATTCTTTATTATAATCTCAATTTTAAACACTTTTTTGTGTGTCCTATACTTTTCTTGGAAGTGCTTCTAAACCTACAACTTTTTTATCCATACTATTATTCACATTTAATGCCTTGCTCTTTAATGAATTTGCAAAACTAGATACTTCAAAGTTTGTGAAATTCATTTCTTACTTCATTATTTTTTTTTTTATAAATACCCATTCAGTATTTTAAAAGTAAGTGTATCTTTTAGTATTTAGATTTATAAGAATAAACAAAGATAAAGATAAGAATAGTTTGTATACTGTTTTCAAGATTTTACTTTTATCATTAATTCTAACTTTAAGTTCCAATCATTTTCTAGAATAAACTATGAACATATAATATGTCTCTTAAAAACAACTTAAAATCAAATTAGTACCTTGTTATAATTGAATTCGAAACTTAAAATTATTTAATTTCCTAAATCTAGCTAAGAATTGAGTTAAATATATATATTATTGTATAACGTAAATTCATCTTTTCTAAAAAAATGTCAAAATTTAAATTGTTTTTCCTAAGTATTAATTAAGGGTCTTTTTATAAAATTGGAAGAAGGTGACAAAATATTTAGCAAATTTGAAAACAGAAAAAGTTTACAAAAAAATTCAAAAAATGTAGAAAAATAAAAGAATGGAAAAGGATGTAGAAAAAATCTGACGGAAGAGCAATAATCAAATTTGAAGAATCGTTATAAACTGCAATTATGAAAAGATAAAACAATCCATGTTAATAAGTTTTTCTTAAATCGTTCTACAAACTATAAATATTCAACAATTAATCAATCAATTAATATATTATCATAAATGATGGTAGGAAAAGTAAAATAAAATGTGACCCATATTCAGGTAGAATATTTAAATTAAACTAATGAAGTGATAATTGCTTTGGTAAAACTTTATTTTTTCTTACTTCTTATGATAAGTATTGAATTATTTATAAAGTATAGTGTGAAGCTATACATGACAATTGATGCCACATGTTTGATACCCAGATGATCATTATATGCATATTATATACTTTTAAAAACAAGAGAGAGAACTTTACCCTATGAATAATTTACAAATAATTGGGGATTTTTGTATCATATATATAAAATACACTTGTGTGTATCAAAATTTCATAATGTCTACCATGTAATGTATATCATTTTGCCTGCCTTGTACTTTTAGGACAAAAGCCATTCTTTAGTAGACAAGATCAGCAACTTTAGGGTTCTTGATAATTCAACTTTAAATCATATTTATTTATTTTTTCTTTTTTTCAAATTTCATACTTATTATTTTCTTGTCTGATTCCGCTTTTTAACTTACTTTTCTTCACATATTGAATTTTATCAAAATTTTGCATGTGAAACGAATAATTAATCTAAGAAAGTTTCAAATTCAAAATTTAGTATAAAGTTCTTGATTTTTTAAATAAAAGGATAGCCTTATGTACAATACATATTTATGGTTTCATTACCAACGTTTATTATATACATCACTATTATTTAAAATATCTTTTATGTTTTCTTTTTAATTATTACAAGAGGTAAATGTATAGGTAGAAGATATAATAGATAATATCATAATGTCTAATTAATTAGGTTTTAATTAGCCACAATATCTTCAATCTAATTTAATAAGATAGTTTGAAATAAAAGTATCTATGGGCGATATTAAAAATAAAAGTTTATATTTCTCCATATTTAAATTTATTTTACTATTTTTAAAAATATTTACGATTTATTTATTTATTTATTATTATTAGTGCTACCATTAATTTGTGTAGGACTAGTCCGTAACATTTGTGTTTTGTTTTCATTTAATTAGTTATGATATTTTTTGATGATAAGAACATTTTCTTTGTTGAGAGTGTGATTAATTTTTTCAACTATTATTTAAAACTAAACCAATAATTTGTTTTTAGAAATGAAATATGAAATGTTATATATTGATTGCTACATAATTTCACTTTGCCACTATTAAAAAAAATGAATTAATTTTATTACATCAGTTTTCTATACTAAATTCTATAATTTTTTTAAAAAAGAGTAGATCATATAGGTCTTCTTAAACACATGACAATTGATGGGATTTTTTTAACAATTATTTCATAAATCACTACCAAATAGCTTTCATTCAAGGATATATTTTCCTATTAGTAGTTCTTGTCCTATTATTATTTGTATGGACTTTTGAATATGCTATGGATGGATAGATCGATTAGACACTCAACAGTTAGTGAAGGTGTTCTAAAGTGCAATTTTTATATATCAAATTGAAATGTGTTATGAAATGTAAAAAAAATTCGAGAGATATAATTGTAAAACAAACACATCTAAAAAAGCTTACAACAACTAAAATAAATAAAAATTAAAAAGAGAGAAAGGAAAAAAAAAGGTTTACCTTTAAACTATAGGATTAGAAACGTGCGATCAAACACGTACATTTTCTTAGTTGAATGCTATCCAATTTGTTTGTAAACTTGGAACGTAGAAAAATGAATTTTTATAGCCCTCCAAAACTTAACTAATTGGTGCTATTTGAGGATTTATATAGGTTTATTAATTATATTAATCGATTATAAATATTTCTTTTTCAATTAGCATAATTTTAAAGAGCACAAGATAAACACGAAAATGAATTATTGATTATTTTATTTTAGAAATTGGATGAACTTTCAATTATCGTGACCTATGAGTGGTTCATAAGTTACAATTAACCTAATAAATTCATAAAGTATTTATAAAATAATCTTCTTTATTTTTCAATTACCATATAAGTAGAAAAGTGAAAAGACAAAATTGTCACCAATGCAATAATAGAAAATAATATAAAGACAAAAATGTCATAAAAAATTTCTCCTCGTCCAATCTTTTATATATACTATAGATTAGTTGCATAAATGACATTTAAGCAAAAAAAAAAAAAAAAAAAAAATATATATATATATATATATATATATATATATATATATATATATATGACACAGAGAATAAAATAACATGTGTAGTGAAAAAAATAGTAAAAGCCTACCCATAGCACAAAGATTGATAATTGTTATTAGTTGTTATCAATGAATACTACTTAATAGCTGCTATTAGTGATAACTTTCAATTTGAAAAATGTGTAATAAATTGTTATGGTTGATAGCTACTCTCAACGAATATCACTAAATGCTGCTATCAATGATAGAACTAAATTACTTTTAGTGATGGAAGCACGTGTACTTGATAAGCTTGAAATTTTTAAAAAATTACAAATTGATCGATCAGTAATTACAAATACTTTAAAGTTTTGTTGTTTTCATATTATTTTTCTTATCGTGTTATTTGTTATAATTTTCATTTTCAAATATTTTGATTGGTGGTCAATGCTTTTGTATTTTAAATTATTGTTAACAATAAGTGGGATAAGGGATTTACTTTTTTTTACCACAAAACTATCATATGTAATGTTGGTTGAGCCATGTAAATCAAACTTTATTTTTTTTTTGACAAATTGCAAACTTTTAATTTGATCGATTCAAACTTTAAATTTGAATAATAGTATAAATTTATACCTTTGTTTAAATCTCAATAGGGTTAAATTTGTTAAAGAATAACAAGTCTAAGATTTTAATGGGTAAAAATAGAAAACATAAGGTTGAAATTGATAGAACTAAAAGTTGTATAAGATTGAAATTGTCACAATTGGTGTTTAAATTATGAAGAAATTGAAAGTCTAAGATTAAAATTGATATCCAGTATATCATATTTTCGGATTTAAATTGACGAAAGTAATAGTTAAAGGTTAAAATGGATACAAAATTGATTTTTTATTTAAAAAAAAAAAAACAAAACTTCTAAGAAAGATTGATTTCTTTTTGGATTTTCGGAGAAACAAAAATAAAATGAAAGTTAGAATTTCGATGCACTTTTGCTTGAACCAAACGAAAAGGACAATTTTTAGCTTTTAATTTTGTCTTTAAATGTCTCTTAATTATTTGACGGTTCAATTTCAAACTAATCTTAATTAAAAAATTGCTTTCGCTGATTTTGATGAACAAATACAATAAATTTCTTTGAGGGGAAAAGTGATTAACCCACTAGTTATGTTATTCTTTATTTTGTTTTCTATATATGACTTCCACAAATAATAACTTAAACTTCTAACCTCCAATATATATCTATTTCAACTAATTAAACTTAGTTTGATTGAGTGTTTATACCCTCTTTTATCTTCTTCCAAAATTTAAAGGAAGAAGGCGTATATTAAAAAATAATATAACAAAACGTCAAAATCTTTACACATATATAACAATTTCAAAAACGAAAAAAACTCATTCATCCACAATAAAAAATATAAAAAATGTCCCGCAGTTAATTTTCATCTAGCGCGCCTAATATATTTTTTGTAAATGATTGTTTAGATTTTACTATTCTTTTCTATATGATCGTTTATAATTTTTTAAAAAAATTATTTGGTAATGATCGTTTAGCTTTGACATAATTAGATTTGATCGTTTAAATATGGTCAGCAAAATCTCAACTATTTTTTTTTGAAGATTAGTTGATAACGATTATTTAGATTTGAAAAACAACCTTTTATATTTTTATTTTTGGTAACATTTGGCAATCCAATATTCAACTTTTATTTTCACATGTTTTATATTTGACATACGATCTTAAACAACAAACAACAAGTTGATGAAAAAAATTGCAAAAGGAGAGAAAAAGATGATGTAAAGAAAAAGAAAATTGGAGAAGAAAAAATATAGAAAGGTAGGACAAACAAAAATATTTTTAACAATTATAAAAAAAGAAAAGAATGATGAAAAGAAAAAAAATTGGAGAAGCAGAGAAAATGACGATGAAAAGAAAAAAATCGTGGTAGAGAAAAGAAGGGCAAACCTGGATTTTTATTTTTTGAAAAAAATGGTGAATTTGATGGATTTTTTCATCTTGTTGCCCAAGCTATAAATTTTGTTGCTGATTTATTATATTTATGAAGTTTTCTAAAAAAAAAAACTTCATACAAAATTTATGTGATTAATTGATTATAGTTTGAATTTTGATTTGAAAAATAAACCCACTAAAGTACATTTACCTCAATATATGTAGCCAAAACAAATATATATTAAGTTTTAGTTCAACAATAATTAATATAACATAGAAGAGTTGAAATTGATATAGATCAAGAAATTTATAATTTGAATCGACGGGTGTGTGTATATATATTTTAGTAAAACACAAAGAGTAATGAAATTGATATGTTAAGGAGGAAAAAAAGGGGTTAAATAAAGGTATTTAAAGAAAGGGAAGGTTGAAGGAAAAGCACTATATATGCAATAATGTAAATTCATCGGTTAGTGTATAATTAAATGAATTAATCCTCCCATGTGCTTTTCAACCTTTAACTTAATACAAACTATATATTATTATTATTATTATTATTATTATTATTATTATTTAGTAACATCCCTTTTCCCAATCCTTCGTTCCTTTTGCCCTTTACTCCCTTTAATTACTTATTTCCTTTATTTCTTCTAACCTAAACTTGAGGGTTTCTTTCTTCTTTCATTTATGAAATATTAGGGTTTTGTTTCTTTTGAACAAAAATTTATATAATAGTATATATTTGAGTCCTAATGATTTTAATTAAACTTATTTTTTTTTGTCAAATGTTAGTTGGGTATCATTGTCATATATTTGTCAACTTGAATATAACATAATCGATTTGTAATAAGTACGAACTCATAGAATATCAACTTAATTCAGTGTAACCAAAGGGTGACTTTCCATCCATAATCTTACTGTTTTATAAGAGATTTGAGTCAAAGTTTGATTAAATAATACTCCTAGTTACTTTGATAATTTGTTTGCCTTTTTCAAATATTCAATCATTTCACTAAGCTTTAATTTGACCACAATTTTCATTCAACTTATAAAAATATTCCTATTTACTCCCAACTCCCCAACTCCCCAACTCCCCAACTTTCTCTTTTTCTTTTCCTTCATTTATTGTTTTGTAAAAGTATAGAAATTCTTTTGTTGTTTATAATGACTTTTAGACCAACACCACGTACTCCAAAAAGTTTCTAAAAGTATTGGAAAACAATATTATATATATGTGTATTAGTTGAATTTGTGTTAAAAGTATTGTTAAATGGAAACCCTAACAATCTCTTTTAAGAAAAATTAAAAACTAGTGGTGAATCAAAGCAGATTTAAAAGCCTCCCAAATGTAAATATTACTAAGGATGAAATGATATATTTATATTTATTGAACTTTAGAATAAAAAATATTCTCAGCTGACAAATTAAAACATTTATTCTGAAAATTTTTGAAAGAAAAAAATAAATTGAATATGGACCTTCAATATGGTTATAAGTCAATTGTTCTGCTCATTATTATAACGAAGGGATGCAAATAATTTCAATATGGAACAGTTATTCAAAGCCTAACTTTGCTTGCTTTTGTAGTAATAGACATGCATTATCCCTTGTAAAGTCGAAATTTCAATCTCTCGTTTCCTACGGTTGTTGGACACTAAAGAAACATGATCCTACAAGTTGTAGGCTATTTCTATATCATAATACGTATACCAAACTTTTTTAAAGATAAAAAAAGTCCACGCTCTTTTTTCACATTTTCAAAACTCATCTCCACATATTTCGTTAGAATAGTTATTCATAAACGAAAACGTACACATCGACATGTAGTGATTCAAAAGTTAACCTAAAAAAACATATTCACAACCCAACAAATTTATGATAAACTAGAACACACTATGAATACATGTATATGTATTATAGGTGGAGTTTTTGTTTTGGGTTTCTAGGGTTTTAGATTCCAATAATGGAAGATCACATGTATTTGCACAAGCTTTGCTATGGGTAATGATAGGACACAAGGGAAAAACACATTGCATGTGGGTTATTACATGAATTTAGAAACCAAGGACCCTCTTTTGAAAAAAGCATTTTTGGCATATGTTATCAATTTATCAACACCACACCTAACTTTGCTCAAAACCCCTTCAATTTCTTCATAATGATAGAGAGACAAATTGTTTGAGAGGTTGTTTTTGGGAGTTAGAGTTTAATTAATAACATGTGTTTTTGTTTTGTTTTTTAACATACAAAAAACTAATTATGAGAAAATATGTGTGTGAATAATTGGGAGTACCTATTTAGGAGTTGAGTTTTTAATGGAAAAACTATGGAAAAGTTTAATTTATTGAGATATATCTCTTTTTTAGAATTTTTTTTGTTGGATATTTTTGGTTCTTACAATCATTCAATTTCTATCAAAAGAGTTTGGTGAAGAATTTAAATACACTAACTGACTTTTAGTAATTAACTCATTTATATTTTTAAAAAAATTTACACTTGAAAATACAACTAAACTCCTAAATTATAAGGTGAATAGCTCTACGTAGAAATTATCGTCGAAAAGTACTTTATCAAACTATGTTTCAAACAATTCTATCTATAGTTATCAAGTTCTCTCGCAAAGGTCCAATTGTCAAGAATAATTGAGAATAAAAATCTTGTAACAAAATGCCAAGCGAGTAATAATCTTTTGTACAAATTCACTAATTTGTTCTCTTTCTCCACGAAATTATATTACAAGAATTACCTAATATTCACACTAATATATAACATTTGTATCTCTACGTGTTAAAACATCGATTACTCCAAATTTTAAGTTTAAATCTCTTGTAAAGTTATTTTGTCGATCTCTAATTATTATTGATATGTGGCTTTTAGACAAATGATAAAGGATTATTACTAAAACGAACAGGTCAATTATTATAAAATTTTAGTTTTATCCCCTCATTTTGAACATTTGAAGTACTAATATATATCGAATCAACTTAAAATAATGATGAGTTTGAGTGGTTTGAAACTATTTTAATCACGAAAGTGAACCATAGATTTACATAGGGAGAGAATCTAGTGAAATTAAATTTATATACTTTTTTGACCGTCAAAAAGGAAAAACTTTTTGGGTGAGATATATATTATGTGTGACATGGCATGTGGGTGACATTAGCTCTAGCTCAAACCCTCAAATAATTCTTTTAAGGATCATTTCAATGCTGACTCTTTCAATCATGAGGGTCAGAAAAAGAAAAAAAAGAAAAGAAAGAGAACACAGAAGAAAGAGATGATGTTACATTACACTACATTACACACACACACACATATATATTAATATCACAGATTGGTGATTTTTTAACCTAGAAAAAGGTATGAACTTTGAATGAAAATGATTCAATTGGAGAGGAAAATGAAAGAAGAAGAATATTTATAATAAGATGATGATGATGATAATAATAATGCACTGTCAAAATTGTTTGGAAGCTTAGAAATATTTTGTCATGAAGTAGTTGAAAGGGAAGAGAAGGGAAGTGGCACGTGATTAGCATGTGACCCTCCCCATTATTATGGATTTTTATATATGAAATATTTTGTCAGTGTTAAATCCTTTTCTATATAGCTAAGTTTATGGGCAAACCCTTCAATTTTTTTTTCATTCATCATCATCATCATCATCATCCTTATCTCAATATAATATAATCTATAGTTTTTATTTTTGTACTCTTTATATATGAATATAAGTTTTTATTATATATATGGTATTTATTTGCGATATATATATATAGAAGTGATGATAGCCAAAATTCCCAAAGTTGACTGGCAGATGGATAAGACATATACTTCCATTATTCTGTTTTGGAGTTTTTCTTCATTTTCTTGCCAAATTCCATCCTCTATTATATCCTCTTTGGGTGTTACAAAAATCTACAACTTTGTTGGAGTTTGAGAATTGATTTATCCAAAAATTTCTTTTCCCATTTCTTCAAAAATATATACAAATTTAGGGTTAAGTTATAAGTTTTGGTTACATATTATAATCAAATTTATCCATATTCTTAAACTTTAATCTTTAATTTTGAGTTGAATATTTAATTATTTAAATTGAATTGAAGCAAATTGGTTTAGGAGGTTGGACGTGTGATATATAATTGAAGGAAATAACATTATTGAAGCTTAAACTCAAAATATTCTAAGATGAAAACAACCGTAACCAAAGTAGTCTTGAATGAAGGTGTTAATTTTTATTTTACTTGTTTCCTTCAAATAACATAAAGTCTTAATTTTTCTCTCCTTTTACCCTTAGTCTAAAATTCAATATTCCCTCCTTATTAGTACTAAATTTGAGTACATCACCTTACACTTTTCTTCTATGACACAAGTTAAGGAATTAATTCTAAAAGAAGAATATGCATGTATTTTATCTTTCCACGAGGAACAATTATTTTATCTCTTCTATGGTTTGAATTTATATGTTATCTAACTATTTCGTTCCCATGTATTTTTTGTGAGCCAACTGTGTACAAACTAATTATATTAACGTCGTTATAAGACTCTTGTTTTATCAGAGGTTGGCACGATAATATTAAAAAGATTGTGAGATTAACTAGCTTACATGGTCCATGTTACCGGCGGATTTAGTATAGGTCTAGGGGGGCCGAGCCCCCACAACTTTATTGTTTTTATATAATATGTATAAACAAAATCAATTAATACTCAATATTTGTAGATAGTTTAATGGTAATTATGCTTGTTAGCCCCATTCCAACCAAAGTTAAAGTCTTACTTACGTAGTTTTTTTTCTTCAGATTTTTAATTTTTTTCCTAAGTTACAACTCGAAGCCCCCTGTCAATAAATTCTCTGGATCCGCCACTGATCTATGTTGTTTCCTTTTGATTGATGTGTCCGTTACACGAATGAAATAGTATGTGTCATAGTGTTGTATGATGATTGGATTGGTTTTTTTGTTTTTAATTCTTCTTTTAGGTTTGAAGAAGTGGTGAGAATCGGTTGCAGCTAATAAATTGGTTTTTGAAAAGAGAAAAAAGAAAGAAAAAACTCAGAAAAGTAGAAAAAAGAAATAATAATTGAAAATGGGTAGAAAAATGATTGGTGATATAGGGAAGCTCCGCAAAGCAATTGCATGTGAGTGACATGAAAGATGCTGCAGCTTAAGAATGTTTTCCATGTTAGGATTCCCATATTATTATTGTAACACTACAGATTTACCTCCAAACTATATTCACTACTACTGCTATTATTATTATTATTATTATTATTAAAAACGCACCATATTACATGTTTCATCCAACATAGTTTAAATCGCTACCATAATATTGTATCGAACTCATTGATCTTTAAGATGATAATTTCATTCGATACATTCTTATATGAAGATGGTTAAAATTATTTTCTTTTAGTCGAGTTGATGTGAGTGTGTAGAGACAGAAAGGAGTAAATAGGTTTTGTGAAATGAAATATAAAAAAAAGAGATATATATGTTGATATGATAATGGGTTGGGAGAGGACATTTCGTAGTCTGCTCAACGAAAGTGGGTACCTTGGATTCCTTTTTCGTAGAGAGAGAGAGATGGGATTAATTCTCACATCTAAGAGAAATTGTTGTATTCAACGAGCTAAATTGATATATAAAAAAAAGAAAAACTAAGTTTAATAGAAAACAATACTAACGTAATTTGAAATCCATCTTTTTCTCATATAATCTATTTTTCAGTTTTATAACAATGTTTGTGTTTTTTTGTGTACCACCTACTACCTTCCTTCGTTTTTCCCTATCTTAGACAAATAAAATAAATAAGAAAGGCATTTTTATGGGTCAGAATTGAGATCTATTGATTACATTCAACCTCTAATTACAGTAATTTTTTTAATATCTAAAAGAAATGTCAGAAAATCAGTGATGGAAAATAGTTAAAAACTCATATAAAAAAATAAAATTTACAAACCCCCACAATCTCTCTCTAATTATTGTAATTATTGAGAAAACTGAGGTGCAAAGGCACGTGATGCCCACTTGGTGAGAGAAGCTATGCTATTCGTGACTTTTCTTTTCCTTCTTTCTTCTTTCTTCTTTTTTAAATCATAATAACACTAATTTACACTTTTTTTTTTCTTTTCAGTTTCAAAATCCAATAATACGTTTTTTTTTTATAAAAAAAATACTTTTGTTCTCTCCAATTCATAGTTTTTAAATTTATAAAAATGTTAGTTTTTATTAGGAATAATCTCCTTTAGTAAACATTTATTTTCTTAAATATCTTGTTGTTCTATGTTTTGACTTTTTAAAACAATAAGTTTACAAACATTATTTATTTTTGAAAAAGCAAGCGAACTTTTTTTTAAAAATTTCAAAATTTTATTTTTGCTTTTGATAAGAACTAAAACGTTTTTTTTAATAGAAAAACAAAAATCAGTGGGAGTTTGAACTTTTATTTTTGATTCAAAACAAAGCTCTTTTTTATATGTATTTTTTCTGTTCTTTAGTTTCTTTTTTTTATTAAGGTTTCGAAAAAAAGTCCAAATTTTAAAACTAATGAAAAAAAGAAAATATACATCTAATTAACTAAAATCCAAAAAATTTCAAAAGCAAATACAAAATTGAAAAAAAAAGTAAATTAAAAATTAAACTAATTTGGTTATTAATAATATTAATTTAGAAAAGGAATTTAGTGTAATATTGGGAATGGAACCACCGACCAATGTATTGAAATGCTGAAAGGACAAATCTTATTTACTTATTTTGTTATATATATATATATATTAAAGTTAAAAACTTTGGTTTAATTTAATGTATATTTATTTATGTTAATTAATGCATTATTATGTGGGTTTCTTTTTTCTTTCACAAAAATCTTTGACCATTTTCACATTTTGGTTTGGTTTCTCCTTCTTCCCTTTTTTCTTTCATTAACTTTATTCACCCTTTTCATTTTACTTACTTATTATTTCATCCTAATTATTATCTATAAATAACCATCTACCATTCTATTATATACATGATTATGATTATTATTAATCCATCTCTAAAAACCTTTCAACTTTTACATTTATATACTATATATTCTTATTGGTTTCGTAAACGTATGTTTCACAATCTCTCGTTTCTTTCTAGTAATATTATGTCAATTTTTTAATAATTTTTTTCTTTTATATTGGTAGGTGTTTGGACTAATTTGTACGCACTTTTACTCATCTTATGAGACAATGTGTAGATATTTGGGTGTCAAAAGAACTTACACGATGTTCAATCCTAGTTAAGACGACCACTAAATTTTTAATCATTTAAAAATATATTACGATGGTTTGTTGTAAATAAATAGTGGGAAATACAATTTTGAAAAATTATGTGGAAAGTAATTTACGCTTTTGTTGGTTGTTGATTTAGCAACTTTCAAGGTCAAAATAAATCAACTCACATGTACCATATGAAAGGCTCCATGTTAATTGTGAACCTATGCTATCCAATTTTAATTCGAGATGTTGGAGTCGATTTGAGTTTTGGGCCAAAACAAAGTACGTTAAAACTTTAGGTACAATTCCAAGACTATAATAATCATATTTTGCTATATTAAATACTATTGCGTCATCATCTGTAGATACTACCGAAATGATCTTTATTATGTTGAGTCCTTGCCTCTTGTTACCTTTGAGAAAAAAAAGCAAGAGCAAGTAAGGAGGTAAGAAAATAACGAATGTAAAGCTAAAATAACCCATCAAATCATTGAAAGACATGTCTCCAAATCTATATGAATAGATGTTAATGGAAAAAAATGAATGACCGTGAATTAATTATATTTAATTATCAATAGACACACAAAGAAGACGAGAAGTTTTGCAAATTAGAACTTAGAAGAAATTCATGTATTATTATGATGAAAATTATATACACAATAAAAGGATGGGACTAAAAGAGATATAATTTTAATTGAATTTAATTTGACTCAATTGTCAACAACAACAATATATAATAAAGAAGATATTCCCTTTCTTGCAAAAGACACCTTGCAAAGCACTAAGTTAATACAAATCCCCAAGTTGAAAAAGAAGAGAAAAAGAAAACATAACTTGGCTTCATAGCCAAGAAACCTTAGCTTCCATAAATAACAATCAAATGATTATATAGTCCACAAAAATAATCTCAATTCTTATCCAATTATATTGACATAATTAAATTATCCATAAGTAGATAAATTGATCACATATAACACCATTGCTATTTATAATCAAGGATAATGGTGAGGAGATTAGATGATAAATAATTAATATCCTTGATCTTAATCAAGATTTTTGTTACCATAATATAATTATAAGACCGATGTTTGATACTAAAAAAAGAAAGTTTTAATTAATATAATTTCCAAAGTGGACATTGCTTGTAAGGTAGTCATGATGCCTTATTTGTAGCTAACATTGATATGATTGAACCTCAAAGGGAGCTGTTTTCAATCATCAATTAAAATCATAAAATATGTACATCATTAATCATATATACCAAAACAAATGAAGAGAAGAAAAATTTATGCCATTACTTTATTAATTAGGAGCATATATTGTTACACAAAGTTTGCACCAATTCTTTTTGTTTTTATTATACTATTCAATATCAATAGGCATATCTCATGTGATTTCTTTGGTTGGCATTACAATTTTACATCAATAATGCCATAATATCCAAGTTCTTTAGATTAATTATCTCTTGGGTTTTCTTTTTCCTTTCATTTTTTTTAATGATTTTATGGAAAAGAATGAAATAGAAATCAAACCAAATGGCAATGGAAGAATATTTGTCACATTTATTTTACGCCCTTGCATCGTCTACCAACGATAGTTTTTAATGACAATGAATATTTATTGATAGTGATAAACGGTAGCCTTTCATAAAATGTTAACATAAACTATAAAATGTTAAAAGAAAAATATACATTTGATTGCCCAAAAAATATTTGTAATTAGAGAAAGTAGGGAACAAAAAAATTAAAAACTTGTAGAGAATGAGTTAAAAGTAGCCTTTTTCTTGAAGGGAAAAAAGGATTGAAAATGAAGTTTTATGTTGTAGATTAGATATTGGTAGGTAGGGTGTTCCTAACTCTTTTTACCCAATTTTAAATGGCTCCAATTCACTTCCTTTTGAACGTTTATTGCTTTTTATTTTTCCTTAAATGCCAATACCAAATACTTGGGCCATTAAACACACATAATCAATCTTAGCAAAAAAAAAAAAAAAAAAAAAAAAATCCCAAATTGACATATTAGTTTTCTTGTTAATGGACTTCTGACGTTGTATATGGAAGAAAATAGTTCATCTATTTATTTTTTAGATGTTTAACAATTTTAAAAATTGAATGTGTTCCAGAAAAATACTAATTACTAACCCTACTTAGATCTTACAATATGATGTAATTGGGATTTAGGAATAACTTGATTTAATCCTAGATTAATTACATTTTTTCTATTTTAGAAATGAGTTTCTTTTTGGGTATCTTTTAGGATTCTCTCTTGCATTTAATTCGTCTTAAATAGAGAATCCCATGTAATAATAAATACTTGAGTGAATTTTTGGATAGAATTCTCATTTGATCTCTTCAGGCTAGATGGATGTAGAATCAGACTAGCCGCATGGACCAATGTTGACTATCGCAGTGGAAGAAGAACGTGGGACTCTTAACGACATTGATCGCTAGAGAGAGTTTCGTGAGTTAAGAAAACGTTTGAAGTTCCGATAAAGAAAGAAGAAAGCAATTTTGAAGGATATTGGACTAACACTACTGCTGGTTTATGATCGATTCAGCTTTGTGTTTTTTCAAGGAAGAGGATAGATATGTTGATTTCCAGATTCTTTGACACCAATTTTCAACATCTTTAATTTGATTTGGGAGCTTTGGCATATTCAACCCTTTCATTAATTCCCTTTTCCCTATTCCCTATTTTAGACTAATTAATTTCTTTCCTTTCACTTACCATTTTTAGGATTCTTTTCCTGTATTTAATTTTCATAAATAATAAAGACTTAGATTGGATTTGGGAAGACAATTCTCCTTTCTTCTCTTTAGGCTGCATTTAAGATTTAACAGTTAAATAAAGTTCTACCTAAATTAGAATCATTCACAATATTTTGGAGATTTAATTGAGACTATACTATAAACACTAACAACTTGTTTACATGTGTTATTTGCACACATCTTGTTCTATGAATATGAATATTAAATATCTAAAATTTAAATGTCTAGAATAATTTATATATGTGATTGAATGTGGAGTAAAACTAATGTTTAGAAGTTAAATATCAATGTAACCAATTCCATAATTGTATCAATTTAAAATCTCTATTACAGATATTGATTTGTTCTTCAATGTTTAGTGTTAAGATGGGCTGTGCAAGCACTTTCTTTTCGGTACAATAAAACACGAATCTGAACTTCCATCGTATTTAAGACTTATCTAAGTTAGTTGCTATAGGTAAAGTGTAGTATTTATGTTTCCTTTTCTTATACGATCTTTAAAATTTGCCTGTTTTTTTATTTTTCTTTTCTTTTTTTTTGTAAAAAATAAAAAGGAATGTGACTTCTCACACCAATTCTAAAAAGACAAAAACTACTTTCTAAAAACCATTTTTTCGGTTTACAAAACCCTATTGAAAATAGTGTTTATAAACACCTATTTTTCAAAAGTCAACAACCACAAACAAAAAACAATTAGTTAATAGTTGATTGAAAATGCTACATTTAGTCCTTTATAATTTCTACATTAGGGTCACTAACTAACGACACAATGATTTCAATGATCCATTTGAACCACTTTTCATACCTTAGGATTCAAACTATTGAATATTTAGACTTAAGAATTAAATACAATTCTTCTTACTCCAATTTAATAAGCTAACCTAAAGAAAAGGCAGGTAGGGGCATAAATTCAATATAGAAAGAGCAAATCATTGGGCTCATCATTATAAAAACCTTTTATTTCCACTTGGTACCTTGAGTTGCAATCTCCATTCAACTATGGCATTAATGATTTCCAAATTCATTAAGATATTAGTTGCCTTAGGTCAAACATAGCTTTCTAAATTTTATAATAACTAGCAAATAGTAATAATAATCGGAAGATTACCCTTTTGTCTGCCCTACTTGTATACTACTTGGTGTGGGATGAATAGCCTTGTTCATATGCCACAGGCACAACTCATCACCTGAGATTACCTGAACCTCCAACCTTCGGTTAATTCTCCAAGTAAAGTCCACACAGTCATACAGAACCCGTAGAACAAATCCCGTTCAAGTAAGATCGTAACCATAAAGTTCAATCTACTCCACTGAAATTTTGTTATAATGAGTTTCAGAAAGGTGAGCAAAGTGAATGAGAGAATGAAATGATGCCTTGAGGATATATTAAACTCAGAAGCATGTAAGCCAGCTAGCCACAATAAAGAAAGGAAAAGGGTAGTGGAAGGTGCTCAATACAACTCTGCTGAAGTAAATAAGCCTTAGATCCCAAAGAATGAGAGAAGTAGGGGAATGACATTATAATTTGATCACAAAAAACTAATAAACTGTTCGTTTCCTATTGCTCTATAACTCTATTTCCAAAGCCACCCCGCTGGAATCAGGAAGAATATATAATCAAATCATATAGAGATCTTTTCGAAAAATACATAGTAGAAGATTAAAGGGGGTGAAACTGACGTTATATGCTTGGGACTACACAGAACCTCCCCTGGTGGATGCTGCTCGACTCTCTTGAGAAATGGGGATTCTCATGAATCATCATCAGAGGGTAAAGTTGGGCTCTTTGTACAGCTTTCTTTATTGTGAAGTTCCAACAATTTCTTTTCTGGATTACAAAGTCCTGAAGAAGAACAATGATTTTACAGGATCATCAACTTCTACTTTACCAACGCAAACAGAAAATTTATACCATCTAACAATTCTCATCCAATGGTGTATTGATTAATATTGCATTGCAAATAAGCGTATGGTAAATCACAGAATAAAATGCATTTAGTATCAGGCATCAAAGCCACCTCTCTGAAGTTTATGATCGTTAATATGTACTTGAAGAATAAAAAAGAATAGAGTTAATATTTTGATTAAGGAAGTTCAAGAGTTTTCAATTTGAAAAGATCTATCATCTCTAATATAAGTCAACTCACAATGGTTAGCACAAGTTGCCGGATAATTACAGAATTGTCCCAAAAAAAATGTCAATGTATGCATTTGGTCGGCATGTTTGGAGGTCTCAACCCAGCAGAGAAGCTGCAAATTTCTTAGCTGGATAGAAAAATGTGTTCCATGTTTTTTTTTAAGAGCATTTGTGGATAAACCATGAAAAATAATGTGGGAAAAAATGTAAGGAGTCGGGCTTGAATCTGAGTTTAGAGGGGACTGGAGGACAATTTTACCACTAGGCTAGTTGTTGTTTTTGGTATTATTTCAGTTATATATATAAAAAGCATATATCCGCTGGTGTTGGCAAGGAATAAGATTCTTTTACGGGTTGACAGAGGAACAGAAGGTGCTGCTAGTTTGTAAAGGGAGTGGGATGACTTTTCTTTTGCTGGTTTGAATTATAGTCAGAGAGGTTTTTTCTAAATAACTTTATATGGATAGAGTGTATCTTATAATGGGAGTTTGAGTTTGAATTTATCTTGTGTTATGCTGCGGGAGACAAAACTGTTTTTCTTCATAACTTACGTAGCTTTTCATTCTATCAGTGAGCTGTTCTGTTTCAGATGTTTATTATTATTAATGGACAAGAACAAATTTTTCTTAATTTAAAAAAATATGTTTGAGTACAACAAACACCAACCTGAACACTTGGGAATATCCCATACTGCAATAGATGTTGGCGTACAGTCTGGTGCACAAAGTGCTTTTTCATTCTCATGATTAACATTCATAGCGAGCATCCAAGCGCCTATTGTTACATCCTCATTGCTGAACATCCGGAAACTACAATTTCATCAAATTTTGACACATTATAAACAACAGAAAGATTTCAAAAGAAAACAAGAAACCAAAATATCAATTTGCTCTCTTTTCAATATCATGACTTCCTTTCTCAGTGACAACAACATAAGCGAGAATTTCCATGGGCAGAGATATTTAGAGATCCTAAATTACGAATGCCTGTTGTACGTAGCAAAAATTGCAAACCAACAGAAAAACAAAAAAAGAGATCAAGGCAAGAAGATCAATTTCAACAGCAGTATAGTTGATAAAACTTAGAAAGCAATCAACTCAAAGATCTCCACGACACAAATACTACTGACTAGTGAACTTCATAGTCAGAATATTATATGTCGAAGATGGGTAAAAAGAACAAAATGAAAAATTTTCAATTGAAAATGGGTAACCCTAACACTTAAAGGTCCACAAAAGATTAAAAGCTTTAAAGAAACAAACTTACCTATTATTTTTAAGAGCAACCAAGCTTGCAACAACATCAGCCGAAAGGATATATATTGGACCATAGGCATGAAAGAAATACTCATTTCCAAGCAAATGGGACAGTGGCTCATACCTAAAAAAAATTAATCAATATGGTCATGTTACTGATCAAATAAAAGGGAAGTAATTAATAAAAATCATCAAAACTCAAACTGAATCTGGAATCTGTAGGATGACAGCTGATACAATATGGTACTGTTGCATTGTTGTAACCTATATTAATTTTGGTACATATGCGCTATATATCTCTTGGATAATGAACATAAACATAATATGGTACTGTTCCCAACTTACCACAACATTAGCATAACACATCAATAAATTTTAAAACTACTAATTTACTTGTAAACTTTTAAATCTATAGCAATTCTGATCTACTGTTCTCAAATGGTAGTTATGATCAATCGGAATATCATTTCCCTCTAATTTCAGTACTTTGTAATCATAGTTTGCAGAATAAGATCCTCTTAATCAAACGGCTAAGGCCCTTCCTTCCAGCTGAACAAGATAAAATGTGGTATGGCATGGTTGTTAGTATATATGCTCAGATATATATATTATATACATATATTTTAATAAGCTCAGATAAAGATATATAGAACACAAATAAAATGGTAAGGTTACACGGCAAAGTAGAAAAGAAAGAGAATCAAACCATTTCAACTTTGAATCTGTGAAAACTGGGCCTTTCTTCATGCAGCCAATATAAGTTTGAGAGTGTGATCGTTCTTTAGCAAGTAGAAGTGAAAGGCGATCTAGCAAGATGGAACCAACTGTATCAAATCCCAAAAAATAACATGGAGATTATCTGCAAATAATGAATCCATTTCAGAGAACATAGTCACCTGGCCTTAAATATATATCATCATCAGCTTTGACGTAAAATTCAGAATCATATAGTGCATATGCAGCTTTAAAGAACGCTAGCCTGTAATTTAAGAGTAAAATATCAGTCATTTCAAAACAAATGGAATCAAGTTCTCGTTTAATAAAATTTTGTTCATACTAACGTTTTATAAGGTAGCTTACTATACTCTTCTTCAATATCCAATAGCAAAAAATCGTCGTACTCTGCTACCTCCTTTTTGAGTTCCAACATTTTCGCCTTATCACTTGTCTTTCCAATTATAAACCTGAAGGCCAAGCCAGTGGATTCTTCCAAACTGGGAGCCACCACTGATGTCAGTGCATAAATTACTGTAAGCACAACTAATATGAACCTAATCAAATAACATATCATTCCCAGAAAGTTGCATCCTGCTAAGCCCATGAATATCCAGAGTTACAAAAAATAAAAAAAAGCAAACAAGATAGATTATCATCAATTAAGATGGCTTTTTTTTTTTGAAATAGTGTGTGATATGTATTAACTTCAGGGGTACGTAACCTAATGCCATTGCCCAAATCAAGGAAATGGAAATACAAGCACAAACATACATCCAATAAGACATGGCAGGATCCAGATCAGTAGAAGCCTATGAATACTAGTTCAAAAAGGCAACATTAGCGAAAAGTAATTAGAATCAGGAACAAGATAGAAATGAAGGTTACCGTTGAAGTCCTTCCCGATCAGAAGGCAACCATGTATTTCGCAAAGATCGCCGGCGACCAACAGATGAAAACCCAGTTTGGATCCCAACAAAGCCCATCACTTTATGGCGCTTCGCATCACTACCAGTAGTAAGAGCAGCAGAATCAGGCGCTCTGTCCCAAACGACTCTGACGGTCCTGGGTTGACGGTTGGAGCAATTGTTACGGAGATGAGGAGTGAAGAAAGAAGTGAAGACGAAGATGAAGCCAGAAATTCCGATGAGAAGACAAAAGGAGAGAAGGAAGAGGGAGGATCTGCTTGAGTAGAATGGAGAAGTGGGGGAATGGCGAGAGTGAAAAAGCTTGGGCGAGGAAGGCATGGCGGAAATCGAAGAAGCCTCCGCTCCGATTCAGTTGATGGCCGCTCTCCTCTTTTTACTTGCGGAAGCCAACATTTTCATATTTTCCTTTTCTTTCTTTTTATTTTCTTTTGGTTTGAGTAAAATATAAGTTTTGTATATCTCAAAAATAAGATAATTGAGGTCAAATTGACGAAATATTTACACTTTTCATTACATTTTTGTGTGTTTCCTTATTTTTCTAAGTGGTAGATAACTTGTTTTGATTCTCATTTCATTAATTGTCATCCTATAAATTGAATGAATCTTGGTTCAATTCAACTTCTAGGTTTCCCTTTTCTTTTTCAAATAATTAATTGTGGTTTTGGTTCAACAAGTAGCTAACTCCAATTAAATTGGTTTAATTTAGAAATTTTGTTTTAAACAAGTGGAAGATATCTATGAATAGACCAAAATATCTAAACACAATTGTAGTTTATGGTGGAATTTTGTTGAATTTACACAAATTTTGTTTTTTTTTTTCTTCTATATTTGAAATGGTTTTCTCATTCTAGGAGTTACTTTGTTTTTGTTTTAGATGACTTGTGAAAGTAAATAAATTATGCGTAAAAGTATTTCGAGGTTTAGATTTTGTTATGAATTTCTTTTTAATGTCAACTCTCTTCATAATACTTATAAATATATCAAAATTTTATAATTTATGGTTAATAGAAATATATCAATGTTTGTAAAACATTTAATAATGATGATTAATGTGAGTAACCAAACCTCTTTAACTCCGATTGCTGGTCAAAACTATTTATTAAATGACAATGATGGTTCTTAGAACGTTAAAGTAACTATGAATTTAGAGTGAATAAATGTTAGATCGTTTTGGTTCAAGTTGACAAGGAAGTAAATGGTATCGTAATTAATTATAGAATATAAAAGAAAATATTAACAATTGTAACTTCCTACAGGGAAAAAAGAAACATAAGATTATTTGTCTGCAAGGAAAACAGTTTTCTTTATATAGGATCAGATTTCATCTTTTTCTTTTTCATTCAACAATGGAGTCTGTTTCCAGTCTACACATACATACATACTTGAGACCCTACATTTAAAAAAAACCATCTTAACTTGAAACTTAGGTCATTCTCTAATTGAGGAAATTAATGTTCACTGGACAGCTTTGAAAAATGGTCCTGCAAACTCATTTCCCGGACTCCACCTCTTTAATTCTACTACCCCTCTCTCTCTAAACTTCCACTTTTGCCTTTGCATTACCTAAGTTAGAACAACAGGTTCTACAAATCTAGTCATAGTGGCTCCATGAACTCCTTCATCCCAGCTCTTTCCTTCCGAAAGCTGAATGTCGCGTTCTACGCCAACTTCTACTTTTAACAGCTTTTTTGCCTCCTGGGTGCAGGTTTCGGTTGTGGCACCAACTATGTCAGTGCAACAGTTTGACTCAACAGGCTTCTGTCCTGGAGAAATATCCAATCCATTTGATTCAACCAACTGCAACGTAGATGAATCGATTGGAGGAGCTGGATCTGCTTCATGATCGTCCTTAATCTTTTCACCATTGGGTTCTTGTAATTCTTGATATTTTGAACATTTCATTTCCATTCTAGGACATGGTTCACAGGAATCGCATTGCTGTTTCGCATCGGTGTCAAGTTGTACTCCGGAATGAATTCCTGAATTAGTTAATCCGTTCAAATGAAACAAGGCTATATCATCATTTCCTTCTATATTTCTAAATCAATAAAATTACTTTTAAGAGAAATACCGTTTAAAAGTCAAACATTATAGGGAACAAATGACACTTGCCTACTGTTGTCTCTGTAGTTTGGCCACTTACATACAGGGCCTTTTTTAGGAGTACTGTTCCGGGAAACACCATCAAATTGAACTTGTGAAGACTTTGTTTCTCCTCATTTTCCACAGTTACAAAGCCAAAACCTTCGGTCCATGTCTCCACTAAACTAGGAATTGCAGCTATCACAAGCTTTTTCACCTTAAAAGACATCAGCATCTGGAACACCCACAAAAATAACGATGCTAAGAGACTTCGACAGAAAAATCTACACCAGATGTACTAAAAAAACGTGTATATACAAAATCCAAAATTGAAGTGTTGCCACCAAAATGCAAACTGTCTCTTCGGTGTTATTTTTTTTTAACAATAAACAACTTCACATTGGTATAATGACAAGGAATAAATGTTAAAGCTTAAAGGGTTACAAACTCCAAAGGGAAAGGGAGTGAAAATGAAAATTCAAAATCACACTCTTAGTTCTTTTTATAGGATTCTCTCTCTTAGTTATTAAAACTGGGGTTAGACATCTAAACCGTAGAGTAGTTCTTTGGATCTTTTATATAGAATGATTAGTGAGTTATGTAACTCTCTCTTTCACTTCATTGCATTTTCCTTTCAGTAATAAACGTTGAACTTGCTTTATGTAGAAAATATGATGAATAAAAAGTAAAACTATTAACAAGTTTCACGGCAAGGCATGGAAAAATACCTCCTCTATTGCATTCAGTAGACGCCTACACATTCCCTGGCGCCGATATTTACTACAAGTTGCAATAAGGGGCATCTCAGCCAGTTCTGATCCATGTACCCTACAGCAAGAAAGTTTGAATAAACATGGAAAATGCCAACTCAAATAATTGTAATAGGTCATAAACAGTTGGAACCATCTAAAATATAATATATCTTAAAGGAAATATTCTTCAAATTCATCAGACCTAGAATCTTGACATCAGAACGTTTGGTAACATGGGACAAAAGTTGACAAAATGGTCCATATTTGCTTATAATTGTTGTAAATAATATGATCCGTTCAATCTGTTAGTCACATATTTCTATTTGGACAGGGAAACGTTTTAAACTCAATATGGACACGTCAATAGGCCAAGACAAACAAGTTTTAATTTAAAATGTCCTTTTGGTCCTTGTACTCTAAACTCCATTCTATTCTAGTCCCTGTCCCTCAAATGTCCAAAGCTAGTCACTTTACTTCCAATAAATCTTAAATTTAGTCTTTCAAAACTTAAGGAAGGGAGTTCTGAGGGACTATCTTTATTTGAAAAGAATCAACCATAAACAAAGAACATGGGCTTTCTTAAGGATTTATTGGAAGTACAAGAACATTGACATTTGAAAGTACATGAAGTGAAACCCAGAGGATGAAACATTAGCACAAGGAATAATTAAGGATACCTGATAGAAGCTACACATAGCAGCACATCATCTTTCTCAAGTATCACAGTGTAGAATCCATGAAAGTCCAGACGAGGAAAACTAGACCTGCACGTCACATCAGAGAACAGAAAGAATTTGATAAATGATTCTGTGAAAGATTTAAGAGAAAATAGATTTGAAGGAACAGGTAAGAATAGCTTTTTATGAGACAACGTATTATGGTGGAAATAGTGACCAAGCCAACAAAAAATGAGAATAGAAAGATGATGACAGTAAAAGATATTGGAGCTCAAACTTCAGTGCCTCTAGTTCAAGCTAATATGAAAAATTTCCAACTTTTCAAGAGGGTTCATGTTTTCAGAAAAGAAAACTCAATTGTATTAAAGCCCATCAAAACTACCCTCCCAAGTCGCAAAAAAAATAACCCTCATTCCAAACCACTTGATTACATTTAAATTTATAACATCAATGGTATTGTTTATTTCAGTAATTGTCAGCTTATTTATAAAAAAGGATGCAGTTGCCTGTTCAGCAACTTTCTTTTGTTGAGTGGACGGGGTCTGTCTTTCATTTAATTTTTATGCATTAATTTTAGTTATTTATTTATTTTATTTTCTTCTATGATGCAGAGTCTGCCTTGCAATTATCTTGGCATTCCTCTGGGAGGAAAATCTAAGGGTGGCACTTCATGGGGTGTTCCTGAATTGAATCAAGGCCAAAATGGCAAAATAAAGAAACGTTACAATTCCTAAAGGAGGCGACTCCCATCACGTCAATTAGTTCTACCTTACTATTTCTCTCTTGCTAAAGTCCCTACAAATTTCTTGATCCCAAGGATTGTATTGACTTCGTTTGGAATGGTGCTTTAGCTGTTAAAGGCGGCTGTTGTTTCCTCTAGTTTCAGGCGGTCATGGAATCAAATCATTGAAAGAAGGGAAAGATGTCCTCCTTGCATGCTTTGGAGGTTCATTCGCAGTCAAAAGGCTCTTTGGACACAGGTGACAGAAAGTAAATGATTTCTCACGGTGCTCCATTCAAAATGAAAGCCAAAACAATTCTAAAAAATATGAGAAAACCTGTTTTGGAAATTTTCGCTTGAATGAAATGCAGGATCTTTTAAGGCA
The DNA here is from genome assembly GCF_000004075.3 of Cucumis sativus. Classification (NCBI taxonomy): domain Eukaryota; kingdom Viridiplantae; phylum Streptophyta; class Magnoliopsida; order Cucurbitales; family Cucurbitaceae; genus Cucumis; species Cucumis sativus. The sequence continues at coordinate 23,500,585 of NC_026658.2, forward strand.
AATTTAGTTTTTCAAATTTTGGGGAATTTTTCAAACCTAATGCAGCTCTTTGGGTTCAAATTATTCTGAAATTACACACCCTCCTGGTTACTAAATATTGATGAGAAGAGATACTCTTGTGACCTCCTTTGGTTTATGTAGGTTGGAGGATGTATCATCTTCTATCATTGTGTTTTACATTTTGATTATAAAATTAAGTTTCCTATCAATGAAAGAAAAAACAAATTAGTTTCTTACCTCCACTGGGAGTAGGTACTCTTATGAATTCCTTCAGTTTTTGGGTCAAGAGGATGTATCATTTTCTCTCGTATTTCCATTTTGATTACAATAGGTACGTTACTGAAAAAGAAAAAGAAACAAATGAAGAAGGTACTTACTTCCAGCTGTACACCAGATGTGGTATCATATCAATTCCTGTTCTTGGATCTACCATGGACAAAAAGCATTCCTCCATAATGGTAAGAGCCACTACTAATCTGGAATTGCATTCTGCCATCATAGCTAACCGTGCCGTAGACAGAATTTTCTGGTCGTAATGAATGCATCTAAGAAGTGTCCATGAAAACCCATTTGCAAACTGATTAGTCAATCCAAGTTGTGATTGAAGAGCTGCATAAATCTGCACACAACAAATAGTCACAATAAGAACACTTTAAAGAAGACACAGTACACCTGCATTACATAGGTCACCAACATCAATCATATGATCTACAAGCTAACTAATGTCAAAATCAAAGACATGTCATCTATGACGAATACGGGCGATAGAAAATGTTTTTTATTTGATATATCATTGTTTTTTTTTCTTTTTTGAGATCTTTTTTAATTGACATCTGAAATTTTGAAGGCATCATGAATTCCATTTTTCACCAAATCCACAAATCTGTCATCCATAATAGAAATAATGGAGACAAGAACTGAGCAAAAATACCTTCTGACAACTACCGCTGCAAAACCAAATATGAGACTCTACTCCAGAATCGATGTCTCTTTGTTTCAGGCATTGTCCATGATCTGTTTCAACAACTATTTGTTAGAAGGATGACATACCTCATTTTCAGGGGTTCACTCATAAGAAGTTGAACTCAAATAGAAAGGGGGAAAAATCCTCCTCAAGATGACAACAATTGAAGTATACCAAATGAGAGAATTTTATTATTAATGTTTAAAAGTTGTGAATACAAAAAGACAAGTACTATTTATAATTGAAAAGCAAACTAATCTGAATCCTAATTAACCAAATAAACTAATTCTAATCCTAATAAGCTAAAGAAATCAATCCTCATCCTAATAAAATAAGGATTTGAACATAATACCCTATTCGGCTATTCCTACAACATCAACAACCGAATCACTGATTAGACAGCAAGTATACCATGTTGGCACAACAAGGAAATTAAATGGTTTTCCTTTTAGTTCCATCTGAAAAGGTTTTGCAAAATTCAACCGCTTGGTCCTTTTAGTACATATCTTTCTATTATTCTACTTATTCAATTTATTTCTTCAATACAATATAATATATATAGAGGAGAGGGAGGGGGGTAGAGGCAGTAAATAATTGAGAACAAAAAAGTGCTTATGCAGAAATTACTTATAAACTCCTATTTTGTCATGTATTTCATTGCGCCTGTATTAAAAAAACATACAATTGCACTGTTCTAGACAAGTAACCTTGAATCAAATTTGTATGATAAAAGGACTATAGGGACCCGTACGCAAACTAAATTAACTACAGAGTGGTAAATTCATGCAGCAATTTTATCCTTCTTGCAGTTCTTTTGAGATATGTGACTAACTATATATATGAGGATTTTAAATACAGAGCTCCAAAACAGAAAATTTGAAGGTGGAGATTTCAGACACTTTCACCTCAAAATATTTGGTTTCCTACCTTTATAATTGCACAAAAACTTAGAATACTTCTGTGGGCTAGATTTAGAATTACTATTAAAAAAAAAAGCAATCAAATCCTTTGTTTGGTCCTAAACTTCGGGAGGGGGGTTAATAATTAAGAAAAAGGTACAATTAGGATACCCGTGTGTGTATAGGATACCAAGTTATGGTTTTATAACCAGAAGCAATGAGAAGTTCTCGAAGCATTTGTTATTCACTTGTCTATTACTATGGAATTATTGATGCAGTTTTTTAAATATGTGGTTGGCCTCTAGTAATCCAAATTATGTCAAAGATTGTTCTTGCGCTCATTGTGCAGTCACCGTTCACAGAAAAACCAAAAACCTTTTGGCTCAATCCAATTAGAGATTTTCAGGGAAATCGGTTCATGAGAAACAGCATTGGTCACGGAATTTTTGGTTCCAAAAGTAGTCACTTATGTATATAGGATTTAAACTACGGTACTTGCAGTTCCTCTGCATTTTGTTTGCCTCCTCCTTGCAGAAGGAAATGTGTATGCTACCCTACAATAAACAAATGTCAGCTTTCAAAAATGAAGAATCCAGTCTTAGGGTACTTCTCATAGAATTTCTCAAATCAGCATGCAAGTTGTTCACTTTAAAAAATATAAAGGGAAGAATTTAATCAGATGCAATAAGCCCTTTTTTTATATAGCAAAAATAAAAATAACAATTCTAGGTAGGCATAGGAATTACACTTTTGTTCGCACTGAAAACATTTTAGCGCATCAGAAGAACTTGAAATCTCTTCAAAATTCACCAAATCACCACATATCCGGCAAGTACAGTTTAAGCAATACCAGTTGCCTTCAGGGAGTTCCTAAAGAATTTCAATAGTAATAGACATTTAGTTAATTGTAGAGAACTGGAAACTAAACTATAAAATAAAAAAAATAAAAAAAACACCCTGCAATTCTCCCAACAAAATCAACCAAGAAAAGATCTATAGTGAGATTCTTACACATGGAAGGAAATACGAAGCATGATTTATTGTTTTCTAGCTAATGCATACAAAGTTTAAATCCAAATAAATTGCTAAGAAAAATAGGCATACAGTTGAATGGCAATCAGCATATTCTTTTAACACCATGTCAAGTCAACATCAGCCTGCTCCCAAAAACGAATAAAGTATCAACTAAGTTAACAGCACTATTGGTCATGCTATATGACCATGTTTGCAATTTAAACCCAGTTAATAGAACCTTTGGTTCTTGTCCTCCATTCTTTATATCAATGAAATTGATTTTGAAGGTGAATATGACATTAATTAAACAGAAATTGAAGTTCTTTACCCTAATGATTCTTTAACTGATGCTTTTGAAAATTTATTCTTGGTTGATGTCCAAGATTATTTGGTTGAATATCATCAATCTTTATTCATCAGTTGCAAAGACCAGTTCAGTTACTCCCAAGTTTTCATCATTAATAATCCAGATGAAAGAAATTCAATCTGTTTCTCAAGTTGGGATTTAATCTTGATATTACATTTATTGAGTTCTTAAAAGATTTCAAAAGTGGATGGCTTTTTTTCTTCACTATCAGTAAAATTTTTATTTTGCAGGCATGGGATTTTTATTTGATTATCTACGATTTCAAATCCAGTTTGCCCATTTCCTGATTATCTTTTTGATTTGACAATAGGTGGATTATTTTCCTGCTTGATATTTCTTCTGGAAAGTACCTTGTTTTAGTATTCATACATTGAAGTAGAGGAGATCTATAACAATTATAACTCCAAATGGAGTTAATACTGCTGATCGTCTCCAGCATCATTTGCCATAAATGACTCTCAATTGTGGTGTTATATGTGTCAGGACCACGCTGAATCCTCTATTCATTTGTTTACAGATTGTTCTTTTTTTTTTCTTTTTTTATAAGAAACAATTTCATTTTTTTTGATAAGAGACAAGTATATTCATATAACAAAACAGAACAACCTAAGGGCGAGGGATGAGAGGGCCCTCCCCGGAAGAAGCTAAGGAACTAAGACATAATGGCCTTCCAATTGTTGAAAATCATAGAAAGGCTATAATTACAAAAGTGTTTGGTGTAATTCGTACTCCACCAAGAGGGGGAGAAACAATTTCATTAACAAATGAAATTACGAGAAAAGAGGGGGAGAAAGGTCCAAAAGCTACAATTACAGATTACAGATTACATCTCCAATTAACTAACAAAGAAGCAAAACTATATGACTTAAAGGCAGCTGAGAGTTTGCACCAAGCAATAGCATTGCAGACAACATGATAAAAAAAAAGGTCCAAAGAACTGAATTTTGTTGTTAAAGACCCGATTGTTGCGTTCAAGCCAAAGCTACCATAGAGTAACTATAACCATGTGATTCCAAAGTAATCCCTTTTTGTCCTTGAAAGGATGATTTTTTAGCATAGTAGACAAGAAGAGAGTAATGTCCATATGAAAGACAACAAACCAATTGAAAGCAGGTAAAATGTGATCCCAACAACCTTTGTGAAGGGACAAAAGATGAAAAGATGACTGAGTTTCTGAATTTTGTTGACAGGGGGTGCACCAGCCTGAGGATAATAAGGTTGAGAGTAGTCGACGCTGAAGCCAATCATGTGTTAGGACAGCTTGCTGAGTAAGTTCCCAAAGGAAAAAGTTGATCTTTTTTGGGTACTGTTCCGACCATATGGCAGAGGAGCGGTTATTAATTATATATTACTAGCACTCCCCACTTACTTGTGGACTTGAAATATTTGAAAGGCCCAACATATGGGTATCAATTTTAATTGGGGAGAAAACAACAATGCAGGGGCTTGAACACAAAACCTCCTGCTCTGATACAATCTTAAATCACCAATTGACCCAAAGCTTAAGCTAGTGGTTGAAGCCAAATTTAATTATATATCACTAACAAACCTCTATTATTTTCTCAACCCTTATTGAAGCTTCAAAGAGATCTAGTCACTTTAATGTCTTTTTGGCAATTTCAAGGAACCCACCACAAGCTTCTCCAATGAACATTAGCGTGTCATTATCCCATCGATCAAGTGGGAGGTTCCTAATTTTGATCCAACCTCCATAGCTAGGGACAGTTGATCTTTCGTTGCATTTTCGGAACTCCAAGGGGAGAATTGTACCAAATATCTTCCTACCTTATACCAATCCTTGATCTAAGGGTTTTGGCTTGGTCAATGTCCTCACAGCATAGGACAGCTTTGTCAATGCTGAAAGGATTGATGATACAGGCACTACTCATATGAATGTTGAAAGCTCTTATCATGTTGCACCAATTGTCGTGGAAGCAGCATCTCTTAATGATAACTGAACTGTTAAAGTGAATGGAGGAATGCGGATATGCATGGATTGATTTATTGATGGATGTGAGAGATGGAGCCTTTGGTGTGGTTGATGAATCCACAAATTCTGGAGAGGGTGAACAGATATGGCAAGTTTCCTTCTTAATAGCAGCAACGTATGAAGTACTGTGGTTGGCCTTTTGTGTTGGGGATTGTCTTTTTCCTCTCCTTTTGGATCTGGCTTTCAGGAATCAAAGACAAAAGGGAAAGATATATGTTTCCCATCCTTTTCTATCTTCTCCAATCGGAACAAGGATTCTATTTGATCCACTATTTACATTTTGCAATGTGATTTCCATCAACTTTCCTTTTCAGTTGAGAATTGTTTTCAACCCAGATTGTTTGGTCATCCAGGCAAACCTCCTTTAAGAATTTATGATTTATGGGGGACGATAGAGGGATCAAATAGACTGCTTGGGCCAGGCCAACGCCTGCTGGTGAATGGAAATGAAGTAAGCATGGTCTAGTGTATTCTGGGTGGGTTGTATCGGTCATCATAGTCGATGGAGAATGTCTTTCTCTCTATTGTTGCCGATCGTGGATCCGCAGAGCGATGGTTGATGGGTTGTGAGGAGATAACTATCTTAGTCATATGGTTGTCGGAGGGAGAGGAAAGAAAGAGAGAAGTTATTGGTACTCATTTATTCTATATACCACTACCACAAAATTATTATATCCCGTTTATGCATTGTTCTTTTGCATCCTGTTTCTGGCATTTTATTTTGGATGGTCCTTCACCTGCTCTAATCATATTTTTTACATCCTTGCTTCTCTTTTGGTGGGTCGTCCTTTTATAGGCACAAAGAATGGTTTATTATTCTTTGAGCTTTCTTTTGGACTTTGTGGGCCGAGTGCACAAGCATCTCTTTAGACTTTAGTGACTCTTTTTTTGTTTTGATTCTATTATTGATTTGGTTCTGTCTACAGCTTTTATTGGTGCAAGATTGAGCACCTTTTTAAGAACTTAAGACTTTCTTATTTAGTTTCTAATTGGAAATCTTGTGTAATAACCTTTGGGTGCTTCAGATCTTCCCTTATTATTTCATTTATTGATGAAATATTTCTACTTCTAAAAAAAGTAGGGGAGAAATCGGTTTTTAGTTGTTGGCTTCTTCTCTGTTATCTCCTCAGCATTTTGGCCATTGAATAGTCCTTCCCTCTTTTCAATGTTCTCTTGTGGTTCTTGCTATTTGGCTAAATTTATGTTCTGCGTATGATTCGGCTTGGTTCATTTGTTAGCCCTTTCTTGGTGTGCTCTTTCCTATCTCCTTGTTGGACATTCTTTTCAAGTTCGATGCCACATTTGGTTTTGTGTTTATTCCTTCATTTGTAATTTTTTTGCTCCCTTGTAGAGCTTGCTTCTTGCACAGGAGGGGAGGGAAAAAAACAATCTACAACTGCTGCTCATATCTACCCCAATAATGGCGGTTTTTGCTCTTTTAAGTGTGCCTAGTAAGAGTAAGATTGAATCTGTGTATCTAAGAACATGAACTAGCTTGGATGGTAAAAAAATATCATGTGTAATAGTTACAAGTCGGTTCAACAATATAAAACAGACTGAATCGTTCAACATTGGAGGTGTGTTCCATCCTCTGTTTAGAGATGATCAAAGAGCCTTGCAGAGGGCAGAGTTCGTATTGAACAACTGGCTCAAGATAAATAAAAAGAACTTTACAGAGGTGGAGAATCCTCGGTGGGTGTATAAGGTTAGGGTCTAAATTTTTCCTTCAAATGTTTGTAACCTAAGAATTTCGTAATTATCCTTTGTTTCTTATCCTTCGCTTTCTATAACTTTTCGCTTTTGAAAATGTTTAAATTGATATGGAAATCCATAGCTCTATAATCAATAAAATTTATACATACTAGAGAATTTTTTTTAACCAAAGTTTACTGCAAAATACAAATACGCTGTTACCACAAAAGAAACTCTCAATCTATTAGCAAATCCCCGAAAGAGAACCTGCACAGTGGCTTTACATCTACTTAGAATTCCCTCCTACAGTTCACTATGGAGATATGATGCCATTTACCTGAGAACAGTCACCTAGTAAGCTAACAAATTTCAAGAAGCTTGCACCAGAATTTTGATTTCTAGCGTATTAAAGGACTAAGAAAAATGAATATAACCATATTGAACACGAGAAAACCTAAAGTAGTCTAGAAAAATTAGTACAAGTATTGCAGATCACTAGCATGCAGTAAGAAGACAAAAGATTCATCATCAAATTGCCACAAATTGAAGAGACAAACCTGAATTGACAAACAAGAATGATGGAATGTAGAGGGGCAATTATCACAGCATATTAGTTCTCCACCATCACCACAAATACCACACGAATCATCATTTCGATCATCTTCATCAACTTCCACTGTTCTGGTCTTACTTTTCCTTGTCTTATATTCAGTTGACCAGGCCTGAAGCTGGCACAACATGAAAGGCCTCCCAGAGTCCAAAAAAAGATTCGAGCAAGCACGATTAAATTTGAAACCTGCATGGCTTTTAAATTCAGATATTGAGAGTATATCACTGCAGCAATTGCAAATGATGCCATCTCCAGTGATTCTACCATATTTAACTACACTACCATCCTTGGGGCTTTGGTATTGGATTATATCATTTGAGGATATAACCCCAGCATCTAGCAACCATGACAACACTGTTCTAGCCCCTAGGGCATACCACTTGCCATCTTTATAATTCTTTTCCCCACTACCCAAGCTTCTTAGGAGTAACTTACAACTACTCTTTTGACTTTTGCGGTTCATTTTCGCTCTAGATTTGAAGTATTTTCTTACATGGGAAAATCCAGCAGCACTTGAACTGACGTCTTTGTTTCTAATAATGGCTGAAACTAATAGATCATCATCTTCAATTTGACATTCATTCAGTTTCTTCTTTCTGGTTTTTGAACCTTTATGACTGTCAAAATTCTTTTTGAGTTTTGAACCTTTCCTCTCAGAGTGGCATGAGATAGGACTGAGAGACAAGTTCTTCTCATGACTGTCCACATTTTTAGTATCGGCTATATGGGACTTCTGATCTTCTATCATATCTAACTGAGAGCAAGTCCCATCAATATCCCAAAACTCAGTTTTATTTCCAGGAGCCACACTCACAATATCAATCTGAGGTGGCAAGGTAGGTTTAATTTCAGATATCTTTTTACACTTCCGGCGCCCTTTCTTCTTCAAAATAGAATGTATGGCAGAAACTTTATCCTCTGTTTTGAACATTGAAGCTGAAAAGTGCAGCCCACCTTCTTCATTTTGTGAAGACTTCTGTACAACCCCTGAGGCACAAGAATGAGATAGACCGTCACTTGTATAGTTTGGACAGTCGTTCAGAGATTCTTCCAAATTATTTTCTGCTTTACCGAGTGGGACTTCCAGTTTTTTTCCTTCCACTAGGGAACATGTTAGTACATTTTTCATCATTTCATTAGGGTTCTCAACATGATTTTCAGAGCTCTGTTCATCTGAACAATACAAAGTGCTATCCTCATCAGGAGATGCAAGGCCAGAAATTCTGACAACGTTATCTGAATTTCCAGATGGAACGGGACCATCACCCAGACATCTAGGTTTGCAGGTGGAACGTGAAAAATAAGCGGGTGATGAAGTTAAATCCTCAGACTCTATTTTGTTCCCAGGTTCATTAAAATGACTGCCCGTGCAATTCAGACCATTCTCCAAATTGGGGCCATAATTAGAGACCCTTGTCGGAAATTTTGTTGTTCCATCTTCTGTGTGCCCGTAGTAATTGGAGAAACTTGTATCACAGGTTTGCTCATCAAAAGCACAATTGCCCTCGTCAAGATCTTTTAGTGGGGCCTCTGTCAATGCACTCTTGGCAGAGGGTGAATTATCATGTACTGGTGATGCATTTTTGTCAGCAGACAGCTTACGAAAACCATTGTCTTCATTTATTAATGTCACAAAACCATCGGTCTTACTGCTCCCATTAATCCCAACACTACAGGTAGCTCTAACTAAATCTCCCCTCCTAAGTGGACCAATCTTTCTGTCGATGAACACAACCACCACATAGGGGTCAAGAATAACCCAACAATTAGCCAATGAAGTTGTGGCCCCTAATTGATTCATTTCCTTCCCAATGTGTAACAATGTGTCAGAAAGATCAAATAAGAATTGATGAATCCCAGTCCATTCTTTGCTTTCAACATCCTTTACAAAACTACATCTATCAGCAAATAGAAGTTCGCCACAGAACCTCCAAGCCTTGGAAAATTCACGAAAGGCTCTTCCCTGGGGTGATCTGTAAACTGTTTCCATATAACGCCTGCAAGGTCTTTTGACCCTTTCAATAGACCATCCAGCTGCAATAAATAGGTGAACAACATGATAGTGGAGAAGAGGACGGGGATCCCTACTCAAATCTGTCTTCAAGGAAGCATCCAGTTCTGGGCATAGAGATTTCATTTGTCCTACCTCCAGATGTAGTGGAGATCTAAACTTCTCGCTGATTTTATCAGAAGGATTTGCTACCAACAGCCTGGTCATGGAGCTCTCTTGGGAAACAGGTGAAGCACTAACTTTATTCACCATATTGGGTTCACCATGACCTTCTAAATTCAATGATGTCTGTTTGACGGCATCAGGATCAGCCAAATTACTGTCCATTTCTACAAGGTCCCTTAGCCGATAGCAACTTGAGATAATTCCCTGTCTAGACGATTCTACAATGTGGAATGTAAATGATTCAGGGTCACATTCCTCGGCTGGAGAGCAATTAGCAGAAACAGGTTCTCTTATACTATCTGATGATTGTTTAAGCTTAACTAGATTAGGTACAGAATCAGAAGCTTCATCAGTTGAAACTTTAATTCGCTTGCCACTTGCATTCCCATCGTCACCTTCCACTGAAATCCTTTTGCATGGAAGACTATTAGATGCAGAACCGGTCCTAATATTCTCAGTAGCATTGTAACATTCATCAAGCTTCATATTTCTTGAGTATGAATAAATGGAGACTGCTGAGGGTTCACTACTTGAACATAAAGATGCATCATTAATTTTGCAGGGCCCGTGTTCATAACCAAATGCCTTGTGAGGACACCTCTTATTGGAATGGCTAGAACCATTCCCAAAGAAAACCTCCCTAAAAATAATTTCTTCGTTTGCAGATCCCTCAAAGCCATCATCCTGGAAATCCATAACGACGGATCAGAAACCTTCTAAAGCTACCAACCCTTCACTTATCCACCTTACACATATACTACTTCATAAGGCAAGACCTGCAACATAAGAAATCAAACATTACTTTTGATTTTGGGCATTTAGAAAAATAAGAATTTTTACTTAAATTGGCTCCAAATGAAAGAACACAAATTGCATAACATTACACATTGGATGTGGATAAAATATATTGAAAGCATATGGCTGTTAACATTATACATGGAGGGATAGTTTAAGTAGCCACCGGTAGAAAGTAACAAAATGTGATATGCGTTCTTATAAATTAGGATAGCACAAGGAACAAATGTGATAAAGTACTCTAAAATCAGCAAGAGAAAATGTTTCTTTGCCAATTATTTATCATTCACTAAATACTAAATAATAAAAAGATGAGTCAAATGAGCATAGCTCAACTAATATAGTGCTCATACAATCAACCAACCTAGGAGTTAGAGGTTTGAGTCCCCACCCCACATATTGTCAAAAATAAATAATAAGAAGAAAGATTAAGTCCTATAAACAAAATGAGTGGTACGTATGTATACACAGAGAAATAGGCATAAAAGAATTTGATGAACTAAAAATTCCTCTCAACTCCTACGCCACAGAAGCCTTGAGAAGAAAATTGAAATTCCAAACTACTTCAAACTCGATATGCTGTTAGCACCACTTTTATTTCCACTTCAATGAACTACAAATAAAGCCAGCCATGAAAGTCTACTGATACCGGCACTTGCATACTCTGACATTTTTGTAAACCTTTCATCAATTACATCCATGATCCAACAATCTATGTTGTTTGTTTTGATAATTGATGAGAAACGAAAACATAAAAGAATGACTGCCAAGCTGAAAGTAATTCTCTCGGATGCTTTGCTCTTACTTTTTTGGAAAATAATTCTTCGGATTTCCTTCTTCCTATGGTTTAAAACAAATGACCAGGTAAGCTCAAAGGGAAGGGGCGACTTCTCCTCTCTTCGTCCATAAATCTCACAAGCTTGTTAAGAAATGGGCGTTTGTACATTCTCATTTTAATTGTCCACGGAAACGCCAATTTCTTACATTAGCCTGCCCGTATTTCTCTTCCCTGGAGGCAGAAGCAAAGAACTGAGACGAAAAAGCGGTTGCTCAAGCCCTTCAAGCAGTTTCTGCCAACACCCTACATTCTTCAACACTCGGCATTTCAAATAGAATAGATGATAAAACGAAACAAACATGCATGAGCTTCCCATTTCCAATAGGTCCTCATGTCAAATTCTCTATTCTAAATCCAAGAAACTAACTCATAAGCCATTCAACTACATTACCAGTTTCCAGAAATCTAACAAGCGAGAAGAAGAAGACAAAATTTTAAAAACCCCATTCATACCCATTTGCAGAAATCTCATAAGGCCAATTGTCAGAACCCGAATGAATCTCGTATCTCCCCTCAATTCAACTCCATCAAACAGAACAAAAAAACCCCCGCATTCATCCATTTCTAGCCAAATCGAAAAGGCAAACAACAAAGAAAAAAGAAAAAACCAACAAACCCACAATAAAAACACCTCAACTAGACAGTGCATTCGCCATCAACATGCAGCTGGAATCAAGAATCACAAGATGAATTAGGGTTAAGAGACTAGAAAATGGTAATGGGTACATCACCGATTTGAAGAAAAATCCAAAGGGAAAATTAAAACAGCGTTTTCCCTTGGCATCATCATCCAGTAAGTTCTTCAGGGTTGGTCACCAAGCCAAGAAAGCAAGATAGCTTTGAGAAAGGGAACAGTTCCCTCAAGTACAACAAATGGCAAAACCCATCTACAAGTACTCGCCTTTTCTCTCACCAAAACCGTTTCTTCTCGCCCCTTTTTCTCTTTCTCTTTCCCTTTCCCCACTCGGGTTTTCCCCCATTTTTGAGTCACGACCCACTCTGCCATCCCCCATTTTTTGGGATTATTTTTATAAACCCTAAAGCTTTTGATTTCATTTTCATTCACACTGCAATTCATTGGATTGTAATGAGGAGGGAGAATCCATTAACAAAACCCATTTCTCCATTTTGTAAAATTTGTAATGATTTTGGTTTTGCATCAAATGGATAAGCTTTGGACATACCCCATTTTTTTGCTTTTGCATTTCAGTTCATTTCTTTTTGTTTGTTTTGTTTCCTTTTTTGGTTTTTGATTTTTTCATTATAAATCCAACTTAGTGTATTTAGCAAAATTGTTGGAAGTAATTCCGCTCCATTTTTTTTTTTAATTTCATTTATTGATCCTATAACAATTTTATTTTTCAAAAGTGATGTAAGATTTGTGCCTTTTTTTCTTTATTTATTATATATCTTTCTCACCTAAGAACATTTTGTTGTAATTAAGTTGAAAATTGACTCTTAATTATTGAAAAAAGGATGATGCTTTTAAGTGAGAGAATAAAAGCTATTGATGTTTAAAATAATATATTTGCACTTTTTGTAGTTTTGTTACTAAGTAATTGTTTTAGTATATTCCAAAAAGAAAACATTTATTTAGTCAAGTTTTGAAGCTCTTTTCATATTTCATTTTAATATGTGATGTATGTATTCATATTTTTGTGACATATGTCCCCAAACAGATAGTGAAAATGGGTATAGAAATTTGAAAAACGTGCCTCTTGAAAAGACAGCGGTAAATAAGTGATATTAGATGAAGATTACAATTATATCCTTTTAGTTTTAAGACTATAAATTCAAGTTCTACATTTTTTTAAATCCTTAAAATCAATTTTCTCATTCTTCAAAACATACTCAAAATTATATTTAGTTTTCAATCTTACATTATATATTATTACAATTTGTACAATAACGTGAATATGAATGTCCAATTTTAATGCTTATATATAGGTAAAAGTTTTAAGACTTTGAAAACGATAAAAATGATTATAGTCATTTTAAAACAACTCTTAAGCATGATTTTAAAATTTGACCTAAACCTCATATATTATTACAATTTGTACAATAGTGTAAGTACGAGTGTCTAGTTTTAACACTTACATATAATTTTAACTACCATCCTATCTTAAGATTAATTTTTTGTAATTTGTCTAAATAAAAATAAACAATATAGAAATTAAGTGTATGGGAGACTATGATCCATAAATCCAGTTGGATGAAAACTACACTTTTATTTTAGACTAGGGATTGGAAAATGGGAATTGGGTTGGAGTTTTTTACTTGAAACCATTGAAAGGTTGAAAAGTTAAATGAACCTTAATTAAATAAGGTAAGAATTAGTTGCATTTATATTTGTTATCTCATTTTCATTACTTATCTCAAATAAATAATTAAAATATTTATAAAATAGATTAAAGAAAATTATCAAAAATTGATTACAAGAGATAGGTGATATCATGATACATCTATGTATTTTTAATCAGAAATTTTTAAAAATAATAAGTAAACTTGTTAATATTATAAAAATTGCATTCATTGCTTTCGTATATTGAAATAAAATTAAAACTCAATTTCAATTTATATTATTAAAAAAAGTTTTCAAAGTGTTAGATTTATTATAATATTCTTAAACTATAAATGAAAAACAAAACACCACAAAACTTAGTTCTTTTTATTGAAATTATTGGTACATTGTTTATTTTAAAGAAAAATATTCATAAACTTTCAATAATACAACTTAACTTTAATAAATTCAAAACAATAGTTATTATAGAATGTGGACGAGAATCGCTAATATCTCGTTTAAAAAAATTCTTACATTTTTTAAGTTTTATTAATACTTTTAGCTTAAAAAAAATAATAACAAACATGCTTTTATGCTAGAGTAATGATTTCTCGGACTAATCCGATCTTACTCACAAAATTTAAAAAGAAAAGAAAAAACTCTCCTTAAAACAATAGATAATAAATTACATAAAACTTATTGAGTACTAACATATGCTTAGTTACTAACGAACAATCTTGTTACATTTAAATTAAAGTCCTCTCAATGGTTCCATTACCAACAAATTGAGTTTTGATATTTGTGTTTCTATCAAGTTTAGCTATCATAGCTTTTTCAAAATTTGCAATTAATATGTTTGAGTTGAGTTGCATGTTAACAAAACTTGAGTGAAATAGAACATTATATTGTGGGGTGTTCAACTTTGGAAACCAAGAACATGTTACATTTTTAAGAGCTTTGATCTTAGGTGACGTATACCTGTCACATTGTATTTTTCAATTTTTTTTTTTAAAAAAAGAAGCCATTCCCATGCTTTTCTAGAACAGAAAAAATCGTCAATTCCACGAGGATGACTAATAAATAGATGAAAGGAAAAGGCAGAATGAGGTTGGAGCTATGTGGCCGTTTGTCACCAACTTTGTACATATGAATCAAACCCATTTGGAACGTAGTATTTATTTATTTTCTTTTTTATTGTGGAAAAATAGTTTATAATGATAGATGTCTATCGTTATATATATTTGATTATTGGGTTAATTGTTTGATAGAATTTATACTTAACAATGCTTTAAATTTACGTAATAATTTAATAATGATCTTCTATTAATTTATTTTAATTAATATATTTTCAACTCTTGAAAATTTCAAATTTAAGACATCCAAAACTCTCTCGAAGCCTTCCATTCGGTAGAGATTGTAGATGTTTAAAAATTTTCAAATATCAGGAATCTTACAATACTGCAAAATACGAAACAAACACGACAGTCTAAATGTGTTCATGGAAATCTAAGATGGCCATGAATAAATTGTCCCTAAATGAATTAAATTACCAATTCAGGAATCGAACTTTTGAGATTTTAGGTTTAGGATTAAGAGTTATAGTTTCATAGCTATGTGCATTTTAATTTTAAAGTTCACATATAATTTTGGCATATTCAATTTTTGGTTGGTATAACAAGTGAGGAAGATATATTATAGTATTTGATGTAAAAATGATGGAGTATAAGAACACAAACTACCGTGTTTGTGATATGATGAGAAGTGAGTTCAATTTAGGGTTTAGTGATCATGTTTAATGACAATGTATTCTTTTTGTTTGTTTTATAAGTGTTGAGTTTCTTATAATACTTTTACTTGTGTCTTCGTATTTGGCTTGATTAATTCTATATGAACCTTCATCAAATAGCCAGCGATAATAATATTGATTTTTGCAAGAAGGTTAACAATTAGTGAATCTAATCAATGAGTTGTAACTTGTAAACAACCATGCATTCTCCTATCCTCTAATTTGTATCATTTTCAATATGAAATAACTATAAATTAATATGATTCTAAATTTGGACGTTTCGTTTTTATAAAGTGGTAATTAAATAAAATTTATGAACTCCTCAGACAAGATAACGACAATTAAAAATTAGTCATTTATCTAATCTGTAAATATGTCATGGTCATTGAATTATAACATTCTCATTTGTGAAATGGTGTAAGGTATTAATTGAAGTTCATACAATCTACTTCTTAGATTGTGAGCTTTTGTTGTACAATAGAGATTCCTGTACGATGAATTTGTATATAATGAAACATTTTTAAATATAACCAATAAATTGAAACTATTTAAAAAAACATAAGATATATTTGTATATTAGGTATATAACAAAATGAAAAAATATTTTTATATTAAAAATCTAATGATTTAGTATGGAAATTGTAGGCATATATGTGTGTGTATATATATATTTTTAAGAAAGATAGAATGGTATAATTTAAAATGTATATATTGGAAAAGATGGCAGACAAACAAAGCATCTAAATATTCTTTCACAATTAGTTGAAATCTCTTATTTTTAAAGTATTAAAGTTAACAACAACCTATTTTTTGTTTTTTGTTTTATAAAAATTAGTTTGCTATGTGGTTTTAAATTTTAATATGAATTGTGAAATAAGATTTTGATATAAAGGATTAAACCTCTCTAAATATTTTCATTTAAAATAGAAAAACTAAAGAAAACTAAAACCCTGTTCCTGGACAGCTTCCGATGAAGAACATTCATCCAATCCTATGATCATAGACCTCCACACCCTCTTCAGGTTCTTTTCTCTTCTTTTATTTCCGTTGATCGCAAACCCTTTTTCATTCCGCTGCTCGCTTTGTGTGAATGTTGGAAAAATATTCATTTTTTCTTTTCTCTTTTTAGTTGTTGAATTGAATTCTGGAAAACAATGTGATCCTGTTTATCAAACTTTTAAAAATACGCTTCTCACATGGCTATAATCCGTATATTTTCACCCCACCTTGATTTTGGAGCTATGATCGTTTAAAGAACACTGAATTTGAAGGGTCTTTCATATTTTTTTTATTTTTTCTTTAAAGTCTTATTTAATAAGTTTGAATGGGTTTAATCAAATTATAGGGATGGGAGAATGTAAGATTATGAAATCATTACTGCCATTGTTGTGAAAGGAAGCTTTGTTTCTGCTGTTATTTATGTTTTGTGGTTGTAAGACTGATGATTAACAAAACGTTTATGGAGTTGGGGAGAAGTGAGGTGTTATTCTTGTTCAAACCAACTTGTTTTTGTAGTCAAGAAAGTTGCGCTACTTGATAGTAGAATGCCTTACGTTGGTCTTTTCTACGAGTCTTGTAGTACCGTTTCTTTGGTTTTAAGGATTATGACTCTTGCAGGTGAATGAAAATGGATTTGAAACATAAAGGTATATCATGGGTTGGAAACATGTTCCAAAAGTTCGAAGCAGTTTGCCTGGAAGTGGATAACATTATAAACCAGGTATCTTCATTTATTTTTCCTTTTTACATTTAGTGATCCAATCTTTTTGACAAAGGATTTCATGTGATGGCTTTCTTATTGAGTTGATTATGTGGCTCTATTCACCGGTTCATCATGCAAATGAGTAACTTGTCACTACAATTTGATTCTGTCTTTTTGTGTAGTAAGAATAACTTTTAAACTGATCTTATGCACAGGATAAGGTCAAATATGTTGAAAACCAGGTTAGTTCAGCAAGTGCAAATGTGAAGAGATTATACTCTGAAGTTGTTCAAGGTGTACTTCCACCTAAAGGGGATCCCATGACATATGAAGCTAAAGCACTGGCTCAGAGGGGGCATGTTCCAATTAATGCATATTTCAGGTCACCGTCACACAATGAAGGAAAAGCTGCAAGTAATGTTGTTAATAAATCATCTGTGGGGCATGGTACTAGTACTACTGATCAAATAGATAACCGAAGTCAAGCATATTGTCAAGTTCCCTTTGTAAATGAAGAAGTTGCTCAAGTTCCTAATCACTTGTCTTTAGAGTTGAATGCTGATTTACCTTTGAAAAAGAATGATGATGTCTTTTTAGATAAAGGCTCGCCCGAGAGCATGAAAGAAAATACCGTTGGTGAACTACTTTCAAAGAATAATGATGGCTCATGTACAGATAAGCTTACCCTCATGGAGTCCGATGCTAGTGATCCTTTGAAGCACTCACTAAGCAATGTAAATACAGACATTAATGATATTAAGAAAAGAGCTTCTTCGGTTTGTGAAGGCTTTGATATGCAATTGGAGGACGATGTACTTTTAGTAGGGAGCAATGATGGGGTTGTGACAAATAAAGATGAAAGTAAGAGTTTTAAAGAAAATACTGTCAATGAGTTACTTTCAGAGAAAAATGATGGCTCATTGACAGATAAGCTTTCCCTCATGGAGTCAGATGCTAGTGATCCTTTGAGTCACTCACTGAATAATGTAAGTACTGGAATTAATGATGTTAATAGAAGAGCTTCTGTGGTTTATGATCGCTTTGATCTGCAATTGGAGGATGATGTATTTTTAGTAGGGAACAATGCTGGGGTTTTGACAGATAAAGATGAAAGTACGAGTTCTGAAGAAAATATATATGAACTACTTTCAGAGAAAAATGATGGCTCATTGAGAGATAAGCTTACCCTCATGGAGTCAACTGCTACTGATCCTTTGAGTCACTCATTGAGCATTGTAAGTACTGAAATTAATGATTCTAATAAAAAAGCTTCTTTGGTTTGTGATGACTTTGATATGCAATTGGAGGATGATGTACTTCTAGTAGAGAACAATGACGGGGTTTTGACAGATAAAGATGAAAGCAAGAGTTCTGAAGAGGATAGCTCCATGAAGTTCAATGCTAGTGATCCTTTGAAGCATATGGCTAATTGTACACCTTGTGAAGTTAAAGTTACAAATGATGAAGCAATTCTGATTTTGGATAATTCTCATTTACCAGTGGAATCTTCCAATCTCTCATGGAAGAATGAAGGCAACTTATCAAATGAAAGCTCAGAGTTTCTAAAGAAGTCTGTCACCATGGAATCTAACACTGCCGATCATTTGAATGAAAACCATCTTAATCATGTATGGAGTGGAACAAACTTTGTAGGTAAAGAAGCTGATGATTCTAATTTTCTTTTGAAATCTGTGGTGCCTTCGGGCAGGATGGATCATGTCATGATGGATAAAGACTTCAATAAGAGTTCTTTGAAGGGTGCTATCTTTGAGGATGATCCTAGAAGTCATTTGTTAAATCTACCCAGGCATGCAAATGGAATTAGCTTCACCAACGAAGAAGCTATTATGGTTTTTGATAGAAATCATCTGCAGTTGGAGACGGAGATACTTGCTAGAAAGAATGACGATACCTTGACCGTTAAACACTCCAATGAAAGTTTAATAAAGGATACCATCTTGGAGTTGGAGCATGATGCGATATATCCTTTAAAGAACCAGCCAAGATGCACATCAAACAGCACCGAATATAAAATTGAAGAAGTTTCTTCAGTTTCAAATGATTCTTTTCGAAAGTTGAATAGTGGGGTTATTTTGGGGAAGAACGTTAAAGCTTTAACAGATAAAGCATCAGATGTAAGTTGTAAAGAACAGGCCAATTTAGAATTATCAACTGAGTTAACTTTGCATTGTGGTGAAGAGTCAATTAAGGAATCTTTATGCAGTTATGGTAATGAATGTGAAGGGGACATTGTGACCTTAAATGGAAGTCTACAGGAAACTTCGATTCATTGTGCAGATGTTGAATCCATCCATAATGTAGAACAAGCTTCCAGCTTCTTGGTAAACAATTTACTTGGTTTTTCACAAACAAAGGAGACAACTTCGAAGTACTTGGAAAATGGAATTGGTTATTCTTCTAATGCTGTAGATGCTACTTCTTCTGAACGGGCTTCAATAGTTTTAACTAGTGGGGAAACTGTGGAAGAGACAAAGCCAGTCTCCTCTTTGAAACCCCTAGCAAAGGGTTCTTTTTCTGCTTTCAGAAGTTCGGTCAGCAACCTTTCTAGTGGCACTGTTGTCCATGAAAAACCTGTTGAACATAATGCACACACTGAATGTAGATCTCGTTCATCGTTTCCAGTGTTCAATAATCCATCTTATGGAAACAACGCTTCAAATATGAAACTTGCCTCCTCCAGAAGCTCCTTATCATCAATGGAATCATTAGGTATGTACACTTATCTTATGTTGTTAAGGTGTTGAGAATCCCACATTGAAAAAATCACATTTGTAAGATAGATGAGCTACTTCTCTAATTTTCAATTGGTTTTGAGATGAAACTTCATACTATTAAATATGGTATTAGAGCCCATTAAGCCCAAACAGGTATTCGGTTCAAGATCGGTGAATCCAAAGAGGCACCATCTT
Source organism: Cucumis sativus (assembly GCF_000004075.3). Taxonomy (NCBI): domain Eukaryota; kingdom Viridiplantae; phylum Streptophyta; class Magnoliopsida; order Cucurbitales; family Cucurbitaceae; genus Cucumis; species Cucumis sativus. The sequence goes on from NC_026658.2 coordinate 23,520,629, forward strand.
GAGGGGGTTGTTGAGATGTTAAGAATCTCATATTGGAAAAACCAAAGGGACTCACACTTAAGATAGATGAGCTACTCCTCTCATTGCCAATTAGTTTTAGATAAAACTCCATACTATTAAATTTTTGTTATTGGATAAGTATTTGTGGTTTCTTCTGATTTTCTTAAACAATTCATGACACAGTTGGGACTCATGCTTCAAGAGCCAATGATACTACATTTCTTCCTAAATTCTGTACCGGAAGGCAGGGTGATATTTCCAAATCTACTAGTTCTAGGAATCCAAGTTTCTCTACTGAAGGTGTGTCCCTAAGCTTATTTTCATATTAATCTTTCAATTTTCTGTTGTCTATAATTATCATTATGAGATGGTAGTTCACATGTAGACTATTTTCATTGTAGATGAAAATGTTGCTTGTCTGTTTCGGTAATGATTTAGCTAAAATCAAAGTCAACCTATCATATCACGCTGTTTTTTTGAACTAAAAGAGATTTGCTGTTTACTATTAGGATTAGGAACTATTTAGTTTGTTTTCCTTGAAACTTCAGAAGTGACAAAATCGAGGATGGAGAATTTTTTTTATCTTTTAATCTTTCCCTTCCTTTCCTTTCTCATTAGGAATTAAACGATAATCTTAATAATATTTCTCAGGTTGTCCACATGATTCCAACGACTATATTTTGGATGCGGAACTGGAAACAGTGGATTTGGGACATAAAGTGAGCCATGAAGATAAATGTGACCTTGACTATAAAGCTCTCCATGCTATCTCTCGCAGAACCCAAAAGCTCCGTTCTTACAAGGTCTCTCTCCCTCAACTAACTTGTCATTTCATATAACATCTACAGTTACATATATGAGCCTCTATCAATTTTAAGTTTTGTTGAAAGATGTTTAAGACCTGGAAACACCGTTTTCTCTTTGGGATAATAATGTTTAACACCAACTTCAGCATAAAAAACAGTACGAAAGAGTTTATAACTAAAATGCAAAATGTAGGACTAGGAGTAACATGTTTACTGCGAGTTAGGAACATCAACTTCGTCTAATGAAATACCACTATATTTACCTGTCCATTTTCCCCCCACCATAAATATCTAAGGTGCTAAAATATTCTACCTTTTGTTTCTGATCTATTCTTTTTTACCTTCTAAAAAACAGAAGAGAATCCAGGATGCTTTTACTTCCAAAAAGAGGTTGGCAAAGGAATATGAACAACTAGCAATCTGGTATGGAGATACTGATATGGAATTCAGCACAAACAGTCCACAGAAATTGGAGAAGGAGAATCCATCAACTAATTATCTATCTGACTCTGAGTGGGAGCTCCTGTAAATAAGACAACGAATTTAGTTTGTCTCTGCAATCAATATTGTTTTCAGGTGGAGGAGAATCCTCCGTGCTGAAGATCAAGAGAAAGCTAGTCTGTAAATACCTTACTGTAGTCACCTTATCTGTTGCAGGGCATGACACCGGGCATAAGTAACCTTGGAAATTTCAAAATAAACGAGTTATAATAAATTTTGCTGCACATAATGCACTCTTTCTGGGCTGTGAACCTATGATGTTTTAATTAATTAATTAATTTAAATATACATATCTTTGGTAAATAAAGCTGTCTTGTTTTTTTTTTCCCTGTTTGGGAATGATCTCTTTGTTTGATCTTCTCTCTCCTAAATTGAAAAGGAAATTTGTGGACCTTTTCTTTTATTCACTATTATATGTATCCTTTGTTCTTATGTTGAGTTCAGCAATTAGAAGTACTTTTGTTGTTCTTTCTTCCCATCCAGACACTTGGACAAAATTCCATTCTATCTTCACGCACTCTCATTTTCTCAGGTTCCCTTTCTTTGCTCCTCTGAAGACGACTGGTAAGGTAATTGGGTCATTTCATAATTGATAGAATGATGTCAATAAAATATAAAGTTGCAAACAGTAATCCTAACTTTGCATTTTGTGGCTCTGTTGTATACTTTATTGTTATCGGAAACTTTTACTACAAAGTTTGGTACCTAATTGGAATGGTTGTTCTGTCTAGACATTTTATTGGAATAATTGTCCCGCCTGTTCGTGTCGGTACAAATAGAAACTGCTACTATCTAGTTTTTGTAGTACAACAGGTAGAATATGAGGATTTAAACTTCTGACCTCGAGGTAAAGAGTGGAGCTCAATTTTTGTTGAGCTACCCTCACTTTCACCGTGCAATAGTTTTTCTTTCAATTTTAATGTCAAATTCTGTTAGATGCTAATTTTCCTACGTTTCTCATCTCCAATCATTCAAAAACCAAACTCAAAATCACAAGAATTTGGAGATTTGGTCATTGAAGTGAAAGATTATCACTGTGTTTTTATCCAACTGAGAAAAGACTTTTGTTTGTTTAATGGTCTCAATCAGGATTCAGTTTTTCTATATCATAATTAGGATAATGGACTAGCTGTATCTTCTTGAGATCCAATAGTGTAGAGCTTTATAGAGTCATCCAATAGAGTATTGTTAGTGTTGGATCATGAGAATCACTGTATTAAGTTTGAAAAGAGCTGTCTTTTCCCTCTCTCCAAAGGCTGATATGCTGACATAGTATTAGGGGATAAATGTGACTGAATCATAAGTTATTGTGAGTGTTCATGATGAAAGCTCCCACTTAAAATAGTATGGTTCTGATTGCCAACCTAGTATTCACATGTAGTGGAAATCAGATAAGCAGCTGACATCAGTTTTTATCTCACCTTTTGTAAACTTTATCAGCTGGTTTTATCCATTTATGCCATCCCTACACTCTATGCATTTGTATTAGTTATTTCCCTTGTGCACTATAGTGATAGCTTACTCTATAGTCTATCCATTCTCTCTTTTTTTTCCCTTGACGATGATCTCTCTCCATTTTGGATAAATATGATGATGGCATGACTTTCTCAACTTTGTTACTTCTGCATCTGAGCGCAACACAAGACTTGGAAAGGACCTATGAAACTCACAAGTACACAATCACAAAGTTTTTTTTTTTTTTTTTTTTCTTTCTTTTAGAGATGATCCATTTTGGGATATGTTAACGTGACCCAATATGAAAGAGTGAGCGAAAACTAACATTGACAAAGTCCATATTAGGGGTGTTCTTCCCATTGCAAAATAATTAGAGCTCTAACACGGTATCTTATTTCAATCAAGATTTTATTCTTAAAACAACGGTTGGTCAAACCAATGATTAAAAATGAAAACCGTGTAAAACTTTGACCATTTTGCAACGGATGAGTCGTCTCTTATGCAATAATGCATATTAGGCGGCAAATTGCTCTATGATGTAAGAAAGAGTTGTTTGTAATTAGTTTTCTATGATTGAGTCATTCCGCATTAATACACTATTTAGATTGAATCATCCGTACATGAGATCACCAATCAACTTTTTTTTTTTTTGAGAGATTTTTTTGAGACTAAAAAAGCTGAATTAGGTACCACTGGAAATGAAGAAGTTAAGTGGATTTTGAAAAGAAGTTTGCCTTCTACTTTGTATTTCTTTTTTAAGATTGCTTGAATTATATTATATGCCTAACACAACATGGGCCATGTGTGTTTATTGGGAGTTTCATATCAAACAAGATGGCTATAAAATACTTCAAAAGAAAACATGAAGAGATGCTATGAGAAGCTGTAAAATGTCCATGTTTGAGCCCCCCACCCCCCAAACAAAATAATAATGGCTAAAGTAATGATCTCCCCTTCCATGAAAATATTTAGTCACATCCACATTAAAGTAAGAAGCTAAAAGAAATGCTACCCTCCCTTCCTTTAGCTTCTGCTTTTTCATCAAAACTCTTTAGATTATGAAAAGACTATATAAGTTAATGATAAAAATAATGAACATTATACTCATAAATTAGACGATATTAGAAAAGAGGAAACCAGAAAAGAGGAAAAAGAGAAAAAACCGAGAGGAAAAAAAAAGTTAAAAAAATTTGGGTTGGTTAATTAATATAATCAGTCTACCGTTTGAATAACAAACTAACAAACATGTCACAATGTCATTCCATCAAAGGTTAAACAAAAATATAATTCTAAAAATTCTTTTTTATAAAGTTTAGAGAGCGAATAAAAACAACTTTTAAAGTTAAAATTAAATGACAATGAAATAGATGAGAAGTGAACCATCAAGATCAATGGGGGTTGTGGTTTAGTCAGATCAATCAACTTTTGGTTGGCTGATTTCACTCCTACCAAACCAACCCATTACTAAATGTTAGATCAATAACAAGAACATGACATATCTTATACATCTTCATAAAACACTCACTTTTGTTTCTTTGATATCTTTTTCAATCACCCACACACACACACATATATATATATATATATTGCAATAAAACATGCATATAGATGAGGTAAAAAGTTTAAGTTCTATCTTGCCTTGAACTATTTGGTCACGTAAACGAATTTATACAAAAAGTTATAAATTAAAAGATACATATCATCTTTATTGCAAATAAAGCAACAATAATAATAATAAAAAAAAACATAAAGAGTAGAAAAATCAACCAAAATTAACGTGGTTTAATAACGGCGTAGTTTATCATTAAAGAAACATGATAGATAACATATTGACGATGTTTTTAATATTTTGTTTGTTTTAGATTTAATGATAAAAGAAAAGAAATGTGGTAATTTCTTTTGAAATATATCATTTGGGTTGTAAGGAGGAGAATATTGAAAATTGAATTAAAGATTTAGTTGGAAAAAAGAAGCATGATTTGTTCTCTTTGTCAATTCATATATTTTTGAATGCTTTGTTTAACTTTACATGTAGATAAAAAATTAACTTTAGTGAAAAATCTTGAAGAAGATCTTTGTCAACTTTTATTTAACAACTAATTAAGCACTTAAACTGTGGAATAATCAAAAGCATTCTTCTCTTTCTATTTTTTCAATCATATCTACTTTTTAGTACACCAAACTTATGAAATAAAAAAAACAACCATAATAATAAATCAAATTAATCTATATTTACGGGTAATTGCTTATCAATTTTAATCCTAAACCTTTTACATTATATAATTATTAACATTTAAATTATCTTCGTCCATCAACTATTTAACGTAACTTTTTGAGTCAACTAATAATTTAATATGAGATGAGAAGATAAAGTGGTATGAACGATCCTCTAATGATATAATATTAAATTATTAGCGTAATTGAAGTGATGAAAATGGTTATTTTGAAGTTTTGAACCAAAATAAAACAAATGTGAAAGTTGGCTAAGAAAGAAAAAGAAAAAGAGAAGTTGAGGATAATGTGAAAAGAAGGCAGTGGGGAGAGAGAGAGAGAGAAGCACTTTTAAAAAGGAAAGACAAGAAAATGGATAAATATATTCATAGTTTTGTCCAATTGAGAATAAGTAGAAAGAAAAATAAATAAATAAAAAATCTACCGACTAAGTTTTTATTTATTGTCCACATGAAATACTCTTAATATAACTTTGAAACACTTCGTTTCTCTTTTGGTCGGTTTTGGATTAATTACTTTAAATCAAATTAATATATGCTTTGTGGTCTGGATCATATTACCAAAATTCCTACTTATATATATATACATAGCTTAATTAAAACTACTTATATTATAATCACATGACTTTATATTATTATTTTAAAATTTTGCCAATATATTATTGAATTAGTTTCTTTACTTTAGGGTTAAAATTAAAAACTGACTAATAAGAATGTGACACGTTGTGTTGTTGGCTAATTACCAAAGATGGGAAGGACAAACAACTTTATAATAATGTTTTTTATCAAACATCTAAAATTTGGCCATGCCCTATTAAAAAAAAGTTGACTAATGTGGGGGCTTTTTATTTATAATATTAAAGTTGCCAAACTATATATATATATATGATATCATAATCTTCGACCCATTCTTATAGGTTTGTAGAAAATAAATAAATATTTATATAGACACTTTTGAGCAAACATTAATGGTGATATGAACATTAATCACACATTAGAGGTGTAAAAGGTCTTACTTTTTAAATTCTTTTTATGCAAACATCACGCTTTTGATCAAAGAAATTATCAATTCATATTTATATAAATTTGTTTTCTTATCACTGTTTTTACTATGGTTTCTTAATTCTAAAAAATTATTCTTTGCTTTTTCTTTCAAAACTTCCCTTTGTTTTTATAAAAATCTAATGTTTATAAATTTATTAATTTAATTAAAATCCAAACACATTATTAAATTGGATATGAAATGTATATATATTTTTTAGACGTCTAAACATGGAGTAGATAGAGACATTTTTATCTATCACGATTAAAGGATGTTGAATAGTATGTAAATAGATGAATTTGTAATGTAATTAATATAATACAAACAACATGTTTGGATTAAAAGTTTCGAGTTTCATTTGTAATATAAAACTCATTTTATTTTTAGAGTATTTTCAATAATTCAACCTTTTTTTTAAGAAAACATATTCAATGTATATATTATGTATTTTATTCAAAGTCAATCTTGAGTTATGTATCTATAGATAACACTGAATTAAAATAATAGTAAGTTATTTATACAAAAAAGCAAAGAAATTATTGAAAAAAGAGATTGTCATAAAATGTAAAAAGGGAAGAAATAATATATTGTGTATGTCATTTTCATTATTTCTCTTTATTCCAATTTTCTTACTTCATCATTATCATATGGAAACCACACACAAAATTCTTTGCATTTGCACATTTTTTTTCTTCTCATGAAATGGGAGTTGCAAAATTTGAAAATGAAACCCCAATGCACATTTTTGACCAAATTATTCTTATACTTATCCCATTCAAAAATATATATGCCATTATTTCTCACATACTTTTTCTTTTCGGTCGGCTCGCCACGATTATTTTCACTTTTAATTTTAAAATACCATCCTTATAAATATAGCAACAAAATTTAAAATATTGATACAACACAAAATAGTTTATTAATAAAACAAAATTTAGATTTAGCTCTAGGTTTGTTAGTCCCAATGACATCATATGTTACTAATAGACTATAATCGTAAATAGGTGTTTATTAATAATTAATAGTGATACGGTCTATCCCTAATTATAAGTGAGAGCGATAAAGTCTTGAGTATCAAACACAACGTACATTTCTTTTCACTCTAAAATCCTTCTAACCTATGTGATCGAAACTAAAATCGAAAAGAAATTAAGAGGAATAATGATGTGGTGTATATATATAGAAATATATCATCTCACTCTTTGATTTACAAAACCCACAAGAGATTTATTCTCTCTCAAATAGCTCACGGACAAAACAAAAACAAATACGACGTAAATTTGAGCATAACTCATTCTCTATTACCATTTCTAGTTCAACTTTCATCAAGCGATTTCGTTGAACTTGAAAGTGTAAAAATGAAAGAAAGAAAAAGAAGAAATGTATAACTATTCAATGATGGCGTGGATCAGGTCCTCCAGGGCTTAGTCTTTTGGACACAAAATGCCTTCCAAGCTTCTCTTTCTCTTCAATGATAAACTTCAACATTTCTTCCGCATTCTTTACAAACAGTTCGTTTTTCTTATTCGAAGATGAGGACGGAGACTGAGACTGAGACGGAGATGATAGTAAACGACTTTCAGAAATGGAAGAACACAAGAGCAGTATCAAAACCAAACCCCAAAACAAGATCAGCTTTACACTACAATTAGCCATTCAACTTCACAACACACACACTTTTGTTTTAAGGGGGTTGTTTCTTTTTTTCCTTTTTTTTTTGTTAGATTTCTCATACACACTTGTACAATTACCTATATATATAGATTGCATAAGCAAAGATAAGTGTAAAATGGGCCACCAAAAAACATAAAACTTTTCTATCAGTGAGTGCAATTTTATTTATTTATTAAAAGTCAAGATGTGACGAAAAAGTTGTTTTGTTTAACGAAAGAAAAGTTAAAATATAAGTCAGTGGCTTTCCCAACCCCATTTGCCACCATTTTCTCTCCGCCGGCAATCTTTTTTCATAATACATAAAATAACATCATGACCTTAAATTCGTTCTAAGTTCTTCCGTGTATTATTGTATTCAACTCGTTGAAAATGTGTTTTGAATCTAATATCTAATATATAATGTCTGTAACAATACATGATTTGATGGTTATTTATCAATTTTAGTTTTGGGTTTAGAGAAGTGTGTAATATAAAGATTTTCTAATCTTAATTAGAGCCGTCTCTTGATATGTGATTTGAACTTCTCCTCTCAATAACAAAATTACTTGTTTTCTTTACTGGTAGGGACATTGTTGCTAAACTATGCGTAAATTCTCATGTTAGTTTTCTATTATCTTGAGTTAATTTTGTGTTCATTCATTTGCTAATGTAATAGCTATTACTCAACTTAAAAGTTTAAACTCAGGCCATTGTAGATATTATTTGAGAGGTAATAATGATTCTATCAAATTTTAATTTAAGCTAACAAGAGCTTATTTCAATCCGTATAATTATAGTATTAATGTATATGTTGAGATTTGAATATTCACACTCTAAATTTGTATTAAAATAGTTTTATTTATATATAACATACAAAATATACCACTTGCTAATTAATTAATACCGTGTTGGATTGTTATTAAATACCATTATTGGACTCTCAAAATCTTAAATGTAACTTACAATTTATGTAATTTGACCATCGAAATGAAGTTAAAAAATTTTACATGCAAGATAATCTTTGGCTTTGATTCTATTATATATATTATTGAATTTGTTAGAAACTCGAAATCTTAAAAACAATAGGATATATAAGCGACCGTGAAAATGACCGTGCTATACTATGGTTTTTTTGTATATAAAACTATAAAATATATATACTTGACTTTATTATTAATCTATGGTCGTTGAGCTTAAAAGCTTAAACAATCAATACACTACCAAGTGACTAACAATATTAACTAAAATAAACTAATGTTATTAAAGTTGGTATACGAAATATATCTAATTCTAAAACTATATAACATTGTTATCTCACTTCATTCAAAAACTTAAACTAAAATATGTTACACAAATAACACTGTCTAACATAAATAAAAAACAACTTGTTATATTATGATTGACAGAAGAAGGTAGTTATCAAACTAATAAAAAAACTTAAGTTGATAGGAAGATAACACTAAAGTGGGATAGACATGAAGTTATTAATTTATATGAGAAAAATTATAACTGGAAATTAAAGGTGGTGGGTGAACTGAGCTATTCTGTTATATGTCCCATTGGATCAATTGTTTTATTTATTCATTCATTTTTAGTGCTAACATAAGCAAAGAAAAAATTATTTGTTTTTCATGCCTTTTTAAGACTAAACCATTTGATGGGCATTTGAAGCTTTGAATTGCTTAAAAGTGGAAACAAAGGATTTTTGATGACTCAGGATGACTGGGATCACCCTAAGATCTCACTTATATATATATATATACATATGTGTCCTGCCAAACAAATATTACATATTTTTGAGGTAAAATCAATATTGTCTTATATATCAAACAAATAAAATAAATTGCAAATATCTGTTGGTCGCATCATTAAATGTTTAACTTGGAACTTTTGGACTTCTACAATTTATAATGACGGTAGAAATTGGACTCTCGAACTTATATGATTATTAAAAGTTTTAATTATAATAATATCCAAACTTGATAAAGATAATTAAAGTGGAAGACGGTCTCTAGTTGTCACAAATTAAATCTCCCTAAAATAAAAGTTTCTTTTTTTTTTTTTTTGAAAAAGTCAGCTCCCACAAACTTTTTTCAAAGTGGAATGTATTGCTAGGACGGTTTCTCCACTTTCAACCTAAGTCCTTTGGTGTTTACTTTATCTTGGTCTCGTTTAATTTAGGACCTATTTTGAATTATCGTATTAAGTGTTTAATTCTTTTTATACGTTTTGTTTCAAAATATCCCTTGTTATTACTCGAACCAACGAAAACATGAGTTAATTTAGAAATCCATGGTTAACTATATATATATAATGTGAGGGTTATGATTAAAATTTTCACACTAATTAACAAACCCTAGCTCCATTCAATTAAAAAGATATATCTTTGTTAGGATAATATTAATTTACATTTCCAACAAATACTCTAATATGAAAATCAATTGAATATTCAATCACAAGCAAACATTTTGCTTTTTACTGTATACATATATAAAAAGAATTAAATAGTATATTAGCTATCAAGCAATAAAAAGGAAAAAATATATATAGTTTTGTAATTTTAGCATAATGTTTTGTGGTGATTATATATATAGTTAATTGGAATAATAATATAATTGATTAGCAAAATAATTATTTTTATTATCTAATCTTAAATAGTGATATTCTGATTGGAGCACTACCTTCTGTTGTTGCTACAAACAAAATTAATTCAATTCCATCATAGTTTTAATTTATTAATTTGGGTAGCATCTTAACCTTTTAATCTCCATAATTAATATAGAAATAATAAAGTTTTTCTTTATATACTTAAACAATAATATAGAAAGAAAGTATAAGTCAAAATGGTATATTGCCATTTCAATTTTTAGAAAGAAACATAGAATATATATATATAATTTATTCAATGTCCCCATGGCCCAATTTCCCATAATACACATTACACACTAACTAACACACCATGCTCCCTTTTTTAATTTGAAACTTAAAAGTTAGTCCTCTTGTGTGTCTTTTCTAATAGGTTTATAATTTAGTCTTTTTATTTTATTTCACAGTTATTATGTTTTAATATTAATTTTCTCACAAGTACGACCAAAATGTTTAAACGTATTTCAAATACATCTTCATGTAGCTTGATCAAAGTTAAAGTGTTCAATTGTAAGTTATTACATGACAAACATTTTCGTTTACTTTCTTTTAGAATTTAATTAAGAGAATGCATGGTTGTGGGAAAATACTTAGAATAAGGTCGGATGAACATACTTAATCATATTTCAATTATTCTAGACGACCTTGACAAGTTTTATTTCTATCTATGACCTTATTAATGTTATTCTAAATTTTTCTTTGTTGTTAAAATAAATTAAGAAGTTGTTAGCTTATGTGTAAATTAAAAATTGGGAAGAGTACATGATATTGTTGACATGTAAGATCGTTATTACCATTTAATTATTTTATATAAAAAAATATATCATATTAAAATCATTCACGTTGAGTAATAATCGTTATGTCAATTTATGTGAATGATATTGTATACATTTCACGTTAAACCAATCTCATACGTCAATTATTTCTTTTTTATTTTATTGAAGATAAAAAAGTATATAACTAAAAACGAAAACTTTTCAAAGTTCAAAACATAATTGATATCAAACCCGAATTACTCTAAAATTTAGGAATATTTTGTATAGTTTTAACCCTATTATCATCGTAGTTCATGATGAGATCATTAGGCTTCCCCCGATCATTAATGATGGTGTTGATCGGGTCCTCCAGGGCTGGTTCGCTGCACCTGAAACGGCTTTCCACCTCGTCTTTGGAGACTAGCCATTAATGCATCCTTAGCACTTTCCATGAAGCCACTTGGAGGAGAAGAAGAAGGAGGAGGAGGAGGAGGAGGAGCTGATCCAAAGCTCAAAAATGGCAGCAAAATGATTACAGTAATAAAGCAAACGAAGAAGAACTTTATCATTACAATAATGGCTTTAGCCATGGCTCTCTTATTTGGTTGTGTTGATCAAGTGATAAGAAAAATGGGGTTTCTTATGATCTTATAAATAGTTTAATTTCCTACACAAAGAGTATATATTTTCATTAATTTGTACTCAGTTATACGTTCATCATTTTCTACATTATACAATAACGTGTAATCTTATCAAAAAAGAGAAAAAAATTATTATTACCGACATTGTACGGCAAAGTGACATTATTTGTTTGTCGTAAAAAGAGTAAATAAATAAATGTGTATCCACCAATGTTTATTTATGATTGTGCTAAAGTGATTTTTCAATTAGAGATGCAATAAAATTACAAGGGTTGGCCTAATAATGCCAACTCTTGAGCTGTTTTGCAAATGCTTTCATTTACAATTTAAATCTCATATATATATATATATACACACACACTTCATCAATGTACGACGTTTACAAAAATAGCAAAATTTTGTATGATAATAAGTTTTTATATCATAACATTTTATAAATTGTAAAAATAGTAAATATGAAAATGGACAGCCTTCTTATAGCCCTATGACATATCTAATTACTTGTCATATTGTAAAAAATAAGTGCTATGAGCTATTTTTTTCTAATTTTTGTTGTCATCTAATGCAATTTTTCTTATATTAATCCTAAGGTTTTCTTAAATATATATATATATATATATTATATATATGTATATATATCACCACTCTAAACACATGTTATACTATATATGCTAAATGGATGATCTTCATTTTCAAATATAGTAAAATGAACTAAAATATCATAGTTTATCGTGGTACTCTATCATCAAGAATGTGATATTTTGCCATATTTGTAAATATAAATTTTAAATTTTTTGTCGTTTAAAATAATTTTCCTAAGATCTAACTATTTTGGTCTTTGTTTTTTATTTTTGAAAATTAAGTTTATTTCGAGAATACTTTCCACCTTTAGGGTTTTTTTTTGGTTTGGTTTGGTTATCCATTCTTTTTTTTATAGATGTTTTCAAAATTGAAAATTATTTTAAATGAAAAAATTGCTTAAACAATTTACAAATTAATTAAATATAGCGAAATTTCATAATAATTACGGATGGACAAACCCTAATAGTGTCTATCGATTAATATAGCAAAGTCTACCAAGATATTGTTCAATAGACTCTGACAAATTTTATAATATTTACAATTCTTTTTTGAAAATATCGTTATGTATATTAATACATTGAATCTAGTTGTTGCATTTATAACTATCCATGTTTTTTTAGAAAGTTCGGAGAAAATTAAACAAACTAGAATTTTAGAAATACGAAACTAAAAAGTAGGAATTTGAGTTTTTCGAAAGGTGAATAGTTTTTGTTTTTTTGATAACTATTCGATCTCTTGTATATATATTAACCCCTACGAATACCACTTTTTCCTTCATTGGTTTCTACTTTCTATGTTTTCTTACCTCTATTTTAGGACCGTTTAAAATTCCACCCAAATTTTAAAGACTATCATTTTTAATTTGATTTTAGAATTTATTAAGAATACGAATGTGTTTCCATATTAAATATGAAAAGCATGTTCAAGAAACGGTTGGAAAACAAGCACAATTTTTAAAATCTAAAAACTAAAATTGTGTTCGATAACTATTTAATTTTTTAAAGTTTTAAACTTACCACCATTACTTGTATTTATGAGGTTCTTTAAAAATTAAGTTTACAAAACTATACACAAATTTCAAAAACCATAATCTAAAATCATGATTGATAACTCATTTAGTTTGTAGTTTTAAAATCTTAAAACTTGTATTTGTTTTGGCACCAAATCTTTACCATCAATATTTGCATTTTTAATCAAATTTTTTAAAAAATAAAAATTGAAAAACTTGTACTTTTTTATTTTTTAAATTTTCATTTGATTTTTAAAAACATTTACAAAATGTAAATCAGAAAGTAAAGAAACTTTTGATACGAATATAGTTTAGAATCAATTTATTTTTTAAACTATTAAAAATTAATTAGTTATCAAATAAGAACAAATATTTTAAAAATATGTTTTTAGTGCGTGTATATTATAGGGAGAGTTTATCCAAAATAATTTTTCTTTGAAAAAATTGTATGTTGGTAACTATGAAGTTTTTGATTTGAATTCTACTTATTGATTAGTACTAAAAACAAATATTTGATAGGTTTAAATGTTGTAATAATATCATACAATATCTTAACAAATAATAACACACATACACATCATTATTTAAAGAAAGGAATAAATAGTAATTAAAGAAATGAATCTCAAACAAGCCAATGTGAAATTGATACATTAAACTATAATTATTCTTTTTTTGCCTTAAAGAAAAAGGCAATATTTAATGAATGGGGTATGTCCTACACATTGTTATTGACTTTGACTCTCCAAACAATGTATGAACTTTTCATTTTAAAAATAATTAGAGTTTGACTTTGATTACTAGCCTATCATTTGAACTAAATGCCTAATGATTTGAAGCCTTTAATCCTCACTCATAATTAACTTAAATTAGTGACTAACAAAGAGTGTTTCTCATTTAGTGCAATTTTAGTATGAGACAAACACAACTCAAATCTCTAACATTATTTATCTATTTATTTCTTATGGTGTGACACTAGAATAATAATAATCTAAATATCATGTCAAAAAGAAAAAAGAAAAAAAAAAAGCTTTTTATATATAAAGTTGTTTCATCCTTAAATCCCAAATACATATACTTATCTTCAAATTTTGTTTTTAATGCTTTTGAAAGTTTTAAACTTTAGTGAGTTAAATATTTTGAAAGTCACACTTTGATCCACACAAAAAATAAAAGAACACATTTTTGTATGGTTTAAAATTCATTAGTGATCCAATATAAATAGTAAAAATGCATTAAGTGAAATGATTACTAGTACAAACCAAAAGATCAAAAGGTACAAACAAAAATAATGGCTTATATCCTATATTCTAATATCATGCTTATAAGAAACAACACTTGGATTATACCAAAATAACACTAAGAAATTAGTACTTTTCCACTCTGGCATAATGGATTGTGTAGCTTTTTAGTTTGATATTGTAAAGTTTTAGAAGAAAGAACAATGTTTAAAAGGTAGTGGGTCTTTTTTTTTTCTTCTTCTATGGTTTAGGGCTCTTGTATTTGGGGGGAGAGTGCATAAATGAGAAAATAGTGGGTATAATTTCTATGGGATTGGGGGTTGGTAGACCTTGAAACCTATAATATCATTGTGTGTCCCTACAATTTTCTATTGGACGTTTAATTAAGTTTCATTCAATGTAATTGGTGGAGCTTCCATAAATTTTAGGTATAAATGGACTCAAATAAATAAACAAAGAAATATATATATATATCCCATAATCTTTATAATGGGTATTAGGACATATTTGTTTTGTTTTGATGCATGTACCATTTCTAGTTGTGTTTTTTAAGCCAATCAAATAAATTTAAAGATTCTATGAAAAAAGAAAATCTATCTCACACGAATGTTTGTAAGTGGATGATATGATATGTCTAGAAAAATATTGAAGATTCATTAATCTAACAAGTTATATAAAAAAGTTTTGTTCAAGCTTTACTCATAGACTCTCATAAAGATCAATTATAATGAAAACCAATTATTAGAATTTGTACCTTTAAGCCAATTTTGTGTTGATGAACCAAAATATTAATACTTTGGAGATAGGACGAAGTAATCTTTATACTACAATTCTCTTTGTATCTTATTTTCGTGGGTTAAAAATACTCATGGCGGTAAAAAAGACACTCAAAAATGAAAAATAAAACTCACTTTTGCAATACATATAAAATTAGGTATCAACTGTCGTGCCACATCATCTCAATTCGTCGTATTACATTTTCATTATTTCTATTTAAACAATGAGGAACATATTAACTACTATTTTTCTTGAATATTTTTAAGTGTTGAACCGACTTAGTCTACTACGTACAATTGTTGAGGACATTAGATCCCTACTAGTGGTTAATGACTTGAACTCGATGTGGGTTTTATAACTAGTAATTAAACTATATAACTCCAATGCCAAAGTTTCAATGTCAAAGGAAATTATTCACGCAAATCAAGGTTATGATGAGAATAATGCTACACATTCACTTATAGTTGTAACCTTGTATTTACATGTTTGATACAGGCCAATCTTAATTTAGCCATCTATAAGCTACTCAGGAAGTAAGGGTAACCTGTCCACACTATAGAGAGTTCCATTAGTGTCACCATTGGAACCAATGAAGTCATCGAATTCGGTTGTAGGATCTACTTTTCCCTGTGTTTTTGCATTTTCATCCACATTATTAGCAATCAAGGGTAAGATTCGGAGACGAACATTTGTCTCCATGCCAATTCTCTCTGACTGTAGATGATACTTCCGAATAAGATCCATCTGAAGAGACAGGATATGGGGTGGTCTAGGGAGAAGCTCAACAGACTCTTCTCTTGGGATAACAATCTGCTCAATGGCCATCCTCGCTTCCTGTGATGAAGCAAGCAATTTACAGAATTAAAGTTTGTGTTTCATAGATTAATAGAGTAATATCCAATGAAAGAACAGTAACTGCTATGAGTGTGTAGTGAACTGAACTCATCCATCAAAAGGCTAACTGGAAATTAAAACAGTGCAAGAGAAATCATAAATAGCAAAAATTGATGAAAACAGCTTTCTGCTTTGGGATGATTGTTTTTTGTTTTTTAATTGTATTGAGGGAATTGTAAATAATGCTCTCAAGAACATAATAACCTAACATAAATATTTTACCAGCCACCAAAAGAAACTGCTTTTTCTTTAAACAGCTCTCACACGGTTTGAGAAGAAGGGAGAGACGAATTGGAAGGGCAATGAATAGAGGAGGACGGTAACATATGTGAAAATAAATCAACTAAAAGTTTAATGAATAAAAATTACATGGATTATTAAAAAAAATAATGTAATGTCACATATTGTTCAACTGTTGCAGAATTTTTTTGTCAGAGTCAGTAGTACCAAGCTAAGAATTTTTTTCTTTTTTATTACTTAAACTGCAGGGAGAGGATCCAACCCTCCAACTTTAAGGGAGTAGGCTATGATAATTAATATGATCTAAGCTCAATTTGGCAGCAAGCTAAGAATTGTCCAAGCTAAAAGCAATTATCTATTATGAACTATAACAGCTTAGGCCCATTAAATACCTATTTTAGTTTTTGGTTTTTAAAAATTAAACTTTTTTTAAAATATTCGTGTCTAGACATAGTTTACTCACACCTTGATTAATCTGACAGGACAACCCTTCTGACCCTACAACATTTAGGTGTCAAAGTAACTCGTAGAAAATTAATTCTTACGCAGGTAGCCACCATAAATTGAACCTATGAGCTCTTAGTTAGTTATTGAGACTATGTCTCTTTTTTTATCACCAAGACAACCCATGATGGTTTAAAAATTAAGCTTATTAACACAACATGTTTTGTTGTCAACTTTTTTTAAACATTTTTAGACATCAAACTAAAATTTGAAAACTAAAAAATGTAGGCTTCATTTGGTAACTATTGGTTTTCTCATTTTTACTCTCGATTTCTTACAATGATTTTCATCTTTCTTGAGTTAAATTTTTAGCCAATTTTCAAAATAAAAATAAAATCACAACTTTTTTTAAAAAAATTAAATCGGATTGGTTTTCAAAAACATTGGTATAAAAAATATTTAGTCTTAAATTTTGAAAACTAAAAACTAAAAACCAAATAGTTACCAAGTATAGTTTTCTAAAACTTGATTTTTATTTTTGGAAGTTAGCTTAAGAAGCCAACTTGTTTTTAAGGGGTGGAGAAGACCTCACCAAAAACTGTTTCATGTGATGAAAAAGCATAGTTTCTAGAAATAGAAAACTAAAAACAAAACGGTTAACAATCCTAAATGGTTGGTCTTAAAACTATTAGAGATCAACAAAAACAAAACTCAAATTAAAAAGACCAAAAGTGTAGTATTCACGTTTCAAAGGAAATAAGAGATCAGACATACCTCCAAAGCATCAATCTTCTCCGAGGATCTCATCCTCCCCAATGATTCAAAATCTTCTCCCTCGTCTTCCTGATCAATAATCAGTGCCCTTAAGGCCCTTGTGATATGCACTAGCGAGCCAGTCTACAAGGGTGGAAAATGGAAAAGTACACCATGAGAAAAATAACTTGTTTGAAAGAACTGAAAAGAATGAGAAAGATGATAGCTGATTTGTAGCTTTTGAATAATTTTTTCAAACTACAAAAAATGTGGGGTATAGAGAGTTGAACCTCTTATCTTAAAAATTGACAATTTTTTTTTGTTTGGAACGGAGACAAACTTCTTTTTCTAATATAAAACTCAAGGTACAAGAGACTTATACAATGAGGATAATGGAAAAGCCTAGAGAGTGAGAGAAAAGAGAGGATCAGTGGGTGCATTTGGACATCTCAACTAGGTTGACACTCCCTTGGCACCATCATCATATCTCAAAGAGAAAAACAATGGTCATATAACGACCAAATATAGCAGTACAAACCAGCCAAACTAGACCGAATTTAAATGAAAAATAAAACATAAAAGAAAGGAAACCAAACTAAATCAAATACACTGGAAATCTAAAACACGTTGTGCTGATAATATTAATACCCATTCTAGCTTGTAAATCTGGAAATATCAATACCTTAACCACGTAAATGGGTATGTCATGAGATTTTGCAGCAGCTTGAATCCCAGCATTCTTTTTAAGCTTGGGCTGCAAGGCAAAAAGCGCATCTGCTTCACTGATATTATCAGTAAAATGGATGGCCACATCATTCATCCTTAACTGCTTGAATCCTTGGATCACACTTGCTTCTAATACCTAGAATAACTGCACATGTAGTAAGTTCCACAACCAACAGCTACTCCCTCAACCCTAAAAATATACGGTATGCTGACAAGAGATGATACATGGTGTAGCCTGTTCCACAACAAGGCAACACAACACAATATAGATCTTTAATCTATATTGAACCTACATAATTCTTCACGGTTCCAAACAAAAAGATCTAATAAGTAAAAGAAGGGTTAAAAAACCACTTTTTGTCCATGAAAGCAACAATTTCATCCTCTTACTTTTAACTTAAAATTATAATTTGATCCATACTGTGAAAAACGTCGTCAAAATTAATTGTCATTTTTTATAATGGAAATGACTTAGCATTTGTTATTGGTATACGCATGTGATCTCTAATCAATTGATCAAGCTACGCATGTGAGAAAACTCATTGAACCTGAACAATATTTTTCACCATAACAATTTGTTTGTTTCAAATTTTAAAATCTCTTAATCAAATTGTTACTTGCTAAAGTTACGAGGAGTTAAATTATTACAAAATTGAAGATCAAAGGACCTAGATCATTATCAACTAAATTTTAAAGCCTAAATTGTTACTTCTACGAAAGTTTAGAAACTAAAAACGTTTTTCACCCTAAAATATCAAATTGACTCAACATGTGAAGTAGCATGACAGAAATCCAGCAAAATGCTAAAAATAACTAGCAAAAACAACTTTGAACTTACAAGTGGCAATTTTTAGAAACAACAGAGATTATCAAATCTGAGTATGAAACAGATAATTGGGTTCATTTGTCAGAATTGAAAGATCGAATCTTACCCCATAAACAAACAGATAAAGTGGAAATTTTCCTTCATCTTCTTCAGATGATTCTCCTGCAGTTGGAAGGACCTCAAAAGACATCTCACTGGGCGCCTGACCACTTTGCTCATAATACGTATCAGATACACTAACTGGAGCGTCATCCTTATTCTGGGCGATAGTGGATATGGAAATATCACTTTGCATGGTTTCTTTCTCTTCCGTAGAATTTATCTTTCGAACTTCAACATTAGGATAACGACCTTCACAAAAGAAGTGATGATAAGCTGAAAGTGGTAGCTTCATGCTGCTTCAAAGTTTCAGATTAATTGAAGTTGAACGAAAATTTAAAAAATAAAAAACAAACAGACAGGAGTTTTTAAGAAACAATAACAATTGTTTACCACAAAGAACTGCGTCAACAGTTGCATCAAGGCTACGATGAACTCTCAACTCAGTCTTTGATATGATTTCTACCCCACAAGCAAATGTTGAAGGTCCTTTTCTTTCCAGCACAGTCTTTTGAACACGTCTCCGGCTTGCTTCCTCATCCCCAAGAGTTACACTCTATAAAATTTTGATTTATTACCAACTGAATGGACTGAAAACTGAAAAGCTTTAAGTACCAAAGAAATATAAAAAACTAAAGTTCATAACGTCATAAATTAACACTCAACCTTTTAGAAGTACTGCCAATATACTATTTCCCCTCTCATCCTAAACATCAAGATTCAGCGGTAAAGAACGCCAATTAATTAACACAATTAGAGAATGTGAGAAACCAACTAAATTAATAGGGAATTAACACTCAACCACCAACAATAAGGCAGAGAAGTAGATAGGTCCAATGCACTGGGAATAAAAATAAATTTTAGAAACTGCGAGCTTTAAGACAAGAAATTGGAGAGTCTAGATTCCATTTCAAATCTCTATCTTTTGCAATATTTTATTATTAAGCATTTGTTTAAATATTCATTACCTAAAGTACTTGAATCATCAAAGAAAATGCAGTGAGGTAAGAGCAGATCACCTGTATTCCTCCAACAAGCATCTCCAGTAAAGGATTCATGATAAGATTTTCAATTGTAACTCCATGAGCAGTCGCTACTAACTGAATTCCACGTTGGGCTATGGTGCTGGCAGCCATGGCTTCAAGTTTTGTGCTTATTTCATCTATAATAATTACTTGAGGCATATGGTTTTCAACTGCTTCAATCAAAACCTGATAAAAAGGAAAATGTAAGAGATCAATAAACATGAATAAGATGGATGAAATTCCAATAGTCATTACTGTACCAAACATATGAATTAACAGCACAAATGAAATTTTTCTGTGTCGCCAGAAAGCGTATATGTCCATATTGAGGGTATAAATTCAACAAAAATTAATTTTCCATCAAGCTTCAATTATCTTTTGATTTATCTCAACCAGATCGTGTATAAACATACCATCTCTAAATAGAAGAGAGTGTGCAACTTGTTTTTGACACACCCGAATACAATATATTTGGTGATGATGAAGGACCTTTGTGCTTCGCCATACCTTATCCGTGACCTCTTACTGGTCAAATAAATGGACCACTTCAAAAGTAAAAGTTACCCAACAAGTTTCAAATTGTCAACCTGATTTGGTTTTGGCCAAAGTTTAACATTCATTGAGAAAAATGAAAGAATGTACAAGGATCAATGAATGAATATACAAGGGCACATAAAAAAAACTATAAAAAACAAGCCCAGAAAAAGAGACCACAAACTACTTACACAAGTAGGCTTCAATCCAAAAGAATGAGACCAATATGGTAATTACAAAAAGTCCAATTAATGGATGCCCACATGGGAGCAATAAACATCACACCCTCCCACATCTCTTCCAAAAATCTGTCAACCGGCAACCCCTCTAAAAATTCTAATATCATTCTCAACCCAAAATCTTCACAAAATAGCAAAAGAACAAGTCTGCTACAACACTCTACCTAGTACCCGTATCCAGAAAGGGAAGTTCCTAAGGATCTCAATCATAGAGCAATCCTTTTTATGCACCAACATAATCCCAAAGAAGCTAAAGAACTCCGAAGGGAATCAATGATCTAGATCTTTCGCATGCCACCTACAAAAGAACGCACTATTGTGGCCGTAACACAAGAAAATTGCTGCTGGATATGGTCCTAGACATTCACTCTCCCATGCAAAACTTCTCATGCAAAGAACTTCACTTAGATATTATTAACTTTCAGAGAGGGAGGGGGAAAAAAGTAAGCTCCCTAATAGGAGCAAAGGAACTGAGAAAGACCAACAAGAGAAACCCTCAAAAATTAGGATCCTAAAAATTTATCTTGAAGACTACACTGCTAGGCCTCCTATTATTACTTATAGTAGAAAAAATAAAGGGAAAAACAGAATTACACGTGGAGCATTGAGAGAGGAAAAAGGGCAGGACCATTCCTCAGTGGGGCCCATTAGTTAGTTAGGATAAATAGAAGACGAAGGAGAGAGAAAGGCATCGAAGATAATTTCTGGAAAGGAGGAGGCTGCTTATCCTTGCGAGGAAAGAAAGCAGAAGGGTCCAGGTTTTATTGTTTGATCTTGCTTTTGGTTTATGATATTGTGGAGTCTAATGTTTGTTTGTAGTTCCTTTTACGTAAGATGATGATCTGCTGTGATCTGGGATTTTAATAGTGTTTTGAGTCTTGTATTGTGTTTTGTTGAAGAACTTTATATTGTAATTTGTGGAGGTAATTCAATATATATAAAGATACATCTGTAGTATCTTTACATACACCTTATTTTTCTTCTCTTCCTATAGTCCTTAATTACTTCCTTTGCAGGTCAACACGTCATCTAAAACTTGCCTACCTGCATTGAAGGTTCTAGCATAATGGATATAGTACCAAGGAGACCTTATTAAGTTTATCAGTAAAGTTTTTGCAATTATCTAATGCAGACTGGTCACATGGCTTATTGGCATGAAGCCATGAACTCTTTTACTTTGCTGCCTTTGCCTTTTCTGAGAATTGGGCACACACAAGTTTCATTCATGGCTGAATCTATAATCTACCTCTCACAAAACTTTGCAAAAGACTTTCTCAACGTATGTTAGGTACCTAGATAGGAATATTAGTTCATACTAATATTAAGGGATATATTGGTCATTAGATGAGGCTATTTTGTAGAGTGATCTAGGGCTGAGGTGAGAGCACTCATGAGGGAGGTTCCAAGTTCCTTTATACTTGGATTATATTGCAGTTTCTTTTTTTAAATTCCTGATATATTTTAGATCTTGATTCTTGTTAGGAAGTATCCTAACAATTTCCTTCTTCAAATCTTCCCAATTATCATGTTAAAAGGTTATTGTGAAACCATCAAGTCAGAGAGCCTTATTTCTGTAAAACTCGAAAACCACCATGCCTGTCAAAGTACGTATCTAGAAAGGAATTCTTGTTGGTTCACAGAGACAATTTCAGTAATTGAGTTACACATCATACCTTATGTTGCATATCAGAATCTGGAACTTGCATTCGACGAGCATTACCAATTCCTGCATGAGGTATATCACCATCGCCACCAATCTCATTGGAGGTGTCGACAATCATTACACGCTTCTTGAAATCATTAGCAAGTATCCTAGCTATTTCCCTACAAAAGTGTCACAGGGAGTTTACTCTAAATTTTTTTAATTGGAGACTTTCAAGTTGCCACCGAGTTGAGGTGAAATGCTAACGTGCCAGAAATATGATTGAAACAAAAATATTCTAGTCAGGGGCTAAGGCTACTGTAACCCTTAAAATTCGACTAGTTTGCACAGGGGGTTGAAAATGCTTTTATATTGCTCATGCCTCTAGGAGTGTAGGCAGCAATTTAACTTGCAAGATAGCGGAAGTAATACAACTTACAAAAATGTGCTTATCTCAAAATATTTAAAATTTTGAATTACTTACCTATCCCCAGGTAGATCCAAACAAGGATTTTCACAGAAAAAAAAAAATCATGAATTATCTCTAATTTAAATTGTCTGAACATTTATAAGGAACTCTGTTTCTGAAACATGTTTCTACAAATTACAGTGTTTCCTTTTTCAAAATCTCTAGCACTCTAAGAAATATTGTATATGTAGATGTACAAAACTAAAAGTTTACTAACCTGATAATTGTGGTTTTTCCTACCCCTGGAGGTCCAATGAGCAACAAAGAAGCCCCATCTTGAATCAAATCCCTCAGCAAGATAGCACTTCCTGATATAGCTCGACCCACACGACAAGTTAGACCAATAATTACACCCTTCCGATTTCTGATGGCACTGATACGATGCAATGTCCTACTAATGCCAGCTCTATTGTCAATGGCAAAGTCACCAACCTGCAATGCATTTGTACAAAGATCTTGACATGGTTTTTATTTTTAAGTGATTAAGACTTCTACTTTGATTGACTCAGCCATATGAGTTAAACATTTTATCTTCTTACACGAGTAATTGTTGGAGGATTTGAATCCAAGATAAGTCTTTTTTTATACGCATTGATCTTTTTGAGTTAAATTGCTACTTTCTACTATGTTCGATTAATAGTGTGATGCACTTTGCTCACTCTGTTAGTCCAAGATGGAGAATTTAGTTGGTTTCGTTCATAGGTTTCAACTTGCTCGATATAAAATTGATATTTTGATACAACACCATGAATGTTACCTAAATAGAACTAATGATGGTAAAGGAGCTACGTAACAACAGTTATATCTCATATACTTTGTAAAATGAAGTCTACATTTGCACTACAATGATATCCAATAGACTCTGTTAGGAATAATATGTACACACATTATTGTAGGTAAACTTTTCAAATAGCATACCAACTCAATTCCATCTTTTCTTCAAATTTGGATAGTGGTTTAACGTGGAGTCTAAGTCATCCATCATAAAAACTGAATTTTTTACAATGAGTTGATAAACCTACCATCAACCAATGAATTAACAATCCTGTCTGAACTTTAGAGAAAACCCAGTTACCAACTGACCTTCCACCAATTAATCGGCGGAACAGTTAGAGATTCAAAGTTTCATAACCCTCAAGGCCTTCATCTCGTCAAACACAACTTTCCTCCGGTCCAACCCAGTTGAGATTTTAATACTACAGACATGAATTAGAACAGAAAACTCCTAGTTTCTCTATCTTATTTAGAGAATATTGACGAGACATTTCTGGTACCAAGTTAGATTAACGCTCTAGTCCACAAGGTCGCCATTTAGAACCAACTTTAGAACTAAAATTGGAAGAGTTCAAGCAATATAGGTATTGGGATGGTAAATTGAAATTGTATTGAACTTTTAACTTCCCAGACAAACAATCAAACAGGACGTGGGCAATCTTATCGAAATAAACAAACAAACAAACACACGAACGTGAACGAAGAGCCGAACATACCTTGGAAGTAGCATGGCGTAGATCATCAACAGTTACTAGAGAATCCGAGAGCAGGAAATCTCCCGTAGGAAACCGAGCCAGTGGTTTCCTTCCCAAATCCAAGACCACTTCAATAAGCTGGTGACACTCCTCATGCTCCCTTATTCTGCGCCGCATTTCTTCAGGTAAAAGCACCAACAATCGGTCCAATTCATCATCGAAATCTTCATCAGAGGGAGAAAATCCAAGGGAATTCGAAGAATACAAACATAATTGTCGACACCCAGATGGCCGATTGGCGAGAAAATGAGAAATCGATGGTGGTTGAGGAAATAGTTGAAGTGAGAAGTGGGATTGGAGTTGAAATTTGGGAAAAGGAGCTTGAAATTTGAACTGAGTTGTTGGAGGAAGAGGAAGAAGAAGAAGATGGTTGAAGTGTGTAAAGCTAAGCATCTGTTAATGGCGGGAAAAGTTGAAACCGTTGTCTGGATTTCAACTTCCCTCGAAAGATAATCCAATAGTTCTTCTTCAGATTGTCATTCCCCAATAAGTTCAAATCCTGTGGGTTTTGTTTGTAGTTTTTCTATTGTAAACTCCGATACTTCCTTTCAGTTCTAATGTATCTGATCGGAAGAGTTCTCAATTCTTTGTAGCCACAGACATGTGATAGTTTGATAGATAGATTGATCAACGTGAGATTTTTTTTTGTTGGACAAATTATTGTTTTAGTATGTTATAAATTTTTGTTCGAAACTCTCTAAGATTTTGTAAAATTTTATGCAAACAATCGCACCCTTGCTCCCATCTCACTTACAATAATGAGTTGGATCTTACATTTGTATTAAATATAAAACGAGTCATATCCATAATGTTGTCAAGATAATGTATTCAGCCTTATCCCTATACTATAGAACATTTAAGTTGATCTCGAATATCGATTCTTGTATGTTTCTATATACGGTTCAATACTCATCACACATTTATTAGATTTAGGTTATTAAGACAAAATTAGTAATATAATCAATAACATTTATTGAAATAGTAATAATAACACATTATTAATATCGTTCAATGGATTATATTTACAATCTACGAATTTTATGATATAAAACCCAACAAATGTGAAGCATGAAAACCTGAATTTGTACTTCAATTATGCCCGACAATTGATGGAAAAATTCGACAACATAATACTGAACATGTCCCTAGAGTAGAAAATAAGAGGGCATATGCATTGGCAACAATGGGTTATGATGTTAATCGAGTCCGAATGTGAGGAAATGAATGTGACATCAATCAATTTGATTGACGTAGAAGATTGGCGTCAACCCATTATAGACCATCTCGAACATGAAAAGTTTCTAAAGGAATTTTGTCATAAAATCGAGGTACGAAGAAGAGTCGGTCCCTTCATTTATTACAAGGAAATTTTATATCGTCACTCTCTTTAAGGGCTACTTATTTGATATCTTTTGGAAAGAAAGGGTTAATAAAAGCTATAGATAGAGCACATTCGGGTGTCTATGGGACACATCAATATGGATCAAAGTTTCAGTTCCAGATAAGAAGAATGAGCTACTATTTACCTAATTAAGATGATTCAAGTTTCGATGGAGTAAGTAAAAAAGCTTGTCAATACCATGTAAACTTCATACACCAACCTCTAGAACCTTTGCATGCAATTAGACATCCTGAACTTTCAAGGATTGGGGAATTGATCTAGTTGGTCCCGTTACACCAAAGCCATCACACTATTTCTCAAGGTAGGTTGAGGTCATTGTCCTGAAAAAAGCCACGAAGGAAAACGTAGCAAATTTTATTTAACGTAAATCAACCAAAAGAAAGTTAAGATTAGATTACCTCTTAG
The DNA here is from genome assembly GCF_000004075.3 of Cucumis sativus. Classification (NCBI taxonomy): domain Eukaryota; kingdom Viridiplantae; phylum Streptophyta; class Magnoliopsida; order Cucurbitales; family Cucurbitaceae; genus Cucumis; species Cucumis sativus. The sequence goes on from NC_026658.2 coordinate 23,547,192, forward strand.
ATCGAAGATCTATAAGTAAGATTTGGAAATCTTGTTCTAAATTGAGTCATTCCACCATCAAACTTGATCAAGATCAAATTGAATGACTTGTATGCATTCTATCACAAAAATTGCAAATAAGGAAAAACTCTCAAAATGAGATTCAAATTGAATTCGTTAAAAGTCTTGTGTTTACAAATGAAAGGATAAAAGCATTATATAACCCTGAAAAGGTTTTATCATAATTAATGAAAATACCAAAAGTCTTTAAAACATTAACTAATCTTTTTATCTTTCAATCACTAATTTCCAACCATCATCTTTAATACTAAGTTATTAATGGTAGTTACTCTATCTTGTTAAATTAAAACAAATGAAAATTCAATAAAAAATGTTCTTCAAATCGTTGGCTTCAAGAAAGCTTAATGTCGACCCCATAGTCAACGTCAATCAAGAAAACCACCTTCAAATCTCCAAATGGTCCTTCGTCTCTTGTATTAGTACATGGCATATGAAATTCACGGTGAACATATCATATCTATTATTGTACATAAAGAATAAATGATAAATCTTGTAATTGGTCACTCTGAAACAAGTGGAACACTATGATTCACATCAAAACTCGCTTTTGTACATTTTTTTATTGATTAAATTTCAAAATATGAAATTTGTATATCAAACTTTTTATTAGTCATAATTTTAGTATTCTTAAAATTTTAGACTCATTTCTTATTTAGTTACTTGTTTTTAGACACGCATTTTATTTACTTTTATCATTATTTTAGTATTACATTGAAATTAATGTAATTTTAATTCTCTTTCTAATTTTTACTTGGAGAAGTCCTTGAGAAATGTTTAATAAATGTTAACAAAAAATATTTAAAAATCTCATAAAATATTTTAAAATGCATAAAAAAATGGTTGTATTAGATTTTTGTTCTTTTAAAAAATTGTTTTTATTACTGATTGAACTACAAAATTTAAAGTTTTTCACCATGTTAATACGTCTAATACAACATCTTAGACATGCAAATCAAGAATTCATGATCAAATATATATTTTATAAAGTTCAAGAACTATATATGACACAAAGTTAGAAGTTAATTTACTAAAATTTTACCTGTATAAGTTGGATCCTCCAACATAAAATTTTGGATATGTCATTGTTAATAAATTACATTTGGTTTGACGATATTTTATGATTTGAATATTATATCGATGCATCTAAATTTAATTTATATAAACTCGTATCTTTCCCCATAACACTTAGTACAAAGTTTGAGAATCTCTCAACAATCCTCCTATAGAATCGCCCTATGCCATCAATCTTCGACCCCTTGTGCAGTTATTAAACACATCAACATGTGCGTTGCCCTATGTATCAATGAAAGTTTAATACCGTAATTAAGAGGTGACTAAGTGAACTTATGGACCGGGCTGTTGACACCCTAATCGGGCTAACTTAATCATTCACTTTGTTGGGCCTCAAATGAGCCCAATTGGTTTTAAGAGACTGACTTTCAATCCCAAGCCTTTTTATTCTTTGTCGTTTTATCTTTCTTCCTATATATTTATGAGATAACTGCAAAATAATACAGTAAAGTTAAAAAATAGTAAATTTTAAAAATAATTTGATTTTTAGCGAAATTGCATAAAGTATATATATATATATATATATATATATATATATATATATATATATATATATATATATTTTATTTATTTTAATTTTCAACCGATTTTACCCATTGAATAACTATTTTTTCACCTTTTGTTTTTTAATTACGTTAATATTCATATTTATTTTAATTAAACATTTTATTCTGTTTGTGGCGTTTTATTTTCAATCATCCTTGCTATGCATATATGAATCAAGAAGTATACTATGTGTTTATACATTTTTTTGTAGGATAATATATGTTTTATATATACGCTATATTTGCATGATAAAAATAATGAGACCAAATACCATACAGTCACAAATATAGTGTATTTGCAAACTGCAACCAATTTTGAAAAATATGAACTAATTTATGATATTTTACCAACATGAACTTAGCTCAACTGACACCTGTATGTTCTTGTGGACAAGAGGTCCGGGTTCAAATCCCCACTCCAACATTTATTACAATACCTTTGAAAAAAAATTAAAAAATTAATGATATTTTCGGTATTAGCAAGTTTTCCCCAATATTTTTTAAATATATGCCTATAAATTCATAACCAATTTTAAAGGTTTATGTGAACAATTGTATTTGGCATTTGAGGGATTGTTTCATTTACTTATTTTTCTAGTTTTTATGTTTTGCTATTTTGTCAAAGTAAAAGTCATAATTTGTCATTCTTCTTGACAACCCTATATTTATTTACCTTTCTTTCCATTTTTTCAAACATTCCCAAATAATAATTGTTGAAGGCAAAATTTAGATAAAAAGATCCACGTACCTTGTTTTTTCATGTAAACTTTGATGCACAAGTTAGTATTTAACGAATGGTCAAAACAAAATCATAGTGAGACAATCTAGGCTCAAAATCTAAATGGAATTAAGAAATGCAGTTTTAAGCTAACCAATAGAACTTTGAACTACAGCCGTCGAAGAGTGACCCTTTGGAGGGATTGCATCGATCTCTTTGACCCCAACCCCTTTCCTTTCGTTAGTCATTTTCCTTTTTTGACCTATTTGCTTGATTCTCACATTTCTCTAGTTCTTGTGATGATTATCCTCTCGACTTCATTTCCACTCAATTCCATTCTCCCTAGCTCTTAATTATTGGATTAAAAATAACTAATATCAATGATAAATATCTAAATGATGATCTCCATTTTTAAAAAATTAAACAGTACTTTTCCTACGTAATTATGGTTTTAAAACCATATACTCGAGTATAAGGTGTTGTGAGTCCTAATCACATTTCAAAAAAAAACTTTAAAAAGTTGTACGAAAAATATCAAATAATTTCGTTTGTTTGTAAAGTTGAAATTAAAAATGTCAATTTGATGGACCATTTACATAGACAATGACTAGATGAGTATGTATTTTGTCACATACATAACAAATGTATAAATTATTTCATTTTATTATGATTATTACTTTCTTAAATTAAATATATATATATATATAACTTTATTTCATTTAATTATTATTTTTCTATATAACAAAAAAAAATATCTGTACTTTATTTTACTTTTTAGTGGAAAGCCAAAAAATAAGGCCAAACTGGAGAACGACTATTCATTCGATAGCCATTTATCCCATGTGTTAAAAAGCCTGTGCTTTAAAATCACTCATCAATCAATTTTCATCTCATTTTTATTTTCCAATTTAACTCTTTTAATGAAAAAGACAAAGTGATAAATAACAATAACACCAAAAAAAAAAAAAAATTGAAATAATATCGGTGATATCATATACACAAACATTGGGTAAAAATGATTAAAATCTTGAACCTTAGTAATTAAATCAATTTTGACTCTCTTAATTAAAACTTTATTTGAAATTTGTCGCAATAATTATCAAATCTTGTGTGTATAACTTGACCTTGCAACAAAGACATGAACTATAAAGTTCATACATTATTGAGAACCTTTTTTTTTCTTCTAGTAAGTGCATGGGTCCCAACGTTATCCACCTATGTTCTATTTCAACTAAAAAATAGAACTACGTGAAAATGGAATTAGAAATTGACTAATTTTGCATGCCCGATAATTATTGTTGATATTTCTTTGGAAGAAACCAACACTTGGATGGTAAATAAAAACAAACAATGATTTGTATGTGACAATGTCATTGGTTTTGTAGTGATAAAAGCCTTTATTTTTAGTATAATGAATGAAAGTAAGGAGATTGGAACCTTCTACGAATTATGTAAATTAATGACGAGCTAAATTTGCGTCGACATTATTTAAATGTACTTAGAGAAATTATGTATATTCATGCAGCCTATTTCTTATATTTTATTTTTAATAATTTTGATTTTAGTCTTTTTTTCTTTTGAGATATCATTTTAATTTCAGCTAAACTAATCTTATATAATTACCTAATTAATGCATGATTTTGGTTCGATGGAGATTGGTGGAATAAACATTATTATACAATTAATTAAAGAAAGCAACATTATAATTGTACAATTGAAAGCTTATCTTTAAATATTAGAGAATAATAATGATAATGCTGAAAATCAATGAAACGTCTTGTAATCAATTTGACTTAGGAGTCTGATCAAGTTTTAATTTCTTGTATTAGTTGGAGAATATATCTTTATTTATTTGATTTTATTATTTTATTTTGAAAATTTATGATGGAGAATAAAATTACACAACAATCGAAAAATAAATTAGAAAACATCTACAAATAGAGCCAAAAAAACCGAGGATTCATAAGAAAAGATCAAATCATGAATCACACTTTTTTTTTAAGACATTCCGTGACTTTGTCCGTTAAAAAAAATACATAATAAAAAATTAAAGAAGATAAAAAAAAAGAAGAAGAGAGAATTGTATAGTTTTTACACTTAATCTGAACAATATGGAGTCCTTGTATATATAGGGACTAGTCAGAAACATATAAATAATAAAAAATTCAATAAAAAATTAATAATTAAATAAAATCACACCTTACCATTTAATAAAAAATATTATTATTTTATTTCTCACCTTACACGTCATGTCCGCTGGATAGTGCATAGGAAGATCGTCACATCCACATTTTTGTTATTCTCTCCACTATTCTAAAACATAGGTATCCTAGACATTATTATTATTATCATTATTGTATAATGCATTACAATTACCTATGTATATATATAAATAGAGAAAGAGAGAGAGTTGAGATATATATTATATACCATTTATTAATTAATGTACTCAAATTTTATGTTCATATTTTTATTTTAAAAAATAAAAGTAACTTATTTAGATAAATTATATTGCTCTGGATTTGCTTGTGACACGTCTACAATACAAAATCTCACCAAGATTTCAAACATAGTTAACTCATAATTAAAAACATCTTAGAGTAACTAATAAAGAACCAAATTTAAAAAGTTGATATATATTAATTAATGAATCCATTATCATTTGAAAAAAAAAATGTTAACAATCCACAAGTTAAATTAATTAAGAATATCAACAATCTTTGGAGCCATTAATGAAAACAACAAAAGTCATAATATTATTCCATAATTTAGAACTTTGAGAATTTGTCATAATCAAAACGAAATTTTTTATTTTCCAAAACTTTATATTTAATAATTTCCCCAACTAATACACTATTTATATATTTATATAGTTTGGCTGCGCATTATATATTATAAATTATAATAATTTTTTTCTGAGTCCAATCATTGGTCCAAATCAGATTCTCATTTATTTATTACACAATAATTCTGCCAAATCCAATATTCATCTATTTATTTTATAATTCGTACAATTTTATTATAATCCTAAATATCTTATCTCTATTCACCAATCAATACGTAGATAATTATTAATATTTTTTAGGAATAAGCCTCCCCCGTATTATACGATAAAAAGAAAATTCAAAACTCAGATAATTAACCCAAGAGATTTTTGTTTTTAATACACATAATATTAATATTAATAATAAGTTTATTGTTCTTTTTAAATTAAACTAAACAATACGTATTTTTAAGACTTTCAGTTGTCATGGATGACGTACTCTTTTTTTTTTTTTTTCTGAATTATTGAAGATTATGGACCTTTCTTCTTTATTGAAGCAGTGGAAACAAAAATAATAATGCATGGTTTCAAATATTATAATAAAGAAACAAATTTTAGTTTATATGATTAAGTAATTGAAAAGGAGGTTTGTATGTTTAAGTAGTAAATTTAATATTTTAAAGCTTTTTTAACGTCGAGTTTTAAGATTATTGTCATTTAAATGTGATATGTCAGTTTATTCATATCTTATTCTAAACTTGGAGTATTGTATTGATAATTTTAAAATATGAAAAGCAATTAAATGTAATACGAGTGACGTTTTACGACATATTTTTCATGCATTGCTATAAATGATATTTTACCGACAAAAGTTACTTGCGCCACTACAACTTTATCATAAGAAAATGTGATTTTTTTTAATAGTTCAATTAAATTCACCATCTTTTAAAAACAAATCAAAGTCCATAGAAAGAAAGAAAAGTTATGGAGTATAGTTAGGATTACATTGGTTAACACCTTTTTTTTTTCTAATCGTGTTTAATTTGTCATTTTTCTTATATTTTTCATATCATGTTGGTGCAACAAATATTCTTTCGGTAAGTTTCAATCAAATTGAAATGTTTAGTATAACTCAAAATTATTTCTCTATAACGAGAGTTTGAGCTGAAAGCTTCACAGTTAAACACAACTTGATTTTAGTTAATAGCACTTAAATAAAAATTGAAGAAAGAAAGAAAATATGATATTGAATATTTGATTGTTATTGTTATTTGAATATTTGATTGATCTATAAAATTTAATACTTAGATTTTAATTTATCTTTCGTAAACAGGTGCTTGATACAAACATAACAACACTAGAAAACAATACTACGAACAAAATTTAAAAGTTTATAATATAGAGACAAAAAGAAATACGAATAAATTGGAAAGCCATGCTAGAGACAAAAATTTAAAGCTTACAGTGATATTATACATTCCAATAATTCAAAAGTCTATGCGATAAAGTTAAAAATTAACAAATCTATTAGATAATAATTTGGGAGTTCACAAGTCTTTCATATATTATGTAATTTGTGAGTTAAAAGGTATTCTAAAAATTATTAAATTTTGAACAAAAATAAAAATATTTCAATGTAATTCGATGACTTAAAACATATTTGGCTTAACTTTTTTAATGTTTATTTTTTTTTAAAAAAAAAAGCAATTGATTTTGAGAAAATTTGAAGTATTTTGATAGTCACTATCGGAATCTTTCAGAAAATGGATTCCTATTAAAAGAGTGTATAACCGCATGGATAAGCTCACACTAACCCGTCAATTTTGGATCCAATTTGGAGTTTTAGGTATCGGAAAGGAATTGAAATATAATAATACCGATTCATACAGATACGTAAGAAAAGGTTGTCTATTGATTCAAACATTGTACCTGCAGGATAGGAATAGAGAAAGAGGAAAAAAACGAAGATTTCACATAGTACTTTTGATTGAAAAATCAATATGATTTATTTTGTACCTTTTGCTCAATGAAAAACGGGTGAGATTCTATAGGATCAAACCTATGGGGCTTAAGAAATGATCGAAGGGAATAAAAAAAAGAAGAAAAAAAAGAGAGGGAAAAATAAGTAAATAAAAATGACGTAGAAGAGCTCATATTCCAAATGAACGAAAATATGACTAAATTGGTCTCGGTCACTCTTCCAGACGGAATGGAAGAAGGGAGGAGATTCTCGAACGAAGAAAAGAATGCAATGATTTCGCAACACGTTTCAATTTTTATTTTAAAATAGTTAAAAGTTTTAATAGTTAATCGAAATCACTTCCAAATTACTTCCTAACCAAAAAATTTACGAATTCTTAAACAAATTTCATTAGTGTAAAAAACAATAGAAACAAAACCAAAATGAAATTATTAACATTTTCTTTGGGGCTATTTTTAAATATTGCAAAAAGTTCAAAAAAATTTAACCAAATTCTTTTAGTTTTTTAAAGTTTTGATGGTATGTGTGAAAATAGTTTCAATTTTTATTAAAATACCATACACACATACACAAATAGTATCTCTTATTAACAAAATGAAAAAAAAAAGTTGTCATCAAGCACGTTTAGGTAGCCAATGGTCAAATGTAACAAATAATAATACTCCATTACTATCTATCGTTCTAACTTATTTACAACAATAATTTTTATTTAACTGTTAGGTAAAAATTATCACAAATAGAAAGATGAAATGTCAATAATTTCGTAACAATTAGTGTCCTTTTTGTTTATGTTCTGTCTGCATTAAAATTTCGTGAATAAAGTAAGATAGTTGATTGGACTAGCTAATACGAAAAAGAGTTCAAATGAAAACCAATATTAAATAGAGGAGAAGACAACAATATTAAATGTTGACCACACTGTTATAAATACTATATTAAATTATTAATTAATTTAAGGACTTCGGTTATTGAATAAAAATAAATTTAATATCATATCTAACACATCAATTACCTATAATATAGACATAATTGTTGATATGTTTTACAAATTCTACCTTTAAAATGCTCCATTTTCTTTTAATCTCAATTAACAACTGAAAAACATTATTATTACTGTTTTTTAAAAAATGTAATTATACAACTAAAACAAGAATGACATTAATGCTTTAGTAAGGTAATAATTTAATCACTTGAAGACAGTTAGTCGTTTTCATGAACAATACTTTATTTATTTTGTAAAAAGACTATGTCCCAACAACAATGACATAAATGTTTACTAGTCGATATATTTATAAAATATAATAAAATTTTAAATTATATTAGAATTATTTAATTTATTTTTCTATATTTATCTTAATCTTATATAAATATCAATAAAAATATTAAAATTGTGTAGGTGAAGGATAAAATTTTTACTTATACAATTGAAGATTGTATTTATTAAAATTGGGTTAATCTCACTCAAACAATATTACATTCATATTATATTATACTTTGTTTCTATTTTTTTATAAAAGTATTTTGCATGGGATAATAGAAATTTCAACTCAGCTTCTAATTTAGGGTTGTGAGGCATGAATATGTGAAAAATGTGGATATAAATTTAATCCTATGATTAGTATGAATGATATGCATATGTTATATTTGTATATATAAATTAATTTGTTGTTACTTTATTGTATTTTTTTAGTAAGAAAATTTAGTAACCACATGCATGCGCGTGGCAAAAAAAACAAATACCATTAATTTAAGAGACCATGGTTTGGTTTAGTTTGGCATTAAGTACTTTTTCTTTTTGGTTTTCATTTGATTAATGATTTAATCATCATCTTAGGTTAAATAATACCAAATTTGAATAAGGATTGAAAGTGCAACTCCATACATATATAAAGTTTAATTTAATTTTTTTAAAAATACTTTAAAATATATTTTGAAAAAAATACTTCTATTTAATCTTAAATTTATAGGATTAGGTACGTTTGGTTCATGAGTATCTAAAATAGATACTTTCAGTCCTTGAACGCTAGAAAACAATTTGAAGTCGTCTGATCTCCCTCCTAATAGAATCGTTAAAACAAATAGTGTAGCATTATACATATTGAGTGGAAAAAAGTAGTCCACCTTTGCTTTTAAAAATCAAAAGCAATATTACTATCTAACATGACATGTAAGTTGTTTACCTATTGCTATTTTTGTTTAGTACGTTAACGTGAAGTTATCTTAATTAACTAGTTAAATTCGACAAAAGTTTGAACCTCGTTTTTACATGTTGATTTTTTTAAAGTCTAATTAGCTAGAAATAACATTTAGGATTAGCGTTTTAATTAAAAATGTCAATTTGATGGACCACTTATGATGTTTTTATTAAAGAAAGACTTATTTTTGTTACGCATTTTTTTACTTTGACGTAAAAATTTGCACTTATGATCTTTGGGACGATAAATAAAAGTTGATTCATTGAACTTATACACGATACAATTGGTTGTATTTGAATCTTTAAAGTAATTGCATCATACAAATCTTGGAATGTAGTTTTATTATAATAAAATGAAAAGGTATTGAAGTTAATGATAATTATTGTTAATGCTATAAAATAGAATTAAAAATCTATCAACAAATAGGTCTAGATATATACTATAGTTAAATATGGTCTATATATATGCTATAGATTAGAACTTTAAAATCTCCCACCACTTTATGTTGTATAACCAAAAAAAAAAAAAAAAAGTCATAGGTATATTTAATGCAACTAAGACATTGTAGCCTTAGGATTTGGAAGTCCACATGTAGATCAGCTATTTGTTTTTATAATGGGATGTAAAGGTAATTTGTGAGTTCAATCCTAAAATGACAAAATTTATATAACATTTAATACTACATACCTATATCCTATGTATAGTTGGAAACAAATAGAATTGAAGAAAAAAATTAATTTAGGCAACTATATTCAATATCATGTCTGTAGATCAATAAGTGAAAATGCAGTATATTGATAATAATGCATATAAAAGTATTGAGGAGGATAAAAATTGACATAATATCCGATTAAAGAAACAAGTGGTTTGATTGTGTTTTACAATAAAAATGAAAAAGTATAAGAGGAAGACAATAGTTGTGTAGAAGTTAGTTGATGTGAACAATTACATAGTATGATGAATACAAGTTTGAAAAAGAAATGTTGTTCTTTTTATAATAACAATGGTAGCAGAAAGAAAAAAAGAAAAGGGGCGTCAATGTCATACCCTTCCAAGTTCCAACTGCCACAATCAGGTCCTCTCATAGGGGCATCCAGAAATGTATACTTTCCCATCATTCATCATCACGTTTCCCATAATGACTTTTTTCCCCATCTCTCATAACCCCTCCCTCCGTTTCTTTTTCTAGTAATTTCTTACACTTTTCCTCTCCTTGGAAGTTGCAATTCTCTTTACTCACTTTCCTCTCTTGTCCATTTGTTTTCGCATGTGGGCTTCATTTGAATTCCAAGAAAAAATTAAGTGTATCAAAATCGATCTAATCAAAGTAAAAGCAACCTCTGTAGATTAAACAAATTTACAAGAGATGGAGGGTAGGGTAAATTAAAAACTGGTAGGGGTCAGTTCTGTTTGAATTAATATTATAGGCTTTTTATTCCTTCTCTCAACAACCAAAATAATGATTATTTATACCCTCTCTTATTTATTTATTTATTTTCTCACAACTTCCAAAAATAATTACAACTCTCTACACTCTCTTTCTCTTTCTTTATCACAGCTTCCAAAAATTATTATTACCTCACACACACTCTCTTCCATTTGCTTCCAACTTTCGGTATAATTATATTTTTTTTCCTCTTTCACTTTCTCCGCTTCTTCAATTTGTTCTCTTTTTTTTTTTAAGGACCCTCTCATTCTTATTTTCTTCATCTTCTTCTTCTCATTTTCTTTTATTGCACTTCCAAAATGGATTAAATCGCCGTGCAGTTGGACGATCGGTGGCAGCAAACCACATACAAACTGATGAATATTGACCGTCGGAAACCGATATGTCGGTGATGGACGCCTATTTTTGCCCGAAGCCCGCTCGGATCACCCTTAGTGAATGGGAAGAATATTGAATGGAAGAGCCCTTTTGGAGAGGCTACAGAAACATAGCTTATAATAATGGTGGGTTTAGTTGTAGTGGGTGTTACGGGAAAGTGAAGAGAAATTGGAATAGGAATCAACAGTCGATTAAAGCTGGAAGAAGGGTATTTCAAGGGATTGAGCCTGGATTCTCAATCGAATCATCGTCGTCGTCATCTTCAACGGCGGTATCGGAGTCGGGTTATAAACTTCAGTCATACTGGGGAAGAAGATGAAGAAGATGGTGAAGCAAACCTTCAGTATTTATATACGACTTTAGACGACTCACGTGAAACTAAGAAGCGTTCTTATTTTCCGCCGGTGTCGGATTCATCTCTCGTTGGGTGGAGCTTTCAAGATGAAGGTAAAATGGGAGAGTTCAGTAATCAACGCCCGGCGAAATCAGCAAAACCGGGAATAAGAACCGGAGGTGATGGAGGTGGGAGTGAAATCGTGGAGGTTCAAGGAGGCCGTGTTGTTCGTTCGATTGGAAGAAAAGATCGTCACAGTAAAGTTTGCACGGCGAAAGGACCGAGGGATCGTCGTGTTAGACTCTCCGCCCACACTGCCATCGAGTTTTACGACGTGCAGGACCGCCTTGGCTATGACCGGCCTAGTAAGGCCGTCGATTGGCTTATCAAGAAGGCTAAACCCGCTATAGACAAGCTTCGAGAGCTTCCCGGATGGAATCCAAATGTTTTGGATATGAGTACCCAAAAATTGACAAAGCAGGCAGAGAAGAATAGCGAAAATAAAATTCCAGTTTCTATTCACCCGTCGGAGGAAAGTGCCACTAGAATCAGTAATCGAAGAGCAAATTTTATGGTCGGTGACGGCGGAATTTCCAAATGTACTATGCAAAATTTGCAGAATATTTCGACAGAGGATAACCATAATAGCGACAACTCCAACTTTCTTCCACCATCTTTTGATTCGGATTCGATTGTCGATACCTTCAAATCGTTTTTACCGGTGACTACGGCGGCAGCGGCAGAGACTCCGTCGTCGATTTTTGAGTTTGACACGTTCCCTCCGGATTTACTTTCCAGAACCAGTAGCCGAACGCAAGATCTAAGGCTCTCCTTGCAGTCTCTTCAAGGCCCAACATCGAAGCTTGAATCCGAACAAACTCAGCAAAACGACCATCTCTATTTCTCTGGAACAACACCATTAGGTTGCTTCGACGGATGGTCGGAGCAGCAACCCCCACCGACCATGGAAATCAGTCGATTCCAGAGGATATTGCAATGGAGCACAGTGAGTGCAGATCATAGTGGAGGCGGAGATGGCAAAGCTGGAGGTGTGGATGGAGAATTCTTATACAACTCGCAACCAACAAGCTCAATTTTTCCTCCACCATCTCCGCCGTTGCCAATTCTGCAACCGCTATTTGGAGAAAACCAGTTGGTTTCTCAGAGGGGACCCCTTCAGTCCAGTTACACGCCCTCGATTCGCGCTTGGATAGACCCGTCAATCGCCTTCATGGATAATCAGCAGCAGCTAAGTCCACCGTCGATCTACCAATCTTCTTTTTCGGGTCTTGGATTCGCCACCGGTGGATTCTCCAAGTTTCTGATTCCGACGCGAATCGCAGGTGAAGAGGAACATGATGGTATTTCTGAAAAGCCATCCTCTGCTTCCTCCAACTCCCGCCATTGAATCTGCTTAAACAGCGGCTTAAGTCTCTCTCCCTATTTTGTAAGAAACTACGTTATATCAATAACCAGTTTACTCACTTCCAAGTTTAGTTCTAACACCATTTATTTAACTGGAAGTTCTTTACTCGCAGGACTTGTTCATCGTTAACTAACAAAGTCAGTGAATAAGCTGCTTTCCCATTGATGGCTTGTTTGCAGGGAGCAGAATTTGGGTCGCTTTCTCAATGGCTTACTTTGTGGGAAGAAGAAGAATCCTAAAACTATATCATCAGGTTTCTTCATTCCCCAGTTATCTTTCTTTCTGTTTATGTTTTGGTTTTTCTTTTTCCTGTTTGAAAGCTTGCCTATATCTATCTCCATTTCAGAGGTTTCTATGCTATGGAGTAGTATCTGTTTTTTTTTTTTCAGTGTCTTTAATTTAATGGTGTATTTTAATGGCAAAGACACTGAATCTATCTAATCTTGCACAACATTCTAGTCTTCGTTGTAATAATGGAAAATCCACTGCCTTTTCATTGATTTCACCTATTTGGTTTGTTCTTATTGTTATGGAAAACTTGAATTTGATTACAAAGTTTTTGTGTCTTTAAAGCTCTGATATTTAGGATTATATATAAAAGGCTATAAATGCTCTCAAACTAGGAAGTTTTCCCCAAATGAATGCCCTCCTTCTAGTGCCATTCTTAGGAAAAACTATTCAATGTTGCTACATATGATTGCATCCTAATAACCATTGGATGTACTTTCGAAAAATTGCATACCCTTAGTAACCAATTAGATGCTACAAAATTTTAGCTTCATTGCGGTGGTCTCCTTGAATAATTTCTTCATTCTTGACCTATTTTATGAATGCCACTTTAAACTATGAGAACATGAAAATCTAGGTTCTGTAAAGAGTTTCAAGCGATCCTCATCCAATCCAAACTTTCTTCATACCAGACATTTCCTAAGGCTTCAACTTCCCCTAAGTGGTAGATTTGAGATTTCCTTAAGCATGTTCTTACAAGCTGTGAGAATTTGTTGTGAACATTTCTTCTCTAACTATCCAAAATACTATAAGAAACTGAGGAATGTTAACATCAGCCAAAATCACTTTTGAGATGGTGAACATTAGAAATGAGGATTTGAGTAACCTATTGTAGAAGAATTAGATATACAGTAAAATTTAGAAGATGTATGCCATTAATATGGTGTTTATGGCTATTCTGACCACTGCCTGTTTTTTTTTCTCTTATGTGCTTTTCTTACTGAATGTCTCCTGTCAAAGTTAATGGCATAGCATTTACTCATATGATATCTACAGTAGTTGATATATCGTAATTCTAGGAGATAGCAGTATTTAATGTGCCAAAGTTGATCCCTATTTTATAACTTATAGCAGTTTTTAGTCGAACGAAAATTCAAATCAAATCTCTTACTTCATGATCAAGAGTATTACTCTTTTATAGTTGTGCTATGCTTGCGTTGGTCATTCGAAAAATACTTTAAACTAATGAAATTATTTTTATGTATTTTGATTTTCCATCCAAATCTAATTCTATTGATTATGATGCCGTACATTTTTTTTAGGGTTAGAGATTTGAACTTTGAATTGTAATACAATACACTTCACACAATCAAACTCAACTCCAAGCTTTAGGGTCTAATTCTAGTTTTCAAACTTGGTGAAAGAATTTGAATTTAAAACTCAAATTAGAGCGAGTTTTGAATCCTTAGAAAGAAAAGCAACTTTGAAATTTATATTATTCTTGTTTATTTCACTTTTTTTTCTTTTTTGAACAGTAATAAAATTGAATCTTATCTATTTTTTGAATGCTCGAATTTTAAGAATTTTGGCGCTTACAAATCATTTTATAAAGTTGGGGCTTCCTCATTGGTGATGCTTATTATTATTATTATTATTATTATTATTATTATTATTATTATTATTATTATTATTATTATTTGTAAATTGATAATAGCAAAATCTACATGTTTACCTCAATTATATTTTTAACATTAATTTAAAAGTTTAAAATATTGGCTTGATTTTATTTACAATTTTTAGTTTAATTTACATCAACCTAACAAAATCCAAAAACAAAAGTTTATCAACTTGGAAAAATAATCTCATAATTTTTAGATTTGTCCTTGAACGTTAGTTTATCGGAACAAAAGTTTATCAACTTGGAAAAATAATCTCATAATTTTTAGATTTGTCCTTGAACGTTAGTTTATCGGTCATTTTTTACCTTTTTCGATTTCTTCTTTTTCATTTTTTTTTCTTTTATTTTAAAATGATTTATTAATTTTCTTTTATTTTAAAATAATTTATTCTTTTATATCTTCACTATTTTCTGCCAAACTATTTAAAGCTATTTCACTATTGTTTTCAATCTTCTTCCTCATAGTTGAAGTCTTTTCCTCATTTTTAAAATGTGTTTTTAACATAATTGACATAATCGTTTAGCATGTTTCTAACGAAACCTCATATTTGAAGTCTTTTCCTCATTTTTAAAATGTATTTTAACATAATTGATAATCGTTTAGATCATTTACATTGTACTAGACAATTGTTTATCACCATCAATACAATCGAATATCATTCATGTAGTTTGTAGCAAAAAAATAAAAAGGATTTAGACAAAAAACAATTGGTCCCGGCGGGGCTCGAACCCGCGACCTTCGGCTCATAAGACCAACGCTCTAACCAACTGAGCTACGGGACCTCAGACATTTAGTAAATAGAGAAGGCACAATTAGTCTTAAGAGACAAGAAAACATGAGGCAAAAGAAAAAGATTTGACAAAGTTGAAAGATCAAACAATCAATTCAAATTGGTCCCGGCGGGGCTCGAACCCGCGACCTTCGGCTCATAAGACCAACGCTCTAACCAACTGAGCTACGGGACCAATACATAAATGAATGGTTAATTTAGATTTTTAATTTTTAAAAAGGGTTTTTTTCAATAGTAATTACAAATACAAACTATTTACCCGTATGAGAAAAAACCACTATGGAACAAAGACTACTATACTTGATTCGATCATAAAATATAAATAGTTTGTCAATTTTGTCATTTTTATCGGTTCATTTTAAAAACGAGTCAAATGGGAATTTTGGAAATATATTTCATGAAATTTGTAATCATTATTTAAACATCTTACACCAAAATTAACTTAAAATTACTAAACTCAAAGGTTTATCGAAATTATTACTAAATTGTAAATTTAAAAAATACATAAACTAAGATTGAATAAATTTCTTGTTTAAGAGTAGTATTAAAGACTATTTATTATCATACTATCCTATATTTATATTCGATCAATCATAAATTCGAATTACAAAAACAAGATAGGTTAATAAGACATACTTCTTTTTGTAATAAATAAGCTCAACTTATTTAATAAATATCATACGTAGTTATTTTGATAAAATAAAATTTATTGAGCATGGTTTGAGAACTAATTATTTTGAACAAATCTTTATTTGCTTAGCTAAAAAATAGATGTTAAGCTTAAGATTAGTGATGGTTCAAAGAATATAGGTTAAGAGTACAACTCAAATAAATAACAAACGTAGTCCTTAAAATTTTATATATTATCTCTATTCATAACTAAACTTAAAAATATGTATAATTAAATTTTGAATTTTCAAATTTTGTATCCCCTGCATATTTAAACTTTTAATTTTCTATTTTGGTTTTTTAGAATTAGGCCTGAAAGCATTATTTTCATTTATTAGTTTATATGCAATGCTGTAGATGTTTTTTTTCCAAATTCAAAACCAACATTTGAAAACTAAATAAAAAGAATAGATTTATTTAGTAATTATTTGATTTTTAAAAATTAAATACTCCATCTATCTCTAAATTTGTCTATTTGTTATCTACTTTTTTTTTTTTGTAAGTTAAGTCAAAATTTCAAAACTATAACAAATGGTTTTTAAAAAATTGTTTTTGTGTTTAGAATATCCTTGAAATTTCAAGTCTTGTATTTAAAAATGAAATAAATCATCGTATGAAATTGAGATAAAATATATATAATTTTCTAAACTAAAAAAAATCAAATAGTTATAAAATAAAGTCATACTTTTCAAAAGATTGTACGCGTTACAAATGAAATATGAAAATGAAGGGAAGAAAACGAACACATTTTTCAAAAAGCCATGGAGCCTAAATGTTATATTCTACATCAATTTTAGTTATGTGTGGAGTAAGGTTGCAATTTTTTTTTATGATTAAAGGTATATGCTAAATATTACATTAAACCTTTTCAACTAGTGAGAAAATTAGAACTTCTCCAATATAATAAGTAAAATTTAAAAATTGAGTATGTTAAATTGCAAATACAGTAATATTATTTTAAAGGAGTTTTTTTTCCTTCTTGAAAAGTATAACAAATTGGTAAAATATATACATTGTATAGAACAATTTTGGAAATAAAAAAGAGGCAATAGGCCCACAGTGCAAAATAACAAAAATATCTTCGTGATAAATTGGTCACACACGCATGAAAAACTTGGTGCACGGTTGTTTAGATATAGGTATACGATTGTTCAGATCTTGGTATGCAATCGTGAACCAAGATCGTTTAATTTTGGTACATGATCGTTTATCAAGATCTAAATGATTTTTATTCAAGATCGTGTACCAATGTTTTTTTTTTATATTGGTATAGGATCCTGAACCAAGACCGTTAAGATATTGGTACATAATTGTTTAGGTCTGAAAGATGAAATGTATGAGAGACAACTTATTTCTTACTAACTGGGAATATGAAGAAGTGAAAAAAGGAAGAAAAAAAGGAAAGAGAGATGACGAAGAAGGAATAAATTTTGTAAGAGGAAATGGAAAACATGAATAACAACCAGTGAGAATATGAAAAAGAAAAATAATATGAAGAGGAGATGAATACATCGCAAACAAGAAAAAGAAGCGAAAGATGGTTGGCACTATTCAAGGGCAAACCAGAAATTTATGAAAATAGCATGAGCTTTTTCATTTTGTTACACTCGAGGTAAATATTTTAGTTTTTTTTTTATATATTTATGAAAATTAACCTATTTTAAATTGTAACTTGAAAATATTTGCAAACATAATGTAATTTTACTATCTTTTGTAAATTTGTTTTAAAGAGCAGAATTCAAATAGACCCGTAGAAAAAATCTCAAAGCACTTAGAACGACACATAAAAGTTCATGCACAAGTATCGAGACTAATTACATAAGGAGGTTTCAAATGAGGCTCTATTCAACTCACGTCAAATATGGTAGATAACAACATACCAAACGGCATTTTGGAGTTTACGCCGGGGTCGATTCCCTTATTAACAAAAAGATAAAATATATTTTAGAGAAAAGAAAAAAGAAAAAATAAGAAGAGAGAAAAGGGTAAGTGTATGAAAGGAAGAAAGAGATGAATTGCATTGCATTGCATACAAATGTTTGGAGGAGAGGTATAAAAGGAGAGGAGCCCACAAGTTGGATTCCAAAAGATCATTCCTTTCCTATACAAAACAAAACAAAAACAAACCCAAACCTAAAGTGATGAATTGGGTTGTAAAGTTGGCTTGGCCTTGAGCTCATTTTGGAACTATAATCCATAATTTCAGAGAGAGAAAATCTCAAAAATGGGTTTTAGATTTACATGGAAAGGAACCCACTTAGTAAATTGTATTTGTAGCACAACGAGTGAATTTGATCTTCGTCAGAGTCGGTCTAGGAGTGAAACGAGGAGTAGAGCGACTATTTTGGCGATATAATCGTTTCCAAAAATTCTCTGTATGTATTCTAATCTAATTTTAATCTTTCATGTTCTTGATCTTCAACTGATTTGATTTCCCCCTCCCCTTCATTTCTCTCAGACATGCAACTGGATTTGAGAAGAATCTAATTCCCTCTCTTGATCTTTTTCATTTCGCTTTGGTAGCTTCGCTTTCTCACTTTTTTTTTTTTTTTTTTACCCCCCCCATGTGGGTTCTGTTTGTCGAGAGTCTCTTATGCTTTGTTAAGTGGAAATAGTGACTTTGTTTCAGATGGATTAGAAACTAGGATGTGTTTGAATTTTGGTTTGCGTTTTGAAGTCTAGATGGAAGATGATAGGAATGGCAGAAGAGGAGCAAAAACAGAGGTGTTATAATAATAGATTTGGGAGTTTTGGGACAATTGGTGGTATTAGTGGTAGATCTTCTTCTAAGAAACTTAAACCAAAGCCTAAGAAAGTTCCACAAAGAGGACTTGGCGTTGCACAGCTTGAGAAGATTAGATTAGAGGAACAACAGAAGAATGATGCAGCTGCTGCAATTTTCTCATCTTCTTCTCCATTGTCACCAACCAAATCCTCCTCTTATTTGTCTTTACCGATTCCTAGTTTTCTCCAATCAAACCGATCATCATCTTCGTCGTCTTTCCCTTCGTCACCTCCGGTGAATCTCTCCTCGTCCGCCTCAATGTTTGGGCCACCTCTGCCTGTTTTAAACATGCATGTTAAAGATTCTTTCACTGTTCCATTGATGGATCAAGCAAATAGTGGTGGATCTGAAACTGGGTTGTCTGCAGTTACAATTTTGGAGCAAGGAAATGCTCTCAAATGGCAAAATTCTTGTGATTACTATCTTGAGAAGGAAAATTATGGGGTTGATCCTGGGTTGGCACTTCGTTCAGATTTTGATTTCCCTTATGGAGTTAACCCTGGCTTGCCTTCTACAAAACTCCTGCAAAGATCACAGGAAAATCAAGCACCTTCTCCCATGGTAATGCAGAAGCTTTTTTTGTTTTCTTTGACTGTCTATGCAATACCTCTTGAATAAGGAGACTGATTTGATTAATGGAACTTGCAGGTGAATCTGTCATCAACAACTTCAATGTCTTCTGGTCTTAATGTCCAGATAGAGCCCCCTTCAAACCAAAGCTATTGTTATGGCAACTACTCAACCATCTGGCCAGACAAGGAAGAGAAGGTGACTTCAATTACTTTACTTGGATTTATTTTCATTATGATTGTGTAAATAATTCAGCCACCACTGAAAAATGCTGTGCATTAGTATATAGTTTGACTCATGGTCAAAATAAGTGCTGTAAAGTTTTGGAACTCACCACTGAAAAATGCTGTATTTGTCGAAATGTGTGAATGATTGTGTGAATTATGTACATACAGATGTTCGGCACGAAGAGATTGCCTCGCTTTTCTCCAAACAATCCAACTGAACCGGTGTTTGATCACAACTCTTCCTTCACTGTTCCAAATAGATCCGATGATTCAACATCACATGGCAATGGAAGCGCACTGAGTTTTCGGTAAGACACTGTCTGATTTGATCATGCTTTATATGCTTTAGATATGGTGCCATAGTTGCCCGAATTGTTTTTCCAATATGCAGAGAGGATCGTGCTCGGAGCTTAACATGCGTATCTGCACCGAGTTCCTTGGAACACATCAAAGACGATGACTTTAATGGAAACTTCCTTACCCTTGCTTCTCTTGCTACTTGTTGGACATCATGTTCAAGCTCTAAGATTGCTAAGTGTCCTCCAACCTATCCTCTTCTTCAGAATCTTAGGAATTCCAATTCGGAACCACATTCTTCTCAGGTAAGAAAAGAGTGAGTGAGTGCATAATGGTTTGTCCTTTGATGTTCTATCATTTGCTGAATTTCATTTTTTTTTATTGATATGTCAAAGGGAGGATTAAAACCTGTCAGATTGGCCGAAAAGCAGCCTTTCTATAGCTTCCTCCCACCTGCAGAGACAAAAACTGGGAAAGAAACTGCCATTTCTAAAACCAAGTGCAATGGGGAAGTAGGAGAAATACTTGATCTAGATTTGAAGTTGTAGAAGCTAGAGCTTAATGTTATGTTGTAGCCACAGTGGTGGGTGTTCATACAATAGATATCCTCATTGCTACAAAACCTGTATGTTACCCTTTTGCAAGCTCTGTTTTTGGTTAAACTAGATAGGTTTAAATTATGCTGTTTTGTGTAAGAAACCCAAAATCCTAGCCTGAAGTTGGTTTCTTGGGTACCTTTTTCTGCTATTAGTTTTTTGTTTTTCATTTCTGCAAACCACAGTTTTGATGTCAGTTTCAAAGTCAAAAAAATTAAAAACTAGATTTGAAATTCTGATCTCCTGTTCTATTTCTAACATTTCTCTCTTTACCATTTCTTTTCCCTGTTCTTTGCAAATTCTCTTTCTCAAAAACTTAACCTTGTAACTTCGATCTTCTCTGTAGTATTGTATTTAGCTTTTCATACCACTTAACAAGGAAACACTAGCTCAAAGTACACTAACATGAGAAATAGTGTAACAAGAAAATTTATCCTTTCGAGGACTAATCTCTTCAAAAGAATTCACCACCCTATTACTATCGAATCACTAATATAAAACCATTTGGGGATATGTTTGTTACAAAAATGATTACCTACGCCTACAGAAATTCAAAATGGATAGTGTTTTTCTTCCCCAAGAAACTAAAAATCGTTGAATTGACCATATAGTTTAAGAATGAAAGTAGTTTCTTAAAGATGATTATGATATTTCCTTCGACAACTACTTTCCTTTTGAAAAGATCTCACATAAAGAAGATGAGGAGGAAAATTCAATCCCTAATCTCTTTTTTTTTTTTGAGTTAAACCTTCGAGAAATTAACCAAGGCCAAAACATAATAATTAAAAGAAACATACAATTCTTAGAGAATTCAACGTGAAATGATGCATAGAACATATATATATAATTTCTTTTTGAGTTCACCATGACCCCCAACTTTTTTATTAGATAATTCGATAAACAAATTATGCTCATTATTTTACTTCACTTTCAATATCAATACCAACACAAAAATGAAGCAAATAAAAAGAGAGCAGAACAGTTATTGTATAACATTGGCTCAGCAGAGAGTATGTGCAAAAACATCCGGAAATTTAAAGGAACAAACCCCCTGAATAAAACTCAAAATGCCGACTGATCTATGACCAACCAAAGACATAATCAAGAACATAGACCAGCACAAGAGAGAGGGGGTAGAGAAGGAGAGCCACCAGAGATGTCCAGAGAGGGAAGGCGGTTCGGAAGCTACCCATGACTCCCATTATCATTGTAACGATGAGAATGACCAGCACTTCAGATGAAAAGTTCCAAACCAATCCTCTCATGTAAACAAGAGCCAAGAAAACTGATAGGCAGAGGACATTGTTCATTGTAACTGCTCCATATAGCTGCACCATGAAAGCTTATAGGTAAGAGGTCAATCATTCTTCCAATTTCTTCCAGTTTTCCTTTCAACTGGTCCCCAGTACAAATTAACTGAGTAAAGAAACAAAATGTTGAGTATAAAAGAAGACAAACCTCGGAAAATGTTAATGAGGCAGTTTTTCGCTTGTCACGGCTTGCAAAGATAATAGCAGAGACTGCTTCACTTGAGTTGGTTGCTAATGGCAGAGCAATAAATGAAATAAAGAACGCAGGGATTTTAGTTGCATTAGAGAAGTTATGTACGACGTCAACCAAAGGGTCAGCAAAGGCAGCAGCAATGGCGGTTCCAAGTAACAAGAAGAGTATAGCTTTTATCAAGACCCCCTTCCCCTCCTCGACGCCCTCTACGACCTCATCGCTCTGTTCCCCAACATCCAGCAAATCGTGTTCTCTCTTTGTTTCCTGTAGATACATCATGACATGCTTCAGAAAAGCGAAACTAAAAATTGAAAGGAGAAATACAGCTAACAGCTTACAACTTACTTGATGAAAGTTATGCAGGTACTTCATTGTGTGAGGACCATCCTCACCTCTGCCAGTTCTTGAACCTTGAACTTGAGAAAGCCACCTAATGATCCCATTGCCAAACTCGTTAGAATCAACATGGGAATCACGAGAAGTATCAAAGTCATTCATTATTTTGTCAACAGCATCATCATGATCTAAGTCCATCTCGTCAAACTGAATGCCAACTATTAGTGCTCTCAGTTCAGAAGCTGATAGAAGTCCATCCTTGTTCACATCAATTCTTGAAAATAACCTGTCATTATGTTCATTGAGCAACTATCAGCATATGATAAAATAAAAAGGAGATGATAAAAATGAACAATTGAACTTCTAGTTCCAACGAACTTCTCTATTATTTCTTTATCTGGCTCCCCATTCTCTGTCAGGAGTCTTCCAAGTGTTTGCTGTTTTAAATGTCTTAAAAATCCAAATATAACATGCTTGTGCTTGACAAAAGCAAGTTTCCTCCTTTGAATCCATGGTTGGAAGACCTGCACAAATTTTCTCGAATTCATGAAGTAGGATATCATTGAAGTAAGATTTCAAACATTTACATGAGAGAAAAAATAGAACGAAATAAGTCTTATCCTTAAAGTAAAAGGTAAACATCAAGTTTAATAGAATAAATTTAATACATTGTGAATGTATCGATCCTTCCGTTGAAGCTATAACTTTTGAACTCTGGAAGATTAGAGTAGCTACCTATGTTTCTTTCTCACCAAATTCGGTGTTTGAATGAAGGTGAGCTTACTTGAGTTAGCATTTGTGTTTAAAAGTTTAAAACATGAAAAATCTGTAAATGTGGGTCTTTTTAATTTTCCAATGTTGTGTAGACAACAAATTCAAAAAAATGAAAATAAAATTTTGGGTAAACTTAATAAAAAATGAGCTAAGAAATAGAAAAAAATACCTGGTAAAGGCAATAGATAATGAACATTGAAACAGAGATAATAAGAGCAATCAAAACTGCCAAGTGCCTTCCTGATGTTGAATTGAGCATTTGTGGAAGTTGAACGATCAAAAATGGAACAACAGATATAACCATAATCCTGGCTGCATAGCTGGTCCAAATATCAGTGCTAACTCCAGATTCTGTCAAAGAAAAAATTTCAACGTAAATTTATGCATCGAAGTATCCACAGAACTTAAAAACCATATAACATTCGGAAATTAAAATCCAATTCAGTTGATCCAATAGCACGTATGAGAAAATGGACCATTGACTGAGAATAGTTGACAATCAGAAAGAGATCAATAGGAAGTATGGAAGTGCAATGATGAAGCATTAATAGGCAACCGTGTACTAACAGCTTCAGGTATGCTCATAAGGTGAAAAACTAGGGGTCTTCCCAGCATGTACGACTACGTTACACTTTAATTGATGCTTGCAAGTAGTTTCACCAAGTTTACCTAATATTCAGTTTCTAGGCAATATGAAGAGTAGATTAACACGATAAATTGTCGTTGTCACAAGTCACGGCTAAAACAATAGAAGTTGCCTGTAGTCAATGACAGAACTCACATAACACCTTAAATACTATTCAAAATATGTCCTTTTCCTTTGTAAGCCTTGATGAAAAAAAAGGGTGTATTATTGATCAAAAAGTATTGATCCATTACGAATAGCATCATCCTTGTTTCCACACCATAAGAAAGCATCACGCTCCCCTGAATAAGATTCAACTTTCTAAAACGAAGGCATGCATGAACACGATCGGACACCTCAGTTGAATATAACTAAGATAAAATGACATACCAGTCAAGCTAAACCCTTTTGTATCCTGTGAATCTATGGCAACTGAATCTTGAAGGTCACACTTCCCAACAATCACACATGTGCCCCAGATCAGTGTAAGAAGCATGACAGTTGAGCCAGCTAGTAGACCCATTCCAACAGAGACCTGGCTTTGTGCAACTTCAGCACTTCCTGCAAGACCAGAAACTATAGAAAGGAGAAGATTAGAGGGTTTTTTTCAGATCTCTCATTCGTCACAAACAAACTGAAACAAGAGAAATCAAAACAGTAGACATTCCAATGAGTGTGGCCAATTCAAGCTTAAGAACTCGGTGCTTTTTATCACTCTTCATATTCGATTAAGCTCATTTAACTAACTTCTATTGGTGAAAGTCTAGATATCATTTTGCCACAACGAAAATCGATGTAAAATATGAACCCAAAAAATATGGAGTTCAGAATTACATAACCTATCATTTAGAAACGGCTCAAGAAACAAAAAGACAACAGATATTAGAGGATGGTCCATTTTGAAAACATAGAGTAATGGCTAAACTGAAATTTTGGAATAAATCTTGCCCAGTTTGGGAACTAAGTGATGGGTTTTTGAAAAGATGTCGGTCTTGGAAAAAAAAGAGATGAGAATCGTTCAGGTTCTTGATGTTGAGATATAACCGACAAGCAGCAAAAATTGAAGTACAATAAAGTTTGATGAACCAAGGAATCGCCAGAAAAGCGAGCTCAGCAAAAGCAGAGAGATGCCCACACCAAGCAAAAATCAAACAAAGCAAAGTAGAGATATCATAGCAAATAGAACTTCAATAACAAGGCACCCCCACCTTTATTTTACAATACTCGATCCGTTTAGGAAACTTTTGGGGGGTCAATAAACGGAACTTTTTTTTTGGAAAAAGTAGCCAAGAAAAAACAAAAGAGAACTCCACTATACATTTCACCATTCTAATTCTATTCCCACCGCGTTTATGTAGTTTCTACGATCAAATAGTTCATGGGGAAATGAACAAACGAAAAACGAAAGTAAGATATGGATCATCCACAGAACCTTAATCTATATAGCCTTTGCCTGGATCACAGAAACAGAACCCCACCTCAAATTCACAAATCAAAACGATCATGTTCTTGAGAAAAGGTATAAGCCAACCCATTTCATTTCGCAGGACATTTCGATTACAGGTCAAACCCATGAAAGTGCAAAAGAAATATAGAAGAGAAAAAAATAAAAAAAAGTACCGAGAATCAACATGGCATCAGGAAGAGCACCAAGCGCAGGAAGGAATAATCCCCCCACAATTCCAGGTCCCAAGATCTCCAACAAGAGCTCGCTTCCAGTAGACAAATACGTAGCAGCCAAAAACATCAAATATCCATAAACGATAATCAAAAACAAATTCCCCAAAGCAGTGGTGGTACAGGGAAGAAACCCATAAGACTGCTCGCAAGACTCTTCCTCTGGTGCAGATAATGAAGAAAGCGTATTGAGATGCAGATAAGAGGGTTCCTGCAACCCATTGATGCCATCGGAGACCAGATCAGAGGAGGAGGAAGAAGAAGAAGTGATGGAAGAAATGGAAGGAAGGCGGGAGCTGTAGGATTGGGAACAGAGGACAAGGAAAAAGAGGAGAAAGAGGAGATGCAGAGGAGAATTGGACATGGTTTTTTGAGGCAAAATCTGAAGAGGTCCGGCGAGACAGAAAGGGTGGGTTTTAGGAAGAAAAGAAAATGGTGGGTTTAGCTTAAAGGAAGGATTGGTTGGATTGGTACACACAGATTTGAGACTGGAACAGTTGGGATCAGCGTCGTTGAGAGGACGATCCTCACTCTCTCTCTCTCTCTCTCTGTTAGGAAGATGAAAGAATTTAATTATATAATAATATTATTACCATAATTTACTGTCATCATTTATTTTCTTTATATAAAAGAAAATACTTTTTTCTTAAATTAAAAAAAAAAATGAAAGAATATTTTAGAGTATATATTCTTTGAAAATATTTAGTAGATACTCTAAGGGTTAATTGGAAAAATAGTGTAGTTTTAAAATTTTGAAATGTATTAACATATGAAATAACCTAACATTAATCTAAAATGAAAATTTGGAGTAAATGTCGTTATCATCCTTGTCACATAATTTTTAAGTTTCATTTTTTAAATTTAAAGTATTTTACTCCAATCATAGTTTTAAATTCCATTAGAGGGAAATGTACAATAAAGTTATATATTGAAATAACTTAACTTACAAAAAGTAAAAATTCGCTTTAGTGTAAGAATCAAATAATTATTTACTTTGCTTGCAAGTGGAACTCAATATAGAATATTTAAACTAAAGTTTTTTTTATCTTGCCATTGTTACTTTTAGTGAGGAATTTGAGGTAAAAGAATAAAGTTCTGTGACTATTAGATGGGATAAGATACAAATTAATTTAATAAAAATAAAATAACTTTTTAATTATTTTATTATTCAAATCGGACGATAACAATTTAACTACTTTTATCAATGGAGTCCTCAAACCAAGTTTAGTTGAGGATTGAAATTGGATTTTAAAAAATAGATGATAAATATTGTTAATATTGTTATTGTATATCCCATGCTCTAAATCATCTTAATTATAGTTTGATGCTTGAATCAAATTATTATGAATATGGTTTGAAGCATTTGATTATAACTTACAATACAAATATTTAGGTGACAAATAAATGAATAAACATTATTGGGCTATACAGTAGATGATAGGGTGCTTTCAAATTCAACATTATTGAAAGTTTTTAATTTTTCAATCATTTTGGAATAAGTTATTTCACATATTTGAAAGGGTCATATGCAAAATAATATAGTAATGTAAAATTTTAATTTTCTCAATATTGAAAAATCTTTTATTAACTGAGTTTTTTTTTTTTATATATATATTAGAAATGAAGCAGTCAAAAACCAATATAGCTTAAACAAAAATTAAACTTTAAGTTTTATTCTAATTATTAAACATTTAATTTAGAGTCTCAAATTAAAAGTATAAAATTAGAATGGATGATAGTTGACTAAAGTAAGATCTAAACCTCATGTATGGATCTAAGGCGGAGGACAATCCAAATGTTGCACAAAGAAACATACATCTCAAAAGGAAGAAGAGAGAGCCTTGGTTTTAGGTTAACCAATGGAACCAATAAATATAACAATCCAAAAAGTATTGAGTTTACTAAATTTGACACTCTGTGTGTGTCATGGTCATACTTGTTCAGGGCGTGTTGCCTGTGACTGCATGACTGTTCCGGTACCTTGCATTGCTTTTTTTATTTTTCTAGATATTTTTATTTGTATGTCATTTGGCACTTTAGCATATACGAGCTTGCCAGTTCTCTTTTTGTTCAAAATGTATTGTATATGTAGGGGTAAGATTAATAATCATATCCAGACATCTGAGAGTTATAAGATATAAAGTTGTTGTTGTCCCTTATTGCTTATAGCCTTATAACAATCTTTCCTTTTCTCAAACATGCTTTCAAACGATTGCGAAAACCTTTTAATCTATACTCGTTTCTAAAACATTTTCTCAAAAACAAGACTGGAGGTTGTGAAGTATGTCAACTGTGCTATCAACTATTTAGATTCAGTTTGGCTGACTTTTTCTAGTATGGGAACAAGTGTCGAATGATCACCTCCGAAGCGTTTACGAAAGTACGACCCATAACACCCTACAGTACTGAATGCTATCAATAACTTTAGTGCTAGAACTAATGTTACCACAAACGTAAAAGAAAAAAAAAGTATATTATAAATGGTTTTTATTGATGACCATAAAAAGAAAAAGTACGTAATCTCCAAATACCTTTGGTCTTACCTTTGTGTATAACTTAGCTGAACTGTACAATTCATATACTAACTTAGGCACAAAATTTGGTAAGCTTGACACTACATTGATACAAGTATCTTTCGCTCAGGTGAGCTTAAAGAACGGTATTTGTCCAAAAGAAATGGACCAAAAGTATAACCCACAAAAAACACACAACGACAACATATGTGAACAAGACCGAGTGCCAACAAAAAGATAATATTTTAGGTTAATAATAAAAATTAATCCAAAACTTTTATAAAAATACAAATACAATTTGGAGTCACGTCAATATAAATTTAAATGGTTAAAAAAAATTACAACAAACCAACCCAATCCAATCTAATCCAACTCAACAATATCCATATCAGATTCCTTTACAATAAATGTGAGGATAAGATCAAAACTCAAACATTATAATATAATATATATATATATATATGTTATAGAAGAAAGAAAAAAAGCATGGGTTTGAAAATATCTCCAAATGAGATGGGAAAGCATAGAAAGTTTGTATATTAATATATCATATGGTTTCTATTAAATAGAACAAGAGCTAGTACACAAAGGACACGAAGATGATGCCACACTTATAAGTTATATGTGGACCAAAAAAGAAAAAGAAAAGAAGAGGTTAAAATATCTTTAGGCTTAGGGGTCCGTATGTCTTATGTTCAACCCTACTTTAATCAAATTTAAATTTAAGCCTTCAAAGCTAATATATAGTTACAGTACTAAAAATTTGGACAAATTTAACGCATTATGTACTCAAACCAAACACAAATTACAAACGTTAAAATTTAATTTAAAAATGTCTATTAAGTTTGAACTAATTTAAATTTTCTCTCTAACAGATTTTTTAAGACTTTAATTTTCAATTGTATTTCTAATAAAACTTTTAGTAGTGTACATTTAATAGATAAATGATTTTTTTAAAATGTGTCAAATAGATCAATAAGAACATAAAAATGAAATGTTTTAAGTATCTTTTAAAAGTTAATAAAAAAAATTGTAACGTTACGAACTTATTTGATACCGCTTTAAGTTGAATGATCTAATTAAGACGGTTAAACGTTCGATTATACAACTAATATATTAGTATTCTAAGTTTTGTTACGTGTCTATCTATAGTTGTTATCTACAAAAATTTTCAATAAAGAAAAAAGAAAAGTGGGTTTGAAAATAATAATAATAATAATGTAGAAAAAAAGTGTTGGTTTGAAAATTGTAAAAAGAAAGTAGTTGAGGATTTAATCAAAAGTTCATAGAACATAAGTTTTTGAGGTCCCAATGCCTCTTTCTGCCGTCCTTAATTATTTTTCCCTTTCCCTTTTCCCTTTTTTCCTTTTTTGTCGCTGCTTACTTGGATTTCGTTTCTGTATTTTGACGTTATTATATGTAATTTCATAAAGTTTGTGGATAATAATAATTGCACTCATTTCTTAACTCCACAAACAATGAAATACCAATCAAATCAAATAAACAAACAAAACTAATTAGTCCGAAAATGGGTTAAAATTAGTGATTTCATCTTACTTCTTTTTCTTTTTCTTTTCTTTCAAATAACTCAATTAAATTTATATAAATTTTAAAATTAAATATGTAGGGATTGAAAAAAAAAATTGCCACACTTTCTTAAAGCAAATAATTTTTAACCTTTTGCTAATTTTACACGTTGGTGTGAAATTAACAAAATAAACTCGTGTCTCACTCATAAATGGCTTTTATGTCTCTCACTCTCATTTATTTGCTATTCATCGAGAATTACTCTCTTCTCTCCCATCTCTCAACAAGTTGGAGTATGTACACAAATTATTAGGTCGAAGTTGGTCGTTCCAAAAAAGGAACTGGAAGAGAGAGAAGAAAAAGAAAAGATTGTTCCGCTAAACATGGTTTATCAACTAATACTAATAATGTTAATACACAAGATAAGTTTTCTTCGAGCCCGTATTTTTCAAATATAGCAAAAATTCGAAACTATTTTCAAAATATTTTTAGAGCAGGACAATTTTCATTTTTTATTTTTCTTCTCCTTTTAATATAATTTTGTAATTGAAAAAAAAAAATTATTTAACACTAAAAATTGAAGTGAGCGGGGCGCCATGATGGCACGTGGCTCCATAATTTCTTATTATTCTATTCACAAAAAGTCGTATCCATTAAATCGTGGGTCTTAAAATAAAATAAACTAATATTTGGGTAATTGAAAATTGAAATAATATCTCCATTGATTTATTTTTATTTTTATTTTATTCTTTTTAAAAAATGTTTTCTTTTTAATTAACTTTTTGTTATTTTAATTTAACGAAATTATCAACTAAACTAAGCTTATAATTTAACCCAACTAATAGATCTAAGGTTGGTTGAACCACATTCTTAAAAATGTCAAAATATTTGAATACTCCTAAACTCTAAAATATTTAAATAAATTTATAGTGATATTATTTTATCATTCATATTTAAATTTAAATCCTAACACCGTCACTTTTTTATTCTTAAAATTATCATGCTATGATAATATCAAACTATTAAAGAATGGATGAATTAAAGACTAAATCAAATTTCAAAGTAGTTGAAAAGGTTAAACGAAATACAAATGTTCACAATATGGTATATTTTGGATAGACCAATACCCTCTACGTAACAATTAGATTCAAAGTATGAATAATTAGTTATTTTTTAAAATTAACAATTAGAATTAAAACAAATATAGTGAAATTCGTGTGAGTGTATTAAGGATTAGTCTATTAGATTTACAATTTTTTTAAAAACGTTACTATCCACCTGATTATTATTTTTAAATTTGTTGTCCATTATGTTTTCAAAATTTAAGTGATCATACGTTTTTTAGTTGATTGACTACGGTTTAAGTCATATTTAGCTACTATTTAATTTTTAGATTTTAAAAACATGGCCTACTTCTCCTAATTTTTTAGAATGATTTTCATCTTTGGTAAGAAAACTAATTAAATATTTAATTTTAAAATATAATGTTAGGTTTGATAATCATTTAATTTTTGGCTTATGGAAAATAAAACAGATACCTCCTCCTGATTACTTACAATAGCGCATATTTTTTACTTTGTATATTTCTTGAGTAAGAGAGTTTAGTTTGCATATTATTTTGTTTATTTTTATTTTTATATCCACCAATAAAAAAAAGATACTTTTGGTTAATTTTCAAAACATTATTTGCTTTTTAAAATCGTTGGTATAAGGTGGAGTAACATAACAAGAAATTTAGATGAGAAAGAGACGTCTTAGTTTTAAAATCTTAAAACTAAAAAAACCCAAAATTGTTATTTGACCGTTGTCTATACTTTAATTACAAAAAATTTAGCTTGGTTCTATCAATTTAAAAAGCATTAACTGGATGAGCCACCTAAAAATCAAGAAGAAAATGTCAAATGAACAAATTTTTGAGAAAGAAAAAAATAAAAGATTTATCGAATGATCCATTGCTAACGTCAAATTCGAGTGAAATTATCCAAATAAGTTTATTGTTTGCATGCAGAAAAGAAGTCTCGCTCTCACCCGTCTCTCTCTCAATAAATCTCTCCTATAATATAAAAATTGATATAGCTCTCGCTCAACTTTATTGTCTCAATTAAGTATTCTCACTCAAATTCAATGTCTTGTTATCGTTGCTCTTGCTTAACTTTAGTGGCTCACTTGACGTCGGGGTTGCATGGATGGTGTGAAAGAAGCCACTGCACTAAAGATGGAGAAGTAATTAGGAGTGGTTAAAGGAAGAAGAAAAAGATAACCTAAATGAGTAAGAAAGGATAAATGTATGACATCATCAAAGATGTATTTTGATATTAACTATCTTATTAATAATTTAGGAAAACAAAATTCGAGTCTTATGATAGTAAGATGTAAGAAAAGAAAAAAGCAATCCGTGGATTAAGTAACTACTTTATGAGGAAAGGTTGGTGTCGACATGGAGGTTAAATTCCAAATTTAGAATTATATTTAATCAAATGGTTGGACACGTCATACGCTGTATCCACAGATGGTGGGGATGTCGGCAATGTCACACACCGAAAACTCCAAAATTTATCCTCCACGTGGATGGCGCTACACACAGATAGGGATAAAGTTTGAAAGGTCAAACATTTATTGTATTTTTAAGTGTATCCATTCCATTACACACTTGGCTTCATTTCTTTATTTAACGTTTTCTTTAAAAAATTAAAAGAACAATTAAATATTTAATTGCTAATACAAATTATAGGTGTATTTAAGCTATACAGACAATCATTTTAACTTATTCAAAAGTATTATAGATACATAGAATAGGAATTAAAATATGTAATAGAAATTAACTCTAATTTGAACTAAAGTAGTAGCAATTTAAATTATAAATTTAGGTGAATCATACACAAAAGTTAGTGTGGTTATTTAATCAATTTTGATATAAATTATTTCTTGAGAATTAAATTTGAAATTATTGAAAATTTTAAAACTAAAATATAAAATGTTGATATATTTGTAAATATTTTTGAATAAATTTATTTATTTGAAAATTGATTTTAAATTGAGTGGACGTTATTTGTAGTTATTATAATTATTGTTTGTTGGAGGTAGGGATCACATTTATGGCCATCAACGTTCAACAGCAACGTGTCAGTGAAGGAGTTGGAAATATTCAAAATAGTCGTTGAAATTAAGCAATGGATTTAGTACATATTCTTTTTCTCTTTTGTTTAAATTTAAATTAGTTCATACATAGGATCGGACTAGTGAAATCTTTTGTTTGTTATTGTTTATTCAACAGCCTTTTTAATTAAATTGGAAACTAAAAGTGGAATTTTCTTTTTCAATGACAAGTAGAATGAGTAGAAGTTTCAAAAACAAGTAAATTGAAATAAAATATTCCATAAAAATAAAAATAAATTGTGTTTTATATGTCCGAAATTATGGTCTAATTTATAAATGAATGAATGTAGTAATTAGATAGTGAGATCTTAATGTCGTCGGCACAAATTGAATCTCTATTAACGTAACATATTTCATAGGATAACCGTTTCAAGTTCTGTGGGTTCATCCTCAAAAGTAAAGATGAATATTTTATTTGTTCAGCTCGCTTAAGGAAAGTTTGTGAAGAATATTATGATAGAAAAAAATATTTTATTTGCTTTTTTTTTAAAAGAGTATTTCTTTAAAAAAAGTTGTGAAGAATATTCTATGGGAAAAATATTTTATTTGGTTCCTCTTGAAAAATATTATTTCTTTTTTTCTTTTGAAGATATGTTGTTGAGTTTTTAAGGTGCTTGCTTGAGCATTATTGTGTGTGCTTCATTTTGTAAAAAATAAATGGAGAGAAATGTGTGACTGCGCAAGTGGAAGAAGACAGTTTTGTGAAGAACGACTTCGTGATTAAATAGTTAGTTATTCATAAGAATCCAGTGTGTTTGTCTGTAAGATTGAGAGAAACATTGTTGCTGTAGAAGAAAATAGTTTCGTGAAGAATGACTTCGTGTTTAAACGGTCAGTTATTCATAAGAACTAGAAGTGTGAAAGTTTTCTCTTAATGCTGTGATTTGTTGTTGATACTTGTTGCTACTGTTTAGTCTGAGTTTACAACATCCAAAGTTCAAGCTTTTGTAGTATGATGATTTAAAAGAACTTTTGTTTGCGTCTTGATGAATGACGTGATTTAGGGGGAGTTCCTCAAGTACACTACCTTAATCAGCGGATTGATGAGAAACTTGATTAAGGGGGAGATTTCGATTAGCCAAATCTATATTTGAATAAGTTTAGAGATAACGTTACTTTATGTAATTTATTACTGACAGTACTGAGTGAAGATTAATAGTGTTAAACTTTGTACTATAAGTTTATTATGATTTATATATCAAATAAATAAATTTTATGATCTCGGGTCATGTAGATGTTGTGTCATCGAACTGGGTTAATAATGTTTGGTGTTTCTTCTTCCTCTACTTATTTGCACTGTCAGTTGTTCTTACTGTTGGCTATTTGTGAGTTCATCCTTATAAACTGTTGTTGTCACTTTTACCGTTTTATCAACAACCACAATAAGTCTTGTATCTACAAAATTGTAGAGGCCTAACCTCAAAAAAAAAAAAAAAAAAAAAAAAATCATAGAATAATAATTAAAAATATAGCAACATTTTAAAAAAATTACAAAATATAACAAAGTCTATCAGTTATAAACTTTTATCTTTGATAGACTTTTATAGTTTATTAGTGATAAATCCATATTTCCAACCTGATCTATTAGTGATAGAATAGACTCCATATTTTATATTTTGTGTTATCTATTTCCAGTTTTCTATTTTATGTTTCTTATTTATCTTTTCTTGTTTCTTATTTTTTTGTTTTTCGTTTTTCGTTTCATGTTTCCAGTATCATGTTTTCTGTTTTCAATTGTTTTCTATTTCCTCTTTCTCATTTCTTGTTTTCAATGATCAATTTTCCATTTCTCGTTTTCAGTTTTTTGTTTCATGTTTCTCATTTTCCCGTTTTCTATTTCTCGTTTCTTGTTTCCTGTTTACTGCTTTATATTTCCTGAAAATTGGATATATTTTCATGAAAAGTGAGAAAATGTATAGTTGTTTTATTCTTTTGTTGTATATTGATCCTGAGTTTCGATTAGTGATAGGCTTGAAAAAAGTTAATTTTTTTCATAAAAAGTAAGAAAATAGATAGTTTCAATTATGTTTTGTTGTGTATTTGATAATCTATCGGATGATAGGTTTCATATTTTTTTCATTGGTAGACTGAAAGAAAGTTGATTTTATTTTTCTAAAAAATAAGAAAATAGAGGTTTCTATTATTGATATACTTGGAGAAAGTTGAATTTTCATGGAAAATTGTCAAAAATAGGCTAAAAATGGAGGAGTAAATAAATTTTAGGATTGATTTTGGAAAAGTAGAGTTTTAGGACAAATTTGAAGTGAAATGTCCAAAGTACCCCTATTTAATTTTACTTTCCCTTACTTCTCTATTCAACTTCTATTCAATGTAAAACACAACATGTAAAGAAAAAGAAAAAAGAAAAACCCATTTGACGTTCTTCTTCTATGTGAAAAGGTTGTCAACTTTTTCCCTTCTACTCCGATGTTGTTCATCCTCTCCTTCCGTGAACGTCCTACACATTGTGGTTTGTTTTAACAAAACTTTTTTTTGTTATTTTTTCCTTCGAATTGTGTTGTGTTATATGTATATATATTTGAATCTTAAATATATAAATCAAATATAGTTTTTAATTGTTTCAAGTTGATTTTAGGGCTGTTTCAGAGTTTTTTTAGAGTCATCAAAGAATGTCAGTAAGTTTCTTTTTCTTTATTTTAATCTCGCAAACATCTCGTAGGTTTTTAAGTTCAAATGTTTAATCTCAAATGAATTATACTTGTTCTTATGTGATTTAGGGTACTTTTAACTATTGTTTTTGGTATTTTGCAATATCGCGAACATCTCGTAGCTGTCAAACTTTAAATGCCCAAGGCTGAATTAGTCATATACGTATTTAGAGTGCGACTATGCATGTTTTATTTAGTGTTTAACTACTGTTTTTTAATCTCGCGAAATAAGTCATACACTTTTTTATGTGATATGTCAAATTCTAACTTCAAATCAAATTTTGCAGGAATTTAAAAAGTTAAAGGTGGTTTGAGGATGTCACATGTTCGAATTTTAGTGTGTTACGGTGGTACATGGGATGAGGGACGAAGAAAATACGAAGGAAGCGTGTTGCAGAAGTTGACCCTATAGAGTTCGACATAATGATAAGATGCATATATGAGATAAAAATGGAAAATGGAGCTTCTCCATTTGAGTTAAACAATGATCGTGATTTAAAGTTTTATATTCTTAGTGAAAATTCATTAGAGATCCTCCTATACGTCTCATTTAAGCCTAAACGTAATTAAAGCAAGAAAATGTTAAACAAAGATTACAATTCAGTATCTGAGAGCAACCAAGTTCATAACTTAAACCCTTATCCTCCAATTGCAATGGATACATTAAAAGAGAATGAAGTTCATATTCGTGAAGTTCAAGTTGGCTTGTGTGATAACATGATAGGGACCACTTCGGCTATATGAGAATCATACGAGTCATATGAATCAAAAGATGATACTTTTACATGGGAGTTAGTTGAGATGAACAATGAATCGTTTGACATCCCACAACATAGAGATGCTCCTACACAAGATTGCAAAGGAAAATCTAAAGTTTATTACAACTCTTTTAGTCGAAAGTTGAAGAAAAAAGGAGTGCTTGGTCCGAAGAAAGCTCTACAAGTGAGGAGTTGGGTGTATGAAAAATATTTTTTTGCAAGAGAGATTTTTCAATGAGATTAAGTGTCTTGGCAATGAATTTTTTTTCTTCAGTTTGTAGTAAAAAAGTCTACAAAAGAGGTTCTTTTTGTTAGATGCACTAATAACAAGTGTGGTTGGAGATTGCGAGCGATGAGATTGAAGGATTCAAATATATTCAAGATTAAAAAATTTGTCAAAGTTCACTCGTGTTCTCTTGAGTTTTTGAATCGTGACCATAAGGATGAGTTGTTGGATAATTAATAAAGTCCAAATTTAAGGGAGTTGGTCGTCTATACAAACTATGTGATATCATAGAAGACATGAGGCAAGACTATGATATAAATATGAGTTATGAAAAAGCATGGCGTGCTGAAGAAAATGCGTATGAACGAGTGCGAGGGTGTCCTGAAGAGTCATATAATCTATTGCTTAGATATGGTGAATCCTAAATAAACTGGTTGGACATAGGACAAATTAATATAGGGAGCTACTTGGTTATACAAGGTAACAAAGACAACATTTTATTGGAACTATATCACTAAAAACATCAACAAAGTAGAGAACAACAATGTTGTTGTTGATTATAATAATGTGATTAACTCTAAAAACGATAATGCCTTTCAACATTATTCTAGTGGTAGCTTTGCTGAGTTTGGATGGGATACCAAATATGTTGGGATTAGTGTCTCATTTCCAAGGTATGTATATTTGTAGCATGCACAAATATAATGAATTATTAACCCAATTATCTATTATTACAGTTTGTGATGAGTGGAAATGATTCTTCCTCTAATATGTTTATTAATTATGCTAATAAGTTCATATACTCAGTTCTTCCTAAATCTCCCTCTCTATTAGTTTCTTACTCACCAGATAATTAAATTCTCCTTCTAATAATATATGTGTGTGTGCCTGTAGTTACAATTTATTTTTACACATCACGTGTAAAACAATATGGAGAAATAAAACAATCATAACAAATTTCTTGCATTCCTTTAGTATATAATACTGTGAACATATGCATCAATTTGTTTGCTGAAAAATCTCAAATGGCATCAAACAAAGGGGTCATAAAAATTTAATGGTATATCTAAATGGCACCCATTACATAATTTTTCCAATAAAAATTCCAACCAGACAACTTAAACAACAATGATCTATAAAAAAAATAAAAACTCAGATTTGATTACTCACTTGACTTCAAAGAGGATGAATATGATACTGAAAACAAAGAGGAATGGAGAAGAAATGGAGAGGCGTTCACCAGAGGATAAAAACGACATTGAAATCGAAAAGGAGTGGAAAAGAAATGGAGAAGTGTTCATCAGAGTTGAAGTCGAAACTAAAAACAAAGAGGCATGGAGAAGAAATGAGATCGGAGAGACGTTCACTAGAGGCACTGGAGTTGAAGTGGGAGTGTGAGAGTTGAGAGTTAGGTGAAGAATGAGTTTATTTTTTTTTAATTTTAATATTTTGTTTTGTTTTTAGGTTGAAGAGAAGAAAAGGGAGAGAAAATGAACGAAGGACAATTTGGACCTTTCACTTCCAATTTTGTCCTAAAAATCTACTTTTTCAAAATAAACTCATTTATTCCTCTCTTTTTTAGCCTATTTTTGGCAATATCCCAATTTTCATATGAAAAGTAAGAATAATATGTATACCATTGTTGTTATTTTAGTGTACTTCTTAATAAGTGTCTATCAACGTTATGTTTCTAACATTGACAGACTTGAAAAAAATGAAGGATAATTGTAATTGATGGTTATTTTGGTAATAATAATTAATAATATAGCAACATTTATATTTTTTTTTGCAAATATAGCAAAATTATCGCTGATAGACTTGTATCGATGATAGACTTATATAGTCTATTTGCAATTTTTTTAAACGTTGCTATATATTTAATTATTTTGAATCTAATTGCTAATTTTGCGACTATTTCAAAAATGAATTGAATTTATTTTAATGAAAAATAAGTAAAGGTATTGTTTTTCTAATGTTGTTGATTTAGACATTGATGATAGGTTTCGACTTGAAGAATATAGTTTAATTATTGTTTATTTTGTGTGGATTAGGGTCTATGAATATTAAGTTTTTATCTCTAAAGTATGGACTTAAATTTATTTTTGAAGAAAAGGAATAGATTTCTATAGGTGGTGTTTTTGTTTTCATAAAAACACTCATATTGCTACTAATGTTTCGTGTAATTGATTGTAGAAATATTTACATGAACAAGCGATGGAATATGATGCCGATGAATTCATCTAAACGATAAATTAAAGAAAAGGTATAACGAAAATTTGAATGAAGATCAATCGATCGGATTTTGCTAAATAAAATGGTGTGGCTTAAGTCTAAAGTCACACACTTCTTATATGAAAATAAGAAAAACACAAAAGCTCTTAGAAAAGGGCCTGTACTTTGAGGCCCACTAAAGCCAACCCAAGGCAGGCTTTCATAATTTTGTTCGTTGGCTTTCTCTTCATTTCCTCCATTTTCCCTTTCTTTACTCAATATCTATATATATAAACTTAATTTTAAAATGGTTTAAAACTTTTAAAATTTTCCATATTTATATTTCATGTAGACTTCGAGACATTAGTAATATCCCCATGAATACCTAAACTATAAACACATGTTTGATTAGTTTCTTATATATAAAAATTATTTATATTGATGTCTTAATATAATCAACTAATAATTTAAAATAATATTCGTATGAAATGTTCAGCATCCGAATTAGTGTTATGTCTGCAGGAGGTGGTCATAAAAGCTTGTCAATCAGCAGTGGTCATCAATGACGATGATGGTCAACAACGATAGTTGTTAGGGTCGGTCATAGTGGAGGATGTTAGAGATAATTGAGGGTAAGTTATAGGCAGTGATTGGCAAAGGTGGCCAAAAGGCGCATGGTAGTCACGACAACATAGTGAAAATGCAGTATAGGACTATTGACGGTATTTTGATAATTTCTATCATTTTTAAAATTACGAAAAGATTAACCATTAAACACTCAAAAATTAAAATTTTTAAAATTGATTTAGAGTGTTTTCTGTAAACCAACTTATTTTATGTACTATTTTTTTTGTTACTCAAGAGATTTTGTTTTTTCTACAGTTGTTAGCAATTATTTCAAAAGTAAAAAGTAATACATAAGAGAAGAAAAAAGTAATTCTTGTAATATGATGGAAGTGACTGATACATGTAAGACAAAACATTGGTGAGGACTTTATACTTCAATATTTTCTAATTGTATTACAGAAAAACTTTGAATTGGTCCCAAGAAGTGCAAGGAACTTGCATACAAATTACCATATAGATTTAAACTAT
This sequence comes from Cucumis sativus, assembly GCF_000004075.3. NCBI lineage: Eukaryota > Viridiplantae > Streptophyta > Magnoliopsida > Cucurbitales > Cucurbitaceae > Cucumis > Cucumis sativus. The sequence goes on from NC_026658.2 coordinate 23,587,022, forward strand.
ATGGTTGAGAGAATTAAACCATTTAATTACAAAATTCATGTTTGTTTGATTTTATAATTCGAAATTAAAAATTTATTTTATATATCTATTATATTATTTTCTCCTTTAAATTAAAGAAAATTTTTCTAACACAAATATATAATAATTAATGAGTTTAATCTATGATGACCAAAATATTAACAAAATATTTTAGTATCTTTACAATTAAATTTGAATAGAAAAGAATCACAACATTTTGTTATACTTATATATATTTTTAGAAGTTATTTCATTTAAAACTATAATTAAATCGGGAGTATTTTTAAAAATAGCAAAATAAACTAAAATATTTATAAATTATAATAAAATTTTGGATTATAGTAAGTGTAGCATATTAATTACTATCTATAAATATTTCCTAAAATCTACTCTTTCTAACAAAAATTCATTAAATTAAAAAATTATGTGATAGGTTAATTTTGACCAAAATTAATAATGATTTTGAATTGAGGTTTTAAACGTAAGGTTGAGAGAAATATTTTTCAAATTTATTATGTCAATAAAAAAGAAATATAAAGAAAAATGAATGCTGATGGGTATTTAAAATCAACTAAAGTTGAAGCAATCTTGTGTAGGTATGTTAGTTATTTTGTAAGGGCATAACTCAAATGCAATATTGCAAGAAAACTTAAAGTATAACTTAATATATATTAGTGGTTACTCAACATTTTGTAAAGGAATGTAAATTATGGTGGAAATTTCATTGTGACACCCAACCCAAAAAATATTATTTATTTCCAACTTCTACTTGCATCATCACAAGGTACTATTACTATACCGATCTTTCAAAACACTCCTCGTGTTTTTCCTACCACTCTTTGATGAACGACTCACGTTTTCTTACCTCTTGCTCTCATTAACCATTCTCCATTTATTGTAGGAAGAGTTAAAATGAGAAGAAAACAAAAAAAAAAAGAGAAAGGTTTAAGGTGGTATATTTGTTGGATCGAGTTCTAAATATATAAAAGGTGAATCGAAAATGGAAACTTCAACGTAAATTTAACACATAAATGGTTGACAAAAGGAAGGAAGTATTGTAGTAGAGGGAAATTCCCTAGTGGTTTTACACCAACTTTCTGGGAAACCAAACAAGAATCTTGGAAAATTCCATTGCATTTCATTTATAATAAATTTTGAAAACGGCCGGGTTCAAAGCTTTCACTACCGGTGTAGTCATTTCTGGCTGCTTCTGCATGTTTGAATAGTAACAATATTCTAAAACATCCTTCTCAAAATCCCCTCACTTCTTTATTTCTTTTCTTTTTCGTCTTTTTAACTAATTTCTACTTTGAATGTTTTCTGTTTTTAATATTTCATTCCTTTCCTCTCCCCCATCCATTTCCCTTTTTAGCTCTGTCAAGTCAATGTGGTGATGACTCGCCCCTTTAATGAAATATAACCTTTTTGATTGCATTAGAATCATCTATTGTGTTTATATAACTTATCGCGTTAGGATGGCTTTGTCTATCTTAGCTCGTTATTTGAATGAAAATCCTTAAGGTGATATGTTGTGAAGATTGTGTTTTTCATGAATTTCTCATAATCTTAACGAATTTGTGATTAAAAAAACAAAGAATCTTTATACGTTACAAAGCTGCACACCTTGATGTGGGTGGGTCATTGGTGATAAGAAGGGGTCATTTTTGTATCGTGGATTAATTCTGAAAGTGGGATCTCCAAGTTCTTGTAAAAAACATTAATGGCAAAGAACAAAGATATATAAAATGCTTAGAGATGAGGGGGGGTTTTGGACCTATTTTCTTCCATTTTGTAGTAATTTGTTCTTTGGATTTTTCAAGGAGAATGAATTGGACATGGAAATGGATGTGTCTGAGACATGTTTGTTTTTGTAAAGAATTTGGTTATTTCTTTTTATTAAACATGAAACTTCATTAGCTAATCGATGTCTGTCCATGCTAGTTGGTGGTCAAGGTTAACTCAGTCTGAGTTAATATTAAAAGAAGCAAGTGGTTCATGTCAATTGTCACACTGAGAAATCTTAAAATTTATTAGTGATTTTAATACAAAAAAGAAGGAGAAAACAAATATCATATATTAGTCAACAAGAAAATTATAAAGAAGTCGTCTTGTGCAAATATATATAACGGGGAAAGCAAAGCTCTAGGCTTCTCCCTCTTTCTGAAAAAATGGCAAAGTTTCCCTTTCTGTTTTCTTTCTTGTTCTTTGCTCTGATAGTTTCTGGGAATCATGAAACTCAAAGAACTGTGATCTCAAAAATGGTTGATGGTGTAAGAGGAAAAATAGGAGCCATTGTAGACAAAAACTCCAGGATTGGTAAGGAAGAGAGTTTAGCTATGTTGATGGCTGTAGAGGACTTCAACAACGTCAATGATCAAAATTTCAGTTTTGTCATCAAAGACTTCAAGAATGATCCTAATCAAGCGGCTCTTGCAGGTAAGAGTTTATGTTTCTTTTAATTGTATTGAATGTATTCATAAGTAGTTTTAAACACAATACAGGTAAACCATTGAATTTTCAGCTGAAGATCTGATCAGTATGCAACAAGTTCAGGTTCTCATAGGGCCACAAACCTGGGAAGCAGTTTCTGTAGTTGCCAAGGTTGGAAGCGAGAATAAGATTCCTGTTCTAGCGTTGGCTAATGACATCCCAAAATGGGCAACTGAGAGATTAGCCTTTTTGGTTCAAGCTTCTCCCTCTCAGTTTAATCAAATGAGGGCCATTGCTGCTATTATTGGTTCGTGGGATTGGCGACTGGTTAATGTTATATATGAAGATGGAGATTTCTCTACCGCAGAGGTATTTTCTTACCTTGAACATGCTCTCAAAGATGTAGGAGCTGAAATAAGTGAACTTGTGAGTCTCCCTCAGTTTGATTCTAATTTATTGTCCAATGAATTAGAGAGGCTAAGAAGAGGGCCAAGTAGAGTTTTCGTAGTTCACACGTCTTTTAAGTTTGGGTTGCATCTATTTCAAACTGCAAAAGAGATGGGGATGATGGAAAAAGAGTATGTTTGGATCACTACTGATTCTTTCACAAGCCTTGCACACTCTTTTAATGTTTCTGTCAACTCTTTACTTCAAGGAGTTATTGGAGTCAAGAGTTACTTTCCGGAAAACCATCCTCCATTTCGTAAGTTTTATCGTAGGTTCTGTAGCAGGTTTAGAATAGAGCATTCTGATGAGTACAACCATGAGCCTAGTATTTTCGCGGTACAGGCTTATGATGCTGTGAGAACAGCAGCTATGGCAATGAGTAGAGCCCAAGGAAAAGCTCATCGCTTGTTCAAATTCATCAAGCTCGCTGATTTTCAAGGATTGGGTGGAAATATTCAGTTTAAAGATAGAAAATTAGTCCCAGCCAATACTTTTCAAATAATCAACGTGATGGGAAGGAGTTATAGGGAGTTAGGCTTCTGGTCAGTTGAATTAGGCTTCTCACGGGAGTTGGGGAAAAATTCGTCTACTAGCTCGTCGTTGAAAGATCTTGGCCCAGTGTTTTGGCCAGGTGGATATTTTGAAACTCCTAGGGGATGGGCTATTCCAACAGATGCCAGGCCTTTGAGAATTGGGGTGCCAACTAGTCCCATGTTCAAGCAGTATGTAAATGTGGAAGGAGATCAGATAGGAAACAATTTGTCTTTCAGTGGACTTGCAATTGATCTGTTTAAAGCAACCTTAGACAATTTGTGCGTCCCTCTGCCGCACAAGTTCTATGCATACAGTGGAACATACGATGATTTAGTGAAGCAAATCTATTTAAAGGTAAGGAAAAATTTTCTCATATACTTCATAATATGGCTATGGAAACACCCTTTCTTTTTATGTTTACATTTAGGAGCTTCCTTTCAAATCATTCATAACGTAATAGAATGTACAGTAATCTCATCTGATCAAAAACTTTATCTGAAGATACTTTGTTTCATTTGAGTAATCAAAGCTAACACTGAAATCTCGTGGAAGGAGGCTTCTGCTTCTAACGGTATTTTCTTGTTCTGCCTGTCGAAGGAATTCGATGCAGCAGTAGGTGACATAGCAATAGTATCAACTCGTTACGAACATGCTGAATTTACACATCCTTACTCTGAAGCAGGACTTGTGATGGTTGTTCCTGCCATAAATAATAGAAGCAATAGAGCATTGTTGTTCACAAAGCCCTTTACTTTGACCATGTGGATTGTAATCTCTGTGGTAAATATCTACAATGGATTTGTTGTTTGGTTTATAGAACGAAATCACGGTCCTGAACCTGAAGGTTCGATGTTTAGTCAAGCTGGAACCATGCTTTGTTCATCCTTCACCACTCTCTTCTCCTTGCAGGGTAACCTTAACTGTTGATGAATTATTGTTCTGCCATTTTTATGTTTCGTAACACAACAGATAATTTAACATCAATATTGGTTGATTTGCTTGGTTAAAGGTAATAGGCTACACAGTAACTTGTCGCGGATGACCATGGTGGTTTGGTTATTTGTGGCACTTGTGATAACTCAGATATACACTGCCAATCTTACTAGCATGCTCACTATTCAACAGCTTGAACCGACTATATCGAACATTGAAACTCTCCGAAGAATGAATGCATTTGTGGGATGTGGCAGAGGATCCTTTGTCAAAGGATATTTGGAGACAGTTCTACACTTCTCTACAGAAGCCATAAAAAACTACTCCACACCCGATGGTTTAGCTGATGCTCTCAGAAACCAAGAGATAGCAGCTACATTTCTTGAAGTTCCTTTTGCAAAACTATTCCTTGCAAAATTTTGCAAAGAGTTCATGATTTCTGGGCCAACCTACAAAGTTGGAGGATTTGGATTCGTAAGATCTTGCTGTTGCTATGTTTACACTTTCTGCATTCTACGACTTTACTTAAACAAGATACGTTCTATAGGTTATACAATTGTGTTGTTGAGTTCTAACGTTTTGCATTCTTAACATGTTTGGAAAATTTTTTTTGTAGGCATTTCCAAGAGGCTCTCTGTTGTTACCATATGTGAACCAAGCATTGCTTAAAGTATCTGAAACAGGAAGGTATAGAAAGTTGGAGGACAGCATGATTGCTGGTGAGAAATGTGAGGATGGGGAAGGAAAAGATGGAAGTCCAAGCCTCAGTCCCAACAGCTTCTTTTTACTATTTGTACTGAGTGCAGGAGTATCAACAATAGCACTCACATTGTATGTCTATAATGCTACTCTTAAGTCTAATCTTCAACAAAACACTATTTGGAGATTGATGATAGCTGTAATGAGAAAATGGGGGAATCATAGAAGACGATTTTCTCGAAGGGTTAGTGAAGAGCCACAAACCATTCCGAATAACTTTCCAAACGTCGAAAACGTGCAAAGTCTAGCTTAGTAAATTGTAGATAGGATTGGAATGACTTTTCAAGTGCTTATAAACACTTATTTAACGTTTAAAAACCGTTTTTAGCACTTGACAAGTCATTTCAAACAGATTTTAATTTGTCACGTTACTAAGACAAGAGAAGGAAAATGAAAGTGCTCTATAGTAATTCTAAGGATTCAAAGTTCTAGAGCAACTTCGATCTTATCAATGAAGACTAGGATAAAGATTCAATAACTAGAGAGAGCTCTAGTGGAAGGACAGGAGATAATGTACATAAAAAACAGTTTTTTTCTTTTCAAAGTTGTTTGCAAAAAGATGGAAAATTAACTGTTTGATCCATGGAATGCACAATTTAGATTCAAATGCTTTCTCTGTGTTAATTAATGTATAAAGTTGAAATGAAAGTAAAAAAAATTGAGTAAAGAAAAAGGAAGGCTTAGTATGAGCATAATGAGCTTTTTAGGACCCAAATGGAAGTTGTTTGGGACAACTTAACACACAATACATAGATTAGGAAATTTGAGTGAAAAAAAGAAATTGGAGTATAGCAAATTCAAGAGTTTATTTTTGAGTTTTTGACAAATTGAATCCATAATATACATTTATACATATTAATGGTGAACATGATAGACCAAAAACTCTAGTCAACTGACCAAACTAAAATAGATCGGTGTCAAGTTCTAAATCAAGAAATTTCAAAAGGCTAAACCTACTTACGTTTACTCATCGACGGTCAAGGTCGATTTGAACACTTGCTAAACCGACCATAGATGATTCAATGACAGTTTAATTGAAAAACAAACTTTGACCGACTGATAATCTACTACTACCGTGTAATTGTAATCATGAAATTAGGAGGTTGGACTATTATTTTTTTTTCTTTTTCAGGTAATAGTAATACAAAAGTATGAAGTTTAACTAATAAAAGTAAAAAAAAAAAAAAAAAGAAGTAAAATTCCCTTGAAAAATGTGATCCAAACATCCACAAATTTGAAAACTTTTTGTTGCTTTTCCATAAAAACCTTCAAAATTTGCTAATTTTCCTATGAGACCGTAGAATAAAAATGTGGAATTCCCTTCTTTATTATTTGAATATATTCTCTATTTTGTATTTGTCAAAATTATTTCTAGACCACAAGAGTTTGTATGATTGTTAGAATATAGACTTAGTCACATTTCAAGTTTGTATGATAATTCTATTTATAAACTTAGTCAGATGTCAAAATGTTTTTGACTCAAGACTACGTCTTGTGGTTGAAATTATATATATAATTTTTAGTCCGTGTTTACCCATACTCATAATCAAATTACATTCGTACATCACTTCTCTCCTCATAAACCACATTGGAAATTTAGTAGGTTGTGAATATTTTTCTTCAAAAATTACTATGATTTTCTGTAATCTCAAATTTGGTTCATTTTGATTATTTTGGGGGTCCTTTGAACGGAATATTCGACGACCGATTCAACCCGCAAGAGTGTAAAGGAAATTCCTGAAATTGTCTTCACTTTTCTAAAATTGTAGCAGCAAAATGCTTCACGAAATTAGAGAAATTTCCAGATTCCGGGCCCCCCTGTTTTGTCGTCTACCTTCTGCATCTTTGGGAATTTACACAACAACTTCACTCATCGTCTGCAAAGGGAAGCCTTATGTTTTGAATTTTATTCATCTTCCAACACTTTTGCCTTTCATTTAACAAACCCATCTCACTTTTTCATTGATCTCGCATTGGATTGCAAATTTGGTAATCTGGGTTTGATTCATGTTAATTCCAATACTTTAATGGCGATTAAAAACCCAGTTATTGAAGTATATTTAATAACAAGAATAATAAAAGTTAGGGTTTAAAGATTTGCTTCAATATTTTCTTCCATGTTGATGTTCATTGAGTTGTAACAATATTTCCAAAGAACAGCAAAAGCTTACTTAATGGATGGTTTAAGATGGTGTTAGAGTACAGCCATATGTTCGAGCCCTAAGTTGATGTTTCTTTCTTTAATTAATATTGATTTTTAGTTGTTGTGTTATTTATATTTCAAGCCCACAAGTTAGAAATTGATTTTCTCTGGTTGTGTTCTTTATATTTCAAATCCATAAAGTGCCAAAAGTTGTCAGATAATATATAATTAACCTGTCGAATCAATTGGTGATTTAAGAGTAAGGGTATTCCTCGTATTTCCAATTTTTATATTTTAATATTAACTTTGAAGTATTAAAATATAAATAATGCTTTATTTTTATTATATTCTAGCTTTGACCGTGGTTGTGCCCTTCAAAACCCACATATGATTTCTTGCAAATAAGGAAATGGGTTGTCTATAATTTGTGCTTGCATTTTTCGAAAATTGGAAATTTCTGAAGTACTTTTGAGCTTGGTCATGGATAATAACTAGAAAGGGCCCATATGTTTGCAGTCTACATATTTGTAAATAATGATAGTCCGAAACTGCTATGAAATAATCAATCTTTCGTGGTGGTTGGAATTGGAACTTATAAAGTTGGTTGTCAAGATTTCTGGATCATTTTTTTAGAGAGTCAAAGCTCTTGAGGGTAAAATTGAATATGATTTAGTGCTGCCTACTTGAATTCTTGGAACTTAGACATTTGGTTTCTAAAAGTGAATTAAAAAAATGACTTTTCCTAGTTGGAAAGAAAAGTATAAAGAGTTGGTAGGGGTTCTTGCTACACTATATATATTGGGAGGGAGATAGTCATTCTCACAAGAAATGGGAAATCTTCTCTTTTTGTTTTCTTTCTTGTTGTTTGCTCTGATGGTTTCTGGAAACCATGAAACTGGAAGAAATGCGAGTGCAACAATGATTGTTGGTGAAAAGGGTAGAATAGGGGCCATTGTAGATGTGAGTTCCAGGATTGGCAAGGAAGAGATTTTAGCTATGCACATGGCTATAGAGGATTTTAACTCCTTGAGCAATCAAAATTTCAGTCTTGTCATTAGAGACTCCAGAAATGACCCCAATCTTGCAGCTCTTGCAGGTGAGACTTCTCATTTCCTTTTAAGTTAATTGAATAAATTTCTGTCCATATCAATTGAACTTAGAAAGTAGTCTTTGTTTTTTCGTTACTCCTACTATCTATCATTAAACAGAGTTTATCACCTAAATGCAATCTAAGCAAATGATTGAATTTGCAGCTAAAGATCTCATAACTGTACAACAAGTTCAGGCTCTAATAGGGCCACAAACTTGGGAAATGGCATCCGTAGTTGCTGAGGTTGGAAATGAGAATCAGATTCCGGTACTAGCATTAGCTAATGAAATACCAAAATGGGCAACCGAGAGGTCCAAATTTTTGGTCCAGGCTTCTCCTTCTCAGTTAAATCAAATGAGGGCTATAGCTGGTATTGTCAGTTCAGGGGACTGGCATCTAGTCAATGTTATATATGAAGATAGTGATCTCTCAACCAATGGAGTATTTCTTTATCTTGTACATGCCCTCAAAGATGTAGGAGCTGAAGTAGGTCAATTTGTCGGTCTCTCACAGTTTGATTCTGACTTATTTTCAGAACTGGAAAAGCTAAGAAGAGGGTCAAGCAGAATTTTTGTAGTTCATATGTCTTTCAAGTTGGCACTGCGTCTATTTGAGATAGCAAACGAGATGGGAATGATGGGAAAGGACTATGTATGGATCACCACTGATTCTTTCACAAGCCTTGTACATTCTTTCAATGTTTCTATCAACTCTATACTACAAGGAGTTGTTGGAGTCAAGAGCTACATCTCAGAAAGAAATCCTCCATATCATGAATTTTATCTTCGATTTTGTCAAAGGTTTAGATTAGAGCATTTTGATGAGCACAACAACGAGCCCGGTGTTTTTGCAGTGCAGGCATATGATGCTGCAAAGACAGCAGCTTTGGCAATGAGTGAAATCCAAGATAAGGGTAATGACTTGTTAGATAAAATAAAGCTCACAGACTTTCAAGGACTTGGTGGAAAGATTCAGTTTAAGGATAGAAAATTAGCCCCAGCCGATACTTTTCAGATCATCAATGTGATTGGTAGAAGTTATAGGGACCTAGGCTTCTGGTCTGATAAATTAGGCTTCTCGCAAGATTTGCAGGAAAATTCATCTTCTAGCTTGTTGATGAAGGAACTTGATAACGTGTTTTGGCCAGGTGGATCTTTGAAAACTCCAAGGGGATGGGTTGTACCAACAGATTCCGCCCCTTTGAGAATTGGGGTGCCAACTAATTCCATGTTCAAACAGTATGTACGTGTGGAAGAAGATCCTACGGGAAACAATTTAACCTTCAATGGACTTGCAATTGATCTGTTTAAAGCAATGCTAGACTACCTTCCGTTTGCTCCACATGTCTTCTGCCCTTTCAACGGAACTTATAATGATTTAGTGAAAGAAATCTACTTGAAGGTAAGGAAAAATATTCATATAATTTTTTTTATAAATGGCTACAAGAACTGCTCAAATTTCTCTTTTTGCATATAAAAGTTTTAGTTGAATCAGCCATACCATAACTTAATGTATGAACTGTCTTCTAAGCTTATCAAGACGTCATTTAAACATGAAGTTACTTCCGTTTGGTTTAGTCATCAAAGCTGACAATGAAATATAATGGAAAAATGCTTCTTCCCACACATTTTATCAGCCTTACACAAATTATTGTTTTATTTGTTCTTTTAATGATTTTTTTTTATTTGCCTATAAAGAATTTTGATGCAGCTATAGGTGACATAGCAATAACCACAAAACGCATAGGACACGCAGAATTTACACATCCCTACTCTGAAGTAGGACTGGTGATGATAGTTCCTACCAGAAAAGACACAAGCAACAAAGCATTGTTGTTCACAAAGCCCTTTACAGTGACCATGTGGATTCTAATTGCTGTGGTAACTGCCTACAATGGCTTTGTCGTGTGGTTCATAGAACGAAATCACTGTCCTGAACACCAAGGTTCAATGTTTGATCAAGCTGGAGCCATGCTTTGCTCATCCTTCACCACTCTCTTCTCCTTGCATGGTAACAGACGCCACCATTGAGTTTACTTCTCATTCTTGCTTTTGCATTTGTTTAACATCATTTTGGGTGATTTTATTGACAAAAGGCAATAGGCTGCATAGTAACTTATCACGAATGGCTATGGTGGCCTGGCTATTTACGGCACTTGTGATAACTCAGACATACACTGCCAATCTTGCTAGCATGCTCACTGTTCAAAAGTTGGAAGCGTCGATATCAAATATCGAGACTCTCCAGAAAATAAATGCATCTGTAGGAAACGGCAAAGGAACCTTTGTCAAGACATATCTGGAAGAAGTTTTAGACTTTCCTGCCGAAAGTATAAAAAGCTACACTACCCCTAACGACCTAGTTGACGCTCTCAGAAACAAGGAAATAGCAGCAGCATTTCTTGAAGTCCCTTTTGCAAAGTTATTCCTTGCAAGGTTTTGCAAGGAATTCATGATTGCTGGACCAACCTACCTTATCGGAGGATTTGGATTCGTAAGATGTTGCTCCTGACTATGGTTTTGAAAATCATAAAAAAAAAAAAAAAAAAAAGATTTAACTTTCGTTCTTGCTTTGCGATGTCTTGCAGGCATTTCCAAGAGGCTATCCGCTGTTACGAGATGTTGACAAAGCACTGCTTAAGGTATCTGAAAGTGGGAAGTATAGAAAGTTGGAGGAAAGCATGATTGGTAGTGAGAAATGTGAGGATACGGATGTAAAAGATGAAAGTTCAAGCCTTAGCCCCAACAGCTTCTTTATACTATTTGTATTGAGTGGAGGAGTATCAACCATAGCATTAACATTGTACACTATCAGTGCTCATAAATCTTGTGTTCAACAGAACGCTATTTGGAGACTAATGTTGGCTGTAATTAAGCGCTGGAGAAATCACAACAGAGGATTTTCTCGCCGAGTAAGCGACCTTCCACAAACCGAACTGAAGAACTGCCCAAAGGCTACAAACTTGCAAATTCAGGTCTAGAAAAATTTGCACAGATTTGCCTAGATGATTAACAAATTTGCACAGATTGATGATATATAGAAATTAATTCTTTTTTTTGAAAAGTTGTAGAGATCAAATTTGCACACTCCAATGATATGTTCTAATATCTTTGACATTTATGCTTACTGACTGCTCTCATTCATTCTCCTTTTGTCCTAAGTACCATATGAATGAAAATGGATAAAAGTAAAAATGAGAAAGAAAACAAAATTTTATTGAATGACTTTAGTTTTATTACTTTTACTACATTTTTGTATTTTCTATTAATAGAACTATTAATGGAGGGAAGAAACCTTAAATGTTGAGAACTTTATGCCATGATTATTTTAACTTTTAAGCTTCTCAAAATTTCTCAACTTGTTTAGGAAAAGTTGTGTCTTAACAATTTTTTTTGCTCTTTTTCTTTGATAGAATTTTGAGAGAGAAATATTTTTATAATTTGATTTTGAGTTTTTTTTAAATATAATGAAATGAAAATAATTTAAAATTACTTGCAAATAGTTTGAATGGATATACTTACAAACATTTAGGATGACGTTTGGGGCGAGATGTGACTTATAATAGTATGTGGTGCATACTATTATAGTCTGAGTTAGTCTATGTTTGGCTCAGTCGAGATCAACTCTGAGATTCTTTCCAAATTTTAAAAATTCTTTGAAGAAAATTTTTCGGTCTCTCTCGAGGACATCTCGGGGTAACCTTAGCCCAAGATCATACTATATAATGCATATGTTTTTTAGCTTAGGGCTATCTCGGAGCAACTTTGCTCGAGATTGACCCTGAGAAGAAAAAAAATTAGTGGTCTCGAGATGCACTCGACCGAGAGAATGAAACAACATGTGGTAGGGATTTGGACGTAAAATAACTCTAATCCCCCTTAATCCATGCATCAAACTAACCCACTCCACTCTCCTCAAGTCTAAGAGTCAAATAGGTCCTTAAGGACCGTTTGAGGGAAGGAAATGAATAAGGGGACAAATGAATAAGAAAAATGGAGATTAAGTGGAGGAAATGATTATTATAATCCTTGTTTCGGAAATTAACTGAAAGGATTATGAGAGATTATTATAATTTTTGTTTGGGAGAAGGATTATGACCAAAAAATTGTATTTTCTTCTCACTTGTGTAAAAAAAAAATTGTACGTCAACCCCAATATGAGAAAAAAAACTTGAGTATTTTTTTATGGGTATGAAATTCTTGTTTTTTTTTTTTTGTTCCTGAACCCAACCAAAATGAAAAATGTGCTAATATGTTTTTGCATTTGTGTAAACTTCTGTCTACTGTTCGTACCGCAATTTTGTATTAATTTTTTTTTATTGATTCTGTATAGATATATATTTTTTTATTTGTAACGTAGACTAATCCTCTTTCAAAAGTTTTTTTTTTTTCATCTGTACAATAGTTTTTTTTCTTATTTTCTTTTACATTAAATCCAATACACAAAACAAATTGTATTACTTTTTTTCTTTGCTTTGTGTAAAATATGTTTATGAAATTTGTACCGTAAATTTAATTCACAAAGAAATTGTATTATTTATTTTTTCATTTGTCTTTAGAATTGGATTTGTAAATTCAATGCATTAAAAAAATGAGGAATTTTAAAAAATAGAAGAATTGGACAAAGTGTTTACAACCCAAAACAATTTGGTGAAATATCAAAACACTCTCTGTAAACCTAATTTTTCATAAAATCAATGATCTCATGTTTTTCCCTAATCGGCACCCAAAACTCTTTTTTCTACTCCTTAAATGATACCTCCTTCTCCAACGATTGAATTTCATTAGGTTCACTCAGCTTTGAAGTTGAGATCTCTATAATTTTCTCCTCCCTTGATGATGCATATCTTGTGTGTGAATCACATACCCTTTGTTGGACATTGAAGGTATATTTTTTACAAATGTTGCATTGGTATCAAGAACGTAATCATGTTGTGACTAAATAGATAAAGAGACCGACGTCTTTTCAATTTTCCAATTCTTCTTATTTTTTCTACTCGATCAATTTTTTTTTTCCTATAGGCAACTTGATTTAATTTTCTTTCTACTTTGGTTAAACTTTTTCTACTTTAGTTCTTCATCTTTAGCATTCTATATTAAGTATAGTCTTCTATCACTGATAGTCAGTGATAGTCTTCTATCACTTAAAAAAAATATAACAATTTATTTATTAGGCTAACATGTTTTAATAAATCTTTTTAACAGGTAGAACACAACGATCTCTCCTAGAAAACAACATCATTGTTAATGGACTTTGCTCAAAGCTTCAGCTTAGGACTGACGTCTCCTTCCCAAACCGATCCTTCACAATGAACTACATATTTTTGTGAATGATATATTTTGGAACTTGCTTTTATATTTGTAAATTTTGTTTATGCTACATTCTTGTATGTAGTGAATATGAGTGTTGTTGTATAATGATAGTTTTTGTAATATGCTACATATTTTTGTAAATTTTGAAGGCAATTGTTATCTTCTATCATTGATTAAAATTGATATATTTCTATTAGTCGTAGAAATTGATATTTTTTTTATGAGTTTTATTAATGATACAAACTAATATCTATTTGTATCAAAGTTTATATATCACAGGTATCGAAGCTTGACTTGAAAAGAGAGACGTAGGTTGATTTAACTTAAAAAGAGAGGTCAGTGAGAGGATTAGAAGCTTCCATTAAAAAGAATTTTTCCTTTGTATTAGCCCACTTCTTAATTAAAAATAGAAGAATTGATACATGAAGTTTCTTTTTATTAGTTTCTCTCAGTTCTATCACGGATAGAAAATTATCATTTTCTATCGGTGACAGACACTGATAAAAAGATATAAATTTTTATCAATAATAGAAACTAGTATCATGTGTATCGATTCAATTTTATAGGATTTAATTCGAAAAAGTATACATAGAGTTTCATTGAGTTTATACACCACATGTTTCAATTCAAAGATGAATACAAACAAAGACATCGACAATTTTTATTGATATAAAAAATTTGAAAATGCAACTATAATGATTACATCATTGATTATTTTGACAAAGTTTACAAGTCCTAGAATTATGACCTTTGCCATGACAACTACTACATCTTGTTGAGCTACTATTAACTTCACCGATCGATGAGATTCTTAATTTTTTAGGTCTTCCAGCTGGACATTTAAAAATAGGAGATAAAGCTCTAACGTCGTCATCTACTACCCTCCAATTTGAATGAACTCCAACTGGTCGCACACAACCTAAATATATTGATAACAATGTCTGTGAATGATAATAATCAGATACATAAGAATAAGTATCTAGGTTAAACATCTAAAGATTAGCAAGAGCATGAGAACAAGGAATCTCATGAAAATTTCATACTCAACAACTACAAGATCCCAAGTTCAACTTCACTATGAATTGTTTATAATCGGTCATTACATTGTATTCAACATTGTTGATAGGATGAACCTACAGAATGAAAATAGAAAAAAAATCAACATTTACAAATAAACATTCACAATTCTATCACTGATAGATAGTTACAAACTTATATCACTAATAGAGAGTGACATACTCATATCACTGATGCGCATTAAGTACTTATTGTGTGGCCAAAGTCCAATAACACCGATAAATCAATATAAGCATCCAATTGAATTTCATTCAATTTCAAACTAACTAAGCCATCTAAATTCATCATATCATCAACGAGTACTCCCACAAACTATAATACTCATAAGAATTGTACTGTGTCCATTGTCCACCATAAAAAATCTACTATGAGAATATTAACCCTAATATCAAAATACTGCAAAAAAAAAAAAAACAAAAAAAATATTATATAAGAAGCTAAAGATATGAATATAACTATATTAATTATAGAAAGTGATAGAGGTCTATCCCTGCCATGAGTGTACACAAAATTTAAATTTGTTCACACAAAAACATAGAGAAAAACAACATCAATTAATTAAAATCTAAAACATTAAAAAAAATCACCAGCAAAGAAAGAAGAACGAGAAGAAAAAGAAAAAAAAATGTTAGAAAAGAAAATTGTGTGGATATGCTGATGATGTATGTTAATCTTGAATTTAATGGTTTTGTTATCCTTGCGAGTATTTTCAAGAGTTACAATAACAAACATTTTTCATTGAATTCTGTAAAATTTAATTTATTGTTACGTGGTAATTAAGTAGAATATTTTTTTTATTTGATTTGAATTAATTACTATTCATCTTACAAGTAAGTATCATACTATTATTTCCAAGAATTCGATCTTCAGGTCTTCCTATTAATTTCACTCCATGATGAAGTTTGCTTGAAATTTGATTTTAAATGAAATCAAAATTATAACTAAAAGTGATTCAAGAATCTAGAAGAATAAGATGAAGGAAAAGGAAAAAAGAATACCAGGATAGGAAGTGTCGCAGACGATGGACGTTGAAACACCGACCATAGAAAACCTAAATTTGAGACAAACGGAAAAAGACGATGAAGACAATTTGAAAAAAAACAAATGTATTCCCTCCAATTTTTTTGCTATAAGATGTAAATAGTTTCAATTTTCTTATATGTATGTAAATTTTTGTTTAAAAATATGTTTTTTTTTTTTTTTTTTTTTGCATTTTCAAAGATTCGAGGGAAGAAATAAGTGGAAATGATTATGACAAAAAAAAGTTTATTATTATTATTATTATTTAAATTCGTACTATTGTAATAGTAAATCCAATACAAAAATATTTGTATTTTTAATTTACTAACATTTTTGGAATTTTTATATATATAATTGTTAGGAAAAAATGAAAAGAAAATTATATTTGTTAAAAAATAATTATTAAGAAAATTATATTTATATTTTTTAAAAAAGAAAAAAGTTTGATGTGATTGCATTTATTGAAGAATGAGAAGAATTAAAAGGAGAAATGAGAAGGATTGAGAGGAAGAAATAAAAGGATTAAGAGGGAAATAAACTTATTCCTTTCTTTTCCTTTCCCTCCCTCAAACAATAAGAAGAAAATTAAGAAACTAAAACAAGTATTAAAAAATGGATCAATATTAGCACGACGAGCTTTAGTATACCAACAAGTGAATTATCAATAAGAAGAAAATCAAGAAACTAAAACAAAGAATGCCTCTAGTCAATTTATACAAGTGGAATTGAAAGTAAGTAGAAAGGTCCAAATAATCATTTAAGCAAAATAAGATTAATTAGAGGAATTTAGACGAATGCAGAAACATGTAATAAGGTACACAAATTGGTATTACTCTCATTTGATATCTTAAAACATTTCCAAAATTTTTAAAGACTTTGATTTGGTCCAACTAAACTTGTTTTTGCCAACTACTCATTATCTTGTTTTTTTTAGTTATACCTTATGTCAAATTTATTAATTAATTATCCATAAAAGTTATTAATATTATTGTTATTGTACTATGTACATTACATATTACATCAAAGGGTAATACATATGGTCAAAATATTTGACTATACAAATAATAACCAACATGTACATTTTCAATCCTTAAACTATATACAATTGATATATTTAATGGTCATTGATAGTGTTCTTTGTTATATATTATACTTTGTAAATCACGATAATGACTTTAGAAATTATATGAGAGAGGGGTATAGATCTTGATCATGGGATTGAGTCTCTTTATTATGTGTTATTCGAAAAGAAAAGTATCCGTTTGTTGAAACTAGAAATAAGAAAATTATAGTTTGAGTTTGAATCTTTTTCTTCTTATACTAAAAACAAATAGATAAGAAGTTGTGTGGTTTGTTTTTGTAATTTTTTACAAATGCTAATGGGATGATAATTGGGTTAAAGTTTTCATTAGAATTTTGACAAAAAACCAAGATCTAATTTAGTAAAATGGAGCCGCTAGATCTCATATCAGGAGATTATGTATCTATGTATTTAACTCCCTCACTTGGTTAATAATTTTTGTTTGAAGTCATCAATTTACACGTATAACAAAGAACAAAGAAGTTATTATTCTTTTCCGAAATAAATGAGTTGAACCCTTAGCTAAATTACAAATATATATATACACACACATTAATTTTGGCCAAGAATGGCAGTAAGTCTAATGTCTACATGAGCATGGACGAAAAATTCAACTTATAAGAACGGAAAAAAATGCCTAAAATATTTCAAAAGCCTCGGAAAGAAAATGGTTGGAGAATTTTTTTTAGAATTAGAAGCAGCTTGAAAGATTCAATTCCAGATTATATCAGACTCTTTCTCTATTTGAATATACAAACCAACATTCAGAGATACTACTTCCATGATGATGACTCCTCACCAACATAGTCAATCCTTTATTCATTCTTTATTCACTTTGTTTATGCATTTCTCCTTTGAATATTCTTCATTTTTCTAATGTTTTCTTCCTTTTCCCTTCCCCCCAATTGCATATTTGTTTTGTATTTCACAAAAAAACAAGACTACCCTTTTGCTTTCGGACTTCGTTGCTTTTGTTCTGTATTGTATCTGTGATTCAAATAACCAAATGGGTAACCTAAGCTTCTTGTTATGGAATCAACAAATAAAGATTTGGAAAAAACCTGTAAGCTACAGAGAATCGACGTATTGATTTACGAGTTTGTTAGCTAACTTTAGGGGAAGAGTGAAATGATTTAGATTACATATTAACTGTGTCTCTAAAGTTAGAGAGTTTATACAACGTGTAACTTACTTTTTTTTATTTGAAAAGAGCAAAATAATATATTCTAGCATTTCAATTTTTGGAAAGAAGGCCGTGATCAGTTCTTTATGTTCATTGAATTGTTTGAATTACATGGATTTTACTAATAAGAAAATGGTTTGTCTTTGGTGTGTATGTTTGTTTGGAAATTTGTGGAACACTTTTGAGTTTCATAGTGCATAAGAGGGTCAATTCTTTGTACAGTCTGAACACATATATTGACCAATGTTCTATTAAAATAATCGATACCTAAGCTCTTGCAACTTATCATTCTAGGCAGAGTCAAACATTCAGAAGTTAATGGTCAATGACACAGGCTTGAAATCTTATGATTTCCTAGTCATTTAGATTCTAAGATCCAGAAAAAACAATGTTTTAATTAGTTGGCGAGAAAAATATAAAGAAAGAGAAGGGGGGTTTCTTACTGCATATATATATATATAAGAGAGGAGAACGTAGATTCATTGGCCTATGCCTTTATGAAAAATGGGAAAGTTTCATTTTCTGTTTTCTTTCATGTTGTTTGCTCTAGTTGTTTATGGAGTGTATGAAACTGAAGGAAACACGAAGTCGACGATGGACGATAGCAGAAATGGCAAAATAGGTGTCATTGTAGACAAGAGTTCCAGGATTGGTAAGGAAGAGATTTTAGCTATGCAGATGGCTGTTGAGGATTTTAACTCCTTTCGCAATCAAAGGGTCAGTCTTGTCATCAGAGACTACAAAAGTGATCCAAATCTTGCAGCTCTTGCAGGTAGAGAGTTTATATTTCTTCTGAATTTGATTGAATGCTTTCCTTTTCCATATCAATTGAACTGTTCTTATCTATGAAGTGACCTGATTTGTTCATTGAATTGTTGTTTAAACAAGTTACTTCTTAGGAATCAAACTGAGTTTATAGTGTAATTACAATCTAAAGGTTATATTGAATTTGCAGCTAATGATCTCCTCAATATGCAACGAGTCCAGGTTCTAATAGGACCACAAACTTGGGAAGCGACGTCTATAGTTGCTGAGGTTGGAAATGAGAAACAGATTCCGGTTCTAGCGTTAGCTAATGATATACCAAAGTGGGCAAACAAGAGGTTCAAATTTTTGGTCGAAGCTTCTCCCTCTCAGTTAAATCAAATGAGAGCTATAGCCGGTATTGTCAGTTCGTGGGATTGGCACCTCGTCAATGTTATATATGAAGATAAAGATTTCTCAACCACTGGAATATTTCCTCATCTTGTTCATGCCCTCAGAGACGTAGGAGCTGAAGTAAATGAATTTGTTGGTCTCTCTCAATTTGATTCTGATTTATTTTGCAGAGAATTGGAAAGGTTAAGAAGAGGATCAAGCAGAATTTTTGTGGTTCATATGTCTTTTAAGTTGGCATTGCGTCTATTTGAGATAGCAAATGAGATGGGAATGATGGGAAAGGATTATGTTTGGATCGCTACTGATTCTTTCACAAACCTTGCATATTCTTTCAATGCTTCTAGTAACTCTCTACTACAAGGAGTTGTTGGAGTCAAGAGCTTCTTCCCTGAAAACAATCCTCAATTTCACGAATTTTATCATCGATTTTCTCGAAGGTTTAGATTAGAGCATTCTGACGAGGACAATCATGAGCCTGGTATTTTCGCTATTCAGGCTTATGATGCTGCAAGGACAGCAGCTATGGCAATGAGTAAACTCCAAGAAAAGGGTAATCACTTGATGGAGAAAATAGAGCTCACTGATTTTCAAGGACTCGGTGGAAAGATTCAGTTTAGGGACAGACAATTAGCGTCATCTGATACTTTTCAAATCATCAATGTGATGGGGAGGAGTTATAGAGAACTAGGCTTCTGGTCTGATAAATTAGGCTTCTCACGAGAGTTGAGGGAAAATTCGTCTTCTAGCTCGTCTATGAAGGATCTCGTCGAAGTGCTTTGGCCTGGTGGATCGTCTGTAACTCCAAGGGGTTGGGTTGTACCGACAGATGCCACTCCATTGAGAATTGGGGTGCCAACTAGTTCCATGTTCAAACAGTATGTACATGTGGAAGGAGATCCTACGGGAAACAATTTATCCTTCAATGGACTTGCAATTGATCTGTTTAAAGCAACCTTAGACAACCTTAACTTCCCTCTACCATACCAGTTTTTTCGTTTCGATGGACCATATGATGATTTGGTAGAGCAAATCTACCTGAAGGTAACGAAAAATATTCATACTTTCTTTAATATATTGCTTATCTTTGCATGCATATAAAAGTTTTTGTTCAAATCAGGCATAACTTAATCGCATGAACTGTCATGTCATCTTAACAAAACTTTGCAAGAAGATTATCATACGCTATAAACATGTAGAGTTACAAAAGTTACTGTTACTTTCCCCTTCTAACAAACTTTACTTATTCTTCTTGTCTATGAAGAACTTCGATGCAGCCGTAGGTGATATAGCGATATTATCACGACGCTATAAGCATGCAGAGTTTACACATCCTTACTCAGAAGCAGGACTTGTGATGGTAGTTCCTACCACAAAAGATACAAGTAATAGAGCATTGATGTTCACAAAGCCTTTTACAGCGACCATGTGGTTTGCAATTGCCGTGATAAATGTCTACAATGGCTTTGTAGTCTGGTTTATAGAACGAAATCGCTATCCTGGTCATGAAGGTTCGATGTTTAATCAAGCCGGAACCATGCTTTGCTCATCCTTCACCACACTCTTCTCCTTACATGGTAACCAACAGAGCTGATGAATTGCTGTTTTGCATTTGGAGGGAAAACAGATAATCTAACATCCTATTGGCTGATATGTTTGAACATAGGTAATATGCTGCATAGTAACTTTTCCAGAATGACCATGGTGGTTTGGCTATTTATGGCACTTGTGATAACTCAAATATATACTGCTAATCTTACAAGCATGCTCACTATTCAAAAGCTTGAACCGACTGTAACGGATATCGAGACTCTTCAAAGGGCAAATGCGTTGGTTGGATTTGGCAGAGGATCCTTTGTCAAAAGATATTTGGAGGAAGTCTTACACTTTCGTTCCGAAAACATAAGAAACTACTCTTCACCTAATGATTATGCTGAAGCTCTCAGAAACAAGGAGATAGCAGCTGCTTTTCTTGAAGTCCCGTTTGTAAAAATATTCCTTGCAGAATTTTGTAGGGAATTCATGGTTTCTGGGCCAACCTATAAAGTTGGAGGATTTGGATTTGTAAGTCCTTGTGTTTTCTTTCCTGCTATATTATTTTCTTTGCATATCACTTGGAAAACGTCTAATACTTTTAGTTCTGGCTTCATGCTGTGTCCTGCAGGCATTCCCGAGAGGCTCGCCGATGTTAACGGATATTAACGAAGCATTGCTTAAGGTATCTGAAACTGGGAAGTTCAGAGATTTGGAAGATAGCATGATTGCTAATGAGAAATGTGAGGATGAGGATCCAAAGGGTGAAAAGTCAAGCCTCAGCCCCAGCAGCTTCTTTATATTGTTTGTATTGAGTGGAGGAGTATCAACAATAGCTCTCACGTTATACATCTTTAATGCTCATGACTTCAATTTTCAACAGAATACCATTTGGAGATTAATGATAGCTATAATGAGACAGTGGGGAAACCAGAGGAGGCGATTTTCTCGACGAGTAAGCGATGAATCGCAAATGCCTGTCTCGAATGACACCAACTTGCAAATTCAAGTCCAGTAAAAGAAGGGTGGTTTGAACTGTTAGAGTGTTTTCTGTTGTATTGAAATTAGATGATGAGAGAGCTCTATTTGGTAACTTGGGGAATCAAATGATTCATTTGCATTTCAAAAGAAAAAGAAAATCGGAGTTTTAGATTAGAATGTAAAAATTAAATTATGTAACCATAGAACGTAAGGAATAGTATTTAACTTTGAAGATTAGTGATTATTGGGTAATGTTTTTCTTTCTTTTGCTTTATCTAAAGCCTCAAGCCTTAGACACATCTGTACTATACTATAATTTGTACTTTTATAGCACTTTTATCCTCTAATGTAGGAGTAGGTACCAACTCATAGTTGGTTTTATTTCATTTTGGTTTTTCTCTTACTATGTGTGTTGTAATGACAGATATGTTTGATACACAATTTAGTACTTATTCCATCTTTTGTTCAGGTAAATAGGAGCCATATACCATAATAAATCTAAGACAAAGGAAGATATGATGTGATGAAGTAAAATTTAAAATGAGTCTGAATTGGAAAGAGTTGTATAGTATAACATGAAAATGAACTAAATTTAATGTATTAGATAATAATAAAGAACATCTTCACATGCTACAAAAGAAAAGCATATTTATATATATTAAAAAAAAAATTCAAACAATTAGACCACCAATTCCTGACAACATCTGCTTCAATACATTAATTAATCCAATTAATAAATCCACCCTAAAAAAAACCCCAATATTTTTTAAAAAGAAAAAATCACTATAAAAAATAGAAGAAAAAGAAAAAGAAATTGTTTTTTTTTTCTTTTTTTGGTCTCTCATAATCACCAATCCTAAATGAATCCATCCACGTGTCAAGAGGCGGACCATTGATTAGTGAAGCTGTCAAGGTGGGTCCCACCACATAAACATCCAAGTGGGTATTAGAAGGAAATCACGTGAAGAAAGTTTTGATTTTGTGTTAGCATTATCATTCACTCATTCATTCATGGTTTTTCACGGTCAACTTAGAGCCTTCTCTTTCTCCGTCTCACCCGCTTTCGACGGCGGCGTACCTTCACCGGACAACGCTGCTTGCGGTTGCGCCGCCCCATTTTGATTGTTGCTCATTTTCTTCATACTTTGTTGGTGGTAAACTTGCCTCAATCTCTCTATTTCCTTCTTTAATGCCTCTTGATGAGCTACATTTATTACAAAACAAATAAAAACACATTACCAACCAAACTACTCCTTACAAAAATATAGCACTACCTTCCTATTCATAGCTTCTCATAAAACAATAATCATATTACATAATATTTTTTAAAATAATAATTAAATGTATAACCACGTTAAAAAAATAATATTAATATAATAAAATTTATCACCAATATTACTAATAAATCTTTATTCTCATTATGACGTTGAAAAATAAACTTTTTTTC
This sequence comes from Cucumis sativus, assembly GCF_000004075.3. Classification (NCBI taxonomy): domain Eukaryota; kingdom Viridiplantae; phylum Streptophyta; class Magnoliopsida; order Cucurbitales; family Cucurbitaceae; genus Cucumis; species Cucumis sativus. The sequence goes on from NC_026658.2 coordinate 23,610,165, forward strand.
TAATACTCTCAATATTATTTTGAGCATGTTGGATATATTTGACATATAAATTAAATAAATCGGTTAAATTGTACGCTTGGTCTCTGTATATGATTTAATAAAATTATCATATATAATCTATATAGAGATTAAATTTTAATTACGATGATAAAAAAAATTAAACTATAATTAATGTTATTCTTTGATCTATAGGAGCCGACTTACAATTTATTCAAAATTATATATCATCTAATTAATGATGTGTTCAAACAAGTGTAAGAACTAAAGAGTACATAGTAGGAAGTGGATAGTAGTGAAAAAATTGTGGTGAATCATAAATTGAGAGAGAGAAATGGGTATGAGAATGAGGAATGTACCATCTTTGAAAATCTTATCTTGAGCCAAAGCTGCAATTCTTTGCTTGAGGGCACTGTTATCAACATTTAGAATCAATCTTTGGTGGTCTAAAAATGCAACTCTTGGGGACAATGCTGATACTTCAGTCTATCACAACAAAACCAAATATTAATTCAACACTAATTATTTCATTTACTTAATCCAATTCAATTCAATTCATACCTGTAATGTAGTTACATTTCTTTCCAGCTCAGAAATGTATTGCAATTTTCTCACTCTCGATCTTTGTGCTGATTGTCGATTTGCCAGTATTCTAAGGGGAAAAAACCACACCAATCATTATTATGATTCTTTAACTATAATTTCATTATCATTATCTTACTGATTATCGTGATTATAATTAAGTATAATTGAATGTGTCAAATAAATTTCATACCTTTTAACTCGTTTAGGATCAATGGAGTTATCAACGGCAGAGGAAGGCGGGGGAGGAGGTTGAGATTGCTGCAGAACTTGAGAAGAGGAGCTAATTTCACCGTCAGCAGGTTCATTCTTCATGGGCGGGGGCAGGGGTGAGGAAAACATAACCTCATCGGTAGGGGTGTTTTTATCATCATTATTACTATTCTGGTCGGAAGGAGTGGAAGGATTGGAAGGGGAGTTAGGAGGGAGCTGAGGAATGGAAATGTCATCGGAAAACATGGACATAAGTTGGTCATCGTCTAGGCGGTCAAAGGGAGGAGGAGGATGAAGAAGAGCAGCAGAGGAGGAGTTACGACATTGATCGGAAAAAGGGTTGTTGATGTTGTTATTGGTGGTGGTGGTGGTGGTGGTTTCAAGGAAAGCAATGGAGTCGCTAATGGATCTCCGGTGAAGGCCGCGGCGGGCGGTGGAGAAGTCGAGGAAATCATCGAGCCAGGAAGCAGCTGAGGAGGAGGTGGAGGAAGGCGGCGGGGGGGGAGGAGATGATAAACTATTGGGCATTGAAGTAGGAGGAGGAGGAAAAGGAGGCCAATTTTGAGGGAAAGAAGGTATTTTGGGGGGCAATTGAGCCATAATTGGTAATAATTAAAGAGAGAAAGGAACAACAAAGTGTGTTAATTCAAATATAGAGGAAATGGGTTTATTAGGAACCAATCTTAACCAACTCATATGAAGAATATTTTAAAATGTTTACTACTTTAATTAAAATCCTTTTTTTTTTCTTTTTCAATTCCCATTATATATCACACCCCCTTCCTTACTCATACACCGAGAGGCAGTATCTCTTTATCAATATAATATGAAATTTTGTTATATTTTATTAATATTTTTAGACATCGATAGATTTTTATTAGTGTTTGATAATTGATAATAAAAGATGACCTAAAATTTTATTATATCTTATAAATATTTTGGTTCATTTAGCTAACTATATTCGAGAAAGTTGGAGTCCGCATATATGTATATATATATTGAAAAATGTAAAAAGAAAGTGAAAGGAAAGGGTATAGGAAGAAAGAGAGGGAAAGTGGGTCACATGGGGGGATGGGGATTAGGGACAGCTAGCAACAGCTGTGGGAGATGCAACTAAAACCCCCATTTCTTCTTTCTCCTTAATTTTAACTTCCAAAACTCCATTTTCTTTTATTTTTATATATACATTTTATACAAAAGATATCAGACACCACGTGCCGATGTGACACATTGTCATTCACATTATCCCTCTCATTATTTTTACTACATGAAAATAAAACTTTGGTTAAATGTGTATATATTTGGTAGTCAAAAGTTTACCTTCTTCAATCAAATTGTTTATTTTTGGAATGTTAATACCAAAACTTTACCTTTTTCACTATGCTTATTTATTTCTATCTTTATATCACTTTTTTCTTCTTCTTTTCTTTTCTATAATGAAAATGTGGATATGTGAAAATGCTCAAAATTTTATACGTGTCTTGGTTATCTTACTTTCTGTTTGTGTTTTTTTTTCATTATATTAAAATGGGGTGAAGCTATGATGGATTATGGTTTCACAATGTTAATTTCAATATAAAAATAGCTAAACAATAAAAATTGAAAACTTTATTAATAAATAGCATATATGTTGTATAATGAATTTTATCCATTTAGTTCAAAAGTTAATTTAAGCTATTATTGTTAGTCTCTATAGCAAAGTCTTTAATGAATCAATATGGGTTTTTTATGGAAATAGAAAATCTGAATTAATGTAGGTACAAGTGGCTACAAATATTTAATAGTAATATTATTAAATAAAAAGTGCAAATCTATAAATTCATTGCTAGCTAGCATTAAATGGATATATGAGTGTCATAATTAAGATATAAATAGTGAAACAATAAGAAATTAATGAAAAGATGATAATATATAATTAATATTTTTGAGTAGGTAACCCAAAATTCTTTTGTAGGAACATCTCTCCCATTAATCATGTTGTTGATTTATCAATCAATCCATATGCCAAATATCACTCTCTCAAAGTACTACTCCCTAAAACAATTACACATTATCTTGTTGCCTACCTGTGTTAATTATATATCATAATATATATTCCTACTTACTACTTACTGATTCAATAAATTAGTTCTATAAAATTAACTTATGTTAAAGATAAATGACATTTTCTCTCTGTGTGTGGATTAGCATTTTCCAAATTCTTGTTCAAAACTTAAAACACTTTTTAAGTAAAATGAATAGAGATTCAAACTTTTGATATGTTGGTTGAAAGTACTCATATTTATTTAATCTAATTGAGGGTGTATGCAGATCGATATTTGAAGACATATTGCTAGACTAAAGCTTAATCAACATGATTCAATGAATTCAATTTATAGAGTAATGATGAGTACACATAAGTTAACCTCTAAGTAAGATGTAAACTGTGTGCATGTATGAATGTGATACACAATTCAATAATCCAACTCATAAACACTCAATGAACATATTATTCTAATAGTCTATATATGTGGTTATTGAATAGTTTTTGACTGGTTATGAAAAAAGAAAAAGAAATGAAGAAGAAGAAGAAGAAGAAGAAGAAGAAGAAGAAGAAGAAGAGAGAGAGAGAGAGAGAGAGAGGGGGGGGGGGGGGGGGGGGAGGTGTGTTGTAAGAATAATGATGTCCTCATCTCTTTTCCATCCCCATGTGAACTGTTTGCAAAGAGCCCACCTTCCCCCTTCCTTTGCTTTGTCCCCAAATCAAACTCACATGGGAGCCTCTCTCTCTCTCTCTCTCTCTCTCTCATCTCTTTCTCTTTAATTCTCTACTCTCCTACAATTCATCATCTCTAAGAGTGAAAGGAAAGCCAAAATTATTTATCTTTTATCATTATTATACTATTAGTAAAAATTAAAATTAATTATAAAACAATTAGGGGCACTAACTATGATTATTGAAAAGTTGTTAAAAGCATCTTCTTAACTACATTTTTAATTACCAACTTTTGTTGGGACAACACTTATGCTATCAACTTTGAGATTAGAGGGTAAATATATAAACAATTTTCAAAGAAAAATTCTTCAAATTAATCTATATTTTCTTTTTCTTTTCAAAGTTTCAATATATTAAACAAACCCACGCCCCAACTTTATTTTGGTATTGATCCCTACCCTATATATTAATTCAAAACTTACCACTTATACTATTTTTTTAAAAAGAATAATGAATAAATAGGGGGTGAATATGATCATGAAATGCATAATAATGCATGCCATGTTCCACGTTTGGATCAATCCCCATAAATTTAGGATTCTCCACATTTATTACTTTTTCTTGCTTTCTATTTTGTTTTATTTTCCATCCACGCGGTGTTTTTTTCCCTAATTAAATTACTTCCAAAATAATTTATATATTTTATGTTTTAACAAAATAACTAATGATTTCATATTTTAATGAATTAAATAGAAAATAATATAATTTTTTTAGGGATTAGAGATCATAAAACAACACATAATTATCATACAATTTTAGTTGATCGAAAATTATTTTAAAAGAGACTAAAAAAGAGTGTATATAGGATGGATTTTTCTTTCTTATTAGCTGTGAATTTTACTTAATGCATTTTTCGTTCATCACATGAACGCAAAGAAGAATAAGAATGCATGCAAAGTAAATAACGAAAAGATGGTGGAGTCGAACAGAATAAAAAACGAGAATGAGATTCATTGAGGTATGGAGAGAAATGAGATTTACTCCTTTGATAAACGCTTTGATTCTCTTTTTCTTTTTAAGTAGGGGCCTAAGATTAGAGATAATGATAATTTATTTGTTTATCGGAGATTTTTCTATTGATCTTTTTTATTTTTATTTTTCCAATTTTTTAGTACTATATGTCTAGAGAACTTATAAATTAAACGGTGGAAGGTTGTAATTCATTTTAATATTATTAATATTAATAGTTCGTCTAAATTAAACCAAAATGAATATAGTTCAACTGACATATAAAGTGTGTCAATAGTGTAAAGATTTGATAGTTCAAATCTTTGTAGGAAAAGATAATAAATTTTTGGTCCTTACGTTATATAAAAATATTAAAAGAATGAATTTAGGTTCATCGTGTTCTTTCAAATTTTCTCTTTTTCCATCTCCACTCTCCTTTCTCTCACACTTGCGTCTCTCCTCCATCTTGATTCTTCGTCCATTTTATTTTCTCTCCTCTTTTTTCGTGGTTAAACAAAGACTAAATGTATATATTCTTTCGTATTTTTCTAATCTTGTAATATAAATATGGAATAAAAATTTAAATATTTAAACGATAAAGTGTTATTTAATTAATATCTAAAGTAACTAATAAAAGGAATAAGTTTGACATATTATTAAGGGAAATTAAGTAATGTGTCAAACAAGGATGGAATCAATGCATATGTTTTTGAACAAAACATGCATACATACATATACAATATACTTCCAATTTAAAGTCTTGATTCAACTTCAAGAAATAATATTAATATACCTATATTTATTTGAGTGTAAATCCAACAATAATTAATATGATTTGTTAAAATAAAAGAGTATGTGTTAAGGAAAAATATTTATTTACAAACTAAATTATAACTTTAATCAGTTGGTATAATATGTAAAATGGAAAACATGTATATACAAAAATTTAAGACATCATTTTACAATATATTTTCTGTTTTAATTTTAAAATAAAATAGTGTTTATTTTTAAATTAATTTTATTCTTTTTATAGCATGAACATAAACAACATATTAATAAAGTTATTTGGTCTTTGTTTGCTTTTAGTACACAATAATATCACAAAAATAACATAACCCTTTTCAGAAGAAAAAAAAATATATTTATTGTAAAATTGGCTATTTGTAATTTTTGTAAAAAGTGGAAATAATAAAATTTAACTATAAAAAAAAAAAATTCAAACAACCAAAAAATAGCAAGTATTTTAAGGATAAATTATAATTATATACATATAAGGTAATTAAAACACAATTTTCATCCATTTAAGACAAATTCAAATGTAAAATATATATAGAAGGCGAAAACTGAACCCAAAGAAAATACTTATGGTTAGGAATGTTAATCAACAACAAAAACATATATATATATATATATATGTCTAAAGATATGTAAGTGTAAGTGAATAAGATGTATTAATTATTATTAATATTTAAAAATGAGTTAATTGTACGTTTTGTTAAATTTCTGATAAACGAAATTGATATTATTTGAAGAGAATGAGGAATAATTAGATTTTGTTAATCCCCAAGCAAGAAGCAATATTGGGAGTAGCAATTATCCAAAGAGAAAGAAAAGAAAAGAAAGAAACAGCTCTAATTGAGCTGGGCAGCATGTGCAGAGCATTTGGAGAATATTTATTAATTAAAATTAAGATTAGTCATTAAGCATTAAGGAAGTAGAGAGAAATAAAAAGTTAATTAAATAAATGGATTAGTTTAATTGAATCCCAATAATAGAAAAGTACGGTACGGGAAAGCAGTGATTTGAACGACAACGCCATTATTAGCACGTGGAAACACCAACCAAGCAACTCCCTAAAACCTACTTTCTTTTTTCTCTTCAATTTTATTTTTTTATTTTTCTTATTTTATAATCTTGTTCTTTTCCCTTTTACTTTTTTGTTAGATTAAATAAAAGTTTGTATTACAGACATAATCATGTGAAACAAAAATATTAAAAGGATACGTTTATACTTCTTCATCTTTACTCTTTTAACCGCGGTGGATGTAGAAATTTTGTCTACAATAAACTTTATAGTTCATAAAAAAGGAGAGTAAAAGTTAGGGTTTGAATCTCATTCTTGAGAGGATAGATTACCAATTTATCAAGTTAGACTAACTAATGATAATAATAATACAAAGTCCGAGCTCATACTAAATTCTTTGATGGATATAAGTATAGTTCGCCTTACATAAACATGTCTCATTCATTAAAAAGCTTAAAGAAAAATTACAAAACTTATCCCTAAAATATAGTTGTTTTGATTACAAAAGTTGGATCTTGATCAAACTTCAACGAGTGTTGATTAAAATTAGATTTTCAAACTTATAGTATAGCTAGAAATTGAGAAAAGTTGTATATTAATTATAGTCAAATTATGCTTAATTTGACTTGTACCATAAGGTAGTTTATGATGGAAGAAATTAGGATTCTAGCACCAATTATTAACAATAATAATAAATTCATATAGTTCAAGAAAATGTTCATTTTAACAGTGATATGGATTGATACCAATCCAAGCTAATTCGTTGAAAAAATTATATAACATTACTATTGCATGTACTAATTAAGCTTTAAGAATTTATTTCTACAATGTTGCGTAGATAGTTATACTTAATCAAAATTGGTTTTTCAAAACTCAACAACACCCGTTTGAAAAAAATTATTATCTATAATTATGATGGTATTATTAGGTACACTTTTATAAGTTAGAATTGATTTTAGCTATGATTTTATTTTTATTTTCATTGATACGAAACATTTTTATAAAAAGTACCAAAATATTAAAATCGTGAGCGTCTTGTTCGAAACTGACAATACATATTTGTATATTATCTATAAATACGTGATATACTTAATAATATGAGTTAAATTGTTCAAATTGAAAACAAATGATATAGGTAAAAAAAATGATGCATGATACAGATTCACAGATATACTGTATTTGCAAAAACTATCGATTTTGAAAAACATTAAATAATTTTTTATTTTAAGACTATATAAGATTACACAAACATCCCCTAAATTTATGCATGCAATTTATAGTGTATTTTTAGATTCAAATCAATTAATTAATAATTTATTTCTATAATTCATAATATATATAGCAATGACTATTTCAATTCAAATTTCGTTGTCACCACTAGCTAATATAATTTCATCACTTCCCGTTTCATAAAGTTTCTTTTAATATTTATTAATATTTTATTATATAATATATAATACATATTTTTCAAATTTCTAATAACAATTTGAAGTTAGATTTTATAACATCCAATAAAATTGTCAATTTGAATCTTTTAAACGATCATATCCCTAAAATAATAATAAACATAAATTCAACGTTTTTTAATTATTTATATTTCAAAATATTTATAAAAAAAATTTGAATTTAAATACCTTCAAAATACATAGGTTTAATAACCGTTTGAATTTAAAATTTTATCATTCCCTAAAATCGTACTAATTACGATTATCCACCTATTTTATTAAAGCAAATTCACTCCTAAAGTCATGTTATTTAGTTTAGTTGATATCCCTAAAATAGCAAACATAAATTCAATATCGTTGGATTATTTATATTCCAAAATATTTATAAAAATTTGAATTTAAATACCTAAAAAATACAAGAATTTCAAATTTTTTTTATATTTTTAGTCGATTTTACATGTATAGAAGAAAATTCTTATCTGATAGGTACAATGTATTTGTGTATTTGCAAATAATTCAGTTATGTAAAAATATTAAATAAATACTTATTTTCGAGATGGATCTGATTGAATCAACATCCCTTAGATTTATACCTGCAATTTATACTAGATTTTTGTGTTTGTAGATTTCAAATCAAGTAATTAACAATTTATTTAGTTATGGTCGTTAAAATTAAAATGGTATCTTACCCCTATAATTATAATGCATTCAATGTATATATGATTATTCTAAGAAAATTTTGATATTTTCTCTCTAATCGTGGTACTTGATTGATTTCCCTAAACTTTTTATATTTCTAATAACAATTTATTTAACATAGTAATAAATTAAAATTAAAATTGTATCTTACCCCTGTAATTACGATGCATTTAATAGGATTATGCTAAGAAAAATTTGATCTCCCAATAATGGTGCTACTTGATTGATTTTCCTAAAACGATGTCAAACATAATTTCAGAATTTTAGGATTATCTTGTTAATATCCCTTATCTATTTTTCATAATTGTTTTTTAAAAATAAATTTTAAATTTTGATTTGAAACTGCCAAAATGTTAAAATTAGTTTAAAATTTTATAAAAATAGGTATTGTTATAATACTTTCATTTTAAAATTTTATCATCCCTAAAATCGTGCTAAGATTATCTACTTATGTTATTAAAATTTTTATCATCCCCTAAAATAGTGTTATTTGCTTCATATCTAAAAATAATGACAAACATAAATTTAACATTTTTTAGTTATTTATATTTCAAAATTTATAAAAAAATTGAATATTTTATTTTTAAAATAATTAATTGGGAAGAAAAGATTTTTTTTTTATTTAAATTGGAAAAGAAAAAAGGAAAAGGAAGATATTTAAGGAAAAGAATAATATAATAATATTTATTATTATTACTATTCATCATCTTCTTCACTCTCACCAAACTCTAGCCGCCGACGACAGCTCCATCTCTGTTCGAGTGTTCTCCGTCGTCCAGTTGAACTCTCCATCTTTGTAGCCATCCCCTCAATTCTGTTGACTGAGAACTAAGTCATAAGGAAACGTCTCCTTCGATGCACATTGCTAGTCGCATTTTTACTTCATTCGAAGTCGAGCGCCTTTACGCCGCTAGTCCAACCGCGCATGTTTCCTTCATCATCATTTGTTCACCTGCTAAAACTTCCAGCCACCATCAGTTGCCGTATATTTAGTGACTTTGTGATTGTTGGGGTTTTGCTGGACTTTTTCTTAATTATCCCTTGAAGTTAAGGAAATCATTTGATTTGTGTTGAATTTATGAGCCAATGATTTGCGTTGAATGTATGAAGACTTTGAAGGTTTTGAGAAGGATGAAGCTTGAAGCTCCAATCTTTTATGCAACTGATGGAAGACTTTGAAGATTTTGTGGAATCTAGAAAAGTGGAAGATAGTGAAACTAGATTCTTTTTGGCTTTGAATACCTAAAGGTCCACAATTTCAACAAGGATGTGTTATTAAGTTTTGGAGGAAAGTTTGTTGTATGGGCAAAGTCCAATTTGTTGAGCCAATAACTGCTTTGCTAGTCGTGGTAGTAAGCAGGATATTTTCTTAAATACCTAATTAATTTCCAAAATCCTTGATCATACCATAAATATCTAAATTTTAGTTAGTCTAAAATCCAATCCTTATCATTGGATAAAACTTCAATAATTTTAAACTTATCTAATATGATTTTAAATATATCAATTAATGTGTAAGTGTGGGTATGTGGACTTAATCAAGTGAAGTAGATACTAGGAGGTGGGAGGTGAGAGGTGGCATGATAGATCGAAAAATTGAGTCATCAACCAAAACTCATCGGCCGAAGATGAAGCAGTTCCGTTGGTGTATGTTAACAACATTTTAAAAAAATCAAACGCTTAGTCCGTTTGTACTCCTCCGTGATCGATTTGTACATTTACTAAATCGAACATAATTGGTTCGGTATGAGTTAGGTTGAAAAACAAACTAACTACAACCAATGGAAGCTCACCCGTAGTAGATACAGTTCGATTGAATTTGTACACCAACGTTCATGATTGGTTTGTTGTAAGGACCAAAGGAAAGCTAATGTAGAGTTGAAGGACTAAAATAGAGAATTTAAACCTAAAACATTTGGATATTGGTATTGAAAAGCCCAAGTCCCAAGTCCTAAGTCCGTTACTAAGCCCAGAAGCAGTGGAAGGAAGGTTGAAGATGAACCAACCCACTTCACCATAACAACGTTGCCAAGTGATCGTCTTCAACAATTTCAAAACCTTTTGAGCTCCATTTTTTCAGACCCTTCGAATTTCAGTCATCGGATTCGACCTCAATAAGTATGGCAGCGTATAGAACTGACGACGATTACGATTATCTCTTTAAAGTTGTTCTCATCGGTGACTCGGGTGTGGGTAAATCCAATCTTCTCTCCAGGTTTACGCGTAATGAGTTCAGTCTTGAGTCTAAATCCACAATCGGTGTTGAATTCGCCACTCGGAGTATTCGGGTTGATGACAAGATCGTCAAGGCTCAGATTTGGGACACCGCTGGACAAGAAAGGTTTGTCAATGAGTTGTTTTTTACTTCCATGATTCTGATGGACTCTGGCATTGTCTTGGTGTGGATCTTGATCACTTTTTTTTGTGTTTCTTTATTGAGATCTAATGTTATAATTTAAGATTTTTATGCTTTAACTTAATTGTTGGGAAAGTGGGGAGGGATTTATAGGGATTTTGGGTGTGTTCTTATGTTGTTGGGGATCTGAAATTAAGTAGCTTTCAGATATTGATTATCACGGATTGCTTGCTTGCTTCTTGCGACGATTATCGCGTTATTGTAACTTGGGTTTCTGGGATTATGTTTTTACTTTTTTAGATACCTTCACTCTCAAGAAATTTGATATGAATTTTGGAGTTGTGAATTTTGATCGATAATGGGATGTCACTATCGATTTTCACGTGGGACCTCATTTCCTAGAGTAGTCTGAATTCTCTCTTTAAAATAATAATCTGGATCTGATTAGAGAATAATGCTTGTTTGTGCCCAGACAAAATCTGAATTGTTTTGTTATAGAAATTTTAAAAGTAGTGTTGGAAATTTCGGTTGAGTTTCTTCATGGATGTCATGCCAGCATTTTCTGTTAAATGGAATTGTTCTTCTTTCCTTTGGATTGTAGTGTGATTTTGGCTCTGTGCGTTTCCATCCTCGGTCAGCCTGTATTGATTTGTTTGTTTCCTCATCTTTTAGCAAGGTGGTTATATTTCCTATTACCATCATGCATCATGTTATTTTCGTATATACTTCCTGGATCATATTGAAATTAAAAAGATCCTCGTTACATGTTTAACGCCATCATCTGAGGCTTGTTACCAAAATGTAGTATGCAAGGCTTGCCTTTTCTTCTAGTATGTGTGTGTAAATTGGCAATGTTGAAGCCTGGATGAGTAATACTGAAGACTTTAGAGTGTTGTAGAGATTTCATGATCCCTTAGTGAAATAGTTAGATCTCTTATACGCTTCTTTTTGCCAGATACCGTGCAATCACGAGTGCATACTATCGAGGAGCTGTTGGTGCATTGCTTGTCTATGATGTCACACGACACGTGACATTTGAAAATGTGGAGAGATGGCTGAAAGAGCTTAGGGATCATACTGATTCAAATATTGTGATAATGCTAGTTGGCAACAAGGCAGATTTGCGACATTTGCGTGCTGTATCAACTGAGGATGCCCAGGCCTTTGCAGAGAAGGAGAACACATTCTTCATGGAGACATCTGCCCTTGAGTCTCTGAATGTCGAGAATGCTTTTACCGAAGTGCTAACACAAATCTATCGTGTAGTTTGCAGAAAAGCACTTGAAATTGGAGAGGATCCCGCTGCATTGCCTAAAGGACAAACCATTAACGTTGGAAACAAGGATGATGTTTCTGCAATGAAGAAAGTTGGTTGCTGCTCTTCATGATATCATCATTTTGAATATTAGGTACATCATCAAAAAGGAGTAAAAGGATGAGTTCATTATGATATGTCTTGAATTTCCACTCCTGGATTTGCTCAACAAACATTTACTTTATGGTCATTTTTTATGGTGATGGAGAGCTTCTCGGAGGGTTGGATTCATATTTGGAGTCTTTTGAAATTGACACCTCTTCTTATTGTCAAATTCCTTGTACTTTCTTGTCCAGGCTCACTCTCTTTTATTGTTTTAATTTTTGTAATGCCCCATAGTTTTAATTGTATCAGATTGTTCTAGATATAGAGAGATCTGTTAAACTGAAGTTGTATGTAGGTAAATGTTCAGTTGTTCAATGGGAGCAGATTTTTTTTAGTTTCTTCAATTTTGCATATTATGAGGTATTATGTTTTATTCCTCCACAGAACTCACTTTTACTTACCAACTTTCCCTTCCCCAAAACCAAACTATCCTTGAAAATATTATACTATAACTTGAAGATATTATACTATAAAGACAGTTAACTAAGATTATTTTATGTGTGCATAAGCGAGGAGACAAGATTCTGCCGTACTCTTTCTTATCAAAGTGGCACTTGGTTTTAGTCTCTCTTCAAATTCAACTTGCATTGTTAAAATCTGTAACGAGAAGAGATTCAAATTTGATCCTCTCCACTAGCCCTACAGAACCCAAAACCTAACCTTACACATTGATGAAGAACAACAAAGGATGCCAAAATCACAATATAGTCCTAAAAGGATAAAAGCTATGTTAAATAACATAACAAAATACTGAATAGACAGAAAGTCTAACATTTCACATGTACAGTTCCACAATATAAACACAACTATGTACAAAAATGCATTCACAGTTTAAGAAACCAACAAAATAAAAACGAGTTGGAGTCTTATTTTTGTATATATGTGCAAAACATTTACAAACGTGCGATATAGTTTAAACCAATCATTGTTTGATCGTCGATGAACAGCTAAGCCGTAACTCAACTGTTCAAAATTAACCCAATCCATTCATCTTTTCAATGCCTCCGATTTGCAGACTGGGCAAACGTTTTTTATGAGCAGCCATTGTTTTAAGCAATCTGCATGATAATAATGTTTGCAATCAAGGATTCCAATCTTTGTCCCGTCGTCGATGACATCCTATAAATCCATTCAGGCCACATTTTAAAGGATAATCGCTATCAGTTACATATAGTCCAAATAACTTCTTTTCTAAACACAAGCAGGAAGTATATTGATGAAGTTACCAGGCATATGGTGCATGAATTTGTTTCCTCATTCATAGAGGTTGCGCCGACTTCTAAATTTACATCCCTTGCAGATGGTACAGAAATCCTTGTCTTCAGTAGACTCGTAATTATTTTCTCAGACAACCCAGTTCCGACATAGCCAATCCGTTCCTCTAATTCAAGAAGCTCCTATACATTGGTATTAAGCATATTTTTATATTATAAAATCAAAGTTCTTCAAACCTGAAAATGAGAATTACTTCACCTCATATGACATGTTTTCAATATCCAGGCGCATATCTCCGTATGTGTCAGCAAAACCTCCTATATCATTAGAGTCTGAAGCTGAAGCTGACACCCGAGCCCCACGTACAGAGAATTCCTGCATATACCAACTTCATCTCATCTCATCCCATCAAATTCATCAATATGATATCAGCATGAATTAATAAAATAATGCAGAAATATAAATTTGTATAACAGAGGCAAAAATATAGAAAAAATAGTTACATCCTCCTCTGGAACTCTCAGTTGATATGTTGAACGGCGTCGAAACATTGTCTCTGGATCAACACTGCTTTGATGAAGATTATATGTTATGTGGTCACTAAATGCAAGATCTCTTGTATGCCTAGGCTCTAGCTCTGAATACTGGTGCATGATCCCATAAGCAGAACTCAAAGGAACCCTTGGTGTAGTAGCTGCTGCTTGGGGATGTAAACTAATATTTTGGCCTCTTTGTCCTTGCAAGTGTGCCTGTGGTAGTGGAACTCGATGACTCGAATGCTGGATTATTGTGGAAGGAGGATGCTGAAAATTTGGAGAACTCATCCCAGACATTTCACTAAAACTATGAATTCCTGAATTAAAACTTTCTGAAAAGCCTCTAATCCCACTGTCCCCTGTCAAGTCGTGAATTGCAATAAACACCAACGTAGTTTAAACTATAATTGACAGTAGAACTCAATATTATACTTTAACACAGCATCTCCTAGCATGAAAGTAGTTTGAAAAGAAAAACTTCTAAAGTTCCAGCAACCTAAATGGAAGAAAGGGTAGCATATCTGAAGAAAAATCTTCCATGTAACTATGCAACCAATTTCGTCCTGAGAAATAGTTATAAACAAAAATTGAAGAAAAACACAAAAAATGCAATAAATAGATGAACAATCGATCCTTTTTAATAGAATGAAGAAGAAAAATATACCATGAATAGGGAAACCACCAGGAGCTAGGTTCCAGGACCAAGTGTTTCGATCTTCAAAGTTCAAATTTACAGGGTGGTCTAACCAAAGAGCATTGTTAGCTGGCTGTTGGTGCTGAACCATTACGTCTCCTCTAATGAAATGGCTACGAGCATGTCCATGTATTGAATTAAAAGGTGCATTTAAAGACTCGAAGCTTGCAGAACTATTGGGACCCTGGAAACTCACAGGGAACCCTTCAGAAAATCTTCTCTTGTACGGAAATCCACCTTCAATAAAATGACTATTCCTGGCATATGTATCTGCAGGATTTCCAATCAATCCATTTCTAGGAGATGGGAAATGCTGATTGTAATTACCATATGGTGAGGTCAGATAAGAACAGGGATTGGCAGCAGTTGTGACCTGTAAATCTTGAGCACACTGAACCCTAGAACCATTGTGTTGGCTCACTCCATAGAGTATGGCGCCATTAGCATGCTCAGGTAGATGTTGAACATCAGGATTCATTGAGTTTCTGGAAGCTGTTACCATCGAATGGCTACTCCACCGTGAGAAGGCTCCCTGGCTAGAAAAAGAAAGCTCTGGAAGAAGACTTGGTTGATCTAATTCCATATCCATTGCTGGAGGTGTATGACAAGGGACACGAGTGCTTTCCCTTATGTCCATGAAAGTGCAGTTATACCTACTCTCAAAACCAAAAATATGTTTAACATTAGTATTCTGTTGAATGATATCAACAAGCAACATCAAACTTGTCAGATAAGAAAATTCACTCGATGAACTCATTTTATTAAAATGAAGGGAGATTGAATGTGACAAAGGGAACCATCTCAAGAATAAAAGTACTGAAAATAAGCAAATTTACCTTTCCATATGAGAGAAAAGATAAAAACCTTGCAAGCATAACAGATGCTTAAACAAGTAGAAATTTTACTAATGCCAAGGAATATGAATTATACATCATGGAAAAATTGCACATTGGCACAAGCTTCTCAAGCACTAATAAGGAGGTAAAGATCAGCACGTCATTGTAAAAAAAAGTAGTGGGGAAAAGGTAACATGAGCAAGCACCTAAAGAAAACGTTGATGCATCTATTAACCACCAGTACTCTAGGATATCATGTATTTACATTACTTTGGGAGTGTTTTCATTACTCCAACCACAAAAACTTTACCCATTTTCTAAATCCATGGGAGATAATCAGCAGGTTTTTGACTTTTCAACATCCAACATCATTCCTAAGATTTATCCACAAAACTGCCAACAATCCCCATTCTTTTCGTCTCAAGATGTTCCAATAAAATTACCCTTATCCTTATCTTCAATGCCTAGGATCAATATACAGAAAATATTGGGTGGTGAAATTTTGAAGGACAGGAAAAAAAATATATACAATTGGGAGGTTTTATGAGAGAATACACACAATCAATATAAAAATGCTATTATAAATTTCACCAAATTCTAAATTTATATGAGTAGGCAGGTGGTACAGAAAATGAATTTTATTAAACAGCTTTTACTCGAAGTCCACGCAAAACTCACAAACAACTTAACATTAACAACATCTTAGTTAAAAAATGTACAATGCATACTAAAATGCAAAGCCAACAACATTCCATCCATACCCATCAACGTTTTCATAAATCCCACGAATAAGGCTTTCAGTTAAACAATCTTGCTCCTTGCCCCCATCAATTAAAACCCATAAAGAAACAAGGGAAAGAAAACAAGACCGAGGGAAAATACCCAATGCTCACAATCATACGCCACTAAGATTGGCATATTCATCAATTTGGAAGAAATCAGCACCAAACTCCAACAGTTCCCAAGAAATCAAAGAAAGGGTATGCAATAAATTGACCTCAAAGATAACGAAAATCGTAACTAAGCGCAACAAAAGGGGAAAAAGCAAAGATAGAATCGGTAAAACAAGAGAAAAAGAGCGAAATGGGAGAAGGAACTCACAGTAAATGGGGGTATGATCGGCGAGAGAGAGTGTGTTGTTGAGAAGTTGTAGATGGGTATTTGTGAATTTAGTCAATCAATAGCATCAAAACGTCCCTCTCCATTTCCCATTTTCTCTTCCAGAATTAGATTTCTGATTGGACTCAGCCAACTGTTTTTCTTATGCCCAAAAAAAGAATTGTAATTTATCACTTCATTTAACCACATGCCTTTTCTTTAAATAAACATAATGTAATATGCAGTTAAAAAGTTTGGATTTTTGAACTATTTACCCTTCAAATTTTTAAAATAGACACTCTAGATATGTTTTGAGTAAATCTTTAGACGATTGCGAATATTTGATATAATTGTACGTTGATTAATGGAAATCATCCTTCTAACGAAATGTATGGTATAAAAAAGGTAGGGTGAGTACACTACATTTGAGATGGATTAGATGGTCAATAACCTAAGAGAATAAAGTAGGATAATTATATTAGACTTTATATTTTCCTAAAAGATAGAAATAAATGTCTTTTCATAAAAAGTAAGGTAGATTGAATTGTCCATACCAAACAAAACAGGTGAGAAAGAAGGCTCATAATCTCATTGTAAGTGTGGGGTGGTATAAAGGTTGTTAACTATGGTCTTAGCCTTTCAATATAATAACAAATCCACCCAAGTTGTCTTAGTTTGACCTAAAAATCAAGTGGTATCTAGCAACCATCACACTGATCTTAAGTATTGCAATTGTTGTATTAATAAACAAAAAATGGAACCATTATTTCACTTTTAACTATATTATTCACTTTTAAACTTAAAATCACAACATTAGCACAATACTATTCACTTCAACATCAATAACCAGTAATTCTTTTCGAGCCTGAAGATCAAAATTTTGGCCAAGAACACAGACCAATAGCTTCACTCATAATAAAGAATGGAACTCATGCCTTCAAATGCCTGTAATAAATACTCATTCTAAGTTCTATATCAACATGTTACACATTTTTGTAAGATCCAAGTCGGATTAAGATATTAGGAGTCTGATTGATCATTCAAAACCTCCTCCATCCTTGGATTTCTTCCTTGGCTTGCGTTTTTTCTGCTTCAATTTAAGCTTTTGTTCAGCTTTAACACTCTTTTCCCACTCTTTTCTTTTCTTCTGATAGAGCAGCATTGCAGAACGAGCATCTTCTACCTACAAAAGAAAGTTACATCCAAATTTCACAAATTTATCAAAACAAAATGTCCCATGAAAACATATCAATAATATTAGAAACCAGATGGATAAATTCATTGCAAGCTGTTGGCATAGATAGTAATAGAGGAAGCCAGAATGATATAATATATGGATTCCCAGAATTTGCAAATTGAGGTCCAGATATGGTACTTAATTTCCACCAAGATGGGAGATCATGGATCTTAGGATGAATCCAAGTAACATGGTTGTAAAGTAAAGTTGGACTCTTGGAAGTTGTAACATGGAGGTTAAGTGGGACCCTTGTAAGTTGTAACTACCATAAAATATCAGGGGTAGCATAATTTTTTTGGTTAAATTACAAGTTTAATCCTTACATTTTCAAGTTTATGTCAGTCTCTCGAGAGGTAAGTGTTGAACTCTCAACTCTATAATATTAGGTTATTCACATAGAATATAAAATTAGAAGTGGCTTGAACCCACTATATTTAGGTCCCTTTATTATTTTCATGACCCTTATTGACCATTAGGTCAACCCAAGTGGTTATATGATCAATACCCCGATTTCTCTCCAGTTTAACAAAAGAGACTAGAAATATAAAAGACGAAAAGATCAGAGAACTTACAGGACAGTGCTCCCCATTTTGGATCTCAACACTAAGAAACTCGGCTGCAAGATGGCGGAGAGCTCTTTTACATCCTTCCCTGTTTCATCAAACATTTGAGAATATATGAATTTCGAAGTAGAACTTAAAAGGTAGAAGTTATAAATTACAATGGGGAGCAAATTATTACTTCTGAAAGAATTGGTACTCGGAGGTGTCTCTCACATCATTCTTGGGATGACTCAAGAGTAATGCCTGTCAAATCAATAGAGAACTTTAATATAACTTTTCAGGTTTATACTTCAAACCATTTTAATCTAAATACCTTGAGATCATTACGCAAGGCATGGCCAACAAGAAGCTTTCCTTTAATCAACTCTGCAACTCTCTTCTGGACAGTTGGAAAATCCTTAGCTGAAATTTAAAATATTAAATCAATAAGTTAATGACATTTATGAAACCTAAATTAACGTAACGAATATAAATCCTAACTGGAAATCGGAGGATGAAAGACTGATTGGGAGCAAGAAACCTTAAAAATTCAAATCCCAGACCATCATTAATCAACCTACTCAAAATTCCACTTGTATATTAGTGCAAAGCATTAATTTTCTAACAGATACAATGGTATAATCACATAACTAGAAATTAGAGTCTTCAACATTGTTAAAACTTTTTAAGGAAACAGCAGAGTAAACAACAAAATATACATATTAAAAGAAAGAAGGAAAGCAAATGAGACCTTTCTTCAAGTCGCAGGGTCTTATGCCACTAATTTGGGTCCGAAAGTCAACCACGCGCTCTATCGGGCGTACAAACTCATCGTATATAACATTCCCCCATTTGTTTACCTGCCATTAATTGGCAGTTCTGTTAGCAACTAATAATATAGAAAAGCTCAACTTCATGCTTTGTTGCTCTAAGAAGCCGCTACTTATGAGAATGCAAGTTGAACTATCAACCCCTCCAAAAAAAATTAACAACAATAATAACCCATCCTCTTTATTGATTGAAGGAGGTGCAAAAAGGCTCTCTCTCTATGTGCATGCAAAAAAACCAAATACATGGACACAAATAACAGGTGGTCAAATTAAAAAAGGAATTAATACCAGTGTAACTCGTCCAAGGGCACTTTTGTTACCTTGACCCACGCCAACCATTTCACAATCCATAGCTACTTCATCTGTAAGACTGGCAAAAGTATAAAGTCAGTACTATCTTCAAACTGCATATAAAATTCAATTTTTGCCAAAGATTACAAAAGCAGTAATCAAGTAACTTTGAGCTTTTCTCTTTCTCTCACTCTTCTTCTTGGTTTTTATTTTTTTTTGGAGAAGCGAAGAACTTAAAGTTAAATCTTTGAACTATAAGATGTAGTACAACATTGTATTTCACAATTTGCCATTTGCCAATACTACAGGATTAGAAGCCGTACAAAGAACTTGAACTTGATATGTCTAATTCCAAGTGCAATCATAATTTTATAGCATAATTTAGTCACATGAACTTGCTACTTATGATAATCGAGGATTGAATTATCATTAAGCATTTATCAATACCTCTCCAGTCGTCGGTGATTAAGTAATACAATTAGAAATATTTTCAATTTGCATCTAAAGTAAGTGGACAACAATGTACAACGTTCTTCAAGTAATAAAAAATAATTCTAAAAGATTACCTAAAGTCATCATTCACCGGAATGAGAATATTCTTTTGGGAATGATTTGACTCCACATCAGATCTTTCCTTGCGTTTCCCTGTAAACTCACGTCGCACTAGTTAACTAAATCACTACATTATGACAACAAAAGCTACGTGGATTCGTCAGAATGTAACCAAAAAAAGAACTTGTTTGGTTATTCAAACTATTTCATGAACAACGAACTTCCAAATAAAATAATAAGAAAACCCAAGTTCCTAAAATGAAAAGCACACTATCTCAAGCGACGATTGCAGCAAAACCCACTTCTCAATTTATTTGCTTGAACTAGTGAAGCTCATACAATCACATAGAAGTAAAGAAAATAGGATCGACAGAGTTCGTCGAACAAGAGCATGAAAGTTCATAATGCTCTGTAAACGGGAAGCCACTTTGAACCGAGGGGTAGAAGAAGAACTCTTACCTAAAAGGGTCTTCGATGAAGCTTCGGATTTCAGGACAGTATTCGAATGATTTGAACCATGGGGGTTCAGCTTCTGCAGGATCAAAATAGATAGAAATCAGTGATGGAAAGAGATGGGAAAACAAGGAACGAAGGGAAGAAGAAGAAGAAGAAGTACTTGTTGGAGTAGTGCCCAATTGGGGTTGAGTAATTTGGGTTTAGGGTTCTTCTTGAGCTGAGATTTCATAGTGTTGAAACTCCCACTTTGATGGCCGAGACGCCGCTTCGGTCGTCTTCTCTCCCGGTGGCCCTAAACCGGAAACGAAGGCAAAGGAAGGAGGGCTCTAATTTTTAATTTTTCATCATTTAAAATTATTTTGTTTTTATAATCTCACATTATATCAGTTTTTACCTTCTTTTTTTCTCTTAGCTTTTGGATTTTAATTTAAATCTCTCAACTATTACAAACACTCTACAAATTGAACTCATTCATTAAGTTTAAATTTTGAATTATATATTGACACATTTATTAATAAAAATTTAAATATACATAACCTTCATAATTCACAGTTTAAATTGAAATTTTAAAATTAAACAATGCCCTTATTATAACTTCAAGTTTGTATTGGATACTTCTTCAAAAATATAAAATTTACAAATGTAATAAAATTTATCACTCATAAATTATGTTACAAATATTATTGGTCTATCAGTGATAATCATAAAGGTCTATCAATCATATAAGCTTATTGATAATAGATTTTGTTATATTTTCAATTTTTAAAAAATGTTACTATACATTTAATTATTATTCTTAAAATTGTCATAAATTATAATTATCTTATTTGTAAATAATCATGTTTGTTTTGGTTGGAACATTTTCTCACGGATCTAAAAATATTTGAATAACATTGTTGTTTTGTTATATTTTAAATTTTAATGCTTTAAATCTTATTTTGATCCCTAGACTTTGTATTTGTTTATTTTTGTTTGTAAAAGTTTTTAAAACATTTGTGTTTAGTCTCTGAATTTTTAAAAAGAACTTACGTTGATCATTGTCGTCAAGAGCTAACTCTTTAGAAAATGATGATGAAATTTATATATTTGGATGACTAGATTCTAGATTTATCATATTGATTAAGCGTGTCAATGTTTATCTCTACCTTAGAACTTATTTTCTATATTAGATGTTCATAACTTTATTTTGTTTTAGTTTTATTTCACATCATCTCGAATGCTAACACCAATGTGCGAGTTCTATTTTATCTTTTTATTCTATTCAATACGCATATGGTTTGCTTTAAGATTTCAATTTTTTAAAAAACACACATAAAGGGTGCGCGAATCGAAAGGAAATGTGAGAGATTTGAGTTTTTGAGAGAAAAAAGAACAAAATTAGTTTTTTGGTTTATTTGATTAGGTTTTTGTGTTGGCAAGAAAAACTTATAGAATAAATCAGCAAATTTTCTTGGTTATTTATCTATTTAATTAATATAATTAATGTAGATTTAATTAAAGATTTAACGTAATCCTAAAACAATGATCATGTAAGCTTTTTTTTTAAGTCTAGAAATTAAAACATACTTTTTTAAAAGGCTTTAAAAACCAAAATAAAACAAAATACAAAAATTAGGGACCAAAATAAGTTTACATTAATAATGCTCTTATGATTATTTGTTTATATATATAACACACCTTTGTTTTTATTAATCTGCACGTGCTCGCGTATATGAAAAAAAAATTGTTAAAAATGTAAAAATGAGGATGCCCTCAATACATGAATCCATAAAATTCATATTTATAAATTACATCTAAAACTCTCCCTATGCCCTTCTAAAATGCCTAAAAATCGCCCCAAAAAATAATAATAATTTCATGAAATTGAACCTGACAATTGTGGAATTTTTTAGCCTCTAGTCAAATTTCATTATATATAAACAATGTAAGAACATTACGAAACTCACAAATTTCAACTAAATTCTAACTCTAATGTTATTCTTTAAAATCTAAGCAATCTGGTACATATAATATATATATGTTTAATAATTCATTAGTTAAACACATTTGAGAATACGATTTTCTTTTAATGATATTTCAAATGAAACCTCTAAACTTCAAATTTAGAATTGCAACATATTTCATCTGGTCAAATTTCAACACTTGAAACACATCAGAACTGAATTGACAGATTCATCTACAATTCATGAGATCGAAGTATCTATTTTAAAGACTTATCCATTCCATAGATCATCCAGACAAATATGGAAGATAACTTGCTGAAGACAGCCATCACTAAATACGGTTCTCAAAAAGAAACTTAACATGTTGAGGAGATTTAGGATTCCTTCGTGCAGTGACTTGCAAATGTGCTCCATCACCAACCATTCTCTGCAACACTCTCACGATATTCTTTGTATCATCTATACCAAGATGATGGCTTCCCACCAAGGGCATTTCGAGTTGTCTCATCATTGTCGCCATTCCCGTTGCCTACCAATTACCATCCAAAGTAAACAACTTCATCAATAATTGGTCGTGTAAGATCTGATCTTAGAGAAACTAAACAAATTATGGAGTGTAGCGAACTATAGCCACCTAAAGCAATCAATTACATTAATCATTATTATGTTATGTGTAAGTATGACAAAGAACATCATTTTCATTCAAGTCTTTCCCGTGTGGAATAATGAATGTTGAACTCTGTTTTGATCATTCTAAACCAATGTATTGTGTTTTGCAATGCTTGTGATATAATCTATACAAGCAGTTGAAGAAAAGTGAAACGATCAGCAGCAGATTGATTTCATAATTCTGACTCCTAAAAGTAAAATAATGTGTTTCTCTCTTGACAACAGAATAATAAAGCCACTCAAGATGCTACGATCTGTTATTTTGACAGGATTGTTGTACCTTTTTTGTGTAAAAGTTAAGATAGACATCTTTAATGTTGATCCACTCCATAAAATAGTCAGGAAGTTTCATCTTCGACACGCTACATTGATGTGGGACCTGAGTTTTTATATCCCAGTTGCCACTGGTAGAAGTAAAGAGAGAATAAATCATTAGATAATCAAAACTTAACGTTATAAAAGGGTGAAAAGACCTAGTGGTTGCTGGGCAAACTCCTGATAGACATACCACATTAACAATATAAAGAAATGAACAATTTAGGAAGGAAAATAAAAGTAGATCAAGAAAATGAGGCTTGCCATGTCACAAATGCCGCTCGATCAAGAACACCGCCCAGTTCCTTTCTCCATAGCTGATGCTGAACCAGCCAATCCTCGAACTGTTGAATAACATCCTTGTACAGTATGGCTGTGTCATGCCAGACACTGTGAATTATAATATGGAACTATCAGCTAGTAAAGAAAAGTTACAGTAGAATATTAACAGGAGGTGTCAACATACTGCAGAAAAGCTTGTCCTATCAAATTAGCATTGGACATGTACATCAATACGTCATGCAATCAGATTGTGAAATACATCCAAAAGTCTATCATGGCCTTGATTGACGGTTGATCAATAATTCAGAACAAAATGAATTCACAATAATGTCAAACATTATAAAGCCTTCCCCATACAAGACTAGAAGCCTACCGGTCAACTCCAAACTTGCCATATTTTCCTTCAATGTATTCATTTATTCTCTGTTCACTCATTCTTGATGGCCTAACAAACCTGAGGAAGAATTTAAAGCAATCGTCAGCAAACATGGCAACAAAAAAGGAAAAAATATAAATGTCTTGTTCTTAATTACCCAAAGAACTTGTTGAGATTCTTGAAAGTTAAATCATTTTGCATGATTGGGTTACAAACATAACAAGCCGATCAATGACATCTCTCATCCATACTTATATTACTCATATGCCCATCAGAAATGTAAGGTAAAGGGGTAGTAAGGCATCAGTATCTAATATATTAGTGCGGATACTCAGGTAATTCCTTCTATATTCTCTTTGAGATTATATTGTCTATTAAGAAGAAAAACAGGTAACGGGGAAATATAGAAATGCATAAAATACACAATCTGCCAAGTGAAAAAAGAAATTGATGCATAACCAATAGCAAAAATGAGCACGTTATAAAGAAGCATGTAGAACCTGTGGAAAAAACCTGTCACACCCATCGTCTTGGCATTTACTAATATGACTGGAAACTCAATAATTTCAACTTTACCCTCCAAATCAAGCACCAGAAAATAATCAAAGTCCTGAGTTCGCATATGGTTTGACCTAGCAACATCTACCTGAAGCTCCCTGGAGATATCATGATTGAACTTCTTTATGTGGAGTGGATCATCCATCTACACAACATAAGACAATAAATATCTAAATTTTTCTGCGAAATTTCAGCTGGGGAAATCCATGAAAACCATCTGAACACACAACATAAGACAAGAGCCTGATCAAATGTGAAAAATGGTTGTACATTCGTAAACTTTTATAGAATTCCAATATTTCCTATTTTGTTCAGATGGGATACAGATTATCCAATTTTAGAATTAAAACGATATGTCCATTACCTTACCCGTCTAATTCTCAAATTATGGAGTCCCTAATAAAAAATCAACTACTAGACAGCTTAACACGCAGCAAAAACGAGCAAAAGCTCTGTGAGGAATATCGTCGAACAAGTGGTGTACAACGCCAAACCAACAACTTAGCATCCACAGTCAAGTAGAATCTTCAATCATTTCACAAAATGGGAGAAAATAAAACATAAAAGCATTCGAAAAACGCGCATGCTACAACTAAAACCAGAATTGAAAAATACCATTGTGCACCTGCCATGAGTGAAATACAAACACGTGGGCCTCCAACGATTATCCGCCACATCGGGGAATTCAGAGGAAGCTGAAGAAGATGGTTCGTGGGATAAGGGGAAAGCTGAATGGCATCGGATAGAGAAAGGTGTGCGAGGAGAAGAACAAATTGAGGAAGAGAGAGAGACGGGAAGCAGAGGATGACATGGGATTGAGTAGAATGATGAAAACTTAAGCAGCGAAGCTCTCAGAAACATCGAATTGAAATGAAGGGAAGTGAGTGGATGACGTACACACTCCGACGGTCGACCGGAGCCGGGGAAGACGACGGACGTTAGAGTGGTCGAATTCTGGAGCAGCAAATTCGAGGGCTATTACCCAAAATTATTTTATTTTTATTCATCAACGGCTTAAATTTGAACTTTAGTTTTAAATTTTTTTTATTTTGTTTCAACTTTTGTGTGTAATAAACATATAAAAATTTTATTTATATTTTTCTAAAGAAAATTGACAAAATACAAAATTCACATTTTAGGTTTTAGGTTTTAATCGTTTCTACTTTTTTTTTTTTTTAAGAAAAAAAACCTTATTTTTAATGGTATTTTAAAACTAATTGATTTTTAGATATAAATTTTAATTTTGTATCTAATGTACAATTTTGTTTACAGAAAATTAAATTGTTAAATAATCAAAAGTTGGGAGACTATACTATGAAATTGCATGAACTAAATAATACAAATTTCAAATATTAGGAAATATTTTAATAAAAAAACTGTAAATTTCAAATAAATCTATTTTAATTAAGAATTATTTTAAAATGACTAAATTGTTTAAATGGTGAAGGTTTGTAAATAAATATAAAGTTTGGGAAATTGACAAAAATGACCCTCTAACTTTATGTTTGGAAAAGTTAACACTCTTTTATAAACTTGATTTTTTTGGATGAAGAAAGTGAGTTAAGAAAACGAAACTTAACTTATTCTTTTTCTACTCTATATTATACTTCTATGTCCATTTTTAGATGTTTGGATTTTCAATTTTGAAAATTATAGTTTTTTATATTACCATAATTATTTTTTCTATCATGATAAATATCAAATTTTAATTCTTTTATTCCCTAACTCAAAAGAAGTACTCCTTCGAGATAATAGATAAAGAGAAATATGAGCTTAAAGGCTCTCATACCATTAAGGGTTGAAGAACGTACCTTTTTATAGATGATTGAATCTCTCACAAGACCTTCATTAATACAATGAAAAGAAACCAAAAGTAGTTTATAGGATAGATCCTCTAAAAGACATCTTATCTCTTTGAAATCTTTATCTTCAAAAGGCTTATTTTATCTCTTTGTAATCTAAAAAACAACCGTACAAACAAACAAAATACAAAAGTAAAACAAACTAAAGTTGAAAATATAAGTCTGCAATTGTCCTCAAGTCATTCTCGATATTGTTTGGATTTTCAATTTTGAAAAATATAGTTTTTTTATAATACCACAATTGTTTTTCGTACCATTTTCAATATAAAAAAGTTGCATACTTTTCTTTCATGACTATAATTATTCTTAAGAAAAAAAAGTCTAATTATATAATTGTCTAAAATATTTTGTTGTTTAATATAAATGTTATTTAAGATTATCATTTCATTCCCTCAAAACCTACTAAATATTTAAAAATATATATAATCTTTTTTTAAAAAAAACTATTCTACAAAAATATTAGAAAAAAGTGGTTGTCAAGCAAATTAGTTACTCTTTTTCCACTTTTAGCTATAATTTAATATAAAGAAATCTCGTAAACTTATAAAAGGGAAAAAAAAAGTTGATTGAACAATAGTCAAATGAAGCAAATTAATTAATTTCAAAATAATTCAAACAAAATTAGGAAGCAAAGTTAATTTAAAATATCACCATATAAATTGGTTTTCAAAAGGATTTCTTTCCCCAAAATAAGACTTCATGGGGCCAAAAATATCAATTGCCCCTAAAGTTTACATTCTACTCCCTAAAATGGATAAAATGTAGTTTGTTTTATTTTGATTAAGGCCACAAATTCAAAGTACATACATACCACCATTTTTTACTCAACATATAAAGGGCAATGACAATTTGTCAATGAAGCCATGTTTCTCCATTCAACTAGAGACGATATAGACAAACTATACATACCATATACATCCCAACTAGCTTAACTTACCAACCAAAACATTTGATCCAGAGACTGACCCGAACGACCAACCGGTGACAACGCTAATAAAGATAACAAAATGTAAAGGAGGAAAAGAAAGTAATTCAGTGGTGCTAATCTGCATCAAGCTCTGTGAAGTCCTGTATTCTCCCAGAATGCCTAGACATCTTTCGTAGTTCATCGATTTCAATCTCTAAGAATGGATCAAGCACAACCTTATCAGGCTGCAACATCTTAGGACAGGCTGCAAGGACAGAGAGATCAAGTGAGACAAGTCAATGTAAACATTCTGTATCAGTATATGTAATGTTGTAGATCCGAATACCTGCAACCGGGCATTGAGCGCGAGATTTCTTGGAATTAAGGTACTGCATTATGGCTGCCTTTTCGTATATGTGCTTGCATTCCACGCTACAAATTGCATAAGGTAGAGACATAAAGAGACTTAATAGAAGTGCTTAAATGCACTATGTCCCACGCTTGTACTGATCCATAACAGAAACCATGGAAAAAAAAGAAAAAAGAAAACAAGAGCCAAGTCCATGGGAATGTACCTTCTTCGCAACCTAAAACAATTACTTGTACAAAGAACAAAAATATAATTTCAAGACTCAGCTCAGAAGCATAAGAAGAAGAGCAAGAAGAAGATCAAAGTAGCAGACTAGTTCAGTCCGTTTTCCTTTTTCATGCACCTACTTCAAAGTAGCACACCGAATGGAAGGGCAGACTTCTTTTTCACTAATAACAGAAAGGATTCCAATTCTTTATCCTTCATCAAAATATATTTAGTTGCAATGTACCTGCGAACGGGTTCTGCTAATTCAGTGACAGGCTTTCCACTTAACGGGCAAGTGACATTCAATAGATTACACTGAGTACTGGTCATCACAACGTCTTCCTGCTCCTCACCTGCCATAGCTTGTCCTGCATGGTGAACATTCTGCAGAAATAACGTGGAGATAGGCTAAAGCATTGGGAAGAATTAAATCTACAACTGGAAGATAAATAAAATGCTTTCTAAACATTTGGAAATTGCAAAAAGAGGTATAATAGTTTCTCTTCTTTACTACTCGTATACTGTCTTTTGGGCATTTTCACAGTTTCGGGCTAGTTATTGCATAATCAGATCCGATAAAGAAAAGGGAAATATTGTTCCCTAGCTTTCTGATCTATTTTCTTCCGGGTGCCAAAGCCCGTCCAAGGCGAAAAAGAGATGAAGATGCATACCCAAATAGCTTCTCTAAATTGCCGAATTATAGGATGGTTCGCAAAATTTGAAGATGAACTTTCGCTGACTTTTGCAACTTCATCATCAAGTAGTTTCTCAAAATCTGTCAACTTTATATCAACATAAAATATAAATATTACATCTGGAAAGGAAGGAACCCACACAATGAAAATTAAGAAAAGAAAGTGTAGTGGAAAATTCAGCATGGAAAGAGATTTAAGCACCTCTTCTTTTGGTTCATATGTATTTCCAACCGACTGAATTGCAGATGAAAAGTTGTTACAGTTTTCATAGGCACTCAACAGCTCAACAATAGATTTTTCAAGCTCCTTGACCTAAAATCATTGGTTAATAGTTCCAATCAACACTGATTCACAATTACCCATAGATTGGATCTAATAGACAGAAGCAGAAAATCCGCCTAAAAGTGCATATGGTATAGAAATTAGATAAATTACACCTACTGAAAATAATATCAAAATTTGTAAGCAAGGATTCAGTTCAGTAAATCTTATACATATCTTGGCATCGACAGAAAGTCTGTCAAAAACAAAAATGTATGTCGGTAGCAAAATCACCAAATGGAAATAAGAATTTCACATATTTGAATTTCAAACGGTTCGACAAAGTGGCTGGTTTGTAATGAAAGTCCCAACAAGATCGATGTGCAGCATATTGCACACAATCTGCTATTTCATTTTCAATTAACTAAGACAAAAAAAACTCCAGAAATGTTCAGAATCCTAAGAACATATTTGAAATTTATGTAGACTTTACTTCTTTGTATTTTTTTTACAAGATCTAATCCTAATCCAACAACATTCTTTTTCTAAGTAACAAATGGAAATCATTGGAGATGCTCGAAATTAAGGTCCATAATTCATAATACCATCTTGTACTGTTTTTCCTTCTCCAAATCCACCCCAATTTCCTTCATCATAATCAGCGTCTTACGCAATTCCTGAAATTAAGACAATAAAATCCAATCACAAAAATTAACAGATAACCCATCATCATTATTCATTAGTTAAATTCCTTATGGATGATTGTTTTCAATAGAATAATCTCAACCCGGACGTTTCAGCACTTAGAAATCTAGAAAATCCCAGTTCAAAGCGCAAAATGAAGGGAATACAGCATGTGAACTAACACGAAATGTAGATGTTAAAGCTAAAAACAAGGATTAGTTCATTTTCTCGAAGAATCAGAAGATTTGGTTTATCAATGAGAACAAGAAATTGCAAGCAGAGATAGAAGTAAAGTAAGAGAGTAGTATTAAGCAAGTTACTGCAAGGAGGGATTGATTGTCGGAGTGCATAATGGTGGCGGCGGATTTGATTCTGCCGGTGACGCCGGTTGATCGGGAATCGGAAGCGGATGCCATTCATTCGAAGAAGATGTTCTCGAAACAGAAACTATTGCTTGAGCGGGAAAATATACAATACCCGCTTGAGGAAACAAAATCGCCCGAGTTTTGAAGAATCCTGTCAATTACGGGGAAAAAATCACATAATGGGTTTTTATACAAATTCTAACCTATAGAAGTTTGGAAAATTGTCAAAAATAGCCTAAAAATTTAGGGATAAAAGATTTTTGGGATTGATTTTGAAAAAGTTAATTTTGATTGAAATGTCTAAATTACCCTTCTTTAATTTTTCCTTTACCTTCCCTTCTATTTTCTCTCATTTTCTTCTTTTATCATTTCCTTCCCTTCCATGGCACCGTCCATCAACTTATTATTCTTTCTCACAAACGTAAAGGCAATTCTTTCCTTTTCATCCTTTATTATGTTCCTATCTCTTTTTTCTTCTCTTATAAAGTTGATTTTGAAACTAATAGTAAAAGTTTGAAATGTCCGAAATATGTGCGAAATAAAAAACATACAGCCTAATAAATTTCCTAAACATGCACAAAATTACTCTCAATGGCTTTAGAGGGGTAGCAATTTGATCGTAAAACTCATAGTGAAAGTTTGAAACATGTAAGATAGATGTGAGATGTTTGCAAAATAAAACATTCAACCTAATAAACTTACTAAACATCACAAAATCACATGCACAAAATCATTCTAAATGACTCAGGAGGGGTAGCAATTTGATTGAAAAACTCATAGTGAAAGTTTGAAACATGCTAGATAGATGCGAGATGCGTGTGAAATAAAACATTTAGCCTAATAAACTTACTAAACATGCACAAAAGCACTCTAAATGACTTATGAGAGATAGCAATTTGATTGTAAAACTCATAGTGAAAGTTTGAAACGTGCAAGATAGGTGTAAGATGCATGCAAAATAAAACATCAACTATCTCGCACGTTTCAAATTTTCACTGAGTTTTGATTCTATGCATGTGTAGTAAGTTTATTAAGTCCTCATGTTTTATCTAACACTTATCTTGCACATATTCTTGTGTTGAAAGATTAAAAAGAAAGTAATACATAAAATCCTAAAACACGCAAAAATAAATAAAATAAAATAAATAAATAACTGTATGCTAGAATAAAAACATCAAAATCTAGGTCATTAGAACCCCTCATACGCAAACCTATAATTAACTCCAAAAAAAGCTTTTAAATTGAAATTTGCATTATCACAACTAGATATAATTAATAGTTTCCAATTTATTTCATACAACTAACATATAAATATTCAACAAACTAAAACTTGGTACACAAATGAACATATGCACAAAATTAAGTTAATACAATTCCATCATATAAACAAAACATGATCACAAACAAAACATCCTAATAGTGTGTATCAAATCTAACAAATTGTCTATTGGTATTGGTATTGTGATCATTGTAATGACCCACCACGACTCTTTTGTAGTCACCAATCACCCCATTTTCTTGGGATCATGTTAAGTTAGTGCTCGCTGACAAACCTTCAATGGAGACTGATAAGTGAGAAGCTGCAAAACAAAAATGTGTAGAGTAAAACAAATAAACTTGGATCCAACTCAATGCATGCTTTAAAAATTTTGAACTAGCTACCTTACCACATTTTGTAACAAGAAGTTCATGACACTGTGGCTACCAAAAGCATCCAAAAATTGCTTAAATGACACTTTTTAAATCTCAATCACCTAAAAGGTTCTTGAGTAGTCATTTCACCCCGGCCTCTTAAAAAGTGCTACATTCCAACTCTAAAAACAGTGAGGGGTGTTTTCATTTTATTCTACTAATTTTCAATGATGCTTGAATATAATGGCTCCAAATTTTCATCCAGCAAAATTAATCAAGCATAATACGATTGTGAATTCTTCATATATATTATAAGGATTTCGTTTAATCAATTCTAGCCGGAGATGTCTTCAATTACTCGATCAGAATTTTTAAACTAATTAGATGGTTTTTCCTCAAGTTTTTAAGGTCAATTTTCAATTTTCAGAAAAAAATTCATAATTTCTAAACTTAAAAACAAGAAGATGACACTCAAAATTTGAAAGAGAAACAGAAAAATAGGTATTAAGGACGTACCAGAAGCAATTTGATGATGTTGCTAGTGTCGAAAATACAGTGAGCAATGATGAACTTGAGAGGCTCAAGGGAGGAAAATAGGGCGCCAAAACGTATTTTTCGATGCATCTTCGATAGAGAATCTTGCACGCCGCATACAAACTGACCACTATAGAGGACTGAACGGTTGGCGACGGTGAAGGAGACGCGACGGCGACTGAGAAAGGAGAAGAGTTGAAGTCGGGCTGCACTTTGCGTTAGTAGAAGAGAAAGTGAGGGAGAAGGAGAAAGCCACGCAAGAAGAGAACGTGAGGGAGAAGGAAAAGGAGAAAATGACACAAAGTTAATTTTTAGGGTTTTTCATTTAAAGGGTAATATAGACTTATCACGCCTTATTTGTCCTAGAAGTCTTCTTTTTTTAAAAAAACAAATTTTCTAGATAAAAGATAACCATGTAAATTTTAATTCATGATTAGATAATAAAATCTTAATATTATATAAAATGATCTTCTAAGAGATCGTGTTTCTCTCTCTTAACTTTCACTAGTAAAATTTAATTAGGTTTCTCGATAAGAAAAAGTGTTATTCATCCAGCCCCCTCCCCCCCCCCCCCCCCCTCTTTTGTTCATATACACATCAATAATTATTTAGACAAAAAAAAACGGATTATAACATCTATTTTTTGCATATTGCGAAAATGACAAATATCACGAGTAATTAGTGATATCAGATGGCTATGAAATATATCGACTTTTAAATTTGTTACTTTTGCAATTTATAAAATGCGGTCACGTTGAATTTAGAAAGTGTTATTATCATTTTTTTTTTTTTTGCTATTTTTACGAGTGCTTTTTTTTTTCAACTCGAAGTTAATTTTTAAATTATTCATTTTATTTTTGCTACTTTAATTAAAGTTTCTGTTTAAAAGAAAACCATTAAAAGTAAACAAAATTATTTTGTTTATATTTCTACGATATCCTAAGAAAGTGAGAATAATATTATGCCCAAAAGGAACAAAAGCTTAACCTCATATTCCCACCAAAATAGCATTCCATACACAAATAATAACATTAATATAAAGAAAAGCAAATTCAAAAGGAAAATCAAACGCTTCACAAATTTCATACATAAATACTTACAATTCAACATCAATTCTTCATCAAATTCAAATTGCTCAAACATGAATCTCCTTAACTCCACTCTTCTAATTTCCCTCCTCTTTGCTCTCTTCTCTCCGGCGAAACCCGACGCCGCCTACATCCAAAACCTCTGCGGCAAAACAGAGCAACCGAAGATTTGTTCCGACTGCCTCAATTCCGGCCAGGGAAGTCAGAGCGCCATCGGCCGTGGACTGGCACTCATCGCCGTCGAATGTGCGGAGAGAAATACCAAATTAATGGCGCAGAGGGTTGGAAACCTTGTTCGTTCGACGCCGGAGTCAACATTGAAGACGCTTTTGAATGAATGTTGGATGTCGACGGGGTATGCCGCGGGTAATTTTCCGGGAATTGCAAGATCCGTGGCGGCGGGAGACTATGGGGGCGGGAAGAGCGTTTTGGAGATTACTATTAGGAATGTGAATATGTGCATGGATAATTTCAAGAAAAATCCTAGCATTCTGGTGCCGTCGGAGGTTTTGGCGGGGACGGTGGCGGTCACTCAAGATTGCCGGATTGTTACTCAGATTTTGAATAATATTTAAGAACCCTTAATTGACCCTCACCCCATTGATACAAAAGCAAACCTCATTTGCTTTCTTAATTGTTGTTTTCTAATTTCCTATTCAGTTTTCAAAAACCATTTTCGTTTATTACATATAAATAAAGTAATATCAAAATTTATTGTCACGTGACTGTTTTAAATTAGGCAAATATTGTGATTTTATTTGAAATTATTATATACAAAAAAACATAGATTCGAGGTTCGAGCCTATATTGTGTTGCACCTAATAAAAAATGGTTACATGGTAAGTTATTTTAAATTTTGCTTTTACATTTTAGAAGAAAAGAGAACATATGACCTACTTGTATTTAAGTTAGGGTGTGCAATGGTTCGTGACTCTTTATTATCGATTTAGTAGATGTTTAAATCATAATCAATCATGAATGAGTATAAATCATTTATGGTTAATCAATTTTATTCTTTACACTGTCTTAAAAAAGATTGTTAGTGTGGACTAAGAAACTTAAAAAAGATTGTTAGTGTGGACTAAGAAAGAAATGGAGTTTTGAGGGAAAGAGAACAAATAAATAATTTTGAAAAAAGGGGTTATAAAAAATAATGAACCATGCCATGTTTGGTAATAAATGTTAAATTTTTGTTTTTCTTAAAAATAAAATTTAAAAAATACTTGGTCTTTATTTATTATTTAAAAAAAGAAAATTATTTTTAAGGCCTTCTCTAAAATTTACTTAACAACTCCTAAAAAGTTCTTAAAACATCTAACAATTTAATACTAATTTGTTTACCAAATTAATCCCATTTTTCCTTTGAGATTTTTGTTATCAAAAAGGGATTTTAGTTGGAAAGTTCACTTTGATTTGATTGATAAGTAATTTTTAAACATACTATACAAATATAGGAGATTATTTTATATAATTGAATGATTAAAAATATTTACAAGTGAAGGAATATATCATAAATACGAGTTTGCAAATTATTGAATCTTTAAAAGAAAAATAGAAGTATGGTAGATTCAGTGTAGAGTCTCTCTCAAACTTATGTTTGTTAACATAAAAAGTTGACAAGTCGTGGCAAACCATTCATCCCCTTCTAGGCTTTGGCTAAAGACTCATTATTTTGTATTATTTTTATTAATTATAATGTCTCCGAGTAAATTTTTTTGAAGTGTTACTAAGTAGAAAATCATGTCAACTAATATTGAGCTAAAATCATTTGGCATTTTAAAGAGTTAGATTGTTCTTGTATCTAAAGAAAGCAAATATCAATGATACCTATAAATTATGTTGGACCAATAACGTGTGAAATTTATAATTTGAGTTAATCAAACTCTTAACTTTAGATAAGCTAATCAATTTAGACCATTTTGTCAATAGATTAATTGTTAAATATGTGTAAAACTTTTTAAATATTAAATTTACAAAGTGATTATTTTTATCTATGAAAGTTTAAGAATTTAATTGTTATGAAAGTTTAAGAATTTAATTGTCATGCTTATAAGTCTTGCACCATATTTTTCCAAACAAAATGTAATGACGATTTTCAATTGATACACTAAAAATTCATGACTTAAATTGATGTCATTACTAATTTAACGTTCAAATTCGTACTCGTAATAAAGTTTAAGGATATAAATTAATATTTTTTAAACAAGAAAAAAATAGCAAAATAGACAAAAGAAAAAACACATCATAGAAAAATAAAAGAATATTCAATAGGAACATTTTTTAAAATAGCAAAATAAACTAAAATATTTACTAACATATTACAAAATTTTAGATTCTATCAAAATTTTAAAATAGTGTCTAATGCAAATTTTTTTTAAATATAAAAAAAATTAACAAACTATTTACACTCTAGGAAACAAAATTAATTACACTTTGACTTTTCTATAAAATGTAAATATTTTATCAAATATTCTGTTTTTTACAATTTCTTTATTCAAAATTATCTTTTTTTTTTTGTAGCAAGTTAATTTTTTTTTAATATCAACTCTTTAACAATTTTTTTAATAAATAATGTGAAAACTAAAGATGACCATGGATGATTGAAAAATCAAACCAAAATTAAACCAAAGTAAGTGGATCAAAGAAGAAGATGGATCGATCTATGGCAATTTGAGAAAATTTTCTAAAAAATTATTTTGAAGAGTTCTACTAATTGACTTTTACTCTTTGACAGTCAAGGTTTACACCACTGATAAAAACAAGCACATAGCTACTGATATAAGTTCTAGAAAGAGCATTCTTAATAATTATTTACCCAACCCATAGGGAAAGATATGTCATATAGTATAGGTTAGTTTAGCACTTATTTGAAGATCAAAAACTATTTTGAGAGGAGATAAGTTTTGCTTTTCTAAAAGCTTGTTTTTATTTATAAGATTAAGGTGTTTCAATAGAATAGTAAAATAATATAATTTCAACTTTAGTAACTTCCAAAATTGTGTCTCTCTAACACTATACGATAACCATCGCTCCTGAGAGAGAAGACAAATGTAATTAAATTCAAGTTCAAAAATGGGTTGGGGGTTGGGGGTTGGGGAAGAAGACGTGGGGATCAACCCAACCCACCACTGTCTAAGGGCAGTTCAATCGATTATCACTAAACAAACTTAGCTTACAGGAAGACCAACCAATGTACAGCAAGTTATGGCATATGCTCTCGACGAAGAGATTAGAATGATGGAAAAGGTTTTAATAGTATGACTTAAAGGGATCAATTCACAGACTAATGCTCGTACAAGTTGAGACAGTTTACCGTCTACATTGGTCCAAAAGACTTTTGCTATTGCCCTCAAAGTAAAGCCACCTTCTAGGACAAGTTATTGTCCACAACCTGCATGTAATATGAATTGCCAGAGAATATACAATATACAAACCCAACAGATTGAAAACTTTGCATGTTAGATATGATATCAAAGGCATACCAAAAGCATTCTTTGCCGTCGCTAACGCTCTATTACATTTCCAGAGTTGTAAAAAGTACCAAACTAGTACCTATTTATACCTTTACCCGACAAAACATGGCTTTGTGTAAGTCATACCGACGGAATAGAGCTTTAGAAGAAATCAAGGGATTGTTCGCTTAAATACTTCACCCACACAAAATTATAATATAGCGTTGTTATATATTCACATCTGCAGATTACCAGGAAACTCACTGATCAGCCATCTCAAACCGTTGTATACTTAAAGTTGGCCTTCCAGTAGTATCTTCTCATTCCTCTGCAACATTCACAAGTTCATACTCGACTAAAGATAGATTATTGTCTTCCTTGACGACAAAATCTTCAGGATCGGCGAGCTCAATGCGGCCCCATTTGTCAACTGCTAGCCTCATAGACCCTTTGAACATGTCGATCTTTGCATTTCGAAGAATGATAGTTGTCCCAGGTTTTACTTGATCAACTGAGGAAGCAAAATAACCCATTCAAAACTTTAGAGAAGTTTAAATGCTGAGGTATAAAAAAAATTTAAGTATGCTTTCCAAGTATTGGTAACCATGATAAATCGGTCTAATGAATATCAATATCCCATTCTCCTTGTTTACAAAGATTCCACTTCAAGGCTAAAAACTCAAGTGGCAACAGTTCACAGACCCAAGGCTATGTATTTGTGAGGATTTAACATCAAACTTTCAGTTTCAGTTAAAATCTTCAACTTACCAATCGGATCTTTCTTCACTATACCCAAGGCCACCCCGCACCCGCCCTAAGGTTTGGAGCCTGGACCTTGGAGACATCAAGACTTTTTGGTACTAAGCTCACTCGAAGGATCAAAATTGGAACCTCTATAACCAAGAGACACAAGCCCTTCACAAGGCTATGTATTTGTGAATGTATGCTAATCCCTTGGGGCATTAGCATAAAGTTAGTATTAAAAAAATTAATGTTCCAATTCGAAACAAGCTCGCGTATGAATAAAGATCATGAAAACAAAGGGATTAGATTATTCGTAGCCATGCATATCCCAACACAAATCCTAGTGCAAGACAGTAAATTTCTTTCTAATCCCCATCCAGTTCAGATTAGAGTAAAACCAATGCTTCTTTATGCAATTCATAAAACAGATGCCTCTTGTTTCTACTTCCAAGTTTCCTTAAGCACATCAGCAAGAACTACGTCATTCTCCAAAACCCATCTCAGAATTCATATTATATCATTGTGCCAAACATTGGTTTAAAAGTGCATTAAAATGATCGCTAAAGGGTACATAATTCAAATATCCCAACCTAAAAAACCATTGATTTAGCCCCCCCAGCTACGATAGATTAAAAAAACAAAAAAAAAAACCTAATTTTCCCCCAATTCCCCCCGAAACCAAACAGCAGGAAGTGGAAGATTAAAAAATCCATACCTTGATCATTACGCGCAGTGAACAAAATGGTTCCAGTTTCGTCGCCAACAAGGCACTCAGCGATCCGCGTCTGGCGAAGGTGCTGAGACACGGATCGACCCTTCTGCAAGACGGTATTGGAGCTAACAACCTTGACGATTAGTGTGTGACCATTGGTGCCGGGTTTGAGCTGTTCGATCTTAACAAAGACCGGCTTCCTCAGGCCAGGTCTAGGCGCTGCATTGGTCTGCTGCAGCTCCTGCGATGCCGGCGTAGGTGATTTCCCTGTCGCCATTGATGCGAAAGCTGAATGAGAATCCGAGTAAATAGACCGAAAGTTGTCTTCTATGTCGACGGATTTAGGTCTGTGTGTGTGGCGCTGTGAAATGTGAGAATTTAGGAGATTGGTGTTTATATATATAGCAATAGCAATAGCAATACGATCATCTCTTCACTTCATTCTTTGTGCTTTCTTCCTCTTTGGCCTTTTTTTTTCTTTTTGTGACATTTTTCTAAACCAATATGTTTTGATGAAACATTGTACCTATAAATCTTGGAACCTTCCAACCTTCTATGAATAATAATTAATAGTAATAATATTATATATTTTAAAAAAAATCACAAACTCAATTTATTATACAATATTTTATCAAATATTATATTTTCTTTTTACCATTTCCCATAAAATTATTAGTAACAAAAGGGTTAATTTGCTCAAACTTTGAGGTTTGTATTTATATTACGTTTTTAAATAGGCAAGCTCCTGAATTAAATTTAAGTCCAAAATAATAAACTATGTAGTACAAAGATAAAATAATTGCACATATAACGTAAAAATTGGCAAAAGACTAAAAAATTCAGATTCATAAATTTAATCAATAAACATTTGAATTTTTAAAAGTTTTATGGTAGACACAGAATTGAAGATCTTATGATTCTATTAGCCATAACAGAAATTTTTAAATTTTTCTGGATCTATTAAACATACATTAAAAGCTAATAAATTTATTGTATAAAAATATCAGGTATCAATTACCATTCAACTAAGTTTAGTTTAACAATTCATGATTCATATTCATATTTTCAAATTTGATATTTTTTTACGAAGTTATTGCTAAAGTGTTGCCATTTTTATCTCAAATATTAACTAAAGTGCTGCAAAATTTATCTTCCAGTAGACCTTCATTTTATAATTCATCGTCAGCTTCAATAAACTTGAAGCATAGCTCAGCTTGGATAAATGCACACCGATCTTTTCAACTGATGCAAGCATCGAGTTTCCAAAGGTAAAACAACTGAATTCGCAATGAATATATACACAAC
The DNA here is from genome assembly GCF_000004075.3 of Cucumis sativus. NCBI lineage: Eukaryota > Viridiplantae > Streptophyta > Magnoliopsida > Cucurbitales > Cucurbitaceae > Cucumis > Cucumis sativus. Next base: position 23,649,632 of record NC_026658.2, read on the forward strand.
ATAACCGAAAAACGATCGCTATTAGGAACATGTCCAATAGGATATTTTCCTTTTATTCACGTTCAAAGAAAGCAGATATGACCATAGGAAAAGCAAGGCTTTGACATCCTTTGATTCTGTTGGGGCTTGGTTTCACTCTGTGTATGAAACTGGTATTCTCTCTGTTTCAGGGCCTGAGACCATATCATCCCAAAGCAGATCTGAAAGTGCCATCGTCAGTTCTCCTACGCGTCCTGTAACAGAGAATCAATAGAGTTGCTTATAAAAACATTTCATTCATTATCACTTCAACAGAAGTTTAGATCAGTCCATAGATATTACCATCTCCAATAGGTTCTTCATCCCATGAGATGATTGGCAGCAGCGGAAGTGTGCTTCCTACAAACATCATTTCGGCAGCGTCTTTGGCTTCCTTAACCGTAAGGTTTGCAGTTCCAACACTCTTCAGCTTCCCTTCCTTGACCAACTTCGGAGCTAACTTAAGAAGTCGCAGTGCAGTGCAACCTGAGAGAATCTTGTCGAAAGAAGGCAGGATAAGCTCCTTTTCATTGGTTATAAATGCAACGTTCACATTTGGACCTTCTGCAATATAGCCTTCTTCATCAACCCAAATGGAAGCAAATGCCCCTTTCTCTTCAGCTTCCAGTTTGGCTAGTACATTTGGTAGGTAGTTCACATTCTTCATTGTTGCAAACTGAGGTGTCTTCATCGGGATTGTGGATGTTATCGCTTTAACCCCTTCTTTGCATTGAGAGAAGTCGTCGTCAATGGCTACTGCATAAAATGCAGAATTTGCATTAACGGCAGGCGTGAGCAAGAAATCTCCAGGTCCTGCACTTAACCAATATCTTAAAGTGCCTTTCTTGAGCTGTGATACTGCTGTCAATTGGATAAGAATGCTCCGAAGAATTGACCGTGGAAAGGGAGGAGAGATCTTTGCTTTTGAAGCCGATCTTAGAAAGCGGTCGATGTGGGCATCCAACTCATACAAATATCTGTTAAAGACCAAAACAAAGGTTTTAAAACAAGGAAAGTCAGTAAGGAAGTAACAGTTATAGCAGCTTGAGAAATTAGGAGGAACTGATATAAATTTGATGAAATATTCCCATGTACCAACCCATTTAAAATAATGGCTGTATCAAACACGCCGTGGCCTCGATGAACCATGTGGTCATCGATAGGAATCACCATCATAGCTGGATCTGTAATAATCCCACCAAAAACACTGGAATACATTGCTGGATACGGTTTCTTGTTGACCAAACTCCATTTCTCGTGAAGTTTTTCGAGCAACTGTTTGAAAGGAAGAGCAAAATAATTGCATTGCAACAATGATGATACTTTCTAAAAGCCAGTAGAAAACTCAACTATATCAGATTACTCTTTCCTTCTCAAGAAAAATGTCTCCTGCATAATCTCATACAACAATGTCTCTCACCTTCAACAACCAATTAATTCTCTACTTGTGCTATTTGGCTATAAGTAGGGAGAAGTAGGGTTTAGGGTTTAGGGAGAAGGAGAATGAGAAACGAAACCATTATTTTGGTTAGTGAATTAAGACTTTAGAGATATCTCTTAGTTCTGATATCATTTATATTTCAATTTATTTGGATTCTATCACAATTTTTTTTTTACTCAAACAGGTTCTAACAGGTCCAGAGACTCGAGACATAGAAGTTCAACCATATGGAGAACAAATTTAACGAAACCATAATCCAATCCTTTCTATTAGTAGATTGATTCAGTACCTCAGAGCCTCGACTAACTATCTCAAACTTTCTACATGCCAAATGAAAAACATACAATACAAACATGTAAGGGGCAAAAAAGATCAACCAAATATAGGGTTTCAAGAATTTACCTCCAAAGATGATGAGAACACAGGAACCTTCAAGTCAGTTTCACTTCCATTTCCAATCGCTAATGCATCATCACACAAACAGAAACAATCATATTAACAACAACAAAAGACCAGACCAAAAAAAACCCACAAAAATCTCAAACCCCACATGAAAAGAAAAAAACAGAAAAAAAGAAAATCCCACCTTGAATTTCACTAGAAGAAGAATTCAAAGCCTCCATTGAACAGAACTCAAACAAAATTTACAGAACTTGGAGTGCAGAAGCATGAAAAGTGGCCAACATAAAAGGGCGTAAAGATCGATATAAAAAAACATCCAAACTAACCACTTCGACTGTAATCTTTTGGGTTTAAGTCGTATTCGAGTGAACATTTGTGAAAAGAAAGAATCTTTTGGAATTGACTATCTGAAAGTTTGTCGATACGTATTTGGAGGGTAGAGGGAGATCAAATTCCCCTTTAATCTGATTGTGATTTTGGAAGAGTATGGCTGTGTGGCAGTGTAAATCGGCGCATTCTTTGGCCAAAAGATTCGTGGCAAAAGGTGTAAGAATAAGAATACAGCAGCAGAGAATGAACAAACATTCACTAAAAAATCTCATACACGCCAATAGGCCGGCAGTTGCCATTTTCTATTTCTTATATCGACAATATTCGGATTAGAATCCACGTTGATTTAGAGTTGATAGTACATTATTGTTCAACTATGCTTATCTTAACAACTCTTTTGATCACTTTCATCAATCAACCTTATAAAGTAACTATTTTAGTCTCTTTAAAAGATCATGTTTATGTAATTTTAAAATGGTAATAATTTTGTTTTTTAACTTTAGCTCATACCAATACCAATTCAATCACAGTATACATTCACTTCCTACCCATTCTATTATAAACTCAACTCAACTATGTAGAGACAAGAGTATATTTTATAATAAAGTGAAAAAAACTATTATTACGAGTTGTTATAAATTTGAAAGTGCCGGAAAAGGTCACAAGAACATAATCGACAATGTGACAGGTGTGAATTATTTTGTAGATTTGAATTATGTACTCAATTTCACTGTTCTTTCCTATATTTCAATAATTTTGTACATTTGGCAGCTACTGTAACCGATATCATTACATATATTTCTTGTGTCGCAATTATTTCAGAAAACAAGGAAGAATGTCAGTTTTGAATCACAGTACCTATAAATTAATTGCTATATCAATACATGGAAGGAGTTGCTAAGATTTCCATTTATATTTAAATGAAGTTTCTCTGACAACAACAATTCGTTATCAGTTAACTTATGAGACTCATCCTATTGTTTCATTTGCATCACTACCACCTCAACTCTTCTTTACAATATTAGTGTATGCCTTTGACAAAAGGATTTAAGCCTCCCAAGTGCTTCTTCGAGAAAGGACGGATCGACCGCAAAAGTAATCCGGAGCCAGTTCTTCAGCCCTACCGCCGTTCCTGAAACAGCAACTAGCTTTGTTGAATTTAAGTTGTGTCTATTATATGGTACATCAAAAGCATTGGTTTTTGCAGGTTCTTACCTGGAAGAATGACGAGTGATTCTTCTTTGGCAAGCTTGAAGCAAAAATCAATATCATCACTGATATCTTCAAGAAGATCAATGTTCAATCTTACCTACAATATTGAACCATAGGCCAATAAGCAACATGGTATTCATAATTTTTTGTTTTGTTCTTTATTTTACTTAATCTAGAGGTTTCCTTCATTACCATCATAGCCATTGACCCTTCTGGTCTGTGTGTGCATGTAATGCAAGGGATTTCCTTGATCTTTCTGCAACATATTTCGGAGGTTTGCTTCAAAATGTTAATTGTTTTCTTGAAGAAAACCTCATCAGTTGACTCGAGTATGTGAGGGACTGCAGCCTGGGATATCAAAACACCATTTAGTAATACATACAAAGCTAAATTTGAGTTTAGGGTTTGAGTCGTTGGAAAATATATATTTTGATGATAGGAATTACAATAGCCAGAATCTTATCACCATCTACATCTGCCAGAACCTAGTGTTTAGTTTTGATCAATTTTAATATGACCTAACATCTCCATGTGGTCTGGCTAGTATGATAGAAGAAAGTTGTTTTGAAAAGACACAAAATTATAAGATGAGAACCTGGATGAATGTTGCAGGGCCCCCTAATATATCAAAATACTTCTTGATTCGCTCAATAACCTGCATGGGAAGATGGTATGATTCAATAGGAATTAATGACGCCAAAAGACTTGTCACTCTTTGTTTTGACAGACAAAACATAGAATATGAAGACCGATGGATAATTTAATTAAATTTCCAATTTAGCAAAGTTGCTTGTGAGGGAGGTGGAGGAACCTTGGGTTTTCTGAACGTGCCAGAAGGGTCGCTAGTCACAAACCACCCAAGTCGCCATCCTGGTACTATCCATCTCTTTGAAAGAGATCCAAGGGTGAGAACAGGAACAGTTGATCCAAAGACTCCCATGGGTACGAAAGGTCGACTTCCAAAAGCAAGATGCCCGTAAACCTCATCAGCAATTACAAGAATTCCGAGTTTTTCTGCAGTTTCAGCAATCTGAAATGCCATCAAACAAAAACATTATTAATACACTACGTCTGTCAGATAAAAAGAAAACAAAACAAAATAAGAACTCTTGTAGGTACAGTATACATGATTTTTTGAGGTTATTACCAACCTTCTTGAGATGCTGATAGCTGTACACATTTCCACATGGATTCCCTGGGTTGATAATAACCAATGCAACGGTGTTCTTATCGGCAAGGGTCTCAATGGCATCAAGATCAACCTCCCAACCTTGCTGAGGGAGTAGATTAAAGTGCCGGACTTCAAGATTCCGAAATGCAGAACAAAGTTCATAGATTGGGAAACCAGGCCTTGGAAGCAGTATATTTGCACCAGGACGAGCAAGCATTGCCAAAGCAACATCAATCGCTTGTGTGCATCCAGACGTAATAAAAACATCGTCAGATGTCAACTTATACGGAAGATCTCGAGATAAATATTCAGCAATCGCCCTGATCAGGGGAAATTTAAACTCAGAAATTAGAAAAGAAGACAGTAACCTTAATTTGATGCTACATGCCAATTATTACCCGAAACATGAGTAGTTATGATTACGCCATAGATGTAGATTTCAATTCGTGTGAGCCGACCAGTTTAAAAATTGATGCATTTAAGTTATATATTCAATACAAACTGAATTAAAAGGTACCTAAACCTATTCAAATTCTCTCTTCAGCTGAGAACCACGCAACTTGTTTCATCAAGTACTAAAGTTCAAATCCTAACATTGGAGAGTTGCAGGGCAGCATCTCAACATGTAAAGAAAATCGCAGGAACAAAATGCCAAGGAAGTACTTCAAAAACTCCCAAAAGAGATAGAAATTGATAAGAAATAGGAAGTCATGTGATGACATGAGAGAGGAAGTCTTTGTACTAATATATATATGGATATGTATATGTATAAATTGCCTCTGACCGTCTAATCGGTTGGTATGAATATGATACAAGCTTTGGATGAAGAAAACAAATTAAAATTCATTGTGTTCCTTAACTAGAAACACAGATGAAGAGCACCATATTGAACAGAAAATCAAAAGATTTGCAAAAGGGCAACCCAACCCAGCATCTAATTTTGGAGAAAGAATCAGAAATACCCAGTAACTGAAGCAACTAAAAGCAGAAAAAAGGTAGGAAAGAATCTTCAACATTGGTTGGCTATAGTTAATAACAAGAGGACAAATGAGAAAAAATAGCCAAAAAAGGGTCTGAATCAGAATGATACGAATAAGCTACGAATATTCAAAATAACAACAATGAAGAACAAACCCAAAGTCAGAAACTCATAACAAAACCATACATGCATTCATTGATTCATTAACGATTTTCAACACCGAACCCTCAAAAATCAAAAGAAGCAAACAATAATTAAGCACAAGAACAGGGGTGAAAACAAAATCGAAATAGAAATTGAACCTTCTAGTTTGGGGGAGACCAGCAGTGGGAGCATAGCCATTAAATTTCTCAGATTCAAGAGAATCAACAACGGCATCTTGAGCTATACGGGTTGTATGAAAACAAGAATAAGCAGAAGGGTCACCCATACCAAGGGAAATCAACCTTCTGCCATTGTTCTCATCAGCATTCTGAACAAGGAGACTGAGAATGCCTTTGATGGTGATAGTTGAAGCTGTGTCCACTTTAGAGTTCACAGCTTCAATCTCCATTGTAATCGATTGAATCAGATTTGTGGATATTAGGAAAGAGGAATAGGGGAAGTGGGTTTTATAGAGGAAGAAATGGAATAAATTGAGAAATTAGGAAAAGGGGTTTGTGAAATGTGAATGAATTCCATGCACAAAGACCACACGTTGGATTTGAAGCTGCAACTTCTCTCTTCTTCTACTTCTTCGTCTTCTTCTTCTGCATGGGAACAAAATTGGGGGCATTGTTGGATTGCTCTGTTACACTAAAATTTCAATTTCCCCTTTCTTTATTATCATTATTTCTCTTCATATTTTGACAATGAGTAATCACATTGCAAAATTAGGTAAAAATTTTCTATTTTAAATTTCCTTTTTGGTAAATTTTTTTTTTTTATCATACTTATCAAAATAAAATTTATTTTTAGTTCATTCATATTAGAAAAGACAATATTAGTAAGTAGAAGAAATATCTATCCCTCCTATTTGAAAAAGTCACTAACTTTCACTTCAGCCATTAATCAATTAAAAAAATTAAACATGGATGATAAACGCTAATAAAAGTCTAACATACAGCTACAAAATTTTACTATATTTTTAACTTTCTTGTCTTCTAAAATAATTTACCTACTTAAACTTGCACATTCGAGTATTTACTTTTTTGAAAAAATGGACTTATTGTGAATATAACAAAATACGTTTTAAAAACTAACCCGATAGTTAGAAATTCATTGCTTTTAAAAAATGATTAAAAAGAATACGTTACTAATTAGTAATTCATTTAATGCTTTTTGTTTTTAATTATACTAAAAATTATAATATTTGCAAGTACCTAATATTTTAAAATTAGTAAGCAATATTTTTTAAAATGAAAAATGAGGGAGGGTATGTAACTCCATTTTTTATGATTTTTCATCCACAAATAAAAATCATATATTTGATTAAAAAATATATTTGAAAATTCGACTTTTGGAAAGACTTTCCAAGTGATTTCTCCAAATGGAAAGAGAGAGATTGGTAGTTGGTGCGTTACTTTTTGCTATCAACTCACTTCAAACAAATATATGTATAATGTATTAGACCTTTTTAATTTGCTTTCTATGAACCAAAAATACAATTTATTTTTGTTACTCTAAAAAATACTTATGACAAAGTAAATTTTAATTTAAACGAGAAGACCATGTCAAAGTCAAACAAATAAAAACACTATAATCAAAAATAAATTAGAAGTTTTTCCAAACACCGCCATCATAATAATAAATTCATTCATTTTTTATTTTTTATTTTTTATTTTCTTTTAGGATTATAATGAGTTTATGAAATGATCTTTTAAAAAAAATTAGAAACTTTTGTATAAATCAAAAGCTTTTTTATTTTTTATTATTTATGTGAACGTTGCAATAATTTTGAGATTTCGAGAATGTTACGATTTTATATTTGAACCATTTATTTTATTAATTAACTACATTAGCCGGTTTAAGTTTTTTAATTTCATGATCTTGATTGTTTAGCATTCTATAATTTTGCACACAAATGTCATCCTTTTACAAAATAATAAACATTTTTGTATGCTTCTTTTTCCCATCTTTAGCTTTGTTTTTATTCAAATTTGTCATTTATAAAGAAATTGTTTCTGCAAAAGACATAAAAAGAAATAAAAAAAAAACTTTATCTTTAGTTTTAACCTTATTTGTACTTTTTTCTTTTTAAATGATATTTTCATCATTTCATCTCAAAATATTTTTAAAATTTACTCTATTTTACACTCTTGTATCGATATTTACAATAAATATCTAAAAGTTATCCTACTTTATATTATTAAAAATATTTCATGAAAGTTTCATGAAAAAGTTTAGTCACTTCTCTTTAGAATTTTTGTCAATATCAATATTTCACTCAAATTAAAACTTTGATATTTTATCCATATTCATATTTCGAACCTTACTTGTAATTTACTATTTAATTTGCATGCTTTCATTCAGTCTTCATATTACACTAGTACCTTTGTTGTTAATTTTGTAAATAAACAATCTATAATATCTTGATTAATCAATTTTAAAATGAAGAATTGTCAAAAAACAATAAATTTAACAAAATATCTACAAGTTATAGCAAAATTTTTATATTCTATCAATTACAAACGTTTGATAGCCGATAATAGAAGTTTATCATTAGCTATCATTGATAGAATTCAATAAGAAATAAACGGAATATGTCTTTAAATATTTAAAAAATGAACATAATTTACTACTTTAAAATTTATACTATTGCTCTCGTGAGGTTAATAGTTGAGAGACTCTTTTTCTTATACACGCACATGCTTTAGAAAGAAATAAGAAAGAACTTTCTCCATTTAGAGAGGGAGAAAAAGAAATTAATGCTCTCTCTCTCTATCGATGTAATATTGACTTGAAAAACATTGTGGTTAGTTCATATTCCACGTACAACATATTTTATTTTATTACTTCTATTTTGAATGGTCAAATAAATTCAATAGATCATAATTATCACGTTTTAAAATAAATTTAAATTTTATTTTGATTTGAAAACCTTTTTTCACGAAGAAAGACAAATTAATGTTAATTTTGTTTTTTTTTCAAAGACAAAGGGATTGATCCTACGACGTCACACACAACAAAGCACAAAATCGTTAAAGAGAACTCATCCGACATAAAATATCATAAGGCAAAACAAACGAAGAAAAAAAAGAACGCAAAACAAAAATAGAAAAAAAAAGTATAACAAACACTACTAAGTGAGACCAACAATATCAACAAGTTAGAAAGTAGAACGAGCACGACCAGTTGTAGAAATAGAATTTTGTCATGAGATGAATTTGTTGATGATTCACTTTTATTTATTTAGTTTAGTATTTATATTTTGGGAGATAGAAAGGGGGAATGGAAAAGGTTAGAAGAAGGGCATTGTATTAACGAATTTATTTACTTCTAATTTTTTACTTTTGATACTTTTAATGAACTCCACACCCAAAACAAGAAATTTAGCAAACAAATTAATTAATAATTCATTTGCAATTAATCTCTTTGCTTCCCAAATTTGTAAGCTTTCCAAAAAACAATTATTTATTTTTTGAAAAAGAAGAAGAAAATTAATGAAGAATAGAAAAAAATTAGAACAAAATTTCAAAATTATCTGTAATCAACGTTAGTAGATAGAAATATGCTTCTATTAGTGGCATTTAGTAGATAGGAATATGCTTCTATTAGTGGCATTTGATAAGGAGTGATAAAAAATCTATACGTTTTTATTAGTTATAAATTCTTGAAAATATTTTAATTTATTTAGTTAATTTAAAAAATTGATGCGAATGTGGCAGATGGAGAAACGCTGAAGTGGGAATGCGATAAATAATTGAAGGGTGATGGACAGCTGTACAATTTGGGGTACACCTATTAACGGTAGTACCTAATCATAAATGCTGTAGCTGGGGCCCAGTAGAGTCCAGTCACCGAGTCACGTCATCTGATGCTGACTATACAATGCTACACTCATTCAATCAACTATTCAACTCATTCTTTCTCTCCTCTTTTCTTTTTAAATAATGTATTTAACACTTTGGTATATGTCAACATTTTATTAAATTATATATATAATAATAACAATAACAAACCTTGTACTTTTAACTATTTCCACTATTTAAATTGTGCTTTCAAATAGTATAGAAATTAGGACAAATATTAATTAATTATAAACTAATTGTTTGTATTACTTCAAATCTTAAATTCTTCCGAAAAAAATGTCATACAATTTATAGTTATATCAAATCCATCAACATATAAATCAATTTTTAGTCGTAAGATCGAGAAGTTACTTAGGATTGAGAACTTGCGCATAAGTGATTTTTAGAGTAATTACGGTGGAAGGTGTATATATTCTCTCTCATAATAATGAAGAATACGTCGGTTAGGGGATGACCTAAGTTATGTTTTTTTGGTGGCTATTTATTTTCCTAAACAAACATATTATATTGAGTTAAGTTGGCCAACTCTAAAGGACACGTTTGGAGTATGATTTATTTAAGACTATAATAATGTTTACTATAACTACTATAATAATCATATCTTGTTACAATTAGCTATCGTAAACCCAATCTCATTATATCAAAATCTTTAATGTATTGTCATATTTACTACTTACTACGATATTTACTATTTGTCATTTACAATTATTTAAAGAAAAATTATTTTTTTTACTACAATGTTTACTGATTTATTCTTAGACTACAACAATTTATACCTCAAATTATAATAACTTATGACTATAAAAACTCACGTTTTACTCTAATCTAACGGTTCTTTTAAGAATAATATATTTAGATACAAAAGCTACCAATTATTAGTTTTGAAGGGTTGGATGAAAAAAGAAAACAGCTGTTTTTCTAGTCCTAATTGTTTGCAAATAACAACAACAAGTTGTGGATGTATAAGAATTGGAAGTGAACAATGTTATGAATTGTTTTGTAAAAGACAAAAGATAAGGTTGATGAATGTGCACAACTTTGATAATGCATATCCTATTCATAATATTTGTCACACAACGTTAAAAGAAGGAGTGTGCTAGACGTTTTTCCAACTCCATCTAATAACTTCCATATGTGTATACATAAACCCCCCAAAATTAAAAACAAATATTCACAGGATAAGTTTTTTTTGTCCTAAACATATTTTGAAAAATACCACAAATTACGTCTACGTAATATTTAAATCAAATTTAACGTACAATATTTTATGTTTGAATTCTTTACTATATTGGATTGTAAACATTCAAATTATATATGTTTTTTATACATGTATATAAATACAAATTAGTAGACTAAATTAAGTAGACCACAGACTTAAGTTTATAAAATTACTTATTGGTAGAAAACAGTCTCCAAGACTCAAAAGTTTACTTCAACAAAGACTTCAAATTCAATATTAAAGCTTAAACTAAAGCCAATTTCATCACCAACTCCACTATTTTTTCAAAATATAACGTTATCAGACCTACTAATGAAAGATTCAAAATTTCAACTTTTTAACAATTTTACTTTTTGACTCGTACTTTTGTTTAAAATTAATAAATATTACGATTGCCATTCCAAGATGTTAGCATGATGTTTGTGATTTTTTTATCAGGTCAAATTCTTCTCCGTCAAAGTCTTGCTATCTGCAACAAAATGTCAATACATGTGATTGTTGAAATGATAGAACTACTGATATCATTCAATGTCTAAACCATCTTTTCTACCATTTTGTGATCTATATGGTGTTGACGATAGATTTTAAGTATATATACACATTTAACATCCGTCTAATATATTGTTACGCAGTAAAATAAGTTTCTTAAGTTTTCTTCCAATCTACTCAACCACAAGTTGAGATTAGAAAACAATTTAAGTATTGTAACAAGATCAACCTAAAAAAAAATTTAATTTTCATAATAATAATTATACCCAGACCCAATTATGATTAATGTGCATAATAATGCAATAATTTATTGTGGTTGAAATTTAAAACCATTTTGTTAAGTACAGATTGTAACTTTTGTGGAGATGAAGGCTCGGTTCCATGCTTATCGTCCAAGGAGAAGATAGAAATTCCTACTCATCAATGATTCATAATACATATAAATATATAGTCAACAATAATTTCTATAAATGAAAAAACTTTTTAAATTCAATTCAATAGATAGAAATTTCAATATATCATTAAAGACGAAGGCTTCCTTCATTTGACAACAATTTCAATAATATTATTAAATACTATTGTTTATCTGATTTGATCATATAAAATAGTTATAAAAAGGAAAACTAATTTAAGACTTAATAAAATTTCTAGAGTCAAGAGGGCATTGACTCGGTTCATATCTAATATTATATTGACTCAGTTTCATAAAACTCACAAATTTCACTCACTAGTCTCCACTAACTCATCTTCACTCGGATAATTATTCTATTATATTTTATTTCGTTGAAAAAAAAATTACATCATTTTTTAAAAATGGACAAAAGTACGACTTTTTTGTTTTGTATCTTTAATTTTGTTTTTCTCGGATCAATCTCGACTGTTGATTTCGGGATTCTTTTCAAATTTTAAAAAACTCTTAGAAGGATTTATATATGTCGGTCTCTAGTGGCTTGAGTGCATCACCATTTTTGCAATTATGAATATGTTGGTTTTAAAATTTGCATCCCAAAATTTTGCATGATTGTCGTTAACATATAATGATGTGTCTTACTTTCTTTATTATATTTATTTACTACTTTATATTTTAGAATTGGTGGTTGAGCTTTTTGATTGGTTGTTATGGTATCCCATCAATCTTTTGGAGTAGATTTTGTTACGATTATGGAATATGTGGTTGTGTGCGTGGTGATTGATAGAACGATGAGTGGTAAGTATTCCATATGCAATTTTGAGAACTAATGTGTGATTATACAACATTCTAATTAAACATAAAATATCGATCAACTATTCAATAATGTATGAAGCTAAGATTGCAAGTGGTCATTGATTAAGAGGAAGTGATCTTGTTAATGTTACGATAATTGTTATTATACAATTTAGTTCTGATTGTTGAGTCAGTCCATGGTCAACACGTTGATTCATGTTGTTGTACTCTCAATCATGACATTGTAACAATCAATTTCTACTATAGCAATATAATCTCTTATCATGGATAAACCCTCAGATGTGTAGAGGTTTGTCATCAAATTGAGTTACTAAAATTTGATGTGTTTTTTGTACTTATGTTTCTATGTGCTTATGTAATTGTTATTTTTGTTATTAACTCCCAACATAATAAAGAGTACAACAATAACTAAGTTGTGTGTTGTCTCGTTATAAACTTTATAATACAAATTATGTTCATCTTTGGTCTCTAATTGTATTCATATTTTTGGTTTTATCCATTTTATGGTTTTCATAGCAATTGTGGTTCTTTTTTCCCATCATCATTCGTATTGTCGTCTTCATATATTTATAGAGTTAAGTGAATAAAGGTTTAACCAATTTTTCCATCAAGTTTAACCCAATGTCCATCGTCACTTCATTATTTTTACTTTAGAAAATTGTTTGAGAAAAAAAGATATATTCATTAGGTTTATATATATATATACACACAGTACACCTCTAGCTATATATAATTATTCATACTCATAAATAGATAGATGAATGATGGAAAAGGACTTTAGCAGTAATTGAATATAGTGCATTTATTATGTGCATGAAAAAAAGGACGTTGTTAGTAATTGAATCATAACTAATTGTGTGAAAATAATTAGTATGTTTCCCGTATATTTATTCCAAAACAAGAGGGTAATTGATACTTTATAACGTATATCTTAATAAGTTGATATTTGAATTAATAAATAATTTATAATTATAGTGAATTCACTTTTTTTCTTAGTTAAACAGATTAAGTTAGATGCACCCAATTTTTACGAGACAAGAACAATAAATTAGTATATTTAAGAGAAGAGAGCTCGTGTACAAGCAAAGATAAATTCCAATACTTAAATCAGAAGCATGAAATAATAAGGGAGTATTTGATATTTGGTTATTTATAAGTTTTGTGTCGTTCCTATTCCTAGTTTAAGTATGGTTTGTGATTGAGTTGGTGGTGCGTGAAATTGTTGGGAGTCGAAACCAAGCAAGCCAATGCCGTTGTTAGGGGTTGAACATACTGTATATATATTGGGCTTTTGGGCTTTTAGACCCCGTTGTTTTATTGCATTTTTAGTATTGTATCACAAAAAGGCATATAGAGAGAAAATGAGAGCAAAAATGTTTGATGGTGCAACTAAAATCAGATAGAATTTAGTTACTCAAAAAAGAAAAAAAGAAAAAAGAGCAGCAAAATCGAGAAAGAAGTAGTTTGAGGAAAATGATGGAAGAAGGGAATGGATTGGGCCTTGGGCTGCGGAATTCAGATGAAAGGCCCAGTGTTCTTTCACCTTATCAAATTAATAAAACAAAAGAGAGAGAGTGTGTGTGTCTGTCTGAGCTGTGACGCTATAAATCGGAGGGCGGCGCGGGTGACTTCACCTTGTCGTCACGCGCTTTTCCGCAATCCCATGCTAATCTCTCGATCCACGCGCCTCCCTTTTTTTTTCTTTTTTTAAAATTTTAATTTCTAAGCACACGCATTTCTCGTTTCCCTATGTTTTTCTTTTCTTTTTTATTTTTGTTTATTCGCTTACTCTAAAGTCAACTTCACCACCCGGAATACACCAACCCGGTTCGGTATGTCCGGTCCATATTTCTCTTCCTCTGCTTTGGGATGTAGCTTCCTTCCTGTTTCTCGGCTTCTCATATATATTTCCTACTTGCTTCTCCCTTCTTAATTAACTTCCTTTTCTCTCCACACTTGAGAGTTGAGTCTTTCAACCAACCTGCTCTGTGTCCAAGCTTACATAAGATTAACTACTCTACAACTATAAGATTATATGTCCATTATGAGATAACTTAAATCATCTTCTCTCAAGGGATGGTTTTTTTCTTTTTTTCTTCTTCTAATGAAATATATTTAGAGTTGGGGTTGCATTAACGTTAAATACATTTATGTTTGGTTATAAAATAACGAAAAGGATTTAACTCATTTGGTGAAAAAGGTGGTGAAGATGGGGGGTAAAAAGGGGAAGATATAAAGTGGTTTTTTTCTTCCCCCTTTTTCTTTTGTTACTTTTTTGGGTAAATTATTGGGGGAGAGGTTAAAAGAAAACAATTTTATTTAATTTTAACGAGGAAATAGAGAGAGAAAATATAATAAAAAGAAAAGAAAAGTGTAATAAATAAGAGAGAGAGAGAGAGAGAGAGAGAGAGGAGAAAGCATGATTTGATGTAAAGGCTGTTTAGAGTGTGGTCTCAAAATGCGAGCATGATGTGTCAAAATCTCATTGCATCAATCTCTCCCTCTACTTCTTTTTGATGCTGATGTATTGAATGGACGGATGGATGGGATTGATGACTGTATTTTCCCTTTTCTCTTTTCTTCTTTTCTTCTTTTCTTATTTGGTAATAAATCTTTTCTCAATCTTCTTTTAAATCTCTTTAATCACATCATTCTCTTTGTTTTCTCCCCTTTCCAAATAAATACAAATTACCATATTCATTTACTTTACACCTTCATATCACTCCCATTGTTTCTAAACTGTGCATCCATCCATCAGAATTAGTTTTTAAGTTCCATAAGAGTTATCTCTTTAATCACATCAAATGTTTGATAAGAGTCTAAAAACTCCATTATTACAATTTCCATAGTTACATACTCGATTTTATTATATAAAAACATCATTCTATTATGTTATGGGAACCCAAATTGTTAAACACTTTAATTTACTATTTCATTTGTACAAATTCCAAAGCCCCTCTGAATTGTTAACCATTTACTTCTCTACTAATAATACAAGTACACAGCCCAAATGTGTATGGGGTAAGAAAGTAAAGAGAAGAAAAGTATAATCAACCTATACTTTTTCACATCACACTTTTACCCTTCTTTCGCATTTTTATTTACTTTTACAATGGTAAACAATTTAGAGACCTAAATATTGTTTAGGTGATATATATATATATATATATATATATATATATATATATATATATATATAGAGAGAGAGAGAGAGAGAGAGAGAGAGAGAGAGAGAGAGAGAGAGAGAGAGAGAGAGAGAGAGAGAGAGAGAGAGAGAGAGAGAGAGAGAGAGAGAGAGAGAGAGAGAGAGAGAGAGAGAGAGGTGAAAAAGAAAAAAGAGAAGAGTTTTGGGAGAGAAAGTGTAATAAGAAATAGGGTGTGGGGGTGAAAGGGAAAGGTTGGAATAAATGGAATATTTTGGATAATGATGGGTTTCTGTTAACCTCAGAGAGGTTCCTATTTTTGTTATGACAATTGAAAATGATGGCCAAATCCCATTTTCAATTCTTATTTCATATTATTATTATCATTATTATTGTTATATTCACTAACCCATTTATATTTTCATTTTATTCTGTACCCTAAATTCAAATTTGATTCTAGTGAGATCATGACAATATATATAGTCTAATAACATCCTACAATGTTTTAGGTTTGTGAATTCAAAAAAGAAAAACACGGTTTTAAGACTAAAAAAAATTGACACGAAGTTTAATGTTTTAGAATCTTATTTGACATTTTTTTAAACTCTATGAATCTATCAAACATAAAATGAAAATTCATGAACTAATAATATATACAATAACTCTTCTAATTTAATCTTATTAATTACAATTGTTTAACAGAAAAACATAAAAGGCATCCTTCTTATAGCTAATACACTTTGAGCAAAAACACACAACACAGCTAAATTATCTAATGGCCATTGGAAACTGAAGAGTTTGGACTATGATCCATATAAAAACAATCAACCATTCTTCCATCAAGAACAACTTCGTGTAGGAAGGTATATAAATAGAAATAATATTATAAACTATTTATATATAAGAGTATGAAATGAGAAGAAAAAAGAGAGAAGAGAAAAAAACACATGACATTTTGGGAATGAGGAGAGAGAAGAAAGGAAAGCTATAGAGTGGTCAGGAAATACAATGATGATAATGTCGAAAGCTATTTTGTAATGTTATTGTTA
Organism: Cucumis sativus; assembly: GCF_000004075.3. Lineage (NCBI taxonomy): Eukaryota > Viridiplantae > Streptophyta > Magnoliopsida > Cucurbitales > Cucurbitaceae > Cucumis > Cucumis sativus. The sequence continues at coordinate 23,666,320 of NC_026658.2, forward strand.
TATATAATTAAATTGTGATATTTTGTAGAAATTAAAACACAAAGAAAGAGAGAAAGAGAGAGGGAAATTATGAAATTGCAAAGGAATCCATAAAAGGGAGAGGCTAATATTGTACATACCCTTCCTTCACTTCCCATCTATCCTTCTTTAAATCAAAAGAAGAAGCAAACAAACAAAAACAGAGAATATGAGAAAATAATATAAATAATTATAATTATAATTATAAATGAAAGAAAAATAAAGTTTATATAAATAAATTATTAAATGCTTTCACTGTACTGACAGGAAGAGATTTGGAAACAGCTTTATTGATACAATACTGAAAATGAACCTCATCTTTTATCTCTCCTTTTTTTCTTCTTCTTTTAAACAAAAGTATATATTCCAACAAATTATTATTTGAGGGAGAAATAATATTTTAAATCACAATTTTAAGGAATTTATCAAACCATTATTCAAACTTATTTCATATTGTTTCCTTAACAATAAATACACACTTCAATAAACCAAAACAACCTATTGTCATTACAATTACAGCATCATGCTCCATCATAACCCTAAACTACCATGCATAGGTCAATAGGTTAATACTCCAAATTTGCTCTTCCTATTAAATCAAATAGCCCGCATGACTAATTTAGGAGGCACCCAATAATAAAATTAAACACACCAGTAATTTACTTCATCTTCCATTGAAACAATTTCAAAGAACTAAAAACAGTATAACAACAACATCACATTAACATACCAAACCCTTGTAATTTTCAGTTTTAAAATTATTTCAAAGCCTGTTTTTGTGTGTGTGTGTTTTTTTAAATCTTTCTAACAATAATTTTCGTATTTGAAAACAATCGTCCGTTGTTTCATTTCAAGGTTTCTAGTTCCAAACAAAACCCATTTATGGAATTTCAAATCAAAATATTTTAGAAAAAAGAAAAAGGGTTGTATATATATATATATATATATTGAGTGTAATGAAGTTCTGTTTCATTTGATTTTGTTCACTGACATAGGAATACCTGCACACTTTTTTCTCTTCACGCACGCACGCATTCTGAAATTTTACACAAACCCCCACTCCTCTCTCCTTTCTCTCTCTAACTCATTTTACATACACACAAACACTTCCCTTTTCTTTCTTCAAATAAATTCATCTTTCCCATCCGGGTTTTCATTTCATTTCTCTCTACTCCCCCTTTCTCTCCATAATGGATGTTTCCTCCTTTTCTCACTATGACTCCGCCGCCTCCGACAACTCCAACCACCACCTTCCCCCTGGCTTCCGCTTCCATCCCACCGATGAGGAACTCATCACTTACTACCTTCTCAAGAAGGTTCTTGATACTAATTTCACTGGTCGCGCCATTGCTGAAGTTGACCTCAACAAGTGCGAGCCTTGGGAGCTTCCTGGTATATTTACTCCCTTTTAATCACTTTTCTCATCTTTTTTTATATTATTATTATTTGAATTTTTAATGACTTCCCAATCACTGATTTCCATACTTTTCAAATTGATATTATTTGAACGTTTTAATCTATTTCCAAATAATACCAACAATATTTATATCTATGTGTGTTTTTTCTCCACTTAGAAGAAGTCCCAACTTCTGTTGATTAACTATGTTGATATCTCAGTTTTTTACATTAACAAACTTAATTAGCAAAAAAACTGAAGTCTTTAAAGTTTTTGGATTGCATATATACAAACTCATTTGTTTCAGAAGAGCATAGCTTAGTCGCCACAATGAAATTTAACAGAAAATAAATCTAATTCATGTGATTTTATTCTCTTTTAAGTTTAATTACTAACATTTTTTGATCCAGAGTAACTTAATGTTCTTATACAGTTAGGAAGAAGATTAGAAATGTTGATTATTAAAGCTTTTGAATCTAATCGTGATGATTAACACAATGACACAGAGAAAGCAAAGATGGGTGAAAAGGAGTGGTATTTCTTCAGCTTAAGAGATCGAAAGTATCCGACGGGTCTGCGAACGAATCGAGCGACGGAGGCTGGGTACTGGAAGGCGACGGGGAAAGATAGGGAAATATACAGTGTGAAAACATGTTCATTGGTAGGGATGAAGAAGACGTTAGTGTTTTATAGAGGAAGAGCACCAAAAGGGGAAAAAAGCAATTGGGTTATGCATGAATATCGACTTGAAGGCAAATTTGCTTATCATTACCTCTCTGGATCTTCAAAGGTACTTTATTTTTCTTTATTCCAAACCCTAATCAACCAAACATCTCATGCATACTTCCATTCAATTTTTTTGTTGGTGAAAATTAGGGTTTGGTATAGTGATCAGAGGATAAAGGATGTTGGTATGATTTTTTACCATTAGTTTAAGATTGTGATATGTATAATTTTGATTTTGATGATTGGTTATTGGAAGATAGTTTTTTTAATAACTTTTTTTATAAAGTATATCTAATGATCAGTTATTAAAGTGATTATTGGTTGTGTGTTTAGTTTTTTTCTTTCTTAAGAGACTTCTAAAATAATTGAAATGGATTGAAGGTTTGATTTTTACCCTTCAAATTTTCGAAATGAACATGTGTTTTCTTATTATTAAAATTTATTTTTTATTGGTCATTTGTATCATAATTATGTCGAATGTCTTGTCACAGCTACTTAGAGATTGATAATAAACAAACAAATAATGTGAGGGGACACTATCCCTTTATAGATTAGAATATATATATTGAGATAAGAATGGAGTAAATATATCTTAAACTTAGATTATAAATAATCTAATCTCTAACATCTCTTTTTTTATGTTAAATCAAATTCATAATATGTTAGTGTGAGTTTAGCTCATTAGTTCTTAAAAAGTTGGGATTTTTGGAAATGATATTTATGTATGGATGCAATTACCAGGATGAGTGGGTAATTTCGAGGGTGTTTCAAAAGAGTGGCTCCGGTTGCGGCGGAGCCACCTCCAGCAACGGCGGAAGTTCAAAGAAAGCGCGGTTCATTCCCGGTTCAATAAACGTATACCCGGAACCAAGTTCGCCGTCGTCGGTGTCTCTCCCGCCGCTTCTCGACTCATCACTCTACTCAGCTCCGGCGACCGGCACGGCGGCGTCTGGTAACATAACCGACCGTGACAGCTGCTCGTACAATAGCCCAACGGCAAGAGAGCACGTGTCCTGTTTCTCCACCACCACCGCTGGCGGTAGCTTCAACATGCCAAATTACGATTTTGCCACTCCGTCGCCACTCCTCGCAGCCGATCCCTCTCCCCGGTTCCACCGTAACATCGGTCTGTCGGCGTTCCCAAGTCTCCGGAGCCTGCAGGAGAATCTCCAACTCCCATTCTTCTACTCGCCGGTAAACCTGTGTTCTCCACCAGTTCCGGTGCTCAACAACGGGAACGATGTGGCTGGGTGTAGCTCCGGCGGAAATTGGGGTGTCTCCGATGAACCGAAAGTCATGAACTCCACTGAACTTGACTGCATGTGGTCCTACTGATCATCTGAATTTGGTAGCTGTTAATTTGTTGACTTTTTTAGTTTCTGAAAACCTCTTTGAAATTATGAACCTTCCTATCCTTATTTGCTTTCTTTCAAGTTTTTATTTTATGAATTTTAAATTGTTTCTCTTATTATTACTATCTTTTTCTTCACTTTATTTAATTCTTAAATAATTTTTCAAAGTTTTTCTTCCAAAAATATAAAAAAAAGTTTAAAAAGTGTTTGAGTAAATTTATTTGAATTTAGTAGTCGATAAATTACCTCACAAAAAACACATTCTATTGAATTGAGAACTAAGCTCTTTAGGTTTCTCAAAAGTTGGATTTGACTTTTGAAAATACTAACATTACATAAAAATGTGTTTGTTATCAGAATGCTTAACATTATTATAAAGGGTTTTGTGATCACTTTTGGATAATTTCTCTCACGAAATCTCAAACTTCTAATAATGGTATAGCCATTTTTCTTTTAATTTGAAATTTAAATTATCCCTTATATATTTGGGTTATTCTATATGAGAGAGAATAAGGGAGAACATAAATATATTTTCATAAAGTGAATAAATAGGATGTGCAGCCATTTTCCATGAAAATATGAGTCCAAACATTTCAATAGTCTACCAACTTGCTTACTAACTTATCCATGGAAATTTAGATTGCAATATATTGTGATGGGACAGAAGTATCATATTCTAAACTTTAGTCAAAGACAATCTAATCAAACTCTATTCTTCTCTTCTTAATGGTTTGCATTCAATGATTAAGTTTGCTCTCTCAATTGTCTATATGTATTAAAGGTCGGTTTAATTAAATAGCTCAAAAGTAATTTCAAACAAACTATAATGGTCAATATTTTGTGTTCGTTGATGAATATTAATGAAATAGTTTATTATAGGTTAAAATTAACTAAAGCTAGCCAAAATCGACCATTATTAAGAAAAAGTAATCATTTATATTAGCGCAAGAGAATGCTATATTAGATAGCCACTAATTTATTAGCGATAGAAACTTAATACAACTTTAAAATGTAAAACTATAATATAACTCAGTTTATTAGTAATAGAAATTTGATATAATGTTTGAAAATAAGTCTATAATAATATATTTTAGCAAAATAAATACGTTACATTTTAGTATTCAACAATAATATACAACTTAAAAAAACGCTATTAAAAATCTTTACTTTGGATAGTATAACATTTCAAGACCTTTGATTTAAAATGTTTAATATGGTTTTCTTTTTCATTTCCATTAGTTACCGTATATGTTATTCACAACATTGTATAGTAATAGGAAAAAGTTTCATGAATAAAGATTGGAAGAAGAATGGCAAAAGTTGGGGAATAATGATGCTGATCAATATAGATGATGAGGGCAAAATGGGTTTGTTTGTATTTGTTAAAGAAGTAGCGAAAAATCCAATTTTTATTGTGAGGATCAAAATTTGAAAGTGACTGTTCATGGTGATATGTGTATATGTGGGGGGTAGTCTTTTTTATTTTAATGAAAATAATTAGAAAACTTGATTTAGGGTTTGTAAATAAGAGAAATATATATTCTGTATTTGTAGAAAAAAATGGTTGTTTCTATTTTTCTTTTATCTTGTCTTTTTGTTCATCATTTATTAAAATCTTCAATTGTTCTCTATCTTCAGAAGTTACCTTCCTGCTCCTTCTGTCAAACTTTTCAGTTTTCACTTTCTTTTTTCCTTTTCAAATTTTCCTCTTTTTCCTTTTCTCTTTTTCTTTTTCAGTAATAAATATGCAATCTTTGTATGTTTCTGTTGGATATTACTTTTTGTTTCCATCATTTATGGATATTAAGAACATTAATTACAGTTCTTATCAGTGTAAGTATGTATGATGGTAATCAACTTCAAAGCACAGATTTTTGTTTGTGCATAATGCTATTTTGCTTAGGTAATGGAAGGAATGAGATTACAAAATTAGCTATATCTCATTGTCTACTACTCTACTTCTATGACAACTGAAGGAGTACATACCAAAAACATAACGAGAACAAGATTCATTTATAGTAATATTGGTCGTTGAGTGATCTAATCACTATCAAAGTTAGTCATCGATAGTCGTTAGAATTAGTCACTTGTAATCATCATAAAGAACAGTTCAGGAAGTTAATCGTCGGTGAAGGTGAAAGGAGATAGAAAAAAGCTTAATTGTGCATAGTAGAAGCAAAGATGTTGTATCTAAATTAGACTATAAAGTAGAGGGGCATGATATTTCCTAAATATTATTGCAAATATATGCTTGTACTTTGTGTTTTGAATTGTAAAAAGTACAATAATAGAGACACCATTTAATTGGGCAGTTGAATTAGGTAAGAAAAAGAATACATAACAATAATAATATTGTGAGAAGTTCACTCACATGGATATTGGTTTTAGGTTCACCTGTTGATGTGTTGAATAGGCTTTTTAGACCTTCATAAAAAAGCCTACTATACTTAAACTTGGAGTACCTCTATTCCCCACTTCTCTTTATACATCTTTTTCTATCTTTTTTAAGATATCCATATCTTACTTTCTTTTTCATTAAAATATATATAAAATATATGTTAGAAAATGACCGATGGACTTAAAGCTTATAACCAAATTCAAAGATCCACTTAACATAGACATTAATGTTGTTACATTTAGAAGAGTCAAAAGGATACAAATATCCAAAAAGATTAAATAAGAGATTAAAGTGTGTTGATGGTGATAGCATAACTCTGTCATGTAATTACATGAGTGTGCTATCCCCATTTGTTTGATTACTTTACCTTCAATTTCTCTTCTTTCTCTTTATCTCTTTGATCCTTCTCATCAAATTGTCGCCCCGATCAGCCGTAATTGGTTTCAAAATAGTGTTCGTCATTCCATAACAATTTCTTTTTAACATCTTGATTACAACAATATCAATGTTAATGAATATTTCAGAGAAAACTATCCAGAATAAAAAGTGAAAAACTATAGTATTTATGTTATATTTACACCAGTCACATTTTAATTTGATTTTTATTTTTTTGAATTATTCTATATGTTAATGTCGAAAATGTGAAATTACATGGAGATTTTGAAAATTTATTGCGGTGATCTATACCCTAAATGGTACTATATAATATAGTGAGGTTGTACCATCCAAATGGAAATGGTTACATGTCCATTTGGGTAAGAACACCATTGTCCTTTCCATTTCAATCACAAATAATAATTTCCCTTCTTTACCTTTTTTTTTCTCCTTTTCACAATAAATGACTTTGAAAAAAAAATTCCTACCCAAATTCAACTTACTCTTAGTTTTATAACTCTTCACTGTTTGATTTTATATTTTCATCCTTGGTTTTGGTTTGACTTTAGTATATATATATATATTTTTTCACTCTTTTTTTAGATGACATAAAAGTAGAAGAATCGAATACTTAACTTTAAGTTAATGATACATGTTTTATTTTAGCTGAGTTATGCTCTTGAAGTTGAAGATAGTTTGTAAAAATTGAAGTTGAAGATAGTTGATTTGATCTGCAATTACCGGTTTAAATTTGTAAAATTCCATTTAATAACTATTTCACTTTGGTTGCACTAACCCAACTTTCACCCAAATTTTTTTTAATGTTTTTTTGTTATTTAATTTTTACTTGTGTTTTAAAAAGTGAAGCTAAAGTTGAAAACTATATATAAAAAAAAAAAAAAAAACAATTTTCAAAACCCTATTAATACTTTTAAATTTTGTTGGAGAGAATCATAATACAAAAAATGGAAAGAAAAAAAAAAGATAAACATAAACTTTTTTATAATAAAACAAACTAAAAATGAAAAGGTTACCAAATTGGAATTTCATTTCAGTCTAAATTGAGTCCATAAAGTTTTAACTAATCTTAGATTTAGTGATTTAAAGTAAAATTTTATCATTTAAATTATTATGCAATGAAAGACGCGAAGCAAATATAATTTTCAAACGTTGCTCCGATGCGAGAGTCGTATCAAATCTATCACAAAACTCAGCTTACATTCAACTCAAACCCAGGTTAACTATTAATTTACAAAAATCAGAAAATAACTCAACGGTTAATACATACTCTGAACCGATAGGTTACAAATTAACAAACATTTACTATTAATTCAAAATTAACATTAATTAATTAAGTACTCAATGTAACTTATAGTAAATCTGATATGAGAAAGAACTTTCCATGGGCTATGACGTACAACAATTGCTCGAGAATTTAGTCCAAGCAAAGGAAAATGGAGAATAAGAGAATAGGCAAACTATAGAACTTGTCAAAAACTAATGAATACTTCAAGTTTGTGGAAACCTGATTCATTTCTTTTGCTTTTTTGATTTACCTTCACTAGATCTCTCAGCAGACCCTGAGGAGGTTACTGCACTATTACCGTGTCCTGAATCTCGAGTTGAGTGATCAATTGATCTACTAGGTTCATGCAAGCGTTTTCTTTTTGATGAATCTTTTCTTTTATGATCTCTGGACTCGGTAGATTCCAGTTCCTGTTTAACACTTGAAGTCTTTGATGGTTCTGTGAATTCAGATACTGAACTTCTAGGTTTGCTACTTCTTGAAGAGGTTGTTCTTCTACTGCTCGAGTGTGGGCCTCTGGATGTCGTAGTTTGACGGGAATTGGTCAATGAAATTCCAGAAGATTTTTGGTACAGTGATTTCAAAGGGATGGTGGCCTTTTCGAGTTCTTCAGGTTCTGGGTAATGCACAAGAGAAATCCGCCGGGAAATCTTTCCAACTTCAAGGGCATAAAAAATAGAACAGTTTTATCAGGGTAAGATGACTTGAAATTAAAATGAATGGTGAATCTACTGCACAGTAAGGACCATGCCACTAGAATATGATGTGTGAACATACATCGAGAAGACATTTGACTTAGAATTGAGATGGGTGGAGTATCAATATTGTTCGTTTCTATTCTAATTGGTTAATTGTAGTATTAGCACACAACAGCTCACTAATAAAATGTTATGACCACAGAGAACTAAAAAAGTAAAATGTTGCTCACAAGGCAGAACTAAAAAATAAAATTTTAAAGCTTGTAATTGAAGAATCGGCAAGTGACAGTGATTATGGAAGGAGTAGATTAAAAGTTATAGAACACACTAATAGACTAATGTCGGCATGTGAGAACAGACAGAATCAGAATCACTGGGAATGGAGAAGCTAGACTGGAGGTCTAGGCATAACGTCAATAGTATTGAAAGTGAAACTAAACCAGTACACACCATCTACCTATCTACAATATAGGAACTTTGAAAATGAAGCTAGAATGGAGAGCAGAACTGGTACAGGTTTAAGTATCAGCCAGGTATGACAAAAAGAAGAGAGAGAGAGAGAGAGAGTAACTCCAACGAAGAGACTAATGATACTAACATGTGAAGTAAAACGGATTCAAAATGGAGGTTTTTTGGGATTAAAAAAAATTAAAATACATAAATATTTACACTAACAGAAAGAGGGAGTTCTCACCTAATCTGGTGTCCGATGAAGATGGTAGAAAAACAGAAGCCTCAGGTTCTTGAGCCACACAGCTGATCACATCATATGATTTTCCTTTTGATGAAAACAAAAATAGATTGATATTATTGTACGGAGAAAATGAACAGAATAGCTGTAGTGCACATTCAAACAAAAATACTTCGAGCATATTCATGCACCAACTGTTATTTGAAAAAATTGATAATAGAATAATTCAAAGAGTCGAGAAAAATGGCACAAATCCAGTGAGATTACATGAAGCTATTCATTTGTGCAATGAGAAAAAAAAAAGAGTTCTTCAATTATGATTGACTATTTCTCATCAATGATATTATGATTGACTGTTTCTCATTTTAAAAAGAAAAACAGAGTCAAGAAAAATGGACGTCAAGAAGATTGTCCCCTCATAGTCATTGACAATCTTTTCTCTGATTTTGATGGACGAGTCATTTTGTTCACTTTCTAATGAGATTGAGGCTTTTGAGAAGGCATCCTAGGAAAACATCACCTCCAAAAGTCTGGATTTATCAGTATCAATGTTGAACTGGACATCGTTGATGAATTAGCTTTCAAATACGGATGCAAAAGAGGTTATTGGCCCCATTCTTACTTTGGTCACCCGTTACATGGTTGGCCAAAAGCCACAGCTTTTTGGACACTGGGTGATCACTGAAAATTTTGAGAAAAGATTATGCATGGGGATTCACCTTTAAAGGGGGGAAGGCTCACTCTCGTACAAGCTACACTTTCAAATCTTCCAAACGTACCCCTACAATTTTTCCTTGGCTATTAAGATTAGAAAAGAGATTAAAAAAAAATATCTAGGAATTTCCTTTGGAAAGGTGCGCTAAATGGCAAAGAGCAATATTTTGTTAATTGGTTTCTTTAAACGGAAACAAAAAAATTTCATTGATATAGTGAAGAAAAGTTTAATGCTCAAAATATGAGACATAATGATCACAGAGTAGTACATGTGAAGAGTAGGGTCAGTGGATCCACCCAACCATCTCAAAATGTAATACATCAAAGGGTTCTATGGCAAGACATTATTAAAATGTAAGCGCAAATTAAGCTGGAGAAACAAAAGCATTCCAATTGAGATGTGTGTCTTGGACTGAATAATGAGTAAAGAGTTTGGATTGTGAACATGCGGTCCATAATGAAGAAGAAAAGCACTCTCAAATTGAGCACAATCAAGCCTTCTTTAATCATAAGAGTGGATCTAGAGGAAGAGGTAGAAATTTTAGCACTCGTGGAAGAGGAGGAAACCAAGGAAGAGTTGAAAGCTACTCATCATCAAAAGCACAAAGTTTATTGCAACCACATTAAATTCAAAAAATCAAACTTCATTACAACAATGTTCAGATTCATAGCAGAAGCAATCATCAGACAACCCTATTGGGCAGAACAATATTGTAAAAAAGGGGAATCAAGTTCCATCGAGTCTGCTTACCCAACTATCATATTAGATTGACAACTAACACCTCAAGTTTGGTAATTACCACGACTCACCCTTGATATCCTGAAAGTACAACTTAAGTCGATTGGCCCAATTGATTAAAGAATGCTTGATTGTGCTCATAAGCTGGCCCGAACACTCATGGATATCAGTTAAAAAATCAATTTGCCCCAATTAAGACATTGATTCTCCTTCGGCGAGGTTCTCACTCCATGATTGAAAGCACCAAAGATTGGGCCTTGACAGAATATTCTTCAATCACAATTTCCCTTGAAACTGCTGCCAATTTTTTACATATTCAGTTTTATATATTTATGCATTTTCCTGTTGTAATTATCTGCACTTAATAACCTTCCAAATTTAATCAATTAGCAGTTAGCTTCTCAATTTTTCCATTTGTTTTGCATCTTTGTGTAAGGGTTTATATACCTCATATTGAGATGCAGTAGAGTTCAATAGAAAGAACAGTGTATATTTTCACACAGTGAAAACCTCTTACATTAAAACAGGCAAAGAGCTTCCACCAACATTATCTTGTTAATTGTCTAAACCTCTTCATCCTGATAATCAAAGAGGCCTCGGGCATACCCTATGAGAGAAAAAAACCAAGCCCTTTGTGCTAAATGGATTTGAGATATAACTTATAAGCACAGAAAGGATGCTTAACGAAGGGAGCTTATTAAAAATAAAATCCGGTTCAGCATATCACCTTAAATTGAGTAACCAGGCAACCCTTGTTCTCAAGAGACACTTTTGAGACCTCAATCCTGGGTGAAGACTAATGTCAATAACAACTTTTGAGACCTCAATATGGTTTTAGTCTCGATGGCAATAGATGCTTCGAAATGACCTCTCAATCCTGAAGGACACTTTCTAGAAATTCTCTTTTAGCTGATACGGGTGATAGAAACAATATTTTGGAGACATATTTGGCTACAGGAATATGGAAAGAGAAATACCCTAGAAATGGGAATTGGCTCACAAGGCCATTACCACCAACGGTGCTCTTAAAAAAAGAATGTTTAATACGGCCATATCTCTGTGTGGTTCTATTTGCAGAACTGATGATGAATAAAAAAAACCACCTCTTCCTCCATTCTTTTACTCGGAAATTCTGGAGAACTTCACGATGCTTTTGTTTTTGGCTTTTCCTAGAGACGTTACTACATAACTCAACTCCATTCTCTTGAGTCACCCATTCAATAATACAAAAGCTCTTTTGTGGTTGCATATATCTTGTGCTCTCTTTTGGGTGCTGTGAGAGCAAAAAAATCAAAACGTCTTAAAGGATCGTCCTGATGATACTTCCCTTGATCTTATTATTTAATATGTTATTTCTTGGTGTAAATAAAAGCTCTAACCTTTTTGCTTCGTATACGCTTCCCTTCTAAACCATTAAGATAGCTTATTGTAGCTCCATGTTATATCATTTTTTAATTTAAAAAATCAATGAAATTGTTTCTTTAGAAAGAAAAAGAAGTAAATAGATAACAAAATGATAGTTACCTGATGAACCCTGAAAGCTGCCCATATGTCCATCTGGGTGAAGTTGAAGAGAAAATTCTTGCCCATCAAAATCTGGGGCCTACGATACCCATTGAAGAAAAGAATAAATCCCTCTCAAATTAAACAGTGTTTGAAATGACTGTAACAAACTTAATGTTGAAAAAATTAAAAAATAGCACATTTATGGATCGTTCTTCATTTTAATTTCTTCCAAACTGCAGGTAGATGTAACATTTTTCAAGATAAGTTTATAATATCTTACTTGGTTAGCAGGCCATTGAATAAGCCACAACTCTTCAGAGTCAGTCAAAGAAATATCAGTAAGAAATTCCCTTTTGTCTTCCTCAAATTCTGCTGGAGGTTTGTAGCCTTCTACATTTTTAAGAGCATCTACCTCGCTACTCATACTCAAAGCTAATTAAGTCCCTGTAACACGACAAACAACAAAGCAACACTCTGATATCATATAACAGAAAGAAAAAAAGAACTCCCAGGCATTTCGTCAAACAACTCACGTACGAAGTATTTCAATATGAGAATAGCAGCAGAAACAAAGGAATAGAAGGAGGCTCCAGCGGGAGGAGAGGATGAAACACAGCAGTGGAAGCACTGAACCAGAGAGATGGAGCGGCGGTTCGGCGGCGACACTCGGCAGCTGGAGAAGGGAAGTGCTGGCGGGAAGAATAAAGGGCTTAGGGCTTACTCCTCCTTTTCTTCTTTCTTTTCTAAGGTTAAAATAACTACGCTGTTAAAGAACACTTAGAACAATCTGTCATATTACCAACTCAATTCATCCATGTTTTAAAATATCATAATACAAAATAATAATCATATATATATATATACATGATGTAGTATATGCTAAATTCTAACTAACTTCCTCTAAACAATAGATACTAAAATTACCATTTAATTAAATTTTAAATATAAATTATATTTACAACTGAATTGAATTATATTTACAACTAAATTACTAATAACATTATTAATTAAATCGTAGTGAATAAGTAAAACTGACCTTGTGGTTTATAAATGTATAATATAAAACGTATTTAAATATTTTTCAAAATTAAAATTCAATTATTGAACATGGCACCAAAAGTATGTAAGAAAACATAAAAGATAAATTGTAAAAGAAAAAAAAAAGGTAAATTTGACCCAAATATTTATAACATATATTAAAAAAATTTAGTTCTATCAATATCTAAGAATTGATATATTAATAATATTTCTATTAATAATATTGGTAGAAATGGATAAAAGTATATCGATTTCTATAAAGTTCAAAAAAATTTATTATAGTTTGTAAATATTTTAATTTGTTTTGCTATTTTCTTAAAAAGTCAAACATAAAATATAAACAATATTTCAATTGAATAAACCATAAATTTTGAATTTGATTTTAATTCAGTTTTCAATTATAAAATATAAACAATATTTCAATTGAATAAACCATAAATTTTGAATTTGATTTTAATTTAGTTTTCAATTTTACGAGTGAGATTTTAATTTTGTTTCAGTTTATTCTATATTTTAGTATTTATATTTTTAAATTAAATTTTTTGTAAATTATTTATTTTTCATGTTAATAAATTTAAAATAATCTAATTCATAATTAATCAAATTTCATTTTTTCCATCCCTTTGAAATTCAATTTAGATGCCACATAAAAATTCTTCAAAAAATGTAAAGATCATAAAAGTTGCTATTAATTGAAAAAGCTTCACCCGTTCATCTTCCTTTCTTTTCTCCCTTAATTCCATTGGATTTTGATTCAATTCTCAAAAAAACATAAGAGAACCATGGTTCAATCAGCTCTAACAAGAAATCATGAAATTCGACGAAATTTTTTTGGGTCAAAACCTCTCAAACTTTCTCAAATTGAACAAGGTAGTGACGATATTCGACAAAAATCACCCACTTCTTCTTCAATTCATCAAATGATTCGCCACAACATTTGACATAAACAAATGGGAACACAGTTGGACTTATTCTTCAATTCTTCTCTGATTGTATTTGTCTCTTATAGGTTGCACCCTCTCTTAATCTTTTTATTAAATTTTCTTTTATCTACTAAAACATAAAAGAATAATATTCAAATAACTACAAAAATGCCACTGAGACATAATTAAATTATAAATTTAATATTCAAACTGTTATTAAAAATATATATCAAATTTAAATTGTTATTAAAAAAGTATATTAAATTTATTTAATAAATGATTTAAAATATAACAAATTTGAAATCTTATATATATATTTGTTATTATAACACGAGAGCTTGTTGCAATATTTTCTACCAACAAGATAGCAAGTTTAGTACTAAATTTAAATGTTTTCAATTAAGATCTTAAATTAACCATTCAAGTCTTAATTTCAATTTATTATTATGTTAAATGAACAATTTTATGGAAGTATCGTTAAATGCATCATTATAGAGGAAAAAAATATAAAGTTGTTATTATATCAAATGACATTGATATAACACATGGAATAATTGTTGCATGCATGATTATAGGAACGACACTATGTTAATATGAAGTTATTATATCATATGCATAATTTTAGGGAATGATACAATCTAAATTCAAATTTTGGAGAAATTCCAACTAAACTTTTAAAATAAAATGATAAAATAAATATTTATTATTATGTATAATCCAAAAACAATAAAGGATAAATATGAAAATTTATGTATTTGTATGATATAATAAAATGTTACAAAGAATTAACCAAACCTTAAAGAAACGTACGATGAATAGATTATATTATCAATCATTATATGAAAAATTATGTATTTGTGTAATATAATAAAATGTTACCAATAATTAATCAAGGCACGAAACATATGAAGAAATTATATTATCAATCATTTTATGGATAGAAACAAAAGTGTGAATTAAATATCTATTATTATATGATATTAAAAAAATAAATCATAAATCATTTGATTTTAAGTCTACAAATCTGTTATAAATTGAAGACATAAATACAGTAGATGTTGGTTAAATGAGATCAATCATGAAAACGACTATTTATTTAGTATTTTTATAAAAACTGATGATATACAAATACACACTATTCGTAATTCTATGTTATATTCCACTATTTTACTATGCACAAATACACTGTATCTTATAAAAGTAAGTTTCAATTTATGAGTGAGTAAAATCAGTTAAAAAATTGTCAAAACACTTTTAGAATTTGCTATTTCCAAATTGTTATCTATTATTTTGTTATTTATTTATAAGTTTTTTTATATTCAACATAATTCAAATCTGGAGGTAAACTAGACCAAATAAATAACTGGCCCAAGCTCAAGCTCAAACCCACTAAACAAAATGGGCCCAAACCGACTTAAAATTCTCTACAAATAAATACATTTTCATTTATTTTTGAACACTTTGATTGAAAAAATAATTGAAGCTACAAAAACTCAACCAAATACCAGAGTTGATAGATAAATCAAATGAATATGCAAAATTCAATTCCATAAATTACATTTTCAGAGTGAGAACAATATTTATATATATTTTTTATTTTAAAAATGATTACATTTTTTTATTTTTTTCACAAAAATAATAATTGGAAATCGCCTATTTACTTAGTACACCCATTCTGCTATAATGGTAAATTTTAAAATGCTGATATATACTTAATTAATATTTATAAAATTGAGGCCAATTATAATTATCCGTCAATTAAAAAAAATTAAAAAGTTTATTATCTTCCATAAGCGTTTTCTTGAGGCGGTGGTATTCGTCTTCCATCGGATGTGACCAAACAAGAAGAATCGAAATCGACTGAAAAAATTATTCTCACAGCACCACTCTCCCATTCTTTTCC
The DNA here is from genome assembly GCF_000004075.3 of Cucumis sativus. Taxonomy (NCBI): domain Eukaryota; kingdom Viridiplantae; phylum Streptophyta; class Magnoliopsida; order Cucurbitales; family Cucurbitaceae; genus Cucumis; species Cucumis sativus. Next base: position 23,682,103 of record NC_026658.2, read on the forward strand.
CATTTTCGCACTCATACAAAGCCTCCGTGAAGCGAAGAAATGGAGGAATTTTCTGTTAATGATCCGACTCGGCTACTCCAAGCAGCTGCAAACTTCGCTAATTATCCCGGTTAACAATCTGTTACTCAATTTCATCTTCGTATTCTTCATATTCTATTGAAAGTGCACTAGAATCTGACTCTTTTTAAGTATTTTCCCTTTGCGAAGGTGTTCGGACTGATGCGTCGGTTAAGGAATTTCTCGACCGCTTCCCCCTTCCCGCCATCATCAAGTATTGTTTATAATTTGAAAATCGAACAATCTCTTATTTGATCAATTTTTGTGTTTGAGCTGCTCGGTGTATTATTTCCCTTTTGGTTATTCTTTCTGACTTTGCTTGTTCACTTCTGCAAGTGCTTTACAAACAAAAGCAGAATTTCCTGGTCTAGAGGATACTTTGGTTGCATGTCTTGACAGGATATTCAAAACCAAGTATGGAGCTTCTCTTATACCGCATTACATGGTATAGACACTTCCCTTGTACTTTTGGGTCATGTTTAGGATGTGCTTAGTTTTCTGATACTATAGAGGGTGCCCTGATGGTGGAGGCTTTTTCAGGACTTGATTCTTCTCACGTTTATCAGATATTTACGGCTCAGTTGAATTGAGTTTAAAGTCAGTGAAACCCATGCAATTGTGTTTAATTGCAATAGCATTTTCTTTCTCTTTTTCTTCTTCTTCTCTCCTTGCTCTCTTGACTACATGAGACCAGTCCATCCAATCAACATTAGGATCCTTGGATGTGCTTTGCTTTATGGTCTGTCGTTAGGATACCCCTAACAAAATTATAAAATCACAATGTACCTAGAATATAAAAAGGAAACTACAATATAGTAATATTCTTTCTCCCAAAGTCCCAACACCACACCCTCTATATACAACAAAGGGACCCTTGGCGAATTACCATTATGCCAGAACTAAAAAACGTGACATACTAATCTTACTAAAAAACGTGACATACTAATCTTACTCATGTATGGTGTACCCCACATATACCCCCAACTAAAGTACTCTCACATCAGTCAGTTGTATTAATTATTTCCATTCCCCTTCCCCCTGCAGCCTTTTGTACAGGTTGGACTACAGGCAGATTCTCAAACAGTTAGAACCTTAGCTTGTAAAACGGTTGGTTTTCTTTGCCATTATTTGGTTCAACATCAACAAGTTATACCCTTTTCTCGTTAACTAGTTTTCCCTTTCTTTTTGAACTCTGTTTGTTATCACTGTGCAAGCTATAACTTTTGTATTCTTAAACTAAAAACTAAATACTTTTTCAGGTTACTCGCCTCTTGCAGGAGTCTGATGAAACTGCTCTTTCGCCTATACAACTAATTATTGACTATGGCATCTATCCACTTTTGCTAGACTGCCTTCTGAATGGGTAAGAGTACATACTGATGATTGTGGATTGAATTATGAATGATATTGAGTTTTTGGTTGTATTGGAACATCAAGCTTTTCTGCTTAAACCTTTACTCCAAGTGTATTAAGACTATAAATAACGATTCTTTCTTGAGTCATTAGAAAAGTTTGTTGTATTATGGATGCAATATACACTTCTCTTGTACATTTGGAACATTTTGTTATTATTGTAAAACTATTACATAATTGAGTTCTATGATTGACAAACCTAGGGATGTAGGATTTGATCTTGACCCCTCACCATTCGCGGTTAAGCAGCACTTACCTGATAAAACTCATAAGCAACACACGATCTAATTAAAGTCCTGAAAATTGAAGCAAATGAAGTTGTTCTTTTAACGTTCTACCTTCAGTTTGTTAATTCCCCAACAGGGAAGTTAACATTTATTTTTTTCCAAGCTTTCTTAGATCCCAAGTTTATGGATTTCGTCTGTTTTTAGCTTGCTATGGAATTATGTGTGAGGTTCTCATTCTTTTTCTCTTTTGCAGTAACGAACAAGTTGCTAACTCATCGATGGATTCAATTAAGACATTGGCTGCATTTCCACAGGGGATGGTAAATATATAATACTAGTTGCTATTATTTATCTGCTCTATACGGTTAACTCGTCCTTTATGTTATTGTTAGAATGTTGATATAATATTAAATTTACCTTCACTTCCAACTCAAGCTTTTGGGTTAATAATGTCATTTGCTTTCCCTTTAACATTAATTTCTGCTTGTTGGGTTTTTTTCAAATTTCAAGCACACAAGTGAGGCGCAAGTGCTAGAGTATTGATCCATCATTTTTAGCTTTTGAGTCAATCAATGATTTAAGAGTTACAATACGTCTTTTTTTGCAAAACTAACTGCAATTTGTTGACCTGTAGGAAATCATCATCCCATCAAATAAAACAGAAGCAACACACCTAGGGACTGTAGCTTCAACATGTTCATCTCTGGTATTGTAGCGGGTACTATGACTTTGAGATATTTATAGCACTTAATACTTGCTGACTACTGTTCTTAAGAAAATTCCTCCAATGTCCAATCATGTTCTCTTTTGCTGGAGTTTATGTTTATTCATTGGTTCTTTTTAGCATAATTACTTAGAAGAAGAGTCCCCCATCTTGCAGTTTACTCGGTAGTAATTTGTGCTGATTGAGATTAAAATTTCTCAGGGAAGAGTTCGAGTCATGGCATTGGTAGTGAAGCTATTTTCAGTTTCTAGCTCTGTGGCATCGGCAGTATACAATGCAAATTTACTAAGCCTACTGGAAAGTGAAATCAATAATTCAAAGGACACACTTGTAACTTTAAGTGTCTTGGAACTCTTGTATGAGGTTTATTATCTCTTACTCCCTGTCTTTTTGTTCATGAGCATGTTGGCCTTGCCCCTTCTGTTTTTCATTTTGATATTCATTGCGTAATGAGAAACATAGTAGAAAAATGGTGTTATAATTATGTTATCCCTTTAGCTTTTCTCAAAGTCAGTAAACATGTACAGTATGAGTTTTTGCAATTTCAAGCACACGAGTCTTAACATTAGTTGGATTGTTGGAAATAGACACGATTTTAATAGAATGAGTGAAGATTTCAATAGTATGTGTCAAATGAAATGCCTGACTTCCTCTTTTAAATTAAGAATTAAGATGGTAACTGCTTAGTGGTTTGACCATGCAAGAAAAATCAAGATTTTTAATGTAACTTATATCATATATCATGTATTTATTTTATTTCCAATTGATGAAGCTAGTGGAGATTGAACACGGTACAAAGTTCTTGCCAAGGACCAGCTTTCTCCAACTACTAGGCTCTATAATCAGGTTTTTAATGAAAGCAATATGAACTTCAGTTATACTAGCAAAAGTCCCTACTCTGGATGTTGATAGTATTCATAACTTTTTGTTGTTTATTGCAGCAACTCATCAGCAGAGTCTATTCTACGATCAAGAGCCATGGTCATTTGTGGAAGACTTTTGTCCAAAGAGAACATCTTCTCGCTTGTAGATGAATCATGTAAGAAATAAGAGCTGACCTTCTGGACATTTTATTGACCTGCAACACTGTAATTTGATTTGAAGTTTTTTAAGAGTTCTAAGAAGGTGTGGATTACATGAACTAGCCAATTGTTAATGTTCACATAACAAGCCCCTTTTCATTGGGTTTCACTTTGGGATTCTCAGTATCAAATAGACCTGTGGTTATCCATTTATGCATCATTATTATATAATCTACTGTAGATCTGAAGATCACATTCCATTTGTAAACTGTGTAAGGAATTTGGAATCATGGACACTTTAGTTTTAGGTAGAGCTTCTATGAACACAACATTGATTCATCTGGACATGTCTGACCTGATAAAAACGTAAGTAATATTTTACAATGTGGGGAAAAATAAAATACAGCCCAACCTAAGAAGTTCTTGTAAAGAAGAGAAATTCTGTAACAATTTTTAATCCTTATTATGTTTCTTCAAGTTTTTCAATAATGCTAATTAATTTGATTGTGCATCTTTATAGTGGAGTATGTGTGTGTGTGCGTGTGTGTATAGATTATGTAAACTTTACTGTTAGACCACCCATCATACGCCAGTATAGTAGGAGAAAAAACAGGAAAGAGAAAAAGGACGAGGAGTTGGTTATGTAACCAACTGCAAGTGGGGACCACAAGGAAATGGAGTGCCGACGCACGATCACCATGGCAGGGGAGTGAGGGAGCAAATATAAATAGAGACGAGAAGGAAGGGAGAGGGCAGAGAATTTTGGTGATAAGAATCCTACTGTTATTCCTTGAGAGATAGGAAGGCAGCCGAGGGAGAGAGGGAGTCTTCGACAGGGAGCTTTTATTTTTCTTCTGTATTTTTCATTAGCCACAGTATTTCCTATATTGTATCCTTTTCCATTGCCAACTGAGAAGTCGGGTTCTATCATTTACATGTTTTTTCTTTGATGAAGTATTAGATATATCAATCTATAGACATATATTCTATACAAAAGGGTCCACAATGCGTGTGTGTGCCTTATATCATATTTTCAATTTAAGTTTCGCATAAATACCATTCAGATAAAAGAATCAATTACAAGATCTTTGTTAGGCTGTAGAGATTGCATAAACGATGTCCAACACAGGTTAAGTTGAATCACTTCATTTTCATTGGTGAGTTTCTTGTACAAATCCAGGAATATGAAGATTACTTGAGATCTTAGACATCTAATTGATTGCATTAAAAACAGTTGACAATAATCTATAATCATATCACATAGGTGAACCCTATTGCCCAATTATCATTCTTCTATATCTGTCATTTTACTGCTATCAGTTAGACCCAGAAGTACTGACAGTCTCCTTGTTTTTCATTTATATTCTCTTTTCTCAGGTCTGCGGAATTTGATATCTGCTGTAGATGGAATTCTTGGGTCATCTGAAGGAGAGGATGTAAATGTATCTGAAGCTGCAATTGAAGCACTGGGTCAAATTGGGTCCAGTAAGTGTAGCTATTGCCACCTGTGGCCTAAGTTTTGTTGATGTACTTCCAAATGAATGAAACCTGATTATCCAGGGAAAATAAACGTAAAACTCTTTAGAGCGTGTTAAGTATCCTCTTGTTTTTGGTTTTTTTCTCTCTCCTTAATGGTGAATTATGAACTCGAGTGCTAGTATATGCACACAAAGATAAGTATTGGATGCTCAGAAACTATTGGCATTTTGATGAAAAATATCAATTGTGATCAGATGTAACTGTTAGAAAGAGAATGCACGATGTTCCTTCAACATCCTTTCCCCCCCTAATTTGTGCAGTCTACATAATAGGACAGAGGCTTGTGGACCATTTTTTCTTTTGGTGCCCTTTGAATCAAGCTCCTGACCTTTTTTTTGCCTCAACTGAACTCATGTTTTTTTATTGGACATCAACAACTTCCTTCCATTTTTTTTTGGCCATATCCTAAAAAGGAAGGTTTCCTTGAAACTAAGTAACCTCCATCTGAACAAGATGTTGCACATGGACTCAACCTTTTATATGGAGAAGACGTATGCATTTAATTCCTTCTGGTCATCACCTTTTTTATGGAAAAATGTCAAATTTAAATGAAGACAGGAACACTTATTGTGGACTTCAGCATAAGTGCAAATATGATATATCCTTGACCAAAATACGCTTGATCACTGTTTGAATGTACTGCCTTCCTAAACGTTCCAAGCAACCTTTTGCTTTGTGAAACTAATGTTTTTCACTTTTCTCATCATCCTAAGATTATGTTCTCATCTTAATAAACATTTCATCCCTAAGGGCCAACATGTGCAGTTTCAATTTTTTGTTTCTCTCAGGCACATGGGGAGCCACCTTACTGCTGTCAAGTTTTCCAACCTGTGTGAAGCATGTAATTTATGCAGCATTTGATCGGCATGAACATGGTAAACAGCTGGTAAGTATGTTAACTTTTTGGTTTATGTTTATGTTATCTATTTTTGCACCTTAGTTTCGGATTGATTAAACCATTAGGTTGGGTACAGGTATATGGTGAAAGAACTAGATGTTCCTTTCAGCAAGCTTGTCAATGATTGAATTTTAACAAGCCTTTGAAACTAAATATCGCTAGGGTAAGAAAACTCTATGCTAAAGTTCTTTCAAGGCTTATGAGTGGCAGCATAGAGTGAGATAACGATTTCAACAAGGTTTAAGGTAGTACAGTGATATTTTCCCTCCGATACTATTTGACATAACAGCAAATATGGGATTTGGGACAAGTTTTTGGATTGTAAGGTTGTAAAATTTTGGTATTCACTCTTGCTCTTGATAATTTATTTACTCAATAATTTTTTTAATAAGAAAACCTGCTTTCATTGAGAGAAAGGACTTATTTTATCTTTGTGTTAAATGTCTGATGTGGAAGGGGTTTGTTTTTATAAGTAGTTTAGGATAAGAGTGTGAAGTGAAATGCCAAAGCGAACTTAGCTTAATGGTAATTAACATGACCATCTTCCTTAGAGCTCGAAGGTTTGATCCCCCTCCTTTCACTTCTTGTACTAAAAAAAATGAGAGTATGAAGTGAGATACATCACTGCCATCCATTTACTTAAAGCTAGGCAAGTATTTAATGATATATATTTTATTTACATACTACATTCACTTATATTTTCAACTGTCAATACAGGCAGCCATGCATGCTCTTGGTAACATCTTCGGGGAAGGTCGATCAGAGAATGATATTATGCTAAATGATAATGCAGAAGAAAATTTGCGGGATTTGATATATCAAATTGCATCCAGAAGTTCAAAAATGACACCCTCAGTAAGTCAAGGATATAGGGTTTATTTCTTTTGATAATATTTTCCTGCTTTATTATGTTTTCTATCTGAAGTGATTTGGAATTCGGTATCTACTCTGCTTTAGTTGCAGAATATATGTCACTCCAATTCAAACACACCTTTCTGCAGTTACCATACAGGATTGGGCAATCCTTTTTTTTTCTCTTTCATTAGACATTAGGAACTTGGAATGAAAACAAAATGCTTAAGCTGATAGTAATGGAGTTAAGTTCATACATCAAAATGTTTGGGTTATGCAACAGATTGTTGAAATAAGAGCTGCTGTGGTTAATGCGAGTGAAATTAATTTGATTGTCATGGTGTTAATGCTCCATACATTACTTGTTTACCACTGTCTTGAAAGTCTCTTATAGGATATCGTGTCTGGAGTCTCTGAAGGGAATAATTTTTCTTACTCTAAGATTGCTTCAACTGAAAAATTGTTGTATTTTTATTTATTTGAGCTTCAGTAAGCAACAATTTTGGCAGTGCCCTCATTTCTTACCTGATTATAATTTTTTCAAGTTATAACGAGATGCTGTCTTTGGCAGGGTCTTTTTCTAGCTGTCCTTCAACAGGACTCTGAGATTCGCTTGGCGGTGAGTATTTCTTTGTTTTTTATTTTCTTAACACTTCTTACGTGGCCTTAAAGGAGCTTGCTATTGGTAAAACAACAACGATAATAACCTAAAAGATAAAACTACATGATGTTGGACAGACCATTACTTCAAGAGGATATAAATTCGAGGACCACCCTTGAATTTAAGAGTACATGAATTAAGAACTCATTTTAGGGTATGTAGGCTACACTTGAGCCTTTCTTACCAACAAAATATTCTTGGGTAGATCATCCAATTCTTTATTGTGTTTTTTTTTTTTACTATTGTGGAAGGAGTCTATTAGGCATGGAGATATTTTTTGACAAATGTGAATTCAGTGCTAAAAACATGTATAAGAATGCATATAAATAGGTGCACTTATAAACATTTTGATTCAGGTACACAAGTAGTATTATCTTTCATTGGCAAAACATTTTGGCGTTTAGAGAATACCTTGTTTGGAAGTACACCTATAGATTTGCATCAATGTGGATCTTCTTTAGTCTAGACAATATTCTTTATTAGTTTGTTAGTTTAAGAGTCTCAACTTCCAGCGAGTAGGCTGCTTAGTTTTGGATGTAGTCTTATCCTGGTCTGAAACTATGTTAATTCTGACTTCCTATAAATTTAATTATATGACTTAGCACAATTGTCTTTCCAGAGTTACAGAATGATAACTGGGTTGGTCGCTCGACCTTGGTGTCTAACAGAGATCTGCTCGAAACAAGACATAGTAAATATAGTTGGTGATGCAAGTTCTGAGACTACTAAAATAGGTATTTTTTTTTGGTGACAAAGGTGCTTTCTTTGCTTGCATCCATGTTTTCAGATCGATCAGATATACTGTTGATGATTGTTGTGCATGCATCATTAGGAATACCACTCCAGCTACAATCATAGAACTGACTCTTTTGGGTATTGATCTCGGGTGTGTAAACAGTAATAATTAAGCAAGCACTCTCCTGCTCTTTTGGTGTCTCAGTTAAGGAATTATTTATTTCTTTAGCCGTTTTGTGATTAAGAATTCTTCTGCCATTTTGTTGGGCATTGTCCGATGCAAATGTGCATTGTTCGTTTAGATGTATATAATATTAGTTTTTCCATCGTCACTGTTTATAACAATGTTCAGAATAGAATTATTGATGACCTATGCTCATGTTCAATTCTAACTTCCTTTCTTTAAATCAATTTCCAAAATCTATCTTGCAAATCATCTTCACTCTGTGACAGCAACTTTAGGAAGCCCACACAATTCCAAACATGCATTTATTAATTGCAAATGCTTTGATTAATCAAATCGTATTTGCAGTTACTGTCTGTTGTCTGATAAAGAGAACTGAATTACATAAATTATTTGCTTTTTTCTGGTTCATATCTTGTTATAATGAAGTTTTAAGTATGTAATTTGTCAAAATTATTTCAACTTATTGCCTTATATATTACATCCTGGTTACTGTCTTGCTCATTTGTTTGGTTTAGATCGGTAAGAAAAATATAATGTTGCATTTTCTGGTGTGCCCTTTAGTAATGTAAATTTCTTACTGAATTAGTTTGTTCTGTGAGACTCATGAACTCTTTTAGAACAAATTGCTTTATGTAAGGGCCTGCATGTAATTATATATATTTGACCTTTTCCCCTTGCATCAGATGATAATACCAATCTCATTGTTTCTTTAGGAATGGAAGCTAGATATAACTGTTGTTTGGCTATCCATAAGGCCTTCATGTCTTCACCTAGGCTTACTGGCGATCCTGCTCTTGCTGGAATAGCTTCAAAGGTTAGATTCAGATTCAAATACTTGTGCATGCATATAAGTATTCCATACTTCTCTTGAACTTCTTCATTTTCCGAGCAGTGTATTATAGTAGAGTATGCATAAAAGTGCAAAGGCTCCAATCTTTTGGATCATATCCAATGTTTTTCTGACAAAGAAAGTTCTAATTGATGGATTCGTGTGCCTGTGCAAGAATGCCTTAAAATGGGAAGGGAGGTGGAAAAAAGAGAACGAAAAACCATAAGGAAGTGATTTTAGTAGTAACTTTAGTTAAAATGATAGATTTTATTACGTGATATTCATATAATCCATTTAATGTTGGGTTCTATACTTTTAAAGTTATGTTGTGGAGTGTTTGTATATCCATTCCAGAATCACTTCCCAGGAAACGGAAGTGTGATGTTTGTAAATTTGAACTTTTGGGGTGGTTATGGTCAGGCTAATGCTTAAAATGGTTTGTCTGCAGCTGCAGGAAGCGGTTAGAAATGGTCCATATCTTAATAGAAGGAATGTTGAAACTCAACCAGCTATAATGACAGCTGAAAGATTTTAAAGAACATACCATGGTTCAGAAGTAGGCAAGCCTTATGTACAAATGGTTTGCGTGATGTAATATATTTCTCAACCAGCAGCTGTAATGACATCAGACTTTTCTTTCACACTAGCAGTTGAAAATAGATTTTGTTTCTTCCATGGTTTGTGTACTAATATTTCTCTACTCTTTGGATCTGTTCGTGAATGTGTTAATTTCTTTTTTATCATTCAACAAGAAACTCGTAATGTTTTAGCTGTGACTTTTACCAGTTATTGAACTCGTAACTTCCTTTCTATTATATTAAGATATCAGCTTAGTAATCAGGTAGCTACCTGTTAACGTAATTACATAATATTATATCAACTTATTCAACACAAATTTTTGGGTTGCTTTAACTATAACATTTATGGTTCTTCTGTGTTTTTTACCATTGTACTATAATATATAACGAATTAACAATAACATCCCACATCCCTGAAACTATTGTCAAACCAAAAATAGATTAGAAAGCTATCAGTTAATGTTTTCTTTCTTTGGTTTGACAGATGTAAATATAGCAATTTGAATTATCTATTCAAGTTTTATAAATGACAATAGAGATTGTTATATTTATATATTTTTTAAAAGAATTACCAAATCAAATATAACTAGTTTTTTACGTTAGTGGTATTATTTGGCTTAAGTGGTTTGTATTTTTTTTTTATTATTCTTAAAAATTCATCTATTTAATAAATAAATAACAAACAGGGGCTCTTATGTGGGGTTGGAATTAAAATGAATACCGGATGGGAATATACAAAACTCGAATCCAAACATCCGAAAACAATAATGGATAAAATCGATACTGTAATGCTCCGTTTCAAGTAGATAAAGCGCCAACGAACCATTCTTCTTCTGCTTCTTCTTCTTCAACCTCTGAAGTTTTTCTTTTCAAGAATCGCCTATACGTAAATGGCGGCAGCTGCAATTACTTGCTTCTCTCTTTCTTCTAAGTTCGGAAATCTTTCCCTTAATGGGTTTTCCTCCTCTATTCCCGCTGCCCCATCTTCTTCCACCCTCAGGTCTCTCAGTTTCTCCTCCAACATTTCACTTTCCGCCTTCTCCAATGGTGAGTTTTTATGGGGTTCCTTTGTTTTTCCATTTTATATTCTTTTTTTAGGAAAACTATTGAATTGCTGCTGGACTTACTTTTGTCCATTTTTGTAAAGGGTGTCTGTCGATGAGGAAAACTGAGAGGCTGCATCGTTACTCTGTGGTTTGCGAGGCAGCTCCGAAGTCCAAAGTTGATTCTGCTGCCAAGAGGGCTCGGCAGGCTGAGAAAAGACGTATTTACAATAAAGCCCGAAAATCTGAAATTAAAACCAGGATGAAGAAGGTACTTAAATTTTGCCCCTTTGTATGCGCATTTAAATATAATGAAATCTATAGGAATGATATACTCTAGAATTCGTTTTATCTCAGAGTATTGTATATTTCTTTTATAAGAAATATTTTTTTATTGATGGAAGGAAATTACAAATGAAAGGGGAAAACCCCTAAATGAGACATTACAGTTTGAAAGGAGATTAGTATAGCTAATAGTGGTGAAATAAGGGAGTGCATTTACACCAAGTCTCTACCATGTTAACTATAGCATAAAAAGTTACAATGAGAAAGTTATTTGTCTTGGACTACTATTCCGTCCTTGCCAAATGTTTCAGCAGAACGCTCTAATGGAAAGGTGCCCTTGAAGGACAAAGGATAGGATCTTCTGGAAGAGCTGTGTGCCATAAAAGCTGTGTCACGATTTTTCCTAGGCAGTATTTTATAGTTGGGAACCCTTGCTCTTAGGGTTTTTGTGGGCTTGGTTTTCTGTATGCATTGTTTCATCTTTTCTTGATAAAAGTAGTTTTTGTATTAAAAAATGGAAGTAGAAATGAAATAGTTCCAAAAGGTGTTACTGTTGGCAAAGGTGCGTGATAACAAAGGGTAACTTTGTGATTCAGATTGTTGTTTTCAATTAGAGCACCAATGTGGAGACAGAACCATGTAAAGTATTCTTCTTTGGAGCTCATAATAGGTTTTGATGGCTTTCTTAGATAGCTCCCAAAGAAAAAAATTTATCTTCTTTGGATAGTCACCTTTCCATACCAGATGATACAGAGACAAGGTTTCATCGATGGATGGTATTGAAAGTAGAGACATAGAACAAACACAAATTTACATGGAAATCCTAGTATAGGGAGAAAAACCACGATCCTGATATTTCTTATTATTTTCTTATGATAATCAAGGTACAAAGGGTGAAGTATTTATAGGCAACACGAGCCTTATTAAAATACTAAAAAATTAGGACAAAGTAAATCTTAACTTCTCTTGGGCTTTCAACATGATTTAAGCCTACCATTTCTAACAGAGGGGAATAAATCATACAAAAGGGAGCTATTTGGAAAAACACCAGCGGGTTCTAGCTTCCAAAGGCCCCTGTCAGGTCTGTTGTGAAAGGAAACAGCTGCTAGAATGTGTAAGATAGTTCCATATTCTTCAATTTATTAGGTTCCTTTTCAATATTAGGTTCCAACCCAGGGTTTGTGTTCCAAAATTTGGTATTAGCCCAATCTTGTTGTAAGAAAAGGCAAGAATGAGGGGGGTTTGTATGGAATGTAATTCTAGGTGATTTTCATTTCAGGGTGGTATGTGCCTAATTTGTAAGGACCTTTAGAGAAACTGAGGTATATCAAGACTCAAGGGGTTAAGTACTCCGTTATGTTCCTTACGAAGTGTGCAAGGCGACGGTTGTTACTTAAGCTGTTGAAGATAAATGTGTGAAATGATTATCCTCATCTTAACTTGTCCTTAATGGGGACTGGATGAAATTCTTAAAATCAAGAGATGGAAAGTAGATGCTTACAGTTTTGTATTCAGATCGATGGAAAAATGGTTTATATATATATATACTCGTGCATAATATGGTATTGTTTGATAAGGTCAATGGTAGCTCGATGGTTTGGATTCTTCTTGTGAAAATCTGATCAGCAGAAAATCTTATTTTTTCAGAAATGATTATAATTACTGTTCACTGGGAAAAAATGATAGTATAGAAAGAAAAAAAAAGTATGAATTTTGCTTCAGAAATCTTATAATCAAGACTGATTTTCTCATATATAAAAGTTATCATTTAAGTTATTAAATTGGACTTTTGATGTATAACAGAAAAATTAAACTATCAAGATCCCAACTTGATGGAGAATTGTAGGAGGACTAGAAAGAAAAGTCCAGTAAATGGTAAAGTTGAATCCTTTCTGATTGGTCAGAGACAGGTTCTTTAGGAAGTTTTCATGTGGGTAATGAGTTTATGACTGAATTTTGTATAATTTCTTTTGGATCTTTTTCCAGCCTCTCTTCAAGTCTTGGACTTATTCAAGGCCATTAAGGTGTTTGAATAGCCCTTTGGCTTAGCTGTAGATCTTTTTGAATCTTTGGTTGCGACCATCAATTGTTCTTTGCATGAGCTATGCAATATGATTAACATCTTTTCCCGTTCTAATTATAAGTGGCCTTTGTGTTATCCTGTGGATCTTAGAGGTAATCCTAAGCTGTAAAGTCGTGTGTGACCAATGACTAAGAGGATCTCGTTTCTTCTTTTCAGTGCCTCCAGGGGAGTGCGTAATTCTGTTTGCGAAGCTTTCTTTGGTCATCCTTCCAAAAAATCATAAGCTTTATGGCTTCTTGCTTTAGAGTTTTCTTATATCTGCTAAAGGACAGGACTAAAGCATAATCTTCATGTGGTTGAATAAAACATCCTCTACATACTTGCTTTTGAATATTGTGAAGAAAAAGATAAAATTTTCTGTTTCTTTCCAGAACTAATCAGCACAATAATGACCTCTCCCTCGTTACATTTCCAGGTTCTGGAAGCTTTAGATGGTCTCAAGAAGAAAGCTGAAGCACAATCAGAGGAAGTCCTTCCAATTGAGACGCTCATTGCAGAAGCATACTCAGTGATCGACAAAGCCGTGAGAGCGGGCACATTGCACCGAAACACTGCCGCACGACGAAAATCTCGGCTCGCCAGAAGAAAGAAAGCTGTAGAAATCCACCATGGGTGGTACACCCCGGATTCACCAGCGGCTGCCTGATGCGCTCTCTATCGAAGAATGAATGTGGAAGATCATTCTATTCTTTTTTGACGTAGATAAATGTCAACCTTTTTTTTGTTCATCTATTTCCTTTTGTATTTAGTTCGAACCTTTTTCTATGTCAACCGTTGAAGTTTCACTTCTATTTCATCTCCCTCTTTGGTTGATGGTTTCAATTTTTTAACACCATTACACCTAAAAAATTTACAAATCACCAACTTAAAATTTTATATTTATAGGGTACCTTAAAATTTTAATATTCTTTTATCTTTGTTTCTTTCCCTTTTTAATTCTTTAAAAACACCACAATGCTTTACATATTTATATTTGAAACCTCAAAGCTCACTAATACAAGTTTAGAGTAAAAGATCAACAAAAGAAATTGAATAAGAAAATTTTTAGTAGAGGAAACAGTTCAAAAGAGTGGACTCTATAAGGTATCGCCTAGACTAGCCACTTTGTTTTCAACTTTGGAAGTTAAGTCTATAACCACCTTCCTTTATTTCCAAAATTATTGCTTGATATTTATTTTTTATGAATATTTTCAAACCTACCCTTTTGTTAAAATTTGACTAACAATATAAAATTGATAAAGACTTGATATTATATTTACAATAAAAGAAAATAAAGTAAAAAGTAAAAATATATATTTAAAATGTTAAAAAAACAAAATAGATACGAAATAAAAAAGACGGCCACAAGTCTCATCTCAAATTGATGAGGTGGCAGCATGAGAGGGAAGAGGAAAGTAGAGCCGTAGGATGGGGGGAAGGTAGTTTCTATTCAATTTCCCAATTGGTGTAAGGATCCGACCCGAGTTTGATCCACACGGCGCCGCAATGAGAAGTTTCCATTTTTCTTTATAATTTTATTTAATTCAGGAAATTAAGAAGAAAAAAAAAAGGGTTTATAAATTTGAAATTGCCGTCAGCAACCGGTTACCGGTGGTACCCACTAACATAATAGGGCACGTGACCCACTCACAGATCCACACTCACCGCCGTTGGAATCCGCCGCCCCTTAATTCATCTATCGCCACGTGGCCACACCACCTCCCAATTAATTTTTCAACTATCAATTACCTTTGTACTATACCCATTTCCAAACAACACAACCTTTCCTTTTTCTTTCCTTTTTTTTTCTCTTTTGAACTCTTACATTTTAGTTCTTTTTTCCAATTATAACTTTAGATATGTTTTATTTAACTATTTGATTTTATTTTTAATTTTTGAAAATATTTCTTCTACCATAAGATTATGTTTTTGCTATCAATTTAAACAAATATTTGTTTAAGTTTTGAAAATGAACTACTATTTAAAATGTAATTTGAAATTTTGAAATAAAATTCATCAAATTTTCAAATTGAATAACAAAAGTACAAAAATCATTATGAGGTAAGAGGAAAATCTATCCATCCACAAAATTCATAAAGTAAAAAGAATAGTTTAAATTTTTTTTTCTATTTTTTATAGAATTTAACTGGATATTCAAGTGTTTCTTTTTAATAAAAATACATTTAAACAATAGACAAATTTGTAATGAAATGGCATTTGAAATTTGGAATGTGTACTTATTTGGTACAAAATCTTTAAATAAGCATTTAGTAGGTTTGTAAACAAACTTTAAATTCTAGGTCGAAAAAAATTATGGCATATTCGAACATTTAAAAAATGTATATTTTTAACATTTCGTGGCTTGTTGAATACTAAATTATAACCTCAAACCAAATGACGAAAAATTTAAAAAAATTGAAAAATATGAATTAACAATCATTAATAAATCTTTAACACGGTTGTACTTTATTGGTACTTGTTGGTAAACACCGTTAACATTTTTTTAAGAAGGAAAATAATGCACGTAGTAGCACTAACAAACCAAGACCCATCTTCAAGGACAAAGGAAAAACAAATAGGGGATATCCTCTCCTTCCAAAAAAAATATGCGCTCTATCCTTCCAATGGCGAAAAAGACACAAGACAATCTAAAAAAGAAACCAAAACTCGAAGATAGCCAACCTAGCTAGCTATTGCACAGCCAATTTACAAGATCCTAACTATTTACAAAAAGTAGATAAGTACTCCAAGAGTAAAAGCAAAAGATAACACATTATCCAACAAAGTCTTGATTTTAGAGAGATCATCACCTATTTCATTTAGAGCAGCGATAACATTAACTTAACCAGAATACACAATCAATAAAGGAGATGATGAAGTCATCGGAATTAAAACTAAAAGTTAGCAACTCTGTTTCAACAACTTTGGTCTTAAGGACTTTAATTATTGAATGCTCAAATAATTATTTATAATTTAACAATCAAATTTTAATATTTACGTGCATATTTTTTTTGTACACTAATCAACAAATAAAAAAGAGGAGTGAAAGTATTTATAATTTGAGAAAAAAGATAATAGAAAATGATTTGTTTATGAAATTATTTAACGCGCCAGGAGGGGACCCACGCGTGTGGAGGAAACGGCGCGGCGGCTGAGGTTTTTAAAAGGAAATAAAAACGGTCAAAAGCGTCGTTGACTCAGTTTTGAAATATCTATCCATCAGCTCAGGCCTCAGGCCTCAGGCCTCACGCCTTACGCCTCACCCCTCACGGCTCACCTTCCTTTCCTTCTCTTTTTCCCAGTCCCTGCATGGGCCACGTGCGCTGTCCCTCGTTTATACGCTCCCTAATTTACGCTCCAAATTTACCCCTTTTTTCCTCTCTCCCTTTCTTCCTATAAAACCCTCCCCCTCCCCCTCATTTTCCCCTCAAATTTCAATTCACATCAATTTCTCTCTCACTACTACACCTAATTTCCTCTCTCCACCGCTTCTTTTCACAATATGGCTGCCGGAGACCGCTCCACATCCACCACGCCTCCCACTTCCAAAGAGATCCGCTACAGAGGCGTCAGAAAGAGGCCGTGGGGTCGCTACGCTGCCGAAATCCGAGACCCACGTAAGAAGACTAGGGTTTGGCTTGGCACATTCAATACGGCAGAAGAAGCGGCGCGTGCTTATGACGCGGCTGCGCGTGAATTTAGAGGCGCAAATGCCAAAACTAATTTCCCTCTTCAAACCGATTTCCTTATCGTTGATAACAATAACCACAGCAACTTCCATAAATCCGCTTGCAGTACTAGTCCCAGCCACAGCAGCACCGTCGAGTCCTCTTCCCCATCCCCAACGCCGTCGGATCCTTACCTCGACGGAGGCATCCACCCGCCAGGCATTTCCCCTCCAATTTTCTTCTTCGACGCGTTTGCTCAGGCGGAAAAGAATATCAGTGACTTTCGTCGGACCGTTACCGCCGCCGTCGCCGGTGCAAGCGACTCCGATTCGTCATCTGTAGGTGATTTCGACACTACGCGAAAATCCCGGCCGTTGGATTTTGACCTCAATCTTCCAGCTGTGGAAGTTGTCTGAGGATCCGTGTCTTTTTTTTTTTTCTTTTCATTTTGAATATGAACTAATTTTTCTAATTTAATATCCGTAAAATCCATTTCAAGGATTGAATGAAATATTCGACCAGAATGAGATTAAAAAATATATATTAGAAGGTGTATTATTGTATAGATATCAAAGAATTTCTCCGATTTGAATTTTATTAATTTTGGAATTCAATTTAAATTTCTTTGTATTTTCTCGGAAACAAAGCAGGATATTAAATTAAAACTAAATAGAACGACACGTAGGAGAGAGAGAGCAGATCTGGAATAAGGGCACGGATAACAAGAGAGCCGACCTGTCGTTTCGTTTTATTTATTTATAGGTTAGCGTATGTTATCGCGTCGGCCGTAGTGGGGGCGGCGGCGGGCCCAGAAATTAATTGCTTTCATCATTTACTTTTTTTTTTATATATATAATAAAAGGAGAGAGAATGTGATAATTAATTATAAATAAACTCCTAAATACAATACCAACTTTTGATTGTGGTTAAACCTAAACGAATCAACTCTAGTCCATTTCCTACAAACATTACTTTAATGTAGTGACATATTTAGAACTTCAGAGATTCATGAACGTAATTCAATTCAATGTTTAAACATTATATTTGTTATTTTCAAATGGAAGTTCATGAACCTATGACTCTCAATTTATTCTATGCACCATTTCTTATTTACGAGATTTTTATTACTTAAATTTATGTAATTATTGTTTATCATTTAAAAGATTAATTTAAGGTTTAGACTGTATTCAAAATCTATTAAAATCATTTGAAAAAATAAATGTTCGTTTTCAATTTTTTTTTAAAAAAACCAATTGTTCCTTCTAGCTTTGATGCTAAAGTATTGTTTAACTAGTAAATTTGTAACAAGGTAAGTCTAACTGGCTGGTAAGATAGTAGGAATTGAACATATCAATTGATTTTTAAAATTAAGTTAAAAGTTAAACTACACATGGGTTGTCTCAGTCATTTCTAAGTTTATTTATGGGTCTCAACAAGTCTCGTCAAATAAGCATTTTGAGGTTTATTTGGTTTATGTGGTCTCCATCGACCTTTATGTGATTGTCATCTCATCAACGTTCATCTTAGTTTTTCATGAACTTCTTGTCTTCTTTGGACATCTCTTTGAACACTCGATCTTGACTCATCTAAGTAAACCAACTCATAGCAAACTTTAAAAGTACAAAGTCAGTAGTGATCAATATCCTAAATATTTATTTTGATTAGTTAAATACAATAATACACTAACAATACCTTGTTTTTTTAAAAAATTATGTATATTTAACAAATAATTCATGGCGTAAACAAAATATAAATTTGTGTTGAATGCATATGTATGATATAATTTTGTTAATAATTAGTTAAAATTTTGAGTTTTGATAGTTCATCTATTTTAGTCATGAATTAATTATGATAAAACACAACAAAATTACCTAAAGTTGTAACCTTATTTCTTGAGGTTTATGGTTAGGGAGTAGAAACCATCAACATTGAGTTTTATATCATGATTTACATCATTTACAAGATTCTATTTAGATTTAAATATACATGTACATATATAAACTAGATTTCCAGATTTTTAAATGTATTTTGAATTTTTATTCTCAACCTTCAACTTTAAATATAATTCTATTTTGGTTCATAGAACAAACTACGTTACCAATTGAATTATCTAACAAAATAAATTAAGGTTTTAATTTCTCAAACATTCGCTAAATACAATTTCATCGTATACAAACTATAAACTTTTATTTACTAAGAGTTAATTTTTTGGATTTTTCAATAATAATAATAATAAAATACAAACTATTTACACTCATGGACGGATCTATGAAGGGCTAGGAATATTGCCTCTTATATTCCCGAATTTTGTACTATAATATTAATTTTAAAGTATTAAATTACAATATAGGTTAAATTTACATTAATTTTAAAGTATTAAATTACAATATAGGTTAAATTTATATTAATTTTAAAGTATTAAATTATAATATATGTTAAATAATATTTTATTTATATTTGGCCTCAAATCTCATCTATATAACAAAAAAAATTATGTTTTATGTTGTCATCACCAGTAAATAGTTGGTCTATTTTGTAATTTTCAACAATTTTTTTTTATTTACTTTAGATATGTTCTAAAAAAACTTGAATTAAAATGAATGGGCGGTAGAAAATGGTGTGGGCAGGTTCATGATGGATAGGCGTGGGGGCGCACTTTTTAGTGTGCATATCTGACCATCCCTCGTGATCACCACTTCACCTTTCATATATCGACACGTGTCCAGAAGATATTCCTAATCAACGGCCTGTATTTGTTTTCTGTCAACAAAATAGAAAAAGATGAATAAAACATGAATTATTTTGGCATATATTTCTCAACCAGGAATAGAAGAAAAGGAATGAGAGAGAAAAGTAGTTTCCTTCCCAAAGAGAAAAAGTAATTTTGTCAATTTGGTGCCCACGTCTGAGGCCACCACATGCCCTTATCTTATATTAATTCTAATTCATTTAAATAAATTCCTTAATGTCGGAGGAATTCCCCAAAAGCCTTAACCTCCAACACAATATTTACCTATAAATACTTTTTTAATTCTTACATTTTTAATTATTATAGTGTTAGGAATTGTTATATACATATATTATTTAAATTACAAATTATGCTCGTAGTAAATGATTAATTGACACGTAGCACGCGTAATATATTTGTTATACCTCATTATTTGACTATTTTCTATGCTTATATTTGGTAAATTTGAATAACCAAATCCAAACAATTTTTTTGTACATAATTTTAAACAACTAAATAACCATTTTTAAAAATAAATATTTTATATATGGTACATGATTTTAAACCAAATAATCGTAAAGAAAAATCGAAGAAAGAAAGAGACAAAAAGAGAGAAAAATTGAAATATTTTTTTTAAAAAAATTAAATTCATACACATTGATTTTGCGATATAAAAATAATGTTGAGAAATGTTAATGTTATTAGAATTGAATATCTAGAAATTTAGAGAGGAAGACAAAAAGTAAAACGCGGGTTTGATGAAGTCTAAGGAAATGAAACACATAATTTAGAATAATAAAAAAAGAATTGTAAAGTTAAATGTATTTGTAAATGATTTTATAAAATAGCTAATAAGAGGAAGGAGTAGTCCAAAAAAAGGAAAGCGGAGGAGGAAATAGCAATAAGAAAAGATGAAAAGAAGATGGATCCACGTGTCAAAAAGGGGGGTGGGAACCACAATGCGCGTGGGGTGGAACCCGTCTCACACGGCTGTCATGTTGGCGGTGCAGGATCCGGAAATGAAGGCCAATGATAATGATCCACGTAGCTTTACAAGTACGGATAAAAAATGGGTAGGTCGGCTGTTGTGGCGGTGAGGTGTCTGAATGAGACAGACAGTTAAAGCCGGCGCGTCCGCAGATTTCAAACTAAGGGACTTTGCTTTCATTCCCACTGCCACGTGGTTTTTTATATTTATTATTAGCATTTACTTTTTTATTTAAAGATGGGGGCGCCTTTAAAACCTGCCTTTCTGTTGGATCTCAGGTAACCGACTCCCTTTTATCCTCTCTTTACTCTCTCTCTATACTGTTATAATCGCTTTCCATAATTTTAAATTTAAATCAATCGTAATTTTACTTCAAATATCTATAAACGTAACAAAATACCACAATTTATTTGTAATAAATTAGACATGTATAATAGCTTATATTCGTCCACGTGATATGGATTTTAGCCTACTTAAAAAAATATATGGAAGAGATAGGTGAATACATAGGGTGACATTGTTTGAGCTCATTCGATCTATTAAGTAAACCTAAGTGAGGCCAAGGAAGAGCTCAAGATGAGCTTGGTGAAACTCTAAAAAAAGGTATAAGAGGAGGATCCAACTAGAGAGAGTATAACCTCTTAAAGAGGATAATCCACTAAAGAGAGCCTAACTTTATGAGATGAGGGAACCTACAAGAGAAAACACTCATATGACTCATATTACTTGTGGAGGAAGACCTTTAGGCCATTGAATATATGAAAACTATTCGATTTTCAAATGGATATGTGTCATAAAGGATGCCATTAGGAGCATTTATGTGTTTGGTCATAATGGTAGTATAACCACCTATTGATTTAATGCTCAATTGTGACTTTAGTGTCGATTACAAATCACCTTATTATATAAACGCAATCTGGGTCGTTATTGATCGAATGTACGCTCAAATTAAACCTAAATATTCGTTATTTTCTCTAATGTCTAGCTACTCATACATACTAAAATCACTTAAAGGTTGAAGTGTGTTGTTAGACTCCACACCCATGCACATGCTTACTCTCTTTTGTTTTGTAAGCACTCAATGTATCTCCCCGCAAACAAATTTTGCGGTTGATCCTTTTTTGACATCAACAATTGTCATCTTTTACTATTTTAAAAAAAATCTTCTAATTAAAAAATTAATTTTCGTTTATATTGAACTATTTAAATGGAAAATAAAATATCATATTACAAATTAATAAATAGAACTCCTTTTGATAGGGTAAATAAAGGGATCGTACAACCATAAATTTCTACTTTTTTAGCTAAACTATTAAGGGAAGACTACTCTTGTTTGAAAAATAACCTAAGTTCGATTTTTTTTTTTTTTAAATTTCTACTTTAGTACTTTAAATTTTATATTTCTTTTATTTTAATCTAAATGGCAGACCTTCCATTCTTAGGATTTTTTTTTTAATCTCAAACATACCAAATTAAACCGATACAAATTTCTATACAGTTGATTTAGTAAGTTAATATTTTGACAATTGATTTAGCATAAATTTTAATTTGTTATAGAATTTACATATCTGCATCATATTCTTATTTTCAACATTGTTCATTAGAGTCGAGTTTTCTAACTTTTTTTGTTACGAGTATGTTAGTTTAACTGTGTTCCAATCATTTTGCCAACTACTTGGTTTCTTCACTAGTTCACCTGTTAGATGTAAACAAATCATTATAAAGCTAAAATGACTTATATACAATAGAAAAAAAAAAAAACTTTGATTTGTTAGTTGTGAAATATTTTTAATTGCTTTGTTAGACATCATCCAAAGACAATTTTTTTTATGAGGTTATTGTTTTTTCATTCTTCATTTTTGCTGTTACTTAATGTATTAGACGAAGTAATTTAAAATCAATATACATTTTAAAGTAATTTAAAATCAATTAAAACTTGTACTTTCATAGTCTAAAAGAACAATTTAATATTTGATTTTTTAATCAATTATGCTCTAGAAACTTATAAAATTCATGGTTTAAATCTCTCAATCCTTCAAGTAATTTTACAATATCTAGAACGTAATTCGTAGGTAGAGAAATAATTTTATTACTAAATTATACTCAGCATAAATATTTGTCAATAGCAATACGAAGAAAGTTGATTATAATAATAGCAAAATATGAAGAAAGAAAAAGTAAGGAGGCCCAAAATTGAACCCATTCTCCGTTCATCGGAACCACACCGATATCCAATGGGCCAAATTTGAGAGCTTCTTCTCAACAATGGCGGCGATCGTGTCATTTCCGTACTGGAAGATGGACGGATTTAGGGACAAAAGGCGGTTTCCATTTTTCTCAAAATTCAAGCTACTGACTGTGGTGTAATCCTTCCCTGTTGAAGCTGAGGCGGAAGAAGGGAGCTTAGAGGAGCGTGGAGTGGCGGAAGAGAGCGATGGGACGGGTTTTTGTTGTAGAAAGGGAAGGGAGGTCTTACAGATGCAAATACTGCAACACGCAGTTAGCTCTCTTCGACGACCTTGCATCTCGGGTATGTACAGATATATGGTTTTTTTTAAACATGTTTATATTGGAGGCGTTTAAACGTCAGTTGCTTGTGTTGTATCTTAGTTGAATAATCGAAGTTCTAGATGCTCAACTTTGTTAGTTCTAGTTTTTTTTTAGAGCAGAATCTTTATGGGGTTTTGACTGCAATTGTTTTTCGAAATGAAATTGGTCGATAATTGCGAGTTGCTAAATTTCTCAGGATTAGAGATTCTCTGGCACTGCCACATTTCACAGCGGTTATTTGAACACTCGGTCTTTGAGCTTGAATTAACTCCTCATAGTCTAATAATCTGAGATGGAAAACGGTTTCGATTGATGTTAATAGCTATGCTTTTATTCGGAGTTTGTTATAAAAGATAGATAACTATTTTACATTTCAAGCAGCTTCTTGTGTTTTGTTTTTCTGCGTTCGTCTTAACTTTTTTTTTCTCTTATTTGATCAGGCCTTTCATTGCCGCCGTGGAAAAGCATACCTTTTTAATAACGCGTGAGTTCTCTATCTTTTGGTCGCAATTGCTGTTTGTTGTTTAATCTTTATGGATTTACAATTCGTATTTCCTATTATTATGCACTCAAGTGTCCACAGATTGAACTAATTTATAAATTATTATTAATGTCATAGATCCTCATGTATTTAAGTCACAGTTCGTGTTGTCTATCCATCCAAAAAAGGGTCATGGTTCGTGTAAACTGTAGATAGCCAAAACATATTAAGCATTATTAATTTCCCACTTGAGCTAGCTAAGAATGGCAGTCATATGTTCTGTGTAATACATGCTATTATCAATTTTGGACTCTAACTACTTGTTAGAAGTCTATTAAGCATTTTTCTTTTTGCACAAGTGTGAACAACAAATAGAAAACACATCTAGTTATTGCTTTTAGTCATTTAAATTCCAAAAGTTTGAAATAGGTTACAACAAACTTTCTCTTGTTGTTTTTCCCTGGGTGGGTGGTCGTCCTAGTGACAGTGGCTTCAGATATTTTGGAAGAAGTTCTCTAAGGTCTTGGGTCCAAGCCTCTGGGTAGAAAGCTTGATAAGGGAAAGTTTTAATATCTTTTGGAGCCAACGTGTGAAAATTTCATGTGGAGTTGTAGGGCAGGGTAATATCACAAATATGATAAACTAAAAACAACAAATAGAAACCAACCCGGCTACCTGGCACATAATATTTGACTGTTTGAGAGAAATAGGGGTAGTTAACCATGTGGTCCATGCAGCCTAGGCAATCCTTCAACTAACCTCAATCCAAAAGTGTTGAGTCTTTTGGAGGCTCCAACTTCTCTGTGGTAGGTGAGACGAAGAGAGAGATAAGCATCTTTTCTTTCGTTTGTTATTTATAAATTATCTATGTTTATTGTTTACACGTTCTTATCATTACAAAGCATTCTGATTGGAATTATGCTCACTTCTGTTTTTGAGTTCTTCATATAGGATAAACATTTATTTTGGAGCATTGGAAGAGAGGATGATGCTCTCAGGATTGCACACTGTAGCAGATATATTTTGTTGCTCATGTGGACAAATTGTCGGGTGGAAATACGTAAGCTCCCCCTATCATCCTCCACATCTGGAAAAGAAATGCATTTGTTTAACCAATATGTATTAGATCCATTGTGCAACAAAAAAAAAATCTTTTTTAATTTTTCTTTTGTATAATTCATAATTTCGTTCAGGAGGCAGCACATGAGAAGAGCCAAAAGTACAAAGAGGGGAAGTATGTTCTTGAAAGGTGAGATTCTCTTGCCTCCAAGTTGGTTAACTTGTAGCATTTTTTTTTTCTCAACTGTCTTTACTTGAATATTTTGTATACGTTTCTTGAACCAGGGGGAGGATAGTTGACGACATTGAATTCTCGACTGGCTTCTTTATAGACTCCCGATCTAGTGTCAGTGATAGCGAAGAAAATTAGAGCAAGATTTTATCATGTAGTATACAGTAAATCATAATAATTACCAAATGATGATGTTTGTGTTTGCATATAATCGAATAATGTGTGGACTATTTAAATGCAGAGTTATCTAGGTAGGCATGCCCATTTTTCTTAATTCTCCGACCTTTCTAGTTCACCACTCCATTTTGTTCCTTATTTTCAGAGCAACAATTTCACTAACTTTCCGTTGCTGGATGATTCTCTCTTTCTATCTCTTTTGACCCATTTGACTCTGTAGTTGAGTGATTGCCTCTAAGTCATATAAAGCTGCTGCAGGCTCCCAAACTATGATGTAAGTTTTTGGTCATTGATATTAGTTGTTGAGACCTGAGCTTTCAGAATGATCAATGAATGTATTTTTTCTTTTTTCTGCTAACACGTGGAGGTGAAAATATGAACCTTAATCCTTTTAGTTAATGATATATGCTTTAACCCATTGAGTTGTTCTCAAGTTAATAGAATACTTGGTTCTTAAAAAATCGTTTTAAAATTTTGTTGAGATTTACCAAATTCTTGAACGGTATAAGAGGCCTTGACTAAACCATCATGGTTTAGCTTAGTCGTCAATAATGGCCACATATATAATAAAGGATTTAGAGAGAATGAGCTAATGTAGCTGTCTACCAAAGATTTAATATTCTGAGTTATTTTGGTACTCAAATGTTGTAGGGTTAGAAAGATAGAGAACTTCACCTTAAACTGGGCCCCTTGATTTTGGTTTGGTTCAAATGCTGTATGGATAAATATGTTACCTTTTTCATATTTCTTCAATTGATATATCTGTATAGGTTGTTTAATGTGGTGGTTGTATTAAAATATTACGATTGTTCTTTTACTGCTAGTTTTGTTATAATTAATCTCTTGTATAATTTAATACCGCACACTTGGAAAAAGACTGGTGGCTGTATAATTTTGATGGAACATTACAATTTTATCTATTAAAAAAATGGTACATGTAGTTTAGTTTAAGAATACGTTGGAATCATTAATGTAGAACACTTTATTGGTTGAGTTATGATCACGTTACAAGGTAGGTTAATTATTGATTTTATGATTGTCATAAATTATCATGTGGATCATTGTTAATTATTGTGCAATAATTACTCATTAACTAGCATAAATGCACTTAACATTGTAATAGATTGATGAACTCTCAATTTTTAATCTTACAGGTTTTTGAATTTTTTATTTTGAATTAATAAGTTACTCTTATATTTGATTTTCTTTTCCTTTTTTTTTCTTATCAAGTTACTCTTATATTTGATTTTCTTTTCCTTTTTTTTTCTTATGAAGTCACTCTTATATTTGATGTTTTTTCTTATGGAATCACTCTATTTCTTTGTTCTATTTATTCATATGGTTGTCCTATGCGGATGATTTCTCGTACTAGGTGTCTTTGTCAAGGTCATCGTTTGTCTCCTATCTCTTCTTTCTTGTACAGAAGGCTTGTCAGTTGTCAAGTTAATCATGGACTGATATTTGTCCGGCATGAATTTTCCCTCCTATTGCTCATCTTTTCTTTGCAGATGAAAGCCTTATTTTTAAAGGTGTCTGATCAATACCTTTTTTTTTTTTTGCTTTCAAACAAAAAATCTTAATTCTTACAAGCAAGCAGTCGGGAAAAGCATGAATATAAATTGTGTACGGTTTTCTCTTTTGATGTTCAGTCTGATTAGCAGCGAATTATTCAAGTTAATGCAGTGGGGCTCTCTTTGTATCTATCTTGGGATGTCGTCGATCTTCTCCCGTTGTAAATCTCAGGATTTTCGGCATAGCAAAGAACAAATGTGGAAATGTTTACAAGGTTGAAAAGGCCGTTTTTTCTTGATGGGAGGTAAGGAAGTGTTAATTAAGAGTGTGGTTCGTGCAATTCCTACATTTGTGATGGGTTGTTTCAGGTGCCTACAGGTTTTTGCAAGGATATTATGTGTTTGTATGCTTAACTGTGGTTCAGGCGAAAGGTCAATATGCATTGGTTTTCTTGAGATAAACTGTTCTCCTAGTAGGTGAGTGGATTGAGTTTTGGGGATTTGAGGTCTTTAACCAAGTTCTCCTGGCTAAACAAGCTTGGTGTTTTTTGAGCAATCCTAGCTTGGTGTTTCTTTAAACAATCCTTGCTCTTCCTTGGTTGCTAAGGTGTTACAAGGGAGAGATTGATAGAACACTGATGTAGTATTTCTATTTTATTGATATCTTCAACAGAAATTACAATATAAAAGAATAAAAGAACCCCAACCCACTGCCCTTCCTTTCTTTCAAGGAATGTTGCAGCCCATTATCTTCATCAAATTCTTCATGCCTTTCTTCCTTCCCCAACTTCCTATTTATAACCATCTAACTGCCTATATAACTAACTACCCTTAGCCCTATCTAAATCTAGGTATCTAACAGAGATTTTCCTTCTATTATTTTGCAAACTAAGGGTTGTTGAAACTGTTTGTTTTTCTGGAAAGGTTTTGCTTTGGGTATTAATTTGTTGAAATTTGGACTTCGCACAAGCATTGATAATGGAGTATCAACTCATATGTTTAGTGATCCTTGGATTCCAAGGCTTTCTTCTTTTCGTCCTATTACACTGAATCTAGTGCTTTAGATCTCTTAGTGTCGGATTTTATAACCATGTAAAGATAGAGGGATATAGGTAAGTTTAAGCAATTTTCATTCTATTGACTATGAGGTTATTCTTGGAATCCTGCCTAGCCAAACTGTTACTAATGAAGGGTGGTTGTGGCACTTTGATAAATGAGGTTATGCTTCTTTACAAACGTTCCTCTACCTCTGGTTCTCTAGTGAGGATGTTTGGGTCCGATGGTGGAAAAGTTTATTGAGCTCAAAAAATCTCTCTGAAGCTATTTGAAATTTGTTGCCTACATATTTTGATCTTCATATTTGGTACATTGAGGTTCAGCCTTATTATAGGAAACAACGGAAAATGCTTTGTTTGGATGTTACCGAGCCTAACGAATTTGGTGTACCATTTTTCCTATTTGGAAACATTTGATTTTTTGATTGTTTTCAGTGGGTTGAGTTGTTTATTTTCTTTTAGCGTTCTGATTTTGTTGTAGTTTGTATTGGACCTTGAGCCATTTGAGGAAGTTGTAATACAATTTCTCATAATTTATTGGTTCTATTGTTATTGTTTCGAAGTGTTTGGACTAGAGTATGTTCATAGTTACTAAGGACATGTCTCTTTTGTGGTGTTGGGCAACAAGAATATGAGTTCTCTTATTCCTTTTCGTCATCTTGGTCGTTCTGTTATTTATGTTGATGCTTCTTGCTGACCGGGTTTTGATTCTACTGGCTTTGGAGCTATGGTGATGGATGATACAGGTTCTGTTCGAGTTGTGTTGCCTGATTTTGTGGACGATTATTTGACTATTTGTTCTAAGGTAATTGTTATTTTGGGAGGTCTTAGATTGGCTGCGATCCTTGGAATCAATCACTTGACTATTTTTGTTCTAATTGAATCATGTCTAAGGCGAATAAAGATGATGTTTCTTTAGTGAAGGTTTCTAACTACTTACTAATATTATTGCTCAAGTGACTCAATTCCAAAAGGTCCATTTCATACTTGTTTGTGAGAGGAAAAAAACTATCCATACTTTGACTCATTCATGTCTATGTAAAATTTCATTTGTTTGGTTTCTTTATTTTTTAGATAATGAGTTGTTATCTAGTTGTAAAACGGATTGTTTAAACTTGTAATTGATATGGCTTTTTTGTTTAATGTTTAGTTTCTCTATTTAGAAAAAAATTATATTACACTTTTCGTACATGTACTTTCATTCAAATCAAAATTTATTCCGTTTATTGCACTTTCAAAAATAAAAGTATGTAACATGTTCTTAGTACAATAGATAGAAAAAAAATAAAAATAACCCAACAAAAGCGTCAAGTAAAGTTCACCTATGGGATGTACTTCAAGTCATTCAGTTAAATAATGAAATCTATGAGCCCGTAGCTAACTCATAGCATGAAACATTGGTGAAAAAGGATGTTTACCAAGTGAAATCCAATTCAGATGTGACAAAGTTCCATACGTTTGTAGATTGATGAAGACATTATAATCAAATATACTCAAATAAATGAAGCATAAGTTTCTTCAGGTTAGAGCAAAACATACTTTTGGTGTCTGCACGCAGTGTATTTAACATTTGTTTGTGAGTTAATATGAGAACCACTTGACTAGTAGAGGTGTTATAAACTTAACCAAATCCAAGATTCAAGTTTAATGAATCTTATTTGGTGTTCATTTATAAAACTTGTAACAATCTAAGTTACTGGTTTTTAATATGTGAAAAATTAACTCATGTGTTTCAAATTTTGTCATTATTTAGTCTCCATGGTAAAATTATCTATTAGATTTAGTAGAGTGAATATCAAACATGTTTACAGAATTATATTGACTAAATCCGTAATAAAATTTGACACTTTAGTTTTTATGGGACTAGTAACTATTTCTTATAAATTTTAAAATATAACTAAATTAGGTACAAGATTAAATTATTTCAGATTTTTAAGTAAAACGTTCAAATTATGTCAAATACATTAAAGTGATGAAGTTGACCTTCCTTCGGTAAAAAGAAATAATTTCTTTTTAGAGTGCATTTTGGAGAAGGTGATAACCAATGTCTTAGGAGTGTTTGATCCTTTAACTTAGTGAAGTAAGTTAGAGTAGTCGAACTCCGTCCAAATATAATAGTGGTGCTTAAAATTATTTATAATTATTTCTCTCTCATCGTTAAACACATAATAATATTATAAGAGATGTATAAAAAATAGATAATTATAACATATAAACTATAATCACCAATTTGATGTCCAAAATGCTATAGGGGTTGCCTTCTATGTCTCCAAAAGCTCCATAAATTGTGAGTATTCATGTAAAAATGGAGATATGGTGTGGTTTAGTGACCAAAGCGAGAACGTAGAAAAGTTAAGGAGCGAATAGAAAGATCTTTAGACAAATTGTGAAGGAAGAACCGACGTCCAGTTTACGATGAGATCCTCCCGGAAAACAGAGCAAACCCTGCATTAACCAACCTCCAATCCCTTCACTCAATTTCAATTTCTCAACCCTAATTCCCACATTCAAAATCGATTCTTTTTTTCTTTTGTAATCTATTTTGCCCTTTTTTTTTGTTATCTGTTTTTCTTTCTGGGGGGTGGATTTTGCAGGTTAAATCCAGATGGGAAAAGCCTCTTCTTCTCGCAAGAAGGAGCGTTCCAAGACTTCTTCATCCCAGGTACTTCATTTTTCATCCCTCACTCGCTGATTGTTTTCTTTTTCTTGATATCTCAATTGGGGCTTGGCTTTATTTGATTTCTCCCCTATTTTGTTGGATGTTCTGTTTGGTCGCTGTGTAATGTTCATTGATTAGGCTATAATTTGCCATAGGATTTGACGATTATATCTGGGTATCCTTCTGTTAGTCGATTTACATGCTTGGATTTTAAGTTTGGATGAAGGAGTTTTTCCTTCGTCTTTCCCTTTCTAAGTAATTTTTTGTTTTCTCTCGGTTGGCAACTGAAAATATCATGTTCGTATTGTGGTTGCCGGTAAAATATGGATGTTTTCTCCCTCTTTCTCCCCTTTTGCCTCGTATAAGTTTGCTTTGATGCCGATGCGAATTTCTTTTGCATCCATTCTTTTTTTTGTGTTTTATTTTTTTGGGTGGAACCATGAAGAGAAGTAGGAGAAAGAGTAAAAGTAGTAGGAAATTGAAGTCCAAGAAGCTGCGGTATCGCCACGATTCTCCCTCTTGCTCTGACACTGATTTTGAAAGTTCAACTTCAGTGCCTTCTTCTAGCTCGGAGCATCACAAAAGAGTGAGAAGATCTCGATCCAAGACGCAGAAGAATGCGAAGCCTAGTAAAAAGAGATCCAAAAAGCAATCTCATGATCGTCAAAGTAGGGAATGCTCTCCTAATCCCAGAAAGAGGAAGCATTCAAAGAGAAACGACCGACGTGAGGTGAATAAGGCCAACAAAAAGAAGCGTAGAAGAGATGTGAGTGTTGGTCATAGTAACTCTTTGAGCTGCTCAACTTGTGGAAATGGGAGTACAACCAGCAATGAGAGTGAAGTTGTTAGGCGTAGGGGCAGGTCTGGAAAGAGGAAAGAAAATATGCGAAAGACTGAAAGTGGTAGATACATGTCGAAGAGTCATTCACCATGCTCTTTACGTAGTGAAGGTAGTGATTATCAGAACGAGGTTGATGATGAAAGTTATGTTGAAAACAACTTTAGACGACTAAGATCCATAATTGTTGTAGTAGGGGAGGAAAATAAATTGTATGTTGGGAATGAACAAGAAGGAGTCACAAATCAGCCTAGTGATGACCACCCTTCTTTTGGAGACATGGATAGCAAGGATGCGACGAGTAAAAGAGAATTAGACTATGTTATAACAAAAGAGGCACCAGTAGTAGAAAATGAAAAGGAAGTGGATGTGCCTAACTTTAGGAACTCTATGGTTGTAGAGGACGATGGAGTCCAAAATGAAGGTAGCAACAAAAACCATGGAGGAGTAACTAATGATCGTTCTTCAGATGAGATAAAGAATGGATGTTCTGATAATACTGACAGCATAAATTGTATTGATTTAGAGTCAATGTTACGGCAGAGAGCTTTGGAAAACCTTAGAAAGTTTAAAGGGGCTCCCCCAAGGAATGTGGAAACTATTGCTAATTGCAAAGTTAGCCATAATAATGCTGCTAAGCAATTGTGTTCTCCTATCTCTAAGTCAGTTCATGTGACATCTCCTAGGAATGATGCCGAGATAAATAGCGAACAGTTCTCTAGACAGGGTGGAGGGAATGCAGTAAATTCAATGATAGTTAAGGAGAATGGTGTTAACTCTATGGATGCAATAGATTCAGCAGTTGCAACTATGCATGATCCTGTCTATTCTTCACAGAATCTGGGTAAGATTTCCAATGGAAGCAATGGTATGAATGAGCAGAAGCAGGATATCTCTTCATTAGACCAGGAGCTTATAAATGATAATATTTGCCAGAAGGCAAATGCAGATATTTGTTCTACAACTAACAGAAGCAATTTGGTTATTGCAGCTTTGAGGCCTAAGCCAAAAGTTGATTCTCTTATAAAGCAGACATCTGCTGCTCAGGAATCTGTCCAAACAAAGCCATCCATATCTGATGTTGCTGTAGGCGAGACTGCTCAAACTCAGACCCAAATGAGGAATAACAACGATCTAAATATTCGTAATGGTTTAGGTTCTTCAGCTCACAAGCCTTCTTCCCTTAATTCTATTTCAGGAGAGAATAGCTTGCATATGTCCAATCACGAGAGTGGAGAAAGCTCACAGTTTGAACAGAAAACCATGTCTGTGATGCGGGGTGGTGAAATGGTGCAGGTGAGGATATTGAATTCTGACTAATTTTATATGTTCAGCAGTGAGTATAATGATGCTAGTTTATTAAAAACTTCTAAGCATGGATCGATAATTATTCATTTCAGGTGAACTACAAGGTTTACATCCCAAAGAGAGCTCCCGCTTTGACTAGAAGGCAACTCAAGCGGTAACGTAAGATCCCTGATTTTGCAGCCATGTAGGAAGATCCTGTTGCTTGCCACTGAAAAGATTGTAAAGTTCTGGAAGTGATTGATCATTCACTTTCTAAGCCAAGGATCTATAGTCCTTATATGAACAATAATTAGTGCTGTCAATTGTTAATATTTTGTCTCAACATTTCCATCACAATGTTCAAAATGATTTTTTGATCAAAGGGGATTCCCTCATGTTTACAAAGCCTTCTCATGTAGTTTCAATTGTGATGACAAAGCCTGGTATAGGTTAGTTTATGATCATAAATATTTTCACATTCTATTATCTATCATGTTAGAGCAAATAAACAAAACCATCTTAGTGGTGACTCTTAAGTATTAGTGCGAAATATCGAGTTTGGTTCCTGAATATGCTTCTTCCTCTTTAGAATCCTAAGCACACATAATTCTTCAGTTAACTAATGAATTAAACATTGCCTTAAAACTTAAGCAACCTACCGAGAATCTCTCCATTGTAAAAAAAAATTGTAGAAACTGGGACAAGGAAGTTTCAAGTCAGAAAAGATTGAATTTAGGTAGGTGGCACTGTATACAGAGTTTTTTTATTCAGCGTTACTATTTTAGTTCCAGTTAAAGAGCACTAAATAAATTATTTTTGCAAAAACCAAATTTAAATACTTGACGACTACATTAAGTTACAGGTACATTATGGCTAAGACTAAAAGCACAATTTTTCTTGTCATTCCCTCGTGAATTATGAATATGATCCTGTTGTTGAAGCATGGGAGGAGCTAGATCATCTTGTTCATAACTTCACATGATATTTCAGCTTTCAGAAGGAATAGTTGATTGCAGAATTTGACACTTCGAACAAAATTTGGTTGTTGCCTTATCCTTGGTGCCTAATGAGAGTGAGTACAATAAGAAAATTTCCTGCAAGCATTGAAAACAGTGATCAAAAGCGAAATTCTTTACCTCTGCTAGCAACAGGAAAGTACTTGAAATGAAAACATTATTTCAAGCATAATGAGATAGTCAATATGATTCCACTCTCTCAGATTCCATGAAAGTGATTTCGAATGTCTGACGGGCCTACCTTGTTTCATAACTTCCTAATTCCTAATACAGGTTGGGAAACACCGAATACGGGAGGAAAGAGGGAACGCCCATTGTTCATCTTAGATGTAAAATATGATGAAAGTTTCTAGCACTTTCTAACAATAAATTATCCAACTATATTCATTTCACTAAACTCTCTCCATTGTGAAATTAGCAAGGCCTGTAGAAATTGCAAGACTTACCCGATAATCGATAATTACTAGGTATTCGTTGTGATGCTGCTTCATCAAATTAGTTATTATTCTGTGAAGGTTGTGGACATGTCAGAGTGAGACTATCAGCTGCCAGAAAGCAGCCTTTTCTTTTTGCCACTCACACAAGCCCAATCATCCATTGTTGACACTGATATGCCTTCCAAGAACTGTGAATATCGTTCTATAATAGCTGGAACCTGTTAATGTACAAGAGCATAGCCCACTCAAACAATGTATTTCCAGTAGGTTTATGTATCCAATCGGACTAATTCCATACAATCACCCACACACCTAGTATTAACGATTAACTGAGCAAATGTTACCCAGTAGAAAAAATTGTTTCACAAGCAGACACTCAGTCAAATTAGTTACTGGATTGGCACTTTACCAAGCTAAAATTTGTATTTTTGACCAATAGTTCTAGTCAAATAAGATACCTGTTCGGATAGAATACCGGAGAGAGCAACGACTGCCTCAGGTTTGGCATAAGAGACAACATAATCAGCCAAATCTAGCAGAGGATTTTGAAGTATATTAGCAATGACGATATCGAAGTTCTCCTTTCCAGAGATATATGCTTCACAATTTTTGTATTCTGCAAGATCACTAGGAACCAGATGAAGCTGCAATTTTTCAGGTTCTATATTGTTCAGAGCAGCATTTTTCTGTCCAGATTCGATTGCTTGTGGGTCTACATCGATTCCAACAGAAAAGGCAGCCCCAAACTGCAATTGCAATCGTACATCAAGGATTCAAGTTAAATGATCAACATCATTGGCTTAATTAATATGTCACTTCGAGTTGAGGTGTGAACATAATAGAATCATGTTGCACGGAGAGAAACATAACAGGTAGCTCTAGATGTGTACAGACATTAATAAATGCGTAAAAATGTAATCGAGGAGAATCATGTTTCACAGCGAAAAACATAACAGGTAGCTCTAGATGTGTACAGACATTAATAAAGGCGTAAAAATGTAACCAAGGGGTAGCTTCTCGCTAATTAGGTGAATACTATTGTATTTTAGTGGATTTTCTATAGCCCCCTCTTTTGCTATCAATCGAGCTCCCAGGGTTGCCTAGATAACCACTGTATCAGAACACTAAAGGGAAATTCTGTAGTTTTCTATCTTTTTCTTAATAAAACAAGACACCAAGTTTTCATAAAGAGAAATGAAAGAATGTACAAGTCACACAGAAAACAATCCCACCAACAAAAAAAACGTAGACTTAATTACAAGAATAACAAGCTGATAATAACAAGGAGTTCGATTACTGGATGCCTATGAAGATGAGTTAAAACTAACCAGACTTTCAAAGCTCCATATCAAACCTTTCATACACTCTAAAGATTCTACCATTCCTCTCTCGCCATATGTCCCACAAAATGGTAGAAAAACAAGTCTGCCACAAAACTCTCTTTCCCGCAAGGAGGGTTCAAACTCAATCTGAAAGAACACCCGCTATTATGAGCCATGTCCGTTATCTACCCCCAAAAGTTTTGAAACCAAAGGGAGAAAGCCAACAGATAGTCCCACAGGAGACTGACTAGATCCTCCCTCCTGTCCCCTACAAACTCCTGTTCCCTAAAATAACTGAACATTATGGCCGTACAAAGAGTCTTCGAAGATAATCCTGAGTTTTCACTTTCATGCAAAACTTGTCAGGCAAAGAATTCCACTTTCCAATGAATTTTAACCTTCTAAAGAGAGAACATAGTGGCTCCTTGGAGGGAGGAGGGGCACAAAATATTATGGAAAAAAGAACTACAAGAGAATCCCAAGGAAATCTAAAAACTATATCCTTTCTTCCAGGGTCATCAGATGGTTGGAAATGATAGAAAGGAGGACAAAACCATGAAAATTCTGTAGTTACATAGATTCATTCACTAGCAATCTTCTTTAAAAGGATTTCAAGCCATCTTAGTAATTTTTTCCCATAACGATCATG
Organism: Cucumis sativus; assembly: GCF_000004075.3. Lineage (NCBI taxonomy): Eukaryota > Viridiplantae > Streptophyta > Magnoliopsida > Cucurbitales > Cucurbitaceae > Cucumis > Cucumis sativus. Next base: position 23,717,872 of record NC_026658.2, read on the forward strand.
AAGAGCACCACGTGGTATTGGTATATGTGTTAAGAATGTTTGTGGAAATATTTTGGACATTGTACCTTCAGTGATGCAATTGCAAGAACGCCAGTTCCTGTGCCATAGTCCAAGAAATATTCCCCTCCTTTCACTAAACTGTGCAGCAGTTGTAGACACAACTTTGTAGTTGGGTGTTCCCCCATTCCAAATGCCAGTCCAGGATGTAGAATAATATTTGTCGCATGGACATCCTGTACAAATAAAGGAATGTGTAATTCTATTAGGATGGTATCAAAGAATCACACGTACTATTTTTCCTATTTCCAATCAAAGTTTGAAGTTTCTTTGTGAGACGATGATCAAAGGCTAAAATTCAATTCTAAAAGACTGGTTGAACCGTTGAAGGACATAGATAACTGCTAACACTACATGCAGTTTCTAAGTGCAGCTCTATTTGCTCGTGTAAATTCTCCCTTTTGCTAACATTGATTATAAAGTAAACACGAGAACATCATGCTCTCTAATATAAGGCTATCAGCTATTCTTTTGATCAAGGAAGACATAATTTGAAGATTTATGAAGTAAATAAGATGACAATACATTTTCTTTCAAATCTGCGAGTGTCCGAGATAGCTTAAGTGCACATCGACTAATCTTAGAAGACAACCCGCCTAAACCTACAACAGTTTGGTACTCCCTAAGTCTTTATTAAAGGCATGATACATATTAACTACTAGGTCAACCGATGATGGTTAACAAGATGATTCTACATGTACCTTCCCTGCCCTTAGTATGAACTCAAAAAAATATATATACATACATTATTATCTGAAACTTTATAACGAAGGTTTGGTTAATATTACAAGTAGAGACGAGGAACAAACACAAGTTTTACGTGGAAACCCTAGTTCAGGGAGAAAAACCACATTGCAAATCTTCCTTATTATTTTCTTATATCACAAATGATACAGGGACCATTAATTAATAGGCAATAGAAGCCCAAATAAAATAATAAAAGATAATTAAGGCAACATAAAAGACTAAAAAACCCTTGACCTTTCAACATACAACAAGCCCGCTAATTCTAATAGTTAACTTTTCTAAAAAAACTGCAATTTAAGATTGATAAATATATGGACAGACAAGTGTGGAAAGCTTGAAAGAGAATGTTTAGATCATTATACCGAGGGAGTTGTCCACTCAGGCACTATCCAAAGTCCCTCCATAACCTTAACTGGCTTAAACGATTCCTGTAATGCAAGAAAGGTATTATATTACGTAGTAACTAAATTTAGAATGTCGAGCTTCATCGCCTATGTGAAAGATGGAACATCTACCTTGAAGAATGCAGTGTTTTTTTTTTTAAGAAAAAGGGGGAAATTTTGGACAGTAATATTCAATATCTACGTTTCCACCCAAAGCATTAACATGTCATAGAAATGTAGATAATTATCCAAGATTCCTATCAAAATTTAATCACAATACCAGGATTACCGAGCAAGCGAAATCAAGCAGGTACCCATCTCATACAAATCTGTTCTACTCCTGAGCACTAAATATCATACTCCTAATTGTCACAATGATATAAAACTCCCTTAGCTACTCAATGAAAGTTATTACAGTTAAGATCCAGCTTAAGAATGATAGGTTTTTCCTAAACCGGAAATATACAATCATGTTCACAATGACATAACAGCTATAAGACATGGTGAGCTTTGCTCATCGTCTAGAATCATGTTATGTTCCAGCAATGTGCAGTCAAGTGTTACCATTAAAAGAACAGACAGGTAAAAAAACCTGGGATTTCTTTAACCAATCATATTGGTCATCAATTGTAACTTCGTAGAAAGGTGACTCCTTCAAGCCTACAGAATCAGCCGCATATGAGATGCATTTGCTTACATCTTGACCATCAGGGAATATTGTGTCAACATATATCTGCACAAAGCAAATTAGTCATTACATTTTGATCGCCAGGAACATAGTATCAACATATTTATCTAAATTGCTCTTTCTACACATCCACTTCTAATTACCAAGACACCATCGTTTTCAGCATCACATGGACAAGAAAGAGGCAGAGACAGATATTCTTGAGCCTGTGTGTAACTTTGTTTTTACACGATGGAACACGATTTTTCATTGAAATAGTGAAATGAGTCAATTGCTCAAAGTACAAGATACGAAATGAAACCAAAAGTACCAACAAATGGAAATAAAATGACATAGACAATTGAAAGAGCATATAAAGTTGTGCGGACTTATCTGGAAAGGAATTAGAGAAAGAGCATAAAGGTATCGCTTGGATCATCAAACAAATACAAATAATGCTATAGAAATTTACTGAATTGATATTTATTATACTTGTAGTTATATATGAATCACTATAATATTCCTTTAGTTTTATCTACTTTGAGATCAACTTTTCTATATGTAAACCTCTGTTTTGTCCTAGAACACTGCCTAGTTCACATACTTTATTTTAAACCTTTTTTTTTCTTCTTTCCTTTCACTTCCTATCATTTAAGTAATCAAAATTGTGAAACATTCCAAATCAAGTAACAGGTAGAGAGATTCATATACCACTCAAAATTAGAGGGAAAAAACCCAATTAAGGACAAGAACCCCACCTCTTGAGAGCTCCCACATGCGCAGTCTTCATCAACACTAGTAGAGCTCGCACCAAAACTTAGCAGAGCTTCTGAAAGCGAATCCTGCATATCAGAAAAACAAAAATGTAAAAAAATTTTCTCTTTAGCTCAAGTTAGGGGAACTTTCATTGCCCAGCAACACCCCCCACCCCCCATTAGTTCTACATTTTCCATGATCTTGCACTGATTCAATGGTTTCAAGTTGTAGTTGAATTTTTGCTAAACTAATAAATTGATACAAAAGCTCACCACGATATCTTTGCCGCACCTAATGCGTACAGATAGGTATTTTGCAGAGGTGTAATGGGTGGGAGAAGAGGAGGAAGAAGAAGAGAAGTGTGCAATAAGTGAAGGGGAAATGAGGAGCTGACGTCTTTTGTCGATGGTAGAAGAGAAGGGGGAAGTGAGAAGAGGAGAGAGAGAAAATTTGGGAATGCGATTGCCCGAGACGAAACAGTAGGAAAAGGTTTTGAGGTATTTTCCGGCGTTGGCCGCCATTGATTTGGTCTCTATGCCGCTGTGGTTTTGGAGGTAAAAGATGAAACGGCCACTGTACTCAGCCTCACTTGTAAATTGTTAAATGTAATCTTCCTGTTGTTTTGGTTTTCGTTTTACTTGACAAACATACGTAGGATTCTTGTAAAGTTCCGATTTTTACTTGTAGAAAACAAAAATGGAAATGATACAATTTTAAGCACTCTTTTTCAATACAACAATGGTTGAATGAGGAATGAGGACCCAACCTTTCTTTGATTTCTATGAACAACACAAGTCATCTTTAGTTAACTAAACTCGTTTTTTTTTTTATTAATTTTAGGCAGATCAATCATTTGGTGTATGTGTTAGGAGTGATCTCTTTCAGCACCAATTGTTCAAATCAATTTTTGTCAAAGTTGAAAACCACATTTTAGTATAACCTCAACCACCACTCCTAATTAATTTAATATTTCATTTTATAATTTTCCACCCTGTTTTTATATCATAACATCAATTTAAATTATTAAAAACAGGTTTAAGAATGGTTTTGTAAATGGAAAAGGTGAGTTTAGTGATTGAAAAATCATAGAGCTTTTGTACCATTCACCATTTCGGAAAGTGTTTATAGTTGATAACCCATCTCTCATAAGGCTATGATATATTATAAACTTTTGCTTCTGTGATAACTCATTATTCTATCTTGTTAAGGTATCAAAATGAATATCACAATAGAGATGGTTATTGCAATAGGACTACATGATCACCCCTAAAATGTTTCTTGTGTTTTCTTAATTTTCTCGTATTTTGTTAGATTTTTATGAAAAATGAATATCTCGACAAGAATGATCTCATCGTGTTAGGATAATACATAAGTCATCTCTAACATGATACATTAAATAAAAAATAAAACAGGGATTATGACGTAAGCAAAATGTTATAGATACCAACTTTGTGAAAAATAAAACATCAATCATAAAGACCCTTTTGAGAAAGTCATTTGTACAAAAACCTCATAGAATCATTTTCAAACATTTCGAAGTCTTTGGTTGTCTTAAAAAAGGACAACCAACTAATGTGTTTATTCCAGAAGTTTCCAAATGATCATAAAATTAATTTCTACCTAATTAATGTGTTAGCTTTAATAATGTTAGTTGCGAACGTTGTTCAAAAATCTCGGGACTTGAAGAGAATGGGACCCAAAAAAAATTCCCCAATGATTGTGATGGTAAAATCTTTATGGTATGGTTCTTCATTCTAGCTAATCAAACTCCATCTAACTGGTTTCTTAATATCCATTCCATGGCTCATCACTTTTTGTTTGAAGCTTTACATTATTGCATTGCTGTTCAATTTTCAAGCGTTAACCATATGTAATTATACTTTGTTATTTGTTAGTGTTGTGGATCTTTTCTTTGTATCAATGTTTGGATGTTTACTTTTATCTTTCATCATTAATCGAACCATCCATATAAAAGTATTAAAAGATATCAAAACATAGACCTTAAACAATTTGTTGTTTCAACCTTTTCAAATCCACCAGTGTAGTTAATCAATCAACGTCTTCAGAATTGGATGTTGAATAGTTCAATTTGTTCTAATTTTATAAAGAGAACATTGAGTTAGTCTTTGTCTTGTGATGCTTCATTAATACTAACACTTCTCTATGTCAGTCGTCTAGTTCTATATTGTAATGGAATAAAGAAAAAAAACTTTTTTGGGTCAAAAGAACCCAATTTCCCGGAGTCCGGGGCCCGCCGGGATCGTTAACGGTGGCGTTGATGATTTGATTGGCGAGAAGGAGGATAAAGCGATGTACCCACCTTCACCTCTACAACAAAACAAACGCAACAATCTCAAATCAACAATCTTCAACCACAAGGCAATTACATTCAGCCTTTTTATATAACCCTTTTGTCTCTTTTGATTCTGAATTCGTTTTTGTTGTGTTGTGGCGATTAGGAATGAGTTTCTCATCCAACCCACTTTCCCTCAGCGTTCCGGACGCCGCTTTCGATTCATGGCTTCGTGATTCCGGTTACCTTGAAATTCTCGATCAGCGGACCTCTGACCTCCACCGCCATTCCTCTGCCGCTCCCCCCGCCAGACCCACCCCTACCGCTGCAGCTCCTTTAGCCACAGGTTTCTTCATCTCCCTCTTCTCTCGCATCGCGACCCTTCTCTCCATTTTTACTCTTAACCCCTTTGCCAAGCTCTCTGCTGCTGATTTTTCTGGCCCGACCCCTTCCTGGACTACTGGGTTTGTTGGGTTTTTTGAGTCCTACTCATTTCCTTCGTCGCCGGCTCAAGCTCGTCTTAGAGTCCACGAGAACGCCAAACGCTATGCTCGCAATTACGCTTCACTATTTGTTCTCTTCTTTGTCTGCACGCTGTATGTTCTTCTCTTTCTCCTGTTAATTATGTCTATTGATGGGCTGTGTGCTGCGGATTCTGGTCTTGACGTTGAAATTGTTGTCTTTCCTGTGGGTTGCGAATTGGGTTCTGTTTGGTTTTACTTGGTGGGAATGGGAAGAGTACAAGTACAAGCTATGAAAACATCGATTTGTTAAAGCGTTTTGATTAAGATATGATGATGGGTTTAGTGATTTGGTTTGATTTTTTAAGCTCGTGGGGCTTAAGACTTTTGCAGCCTAATCGATTGCTGATCCCAATGTGAAACATATAGAAAGAATGGCTTGCATTCTTTTTGTGGATTTTAGTGGTTTGACTGAACAGGGAACCACTGTCACTGTTGTTGGTCATTAAACTAGAACACCACTCTATTACTAGTTTATATATTCATGTTCCTTTCTTTGGGATGAATGAGCGTTTGCATGGAGTGAACATAAAAAATGTTGGCTAGAGATTTATGACCTTTATTTTACCAATTTCTTGTTTCTTAACTTTAAATTCTCATGTGGATGATTGCAGATACCAGATGCCTCTTGCCCTCCTTGGACTGATATCATGTTTAGCACTTTGGGACATTGTTAAATTTTGTTGTGATAGGTGGGGATTAGACAAATATCCAGTTCTTTGGCAGTGTTTGGTTCGCATTGCTCAATGCGGTATGTTACTGACGTTTTAAAACCGTGTTTATTTACATACCTGAGAGGTTCCTCCCAATTGTTTCCTTTAAACATGTATTAATTAATTGGTATTCTGTTTCATTGTTGCATTTTCACATAGAGAATTTCAGTTGAAAATAGATATCCGTAGAGATACAGATTACTATAGTATAGATCATCAGTATAGATGTAGAGTTTAGATCTCAAATTGAAAGCATACCAAGATTACTAGTTACTGCTTGTTGAATGGTTATTGTTTTGCCTGTTCCTTTTGGTTAAAGATTTCAAGCCTCAAGGCTATTGTTTTCTCAATTTGAGATGACCATCGATTGAAAACTTTAGCACAGTTGTTCCTTAGTTCTTGAAATGGAGCCAAGCTAATGAGTTGGCCAAATGTGTAGCAAAGCATAATTTCTGCCTGTTTGATGCTGGAAAAGTTTTACTTTGTACTTCAAATGGCATTTGGAATCCTTGGAATTTTTTCAAAACCCTTCTTTTTGATACAGCTTTGTGGGATTGTTGGACTTTAAAATTCAGATCCTGCTGTAGTGCTGTATGCTTTTATTCGTTGTTTTCATGTAAATTACCATCCGTGAGTTCACAATTGTTCGGACTGCTATTGTTATTTAATTACGTAGCATCTTAAATACTTGACAAGTATAATGTTTTGCAGCGACTGTTATCATCCTTTTATTTTCCAACTTTCAAATGGCAATCTTCTGTGCCCTTGGCATTGGATATACAGGTAACTTCAGAATTCTAGGCCATGTTATAGAGTTCATTATTATCAGTTGTTCTTATCACCTTTGAAATCTTGGCAGGTATGATTTTGCATGCTGCATTTCGGAAGCTGACTCCCACCAAGCCCACATCTACCGTAAGTCGGAAATAGACAGTTACAGGCAATGGTATTTGTCCTCCTATATATAAGTTAAGCCTAATGCAAGGTACCAACATCTGATTCTGTTGAAGACGAAAAGTTCTAGTAATGCTGATCGCAAACTTGAAAGCATGACTGATGTACGTCAGCAGGCACCGTGCCCTTGCTTGAAAATTCATATTACGGTGTGGGGCACGGTGACCATCGTATTGCCCAAGAGTTTCATCTTCCTCTGTTAAAGGCTAGAACCAAGAAACAAGTCAAGCTCAAATCTCGTTTAATTTGTTTGTTTCATTAGTTAATGAAAATTAAGTATGGTTAATTTTGTAGGTCATAACACTACTACATGATATTTAGTTCCAGCTTATGACTTGTACCACAAATGTAGCATTTTGTGCTTACATTTTCTATGAATGAGAGTTTATCAGATTTCAGGTGAAGTACAGAAAGCTCTAATTTTTCTTGTCTAACAAGAAGCCTGCATCTCAATCCTTATACTTTCGATAAAGGATGTAATTGAAAACATCAGTTTCTGTTCAGTTATGCACCTTTTTATTAAAGATGGCTTAAGGTTAATCAGGAAGGATTTGCTACACTAAGTTTCTCATTCCCAATACCGCTTGAGATAAAATGTCAAAGATGCAAGTGGTATATCAAGTCATCATCGTTCATGGTTTATAGATTAATTATTGGTACTTTACAACATGACATTGATGGCACTGGATAACAGTAGTAGAAAATTGATTTTAGCTTAATTTTGTTTAACAGCATTTAAGCTTATGTAATGGTAATAATAGTAGTAGAAAATGCGTCACACGATTTTAAGGTATAGATTCAATACTTCTTTCAAAGTTTATTGTCGTTTCTCTTTTTTAAAAGATCTCAAGATTTATCTATCAAATGAAACCCATTCATTCAAGCTCATTTACCATCTAATTATCAATTATTAGATATGATAACAATCACTATCTTAAAAGTGAGTAGTTGAGAGAGAGAAAATACATCCACAAGTGTTCAAAATTCAAACCCTCCTATAAACAGCATTTCAGTAGAAATTATTCATCAATCTCAGGTATTAATAATATTACAAATGTCAATGCAATGAATAGCAAGCACCCGTATTCAAAGAAATGCTGCTAGCAAAACAAAAATTTCACAAGGAAAAATCACAATTAATAATTAATACACCATTTCTTACAACGACGTATGTACATCAACTCAAATAATGCACTGTCAAGAATAAAAAATATCAAACAAATACACAAATTTTCTCCCCTTCTAAGCTGGACTCAGATCCCGTGACACCTGACCTTGCCATCTGAACAACAAACCAATTTGCAATTTAGCTCAAGGGCATTTGGCATTTACTCAGAAACAATGTCTGATGTCTGCCTTCAAAGAATTTTGAGAGTGAAAAAAAAGAGTTTCAAACCTTCTATTCCTATCCATTAATTTTCTAATGTGTACTCCACAATAATTAAATTTCATATGAAAATTTTGTGGCTTCGTTCTTCCAGAATTTTTGACAGATGTACACAAAAAATTTATCTCATGTCACGTTTCTAGATTTTGTCAAGTTTTCTCTATGCTGGGAATTCTAAGTGTCTAAACAAGTGCATGAACATGGACGAGGCTAAAAGAGATGGGTTATGGATGAGCTGAATGTTCCCCTAGCCTAATAATAGCAGACGAAAATGGTGCTTCAACCAATTTGCGTGGAACCAAGTACTACCTACCACTTGATACAAAAAGAACGAAGCATTTCATAAAACAAACCTTGAGAGTAAAAATCTAGCAAGCGAACTCAAATTAGAATTTGAATGAAGTTCCCTGTTCGGTAGCTTTTTGCTATTATCAGAATCTGTGACATTTTGTGTATCTTCAGGAACTGTCTTTGCTTTACTGAATAAGCGAGTAGCCAAGTCTTGTAAATCTTTCAGTGAAGATTCCTTGGAACTGCAGAAATGTTTCTCTGAGTAAATTTTGAGAATTTAAGGGAGTAGGTTAGGAAAGTAAAATAACTGACCTGGCCAATTTCTGGAGCAACTTAGTGGCAAGAACCTCACATGATCCAGGTTTTAGGTGTTCCATGTTTATAAGCGCATTAATTACAGTCCGAGAAGGTGATCCTTCCGAATCATCTGCAACTACCTGAGCAGGTTGCACTTTAGCACATTGTACCAAGAAAATAAATGTCATAAAATGAACAAAAAATATTGTTCCCGTTTGTAATCACTCTCACAGGATGATGTGCAAGCAAAGGAATCAAATCTGAAGCCCGTGTGATATGGTAAATGCATCACGAAAGGCCTATCTGGAGATGAGAATATTGAGGCCCACGGATAAGAAGAAAAAGGAAAAGAAGAGAGAGAGAGAGAGAGAGAGAGAGTTGGGTAAGTACCTCGTCATGAAGTGAAGTCAGTTAGCTAATTTGGGACAGAGTAAAATGAGTAAGTTTGTTAAGTAGAGGGATATCTAATCATAGCTGGACGGAGGTTGGATGCCAATGAAGTGGCAAGGATTGAAAAGATGGAAGAGTCAAACTTTCTCCTCCGAACATTGTATTTCTGTTTCATATATTGTGAGTAAATCAAATTTTAAGTAGAACAGCTCTCTCGTTGGTATCAGAGCAGTTTGACACCTGGGAATCGTTGCTATGGAGAATGGAGAAGCAACAATGGAAGAGAAAATCACTTGGATCCACTCCCCTTTGGAACAGCAGCTCAAACAGAGAAGAAAGATAGCATGATCACTGAAGAAGTCAGTCGAGCTAGTGTAAGGGTGCATTGCAGATTTTTTTTTTTAAAATGAACAATTCGGTTCAAATAGAACCAAAGGTGACGCAAAAGGGTAGGTAGTTGTGCATACATTGGTTGCTGCATAGGAAGAGAATTTTTTTTAAGGCACGTTTAGTAGGAATAAGCCACCGCATTTCTTCTTTTTGTTGGAAGTAAAAAATCAATTAACGGTATAGAAACTCTAGCAAAGACGTAGTAACAAAGGATTGGTCAAACAAAGCGTTAGCAATTGTGCCAATGCCAAGAGGAGTAAGTGGTAACGGCTTTTCTTCAATCCCCCCCAAACAAGGGTGATTTGACGTCTAACTCCCACATCCTAATATAAATGGATAAAACAGAGACCAAGATGGCAAGATGGAAACACTTCACAAAAGTATCATGCAGATGTTGCAGTTACCATTAATGCAGACAAATTATTAAAAGGAAAGAAAGACGATCAATACAGAACTTACAAACTCAATTCGGCTTTGACTTACCTCTTTCAAGGATGACATAAATAAAACCGATAATGGTGCAGAAGACAATGCTATTTTTGCACTTTCTTCCTCATCAAGTGATAGAGATGGTTTTACCAATGCTCTTGGAGCATCAAAGAATTCACGAGAATGCCTGGAGAAATTATAGATATCAGGCACCAGACCAACATTCTGTGGAGCATAATTCATTCTGGCAATTACTTAGATGTACCTTGAAGAGTCAGAGCTACTCACTGTTTGCTCTGTTCTTCTATTTTCCTTCCTGTCGTTGAGTTTATTGATAGCTGATCTATCCCTTGCATTAGCTTTCTTCAATCCTGCTTGTATTGCAGCCTTTGCCTACAACCATCAAATTGCAAATGATTAGTAGTTGCACTGCAATAGAACATATTTTGATTTCTGGTTGTATGGAACCAACGAATTATTATTTTGTATAAAGCCAAAATTCTACTATAAAGCCAAAATTCTAAATAAAATGAGTGAGGCTTGCAATCCTGAGTCATGTTAAACCTTCAACAAAAATTACTTATAAAAGGTGTCTTTAAAAAGAGAAGATACTATGTCATGTTGAAATCTGACCTCCATCAATCTGCCCCTCCTAGGATAACAAAACAACATTCATCCCAATCTTAAAATGCATGTCCCCGACTGAATTTAAAATGAACTAAAAATAAGTAGCAATATAATGAAACCAACAGTAACTGCTACATTGAATTGTGATAAGAGCACAGATCAGAAGACTTTAAAAAAACAACCTCCGCAAGGTTTGATGCACTATCTTCGGGAGAAAAGCTTGAAGTCCTTTCTTGAATTCCCATTCTGGATTTTGGAGTCTGAGGAGAACCAGAATCATCACGTTGACCACGCATAACAACAGTACCACTAAAAGATGTGTCCTCAAAATATCCTTGTGCACTTTCAGACTGCATCACATCATTTAATTTCATAAACAAATATATATCTCAAAACGATCAAGAGCATCACTATACACTTAAGATAATTCTACCGGACTGCTTTCATTATGAAATTGAGTAGATGCTTGAGATCCCCTGGGAGACCGGATCACAACGGTTCCTGAACCACTTACAGATAGCTCTTCCTGGAAGTTGTTCATGGAAATAAAATAAATAAATAAGTAGTAGAAAAAGAAAAGGTAAAAGAACATTATCCTCAACCAATTTCCGAACTACCATATAGATAAATACAGCCATAATATTTGATTGAGTCACAGCGTTATGGTTATTAAATCTTTTTGCAGGTTTCCGTAATAAATGTGGCTGCAAAAGCTAGGATAATCTAGAACTTCTGGAACAAGTGAGTCCTTGAAGCCTTGCTATTGCAGTCAAATTTACTCTGTAAACCACTAAACTTGCTCAATTTTTCTTATAAAAAAGGAGGTATCATTTAAGTCAAATGCTCATGATGAATTAGTTTGTGAACTTCTAGGACAAGTGAAAGTCATTAAAGTCACAAGGATTGGTCTTATAATTTAATTGATTGACAAGCTGGCACATGTGATCGAAAAAAGTAATTGTAGCTAAGAGAAATGAAGTGAGGAAAATTTACATCTTCACTAGCATCTCCCATACTGTATGAATCTCTGGTGTTTTCTGATGTGTCACGTGATGCATATCCAGACACAGCTAGCCAGTTACCACTCTCTGGAACTCTACTAGGTGCACCCTGACCATAAGGAATTTCTGGTTTTCTTTCCCTAATTTGAGGTGGTTTTACTACACTTCGAACAGTACCTGTACTATGTGGTCCCCCAATACTGAAGTCCCATCCAGCATTCTTTGGAGCTTTATTCTGGTTGCTGCAATTTTAGGTAGTCAGAATTCAACGCAGCTCAATGAGTTAAGTATCAACAACTTTTGGGGTGTTCTTTTAACAGGAAACTGAGCTATATATTTGGTTTCACCCACCTGGCACGAACAGTTTCCTCCCTCACATTTCTTGATACTTTCACAGTGTCTGTGGTTTCACCTATAGCTCTAGAACCATTTGTTGGTGTTTCTGCATCTTCTTCCTTTATTTGGTACTTTGGGCGCTCTCTATCAATATCAACAAATAAGATCACTGATAAATCACCTTATACAAAGACATTTATACTATTTTGCTTTTCGATTCTTCAGACACATTAACACATAAATGTAGGAACGGTGTACAAATGAGGAAATAATTCACAAACTCAAAAGGAACACCAAATTACATATCCATGCTTAGGGCTGAGAACAAGTAAAGATATTGATGAAAAAGAAAAAGAATAATAACATGATAGCACAATTATTAGAAAACTAGCACTAAAAGTAACAGAAATCGAGTGTCCTGACAAACCTTATTCTCTCCAGAAGCCTAGGACTCTTCCTGGCATTCTTAATGAATCGGTGCTTCAGAAGCTCTTTGGCACTGGGTCTCTAATAAAAAAGATAAAGATGTATTAAACCGATTTGCAAAAAAAAAAAAACTGAAAATATACCAAACAGATAAAGACATCCACACATCATAAAAATCATAACTTCAAAAGGGCAGGACATATGAACAATCTGAATGCTTGCATCAAGTTTGAACAAGAAACAATCACAAACAAATATCACATGAATAGAACTAGAAGGAAGGGTATGAACATTAGAGAGAACAAATAAAAAATGAATTACCAGGAAATGAAATAATCAATTTAAATCCCGTGAACCTTAATAATAACCCTAAGCATGCCCCCAACTTTCCATACCTTTAACGAATGCTGGATGCTCACTTTTAACTTTCAAGTAGTTGCCTCATTTCTTATATTGTCTCTTAAAAAAATATTTTTAAAAAAGAAAAAGAAAAAGGGGAAGAAGAAGAAGCTATGAATCCCAACCATGATCAACCAATTGCAACGTATCGACCTACCAAAAAAGCGCTGTAGGAAAGTACCTGAAAATCACTATACAGATGCTCACTGCATCATTCATGCTCACTTTTCACGGAAACACTAATTTGTGGCCCGTAACCATTTGAATTTCAACAACATAAAAGAATTCAACTAAAACTTGGAACCAGAGCTCAGGAGAAGAAAAATGGTTTACCTCAGCAGGTATTTTCTTCAGACACAGTGACACTAATTCTTTCATTGGCCGCGAAAAATGTTCATCCAACTGCTCATACATAAAAGCTAATATGTCACGAGAAATAACAATGCACCACTTCATACTTGGAGTTCAATGTCTGTCATTAAAAGGGTCCAATATAGAGTTGTTAAGTGAACCTGAGGTGGATTTTCCCGAGGTATGATAAAAAGAACTCTCATGGGATGAAGATCAGCAAGTGGAGGCTCCCCTTTTGCCATTTCAATAGCAGTGATTCCTAGAGACCAGATGTCTGCCTGCACAAGTAAAATGTGATAGGATTGCAATGCTTGTTCTAGATTTGAGAATCGCAAACATAGTGAACACAGAATCAAGTATTGAGAAGTGTGGTTATCTCAAAACCAATCAAAACTAACAAAATGCCAAAAACAAAAATGTTACTGAGTAAATACCTTCTCATTGTATCCTTCAGAGTTCTGAATTACCTCTGGCGCCATCCAGAATGGAGTTCCTACGAATGTCTGTGATCAAGAAATCAGTGGTAGGCAGGTGATACAAAATTCAGAAGATCTCATCCATTGGCATTAGAAGATGAGTTAAGAAGAAAAAAATCAACAAGAAAGCAATCCTTTATCAGTAACATTTTGAAAAAAGGAAGCATTAACCAAAAGGCAAAAACTGCCATATTACTTTAAAAAATGATGGATCTACCCAAGGAAGGATAGAGCAGGAGATGAAGGAGGTAAACTTCTCCCCAACAACCAGAGCTGACTAAGGGTTTTAAAATGTCCAGTTGAGCAAAAATTGCAAATTTCAAAAGATGTAGGGAAAAGAAGAAAATAATAATGAACAAAGTCTAATATTTCACATCTTACTCTACCTTTCTCCTTGATATCGTCCTTGTTAATTGAGCAGAAACACCAAAATCTGCAACCTATAGGGATTAAACTGTTAGCCTTTTAAAGCAAAAACCAGCAAATCCTTAACTTAATCAAGCCCACGCAACATTATCCTGGAAAATCCTACCTTAACATCACCATTTTCACTCAATAAAATGTTTGCCGCTGCAAAGCAAAAGTACAATATTTCATTAGAATAACATAGAAATGAAATTCATTCATAGGAGTTGCCTATTTAATCTTAAACTCCACTCCACTTATTTTCTCTTCCATTTTCCCCTTGCAGGAGAGGTGGGAGTCTAGGAGTGAGCAATATCACCATCTTCATGTATGATATGAACTAAGTAGTTAACTTGTAAAAATTCATTGAGTTATGAAGAAGAAAGATAACCTTTAATGTCCCTGTGGATTTTTCCTTCGGTGTGCAAATAATCAATTGCATGCAGCAAATCCCGTAGAATGCATGAAATTGACATTTCATCAAGCGGTGGCCCAGACTGAAGCTGCAGAACCAGCGTTTGTTGTAAGTTTATACAAAAAGTTTGCCAAAATATTTGAAGTTCTTGCAACAAATACATGGTATAATGAGTTAAATATCAAATACAAACATTGCTATATTGACAGACAGGAGAAGAACCAAATAAACTGCCTAGTTCATTGTATAGAAATTTCTTTAACACTCATAGTAGTGTTTCCAAGAAAAATTTAATGGATTGCAATTATATAGAAGCATCAAGCACGCCAAGAAGAATTTCTAGCCTACCATATTTCTTTAGAGGTGCTCAAAAAACCTAATGACCAAGCCCCCAAGGGCAGCCCTGTTGGCTAAAGCTCGCGGTCTCTATGTAGCACCAAAGTGTTTGGACCTCAGGAAGAGTGGACTTTTTCTAAAAAAACTAATACCCCAAAAGATTAAAAATCAAATCAACCAAAACTCTACCGGTGGTGTTGGGATAAAAAAGATTGAAACATTAAGAATTAATTTGGTTTATGGACACTTCCAATATTAATGTGGATTAAACTAAATTAATCCAAACTTCTTATTAATTACAAAGATATCAGTTTTACTTACAAA
Source organism: Cucumis sativus (assembly GCF_000004075.3). Taxonomy (NCBI): domain Eukaryota; kingdom Viridiplantae; phylum Streptophyta; class Magnoliopsida; order Cucurbitales; family Cucurbitaceae; genus Cucumis; species Cucumis sativus. The sequence continues at coordinate 23,733,243 of NC_026658.2, forward strand.
AAATAACATAGCCACATATTTTGTTACTCATTCGTAAGTAAATAAATGCTCAACCCAAACTTCATGATCTGGTTGCCTGATCATACCATCCATCTAGTTGGGTCTTTTAGCTGGCCAAATTTGCTATTCAAATAGTTGGGTTGAGTCTACAAAGTCTTTTCAAATCACCCTAACCCATTTACATCTAGCTCATATTTATAAGATCAAGCCAGAGAACGGAACTTCTTTTTTACTGCTTCTCATTAGATATTAGGGATTTCTCCCATGTTAGAGAAATATATGACAATTACATTGTTTTTACATACGTCAGAAATTTGAACTCGAGAAAGAAATTCAAACCAACTCTAAGCTTTGCCAATAGGGCAGTCATTAGTGGACATATGCCAGATATCTTAAACAAAGGTAGTTTTACAGTCACAAATTTAGGAATCTCATTTGGTTAGCTGGCAGGTTATTGGGCGCCCTGTGAATCAGGGAGGGTTAGGGATCGGTAACTTAAGGCTGTGTAACAAAGCCTTGTTGGCTAAGTGGCTTTGGCATTTTTTCCCTTGAGCCCAAATCTTTGTGGCATAAGATCATTGTGAGCAAGCATTGCTTGGCTCCCTTTGAGTGGGTGAAAGGGTTAAATGCACACATTGTACTCCCTGAAAGGACATCTCGCTTGAGATCCCGTCTTTCTTTCCTTGGGTTAGATGCATTGTGGGGCATGGTATGGAGACGTTTTTTGGGAAGATCAATGAGATGGGGATAACCCCCCTTGTTCTGTCTATCTCCTCATCTTTATCATCTATCCTCTCTTAAAATCATTGGATCTTTGATTTTCTGGTTTGGGCAGAGAGTTCGGTGTCTTTTTCTATTGGATTCCATCGTCACTTATCCAATAGGGAAATAACGGAAGTGACCTTTCTTCTTTTTTTGCTCAACATGTGTGACTTTAGGGAGGGGAGGAGGGATGTTCGTGTTTGGAAGCTCTATGCTTTGGAAGGCTTCTCTTGTAAATCTTTCTTCAAGTTGTTGTTAGACCCCTCCCCAATTTTGTGTCGGTTTTTTGTGGGATAAAGATATCAAAGAAAATCCAGTGCTTATTTGTGGTTTTGTTAGGCCGTCTGAAAACCTTGAATAGGCTTGCTAAGAAAATTCCTATGCTCATGGGACCGTCCTGCTGTATTCTCTGTTGAGAGGTGAAGGAGGACCTGGACCATCTGCTTTGGGATTGTTAGCATGCGAGATTAGTGTGGTCTTGTTTCCTTCAGGAGTTCAATTTTTAGATTGCTGGTCAAAGAAGGATGGGATCCATGCTATGATCAAGGAGTTTCTCTTCCATCTGCCTTTCAAAGAGAAAGGCCAGTTTTTGTGGCTCGTCGGGGTGTGCGTTGTGGTTTGAGATATTTGGGGTGAAAGGAATGAGAAAGTTTTTAGAGATTTGGAGAAGAACCCGTCTCATGTTTTGTCCTTAGTAAGGTTTCATGTTTCTCTTTGGGCTTCAGTTTCAAAGTTTAATTATCCCCTTGGTAACATGTTACTAACTTGGAACCCTTTCTTGTAGAGGGTTTGTTTTTTGGTGGACTTGTGTTTTTGCTTGCCCTTGTATCCTTTCATTCTTTCTCAATGAAAGTTGTTTATTTCTATTAAAAAAAATCATATTTATAGTGTTTCAAAGTCCAAGGTTCTGTAGAAGGCTCACACTCATTGCTTAAGTTTTCTTCTCTTGCTCTCTTTTATTGAGACGTTGTCTAGACTCTAGACTCTAGACTAACTAATATACTCCTAAATTCGTTCCCCATGACAACTGCCTCATTTTACAACATATGATATTACGAAATGTATAGGACATTAGCATCTGTGATGGGTTGTGTCCAATATTTAAAAGGTCTTGCTTAGATCAATGGTGAAAAGGTCAACAAATATTAAGCTGTTTAAGCAAACATTAAGAACTCTAAGAAATTATTAAATTTTTACCCTGTAAATTGGTTGGGTAAGCCAAACTTAACCTTAAAGTTAGTTTCAGCTCCATTCCAATAAACCATGAACTTTGAACAGATAAGAAAGATAAAACTGGGGTAAAAGAACTTTTGGTTCTTTCTTTTTTTCTTTTATATCTGTGAGTGTTCAAGCAAGCTTACACGCACCTAGACTAATCTCACCGGACAATCTGTCTTACGCTATAACAATTGGGTATCAAGAAAATTAATTCCTAGGTAGGAGGCCACCATGGATTGAACTCATGACCTCTTAGTTATTGAACCATCTCTTTTTTTACCACTAGGCTAACCCATGATGGTTAAAAAAACTTTTAGTTCCTCAACTCATAACAATTTAGTACTTGAACTTTCATGGATGACGATTTAGTCACTATACTTTCAATTGTATTAATTTAAGTTCTGTAATTTACAATTTTTAGCTATTTAGTCACTATCGTGAAATTTATTATTAAGATCTAACAAAATTTCTTACACATAGATCAATAAACTGACCCAAAATCAAATTGATTTACAAACTGTAAAAAATAAGCTTATTTAGTAACCAAATTGTTACAATTTTCAATGTATAGAATTAAATTATTATTTATTAAAGTTTAGAGGCTAAATTGTAACAAATTTAAAATTTCAACAACTAAATTAATTGCCAAGTAAAGTTAGAGGACTAAATTGTACTGCTATGAAAGATTAAGAACCAGAAGTGTTTTTTAACCATAAAACTGAAACCAACTATAAGTTATGCTAAAATTTCTCTAAAGATATGTGATATGCTATGGATGTATTGCGGCTGGAGAAGACTACTTATGTAGGAATTGATTTTTATGGCTGGGTTCGATATTTCTAGCTAGGTATAGGAGCTTTAGTGTTGAGTTTGAACACTTCATTATTTGATTTTGTAGCCATTTTTTGGTACTTTCATCCTCTGAATTTGGGCAATTTTATAGCTCAATTTGAGATGTTTTATACATAAATTTTGTGTAGTTGTGTATTAGGTGAGGAGCACAAAGCAAAATACAGACTTACCAGATCTGCAACAGAGCCACCAGCCATATATTCCATTATTATCCATAATTTCGTCTGGTGGAGATAAGAACCATAGTACTCAGTAATGTAGGGTGATCGACATTGTGACAAAACAGAAATTTCCTGGCACAAAACTGAGGTAGATTAGCACCTAGGCATTCACCTAATTCAATTTACTCACTAGTTAATTTATACCTTTTGAATATCCTCAATTTCATCCTCACTGCAGAAGAATGAAAAACAAGTTTAATAATATTGCAGAAAAGAAAGTCCACACAACATTGACAGCTTAGGACTAAAAAAAGAATAATTGAAAAAGTACCCATTACTAAAATGTTTTCTCAACTACTCTCTAGGAGGACACCCTTTCAAGAAGGAAAACAAGACTCTTTGGGAGAACTTCATCAGAGCCTTTGGCTAGAGTGTAAGCCAATAAAGCAATAGAAGAATTTTTCCAGATAAGAAGTGTTTTTTGTAGATTTTTTGATGCTATAGTCCATATGGCTTTCTTGATGTAAATTCTCTACCCCTTTCCGTCACACAGCTTTTCTTCCCTCCTTTCAAAATTAGATAGGCCTTCTGTATATCTATTCCTTTGGGGTTTCCTCTATTTTTGGAATGTGTAATTTCACAACATCAATGAAATTGTTTCTTTCCAGACCCGGAAAAAACTGAAATGGAGATATGGAGATATGGAAGAAGAATCATTTCATCTCATAAAGAGTTCCAGTACAAGGATATTAAATGAATAAAGAGTAAAAAAACACAGCATTTCAGTAGGCTGCACATTTTTTATAGTAAAAGAATTGCATATGCAAGATAATGTAAGATTGAGAACACAGAAATAATTTCTGGCTAATAAAGTCGCCCCTGACAGTATTAACAATTCGCATAAAATTTCATCAACAATAGCTAATTTCAAGCAAACTGACATATAAGATTATGAGAAGAGCAAAATACAGTGGTTGAGCATGGTCATTAGTTTCATGGAGCACTTTTTCAATCAAATCCCTTTCAACCCATTTTTGCCCATCTTCTCCGATTGACAAAGCTATCTATAAAGCCCTTTGGAAGATCATGCAGAGGAAATTCCCCAACAAGTGCTTGTTACCTTCCATGTGCCCTCTATGCCTAAAGGACAGTGAGGATTTATTACATCTATTTATATCATGTCCCTACTCCTTTAATTGCTGGAAAAATATTTTCTCTATCCTTAAAGTGGATTGGGCATTCAACGGATCCTTAAGTTCCAATGTTTTTCAATTATTGAGGGACCCCCTTTGCTGCCAAAGAAACCAAGGCTAATTTGGATAAAACATGGCAAAAGCTCTGTTGGCAGAAATACGGTTTGAGCAAATCAGCGCATTTTTCACGTCAAAGAGGAACGCAGCAGCCTGGTGCTCTTTGAATGTAGAATTCAAGGATTATTCAATTCAAAATATATGTCTAAACTGGCCAGCTTTCATCCATCAACCACTTTAATGGGGCTAATTTCAGAGCTGAATACATAGGTACCATATAAATCAGAAGACAGACAGCCATAGGAAACAGAAATTACAAAGGAGAAGGAGTCTAAAAGATAAGATCATATCAATGATGATCTTGCAGTGACTAATAATTCTTTTTCTATTAAAAAAAAGAAAGAAAAAAGGAAAACTCTTTCATTGAGCAAAATGAAAAAATACACAGGCATAATAAAAAGGGAAAACCCACAAAAGGGGGATCTAGTCAAGAGAAATAATACCAAGCAACTATAACAAATGAGCCTAAAAACAGAGGTACAAAGAGTAACAAAAGAATCTAACAAGTGGCCACACACTGACAAAAGAACTCTTACACCCTCTAAAGATTCTATTGTTTCTCTCTCCCCAAATCCCCCACAAGATTCTATGACCAATAATTTGTTGTCAGAAGTATAAATCATCATAGTCTGATTATAACACACGGAAACCACCAAGTACATAGAAAGAAAAATCGGAAAGTTATAATGTACCGATGCAACACTGACCAATTGAAAAAATAAATAAAGTCATCTAAAGACCAAAAGATAAATAAATGAGGATTGAGGACTAAACCATTCCTAATTTCACATTAGTAAACTTTCATTAAATAATGAACTCACAAACGAAAATCGATGGTTTTCCACTCGAAAAAGATCTTTTGTCTTAAGAAGCGAAAAGTGGAATATTTAGAGAAAATAACCGGAATTAACAATTGACTGATTCAGATCCGGATCTTGAACTTAGATACCTTCACATTCAAACTCTATTAACACGCATGAAGATCAGACTTCTCATGATTGGAAGGTTCACGTAGCAAAGAATGAGGTAAAAATTTAGGCCACACTACCATTTTAATAATTACACTTTTTTTAATCAAACCAAAATTAGCAGTTCATCATTAAGGCAAGAGAGCTCTGAATTTGAGTTTCAACACGAGCATCAGTGAAAAATATAAAGCAACCTATGTACTTACGATTCTTCCAAATCAATAACTTTGATAGCAACTTCTTTGTTAAGTTCCTTGTCAAACCTGCAAATGCAGATAGGCGTCAGGAAACTATATCAACGAGTGGTTCCAGTTCGTTTTCTGATTGATTGCATAACAAAAAGGCCTTGGTAACACACTCCCATCCAAAAAAAAAAAAAAGAGGACTGAAGACCGGCACCTTAGTTCACAGAAAGGTTTCTTCAACTTTAAATGAATTCTTTTTTTTATATATGAGATTTTAACTGAAATACAAAGTTAAAAAGATGCAGCTAAGAAGTATAGACCCTGCAATCTCAGTACTATGCACTCCAACTTGTCCAACGTGTATCAAATATTTGTTAGCACAATAGAATAAACTATGCATGACACTCCACTATACATTCAACTTATTAAGCATAAATACAAACGTGGGCTAAAAATTGTATATTTGGAGGGCATAAATTCATAATGCATGAATAGATTTTTTTTACGCATACATCTTTTCAAATTTATATAATTATCATTTTCCCCTGCCTTGTCTTTGTTTTAGGTTTTTTTTTAATGATGTGTGACCATATCCATATCCCTGTTTCTTAGTGACATAACATGAAAATGTATACTGATCCAAATCCACGCTAGTTCAAAGATCACACACACACATAACCATTTGCTGCCTCGCCAGTCATTTATTTAATTGATAAGCACACCAAAAGATCAAGGGTGTGTAACCGATTCCACTCCACTGAATCATAATAAATAATAAAAGAATTGAAGCTTACCCCTTGTAGACATCACCAAAAGATCCTCTTCCAATAAGCTCCAAAGAACTAAATCTTGCTGCCACTGCCTCTGCTATACTCGCCACATCAGACATTTCGTTCTAGCAATCTTTTTCACTTTTCACCCACTTTGCACACACTGGATTGCCAAACTAAACCACAGTTTAAGACCAACTCGACCATCTCATCTCCAGATTTCCCTCATTTTTTGTAAGAAACAATCCAACCAGCAACCTCAAATCCACGACCAAAGTATTTATGTTTACCAATCCCAACAGCAGCCACGAATATCAAATCTGGAATGGTATTGGCAAATACCAAAGAAATACAAAATTATCCATACCAACCAAAACCCATGAATTTGACAACAAAACAGAATCCAAATTCGTGAAAAGAACAATTGATATAAACATAAGATAATGCGCAGCAGCCCTTGGACCCGAAGTAAAGCAAGTGGGTGTCAACATAAGACATATGATGGGTTGGAGGAAGTAAGATACGCAATGGCGACAGGCTAACATAATGAGAAACACTAGAAAGGGGGCAAAAAAAAAAGAAAAAAAGTCAACATCGAAAGTGAAACAACAACAAAGAAGTGGCTTCGAAATGGGGTGTCCAATTATTGAAATTGAATTACAATCCATTTGTTGACAGATTGAGATTCGGAGACTTACCCAAGAATGACGATTCAAAATAACATTAGGATGAACTGATTTCTTCTGAACAATAACACCGTAGATCTCTTCCCCCTTTGCACTCCAATAGAGAAGGCTTCCTGAGAGCCTCGAAATCAAGGAGGATTTTTTGTTGTTTCTAATGGAACTTCCCTTCGCTCTTCTCTCTTTCTTTCTTCTTTTTTTTCTTTTTTTTCTTTTTTTCTTTTCCTTTCTTTCTTTATCGCACTTTGCAATAATTCTACAAGGAGGTTTTCACTTTGAACTGAGACCCCCAGATTTGGACAAAAAATTAAATTGACAAAATTGGATGGGATGATTGAACCAAAACGCACCGTTTCCTCAAATAAATGTTAAGCCTTGATCAATAATATATATAATAATTAGTACCAATAACCGTACTAAATTGTATATTTTACGTTTATAATGTCATAAACTTTAGAAAATACATCATTTTGTATTCATAAATAATTTTGGGTTTACTTGGAAATTGGAATTTTATCAACTAACTTTCTAAACTTGTAATTCGGGATATTAGATATTAGTTAAGAGCTTTTTTAATACATTATTCATGTTTTTGTTCTAATGCTACATATTCTTAATCCCAACGTTAGAAGATATCTACACATATAAAATTAGATGCATTCGAGATTTTTTTAATATAAATTTAATAACGACTCAAGTATAACCATTTTAAAGAACGGTGCAATTTGATACATTTAATTTAAAAATTAAATATGTTGTTTCAATAATTTAAATATCAAATTGCTAATATTGATATAAGTTTAACTAGATTTATTTTGGCTAGCCCAGTTACTGGTACGTGTGTGATATATTAAGTATTAACCCAAAACTATTATTTTATTTCACGTGGACACTATTTCCCTTTTAACATGAATATTTTTGGAGGAAAGAAAAGGATTTGGAAAGAGAAGTTATTGAATAGATGGATGAATTATAGAGGCATTATTTGCAATTATATACTTGGAAGAAAATAAAAGGTTTTATGTTTATTAATTAAAGAATTTACATAAATGCATCTATTTACTACCATTACTACGAGTGACCCAATTAGGAAATTGAAAAATGTTTTGGGTCAGATTCAAGATATTAAGAAAGTTAATGGGCCTAAATAGGCCCATTAAACTCATTACTTTGGTATAAGTTAGGCCTGATCAAGATATGGCCCAATAATAAGACCTTATGAAATTAGAATGGACAGTCCTAAACAGAAAAATAGCAAACAAATATCTTTTAGATTGAATCTTATATAGTACATTTTAATTTGTCTTTGTTATGTATTTTTTTATGCATTGTTTATATAAGAATGGTAGATTTTTAAGTTTTGATTTATTTTAGGTTGATTTGGTTGATTTTCATGATCTTCAACTATTATTAACTATGTGTTTAGATCAAATGATAGATCTTATGTTAAAATTATTTGCTTTTTTAAAAAAAAAAAATTTATTGGAACATATGTGATAGAGAATATGAAAACATAAATTTGAAAACAAGAGTTGTAATTTATATTTTCCCACATGTGTTTGGTAGTATATTGAATATTTAAATTCGAGTTTAAATGCATTTTATACTATATATTCATAAATCATAAAGCTAATCTTATTTATCCACTAAAATTTAGTTAAGAATAAACGATTATCCACTAACATTTAGTTAAGAATAAACGATTGTTAACTTATTTATAAATATAATTTATGTTTAAGTAATTGATTAAATTGCAGCATTAGTCCATATTGTTTGGAGAAAGTTAGAGTTTAGTCTTTAGTTTGATAAAATCTCATATATAGTCCTTATGATTTGATAATCTTCATAAATATAACCTACCAGCATTACTATTTTCGATGCTTTTATCGACTCAAAAGAACTCTAATTATAAACCGTAGAGACTAAATTCTATCATTTCAAAGTCACAAGTATAAAATTTGTAATTTCACCTAAAAACTTATATCATTGTATAATTTATAATACATATTATATTTTAAAAATTGAATTGAATTTACAACGTAAGATATCCTAGTTCTATATATTTTTATATGTATTTAATATAATTTTGCCTCTTAAAATATAGAATTTAAATTTAATTTGGACATACACCAAAAACATAAATATATGTATATATATATATATTATCAAAATTTACATAAATCGAAAACGATTTTTAAAAACATAATCTAAATTGTCTATAAAACATATACCCGTGAAACTCAGTAGAACTAAAAACATAAAATAGAATCTAAGTTCTCCACCAAATAAATCCTCAAACATTTGAGTTAAAAACAAAAACAAACTAAACAAATCAAATCAATAATTTAGAAGTAGTGTTTACGAGTTAAATTTTCAAAAACCAGAAATGCAGATTTAATTTCGTATCATTTTACGTTTGAATTTGGGTGAGGTGCCAAATATTTTGGTATTTTTAATTTGTACACATCTTTTAGACTTTAGGTAGAATGAAAATAGGAATTTATATATTAATAGATGAATGAGATTATTAAACTAAAACGTTCACGTGTATTCATTACCCTTTTCACATGTTTCATTATGTCTAGTCAAAAATGGAAAATCATGCATGTACTTCATTTTAAGTTTTATATATATATATACATATGTTTCTTCAGTCAATTTTTCAAACACAACTAATGAATTCAAGTTCAATTTGTTTGCTAATCTTTCCATTTCAAATTCTAGTTTAAAACGAGTTCATTTTAATTTTAATTTTCCATTTCAATTTAAAAAGGGTTCTAATTCATATCTTTTCAAATTTGAAATATATCAAAGTACATACATCCAATACAAATAGAAGCACTATATATTTTTATATAATTAATAAACAATCTTATTCCACTACAAGTACACTTGTGACTAATCACATTAAACAAAAAAAGTTGTACTAAATGATGACTTCAACCTGCTTTACCTAATTAAGTACATAAGTTAAATGTTGTACAAGTTTAAATAATAGAGTTTAATGAAAATGAAAAATGGAAAAGCAAACTTAACTCAACGCCAACTTAAGAGTAAAAATTAGAGTTCGTCTTTTTGTTTTTTTGTTTTTTCTGAAATTTGCACTAATTTTTTTAAAAGTAAGCCACGTTTTTTAAACTAAACAAAAAAATATATTTTTAAAATTTGACTAATAATTAACGAAATAATGCGAGAAAAGGAATATTGAAAATGATGCAAAAAGAGAAAGGGCAATTGAGAAAATTGTTCAATAAATAAAATGGTCAAACTAAAACAATATAATTTAAACATGTGTTCACAAGCGAGATGGTTGTCCTAAATGTGCAACAAAATTTGGAAACTTCTTCGTACATTTGATTTCAGTAACAATCATTTTACCTAACCTAAATTAGCTAGGGTATAATGTCTATGACTTTAAATCATGTGTTTTCTTTTCTACAGAGAACGTTTAACATCTGTAATTGAGATGGGTGGATGCACCTACTGTTTAGGTGCACCAACAATTGAAGATGTTTATTATCTTATTATTCGTGTTATCTTACATTTCCTACCTTGTTATTTATGTTAATTTATATTTCTCACATTGTTATTCACCTCAACTCTTCTGATTACTCTATGCTATAGTAACTACTAATTCAACTTTTTAAAAATAACTACAACCAAACACCCCTAGTAAAATTGATATCATATCTAAATGTGAATGATCGTGGGAACATAAAAGTATGATTAAAAAAATGTTTAAAAGAATTTAATGTTACTATCCATATTAACAAATCACACGCAAACTTAGGTGAGAACAATTCAAGTTTGTAATTATTTTAGTTTTTTATTTATTAAAAACAAAATTTGTACATGTTCAGTAATTGATCTTGTTTAAAAGCTTTTTTTTTCCTTTTAAAATTTATTTCATAATTTAAAAAACAAATAAGTTTATAAATACTAAATATATTAATTAATATTTGTTTGAAAATAGCATACATGTGTGTGTGAAAATGAAATGATGCTTTTCTCGAAAGATTGTTTGGGCCTTTTATTATTATTGAGTGAAATCTTTTTTTCTTTTCTTGATAAAAGCTTTAATCTCACAATGATATGATAGAGACTAAGAATCTCCATAGAATCCAAAAAGAAGATTGCATGTTCAACCTTGCATTGTCTTATTCATATAATACAAAATACTAACTCCTCAAATAAAAAGTCATCTCAAATGCTAATTTCAATTATCTATCCATCTCATTCAATACCTATTAAATTAAATTATTATTATATATATACTCTCTTGTATAAATTGAACCCAAATAAAAAATGAGTGCAAAATCTATCCATCATCATGAATGGTCTTCAAACCAAATCTTAGACAGAGAAAAAAACGACAAGTATGAGAAGCAAGTTCACGAGCAACTTAATTACACTAAAGATTGAGAAGATGAAAGTTAATTATTAAACTATTGAGATGAAACTCACGAATGGAATAGTCAACCAACACTTTAATTTCGTTTACATATATATCTAACATTCCACACCATAATATTCCAACAATAAAATAATCATTTAGTGATTAAGATGTATAATTACTTATTAAAAACCGATCAAAGCGAGCCTGATCTAAAAGCTTATAGTTCAAATCCCACTCTATTATACATGAGAAAAATAATTACTCTTTAACACCCTTTTTCCTATTTACTTTTGTTTTAAATGCCACGTCTTCTCTTCCTCCTAACCAATAATAATATAAAGTTTAATTAGTAATAGTAATCATGGTTTAATTAATAAAATAAATTACATAAATAGTGAGTTTGTTCCTTTATCCAAATCCACACTAGTTGGCAGTTCTTGTGATGCCATTTAATTCGACATCACTATATCATTTAGTTTCCTAATTTTAATTGAGATGCAATCATATATAATTGTGTACTCAAAAAAATTTAAACAATAACAATAAAAATAATTATATTTATTGTTGTTTTTTATTTTTTATTTATATATATATACACACGTCCATAGTTTTAAATCTATAATAAAATAAAGCGAAAATAATGAATAAGAAAATTGAACTAATGAAATGATTTATTTTTCAAAATTATAAATTAACACGAAAAATTCATTATGTTAGATACGAAAATCTTATGATTTGAAAATTAGAAATACAATTGATGAGTCTCAAATCAATTTGACAACAATTCACATGAAATGAATATAATTGGATTACCTTTTGAACAAGGACCAAAATACAAAAGAGAACTAGTTCTTCAATCCAAGTTTGAACATTCCATGAGTAAGCAATGTTATTGACATATATGGTAATGAGACTTTGTCGTTTACCAAAGGAATTTTACTAATAGAAAACCTTTAAAACTTCAGTTATAAAAAATTAACTTGAAACGACCTAAAGACAAAGTTTAAACAGACTATCAACAAAACCGTCACATAAGATTTTGTACGGAATAATTTGTTGAATTATATATTAATCAATATGTTATAATTTTACAGGTGAGAATAATGGGTGAGAATAATGGTTGTAAGAACAAGATAGAAAATTTAAAAATATAAATTATCAAAGTTGTAATGTTTTTTACTTTATAAATTCAACCCCACAATCATATATAAAGTAAAAATAAATTTTAGTTTCATATATAAAGTAAAAATAAATTTTAGTTGTCTACTTTAATTACACGTTCCCCTTTCATGCACTTACGTTTTAATTTTACACTACACGTAATAAAATCATAAAACTACTGCATAGTTGGTTTGTAATCATTAACGTTAACCACAATAGCAAGAAGAAATTTGATGTAAAAAAAAAAGATACATATTTTTGAAAGAGTAGAATAAGAGAAATCATGAAGCTTTTATGGATCTTTTTTGGCATGTTCATGTCAATGTCACGTAGCACATAGGAAAGCAACAAACATAGTGATTATGAAAATAATTTCTAAACTACTTTAAATCTCATAATTTAATTTCAACAATCTTTTAGACTATATAAAACAATATACATTTAAAAAAGAAAATCAGTCTCATTTTTTGTTTTTTTTTTCTTTATAAATTAAATAATCTTACAGCTGTTTTTTTTTTTTCTCTTGCATTTTTCTTCATTTAAAAAATCAATTGAAATGACTTCATGTTTATTTATTATTTGGAAGAATAAGGACAAAAGAAACATAGACCAATTCAAAAGAAAAGATAGGGTGGTGACAAATGGTATAGTCTGATAAAGTACAAATATCAATATAGTCAATTCTATCAATAGTCTTTCGAATTATCTTTTTAGCTTTTTCTATCCCATTTTTTCCTCACAATTTATTATATTATATGTTATATTTTTCCAAATTTAAATACTCTACCCATTCACATTAACTAATTATTAAATTTTAAAAAATTTACATTGATTCAACTAAGCGAGAGAGTTTAGCTCAACTAACACCTGACTTAATTTGACGGTGTGTGAGGGACTTCGTTTCCAAGCTACATTCATGATCTTTAGTCACTAACAACAAAAGTTATCTTAATTATTGATGAGCTAAACTTGCTTTGGTGCCACATCTACGATAGCTTAGGATGTGAAAACAAATATTTGTGTAAACTTCAAAAAGTAAAATAAAATAGGTTTAAAATATTACATTCAAAGCTTTGCTCTTCACATTCTATACTATTGATAGACTGTATGCTCTAAAATTTTATTGTTGTGTTTTTTTTCCATAAGAACAAACATTTTACGATTGAATACAAATTTATCTAGTTGGATTTATAGCTATATTATCATTTTAAAAAATTGAATATTTTTTATTCCATTGATTAAGTTTGAAGTGTTGAACTATAATAAGGATTACTGAAAATAAGATGAACGTTGGAAAATGTGAGTAATCGAATACAAAATGAAAATGAGATAATACTCATATTGTCATGTGACAATTTAATTTTTTAAAAATATAATTTCTTTTTTCTTATTTTATATTTGTATGATAAAAAAAATGAAGACTGTAATAGTTGAGTTGTACGTATGCTATTAAAAAGACGATGAAAACATATATATAAATAGAAAAAAACACACACATTGTTTAAAGATAATAGGGTAAAATAAATATATTCATTAAGGCAAAAAAAAAAAAAAAACTATTTACAAAGGTAACGAAATTCTTCCTATTTCATTTAAAGTTCTTATGCAATATTTTATAAATAATTTGAAAATTAATTTTTATTTTTATTTTTCCCGACCTATAACCATTTATCTTTTGCAACACTTAATTTGCGATAATTAAGAAAACTAAAAAGAGAAAAACGTTATAATTAAGGATTATTAAAATAATTAATTAAGGATTTCATTTTGAAGATTCGGACGTGGGTCCCACATTAGATACGTTCTCTATTTTTTTTTTTAATTTCCGTTTATTTTGTTTCTTTTTTGTTTTGTTTTTTCCTTTCCTCTTGAGATGAAGTGGGCCATGGGCCGGTCAATGCGGAGGCTCAGCCCAGAACTCAAGATCTATGATTAATTGAAGAATAATAATACATATTAACGCAATTCCTCATTTCCAATCTCCCACGCGCTCCCTACCAAATCAGAACAAAATGAGACATTTCTTCTGCATCCAAATAAATAAATAATCTATGATTCAAACCTTTAATTAAAAAAAAAAGAATTATAATTGATTGTAGCTTTAGCTCCTATTCCAATATGTCACACCGTTCCTAATATTCGTTCATATTGTAGACCGTTTACATGTTCGTTTGTGTTAAAATATCTTTTGGAATCCAATATAATTTAAGTAAGATTTACTGGATGACAATACAATAATTTCATATTACGATCTCTATGATTTCTCACCAGACATATTTTATAATCAATACATAAATAATTAATCCAACTATAAAACAGTTGAATTAGTTTGGTTTGAGTTGCTCGTGTCACTTATTTAAAATTTTGTTTTAAAGAAGTTGTCAACCTTTAATAAATCGTATAAACTGATTTTTTCAATATTGGATTGAGATTAGTATCTCAATTTTAATTCATATTATGGAGATTTTATTTCCACACGACAAATAAAATATTATTTATAGTAGTTAAAAAGTAAATATTAAAATATAACCTAATCCAACTCAAACTATACATATTGAGTTGATCGAGTTATTTGTGTTATCAATTGTTTTAACGTGTACTCCTTGTTTATAGAAAAATAATTAAAATCCCATATCGCCTTTTTTGTTTCGAATATGTGTATAAAACAATGAGAATCCCAAAGTCCAAGGCCAAGTCATGGAACATGAAATCATAGTAAACAAATACAAGTCAAAGTCCTAGCAAAGCAACTCATAAAAAAATGGTCCAAAACAACCCTACACATAGAAGTTGCTCTTGACCAAAAGATAAAACGTATATAATATATAGTTTGAAAAATAAATTAGAGTCACAAAATTAAGGTTATGTTGTTGTCAAGTCATAGGGTAGAATGACCTTTTTCTTGAAAAGAAAAATATTCCTAGACTTTAATAGTGGATTTAACTTTCATTTTTCATTTTCTTTTTGTGTTTATCAAGTAATTTAACTATTAAACCTATGAGTCAAAAGCTTGTAGAACACTTTTTTATGCAGAGAGTCTATTAGACATGAAAATAAAAGTGTAAATGTAGGTTAGATTCTTATCTTAATTCAAGTATGTTTTAGATTACTTTAAATTAATTCAATCCTACCTTTTATATTTACCATTTTATTTTTAGTACAATGAATGTGTGTATTTAAGTATCAAAATTCAATAAAAATGAGTTTATAACAACTATCAATAACCTAGTTCGATGAAAATATTATATTTATATCTATATATACACATGTACACCCACACGAGTTTATCTAATGTCTAGATATTTTTAAATCAGATAAGTTGTTAAGTAAAATTAGTGAAGGTATAAATTGGCTTGAATATTCACACACACATCTTTAGTTGAAGTTTTTTACTCACCCAATCCAACTCAACTCAACTTACAATGTGTTTGGACATCCATAATGAGATCGAAATGCATTGTAATGTAATTGAAAATTCAAAGTTGGATTGAAGCGTTTTGAACTCAAATTTTACCGTTAAACTCATTTCGTTACGATAATTTTCAATCATTTTCAATTTTCACAATTTTATTATTATTCTGTCTTCAAATCAACAAACATTCCAATACTCGTTTGATTTTATGTAATTATTCACATTATATTTTAGCTCTCCAAACATCTAACGGGGTCGTTTGTTTGGTGTGTTTTAAAAAAATGGGGAGTAATGTATGGTGAGATATTTTTGTTGTTGAGTGATATTTTTAGAATATATTAAATAAAAAGAAAAGAAAAGTAGGCTTATATAGACTATTATGGGGGCGCGTGGAGCGTGGCTTTTTAGGGGAGCGAGTGGTGGTAAGTATGGAGAAGCACTGCCCCGCAATTCGTGCGCTTCAACTTTTCTTTATTACAAACGATGCACCGACTCACTGCCACCGCACGTGCCCACGTGATGCCTATATTTTTTCCCAACACATCGATTAAATTAATTAATTAAGGTTTTTCAGTAATAATTTACCCCTAATGTGTTCTCTCCCAACTTTACCCTCTTTTCCTTTTCCTAAACCCACCCCCAACCCTTTAACCTAAATTACCATACTACCCCCCTTCTCTCTCTAAATTATCATTTTCTTTTACC
This sequence comes from Cucumis sativus, assembly GCF_000004075.3. Classification (NCBI taxonomy): domain Eukaryota; kingdom Viridiplantae; phylum Streptophyta; class Magnoliopsida; order Cucurbitales; family Cucurbitaceae; genus Cucumis; species Cucumis sativus. The sequence continues at coordinate 23,749,826 of NC_026658.2, forward strand.
ACATGATTTCACAAATCAAAGTTTTGGATTTGATTTGGGAAATGAATGAAAACTTTATCTGCTTAATCATGTTTAATTATTGTAATGAGACTCCATAACAATATGTATCTATGAGATTATCATTTCATATTATTACATGAAGATTGCTATATATGTGTGTGTGCATAAAACAATAGTGATTTAGTTGATAAATTTTGATTATTATTTGATATGTGAAAAAAATAAATACATGCAATGATTGAATGATTAAAAGTTAAAATAGATTTGAGACTATTGAGTGAAGTTATAATTTCCTTTTCAATAGGATATGATTTGACATTGTAATCTCATCATTTGTTATATCAAAGTGGAAACCTTTTGACATGCAAAGATATTAGGACATTTTCATGATTAATTAGTTTGATAAATATGTTGATCATTACTTCATAAAGTATGATTTAAAGTGAATACAAAAAATTTATGGCATATAAAATGTCTTTTCATTAAAGATGTAGGGAAGGCTAGGGCTTGAATGTTGATGCGTGGAATACAAAAACAATATGGGTAAGAACAAATTAAATACACCGATCAACTCAATCAACCAAATAGACAAAAAAATGTCGATATAATTATTAAGAAAATTCAATTTTCTCAATATTTTAAAGCACACATCATCTATCCTACTAACGTCTTTTAAATCGTAATATCACATCATATAATTGCTAAAATTGATACAGTAAACAAATATTAAACAGTATAAATCAACGAATCTACTGAAAATGACTTAAAAGTTTTACTCGTTGTAATCAACGAACTAAATAGATTTATCATAACATTTAAAATAGCATTATATAATCGATCTTACTGTATTACATTACCAATGTTTTCTTTAAAAGAAAAAAGGAAATCTCAATCTTATCTCAAAGCATTATTATTAATAAAAGCAAAGCAACCAAAATCTACATATTTTAATTAAAAAAGGGTAGAATTGGGTTTTGACAAATATGATAGAGGAATGAGGCAGGAGAGTGGAGTACTTGAAATGAGAAAAGCCGTACAAACATGACATAATTACCCCTGGGAGTTCGTACAGCTTATAATAGAAAAAAATCTGACATAATAATAAATTAGTAAATGAATAGTGCATAAAAAAATGTAGAAATTCAGAGCTTGAGAATCCCACCCTCACCCTCACACTCACACTCCTTTCCTTTTGACTGCAAAGATTCTTTGTGCCAAATCCATCTTTTCTTTCTTCTTGGGTTTGTATTAATATTAATTCTTAAACAACAAATAGGAAAAGCCCAAAAAACAAAAAATAAAACAAATAACTAATCTCTTTATGGCGGTGTTTGGATCCTTTGATTGGGAATTGGAATTAATTTCCATCCTCTCTATCAATCGGTCAAATAAAACCTCCTTCTATTGTATGAATGTGAGTAAAAGTTAATGGTTATTTGTCGATTTTTCGAATTTTTAAAATCCAGCGCTCATAAACTCTTCTCATTATTTGACCAGCATATTTCTGCTGAATTGATTGGCTTTGTTTTTCGGTCTATTATACTCATTCATTGATAAAATCATAAATTTTCTCAATAATACAAGGTTGTGCAAATTGATCGACATTATTTGTTTTGTATTATTATCATATTATTTTTTTCCATAAATATAGAAATCGATAAAAATCTAGCTATTAGTATCTAAAATTGATAGATTTTGAAATTTTACTACGTTCGTAAATATTTTGATTTATTTGACTATATTTGAAAACCAACTTTAATATTTTATTGTCTAGTATAGTATTATAAATATGCATGTGTGATATATTGTGTGAGATCTACCAAAATAAGTGTGAGATATCTCTGCTTGTATGGAGAATGTAACGTGGGAGGATTTTCTTCCCCGGGACTAAACATGGAGTAAGACTATATTTATAATATCAATTTGTTTTTTAAATAAAATTATAATAAAATATCATAATATATCTATGATGAATTGTGATATACTAAAATAGATTGTTACCTATGTCTATTTATATAATGATATATACTTATAATAGTCTACAATATATTTAAAAATATTTTATAATTTAAAACAACTTTTGCACTTATTTGTTTATTTATTCTTATATATGCATATGCTATATTTAAACTAAAAACTTGAGATCATGCTTAAGTAATATTTAAATTGAATAATATACTTAGGTTATCGTGTTGAAATTCAAATATTTAGAATTCACAGTTGGACATTTTAATTCTATCTTGACATGTGAAGTATTGTTTGTTTTTATTTGTACATTCAATTTTTATTTTCTTTAAATAAAAATGACGTTAGACATTACTCATTCAAACATATACCTTTTTTAAAAGAAAAAAAAAGCAATATATTTGGCTAAAAAATCATTATTGTTTAACAAAAAAAAACATTGTTTAATACATTATTATTTACTATATATATATGCCATAATCATCTATCACTATGCATGCTTTTAAATTTAATCAAAATTGAGCATATTGTCATTGAGATAAGAGCATTGTGTTTGTATTAATATTAGTAGTTCCCGTTGTTGGACTCTTGTGTTAGTTTTTCAAGTATATCACTAAAGATTTTATTTATTACAACATACTTTTTTTAAAATTAAAGTTGAGTATAATTCAAATATCATAAATTATAGACTTCTAATGACTACCCTGCAAAAGAAAGGAAAAAAAAAAACAATAGTAACAAAAGGGTGTATTAATCATGCATATAAAACATTAAATACAATACCTATCTTACCTTTTATTTCAATTTCTAGTATAATGAATGAAATTGAAAGGTATATTTGTAAATATGTAAATTATATAAATGGTAGACAAAGATAAAATATCATCTAAAAATTTACAGGTACGATAAGTTATATCGAGACTCCGCGTTTAGTGACTCAACACATTTGAATAGTCTAGTTATTTTAATTTAAAAGAAATCTGATGGTAAATCCAAATTATTTAGTAAGTTGAAAGTAAAAGTTGTGAAAAAGAAAAAGAAAAAGGGAAAGGGGAAGGAGAATATTGAGTGATCACACACTTCCAAATATTAGAGACAAAATTAATACTTACCCAATTACTACTAATTTCCTTCTTTTTCTTCCCTAACTTCATTCTAATGTAAAAATAGTATCACTATCAACCAACCCAATTCATCAACACACAAGAGTGAAGGTTATATTAATTTGTTCCAATTAAAAAAGTATAGAATAAAAGTATCAATTTAAGACTTTACTCTATTTTTCTTTCCTAAACTCGAAGAATTATAAAAGGGTTAGAATAATGATTTTGTTTGATGAATGAAGATATTAGAACTGACTATGCCATTTTGCTTACTTGCTTTATATATTTAGTGTGATCCACAGATTTTAGTTTGTGTTTTTCAAATAAGTTTTTGAAGACTTCAAATTGAGTGACATAATTTAGGTTTTGAGAAAGCATATTTATTACTTTTTCTTGTTTTCTTAGTTGGTATTGATTCTATTTATTAAAATAGTAATAATATTATTACTTTTCTTTAAGATAACCATTAAATTACCCATCAAGATAATCCAAGAGAAAGCAATATTCAAATTTGAAAACTCAGAAAACCACCAAACAATTTTGTTGTCTACATGCACTTTCATCCCTTCTAGCCAAAAGTGGGATTCTTGGAAAAAAAAAAGAGAAAATGTTTTGAAATAAAGACAAAAAAAAAAAAAAGAAATAAAGAAAAACCCAAATGTTAAAATGGAGGCACTAATATTATTAATAAAATAAAGTTTCATAAACTTATAAACTTGATAACAAAAATAAAATAAAGAATCACATAGACCAAAATGTCATCCCTGCACTTATTAACCCTTGAATCACTTGACAGTTAAAAAAGTTGGAGTTTATAAATAATGTTATATGAAATAATACTATCTTAAATTACTAATGGATCAAATAACTTAAATTTATAAGTGGAGATAAATTTAATTTTAAACGTTGTCAAAATCTACAAATACCAATAAAAATTTAGTTCTAACTAGGTATACAATACAATATATATATATTATGATTTTGGTAAGGAAAACGACCAAAGAAAGCAACTTACATTAAACTCTTATCAACGTCCAGAGAGAAATTCACTGGTGGTGGGTGTTTTTCCTGCCAAAGTAATGTATAACAATACCTTCGAGTTTGATAAGTAAATTGGTAGTACATGTTTTAAATTTGAAAATTGAAATTATGAATGGATGTAAGTTTAAAATAAAATGGATAATATATAGTTACATCTCCACTCATTTGTATGCTTTCCTTCAAATCACTCACAATGAGAAAAAGCAAAAATAAAATATTTGTTATAATATGAACAATGTGTGAGAGGAAAAGGATAGACAATTTCGTATGAACAAATAAAATTATCGCATGAGAAAATAAGGAGTAAAATTTGATGTGTATATATATATATATATTTTAAAATTTTCCAAAAAAGAACAAAGCAAAATTTCTACCACTCTCTCTCATCACAATCACAACAGTCTCTGTAAAATGGTTTAGAGGAAGAGAAAGAGAGAAAGAGAGAAAGCGAGAGCTTTCAAAAGAGGAAAAAGCTGTCCCACTATTATTTTGCATAGTTTAGTTACAATCATACAAAGACCAAGCCAAATCCCCTTTTCCTCCTCTCTCTCTCTTCTTCCCCTTCTTCTTTTTTTCTTTTTTTTTTCACCTCATCGGTCTCTATCTGCTAAACATTACAAAACCTGCTTATTTGGGACAAACAAGAGGAGAACAGAGTAGGAAGAAGAACACCTTACTACTTCAAATCAAATGGATGAAGAAGGAGTATTCTAGCTGGGAAATCTCTCTACTCGAAAACCCAACATAGATTAATATACAACTTGGTTTGATTTTAGACTGTGTTTTTCAAGAGGGGGTTTAGTGGAGTGAAATTTTGTATAAGAGAAAGAAAAAGGAAGAAAAGGGCCATAGTGTTTGTGTGACAGAGAGACAGAAATGGTGGGCTCAGGAGCATCAGACAGGAGCAAAGAAGCTGTAGGGATGATGGCCCTTCATGAGGCCCTCAGAACCGTCTGTCTCAATTCAGACTGGACTTACTCTGTTTTCTGGACCATTCGCCCTCGTCCGTATGTTCCTTTCCTTTTCTCTATTTTTTCTTCTTTCCATTTCGTTTTTGAACCATTTTTCTGTAATGGGTTTCTTTCATTTTCATCAGACGAGTCAGGGGAGGCAATGGTTGTAAAGTTGGAGACGACAATGGCAGCTTGTAAGTACTAAATAAACACTAAATGACTAAACCCTTTTGTGCTTTTGTGTTGAAATTGTGGGATTATTCATGATTTTTACAATGAATTTTTTGAAGGATGTTAATGTGGGAAGATGGGTTTTGCCGAGGGAGAGTTTCAGAGTGCTTGGAAGAGATTGATGGGGATGATCCTGTTAGAAAAGCCTTCAGCAAGATGTCGATTCAGTTATATAATTATGGAGAAGGGTGGGTACTGGGTAGGTGTTTGTTTGTTTGTTTTGATGTTGTGGATTCTCCATTTTGTTTGTTTGTTTTTTCTTTTCTTTTCTTTTTACTCTCTCTATAGGATTCTTCTATAAGCTTTTTGTGCTTATGTTTTTGTTTTTCTGATTGGATTGATTCGGACAGGCTGATGGGGAAAGTTGCATCAGATAAGTGCCATAAATGGGTTTTCAAAGAACCTACAGAATGCGAGCCAAACATTTCAAATTACTGGCAAAGTTCATTTGATGCTGTATGCAAATAACAAAGAAAAAAGAGAAAAAACAAACCTACTTCTGATACATTTTGATAATCCATCTAGTTTTTTGTTTTAGTTTTTGCTGTTGATTTTGATTTGTTATTCATCATTCATACCAGAACTTTAATGGGTTCGTCTTTGTTTTTCTTTGATTGCCAACTTGCAGCTTCCTCCCGAGTGGACTGATCAGTTTGATTCAGGAATTCAGGTGAGTTTCTTACCAATCTTAATGGTGTTTTATCTGTTCTAACATTCCATTTTTGCTCATTCCTTTGTAAACTCCATTTTTTTGGATCAGACCATTGCTGTTATTCAAGCTGGACATGGCCTCCTTCAACTTGGTTCTTGCAAGATTGTTAGTTCCTTTTCTCTTATTTCCCCCACGGCTTTTATTTTTTGGTTGCTGTTTTCGACATATTAGTACTCGATCACACAAGTACGAGAGAGATTGTTGAGAGTATATTATATATGAGTTAATGGCAATCCTTAAGGTTGAATGCTGCTGAGGATATTTGTTTATATTTTGTATTCAGATACCAGAAGATCTACACTTTGTGCTGAGAATGAGACATACTTTTGAATCTCTTGGGTATCAATCTGGTTTTTATTTGACTCAACTCTTTTCTTCAAATAGAAACCCATCCTCTTCTCCAATGGCTTCAAAACAGTCTGCCATTCCCATTCACCCTCCTCCCAACCTCCTCAATTGGGCACAAAGGCCAATTCCATCTGCTCCAACTTCTCTGCTTCCTTCACCCAATTTCCACTCCTCCAATAGGCTTGGTTTCCCGCAGTCGAAAGATGAGACACACATGTTTCTATTGCCACATTCGTCTGAAGCTCGAATGGAAGATGTGATGGGGGATCATGAGAATGATATCAAATGGCCCAATGGGCTGTCTTTGTTCAATGCACTCACAGGACGTGCGGATGACGCCAAACTTCTGTTCAACCCAGAGAGCTTAGGAACTAAACCCGATCAAAGTCATATTCCTTTAATCCTCGAACCAAAGAATGCAAACCCAAACTCCGATCCTGCAACTATGCACAACATGAATGGAGGTAACTCGAACGAGTTTTTGAGCCTAGACAGCCAATCTGAGAGTGCTAGGAAGATGGAAAATAAGTTCAAGCGAAGCTTTACCTTGCCTGCAAGAATGGCTTCCTCATCATCTTCGACTTCACTCGACCACCATCCACATCAATCAGTCGAATATCGAAACTCCGAGCAGGCAGGAATGTACTCGGATGTGATGGAGACGTACTTGGAATGAAAATGGGAGAAGAAGGCTGCTAGTTTAGTAGAAACATAAGTGTTATAAGTTTGTATTTAGGCAAAGCTTTATGGTTTCCTTTTATCATCTGCTGCACCTCATTCTGTCCATTTGTTTCTGCCATTGCCTTTAATTTCAGTTAGTTTTTTCATGAACTTGAATGTTCGTTTCTTTGTAGTTTCATCTATATACATGTCTTTCCAACTCCTCACTACTATAATACAAAAGAAGGTTTAATTACACATTCGATCCACTTAAATTAGGGTTTAGTTATAATTGGCTTGATAAAATTCCATCAATACTCTCCCTATAGTTTGGAACCAAATTTGAACTTTTTTTCAATCAACAGGACCATAGTTTTCTATTTAACTGCAGAAGAGATCTTCTGAATGACTTGGAACGAGGCTTTCACATTGCACACCTCTAATTTGACTCACAGATAACTCTCCAAATACGATGAATTTACAATTCTTCACTCGACTCAATTTATTATATAGCCTGATAAATTTGACTTAGTGTGATTGTCGACGCATTTGTTTGTTCTTTCTTATTAAATTAGACATTCTACCGACACGACACGATTAGAGTATAATTCAAATAGATAACTTAAAAGGATGGTAGATTGTAACACCCAAAATTATAGGAAAAATAAAAGTGGTTGCCTCTCTTCAAAGTTTCACTTGGTCAAAGCTAGCATATAAGAAGGAGCAATGTCTCCAATTTTGGTTCTAACTTTTATGTCAAACTTGTCCATTCAATTAAATATATAGCTAAATAAAACTTTAGTCAATATAACACTAAATTTGAAAGTATTTGAATTAATTAGATTTCTTTTCATCATAATTTTATTCACAAGTACATCTCTTGAGGCAACAATAATTATTTCTGATTTAAAAAATTTAGCTTCTATATTTTTAATAACATTTCTTTTTTTTGCTTTTGCAAAATACTTTTTTTTGGTATTCCATTTGATTTGACAACAATTTTAGTTCTAGTTCTACAAAAAAAAAATCAGGTTTATTTTCCTTTTCCACCTTATAATAAAACACCTTTTAGGCCTAATTTCAAAAATGTTAAATAGGTCTATTTTTCAAAATTTGGTGGCAAAAATTGGATCACTTATAGCAAACACCAATACCAATAGGATTTCATCTTTAAACTTTAAATCAAAGTTATAAAAATATCTAAAGAATCCATCAACTTCGCTCAAAGAAATTCCTAATTCGAAAAACGTTAAATGTGTTATTGAAAAATTTCAATTTTATAAGTTGTAACACTTATAACATAACATATGCAGTGTAATTAAGATGGTAAAGGAATGTATATCTTTCTCTTTTCTTTCCCAAATAAGAACCTTAATTTGATGTTATTTATTATTTCACACACTGCTTCACCTTCAATTGACAGAATCATTAGATTTTCTGTTTGGACAGTTAATAGGAAATAAAATTATAATACGTACATGTTTTTTTTGATATAGAGAGGTGAGAAAGTAAAGCAAAGGACAGCAGAAATTGGTTGATTGTATAAAGATAAGAGAAAAGGATAGGAAGATGATGAGGTTTGATAGGCATAGTATTGTGTGTTTTGTAATTTAAAAGAAAAAACAACAAACATTAGTAGTTTTGATAATAGTCCCTAAACCTACCAATGACTCTACTCCTACTAATAGCCTTCTCTCATGGAAACTTCTCCTTCAAGTTCAATGATTTTAATTTTGAGCTTTTCTAGGAGTATGGTAGTGTTGAAAATTAAGAAAAAAGGCCAAAAACTATACATCATAATTACTACATTACTACATTAGTTGCCTTTCACCCACAGAATTACTGAACCAAGTTGAGATTTTGATGTTGCGGTTATAGTCTATGGTTATTATAGAACGTGGATTATAGTTGTGTGTCGTATAGTATGTGTTGTATATGTAGAAACTTAGACCTTAAAATTTGATTTTTCTTTTAGAAAAACAATTTTTAAGTTTGAAGAGGTAATTCTTTCTAACTTTATTTTTTAGTTAATTATATATTTTGTTTTTGTTTTTAGGGCAGGCTGGTTAATTAAAAGGATTGTAATCAAACGAGTTTCGATATTTTTATTGTGATTAAAATTAAATTTAAAGCTTTATTTTATAATTGCTTTAAATTTTAGAACGTTAACGTTAAAAACTAAGTGAGTTTTAAAGAATAAAACTTGAAATTTAGAAACTAAATTCGAATAAAACTCAAGACTTTACTAAAAGGGAAGGATTACAAAACTTACATAGAAGATAGAAACTCGACTCGAAAGAAAATAAGTCACTTAGACCTTTTTTTTTTTGTAAGACTAATCTGTTGGGTAGAAGAATCAAACTTCCAACTTTGGTTGAAATTTTTCTCCCAAGAAAAGAGAGGTTTGAGAAGGGAAGGAGATTTGAGCACTTTTCCTTATAATTAACATGTGCTTGCAAAAATAGGAAAAAAAATTATGATAATAGAGTCCATATCATTATATTTTCTAAATTGTAAAAGTAGTAAATTTAAAACTTAATAACCTTCTGATATTTAAAACTTAATAACCTTCTGATTAGCTCTCTAATAACCTCATACCTTTTGATAGGCGTCTGATATCACTAATTACTTGTCATATTTGTCATATTCGTAATATGCAAAAAAGTTATGTTATGAGCTATTTTTTCCTAAATACTTTTGTCATCTGATGCAATTTTCCTGTAATTAATTCTTAAAAAACCACTTAAATTTGAAAACTTATGGAAGTTGGGACAATTTTCGGTCTAGGGTTAATTATTCTTAAGACTAATATTATTTTTGGAAAACTAACACCATAATCTTTTCAATATTGTGCTCTAATTATAAATTCAATTTCATCTTTTTCAGAATTTTTTTCTCGATGATAGGTAAAGGAAATTGAAGTTTTAATTTCGAAGTTGAATGTACCAATATTATGTCAGTTGAGTTATGCTTATTTTTAACTACACTTTATTAACTCAAATATATATAAAAAAACTAAATCAAGTGCGAAATCTTGATGTATCTCAACTAGTTACTCAACGAAACAAAATTTGGCATGTGACATTTTTTATAGAAAAATTAAATTATTATTATTACTTCATGTTACAAAAAAAAAAAAAAAAGATATATGAAATAAGAGACAACCTTAGGTGTCTTAATCATTGGCCTTCTTTATATACACAATCTTACCATTTTTATGCCAAAAAAAGAAACATTTAGTCACTAATCAATTTAAAGTCTATTTTTGGACTAAACTTATAAACAAATTTAAAGAGAGTTAAAAGAAAATCCATTGGGCTAACTTCTAAAATTAATATTAATGTAGTTTTTATATATATAAAATATAAAGAGTATAAAGTTTAGAGGCTCGAGTCCTTTCAAGTCGATCTTTTGAAGGATGTTGTTTAAAATAAAAGTGTGTTCAACAACTCTTTTCTCGATTTTTTTTTTAATCATAAGTTTGCTTGGTTCGTTATATACTAAAATTGCTTTTAATAATGTCGAATTTATACTTACCAGCAACTATAAAAGACTATGAACTATTTTCTAAAAGAAAGATTATGAATTATTAATTTAAAATAACGATTGCTTTAGTTGGTTGTTATCGAAGTTGACTACCAATGTTGGTGGTCGCAAGGGTCGACTGATAATAGCCACGATAATATAGTGGAAGTGAGGTATATGACTTTTTGGATGTTCGACGGCTTTAAAAATTATACAAATTATAGAGAAATCAATAAGCTTTTAAAAGTCATTTTTTAAGTTATAATATATGTATATCTTAATAATATAGAAATTCAAGATGTATTCGGTCAACCCAAATTTTAAAAATTATAACCCATATCCAAATCAAAAAAAAAAAAAAAAATCAAAATCAAAATGTTAATTAAAATGACCATCAACTTTATGATAATAATTAAGAGCTCGATTGATAACGTTTTTGTTTCTTGTTTCTTCTTTTTTAGAATAGAAAAAGAGACTATATTTAATAACTATTTTTTCGTGCTTCTTGTTTCTTTTGTTATTTTTCATAACATCTATGATTATTTTTTAGTTTAAATATAATTAAATTATGTAAAAAAATAAAAACGTATAAAAATAATTATAAAACATTAACATGATCAAATGTACGTCATTGATCATTTTTGTCCCAAAGTTAATGACAAATTACAATAGATTTTATTAATGACATGTTATTAAATTTTTATTTAGAATACTATTTGTGATTAAGTTCATTTGTTTTGTTTAGATGGTGTTGATTCAAATTCGTTTAATTATATTATTATGTAAATGTTAAAATATTAAAGATAGAATAAATGTTTTAGTAAATTTTTTTATATAAGGTAAAGCTCTAACAAATTTAGAAGGAAGGCGAAAAATAATAAATTTAAATATTAAAATATATCTATTCCAAAGTTTAAAATTTAAAATTAAGAAAACATATAAATAAATCTATTAAATATTTAAATTTGAGAGATCAAGATAATATATAAATTTAAATATTGAATAGTTTAAAACTCAAAATTAAATTAAGGATGTAATGAATACGAAAAGAAACACTAAGTAAATGTAGCTAAACAGAATATAAAACTTAAAATTAAGGATGAAATTTGAAAATCAAATAATACACCCATCTAAATATTAAACATATAAATATCAAAAATAATAATGAAAGAAAAAGAACATATATGATAAATTAATAAAAGAAGAGGAAAAAAAAAAATACAAAATCATTAATGTTTCCCTACCAACCAGCCAATTAGCAATTATAAAATAAATAAGAAATCAAATCAAATAAAATGGAAACACTTTCCACAATTTCTCGTTTTTTTCACAATTTTACTAAACATTCCTTAAAATTTAGAAACAAGAATACATTTATCAAGTCCAGTTGCTTTTTTAAAAAATGAAAAACAAAAACAAAAAGCAAGATCGTTATCAAATGATTTGGAAGTGTACAACAACATTTTAGAAAAATTACATATATCTAATAAATTTTGTTAAAGTCTTCTTCTAATGTGATAGAGTCTTATGGTCAGAATTTGTTATATTTGTAATTTTTTAAAATGTCGTTATATATATGCTAATATTTCAAATCTAATGAGAATACACGCTACTATTTCGAAAAGAAAATAAATCCAATCAAACTCAAAATTAAAATGAATTCAAATGAGAGCTACAATTTGTGGAGTTATTTGATTAGCCTCGTTTTATGGTAGACTCAAAATGATGAACCACATTATGGATCGATTGATCAGATACATATGATGTTTATGGGACTAAAATCTCCTATGGACGGACAGGTTGGAAAAATTAAAGATGGGTGAGCCCAACTGGAAATGCAAAAAGATATGATTCCCCAACAACAAATCTTTATATTTTCTGTGCATTTCCACACTAATTAATGATCACAAACAATAAAGAAAATCATTGTTAACGATTATCACAAAATTGAATCAAATACCACTAATTATAATTATCGGGCAATTCTAACTATTTTTCAATTGAAAACTCTTAATTCTCTCTTCCTATATAATGATTTGCAACTTGTAAGATCAAATCTCATGTTAAAAACTCATCATATAGATCATCTTCAATTCATATATATCATTACAAATTATTAACAAACTTTAATTCTCTGCTACTCAACATTGTAAAGAGAGAGAGAGAGAGAGAGGGAGAGATCATTGAGATCATATTCATATCAACAAAAAAAAAAAAAAAAAACGCCAACAATTGAAGAAAAGTAAATTCCCGAAATTAAGAGATAGATGAAAAACCAGATCATATATCATCAGCAAGAGGCAAAATCCAGAAGAAACTATAAATCAATAATAATTAAATTCAATTACTCTGCGGCTTCGTCGTCATCGTCGTCAATTTCGACTTCCTCGCAATCTCATCCTTCCTCGACGGTTCGATCGCATGACATTCCTTACAAACCAGTATAATCCATCGGAAAACCTTCCTTCCGAACCACATATTCTTCTTCTTCTTCTTCTTTTTTTTCTTCCTCGCCGTCGATGTTTTCTCCGCCCGCCTCTTCTTCCTCCTCAAATCCGATTTTCCCCCAATTTTCTCCACAGACTTCTTCCTTCTCGAATTCTCCCGACTCAGCGACGTCGGTACAGACACCGATGCGATGAACTGCCATCTCTGACACGATCCGTACACTTGAGCGGAAACAGACGATTTCTGCGATTTCTTCTGATACGAAGAGAATCTCGAGGATCTAATCTCCAAATTATTATTATTATTACTATTATCGCTCGAACTCGTCCTCGCGCTAGTACTGCTGCCGCAACTGCTACTGCTCCTACTATTAGTGCTATTACTTCGCGACGACATGAATGAGTCCTTACTCCCGACACTGCTCGTTCTGCTGGTCTGACGAGAAGCAAGATCAACAGCGTAAACACTAATCGGCTGTGGCGGAAAAGAGTGAGGCAAGAGACGGCCATTAACGAACAAATGATCAGCGGGAGAATTGTTGAAAGTAGAAGGAGAATCAGGAGTAATGGATCCAAATTCGAAATCGGAATCCTGATCCAGAACTGGAGTGCTCGGAAAGGAAAAAATCTCAGCGGAGGAGCCATTTTCCCGGCGAGACTCCATCGTCATTTGGTTTGCATGAAGTGTCCGTTACACATAACATAACATTTGTGTGAGTGCGTGTATATATATATATATATAAGGAGTGGGGGGAAAGGGATTGGGTGTGGTAAAGAGGATGGAAAGAGGGGGAGACGTGGAATGATCTGGAGCGTTAAGTCGTAAATAGTGATGTGAATGATGGAGATGTGAAAAGTGGATTAGCAATGAAGATGTGGGGAGACAATATGTCTAAAACAAGTTTGGAATACATTATGTGTACTCATCATTACGTCAAACCCTTCCTTACAATAAACTTATCTAATATCATCATATACACCATTACTCACTTTGTTTCCTTGTCCAATTATAATTTATCATCTACTCCACAAGTTGATACACCACACAAATTAAATAACTAAATTTCAACAACGCAATTACAAAAATCAAGTCAATAAAGATATTAATTTCTCTAATTCTTCAAAATTATAATTTAAAAAAGATGAAAGGAAAAGTTTGTTTAAAATTATTTCAATTGCGATGGCTATAGATTTTGGGAATATATACATTATCATATGGAATCACATACCTTGAGGAGAACAAGAACAAGAGTTAGTGGAGATTGAATTAGATGAGTGTATGATCTTATGAAACTATATTTTTTAAGAAAAAGAAAGAAGTGGAGAGAATATTTTATAGTACTATGACTTAATTTGCTCCCATTTCAAAGAATATAGCTTTTAATCTTTGACCCACATGTTGATTTTTGTAAGTACACAACTCCCAATAAAATTTATCTCTTTTTTAACACCAAACTAAAGCAAAATTAAAGAGAGGGGATCAAGAGAGACCTCTTTTTAATTGGGTTAATAAAGGAGAGAAGAGAAGAAGTGGACCAAAGGGCACTCAAGTAATGGCATATTGGGTTGTTTGGGCTTTTATAAACCCAATGAATATAATGAATGTGAGGGGTCACAAGGGAATTTTCCTTTAGGCTTTAGCCTTTGTGCCTTGTGGGGTTTAGGAAAGCCTCACTTCAAAGACTTAAATAAATGATTTTGAAGTTAAAAAGAACAATAGGGTTGAGTTTGATTACTTGCATTAAACAAAGGGACAAAGCAAGAGTTAGACAAATAAGTTTGTCTCCCATATGGGTTTCTATTTAGGGACCATTTCTTTACTCTCCAATTTCATTCATTTTCTCTATTCTTTAATGCTTAGTTTTAATGTACATACATTTTTGAGTAACTTTACCAAACAATTGGAGGAATGATTCACTCATTTTTTAACATTTTTTTTAGTTTAACATGTGGCTTGAAAGTTCAAACATCTAACTTATCATAATGTCTTAACTGATTGAGTTATTTAAATATTTAAACAAATAAGCATAAGCTATCATTCCAAAACTCAAAGAATATTTGGAGGTTGACAATAAGAAGTCATGACAATTACAAAGAGAAAAAAAAAACGACCACAGTAAACAACGAATATTTTTAATAAATTTTAACATAGCTAAGTCTTAGATTATAATAATTGAGAACATAAAATATTATAATAGGAGACTCAAATATTGATCAAATAAGTTATAATAGATCGATACTCCACTTAAACCAAGTTGGGACGTCCCAATAGTTATTTGATTAATTTTCATAGTTTTATAAAACAAAGAGTCATGGTAGTTGATTCATTTCTATTGGTTAGTACTCCTTGTTTTATATCATGTGGTTAGGGATCAACAAATAATCATTTAAATTTATCATAAAGTTTTGTCAAAGTACCTCTCTCTCTCTCTTGTTTATTTGTGATAGCACTTAGCTTGCTTTATGTGGTAGACAGAGAAAAAGTTGTACTCAATTTAGTGCTTTTAAAAACTTTGAGTACATAGGAATGCATTTTTTTTTTTTTTGGGCTAAAAAATGCAATATTCCCATTTTTTATTAATTACCAATTTGCTAATTGACCCTTTTTGAGGCTCAAAATGCCATGTGGAAGAAGAAAAGAAAGTATCTAGTTAGAGTAAAGATAAAGCCTGTCCAAACCTCATCTACTACACATTATTAATAATAATAATTAATCATTGTAATAATATTAATAAATAAAATTAAAACACTACTTACCTTCAATATAAACTATTTTAGTTTGATACACTAAACATCATTTTTATTGGATGTAAAACAGTAAAATGGAAAGATGAAGTTTTTTTCTTTTTAAATAATGTTTATTGCAGTAAATTGATAACTTTAGATAGTATTTATTGTAATAAGATGTTATTGTTATAGTTTTAGATAGATAGTTCTTACCTCGTAACAAAAAAAAAAAATGTAAAAATTTTCTTTTTTATATATAAAATAAGTTTTAGTTTTTGATAATTAATGTTATACCAACGAGTGTTATAGAGATAAATATAGGGTAGTTGTTTTAAATAATAAAAATTGTTGAAATTATTTACAAATATAGAAAAACGTCATTGTTTATATTGATGATAACGGACAGTAGACATCAACGATTTGTTATATTTATAAATAATTTAGTTAATTTTGCAATATAGAGAAATAAAATATAATGTTATATTATTAAGATTTGTGTAGTGACACCTTTACCTTACAAGTATTGATTAGTTATACTGCCTTTCATTTACAATTTGGATTAAAATCACTTAGTGACATTATTGATGATATAGGAAGTTGAAGCGATTTTGGTAATGCCAAATTCACTTTTGTTCTTTGTCAAAACTATATTTTAGAAGTTAACATTTTAAAATTCAATAGAAGAAGGATAAAAGTACATATATAGTAATATTATTTGAAATTATAATGGTTATAAATCCAGCATAGGTTAAGTGTAAAAGGGAAAAAGAAAAGGAAGAAAAAATTGAAGTGTGTGAAAAAGAAAATGCATATATTTATCTCATGCGCTTTAGTCATCTTTACAGATTAAGGTTTCTCAAACTATATATTATAATAAGAATGAGAGCAATATTAAATATTACACACTATGTAAAGACACACAAAGCCTCCCTTCAAATAAGTAATTATAAATTAAGTTCATAACTCAAACTAAAAGTGTTAGATCAAGAACTAAATATGTTGTTGTTTAATTTTATTAAAATGACTTTATTCCCATTCTTAAATGGGTTTACAAAAGGAGTTACATAATGGGAAAAAAAATCATAAAGAAAAGAATATTTCCCATCCATCCAAATTCTTAGAAATATTCAAGAAAAGAATCATTGTTTTTTCAATTTTGTTCTCATAGTTCAATTCTTATGTCCCAAAGATACAACTCTTTCTCTGGTACCTTCAAGTCAATGGTGATTAAACCACCCTCATCATATATGAACTCTACCTCCTCCGAGTCCACTGCTACACGCTTCGGTTTGCTCGAGGAATATGCCCCGAATGGCCCGGAACCCCGAACTTTCAGTGACACGTTTGAACTTCCAGGTTGATGGTTCATTTCTTTCACAGCTCCTCCAGAGTTGAACATCTTCATCAAACCTATAGGAGCAAATTTGATGTCATTAGCTAGTTCCTTGACAGGAACAACTGTGAAGACATCGAACTCTCGAGATTTCAAGGTTATTGGCATCGATGCATCTTGTGGTAGGTAAACAACTTCTCCTGCAATGCGAGAACATAGAGTGTAAGTTTACGAAATGTGGAGCATAACTGATTAAAAGGATATCTATATGAATAAAGACTCACCAGCAAGATGGGAGAATATCACTGCATCCCCTGTCCAGGACTCGCCTGCAATCTTCCATAGATAACTAACATCCTTAGCTCGAATAACCCCTGTGATTGTGTCGGGATTCTCGTCATGAATGAGGTTTTTCTTTCCAACCTTACACCATCCTGCTCCTTGGCAGTTAAAGACCCCAACAACTCCAGAAAGATCATTCATATTCCAAATCTTCAATAGACTGCAAAATTATAAGTGCTTTAGAATATAGTTCTGCAGTGAAATCTAATCAGCCTGTTTATAATGATGAGTTGATAATCGAACCTTTTTCCATCTCTAGCAGGATCCGCAAATAGGCAGTCCTTTGTCGGTCGTCCGGGGAGCTTAGCTCTCAGAATAGAACCATCATGGAGCACAAGCTTCTTCAAAAGATTGAAGTCATGTTGACCAGGCTTGTCACTGTACAATAATGTTTGTTAAAATCAGAGTATAAGAATTATTTCCTTGAAGTTATAAGATGGCTTGCAGATTAATTGATCTTGACAAATCATACCTGACATATATAGCACATCCTCCCACGGCACGAGCTGCTCCATGATATTCGGCCATAGGATGAAGACTCTGAAATCAATAATGTTTTCAAGTTAGCACACAATTAGTCATCGATGAAATTGCCATTCGAACAACAATAATAACTTGTCCTTACATGAAACATATCCCAATCTGGCTGCATAAACTCCCCAAGAAATAAGGAGTTGTAAGCAACTGATGCTATATGAATCGTGTGAGATGCTGGATCTCTAGGCCAAAAATCGTCGGAAGCTCGAATAACAGCATTCCTCTTTGAACTGATGAAATTGTAAACGTCAAGCCGTTAAGCCTTTGAAACAAGCACATTCACACATGATTATCAAAGATGAAACATGAAGGTCACCTGTATAAACCGTCGGTATTATGACTCATACACGAAATGATTCCGTTATCTTGAAAATTTCGAGAAATTGATGCCTCAAGAGCCTGATGGTATTTTCTAGCAAGTTTAACTCTTCCACCATGACCTGCTCCAAGCGTCTCAAGAATGTTTTGAACATCAACTTTAACTCCATCGACACCAGCAGATGCAAGATACGAGTGTTGTTCATTGTAAAAGTTGAAAACTTTTTCAGGGTTCACTAGGCCAAGTCCAGTTTTGCTGATGCTATTCAAAGCATCACATGGCTCGTTTGATTCGACCCCAGGAGATGCAACCGGGTACGCAATCTTGGACTCATATTGTTCCATCTCTTTAACTCCAGAACTCACACCACCCCAGTAGCCTGTTATGGCATGCCAAACATAAACATACCTGGTACAAAATAATCAAGAAACACATAAGCATCTCATTTTACAACCTTTGTAAACTGCAAAAGCAATCGATTTCAGATGACATACTTCGTCGCATGCTTCTCTTTCATGTAGGACACAATGTGTTGAAGACCAAGTGCAGGGTTCTCAATTCTTTCACCCTCTTTGCCATCTTTTTGAAATTTGTAATTCTCTTTTATGTGTGTTAACCTGTTTGCAAAGCTGAATAAAGAACACTCGAGTTAGCTCGACTACCTGTTGATTAATGAAGAAAACCAAACATCATTCAAAATCAACAACTTACTTTGCTGTGTTATCAGCTTTGCAATCAGTACTAGCAGCATCCTTAGCAACTGATTGCCATCCATCATCGATAATGACAAACTTGGGAGGAATTCCTCCATTCTCAAAGCTGCAAAATTCAAGCGTTTGTCAATGATTGTTTATCAAGGTTAAATTTAAACAGAGTTAAGAAATATGTAGCCATGTTGAAAAATTAACCTTTCAAGACCCTTCTTGACGCCATCTGAAGTGACATCAGTGTAGAAAGCATCCCAGGTGCACCAGCCGAACCAGTTCAAAATATCAGGCATCTGTCAACCGTCAAGTATACAATAGTTAAATGATATTGATCCATAAGTTGTTGAATTAAGGAAATGTGTTTCATTCGTGCTAGAAGATATGATATTCAATTTACTTTCACCCATTAGTTACGCTTTTACGTCAATCGATGAAATTACGAATGTAAATGATGGAAGTACCTTTTTTCTTTCACGATGAGCAAAAGTTTGCAAATGCTTCTCAACGGACCTATATAATGAAACAAAACAAAACTTTAACAACCGAAAAGAGAAATCTACTCCAAGGCCATGTTTGATCTTTAAACAAAAGTCAACAAGTAACCATTTTTTGGTTTTTACTTTTTCATTTATTTTAAAACAAAACAAAAATATATTTTTGTAATTACTTTTCGTTTTCTATTTTCTAAAAACGAAAAACTAAAAAGATGTTTTTATAATTGTGTTGTTTGTTTTCTATTTTCTTAAAAAACCCAACAAAAATTTTAGTGGCTTTTTTAGTTCGTTTTATATGCAAAAATAAAATCAAACTATTTTCACAATAATTTTTCATATAAAAATACATGAAATCAAATATTTATCTTTGTTTTTTAAAAAGGCCATATTGATAAAAACATATATATATATATATATATATATATTCAATATTTAGAATGCATTAATTAATCACAAATCTAAGAAAAAAACTTATAAAAATAAACGTGTGGACAAAATGAAAGAAAAATTAAAGATATATTGTTATTTGATTTTGGCTTGTTTTGTGTTTAAATATTGGACCATTAATGTTTCGTATTCATTTCGGCTTCTTCCCCAGGGGCGTGCTAGCCGGCCCAGAAAGATGGGTGCTGAGATCGAATCCAATTTCAAGCATTTTTCTTTTTTCTTTTTACCTTTTTACCTTTTACATATTACTTTTGCAATATCCATATTTATCTACTATTTCAATTTATTCCATAATTTTGCTATATATAAAATTTAAGTTCTCCTCATGAAATAAATTACAAATTTTAGGACTAAATTTTACTATATATTAAGAGTTTTGTCATTATGATTTTCTAAAAAAAATTATAACAAATAAATATAGAAGCGTTTAATAGAAAGAGTTAGAAATTCTAGAAGATAAAAATAAAAATATTTTCTTAACATCTCATCAATGAATAACCCTAAACGAACACATGTGAAGCAAATAATAAAGGAAACAAAGTACATATAAAGACAAATTATAAACAAGATTAGCAAATAACGACAATATTAAGAATAGCTAATCTGGTTGTTTAACCTAGGTAACTATGCTCATTTTTACTTTTAATTTTCAATTAAGATTTTAATAATGACAAAAAATATATTTATAATTTAAGCTATAGTGTGTATCTATTTTCTAGCTAGAAAGGAATGGAAAGAATTAAAACTTACTTGACTGCATAAGTAATGGTTTCAAAAGGATCTGATCCAGCACCCACAAACACCAAATGGCTACCCTCAAACCCATCTACACTTGGATCTCCTGCAACCAATCAAAATTAAAATCCCATTAAATGAATTTCAACAACAATCTTCATCAACCATTTCTTGTTTTTGTTTTTGTTTTTGTTCTTCCTTTAATTTTGAAGTAGTCATTAACTTTATTGTTGATCTGATCGTGCAGTCCACGTTGAAGAAGAAGATCCATAATTCAGTTCAATGTTCATGGCTATTATTATATTATTGGATCCATTTCATTTAAATTCTTTCTGTTTAATCTGATTTTGAATGATATTTCTTATTTAATTCTTACCGCTTTCTAAACAGATTTCAAGTTCATTGTTATCATTCCCTTGAAGAACAGCTCTGAAATCGCCTTCAAGAATAGGAAGAAAAACAGTATAAACGGCATCGCCTTCCTCTCCATTTCCGGCAATGTTAGAACCATCACGTGTTTCCACCACAAGAAATTGTGTCTCGAATGGAATTTCTTGACCAGAACACCCCATTCTTTGAGTCATCCACCATAATTTGAATCGAAAAGCACATAAGAACCTCAACCCTCTGTAAAATCAATCAAACACACCAAATTTCAATTTCCACAGAAAAATTAACCTAAAATCAATTCCAAAAACAAAACAAAAAAGGGAAAAAAAAAAAAAAACAAACATACATCAATTTCCCAATAGGAAAAACTCGGCGACTACCGATCTGATCAGATTGAACTCCTATGAAGGCGCCGTTCATCACACCACCTCCCGGCGCTGCCGTGAGAGTAATGTTATTATGAACATCAGATAAAACACGATTTCCCAACACCGTCAAATTGGCGTCGGATATAGTAATTCCAGCACCAACCGTCATGTTGTTGTTGTTGTTGTCTTGTAATCTCTTCCTAAGCACCGGCGACGCAACTGGAAGCAACTCCCTCGAGAAATCAGCAGTTGAAGAACAAGAAGAGGAAAACGAAGAAGAAGAAGAAGAAGAAGAAGAAGAAGCACGAAGAGGGGAAAAAAAAGAGGAACGGAGTAAGAGAGAGGAATGGAAAAAAGGGAAAAGGGGTGATGAAAAACGGAGGTGGTGAAGTAAAGACGACATGGGAATGGAGTATTTATAGGAGAAATGAGGGAAATCTGTTGAAGAAGAAAGGGGAGGCAAAAAGGCGTGCAATGGTAGTTGGGAAAAGGAACAAGAAATAAAATAAAATAAAAAACAAAAACCCTAATGGGGGCTTTTGTGGAAGAAGATGAAGAAACCGAACAAAATAGTGCAGACTGCAGAGGGGTTGAGTTCACGGGGTGGGGATTTCAGCCATGTGAGTTGCTTCACTGATGAGATCGAGTGAATCACAGCCGTTGGTTTTTTTAATCAAAGAGATATAAATTTATTTATAGTATTGTTAATATTATTTTAATTAGTGTTCACGTGGAAAGTTACTAAACAAATATCTTAAAGAACCTGACCTGGCTGGCTACTGACTACTGGCTATTCCTAGATGGGTTCAATTGATTCACTGTACTCAATACCACATGAGCACTTTTGTATTTTTACTACTCGGTTAAAAATATTAAATTAAAAAAAAAAAAATGCAACTTTCTTATATTCAATTATTTTTCAATATAGCAAACTTATACACTTTTTTACAACTATACCGAAAACGTTAAAAATATCCCTTTCCTTTTGTCCTTTTCCTATATTTATAAATGGTTTAGAGCTTTCTTCCTTTAACATCATTTTTTCCTTACTTATATATCTTTTTTCTTTTTTTTTTGTCTTTTGTTAAAATAGTTCATTATTGTATGTTTGAACTTATGCCATTTATTTGCATATTTTGAATATGCTTTTTAATCAAGTTATTTTATTTTATTTTTTATGTATTTGATTAGAAGATTAACCTCACAACTGAAAAATCATTGCAAATAAAAATCTATTGAAAATATTTAGGTTTTTGATTAAGTAATGATTATTCTGTTCCTAAATTGAAATGGAAGTCCAAGTAAGAATTAAAATGAAAAGTGTATAGTTTGAGTTAAAAATTGAAGGAGTAAATGTAAAATAAGAGAAGTGTAAGGACGAAAAGGTAAAAAGAAAAGAGTTGGTAGGTAGTAGATTTTGACTGACCGAGGGGGAAGGAAAACGGTGTGTTTTGAAAGAGATGGGAAAGGAGTATTATTTGTTTAATAAAATGATGATAATTACGAAAGAGAAAGTTAGTTGGAGATGAGAGGGAGCCACGTCAGAGTAGAAGAAGAGGCAGCTCAGATCCGAGTTGGCAAATGAATTGTGTCCAAGTTTAAAACAGAATGGGAATGAATGGGTGGCGGATGAAGCAATAACTCTTTTTATTTCTAATTATTGGTTGTAATGCATTTCTCTTTTGTCCCACTTTCACCGACTCATCATTCCACTCACTATATCTCCTTTTTTTTTTTCTTTATGTATTTATTCATTACTTTCATCAATATAATTAACTTAAAATTCCGTGTTTTAGAAGCGGAACGGTAATTATGACTACTCACAATTATAGGAGTGTTGAAATATATGTTAAACTAAGAGAGAGAGAGAAAAAAAAAAAAAGAGATCGTAAAACGTCAAAATAATAATAAAAAAATATTTAAAAAAAAAAAAGAGATCGTAAAACGTCAAAATAATAATACAAAAATATTTAATTAAAAATTCATAACATCCCTAACCACTTTTAAAAGCAATATCTTAATAAAAGTTTTAAATTGGACTTCATCGATCATAATTTTAGAATTTTAATTGAAATAATGATGAAGTTGTTCAAACAAAATGTAAGAGTGATAGATAGAGCTTAAATTGATAAGTACAGTTTAGTTTAGCGCTTTAGTTGATTTTATACTAAAAAATTTAAAGCTATAAATTGATATTTTTTGTTAAAAAAAATATTTGAGTGCAATTTCGTTAAATTGTCCAACACGCTATTATTTTTTCTGAAGAATATTATTGGAATTTCTTTTTATTAAGCAGCTAGGCTTACAAGATCTAGATGTAGTTCAAGATGAAAAAAAAAAAAAACAATAATTTTTTTAAAAAAATTATCAAAGACTTTTTTTAGCATTTTTTTTTATTGCTATTTTCAAACATTCCCTAATTATTACTTCTTGGTTTTCTATAGGATTTTGTGGTCACACGTTATTCAACATTTCTTTAGATCAATATCAACTTTGATATTGTGTGAATGTTATCTAAAGTGTTGTTGTCAACTTTTGGAAGTATCGAAAACTTAAAAAAAGTTGGGATCGAGTGATTCATAATGTGTATTAAGCTTGTTTAAAAGATTGTGATGGTACACTTAGATACTTTAATAGTTGGAATCTTAGAAAAGTTAGTTAGTATACGTATTCTAAAAAACATCGTTTTTCTTGTGGAACATTATTTTGTTAAAGATGTGAATTAGAGATTCTATAATCAACATAACACTGGTCTAAATAAGTTTTGTTTGATGTGGCATATGCTTGGCATCATTTGAAATAATATGTTGCAAAAGTGATTAACATGATTTTCCATTTACAAGTAAAAGATTCAATCATCCATCTTACAATTGTTGTATAAAAAAAAATTAAAATAGCATATTGAAGTGAGTCAATCATATCCTCTTAAATAGTTAGAGATTATTATAATATTGTTAAGGAGAGTATGGAACAATTATCTCAATTATAGGTAGATTAGATAAGACTCGAGTTGAGACTTGTAAAGGTTTTGTTTAGACCTTCTTTTTCGTTTTTGAAAATTGTGTTTTCTAAGACGATTTTCTTTTTAATTGAGAAGGAAAAAAAAGAAAAAAGAAAAGGCACGTTTTTAAACTTAAGGAAATAAAATTGGAAAACAATTTGGTTTTCAAGAAACAAGAAATAGACGGTGAGCGTGGGAGGAAGGGAAGGACGGTGCTCATGAGTCTCATGTCATGCCATGTCATTCTTTTTTTCTTAATTTGCTTAATTTATTTAATTCTCGTTTGCTTCGTCATAACATTTTTATGTTGATAATTTTAAGGGATTTTAAAAAATAATAATAGTAAAGAAAACAAACTATTCATTGCATTTGATTTTAGAGAATTCGTAAATATTTTGTACATTTTCCTATTTTATTTACAATTTTTCTAATTTTAATATATATTTTCAGTTTGTATCTCATCAACTATGAAAGGAAAATGGATAAAAATAGAATATTTAATAAAATATCTATACTTTAAAAATTAAATGTAATAAATTTTGTTAACCAAGTATAAATAATTTGTTAATTTTTAAAAAATTTCCAACTAAAAATGTAATTAACCACTTGTAATCATAATTACTTTTTACCTCTAAAAATTTGTAGGGAGAGAATTGTACTTTTCATGGAAGAATAACTCTCCTTATATATACTTATAATAAAGAAAAATAGTAAAAAGAATAGCACATTTGACGTAGAAAATTTAAGTATAATAATTTTGTTTTTTTATAGGTTTTGTTAAATAGTTAGTGAAATTTTTTTATACTTGCTAATATTAAATTTTATATCTAGCTTACATTTTTTGGATGATGGTTATTAAAATAATTTAAATAGAACAAAAATATAACAATTATTATGTCAACTCTAACAAAGTTGGACTAACCAATCAAGAAATGTATTATGACGCAATAGCAAGTAAAATCATTACTAAGAGCATAGGGTATCAAACTATGAGCAACTCAATTACAAATTTTATGGGTAAATTATTTGACGTTCATAATTCTAATTCTTAATAATACCAAGTTGTAGATTTTAGTATAAAGAATTACATCAAGAGAGGGGGCACAAGGATGGTGAATAAAGTAGTCTCTTCAAAGCAATTTCAACGTCAAATTCAACCCACAAAGAGTCATTCACTATCTTGACAAATCTTAGGCTCAACAATAAATCTATAGCTTTGATCACTTTGTTTCACCTCCACACACCTCTTCTGAAATCGCAACTTAAGCAAGTACTATGGTCATGCACCATTCTCATTTGGAACCTGCTTGGATGACATATTTTATCCATATTTAATTTTAGGGTGTCCCACCTGTGAAAGAGAACTATACAACCTGAGGTGCAAAAAGTCAACCTTGCATTACGTAAAGAAGTGACATACAGACTTTGATCCCATCATCACTATTGAAAGTTAACAGTCACACCAAACTTTAAAAACTCCCTAGAGCTTAGACAACTCGACATCCTAACAAAGAGTTCATAAATTTGTTCGTTCATAAATTAAAGAACAAATTTATGAACCTTTTAAACAAAGATAATATATTCTACCAAATGTATTTTACTTCTACTGTTTATTTGAAGAATATAATCAAATACTGTTTTTGGGAAAATTCCTTTGTACACTATGAAAAATTCACTTTTGTTTCTCTCTAATAAATATACTTCTAACTTTTTAAAATCTCTTTAAATATTCTCTTTGCCACAATTTTTTTCTCATTTATCTTTACTTCTTGAACATATCTCTTACTATTAATTGAATTTAAACATTGCAACACTCATTTAAATTATATACTGCATCCTATTTGATAAAATTGAAAGTTAAAATTTTGAAGGGATACAATTTAACTTGTTTGTGTTTATAGAAAATTATTAATGATGTTTTTAATTAAAAAATTTGAAAACTACAAAAAAAATAAAATTACGAAAAATAAATATTTTCTTTTTAAAAAACTACAAATAAAAAACCAAAAACTCAATAGGACTCATCTTGGATTGTAATTTAATAAAATTAACAAGTACAATTGTGTAGGGACAAAAAAAAAAAAAGAAGAAGAAGAAGGGAAAGATAATTAGAAACTTTTATTTATTTACTTTTATCTATAAATTTCTGTTTTGAGTTTTAGACCACGTATATATACTACAGTCTTTGTTAATCATCTAAAGTATGTTGCACTTACACATTTGAAATGTTGTTTTTTGTATCATAGACCCAATCCTCACCTAACTACTAAAAATACTTATATATTACGTGTTATTGATCGATTTATAAAAAAGAAACAAAGAGAAAAATGATTTTTTTTAAAAATATAAATGTTAGGTTGAAAGATAAATATGATTAGGAAGAAGAAAACATAGCATGTGTAAGATTATATAGATGTTATGGATGGTTTGGTTGGAAGTTTGTGTAAATGAGAATAGATACCAACAAGCTAAACCCATATTTGGTAGATAGTTTTCAAAGCTTTTTGTGGGACTAATTTATTCTCCACCATCATCTTTTTTTCTCTAACAATGGTTTTCTCTTCACCCTCACAAGATTCTGAGTTTTACTTCTCTTTTTCTTTTTTCTTTTAAATAGTTTTATTCTTAAATAAATAATAAATCAACTAACTAATTTATATTAATTTTAAAAATTAAGGGTTCTTTTTAAATATAAATATTTACACGATATAAAACAATTTCTGCACGTGTGCGAGTAATATTTATATATAAATTGTTCTTTTTTTAATCCTATACTTAGGATTTTAACCTACAAAATATTCATCAAATCAAGTTTGAGAAAATTAAAGATAGGAAACTTATTATTATTAGACTTTTAGACATTTAGTAGCATAATCAATATTTTAAATTGTGATGCTTACTTTTTGAAACAAAACAATGCTATGAAATTTATAAATTAAATTTGCTGATATGGGTTAAGCTATTAGATAATTTATGGGAATTAATTGATAGTTGCATATAATTGACCTAAAAGTCAGTTTGTTAGCACTAAGTTGTATTAATTGTGTAGCAAAATGGTTGCATATTGTACCTACTTTTAAACATTTTGATTAGATTTGAGGTCGCTTTAAGATCATTTGGGCTTAACTTAATTATATTTTAAATTTAGGCTATGATTTACGTTATCAATGAGATTTTTCATCAATCAAATAATAAAAGCAAAAATTGAGACTTATATAAATTTCGAAATGGATAATTGTCATAAATAATAATATTAAAATTATTTTTCTAAAAAAAACTTAAATATATTCTAAAGAGTTTGACGAACTTTTGCTATATTTTATAAATAATTTCAACATTTTACTATTTTTGAAAATATTTTGTAAGAAAGTTTATTTTCTTTTGAAAATGAAAAGGAAAAAGAAAAATGATATATTAGAAAGACATATAAAAGTGAGTTGGGTATAATTTTTTGGAAAGGTATAAAGAATGTTTAGTTAATTGAAGTATTCATCAAAATTCATGCCATTTGATTAAAGTGTTTAAATTGCTTTTTAGCACCCAAAAATAGGAATTGTTATGAATAGGGAAAATAAATTTATTTTCGAAAAGGGTTACACAAAGTTGAAAGTTGGATGAATTTGATAAATATTTTTTAAAAAGTTATAAAAAAGAAAAATCTAAATTAGTAAATAAATATATTACAAATTTTATAAACCATTTAACATGTCTATCCATTATATTATGTTTATAATCATGTAGTAACGTTTTATTTTTTATTTCTTTATGTTTCACGTTTTATTTACAATTTAACAAAATTATCGGTTCATTTCTCATGATGATGTAGAACATATAAAAATGTAAAAATATCGATAAAAATGTAAATATGATGATGAAAATACATTTAATCAAATAGAATGAGTTAAAATTAGAAAAATGCATTAAATATATATACATATTTAGGAAAGAATAGAAAATGTATTTGTTAGAAGAAAAAGAAAGGGAAATGCAATTGCGTGGTTTAGTTGAATTTGTGGTAATTTGCGTGCTGTATTTGAATTTGTTCTTTTTTCATTTTTATATTTCAATGAAAGGATTTTATGCAAATTCATATCCTCAATTTCTACTTTGCTTTGCATTTCTATAATCAATACTTATTTCAACAATTTTATATCTTACATTCTTTTTATTATTATTATTATTTTCATAATTCAACCAATCTTTTTATCCTATCTTTGAATACTACACTTACATCTTATAATCTTATAATCGTTGTCTTATTTTAGCTTTCGTGTGTGTAATCTATCATGAGATGTTAGTGTGACAACCACGATATCAATTTGTATGTTATGTTTTTTTTTCTAGCGTTTCAAGTGAAGGTTAATTGTGTTGCTTCACTTGTACGTGTGTTATGTTATAGGTTTTTTTTATAGAAAAAAAATAATGTGAAAATGGAGAATTCAACTAATGATTTTGGAGCTAATAGTACAAGCATTAGTTAAGTTATGCTCGTTTTGGCTGTTATTGCAACGTCGGAAAAAATTAAGATAATTATCTTAGTTTTGTTTAATTATAGCTAATTTATTGAACGATTATTTTGAAGATTATTTGATTTTGTGGACCTTGGAATTAATTAGATATTTTTTGGTTGAATATTTAATTAATTAGAGGATTTGAAATTGTGGTGTTGGTTGAGAATTTGATTTAATTTTATGTAACGAGGTTTAAGTAAAGTTTTGAAAGTTATTTGGTTTTATGGAAATTAAAATTTATTTAAATAATTGGATGTTATTTAATTAGATCGTAGGTGGAATTTTTTGTTGGAGATTTGATAATTCATATATATATAAATTTGTGAAAAATTAATTATATGAAAGATAATTGGATATTTATTTAGAAAGAAAAATAATAATTATATTTTGAAAAATGTAATTATTTGTAAAAGTATAATTATTTTGGTAAAAGAATAAAGTTGATTTGATTTGATTTAAGAAATAGAGAAGATTTGATTTTTGGAAAATATAACTATTTTAAAAAAGATAAGAGTTGATTTGATAGAAGATTTTATCGAAAAAAGATAACGAGAATAAAAATATATGTTTATATTGGTATTATAATATCCTATAAGGAAACGGAAAAAATAATAATAATGATATATTATTATTTTGGTCTATCGTTGAAATGCTCAAATCGGAAAGATAAACAAAAAAATAAAAAGTTATTCGTATAAGAATTGATTTTGGTTGCATGCTTTGGAAAATCCGGCAAATTTTTTCATCAAGATTAAATTGGTTTCAACCTCAATTTTTGGGTAAGTTAATTTGGGAGAATTTTTGGATGAGAGCCCGTTGTTAATTTTATTAATTAAGATGCTTAAATTTTCTTTTATGATTAGAATTAGATTAATTGGAGAATTTTTATTGAATATTTTTCTTAGCTATTCTCACGTAAGAGATTTTACTACTACACATTCAAATTAAATTTTAAGAACTTACATGTATTTTTCATTATTTAAGATGCATAATGTGACTGATATAGATGACTGAGTGTTATGAGTGATGTGTTATAACTTATATGTTTATGATGCATAAAATATTAACCATATGATAAGAACGCTATGATGGATATTCATGCCATGTTATGATCTTTATGATATGTGACATACTATGGATGAGTGTTTTGTTAGCTTTGTCTGTTAGAGTCATAACATGCTTGTGTGGATAGCTTTTATGTGTAATTCGACGGAATCACTTACAACTCGACTCTCCTTTAGGGTGATTCCTTCAAGTTCAACGATAGCCCAGATGTCACTAGATAGCATGCGTTCGAGAGCACAATAGTTATGGGGTACTTTCTTATAGGACTCTAACAGAAAGTTCACATACATCTAGCGAGTCCCTTACTGAGTATGTTTTTATACTTATCATTTTCTAAGTTTAATATTTTAAGCAAAGATAAAGATATAAGAAATCTGACGAGTGAGACAAGAGGATTTGTGACATGCCATATAAGGACACAATTTTGCTTCGCTTTTTGTTGTTTGTTTTCAATGCTTTGAGCTTAAATATTTTTATCTAATTGTTTTTATTATCTTTAAAATTTGTAAAACTCGCTGCAGTATGTTTTTATGGTGTTTTTAATGAAAATTTAGTTTTTCTCTCTTAGTATAAAAAGTTGAGTCGTTACATGTATATAATCTTTTAAGTAGTGAAATATATATCTTTTCTTTTAAAAAGTATTTTTTAAAAAATAATAGAGATGATTAGTTATGTCTATAATCTATAAGTATATCAAAAAACCGAGGTTGTCATTTTTAGACTAATATTTTTATTCAAGACTAATCTCAAGTAGTAAACTAGCCAATTAATGTTATTTACTAATAATAAACTAGAATAATGGTTAGAATTCTTAGGAGAAGAAATAATATAAGAAAAATTATGGTAAGTAACAAAACTATTGAAAATATTTACAACGTACTAAAATTTTCATTAACAAAAAAAAGATCAATGATCAAGCTTGAAAAATATTAATAAAATTCTAACAATGATCGAGTGAATTCAAACTTGAGGAGCCAAAAGTTTAGCAAACATAGGTTGGAAGAAAATATTAAGGTATTATTTCGAACAAAAAAATTTAACTTTTTTTTCTTTCCATAGACTGAAAATTTTAATTTGAGGTTATGTTAGTGTTTCATAGATTGAATATTTGAAATCGATGGTATTTTAGTGCAATGTGAATTTCGAATAATGGTTTAAATTTAGTAAGTGGTTCGGCTGCTTTTCAAATAGGCTCAATTGTCCGATTGGCCCAATGAATTGAGTAATCAACTACATCATCCAAAATGGTTGGCCCATTACGAACCCAATTAGATAAGCCCATAAATTAGTAAGGGTGATGGTTAACCATTTTAGGAATTTTAGGAATAATAATAATAATCACGGGTTTTAACTAACTATGGCCTAAAATGATTATTTTTTTTTTTTGTAGAGAATAACCTAATTTAAATTCATTATTTCATAGTTAATTTGATTAAATCAATGATTAAAGAAAAACATTTATACTAATTTAATTATACTAATTGGTAACACACTCATTTTATATGATTAAATAAAACTAGAGTAATTAATTACACAAACAGTATGAAATTATATTTATTTACTCATGATTTTTTAAAATACATCAAAACATCTCTAAACAGAGACTTTTCCATTCATTTTGAAGATCTTTGGTTGAAGGAAGAATTGAAGTTTCGAAGTACTGAGACTCTATAGAATTGAAGATTCAAATTTTTAAAAAGCTCTCAAGTTCTTATCAAGCTCGAGATCAACATTTTCCAAAAAATTGAAGACTTGGAAGATTAAACCTTTCTTGAATTCTAGAAGATCGAAGCTCAAATTGACTTGCAACTACGAATCTTGAAAATTGAAGGTCTAAAAAGTTTTAAGTTTTAACTTATATTAGAGAGAAAACATCAAACGAGTAAATATTAGAGATTGTATCTACAACACTATACAAATCGATATATAAAGTTCAATTCCACGAATTATATTTCTCACGACATCTCGTGTGAACAACTACGTTATGGGACAATATTATTCTTATATTTAATGTTTTGTTTCTAACTTAACACATTAAATTTTTTTATGTTATTCTTTGAAGTAAATTTGAAACTACACATTCAACATACGTTAGCATGCGAAAAATTCGATAGGTGCAATATGTGAGACAACAAATATATTATCATATATATTATTAGATCAGATTAATTTGGTCTTCATAATATACTATGTTTTATATAGAACATTATTATTAAAATGTTTATTATATAATACTACGAGGTATATATGTGTAAAATAATTAAATATGCATGTGCATATTTGAGTATGTACATGAAATCTATATTTTACTATTATGTAATTGTTGAAAATCTATAATTGTTAAATATAAATGTGCAACTAGATAAGTGCACCGATATAACAATTTTACAATATATCATCTTATATATTTAAATAATTTATGAGATGTATATTTTAATGTTTCAATATGTTTTATCAACACAAAAATTAATTAAGTAAATTTGATGCATAGAAATCCTTAACAATTAATAGTAACATTGTACAAAAAAATATTAAATATAACAAAATCTGTCACTATCTAATAATGATAGATCGACATTGACAATTTTATTAAAAGTTTTGTAAAATGTTACTATACATGCTATATTTTGAATTTAATTACTATATTTACAACTATTACTTATGAAATTTGGGTTTATTTCGATTTGACTTTTAGATTTTAATTAACTAACTTGTAACTCTCGATTCTAGGTTATTAGTTTTGGAAAATTATAAATATAGCAAGTGAAATTAGAATATTAACATATAGCAACATCTTTCAAAATTTGCAAATATAGCAAAGTTTATTACTGATATACTTTCATGATCTATACTCTATAGTGGTAGATCATACTATCGGTGTCTATCACTGATAGATCATATAAATCTATAAATGCTAAACATTGTCATATTTACAATTTAAAAAAAAAATGTTGCTATACAGTAGATTATTATTTTAAAAATTGTTACATATTATAATTACCATGGTAGAAGCTATTTTAATCATTTATCAGATCTAAATTAATATTTAATATTAATGTTCGGTCAATTTACCCAATAAAAAGTTGGTCGGTCATTTATAAAACATTTTTTAAAATTTATTCAAAATTACAATTGGTAAAAATAAAACATAATTTGTCAAAAGGCTTAAAAGAATTGAAAGTTACAATTTAAACTAATAGGTTTCATTTTTCTTTTTTGATGATTCAATCATAGGAACTTCAAGATTGAACATGCTTTGTTTGAAATAATCATATATATTGGGTGACATAACTTTTGAGAATTCATAATAAGAATGAGCATGATAGACTGAAAAATCAAGTTGAACCCACCAAATCGATGTCGATTGATCAGAAAACAAGAGGGGTTGATCATAGTCGATTTCAAAAATTTTTAAAAAGTATTTTCAAGTGTTAAACCGATTCGACTGAAAAAAAAACCAACTATGAATTATTCCAATGGATCATAGTCGGTGTAGTTAGACCATGAATTTTATAATATCCTATAAAGTTGGTAGATTCTTCGATGATATACAATCAATTTGTATATATATAACAAATAATTAAGTCACGTTTCATAATCATTTATGTTTATATTATATATATTTTTAGTTTATAACTTTTAAAATAAATAAGCATATATGTGTGGTTATTGTTTTTTCTTTTTTTTTTTGTTTAAATAACATTTGTTTGGAAATTACTTTTAGATTTATGTTTTTTCATTAACTAGACAAAAATCAAAATTGAACGAAATTCGAATGATTTACAATTTTTTTCTTCTGATAAGAGACTAGAAGTGAACACAATAAATTGAAAAATCGAGCCGATCAATCAAAATTGATCGAACCAAAAGTAATCGGTGGGAGGTAAGAAGAGGTTCGGTCAATGTTGGTTTGAAAAACAATCCAAAATGACAGTATTTGTAAAAAATTTCAAAGGTCAAATCAAACCTAAATCGATCAATGGATCGATCAGTTGTAGGTGTGCACTCCTTCATGATTAGGATCAATTTGAACATTTACTAAATTGATCCTAGCTTGTTCAATTTCGATTTGATCGAAAAACCGATTTGGATTGATTGATGTTCATTTCTAAAAGAGATAGTGTTTTGAAAGAACAAATTATTAACTCTGTGTTAGATAAAGTTTATATAAAAGGTAGCCATTCTATAATGGAAATCCAAAGAGGAAACTGTTTTTGTCCCTTAAATGATAGCAAATATAGAGCATAGCCTCCACCATGAATTGGATATATAATATAACTTTCTTTATGTCATTACACTTTGCCTTGTTGCTATTTTGTTGCTTTTCCTTTCCTCTCCTTTCTCTTTTTAATTTTCTTTTAAAGTAACAAAAGCAAAGCCAAATTAAAGTGCTTTCAATAATTCACTCACAACCTCTTCACCTTCTCTATCTTCCAAATTAAAGTGCTTTCATTATATGAAATGGGAGACTAGATTTTTGACTTTATAAATACATTTTAGGGATATTTTTTTTCGTATAATTTAACCTAATTAAGGGTTTTCTATACGTCTTGGTCTTATTATATATTTTTACATTTTGGTCTTGAAAATTAGTTTATAATACTTTAATTTGTGTTTTTGTCATATTAGTTATAATTTTATTTCTAAGAAAATTGTCAAACCCTACAAAAACACAAAGCATTTACATTATGTAGAAAAGTGAGGTGTAATAACATTTTTTTTTGGTAGATTGGAAGTAGTTTGTTCTTTTCAGAAAATCTCTTATTTTTTAATATCAATATTAGTTTAAATGGAAAAAACCTACATAAATATTGATTTATGAATAGAATAAAATATTATCTTTTAATAAGTTGTGATATTTTGCTATATTTTATAATACTTGAAAATAATTAATTTTATTTTTATAATTTAGTCTAAAAGCAAAATAGTTAATATAGGTTAGGTGCCACTAAACTATGCTAACTTTGATAATAATTTGTTTAATACTAAACAGATAGTGTATGTATAAGTAATATGTGATGTGAAGAATCCGTGTTCATAGTTGAGGTGAGGTTATATGTTCTATGCTAGCTGATTTATACCCATGTTAACAAATGTAATTATTAGTGCGATCTGCAATAATCCACGTTGTCGAAATTTTCATCCTTGGCAAACAGAAGCTCTGCTAAAAGGAACATATAGCTTCGACGAAGATTGTGTTAAGCGAATTAACAAGGAATATATATATATGTATTACTAATGGCCTTGGGTTTGGGTCATGCGAGGATAGAAAGGAGTAAAAATTGGTCCAAAAGTTCGTATTGCCATTCCAATCGTCAAGATCTTCTCACCGTCAAAATAGAATGGATGTTGAGATCGAGAAAAGAATACGACGAAAAAGGAAAAATGAAATATTGAGAAATTCATTCATTGTATTTTTTGATTAAAGTTGAAGATGAAAAAGCAAAAGAGAAATCTGTTCCTTCCATCCAACACGTCCTCCTCTTTGGGTTTGCACAAAACGCGGCCTTCATCCTGTGGCGTTGACGATTCATTCATTCCTTCATTCCTTCATTCCTTCATTCTCCTCGTCCCATTCTTCTCTCCTTCTCCTTCTCCTTCTCCTTCTTCTACAATAATTATTCACCCCACCTCATTTTTCCTTTCATCCTCTCTCTCATTTCTCCAATTTTCCACTCCTTCATTCAAATTCCAACAAACCCATGACTGGAAAAGAGATTCTTCACAAGATGAAGGTATATTATGTTTTTTTCTCAAATGGGTCTCTTACTTTTCGCTCGATTCTTTGCTGTATGACCATTTTGAGAATTGGGTTTCATTTTCTTTTTTGGTTTAACGATGGTTCCTTCCAATTCTTGTTGTTTTTACTCTTGAAACCTCCTTAGAATTTGAGATCCTGGTCTTTACATTGTTTTGTGCATTAACTAGAATGAATTATTGGACTATCTCTGACTTTACTATTCTTGGGTTGGATTTTTCACCTTTCCCCTGTATTTTTACAAAGTTAATTTAGTTTAAATGCTTCCACCTTGATTAGTATATGTAGATTTCCCCTCCTCCATGGCTTCAGGTTTCTGAACATCCAAGTTTGTTTCTTCCTTGTAGGTTTACCATTGATTATATAGTTTTGCTTGCTTTTGAAATGAGATTTTATTGGGATATAAAAATTCAGTTTGTAGTGATGGGATTTCCTTTCTTTTTTTACTGGGCCATGGCTCATTGTTTCTGTAGGATTGAAATCTTTGGCATTGAAAACTTATTTTCATTTGAAATTTTGACGATGGTAACAATGGACATTGACCATTTTTAAATCACTTTCTCCAACTCAATATTTGGGGAGAGGAATGATTGATGTTTAGAGGTAGGAAAAGGGGCCCTACTGAGGTTTGTTCCTAGCTAGATTTCATGTGTCCCTCTGGACTTCGATTTGGAATACCTTTTATAACTATTTTCTTGGTAACACTTTACTTAGTTGGAACCCTTCTTTTAACGGAGTGTTTTGGTGGGTTTGTTTTTTCACGCCCTTTGTATTCTTTCATATTTTCTCAATGAAAGTTGTTGCTTTTATTAAAAAAAAATCACGGTCTCATTGAGTATTAGACAATTGTTAGTGTTTGAGCTTTGTATAATGGTCAGAATGTAATTTTGTTTGTTTCAGGAAAAAGTTGGGCTGTGTTCGTCCGATCCAGACTCGGGAAAAGGAAAGAGCAAGATGTCCAAGCATGTCACACATGGCTTTCACCTGGTGGAAGGGAAATCAAATCATGCCATGGAAGATTATTTCGTTGCAGAGTTCAAGCAAGTTGATCATCATGAGCTTGGTTTATTTGCAATCTTCGATGGCCATTTGAGCAATTCGATTCCTGATTATTTACGGTCACACTTATTTTCTAATATAATAAATGAGGTGCACTGGCCCCTTCTTTCTTCTCCTTTTGACAGTGTTTTCCTGCTCTTATCAATTATGGGTATAGTTGATATAGTTTTGTTAACTTATTTCTCATATTGTATGCTCAAATAGCCCGATTTCTGGACCGACCCAAAGAATGCTGTCAAGAAAGCATACGAGCAAACTGATGCTTACATTTTAGAGAAAGCTGTTGATTTTAGTCATGGAGGTTCAACCGCTGTCACAGCCATATTGATTGACTGTAAGACACTAATAGTGGGCAATGTGGGGGACTCCCGTGCCGTTATCTGTAGTAAAGGGGAGGCCAAACAATTATCGATTGATCATGAGCCGAGCGTTGAAAGAAAAAGCATCGAGGAGAGAGGTGGTTTTGTATCAAACTTCCCTGGTAAGTTTGAAGTGAAGGATGTGGTTTCTGAAAATTGTATTGGTTTAATCTGAAATCCGTTCATCCATTTCAATTACAACATCCATATTCTGAACATCCAGGAGATGTTCCACGCGTTGATGGGCAGTTGGCGGTCGCAAGGGCGTTTGGTGATAGGAGCTTAAAGCAACATTTGAGTTCAGAGCCTTATGTGGTAGAGGAGACAATAGATGACAATACCGAATTTGTTATCTTAGCAAGCGATGGATTGTGGAAGGTTGGTGTGGATCTTATGAAAGTTTTTATGGAACACTAGCATAGCAGACTTACTAGTTCTTCTGATATCTTTAACTATACCGATACTGGGAAATATAATTTTTTTCTTCTTTGGCTAGCTTTATCCATTGAAAATTTTAATCTGTGATTTCAGGTCATGTCAAACGAAGAAGCCGTGGAGTCAATCAAGCATATAAAAGACGCCCATGCAGCTGCCAAACACCTGACAGAGGAAGCCCTCAAGAGGAAGAGCAAAGATGATATCTCTTGTATAGTTGTGAGATTTCACTGAGTTTCATCATGGATTTCTGGTTCTGTCCCAACGGCTGAAAAATGAAAGAACATAAAGAACTAGTTCCAAAGCTCTCTCTCTCTCTCTCTCTCTCTCTCTCTCTCTCTCTCTCTCTCTCTCTCTCTCTCTCTCTCTTGTGTTGGGAATCCCAAATAAACTAAGTTGTGGATTTTAGTCAAACATGAACTTATATTTATCCCTGTATGGCTGTATCAAATGCTTCTCTGCGGTTGATGTTAAATCTTCTGAACTTCTGTTTTAGGACCTATCACAAATCTGTCCATTTTACAACCCTTCTCCTTTGTGGGTTTTGAAATCCTTTAAAAATAAAGCTTTGCATATTAAAATTTATAGCCAGAGGATGCAATGTTTTAGTAGACAAGGGACCACAAAACAAGAAACAAACCAGTCTACAATATTTGAAAATTAAGACAGGGAAAAACAAAGCACCCAACTGAGATGTTGGTTAAGCCAAATTCAAGAAAAACATGGGATTCTATGAATGTCTTTCATTTCCCAGTGACAGAAGAGAGAGAGCAAAGATACATAGATAGTCTCCTTTTATCTGATATGCAAGTGCTTATAACCAGAACTTCCTGGAGGAGCCATCTGAATTCTGCTTCTTTGATCTTCCACCAACTGCCTGCAATGGCTTTCCTTTGACTGCGCCTGTGGAGCTGATCCTTTGCGGCTTGTGCTTTCCCCTTGGCTCTCTGCTGAGCTCTTACGTCGCCGTTCGTTGTGCCCTGCTAGCCTACGACGACAGCTCCTTTTTGCTTCGTCAAATTCTGTTAACTCATGGAACCTGATCATCACTCACCAACAAACAAACATATTACCAATGGCCAAACAGAAAGAGGAAAGAATGTTAACTTAAAATGTTGTTGCTTATATTGTTGAGGAAGATCTAATACCTGCTGCATTGCTGACAGAACCGTTGGCGAATTCCAGCAACCATGACGATGGCCGCCTTCGAGTGAAACTCGCAGACCTTATGGCGGCGGTGATACCTCTTTGCTTCACTCAAATCTGCTGCACAGTTATGCGCTTGGCAACTCGGCAAAGAGACGCTTCCACCAGACTTTCCACGGCCAGAAACTGCTGCCCCTCTTTTCTTTTTCTCATTGTCAAAATAACCCAATGCATTGCAAGCATTGCTGTTGCTACCTCCTCCTCCTCCACCACCAACCTCCTCCTCTTCCGTCTCGTATTCGAAATCGTCATCGACCACTGTCTTATCTTTGAAATTATGCTTGCCTTCAAAGCTCTTTGCATCCATTGCCAACTCCGGCAGCTCAGTAGCTGTACCAATGGTGGTGGTGTTCTGTTGATGCTTGCTGTGGAAATGGTTGGAGCAAAAATATAGGAACTTAAAGAAGTTACATCAAGAGTATGAGACTGGAAGAAAAAGGTAGGAAAGCAAAAAAAGTGGTGAGGACCACAGTTTTTTCTTGTGAGTGATGAAATAGTGAAGGACAGAATGTCCAAAGTAGGATTTATTAATCAATTTTATGTTTCTAACAAACTCAAATTATTATTTACATTATTCTTCGAACTAGTATTCTCCGCATTAAAACCTCTAACCTTTTAATCGATAGTTTTAAAATTTTCATGAGATCATACTCTTGTGTGACAATAATAGTTTAAAACATTCAAAGTCATTAATATAACCAACCATTTACCAAATTTGCTACAACCATTTAATTTATAAGATTTCCTTATATATATATATATATATATGGGTGAAAATTAAAATTATTATTGGGGTTGATATGAGTATTTAAACTTTTCAGTACCTTGAATTAAATCTGCATACTTCATTCAGGAGGGCTGGTGGGTTGTACAGCTTCCCTGCTTCATGATAATTTAATGACACCACTATTTCAAAAGATAAAATAACAATAAACTAAAAAACAATTTATTTTTAACTAAAAATAATTCAAAGCATGTTTGTATTTGAATATATCTCTTCTCTTGATTTATAGTTTACACAAACATTATATAACAGAGTAATGAGATTTCACAGTAAAGTTTTCTTTTCAAAAGTTTAAAGCGGAGGTATCGAAGATTCCACCCGCATCAAGTATATATTTTATGTTAGTTGAGGTATACTTACTTTGAAATGGATATATTTTATGTTAGTTGAGTTACACTTATTTTGAAAATTTGTTAAAGAAGTGATAAAGATAGAGTAAAGTTTTTGTTATGCAATCAACCAAGAGGATGAGGGACATATCATTTTCCCAAAGGACAGTCCAACAGCAACATTTTCTTTTATGTTTTTTGGGTTTGGAATTTTAACTCAAATACAATTTCGAGAAAACTATTCTTTTTTTTAGTTTTCGAGTTTTGATCGATATGTGTTTGATTTTTTAAAGTTTTTCTTAAATATCATTTTTCCTCACTTTTATAAAAATAGACTCTTTCGATTTTTTTCATTTTTAAAACGTACATTTTTAGTCTCTAAATTTTTAAAAGTAGATTAATTTTTTTCATTAATTTTTTAAAAATAAAATTTAAAATCATTTGAGAAACATTTTAAACCTATTTTTAAAACTCAATAAGTAAAAATATACGTTTTAAAAAATAAGTAAAAATATACGTTTTAAAAAATAAAAGACCAAGTGGGTCTATTCTCGTAAACCTATAGACTAAAAGAAATATTTTTAAAATTAAAAGACCAAATACACATATTCTTCAAAACCCGATCCTTATAATTTCTTTGGTTAATTATTTAAAAAAAAAAAAACAAAATTACTTGTTTTGTTTTTACCTTACTGTGCATCTTCTGAGCTAGCATGAGTGGCTTTCCATTCTTAGGGTTTTGCTTTTATCTCTTTCCATACTTTGGAAAAAAAAAGTTATTCTTTAATTTTTTATAAAAAAAATCAAATTTTATTATCATGGGAATAGAAATATAAAGAAAAAGAAAATAAGACATTTATTAATTTTATTTTCTTAAATTGGTGTCTAGAAGATATTTATGAGTTATTGTACCAACAATGACACTATAAATTACACATTATATAATATTATGTCATTAAATTACTGATTTGACACACCACCATCAGTTCACATGCCTTTGATTTTAATTTCTTTTTCCTCTACAAACTTCCTTTAGTTTCTTGTCATCAACCAGCCATGAATTTCTTTAAACTAACCTTACTATTGGGTTACTGTATAAGTGTTAAAACAAAAGTACTCCATAGTACATATTACACCGATTTGAAAATCATGAAAAAACTCCGATCTTTGTCAAATGTCACGTATCGATAGATTAATTAAATTGAAATATAAGATCACGTATAGTTCACTTTGAGAAGTGCAAAATTAGAACTCTATTAACTAAAGAAGAAAACAAGAGATACACATGAAGAGTTATGCTCGTGTTGAGAAATTAAAGTTAATTAGAGAATAAAATATGGAGAGTGGGTTTGGTTAAAAGA
Source organism: Cucumis sativus (assembly GCF_000004075.3). Classification (NCBI taxonomy): domain Eukaryota; kingdom Viridiplantae; phylum Streptophyta; class Magnoliopsida; order Cucurbitales; family Cucurbitaceae; genus Cucumis; species Cucumis sativus. Next base: position 23,791,078 of record NC_026658.2, read on the forward strand.
GATTGAAAGTGGGATTCCGTGGTACCTAACGATGACATCAAGGTGTGTGTTCGCCGCTTCCCGAAAGGCTTTAAGATGGCATCCCCAAACCCATCACTCTCTTGCCAACCTCATAAAACACACACTTGAATGAATCAGAATAAAGTTTTTCTTTTCTCTTCATCCTCTTTCTTTTTTCCTTTTTTTTTTTTTTTTGTCAACTCTATCCTCTTTGTTAAGTGACACAAAGAATCTCTTCCTCCCTTTTGAAAGTTGAGTTTGAGAAAGACTTTTTCTTTGTTCTTATTGCAAAAATTTGTTTGTTTAGATTCCAACTCAATCTTGATTGTCTGTTTGACACAAATTATTGATATTCAAGTTTTGGTATCAACAATGAATTTATACTTTTCCTAAAAAAAATTGAACAAACAAAGGCTCTACACTAGTATGTGGTGTTTTGCCACAAATGCTTTAACGATTCAAGTCGTAGCGATTAAGAAAGTTGGAGAGTAGAGAGTTTAGGATGTATTTTTGCATACCTTAAATGTCACGAGCTCTCTTGACTAGGTAGAAATAAGTTTTGTAACGGTTACTTGTGAATTAACTTCTTTTTTAATCATTAAATCAAGTTGTTACTAACTATTGTGGACATCCAATTTACTATACATATCACTCAAATATACGTGCAAAAATACAACACATAGCTTAAATCTCTAAACTTAAAAGCATAATTCCAAACAGGTGCCTTCTACTTGATTTTAGTTATTTGTAATTCGTCGATTTCTAAAATAATAGGTTTCATCTTCCAAGTTATTTTAATTTTGAATTAGTCTATAACGATTGATAATGGTTTCTAACGAGTACTCAAGTAGAGTTGACAACAATTAATTTTTTTTTTTTAATAAAAAGACTAGTTAACCATTAATTGATATTGTTGCGATACCGAAAATTAATACCAATGATGATTTTGTAATTTTTGAGAAAAAAAAAATCAAACAAACGCCCTACAAAATAAAAAAACACATGTTGCCCGCCAAACTTTTCGACGATCAAAATAATAATTGTTTAGAGAGACCTAAAGAGTATAGAATTAATCAAGATGTGTTTCAACGAACCTCATGAGTCCTTTTGATTATATAGCAATAGTCTTAATTTCACAACAATTATTCGTTAACTAACTTCTCCAAAATATTAATCAAGTCGCGTTACTGACCGTTGTGAACTTCTGGAATTTTTTTTACTCATCACCCAAGTATGTGTAAAGTACAATACTTAGACATAATCTTTTCCTTCAAAAGGTCAATCTCGACTTCCTCTCAAGTAGCCGATCCTATGAACTGATTTCCATATATACTTAGCCAAATAAACTTATGCATGATACATGATAGTAGATTCTACGTGGTCTCGATATCTAATCAAATAAATGTATAGCTAGCCAATTAATTAAAGTAAAAATAAGTATTCATATTTTCACCCAACATTGACTAATTAAAAATGGGACTTTTTCAAATTATATTATATGTTGACTGGGTATGAAAAAAATAAGTGTATATAGAAAATTGGAGACAATCATTTAGAATTGTGTCTTCACATACTCTTGAGAATATTTATAAAAGAAAAACAAAAAGAATAATTTTTTTCTAACTTTTACGAACATTTTAAAGGAACTTATTCCTTCCAATTTTTCTTTTTGAATTATGCCCCTAAATAAAACATCCTTTGCAAGGTTTTCATATTGTCCACATAAATTTTCAATAAACCAAAGAAAAAAAAAAGACTATATGAGAAAATTGTTTACAAAATGAAGACCGCGAATAATGTCACACTATCGCATCCGCTTTTATTTTTATTTTCTATTACTATTCTACTAAAATTTTAAGTTGTGGAATGACTACTGCCTTGAAAGCAATTGTTGCACAACCTTGATGCTAATCTTGTCATGCTAGTTGCTTTCCAAGGTTAACACAACATTCTTGACAAATGTACATTCAGTTGAAAACAAAAATTAAAATCAATAGAATACTTTTTGCTCACAAAAAATTAAAGAGAGGATAAAAATAATCAAGAGAAGAAAAGAAAAGAATTGTTGAGTCATTAAATTTATAGTTGTTAAACGATTAGAAAATATTGATCAGAACAAGTCCATTTCCACCCAAAATTTAATCGATATTTAACAAACTTGCGAAAAGCTTTTCATTTTCCAAAATTTTCATGATTTCTCAAGGGTGTTTTTTTTTCTCTATAGCATAGTATATGACTATACAAAATTGATAAATGTGATGAATATAAAGTGCATGTGTGTGGTTGACGATCTAAAGAAGACAAACTTTTATGTAAGTGTTTGGCAATTAAAAGAAATTGTCCAGCATGTTTTAATATTTTTTTGGAATTGTGTTTTAGTATAAAAAATTGTAAATTCGGACAATATTTACTAAATATAACAAAATTTTAAATTTTATTGAGGATAGATACTAATCGAAATCTATCAACGTCCATCATCGATTGAATTTAAAATTTTGCTATATCTAAAATATCTATTAACTAAATAAATATATATATTATTTTCAATCGCAATATATATATTATTTTCAATCGCAACAAATGGTAATAAAATAGAGTTTTTTTCGAAAAGAGAAAAGGTTAATGTTGAATAGAATGGATATGTTTTGTTTCAAAATTAACCACAAACTTATTATTATTTAGAAAAAAAACACACAATCACAGCCAATAATATAAACTAAAACCATTAATATCTGTTTGCAAAAATAACCCAAATTAAAAATTAATTTGTCGATCATTAGTATAGTCATAGTTTCAATTTAAGAACAAACTATGTTCCCATTTTATTTTTAACATAAACACCTCATTTTCTCTAATCTTTCCAATCCTTACCCATTATTTTTAAGCAACCAATATAAAAACAGAAAAATTAAGTAATAAACTCATAAAATCCTTTCGAATTAAAACCAAAATTCTAAATTACAAGATAAAATCCTTTCAAATCACAAAATTTCAGAAATGATTTCATCTTATAACATATCCAAAATGACAAAGATTTAGGAAAAAAAAAAGACTGTTAGAACACATCCAGCTATTGTACCCTAAATTGCAATGTGAAAATAAGGTAAAAATACTATATATTTATCTTTTCTCCAACAACAACAAAAAAAAAAAAAAAAAAAAAAAGGAAAAAGAACTATATTTATCAAAACTATTTTTTTAAGAAAAATGAAACCTGCATACAAAATAGTGCTTAATTAGGTAACCAATTAAGGATATTGGTTGGAAATTAAAATCATAAGTCTATTTGTGAACATATTTTGTATTACAAATAATTCTATTTTATATATCGCCTTTTCTTTTTTTTTGCTTTGTATATACTCAATTAATTTCACTCCTAGAGAAATAACAGAAAATATTAAATCATCATTAATAAATAAATAGGAATCCTGCTTTTTAATCCTCAAGATTTAATTCAAATTCAGGACTAAATTTTATCTTGTTCCTATACATGATATCTATCACTAATTCAAATTCAGGACTAAATTTTATCTTGTTCCTATACATGATATCTATCACGGTAATGATAGAGTTCTATCCCTACTAAGGTCTATCAGACACACATCAATTTGATCACTTGTACAAGTTTTTTTTTATCACGTTGGTAGACTCACAAACACAATAACCCATATATATATGTATATATTATAAGAAGCAATAGGATCATCCTCAAAATTGTATCCCATCCACAACCAAAAAAAATTATTATTATATATAATCAATAAAATTATAGGCAAACCAAATTCATATTACCCCTTAACATTGAGAGGTTTTAATTTAAGAAGACGATGGAGAAACTTCATCCCCTTTTTTCATATTTGCCAAACAGTTGGAAGCTAAAAAGCCATAGAACTATTGCTTCTGATCATCTGCAAGAAAATATACGACCTTAAGCTTCTTCATCAATCAGATCATCAAAAGCTATAAATAATAACATCTATTTTTTCTTTCCAAAAGGGAAAATGAAATTATCAAAAGCACTTCCAATTGGAAGAAACATGTATTTGAGTATTTACTTAAAATTTCAGATGATGGGTTTGTCTCTTTCAAATTTTCTTGATCTATTTGCATTAGGTATCAGATTCATTCCACACTAACAATTGTGCTTCTATAGCTGTGTAGCAGTAGTCAACAATATAGACTTGCACGATTATATCTTTACCTAAATACAAAATTATACATTATTATTAGTACAACGGGATGGCGATTGAGCCTTACATGTACCGATATCAGTAAGTGAAGTTTATTTTGGCTACAAATTTTTGTTTTTCCAAATGATATGTATACACTTGAAATCTTCGTGCATATTTAATTAACTATTTCTCATATTAATTTTTTTTAAAAAAATATAAATTTGAGTTTTAAGTCAAGTTAAATAGAAAAATAAAAATTCAACAGCAGCTCATATTCAAGTTAAGAAAAATAAATAGTTAGTTTGAATTGAATTGAATTATAGTTAAAATGAAGAATATTTTTAATTTGAAATTAATCATGATAAAGAAATTATTTAATTCTAGTATTAATATGATAGAAAAGAGTCTGCATGTGAATCGCTTCTTGTGCAAATTCGAGGCTAACTGATCATATTTGTGCGTATCACCCAATTGTGATGGATCAAAGATATATATAAAAAAGTAAGATGTTTTTGATAGTTACCCATATTCTCCATGCTTCTGTACTCAGTAGTGTCCACTACATTTTCGTTTGCCTCTGCAATTACGGTGTCCTTCACCTTCTCCGCCGTCCCTTTCGTTGCATCATAAGCCACCTCCACTGTACTTCTCACCTTTCCATCTTTGACCATCTCTGCTATCAGCTCTTCCGCTTTTGCTCCTGTCACGTCCCTTTCCTCGCTTGTATCAACCTGAATTGAAGACAAATTATAATCATCAAATCTCTTCTCACATTATTGCCACAATGGCGCCCCCCTAGTTGGACGAGCTGGACACACGTTGTCTACAAAAACAGCTTATTTTGAATCTAGCTCGATGGGTTAAAAACTACTTTTTCTTTCATAATTAATACCACGAAAGCGTTTATTTGTAGACAACGTGTGTCCATTTCGGGTATAAACCCTCGTGATTTTGCAAAAAAAATCTTAAACCTGATGAGATATGTGTGATTTCTTGATCACTTTCTTTTTCCAACCAATCCTAGATTTATCACTTCATTCCTTAACCAATGTGGGATTTTGTTTTCACCCCTAAAAGTAATCAATGAGAAAAGAATCAATCACTAACCTTATATATTTCTATTTTTATTTAATAATGTTTGCTTTAACATACTAATTATCGAAATTTGATTCTCAAAGCAATGTTATTAGGATCGAGATCTTCCCCCTAATAGTATATAAGCAAACGAACAAAATTAAAAGAAAACAAAATCAATCAATAGATAGTAATTAAATGAACAAAAAACAAATATTTAAATAATCATACTATCAAATTCAAAATGGGATGTTGGGTTTTTCTATCATAAAATGAAAAGCAGAACATACGCAAGGGGACATTAAAAAGTAAAATTTTGGTTTTCAATTCCTACAAAAGTTACCTTATAAGAAATAGAAACGGCGGGAGCGGGGGAGAAGGGAGGAACAGCAGCAGCGGCAGCGGCAGCGCCATGGCATTGTTCAAACAAAGCTTTTGAAAAACGGAAAGCAACAACAGATCGATTGGAGTAAGCCATTTTTCCAATTTACGGTAAACTTCAATCGGTGGATCTTCTTCTTCTCCTTTTTATTTTTTCCATTTTTACCTCTTAAGAGTGCGTTTTTATTAACAATTATTATGTTAATGATGAAACGTGGAGAGTTGTACGATCAACAAGTGGGTGAATGTCAGGAAAATGATGAGTCATTTGACTTTATTGCTGACATTTTAATCTAAAAATTTAATTAGAAATAGTTTCGAATATAACCATTACATTAACATTTAGAAAAAAAATAATTAGTATAGTAAAATCTGTCAAAAAAAAAAGTCTATGGTTGGTAAATATTATAAATTATAAAAGTGATTTTGCTATATTTTAAAATGTTTTTTTAGAAAGTTGTTATTCATTAAAACTATTATTTTTAAAATTGCTACTCATTTCAATAACCTCCTAGAATGAGATTGGGCCATAAAAGTAAGATCATTGTTGTTTGTACCCACTCGACTAATAGCCCATCATTAATATATTGGGCTTCATATGGAAGCCCATGATTGCAAAAGGGTAGAACGTGAGATATAAATAGTTGAACAAAAGAGCAGACTTTCTAATACATTTTGGTAGACACCTAGATGTTGTTAGTTAAGACATCATATACCTTCTTGGGTAGAAATTTAATAAACATCAGGATATATATAGTCGGTTAAACCTTATATTTCTTTTATCCTTTTAGAAAAATAATTCAGATATCATTCTTACTTTTAGAAACAAAATTCTGGACGTGTGAAAGTGCCACACAACACTTTACTAGAAATGGACCTAAAGAGTCGAGCAAATTGGTTGGAGAAGGCTAATTAAACTATATGTTTTAAATTAGTTGAGTTGGTCGAGTGACTTCTATTGCTTCTCCCCTCTTTGTTGGCACTTTTCATGAGTCGTACATTTATATGTCTTGAGTTCATTTTAGATCAGACAACTTTCTTTTTCATTATTATTTTGGATTTATTCTCTCTTTTGACATTTTTTTCCGGCCTGAGATTACCCACAAAAGATGGATTAAGTGATTTCTTTTTAGTGATATTTGAAATGTGTATGACTTATTACATTATTAAAAGTTTAACTTTGTTTAAATAGTACATTAAAAGTTACAAAATTGTCACGATTGTTTGAATTCATCCCTAAAATATGATAACGTTGCAATTATACTCTCAAACTTTTAATTGTTAAAACTCGACATTTAAACTTTAAAAATGTATTAAAATTGAGTTAAATTAGACTTTTAAATTTACATAATTGTATAAATTGTAATATTTGTATACCTTTATGGATTCAATATTATTATTTATATGTTAAAATTCTACCATTAATATAAGCATGATCTGATTCAATTTTAACTAAAATATTTAATTTTAAAATGTAATTGCAACTGCTGAAACTTATATTAATTTAGAATGATTTAATTTACAATGTAAAGCTTTAGTACGTTGAAGGCCCCATTGATTTTTTTTAATCAAATAAAAATGTAGATATTGTTATTTATCTCTGTAAGTATTCAATATGATTTTTTTAAATCCTATACAAAGGTAATTAAAATATTTATTTGCAAATCCACAACCTTCTAAGGAGCTTGTAATATGTAGTGAAGTTAATGGTTAATGGTAAAACTCGAGTAAGACAAACAATATAATTCTCACTTATTTACAATTCAAATTTTATTGTAAAAACAGAAATGATCCACCAAAGTAAATTTAATTATGTACCATACCAAGATAGAGAAGAGAATAATGGTTCTTTCAAATTATTATTTTTTTCTCCGAAGGCTAGAAATCATGCCATTTCTTTATAGAGATTTTCTTTTAAATCAAAGTGATGATTAGGAAATGTTGGCCCAATTATTTTTTTTAAAATATATACTTTATTAAATAAATAGCATGTATTTAATTAATAAGACATATTTAATCATTAGTAAAAGTTACCCTTTGATAAAATAATTTTGAGAAAAGTTTATAGCCACAATGACCAAGCATTATCACAATAAATTTGATGGCACCAAACCAAAGATGGAAGATGGGGCCAAGAAATGTACAAAGTTGTGTTTTATTGGCTATCACATGGGCAGCTTCAACTTTGTCAAAAAAAAGTGGGTACAAAATAAGATGCCAATTTGACATCTAATGTGAATAATACCAAATGCGCAACACAAAAGTCTTTCTTTAGTTTTAATTACGTTTTTGATTTGGACTCTTTTTCTAATCCTTTAATCATCATCGTTTTAGTAGGAGTAAGGATTTAAAAGCTTTACTGTTATAGGTTCAAAATTTTCAAGATTTATGACTTTACTAAACACGACATTAAAAATTTAGGGTTCCGTTAGACATAATATTTGATATATACTTATTAGTAGATATTTTTAAAAGTTCTAACAACACCTATATTTAAAAACTAAACCTGTAATTTAATCCAAATAAATTCATCACACTCAACATGTTTGAATATTCATGTAATGGTTGCCAGCTTGGGGTAAAGTTAATGAAAGGGGTAGCAAAATTTGATTTTAAAGAAATAATAATAATAATAGATTTTTGACAAACACACACACACACACTCATACATGCATGTCTCATTGTCCCACACCTTGATTGGCATTTATTTAATAGGGCATCTCTCATTTCCCTCTCTTGATAAAGATTGAATTGGAATCCAATAATACCTTTTTCATTAACCTTTTTACATTCTTTTCCCCTTTAATACATTTATCACTTTTTCACATTACTTATTCATCAATAAACATTCTAACAAAACAATATTATTATTATTATATGACCCTTACCTCTACCTCTACATTTTATATGTTGATGATATAGCTATGTTGGTTTGATCGAAAATCTACTCCGACTTTACGGATGCTCACTCCTTATACTTGAGGTGATATAATATTCAAAAAGTGATATATACAAGAAGGTAAAAGTGAAATAATTGAGTGTAGATTTGAATAAAACAAAGAGATAAAGTCCATTATTACATGATAAGGGAAAAGAAGAATAAAACAGCTCTTTCTCTCTCTTTTATCTCTTTTATCTCTCATATCTTCACTTTTGAATATAGGAGAGGGTGCTTGAAATAAAATAGAGAGAGAGAGAGAGAGAGAGAGAGTAGAAAGATCAGAAGTGAAGAAAATAAGTAAAGAGAGAGAAGAGAATTAGGAATGAAGTTCTTGTTTCAATGTCCTTGTTGTTCTTGTTTTTGCTTCATGAAGCCTAAACAAGGCAAGCCAAAAGCAGCTCAAGATCATCAGAATCAACCCAAAAAAGAAGCCAAAAAAGAAGACAAACCAGCTCCACCACCCAAAGAGGAGAAGAAAGAATAATAATAATAATGAAATTTCTTTTAATTTTATTATTATTATCAATTTTCTTTTTTCTTTTCCAACTCCAAATTATATAATCAATGTATGTACTCTCCAAACTTTATGGAACAATCTACTGATCTGCATTAGATTTCCCTTTCTGAAAATTGCAGACATTGTCTTAGCTAAGATTTGTCTTTGGATTTCATTTTTCTGTCTCAACATTATAATATTTGTAATAAATTATGTGCTCAATCACCATCCATTTATATATCATTTTCCTTTCCTACCTTTTTGCTCCTTTTAATTAACATCAATTATACGTTTTTCTATTAATTACTTGGGTTTCATCTCCTTAATTAGTGGGATCTACATTTTGTTTTGTAATGAAACATAATTTAATTATAACCTCAAAATATTCTGTTAATTAATAACTAGTTTTGATCTTGTCTTCCTATCCATAAATTGAAGTGTGGGTTTCTTTTTCTATTTAATTTTTTATGTGATAATTCTTCTTCTTCTTCTTCTTTTGGTAGCTATTTATATTGATGTTGGGTTTTATTTATTAGTTTATTTTTCCCATGAATTTAGAGGTTGGATTTGAATTTTTGGATTTAATTGATAATATTTTTCATAGTTTTGAACATCCACTGTTTCAAGAAAAATCAATATTTTGATTTTTTCTTTTTAGATGAGGGAGTTATATTTTAAGTCGTTGATTTATATAGTTAGCATTTGCTAATATTCTTATTCCAAAATACACAATCTATGGAATAATTTAAAATTTTATTCCAATTATTTAAAATTAAATTTTGAATAAGGAGCAAAAGAAATTGTTCCTTTTACCCAAAAGGAAAAAAAGAAAATTAATGTTTCTATTTTACTTGTTTATTACTATTCCATCTGTTGTTTATCTGAAAATGTTGAAATACATATATATATATGTTCCACAATTTCTTAAATTCCTTATTCTTTTTGTTCTTTATGGAACTACAACTCAATTAGCATATTTGTAAAATTGAAAGAATGCATATGCATTGCACTTAATTTGTCTCTCTAAAATTTTATTTAACATTTTTTAAATACCTAATATTGTGTGTATATATATATATATATATAGTGAATATCACTTTGAAAAATAATAATAATAGAACAAAAGAAAAAATGGTCCAAATGGAAGTCTCGATAAAAGTATAAGATTCCTAAATTTAAGATTTTTTTTTTCAAAACAATTTTGTTTTTAGTTTTCCATTTCTGAAATTTATATTTGTTCCTCTCATTTCTTTTAACTTTACGTTTTGTTATGAAAATAAGAATTCCTAATCAAGTTGTTAGAAAAGGAAAAGGTTATTAACCATAAAACCATAAAAGTGCTAAATCTAATTACTGTTTAAGTAGGTGTTGTTTAGACGTTTAGAATAATTTTTTTACGATGTATATGTTTTAAAAAGATATTAGGCAGGTGAATTACCTTAGTAAAAAGTTGATCTTCATCTAAATTTGGTAGGAGAAACCCTTTTCATCTGTGAAAACAAGGTAAGTGGGTAGTTGATATGGTTGGATCACCTTTATTATGAATTCATGTTTTACATAATGTTTGACAATTATGTGGTCACAAGTGGCTTTAAAAAAAGTTTGAAGGGTACATGTATTGATTTGATGACTCTATTATTTATCAAATGGCTACAGTCAAAATCATGTTATTATAATCTAAATTAAAACCATTTACATATTCTAATAATCTATAAATATAATAACTTTTTTCTTACCCTTTTCTAAACAAAACAATATGTGGTTGGAAAATAATTTGGGCACACATTTCAAGACTAAGACTAAGCCTTTGGATTTGTTTAGATTTTATTTTCATATTTTTCGAGAATAAAGACCATAAAATGATATCATTTCTAAAGGGGGAAATTTTGGATGTGGATTTTTATTTTTCTAGATTGATTGTAAATATATATTTTAATCATTTTTTTTTATTAACACATGCTAAGCCTCTTTTAATTCACTATGAATTATAAAATATATATATATAAATAACTAAATAAATTATATAGAGTATTGTAGTTGATACCATAGGTAAAAAATATATTTTAATTTGTCTATTGGACTTGAGCTTATTTGCTTGTTGGGTTTGAGTTTGGGCTTGCGTCCATTTTCTTAGCGGGCTGGGCCCCCTTATTTGATTCGATTTTTCATGAGGGACTTGGATTGGGTTGAATGTGAGAAAACTTATTATCCAAAATCCAATCAAATTATAATCACCACCTTTGTTGTGATGACATGACAAAATTTAATTGACTGAAATTTGTTGGACAATACATTTAATTTATGTTTGATATTTAAAAATATTAATTGTAGTTGTTTCTTAATCATTTTAAATTTATTTTTTAATTTTCCAGTCAATTTGTATAAATTATTTTATCAACCCCAATATCAATAAATTGAAAAGATTTTATCTCTTTTTACCTCTCATTCTAAGTATAAAAATCCAAATTCATATTTGATATTAAAATCTTGATTTTTATGATTTTTTTTAGAGGTCTTTTACAAATAGAACAAAGTGGCAAACTATATTCTATCCATGATTAATATTTAAACTGTAAATAATAATTTTTAAAATTGAAAAAACACACAGATTCACAATAGAAAATTCAAAAAATATATTTGGAAAACGATTATTTAGATTTGTCTATTTTTTTCTATACAATCGTTTAAATTAGACTATCATTTTTCTAATACACTTGTTTAAATTTAGTACAAGATCGTTTATATTTAGAATACAATTGTTTACATTTGCAATCCAATATCTCAACGATTTTGAAACAAATAATAGTTTGAAAAAAAATAAAAAAATTATCGAATGAGAAAAAAAGACGATAAAAAAGAAAATAAAATTAAAGAAGAAAGAATATGAAAAAATAGAGTAAATGAAAATATTTTTAAAAATTGAGAAAAAAATGATAGAAAGAAAAATATGGTAGAAGAGAAAAAGAAAAAATATCGCATAAGAGAAGAGAAAAAACGATGATAGAAAAGGATAAACCTAAAATTTTAAAAACAGTAAATTTCATAGACTTTTTCAATTTGTGAGCTAACGATATATATTTTTCGTGTTTGTTTTATATAGGAAAGTTAACCGCTTTTATAATTATTTTTACATTACTTTTAATTTTTTTTTTAAAAAAAACTCTCCTCTATTATTAAACTTTGATTTAGTTCATCCAACTTTTAAATAAGTTATAAGTAGAAAAGAAAATCAAATTATATACTTAGAATATTTGTTGTAAATTGTATTATTCTAAATAAAAAAAGTTGAATAGTATATTGATTAAAATCTTAAACTAATAAATGTGTGAATTAAAACCTAAGTTTTCATTAACTATAAAGTACAAACATAAAACTAACAAAAACTTGAAAATCATAAATTTAAAACTATCATTTAATATATTCTATGTCCAAAATCAAATCATTCATGACAAAAAGAAAAAAATGGAACAAATTATAATGTCACATATTATTATTACCTATGGTCTTCCCTATTCAAACAAGCTTAGCTTGGTACCTCTCAAAATTGTGCATTAAACCAAAATTTTGTGTAACCTTTTCTTTTCAATTATTGTTATACCACAACACATAACTCCTAACATATTAAGATATCACTTTTATCGATATGGATCAATACATATTAAACTTACTTTTAAATAACATATAAAACTTATTCCGTTTGCACACCATTTTTTATCTCTCTTTTTTTCACTTTTTTTGAGCTTTATGATCTCAATTTTAATTTGCATTCAATTACTCACCCATTTCAATCAATTACTCTTATTATTATCGGTAATTTTGATTATTTTCCATCTTTTAATACAACTACGTAGACATTAAGATGTTGAAAAAAGCATTCATTCAAAATAGGAGTGGTTACGAAGTCTATATTTTCTTTTCCAAATTAAAAAATAGCTATTTAAAATTATTTTCAAATAGAATAAAGAAAATAAAAACTAGCATAGTTTTTATTTTTAAAGAATAAATGAGTCGAGTGATTATTAGGAAAAAAAAACTTCTAAAAAACTCTCAATTATTTTTAATAATTTTGTAATAATTTAGTCTTTAATAATGGTCCCAATTTTAGATGTATATCCTCATATTTGTATAATTGAGTGCTAAAAATGAAAATTTCATCCAAATTAATAACCAAAATTTATTCTACAATGGTATTTGTTATTTGTGAAGGGTGAAGTAAATAGTTAAATTGTAACCATTTTAAAAATCGAGATTAAATTTTTACAAGAGAAAAATTTAAAAATCAAAAGTATTTTAAAAATTAAATAATTCATAAAAAAACTTTAAAAATATATTAAATAGCTTTAAAACATGTATGAACAGTGGATAATGATATTACCATATCAAAAGCTTCTATAACATCATTTATTAAAGATTTTAAATAAAAACGAGGTTTTTTTTTTAAAAAAAGTACTTTTGCAAATATAAGACTCATATAACAAAAAAAAATTAAAATTATAAATATAACAAAATTTTATCTAGATTGATTATGAGATTAGAAAAGTAAACAAGATGTTAATTGACAAAAAAAAAAAAAGAGAGAAAATTATAAATAAGAAAAGATAATTAGATTTTTTCTATAGTAATTGGTTGAAAGGTTTTTATGATTTTTTTTGAAAGTTAAGAGTATTAACACTAACTATTAAAAGTTTATAAGTATTTAGAAGTTTTGGTGTATTTCTAAAACAAACACTAAAAATGTAATTCTAAAGTAATAAAATTTTAAATTTTTATCGGTTCAGACATATTTTAAAGATTTACGGAATATAACATAATAAATTAACATATTTAAAAAATATAGCAAATTTTCATATTCTACTAATAACTATCTATGTCTATGTATATTGATACACATCTATTAATGAGTATTATTATTGATAAAATTTTAAAAATTTGCTATATTTTGTAGATATTTTTAACCATTTTATCATTTACAATAATTTTTTTTATAATTTAACTGCCAAACAATTATGTTAAAAGCATTTTTAACTCTCGAAAGATTTATGGAAGTATCAATTTAGTTCCTCAACTTTTATTTTGTATGACAGTTTTAGCTCCTAAACTTTAATAACTACCCATTTAGTTTTTTCTATTGTACACCTCTAGTTCATTTCTTAAAATCCATTTTTCTTATAAATGTATTGTAATAAATAGACCTCTTGTCGACGGGACATACATGTGTCAAAGCTAAACTCACAATTCAATCCAAATTTGGAGGAGTTGCTAATTTGATGGATCCAAAATAATATTAATAATGTAGCGTATTTATAGCCTACAACTTATAATAATGTTGTCTCTATGGTCGAAATAATAATAAATTTTAGTGAATTATTTACACATGGTAGACGTTGGTGGCGTGAGAGAAAAGTCTTCCATAATATTACTTAATTAGGCATATATAGAGTAGAAACATAACATATATAATCTTGAATGAGCCATTGAATAAAGGAGGCAGAAAAGTCAAGGAGGGATGTGATTTGTTTTAATAATTTACACAAATCAATTTATAGCCTCATTATCAAAAACTAAAACATGAAAATTGTGAGAATACAAAAATATTTTAGTAAGTATTTGAATGATAATGAGGAGAGGATGTGTGGAGAATATGAATTGGGTTTCATTTTCCTAACCCTTGAATTTGAGAATCAGTATCTCACCTACCATTCTCATTTATTTTATTTTATTGAGCCAGTAGTTGAAGAGTGAAAATGAACAAATGGATTTTCACGTAATATTATTTAGTGCAACGATAAAAGCAAGATCCACCTATAGTAAATGGTTTCAAGTCAGATCTTACAAGACAGATAGGACTGTTATGATGAAATTTTGGTCCAGAAAAAGAGATACGTTAGGTTCGATATATAGTTCAGAGGCATGCATTGACACTTGTGTCAATTTCTTCTTGGTTGCTTAATATTTGTATTTACTGAAGAAGAAGAAGAAGATTGAACGATATCCGTTTGGTGAATAATCATGAATGAGTTCCATGTTGTTTCCACCATGTTTAACATGCTTCATCTTCTTTTTCTTCTTCCTACTCCTTATTTCTGTCTGTAAAATCCAATTCACAGCTTTTCCATAACCATCAAACCCATACGTACAACAAGTCAACAACCATAGCAAGCAACAAGCAACAGCACACCATAATGCTGGAAAACCCACGTGACCCTCTTCTCCAACTAAGCCATGCCGGCGACGATGGAACTCACCAGCCCATATGGTGGAAGAAACTGTTGGACAAAGAGGAGGTCAAGAAACAGCTCGCCATTTCCTTTCCAATGATTCTCACTAATGTCTTCTATTACCTAATCCCTTTGGTTTCCGTCATGTTTGCCGGTCATCTTGGCGAGCTCGAACTCGCCGGAGCGACTCTCGCCAATTCCTGGGCTACTGTCACCGGATTCGCTTTCATGGTTGGTCGCTTCTCCCTTATTTTTGTTTGAATTTCTTTCAGTTGCTTTGTTTAATTGCTTGTTCCAACTACTTCCTAAAACCTAGACGGGGCTGAGCGGTGCATTGGAGACGCTCTGCGGCCAAGGTTTTGGGGCAAAATTATACAGATTCTTAGGGATTCATCTGCAGTCTTCTTGTATAATCTCCTTTTCCTTCTCAATTTTCATTTCCATTTTATGGTTCTACACAGAACCCGTCTTGAAATTGCTTCAGCAAGATCCTGATGTATCAAAAACGGCTGCTCGGTATGTGAAATTTCTGGTTCCTGGGATTTTTGCTTATGGGTTTTTACAGAACAGCGTGAGGTTCATTCAGGCTCAGTCGGATGTTATGTTTCTGGCTGTGCTCTCTGCACTTCCTTTGATTCTTCATCTGGGTGTTGCTTATGCTTTTATGAACTGGACAAGTTTAGGACTTGAAGGAGCTGCTTTGGCTGCTTCCATTTCATTGTGGGTGGCTTTTCTGGTTGTGGCTATTCATGTGTTTAAGTCTCAGAAATATGAACTTACATGGGGAGGATTTTCTGTGGAAGCTTTTGATTACATATTTGTTAATTTGAAACTTGCTTTGCCCTCTGCTGCAATGGTTTGGTGAGTGCTTTTGACTTTTGAATTACCTTTTTGTTTTTATCTATGTGAACAATTCTTTTGTTTTTTTGTTAATTGGGTTGGTAGTGTTGATGGATTTTGTTTTTATTCATGTGAACAGTTTGGAGTATTGGGCATTTGAGATTCTTGTGTTCTTGGCTGGATTAGCTCCAAACTCAGAAACAAATACATCTTTAATTGCAATTTGGTAAGAATAATCCTCTATGTTTTTTTTGTATGTCGCACTTTTAGGTGACAGATCTACTATAACAATTTGAAAAGTGCTTTTGAAGTAGTCAAAATGCACTACAAATCTGTTTCCAATAATTAACTACGATCTTCCTTTGGAATGATGTGTTGAGAAGTGTAAACACAGAAGCCATTGCCTACATGATCACATATGGACTGAGTGCAGCTGCAAGGTATACCAAATTTTCATTCTTCTTTTTTTACTTCCTTTTACTGCATGGCCCCCATAAGTTTCATAACAAACAAGACAATTAACTTTCTTGGACAGCACAAGGGTGTCAAATGAGTTGGGGGCAGGCAATCCCGAGAAAGGAAGACAAGCCATGTTTGTTACTCTTCTACTTTCAATTCTTCTTGGCCTTACAGTTGTCCTTCTTTTGGCATCTGGCCACAACACTTGGGCTGGATTCTTTAGTGATAGTCCTGTTATTATACAAGCATTTGCCTCCATGACACCCCTTCTAACTATTTCCGTGCTTGCCGACTCTGTGCAAGGCGTATTATCAGGTTTCCATTAATGCTCTCGCTCTGGCTATCGCTATCATTATCGTTTTTTCTTTTTGTTCATTTGACATGTCTGTGACTGAAATGTATTGTAAAAACTTCAGGGGTGGCTAGAGGATGTGGGTGGCAACACATGGTTGTGTTTGTAAACTTGGCTACGTTCTATCTTGTTGGTATTTCAATAGCAGTTTTTCTGGAATTCAGAATGAAACTTTACGCTAAGGTAATGAAAATCTTGACTTGTTTGAAATTAAATAATATCTCATATAATTATGAGAGAGTAAATGTGACGAATATGATGTGTTTTTGGTGCAGGGGCTGTGGATTGGGTTGATCTGTGGTTTGGTATGCCAAACTTTGACCCTATTGATATTAATAGTTCGATCAAAATGGACAAGAATTGAGCTCTCTGATCATCAACACAAACCAATTCCAACGTCGCCTTAATTCTTAAGGAACTTTTGATAATACAATAAACCCTCTTGGTCTTGGGTACTAATATGTATGATTTGAATTCTTGATCCGACCTATATGTTCAGTTGGAACTTCACGATTTGAAGAATTTCAAGTCATTAAGGATTTTAAATGAATTTCGTTTTGTTGTATAAATTCTTAAGTTTCTTTTCTTTTTTTAATTACCATTCAAACTTGAAATTTTAATTATATTCATTTCAAATTCTTTTTGCTTCTAACGAGAAATAACTATTTTAATTAAATGGAGGGAAAAAGTATGCTCAAGTTCGTAAATTAAACTAGTTAAATTATATTTTTTCCTCTTTTTTTTTTTTCTAAAACAATTGAAAACTTTCCCACTATTCATAGTTTTTTTACTCACCACATGGGTAATTTTTTACATAATTATTCATTCTATTTTTCAGTTTTTACCTGTAGTAATTTTTTCAAATTTGAATTCAAGGAAAAAGAATTTGGAAGTCTAAATTTAACAAAGAAATGGAATAAAACAAATCTGCATTAGCCAGTAGAGAAATACACAAACACAGATTTTTTTTTTTTGTTTTTTTAACTTCAACTCTCAAATGAGTTATGCTCAAGTTTGACTTCATATTATAGTCTTGTTTATTCCTTCTTATTTATTATTTATTATGATAGTTGTTTATGTCACTCCCAACGTAGCGAGAAAGATAGATTTTTAAACAAAATTAAGTTCCTAGAATTAGAATCAAAACCTCAAGTTTTCTTAATGTTTCGTTGTTTTACTTTCTAAGAAAGGAAAATTATATTAGATGACAAATAAATTTAGAAAAAAATAGTTAATAACATTTTTTTTAATATTGCAAATTTGGTAAATAGGATGATAATCAAATGGTAGTCTTTTTTTTAAAATTTGCTATTTTTACAATTTAAAAATGTAAGCAACGTCAACTCAATTATCATAATTTTTTTATGCTATTTTTACAAACTCCACCATTAAGAAAAGTAGTTTGAAGGCCAACCAAAAATTATAAGAAAACAAGAAAGAAAAAATT
The DNA here is from genome assembly GCF_000004075.3 of Cucumis sativus. Taxonomy (NCBI): domain Eukaryota; kingdom Viridiplantae; phylum Streptophyta; class Magnoliopsida; order Cucurbitales; family Cucurbitaceae; genus Cucumis; species Cucumis sativus. The sequence continues at coordinate 23,809,458 of NC_026658.2, forward strand.
GATTGTGTTTCTTACTATTCAAATACTAATAATAACAATGTAACTTCTAGATCCTAAATTAAGGCCTTTTGTCTAACACCACACAACCAAAAAGGCTTGAAATAGCCAACTCCCCCCTCCTAAACCTTTAAAACATAACAAAAACTTTTCTCCCCTTTCAAACACCACCCCTTGGGTAAATTTGAATTTCCACAAGAAAACTAACACCACACACACACACACAAAAGACGGAGCAAAACAAAGAAGAAAGAGACGACGACGACGACAAACGATCATGATCAATTTAGGTAAAATGTCAAGAACATCTAGAATGGTCACGATCGTTCCCATCATGACGATGATTATTGCTACTGTTAGCATTGTCATTGTCTTGTTTCCGATGGGGGCGGACGCTATCCCGCTTGTCGGTCCAATTGCTCAATGCATCCAAGGGTGCACAAAATCATTGTCAACTTTAACTCCTGGTTATTGCATGAATCTTTGTGGAGCTGAGTATAGCCCTTTAGCAAACACTGTAAAAAATACCGCTCTAGCAAACACTGTACAAAATATTCATCAAGAGCATCATGTTCAAGTCGAACATCATCATGAGCATCATGTTCAAGTCGAGCATCATCATGAGCATCATGTACAAGTCGAACATCATCATGAGCATCATGTTCAAGTCGAACATCATCATGGTCAACACCATATTCATGGTGTTAATTAATATATCAATTTAGAGTGTGTGTGGTGTGTCTTTTTTTTCTTCTTATTTCTCATCGTTATTCCTTTTACGATAATTGCAAGGAGGTGGATTGAACTCTTCAACTTCTAGAGAGAAAGGTTGTGCCAATTATTCATCTAAGCTCACATGATTATTTTTCATTATTATTATTATTATTATCATTAATAATAATGGAATGGTTGCAACTATTTTAATTGCCTCTTTTTCTTTTCTTGTAATGTGTTCATCTCAAATTTTACCTATTATTATTATACAGTTTCTCGAACCTTTTACTTTTATTTACCATCGTCAAATGTGGGGTGAGAATTTGAACTTCTAGGGTATCAGGAGCAAATTTGAAAATGTATTTTGAATATCAAGGCTACATGATATTTTTTTCCAGATGAGGTCAAATATAAATAATATATTAATTCGGAGGTAGGATTATTATTAAATGAAAATTTTAAAGAAAAATTATTTGTTTAAAAGTTGTATTACTCAAAAGCTTTTAAATTATTAATTACATAAACCTAAAACGGTAAATTTTCATGACTGAGATTCAATTTATTAGATCATTTATATAGTAATTTATGATTATTATTTTTAACTCGGTCTTATTTTAAATAAACTTAAAACTACACAAATAAGACTAAACTTAAAATTCAAGAATGTCAACAAAGAAAGATTGGTTATTGTTGAAAGAAGCAATTGTGGTAAAATTAAATTTACTTTCCAAATGTCAGATTTTTGGATGAGTGGTCCAAACACTAGAAGGTGTCAAAACTGTAAGATATAAATGAGTATTTATGAGAAAAAGAAATAAAAATAATGGGATCACAATATATAAAGCAAGATTAGTTACACAAGGTTTTTCACAAAGACCTGATATTGATTATAAGGAGACATATTCTCCGATGGTAGATGTAATCACATTAAGATTTTTAATCAGTCTGACTATGTATGAAAATTTGGACATGCATCTTATGGATGTAGTCACAACGTATTTATATGGATCTCTTGATAATTATATTTATATGAAAGTCCCAGAAGAGTATTTAAGATACTGGAAACATATAAATCAAGCTTCTGAAACTATGTTCAATAAAGTTACAGAGATAATTATATAGATTGAAACAATCAGAACACGAATGTGGTATAATCGCCTGAGTGAATATTTGTTACAAGTGGATATCAAAATAATTCAATATGTCCATGCATTTTTATAAAGAAATCACAGTTAGGATTTGCTATTATAACTGTATATGTTTATGATTTAAATATAATTGGAACTCCTGAAGAATTTTCAAAGACAATAGAATGAAAGAATTTGAGATGGAAGATCTCATAAAAACAAAGTTTTGTCTTGGTTTACAAATTGAACATCTAACATGGAATATTTATTCATCAATAAACTTATACATAAAAGTTTTTAAAAGATTTTATATGGATAAAGCACATCCATTGAACATTTCAATGCAAGTTCTTTCACTAGATGTGAAGAAAGATATATTTCGACCTCGAGATGATAATGAAGAACTTCTTGGTCCAAAAGTATCATATCTTAGTGCAATTGGTGCACTTATGTATTTTGCTAATAATACAAGACCAGATATTGTATTTTCAGTCAATTTTTATTAGCTAGATATAGTTCCTCTCCAACAAAAAGGTATTGGAATGGAATTAAACATATATTTCGTTATCGACGAGGAATAATTAATATGAGATTATTTTATTCAAATAAATTAAATTTTAACCTAGTTCTTTTGCAGATTCGGGATATTTATCTGATCCACACAAAGCTAGACCTCAGACAGATTCTCTATTCACATGTGTAAAAACTATTATATCTTCGCAATTAGTAAAGTAGATCATAACAACCACCTTCTCAAATCATGCCGAAATTCTTGCAATTCATGAGGCTAGCCAAGAATGTATATGATTAAGATCTTCAATGACTCAACATATTCGGAAAACATGTGATTTGTCTTCTAGTAAACTCTCTCCAACAACATTATACGAAGACAACATGACATGTATAGCTCAGATAAAAGGACGTTATATTAAAGGTGATAGAACAAAGCATATATCACCAAAACTTTTCTATACTCACGATCTTAAAGAAAATGACGACATCATAGTACAACAAATTTGTTCAAAGGATAATTTGGCAGACTCATTTACAAAATCACTACCTACTGTAACCTTTGAAAAATTGGTGCACAACATTGGAATGCAGCGACTTCGAGATTTCAAGTGATGTTACCACAAGGGGGAGTGAATTTTATTTTTATAAGTATATATAAAATGTATACTCTTTTTCCTTCACTAGGATTTTTTTCTATTGGGCTTTTTTCTAAACATTCATTCAGAGTTGAGATACCATTAGAAGTTGTCCTACCTTTAGAAGTTGAGATACCTTCATTGAGAGTTCTCATGGAAGCTAAGTTAGATGAAGCTGAATGAATACGAGGTCGTTATTAGCAGTTGAATTTCGTTGAAGAAAAATGATTGGCAACGTTAAGTCATGGACAACTGAATCAAAGAAGATTAATGGGAGCATACAATAAGAAAGTGCACCCTCGAAGTTTTTGAGAAGGATCATTGAAAAAATTAGACTCCTAATTATGAAGGTCCGTTCGTAGTGATTTTTTTTTTTTTTAGGAGGAGTTGTGCTTTTAGCCAATATGGATGGCGTTGAGTTAAAAAATCCGGTGAATTCAAATTATGGTTGAAGATATTATGCGTGAGACCTTTTCTTAGAAAATTTTGTAGTGTTGAAAGAAGTTAGGGGTATTTTTAGGACACCTACATTTAGTTTTTAGAATGTTATTTCTATATGTGTAAACTTTCTCCTACCTCCTCTCTTTGTACTCCTATTCCAAGAATCATTGTTATCCTTTCATTTTTTATTATAATCAAACATTTGTTTATTTGTTAATCCCTTCTTTCATCCTTTGTAAAATGTCATCAAATTATAGTAAACATCCATTATCCATCTGTCTATTATTCTATCTATTGTTAATTAACAAAGATTCAGTACAACTTATTATTTTGCAAACCAAAGTAAAAGCTATTATTTTCTCTTGTTAAGACTTAAGGAAATATAGGTATACCAAGTTCATATAGATTTCTTTGTGATTGTGAGTTGCTGCAATTGGAAGTCTAAATCCTAAAGGATTCATGTTTTGTGAAGCCCAAGACTAAAACAACATTAGATCTTTACAACATAGTGCAGTCTTTTGCAGTTTGGATTCATTTGTTTGATACGAAGAGTGGCGAGTTTGGCAACTTAAAAAGCTCTCGTGATACATGTCTTATAATATTCTATGACCATGTTGATCAATTATTAACGAAATTGGTAGTGAGCTATTTATTTCTTGAAAAACACAATATTTTCAAATTAAATTTCAACTCAGTTTAAAAAAAAAAAAGACCAATCCACTTTATCAAACCTAGCCCTGGAGCTAAGGTTGATGTTTTATCAAATTTGGTTAAATTGAGCCTAGATTTGAAGTTGAGGTCAAAGCATGTCTATCAGCTCATTTCCTTTATTTATCAAACCTAGTCCTAGAACTAAAGTTGATGTCTTTTTAAATTTGGTTAAATCGAGCCCAGATATGAAACTGAGGTTGAAGCATGTCCATCAGGTCCTTCATTTATCAAACATAATTCTAGAGCTAAAGTTGATGTCTTTTCAATTTGGTTAAATCGAGTCCAGATATGAAGTTGAGGTTGAAGCCTATCCATCACATTCTTCATTTATCAAACCTAGTCCTAGAGCTAAAGATGATATATTTTTTTTAATTTGATTAAATCGAGCTCAGATCTGAAGCTGAGGCCAAAACCTATCTAACAAGTCCTTCATTTATCAAACCTAGCCCTAGAGCTAAGGTTGATATTTTTTCAAATTTGGTTAAATCGAGCTTAGATTTGAAGCTGAGACCGAAGCCTTTCTAACAGGTCCTTCATTTATCAAACGTAGCCCTAGAGCAAAGGTTGATGTTTTTCACATTTAGTTAAATCGAGCCCACATATGAAGTTGAGGCTGAAACTTATCTATCAGGTCTATTATTTATCAAACCTAGCTCTAGAGGTAAGGTTGATATCCTTACTCATTTGATAGTTTTTTTTCTTTCTTTCTAAAAAATTAAGAAAAATCGACCCAAATACCTCATTTATTTCCTTTGTCCACCTTTACATATTTTGAGGATGGATGAAGGGGTCAAGCTATAGATACCGTATTATTTTTTTATATTTATTTTTTATATTCATTTATTTATGTTTATTTTATTTTTATAAAAGATTTGAATTTAAATTTTAAATTTAACTCTTAGAAAAATAAAAAATAAATTTAAATACATAAGCTTTTTTTCTCTCCCTACCTTTCTCAACGCCCCCTATTTTTTTCCCTTTGCGTGCTCCTATTCTCCCACGCTCTCATTTCACTAGTATGTCTTCACTTCATTTCACTTTACTAATCTAAAAATGAAAGGATGAACCTTACCCTATAAAAAGATGAGGGAGATTTGTTTAAAAGGGAGGTTGAGATTTCTTTGAAAGAAAGATACACATTTTACTGTAAAAAAAATATTTCCATCTTCTTGTCATCGGAAAGGATTTGAGAAGATTTGAGAAAATTTGTTTTGGTACGTAAGTTTTATTTAGATTTAGGCCAATTTAATTATAATAGCTTCAAATTTATTGATTTTTAAATTGTTGAATATTTGCACTCATTTGGCATGCTTCTTTAATTGAATTTGAGTCTCACATAAAGTGTTATTTATAAAACCATTGTTAAAAAAATATATAATTAATTAAAAAGAAGAATTATTAGAGGTATTGAAACTTATTACCATAGATGAAAAGGTAATTTAAATTTAATTGTTTATCACTTTCTTCTTAATTTTTATAATCTAATTGTTAATAGTATTATTTATTAAGATTTAAATATATTTATTTTCAACCTCCTTGCAATTAATACTTAAAACTATATATATTTATACAACAATTTACTTCGTATACAAAATGTAATATGTTTTCTTTTTTAGCCAACAAAAATTCAAATTAATCTATACAATGTAATGAAATTGAAATTCAAATTAATCTAAATGTTCATAATGAAATTGAAATTGCTTTTCCAACTACTACTGAAATTGAAGAGATCGAGAATATACATTTTTGTAATAAAAAATTAATCGTACATTTATTTTTCATCCATCAACAACAATATAGATTTTTCTCTCATTTAAGCTTTATTTTGCTTTTCTAATATCATTATTTTTTAGATTTAACATTACATACTATTTATTATTTTGGTTCAACACACGTTTTTTTAATTACGTAGTATTTATAAAATATAACAAAATTCAGAAACTTTTACCATGATAGATTTTGAAAATTTTATATATTTATAAATATTTTCAATAATTTCGCTACTTACAATTATTTTTCCAAAAATCCATATTTAAAATATTTTTTTGAAAAAAATGAAATTATCCATTCTATCGGTGTAATAACCTAAACAATTAGGACTACCCAACCTAAATTGTAATCGTTGGGTTAATTTTATTTTGAGTTAGGTTAAGTTGAATATTTTATGTTTATTCGGATTGGATTAGGTTTCGGGTTACATTTTTAAAAATCAGAGTTGACCCAACCTAACCTAAATTTCTAATATTATTAAAATATACAATACAATTTATAAATAAATATTATAATTCATACATATTATTATGAAGTTTTTTTTTTTAGTTTGTAATTAAGTATATTGAATTTTGATATTTAACATTTGAGTTTCGTTTGAATTAGAATTTTAGTTATTAAAACGTGTTTAGAAAAATGTAAGTATTTTAAGTTAAAAAATAATATATAAAGAAAAAAAATAATAAATAAAAGACTCTAAACCCAATCCAAAATTTGGATTATTTGGGTTGTCAATTTGACTAATCCAAAAATTCAAGTCGGTTCAAAAAATCTTTCCAACTCAACCTAACTCATTTATGCTCGCCTCTAATCTATTTAATCTTCTTCTAAAACTATTAATCACCCACATATTTAAAAGCCTTTCTTTTCTTAACTATTTTTGTTCTTTAGCAAATTTACAAACGCAACAATTCATATAAATAATTTTAAAAGAGAAAAAAAAAAAAAAACTTTGTTAGTCAATTGTAATTACTTAAATGTTATAAGCTAAGTTACGTCTAACTTTCTCATATTGCTCCAAATGAAAAGAAGAGAAACGATAAATGATGAAAAACTACACACTATTATATCATATATGATATAACCACCTTGATCAAAATAGTTATGAAAGATAAAATGGAAGTTTATTAACATATGCTTACGGGGATTAGTTGTAGTTTAAAGTTTTTATCCTTGTAACACCTTTTATATATATATAAAGTATAGATTATAATTTTAATTTAACCCTTCCAAACTTTAATTATTTGATCATGTATATATGTCAGTAAATAGAATATGAATAATAGTACAGGTTGGATGAAAGAATTTTTAATACCATTAGAAAAATATTTGAAAATATATAGAAATCGTGATAAATATTTGTAATTAGATTGTTATGTTTGGGTAGTTGACGAGTATACATAATTTTGTCTCTAGGATATAAATGAAGGTATGTTCTAAAAAAAGATTACATAATTAAGAAAAAAGGTGACAAGAGATGGATTGTATAATCTATGAAGAGCTAATAAATTAAAGAAGTTTAATAAGGATTAGAAACAAGCTAAGAAAAAAATAAATGGGGAGAGTAAGTTATATATATAAAAAATATTTTAAAATTAAAAAATTTAATTTCTTTTAAACTTGGTTAGGTCTAGATATACAATTAAATTAAAGAAGACAAAAGTTTAAATAGTTATATAAGTAATAAAATTCAAAGTAGGAAGTAATACTATTATTGTTATTCAATCATTTGGAAATGATCATTTCCAATAATTGCTATATGAAAGAAATAGAAAAGCGAGAAGCAAAGTTCAAGAGAAACAAAACTATGTTTTAACCAATAATAATATTTGGCATTAAATACTTTGACTATAATTAAAGTGAACATCATGGAATTATGATTTGGTTTTTTTCCTTTAATCACAACAAACTATGTCTTAGTAATACAATTAGGTTATATTTTAAGTTTGGCAGCATTAAATTTATTACAACGATGGTTGATGGTTGACGGTTGACGGTTGATGGTTGATGGTTGATTGAACCTCCCTCTCAAGCTATATGTTAACGAGTTTGAGTTCATTTCGATCAAAAAATTAATATTTAGAAGAATGAGAAATGAAATTTGAATTTTTATTAATGATTAGACACATAACATTTGTTTCTTGGTTTGAAAATAATGCTCATAAACAATTACAAAATTAATCTTTTGTTATTGATACTTTACGGATAACTAAAAAAAACTTAATTTAAGTTGTGAAAGTTAATGACCCGTTTGATAACATTTCTATTTTTTGTTTCATGTTCTCTGTTTCTCGTTTCTTCTTTTTTTATAACAAAAAACAAAACTATATTTAATAACTATTTTCATTTCTTGTTTCTTGAAAAAAAAAACAGAAATTTATTTGATAATCATTTGTTATTGTTTCTCGTTTCTTGTGTTATTTTTTATGATATTTTCTCTTATTTTTTTTAGCTTAAATATAATTTAATCAGGTAAAAAGTTAAAAATATATATAGAATTTATTAAAATATAAAAAGTAATTATCAAATATGTTGTAAAATTAATAACTATAATACAATATTTTTTTTTATTAATCACATGCTATTAAAGATTAATTTAAAATATTATTTTTTATTCGGTTTATTTCTCTTAAATAACGTTGGATTCAAAATCAAATATATTATTATGTCAGTGGATTATCATAGTAAAATTAAAAGAATTATATAAGGCAAAATTCTAGATGATAATAAAAATATTAAATTTAAATTTAAAACAATATATAAGCATACATATTGCAAAAATTTTAATTTAAAAGAACAAAATAGTATATAAATTTAAATATTGAAGAGTTAAAAATTCAGAATTAAATTAAAACATATAAATATAAAAATAATAAAAAATATGTAAAAGAAATTTAAAATTAGATCTAATTTGAAAATCAAATAATACATCAGTCTAACTACTGAAAATTGAAAATTCAAAAGTAAATGAACGTATAATCATGGAAAATTAAGAGAAGAAAAAAACAAAAACAAATTTAAACTATTAAACATATACCTGAAAGGTTAATAACGAAAGGGGAAAAAAATTAAGAAATATTAAGCATATAAATATAAAAATTTAATAAAGGAAGAAAAATATAAAAAAGTTACGAATATATATATATATAAGAAATAAATAAAAATGTAATCAAAGTTGGAAATTGAATCCATATTTATGTCAAAAATGAATATAGGCATGAAAAATAATAAAGAAAATAGAATGAAAAATAAAATTGGTATTTTCCACAAACTCTCTATTTTTATTTTTACAAACATTCTTTAAATTTTGAAAAACGAAAAACATATATTATTATCAAACACATTCATTCGTTAAAAAATGTGAAAAACAAAAACAGAAAACAACAATATTATAAAACGAGTCATAAGATACTTTTTAAAATTAAGTCTATAAACACTACATGTTTTTAACCCTAAAATCACTAGACGTTATAATATTGTTACTCTAACATAAATATTGTTAATATTATTAATTAAAACGCTATCAATAAATCAAGAGAATTTTTAGTTATTCACGTAGTCATATTACATAGATTTTTAAATAATAATAATAATAATATACAAACTATTTACCTTCTATAGAAAAAACCATTAAAATAAAAAAATTTATTACACTTATTTGATAAATATTTCATTCATTTTACTATTTTTAATGATTTTTTTATATATATTATATTACATTATTTCTAATGACACGTTCGGTTCTAATATTTTTACAAGTCTATTAGTATAATCAATTGTTATGATGTTTCTTACTCTATTAGTGTAAAATAATGATAAAATGTAAAATTAAAAATCTTGTATCAACTATTTTAAACCCAAACTCTCAACAACATTATTGATTATCTAAAATTTGGTTCAATTATTCAATCATATATGGAACCATGAGAACAAATCACACAACGTTAACTTAAAATTAATATGAATATACTACAATTAATTGAACTGTAATATAGTTTGATACATTAAGTTATTTAAACGTATGTTAATTTTCTTTATATGTAAAAGTTGAATAGACCTCATACATTTATATCTATATATTTAACGTTCTTTTAGTTTTAACCTTTGTTGTATGGTGAGAAACTCTAAATAAAATTAATAGTTTTGAAGTAAGGTATTAAGTTTAGAATTTAACTGAAAATAAATTAAAAGTTAAAGTTGTGATCTGTGAGAAGGAAATAATTGATAAACTCTCACTATATATGAGTTTAATGTGTTTGGATTTAATTAGTTATTAAGTTATGATAGAGATATTGGACCATACTTGTCTTATATACATTATTTTTCAAGTCTAAACCTTTCTCGATAAATTATTAAACTCAATTTCCCTAATTTTTTTTCCGTAAGAACCATTTGAAAGACCGATATATTTGAAAATCTATTTGTCTTAGGTGTCAGTTGATTTAAGATTTTGTTGATAAACTTAATTTCTCTTTTGGTATCTCAAACCATATTTTCTCTAATAATATATAATAATTTTGATGATAGGAATGTTGATAAAATATGTCAAATGTTAATAAAACCTAATAGGACTTTTACATATGAAATAACCTAAAACTAATTAACATAGATTGAGGTATTATCCCATTGATCTTAAATACTCTCGCAAGTTAAACTTTTATAATCCCTTGTGTATTAAAAGATAATATTTACACATCTCTTTGTTGTTACATTATTCGGAATTTATCATATTTTATGCTTGTGGAATGGTTGTTACTTTTTAAATGCAGGTGTTTGTTTGAAATACAGTATATGTGGAGGTGACATTCCAATTTTTAGTTCCAAAAGAAAAGGCATTTATATATATATATGTAAAAAAGCATAGTCTTTAGGTCTAATAAGTACCATGGATATTAACGAAACCTAACTCACTCTTCAAGATAGGATATGCAATTGGATGTATATGTTTGGGTGAAAGTAGTTATACCATGTTGAATTAGTGCATTGACTCTTCCAAGTGTATAAGAAAAACAAAACAAATACTAACATTTATATCTTTGAAAAATGATTTCGTGGAGATCCAAAGTTTAGAGAAAATACAAACTAACAAAGAATTAGAGAACAATTTAGTTGGATGAAAATGGTAATTAATATTGTTTCAATCAAAACTATGTTGTGACTTCTCACAACAAAGATATATAATTAACATTACAATAAAAGTTTTATTGTATTGTAATTTACAACTAAAATATATTAAGGTATTAATTCGATATCAACAAAAAATTATGTAAGTCGCAAAGTTTATATCAAAAATTAAATTAATGATTAGTTGTTTGTACTCCTAAACTGAATTTTGTTCATAACACAGTTTGTTTACATTTTATGATTGGAACTAGATGAATGAAAATGAAAGTTTATTCAAAATTCATATTAAAATTATTTTACCAATTATAGATTTGTTGATATTTATGAACATTTGATATCAATTTTCATCATCACCGTTTTCAGTTACAAGGATTCTCCACACTCCAACGGTCACCATTTTCCCTCTTCTATTTATTTCATTTCTCATCCCACCATTTCTCTACCATCAACCTTCTCCATATCTCTCTAAATCCATTTCTCTCTTCAATGGCCTTCTCTAAAACTCTCTCACTTTCTCTCTACATTTTCTTCCCATGTTTTCTCTCTCTCTCTCAAGCTTATACTTTCTACGTCGGTGGAAAAGATGGTTGGGTTCTCAATCCCTCTGAGAGCTACGACAATTGGGCTAATCGAAACAGGTTTAGAGTCAATGACGTTCTAGGTAAGTTCTATTTCTTCTCATCAATCAAATCGAAACAAGTATTTTGCTATGTTTTTAGCTGAGTTTAGTGGTGGCTTCTTTTTCTTTTTCAGTGTTCAATTATGCAAGAGGGTCGGATTCTGTGGCGGTGGTTGGTAAAGAGGATTATGATAAATGTGATTTGAATAATCCAATAGTGAAATTGGAAGATGGGAATTCGAAGTTCAAATTTGATCGTTCGGGAGCTTTTTATTTTGCTAGCGGGAAACAGGGGATGTGTGAAAATGGCCAGAAATTGGCGGTGGTTGTTATCTCTCAGCACTCTTTTTCTCTGTCCTCCAAACTGGCCTCCACGCCGCCAGAGATTTCACCTACTTCGCCACTGTCGTTGTCAGAGACACTCGGTTCGCCTATGCCCTCGTCAGAGATGCTCGGTTCGCCAATGCCCTCGTCAGAGATGCTCGGTTCCCCAATGCCCTCGTCAGAGATGCTCGGTTCCCCAATGCCCTCGTCAGAGACACTCGGCTCGCCAATGCCCTCGTCAGAGACACTCGGTTCGCCAATGCCCTCGTCAGAGACACTCAGTTCGTCATTACCATCATCAGAGACACTCAGTTCTCCATTGCCATTGTCAGAGACGCTCGATCAGGACCCGACCCCATCCGATGCCACGGGACAGGCGACGAATCCTACCCCGTCCGATCAGACAGGAGAAATGACGGATTCGACCCCGTCCGATCCAACGGGGGAGTCGACGGATCCGACCCCCTCCGATCAGACTGGGGAGCCGACGACGTCTCTATCGTTCGAGGCGTCCGGTTCAGAGTCGCCGATGTCTGACACACAGGGTTCAGAGGCACAATCGTCCGAGACAACTGATTCTTATTATGGAGAAAGCTCTTCGTCAGGCTCATACAGTTCTTCGTCTCCTTATGATATGTCGTCGGGGGCAGAACCCTCTACTTTGACACCAATCTCTCCATCGGCATCACCCTCTTCGGCACCAGCGGAGGGAGGAGAGCCACCAGCGGAGGGAGGAGAGCCACCAGCGGAGGGAGGAGAGCCACCAGCGGAGGAGGGAGGAGAGCCACCAGCGGAGGAGGGAGGAGAGCCACCAGCGGAGGAGGGAGGAGAGCCACCAGCGGAAGAGGAAGGAGAGCCACCAGCAGAGGAGGGAGGAGAGCCACCAGCAGAGGAGGGATCAGAAGAGCCACCAGCAGAGGAGGGATCAGAAGAGCCACCAGCAGAGGAGGGATCAGAAGAGCCACCAGCAGAGGAGGGATCAGAAGAGCCACCAGCGGAGGAGGGATCAGAAGAGCCACCAGCAGAGGAGGGATCAGAAGAGCCACCAGCAGAGGAGGGATCAGAAGAGCCACCAGCGGACGAGGGAGGAGAGGACTCGTTGGCCATAGCTTTATCTCCGTCAATAAATTTGTTGGGTTTCATTACAGGTTTATTAAGCATGGTCATCAATGGCAGAATGATTATGAACTTCATTTAAACCACAAGAAGAAGACGGAAGAAGATAAGTCTCATTATTATTATGATTGTTGTTGCTGCTGCTACTACTTAGGGTTTGTGAAAAGATTTCTCCAATAATATGGCTTTTTTATTTTTAATTTGTATTTGTATATTTCATCGCCTTCATAATTTATAATTTAAGATATTAATGTTTGTAATATAAATGTTAAGTGGATTAATATCTATATATATATATTTTGTTAAATAATTTTTCAACCTCTTCAACATAAATTAGGAATTTGTTAGATAATTGATACATTTATTGTTATTGTTATTTTTTTAGGGCATGATAATTCCTTATAAAAAAATCTTAAATAATTTGTCAATTTTTCTGTTTTCATTTGCCAATTTTTCTATTTTTAAAAAACACCAATAAAAAAATGTGATACTTTAGTGCTAATTTTTACTTTTCCCATAATACCAACTCTAAGAAATTAATGGCATTTATAACATAAAATTAACCTGCACTTTTAATTATAGTTTTAAGAACATTTTTAAATATAACATAATCCATCCAAATACTTTACAAAAATATATGAAAATTTTAGTTTTGTAAAAGAAAACTATGAAACACACGTAGAGGTAAATAATTTGTATCATATATGTATTAAATATCGATACTTTTCTATATGTATTAGATATCGATAATTTTAGTTTAAATGTTTGTCTTGTATTTCATACCATTGTTAATTAATTTAACATTTTATGTTTTTTCGTGGATTTAGTGACTAACATTAAATATCTTTAATGTAAAAGTAATTTGTATCCATATTTTAGATTATTAAAAATTATCATATCATTGTATCACCGTATTCTATTGTATTCTTATCTTGTATTTGTATTTATGTCTATGTTTCGTAGTCGATAAACATTGATAGAAGTGTATCGAGGTCGTCTAATCATTAATAGAATCTAAAACTTTTGTAATATTTTTTATTTATATATATATATATATATATATATCTCGCATGAATTGAATCCATTAAGAACCCTAAAAAAAGTCCTCCTAGATTATATTTAGCCAAACATTGGTCTAACAGGATACCTAATCTATATTATTAGGCTAATAAAGAAAATATAAACTATAATCCAAATAACTTTACATTGAGTTTGAAAATTTAACTTACTAAATTATGATTATCGAAGGTTAATTGACATTATATATGCTACCTGTTCCAATTGGATATATTTGAACAAATATTTTAATTAAGTAACTATTGGATACGTAATTAAGTAATGCATATAGTTAGTAATTTTTATTGAAGCAAAATAGAAGGAAAAAAAAAAAAAACAATTTAAACATAGTTTGATAGATATAACACTAACTATACAATATTCAATATCGTATAGTTTGATAGATTTTTTTTGCTATTTAGAAGAATTTGTGGAGAATTTTCAAGAATGAAAAAATAGACTGAATACTTCTCTTTAATTTTGTGTAATAGAAAAATCTAAACTTTGTAAAGATTCTTTAGAATTGAGAATGAAGCATAAAATATCATAAAATCAAAAATAAATCAAAACCAAAATCAAATTCTTCAAGCATTTGAGTTGGTATTGTCTTTAATATTAATATTCTTTAAAAATAATTATTATTACCGATATAAAAAAACTATTTACAATTCATAACCAAAAAAAATTAATATATAATAAAAAGTTTGACAGATTTTGTTACTATTTTTTAAAATAACACTCTTATTAATCACGGACTCCATGAATCTCATTCAAACAAACGTCGTAGTGATGACTTCACCTCCGCTAACTCTAACTTCTCCAGTCTACCATTTAAGAATTTGTACAAGGCTCGTGAAAATAATAAAATAGAAAAATAACATCTATTATGTTAGCTACTCAATGTTATTCATCACACATGACAAACATATATATAAAAGTATAGATTTGATTATTTTTGTTATATTTACAAAATCACATGCCTTAAAAGACATTTTTCAAAATAGCTAAACTAATTTGTCAACAAATACAAATTTCCTAAAATTTTATTACATTAAACTTTTGTTGACTTTGTTAAGTGAATATTTATGAACGTTATTCAATTGTAAAAAAATATGTTTGCATGCATGTAAAAATTATTATCATATGAAAATTAAAATTCAATCTCTATAGTTTTAAAAATTAAATGGATTTTATAGTTGGATAAAATTTTATAAATTATTTTAAATAACAAAACTATAGAAATGTTTACAAATAGATATATATATAGGTATTTAACCACTAGATTGATAGATGTCTAGTTGAGTCTATCTCGATCCATCTATATAAAAAGTAAAATTTTATTATATTTATAAATATTTTTTTTGATAAATTTACAATTTAACCCTTAATTAAGACGCTCTAGGAAAATATTATTAGTGTGTAAACTTTTAGTATTGGTATTTTAATTTTGTTCTGTATCTAAATTTAATATGTAGGCATGTAGTTATTAAACTCTAGATTTTGTAACAATTTAATATCTATCGTGAAAATTTTGTTAAGAATTAAATTCATTTAAGTGTAGGAACTTAACTTTCCCTTTTTAAGTTTGAGAGATCTTTTATATTTTGCTTTTTAATTAAAATGCACAATGACCATATATAATAGCTAACTATTATATATATATATATATATATATATATATATATATATATATATATATATATATATATATATATATATATATATATATATATATATATATATATCCAAATAGAAAACATCACCACATTTGCCAAATTAAGTAAAATTTGTGGATATGGTATTAATACAATCATAAAGATGAAAGTTGTATTGTAATCTTTATTTCTTTCAGAATATTACAATAATAAAGGATTTGGTAAAAATGCATTGATAACACGATAGTTGAAGCATAAGACTTATTTTTTTTTTTTTAAGAACATATTAGGAGTGGAGAATTTAAATTCGAGATTTTTTTTCTTAATTCTCGAATACATACGAATGTCAGTTGAACTAAACTTTTGTTTGCGTTATGCTTTGTCATATTTGAATATAAGGGAATGAATTATTATATTCTACATATTGCAAGTGATTGTAAGTACGAACTTTATGGTGTGACCCAATCTAATCATATATCAATTAATTGAGACTAACATGCATACATAATGTGTATATCCTAAATATTTTAAGTGTAAATGTATACTCCTTGAACTAAAAAGGAAAAATGAGATCCTACATTACGTTAAGATCATTTTTATCAATTTGTAATAGAAAATAGTGTAATAAAATGAAGTTTTATTGATAGATCAACTGCAATTACAGATACAATTGGAAATTGTGTTTGATTGAGTTTAATTAAAACAGTGAATTTTATCAAATTTATCATTTTTGTTATGGTTAATGTGGTCAAAATGAAGCTTTAAGAGTGTAATAACAATGGTAATCATAATTCAAATCCAAACTCAAACGATAACATAATTAGATTCATCACCCTCTGCTCGGTTACACAAAATAAAAGTATTTTTGAACAAAAGATGACATTCAAGGGCTAATTTATACTATAAAAATATCAGCTATTGGTGAGGAAGAGAAAAGAACCATTTCACTAGCAAAAATGATTACTACTTTAAAAACAGCCCTATTTTAAATTTAAATTTAGATCATGATATGCTCTGATATTGTCATTTCTATTGGAAGAAGGAAAAAATGGATTGCTTTTTAATATAACACAATGAATTAAATCATTTACAAAATATAGCAAAATTTAACAAACTATCTATAATGGATTGTGATATACTACTATTTGTGTTTATCTTGGTCTATCACAAATAGATTATAATATTTTGCTATATTTTTAAAATTTGGGTGATGCCAAGTAGAAAGGGATTAATCCATTTTGACAATGAAATATGATTTAGCCATATAGCATATTGAAAGTACTCATAGAACAGCAAGAATTTGACAAATACAGTACTTAAAGTGATCAAAAAGGAGAGGTTCTAATGGGCAATCCTAAGCACCAGTTTCTTCTCTTCTAACTTTCTTGCATCTTCATTTCTTATTTTCCGGGTGGGGGCTGTGGCAGGGACATTGACACAGTACGGCAAGTGCCAAGTGCAGTTTGCAGCAGCTTTAAATAACAAAGTATAACTCGAAGAAAAGAGGCAAGGTACCATATGAAGGAATGTCACCAAGGATCTTGTGTTTCAGAACTAGCTTAGAATGCCCAAGATGCTCTTTGATGGTGTCAAAAGAACCAAAACCATCGCCGTCGGTTTCTCTGAAACAATTTTCAACATGTCAAATGAAATCCTCCTGCTGTGAGGAGATAAATCTGTTATTTTATAGTGTCTGTGTGCACAGTGCATCAAAGAGAACAACAGCAGCAGCTCCATACAGTTAGAAGTAAAAAGAATGGTGTAATTGCAAACCAACTCAAATTAAAGCAATCAATTCACATATTTGAGAGATTAGCAATCAATTCAAATATTTGAGAGATTGTCTCGGATTTAGTTATTGGAACTATGAGTTCTTAAAAGGAACTAAACTTTTCATTAACATGGAAGGTACAAGCTGAGGGAGATTCAAGAGCTCCCCTAACCCTCCCAACTATCTATTCAGTACAAGACCAAAAACAATTCAGCACACACTCGCACTATAACATGCTCCACTACAAATCTGCATCATGGAAGCACATTTACAACTTATAGCCCACACTAAGCCGAGTTCTCCTGCACTCTCTTTCTCTAATACACTTTAGCAATGGGAGGTCCAGATGGAAGCAACCAAAATGAAAGAGCCCAATAAGCTCCCGTTTGATAACCATTTGGTTTTTGAAAATAACGTTTGTTTTCTTACAACTTCTTTACCAAGGTTTTTATCATTTCTATCTAAAACACTTGAGTTCTTAGCCGAATTTAAAAAACAAAGCATAAAAAATATTAAAAAATAGATGGAAGTAGCATGAGTTAAGTTTCAAAAATCAAAAACCAAACAGTTACCATACCCAACAAAGTGGAGCCTAAACGGTTGCGACAAAGTTGGGAAGTTCATGCAAGTCACAGGTATTACTAAAGTTTAATAAAGAACAAGATAAACACTATTTGAACAGCTCATCTCAGCAAAAGTAAGTGCCTATTTGGAATAACTCTCCAACGAAACTGGCCTAGGTGTTATCATTGTAGTGGGAACCAATGATTAATTGCCAAGTTGAATGAAAAATGTGGTGGGAACTAACTAGCATTGAAAGAATATACAAATGCTAATAAGGGCAACTTATGTTCTCCAGTACTTCAAGTGAATAGAATATTTGAAGTACTAAAGGGAGCGGTAGAGGGACTTTGTGTCATTTGCTAATCCAATAAAATCAAATAGAGGTAAAATGTAATGGTTGAAAAAGAAAGGGTAAAACCTTCTGTTCCGGGTCCTTTGACTTCAACACAATTGGCGCTGTAAGGACATGACTGTTTGCACTTGTAACGTAAGGCCGCAGCTTTTCCTCCAACAACTCATTCAACTGACAATAAATTTATAACGATAGTAAATCCAAAGTATATTGACGGTTTAAAGCAAGAAGTACAGAAGGTTGTCAGTCTAACAATGCAAAGAAAGGGTAATAATTAGAGAAATAAGCTACGTTATAAAACATGTGCATATGAATTAGTTATCACTTACAAGAAAGTTTATCCATTATGTCTTTCTTATGTTCCTTCCCAAATGCTCATATAGATATATAAATGAAGCATTACTTGATGATTAAGTTCAGAAGAAGAGTCAGCCCAAGAAATTGGTGCTTAGAGTACCAGTTACTCATTTCATAAAGGGAAAACACAGAGGTTTAGAAGTGAATAACCTTTTCCTGCCGCCATTTTGTTTCCCACTGTGCATCCAAGATTTTATCAGCAATTTCTCTTTGGGCATTTAGAAGTACAGTCATTTCATTAAATTTTCCTGGGTCTTTAAGATCATCCTGACTCCAAGAAGATGAATTGAGTGGAAGGTCCAACTCCTGCCAATGAACCAGAGTCAGAATATTAGCAAAAGCCATAGCCAATAGACAGAGCATCTTCTTATCCTAAAAATTTACGTTGCCTAGGTAGGCTCTGTGTTCTATTTTTAAAATACATTACTTATTCATCCAACCAACTAAATTGCAACTGCTAATGATTCAATGATCTTAAACTATGCTAAAAATGGAGGAAGTTCAGACATACACCCCAATTTTGCGGCCGTGGTGGAGGATCAAGCTTTATCACTTCTGCCTCAAGTGCTTTCTTGGCCTTAAAGTAAGGAATGTTTTTCACGACCACAGGATCATCCCTGGCTCGAACAGGGTCTAGGGAAATTAAGGCCTATGAATTGCATATATCAACAAAAAAAATTATCGTTATTATTGTTTTATTAAAAACAATAAATTAAATATGAATCATCTTTTCGGCGAGGAAAAGTACAATCATAAGTTCATAACATGTAAGACAGGAAAAGGAGGAGACAGTATTTGTTTTTGTCAGCCAGTTACATGCACTCAACTAGCTCTATGGATCCCTGCTTACCCTACAATATGTAATGATAAATGAAGACAAAAAACAGGTAGCATACATTCGTCCCTTTTGGCAAGGAAGAGAAGATTTAAGATTATTTTAGCAAAAAATATTTATGCTCAAGATTTGAGATTTCTTAGAACAACAATAATAATCTGATGCTCGTAAGACAGGATAATAAAGGTCAAAAGGGTAGCAGCCGATCCCCTGAAATTTAGAAGCAAAAATATTGATCCAACTTCCGGCACATATAATTAATTGAAGAAATCACATTTGCTAAAAGTAAATTTTTCATACTTTTTGTAAGTACTCCCATCCAGGTTTCCGCTCAGCAACAGCATCTCTGAGTTGATCATATCGCATGGATTCCTAAATGCAACCCACAAACATTAACAACTATCCAGGTGATATTAGTAATTTTAAAACATGCTACCAAATTGAAAAAGTCAACCTTGAATAAAACGTGTTCAACAAAAAAATGACACAAGTAAAAATAAACAGAAAACGGTTCCAACATGAAAATGTTGCATATAACTGAATTGTAAATCTTCTACCACGTTCCAAGTAAACCTTACATGGGTTACAAAAAGTCTGATTGTGAATGTGAGTTAAAAATTAACGAAAAACTACATTGAGTTAACAACAATGTTCAGAGGATAAAATGTCAAATTTATTTTTTCTTCAGAACTAATCTGGTCTTGCTCTTGCTCAAGAGGAAGAAAATGTCTGTTCTCTCTTAAACTATAACAAGGTAACAGAACTAAGCCCATGTGACTCACACGAATTTAATAAAAGTAGTTACCGTGTAACCCATATAATCAAGTCAAATAAAACAATTTGCTAAAACAAATAGAGAGAGACATAAACACTTCATAGAAGTAAAACACTGAAAATTAAATATTGGTAGGAAGTTTCCTTTGAGCATTTCTAATAATTAATAATGCAAAAATGCTTCTGTTACTACATAATGTCAATATGCACAGGTTAATAATTTTTATGAAAAATAAAAGACAATACCAACAAAAAAAATTATTCAAAGTAATTGACAGAACAGGAAGCATTTGGTTCCGACCTTGTACTGCCACCAAATCTTTTGCTTGACATCTTCATCAAAGTTGAATCCACCAACAATTTGAGGGAAAGTAAGTAACCAAAATGCGGCAATGCTGGGGTCCTTCATACTATGAGCTAAATGCTGAGATACAAAAGGCTCAATCAAAACATAAAATATGACAAAGATTCACACATCTAAATCTTCTTTATATGACGAAGATATTTACACACCTCAAGAACAAATTGTTCCGAACAAGAGGTTATTTTTTCCTTTTTCTTTTTCGGTAGGAAATTGAACTTGCATTAAAAATGAAAGAGTACAAGGGCCAACAAAAAACAGGAGCCCAGTACTAACATCAAAAAAAACTCCAATCCTAAGGAACAATGAACGATAGAAATTGGATTTCATATAAATTAAGTATCATATCAGTTCTGGAAAAGTTCCTTGTTACAATCCTTTTGTTTCTTATAAAAAATTAACAAGTAGTAGTAGTAATAAACTACATGAGATGGAAGTTTGCACTTGAGAATGATAAATTATTAACATCCAATGTCATGAACCGCTTCCCAAGTGTGCAATGGAAAGTTTATGAATTGACATATTTTTTATAAATTTAATTTTTTATTCTGCAGTGATTGTTGAGTTTGGTGTTAAGAGTGTCATAGCCCATCGGCTTTAGCTTTTGGGTTGATTAGTGATTTAACATGGTATCAAAGCAGAAAGACCTATGTTCAATTTTCTGTAAAGTTATTCTTACCCAATTAATATTGAATTTAACTTGTTGGCCCTTTGGCAAATTTTCAAGCCACAAATGAGAGGGAGTGTTGGAGTGTTTTAAATTTGTCATACTTCAGCTAGCTTAAACTTTTGGATTGATTAGTGATTTAATAGTTGGTTATGATTTACTTAACGAGACTTCGAGCTCACAAATGGACTGAAGTTAAATATGAATTTCATGGTAGTTTAACTACTCCTACTGAAAATAAATGTTCTTGTGTAAATTATATTAACACCTATGGGCCTAGATGTGGGTTCCCCCTCTTTCATTGAATATACAAGAGCATACAAAAGAACAAGTCTCCACAAAAAGGGTCCAACCTTACCTAGTACCTACAGAAAGGGACTCCAATCCAAAAAAATAAAGCAAGCTCATAATTACAAAAGAGCCTAGTGGGGCAGTTGTAAGTATAGCAAATTGGCTAAAAGTATTAGCAAATATAGCACAATGAAAAAGAAATTACAAATATAGCAAAATTTAAAACCAACTCTCAAAATCTACCAACTATAGATCATATCACTAATAAAAGTTTATAAATGAAAAGCCATAATGCTAATATGGTTTCGATTGAGTCTATCGCTGATAAATTTTGCTATATTTGCAATTCTTTAAAAATGTTGTTGTAAATTTAATTATTAAGCCTAAAAGTGTTTCCTACTGCAATTACTCTAATGTAATTTACTTTCTAGTGATTCAATTATACAAATGTGGTGTGCTCATGAAAATCTAGTTTAACGTAGAAAATGACTGGCTCTCTTGTTAGTAACTACTCTGGCATAGAAATCATAACCATAGAGGGGTGAAGAAGGGCAGAATAACCTCATATGGATATTCCATCTTTTTCATAACATTATACGCTTTCCAAGGTGGTTCCATGATCTGCATAAAAGTAATAACAGACTAAGTACTCCGTCTAATTTAAATAGACAAAAGGATAAACATATGCTTTTACACCATAGCAGTTCTTAGCATTAAAGAACAACCAGCCTTAGGCTGACGAATTTGTATTTTGTTCTATAGGTTGTACAACTATATCCTCAGTTCTAAGTTTTTAGTAAACAGAATCTTATTTTAACAAAAAAAAGGTAAATACCCCATTTTTCATTTATTTTATAATTCTTTTTGGAGTACAAATGTCAATAGCTTTTGAATCCAAATGTCATGTCCCCTCAGAACTAGCAAAAGATAGATTAGCTCAACAAATAGAATGTTTTCAACGCAATCCTACATTCATCAAACATGCCCTTCTATGTCCTTTCAGCTCTGGCTACAAGAGACTAGGCAGTCTACAAGTTAAAGGTTCAAAGATTCATGCAGCCTCATTAAGACATTGAAGGTAGCTGAAGTTTCAAAATAATAAAGTATGATGTACATTCATGAATTAAAAATTTCGTGAAACTTACATCGTCTGCTGAGATTCTCAGTGGCAATTTATTCTTGCATTCAGGGCAGCACATCACTCCCTGCAACATATACACAGATTGAATTCTGAGTTTGCAAGTGTAAGTCCAACAGTCACTTCCTTTTCTTTAATATCTTTAGTATCATAGACAAAAAAAACAGTAATAATAGCAAATGAGGTATTGTTTGTGTAAGAACCAATAGGTTGTGATATGGTTGAGCCCCCCACCCCCTTAGTTACATTGCAATAAATTATTTGAATAACTACCCACATATAAAGCAAAAAGGGTATGCATCTTATAGTCATTGACTCATCTGCAAGCAGCAAGATTCTGAAGGATCCAAAAACCGATAACAAGATGCTAATTAGGTTATAGGACTACAACTGGATTTTTTAGTTTATATACTATTTTGAATGTCTAGCGTGTGATGATTGGAATATGGAGATATTGTCCTCACTGTTCCATCACATGTTGGGCAATCTTTGGATGGCAATGGTGTATGAAGATCCAAACTGGAAGGAAGGTGAATCAACTCAGCCCGATTCTCTACAATGGCATCTGCAATACTTTCTGGTGTTGGCTTCTCTCCACTGCAGGAAGATTCAAGTTATGAATTGAATTGACATATTGGAATAGAAAGATTAAGCTATACATTTGAGGTACTTGAGTTGGCAATAACTCCTTTTGTGAAAAATAATTGAAGTGATTCCAATCAACACCAAAATGAATAGGAAGTGGGTTACCTTCTCAACACATAGTTCTTCACTTGGTAGTTCACCATCCCTGACCCTCTGCACTTAGTACACCGCATGGCTTGCCATCCATTGCAGGTTTGACACTGCCTGCAAAAAGACCAAACTATCTAAGAATGATAAGACATGGAACAAAAAAGTACGAGTGCAAACAAACACAAAATGTAGAAATATAACCCCAGTAGTACATCTACTTTGGAAACTAATCATTGTCTAACCAACATGTTTATAAAAACAAGCTACGAATCTACGAAGCAAGCTTTCTAATTTATTTATTTAGTATTTTATGAAAAACTAACAAACGGAAGTACAAGAGGAGGCCCTACAGAGGTCTGAACTGAACGAAAGCAGAGAACAGAAAAACAAAATTCTAAGATTTCAAGCTTTTGGAATAATTGCAACCAAAAAAATGTTAGATTGAATAATTACCAAAAAGAAAATTGGATCTTGTGCACATCATGTTACGTAGATACTCTACAGTTTACACTAAATAGTCTGTTCATTTGATTTTTGAAGTGAAACAAAATAGTTATCCCTAAGATTCACCATAAACGAGATTCAAGATGGTAACAGGAGGCACCTTTGACATATAACTTTCCTTCCTAGGTCTAGCGCAATATCATAAGTCCCAAATGTAGCAATAGCCTGCAATAACCAGAGTTAGAGACAACAACATTTAAAAAGTTAATAGCACCTCAAAGTTTATAGACCCCGAGTGAACTTCCAAAAATTTTAAAAACAAAAAGAATGGCAGTAAAGAACAGCAGACCCTTCAACAAGATAAAAAAAAAAAAAAAAAAAAAATTAACAAGACAATTGGGCCAGTCACAATTTATCTCAGTATCCATTTGACACGTTAACAGTACAATGCAAATCCAGATGACCAATCTAACCAACAACACAGTGCATCAAAGAAGTCAGTTACAAATCATCTAAAAAGATACAACTAACTTACACAATCTTGTTATAAGATAAGCAAAACCTCCCACTCCCAGAATTCGCACTCTCTCAAACACACTGAAGCCTTGGAATTTCGTCTAGTTCTGAGCTAATTAGTGATATTGGAAGAAAACAAAGTTTGGAATTAAAAGAAAGAAAAAAAAAAGAGAAAAAAACTTACAAAGATTGAAGCATATGAGAGCTTGGAAATTAGCTCGGGGACACCAAAGCCACGAGGGGCTGAGCCGGCAATGTCGAAAACAAGGGTGAAAGGGGATAAAACCACCTTAAGAGGAAGGTCGAGGATGTCAATGACTTGCTGCCCATATCGTCTAGTGAAAACCTTGTAGTGAAAGTCAGCGAATTTCTTCAATTTCTTCACCAGACGGACTGTTCCGCTAGACATGGAAGCAGAGAGAAGGGATAGAGGTGGGATTGATGTGAAAAGAAAAAAGAAAAAAAAGGATGATGGGGTTATCCAAGAATTGGGTTTTATGAGACCCCTTTCTTCTCTTTCATCACCACCAACAGTAGTTCATTTCATCAAAATGTCAACTTTTTTGTTTTGTATATATATTTTCAAAATTAATTATTCAACTTTTAATCATGTTTGGGAATTCAATTATTTAGAATTCTAACTAAATTCCAGACCTAAAATAGAATACCCCAAGTGATAGTCTAAAACAAAAATTTGAATCATTCTATCATTTTAAGTGGAAAGTTCATTAGTATAGTTTTAAATTTAAATGCGTATAGGTACTTTTAAAATAAAAGAGAAATTTAGAGGGTAATTTTTATTCTTTAATCGTTTAATTAGTTTTAGTTCAAGATACCATTAAAAAAATAATGATAACCATTTAGTTATACTCAATTATTTTTTCAAATCATCCCAACTATCTAACCCAAATTGTAGGAGTTGGATTTCGTTGATTTTTTCATTCTTTTATTTTTTTAATTTGGTTAAATTGAGGGTACATATTTAAATTTCACATTCACCTAATCCAACTCGAATTTATAATATTGTTAAGTTATAATAGAAAAATTACATCAAACGACAAAAATTAATTTTAAAAAATGAATGATATTATATGGCTATCAAATAATAATTATAGAGCTATCAAACGGTAATCATTAAATTATCAGAAAGCCATTACTTCTAACATTACTACTTTTGCAAATTTAGAAAATATGATGACATAAGTTCTATTATCACAATTTTTTTTGTTACTTTTTTTTTTTTTTGTAAAAGTCTCATATATTTATCGTAACTTATAAATATTATAATTCATACACGTTATTAAGTTAGTAATATGAAGTTGGATTTGATATTAAACATATGAGTTTTATGAAATTTTAGTTGTTAATTTGTGTTAAAAGACAAATTTAAATATTTATAGTCAATAAAAATATACTTAAAATAAATTAATAATTGATCTAACAACTCAATTCAATTCATATCAAAATTTATCTCGAAAATTCTATTTAAGTCATTTGGATTGCCAATTTAATCAATGAGGTTGCTCTAAAAAATCTCCCAAATTCAATTCAAATAACATACATGTATAAATAATTAAAGAAATTGGAGGACGATGGCTATTAATGTGAACTATTGTTGAAATTTATAGATTTTAGAAAAGTTATTCCACAGTTTAATTTAAGTATTGATCCAACTTAATTTGTGCAAAAGTTACTTTGTTGAAACTATTAAGATTATCAAAATTATTATATAGTGTGTTTTTCGTTTATCACAAGTGGTGAATTAGAAATTGAAAAGCAAAAAAGGTAAAAAGAAGTTAAAGTTTGCAATATATTTTTAGATTTAAGGTTCAATTTAAATGAAAATAAAAGCATATGATAGAAAATCAATACAGATTCACAAAGGACTTGATCATTATTTTTTCCCTCCCTCTTCCAATTCAACAAAAGAACACATGAGATAAATTTATTTGAATTCCTATATTGGTGACATGTGATTGACTTCATATGTTATGCTTACATATCTTATTATTTTTCAAGGATTAAGGATATGTAAAAGATGCCATAAGCTCTTTTTAAAAAACCATCAAATAATATGGCAAGGAAAATGCCACATTGTAAGAATAATTTGATAGAAAAAGGTAAGAAACAAGGTTAGATGCAATTTTACTTTATGACATTGATATCATTTCAGTTTTACATATATATATATATATAGCAATATAGCATATAGTCGAGGGGAGCTGAGTTTCGTTATTTATACAAAATGTTGGTGATTGAAAAACCTTTCAAAATTTTCAAAGAATTTTGGAACTCGATCGATGTGATAACTTTAATCCCATCTGAAAGAAAGAAAGGTGTTATATGAAAGATGTGAGGGTATTTCTTAACATTTTTGAAATCTTGTGCTTTATATAAAGGGATGAGAAGAAATGAGAAAACTTTGGACCAAAGAATTCTATAATTTCCATGGTGTTACCCAGTTTAAGTGTTTGGACCATTGAGCCGTCCAAATAGAATTCGGTGAACCCACAAATCGCCAAGAATCAAAGAATTGACTGCAGTGCAACGAATGAAACCGAAGAAAAAGTAGAACAAAACATGCAAATAATCCCAATTCAAAAAATGTAATCTTTCTTTCTGTCAGCAAAAGGGTCAAAACTATGGCTGCTTCACCTTTAAGCGCAGTGCTCTGATTGCCTTCTCTATACACTGAGTTAACAAAGAGGAATAAACAATTCCACTCACGATTCGCTTCTAATTTTTCATCTGTTAAAGTTAAAACACTTTTTCATTTCAAGCTAAACCACCCATTTTTCGGTGAGCTTCTCCGTTTCAACATAGAAATAGCTCCCCATGGCAACGGCATCAGATGTGGGTGTGAACGGAGACAAGAGGGCTAAGATATCCCCTGATTTCTTAGAAAGTAAGGGGGTCCATGAAACTAAGACTTTACTTGCAGAGCTGTGCCGCCATTTTTATGGGCTTGGATGGGTCTCTGGAACTGGCGGTAGTATCACCATCAAGGTCCATGATGATGCTATTCCCAAGCAGAATCAGCTCGTCGTCATGTCTCCTTCTGGTTTGTTACATGCATCCCTCTTCCTCTTTTTCCTTCTGATTTTCTGATTCGTAGTGTTTTTTTGGTTACCCCATTTGTTTGTTTGGTTTAATCCCTGGTTTGCAATTTATGTGCTCTAAGCTGCATTCATTAGTTGCTCTTTAAGCTAAATTGCTCGAGCTTAGACTATTTGTGTAGAGGTATTTTGTGTTCTAGCATGGCTTCCTTATTTGCCCATGTTTTATGCACTAGGGTATCTGACTTTCTGGTGGATGGTTCTGTTAGTCTCAGTTTCAAAGATGCTTATTGTGTATTTTCTGTCATATACCCCATCATAATCTAGCTCTTTTCCTTGATAAACCATGATTTTGTGTCGAATTCTTCGTGATAATGTCTCTTCTAGACTCTGAAATTATATGTTTTTTTTTTTTTTTTGCATATATTGGTTATCTGGGATGGTTCTCTTCTCATAACAATTTATCACTCATTAATAGGCGTTCAGAAGGAGCGAATGGTACCGGAGGACATGTATGTGTTATCTCCGGATGGTTCTGTCATATCTTCTCCTACTGTGAAGCCATACCCACACAAGCCTCCAAAATGTTCGGACTGTGGTCCTCTTTTTATGAAGGTTTTGATTTCACAATCTTTGAATTCTTGTTCATTTCATTCATGTAATCAGACGACATATTACTAACATTTTCTGTCAATTCGATTAAACTTCTGAGAGCTGCGAAGTCTTGTGTGTATATCTATTTTTCATGTATTTACAATATAATAATATGTAGGAGACAATGTCAAAGATTCTTAATCAGTGGGTGCAAAGAAATGTTTTTTTGGGTCTCTAGTTAAAGGACGGAAAGATAATCTGGCATAGCATCAGTCGGTAATTGCAAAACGATTGCAATTTTTGCATTGATAGCATACTAGGCTGGCAGAGAACTGAACCTTTTGGGCTAGAATTTCCACTATAATGAAGATGATAAAATGTCTTATCTTCATAAGCTGGATTACGTTTACAGTTTACAATTCGGTGTCTGTTTCTTTCTCTTTTTTTCCTCTTCCAAAAAGAATGCAACCTGGCTATGGCCTTTTTTCCTTTTCTTACTTTCATCACCAAAATTTTCCTAAAAAATATTATTGCATGAAGCTAAATACCTTGGTGCCTTTCCTTATTAAGATACACAACATTTGTTGCATTGACCAGAAAGTTTACTTATAAAGTAAAGGTTTACTGACTTCAATCAGGCTGACCACTTTCTACATTTTGATTCTTGATTGTGCATCAGTTTCTAGATTAATATCTGATAATTTTCCATATTTCCTCCCCTTCCAATCCAGGCATATCAAATGCGAGATGCTGGAGCTGTTATTCACAGTCATGGGATAGAATCATGCCTTGCAACAATGATCAATCCATCAGCAAAGGAATTTAGAGTGAGTTTTCACTTCTTAGTATTTATTTACAAGGGTGAATGTTGTGTGTGCTCAATCCCACAAAATTTTTTAGTTCATGCCCACCTTTGTCCAGATCTGCTTACTTTCTTTGGATCTGGATGAAGGCTATGACTGTATGATGTATGAAGATTAGGAAAATCATGTAGTTACTCCCGTGATCTCAAATAGCAAAGAACTGTAAGAGAAAGTATGAAAAATGGATGTAACACGCTTAATATTGCTTCAAGGGAACAAGATGAAGGCTATATGATGATGAACTGCCTTTTATATGAATTATTTCCAGCTCATTGGACTAGATAATCTTTGGTTGATGCTACCATGAATGCTATCTGGATTTGCAAAGATGCCTGTAGGTGGTTAGCTAAATATTTTGCAATATGCCTTGTATTCTTTCATTTTTTCTCAATGAAGCTTGTGTTTTCTATATATATATATATAAGCTAAATATTTTGGAAGGCAATATAGTATAGATGCAAAATGTCATGATGATCACATGGGAATATATTATTGTAGTTGTGAGCTTGTGAGAGATTTTTTAATAGTTCAATGTAGAAACTTGGTCATAAGATTGACAATTCTACAATAAATTTGAAACTTAACCTTGAATTCAGATCTATTAAACAAAATTAACAGTTAACGTTATTTGTGTAAAAGGACCTGTTGTAATCTTCAGGCTAATATATAATAATAAAATATTACAAAATTAAATTCGACTGATGTTTTTTTCATTTGAAGAGAACATTAAACATATGAGAGATAGGCCAAATAAACTGTCGTTTTAGCTAGCATAATCGTACAGTTGCATATAAACTTGTCGAGCATATCAGTATTAGAGTAGTTTTGGAAAATAGTCGTGAGACGCACTGAAATATAATCCATGGCAACATGTGAAACTCTATCATGAAGACAAGAATATCCTTAGTTTTCTGTTATTTATGGATCTGTTTTCTGTTGAATTCTCAATTTATTTGTTATTATTATTTATGATTGCTCCTTACTACTATTACTGCAGATTACCCATATGGAAATGATTAAAGGAATCAAAGGGCATGGTTACTATGACGAACTTGTGATCCCAATAATAGAAAATACAGCTTATGAATATGAGCTCACAGAATCTCTAGCTAAAGCAGTAAGTAGTCCTAATCTTTTAAACTTAAATTTTATCTGCTGGATTTTCTCCTTTGTCTCTCCTATTATGACAAGACTTTGAGGAGAATTAGAAAAGGGACCAATTATGAACAATTTCCACTTAACAAATGATAGACTAATACAGTCTTTTATTTGAAATTCAATTTACTAATTGATAAAGTTCCTATGTGTATCACTGAATGTTGGGTGACTTGACTATACTTATCAGTGTATCTTTTGAGTATTGATCAACATTATTTTTATATGTATTAACTACTATGTCATTAAATGAAAATGATGGAATTATTGATATTGATTGATTACTGCATACTCTGGCAAGTGTTTATTTTGTTCTAAAATCTTCATTTCACTAGTAGACCACGTTTGATGGGCTAATGGAATTTCCTTTGCTTTCTACAGATTGAAGCCTACCCAAAAACAACTGCTGTGCTTGTTCGAAACCATGGTATTTATGTATGGGGGGATTCGTGGATTCATGCAAAAACACAGGTTTGTTATACATGGTAGTTTAGGGCCGAGTCAATATTTATGACATCACTTGATTTCAAAATAATATGGTTCCTGCTACCCTGTTGGTATTGAAGTTTTCTAGAGCTGTACACTTGAACACTGAAAGATGAAGTGCATCTATACTCTGCATTTTAAGATCCTATTTACATTCAGAAAATATGATTTGTAATATTTGGATCCTTGCTCACTCTTCAAAATTTCCAGCTTTATACAATAATGGTCCAACATGGAAGGCAAAAGAAGATATTAAGTTCAATATTCTTACACGCTCTTTCTGAATAGTCCACTCATTGTTTCAGGCTGAATGTTACCACTATCTTTTTGATGCGGCCATCAAGCTTTATCAATTGGGCCTAGACTGGTCTACTCCAAATCATGGTCCCATTCAGAAATTCAAAGAAGTTGCAGTAGGTGGTTGCAACGATGAAGCATCTTTGAAGGTTATAGCTCTGATATAATCTATACGCTTAGGCAATTTGATTGTAGTACAATCTTTGTGTTGACTGTAGAGTGTGTACCTACATGTCTGTGTTAAATTAAATTGTTCTTTAATTATTTTCTTGAGTTTGAGTTTGTAACTCTAAAATTCAATTCATTTTTTGGATATTTTTTTCTGCAGCGTTGCATTGTTCTTGACATAGAAGGAACTACTACTCCGATATCATTTGTGACTGATGTTCTTTTTCCTTATGCTCGCGACAATGTTCACAAACATTTGTCTCTAACATTTGATACTGCTGAGACTAAAGAAGATATTAAGTTGTTGATATCCCAGGTGAGATAAGTTCTATTCAGGGCTTTAAGGTCACAAAACATCTTTGGTGTTGGATTAGGATACTTTAAAACAAGTATCTTAGGAAACTTAATTCAAATATTGAAGAATGAATTTATGACAAAAAGGAGAAGTCATTATGAAGTAGTGTCTTGTTATTTAGAGAAGCAGACTGAAAATTCAACATGGTCCTCTTACAAGTTCGAAAATTCCAGAGTATTAAAGCAAAGTTTGACCATAGATATAAATCGTTCAGTTTGAGCTTAGTAAAAAAGTATTCTAAACATGTGTTGGAAAGTAACTTTGGAAATCCATTGCAGGTGCAAGATGATCTGGAAAAAGGCGTTGCCGGTGCCGTGCCTATTCCTCCTGATGATTCTGCGAAAGAGGAAGTTATTGCAGCTATAGTTGCGAACGTTGAAGCCATGATAAAAGCTGACAGGAAGATTCCTGCTCTAAAACAGTTGCAAGTAAGCAGAAATAAATTGTGAAGGAAAATTGCTAACTTTTGAACAACAAGAACTAACCTCCAGCTTTGTTAGGGTCACATATGGCTAACAGGATTCGAGAACAATGAATTGAAAGGTGAAGTTTTTGAGGATGTACCAAGAGCTCTGGAAAGGTGGCATGCCTCGGGCATAAAGGTTGTATAGTATACACTTTTCTCTCTTCCACATTTGCCATGCTGATGATTACAATTTTTTACATACAACCTTACTTGAACAGGATTTGTTTTATGGGTTGTACAACTGTGTCCTTGAGTTCTAACGGGTTCTAATGTGACTATAACTACTCTGCTCCATCACATTTTTTTCCTTCTTATAAATTGATGCAGCAACATTTTCTCTGATCACTTTCTGGAAAAGTATAATTAACATCTCAAAGCACATTAATTAGAATTTTAACATTTGACCAAACACCACGAAGTTTTGCTAAGTACTCTCTAAAAGTAATTCTTCAAAAGTTATATCAAACTCATTCCATGCAAATTATATCCTTTAAATCTATCTTAATGCTACGGTCCCTACTATTTTTAGATGGAATCTACTGAGTCCTTGACCTGTATTCTAGTAATATCTATTTTGTTCCAATAGTTTTCTGATTTTTGTCATCCAATGATAAATGAATCTTCATACCTGAATGCTGCTGTGAGTGCTAATACAACCCCTGGGAGCTTAACATAATATCGCCATCCGGGTGATTACGTACTGTAAAGTTAGTTTTACTCACGGTTAACTCCCTGTGGTCAAATTTTATTAATAATCAACCAGATAACTCAAAAAATGAAAGTTCTTTTCGTTCATCTGTATATTTTTCACTTCAATCTGAATTCTTTTGCTCTCATGGCGTAGTATCTGGAATTACATGATGAGGAGGTAACCAAAGCAGTATAAATACATTCAAAGTTTCTATGCTCTCCTTTGATTGTCATTTTTCATTTCTTGTACTATCTCTTAATTCTTGCAATGTTTGGAGAGTTCAAGTTTCTCCACCATTTGTTTCTGACATGACTGTTAACCATGAATGAGATAATAAAATAAAATTTGCAGGTATATATATACTCGAGCGGTAGTAGGTTGGCACAGAGGCTTCTATTTGGAAACACAAAATATGGGGATCTGAGAAAATATTTGTCAGGATATTTTGATACCGCGGTGGGGTAAGATCTAATTTTACTTTTGATACTTTTCCTTTTAGGATAAAAATACGTCTTTACACTCTCATACCAACTACTAATTCTATGCTCTCAGGAACAAAAGAGAAACGCGCAGTTATGTCGAAATCAGGGAATCTGTTGGAGTCGATAAGCCATCGGAAATTTTATTTGTCACTGATGTCTACCAGGAAGCTGTAGCTGCAAAAGCAGCAGGTATCTAACATCTTAACCCCTTTGGATTTATGTAGTCTATTAACATCTAGTTGTAACAGTCATCATCTCCTTGGCATTGTTGGTTTAAAATGATTAAAAATAAATAGTGATGAGTAATTGTCTTGTCATGAGACGAGTTTAAGAAATAATACCATCCCTGCTAGGCATCATGATGAAGGAAACAATACATAAACTCCAAACCTTCCTAACAAAATTCTGATATGTACGACTAACGAAATATCTGAGACGACCATACGAACATCAAATGCATCAGTGATTGACATATACAGTATCGTGTTAACTGTTGATCTGACTTTTAACAACT
The DNA here is from genome assembly GCF_000004075.3 of Cucumis sativus. NCBI lineage: Eukaryota > Viridiplantae > Streptophyta > Magnoliopsida > Cucurbitales > Cucurbitaceae > Cucumis > Cucumis sativus. The sequence continues at coordinate 23,843,192 of NC_026658.2, forward strand.
TACTACTAAGGAAATAATCAGTCTGAGGACGAAGAATGCTTTTCCTAGTTCACGGAATTTAATCAAACAGAGAATCCCCACATCAAGGATTGATCCCTATGGCGTTCTTTTTTTACTTTTGTTTTTGTTACAAACCATATCAAACTTGTTCATTTTTGCAGGATTGGATGTGAATATATCCATTCGACCCGGAAACGCTCCTCTTCCAGATAATCATGGGTTCAAAATCATTCAATCTTTCTCAGAAATTTGAAGAGCTGGTATGTGAGTCTCTTTTTTCATAGTGGAATGGAATGTACAATAAAGCTTGAGAAGAGAGACTATTTTTCTCAAATAAATAACTTCAGCACCTTTGCGTTTAAATGCAAGTTCCCATTGTCTGCATCAATAAATAATCATCAATAGTCCTCCTTTTAAGTCTTATTCCTTTCTTCTATCCTGCTAGACTATTGATTAGCGATGCCTCAGACGACTATGTGTAGCGGTAACACTCGCCAAAATTTTGTTTTCCTGTCGCTGACCTTTTTCGTTATTAGTTTTGTTACCAACCTGATCTGAAAGTTGAGTTCTACCTTTGATTTACGTTGCGTTCATACAAATGAGGATTGAATTATCTTGCACGTAACAGAAACATAATCCTAGTTTGATGTATGATCTCATTAGCTAGAAGGAGAGACTTCTATCAAATATAAAGTTATATGCAATCTATTTTCTACTTTGGTTTCTGAATTGTACTTAGTTAACTAAAATCACAATAAATTTGAGCTTACAAGTCATCCTTAATTTGTTCAACTCTAATGCTATTAATTTTATCTTTTAATAAAGGGTTCTATAAAAGGAAACTTAACCAGCCAAGCTATCTTAATTAATTACTTTCTGAGCTCATTATTTTTGTATCATTGATGTTCCAAGAGTACCATACAATGAATCAACAATCATTTTTAGGTTCAAAATCTATTAATCTCTTGGAAATTAATTTTGGTATAACTGAGTATTTTAAAACTCCTTACTTATACCGTTTCATACTCTCTTGAATTGGATATTATTTTTCCAAATACTTTGTTTCCATCTCTTTAACAAAGTTGTTTGTTTTCTATTCAAATGATTTGTCCTTTTTTTGCCGTTTTATTTTGGAATATATATTGACTAATCAATTCATTGTGCTTACAAACACAAACACACATAAATAAATAAATAGGTTAAATTGGACTAAATAAAACTCCATTTTTACTTTCCTAAAATTAGCATCAACTTTCAAAATTGGTTTAAAAAAAGCTAAATTATTTTAAAAGTTGTTTTTAAATATAGAAAAATGAACTAAAATATTTACGTAAAATTTCATATATATTATTGATAAACTTCTACCAATATCTATAATTGATATAATGCATTTCTTATAATTATATTGTGTACTATCTATCTTTGGTTTCAAAGATACACTATACAATGATACAATATATTATAAATGATACCTTAAAATTAATATTGAAATGCAAAACTCGATAATTTGAGAGAGACACGTGTTCCTCCTCCTGCAGATTCTTATGTAGATTTGTAAGTGATTATAAACTAAATAAAATAAACATAATTTTGAAATTCAGAGATGAATTTAATACAAACTCTAAGTTTCAAAAACCATAATCGAAACACGTATCTTTTATGTCATATTTGTTCATCACGAAAAACTAACATTTTCTACAAAGTATTTTGAAATCTCTAATAATTTAAACGAAAAGTCTTTGAAACTTATGAAGTAAATAATAGAAATTCATCTCGACCCTTTTAAATTAATAGATATCAAAACAGAGGCACATGAACACACAACTTATTGCCTAATAATTTCGAACATAATTTTGCCAAAGACAGCCTAAATTCCAACCCAACCCTTTGGAATCAATCCAATTGAAGAAACTTTTAGGTAATTTTGTGAATTGGTTAACATTTTCATAACTCACATCCCATCTCTAAAACTGAAAACATCAACAAATTGACTTTGATTTCAGGTTGTTATTCACTGCCACTTTTAATGGTATTTGTTTCACTTGTAAATTACAATACTTCTTTCTTTTTTTTTCTCTTCTTTTCGAGTGATCGACAACGAAATTTGATATTTTTCTTTTTCAGCCTAACGTAACACATACATTGGATTGAACATTTTAGGTTCAATTTTTAACATAAAACTCTTTTCATTCTAATAGTTTTTAATTCAACTGTTTTACACTTTACGATCTCATTTTTGTTCGATCTTTGAACTACTCACACTTTTCAATACTCCTATAATTTTTATATTTAGTAATATTGTAATATTAGTAAATCTTTTCATTCGCATAGAAGCTATAAAATAGTATTATTGTAAAGATTTTAGGTATACATGGTATTAATAAAGTCTATGCTAATTCGATTTCATACTATTTTCATTTTAGTCCTTAGTATACAATTCATGAAGTATGATTTGAAAGAGAACAACCAATTTATTGTTCTTAAATTTATTTGGAACCATACAAAGGCTCAAAGTATGTATATATATATATAAAACTAAATAATTGATATAGGTCCTACATGGTTCCTACTAGCACGAGTGGTAAATACAACGTCAAAACATTGTAAGATACTAAAAAGATATTTTAAGAGAAAGTGCAACATAAAGAGACATATTTAAAAGTGGTAAAGTGAAATTGTTCATCGATGTCAAAATAAGTTTATTATGTGTCAGTAAGAGTGAGATTTGCGGTTCAAATTTTAGAGTTGGCTAAGGGGTTGAGTAGTTGAGGTATGAAGTTGGAAAGCAATATATTGGGTTTAGGAAGTGATGTGTTGGAGAAACGGCGCTATTTATCGTGGGGTAAAGAAAGGTTAAAAGTAGAAAAAATTTCAACAAATGTATAAAACTTGAATGGGTAAAGGGCATTGAAATGATGAATTATGATATATGTAATGTGTGGGGGCAACCACCTTCCAAAAAGAGTTTTGAAAATTTGGGAGTATGGGCAGCTTTTATACAGTTCAAAAGTCATACCAAACTATCCACAGGACTTACAAAAAGGACAAAGCCAAAGCATTTGAAAATGAAAATAATAATCGAGAGTTTTGAGAAGAAAAAAAAAAAGTTGATTATTTTTGGGTGTTTTTAAAAACAGAAAAGACAAAAGAATGAGAAAGGAAGAGGGGATTTAGAGGTCCAATTTTGAAGAACAAAGATATCCATGAAAACATTGAGTGGAACTTCCAACCATTTTCCTCATCAATCTCCACCATTGTTTAATCAATGCACTCTCATTGACTCACTCACTCTTTCTTTCCTATTACTGAACTTTCAATTTTCAAATTTAATACATAAAGTTACTTTTATGTCTACTAAAAATTTAGATATTCATTGATCATTTTAAATTTTTTACCTAAACGTGATTAAAAAAGAGAAATTTGTGTTTATTAGGACAGTAAATATTAAAAGAAAGAAAAAAACACGTTAACAAAATAGAGAGAAATCTGAAATATAATCTACGAAATTTAAAAATAAACCTAAGATTTGCCATAATTTCAAAGGTATAAAGTGATTGAAGGAAAAATTATGGCAATTCAAAAATGGTTGGATCCCCCACCTTGGAATGGCCTTTGTGGTTACCACTCAAAACAAACACAACAAAAAATTTCTCACCAACTTTCCGGGAAAATTGAAAAGAAAATAAATGGGAAAATGGTTCATAACAAAAATCTAAGTTGAATTCAGTTCAGGCTTTACCATTTTCCAATGGATTTCTCATCAAATTGTACATCGAAAATTCGTAACACTAACATCTCCCTTCTCTTGTTTGTAATTTTTTTGCCTTTTGTTGAATCTCAGGAGAATCAATCAATTCATCAAACCCAAGCCCAGTTAATTGATTCGTCAACCGATCATCTTTTCATCTTGGGGTTGGAGAAAAATCAATCAAGAAGTTACAAATCTCTACAAATCAAACAAACAAACAAACCCTCGATTTCGTTACGAAGAAGACGATGATCCAGAAACCCTAGGCGAAGTTTCCGGAAACAGAGAAAGAAGCTGCGGCGGGTCAGCGGCTCTAGGTGTATTCATCGGCGATGGATGCAAGTAAAACCCCTTTTCAGCAATCGCTCTCTCTTCCTCCGACGAGCTCCCAAGCGACGGCGACGACGACGATTTATCAAACAACGGGTCATCATTCAACGGCGTAACAGGACTAAGAGCAAGAGAAGGAAAATCAAGGATGCTAGGAGAGAGAATCTCAACGTTGCGAGGAGAAAAACCCGCTGCCGCACCAGAACCGGAGAAATTGGGGATTAGGGTATTGATCATGAGACTATTCTTGAGGTGATTTCTTCGTTCGTAGAGCTTGAAACTCTGTTGTTTCTTAGGGGCGGTTTTGATGGGAGGAATCGGGAAGTTTTTGGAAGATTGAAAAGGGTCTTGAGAAGAAGGAGGAACAGAACAAGGTTTTGAAGATGGGGTTGGTGGGTGTTGCGGTGGCCGGGGAGATTCCGATGAGCCAGTGAGCATTTGAACAACATGTTTGAAATTGGAAGTATCAGCTTGAACAAAAGTTGTGGGGTAAGGATTTGAATCAGATCTAGGAAGAAGCTTAGGAGGAGGAGGAGGAGGATTGGAGTTGATGGTGGTACTGTTAGGGGAAGTATTAGGAGAAGGGTTTGTTTCTCTTTCATGGGATGATCTTGTTGTTGAGGTTGAAGATGAAGTGATTTCCATTGATGGGGTTTCTTAAGAAATGTAATACAAATTACAAAACAACACAAACCCACTTCGATGAAGAAGAAGAAGAAGAAGAAGAAGAAGAAGAAGATGGAGGAATTGAGGGGGTGAGTTTTGATTGGAGGGGATGAGAGAGAGAGAGGGGGGAAGAGTGAGAAAGAAGGGTTTTGATGAGGGAAAAGGGGAGGAGAATGGAGGAAGAAAAAGAAAAAAGAAAAAAGAAAAGTGGAAAATGTTTAGGCTTTTGGTTGTGTATGAAATGTTTTTGTTGTTTTCTGTCTATTTTCTCTCTTTTTCTCACTTTATAATAATTTTTTTTTCTTCCATCTTCCAAAAGTCTTCACTTTATTATTCTTGGTGGGGTTTTGCAATTGTTGAAGTTTTCTTCTTCTTTTCCTTTTCATATATTTCAAGTTGTTTTAAATATTTCAAAGGGTAACCCATGAGATGATCATCACATATATATATATATATATATCTATTATTTTTTAAATCATTTTTACACCAACATTTACTTGAACATTTTCTTCTTCTTAAAGTCAAGTTAAAACTAAATACTTATGTTGTTTGGACATGATCATATATAGTTTGGAGGGTGATTAACTTTCTTAATGACGTTATAAAAAATCTTATAAAAGTCTTTTTCTTTATTGATGAGTCAGTGATGGTTAAGTAAGATAATCCATGTTTTCTAGTTCTTCCATATGAAGCGTTACCACAACACCTCTATAACTCTTGTTGGTTATTATACTTTGACTCTTGGTTGTAATTTTGTTAGAGGTTGCTTTGACGTTTGTTACCTAAGAAGAAGCTTTAGAAAGAATAGGTGATGTTTTAACCGTTGAAGCAACAACAATCATGGTTTATCTACCAAATAAAACTCCATGAAATACAACTTTACACAAGAATCTCCCTTTAGATAACTATTTATTTAATTTGTCAACTTAGAAAGAATATAATTTAAAATAAACAATAAGAAAAACAACAACAAAGGAGGAGTGTTAGTGGTGAGTGACTTGGTGAGAAAATGCCCAACAGCCCACATAAGTAGAGAGGAAAAGGATGCCATTCCCTTGGTTTGGTTTGACAGAAGGAACCAAGAATTTTCCATTTTTCTTTATTTTTTCAATTTTATAAAAATAAGGAGAATTCTAATATATATATATATATAAAGCAAATGTTACAAAATATTTGTAAAAATATAACAAAATTTTGAGATTCTATCAATAATAGACAATGATAGCCACTGATATTCTATCAGTAACATTGACAGAGAGTGATGAAAATTTATCACTTTCTATCATTGATAGAATCCAAAATTTTGTTATAGCTGTAAATATTTTAACTTTTAAAAATACTCATAAAAATAATAACTGATAATTGATAAAATAAATTAGGTTATTTTCAACTATAGTAAAATGAATCAAAATATAGCAAAATATCACTGTCTATCTAAGATGGACGGCAATAAACCAAGATAGGGTTACTATACGTGTCTATCACAAATAGAGTATTATCTTTTACAATATTAATACATATTTTTTGTTGTAAAATTTAAGTTCTCAAACTTATAATAATCGTTGTAATTGGATTTCTCAACGATAAAAATTTAAACCGGAACCTTCGTTTAGACAGTAATCATCAATTGAACAGTAACAAATTAGTTTGAGAAAGGTGATTTTAGCAATTTGTGTGGAGGGCAAAAAGAAAAAAGAAAAGAAGAAAGGAAGAAAGAAAGAAAGAGGAAGTAGGGTTTGACTTGAGAAGGTATGAGCTGACGGTAGGACTTGTTTTGTTTGAGTGTGTGCCCGACTGCCCCATGTAGTTGGACATTTTTACGCCCTGCCTTTCACACCTCAATTTAATGTTCATTTACGTTTTCCTTCTTTCAAATTTTTGTTTACTTAAATTCCTTTTTTTATAATACACATTCATTTTTTTTATACTAATATTTGAACTTCTTACCAAAATTTTAAAAATAAAAATAAAGTTGTACTTACAAAACAAAATAAATAAAAATACCTTTATGATTTTTTCTTTCTTTTTTCCAAAAAAAAATTGTTATCTTACAATTAATTTTGGTATCACAAAAGTAATATTGAAAAAGAAGAAAACTAAATATTAAAATTTCGTTTAATAACTATTTTTGCTTTTGTTTTTTTAACGAAAGACAATAAAAACATATCAATGTCTACGGATGTTTATTATAAACAAGATCTGAAACGTAAATATTTCATTAAATTTACTATTTTTGATAATTTGTTTTTAAAAAACTAAGTAAAAACTTAAAGCTAAAAAAATAGTTTTGTTTTTAAAAATTTAACTAAAAATTCAATCTTGTATTTAAGAAAGATACAAATTAGGTTAACACATACAAATCAAATAGACTTATTTTTTAATATTAAAAAAAGTAAATTGATTATTAACATTAAATTAATAAACACATATTTGAAAGAAATTTTAAATTTGATTTAATGATTTTTAAATTAGTTTTTGAATTTTTTTTTTTAAGGATTTGTTCTTTTTAAGAACTGTCAAATCAAGGTGGCTCTCCAAAATATCTCTATGCATCATTTTTCTTCTCTTCTTTTAGATGAAAATTTATATTAAAGAGATGCATACATAACGTGACATGTAGTTTTATATAGATGTATGTTGAAGAGAAAATTTAAAAAAATATATAATTCTCTAGCACTCATGTGACAATGTTATGGAAGAAAAATGTATGAGTTTGATTTCATAGGAACTAAATATCATCACTGACACACCTTAGCTTTAGATGAAGTGTCTCATATATATCAAATAATTAAGCACATGCCTTCCTTCTCCTTTGGAATACATTTTCTTTTAAAGATTTTATTCTGTTTTAAACTTACGGATATGTATTAGCTTATAACATTTTGTAATACTTTTTCTTACGATAATAAAGAAGCATGAATTTCAAGAAATAAGTAGAAGTTTATAAACACAAGCCTCCTAAAAGATTAAAAATCAAATAGGCAAACCAAAAGAAATCTCACTCACATCTTTAGAGAGGGATGAAGAGAGATTAACAAAACGAGTTCCACAAAATTATCATAAAACACTGTTGCTCGAGCAAGACAATGCAATGCTCCATTCGTCGCTCACAAACACCAGGCGAAGGACACAACCTGCTCAACCTCAAACAAAAAGCTCCTCAACTCATAAAGGACTTTCCTTGTATGAATAATAATAGAGTCATACTCAACATATAGGAAGAACTATTTCAAATTAAACCAAAAGTTTTGGAAAACCTTTAATCACTATGAGAGCCTCACAAAGTTTGCTCCTATAATACGAGATACTATCCATTTATCACTTACACTACCCACAATATCTTACTACATTTTCCAACTGAAATGGAATATTACTACACTGAAATTGACTTGTACATCGTCTAAAATAGTCCTAAGAAGACATGATTGATCCCAAACGGGTGCTTGACATGTACCCTCTTTTAGATCAATTACAAGGAAACAAAAATCTTTATCTGCTATCAAGCACGAGTTATGCAAAAATAAAACACCTTTTAGGAGTATCAATATCGTTACATAAATCATAAATGCATGAATATGGTATATAAAAAAAAATCACACATATATATATATATATTGAGATGGTTTGATTTATGAGAAACATGATTGTTGAGAAAATGGACCATAAAAAAGGGGTCAAACTTTGACATTTTGTGGACAAAGTGAAAGTGAAGGCTTCTTAGAAGCAAAGCAAAACTCCATGACATCATATTTTAACCTAACCTTTCATGACTTCGAGATCCGAAAAATAAAAGTACAAATTACAACTCATGTATACATTAATATCATCATATTACATAATTTAAATTATAAGATATCATTAACTCAAACAATATCATCGTCAAATTAATTATATAGTTCAATTGATTAAAAATATCTAACGACAATATTTATATTTGTAACTCTATATTATTCTAAACAAATCAAGGAATGTATATTTTTATATTTGAAAATTTGGCTAACTTTTTTATTTTATTTTATAGATTTAATTTGAATTTAAAAGTTTTGTAAAATATAATTTATTTAATAAATAAAAGTGAAATTATTTCCACTATGTATTGAATATGAATAAGTTCTTGTTCCAAAAATAAGTGTTTGCATTAGTAAGCTGAAAACCCCAATTAGATTCCCTAAATTAAAGTATTGTCAAATCCAAAATTTTGAATATGTTTATTCCCACAACCACATTAGCTAGTGGCTCATAGTTTTGTTTTCATTTATTTATACAAAAAAAAAATGAAGGAAAGAAAGAAAGAAAAATACACTTTTGGGAATCATACCCTTTTCCATTTGCATTTGAAAACATAGAGAAGAAGGCATTGTTTAGTTTTGAGAGTCAAAACATATAAATCATTTTAATACCAAAAATGTGGAAAATTTGTTAGAAAGTTGGCTGAATAAAATAGTGAAAGGTTACTCGAACCCTTTATTAAAATTTTAGGAGATATATTTGAACTAAAAACTAAATAATTTCAATAAATAATCGACAAATATTTGAAAATTTATTTCTTCGTCTCACTCATTCCCTACGTATCATGCGATAATATTTATGTCTCATGGTCTATGATGTGATACATATATCATACTTTATCAAAAATTTTATAAATTTAATGATCATAAGCACGTAGTCTTATGCGATATAAACATTTTAAGATATCTTTAATTATATTGACATTTTTCCAATAGTTCTTCAAAATACTCTTTTCTTTTCTTAAATTTCTAATTGCATCCCTTAATTGAAAATAATTTAGAAAATGAATCAATTTAAATTGATGAAGAATTAATAAATAGTAGTGGACAATTTAGGGATGAGGTAAAAAAGAACACCAAAATATATTTCGTAAAAGAATATAATTAAAGACAAAAAAATGTTTCAAAATACTTATGATTATGGAGTGAAAATGGTGAGGGGACCTAAAATGATAACACAATCTATAAGGTCAAAAATGATGGATTTGTTAGCTCAAATATCTATGTGATTTGATTCACATTCACACACACACACTGTTCAAAAGCACCATCAAAGGTCCACACACACACACACACTCAATTCTATATATAAATTATTAATTAAAACCCCTACCTATAATATTTTAATTTTTTTTAATTAATAATAGCTCTATTATATAAATTAAACAAATGAAATTAAATAAAAGATTGTTCCAATAAAGCAAGGCTTAGGTTCTTGGGTGCTCAAAATATTCTTTTCAATTCTTTTTCCATAGGAATATTGGATCTTGCATCTTGTTGGTGGATGGAATATTAAAATAAAAGCTACCATCATGGTTTTCAAATATATTTATATATTATTGTATTGTAATTATAAAGTAGTTTTAAGACTTATTATTATAAGTTGATGGTAAAGTTTTTTTTCCTTCAAAACTTATTTTAAAAAATTAAATTTGGGGGGAAAACATTATCTAAATTAGCAATAAGAAGAAGAATGGCATGATATTATCATCCAAATAGTTGTTTCATAAGAGTAGTTAATGCCCTAATTTGGTCACATTTTGGAAGAATTATAATATTTATGAAAACAATTTAGGTAATGTTTGAGGCATCTAGTTGATTGTTATAGTGAGTGAATATGCATAGTATTTTAGTTTGAGTTATAATAAACTAAACGGCAAACTATTTTAGTATGAGAAAAAAATAATAAATATGGTATAAAAAATGAGAAAGAAAATGAGCAGAAAATAATAATAAGAGAAATTTAATAAAGTAATACTGTACTCAATTGTGAATTATAATAGCTAAGAATACAAACTATTTTTGTAATATTGTAAACATGAAGTGGACTCGATTGCACTCGAAATTGGTGGCCCAAACAACCTCTTTATATATATATATAGTTAGGGGTGAACATTGATTGGTCGAAGTCAATTTTTTGATTAAATCGACTATGATCAATTTAGTAAATGTTCAAACCGTCCCTAACCACAAAGGATTGCAAACTGACCATTTTTTAGTCGATCAATCGGTTTATGTCAATTTAAACCTTTAGTCAATCAATGCTTCTATTAGTTGGTCGAATTTGATCAATCAACTCGATCTTTTAATCTATCATATTAACTCTTATATGTAGTTGATGTGTGAGAGAGAAAGAAAAGAAGTGTCTGATAGGAGGGAGGATATGAAATCCAACGTTAACAACATAACACAAGTTGATGGAAGGTGATATGTGAGGGGGTTTTGTAGGGTAATGGCTCATGTCAAAAGTGAAGTAATAATTGGAAGACAATGTTTATTTTTGTTTGAGCATGAGGTTGAGGGTGTGATTTCAAAAAGGCTATAGGGCAATGTCAAAAGAGTCATGAATGAGAGAATATAAGCAATTCTTTGTAAACTTTTCAATGCCCTTTTTCTAGGGCACACCTCATAATCATTTTGTCTTCTCCTTCTACCCACAATCACATCTCATCTCATCTCTCACCCTAACAAAAATAAAAACATATTTAAAATCTACAAAATATATATACACATTGATGATGAAAATATGGTTTTCAAGTAAAATGCTATTAGAAAATATTGGAATCATGTGAAGCTATCAAAATTAAAATAAAACGCTTAAAAACTTTTTATTATAAAATTTGGTTAAGAGTGATGATGGCATCAATTCTTAGACTAATTTCAAAAACAAAAATAAGTGTCTTTTAATTTTAAAATTTGTGTATAACAAATATTTAACATATAGCTTGATAATTATTTGTTTCTTTGTTTTTTATTTTTAAATATTAACTTACAATTATCTAAATATTAATTTTAGAAAATAAAATAGTTATTCAAAGAAGGTTGCATTTTTTAAAAACTTGTGTTTAACTAATCAATTACAACCCATTCAACTTTTTTTTTTTAATAACTCACACACTTATTAAACACAATTCATTATAATTTTATCTTTTTTCTACAATATAGAAAAATATAATGAATTAAAAAGAATCATACACAATCCTAAAAATTCAAGATGAAACTTGTAATAAAAATTATATGTATATCAACTATCTTTTTTCTTTTTTTGACAATATCAAAAAGTGCTTTTGAAAGGAAGAGAAAGAAAAGGATTTTAATTTAAAAAAACAGTGGTGGAGAAGTCATATGATATGTTCAAAATTGCCAAGTTTACAAGGAAAGGGAATGTGCTTTCAAAATATTTAAGTGAATTTAAAATTTGATTATGAAAGAAAAAAAGGGAAAAAACATATTTTAAAAGGTTGGGTGGCTTGACTTATTATTATTATTATTCCCCAACTATTTTCTTATAAAAAAAATTGAATTAGGTTTAAATTTGAATGTGGAAATTACAAAAGACAAAATTAAAAGGCAAACTCCTACTTTCATATATTCCCTTAGTCAAAATTATTATTATATCCTACAAATTTTTACATTGTAGGGTCCACCCCCACCAAACCCCAATCATTTGTCGCCACATCACCTTTTGATAATTGTATCTATTTAAACACTCAATTTTATACGTGAGTATCATTGTTGTCGATTGAATCACAGTCAGTTGGAGATGAGGAGAAACATTTTTTAAAAAATTGAAAAAGTTCAATTAACCCAATTATCAACTCGTACTCTTCGCGATTGGAGTTGGTTGAAAAACCAACTCTCATCAATTGATGCTCACCCCTACTCAATTTTCGAGTTGTATTAGTTTAAACTATAAATTAATAAATACATTAATTTTTAAACTATGAATTTTTATAAATATATCAATTTACACCTTTGTTTTTTTAGATTTAGTTTGTAAATGATAAGACGTAAACATTTATGTTTAATTTTGTAAAGTTTAATTGATTTAACAAGATTGGCTATAATTTTCAAATAAATTTTAATTAAAAGTCCAAATTCAATTGATAATCTAATTTAAGAATTGAATTGATAAAGTTTGGTACCAAATTTATTAAAATAAAACATAATAAAAAGTTTAAATCAATAATAGATTTATAAAATTTAAGATTTAAATGGGTATAATACCTTGTAAAAGTTGGTTTTAAAATAATTATAATTTATTGATTTTTATTAATTAGAAGGTGATTATTACAGAGTTTGAATAATCATTATATAAATCCATAATCAATTTAGTACATTAATTAATCCATGTTAGTCAATAATTACTGTAATTTGTCTTACTCAATAGAAAGAAAACATTAACACTTTTCCTTTTTTTAAAGAAAAAATAAAAATCCAAAAGAATATGAAACGTTGGTTCAAATTTTATTAAAGTCTAAGGGAAGCTTTCCCCATAAAATATTTATTGACTTTTTATTCTAATTTTTATCATTTTATTGTGTTTTTCTTATATTATTTTTTAATAAAAAATCTAATTTCTTCTTTTTATTTTTTATGAAATTATGTTTCGACAACTCTGTATTATCCAAAATCATTTGTGTTTAATGTATTTAATTTTGTAAATTTTTTTTGATGAGATTAATTAACTTTCGTTTTGTTTTTAAAAAATTAAACATATTTCATCACATTTTTTATAATAATTTGTCAACTTTTAAATAAACTGGTTGGTTTCTTAGTCAAATTTAAAGAATAAAAACAAGTTTTTAAAAGCTATTTGCTATTCTTTTATAAAAAAAGATCAAAATTTGGGTTTGTTTTTTAAATCGTTGGTAAAAGGTAAATAACAAATAAAGAGGTGAAAAACAAAAACAAAAAGGTGGAATAATTACCAGATAATTAGAATATTAATTATAAACAAAATATTCAAATTAGAGGATTGAAATATGAACAATCACTGAAAAATAGGTGAGACGAAGAATAATATCCTCAAGTTATATTGAAAGTAATTAACCTAAAAGAACAAATAACACGTAAGGCTTTGTTAACCAAGTTCGGCAAATTTAGCCTACGTCTGATGAGCTTTTCTACTCTGACAAGAAATATTATTAGGATTCAAATGAGTAATCAACAACACTCTTAAGTTATAAGAGAAATTTAATCAAAGACAAACTCTCCTGAATTTGTGTTTGAATCTACTTGAAGATAAACTCAAACTCCCTTAAGTTAATTGACCGCAATTCAATTATTTCAGTTATTCTTTTATATTTCTTAGATGCAACGTAAATACCATTTGCAAAACTTCAGTAATCCACCTTCATAAATAAGGAAATTCGACTACCTTCCCAAATAATAGAGAACTTCTCCGAAATCAATTTTTCATCAATGTGCACAAGAAATTAAGCTCATAGCTTAGCTATTTAAAGATTACGATAATATACATCCTCTAACTTCATTATGCAAAGATATAAAAGCTTCATGTTGTGAAGGAAAATCTTTTATCTTCAAATAATATCTTTATCTTTATTTTAAATAACTACAAAATAATAAAAAGAAATGAGAAATATCCAAACACCACATTCTATGAAAATATGATAATCACTAGTTAGAGTCTTACCCGCTTAACTATACTCAAATTTACAACAAGAATGATCTCTAAACCTAAAAGATCTATAAATTATATAGTTAAATAGATTCACTTATACAATTGATCTAGAGGTCGGATCAATTTTCCACTTCATAGTGTTAAAAAAAGTAGTAATTTAACTTTATTCATAGCTAGAGTATTATATATTAACGACAAAGATATATATGATTCGAACCTTGTCTCCTCTCGCACAAAAATCATTTTGGTATCTATAGAATTTCTGATGCTTCACTTTTTTTTTTTTTTCCACACACTCAATTTTACTAATCTTGGTTTGTAAGAAAGAATATATATAATTAGATCAATTAATTGGATGCCATTTCCCACACTATTAATTAATCCTATAATTTCCACTTAATTAAATAACCCTTTCTTTGTACTTTTTCTCAAGATTGAATCCAACTTCTTCAAAGCTCTTTAAACCTTCTCAAGTTTTGATTAGGTAAAAATTTTGGTCACCAATCAACATCCAATATGATGACATTTAAAATCCATTGTTTTTTAAGATTGAAATTAATATTATTATCAACATTTGGTCTACATTTGAATTTAACCTCAATATTCAACTATAAATATATAATACAATGCAATTTCATGTAGATATGTCACCCTTACCATCCAAATATTATATCTTTTATTCTTAAAGTGCAATTTCATGTCAAATCTAAATATGAACATCTCTTTATGCTCCCAACCATCTTAGTTCAAATTCCCATTTAATTTTTTTCCCTTTCTTTTCAAAAGCTTAATCTAATTTGACCTTAGAAAAATATATATATATATAATTGATTTGATCGTTCTTATAACGTAGGATTAATAAAATTATTATTTATGATTAAAATTAGATTCTTAAAAAATGAAATAGCGAAACATTTATACTTTATAAATATTCATTTATTTATTATATTAAAAGTTGAATAAGTTTGTTTATAGTGGATTTTGGTGGTAGTGCCTACCACTTGGATATTGGAGACCAAAATTAACTTTATAATATACCATAAATATAATGTTGTTTAGTAGTCCAAATTAATAGATATCATGTACTTTTCAACCAATATTTGACATAGTCCTCCAATTAGGTATGTAATTCTATAATAATATAAATTTAATACAAATAATTGGGTCATTTTCTTTTGTTGTTTTCTTGTGATGATTGAAAAGAGTGATTTGAATATTATCATGCAAAATTTTCTATTATATGTTTTTTTTTTTCTTTTCTTTTCGTGGGGTGAGAGTGGGGGAGCTTCTACAAATTCCATTCTTAATTTAAATCCCTATTTTTTTAAATGAATTTTGCATCATATATTCACTAATTAAATATTCTTTTTTAGGTTAAAATCAATAACCTTCCCTTTTTATTTACACGTGTGTTCTTCTCGTTTGTTCTGTAGATTGTGTTCTTTTAAGATAGACTTAACAAAATGTTCGTTTTGGATTTATGAACTTTAATACCATCTTGAATCGGATAAGTATTTTCTATCTCAAAACAAATTGATAATAAGTTACGATAACAAATTTAAAGAGTAAAAATTAACAAAAAAAAAAATTAAATAGTTACCAAATAGATCATAAATATTATACACGTGAAAGTTCAAAGAGTAAGCCTACGGTTTAACTCAATTATATGTTAAATACAGTTTTTAACTCATTTCTGATTATGGAATTAGTGAGGTTTGATGTGTTAATGACTGACTTGTGATTTGGAAGCAATATTAGTTTAATAATTTGTTACGTCTCAATTTAAACTCAAATGAAAGATGTAATATAAACTATAAGGTTAATAATGGTAATTGAAATCAATTAGCAAAGTGCAAACATTAATATGTAGTGGACTAGTTCTAATCCAGGTGAGTTGAGAAATACTATTCAATTTCTATGCTATAAATCAAAATTTCACGTTCAAAAATTTATTATATTTTGTAAATATTTTAATTCATTTCGTTAGATTTAAAAATCAAATATGATTGATTATTATTGTTGTTATTATTATTTGATTTTGGCATGGACAAGATTTGAAAATTATGAGTGTTTTGACTTTTTAATTTGTAGACCAACCCATATTTTCTCTCATTTTCTTTTGATCTCCTTCTCTTAATTAGATCAATATATAATCAAGTGCAAAGCATATATGTGAAGTTGAATAATAGTTTTCTACATTTTGACATTTTCAATGCATCTTCTACATTTTTTATTTTAAAAAAAATAGTAGAATTAAGCATATTCTATAAAGATGTAGATAGATGATTTGGAAACTTTCTTTTGGACTATTTTGTTTTTTTTAAAAAAAAAAATTAAGTTTGATTGTATGTTCATGTTGTTTATGTCACCTCTTGATTAAAAAACGAAATTCATCTTCACAATCATGCATATTTTAATTAATCAAATTTATTAAAATTAGCATAAGTGACAATCAAAAGTTCGATTTTCCTTTAAAAAACAATAATTAAATTGTAACTTTTTTATTATGATCACTATTTTTCACTATTTTAATGTTTAATAGACATTATTCTACACTATAGATTTATTTGAGTCCTTTTAGTCCAAAGAAAAATTGGCTTTTGTTAAATAATCAATATGAAGTATTTTTTAAAAATGGTTAAATTACAATTTTCTTTCCTTCGTAATATACTATTTGAAAACAATTTTATATTCAAACAACTTTTGAAGGCCAAAAACAATTTTTTAAGCTGTATTTTTTCCAAATAAATAAATAAAAGTGAGGAAAATGGACATTGTTTTATAAAAGCTTAAAAATCTGAAATCTAAAAACTAAACCAATATATTAAAAAAAAAGCATTAATAAATTAGACTAAAATATTATTTTGATGTATTTTAAGTTGTCGTAAATAAATCTTAACTTTAATCTATGTATTTATCAATAAATCTTAATCTTATTATTCAAATAAATTTTACTGTATTAAAATTGGTTCAATAATAATAGTAATGATTTTTTTTTATTTTTTATTTGCAAAAAAGAATCACTACATATATATATTTTCAAAATTTATAAAGAAATATTATAGAGTTCAACTAAAGAAGGAAAAAAAAAACAGACAATAAGCTATATAAAGTGATTATTATGAAGATTTATTGGACATTTAAAAACACATTAACCTTTTTTCTTCGTGGATGGGTGGACCATTACAGACTCGACTAATCTCACGAGACGTAGATATTTTAACAAAAAATACATTAGAGAGAAATCAGCTCAGCCTACTTAATAATTGAGGATGAACAAACTTGCAACTTGTACCATCTGCATTTACAAAGACAACCAAACATCTAGACCATAGCCTCCTGACCACAAGCTTTACAAAAAAGAAAAATTAATGAGAGAAGAACTGCCTCTGACCACCAATTTTTTCACTGGAAGTGTTATTAAAGAACTCCATCCCCTTCAACTTTTAACTTTCAACTTTAATCAATCACATGCACATGAGCAAAGTTATTCAACTAATTCTGGTTGGGATTGTGGAAAAAGAATTGCCAAAATCAAATTGTCCATACTTAGATGATGATGGCATTAACATACTGCCAGTAACGTTGTCCTGCAATCAAGAAATATCATGGTCCTACAGTTTGATAAATGTACAACAGGATGAGGAGAACAGATCAGTAACTCCCCTTTGTTTGTTTTCAACATTTGGTAGCTATCTTATTTGATCTTATAGACTTCTAGAACAATAGGAAAAGCCAACGGAACAATTGAAATAATAAGTTATCTCAATAGGAAAATTAGCTTCTATTTTACATAATATGTAAATCGAGAAGAACTGCACGATCCTAAACAGGAAAATAACACACTTTCAATATGCTCTCACAAGTGAAATAATCAGGGAGTTGAGTTTCTAGCATTGATGCAGGTGAAGTGAGACAACAAAGTGATTGACCCGCACTTTTGAACTCATCAAAACTTGCTTTTCATATTCATTACTCCTGACGCTTCTAGAGAGATTGCGATTTAGAAGTACCTCAAGATGAGGATATACTTACATTGCGTTGTGCCGCCAAGGACGGAAAATTGAAATACTTCGGGTACTTGGAAGTGAAATCGAGGAATAACAATCGAAATTCGAGTTCCATTAAACTATCAACAAAGAGATTGAGCTACAGTTTTGAACTCGTTCAGGCATGTTTGTAGCGTCTTTTGACGCTTTTGGAGAGACTGTCTTTCATTCTGAAGTACCTCAATAGCACCTGGAGCTACGAACATGTCTGTGAACTTCTCGTCATTCACGGCAAATAATTCCAAAGAGAGTGCCACCACAAGTCTTTCTCGACTGCAGGAAGGCATATATAACGAGCAACAATGAGTAATTGCCAACAAAAGTTGAATAGTTTCTTTTTGTATTTGTTTCTTGAAGAAAATTAAACTGTCTTCTTTACCTCATTGTCATATAATATATCTATTTTTATAAACATTTACAACTCTGAGCAAATTTGGGAATAATAGCCAACTTACCAAGGTGTTAAAAATCCAGAATTCAGTGTAGACATCACACTTCGCTCGATGAGAACTTCACGAATCCGAGCAAAATGTTGCGCTGCGGATGAGCAAATTTCTGTGTAAGCTGAGCTACATCTTGAACTTCCATCACCATTACCAAATAAAGTTCCACAACCATCTTGACCACCTATCCGGCTAGAGTTTTTTATTCTTGAAACCCTTTTTCGAACTCCAATATCCATCCCATTCCCAAGTTCCTTCTTTACTCCATACCCAGCATCATTAGGTTGTTCTGGTGATGGAGTCTCAGGAACGGTAATTTGGCATTCTCGAAGGGCATCTCTAGATTCTGTACCTTTTCCTGGTGTTATCTGCTGTATGTTCTTTTCTGGAGGTATGTTCTCCTGATCCTTCATTGTTTCATCGCGAGATACTCCACCACAATCAGACAATTCAAAGGAGAACAAACTAATCCGATTGATTTTCTGGAAAGATGATGCATTTGAGAGAGAGCCTCCTTCAAAGTCGTTCTCATAGCAGACAAGTGAATATGGGCTCGTAACAGAATCTAGATGGTGACGAAGTAGTTGCTTGCACTGTTTAGCAAGATCCTTAAGAAAACGATTGTACGCATGCCTTAAAGCAGCGTGAAAACCAACGTAGCCATCCATGTTGCAGTGCTTCTTCCCATCTGAAAACAAAAATCGTTGTTTGAGAAGGCACCAACCAGAAATGAATTAGAATGCAAGTTATTTTTTCCACTGAACAAACATAAAAGAAAATGAGAAGACCGATCCCCGGAATGATTACAGTTCTCGCTCATTCATGATTATAGATAAGTCAAAGATGAAGTTCTATAGAAGTTGCAAAGAAAGAGAAAAACCCCAAGAAAAGTGAATAAATGAAGGCAAACTGGGCGAAGTCTTTTTACTTTGCGATTCATAGGCACGATTTCTTTCCAGAGCAAGATCAAAAAGATTTTCCAATACAAAAGCTAGACGATCACAAGCAGTATCTAGAAGAGGAGCAAGCCATGATCGTGCAGCAGCACGGGCAATCTCTGCAGCTGCCTCAGTCAACCCCCTACCTCCACGTTTGCCAGCATGAGCAAGTAATATGTTTGCTACCTGTTTCCAAGAAGCAAAGGAGCTTAAGCAATAGTTGATTGGAAAATTAATCAAAATTGAAGAATGAGTGATCCTTGCCTTCTCTCTTGAAACTGAAGGACACTCAATGGAGTAAGCAGCACATCGAAACTCAAACATTACTCTTTCAAAAGCAGCACCACCATACAATCGAAGACTAGAGTTGGCAGGTTTGACTTCTGTTATGACACCAGGCCAACTTCCGATACCACTTCCTAACTGTTCCTCTAAAGTAGTTTTCCCCCATTGCTCTGGGGCAGGATCCGCAGCTCCTTCAATCAATGCGCTCTTTACCATAGATGAACAGAAAGAAATTATTTTATTAGTCTAGAAGTTAAACTCAGTTAATGAGAGAGTGATATGAAAGAAAGAGTAAAAACATTAAGAAATGCAAAAACTATAGTAAATAAGTGATGAGGAAACATGACACAATTTTCAAAACTAAAAACTAAACAAATTGTTATCACATGGGACCTTAACAATTCAGTGATATTTCATTCACGCTGTAGAAAGTTCAAGCAAAAAAAAAGATGGTTGATTTGCAGCTCAGATGGATATGAAATGTGAAAGCAGTTTTAAACATATGACACAAATTTGGATCTTCAAAATGTTGGTGTTCCCAATCCAAAGTCCAGATAAAAGATTGCAAACAATAAGTAAATTATAAACTGTTGGTGATGTATAATTAAATTTGCTTTCAACCACTAGCTTATGCTTTTGGATGAATTGATGGTTCAAGCCCTGCATTGTCGTTTCCTCCTCAATTAAAATCAATTTCTGGACCTTTCAAATATTTCAATAATTAAATTTACCATCAACCACTGGCTTATCCTTTTGGATGAATGGGTGGTTCAATATAGATAAAAACCTACAATCACAAATGTCAACTTCAAGAAACTACTCACCACATGATTGCTGATAGAAGCCGTGTACAACATAGCAGATCTCCTAAGATGTGCAATATCGGAAGTTGCTTGTATTTTTGAGTCCATTCTACATAGTTCAGATGAAACTTCGACACAACGTTGCTCTAACAGAGCCAAAGTTGCTGGAGCCGCTTCCTTGTATCTCTTCTGAAGCTCAGATTCTAAATATTCCCTGAGGCAGCCAAAACCAATGTAAGACCTATATTTCTCTTCGTCAAACCCTCCCTTGACACCATCACGTAGATGACGAAGAACATCGGAATCCACTTGTGATATTTGTCGGCGAAATTCATCATTAGAAACAGTATTTCTATCCTTTGGCAGTGCCACAAAAAATGGGTGTGTGTTATCTCCAAGATAACCGCTGGCACTCAAATATTTATCCACTTCCCATCGGTCACCGAATTCCTGAGCATGAAAGAAATATCATAAAAGTTTATTCCTGCTGTACATGTTTCAGTGAGTTTTTTTATTTCATGAATTAGCAAAATCCGAGTCTTTAATAGCCCATGAAAATGATCAAAACGATTTTGATTCAATGACTCAAGTTTACGTAACTTTCTGGTGGTAAAATATCCATCTAACATTTCTTTAGAAAATGGGTTTCACAGTGTGCAATGAATTCATACATACCTTCAGACGGTTATCAAATTTGGAGACAACAACTATTGTCCGTCTGAAAGCTGGATCAATTTCACGAATAGAATCCAACCACAAGGATGAACACCATTCTACACTACTTTGTTGAAGGAACAAGAGGATACGATGGGGAGGACTGGCAAGGGACTTCACCATTGAAAGAATTTCGTCTGGCGTGTTCTCTGGTTCTCCCTTCCTTGCCTGTTATAAAGGAAAAGGATCAATCGATCACTGAGAAACGGGAATTAATATATGTTTAAAAGAACGTCAATTTTGAACGAATTAATCATATCATTATTGATAAGTTCTATACCAGACCTTAAGTACAAAGCCGGGGGTATCGATAATGGTAAGGTTGGGGCAATGTGCATATTCTGCTCTCATCACAATCGGCTTGGAAGAAACTGCACTTTTGGTCTTCTTCAACAGTGCCTCAGTTCGAGACTTTATAATGTCTGCAATAGCAGATGCTAAAACAACAGGATTTCCATATTCTTCAGAATCTTCCTCCTATTTTCCCATAAACAAACAAAATGAATAATCAAGACAATTGAAATTCACTCAAATTATTTCCTATGAGGTAAAAAATGAATGATGAAACTAAAGCCCCAAGTATACCAACAGTAAACTACAAAGAGAAACTAAATAAAAGCAATAAGTGGACCTGAAATCGGCAGCGGGGATCGAGAGCAGTGGGATCGTGGACCATTTGGAGGATCAAGGGTCTGCGTGTCCCCATTTCGACTTCGCGGACATTGAAGCGGAATCCAAGAAGGGCTTCTAAGAGAGAGCTTTTTCCATCGGATTGACCACCCAAGGCAACGATCTCAGGAATGGGAAGCTTCTCACCAAACGCAACAGCCGCCGCCTGAAGGCGATTGTAGGCTTCGAATCGAGATCTGGATTCGGAGGCGTCCATCCGGGTGGAGTTCTGAAGCTTCCTCGAGGACTTTTCTGAAGGGGTTTTGGTTTTGGTTGGCGTAGTGAAGTACGAAGTGGAGGAAGCCATTGGAGTAGTGAAGAAGATGAAGAATAAGAAGAAGAAAAGGGGGAAATGGGAGCGGACAGAAGAAGATGAATTTGAATTTGAATTTCGTTTTAACGTTCAGGGGAAGGCTGGGCCTTTCAGTTTGGGCCTCCCCAAAATTTCATAACTATTTTCCATTATTTCCATTTTCAAACTTTCTATTTTTATATATATATTATGTGTTTATGTAACCTTCATTTCTTTCTTCTGCTTTTAAAAACAGAGTCAAAATGGCAACAAGCCAATTCATGTATTCTTCAGCCTGAAGACTTCAGGTATTACACAAAAGGCAAATTTAAGGCCTCAAAATAAATATTTATGTATCAGCAAAGAAGATTGATCATCAAAGTCAAAATTTGGAAATACATTGAAAGAACCAAAATGCATGTTTTTCAACAGTAAAAACACTGTGAACCTGACTAAAATGCCAACCATTATGAGTTGAGTCCATCCACAGTAAGGATGAAAATAAACAGAAATAAACATAATTAAAAATACAACTTATCCTCCTCTAAAAGCACCCACTCATCATCAGCAGAAAATTTTGTCTCATCCATAAAACCTCTTCTAACACCTAGTTTCACAGTTTTTTTTCTTAGAGAAGGTAGTAATAGTAATATCCAAGAACCAGAAGGATCACAAGTAACACCGCAGCACCAGCAGCAGCAGGACCAGCCCATTCCAAGTAATTGATCGACTTCTTGCGCTTCCGAATCACTTTCGGAACAGAATCCAGCCCTCTTTGCCTGCCAGGCCTCCTAACAACGGTCTCCTTTGGGATTTTGGTCTTCACTGGAACTGGAGCTTCAGCAGTTTCATTAACCTTTTCAACCTCTGTGGATTCCTCTTCAACTGCATCAGCATCAGTAGGTTCTTCATCAGGAAGTGTGGCAAATGATCCAGATGTTGTTGCCTTCTTCTTTGCTTTCTTTTCACGGTCCTGAGGTGGTAAATACAGAAACTTGTCACTATCATTCATCACGATACAAACGTAAGAGAAAAATGTAGTTCACTAATGTCAAACTATATGTGTGTGTATATAAATAATTTCCTTCAATTTCTTTTCTGCTTCCTTCTGAGCTCGTAGAGAGGCTTTTGCAGCTGCTTTCTCTTGCAATTTCTTCTTCCTTTCCATGGCTAGTTTAGCTTTTGCGATTTCCTCCGCCCTCTTCATTTCCTTCAATTTTGCAAGATCGACCTCGGGTTCTTTAGGGATGTCCTTTGACAATTTTTCTAAACCATGGATCTCATCCTCTGCTTTATCCTCTTGCTCCAAGGGCCGTGCGGACTTTCCGACTTTGTGTTTAACTTCCTTATCGACTTTCTGTGCAGGAAGAGTATCAGATGGCACTGGTTTGGGTTCTTCCTTAGTTCGTTTAATGTTAGGTTTTGCTGCCATCTCAGTTTGAGGAGGTGCAGGTTCTGCAGGCGCAAGTATTGGCTTCTCATCAGGGTTCCTTATCCGACCATCTCTACTCATCTGCCGACCATCCAACGATGGAAGAATTCTTTTTTCATACTCATCCCTGAAAGCCTTATCACCATTCCAGAGAGACATAAACTTCTCAACCTGATCAACAGAAGTTTTGAAGTTACAAAGTGAAGCCATGAGCAATTGTGAAAATTAAGATTATTGTTCTTAACAAACCTCATTAGAAGCAAGCTCCTCAAGGGCCTTGACGTCCTTCTGTGCAGCAAGATCTCTGGCTTTGTTTAAGAGTGATCGGCTCTGATAAAAGTGGGCGTTCTGGAAAACATAAATAACATCCAAACAAAAACTATCTCAAACCCCATTATAACTAACCAGATGAATATTAAACGAAGGTAATATAAGAAACAAACCCAAACCCAAATTATACTAGAAAAGAACAAACATTGTTTTGAAACTCTCTTATTCTCTATGTATGTTGTTTCCATCTGTTTAGTTTAGGCTGAATTTGAAACATCAAGTTAAGAAACTTAAAATTGAATAGTTGCATTCAAGACACCCAAACTCCAAAGAAGCCTCAAATTACAGGATAAAAGGCAGGGACAATACTTCATTGGACTTGTATTTTTGTTTTCAATATCCTCTGTACTTTTAAAACCCCTAATCTTTAGATAAAATAGATCAGTCAAATCCAAACCATCGTCTTAGTTCGTCAAACTTAGAAGACAAAGTGAATTTAGAAAGAGATTGATTATTATTCATAGATTATCAAAGTTTTCCTACATATTTCCTAAGTGTTCGATTCAACTTGTTCACGAGGGATGATTTAATATTCTATCATAGCTGCATGAACTACCATCAACTGGCCTCCTGCAGAGAACAATATAAACAGTTATATAACTAAAATTGTTAAGATCAAGTAATCCAACACACCCCCTCATCACGGTTCTTCCTAAGTTGCTGAATGCTTTCGTGAGCTCTGCCTCTCTTCTCTGTAACAGAAGTTAGCTCATCCTGCAAAGTTTTAATTTCATTGTCTATTGCCTTCAAGGCATCATCGAGTTGCTTTATCTTGGCTCTAACTGCTTGTTGTTCCTTCCTCACTCCATCCAAATCGCCACCTATGATCTACATTGCCATAATTTGTAAGACATGTGAATTGATTGCATGACAGAAGTTAATTTGTAAAACAGAATCGAATTCAACTTCACAGTTCCTAACCTTGACTTGATCTTGGAGGGCTTCTTTCTGTACCATCGAATCCTGAAGCTTTGCTCTCATAGCAGCATTAGCAATAACTTTCTCCCTCGTCCCTTCAAGCTGTTTAATTTCTCTTAAAATTTGCTTTTCCTCAGAAAGTGGAATGCTTTCATGTTGTATATGGTATTGCAGGCTCTGAATCTGTAGGCAGCAACCCAAATGGGATTAAAAAAAGGAAAATGAGGAGAGAGAAAGAACAAGATGCAGGATCAGAAGGAAAGAAATTAGTAGTTTTGAAATTTTCTAAAGAACTCAAATCACTTACAACAGCATTAAGCTCTTCCTCAGATGAACATAAACCACCATTTCGACCTGCATTGTTTGCATTACGGAGCTTGCCAAGAGCTTGGTTAAGAGGTTCGATCTCTTTAATTTTCTCGTCAACTATTGATTTAAATTGCCTGTTGTCATCTCTCAGAGCTTTCATCTGAGTAATCAACTCTGCTCGTTCCCCCTGTCAAATTATGATCATCAATTACATTCTTTCATCTGATTGCATTTGCACACAGCTTACACAACTCAGAAGAAAAAAAATGCAACATTTTAACAAACAGGAAAAGTATATAATTTTTAATGCATCCATGTAATGCATTTTTCCATGCAAGACTAGAGCTAGTTTAAGTGCCTCTACCAAGGTCAATGAGACATAACTCTAAATCCTTTTGAATTATGACTATCAATTTCATTCTTTTCATATAATATTATCTTTTTTCTTCCCCCTTTTTTTCTATATCCATAGATGTTCGGACCAGCTTAATCTGCAGAAATTTGAGTTGTATATTTTGCACATGATAGAAAGCATTCCAAAAATTGAATAGTATATCATGCTTTAGATAGAAACCCTCTCATAATTTGACCTAACACCTATTCCTCGAACTAATTAGGGGCTTCATTTGCCTCCATGCTTTAATCAGATGATTTCCCTTCACACGCAGAGTCATCACACATAAAATTAAGAGACCAACAAGGAAAGAGATATATGTGTGTGTTACTTTTTATCGAATTATGCTTAAAATAAACAAAAGGTATACTATCATTTCCATTTCAAGCTCCAATTTGTTATATATAGAACACGCCTTTTCTTACCCTCTTTCCCTTAAGTGCTTCAGTGATTTGAAACCGAGCTTGACTCCTCTTCTGTATCTCTTTATCAGCCAAATCAATTTTGGCCTTGACATTCGGATCATCATAAGCCCGATGCCTCACGAAGTAGAAGGTATGGATTTGCTTAGGTGCAGGCCATTCATCAGCAGCATCTTTGGGGACATTGGTGGTTGAAGAACCATCTGCCTGTTCTTTAACGGGCTCATCTTCATGAGAACCAAATTTGATGGTCGCATTTTTTTCAGGCAATTGATCCAAATCTCCATTTTCCTTGCTTTTCAAAACAGAATTATCTGCAGAATCCATCGGTCCATTCACCATCTCAAATCCAACAACCTCGACACCCATAGCTCCCAACACAAGGGAACTAAAAGATCCTGATACAATATGCCGAAAAAAAATTTAACCTATAATTCAGCAATCAAAACCAAAACCAAAACGCAAACGCCCCATTTAGTTAAGAAAAAAAAAAACCAATCCAAACATTCAAAATTGATTGACTATAACAACAGATTACAATTCCTAATAAAGTTTCAGTTTCAAAAGAACAGATCTCTTAATTAACAATGCGAAAAAGAAAAAAAAAACATAAGGCAACCCGATGAAAATTCTCGATAGATTCTAGAATTAGAAAAAGAACCCACAAAAGGGGGATTGAAAAGAAAGAAAAAGGGCATGAAATAACAGAACATAACAAGCAGATGGTGAAAGATCAAACCTAATTATACGAAATCAAACAAGGGTATTCTAAAAAAGAGAATCACAAATTCCTAATTCACAGAGGAAGGGGGGAAAACCCAATAAAAGAAAGAATAATTACCAGTAATGGAAGAGGGTAAATACGAAGAAGATGATGAGGACGACCCTTTTTGAACGAAGGGATCTCGAATTCCGAATTTAGACAAAAACCCAGAAAGGAAAAAAGAAAGAAATGGGTCAGACCCAGATCTCGCCCTCTATTTTTAATCTGAAAACAACTTCTCTCTCTTAAAAATAGAGGGGGGGCTGAGAGAGAAATATATAAAGAAGAAGAAGAAGAAGAAGAAGCAGAAGAGCAGAAAAAAAATGGAAGAGATTAATCGATCTATATATTAATATTTGATAGGGTAGGTGTTTGTTCGCTCCTTCGCTATGATTTTAATGGGCTTTTCTTCGATTTTGAATTTTCTTCTTTCCAAATTTTTAACTTTCCTTTAATGGGTAACACAAATTTATGGTCATTTTATGAACAAAAATTGTTCTTGGTTTCGTAATCCATTATCAAACAAAATAAAAATTTTAATCGTTGTTTAGTTTCTTCTACAATTATATACATCCCTTTTCTGAATTTCTTTTTTGCTTTCCTTTAATAATTTTTTTCTTAAAAAAAAAACTTCTGTATAAAAATTATAATAAAAATCTTTTATATTTTTGTAATTTGTTTAAAATCAGAAAATAGATGTTTTAGGTTCGTCAAACTTGGAAGTTAATTGGTTAATTGATGTTAGTAATTTATTTTAAAATTATATAAATGGATTGAATTGGTGTTTTCTTAAGCATGAATTGATATTTTTCGGTTGTAGAGCTCACAAACCCTTTGATCCAATTAAGGGTAAAGTTAGAATTCGAAACATATATTAATAATTCAACTGTGTAATGACATTTTTGTCATAACTCAACAATTTAACCTATTTTCTATAGATTTCAAAAATCAAAATAGAAAAATATTATATTTTATAAATATTTTTATATTTTGGTTTATGGCTATATTTTTATTTTCAACTTTTATTTTTTATTATTGGATGTAAGATAATTACAATAGGGAAAACGGTAAATATTGAGTAATAAAAAAGGATTGGCGTTTTGAGATTTCCTTCCATATTTTGGAATTTATATGATGAATCATGATAATAAAAATTATTTATTATTGAAATTAAGTTTTTTTTTATTTATTTTATGATGTAGTTAATAATAGTAATTTGACATTAAAAAAGGTTAATTATTTAAGTTGACTTTTTAGGCAACAAAACTATGAGTCCCTTTAAAAGATTAGTGTCAAAAACTTATAATATGTTTTTTTATTGTGGACTAAAAAATCTCTACTTACAACAAAAAAAAATTACTATTAAAAAAATACGAGAATATAACATTTTTTATCCTCCTTCTTTGAACCTAACTTTTTTAATGATATTTATTCGACTCTCACTAAAATCGTCAAAAAAATTTTGAAATCTCATATCTCTAAGTTGAAGAATATTGGAAGAAAATACTATTTTCTCTTTGAAGGATCCAGTGTGAATCAAATCATATAACAAATGAAGTAATCACAAAATTTTTAAATCATCTTTATAAAAAAATATTAATTTATCTTTAAATATTTTTAGCTGCTAATGTGGATATTTTGAGTACATATCAATAAATCTTACCAAACTATTATGGAAGAAAATTATAAAATACCAAAATATTTATAAAAGAAAAAACTAAAAAAAAAAGAGTTGAAGAGATAAATGATTTGTATAATATAAAAAACAAAATGGAGAAGTTTTTTTTAAAAAATGGAATAAATAGGTGAGTTTACAAAAGAAAAGAAAAAAACAAAAAAAAGCAAATGGTATTTGGTTGGTTAGGGAAAAGTGGGGGAAGGCGCGTGGGTTACACTGCTGGATGAAAACTGAGCAGTTTTGTCTTTAATACCCTTTCTGTGTAATGACGTTAATACCCTTGCAGTTTCTACTTTGTATTATCATAATTCTGTCTCCTTCAATTCAGTCAATTTTAATTTCCCACGTGTTAACACGTGGATTTTTAGGTGCCCTTAATAAGGACACGTTCACAAATCTTACCACAACAATACCCTCTACTTTCTTTTTTTTTTTCTTTTTCCATAAAAGATATCTAAAGCACTTTGGATACTTTCCTTATTTTCTTCTTTTATTCTTTTCCACTTATACCTCAATTTAGGGGTTTTTTCTCGATCATTTTTTAAGAATCTTATAGTCAAATTTATATCCACACTCAAATTTAAAGATTATGAAATGCGAATTTGAGACAACCAACCAGGCTTGGATCGTGGACACCAAAGAGTGAGCTTGAAAATAGGGACGTCTCTCCCTCCGAGGGTGAGGCGAGGAAGTTGGGTCCTTTTGTTCAATGTCTTTCCTGTTCATAGTCTCTTCCTCCCTTAAAGTCCCTTACCAGTTCATGATTTTTGGTTCAACGAATTAGTATATTTGTTGTTAATAATTAGACAAAATGTACTTTTGATCTCCGAAGTTTGATGTTATTGTCTATTTAGTTCTTAAAGTTTTAAAAGTGACACTTGAGTTCATAAGATTTAAAAAATAGTTATGAATGATTTATATGTTAAGGTTGACCGTTAATCGGCTAACGAAAAATTGATGTGGCGCTAAAATACAATTATTCTAATAATTTTATATTCATTTATTTTATTTTATTTTGCCTTTCTTCTCCATCTTCTCATCTTAAACGTTTATTTTTCCTCCAAATAGATAGATTTTCAATTGGTACCATTTTTGTCCTATGGTTAGTTAGTTATTTATTTCTCTCAGATAAATATATAAAATTGTTGTAGCTATATAATAAACTAAGTTTGGCTTTTTATTTCCTTTCACACACGTGTAAACAAAAACCACATAAAGAAAGACAATAGAAACAGGACTTTATCTTATTATATAACTTTTGCAATCATTCCCACTAGAGAAGTACGCCACTACCCTCAAAATTCTATCATTAGTACAAACCACTAACCCACTAGACCATTACCATTTATACACAACTCATACATAACATCTCCACTACATCGAATTGCTAGAAACTACAAACAAGTTCATGGCAGAGACTTACTACATGGTAAAACCAACAATGTTAGTATCAGTTAAGCTTTTTGTTAAACTGTTATAAATCGATTTATCTTACTGTTATAATGACCAATGAGTGAAGTCCTTTCCTCCTGAATCATCTTATTCCTTCTATTTATATAAAATAATAATAAATCACTACAATTGATGAAGATTTTACCAAATAATTTGTGGATAATTCTAATGCGTATATAAATATCACATTGATTGGGAATATTCTCCTATGGGTTGGCGGGCCAAGTCAAAGTACGCGCTTTTGAAAACCGTTTTAGGCCTTTGAACCGCCACGTGTCATAATAGATATCTGGTAGGTCCCACTAGACATTTCTATTTTCCTTTACTTCTTTTTCTTTCTTTTTTTAGTTGGACGGTTTAGATGAGCCCAAAATGATTAGATCATTTGGACAGAGGCTCAATTGAGTCAAAGCCCAAACCCTAAGGACCTCCAAAACTATCTTTTTCATCAATTCCCTAACCTCAATTGCTTAAAATGAAAATATATATTTGGAAAAATATAGAATCAATTGCTTAGATTTTACTTTTCAATCGTATGTATATTATTATATTATTTCATTTATATGGTATTTATCTTTTGTTGCTTAAATATATTTTTCGTTTGATTTTAGTTATATGTATTTCCACTTTTTTTCTTAGTTTTTCCATACAACCTATTTTGGCAGTTTCAATATTAGGATAAAATGATAAAGATCTATTAATAAAAAAACAAATTCATAAGACAATTTCTTTTTTTGTTAATTGAATTGCTGTTGACGAAATGCATTAGAGAGGAAATGAAGAAAATCTATTTAAAAAAATGTTCCCTAACGAGTAATTGTGATGGTTTCTGAACTAATCTTTTAATTATTAAAACGAAAAATATGAACTTTTTTTTTAAAAAAAATTTAACTATATAATTATAAGAAAGAAAGTTATTTTAAATTTAAAAAATATTTACAAATATAATAATAATTACTATTTGTGTGAATTGTATTTTTCTTTTCTTTTCATTTGGCTATTTTTAGAAAATAAATCACAACTTAACTTGAATCTTAACCATTGGGCATGCATGCATACACGTCTTATTTTGTTTTTTTGTTTTTTTGTTTTTTTGTTTTTTTATACTTTTAATAATTAGTCTCAAATGAAATTTAATTGGGAAATGATTGGACCAATATTTTATTTAATAAATAAACAATAGATGGAAAGCAAAGTCCATCCCTATATTAATTATTTGAGGTCAAGATCCCTTATTTGTTTCTTTTTTTTTAGTATAAGACAAGTCCTTTTTGAAAACCACTTTTTAATTTATATATAGTAAAAACACATGAGTTTGTGTGTATATATAAATATATCCAAATATTATATTAAAAGGTTTTATTTGTGAGATTTGAAAAAGATTACTTACCATCTCAGTCGCTTTGATGGAAATTACAAACATGGACCTTTGAAAAAAATTGTACTCTTAAACTTAAATAAGTGTACGAAATTATAACACTACTAAATTTTAAATTCAATTATTTATTATTTAGATAGTGAGTGTTCAATTTTCACCGCTAATATAAGTTAGAGAATCAAATTTTAACGCTTATATAAGTTATTGAAGCTCATTTTCAACTATTCTTTTTTCTTATATATATATATAATAGAATTTTAAAGTATTAAATTTAATATCTATAAAAAATACTAAATCTATAAAAAAAATCAATTTAAATGACAAAATTTCTAAATATAATATTTAGAAATACATAAAATATCACAATTTATTGTAAAATATTATCTGTGTCTATATATAAATTGTGATATTTTGAAATAGTTTATATATTGTAAAATGAGGTTTTAAAAAAAAATTGACATTTTTTTATAAAGGGTAAATATTTTGTAAATATTTTTTAATAATTTTTTGTAAATTTTTATTATATTTATAAATATTTATAGCCATATAAAAAATTTGTATAGGAACTAAAATTCTAAAAACTTAACAAAATGTTGTTTAGAAACCAAAATTCTAAAAACTCAAAAGTGCTAAGATGAAAGCGATATTTTTACTAGAAAACAAATTATAATGGTAGGGTAAGTAGCCGTTGTCTTGGTCAAGATCCCAAAGAAAGCTAACACCATAACAGAAATGGCTAACTCTCCAATTCCTCCTTTCTTTTTCCTCATTATTTTATTTTCCCATCTCTGACTTTCATCTTCTCTTCTCAGTCCAAAATCTGAGCAATCCTTTTTTTTTTTTATTTCCTTTTTTAAATAATATTCTTCCTTCTTCTCTGGACGTGCGTACAGCAAACCCATGTCGCCTTCTGCTTCATTTATTCCTTCACCAACATAATTATCTTCTTCTTCTGTTGCTTCACTTTTGATTCTCTTCTGGCTTTGAATCAGATTGCTGCTCTTCTTCTGCTCTCACTGGTGCCACCATTTCTGGGTATTCTTTTGTTTTTGTTTCTTCTTATTTGTTATGTCTGTTTTCGTTTTGTGCCTCTGATATTGTGAATAGTTTGAGTTTTTTCTTGGATTTGGGTATCTGGGTTGATTTGATAAATCGATTTTCTTATCTGGGTCGTGCTTGTTTTTGGATTCTTATTGGTGCTTTAGTCTTAATGTTATTCAGTTGAATTTGCTGCCTATTACTGAGTGTACAGATTGGGGTTTGTTACTGTTTCACTGATTTGGATTCCTAGAATTTTGGAGAGAGAAAGATATGTTAGTTCATCCTCATTGTGTTTTAAGCATTTCCTCTCTTGTTAATTGTGTTTATCAAATGAAAACGGTAGGTTTATATGGTGATTTTAGTGCAGTTTTGGCCAAATTTGATGTTATTTGGACTTGTTTCACTTTGTTTCAATATCAAAAGCTCTTGTTACTTTGTGAGAATAGATGTTAATTCTAGATAGTGGTGTTTTTTCTTTTCTTTTTTTCTGTTCATTTGATTAAAGTCTAAATGTCATTTATTTGTTTGATTAAAGACTGTTGATTGGAGTTGCAAAACATCAAGCAGATGAGAGTTTGATCTGCAAGAACTTATGATAAGAATCTGCTATGGGGCATCTCAGCTTAGAGAAGAAATGGCTATTTCCTCTTGGGATAAGTTCTGTAATATGTATATTCCTCCTTGCTACTTCCTTCAACATGGGACTAATCTCTTCTGTTCACACAATCAATTCAATCTTCTCAATGTTTCCATCTCCAATGGCCACAAACCAAACGGACCCAGCGTTGTTTGCCGAGAGGAAAATTGGGAGGTTACCACAGTCTCCGCCACCGCCGAACCCTGCATTTATGATTCCACGGTTTGCTTACCTGGTTTCAGGATCAAAAGGCGACTTAGAGAAGCTGTGGAGAACTCTCAAAGCAGTTTACCATCCATTGAATCAATACGTTGTTCATTTGGACCTGGAGTCACCTGCAACGGAGAGATTGGAGCTTGCTTCAAGAGTGGCAAATGAGTCCATTTTTGCTGAGATTGGGAATGTTTTCATGATCACCAAAGCAAATATGGTTACTTACAGAGGGCCAACAATGGTGGCTAATACTCTCCATGCTTGTGCTATTCTTCTCAAGAGAAGCAATGACTGGGATTGGTTTATCAACCTTAGTGCCTCAGACTACCCTCTCATCACTCAAGACGGTCAGTCTCATTTCCATCATTTAATTTTGGCAATATACCAGCCATTTGCTTGCACCAGTGAACCTTTCTTGCTTATGATCTCGTTAGCCACACTGCCATCAATTGATTTGAGAGTTTTCAAGCTGTGAAACAAGACCCGGTTGAATATTTTTGTCTCATTGTTCGAATAAATAGATAGGCATAAGGTTGAGAAGTGCTTCCCCATTCTCTTTCAACATATGAAACAAGGTTGGAGGGTTTAGAACATAGAAGTTCAGTAGCTAAAATCACCGGTGTATCTAATTTTCTTTCCTTTTCTTGCTTTGGTGTGATTTAACGAGGAAAAATTTTGATGCTACTTACAGATCTTCTGCACACATTCTCACCACTAGATAGAAATTTGAACTTCATTGAACACACAAGCAAGTTAGGATGGAAAGCGTGAGCATTTTCTTCTCTCTTTCTCTCTTTCTCTTCCTATGGTGGTGAAATGAGTCGATATTTGAATTTATTCTGCAGGGCTAAACGAGCCATGCCATTGATGATAGATCCTGGATTATACAAAACAACCAAATCAGATGTTTTTTGGGTCAACCCATCACGAGCTCTTCCTACAGCATTCAAGTTATTCACTGGTTTGTGATGAGATAACTGATCAAACATTCTAATCTACTGAATTTGAATACGTTTTAGTTCATTAAAAAACAGAAACTTATCAAACGAGTTCTTGGCCTTTTTCTTTTACTAGGATCGGCATGGATGGTTCTGTCTCGTTCATTTGTGGAGTATCTCATCTGGGGTTGGGACAACCTTCCTAGAACACTTCTCATGTACTACACAAACTTTGTTTCTTCCCCAGAAGGCTACTTCCACACTGTAATCTGCAATGAGCCTGAGTTTGCAAAAACTGCAGTTAACCATGACTTGCATTACATCTCTTGGGACGTTCCGCCGCGACAGCATCCCCATGCCCTCACCATTAACGACACAGAAAAGATGATAGCCAGCGGCGCTGCCTTTGCTCGGAAGTTTCGGCAAGACAACCCTGTGCTGGACAAGATTGATCAAGAGCTACTAGGACGTTATGATAAAGGGAGTTTTACCCCTGGCGGATGGTGCTCTGGGAAACCAAAATGCACAAAAGTTGGAAACCCATTGAAGATCAAGCCAGGACCAGGAGCTAAGAGGCTTCGCCGCCTCACAACAAAGCTAACTTTGGCTGCTAAATTAGGTCAAGATCAGTGTAAATAGTCTTAGCTAGAAGAAATATTGATCCATGAAGAAGGTAGAAGATAAAAAGTTTGGAATTCTTGTTCCCACGTCACTCATCATTCTCTGATAAATAGTTGTTATCGTTTGGATAACATTCTTGTTTGTTGTTTCTCATTCAGTTCATTGTTTCTCATTTAAGTGAGAAACAAACATGTTTTTTAATGACTTTTATTATATTCACTTCATGTGTAAAGAAACATAAACAGGTTTCACAAATTTAAAATAAGTAATGAAAATGTCATCAAAGGAACGCAAGTTAATTCTATCTAGTAATATTTAAGTTCCCTTCATATTTTCATTTTGCATATTGCTTTTCATTTTTTTTCCAATGAAGGTCAAACATATTGGATTATGATTTTCCTATGCTATGTTCCTCTGTTTAGGAAAACAAAAATTTGTTTCACAATTTGAAAACAAATAATGAAAACGTTATCTAACCTAGTATACTTGTTTACATTGCATGGATTAAAAATGCAAGACTAAAATTGTGACTGTTCTTTAAAATCATCTTTACGCTACTTTACTTGATTCTCATTAAAGATTAAATTTTTTTAATAAGCATTGACAATGGTTGGCAATTGACATATTAATGGTGTTACATTAAAACGATTGGTGAGACAATCAACAAAGAAGCTGATTTGAAGGATTGAATCCTGCAGTAGAAGCGACTTCCGATTCAACAATACCAAACTCAGATTTACATAACATCTCAAACATCTCATGTTGTTTAAATTTTAGGCTAAGCATACAATTAAAGGATTTAGAAGTATTACCTTTGAAGACCTTCGTCAAAAACTTCTCCAAAATCTTTTTTTTGTGTCCGAGTTAAGAAGACCTCTTTCTTAGCAAATTGGACACTTCCAATGGATCTTCCCTATGGAAGCTGTTTGAGAGAGTAAAGGGAATTCAATACTCGTTGTTTTAATTATGATGTTTATTATGCCCTGAGCTTAATTTAATGGGTAATTCTTCTTTTTTATTTCTTTTTTCGTGTGCTTCTGAAATTTTTTTTACTTCATTCACCTATAGATGCATGTATGTATAATATATATGTAATGAGTTTTATCCTTGTGTCTCATTGGAAAACTATTACAATCCAAATGGTTGAACCAATTAATGTAGTTCTTAGACAGCATTCATTCCAACAGACACGTATAACTAATTGATTAGCATCTTAATTATAAAAGTATGTATTAGTCATTAAATTGGATGTGAAACTAATAATCAAATTTTCATTAAAAAAAATAATCAAAGCATCTATTTCATTTGAATGGCCTAACCACCTTTATTTGGTTCAACTTTTTGTACTCTTTTTTTTAAAATCAAACTACTCACTCTTCATTTAGTTCTCACTCAAACTTGGCATACAAAATTAGAACAATCAAACAACAAAACATTATTCAGTTTGAATGCCACTTTGTAAACTTACATTGGAGATTTTTCTCTTCAAATCATTGGCTAAATCTCCCCTGCCTTGAACCTGAAGCTTCTTCAGAAGTCTCGTGTACACATGAAAGTGTGGTTTAAGACCTGCATCCATCAACTCAGAAAGAATTTTTTGAGCATCAACTAAGTTTCCTCTTTTCTCATGAAGAGTTGCAAGCAAGCTATATGTTGCATTCTGTGTCGTGACATATTTCAAGCTAGAATCAACTGCATACTGATACGCTTCCTCGTATCTTTGTGAACTGAAGTAGCTTTTCACAAAGGCAGCGTGTGTCGAAAGGCGAGGCATAAGACCCCCTGCCACCATCATGTCAAGATAGCCGAGTGCTGATTCAATGTTACCAATTTTGCAGAGATGGCAGATAATGATTTCAAATGTCAAAGAGTTTGGAGAACAATTTTGTTCGAGCATTTCTTCAAGCAGGTTATGTGCTTCACCAAATTTGTCATTCTTGCATAAACTACTGAGCAGATAATTGAGAATCCCCGCATCTGGGATACAACCCACTTGCCTCATCTCATCAAGTGTACATCGAGCTCCTTCGAAATCTTTTTGTTTACATTTTTCCCGAACAATTATATAGTAGAAAGATGATCTTTTCTCAGTTATCTCAATCACAAACTTGGCCATTCCAAAAGAACCAAGGGAACAGAACATCTCAATCAATGCCATGATCCCAGATAATCTACAAGTTCCTCCCGCTTCATTCAACAACTTAACAAGTTTTACAACAGAAAGTTTCATTGAATGTTCATTTGATAGTGGAAGTAAAAACCCAAATGCTTTGTGGTTTAGCTCAATTCCTTTGAGACCAAACTCAATCAGAACAGGAAGAATCCCCTCATAATCATCTAATCTACCAAAATTATCAATAAGTAGACTGTAAACATCAGAGTTACAAGGAAATTTACAGGATTGAACACTAACCCAGTTGAAAAAACGAGAGGCAGAAATCTTATGCTTATTCAGCATCTCCAAAATCTGACCAACTAAAACATTAGTTAAACGTACATTCGGAGAATCCAACTTGGACTCCAAATCCTCTTGATTTTCCCGAATGATATTGATAATATTTGATAATTGATTGGAAGTGACATTCCGTTTAGACACATTTAAATTACCAGTCCCACATTGACGCTTCTCCAACGAAAATGATGAAAATGCACGGCAGCTTCTGTAGTGGTGTCGAAACA
Source organism: Cucumis sativus (assembly GCF_000004075.3). NCBI lineage: Eukaryota > Viridiplantae > Streptophyta > Magnoliopsida > Cucurbitales > Cucurbitaceae > Cucumis > Cucumis sativus. Next base: position 23,880,766 of record NC_026658.2, read on the forward strand.
ATGCAAGATTCAAATCCGATGTTCCGCCATTACATCTCTCAAACAAACACAACGAAGGCACGGATTGAGAAGTTGAATTGCAGATTAAGGACGACCCAGCAGCAGAATCGGACGCTAGTATGGTATAAAATCGAGAAAAGCGGTACAAAAGAAATGGAGAACGAGGAGCAAATGAATAAATAGAGTAGAAGTAAGGGTTGGAGAAATTACGGAGGTTTCGAGAAAGACAAGGAATCTCCATGGATTTCGTTGCTGTCACTGTTTACGGAGAACTGAAATGAAGAAGAGTCTGGGGACGGGACATAGCTCCGGTGGCTTCTCCGGTAACGAGATGCTTGTAATAGTAGAGAGAGGAAAAGGGTAGGGAGGAAGGAGGGGGTATTTCCTTCGCCATTTCACATCCCTAAAAAACAAATAACTTATTGTCAAGTTCAACCTTTGATGAGTCTTGAGGTCATTTAAAGCAAAATTTAGACTAATAGCTTAATTTTAATTCTATCATAAATACTATTGATAATATATTCACTATTAGCGTGTGCTTATGGTCATTAACTACGTATTTAATGAGTGTCTATCAAAATAATACTGTCATGTAATCAATCAGACATCCAAGAATGGAGAGAAATTCCAATAATTTGGAGGAAGTGGGAAATTATGAGATTATCAATTACTTAATTACTTAATTATTTTCTTATTTCTTTCTTTCATTATATATTATATTATGAGATACTTTCTAAAATACTAAAGTAAATTAAAATATTTATAAACCGTAGTAAAATTTTGGATTGATAATCTATTACTGCAAGGAGAGAATTTGCTATAGTCCTAAATATTTTGTAAAATTTGCTAATTTTAAAATTCTTTTTATATTATATTTTTTCTTTCGTTATATATTATTTTATTTTAATATTATATTTTTCTTATCCCTCCAACAAATTCATTATATTACGGTTCATAAAAAAAATTTGAGAAATTTTTAAAAGTAGTAAATTTTACCGAATATTTACAACTTATAGCAAATTCTATTACAGAAAGTGATTATTATTTTAATTTATTTTGCTATTTTTAAAAATATCCTATAAATTTTTTGTTTTTTTATTAATAAAGTCAAGTTTTCAGATAAATTTAAACTTATCAATTATTAATAAAAAAAATATATTTATTTAATATAAATATATCCAAATGCATTTCTTACTGTATTAAATATGGCATAGTATGTATGAGTCAATCAAATTAGATGTGAAATTAATAATCAAATTTTTATTTTAAGAAAAAAATAATGGATATCAAATAGTTGCATTTTTCTTTTGATTCATTTTTATTCTTTTAAAAAATAAATTTAATATCTTCACCAACAAAACAAACTAAAACAAAACGTATATAGATATATAGCGCATCACCTCGCCCCTTCTCAAAGAAAAATAAATATTTTCACCATTACCTAATTGGAAATGTTTAGGTTAAACATAAGAAAGTGTATCATTATGAAATAATTTGATTTAAAAGTTAATTTTAATTAGTTTTGACTATATAGTATAGAAGTTCTCAAACCAATATCTATGTCCAACCATCCCATTAGAATGCATATATTTTGAACTTACAACGATTTTCATAGAACAATGTAGAGATCACATTAAATAATTTCTTTTAGTGAGAGTGAGGGAGAGAGATGCAAAGACTACAATATACTGGATTGCTCTGAAGAATTTTGCATTCGATTTATACATGAATAGGGATATCAACTCACCCCCACCCCCACACTTCCCTCTTCCTCTTTCTCTTTCTCTCTTACTCTTTGAATTTCTATCTACAAACTTGAACGCCACCAATTTCTTCCAAACAAAAGTCCCCAACCCACTCTGATATAATGCCAAATTATTGTTGCTTAATATTAAGATCTAACCTTTGTAAAAAGTTGTAGCTGCATGAGCTTCTTGGGTACGCAACATATTTCTCTGCCTCAATTTTTCTGCAAACAAGTTACACCCTTATTTAAGGCATTGCTCCTCTCTTCTAAACCATTTCCAAAATTTTGATATGCCCAGTTGAGTTTGCAGCTACTAATGAAGACGACTGACTTCGCCAACAAACCGAAGAGATAAATTGTGCGGAGTCGTCCATTTCATGACTTGAAAGAGGATCGATTTGAAACTTGTACGACAATGCGGGCATTGGAAAGGCTTTGTGGTAGACGAAAACCTACATCCAGGGAATAGAAAAACATTCCAAGAGCTAATGAGATAATAATTGATCAATAACAACAATAATACATGTTATTTTTCGAACAGCAACGATAATGATCTATGTTCTCGTAGTATGAAAAAGAGGACAGGGGGAAGGGGTCATATTTTGATCTAGAGAAACCAATATCCATCTTTATGTGTTCATAGTTTCATATTGAAGAGTGCTCATATTGCTAAATTGGAATTCACAACCCTTAAGCATATGACAACATAAAATTTTGTCCTGACAAGAACGGATGGACAGAGATTTCTTAGATGCAGTTTTGAGGAATGAACAGAAGGAAGAAGCCAGTGAAATAAAGAATGAATCATTGGTGGCAACAAGAAATGAGATTAAGGTGGTATTATCTAAAATTGATGGAAATGGATTTTAGCAATAAACAAAAAAAATGGATGCAAAAACTAACCTCATTTGTCTCTGAACCTGTAGCAATGTAACCATCAGAAACGGACAGCCCCACAAAGTTCTGCAATAGAAATTTAAATAGGCCATCAGCTATTCGTCAACTTCAGTGCTTTTACAGGGTAAGAGGCTTTTATTGTCAGATGGGGGATAGCAACCCATATAACATTTTAGTATTTTACAGATATTAACAAACAACTATAAGTAACCCTAAGTACTGCAAGAGATGGTGAAAAGGGTTGAAAGAAAAGGAAGCACTCCGTAGGTTGATTTATTGATGTTTTGACTTATTGGACAAAGATTCTTCTCCAAACGAAAATATATAATTGTTTTATGACCCTCTTACGGATGCCTTTCCTCTTATGTGATCCTCTTGGTAACCAAAGTATATAACTATAGGCTCATTTAAAAAATTATAGCATTTTTTTTAATCTAGAAAATGGTTAGTGTTTCCCAATGAAAACAGTTTTGGTGCCGATAAGTTCGCACCAACTACTCATAATTATTTCTTCTACTATTTGAGGAAGTTGAACTTCATTTCGTTAGGAAACGATAATAGAGACTACTCAACAAAGTAACCATTCAACCGTGCACTCTATAAACTATAACCAAATAAGATAATCAGAAGTTCCTATTAGGATTCCTTTCCACCTTCCATTCTCCTTCCATTCAATTTTTTTAATGAAAAAACCAAAAACCAAATGCAAAAGAGCTTCAATTTGGCTAAACCAAAAAATTGATGCCAGCACCCACTGTTTCCTAATCTTTTGGGATAAGAATCCACCATTTCCAAGTTAATACATAAATCCGAGTGAGAGAAATTATTTACCTTTTTGCCAGAGCAGATGAAAAACACTAAAATACGTAATCAGATTTCCACAAATAAAATTTGTACCTTAATATTCATGTGGCCTGTGAAGGACTGAACTGGAGAATCAACAACCCGGGATGTGGACATGGACAAATCCCAGAGCTTCAAAGTGTTATCCGTGGATGCAGAAACAAGAGTGCTTGAGTCTATATACTTGACGTAACTCACAGTTTTGTTATGTCCAGTGAAGGTGCACAAAGGTACTCTTATATTCCGCATGTCATAGTAATAAATTTTGTGATCAGCTGAACCAAATGCAAGTGACCGACCAGAATCCACAGGAAATTGTACACAGCAGACATTGGCTTTTGTTCTGATTGTTCCAATACTTATACCCTGCAGTAGCAACCCAAGTAAGGAACAAATTATCAAACATTCCACATAAATATCGTTAGCATGCAATTAGATTACTGTAGTACGTTTAGTTTCAAAGCTGACATCCACCAAGTGGAAAAATAGAATTGCCTGATTGATACTCCAGAGCTTAACTGATCCATCATCACTCCCACTTGCCAAAATTGTAGGATCTGCTGATGAGAAGTCAATGGACCATACACGCCGCTCATGTTCTCCCATTTCAGTGACTACTTGACTTCTTGTGACATCCCATACCTAAACAAATCAAGCAACAATATGACCACAAAATAATAGAATCTCAAAGGTGAATAAAATTTATGGCATCAGTTACCTGCACTACACCCTCAAAATTACTTGAAGCAATTTGACTTTTGATGTAACGATTCCAACAAACACTGCTTAGTTTTGACCTGCTGGCCATTTCAACAACAGGGTAATGAATATCACGGTCTTCGTTCACAATTGAGTCATATCCAAACACTTTAATTTTCCTATTAACACCAGCTGTGGCAAAAAATTCTCCATCACGATCAAAACTGAGAGAACACACTAAGTTGGAGGAATTCAATAGATCTCCTTGCTTCAAGTCTGCCTTTACTTTTAACTTGCTAAAGGATAGATACTTGCACAAACCTTCCAGGAATGGACTTATCCACCCACCTTGTCTATTGTCATTGCAACTCTCTTTTGAAGCCAAATTATTAACTGAACTTCTTTCAGTTAAAACTACGGACCCCCTACCATCACTACTTACTGATGAGTGTTTAACAAACTGCCTTGATGGCTTGTTTACTCTACCTCTCATCAAAAAGTATGCTAACTCCAATTTCTTAAAGTTCTTCATTAATCGAGAACTCTTAAAAAGTACGCCTTGTTCGTTATCATTCTCTGAACTTGTCTTTGAGCAATGATCAAGATTATCACCGCATGCTTCTATATCATGGGTCAAAATTCCTGGTCTAAATCGTTTCCTTGATCCCAGAGCAGCAGAATCAGTATTCCTGACAGGAGGCATTGAAGGGAGATTTAATGGCAAATGATTGTCCTTCACAAGATCTGTGTGTGACCCAATATTTTTCTTGAAATTAGTTTGGTGCCTCATAACTTGTTCAATATCACTGCATAGAAATGAAATGGTATCTTGCAGCTTATGAGCAGCTTCCTGCTTTCTTTGTTGCATGAGCAAAAGGAATTCTAGCAGTAACTCCTGCTCTTCAATTTTTTTTCGAAGCTTGATTGCTGCTTCACGTTCTTCTAGATCATCTTTTGGTTCATTGAGAAATACACTTTGCAATAATTCACTGTAAAAGAAGAAGACAAGAAAAGCCTGATAAATGTATACTCTAGATAAATCACAGATGCACTACTAAAAGTTAGCACTATTTGCTAAGAAATAATTACATTTCCAAACAAGATGAAGTAAATAAGAATACAACGCAAGATAGGACTATAATCCAAGTAGGTGTCTGTAACATACATAAGCTCGATTTCAATATGTCACTGGTTTAGCAAAGGGCAGAGTGAGAAGAAATCACAATTATATACTGTGATAAATATTATCATTTTTTAAAAATAACTTAATACAAAAATATTTGGATATAAAAACTTCAGCAAGTAGTCAGCCTGAATTAATAGCTAGAATGTCTTGCAATTTTGTGGCAGTAGACAGTTCTCTTGCTTATAGAAGGCTCCAAAAATATTAATTTGACAAACCATGCCAAAGAGCACAACTCCTAACTGAAAGGGAGCTCTGGAAGGCTCCAAGGATATCTTCCAGCATTCTACACACGTCCTTTCTCATAACTCATAAGCATGGGCCAATAAACTGAATCTGCCAGAGATGCCTCCATAATGCTAAAAAAAGGGGATAACCACCAACTCAAATCCTTAGCTTCATTCCAAAAGATATTCCAAAGATTTCTCCATCACAACATTCATCGAGCACAATTCTGTCAGATTGGTCTGAACAACAATTCTCAGACTACTCTCTCATTCTCACTTTCTTGCTCAAGTAAATTTTACTGTAATATGACAACCCTATGTCTATGTGAAATAACCAAATCCAATTTCCTTTTATGTCGTGTGCCTCATGAAATGCAGTGGATTCCATACATCAACGCCTTCATGGAATTCCTCTCAAAGGTAAAATAGAGATTCTTAGGAGAAATGAAGAACATTGTCTTCTTTTGCTTATTTGAATGGAAAGAAATTATTAAAAAATATTTGAACGGAATAATAAGGTTTTCTCATCCATTTAGGAGTATTCTCTCTGTTTCGTTATGGTCTGACATGAAAAAGGACTTCTGAAATAACATACATTATGTTAATTAATTGCCAATTGGAGGGTTACGATAATACCCTAGAATTTTCTCCAAGGTAATATCTCATCACCACAGATCGTCTTTTGCAACTTTCCTTAGCAATAGTAACCCCGTCCTATTAGTAAAATAAAAATACTAATTAAAACAGGTGAAACAAAAATAAAATGATATCTAGATTCATTTAACTGTGGACTAGTTTGTTTAACCATGGACGCAATTGCACTCTTAACATCTCAATATTATCCAAGTTGGACCATGATCCAATCTTCAAGTAAGAGGAAATTTCTGCATTCATAGCCTGATACCCACACCTTCAAGTTAAACATTGCCTAAAAGCTTTTATAAGGATACAGGAAAAATACTCAGACAGCACTCGTTTGATTATTTGAACAAATACCAATTTGTTGAACTGCAATGACACCTTGCCCAGAAAATAAACAAGCAAAACTGTTGATACTTATCAAACAAACTACACTTTAATGTAGTTGCATGATTGTTTCTTCCAACTCAATGATTTCTGGAGAAAGCAAAGGTTCCAGTCCATTAATTGCAAACTTAGCTTTTAGGAAAGGGGGGAAAACACAAAAGGCACTAATAGCTTAGCCAAAGATTTGTAACCCAAGAATTTTGGAGGGTTCACACCTTAGCTTAGGTCGATTGGTTGGCTCAGGATGCAGTAACCATAAGCAAAATGAAGCTTCTTTTGGCCACTTCAACAGCAATTGAGTAGGAAGCACTCTATGCCTCAAGCTGGACATAGTTCTATTCTTCTCTTCTCTCGAGCTGAAGGAGCAGAATAACTGGGTCACAAGTGTCATTATCAGACAAGCTTATATGTTAAACTAAAAATAGAAAGTCCAAAGGTGCAAGTAAGTGTTAATGGTAAAAAAGGAGCCTGGGGAAGTAAAAATGGCGCCAGGCACCAATTATATAATAACACAGATGAAACTTGCAATACTAACCTCAAAAAGAAGAACTCCTAACCGGTAGATATCTGAAGCACTGGAACTTGGGCTATCCGAAGCCTCTTCTGGGCTGGTGTACCATGTAGTCTCCATGGCCAATATCTGTTTCATGGGAAACGATTGCACCTTATCTTCTGTTTCTTCAATATGTCTTCTATCTTTTTTTCTAAATTTCCCAAACCCTTCATTTAAGGATGCTTGGGCAGCATATATTGAACTTGACTGCATGCAACTAGTTTCAGACAAAGCGTTTATAGGGGTCATAACAGATCGAAAACCCTCACTTCCAAGGCTGCTTGGAAAGGGAGAAGATGATGTTTTAACCTCTGCCATTTGACTATTAATGCCATCCTCAAGAGAATCAGAGCCAGAATCTGAACATGATGCCGACTCAATAAAGGTTACATGGTTGAAAGAAGACATTACAAAGCATGAAGGACGCACATTGTGAACAACAATGCCTTGAGCATGAGCAATATTAACAATCTCCACTATTTGCCTAAATATATGAAGGCATTCAAGAGCATCCACTGATCTTCCTGGCTTATCCAACCATTGCCTCAAACTAATATCACTCCATTTATGAGAACGCAGATAAGGGTCGGCAAGTATATCTTCCTCACAAACCCCAGATATATCATCCAGGTTCCTAAGGTGATCGGATGATCCCTCCATTGTTATCCACTTAAAGCAGCACATAAGCCAGCACACAAACATCCAAAGACTGGATATATTCTTCCACTACTATCACAAACCCTTTCTTCTACCATCATCAATCTATATAAGTAGCTCACAAACGAGCCCCAAAACATATCAATATCCCCATCCTTAACTTCACAAACTCGTATGACAAATTCCCTGCTGCTGGTTTCAAATAAGAAGACAAAAAAATTAGAATACAATACTTTTCACACATATAATAGCCCACCTTCCACTCGATCAACAAAAGCAATAAATGCAAAACGAATAAAAAAACAAGAAGAAAACAAGCAAACCCCTGAGGAAACCAGTAAAACAACCCCAAAATAAACAACCCTTTTGAGAAAAGATATCGAAAATTCCCAACAAAGGGGGGGAAATATAAGGAAAACGAAGCAAACCCACCTTAAGAAAGAAGAAGAAGATCACAAAAACCACCATGAAAGTGTAGAATTCAGTTTCCGCAACAAGCCCATCATCCACAAAGCGGCGAAAAAACCCATTTCAGCATAGAAACCAGATGCTTTAGTTTGCTGTGTCCACTCCAAATTCACCACCACCTCATAAAATCCCCGTACTTTTTTTTCACTAAAAAAGAAACAAAAAAAAAAAAAGCAAGAATAAAAAAAACACACAAAATCTTCCCACAAAAAACACGGACCGTTAATATTGCATACCCAAAAAAAAAAAAGAACAAAATTCTCAATAATTTTTCTGCTCCCTCTCAAACTAAGAAACACTTTTTTTCTTCAAATTTCCCACCTTTTTTATTTTCCCCTCTTATTCTAGGGCTTCTACAAGCCACTGATCTTCATTATCCACTTACTTTATTCCATAAGACTACGTGGCATAACCATGGCCTCAGGCTGATTGTATAAAAAATGTATTTTTTATATATTTTGGCGGAATATTTTGCTTAATTTGATTATTTTATTGGCACAAGATTAGGGAACTAATTAATTAATTGGGATTAATTTTCACTTTGACCTAATGATTTGTCACATTGTCACCACTTCCAAGATTCTTAATAACCATTTCTTTTAACAAAAAAAACTTTATTGTACTAATCGAAGCAGTATCTTTACTTTCAAAGTTAATAGAATAATATTAACTATATGATTTTTATATTAACTGCGTCAGCATATCCATGTTTCCTATATAATTCATTTTTAGTGGCTATCCTAACCAAATCCCAAAATAGATACAATCTCTTTTTTTCCTTTTATGATGATAATTTCCCATTATAAAGAACTCCATTTATAGCTTCCCTTTTTACACGAATCCGATAAAAAAGTTAATTCATGATCTACCTCTTTAACATAAATTAGTAGTGAACTTCAAAGCTTCAATTAATTTATTTTATAATTTTATTAGATGCATGTTTTAGATCTATATTGATAATCATTTAATTTTTCATTACTTTTCTCTATTGGTTTAGATGGAAAGATATATTTCTTGTGAGTTTTATATAGAAATAGCGTTTATTATTATTTTTATATTAAAAAATAATTATTAAACAAATACAAATAAACTATTGAACTTTTGTAATGGTAGTCAAGATAAACCTGTCTTAACTAATTGGATTAAAATGAGCATGAAAAAGTGAGTATTAGAAACTTGTGGTGTTGAGGCATTGGGGAGGATTAGGGAAGAGACAAAGTGTTGAAAGAGAGGATATTGATATTGAAAAAGGTTGCTCCACTCTAAAAGGTTGGTTCATTTTCTTCTCATCCAAAATAAAAAAGCAGAGATAGCTTTTGAGCTCTATCTTTTGCTATAAATCGTGGGCTCTACGAAAACCAAAACATATATAACTTTTTTTTAATTGGATTAGGGTTGACGTGGTCGGATTTAAGGATCTAATTTGTTCGAGAAAATAACTTAACTTATATGATCTACCGTTTGTAGAATCAACTTTGAAGTCAAATAAAAATCTAATAGTAAAATCATGATTTGTTTGATTTTAAAAAAGGAAAATTTATTTTATGATGGAAATTAATTTGTACGATTCAAATCTCTTCTTCGCGCGTTTTTTAATTTGGTTATCAAATATATTTTCTCTTGCTCGTACTATTTAACAATCTAGTAATGATGTTACTGATTAAATAGGTAATCATTCATTTTTTGTTTGTTTAATACAAATTGTGGATAGAGAATTCGAACTTCATACCTTTTGATATTTAATACATGAATATACTATAAACTACTCTTGTCCACGTATATGATTATTTTAATAATAAAATAAAATTTTGATTACACACAATAAAAGTAAAACTCGATTGAAGATTATATTATATAGTTTGTAGTTCATTTAATAAAGTTATAAATTTGGTTAATTACCTCTTGATATTCCAATATAATATTTTTCTCAATAAAATAGATAAATGAAAAACGATAATCTTATTACTGTAACTATAAGTAAATATTGTTGGATAAAATTAAATTGAAAATCATCCAATTTAAATTATGTTTCACGATAAAATCTAACATGTACAAAAGTTAAATCTGTAGTTTCTTCCATACGAACGAGTTAGTGTTCAAATTCAATTAAATAGCAACTAAATTAAGTTAAATTTGACCCATGTGTTCAATTTTAATATTTATTTTTGTATTTTCAAGAGTTACTAAGTTACTAACCTATAAACAACAATCATCTTCTTCACATTGAATCATCCCATTCTAAAATTAAAAAGTTCCCTCATTAATTCTTTCCTTCCTATATCATTGAATTGAGTTAAGAGCAAGTATTCAAGAGTTCTACCAAATTCAACTAGTTTGAAGCTACAAATAATCGTTGTAGTCTACTTGCAAATAATTATCCTCAAAAAAATGTTTATAAAAAGAACGAGACTTGACTACGACTTAAATATACAGAGGGTTTAAGTTTGTTAGTGTTATTCGTTTATATTATAATTGAAAGTTTTCTTATAATGATATTAACTCAACAAGGCTTGAGAAGGTAAGACATAGAGAAATAATGGGAATTCACATGCGGGCACACAAACGTGACAAATAATTGTTGAAATATATATGGAGACAAAATTAATTTGTAAATGGAACGTATGGGAACGAAATCTGTCCCCCCCACTGCCGGAGGCCTTTCCTTTTGTTTTGTTTTATTTCATACTCTCATTATATTCATTGTTTTCACTTTTTCTTTTCTCACCAAATTCTTCTCTAAAGTTCTCAATTAAATAGGGTTTAAAATACTCTCATGTATAATTTGTTAATCAAACTAAAGAATGATAACCAACAAATTAAGGTTTTAAAAAAAATTGTGGAGTTAGTTTTGCTTTTTCAGAAATTATAAAGAAGAAAGTGAAACAAAGTTCCATAAATTTTGTTTTTGAATTTGAAAACTACCTAAATGTTGGATAAATTAATATAATTAGTCGTTTTATTATTTTAATTATTTTTACATTTTAGTGTATTATAATATATTTTTTAAACTTTTTTATGATTTGAAAGTTTTATTTAAATGTATAAGAAATTAGGAGACTTCTAGAGAAGTTGAATCGAAAAGCTACCATTAGATTATTTAACAATTTGATTATTAGCTTTCTCACGTTCGTTATAGTTTAAAAAGTGATTCTGTTGGATTATTTAACTTGATTGACTAAGCAATCAAAACCATAATTGAGATTCTTTCAAATTTTCTTTCTACCTTCTTTAAAGCAATTCCAATCCGACCCTAAATAGTTTATACAAGTATAAATTCAACTTTGAGTATATACCTTCGACGACGAGGTTGAGTGGTTTGAATCTCCCACCGACTTATATATTGTTAAATTAAAAAAGTCGCACTTTTAAATAGTCAAAGCACTTGTTCTCCAACCCCACACACTATAATATATAGTACTAGTGATACCATCATTACAAGAAAAATTATTTTTAGTGAGAATCTTTTAGTAACGCGTGCAATTTTTATTGGTAAAAGTTGACTTGTAGTAACGAGTTAAAAAAAAATCGCTAAATCTTACTTTTTAGCCACATAATTCAAAATAATGTCACTGAAAGTTTACTAATGCGTCGTTAGAAGTTTTTTTCTTAAAAACAAAAATAACTTTTGATTTCCCTCCCTTCATTCACGATTTATATAGTTTAACTTATATGTGAACGTGGCGTGTTGTGTCCCACATTTAAGTCTTACCTCTATTAACATTAACCTTGTGTGATCAATTTATATATCTTGTAAAAAAGACTAATAGTGAATTTTCATCATAGATACTATAAATTATGTAGTAATTATGCTTCTGTTCTCAAACCAATCACATATGGTTAAGTGGTACACTGTTTATTTGCATTCAACCTATTTATTTAATCACTTCTATTGTTGTAATAATTCTTGTTAAATCTTAACTGAAATAGGACGGTAAATAGGTTGTAACTACTTATTGTAACCTTTCACTAATCGAATGTTTTGTTTCTTTAACAAAATGCAAGTACATATAGATTCTATATTTTGTTTCTATTTTAAGGACATAATTCTATTATCAAAGTTCTTAGACTTAGAAGTTAAAGTTATTAGCTTTAATGTTATTCTCATTTTGTTTGTAGATTTCAAGAAGTTGAGGATAACAATCGGTTAAATTTTGAGTTTGGAGTTATCTAAGAGTGACACGTTGTGATGCTTGGAGAAGGGTGATGTTTCTGTTTCTTATTATTACATACTTTCAAGACTTGTAGAAAATTTTGTTATGCACACTACTTTTGCACAAACGTAACTTCATAATTTATAATTAACTTTGTTCATCCATTTACTTCACACTTATAACTTAGGTTGACATTACTCGAACTATTTATGAAATTATCAAAGTTTCTTTTCATATATTTCTAGTGATAAAGTTGGTGTCATTATATTTGATATTTTATACTAGGTTTAAATAGTAAATTAAATATTATTATCTTTATTTAATAAAATACTTTTAATGGCGTTTCAATAATGTCGTAAAAGCATTGAGTTTAGTGTCGCTAAAACATCACCTTTAGTGGCGAGTATAATACGTCACTGTAAAAGATAAACAGTGACATAACGTATGTTACTAAAAGTACATCTTTTGCAGTGTGAAAATTGTTCGTCGCTAAAATTTTTAGCGACACTCCTAGCAACAAATGGCTCTGCGTCGATAAAAGTATGAGCAACATGGTTCTGAGTTTTACTGACATTTTTTATGCGTCACTAAAAACAACATTTCTTGTAATGCATAAAAGTTTATGATCATTAGGTTACAAAAAAATAGAAAACACTCATTAACTTAGAGTAAAGTTCACAATGTCGAAAACTTCAAAATTTTGCAAATTCGTACTTATATGAACTTTAGATTTGTTTTAAAATAGTTAATTTTCTCGTTGAAATGCAGATAGATAAGTGATACAATGGTGATGTATGCATAAAACAACATTATATTTGACATAAGTAGAAGGCTTCAATTTTGCCTCTAAACTTGAGGTTAGGTTCCAATTATAAAAAAGTTTCATCTTAAAACTCTTTAACATTTCAAATTCTCTTAAAATAAATCATTAACTAAAATGAACACAATAACAGTAAAAGATTCAAACACAAGTAAAATTTGATAGTGAAAATCGAGAAAGAAATGAGATGATAGAGAAAGTTTCATGAATTTGGTGAGACGATAGAAATGCGTGTGTAAAATCAAAACCTCCCTCGAGATGACAACTAAAGTATTCCAACTATCTTTTAGCTATAGTTTTGTTTTTCACTTTCTTTTGCAATCTTTTAGTTATTTGCCAATTTAAGATCCATCCATCCTTTGCATAAGTACTTGGGTTGTTTGAGGGAAAAATGAAACTATCAAACATTGGATAAAATAAAGATTTGAAGAAACATCAACTTTCTTTTATAGGAGTGTGCACATTTTTATTGAGCTTGTAACACTATATTTGTCTACTCCTTTTAAAGAAAGTTTGATGGTTCAAAAGTCTTTATTTTATTCCATGTGTGCTAGCTTTATTCTTAACAATCGAATGATAACACTACAAATTTGTATGTTCTATGTTTTGGGATAAATAACATAATTTACGTGTCCATATTAGGATTTTAGTTTAAATAGAGAAAAAAATGAGTTTCAGTATAATTTTAAGTACAAAATACGCGACCGGTAGATGAATTAAAAAACATTGTAATTAAATAGTGGTATTTTATGAACAAGTGCACACTGGACTCGTTATTTCCATAACTGAGTAGGCATTGATTTAAGCACCGTAGTTGACTCAACATCGTGTGGTTGTAATTTTTCTTTTTTTTTTTTTACGATTTCAATTCTATTTGATTAACATCCACTTGATGTCACTTCAATGTTGACGTGTGTATTCTCCTATTTGAATCTTTCACATTACTATTTGATGTGTATCATATGTACTAACACAAGTTTTAGAGTTTTATTTCAATTTCTAAACGTGTGTTTAATTTGTTTGTAATTAGGAGACACATTCTTCCATGAAATTGAGTGTGGATTCCATTTTCAAACTTCAACATGTTGGCTTTTTTATTAGGTAGGTTGAAGTCAAATATATTAGTCTCCAACTAAATTTAATCCCCAAGTTTGTGGCAATAGTCACGTTCCCTTAATTGATTAAAGAATGCTCAAACCGAGTTGTCAATTAATAAAATATTTGAAAATGAAAACCAACCTCACTAATGAATCATACATATATGTTTATGGGTGAGACATATTTGTCCATTCAATTCAAATGTCAACTATGCAATAAACAAAGCATAGAAGGATTTGATCTATAGTACAATTGATGTAATTCACAGTTTTATAGAAAATTTGGACGTGTATTTGATTTTTTCTTCACATTTTCAATTAGAAGAAAATTCTAAAAAGAAAGTTAAAATTTTATTCAATAGGTTGAACATATGATATATAAATTGATATCGCGATTGAGAACGAATAGAATGGTTCATTCCAAATCTCCTCTACCAATCCAACCATACTTACCATTATCAAATTATGATCTACATTAATCACATTTAATGTCTTTCTGAAAAGTGATGTGTCACCATAAAATCTCATTTGAATCACATCAAGCATTATCGATAATTGACATAAAAATTCACTTTATACATTCCTTTTATGACTATTAATTTTTGACCCACAACCTTTATTTGAATATTTTCTATCTAACACCCGCAACTAACTTACAAACAATAACGTTATATTAAGTTTTCTTAAGAAGTAAATGGTAAGCAGTGACAGATTCAAAAATCATAGATAGCGGGACTACTATATAAAAAATGAACAGATGTAGTAGACAAGATTCAGACCCAGAACTTTAAAGTTTTAAAGGGGAACAACCATATACGAAAGGCAAAATTGAGTAACAATAGAACATTATTTAATATATTTTATTATTCAACACTTCAAAATTAATATTAAAATACAAAAATTGAGAATGTGAGAGGGGCACGTACCTTTTGACCCCTTAATAAATCCACTTCTGATTGTAAGTGAACTTCACTAGTTTAACCTACTTTAATAATACTTATTGAAAATATAATTACCACATATGTGACCAACCAAAGTTATTCATGCAATTTTAAACTTAAGCATGGACTAGAATATCATAGTTAATGTATGAAACATTGTAAGAAGGTAGAGATTCCAATCTCTCATCTCATCTCACATGTGTTGTTCAACTAAAATGAATGCACAAAATGTTAATTAATTAATTTTTAGTACAACACAAAGTATGAGATTTCGACCTCAAATCTCGAAAAAAAAACTATATATATCAATTATACCTAATTTCGTTTAAATGAACCAAATTAGAAACCAATAGAATATAAATTTTAGAAAATATCAATTATAAGTAATTTCTTCCTTTATTATCTATATTTTACAAAAGTTTAAGAAGCCAAGCCCAAAATTTGAAAACAAAAAAGGATGTTATTTTTCTAAGAATTTGATTAAGTATTAAACCATTATATTTAGAAATTAAGCGAATGAATTTCAGTAGCCTTATTTTCAAAAGTTAAAAATAAAAATGGAAATGATTAACTCATTTCCAATAATTAAACAAGTAAATTTTTGAATTTTTTTTTTTTATGGATGACGAGAAAATTGAGTAGGGTTTAGAGAATTTGTTAAATTCTGTAAATAATTTTAATTTTTTTTACTAAATTTGAAAATGTCTTTCATTTTTGTAATAAAAAAAACTGAAATAAGAAATTTGTCACATTCGATAGAATTAAGAAAGAGAAATAGAGAAGGATGAATTAATTGAAATTTGAATATTTAATACAAAGTTAGAGATAAATTAATAAGGTGATTATACCAAAAAAATTACGATTAAGAATAATAAAGTGATCATTATATTCCAAGAGGAAAAACAAAGAGATATATATGAATATAAAAATATGAGGAAGAAATAATTAAAAAGAAGCAAATTGATGAACATAAATTCCAATATTCTACTCTTTGGTTGGGTACGTAAAACCATGGAATTTTGTGGCCGGAATACCCGTTTTGGAAATGTCCATCGTTGAAGCTTCCGGCGAAGAAACCACAATCGTTGCCCGGTGGAGCTTCTGATTGGATTGGCTTTGGAGTCCACTTCTCTTCGAGGTAAGTCCGATTGGTTTTGTATCGGAGTAGACACTGATCTATAACGGATATTAAGTTTTGCGACTGTCTTTTTTTGTGGATTTGAATTTTGATTTGGATTTGGGGATGGGATGGGATAGGAAGGAGTTTATTTCTCAGCCTTGGTTTCTTGGTTATGTAGGCTTCGACGAGTCACCACTGCAATCGGTTTTGGGGAAGGAACACTGGGTTTATGAGTTGAGTTCTGTTTGTAGAAGGTGGTTTTGTGATGAGTTCGATGTCATCACGAGACTGGTTAGCAGATCCGATATATGATTGTTATTCGTGATTGTAGGTCTGAATTCTGGCTTTACGGGAATGGTTGCCTTACTTCTTGCATTGTATTTGACCTGAAGTTGTCCAGACCGTATAGAATTCAGCATTGAAAAGGAATTGTAGTTTTTGTGGATTTTGAATTTGGTTTTTTCTTTCAAAACCGCTACTGGGTTTGTAATTATTTTATTATTCAACTTGATTCATTTTTACGATTGGTGGTTGTAATAGCGGGAGTTGGTGCACTTCAGACTTCAGTGTTGGGAAGTACTTCAGTTTTTGGAGAATTGATTGTTTTACTGGGAAGTTACAGGAGATGAAAGTCGAAGTTGTGGGGTTGGAGGTATAATGACCGGAGGGTCATTGGGTCTTCGTACGGGAAGCTATGCATCACTGCATCTACAGCTACAAAATGGTGCTTTGCAAAATTCAGCGACGTCACCGCTTGTGCACAAGGCTTCGAAAACAAATCTTTCAAGTACAAGAGAGAGGGAGAGAGTTATTCCCTTGTGTTGTCGATACTTCGGTCGGAGAAGGGTTGCCATGCTCCTCCTGTTTATCCTTGCTCTTTTGGTTTTTGTTTTTGGATCCTTTGCAGTCAGTAGAGGTTTGTTCTTTTCTATCTCATTACTGATTTGTTGGGTTATTGCTCAATTATCGGTGGGTATTTTTCTGAACTTGTTGGTTGATGACTGTAGTGTAGGACCTTCTCTTATCAGATGAATCTAAACACTAAGTAGTTTAGCATTTATTTCAGGAATTTGTAGTATCTAAATCTTTGCCCCTTTCTCAAGTGAGGCTCTTGCAGTATGAATTTGAGACCAATGCATGAGCTTATTGTTCACCTCTTGGAATTATATCTTGCAAACATGGAGCTTTTCTCATTTGTTGCACAATGGTTAATTTGATTATCAGTAAAGTTCTTGTGGAATTTGTAACCACGTGTCAAATTTTTATTCTTTTTTTGTCTCCTGTCAGTCATTGCTTGTGGCAATAGCTTCATTCGTTTGTTTAGTTGCTTCATCTGCTGTATCTTTCTGCTTTTGACTTTGCAGCAATAACATCTGCTGTTTTGTGGTTTCCCTTGTTGTGATGATTGACCAGATAGCAGTGATTTAAAGGCACCTTATGAAGAAACTACCCTAAGAGATTTGCTAAACCCTGCTGTTCTAAAAACAGAAGAATTCAAGGATATTATAACTTCTACACATGGGAATTTGATTAATCCTCCTTTCCCTTATTCAAATCGTTCTTTAATCTCCTATTCTTTTCCTCGACATTCCCTTCCATCACCACATCCATGCATAAACTTTGCTCTTCCTCCTCCAGCTCCAGCAAACGGAAAGCGGACTGGAGCACGTCGTAAGTATTAACTATTTTATGATCTTTTTCATGTCTACCATGATCTGCATGACTTATTCACGCTCCTGTTAGAAATTCTGATTTATGTTATCCTCGTTAATTTTTCCAGCTTGTCCAGTATGTTATATCCCTGTGGAGCAGGCTATTGCTAGTATGCCAATTGCACCATCAATATCTCCTGTACTACGTAATTTAACTTATATTCATGACGGAAACCCAATAAAAACAGAACCACATGGGGGGTCTGATTTCGGTGGATATCCTTCTTTGAGACAGAGGAATGATTCTTTTGATATAAAGGAATCAATGACAGTACACTGTGGGTATGTTTCAGTTTCTTACCTGTTTTCATGTACTGATTTAATAAGCGATGATATGATTATTTTACCAAAGACTTAGAATTCGATGTTCATCATACATGTATTCTTAGTTCCTAAAATGTTAAATTTGTTTGTTGTTGTCAATGCATACACTCTTGTGTTCTGCTCTCCTGTACTTATTAGATTTGTTAAAGGAAGTAAACCTGGTAATCAGAGTGGTTTCGATATTGATGAAGCCGACCTTTTGGAGTTGGAGGAGTTTCATGAGGTCATTGTTGCATCGGCCATATTTGGTATGGTGTCACATTGCAATAGTTCTTCTTTCACTTTCTTTCTATGGACGTGGTTCTTTTTGTGACTAATTATTTTCATTTTTCTTTTTCATTTCTTAAGGAAACTATGATGTATTACAGCAGCCCATTAATATTAGTGAAGAGTCAAAAAAATTTGTTCCTTTCTACATGTTCATTGATGAAGAAACAGAAGCATATATGAAGAATTCCAGCCTCCTAGATAGCAGAAAGAGGATTGGCTTGTGGAGAATCATTGTCGTTCATAATGTTCCTTATGCTGATTCAAGACGTAATGGCAAGGTCAGTTAAATTCTTTGCCTCTACCCAATCTGTTCATTTCCACACTGTGCCAAAAATTTGAGATTTCCAGCAGTATATTGGTTTCAAGAATTCTTCAGGTTAATTTTTTCAACTTGTGAGAACATTGTTTCTTGTATTGAATAATTTTTTCTATGAGGTTAGATTAAATAATGTTCCATGAAATTATTTGAATGGGCGGATATGAGGCTTAAATGCAGCAAAGAGTACTCTGTTGTAGATTACTTATATCTAGGCAGGCACTATTTGTTTATTTATTCCTAAGAAAAAATTAAATAACAATAATAATGTTTACATTGGATGAATAGAAGTAAAACTGGAATGGGTCATACAAAATAAAAGGCCGAACATAAAACACTGGTTTACAAAAAAGGAAAGATAAGCTCCAAGAGGAAATGATCAAGTTCGGAAACAAAGGTAATTAATAACAAAAAGGACTTGATCATCTGGACCCTAAGACTAAAATGATGTAGAGTCTAAATATTCAAATGTTAAAGGTCTAGCCTGCCATAGAAGGAGGATGTAAGGTTACATACTCCCTCTTCATTATAACATGGCAACTCTGAGAAGGAGCTGGCATCCACTTCAAAAAAATTGAAGACCTTGGTCCTAACCCAAATCTGAACAGCAAATGCTCATCGCCAAAGCATTAGCTTATTAGCTTGAATGTATGTATTTTTATTGGCATCATTTTTCATGATCTGCTAAATATAACTTTGATGAAATGTTTACCATTTTGTAGCTTAAAACTCTTGGGATGCTTTAATCTTAGCCATTTTGTGGATTCTTGGGTTGAGAGCGTTCATAAATTATTAACATGTTGCATGAATGCTGTTGATAATTGAAACTCGGTTCACTCCATAACCCCATTTAGAAACCTACTACTTTTCCCCTTGTAATGATAACACCATGGTGTGCACATGTTATGTAGTGGCATCCTTGTTGATCTTGATATAGGCTTTTTTGTTCAAACTTTTTGAAGTTCGTTTCTTCTTTCTGCTACAGGAATTTTCCCGTATTCTCCTTACAATTGTGATTTGATGCATAGATGATAATTTTGTTTCTTTTCATTCCTCAGACGTGGAAGGAGCATAAATCATGCTCACCCATTTTTCTCTATTTATGTCTTCTGTTTTCCACGATTCACTAATAATCAAATTCTAAAGCTAGTGTCCTATCTTTATTAATATAAGGTTTAAATCTTATTTCAGTCAGCAAACATTTTAGCTTATTTATTTTTTCTTTGTACTTTCAAATATTTTAATTTGGTTTTGACACTTCCAAATATCCTATTATTTTCATCTTAAAACATTTTTCAAAATGTTAATTTTATGTGCCATTAACAAAAAAAATTTGCTGCCCATTCCTAAACTCATCGCCAATCTGTACATGGAGTTTAAAAGTGTACTTAATACCACTTAAGGTTTTTGTTGGATAAAATTAACCAATAAAGATAATATGCACTCTTGTGTAAACGTCACGTGTACACAACATTTGAATTTATGAAAACCAAAATAATAAAACAGTGAAAGCTAAGTTTTCGTTAGATGCAATAAAAAATTTAACAATAAAGACAATGAATTCTTGTGGGAAGTTCATGTGTAAAACAGAACATTTAAATTTGTAAGAACCAAAATAGAGTAATTGTTGAAGTTGAGAGATTGAAAGAGTATTAAAAGTTTAAAACCTTATTATTATCATTAGCATTATTTTACCATCATAATCATCATCATCATTATTATGCTTCATAACCATACAGATTGGATGATCCAGAGTCAAATTAATTGGCATATTTAATCATTATGTTTTGAGACTTTGAAAAATGCATCTAAAAATCCTAGATATTCATAGTCCCCATTCAGACAATGAAAAATAAATAAGCCCATAACACTGTTGTAGAGAGGAAGAGAGCAATTGTTATTTCTATATATCTAAATGTGGTTGGTAACGTGGAATGAAACAGAGAATCCAGAATATAAAATGGTAGTAGGAATAGGGTATTATGGTGAAATCTTTATATATTAGGATTAAGATTAGTTTCTTTGGTTTATTAGGATTAAGATTAGTTTTTTTTTATTAATTAGGATTAGAATTAGTTTGTTTTTTAATTATAAATAGAGTACTTGTGTTCACAACTTTTAAAACATTAACAAAATTCTCTCATTTCTTATACGTCAACATACTATTGCAACTTCGTGTTTATTTTTTTAGATTAGTTAATATGACTGAACTTAGTACCAAAGTGAACATCAGTACTGTGAACGTTTGCTCTTTTGATTTAAATACCTGACAATTTCTGCACAGAAGGTACTTCACTGCTTAAAAATTAATCAACCTATGTTTTGTCCCTTTTAAACGAGATCAATATGTTAACATCATACAGAACTTTTGTACTTGTTTGGAACTGTGAGGGGTTCATTTGGTTTTACTTGATCTAATTGTGCAGATTCCCAAGCTTCTTCTGCATAGGCTTTTCCCAAACATTCAATACTCAATATGGATAGATGGAAAACTTCAGCTTGTTGTGGATCCATTTCAAATTCTTGAGAGGTATGCCCAATAAAATTTTCCCTTGTCCGATTGTCATTTGGCTTAAATTTTTTGTAGCATGGTCATTATTATGCTAATTCTTTTCCTTTTTGCAATTTTTTGTATCCATCTACATTTATTTTGGATTCTGATGAAATGAGAGGTAATTTTGATTGAACCCATGGTTTTTGGAGGGTTAGGAATCGGCAACCTAAGATTACTTAATGAGCCACTGTTAGCAAAATGGTTATGGCACTTCTTCATAGAACCACATGTTGATGTTGTATATGACCTGGTGGTGAGTTTAAGGCTTGAAACAAAAACCTCCAGGTTGCTAGCTTTGGGTTTTTGTTTATTCTCAAAGTTTGTTACATGCTTTGTTGGGGATGGTTCAAATACTTTACTTTAGGGGCGATTCTTGGTGAGAGACAAGCTCTTTTGTGTGTTATTTCTTCAACTTCATCATTTTTCAGTTAAGTTCCTGCACTCTTTGCTTCTAGATTACCTTCCTCTTATTGTTCCTGCCTTCTTTGGGCTTTTGATTTCCCCTCATTGACCAAGAGGTTTTCGGAGGTGGTTAGCGAAGGAATGATGAAAGACCAAAGAAAGGAGGCTTTGGAGGTATGAGGGGATCTCAGATTTGGAGTTGCAGCAGAGAAGGATATTGACAGAGATTGCCATTCTATGATAGAAAAGGTGGTCCTAACCTCTATCTTTTGGCACAAGGGAGGTGTGTTGTGGTAGGATTTTATTTATTTATTTACTTTTAAGCTTGTTGCTATTTTGTGAGGAGTTTAGTTGGAGAGTAATAGTAGGGTTTTTAAAGTGCTTGAGAGATCCTTAGAGGAGGTTTGAGAGGTTGGGAAGGTGGAATGCTTCTCTATATAGTAGTTTATTAATCAGACTTTTTGTAGTTATCAACTAGATTTTATTTTTTTGGATTGGATTCTATTTCTCTGGGTAGTTTAGAAACTCCTTTTGTCGGTTTGTTTTTTATATGCCCTTGTACTTCCCTTCATCTTCTCAATGAAAACTTGATTTCTAATAAAGAGCATTTGTAACTTGTATGGACTTATAACTGCAAGGTTAGAGATAGTGGCAGTTTTTCCTTTGCTTTCTCAATTTATTCATAATGATGTTGGAGATAAGCGATGTGATTTCAGCTCTGCTTTCCTCACTCTCCTCCTTTCTCTTTAAGCTCTGAAGGAGAGAATCATGTCTCTAAAACCCATGTCATTCAAAGGGTTTTTCTCGTAGCTCTTTCTTCCCGTGTTTATCCAACCCATCCTTGGTGGGGGGTTCTTTGTTTTCTTCCGTTTGGAAGGTGAAAATTTCTAAGATTGAGTTCTTTGTGTGACAAATGTTGCATGGAAAAATTAACACCTCGGATTGAACTTTGTGTAGAGGGTCTTTAATGGTTGGGTCACTTTATCATACTCTCTGCGGGGGAGTTGAGGGCTTGAAGACATGGAGCATATTAGGTGGAGTTATGATTTTGCTCTGTTGTCTGTATCAATTTCTTTTAGGGAATTGGTGGAGGAGGTTTTCCTCCACTCGTTTTTTCATAATAAGGGCGTTTCTTGTCGCAATCTGAGTGTGCTATTTTGTGGGGCTTTGAGGATAGTCTTTCAAAGGGTGTTAGAGCTCCCTTTTGTAATTATAGTCTGTTAGCAGCCCATAGTTAAATATATATCACCAACACTCTCCTTCACTTGTGGGCTTGAAATATTTGAAAGGCCTGACAAGTGGAAATCAATCAATTTTATCTCACATGTGGACTTGAAATATTTGAAAAGCCCAACAAGTGGAAATCAATTTTAACTGGGAGGAAATGACAATGCAGGGACTTTAACACAGGACCTCCCCCAACCACCTACTCTGATACCATATAGGCAAATTTAAATATATATCACCAACAAAAGGGTGTTAGAGCTCCTATGTTAATGTTTGGATGTCCAAAGATTGTATTCTCCTCCCTGTGGATGGATCTAGAATAATGTTTAAGGGAGGGTGAGTCTATTGGCCACGTCTTCAATCATTGTGATGTTGCCCATCGTGCTTGGAACTTTCTAACTGGTCTTGTGGGAATTTTGTTTTGTATGCCAAGGAAGATTGATGGTTGGCTTGTGGAAGGTTTGAGTGCTTGGAATCTGAAATGTAAGGTGTGGTTAATTGATAGCTACGCCTTTCAAGCTTTCTTATGTCTTTTGTGGTAGGAGGTTACTGCTCTTTCGTCTGAATGTTTTGACTCTTTTTGTAATGTTATACAAAATACAACATCTTTGGTGGATTGCTTACACACAAGGTTCTTTTGTAACTATAGTCTGTTAGCAGCCTCTTTTGAAGTAGGTGCTTTAGGCCGTTTCTATCTTTATGATTGAATTTACTACTCCTTTTGAGGCTTCTTATTAAAAAAAAAAAGTCTCTTTGTAGGCTCTTTTGTAACTATTCATTTGATCTATTTCTCGGCTAGTGACTGAGTCCCTCTTTTGTAGTTTGGTTTTTTTTTGTTTGTCTATGAATTCTTTGATTTTTATCCCATTTGTTCTACCAAAAATAAAATAGGTTGGCACAACTTTTAAGTTGTTTCTCTAATTCTCTTCTAGACTAAATCTGATTTAGCAAGACAAACAAATGAGATTGTGAGCTTTGTTTGGCTACGATATTTAGATTTTATTAATGAAGGAAATTTGCATTTTTTTTCAATACCTTTCTATTTGATTGTCCAACATTTATTGAGCTTTTGCACCTATTTTATTTTATGAATCCAATTTGCACTGAAAATTGTTTAATGGATTTGTTATTTTATGTTTAGTTGGATGACCAATAAATTGAACAATTAAGACTGTAATAACAAATGTCCCCGTGTTTTCTTTAGTGGGAAACTTTGAAAAAGTTTGGATGGATCTGTAGGGCTCATCATTTAGAGAATATTTTTTATATCCTCTTATATCATAGGTTGGTTGACAGAATAATGGGTTCTTCCAATTGCTTCTTATGCATGATGTTTCTCTGTCAACCGCTTTTGATTATTTTCTGGTCTGATTTGTAGGTTTTATGTCAATGTATGTTTGGATGTTGGGTTGTGAATTATAAGTTCATTCCGTACTGGGCCAGACACTAGTTTATATACATTCTAATTATGAAAAAGGGTTATCTGGAGCCCCAGATCACCCCAAATAATCTCGTCACTCACCTACTCTCTTGCTATTTATACAACATCCAGTACTAATTTCCCATCTATTGATCAATATATCCCTTAATCCTAGCATACAAATATTTATATCTAGGTACCTAACGCTATTATTATGTCAATTGTCTTACAGATTCTTGTGGCGTCAAAATGCAACTTTTGCAATTTCAAGACACTACAAACGATTTGATGTATTTGAAGAGGCTGATGCTAATAAGGCTGCTGGAAAATATGACAATTCCTCTATTGATGAGCAGATTGGATTTTATGTTACCGAGGGTTTAACACCATATTCCTTGGCTAAGCTTCCTATAACGAGTGGTATGAAGTAATTCATTACAGGCGCTAGTTTTGTTTTTCTACACCTGCCTTTTATGCGTATGCTACCGATCCCTGTTTAACAATTGTTTTGACTCTCCATTTCCTGCAGATGTTCCTGAAGGATGTGTTCTAATTCGAGAACATATTCCTATAACAAATTTATTTACTTGCCTTTGGTTCAATGAAGTTGATCGTTTTACTTCAAGAGATCAGTTAAGCTTCTCGATGGTGAGAGACAAGATAATGTCTAAAGTCAACTGGAGCCTTAACATGTTTTTGGACTGTGAAAGGCGCAATTTTGTTATACAGGTCTTGAACTCCTTACTTCTAGTTAGAGAAACAAGCATGAATTCATCTTTAAAAATCATTCCTAATTAGAATCAAGGAACATAGTTTAATTCAATTACATATAATTCCTTTTTTTTAGTAAAATGGAACATATAATTCTATGGACATTTCTTTCAGCTTTTTGCAATATTGAGTTCTAGAACTTTTCCCTCTCAACCTAGTGGCTTCTCAATCTTGTTCCAAACCTTTTGTTATTTGGATTTGAGAAAAATGACTCTTGACATTATGCTCTTTCCCCTTTTACATTTATAGACATATCATAGAGAACTACTGGAACACATGCCACCTCCTGCCAGAGAAGTTCTCCATCGTCCTTCACTAGTGCCCGATGTTCATACTGTTTCTAAGCCTTCGGTTCATATTGTTCAAAAGTCTCCACCAGTAAAGAGAAATTCTTCCAAGCGAGGAAGAAGCGATAAGAAGTCCACTTCAAAGCGGCATCGTAAAGTTATTTCTGGGCATAGAGAGGATAATTCGTTATAATTCGATTCACATTAAAAAAGTGTTCTTTTTTTTTTTTCCTTGACATTTTAGTTTCATTCTCATTCTCATTCCCATTCCCTCAAATTTTACCAATTTTGTACTGGAAATTGTTGATATATCTATATCTAATATATATTGGTTTCTGTTGTAGATATGAAAGTTTCTTCCAGGCTATGTATCCATTGATATAATAAATCGTTCTTACTACTGATACTGACATGGAAGTTTTGAATGCTTCCTTTGTGCTGATTTTCTTGCAGAATTCAATTATGCTCCTTGTTGGTTTTGGGATGATCTCTTCAAAGTCACGTTCAGTTGAGATTAATTAATGTAAGTTTATTTTCTTTATCCAAACAGAGTATGTCTGTGTTCTTTAGAATCCATTTTCACATGCCTTTTTGATATATCTAGCGGAGTTTGAAAAGATAAGCACTTTGATGTTGCTTCTAGTCTCATAATGGATAAGGTCAAAATATTATTTAAATTTGTTTTTTTCTATTCATATGATAGCTACATATTAAAGATGTGTTTTCTTTTTTTTTTAAAAAAAAAAGCACCCACACTTATTGGGTAGTTGATAGCACCTCTTAATATGGGTCATGTCAAACTTACACACAATTATTTGCATAATTGTAAATCACTTCAATTTGTCATTTCCTTCCTATTCTCTTTCATTTCATATTTTATTAACTAAAATTCAGGTTTAGAAAACAACTAATTGAAAAGTAACTCAACATAGTAAACTCAAAATTGACACTTATTTGTAAAATACTCATAAAAAATAACTTCAATTTTTTTATATTTTAGGATGGACAGGAGCAAATTTAAATAAATTAAATCTTAAAAAAAAATTGCAATGTAGCTTTGATCATATATATATGTATAGTGGTAGCCACAATAAAAGACTCGCAAGTTGTTGGAGATAGGGAGATTGGAAGTAGGTCATTGTTAGAAGTTACATTGAATGAGTAAGCTGCATCGGAAGCGATTAACTATTCCCTTTGAGTATTGTGCTGTGGGTCTTTCCTTGTTAGCCTGATAAGCTAGAGTTGGGGGTCTCTCTCTGTTTAAGTCAGTTGGACACCAAACATGGATAACAACAGGACTCAGAAGCTGCTCTCCGGAGTTAGACTTAGTTGGGATCAGTAAGTAGATGGAATCCTTTCCCGCTGCTATAGGAGAGCAACAAAAAAAAAACCAAATGATTGTTTTTTAATCCCCATCCCTTTCTTTCGGGTATGCGGGTATTAAGAGTCCTTCTACCCGACATCATCTTGCTAGTATCAAATATTTTATCATCTAGATTATTTGTTTATTGTTAGAGAATTTCACGTTAGAAAAATTAATGAGATTTAGATAGACTACTTTTTTCATAGCTAATTGCTTTTTAGATGATGGTCCATTAAACACAAAAGAGGTGGTTGATTCAATAAAAAGAAATTGTATTCGAAAGACACCATCTTAGAAAGTCATAAGATAGATAGATAGACCATGACTTCTTAGTTAGTCATTGAGACTATCAAACTCGTCATGAAACAAATTTTTTTTAATGAATGAACATTGTTGAAGTTATATTTAGAGGTATAGTACTCTTATTCTTATGTTATTCTTATGTTGGCCTTACACTTTTTTTTTTATTATGTACTATATATATAAAATAATTGAAAGAAGCAATTAAGTAAAGCAAATTATATGCAGAATCTACCTTTTATTACCAACTCATTTAATGGCCTAAAATCACATTGGAAGATGTCTACTATAAAAGTTTAAATCTTTTTAATATATGAAAACTAAATTAACGATCTTTTCAAGAGAATAAAACTTAAATTAACTTTAAATTAATTCATGGTTTTTCATATTCTTATTATTATCATTATGTAATCAATTTCAATAAAAGTTAATTTTCAAAGGTTTATTGCCTAAATTTAAGCTATGATTATCATCTTTTAATTGAAAGTGAATATCTAGAAGAGAGCATTCTTTTCTTTTTTTTTCTATATTTTTTCTCCTTTACACTATTTGATAAAACCATCTGTATTTATTTAAATACGAATTTACAATTCAAAATTTAAAAACTAGAATGTTATATTTAACTATGGTGATTAATGTGAGGCTTAATTCAATCTATCAAACGCTCTACGATTCGTTAGGTTTTTTTCTCTCTATAATTTATTAAAAAAATTAACCATTTGTAGTTTCAATACTTTTTTTAAAAAAATACTTATTTTCAAAGTTGTTAGGTTTTCACATATTTCATAATTTATATTCCAAAGTTGGATATAAAATTATAAAATTGTTACCAACAAACTTTAAGGATTTACTTAGATGTAACTTCTAAGTTTTTTCTTTTTGTATCGTTTTGAATTGAAAAAGAAGTTAGAAAAAATACAAACTTATATGAATATAGTTTCTTACAAATTACATAAATAATAATTACACACCATTTATAACATAAATCATGTCAAAGTGACTATATCAATGTGTTATGGTTTTGATTGATTCAATTTCTCTCTTCTGGCTGTATTTTTCAATTTTTGTAATACGATCTGTATAAATCCAAAACTTATTAAGAAGCAATTAGTTTGTGAGATATAAAATTGAATTTTCTCTAAAATCTACTTTTAATTGTGTCTAAAATAATTAAGTCTATACATTATAAAAATTTAAGAAATTCAAAAGTCCTAAGAGTAAATATAGAATTTGGTTGTAAAATTGTGGTTGTTTTCGAGTATATAAAAACAACTCCGCTTTATTTATAAAACATAGCAAAAATATTATTGAAAGATAATAACACTTTAATATATTCGAAAAATAGTTCTATTAACATTTAAAACAATACGTTTTAAAATATAGCAAACTAAGTAACTTCTTTATGAATATAGCAAGTTTGGTTCGTGATTCTTTTTTATTTAAAAAAGAATATAAAGGAAATAATTAAAAAGTCTTGGACATACTTGATTTTGAAAACGTTTATAAAAATTAACACTTGAAATAGCTCATTTTCAAAAAAACAAAAAATCATCATTTTCTTTATTTTTTAAATTTTGTTTTAAAAAATTATAAACATAGAATAGAATACACTATTGTATTTAACACAAATTTTGCATTCATAATTCATAATTTTAAATTGAAAGTAAACCTGCTACAAGAAAAAGAAGAATTGTTTTTTTGTTTTCTACTAATTTTTTTGTTTTGCAAAATCGATTTTAAATTACAAATGAAAGGAATAGATCGAGATATAGCCGTCTATATAAAAGGGAAGATTAATTAAAACAAGTTTATTTATATTTGAGGTAACAGAATATTTAAACCACATTTTTCTACATCAACAACATACTACAGGTAAGTTGATTTATTTTCCTTTGTTTCCTGTATGTATTATGGAAAATGGAAAATGGAAAATGGAAAAGCGTACTGTCTTTTTGATTATTTGACACATTATAAATGATTTGTTTTTAATAGTTGATTAGTGGGAAGTGCTTAAATTTAAGATTGGATTGTGCATGTGTTTGGATGAATTTTATTTATTTATTTGAAAACTTGGATGAGTCCTTATTGTGTTTAGATTTTGTATTTAGATCACTAACTAAAATTAAATGAAGATGTTGTTGTTGTTGTTGGTGTGTCTCGGCCTCTTTCTGGCTACCCAATCACCAATCATCATGGAATTGGAAGCAAACGGACAATGAATGAATCAAAGTGTGTATACCCATCTAACAAGGCAAGCCGCCATTTTTATCCAACTCGGGCCACAGCCAAGCTTCTCCCTTCCTTTATAATTCAATATTTATAGCCTCTGCTTTTCCATTTCTCTTTTAGCCGAAGCCGATTCTCAAATGGAGCCGCCATTCCCCAACAATTCTTCCAAGAAACCCAAGTCTTCCATTTTCTCTCTCACTTTTATTTTTATATACTTCTTCTCACTTCTCCCTATTCTTTTTTACTTCTTATTTCCTTCTTTGTCTCTTCCTATTCTTCTTCTCTAAATCATCCGATTGTTGTTTTTTTCTCGCTATGTCATCAGGAAACGAGAACTATCATCTGGTTCCGCTTCTGGGTTTGTGAAATCCCACCACCCGATGATCAGACGCTCTTCCAAAATGCTAAAAAACAAAGGGGTATAACTATAATTTTGGTTTCTATCTCTCTATTTCTATGTGTGATTGTTTTGTTTTTGTTCAACACTTTCCGCTTGATCCATGTTTATGGTTTGATCATCGAGTGTGATGTACCTCATTTTTGTATCACTTTTTTGGGTTGAGTCAATTTCAAACTTTTTCCAACTTTTGCTACTGGCCCACTACGGATGATTGAAATTTATGAGTTGGGTATTGTTTTTTTTTTTTTTAGTGTAGTGTTTGTGAAATCTTGTTTGGAAATTCGGGAATTACGATCGTGTTTTATGTCTGGAAGGTGTTTGTTGAACTGGAGTTAGCGCTGCAGTTTTCATGCCACATTGTGTTGTCTTTAAATTGATTTTCTTCCATTTAGTATCGTTGCATGATTGGATAGTTATCAATTCTGTGAACTGAGTGGAAGTGACGCTTGATTGTTGCTTTATATTGTAGTTTTCTCTTATTTAGAGCACTAACTGGTCTTGAATTATTAGAAGCCAATTATGAGAGACATCTAGCGTATTGAAAACTCTTAAAAGTCTATTTCGATTGTGCTTTGGTCAGATGAAAGTCATCAGCAAAGTGATATTTCTTGCTGTTGTTGTTAGCTCTCATATTTTTCATATTCTAATTCTTTTTCACTTACATTCACTGACACAGAAAGGGAAAAGATCCAAATTTTATAATGTGATGGTTGCATTTGAATTGGAATTCTTTCGATGAGTGAAAAATTGACCATAATATTAGAGTGACAGGGAGTGAAGTGTCAGTCAATAAGTAGCGCTGAAAAAGAAATTGTATGAGATTGAGCAATGGTATTGTTTTGCACCAGTAAATAATCTTCTATGCCAGTGCCCAATGTGTTTATACAAAATAAACTTTAGATTTGTATGGTTTTATTCTTGTCTATAACTAAATATATCTTGTGTGTTATTCTGATGCTCTTTTGACATCTTGCATTGTCTGGACATTCATCTGGTTAGCTATGCTGCTGGAAGAAGGCATGCCCTGCAATGCCCCCTTTTGTTTCATACTTTCATCTTTTCTTCTTTCGTTTTTTCTACTCATGATCTATTTCCGAAAATAAAACTTCTCTTTTTTCTACTCATGCCACTGCATTTTATACACATAATTTAGATTGATCACCTTGGTTGTTCAATGAAGGATTGAAGCACAAAACTACCCATTCTGATATCTTTATTTGTTCTTCCCCTTCTAGGTTATTTCACTCGATGTGATTGATGTAGACAAAGATGAAGCTTCCGATGCCATGTTTATTCACCAGAAGTTTGATGCAAATGACAAAGGAAAGGGTATATATCACCATGGTGATCATCAATTGAAGGTTCGTTATCACAGTATTTGTTCATTGCTTGTTTGGTGTCTTCTTTCACATCTGTTTTCCACTTTTCTTTTCTTATGGAAACAGAGGAAATGTGATTTACTTTAAGATGTTACAAAGAAATGAAAGGATATGGCATCCTCATGTAAAGTACGAGATACAATATCACCTACTGTATATACTAGCAAAAAACCAATGTCTAAAGATTAATTATTTCTGAAACAATTACCCTGCAACTTCAGCCCTTTTTAAATACCGTCTACTTCTTCTAACCTAATTATTCAATAAATTATATAAACCACACCTTGCCACTTGCCAGAATGTTACTTTTTTTTCCTCTTTTTTCTCCCCAAATAACATTAAATACTTGCTTTCGAAGATCTATTTACAAAATGTGTGATCCAGTGTCTTGTTAAGGTCAAGCTTATTGACATGTTACGTTTTTGAAATCTGTATTCACATTTTTTTCTTTTTAAAAGAACCACTTGCCTTGTTCTTTTTAGAAAAAACTATAGGTGAAGTAAATTAGTATAAAACAACAATAAACTACAATCGCCTACACATGTTTTTATTATAGTTTGATCCAAAATATGAGAATTTTATTTTTCCCTAATGGCTCTAAAACAATCTGAAGCCCATATTTGGTTTTGATGATCAAACCCTATGAACAGAAGAGTTCCAACAAATTTTTTATAACTTTTGACCTAATTCACTTTTTTTAAAAACATACTCAAGGTATAAGCACCGAAACCATGCTTTAGTTGAAGTTTAACGACACTTTCTTTGATAATTAGGAGTTGTTGAAGATGTAAGTTTTGTAAATTGAAACAGACATGGTATGCTTGCGATACCTGTTCTAATTATTCATAATTATAGCTAAAGTTTTTACTTTGTTCAGAAAACATTGGGTAGCCATTCATTTAATCCAGATGTGGAAATCCTAGAGAGTACAAATGAAGTTGAATCTAATTTTCCCTCAGCATCACATAATTTGATTGACCTAGACAATCCTTGCTCTTATTCATCAAATGAAGATGACGACTGGCTAGGAATTGATGAATTCATGGATGTGGATGCATATTCAGCTTTGCAAGCCCATTTTGATCATATGGATATTCCTCCTGATATTGAAGCACCAATACCTTGGATGACTCAGGATCAAAATGGAAACAAGACCAACATCGAAACTAGCAGAACCTCATGGTCAACATTAGCAAAACCTCAAAGCGTACCAGGTTCTGTTAATCATCTAGGAAAATCAACTACTCAAGTTCAGGTGAAGGAAGTTTCAAATGGCCTACACTTGCCAGCTGACATTAATGTTCTGAATCATCTCCATTCTTTTGGTTCGTTTCCTCCACAAGATATTCAACCAAATAAAAAACCAGCTGCATCTCGCAGGGACAAACATGAGGTTAGTCACTTAAATTCTTTACTTGGTATATATGCAGCTAAATCCAGATGGTTTTTGGATCCTTTTAAGCATAAAAAGAAGCTACATGGTTCAAATAACATTTCTATTAACTCGTCGGATGCAATGAAGCTCCATAATGGAGGTGAGACATCTGATGCATCTTACAGTGTAAAGAAGCAAGTCACTTCACATGGTATGCCCCATCCAAACTTTCCTGAATCTGTGGACTTCATTGAATATCTGGGAGCTGGACATTCCATGCCTCAGTGGCCGGAATATGCAAAAACGAAAACCAAGGAGCCATTTTTCCCCCCTCATATGGCCTCAGGTTTTTATGGGTCATTTAATCCTTTTGTTCCTCCTACCCTTGGAGAAGTTGTTGACGTGCCATGGGTTCAGGGTTCCACCCAAAATCTTCCAAATATTGCTCCAAATGACTCAATCAGCGAAGCAATTCCACCTGCAGACAAGGATAAATTCTTGGGGAATTTTGAGAACTTTAAACAATTTGATACTATTGACGATCATTCTGACCATCACTATGCTAGCAAAGGTTCTAGCTTGAACCAGGTATAAGTCTTGAAAAATTATTCTTTTGTTTATGAATACTTTTATTTATTTCAGGAGGTTTTAGACATTCTCTTGTTGCCAGGCATCAAAGAAATGGACAAAGAAAATTCAAGACGATTGGAAGATCCTGCAGAATGATTTACCTGGTAGGTTTCCCTTTTCTTTTCCTCCATTTTGAACATATTGTAGATTCATTTTAACATAAGCTCTGAAAGATTTAGCTGTAGGAAATGTCAAGCTTTTGAATAAACGGTAATTGACTTCACTTTTATCCTTTTGAATTCTATACCACAGAAACTATATTTGTTAGAGTATATGAGTCAAGAATGGATCTTATGAGGGCTGTCATCATTGGAGCACAGGGTACTCCATACCATGATGGATTATTTTTCTTTGACATATTTTTCCCTCCTCGTTATCCAGACCTACCACCAGTATGTGTATATGTTCATAATTTTTGGTGTTTATTCTATAGTTATTACTATACTGTGCTTGGATTTTCTGACAGACAATGTTCTCTTAAATGCAGCAAGTTTATTACCACTCTAAGGGCCTTCGACTCAACCCGAACTTGTATAATTGTGGGAAAGTATGTCTAAGTCTGCTTAACACCTGGCGTGGCAATGGAAATGAGAATTGGGTTCCTGGCATGTCAACTATGCTTCAAGTTCTTGTCTCTATCCAAGGATTGATCTTGAATACGAAACCCTACTTTAATGAGC
Organism: Cucumis sativus; assembly: GCF_000004075.3. Classification (NCBI taxonomy): domain Eukaryota; kingdom Viridiplantae; phylum Streptophyta; class Magnoliopsida; order Cucurbitales; family Cucurbitaceae; genus Cucumis; species Cucumis sativus. Next base: position 23,914,834 of record NC_026658.2, read on the forward strand.
CAGGGTATGCATATCAAAGTGGATCGGAGGCAGGTGAAAATAGATCTCACATGTATAATGAGGAGACTTACATCCTATCCATTAAAACCATGTTGTTTAACATCAGGAGACCACCAAAGGTATGGTTCTAGACATCTTTTCCTGTTTGGGGCCTTTTAGTAGGTTGAATACAATATCAAGAGATGGTATTATCTTAGAACTGAAGGATAAGATGTACAACCTATTAAAACAGATCTTGTTTAGTGAGGTCCAGGTGGGATTATATTAATAACTAAGATTGTAAATTTTAGCATTCGAGTAGGATGCTTAATAAGAGAATAGCCTTGTCATTACTTAGGAGGTAGATTGGGACGTGCAAATATCAAAACCGAGTTTGTTAAATGTATTTAGTTGTAATGTTTTATCAAGTGTATGCTTATTTAAATGATGTTCATGACCCTTGTTGTTGAATAAATTAAGACTAGAATAACTTCTGCTGCAGCATTTTGAGGACTTTGTTAGGGGACATTTTTACCAAAGGGCTCATGATATTCTGGTGGCCTGCAAAGCATATATCAATGGTGCTCAGGTGGGATCTCTAGTTGAAGGCGGGGTTCAAGATCTCGAGCTGAGCGACAAGAGCTGCTCGGACAGTTTTAAGCAATCTGTGACCCATCTTTTGAGTCAGCTTGTTGCGGCTTTTAAGGGAATTGGAGTCAGTGACTGCGACAAGTACCTGCAAATGCTATCGCCAACCGTTCCAAACACAAGAAAGCGACCAAGTAGACCAGTAAAGCTCAAGTAGAATAGAAAGGGTTGGAAGGCGATGGTGTCGGGAAGTTGGTTTTTGGTATAGATTTTGAACATGTTGACGTCTAACTGAAACAAACTTGAGATTTGTTAACTGTCCAAGGTAGTTTAGAAGGTTAGCGTTTAGAGCAATCATAGTAGAGCTTGCTTGCTTCCCTATGTCTATAATTTTTCTCATAATGAACACATATGATCTCTAATTGTGTACATAGTCTCTATATGCACCAGAGGATAATGTCTTTCCATTTCAACACGGACAGTGGTATACTATGTAACTTATTTTCTTCCTCTCAAGGTAATAATGACGCTTTTTGGTTTTCAAATCATGTTTGTTTACTTTTATTGTTGTTGCTGTATTCTTTTTTGAGTTAATTTAAGCTTCATTTTGTTTATTTTTTTTGGTATTTTAATATTAAGCCAACTTTTCTCTCAATTTCTTGGGATGATTCTACTACTATTTTTTAGTTTAACAAATATTTGAAAACTTGAACCCAAGGAGGATTATTATTGAGTTGGTTAGATTTTGAAAGAAATATGTTTTATTCAATACATCATTTTTATCTATCATTATTACTTGTAAAAATTAAGCATTTGAACATGTCACTGTGGTATAAAGTATAAACCAATATAAATGATAAACAATGATGCCTCAAGATTGAGAATAAATTTCTAGTTGATAATTTATTTCTCATCCTTATCTCAAATTTTAAATATGAATTTATAGGAACACAAACTGAACCAGTCCAAACAACAACAAATTTAAATATTTTGAGTTCTGATATCATCAGTTGAATCCTCGAAAGTTGGTAATTGCAATCATAATTTCGAACCTCCAATTATAAAATTTGAGCCTTCAAATTTATCAAGTATTAATATAGATTCTCAAACTTACTGTTCTTGTAAAAAATATACTCTAAACGATAAAAATTAAACTCTCAAACTTGTACAATCGTTACATCCTCTTAGTTGTCTAGTTTAGCTATGTGTTGTTGGTATTTGAGACATTGAAAGTCAGGTTATGAAGTTTGAAGTTAGAAAATATATATTTATAAAATTTAGAGAACAAAGATAGGATGAATTATCGGTAAACGTAAAAAAGAGAGGAAGAAAGAAGTAAATATAAAAAAATTCAATATTTATATAATCTGTTGATAACAAATTTTAGAATAATTATGGAGTAAGTACGGTGTATTTTAAATTTTAAGAAAATGTTGTTAAACTAATTGCTATATTTAGCAGCATTATGATATTGGGCCGGATGGAGGCCAGTTGAAGGTCCAAGTTGAAGTGAAGCCCAAATTTAAGTAAAAACACAAACGAACAAATTTCCTTTAAATAAGAATAAATAAAGAAAAAAAAGCGTAGGCCTATCCCCTTCTCCATCGTAGTTTCTTTGGCGCTCCCTCAGTCAGCCAAAATCTTTGAAGACTGAATTTGGAGCAAAAATGTCTAGCACAAATCTCCTACAGTTCCCTCTCCTTCAATCCCACTTCCGCCCACCGTCCACTCTCCTTTTTCCCGCCGTCAAATCCCATCTCTCCCTCGCCTCAATCTCCTTTCCCACCTCCCAATTCCTTCATACCCCTTCTCATGCTTCTCCTGCCTTCGTTCTCATGGCCAAGTCCCCCAAAAACGACACCTCCGAGCAGAAATTGAGCCATGAAGGCTCCGTCGTCGAGTCTCTTCCCAATGGGATGTTCAGGGTTCGGTTGGATAATCAAGACCTCATTCTAGGCTACATATCCGGTAAGATTCGGAAGAATTTTGTTCGTATTTTGCCTGGTGATAGGGTTAGGGTTGAGGTTAGTCGTTATGATTCTACCAAAGGTCGAATTGTTTATAGAATGCGTAGTACTAAAGATTCATCTTCATGAATACTAGTTTTGGATTATCATTATTATTATTATTTGCCTTTAATGTGTTGATTTTGTGACATATTGTGTACATTGATCCCTCTTTTTTTGGCCTTTTTTAGAATGTAAAATGACAAACATTTAGTTTATTTGAGCTCCTTTGTTTTAGTGATTTGTATTTGTGGATGAATCACTTGGAGTATTAGAGCTTGTGAATTTTTGTCTTGTCTTGTAATTGTTTTATACTAAAGAAAGAGGAGTTTCTAAATGATATTGACTTTTCACTTGTTGGGATCTCTACCTATCATTTTTAAGTTCACAAGTGAGGCGAAGTATTGACGTTGTTGAATTTATCGTAACCTGTCGATTTAAGCTTTTGGATTGATGGGTGTTTTTAAATTTATTTTGCTTCAAAGGTTGCAGTTTTGAACCATGCAGTATCTTCTATACAAGCCTGACTTTCCACTCTTTTCAGAGTTTTGGTTTTTCTTGTATATTGGGGTTAGTGAATTACGTTTATATATACTTAAGCTCATCTCATAGAACAATTTTTTTGACTTCAAGTTGGTTAATGAAGTTTAAGAAACGAATTAGTTTCTATGTGAGTTTCTACTAATATATTGTTATATAAACTGACCTTTGCAAACATCAATGGTTTTTCTGATTTTGAACTTGAAGTACGATTCATTTTATTACTTGCGCCAGGCTTCATTTTGTTCTTAGAAACGTTTCTACTAATATGTCATTTGTATTTGTCAGGCCTAAAAAGATAGGTTATTATAATAGCTTGTGTTTGAGGTTTAGATTATTTTAGTATAGTTTAATAAGAAAATAGTAAACCCTATAACAAAGAATAAAAAACAATGAATGTAGTAGTGAATGATGGTGTTTTGAAATAATGTTGACTGTAGCAAATCATGGGAATCATGGGAGTACGAAATAATATTTACTCTAATAAGGAGATGATTATTACAGGCTTAAATAGTTTTTGTCTCAAATAACCTCATATTCTCCAGCACTTTTGTTATAAAAAGAACCTAGAGCTCATGATTTTGTATTAATAAGTCCTGTTAGATTAATATTGATTTCATCTCAATTATACAAGTATTCCCGTTTATATCTATTGTGAGCTCCCCCATCTTTTCAGCCCGGGCCTCTTCCTTAACTACATAAACTGTTTATTTTTGTACTTATTATCTTGGGTATAATTTGTGCTTAAATCTACCTGATTGCATGCTTGACTCTGAAGGATGTGAAGGCACTAAGAACAGGGGATAACTATTACTTAAAACTCAATAGTATTTCATATAACTTTTTTTTTAATGGAATAGCAAAAGTGAGGTATGAAGATAAAAATGCTACTTGTTAGTGTATTATATATACAGGGAGTTAGTCATCCTTGTACTGGATGTTGTATGGTATTGCTGGCGATGATCAAAAGGCAGAACTTGAACCTTTCTTAGGTTATTCTATTCAATATTTTACCATTATGTCATAATTTGAAGGATCTAAAAGAAAATCCTATTTTGGTATTTATTTCAATCTTTTAAAGTTGTATTTTAGTATTATTATTTATTGAGAATTGGAGTAGAAAAATAACATAACCCTAGTTAAAGATCTCGTTTATGAACTATTTTGTTTTTGTTTTTAAAAATTAAATGATAACTAAAAAAATGTAGTTTTTGGAATTTGACATTTGGTTAATAATTCAACCATTATATTTAATCAGGAATATGCAAATTATTGTAAAAAAAGAAAAAAAAATTTAAAACATAAATAAAAGATGAAATTGTTATCAAATACGTTAAAAAAAGTTAGTACTAAAGTAGGTATTTTAAAGCAAGGTCTATGGCACTCAATTAAAGTTTTAAAATATTCATATCAAAGTCAAATAAATTTACGAGTTTATAAACTAAAATAAAACTATAACCTATATAACAGAACATACCATGAGAATCTAAAATAATGGTGTCTAAAATAAATTAAAGGGATGTTTTTAAATATAATAAAATAAATTAAAATAACATCCCATGAGAATCTAAAATAAACTAAATGGATGTTTTCAAATATAATAAAATAAATTAAAATATTTATCATAGTAAAATTTTATAGTTCATCCATGTTGAAGCATATCAATATCTATGTATTAATGTTTAACATAATATAAAATTTTGTTATATTTTATAAATATTTTGAAAATTTGTTATTTTTTACAATTTCTAAAATTAAATATAATAAAAGTTTATTTAAATAATTAAAAAAGATATTTTATTGGAATGTGATAAGTGCTAGATTCAATTTATCAAGATTTAAATGTAACTTTATGGAGTTTAACAAAGAAGCTCTTCATTCCCTATAACTAAATAAGTAACAATTATTTTCATTTAATAATTAAGATCAAGTTGACCATTTATCAAATCTTTTAATATACTAAATAAACCACAACGGGTTAAAAATTACTTTTGAATAATACAAATTTAAGTGTTAACAAAAAGCTAATGAAATTACAAATTTCTAATAATAACACCAAGTGTCGAAAATCTTCAACAATCAATTGACAATGACACGTGTAATATCAATTTCTTGGATTGCTGTAAATTTCAATATCATATCTATGTAATACAATTATATCTCAACCATTTAAGAAAATCACTTTTTAAAAAGTGCTCTAAATGGTAAAACAGCTAAAAGTGAAAATATTGTAATATCAGAGAGTTCTAATTTTGGACTGCCGTCCCATAACCCTAAAACCCTAAACCCTCTTCTTCATTGGCCGCTCTATAAATACCCATTTCTTTTCCCTTCCCCTCTAAATTATTCTCCTCTACGGGTCTCTCTCCCTTCTCTTCGTTTCTTCAACCTCCTGCAATGGCTTCCAGGTTGATTCTCAAGGACATCAAAGCCCCTCTCCGATTCCTTCTCCGCAATCCAGCTTCATCCGCTCCTTCTGCACAAGCCATCCAAAATCTCCTCCTCCCAATTCCAAGGCAATCTCCACCCGTAGTCCTCCCCCAGGTTTGTACTCGCGATCGGCCGCAACTATCTGGGGTTCTCAATTCTATTGTTGATGGCGGATTTAGGATCGAGGTCAGAGGGCAGCAGAAGCTGATGCATGACGACGACGACAATATGGAGGTCGATAGTGATTCCGAAACCGAGTTCTCTGATGAGGACGATGAATGTTATGACACCGAAGATATGGAGCCTCAAGATGATGATGATGATGATGATGAGACTTGAATTGATATGTTTGATTGTTGCTGTTTGAATTTCAATTTGGTTTCATATAATCATCGTTTGGTTTCGATATATCCGTGAAATTGGAAATTCCATATCCAAATTGTTGATTTTGAGTTTGAATGCAACTTTGATCATGGGTGTTCGTTTTTTTTTTTTTCCTAAGAACTTTTGAGTTCACTATATCCGAAGTTTAAATACCATTTTGATCGTTTGTGTTCATTTTTGTGTAAGAAAATTTTAGTTTTTCATGTACTATTGCCAATGGATTCCTATTTTAATACACCCGAAAAGTATATATCTTTTTATAATTTGACCTGAAAATCAGTCTATGTAGATGAAACTGGGAACATTGAAATTTTACAATATATGTACAATTCTCTAATCAACGTACAATCCATGAGAAAGAAAAAAGAAATGAGAGGAAGAAGAAGAAATTAATCTAAGCTGCAACACAATTACGGCAGATGGGGCACGTAAATTTCTTGCTAAACCAAACATCAATACACTCCGAATGAAAAAAATGATTACACTCCGGCAACGCCTGACAATTTTCTCCGATCAAAAACTCCTCCAAACATATCGCGCATTCCTCCTCACTCCTCCTCCTCACCATTTTCTCGCTCCCAAACCTCACAGTCGGTGGCAACGGCAACTTCTCCGCCCGCTTCAACCTCCGCTCCTCCGCCATTGCCGCCTCCACGTCCTCACCGCCTCCTCCGTTTCGCCGGACGTCGAGGAACCACTGGAGGAAGCCGCTGAGGACGTGGAAGAGGAAGAGGAAGAAGAGGATTATGGAGAAGGAGAAGATAATGGAGGTTCGAATGTCTAGCGTTACGGTGTAGTGGAGGACTGGAGGAGATGGAGATTCAGGGACCATGGTTTCCATGGGGAATAGAAGTGTGAGTAATGGATCTCCCATTGTTGTGAAGCTTTTTAAGTTTCTTTGTAGAGGCTATGGAGGATGGTGAAGAAGATGGTGGAGAAGGAGAATAGAGGAATTAGAGATTTGGAGATGGTCAGTTTATAAAGCGTTTCCCTAAAAGAAGTGTTTGGAATTTCTCAACCAATCATATCTAAATAGTTTTAAAAACAAATTGATTGGATAATTTCTAAATAAGTTTACTATTTACATCATTTAATGTCGATAAGATTATTCCTCTTTTGGGTTAGTTGTCATCTTAATCCATCCATTCTTCTTACTCTGAGTTCATACTTTCTGCCCAAATTTCATTACAAGCTTAATAATGTATAATCTACAAAAGTCTAAATCTAATATTATTATCATGTTGTTGTGAAAATTTTAAATGGTAATTAACTTTGTATGTATGATAGCAGAAATTTGTATCTTTTCAAATTTATTATTTTGTTAACATTAACTAAATTGGAATGACTTTATTTAGATAAAACTATATCATAAATATAAAACGTTTGTAATTGTTGAACTTCACCACTTCATCAAACAAATTTTGGCTGGGAAAGAACTGTAACTTTTTAAAATATATTTTATAATTAACGTCATCTTATAAATTTTGGGAAAAAAAAACTACATTTTAATTGTTGACACATTAACTATATAATTTTTACATTATTATTAGAGATTTTTCAAAAATAGGAAAAAGAAAAAGTAGTAAATATTTTATGAATTTGTGTGGATAATTTTTAGTTTTAATAATAAAAGTGACAATTAGTTTCTAAATGGGAATCGGTAACGGTGGAAGAGAACTCAAAATCAAAGGGACTGCTAAAAGCCCTAAAAATCAAAATTTTCTAAAACCCTTACCTTTGCATATCTCCTACTCGTCGCCCTTCAATTCAATTCAATGGAGGCAGAGGAGGCTGTTCAACACTATCTTTACGATACCCTAAGCCCACTTTCCTTCTCCGCCATCACAACCACCACAACCGGGGACCAACTGTCGTCGCCCGATGTTGACCTTGAGCCCTACTCTGTTTTCCGCAACGAGATCTCTCTCTCCACCCCCGACTGTGCTCCGGCTGAGACTGCAGCAACCGAGTTTTTTGCCCTTGATGTAGCTGCCGACAAGGGGGAAGAAAATTCGGGGATTTGTTCTTCTCCTTTGCCTGTTACTTCGGCTTTGGAAACTGAGCCTAGGACGCCGGAGTGTGAGGATCAGTCGAGGCTTGAAAGTGGGTGGTTCCGTGGCAATAGTGGACTCAAGAGTCCTATGCTACAGTTGCATAAAGGTAATTGAATTTGTGTTAACTGTGTTTCTCCGACTGTTCTACGTGCTATCCGAAGTGGTTTCGATGTAGAAGTTTATTTCAAACGGTTTCTCACGTAGCTGAATTATCTCCTTGACGATTAGAACGTGGGTCTGTATTTTTGTTTTATTTTAACTTTTCATTGTTTTCAATGGACCGGCGATTAACTACCTCGGCAGTCTCTTGTTTGGTTATTGGGCTTCCTGGTTCTAAAAACTGTCCTTAATTGTTTCTTTATCATGCACATTGCCGATTCTTTTACTTAAACTTGGTGAAACATACTTGGTAACTATTGAACTTGGAACAATCAAGCCATGTCATTGTTTCAGATCACTCCATAAAATATTCTAATATTGTTTATATCATTAAATTCATAACTTTGTTTATATGCAGAAATAGTTGATTTTTGTGAGTTTCTATCTCCAACTGAAGAAGAACGCGTTGCACGTGATAGTGCAGTAGAAAGGGTTTTTAGTGTTGTCAAACATATATGGCCTCACTGTAAGGTATGATTGGTCCCTGCTCTAATCTTGTGGCCTCTGTTCGTGCCTAAGAGAACAGCATTATGTATTTATTTATTTATTCTTCTGGTTTTTCTAGGTTGAAGTTTTTGGATCGTTTCAGACAGGGCTTTATCTTCCAACCAGTGACATTGATGTGAGTTTCCGGATCCATGTATTAACATGTTTCATGATTTTCAACTCTTATTAGAAGATGCTATACTACTATCTGTGTGTGTTGGTGGTTGGTATTGGTACTCATTGGAGCATTGGAAAGAAATTACCGTGAGAGAAGAGTAGGGGAGAGTAATTTTCTTGATATGTTTCAGAGTGGTCTGTGGTGTTGGGAAGGGAATCTGCCCTAGAATACCAATATTACATTCAAGTCACTGACAAGGTTGATCCGTAATAGAGTTAAGACTAAAATCAGAGCCAGCTGCATGGTTATATGGTGTATTTGGGAGCAATTCTATTTCATTTCTTTTCTTCATCATGCTTCTTCTTCTTTGAGTGTTAAGTACAACAACTATTTCTATGACACTGGCTATAAAAAAGGTAAGAAATATGGAATATGTAGTTCGGGTACATTGCATACAAACAGTTGGTGGGTGATGACAAATTTAATATAATATCCAACACTCCCCCTCACTTGTGGACATGAAATATCAAGAAATATCCAACAAGTGGAAGCCAAAATATTAATGGGGAAAGAAACAAATAAATGCACGGGCTTGAATATAGGATCTTCTTGGACCAGCTGCCTGCTTTGATACTATCTTAAATCACTGATTGACCCAAAAGCTTAAGTTGGTGGGTGGTTGACTAATTTAATATAATATCTAAGAGTTAGTCCTGAAGTCAATGTGAATCTTTGATAGTTTGGTCTTCATCGTACATTTGTCTAGACTACTACATTTGACTCTGAAATTTAGGATCTACGATTTCATCTTTAGTGGAATGATGAAAACTTTTGTATGTAATTGGACCATCCTCTTCTTATTTTTCTCTTTTCTATGGATTGACTAGAAAAAATAATTATCATATGGAACTAAGTGGTATGTCTTATTGGATACAAACTAATTTTTACATCATCAGTAAATTCTTGATTCTAATTTTTAATTATTTTTTTGTAGGTTGTTATTCTGGGTTCAGGCATCCCAAAACCACAACTTGGTTTGCAAGCTCTTTCCAGGGCTTTATCGCAAAAGGGAATAGCAAAAAAGATTCAGGTATCTTTTAGTGATATTTTTTGTTTTGGTCATGGTTTGATCAGGATCTTCATTGACTTTACTCTCCAAATCTCCTATGTTATCATTTGAGCAGGTTATTGGAAAGGCTCGTGTGCCAATAATTAAGTTTATTGAAAAGCAAAGTGGCATATCTTTTGATATAAGGTATAATGTTAATTTTTTGAATTACTATTGAAATTTACGAATTTGTTTAAAGAAAAAGAGAGATCTTGCTGCAAAGTAAAATAAAATGTGTACTTAAAACAAGATTTGCTTAAGAAAACATTAAGAAAATTCTGTAGTTCCCCCTCTTCCCAGAAAAATACAGCTGCTGAAAGTGATTAAGAGAATTAACATCTTATCTCTTGCTCAACAGTTTTGACGTGCAGAATGGACCAAAGGCTGCTGATTTTATAAAGGTGTGTTGCTGTACTCCCTTAAAATTATGGAATTTGATTGCACGTGATTAAATAAGTTTGGGCTTGAATACTCAAATTAAATCTTTACTTTCAATTTTCTTATTGTTTGATTGATTTTCTTTTTGAATTATATCCTCGTAGAAAAGTGGGATGGAATATGCATCCGTATAGTTGATTAGAATCTTGGATTGGAATATTTTGCACAAAAACGAATGTTCACTTCCCTATTGTTCAACGGCTTTGAAACGTATGGTTTATCTCTTATTGCTAATGCTTTTCTGCTTGCAGGGTGCAGTCAGCAAGTGGCCTCCTCTGCGTCCTTTGTGTTTGATCTTAAAAGTGTTTTTGCAGCAGAGAGAACTGAATGAGGTCTGTTTTTGCTGTGGTTTGCGGATTGGAACTCTTATTGTAGTTATCATATGGTGTGTATTAGTCCATCCGTTACCTTGAATTTTTTTGTGTCTAATTCAAGTTTCCTGTAAGGTGTGCAGGTATATTCTGGTGGACTAGGTTCGTATGCACTTCTTACCATGCTTATGGCAATGTTGCAGGTTAGTATATATTAGCCTCACATTCTGACTTTATAGGTCATTTTTTTCTACCACAGAACATACGTAACATCTTTTGTCCTTAAATGAAAAAAATCAGAGTAGAAATTAGGTGAAGTGAGAAATATGTTTGCCGATCTTTCTTCAGAATACTGTTATCATCTTACAGGAAGAGCATTTGGTGTAACAATAATAAGCCACATTCGTTCAGTGATAGTTTACAGTCAGCCATTTTCCTTTTAATCTTATCTGATCATATTCTTTAATTTTCTTTCAATTATTGTAGAGTATCAATGTGCCGCCCTCTTCTCTTGAACACAATCTTGGAGTCCTTTTGGTATGTTTTTCAATTTCTCTTTCTGAAGTACCCACTTGCATTTATTGTGAAATGTATTTACACAGAGGTGAAATAGTGCGATAATTGTTTTATTTTCTGAGTTTCAATAGTTTAGCTATTGCTGCGATTAGTATTATTGGTATATATCCTTTTAGCCAGCTACTATCCCATTCATCATATATCAATTTATAGAAGTTAGCCACTAAGACTACTCTTTTCTTCTTTTTTAATTACCCTTCTACTGGTAGGGTACTTCTTCCTGTCTTCAGTCTTTCCTTTGCAATATATTCTTTTTTTTCTTTTCTGCATACTTAGGGAGAGATTGTGCTCTAGTATCTGCATCTTTTCCTAAACTGAAGAGGAGAAGGATTCCTTTATTTTATATTATCTTAATTTTGGAAAACAGGTACATTTCTTTGATTTTTATGGTCGCAAATTGAATACATCTGATGTTGGTGTATCGTGCAATGCGGGAGGCATTTTTTTCTCGAAGAGTTACAGAGGGTAAAACATATAAAAAATAATATGATGAATTAACAGTCCATTCTCATTTTTAGTCATCACATTTCACTTGCTATATTTGGCCTCTCCCTGAGTTATTATTTTATTTGGCACCATTGCAGATTCATGACCAAAGGACGCCCATGTCTTCTTTCCATTGAGGATCCTCAGGTTTATTTTCTAGTTCCAACATACTACCAGTCAGGTTGAATGGGCAGTTTGTGTACTATTATTGTAGAATATAGCATCTCAACTCCCTTCTATTGCAGTTTAACTTGTGGACCAAAGGATTTCTAATCTGCTGAGCTATATGTAAATATTTGGAATTTTAGATACCTAGATTTAGATAGGGCTAAGGGTAGTTAGTCACATAAGGCAGTTAGATGGTTATAAATAGGAAGTTGGGGAAGGAAGAAAGGGGGGGAGATTTTGGTGAGATATTGGGCTGCAACATTCCTTGAAAGAGAGGAAGGGCAGAGGGTTAGGGTTCTTTTACTTGTTTGCTATTTTACTTCTTTTTTATTGTAATTTCTGTTTGAGATATTAATAAAATAGAAACACTATATCAGTGTTCTATCATAGGTCTTAGAGAATTTACAAATGAACATTGTCTTTAGTTTCTCAGCCTCAATATGAATTGCATGTTGAATGCATCTTCAGATTGTTTTGATTTTTCTTTTAATCTTTAAATTGATAAGTTAACCATTGAGCATTCCTTGCATTAAGTAATGTAGAAGGCTTGGAGATATTGTTCTCCAGTTTCTTCTTGTCAGTTCTTTCTCTGATGTGATTTATTGATATTTTCCAGGCGCCTGATAATGACATCGGCAAGAATTCTTTCAATTACTTCCAGGTTTGTTTACCAATGATGTGTTTCTACAGTCTGTTACGCCCCACTCCGTCTTTGTTTCTGATATCTATAACTTATCTCTCATGGTCACAGATAAGATCTGCATTTGCAATGGCCTATTCAATCTTGACAAATGTCAAGACCGTTCTCGGGCTAGGTCCAAACCGGAGTATTCTTGGAACAATAATCAGACCTGATCCGGTCTTGCTGAAACGAAAAGGTGGCAGACATGGAGAAGTGACCTTTAATTCTTTACTGCCTGGAGCAGGAGAACCTGTACAACAACCAGAGTATGGGGATGATCAAGAGATGCTGTGTAATTGGCAGTTTGGTGATGAGGAGCCATTGCCTCGAGGGAACGATACACCTGAAAATGTTGGTACACCTTCCTCTAAAAAACAGAGAAAAACTCGCGAGAAGTCCCGAAAGAAGGAAAAAGAAAGCCATTCGAGTAAGCGCAGGCATGAAGACAATGGATCCAGAAAAGAGCAGAGTTCAAAAAAGAAACGATTGAGACAGAATGACAGTGATGCCAATGGTTTGTGGAATGCTGGCAGAAGGTCTATTTGGAGTCGATAATCCATGCAGGGTCTGACCAGTCCATCGAACTTGTGATCTCCACAAGATTGATCATTTTTGGATTGACTAACACTTGGCTCAAACTTGTACGGCAGGGTAAATTCTCAACTAACAGTATTACTACAGGAAAGAGATATTTATGCTGGCCATCTGCAGCTGATGAGATGGTCTCTGCGACTGTTGTTGGAGCTTGTACGTTTAGACACAATACTCAACCTGGAGGTGGAGTGGCCTTGTTCGGGTAAAATTTTTGACAATATTCATTTATGATCATTCAATATTTTATCATTCCTAGTGTCTGTTTTCGTTTCATATGTATCTCTAGAAGTATAAAGAAATCAGTGATTTGTTATGTATCCTCTAGTGATAGTAATAAATCATTCTTACTCCATTTTGTTCAAAGACATGGAAAAACTACCATGTATTGTAAGGTCAATCAAGTGTTTACGAGGCTAATCAAAATGAGTCTGCCCACTTAGCCATGTTCAATGCCATTGAATCTCTCATTGCTTCCCTCCACTTTTATAAGCCACAGGGAAGTTTTCTGCATTATTGTAGCATGGAGTTTTTTTAAATACCTTGTATTGAAGTTGGACCTGTAAATTATATAGAATACCCCCAAGCTTTGGGTAGGTTTCAGTATTGGAATCTGAAAATCTGAATCAGGACAAAAGGGCTAACAAAAGCATAACAGATGGTTAGTTTTTGCAAGGAAAGAAGCATAAGATACATCATATTTTATATAAAAAAAGGTTGGATTGTTTCTTTTCCAAAACACTAGAAATGGAAAAGAATGGTGAGACATGGAATAGAAATATGGACATCACCAGCTTTTACCCACGTTTCGAACGTTTAAATTGATAGCAACTCTTGGAACACGTGCTGAGGATCCCTATAGCTTAAAAATAAATTTGACACCTTATAAGTTTATTAATTTACTTGCAAGAAAATTGATTAAATATTAATTATATTTTACTGAATGGATATTAAGTTAGAAATTCATTGCTTCAAGGATAACAGGTGATATATTGCATGAAGTGTGACGATGATTCATTCTTGATATTATGATAGCCATGGTCTTTAGTTCTATATATTATAATACACAATTTCTAGTAAACCTAGTGAAAACACCATGCAATCAAGGTAAATACACTTAATTTGCAAACAAATGAATGCAAATTTTCATTGCATAAAGGTAAATACACTTACTTTGCAAACAAACGAATGCAAATTTTCATTGCATAAAGAGATATATAGTTTTGGTGTTGTGAGGAATATGATATTTTTGTTAAGGATTGGGAGAGCAATTGGTAGGAAGCTTCTTCTTGTTCAATTGGTCCTTGAAATTTATGCTCATGAACTCCAATCATGAACATGTGGGACTCCAAGCTAATGAATTTAGGAAACTTCCAAGAAACTAAACCTCAAGCGATGTCTCAATCATTGCTCAAAAGAAAAATCAAAAAAAAAAAAAAACAAAGAGTGTAGGTATTTATCTAACGGTTTTTATTTTCATTTTATGAATGACCGTGAAAAATAATCTTTAGTTGTAAAAATTTCCATAAACTGAATTTAACGTGTCACGCTTGTTGCAAGTTAGTATTCATAAATATTATTTTTTTGAATGACGGTGAAAAATAACTTTTAGTTGTAAACTTTTTTATAAACTATCAATTTAACATGTGCCACACTCCTTACAAGTTAGTATTCATATATATTATTTTGATATACAGTAAACAAGAAATGGAGGTAGTTTGATTTTTAAAAACAACAACAATAAATAACAGGTGAGATCTAAATTATATTTACACTGCTCTCATATATATATATATACATTATTATGAAGAGACCATAACAATAATAATAATTTTAAATATCAAAATGCATTATTGGTCTTTTTAGTTTGGGGGGTTTGGGAAAAGGAAGGTGTTAAATGGTCCATAAAGTCCCTACAATAATTAGTTTGTTCTTGATTTGACAACTTATATATAATTAACTATGAATTATTTTTCAAATCTCTAGAGAGAAAAATACTTTTAACATTAATACTCAAGTGTGCACCGTATTTAAAAAATATTGATAAAGTTATCATTTACTGCAATTGACAAAACTTTTATTGACAATATAATCTATCAATAACAAATATTGATAGTTTAATATTAATTTTGCTATATTTATCGTAATTTGTATTATGTTATATTTATAATTATTATTAGCCTTATTGCTATACTTATAACTCATCTAGAACTTTGGTAGAATTTGTCTGCTATCTTCCCTCATTGTTTATTGTAATAGTTTTTGAAAAATTAAAATTCTATATGTAGGTTGTTTTGGACGATTACATCGAGATTCTATAGATTTTTTCAAATATTTTTAAATTTTACAAAAATATTGTATTAAATGTTGATGTGAGAATTTGAACACGAGACCTCTAGTCCATAGAAACATACGGGTATCAGTTGAGCTAAGTTTATGTTAGCAAAATAGTTCGATGAAATTTAGTTATTTTACCACGCACTATATCTAATTTTTAGATTGAATAAGATTTTGATAAAATACTTGATAAAGATAGCGAATTAGTATGAGATTAGATGTGGAGAAGTCTAAAACAATCAATAAATAAAAAGAAAAGAAAAAGGAAAACCAAATTTTATTTGTGACCATTTTATTCTTTGAGAATGATGGAAACGTCAATCATATATTATTTTTAACTCAAAAGCTGACACGACATCGGAAATCGAAACACGTAGGTCTCACGCTCCTCCCATGGATAATATCAAATGTGGATTAAGTTTCGTATAATGACGTGTCGCCTTATCACTAAAATAAACCCAAATTAAAATAAAATAACCTTTTCATCCCGTCAAGTCACCGTCATCCTCCTACGTTAAGCCCACTTAAGTTACTGGGGGCCCATTGCTCAACTCAAAGTCTCTCACAACCACCTTCACTTCTTTTTTTATTATTATTTTCATTTCAACGCCGCTTCCCCCTTCCACCGCCGCCGCCCACGGCCACCCTTTCGCCGCCATAGGTCGGTGTATTATTTCTTCTATGAACCCTATTTAAAAAGTCTTCATTAATTATATTTTATTCTTCTGCATTTGTTAATCATAATTGAATTTTTTTTTTCGTTTCTCTAAAAGTACAATCACATGTAGAGATTTGTTATAGGAACAATATCATCAATAACTTACTATATGAAATGGAAGTTTATGAGTAATTGTCGTAAAACAATATCGAAAAAATTTGTACAAAGTTTACTAGAAGAATAAATGATGAAAAATTATTATAGAAAAAGCTACCCTAAAATCAACAGAAAAAAAAGAGATTTCGACATTTAAATAGTCGTATCTCTTTTAAAAATTGGTTTTAATTTTTTACTATATTATCTTACCTTATTTCATTCATGCATGAAGTCAAGTTTGGGTACATCAAATGATCAAATAACTTTCTTACAGTTACAAATTTCTTTTTTGAAAAATAAAAGTGTGGATTGTTTTCTTGTAAACTTTGTATAATATGTACACTTTATAGTTCACTGAGTATGAACGAAGACAATTCTCTTTTAATGACCTTTTTAATAAACATCTACTATAAACTTAAAATTATAATCCTGTATAATTTTTAGGGTTAAAGCTAAGCGTCTCATTTAAGCTAAAAATAAGATGAAATCAAAAGCTTAATAATTTCAACTACGACCTTATTTGATAAAATTTGGCTTTATTTATTTTACCTTTTTAAATATAGCATAATAAATTAAAATATTTATAAAATATAACAAATAGAATTAAAACTTTTGTCATATTTTACCTATATTTTCAACAATTTTTTTTATTTACAAATCATTTTTGTTTGTTGTTCATCACGATAATTAGAATATTGCTTCGTTGAAAAATAGGCAATACAAATATAATATTAGCACTAAATTGTATTTTCTAAAAATAAGATTACTTAGGAATGCTCCTAAACCCATAAATTGTATATTAATTTTATCCCAACAAAAATGTTTAGTTTGAAAAGGGACAAAATATATATATATATATATATATATATATATATATATATATATATATATATATATATACCATCTCTCTTAGAAAACCAAATGAAAAAACTCATTGATCCATAGAATAAATTTGCAGTACACTAAAATACAAGATGATGGGACTTTTTTTTTGGTGAATTATATTTCATAAATATAATGAAACTAATTTAATACCATGTGCTGAATTAAAGTAATGTGCATGTATGTGAGCATAGTGATGAATATAGTATAGACTTGGAAGCTTATAACTTTAAATTTGATTGTATTTATATATACAAAATGATCAATCCGTTTTGTAGACCCATCTTTCTTTGGCCACAAAATTTTTTTTTGACACAAAGAGTTGTTGAGTGAGTTAATTAAGGAATAAAAGAGAGGTTTATGATGAAAGAGATTAACAATGAAAACAACAAACTAATTATAGTGGGTTTTAGAAAAAGCAAATGGTTTAATTGTCAAATTAACTAAAATAGGAGGGTAAATTATAATTAAGTCTGTTGGGGCCTGGGGGGGTTCGTGTAAGAAAACCGCTTAATTCGGGTTAATAGTTTTAAACCGAGGCCGGTCCGAGCCTTTTAGAAAAAGGAGAAAACGAAAATTAAAAGCTGGATAAAGTTAAACCGGACGCGCCGACACGGTCCTAAAAACTTCTATACAACCACGCACTTTACATGTTTCGTTATATACACGCGCCAATTCTCTCCTTTCTATATAATTCCCATTTTCCCCTTCGTTTCTTTTTCTATCTCTTTACATTTGTTCTTCCTCTAATTCTCTCCCTCAACATTTTCTTGATTTGATTTACGTCCGAGATTGTCGTACCATACCTTTCAGTTTCTTATTTAACGGTGAGTGTTTATTTTTTATTTTTTTATTTTTTTATTTTTAATGTTGATGATTTCTTAAGTTACGTTTCGTTTGATTCTTTGTTTGAGTTTTTGTTATGATTTTGATGGAAATGTGTCGGGGGAATTGGGGTTTTTGTTTGAATGAATGGGTATTTCTTTGTTTAAGAAAACGAGCCCTGGGTTTTGATCTATGGTTATTGGGCTTTTGGTGATTTTGTTCTGACTTCAATTTGAACTGCTGCCCTTTTCTTATTTCGTTGTGATTCGATCTGGGTTGATTTTTCGGAGAATTTTTATTTTTATGGCGTTTGGTTTGTTTCCCTTTTTTGTCTTTTCGCCTCTAGTTTTTCAACTTTGAAAGTTTCGAGATTTCTTCTAAAGACTTGCTTCCGATCATACACGTTTCTCTCTGTTCGCAATTTGGAGGATAAGTATCGTAAACTACAAACTGAAGGGGTCGATATTTTAAATGTCGATTTGCCGTTTTGATTGTTATTTATTTGGGATTCTTGCACTGTTGCTCTGCAATTGGTTACCATCTTTTGCCCAAAAAGAAATGTTTTTCTTTGTCTCTTTCTTTATAGAGGGTGTTGTGAGCCACGATTGTGGTTTGAGACACCTGGTTTTTTTATGGTCTGAGTATTTTGTATTTTGCATTCATTGTATGAGTTTGTGTAGAAGTTTCTCGATGCAAGTCATTGGTATCTTACATTCAGCATTGATCCTCCCAGGTCTTGTGTCTATTGATCGACCCTTGAATCTTTGATATCTGTGTTTTCTTTTAAGTTTTCAATCCTTTTGGTCTCTTTGCTATATAAATTGGGTTAAGTTGGTAGTGGACAGAACAGAGCTTTAGTTTTGTATACAGTTGTGAAATCCTGTTCCTTAGTTCTTGTTTTCTTTTCTAAAACGAGAGCCCTCCAAGGAAACACTGCCAAATTCCAACATCAGAAACAAAATTTTAAAAATTAATCTTTTAAGTTTTCAATACTTTACTTGGATTTTGAAAACATTCCTACAAAATCTATAACAATAGATAACAAAACAAAGAATCTCACTAGTGTAACTAATGTTTTTTTATCTTAATTTTAAAAAACTAAATGATTATCAAATGGGGCCGTTTCTAAATGTTTCAATATTGACTACCAGCTGTTGGTGGTTGAATATTTGATTTTTATTGACTTTATCTAATTAAAGTGCTATTTAGCCTCTCGATTAGCCTCCCTGGTGAAAGTCCGTTGTTTGA
Source organism: Cucumis sativus (assembly GCF_000004075.3). NCBI lineage: Eukaryota > Viridiplantae > Streptophyta > Magnoliopsida > Cucurbitales > Cucurbitaceae > Cucumis > Cucumis sativus. The sequence goes on from NC_026658.2 coordinate 23,934,044, forward strand.
TTATTCTTCCTTTGTGTGGAAGCTTCTATTCTTCCTTGAAATTTGTTTTGCATTTTTGTAATCCCTTTTTCTTTTTTCTTTTTAGAAAACAACTGGTATAAGAGGTAATTTCATTGTATTTGCATTATTGCAAATGGGGTTATTTGTATGTCCAAATTGGTATTTGTCTATAATGTTTTTCAATCGTTTATAGCAGCTGATTTTATTCTTCAAGTTACTTATTTTCCAAGAATTTCATTGTCTTTTTTTTTGTTTTTCTTTCTTTTTAAACAGAACGCATACTCTTTCCATGGAACAAAACTACTCTGTACCTGAGGCATACCTAGAGTCTGAACAAGATGTCTCTCTCAAGCAAAACTGGAAATCTATCTCAACTCAGTCAACAATATCAGAAGACGCAAACGGTTGCTTTGATTGCAACATTTGCTTAGACTCAGCAGCTGACCCTGTTGTCACCCTCTGTGGTCACCTCTACTGCTGGCCGTGCATTTACAAATGGCTTCATGTTCAAATCTCCAGCAACGAACCCGAAAACACCCAGAACTGCCCTGTTTGTAAGGCTAGCATTACACCCTCCTCGTTGGTTCCGCTCTATGGGCGTGGCACGTCGAACTCAGATTCTGAATCCAAGAAATCTCATTTGGGTATGGCTGTACCCCGAAGACCACCACCGTCAATGAACACACCATCCCATTCCAATTCATCCTCGACATTGTATCCTAGCCAGGAGCTTCATTCAAACTATATCCGGTCGCCCTCACACCCTATCTATCACCAACAATATTTCCCCCAGGCCACCTATGGCAACTTTGCCTCGTACTCACCATCTTATCTTGGTAATGCCGTGATAACGAGTCTACTAAACCCAACGATTGGGATGTTTGGAGAAACAGTTTTCACTAGAATATTTGGTAGCGTGGATGGGAACTTATTGCCATACTCGCCATACAACAACTCAATCTCAGGAAATGCCAGTACGAGAATGAGAAGACAGGAAATGCAGCTTGATAAGTCTCTTAATAGAGTTTCCATCTTTCTATTTTGCTGCTTTATTATATGTCTTCTGTTATTTTGAAGTTGGGAATAGATGTGTGGAGAAGCATATGATGATATACATACAGGTAAGCCAGCTAGAATTTTGGTAGATGACTTTACTGTGAGAAGTCGTCTAATATGTACAGAAGGTTAAAGCTAATACCACATATTGTTTTGTAATTCCTTTTGGTGCTCTGTGCGTATTGCATGTTTATAATACTTCTCTACGTTTTCCCACCCCTAGAAAGTCTAATGATTCATCATCTCCAAACAATATCAAGTCTAATCTGTTTTTCCCCTAGACATTGATATAAATATCATCTTATTATGTGGTTGTACAATTTAAAGCTGAAAATAATTGAGTTGGGTTCAAGTTGTGTACTCAGTTCAGTGTTTGAATACATTTAACTTTAACCTTCAGCGTTATAGTTTGAAGACATTTTAAAATGTGTCTAAGTCATTAAAGTTTTAGCTGTATAGTATATGAAATCTTTAAACATTTCGTATACGTAAAGAGGAGATGCATTTCAAGATTAAAGGATCTTTAAATTTTCCAGTTGGGTGTGCAATGGTATTTTCTGGTGACCCCTTTGTGTGTCTTCGTGTATCCTTGATTTTTGGTTTTTATGAAGTTTGATTTTTCCTTTTTTTGACCAACAGACAATATTGGTCTACAAAAAGCCTTCTCAGAATTAAACAAATTTTAAATCCACAGAATTTGGTTAATCCCACTATTTAAAAACAGTGATTGTAATGATTATTTTCATAATTATTGATTATGATGACTAAACAATGATTATGCTCTTCACTACCACATTCATGTACTCTCGTTTTCTATATAGTTAATATATCTGTAATAAACGTGTCAATTTTTAATTTCTTCCATTTTAGAATATTATATTTTAATCGACAAATTTCCTTTTCTATCTCAGTTATATATTTTCATATAAATTTATATTTAAAATCACAAAATGGCATGAAAAAAGTTTTTTTAAAAAAATTAATATTATCAATGGCTTCTAACAGATGTTTATTTAAGAAACAAAATCAAATTTTGTTTTAAATCTTTTAGAAATGGAAAGTATACTGAATTTGAAATAACGTTGTACATTAATATTTTGAAAGTTTAATTAATTGGGTCGTTGTTTGTTCATTTTTTAAAATCATTATATATTTTCTTAGATGTTATCACTTTTTTTTTTTTATATAGATTTTGAAAAATATTTCAACCCTATATTTTCTTGAATTAAAATATTATTATCATCTAGACAATTATGATTAAAAAAAAGTAAGTTCAAGAGACTAAATTATATATTTATTAAAATTACAATAACTAAATTTGACAATTAAAACACTAGACTCATCAAAACATTGCAGTCTAATAACTAAAATAAATATGTCAATTTGAACTATGTTCTTTGGTAAATGTATCTATTTATGCACTTCATTATATTTTGTTTGGGATTATAACTGTATTTGTATCAACTAAACCCCTAAATTTTTATAACTAAATTAACATAGATGCTTAATTTGAAATTTCTTGAGAACCACCTACTAATCAATTTTAATAAATTTTTTTTGACTTTTATTACACATTTGAGATTGATGTATAATTTTTATATATATATAATGTGCAGAACCAAATTTCTAAATTGAATTATAAGTTTCACACCATAATTATTCAACAAAATCTTAAAAAAATGTAGACAATTTTATCATCTTAGTCTTCAAATTTTAATGAATAAGCTTGTTTGATTGTTGAGTTTTAAAAATATGTTTTTAGTTCTTGGGTGTATAAAAAAAATAAACATTTTTTATAACTTTTTAAAAATGTCATATTTTTGTATATGAGTTTTTAAAAATAGGTTTTAGAAGAGTTTTTAATTTAATTTTTTAAAGGAAAAATTGTTATGGATGACAACAACATTAAAACTATTTACAATATATAGACTATAAAAGTTTTGATGAATTTTGCTATATTTTGTAAATAATTTCAATACTTTGCTACTTTTAAAGTTTCAATTTTTAAAATAATTTATATGATATGTAAAATAAGAAGAAAAAAAAACTATTTGAGTGATGATATGATTTTGATAATTTCAAAGCTTATATAATGATTTAGAATAAAGAATTTTTTTCACAGAATATTTACACCATATATGTGACAAAATCATACAAAATTAATTACATCAATTTTTTTTGTATGAATTATAAATATTTTATTTTTGACAATTTTTATAAAAATAAAATTATTAATAATTTGAACAACTTTATTCTTAAAAATTCGGAAACAGAAACGATAGCATTTGAAAATTCAGAAAGGAGTGTATTCTTGTAAAGAATTTAAAAATGGGATCAAACTTTTTCACTCGACCCAATGTTGTAAAAATTTGAAGCCAAACTTCCTTCTCTTTAACCCTTTTCTCTTCTTTGTTTATTTTTATGTAATAGAGCATATAGTGGGGAAATGAATCCATAAAGTACACAGCTTTACCACCCACCGTTGGATGATCTCTATGGTGGAAGTCAATAAAAGATTTCCACAACATCGACGGTGATAGAGAAACAACAGCGAAAAACCGACAAAGACCGTAGATCTTCAGACACAAATGTCCTTGTCAGCTTTGTGGCGGAATAATCAGAGTTTAAATCAATCTTATAAAGACTAATTGTAATATTTGAGTTTTAATATCAATTACTCCCATACCGGCTTTCTGGCTTCGCACTCGGCTGAGGCTCCACTCACATTTCCCTGTTCTAGAGGGGAAAAAACTCACGCCCATCACAAATTAAACATCTTTATTCCAATTATTCCACTCTCTTTTACTCTCACAGATGTCTTTAATTCATTCAATTTTGTGTCTTTCTTTAGTTTGTTATCTAGCTGAGCCTTTTCTTGAAGTTGAAACGCTTCTCTAAGACACTACAGTATCTTTGTCCAGAAGTCCCAAAGCAAAAAAAAAAAAAAAGGGGGGGAAGAAAAACTTAGCAGAAAGATTCCAAATCTGAAACCCTTTTCTTTGTTGCTTTTCTATTCAGACTGTAACCCCCATTGAAGCTATACTTTACCCTCATTCTACTGCCTTCCTGAAGCTTTACTTTCTTTCCTGCATTTGATTCTCTCTCTGTTTCTGCTTGGAAGGGGAAACCAGTGTGTGTGAAGATGAGGGGTCCTTTAGGGGCAGTGATTGGGAGGTACCCTTCAAGTGATGGAAATGCCCAAATGGGTGGAATTATCAGGCATAATAGAAAGTGCAGAGATATTGTGTTTCTTGTGATCTTTATTGCTTTCTGGGTGGGGATGATTGTTAACTCAAGCTTTGGATTTAACCAAGGAAACCCATTAAGGTATGGAATCTGATGATACTCTCCTCTTTTACTTCACATCTTAAATGAGTACTGTTAATTCTTGCACATTTTCTTTTCCATTCATGGAGGTCCCAGAAAAATCTCTGAACTGCTTTCCCATTTTGCAGATTTCCCTTCTCCCTTCTCATTTTCTCTATCATCTTCATTTCAACTAATTTCAAACTTCTTGCTCTATTAACTTCTGCTTGTTAGGATGAGTTCTAGCCTGTCTTGTGTACTCTTTTGTTAATATATCTGGCTATGTCAATGTATGGTCTTCAATTTTCTTTTACTTATCTCCCTGTTTGCCAGTTTCGCAACCTTTCCTACTGTGATTAGAACTGGTGGGTGCAACTTTGGATTGACATATGGCTGATATTTTTTAACGGTTGGAAATATCAAGTCAATTTTCCTATGTTTTTCACACTTTATGTACTACTTCGTCCTTTCAACGTGGAGTTCTACTATATCATCACTACCCACCTGGCATTTTCCTGTGTAGTATATTGTATAAACTATCACTCAATGTTTAGCTAGATAGCTGCCGATGGTTTCATTGGGCCTTCTTTGTTTTTTCCCTTTTCCAATTTGAAGGAGATTTTGCATGTGGGTAGGATGGGACATTTCCATTTTCTAGTTTTTCATGCTCTCCTTTCTTTATAAGCTTGTGTGAAAACTGATAACGATGAAATTTACCCTGCAAGCTTCATTCGAAACCCACTGAACTGAAGAACCAAGTACTTCCTTGCCCTTTGTCTTGCATCGTCCCAATAACTTCCATCCGCCACGGTTGTTCCATTCATCCACACTGTGATATTGTTGAATAATTCTTATTTAATTTCTTTCAATAGTAACAATTTGATGATCCCAATCCGTATTAATTGTGGAGGAACTAAAGTTAGTCCTTTTAAGTTTTAAGTCATAAGTCACAACGAGTTGGAGTGTATTCATGAGTGCTTCCAAGTGTAGTATTTTGAAATAAAAAACTTTTTGGACTAGCTCATTTGACAAAACACTAGGCATTTAAAATGAATTTTTAGTATTTCTGGAAATCCTGAAGTATGCTTAGATATGTAGTAAAGTTCTTTGAAGAATATCAAAAGTCATGTAACTTACCCTTTTGCTTTCTTTCTGCCATTAAATTCTTGAAATTGTAACAACAGTTGCTTGGTTGTTCCCTTTTCTACTTAATGTTTACATTCTCCTTTTCTTTGTTAATTAGCCTCATTTGAGTTGACCTTTGTGCTACCGTTTATTTATCAGGCTAACATATGGACTAGACTACAAAGGAAATGTCTGTGGTGATAAGCATGCTAATCCTGGCCTTCGTGAATTGGAGCTTAAATATTGGTTGAATCCTAATCAGGTTTATCAAAGTGGTTTGAAAGACAGTCAATTTAAGTTGGCAGATGCTCGGAGTATATGCTTGATGGATTGCCCGACTCCTTCAGAAGATTCTCTAAACTGGGTTTGTGATTATCCAGAAGGTGAAATACGCCTCTCAATGGATGATTGGATAGACAGGAACTACGATTACTTCGAGTTCCTAACACCTGAGATGAGAAACAGCTCTGTTAACCTTCAGGGTCCTTGTTACCCTGTCATTTTTCCTAGTGTAAATGGTAAGTAAAATTGATCTATCTTCATGGTATTGTTATTTTCAAACCTTTTAATCTGGTATTGAATGCTTCACTTCTAGATTCTTTTGGATACAACAAATCTTTCAAGCTTTTCTTCTTGGGTTACAGCATCTAGTGGTTAAAGGGAGACAGTCTCAATCAAGGGCTCTTTTTGATTGTAGGGCAGATGAGTTTTTTCATGAGAATAGTTCCACAAATATTAACAAAAAAAGATTCACTTTAAAATTGATTTATTCAAAAAGTGATTGACTGGTAATCACTTTGTAGAATAAGAAGTGCAACCAAACTACTTGTGATTTTGCAACCAAAAACATTTTTTATGAAAGTATTTTACTAATTTTTTCTCCATAAAAATTGTATAAATTAGAAGGTTCACCGAACTCACCCTTAGAATGATGTCTTTCTCAGTTTATTGGAGCTGCCAGTTCCTTGCTCGCCCCTCAAATGTGTCATTAACACATTGGAAAATGATGGGTGGAATGAACATAGATGCAGATTTGATCATTGATAAATCTATTCATAAGTCAACCAACTCTCGGTCATCTGTGTTAAAGGTATACTAGATTTTCTTTTCTGTAAATTATTCTTAACCCTGTTTCTATAATATATGCATGCATGCATTTATCTTACAAAAAATTCACTATTAAATCACAAGTCTACTTATTTAGTAAATGTAAAGTGTCATATAAGCTCAAGAGCTTCATTTTGAAATTGCAAGGTTCTTTCGAAGAATATCCTTAGCATCTGAACTTTGTTTGTTGTGTCATACCGTTTCTGAAGTTTTTACTTGTTCTGTGCTCTGCTCTACTCACAGAGATACATGGCGGATATTGGGAAATCATGGCCAGTATTGATCGTTTGTGGAGGAATTTTGCCTCTATTTTTGGCTGTGATTTGGTTGCTAATGATTCGGCATTTTGTTGCTGCAATGCCGTGGGTAACAGTTGTCCTATTTAACATTCTCATCGTATCAGTCACAATGTTTTACTACCTCAAAGGTGAGGAACATGTTTTCTCCACCCTTCTACTTGATGCTCAATGATTTCAAGTTTTGATTCCGTCAAACCTTAAAAATATTGAAAATCCTGTATTATAGTGGAACTCTTTCATATAAGAACTAATGTTTTTGTCAGACTTCTAAAAGGAATGCAAAGCCATTTTTAAATGATTCTTCTTTGCTTATCCTTGGGAGATTCATCTAGTTGGAATCAAACTTGTAATATCTGATGGAATTTCCAAAACCTCAAATGTTGTGAAGTTATACTATTTAGGTCAAAGTTGTGTCATCTTGTATTAGCATTACTGATTGCAATTTTCTTTATTGCTGTAGCTGGATGGATAGGAAATGATGCTATAACTCCCATCATCGGTGATCATGATCCTTATGTCCACATATTTGGAAGGGTATGCGACCAAATCTCGTGAGCCTTTTTGATAAAAAATCTCATCTGATTCCAATTACTCAATTGACTATTGTTCAGGAGCTCAATCATATGCGCGCTGCTGCTGTTCTAATGACGTTTGTTATGGTGGTCTCTGTACTTACATCAATTGCCATCATCCGCCGAATCATAATGGCTACATCTGTCCTCAAGGCAAGTACTATACTGTACATGTATAAGTGGGAAAAAGAATTGATGTTGATTATTTGCAGTAATATCATAAACTTAAGAGTTCTCACTTTAAGGATTATATAGTTCAGTTGGTCTTCAACTTCAGCATTCAAGTTTTTGGCTTTCAGTTTCAATGTCTATTTATCACTTATTTCCACCCATTTTGTCAATGCTCTTTTAGTTTCTGAACAGATTAATATAGTATAATACCATTATTTCATTTGAGTTTTATACACCTTGTGTGCAGGTTGCTGCAAAGGTGATTGGAGAAGTTCAAGCACTCATAATCTTTCCCATCATACCTTATGCCATCCTTGCAATTTTTTATATGTTATGGCTGTCAGCTGCTCTTCATCTCTTCAGCTCTGGTCAGGTTGTCCAGAATAATTGCAACTCAAACTGCTGTGCCTATGATCTTGCTTCAAAACTGGTGAACTGCAATCACTGTTGTGGTTATAGCATCCGTTATACTCGTCATATCGACATTGCCATCTTTTTCCATCTATTTGGTTGTTATTGGGCCACTCAATTTTTTGTGGCATGCTCTTCAACAGTAATTGCAGGTTCCGTTGCCTCCTACTATTGGGCTCGTGGTGAAACTTCGGTAAGTTACTAAGGATGGGTTGACATATCCAACGATTCTTAACTTATTTTAGGGCTATAGGTTCTTGCTGTCGATCCATGCCAACTATCTTGTTCTATTTGTTAGTTTCACCCTAGAAGTATTCCATTTAACTACTTTGGATTTATTTCAAGTATGACAATGTCCACATTATAATTATCATTTTCACAGAATAGTCTCATGTCTACTCTATAAATTTATCGTTCTTGTGCTTGCAATTCTTTGAAGATTATTCCCTCTTTAATGGTCATTGTTTTTGGTTATTGCAGCCTGAAATTCCGTTTCTTCCAGTTTTCTCCTCAATGAAACGGCTAGCAAGATATAACCTTGGATCCATGGCTCTTGGTTCCTTGACTGTGTCGTTTATGGAATCAATTCGTTTCATACTTGAGTCTATTCGTCGCAAATTGAAAGTTGCAAGTACTACGCCAGACAGTCGAATTGGCAGAGCAGTACATAATACGTCTCGGTTTTGCCTGAGATGCATAGAGTGGATCATCAAATCTGTTAACCGTAATGCATATATAATGGTAAATTGATACTCATTTACTTGGTCATCATTGATTCCAATATAGTAGCCAGCAAAGATCACAATGGTGTTAGTTTCCAGAATAAGAGTTCAGCAATCTCTCTACCATGTTTACTTGTGTTGAATAACTGTTTTCCATGCTATCCTTGTTCATGTAGATTGCGATAACAGGCAAGAGCTTTTGCAAGGCGTCTGCTATTGCGACAGAGTTAATCATTAACAACATCCTTCGGATCGGAAGAGTGAATGTGATTGGAGATGTCATTCTGTTCCTTGGGAAACTGTGTGTCAGCCTCTCAAGTGCTCTTTTTGCATTCCTCATGTTGGATACCCACAAATACAGATCTGCTCATAACAAAATTTCTTCCCCATTGTTTCCTGTCCTGGTAAGTTCCTTTGTTCATTTGCTTAGTTCATACTCATTTCGTATAGAGAAGAGCTGATAAAGAGGCTAGAGCAATCAAACTTATAATCTTATATATTTTATTTTTCACTTTTTGTGGGATAAAAAGAGAAAAATAGTCTAACGTAGATAGTTAAGAATTTATTAACTAAATGACGATATGATGAATTATTTAATAAATACATCCATTCATAAGTTTTAAGTCACCACTAAACCCAAAACCTTAAACTAATGGATTACAATAAATTTAATTATATTAATTCTTTAACACTACTTCTCACTTGGATTAACATTATGTGAGAGAAAATGACATCACAAGAGCTTGAATACATGATTTTTTATTAATTGCATATCTAGTTAAATCACTACTTAAGTTAATTAACCTAATGGGTTTTGTAAATTTAATTATATCAATATAGTATCAACATGATCGAAGGTTTACCTATTTCATATTTACTTGTGATACCATACCCAATCCAAAGTAGGTTGTTTCAATTGAGAACCCATTAGACGTGCACTCTCGTTGTCATTACCTAACAATGGATCCTTAATTTGAAGATCTTAAAGCACAAAAGATTTAGTTTCATACGTATAATCTCATGGCTAAAACTGCAAAATTCCTCATTCAAATCGTTTTTTTTTGTTTCGAAACAGGTTTGCTGGGGCCTAGGCTATGTGGTTGCCACACTTTTCTTTGGAGTGGTGGAGATGTCCATTGATACAATAATTCTTTCCTTCTGTCAAGATTCTGAAGAACATCAAGGCACAGCCCAGTATGCTCCTCCTCTTCTTATGGAGACTCTCAACGATCAAAATGAGATGCAGAGACTTACACAAGGACCTCCAAGTTCATAACCTTCATCTTTTACTTTTTTTTTATGCCCTTGATAATATTACCAAAATAGTCTTCACCTTCACCTGTTGCTATCATCTCCAACCCTTCATTGTTACAGTTTTCCCCACTGTAAATAATCAATTTCTTGGCAGTGTGGAAGTTGGGGGAAAAGTGATAGAGAAGAGACAGAAAGGGAATACCTTTAGGCCTTTTTTCTTTTCTTTTGGGTAGGTTACTATTTTTGTTACTTGTTAGTGAGAAACTTTGGATATGGTACTACATAATTATTTGCAATGACGTTAGTTAATATTATGTGAGGTTCTTTTTGTCTCATGTTCTCTGCCTCAAGTTTTGTTGCAATTTTTCTTCTTTTTTCTCGGTAATTGGAGAGTAGTTTGATAGAAGTGTCGGTTCTTTTTGGGTGCTGTACTCTATTTTGATTCGGTTAACTAAACAAGCACAATCGGTTTGGTCCAATAGATTATTACTTGAGATATGAAACAAGTTTTCTCACAACATGAAATGTTATTTTTATTTCTGAGATGATATATAACTAAAATTATCTTCATCCATCAGTTACACTTTTCTGTCAATTGGCGTCTAACTTTAATAAAAGAAACTTAGAAAACTATTCTCTTTGGGTATCTTAGTGAAAAAGAATTTGAAACATTTGAAGATAACTTCCAAGTTCTTGGGGTCCAGATTAAGAAATTCCTAACTTAAAACTTAGAATCTCAACTTAAAAAGATGGTGAATTTTGTTTATGTATTTTTCTAACTAAAAACTCTTATAAATAATCAAATTTACATTAAAAATCCCTTCCATTTTGGAAAGAATCTTGTTGCTTGGTATTTCATGCAACAAAGACTCAAGAACTACAAGCAATAACCTCACACAATGATGGCCTCCGGACTCTTAGGCCAAACCGATGCAAATGCTATTGTTGCTTTAGCAATCTCTTCTCCAAACTCAACAAACTCCCCACCCTATAAATTGCAAAAGGCCCTTCGACTTTGAGAAGCACACAAAAGTAGTCAACTTTCTCCTCAAAAGATAGACCAAAGTTTCAAGAAAATGGCTGTTACAAGAACTAGTTTACTGGTTGGTCTCCTGGCGTTTCTTTGCTTAAGCCTCGGCTCTGCCAATCGAATTCTCAAGAACAACGATGCTGAAAACCAACTAATAGGTGACGATGTGCCTTCAGGAAAAGAAAACCACCCACAAAATTCCAACCATGATGAGTTGAAAAGTATACCAACAGACAGCATGGCAAAAATCAGTTCCATTAATCCAATAAATGGCGATTGTTGCAGTTATGGCACCAATTGTGGAATATATCCACCACCGACCTGTGGATGCGGTGGATGCGGTGGATGCAGTGGATGCAGTGGTGGCGGAGGCGGTGGATGCAGTGGATGCAGTGGTGGCGGCGGTGGCGGTGGAAGCTCTAGTTGCCAATCTTGCAATACTTGTTCTTCATGCCAATGGCAGGGATGTCATGGTTGCCAGGAATGTCAAGGGTGCCAGGGATGCCAGAGTTGTGGGTGCCAAGCCAGCATGGACGATTCTAAGGTCGAACAGGATTCAGTTCAAACGGGTGAACCTGCACCCGTGGTGACAATTGTGCCACCAGCCAAGCCAACAGATAATGACATAAAATCCAGTGGGGGATCAAATCAGGACATAAAATCCAATGGCGGTCTGGTTTAGAGTTTATACCTCATCTCAAAGAAATGTCTTCCTGTAGCTCTCAATAAAAGCTCCATTCATGGAGTTCATTTTCTAATAAACCGATGAAATATAGAAAGTCAGGAAACACTTCTATAATTGGAGTCTATACTTCCTTACATTGTTCGGACAATATATTACATTACAGGCAGTTTCATGTACTGTTTTCTACAAATACAAACTCAGTATCCTATAAACAAATCTCTAGGATCTCACTCTGAACACTTCTTCGGATTTCAATTTTGTTTGTACTAACTTACACGGCACTTTTATAGTTTCTTTCACTAAAGTTTGATCCTAATTATATGGTACTTCTACAGATTTGTTTACTAGCTACGTTTTTTTTTATCTCGGCATAGATGAGCTTCTTAAAGAGTTTTCGGCATCGAAGTTTTGAGCCGGCATTGATGAGCTTCTTAAAGGGGCTCCGTCAATGAAGTTTTGAGCCACAGGCAATGAAAGAGACAGAGAGGGCTGAAGAAGGGGAGTTCTAACCGCACGTGATGCATCATTAGTAACAGAGGCGGACACATTTGCTGCAGTAGGTGGCTGCATCTCAATTATGGCATAGCCAGTTGCAGCTTTAGGTGTATCAACATGTTGGTTGTCATCGTCCTCAAGTGACATCACGGTGCTTGTTTCCGTGTGGATTGTGGCATCATCAGTAAATATCCGGAGCCTTCTCTTCCTTCTAGCTGACTTACCCCACCCATGGATTGTTTCCCTTATTCTTTGAGGAATTAAGGCAGCCTTGTAGTTTGTTCCCATCTGCAAAACAAATATGGGAGAAGGAAATAAAACAAAGCAAAAAAAAAAGATGAATCCCAGTCAATAGGTAATGGTAAACTGCAAATGATAGGATTTGGATGTTGTCATTAAGGTCAATCCTTCCATATACTACTAACCAGATAAAATTTCCCAACCTTGAAAACTCTCTTTGCACAAGTCAAGATAGATGGCAATAATCCAAGAATGTGGGAACAAGGTACTAGAAAAAAGAGAAAAAATATATGAGAAAAACTCTCCGCTTGCTCCACCTCCTGTGGTGTTCTCGCACCTAACAGTTCTCTTGACTAACCAACAGCCTATTGACAGGGGCAGTCCAGACCTCTTGGGCATCTTGCATTGCCATTTCCCCATATATATTCATGTTATTGCTCATCCATATTCCCCAAAAGTAGTGGATGCCACTCTAGTAAAAAATCCTATTTTTCTTTACTACCCAATGGCCACACGCTTCGATACAAAGACCTACTAGGCAGATGAAACTCAGAGAAATTGATGAGAACCCAGCCAAAAAGAAACTATATTTGTCTTAGTCTAATGACTTAAACCAAGGACATCCATAAAATATTAATCAAACTATCAGAATGTAAAATATCACGCCTTAGATTACCTGAGTAACCAGTGCGTATAGGGGCAAGGTGCTATAGCTGCAAAGAAATTGTCCAGCAAAACTACGAAAAAAAATAAAAGTAATATTTTCAGAATACTTAATTTCACGCCACACAATTAACATGGTTAGTTTTGAAGTTTGTGATTGTTGCAAATTAAAAATTCATACCCCAAGATTAGTCTTACATAGACAAGCAGATGATTGCTAATGAAGCAAGAACTATATCCAAATTGCCACTGTAACCAAATTAAACAAGATAATGGCATTATGGGGGGAGAAAACAAGAAGAAAGAATGCTCTGGACTCTACCAAGAAAGGGTGAGAAAAAGTCATGAAGTTTTGACGGAAACTATATAACGTGAGCTCTTGTTCTCTTTTTGGTTTTTAGCCCATACACTTCAAAATGTGTTGTTAATGCCACATGCTTCCTATTTCATTAGGGGGACTGTTCTTTTCTGAGATCAAAGATAACCATGACTAGAGAAAAGGAAGTACCCAGAACCAGAAGAACGAAGCCAATTCGAAAGCATTCTGCAAGAGAATTGAGAGAAAAAGGGATAAACCCATGAATATTGGTTTCTTTTATTAAAAAAAACTAAAAACTATGAACAGATAAATTATTTTTCTTTCTGATGTAAGATGTCAACGTGTAGGAGATATTGTCACTAATGAAGACTTGCCTGGAAAAGAACAAAATGGATCAAGGACAACAGAAGTTCAGGCTTCTTAAACCAGAAAAGATCATCACGGGGCCTCAGCTTTGCTCCAGAAAAGAATCCGGTTATACCAGCATTCTCCAACGTCAAAGTTGCAATAACATGCTGTAACTTTGTGCCCACTAAAAGAACAAGCTGTATAAAAAATGAAAAGTAGTAATAGATCAACTGGTCATCAACCAGATATAAGCTGCCACTTTTGAGGGAGATAGAGAGATGGCTCACAGTAACAGGAATAGTTGCTATCCAAAAGTAAAGGTTGGAGCCTGAAAGGTGGCAAAAGAGATAAAAAAAAGAAATGTCAGCTCAATTTATAGGGAAAAAACAGATAGTTGCAGTTTAGTGTAGGATTTAAAAAAACAAGGTGAAGGACAATCAATCAGCTCGGGTAAATAAATAAAACAGGATAATGGAGAATTAGTGAAAATGAAAAAAGCTTTGATGAGAAAGAAATTATGAATTTATGATATTCCTAAAAGAGATTCATCATACCTTTCACATTAAACAGCAAAAAAGCTACGACAAATCCCCATAACGGACCACTGCAAAAAAAGTGAATGAGAAATTAGCTATGTTAGTGAACGGACCTTCAGAAATATTGTGGCAGAAATCACATTTCTTTCAATATATTCTAAAATTTAATTTCCTGAATAAACATCGAGAATCGAAAAGAAGAGCACAGAAACTACTTTCTGGATGCCTTCAAAAGTTCTCCTATTTCACCCAAAGGGGAAACAATTGAAACTAACACAAGAAAAATTACTTTGTTTGAGGATCCCTATAAAATGACAATCCCAACAAATAACAGAGGAGAAATTTTCCTTCTTGTGACAATATGGTAACAAAGAGTAATAACTGAACCTGAACTTCTTTGTCTTGATAGCAATGATTAAGGAAAAAGGGCAGGACTACCACATGCATAAAGATCCTAAATTAAAAGTAACAGACACTTCAATTACCTCACACCAACTATTCTCTGGAATTCTTCTTCCATAGAACGAACCATGTAGCTATGGAAATCATATTTTGACGAGAGGTTGTGATTCTGCAATTAATAAGATGTAGGAAATCAAATGATGACTAAAAGATCATTATTTTTATCATTAATTGTTTAATTATTAGTGCTTAGCTGAAAATTTGAGAATGTTACAGTTCTAAATTGCAATGTAAATGGTAAACACATGAAATAAAATTAGCAATCGAAACAAAATAATTTGCTTTTGCTATTTGAAAATCTAAATTAAGAGCTGACAACAGAAAGAAAGAGATGAAAGAAGAAAACAGAAGAAAATTATAACTGGATGGCAAGGAATAAAAGCCTAAAATATCATAGAGCACTTAAACATATAAGTGTACCGTGATGAAGCCTTTGCGAAGTGTAAGGTAGTCAGAACGAACAACAGAACGCCCAAATTGCCTAAAGAAACAGGTCTACACTCATATAATCATGTCAAAGAAGTGTTAATGTCGGTATTTATGTGAATAGCAGTATAACTTCAATTAAACAGGAAGAAAAGGACTAAAATACATCAGGTGTATATGAAGGCCAAGTTCAAAGGAAAACACCTTCTTTTTCAAATGACAGAGGGTTTCCACCAGATTAGGAGGCATACATAATCTTAAGGAACTACCAACAGATTCTAAGACATTTAAGATTAGAAATCACATTAGACATTAATATTTAATTTTTAAAGAAAACATGAAATCATAACTTCAAAAAGCGTTCGACGTCACAACTTGTTCTTTGATCACTGGACTGACAATTGACCATAGTCATTGACCATCACTTCAAGAAATCTAATTCACAATTTCAATTGCTCTCACTGGATAGTCAACAATTTGTTGGTAACTCCAAACTAATTAACCAGGAATATAAAACACATCATTTGAATCAGAGGTTCAGAATAGGGTAAAAAGGGTATATTGGGGTTCAGTAAGAACAGATCATATGTATACCAAATTCAGTTGATATGTAGTTTTTAGCATCAAAATTTAAAGTATGTCAATAACTTCTCATTGTTCTCTATTATATATACAAAAACATAAGATCATTAAAAGAGGGGTTGCTGTTTGCCCGTTCCCTATTCTCCATCGATTTTGTACGCTCATTAAAGCGTATACTTGGTCTGAAAACACCCAGTATTTTTACTAAGTAGCCCTTGCAGATATACACGGCTGAAATAAGAGTAGATATAACCAAAATAGTGGTGGGTCTATGAATAGATGCAGTCATGCGGCATTGTCTAAATGAAAACAAGTTCAAATGCTTACCATCCAGATAAGAAAGCTATTCCTGGTTAAAGGATTGGAGGTGTGATATTGTACAAAGGTAGATTGTCTCTGCATTATCTTTTTTTTCGTTGTATCTATAATAATAGTAGAGAAATAATTGTCAGTTCACCAAAAATAATAATCTGTACCGACAAGAGAAAGTGAAGAGTGGTCATGCTAAATACCAAATTATCAATTACAAATAACCACTACACAAAAATGGTCTCTTGGAAAAGAGAGTTTCTGTTCAAGGAGGTTCCTTGTGGACTCCTGGTGTTACTTAGACTTCGGTAAAGATATGAGAGAATTGCGAATGCCGAATAATTACTTAAATAATATAAGGACGTCAATGTGGTAAGGACAATCTAAGAAAGATACTAACAATTAAATCTGAGCACCCATTAGCACTAAGAACTACAATCTAGTTTATGAGCACAGCAAGATGGTTTATTGGGGAGAAAAAATTGAAGTCCTTGAGAATTTCTATAAAATAAAAATCCTTCAGAAGTTCAGATGCAAGATATCATACAGTACAGGACTAAGATGTGAAAGCTAGAAGACAAGAATAGGAAGTATTGTGGTCAATGGACAGAAATCTTTAAAATATTTGAACTGGAACCTGACATTATGGCTGGTGCTATGGACTTGGCATATGGTTGGAGATATCATCCAAAGTTTTGGGTTTGAACTCCCAGATTGCTTGACAACTCTAAGAAAGCTAAAGTTACATGCTAAAGAACCACACATAAAATTACCATAGAGCTCACCGTTGAATAAATCATGGTGGTCCATGTGAGCTTCATTTTCCCATTCTCTCCAACTGTGGATCTGGTCAAATGATAAAATGTCAACCGTTAGAATAAATACTAATAGTAATAATTTGTATACATCTTCTATAAACTTTTAAAGAAAAATGTAAATATTTTATATCATAATGGTGTACTAGTCAAGGACTCAAATTGTTAACACACACACACAACTCTAGAGATACACAAATAGATATCGAATTTAATATCGGATAGGTCTATTCAACTTTCACTTGGTATGAAGCAAACTTATGAGTGTTCAGTGCATGCAAACAAACGGTACTAAGATACACCTCTCTTTACAAATATAGATATCAGAATGATTCCTATTATTTTTTTTTCTATTATGTTTAAACATCACACATTATGCTAACAGTTAAAATTCTATTCAGTGACATAATCAAGGTTAAAAGAAATTGTTGCTATCTCAAATCAAACAGAGAACACAAAGTAATAATAAGACAAAAATCAATTTAGTCTCTATGATTGTAGAGAGTAGAGTTGATGGTTTGAATGAAGAAAACCGATGATTTAAACTATTGAAAAAAACAAAAGTAAATTAAACTATCCCCAAAATCCCGCTGTATAACTTTCCTGAAACTGATTAATTTTTCAGCAAGGTTTAATACAAAATGACTATGAAAAAAATATCAAACCTTCACAATTGCCAACAACATGGTTAAGCAACTATAAGAAATATGAGTAACTGCCATCACAAAGATAAAGCGATGCAATTGCTCAAGTCCCTCATAGGAAACAAAGGGCTCATGACCCTGCACAATGACGAAAGTTTCAAATTTTAATTGACTATTGGGATGGAAGAAGACAGTTTTCATAACTATATTTTTTTTTTAAAAAAAAAGAATAATAACAATCATAACGTGCCTCTTTGCATGTATTTTTGTTCACAGTTAGCATCCTCCTATTCAAATGTGGGAAAACAGAAACCATAAATAGCTTTCGCTTCTCAGATGAAGAATTATCCGCATTTTGTTCATCAATCTCCGACTGAGAGCACGGAATAAAAGATGTATCATAAAACTTGGATGGAATGCAGATATTTGATATTAGACTTGATGTTGCCGTCAGAAGCAAAGAAATAAAACCAAGCAGCATTAACTCTGCAAAGGCAAACAATGGCAGTTATAATGAGCAGAATAAATATATGACTAAAATTAAATAAGAAGCTATGCTTGTCTAAGGTAATTGAGCATATAACATAGGCTAGTTACCTTCTTTCATTTTCTCCACTGCCTCAAATAAGGGTTTTCTATGAGTTTTTCCCAGCCACTGAGAGAAAAAGTAACAAACACACGTAATTATTAGAACAAAATCTGCAGTAGCTGTAGCACAACACAATGTTTCAGGGAAATAATGTCTGAGTCTCTAAAGTACTTCTTAGCCAGAATATGTATCTTTCAAAGACTAGAATCTCATGAGTACAAACTTGAGACTAAAAAATTTCTGAAGTATACTACTTTTGACCAATTGACATGCCAGATACTTTGTGTAAAGCATAAGAAGCAGTGAGAAATATACTTACAGAGCTTAGCCTATGAATGGAGCGTTCTACAAGCAATGAAACTGCGACGAAAATGGTCAACACGGAAGCAACAGACCAAGTAGGCGTCAGAGCCAGAGATCTTCCCTCCTGGGAGGCATTTTCAGCCATTTCCGACAAATCTCAAAGATTACAACCTAAAAGATAAACTCTCAAGTTTCCAGTCCTACACCAGTTTGAGTAGACGTTGCCAGATTTACAGTGAAAGAAAGAAAATAGAAGAGAGAAGAAAATACTTAGTACCCAAGATTAAAAGGGACATATTCCTATGAGTTTATATATCACGTATTGATATAGCAAAAAAGAGTATCAGTTGACATTTAAGATTTAATAAGGCCTCGTGGAAGAGACGATCACCAATTTAATTTTCCAGCCTTCTCCAAACAATATCAGAACAGGTCAAATTTTCCCTCTGAAACAAACGTAATATAACCAACTGGACCCAGAAGGAACTCTAACAAATCTTTTGCTTTTTTCCTTTAAAAGAAAAAAGGCAGACTTCCAGGCATTCCAGTTTGATAAAGTGAGATTGGAATACCCCACAAATGAAACAGCTTCTTTGAACCTGAAATCGTTCCAACAGAAAACAAATTCTGAAAGAACAAATCATCATGTTCTGAGGAAGCAAGAAGAACCCATCGGTGAATGCTTTTACTTAATGAGACTGAATCTAATGTACTCAAATTTCCTAAGATCCCCTTGAAATCTCACTGACATTCCCAATAAAAATCCAGAAGCTGACTCTGAAAAGCCCCATTCAGCTACTTGCTACTTCACCTTCAAAAGCAGATGCAAAAGAGACAAATCCAACTCAAAGTGACAGCCGATTCCAAAAAGAAAACGACATATATAAATCAACGGCCAAAAGGGTTTGGAAAAAAGCCTCGGACTAAGGTTTATTATTAATAGATAAATGACAACCCCATGTGCACAAACTTCTTGGGGCTGACAATGACGCAACTTCTTTAGTATTATTAACCCCCCACGGAAAATGACTCAAGAATAAAGCAGTGCAATATATGAAGAAAAGGAACCAAATAGGAAAGACCCAGATGCCATAAATGCAAGAAAAGGCACACAGAAGCCAGGAGAGATGCCATGAATGTGATTATGATTGGCTTTGACAAATGACAGTGTTATTTTTTCTTGGCTTTCATTTTCTCACGATTCCGCAGATTGAGGAGCCTGTAAAATATAAAAGAACCCTTTTTGTGATTTGGGTATGTGAAAAAGATTAAATAGAGAAGAGAAGAGGAAACTGTTCAACATGAATATGTTTCCAATAATTAAGAGGATACGAATGCGATGTGGATGTGATGGCTTTGAGGGCCAATAATTCTTGCTTCCCCGATGCTGCAATCATAAATTTGATGTTGCCACAGTGCTTCATCCCCATCCCCACGCCTCACCATGAAATGTAAATGAAAACATAGATACCATATTGATATCTATCAATATTTTTGAAAAAAATAATAGAAACAGGAAATTTAAAATAGTATTTATATTACATTCGACTCAGTAGATCATTCTTCCTGTTTGAGACAGGTTGCATTCGAAATTTTTGTACGAATGACCCCATTTTGCATATCATCGTATTCTCAAACCATGCTCGACAGCTTGCAACTGACGAATTCTCGCTTCAAGTTTCTCATCAGATAATTTTTCTTTGATATTTTCTCGTTCTCATTCTAGCTCTCTAGTTTCTGATCAGAAAAAAAAAATAATAAAAAAAAACAAGAAAGAAGAATGCAAGATTAATATTATACAATTTTATTACATTCTTTGGTTCATTTCTCAGGTAGAGATGGTTGTCATGATTGGTTATGTGTTGTGTGATTTTGATCCTTGTTTAAGGGGTCTCATTCTGCGATAGTTTAGTACTGTGTTAATTTTTTTAAGAAAGGTCATTTGTTGAGACTTGAAATTGATATTCTAAATCTAGAGAGCAGTGGATGGTTGAGGTTTGGTAGGGATGATTGTGTGACCCAACTCTCTTCCAGATAATTGCTACTTGTGAAGTCCTAATTTTTTATTTTGCAAAATAATATTTCTATCAATACAATTAGAAGTCCTAACTAACTGAATTCAATCAACCCTATAAAGAAGTCCGCGGAAGTTTACTTTCCTCGTCTTCTGTCCTATTCCATTTTCTTCTCTAGCGACGACACTACAGGAAGAACAAGACCTCCTTCAATGGCAGCAACTTCCTCAAGGTACGGATTCAGATCCCCCTGCCCGAGCGAGTCTGATTATTGAATGCACTACGTGGTTTCAAGGCTTTTTGGATGAAAAGGGGTTTGCGTCCGGTCCTCAAATAAGAGAAAGAGTGGAATGCGGCATGAACCCTGTTTTCGATAAGCTCACGGAGCGGTGAGATCTCAAAATCTTGAACATTCATTCTCGGCAATTGGGGTTTCTAAGAATGAGGTCTCTTGTTTTGAACTTGCTCTTCCTAACTTTTCTCTAGGTTTTGACAGCGAACGATAAGAGAGAGATATATACGAGCGTCTGAATCAATTTCTGCGACTGATTTGAGCACAAGACAGAGTAATAGCAATCAACTAGTTGAAACTGAAGGTAAGTAACCATTAATTTCTTTGGTCTGACTTGACGACTCTTTCGGAATGAAGCGTAATTCTTTTCTCTTTGGTAATACATGATGTAGGATGAATCCCATTCATGCGAAGTTTAGGGTGAACAAGTCAGGGGAGCATGACATGGAGCAACAATACACAAGGGTAAACCACTGGTTTCTCATATCTTGTCATTCTGATGTAACTGATTTTAAAATGATGAAATTTTATGAACGTTTTTGGTGGCTGCATAAGAAGTTTCGGTGTCTTAATAGCTTTGCTTCATGGAAAATTATTAGGATAAACTACGTAGGATTATACTATGCAAATATAAAATAAATTGATGAAAAAATTTCAAAGTTGATTTTTAGTGTTCAAACTTTGCAGTCATGAAAATATTATTTCATATTGTTCTAAACAACAAGATGATTGCTAAGAAGAAACAAGCTAAAACCATTTCTATTTTCATACTTAGAGACTGTTGATGTTCTCTTTGCAAATGGAGAAGATTTTGATCTGAGACTGTGTTGTGAAAATTGTAGACGGAAATGGAGATATGAAGTTTGGGGTCATCCAACAAGGCTATGTTAGAAAATTCACCACCTCGATTGTGTGCAAACTAGTTCCCAATGGAATTGCATTACTGTTGGTAGTGCCAATAAGGTTAGGTTTCCTACTCCCCAAATTTTTTCAAGACTTTCAGTAAATGCTTTCTTTTTATTATATCTTTGATATATGATTTGTTTTTACGTTCTTTGTGAAATCATGTTTTTATTTTAAGGGTAAATAAACATGAGAGAGAGGTTGAGCAGGGAATGAAGTTCTTTCCTTAAGGCTTAATTGTTGTAGGTCGTTAAAAATGGAGCATTGATTTCTATTTATTATCCTTATTAAGAAAACCCAAGCTAATAGATCATCTTAATGAAAGAATACAAGAGAAAACACTCCAAAAGGTGGTCAATTATTAACCTTAAAAGAGGCTCTAATACAGCAACAGAAGACATAAAGGTTTCTCATACAAAGTTATGGTATTATTAACTTTAAAAGGGTCTATAATAAAGCAAAACAAGACTTTAAAGCTTTGCACATTTCCCATTAAAAAATGTGAAATCTATCATATTCACACCTAAAACAAAATCTCTATATATCCCTCTAAAATCTTATTGCTATTTTTTTCACCACAAACCCCATTAACTTTTTTTTATTGAAAAGTCCTAGCTATTTTTTTGACAATCAAGTAAAGTTTGGTTGAAAAATTCAGAAAATGGACAAATTAAGAGATTCATAGGATAAGAGAACTTTGGTTTAATATCTAAGATTGGACTATCAAACCTTTCCTTGGATGAAAGTGTAGATATTTGGATGCAAAGTTTAAGGTTGGAGATTGGACATCAATATTTGGATTGAAGAGTCCTAGGCATTGTTTGGATTACAATGTAGAAATTAAATGGTTGAAGAGTTCATAAATGGATAAATTAAGAGATGCATAAGATAAGAGAACTTTGGTTTGAAGTTTGAGCTTGGATTACAACCTTTTTTATTGAGGATACCTAGGAATTCTTTTGACGAATGTGTAGAAATTGGAAGCAAAGTTAAGAAAATTGACAAATAAGGAGAATTTTGGTATGAGGTTGGAAATTTTGGTTTAGTTGAGACATACGGGTGATCCTCTTGATCCAACATTTAGCTTCTTTATTATTGTTCTCATTGTATAACTCTCTTGTATACTTTGATTTTTATTCTAATAAAGAAGTTTGTCTCCTTTCCACAAAAACTACAAAATATTAGGATCGAAGAGACCTAGCAACACTTTGATTATGTAAAAACTTGGTTGAAGATTTCATAAAATTAAAAATTAAGAATACATAATTAGATCATAAATGTTGGTTTAATTAAGTGTGAGGTTGAAGATCATTGGAAGTTAAGAAAATGGACAAATAAATAGAGCTTTTGTTGAAGGTTAGAGATTGGACTTCAACATTTCAACATTTGTATTGAAGAGGCCTAGCCATTCTCTGATTATAAAGCAAAAATTTGGTTGAAGAGTTCATAACATGGTGTCAAGTTAAAAGATACATAAGATTAGAGAATTTTGGTTTAAAGTTTGAGATTAATTAGACTTCAACTTTAATATTGAAAACTACTAGACATTTTTTGGATGAAAAAAGTAAAGTCAAGAGATTTTTTTGTTTAAGGTTGGAGATTGGACATCCACATTCGGATTGAAGAGACCTGGCCATTGGTTGGACTACAATGTAAAAACTTAATTGAAATTAAGAGATACATATAATAAGAGAATTTTGGTTTGAAGTGTGTGAAATTGGACTATTCTATTTGATTGAGGACACCTAGGATTTCTTTGGATGAAAGTTTAGTTTGATATTTGGAAGCAAAGAAAATGGACAAATAAGGAGTTTTGGTTGAAGGTGGAAGGTTGGAGATTGAACTTCAACATTTGTATTGAAGAGGCCTAGTCATTCTTTGAATTATTTAATAAAAACTTGGTTGAAGAAATACATAAGATAAGAGAATTTTGGTTCGAAGTTTGAGATTGGACTACTACTTTTTTATTGAAGACACTTGGGAATTTTTTGGGTGAAAGTGCAGATAATTGGAAACAAAGTTAAGAAATTGACAAATAAGGAGAATTTTGGTTTAACGATGGAGATTTGATTTCAACATTTGCATTGAAGAGACCTAGCTTGTAAAAACATGGTTGAAAATTTCATAAAATCGACAAATTAAGAGATACATATATAAGATACGAGATGCTTGTTTTGAGTGTGAGATTCGACTACACTATTTGATTGATTACATCTATAGGATTTATGTGGACGAAAGTGTAGATAATTTTTTTTTTGTAAAGGTATTGTAATAAATGCAGGGTGAGAAGTTGAACATGGGATCTCTTGTCCACATGGACATATAGGTACCAGTTGAGCTAAGCTCATGTTGGCAAGGTGTAGATAATTGGAAGTGAAGAAAATGGACAAATAAGGAGAGTTTTGGCTGAAGGTTTGAGATTGAACTTCAACATTTGTATCCAAGAGGCCTAGTCATTCTTTGGATTATAAAGTAAAAATTTTGGTTGAAGAGCTCATAAAATGGTTAAGTTAAGAGAAACATAAAATTGGAAAATTTTTGTTTATAGTCTAAGGTTGGACTACAACGTTTTTTTATTGAAGAAACCTAGACATTCTAAAGATGAAAATGGCTAGATTGAATATTAAATTAAGAATTTAAACATGGCTAGATTGAATATTAAATTTGCACGTGTAAAGTTTTAAGCAGGAGTAACGAATTGAGAATAGTTTATGCATGACTAACTTAGTTTAAGAACTCTAGAAATAAGAGAATTTTGGTTACTAAGGAGAGGATGATGAAAGTTTTGTTGAAATGTTGAAGTGCTGCTGGTTTAGCTACGCGAGAAAAGGCTTGCGAGAAAAATGACTTCTTTAGTAAAGTTTTGTGAGTGATTTTCTCTCAAATAAATTTATGTTTAAAATTTTATTATGATTTCTCTTTATTGATTTGAAAGAAAAATTCAAATAAGAATGATTCAAAGATGTTTCTATGAAAAAGTTATGTTTTCAAGCATGATTTATAATGTTAAAGCTTGATTTAATGATTATGATTTTAATACTATAAAATGGTTTTCAAACTATTAGTTGTTTATTTGAGATGATACTAACTTTTATGTGTACATAAAGAGTTGTTAAGGCCACCATGGGTGTATGAGCTACATGGTGACAAGAAGCTGGCTTATGCGTTGAAATGAGCATATAAGGTTTAGCAGCCTGGGCAACATGGACGAATCTATATGTTTTTGGATGTTGTTGATACAACAATTTAAACACGAGTTAATGAGACTAAACGTAGAGAACGATTCGAGATCCTTGGCGAAAGAAAATGATTTGTTAAGCATAAAAAAAGCTTTATGTGAAATAAAATAATTTGATATTTTTGCGAAATGGTTATGAAAAGATATTACAAAAGGTTTTCATAATACCTGAGTCATTTGACTGACGTTTTCAAAATTAATCTTTTAAGATCATAAGTTTAGGCCAAGTAGAGAAGGAAGTGGAAGGTTTTGTGGCGAGATGAGAAAGCTACGTCTGTTTAAGAGTTTACTTAATGCAACTTTTGGTTAAGAATCGTTTCTTTACCTTGTTTTACTTAACACCTATTATTAATAAAGTGTAAGTTTTTGCTGAATTTATTGCGTTAAGTTTTTTGCATTAAGATTGTCTTTGAATGTGTTTGGTGTTTGGTACGACTTCTGTGGTGTTATGTTTTTCTTAGTCTTTAACAGGCTTTGAGTTTGAATTACAGTCAGAGAATTTCAAGATTGTAACTAAATTGCATTCTATTTCCTTTACTTTGACGTTTTGATCGTATTGCGGTTTGAGGTGTGACAATTTGGTATCAAAGCGATATGTTCTTCGAAAAAGCATAAATAAATTTTAGAGAAGTAACGCCGGAACGAAAAATGACTCAACTTAAGGCGCCATAATCAAGAATAAGTAGTGAAGTATATAAAGAAAAGGAACTAAATAAACTAAATAGGAAAGACCCAGATGTCATAAATGCAAGAAATGGGTCATAAATGCAAGAAAAGGCACAGGAGATGCCATGAATGTGATTATGATTGCTTTGACAAATGACTTTCCTTTCTTCTTGGTTTCCATTTTCTCACGACTCCGCAGATTGGGAACCAGTAAAATATAAAAGAAACCTTTTTTGTGATTTGGGCATGTGAAAAAGATTAAATAGGGAAGAGAAGAGGAAACTGTTCAACATGATTGTGTTTCCAATAATTAAGGGGAAAATGAATGCGATGTGGATGTGGATGTGATGGATTTGAGGGCCAACAATTGTTGCTTCCCCGTTGCTGCAATCATAAATTTGATGTTGCCACTGTGCTTCATCCCCATGCCTCACTCCGCGTTCCGCGTTTCCCCTCTAAACGACGTTTAAAATGTTAACGGGGGTAGAAATGTGGATGTCCATCAATATCGAAATGTAATAGCAACAAAAAAATTTAGAATAGTATTTACATTTACATTCGTCTTAGTGTTGGTAGACTATTCTTCGTGTTCGAAACGGGTTACATTCTTTGGTTCCTTTCTCCCATAGAGATGGTTGTCATTGTCCCTTGCGTGTTTGATCCTTGTTATCTTTATTTATGTCGAATAGTTTTTTTTTCATGACTTCCATGCACATTAATGAGACTTGAAATTGATATTCTAACTCAAGAGACCGTGGCTTAGGTTTGGTAGGGATGATAGTGTGACCCAACTCTAAGCATCATGTGTAACTTGGACTAACCATGTTTGGTTTGAGGGTAATAATATTTCTAGATATTTTTATTTTTTAACTTGTTCGGAACTCTGTATAAACATGTGACTGTTTCACTCAGTAATTCTGATATAATTTATATATTTAATGACAATGGATCATCTCTTCTTTAATTGGTGGTTATCTAAGGGACGTACTCTTGCGCAAAATCGGTCATTGGAATGTAGAGTTCAATTGAATTTATCACTTTAATACGGGTATTCGTTTGAAGCATAATGGTATGGAGAGTCACTTGGTGTATTGTCCATGCAACTACATTTGTGTTTTGATTGCGCTTCAACCTCACAATTCATTTTATTGCCGTTTATTATTTTGTAAAATAAATAATATTTAAACTAGTAAAGTAATAATTTGCATTATTCAAATAAGGATGAAGATTCAAATTTTATAATTTTTTTTCTAGAGAGAATCGAATATCTTAATTAATTGAATTGTATTTATATTAAATAATTAATTAAAAGAAGACTTTTAACTTCAACATATTATAATTAGTTTATAAGCACGACAATTGGTTAATATGTATATAGTTAGTTTATGTAACAGTTCTTCACAATGACATAAACAAATAATTAAGTAAAATTAGCTTTTTGTTTTTTCCTCTTTGAATTGTTGGCAAATTTTGATGTGCCAATCACTATGTTGATTCAAAATTCCTTACCTAACATAACGTCAAGATTTAGTTAAGAAAATCAATGCCCAAATTCCATTGTTGGACTTTTAGGAAATTCTTATTTTTCTTGTATCTTAAGCTAAAGTGACGTTGAACTCTTCAAACAATGCTTAGCCACTAAGGAATATGACAAATACTTTGGTTTGAAAAACTCATGAAAATGAATAATGACACATAATTTCAAAGACTTGAAAATGAATAATGATGCTAAAAGTATTTATTGATTCAAAAGTCAAATCATTATGAAAGAGAGAACCCATTTGAAATTAATGCATTAAATATATAATATTTTAATAATTCAAAATTATTATTCATTAAAAGTATAGAATTTATAATCGAGAATAGGTGATTTTTAGAATCACTCCTAAATATTAGGAAGAAAAATTGTTGTTTTAACGCAAAAAACTTTTCTTACAAAACTAACGCAAAACTATTTTTTCAGTTTTCTTATACAATTTTCTCGATTTTAAGTAGAAGGATCCATCTAATGAATTGTCCACGATCCATTTTCTTCTCATGAACTCATTTTTCTTAAATCTCTTGCCCTTTTCATCATGGAAAGATTGGTCCAACTTAATATGAAAATGCTTGATAGACTAAGGAGAGAACGTTGATCTCGTTTCTTCCTCTTGCTTCTCACTTCTCATGTTGATTTTTTTCCCTTATCGATTATGTTTCACGCTCCCTTTAGATTCTCTCTTACTTCTTTGGTTTTGTTCTATTTTCTTGATCATAGAGAAGAACGTAGAAGAAGAACACATATGTAAATTGATTATTTCAAACAAAATTGGAAATCAAGAACATGAATGAAGTAACTAAAGAAATATATAAGTGGAGGAGGTTGGTATGGTGAATATCTTAGTGAAAGAAGAAAGAAAACAAACAAGAAGAAACGACGAAAAAACAA
Source organism: Cucumis sativus (assembly GCF_000004075.3). Taxonomy (NCBI): domain Eukaryota; kingdom Viridiplantae; phylum Streptophyta; class Magnoliopsida; order Cucurbitales; family Cucurbitaceae; genus Cucumis; species Cucumis sativus. The sequence goes on from NC_026658.2 coordinate 23,962,055, forward strand.
GTGAAGAAGAAGAAATGAAATAACCAAAAGACAAAAAAGAAAAACGTTTTCATTTGGTCTCCCATCTCATTCCTTTCCCAACACTTCTCCTAATCTTAGTTCTTAAATAATGGGGAAAAAAAATGTTGCATCATTAGAATCTTTTTATATATAAATGATTTTATAAAATGAATGTCAAAGATTTGAAGAAAAAAACAAAATATATTTGATGCGAAATTGAAGTACTAAAAAAAAAAAAATTAAAACTTTGAACTTTGGAAAAGCAATATATATATATAAACTATTAACGAGAGAGGAAAGGGAGAAACTTGGAAGCATATTCTCTTAAAACTGAAGCTTTTTGTGTTTGTGTGCATATTGAAGGGGCAATACATTTCATACTCTCTCCAGAAATCGAGGAGGATTTTGCACTTTCTTCTGAAAGTTAGAGCTCAACCATCTCAATTCTCAATCCGCAGGTTTCATTCCTTTCCTTTCTTCCAATTCATTCTGTATACACTCAGTCAGCAGATAGTTTTCTTCATTTTAATTGTTGTTTGTAGTGATTAGCCTAAAGCAAGATCTGAATTGTTATGAAATCGATTATAAATCCATAATGTCTAGCTGAAAATCGGAAGATCTTGTTTGAAATGCTGTATATTAATTATTGACTGATTATCTGGGATGGACTCTGGTAGTTTATTTGTCGGAGAGAAGGCCCAAATTCTGTGTATGGAAGTAGGAATTTTGGGTTTTTTTTTTTTTTTTTTTTTTTCAGGAATTATGATTCAACTCTTACTGGGTATTCAATTTGACATTTGGGTTTTTTGCTGAAATCTGAATTTGATGCATTTTTAGCAATTTTTCTGAACGCACGAGCTTCTTTTATGGAACGAAGAACTTTGACCTAAAACAACAGTTTTCTGCGAATTACTCTTTATTTTATCAGATACATCGTCTAAATCCTTAGATTTGTGTTTTGAAATGATCTTCCTTGAAATGGAAAAAACAGAGTATGTTATTTGGAGAGAGAAAGAACTTTAAGGAAAGTTCTGTGTTCATCTGTCTCTCTCTTTCGCTTGGTTAAAGTCCAATTTCGTCCCCAATACACTTCCCTTCTCATTCCTGTTCCATTTGTCAGTGAAGGTAATTGAATCTTAACTTTTCTGAAGAAAAGTGAGTGACCGGCACTTATAAGCTTTGCAATCATCACTTTGGCCTGCTCTCTCTGTCTCTTTCTGTTGTTGAGAAACCAAAGTTGTGCTTATTAACATTCCCACTCTTCCCCCTTTTTGTTTGTCATTGACGTGTTTAATTTTAAGTTTTCTGCAGAAAAGTAAGTGACCGGCACTATAAAAAGCCTTGAAATAATCTCTCCTGTCTCTGATTTCCAGTATTAATCTCAATTTATTGCATGCTTGGTCCTGTTCTAGACATTTCAATCATGAAGTCTCTTTCTTCTTTCATCAACATCATCGTTCATTTTCAAATTCATTGCTTTTCTTTTCGTTAGTAACATTGGTTACCAGATGTAATTAATTATGGTTATCTCAACTACTTTTAAGCATGAACCATCTTTGGCTATTGGGTCAACTTGAAATTTGCTACTGCTGTTTTGTCATTATCTTTGAGGTAATTTACAGCATTCTGATTTTTTTCTACTGGCTTTATTGATTTTTGCAGGAAAGAAATTTGTATTTCTTCAAATTTGGGATAACTTGTGCGGGTGTCCTTTGTCCCAACTGATGATTTGTTTCCAATCATTGTACTCATTAAGGCTGAAATTCTTTTCAAGAACGCCTTTTCTGTACTCTATTTCCCATATTTTCCTCCCTTCTGATGTGTTCTTTATATGTTGCTTTAACTGCTTGAGATTTCGCCTAAAAATTTGACCACCCTTTGCGTGTTGGCCGGAATTGGTTACATCTGTCAGCATCTGTGTAATTAGCTGGGAATCAGTTTTACCTGTACTTCAGGGGGATTTTTAGTTGAGATTTCATTCAAGCTTGGAAACCCATAGATTTGGCTGAAAACATGGCAAAATGGCTTCATTCAACTACATTTGTGGATTTGCCTTCACATTTGATCTTAGAAGTTCTAACGTCTGGTCGGTTGAATGCTCATGATCTTGTTTGCTTGGAGTTGACTTGCAAGTTGTTTGGAGGGAGCCATGAGCTGTACCCTCTCAAGTTTCGATCGTTAGTTGATTTTGCAGCATTTCAATTATGTATATCACACAGCACTTATTCTGGAATGGGAGAGGATTCCCAAAGACAACTCTTTGATCGCTGTCAAGGGAAGTGGAAACGGGTTTTTCGGTTCTTGCAATTGGTGGAGAAATCTTCCAACATCGTTGAGACCTCAGAAGGCAATGTATTATTTCTTCTAGAATTATATTGCTTTTCTTTTAGTTGAGCGAGTGTGCTTGCATTTTGCATATTTGCATGAAGGAATCATTTACTATCTTCTGCATCAAAATACATTATTCTGGACAATTCCGTTCTCAATATCCAGATATTTATTGGGCTTTGAAATTTATTTGGATGAAAATTGGACTTAGAAATTAAATTAGTACATATTTGAGAAATATAGTTTAGGCTAGCTTCTGCAGTTTCACAAAAAGATGACGTGACTAGTTTATTGTTTGCAGTCATTCCTTCTGTCACCAATATTTTCACTTATACTGATTATTCACTGTAGCTACATTGATGCCTTTCAATCAAGATCATAAAACAATAAATATCGCAAAGGCTTTTCCTGCTAAATTAAAATTTTCAAATTGTCCTATTTGTCCATTTTTATTTTACAAAATGGAGAATTTTATTGATGAGACCTTACTAAGTAGTACAATTAGAGTTCAGATTGTTGTATTGAATGAGTATAGTAACCAAAAATATCTTTTATAGTCAGAGGCAATGATTGTCTTTTCAACTTTTAAGATGTGTAAAAATTGATCTGTCATGTTGTAGACGATTTTACTTGGAATAGGATCTATTCTATAGGTTGTACATTTGTGTCATTGAGTTCTAAGATTACGTTTGCTGAGGTTCTGTTTTAAACCTATGATTTGCGAAAGATAATTTGAAGTTTTTTCCTATTTATTTTATACCAGATGCAGATTGCAACTGGAAGATATCATACGCTTCTTATCAGCAATGGATCAGTATACTCTTGTGGTTCCAGCTTATGTGGTGTTCTTGGACATGGCTCTGAGACTACGCAATGTGTAACATTTACCAGAATTAATTTTCCACCTTCTATATATGTTGAGCAAGTTTCTGCTTCTCACAATCATGCTGCATTTGTCACACAGTCAGGACAGGTCAGCAGTTCAATCTTATGTTGGATTGGATCTATGTTATAACCGTTACCTGTTTGATCTGCTATATACTGTTTGCATGTCTGCTTGATACAGATTTTGTGCTTCCCCTCTCCGTATATGGATGTTTTTTTAGTATCTTTCTAATCCCAAATAAAGTGTACACTTTTAACTGTTGGTATTGCTCTACTGATTTGATCGGTGAGTATAAGAAAAGTTGATGTCTATGAGTTCCTGTATTATAGAATTTTGATAGCCTTATTGCTAATTTGAATTATTAGAAGTACCATGTTGGAAATTGAAGACAATTATCTTCCATTCTCACACCTTAAATAGCTGTAAGGAATTTTTGAACGTCATCGTGTTTATATTGATGCCTTACTAGTGCATGAAAGGATTCAAAGGAACAGGTGTTGGCAGGTCGTTGTTAACTAGATTATTTTTGCAGTAGTTATTTCATGTCTCTCGTTGACACTGTAGTACATGCTTTCATGGATGTCACTCTCAATTACAGTCTTTGAATTTTTGGTAATCCTATGGCTTGTCTTCTCTTCACCAATAGGTTTTCACCTGCGGGGATAATTCATCATTTTGTTGTGGCCATAGAGATACAAGTTGTCGAATCTTTAGACCCAGACTTGTTGAAGCATTAAACGGAATCCCTTGCAAGCAGGTAAATATGCTTTTAATCTTTGTTTAATTTGTCAAATATATTTTCCTTCCGTGAGTTGTTTGAATTCAGGCTGAAGATAGAACTGGATGTAGTTAACCACTTGACAACAGCGTGCCTTAATGTACATGTACTCTTTTTTTGAGTGGATTCACATATTTCATTGATGCAATGAAGCATTACAAAAGAAGGGAACTAAAGCCGTGGATACCTCCATAAACATGCATTCATGTTTGGTTGAAACGATAAATTACTTGGTAACTATGGTATGTCTATTTTCTTCAGGTCTCTGTGGGGCATAACTTTTCAGTGTTTTTAACAAGACAAGGCCACGTCTATACATGTGGAACAAACACTTATGGTCAGCTTGGCCACGGCAATACTCTAGAGGGACCTACTCCAAAGATTGTTCAACGGCTTGTAGAAATTGGATCTGTAATTCAGATTGCAGCTGGTCCGAGCTACGTATTGGCCGTAGTTAATGATGGAAGAGTATACTCTTTTGGGTCAGGATCTAACTTTTGCCTTGGCCACGGAGAGCAGCACAACGAGTTCCAACCTCGTGTCCTACAGACATTTCGATTGAAGAATATTCATGTTGTTTCTGTATCTGCTGGTGACGAGCATGCCGTTGCATTAGATTCCAATGGACTTGTTAGTTCCTGCAACTTAAGACGAACATATTAACCAAATTAGCATCCTATGTTTTAGTCTAGGCGAATCATTGTAAGAACTGTTATGACATCGATTTTGTTGATTTCTCATTACAGGTATACACTTGGGGAAAAGGCTACTGTGGTGCTCTGGGCCATGGAGATGAGATTGATAAGACTATTCCTCAACCTCTGAACAGCCTTAAGAACCACCTTGCAGTGCAGGTCTGGATCATCACCAAACTAAAACCGTTGATGAAGTAGCTCATAGCACAAGCATTAAATATTGGATGTTGCATGTCATACATATATAGGATCGTGTTATTAACGGCTCGTCTGATAATGTTTTTGTTTCAGGTATGTGCAAGAAAGAGAAAAACTTTTGTGCTGGTGGACACCGGTATTGTTTATGGTTTTGGGTGGATGGGGTTTGGTAGCCTTGGATTTCCAGACAGAGGAGTATCTGACAAAGTCTTGAGACCTCGAAGCCTCGACAGCTTAAGAGTTCACCGTGTTTCTCAAATCAGCACCGGGCTATATCACACTGTTGTGGTTACCGAGAAAGGAAAAATATTCGGCTTTGGAGACAATGAACGTGCACAACTGGGACATGAATCTCTGAGAGGATGCCTCGAACCCACTGAAATCTTTATCCATGATTTGGATGATGAGAGTATTGTTTCAGAATCTGGGTAGTTAGCCTAGAAGTTATCTTCACTTTAGATATTTGTAATTTTATGTTTGATATTAACATTTACAATCACTATTGTCAACTTATTCATCATCGAGTTGATTTGTAGTATTTTCTCTGTGAAAGACTAAAAATATTCTAATCTATCTCAGTTTTATGGTTATTTTTAACCAAAGTTATTTGTTCTGATAAGAAATAAAATGTTAAAATAGGTTAATTCCTAATCAATAAGGTGAAGTTAAAAGCGAACGAAATTAGTAGTGACTGAGATTTTTAAATTTTATTTATTTTGCATGAAACATTAGGATGTTTAAAAGTTTTCAAATAGTTATCTTTTAAAATTGATTGATTTTAGAATCTAAAAGATAAAAGAGAATCGTAAAGAGGTAACATAGAATTGGATACATTAGGGTTTCAACCGCCCAACTGCGCACTTAGGCAAGGGAAGAACAAGGGAAGAATATCTTAAATACAAGACCTAGGTCCAATGCTCCATTGTACGTGAGGATAAAAACCTAGACTAATTATCAAAAGCTATTACATAATATTAAATACTGGTAACATACCTAATATAAAATACAATAACACTATATAGTCTAACAAAAATCAATATCAATCATACAAAAAATTTAAAAGTATAAAACTAAATCTTAAAATGATTTATAGTAACTCGTACCTTTGAGTGGTTTTAAATATAAAATAGTTAAATTTTAACTATTTCAAAATCAAACACATGAGTCTAAAAAATATTCAAAAGTATAATGATTTCACTTTTCAAAATCACTGCAAATGTGAAAAATATTCGAAAGTGTTATAAATACAAGTGAAAGAACTAAGAAAAGTTCGGAGTGGAGTGTACATGACATTTATACAAAGCTTAACAAGATAAGTAGGTAGTTCCCACGTAGACTCAACTTCAGACAAGATAAAAATAGTTTAATACGTAGTAGTTAGCTCTCACCCCACGTATTATTCAAACAAGAAATACAATCAAATATGTAAAAAATAAAAATAAAGAAGATTTTGATATTGCATTACACATTGGGAAATCATTTTGTGATCTGAAGGAAGATCCAAATCTGATATGCTTCAGCAGAGGTTGAGTAGAGAGGGAGAATGACATACGAACAAAAGAACTTAATCTTGCCTCTTGGTACTTTATTGTCCAAATGACAAAAATTGACCAATAGCCAAATGACATGCAGCACATTCTATAATTGTTTATCATTCATGAGCTGTCATCTCATCTCATGAAAATGGTTACCTTTTTATCTCCTATGATCCACTTTCACAATACTCAAGGATTTGTTTGAATTAATTAATCATGGTAGTTTCATCATTAGTTACACCTTTAAAAAGAGAAGCATTATATTATAAAAGGCAAAAGGTGCTTTCACAGAAAGCTCTACATATCTGCATTCTCTGTTCTTAAGCTTTTAGAATACAAGGGCTGAAACATGTAGATCCCAAAAGTTTATAGACAAACAAAAAGAAAACATCACAAACAACACGTAACTAATGGATTTTAGTGCCCCAAATATGTATCAATTTGGCAACACAGGTTCCAACTATTGACTGTTTTTATTCTTTAGACAAGGGATAAGGGGGAGGGGTGCAAAATTTCTAAGCCAAATGGCTTGAAAGTCTACTCACTAGTTTCTAGATGTTCTCTAAAAACTTTTAACATATCAAGGAATGTGACCATTCCAATCAAACTGCAGTCATCTTCAATAACCCAAACATAGTTCACTCTATGCGTGATTGCCTGGATCATAACAGCTACCAAGGAGCTTCTTGGATGACAAACTATGGCCTCAGCACGACGAGTAATTCGTGCCGAGTAACTTGATGATCTCCTATACCTTCTCGAGCTTGGAGATGGCGAGAACTCCTCATCCGATGATGAGGAAGTGAAAGATGGAGACCCAATTGAGGATGGTGAGTTAGTGAATTCCTCCAACATTCCTTCCAACTTGCTATCTTTCAACCTCGCTTTCACAACCTTAACAAGATCTTCAGGAGGACCCCCACAGTCAATGTAGGCCATCAGGTCTCCGGATGACAAGGTCATTATCGCAGCTGCAACGGCCTTGTCGCAACCAGCAAGGGCAAAAGGCGAGATCTCACCGATCAGAATTCCATCGCCATCGATGACTGCGACCGAGGTTTGGTTGGTGATGCTGTGGGAAATGGCTCCAATGGCAGAAGAGGCAGGGGAGTGGTAGTTTACTGATAAGGCATTGGTGCAAATGATGCCAAGACTGTCAAGGGAGAGGGCAGCAATGGGGGAAAAAAGGCCAATTGAGCCAAGAAGATATCTGATTATATCTTCCTGAGTCAACCAGCAAAATTCATGGCCACCATGGATGCCATTTGTGGAGTTCTTGAGCTGTTTTCTTCTTGAATTACTTCCTAGTCTAGTCTTGATCGGGACAACTAGATTTTGAGCACCTTGGAGAACCAAATCAATGGCTTCTAGCAAGCTGGAATAAGAATATGAACACACTAACTTCAATCAACTTCGTTCTTCAATTCAAGAACATCACAGAACTCTTTTATTCTCTTTCTGAATTCAGTATCATATAAAGTTTCAGACGAAAAGTACAAGCTAAACCAATTGGGGGAAAACACTTTTCTCATGAATAGCAAGCAATTGACAAATCTTTAGACACCCAACTGAAGAATCTCAATATCGAACTAAAACATCAACAGAACCTCAGCAGCTAACAATTTTCTCAAGAAAACCAATCAATTAAAGTTACTGTTGAAACAATCCCTAAAACATAACAAAATAAGAAGAAAATTTTCATCAAATTGACGGTTATACCTAGCAGAGGGCTCCAAATGCATCACGATTCCCGGAATTTGAGGCAAAATCTCAGAGACAGAAGCTTGCAATGCAGACGAAGGAGACAACAAATTCTCCTCCTTACATAGATAGCAAATGACATCCACCATACACAGCTTCCCAACACACCGGCAGCACTCAAAATCGCCACCGGCAGCACCACCATCGACAGCGCCGGTGCAACCTCTCTTGGGTAAACGACAATCCCAGACACTGACGAAGTAATCGTGGGAGAATTGAAGAGCAAGCAAGGCGTCGGCGAGGGTCGCGGACAAGGACAGCGGCCTCAGCGGAGGCTTGCCGAGACAGAGATCAGAAACGTCATGCGAAAACAAGCTCACTGCCATACAAAATCTAAGAGAGAAGAGTTTGAAAAAACCCCCAAGAGAAATGGAATAAACGGAGAAGGGCGGAGAAAAAGAGGTGGGCGGAGACCGGCGACGGTGCGAAGATCGGAGAAGATGGAGAAGGAAAGGGGAGAAGTTATGGAATACTTATAATAAGAGACTTAAAAAGAAACTGAAAATGGCATTATGAGATGTACGGTACTCTAAAAGGGTACCCAAACTGGGCCCTACTCCCCCCCTCTTTTTTTTCTTTTTCTTTTTATATTTTTAATTAAATATTTTTTGTCCCATTATTTTATTTTCCTAATTATTAATATTCAAATTATAATTTACAATAAGATTTTGAAACGTGTTCTTAGTTTTGACAAATTTCGAAAAACAATCTTTAACATATGGTCATTATATCTTCAATTATAAAATCATTAATTAAATGTAAAGTAGAATACCTATATTAATACACTATTTAAAAAAAATAAAACATCATTATTTTCCTAAATTCTTTCAAAACAAAGAAATTTTAAAAAGAGCATTTATGTTTAAATTTTATATTTATGTTATAGACTTATTTATTGTTTTTTTTAAAAATGTTTTCTATGTATTTTTGTATATTCAATACCAACATCCAATTATATCATTTATGAACCTATAGGTGTTGAACCATTCAATTTATATCAATATATGGATAAAAAAAATAAATTTCAAAAGTGTTTTTGTGAGTTTTTTTCTAGTACAATGGTTTGACTTACTAAATTCAAGAAAGTTGTGATGCTAATTATCTTTAAACCACATCTATTTATTTGTTTTGAATATATAGTTTTAAATAAGAAAATTTGTCAAAAATAATAATTTTGATAAAATATTTATAATATAAAACAAAAATTTTAAATTTTATAAATAATAGACGTTAATAAACAAATTTTATAATATAAAACGTTACAAGCTATCAATAATAGACGTTAATAAACAACGATACAAAGCTTATCAGTTTCTATTATTGGTAGCTTGTAAATATTTAAATTTATTTGCTATTTTTAAAAAAAATGTCTCTTCAAATTAAATATTTGTAAATATACCCAAAGTTTACCTTTTGTTTATTATAGATGGCAATAAACTCAAATAGAAATTAATGTCTATCACTAAAGTGATAAAAGTCTATTTAGATCTATCGTACTTGAGATTTTATATATTTAAACACTTTGGGGCCATTTGGATGAAAATTATACAAAACTATAAAAATGTAAATATTATTTAAAAATCTTCAAATACTAAACATTATTTCAAAACCTCAATTTGCTACATTATTTACTATTTACTACAAATTTTACTATTTTTTAATTCATTGCTACACATATTATGTTTCTTCTATCTATGAGTTTTTGGGTAGCTTAGATAGTCATCATGGATTGAACTCATGACTTATTGGTTAGTTATTAAGACTATTAAGTCAATTAAACTCGTTTATCTTTTTTTTTACCACCCACTACGACGGTTTACAAAAACACATATTATTATTATCCAAACTAAAATGGCGTATATTTGAAATACAATCTATTACGTAAGTAAGTTATAATAACCTAAAATGTTGTTTGTTTTTTCTTTTTTTCAGTACTCTAGTCCAAAAGAGAGATAGTCAGGTACAAATTGTTCTTACAGGATATAAATAATAATGAAAGTACAAATTATGCAAAATATATTAAATTTGATTTTGAAAATATTAAAAGTTAATTTAATTCTTTTAAATTAATTAATAGACAATTAATACACATAATTGAAACTGGATTCTTTAGGGTTAGAATAGTAAACTTAAGGCCTTACAACCAAATTAAAACAAAAAAAGAAAAACAAAACTCAACAGTAAAAATGTACGAAAATTGGATCCAAATTTACTTGCTCCCTTTTTTTTTTCTCTTTAAAGAATTTTGTTTTTAAACTAACATAATCCCTATCAATATTTTTAGTCTGGCATGCTGTTGTTAGAAGGTTGGAACCTTTTGGTGAAAAAAATTATGATTTGCACGTTTTTTTTTCTTCAATTTTTTTGAAAGACTATAAATGTCAGATTTATAGGAATAGGATCAAACCAATCAAATCCACTATTACTAAAGTTTGCTTTGTTAAGATCCAAAACTCTAAAAGAGCCTACATAGCAACATGGAGTTACAAGTAAAGAAAACCATTAAAGACATGAGAAAACGATAACAAAGAAAACACACCTTAAATGTGGAAGCAGATATCAAAAGAAAGCACACCCTCCAATATGAATAAAGAAAACATACACAGAGTCTCGAAAATTGTTTTAATTTCTTCTAAAGTATTATTTATAAACTTTAATATTCTTTAAAAGCAGTAAAGAAAAAACAAAATAGCTATTATATATGGGTTTTAATACTGAGAAATTTAGAAGTAACTTAATTGGGTGTTTTTTTTTCTTAAAGAAAGGTAGTGGTTAATAAAGTACCACCTACTCAACAAATAAATTATGTATTATGTGTATATATATAAGGCAATAAGAGAGAAGTTGGGTAGGTTTTAAATAATCTTAAATGAAAGAAAGATGGGTAAGGTACTTGTGATAGTTGGGAGTAGCCATCCATCATTTAATAATTATAATCAATTAAGATACCAAAAGATTCAATCTACCAACAAACGTACATATTATTGTTTTAATAAATGTAACACAAATGATATCTTTTCGTGTTAATAACAACAAGAGTTGTAGTTTGAATTAATTTAGTCTATGTCAAACTAAAAAAATCATGAATTTCAAATCTCTTTAGATATTGGTAGATTGTGAAATAAACCGTTTTTCTGTTCATAATTATATTATCTAAGCTTCAATTAGATTTTTTTTTTAATAAGACTTCTTTTTTTAATTTTCGAAAATATTTATTAAATATGAAAAAAAACAGAAAATAATTGATGAGTGGGAATAGTATTTATAAGCTTGATTTTTTTAAAATAAAAAATAAAACCAAATATCAATAAAATCAAATTGAGATACGATTTTGATTGATGGACTTACTAACTGGAAGGGACATATTGAGAATTTCTTATACTCTGTATTGTCAAACATAACATCAAAACTCATCAAGTCCAAATGGAGTAAACCCTCGTAAAGTCCAAATGGAGTAAACCCCAAAGAGGCATCATCTCATTTAAGATAGTCGAACTCTTTCTTTCTGATATCAATTGCTTTTGAGATGAAACAACATACTACAAAAAAAAAATTATTGATTACGTCTCTATTTTTCATTTAATATCTTAGTTAAACATTTGATTTTACACTGACTATATATATATTGAGAAAATTATAATTTAGACACTGAACTAATGTTGTTATAAATTCAAACTTTGAATTTTTACGAGTGTACCAATTTATATCATCCTTTGTACTTATCGCATAATATTTTTATGCAAAGCATGTAATTACTCGAATTAATTTCTAAAATACTATAAGTAGTGGATATAAACCTTTTATATGGATTAAATTTGAAAACCATCCAAGCATTCAATATTTACATTTGTGTAACATTTTCAAATGTCAAATTAATAAAATGGGCAATTAAAATTGAATTTTTTTTAAAAATAGTAAATTTTACAACTTATAGTAAATTCTATCATTAATCGTTATTGACATGCTATATAATTCAAAATTTTGTGCTTGTAAATATTTTATTTTATTTTTCTATTTTAAGGATGTCCAATTAAAATTTATACACCATTTAATTAATAAAAAAATTTAATTGAGAGTCTGAATAGATTTAATTATAAATTTTTAGAGGTTAAATACAAACAAAAGGAGTAAAAAGGGAAAATCAATCATCAACAAAATTAAGTTTAAATTGATATAATTATTTATTTACTTTTTAAATTAATAAACTCCTAAAATTTGACAGATATGAATTATTTTTATCTTTTACTGTCAACAATAATTTAAATTTATTTATTTACTTTTTAAATTAATAAACTCCTAAAATTTGACAGATATGAATTATTTTTATCTTCTACTGTTAACAATAATTTAAATTTATTTATTTACTTTTTAAATTAATAAACTCCTAAAATTTGACAGATATGAATTATTTTTATCTTTTACTGTCAACAATAATTTAGTTCAATTTTAACACATGTATGTAGTGAGAAAGGATGGTTTTGAGATTCAAATAATGAAGAGAGGGAGGGTGTACATATAAACATTCTAGAAAGGGCATTGAAGCCTCAATATCTGTTTTGAACAGAAGAAAAGGACCCCAAATCAATCAATTTCAAATTACACAAACTAACAAATAAACATCTTTGCCTTTCTTTTTCTATAAATAAATAAATAAATATTAAAATATAATCTTAATTTTGATACTTTAAAATTCCTTTCATTTTAATCTATATATTAGGTATTCAAACTAATTTTTATTCAATTGAATAATAATAATAACAATAATTTCACAAAACAAAATTACTACACAAACTTATTAAATAATGTAGTTTTCTAAAAAAAATATAAAAAAAAAACCATGAAATATTTAGATCTGTACACCAAGGATGGTATCATTTAGATTTGATTTACACCAAATTTAAACAATTTTTAAAAAATTGATATATATCAACCATTTTTTAAAATCTTTTATGCACTAACAACTAAATAAAAGTTTTAAAAAAATAAAATAAAAATAAATATTTTATATTTGATAGGTGATCTTAAATTAAAAAAAAATTCGAGAAGAAAGAAAATGGAAAAAAACACAAATATGAAATACTTTTTTATTTTATTACTAATAGTAAATGTTTCAATATTTTGTTATATTTTATAAAAGTTTTTGTTTAATAATGAGTATTTGTTAACCATGTTTATAAAAGAGATTTACGATTTATTTAAAAACAAAGTTAAAATTTGGAAAAAAATAAAACAGAATTTTAATTTGTTTTTATGGAAAAAACAAAATTTAATAATAATAATAAAAAAAAAACGTTTGTTTTTTTGTTTTTTCTTGTTTTCAGGAACACGTCAGCATACTTCTTTACTCGTTCAAATAAATAAATCGGATCGTGTGGGTCCACCACGTGGGAGTTGGAAAGTGACCGACACACGTCGTTCAGTCCCCTATCGTATCATCCACCACCGATCCCCCTCTCTATACCCTTTTCTCTCTTCAAACTAACAAAATTGGGCTTTTCATCGCCTTGATTATATACGAAATACTGAGAACTATTATATCTTTTTAATGCAATCAAATTATGTTTAGACTGTGAAATTTTATGTTTTCCTTTTCAGATTTCATTTGTATTTTAATTTATTTTTTTTAGGTTAATATAGACTTATTATATAATACCTAATTGCTTCTAGTTTTAAATTTCAATAAAAGAAATAACTAAAATAAAACTATTTTTCCATGTGTTAAAGGTGGTTTGTTTTTTTCTTTTCTACTGCTAGTCTACTACCATTATAATAATTATTAATTTATTATTAAGATGCACATGAAACAGCACTAAAGTGAGATTTAAACAATAATAATAATAACAGTAAAAGAAATTAAAAAAGAAAAAGGATTAGGTGAATTGTTGAAGTGAAAAATGGACAACTAAGTAGAAGCTCTCAAATGAGGAAGAAACAAAAGTGGAGGTTGAAAATGGAAAAATAAATAAACAAGAAAAAATTGCAAAAGGTGAGGATATTAATAATCATAATAAACTTATAAATTCAAGTTTAAAATGAGGAAATTTTAATGTCATGATGTTTAAACCAGGTAAAACTAGAAACAAAGTTGTATATATAAATTTATTTGTATCTTTCTTATTAGTTATGGAAGAAATTTATAGTGTAAATTCGTGAGGTGTAGGGTGGTTGCTCTAACGTAAAAAAAAAAAAAGTTTAAGAGAAATCATGAGTTTATACTACATTGGAAAGATAATTTAGCTAGGAAAGTTATGAGTTTTTCGTACATTAAGAAGGTTGCGGAAAGTTAGTCATGAACTACAAAATGAGCTTATGTCTTTTATTTTCAATTGTTTCAATTAGAAACAGTTTAAGCTTAATTAGTGTTCTATCCGTGGTTAAATTTCTTTTGTATTCTTTAGTTAATGTGAAAGCACGGTGTGAATTGTCCAAAAAAATTTGAAAGAATGCTCTTGTATTTGTGGTTGGAAGAGAAAATTATTTTGTGTAATAGTAACAATTTTTCACATAGTGGGTGGGGCTTTTTCTAGTTTGCTTTTCTTCTATCATAGTTTTCCACATTAAATGGAGTCTTGTCTTCTTTTTCTTCCTTTACCTTTATCTTTTTCTTCCTCTTTCTTTAAGTTTATTCGAGACTTCCCACAACTGAAAGGCTTTATCTGGTCATATAACTTTTCCACTAGTGATATAGTTTATCGTTGATATATACTTCTACTAACGATATAGTTTATCGACTGCATATTTCTAAAAGTGAATCTAAATTTTATTATATTTGCAAATATTTTATGTCTGATTGTTATATTTGCAATTGTCTTTTTCTAAATATTAAAAGTTATTAACGTTTGTATAATACTCAGTTTCTTCTTTTTTTCTTTCATTATTTTCTTTTCCTTTCAAGCAAACAGCACAAAACAATAATCAAACTACGCCTTAACACCCTTCGAGAAAAAATGAGAATAACATAATCCAGAAAAATGTATATTCTCCTAATCAAAAAGCAACTTTAAGACGAGGTTAAGTAGCAATAGAGTTAGTATATTTGTTCTTCTTTCAAGAAATATGACAAAAATGAGTAATATAAATAATGCTTGCAACAAAAATAATATATGTACACACACGATCGAGGCTATGAATCATGATCCAAAGCGAAAAATCATCTGCTAATTATCAACTATAAAGTTTGAAATAAATACAGGGAAGGACCATGCAATATGCCAAAGGACTAAAGAAGATGGAATATCCATAATGTGAAAACATATCTCCAAAGTCCAAAATGTGCACAAATCTTACAAATATTTTTAAGGAAAATGTGAAAGATCGATACTCACGTTGGTGGAAAGCTTCTTGTATTAATAAAGTTATCATTATGAATTAACTTCGTTCATGTTGATTATTTCTATAAAAAAACATATTTATTTTTTTCAACCTTTCCTCTCTAAGATGAAAAATTATTATTGGTTACTATCCAGCTAAACCATATTATATATTGATAAATAATATATATATTTTTATTTATAAAAGTTATTTCGTAATGATTTACTAGATGTTCGTAATATTGTAGATTTTATATTTTATATTTTGTAATAATTTATAATATAATAAATGTTGATATTAGTAAAATAATTTGGAGAGAAATGTGTTGATAAATGTAATCCGCTTGACATATGTCAACTTTTGATCTACTTGGATCTATGACCTTAGGTTGTTTATTATCGTATTAAATGAAGTAATAGGTAAGATTTTGGCCAAAGTAGACTAGCCATAGTTATTTAACTTTGTTAGTATTTAAAATATCAATATTAAAAAGGAAAAACTTGATTTAATAAAGCAATGGAGATAACTTTAATAAAGAAAAAAATAGGTATATATAATAATATTCTCATGAAAAATAATATATAAGAAAAATATATGGTATTAAGGATATCAAAGCCGTGCTGCTTGTTGTGCTTATTACTTATCAATGCCAAAAGATAATGCTGCTTATAAGTTATATAATAAGGCTTCATTTGAATATATATACATAGTCTAACATATTTGGTTTGTGGTAAAAGAAAAAGGAATATTCTCACATGTTCTCTGACTTTTGGAATCCCTTTGTGTTTTTTTTTCTTTTCTAATGAAGACAAGAGAGCCCATAAATAATTTGAAGAAAAAAAATCAAATTTTGCTTTTGTAGTCAATTGAGATCATTATGGGCATGTGTATGTGTGACAGAGAAGAGAATCAATTCTAAACTTACCAATTTTGAATCCAAATCCATTTTCTTTTTATTTATTTATTCAACTAAGATCTAATTTTTTTTTATCATTTATTTAAAAAGAACATATATATATATATATTACGTGATACATAAAATCATTTCAATTAAACTTAAAAGAATGTATATAATTTGAATTTAAAAATTTAGTTACTATAATGAATGAATATGAAAAGGAAAAGGAAGGTGGCGAAAGGAAAGAAGAAAGAAAAACAAAAGAGGAAAAGAGTGTTGAGCTGTGAGGCATTGTCCGTACCTTTCACATGCTGACAGATAAGTACAACTTCCCCTTCCCTTTCATAAACCCTAATTTGGCTCTTTCTACCAACCCTTTTCTTTTACATATATATATTATAAATATCAACTTTAATTCTAGATCGCCAATTAATAATTTATATCAATATTAAAATTTAAAAGTGCTATTAATTTAAGTTATCAATTTTGATAAATATATTTAAATAAATTATAATTGAGAGGTTTGATAGTTTGAGATTTAAATTGATACAACTTTTAAAATTTAAATTTTAAATTGATATAATTATTAGTTTAAAGTCTAAAGTGCAACAATCTTGTGTAAATTGATACTTTCCATATATATATTTTAAGAATTCAAATTGATATCTTTATGTTCTATATAAAAATAATAATATACATAAAATATAAAAAATACTATCATCTATTAATCAAACATGTATATGTTTAAAATTAATTTTAGTTTCTATATTTTCACATGAAAATAACCATTCAATACATGAACTTTAGTTTGTTATAGTTTTGTTCATGGAATTTCAATTTTATAGCAATTTAATTATGAATTTTACCGTATAGCAATTTCGTCTTATACGTTATAAAATAATTTTGTAATTCTATAAAATAGAATATCTATATTAGAAAATGCTAAAAATCAACATTAAATATTAAAAACTTTTTTTTATATTGGAGATTAAATTGTTACAAGTTTGAAATAGTAAGAATTAAATTGTTACGTACAAAAGTGAAGGGACTAAATTGATACAAAATTGAAAATACAAGTACTAAATAGTAAATATTACAAATCAAAATTTACAGACTAAATTGCTTCCTATGTTTATAAAAAGTTTAAGAAATAAAAAATATTTCAATCTCTATAAATAATAAATAGTTTTCTAAGTTAGAAATAACTTAATTATTTTTTTTTACAAGAGATGATGTTGATGTTGATTATTTTTTTACAATATTTTTACTCCATAAATGTTGAATATGTAAACTTTGATGTGTGTATATATATTGTATATGTGTGGTTATTTTTTAATCATGTATGTGTGGTTGAGTTCTTGTTTCCTATCCAAATTACTTTACAATTTTTTTTTTTTTTTGTTTAAAGTAATGGGTAATGTTTTAACTTTTATAATAATATATTGGTGCTTGTAAACAATAAAAAGTATGAATGATTTGACATAACTATTAGTTGGTACGAGTCATTGTGGTTTTTTTTAATTTGGGATTCTCAACTTAGGTTCATCAATTTTGATTTGATCTTAAATTTATTTTATTGGATCGAATATCCGTTTGAACCTTTATAGCTTTATACCATATCTTTAGATTCCATTTTAAAAAAACCGATTGGTTATGCGATGAGCCGCTCATCTATCTTATAAAGGATGAGAGTTTCTTTGTTTTTGAGTATAGGATTCTAAATATAAACTTTTGTCACTAAACAAACAAACAACCAATTCTCACGTTCTTTTTTAATTTTATTAAAGAAAGTTTTTTCTAAAGAAAAAAAATCGACAAACTATTTACCTTTTAGAACAAAATCACTACAAGATAAAATTTATTACACTTAATTTGTGTAAATATTTTATTTAGGACGGTTTCACCATTTTTAAATTAGGTTACTTGTGTTGCTAATATCTATACGTGCATTTTTCAATTTTTCTGTAAAGTATAGTATTTTAAAAGTTATAGATCTTATGTTCACCTTTGTTTTAATCAAGTTGTCTTTAACCTCTTATTAAATACTAAAATTAAACAATAAATTAATAAATTGATTGACAATTCAAATATAATTTCAAAAGTGAAAGTAAAAAAAAAAAAAAAAGAAGATCATGAAGGTTGAAAAATAGAAAGAGATATGCTTCCAATTTTAGGTTTAGACTTTAACCCATTTAGGTGTAATTTTTAAATGGTTAAAATCAATTTTATTAACTTCATTATTTGGGATTCCTATTTTATTTTAAAACTTGAATGAAAGAAGTTGGGATTCCTATTTTATTTTAAAACTTGAATGAAAGAAGTTGAGTAAGTGGTACTTAATCTTTATTAATAATATATATATGATAGCAATTGATTTTGTTTCCATCTTTATATAGTCTACTTTTTAATTATAAATTTGGATGTTAATATTATATTATATAGTTTTTGTAACAATGAAAATATAATCCAATTGTATCACCTACCTACTGTTTGTTACAAAGTAACATCATTAATTGTTCTTAGAACAACATATAATTATTATCCCATAAATCATCCCATCATCTCTTAATCAATGAGTCTATATATATATACACATTACATCAATCAATTAATCACAAACAATCTATAAATAATAGCAAAAAATATATAGAGAGAGAGAAAAAAAAGGCATCTTTTATTCTTTGCATGAACACAAAGGTCACCAAAATGCAACAAAGTCATTTTTGTCTTTCCACAAAGATAAAATTGCTTGGCTGTCTTCTTTAGGACACTCTTTTTTTTTAGCATTTTTTGTGGTATGAGTTTTTTCTAATTTACTTTTCTTTTTCGATAAATTCAAATTACTTTTTATTGTTTTTTTCTAGTAAAATAAAAGTATATTAATATTCTTAAATCAAACTCATAATCACTTTACTCTTACATCAAAATTGTAGGGGTGGCAAGAAAAATTATAATTAATTGGGGGTAGCAATTTAGTTTTTATTTTCTCTCCATTATTTCTTATTGTGAGTTCCATTTTTCTCTAAACTTAGAGAGGGAAAGAATATCTATAGAATTTACTTTTGAAAGCTAAAAATAAAAGACCAAATGATCCTAAAAGGGGTTTTCAAAATTTTATTTTTGAATTTTCCAAAATAATAAAGTATTCAAGAACAATAATTAAATACATAACAATATTTTAAAAAAATTTATAAATATAACAAAGTCTACAATAGACAGACTTCTATTGCTGATATACTCTTATGGTTTATTAGTAATAAATTAATATTTGCAACATAGTGTATCGTGATAGACTCCTATTACTGATAAACTTTGATAGATTTTATAATATTTATAATTTTTTATATATATTTAATTATTTTGAATGTAATCAGTATGTTTGAATGGATTTGAAAATTTGCGTACAATATTATTAGGCCATATGGGAACTTTTAGAATTATTAGGGCCATGAACTATCTTGAGAAGCATTTTATTTTAGAGGATTGGGCCCTGGCCTATTTTATGGCCCACTTGTAATTGATTAGATCAAGCCCAGGTAAATTATTTTTGCTACCATTAATATTTGTTTTTCTTTTTTCTTTTTAATTTTTACTTCTTCTATTACCTTCTCGCTCCCTTTTACCCTCTCATTATTGTTTTCTCTTTTCTCTTTTCATTTTGAAGAATAAATATAGGTTAATTTACATACATACATATATATAATAAAATGTAAAACTAATTTCATTTCGTAGGACACAAGAAAGTCCATTTGAGGCTTATGGTTCTATTTCCATTAATTACATTAACACTCTCTATCTTACCATAATTAAACAAAAACAACAAACTACAATAACCAAACCATCAAAACCCATTTATTGAAGTTCATCTTTAATAGACAATGTTAGTGATCTATCTTTTTCTATTATAGATAAAAAATGATAAAGTTGTATCACTTCCTATCTCAAATAGACAATGATAGTGACCTATTTCTCTATCTACTTTGGATATAAAAAAATGTGATAGATCTCTGTTATTGTCCACCATCCAAGAAAAAGTAGCAAAATTGAACAAATGGGTTGGCATTAGAGCTTATGAATGATATTTTTTGATTTATTATATTATTGAGTTGTAAATATTTTTAATGGTACCATCAATTTTCAAGCACAAAAACTATTAAGTATCCTATCATTATCTATCTCAAATAGACTCTAATAGTATTTTATCTTTATTTGTCTTAAATAAACAATATTTATGTCTATCTCGATAGACAACAATAATGATCTATCCCTCCCTATCTAGAATAGATATAGATAGAGTTTTATCACTTTCTATCTCAAATAGATAGTGATAGTAGCATATCTCTATCTAGCTATCTAGGATAGAAAATGATACATCACTATGATTGTCTAAGTCTCGTTGAGTCGCACAGGGTAGACGACAACCGTGGATTGAGAATCACAAAAAATGATGTGAGTTGGAGTCTTTTTGGTATTTCACGCTATTAACTTTTTTTTTTTTTTTGTAGGCTTTTTACTTATTCAAAATCTTTCTATATGTCGTAGATATTTTAATTTCTTCTCTATACTTAAAAAAGACCTCATAAGTATAATATATTGGATGAAGAGCATACGTTTTTCTTTTAATTTGACCCTTAAACTTTTAAAATTTTACACTCAAACTTACAGTAATTTTTTAAATTAGATCCTAAAATGATAAAAATTAAAACACTCGAAATTAATTTCACAACCAAGAATTTGTAAGTATAATTAAAAGCCATGACTAGATTCTCAAATTTGTTAAAGATAATAGTTGTTGTAACATAAGGCTAAAAAGGGAAGCATACAGGATGATTCATTTCATCAAACCCTAAAAAGTAAAGCATAGTTTGCCATAATCAAACTACAAATAGGTGAAAACAAAATAATAATGTTAAAATTAGTTAAGAAATAGTGGTAAAGAAAGAAACCAATGTGTAGAATATTTATGGATAGGACATGAGGTATTATTTCTAGGTGCTACTGCTAGGGTTTGCTCTTCTTTTGAGAATACAATAAACCCACAGATTTGGGAAAGAAGAAAGAATAGCGAACTTTGGTGATGTGGCTATGACCTTTTCCAATTTTGGATAACTTCCATACCAAACCCACATCCTAATCCCCTCCCCATTTTTCTTTATTATATTCCTTTTCAAATACAAAATATAAGTTCTTTCAAATCTAAATGCTAATTACGTATCAAATACATAATTGTTTAAATCACATAATAGAACTGAGCTACACCCTTATCAAACAAAATTCAAACATGAATATCCCTCGTCTTAATTTCCACAAATTCTTCTCTTTTTTTTTCTTTAAGAAAAAAAAGTTCAAATTTATGAAGAGATAGAGAGAGAGAGAGAGATAAGGCCACATTGAAAAACGAGAACCTTATCCCATCTCTTCCCATCCGATCCCACAAAAATCCACGCCCACAATAATTACACAACATTGCCATACCATACCATCTTTTTTGTCTTTCTTTCTTCTTTTAGATACACTGTTTTATGTTTTATCTATCTATCTAATATGTATATATATGAGGCAGATTTTGGCTAACCTACTCTCTTCTTCTCTATCCATTTTGATGTCCAGCTCTAAGTTACATTTCTGAAAAATGTTAGCCATTTTCCACCAAACTTTTGCACACCCACCTGAGGAACTTAAGAGTCCTGCCTCTTTCAGTGGCTCTAAGGCCCCTAAGCTTCCTCAAGAAACACTCAATGACTTTATTTCTCGTCATCCTCAAAACACTTTCTCTATTAACTTCGGCCAAGCCGCTGTTCTTGCTTATGTTTCTCCCCAGTCCTTTTCACTAGTTCACCAAAGGTAATTTCAAGCTTATAAACGGATGGTATGGACTATTTATGTTGATGGGTTTATGGTAAAAATTGATTTTGTGGGTGAATTTGCAGGCTGTTCTGTGGGTTTGATGACATATACTGTCTGTTCTTGGGAAGTTTGAACAATCTATGTGCACTGAATAAACAATATGGTCTATCGAAAGGCTCAAATGAAGCCATGTTTTTGATTGAGGCGTATAGAACACTTAGGGACAGAGGTCCTTACCCAGCTGATCAGGTCCTTAAGGAACTTGATGGCAGCTTTGCCTTCGTTGTTTATGATAGCAGGGCTGGTGCTGTTTTTGCTGCCTTGGTATACTCTCTCTCTCTCCATCTTTTTTTTTTTTTTCAATCTTACTTCTTCCTCTTAGACGTGGCAATTTGACATTGGTAACGCTTTGACAAAAGATTAGACGCCTAAAAAGTGATGATCAGCTTCTTTTAATGTAGCAAGAGTTTGTGTGAATGCTATAAATTGCTTTGAAAAACTGTTTTTTGATATAATTAAACAGGGTGCTGATGGGGGAGTGAAGCTCTATTGGGGAATTGCAGCAGATGGGTCAGTGGTGATATCAGATGATGTGGATGTCATCAAAGAAGGCTGTGCTAAATCATATGCCCCATTCCCAACTGGTAATCCACTCTAATCCACAATACAATTGTCAAAGGAAAATCACATCACCTGATCTGCAAGTGTTTTAACAGTGAGTTTGTTGTCCCAGCAACAAATGGGGTCTAGGAGTGCCTATTTCAAACCGCAAAAACGTTTCTTAAAACCGAATTGAACCAAATACTCATACCCGAATTTTAAACCAAACTAAATTATTTTTAAAACGTTTTAAATTACCAAAACCAAAATTTGAAATCGACCGCACAGTTCGGTTTCGGTTTTGAACCAATAAATCGGAGTTAAAGCCGTCTCCACCCCTAAAATGGACAACAAATTCACGCCACTAGCAAGTTAGGTGAGATTTTCCATTAGTCCAGTTATTGGATGAACTCATAAATTTGAATGAATGAATGAGCAGGATGCATGTTCCATAGTGAAGGAGGATTAATGAGTTTTGAGCATCCAATGAACAAAATGAAAGCAATGCCTAGAATTGACAGTGAAGGAGCAATGTGTGGAGCTAACTTCAAGGTTGATGTTTACACAAGAGTTAATAGCATTCCAAGGAGAGGCAGTGAAGCTAATTGGGCTGAATGGGACACAAACTAGCTAGCTACCTATCTACAAATTCACTATTTCTCTCTTCTCTGTGTGGTTTTTGCTGCTCTTTTCACAATTTACTTCCCTTCTAAGTCCTAACATCTCTTTCTCAGCTTCAATGGCTTGTAAATATTTTAGACAATAAAATTTCTCTTTCCCTTCTTACTTGGTTCATATATGTAAATAAACAGATAAACTCATATCTTCTCAGAGAGAAACTATTTCGTTTCATTTCATTGGTGAGGAAATATATCAAACACCTTGTCTGCACTACACCATTTCTCTGTTTTCTTTTCGTAGTTGTATATTTCTTATCGAATAGTAGAGCTTGAATTATTTCAAAATTCATCCAAACTCAAATTTCTAAAACGCTTAAAAGCATGAAAAGGGTTCGATAGTTATTGATTTCATTTTGTTCTTCCACCATCGCGAAGTGAAGAATATGATGATACCCAAATCAAGGTAAGTAGTAAAATCAAACGAAATTCAAATTACACAAACAAAAATTAAATTAAGTTTTCCATAATGAAGGAATATTTTTAAAAATTTATTTTCAGAAATATCAAAGTGCGGACAAGAATATTGGAAAAATAACCTCATATTTAAACAGGCGAACACGTGTTGGCGGGCAGCCAATTCATCAGCAGCAACCGACTAAACTGTTTCCAAAAGTCTCCATTCACTCTCTCCGGTGCACCGTCTCAACGTCCCTCACCTTCTTCTTCATTGAGGATCGGAACCACCATCTGAGAAGCACACGCAGAAATGGCCGAGCGTTTCTTCCCAAACCAAATGCCACGCTTCCCTGCCGAAGCACCGCCGGACGAACTAGCATCATCCCATTCCTATTCCGCCACTCTCATTCCCACAGAGCTCCTTTCACTTCCCGATGCCGCACTTTCTGATCGCCTTAGACAGGCAGCTCTCAACCTCAAAGAAACGGTAACTTCACATACTTGCTTCGTGTTGAGAAATTTCCGGTGGTTTTATGCTTTTCTAGGGTTCTCTTTTTGGCCTGAGATTTGTAGTTTTAGGTCGTGAGAGAGACGTGGACGTTGAGTGGAAGGCATCCGCAGGATAATACTTTGTATACTGGAGCATTGGGGACGGCTTTCCTGGCTTTGAAATCCTTCTTTGTTTCTAAAAATGAGAATGATCTCAAATTGTGCTCTGAGATTGTCACTGCCTGTGAGTCTTTATCTAAAACATCGAGGTAATCTTTCGATTCATTTTTTTGTGTACCAAATTTTGTTTTGCTCTTTACATTTTAGTTTGATCTTATGGATAGTCCCTGTATTTAGTGAATGAAGTTCATTTCGATTGTCTATTTTATGAGTTTACGTAACTATGAAAAATAGTTAACTATTGAGAGGGACTGTTAGTAAGACCGAATCAAATTAGATGACTGCAATGGAAATTCTGAAACTACAGAATAAACTGATGGAAATGTATAGTTCAATGGTCTAATACGAGGACTGAAATGATGGAGATATATTTGTTGATTCTGAACTCTGGTGAAATTGGTTTTTTCTGAGGACTGAAATGCCAATTCTGAAGCTACAAAATAGAAAATGAAAGTGTATGGTTCAGTCCAATCTTTCTTATCTGATGGTCGGAGATATATGTGTTGATTTTGAGTTCTGGTGAAATTGGTTATTTTGAGGACTGAAATGCAAATTCTGAAGCTTCAAAGTAAAATATTGAAATGTATAGTTCAATCTAATCTTTCTTGCATGATGTGGAGATACATGTGTTGACTTTGAGTTATGGTGAAATTGGTCAATTTGGAATGTATTTCAGCTCATTCCTAATTTAGGTGCCAACCATTTTCTCAATCTCTTTTCAATTGCTCTGCAGACATGTGACATTTATCTGTGGCCGAGCTGGAGTTTGTGCTCTTGGTGCAGTTGCAGCTAAGTTCGCTAATGATGGAAGGCTAGTTGACCATTACTTGGCAAAGTTTAAAGATGTAATGCTTTTACATCATTGATTTCATGTTGGCTTCCTTCCATTTCTATGCTTATGAATATGAATTTTGAGATTCCATTTATATGTCTGTGAGAACAGATCAAACTACCTAGTGATTTACCAAATGAACTGCTATACGGCCGAGCAGGGTTCTTATGGGCCTGCTTATTCCTAAACAAGCACATTGGACAGAACACGATATCTAACAATTTTATGGTATGCCAGTTGGTCCTCATACACTCACTTGACCTTAACTTGAGAATCTGCAGAATTTCCTCATCTAATGGATTATCTTGGGTAGAGATCGGTGGTGGACGAAGTTATCGAGGCTGGTAGAACATTGGGTGAGAAGAGTAAATCTCCGTTAATGTATGAATGGCATGGGAAGAAGTACTGGGGTGCTGCCCATGGATTGGCTGGAATTATGCATGTCTTGATGGACATGGAACTAAAACCAGATGAGGTTGAGGATGTCAAGAATACGCTGCGTTACATGATAAAAAATCGATTTCCAAGTGGCAATTATCCTTCGAGCGAAGGAAGCGAATCTGACCGTCTGGTGCATTGGTGCCATGGGGCTCCAGGGGTTGCCCTTACACTCGGAAAAGCAGCTGAGGTATCCATCATCATTCTCGTCTTTTGATCTATATAACTAAAGATCCAAAGTAACCATAGTTCTCATCTCTATGCATGCATCTACACTACACTGCACCAGGTTTTTGGAGATGATGAGTTTCTGCAAGCAGCGATAGATGCCGGGGAAGTCGTCTGGAACCGGGGTTTGCTGAAACGGGTTGGCATCTGCCATGGAATTAGCGGTAACACATATGTGTTTCTTTCACTTTACCGATTAACGGGTGATCTAATGTACTTACACAGAGCCAAAGCATTTGCATGCTTTCTGCATCAGAATGCAGAAAAGCTAATTTCAGAAGGGAAGATGCATTCTGGTGATCGTCCTTATTCCTTGTTTGAAGGAATTGGGGGAATGGCATATCTCTTTTTTGACATGGTTGAGCCAAATGCAGCAAAGTTCCCATCTTATGAACTGTAAAGTTCTATTTAACACTTACCTTAGACATCTGTATGTACAAAGAAGTTCAGAGTTTTTAATAGTTGTACTTGTACCTTTGGGACTTTTGTACTGCAGGGAGATTTTTATCATTTTCTAATAAATACACAAATATTGTATGTATGGATGTAATTTTTTTTTTTTTTTTTGAAATTTGTCTATTATTCTATGGAGTTTAAATGCTACTTTTCAACATTTTGAATTTTTTCTGCTTTTTTCTTACTCAATTAAATTAAATATATGAATGGTGATCGGGATGTTATTTTATTCGAGTCTCTTCGAAAAACTGAATCCTAACAAATAGGATTGGTTTAGAAAATATAAAAAAACTAGTATATATTTTATTAGAGAAATGAATTAAAAATTTCGTGGGCTGAATTTGCTAACTTTTTCTTTTCTATATTTATTACAAATTTCATATTGTAAGAAAACTGGAACAGATTGGGGCATTTTTAAAGCTTTAATTATCAACTAATTCAATATAATTTATCCAGCAAGGGACTAATTTTGTTTAACTATATAATATAGAAACCACTTTAACAAAAATATATTCATGATGTTATAGGTTCAATCCATGTAAAAGAAAAAACAATTTTAGATATCATATATGATTAAGCTTAGTAGTCATCCAAAGATGGTCTTTCCAACCTATGGAACTAAATTAACATAGATGGCTTCAAGTTTTTAATCTTTTTTTAAGAGTATAAAAAATAAATTGTTTTATTAAAAATAGTTTCGAACTATAAATCAATTTTGAAAACAAATATTTTATTGTAATTTTGATGTTTGAATTAATAACTTAACAATTATACTATTAAATACACAAATAAACAACTCATTGTCAAAGCAAGTGGCCTTGAAACAAACCACATAAGCATTTCTATTTGGTAGAATAGGAATGAAAAGGGTTTCATTCACATTAGTATACCTAAGTCGATAACACATTTGTATACAATTGTGCTCGCTTGTGGCATCCACTCAAGAATTTGTTGTTTAGTTATTCTGAAGTTGTAACAATAAGAAATGACTACTAAATACTAAAATAGTTTTTTTATCACCAATGATTTGTTTTTTCAATGGAATATGGCTGAAAGCCCCACTTAAACTTCAATGTGTTTTTATAATAGCGTAAAACAAATTCATTGCAACTGAGGAGGAATGCCTAGTTGGGTGATAACTGGGAGCTGTTATGCTGTGTGAAGTCAGTTTAGCTCACCTGAAGCTTTGCCTCAAGCATTATATTTCAAATATAGCATCTATTGAACAGGTTGAGTTTCAGTTAGTCTACAACAAATCAAAATTAAAGCAGTTGAATAACTACTTTACAGTTTGCTAAAAGGTTCACTGTATGTAAATAAATAAAACAAAAGAAGAGAGAGAGTCTTCGTTGAGAGCTTATTTATTCATTTTGTGATCTTCCTCTTGAGAGACAGATTAACGAGATTCTTGAGAGTGGATGTAGGCTGCTAGCTGAACCACTATAACTTTGTGTTTGGTTGAATGTTGGTAATCTGTGCATATCATTGAATATTCTTGGTTGACAGAAATTTTCCATCTCAGTGGTTTGTAGGAAGAGAAACTTTCACGTGGTTAATTGACAACACATGAAGTAATTTTCCAAGAAGTACACCCTGAAATGAGTGAATAAGGCCAGCTCATGCGTGCTGTATAATTGCTGAGTAAAGTTTGTGTACAAACGGTAAGTTTTGCTGAGTATGTACTGATGTTTGTGTACAAATAGCAAGTTTAAAATCTTATGGAGAATGAGTAATGATTAAAGATGGATATTTTATAGAAAAATTATATAAAAAAAAAATAATAATAATAATAAAATATTTTATTTCTGTAACCTTTCTAAATAAGTTAACAAATTGATGACATTACATTACTTATTTTGTATGTTATATCGACTTTTTTTTTAGTGTAAAAAAAATGTTGATTCATTTCTATGTTCTAGGTGAAGGGTGTAACGCACAATTTTAGATGGAAAGAAGTACGCAAGAAGATGCCAGAAAGTTGGGAACGTTGAGAGTTTTATTAACGACTAAACTCAAGTCAACCAACTACTTTTACAACAGAAAATTTGTTTACACAACACAACATCACAGTTACGAACTCCCGCAACTCACAATGAGCTTCAGTTTTAGCAATGGAAAGACCATCATAAGAACTTCAAGCTTCACATTTTAAGCCAAACCAACAAGTTTCTCACTCAACTCCCACACTTTCCGAGCTTTCTCTGCATCACTTGCTTCCTGAGACAACTGGTTCTCAAATGAAGCCGAGTTCTTGTTCCAGCTCCAATACACACCTGATTTTGTCAAGCTCGGCTCACTCACAACCTGCATTACAAGCAACCAATCAGATTCTTTAACGGATATATACGACCAGAAAATATTTGACATTGTTTTCGTTGCCTATGCTGAAGTTTTAAGCTACCTGAGCTAGTCTCTTTCCTGCTTCATCTTCTGAAACATAGCCCTTGGTGATGAACTTCTGGAATGGAGGGAAAAGTATTCTGAACAAGGGAATGTGCTCTCTGAACAAACCAGTTGTAGCAATGCATCCGGGGTAGAGGGAAGCAAATGTTATGCCGGTTTCCTCGTGATATCGCTTGTGGAACTCTTGCATAGTGAGCATGTTGCATACTTTGCTGTCCTTGTATGCCTTGGCCCCATCAAACTCACCACCGTCGATCATTGAAGAGCTGTTTAGGCCGTTTAGTCCTCCAGCGAGTCCTCTAAGGTCACCAAGGTTGGCCTTAGGAGGCACATTTCCAGCCAAGGTATTTGTGTTCCCTGATCACAA
Source organism: Cucumis sativus (assembly GCF_000004075.3). Taxonomy (NCBI): domain Eukaryota; kingdom Viridiplantae; phylum Streptophyta; class Magnoliopsida; order Cucurbitales; family Cucurbitaceae; genus Cucumis; species Cucumis sativus. The sequence goes on from NC_026658.2 coordinate 23,991,361, forward strand.
AAATGTCAAAATTTAGCACAACAACAAGGCAATTACAAGATTGAGAACAACCGCAAATAATAGAATGTACCGGTAATTGATCCGACAATGATGAGCCGTTTTGAGGGGTAATCGGATTTGTTCAAATCCTCTAATAACAAACGGGAAAGGAGGAAATGACCAAGATGGTTAGTTCCAACACTAAGTTCAAAACCTTCAGCAGTGAAAGTAGGCTCTTTAGCAGTTGGTAGGTAAACAGCAGCATTGCACACCAGCACATCAAGCGGCCTGCCAGACTGCCTGAAGTTGTCAACAAACTGGCGAACGCTGTCTAGCGAGGCAAGGTCCAAATGCATAACAGTGTAGTTTTCCTTGGTAATGCCCGCAGATTTAGCAGCTCTTTCAGCCTTGAGAAAGTCTCTACAAGCCATAATGACATGCCATTTTCCAGTTTCAGCCAAAGCCTTGGCTGTGGCTAATCCCAACCCAGAAGAGGCTCCAGTGATCACAACACTACCCTTTCTGAGAGTTTTCTTCCCATCTGGAGTAGCTTTGTTAACTGCTGGACTTTCGGTAGCGGTTGTCTGAGCCCTTATTGCACCAATTTGCTGGTTCAATTCTCTCTGGCATTTTATCAAATACAGAAAATCCAATACAATTCAGCTTGAATGAAAGTGAAACCAAACCATCACATCAACAAAAAAATCTAACACAATCATGAATCAACAAGTTCCCACAGCAAAAAAGTACAAAAATTAGAAGCACCCACTACCTTACACCTCAAAGTAGATGAACTGAATTCAGATTTGAGATGGTCTGAGAATGAAATCCCAAACAAACTAGAATCTTTCAAGCATACACTAGACTTCCCCTGCAAAACAAAAGAAACCCACATGCATTGAAATCAAAATGTGAAAATAAACACAACCCAGATTCAAGAAACACATTTCTAATGTTTGTGGGTAAAAAAAAAAAAAAGAAAAAAGAAAGAGAGACAAACCTCTTTAGGAATAGAGAGAGCAGGGGAAACCAATGAAGCAGCTTGGAGAGCCATTAGAAGAAAAAGAAGGAACAACAAGAGAGCAAAAAATTGATGGTTTTAAATTATGTTAAGCATTTGGAAAAGAATATCTAGAGAGTGTATATATAGGAAGAAAGATCAAGAGGAGATTGCATAAGAAAGGGGAGTGATGGATGTAAGATACCAAAAATCAGAAAGGATAAGATAATTTGTGAAGTGTGGGCTTGTTCCATATCAATTTGTAGGAACCAATCAGAATTTGAGAACTGGATTTCCTATAGATTTTTTTTCTTCTTTAGTTTAAAAATAAAATTGAAGTAAGAAGATGATGAGGAAATGGTATTATGGGATGAAAATCGCCAAAAATTGAAAGGGATAGGAAATGGGTCTTACTTTTAACTCATTCAATTTCATTTTCTTCTTCTATTTTTAACCCTTTCCCTTTTTTCTTTTACTATTGATTATAATTATAATTTCAAACATCCAATAATATCACTAATATACTTATAGTCTTTTTTTGTCAAATTATTTATTTCCTTGGGTCTACAATTTCTTAACTTTATTTATATTAATCTGCTACAATTTTATAAAGGAATTTGAAAACTCAATTCTTCTTGTTTTTTTTTTTTACTAAGCTTTTTATTTTATTAAAAAATTTAAGATTAATATTAATTTAACTCTCTTGAATTATTTAATGTATTAGTTGGTTTATTTAAGATTAGATTATGAGCGTGTTAATTCATTTGAATTGAAATATTAAGAAAAATGTGAATTGGTGGAACGTTGATTAAATAATTAATTATATATATATATTCAATCCAAAATATGTAAATAGGATATTTTGTAGAGGTATATAATATATATATATTTGGGAAAATTGGAAAAAGTAAAAAGGTGAATATAGTTTGGATATTTAATTTGGTGCATTTATTATTAAAGGAAGAGAGAAGGAATTATTTATTTGGAGCTTTCATCTTATTCCTCAAGAGGACCACTCCTCCTTCGAATTTCTTTCCGGTCGCTCGTCTCCATCACCCGACGCCTCCCTACGCCGTATTTGCTCGCCGCCGCCACTCTCCGATTGATTTTGGGTGAGTTTCCGGTGGTTTTGGTGTTTTGGTTACGAGTTAATTTAATGCCCCTTAAAATTGGTTCAAGGAATTTATAATGGGAAGCCATTTTTTGTCCGTTGATCGAACTACGATGATTATGTAAATTTAATAAATGTTTAGTCATATCTTTTTTTCTTTTTTTTTTTATATATTCACTACATACATGTTTAATCTTTTAGGTAAATTTAAAAGCAACACGACGAATGACAAAAAGAACTTATCATTAAAACTAAATATGACAAGTGCTTTGGTTGGCTAAAATTTTTGAATGCTATGAACCTTTTATCAAATGGTAATTGAATTTATTTAAAGCTTATTTTCTTTAATGATTCTGTGAGAAAACCCAGACTAAATTGTTTTTAATTCTTTTAACATTTATGATCTAAACTTTTAAGTTTAAGTTTAAGTTGAAAAGTTGATTGGATGGTATGAAGTGATTTTTAAGATGTAAAACAAATTCAGAAACAGGTTGTTTTTACATGCATCTACTCCATGGTGCACATTGGTTGGTATCGGTTCATGGGAGAAAGCCAATCATAAAAATGGTGTGGAATCTGATCATGGTGGGTCGATCTTCTGATCTCTTTTTTCTTTTTATAATCAAACCTAAGTTGAATGAAAAGGAAATATGAATATATGAGTGTTACTGTTACGTGTTTTTTTAGTACAAATTGGGAGTCAAACAGTGATGGATTTAGAATATTTATTATGTACATAATTCGGTCAAAATTACCTTCGTACATTACAATTGTCACATTATAATTGTCCTCCACAGATTTTCAATCTAACAAGTTTACCTAAGATCCATAATTTATTTTTTGAAATATGAAAACCAAGAATGATTTGTAATATGAAAATCAAAGACATGAAAATAAAATAACAAACATGAAAAGGGAAGAAAATAAATTACAAAATCTTATCTCATAAATTAGGAGATAAAGTTGAAGAAGAAGATATAGAGCTAAGTATTAAAAGTTAATAAGTATATATATATATATATATATATATATATATATATATATATATATATATATATATATTATATTAAGACGATAAAGTTGAGAAGGACTCGAACATCTGAGTCTATACTAAATTTGTCAGTGAAGTCACTAAACCCGATACTTCTAGATCCTTAAATACATACATGTGCTAGTTGAACTATTATTTGTTGTTACTCTTGTTAACATAATTTGCAACGTTTTAAAATTTAGGTTTATATATATATATATCAAAGAAATTTAAATAAATTATAGGCTTCCCATGATAATCACAATGAGCTCTGTTTTATATTGAACCTTTTTAAAGAAAATGTACACACATATATATATACACACCCTATGATAACCACCTCCACATAAAACTTTGCAACCCATTCATATTAAGACATGCAATGTAAATTTTCCATTGATTTGGAAAATGCCCCAGCTCTTTTCAAAGTTGATCTATCAAAATTACCTATGAAGTGGTTATCCTTATAAATTGGAGCTTACATTAACGTGACATATCAGAATGATTTAGTGATTTAGGTCACTGCCACACAATTTTTTATCTCGATTTTCATTGCTTTTACTTTCTTTCTTTTTTTTTCATGTACACTCTTGTGCTCTTTCATATAAATCATCAATACTTAGACCATTACATTGAGACAGAAATATACAGCTACAAACTTCGATTCAATTACTACACCTTTGTAATTTTGTAAGAGAAACAATCATTCTCAAAACCAATTCAGACAACAATTCAACTTTAAAAAATTTCCTTTTTTTTCTTTTTGTTGCTCCCCTCCTTTTCAATTCAATAAAGCTTTCGCAGTGCTCAAAACTCTACAATTCCCGATTACAGAAATTACATCATCTGTTGCTAAATCCATATTGTAAATTTTCTTTCTTTGTTTTTCTTTTTCTTTTTTTTTCCTTCCCCTTTTTCAGTTTTTCCCTTCACAAATCTATACTTTTTCCTGCCACTCTCTCTACCGGACTGGCTCTCGGTATTGCCCCGCCCGACGAGCACAAGCACAGGGTAACAAGAAACTTAATTGTGCTAACATTACAAATCTCACCCAACATTGTCTCTGTACACATATATTCCAATCAATGGGGAGGAAAGGAATCTATAGCAGATGGCAATAGCATTTGAAGTTTTGTTTTTCTAACTCCCCTTTCCTTTCCTTTCCTTTCCTTTCCTTCCTTTGCCTTCCCATTTGGGGACGGTTTTTGAAGAGGGCTTTCCAACTTCATTTCATTCCTCCTTAAATCTTAACTGGAAATCCAAAATTTTGGAACGTTCTGATTTCACCTCGAAGACCTGCAGTAACGATCACCATACCCCATGCTGATGATCCTTGAAACATTCCGCTGGCAATGTCCATGCTGGAATGAGGGCTACGGTTATTCCGAGTGTTCAGAATGAGCTTTTCCTCTGGCCATGTTGCTGAGATTCTGTCAAAGAAGTAGCTGTTTGTTGCACTTGAAAGAGTTCCATGAAGAGGGCTGTTGGTGCAACCAGATGCCAATACTGAATCCTCACTGCCATTTTCGGCCTCCACAGGTGAAGGGGGATGGTTAGCGGAGGAGACTTCATCAATATGGTTTTCAATCACATTGTCATCTCCACAATAATCGTCGTTAAGTCCCCATGTATCGCCCATACCAGGCCAAGGAATAGCCACAGAGACATCCTGACAGTGGAAATGCTCGTATGATCGAACGACTGTCACACCTTTACTCCTACTAGGTCGAGAATCTGCTTCATGCTTCCATACGTACACATGAGAATCCTCACTGGCTGATATCACGTACCTGCCATTCGAGGAAAGGCAGGCAGAGATTTGGCTGTTTGTATTTCGGAACCCTGTTACCAACTCAAAACTCTTAAACAGTAAACATAACAAACCACTGACATAAGAATTATCATTCTTGGATCTAAGCCTGGGACAAGCTGGGGATATAATCAATAAAATCCCAAGTCACTACCATGTTTAAAGTACCACACATTAAAACGCCTCATATGCAGTATACCAAAAAATCCAATACCACCAATTCATTAATATGAGGAATGAACTGTATAGGTCAATTCAACTGGTTTTCCCCACTGTTTGGACTACATATTCTATGAACTGATGCCCAGTGAAGTGAGTTTTACTGCTTCGGTCAAAAACCCAAAAGCAAGATTAAAGACAGAGGAATCGAACTCATATATGGCCAGAAAATAATGTTTGCTGAGAAACAAAAATTTGTTTGGAATGAACATCTCTAGAACTTCATTTAAGAGTGGGATATGAACTAGGATGACCAACTTGGGGAGCCATGAACCAGAGCCGATTTTTATGCAGTAATGCAAAATCTGGTGCGACTATAGGACCAAAAGCAAGGACTAAAGGCAAAGAAAAAAACTCATATGTTCACAACAGAATAGATAGAGGAAGATCAATGTGCAGTAAGGAAAAAAATTGTTGGCTATGATCCTATCGATAGTTCTAATCACTGGGTTGAAATGATGATGACTAAGATTGAGAAGCCATGAGCCAAAATTGTGCAGAGTCAATTGAGGTGTGAAAATGAAACTGTAAACAACTTCTTGAAGTGTAGGCGAAGAGGCATCAACCCCATATTTTAGGAGCTTACCACAAAGCAAGTCCAATTGGCTGAACCATTAGTCATGGTTTTTAACTCATATGCTAGGAAGCCGAAAAAGTAACCTTAAAATATCATCTTAATGGAACTTCAATCATACCTTTAAATCTCTGGACCAGATCAACACCATCAACCACTCGGATGCGTGAATCTGCAGATGTAATGAGCACTTCTGAAGAACTTCCTGGAGCAAACTGTTAATTGGAAACGATCAGCAACTGGAAGGAAGTTCAGTATTCCACGCGCTATGGTTGAGTCGTCTAGGGGTATGGTAGTAACAATGGCTTTCTATTCCCTTGTACTAAGCAAAATATAGAAGAAATAACTCAATCAAATAAACCCATGAAATTACCTGGAACCCAGTTATTTTCTTGTGACTAGATTTTTTCTTCTTGTTTTGCAGATTTATCTCACTTTTTTGCTGCATCTTGTTCTCTGGGAAAAAATTGAACATATTATCATCCAGTCTCAAATGCACAAAATAACTGTCAGTCAATTGGGACTTAGGAAAGGAAGGAATGATTGGTTTGACAGAGAGTAAAATATACCCGAAGTACTGTACAATCGGCAGCTTCCCTTGTAAGAACCAACCAATGCACCCTTTAACAGTGGGGGAAAAAAATTCTTTTTGAGCAATAAGTAGGACTAAAGATTTCTACAGAAACAAGGAAGAGTTATCAACTATTAAACCTTGCCATCAGGTGTATAGCAAGCAGCAGTCACCATCTCATGCAAGTCACTCCAGTCAACAACTTGATGATCTGGGATACTCCATATACGAACTTTCGCATCTAACGATCCACTAATGAAGTATCTATCGTCAATAGGATTAAACTGGATGCAAGTTACTGTGGCAGGGTACATATGGGAAATCTATTAGCTATACAACACAGTTCAGGAAACCATAGAAGAAAATAACTTTCCTGGGATTTTAGATAATCAAATTATCCCAGGGTTTTGTTTTCATTGTTATATCCTCTTAGATTTACCATTTATCACCATTTTTAATTGAATTAGGCACATAGTTTTACTTTTACTATAGAAGGCTGGAAAAAAGAGGGGGGGAAAAACCAAAGCAAGAGAAATAAAGTAAGTGAACTTACCATAATCACTGTGCGAAAAGATTTTCAAACAGGAATTGTTTGACAAGTGCCAGAGCCGCACAGTTTTATCCATTGAAGACGAGAGCAAGTGCTGGTAAAAATAAAAAGCAAAGATTTACACTACAAGATTAAGGCTAGGAATGAGTCTGACAATTAATTCAACGGAACATTCAGTTTATACTTCTAAAGAAATTTTTAGAATAAAAAGAACTAAGTCAATATGAGCCAATTAAAATAATAAAGATTCCTTTTATATGGGGAATTACTATTGGAATCTACACCAACGTATCTCAACCAAAATGCAAACTTGCAAGTTATAAAGTTCCAATCAGTGGAAGAGAAACTGAAAGAACAGAGGAAACTTTCAGTAAACAAAAAATAACAGTATAACATTATAACACTATACTACATCCTAATTTCCATATAATTAGGTGACACCACTGTAGGGAATGCTCTCCTTATCACAGCCATTTTCGTCATCCCACCATGTTATATCCTAGATCTAGAATCCTAGACTTTTGACCATCTCACGACACATTCTGATTCAATAGTTGCTCGTTCAATTAGCATCTGACCTTATTTATGGCTCATAGATGAAATGAATGGTTCTGGAACAGTGATATTTAAAGCAAAAAAGAGAGAAAAAATCCAGAAGGCTAGGGGAAAAAATGTGGGAATTGTCTTTGTTATTATTATTTTTGTTGTTGTTGTTGTTAGTTTAAAGAGGATTGTTTTAATTGAAGAGCACAATAAAAATAAAATTATATAAATGAAGAATATAGTTTCTTTGTCTTTGACAGGAATATAGTGTTATGGAGGAGACAATTAAACATTATAATAATAGTAATAATAGTAATAAAGGAAAATTATTTTAAATGAAAAACTTTTGAAAATATTTACAATACAGCTAAATATTACAATCTATGTATGATAGACCCCGATAGATTGATATTTTGCTATATTTTGTAAATATTTTGGTTCATTTTACTATAATTGAAAATAACCCTAATGATAATAATAACAATAACGGTTTTTAAATGAAAAAAAGAAAAAGAAATTGAACAAATATAAAGGGATTCGGGCTATTTTCTTCCCAAATAAACAAAAAGAAAAAATGCTTCAAAATTACAAGGTGTGCCATAGCACGCACCCTCCAAAAGATGCTTCGCCTCCCGTTCATTGTGCCCCACGCCTAGATGCGCCTACACGTGCAATCAAATCTCTGCACTGGAAGATGCAGCTTCTAACTATCTACTGTAACTATACTTGGGGAAAAAATAATTTCATCCAAAGAAAACCTAAACAGACATCTGAATGAAAAATATCCTTTGCATACAATATGAAAAACTATGGATATAAGTTTCAACATAGCCGTTCACCAAGTTCAACATGCTTAAGTAGCATGGCAATGGATAGATGTTTCCTGGTTCTAATCATCAACGAAATACAAGCCAAGCAAAAAGTTCAAATATCGATCATCAAATTATGGGAAAATTCAAGAAATGGGAGGAATATTAAGAGATTTTTTTTTCAAGTATGCCGCTGGCATTCGTTCCATCACTTTAGAGAAAGAGCGAGTGATAAAGTAAATGGCAAGGGCCCCCATGTTGAGGTCTACTAGCCTCATGTGAGGCAATGATAATTCTGGTGCAAAGCTTACATTTTTATAACATGGATATCCTCTCCAAAACTAAAGAAGAGGAGATCACCAGAAAAAGATTTCTGATTGTGATTAGTTAGAAGAACGTAAAACTGTCTAGAGAAAATATATTATCTAGCAATCAACTTCAACCACTCTTTTCTTTACTTATTTTTTATATAGGAACTAATATTTCATGATGAATTCAACCTCGTTCATGGAAAACCTTTTCTTCTCTCTTTTAATAAACATTTGTCGACTATTCCTCAATTCCCACTACTCGTTTCAAGCCAAAAAATCCCCAGCATTGTTCAACACCCACAAAATTTTAGTTTTCCGTTTCAAATTGCAAATATTCACATAAGGCATTTATGGATACTAAATGGAGCATCGGTGGAAATTGGAAAGCAAGAAACTGGTCCATCAAATAAGGCTTTGATCTTCTCCACTTCTATTGCACACACAAATCTTCGGGAGACTGCCAAATTCAGGATTTACTTCTCAACTTCATCAAGCTAATTGACTTTGCCAAGGGCTTCCTAACATTAATTATGGCTCCAACTATCCCAGTCCAAAACTTCATGAATACTTACCAGATGATTATTAGTAATCCTGTAGAGTCTAGGAAATTTGATGTACAAAGCATTATCATCAAGCTATTCTTTATAAAAAAAAAAGAAAAAGAAAAAAAAAGGAAGAAAGAAATCGTCAAGCTATTCATCTTCATACACTTGAATAATGTATTGCCGTATTGGCCTAAAGAAGAATCAACATACAGGAGTTCATTTTGGTCACGGATCTCATGGTGCTAGTAAATGAATTTCTAGGAAGGCACCATATATTTCTGCATAACGTAGAGTTGATGACATAAATCTTAGAACTGCTCTTTTTTTTTTTTCCAAAGCTATAGGAATATAGTACCATAGGCATCTAAATTTACCATGAGACACTCGTGGCCTAACCAAAAAGCATCCTTCCTAAACTTGCTCAAGTGATTTTGTATAATAAAGATCTGTATCCTTCAAAATCAAGCCATTTAATGCCACATTCTTACATCTAAGGTAAGGTTTCTATACCGAAGCCCTGTTAAGCATCATCTAGTTCACTAAGAAACTCTCATCATCTACATCAGAAACATTGCAAATAAAATCCCTCAGACTGTCTTCAAGAACTTCTTACAAAATTCCATTCTTTTTTTCCTCTACAGTTCTATTTCACTCTTATACAAAATACCCTTGAACTTCGAGATTTCTTTAAAAAGTTTCATTTTTTACCCTTGACCTTTAAAATTTGTTTTAAAAAATAACCTTGTAATTTGAAAAATACACTTCCTATTAAAGCAAATAGGTTGACAACAATGAGGCATCATTCCTAAAGCCAATGAGCTTTCTGAGAAATGCTCCAATTGGTGTAAATCAAAAGTGTGTGCATATATGTATACATACATATATATCTAAAAGATTTTTGAAAGAGCACACCAAAGCAAAGCCAGAAATATCAACAAGATAAGTAGGTCCCTAAACAAGTATGAGAAACCTCCTATTTTTTCCAACCAACATTCCTATGTAGAGCTGTCGCAGCACTACCACAATGTTACTCTCTATCTATTTAAAAGGGTAGCCACATACGAGTTGCTCATTTCATGCATTCGTCTAGGAAAATAGGAGTGTAGAACAAAGATGGCTACTACATAAGTCTATAAATTGCAAGAGAAGCGACAATGGAGGAACAAGTGATTAAGATTCTTTTTGCTCTATAAATTTACACAAGATATAATAAGTGGAAGCCATCTCATTGTCTGACAAGTATTAAATCCCTCTAGAGCCAGTGAACAAATGACCTTCCTAATCCTGATCACCACATATGTGCAAACGACCTTTTCTGAAGGATATTAAGAATTTATCAGCCCAAAACATGCTTTTTTCACTCCTTTTAAACTGACACACATCTCTCATCCATATCATCAAGTTGATTATACAAGCTCTGGAGGGATACTTTTTTTCTTAAAAGTATCCCTCTTGTTTCTTATAGTTTATTTTCACAGTGGGCCTGCTTTTCAGAACACTACTTTTTTTCTCAGAACACTTATAATCTTTCTTCTTCCAAAACAGTGGACTTTATCAATAGAAATTTTGAGTGTACAATATGGACCTTAGCATTTACCAGTTATCCAAAACAGTCCTTGAAAAAAATTTGAAACAATAGTGAAAAAAATATTTTCATATTAGCTAGCTCTCAATCAGTCCAAATATTTTGCAGTTCAAGAAACATATTGCTCTTCCAAGTCAAGTAAATATGAGAAAGTAGAAGAAAAAGTATCAAAGTGTGACCAACTTATGTCTCTAATAAGATATCGTTCCCTTTAAAACATGAAAAAAGTTAAAGCAGCAACAACATTAGCTGACACCATAAATCAAGCAGCATAATTTTAAATGCCAATACCTTCTTCACCATGTTGGCATTTTTAATTTCCTTTTAGATTCAACTTCACTGTTATCCACATCACTATTTATGATGGCCAAATAGTTGGTTACTTTCCTAATATATTAGAAATCTGTTAGTAATTTCTAATATATTAGGAAAGTCTCAAAAGCTCAAGTTGTTAGATTAAAGGCCATCTATTCATTCAAACTAATTCCCTATCCCCCTCTACCAAATGAACTTTGGCTTCAAAATTGATCAACGGTGCACAAATGGAAATTGTTCAGTTTAGAAATACGGACAAATGACACAAATATTTGAAATCAGGGTCTCCAATAACATATTCAGAATGCCATTCTGCCATTTCTAGACCCTGCCACCAAGTAAATGCCCTGGCCTAGAGACTTCAGCTATCACCTGGAGGGTTCAATATAAGGAACTAAAACCAAGTTGAATTCCTTCTCTAATCAATTGAGTTCAAACCTTAAATATAACATAATATACACCATAAATAGCCTGTCCACATAATATCTCTACCAGATTAGCTCTAAGTAATGGAAGTGACTTTCAAAAGTTCTAACCAGATGAAATTTCTTTCCATCTTGTTCAGATGTGAACTAGATAAAATTATTCCCTTACATTCTGGTTCACTTTAATCAGTTTCACGACAACAGGAATTTTCCATATAAATTGCTATTTATTAAAAAAAAAAACTCTCAAATAGCAAAACTATATAATGTCAATATTCCCAGGGATCTAAAAGGTACGATTTCAAGATGGATTTAAGAAAACACCACATAAAACATCCAGAATATTGAGACCACCAGAATACAAAACATAAATAGTTATTCAATCACAAACTAACCTGAGATTTAGACCAAGATAGGTCAAGCACAACATCAAGATGCCCCTGGAATGAACAGATAGGTTTCTCTGAAAGCCCAAATACAGTGTCCGGCACTATCACATGTTCCAAGCTCACTGATTTCCGGCTAATAGAAGATCTCCCTCTTCTCTTTTTCTCATGATGGCTATCCACATTTGGAGATAATGAAGTGGGCTCCGGTGACTCATTAGCTGCAAATAAGAAACTCAAGTTCCCATCTTCAGGTTTCTCCATCAGTAGATCACCCTTTTTCTCCGACTCAACGACCTGCCAAACATGAATGATACGGTCCTCTCCTGCACTTGCAAGGTACTTCCCATCCAAACTAAACTTAATGGTCCATATTGACCCACTGTGGGCCTGTATCTCTTGGCTCTTGTAGAGTGCAGACAGTTCTTTACTTGATTTTCCATACTGCCGAACTCTAACTCTCTCTGGTCCATGAAAGGAAACATCTTGACTATCATCTGTTGCAGAGCTTGACCTCCGTCCACCTTTCTCAGATGAAGTATCCCTCTCATCACTGCTACGTCTCTCCTTTTGACCCTTCACCGTGCTAGCAACACTCTTTATGCTCTTAAACCAGCCTCCTTTCTTTTTCAATTTCGAACTGCTACCGGTATCCCCATTTGCATTTAAATCGTTATTATCATTACAGCCATCTTCCACATTCTGTCGCCGCATCAGTTCTTGAACAATAGGTGAATGTCCAACACACATCTCAAACTCCTCCATGGTCAACTGTCTCCCAGTCCCAACTTCCTTGAGCTTGTTCCACATACCATCTTCAGTAATCTCGTTCACAACAAACTCTTTCCCATTGTCAAGATCTTTGATAGTGCAGGCTTCCTCATTGACCTTTCCACTAGTAGAACAAACCGAATCCCCGCTAACCTCTCGTCTATTCACACCATTCTGGGACATCAACGATGGATCAGGATCCGAATTGGCGTTCACAACCAAAGAATCACTTCGACTCTCATCCGCCCATCTGCAATTTTTTCCAGAAGGCGGCTTATGCTGTGAAGCAGCGAAAGAAACCGACGGTGCTCCATCACTCTTACAGCTTCGGGACTTAACAACTACACGATTACGGTTATTTGCAAATGAAGTAGTGGTCTCATTGACCGAATGAAATGAAAGAATTGAAGGAGAACTAATGGACGACGAATAATTACACTGGTTATTAGTATCACTGCCGGAAGCTTGTGAAGAGCTCATGTTCCTGTTACAATCTGCAGAACCATCCGATTTGGAGCGGATGATTGCAGGGGGCTGCTGTTGTTGACTAGTCAAATAATCCGACGACACCGATCGACCAAAATCACCAACACCCTTTTCTTTATGATCCAACTCCAAGGCGGTATTAGCCCGTGAAAGAGAAGGGTCGCCGCTAAGACCCATTTCTCGAAGAAGACGACTACGGCGTTCCAACACAGAAGCCGGCTCAGAGATCCAAATATCATAGTTGGAAACAGCCATTGGGAATTTGGGTATCGGAAAAGGGTGTTCAGAATCATAATTAGGGGAGTTGACGATTGAATCTCTATCATCATCGGAATTGGAAGTGGAACATGAACCTGAGGAAGCAATGCGATCAAGGGACTCGTAGAAACACTCTTCTTCTTCGTCTTCGTCCACGGATTTGTTCATCATTCAAAGGGCATTGCCATCTCAATGGAAAATGCCCCAAAAAACGATCAGATCAGAGATGGGGTTCACTAAATACCGTCCCTAATGTATAATCAATCAATCAAACGTTAAACCCAAATGGGTATTCCCCAATAAGAACAAAAAACACAAAAAAAAAGAGAAAAGAGAAAAGAAAAACAAAAGAAGAAGACAGAGGAATTTAAAGGGATCGGAGAAGAAGGAAGAATATGGAAGTATTATGTAAAGGATTTATGGTTGGTTAATCAGATCCAACAAAAGAGCAGAGAAAGGAGAAAAGGGAACAAAGCCCTATGCTGGGGTTGTGCAAAAGAGTTGGATTTTGCGCTGTCTGTGTTTGGAACTTTGGAGAAACTATAACAAACCCAGAAACCAACACTCACACAGAGAAAGAGAAACAAAAAAGAAAGAGAGAAAGAAGAAAAAAAAAACAGTAACAGATTGGGGATTCTGCCAATGTCAAAATGTGGGATTCAGCAACAAAATTTGGTGTATGAACAACACCACCAACAACAACAACTGGGTACTCTAAAAGAGAACCATTAAATTAGAATTATGAAACAAGAACATGGAAACCTCTTTTAACATTTTTACATTTTCTTTTCAAACACAGACAATCAGAATTTCTTTTTTCTCTCTCAATTAAATTTTTAAATACTAATAATAATTAAGAAAAGGAAAAAGAAAAGCATTTAGAATGGAAGAACCAAAGATGTCACTCCTCCAACAGTTTTACTGTACTAAACCAACCAAGCCTCCTCACCTTCTTCTCAATTCTCATACCCATTCTACATTTTTTTAATCAAATTAATTTCATTGCCTAATGAACCTTTTTCTTCCTTTTCTCTCTCTCTTTTCCTACCTTATTTTGTCTTTTACTCCAACACTAATCAACTCTTTTCTAATTTACACTTTTCATCTTTATCTATATACTCCGTTTGAATTGACTTTTTAAACATTTCGTTTGATTTTTTTTCTTTAACATGTAAGTCAATCTTAACTTGAACATAAGTCAACTAATTAGAAAGACTACCAAACATATTCTTTAGTACAACAAAAACTTTGACCTTTAAGTATCAGTTAGCATTAAGTTAAGCTAGGTATAAAAATTTGAAGTTGGGGAGATGGGGGAAAAGAGTATAGATGAATTATTAAAGAAAAACATTGAATGAGATTAAATATGAAAAAGTAAAAAAGTAAATGGGCTTTTGGAAGCCCAAGAAAAGGAAGAGGATGGAAAAGGCACAAATGTACAACCAAATATGGCCAACTAGTTACTGTACTCCCCAACCATCCTCAACCTGTCCAGCCCATTACTGGTAACTGAAGGTGACACCCCAAGGCTATAACTCCTTTAGGGACCATCTTATCAATGCCCTCCCATGCAATATATTTTTCTTTTTCTTCTATCTCTCTCCTCTCTCTCTCTAAAACTACCCTTGGTAGATAGCTCCATTACTTTGCCTTCACTCCAAATCCACGACTTCAGTAACTTCTGCTCGTTTTTCACACACGTTGATCTTCAATATCACTAAACAACGCTAATGTATTTATCCTTGTCCAAATCTACGTAATAACCTTTGATTCGACATAGGAGAAACTAACTGTTGGATTTAGAGTTGAAGTAACGAGAATCAAACAAGATGGAGAATAATGAGAGTTAGGTGGGGAATGAGAAGAGTAGAGTACAAAGGAAAAGAGAGACTTAGGGAGGGAATAGGAAGAGTAGGGATAGTAACAAAGGTTGTTGTCCATAGAAACAAAAGTCAAAAGCATTCAATTTGATTGGGTGATGTTTCAATCCCATCAGATATTTGTTTGTACCATTCATCATAAATAACAATTTTCATAATGGGAATTGTGATACTCCGTCGTTTAACAATTATATGCGTTGATTCAATTTTTCGTTCCATCTCATCTACAATCCTATTTCATATTTCAACTTCCGTCGAATTTTTAATGACAAAATTTAAGGATTTTGTTTTTTAATAATTGAATGTAAGCTATAGAATTGTAGGCATTTTAATAACTCATTTATTAAGTATAATTATCGTTGATATAGGTTTTATATATTAATGTAAGGTTTTCATACCAACAAATTATAATTTATAGTATAGGACAGACTATATAGTCATATAGAGAAATAATGAGTGATTCTGTTTTGTTTTGAATTTAAATGTTCATTTTTTTTTAGTTGTTGATTGATGATATATACATATATGTTTGATGATATCATAGTTTTTTGTTTTTTCCAATTTAATTGTCTTTCTTTCCCCTATCAATTTTTATCTTTCAACACAGAAAAAAACTTGATTTATATCACTAATCAATTCATCTGATAAGCACTTCTGTGGACTATAAGCCAAATATACAAAATTATTTCTTTTTATACTGTGGATAATTTTGTTAATATACCTTTTTTTTTAGATTTTATAAATACTTCAATTATTGAAAATAGTTACAAATATAGTAATATTACAATATATCGATCATGTTAGACATTGATAGATACATTAGTCAATCAATAATAATCATGTTTTGTAAATATTTTTGTTTATTTTTTTATATTTCAATATAAATTAATCTTAAATTAAGTCATACTAAACTAATTTTTAACAATATTGATTACACAGTGATAAGTCATTGTTCTTTGATAAATTTTAAATAAAAATTCTAATAGATGCCACTATTTTTTTAAAAAACCAAACAACAAACTAATAATGAAAACTAAATTTAAGATTTATTAAAAGTAAAAAAACCTATAGATTTGTATTATGGTACGATATTTATAATTTTATCAATTAAATTTCTAAACGTTCGTAAATGAATCAATTTATATTTTCAATTAAGATTTATTTGAAATCTTATCTATGTACCAATTTTAATTGTTTATTTTATTGATATGACCTTTATAGAAGTATATACACACATGTAAAATTTGAATGTAATATATATAAAGTCGTCTAAATTAATTAACGTATAAGAATTTAGATGTTTAATTGAAACAGTTGTATGTTTCATACTATATTTTTTTCAAATTAAGTTTGAAAGAAGCTACCAACATCGTTTATATTATACTACGAGAATAAGGATGTGAAAGAAACGTTTAAGATATTATATCAATTGTACATTATTATTTAATTGTACTAAAGTCTCGATCAATAACCAACAAGATCTTTAGTTCAACTGGTATCTATATTTATTGAAATTCGCTTCATCACTTTCAATTTATACTAAAAAAATTATTGATAAATAAGATGAGAATTAAACGTGAATCGTTATCATTAATCACATTTAAATTCTAGTATAGCAAAAATCCCTGTTCGATGGATATTAAAAATTATAATCAATTTCATCCTTCAAATTTTCATTTAATCAAACTATAGTTAAAGCTTTCAACCTTATCAAATTATATTATAAACTTAAATAAGTGTTTGCAAATATTTATCATTCAATTTTCTTTAGTTTATCCATTGATTTTAACATAATACAATATAAATTTTTTCATAAACACTTTAGGTTCAATAAAATAAAGTTCTTACATATATATATATATATTCAAAGCTAAGGTGGAAAAAGAAAATAGAAGTAATTAGGTGATTGTATATTGTTTGACCATTGGGAATAACGTAAACCAAAAAGGGAAAAAAATAAGATGATGAACAAATGAAATATGTATTGGGAATCTCTGAAAAGACTTATGGATAAAGCTGAAAATATATAAATTCAAAGAGCTGTCTTTTCAACAAAATCATTCATAAAAGTTTTCTTCTGTTCTAATATAAATGAACCTTTTTTTCATTAGGAGCTTAGTTCAATTAATATTGGTGTTTAGTGAAAATTCCAATTATATGGTGCAATTTATTCTGTTTAAAAAAGAAAAAGAAAGAAAGAAAATCTTAGAGTTATTGGGATTTGGAAACACACAACCATAGGCTTTGTGTTATTGATTATTGTGATTGTTTGGTGGAATTGGAGCAGCCTTTATCTGATTGCCTCAGTGTTCTCCATACACAATTTGTTTAGGTCAAATGAATTGTTCATTCTCATTGTACTTTCTTAATTACACTAAATGAGCCTTTAATAATTTTTATTGTTATTTCAAGAATATCCATCCATAAATTCAAACTAAAATGGGAATTACAAACATCTCACTCTCTCACCAAAAAACCCAAGAAAGAAAAAAAACTCCATAACAAAAACCCTCTTAACAACCATATGAGCTAAAAATTAGTCGAAAGCTCAAACTTGGCAAAAGTAATTAGTTGTAAGACATGCTCTTCCTTGGTAGACTAAAGTGCGAAATTTTAGTCTAACTCAAACTTACCTCCCAAATAAGTCGAGTTTGCAAGACTCCTCCTCCAATCACGTATATTTTAAAATTTGTAATTAATAAAGATTTTCGGCCCTTTAAATGAAATACTTTAGGTTACAAATTTTAACACAAATTCTTAAGATGGACTCGTTTTTAAATTCCATGGAGTATTATAAGAAAAAATGAATTGACACAATTTTTTTAGATATAAAAGTTGCCGCAATCTATTATAAGATTTTCAACTTATAAAGCATAGAAAAATGATTGTAAATGGAAAAATCGTTGCAAATAATTACAAAATATAGCAAAATTTTAGATTATATCAATAATAAATTCGTTAATAGAAATTTATCAATAATAGATATGGAATTTTGCTATATTTTGATTCATTCTACTATAACTAAAAATGTTTTTTTAAATTTCAATTAGATTATGCAAATTGGGTTAAGATTACACATAATACAAAAAACTAAATACTAAATGATGTTTAAAACATGAGATTAAACAATTTCAAGTTATTAGTCTAAGAGATTGTCCAAATCCAAAGTAAAGTATCATCAAATTTTGATAGAGAAAAAAAAAGAAAAAAGAAATGTTCCATTTGGTCAATGTGTCTTCTGGAATAAATATTTCTAAAATAAAATACTAAAGGATTTTTAAATTAAAAAATTAGAAGACTTCTTTTTTTTTTAAAGGTTGAATTAGAAATATAAAAAAAAAGTAGATAAATTATAAATATATTTGTGTAAGAATCCTCCTTCCCACTATGTATAGAGACAATCTCTTTGGATGCTTTTTAATTATCATTAATAATTATTCATTAACAAATTATAATTAATATATAATTCAAACATACATATATATATATATATATAATAAAACCTCGTGCATTGATTCCCACAGCCTGTATTAGAATTTAAATATGAGTATTAAAAGAATTTACTTTTTTTTAATCATTATCATTTTTTTCCATGCATTAATCCATTTTCCTATTTTTCAAATAATATTTTATAATCGTTTCAAATATAACCATTATACTCAAAATATTAGTAGACGTAATCTAATATATACATATGAAAATGGATATGTAGCAAAATATAAGATTTTAACTTTCGAAAATTGCTTTATATTTATTACATTTTTAAAAAAATTATTGATATCAATTACTGTTTATTTTTTCAACAAACAAATTGTAAATCATACAAGAGACTTATTTTTTGAGGTTTTAAAATGGAATTTGTTAAAAATCGTAAAGTTGACAAAATATTTACGTTCCATTAATTTTTTTTTATCATAGAGGATTTATTTAAAACAATTAGGAAAATAACTTTCCAAAAAGAAAGTTTAAAATATAGAACCAAAGAATTGCAAATTATCCCAAACATGTGTTTTTGTGTTCAAGGACATTTTGCATTAAAAAATTGTATTAAGAAGTCAATTACAAGTTGTCTAGCAATACATTTTCTTGATGAGGAATGATTTGTTAAGATGGGACAATTAATTTTCTTTCTTATCATATGTCATAAGCTCAATGGTAAGATTAAAATTCGAAGAATTACTTTTTGTTTTCCATAAAATATATATTCAATCACTTACAAATAACAACTAGCTATATGACATCACGCTTACATCGAGTTTAATTCTAAATAATTGATATATATATATTCTTTGAATTTAAAGACTCAAATCTTCATTTCTTTTGTTCACGATAGAAAAGCCAAAAGAATAATGATACTTATTTAATTCGTTTCAAAATCTTAAAATTTAAGATAGAAACACATTTTTAGTTCAAAATATTAAGAGTTAAAACAAGATATAGGTTTTTTCAACGTATGTAGAATGAAAAGAGAGATGATTACAACTGTTGATATGAGTGTTGAATGAAAAACTTTGAATAACTAATAACAAATTACCACATCAATTGTCAATTTAATGACAAAATTACAAATTATCAAATTTCGATCAGACTAATTAAATATTGAAGATACAGACATTTTTTTGAAGGTTTTAACTTCAAGAACATCAAACACTCTACTTTTTCAAACTAAGCCTACACTTCAATCGAGAGAATCGGAGAATCAAATACTAATAAAGATCAAAACACATCCATAAAAAATCTATATCAACACAATTTTGGTGGAATGAAATAGGATTTTTTTAGAAACCAAATGTGAACTATGATTAATTAATAAATTAATGTGACATGTATGAAGCAATAATATGTATCTTTTTATTTAATAAGAAATAATAGTGTTAGTTAAAGTCAAATAAGTAAAATATTTATTAAATCACCGAAGAAGCCTAAAAGCAATGACACGAGTAAGAATATTGTTAATTATTATTATCTATTTTAAGAAAAGAATAATGTTAATTGTTAATTAAATATATAAGGGGACAGATAAATGATATCCATTCAATTATTACCATTCTCCAAAGTCTAAAGTAATGAAATTATGGGGATAACATAACTATACTATTTAATTATTTAATTAGCATATAAACGGTTGTAATTACACTTTCAAATTTTGAAGAGTAACAATTCGGTCCAAACATTTAAAGTGTTAAAATTGAGCCTTTAAATTTACAGTATTTTTAAAATTGAATCCACATAAGATAAAAATTGAATTTTCAAACTTATATAATTTATACAATTATGTAAGTTTGATGGTCTCATTGAAAGATGTGGATAAGTTTGAATACTTAATTTTTAATATTAAAAGTGTAAGACTATGATTACAACGGCCAATAATACAGAATGATGACAATTATTTGTTGTCATAAAATACTAATTAATGACATTTATTTTTTGTCATGAAAAAACATATTGTGAGTTTTTTAGAACTGTCATAGAAGAACTTTTCACGACAGGCGATACTATGACTGTAAATAATTGTCGTCGTAGACCATTTTTCTTGTAGTGAGTATTCAAACTTGGAGACTAAAATAAAATAAGGACTATATTTTAATTCTCTTTTAATATACTCGAATGAATCCAAAATAGCTTGAGCACACTCTCAACTATTTAACACCACGACATACGTAGAATATACATTCCAAATCCAGTAGTAAATATGACTTAAAATCACTCCCATACTAAGTCATTATAATTTAATATATATATTGTTGGTATTGAGTATAAACGGCATGATTGGATAACAATGTTGATTGATTATATATGTGGTGATAATCATGAATTAGAAGGAAGCAGAAGTAAAGGAAGATTCACAGCCTTTGGTCACGTTCATATAGAAAAATTGACTTTTCTTTAAATTAAGAGATGAGAAAATTGTAAAGGCCAACCTTGTTGCCTCATTGTACTAAGACAATGCATCTTTTTGTCAAAATCAGTTTCTTTGTCCAAATTCAAAGAGCAAGAATCTGTCACACAACCCTAAACCAATCATTTTTCAAAGCCCCATGATCATAGGGGTCTCTTTATAGCTACCCCAAATAGTCACATTTCACATTTGCCTCATCATCTACCTCCAAAAGATACTGTTTATTTGCAGAGGCCAAGTTGTAAGTGCACAATATAATAATTATCATACATAAACAATAATGCTAACGTTCGAATAATTTTGTCTGTATATGTCGCCGTTGTGAGTCCCTTGTAGACTTTACTTCAATTTTGACATGATTCTCCTAGTCAGATCTTGCCTTTTGAGCTCACCTATTCAAGAGATCCTTGCATCGGTATGCAATGTACATTTTCTAGCTTTATATGAAGTATGTAATTCAACAAAAGAAATAAGTTCAAGGACTTCTTTAAAGATTACTTTCTCAACACCCTTAAGAGTTGTCGAGTGAGACTATTTACAAGACATTCTCTAACACTTGTCTTTTAGTTACTTGTAACTTTGGTGAACTAAAAGTTGTTTCCAACATTATGTGTCAAACAAGCTTAACTTTCTACTAAAACATGCTTTCTTTTCTCTATGGCTCTATGAGCTTAGACTCACCCATAGACATTGGGTCTTGCCTTAGACAATATTCAACAAATAATTTTTTTTAAAAACACCCGTAAACATATTGTCAAATCATTTGAAAAATGTTTCTATTCCTTCAAACATCGCAATATACATTACACTTGACCTTTCACGAACGTCTCAAAAAGTACTATATTTGAAATCGATAGAATGTTGGACATCAATACTTGTTTAGATTAAGTTTAAAAGACAACATCTAAGCAGGTCGACTTTTCATGTTTTAAACTAATAGTAAAATTTTTGAGTATTTTTCTTTTCTAATAATTTAGCAAAAGAAAAAAAAAGGGTTTAGACATTCTCACAAACATGTGGCGTTCATATTGGCCACGGCCACAAACAAGCGTGTGAGAGAAACATATTATTGAATTCAAAGCTGTCTACAAATCTGCCCCTCCATTGTTTAATTTTCTCTTCCAAGTTTTAAAGCCAACCCCATTGAGCTGCTTTCTTATTATTCAAGCAATAATCTCTCCATAACTTTTACCAACCAAAATTCAAAAATAAAACGCCTTCATTAATCACAACGGTCAAAAATCTTATTACTCATCATCTTATTGTTAATATAGTTTTAAAATTTGTAAAATTCAAGCACATATTCGATTCTTTCATTGCCCATTGAGTTCGAAATGAAATTAATGTTTATCAACTCAAGTTGGAAAAGAAAAAAAAAAGTGAGTAATTAGAAGAAAAAGTTAATTGCATGTGGGCATGTGCTGTTTTTGTGGTACAGTTTTTGTTCATTAAATAACAAAGAAGCAATTTGAAGAAGGAAGGCACTATTATTGTACAGGGAGGAACGTCGGCAAGTTTGAGAATCTTGGCTTATAGTCATGCCAACTACGGACATGTCGATTATGTTACTCTATATAGTTCAACTGTAATTGATATATTCTCTCTTTTTTATATACATATTCAAGACGATTGATTTAAAGTTTTATATTTTCTAACTCGTGTATTTCAAAAGTAAATTTTCAACAATATAAAAAAAATATCAATTTAAACCGTTAGACCCTTAACTATAGGATGATATTAACTTAATTAAACACTATAAACTTTGGAAGTTACATCAGTTGAGATGTACAAACACAATAATTACAAATTACCATATCTAGCTATTAGGGACTATATTTATACTATTAGAATATAGGTAACGATTATTTGGGTCAGGCTAACACATAATCTAACACATGAAAAAAGTATCATTTTGTGATTAGAGTATTAAAGAGTTAATGAGCTAATAATTAAGTCTGATTCCTTTTTTTAAAAAAAATGTCTAATTAGATAAAATAAGTTTGTTTGTTCGACAAGTTTTCGAACCCCTATTCAGGTTCATGATTTGCTTTTGAATATTTGGAATATGATCAAAACGCTTTTACTAACGTTTCTTCATGTATTCCATCAAGACTAAAATAGTGCAAGGTTTTATACGAATCTTATGGTATTGTTTTTCTTGGTCTTTCCGTTTTTCTGATTAGTTGTTTTCTTGTTATTCTTCTAATATCAAGAATTTAATTCTTTAACATGAGAATATTAGACGGTGATTATTTATTTTTCTTGTATCTCAAAAAAAAAAAAAAAGCTAGTGAAATATTTCTCATTCTTGTTTTACGTTACAAGAGAAAATCGAGATTAAATTAAAGTAAACAAAAGTGTGTTATTAGTCTAATTACACCCTAAAAGTATATAATAAGTAATTAATCATGTGGAATGTTGTAATTAGACTTTACGTTTTTGAAAACAATATATAATGACATGGACAAACAACACATGTGCAAGTGCAAGTTAGAGATGTTAGTATTTTAAATATCTTGAAATCCTTAATTTTATTAATAGCATTGTTATAATTTGGTATATCTATGCATATATCATCATACTCACAATTGATTATAAATTCTAAGATAATACAACTAATTAATCATGTTTGATTGGATAAAATGTTTCTAAATCTTGAGACAAATTTTAGAAAGAAAAACAAAAGCTTGAAATTTACTTCTCATTTAATCAAATTATAAAACAAAATTAAACAAAAAAGCTATTTGTATGAACTTAATTAATTCCTTTTATACTACTAAGAATTTAATTTTATTAGTTTTGATGAATGAAAGTTTAGGTGAATGAATAAAGTATGAAGAAAATTAAAGTACCATATTCAAATTATATGTAGTACTTTTCTATTTATGTTGATAGGTTTATAAGTTATAGCCTTGTTTTATTATAATTATTGTCACGATTATTATTTAGAAAAAGCACACTACTATTTATAGCTATTTATAGCACCCTTCAATAATATTATTGGAGTTTTTAGTTTTTAATACTTTTATTCTTTATAAATTAAGTAAATTTTGTTAATTTGTTTGTCTTTTTAACTATATTATAATTAAATTGTCCTCAATACTTTTTAACAAAAAAAACTTGCATGATTTGACGAGAGAATGTCGAAGAGGAATAGTCCATATATCTTATAAGGAGTGTGAACTTGTTTGATTTTTTCAATACGAGAATTCGAACGTTTAATTTTGAAATTTATGAAAATAGATAATAATAATAATTGTATAGCAATAAAGTTGGAGTTGTTGGGAACAAGTTAGATAAGACCATATTTATATTATAAGGTCACATCATTCTCCACATTGGGTATTGTCCAAAACAAAAATGAATGCTACGTTTTGCTTTGTCACTATGCCTCATGTCCTATGTTTCTATTCCTCAAAATCATTCTTCTATTTCTTTATATATATATCAACAAGATACTTAATGGAGGGAGCAATATAACCAACACATTTAACAAGGAAACGATGGAAAATGAGGTATAAACAACAAAATAAAAAGTACATGATTAAAGTTCTTAAATATAGTTTCACTCAATTAATTAAGCAAAAATTCTTTTCATACCTAAGTATTATTGAAATATTTTTAAAAAAAGTCACATACATATATTTGTTTGATAATAATTGTTTTTTCTTTTGTCTAAAATAATGTTAAAAGCATAGTTGATGAAACTATATTTAACGATTTTAAAATATTTCTACACTTAGGTAAAAAGATAATAATTTAATTTTTATTCTTATTTGATCGTGCTTTATTTTAATTATAGTTGGGTAAAACAAACTTAGTTGAACAATAATTGACATTACATTCTTTTCTAAGAGTGAAAGATTTAGTCATTCCTTATCACAAATTGTTGTACTCAAAGTATTAAGGCTAAATTATATGTATGTGTATGTACAGTGGCGGATCCATAAATTTTACGTAGGGAGCACCGTGCACTATGTAATAAACACACTAAAAATGTTTTAAAAAAATATGTTGACGTTTCACTAATGCTTCAATAATATTCACCACTACATTTGTAGAAATAAAGAAAGACTGGTCATTTTCACATTTATTTTGTAATGTAAATATGTGAATTTAAAATTTGCATAAAAAAATAAAAGAAAAAACGAAAGATTAATACATTTTTCATGGAATATTGGTGAGGGATTGAAAGTTTGGACTACCGATTTTGTTGCATTTTTTTTTTTTTTTTGTTAGATAACAAATTAGGTCTAGGAAATAAGTTAGAGTTATATATGAGCTTTTTTTTTTCCTTTTTTAAAAAACTATCTTCTTTTTAGGAAATCAAATTATCTCCCTTTCGGAAAATAGTTGAAATTTAGGAAGAAATTTGATATTTAGGAAAAGACAATTATTGATATTTGAGAAAAGAAATTTATTGATGTTTTGAATAAAATCTATTTTGTAATATTTTAGGAAGAAATTTGATATTTGAGGGAAAAAATTGTCGATATTTGGAAGAAAAACTATTTCGTAAAAATAATTGTAGTATATGAGATTTAAACTGGCACAACCATTATAGTAGAAACAAAATTTAGGCAAATTGAAGCTAAATTTAATATATATTATAATCTAATACTTTAAAATTAATATTAAAATACAAAAATCGATAATGTGAGAGGGCACGTGCCCCTGATCCCTTAATAAATCCGCCCTTGTGTATGTATGTATTAAACTCCTCAACTTTGTGGTTTGCGTAAAAAATGCTCCTAAAATTTTAAATATTTCAAAGTTGACCTTAAACTTAAAAAAATTGGATAAAAAAAATACTCTTATGATCAATTTTGGATGAAAACCATTAAAATTTTGTTTAAAAAATATAACTATTGAAAAGTTTCGTAAATACCTTTTAACTTATAAAAATTAAAAAATACTTTCATTAATCTTTCTTTTCTGCACCAAATTTCTTAACATCTAAAATTAAATAGGGAAATTGTTATGGATAGCAAAAGAAAATGAAATTATTTACAAAATATAGCAAAAAAAACTTAAATAGACTAAAGAGAATTCGATGAATTTTGATATGTTTTGTAAATAGTTCAAATTTCATCGATATTTTCACATTTTCATGGATTTGATATCAATAGAAGTGGTGAATTGATATTTTCATCATATCATAGAAAAATTCACGAATCATAAAAAATAAACATAAAATTGACAATAATATAAATAACATATATGTTTACTTATTTGAAAATAATAAAATATTTATTTACTAATTTAAATTTATTTTTTATTCTTATAATATTTTCATAAGTATTCATTCAAATCGAAATTGATGTAAAATTAACACTTCAATATATTCATCCATGTCAATATTTTAAACTAGAGTTAAAACATAAAATTCTACAAAAATTTCCAAAAAGTTTCAGAAAAATCATTCTTCATAAAACATACTAAGACAATTATTAGTTAATTAAAAAAATCACATCTATAAATTTATCGGACTAGATGTGTTAATAGCCAAGAATGTGTTTATTTTGATTAGTGGAAAATTAGTTTATTTGTTTTTAAAAGAAAATTAAGCTAAAAAATATTTAAGAAACTTTCAAATAGAAATAAAGCATTAAAGATTTCATCAAAACCAACTGTACAAATATTCTTTTAATCATTTTCAATCATTTTTTTAAAAGTGTAAGTGTAATTTTTAATCTTAGTTAAGTGATCTTTTTTTTAATTTAGCCAAAAATTAATGATTGATTTTGGTACGAACAAAATATCAGATGAATATGGCCCAAAGGAAACATCGTAGCCAATTTTGGAGGGAGCATTTGCTTAATGGGCAGTTAAGTGAAAAGCCGAACCTCTAGCTTCGATCTTAAAAATTCACTTAAACAAAATAAAAAGAAAAAGTGCAAACAGAACCTTATAATTTGTCTAAGAGGACCTTACCATTTACTATATACCCCTTTTTTAAGTGAATGTCAAAGAGGACCTCATTTTGGGCCCATAACAAGAACTAAGAAGAGCACTAAAACGAGAATATGAGAATCTGAATGCCTGCCTTTAGCAAGTGGAGTGGAGGGGATCACATATAGACATCGGAATTGAGGGTTTTCTGGAATATTATCAAGTACTCATTCATCAAAATGGAAATCACAAGAACATATATGTCACTGAGGTCTCATAAAAAAATACAACTATCCATAGGAAGTCTCTTATTGTCAATACAAATGTAACAATCCACCCAATATGAAAAAGAACAGGCCCAGCAGCCCTGGTTAAAAGAACTACACACTAAAAATTATGATACTCACATTCATTTCCTCCTAACTAAAACCAGTAGTTGATATGTAAAATTATCTCAAAATCGATCTGGGAACATTGATGGAAGCTTAGGCGTAAACTATTAAGCTTGACTAAACATTCACTCATTTGTAGGTTCCCATGCCGACGCCAGTTTCTCCGCCGTATGGAAGAAAGCTTTCTCTCGCCTTCGAGTAGAATACATAGTAGAGTTCTGATACAATCGCATTGAGGAAAATGAATGCTGCACCAGCGCCGAAAACTCCCTTCCTCAAAGTTTGGCATGATGGAGGATTGTCACCGAACATGGTTCGGTATTTGGTGTGGTATGCGTTCCTTACTGAACCCGCAAACAAGCAAACTTCGGCAATGAAGAAAAACACCCTGCAAGATTGTGTGTGTATTGGGTTAAGATCCTTTAGTTTCAAGTTTTCTGCTCAAGGCTAAACTGGTGGAGTGAAGATCACAAATAGGTTCATCACTTACCAGCAGATTATGAATAGGATAACAGCCCATGCCCTTGAACCTCCAGGACTTAACGACTTTCCACAGCAAAAGCATCGGCTAGCTGCCATTATGAGGGTCTGGCTGGCCATGAGAAGTAGAAAAGCACCAACTCCATAGCCTGTCGAGATGTCAGAATCATACACACAATAGTTGTATTCCTTTTCTTTATCTTGCACGACGTTAGCCTGTTATCAAACAATTTTTACACAATGCGATTAATTCTTAACAATCAACCAATTTGCAAATAAATTTACCAACACCACTCAAAATCAATGTACCATTATCATATAGGCATTACTAATCAGTTGAAACCAACTATTTGATCTGTTAAGTAAAGAAGAAGCCAAAAGGGTACAGAACAAAACAAGTTATCGACTTTGCTTGTTCAAATATACAGGCTTCCCTTTGATACAGCTTATCAGCAAGATCAGATTCATGGAGATAGGAATGAGTGGGAGATGGTGGAAACACAAGAGAAGAGCTATCTCAATTTTACCATTGTCTAGATCGATTGCAAACGCCTCACCTTTTCGAATTAGTGTGCTTAGTAAGAAACAGAGAAATCTATGGAAGTTCCCTTCTATTTCACTTAAGAACAGTTCAGAATTACATCTTGGAAAAGCCAAAAAACAGTGACTAATGAATTACATTCATGGTTAGTTTGCTTCAAATAATGAAAATATCAATAATCTTCTCACCATTTCTCTTCACATTATGATTGTACTTGCATAATATTAATACCAATAGATTATCATTTTCCATTTTCCTGCTTTGTAACTACTAAACGACAATTATGAACCCTAATGAATGGAAATGGACTAATACCGCATTCATCAACAATGAAAAACTAAAAATTTAAAGCAGAAACCTAAAACCCATTGTTAGGATAGGTAAGAAAAACTCAGAAAAGCCAAGATTCTTCTGTCATCTATTCTCGATTTTCCATACAAATTTCAGCAAACTCGGAACGACCCACAAACAGAATCAGAGAAATAAAACAGACCCAGGAAGCAAAGAACCCCAAATCGACAAAATTTGCAGTAAAAAGCACAAAAGAAAACGACAATGGAATGAGAGAGAGAGAGAGAGAGAAACTGAAGCTTACAGTGCTTCTTCTTTGCTCAGCGGCAACAGCCAGGCCAAAAGCAATGATATCAAGAACAAAAACTATAATCAGAATCAATTTGGAAGCCATTGATTGAGGAAATTGTGTGCTTCTACTTCAAAAGCTTAATTTCCCCCAGATCTGGCTCTGTTATCTGTTTTCTACTCAATTGTCGAGCAGATTCAGCAATGTTTCTCTGTGTACTGTCTCTCTCTTCTGGTTGGGGTTTATATGAGTAACAGAGAGGAAGCTCTGCAGTGTTGAAAATGAAAACAGTGAAGAAGAAGCAAAAAAAAAATTAGAAAGAGAAAGGAACTTCTCAACATCTTTCGTTACCCAAATCCCCATTATGCCCATATTGTGTCGAAATTTCAAAAGTTTGATCTCTACAATTAATTTAATCAACCAAAATAAAAAACTGAGCTTTCAAGTGTATTATGTTCCAACCAAGCCAAAAGATTTTGTGTTTGTGAATGATATCAAAGATGATGCTTGGATACCTTAATTAGATTAGATATATATCATTACAAAATAAACACAAGTGTAAGTTTCACCCACCATGTTTAGAAAATAAAAAGAAAAGGAAGAAAAAAGAGAAGGGTAAAATGGGAAATTGAGAGGGGGAGAATTAGATGCGTCACCTGACTGTCGGTGGGGGGAAAATGAAAATGATAGTGTAAGAGAGAAGGAAAGAGATGCTTCCACAACAATTAAAAGCTCACCACCTTTCTTTCTTCATTTCCAATTATGTCCTCAAAGAAACGCAAACCAAAAATCCAATGCCTTACATTACTTCTTTCTCTTATCAAATCAACGGTTGGGATTCAAAGAAAACAGCATGACATAACACACAGTGCTGAGTGCAGTTTTGTCTATGTAATACAGTCTGTACACAGATCACTTGATATTACCAATCATCCAATCACACCATGCCATCTCATCGTATTATTACTAAAAACCCTGTGTGGGTCCAGTCATGTCTAGATCTAGATCCTTGGAGGATGTTTTGTTTTGCTGTTTTACATAATATTAATAATAATACACTTCACTCAAGACTTATGTCTTCATCTATCCCTCTGTTTTGAACCTTTCAAATTCTTAAATTTAGTCCTCTCGCGTTTCCCAAATACCATCGTTTTAAGTGGAAAAGTTTTAGATAATAAACAAAACTATTCATTCAAATGGAAGAGACTACAGTATCTTTTTACTCACAAAACCACTAAACTCTTGTCATACAGTGGATGCTTTCATGTACAAAACAGAGATTATCGTATCTATCATCCTATCTTCGGAAAGAATAAAATAACTAAGATATATTGTAATTTATTAAGAATTTGATAGTTAAAGATGAGTAAACAAAATGTAAACAGTATGCTGGTTACTTTAACAGACAAAAGGGGAGGAGAGAATAATTTTAATATTGGAGAGGATGTCAAACTCCATATTGCATATGCACTTTCAGAATTAGATAGTATATATTTTGTGCACCTCTCAATCCTATGGACAAAAACATAAATAATGTAAGATAACATAATTATGTACAGAAGTTAGGTAAGTTGCCCCTAGATTCTGACTTGTGGACTGATTTAGTAAGATGTGTTTGGTTTATGGAAGCGTAAAATTATTAACATAATTCCTAAATGAAAGGGTGTTTCATCTTTTTATTTATTTCAATCTTTTTTAACAAAGAAACAAAAGCAGTTAGGAGGAGAAAACAAGAAAGGAAAGAATGCAGTTCAAAAGTCATTATTTTGTTTGAATTACAGACATAATTATGAACAGAAATTACAATTATTACACTGTATAACATTATACAAACTGAATAAGGAAACAATGCCTTTTATAACTCTCAGGAAAAAAAAATGAAAGAAACTTTACCTTTTACAACTCCAATAGAAAAGGGGGTAAGAAAATGAAACAATATTAAATTACAACACAAATCCAAACATGGCAGCAGCATCATCCATGGCCTTATTAAGAACAAGGATCATCTATTTGCTTCATCTCAGTCATCACTCACGTATTATCTGCAGAATAATCAAACAATTTAAGCAGTTCATCCAACATGGTTTACTGAACAACTCAATCTCAACAAACAACTCAAGACAATCATCGGCTAGCACGGAATTGAATTAACAAGAGAATAGAGAGATGGAGGATCAATCTGTGGAAGTGTTTCGGGTTTTACGTCCGAAAAAGAGCAGCTTTCTAAATCCTTTAGGTGCTTTGGGAGAGTTTTCATCACTCATCCATTTCTTCCTGGAGTGTGTTGTATACTCCGAGATCATCTCGTTACTCGAGGGAGGAGGAGTTGAGATTTCAATCTCAGAAATTTCGGGTGTGGCTAAAATATGATCAGCTACCCCATTTTCTCCAGTATTCAAGACTGAAGGGCCTAAGGCTTTGTCGGACAAAACCACAAAATCGACTATCCTTTCAGGAGTAAGTTCATTGTGACCATTAGAAATATTTTGTTCTTCGCTAAGAACTATAGGTGCTTTAGATAAATTGATATCATCATCATCATCAACAACTTTAAACTGGTTTTGTTCAAGTTTATCTTCGATGGGGACAGACAAAACCTTGTCATTTGAACTAGCATCACCACTTCTGTCAACTAATGCATCTCCTTGAGTAATAAAAGTTTCATCATTTTTCTCGACTGAATGGGTAGTGTGTACCTCCTTAATATCTTCCATATCATCCTCGATGTTGTTGATTGGTTGAGTTGCATTCCGTATTTCTGACTCAGCTCGTAATGCTGCTACGTCTTCCTTGCCATCCGTTGTTGTCTGGCCATAAGAATCAGAAGAAAGTGCCTTACTCAATTTCTTGTTCCCGTTTTTTAAATTGGAAGGTTTTACTTTGTTCGAGATAAGGTTCTTACTGTCAATGTTAGGGAGCTTTTCCGCTGAGGTAGGAGTCCTAATGCCATTTGCTCTCGAGATTGGCTTATTTGGTTGAACTGATGGTGAATGAGTTGAAGATACTTTCTGAGGTGTACGAGCAGTTGCAAGGCGATCTATGGTTGAACTCCTAAGTACAGGCTTAGGTGACTTCTTGGCATCTTGAACCTGGGATTGGCTTTTTGGCTTCTCAATCTTAGAGACACCAGGCTTAGAACTCGCAGTACCAAACTTACTAGAAGCACTCCTTTCAGCAATTCTTTTCTGGCGTTCAATCGCCAATTCTTCCAATCTCCTTCTGGTTTCTTCTTCCTGTAACATTAGGACAAACATAGAAAAGCAAAACAAAGTAGTTAAAATTTGAAAACCATCTATGAACATGTTATTGCTCATTTTCTTTCTCAAGAGAAATGAAAATTTTAACTTTAACTTGATCTCTCTCAGAAAAACATCAATAAATGAGAAAAGGAAAGTGAAAAAGTTTGCACATCCAAAATAAAAACAGTGGGGGAAAAAACTTGCCTCGAGAATTTTATGAGACCATATTTATGCCAAAAATATGATGGAATTCAGAACTCTAGCAACAGAAAGTTTAAGAAGATAAAGATTTAAAGAGTAACTGTGCAGTGTGCATTTTGGTAGAAGCTAAAATGGAGGTTTCACAAGAAAAATTTGACTGAATGCAACTGTAAAAAGGCAAGAAATCCTCGACTGAATGTGTAAATGTGTGTGTACGGTATTTGAAGATTGAATTCATATCAAAATACCTTCTCAAATTTGCTCTTAGGAACTGTACTTCTGCTTCCAGAAAGTGGTTTTCTTGTTCTTGATTGAACATCATATTTGCCCTTGACAAGAGATCCACCCAAAGCTTTGGATTTTGCGTCTTTACTTGGAACTTTGCTCCCAGGTTCTTTGTTTTTACTGTTCTTCTCCAAACCAGGTGACTCGTTATCATCACCCCCGTTGGCTTCAATATCATTGTGCTTACCATTGCCCAAGGTCGAAAAATTATTTTCATAGTCCATTTCCGGGGTCCAAGATGCAACCGTATGATCTGCTGCGATATCTCGATCAAGCATCATGTAAAGGTCATCTGGTTCACTGACACCAAAATTTGCAGCCTTGTCATCTTTCGAGGTTTCTTGTTTGACAAACTCATTTTCAGCATCCCCAACAATTTCTGACACCATGCTTATGTCTCGTCTAGATTGAAAGTCAGATTGGTCATCTACTAATGGTCGAGTCTGAATCATGAAAGAGTCATCCCCCAAAACATCTTTTTTGTTTTTCTCTGCGTAGAAATGGTCTTGAGCTGCTGAAGAGAAGTCGGTGTCGTAAACTCTGGGACCACCGTTTTGATACTGATTTTGAGATTTATCAGCTGGATTGCTGACAAACCAATCACCTTCTCTTTGATTTTTCATTCTGGAAGACACATTGGTAAAATCGGACACCGTGGAATTCACATTGTTCCCTGATTCTCCACTTCTTTGTGAAAATAATAATTCTTCATATGTACTTCCTCTCCTATTAATTGGGTTGGCAATATCACCAGCTTCAAAGTTTTCAATATGTGTTCTCCCTTCATTACCTGAATTCCTATCTGTCACAAGGAAAGAATCACCTGAAACTTCCCGCTGTCTCGGTGCTTTCTCGGATTCTAAGTTTAGCATTGGTGACCTTCCCTCAGGTTTGTGTGTAAAATGGCCGTCTTGATTCTGAACTGAGGACAGCTCACCAGAGTTATCCGGCTCCTTTTCTCTCATGAGAAGAGACTGGAAAGCATCCCATGGGCTACTGATCTTTTCTCCCTCCGAATTGTTCGATACCCGGTTGGTCTCCTGTCCTTCAGAATCATTTAAGCCATCGGAATTTCCATAGCCATTCTGTTTCTTTTGGTGTCGACCAGTTGATTTATGTCTTCTCTCCAATGTCCCAACTGCTTCCTCTACCTGTTGTTTGATGGAATTCCCATCAATAAATTCACCCTCATCTGATGAACCATCCTCTGAGTTGCTGCCCTTTTCACCATTCCTCTTTGAGGTTATGTAATTGATATTTCGTATAACGACCGTCCTTGAGGATTTCTTTCCATGCTTTTTCTTACGTATCTTTTCCGTTGAATATTGCTTTTTATCATCATCAGATTGTTCATCTGATTCACTGTCTACACTGGATTCACTGGACTCTGTAGTTCCTTCTTGATCTGAAGATCTGTGAACCTCCTTGTGTGAAAGTTTCTTCTTGTTCCTATGAGACTTAGAAGCCCTACGACCATTGGGTTCTCGATCAGAAGCAATACTTGAGTCTTCAGCATTTGATTGCCATTGCATACTCCCCGGGTAATATGGCGGTGGCATCTGCATTCCAGGCATAAGATATCCTTGATATGGAGGATATAAAGGACCTTGAAAGTTGTGCATATACTGAGGAGGAAGATTGGGCCATGTCATTGGCACTTGAGCTTTCCCATTCAATAGTGGAATTTGTCCTGATTTCAGAACGCTTCCATCTGCATATATTTCAACCATCAGAGATCTGTTTGCACAGGCATGTTTCTTTTCATTGTTATAAGAAAGCAATTCTAACCCAATAATTAGTTTTCAGAATAATCAGCAGCCTAGGGGGAAAATGTATTGAATTTACAATGTCCACGCATATGGTGTATATGTTAATCAAGGCCTCGAAAGTTAAATATCCACGGTTTTACTAATTAGAAAACTCATATGCACCATACCTTGATTGTTATCTAAACTTCCTTGACTTGCAGTCGAATCAGATCTTGATGCTTGAGCATTTCCGCTAGTTTCGTTGTCTTCACCGGCTAGTATGATTCCAGAAGTTTCTGAGTAAGGAAATGCTGGCTGAGAGAATGCCTGCATAGCCGCTATTTCGTCTATCCAGAGCTTATCTTCATTCTTTCGCTTGCATAAGTCCACAAAGTTTATACATGCTTCCCTAAATCAAGAAAATTGTAGTACTTATGATTTATCTAATATGTAAACAAATACTCTCTTAAAAAAGGAAAAGCAAAGCCATGACTGAGAAAATAAACAGATATGAATCCTGAGTGCATGTTCTCAAGTGACAACAATCCATCTTTTTAAGGAGTAACACAACAAAGTTACTATAATAGGTGAAACTGTAAATATGTTCAAGATTATCAACAAAAGAGAAATGGCAGAAACCAACTTAAACACCAAATAAGTAAAAGTTTAAAAGGTAAAAAACGAAATCTACTTATCATAAATCCTAATAGTGGATTGGCTTGATGTTCTATTCATCATTCAAATACGAGCTTTTGTTCAAGATGACAAGTACTATCTTTGTCAAAAGATAACATGGTTATAGAAATATGAGCCAAAATACAAGCTCGTCAACTTGTTGTTTACTCATTCAATAATATACTTGTTTAATGCTGAACAGATGGACAAAAAAGCCTACATTTCCTTGTCATCTCATCAAAAGATACGTTATTTTGGCCAATCAAACCCACGAATGCCAAAATAAATACCTCAAACGTGAAGCTCCAAAAGCATCAGCAAAAGATATAAGATCATCAATATGATCCAGCTCATATCCTGCAACTAAAGCACGGGCATAAGCCATTGCTTGCTCCTTGTGCAGCACTGCCTTTCGAGTCTCCAGAACACGTTGAAGACGGATTCTGTAGATTACCCATTACTGAAAAATCAGTACATTATAGAATATACATTTATTAAATTTAACACATTAATGCTGATATTACTTGGGATTCTCCTTCGATGCAGCATCGTCATTATATTCATCGGAATCACCCTTCACCTGTTTGCCCCAACCATATCACAATAAAAGGTCCAATATCATTGCATGAACATCCACAAGACATTACATCTCCAGGGAAATGACAAAACAGACGACTTACCTTCACGGTGGGGCTAGATCTTTTTGAGTTCCAATCGGCAGCTGTCGTGTTTCCTGTAAATTGGACGTCAAAGACCATAAGATGCATCAAGCATAGTAATCCAAAGAATCTATAGTCCTATATCCCAAAATTGCAGAAAAACTAAATAGCTTCAGTTAATATTTGAAGTATAAAGGACAAGGTCATTGCAGGAACCACAATTTACAAAGCCAACAAACCAAGAAAACAACTAAACAGAAATGAGAAATCCTAAGCATTACCATCCGCATCTGTGGACATAGAATTCTCGATCTGTACAATCTCCTTCTCTGTAGTAACAAATCTCTCAAGAACCTCTGGCGTGCTAACAAATCTCACGAATCTGTAACAACAAATCCCCAACAGAGTGAGATTATGCAAATGACAAACCAGCCAAAGCTTGGATCCAGCACACTAAAACTCTCTGACTTCAAATTCTAATAATCTTCTAAACTGAATCCACAATGAGACAATGAAGCAGAGTTGAAGAGAAGAAAGAAATGACCTCTGAAGAGTTCCCTTAGTGAACCAGGAAGCGTTTGATCCTGAAACTGGGCGAAGAGTAATGGAGTAACCCCCTTTAGAAATCTGATCTTTAGCACATTTGAGGTGGGAGAGAAATGGCTGAAGAAGCCCAGATGCCAGTTTCTCTGTGGCACCTCCATTGGCAGAGATAACCAATTCACATCTTCAACAAACAAACAAACAACACCAAAATCAAAACAAAACCCAGATACAAAAACAAGAAAAAAATCTCAAAAACCCCAGAAAAATCAACCTGGTTCTAGTGGGAGTGAGCTGAAACAAAGCATGATCCAAACGGGTACGAGGATCCATGAAAACCCCCTCAACTAAAAAAAAAAACAGAGAGAAGAGAAAAATCAAGGGAGAAGGATTATTTCACAAATGGGTCATAGCCTCAACAACCCATTCATCGAACAGTAGACACTCGTTACAATGTTTCACTGGAATCTCCACATGGAAGAGTTGAAACAGAGAGAGAGAGAGAGAGAGTAGAGAATAGAAAAGAATGTATAATCGCCAGCAGAATCGATAGAGCTGGCACATGGGAAAGAGAGTGAAGAGCAGAGAGAATGAGAAGAAGAAGGATTTTTTTAGTCCATTATTGAAAAAAGTGGGTCCATGTGAAATTGCCGACAAATTCGTAGTTCTTCTTCACTTACCCACAAAAAAAAATTCCCAATTGAACTCTTGGGTAATTGAATTCCACTCTTTATCTGAAACAATGATTCGAAGGGGGCGGTTCTAACCAATGCTTTCAGGGACAAAAACAGAAATGGCGATGGTGGGGCTAACACAGAGAGGAAGTTGAAAAAGGAAGCTTTATTGAAGTGCTCTTATTTTCCTTCTTTCTTTACTTTGTCATTTTCATAGCAAGATTCAGAGAGAAAGAAGAGTGAAGAAGTGGCCAAAGAATAATCAAAGAAGCAAGCACCAACCGCAAGCTTAGATTTTCAGGCAGCTATGATTTCATTTCAAAGAGGGAGAAAAAAAAAAGGGTTTTAAAGGTTTTCAGCTTTCTTCTACAACACTACTGTTTCAGAGCTTTGAGATTGAGGTGAAGATAAAGATGATGATGATAATAGTTGTCCATCTACTCTAAAATACTGATAAAAGGTTGAGATTTTTGTAGGAATGATCCAAATTTTACCACTTGTAGACTAACAACTACTTGTAATTTCCACTGCACTAATGTTGCTATCATCAATTCGACCATTTAAATTGTTCATCTTAAATCAACAACTGTATCGATTATTTCTAACTTTAAGAATTAGTTAGATCCACCATATGCCAAAAGAACCAAAAATATTCAACATAATGAAAGTGCTTTTAAATTAATTTTTCATAACTTACACATTTATAAAAATACTTTTTACATCCTCCTGTTGTTCTTATATTGTACCATTGTTAAAAAGGTATAATAACAACTTATTTTAAATAACAAAACTTCTAACAAAATAACTACTTAGTATCAATCATGATTATACACATTTACATACATATAGTGGTTGGTTATAGTGATTTCAAGCAAACTTGATAAATTATAATCAAACATCATATATTTATAGTTAATATATGATGAATTAAATTAAATATGTTTTGATTGCTTGCACTTAATTAGGAGTAATTAAATTAGAAATAAAGTTGTAATTAGTTGCAACAAACTATAGACACAACAAATGATTAAATAATCTGAAATCATAATTGATTTGTGATATTGGTCTGATGGTATAATTAATCAACACTTTATTATGCTTAATGAGATTTTCTAATTGAATTAGATAAAATGTCGCAATCATATTGGACAATTAAATCAAAATGGATTTTTTTCTTCTTCTTTTGTTTCCTTTCAAAAAAAAATAAAAATTGAAGTTTTTATTTCTTAAACTTCATCCTTTGTCAAACTAAATCTAAATTATTTTTTCTTTAAGAAAAAGACCAAACCTAAATATCTCAACTCCTATTTGCTGTGAAAGTTTTCCATCTAAATTTTGAACTAAAAGTACACTCCAAGAATTGACACTAAAAAATTCATTACTTACGTAATAAGTAGAAAATTTTGGTGTTTACCATGGCTTCGATATTTGTAAATAGTTTTCTTCACTTGTATCAATATTTACGATAAAAATCTAAATGTTGTCATTAAAAATGATCAATCATAGTTCAATTAAGCCACAATCAAAGTTTGAGTAACTCCGTATACACATCATGCAAATTCCATAAAATTTTTCTAAATCTCCATTGATGTCGATATGCCCTTAAAATCAGAACATCGCTATTACCACACGAAATTGGTAAGACACGTTTTTATATCATTTTAACTATTGTTTTGTTGACAAAAAGTTGTTTTTATTTTGAATAAATGATTTTTTTATCTCTTACAGACAAAAAAAAAATCGTATTTCCTAATTCTCGTAACTTTTCAAAAGGCATGCAATTATAAAAGATTGTGAAATTTTAATGAAGTTGTAAGATTTCTACCACATTTGTATGTGTACTTCTATTAAAGAAAGAAATATAATATTTTAGAGAAAGAAACAAAGTTTAGTTAAATTAATATTATGTGAGAAAACAACTAAGACTAAGATTATGTCATTTCCGTATCTTATTAATTTTGTCAATAGAAGCATAGCCTTAAAAAATTATCCCTTTTTGAATAAATTTTGATAACTCAAACTCCATATATATATATATTGTTGTTATTTTTTTTATGTATAAAGATATATTGTTTAAATGGACAAATTAATTATATGAATTTATTTGATGGACCATTTAAATGGGATTTCAATTATTAGAAAGTTGACAGTTTGGTTTGTGAAGTTGTAGGTCGTAATCGATGTGTTAAAGATTGTTGAATCTTGAGGTTTTGATTCGATGGACGTGGGAGTTTGATGTCTTTGGCACCAACCAACCATGGCTATTGAAGGAGGAAGAAGAAGTCTATTGCATTTAGGATTGTGAGTACACTTCGTGGAGGAGATCATTGTGTTGAGTATGAGAAGGATGATTGAGCAAATTCCAACATATTCCTTATTCACAAATCGTTAATGAAATTTAATCTCATACTTTGAATCATGGGTTTGGACTTCAAACGGGTATCCAAGTTTTAAAGAGAGTGAGCAGATAGGCAAATGTGGCTTTGTCAATGACCCAATTAATCTTCAACAATTGAACTGTTACCAACGTTACATTTCCTCCACTATATATCCCATTTCGATTCTCATTTGAAAACATCAAATCGAAAATAAAAACTATTCTTTTCTTTTCTACTTTATTCTGTTTTGACTTTCGGGGTAGTATCTATTAGAGTGTTGTCTTATTCCGAAAACGATTGGACAATATTAGAACTATTTGCATGTCGAGCAAAATGGCGAAAATGTCTTAAAGGAAAGTGAGATCCACAACTCATCGAGTTTCTATTTTGTAGATTTATCCTTACAACGTATAGTTTCATTGAGATGAATTATAACTACGTCAATTCTTGTGAGTGTTTGTTTTGTTATAAAAGGAAAGATCGTTACAAAAACTAAAAATAGTTAGACTAAATTGTTACTGCATTCAACTTGATATGAAAATGAATGAATGGAAGTAAATTATGGATTAAATTGCAATTGAGAAACTTAAATGAAGAGATAATGTTATATATTAAATGGAGAAGAATAAACAAAAAGGGTTAAATACACACACATACACATATATATATTGTTATAATAGAGTTAAAAGAGTGGAACAATGGACCTTAAATTAGCTGGATTATTGTGACAATTTGTCTTGATGACTCTTACATTATACCTAAACTTAACAATGACCCATCCAATTTGCATTATAAGATAATGACATGAAATTGTACCAACCCTTTATTTATCATCTTCCTTTTTTTCGGATTATATCAAAAACATAAATTCTTCTTTTTTTTTTTTTTCCAAACTTTTTTCATTTAATAATGATTGTTTAACTAGAATATATTTTTATATTTTCTAATGGAAATATTTTATAGGTTTGTTATATTTTTTAAAAAATCTATTAGTTATAAAAGTTTTGAACCAAATGAAGAAAATAAAAGTATGGTAATTAAAAGTGAGCTGAAAGAGAAGGGGTTAACCTAAAGAAATGTAAATGTAATTAATTGTGCAAAAGATTAAGTTATTGGCACCTACTTTATCCAAAATTAAATTAGATTAATAAAGTGTAGTTGCATAATAATAATAATAATTATTATTATTATTATTATTATACTTTTATTGTTGTTTTATTAACAAATTAATTGGTGACAACCCAAAATTTTTAAAAAAATAATAAATAAATAAAAAGGGATATTAGCTGGCCTTGATTTGAAGCATCCAAATATCCATTCATTTATATTAAATCTTCTTTAATAAACCCTACATTTATTAGGTCTCAACATATTACATTTCTCCGTCTAACTCCCAATCAAATATATATATATATCTGGGATATACATATATATGTATATAGCAATTTATGGAATGGTTATTAAGTATGTAGTAATATTTTTAAACAAATATAACTCATACTGTCTCCTGTTTTATTAATGATAGACTAATATTTACTATATGGTTTATTAGTGATAAGATTTTATTCGTTAATAAATTTTATTATATTTGTAAATATTTTTAAAAAAGAAAATGTTTGTTGTAATTAATAATTTTTTTAGTTTGTAAATATTTTTTAAAAAAATACTTAAATTAATAAATATAAATATTTCTCGTTTTCCAATGAAATGAAAATAGGAGAATTGTTATGAACATACAAAAAAAAATGAAACTATTTACAAAATAAAGCAAAAGAAACTTATATAGATTAGAGAGAGTTAGATGAATTTTGCTATGTTTTGTACGAAAAGGAGGCTTAGGTGTACTTAGCCCTGTTTGTTTTCCTATTCAAAGAAAAAATAAGACGACACATTCCTACAAATTTAACACAACATCTTCAACGTACATAGTTTGATTGAAAAAGCTCAAATTGAAGTAACCTAGAGTTTTTTTTTCCTATAAATTTTCTTATAAAGAAAAAGAAATGAAGAAATAAATGAAAAATGAAAAAGAGTTGGATGAAAGGATAAGGCCATGAAATTCATGAGAGGCATAGGGAAAAAAAAAAGGAGAATTAAAAAGATAGAA
This sequence comes from Cucumis sativus, assembly GCF_000004075.3. Lineage (NCBI taxonomy): Eukaryota > Viridiplantae > Streptophyta > Magnoliopsida > Cucurbitales > Cucurbitaceae > Cucumis > Cucumis sativus. Next base: position 24,032,812 of record NC_026658.2, read on the forward strand.
ACCACCTTAAGAGGCACTTGAAATCCAACAACTTTCATGTGAGAAAAAGCTTCAAACTTTTTTTTTTTTTTTTCTCTATTTAGAATATTGATAGTATAAGCATTATCTCCTTGAGCTGTTGAGCTATGTTCATTTTGACATATATTTGCATACATAGTTACACATAGATTACAAAAATAAATAGGTTGTTAATCATACATGAGATGATCAAATGTATTTTTATTTAGAATGGACGAAGAGTGTTGTAGGTTGCCGCCAAGGAGAGAAGCAAACCAATGGGCCGAAAGTTTGGGCCGTCGTTCAAGTGTTTGAAAGTCCACATACACGAGCCCAAACCTTGTATTGAATCCATGGATCCATTCCAAGTTGTCCATTAAGGACCATACAAAATACCCTCTCACATCAGCACCATTCCTGTCATCAATATATCTCATTTATACATTATGTCATAATAACTTACTATTTATTCCCTAATACTCATTGCTCTAACTTTTAGTTTAGAGATTAAATAAAATCTCATGGACCAAATGTGTGATTTAAGCTTTATCTTACCTCATTGCTCTAACCAAGGAAGCAAGGTAGTTCCTGTGGAAATTGACTCGTTTCGTGTCATTTATTATATCTTCAACTTTGTTTCCATCAGATGGTGGCGTAGAATATCCTTTAAAAGAATATCAATATGGAGCAACTTTTGTTATTTAAAACAAAAATTTTTAACATAAGATATACTTTCAACTTAGCTTAGCTTACCATTTTCGGTGACAAAGATAGGCTTGTTGGGATACCTTTGGTTGATATAGTTAATGGTTTTTTCCAAACCTCTTGGAACAACGAAGAACCTGTCCATTCCCGTCTGTTACATAAAATGGTAATTTAGCTTTTCTAGTGTAACATCGGGAGAAGTAAAGATCAAGATGTCTAATTTCAACTAAGGCAGTATATGTTAATTATCATTAAATTACGCTCATGTTGGTAGACAATCCTGCCATTTACTACTAAACAAATCTTTATGCAATTTTTAAAACTCTTTTTCTTCCCTAAATATAGTTTGTATAATATGTTTTCATTTTCATGGTAATTACTAAATTGTGATTACTTTTTTGCCCTTAATATAATATGTTTACATTGTTTATATTTTAACACTTATATTTTAATGACTAAATTACATTTTTACCTTAATTATGAATTTAAAACTTAGAAAGAATCACATAGAACTTTTTAAAATTTTAACAAAATCAAAATAAGGCGGGCGAGATCATAAGGTATGAACGTTTAAATCAATAATGGGAAAGCAAAAGAAGATTGAGAGGAGAAAAGAGCATACTGGATCTCCAATGGAAACACTATTGCGATATCCCATGGTGTCAAGAAATCCTTTTATGGGACGATCTCCACCATTAGAGCAAGGAGAATGAAGACAATCTTTTGCATAAAGCGTGGTATAGTGATTGACACAAATATAGTCCAAACTTCCTTTTATAATATTTTTCTCCGTGTTCGAGAAACTTGGAAGTTGACTTCCAAAAACTTCTCGCATTTCCTTGGGGTAATCTCCATACACGATAGGATCGTAAACCCTATTCATGTTTAAAAATTAAATTTGATAGAGGTACCTATAGTTACCTTTTTGAGAAGTATTAATATGTAAAGTAAAAGTAAAAGTAGAGAGAGAGAGAGAGAGAGAAGAAAACTAACCAGGCAAAGCTGAAAATCAAGGCTCTGTCCACAGCTTGTAGATCAAACTCATTATTGGTTAATGGTTCATACATGTGACAATATGCCACTAGACCTATGGATCCACCTTGTTTTTTCTACAACATACACCTTGTTTTAAATGAATTTTTTCAATAATTATATTCAGAGGATGATTATGATTATATTAGCAGATGAAGAAATGATTCAAAGAAAATAAGGCTTATTTTAAAAATAATTGAAGAAAATACTGATTGAATTTTGTTAAGAGGATGTGTTACGATGATTTTTGTTTGGTTTTAAGATTTGTTATTAGAGTTTATTCACGTTAACATGAACTTAGTTTAAAACTAATTTGCACAACTTTTCATTCTAAAGATGAGAGGTTTGATTTCTCATCCTAATAATTGGTATACTTTATAATAAATAAATTGTTACTTCTATAAAGTATAAACTATAATCGAGAAATTAGTGGTCTCAGTTGAAAAAATTTCACCTTTAAAATCAATCTTTTTCTATTAAAATAATATTTCTAAAAGAATTCACTATGTTAGAGGATTGAACATATCTAACCTCTTAAAATATCAAACAGGTCTATTGAAAGAACGAGAGAAGAAAGTTACCTGAAACTGGGTACGATAAATGAACACAGCCTTGGCATGGGCAAGTAACATGTTGTGCATGACAATGAGAGGCTCAATATCAGAATTCCCAACAGAACAGTTGCCAAAAGGCGGCGAGCAGTGGGCCGGTGGGTAAACTCCTTTTATATAACCCATCAATGTCACCAAATTTGGCTCATTTATAGTAATCCAATGCTTCACTCGATCTCCAAACTCTTTGAAACAAATTTTTGCGAAATACACAAAATCTTCCCTAAAATAAACAATTTCATTATCCCAAATATGTTATCTTAGGTCCACAAAAATAGATGGTTAACAAATATCTCGAGCCTTTGAAATTTAACAAAAACAACAACTTGTACGGTAATAAATTCATTAAAATTAAGTTACGATTTTTACTAAGTAGCGGAGTAGCCTTCATAGCATATAAAGAAATTTTATCCATAACCAAATCACAATTGTAAAGTATAATGACTATACAACAACTATGACTTTTCACAACATCAATGACTAAACTATTACTTAATAAAGATTGATGGTTACAAATTCAACGTGCATGGATTGAACTATAAACAAAAAATTCCAGACCAAATTGTTGACTGTATGAAAGTTCAAAATCAATAGTATTCTCTAACCAACACAGTTAAAAAGAAGAGAGAAATTACTGCATGTGAGAGCTCATCCAACTTCCATATCTTTTGTCAAGTTCATCAGGGAGATCGTGATGGTGAATTGTCACGAACGGCTCTATGCCTGTCCCATTTATTTCTCTTTCTCAAATACTATAGAAACTTTTTCAATTCCAATGTATGTTAAAAAGAAAAAAGTAAAGAGAAAAACAAAGACTTCATTTTATAACAACTCCATAATTGTTTGAGTAAGTTTGCTCCAGAAAATTTACCCAATATATATAGACTTTAATAGCTCTTATTACGTAAAATTTTAAGAATATATTATTTTAGCTTCACTTTGTTCTGAAATCATAGAAGAGAGAAGAGACAACAACTTGGTGTAAAGAACTATATATCCATATTAATGTTTGATTTAAACATTTTTATGTGTAAAAAAACAAATTTTGAATTATGTGTCTAATGCATTCACTTACAAAAAGTTATCAATGTTTTTGTTAATAAATAAATATAAAGAAAATATACAATCAATCACCATTCAAATATAAATTCTTATTAGATTTATATGATAGCTTAACTTTCATAAATAGAACAAAGCAATAAAATTATTTACTGTCTATTAAAACATACTGTTGATTTTTCAATTTCGATTTTTTTTCTACAGGAGTATTCTTTCTTTTCATTGTCTTTCTTATCTTCTTCTGCAATCTTTTTTTCTTCTTTCCTTTCAGTCTTTCTTTTCATCATTCTTCTTTCTTCTGCAATCTTTTTTTCTTCTTTCCTTTCGGTCTTTCTTTTCATCATTCTTCTTTCAAATCCTTATTTGGTTCAATATCATGTACAAAATATACAATAATTTTTTTTATAATTTTTTTCAAATTGTTATTTTGTTCATTAAATCGTGTAACAAATATAAAAGATCATGAAAATCTAAACGATCTTGTATAGCTACGAATCCTTAAAAAATGGTTTAGATTTAGCTTTCCAAATTCGGTCTAAATAGTGTAAAAAATAGGCAAATTTAAACATTTTGTAGCAAACAATCTTTAAGAAAATGTTTAGATTTTGCTCTCCAAAATTAAAAACTATGGTCTACCAAATAGAAACAATATTTTTTAAACAAGAATCAAGAAAAAAAATGATCCCAAATTTACACAATCAATATAAACAAATACTCAACAATGATTTTTCAAATATATTACCCGCATTAGATGACAAAATTTTCTACCGTGGACGATTTTTTTCGTTTTCAAAATTGTTCTTGTAAATATTTTGTCGTTTTGTTCTATTTTTTTAAAAAAGATCTATATATATATATATGATATAGAGATTAAAATGAATTAAATTATTAGGCTAAATATTTTTGTAAATGATTTGATTAGCTAGAAAACCTATTGATATTGATATTTTATTGGTATATCCATCCATATATAAGAGAATCGAAGCCTTGATATCAAATTGACATCTATATATATTTAATCTTTTTTTAAACCGCATTGAAATTTAATACTTGGTTTTATTGTGATACAATAAATAATTTTGAGTTTGGTGTGATATAATAAATTAATTTCAGTGAGAGATTCAATTTTTAGTCCAATTGATAATGCACATTTTAAATAAATTGAAAATGTGTATGGTGTAAACATAGTAAAATATGACGAACTTTAACTATAACATAACAAAAAAAAAATGATGACAGAAAATTTAGTTTTGAAATATAAAAGAGAATCAAATTAAAATGAAAAATTGAAGGCAAGAAAAAAAGGAAAAGTGGGAGAAGTACCTTTAAGCAACAAATTGTCAATGATTTTGTTGTAGAAGACGATCCCTCTTCTATTAACTTTACCAAATCTTCCTTCTATATCATTTCATTATTACAAAATACAATCATTAATATTCCTTTTTTCTTCTTCTTTATTTTCCAATAAAGACCTTTACCTTACAACAGTATTATTCACTTTACTATTTACTAATATTACCTTAAATAAAAAAAGTTTAGAAAACTTACATTTAAAAACTAAATAGACATTTTTAATCAGCCGTAATTTATCAAATAATTTTAAAGCTGAATTATAAAAAGTCTATGAGCTTTGTAAATTGTTTTTTTTTAAAAAAAATTACAATAAATGTTCTTCCAAGTTTAAAAAAAAATCAAAGTATCCTCACCATTACTCATAAATATTTTTAAAACAAAACTAAGAATTTTCCTCCAAAAGTTGGAGAGAATTGTTAATAAAATGTGAAGAGAGAGAAGAACTGACTGGGCAAAATTCGGGTCCAAGAAATGGAAAATCGATAAGCATTCATCCCCATGGAACTCATCATTTCAATATCTTCCTGCCAATGTCAAACACCAGAAATCACCTTCAGAACTCTTCTCTTTTTCTTTCTCGTCGGAGTATTACAAATAATAGAGAGAGAGATAGTACCATGAACCGGTGGTAGTGATCGTCGGCCACATCTCCGGTGTCACTGTTCTTAATATTTCCTGCAAATTCCGTAAAAGCTTGTTTAGGCAAATCGAAGAACTGGGTTTGAATCAAAATAAGAAATAATTAGCTAGAAAGTGGGTTTAACCTGGAATATGAGAAAAAACATCCCAATTACTCGTTCCCCTTCCATCTTCGACATAACCTCCTTCAATCTGCAAACACGAAGTTTTGAAGTTGAACCCTAGAAAAATTTAGACTCAGAAATAGAAGGATTGAAGGAATTAGACGAAGAGTGTACCTGGTAAGAGGATGTGGAAGTTCCGAAGAAGAAGTGGTTTGGAAAATCTGATCTTTTGATTCCTTCGTCGTCTTCTTCATTTTGGGCAAAACTTTGAGAGGAAAGGAAAAGGATGAGGAGAAATTGAAGGGTTTTGATGATGGCCATGTGATTCTCCTGCCTCACCTTTTGGAGACTACAATTTTCAAAACTATATTTATTGAGTGTAAATGATTGGGAGTACTATTGTCTTATTAATATATAACTTTTATTTGATATTATTCAAAGGGATTGAAATTACCCAATATATATTTGGATTCAAAATCATTTTTGGTGATTCCTATCCCACTTTTATGGGTGAATTAATAATTCGTTTATGTTTCAAAATCATTATTTGATGACTTGTGCTCTATGTTATTTAACACTCCATATTCAATACTAAATACTCATTTTATTTATGTTATATATATATTTGTTACTTGGTGTTCAATACTTACATAAAAGATAAAAGAAAAAGTATAAAATGGAAGAAGAAACTAAAGAAAGAATAGTAAAAAAGAAACAGAGTGTTTAATGAGTTATTTATAAAATATAATAAAATTTTCAAATGAATTACAGATAAATTGATCAATTTAACTGTACTTGGTAAATAGTTTATTTATTATGTATGAAAACGCTTCAACCAATTAATTGGATATTAGATAAAAAAAAAAAAAGATAATAGCTAGAATGATTGAATAAAAGAAAAAAAGTTGATGCTTTTTTTTTAAAAGGTAATGAATTAAAATAAATTTCAAAGAAAGAAAGTTAGCCACACCCACGTCACATTGCCATAAATGTTAATGAAATTCATATTTTTTAACATTAATGAAATTGAATTGATAAAGATGAAACTTTGCACCAAAAACAGAAACAAAAAACAAAAAGACATTATAAGAATCTTTTTATTTAATTCAGTCATTGCATGCGACCAAACTAATTTATTTACTAACACCAAATGCGTCAATCTTTAAATTAATTACTTGCAACAATTATATATTATAATAAATTAGGTTTACAAACACTTCTTTTCCTACCAAATTTCTTAATTTTACTATTTGCTTCTAAATAAAATAAATTTTCATTTTTAAAATTTAGGTAACAACTCAAACCAAATAGGTTTAATCTTCAAAAACTAAAAATAAAATAGTTTAGTCCTATTTCATAACCATTCTTTTCTAAAAAAAAGTTAAGCCTATAAATATTATTTTCAATCTCAGTTATTTACTTTCTTCCGATAGTTTAAAAAATAAGATAAATTTTTAAAACTAAAAAAATAGCTTTAAAAAAATTGATTTCTCCTTTTAAAATTGGAGTAAAAATTCAACTATTGCGTTTTTAAAAAGTGCAAGTCATAGTAAGTTATGAAAATAAGGTAGGCTTAATTTTGAAAAACTAAAAACGAATTAGTTATAGAACAGATCTTAACATTTATTTTTCTAAATCATTACAACAAACGTTACAACTTTTAGTTAAAAAAACAAAGAAATAAGTTCATTAAAACGCTCAACGCTCGTATTTGGATTGGAGTTTTAGCCTACAAACATCCTTACCATCTTTAAATTTTTTATCCTTGTTTTAAATATAAAAATCCAAATCAAAATTGAAAAGCTAAAAAAGGATAATGTTTGAAATTAAACTTAAAAATGCAAAGTTTGATAAAATAAGAAGAAAAAAAAGTTAAATAAGGAAGGAAGAAATTCAAGGGATGATCAAATAGTTATATACTTAGTATGGTAAACTTTGTGATTAGTACATGCAAGTATTTGTAAAAGGAATATTGAAAGAGAGAGTTTGACCAATTTAAAAATGGATGACAGAGTGCCAAACATTAATCCAACAAATGCTCAAACACGTCCGTATTCCATGTTCTTGATTTTAGTTCCTGCCCATATTTCAACTTCCAAAGTGATCATACCAAAAAGCAAAGGAATCACACTAAAACCACTAACGTACAACCATAAGAAACAGAGCCCAATATTTTTAGATTTTTCGTTTTTTTGCTCTTATGGAAAAACCATTAAGAATCATAGAGTTTGTTTTTGTTTGGCGTATTCGCTGGCTTTTCTATGCATGTCTTGCACAAATGCCAACGCAGTTCTTTCTTTCGCCATTCAATTCCTCAATTTTATAAGAATCTCCCTCTTCTTCTTCTCATTCTGCCACTTCCTCTGTTTTCACTGACTTCAGAGTTCCAAAATGGCGGTTGTTACTGATCCCCTTGCTTCCATGCAACTTCTCGCCAATACCATTCCAGCTCCGCCGTATGCGGCAGCCGCTGTTCTGGGTGGCGTCTCTTTGGTACTTTCCGTGTTTTTTGTTGCTGATTGTAGAAAGAAACGTCGGAATTTTCTCCCTCCGGTGCCGGGTAACCATCCTGCTCTTCTCTCTCTCTCTTTTTCAATCATGATAAATTCTCATTTTGATTATTGGGTTTTTAGCGAAAATTGGTGATTTGATGAATTTGGGAATTTCGGTCTGGTTTTTGTAGCGGTTCCGGGGGTTCCGGTGTTGGGGAATTTGCTGCAGTTGAAGGAGAAGAAGCCTCACAAGACATTTGCTCGATGGGCGGAGACGTACGGTGCGGTTTATTCAATAAGAACCGGCGCTTCCACTGTGATTGTTCTCAACACCACAGAGGTTGCCAAAGAGGTAAAAATAAAATAAAACAAAATCCCGGCTGTTTTTCCGGCGAAGTTTTGGGCTCTGTTTTATGATTCTAACCGTGCTTTGTTTTGGTGTTGATTGTTCTTAAGGCTATGGTGACGAGGTATGGTTCGATTTCGAGTCGAAAGCTAAGCAAAGCTCTTACAATCTTGACTGCTGATAAATGCATGGTTGCTATGAGTGATTACAATGAGTTTCACAAGATGGTGAAGAGATATATATTGGCTAATGTGTTGGGGGCTAATGCTCAGGTTGTTTGTTTCTTCTTCTTCTTTACTATTTATTGTTCATTTAATTTGGGTTAAATCTTATAGTTTGATTTGTTTCGTTTCGTTTCTCAGAAGAAACACAGACAAAGGAGAGACGCCATGATTGAAAATATTTCTAGGGAGTTGTTTGCTCATGTGAAGGAGTTTCCATTAGACACTGTTAATTTTCGGAAGATCTTCGAAGCCGAACTCTTTCGACTCGCGCTTAAAGAAGTGAGTTGATTATGTTCTTCTGCTGAATGCAAAACTTGGAATGAATTGGATGTATGTGTGTGTGTGGTAGATAGAATGGAGGATGGATAAATATAGCTAACTTTCATGATTTCGTTAACGTAGACGCTTGGGAAGGATATTGAGTCGATATATGTGGATGGGCTTGGTACGACATTGCCGAGGGAAGATCTGTTTAGGATTTTAGTGATTGATCCAATGGAGGGTGCGATTGAGGTTGATTGGAGGGATTTCTTCCCATATTTGAGATGGATTCCAAACAAGAGGGTGGAGAATAAAATAAGGAATATGGATTTTCGAAGGCGAATGACAATGAAGAAACTAATGGAGGAGCCAAAGAAACGAATTGCAGCAGGGGAGGTAGTTCTTCCTTCCTTCTCTTGAATTGAAATGAGGCTATGTATCTACTTTGTTTTGACTTGGCTTGAATCTATAACAGGAGACGTATTGCTATGCCGATTTCTTGTTATCTGAAGCGAAAACACTTACGGAGGATCAAATATCCATGTTGCTTTGGGAGACGATCATTGAAACTTCTGACACAACTTTAGTTGTAACAGAATGGGCGATGTATGAACTTTCGAAAGATCCAAGACGACAGGCAATTTCCGAACGAAAATACCATTTTTTTTCTCTTTTGCTAGTCTTTCCTATCCTTAAGATCATCAAAACCAATCTATATTCTCTTAAAAATTCTTGACATTGCAGGACTATCTATATCAGCAGATACAGAGTGTTTGTGGATCTGCAACGCTTACTGAAGAAAACTTGTCACAGCTACCATATCTGACAGCTATTTTTCATGAAACTCTTCGGAAGCATAGTCCGGTCCCAGTCGTCCCATTACGGTATGCGCATGAAGACACCCAGTTAGGCGGGTACTTCGTTCCTGCAGGGAGTGAGGTGAGCTATCCTACAACCCTGAAACCTAAGTGCAATTTGATACAACAATGTCTAATGATGTTTCGCTTTCAGATATACAACAATGTCTAATGATGTTTCGTTTTCAGATCGCCGTGAACATTTACGCATGCAACATGGACAAGGATCATTGGGAAAGCCCTGAGGAATGGAAGCCAGAGAGGTTTCTGGATGACAAGTATGATCCAATGGATTTGCACAAAACCATGGCCTTTGGAGGAGGGAAGAGGGTGTGTGCAGGTGCTCTCAAGGCAATGCTGATAGCTTGCACAACCATTGGAAGGATGGTTCAAGAGTTTGAGTGGAAGCTGAGGGAAGGAGAAGAGGAGAAGGTCGACACTCTTGGCCTCACCGCTCGCAAGCTTCAGCCACTGCACGTGGTCATAAAACCAAGAAACAACTGATGAAACTTCCCCCTCAGTCCTAGGAACCTAGAATCTAGCTCTTTGGACACCCTTAGCCTCTTGTTGAAGAGAAACTAGTGTGTTTCAGAGCAGTCTAGAACTACAACTATCGTTTAATAATAGGTGCGCACAGATCGAATTTTAGCCCATAATAAGTTTGAATTTTAGCTCAAAAACAACTGAGGTGATGTGTGTTGCATATGATATGGTAATTCAATGTGTTTTCCTACAAACAAGAGATTGTGATATCATAAATGAAACCTTAACAGTGATTAATACAGTAACAAACCAGATTTTCCACGTCTCCATAGAGAATTTTACAAACTTTTTATCTATATCCACAAAGATATCGATACTACTACGTCGATCGCGTATGTAGCATGAGATGGCACGCCTTTAGGAAAATCTCAGTTGCTTAGAAATTCAAGTTCACACTCTTGCCATATATTATGATGCTCTGCTCTGATGATTCTTGGATCAACTGGGTTTGAAGAACTTCAACTTAAGTCCACTGTTTACCAAACTCCATATTCCTCCAATTGAGAAAGCCAAGCTAAAAGCAATGCCTAGCCAACCCAATGTCCAGTGGAAATACCAATTGAAACTGAACTTTGTAGGCTTTTTTATGAGAACCCACATGAAGCAAGGGTAAGCAAATGTGACTGGAAGAGTGAGTCCTCCAAGCAGACCAGCTAAACTGGAGAGGAAAGGAAGTGCTACTCCTATAAAGAAGTTGACAAATCCATAGAAAACACGGAAACCAGAACGAACCCAGATCGAGCAAGGGCGGTTTGTGCGACTTGTGTAGCTAGCTTCAAAGCTGTCAAAAACAGGCATTGAGTAAATTTGAAAACTGCTTAGACAATTGAACACAACTAGAAGGAATGTGATGGCAAGAAGCCCTCTGGGAATATCATGGCTGTGAAATGCATATATAGCATTGAGCATCCCTCCTGAAGGCATCTGCGAAGCAATATCCCATATAAAAAAAAGTGAATACTGCGAAGCAATATCTCATATAAAGAAAAGGTGAATACGGTTATTTTTCGAAACAATTGATCAAAAAACATTCCAAGCTCACTCAAAAGAACAAAGTTACTCACAAGATTTCCGTAAGCCCAATATCCTCCGATAGCCACTGGAAACAAACAAGCTGCAATGAAGAAATAGGCAACTTTGGCTCCTCTCCACATGGGAACATGAGCAGGGTGCTTAAAAGTTGATGGCATTGTCGACTGAGATAACAAAACAAACATAATTCAGATTCAATTTAAAAAAGAAACTTGATGAAAGGTTTGGAGTCTAGGAAGAAATGCAAATGGCACACCTGAATTTCCAAAACCAAGTTATGGCCTCTGAAAGCAAAGGCTACGATTCCAAGTGCATTCATGACAGAGAAAACAGAGGAAGAAGCCGATGGCATCGAAAGGGGTTCGTATGAGATGGTTGGGGGCCTTTGCTGGCTAACAGAGAGAACCCAGACCATGGTGGAGTAAGTGATAGCAGTCACAGCTCCAATAAGGGAAAGTCCAGCAATTGAGTTGAGGTTTGGCAATTGAGAAAGAACAATGCAGAGAGATGTAAATACAAGGTACCACTCTACGGTTGTTAAAGGATTTGATGAACAGAGTGGCCCACAGACTATTTGAAAAAAGAGTTTCATTGTCTCTCCTCCAATGAGAATCAATGCCGTTGCAGTTCCTGCTGATAAATAGACAGTAGGAAATACAGCAAGCCATACACCCAACCTTTCCCCTGAAAATCATACAACAAAATCCTTTAATCAATGTGTATAATACGCTTCAATGTCGATTAGATGCATTGTTTAACCATGTCTCTAACAGCCATTGATGGCAGTTGTCCGTAAAATTTTCTTAAGGAAATGACATACAAGTCTACAAAAGGTGTTATTTGATTTGTCAAGTTGTATGAAAGTCTTACCAAATGCTGCTTCAGCAAGCTCCACATATCTGTTGTACCTTTTGCCTGGGACTGCTTCATGAAGTTGAACTAGGATCCAAAGGGTATAGAGTTGCCAGCAATAGGCTATGGTTAGTGATAGTATTCCCCAGCTCCTACAAAATTACCACGAAAAACAGATAATATCAAGTCAGAGATGGTTACATCAAATCTACTATGAAATTGAAATCTCTGTCTCTTTCACTACACCCAGTAACTCACAGAAGCGTTTGATTTGGGGACCATGACAAGTAACATGTTAAGTTACAATTTTAACCTTCAAATATTGGGAAGGTTCCTCAAGTTCTTATACTATGGTTAAATTTTTCCAAAAACATCACCGTGGTTACAGATTTTCTTAATATATGGTAAAGAGTACTAATGTTCAACATCCAAAATAAAAGATGTAATGTAAAAAAATAATGCTAACATATAATGTTGAAGAGGATGTTGAAGAAGATTTAACCAAACTATAAAGACACATTTTGAAATTGATAGTGAGGCTTAAATAGTAATTTAACTTTAGTAATAGAACAAAAGCTAACACTTACAAAAACTTATTTTTCCTTTTCTTTTACGAAATAATGATTTAGAGACTGAAATTATGGCAGGTGGGCACCCTGGAAACCAGAAAGTGGGGATATTTCGAGTAGGACCCTAGAAAGATTATAAATTTCTGTCTTAATTCATTAAAAAGCATCCAAAGAAAAGATGACCCACCAAAAACGAAGTTGTCGCATTTTGCTTGTAATTATATAACATCAGGAACAAAAGCGTCTTCGAATCAGATATACATAAAACAACTTTAGTGAATCGAAAGTTTTGACTAAGTAGACCCCAATACCCATTATCCTTTGCAAATTTCCCATCAGCTTTATTCTTGGTGGGTGGGACAAGGAGAACCATGTTGCAAGAAAAAGGACACATTGTTCATCTAAATTGAAACCTAATTTAGGTAACTATGGAATATCAGCGAGTTTTCTAAATCTACAAGATTTGTTGAACATTCATTAAACTAAAAAGAAAGATAAATAAATAAGTTGACGGGCTAAAACTTATCCTGTAATTAGAATCCTACAAAACGCCACCAAACATTTCACTGCTGTAGATTTCGTTCTAGAATAAAATTAGAAAAATTGTCTTCTCTCTTTGTTTCAAAGTTTTTTCCCCCATTAGTTCATCTTCTTATTTCTTAACTCCTTTTATGTTTGGAAAGAACGGTAACTAGCCTGCACACAAAACAGCATGAACTCCTCTGCCCTTAACATTGAGTATTTTTACTGGTATAATTCCTTTACATTTAACTGATGAATTGGCCAACTAAAATTTTATTAGCCACTAAAATACGATAAATTATTTGAGGAGGTAGCTATCATTTTGCAGTATCTAGTCACACTTGTGGAGGCCTTATTCATCTTAATACAAGAAGAGCCATGCAATAGCTAAATATTTTACATTTAAATTTTTTTTAGTGTTCAACTCATCTAATTGGACAACTTCTTTGACTCTACGACAGTTAAGAAACTCGTAAAATATTAAACACTAGCTATTTGGCTACCATTAATCTCAGCTTGATCGATTAAGTCCCAGTTAGACAGTACCTTTACTACTTTCACCGAATAATCTCAGGGAGTATTAAAATCAGGTAATATGACTGAACTATACTTCCTCAAAGTAAGTCTGTTACTAAATTAATGGGCTTGTTACCACTAGACTAATCCATGAGAATTATTTTTTTTGTTAACAAACTAATATAATGACAGAACTTGGAAGCTACCTTAAATAATGAGGTGAAAATTTTGAAGTTAAAGAAGGTACCAGCCAAGGAAAGCGAAGGCAACGGGCAGAACGAGAGCCTGGAAGCCAATACCAGCATTAAGGTTATGAAAAGCAGCGTAGTGAGCATTACCATTACGCGACTCAGTAATGGGAAGCCAAGCATCTTGTGGGTTAAGCTTGGTGAGATGACCCACTTCCTCTAAATAACCCTTCATATTAATGAGAACCCTTTTCATGGGAGTCCCAATGGGGCTCAAAAACCTGGGCGAAATGAACGACGTGGGTGTCCATGCCGTGGAAGACTTGGCTTCTTTAGAAGGCGGTCTAGGCGACCTCTGTCCCGTCGGCGTGAGAATCTCCGGCGTGGAAACTCGTGGGGTCGCCGGAATGGAAATAAGCTCCGTCTCCGGCCTCTCTTCCATATATAGGGGGAAACAGTAGTGTGTTTCAGTTGAACAATGGAACTGAGGGCGTTTGATAATATAGAGAGAATCAAGAAGTGGGAGTAAAGTGAAAGTGAAAATGGAGAATGATTGATTGATTGAAGGGGTTGGGGGAGAGAATGATGAATGATGAATGATGCTTGATTTTGTTTTTGCAACAAAGACAAAAGAAATAGTAAAAATTTCAAAATCTGTTTGCTTTTTGGAGTGTAAACATTATGCTACGCGCCACCCATCAACACTCTCTCTTCAATTCACCAATCATTCTATTTACCTAACTTTTCTCTTTTTCAATTAAAATTGCTTTTAATATAAACATTTGTACATTTATTTCATGCAAATTTGAAGGTTTCAATTTAAAGTGTGCTAATTAATTAGTCTAATTATCAACCATTATTGTACTAACAAAGGAGAATTTTTAAACACTTTTTATGTCTACAATTAAATATCCAAGGGATGAAACTAAAGGTAAAGGTGGGAGTGAAATTACATCACAATTTCCACATATTCAATTACTCAATCTTTTAACTCCCATTTCGTTAGTTATATATTCGTTTGTCAATTCATCCAATTCGAAAACAAACTTTATATTTGCCTAAAAAAAGTATCACGACCTAACTGAATTCACGTACACCCCTAACTAAAGGTTTATAATTTGAAAATATTAATCCAACCATGTTTTTATTTTGAACTTTTATACAATATTACATTCAAGCTAAGCTCATTTTAGTTTGAATTAAATCACACTATTGTGTTTTTTTCTTTTCGTATTAAATCAAATAAACTACCTTAAATTTGTTGCTATTATTATTGTTTAAACTAAGTCATGTAATAAAATGAAATACTTAACAATGGACTCTAAAATCAAACTCAAATAATAAATAAATTTTTAAATAACAAAAATATTGAAAATATACAAAAAAAAAAAAAAGAGTAAAATATCATTGTCTATCATAATGTATCGCTTGTTATATTTATAAATAGTTTGACTTATTTTGTTATTTCCAAGAACATCCTAATAAATATGAACTAGAATTTAACCATTTATTACTCACACCATTTTTTACCATTCTAATTATCACACTAGTAAAATATCAACTGAATGCCAACCTAAGCTCACTCAACTAACATCTAATACTCGCGAATACAAGAATTCTCACTTTAAAATCCATTTACCCGTTGTAATTAGTAAGACATTTTTTTATAAAAAAAATAGTAATTTAATTTTTTTAAAATAAAGAAGAAAGAAAAGAAGGCGCGTGATGCACACGCGGAAGGAGTTGGGAGTGGAATAGAAAGGGTGAATGAGTGGGAAAATGTACGAAAATTTAGGGGAGAAGATTAGTGTGAGTGAGGATTGAGGAGCCCTCCCCGACATGAGCATGTGGTCTGCCCTCGCCTGGCGTGGTCATCGAGCAGAGCCCACACCCCCACACCCCCACACCTCACCCGCGTGCCCACCCCCACCCAGCTCGGGTCTCGGGTCAACTCACAATAACCAAACCATTTTCCTTTTCTTTTTTTTCTTTTCCTTCCTCCGCCGAAAGAAGAAACTTCGTCGGCCCCCTCGGAGCCTTCGGCTTTCATCATTTATTTTTTTCTTTTAACAAAACTATTGGAACATAATAATAGTCACTATAATAATCATTTTCATTATGCATGCCTTCAACTCACTTAATCTTAGACTGTACAATTCTACACATTTAAACTCGAAATAAATATGTTAAAAAATCTTACCCTTTCAAATATTTATCTCATCCTTCTCATAGTTGACTAGTAAAAGTGATTTATTAGTTGATTAGAGAGTGTTTGTTATTTATTTTTTTTAATATTTTAATTTGTTTTTTTAAATTGTGCTGTTGGGTAGGATTTTACATTTAATATTGGTATTGATTTTGAACTTTGGAAGTTTAGGTTGGGAGGTGAATGGAGATCGTTTTTGCCTTTATGGGCCTTCCTTTCTAGTTTATAGACCAGCCCAAGCAAGTGGAAAGCCTATTGAAATTGGTGTCTTAACCATTGTCATGGGAGTTCTTTTCATGCAAAAATCGAATAGTGAATTCGTGAGATGCAAAATTTAGAATTTGATTTTCTTTTGTAACGTCCGTATGCAAAACTCACGTGTTTGTTTTAGATGTAATTGTCATTCGTACTTATTTTAGTATGGTCTCACTTTTCAAGTTGACATACAAGTAATAGTGTGGTTCTGTTTATAAGATTATTACTTGTTCTTCTCTTTTGAGACTGTCGAATGAAGTTATTTTTATTGCTATTCTCTTACACTTGCTTGTGGTTACATGTAACTTCAACTACCTAAAGATAGTTTGTTAAGTTCCATGTATGCAATATGTCAAACTAAATATAATTTATCTATTTCTTAATTGATATATATTCATGGAATTATTTAGTAGGCTTCAAATTATAATTTTTTTTAGATTAATAATAAACTCCCTTTTTTGCCCGCACATTAAAATGTGAGGTTTGAAGATATGAATTTTCAAAATTGAAAAAATATGTATATCAATTTCTACTTATGTTCGGAGTAACAATATAACAAAACGCTAAAATATTTACGATCCTTGTAACAAAATAAAAAAACCCATAGGGGCCACTTTTAAAATAGTACTAGTTTGCACTTCATTTCCATCTCTTTCTTTTATTCCTCTACTGTCATTTTTCTTTTCCTTTCCATTGTCTTTCTCCCATTCTTCTTATGCTAATTTTCAAGATAGATATTGGTACACGATATTGAATAAAAATCATTGGCATATTGGTATACAACCAAATCTAACATATATAGAAAATGTATTGAAAAAATTCGTTGAAATATTGGTACGTAAATTTGGGTAGTCAAATATAAAGTAAGAATTTAAAAAAATTGTTGAATATTGGTAGACAAACATAAACGATGTGTAGCCAAATGGTAAATGATAGTGTACTAAATCTAAACTACTCAATATATTAATATATTACGCGTGAGTGGTCATTTAATCGTTGGTTGACTGAGTCATTTTTGTTATTTTCCAGGTTAGGGCTATCACTTTTTTAGTTTTCAAAATTGTTTAAATATTTTGACGGTTTGTCATATTTTTAAAAAGACCCCTTAAAATATTTACTTATATATATATATACTTCTATTTATTTATAGTGTGAGTTAGGAAAATCAAATATTTGACTTTAAAAGTGCTAGTACATATGTGTTCATAACATTCGAATTATATCTATTTGTGACATACTTAAAAAAATATTAATGTCAATACATAAACGACAATATTCTTTGATTGTAAACATTGCACAACGATCTTCTTAACAAATCTATAGACGCACACACATAAACATATACATGTAAACTTAATTGCTAAGTATACATGCTCAAATTCACAATATAATAGGTTATTAAATTTAGTTTGTTAAATTACAAGTTTACCCTTGACTTTAAAATAGTTTACTCTAATTCAAATTGATAAACCACTCTATATTCAGGACTTCAATTACGATAGTTGATGTTCTGAATTACTATACCCTTAAAAACATACATGTTTACTTTTTTTTTTTACTTATAATTTTGTTCTACATGGTACCGTATCTCGATTATTTATTATTTATTATTTATATTAAGATAATTATTATAATATGCCCCTATTGCAACCTATAAAACAAATACTTAAAAAAAAACATCCCCTAAAACTCAAACTTAAGGTGGAGGAGAAATAAAGGTTTGACCTTCACATAAACCATTTTTTTTCTCTTTTCATTTGTTCCACCAACAATGAGATGGCTGACGTAAGCAGATATGTCACCTTACAACTAACAACATTTACATATATATAGTTTTTATATTCAATTTTGATAGTTTAACCCCTAAACTCTACCTTTTGCCAAAACTACCCTCTTACTTTTTACTACATCATCAAAACAATATTAAAAGTTCTAATTCCTTAGTTTAAACAATCATTTGCATTTACATTTATATAAAATATTTACAAAATATTAAAATTTTAGATTTTATCAACTATAAGTAATATGGATTATTTCTACCAATATCATTAGTATATCATGATAGAAGTCTATTGGTATCTATTAGCAATAAATTTAAAATTTTGTTACATTTTTATAAATATTTTGATTTATTTTGCTATATTTGAAAAAATGTATCCATCGGTTTCTTTCTTTGAATTGATGTTTCAAATTTACGTCCCACGTTTGTTAAACTAAAGAATTTTATTGTTTTTCAAAGGAAAAAAAACCGTCAAACGAATATGAAAGATGTTTATATGTTTGAATATGGATAATTTTGTCAATTTATTGGATTGGATTTGTTCGTCTTCTCGAAAGAAATATTTGGACCTCACTCGTTTGATTTAACCATTTAATATTGGATAATTGTAATATGTATCAATTTTATGAATAATAAGTACACAGTGACATGTTTTTAAAATTGTAAACATAGTAAAGTCAATTAGTTCAATCTCTAATAGATTTTTATTATCTACAAGTAAAATAAAGTCTATCAATGGTAGAACGTGTTGCTATATATGCTAATATTTTAAATATAACAAGTAATTTTCAATCAATAACCTTTTTAGTTTTTAATTTAAAATTTAAGTCTATAAACATGACACTTTCTTTCAATATTTTATTTTTAAATTCATATTCTGTCAATGGTTCAAAAAAGAAAGTCAAGGATATATATATATAAAAAGTTGTTTTGTTTTTAAAATTTGGTAAAAAATTCAACCGTTATATTTATGAAAAATATAAATCATTATAAAATATGAATAAAAAATCAATTTAATTTAAGATGTTAATAATACCAACATAGTTGAGTTGAGATGAGATGAGGTAAGAGGGGTGAAATGCAAAGAAGGGATATTATTGTGATTTGGCGAGGTGAGTTGTCCCGGTTGTTTGGACGTCCAGGAAGTTCGCACGAAGCATGGGAGAACCGGAGCCACATATTATTATCCTTTTTATTCTTTTAAATCCATCCTTTTATGAAAAGGGTCAAAAGAGGTGTCCATAATATTAAAAATGTTTTCATTTCAAATGCCCATCCCTTACTCATATATTTACGCCCATCCCACCCTTTTAACTTTTCTTATTCATTTTCTACTTCTAATTTATTACAAAACTAAATTTGTAATAAAAGTCTTATATATCCTATATTGATTGAATTTTATTTTAATTCATTTAGACAAATCTATAAAAAAAAAAATGATTTCTTTTTGTATTGGGTAAATAGTAAGGTTTATTTTACAATATTTATTTAATATTTGATTATTATTTTGTTTGTATTGTGTAATTTTGAAGTCAAAACACCTAAAGTTGCTCACTTGGATTAAGAGAGCTTTGAAAGTGATAAACAATCAAGGTCTATTGTTTCATGGCTCCATATTTTGTATTATCTTTGACTATCACTTTACATCATTTTACCAAATTAAATTTGTGCTCCAATCAATTTATTTCATATCCTACGTTGTAATTCACATTTGATTTAAGGTCTTTAATGTAAATATATTATTTTGTTGTTGGTTGTTTGAAACAATTTTGGTTGACTGACTTTTCATGTTTAAGCTTGGTTTTCAATCAACGAATATCTCTTAATGATTATTATTAATTATTATCTTTTGGTGACTTCGTGACTACGTAATTTTTTCTTGAATAAAGATTTATCTTTTTCCTCTTAAAATAATGAATTGACCAATGGGTTGAGTCCGATTTAAATCATTCTAGTCATGGTTTATAGACACCTTTTAGTCCATGTGTGTTGAAGCTAAACGAGTAGTGAGTGGTTTACGGCTCAAGCAGTGCTAGTTTTATGTGAGTTCAATTCTTGAAGCCTCCATACATTTTGTAAATGACTTGGGCGATGGTCAATATTATTTGGGAAGAGGTCAAGTGTGATGTCGATGGATTTGAACGTGCTCAGATATTAAAATTAAAGAAAAAGTTGGTATTGACACATAAAAATATTAAATTATTAAATTATGCCATTGGAGACGAAAGGGCAGTTTGGAGATTTAATTACCTAAAAACGAAGATTTAATTAAAGGGGAAAAAATATATTTAAGGGAGTGGCAAAATCGTTAATAAAATCAAAAGAGAAGGTCAAATTTGTTATCGAGCATCTTCTTTATAACCTATCGACGCAATGTGTATGGTGAAATTTTATTTCTCCTACAACGAGAATCTTCCCGCCGTCCCTCCGAGAGAGATCGTCGGGGGAAATTACGCCGTTCCTTAGATCTGATAACTGGCTTTCACTCTAGATGTTGCTTATGCCTTTTCAAGCTGCTTATTGTTTCGAATTTTCTCTCCCAATTTAGCGGCGTTTTTTTATTCTTCTTCTATGTCGCTGGTTCAGGTTGATTTTTCTGCAGAAATGGCGATCGTGGGCTTATAGTGATTCGTTTTTATACGTTACTAGTCGGTGAGGGCTCTCTGATTTAGAGGTTTTTTGGGGGTTTTCAGATTGCAGATATGGCTATCAGGGTAACCGTCTCCTTCTCGGGTTACGTCGCTCAAAATCTTGCATCCTCTGCTGGAATTCGTGTCGGTAATTGTCGCGCTGTTCATGAATGCTGGATTCGATCTCGACTTTTTGGTTCAAATCAGAAGCCGGAATTTGACCCTTCTGGTTCCGTGCGCAATTATCATTCCGCCGTTCTTCCGTCTAATTCGAGATGTTGGGTTAAGAATTCGGCATCTGCGCTTGGCACTATCGCCGGAGAAATTGTTGATGAAAGCTGTAGAAACCCAATTGTTCTAGGTTTGATCTCGCTTATGAAGTCTGCTGTAGGTACTTCCGTTTCTTCGCCAATGGCCATGGGCGTGTTTGGTGTTTCTTCCTTCGAAGCCTCTTCGATTATCCCATTTTTACAGGGGTCGAAGACGGTTACCGGTAATGAATCGGTTTCGGGCTCAACGGGCGATGAAATTGAAAGTTATGGAGTTTTTGACTGTGTAATGGACGAGGGCATGAGCCAGCCGCCCGATCCTTCGAAGTTAGAGAAGAGTAGCTGGATATCTCGGTTCTTGAATAACTGTTCTGAGGATGCTAAGGCCATTGCTACAGCTTTGACTGTTAGTGTGCTTTTTCGCTCTTCCTTGGCTGAGCCAAGATCCATACCTTCTTCATCAATGTATCCAACCCTTGACGTGGGCGATCGCATCTTGGCTGAAAAGGTCAGACAACGTTCTTTTACTGAAATTTTAGATATAACTAGAAGAGAATGTTCGTTAGACTATTGGGTATGTAATTATATGTTTGAATTCATATGGAAATATTCTAATTACTGTACAAAATTTGTTTCTCTTATCAAATGTTCAAGCGCCTTGAAATTTAGCCATTATTTTCTTAGAGTGATGAGCTTGTTTTAGTTGTTATACGTTGAGTCACCATGGACAAATGTGGTTGAAGTGTTTGATGGTGTTCATTATGAGACGGACTTTACTTTATTTTATGTCTCTTGTACAGACCCTGCTTCCTTAAAGACTTGAATTTCCTTTTTCAGTTGTCAAATGATATCTAGAGATGATAACTGAAGGAGGTGTTTGATGATTGTTGAAGAAGGATAAGTAATATCAAATATGATAAAGAACTGGTTTGAAATTTTTATTGATCACTTGTTTCTTTGTTAACTTATTCAGTCTTATGATTTTCAGGTGTCATATTTTTTCAGAAGGCCGAGTGTTTCTGATATTGTCATCTTCAAGGCACCTCCAATCTTGCAGGTAGCGTCTACTATCTCTAATGTTCGAGACGTTTTCCTCGTCTCAAAGTTTAATCAAGTTGCTTATCTCATTGAACATTCTGGTACATTTGCAGAAAATTGGTTACAAGTCAAATGATGTCTTCATCAAGAGAATTGTGGCAAAGGCTGGTGATTGTGTTGAGGTTAGATATTTTCATTTGTTTGAATGATTTCACTGGGTCTCGATTCTTCATTCATACTGTCCCTTTTGAACACAAATCAAATTATGATGGAATTTTCCGACTCCCTGAGCTCATTTTGTTTTATTACTACAGGTACGAGATGGAAAACTCTTGGTGAATGGTGTTGCTCAAAATGAGAAGTTCATCTTAGAGCCCCTTTCTTACAACATGGATCCAGTGGTAATATACCCTACCCTCTACTGATTAAACACACATTTATATTTGGGAGAGCATGTCCATCAAAAAATTATTGAATGTTATGTGTTGTATTGCAGCTTGTACCCGAAGGGTATGTTTTTGTACTGGGGGACAATCGCAACAACAGTTTTGATTCTCATAACTGGTAATTTGACTATCTCGGATTCAATTTGCCTCTACTTTCTCAACAGATCATGTTATCCTTTATACTCAGGCAAACCATTTGTTCTCATCGGGTCTATTGTCGAATTGTTTCAATATTGCACACAAGTTTTTAGAGAATAATCGTCATTAACGAATTGTGCTCTCATTTTGCATTTCCAGGGGTCCACTTCCTGTTGAAAACATCGTCGGTAGATCAGTGTTCCGATACTGGCCGCCATCAAAAGTTTCTGATAAGGATCAAAATGCAGAGAAAGAAGTGGTAGTTTCTTGATGTTTCACCATCTAATTTTTTTGCAGAGATAGAATCTGTTCCATTTTGATATTGATTCTCAAATTACACATTCAATTTCTTTTTTGGGCATTAGATGGGAATTGGATTCATCTGTAAAGTCTGTGTGGTTGATTAAGCCACCGTTGTATTTTGATTTCATTTGATGACAAACAAACCATTCGCATTTTTTATTTTAGCCTGGGAAAAGATTCATATAAAGATGAGAGCGTTTGTTCATTGTTTTCTCAAGTTTCATTTTCCCAGTTTGTATATAATTCTGAACCACAACATCGGTTTTATGTATATATTGCAAAATGTTCTTCATGTGTGTGTTAACCTTACGAGTCTCGTTTAAATAAGTCTAGTAAGTTCAGTTTTGATAAGATTACATTAAACTGCATTTACCCAATTTGAAATTGTAACGTTTTTATTTTTTAGATTATGTCAATAATCATTTTGTGTATAAGGCTTGATGATTTTTAAGATGTTACTAATTTTGGTATTACATGGGAAAGAAAGATCTGAATCCCTATTCTAAGGATTCATGACATGAGTGTTCCTTTTATCTTCCTTTTCGGTATGACCTCACTTAGAATTGATCATCGGTCATTCAAAATTACTTTTTGAAAATTCTCTATTTGAAACTAACCCTGATGGGCCCCTCTCGTTTTTCAATTGATCGACTCGTTTTTTAGTCCATCATGTTCACCTCTCTAGCGTCAATCACTCTTTGACCAAATGCCCAATTAGTGGAAGAGTGGTAGTTGATTGTCCCTTGTGATTATGTCTCATAATGTTCCCTAGTGGATCTCGATCATTGGTAATCTATCACATTAATTAAGTTTTGCCATTTTTTTGTCAAACAAAAAAAAGTCACCATTACAAGTTGACCAAAAAAAATGTTGTTCAAACAAAAAGTTGACCATAGAAAATAACAATTATATTAGTAGATAAGATGTGATATATGTATATATGAATGCATCAACGTTATTTAGTGATATTATATAATCTGCGTCAATGTCAACACGGAAGAAGAAAGAATTGAGAAGAAAAGGACATAATTGTATTGGTAGACAAGAGACATATGCAATTGTGTTATTAGGTAATTGAGTTTGGTTGCTACTTACAATTGAATGAAATAGATGAACTTAGATTAATAAAACAACAATTTGAATAATTCATAATGGTGTTTTTTAGACGTTTGTTTATGAATTATTATCACTATATAAATAAACATAGACATATTTGCATCTTCTACATTACAACCTCCAATATGGCTTTTATATACTTTTATGACTACAAACAAAATATAATGTATTCCAAACAACATTGGGATATGACTAACAAGAAAAACACTCTTTCATCCCATGCTTTTCTCTTCTGATTCTTTGCACTAAAAGAAGTATAATCTGAGTTAATTAAAATAATTATAATTAGAAATAATAATAAAAAATAAAAAGAAACAAAAAATCTATAATAAATTAATAACACTAAATTAAAATTACATAAAAACCAACTCTAAACTATTTCTTAAAATTATATTTTAATCTATTTACAAATATAAAAAAATATTATAATTGTTTATTTGTAATATACGTTTTTTTTATCTATGTCATGATAAATAGTGTTATGTTTTTATTTTTAATTCATATGAATGGTTAAAAATCAATTATTATTGTTTTTAATTGTTCTCTTTTACCAATATGAAATATGTAGGAATATTTTAAAATCTATCCTTTGTTCTCTCAAAATTGTGGTTTCTGCCGATTATGTTTTTTATTTTATTAAAAAAGATTTGTTCTCTTTTATCTATAAGTTTTAAATGCGAATACATCACAATCTTTTTTTAAAATGAAAATAAAAGAATATGAAGCAAAATAATCAAATTATAAAATATAAAATTTTGTTATACTTTTGTAAATAAATAGAAAGTAATTGAATTTTATCAATTTAGAAAGGGTTAGAATTATTAATCTAAGAATTAAGAGTATTAATTAATAGAAGTATAGATGATGAATTTTGTATTTGATTTTAATTTTATAAAGAAATGTTCGTTCAAAGCTCTCTCCATCTGAGCTTCGAAGAGGGAAAAGATATAGAGAGTTTAGAGAGAAATTGTGAAGATTCAATCCCTTTAGATCCAAATTGATCGGTTTCAGTGAACCCCAAAGCTGATGAAGATTCCCAATCCCACCCCATTCTTCTTCTTATTGCTTCAACTTCAAGCTTTTCTGTTTCTCAACTCTCTATCAATTGCTTCCTCCCTTAATCACTCCATCTCTAACGACGACGACAATGCCCATCTATTGCAGGTATTCATTCTTCCCTTAGATCTCGGATTCGATTTACCAACACAAATCTCCTCGCGCTCTCTATTATGATTAAACAAACTAAACTTTCATGTTTTTTCTTAGGATGTTTTGAACGACTTAGCGGCAAAGCAGAAGTGGGATTTGGAGGGAATTAAAATATTGGAATTGGATGTTGAGAGTTTGAGGTTTGGATTTGCGGAGAGCTATGAAATTCGTCTGGGATTAGGGAAAACTCGGCTGTTGGCTAAATTTTCCGACGAGGTTTCTTCGTGGAAAAAGCCGAGTTCTGCTAATCAGACTCGCTTTGGCTCTTTAATTAATGGCATCGGTTCAATGGCTGCAATTAGGACGTTCAAAATTGTGGGTCCTTTTGATTTGATGGTTGAAGGGGAAGCTCGTCTTTCTGTCTCGTTACCTGTATGCTCACTTTTTTTAATTCAAAATTTTCATCTTCGTCGATTGTTAGCGGGTGTATATATACTGTAGTATGCAAAACTCGCATTGCTCGAATACTTTTCTTTCTTCGTATGTGTTTTACTAAGCAAGCTGTAGAACGTTGTTAATGAAAATTAGTTTGTTGAGACTATCTGGTAGAATTATAAACAATAGATGATGTTAATGCTTAGGATGTTATCCACTTTTTACAAAATCAATTAGTTTGGACTAGAATTTGACTAGGAACTATGGGTTTAGTGGATAATAATAGCCCATAATTTCTTTTTAGGGTGAGGTTGAGAGTGACAGATGATTTTCTATGTTGACTGAGTATCATGGTTATTTGGAACTATGGGTTTAGTTGTTTTTTGTTCACAAATTTTCACCAGTGTTCTGCTAGTGCTTGCTTGTTGCACCCATAATCTTTCTGCTTAGGTTTCATATTGCTAAGTAGACTTGGACATTGCTCAATGTTCGGTCTGTGGGGGTTTTAATTTTTCAGTTCCATTAACTCTTTTTGTTTTGACTCAGAAGAATGCTACTCATGTTGGTGTTAAACGAATTCTGGTGGGAGAAGGTATAACAGTAGAAGTTAGTGAAGCTGAGGAAGTCTCTGTGTTTTATTCGTCTGATCTTTCCAAACTGCTGAACGAAACCAGAAGGAGCAATGGAAAAATTAGGACTTACCCCTTCCGGCTTCCATTTTGCTCACCTTTGCTTCCTCTACGCGTACTCGGCTCTGCAACACTGTCTGCATATAGGACACAAAATCCTGATGATTATATAAGAACTAGATTCCTTTCCAAGGATTCAATTGAGTTATTGCCAAACAAATGCTATGGTAGAAATACTCACATAGAGAATTCTCCCCTCCTTGGTTCTTTAAAGCCGCAGTTTCATATGCTGGATACTGTTTTTCAACGTTACTTAAGAAATTGGATCCTTCAAAATGGCTTGCTGGCTTTTGTCAAAGTTAAAATGAGAGCATGTGTTGTTGTTCGGTTTCAGCTAGAACTAGAAAATACTTTTGGAACAAATAGTAGTCTTTACGCCAGATTGGCAGAGTGGAGAACTAAGCCTACAGTTGAGCGTGCATCATTTGAAGTATTGGCTAGGCTAGATACAGTGAGGTTGAAGCCTCTTGCGGTTAAGAAGTTAAAGCCTTTGATTGTGGCCGATTCAACTGAATGGAGGAATCTACTGCCAAATATATCTTTCACCAAGTTTCCATCTCTTCTCGTCTCTCCCGAAGCACTAACACTGGATGTCAAATGGTAATCAGAAAGTAGTCAGAAAATATTCTTCAAGATTTTAATTTTTTTTCACAGACCAAGGTAATATCCCTCTCTTGCCAAGCTTGTTTATATGTTTGGTGGAATGTAAATTGTAAATGAACAGTAAGAATTTTCTTATGCTACTTGTGGTCACTTGTTAATAAAGCAATAGAAGCAGCATAATATACTCTTTGGTTTTGATGTAGAGAACAATCATATAGAGATGCAAACTAGTGTCTTTCTACATGCATATTTGCATTTATGGTTTAGATTATACTGAATTTCACTGCTTCCTTAGTTCTGTGGATTGTATTTTCATGGTGGAAAAGTTGATCTGGACTATGTAATATAGTATATAAAACTACAGCATTGAAACCAAGAAAGAAGTTTTGGAGCATTGAAGCACAAATTATGAATGTTTCAATGTCTAACTCTCTTTAATTGGTGCATAAAGTATATCAGATTATCTAACTTTAGTAACCTTTTAACTAGGAAAGAACCCAGGATCCTTACATGCTCTCTCGTTATCTTGTATACATACCAAGATGCACACACCAAGTAGCCAGTAGAAATACTTCAGATGATCTCTATTCAGGTTGTTACTAGAGCCGGCCAGCTACCAACTCGATGGTGGTGCCGAATTCCTGTCGAAATGCCCGTGATTCTCTTGGCCGTTGGGACGATCATCCTGTAGTGGGATGAAAGCAAGAGATGAAAAGGATATTCACCTTGGAATTTGAGGGAGAGGGATTCTGCCTTTGGACGTGACACTGTATAAATTTGCTTTTCAGCACAGAGTTACAGGAAGATGTTTCGTCGGATTCTGAATTGGCGGCATCCAGTGAGCATGGTTAGAGTGTTGTTGGATCAGGAGAAGGTCGTCGCCGGCACGGGCAGCCTCGATGTAAATGAATCAACGACGCGAGCATGTCAACGGTACTGTTGCAGAAGACAGCTTTGAGGCGAAAATTCCACATCCGCTTGGAGGGTAAATATGGATTTTCCTGTTTTTAATGTTTCTTCAAAACTAATGCTTTTGACAAGTAGGTTATAATTATATATATATATATATATATTGAAAAGAAAGATAAAAGGTAAAATTAAAAATAGGAGAATTATTGAAAACAACAAAACTATTGAAAATTTTGTAAAATTGAACAATTGTTTATCAATATTAATTATCTCAAAGTTTGATTAGATGGGGAAATTTTGTTTTTCCTCCCATGAAATTTTGATATATATATATTAAGCTTTTATTGATTGAGAATTTTTTGACCAATTATAAATTGTCACGTCCCAAGTTAACGAAAAAAATTACAAATAGTAGAATCTTGTGACTAATTAATTAAAAGTCACGTGTCTCAAATTGAAATTGAATATGTAAATTGACACAACGACAATTTGATTGAATAAAATAATGAGCTAACAAGAAAAATGACAAATTACGAGGTTTATTTTTTGGAAAAATAGCAAAACAGAAAATTTGGAAAAAAAGATGAAACAATGCCTCAAATGCCTCTATCCAATTGAAAAACTTGAGTTCCAAATACAATTGTTTCTCAAAACTTAACTATCCTGTAATTAAATATAATCAAACCTTATGAAAATATAATTCTCCTCCAACACATAAAATTATACTCATTGTCATTAATGGGAAGCTTTACCTAACCTCTGCAAACGTTCAAATCATTCTTGAACTTCGACGGTAATAAAACTGGTTCCAAAACAAAGCTGATAAAGGAACGTATACATCAACTACACGGTAATCAATATATCGAGACTTTTCAATCTATCTACCATCCACCATAAGCTTTACCCATTGTAAAAGCTAAAGCTATCATCTACCATAAGCTTTACCCCTTGTAAAAGCTAAAGGAAGGCTTTGACTAAATATTTACGTCATTAAAAATCAGAATATGAAAAAATAATTATTCGATACAAGATTTATTTTTAATAAAAACCAACAAAAATAAGTGTATAATCATAACTAGCACAATTGTAGGGATGAAAAAAACTTTATTTTTAAATTGTTATTAATCATACGTAATATTTATTATCTGATAATTTTTTTTTAAATAACTTGCAATACAAATAATACGAAAATGCTTAATTTACGTATGATTGCCATTATTTCAAGATATGATGTACTATTTGAAATCAAAATATTATGAAATATAATGACTTAGGAACGGTTGAAATTCTATACATTTTTTTAAAAATAATTTGAAATATAAATAATACGAATATAGTGAATTAGTGTTTGCTATTTGTTTAGGAATATGATATAATATTTGAATTCAAAATATTATGAAATCTAATGGTGTGATATGGAAACCCGAGGAAGATGAATAAGGTTTAATTCAACTTCTTAACAAATAAACCTAAATTAAATTAATTATATAATTTTTTAATTAAATAAAGAATCTTTCTAAAATTGTTAAATAACAAAATTGATAAAAATATATGAATTTGAATTCAATCAAATTCAACCAACAAAAATATGTAACTAAAATTAAATATAAAAATAATTAGAAAAGAGTTAGAGAAGAACACCAAGTAATTTTAGGGTGGTTCGATTAAACTCAACCTACATCTACTTTTCCAAACACCTCTTGCGATTTTAATTAAAAATCTTCTTTTAACTCTTTCAATTAGGATCCAATCGTTACAATATGTTGAAGTTTTAAATCATGCAAAAGAAAACTCTATAAAATAGTGAGTATGCAATTTGAAGCTCTCAATCATTAATCCTCACAATACTTTAGGGAGAATAACAACATTGCATTTTGCACTTCTGAAAGATTGTAAAGTTTAATAATGTTATTGAAAATTTGAAAAAGATAAATTCAAAATCATTTTGGGTCATTGGATATAAGTAAAAAAAAATGAATAGTTGAGATTTAAACTCAATTAGCTCGTTAAACACCATTTCAAAATACTTTGTTTAAAGCCGAATAAAGTAACTTAACCATTAAAAAAAAACTAGTCGTAAGACACAGAGATAAATAATAATATTAAAGTCATTTTCTTTTTAAATTATTTGTCTTTATAAAAGCCAATAAAACAAAACCAAAAACCACATTTGTTACTCCTCCATTGTTCCAACTCGTTTTATCTAACTGGTTCAAATTGAATACTTGCTAGCCACAATATTTTTTCGTTAAGCTTCTTTTAGAAATATGGTCAATTTCGAAAATATCATAATTAGTTAAGATTTTTCAAAACTAATGTTAATTTGCAAATACATTATGTGATATTTTGCCTTTTTAGATTTTCTATTTTTTCTTTTATTATACTAAATTTTGTCATATTCACGTTTATCTCTAAAATAGTAGAATTTAGTCCAATGTAGTCCATAAAATTGGCTTAATTTAGTCCATATGCTAAATAAGACTCAAATCTTATATAGTTGGGTTTAAGGTTTATGTTTATGGACCAACCAAGCCCAAACTCATAAAATCTACTTGAGAATAAAATTCTTTCATTTGTTAGTTGAGAAGGTTTTGAGCCTAGAGAGAATTCTTGCAACAGTCCTATATAAAGAACCAGCAGTTCTGAAAGACAAAATAGCTTTTTAAAGGTCAAGTTCTTTGAACATAACAAAAAAGATTAACTTCAAGAACATTAAACACTCTTTCATACATCAAGCGTACTAGATATTGAACCACACTGTATTAAATCAATACAATCAACACATAAACTCAAGTTCAACTACACAAAACACGTTTATTCCAAAATCTTGTGCGAACAACTACAACTTATTTTTCTTAATGGTTTCATTAAACGTGAATTGTGTTGTTTCATGCTAATGTAATATAACAAATGATGAAATACAATGATGTTTTGTTAAAATCTATATTTGTTATTATTGACGGTATATCGTTTTACAGACAAATTACTAATGAATTATGATTGATATGTCGTGGAAATATCACGAAATTATTGTCCATATATCTCTAAACACATTGGGTCTCATTGTTTTTCTATTTTTTTTAAATTTTGTTCTCAATTTTCAAAATCATTATTATACCAAAAGAAAGTGAATTTTAAAAATAACAACTTTTTCTAATTTCTTAACCTCCTTCAAATTTGTTGCCTTCAACTCTCACATCATTTCAACTCAAATCGAATTAACGTTCTTAATATTTGATATTATTATATGTAATTATTTATATAATTTGTTTTCTAATGCTCATCCTTGGTTAAATTATTGATACAAAGTTAATTTTAACGTTATAAAATCCAAAATGAAATGTTTGAGGTAATCTTTTTCATCTTTTTTCTTAAAAAGTATACAATTTTGAAAGTGATAAGGGAAAAAGTTATGAATATCACCTTAAGAACTTTTGATTGATATTTTTTTAGTACATTGCATAGTAAAATTAGACATATCTTTTTTTCAATCTTCATTTTTTTTAAAAAATATATATTAACAAAGAACAATATGTGATATTATTATTCTTTTAAAAATATATATAATAAAATAGGTTATTGTAACGGAAATTTTAAAGATATTTAATTAAAAAAACATATTATTAGGATTGAAAGTTGAAATTAAATTAGGATATTTAATATATAAAGAAAAAGAAAATCGTTAATCCATAAAATATATTTTTAGGATTAGAAAGAAAGAATAGAAAGAAGAGTTGAAGAAGGAAGAGAGGAGATGGAATTAAAGAAAGATGTTGAGAATTAAAAGGAAAGATGTTAGTGAAATCAAAGCCGCTTTGATGGAATCTCGCATTGGAAACGCATTATGAAAGTGAAGAACTTCATTTCTTCATCACTAAGTCACCCCCACGTACTCAAAACTAAACCCTAAACCACTCATCATATCCTTCCTTCAAAGTATAAATATCGCCATATTCAACACTCAATTCCTCCCATCCTTAACCTCTTATCCTACAGAATTAATCAATATGGATATCAAAGAATCTGCCGTCCACCAAACCCACGCCGGATTACGCCTTCTGAAGCAGCTGCTGGAGACCCAACAATTTAAAGCTAAGAACCTCGTATTCTCCCCGTTCTCCATCTACACCATGCTCACTCTTCTCGCTAATGGAGCTTCACCCGACTCCCAAATGATCCAACATTTGCTTTCCTTCCTCAAATTTCAATCCCTCCAACAACTCAACTCCTTCCTTTCTAGCCTTTTTCCCTCCGTCTTCGGAGACGCCTCCGCCAATTACGGTCCTATCGTCACCACCGCCAACGGCGTTTGGATCGCCGATGATCTTCCTGTCAAGCCCTCGTTTCAGAAGCTTTTCGAAACTCT
This sequence comes from Cucumis sativus, assembly GCF_000004075.3. Classification (NCBI taxonomy): domain Eukaryota; kingdom Viridiplantae; phylum Streptophyta; class Magnoliopsida; order Cucurbitales; family Cucurbitaceae; genus Cucumis; species Cucumis sativus. The sequence goes on from NC_026658.2 coordinate 24,065,046, forward strand.
CTACCATGGAAAACTCAACATCGTTGATTTCGTGAACAAGGTACCATGCATGATGAACACTCGATTTTTAGTCGTTGGGGGTTTTCTTTTGTTCCATATATCCTCCAAATCTGATCATTAGTATTCTAAAATTTCTATTCGATTTGATGAAACTGATTTGTTGGTGATTTGTATAATAATTTCTATGGTTAAAAGCGACGTGAAGTGATGGAAGATGCGAATGCGTGGGTTAAAGAACAGACTCGAGGACTCATTCCCGAAATCTTGAAAGACATAGACGAATCATGCAGAGTGATTTTAGCCAACGCAGTCTACTTCAAAGCTGCTTGGTCTGGTAAATTCGACAAGTACTTAACCAAGGACCAATATTTTCGCCTTCTCGATGGAACCTCCCGCAAAGTTCCTTTCATGTCTGCCTCAACTAGTTACCCCCAACGCGTCTCTGTTTTCGACACCTTCAAAGTCGCATCACTCCCTTACAAAGTCGGCGGCGGAAAATCCTATAAACCTCGCCAGTTCTCCATGCTTATCTTCCTCCCAAACGATCGGGATGGATTGCCTTCTTTGATCGAAAGAGCCTGCTCTGAGTCTGGATTCATTGACCGCCATGTGCCTCCAAAAGCGGTGATGGTACATGAATTTAAGATCCCCAAGTTCAAATTCGGTTTGGATTTCAAATTAGAGGATACCCTGAGGGAATTAGGGATGGGTTCGGTGTTTTCGGGGGAGTCGTCGGGTTTCACGGGTATGGTGGAAGATCCGGCGGGGAGAGAATTGTATGTTTCGAAGATGTTTCATAAGGCAGTGATTAGCGTCGACGAAGAGGGGACGGAGGCGGCGGCGGTGACAATGGGATTAATGTTGGGATGCTGTCTTAGGAGAGAGGAAGCGAAGCTTAAATTTGTTGCGGATCATCCCTTTTTGTTTGTGATTAGAGAAGAAGGGAGTGGAGCTGTTCTGTTCCTGGGTCAGGTTCTTGATCCTTCTCTCCATTAACGTGATTAATCACTAATTAATCACTGTTAAGTTTGGAATTTGAAGAATTATGTTTGTGTTTTTCTCTCTTAATTATAAGGTTACATATGTATGTTGGGATTTAGTGTTTGTGTTGAATCTGAATTAATTAAGTAATGCCCAAGATTTTATGAAAACTAATATTTGAGTTGGGTTGATGTATAGTATAAATCTTCACTTTCAAGAATCAAGACCTCAGTTTTGAAGAAAAGTGATAGTGAGACTTTATGTTAATCCACGTATGAAAAACAATACTTATGAACATAAACTCGAACACGATTCTCGATCATTATTGTGACATACAAATAAGGAAGAATCTGCTTTTAATTATGATTCAACGTATATATAGATGCAAATTTAAATGATTATACTGTACATGAGAAGATATATATGACGATTTTTCATATGGCCATTTTCAAATATAATGAAAAAAGATAGCTTAACGAAAAACAAAACTGTATAAAACTTTTTGTTTAATATAGTTGACGTTTGATGAGATCATACCTAAGGAATAATTTAAATAGAAGAGTGGTTGTTCCTACTGATGACACTTATAAATTGAGCATTTTATATATGAGTTAGTTTTATGACACTTTTACATATTATATTTTTATCTAAATTTTGAAGAGTTTAGTACACGTGCAATATGTATTATACTATGATCATACATATGAAGTAAACCACTTCAAATTATGTGAAAACCTTCAACATTATGCTAAGATTATGTGAAAATCTTCCTTAACTATTCTGTTTTTTTTTCCACTAGGTTAAATATACAAATAATAATGTAACCTTTTCAATTCCTTTCACATTTTTTTTCCTAGTAAATAATTTAACAAGACATATATTCGATATACAAAAATCACATTTAAAGAAGAAGTATTGTAATGTTATGAATTATTCAAATTACAACTAAGTGACACCTTCCCAACTCCCCTCATTACATCTTGGCCGAAAGTCTAAACCCTCAACACAATAATATGTTTTCATTTCTTTTCCATCCAATCTCTCTTATGTTGTTATTTTTCTCTCTCAATTATATAAACAAAATTCTAATTGTTAATTATAAACAACAATTAAATATCGCTCATCACAGTCCCAATTAAAAAAGAAATTGTTTTTTAAAAATATCTAATAATACTTATGCTGCAAAACCCTAAGCCACATAGCCTTAGAAAAAGATTGATTTGGAGATTGAAGACGAGTGAATTCCTAGATTTTGCTAGGTTTTGACATAGGGAAGATTTCAAATCAAATGCCTTCTTTTTCACTCAATTATCCTTATTTATATATATTCTCAAAAGTCCTATTCATGCATCAAAGTCACGTAAAGTGGTACAAGATGCAAATGTTGCATGAGTTATTAAGCAATAAACTCATGGACTCATCATGGACTCATTCCCCAAATCTTAACAGAAGTTGATTAAATCAACCAAAATTGATTTTAGCCAATGCCATTTACTTCAAAGCTGCTTGGTACCCTAAATTATTCTATGTTCAATCAACCAAGAACCGTGATTTCTCATCTCTATTTTCTTCGGCTTCAAAGTTGCATCCCTCCACTACAACAAATGGTTGAGGCAATACCCAAAATCGTTGTGGTTTCTCCTTGCTCGTCTTTCTCCCCGATCACGACGGTTTGCCTTCTTTGATACAAAGAGCATGCTCTGAACTTGAATTCATCGACCTCCATATTCCACCACGGTGGGTGGACGTCAACGACTTTAGATTTTCCAAGTTCAAATTCTCAGGGACTATTGTAGTATCGAAGATGCTTCATAAAGCTGTGGTTATCATGGACGAAGGCGTCGACGGTGATGAAGCTTAATAAGGTTAGAATGCAGCCAGGTGATCATAGAGAAAGTAGAAAAGATGAATTTTTGTAGCTGATCATCCATTTTTGTTTGTGGTTAAAGAAAAAGTGAGTGTGGCGCTGTTTTGTTCATATATAGGTCAGGTGCTTAATCCCTTCTGTTCTTCGTTAATTAAGAATACTTTTGTTCACTTAGTTTTGAAAATTAACAAATTTAGGGAATGGAACAATTATGTTTAATTAATTGTTTAGATTGTAATGAAAAGGATGGTTTTGTGTCCAATCTGCCAAACTTTTTTTAAAAAGTCATTATGCTCCATATACACATTATTTAGAAATATCTTTTCAATCCATTCAAACTAAATTTTAGTTATAAGCCATAATAATTAAATTCCTTACCAAATTCTCAATTTAGCATTCCATAATTCAATTTTAGTTTAATTCACGATGAAAAAAACTCCAACTCCAATTTTTTATGATGAATATATGCTTTGTTCCTTCTTCAATTTTAAAAATATATCTTTTTACTTATAGATTTATAATAATATATCCATTCAAGACCCAATTTTCAAAATGTACTAATAAAAAGCATCTAATTTCACTCTGATTTTACCTAAATGTTTTAAAATCTCATTTATTTTCATTAATAAGTTTTGGTTATTTTTATAGATGAATTTGCCCTTTACATTAGTTTTAAATATTACATATTTCGAAAATATATATAATTTTTGCCATAAATATTTTATTTCACTTTTATTATTTATATTCAAACTTACATATTTAGTCCATTAATTATTTAATATATTAATTTTATTCAATTTTAAGATTTTCGTTAGATATCGTAAATATAATATATAATTAACTTTTGATAAAAAAAAATTCCCCCAATTATTTTTGTGATTTTAGTCATTTCTTCCTATATTCTCTCTCACTCTCTGATCTCCCTGTCCGTACTTCTTCAATTTTTTTGTAAGTGCATATCTGTTTCATATTACTAATTTTAATTATGAAATTGTAAATTATAGTTTATGGGACAATTTTTTTTATAGTAAAGTTTTTCAATTAAGTAAAAAATTTAGAGTGAATAAAGTATAAATGTATTTTGTTTTTGTTTTACATTATTTTTCATATATACTACGTACTTTATTGATTTTTTATTTAATTATAATCATTATAATACATTTATTTTGCATTGTTTTTCATATATTAAAAGTTAATTTTATATTTTAAATAATATCGTACATCCATTTATTGGGAGTGTATATGTAATATCGTATGTTTTAACTATTTCTATATTTTTATTTAATTTCAAATTAAAAAATTGGTAAATTTATCTTTTTACAAAATAAAAAGAATCAAATATAAGAAAATTAACCAAAATATTTATAAATATGACAAAATATCACCATTCGCTATACTTATTCGATATAGGACTGAACCCTAATCCAAATATGAAGTACGAAAACATTCTTTATATTCTTGAAGTGTAATGTACTCGTTTGTCATCAGGTTTATTATAGTAGCAACATACAACCTACTATAATATTTTTTTTTTTCCTTCATAATACACGACAACTCATTCCATGAATTTGTGATTCGAATATAGAAACAAATAGACAAATTAAATGTAAATGAAGACAAAAGATTCATGCCTTGAGATGATTTGTGATGAAAGTCAACACAATCTATACGAAGTTGAGAAGGCCGCCACGTGATGAAAAAAAGTAGAAGAAGAAATTCCATAATTCAAGACTAAACGATTCCAGCCTTGTCAATATCATGTCCGAACATCCCTATTTACACTATTAGTTAAAACCTTTTTGTGTATGAGTTTTTAAAAGTAGGTTAAAATCAGTACATAAAGTATTTTTTTTGTTAGTCTCTTTTAAAAAAATACATGATATTTAAAATTAGAAAAAGGATACAATGTTTAGAAATTATTCTTTCAATTTAAAATGTCATAATTATTTAAAATAAAATATAAATTAGAGGGACCTTTTCAAATTATTTTTAGAAACTCTATCAACTAAAAATGTCAATTTTTAAAATTCAAACTCTAAACTGGTCTACTTTTGTAAATTTAGAGACTAAAGATACATTTCAAAAATTAAAAGGATAAAAAAAAAAAAATCTTAATTTAAAATTTTAGATCATAAGTGGTTATCATAGAGATGTTTGAGTGAGACATAGGATTGTGAAAGGCCATTGAGATGGGGCCTATAAAGTGAAAGTTTGATATCGACATTTTGACAGTAAAAGTTTAATTAATATTCATTTGGTTTCTCTATGTTTCAATTTAACGTGACAATATCCATGGCCTACCATTCCCTTTGCCTTCTCTTTTATATTTATCTCTTCTTACTATTCCTTTTTAACCTATCTTCTTTTTTATATATATATATATATAGATTAAGGACATTATTGTATAGATAAATGAGAATAATGTAGAATCCAATATATAGTTTATCCAATTTAAACTTTTTTTTTTTTTTTTGTTAGTTTTGTTCTACAATATAGTCTTATTTATTTTTATTAAGTTTTGAATAATTTACATTTGAGATATGATGTTTAACATTGTTATTGATACTTTGGATTTGACGAGACAAATCATTCGAAAAGCAAAAGATGAAACGAGTGGTGAAATTCAAACGAAATGGACCTATATATGTCACATAATACCTTTGAATGAAATGTGTTGTTTCCTTTTATTTTTGGTGGTTCTTCCATTGGGCCACCAAAGTGTTTTTCGAACAAATTCTTGAGTCGTCAACCAATCGATCTAAAAGGTACAAAATTAAACTGAAAGCCCAATTGTTCAACCATAGTTATATGCTTTAAAATTTTAGTCAAGAAAAAAGTGCTTTATGTGATTTGTAATTGAAGAGAAGATAAGACTTAAAAAAACAACAATAGATTAGTTGATTAGTTAATAAGAGAAGTAAATAATTAAGAAAAAAACTATAATTTCTTAGATCACGTTTAAGACTAATAATTAAGATAATGATAGTATATTTCTTCCTAATCTCAATAAATTAGAATTAGATCTATTAAGATAAATCCACTTTTATTTAATATTTATCTTATTTTTTACATTATTTCTCGTATATCCAAAATCATCCACAAACACAAAGATAATAACTTTTACCTGAAAAAGCTTTTCATTAGCTAAACTAAAATTCTTTAAACCTAAACTCTAAATATCAATCATTCATAAGTCAATCCTCACATAAATTTTAGAAAAAAAAAGATGGAAACATACATATCTATGATGTAAGACACCAAAATCATCTAAACCATTCATAGTTTGGAAAGAAAGTCAGATTGAGTTATTTATGAAGCTTAATTGCAGTTGGTTGAAGAATTATAAATAACAAAAGAGAATTTTTTTAAAAAAAAAAAGTGGGTAGGAATACATATAAAGAAAGAAACTAGGGGAAAATTGTAAGAGGGAGGATATTACCGTTATATGCACATTGGGAGTAGTAAAACAAAAAATGTGAAGAGAGGCCACATTCTGCCACCTCAAATTACCACTAACTAAGCTCACATTTGAGTGCTTCTTTCTTTCTTTCTCTCTGAGTCTGAGTCTGAGTCTGAGTCTGACCCCATGTGACTCAAAACTCTACATATTTTTATAATTAGCTAAAAAGGGGTCCCTATTTTGCCAGATTTCCAGATGGGCCACTAAGGTCGGTGACATTATTTTATATATTTCAAATTACAAAACCCCTTTTGTTTTTTGTTTTAAAAAAAGATTAATTTATTTGGAGAAGTAGAAGTACAAAAAAAGAAGTGTAAAAGAGTAGTAGAATTTAATGCAATGCAAGTCACCATGTCTTGTGTGTGTATATATTATGTTATGTTATGGGAATGGCGGATCCTCCGTAACTCCCCGCGTGGCCCTCACGTGGGTGGCGCGAAATTTCAAATCTTCCCCATCACTCACACACCCTTATCTTTTCCCCTCCCCTCTACCCTTTCTCTCCCTACTTTTCTACTTTATTACTATTTCCCCACCTCAATTATTTGCAAATTCTTCCAATTATTTCTCTATATTCAAAACTACTTTCATAATAAACATCACCTTGAAATTCCAATTTTGATTTTTCCTTTTAAACTGTGTCTAAAAGAGTAAAGTCATTAGAATGAATATGAAAATTCTATGGTATTGTTGTAGTTATGAAAATTTGTTTTATTCATTAAAACCATAATTCAATCTGTGATTTATAGATGTTAGTTTGAAATTTTGTGCGAGTTAGTGTTTTGTGAACTAATTAATTAAAAAAAATCAAATCGAATGGTCGTCAGATAAAAGATTTAACCTTATCATCTACTAGTTCTAAAGTCCGTGATTAAGATTGTTTGAGTTAGTCATGTTCTATCTTTTCGAATTCGACTCGAGATAAAAAATGTTTCTAAAATTTTTAAATAAATGAAAAAATAGATCAATTAAAAAACAAGAAGGGTATTTATGTAATTTTAAATCCTTCCTTTAAAAGAGAAAAAACAAATGAATTATTTTGAAAGACTCATGTAGATAATAGAAATAATGAAGAAACTTCAATTCAATTGTACATTTATTGAACCTTTTTTCCCTTTATCAATCTACCAAATTAACAAAAGTTAAAATTCAATTCAAAATAAAATAAAACTTTCATACTAAACAAACAAACCACATTAAAACTAAAAATGAACCTACCAATAATGTCATCTAATTTGAATAAAATATTTGTATTGTAATCAATTAATTAACTACCTAATCAAAACTTCCAAATACGTCATACTCAAAATAATAACTATTATTATTACTATTGTCAAGAAATATCAGCATATACTAAGAACGAAAAGATTTCAGTATTTCAAATTCAATTTCTCCATCCATCACTATATTAAAATAAAAACAACGTTTTTATGTCGAATTATTTAAATATTTATTTTCATATTTCTCATACAATTTTTCTTCTTCATTTATAGGTCTAATTTTTATAACTATTATAAACTTTTATAAATGTAATTGAAACTATTATTTTATTTAATTTATTATATAATAAAATAACAAGTAAATATTTAACCAATGAAACTCTATCAAGCTATTTTAATTAACTTTGTTATTATTATGTCTATCAAAAGTCTTTTTATATACCTTATCTCTAATGTATAAAACAAACAAAATTAATTTCTACCAAGTCAAGAACTAAAGTTAAATATTCGTTAGAGTTGAAAAGAACTAAAATAAAACAAATTTAGAAAACATAAATAAGAACTAAAGAAAAGAGTATCATATAAATAATGATATATGTACCAACTTGTCATTTAATTACTCTATCGACTTATTATTGGAAGTAATATAGACATAAGAATAAGTCATATTTAAATATTATCGATAATAATTTAAAAAATTAATAAATTTGATAAAATATTTACAAAATATAGTAAAATTGTATATTTGAAATGAGTAATATAATTGGTTTAATTTATGTGAAGTAAAGAGTTGAGAGGGTATGTTGGTGAATAAATGGAAAAGGAATGGCAAATCCATAGGTCTGGGCCAGGTGCGAGCTCCTCGAAAACCGAAAATCCCACGCGTTATGTCGCATGTACAACCCATAACCTTACACTCCAATGCCCAACTTCTCCTTCCTCATTCGGTTCATCACTTCAACTCGAGTTTATCACAAATTCAGACACTGAAGAACCCATTTTTTTAAGATTAATTTTAGTTAATTACCTAATTTAAAATAATAATTAGAGCTTCTCCTTTTCCCTTTTATTCAAGTTTTAAAATATCAACACCTTTCCTTTTTGTTTCTTTCTTCTTCTCTCTGTTTTTCCCCTCCTTGCTTCCTAAAACTGTTTTAACTTTTTTTTTCCTACTTCTGAAACAATCCCAAATACAGAACGACGAAGCTGCTGAAAAGATTTAACTTATGGGGGAATCAGCTAATACCCATCAACATACTTCGCCGGCGACGGTGGCTCCGTCGGCCCCGCCCCCTAATTTAGCATTGTCTCGTGGACCCACTTGGACTCCCGCCGAGCAACTTCAACAGCTTCATTACTGCATCCACTCTAATCCTTCTTGGCGTTAGTTTCTCTTATCCTTTTGGGTTTTGTTGTTTTTCTCTTAATTTGATTCGGAATCTGGCAAAGTTCGAATCTTTATGTCATGGGGTTCTTTCTTTGTTTTTTTTTCCCCATCAAATATCAGATTAAGTTCAGGGAAGGATTTAGTTATTCCTTTTTTAAAAATATTTTTTCTTCTTTTTCAGCTCTTTTGCTCGATCTTTATTCCGAATCTTCCTTTTTTATAGACTCGGCTTAAACTGTTCCGATTTGTGTTGTTTTTTTTTTTTTTTTTGAGATTCTGAGTCGACCCTATTCAGCTTTAATCGAAATTTGATTACTCACTTATGCTGTAGTTCTTGTGTTTTTCAAATACTAAAGGGGTTTTTGACTAATTGAATTTTGCAGCTGAAGCTGTTTTACTGGCTTTTCAGCACTATATTGTTGTGCTTGGGACTATAGTTCTTATTGCTACTACCCTTGTGCCTAGAATGGGTGGCAGCCCTGTAAGTGAGCTCTGAATTAGCTATCCTTTGTCAAAACTAAGTTAAAGTTTTATGAATTATTTTGACATGTTTTGAATCTGATTGAATGATTGGTGGTGATGAAATGTAAATGTTGATAGGGTGATAAAGCTCGAGTGATTCAAACTTTGCTTTTTACTGCTGGGTTGAACACTTTGCTTCAAACAGCTCTCGGATCAAGGCTCCCGACGGTTATGCGGTCTTCGTTCGTGTTCATTTTACCTGTGTTGTCAATCATCAATGATTTCTCTGATAAAAACTTTTCAAGTGAACACGAGGTATATGATTTTTAGTTGTTTTTTGAGTGGCAGTGTTTTACACTTTTTCTTCAAGTTGTTTTTGCCTTTTCCACTGTCATGTCTTTAGTGTTTTAAAGTTACTTAACAATCTTGTGTGGTCAAACTCTAAACTTGCATACTCTTGATTCATTGACTTCCATTTGATTTTTATGGAAGAAGTCTTGAATGTTGTTTTAGTTGAAGAATGGTGGTTGGATGAGTGTTTCCCTTAGAAATGCTACCCTCAGAAGCACTTTCAGATTCATTGTAATGGCTGGTTGTATGGTGAATTTGAACCTGTAACTTTTTGAAACAGATTGTTGCTTTGATGGTGAAGAGAAACATAATTTGGTACTAACAAAAAAATTATCATAGTAGCACTAGAATTATGTAAAAAAGAATTCCTTGAAGTTTGAAGTGGTTTCCTTTCTAAGCTCATACCATAATTCTATCTATTTCTCAAGGTAATGACGCATTGCTATAAATTTTCTGTATGACCTATGAGTTATATGTTGTTCAAACTTGTTAGCTTTGTGTAACTTACTAGGTAGGGTCAAGTTTTAGATTTTTAGAATGTAACCCTCTGTATATGGATTTGTTTCACAGAGATTTACCTACACTGTCCGCACCATCCAAGGGTCACTGATCGTTGCTTCAATAATCAATGTTATACTTGGATTTAGTAGGACGTGGGGGCATCTCACAAGGTAATAATTCTTCAAATGACCGTTTTCAAGGATCATGGTGGAAGGCTTGAGATTCTTTTGTTTATGTGATTGATTTCCTCTTTGTTGTCAGGCTTTTTACTCCTGTAGTTATTGTACCTCTGGTTTGTGTGGTCGGTCTTGGTTTGTTTATGAGAGGCTTCCCAATGGTAAAGTTCGAACACTTAGGTATACAAGTAAGTGATTGTTGAAATATAATAATGAGACGTATGAGTATGCTATTTTTTCTACTGCAGCTTGCTAATTGTGTGGAGATTGGCTTGCCCATGTTGATTCTTCTTGTTGTTGGCCAGCAGGTAATTTCATTTTCTTGTACTTCCATATCAGTTATTTCTTTCTTTTAATTGATTCAATATGTTAATGTTTGCAATTTTACAGTATTTAAGGCGTATCCATCCACGGGCTGATGTCGTACTTGAGAGGTTTGGTTTACTTATCTGCATTGCTCTTATTTGGGCTTTTGCTGCCATTCTCACTGTAGCTGGAGCTTACAACCATGTCCGAGAGGTGACTAAACAGAGTTGCCGTACAGATCGCTCATTCCTTATGTCGTCTGCCCCATGGTATATCTGGATAACATTGAATTCTGTTTTGTAGCATGTTGGGGGAGGGACTTGCCTTAACACTAATATAGCAATTTCTACTGGTGCTTTGTGTAGGATTAGAGTCCCTTATCCATTTCAGTGGGGTACTCCGATATTTCGTGCTAGCCACGTCTTTGGCATGATGGGCGCTACACTCGTTGCATCCGCTGAGGTCGATTTTCAGTTCAAGCTAAAACTAAATCCCATGGTTGCCTTTAAATTCTGACATTTAAATTCTGCTTTAGTGCAGTCAACTGGGACTTTCTTTGCAGCAGCGCGGCTTTCAGGTGCTACACCACCTCCAGCGTACATTTTTAACCGGAGTATTGGCTTGCAGGTATAATCGTCAAATGCCATGGCTTTTCTATTTTCTATCTCATATTTATTTATGTGAACTCATTCCATCGACTAGGTCCATGTTGATTTTCTACTTCCATTTAAATCGTGAAAATATTGAAGTGCATTTTCCTGTGTGCAGGGTATTGGCCTGTTGGTCGAGGGAATTTTTGGTTCCATCGCTGGCAACTCTGCCTCGGTGTAAGCAGTTTTTCTCATACAAAATGTCATTCCTTGCTCGTTTTATGCTTTTGTAGTACACTGATAGCGAACAATCACTTGAAACTTGACACATCAAGAATCAAATACTATATGTTTATGTCAGACTGTTTTTGCTAACTTGGTTTGTGAAATACTTTTGCAGTGAAAATGTTGGCCTTCTTGGACTCACACACATAGGAAGTAGGAGGGTTGTGCAGATATCAACTGGTTTCATGATCTTCTTCTCCATATTTGGTTTGTTTGCTTTTCTTTCATGAGTTGGACTAATCGTTGCAACACATTATTTTTTTGCCATCGTGACATTTCCCACATCTTTCAGGAAAGTTTGGTGCATTCTTTGCATCAATTCCTTTACCGATATTTGGTGCCATTTACTGTGTTTTATTTGGCATTGTTGGTAAGTACTTTTTTCTGGTATTACTTGACGTATTTCATCCCCACGGTTCATTATATCTAAGGAAATTTTGTTATTCCAGCTGCTACAGGGATCTCATTTATGCAATTCACCAACAACAATTCCATGAGAAACCTCTACATTATTGGCCTCTCTTTGTTCCTTGGCATATCGATACCTCAATATTTCGTCACAAACACTTCACAGGACGGTCGCGGTCCAGTTCAAACAGCGGGTGGATGGGTCAGTTAAAAAAAAACAACCCTTCACTATTCACTCTTTTCTGTTACCGTTTGTCTATCCTTTTAACACAAATTCATTTGTTATGCAGTTCAATGATATCCTAAACACAATTTTCTCATCTGCTCCAACAATCGCCATAATTATCGGAACAGTGCTCGACCAAACACTTGATGCAAAGCACTCAATCAACGACCGAGGAGTCTCTTGGTGGAAACCATTCCAGCACAAGAAAGGAGATACGAGAAACGACGAATTCTACGGCCTCCCTCTTCGGATAAACGAGTATATACCAACCAGATTCCACTGAAAACAGTCGATTTCTCCTTCATGTTTGTTTATACTATGATGAATGAATTAATGAATTATACAAGCTTAACCAGTGGTTGTTCTTCATTGTCTTCTTCTGTATCTGATATAGTGAAGTAGAGTAATCAGAAATGTTCCAAAACAACTTGTAGAGATTTTTCTTACTGATTCCATTTCTTTCTCTTGCAATGAATCAATGAAATATTAAAAAAAAAAAAAATCAAAGAATTTGTTCTCATATCAAACAAGGGCTTTTGGGAAAAGGTGGGAATTTGCATGGAAATGTTGAAGCTTCAGAAAAGTCAAGCAATTTAGGGAAAATGAACGTGACAGGAAATTTCCCACCATTTTACAAGATTCTCTTGGTGTGTTTTTGTCTTTCAGTGGAAGGAAAATGGTCCAATCGGTAATTGGTAGGTACAAATGTTTTGGATATTTATCAAATAATTTGGATTGGATTGTAATAGAGTCGTCATTATCATTTTAGCTCCTATGGTTGTAATTGGAGCATCTTAGTACTGAAAAAGACTTCTTTTTCATTGTGTTAAAATACGGCAAATAGCTAATTGGACAGTTAAACCTCCTACCAATATCTGACCATAACATTGATTATTCGAATGAACTAAGATCATAAAAAATCAAAATGTAAATGAATGAATAGAGTTAATCAGTAAAGTCATAAGTTTATATTAATTCTATTTTTCATTATTTTTATTTTCACACCACAAGAAGAGAAGTAGAGAGCCGCCTTCTAAAAAGAGGTGTGAAACCTCACTAACATCACTTTAAATATTTAGTCAGTGTTTCTAAATTGATTAAAGTATGTGTTTCTATAAGTATGTGTTTCTAAATTGACTAAAGTATGTGTTTCTTAATACTTTTGAAAATGTAAAAGTGATTTTAACATTTTCAAAATTACTCTTAAACATATACTAAAATAGAAATACGTGTTCCTTTAATAACTTGTCGAATGGGTTCGGTTAGATTTTCGGGTAAGGGTCGTTTTCTATCCAAAGTAGGTCATTTTCTAAGTAGGTCGTTTTCTAAAGTTTCAAAGATTCCCATCTCTCCAAAGAACAACAAAAAGATAAAGACAAATAACTGGGGCAGCCCTGCCTTTAACCCATTGAAAGAGAAATGAGGAAAATCATGTTAGTGGGTATCTGTTTTTTTATCCTTGATAGGACACACCGTGGGAAATGATTGAAGAAGACCTCTACACAAAATCCTTTTCATCAATGTAATAGCTTCGTAAGTCTTCAACTTGGGGAGTTTCCTAGAAGCTCCCATGAAGTAAACTATTTTTCTATTGGTCCACTTTAAGTTTCTTGGCAACTCCAACAACGGAGTGAACACTTAATTCTTTTGACTAAAATACAACAATAGCCTTGATGTTTAAAGCTCCACTCGGTGGATGGATGGATCGACGAATGGATGGTGATGAAGCTCAAAACACTAAGATCTAGCATTATTGCTTACTTTTGAGAATAGAGAAAGTTATGTACATAAAAGAAAACCAACAATTACAACAAAGTTAACGATCACTCTTTGAGCCAATCTAAGTTGAAGCATTTCTCGGCGACTTGAATGTACAAATTAGGCATATGACTCTTCAAATCCTCCCATAGCCACGAGACGTCTTCTTCGCAGATTACGTGACAGAGAGATTGCAAAGACACAACTGATCTAGGTAGTCTCCTTATGAGTGAGCATTCTCTCATGTCAATTTTCTCTAGGCTTGTCAGCTTGCCAATTTCTTCAGGAAGGCTGGTTAAGTAAACACATTGGGAGATGTCAATGTACTTTAGACAAGAAAGTACACAAATGCTTGGGGATAGAGTTTTGAGGAGTGGGCAAGCAAAAAGTCTCAAGATTTGTAGATTTTTCAGCTTCCATAAGTTGGTAGGGAGTTGACTGAGATTATGACAGTTGGTGACACTAAGACACTTGAGACTTTGCATCTCACAAATGCTTGAAGGTAGCTTACGCAAGTCGTTGCAGTGATCAATTTTGAGTTCGAAAAGAAACGGGAAGATCTGGGATACATCTACCGCCCACTCGTCGAGGCTGTTGTTGATCTTGCAGAAAACAAGAGATAGCTTCCTTAGATGTTTCAATGGCGTGCAAGCATCGAATAGTTGTGTCATGGAAATTTTTTCCAGCCAGATGCCTCTCAAGTTGACCAAACTAGAAAAAACTGAGAAATTGGTGAGAGTTGCATGTGTTGCATTGTTATTTAGCACAATTAATGCTCTTATCTTCGGCATGTTGCAAAGAAAAGAAGGCAAGAAGTATCCACTCGAGGAGAAGTTTAAAATGAGCACTTTAGCTTCAGGAAATATCATAGGCGCCCAATCCATTTCTTCCATTTCACCTATAACATAAATGTGTAATGAAGATGAGACGATACTTCTAAGGACATGGTATAAAAAGCTTATAATCATAGAAATGCCATGTCTTGGTAACTCAGACAAGGGATTTCTTTGCCTAAAAAGCTTTACAGGATGCTTATTTTTGCAAGTCTTATCTTCCTTTGATAAAGGGTAATCAGTTACCTGTGTGAATTGAAACAAGTTGGGCATTAAATGGCTGTTCCGATTTCCTTAACCATTCTTTTGGAAGCTCTGTGTCGCTTTTTGGCATCAGTAATCGCTTGCGGTCGTTCACATTCTCCTGGCAACTGAAATGAAGGGCAAGGTCCCTTAATACATCGTGTTGAGTGACATACATCTCATAATAACTGCTATAAATGTCACCACCGCTGCATATCAACCAATCAAGTATTTAGCCAACATATTGCAATGTCTGTAATGATTACGTAAATAAGTGATGTAACATAGTTGTGTCCATACCGTGCATCTTTCACCAACGTAAGAAGATTCTTCTGAGATAACTCGAAAAGAACAGCAAGAGCTTCTTCGTCATCAAGATCATGTAACTCCTTCCAAACATTGATGAGAATGTCAAGAGGAATTCTTTTGTCTTCAGGAAAGCATCCCAGGTCGAGGAAACATTCTCTCACTTTACTCGAGAGGCGTTCAATACTGATTGCCATTCTTTGAAGCAATTTGTTCTCATGGGACTCGCAAATAGGCTCGCCACGTGACAACCTAGACTTGGCATTATTCCAGAACATCTCGCTCTGTCCTCTGAGTGATGCTCCTATGACTTTAAGAGCCAGAGGCAAACATTTGCATTCATTCACAACCTTCAAAGAAAATTTGCAAACAAATGAGTGAAATAAAACCACTAAATTAGACGTTTTAAAGATAACTGCCTTGTGTCTAATCCAACAGAAAGAATGTTGTGTTCTTTACCTGTTTGACCAAGTTGTGATTAGCAGACAAAGGAATCGACTGTTGTCCGAAAGCTGAGTGGCAAAACAGAGCAATTGCTTCACTTTCTTTCAACAACTCTACTTCATAAGTTTCTCTAAGAACTTCAGGGAATTTGAATCGTGAAACAACAAGAGTTTTGCAACCAGTTACGTTTGGAATAACATTTTCAAGAACTGAAATTGACCACACATCATCCAGAACCAAAAGCGCTGAATTTGAAGGCCTCCCATGTAAAATCAAATTATTAGAATTGACACTATCACTACCCATCACAAATTCCCAGATCGTTCTCCTCAGCTGCTCCACATCAGGGGACTGTGACACCGTTAAGAACAAAATTCTCTCTTTAAAGTGTCCTGAAAAGGTGGCAATCAACATGCAAGAACAATAAGAATCCGACAATTCCTACAAGAAGAAACACAAAAAAGGATGTCCTATTTACCTTTTTAAGAGCTACGGTATCAAATAGATATTCTAACAACTATTCACTTTACTAACAAGAAATTTCCAATTCAAGTGAAAATTTTCTAATCTACTTTGCTTCAAAGTCAGAAACCCATATAGATTCAGTAGAAAAACTACTAAGTTTTGAACCGAAAATCGAAATCATCGCATAAAACAAGAGAAAATAGCCACATAAAAAAAAAAAAAAAACAACTCACTTCGAACTTCCGGATCTTTGCAGAATTCTCTAGCTAAAGTAGTCTTCCCCGAACCCCCAATTCCACTAATCCCAACCGCCGTTAAATCCTCCTTTCCAATCACCAGCTCCTTCAATTTTCTCTTCCCCACACGCAATCCAGTTCCTATATTCACGAAATTACTCTCATACCTTTCCTCCTCCTCGGCCTTCTTAAACGCCTCCTCAACCCACCACCTTTCCTCTCCCGAAGCATCTGCTCTAATCTTCATCGACTCAAGCCGCCGCTCCAACAAAACACCTTCAAGCCGGTCAAACCGCTCGGTGGTCTGGAATCTCATATGATGCACGTCGGCCAGTATATGCGCCTGCATGGTGCCATTAATGAATCGACATATATCCTTTTCAAGCTTCTCCATCTTCCTCGCGAGCCGTAAGTTTCTGTAAATGTTTAATCGGCCACATTGAAGAGCCTTCTCGGAAATCTCGATGCCTCTTCTAAGAGTTTCGCTGAAGCGATCTAACTGAAATTGGCGATGAGCGGGTAATTCAACTCCCGAGTACTTGATCTCTTCGATAATCGGCAGAATTTGTTGAATAGAATTGGCGATTTGAGCTGCCGTCGTTTTACAAAGGCAGGATTTGGTCGAAAGTTGTACCATCATTCTGAGAAGCTCAGTGGCTATCTCTCCAACAAAGAAATCTGTAACCGCCATTTTTGGAGCTTCAAGAGAAAAGCTATGGCGGGGGAGGGAACTGAGGGACGTTGTTATTTAAACTTGCTTTCGGAAACTATTAATCGAATGGACGAAATTAACCTTTAAATGAACCACGGCCGTCAGCTCCCAACCAAAATGGGTACTATCGTAATAATGCTGATAAATCAATTGAAATTCATCTAAACTATGAATCTTATAATGTTTATTGTTATAGTATAGTTACCTTAATTGAGTTAAACGAAAATTATAAAATACAACAATTTTATCTAAAATATTTAAATGTAGATTCTTATAAAAAAAAAAAAAAGAAAAATGATGGTTTCATTGAAACATTAACTTAAGGGGCAAAAATGGAACAAGACTTCAAAAAATAACATACAAAAGTCATGTAGAAAACAATACACAAGGGTCATGCAAATGGCCGCCCAACTAATAATAAAAAATGGTAAACACAACCAAAATTTAGATTTGAAGAACGAAGGAGATAGGGCGTATTTGAAATAAATTTTTAAATTAGAGCGTTGTCTATCACTCAAATAAATCAGATAGAATGAGAGTTTTGGACGAGAGAGAAAATAGTAAAAAAAAAATATGTAACTTCTCTGTCGGTAAAATAAATTATAATATATTTACAAATTATAACAAAATTTTGAATTGATACATATAATATGTATCAATGTCAATATTAATATAGCAAACAATATCTATTACTAATAAAATTCGAAAATTTTGCTATATATTATACATATTTTATTAAATTTTATAGTTTTGACAATTTTTGCTACTTATTAAAGGTTTGAAAAATAATAAAATTACGATGGAGAAGTTGATAGGAAAAACGACCACCACCAATGGAGAGCATAAAACTCAGATTCGGTAGGTTTTTTTAAATATATATTTTGGGTTAAGTTTGGTTAACTTCGTTATTTTAGCAATGAAATAGTAGGAAAAATAAATAAATTGTTTTATTAATTTTGTTTTTCTAAAAAAATTGTTTCTTAGAAGACTTTGAGTCATTGCTTCATTATTATTTATTTTGCCTTTTTTAGGTGATGATGAAGTAAATGACTGTGCGCCCTCGTCAACTTGCACATCATTATTGTTTGGATGTGTATGTAAATCAAATCAAGTAGGCGTTGGAGATAATAAAAGTTATAATAGCTTGTGTTGAAATAGAGTTATAATATGTACGTAAATCAAATGAGAAATCTTTTTGTTCGGGTCTATAAAATGTAAATACTTTATTTATTTTTTTTCAGTTTCTTAACTTTATATGTTTTACTTTGACGGTATATATTTTGGTCATTTAAATTTTAATAATTTTGATTCTAATATGATAGTAATATTATTAACTTTCTTTAAAATTTTGAAAATTTGTTATTTTTCTTTATAAACTTTTGAATTTGTTCTATAAAAATATCATTTAGTTTTAAAGTTGTTTCAAATAAAAAGATAGAAATTGATTTGGAAGCCAATCTGGCATTAAATATCCATTGTCATGCTAATTTTCATAAATGATATTACGATCTCTTTATGCAAATTTTTATATAATTTTTTAATAAATCTAAATCTTTAAAGATACATATGGACAAAATTCTTCATGTTATTTTTCTTGTAGCGCAATTAAATTTGTAAAATATATTTTTAACTACGTATTTATATTAAAACAATGATTGATAGAGAATAGAAAGAGAGAAAATACATAAAAGGAGAGAGGAAGATGAGCAATTCGAAGAAGAAAGACACGAAGAAAATAGAGGAAATGAGAGAGGAGGAGTAAGGAATAGGGACATGGAATAAATTGAAGTGAGAAATAATGACATCAAATAAATTGAAAAAGAAGTAGAATAGTCATAATCTTAATTTTAGGATTATGACAAAAAATGCAATGAAAAATAGATTCACTCGATCTCTCTCAGTCTCACTAATATCGGTTGGTGTCACTCTCGCCATCTCCAGTTGTGTTGCATTCGTCCATCTCAAGTTTTTGGCCTCTTCGTTTCGCTCTTGCTCGCCAGTTTACAGAGATCGCATGGACTAAACCAAATATTTGGATGGGGAAGTTACGCTAAAAAAGAAGCAGATGAACGAACGAAATAATATAAATGAATGATTTGACATTTTAAACGTTTAAACTGGTTCATCTTATAACATTTTCCCCCCACATTCTTGACAGGTTTGAAATTGTACATACTTTAAATTATACACAAATAGCGCCATGTTTATTTTGTACAAATTAAAATTTTGAAAAGATGTTTGATAATATTTAAGTACTATTCTCTCAAATAAATCATATATTAATTTTATACATTTAT
This sequence comes from Cucumis sativus, assembly GCF_000004075.3. Classification (NCBI taxonomy): domain Eukaryota; kingdom Viridiplantae; phylum Streptophyta; class Magnoliopsida; order Cucurbitales; family Cucurbitaceae; genus Cucumis; species Cucumis sativus. The sequence continues at coordinate 24,084,560 of NC_026658.2, forward strand.
TTTCAAATATAACAAAAACGAACCAAAATATTTATAAATATAGCAACATATTAGCGATAGTTGTTTTGATACATACTAATAGATATCAATATAAATTACTATACGTCATTGATAGATTATAAAATATTGTTATATTTGTAAATATTTTCAATAGTTTTATAATTTAAAACAACGCTCTTAAATCTAAACTTCTAGGTTATTTCAAATATATTTTACAGATACTAGTTCATTAAAATTATTATGATGTGTGGAACGTTTCTCCTAAATAGTAAAACAATACGTAGAAAAATAAATAAATATCTAATAAAATAGTATTTCTATTTTCATGTTTTAGATATATAATTTTGATAATATACTTATACCACGACTAATTGTAATTTATTCTACACACGGACTATTAGATTGAATACAAAGTACTAAATTAATTTACATATACAATGTTGAAAAAACATGGTTGTTATTCGTAAATTACATGACAATTTTCAAATATAACAAAATGAAAAAAATATAAAATATTCTCAAATATTATCGTTCATTTATCACAAATATAAATTATATTATTTTGCTATATATATTTTTTAAAGTTAGATTTAAAATACATTCACAAGTAAAATAGAAAGGCATCTTATTTTTTGAAAAGTTGAGAATAACCAAAAGGCATAAAGCAACATTAAAATAGTCTACCAAACAACGCGTAATGATTTTCTTTCTATGTCCATAAGTGGGGATTGGATAATTAAATAGCGTTCAACCATTTTCTCATTGAGACCTTTAAAAGTAGTCTAAAACACAATTAATCTTTTATTCAAAAACTCCTTATCTATCTACTTTTTCGATCGTCGTTACAAATATGTTGTTCAAAGATTAGTCGTGCATTTTTCTTATCTTTTGCATCATTCCAATTACCTCCTCTACAAAATGGTTTCGGTAGCAGAAGAATTGCCCAACACAAAATAACATACGGATTGATTCGATTTCTTACGGTCTTATTTGATAAATTTTTTCTCTCTTTAAATTAAACTTAAAATACTGACACGAACTCAACCTGTAAATCTATTATTTTATTATCTACTTTCCATCCGGGTTTTTTTTATTATTATTATTATAGCGGATCTTTGAAATCTTAAAAACAAAGATGGTTTTAGAAAACTTGTTTATGTTTTTTTTTTTTTTAAAGTATGGCTTATAATTCAACTCTTATACTTAAGATAAATGAAAATTACTATACAAACGTTGGAAAGTAACATGTTTGATTTTTAAAAAATGAAAACAACAAATTAAATAATTATCAAACGGATTCTAAAAGATCTGATTATGTATTCAAATGGCTATCTTTTTTCTTCAAACTTTCACTTAGATTAATATAGCTCTCTTTAAGATCCTACTACCTTCTAAATGAATCAATGAAATTTCAATGATTTAAGGTTGAACTCGGTTTTTTTAATAAATAAATAAATACTTTTTGAAATATCTAGTAATAATATATAACAAATAGATTCTATGTGATAAAATAGTTTTAAGGATTAAATTGGTTTTAACTTTAAAGTCTAAAGATTTAAAATTTAATTGCTTAGAAAAAAATAAAATATAAGGATTGTTTCTATTTAAAAAATGTAAAATATAATAAAAAAAATTAAAAGATGATAGATATTGGTGTCAATAATATTCTTACTATATTTTATAAATAGTTTTAGTATTAACTCTTCAAATTTAAATTAATATGTTTAATATACTTATAAAATGTTTTAGGGTAAATAATGAAAAAACAAAAAAGATTGTTGCACATTTTATTTTGTATATAACAACATTTAAAAAAATTACAAATATAACAAAATTTGTCCAATTCTATCAATGATATTCACTAATAAACCATGTTATAAAAATTGGTCTATCACCGATAGATCATACAAGTCTATCAATGATAGTTTTTCTATATTTGTAATTTTTTAAAAAATGTTGCTATATCTTTAATTATTATGGATGAAATTGTCATGTAATACCGGATGAGTTGGCTAGAGTTCACTCGTGGGCCAAAAGATAATTGGGCTTGAAAGTTATAGGACCATAAACAGCCCAAACAGAGAGCCCAATCTCATGCGTCGTTTCCCATTTCTCCACTTCGTGTCAGACCATCGTCAAAATTGTGTTGGTGACATTTGAAGAATATTTGGAGCCAAATTTCAGTCACACTGAGCACAAACTCAAGCATTCGAAAGTGAAGAAACAGATAGCATATACCACTTTCACTTTCAATCAACACTATATGGAGATCGAACTCCCATGCAATTAATTAGGTAAGCCCTAATTTCTTGTGTGTATGTACTAAATCTTCTGCACGAGGCTTTCTCTACATACTGCTGCATGTTTTTCCAGGGAATTGTGGCAGCTATCTGTTACAATTTTAGTGTGTTATGATCGTTGGGGTGTAGTTGGAGATATCTCTGATTTTCTGAATTTGTAATTAGTGTTCTTTCAGATGGAGCAAAGGAAGAGTAAAAGTTTGATTGACTGCACTAGCGATATATTCGCTAATGGGATTCATTTTGCAGCGCCAATTTCCTCCTTGAGGACGAGTGAGCTTGATCTGGTGTGTGTTGGGTTTTTTATATTTTGTATCACACGTCTGTAGATTTTTCCGCGGGTTTAGTTTTAGCTATGAATTTTTTTCTCTTTATGTAGGTGCGCGGTGTATTACAAATGTTGCAAGGATTTTCCGGTTCACTTTTTAGTTGGGATTGCAGTGGGAAGAAATTTTGTGTGAAAAGTGGGATATATGTTTCTCACCTCTCCCGATCTAGCCTTCTTGCCATTCTCAATCAATTTATGTATGCAGCGACTTGTCTTCAGTTGACACAGCTCGTATTGCAAGAAGTTAATACAGCTGCAAAGTCAGCTCCTCCTACTTTAAGGGCGTTTGTTACGTCTGTTTCTTCCTGGCTGAAGGTATGTGTATGGTGGTGGTAGTTTGTCATTGTTGTTGTTTCCCTTTGCTCCCCGAGCTAGAAGCCTTAGTTGATATCAATTTTGGCGTAGTATGGATATGCCACTAAGAATAATTGTTTTTGGGCAGAGGCTGCGTGATATAGCATTGAAGGAGGAGATTAAACTTAATGATGCTGGCTCTGGAACCACTCCTACTTTAATGGGTTTAGCTGGCTCTTTATCGAGGTTTTATTTTGTTTAAAAAAATGTGGTCTATATAATGATTAATGAACTTGGTGAATTTCTTCAGGTTGAGAAATGGTGTTGCTGGACACCCATTTTCTTGCATGCTCATTTTGCTAGATTTTCAATTAGAAAAAAATGATTTTATCAGCCATTTTGCCCTAAAGTAAACATCCCTAATAATTGGTATAGGATTGCTATCATCCTACTTCTGTTCCAAAACCCAATCTTTATTGGACATACGCTCTTTGGTGATGCTCTCTTTTATCCTATTTAAACCTATCTTTTTTACATCTGCATCGGCACTTCCTGACGATGACTTATTTGAAATCAGTCTTTGTTCAGGTGCTGAATATTTATTACAAATTATCCACAAAGCCATTCCCAAAGTATTCTTTGAATCCAGTGCTGCAATTACCCCTGCTGATTTGGCAGTTCATGTGCTTGACAACCTTTACAAGAAGCTTGACGAAGTATGCTTGATACAAAATGGTCAGGTTGAGAGAACTGTTGTTGTATGCATCACTTTGAGTTTTTTTTTTTTTTTTTAAATTGTTCTTATTCATACTGTCTGGGTTAAAAAAATTTAATTCTTGCAGGAAGAAACTTACCAAATGCTGCTTCATATATTTGTTGGAAGTTTATTGCCTTATATTGAGGAACTTGATTCCTGGGTTTTTGAAGGAATACTTGATGATCCTTTTGAAGAGGTAACTTTCTTGGGATTTCTTTGTACGATTGTTTATACTTTTGCATCTTAATTGGTACATCCTCCACTCAGACTTACAGATTCACTGTTGTGGAATTTTCCATGCCATTTGCTTGGCAATCTTGGATTTTTTAGTTAGAGTATGGTGTATACATTCTTTAAGATTTTTTTTTTTGTGTGCGCTCGCGTGTGCACATGTGTCTGATTGATTTGTTAATATGTGGTGGCCACCTGGTTTTTAGTTTATTCTACGCAAGAGTGCTTTCTTTATTCTGTTGTGGATTTTTTTCTTTCCGTAGCGTTTAGCAATGGTACGTGTGAATTTTGTATGCCTTTTCACACATTTTTTTCCCTCCAGTTGTTCTTCTATGCTAATGAAGCAGTCTCAGTTGATGAACACGATTTTTGGGAAAAGAGTTATTCTTTAAGATCACTGAGGTTGGATGGCGAGGTCAATTTATCAATAAAAAAGGAAACAAGTGAAAGAAAATCCATTTCTTTGTCTCATTTGCTGAAGGGAAAAGACCAGTACACTGGAGGCTCAATAGCATGCCCCCTGTTTATGAAGGACATAGCTAAGTCAATAGTTGCTGCTGGAAAGTCTTTGCAGCTCATTCGTCATGTTTGTGAAACATCTCCCGCGTCAGAAAAACAAAATGGTGAAGAGTTTACTGCTAGTGGTGATTTTGGAGGAAGTTTGGCGAGGCTATCTTTGTCGGAGCTTTTCTGTGTGTCATTGGCAGGTTTAATTGGTGATGGTGATCACATATCTAGGTACTTCTGGAAACATGACCAATATAATCTTGAGACAGTTTCCTCCTTCAAGACCCGCACAAACTGTTCTGAAGTAGAAAATGGCATTGATGGGTCAACATGCAAAGGGAAACATTGGTTTAGTTTACTGGTAGATGCATTGGCGCAGAAAGGAAGTGTCAGTTTGAAGTCTGGACACAAGGATGTGAATAAGCCCGTTGGTAAAGGAGAAAATTATATGACACTTGATATAAAAAATTGTTTATGCTCTTTGGAATCATTCCACCCTGAAAATCCAGTTATGACAGTGTGCACTGCAATCCTGAAAGATAACATAAATGATTGGAAAAGATTGAACCTCTCTAGATGTTACAACTTGCCCCCATTAAACGATGAGAGTTTATTTAAGGCAATAATAGGTGATGAGGACACACCCTTTTCTGAAACAAAAGGGACAGATTTTACTTTTGGTTTTCAGTTTGATAAATCCAAACATGTTCATTTGCAAAAAGAAGCAAAGCTGATTGAAACATTGCTTCCTTTTCCCACACTTCTCCCTGCATTTCAGGTATTCTCTTTTTGTAATTTAATGATGCTCTGGAGCTTGTAGCTGTTTTGGCTTGGTTTCTTTCAATATTAATTCCATTATTGGCACAGGATGATCTCCATATTTCAGATCTCTTGCCCTTCCAGAAGAATAGCACTCTTCCTTCAAGGTTTCTAAGCTGGATGCAAAATATCATGCCAAGGACAATGCCACTTACGATGGTCATTATGGAAGAATGCCTTGTTGTATATCTGAGACAGCAGGTAGATCTTTGAATCTCTTATACTGAACTATAGATTTATAGTGTGTGTGTGGTTGATATTTAGATATTATATATTAAACATAACTTCTGTAGGTGGATTACATTGGCAAACACGTTTTATCAAAGTTGATGAATGAATGGAGATTGATGGATGAGCTAGCTGTCTTACGTGCTATTTATTTGCTAGGATCAGGTATTTGTTAAGCTTTCTACTATATGATCCTGATTTAATTTTGCCAGTTTGTTTGCATATCGTTGGTAATGTCTTCATATTTTCAGGGGATCTGCTGCAGCACTTTTTGACTGTAATTTTCAATAAACTGGACAAGGGAGAAACGTGGGATGATGATTTTGAGTTGAATACTATATTACAGGTGCACTCTTGTCTTTATTTTTCCAAATATCATTATTTATGCTTTCCAAAATTTTCACTCTCCAGTTGTGGGCCATCTTGTTTGCATAATCTAAAACTACCAAATAGCATTCTCATGGTTAGGATAAGTAACAGTAAAAATGCAACCTGATGTTTCTGAGGTATGAACTAGAGCAGTAAAAGCCTTTATCTTAACGTTGTGGAGTCCTAGATTACCAATTTTAGTGGTTTCTTTCTTTGAGTGTAATATCTTCCATACACGCCAGTGGTTTGTATAAGTTGAAGATAAGTCTGTATGTGGTTGCAGGAATCTATAAGAAACTCTGCCGATGGTATGCTATTAAGTGCTCCTGAATCTCTGGTGGTGTCTATTGTCAAAACTAATTCTTTGGATGGCGACGAGCAATCTAATTTAGCGAAACTACCCTCAACCCCACATAAAAGCTCTTCACCTTTCTTTGGAATGGATGGACTTGATTCACTTAAATTTACATACAAGGTTTTCCCGTGAAGTATTTTCAATTTATTTGTATGCCTTCTCTATTACTCACGGATTGCATTTAATATGTTTGAATTGAATTTTGCTGTTTAGGTATCTTGGCCACTTGAGCTTATTGCCAACACTGAGGCAATTAAAAAGTATAACCAGGTCATTCTTCTTAACTTCCATTTAATCCACACATAAATTTGTACCTTTTCAGGTTTCTTTATGTTGTTAATTGTACGTTTCATTTTATATAGGTGACAGGGTTTTTGTTAAAGGTTAAGCGTGCCAAGTTTGTGCTTGACAAAACTAGGCGTTGGATGTGGAAGGTTCTGCCCTATATTTCAACCTTTGTTTGATTCACGCTATCTTCTTTTGTGGAGGGTTCATGTTCAATCATGATGAGTACATTTCAAATGTGTCTAATTTTGGTAGCTATTATCTCTCAGGGTAAAGGAACTCCTAAAAATAATAGTAAGCGCCACTGGCTGGTGGAGCAGAAACTCCTTCATTTTGTGGATGCCTTTCACCAATATGTCATGGACAGAGTAAGGATTTCACCTTGCTTAAAAGTACTTACACCTACATGTCACTCTTTCTGATCCTTGGAATCTTTGGAAGCATTGGCTGCAGCACATTGCACTGTGATGCAATCTGGCACGCCAAACTAAAAAATTTCTCCATTGAATCATAGTTCTTCACTTTGATTGATTTACCTTTATAATTATATTTCAATTTATTCTTCTCCCTTTATTTTTTCAATTCAATTTGAGGCTGAATAAATAAAAGTCTATGGTTTCATTCTTATTACATATGTTTGTTGTAAACCTTCTGATTGATCAAATAATCCCACGTCCTAAATTTTAACCAAGATTCTTTATGCAGGTCTATCATAGTGCCTGGCGTGAACTCTGTGAAGGTATGGCTTCTGCACAATCTTTGGACGGAGTTATTGAAGTGCATGAAGCATACTTGCTGACGATTCATAGACAGTGCTTTGTGGTTCCAGATAAGCTGGTCGGTATTTTACTCTACATTTCTTCTTTTGTACTATGCTGCCTCTTCACGACAAATTGTTGAAAAGATTTATTTGAATCAGTGGGCTCTTATTGCTAGCCGAATCAATGTTATTCTTGGGTTGGCCCTAGATTTTTACTCCGTGCAGCAGACATTGAGTAGTGGTGGAGCAGTTTCTGCAATTAAGCTTCGGTGTGAAATGGAGGTCGATCGTATAGAGAAACAATTTGATGACTGCATTGCTTTCCTTCTCAGAGTGAGTTTATGCTCTCTCTTTTCTCTCATCACCATTGAAATGTTAAAAAAATCCATCAAAGCCAAAAGGCATGGTGTCTATATTTGTGTTACACACAAATATGTTAGGTGGTCATATTTAATATGCAAGTATCATGAACATGCAGGTCCTGTCATTCAAGCTAAACGTGGGGCACTTCCCTCACTTGGCAGATCTGGTTACAAGAATAAACTATAGCTACTTTTACATGTCTGATAGCGGGAACTTGAGAACTGCCCCAAGCTCTGAAACCGTTTCTTCCAGACTTGGGAAAACATTTATGGGAAGAACAGATTAACTTTTATCCATCTTTTTGGTATTTCCTCTCAAGGCTAGTTAATCCAAGTGCTTTGAGTTCATTGTTGGAATTAGTTGATGTTTCTAGTAAATCAGCATAACCTTCTGTTTTCTGATGGGATCGTCGTGTCAAGTATTTCTGTCAAAACACCTGGACGCCTTCACTGCAAATTGCTTCATGGTCAGCTCTTTGAAGTCACCACGTTCTGCAGAGTTTTTTTCTTAACCTGTTCACTCCTTTGGCATCTCAACATGGGCAGATCACTTTTCCATGAAGGCTGGCGTAACAATGTACAAAATTTAACCTAGTTTGAAGTGTTTGTTTTAGTCTCGATGACTTGGCCATGGAGTAAGAGATTCCTCTTCCATAATCTAACAAAAGCAAGTTGCAGTGTATCTCATCTTCAAGATCTCTTATTACTTGGTGAAATTTAGAATGGGCTGTATGTAACTTCCTTTAGTGCCCAGAATTTTCATAGCAAATCTTGCATTGTTCAACCTATGAAACATCCGGATGAAGCCTGGGAACATGCTTCCTTGACCTTTAACCTTTTCCTTTTTCCTCTAGCGATAACTTGTGAATTACATGTTCTTCTAGAGCCTTTTACAATCCAACTTTTTTTTTTGGCCACTTGTAATTTTGTAAAGCAAACGAGTATTGGAAATTTCCAGCAGGCCATTCTGGAAGTTGTTTATTTTTTACTATGGAAATTTGAATGTTCTATTTTAAAAGATTACGCTTTGTCTATCATTTTGGTTCCTTTATTTTTGGAGTCGATCATTTGTACTTCTAATTTTAAACAAGTCGCCCCTTGTGCTTTTCTTATATAGGGATGACTTATTTGTTTACTGCCATTGCAAATTTAACGTAGCATGCACCAAAATTATACTTCATTGGACAACCTAAATTAAAAATGTCAACCTTTTCACTTATAACTATGGCATGGCCCATGAATTGTACTCTCTTTTAAATATATTGCATCAAATCAAATTTAAAATATGCAAATGTTTTCTTAAGAATGTCAATAGAATTGAATGGAATTAGGGGTTTGACAAAGTTGTTTGATTTATTAATTGATTTTTTTCCTCAAAGAGCAATTCATCACACAAACAAACGTAGAAGTGAATTTAGGGTCACTTGCATAAATCATATTTAAGTAAAAACTAATAGAATATATAGTTTAGTATAAAACAATTGCATATATAAAACTCAATTTTGAGTGTTATTTCTTGAATTTATCAATTTAAAAATTTATCACTAATAGATGCTATCATTTGATGCAACTATCAATTGTTATCATCTATAGGTGCTATCAATGCATACTTTTTATCAGATATGTTTTCTGATTTTTTTAGAAATGTGGATGGCTATCATTTGCAGGTTGAGTTCAAAATTTGTTTGGACCAACAGTATTGGGCTTTTACATCATGAAATTCAATGGGCCAGATACTGGGCCTGGGTCTATGATTCTTCTTACAACCTGTTTGTATTTCCTTTAAAAAGCGCTTCCCTTCATATTTTCCCGCTATCTTCCCTCGCTTTCTGTTTTCTCCGGCTTTCCCCTCGAGTGAATGCACGGAAGGAAGAAGCGGAGCAGCCATTAAGATGGAGAATGTCAAAGTTCTCACCATTTCCGACCTAATCCAGTGCCGTCTTCCTCTAACCGGAACTTACAATTTTCATCAATCTTCTTCATTCAATTCACTCCCAACAGAATTGCTTCAATCAAATCCAAGACCAGTTCCATCTAACTCCTCATCTCCTGCCGAATCCAATCCCAACCCTGAAGTTCTTACTTCTCTTAAATATCCCACCATCCTCATTGGAACCCTAACTCTCCCTTTCGATGCTCCTCGGTCGTCCATCTTAAAGCCTTTCTGTTCATGCCCCACCAACAATTGCTTCCAGTTCACTGATGGTTCCGGTACTGTTTGCTGTGATATACTTGATATCGACATTCGAATGTTCGGGAAAGAGATTCGGGTCTTATCTTGGAATTTCATTCCGTTGAGAAGCGCTGGTGGTTTCTTGGAAATTATTAAATGGGAATTTCTTTCCCCAAGCTGGGTACTTCGTCAATGCTCCGATGTCGATCCAGTTCTCTTGGATATAGGTACTTTCTCTACGCCTACCGATAAGTTGAAGGTTCGGCACTGTGTTTGTGGTTTATTACAGTCGGTTGGTCCAATTACTATTGTTCCGTGCACATTAGGACAGAGGAATTTACAGATCAACGGGAAGTCTGATTCTTCTGCGGTCTCGAAAAAACTTCGAGGGTTTATGGCTCATATAATGATCTGCGAGTGTCGGTCATGTACTTCTAAGGAACCAATGAGTTTACCCGACAATTCAGTTCGAGAACTTAATACTCATTCATTTGTTAATCCAACAATTGTGTATCTTTGCGGTTCAGCGTCGTCTTGGCATCCTGTCCTATCGAAATTTGTGGGTTTAGGGTTTATAAATTTTTGGGGTTTGAAAAAGAAGTTGGTTTCCATTGGTAAGGCAGAGTCCTGTTTGATGTATGTCACCTCGGAGAAATCCTCTCTCCATTTATCTAGGTTATCTCGTACAAGGCTTCCATGCAAGAAAAGTGTCATCAAGGGGAAGGGAGAATGTGGATCATACACTGGTATAATTAAAGGAGTATATATGCAAGGAATGCTTGTTGAGCTCGACAACGAGGTCTGGGTTTTGTTGACCGATCATTTTCTTTCTCCACCTCATAGCATTAGGGTGGGCGCCATTGTGAGTCATTTCTGAACGTTCAATATAAGAGCAGTGGAGATCTTTTTTGACGGTGTGTTATCCATAATGCTATTCGATTTTTGCCTTTCTGTAGATATCGGTTCGGAATGCACACTTTGTGAATCCTAGATTTCCTTGGTCAAAATTGCTTTTACTTGGTACTTGCGCCAAAACTAGCATCTTTGTGCAGCTATTTTCTCCATTGGAAACCAAGTGAGTAGTTTTACCGTCGTTGTCTTCTTCATTTCTGTTTGACAAGCTGTTATAGATATCATTTTTCATTGAATCATGGAGATTTAGTGTCTTTTTTTTGTCCTATTTTCCTTCAGTTTTTCGTTTATACCCTCTATTTTTGTTCCTAATATTGATTTTCTTGCAATGGTGATTTGCTTTTCATTATTTTCAGCATCCAAGGTTCATTTATTCCCATTGGTAGTGGTACTTTAAATCTTGGTTGGAACACATTCCCTTTGGATAACTAAAATTGAAACTTTTGCAGATGTCACGTCCTTTCTCAGTCAAGATCTATGTTGGGGAAGTTTATCCCCACCTTACCCTTTTCGACTAGATTATGGTACTTAGATTTTAACGATTCTTTAATCTTGTCTAGGAGCACTATGATATTGATCTGGTTGACTTATTCAAGTGATTTGTTTCAGGGTATTGTTTCTTATTTCATCTTTCCGAAAGATGTTTGCTGGGAATTTATCTGAAAAAGAGATTTTGGGATCAAAACATGTAATCTTCTCTCACTGTCTTCATGAACCTTTCTCCCGGACTGCTGCCCTTTTATGTTAAAACAAACTTCTCTCATGAGCTCATTTTGTTGGTGCACGGTATTATCAGAATGAAGGACTGGTTCAAATGTATGCAAAATTGCATTTACCTATGTCAATGTATCGATATCAAGTAAGGAGGCTTTTTTTGTTCCATGATGAATGAATGAAGTATCCTTTTTTCCTTGTAATTCTTTGATGCCATTCACTATTCTTTGTTTTTACTGGCAGCATGGATCAATGATGAAACTGTATGAGCATGATTCATGTGGCTGTGCCAGTGAACCATGCAACATTAACCTTGAAACTGTAAGTTTAGGTTCAGTTTATCTTTATTTATATGTTGTGTGAATTAGTTCACCTTTAGGCTCACATCACATGCTTATTTCTGCCTCTTGGTTTCAGGTGGTCCCTGTCTCTGTTCTAATTTTTTATTGTAATTCTACATGTATGAGAACCATGAGTTTGAAAAATGAAAAAGTTGTTCAGTATGAATACAACCAGCTTGACCACTTCAGACTTCTACCACGTGGAGGTAAATCTTCTCATGATACACCCAGGAAAATTTATCGTAGCGAAGACATTGGCTTTGTTTTGGTTGGTAGTTTGAAGGTTAGTAAAATGCCTTGTTTCTTTTCATCTCAAATGTAAATTTGAACGCTCCGTAAGTTTGTGTCGTAATAGAGGTTTTGAGTTGTTAACTAGGATGATATGAAGGAATGCAAATTTGAAGATTGATTCTGCATCCCTTGCTGTTCTTATTGTGATATATTTCTCCATGTTTAGATAAGTTTATATTTTAAAATTTTTAATTAACTCACAGTGTCTTGTTAAATATAGTTTTGAAGAAACTATAAACTTCAGCTTATCTAAGCATGCATTAACTTTCCAGATTTCCACGTATTCTGGAAGATTGCAATTGGTTGATGCAACTGGAGGTATTGATGTTATGGTACCAGATCTTCCGTCAACTTGGAACGTAAATGGCATATATGAGGTAAGTTCTGTTGTCAGTTTTAGCATTCTAGTTATGGTTTTTAGCTGCATATTGATGGGTGATTGCTATTTGTAACCACAGTCACACTCTGACCACTTGGGTCTTTCAGGTATCAAAGTATATTGTGGTCATTGAAGGCATTCCACAAATGGAGAAGTATTTGATCAATCAGTCATTCTCATGCCGGAGATTTTTTCAGAGCGTCTCATCAGAAAGAGATCTTAGCACAACAATTTATGTTTATTTTCAGTACAGAAACGCATCGTGCAAAAAACTTCCTTCATATTCTTGCAATGACAATGCATCTGATCTTGTGATATTCGAAAGTGGAACTTATGATTTGCTAGAAGTAACACACAAGTTTCCCATGTCACAAAAGGTACAGTCTATTATTGTTTCCATTTCTATGGCATTTTTTATACTCGTAATAGAAGGTTGTAAACTTCTTCTCTGTTGTTTTGTTACTCATAAAGCACTGAAAGTTTGTAAACCTTTAGAAGTAATCTATTTTCTTTTCTATCATTGTTTGTACAATTTATAACTTATATGATACTGACAAGGTTAAGAAGACTAAGGACAGAAGAAAAGAGAATATTAGTTCTAGCATTAATTGTTCTGTTAAAAAGTTATCCCTTGTTTAGACTTGGAAAGTGTTTTTGTTCATCTTTCTAGTTTCAAGGCAAACATTTGGCACCAAACACGTCAAGCATGTTCGTTGAGGCTGTCCTCCATCCTTGGAATTTATTTCTCACCGAAAGTGAGAAAAAATATTCAACAAAGGTTTCATTGAAGCAGCAGAGGGAAGATGCTGGAACTGCAAATGATCCGAAAGATGTTAATAAGAGACTTAAAATTGATGATCCATCAAGGAGGGTAGAAGGTTCAAGTATAGCATGTGACTCTGACCAGTCTAGCTGTGGGTTTAGTGGTTGTTGCGCTTGTTACAAAGTACCTAATGAGGAACAGAAATGCTGCAACTTGAGTCTTCACAGAATTTCTTGTATTGCTACTATTAGGAGTTCAGATCATAGAAGCCAGTACATAGGATTCTTGCAGAACACAAGAACTGAACCAAATAGTGGTGGGGGTTCCAGATTAAGTGCTCAAAAGATTTTGTTAGAGATTCGGCCTGAAAACTTTTCTAAATATCAGGTGTGCATCAATCATTACTGCACACAATTGTTATCTTATTGCGTTATATATGTTTATGTATATCACTCCCTTTTTCTTTATCAGTATAAAGGCAATAATATGCTTTTATCAACATGTCAGTTCCTGCAGATTGGTAGTTTCTACATCACAAAACGTAATAACAATCATTCTCTGTTCAACATGGAGGAAAGCAATTGTGTCAACAGCCAAAAATTTCTTATAACTTCATGTACTCAATTATGGTGCATCTCATTCACTTTTGGTAATGATATTCTCCATGGTACTGAATCAAACAACACTCAGTTCAGTGACTTTCCCATCTGTGATGGTGGAGTGATCTCAGGAGATCAGATTGATTTGCACTGCAGATCCCTTTCAGATATCTATCTTCATCTTCCCGCAAATGCAAAAGATAGTTTGGTGTTTGATCTTGAAAAACAGGAAGAAAATTCAACCAAACTAGTTATAAAACCTGAAGAGGCCGGCAAACCCTGTTATAGAGATGGGATATCATCAGATATGCAAACCTCTGGTTTCCATGGAACTGACTGTCTCTTTCCTGAAGGAAACTTATCATCCGTAAAAGGTCATGTGGTTGCAGTTCACGATCTTCATCAAAGTTGCATTGATTCTAATTTAGAATGTCAAAGTATTAAAGGTGGCCTGTGCAGATTCCCTGTGGGTGGGAAAAGCACTTGCATTCATCTTCTGATGGAGGACCAAATTGTATGTCTTGCTGTGCCATGCTCTCTCAACTTTGTTTTTCTATACAATGAACTATCTATGCTTTAATGCCAAATGTTTTTTGGCTTCTGATTTTCTAGGTAAAAATTTTTGGTTATCTGAAGAATCATGCTTTACCTGTTGGATTTGGACCTGGTGTGAGTGCAACTTTCCACCGAGTTTTAGAGCTTGGGTATTGTGCCCTTGTATATTGGCTTTTAAATTCATGTTTCTCTGGACACTGCATGTGTTTATTAATAAATTTCCTGCATGTTAGTCCTCTATATTGACATTTTTTTATTTCTTGTATTTTTCTAGTGATGGGAATGGGTATTGAAGTTTGTGAGAAATGAACCACTTCTAAGTACGTACCCACCAAAAAATGTCTTCGACGTGAAAAAAATCATCCATTGCTACATCAAAAAATATTGTTTTCTAACTGCTTGAAATAGTGGGTTTGGATTTTGATGAAAGTCCGTGGGTAGTTAAGAGTTACTTTGTCCTAATTTTGCCTTAAAATTTTCCTCCTTTATGATTATTGGACGATAATAAGAAACGTATATTGTGGTTTTTCTCCCTATACCAGGCTTTCCACATAGATCTTGTGTTCTTTCTTCGTCTTTATTTTTCAATACTAGCATATGTACCCTTATGGCTAAATTGGAGGGGACCACATTACGAGGGTCGTCAAGATTTAGATTTATAAAGTCTATGCTCACATCTTGATGTATTAGTGTGTTGGAATTATGATGCGTGACCTTGATCTTTGACGAAGTCAACTTCCTGTTTGGTCCAAGGAGTTTGTGGCCACTACGACTTCACAACTCCATTTCTTGTTCGAACTACCCCTCCCACCCTTTAGTTGTTTGGTCATTGTGGTTTTCCAATTTTGTAGCTTTTTTTTTTCTTTTAGAGGGGGTGTAGGTGGATGTTTAAATCATTGAAAGTATTCCGTGCTACATTATGCTTATTTAGTGTTATATATATCTCTCTCGACCTGTGTCATGGTTTCTAAATCTTGATTGCATCTTGTAACAATAGATGTTTTTTATTCTCTTCTAATTACTGAGTTACTTGAATACTGTTTCTTACTCGTTATATTTTTTCCCTGTTTTTGCAGGGATCTAAGGAGATTGATGTTGACTCCGCTATCTTTCATAGATATCAATTCTTTTAGCGTACTTGATCATTCCTTTACTGAGAAGTATCCTGACATTGTCTCCTATTCAGACACTATATCTTTGCAACTATTTTCTCAACTGATTAACTCCTCCCACTGCAAGTTAACAAAGTTCCGTTGTAGAGTAAGCTCTGCATTATATCTCACGAGAGTTGTTGCTTTAGAATTGCCTCTTTTCATTTTCCACTAAGATCGTAATGTTCTTCAATTAGGTTACTCATTGTCCCAACTCATCCTATGAAGAGTTTATGATCTTAGCTTCATTGTAGTTTATTTTTAATTTTTAAATCTTTCAACAGGTTGTTGCTGTCAATTTTTTAGTCCTGGAGAAGAACATTGATCACGTCAATTTGCAAGTTGAAATTTCTCCAAGGCAACCTCTTGTAAAGATTCCTCTTGCTGGATTCATTTTGGGTCAGTTCCTCATCTTTTAGGAAATATCAATATCATGCAACTATGAAATTTAGTAGGCTCTTTTTAGTGAAACTTATCACCGGTCGAACACATTCCACAAATCAAATAATGGAGTATAATTTAACAATGTTTGGGTCACATATGTAAACTTCCGTTCTCAACTTTTATCTTCATGTGGAGAAATCTTTGTATATCTTCTGATAATTACTCTATTGTTTGAATTTTCATCAGATGATGGCTCATCTAGATGCAACTGCTGGGCGAGTGGTGAAAGAGCAGCAGCTTTGTTGCGGTTGCATGATCCACTTCCACAGTTAGCTTTTAAGAACATTGACCGGGTATTCAAATGGACTGGGATGAATCATTACTCCCCTGGTACTGCAAGCTATCATCTGAGCAAGGTTCTGAAGAACCACGGTAGAATTATTGTGAGAAGTTGTGGATCAATCCTCAATTCTTATCAAGACCTTGATATTTCTCTTGCTTCAGATGATGCTCTCAGCAGTGCGAATGAGAGTTTTATCAAGTTCATAATAGTGAATTCATGTATTAGTGCCATTTGGGTGAGTTTATATCCCTTTGCTCCGTGAACTATAACTTGAAGTGGTGCTCCTGTCTTCTTTTACTCAGCCAGTGTTTGCACATTATGTTTTGTACTTTTGTAGACTCTCATTGGGAGTAAGTTGGATTCAGATGCTGTTAGAAATCTGTTAAAAGAACACACACTGGAACCATGGTTGATGGAGTCTCATAATATATGGGTGACGGATGTTCATCGAACAAATGCTCTTAAGGAGGCCAAAAATGCTATCCTAGAACTGGCGAACGGTTAATGGTCTTTTGTCTGCAATCAGGGTGGTAGGTAGGTATAGCATGAGTTTCTTCTTTCCCCTCCCGTTTTCTCCCATCATTGCATCCATATATGTCACATTCACTCGATTGATATTTATTTTGGTGCTTGAATCTCTTCTTCGTCTAAGTTGAGATTTCATTAGCCCATCCTGTATTCCTGTTTTCTATCAAGATCTTCTTCATAGAATGCTTGTAGCTGAGGTTTTCTGACAAAAAATTCTAGTTAATTCTCTATGGGCCTTAAATACTAATCACAATGTACTCTCTTTGTACGCTTTTGCCAGGTTTTCCAGTTCACAAATGAAGAACGCAAAGCTGGCTCCACAAAACCGAATGATTCCCTCATGGTGGTTGGTATCAAGGAGCTTGGAGCCCATCAGTCACTGTCCAATGCATGACTATCTTGATGGCCTATTAGTCAATCCCCTCACGGTGTCAAGGTTCTTGATCATATTTTAATTATTGGGAGATTTCATTTCTAACTGTTTCATGCTTGTCATTTCTTTTCAAGTTACACATTTTGGATGTTACCAAACATGCTCTTGCATCTACTTCTACACTCTCTTGATTGGATTGGAAAATTTAGAGACATGAATATAATGGGCTTCTGTTGCATATTGCAGGGACTGGCTTTTATAAGTCGTTTTAATATGGCCGGCTGTCAGTGGAGCTAGTGGCTCTCTGAGTAGAGTTCATTTAACACACTTCAGTTGTCAAGTGCAACCCGCCAATGAAATAGAGAAGGCTGCTGTGTGTTCTTGCTGTCAAATCTATGGAGGCCTTACTATTTTTGGCGTATGGCGATGCCTGCAATATTTGGAAGGAACTTGGTCGTGGCCGTGTACTGAATACTGAATTTATGTCTAGGTACAAATATTGGGAGCTTCGCTGTATTTCGATCTGTAACATCTTTGCCCTTCTGTTCAGATTGAAATAATAAAAGCGTCAACAAAAAATTGAGGTTGATGAGCATGCAGGACAAGCAATCTACGTCCACAATTGAGGTTTGCACGAATTTAAAAATCGCAATTTTTTTTTAAAACAAAGCTAGAGGGTACTTTGTTTTTAGATCTTGTGATTTGTGTTGTATTTGATTGAAAATAAAAGAACATAAATATGAGATGGTTCAAATTAGCTGATTCTCGGGTCAATATAATTTTAAAGAACTGATAATTGCAAGTATATCAATCACATCCAAACTATTTGTAGATATCGCACAATGTACAAAAAGTTTATCAATAATAGAATATGAGTAATGGATTATGCTAAATTTGTAATTGTATTGAATGCAATTAACTCAAAACCTATTTATGCAATTTCTTCCTTTTGAAGAGTTGGATTTCTTGCTTTCATAAATGTATTTTGGTGTACTATTGAAAATTGATTATCAATTTAAACAATTGTTTATATTGTCATATTTGATAATATATCTGTATATACCTATTTTAGTTTGAATATTAATTAAGGAGCAATTTGAAATATAGGGTAACAAAATATAATAAATATAGTGCTATTTATAATAATATGATGTCATTTTTATTATATAATAATATGTATATTAATATAACATAAATAGATTGAGTTTTATGATATGCGGTCTTTGGTTGTTTTTATTATTTTATTGCTCATAGTTTTCATCTAATTACTTTCCATCAAAACAATGAAATGTGTTTTAAATATTTAACTGAAATTGTTAAAAATAGCAAAATCAACCAACTTCTTATTCTTATTCCTTAGAAGCTAATTCAATCAATTATTGAATTAGTCTATAAATGTGAAATAGATTATATTTAGAATCTAAGAAAATCCAAAATATTCTTACCATGTAAATCCTGCCTAATTGACCATCAATCCTCAATATATCATTCCATCTTTTTAATGTTTTGATAGGATCCCATTGGGAAATTAGTTTTTCTTTTCTCTCTAAACCAAATAAAACATAAAATGAAATAGACCACTCACAACATTCAAAATAGTAATAATAACATAGAAATCTCCTTGAAATAGTAAGAATAATAACTTAATACAAGAGAAAATAGACAAATGATTAAAAATGGTAAACCTTTGCAAAATATTTACAAAATATAGTAAAATATCATATTCTATCAATGATAGTCATTCATAGAAATTTATCAACATCTATCATTGATAAAATCTAAAAGTTTGCTATATTTTGGTTTATCACACTATATTTGAAAATATACTTTTAAAATATTTAAAATATGATTATTTTCTTTAAAAGAAATTATAAATAAAAGTATGGAAATTTCTTCAATGTTTGATGAAATTTGGCAGTGTTATTTTGTAATAAAACATGAACTTCAATATCGACTTCTCCACATTGACTTATCTAAAATACCATTTTAACATTGTGCTTTGCTCTTTAATTCATGTACCTATATTTCTATCATATATTCCAAAAGAATAATATATATGAATATGATCCCTAACCTTTTCTTTCCTTACCTAAATATTTTAATCTGTTAAAGTAACACACATAAATATTTAGGTTAAGTAACATATATGATAAGAATCTTGCTAAATTCTAAAATACTATAACCATTCATCGTTTTATGCACGAATATCAAGTGTGAATTTACAAGGTAGTCAAATTTTCAACCCAATAAAATATGAATCTTCCATAGGAAGTAAATGTATATTTACTATAAAATTTTGTTCGGTAAGTGTCTGATGAATATTTGTTTCAATGATTATATTCGTTTCTAGAAAAGTTATATTATCGTCATCTTAACTGTCTACGTTAGATGTTAAAAGAATGAAAGAAAAAAAAAAAACAAAAGCAAAACTCAAACTCAACAAAGCTTATTCATCACATTGTTAATATGGAATAGTAAAAGAGATACAAAAAGAAAAGCTAATAAAAAAATTTTAAAAATCACTTTTTCGCCGCATTGCTTTTTATGAGTGGGAATCACTTTTCCCTTTCAACCACGCTGTTCATACAATCATACAAACAAACTTACCCTAACTTTCATTCTTTATGTAACTCTTTTTTTTATATATTTTAAATCACTTTTTCTTTATATATATATATATAATTGATTAATTAATCGATGGATTTAGTATTTAATTTTACATTTTTGAAATGTAATTATTGTACTAATAAAATTAATTTTAAACATTAAAGATGCGTTTAGAAATAATTTTGAAAACATTCTCCATCTTTTCCTTAATAATTCTAATTCAATTCAATGTTTATCTTTTATCTATTCAAATGTATTTTTTATACTTTAAAACTAATTTTGAATGATTACGAATGTTTTTTAAAAGATAATTAAAGTGATATTAACCTACATTAATTAATTAAATGACAACTTTCGAAAAGATTTATAAATATAACATAATATCACAATATATAAGATAGGTCGCGATAGATTATTATTTATATCTACCATAGATGGATAAAGATACTAATTTAATCATGATCGATCGTAAATAAACTATAGTATTTTGTAAAAATTTGGGTTTATTTTGCTATTTTGAAAAATATGGATTGTTTTTTCTTTTGTAAATATATAAAAGAAAAAATACTTAGAGGAGCACATGCCTTAGATATTAAGGTATAAGATTACTTTTAGTAAAGAAACAAAGACTTAATTTCGTTACTTTTCTTTTATATGTTTATTCTTTTTAATTATTGGAAAGAAAAAGTATCCATCCATCTTTCATATTTTTTATTTTGATTGTTCTTCAAACTTACAAAATTTTAAATCTCTAAGTTAAGTACTAAAAAGAATATTATGTAAATTCAAATCCAAATAAATAAATAAAATTATGTTTAACTTTATAAGTTTTAGATATTTTTCATACATTGTATAAATCAACAATGATAAAATAATATTTTCTCTTAATATTTTTGTAAAAAGTATTAAAATAAATAGAAACTTTTTTAGAAAATAGTAAAATAAATTAAAATATTTATAAACTATGTAACAAAATTGTGTATAATATGAAATTTTGTAAGTAATTAAAATGAAAAACTACCAAAAATGACTTGTAAAATTTGAAGTACTAAAAATTTGTTTGATAAAAACATAACAAAATTTGTCTTTTTGGAATTTAATGGCTTTGGAATAAATTCAATTTTTATTTGTCTTTTTAGAACATAATACAATTATTTTATTCCTTGCAAAAGAGAAGTCTAATTAATACATTACCACCTCCTCCAAAATAGTAAATTCAGCCAAAATATAAAATTCAGATTCATTGACTTCTAGACAAAGTTAATCTATCAATAATTATTATTAATAAATCATATATATATATATATATATATACTTCTAAATATTTTCAACAAATTCTATGTGGAATTATTACATGACATGCTTTAACTCTATGTTTTTTCTTTTCCTTTTTTTGAAAAAAAATATTAAAAATGTTAGAGAGGTTGGCATAGTTGAATGATAAAAGAGACTCTCGTTGCCAAATATAAATAAGAAATTACAATAAAATTAGTACTCTTACAACAAATATTTAATGAGTGAACTTTTCTATATATATATTTATTATTATTATTATTATTATTATTACCATGACTTTTTTTATTAAAAAACCCAAATATTTATGTCCTTTTAGAGTTTTCTAAAATTATTATTTTCTGTTATCCTAACAGTAAATTGTCACTTAAGGTAAGGTTTGAATTTTGCAGGGAGAGGTGACGTGGATTATTTAAGAATCAAAGTCGAGTTGCTCTATAAAAAGAAGATGTCAATAAATTTTATAAAATGGTTTTACGGAATTTATCCAATTTATTTTGATCGTGAGATAACATTGAGAAATAGGAATACGTTTTATCAAAGAATTTTCTGTGATTATTTCTAGTATGGAATGAGCCAATCATCCACTTTGGTATCTTATTGAACAAAAATGATGATATTATTCCTCTGTTGATTAATAATTTCGATTTTTGGAAAGTATAATTATGCTACTAGTTTTATTGTTAAAAAAATCTATTTTTTTTGTCCTAAATAGATTTATATAAAATTTGTTATCTACTTGTTAAAGGTATTTTTTCAAAAAAAAAATCTATATTATAAATATGTGATGATAGTTTGCTATCTTTTATTGTTAATTTTGCTATATTTTTAAAAAATCAATCCAAAGTAATTTTTAATTGAAAACAAACATACAAAATTAATTAATTAATTAATTAATCAAAGGTGGTGTAAATTTTCTCTATTATCATGAAATAAGGTTATCTATATATTCATTATAATTACAAATTCAATCCTACAAATTTCCAGAATTCTATTAAGTGAATAGGTTCTTAATTTTCTTTGTAAAAAATTAAAATTTATGGGGATAGTACACAAAATCAAAAGAAACTAATTAGACATATCTTTTTGGGACTTAAACTTATTAAACCTGTAATTCTAACCTTTATATGTTTATGATCGTCACGATCTGATATTTTTGTTTAAAAAATCTTTACTTTGCTGGAGACAAACAAAGGTGATATATGCTTTTTTTTTTCTAAAAGTCCTTTTAACTTCTAATGTGCTACAAAAGTTTAAAATTGTACATATAAATAATAAACACTCAATCATGTTAGAAAAAAAGAGAACTTAGGTTTTGTGACAGAAAAATTAATGACTATGATTTAATATGCAAATGGTAAGTCTAGTTGATGCCTAATTGCATCAATCACATGGGCTATGAGACTCTATTTCCAACCTACAATACGCTTTTTGTTGTTTTAATTTAGATTAAAATATCATTTTGGTCTATATACTTTAAAATTTATTTAATTTTAGTTCGTATACTTCTAATAAATCTTATATATTACTCTCTTGAAGTTAATTTTATTAGAATTGATTAAGTAATATCTTAAATTGAAAGTTTAATACTAAAATTTGACACTTGAGTCATTTGGACTAACGAGAATAAGATGGTTGGAAATTACTAATGATGTCTGGAATAATAATAAGCCTGGAAATTAATGAGATTGCTGGGAATTAAGATATATGTGTATGGTTGTACATAGAAATATTAGTAATTAAGAATGCATAAGAATAAATTCCTTTTGTATTTTATTTCTAAAACTAATCGTGAAATCTATATAAAATTTTAATATATTAATTGATAAAAAATAAATCTTAATTCTAAATTTTAACAAAAATTGATTATTTAACCATCAAATAATAATATTAATTAAATTACCAATTATAAATATTTGTAAAATAAGTAATTTGACAGGGTAAATTTGATGAATGTGTACAATTGTAATGTATAAACAAATGATAAACTAACTATAATTATTAAGAAATAAATTCATATTATGTTAATCATGATCATCATATTAACTAATTACAAATATAGAAAATTAATTAGTTGAAAATTTTATTGCATCCGTTGTTTATTTAAAATCTAAAGTATGAATATATATGTGCATATATAAACTAATTTATTGAATTAAAATAAAAAGTAGCATACATATATATATTAAATTGGAGTGGTTAAATTCACATAGTAGTTTAATTTTAATGTAATTTTATAAACAACAAATTTAATATTCACGTAATTATTTTAAATTAATTAATATTATATAAAATAGATGCACGGTGGTATTTTGAACTTTGTTTTCATTAAAATTATGATTAATTAAATATTAAAATTTTAAATGCAATTTTTCTATATTTTTTTTACCATAAAAAATATCTCTCTCGTAGTGACCTAAAATCAAAACTGACATTCTTGATCTGCTATAAAATAGAGACAGAAAAGATTTTTTTTTTAAAAAAAAAAAAAGATATGCAAAAGGAAGAGTAATTAATATCTGATAAAGTTTTTATTCTTTTATTGTTGTTGAATTTCAATCACATAATTAGTGACTTTAACATTGAAACTAATAAAAACAATAGAAAGTAAATGAAATCACAATGAGGACAAATAAGTCCATACAAATAATACATTTGACCACTGTTCTATTTTAGATTTCATTTTGATACTTCAACTTTGTTTTTAAAAGATGAAAATGGAAGAGTTAATAGTATAAGTTTTGTATATTTCAATATGGAGTCTCTCTCAATCTTATACTCTTTATATATATAAATAAAATGATTAAATAAGGGTTTTTATTATATATTTCGACATAATATTTGCATGGTTTGCATGAGTGAATGAGAAGACAAAAAGGCAAAATTTCCCACTTGCAAGTGCATGTCGACGTGGGATTGAGTGATTGGTGAGGTTTGTTTTCAAACCAAGTTGCTAAATATTTTAAAAAAGAAAGAAAGAAAGAAAAAGGATGTTTTCTCTTTTCCTATTTTAAGCCCAAAGAATAATAATAAACGGTGACCGTTTGCGTTCGTGACAGGCTGTGACGCACACGACTTTTGTAAAAGAGCCGCCACCATTTTTATCATCCCCCAAAATTAATAATCATAATTATAATTTAAACCACACATTAAAATCCATAAATCAAATTTTGTAAATTTACATATTAGCCCCTATTCCTTTTAACCAAATCCCCGATTTTCCGAAAACGTCGTCGTCATATACTCTCTCACTTCCCTCGCTACAACGTCCTTCATCACTTCCCAGAATCCCGCCGGTAGATTCTCACTTCGCCGGTCAGACTCCCGCACCACCTCACCACCACCACCGCCAACATTTCCTGGAGTAGCAAGCGTCAGTGCAGTCAATGGATCATCATCCACGGCGAGAAACGAACCGCCGCCTCCGACGACGTCGGAAGTGTGATTACTGGAGGAGTTTCGTCGGTCGTCTCTGACGCGGCGTTTAAGAGTGGAATTCCAGTGGTTTTTTACCGCATTATCTGTCCGACCGGGGAGGAGACGGGCAATGGTGGCCCAACGGTTACCGTAGCGGGAATGGGCGGCGACGATGGCGTCATCCTCGGCGGGAGAGAAAGGGCGATGCTCGACACCGGGGCAGAGCTGATTGCACCAACGGAGGCGGCAGGATTTGCCAGAGCGGCCTTTTACATAGCGACTAATTAAGGACCAATTTCTAGGGCCGTAACGTTCGACAAGTCGGGTAAGGATCCGGTCCTCTTCGGCGCTCCATGGGCCCTTGATTTTATCGGGGATGGGGGAGGATGATGGGGGAGGCTTGCCGGAGAGAGAGGAATCGGAGGAAGAGGACTCGGAAGTGGAAGTGGAAGAAGAAAAATTGTGAATGTTCATTGGGGGAAATTGGGAATTTTTTTTTTAAAGGGAGTGTTTGGGGATTTCATATTTATACAAGAGAAAGAATTTTGATTAATATGGTTTAGGGTTGTTCTGGGAAAGTGGGTTTGTGTAAAGTTGGTGGGCGGACAAAAAAAAAAACCCGACCCATCGCTATTTTGTTTTTATTATTTTCATTCTTCTCAATCAAGAATTCAAGTAAAGGGAGACGACACGTTTTATTTACAATATCAACCTTTTCAAAGTTACGTAGAAATATCATAACTTTAGCTCTCTTTTATTTCGTTTTATCTCACGTTTCATAATACTTTTTTCTTTTCACTTTACACTTCAATTTTTAGTGAAACTTTCGATTTTTTTTTTAGTCTTTAACTTTTTATATTTTCATTTTTCTAACCAATTAAAAATTCAATAATAATAATAATAAAGACTGAGTTTACAAACTTGATTTTTCATACAAAAAAAATTATGGGATCATAACACAAAGTTTTAATTTTGTTTTTTTTCTTCTTTAAACTAAGCTTATAAACATTATACCCTCTTATCTTTTAAGTTTTTATATTATTGTTTAACTATTTTGGATTAATAATTTCAAAAATTAAATCAACATTTCAAAATGGATAGAAAAGTAATTTTCAAATAAAGTTGGTTTTGTTTTTAGATTTTGGGTATGACGTTAACATATTTCTTTAACAAAAATGAAAAAAATAATTAAAAGGCGAATTGCATTAGAAAACCGACACATATTTTAAAAATAAAATATCAACATCGTTCTCAAGAAGTGTGGCTTATAATTCCTAAATCATCTTTTGACTTTAACAAATTAAAATAAAAAGTTATAACTTTTGATTTTATAGCTCGGAACTTTTGAGATATGGATTGTTTAAAGATCTTAAACACAAAATTTCGAATACATTTAGATGAACTTTTGAGTTAACCTAAATCACATAGTTAGTATAATTTAACATTTTCTTTCTGGTAAGAAATTCATAGAGAAGAATTTGATTACACTCTACACATAACTTTATTTGTGTGTGGTCCATTCTATTCATATTCGATTATAAGTTGTCACGTGACAATTTTATCTTTAAAAAGATACTTTCTACAAAAATGTGTTTAGTTCAGTACTACTCGTTAAGATTGGTCAATGAAACTGAATAACCCACTAGAAATGAATAGCAATTTCTATATCAATTTATTTAATTTAATTAAAAAATTGAAATGGGACATACCTTATACCTATTTATTTAATTTTTAGATAAAGAAGAGAAACATAAAAAGCTCACAAATATATGATTATAATTATTAGAAAATATAGGAAGTGTATGATTATGTGCCGTCAAATGAACAATAACCATTCTCTTTTTCATAAGAAGAAACATTGAAGTATTAAAAGCGTAGAGTAAACCATACTCTTCATACCACAATTAAATGTCTCTTTCCTCTCACAACAAAATTTCAAGCTGCTTAACAATAACTACACCTATATTTTTGGGTCAGTTTCAAACGCAAATTATATTCTGATCCTTCCAACAATGGATTGAACAAAAAAAATACATAAGAAACACAATAAATTTAATAACAATAAAACATTGTTTAACATATATTTATAATTTAACACTTTAAAATTAATACTAATATACAAAAATAAAGAATGTGAGGAAGTTTGCAATAAAAAAAAAGGATAAAGTACATGTGTAATACATAAACTAGGGTGGATGTCCCCATGAATATTGTTAAGGTTATTGGTTTCATGAATTCAATTATTTTTTTAATTTTGAATCATTCAATATATAGTTATTATTATTATTATATATACATGTACATATTTTTGTAATAAAATATGCATGAAAACCAATGTATCTTTTTATACCTTTATATTCTTCATAAAATAAAAACTGGGTTCATATTTATTTAATTAGTTAATTAGTTAATTAACCTATCGTAGTGTGTGAACATTAAATAAGGTAACAAACATCAACATAGCTTTATAGCTTGTTTCCTTAATAAATCTAATAAGGCATCTTTTCTTTATGTTCTTTAAGTAGGATGATTTGAACTAATTATTAAATTCACATTCATATATTCTTAATAAACAAGACAATGCAAAGAATCGACACCTTAAACTCGAATAACTTACTTAAATTTAATGATTTTAAAATTTAAAATATAAAATGGCAGGAATCATACTATATATATATTTTTTCTTTCGTTTTAATGTGCTTTTTTCATATACTTTATACATTGCCTTTAAAACTTTAGTTTTTCATTAGAATATAACGTGGAAAATAGTAGTACAAATTTTAAAATAAAAACCATGATATATAGAAAGTTAATCCCACGAATGGAGAATAGTTTTAATATTTAGGATTAGGATAAGATATTGGTTAGGGAGAATAAGTATTAGATTATTAATTAAAGAAGATGGTAGAGGGTTAATTAATTAAAAGCAATGGCTTGTATGTAATAATTAATTTAAGTATAGTGGACAAAAATTCGGCGAAATAATTATAAAATATATGATTTAAATAAGAAAAGGGAAGATGGATGATTATGATAATAAGATAATGAGTTATAATGAAGTGTGTTTCCATTTGAAGTGGAGGAATTAAGCACATGACAGTGAGGCTAAAGCTGTTTGACGCTATAACTTCATATATCTTTTTCTTAAACGCCAATGTGGGCTCTCTCTCTCTTTTTTCACATCTACCTTCTCACTATCTCACTCAATAATCCACCAAATCAACGCCTCACATTAACTCTTTCTATCAACCATCAATATATATAAACTTAATATAATACCTTTAATTTGCTTAATGTATTCTCGAGTTTGGGGTAACACGTTGGTTTGTTATAATAATAGCTTGCGTGTAGAATGTTTAGTATTGGAATTAGGATTTATAATAGTATGTGTTTAAGTATAAATTATTTAGTAAACGAGGGTTTTGAAATAGTGTTTTAAGATTATGTAATGATTTCATGTAATGATTTAAGATTATGCTACAAAAAAAATTAGTAGAAATTTAAAGATAAATAATGGTTTTTTAAAGAGAAATTTAAAAATAGGATAATAGTAGGGACTAAATTTGGACATTGAAAAGAAAATTATTAAATACATGGACCAAAATGATACTTCATGCAAAAAAGGAAAGAAAGAAAAAGGAGAAAATTACAACCGAACCCACGTCGAGGATGATGGAGAAAATACTATTGAAAAAAACATTTTTTTGACAACAGAAAACTAGAAACTAGAGAGGATATCAAAGTAGCAAAATCATGAAATGCTTTGTTCTTCTCTCGAGAAACATGACAAAAGTAAGATCATTCATCGACAACCTTTCCATCAAAATTAATTAATATAATGTCATTCATAAACACATGGATGTTACAAGAAGATGAATCCACACTAATGATCGTTAAGGTCATCTCATTCGTGCTTAACTACTTTAAATCCCCAGATAATAGCCTCAACTTATGGGGGCCGCGACTAACTACGTTTTTCTTCTAGTGAATTTGTAGTCATTGTTTAAGAACGTTTGACCTTTTCAATATGAATAAATTCATCCCAGTATTATTCAGTTATCTTTGTAATTAAAACTATATCGAACCAACATTAAATTTCCAAAAGTCAACTATTGACAGTATAAAAGAAAAAAATTGCATCAGATGACAAAAAAAATTAGAAAAAAACTGTTCATAGTACATTTTTTTTGCATATTGCGAATATGACAAGTAATTAACAATATCAGACGTCTATCAGAGAGTTACCAACTTTTAAATTTGCTACTTTTACAATTTAAAAGATATAGTGACATGAAGTCTTATTGTTATAAATTTGTTTGCTATTTTTGCAAACGACATGTATAAACATAGGTCTCAAAGTTTTTATGAGAATTTACACTTACACCCGACAATATTTGTAAACACCCTATAGAAACTGAAACTGAGCGAAGTAAGTTATAAAATATTTTTTTAAAATGTAAATTGCGAATAGTTAAGATTAAATTGTCAAGAGGTCGTTGAAATTAATTAACATATGAAAACAATGTTTTTTTTTTTTGTTTTAACTTTTTTTATAAGAACTATTTAAAATACAATTTTGATAGGTTGTCAACAATTGCAGTTTTCATTTTAAAAAGTAAACGCTTGAGAATGTATTAAAATATATGTAGATTTTAATTTGTCACTTTGATTTCATTCATAATTTATTTGGACTTATGATTATCGCATTGCAATCAATGAGTTTTGAAGAAAATCATTAACCATATGCATGTAAGTCTCATCATCTTTGCGTCAATATCAATGACTTGAGACTAGAGAGTCCTTTTTATTTGTTTACTTACATATATCAATATTTGTGGTTAAAATTGGTATCAATCAAAATCAATTTTTTATTATGAGTTAGACTCTGCACACAAGCCATTATTTAGTGTGATAGGTGTGACAAATTCTTTAAAACAAATTCATGATATGACAAATTAATAGTTTTAAATCGCTATATTTCTTTTTCATCATATCAATATCTTAGAATGCTACAAAATTTTATAATTGATTGGTGGCATAAAGCTGTGATCCCTATTCAATTTCTAAAATATAATTCTATTCAACCCCTCAAGTATTATAAAGTATATATAAACCCACCCCATAAATTTTAATAATATGATAATTTAAAAAATAATCACTCAATAAAATATAATTTAATTACAAGTTTATGTTTTGTTAGATAAATACGTGTGTGGGACTTCAAAATTTGTATAATAAACTCAACACTTCTAATTTTTATGTTTAATATTATAAATATGTGATATGTTTTCTATTTTATGTGTAACGTATGAGATATATCCATCGTTTTTTTTTTCTTTTCATAAATTTCTTAAACGTAAACTTAACTAATGTTTATGTTAATTATGGTTAAATTAAATTCAATTTTAACATAAAATTAAATATTAATGTGTTCAATTTAACAATATATATTTAACAGAACTAAGAGTTTATTAACTCTTTACATTTCTTCTATTGTATGAAGTATTATTTCTTTTTATGAAAGAGGATGTTGAAATAATTAAAAGATTACCAACCAATAAGGAAAATTAACAAGTGGACTTTGGCATTTTGACAAAAAGGGAAAATACATTGTGAAAAGTGGGTATAAGGCATACATCAACAGGAAGCTTGAGGAAGCTCTTCCTTAGCACAAATACAATGGAGAAAACCTGAAAATCCCTCTGGAATCTCACAGTTCAAAGGAAAATCTTTTTTTTTTTTTTTTCTGTTGGAGAGCTATCCATGACATTATTCCTACCAACTACAATCTCAATAAAAAAAGAAAAGACATCAATACATTTTTCCTCTTTGTCCTCTTTGCAGGTCCTCCATCGAATCTACCAACCATATTGCCTTGTTCAGCTACATCAAAGCTAGACAAATTTAGAGCATCATAGCAAAAACTCCCCTAATCCAGTCCAACCTCAACAACAGCTTCAAATTAGATCGTTGGCATATGCTCAGTTCAACATGCATGCTCTAAAGAGGATCTCAACATTTATATATGCTATATATTATCACCCTTGTTGGGCAAACCTGGAATGACAGAAACAAAGCAATTAACAATCTTCGAACCCCAGATAGCCTAACAAGAAGCTCTGAGGAATTCTAATTAAGAGCCTCCTTCTCTAAATATCAATAATAAAAAGGTTAATCGATCTCACCCTCGCAACTGGATCAACCTGCCTTCTTCCTTCGACAAATGAAACGTAGATGTCACGTACGTGGAGTTCTATTCCTCAAACGACGGAGCATTAGTGGTGTTCTCCAAAACTCTGAAGGCTTTCTTAATTCTGGGTGTTAAAACTCAATTATTCCTCGAGATCAACTACGACCCTCCCCTTGCCGAAATTCTTACAGTCTAAAATGGCCTCCGTTTCATCCACCCATCATCCCATCCCAGACTGATCATTGTGGAATTCGATTGTACGTACTCAGGAGATTAATTAACTTGATCAACATCAAAGATGACAGTACGTACAACTATTGTTGATTGCTGGATTGAAGGCATCAGATCTATAACTAAAAATTTTACTAATATTATCTTTGTCCATTGTAAGAAATGTCAAAACTTTTGTGTGCTGATAAATTTCCGAAAATCGCTAGGGGCAATTGGCAAACCGCCTAAATGGCTTTTGGCTTTCCGATTTCCCTTTAGTGGATGGTCAACCAAATTCGTAGAGAAATTGTTTAATATATGGCCCACGTGGCGTCTTATTAATAATCCTATTCATTCTCAATATATATATATATATATAATTTTGTGTCAATTTAATAATTATTAAGCACATCAAATTTAGTGGGTTATTTAAAATTTGATTTTTGCTAAAATAAAATCGCCAAAAGTAAACCAAAAAATAAGAACAATAAAGTTGGGTTTACAAAAAGGAAAAAAAAAAAAAAGATATGAAGGTCTTCTTGTACGTAGACAGGGCCCTACCTCCAGGCTGTAAGAATGTCACGTGATTGGCATTGGGTTTATTGTGAGTGAAAGCAAAGTAGTTTAATATGAAGAAAGGAGGTAAGGATGATTGCATTAGAGGGTGCCAGGTGGGCATATTAATTGTAATTTGGAGGCACATAAATGGGACCCCGACCCCGACCCTGAGCCCTGAGCCTGATGAGGTAACTTTAGCGGGAAGCGGTTGGGCAGTTGGTGAAACAGCTGGCTTCAAACAAACACACAACACCGACTGCCCAGGCTCTGACCGTATTTCCCTTCGCTGAATGCTCTTATTTATTTGTTTGTTTGTCCCGGCACAGTTTTTTAATTAATTTTTTGGGGACATTTATTTGGACTGTTTGTTGCGTACACCACAATATTATAGCTTTACTATGATTGGGTATGAGTTAGCCGTTGGATGTGTTGCCATCGAAGGTCCCACCGCGTTCCCCTCCTACCCATTCCATTGCTCCTCTTGGTCCCACTATAGCCCCCACCCCCCGCATCATACCGCGTCGGAGTCAGTGATTTGTCCCGCTCCTGTGGGCTCCTCCCAACCATTTGCCTTATCCCATTTTCCTATATAATCCCATTTTTTTAATCCCTTTTAATTCCACTATTTTTTAATGATTTCATTATTGCATTTCGTGCTCTTTTTCAATATATTTTCTTTCACTTAAATATGTTAGGTTTCTTCATTAAATACTCCATATTCAATCATTTCCATCCTTCTTCAAAAATTGTTTTGTATTTAAGATGCTTTACACACATGTCCAATTTTATTTTATGTTTTTTACATTTTTGTTTGTTTACTGTTTCGTGTGACGTTTTATTGCGACCAAAATTGTCCACGTGCTTGCAAGGTAAAGGAGATTAAGCATCAATGTGGGATCTAGCTACACCACACACTTTGATGTTTTTGTCAATATCATGTTTGTGAGTGATTGGTAATAGGAGATAGTAGGATATGTCTATACGTAACTTCAACCAATGATATTTTGGTTGTTTACATAAGGTAACAAAAGTAATAATCATTTGAGTTCATAATTGTCCTCTTATATGTTTTTGAATAGTTGAGTTAATGTACTTGTCACACAGTTACACTATCGTCTATCTACATGCTTTAGTGTGCACTACTGTTCCAAATTCTAAACATCAATCTTGTGACATGTTCATTTCTATAACTCAACCTATGACCTCGTCACCTCTCCTCAATAGTTCGACCTTTGAGCTTCTCAACTATTGTTCAACATACAAGCTCCCAAACTCAGTATCTAAGTTATTAGCTCTCCTTTATAGGTCGACCTCTACATCTTCAACTATAGCTCTACCTATGAATAAAAAGGAAGAATGATGTCCAAATTTATTCATACAAACCAAATCTAAGAAGAAGGTAAAGATCGGGAATTGTTGGAAGAACTAGCAAATTCAATAGGTTGGCCTTTGAGTTCTTCAACTATAGCTCGACATATAATAAAGAGATTACCCATCAAACAAATATACACACAAAAGATTTATCATACGTCATCATTTGTAATTTAAACTCTAATAAGAAAAAAAAGAGAATCCAAATATAAAAATTATCTCCGTACTTTATTTCCATATAACTTTAGTATAATTATAAAGATGGATGCACGATTAAATTTTCGATCTCTACATATGTACATTTGTTATTGGTGATATTATAACAGAGTACAGAACATGCATGAGAACAAAAGTTCAAATATAATTGAAAAGAAATTGAATACTAGTGTATGATGTTAACTAGTGATGTAGAGTGGATTTGGAGGCAAAAGGGGATATCAACTTACTGTCTTCTCAATATCAAAATTTAATAGAGTTTGTTAGTGTCTGAATGCACATATTATATTTTCATTTCTACTTTAATAAATCATTAAAAGCATTTATCCCAATTTGATTCCAAATTTAATTGAAACCGTACGTGTTGTCTTGGTGGGTGTCGGTTTGGATTCCTTCTTTCTAACCTCCTCTCTATATTTGATATAATAAATGTTCTCAACTCAAAAATATCAATTTCATAAAACCTCAAATTTGGGATTTACGAATTTATTGCAAACAAATTTGAAAGTTTCAACACTAATTAATTCCCCACTTTCTAAAGTTTGAAAACATACTAAATTTAATTTAATTTACTGGATACTCTTCCCGATCAAACAAACTTACGTATAAAATAAACAACCTATTTTGATTGTTCTGCCACCTTCAAAAAATTTACGAACTGTTATAATAAAGGAAACATCAAACTATTAGAACAAAACCACTGAAAGATAAAACTGATTACATTTTTTTTTGTTATAAAAGGTAAATATTTTGCAATTTTCCAGGAAAAACAAAAAGAAAAAAACCACGAACTGTTCTTCCTTTTAATTTTTATTGAAATTTTGAAATAAACAAAAACAAATTTCGGTCTGTTATAGTATAGGAGTTTTGGGCCGAGGCTTTGTAGTTTTGGTTTCTTATAGGCACAGTTTCGGGCCGAAAGTACCTTGGGCTTAGATTGGGCCCAAATCTTTGATTTAGGGAATTTATTCTGGGCTCTCACGATCTGCACTAACAAGTCGAAAGGCCCATTTCGAATGGCCCATTTATGGTAACTAAACTGGTTGAAAGGAGTGATTTTTTGGGTTTCTTTCACCCTAATCCTATTCCTAAGTTTTTATACTTTTAAATCATCATTTCCTTCTCATTCCATGAGACTTGATCAACTTTTTCTCCATGCTTTCAAATGTCCAAATTTGTATGTATACTCTTAATATATACTCAATTTAGTCTATAGTTGTAACATCCATAGTCTAAGATTCAAGCTAGAATTTGGAATCCATATTTGACATTTTATGGCTCCAACTACGTCATCCTTACTTGTCTTAGAGGGAAAGTTGTTGTCACTAACCAACACGAATTGTTTCAAGTTAAAATTGCTTCCGGCTAAGCACACTTGACACTAAAATTCCTATGATCGAACTACCGAAAAAAGAAGATGCATTTTATTAGTATAAGTAGTAAACTACAGTTCTTTTTTTTTTTAACCATACTTTTATGTTCTCAAGTTTTCTCTCATTCAAATGTGATATTTGTTCATTCATGTCTCTATCATAAACTTGAGGCGCCTAGAATATTTTCACTACAAACTTTCATTTCACATTCATCTAGTATTTGATGGCATACAAATTCTCATTGTTATT
Organism: Cucumis sativus; assembly: GCF_000004075.3. Taxonomy (NCBI): domain Eukaryota; kingdom Viridiplantae; phylum Streptophyta; class Magnoliopsida; order Cucurbitales; family Cucurbitaceae; genus Cucumis; species Cucumis sativus. The sequence goes on from NC_026658.2 coordinate 24,119,145, forward strand.
TAATAGAATTAGATAAAAACTTATTAGGACTTGTTATTTAAAGTTGTAGTTGTCATGAGAGGTTGCCTTAGATTTATATGCTTTGCATCTTAGTGATATATCTAATTTGGTTTGAATTGCTCTCTACTAACTTAGTAACTTTGTTACATGGAATTCTTGGATACGTCTTGCTTTCTTAGTGACAACTATGTTACGTTAAAAGATTAAATTTAGATATTTAAAAATACACTAACTATAAGTAAATAAATTTCAAAGTACATTCACCAAAATTAGATATCTTGAATAAATAATTAATAGCGGAGGCATGCAATGATAGTTGGAGTTAGTTTTTTTTTTTATTAAACTATGAACAAACCGACTATGGTCGGTTAAGTAAATGTTCAAATTGACCTCGACTGTCAATGAACGTCGAACAATCAATTTTCTAAATTGAGAAGCATCAACTTTGAATGGAAAAGATGAAAATTTGAGTGATAGATAATAGAATAGTGATTGAAAAATAGAGTGACATGATTTAACACACATTATTAGGGCCACATAGACACGCCTAACTAATCAACACTTAAATCTCCACATCATTCTTCAACACCTCCTCTCTCTTACATTATGACATACAAACAATCCCAAAATTATTATTATTATTACTTAAGTATTAAAATATAAATTCAATTTTTTCATTTCAAAGGTCATTCCACCTTAAATATAGAACATTATCTAATAATTGAAAATTTATTAATCATTTCAAGATTTACGTCCACTTTGGTAATCATTTTGATCTTAATTACTATTTTACTTTCTTTTGTTTCAATTCTGTATTATAATTTTCAAAACCCTAATGAAATGAAAAAAAAACCCAAATAGTTAATCATTTATAAGTTGAGACAATATAATATTCATATATTCATTGTCAATCTGAACGAAAAAAACCTAAATGAGACATTCAAACTTGAAAATAATTTATCAACTAGAATTATTTTAAACCCATATAATAATAAGTTGACAAATGATTGACTCCATAAACTTATTATTATTATGTCCAAAAACTACATTATTAAGCCATGATTGAAAATATTAAAAAAAAAATAGACAAAATATTCTCTTTGATCAATTCAATCATTAACACATCTTTATCACATTGAAAAACCAGCCACCTTTATAATAATTGAAGTTTATCCTTTTTCTTATAAATAATTCATAACAAATATAAAATAATTACTCTCATTCACAAAAAAAAAAAAAAAAAAAAGTTTAATTTACACATCTCTCCTAACTCACATGCTCAAAATCTTCTTCACAAAATAGCAATCTAACATTTGCAATATATTATATATATACCCATTTATTTATTTTTCAATATATTCCAATTACTACACACCACAAAAAACTTTGTTTCCATCTAAGTTTCACATTTAAGGAAGGAAAAAAAAAACTATATGAGTGGATTTTTGCCGATGAATTAAAAGTAAACTTATTAGAGTTGATTATATGATTAAGTGATGAACGGTAAAAAAAAGTAATAGAATTCAACTCAAAATGCATATAATTCAAACAAGTGAATATTTTCAATAGCATCCACTGATCAAATTTACAATAATATATTTCCAATCAATAAAAAAACCAATTTAAATTGAGAAATATTAAGTAAAAAGAACACTTAATAGTATTTTTTTTTTTTTCAAATTAAGAAATTTATATTTATACAGAGGAAAAGGGAAGAGTTAAATTAGAGACAGAGTATTGATTGGGGTTCTTTTTTTGTTATGTATATAGAAAGGAGAATTCTATTGAGATCTGACGAAGAAAATACTCAACTCAGGGCCGGGAGCCCCATCGGGATTAATCATATACAAAGCTTCAGAATCCTTAGATCCAACAACCCTTTCAAATCTAGCTCTCATATACGTCAATTCCCCTTCCAAGTTATCCTTTTCAGACGCCGGAGATGGCAAAACTCCCGCACCCATTGAAACCCCTCTTAAATGTTGCATAACATGAAGTTCATCATCCGACATTTGTTTCCTTCTAAACGAATACCCAATTTTCCTTCCATTACAATAAACAGCCCACAGGAATTCCTCCATTACCTTCTTCTTATGGCTCTTCGTCTCGCTCTCCAGAGCGATCCTCAGAATATCCGACGCCATTTCCTTGTTTAGTGCCGCCGTCTGCATCGGCAATTCGATCACGAATATAGGAAGACAATGAGGGTCTTCTTGAATCGCTAAGCTTACTCTCCCTTTACGGTAGCCGAAGATTGTGCCCGTCGTCGCGTTGTCTTTTAAAAGGGGCTTTCGGGGGCGGCCAAGGAGAGCCACCATTTTGCACCCGGAGGTTAACATTGGGAATAATTTGAACATTTTAAGGAGCCCTCCGCCGCTGCCTCCGCCACTTCCTCCGTTGGTGGTGGTACTGGTGGAGGATGATTTGGGGCGTCTGGTGATGTGACGGAGGAGGGGGAGGAAGGCGGAATTGTCCATGAAAGGGCTGGAGTGAAGAGAAGGCATGGTGGATTATTGTTTGTGTGTTTGGGGAATTTTTTTGATTTGGTTGTAAGTAAGAGAGAAGAAGGAAAGGAAATGGAGGAAGGGATAAATAGGAGAGGAAAAATTGGTTTGTTGGTCATTTTGGGTTGGGGTTTTGTGTGTCATTTGGAATCTTTCAAGTGGGAAAAGTCGAACTTATCAAACTAAACCTTCTTCCAGTTGGTTAGATTTTTTTCTAAAATTTAATTGCAACAAAAACATTGCTAAACTATGACATAATCATTGTCACAAAGTTTCCACTTAAAAAGAAAGTTAACGCTATACTTTTCAACTATCTATTGTAAAAATTAGATTAAATTAAACTCTTCAACTTCATAAGTGTTATTATAATCATATACCATAAAATAAACGAAAAAATTTACAAAATATCACAGCCTATTTACCATTGAACATGGTAGACTATTGTATCATAATAGAAACAAATAATAGTCTATTACGACTTATCGCTAATAAATTGTGATATTTTGCTATAACATTTGTAAATATTATTTAGATGTTTCCTCATTTCAAATAATTTTTCTTTTAACAATTGCACAAGGCCTAATGTTCAATTTTTATCAATTCTAATTCAATTAGATGGTGTTTGGGCTAGTGACTAACTAAATTCTAACACTTTCAACATGGTTCACTATTCAAATAATTTGCAAATTTTATCTTTATCTTCTTTTTACCTTTATCGGATGTGTTTCGTACATCTCAACTACACAACTCTCACCCCAAAGCATAGATTGATCTAAGCACAAACCTTTTAACTTCAATAACATGAACATCAAACTCTAACATTTATAGCAGTTATCTTAATAGACTAATTTTTAGTTCAAGTAAGCCATTGCCACACTTTAAGATTTGTATTTGCAATTTTTTTTAGAGTGGGGCCTGAGATGAGAGATATTATTCTATATCTTTTTAAGAAAATGTATATATATATATATATATGTATGTATTATGGGAGGAGGTAAAGGGTTGATGTTGACTGAGTTTAGTGACTAAAAGGAGAGTGGGATTGAATGCCAAAAAAAGATAAGGTGTAGGATATCGGCCCACATTTTAAATTATACTTTCATTTTTCAATAATATTACATACATATTTCTTCTTCTTTCACTTTCTTCATTCTAAAACATAATTACTCCCTGAATTATCTTCATATCTTAATTTTTATTGTACTAAAAAATAAAATATGTTATACGTCAAAGAAAGGTATTGAGATCGTACAACAAAGGTCATCAATAAAAAAAACTAATTAGAACACACTAGAGAATTTTTAGCATCTTGATGTTGAAGAATGCACGTATATGCAAGGTTATTTGTTTGATGTACTTTTCTTAACATGTATGACGTTGTTGTATTTAATTTTTAATGTAAATTTAATTATTTACTCTTTTGAATATTAGTTTTTAGCGTATAAATCTTTAACTTTACGCGTTTGGCTATTTTGCATAGTGAAGATATTATAATTTAGAACTATGTTAAGATCCATTCCTACTTATATGTTTTCACTGTAGAATGATATATATTTAGTGTTTTATTTCATTAGTTTTTTTTATTGTGAAAATTTAACCCACACTGTTATATCTTCAGTGTAGAATATAAAGTAGAAATTTGTCAATTTAGGGAGAAATTGAAATATAAAAAATGGGAACAGAAAAAAAAAAATGGAGGCAGTGGGAATTGTTTGTCATGTGGCTTCACACCGATCATTACGTTTTGAATCAACATCATGAGTTGCTTTTTTATGCTTTTTGGAAACCCATCTATCTAAATAATATATATGAATATATATTAATAATAAGAAGAAGAAGAATGATAATAATAATAATTGAGGTGCAGCTCATATTGCCACCCGAAAAAGGAAAAACAAAAGAATCCAGTACCTCGTGATTTTCCCATGGAAATTTCTCTTCCTTTTTCATAGTTGGGACTCTCCATTTCTTTCTTTAGGTAACACCCTTTTCTTTTTTCTATGTCAGATCCTACTCTTATCACTAATTAAATTAAAAAGCCACTTTATCCAACTCTACATTATATTCATACATATAGAGATTAAAGTTATGTACATTTTTATAACAACTTCATGCAAATTGCTTAATCATCGTTTCAGGATAACTCAATCAAATTACATTTGAAAAGTATCTCCTGTCCTTACTATTATTATTACGCTTTTTTTAAAAAAATTATGAATAAATAAACGTGATCAAAAGTAATTTAATTACATTTGTGATTCTGTTTTCATTAGAGTTATATTCTGTTAATGCAAGTAATTAGTATGGATTGATAAACCTGTCTTAATTTGAATTTTAAATTTGAAGATAAGATATTGTTAGTTAATGTAGAGCAATGTGGGTAACAAAATTTAATATTTGATAATAAAATAATGGTCCTTGTAATAAATTGAACAATGACATTTTACTTAATTTTTTTTTCTTTTAAAAAAAAGAGAACAATTTTGAATTATATAAAAAGGAAAAGAAAAAAGTGTGGGAAGAAATGCTTTTGAATTGATGGAATTGAAGTGTGATTTCAACTTGGCTTCCTACTTTGGGATAGTGCCCACTGACTTGAACCCAAACCAAATCCAATCAAACTAAGCACATGTTATGAAAGTCTTGATTAGACTCTCATATAAAAATAAATCAATAAAATAAAATGCTTTTCTTTTTTCTTTTTTCTTTTTTCTTTTTTCTTCTTTTGATCATAATCATAATTTTCCATTTTTGGGTTTTGAAGCTCAATTTTGAATAGTTATGCACTGTTTCTTCTCATAGATCAAGCAGAGGAGTGTAGGGTTACCTTTTTTTTTTTTATATATATATATATATATAATAACAATATTGTTAATGATGGGATGATAACAACATTAATATTAATAATATTTTAAATAGTTAAAATAAATTCTTTTTACTATTGGTGTTGATTCTCTAATATTTTCGCATAATGAAAGATGTGATTTTTTTAAAGTGCTATTAAGTATTTTTTATGTCCCTCTTGCCCACCATTAACAAAGGTTTGGAGTGCTCAAGTGAGAAAGCAAGAAAAAAATATTGCAAATATAAGGGAGTGGGCAACACTGTTGTATTGAATTATTATTAGTTGAACACGAGAAGGAGGTTTAAGCTTAATCATGTGGATGTGTGGTGTGTGGTCTAAACAATCAAAGGTCCGGGGTGGGGGTTGTGATTTACAGTGAGAGTGGCGATGTGGTGCATGTCTGCTCAAGTGCGGTTCAATGAAAGTTATGGATTTGTTGATACGGATGAAATTACCGTTATTAGATAAGGCTATCGGTGGTCGAAGCTAGGTCTAGGTTGCTCGAATGTTTGGATTGAGTCTCGGGCGAAAGTTGTTTTGAATCACTTCTATGTTATGAATTTTTCTTTTGGAGTGCTATATGTCGAATGTCAGCTTTATTTACCCCAATTGAACATTAATTGTTGGCCTCAGTTTTGCCCCAACAAAGTGCAATCGAATTGCTCATAATTTTTCACATCACATGCTTTATCTACCGGTTTCTTTTGTTGCTAGTGCGGGGAGTTTCCTATTTGATTGAGAAACTAAACAAGTGGTTGAGGAGCTAGTTTGGTTGTGATTTGTTTCATTTTTTTTTAAAAAAATCGTTTCAATACTAAAATCGAGAAATGATCATATTCTTAATATGTTTTGGTAACGAGAAGAAAACCATACTTTGTTATTTTTAAGATTTTAGTCGGAAAAGGAAGGTAATTCATTTGTTAAAAAAATGGTTTTGAGAATTGTGAAACTGAATGGGATTTTTTTTTTCATGTAAAGTAATTATATGAATTGATGATTTTTTTTTCATGATGAAATTATTGTAGGTTCTGTTGTGGAAATGTGAAGCTGACTGTTAACTCTTTCTTTGTTTTCTCTTCTAGTGATTGTCTATTTCTTTACCTTTAATTCTTTTCCAAGGCTGCCATTGGCATCATTTGTCTTCTACCACCAAACCCAAACCCTTCTAATTTAACGGATAACAACTATTTATATATATATATCGACCTAACTTATTTAAGTTTAATAATTTGGGTCATGTAAATTTTTGTTTGATATAATATTAAATTTGTCCTTCATTATTCACACACTTAAATTTTTGGGTCAATCGTTGATTTAAAATGGTATCAAAGTAGTATGATCTAGGATATTCATTCAAGCTTTTGCATATCGTTGTTTTCTCTCCGTTTAATATTTCATTTCTACTTTGTAAGCATTTTTCCGTATTTCGAGCTTCTATTTGAGAGGAGTGTGATTTAAGAATTTTTAACCTAATTAAACAAAGTTGGTGTTACATGTTTAAATAATTAATGTGTGTTTGGAAGTTTAGGACATGAAGTTCTCTCAAAAGAAGGGTATATATTCCGATCTTGTTGATATGTTTGTTCGAAACTAATAATTTAAACTTAAGTTCCATTATAGCTGCCAACATTTCATGTCGATGGTTGTGTCAATATCTCAATTTTGTTGACATGCCAATGGAAATATTGACAAAATGTAGGGATGTTGATAGATATTTCTTTTAAAAAATAATAAAATAAAAGATATTTAAAATTTAAAATATATGAATTTTCACCTTTTCAAAATAAGTTGGGTACAACTAATTATAAGTAAAATTGAAAACACAGTAAATTATCAATTGACCAAAAACATTTTTAAAAAGAGGTAAATTTGAAGAAATAATAAAAAGATATTTCCAAAAACAGATTTGATTATTATTATTATTATTATTCGGGTAGAACAAATTTCTTAAAGCCTAATTAAATTAATTACTACACTATTTCTTTTAGTACAAATAACATTATTCAACCACTGAATCAAATTGGGGTTATTTGCTATGCCTAACAAATCTTTTGTTTAATTATTCATTCTGTTGTAGTACAATCCAATTCCAATAATTGATCAAATAATATGATAAGATGACAGCAAAGTGAGATTTTTTTTTTCTTCTTCTTTTTATGAATTATTGTAATTAAAATTCAGTTATAGATCTGTACTTTACTTTTAGAAATTTATTAAGATCAGAACATGGTAGGTTTGACAACATGATTACAATAATATTTAAAATTAAATATTAATCTCTATTTGTGGAAATTTTTTCTTCTTTTTCCTTTAAATTCATTTAACATAGTACTAAAATTAAACTCAAACAAAAATAAAAGTCTCGTAACTTAACCCATTTTTAAAGATGATTAATTATTAATTAACTAATGTTGCCATCATGTCTAATTTATATATATTTTATTAAGACTTTAGCACTTTTCTATATAATTGTTTTATTCGAATTCATGGACTTTCAAATTAAAATATAGTTTACTTGATCATCGGTTTCATCAACTTTAAAATATCAATTTATTGTGGGCGTTGGCTTTCCTTAATGCCTTTCATATCCCTAGTTTTAATATCTGTAGATTGGATAATTAAAAAAAGAAAAAAAAAACACGTTTGAGTTCATTTTTATCAGTTCTTAAACTTTAGTTTGGAATGATTTAGTCATATGCTTTTAATTCTGTAACAATAATTTAGTTTATAAAATAAAAAAATCATCAAATTAGATGTTAATTTTTATTATTTTATAATATAAGTTATGAGTGTAAAGTCGAAAAATATATATGTTAAATCTAATTTCTACTCCTGAATTAAACCATTAAAAACTTTAAATTAATTATTTTAAAACTAAAATATTACAAACTTCAAAATATATGAACTAAATCTTTAACCAATTAAAATTAAAGTGATTTTGAACCTTTAAAATTTGTATACTATAGGGTGACGTAATGATGTAGATGAACAATTATGTAGGTTAGCAAAAGAGAAAATAATAATAATAATGTTTAAATACTGTTTAGTTTTGGATTTTTGTTCCTTTAATTTCGTACTTATACTTTTCTATCACTCATTTATTAACTTTTGTTCATTATATTTTCAACTTTATTTTATTGTCATCATTAAATTTAGAAAAGTAATGTCCCATACAATGATACAAATGCTATGAGACTTAAATGATCATCACTTTTAAAAATACCAAAACTAAAGTGAACCTTTTTGAAAACACAATAGATCAAAATAAATGAAAAATTAAAATACATATAAATATAAGTCAAAAGTGCAATGTCTAAAATAATATTTTATAATGACAAATTGCTAAATTATTTTCCTTTAGAATTTTTTTTTAAAAAAATAGGGAAAAAATTATCCAACAAAGTGGGCATGCATGTCCACAATTAATAAACTAAAAATAATAATCAATTTATTTATTTACTTTTTTTTTGTCTTCTTATTTTCTTGTCAATAGAAAAAAATTATATTCATAATTAGTAGGGAAAAAAACATATAATGTGAACAAACATTATAAATAATTTGTAAAATAAAAAAAATTATTGAGAAAATAATGATGGGGTTATTATATATATATGATTAGAATTTTAAGGAAGGGACCTTTTGGATGGATAATTGGGGATGGGGATGGGGTTGTGATTTTTAGCAACCAAACGAAGCCATAGGATATGATTTGAATACGAGCATTTCACATGATTAGGTTATACATTTTGAAACATTTGCAAATGGGTTACATAATATATTTTACAAAAATTATTTTAAAATATCATAATTTGTTTGTTTATCATACGATAAAAATAGACACAAATAATAGTCTATTTTAATAATGCTCCATAATATTTTATTATATTTGAAAATAGTTTCATGATATATTACATCAACAGTAATTTATTACTATTTCATTTTTGTATGCTATTGAAATATCTATTAAATTATATTTTGTTTTGCATGTCACTAATAGATACCCGAAAAGTTTAATAAATATTTTTCATCAACTTCTATGTTTACGTGGCTGATCCTTATCCTTCAATTCAATCATTTTCAATTGAAATAGAGAGAAATATGAATATTTATGTGTAATGTTCTGAATTTAATATTTCTTTGTCAGATTTTGTATCGATATTTTTATTTATTTGTTTTTAATTTAGAAATTTAGTGTTCATGTGCACCATGGAATCATTTATGGAATCAAACTGTTATTATAAACTTTTGTTTTTGCAAAATAAGGTCTACAAATTAAAATAGTTGTATTATATTATTTGTTTTAATTTTATGTTTGTAAATATTAAAGATAATTGTAGATCGATAAAAAGATAAAAACAAAAAAGTTATCTAATTCGACCTAAAATCTACATACAGTAGAGAGTTCTTAATAAGAAGAGAGTAAAAGATAGCTAATAAACACTCAACTACAAAGTATAGCCTTCGACTTAGCTTTTGGTGCTTAGTTAATTCTCTTTCATTTTCTTATACTCTATGTACTTTTAACTAAATGAGCTATTTTATTGAATAGAATAAACACAATATCAAACAATTAACATGAAAACTTAGGAGAAAAACAGTACAAAAGTCATAATTAATAGATTGAAGTATAATTAGCATAAGAAAATGAAAAAGGGTGGTGATGAGGTGTAGACATTCCTTAAGATCATTCTTGTTTTGTTTTTTTAGAAACAGTACAGATACAATGTTTCATTTGTAACGAGCTATCAACAATTTCTATTCATATATTAATGTTAACCGATGGTATCTTAGAAATATGAATTCATAAATGTTCGTCACTTTTTTGGTCACATGTTTGTTTTGTTTGTTATTTTTGTTGATATAGAATTTCCATTTGGTGCAGACGTCAAAGTTCACGTGGACCCAAAGTTCATATTCTTCCCAATAGGGAGGCGCCACGTATCGATGTTTATGAACAATTCTAACGGCCGTCCCTAAGATCTCCCGGTAGTGTAATTGCACCGATAGATGATACTGACTGAATCACCGCTCTAAGAAGAACAATGGCTTCCTCTGTCTCATCTTCAGTTACTAACCAACTAGAGAAAATCACTGCACCCTATGGCTCATGGAAGTCTCCGATCACCGCCGATGTTGTGTCCGGCGCCTCCAAGCAAATCGGCGGTGCTGCTGTTGATGGTTCCGGTCGCCTTATCTGGCTTGAATCACGGCCCTCTGAATCTGGGTATGGATAGTGTACTACTTTCCTTTGTGTTTCTAAATGGAAATTCCAATGACAGACAATCCCGTTTGTTCTAAGTTCATTTTCAGTGTAAGTTCATTTTCGGTTTGAAATGTTGAATTGGTTTAGGCGGGAAGTTCTTGTCAAGGAACCGGAGAAGCTGGGCGGTGAAAATATTGATGTTACTCCAAAGGAGTTTTCAGTTCGGACTACTGCACAGGAGTACGGCGGTGGTGCTTTCATGGTGTCTGGGGACACAGTAGTCTTCTCTAATTTTGAGGATCAGAGACTGTATAAGCAATCAGTTAAACCCCATGGTTGCCCCAATGTTGACTTATGCTAAAGATTAAGTCAATGAACTTATAACTTAATATTTCAAGTTTGTATTTCTTATAGCTTGCATTATCTATGATGCCAGATTCTGCTCCTCGACCCCTTACTCCAGATTATGGTGGTCCGTTGGTTAGTTATGCTGATGGAGTGTTTGATTTATGTTTCAATCGTTATATCGCTGTACGGGAAGGTAGATATTAATGTATGGTTATGTTATCATTTGGGGCCTGTATGATAGGGTCTATAACATATCTATCTTTTCGATATTTCCTTTGATAAGAAATACTGCTGCATTAATTTTGGGAAGATTTATTTGTTTGTTAAAATTTTACTTCAATCTTTGGTAGACCGTCGCATCAGTAGCTCAAGTCCAACTACGACCATTGTATCTATAAGACTCGAAGGGAAGACTATAGAAGGTAAGGAAGAGCTATGCTGTTTCATGCAAAATGAAGCTAGATACTAATGGAAACAGGAAACCTAAATCAAGGAGTTTCTGAGGTGGGACTTTTTTGCTGATGAATTGTGTTGTTGTATTTTGCATCCTGCGTGAATGTTTATCAGATCCAGAGGTACTTGTTGAGGGAAGTGACTTTTATGGTTTTCCTCGAGTGGATCCCAAAGGGAAACGGATTGCATGGATCCAATGGCATCACCCGAACATGTCATGGGATAAATCAGAGCTTTGGGTTGGTTACTTTTCTGATAGTGGGTGAGTTCGAGGTTGTTTAAGTAACTCCTTACGGATATTCTTTTCTTACTGCATTGACATCTTTGCTTATAACATTATATTGAAAAGAGAGACAACGAGTTCACACCAATTTACGTGGAAACCCGAGTACCGGGAGAAAAACCACGATTGTTTGTGTTGTTATTATTTTCTAATGAATAAAGCAATAGGTACAAGGGAGAATAAATAGAGTACACAATGGAATAAAAAAGGAAAAGATTTAGGAAAATAAGGAATACATTCCCATAATCTTTCCATAATTATTCTAGGATTCTAACAAGGAAAAAGCCTAGAAAAAAAGGAAAGAATTCCAACACTCCCCCTCAAGTTGGGACGTAAATATCAATGAGGCCCAACTTGCTAACGCAGAAGTCGAAGTTTGGTCTGAGAAGTCCTTTGGTAAGAACATCAGCAACCTGTTGACTCGAAGGGATGTACGGAATGCATATGCTCCCACTGTCAAGTTTTTCTTTGATAAAATGTCGATCAATCTCAACATGTTTAGTTCTATCATGTTGAACAGGGTTGTTAGCAATACTAATAGCGGCTTTATTATCACAGAAAAGCTTCAATGGTGTCTCACATTCCTGATGAAGATCTGTCAAAACTTTCTGAAGCCAAATTTCCTCACATATTCCTAAACTCATAGCTCTATATTCAGCCTCAGCGCTGCTCCTGGCCACAACACTTTGCTTCTTTACTCCTCCAAGTTACAAGATTGCCCCAAACAAAGGTACAGAATAACCAGAGGTAGATTTTCTGTCAACAACAGATCCTGCCCAATCCGAGTCAGTGTATGCCTCAACGGTCTTTCTGTCTGTTTTTCTAAACATCAGCCCTTTACCAGGTGTTGATTTTAAGTATCTCAAGATTCTGTTGACAGCTTTCATGTGTTCCTCATTAGGGGTCTGCATAAACTGGCTGACAACACTCACAGCAAAGGAAATATCAGGACGAGTATGAGATAAGTAAATTAATTTACCCACGAGGCGTTGATACTGTTCTTTATCAACTGGAACTTGATCATCAGAGTTTCCTAGTTTGCAGTTGAATTCCATAGGAGTGTCAGTGGGACGACATCCTAACATACCTGTCTCAGTTAACAAATCAAGGATGTATTTTCTTTGAGATACGGAGATACCTTCTTTTAGATCTGGCCACCTCCATTTCCAAGGAAATATTTCAAATTTCCCAAATCCTTGATTTCAAACTCATCGCCCATTCTCTGCTTTAATTGACTGATTTCTGCCTGATCATCTCCAGTCAAAACAATGTCATCCACATAAACTATTAGAACAGCAATCTTTCCTGTTTTGGAAACCTTTGTAAATAAAGTATGATCAGAGTGTCCCTGCCTGTACCCTTGGGACTTGACAAAGGTAGTGAATCTGTCAAACCATGCTCTGGGAGACTGTTTCAGACCATATATAGATTTCTGGAGTTTACACACATGCTGACCAAACTGGGCTTCAAATCCAGGCGGAGGGCTCATGTAGACTTCCTCTACGAGGTCTCCATTCAAAAAGGCATTCTTTAACATCCAGCTGATATAAAGGCCAATCTTTCATCATTCAACCCGGATTCACAGCAACAGATAGCAGAACTCTAATAGTATTCAACTTAGCAACTGGAGAAAAAGTTTCTGAATAGTCAATACCATAGGTTTGAGTAAATCCCTTCGCAACTAACCTTGCCTTGTGTCTGTCAAGAGTACCATCAGCTTTGTATTTGAGAGAGAACACCCATTTGCATCCCACAGTTTTGTGTCCCTTAGGTAGAGTACAAATGTCCCAAGTACTATTCTTTTCAAGAGCTTTCATCTCTTCCATGACAGCATTCTTCCATTCAGGATACTTTAAAGCAGTGTAGATATCTTTTGGTATTATGGTAGAGTCAAGGCTTGCTGTAAAAGCTCTGAACTGAGGAGAGAGACTATTGTAGGAAACATAATTGCAAATGGGGTGTTTAGTACAAGACCTGGTGCCTTTTCTCAGAGCAATGGGAATGTCAAGAGAGGAATCATACTCATCTGATTTTCCTGTATGACCCTGTTCCGCTTCATTATTACGGGTTTCTATTCTGACCTCAATCTCATCACCACTGTCCTTTTCTTCCACGTTTTCAAGAGCAAGCAACATTAGACCTGTCATTCTCACTTATCATATTCTTAGTACAGGGTTCAGTAGGGTTTTCCATACCTTGATCTCGAGGAGGTTCAGAGTCTTGGACTGGAGCCGGCGGCTGACTAGTAGGGGAACCGACTTCCTTTTTGTGATTCCTCCTGTAGTACGTTTTCCAGGGGACTTGGTTTGTGGGTAGGACTATGGAATGAGGAATGATGTTAGACACAACACTAGGAGTGGGTTCGATGAATTCAAAGGTGTTGTTAGACTCTTCACTCACACTCTCCCCCTGAAGATGGCTAACGGGAAAGTAGGGTCGATCCTCACAGAAAGTAACATCCATAGTGACAAAGTATTTTTTGGATGGTGGGTGAAAACATTTATAACCACGCTGGTGAGGGGGATACCCAACAAACACACATGCCTGAGCCCGAGGGGTAAATTTGGTTTGATTAGGGCCAAAATTATGGACATAAGCGGTACACCCAAACACACGAAGAGGAACTTCAGAAACATGACGAGTCGATGGGTAGGACTCCTTAAGACAATCTAAGGGAGTTTGAAAATGAAGAATACGAGAAGGCATTCTATTGATTAAATGAGCTGCTGTAAGAATAGCATCTCCCCACAAGTATGAAGGAAGGGAAGTAGAAAGCATAAGGGAACGGGCTACTTCCAGAAGGTGACGGTTTTTTCGCTCGGCCACTCCATTTTGTTGAGGAGTGTAGGCGCACGAGTTTTGATGAACAATCCCCTTGGAAGCAAGAAATTCACTAAGGTTATGGTTTTGGAATTCCCGACCATTATCACTCCGAAGAATAGCAATTTTTTGATGGAATTGTGTTTCAATGGTGTGATAGAAATTTTGAAACATAGAGGAAACCTCAGATTTATCAGTGATAAGGTAGACCACAGGTAAGACGGGTATGATCATCAATGAAGGTTACGAACCACCGTTTTCCAGATGAGGTTGTTGTCTTGGATGGTCCCCAGACATCACTATGAACAAGAGTGAAGGGTTGGGTTGGTTTGTATGGTTGTGTGAGGGAAAAGAGACTCGATGTTGTTTGGCCTGAATACACACATCACAAGATAAGGTAGTCATCTCAACTTTAGAGAAGAGATGTGGAAATAAATGTTTCATATATTGAAAGTTAGGGTGGCCTAAACGAAAATGCTGTTAGCTTTTTGGCCCTTAATCTCAAATTAATTTATTTTAATTATTCAATTAATTTATGTTTTGATGATAACAAATTTGATTTTTTTATTGACAATTTTATTAATTTGAATAGACCATATCGTAGAGCTTGGAAAAATGATTCTAACGCCTCTTGAATCACCCAAATCGAAGTTCAAATGAAGAAAATATTGCTAAAAGAAGCTTAACGAAAAAATACCCGAGATGGTGACGTGGCGACCAAGCATTCAATTTGAACCAATTAGAGAAAGCCACTTGGAGCAATGAAGGAGTAACAAATGTGGCTTTTTGTTATGTTTTATTGGCTTTTATAAAGAAAATGAATTTAAAAGAAAAATGATTTTAATATTATTATTTTTTCTTGTGTCTAACGGCTAGTTTTTTTAAAAGAGGGTGAAGTTGCTTTATTGATTTCTTTTTAAACAAAATATTTTGAAAAGACATATTATTATATTATTATTTGTATTGTGTCTAACGGCTAATTAAGTTTAAATCTCAACCATTCATTTTTCTTTTACTTATATCTAATGACCCAAATGATTTTGAATTTATCTTTCCTCTCTTTTTAAATACTTCACATTTACACAAGATCACAACATCTTTACAATCCTCAAGCAAAAAGCCAACATTGTTATTCTCTCTAAAGCTTCCAATTTTTATTCTTTTCATCTTATTCTTGAGAGCTTCTTATTGTATTGTGAGGATTAAATTTGTGAGCTTCAAATTGTATACTCACTCTTTTAGAGAGTTTTCTTTTGTGTGATTTAAAAATTTCAACATATTGTAACGGTTGGATCCTAACCCGTGGAAAGGATCGGGTTTGCTCTTGAACCCGAAAAAGGAGCAAGAATCGGTTCGGCTCAAATCCGTGGAAAGAGTCCAAAGAAGATTTTCAATCAAAATCCCAAGGGGTGCTTGGGAAAGTGGATGTAGGTTGAGTTTAACCGAACCACTATAAAATTACGGTGTCTTCTTCTCTAACTCTTTTCTAATTATTTTTTAATTTAATTTTAGTTACATATTCTTATTGGTTGAGTTTGATTGCATACTTCCATTCATATCTTTTTATCAATCTTGTTATTTAACAAAGTTTACAAAGTTCTTTATTTAAATTTTAGAAAATATCTAATTAGTTGATTTTACTTTTTATTTGTCAAAAAGTTTATTTAAACCCTATTCACCCCCCTCTAGGGTTGCCATACCGATCCAACAATTGGTATCAGAGCAAGGTTGCTCATCTTGAAATTTTAATTTCTTGATAAACTTTATTGTTAGAGCATTATGGCAAACCTATTGGCAAATGGTATTGTTGAAGGTCAATCTACTTCTAGACCTCCTTATTTTGATGGTTCAAATTATGCATATTGGAAAGCTAGAATGAAAATTTATTTGCAATCTATTGACTATAATTTGTGGTTAATTGTTGCTAAAGGTCCTTATGTACCCATGAAAAATGTTGATAATGTTGATACGCCTAAATTAGAAGAAGAGTATGATGAAAATGAAATGAAAAAGTGTTCATTTAATGCTAAGGCTATTAACTGTTTGTATTGTGCCTTGAGTAAAGATGAATTTAATAGAATATCCATGTGTTCTTCCGCTCAAGAAATTTGGAATACTCTTGAAATTACTCATGAAGGAACAAATCAAGTTAAAGAGTCTAAAATTAGCATGTTTGTTCATAATTATGAATTGTTTAAGATGGATGCTAATGAGACTATCACCGATATGTTTACTAGATTTACTAACATCATAAATGCTTTGAAGGGTCTTGGTAAAGTTTATACAACTTCCGAAAATGTTAGAAAAATTCTAAGGTCTCTACCTAAGACTTGGGAAGCTAAGGTAACGGCGATTCAAGAAGCAAAGGATCTCACCAAACTTCCACTAGAGGAGCTTATTGGCTCACTCATGACTCATGAGATCATCATGAAGGAGCACTTGGAGGATGAGTCCAAAAAGAAGAAGAGCATTGCATTAAAGACTATCTCCTTGGAAGTTGATCCCGAAGATGAGGATGGCCTTGATGAAGATGACATTGCTTATTTCTCACGTAAGTACAAAAATTTCATAAAAAGAAAGAAATATTTCAAGAAACACCTATCAACCCAAAAAGAGTCAAAAGGTGAGAAAAGCAAAAAGGATGAGGTGATTTGTTATGAATGCAAAAGATCGGGTCATATAAGAACGGATTGTCCTCTCCTCAAATCATCTAAGAAATCCAAGAAGAAGGCAATGAAGGCTACATGGGATGATAGTAGTGAAAGTGAAAGTGAAGTTGAAGAAATGGCAAATCTTGGTCTCATGGCTCATAGTGACAAAGATGATGAACATGATGATAAGGTAACTCTAGAACCTCTTTCTATTGATGAATTATTTGAAAATTTTGAAAGCATGCAAAATGACCTAGAAAAACTTAGTTCTAAGTATGTTGTGCTTAAGAAGAAATACAATGTTTTAATTAGTGAAAATAAGTCTTTACTTGATACAATTGCTTGCTTTAAAGAGAATGAAAATTTTGAGCAAATTGAAGAATTGAATGTCTCTAGTGATAAGCATGTTTGTATTGAGAAAGATGCTTTGCTTGATAAAGTTAGATTTCTTGAGCATGATAGTTGTGAAAAAGATAACTTGATTAAAGTGCTTAAAGAAAATGAACTAAGTGTTTTACAAGAACTTGATAAAGCTAAAGAAACTATTAAAAAGTTGACAATAGGTGCTCAAAGATTGGACAAAATTATTGAAGTAGGAAAATCTTATGGTGATAAGAGAGGTTTAGGCTATATTGATGAATCATCTACTCCATCAAGTTCTAAAACTACATTCGTTAAAGCATCACCTATTGTGCCTAAGTTTAACATGTCTAATCATGTGTCTAATCATGTTAAATCTAGTTTTGTACCCATATGTCATAATTGTGGTGTTGAAGGTCACATTAGACCTAAATGCTTTAAATTGAAGTATGCTCAAAATACTTATTCAAGAAGAAATTTTTCGCAAAGAGCAAAGTTTTACATTGCTCCAAGGAAGAATTTCTCCAATAAAAGTAGAGTACATAAATTTGTTATGAAAAATAAATCTTTGCATAATGTTGTTTGTTTTTCTTGTGGCAAGTATGGACATAAAGCTTATTCTTGTTACCTATCTAGATCTAGTGCTTGTAATGTCTATGAAAAAATGAAATGGATCCCTAAATATGTAAATGCTAACATTCTAGGACCCAAACAAGTATGGGTACCAAAGGATCAAACTTGAAATTAGTTGTTTTTAGGTTTGTTTGAAAGCCTCCAAGAAAAACAAATGGTACTTGGATAGTGGTTGCTCAAGACACATGACGGGAGACCGATCCAAGCTTATCTCTTTCTCCAAAAAGAATGGAGGCATGGTAACCTTTGGTGACAACAAGAAAGGTAAAATAATTGGTAAGGGTAATATAGGAAATGATTCATCTACTTTGATTGAAAATGTTCATTTGGTTGATGGTTTAAAGCATGATTTGCTTAGTATTAGTCAATTGTGTGATAAAGGATTTAGAGTAATATTTGATAAAAGAAATTGCATAATTGAAAATGTTAGTGATAGAAAAGTTTTGTTTGTTGGAAATAGGGATGAAAATGTGTACACTCTTGATTTGAATGATTATCCTATTATTGATAAATGTCTTTCGGTTTTGCATAATGATTCTTGGTTATGGCATAGAAGACTAGGACATGCTAGCATGCACTTAATTTCAAATATTTCTAAAAATTGTTTGGTTAGAGGTCTTCCTAGTTTTAAATTTGAAAAAGACAAAGTTTGTGATGCTTGTCAAATGGGTAAGCAAACTAAGTCCTCTTTCAAATCTAAAAATGTGATCTCTACTACTAGACCCTTACAACTATTACACATGGACTTATTTGGCCCTTCTAGAATTGCTAGCTATGGAGGAAATTATTATGCTTTTGTGATAGTTGATGATTTTTCTAGATTTACTTGGGTTTTGATGATAAAACATAAGGATGATGCTTTGAAAAGTTTTATTAGTTTTGCAAAAAGAGTACAAAATGAAAAAGGATTTTTTATTTCCAAAATTAGGAGTGATCACGGAGGAGAATTTGATAATGATGCTTTTAAAGCTTTTTGTGAAGAAAATGGTTTTTCCCATAATTTTTCCTCTCCAAGAACTCCTCAACAAAATGGTGTAGTTGAAAGGAAAAATCGTACTTTGCAAGAATTTGCTAGATCAATGTTGAATGAGTATGGTTTACCTAAATATTTTTGGGCGGAAGCCGTTAACACCGCTTGCTATGTTTCAAATAGAGTTTTAGTTAGACCATCTTTAGATAAAACTCCTTATGAACTTTGGCATGGAAAAATTCCAAATATTGGGTATTTCAAAGTTTTCGGTTGTAAATGTTTTATTTTGAATAACAAAGAAAAACTTGGAAAATTTGATTCTAAGACGGATGTTGGTATTTTTCTAGGATATTCCTCTACTAGTAAAGCTTATAGAGTTTTCAATAAGAAAACTTTAGTTATTGAGGAATCTATTCATGTTGTATTTGATGAATCTTGGAATAATGTTTCTAATGAGTCTATTTGTAGTGATGATTTAGAAAAAGATTTTGGAGATTTACTTGTTAATGACAAAGGCAAAGAAATTGTTCCAAGTATGCAAGATGTGAACATCATAGAGAAGAAAGAAGAGGGTTCTTCATCCTTGCCTAAAGAGTGGAGATATGCTCTATCCCATCCCAAGGATCTAATTCTTGGCAATCCCGAACAAGGTGTCAAAACTCGTTCTTCTCTTAATTTATTTAGTAATCTTGCTTTTGTGTCTCAAATTGAACCTAGAAGTTTTAAAGATGCCGAATGTGATGAGTTTTGGATTTTAGCTATGCAAGAAGAATTAAATCAATTTGAAAGAAACAAAGTTTGGAAATTAGTCCCTAGGCCTTCTAATGCATCTATAATCGGAACTAAATGGGTTTTT
Source organism: Cucumis sativus (assembly GCF_000004075.3). Classification (NCBI taxonomy): domain Eukaryota; kingdom Viridiplantae; phylum Streptophyta; class Magnoliopsida; order Cucurbitales; family Cucurbitaceae; genus Cucumis; species Cucumis sativus. The sequence continues at coordinate 24,139,071 of NC_026658.2, forward strand.
AGAAATAAGATGGATGAAAATGGAAATATCATTAGAAATAAAGCTAGACTTGTAGCTCAAGGTTATTGTCAAGAAGAAGGTATAGATTATGAAGAAACTTTTGCACCGGTTGCTAGATTAGAAGCTATTAGAATGTTGCTTGCTTTTGCTTCTTATAAAAATTTCATTTTGTATCAAATGGATGTAAAAAGTGCTTTTTTAAACGGTTATATTGTGGAGGAAGTTTACGTAGAACAACCTCCGGGCTTTGAAAGTTTTGATTTACCTAATCATGTTTATAAGTTGAAAAAGGCTCTTTATGGCTTAAAACAAGCTCCAAGAGCTTGGTATGATAGACTTAGCAAGTTTTTACTTGAGAATGACTTTAAGATGGGAAAAATTGATAATACTCTATTTATTAAAGTTAAAAATAATGACATGCTTATAGTACAAATTTATGTGGATGATATTATATTTGGTTCTACTAATTCATCTTTGTGTGAAGAATTTTCCAAGTGTATGCATAATGAGTTTGAGATGAGTATGATGGGAGAACTTAGTTTCTTCCTTGGTCTTCAAATCAAACAACTCAAGGATGGCATCTTCATAAGTCAAGAAAAATACACAAGGGATTTGCTCAAGAAATTCAAATTAAATGAAGGTAAAGTTGCAAAAACTCCTATGAGCACTACCACTAAGCTTGACAAAGATGAAAAAGGTAAGTGTGTGGATATAAAGACTTATCGAGGTATGATTGGATCTTTACTTTATTTGACCGCTAGTAGACCCGATATCATGTTTAGTGTATGTCTTTGTGCTAGATTTCAATCTTGTCCTAAAGAATCACATTTCCATGCTGTTAAAAGGATACTTAAATATTTGCTTGGAACTATTGATGTTGGATTATGGTATCCTAGAAATGTTGAGTTTAATTTGGTAGGATATTCCGATGCGGACTTTGCCGGTAGTTTACTTGACCGTAAAAGTACTAGTGGGACTTGTCAATTTCTTGGTAGTTCCTTAGTATCTTGGTTTAGTAAAAAGCAAAATTCGGTTGCCTTATCCACTACCGAAGCGGAATATATTGCGGTTGCTAGTTGTTGTGCACAAATTCTTTGGATGAAACAAACTCTTTGTGATTTTGGATTAAAATTTGATAATGTGCCTATATTTTGTGATAATACTAGTGCCATAAATTTGACTAAGAATCCTATTCATCATTCTAGAACTAAGCATATAGATATTAGGCATCACTTTATTAGAGAGCATGTACAAAATGGTCATATTACTCTTGAGTTTGTAAGTTCCAATAATCAATTAGCGGATATATTTACCAAACCTTTGAGTGAAGAAAGCTTTTGTAAAAATAGGCTTGAGCTTGGAATTATTCGTTGTGATGCATCTTGATTTTATATCTTACTTGATATTGTTACCCTAATGCATATTGATAGGGGGAGAATTAGACATTTTGTATGTGTTCATATTTTTTTGGGAGAGCTAACTTCCTTGGTATTGTTTTTGATGATTCCAAAGGGGGAGAAGTATAAGAAAAATATGTTTTTATCAATTTGTTGCATAATTGTTTCTATTGAATAATGCATATTTTTTTAGAGAAAAATTAATTAAGGACAAAGAAGGTTCTCTTATCAATTGTTTTCAAGTATGATCTTTGTGGTGAAATATATACATGAGCTTTATGGTTATACATCTTGATAATAGAATTACTTGTTGATCATGTGTGTTTCAAGTTATTTTTCTTCAATGATTTGTCATCATCAAAAAGGGGGAGATTGTTGGCTTTTTGGCCCTTAATCTCAAATTAATTTATTTTAATTATTCAATTAATTTATGTTTTGATGATAACAAATCTGATTTTTTTATTGACAATTTTATTAATTTGAATAGACCATATCGTAGAGCTTGGAAAAATGATTCTAACGCCTCTTGAATCACCCAAATCGAAGTTCAAATGAAGAAAATATTGCTAAAAGAAGCTTAACGAAAAAATACCCGAGATGGTGACGTGGCGACCAAGCATTCAATTTGAACCAATTAGAGAAAGCCACTTGGAGCAATGAAGGAGTAACAAATGTGGCTTTTTGTTATGTTTTATTGGCTTTTATAAAGAAAATGAATTTAAAAAAAAAATGATTTTAATATTATTATTTTTTCTTGTGTCTAACGGCTAGTTTTTTAAAAGAGGGTGAAGTTGCTTTATTGATTTCTTTTTAAACAAAATATTTTGAAAAGACATATTATTATATTATTATTTGTATTGTGTCTAACGGCTAATTAAGTTTAAATCTCAACCATTCATTTTTCTTTTACTTATATCTAATGACCCAAATGATTTTGAATTTATCTTTCCTCTCTTTTTAAATACTTCACATTTACACAAGATCACAATATCTTTACAATCCTCAAGCAAAAAGCCAACATTGTTATTCTCTCTAAAGCTTCCAATTTTTATTCTTTTCATCTTATTCTTGAGAGCTTCTTATTGTATTGTGAGGATTAAATTTGTGAGCTTCAAATTGTATACTCACTCTTTTAGAGAGTTTTCTTTTGTGTGATTTAAAAAATTTCAACATATTGTAACGGTTGGATCCTAACCCGTGGAAAGGATCGGGTTTGCTCTTGAACCCGAAAAAGGAGCAAGAATCGGTTCGGCTCAAATCCGTGGAAAGAGTCCAAAGAAGATTTTCAATCAAAATCCCAAGGGGTGCTTGGGAAAGTGGATGTAGGTTGAGTTTAACCGAACCACTATAAAATTACGGTGTCTTCTTCTCTAACTCTTTTCTAATTATTTTTTAATTTAATTTTAGTTACATATTCTTATTGGTTGAGTTTGATTGCATACTTCCATTCATATCTTTTTATCAATCTTGTTATTTAACAAAGTTTACAAAGTTCTTTATTTAAATTTTAGAAAATATCTAATTAGTTGATTTTACTTTTTATTTGTCAAAAAGTTTATTTAAACCCTATTCACCCCCCTCTAGGGTTGCCATACCGATCCAACAAATGCCACAACATACAATCTTGTTCAGAAGTAGTGAAATAGGAAGATAAGAGGCTAGTCCTAGGAATGCTACTAGAAGAGGTATCGTCATCAAGGAGGTAGAGTCCCCTGCTATGCCGGGCAGTGCCAATCATCCTCCCCGAGCTCAAGTCCTGAAAAGAGACAGAATCTGGTAAGAATATTGCTTTGCAGTTTAACTCATGAGTGATCTTGCTTATCGAAAGCAAATTATAAGATAGTTTGGGCACATGCAAAACATTATGTAAGGAGAGCCCTGCACAAGGAGAAATCTTCCCCTTTCCAGCAACGGGGGCCAAGGAGCCATCTGCAATTCTAATTGTCTCGTTCCCAGCACAAGGAATGTAAGATACAAAATGTTCAGATGACCCAGTCAAATGATCTGTGGCACCAGAGTCCAGAATCCAGGGGTTCTTCCCATCAATACTAACAAGACCGAAGGAATGAGGTATACCTGATTGGACAATGGCACCTAAAGTGGCAAGACTGAGATCAGTTTGGTTTTTGTGTGGGTCGGATTGTTGAGGAGGTTCAGCAGACTCACTCACATACGCCCGCCCTGTGTTCTGTTTGTCATTGGAAGGGCGTTTCTTACTTCCTGGGGGACGACCATGTAACTTCCAAACATTGTTCTTTGGTATGCCATTGTTTTTTGCAATGCTCACAGACAGGAATTGGTTTTCCCATTATGCTTGTCACTGCTACTGTTAGAAGATCTTGCACTAAAAGCAGCAGAGTCAATAGTAGGGGTTGCGGAAATATTCATAGCACTTGTGCGATCTTCCTCGAGGCGGATTTTCAGAGCAAACTTCCATCAGGGAGGGAATCGGTCTTTGACCTAGTATACGCCCTCGAACTACATCAAACTTAGGATTAAGACCAGCAAGAAAGTCATAAATCCTGTCATTCTCTTCAATTCTCGAGTACTGTACACCATCAGTGGGATCACGCCAGACTAGTTCTCTGCATAGGTCCATTTCTTGCCATATAAGAGAAAGCTTATTGAAAAAGGATGTGACATCCATGGTTCCTTGCTTGCATTCATGAACTTGCTTTCTCAGCGTGTATAGACGAGAGGCATTCTGACGTTTTGAGTAAAGTGTCTGGGCTGTGTCCCAAATATCCTTGGCTGTTGCAGCAAACAATAACGGCTTGCCAATTTGAGGTTCCATACTATTGATCAATATGGATCGAAGAATAGAGTCTTCTGCCTTCCAATATCGTTCATGTGGGTCGCCCGGTTGGGGGCGAGGTATTTCCCCTGTCAGAAAGCTAAATTTTTGTCGTCCTTCGAGGACCATCTTTACTGACTGAGACCATGAGAAATAGTTGTTGCCATTCAACTTTTCTCCTGAAAGATGATACATGGAAGACTGAGCCACCGTATTAGTCAAATAAGGAGAGGATACATTAGAGAACGAGTTTACCGGATTCTCAGAATACATCGGTAGAGTGGATGTCGTCCCTAAGGTAGCCTCAAGTGCTGCTATCTGTTGTCGAAGCCCTTCCAATTGTTGATGAACTATTCCCGAGGAAGCTTGCACGTTACGGTTAGAATATGCCGAAGATTCACCAACCTCAAATGTTGAGTGAATTTGAGAGTTTTTAACATCGGGATGGTAGCTAGGATCATTGGGTGGCTGGCCATACAGATTTGACGGCAGAAGCGGTGGTAGCCGATTGGAATTAGATGGCAGAACATAAATCGGGGCGTGGGGAGCAATATAGGCCGCGGACGAAGGAAAGGGTTGGACAGATGGGATGGTCGGCGCCGTCTGAGGAAGAAAACCAGGCGCGTGGTGGTCCGGCGACGGCGCGTGGTGGTCCGCGCGACGGCGCGTGGTGGTACGGCGACGGCGCGTGGTGGTCCAGTGGCGGCGCGGACCGCTGCGGTAATGACGAAAAAATTATTTTCGGACGTTTTCTGTAGCCGGCTTAATAATTCGTCCATGGCAGCACTCATCCGAGCATCGATGGCAGCAGCTACGGCAGCACTAAAATTGATGGCTGTCCCTTCTGTTTGATTTTCATAAGTGGTTTTGGTTTTTTTTGGGTTTCTAGGGTGTTTTCATTGTCCCGCTCTGATACCATATTGAAAAGAGAGACAACGAGTTCACACCAATTTACGTGGAAACCCGAGTACCGGGAGAAAAACCACGATTGTTTGTGTTGTTATTATTTTCTAATGAATAAAGCAATAGGTACAAGGGAGAATAAATAGAGTACACAATGGAATAAAAAAGGAAAAGATTTAGGAAAATAAGGAATACATTCCCATAATCTTTCCATAATTATTCTAGGATTCTAACAAGGAAAAAGCCTAGAAAAAAGGAAAGAATTCCAACACATTAGTATTTTCTTTATACCAATGTCATGAGATAGCTTCTACTCTGCAGCGAAATCAACAAGCATGTCTGTGTTGCTGGTCGTGAACCAGAGCTAGTGGAATCACCAACTGAGCCTAAGTGGTCCTCTGAGGGTACTTGCTTATGCCATTCGATTAATGAACTGTTTCATGTCCCAATTTCTTACAACTATTAGTTCATCTGATGGGAATGTGCAGGAGAACTTTTTTTTGTTACTGATAGGAAAAATGGGTTCTGGAATCTATACAAATGGGTACGTTTTCTTGTTCAGTTTTTGCTTCAATGATATGCTGTCTTAACCACCAATCTTATCAAGAGGTCCCAAAAGAAATAGTGTATGTAATCATACGCAACAAAATTGGGACAATGTGGAACAACTGCTCATATTTCAGTTGGTTATATTGAGCTAAATGAGTGCATTAATTATATCGAGTCATGACTATAGTGGTAACTCAGCCTTTATTTTCCTTGTGTTGTTATGGGTCTAGCTTGAGGCAGATAATGAGGTGTCTCCAATTTACTCTTTGAATGCGGAGTTTTCGCGACCAGTTTGGGTTTTTGGAATAAACTCTTATGGTTTCTTACCTGGCAATGAAGGAGAAAACTATATACTATGCAGTTATAGGTAACCAAAACTTTGGTTTGTTGCACATGTGTTATCTTGTATTTTTCTTGACTTTTTATGTTTCAATATGCACATACCAAATAATAAAAATTTTCACCAACATCATGGTTTTTCCATTTCATTCAGGCAGCATGGCAGGTCATATCTTGGAGTTCTGGGTGATGGACAAAGCTCTCCATCTCTGCTTGATATTCCCTTTTCAGATATTGATAACATTGTACTATCACAATCATCTCTTCCTCCATTCTCATAAAAGTCTATTTTGCATGTGAGTGGTATGTAAGAGGAGTATCTTTTACCTTTGCAGACTATTGGCAACCATTGTTTTTATGTGGAGGGAGCGTCGGCCTTTCATCCACCATCAATTGCTAAGGTAATGCTGTTGCTCTTTCATTTTCCTTTTTTAACCTATGATTTTGTATATCGCGTCAATGGTTCTTTCTGTGTGTAGGTTACTCTAAAAGATAAAAGCTTGAAAGTAGATGAGTTCGCTATTATCTGGTCGTCATCGCCTGATATTTTGACATATAAGTCGTACTTCAGTACTCCAAAGTTAATAGAATTTGCAACAGAAGTGCCTGGTGAGAAGGCTTATGCCTTCTTTTATCCACCATTCAGTCCCATTTACCATTCTAGTGGGGATGAAAAGCCTCCATTGTTGCTGGAAAGCCATGGTATGTACAAGGCAGCTTAAATTTGACAATGGTGGCTAAATAGCGATGTGACTTAGTTCCTGTTCTTTTAATAAAAAAAAAAACAGAATTTTTAGCAATAGTTACATTTCACACGGTAGGAACTATCATTTAAGATGATCAACTAATGATCAAAAGACTTTTGACGAGAATTATTCCTACAATTCAAACACACTGGTCATTGATACTCATGAACATCTGTATTTATATATGATTTTCTAGTATTTTTCGAAAATGTTAGTCATTGATTTCTTGGACAAAGACGGTCCATGACGCTAAAATCTCAAGGTGCTCACATTTTATTTAAAATGGGTTTCATCTTTGTTAAATAAATATTTAGATTCCTAACTAAATTTAAAAAACTAAAACAAGTTTAGAAACTACATTTTACAAAAATATATTTCAAAAGTGTGCCTTATTTTTTAAAATTTGGCTAAATTCAAACTTATCTTTAGGAAATGTGAAAACAATACTAAAGAATCAGTTAGGAAAAGTTTAAATTTTGAAATAGAACTCTAAAAATGAACTTGTCATTAAACAAAGGCATAAGTAGCTTCCCTATACTTTGGTTGCCAGCACCGTTAAATTCTCATATTTATTGCTTTCTCCTTGTTTATATAGTTTATGTTTGAGTTATGACAGGAGGCCCAACGGATGAAGCGCGTGGAATATTAAATCTAAGAATTCAGTATTGGACTAGTCGAGGATGGGCTTTTGTCAATGTTAACTATGGAGGAAGCTCTGGTATGTATACTTGTGCATTATTATTTTGCAGAAGTTTTCGGAGTTTTAATATAATAGTACAATTTTCCCATTGGAATGTCTTAATTATGGTTCTCTAATGTCAAATTTCAGCTTTTGACATACTAACAATATATGCATGATATGAATAGATTTTGGATTTTTAGCCTAGTTAAAGTTTTCATTTAGATATTCTTGAAGCGATTGTGCATTGGTTCACTCTAAATTATATTGGTGTAAGTGGTGGATGATACTTATGCAAATTCTTCTTATTTTCATTTCCTCTGCATGAACCGCCAATTGTGGTGCTATTTAACTAATGTGCCTATCCTAATAACTATTGTGGTTTGTTTTGTTTATTGAAGAAAAAAGGTGCATTTTTGTGTTAGTATATTGTATCAAGAAGTTTTTCTTTTCTGAAGGTTACGGGAGGGCCTATCGAGAAAGGCTTTTGAGGAAGTGGGGAATTGTTGATATCAATGACTGTTGCAGCTGTGCAAGATATTTGGTGGATCTCTTTTGACATCTATTTTCCTTCAAAACTTGAAAGTTGTGCTCAATTCTTAATAACATGTTTGAAACATTATACTTAATACTTATTTGTGTAGGTCGATTCAGGATTAGTTGATGCAGAACGATTATGCATCGATGGGGAATCTGCTGGGGGATACACTACACTAGCTGCTCTTGCTTTCAGAGATACATTTAAGGCAGGAGCTTCCTTGTATGGTGTAAGTGACCAATCATATAGTTGATTCTAAAGTATAATTATAATAATTTGTATCAAAGCATGGTTCTTAAATGATGTCTTGATTGTGTCACTGATGGTGTATCTCTTTGCAAAGGGACTTTATTCTTTTTTTATTGTGTAATACCTTTTGTTTTAAAGTGCTGTGTTTTAAGAATTGCACATTTCGTCAGCTACCGATACGTTAGGGAAGAGATGGAATCCATATCAGATATGTATCTGATACGGATTCATCTAGATACACCTTGGATTTGTGTCTGATATGTGATTCTGAGCAACACTTTTATTTAATTTAATCTTGTGAAAAGATATGTTGAGAGATATAGTTTTATATTTTAAAAGTTTAAATAAAAGAAAAAAAAAACTATAAGTAAATCAAAAGCTTAATAAAGAAAAAAGAAACAAAACAAAAATTAAGTACCATGTCTATCGTTGCCGACGTGTTAGTTGGAGACGAAGATGATGCTTGCGATTAGAGGACCTTGAAAAAAAAGGGAAATTGGGAAGACGAAGGGTTCAATAAGAGAATACAAAAACAAAGAAGATTAAATGAAAAGTGAAAAGACTATTATTAATGGGATTGAAGAGTCATTTAATATTATTAAATATCATTTAAGAAGGGCTATTTTTTCTTTGTACGTGTCCCATACTATGACAAGGTTTCTCTTTCACTTTTTTTAACCTTGTTTACTATTTGTTTGTTTTGTTTATATCTTAAATTAGCTAATTTCTACTTTTCAACCTTTTATTTTCAGGTTAGAGTTGTATTTAATTTAGATTTAAAGTATGTCAAACTAAATTAACTATGAGAATAAAATCTATTAGGTTTGGATTAGACTGAGTTCAAATGGAAGATGGAAGATGGAATTTGAAATTTTAATTTCGATGTGTACACCACGTCCATGTTTAGATTAGTTTTATAAGTGTAAAAAGAATGTTTATAAACGTTAGAAGGTCAATCGAAATGTACTCTAATTTTCGTTGATGTTGAAGGTTTTATTTATTTATTTGGTTTGTTTGGAACAGATATCTGACTTGAGCATGTTGAAGGCTGAAACACACAAATTTGAATCTCATTATCTTGATAATCTTGTTGGTGAGTTTGGAAAAATATAATGGGATCTCAATTTGAGTTTCTTTAGAAATCCCATTACTACTTCTTAGTCCCATTACTACTTCTTAGTCCTGATTCAACTTTGTGGATTGCAGGAGATGAAATAGACTTTTATGAAAGGTCGCCGATTAATTTTGTTGAGAAATTTTCATGTCCATTAATCTTGTTCCAGGGATTGGATGACAAAGTAAGCAGTTTAAGTTTTTTTTTCTTTTTTTTTTTGAGTTAAATTACAGATTTGGTCCAGAAAGTTAGAATTTAGCATGGAAGAGCATGATAGACCAAAAAACTGAGTCGATCAAACAAAACCAACAAAATTGAAGGTGGTTGGTCGGAGATGAGGGATTTGGTTGATGTCGGTTTGGGAAAAATCGAAATCAACAATGCAAAAGAATTGCAAAAGACTATTTAGGGTCGGTTTACACTTCTTCACGATCAAGGTCGGTTTGCACTTCTTCACGGTCAAAGTCAGTTTGATCATTCACTAAACCGACCATAGTGAGTTTGGTGACAATTTGATAGGAAAACTGACTCCAATCGACTGATACACATCCATAGAATTTAGTTCTTATAGTTTGACAAAAACCTCCTAAACAAACTCTATGATTTTTGATCAATTTCTAGTGAATGCTTCCTACCATATGAACTATTTTGGAAGATTTTTCGAGCCATTAAGGATTAAATTCTAACTTTCTCCAAACATGAAAGGCCAAAGGTGTAATATATAATTAATTTTTCTTTGTTTTCCCTTCTCTAATTCAACTTTGTTCAGGTTGTGCCTCCTATTCAAGCACGTAAGATCTACCAAGCATTGAAAGAGAAGGGCCTCCATGTGGCTTTAATTGAATACGAAGGAGAACAACACGGCTTTCGCAAGGTATACACTTTGAGTTTGTTTGAAACATATTTTCAAAGTGTTTACTAATTAATAAATCATATTTTTTATTGTTTGACGACCACCAAAAACAACTTTTGATGTGTAGTTTAAACCGTTTTTTTAATCAAAAGTTTAAAATGAAAATGAGTTTTTTTTTTTTTTGTAAGAAACACATTTTCTTCTCAAGTTAAACTGTACTCTTTAATCTATATTGTAAGTTGAGTTTGGAATATCAGTTTATCAAAGGAAATTACAAGCTAAAGCTGGAGTGTTTGCACAGGCGGAGAATATAAAATTTACGTTGGAACAACAAATGCTGTTCTTTGCAAGAATGGTGGGACACTTTGAAGTTGCTGATTAGATCAGTTCAATCACACTGTTTCCTTCAAAGTTTCGATGTTGGTTGGTTTGAAGTTTTTAAGTACAACATTATGGGACTCATAATACAAATATGAAATATATAGTGCCTGCCACTGCCTTTTTACCCTCAGGAGTATAAATTCAGAAATTATATGGTATACATCCATTAATTCCAAGAATGGTTGAATATGTGAAAATTTATAATGTTAAAAAGTTCAAGATCTTGTATGGCTACCAAAATTTATGAACCAAAACTGTTAGTTTCAGTTTCAGTTTTGTTAGATAATCAAACAACAAAACTGATGAACAGTTCATGTTTCAACGATTAAAAACTGAATTTTTATCATTTTTTTTCTTTTAATATAGTTAAAGTGTAGAATTATTATTATTTTTTTAATCAAAGTTTCCATTTGGTTAATGTTGAAAGGATTTGGAAGAATGAAGATTGAAAATTGAGTTGAGAATGAAGGCAATTTGTCGTCTAATTAGTTTAAAAAGGGTGATTATAACTAATGACAATTTTAGGAATAATTATATACTTTTTTAAAAATATCAAAATAAATTAAAATATTTATCAATCATAACAAACTTTTTTTATTGTATCAATAATAGCTAGTGATATTCTTTTATCATTGGTTATCAATATGATAGATTTATCATTGGCTATCGATATCATAGAGAGTCAATGGCTATCAAATGTTTGTTACAGTTTCAAATTTTATTATAACTTGTAAATATTTTGTCAAATTTGTTATTTTTGACAATCCTACTAATAATTAAGTATATAACCATATTTTTAAAAAATTGCAAATATAACAAAATTTATCGATTAAAAATCAATATTTACAACATGTTCTATCATTAATAGATTATAACCTATCTTTATGATTTTTTAAAAATATTATTATATACTTAATTATCTTGATTTTAATTATTATATTTACAACAGGTCAAACTCAAACTTATTCATTACAGCCCACAACAGTTGATGCACCAAGAGTCCGCTAAGTTAGATGACTTATAAATGAGAATTTAATAGGATCACCCAAAATTGGAATCATAGGTAAAAAAAAGATATTTGTAAATATAATAATTAAGTTAGAAATATTAATATATAGGATTTTTTTTAAAAATAATGTAAAATTTGAAACATATTTCAAAAATAGGGTAGTTGCAAAACTATTTTCAAAAATAGGTGTTTTGAGGTGAAGTCGTGGACGGGGTACACGACTGGCCCCCACATACTCTATTTTTTCCTTATTTTTATATTTATACTACACTGGGCCCCACATTTTTTAATTTACTCATTATTTATATAAGTGGGTCCCACACACTTCATTTTTTCTCATTATTTATATATACATACTCACATATAATATAATATAATATATATATTATACATTCAAATTCTAAAAATATCTTTCTTTATTAAATTAATTTATTTTTTTATTTTTTTCTTTATATATATTTAAATATCACAATCTTCAATCTTCAATTTTTCTTATTAAATTCATTTTTCTAATTTAATTTAATTCTTTCTTAATCAAAATTATACATATATTTTTTTTCCAATTTTCAATTTTTTTTAAAAAAATCTCATATATTAACAAAACATGTTATTAAAAATATATTAAACAAATTAAAAGAGTAATAATAATAATAATTTATATATATATATATATTTATTTATTTAATATCTCAATCTTCAAATTTTCTTATTAATTCATCTTTTCTAATTTAATTTAATTATTTCTTAACCAAAATTATATATATATTTAAATATATATAAAGAAAAAAATAAAAAAATAAATTAATTTAATAAAGAAAGATATTTTTAGAATTTGAATGTATAATATATATATTATATTATATGTGAGTATGTATATATAAATAATGAGAAAAAATGAAGTGTGTGGGACCCACGTATATAAATAATGAGAAAATTAAAAAATGTGAGGCCCAGTGTAGTATAAATATAAAAATAAGGAAAAAATAGAGTATGTGGGGGCCACTGCATGGAAGTCGTGTACCCCGTCCACGACTTCACCTCAAAACACCTATTTTTGAAAATAGTTTTGCAACTACCCTATTTTTGAAATATGTTTCAAATTTTACATTATTTTTAAAAAAAATCCTAATATATATAGTAAAACATTTTAAAAGTTTTATAAATATAACAAATCTATTGAAATTTAGAAATCTATCAGGCTAAATTTTAAAAATAAGGTTATAACACACAATTATATGATATTTTGTTAGTGATATTGTATTTGAATGAAATGATTGAAATGATTGAAATACTTGCTTGCACTTGAAAAGACAAGTCTCCCCTTGGGGTTTTTGTATGGTTCATCTCTTCACATTCTAATGATACCATACATTTATTATTATTTTATTTTTGCATATCATTAATAGATACCGTTAAGAGTCATCTACAGCTTTTCAAATTTTACAAATAATTTCCAATAACTTTGACTTATTTTTCATCACGTGGCTCATTCTTATCCTTTAATCACTTTCAATTGAATTAAACAAAATAATAAATACTTATTTGTAGTTTTTTTAATTTAATATTTCTTTCTCATTGTTTCTCACATTGTTCTTAAATCATTTTATTTAGAGTAATTGGAACGAACAACTATTTTAGCAATAATAATTAAGGATATAGCAACATTTAAAAAAAAATTACAAATATAGTAAAACTATCAGTGATAAACTTGTATTGCTGATAGACTTTATATGGTATATCAGTGATAGACCAATATTTGCAACATGGTCTATTAGTGTATCAGTGATAGAATTTGATAAACTTTACTATATTTGCAATTTTTTTAAAATTGTGCTATATACTTAATTAATTTGAATTTAATTGCTAAATTTGCAACTAACCATTTTATTTATAAATTTATTATTCATGTGCACCATGGAATCATTCATGTAATCAAATTATTTTTTTTTCTTATAAACTTTTGTTTTTGCAAAATAAGGTCTACAGATTAAAACAAGTCATATTGTATTATTTGTTTTTTATTTTATGTTTGTAAATATTGTAGATAATTGCACATTGATAAAATATAAAAACCAAAACGTTACCTAATTCCACCTAAAAACGTTACCTAATTCCACCTAAAATCGACATAGAGTAGACGCTCGAGAGTTCCTAATAATTAATAGGAGTAAAAGAGTATATAAGTCATAAATGCTTCAGTTACTCTATTTCCTTTTTCTATAGTTTATATACTTGAACTAAACAAGCTATTTTGTTCAACGAAAAAAATGTCAAACGTTTGACACAAAGATTAAAGAGGAGAAAAACAATAAGTTGTAGATTGAAGTATAAATAGCGAAATAAAATGAAATAGGGAGGTGATGAGGTGTAGATATTCTATAAGATCATGTTTGCTTTGTTTTTTAAGAGAGAGTATACTAATGCAACATTTGATTTATAACGAGGTATCAACAATTTCTATTCATATATTGATCTTAAGGAGCTATTTGTTTTTTGAAAAAAAGTAGATAACCAGAATCTTATATGCTCTTGTAGATATATTAAACCACAGACGTCCGACGTTTTTAGATTACCATATTTGTATTTTACAAATATTTTTTGTAGATATCAAAGGAATGTTATAGAATTTCTATTTGGAAATGGCTTAAATTTACTCCATGTTCGAATAATACCTTTACGATTTTTTATTAATTTATACTTAATAACAACACTTAAACTTACTTCCTTTAAATAAATAAAAAAAAATAGCACAACTTTAAATATCAAAATGAACAAAGTTGAGTGCAAAAATTGATATTTTATGGAAAAAAATATTCTACATTTATGGGATTACGTGTTCAGACAGATTTTATTTATTAGGGTTTGATTATAATAATTTGAATTGAGTATGTGATATTTTAGTTTGAATTATAATAGCACGTGGAAGCACTCGATGTCTATATTATTTTAGTTTGATAAAAAACGTAAATAAAATAAGAATTTAAAATTTATAATTAAAGTTTATTATGTGATGTATTTAAATAGTAATTACTATTTACTATTGTATTATTATTCTAACAAAACTTGAAGAAATCTCAATTGCTTCATGGATATGAAAATATTATGCTTTTCACAGGTTTGAAACATGGAGATTCATTCTTCTTTAACCATTCGTCTCAAAGTTCACGTGGACCCAAATTTTTCTCTTCCCCCCCGAATCGAGGCGCCACACATAGATGTTTATGCCACTCCAAACGCCCGTCGAATATCTCCCACTTGTTCAATCGCACCCATAACCGACACTGACTGAATCACCGCTCTAACAAGAACAATGGCTTCCTCTGTCGCATCTTCAGTTACTAACCAACTAGATAAAATTACTGCACCCTATGGCTCATGGAAGTCTCCGATCACCGCCGACGTTGTGTCCGGCGCCTCCAAGCGAATCGGCGGTGCTGTTGTTGATGGTTCCGGTCGCCTTGTCTGGCTTGAATCACGGCCCTCTGAATCTGGGTATGGCTAATGAACTACTTTCCTTTGTGTTTCTAAATGGAAATTCTAACGACAGTTGAACCCATTTGTTATAATTAAACTGTAATTAGCTTTATTCAGCGTAAGTTCATTTTCAGTTTGAAATGTTGAATTGGTTTAGGCGGGAAGTTCTTGTCAAGGAACCGGAGAAGCTTGGCGGTGAGAATATTGATGTTACTCCAAAGGAGTTTTCAGTTCGGACTACTGCACAGGAGTACGGCGGTGGTGCTTTCATGGTGTCTGGGGACACAGTAGTCTTCTCTAATTTTGAGGATCAGAGACTGTATAAGCAATCAATTAAACCCCATGGTTGCACCAATGTTGACCTATGATCAAGATTAAGTCAATGAACTTATAACTTAATATTTCAAGTTTGTATTTCTTATAGCTTGTGTTATCTATGATGCCAGATTCTGCTCCTCGGCCCCTTACTCCAGATTATGGTGGTCCGTTGGTTAGTTATGCTGATGGAGTGTTTGATTTATGTTTCAATCGTTATATCGCTGTACGGGAAGGTAGATATTAGTGTATGATTATGTTACCATTTGGGGCCTATATGATAGGGTCTATAACATATCTATCTTTTTTCGATATTTCCTTTGATAAGAAATACTGCTGCGTAAATTTTGGGAAGATTTATTTGTATGTTAAAATTTTACTTCAATCTTTGGTAGATCGGCGCATCAGTAGCTCAAGTCCAACTACGACCATTGTATCTATAAAACTCGAAGGGAAGGCTATAGAAGGTAAGGAAGAGGTATGCTGTTTCATACAAAATGAAGCTAGATACTAATGGAAACCTAAATGTAGGAGTTTTCTCTGAGGTGGATCTTTTTTGCTGATGAATTGTGTTGTTGTACTTTGCATCTTGCTTGAATTTAATTTGCAGATCCAGAGGTACTTGTTGAGGGAAGTGACTTTTATGCTTTTCCTCGAGTGGATCCCAAAGGGAAACGGATTGCATGGATCCAATGGCATCACCCTAACATGTCATGGGACAAATCAGAGCTTTGGGTTGGTTACTTTTCTGATAATGGGTGAGTTCGAGGTTGTTTAAGTAACTCCTTACGGATACTCTTTTCTTACTGCATTGACATCTTTGCTTCGAACATTAATATTTTCTGTATACCAATGTCATGATATAGCTTCTACTCTGCAGTGAAATCAACAAGCGTGTCTGTGTTGCTGGTTGTGAACCAGAGCTAGTGGAATCACCAACTGAGCCTAAGTGGTCTTCTGAGGGTACTCGCTTATGCCATTTGATTAATGAACTGTTTCATGTCCCAATTTCTTACAATTATTAGTTCATCTGTTTGGAACGTGCAGGAGAACTTTTTTTTGTTACTGATAGGAAAAATGGGTTCTGGAATCTATACAAATGGGTACGTTTTCTTGTTTAGTTTTTGCTTCAATGATATGCTGTCTTAACTACCAATCTTGCCATGAGGTCCCAAGAAATAGTATGTAAACATACGCAACAAAATTGGGACAATGTTGAACTGTTCATATTTCTGTTGATTATATTGAGCTGAATGAGCGCATTAATTATACCAAGAACTCAGCCTTTCTTTCCCTTGTGTTGTTATGGTTTAGTTTGAGGCAGATAATGAGGTGTCTCCAGTTTATTCTTTGAATGCGGAGTTTTCGCGACCATTTTGGGTTTTTGGCATAAACTCTTATGGTTTCTTACCTGGCAATGAAGGAGAAAACTATATAATTTGCAGCTATAGGTAATCAAAACTTTGGTGTGTTGCACTTGCGTTATCTTGTATTTTTCTTGTCTTTTTATGTTTCAATATGCACATACCAAATGGTAAACTTTTTCATCAAGATAATGGTTTTTCCATTTCATTCAGGCAGCATGGGAGGTCATATCTTGGAGTTCTGGGTGATGGACAAAGCTCTCCATCTCTGCTTGATATTCCCTTTTCAGATATTGATAACATTGTACTATCGCAATCATCTCTTCCGTTCTCACAAAGGTCTATTGTGCATGTGAGTGGTATGTAAGAGGAGTTTCTTTTACCTTTGCAGACTATTGGGAACCATTGTTTTTATGTGGAGGGAGCGTCAGCCTTTCATCCACCATCAATTGCTAAGGTAATGTTGTTATTCTTTCATTTTCTATTTTTAACCTAAGATTTTGCATATCACGTCAATGGTTCTTTATGTGTGTAGGTTACTCTGAAAGATAAAAGCTTGAAAGTAGATGAGTTCACTATTATCTGGTCATCATCGCCTGATATTTTGACATATAAGTCGTACTTCAGTACTCCAAAGTTAATAGAATTTGCAACAGAAGTGCCTGGTGAAAAGGCTTATGCCTACTTTTATCCACCCTTCAATCCCATTTACCATTCTAGTGGGGATGAAAAGCCTCCATTGTTGCTGGAAAGCCATGGTATGTACAAGGCAGCTTAAATTTGACAATGGCTAAATAGCAATGTGACTTTGTTCCTGTTCTTTTATTAAAATAAAAAGGCAGAAATTTTAGTAATAGTTGCATTTCACACTGTAGGAAATATCATTCAAGCTGATCAACTAATTATCAAAAGAATTTTGACGAGAATTATTCCTACAACTCAAACATACTGGTCATTGATACACACATGTATTTATACATGATTTTCTAGTTTTTTTCGAAAATGTTGGTCATTGATTTCTTGAACAAAGATTGCCCATGACACTAAAATGTTATACATTTTATTTAAAATAGGTTTCATCTTTGTTAAATAAATATTTAGATTCCTAACTAAATTTCAAAAACTAAAACAAGTATTAGAAACTACTTTTTACAAAAATATATTTCAAAATTGTGCCTTATTTTTAAAAATTTTACTAAATTCAAACATGTTTTTAAGAAATGTGAAAACAATACTAGAATTAGTTAGGAAACAAGTCTTGAAATAGAACTCTAAAAATGAATTGTCATTAACACAGGGCACCGTTGAACTCACAAATATATCGCCATCTCCTTGTTTATATAGTTTATGTATGAGTTATTACAGGAGGCCCAACGGATGAATCGCGTGGAATATTAAACCTAAGAGTTCAGTATTGGACTAGTCGAGGATGGGCTTTTGTCAATGTTAACTATGGTGGAAGCTCTGGTATGTACACTTGTGCATTATTATTTTGCAGAAGTTGTCTGTGTTTTAATATAATAGTACAATTTTCCCATTGGAGTGCCTTAATTATGATTCTCTGATGTCAAATTTCAGCTTTTGACATACTAAGAATATAGGCATGATATGAATGGATTTTGGATTCTTAGCCTAGTTGAAGTTTTCATTTAGATATTCTTGAAGCGATTGTGCATTGGTTCACTCTAAATTATATTGGTGTAAGTGGTGGATGATACTTGTGCAAATACTTCTTATTTTCATTTCATCTGCATGAACCGCCAATTGGGGTGCTATTTGACTTATGTGCCTATCCTAATAACTATTGTGGTTTGTTTGGTTTATTGAAGAAAAAAGGTGCATTTTTGTGTTATAGCGTATTATATCACGAGGTACTTCTTTTCTGAAGGTTACGGGAGGGCCTATCGAGAAAGGCTTTTGAGGAAGTGGGGAATTGTTGACGTCAATGACTGTTGCAGCTGTGCGAAATATTTGGTGGATCTCTTTTGACATCGATTTTCCTTCAAAATTTGAAAGTTATGCTCAATTCTTAATAACATGTTTAAAACATTACACGTAATACTTATTTGTGTAGGTCGATTCAGGAGTAGTTGATGCAGAACGATTGTGCATCGCTGGGGAATCTGCTGGGGGATACACTACCCTAGCTGCTCTTGCTTTCAGAGATACATTCAAGGCAGGAGCTTCCTTGTATGGTGTAAGTGACCAATCATATGGTTGTTTCTAAAGTACGATTATAATAATTTGTATCAAAGCAGATGGAATCCATATCAGATATGTATCTGATACGGATTCATCTAGATACACCTTGGATTTGTGTCTGATATGTGGTTTTGAGCAACATTTTTCTTTAATTTAATATAATCTTGTGAAAAGATATGTTGAGAGAGACAGTTTTATATTTTAAAAGTTTAAATAAAAGATGAAAAAAAAGAAAACAATATGTAAATCAAAAGCTTGATAAAGAAAGGAAACAAAACAAAAATTAAGAAGTACTATGTCTAGAGGATCGTGTGATTAGAGGATCTAAAAGGGAAAAGGGAAATTGGTAAGACTAGGGTTCAATAAGAGAATACAAAAACGGATTAAATGAAAAGTGAAAAGACTATCATTAATGGGATTGAATAGTCATTTAATATTATTAAATATAATTTTAACAAGGGCTGTTTTTTCTTCGTACATGTCCCATCCTATGACAAGGTGTCTCATTATTTTTTTTAACCTTGGTTACTCTTTGTTTGTTTTGTTTTTATATCTTAAATTAGCTAATTTCAACTTTTCAATCTTTTATTTTCAGGTTAGAGTTGTATTTAATTTAGATTTAAAGTATGTCCAACTAAATTAACAATTAGTATAAAATGTGTTAGGTTTGTATTAGAATTGAGTTCAAATGGAAGATGGCAGTTGGAAATTTGATACCATTGTTTACTTCCTCCAATTGGATTTCTTGTCTATCTTCTTTAATCTCTATGGAAGAACTGTATTTGTTCCAATCCAAAATGATTCTATCATTTCTGTATTTATTGCAATATATATCAATATAGGTAGATATATAGACATAAATTTTGCCCCTTTCTATTGTTTTTTTAGTAAAAAAATGAATACTTAAACGGTCGATTCTTTTGTTTGTCTTACCAAGTCCATGTTTGGATTAACTTTTTAAACATTTTAAAAAATGTTTATAAACATTAGAAGGTCAATTGAAATGCACCCTAATTATGTTTGATGTGTACGGGTTTATTTGGTTGTTTGGAACAGGTAGCCGACTTGCATATGTTGAATGCTGAAATGCACAAATTTGAATCTCATTATATTGGTAATCTTGTTGGTGAGTTTGAAAAAAGATAGCGGAATCTCACATTTTCCATTGAGTTTGTTTAGAAATCCCATTACTACTTCTTAGTGCCTTAGTGCCTGATTCAACTTTCTGGATTGCAGGAGATGAAAGAGACTTTTATGAAAGGTCGCCAATTAATTTTGTCGAAAAATTCTCTTGTCCATTAATCTTGTTCCAAGGATTGGATGACAAAGTAAGCCTTTTACCTTTTTTTTTTGGTTAAATTACAAATTTGATCCATTTTGTAAGGAGAAAGTTAGAATTTAGTGGGGACGAGCATGTTAGACCAAAATATGAGCCAACGAAATAAAACGAACCAAATTGAAGGTGGTTGGTCGGAGATGAGGGATTCGGTTGGTGTCTATTTTGGAAAAATTCAAATCAACATAGCAAAAGAATTGCAAAAGATTATTTATGGTCAGTTTGGACTCCTTCAGGGTAAAGGTCAATTTAAGGATTTACTAAACCGACAATCGTTAGTTTGATGGCATTTTGATAGAAAAATTGACTGCGTGATTCCTCGATACACACCACCCCTAGAATTTAGTTCTTATAGTTTGATAAAACCTTGTAAACAATCTCCATTGTTTTTGATAGATTTCTCGTGAATGCTTCCTACCATATGAACTATTTTGGAAGATTTCTCAAGCCATAGGGACTAAATTCTATTTTTTTCCGAACATGAAAGACCAAATTTGTAATATATAATTCGTTTTTCTTTGCTTTTCCTTCTCTAATTCAATTTTGTTCAGGTTGTGCCTCCTGTTCAAGCACGTAAGATCTACCAAGCATTGAAAGAGAAGGGCCTTCATGTGGCTTTAATTGAATACGAAGGAGAACAACACGGCTTTCGCAAGGTATACACTTTGAGTTTGTTTGAAACATATTTTCAAGTGTTTACTAATTAATAAATCATATTTTTGATTGTTTGACAACCACCAAAAACAACTTTTGATGTGTAGTTTAAACCGTTTTTTTTTAATCAAAAGTTAAATGAAAATGAGTTTTTTTTTCTAAGAAACACATTTTCTTCTCAAGTTAAACTGTACTCTTCAATCTATATTGTAAGTTGAGTTTGGAATATCAGTTTATCAAAGAAAATTACAAGCTAAAGCTAGAGTGTTTGCACAGGCGGAGAATATAAAATTTACGTTGGAACAACAAATGCTGTTCTTTGCAAGAATGGTGGGACACTTTGAAGTTGCTGATTAGATCAGTTCAATCACATTGTTTCCCTCAAAGCCTCGTTGTTGGTCGGTTTGAAGTTTTTAACAACTTTATGGGACCGAATGAATTATTATGTACCTTAATAAATAAAGACTGTAAATTCAGAAATTATATGGTAAACATCCAAAATGGTTAAATATGTTGAAAATTTATAATATTTAAAAAGTTCAAGATCTTGTATGGCTGCCAAAATTTATGAATATGAGCCAAAACTGTTGGTCTTAGTTTCAGTTTTGTTCGATAACAAACAACAAAACTGATGTAAAGTTTATGTTTCAATAATTAAAAACTGAATTCTTATAATTTTTTTCTTTTAGTTCTCTTATCTTTAATATAGTTAAAGTGTAGAACTATTATTATTTTTTGAATAGAAGTTGCCATTTGGTTAATATTGAAATGATTTTGAAGAATGGAGACTGAAAATTGAGTTGAGAATGAAGGCGAATTTGTGGTACCATTAGTTTTTTGGATAGCTGTAATTGATGGCAATTTGAGGAAAAATAATTAAGGATATAGCAACCTTTAGAAAAAATTGTAAATATAGCAAAACTATCGCGAATAGACTTGTATCCCTGATAGACTCGTATGATCTATTGGTGATATACCAATTTTTACAAGGTCTATCATCGATAGAATTTGACAAATTTTACTATATTTATAATTTTTTACTATATTTACAATTTTTTAAAAATGTTGGTGTATACTTAATTATTTTAAATTTAATTGCTAAATTTGTCCTTTACTAATTTTTTACGATCTTAAAATAGAAAAGAAAACAAATTGTAAATGGTGTAAATGGCCCCAAATCAAACCCATTTATTACGGCCCATGACAGTTGATGGGCCAACAGTCAGCTGAATTAGGTGCCTTATAAATGGGAATTTTGCATGATGGCCAAAAATTGGGATCAAAATGTAAAATGACAGAAATTTAAAGAAATCGAAAAGAGATATTAATACTAATATGCAGTAAGAACTAAACCCTTTTTCTCACTCTGAACAACCTCCCGTTTCTCTTTCTCATTTCAAGTATCCATTTCTTGTTTTTTGATTATAGTGCCTAAATACTAATTCTTGCTCGAAGCTGTCTTGTCTCTCAGTTCTTGTTTCTCTTCTATCCCTTTCTAGCTTATGTAGAACGAATAACAACTCTAAGAATAGACAATATAAGAAGAAGGAAAAATAGAAGAAGACATGAAAAAACAAAATTAAAAAACAAAAAGAAACAAGAAAGAAGCAAATGGAAGTATAAGAAAGAAGCAAATGGAAGTATTACAAAAACAACCAACAAATTATATGGTTTAATGTTTGTAGTGAATTTGAATTTAGATCAATTGCTTATCATACTTAAAAGAAACTTAATTGAACACATAACAAAAACTATAGACATAGTCCTGAAAGAAGAAAAAAAAAAGTAGCTATAAAAGGGAGATATGATGTTTGTGCATGCACTTATGCTCAACCGAGCGACAAGCTGGGTTCGATGAGTCCGTGTGCACTACTACGACTTTTTCGTTTTCCTTCTCCATCCTCTTTGTTTATTTCCAATTTCAACCCCTTAAATAGAGCTTCCATCAACACACTCTCCACTCGAAAGCAGTTCCGGAGCTACAACAAAACCATGACTTCATCGATGTCTTCTTCACCAAACACCACCAATGACCCCCCACAACTTTCAGACCAGCTCCCCAAAATCACTGCCCCTTACGGCTCCTGGAGCTCTCCAATTACTGCCGACGTTGTTACTGGCGCCTCCAAGCGACTTGGTGGCACTGCCGTCACCGCCAATGGCCACCTTATCTGGCTCGAATCACGCCCCACCGAGTCCGGGTAACCATCGAAATGACTAAACATTTTGTTGCATTTCAGTTCAGGTATTCCTATTCTTGTAATTTCATTTGTAATGGTTCAGGAGGGGAGTGCTTGTTAAGGAATCTGTAAAGGAAGGGGACGAGCCTTGTGATATTACTCCGAAGGAGTTTTCAGTGCGGAACACAACGCAGGAATACGGTGGTGGTGCGTTCACGGTGGCTGGTGACATCGTTGTCTTTTCCAATTACAGCGATCAAAGACTTTACAAGCAATCTTTAAATTCAGGTGAACTAGCAATTGGTTAGTCTAGAGTTTTGTATGTTGAAAGTGATGTTTTGATTGCTCACTGCCCTGAAACTAAGAATGTAATGTAAAGGCTGATGAGTTAAGTTTTCACGCATGCAGATTTGTCTCCGCAAGCACTAACTCCCGATTACGGTGGACGATCAGTTAGTTATGCAGATGGGGTGTTTGATTCTCGTTTCAATCGTTTTATTACCGTCCAAGAAGGTACAAATTTTCAATTAGTGTATTTTCAATCAGAATCCAGGAATTAGGTGTTACTGGTATCTTTATTATTGGACTTTCTTATTTTTTACTTTTTATTTAGACCACATGTATAATCATGCTTTATTTATTTCGTTTTGGTAGATGGACGTCAAAGTAGCTTGAATCCAATCACCACAATTGTGTCAGTGGAACTTGACGGCAAGGATATTAATGGTATGTATACTTTCTCCTGCGCGTACATAGTTTGACATAATACGTTGTTGCTGAGGAATTCAAATTATTGACTACATAAGCAGACTGTAATTTGTGCTAGTTCTTGGTATGACTTTCAGAACCGAAGGTCTTAGTTGGAGGAAATGATTTCTATGCCTTCCCACGAGTGGATCCCAAAGGGGAACGGATTGCATGGATTGAATGGGGTCATCCTAACATGCCTTGGGATAAATCTGAGCTCTGGGTTGGCTACCTTTCTGAGAATGGGTTAGTTGAACCATTCGCCTTTGATAGTTGATCTTGCTTTTCTAAGGCGTCTCTTGGTTTTAGGTGTTAACAGTTAACGTATCCCATCATATAAATTTCGTATGTTAATTTTGATTTGAATTCTAATTTCTGTTAAAATGCATTAGAACTCTACTAGAAAATAAATATGTTCTGCTTGTAATAATAGTTCTCTTTATAGAAGTTAGTTATATCTCTGCCTGCTCTAAATTGTATGTTGTTTTTATATCTGATATAGTTTAATTATGGTTGAATTGTATGCTATATATTCTTTTGTAATTATGGTCTTCCATGTCAAAAAAAAAAAAAAATCTGATATAGTTTAAAACTGAAGTTCTCGATTATGATCTCCATGCTTTTGATGCTCTTGCAGAGAGGTCTATAAACGAGTCTGTGTTGCTGGTGGTGATCCGAAGCTTGTGGAATCTCCTACTGAACCAAAGTGGTCAGCTCAGGGTATGTATGCTAGGTTTTGAAATGATCAAAGAGCTGGTGGTCAGCCTTTTGGCATTAGAGTGTTGGAAGTAGATTTTCTAAAAAAAGCTGTTGGTTGCTCGGATTAGTTTAGTGTCCATGTCATACGCTACAGTGTGTAAAACTTCTATCAGAGGTCAACTAAGTTAGTGTCATTTATTGCTTATATTTTCTTTTCCTGCCATGGGAGGGCTGTGGATCTTACTAAATTATCCGATTTTAGAGGATTGTGATTGAACTTCTAAAACTGGCTATCATTGCTGAATGTAATGGTTGAGGTTACCTTGATTTTTATTTATTTATTTATTTTGGGAATCTGCAGGAGAACTGTACTTTATTACCGATAGACAAACTGGGTTTTGGAATCTCTATAAATGGGTAAAGTTCTCTTTTTTTTAATTTTTTTTTTATTTGCCTGCATTTTGTTTCAATTGCAGAACTATAGACGTGCATGTTGTAGTTTGTTTTTGAAATCAAGTAGGCAAAAAGATGGTTCTTGGAATGAGTTCTCTTTAATGCATATATTAAATTTCCTAGATAAGTGAACTTTCTGTGAATACACTTTTGTAGGGTGGATTCTTTGATCATCTGATGTAGAATTATTTTAAAATTACTCAAGCAAACATATAATGGAGGAAAAAAACTAAGTTTGTAACCATTCTATTATCAGAATGTTTAACATAGGCTTTTCCACTACTATAGCTTTTCCTCCTTCCTCTTTAATTGGAGAGGTCTTTTGTAATCCATCACGGGGTTTTTTGAAACTTTAAAAAAGTCATTTGATATGGGTCTTCTATGCTTTAACTAACTTTGTGGTTCCATAGTTCTGATAAAACTATCGCCAATTGGAAATGATGGCACTTCTAACTTTTGCGTATTATGGAACAGTTTGAGGCTAACAATGAAGTGGCTCCAATATATTCTTTAAGTGCCGAATTTTCCCGACCCTTATGGGTTTTTGGCACAAACTCTTATGATTTATTAAAGACTGGCGATGGAAGAAACATCATAGTCTGCAGCTACAGGTGACCGAAGAAGTTCCTTTTTTGTATGCCTCATGCTGCGTTTTTTCCTCTTTAAGTTTTGTAGATAATCAACTGCTTTTCCTGCCATTGTTCTTGCAGACAGCGGGGGCGATCATATCTTGGAGTTTTGGATGAGACGCAAAGCTCACTATCCTTGCTTGATATCCCATTCACAGATATTGAGAATATTGTATACTCAAGATCTTTTTATGTCTCAGCTTTGTAGAGTATTCCTTTTTTTTTTCTTCTCCAGTTATATTCTCTTATGTTAGTTAAACGTGTCTATACTTTCAGGCTCTGGGAAGTGATTGTATATATGTTGAAGGATCATCAGGACTTCATCCATCATCTATTGCCAAGGTTTCTTTTTTCCTGCCATACAATGTCTTATTTCATCTGCACTGCTTTTTGGCTTCTATATTGCTTAAATTTCAAAAGCTCGTTGTCATAAAACTTCAGATAAAATACTTTCTGGCTTTCTTTGACGTTTGACAATGCTACTTTTTCCATACAGGTTACCCTAAATGAACGATCCTTGGAAGTAGTAGGCTTCACTATTATCTGGTCATCTTCACCAGATATTTTGAAATTTAAGTCGTACTTCAGCCTTCCTGAGTTCATTGAGTTTCCAACTGAAGTTCCTGGACAAAATGCTTATGCTTACTTTTATCCACCGTCCAACCCTAAATATCAGGCTAGTCCGAATGAAAAGCCTCCACTGTTGTTGAAAAGCCATGGTATTCAATTACTTTGATAGTCATTAACCTTTCATAGTTGGGGGAAATAATTTGAACCATTATACTGAAAATCTTTACAACGTTTTGCTGTCAAGTTGGGTGTTGGAATTGCTAGAAATAGTGGGCTTGGGTCATGTTGAAAGCCCAAGGGTAGTGGAGATTTACTTTGCTTTAATTTTTTATTATTTTAATTAGGCTCGTGTTCCTATAAATATTTTCCCCTTCGTACCTTTATTATCACAAGAAAATAATAAGAAACATTAGCATCGTGATTTTTCTCCCTGTACTAGGATTTCCACGTAAATTTGTGTTTTTTCTACATTTCTACTTTCAATAGGAATATATGTTGTTTATTTTAAAGGACTTTTAAAATATATTTTATTATTTTGTAAGAGATGGGAAAAAAATATTTCGTACATAACCTTAAAAATTGTTGCAAAATTAGAAGTAAGTCTTACTGGCATTTATTTGTAGTTATGGCATAGTTCTTGCAAAAATATATATTTGATAGATATTGAACTCAGGAGGGCCAACTGCTGAAACACGTGGAAATTTAAATCCTAGTATTCAGTACTGGACTAGTCGTGGCTGGGGTTATGTTGATGTCAATTATGGTGGCAGCACGGGTATGTTTGCAACCATTTCCCGGCTGAATTTCTTGTATGTACATGGCTGAGTTGCCTGATACTTTCCAATTAGATCCTCTATTGAGGAATACTATCACAGTTAACATAGTTATTCACTAAGGTATTTATAACTTGGCTATAGGTTATGGGAGAGAGTACCGAGAAAGGCTTTTGAGGCAGTGGGGAATTGTTGATGTCAATGACTGCTGCAGTTGTGCAAGATTTTTGGTGGCACCCTCCTACAATCTCTTTTCTTTAGAACTATTGTTTTCATGATAAATTATTGAAACACCTTTCTAACCTTAAACCTTGAGTAATAACAAACCATATTGTTTTCTCCAGGTGGAATCTGGAAAGGTTGATGGAGAACAGTTATGCATCACTGGGGGATCTGCTGGGGGATATACCACCTTAGCTGCTCTTGCTTTTAGAGATACATTTAAGGCTGGAGCTTCCTTGTATGGGGTGAGCATCTAGCTTATGCTAATATGGTCTCTCATAATCACCCAAATGATAAGCGTAGCTCTCTCAAACCAAAACTACTGCTTGCATTGAAACAAAAATTAAAGGCTATGGTATAGTATGACAAGCCTGTGGTATAGTCTGACATAATTTTCAACAGTACATTAATCACCCATTGCCAAAGGCAAGTAATGGAAGCATCTGGTACTTATAGAAGTTCAGCTCCAATGCTTGCTTGTGATTTTATAGTCTAAGAAAAGAGATTACTACTGTTGGTTGTCAACAACCCACTATTATCTCCAATTGTGTTGATGTTATAGATTTTTTCCCCAAGGATTACATGGATTACTTGTTCATTTATCCCTTTCCTTTTGGTCGTAGCTTCCTTCTTCTTTATATATAATATATTGTTTGCTAAAGTTTGAAACTATATACAGTACAGCAGTTGATTATTTTCTTTTTTTAAATAACCGTACAACAGTTGATTGATTGTAGCTCCCATGATCTTTGAATAGATAGCTGACTTACGCTTGTTGAGAGCAGATACACACAAGTTTGAATCTCATTATATTGACAATCTTGTTGGTGAGTTAAAGGAACAAAAACAGTATCTTGTATTTAATTGCTTTCTCATTTCAAGAAAGCTCTGATCCAATTATAATGGATTGCAGGGAATGAAAAAGATTACTTCGACAGGTCACCAATCAATTTTGTTGACAAATTTTCTTGCCCTATAATTCTCTTCCAAGGATTGGAGGACAAAGTATGCCAATTGATCTATTATTTTTCTTCTGATAATGTTGATGTAAAGCATGCAACATTATCGACTTCATTTCTTCATTGTAATGAAAGCCAGTTGTTTGATGGGTTTTACACTTTATTGAATATCCAGGTCGTACTGCCTAATCAATCGCGTAAGATATATAATGCATTGAAGGAAAAAGGCTTGCCTGTTGCGCTAGTTGAGTATGAAGGAGAGCAACATGGTTTCCGCAAGGTACATCCTACTGCATCTTGTAAGTGATACTTCTGAGTTTTGGCGTTGAGGTATAGAATGGTAAGTTTGTGTATTTAATACAGGCAGAGAATATTAAATTTACCCTGGAACAACAAATGATGTTCTTCGCACGAACAGTAGGACGTTTCCAAGTTGCAGACGCTATTAACCCGCTCAAAATCGACAACTTTGACTAAGGATCTAACATGCTGGTATGTACGTTTGGAAAGCTTCTACTTTGTGAATTAAATGAAATAATTCTTTTTAAGATCTTCTGTAATTAATGAAACTCAGGCTTTTGGGTAACTATGGTTGGTCTAGAATTTCTGTCTGTACCTGGTTAAGGGAGCCACTTCAGAATTTCTGATTGTGTAGGTTTGTGTCACGTGATTGTAAAGTTCTTCCTGGCTTTTACAACCTCTCCTTTATAGTACCATTTACTACTTGGAGCCCCATCTCCCAAGCTAGCTTTCTTTGGGATCATGAATAGAACGACCCTGTCTGCTAAAAAGAACATCTAATACCTGTACAATTTCTTTTTAAAGTTTCACCAAAACCAATTGTTTTAGGTACAAATAATCATCTATTTCAAGTTATGATATGCACTTTGAAAAACTTGAAATTTGTGTTTAATGCTATTGTGATTGAGGAAGGTGCTAGCTCCCAAAATAACACTTGATGGAATTTATTTAATGTTACCTACGTATTGTGACAAAATCATCTAGATTAAATGATCTTTTCAGTTATTAATTTTGTTATTTTCTCATTTTATTTTATTTGCTACGCTAACCACCACCAACCATATGATTTAACCAAGACTCCGATCTTGCAGGCTAGTTGGGAGTCATATGAATTCATTTGGATTGTGTTGGGCCTGTTGGCTTTCTTGCTCCAAGTCCATTTATATACTCTGATGTAGAAGTTTGGAGTTGCTTCAAACCACGATGAATGTCTTTGATGGGTTTGATTGCTTTATCTACAATCTTTTGAAGGATAATTTTATTGAATAAAAACATTTCATTATATTTACAATTTTATTAACTGTAATCTTTTTTTAATTAAATACATAATACATTGATAAGTAAAGGTATTATTCTACTTGTCCCATCTACGTATTTCCTTGTCACTGAAATTTCTTTTAAAGCTTTGTACATAGTATTCATGTTTAAATTTTAACCCGTCTTTTGGTAGGAAAGACTAAAGAACCAAATCCAATACTTGTTTTAAATTATGGGGAGGTGTTACAGAACTGTTAAGCATTTGACTGATCTGGTGCTCTTTTCAAAAGAAAGTTGGATGCTGATGCCCCTAGGCCCCAACAACTGACTGTTTTCCTTCCTACCTCAAAAATTTAATTCCTACTACCTTCTTCGTGCATCCCATTGCTTTAATATCATTTTCTCCAAAGTTAATTATGCTACACCCGTTCTTGCCTTGTTTAGTAACAACAGTCTTAGTCGAGCATATGTAGGACTTAGAGGTTATTTGTGTGGATACCGCTTGCTTTGAGTTTCATCTGGTTCTTATGTAAAATTTTGGGGAACTAGTGACGTCTTCGCGCTAGTAGCCTTTTTCTTGCAGTCCTACCCAATGACAAGCTTCAGTTACGAAATATGGAAAGTAGAATGTATTTCTGCTCAGGCTAGTAAGGGTATGGTGTGAGCTTTTTTTTCATCTAGTTAGTACTCTTTCCTGCTTATCCAGCTTCCCCGGTTGAACTTCCACATCTCCTGTGTTTTCTAACTGTTATTTTTTCTAATTGTTGGACTAGTTAATTACACACACTCCTAGGTCTCGTTTTGTTCCTGTGACAACTAGGCAATATAGAATATTGATGAAGAAGCTTGAACATAACGAATCAGTGATGGAGGTGGTCTGTCGTACAAAAGTTTGGAATCAAGTTACTTTAGTGAATACATGAAAGTTAGTGTTTATCAGTATTCTGGCGACAATAACTCAGCAAGTAGTCTGCATGCCCCAGCTAACCGTGTTTAATTGTCTACCTATCTTTTGGTGATATTCGTGCTAGTATTGGGTTGGATACAGTCCCTTGGAGATTTGAATGCATCCAGAATCTGCTCACGGACATCTTAACCCTGTTTGAAACCATCGGTCTAGGAATGCTGTACGGCCTAACGATCTACAAACAACTCAGTAATGGAAGAAGCAGACTAAAATAATGTTCTACTGTCAATTTTGGGAAATTCCACGGTGAAATCTATAAGGTAGCAGCCTAGGTACATTATGCATATTAGGTCAGCTTTTAATTTTTCATTTTAGTTTTTCTAGATTGAGTTTAAATGTTATCGTAGTTATGAATATATGTCATCCTGGAGACCAAATCAGTTCAAATCAAATGGAAAGCTGGGTTTGATACATATGTTTATTTGCTTCAACCATTCAATAGAATATTGTTATTATCGAGAATTTGTCTTCGATCGAGCATTTGGTTTGCTGTTGAATAGCACATCAAAAAGTAGAAATGACTCAATTTTGGTCACCTTTTCAGATGTTGAAGAAACAAATGAAATTTGGAAAAAAAAATCGGAAATCACACTAAAGGTAAGTTAATCCTGGATTCATCAGCGGTTGGACCGAAAGTTGGTATGCATATGGGCTGCTGGATTGAAGAGGAGTCCTCCCAAAATCCCCTTGTACGGCAGGAAAGTCTTCTTCTTGTCCTCTGATGCTGCTTTATTCAATGAAAAATGTGGCTCATAGACTGAAACTGGTCCATTTCTGCTATGGTTAAATTTGATGCTCATATGCTTGACCTCTTCTGGTTTCTTGTGTACGGTTGAATATTTCCTTAGAGGATCTTTTCCTGTTCCCCGTCCTTCGGATGCACTGCGGAACAGGTCCCTTAGTCTCCATCTTCTACTACCCTTAGATGAGGTGGTATTGGAATTGGTACCAGTGGCAGGAGATCCTGGAGTCAGCCTCAACTGTTTCTCATCCCATGGAGATGAAGAAACTCTATTGGGGGAGAGCGACCTTACTGCTCTCCGGGAAGCTGAGGACGACAAGGCTGGGTTTCTTCCTCTCCCTCTCTTCTGTTCCTTTTTCCTTTCTGTTTTCTCATTTATCGTTTCTGTTGGACCTTTCCTCCTTTCAGTAGAGTACGTATTCTGAAAGATTTTATTTTGTTGAGATATTGGTGATTGTGGTGGTGTCTCTAGTGGCCGGATTTTACCATCATCAAATAGCTCGTCGGCTGATAGTGTGGTTGCCTCTAACTGCTGGCATATATCAAATGCAAAATCTTCATCCTCCATTTCTGGTTCATCCTTTCGGGAAGATTGCGACTCATTAAAGCCCCTATCAAATTCAGACATGCGCATTGGACTAGAGGGTGCGCTGTAGAAGTAGTTTCCAAAAACGTTAGTTGTTGGAATAGTCGAGACCCTAGATCTACCACCATGGAAATGGTAATCCCTGCTTGGCGATGGTACTGCCACCTCCATTCTGATAATATTCTCTGAACCCCTTTGTTTCTTGTCTCACTTTTGAACAGAAGACAGACAAGATTGATAGAGAAGCAATCCCAATATAGACCAAGCTACAATTGCCAAGTATGTTACTTGAATGAAGGAAAGGAAGATGAATAAATATATTGCGGAGTTTGTTGACCACAAGAAGAGAAGCGATGAGGTGACATCTTTATGGGCAAGTTACACATTATGTTTTTCTTTAAACTTATACACACATGTGAATACATGCAACTAATTTATGAAAAACTAAAGCAAATGGGGGCTTCTGGATTTAGGATTGTTGGCGAGACTAGACTTCAAAAGGGTGAAAATTTCAGTCAAGTAGATGGAAGTCGTGCACCTAACAACTACAAGTGAATGGTAAGAATTTGTAAATTTTGGTTGGTAAAGGTAAAGCTATTCATTGTCATTTAGTGTTTCTTATTACACAAGCATGACGAAATTCTGAGACCAAGCCTACTTTCTGTTTCATAGCTCTCACCATCTGGAAAATGAATTGAACTTAGCTTATTAGTTTGGTGCCCACCTCACCCTTTTGATGGTTATTGATCAAGGACTTTCTGGCGGTGGAATATTTTCTTTGGAAGAGATAAAACTTTAATATGGGAGAGAAAAATGGTTAGTAGGTATGAACTCTTTTATCCAATTCAATTTTATTGAACCTGTTGATCCTATTCATATTTTTATTTTGGTTGAGATTGACCTCGTAAAATATGGAGTACGACTTTTTTTATCTATTGTGTAACCGAAGTTTATTCACTGGTTTCTTTTTCATGCAACCGATTGTGTTATGTGGAGACAAAAAATTATAAGACTAGGTTTGATTTTCAAACTAAAAAATTGTGAACAGGTACTTGGGGAGTTTGCAATTCACTCCATATGAAAGCAGCACAAACAAGGGGGAGATTGTATTGAGGGGAGTGATTTGAAAGTCTTGAAATAAGATTCTAAGAGATTATGATAAATTTTTAAATGAGGTGCCATTTCTTCCGTTGCAAATTAATTCAACCAGGGAGATTTTGAAGGTGTTTAATAAATTATCTGAAAATTAATGGGTCAGCCTCCGTTTTAGACTCAATCATTCTTCTAGATGGGGAAATGGTGGTTGAATATTTTAGTTGAAATTGCATTCCATTCCTCTAATGTTGCGTCTAGATGGTTTCAATTTTCCCATTGGTTAGAAGAGGTGTCGAGGTTACAAAATTGCCACATATCATTCTTTATGCTGACGTGTCCTTCACAAATTTCATGCAGACAAACTGGCTAATCTAATTGGGCCAAGTGGGGGCAAACTGGGCCTTGGCCCACATCCTGAAGTCTTACTCTGAACCTTGGAATTTGTGGGCCGACCTCAGTCCTTTTCAGGTACCTACTTCCCTTTGTTAGCTGTTCTTATCTTGGAATCTCATCTTTATCGGCCCTTTTGGTCAAACCAATAAAGTTAGGAAGTTTGGACATATTTGATTCGTTAAAGCTGTGTTATCATCTTAAATTCTGTGTTTTAGGTTCTAAGTTCGTGTACTTGATAGGGTATATGAAACTTGCATTTTATACTACGTATAACTTGATATATTGATGTAGATCTATTATTACATACAATATCCAAACACTGATTACACAAATCTATACTTTCCAAGCCTAACTTAAGGTTTCATAGACCAAGTTTAGGGCTTTTAAAATCTTGATCTTTGTTCTTGAAACTCCATCTATTTAACTAATAATAAAAATGTTTAACTATCTTATAAAATTTTGGAGTCTGTGTTTCACTTGAGATTTTCATAGACAAAGTTTAGGGCTTTTAAAATCTTGATCTTTGTTCTTGAAACTCCATCTATTTAACTAATAATAAAAATGTTTAACTATCTTATAAAAGTTTCGAGTCTGTGTTTCACTTGAGATTTTCAGTAGGACTAAAAAATACTTTCTTTTCTTGTTAGGACAATTTATATTTACTTGCATAATTTTACTTAAAAACCACTTTTCAGTTTGTCGATTAGATTTTCTCCCACTCTTGTTTTAGTCCAACGAAATGCTAGTAGTTTTCACGACGACCAATCACACGTTGTCTTTTTAATAGCTTGATTTCTGAAGTATACGATGTTCAATGTCCACCAAATCTCAGGAGACAACAAAATCAAACACTGGGTCCTCAAACATAAACTATTTTATCATTCTCTCCTCTTTTGAACCCTGTACGGATGGACTTAATTTCAGAAAATTTAAATAGATGGAAGCAACCAAACTCCCCAACAAGAACCCAAGACGGGCACCACGCTGATTAGATCCCTTTCAGAAAAGGTAAGTTTAAAAGTTTAATTCTAAAAGGTAAAACACTAAAACTGTTAGCAAATGCAAATTACCAAACAAATCTCAGATTGTGGTTACTATAATCTGAGGTAAATAAATAGCTTGCATTTGAGGTGCTAATTATTTCAGTCTAGAATATAAACTCTTTGGAGTTAAAATTAAAGTTTGAGTAAATGAGTGGGAGAGATGTTGAGTAAAAAATAATAAAAGAGAAATTTGAAATAGTAAAACTCCTAAACGTTTAATAATGTCGTTGTTTCACCCTCTCACGAGTGAGGGAGGTGGGAAAGAAATGGATTTAGAAAGAACATGAGTAGTCACTCTCATGATTTTATCTTTTATCTGCACTGTGTAGTGATCACACTAAGCAGTTTGTTGTTGCCCTTCAATATGGGTGGGCATTGTGAGTGGTGGGTGAGGTTTGCTCATTTTAGGTAAAGAGGATTGCAAGGACCACTCTAATTGATTAGAATCTAATTTCTTCCTATTAAGACAAGATTGAAACCTCTTCCTCATCTACCATTCCTTTCAACATCCCAAAGCTTAGAATCTTCCAGCTTTTTGATTCGTTATTCAAACTATCTCTTTAGTAGGGGACGACTAGCTTAGATTCCTTTCAGAATTCGTCCCAAAATACGTAAGATTTAGAAGATTAGAGTTCTATACCTCAAACTTCTTCCATTGGACAACTTGCAAAGACTGCAACTCTGAGTTGTATCGAATTACTTAGAAGACACATGATATCTTACCCCACGTCATAGTGTGTTCATATATATAAATTTAACTCATTGGCATTGAAATTGTAATGTTTCATTCGGATAAAATAAATTAGGAGCACAAACAAATGCATTTTGAATTTAAACATTGAAATGTTAATGACATCTTTTTGAACTATCAAATTTTTTTAAATTTCATACCTTATTTTTTTCTAACTATATCAGATATGAACAGGTTGAGTTGTAGTATTATGTGTGTGTGTGTATGAAAAGGAAAAATGGTAATAAATGATAAAACTGTGACCCACAAAGTTTGGAGTTTAAGCATTGGGTTTATGGGGGAAGTGGTGAAGAACATAATGTCATATTGTGAAGGCCACATGTGAATTTGGTATTTCACTGTGGAGTGATGACATGTGCTGTGAGTTGGCAGGTTTTGATTAAATGAGTAATATTATGTTATTGTCTTCATTCCTTCTTCAGCAAACCCCTTTCTTTTGCGTTACAGCCAAATACAGTTGGCAATCTTTTTTAATGCTTTTAACCATCAAATCAACGCCATCTGTGGCCAAGTCAACATCAATCTCACACACAAACACCTCCCTTATACTTTCTTTTCTCTTCATAACCTTGTTTTTGTTTTTTAAACAATATACAAGACATGTATTTTTTTAAAAAAATTCTTTTCGAAACTCTCTTTTTTTGTTAATTGCAAAAAAGAAAGAAAAAAACACAATTGTATTATTCTCCTTGACTTTGACCTTCATCTAATGTTTTGAGCTACCTTTGGTGTAGGTATTATTTAAATTTTTTATATAAAAGTTAAGCCATGAATTTCATGTCTAAATTTACCTTTTAGGTCATTGCTAAAATTCCCTATTCACTGTGCATCCAAATAAGGAATTGTTTCAAAATATTGGGTGTTAGTTTATTTGTATTGACACATGAATCTATCTTCATATCTGTAAACAAACAATGTAAATTGATTGATACATTGTTTGACAAGCAAAAAGTGATCTGTCCGATTTCATTCGAGTAAAAGGTATTTTAACACGTTATGGTTTTAGTTAGTTTGATCAATAATAACTTCGAATTGTAGGTAAAGCGGCCAAAAGCATTTTAGTTCAATACGGTTGATCTATTAATGAAATTTTTTGTTAGGTTGTTTTGGTTGTTTTTTTTTTTTTTCGTTTATTTATGATTTTTTCTCCTACAGGTCTTAAGCATGGCGTAACAGAAAGGCTTTCAATAAATAGCAAACACTTGTTGTGATATGGTGCTTAAATTTCTCAACCTGCCTTGCTTGCAGGGCTGCTGCCTGCTACCATTAGGCACTATTTTCAAACAATGTACATATTATTGTACATCAAAAATCTATATTCTTTATAGCTATCATACAGTGTACTACTTACTACTAAAACTTAACCATGGCTGAAAAAAAAAACACATTCACAAAGGAAAAATCAAGTGGACTATGGATGATTCTATGTGCAGAGAAGGTATCTAAAACTAAATTCATAAGGTATTACTTTAACAAACTGAGAAAGAGGCTGGTTTCTTCTCCCCTCCATCAACTTAATTGCTTCTTTTCCTAATTCACTTGGTAGTTGAAGGCACACCCAATCAACCAAGGAGTCCAAGTCTTTAGCAAAGTCTAGCAAATACCAATCCAAAAGCTTTGGGATTCCAAATTTCTCTGATGAAATTCCGACTGCAGCTTCTAAGTACTCTCTCTTTGCTAATTCTAGCTCGTTCTCTACTTGGGATGCTGTGTATACTCTCACCTTCAATAAGCAAAAGTTCATGAAAATTATTAGTGGAATCAGACAATGAAAAAACGTCAGTGTCTTTTAAATCACGCATGGATAAGCCACTTGACATTAATTGGACGAGGGAAATGAGTAGGTTATAAGATTTGTCTGGATAATTAATGAGAATTTTCATTTATTGGGAACCAACTATCTTTAGAAAGAGATGCAGAATAATTGAAGGGTGATGCGAAGAAAAAGGAAATGATATTTAAGATTTTACTCAAATTTTCACCGTTGGACTAAAACTTCAACCAAAAGTAGATGTAAAGACAGGGAAAACTGTTGATGTGTTTTTAAGTACTTACAGCAGGGGAAGACCAGCTTCCACATGATAGTGCGAATGTAACCAATGGTTCTGATAACTCCAAGCCAAAAATACTTCTAAATGTCTTCTCATCATATTTTGCGCTCTTTGAAAAAGCCTATGAACAAATTGAATCAGAAAACAATGTATTTTCTAATTTCAACCTCAAAGTTGAAAATCACAATATATTATTGAAATTAGCAGCTTACATATTGTGAATGGTAAGGCAGCCTCAAGATGAAATGCTCAATAGTTATAGCATTTAGCAAGTGCCCGCTCACATTAATTGTTGCCTGGTGGATGCATTATTATTATGAGTTAGTTTACCAAAATATGAAAAAGTGAACAAAGCTGTACAGCGTGGGCAGAGTAGAGCAGAAGGATAATTAATAATATGTACCTTTTGCATCAAGGCAACAACCATCTCGGGACTTTCTGGTATTCCATGTTCTAGGAATGCCTACAGAAATTCAATCATGTAAGTATGTACCAAAAAAATAAAATGAACCGAGGCATTCACAGAGATAAATGACTAACTAGAAGGGTCCCTTGAGTGAAAATCCAGAGAAATAATACTTACATTTATCATGCAGGAGTTGTAGATGTTGATCCAAAAAGCAAGTTTCTCCTGATGTGTAAGACGTTGCAAGTTGACAGAAGCAAGTTTCCCCAGAAGGAGTCTGAAATTTAGAAGAATTGAGGCAATGCTTGATATTTAAATTCGAAAACCGTAGCATGAAGTGATGTCATCGATGTAGAATTATCAGTAGCACAATACTTACTTCAATCTTTGAAAAAGAAACAATGAGTTTGTTGTCCGCTTTGTATTAATTGAACAAGCTTCAACTGTATGCACATTCTTGTATGGACCAATATCTCGCCTTCCAAATTCTGAACATATACCATACGGGTCCGGAAGATCTGTTTCTTCAGTTTGCATTGTAGTTACCATTGAGAATAGATGCAAACTTTCGGTAGCACCTCTATTCTTGATTGAGCTCATTCTCAATAGAATGCTTGATAAGCATTTCAAAATATTTTCAGATATACTGTTTGGACTATCGTCACCGGATACCTTGTCATCTGGAGCACGGAGTTGTCTTGCTTCAGCATTTTCTGGATTTGCCGTTCTGTTTTCTAACTGAAAATATGAGGGAATAAAATGTATAACAATTCTGAAAATGAATTATAACCATATGACACGACACTTCTGAAGATTTATACTCACATTCAGTTTTGGAGAATTTGGTTTCTCTGATGATTTGTTACGAACTGGAGGTTTCTTGACTGGAGTCTTTATCGTATGGATTTTCTTGATTGAAGACCCCTTGTTGTTACTCGTCGAATTCATACGGGATTCGTTTTCCTTTCCCACAACATTATCTGAAATAGAAAATAGAACCGAAAAAAAAATTGGTTCAAAAGCCAATTCAGCTGACAAAATGCAATTGTGAGCGAACATTATTCAACGTTTATAATTCAATGGCTCCAAGTTCATATAACAAAAATGGATTCTTCATAGTTGCCGATCTGTTACCAGTTTTCTGAACTGAAAGTTTGGATTGAGCTTGCTTAGAATTGTTTTTCGGGGAAAGCTCCATGGTCTTCTTGGAGGACGAAATGTTGACAGCTTCCTGATATAGATCCTGCCTGAAAAGCACAACTTGCTCTTCAAGCCGCACTACCTCCTCTTCAAGAACAGCTACTTCCGCAAGAAGTTCTAGCATCTAAAGGTGTGAAATTAGGTCTTACATTAGAATTCTCTTTGTTTGGTTGAGATCGGAGGTAGTTTCACCAACCAACTCACTGTTTACAATTTCAATAGATCTATTTTCCTAGCAAGAATTTTGATTACCATTGTTTTTAATCTTTCTGTAGAATAAGGGATTTCAAATACGTACATTGGGAGGAAGGAAAGGAGGGAGGCGTGGTAAAGCTCCTAAAGGTCTGGTGAAAGCTCTCTTCAAAGCTCGACCCACATTTTCTTCATGTCTGAGCTTCTTCTTCAGCTTGTCAACCTGATGATTCATAATGTCAAACCCAATATAAAGTTATGAAAATAAAGTAATTAACGATTTTACATTGGGATCAGACTACGTTAAATTTAGTTCATACGTCTTGTTGTAAAGCCACTTTTCTCTGTCTGCTTGAAACCCGTCCACTCGTGGATGCTTTTGCTGCATCAAGAAAATTCGCCTCCGGCATATCCACGTTTCCCTTTACAGAAATTCAGAATTCAAACTTTTAGTTGTAGCAAATTACAATAGTATCGAAGGAGGAGTTGTTCTAGCCAGAGGTAACAGAATGGGTGACATAATTTGCATAGAAAAGGAGAAGAAGTCTTGTAAATTAGAACTCAATCAGATGCAGAATAAAAGAGATAACTTTGGCGTCTTTAGTGGAAAAATACTGGAGGCTGGAGTATCAGAATCTGCCAAACTAGGCAAGGGAAAAAAAAAGGTATAATTTCCCAGAAAATTTTGGTCAAGATTGGGAGATTGGCAAACATAAAAAGAAATTTGACGGGGAAGAAGAAGGTAAGCTTTGTCCATCTAAGATGTTCAGAGATGCAGAATTCCGGTTGGATAAAGCATTCATCCTACCTCTGAAACTTGAACTTGTTCTGGGATTTCAACTTTTGTATAAAAGAAGTCGATTTCTATACATTTTTTTCATGGGTTTCCCCCATCTACAGGACAAACCGTTTTTCAAAACAAGCAATAAATAAGGTTAGAAACTATAGCGACCTACTTAGAACTACTACGCACTAGACTTGGATTTAAGGCTGGGATTACTTTTTCATGATTCGCAGATGCTCTCATAGACTGAAGCCTTGTCCTTCCTTTGCGATCCATGTCTTCAAAACTGCCGGATATCACAACCAAAACCCAATTCACTAACTCAATTATCTTCTCAATGTCAATATATCAAAACAAAGCAAATTCCATCGAACGAGACAAAGAAGGGATCGTAGCGTATTGAATAGCCTTAAATAGAGATCAGACCTTTCTGAGCAGAAAAGAGATTCATTTTTTCATAGGCCCATAAGAACTTCCATGGCGAAAGACCAATACAAAGATTTACCGCCCAATTTCGACATTCCTCGATCAGTGAGATGAAACAAGAATTGAAACTTTAATTTTTGGAATAACAAATTGTGAGGAGTCTCGGACACATGGAAGTCTATTTAAGATACTGTTATGTGACAGCCACAGACAACTGTGTCTACCGACTCTGGGAGTAATTTACCATATCTTCCACCGCTTGAAAAGCCTATCTTAGAGAGAGAGAGGGAGGGGGGAGAGAGAGAGAGAGAGATTACTCACCAAGTGAAAGGTAAAACAAATGGCTTTGCAGAAAGTTTAGGTGCATCTCTGTGCCACAAATAGCACCATAAACAGCTCTTGCATATCCCCCCCTCCCTATGGTCCACAACATGTCTGTGTCATCATGGAACAACGTGTGCCTTCTCTTTCGAAGCCCATCTCCTTTATATCCTTTCTTTCTTGCCCACTTTCTTTCTCTTGGGAATGGACTCGCAAAATATAATTAAGCCTGAAAAACAGAGTACAACCAGAGTAATTAAGATTTCATTGGTTAAATATTAACCAAATTCCATGTGGGTTGCGATTGTTAGTGATTTTGGAAGCACATATGAGAGGCGATTACATAAAATATTAGTAAGGAATGAATTTGACGGCAAAGGCTGCTAGTTTCACATGCTTGCCAACTAATTAATAAATTTTTACTTCTTTTGGAAGATCCAAAGCAGAAGTGCTGAACAATGGACAGGTTAGATTCATATGTATAATATTAGTATTGGTTTTTAATTACTTACCTAATACCTAAGCTCATTATAATAATCCCTTTCAATACAAGAAATATACAAACCATTTCTCAGCTTTGCCCTTCATATGAATCCTAACAGATTTGCATTTTCAGGGCTGACTTGAAAGGAGGGAAAGAAAACGAATTGTTCACTTAGTACCAATTTATGCCGTTCACCTACCTTTTCTTCCTTATCCATCAAGAAAAGATAATTGATAACAAATGAAGTATCTTATCCAATGCTCGAGGTCCCTTCAACCTCTTCAATGCATATGTCGAATACAATTGATTTCTTTAAAAACAAGCTTCTGGCTGGAAAAACAGTATTTAATAAAATCTCTGTTTTTTGAAAAGCAAATTTGGCTATTTTGTCACTTACACATGGAATAATGGATGCTTTCATGATACAAATGGTCACTTTTCGACTAAAAAAAACTTGTGGGAAATTAAAAAAAAAAATGAAAGTAAGCACTCACAACCACGTGACAGAGACTTCAAAGCAGAAATATTTTAATGCTTCATGATCAACAAAAGTAATAAAGCAATAATCTTTTCGAGGATGGGGGGAATTTAATTATTGGGGACCCTATTCTAATCACAGTTGGGATGAGACTAGTGCTTATTTGAATTCCAAAAGTATCGGGGCTGCCGAGTTCTTCAAAGAAGTTTTAAATATTTTTGTGTACTTTGAATCATTAAAACTCTACGTAATTAATAAAGTAGGTAGCCAGAAGTGTTTACATGTTTCTCAAAGGCATTTCAACAGTAACCCCAGCTGTAATTCCATTGCCAAAACCCATTTGCATCTTGTCGAACAGTTCATGTGCATTCACAAGACGGCCCATCAAAGCAGAACTGGGAAGCTGTTATTCTAAAATTTCAAACTCGAAACAAAATTAATAAGTAGGAAATTGTAGTTGGAGAGTGAAAGGTTATCATATTTGATTGTAGACACAGGATTTTGCAGGACAAATGAGAAGAAGAGCGTGATTAATATACCTGGTTGTTCTTCAGAGACTCAATCAATCGAGAAATTAGTATTACCTGAAGCAATCTTAAAAGCGAAAACGTCAGATTGAAGCGGAAAAGGACATATGCACGACCTAACAAATTTTTGCAGTCCCTTCATCATCCGTTTTGCAATTAATGCCAAATTCATTGAGGAATATTGTTTGAGAGCGGAAGCAGAGGCGTAATTTGACTTGAACAATATTAGTAAAATTAATATAAATTATATACATTAGATTTTAAGTTTACGTTCATACGCCAAAGTGAGGATTGGATGTTCTAAAAACACAAAATCAATTGGAACCATCTGGTAAGACTTTACAAGTTACCCTTCCACATAGGTTTATCGTTACATGTAACGATAATAGTGTTAGAGACATTTCTAACACTCGAGATTACAATATTACTCCAATTCTAACTCAATTATTTCTTGATTGTTATATATTTATCAACTCGAGTCAAATTGTCGAACACTCACATTACGCCTACTTCAGTCCTATGGCTTGAAGCCTCTTTAGTTCTTTTATGATGTAAGATTCTTCTTCGTACCATGTTAAAAAGAATTATATTCAACTTCTATTAGTGATATGGTATACTACCTAAATGTTAAGAATTGAATTTAAATTTCCCTCTTAATTATAAATTAGAGATCTACAAAATTAAAAATTCCACCACTGTATATAAAATACATCACTCATATTTGAAATGCAATACTACAAATAACATTCAACATCTCAATGATTGAAATAGGAAATTGAATTGGAACTCTTTTATAAATCTCAATACATTTTCTCTTTCTTTTTACCCAAATAATAAAAATAGTTTGTCCTTTTGTAAAAAGAAAAACAATAGGAAAAAGGAAACTAAATTTATTTTATTTTATTTTATAAGAGAGCAAAGCTCTTTGATG
This sequence comes from Cucumis sativus, assembly GCF_000004075.3. NCBI lineage: Eukaryota > Viridiplantae > Streptophyta > Magnoliopsida > Cucurbitales > Cucurbitaceae > Cucumis > Cucumis sativus. The sequence continues at coordinate 24,181,854 of NC_026658.2, forward strand.
AAGGAGTGGGTCTCCTTCTTTTGTCGGTGTCGTTTGCAACAACAATGAAGAAGATGAATTTATTGACTAAATCAATTAATTTTCATACAAATCCAATATAATGCTTTTTTCAAAAAAAATGGAAAAAATAAAAAACAAAAAACTTTGCAATACGTTTATTAATTCCTCATGATTATTAATATTATTCAATTTGGTATCAAACATATTTAATCACTCAATCAAATTGATTTCTATGTATTAATTGTAAGTAGACCATATTTTGAAATTATTGTATTGAAAACGTTATGAAAGTATCGAAAATGATTACAAAAAAGAGGGAAATAGGTATGTATACATTATGTTATAGATTGAAACAAACCCTTGTCCATATACTAATATAGTACGAGCATTCTTCAACATTTTAAACAAAGTATAAAGTTTAGAGATATAGATTAATTAGCGATTTTTTAATATAAATTTAAAGTGGATAGAATTTTCTTTTTCTAAAAGTTTCACCGACGTTTGGAGAAAAGAGAATGGTGGTACAATTTAAAAGAAGAAAAAAGATGTCGACGAGAATACATATTTAAAGGGAAATTTAGAGTAGACAGTGATGAATGATTGGCATGTCTAAATGTGCTAAGAGAAGACATTTTTATGCATAAAAATAAGGTCCAAAGGTCCTACTCAGATTCTTTTAAATCTTATACTATATTATATGTATAAATATATATATATATATATATATATATATATATATATATATATATTATAATGTTTGTTATTATAATTCATTTTTTTACTTCCACAGTTGTACTTTGTGTTCTGAGACTTCAGTTTCAGCTTCAACCCCCCACCTACTCTTTCAACATATACACAACAATATCAAATTTTGAAATTTCCATAAAGTATTATTTTCCCTTTGCATTTACTATATATTTGGATTTTAAATTGTTTGCCTAACATATTTTTAGTCCCTTTTGAAAAGCAATCAAAAACACTTCAAATTTCGGTCTTAAATACTTTTTTTTTTCAACCAAGTAATTAGATTTTTTTATTATTATCTATAAATTTATGAAACATATTAATTTAATATAGGAAAGTTATTATGATTATGATTATGATTATTATAATTGAACCAATTTGAAGAGAGTAGAAGGGAATAAAATGCTACATTGATCAAAATAATATTTCAACCAATAAGAATGGACCATTTTTGGAACTTGAAAAGTGAATTTTGGTGTGGGGTTTCAGGTTAAAGCATCCAAGTTTGTAATTAAAGTAATGGGATTTTATGTAGTTGTGTGAATTGAATGCCTTTGGATTTAGCTGCCCAATTTAAAAGTACTTTTCTTCTTTCTATGGTTATAAATAAAATATTGAAATCTTTTTCTAACATGAATATAAATTATATAATGTACCTCTATTTTGTTTTACTTGTAATTATATTTTTGTACTAAAAATTTGTAAATGTGAAGTTTCTTTTCTTAGGTTATTCTAACTTTTATACTTGATTTAATAATAAGACAATGTATTAAAACATAGTTTATATTATATATAATTTAATAACCGTAAAATGAAAATTTTAGTTTTAGTATTGAATTTTCATCTACGTTTTCATGAATTTAACATAAAGGGTTAAGTTATGAAAACGTTAAAACATACTAGGATAAAAAAAAGTACGTAGTCTAATATAATTATAATGTTATAATAAGTATTTTAATTCATTTGAAATTGGTAAATTGTTTGTTTATTAATTTAGATCTATATTTTGATATTTTTAATATATCAAACGGAAAATAACTTTAGTCATGTGTTCGATCAAAAACCCTACAACCTAGAGCATCGGAACAAGTTTAACATGACAAGAGTTATGCGTAATCACAAAAAATGTTAGAAAAATAGAATTATAAATAGTTGGATTTGATGACCTCAAATAAGAGTTAGTAATCTCCAAATCAGAGCTTAATTTAGCCTAACTTTTATGTGTTTAGCAAAATTGTACTAATTCGTGTGCTAACTTAGACATTGAAATATGATAGGCTAGACTCAACACCACACTAGACAATTAGTTATCTAGAAAAACGACACTAAATTGAGAGAACCGAAAAGAAGGTTAAGTCCATAGAGGCCTTGCAATGACAACAAACATAAACAAATCCCAAATACTAACAAATTTAAACACTTTTTGACTAAATATTAACAAACGTATGGATGAAGAAGTATTCAAATCTACTCCGACCAATGAGAAGAGGGTGGTAATTTATGATAGTAAGTAAACTTTTGAAGAGTACATAGAGATATATACGTAGGATAGGAATTATATTTCATTAGACTAAACACTAATTAGTTAATGAGATACAAACCTAATACTAATCTCTACTCTAAAGTAAAAATGAAGTAAATTAAAACCTAATTTACCCAAATTAATTATCTCTCACATTATAAAGCCTTCTTGTATCGGGAGATAAGGAGTACTACTACTGAGGGGCCTAAGATTATAATTTGGAGGAACTTTATAGTAAAGTTCACTAAAAAAGGTGATTTCTTACTTTGAAAAACACATAATTTCTCATACCAGCAATTGTTTTTGTATAAAGGCAACTACTTTTGGGGTTTTAGCTTTTTAAAGGCTTTTTTTTTTTAAGAAACACTTTTTGAAAATGAAATAGAAATTGATGATTTTATATGGCCTTTAAAAACAATTGTACCTTCTTATCTGCTACAGCTTCTGTCTTTCTTATTATGTGATTGTGAAAATTCCTTTCTTTCCTTATCTGTTATTATACTTAATTTCCATTTTGTGCACATAAAGTATAAGCCTCAGTATCAAATCCCATAACAAAAAACAAACTTATTTTCATGCAACAAACCTGTCATTCTTCTGTCATCAAATTATTATATATTTGTATTATAAAGTACTTCCAATTCCAAATATAATGTCATCATACTTTTCTAATTTTTATTTTTATTTTTTAATATAATTAATTAAATCAATATTAACTATTAGAATAGAGGGATTCCAACCCCAAATTAAATTTGATTACTAGTACACTTAGATGTACAAGAGAAATTAAAAATTTTAATTAATTAATGTTCTCTCCTCATATCATTTTTTTCTTCTTCTTCTAAATTGTTGGATTTTGGAAGATATCCTATGAGTGGTCTACCAAGGGGTTTTGAAACTCAAGCTATGATAGATGTTTAGTCTTCCTATCTTCATCTTCGACTCACTATCTTAGCAAATAATAGTAATAATATTAACAATAATTTATATATAAGCCGTGTTTTTCTAAAAATATTGATTTTTTTTAAAGAAAAATAGATAATCAAATCAAGAATTAAATTTTACCTTCAAATCAAATGTAGTTTTTGTCATTAAAATTTGTTTCAAATAATTCTAAACATGAGTTTATAACAACTTTAAAAGGGACAAAATTGATTTCTAATTGAGAAGTACTCTCCATCGTGCTGTTAACCGTTGAGTTTGGCAAATGGTACAAATAATATTGTTTTCAATGGAGTGATAAAAAGGTCATAATGTTGAAATGGAGGCATCACAATGTAAAAGAAAAGAAAGCCTAAGGGCATTGCTGTGGCTACCAATTATACTTTCTACAACCGTGGGGGGACCTAATTGCCCGTGCTAAAACTCCATGCCGGTGTGGGGGCTGAGCTACCCCAACTGCAGTGGTTTTACCGTAGTCGTAGGGCCACGGCGGAGGTGTGACATTGACAAGGCACAACCAGGCTATACTACTATCTAAAAAGCTTCTTTTACAATTCCCCAATTGCAATGGAAACACAATCCCAAACAAACTTAGCCATAGCTTTTGACTTGGCTTATTGGGCTTTGCAGCCTTCAATTTGTGGGTCCTCCTTTCTTCTTCTTCTTCTTCTTCTTCTTGCTTCTAATATTATTATTATTATTTTCTGAAAGGACACTCAATTTCAATTATGCTTCTGAAATGTCTTCATGATTTGAGGTTCTAAAGCTGAGGGTTTTGCGTAAAAAGGAAGTTGCAGACTTTACAGATGAATAGTGATATTACATTAAAAGATTGATTAAAGTATATAAAGTGATTGTCCCAACAAAGTCAATGTGTAGTGTCTACCCATTTCATTTCAGAATCTCATTTACCCCATTGCCTTTTCTTTTTTTTTTTTTTTTGGGCTGCGAAGCTTGTTGACAGCTTGAGTTGCAAAAACGTGGGCTCGAATCGGATGCTGAGTAAGAGCCTAGAACTTGTAACACTAATTTGTACTCTTGTAGACATGTGACGTTCTTGATTGATCCTATGATTTGATAGTTTTAATGAATTTATTTCTAAAAAAATTATGTCATAAACTATTCTAAATTGTGTCAATTCTTTTGTATTAAATTGTGAGCCAAAATACTGTGATACCATTGGACGTAGGCAAAAGAAAATTCCTCCCATATAATTTTATTATATTCTTAGACTTAATGTCTATTTAACTTTATTAAAAACAAAACCATTTTTAAATTAAGGGTGATACATTAATCTTCAATTTAGGTGGATGTTTCCGGAAACATGTTGATTGAACTCAATTCTCTTCTTCTTCTTTCTCTCTATGAATAATAAAATAAAGCATATCGGATATAACTTTTAACATTAGATCACAAATAGAAATGTAAAGATTGAACCAACAAAAACAATGTGTATGCGCAATCAAATTGAAAACAAATAAATGAAATTGTAATAATTAATTTTTAAAGAATAAAAAAATGGAAAAAGGGTAGAGAAAATGGACAAGTGGAAGATATTGGTATCAACCGAAAAGGTTTGGATGGAATGAGATATAGGATAGGGGAGTATGTAGTACCCACTTAAATAGTGTCCAAAAATCTCCTCTCTAGAGATGACCAACTCTCAAACTTGTCCAAACAAATGGATATATTATATCACATGAAAAAACTAATTCCACCGCTAAAAGAATATATAAATTAAAAAGAAAAAAACAGGTTCGATAACTATTTATTTATGAAAAAAAAACCGAATGAATCGAAAGCAATTAGTTGAAGATAAAGGGAAACCGACCGATTGACTAACTAGTAACGGGTTGGTTTATACTCCATAATCGAAGTTAATTTGGTTGTAAAACGAATTACGACCGACCAATGCTCACCCACACTCAATAGATTTTTTCCACTGCTTCATCTACATTTTCAACCCTACTTACCATTTGATAAAATAATGTTAATACCAAAAGAGGCATGCTAAGCAAAATTTCTTGCGATTATAAAACTCTACACAAGAAAAGAAAAGCTTCTCCAATTTGAACAATATACCATCTTATATACTAAACAATATATGAGATGAGATGTATATTTACTATTTTCTATTAGTATATCTGTAAAAACACCAAAAAGAGAGAGAGAGAGAGTCTATTAAAAGATAATTAAAATGTACCAAAAATGTTAGCTGAAAACTAGTTATGAAATCTCTCTTTCATTAAAATACTCAACACATTAACTCATTTGCAATCAAACAGATACTAACCTAACCACATATCATCACACAGAGTACACAATAAGATGCCAACCAAAGACATCCAAAATTCTCACCAAATACACACAACCAAACTGGAAATCAAATGACTGACCAAAGTATAGGTATATAACCGAGACATTGTAACATGCATACACTATTTCGAGATCATATATTATCCTAATAATTAAGTTTGTTATCAATCTCAGTAAGAGTAACAATCTGAATGAAATAAATATATAAATATCCCCTACGAGATGAGAGAAACTAGCTTATGTCATCAAAATTCAGTTCCACTAGGCCAGATGGAGGATAATTAATATGGGGAAAAAAATCTAAAAAACCAAGTGAATTCAGAAGCTATGGTAACTTCACCTGTTCTACTTGGAAAGTGCCTAAGGATGGATTAATTAGGAGCTAAAGTAACTTCATCTGTTCTACTTGTTGCTGATGGTTTCCATAGACAGTATAAGCTCCATAAGCTGCGTGATACATACTTGGATCGTGAGGAGATGCCAACCCATATCCATATCCATCATATATGTGCCCTCCGTAGTAAGCTCCATTCCATTGGTTCCCAAAATCTCTGAACTGTTAAACCTCAACAAATGCAAGAAAAAATACTGTTAAGTTTGATTTAACTAACAATCAAACGAGTCTGATGATAAGAATTCAGAAGCAATGGTATTTCTCGACTACGGGTTTCCGAATACAGTTCTGTAACTGTGACAGAGTTCAGACAGAAAGAACACAAGCTACCACGAGTTTTTAGTTAGGCAAACACTTCTTTTTTTAAGGAAAAAATATTAAACATGGAACTTCATCAACCATAGTAAAATTCGGACTTTATATGCATAGTTCTTTTGTTATCATTTACAAATTAGCAGAGAAGGGTAATTTGCCTGCTTATTTGCTGGATTTCGACCCCAAGAAAGACGAACAGTTTGCTTGCCAATTACAGTTCCATTTAGTTTCTGCAAAGCCTCTTCAGCATCATTTCTGAAAAGGAAAATTGAGAAGAATATGCAACAGAAATTAGAACTTATTTGTTAACAATACTAATAACCAGATGGATATACTATTTCATTGTTTATATGATAGGAAAACCTGATTACAAACTTTTTACCTGTTGGCAAATTGGACAAATCCACATCCTTTACCAACTGGTATTTTAACAGATACAATCTCACCGTACTGTGAGAAAGGTTGCCTCAGGTCTTCATCAGTGACATTAGGATCAAGCCCTCCAACAAATATCTAAAAGAAAAGCTCAGGTTAACCCAAGAATAGAAGGTGAATTATCTAGCTATGCAAACAAGAATAACGAAAGCAACTCACAGTTGTATTTGCAGAATCTCCTTCAGATTGGAGACCTTGGCTGAAGTAACCATTTGTTGAATATCCTCCTATCAAAACCAAAGGACAGCATATATATATGCAGTTCACAAAGCATGAGTAAACCCTAAGAAATTAGGTATTCAAAGATATAAATCCTTAAAATTGTTTCATTTGGATTGAAACGAGAAGAGAAAAGGAAGTCGTACCCAAACTAACAATGATTTCAAAAAGATCATTTTCTTTGAAGATGCTTTTTCATAACTATTTTTGCTCTAGGAGAATTTAGATTACTCTATTAATGTTGTCTCCTACCATACAAATGGCTTCAATTCAAAACTTGCTAACACAAATTTACCCTGGATGGCCTATCTTATTAATAAAAATGGCAGTCAGAAAAGAAAACCACTTAAATAAATATGTTGCATTATTGGATGCCTGAAAAATGAAAAGTATAACAAATAGATAATATCTTCAGCCTGAATTACACGCACAGGAAGTAAACTGACTTGCAACCCTTGTTTGACCATAAGTCAATATAATAGAAAGTTAGGTCTTTTGTTATCTAACATTATGTTTTGACACACAAACATTAACCTCAACAAAATTTCTTAAGTAAAACGAAATCAAACTGCACACCCTCTTTGTTAGTATTATAGTTCTTATTTTCATAACCTTTTTTGATACATGACCTGAAGTCTTAAACCAATTGTCCTGCGGAGAAAAGAAACCTTTCATATTTTTATTTATCCCAGAACTGCACACCCTCCCCAAAAAATAATCCGATTCCTAATCCTTCTTGGAAGTGGTTTTAGGCTAAGCACACTAAACCATAAAATTTAAACATACCTCCTTGTGAAGAATGCTGCTGCTGATATCCAGAAGACTTTCTGGGTGTTGCAGCACCGATGCGCATGGGTCTGCTTGAACAATATATACCATTCATTTCAGTCATGGCCTGAGACCTTTCATTGTCATCTCCAAACCGCACAAAACCATAACCCTTTGAACGACCAGTGTTGGCATCAATTACAACTTTTGCTGCTTTAACAGAAGGAAATTTACTAGAAAATGTTTCGTACAACAAAGAATCGGTAACATCTGCAGCTAAGTCTCCAACGAAAATAGAAAGATCGGGATCATTATCTGATCGCTTGTCACCAGTACTAAATGTCGCCCAATTCAGGCGGAAAGTCTGCTCTGTACTTGGCATGAACATTCCCGAATAGTTCTGAAGAACTTTCTCAGCAGTTGTATGAGATAAAAATTCTACAAATCCATACCCTTCAGACAAACCCGTTTGCTTGTTACGAATGACTTTCATAGACGAAATCTGCATCATACAGAAAATAGAACAATCAATGTTCAACGTGATCATGTCAACCAAAGAACAATTCAAAAATGTTCAACAAGAAAAAAGATTGTCACAGAACACCACGGGATGTAAAATGTCAATTACTAGAGAATGTATTCTTTCATTTACTAACAACATAACCTACTATAGTATTTCTTCATATACATTTCACAATATTTCTCAATAGGCTGTGAATTTGAGAGGTTAGGAGATACAGTCATTCTAAACATCTAAAAGTCTTAAAACAAACAGCCAATTCTCTCATTCAGAATTGTTTAATTCCAAAAACATTTTTACAAAATACAGTGCTACACTTTTAAGCAGATTCTTCTCTAGCTTACTAATATAAGAAAAAAACGTAATCAAATCTGCAACAGTCAACTCCAGTAAATGTTCACTGCCTAAGAGTAGCAAAAACTGTTTTTTAATTTTCAAAAACAAAATCAAATATTTGATCAAATTTATAATTGTCATGTAGTTCTGCTCTTCCGTGTTGAAATTGTACAACGACAATCAAGTACGGAAACCACCAAAAAAACAAAAATCACCAAAATAAGAAACTAAGGAAACATTCAATATTTATACCCTTACTATAACGAAGAGAATGTATCACTTTCTAAAGACCGATTTAATTGAGAACTTCAACGACGAAAATTCCAGCAAGTCACCAAACAACCCATCATCGATTCATCGTAACAACTTATTAGATTAGTAATGTACATAGAGCGAATGTTACACATTAATCACCAAACTAAAAAAAAAAAAACGCGTAAAAAAAACAGAGAGATAATTGGAAAAGAAGATAGAAAGCAAACCTCGCCGACAGAAGAGAAGCAGGAATGGAGGTAACTCTCGTCCATCCAATGATGCAAGTCACCGACCCAAATCGTCTTATTTTCACTACCAGATCCCTTCAGCGGTTGCGAAGGTTGAATAGGGAGATGATGGTGGTGATATTGATGATGATAATGCATATACGGCGGCGGTAACGGCGGCGCCATATAATGCTGTGGCGTCATCATATGATGCGGCATTACCATGGGCGGCGGCGGGTACTGCATTGGCGGTATCCATGGGTGCGGCTGTTGTTGATGCCGTTGATTTGGTTCCTGTGGCTGCGAATCAGAACCGTTGTTTTGCATCTTATCTTCCTTCCTTCCTCCGTATTAAAGTGGAAGAAAAACAATGAAGCAGAATTTAATGTAAAAATCAAAACCCAAAATGGGAAAAGGAATCAGAGAAAAAGAGAAAGAATCAGAGAGTTAGAAAGTGAAAGTGAAAGTGAAAGTGAAAGAGGGAGTGGATTAGGGTGTAAGTTTGAAGGATTTATTGGAAGATTGGAAAGAAAGAGATAGAAACCGGAAGTTTTTTGTTTATGGGGGAATGCGGTGGGCTATACACACCCTTGGATTAAGGGAGAGAATTGAATCTGGATTGTTGATTTTAGAATGGTGTCCGGAGCAATGGCTTGATCCGCCGCCAATTACCCTTTTTCTTCTCTAACCCCCAAGTTGATATGATGTCAGCATCTTACTATTTCCTTATATACTTCTCTTAATAATAATCACTCTTAATTACTTTTTCTTTTCATTCTTCCCTTTTCTTAAAATAGGAAATTTTACAAAAAAAAAACCTTTTTATTTCTTCTTCCTTCAAATTAGGAATGCTTATTTCTTCATTAACATTTTTGTACTTTTATTTATTTCCTCTTTTAACCCAAATTACCTCATCAATTTTTTCTTCTTTTATATTTTCTTCAGTGATTTATTTATACATATATATATATATATTAGGAATTTTGTTTTAACATACCCAAAATCCTTCAAAAACTTATAAATATACCCAAATTTTAGTTTTACCTAGTAGACTTGAAGAGTAATTATCCATCAGCGTGAGTCGGTTTTCGATCAAACTACTATCTAATTTACTTTCTCGGTTTTTTCAAATTATCCTTGACTATAAAGAAATACAAACCAACCGTTACTTGGTTTGGATTGGCTTGAGCCGACTTAGACCTTTGGAATCTTTGAAAGATGTCGATTTGGATTTTTTTTTCAAACCAACTCTGGTTCAATCCATCCTTGTTTTCAATGGATCTATTATATTTACACTTGATGGCTCATCATAATCTATCGTAAATAAAAAGTAAAATTTTATTACGAGTTTGTTTGCTGTATTTGAAAACTCTTATTTATTTAGATGGGCCATTGTTTTCTTTGGATCAAATTCAGTGTCTTTGGGCCCAAGTAGTTTTGGATCAAATTGAGGAATGTCCAGTTGTCCACCATACTCCATTTTCTAAATAAATTATTAGATTGATTTATCTTACTTTTTGTTTGGTATGTAATTATAGGGAAAATTACACTTAATTATATTCTTAAATTTTCAAAAATAATAATTAAATATTTAAGTTTATAAAACTTTGATATTCAATTTTTATCATCCGTAAGTCTAATATATAATTATTATAAGATTTTTAGATTTTTCTACTCAAATATTCCAACTACTTTTTTCAATATATTTTATATTTGGTACACGAACTATCTTGAACAATCAAATAACAGTTTGAATTTTTTTAAAAAAAATATTTTTTTTTCATATTTAATACATGATTTTGACCAAATAACCATTTTTTAAAAAATAAAAGGAAAATTAGAAAAGAATAGGAGAATAAGGGGATGTAAAAGAAAATAAAAACTAAAAGAATGGACAAACATACAATATTTAAAAATAACTTTTTGAAGTTAATTAAATTGCATTAAGTTAACTATATTTAAGTTGCAGTAAACTTGTTTTTTTTTTTAAGTGTCGATAGATAAATCCAACCATTCAATTCATTTGTAGTTAAATAACTGCCTATGATCTAAATCTAAGGTATTTAAGAAGTTAATTACAACCTAATGTAGTGATATTGATAGTGACTGATAATTAGTATTTTAAGGCCTATACATTGAGAAAGCATAAAGAATCCTTATTAATTTTATTTAAATATGTTTTGTGCTTTACAAAAATACAATAAGTTTTAGAAATATAAATTTATGATTTTAAACATGTTTTTCATAAGATGAAATGAAAGATATATTATATGTCATGTATCCTTATTCAATTTTAAGTAGTATTCATGCTATTTTCCTTTGATCATCTATCATTTTCAATTCGTGGTTTAATTCGACAACACCGATTTATTTCTTTTATTTGAATTTATATTGTTAAATGAAATATTAGTTAATGACTATGGAAAGAGTTGCTAAATTAAGTAAACTTAAATTAATTAGTCGTATTAACACGACATCTATCCTAAAAACAGTCGAAAGTTCATTCTCATCTCGTCATGAAAAAAGTTGAGAAAGTACATATAGAAAAATAAAAAATCCAAACTCCCATAACTAATTATACATTATAAATAGATTTGAAGTACATATCCATAACAATAAAACATGCATTATGAACATAATAAAATATAAATACATAACTAAACTAAGTTACTAACTATATATCATGATTAATAACTTGTATAATAAGTGATTTATAAAATATGATCTAATCTTAATGTATTTTAGAATCCATGTGGCTGGTTGGTGCAACAGAGTGACCGGCCCCAGGGCTATGGCCCGGGGTGGTTGGACGAAAGTCGCCGCCTAGCACCTCCGCGTTGCTAGTAGTAAAGAAAGTGTCACGATCAAATGCTAGTGGTTCCGACTTAAGAGGAGCAACGGCAACCGTTTCTTCAATTTTTGGATGGAGATCTTTGGAAATTTCGACGCGATCGAGATTCTTCGTCGGTGGCATTCTTGCTTGAGTGTGTGATACATGGAAGGTAGAAGATAAAATGAGGATGGCAACGAAGGTAGAGATGAGCTTAATTGATGGAGTACTCATTTTAGTTGTTTGAGAAATGGAGAGAAATCTTAGGTTATAACTCAAATGAGAGAGAAGAGAAAAGGTGTTGGGATGATTCCAAGCTTTGAACAAATAGAAGTATTTATAGATATTTTTTTGGTTCAAGGAAGATACTCATGTGCTTTTGTGTTAGTGCTCATTATTGTTGGAATTTCTTTTTTCTTTTTCTCATCTAATCCCTCATTTTAAATAAATATATATTATTTTATTTGGTTAACCCTTATTTTTTTTATGTAATAAGGTCCATATATATATCGTTATGAAAAAGTACTCTCGATGCATACAACTGTTAAAAAATAGCACAAAAACGCATTGGAAGATCCTCTCTTGACGCCATTGGCACCGTCAGAAGTATAGTAAAAAAATTCCCGTTAGAAGATAAACTCCTTACGTCGATCGTCATCTTGTCGAAAGAGAGATTTTAAAATCGATTATATTCATTGGCACTAAAGAAACTCTAGACGTTGTCCCTTCATCATTAGAACTAACCACTGTTATACGAAATCAGAAAGATGAACTTTGATTCCTTTTTTCCTATAGTGTTAATGACTATCCATAAATTTTGAGGGGGAAAAAACCGTCGTGTTAATTTTAACTCATTCACTAACTGTTGTGATCTCATACTAACATAAATATTTAACTCAAACAAAATACATGGGTGCCCTCAAATTACCCTTATCTTTGTGCATCACCTCAATATTCAATCACAAGGAATTGTGTGGTAAATTACTTTTTTTTCATATATACATTTTATTTTTTACGATTGAAAAAAATGTACGTAAATGAGTGTGGTATAGATTGCAGTTAGGTATCACCTTTTTAAGATATATGTGTATTTAAAGATAAATTATTTTTTTGATTACATCTAAATACAATGTGTATATATATACTTTCATTGAAATCATTACAAATTTACTTATTTTAAAGCCAAATGTACTTGTTCTAATTTTTTAAATTCCTGTACTGATCTTTTTTTTTATACAAATTCTAATTTTTGTTTTAGAATTTATTTGATAAAGATTTTTTCTTCTAATTTTTTTCTTTAATTGATAAATATTAACTTTTTAAAGTTGGGTAAAAATTCATATTCCAAAAACCTCCTTTAATTTTGACTTCTATCAATTTTTTAACAATCAATAATAAATAAGTTAGTTCCCCCCAAAAGAGGGTTATAGAATAATAAGGTCTAAGACCACCCAATTAAGGATTTTGAATAAAAAAATGACTTTGACTTCAATCAGTATCATGTCTACTAAATATATATATACATATAAGATTAGCAAAGCTAGACTCTAAGGCATAATTTTGGTAACGATTTCTGCCTCACTTGATTACTACTATGGCTTTTTTAAGATTAAGCTTATTTAATTTCTCTAAACTTCATTTTGAATTCTTGATAGATTTATAAACATAAAAACAAAGTTTTGAAAAACTATTTTTTTTTATTTTTCTTGGCTTAAATTTTGAACACATATATATAACATCAACAAGAGGAGTACTTATCAATTTAGTTTTTAATAACTAAAACCCATAAACCGTTTAGGTTTGTTTTCTCCCCCTTGCTCAATTATAATTTTAACCATTGTTAAAAGAAATACTTTAATCTTCAATTAAATTATCAAATTTAAAAAAAAAATGCTTGTTTTAGTTCTCAAAACTCCATTTATTTTTTTAAATATATATATATATATATATATATATATATATATATATATATATATATATATAATGAAAATAGATAGTAAAAAGTGTATAAAAAAATAATGAATAGAATGTAGTGTTCATACACTTTTGATTTTGGAAAACCAAATAATTATCAAGTGAAAAAAAAAATACATCATGGAATTTTAATTTGGAAAGGTAAAAGAAAACATGTTTATTTATTATTTTTTTTTTTTGTAATTAAGAAAAGGTAAATTGGAATTGGGAATTGGGAATTGGGTAGGAGAAAAGGAAAGAAAAACTGTAGATTTGAAAGAGGAGAATGATTATGTGCCCCAAGATTCTCCTAGAGCAAGAAAGTGTGAAGAGAGAGAGAGAAATATAGTCTTTTGGTATCTTTTCAAAGGGCAAAATATTGTTGTTGCTCCATTAGCAAATTTGCATGTCCCATGCAAAAAAAGGAAGTTCCATTTTAGAATGACTCATTTCCAAAGGGAATATGTAAATTGCATCCAAATAGAATCAGTTGCTATTTTGGAATAAAGAAACCAACCCAAAGTGCCAAACCCACTTACTAAAACTCTCTACTACCAAACCCAATTTTGACTAAAAACTTTACCATCTCTACCTCCATTATGCTTTACTTTCACGTGCTTCCCTTTCCTCCTTATTTGTCAATTTAAACATAGTTCAATTGACTATAACAATTTTAATAATTTATTATTGTTGTATGATGTACCTTCAATACGTGTAAATCTTCATACACGTATTAAAACAAAGCAAATAAATGGGAACACACAAATTAAAGTGAAAAAACAAAAATCACGAGCTAAAGAAATTTACCAAATGAAAAATTATTACAAATCACACAGAAATCCATCTTAAAGGCAAACAATGGAGCTTGTTAACTATTTCATGCTTCAAATTAGAGTACTAAAAACCAAAGATTAAGATCCTTTTATAGCACTTGAACACCATCACTACATTGAGTGGTTTCAAAGGTAATAAGTATCTTGACAATAATAAGTATCTTGACAATGTTGGATTGTTGTGCGTAAGGATGACTAAAGGCATCACACTGCTTTTAATCATCTCAAGCTTGAGACACAGTAAAACTCTATTGAACAAATAATCATCTTGCTCTTTTATGTTCGAACATATAATTTATGGTTACGACAGAAACATGTTATCCTAGCTATGATTACAAAGCTATACCAAGAGGTCCGTCTTCTTTGACCAAGAAATTAGAGGGCGGCGTTATGTTAAGACGAAGATAATACAAATGTAATACTTCATCAAATAGAAAATAGAAAAAGATACCAATAGAATGATTAAGATTCTTTTGATATTCCAAAAGGCAATTGATAATGGTAGAGAATCAAATGGGTTGAGATTCGTTGGGGATCTTATTAGATTGAGAACTAGTGTGTTGAAAAAGCAAAGCACTTCAAACGGCAAATGCTTCTCCTAAATCCAACAGTGACAAATATTTTGCCTTGTTTACCCAAACCAACGGCTGTTTGTTTTCTCTTGCTTTTCTTCCTCACCTTTGTCTTTTTATCTGTATTTGGATCTTATTTAGCACAACAATTCGAGTTGCTCTCCAATGTCCTCAAATAACCATACCACCAAATTATACATACAACTTCCATCCTAAGAATTGAAAAATAACTATTGATCAAAATTGCCAATAAGAGTCTAGCTCCATTGACTCCTTCATGTACTTAAAGGACCAACAAGTTTCGGGTTCAAATCCCTCGCTCCCAATTTTTACAAAAAAAAAAAAAAAACAATAGTAATAGATCAAAATTCTGTCAATAGAACTCTATTAGAAACAATAACTTTTTTTTGTTATTTAGTTTTTCCCAAAAAACTAGATTAGTTTCAAAACATAATTTTATTTAAAAAAAGTGAACATATGTTATTAAAAAAGATTATCACTAGAAAAAGGAAATATAAAGTGCATAATCCTATTCAAGAAAACTTTAGTATGCTTCTAAACTACTATATTTTCCTGATATGTTTTGAAGTGCATAATCCTATTCAAGAAAGCTTTAATTAAAATTGGACAAGTTCCTAAAGTTTGGAAATGCCTTTTAATGGCCTTTCAAGTCAATTTATCACTAATGGTTCAATTGAAGGATTTGTTTTTTAAATTATTTATTTGAGAAGGTTCCATGGAAGAATATAATATAACAAGTAACAAGTTATCATTAGTGCCTCAAATTATTTCTACTCCATCAAAATTCTTGGTAACCCTAAAAAAAACCTGTTTGGATGGATTTTCTAAGTACTTAGAAATACTTGTACTTTTTAAGCACTTAGAAAACCAGTTTAAATAGAGACCAAATAATTTTTAAGGGTTTTGAGGCTTTTAAACAGTAGAGGTGTAATGAAGCTTTTAAAGTTGATTTTATCATTTGATAAAGGTTGCACCTAAACTATACATAAAAGAAAAGGAAAGTGTTGGGCTTTTTAATTCAGTATACTAACCTTAGCATGTGGCCGAACGAATTAGAAAACCTGTGCAAGATGAACAACCAATGGAGAACTATCACAAGGATAATTCACTCTTTCACAGCCTAAATTCTCCTTAATCAGATGTCAAAGATTGAAAAAGATAAACAGGGGGAAAATAGCGTTCCCCGCAGATAAAGTAGATTCACTCTGCAGTTGAAATGACGAGAATCCAAAATTCAAATGAGGTAACAGTTACTAAAACCACATCTTTCTAATTATTAAATTAATCAAACGGGAAAACAAACTTTTTTTCTTTTGTTGAAGTAAACTGAACTAAAACTTATGTTCAAATAGCACAATGATTTAACACCGATAATGGTGGTATTAATATAATATAATTTTTAAAAATATCCGTTACAAGTAAGGGAAATGCAAATGCAGGAGTAGATTCATTACAAAAACAAGCTCAACACCGTTAACGGTGGTATGGTTTTAATATATAATAATATCTCAAGAAATGATTTATATATAAATTATGTGGGATTATGTAATCATCCAAACTTAATTAGACAATAATAAGCAATGATAAGCGTTTAATATCGGTTGAATTATCATCAAACTCAAGAACTTAAGCTCAAACATCCTCATAAATTCATATTTTAAAGTATAAAAACTTTCAAACACTCATCCTTATGTTGAATTCAATATTAATTGATATTAATCGAGTGTGCTCATATCATTAACATGGGACCAAACATAGATTACTCTATAAAGTAGAGAAAAAAAAATCATCACAAGAATTTGAGTAAATAAAAGTAAACCTAACAAGATATTAGTTAAACTATAAATATATACTTGTATAATATTTATGTCTATTTGGTAAGCAAATTTTAAAAAGTTTCAAGTTAAGCTCCGACCATTTAGATTTTGAAAACTAATTTTATTTCCTCGTAATTTCTTACCATGATTTTTATCTTTCTTAAGTTAAAGAGTATAGTTCTTGGTCAAATTTTAGAAACGAAAATGGCTTATTTAATTTTCAAGACTCGGTTTGGTTTTTTTAACATCGGTAGAAAGTAGATACTAGATACAAAAGCAAGAATTTAGAAGTAGAAGTACAGCTTAATTTTCAAAAACTAAATATCAAATAGTTATCAAACATGCCTTGAATTTTAGATTGTACTTCTATTCAAATCCTATCATTGATGTCGAGAATCCTGATATAACATGCCCAATGAATCATGCTTGACCATGAGATAAAGCAAAGAGTGTTATAAAGCATATGCTCAACCTTGTTGTTGGCTCTTATTTGGTTTATTCAATATTAGCTAGTCTTTTTTTTTTTTAAATCTGTGAGCGCTCGGACTCACTTACACAGACTTTGATTAATCTCACGGGACAACCCGTTTGATCCTATAACATTCATGTATAAGAAAACTTTGACCCTATAATGTTCAAGTATAAAGAAAACTTGTAAAAAATTAATTATTAGATAGGTAACCACCATGAATTAAACTCGGGACCTCTTAGTTAGTTATTGAAACTATGTCTCATTTTTTTACCAGTAGGCCAATCCATAGTGGTTTATTAGTTGGGTTTTCTGAAAGTCAGGGATAGTTTTCGTCATCTTCTGTGCGGCAGTAAAGGAAACTTGCTTTGGTTGGAAAGAAATTATCACATTTTTTAAAAAAAAATCCACATCTCTGTCGCTAAGTTTGATTCGGCTTGTTTAAAGGCTTTTCATGGAGCTAACTCCCCAAACCCTTAAAGGATTCACAATCCTAGACTGTATCGTTGTTGGACTGTTTTTTTCAGAGTATCTTAAGCTTTGGTTTTGGTTTCTAGTTTTTGTGTTTTTGCTTCGTCATTTTATGTTTTAGTTACTAGTTTCTTTTGTATTTTTGAGTGTTGGTCTCTTTTCATTTTCTAGCTAATGAAACGCTTTGTATCCTTTTCAAAAAAAGAGAAAAAAGGGGGAGAGGGAACACATGTCAACTCGATAATCCGTTGATGGTATTAATGAGAAAAAATCAAATAGAAGCACACCTTGCATTTCAAACAAGTAAATGAAATTTTTTGAAATTTAAAAGACTAATATGATACTCTGAACACAAACGAAACATATAACCTAATATTTAATCTTTTCGATAGATTCTTAACCATATCAAGAATGAAAGTGCCAATTTGATTTTGTGCTGTGTGTCACTGTCTTGAACGATGTTGAGCCACTAGGCAAAGTGAAAGTGATAATTGACCAAGTGCGCATTACTGATAATGATTTTGAAATATATACACACAAAAAATTAAAGAAAAATGTATGTATAAAATGTGAGAAAAAGGAAGGTGTAGAAAGCTTTAAACCCCACCAAAGCTAAGTCAAATGAATCCAATGGTTCTCTAAAGTACTTTAGAATGTGTACCTGATGGTATTTGATGGAATGTTGAAAATAATGGGGTTAGCTCCTCAAGTTGGGGAAGGTCACTGACTCCATACCTTCAGCCACCACTGTCAAAAGTCGCTGATTTGCTTTTCATTACCAATCAGAGTATCAAAGCCTTTGAATGGGGGCAACTCTGTAGACTCATTGCAGCTTTGATTGATTGAAAGAGAGTGCCATTTTCTGAACATTGTCAACTGCTACCCCTGAAGAAAAAAAAAAGCTATATTATTTGAAATCTTATCGTGTGTAATTCAAATTCAGATTGTAGATCCATGTACCTATATTGCCATTGAATTGTTTAACTTTCGTATTCATCTACATATACCAGTTTCTACAATACCATTAATGGTTTTGACAGTAATTCTATGGTTTTCGTTAGTCATTAATATAATAACATGCTTGAAGATTAATCAAAAGAAATGTTATTAGATGCAAAAATTAAGATCATATGGCAGAATCTTGTTTTTTTTTTTCTTTTAAAGAAAAAAAAACTAGAGCACTATTAAAATTGATGGTTATATGGATGACAGTACATTCCAAGTTGTAGTTCGAAGTGAATAGTGAAGCTATCAGATAACCTAAATTAATGGTGTTGTAAGGCATCAAAATAAAAATTGAAAGGAAAAATAAGAAGCTCATTCTCTGTTTATTGAGGAGTTGTCATTAATTGAAACTATCCAATATAGAAACATTTTAGCTCTGTCCAACAAAATTTCTCCATCCGTATATTTGCTTAATAAACCCAGCAGGGCAGCATAACTTGTATTGAGTTTGTTAAAATTATGCAATTCATTTTTTTTTCTTAATTAGTAAAATAAGGGTTTCTTTACTTATTTTCCCACAATGAATAAAAAATAACGTAAACTTTTGTACTCAGTTTATGAAGAATAATACTTTCATAAAAAAAAAGTATCATAAGCTCAAATAATTATTTCCAAAAAGCAAATGAAGAATAAAAAAAAAGTTTCATAAGCTCAAAAAATTAAAGAGATTTAGATTTAGTAGCTCTAGAGTATTTGGCCCAACAGCTCTGTTGGCAAGTTTGGTGTCTCTAGTTCATACTATCTTAGGGGTTCCATGTTCGAATCTTCTGGGGTCAAACCTTGGACCAGGGTCAAACCTTGGACCAGTGCTGGTAAGTAAAGGTCCAACTCCCAATTATTCAGCAAATTGTTGTTAGAGCTAAAATTATGATATATATATATATATATATATCAGCTGAGGGGTGAGAGATTTGAGGTTATCAGCTGAGGGTGAGAGATTTGAACCTAAAACCTCTCACCCTCAGATAATACAAGCTTGTTTATTTTCAAATAGGAACATATTCTAATAAAATAGTATAAGAAGTTTATACTTTTACTTGTTAGCATCAGGTATTATGATGTCGTATGATCTGGTGAGTTTCAAGTATAGATATTTTATGCTGTTTTAAAATCAAAGTTGATCTAACATTAATATTAAACAAAATAACTTTTGCCATCATCTAACGGTCAAAAAGTAATTAAAGTTGAACTAAAATGTTGGTATTTTATTTTTAGATAATCTTCATCTCTTTACTGTTTATTTAAAGATCATAATAATAATGAAAATATAGAACCTTGCACCCCTTCTGATAAGAAAAATGTTTATTTCATTAAAAAATTATATTTTTAAAAAACTTATGCAACCTTCTTTTTATCAATAAGTTCATAACAACCAACTACCAAGGCAAAAATATCATAAGCAATTCTCATAAATCTTATACTAGTGAGTTATAACATTAATAAAAATTTAAATAATAATTTTAAAAAAAACTGCAGCTATATGGAACTCTTCTACGTGCATCTCAGAAAACAAACTAAATTACTTGTCATTCCAGTGAATATCCATAAGGAATTAATGCAATTTTCACTCCGACCTAACACAAAAAAACCTAAAATTCTGCATATTTCAGTTTAAGTTGCACTTTATCTGATTCTTAATAGACAAGTTAGTCTGAGAAGCTGAACAACTTGACAGAGATGAACAATGTAAATAGGAATCCCCAACCCCTAACCTCACAGCCATCATAAAATTATTAAAGCAGAACATGCTGTGCTATGGGATATCTAAAAAACAATGCTGGTTCCCGTGCTCTACATGTCTGCCAGTAGACACTTTACCATCCTTAGATTTCTAAATTGTAGGTAATCTTATGAACACTTGGTGAGAAAATCTCTGTTTGACAGATTATATTGGCATGCATGCTTCGTGCTTTCTTGTGAACATTATGGAAGGAAAGGAACAACCGCCTCTTCAATGAAAAGGGGAGATCTTTTGACACTTTTTTTTTTATCATACTGGCTACCTTGCTATGACTTGGTGCAGATGTACTAATTTTTTCAATTCTTACGATCTGACTACACTTGACCAATTGGAGAAATCTTCTATTACTCCTTTGCTTGGGCTCCTTGTCCTTCTTTTGTAAATTCCATATAATGAAATTTGTTTCTTATAAAGGAGATTATATATACAAAGACGAACCCTGCATCGCAGGTCAACGAAAAGGAACCAAACTAATTTCAATTTAAATGATGTTACAGGAACCCTCTCCTAAAGATCTGTTGTTCTATGCTTTTTCATAGGGCTTGGTTCTGTTCTCAATTTTTTCCAAACTGTAACTGTAGACAGAAACCAACAACTAATCATTAATATCGTATATCGTAGTAAACAGCCCCTACCTAAGCAAACAACATGCAGCATAACAACATTTAGTGCCTTTCTCTCTCCCTCATTCCATCCAAAATTTAAATGGTACAGAATATACTAAGCGCATGATTTTAGGCATGTTTCGGGACACAAGATATTGGTTCAAAACAGAATGGAAAAATATCCAACAATCAACATATGGCCGATGATTCATAAAATAAAAATAAAAGTATCAATCTTGGTAAGTTAATCAACTATGTGGAACTAATTTAGTGATAGACTTGGGAGATATCTCACCTGTTAGTATTAGTCCTCCAGAAACTTTACACGTAGCAGCACAACTTCAAAGAAAACGAGTTCGAAAATGAGACTGGTCCTATGTTAAGATATATCTTCGTTCATATATCAAAATTTAGAGACTACCGAAAATCAGGGTGAGGCCATGCTAGATGCAGAAAAGGAAAAAGGAAAACAATATAAACTTTTCTGATTATTGAATCAAATGTGCCTCAATCTCAGTTGAAGCACCTAATTTTTTCTTATTAAATAACTGGTCCGTTTCTTTGTCCTCGACTCTTCAATTACTCACAACTTGTGCAGCATTTTTTTAAGGAATTTTCTAACCGTAATGGAGGTTGAATATGCATTTGATTTTGTAGACTGTAATATTGTTTATTTAGAGATAGTTTTTACACATATATTAATCAGATTCTTTTCATTCTTTAAGTCTTTATCATTACACTAGTTTATACAGTATAATAAGTATGTTTTATTAAAAATATATGTAGCGATTGTAGTTTACTCACTCTAAGGCAACTAATCTTGGAGACAATCTTAAGTTCTACGAAAGGAAAAAAATGTAAAATGTACCCTACATCCTAGTTGGTTATCGAATTTACTACAAGCCTCTTTGGATAGAAGTAAGAGAAATATTTAGAAAATAACAGCCCATGACACCTCTTTTTTACATATTGTGAATATTGCAAATATGACAAATATGCAAGTAATTAGTGATATCAGACGACTATCATAAGCCTATTAGAGAGCCATCAAAGGGTTATCAGAGAGCTATCAAAGGGTTATCGGCTTTTAATTTTACTACTGTTACAATTTAGAAAATGTAATGACATAGGCCCTATTATCATAAAATTTTTTACAAGCTCCCCTAGAAGTAATTGTGAAGACTGCAACGTAGTATCTTCATAACATGTTTTATTGCGAAAGTTTGCCTCGTCATTCATTCATGTCCAATCTTTCCATAACTTGAAATAGAAAAATCGACGAACTTTCAAATTGTTTCCTCTTCCTTTGTCATTGATCTTACTATTTTATACATAATTATAAAAGTCAATACAGCCTCTTTTATCAATATAAGAACAGTCAGTTTTTGTGAAAGGGCGGAAGTGAAAAAGATATATATTTAATATTTATCAAGCACATCAATCTTTGTGGGCTTGAAATATTTGAAAGGCCCAACAAGTGGAATCGATTTTAATTGGAGAGGAAACGATAATGTAGTGGCTTGAACACAGGACCTCCCTAAACCACCTGCTCTGATACCATGTTAAACTTGATAGTATGGGATTCCATACCAAAACCATTTGGCAATTAGAGGAGTAGCTCATCTATCTTATATGGGTATGAGATTTTTGGTTTTTTTAATGTGAGACTCTCAACTTCCCCAACATGCCCCTTCAAGATGGTGCCTCTTCGGATTCATCTATCTTGGACCAAATAACCGTTTGAGCTTACTGGACTATGATACCATGTTAAATTTGATAGTAGGGGGCTCCATCTCAAAACCAATTAGCAATGGGAGGAGTAGTCCATATCTTATATAGAGTATGAATCTCTTTGATTTTTTCTATGTGGGGAATCGATTTTAATTGGGGAGGAAACGATAATGCAGGGGTTTGAACACAGGACCTCCATGAACCACCTGCGCTGATACCATATTAAATCGTCAATTCACTCAAAAGCTTAAGTTGGTGGTTGAAGGAAAATTTAATCATATATCACAAACACTTGTTGGAGAAGTTGAGAGTCTCACATTGGAAAAACCAAGGAGACATATACTCTATATAAGATAGATGAGCTACTCCTCTAATTGCCAATTGATTTTGAGATGGACCCCCATACTATTAAATTTGACATGATATTAGAGCCCAGTAAGCCAATCGCCTAAACGGGTATTCAATCTAAGATAGGTGAACCCAAAGAGGCACCATCTTAAAAGGGTATGTTGGAGAAATTGAGAGTCTCACATTGGAAAAACCAAGGGGACTCATACTCCATATAAGATAGATGGGCTACTCCTCTATTGCTAATTGATTTTGAGATGGAACTCCATACTATCAAGTTTAACACTAACCATCCGAAAGTTGTTTAGATGTAGTTTTGTGGGAGGGGAAGAGATTTCCTCTACCCCCGCTCTTGGTCTAATTTTACCCCTTTCTTGTTTAAAGAGATTTCAAGAATTAAAAATATCCATCTTTTCTTTTACCTGAGGCTGCAACTAAGTTCTAAATGATTAAGGAATAATCACTACTTTCAATTACCCTTTTCATATATTCGGCCATCCAGAATTTTGAACTATTACTATGAATGTGTCTGCATGTTGGCAGGAATCTATCTAGACAGTGGACCTAATGAATCTCACGGTGGAAAGAGGAAGTCTGCAGGTGCAATGATGAGGAAGAGGAACAATGAATAGAAAGGATGATAGCATGCAGCAACAATTGAAAGAGAAAGGAGAAATAGATGGATGACATAAAAGGACAAGGAAAAAATGGGAACATGATCTAAGTTTGATGTTTTAAAGTACATCAAACATTTATGTATTTTCTTGAGGTTGTAAAGTTATAATATGTTTGGCTCGTGTGAATAAACATGTGCCTTTACAAATTTGTTGGCTCCTAGGCATTCTGGTCTTGTGCCTACTGAGAATGTAAGGCAAAGGAAATTGACTTATGAATGAAGCAAAGGTATAAAGAGAAGCATAAACAAGATTGTTGCATTACCAGGAACACCTTCACAGTTGTAGCATTTAAAACAGCCAGTCATGAGATGATCAAACGAACTATCTGTCCCAAAAAGCGGAATGTCTTGGTTGCTTCTCTCAAGCATTTATTTCTGTCATCCCGAGACCAGTGCTGCATTAGCACCCACATAGCAACATAGGATTACAAAATGGTAAAGCAAGATCTAAAAAAAACAGTATTAACTAAAACCAATTTACTAAATATTCCACGAAATCAACCTCTCCAAGCATGTTAAGCTTCTCACGAACATTTTTCAGCAATTCTTCTGCATCCCCAGCCCATGTATAAAATTCAAGCTCTCTTCCTTCAAGAAGTCTCTCAGAAACCTTTGGGAAAAGATTATAATCATGATAAATTTTTATCAGCTAACAAGCAATATAAATACATGTAAGTTCTTAAGTAACAATAATTTTTAGGATAAACAATCAATTCTTGTCGGGCGTTTTTTGCATGAAGGAGGCGACAAGTCATCAAACACTACTTATTTATATAAGCAATGCCCAAAGGTTGGTTTATAACTCGTGACTCAAATATAAAATCACAGGCAGAGGCAGCTTCTTTCCATGAAGAAAGGCTACTAGCCTACTAATCATCTTCGTATAATAAGTTCTAGTAGAAGAGCTTATAGAATAAAGGTTTCTTTTTTAACTCAGATCCCAGTAGCATCAGATTGTGAATGCAAAAACGTCAGAAGGCTTCACACATACCCGTTTAGCTATCACTTGCCCACCTGCTATATGTGAAAAGTATATATTGTAGTAATGGCAAAGGAATAAAGGGGCACTCCTCTCAGCAAGTTCCTCCAGATACTTGGCATAAGAAACTCCTGGAATGGTAGGCTCAGGTATCACAATACCCTGTTCGCGAAACCATTCTAGATCCTTTGCAAGACCTTCTGAACGTTCCATCCCTGATTTTCTGAAGTAACTATCTGCAATCAAAATACATGATTTCAGCCTTTTGAAAATAAAAATGAACTGAAACCAATCGTCAGTCAACAGTAAACATGCTTTTCCATTTCTTAATAAATCAAAAACTTTATACCAAGTTGGTTAGTTTTTAAAAATACTAGCCAAGAGTGCACATCATCAAATTACTTTTTTTTTTATATAGAACCATTCAAACAACCCTGAGAATCACATTCAAAATCAAAGCCTTTCCCGAACCTCTTTAAACCATTCCCAAAACACTTTGTTAGAAGAAAGAGGTTGAAGGAGGTCTCTCAAAAAGAGATTTACAATGGCAAAGTTGATTTCAGATCAAAATCCTGATCTTTTAGAATCAAATTGTGCCCATCTTCAAGCCCATTCTTTTCCAAACAGGTCAGTTCTTCAAAGCACGATCCATCCACATTTTAAATACTCTATTTTTTCTATACCTAATTCAAAGGTAAAATTCTTGAGAGGTTCTCCTAGCCAAACTCCGGTCCCCTCATAAAAAAAGAAGCTTGTTTCATATTTTGACTTTCCATTTAGTGTGAGCTGTGAGGAAAGTGATTTGATAAGATTAGATGAGAAGGAAGATCAACTGTTGAAGGACCCTTTAGAGATTGATCTAAATTCTCTGTTCCAGACTAAGGGAGATTTAATTTTTGAGAAACAGGCCACTGGAAGTCCCTCACAAGCTCATCAATGTGATATTCCAGATCATTTGAAGTCCTTTGTTGAGAAATGTGGGTTAGTTTTGGCTTGAGCACTGAAAGTAGATATGATTTTTGGTTCCTCAGACATTTAATCTCAAAAATTGAATGGGAATCCGGTGATTCCCAGGCCATATGGGAAGGATTGTTGAAGCAAGATAATGGTTTTTCGTAAAGTGAGAGATTTCATGTTTGGCCTTTTCCTTTGTATTTCTTTCTTCCTTTCAGAATTCTGTTCGAAGAATTGGAGCTTGAATGGGCTTTTTCAATAGTGCACGTGCAGCTTTTTTTAGTGAGGTGGAAGATTTCAGCAAGTCTTCCAGGGCACACGAAGTATTTTTCAATCAAGCTTGAAGCAGCTCGACTTGTTACCTTTTCTGGGTGTTTTCATTTCCATTCATTTTTTAAGCCATTTGTAATTAAGTTTTTAGCTGATTTGGGGCTCCTTGTTGAAAGTTGTCAAAGAGCCATAGAGATATCTAGGGAGCATTAGAGAGGATATCCTGCTGCCAGTAACAGGAGATATTAGAAAGATTCAAAGAGGAATAACAAGCAACCAGAGGCAAGGGAGTTGTCACTATCTTGAAAATCCTTACACAAGAACTTAATTGAGAACCCTAAAATTTTAAAATATGAGTGCGTACATCTTCAAGCACAAAAGCATGCATAGGAAAGACACTGATCTTTAAAATAAGTAAAAAGACATGCATCGAGGTTCACTTTTGCCATAAGTAGGAAGGATAAAAATAGTACCAACAGTCAAATCTCTACGGTCGCAGAAACCAGTATTAGTCCCCAACATTATCATGCATCCTCTCGTCTAAGCATAAACGAAATATAAGCAATCTGGAAGAGAAAATGGTGAGAGGAAACTTACAAGCAACGTCGCTGGATTCATCAACGATTCGCTCCACGGTGCTGAAGACGAGCTTACTATCAACCAAATATTTAAGGAATCCTTCCAAACTCGGGTCCCAAGTCTGTGTTCCATCCCCGTTCTCATCATTGTCATCGTCACTCAACGCCAAATCTCCATCACCTTTCTCCCCTACTTCATCTTCGCTGGATGAATCCACAGCATCACCAGACAACTTTTTACCGTTAACATTAAGAAGTCTCATGGCGACAAACCTCAACTCCTCAGTAATGCCTTTGCTCTCGCCAGGATACTCTCTCCTGTACCTCTTCCTCCTCTTCAGAACTGGAGGAGCAGGGCCGCCCGTGGCTGCCGCAGTTGTGGAAGTCAAAGGAGCAGAATGATTTGAATCCGAGCAGCATAACCTCAGAGCACCTCCATTTCTGAATGACATCTTCCGAGTCATCACAATTTTACAATTCATCAAAGGTCTTGAAGGACATAAGAAGGTGGAGGAAGAAACAGAGGCATGCGTTGAAGAAATTAGTTGAAAATAATGCAGCGATACACTCTCCGGCAGCGTCATCGGCGCGGGAACGGGGAGGGTGAGGATTTTTGGTCAGCAATGTCTAACTTCGCCGGAGTCCCTGGAAGATTGGAATCTGACGTGAAGGCCGGGCTTCAGTGAAGCATCAAACTGGGTTGGGCTTCCCGTGAGAAAAGGTCTACTAGCCTTACCCATCCTCATCCACGCTCTTTTTAGCGGGTAGTAGATATTGCCCTTCCACATTTTTGTATTTCGAGCGGGTAATCAATTTCTAATTTGGAGTTGATACTATATTTACCATGTAAATTGATGTATATGTTTTTTAACTCTTATACTCGTATTATAACACATTTTGTCTGACATTCTATCAGATAATATATTGTAATCAAGTTAAACTATGTTCGATTTAGTTCTAATATAATATTTCAATCTACAAATTTCACATAATTTAACAAAAAAAGAAGTACTAATTTACTCTATAAAAAAGTCATGAATGTAGATAGAACGAAAGATTAATAGTTTTTTAATCCATAATTTATTTTCTTAAAAGAGAACCTTCAATTCTACTTTATTATGGCTTCATGTTCATTTTCCTCTCATATTTTTATTATTCTTTAGTTTCAAAATAAACCAAAATAATATAGAAATCAAAATGAACTAAAATCGAAAATGAAACCTGTAAAATTATACAAATTTAATTTATTGAATATTTGATACATTTCATCTCCTACGTTCAAATGGTAGTAACTGTAATTGGATAGTGAAAGAAAATTTACATCAAATGTTGGTATGTATGTACAATACAATCTCCCTTTCTGCCCCTAACCTTGTATCAACACAATGTTACAGGAAAAAGGGGAAAATACATTTTAATGAATGATGAAACTTTAAGGCTGATGGATGTATCTTCTATGCTATGTTAGCATTCAGATTGTCGATGATGTCACTTGCATTTTGGTAGAGGAAGAATGTTATATCCATCCATATTTCAATCCTTGTGTCTAATGTATCAGAACGTTGTGTAAGCCATCCTCTAACGACTATATACAAAAAAAAAAAAAAATTGTACTTTCCTAACCATAGCGAGATTTCAATTTCTGCAAAAATTCCAATGTCTCAGTGTATGAAGGGTCAGTGCGGCTGAGGGGCTTACACGAATTTATGTGATCCGTTGATTCTAATACCTGTATAGTGATGAAAGAGAAGAAAGATTTGTAAGACACAAGTGGTTTAGCAACTGGATTGGTTAACAAGATAAGAACATATAAGATCGGTTAATAAGATGCAAGTCCCAAAAGAAAAATAAAAACCTCGAGTTGGTAAAAAAATTTGGTTCTTAGTTTTTTATTTGTGAAAATTAAGAAATGAGAGGAAGTAAGCTTACAGTTTCAAAAAACCAAAAATCCTCGAATCAAATGGAAAAAATCAGTTGACAATTTTCATGGTATACTAGGCCAAACTCCAAAAATAATAGCTGATGATAATTGAAACTTATGTCCAGAATTCTGTGATTACAAACTAATCGTTAATCATACTTACAACTAGTTCGCCGAATCCAGGATATGCAGATTCAATGGGAACAATTTCCATTCGGAAAGCCCATCCTCCATAACCTTCAACAATTGGAGTCACCTTCGTCTGCACATAATCATAAGCTGCCATCATTATTCTGAAGTATAAACACGAAAGAACATTGTATTTCAACTCAAGTAGACTACCTCACAGAAACTAAGGACCTCAAGCAATCCTTTCTTATGGAGGTGACGAAGAAAATCATTCAACTCCACCAATCTAGGAGACCCACTTCTCAGCTCTCCTATCTGAATAACAAGAAATATAATTTGATTATAGTATATATATTGATGAGAAAGATTTGAAGTAGTTTTCGAAGAAAAAACAAGAAATCAAACGATTAGTTGCTTCGCAAACAGAGTCACTTTGTTAATGGAGTCAAATACTAACAGTAGGAGCAGGGCGGAACACAAGACCCATTCGCCAAGGCATGTCTGCTAGTTTGCTGCCAAAATGTGGGCAGCTATAGAAGACCTGAAGTCAGTGGTCAACCAGATATGACTGATAAGAAGATTGAAGGCACTAAGATAGAAAACAAAGCAAGTAAAACAAATATTTGAATGTAACATACAACTCCCACAGTATTCTTCACAAGGTTATCGATATTTTCTGTCTTGGCTTTATACAACATTTGCTTGACAACCAGCCCTCCCATGCTGCAAACAAGAATGTTGCATTTGGTTAGAGGGTTTCCTTCACATGAAGAACAAAAAAAAAAAAGAATAATAGTGAATAAATAGACACGGAATAGATAAATCAAACTAAAAGATACGACTACTTGCTGGCGCCTATAACTTGAGTGCATTACAAAAACTAGTAACGAGCAACCTTATACACTTTTTCAAGCAAAAAAGAAAAGAACCCAAACGAACTCTGCAATAAGAAGGCTAGAAAATCAATTAAATGGCTGAGGTACCAGGCTTTCAAAGATTTGGCAATTGACGGTGAATACAATAAAGCATCTTCAACCTTCGACGAACAAAAACAGCAAAAAGAATATCTTTAATGTGAAGAACAAAAAATATCTCCGGATCAAGAAGGCAGCATTTAAGCAGTGAAAGAGATCCAACTCAAAAAACAGGAGGAAGGATGACAAAATAAACTCCTACCATGCTAAGATCTGACAAAAATGTATAAATCTAAGCGGAAAACAATATTTGTCAAGGTGAAAGATTTCACATCAGAACAAACAGAAAACCAAGCTAGACTTGGGTGCCGTTTTTGTACAAACCTGTGAGTAACAAATACAACAGGCCGATCCCCAATTCCAGCAGCGACGAGCTTATCCAGTAGCATGGAGCTGACTTCCTTCAAGTTTTAAAAATTAAAAGTTGATGATCAAGCATTCAACAAAGGCAACAATAACAAATACTCTCAATCCATTAGACTGCTAAAGCTCGGTAAAGAGAAGAGAAGAATAATTTAATCAACCTATCAGCTAAAATCCCTAATGAGCAACATTACAAGTTTATGATTTGGTTTTTTATGAACTTCAAGGAATTGCTAAATTACAAGTTAAATGAACCTGAAGAGGAAGGCTAGCCCCAGACCACTGAGTGAGATTTGTCTGCACAAGATTTATAAAACCAAATCTTTTAGACGCACAGATCATTTTCAACTTTGCAACTGAAGTTTATGGTTTTTCAATAAATGAACTATTTATTTTTTAAAATACCTTGTATTTAAGGGTAAACATACGAGCCCTTGGGAAGTCAGATGAAAGCCATTCACCTGGCCAAAACGTCCCAAGTTTCCCTGCCTCCTGGTCAATCTTCTCTACCAGTCCAGATTTTGTGGAGGATTTGTCCTCAGATATGCGCCATGACTTGTAAGGTCCACCTCGGAGGCCATGAATAAAAACAACATCTACCAAAGGAGAATCTGGCCTAGAATCATTCTGAGACACATGAGATAAAGAGGTGTTATCATTTCCATGCCTTGCCACAGCTGCACCATCACTATCAATGAAATTAGCCTGTGAAAGAGAAGATTCATCCTTTCCAACAGTGTCCTGCTCCTTTTCTTCATGAACCTTCCAGTGAGGCAGTTCAGGATTTATTAAAAAAACCATATCATCATAACGGGGACAATTCTTTTTCCTGTTTGTAGACTCAGCAGACTCGGAATCAGAGAGAGACCCATTTTCAGAAGCTCTACGGTTAATACAAAATATATTCAACAGTGTGGCTCTAGCATAACTTTGCAGTTTAGCATCATGGCAACCAGGAATGGCCCCATTGGCACAGTCCTCAAGCCATCTACAAAATTCTTCATCCGAGAAAATCTCCTTCTGGACTTTCTCTAGAAGTGAAAGGATGGTTAAAAGCCGCGCAGCATGTCTACGGATGTGAGCTGTAGGGGGTACTCGGACACTAGACGAATCATTCTTCTTCTCTGAAAGTGATGGTTCCCCAGAGGCATTTGATACAAGTTCTTGAGCCTCAAGGACTCTAGATGCATCATAAGCTTCCATGGCTGCCAGCTTCTCATAATCATCACATAACAAAAGGCGTCTCAGCAAAAAGAGAATGCCAAAATCAGCTATTCTGCTCTGACATGAAGAATCGTCTGCACAAACTTCGGTCAGTGCTTTAATCCCCTTTAACGTTGCCATTGCAGAATCTGCTGCATCAAACTTTGGACTATTCTCTTTTTTTATACTCTTTAACGGAGCTACAAAAGGTTCACGTGAAAGTAAATCTGCCAACGGAGAGGTATCTAATGAATCAGTAGTTGCCCCAAACTGGTGTACCGCCAGGTTCACAACAGCACTCGCTAGCTGACTAGCAACTTGACTGGCAAAAACAATGTTTGACTGCTCAATCTTCGTCTGCAAAATTCCATCAAGAGAACTTCAGTAAAATAAGATTGACAAAATATCCTCGTTTGTAAATGCACTACAGTATGACATAAATACATGTGTGTGCTCTAAGCAGCATGTAAAAATCATTTTGATGTTAGTGAATAACACAATGAGCAATTGAGTGTAGAAAATAAAGATGTTTGCAAACCTTCACTTTGTCATTTTGAAGCTGAGTAGCTCCATTCGCTGCAGGCTTTTTGATAGAACCTAGTATTTCAGTCAGCAATATGGCCAACCATCCTTGAGAAATAGGTATGGAGCTTGGTCCGTAGTCTTCAAGGATGCAAGACAAAATTTTAGTTGCAGAAGACCTCAAGGATTCAGAGGAAATTTTGCCAAAGACCCATTGAAGTAATATAGCAGACCATCTCTGACTCTCTTCAGCTGATAGATGCATGCATCCAGTGCTCAGTAACTCTAATGCTTTTGCTAACGATTCTTGAACCTCTCCATGTTTTTGGGTCCGCACAGCAGCATCTCTCATTAGATGCAAACCCCTCTCCATTATCTTCTTTTGTGCCTCAGGGAAACGTTCAACAGAAGCCAAAAATGCACACAGAGCAGCCTGAGCCAAAGGGATGTCATCATTTTTACTTGCATGAGAAACAGTAGAAAGAAGACTTGAGCTCCAATCAGAAACAGAATCATTTAACGGGAGATTACGGTCCTCTAGTAAAAGCCTAGCCACCAAACTTCCATGCCATTTCACCGACCTTTCAGGTGCCATTAAAGCAGTCATAACAGCATGTCCATCTTGATCTAGTTCATGGATGTGCAATCTGTTCAGTTCTGACGCCATTGACCAATTTGCCAACGCCCACGCTGCAAAAGGTACAGCAACATGCTCACAATGCAAATCATCCCACAAACCAGGAACAACAGAAGAATTAGCAATGAGAGAGCTATCATGCTTCTCTGATACTGAAGTTTTAGATGTATTTTTTACCAGTTCTACATGACCACCATCGGAATATGCCAACTTCACAAACCCACTTACTCTCGACAGACCCAAAATAGTAGTGCCTCCAAGAATCTTAATTCCTATTCCTTTGATTCCTCTTCCACCATCTTCATCATCACCGCCATTTGGTTCATCAAATTCCAAACCACCCTCTTCAATAACTTGAATAGCTGCTGCAATATCTCTAGTTTCGGCATGTGCAGGCAAAGATGGCTCAAAAGCTAGATTCTCTAACCTATCACAATTGGATGTTACAATATCCATGATGGCAGCCACAAGCATGCTCCTACCTTTCAAAGAATCAGAAATATCGAATGAACTACGTCTTGGATGCTGTCCCACAAAAAGGCGACAAATATCAATGGAAAACAAGACTTAAGGGGGGAATATCAACAAAAACCTGAGAACAGTATTTTATATTTTGTTTCGAGAGCAAAATACCAAAGAGCCGACTGCTTCAGTGGCATCAAGTGACAACATCATATTACGTTATCATGTTTTCTGAAGCCGCGTGTACTATTACCTTATCTACCAATTTCACTCAACGTCCGTTTTCAAGCCATTTCATGGGAAGGCAATTGTTACTCTACCCAAAAACCTTAATTTCCTTTAATCAAGAAAATTGCTTTCCAAATTTTAGACGTGCTAGGCAGGTTTTGGTATGCGTGATAAAAAGGCAAATAAGGCATTGAAAAGAAAAGAAACTCGCCGTATTTGTATCATGTACTTGTCTAAGACTTGTGTTATTTGTCTCAAGTACTAAAATTCTAATGTATGTCTAATTTCTTTTTCTTTTTTGCACAAGAAACATGTTAAAACTTTATTAATCCCAAATGTATATCATAAATTTTACCTGTTTCGTTCGCCGAGGCTGACATGAGAAGATGAACCTCAAAAGATTTGGAACAGCACGAGGCCTACCAAGGACGGAAGCAGACACATCAGGATCAGCAATCAAGTAGGCCAGCGCTCTGGCCGACTCAGCCTGGCTTCCACCTCCATCCCGAGGAACCGCCACCGACTCGAGCAACCAGTCCACCACAGCACCGCCTCCAGCCCCAACAATCGCCGCCCTACGGCTGGCATTGGCTGCAGCAATGTCGGCCAGCAATGCCGCGACCCTGAGTTCAAACCCGGACCGAACCTCATGATTGGCAGACGACATAACCGACCTTAACGACTGCCAGAGAACCGAAGCGGCAACGCCAGTTTGTTTAATGTGATGAAAAATCTTCTTAAATGAATCGGTAGATCTCTGAGCCGCCCCTTCAATCCCATCATACAGATGATTATAACTCTCATGGGAGCGATCAGACCAACTGTCAGAGGTAAGAAAAACAATGGAAGCGACTAAAGCAGAAACAACAGCAGCGGAGACAGTTACAATCGAAGTGCGAGAAAAAGAAGTGGGTGACGCACTAGGCAACAAACTTCTCTGTGGACGGTGCAAAATAGGAGCCGGGGGTGATACTAGATGCGAATTCTGAAGATTATTCGAGCCCTCGATTGATTTTTGCGCAGTAGAAGACGAAGACGACGATGAGCAACGACGAAGATGAATCAAACGATAAGAACACCGACTTCTCGCCCAAGCACGAAGCATAATTTCTTTATCCAAAACTTGAAGATAACTATTTCCCAGTTCTTAATTCGAACAAATTTTGTCAGCTAAGAGAGGGAATGGAATAGATTATCTCGCTGATCTTCTTCGTTGATCGTTCCTCGGAGGACAACGCAAATGCGAAATATATGGCGGGACAACAATGGGCGAGTTATACGGTAAAGAAAGTCCATAGGGAATTTTCTCGTAGATGCGAACCTCCCAAGCGATGAATGATAACTAGTTGCATAAATAGTAAAAAAAAAAAAGGCCTAAAGTAATAAGATATATATATCAATAATAAAACAATAACATATATCTTACTACCTTACTATATTAAAAATGTCTTAAAAATAAATCATTTTGGGAATGACTCTACTCTTTTGTTAAATTTTAAATTTATAACGTTATTCTATACTTTAACATAAATATTAGTTGTGAGTTAAATTTAGAAGAAAAAGACTTAAATTTAGAAGAAAAAAAAGAAGTTTATGAATTATATTATTGTATAATTGATTTATTATTTATTTTATTTCATTAATGTAAATAATAAAATCAATAATTATCTTTTCAAATTCTTTTAACTTCATTATATAGATTATAAAAGTTTTTATCTATTTACTTCTATAATTTATTTTCTGAAGATTATGAATTTATATTTAATGATTAAATTATAAAAAAAAAAAAAAAAACTAGGCTATTTATATTTCATGTATTTTATATGAATTGTATTATTTTATAATTGATTCATTGTTTGTTTTTATTTGTTTAATATAAAAAATAAAATAAAAAATGATTATCTTTTCAAATTATCAAAATTCTATATATTTTTACCTATTCATTTCATTCCTTTAATTTATAAAAATTGTGAATGAGTTTTTAAAATAAGTTTATGAATTATATTATTTTATAATTGATTTTATTATTTCCTTTTATTTATTTAATATAAAGAATAAAATCAATATTAACTTATAATTATCTTTTTAAATTCTTAAATTCTAGTTTTTATTTATTTGTTTCAATAATTTTATTTTTAAAAAACATGAACTTATATTTAATAATGAGATTTCAAATAACCATTATTTATAAATATTTAAATTTTTTTATGGCAAAGGTGTATGTTTTTTTTAATAATAATTTCTATTATGTAATATAATATAACATTGGTTGATCCAAATTTCATCATTCATGTTTGAGTTTGATATTACGTTATATAAATATATTTTTGTGTTACAAGATATTAATCTTGATGATTTTAGAGAAATAGTTGAAGTAATATATATTTTATAGGACATTGATTTACTTTTAAATATAATTTAAAAGAGTCAAATAAATATATGATTTTAGAGAAAAAAATATAAAAAATGATATAATGTCGTTCATTATAATGTAGTTTTATCTTTCTATGTAGTTGAAAATAAACTAACTGTTTTTCTTTATTTTTCTTCGTCCTTTGGGATAGTTTAAGTTCAAGTTGAAGGTAGATTTTCTTATTTCTCATTTATTTTACGTTACATTTTATTTTAAGATTTGAATTGTTATATTACATCATTTTTCATAAAATGTATTTATTTAGAACTATATTTTATTGTTCACGATTAATGTGAATACGTGATCTTATATTTTTTTCAAGCTACATTCATATAAAACTGTTACTATGAATCCATAAACGAATAAAAAATAGATGTTTTGAGACCCATTGTTATATAGTTGAAGAGGTAATTTATCACTCTCTATACGTTAATGTTTACTTATAAATTAAAACTTAGGTGTTTTGTTTAATTTAATTTAAAATTATTTATAGTGCTAAAAAAGAACGTAGCTCATTTGTCATCAAAGTGTATTAGTATATACCCACGAAGTTCGTAGTTTGAATCTCCATACTCAATTAAACTACAAAAAAGTTACTTTTAGTGACATATTATTTTGTTTAATTATAAATATTTAAATATAAAAAGTCAACAATATAATCTTTACACGTGCAATACAGTCGATATTTTCTATGACTATGAGTGATAGTAGTTATTAATCTATCATGAATAATTGTTTTCGGTGGTAATACCACTGGTAGCTTTAATTTGAAAAATGATTACTTCACACGCATCTTGAATTTTTAATTTTGAAAGCTATCGTCAATAACTAGAATTAGTGAATATCATTGTTAGTTGTTGTCAATTATTATCGTTGATAACTATTATCAATAATAACTTGTCACCGCTACAAATATTTTTTTTCCCGGTTTTCTTAATTTTAGAGTAATCATTCATAGCAATTGATAGCTAATATACATTGATATATGTTGTCAATGCTAGCTTTTAATTTGAGAAATATGTTATTTGATATATTTGGTATCAAACATGATTGATAATTTTGATCAATTATAGTCTATAGATGATAGAGTACCTTTGAATTTGAGAAATATGACATCAATTGTTATAGTTAGCTGCTATCGCTGATGACTACTATAAATGATAGTTTTTAATTTGAGAAATATGACATCAGTTGCTATCACTCATATATTCTATCAGTGATATTGCTATCAATTGATATTCGTGATAGCTACTATGAGTCATTTTTTGTATTGCTATCAACGTAAAATTATGTCACTAGCGTTATCTGTCAATAATTACATTTGAATGGCGTTGTTGATAGCAAGTATAAGAGACATCATTATAAGCATACATTTTTTAAGTGATATATCACTGGTAAATATATAAGTTTTTGATTTATGAAGTTTAATTAGGATATCAATTGATATTTTTTATACCTACTATCGATGTTATTATTATATTAATATCTATTGGTGATACCATCCTTGAGTAATATCCATAACATGCTAGTGTGTATCAACAATATCAATGTAATGGTTGTTTGTGTTTTATCATAAATGAACAAAGAGAAGACACAATATTAGTATGGTATCAGTAATAGATTCAAATCACTATTAACATGCTATCCATATGGTAGGTTCAGTCACTAATAGTATAAATTAAAACTGATATAACAACAACTTTTATTGAAATAAATTATTGATTTTAAGTCATGCTATCAACATTTATATCACTTAGATATTAAAAGTTCAAGCCATTAGAGATAAATTAATGAAAAAACACATTGATACATTAAGCCTTACGTAATCGATAGAAGTCATCACTAATAGTATGATATCCATGATATAAGTGTAAAAAACCTGTCATTTTTGCATTCTTCACGTGTGCTGTATATTATATTTATTTTTCTAATTTGTACTATTTTTCAATTTGCTATTTAAAAATTTGTTGTTTTGGCATGAATATAAGTACGTAATTTCAGTTGACATATGACTTATAAACTTTTCAATTTCCTCTAAAACTTAAATACTATTGAAGTTGTAATTAAAAACGAAGGACAGAGTTGAAATTTGTTCATCTATAAACTAACTAAATTTTATTACATTTCTCATAATGTCATTTCTTTCTTAATTATTGTTCATGTCTATTTCTTAACTTCGTTGGGCTCTCTTAGACTATTTTATTCATCGGGCTCTCTTAGACTATTTTATACATATATCGAGTAACTCTATATATTTTCGATAATTTTACGATATCTTTAAAAAAATATCTAATTAATTTACTTAAAAATAATATTAAGTAATGACGTGGGTATATATGTTAAACAAAATATTAAAACAATAAATCTATGTAAAAGTTTAAGGGGCAAAATTGTCATTTTGTTAGGACGGTGTTCCACCTCCCTTAATCTTCATTTTTAAGAACCAGACGAGGGAAGCCTTGTTGCCAAAGAAAGTTAAAAGTCTTGCATGCCCGGCAGCCGGATCAGATCGACGCTGAGGGAAAACTTTACGAATGGAGCGCCTACAGAGAATGTTCGCCGGTGCCGGAGGTTCACTGGGCCACCCTCCGCCGGACTCGCCCACTCTTGATTCGTCGGAGCAGGTCTACATCTCCTCCCTCGCGCTTCT
The DNA here is from genome assembly GCF_000004075.3 of Cucumis sativus. Classification (NCBI taxonomy): domain Eukaryota; kingdom Viridiplantae; phylum Streptophyta; class Magnoliopsida; order Cucurbitales; family Cucurbitaceae; genus Cucumis; species Cucumis sativus. The sequence goes on from NC_026658.2 coordinate 24,220,202, forward strand.
GAAGATGCTTAAGCACGGTACTGTTCGAATTGAAGTTGCCACTTTTCTTGTTTTTTTCCACCCATATTCATTCGAGTGTGTTCACAGTCTTTTCCTAATTTAATGTTTAGAGGGTTTTTCGACTCTCCCCTTCTATATTACCAACGAATTTGGATGGTTTTGCTCGGTTTTAGGTTTAGGGTGTTGGATGTGGTTTAGGTTATTGGTAATTGATTGTGAAGCTTTAAATGAACTCCCCGTTTATGTAATTTCCACTTCAATGTGCTTAATAGGAAGAGCTGGGGTTCCCATGGAGGTGATGGGTCTGATGTTGGGGGAATTTGTTGACGAGTACACCGTGCGCGTGGTCGATGTATTTGCTATGCCGCAAAGTGGTACGGGTGTTAGTGTCGAAGCTGTTGATCATGTATTCCAGACCAATATGCTTGACATGCTTAAACAAACTGGACGGTAATTTTATTTACTTATATTGCTTGAGATTTGTAATGACTACATTTGCTGGATCTTAAAGGTTAAGTTGCTGAAAATGAAACTTTAGATGCTGAAAGAAACAGCTCCTTTTTTTAAATTTTAGTTGTATGTCCCCGCCTGTAGTGACTGGGAGGGCTTGTGCTGTCCAGTGCGTGTTTAATCTTTGGAATAGATCTGATTTTAGCATAAGATTTACATAGGTTTACTTAAATTTCATTGAAATCTATTATCTATGAAAATGGATATTTTAGAGGATCCCAGGATGGTCGAACTCTAGCCAAGAATTTTTTTTTGACAATCTCTGTTGAACAATATGCGCTTCGGAGGTATTTTAGTTAGCTGGGCTGCAATTTTCTTTTCTATTTGTACCGCTGGACCTTTGTTTGTCCAGAATCATTTCTCATTCTGATTTCAACTCTTTACTTCTCTTAGGAAATTATTCCCTGAATGTGGACTCAACTCATTTTAGTTTTAACATCATTCCCGTTTTCATGGAGCACCACTCACTATACTATCTTCTTTTATAACCATTTATTTGGTTGTGCACCTTGTTTCATTTGAAAGACTCTCCATTTTTGGGCGTCTCTGACTCTCTACATTATATTTTCTTTAGCTTTGGTTTGGTTTGGGTATGTCAGTTGACATTTTCAACAAATGAAGGTATGGTGAGAATGAAATAAAGTAATGAGTTCATGGATGTCAGTCCTCACTACACATGACCTCTATTGTTTTCATCCCAGGACCCCCCCCCCCCCCCAACCCCGACCCCAAACCATGATTGCTTGTTTGAACAAACACTTTCGCGTTGTCCCTAGCATTTGTAGATTCTGATAGTACTCCTATTAGGCTACACGAGGAGGCGTCCGAGGAAAAATTGGTGGTGAATTGAACATCTTCTGTAATTAGTTTATTAAGTGATCCCATGAGATTATGTAGCTACCATGGACAAACGGAAGGGGGAAGGGTAGGAGTAGGCCTTGTGATTTGAGAGTGTTTTGGAGGATAGGGGAAGCCCCTGTTTTCTTCCCCTGTTCATGTATCTATATTGATAGATAGATCCAGCATTATCAGAGTCCAGCCTTTTACACTTCAATTGTACCGAAGAGTTAAGATTGAACTCATTATTGACTTATAATCTTCTGCTGCCTTTTACCTTGAATGCTAACCATGTATTTTTTTTGTTCAGTCCTGAGATGGTTGTAGGATGGTACCACTCTCATCCTGGATTTGGTTGTTGGCTGTCTGGTGTCGACATCAACACTCAACAGGTTTGTAGTTTTTAAACAGCCTCCATTTTACATATTGTTATGCACCTCATTGTTGAATCTTTCTCGGGGTGATTGCCATTTCTTTTTCTTGTATAATATTCTTCTCTCTGGAATTTTATAATTTTGTAATAATTTTTTTTACTGAACATTTTATTTTATTGGGTCAAGGAGGTCTTCCAGCTAGGAAAAAATGTAATGAAGATTTGCAATTGAGATTCTAATGTGATATGCGCTTACTTGTCTTCATTTGTAGAGTTTTGAAGCTCTTAATCAGCGAGCTGTTGCTGTAGTTGTGGATCCAATCCAGAGTGTCAAGGGAAAGGTGGTTATCGATGCCTTTCGTCTAATTAATCCCCAGACAATGATGCTTGGTCAAGAACCACGTCAAACAACATCAAACCTCGGCCATCTTAATAAGCCATCTATTCAAGTGAGTGTTGAACAAATACTTTTAAATAATTCTTGCTTTCATGCCACTGACTCATACGATTGATTTCAGGCATTAATCCATGGATTGAATCGCCATTATTACTCTATTGCAATTAACTATAGGAAAAATGAACTTGAGGAGAAGATGTTGCTTAATCTTCACAAGAAGAAATGGACTGATGGCCTAACACTTCAACGATTTGATACACACTCGAAAACTAATGAGCAGACTGTCCAGGTAAGCATGTCTTTTATGTTTTAACCTTCTAGAGGTTGCATCTCTTCTTGCAATATCGAATAAAATGAATAAAATGAGTTTCTTGCGTTGCCAAACAATTCAATTGCTCTCTAATTGTACTTATCTAATAAAGAAAGTGCTGTGATCAATTAACTTGACGATTCACTTTTCACAGCTAACCTCGATAAAATTGTATTTCATTGTGCATAATCTTTGTTGTGATTAAGGATTTGTTATATACCGTGCAGGAAATGCTGAACTTGGCTATCAAGTACAACAAGGCAGTACAAGAGGAAGATGAGTTGCCACCAGAAAAACTTGCAATTGCAAACGTGGGAAGGCAAGATGCTAAGAAGCACCTGGAAGAACATGTCTCCAATTTGATGTCATCGAACATCATACAGACATTAGGAACAATGCTCGATACAGTTGTGTTCTAATCGAACTATGGTCGTTAAAGAACTCTACATCCCCTGCCAGGAACATTCAGAAGATTCTTCATTCAAAGTTGCAGGGTGTCTGACTGTTAAAAACAAGTTAAATAGTGCTTAAAAACTCTTCCATTGCTAAGAATTCCTGCCTGTGTTTCACTTTCATTACATTAATGTTTTATTGGATCTTAGAATGAGAGGTGGTTTCGTTTTTACAGGACAACTATTGGTTTCAATGCTTGGGATGTGAATGAAAAAGATAGTGTTCATAATTTGGACCATTGTGTAAATGTATGAAATTTCCTCAAAACATAATAATCAAAATATTTTTCAATCCGAAAAATATTCATAGAAAATAAATATAATAATCAAAATAATAAAAAAACATTTTCAAATATCTATAAAAATATTCATACAACACAAATATGATAATCTATCTGTCATTTTAATCAATCCTTTAATTTGATGATAAATTTAATAGAGAACGTTACATTGGTATTTGCAAACTTATTAACTAACTTCGTCTTATGGTAACTTTATTTTTCTCTTAGTATATATTTTTACGAATATTAAATAAGTCATTTTTTTACATCATTCTTCACATTCATAGAATAACTTTATTGTAGTATTTATCTGCATTCATACAAACTTATAGAAGTTTAATGTTTATTATTTATATAATATAAAATTTTGTTATATTTTTATTTAAATCCGTTTTGTAATTTATAGTGATTTTTTTTTAAAAAAGGAAAACAATAAATTTATGTAAAAGTACAAGGGGCATAATTGCCATTTTGATAAGACGTTTTCCCATCTCCCGCAATCACCATTTTTAAGAACCAGACGAGGGAAGTCTTGTTGCCAAAGAAACTAGAAGTCTTACATTCCCGGCCGCCGGAAAGATCGACGCTGAGGGAAAGCTTTACGAATGGAGCGGCTACAGAGAATGTTCGCCGGTGCCGGAGGTTCATTGGGGCACCCACCGCCGGACTCGCCCACTCTTGATTCGTCGGAGCAGGTCTACATCTCATCCCTCGCGCTTCTGAAGATGCTTAAGCACGGTACTATTCGAATTGAAGTTGCCGCTTTTCTTGTTTCTTAGATTCCTATTCTTTCGAATGTGTTCACAATCTCTACTAATTTAATGTTGAGAGGTCTTGTCGACTCTCCCCTTCTATATTATCAACGAATTTGGATGGTTTTGCTCGGTTTTAGGTTTAGGATGTTGGATGTGGTTTAGGTCATTGGTAATTAAGATTGTGAAGCTTCAAATAAACTTCCCGTTTATCTTATTTCCACTTCAATGTGCGTTATAATAGGAAGAGCTGGGGTTCCTATGGAGGTGATGGGTCTGATGTTGGGGGAATTTGTTGACGAGTACACCGTGCGCGTGGTCGATGTATTTGCTATGCCGCAAAGTGGTACGGGTGTTAGTGTCGAAGCTGTTGATCATGTATTCCAGACCAATATGCTTGACATGCTTAAACAAACTGGACGGTAATTTTATTTACTTACCGTAATGACTACATTTGTTGGATCTTAAAGATTCAGTTGCTGAAAATGAAACTTTAGATCCTGAAAGAAACAGCTCCCCTTTTTAAATTTTAGTTGTATGTCCTCGCCTGTGGTGACTGGGAGGTATTGTACTGTCCATTGCGTGTTTAATCTTTGGAATAGACCTGATTTTAGTATAAAACTTACATAGGTTTACTTAAATTTTATTGAAATCTATGATCTATGAAAATGGATATGTACAGGATCCCAGGATGGTTGAACTCTAGCCAAGAAAATCTTTTGACAATTTCTCTGTTGCACAATATGCACTTTGGAGTGATTTTAGTTGGCTGGCCACCAATTTTTTTTCCTGTTTTTTCCTCTGGGCCTTTGTTTGTCCAGAATCAGAATCAGAATCATTTCTCATGCTGATTCCAACTCTTCTCTTAGGAAATTATTCCCTGAATGTGGGCTCAATTCGTTTTAATTTTAATATCATTCACATTTTCATGGAGCACCACTCACTATACTATCTTCTTTTATAACCATTTATTTGGTTGTGCACCTTGTTTCATTTGAAAGACTCCCCATTTTTAGACGCTTCTCCATCATTTTTACTTTTGGTATGTCAATTGACATTTTCATCAAATGAAGGTATAGTTAGAATTAAATAAAGTAATGAGTTCAATCAAGGATATCTATTGTTTTTGCTTTGTTTTTGGCTTGCTGCCTTGCTTTATCATTTTTTTGGCCTTGTACTGTGGCATTTACTTTGTTATTGTTCTGTTGTATTGATTTTATTTAACCTACTATGTGGGTTTTTATTTTCGCTTATGGATGTGATGAGGGCGCTAAAGGGGGGTGTCAACCTAGTTGAGATGCTTGGGTGCGCCCGCTGATCCTCCCCCTTCCCCTTTGCTCTTTGTATGTCCCTCATGTACTTTGAGCTTTGTCTCTCTATTTCCATTATTAATAATATTGAGACTCGTTTCCTTTTTTTTTAAAAAAATAAAGTAATGAGTTCATGTCTATGAGCTAATGGAAGGGTAAGAGTAGGCCTTGTGCGGAGCTACATTTTTGCTCGTCTGTGATTTGAGAGTGTTTTGGGAGATAGGGGAAGCTTCTCGGTTCTTCCCTTGTTCATGTATCTATATTGATAGATGAATCCAGCATTATTAGAGTCCAGTCTTTTCTACTTTAATTATACTGAAGAATGAAGATTGAACTCGTTATAGACATATAATCTTTTACTGCCCTTTACCTCTAACTTTAACCATTTATTTTTTGCCTTCAGCCCTGAGATGGTTGTGGGATGGTACCACTCTCATCCTGGATTTGGATGTTGGCTCTCTGGTGTCGACATCAATACTCAACAGGTTTGTGGTTCTAAAACAGCCTCGATTTTTCGTATTGTTATCCACCTCATTGTTAATCATTTTAGGGGTGAATTCCTTTTCTTTTTCTTGTACTAGTATATTCTTATTATTTTGAAATAATTTTTTACTGCACATTTTCTTTGATTGGGTGGTCTTCCAGCTAAGGAAAGAGTGTAATGTAGATTTGCAAATGAGATTATAATGTGAAATGTGCTTACTTTTGTCATCGTTTGCAGAGTTTTGAAGCTCTTAATCAGCGAGCTGTTGCTGTAGTTGTGGATCCAATCCAAAGTGTCAAGGGAAAGGTGGTTATCGATGCCTTTCGTCTAATTAATCCTCAGACAATGATGCTTGGCCAAGAACCTCGTCAAACAACTTCAAACCTCGGCCATCTTAATAAACCATCTATTCAAGTGAGTATTGAACATTCTTACCTAGAAAGTGAGTGTTAAACATTCTTACCTAGAAAGTGAGTGTTGAACAAATACAATCAAATCATTATTGCTTTCAGTTCCACTGACTCGTATGATTGTTTTCAGGCATTAATCCATGGATTGAATCGCCATTATTACTCTATTGCAATTAACTATAGGAAAAATGAACTTGAAGAGAAGATGTTGCTTAATCTTCACAAGAAGAAATGGACTGATGGCCTAACACTTCGACGATTTGATACACACTCGAAAACTAATGAGCAGACTGTCCAGGTAAGCATGTCTTTTTTGTTTTAACCTTCTAGAGGTTGCATCTCTTCTTGGAATATCGAATAAAATGAGTTTCTTGCGTTGCCAAACAATTCAATTACTCTCTAATTGTACTTATCCAATCAAGAAAGGGCTGTGATCAGTTATCCCGACAATTTACTTTTACAGCTAACACCGATAAAATTGTATTTCATTGTGCATAATCTGTGTTGTGATTTATGGGTCTGTTATATACCGTACAGGAAATGCTGAACTTGGCTATCAAGTACAACAAGGCAGTACAAGAGGAAGATGAATTGCCACCAGAAAAACTTGCAATTGCAAACGTGGGAAGGCAAGATGCTAAGAAGCACCTGGAAGAACATGTCTCCAATTTGATGTCATCGAACATCATACAGACATTAGGAACAATGCTCGATACAGTTGTGTTCTAATCAAACTATGGTCATTAAAGAACTCTACATCCCCTGCCAGAAAACACTCCGAGGATTCTTCGTCCAGAGTTGCAGGGTCTGTGATTGTTAAACGCGTTTGTTTTAAACTCTTTGTCCTGCCTGTCTTTCACTTTCATCACATTAATATTTTATTGGATCTTAGAACGAGAGGTGTTTTCGTTTCTACACGACAGCAATTGGTTTCAATATGCTTGGGGATGTGAATGAGAAGATAATAGTGTTCATAATCCATCAGTTGAGTATAGTAGCTAAAACAGAACAAATTTGAAGCTTTAATCTTGGTTAAGGAAGAAAGCCAAACGTTTGAGAAGGGCTTTGGCTTTCTCGGAAGATGGGTTTAACATATGAAATGCATGGTCCTCACCTTCCGTCTCATAAAACTCCACTTTCCCTTTCCACTCACTGTTCGCAAGAGTTTCATAGTAAAGCTTCCCTCTTTCCCTCAGGATGTCTTTCCCTGCAACGATAACCAGCACCCTCTCACCGGCGAGGCCATCGATCGCAGGTGACCCATCGGAGAAGGGATTGATGAGGAGATCGTCATTTCCTCTATCCGATGGGCAGACAAAGTTCCACCAACTATCCACCTCTGCTTTTTTGTGATGCTCAGTGATCTCCGATCCAATGGGCTCCTGTCCCCAGAAGTATGGTTGAATTAGGGCGATTCCTACAATTTTGATTTTGGCGCCCAGGTTCGAGTTTTTGGCTCGCAGGGCCATGTGGTGGCAGATGTTTCCACCCGCACTGTCACCTACCAAGAACACCTGTTCAAATAATATAATTTAGCCTTTCTAATTTATTGCACCTTAATTAATTGAGATATGTAATATTGGAAAGAAAAAAAATATACTCTTTTGTTTCCTGTTTTGATGAACAGGTGCATTTAGTTAATAAGTTTTCAAATTATCTGTTTTAATCTTTCAATTTTAAAGAATAGGTTTAAAAGTTCTTTTTCCAAAGAATAGGTGCATTTAGTTCTTTTCTCTCTTCTCTTCCTATTTCTTTCTCCTTTTCTTCATCCTTTCTCTCTGTCTCTACTCCATCTCCATCACAGATTTTTTTAAAAAAAATTTCAAAACAATCTCATTGAAATGTTGATTGGCTTTTGGGTTAAAACACTTCAATGAGTTAAATCACAAAGACTTCCACTCCCAGCCCCACCCTCAACTCTTCCCTGCAGAAAACAAAAATGAGTAGAAAAACTTCTAGTGCATATGTTCAAATAGTTGAAAGAAAAACGAAATTCATAAGGTGTCGAATTCCAATTAGCTTCAAGTTGAACTGAATTTGATTGATTCTAAATCATGTTGTGCGGAAACGAAAAAACAAACACAAGCTACACCACTTCAAATATGGGGTTTAAGGTATAAGCAACTGTGATTCACTACAAGTGAAAAAATGAGACGAGTCAAGATGAAGAAAGAGTAAAGAAAAACCATGGGCAAACAAAAATGTTTTCTAAGAATATTTTTCAACCATTAAATAGTATAACATTGAAGAAGTAAACTTAAAAAAACCAGCCATAAGTTCCAAACATGTTATCTAAAATTGCATTTCAACCAAAAAGAAAATAACTTTTGTTATGAACTTTATTTTTCTTTACAATGATCAATAATTACTCGGTTAAACCTTTTAATATCACTTCCCTTTTAATTAATGACGGCTTCCTTTCTTTAAAAAAAATGATATTAGTATACACTAAAATTTAAAATTTAAAGATCCGTTAAACATACTTTTCAGAAAAGAAAAATAAAAACAGTAATAATTGGACACTGTGGAATGAAAATTGAACCTCTCATTCTAAATTCAGTTTATCAATTATACAAAGTTACTTTTTAGTTGGCTAAAACTAAAATCACTTTTAATAAAATATTATTAATTTCAAAATACCTTTATTTTTTCATTAAACAATTTAATATATAAATCTAATTTTAATTTTAAGTTGAAGTTTGTTTAATTTTAGTTTCTATATTTTTAATTGTATAATTTTAATCTAGATACATTTAATAAATCTTAAAACTAATTCTTAACGTGCTAGTTTATTGTTTTTTTTAAGAAAAATGCTATTTATAACTTTTTAATATAACTTTTAAAAATATACTAAAAGAAAAAATCAGTGTTATAAATAAAGAGTCTAAAATTGCACAAAGAATTTGCAAAAAATAAAAAAAATGAGAAATGAACAAAATATTTAGAGTTCATAAAAAAACTGTATGATAAATTTTGTTAATGTAAATAGTTTGTTTGTTTGTTTTTTAAAATTTTTGAAAAAACCCTAAGAAAACAATATTTTAACCTAATATATTACTAAGGTTATAGGAGGGAGTTTGATTCTAACTAACAATACCTTCTCAAAATCAACTAGCTCTTTAAGCCAAGGCTCATGCCCGGGCTCATCGGCGGAGGACTTCGACTGAGCGGCAATCCACTGCAGCGCCGCCCAAGAATCGTCATAAGCGGCGGGAAGAGGATGCTCCGGCGCTAATCTATAGTTGACCGAGAGGAGGACGGTTTGGGCCTCGGCGGCAAGCGGGATAAGACAATTGTTATGGTAAACAGGTTCAGCACTGGAGGCTACAAGAAACGCACCGCCGTGAAAGTAAACAACCAATGGAAGTTTCCGGCCAGGGTCTACGGCGGTGGGACGGTAAAGCCGAGCTGAGACGCCGGTATCGGGAACGATAACGATGTCTTTAGAGTGAACTCCTGTGCGAGAATCGAGGCCAGGGGGAGTGACACGTGTCCCGAGAAGCCTCTCAACGACGCCGTTTTTGTAGAGTCGAAGGTAAGGAAGAAGCTCGACATCCAGCTCGGGGTTGTTTAAGTCTGTAGCCATTTGAGGTTAAAAAAAGATAAGACTGTGCTGATAATTGAAATAATTGATTGGAAAAAGAAGGGAAAATGAAGAGGTTTGATTTGAAATTATCATATAATTGGTGAAGAGATATATGTCAAACTCTATCCTTTATAATTTCAAATGTTCACCATACATGTATAGCAATTAACAACTAACCATATGGTTGCTGCAATGCAGATGACTACGACTCATCAATGCCACTAGAGTTGTGCAAGACTTTAATTTGAAGTTATTTAGTTGTGAAAATGTTAGTAGAGACTTAATAAATTATTGAATTGATGTTTTATAGTTGTGTGCGACCCACAAAGTATTTGACTCAAACAATGGGTTTGATAACAACGCTGCCTTAAATTTCTATTCCACTAGCCATACAACAACGAATATTAGGAATGATCTCAAGTAACAATCATCTTACTACTTTTCAATCCAAATATACTTTTTAACTAGTAATTAAACTTCGTGTGTAAATTTTTTATTGAAAACAAAATTCGTAAAAGAATTTAAGTGCATCTCGAGTTGCATCTATCTTTGTACATCTCACTACTAATTCATAACTTGTGATATAATATATATATTTTTTGTTTAAAAAAATAAAATAACAAAATAAATTAAAATATTTACCTGCTATAACTATCAATGATAGTCACCGTAAATTCTTTTTTTTTGTAAAATTTGATATTTTAAAAATTTTTCTTAAAGATTAGAGGGTACAAGCATGATTTTTAAATTTACTACTTTTTCATCGATTTAGAAAAGGTAGACATAGGCTATATTAGGAAGCGTCCTCAAGGAAAAACAAGTCCTTGCTTGCTTACAAAAAAGAAAATTGAACAAATGAAAAACGTATATACACACAGTCAAACATGATTATTAAAGAACAATGAGAGAGATTCTGATCCAGGGAAAAAGAATGAGGAACAAATATGGATGGAAGAAAACATATATTGAATCAAACCAATCAATCTTCTGAAATTTCTTGGCAATTAGAAGATCTGATCTGAAGTTGCTGAGACGTGAGGGAGATCAAAGATTGAATCTTAGCAACAGCAGATGATTTCTCAGGTGGGCATTTCGAAAGAGAAACATTCAACGAATGAAGAGCCTCGTCAAGCTTACCAACGGTTAATGCTTTACAACCTGCCTTGTAAGCTCCATCCGCCATTCGAACATCATACTGACTTCTTGAATTCGCACTAGGTTCCTCATCCTCTGGCTCATCGGGAGATATTGGAGATTCTAAATACGCAGTGGTTCGAGCATATTCTAAATTTGAAATTGCAGCACCGATCTCCCCCATTAGAGCTTCAGGAGTCTTCGTTGTGGTCTTCACACTGTCAAACACATTCCAAGCGGCGATTCCTCCTTCTGAGTTCACACTCTCCCTTTCTTGACTCTTATGCCTATTTCGTTGAGGCATTTTCACAAACACCTACTCAATGTCTTTCTTGATTCTTGTGCTAATTTCGTTGAGGCATTTTCACAAACACCTAGTCGATGTCTTTCTTGATTCTTATGCTAATTTCGTTGAGGCATTTTTACAAGCACCTTGCTGTCCTCAAACTGATATGGAATCGAATCGATTTTTGGAAGAAGTCTGTCGCGCTGAACTTCAATTACGAGCCCGATATTTCCTTGCGTCTAATTCGATCTTCTCATCCTGCGAAATTTCATATCGATTTATGAACTCAACGGATTCTATCAACAGCATTGAATAACAACGCAAACAGCCAATCAAGAACAAGCACGATCAATGATACTAAACCGCCATGTCAACAAAACCGGAGTTGTGAATGCGGCATCGGAAATCGATACAATATCAGAATTAATGGCAAAATAATTGAATCCAAAATCCCTACTGTCATCCCAAAAAGAAAGAAATAGGGAAAGAAAAGGAAACTCACCAGTTAATCGGAGAGCAGCCAGCCGCTTTCATCGACGTTTTCAACTTTAATCCGAGTCCGATCAACTAGTTCTTTGAAGATGAATTTTCTGAGCTTTAATCCATTACAAGGATTTTGAACTTTGAACAAAGTGCAGTAATAAAGAAAAGAGTGCAAATTAGATATTAAACTGATTATAGTTGAAATACATGTTTGTCCTTTTCTTTGGGGGTGCAAGTTTACTAAAATATGTTTTGGCTATTCTTTTTTCCTGCCTTGTGTACTTTCTAATGTTTTAAGAGATTGTTGGACCCCTATCAATTGTTGGATCATTGAGGGTTTGGATCGTATGTCACGACCTTCCTTCTATGGGATGTGTGGAACTATAAAAATTTGATTGATTATTGCGACTAGTTCTCGAACAAAATAGCACTGTTTGACAGAGTTTTATGAGCTCGATAGGCCAAGACCTCTCTTTGGGAGAGTTTGGTTTCTGTCCGATTATGATAGCTTGAAGCTCAATTTTGATGCTTTGTGGAATGATTGTGATTTTTTGAGTTCTCTTCTTATTGTTTGTTGTGAGAGGATCTTTTTCGGTTGGTCCATCCATATTTTGGAAGCTCGATCTTGTTATGGTTAGAGGTTTGCATCCCTCATTGGTTATCTTGAGGATTACCCCTAGCTATCATGAAGTTTGATTGTTCTTTCGAGATCCTATCATTATATGTATTCTATAATTTATCGATGCACTTAAAATAAAATTTAGTCATACTTTTGTAGTAACCACAAAAAATAGACAATGATATAACACACATTTGCTCTCACAATTTTTATATTTAAATATCTATCCCGCTATTATAGTTTTCTTAGTTGATAGGTTTAAAAAATATTAACGCGTTATCAATATATATATTTTTTAAAATTTTCAAACATATATCTAATATATTATGTATTGTAAACATCTTCAACTTTTAAAATTCAAATGTTAATTAAAAAAAAACATTATTTATATTTTTTTTAAAGAATAACAACAATTATCAAAGTTTGTATAAATATTTTGTCTATTTTATTAACTATTTTTGACGCGCAACCAAATTTAACAAAAAAAATTCCAATTTTATCCTAAAAATTTGGTTGACTTAAAATTTTAAAATATCTAACTAATTAAACATAAAATTATAACGCTTCTAAACTTCAAAAACCTATTAGAAGTTTAAAAGTTATGTACTCAATAACTTATTAAATAAAAATTTAGAATTTTATCAACTAAAATTAATTTAATATATACAACTTAGATATACTTTTCCCAAATTATAAATTATATTATTGGGTTAGCATGGAGCGCTGCCGTATGGGATAAGGGCTCGATCGGTGGCGACTGGCGAGCGCTTTGTCTTTTGATGGCAAAGAACAATTCATATCATACGATAACGACACATTCCAATAAAGGGCAAAAAAGGCAAAAAAAAAAAAAGACGCAATCAGTAAGTATGGCCGGCCACGAGCGGCACGTGACGTGGAAAACGGAACTCGTAACGGGAAGTCAGTCCCAGCCAAATAATTAATTTTACTCATTCCTTAATAAAGTTTGAAATCATTATCAAAATTAATTATTTTCGTCCTCATCCATCCACCCTAATTAAGATGGTTTGGTTGGTACTCAAAAATAAATAAATAATAATAATGTTTGATCATTTTTCTTAATTTGTCAACAAATCAGCTTTTTTTTTTTTTGTTATTTATTATTATTATATAGTCAACAATTAAAGAAATATAGCAATTTTATATGTACACGTAACTTTTAGATTAGGCATTAATTAGCTATTAGCCAACGTTTTTCCAAGTTCGAAGTTTTGAATTTAGGCAATAATACAAGATTTTGATTGTAATTTGCTCATTAGGTTGGGAAGCTTTTGTTTGGAGAAACTTCACAACGTAATGGGTATTGAATTATTCTCTTGCTTTTATTTAAAAAAAAATTGATAATATAAAATCACATTGTGTTAAGGAATTTAATTTAAATAGTAATTGTTTTTCTTTTTTACAACCAACAATTATGTGAATGGTCACCGAGGAACATCCAATCTTACGGTAGAAAAGCATATCAATTAATGTTAAGTTAATGCATAAAATGGAGTACACATGACTGACATGTTATATTTATTACGATAATGAAGGTTTAAATTATCGTACTTTACCCAACAAAAATGTAAAAAATAAAAAAGAAAAAGAGTTAAACACTATAACTTTGAGTTGACAAATATTTTTGGAGTGTGGTTGAGTTGACTCGTGTGATTGTCCATGATAGAATACATATTTAATGCAAACTAACGACATATAATAGTTTTTATGAGGTTCCATATGAAGAGTGGAATTAGATCTCACTAACATTTAAATAAGTGGTAGTTTTATCACTCAATACTGCTCACTTTGAGGTTGACATTATCCGAATCGAGATAGATACTTTTTTACCTCCACTTTATTTCCATCTATATATACCTATCAAGATAAGTATAATAAAAAGTGGTACTCACTCTAAATTTGACACTCTCACTCTCGTAAAAATGACAAGTCACATTCTTTAATTTTCTTATTTTGGTCTATTTCTCCATTCAATTTGTTATTTTTGTGAAATTTAGTATAGTTTTAAAACATAAAAAAAACATATTATAGAATTTAAATAGTATCAAAATATTTTTAAATAAAAAAAATAAAACATTCGACAAAATTTTTATTTTTAGTAATTTGTTATATGGGGTGAATAGTTTGTTAATATCTTTTTTTTTATATTTAAGAAAAAATCTCATAGAAAATAAACCACCAATTTAAAATTAGATTTGAACTGTGAATATTAGGATAATCACTAAAAAAAACTAGGTTTCAAGTAGCCACGTAAGAATGGATACAATCAAATCGAACCTATTGTTTCAAAGATGCAAAATTATAGTAATAACTACAGATTAAGTTCACTCTCACATATTTTATTCAAATAACTTAAAACAAAATCCTATCAACTAAATTTAAGTTTCGTTTCAAAAACTATAAAGCAAATAATTTTTTAATTAATTTTCATTTAATTTTTGATTACCTATAACTAAGCGTTTTCTTTAGTATAAATGGAATGATAATTTAGACCACAAACCACTTAATCATCAAACATATATTAATAGCAATTGAGCTAAAATATTCTATCTTTTTAATTGTATATTATTGAATTAAAACAAAAATATTACGTGGATTAGTAAAAAAAAGGTAAATAATTAGTGTAATACAAAAACAACACTATGTTAGAACGTTAAGGCAAATACATTTCCATGTCAATGGGGGAAATTGCAATCGTGGAAATGACGTGGCACGATTTCTTAGGCGAGACGCAGCGCAGTGGGGTCACTAACCATTGAATTTCAACAAATAATTAAAATGAAAATGTTAAGAGAACTTCGGATTGCAATTCTGGGCAATTGCCTCCGCTTCTTCTACTTTATTCGGTCACTAAATTCTACATATTCCCATTACAATCCTCTTCATCCTCCCGATATTTTTCAGGAGAAAAGCTTGAGGAAGACAAAACGACGAACTGAGTGGCTAGTGCTTCATTATCTGGAGCTGCAAGATTTACAGGATTTTGGATTCGGAGGAGAAAGATGTGGGGATTTGGAGGAAGGTTTTACTGGGGAAGAAGAGAACGTGTCGGGAAAGTTGAAGGGATTGTTGTGGCCTTCGCATGGATGTCTAGTCAGGAGAGGCACCTGAAACGATATGTGGATATGTATTCCTCTCTGGGTTGGAATTCACTCGTTTGCCATTCTCAATTCCTCAATATGTGAGTTCAACTTCCGAATTTTACTTGTTTCTTTTTTCCGGTTTGATTGTCAGATTTGTATACTGTTGTTAAAATCTATGAGCTACTACTAGATACCGTATGTGTTTGAATTGCTTAAGAAAGACAAATTTATTTACCAGATTCTAAAGATTTCTAGCGGCTAGGCTAGTCTAGTCTTCAAATTCCATCTGCGTCTGTTGTAGTGTTCATTTAACGAGTACACTTAGCGATATGGGATCCATTTGGGAGATCGTTGATACTAAAAGGGAATTGGGATATTTGATTTTGGATTTCCATTTTTTGTTGGCTGAAAAATTGAAGACATTAATGCCTTGATTCATATGGTAGTGGATCTAAGGCTGGGTGGTTCTGAAGTTTGTTTTGCTTGAGATTGTTTTCGTTTTTACTTCAGTATGGGGTTTTGTTCCCTGCTAAGACGTTTGGATGGCAAGAAATGAACCCTTAGCTTTTATAATAAGCTACATTGACTTTTTTTGTATGTCTAATTTTGATGAACATTTGGAGCAGGTTCTTCCCCGATAAGGCTGCATCTCTGGCATTTGACATTCTTAAAGAACTAATCGAGGTTAGAACTTGGTACAATTTTGAAGTGCGAAGTTAAATTCGTTGTTCAAGTATGAGCTATCTAAATATGCTATAAACTTGTGATATTTACTTTCAGGAGCTAAAAATAAAGAGATGCCCCATAGTATTTGCATCTTTTTCTGGTGGGCCTAAAGCATGCATGTATAAGGTTCTCCAGGTGAGCTCTGTCTTATTTTTCTATTATAATTTGCTTAAACCACAAAGGGGGGAGGACGATCAACTCTTCTCTCACATTTGCCTTTCATATCATGGCAGATTATCGAGGGATATCATGAATCGCAACAACATAGTTCGGTAAAATTTATTCTTTGTTGTTTAATCTTTCTTCAAAGATGTCATCCTATCACATGAGAGGAACCCATATGGTTTTCCCTGAAAATTTTCAATTGGTTTATGTTAAACTCTGGCTATAGGATGATTATCAACTGGTCAGGGACTGTGTTGCTGGCTATATTTATGATTCCAGTCCAGTTGATTTTACCAGCGACTTGGGAACTCGATTTATTCTTCATCCAACTGTGATGAAAGCATCCCAACCACCAAGAATAGCGTCATGGGCAGCACATAACATTGCTTCCGGTCTTGATGCACTCTTCCTCAACAGATTTGAATCTCACCGTGCAGAATATTGGCAAACTCTTTATGCCTCAGTTGTAAGGAATTTAATATTTACTGCTTTCAATTCATTTCAAATCAGCAAGATTTAAATTCACCAAACAATGCTCGAATGCAGAGTATGAAAGCTCCTTATCTTATTTTGTGCTCGGAAGAGGATGATCTTGCTCCCTATCAGACAATCTTCAATTTTGCTCAACGATTACAAGATCTTGGGGGAGATGTTAAATTAATCAAGTGGAATGGCTCCCCACATGTAGGTTTGTTCCTAAACTTCTGCATTCTGTATGTATAGACGTTGATCTTCTCTATTAGAGTCTGTGTTATAGAATAGCAATACACTATTGTCCTCTTGGTCATTTGTGATTGGAGTTGGTGGCACACACGTTATCAAAGTGTGCAAGTAATTTGCAGTAATATTTCTGTTTTTTTCTAGCCAACAATTCTGTCGGTATTATACCGGGTTTGAAACCTTGTTTTCTGATTGTACGTTGTAGGGCATTATCTGCATTTTCCCATTGAATATAGAGCTGCTGTCACGGAGTTGCTAAGTAAGGCCGCTGGAGTTTACTGTCAAAGAACTAGACCCAATGAAGAAGTAACTGCCGTAGATAAAATGAATTGTGACTCTTGCAATACAACACCCGACGTTAGAAAAGCTGCATCTCCATCAAGTAGTTTTCGAGACTCTGCTCTTGCTCCAGACGACCATCTTCTCTTCTCCAGTGCGATGGACGGCTTTGACTATAGAATCATAGGATCCATGCGCGATGAACACATGGAAGGAGTAATGCGGCTATCTAACACGCCGAGTACCATTCCTCATGGAGTTCTCGGTCAAATCCTTTACGATGCTTGTGTTCCAAAGAACGTTGAGGATTGGGATATTGGATCATCAAGTTCTTCAAAAGCTGTCTTGCGTGAGCACACGCGGCGACATACCTCCTTCAATCCCATCAAACTGATGCGTCGTTCGAGACTGTAGCCATTCATCACGAGAAAAGCCAAACTGAAACTCATCTGTTGCCATGCCATCAATTGCACGTCTTGCTTGAGAACATGGCCACTGCCATAAGTGCTGAGACAAGGAATTAATGGTTTCTTGAAAACTTTGACTATTAGGAAACTTTGGACCAAGCAAGAATGTAAATGTAAAGCAGAGGTGCAGCAATGCAGTCCCCACTGCAAATTTGTAAATCAATGAGGAAAAACATAGCCTTCAAATGAATAAATGTTGAAAGAAACTGCCATTTAAAAAAGATTTAAATAAAGTGGTAGATATTTTTAGCAGTGGCTACTGGCTTCTATAAAAAAAGTAACATCTAAAAAGACTAAAACTACCAACTTTGAGCACTTGTAAAAGATTGCTAATTACTACAAATTCTCTTCCTTCACGTTTCACAGTAATGTGTAAATTTGTGTAGAGATTTGATAATGTAGCGTATAGGCATATATAATTCTCGGCATTGTTAAGGCATTTCAAGCTTTTCGGCAAGTTCAGTCGCTTTGCCTTCGTTGAAAGTATGAAGATTCTTGTTACTGGGGCATCTGGGTATCTAGGTGGAAGGCTGTGCCGTGCATTATTGAATCGAGGCTTCTCCGTTAGGGCTTTGGTCCGTCCGACCAGCGACCTTTCTTCTCTTCCTCATGATCCTTCTGCTCTGGAGCTCGTTCATGGCGATATCACGGATTACCAGTCGCTTCTAGAGGCATGCTCGGGCTGCCATGTCGTCTTCCACGCGGCTGCAATGGTCGAGCCGTGGCTTCCTGATCCATCGAAATTCATTTCTGTAAGTCCTTAGGTTTCGTCAAAACGTTGATTGAAATGAAAGTTTCCCGGAAAATGTTTCAGACATCTGGGTTTCGGCTGAGCTCATCGGATTTCTTTCAAAATTTGACGATATAGTAAATTATCGGATTGTTCATGTTAGGTCAATGTACGAGGGTTGCAGAACGTATTGCAAGCGGTTAGAGAGACGAAGACAATCGAGAAGATTATTTATACGTCATCCTTTTTTGCGCTTGGCTCAACTGATGGATATGTTGCCGTTGAAAGCCAGGTAACCATTAGGATTTAAATTTTCAGAAAATTATTCTTCCTCCTTGCTTTTGTGATCCATGAATAAATGCTGTTGACCTTCATTGATGTTTTCAAATTTCTGTGAACGCGACTGTGATGATGGCAGGTTCATCACGAGAAGTTCTTTTGTACAGAGTACGAGAAATCGAAGGCCACTGCTGACAAGATTGCATTGCAAGCTGCATCTGAGGGGATTCCGATAGTGCCGGTTTATCCCGGAGTTATCTATGGTGTTGGAAAAGTCACGGCTGGGAATGTTGTTGCTCGCATGGTAATGACTGCTTTTTCTCTCATAAATTTATGTTGCCGCTTGTTCAAGTCATTCAGTACTAGCTTAACCATCAAAAGGTCTTTCAGTGGAATAACACTCAATTTGAATTCATATCTTCATTTTTGGTAGCAAAATAATCATGGACAAGAAAAATTATAGTTGTTACGCTGGAAATCCCGAGATAAATCACTTTTGACTGCTCAAATGAGTTTTTAGACTGCTACTTCCTTCTTTTTGTTCTGATTATTCTTTAGATTGAGGTTTACCCAACACGGACACTTTTGTAGTGATGATTAGGATAGTACTTAGGTGCATTCCCAGATGGATTTATATTCACTTATCTCATTTTTTATGGTGACAAATTATATTTGAACAATTTCGTGGGAGGCATAAATATGACACTGTGAATATTCTTTTAGACCACTTTTGAAACTTTAACCAATTTTCTTACACAGTTTTTAGACCACTTTTGAAACTTTAACTAATTTTCTTACACAGTCAAAGGTGATTTAAAAAAATTACAAATTACACGATCGCTTTTAAACACTTTAAATACATTTAAAAAGGTATTTGGTGTTTTACTGCTAGATAAAATATAATACTCTTGAAAGAAAGACATCTCTACTTTTTGTAAAAGGTTGCAAGTTTGAAACCCACTTGCTTGTGATTTAGTATTCTCAAGACTGTTATAAAAGGTTATTAGGAGCCCACTTTTCATTTTTTTTTAATGAAGTTCATAAAAGCTTTTTATATCCTTTAGAGGAATTTATGAAGAAACCTGGTGAATTAATAATTAATGAGGCGGTTTAATGCATTAGCGAGTATATTAACATTATTAGCCTTTCTCCTATACATTGAGTTGATTATGTTAGGTAATGAAAAATTAGTTAGGTAAAATAAATCATTTTTTAAAAAAATACAAAATAAAGAACAAAAAAGTTAGTGATTGGATACCTTGCATGTATCTCAATTAATCACAATAGACAACCCTTAACTTTACAACGTTTGAGTTATAAGAAAACTTGTAGAACCTTTAAATCCTAAATGGGTAACTATCTAGGTTGAACCCATTAAATCCAAAGTCATTTTATTACACCCATGACTCTTATTAACCTCTATGCCTAACCGTTACTTCTTTGGCTCTTTTTTCCCTCGCTTTGACCGGATTATTCTCTTCCCCTTCCCATTCATTCGCATCTGTTATCCTACTACCCTACTAATCATTTGAGAACTGCAGAAATTATGCAAATTATATTTTGGTATATTTTTTTTTATTCTTCAATAGAAAAGCATATGCTTATCCATCTTTTGGAAGCCTTGTGACACTGAAAATGGGGAACTTTGGAATTTTTTGACTTGTTTGTATGAAGTCAATATATTTTAATCTGTGAAGTATTTTACCGATCTTCATCTGTTACTAGTTTAACCTCACTTTGCTTTCTCTCACAATGAGTCATTTGTGTTACTGTTGTTATTTCTTATCAGCTGATTGAACGGTTCAATGGGCGACTACCCGGATATTTAGGCCAAGGAAAGGACAAGTTTTCCTTTAGCCACGTCGATGATGTGGTAGAAGGGCATATTGTAGCAATGCAGAAAGGTCGAGTAGGTGAGAGGTATCTTCTAACAGGAGAAAATGCATCATTTGTAGAAGTTTTTGATGCAGCTGCAGCCATTACTGGTACGAAGAAACCAATCTTTAATATTCCATTGTGGTTAATTGAAACCTATGGCTGGGTTTCAGTTTTCATCTCTCGAATCACAGGGAAACTTCCTCTCATCAGCCCTCCGGTGAGTCATCGAACTCTCCTGGTCTTTATTTTTTGTTACGAAAATTTCTTGCATCTCTTGTACTCAACATGGACAACAATCAAATACCTAAAAGGGATGCAAAACATCGTAAAAAAAAAAAAGGAAGAGAAAATATGTTTAATTTTCAAGAACAAAAAAACAAAATGCTTACCAAAATTTTTGCACCCACCATAGAGCCATCTATTATTCAATGGGGGAAGCACTTTAGATATTACTATATTAATAAACAACATATTTGGAGTTGAAGGAATACACCTTTTGTTTTGTTTTTCTGTTGGTGGAGCAGACTGTGAAGGTTTTGAGACACCAGTGGGCATATTCCTGTGAGAAAGCAAAACAAGAGCTGGATTATAACCCCCGAAGCTTAAAAGAAGGATTAGAAGAAATGCTAGCATGGCTAAAGAGCTTGGGTTTGATAAAATATTAAAAAAGATGGATCTATGTTGCAAATTTCTTTTGTTGCTGTAATATCACTCTTAAAAAAATAAAGAGCTGCAATACCAAACTTTGATTATAAACTGAAAAGTTAGCTGTGATCCCCCATTTTATTTTAAAAAATAGCTTTGGATTTTAGTCACGCTCTCCCTGTGATAGAGTGTTCATCATAATATTTCTCAGAATTTTCTATTAAAATACTAAGTTAGCAAATTTATTTTGTAATGTATTAATATGAACAGTAATTCTAATTATGGTTCGACAGTGAATGTTGAAGGTTGCTCCAGACAAGTTCATAAGTCGACTCAAGATCAAGTAAAACTAAGAGGTGGCATGAGGAAATGTCTGTTCCGAAAGAAAAAAGACAAACCTTTAAGTTTTGAGTTGAGACTAATTGAGCTGAAAGGAATATACCTATCGAGAAACAATCAAGTCAAACTCAATCTTGATGCTCTGCAACCTTGAGGATCGTAATTCTCTCTACATTGTTCGGTACCACATTTAAGTAACCTTATTCGACAATCTCAAAGGGAATGAAATAAACTCTAAAGAAGGACTTTTAACTTTACTTGAACAATGCATTCTCTACAATTGTCTAAGTACTCTCAAACGGGTCAACTTGGAAGATTCATCAAAGAAGCAGGCCAACCAGGAGTGTACAAAGAGGTCCGCAATAGTTAAGTTAACTCAAACTAGTAAAGTGACATTAAAGAGAGATTAGAGAGATTTTAAAGTTGAGTTGAACAGGTTGTTAGACCAATAAGTGGTTTGGTTATTTGTGGGAAGTCACATGGGGCGGGAGGTAAGAGGAAGTTTCGTAGGTAAAAGGTAGGGAATTGAGTTTTGATATTGTCATATATGTGTGTTGTATTGTATGGTTGAATTAAGGGGATTGACAAGAAAAGAAGAAGAAAGGGTGTTTGGAGGGCGTTGGGTTGTTAACAGCTGTGGATAATAATAATAACAATAACAACTATAAATAAATAAATAGAACAAACATTTTAAACAATAATAATAGTATTGGATTTATTTAAAGCAAGACAGGCGCATGAGAGATGGGGATTTTTGAGTTTTTGGCGTTGCCGTGCACTGGCCCAACACAACTACAACAACGCCGAATCCCATCTCTAACCTTTTACCTCTTCCTCCTCGGCTCACCTTCCACACTTCTATTCAAATAGCCCCCCCATCCATTTATTACGAATGAAACACAAGAAAATAAAAGATCATGTTTAGATCTTGATTACACCTCTATACATGTAACCATTTTCTACCTAAATAGCTGTAATGAGAGAATATCATGTTTTATATATAGTCAACAAATGAGAGTGTTTTAGAATTATTAGTTCATAGTTTTGAATGATATTTTTTCCACATGGTAAAATATAATATTTGTATAGAAGAAGATTAAAAGGAAATTGAGATTTGGAACGTTTAATATGGGCAATGAATGAAAAGAAAGTTGAGTTGGTTTTGACTTGGTGGTGGTGGTGGTGGTGGAGGTGTGGTTGGGTTTCACTTCTTCACGCGGTTTTTGTTTCTTTTTCTTTCTTTTCCCAATTAACTTCCAACTAACGGCGCCGCTAATTTCGCAAAGCACAAACCTGACGCTGTCCCCAGCACCCCAATCGGACTTTTATTCGCTTTCATTATTATTATTTCGATTTACCCATTCAATCACATTGCCCCTCGAGCCTCCATTATTTCCTTCTCTATCCGCTCTTTTATTTGTTTCTCTTTTCTAAATCCATATATCTTTTTAAATATATATATACAAATTTGACCCACCTTATTCTTTTTATAATTATTTCCAATAATAATAAAATAAATTAAAATATTTACAAATTATACTAAAATTTTGAGTTCTATTAAAATAGAAACTTAGACTTATATCAATCTCTATTATTGATATAATTTGAAATTCTTACTATTTGGTTAAATTTACTATTTTTTTTATAACTTTTCATTTTTTTAAAGGGTATTTTTTTAATTATGTTTTTGGTTTCTGAATACATAGGTGAGTATAGGAAGCGTATAATTCAACTAAATATACAAAAGTAAATTCATAACTCCTTTTAGGGAGATTATTTACTCTTTTCCGAGTGAGACAACTTATAATTACTTACACATTCACTTGTGATTATGTGTAGTTTGTTATGCTTGGGGCTGTAAAACGATAGATTTAGTACAACAAAATATATCTTTTATACTTTTCAATATAAAAAATAATAATTGATAAAATTTGACATTTTGTTATATATATTTAGATTTATTTTGCTATATTCGAAAAACAACCTTAAAAAAATACCAATCATTAATCATTACTAAAGGAATATTTGGCCTAAATATTCGGGAGAGTAAAACTCGATAAATGTAGAGTTGTGAGCTCTACTTCTTATTTGTCCCGAGAAATTTGTAGATTCTAATACTAAAAAAAACATCAATTTTATATTTTATCAACTACTTATTTGTTGGGATCGGGACACTTTCTAAGTTTAAAGTTCACAATTCTACCTCCTAAGCATCCGTATGCGTCACTACAGGACTGCTGGTTCAACTAGTAGAGGAAGAAAGAGGATAACATAAATAATTTAATTTTCACATGGTTAGTAATAATAAACAGAAAGAAAGAGAACAACAAATAAAATAGAAAAAAATGGATATAGACTTACAGAGGAGGTAAAAAGGCAACACGTGGCAAATGGGAAGTGAAAGGGAGTGGAGACGGGTTGGAAGTGGACCGGATCCAATGTGGAAAAGAAAAGATATAGTAGGGCCCATTAACTGAGTGGGCCCAAGAAAAGCAGGCCCAGACAGTAAACGTGACCGGCATGTTATTTATTTATTTAATGAATTTAATAAGAAAGTAAGTGAAGAAGTGAAGGGAAGGGAAAATGGAGAATCAACGGTTTTGAAGGCGCCGCAAGCGCCAAAGACAGCTATGTCGGCTTCTAGCCGGCTCGGGGCGCCAAATTAACTAATTACATTTATAATTTTTTATTTCATTTATTTAAAATGATGCCATGTCACCTGTAAAACACACAAAAAGGACACCCACAAAACTCCTTCATTTACGCTTTTTTTTTAAATTTTTTTTTCCCTTCCAATTACATCTCTCTCTCTTTCCTTTCTCTCTCTCTCTCTCTCTCTCTCGCGCGCGCTCGAAAGAGCTATGGAATTTTTGCAGGATGCCGGGATCCGCGTTTCTCGATCGAAGAAATCAATTCGATTGATGCAATTTTTTCCAATTTTGGTGTAGTTATTCATTATTCAATCGCCTCACTTTTCCTCTCCTCTTGCCTGTAAATCCTCTTTCTAATTCTTTTCCTTTTCCCGTTCTTGTTTTCTTTTATTTTGGCGTTGGGGTTGGGGTTGGGGTTTCGAAGATTTTGGAATGTTACTAAGGTATGATAATCGTTTGATCCTCGGGTGAACTGCATCGAATTTATTTATGTTGTCGTTGCGTTTTTCTTTTCTCTCTGAATAATTTGTTTAGGATCAAACTAGAGGCTTAAGTTGTTTCCGATGATGAATTCGTGGTAAATTATGAATGGATTCGTTTGTGTAATGTTGTTATTTTTGTTTTTTTATTTTTTGTACATATGGTTTTGTTTTTGTGAGACTTTTTTATCTTCCTGTTGGAGATCTCGAAAGTTTGGCAGTAATGATGGTGTGATTTGTATCCTTGAAGCGTATGATTAGATGTGTGATTTCTTGTACGAAATTTGTTTTTGGTTTTTGTTTCCACAATGTTGGTGTATGTGCATGTGAAGTGTCTGGTTCTTCCGGTTTTTGATGATCTATCTTGCAGGATTTGTTCGATTAGATATGACGATTTAGAGTTGGACGGTGCCTATTTTCTGCGGAAGGCCGTTTTGAAATTTTGAGGACGCGAAATACAATGTCCACGAGGAGTGAACATCATACAGTCCCGCTTTCCGTGCTCCTGAAGCGTGAATTGGCGATTGAGAAGATTGAGAGACCGGAAATCGTACATGGTCAGGCGAGTCAGAGTAAGAAAGGCGAGGATTTTACATTACTAAAGACGGAATGCGAGAGAGTGGTCGGAGATGGAGTTTCAACCTATTCGGTTTTTGGGGTAGGTTCTCTTTGTTTGCTTGAAAAAGTTGATGTACTCTATTTGATCGGCGGTTTACTTTTAACATCTATGCTGTATATCATGTCCACTTCTGAGAATGTGAAATTTTGCTGCATTAGATTGGACTTCTGTTTGTAAATTAAAATTGAATTCTCATTTTTGCAGCTTTTTGATGGACATAATGGATCTGCAGCTGCTATTTATTCTAAGGAGAATTTATTGAACAATGTTTTAGCTGCTATTCCATCGGATCTCAACCGAGACGAATGGGTTGCAGCATTGCCAAGGGCCTTGGTTGCAGGTTTTGTGAAGACAGACAAAGATTTTCAAGCAAAAGGTGAGACTATCTCCATGTAACTAAATTTTTGGTCTTAGTTGTTCTTGGTTACCTCCTCTAGGGGTAATCCACTGTCACCCACCTGAGAAAGAGAAGATTGTGGAATGGAGTTCATTTTATTTTGTATGGTGATGAAAGGGTTGGGGAAACTTTTGTTTACCATTATGGTGCTTTCAAGATTGCAAATTTGCAACTTCATTTGGAGGAAAAAAGAAAAAGTATGCGTGACCTTATGATTTTTGTTTGCTCAGAATTAGTCTTGAAAGTATTTGACATAGCCAATTCTGCTCGATAACCAAAAGTCTATGGGCTGCACGTCTGTGGCCTTATCTTTTTTACAACTTCTCTTAAAAGTTCCCCACCCAGAAATTGCAATTCTGGTATGGACATTTTAAAACCTTGAGATAATGATGCCTTGCTATTTGTTGTTATTTCAGCACAAACATCAGGAACCACAGTCACCTTCATGATCATTGAGGGATGGGTTCTCACTGTTGCCTCTGTTGGTGATTCCCGTTGCACTTTAGAATCATCTGAAGGTGGCATATACTACTTATCTGCAGATCATAGACTAGAAAGCAACGAAGAAGAGTATGTGGTCCTTTTATTGCAATATGATTTTTACCACCCACTTTAGTTATTATTATTGTGCTTAAGATTCTTGAATGCTTTTGAATAGGAGAGAACGTATAATTGCTAGTGGTGGTGAGGTGGGCCGGCTGAATACTGGTGGTGGTGCAGAGGTACAGTTGTTTGACTGATTTTTTATGAGCTATTCTTACCTTTTCAACTTTAATTTTCCAAGACTGACTTTTGTATGCTTAACTTGCTTGCCCTTTGTTTTTCTTAGATTGGTCCGTTGAGATGCTGGCCTGGTGGCTTGTGTCTATCACGATCAATTGGTGATATGGATGTTGGCGAGTTTATAGTGCCTGTTCCCCACGTGAAGCAAGTTAAGGTAGCTTTCTGTCCAGCAATGTTTTCTTTCTACGTGTTATATATTTAAAAGTTATAGTCATCCTTGCTCGCTACAAACCAATTCTCTTTCTATGTAATAGTTTTGCCATTGAAATTTAGCATAAGGCTGTTGCCTATAGAAACTCCTTTTTCCAAATGTGAATATAAGCTAATATAACTGCTTCTGGCTGGGCACAGATGGCGACTCATTAATTTATTATTATAATTTCTTTCCCCATGTTTTGGCATGTGATCTGCATGTGAACCTTGTTTTGGATCTTCAATATCCTTTGATATCCATAATAGTCAAACGTATTATATCCTTGTATGAGGATAAGATTGGAGCTTTATTTTACTGGATTGTAGGTCTCATAGGTGATTATGGAAAAATCTTAATACTCTTGCACTGATTTTCGTTGAATGTTAAATTAATATGTTTTACAGTTATGGGAACTGTATCTTACTAACCGAGCTAGGTAATATGTGGTCCAATTGAATTGCAGATGAATTTTATATATAAGACTCATGGGAGTTGTGTAGCAGGAGATGTCAGAGGAAACCAATACATCCTGTTTTAAGCAGTTTAGACTTTAGAGTTGGTTTAAAGATGAGAAAGTACTATTAGTCTTCGATGGTTACACAGCTGTGTATGAGCGAGTAAATGGCCAATGTAACCGTTGAAGGATAGAGAGTTTATAAATAGGAAAAGCTAAAGAGACAGGATAAACGTAGACATTGTCTTTTTTGTGGTTAAGGATATATTAAATGGAGGAGAGGCCAGATTCTTGACTTCTGGTCTTATTTTCAGCTATCAGTAAACTATTTATGTTTTTTTAGTTCATTGTTGTCAGGGAACCATTTGCTTTCTTGGTTTTAGTTTTTGATATTTAATTGAACTGCAACATATTTGTGTAATCTGCATCTGAAACGACATTCTTTTTATCAAGTAAATTCATGCTCTTATTTAATCTTGCAGCTATCTTCTACTGGTGGTAGGGTTATTATTTCAAGTGATGGTGTTTGGGATGCTTTATCAGCTGAAACGGCCTATGATTGTTGTCGGGGGATGCCAGTGGAAACTGCTGCCGCACAGATTGTGAAAGTATGGATTGTTACAAATTGATTATCTTAGTCCTTGTTTTTGTACTGCTACAAGAACTTTCTTTAATGTTATGTTGATTTTCTACTAATTGAATGCATTTCTTTCCAGGAAGCAGTTCAGTCAAAGGGACTTCGAGATGATACTACATGTATTGTGATTGACGTATTACCAAGGGAGAAACCATCTACTGCTTTGCCACCACCAAAGAAGCAGGTAAAAGGAATGTTTAAATCAATGTTCCGCAAAAGGTCTTCTGAATCATCTTCTCATTTTGAGAGGGAATATAATGAGCCAGATGTTGTCGAGGAATTATTTGAGGAAGGATCGGCTATGCTGTCAGAAAGGTTTGTGCATTAACAGCAGAGAAGTTAAATTAATTCAGCTAACATTTTAATGATCAACTCAGATGGGGAATTCTGGTTTACTGTTACTTTTCTAGTAATGGTGCTAAGTTATGGTAAATATGCTCTTGACTTCAACTTCTGAAATGCAGGTTAGATTCCAAGTATCCAGTCTGCAACATGTTTAAGCTGTTTGTATGTGCAATATGCCAAATTGAGATCCAACCACGGGAGGGTGTCTCCATATATGCCGGCTCATCTAACCGAGGGAAATTGCGTGCTTGGGATGGACCTTTTCTATGCTCAAGTTGCACAGAGAAGAAAGAAGCTATGGAAGGAAAAAGATCATCTGGAGGTCTGTGGATCTTGTGTTTGTGTATGGTTGAGTATGCGTGTTTGTCTTTTCAAATTGTTTGTACAGATTTGGTCCTTAATTGCTTAAAGATTATCCTTATGCGTCTGCACAGATAGACACAGCAGCGGAAGTGACTAGCATACTCTTCAATTACACTTCATTGTGGGTGCACTGAGCAGCGTTGATTGCGATCTTGAAAATGGCCAGTCTTAGAAATTGTTCAGAGTTGACCTTCATCTCGGAAATGGACCCCTCTCGGAGGTTTTCCTCAATTCTCATTGCTTTCATTGAGAATTTGGATCACTTTTTGGATTCCACGACAATTCCATTGGGAAATATAGCTCTCTAGTGTTACTATTCAAGGCAGGAGATTGCTAGTTAGAGTTGATTGCTTTTGGATACTGTTTTCTGACACCAGTTTATGATTGACGTGCTTGCCTCACATCTTGGGAAAGCTTTCGATAAAGTCGCCTGTATATGACACTGAAGAGTGAAGGTAAATCATTTTAGTTTCTCCATTCATCTCATTATCTGCTTGTCCTTCCAACTTACAATACCACTGAATGAACATATTAGTCATTGTAATTTAATATATAGGGGGATTCAATTAGATATTTTTAGCTCACTGTTGGTTAGGAGGAAATCCCTTGCAACACAGCTGCCTAGATGAATTGTTCATACAGATTTGATTACATTCTCTGACATGTTCAAGATGATGAACCATATCAATAGAAAATATTGGCAGGCCCCTTTTTCCGAGGAAAAGAAAATCGTCCAATACCCATTACTTTAGTTTGTATGTACGAATTGAACTCTTTTATGTTTTTCTGTTATTCTTACCTGAATGGATTCAAGAATTCGATCCAAATTCGGTTATTTAGACATTGACATCTCCTACGTTTTGACCAGTCTTTATTTTGCCAACTCTTTGAACCAATATGTACCCTTGAATCTGGCCTTTCTGTTCACTTATCCTCCCTCTTACTGATTTTCTTCTCTTATTGTGCGATAGGAAAGCGAAACCATAGATATAGACGACCCGAGGTTAGTGCGTGTTGTGGTCACAAGCCACAAGGCAAGAAGTAGACACTGTTTTGGTTGTATTTGGCAGTAGAAGCCAACCCACACGTGAACTGCAAGCTAGCTAATAGGGACTTGTTATTGTCTTGTGTTTTAGATTTTATTCCTTTTGAGCGTAGAGACGTGAGAAATCTAAAAGTTTCTTTTTCTTTCTTTGACTATTCCTCCATTACCCCCATTATTACGAGCAATGTCGAGTAGAGTCTGGTCGTTTTATTGATCAGATGAAGTGTGTGTGTGTGAGAGAGAGAGAGAGAGTGAAAGAGAAATAGAAACATAAGAGATTTGCATATTTTGATCTCAAAAACAGATTTGTAGGAAGTTTGACCTTAAGATTCATTCAATTATCATTTTAGATAGAAAAAATTGAAAGGTGCATTAATAACCTGTAAATGCAAGTCGTGACAAAGATTCTAAGGACCCATTTTCACAAGTCCTGTGCTTTTCTTTTCCTTTTATTTCTCTTGTTATGATTTGAGATACTCATATCCACTCATCTTCTTCATTTACTCTCACCCACAGATCCTTTCGATACTTATCTTAATCAAAGCCTTTCCTTCTTAGCTAACTTGCCCAATACCGCTCTTTTCCGTTAACAATGTTTGTCTTTTGACATAACAACAGTAATAATTTTCTTTGCAAACTCATAAGTTCAATCAATTCTGGTCATTTTCATATGAATTAATTTTCTACGTATTTTCTTAATTCTTAAATGTTGTAAAATCTATTGGGTTGTTAGATCAGTCGAGATGTGCATAAACGGACTTTAACACTCGTAGATATAAAAATAAATAAAAATAGAAAACAAACCCACAAGCTTCAGAGGTCCAAAACACTTCACATTCAATCCTCTCTCTAACATTTCGAGTGATATTGAGATATGAAATTTATGAAATGTCCTCTCTCTCTCTTTCTCTTTCTCTTTCTCTCTCTCTCTCTCTGATGGATGGCTCTTACATTATCTCTCTCTGATGGATGGCTCTTACATTATTTCTCTATGATTTTGTTGTTGACCTGAGAGCTAATTCAAAAAACCTCAAAAGTAACCCTCTGCTGCTTCTGTATTGGATTGGACCACCCTTCACACGTGTGTGGGTCTACTATTCCACCAAACTGCTTGAAAATTCTTATCTTCCTTTTTTTTCCATCTCATATTGTAATTTCTCTCCTTTTTTTCTCCCATCACGTGTGCTGTCGAATCTTAGTCTAGAAATGATTTTTTTTTTCCTTTTAGAAATCAAGAACAATATGTGATTTTTTTCAAAGAAAAACTATTTTGAAATATGTTAAATGAAACTACTGACTTTACCTTAATAGAACCTGTTCTATAGGTTGCACTTCTATGTCCGAGACACTGCCCTAAAACTAGAGCGTGATTAACAGTTGAACGGACCTAGAGGATCGTTCTTATTAGTAGGGTTTGCCCTGATGGGATGGTGTGATAAACCATATTGAAAAAATGAAAAATAGGATGTGAATTGATAAAATGGAGGATTGAAATTGATATAAGAAAAACTGTGTCGGTACAACTTTTTGAAATGATATGTTGGTTTAGGAGGGGGAGGCACGTGCTGTAAACAGTTGATATACATCATTTTCTAAATCTTAACAAAGTTAATAATTTGGGCTCCAAACACGACAAAATTTTCTTCATCACCCTTAATTACATTAAGTTCTATTTTTCTCTTTCAATAAATTAAAATGAAAATACGATAAATAATTAGAGAACAGAAATGTCTGGATTGATTAGCTGTGAAAAGTGTCTTCCCCATACTTCCCCACAAATCAAATATTATGTTGTGCTTGGATCTCCATTCTAAATATTTAATAATTTAATGTGATTAAAATATATTTATTTTTATTTTTTTAAAAATAAAAATAGGAAGAAAATTCGAAACACCACTAATGTCTAATAATGATATTAATAATAGTAGCTAAGAAGATAAGAAATTAAGGTTGTATTTGTTGTTTGAATTAATATTTCTGGAGCAGAAGAAAATGTCAAAAGATTGAGTGACTTTTTCATGATTGTTAGGTAATTTGCTATGGTTTTAGTGACCAACTTAAGACAGTTTTGATTGCTGAATTAAAAGGACAACATGGAAAGAAAGTTAAAAAGACATTACACTCATTAATTTTCAAATTGATTGACTGACATTACATATTCTTCATTTGTCATTTTCAATCTAATTTGTCATATTGGCCACTTTCTCAAATAAAAATATTATCTCCAAAAATGGGTTTTCTTCTACTACTGTAATAATAAACAATTGAGTTTCTATTTTCTCAAAAAAAATCATATTATCTGAGAGAGAGAGTGTGTGTGTTTTTTGTTTATTTAATTCTTGAGTTCAATAATGGTAAGAGCGAGAGATTAGAGCATTGATCTTCCGAAGTATTTTTCTAATTTATTGAAGATATAATAATGTCAGAAAAAAAGCTATTTCTGAAGGGGATCCCTATGATCAAAGTACTTAGTACTTTAATAGCTGTTGGATTGAATTGGGGACCCATATTTCTGTACATGAAGAGGAAAAATGTACTTAAACCAAACCTAAATTCAATGGGTTGCTATTTCCACAAAAGACATTCCATTCTCAGCTTTCAGGCAAGTCAATAGACAAGATCCTTTCTCTCTCTCTCTCTCTCTCTTTCTATCTCTCCACTACTTCATAATCTCCTTATCTTTCTCCAAAAGTTGAATTTAGAGACACAGTATCTAAGAATCTGAATTATGAACTCCAATCGGAACCACAATACCACAGCAGAGAATTTTGCAGAGTACAAGAAGCAAGAAACAGAGAAGTTTAAGGTTGAAGAAAAAGAAACCCAACAACCAATTCAAGACTCATCATCAACAACTTCCCCTCTTCTTCCTTCAGCTTCTTCTTCTCCTTCACATGAATTTTCCTTCACAATTTCTCTCCATTCTTCCTCTTCTGACAGAAACAAACCAACTCCACCTTCCTTTGCCATTGATTTGTCTCCTGCAGATGATATCTTCTTCCATGGCCACTTGCTTCCCCTCCATCTCCTGTCCCATCTTCCTTCTTCGCCTCGTTCCTCCACCAATTCCATGGACAGTTTCACCATCCCAATCAAAGAGATATGGGACAATGAAGAGCCCCTCAAGGACAGCTCAAGTTGTAGCACCAGCAGCGTCAAGAATCTGGAAACTGAACCTACTGAAACAGGTGGGAGAACCAAATCCAAGCCTTTCTCGTTGTTTGGATTTTCGAGATGGCGAAAAGGATGCGAGATTACCGAGCAAGACGATAAAGCAAAGCACAAGAGGAAGTTGGGGTTTGATGTTAGTCAGGTTCTAAAACGATATGCAAGAGTGGTTAGGCCATTGTTGTTCTTCAGATGGAGGAAAGAGAACCTGCATATTCGTCGTCAAGCTTATTCATTTTCGGGCAATTTGAATCCTCGAAACAAGCAAGAATTGAGAGGAAGAAGAGGAGAATTCTCAGCACCAGCATCCATGAGAACATCCCCGACAAATAGCGGCCTTCTCGTTGCGACTCCATCTATGAGTTATGCTACAAGTGATAGCACCATGGAAGAGTTGCAATCTGCAATTCAAGCTGCGATTGCTCACTGTAAGAACTCCATTGCTAAAGAAGATAAAACCAATGTCAAGAGTTGAGATTAACAGTAAATCTTCTTTTGCTTGCAAACACGGATTTCTGTAAAATATCCACACACAGAGGTGTCAATCATTTAAACTGCTTGCATGGCTTCCAAAATCTCAGAGAAATGAAGTTGGTATTTAATGTAAAAAGGCCAATGATTAATTGTTCTTATACACTATTCTTGATCGTGAATTATAATAATTTTAAAAACCTCCTTGGCTTGTGCATAGACTACGCTTTTTCATGTGTTATTAATGCAAAGAATTGAATGAATCAATAAATGAAGAACATCATAGAACAGAATTTTTTTTTCAGTCGCTTTGCTGACAATGCTATGAAAAAGTTCATTCATCAAAGACAGATAGGTTTCACTGTTTAATTAAACCTTAACATAAATATTTCAGAAAATCAATTGAAAAAGGTTCAAATTTTTCCATAAAGTTGAGGCTAGAAATTGGCATATTTCCATAACCGAACTTGTCCTAGAATTGACATACCACAGAACTCTTTCCCCACCTCTCTCTCTATCTCTCTATCTCTCATCATCATCATCTTACTCTTAACATTATGAATTCCAACCACAAGATTGCTGAGTAAAACTGAAAGTGAAGCTTCATAAGAACTTCACAAGGGAAAATGAAAAAGCTCATAAGAACTTTAATTCAGAGCCGGGCCAACCCCACGAGAAAAGAGACTGATATCTCAAACAAATTTCGGGTTTGTGGAAAAAGAGCTTGAATCAGATTTCAGAGTAGGGACGCGTTGGAATGGGTTATGCAAGTGAGTCCAACAAAACCATAGCCACAGATTTAAAAAAAGACTACCCCCCAAAACCAAAAGTACCATAATACAAAGGGATAACAATAATTCAAAAGCCCACTCAAAACTCTAATCATCTTTGAACCATCAAAAGAATCCAGAGTCCTACGGAATCAACAATCAACAATCAAGGAAAAACAAAAACATAGAGAATCTGCATAGAGATTTAGTACTTCTCTAAACTCTAGAATCAAAATCATAAA
Organism: Cucumis sativus; assembly: GCF_000004075.3. Taxonomy (NCBI): domain Eukaryota; kingdom Viridiplantae; phylum Streptophyta; class Magnoliopsida; order Cucurbitales; family Cucurbitaceae; genus Cucumis; species Cucumis sativus. Next base: position 24,254,375 of record NC_026658.2, read on the forward strand.
CAATGTAAATAACATAAATATGAATACAATTTATAACATAGAGTAAGACCCTAAATGCTTGGATATTTGGAGAAACAAATAACGAATTCAAGGTATTCCATCATAGACAATCATGACGATGATGATGAGATATAGGTGCCTTGATTGGCCATATTCGTAGTATATAAAGTACCCCACATGATCATATCACTACCCAGTAATCAGTAGTCCCACACAAAAAGGGATCTCAGTCTTTTCAACAATCATAGAGAAAATGGAATTGCAGAAACGGATAAAAGTGCATAAAAAGAGAGATAGATATAAAGAGAGATCCAAAAACATAAAAGGGTTTTTGAATTTACATCAAGAGCGCACGAGTGGGTGGTGGAAGAGGGCTTTCAGCCGCCCGTGCGACGGCATTGGCAAGCGATTGAGGACCATTTTTGGAGCTGAGATCGAGGTAATGGGGGTTCATAATTAAAGTGGCTCACCAATCATGTGAATGGTTTCAAAAAGATCACAAAACCCTTTTGAACAGAGAAGATTAGGATTGCTTTTTCACAAGTTAGACAAAAAATTTAGCAAGCCAAGTTTCTTCACTTTTTGCTTTTTGCTTTTTGCCTTTTCATTCATCTAATTTGAAATTGGTTGATCCTAACAAAGATGGCGACTCCAAGCATTATGAAAAATTCCAGATTGGTCATACCTCTCTATGGCTTTTCAAATAATGACTTTACCATTATAGATTAAAAGCTATTGTGGTCACTAATAATTTAAAATTCAATTTATAAATAATTTACTTCTTAAACTTTTTAATTACGTACTGTTTATTTTTTAATTTGTAATCATACAACTTTCTTGTGATCTTTATAGTTTATAGAATATATTGATTATGATCAACTTACCCATTTATATGCGTAAGAAATTGCATAAGTTTTCATAATATTTTTCTACAATAAGAATTAAATGGCTATAAATTGTAAATGACGAAAGCTAAATTTACCTTATCAATACTCAATCATTAGGGACTAAGTTATGGCTTTATAAGAGTTCAATAACTAAAATTATTATTTTAACCGTAACTTTTTTAAACAAATATTTTAGATTGAAAATTACGAAATTGATCTTTAATAAAAGTTGTTTTTACTCCCCCTCTCGTTTGTTGTTAGGTAAAGACTTCTTATTGTCTTAGAAAAGTTGATTTGTAACGATGTTTGAATCTATAATCTAAAGTGCATTTGGATTAACTTTTTAAATATTTATAAATATTTATTTTACATTTATAAATACTTTTTTAAACAATTAAAAAGTCAATAAAAAAATACACTTTTTAAGTTGATTGGGAGGAATTTGTTTCTATTAGATCTTATCATGAAATTAAAAAAAAAAACTATCTTGAAACAAATAAAAGCAACCAAACTTTTAATTCTGATGTTACTGATTCTTACCCTTTAATCTTTGTACAGTTTAGTCTATGATCTTTTTATTCCTAAAAAAAAACCCTCAATTCTATATATAAACATTTTAAAACAATCATTCTTTGGCGTTATATGATATCTCATTCACATAGTATATATAATTAAAAAGGAAAAGAAAGAAAAAACTCTTCTAATATATTGAGATCAAAGATGTGATTTATTTGGCCCAAAGAGGCAAGTTTGGGCCTATTTTCCATGCATTGTCTAATAAAATGGTCTATACACAGTTTGGATAAACAACTAAATCTACTAATCTAGAATGTAGAAATGGACAAATATATCATTGTTATCAAATCCCTCCAATAATTATGGTTAGCAAATGAACAAATATATCCCTCTTATCAAATCCCTGCAGTTATGGAGGTTTAAGGAGGAAAGAAATTGCAAGAAACCCTAAACTGAGGAGGGAAGAAGTGGTAGAAAGCAAACTATGAGATTATGAGGTAGCAAAAGCAGTATTAAAGGGAGAGGAAGGTGGGTTAGCAAAAGTTGCCTTCGAATGATCGACCGGAAGGTGATCAAAAAACGCTAGTAAAAACTAATGCGATGAAAATATTGAAGAACGTATTTTCTGAGCTAAAAAACTAGTGTGTGATTTTTTTTTGTAGTGGCATGAACATCAAGACCCTAACTTTTCTTAGTCCGTGTATCCATGAAGAATGAAGATAGGAAAAAAACTTTATCCTAATAATGGTTTGAGGATTGATATCTAAAAAAGTTTGTTATAGAAAATATATAGGAAAAAATTGATTTTGGCAAAAGCATTACAATTTCTCTTATTTTTTTCTAAAATGTGTATTTGAATGGATAAGCTTAGGGGCAATGTAACGTAGGAATATATGTTTAAAACTATTGGGTAAAGTGTTTTCCATATTTCTCTTTCCAAATCTTTGATTCTTAAATTTATCTTTCCAAATATCTCAATTTGACTTCAACTTATTCCTCAAAATTAAGGTTGGTATCCCCATAACTTAGCGTTAATTTCTATATGTATTTCTTTTTCTTGGAAAGTTATTTCAATTGGTTGAAATTATTTATGAAAGAAAAAAAAAATATCTCTTTAGTTCTTAAATCTCGAACCATAGATACATTTAATTGGCGTGGTCCATAAAGTTTAAAGAGTTCGATCTCTTGAAAATCTATTAAATTTTAATATAAAAAAAATTATAAATGTTAACATAGCAAGATGATATGGAAAAAACATTAAATTTAAACTTTTTATATTGAATTTAACCATTAAATTTAATATAATATAAAAAATTATCAATTCTTTTTTTTTCTTTAATAAAAACAAGGCTAATTTTTTTTAAAACAATGTGGATGCTTGTGTTAAAAACAATTGTAAACTTCCAAAATGTTTAAAAAATGTCTTTAAACTTTCTAAATTAGTTCAGAAATATAATTACCGTTAGTTTTGAATGAAAATTGTTAAAGTTTTGTTTCAAAAATACTCGTGAACGATTAAAATGTTTCATAAATATCACTAAACTTATAAAAATTCAAAAATGTTTTCATTAATTCAAATTTTACATCAAATTTCTTAACGCTCAAAATAAAAATAAAAATTTTAAGTTAAAACTATAGAAAATTCTCATTGATGTGGATATTTTTATTGATATTTTGATATTTTCATAGGTTCGATATCGATAGAGGAGGTGAATATATATTTCCATTACATCGTAGAAAAATTCACGAATCACAAAAGTAAATATGAAAATGACACAATATAAATATAAAATAAATAATATACATGTTTACTTATTTAAAAATAATATTACTAAATTAAAATTATTTTTTGAATTTGTTTTTATAATTTTAAAAAAATGTTCATTAAAATCAAAATTTTGTAAATTAAGATTTTGATATATCAATCAAGATTGAAAACATAAAATTAGACAAATCTCACGGAGTTTCAAAATAGATCTTCCTTAAAATATAATAAAATAATAACTAGTCAAATAAAAAAAATCTCACACTTATAGATGTGTGAAACTATCACACTGTGTTAATAGTCAAATACATTTTTCTATTTATCAATTAATTATATGTTAATTATAATAATAAACATTATTAAGATTAGTTGTGTTTGTATGATATATCAACGTGTGTTAGTAGTTAAATAAATTTAAAACAATTATCTTAACTTAAAATTTTTATTTTGATTTTAATTGGTGAGAGTTTTGGATAAATAAGAGAATTTATTAACTTTTCTTAAGTTCAAATGTATTTTTGAAACTTTCCAAATTTAACCGTTTCAATTCAAAAACTAATGTTAAGAGTATTTTTGAGTTATTTTTAAAGTGTAAAAGTGTATTTTTGAAACTTTTAAAAGATTACGGATATTTTTGACACAAATATCGATATCAAAGTTGAGGAGCATTTTCTTTGCAATAACGAAGTTTGCCTCCTCGATCCATGGATTTAAGACGTGGGTTTTGCTTTAATACGAATAAAAATAGAAATGCATTAGTTTAAAATTGAATTCTAGTTTACTACGAATGGGTGATACTTAGGGTGTATCTTGAAATGTTTTATATTTTATGCATCTCTTTTTCATCATTCACGTTAAACAAATAATTAAAATATTCCATAGAAGTAATAAAAGACTTGCCACATAACAAATTGTTGGGATGTACGAAGGTAGGCGATGTTCGGGATGCGCCTAAGTTTTATTCTTTCAAAAGGATCTTTTTTTATTGTCGTGCCAATATTAAATTAAATTTTTTTATATAGAAAGATTTTTTTAAACTTATTTTTCAAAACTGACTGATTCAAAAACTTTTTTATTTATTTATATAAATATAACAAAATGTACCTGTAGATATTCTAGCTCATTTTATTATATTTAAAAACATTTTTTTACTTTGAAACAAACAGATAATTTTTGAAAATGAGTGGGTAATGACTATGGAAGAACTGTTAAAATTATAAGATTTAACAAAATATTTAGACAAAATGACATGTAATAAATTTTGTGTTTTAGGGGTTTGAGAGTAAAATAGTTTATCATTTTTTTTAATTTTTGAAGAAACCCCATCTATTTATTTATCTATTTTTCCTTCTTTCTTAGAGCTAATTTATGGTTTAATTAAGACCCAAACTCTATTTTTGACCTTCTTAATTAAAAAGAATATATAAGACCCTATGATATGTATTATTACTTTCAACATATTTAATTTCTTGTTTGGCTCTTTTAAAAATTATTAACTCAATTTTTTAAAATCTGAAAAATAGTTTTAGAAACTAATTTTTGCTCTTGATTTTGGTTAAAATTTTGAGTGTTGCTGAATTAAACAATATGAATTAAAATTACAGTACAAGAAGCTGTAAGAAACTCATTCTTATAAACTAAAAACTGAAACCAAATAATTTCTAAATTGATTCCTTCCAATATATATTTTGTACCAACGCAACTTAAAATTTCAAATAAAAAAGTAATTTAAATTGTTTTTAGAATTTGAAAAGAGGGAAATCAATTGACAATTTGAGAAAAAAACAGACGTAATTTTTTTTTAAAAAAAATGCAATATTTATTTATTTTGAAAGAGAATATCGAACACGTTCATCTTTTTCTTAAAAAAAATTCTGATTCTTTTGGAAAATGATCTAATAAACACACACACTTATATTATACCACTTGTAAACTAGGCTTAACTAAGATCAGCATCTACTCCCTAATTAACATTTTTCTATGTTTTCTAATATACTTTACAATTGGTAGACAGTAATAATATATTTTCAATTACAATTTTAAGAGTTTTCGGACATTAAACCATTCTTTTTTGGAAAGAAAAATGTAGTTAAAATTAGATTACTCGAGTAAGAAATGTAGTTGGTATGTGAAGGAGTTTTGTATATTTCTAATATCACTCAGCTCGTCTTTCAATCAAACTCAAAACTTAACGTTTAACATTTTAAAACTTAAATATTAAATAGGAACTAAATTCAAAACTAAAGAATGAAAAAGATATTCTTCGTCCTAGTTATATATTAGCACTCATGTCATCTCTCCTATGTTTTCGTAAATTTCGAGAGTAATTAAACTTTGTGAGAAGAGGGAATAATATAAAGCAAAAAAGTAAGTTACATGAATCTAAACTTTAATTACTACAACCACTATTCTCAATCTTGAACAATATAACACATGTGATACCACATCACTTTATATAAACACATTTAGAAGATTCTTTAAAAAAAATTATTCCTTTTTTCAATTTTAGGGGCAACCAACAGCATAATTAATTTCAAAACAGCCTTTGAAATGTTGGATGGAACAATCAAACCTAAACCTAACCTCAAAATTGATATAGTACAAATATTAAATTATTTTATTATTATTATTTATCCAAGCGAATTTTAAAGAGTTAATTAGTGGGAAACTTTAATTTTATTCTTTGTTATGGATTCTTATTGATTCCCTTATAAGTTTATAGCATATTGTGTTTAACAAAAGAGTTTGTCCTAACATTTACAAATTCATGAAAACAGAAAATAAAGGTTGGTTTTATTTAAAGCATGGCATAGGAACCTTTTCCTTAAGCCAAAAAGTAACACTGACAGTTGAAATATGCAACTAATCAAAGGCATCAAATAGCCAAATTTAAATTAATACCCTAAAAAATAATGTTATGATTGAATCTCTTAATCTATTAATTAGTTCATTATTTTGATTTCTTATGATTTTTAATTCATCTCAATCCAAAATTACATTTTGAAAAAGGTAATATATACATAGTTGCACTCTAGGCGACACTTAATTAACTTCATGCATCTCTCTTTTTTCTTCTAGGAAAAAATGTTCAAATATATCTACTGCAATAATAACCAAACTTTAGATAATGTCAAACGTTATCAATTATATTAAAATTAAAAAACTTAATATATCATAACAAATTAATAAAATGAGGGGAAAAAATACAAAATCATCAAAATTATTAAATAAAATACAAAACAATAATGTGTTATCCTAAAGGACAGCATGCCATTCTATATTTGGACCTTAGTAAGTAGAAAAATGATAAAGGAATTTCCATATGCACAACTAATTAATTAATCACTGACTTTCTCTTTTTTTTTTTTTTAGCTCAAATAGAATTCAAATATAGGAATTGAAGTGTAGAGTCTGTAGACCATCGATCTTTTAAACTATGATACTAAATTTGTTGATTTAATATACTTAAAAAATTATATATTGACGAACATAATTCAATAAATAATATATTAATTATCATTTCGTACATATACACAATAAGAAAGTATCTCTTTATTCAAAGATATTTCTTAGAAGCAGTTTACAACAAGAGAGAGTATCCTTTATTTAAAAAAAGAAAAAAGAAAAAGAAGAGTTACTATAAGCAGTTTTTGATTAGAACAAATGGAAATAAAGATTTGAACTTGACCCTAAACACTCACAAACAGTTATTTAGTAATAGTTTCACGATCTCGAGTATAATTTGTTGATGGATCGTAAAGTAAAATATGAAAAATCATATATAATCTTGATCACACATGATTTTTCATCTTTTTTTATAGTACGTCCCACAGATTATACACTGAAATCATTTAAACCATATATAGTAAAGGGAAAAAGAAACTCAAAAAAGAAAAGAATAGAAAATAAAAGGTAAAAGAATATATCAAATGATGGTATATTGGCGTTGCTCAGCATAATTAACAAGTGACTCGAAATCCTTCTCGCCGATGAATCCATCTCTGTCAGAGTCGGCATGAAGAAGAGCGTGGCGAGCTCGGTAGGTCGGGAGAAAGGCGCCGATATATCGGAAGGCTTCAGTGAGCTCGGTGGTGCTGAGACGGCCGTCCTTGTCGCTGTCATGGTTTCTGAAGATCAGAAGTAACTGTTCTCTTGATAGCTTTGCCCTTGGGTAGTAGTTTTTGCTTTTTCTCGACATTTTTATCCCTACAATTCTTCTTCCTTCCTCTCTTTTGCTCTCACTATTTGCTTGTAAAGAGCTTTTGAAGTGTAGTTGTGTTTTGGGTTCTGCATATGTTGTCTTTATATATAGGAGTTTTATTAGTCATGTGGGGGATATTAAATTAATTATTATTTATATATTTTTCTAACATTTCCTTTCTTTTAGTTTAGGGTTTAGATTCTTGAACGTCAGAATTGTTCTGTCAAAGTCAGAAATATTTTGGGTGAGGGAGAGGAAAAATAAAGTTTGCTTCTTTTTTTTTTTTTTTTTTTGAATATGTGGGTGAAGGCATCAAATTTTGACAAAGATTGATAGTATGTCCATGATGTAATGCTTATTGTGACTATTCAGATAGAGATCATGTTAATATAGTTTACTTTATACTTATTCTATTTTACCATTGGATGCTTAAATCTCAACTACATATTGTTAACTGTTATTGTTTATAAAGCTAATAGATAAAAGTAAATTACTACACGAAATAAATAGTAAATAAATAAGTTGTGCTATATAATTGTGTAAGAATAGATAAAATGAAAGGGGTTAACATAAAAAATAACAAATGATATGTTTATTTTCTGTATATCTTTTCCAATTTTGAATAATAATTTTTTGGTTTAATGAACGAGAGTAGATGAATTAGCCTTCCCCATTTCCATTCCCATTTTTGTTTGTTTCTTTTTACTAATTATTGATTAATTTCAACCAAATAATTCTTTATTTTCTTAAATGCTTAATTAAATGACACATTTTCAAAAAAAAATATTATTTAAATACAAGATTATAAAATCAACAATAATATTCTACATGTAATATGCAAAGATTTTTAAAGCGCTAAATTCCACTATTTCTAAATATTAATACATTATTTATTTATAAATAAATTAATATAATAGAACATTCAAGGTCATAAAGCAAGAAAAAGTCTTAAACAAGTTTTCAATTACACAGATAACGATAAAGTTTTTTTATTAAAGAAAATAAAACCATACAACAACATATCCATCATAGATTAATCAAACTTTGTAAGAGATGACATTAATGAATGGTGAATCGGGTAAGATGAGAGAGGGAAAGCGTTGTTTCAAGACTTCTTAAAATTTTATATAATTATTGTTCAATAAAATACGTTAATATTAATCCTTCAAACAAATCGTTCGAGATTTACCACTCTTAAAATAAAATAAAAAATTTCACTTTATTGATTGTTTTCGACCTTCTCAACAATCAAACTAAGATTCTAGTAATTTTTTCAAATTTGGTATATTTTAAAAGAAATTCAAAATTCAACTATTTTACTCAATATTATACCTAAGTCTTATGTCCATCTAAAAACGGATTTAAAGGTTTAAAAAATTACTAAGATTTTGATATATAATTAGTTTTGATTTTGATATCATACAGGGTGAAGGTAACTATTTTGGAAAAGTATGGGAAATATTTGAAAAAAATTACTCCCGACAAGATTCAAAATAATTGATAAGTTGAAAAAATAAATAAATCTTAGTGTGGATTGAAAAAAATTGTTTGAACATATCTTTAAAAAGTGCTAATTTTGTATGACAAAAACTCAATTATTCAATTATTGAATTTCCAATTTTTCTCTCCGTTTAGTAACGAGTCCTCGTAGGACCGATGAATTAAATGAATATATATAGTGTTAATCAACTTAAGGAAGGTAGCGAGTCTCTAAAATTAACTTATTTGGTAAGCCTCGTAATTTCAAAAACTTAGACTTCTTTAAGACATGTGGATTAACTCTCATTTCGTTTCTGTTTTTTTGTTTTAGAAGATTAATTTTTTTAAAATAGATATGGTTGGTACTTCTAATTTTTTTAATAAAATAAGTTATTTAAACATATATAATTTTTTATTTTAATAAACAAAAAATTTAAAACAGAAAAAAACAATTAAAAAATTGAAGTACAATTAAAAAGAAAAATCAAAACTTATGATAAATGTACTTCATGGTAATTTCACAAGCATATAGTATATGTTAACTCTTTTGCTTTTTATCCAACACAGTAAGTTAATGTTACTCGTGGTAAAACATTTAAATCAAGTCAATTTGTTTTCTAAACTAATTAAAGCTTTAACTTTTAAAAGTTTCAACTCCTGTAATAAATTAACATACATTGTCAAAGTTTCTTTTAATACATGTTTAATAATAATAATAAAAAGATTAATTAAGAAGCAACGTTTTGGATTAAAAAATGAAAATATTTAAAACGAGAGAAGAGGGAAAAAGAAAACATGTTTTCATTGATAATAATTTTCATTTCACATTTATATTTACTGTACTTGAAAATCTTCATCTTTAATTTTTTTACTAAAACAATTCAATTTCTTCAAACTACTTTTAGATTTAATGTCATTATTTAATTCATTATCGTATAATTAGTTTAATTTGGAGGGTTTGACAGTCAAAAAGAACAAAAAAAAAATTAACTATTGAAGTATTTATAAAGTTTATTTTAAATTGATTTTAATAAAAATAAATCATTTTTTTAAGTTAATCTAAACGTGCTTTTAACAATAACATTTTTAAAATTATAAAATAAATTAACGACAATTTTGGATTCTATCCATCTCTATTAATATTTATTATCAATATAATTTAAAAATTTGGGTGTATGTTTGATAACTTTTAAAAATTATTAAAAAATAGATGTTTCCATTTTCAAATTTTAGAAAAGCTTAGGAACAAAATCAGATTTAAAGCAATGAATTCAAATTCTGGAGGTTGGAAATTTTCAATTAATTATGTGTATAGTTGGAGTTATCTTTAAGTTTATGCTTTTGTTAATTTTTTTTTGGGAACATGAACTTGAAATTTAAAATTAGATTGTGATATGGAAAGATATTGGAATCCAATAATTCATTGTATTTAGAAATAATTCTCTGCCTGTTCTTTTTATTAGAAAAAAGAAACAGAAGAATATGATCCAGAAGAAATATAAATGTTAAACGATAAAAATAGGGTTAAGATTAATGTCATCATTTGGCACTTTGAAGAAAGTAAAATTGTAAAGAATCTTTTTTCAATGTAGACTCCCACTTCCACTTCCACCCACCTTCATAAATTTATATTCCTTCTACATTTTATTAGTATTTTATTTTATTTTTCCATGTGTAATTAATGAAAAAAAAACCATTTAAAAATTTAAGACAAGACTCAATCGAGCATTGGATACGATCAAAAATATTAGAGTTTTTGCATGTCACATAATAGGACGATATGATTATGTATCTTATGTTCTTGTAGTTGAGTTCTCCTTAGTTATTAGTTTGAATGGAGAGATATTATTACGTGTGCTTAATCAATCTAAATACATCGTGTGCTTAATCAATCTAAATACATGTATGGTAATCTTATAGTTTTGAGATATATTTGACTCGAATTTATACCAATAGAGTTCTTTTTTAGCTTAATTTGGACTAAGAATAAAACAAGATAGAGCGACATGACAAGATCTGTAAAGTTTGTTTCCGTTTATGGTAATTAAAAAAATATAGACAGAGCATCAATTCATTGATATAAAATTTAACGCAAAAATTGAAATTAAAATTTTTGAAAAATGACCGTGAATATTTAAAGATAGTTAACGGTTTGAGATGTTAAAAAAGAGAATAGTAATATTTGGTCATACTATGACATTTCATTTTTCTAATTAATGGAGCTTTTAACTTAGTAATTGATATGACATTTGATTTGAGATAGAAGAGGTTTGATTCTAAATATGTGAACAAAATAATTTTTTAAAAATATAAAATAAAACGTAAATTGGGGAAACATTACATTTTAATATTTTAATAATATTCATCGGTCGTAGTTGGTTTTTTTTTTTATTTCTAGTTTTGTTTTTTTTAAATGATAGGTTTAAATCTTATTTTGGTTTCTAAACTTTATGTCTTATTATATAAAATATCGTTAACTCTAACGAAATGATGAGATGACTTCTATATCTCGATGATAATGCTACTAAATAATATAATTAACTCTTACCAATCTAGGGTTTTAATTTTTAATCAAAGACTGTATGGTAAATAGATGTTTCATCGGAGAACTAAAAAAGTTACTTTGTCTTCAAGAATTTTGTTCATCATCATTTTGATGCATTGTCGTTCAACTGTCACTTTCTCAACTCACATGCTAAGATGCAATTCTCATCCACATACACAGTTTTTAGTGTCTCAAGTTTGACGTTTTTTGTGATTCATTGGGGTGTTTTTTTTTTCTTCTTCCTCTCGGGGGGGGTTGTGAATCTTTGTGAAAATATTTACCTGCAATTTTGTGAGTTTATTTTATATACATGTGTTATATATATTTTATTTTTCTAGTTTACCTTGTCATTATATTTATTTTTTTATTCTACTCAATGTCATCCTTTTGATCATTTGTTTCCACATTTCAATTTGAAATAAAAATAAAAAAGGAGGAGGAGCGATGAGAGGATGTGAGAGATTTAAGTTTTTTTTAAACAAGATTAGTTTTTAATTTAGGTTTTATTTGATTCAAATGTAGTGTTGACGTAAAAGATTATAGAATAAATTAGTAAGATTTTCTAAATATTTATCAATTTGATTAATACGATGAATCTAAAGTCTAATCATTCAAATATAGAATAAATTAGTAAGACTCAATGAAATTCTAATAACATGGATCAAAGTAAGTTTTTTTCTTCTTAAAAATTAAAAACTTCTGGGACGAAAAAGGACATTTTCTAAAATTTATAAACCAAAATAGAACTCGATACAGAGTTTATGAACTAAAATAAGATTTTAACCTAAAAAACAATATATTATTTGTCTATGCAAAATGTTTTGTATTTATTTGTTAGTAATTCAATATTTTTTTTAATTGAAATAACTATTTGAATTATCATGTTTATTTTGCTTCATATAAGATGAATATGTGGATTGTCATCACTTAGATGTATATGAATTTAAACACTCTTATGGAAAGCATCCAAAAATACAACTTTTCAACATTCTTAGATTGAGCTTATCATTTTTATTTCTCACTTGTTTCCTTCTCCACCGTGACTTCTAATTTACTCCAATTTAAATTTAAACTAATCCTTATTTTATAAGAAAAATGTTAAATATATATAAAAACAATATCAATGATAATCATTTTCTTTTAAAAATCAAATTAATAAAAAGATATACGTTGTATAAATTCAAAATATATTAAAGTAATTATAAATAAATGAAGAATTAAGGCTAAAATATTATTGGAAAATGATCTGAGTAGAATATATTTAGTAGTAAAAATCCTATTAATTGATTGTGATTGTTTCATGTTCGTGTAGATAAAAGTAAACAAACCTAAAGTAGAAGGGATAAGAAAAAAAAAGAGAGACTAAAAAGATAAATAGAAGTAAGTAGTTTTTTTATGTGTACTCTCTTACTTTTCTTACAATTACATTAAACTGGCATATGAATAATTGGTGATGCTCGACTCTTTTATTTGTGAGGTTTTGGTTCGTAGTTGTTTCTTAAGATATTTATTTACTTAAATGTTTTATGTAATTTTCTTTTCTAGTTGAGGTGTGACAAGGGTTGGTTTCTTCTTTCTAACAAGTATGGTATGTTGAACAATTTAATTTATGATTTTTTATTTTGTTATTATAGTTTTAGAAGAAAAAAAATGAAAACATTTGTATATAATACGTCTTATGTTTGTCTTGGTATCTTTTTCTATGGACACAAATAAATGCTACTTTATAGCTTTTGACATTTTCACTAGCACGACACGTGTTCATTATTAAAACACAAAAGAATTTTTAATTGTTTCTTTTCTTATCTTTTGTCACTTTTTATACATATATACTTGTCTCATCGTCAAAAGGCAAAAGATAAATTAAGATAACTTTTTGAAAAGTTGCATTATATGACAAAAACATTTAGAGAAAAACAACTCATCACATCTCTTTTTTTGCATATTGTTGAATATGCATGGCAAATATAACAAGTGATTAATAATATCAGACGACTATCGACTTTTAAATTTATTACTTTTACAATTTAGAAAATATAATAACATCAGTATTTTTTGTTTTTTTTTTTTTTTTTTTTGCTATTTTTCAAGTATTCTTAACTTTTTTTTATATTTTTAAAGCAAGATATTTAAAGACAAACTCATGTCAATTTTTTAATCCATCCTAGTTGCTTTGGCCATAATACTAAATCAAAGTATAAAAGAATAATAAACAATAAAAAAAAATGTTACTAATATAAATATAATATAAGTCGTATACATGTTAATTCGTTTAAAAATGTTAAAATGTTTATTTTTATTTTTTCAAAAAATAAATCGATTAAAAAATATATTGATCTCAATGCTAATAAACTGGAGTTAATATATTTTTAATTTATAATCATTTAACCTTTAAATTTTATTTTATAGTATGAACAATATTATTAAAGATATTGTTAAGGGAAGTTTAATTCATTGATAGGTAGATGAACAAAATTGGATGTGTTTATAAACTACAACTGTTACATTGTTACCATGGTAGAATTAATTATACTATTAAATTTTGATGAATGATTGATGTATTATTTGAAGCTCTATTTTAATAACCGATTTTTTGTTTCTACTTTTCTAAATTTAAGTTTATAACCCTTATTACTATCTCTAATATCTCTAATGTAAGTATTTATGCTTTTGTATTAAGTTTCTATGTACATTTTCAAAATCAATCCAAGTTTTGAAAATGTACTTAAAGAAGTTCGTTAGCATTTTCAAGTGTTGTTTCATCTGTAGTGAAATTCATAATTATTAGAGAAATAATTAAGAGTTGAAGTATTTAATTAAAGAAAATCTATAAATTGTGATGAAAAAAATGGTTTAATTTATAAGGTTGAGATATATTATTCCTTCTTAGAACTGACAATTCACAAACTTTAGCATAAAGCTGTTGTATTGATATATTTCTTTTGTACCTTGTTTTCTTCTTTTCATTTTATGATAGAGGATTATCTTTGGTTATGAATTTTATTATAATGTTTTATTGAATTTATAAATTTTAGAATGAAAAATTACGAAAGATGACGATTAAATTCAAAATATTAATAAAATTTGATCTATACCAATATCACTTATAGATTATAAGAATTTATCAAACATATAAATCTATTAGTTATATTTATAATTTTCTAAAAAGTATATACTTAACAATTATTCATAAAATCGTTTCCTGTTAGACTCACGTGTATCAATTTACATTCTTATTTGTCAAAGTTCATTATTAAAAAAAATTATTGAGTTAAATTTATAATTATCTCAATTAAATTTCATAATTTTTCCAATGTAAATCGAGCTAGACATTTTAATAAAGATTATCTTAAAATCAATGCAAATTATTTTTAAAGAAACCATAAGTGAAAATTTTAAAATTTAGCTAATGAATATAACTAAAATTCTGTATTTAAAGTGAATTTGCCTTTTTTATTCTTTTGATTCGACCTTTTACTTATTTTGTATGAAAAAAATAAAATGAAAGTTTAACACCATATTTATCAACCGAAAGTTGATTTTGAGGAATAAATTGACATTGATATTTTTCTAAAAATAAATTATATGGATCTTTAAGCTTAACTTATGTAATTTAAAAAATCATTATTGGATGAAAAACAGAACATTCAATTGAAAGAAAAATAATAGGTGTCTTCAGAATGAAATTATGCTTTAATGTACAATTAATGAAATTATTGTACAATTTTCTTTTAAAAAATGGGGGAAATTAAAGAAAAGAAAAGCATAATTCAAAGAAAAATAAGGAGTGAGCTTATAATGGAATTATTGTAAATAGACACAATTATTGGAATTAATGTATAAATAAACTTTAAAAAGACCAAAATTTAAATAAAATAATAAAAGAAAGATATTGATGTACAAAAAAGAAAAAAAAAAAAAAGGGACAAAAGGAATATGATAATATGTTGAAGACAGGATGGGTAATACATTCTTTGTGTCTATTCCCCAAATTATATTAAACAAAAATTCTCCATTCTCCATTTTCTATATTCTATTTAATTTATTCCAAGAATAATCACTCACACTCTCAAATAAAAAGAGTTTAAATATCATTTTATATTTTAAAATCTTAATATAAATGACCAAATATTAAAACTAATTATAAAATATAGTAAAAAAAATTAATTACAGCTGTTCTTTATAAATATTTTTAATATTTTACTATTTTTGAAAACGTCTCTTTTTTATCTTTTAAATTTTATTTTAATATTATCAATATGTGAAATTTCAGTAGATAAATCTTCTCGAAAATTCCCAAGTATCGTCTCCAACCATCATAATATTTATTTATAGCAACCTCATATTAATAAAAGAAAAAGAACATTGTTATGATAGATAAGATTTTAAAGAATATATTTTATTGTAATGATTAATTAAATTAATTAATGTGGTTATTATAATGTAGAAATTAGATTTGGTTCCATCAGTTAGAAAAGGAAGAAGAAGAAAATTAAAGTGTAATTATAATTAACAAATAAATAAAGTGTGTGAAGTATGAGCCGGTGCAGGCGATATATATGTGTAAAAATTGGTGTGGCACATGTTTATTTATAAAGCTTAAAAAGCATATAGTATAATAAAAATATTATTCTTCAATTAATTAATGTAACAACGACCATTTGTCTAAAAGAAACAGAGCCCTAAGTGGAGTATTCCATTTTGATTTTATTTATTTATTTGTATGTATAAGTTTTTCATTTATGAAATTAAAAATAAGACACATACAACTGTTATACAGCTACCTCAATCCACTCATTTCCTAATACAATACAAATATAATCATCTAATACTTATATTGGTCACCAAAAATTCATTAGATTATAAAAAAACTAGGGGTATTGCCAATATATAACATATCTATTATTATAAAGGTTAGATGCCAAATTTTTTATTCATAAAAAATGCAATTGATCCTTCATCGATAAATTTGTAATTTTGGAGAGGAAAAACTTACCAAACAAAAGAAAAGAAAAAAACTAGGTGTTACAATAATTAGAAGTTTTTAAAATAACGCATGGAGTTATAATAGTGTATTTTTAGAGGATTTGAGATTTAACTGTCTAAGATCAATATATGACTTTTCCTAATCCTACCCAAGTTAGATTAAATCTTATTTTATTTTATATTATTTTAATTCTCAGCTTTATTTCGTTAATTCGTTAAGTTAAAAATTCTTCCTAAACAAAAAAAAACTAAAACAACTCATTTTCAATATATATATATATAAAAGGACATAGTAAGATTGAATTATAAATATTAAAATTATAATAAGCATACTCTGTACTGATTGTTTTGAATTTATGTGTAAATGATATATATATATATATATATATTTATGTGTAAATGAAGATATAGCGTAAAAATATGAATATAACACTAAAAGGCTTAAAGGCTTATATAGAAGAATATATCAACATAAGCAAAATGGCTATAAATTAAAAAATAATGAAGACATTTTGTTTGAATGATTTTCTTGATTGAATTTTCAGATTACACGATTTCATTCGTGCAATTTTGGTATATACAATTAAATGTATGGTTTGAGTTTAACGATAATTAAAGATTTCATATAATTACATTGTCACGATATAGTTTTTTTTAAAAAAAAATGGTAGAAAATATAATTTTAGTTGGATGATTAGTTTGAACTATAGTGGTTTTAGTTAGAATATTGTTTGTTTTTAATAAGTAGAACTATAGTCGGTTAAGTAAGAAGATGGTTTGTGAGTAGAAAATAGTATTATCTAATAAGAGATAATTTCATACAAATTATTATCCAAGAAGCAAATACCTGAGCCCTCCCTATGAGGCAATAAATTGGGCGATGCAATCAGGTGGAGAAGAGGCCCACGAAATACAACAATATTCTTCTGAAATAAATAAGCCAAAGCCCATGGGCTTTTCTATTACAACCACCAAATTCTACAGCCTCTAGTTTTTATATCCATACCCATTCAACCATATGCTATTTCTTTCTTTCCTTCCTTCTTCTTTATTTAAAATATGATAGTAATACTTTAAAAAATTTGTAAATACACTAAAATCTGTCAAACTAGAAATCTTATCGCCCATAGATAATATTGTAAATATTGGTCAATTAAAGATAGAAGTCTATGACTATATATTTTAGTGTATTTACAATTTTTTTAAATTTTGTTATATACTTAATTATTATTTCTAAAATTGCAACTAATTATAATTGCTCTACAAAATAATTAACGTGTTCCTTTTTGCGATGATTGTTAGAGCAAATTCAAAATCGAGTAACTTGCCAACCTAATATATACTCAATAATTGAAAGAAATATCAATTATCTAGAGGCCGAGTTTAATTGAAAGAAATTGAAACTGTTTTCATGGGAGTTTAATTTGAGAATAAGAAGTTTTTTTTTTTTTTCCACATTTTGCATTACTAATGAAATTTGCTTACTATTTTATTCCATTAAACACAGAAATACACATTGTACCTTTTTAGTACCACAACAAATATGGAATATAAAAATAATATGGAAACCTAGAGTTTGATAAATTTTAGTTTGGCTTCATCCCAAAAGGTTGCATTTGATCTAGATAGTGATGATAGTTATTCTTATTTACCATGTTTACCCAACCATAAAGAAAAGTAGTTTGATCTTAATAAAATTTCATTAATGAATCTATGTTCGTTGTTTGATTTTAGAATTATCAAGTTAAGTTGTTACGATATTGTTACCATGGATATAATCTATCATATTTTTGGTTAAGCATTGCTAGAACCTATTGGTTAGTTTATAATTCTAATAATGTTAACAAGTAAGTGGGTTCCACATAAAATTCAAACAGCGATCCTTTAATCAAACCACTACAAGAAAAGGGGCTCTCCGTACAAAATCGTCGGGAGATATATGAAAAACGTTGAAAAAGCCTTTTCCGACGCATAAATATACGCCCAAGTTGGAAAAAATGTGTTGGGAGTTTCTAGACATCTCCCGACGTTGTATGAACGTCGAAGACGATGTAAATATAGTGTCAGAAGATGTCTCGAAACTCCCAACACACAATGATGTGCGTCGGGAGTTCCTCTATTTTCTTTAAAAAAAATCCTTCAATTTTAAATGGAAGGTATATACATTTATTTCTTGTATTCACCCCCTCCCATTAATTTTTTATTCACCCATCTTTAATTATTAATTCAACACCCCCTCCTTAAAAATTCTAATCCAATCCTAAACCCCTTTAATTTTTAATCAACCATTCTAATCATCCCCTCATAAAACATAATATTATTCCTAAAACATAATTCAAAATCCTATTCCTCACACAAAAACTAATTCAAAAACCAAATTTCTAATTCAAAACATAATTTCTAATCTAAATAAAAATAAATTACATCAAACTAATATAAAAAAACCCTACAGTAGAGGTGAGATCTCCTCTTCTTCTTCTCGGTCTCCCTCTCTCTCATTTTTTCTTTCTCTTTTCTCTTTCAATTATGTAAAACTAAAGGATTTAATAGAAGGATAACTCCCGACGTTGGATGAATACGTCGGGATATACACCATTAGGTACTCTTTTTTCCGACATTTCCAAACAAGTTTTTGTGCATCGGAAAAATTCCAATTTCTTGCAGTGAACTATAAGTTCTTTAATTTGATAATACAAAATTGAAAATGATTACAAAACACAAACGTAATCATCCATCCGTTTAAAGTAGTAATTTTATTGTTAATCAGCTCAATTAGGGCATGTAAATTGCCCCATCGAATATAAAAGATAAAAAAGTTGGTCTCATCTAAGATCAAGCAAAAAGCTTGAAAGTATAAAAGATAAAAAAAGGAAATAATAGAAGGTGAAGGGCAGTTATTGAAATTTATTTTGAGTATATAATACATGTAGACTTCAAACTACAACAAGTGGCGAACTCGCGGCGGGGGGAACGGAAAGATTTGAAACTCCGATCTCGAGAAGAAATAAGAAGCATAGACTTCACTTAGTTGTGGTAATACAAATAGTTTACAATATGACAAAACAAAGAACTAAGACGAAGGATTCAAATAATAGCGTATTCGCATCTTACAGCGTAATCAAGAAGGCGATCAAGTTCATCGAGAGTAACGTAACCATCGCCGTCGGCATCCGCGGCTTTGAGTGACTGGCGAGCTCTGAAACGGCTCCAATTAGACCCTAAGGATTCAAAGGCCGATTTCAACTCCAGACGTGAAAGACGGCCATCGCCGTCGCCGTCGTGCTTGAGGAAAATATCACGAAGCTGATCTCTGGAGAAAGGAACAGGACATCGCTTGTAGTCGCTAACGCCGTTGCTGAAGACGAAACTCAAAGCCATGGAATTTTCTTTTTATTATTATTATTATTATTATTATTATTATAAGTTTACGGGATGATGATGAGGAGGAGGTTGAAGAAATATGTTGTTTGAGTTGAAGAAAGTGTTGAAGGGCAAAACTGCTATTTATTGCTCATTTCCTTCGGCTTTGACGCTGCCTTTTCAATATTTGGCCCTAAAAAGTTAGGGGAGCATTTTGGTATTTGGATTGGCATTGAATTTGAATTTTCTTCTATCTCTTTCGAATATTTGTTGGACTTGGTTTTCTCTCTCTCTTTTCAAACAGAGAAAATAAAACTATAAATATACCTATTAGATTCATAATATTAATATAAAATTATTAAAATTTAATGAAATATATTAATATATTTGATAAACTATACTCCAAATATTAACTTATTATTAATACACGATAAGATAAGAGTCTAATAACAATGATAGAAAATTTAGTGATTTTGATTTAGTTTGTCAATAGTTTCAATTTTTTTTGTTGGAGGTAAATTAAGAGTTTGATCCCAAACCCTCCCCATAACTCCACACCATAATCTCAAAATAGATTCAAAAGCATAATCTCAAAATAGATTCAAAAGCTTTCCATCTCTCGATTATCAAAGTTACGTACTCCACCAATATAAAGAAACTTAAATAAGAAAAATCGACGATCACTAATCTAAGAGTGAGATTGTATGTCAATTGGTAATATTACACAAAAAACGACATGCATGCATGCATCAAGAATTTGAAGATACAAACTAAAAAAGTTTGTTAAAATATAAGAAGTGGTGCTATCATTGATCTTTTGAGGTTGATCGTTGGTAATGACAAGAAATTATGAACTATGAATTAATCCTATATATTTCAAAGTTTAAAACAAAATAAACACTCTAAATTAATATAAGAAGAATTTGTTAAAAGAAGAAAAACCAAATGTATCCATATACTTCACGTTTAAAACGGTAGTTAAGATTAATGTTAAAAAGATTTAGTTATAATCAATTAGAAAAGTATATAGATTTGAAAATTTCAAATTGCTGACATTTGAATATAAATTATTCTTTGGATATAAATTTAGAAAATTTTCGAATTAAAAATATGTCAAAATAGAATTTGTGAAATGAAATAGATACTCCAAATAATGATGAATTTGATTGATATTAAATTAATTAATCACATTGCAATGTCAAGAATAAGGTTTTTTTTATAAAAAAATTGGGTAAAGATATCTAATCATTCATTTAAAAGATTCTTGAATGTAAATTTAAAATAAAATTATATATATATATTCTTTTGGGGTGCCATGGGGATGGAGGTTGGGGAATATATTTCCCATCCCCGGGCCATCTGAACTATGAATTAGAAAAATAATTCTCACTTCGATCATTATCTGTTCGAGTATTTCTGTTTCGCGACAGATTCTCATGGGACCCTTACTCCACGGGTTAAATGAACGTCTCTAATTTCAAAAATGTTTTAATATTTTCTTCTATCAATCATTTGACCATTTTAGTTTGAGATTTACTCTATTACGAATTGAGTTAGGTCTAGCGAATTTTATGATCTTATATATCGATCAAGTTGTAGTTGAAAAGATAAAGTATTGATTCTAATTTCTTCAAATTTTTGTAATCCATTAAGCTAGCTAGAGAAATAATTGATAAAAATCATAAAACTAAAATAAAATTAAAAAGTTATCCAATGAATTAAAATAGAATCAACAAAGGTACAGAAAACGAGAATTAAAAATAAGAGAGGTTTGTTAGGAAGGAAAAGCTAAGCGATGGAATCTTCAAAAGTAATGTATGGCTTACAAACAAAGCTATATATATAATTCGATTTATATATATATATATATATATATCTGTGTGGGCAATTTTAATTCTGATAAAAATTAAAATTTAAATATCATACTATTTTTCTACCTAAACGAATATAATTCGATAATTTTAAACATGTGTATGAAATTAACAACATGTTTTTTTAAATATAATTTAAATTTACCAATCCAAATATTATACTCTTACAAATATGTTATTGATTTTGGACAAGAATATCAAATTTGTAAAAACTATTTTATCAAACAAACTGCTGTAGGAATAATTTTCTAGTAAGGTGATTACAACCTGGGGTAATAATTAACGAAATGTATAACTTGTAAATAGCAAATTCTATCGTTGATGATAGACTTGTCTTTGGTCAATTAATGATAAATCATTAATGATATAGTCTATAACGAATAGACCATGAGAGTACTATATCGTTGCTATATATTTGCTTTTGTCAATTTTAAGTATGTGAAAATGTAAAAAGTTAAAAACAATTTTGATCTGTGAAATTTCAAAATAATTTGAGTTTGGTATTTGGCTTTTTGATTTTTTAATTTAAAAATTAAGTTTATTCTCCTTTTTCATTTCTTACTACCATTTGCATATTTTTCTAGTCAAATTTGAAAAACAAAAACAAATTTTTAAAAACTGCATTTTTTAGTTTAAAATTATGGCTTGGGCTTTTAAATCGTAAAATGTAGAAAGTTGAAAGTATAGGCTAAATATTAAAAAATAAAAATAAATAACCAAATGAGATCTAAATTATTGTCATTTGTTTAAGTCGTCATCTTTTTCAATTTCTGTTCGCATTCAACTTACATCATGAGTTGATTTTGACATCGATCGTTTTCATCTTTTTAGAAAATTCTCATCTTTCACATAAAAGGTATGGTGCAAAACATTCAAACAAGCTAATGGACGCTACAAAGAAAGAGAATATATATCGATAGTGCGTAATTAAAAAGAGTTGTTAGACATGAGAATATATAGTAGTTAAGACATCCAACTTTAGCTATAATATTTGAACTTAAAGAGATAGGCTAATTAACATTAACCAACATGAACTCAGCTCAACTAAACGAGTGGACCAAAGGTCAGACTATATCAACAAAAATTTAGTACGTTTTAATAGTAATAATAATTAACCATAAAAGATCGATTTTTGTTACTCTAAAAACGTTTTGAATATCATATGTTGAAGACAAACATACATGCAAATTCTTCATTCCTTATTTTCCAAAGATATAAAGAATATGTTAGTTAAGTGGTAAAAGTGAGAATTTTGAAATGAATTATGCTTTCTTTTTTTTGTTTGGTATATAGTCACCAACAAGAGAATTTTAGGTAGTGATATATTATCACACACTGTAGTAATAATGGCCATATATATATATATATATATATATATAATTCTAGCTGCCCCACTCCCAAGTAAAAAAAAAAACTCTTTTCAAAAAAATTGTTAGATGCTGATCCATTTTTTCTTACCATTTTCATATATAGCAAAATAAATATATACATCATAAACTTGACAGATTGTATCAATCAAATTTTAAATGTATAATATTTGTTAAGAATTTGAACATATAACTGTTTCAAATTACATATTGATCCATCTTCAAGCAAATGATGATGGCTATAAAATGACTATAAAATAAAAATGACTATCGTCTACCTCAATCAAAACCTTGAACGTCGTTATTGTGATCTTTCTCTCTATGGAATACATGAAAGTAGGCTCGAAGTCTTTTTATATACTAGTTTAATTATGATCCTTACACCATTTTACCCCTTCAATCCATACTCAATTAGGAATTTTTGGTCTTAATTAAATAGATCATGTAATAGACCCAATTTAATAAAATAATCCAATGTGATAAATTATTAATTTACATACATAACTCATGTATCTCATCCTATTGTTTAATCATGTATTGTTATCTAATAAACTCTCTTTACTGTTTTCTTTTATTTTGTAGGATGAGGATTGAACCTTGGAGATACCGATTCCAGTAAAGTAAGATAAAAAGTAGAATTGGATTCCAATTTTTCCAATTTTCGGGTTGAAAAAAGTTGGCATAGTAGTTGTAAGAAAATTGCTTATCATCTATATCATTGCTTGCCATGGTGCTATCAATTTTTGAAAGTGTGATGAACACAAAATGAGTAATTAGCTAAACATAACAACACATACGAACTGAAGATATATACAATTAAAATACAACTGATTGAGATATATATTGTCAATAAATTAAAGGCAACAGAGGTTCGAAAGTAAAATAAAAGAAAAATACACATAAGAAGCAGCCGCCATTTATTGGACAAGTTTATAGAAACCGACGATATGATCAACAAGCCGTCGTGGGAGGCGGCGGGGCAGTAAATAAAAATCAGACAACATAACCTTTGCTCATCATGTACTTTACGAACTGATCGATCTCTTCCTCGCCAAGCTTTCCATCTCTGTTTCGATCTGCGTGACACAGAGCACTGTAAGCGAGATGAACTGGCATTTCAGCGTCCAGTTTCTTCAATGCGTTCTTGATCTCGAACAATCCTAATCCTCCGTCTTCATTCGTATCCATTTGGTTAAAGATCTGTCTCAGTTCTTTGGCAGAGTAGGCGCTTTCCGACGAGACGGGCGGTGAATTCGATTTCGTTTTTGGACGGAACATCGACGACATGGTTCTGTAGTTGATTGTGGTTTGGGAAATTGGGGAGTTGGATTTGATTTGATTTGTTGTTGAAAATGGAAAGTGGGGGAATAGGGGAATTTATAGAGAAAAATGGAAATTAATGGCGGTGATTAGAGAATTGAGATGCGGAGTTATCTTTGTGTTCTGTATTGGGATTGGTGCGGCTACAAAATTGGAATCCAATTCGGCTTTAGAGTGTCGTACAATTTAGGAACTGTGCTTTGTGATGGATTTCAACGGCTGACTCTGTTTTTAGTTTGAAGTTTAAACATTCAAAAACACGTTAGAATGTTGATGAAATGTCATCGGATTTTGACGTCTAGAGTAAGACGGTGATTATTTAAGTATATGATTTAAAAGAATTTATACAATACTTTTGATTTTGAAATTTTAATTATTCTCGATTAAAATAATTCATTTTTCTAAAGTAAAGTAGGTTCCTTGGGTCTCAAGGTAAAGAGTAATATATTTTATTAATGAATGTCGAGGTGCTCTCTCTAATCTTTTTTCACAACATATATAATTAAAAAGGCAAATTAATATACTTTTTAATCATAAGATCAAATTAGTTTGAAATATTTTGATTATTCAACTATTTTTAATTATTATATTCAAGAAACACTCGTAAAAATATCAAATTTTCTTCTTTTTAATGATAATAAAAACTCATGTCACTATATTTTTTAAATTACAAAAAAAGTAAATTTAAAAGAAGATAACTCTCTAGTCTTTTAATAGTCGCATTTGCTATATTAACAATATGCAGAAGAGATTCGTGAGAAGTGGTTTTTTTCTTAAAAAAATTATGTAACTTTTTTATATTTTAGTATATAGTTTTCTTAAAAGGTTTTAGAAGCAACAACAAAAAAATGTTTTTCTTTAAAATTCCATAAAAGCTTGGAGGGAATGAAGGAAAGCATGTAAGAAATTTCCCCTTTCCTTTTTTTATATTAATTTTCTCCCGCAAAGTTTAATCATTTAACTTCAAGGATAGGTCCAATAATATTCGGAAAAAAGAAAGCATATATTAATAATTATAATATATTGCACTCATCAATCTTTGGTTGAATTATTCAACATTTGACCACATTGTAACAAAGGAATCTCACTTGTCTTTAATATTACAATTGAATTGCACCTTTCATTGGAACTAATGGAAATAAATGTTGTTTTTGTTTTGTTATATATATAGTCACATCCCAAATCACACTGCACCAAAATAACGATGCTGTAGGAATAGGATGTGAGTTAGTTATAATCTTGGAATTTCTTATTGCAAATCTTATTATTAATAACAGATGTTTCATACATAATTACGATACTTTGACCAAATAACTAATGCTTAACCATTTCCAAAACACCTTGAATCACATTGCTGCAAATCCTTCAGCCTTCTTCTTTACTTGACCCAAATGCCTGATCCTGAAAGATAGATTTTTAAAACGTAAATCTAAAAAACTTAGCGAGGTCTTATGAAAATCCTTCGCAATACCATTTCATAATCATCTCACAAAAATAATATCAAATCATTTAAACATACCGACAAATCATTTCATTTCACATAAACCTTTCTTTATACTTAACAAATCATTTCATTTCGCCAAGCATTCTGAATCGTTATCTACGCTTTGTCTCATTATCTCGCGTTTAAACTATTGTATTAACAACATCTGAGAACATACAAATTCGTCATTGTTGCTCAGGCTGCTAAGCTTTATACGCTCATTTCAACGCATAAGCCAACTTCTTATCACCATGTAGTCCATACACTTCATGGTGGCTTTGACTCTATATGCTCACATAAAAGTTAACATCATCTCAAAGAAATAACTGTTGGTTTGAAAACCATTTTATAGTATTGAAATCATAATATCAAATCAAGCTTTAACGTTATAAATCATGCTTGAAAACATAACTTTTTATAGGAATATCTTTTAAACATTCTCATTTGAATTTTTATTTCAAATCAGTAAAGAGAAATCTTAATAAAGTTTTTAACATAAATTCATTTGAGAGAAAACATTCACAAAACTTTACTAAACACTCTCATTTGAATTTTTCTTTCAAATCAGTAAAGAGAAATCTTAATAAAGTTTTTAACATAAATTCATTTGAGAGAAAACATTCACAGAACTTTACTAAACATTCTCATTTGAATTTTTCTTTCAAATCAGTAAAGAGAAATCTTAATAAAGTTTTTAACATAAATTCATTTGAGAGAAAACATTCACAAAACTTTACTAAAGAAGTCCTTATTCTTCTTCTCGTATGGTTAATCTAACACTTCAACATTTCAACAAAACTCTCATCATCCTCTCCTTAGTTAATAAAATTCTCTTATTTATAGGATCCTTAAACTAACTTAGTCATGCATAAACTTTTCTTAGTTTACCAACTTCTGCTTAAAACTTTACATGTGTAAATTTAATATTAAATCTAGTCATGCTTAAATCCTTAATCTTACACGTCTCTGTCAAATCAGATTTGATATTTTCTTCGCCAGACCTTGCTTATCGCCTAACCCAAACTGCGAATAACTTCAACCACTTAACATTTCTCATCAATAATCTTAGCAGATGGTTATATTTTTACTATAAGAAACATTAATCACAAACTAACCAACTTTTACTCGCATAGAACTCTTATCGCGAACTTAAACTTCAAAGCTTTTCTTGCAGACTTCTTCCCCGCGAAACACTTGGTTCTTCTCGCGAAGACTACCCAAAACACTTAGTCAAATACAATTAAA
Organism: Cucumis sativus; assembly: GCF_000004075.3. NCBI lineage: Eukaryota > Viridiplantae > Streptophyta > Magnoliopsida > Cucurbitales > Cucurbitaceae > Cucumis > Cucumis sativus. The sequence continues at coordinate 24,281,400 of NC_026658.2, forward strand.
TTTTTCACTTCTTAACTTATGCGGAGACTTTTTCTTTTCTTATCGCACAATTTCTTGAACTACCCACTTAATTGCAAAAACGTATATTAAACCATAAATTTTTTTATCGTTTAATCATTTTCGCAGATTTATTCAAATGTTAACTTCTTAATCAAATTTTACTTTTTTTTACTCAAATTAAAAGTGAATCTTACATATATCTTAAGAGTCTATTGACAATTAAATGTTTTTTTTAGATTGAACATGTATATTTTCACTCTCCCCAATAATTTTTAGTATAACAATAAGATTTGAACCTTTCATTTTAAGATAGAAAGTCATATTAAATATTGTTGAGTTGAGTTCATTTTTTACTTATACCCCATATTTGTTGTGTCGGAAAAGAGTTGGGTTTTAATTTTTAGTTAAATTATAAGTTTATAGTAACTTCTATATAAAAAATAAGTTGATTAGTTTAAAAAAATTAGAAGTACAGTCATGCATTCATATTTTAATTAAAAATGCATCTTTCTTTAAAAATGAAATTACATTTTTTTGGGAATTATATGTGATTTAAATATTGTTTGGGATTGAAAGTGTTAATTATTCTTATTTCTCAATTAAGAATATTTCTTTTTCTAAAGTAGCTATATCTCCCTCATCAATCTCTCCTTTTGCCATGTCAAGAATATATATTTCTTTTGTGGTGATGGTCGAGAAAACACTACCGACCTAAGTTAAATTTGCCTAACTCAATCTATAACGAAGAGAAAAACTAGATGGTATTTGAATTGTATTTATGTTTGCACGTCTATCAAAAAATTATCACGTGGATGCATATAACTTTATTAAAAAGGTAAAATAAGATTATAATTATCGTCCTATTTAAAATTAATTAATATGCATGTAGTATCTTACATTTTAGAATTAAGGTTGCTAAAAAAAATTGATTGCTCAATTACTTATTATTTCTTAAATCAATCAACTTTATTTGTTTGGTTGCAATTTCAATTAAGTGATCAATTTCATAGGTGGTCAAGTTTGGGACAAAAGCTTCGAGGGAATAAAGCAAAAAAAAGTAGGATATTTCAATTTCTTTTAATCATTCAACTTCATCCATAAATCCATTAATAATATTCGGACAAATGAAAAGATATTATATTCCACTCATTAATGGTTGGTTGAATTGTAATGAACATTTGACCATAATGTAACAAAGTAACCACTAAATTAGAGATGCACAAGTAAAATTACTCAAAATTGTGTGTTAAATTTTCCAATTGAAAGGCAATTTGATGGGAACAAGCTTTGCCAAATTTGATATCTGTCTCTTACAAACAAAAGGAAGAGAAGGCATAGGTTGACTCTCTTTAGTAACTTTGAATATGATTCTTGATAACTTTGGATCGGCTATGCTGATTTTATTATATAGATTCATCATTCTTGTGAGCAAGCAATTGTAGAAGAAAAGTATTTGGATACATCACGAATCATACTAATCTTTATGCAACACACTCGGATCTTTTGGTGAGATATGAGAATTCTGTGTCTCTCTCTTTCAAATTCCGTCATAACTTGACCAATAGGAAAACGACGAAGGTGACCTCTCTTCTTTCCTTACTTGAGGGGTGGATGCTCTCATAAAGAGGGGAGAAGGGATGCTTGTGTTTGGAATCTTAATCTCAGTCAGGGTGTCACTTGTAGGATCTTGTTTCCTTTAAGGAGCCGATTTTTGATGTGGTGTGGAGGACTAAGGTTCTTTATATGACAAGTTTTGCTTGGTCGGGTTAATACTGTTGATAGGGCTTGTTAAGAGGAGGACTTCACTTGTTGAACCTTTTGTTGTATGTTGTGTCGGATATGGGCGGAGTAAAATCTTGATCATCTCTTTTGAGATTGCTAGTTGTAAGGGTTGTGTGGTGCTCCTTCCTTCAAGAGTTTGGTGTTAGCTTTGCTTGTTTGAGGAGTATTATAGCGATGATCGAGAAGTTTCTTCTCCATTCACCTTTCAGAGATAAATGAATTTTTTTATGGCTTGTTGGGATGTGCACGGTTATTTGAGACATTTGGAGCGAAAAGAATGATGCGGTGTTTAGGGGTAGAGAGAGGGGACATAGTGAGATTTGTTTTTTTTTGGAGTAGTTGCAAATTTAGCAATTAAATTCAAAATAATTAAGTATACAGCAACATTTTAAAAAAATTACAAATATAGCAAAATTTGTCAAATTCTATCAATGATAGAGTTTATCACTGATAGATCATGTTGTAAAAATTGGTCTATCACCGATATATCATACGAGTCTATCAGTGATACATGTCTATCAACGATAGTTTTGTTATATTTGTAATTTTTTTTAAATGTTGTTATATCCTTAATAATTCATCAAATGACCATCCATTACAATTACCTTTGTTTTTTTGGTTAGATTTCACATGTCTCTTTGGGCTTCAGTTTTGAAGAACTTTTGTAATTATGCCATAGGCAACTTTTTATTTCATCCGTCCCCCTCCTTTTAATGGAGTGATTTTGTGAGGCTTTTTTTTTTTTTGTATATCCTTGTATTCTTTCATTCTTTCTCAATGAAAGTTGTTCTTATTAAAAAAAAAACCCACTCAATTGTCCAATCACACTTTATCTTGTAGTAAATCCAGAATTTGAGAACAAAATGAATTATTTCTAAACCTAACTTTAGAAGTCAAAATCGTATACTACAACCAAAATATTCAAAATTGAAAGATTAAAAAAACATCAGCGAACCTAGTAGCATACTAGGCTATCAAGTGAGTTGCTCTATTATAAACACGGTGATAGAAGGAGAAGGAGACAAAGACCCAACTTACTTGCCAAATTTCTTCAATGACATCCATGATCTGAGTAAAATTGACCAAGCAGTTGTTAATCTAGTTCACCACTCCTAGCACCCAATTCAACTACAATAGTTAGGGAAAGTTGAGAGATAAATTGAAAGAATAAATCATCGATAATTTCTTTAAAATCCATCCCGTTTAGAGATCTGGAAGAGTCATGCACCACAACATAGTCTCGTTCTAAAAGGTATCGTCGTAAACATTTCTCTTTCACTCATTTTTTACAAAAGAGTTTTATAAAACATGATTAGGTGTTGTAAATATTTTTCAATATCAAATTGGAATGAAAACGTTGAAAGAGGAAAAAAACGCACAAACAAAACAAGATGAAAAACTCAAATTTTGGAAGAGGGCAGAGAGTCTGAAAAGGCTAATTTAATTTATAGATTTTAGGTAAAATTTTGTGCAAAAACCATAAATATTGGACATAATAAAAGCGCATATCCACGCGAGAATCGGGGGTTTCTCGTGGCCATGGAGATCCCAAAACCCTACCCGCATTCGAATCCTCTCATATCCGTTTCTTCTTTCATCCACCATCACTGTACCAAACTTGGAGCCGAGCTTTCCAATCGTCTCGAAGACACCAAACGCTTCGCCGGAACTCTCGCCAGAAGATGGCCGGCCCAGGCGAATTGGCGATCATTTCCTACACCTGCTTTCGCATCCCTTGCGCGCCACACGCATGCCTTGGCTGCCACTCTTAGCCCCGACCAAGTGGCGAAGTCCCTCGTCGGCACGGCGGTATACACTGTTAGCAATTCAAATAATGAGTTTGTGCTCATTTCTGATCCCAATGGTGCCAAGTCAATTGGGTTGCTGTGCTTTCGCAAGGAAGATGCCGAGACCTTTTTGGCTCAGGTTTGTTTTGCCCCTGGTTTTCCTCCCATTTGTGTAGAGTGAAATGATAATGAAGAAGTGAGGAAAACTTGTCGCAATCTATTTTGTGCTTCCCCTATTTAGTGGAATTTGTGTTTGATGTTTTCGATAATTTAATGAACTAGAAGTAGGTTTACCATTCTAATTCTTTTGTTCAAATCTGATGTTTTTATTGCAATATGATATCTGATTATAGTGAATTTCAGGTCCGATCGAGGAAAAGAGAACTAAGAAGTAATGCCAAGGTTGTACCTATTACCCTTGACCAGGTACCTTACTTGTATTATCAAATTTTTACTTCTTGAGTACCGAACTTTTTCCCTGCTGCAGTTATTTTGTTTTCCCCACTTAACGTTCAACCGTTTAGTGGAATTCCATAGTGAAGGTTAGTGTGGCTGGTAGGTAACTGCATTTATAGGCTTGTGCTAGTACTCCTGATCAATGATATGACAATGAGAGCCGAGAGGAGCATTTACCTGGTGAGATAACTCCGTTTTATTTTTAGTCATCTGGCTGGTGAAAATTTTCAAATCTAAGGCCTATTAATTTGAATGTATCTAAATTTGTTGGGTTGGAAGATTTCAAATAAATAGGTTGAACTTATAAAACACAGAATTTAAATATGATGGTGAAGTGAAGTATCTGTTTTGCCTTTTCTTTTTCTTCCTTTATTAGGGGGCGTGGGGCAGGGTTTGAAATTTAATAATTTTGTGAGAAGGTACTCAATTAGAATTCAACCTGATTTTTCTATTGCCCGTGTATTATCTATTGCCAATAACCGGGGTGTCCTCCTTCAGTTTCTCTCTTTCTTCTGTACTTCAGTAGATTTATTTGTTTCTGTTCGTTTTTTATGATTCACAGGTATATTTGTTGAAAGTTGAAGGTATTGCATTCCGCTTTTTGCCAGATCCTATTCAGCTTAAGAATGCGTTAGAGGCAAGTTTCATTTGATCTTGTCATTCTCTTGGTGTTAAGACATAGGGTTGTGTCGATCTTATGCTATATTTTATATTCTTTCACTCCGTATCTAAATTTTAAATTCTATAACAATACCAATACTAGTAAGCTAGGAAGCATAGATACCAACACGACACACACCATTTTTCAAAAAGTAGGACACGACATGTCGAGACACATTTAAGTATATGTCATGCATACAAACCTATTATGAAATATTCCAATTAGAAACATCAAAATAACAAGTTAAGAAGCAAATAATTTACATAAATATAACAAAACCCAGAAATATTTACGGCTTGTGTAACAAAAAAAGAAAAGTTCATGATGCCGGTAATATATTTTCATAATTTCCAGATTTGACCTTGAATATTGTAGATGACTCGTCACTTGTATTTCTTCTTTTTCTTTCTTTGTGATTTCTTCTCTTTCAAATTTATTTCTTTCTATTTTTAAACAATTTATTCTTTTGTTTAAATCTCCTATTTCATCTTCATCATTTTCGTCAAGATTCTTTGAAGTTATTTCACGATTGTTTCAATATTCTTCTTCGTCATCCTTATATTCAAGAATATCAAGATCGTTTGAATATCATTTTAAATGATCAACACGATCGTTTACCACTGTCAAGATGATGGTTTAATTTGAAATCTTTTTCTCATCGTTTAAAATAAACTACATGATCATTTACCATGTATCGGAGAAGTTGAGAGTTACACATTGAAAAAACCAAGAGGACTCATACTCCATATAATATAGATGGACTACTCCTCACATTGCCAATTGATTTTGAGATGGAACCCCATACGGGTATTCGATCCAATATAGGTGAACCCAAAAAGACACCATCTTGAGGGGGCATATCGGAGAAGTTGAGAGTCTCATATTGGAAAAACCAAAGGGAGTCATACTCCATATAATATATATGAGCTACTCCTCACATTGCTAATTGGTTTTGAGATGGAACCCCATAATATCAAATTTAACACTACGATCAACACTATCGTTTAAATTTGATGCTTTTTTCCATCGTTTACCATAGTCAACACAGTTGTTAGATTTGAAGTTTTTAACGATCATTTACGTTGGACTGCACGTTCGTTTGATCGTTTAAATTTAAAGCATTTTTCTCCATTATTAATAAGAAATACATGATCGTGTATCATGACCTAAATGATTATAGGTCATTTGTTTAGACTTTAGTATACGATCGTTTAGAATAAGATTACTCGTTCGCGTGTGTGGCCGATTAATCGCATGTTGATTGGGGTATTTTCTGTTTCTCATTGTGAGCTTGTGGGCTTTTTGGTTTTCAAAATTGTTCTATGTAGTGTAAATACCGATTTGTTACATTTTAAAAAGAAACCCTTAAGAACCATATAATTCATGAACATGAAAAATATGATAATTGATACCATACTGTCTGGCCACCAAAGCATGAAAAAAGAAAAGAAGAAAGATAAAATGAAACTGACAACGAGTTTGGGTGGTGAGAAACAGGGGAGCACGAACACAACACTCGACACGTAGGTGGAGAAGAGAAATGCATAAAAACAAAATGGTTGAAAAGATAAAATTAAGAAGAAAAAAATAACCCGTCTTCTTTGTTTTTTTGTTTTTCCAGTCATGTCTCATCCGTGTCTTGGTGTGTTGGCACCATGTTGGAAATTAGAAGAAAATAATAAAATAATCCGAAACAGTCTATTCATACCTTTACAGTTGATTCTATTGGGTGTGTCTAACCTTCCCTTCCCCCCAAGCCCGATTGTTTTCCCTAACATCTGCTTCTAACTTAGCCTCATAAACAAAGTCTGCTACCTGGGCCCGGATCTGCTTCTTGTTTGACTTGCCATGATAACAAACTAAGAAAGCAGTTAAGCAAGGTTGTGGCATGATTGAACAAGACCTCTGCAAACAATGGCTGTAGGTCATACAAGATAGAGGTATATAAGCCAATGAGAGGTTATTGCGTGGAGCAGCACCAGAGGATGGGTTGGTTCGTTCCTTTCTATGAAAAGAACCAGGAAAACCATTCAATAAAGAGATTCCCACTAATCAATGGAGGGCGGATTTGAGCTTTGGGTTCATTCTCATGAACTAGAGAAAAACATGGTTGCCACGCATAAGCAAGCTGCTGTTCTGTCATTCTCAAGGCTAGGCTATGGCTAGGTAGGGTTGACATGCCAACTGGTGTGTTGAAGTGTGTCAGTGTTGGAAATGTGTCTGACACTGACACTTGGCCATCTTAGGTGTGTCGGTGCTTCTTAGCTTGTAAGAGATGCTAAGTTGATATTGGCTAGATATCAACTACAATTGGTTGGCCTAGAGGTTGAGGGGAAAGTTGAAAAAGGTAAAATGATTATGGAGCCATAAGTTCAAATCTTGTGGTGGTCACGTACTGGAGAGTGGAGACATTAATATCCTTAGTCTATTTTTTCTCTTTTTACAATCAAACCAAAATTTTAAGCTTCATATTGTCTCAACATTAACGTGTGTCACTAACAATACACACAAGTGCACACTTATTATTAGTTGGATACCTTTGGGGTTTAAGAAATCGACAATCAAAGAAACCTAGTAAACGTAAACCATAGAGAAAACAACATTGAGATTTACTTGGTTTGCTAATGATATGTTAGCTACGTTCATAGGCAAACAGGGAGAAACATTTTATTAATAGAGAAAATATCAAATATTACAGGTTCAAGGCGCCAGGGAGACCCCTTGCTTAGTTGTTTGGAGTGCCAAATAACCGATTTGCTTCATTCCAATATGTTAGAACTTTCTCATGCAATAGAGTTGAACTTTCTTATGACCATCTTGTAATTGATATTTAAGATGCCTTGACATTTCAATTCGATATATAAGATGTTACTTACATTTGACTAGTAATAAAACATTTACAAACTCAAACATTTCAAATATACTATATTTTTGTTGACCTGAAAATTGACCCATAATTGTATCTTTGTATTTGTAGCTTAAAGCATCAGAGACTGGAAGCAGTTTTGATGGAGTTCCTGTTTTTCAGGTACGTTTCTGCACTTAATCAACTGGTTTTAACATAAACTTGAATGAAGGAATCAGAGTTGTGAAAACTCTAGAAGGACCAATGAATTGGATCATTGGACATGTTCCAAGTTTCTAATGATAAACAGTTCTCAATCATGATTTTTGGTGTGCATAATTCATAATACATTGTTATATTTGGTTGACAGTTATCATAGTTTGTATTGTTTGGTTGACATGTCCTATATCCTGTTCATTTTTCATAATAACAAATTTTGATTTCTTTTTACAGTCTGACCTTCTGATCGTGAAAAAGAAAAACAAGCGTTATTGTCCTATATACTTTACCAAGGTCTGTATGCATATAATTTCTGAGGAACTATGGATCGTAGATGCATCTAACCATTTACTGGAAATATAGGAAGATATAGAAAAGGAACTGTTGAAGGTCCCGAAGGCAAGAAGATTTGGAACTTCTCAACATATTATGGTATGATTTGTATATTTTTTCTTTGTATATTTGATGTTCCTTTCTTGTGAAAAAGATTATCTGTTCTGTTAGTCCACGATTATATTGACTTAAACATTCAACAGGTTGGAAGTTTGGAAGATGTTCTAAAGAAAATGGAGGTGAGGTTTCTTGATCTCAAGTAGTAGTATCTTTTAGAATATAGAAATTTTACTCCATCTTAGTTTTCTTGATCAATTGCAGTTGAATGAAAATAATTCAGCCTGGGAAGATCTGATTTTCATTCCACCTGGCAAAAGCCACTCCCAACACTTTCAAGAAGTGGGCAAAGCATGACAGAGGCCTGTGAATTCAGCCAACAGACTAAAACAAGAAGAATGAAAGAGCATGGATAGAACTGATTCAGCAAACTGAGGTTAGAAAAAACTGGAATTCTGTTATAGTTGGCTTCATGGGAGAGGAATAATGAAAACTAATGGCCTTTTTCTCCCTCATTAGACATCACAACGGATCTGATTCAGACATTATTTTGTGAGGTTGAAGAAGATAATGCCTTCTGTTTTACGTCAAGGAGGTTAGTGAAAACATTGCGGCTGGATTTCTCAGATGTGTTGAGTTTGATTTTATTTATGTATAGTATAGTCTTTATGATTGACGCCGTTTTCAACTGTAGATTAGAATCAATGTAATTTTAGCTTCTGAAATGGTTACTGATTCCTAAGGCGACTTGTCCCATTTTGCTCAGCCGTGCGTTGCCTAAGTACTAAAGGGCCGTTATTTACGTGGGAAGGGAATCTGACAGTATTTGATTTTCACAATAAATTAATGAACCATCAAATATCTTTTTTTTTTTTTTTTTTTTTTGAAGTTCACAATTTTACAGGTTGAGATCAGAACTTTTGACTTTAAAATGATGATTGATTATTTCATCCATCGAACTACGTTTGGATACATACACTATCTTATTGTCTATTGAGGAACGCTGTTGTTTACCGGTTAGATTTTTGGAAATGGAGAATTGTGTAGGTGGGGGAGAACGTATTAGGTTGTTAGATCTTATTTTCATTTGTATAAATATACTCCTTAATTATATGCGTAATTCAAATCTGTTGGTATTTCTTTTTCAAGAAAGAAGAAAAATATTCATTGCTTTGTAATAATAAAACCTTGCTTTTTGTAGATGGGGTGATGGGGTGATGGGTAGGTAACTTCAATTAACAAAAGTTTATCTCAATTTAATTTTACATTAGGAAAATTGTATTGAGTGGCAAATTAGTTTGGATATTCTGCAAAAATGTGTTTAAGATTTGTGATTTTGCAAAAATAGCAAAAATAATCCAATCCTATGTATGTGTGGGTAGGGTCTTATTCTTATAAATAATAAAGTATAAATAATAATAAAGTATAAATAATAATAAAGTATAAATAATAAGGTATACTTGTGTTAGTTATTATTACTTGTTTTTGCTATTCTTGTAGTTGTCATTTTACATCATGTCATATTTTTTTAATTATTAAAGCTGGCATTTATTGAAGGTCATTTATTGGCAAACATTTCAACTTCATAACCTACCTTTTTGTATTATAAATAGTTGGTCGGATTATTTGTAGGATTTATTGTCCATAGATAGGGTCTTCTCTTTTCAAACTTTCTTTTCATCCGTAACAATTAAATGCTGAGTAAACATTTTTTTATTTTAAAATCTTGTTTGTTAAAAACAACCGCGATATATATATACAAAAAGAGAAAAAGAAAATCTTTTCATTTTTAGTTTTCCTTCATTATTGAAAAAAATGTTGTATAAAAAAATGTAAATTAGTTACATAACATTCAATTTTTTTCAAAATTTAAAATGAAAATCAGAAACATACAAATGTTACTTAAGGAAGAAGTCGCATTGCAAAAATTTGCCCACTTTGTAGAAAGGAAGGCAAAAGCAGTGGCTGAAGTGGAGAAAATCCATTCTTGTGGAAGGAAATGGATATAAGGGGTTTTTGGATTGAGATTAATGTTGCTAGTGAGGTCCATTCCATTCTCTCTCTCGTTTTCTTTTTCTTCCTATGGGATCTTTATGCTGAGGTTGATGCTCTTATTAGTCGTTTAAATGTTAGGGGTGACATATGCTCCATATTTGTAATGGTGTGGACGTGTGGTCCATTCTTTTGGCTAATTTTGCATTGTCGTCTTGTGATTCTTTTAGATTGACTCATTATTGTCTTAATTAATTAGTTAAGATCGTTTATGAATGATTTTCTTTAAAAATAAAAAGCAAAAAGAACCATTAGTATGATATAAGCTACGTCAAATCAAATAATACCCTCTTACTTTAAACAAAGAGGCCTCACAGTTGAAGCAACTGCAATGATTGGCTGTTTTGGTGCAATAATGTGGACCAATGTGTCTGTCTGCTATACAACAGAGGGATTTAAAAGGAATGTCTTTGTATTGAACTGTTGAGTAAGAAGATGGGTTATTAATTATGATGACAAAAATGGGGAAAATTTGTGTCAGAAAGTTTGAACATCATTTTGAAATGTATTTAGTGTAGTTGAGGGACCAATCTTGAGTGCTCCCTCTGCATTCCCAAGTACGATATGTTGCATTACAACCCATTTTGTTGTCTTTGATTTATATTGCTTTAGAAAACTGTGTTCAACCTCATATTTCATTTTTTGTTTTATTCTTCATCAATGCAATGCAACTACCATAGATAATAAAAGAAAAGTAGACATTAAAAAAAAAAAAAAAGTCCATAAGAGATTGAATTAGTTATAACCCATAAACTATCTCATAGACTATAATAAACACACATTATAATAACTCACTCTACGACTCAAATGCCTCCTTAAGAGTTAAGACTATAATAACCCACTTCTTGTTCTAAAGCCATCTTTCGAATTGGTGCCTTATCGTTCATAAAAGGTATTAGAAAAGGTGGGTGATTATGGTAATATATTTGTTTAGTCTTACTTTTATTTTTCTTTTCCAATTCATTAGGTAGCATTAACAACTCTATTATTATTCAAATTTAAAGAATTTCCAATTGGAAAAGCAAGTTTTAAAAAAAATATAAAAGCGTGAAAGTTAGAATCAATAAACAGTGAATGAAAGTAGAAAAAGAAGAAAATAATGATTTTGCACTTCAAGATGGGCATCATTAATTCCTTAGCCAATAAGAGTAAGAGTGTGGCAGACTAAAAAATAAACGCGCCAGGTAGGGGTCGAACCTACGACTTTCTGCTTAGGAAACAGACGCTCTATCCACTGAGCTACAGGCGCTTCTTGTTAATTAAAATGCATCTATTCATATATTGTTTGAAATACATAACACCAGGTGTCCATTCCTCTATTTTGACGTCACACTACACGTGTCATACCCCTACTCGTCGCATAATATCCTTCGAATTTATTGTTTTTTTAAAAAATGGATTTGAAACGATTTTAAATTGATTATTTTGTTTGAATATAGAAAAGATTTAAAACGTGGATATTTTAAATTTTGAATTTGAATTGCAAGGGAAAAAGAAAAAAAAAGTTTAAAAATGTTAAAATATATAGCAATAATAAGTAGAATGTTGTTGGAATATTAAATAAATAGATTAATTCCATGTCATCATCCATCTGAGTCAATCCAATCCCACCGCTGGGTGCAGTGTCGACGGTGACTATTAATGGAAAACACAAGCGGCGCGTCTGTTTTATTCTGTTTCAATTAATGAACAAATCACATAACCCCAAATTAAACACACTTCTTATTAATTATTAGTATCCACTTCTACCCAAATTAATAATAATAATCATAGTAATATAATTTTGTAAAACTCATTTTCATTTTATATTTTTAAATATAAATAATAATAATAATAATAAGTCAAATCCCTCACCATCTGTGTTGGATTCCTTAAGAATTTTACACAAAATCACTTCCACAAATTCAAAAAGTTAAAATGTAATTAAAAAGAAATGAAGGGAGAGAGAGAGATGGACGTTGGTGTATGAGAAGGAGTAGGCTCCACTGACGCGTACCGGCCCCCCATTTTTCTCATCTCTAATTTTAGCTCTCCCTTTCCTTTCTCGACCCTTTCCTTTCTTCATAATCCTTTTTCTTTCTTTTTTTTTCCTTTTTCTCTTTAATTATTCATTTTTTTTATTTTTATTTTTATTTATTTATTTTCATTCTTTTCTATTTTTCCTTTTCCCATTTTCCGGTGATCATTATTTTTCATTTCCGCTTTCCTTTGACTTCTTCATCATCTTCACCATCTTCATCATCTTCTTCCTCCTCCTCCTTTGCTGCTTCTTCACGGTATGCTTCTTCTTTTAATTCTATGCACTTTCTTACCTTCATCATTAATTTGCTTCCTTTCTTTCTATTACTGTGACTCCATTCCACCTTTTACTGCCTTTTGATTTCTCTTCATTTTTTTTTATGTTTCCCATTTGATATCTTTGATGCGCTTTATCATTTGTATCTCCTCTTCTGTTCTGTAAGAGCTGTGTGATTTCGCCTTTTTAATTCCTTTTCCTATTTTTCTTTCCTTAATTGCTCTCATTTAATTCCACTATGTATGTTGTTGTTGAATTTTGCCTGTTTATGTTCTCTCATTTAATTAGACTGTGAGTTGTTTCGTGCTTCTTTATTTTGCTTTCCTTTCTGGAATCTGGCGGCTGTAGGCGGGATGGAGGGCGGATGCGCTTAATTACTATCTCTGTTTTTCTCGTTTTTGGAACCAGAGGAGGTTTTTTCGATGTGCGCACTAGGTGTTGACGTTAATTGTTTTCCAGGTTTGATCGGCTCTACGTTTAAATGTTAAGTCTTTATAGGATTGAAACTTAAGGTTTACAAACTTTTTGGAAAGCGTCTTGCGTCGCGTCCTTTTTGGGTACCAGAAAGTATTTACTTCGTCGGTGAAACACATTGGTGTAGCAGAAATTCTTAGACGATTCTATGTTGATCTATTTAGAAAATTAGGTTATCTCATGGATCGATTAGAGGTGGCTGCTATTAAGCTCAAAATGGATAATTTTTTTAAGAAATAACCTTATATCTTTTCTTTTTTTAAAAAAATATGTGTGTGAGGGTGGTGGGGGATCCGAACCTCAAACTTCTTGTTTAAGAGTATACACGTTTTGTAGATTTAGCTATGCTCTCTTAGGGATTAATCTAAAATCTTTGGTGTATGCCAAGTCGCGTACCACTTCATAGTTGTAGATATAGGTATTAAAGAATATACCATATTTATAACTGAGACTTGATTAACTATGCTTGGATCAAACTTTTTTAGCCTAATACAATTTTTCAGGAGCATTTGAGGAAAGCTGAATTGTTGATCAAATACAAGGAATTTAATATTCTAGTTTAAAACATTCCGTGGAGTAATATGAAAATGGTTCAAAACGAAATGATAAAACATTGACTTAGCAGTGGATAAAAAGCTGAAAATGGTTATCACTTTGATTCTTTGACCCTTGATTAAATGTGTCAAATGTGTCATGATAATTTCTAATGGTTCGTGAATCTGGTTCTTCTTATTCACTGATTTGTCATTGGCATGATAACATTTTGCTTCTGACTGTAGTTTCCTAAAGTTGCTGTCTAGTTAATTTTGCAAAACAGGATTTAAAATTAACGATTTTGGGTGCTTTGTGCTTTCTATGGTTTCAGCTCAGCTACAGCTCTCTGTTGGCAGTATTTGTTAACCCTGTTCGATGGATGATGTGAAATTAGCTAATCATACATCTTCTTCACATTCCTCATTAATCTCTCAAGAGGATAGTCATTCTCTTGATGAAAATCCAAACCACCTAGTTAACAATGGAATTGTTGGTCCCAGCCAAGTTCTCCCAAATTCTGTTGCTAATGGGAAGTTGGAAGGTAAAATTGAATGCTCTCCAAGTCCAATTGATGGAACTGTGATATCTGAGAGTCCACATCAAATATCTGAAAATTCTGTAATGTCAGCCATAGAAGGTGGTCCTAGCCCGAGAGATGCAAATATGAGACAAGATGAGGGTATTGCATCCAATAATTCAGGTTTGAGTTCAACAGTTCCAGATGATAGACTAGAGGAACAAAATCCAACTACCTTGATGGAAGACCCCAGAACTCAGTCAGTTGAAGATATGTCTGAGAAACGTTCTCAAGAACAATCTACTGTCCATAGTGGTTCTGCTAATGATGTCATTATGCCATCTGTTATTTCTTCGGTTGAGGTTCTGCCTGAGAAATGTCCTCAAGAACAATCTACTGTCCATAGTGATTCTTCTAATGATGTCACTCTGCCATCTGTTATTTCTTCAGTTGAGGATATGCCTGAGAAACTTCCTCGGGAACAATCCCCAATCCATAGTGAATTTGCTGCTATCAACGAGGTCACTCCATCTGCTGTCTCTTCAGTTGAGGATATGCCCGAGAAACTTTCTCAGGAACAATTTCCAGTCCATAATGACTCTGCTACAGTCAATGATGACAATACGCCATCTGTTCTATCTTCTGAGGCAGTGGTTATACAGAATGAAGGTGCTGTACAATTAGATAGGCTCACAGAGGGGGAGAGAGTGTCGTGTGGAAAATCGGAATCTGTTGATTCTCCCATAGATGGGAAACAAAGTGATATAAACAGAGGCCTTATTGATACAACTGCACCATTTGAATCAGTTAAAGAAGCCGTTTCAAAGTTCGGTGGGATTGTTGACTGGAAAGCTCATCGAATCCAGACAGTTGAGGTATAACTTGCTAGACTATTATTGTGATCCTTTCACAGTTTAAATGTTGTGGCACCCCTTACATGATGCATTGGGGTGGGTTAGGTTTTCCTAATATTGTTGGATAAAATAACTGTCTTTTGTTGCTAGCCTATCATGAAAAGGGTATTAATTTAGTTGTCACGGCTGTGTACCTTCAGAGCAAAAGACACAAAAAGTATTTCTCATTGGTTATTAGCTTATTGTATGTAGTATCTGATGAAGCTGTGCTCTTAGCTGGTAATAACAGCATACTTCGAAAATGCATATCTGTGGCATGTTACTTCAGGGTTCATTTGTGATTACAGGATGGTTGTAATTGGGGGACAAGTTTAAATGTGAAGTGAAGCGGAGTTTGTCTCATTATTTCACAATTATGTTTCCAGATTCTTGTTGAAATTCTAATTCTTCAAAAATATTCTAATAGATACTGTTGTATGTGTAACGCATTCACCTTGATTGTGCGTGATTGGGTATAGCCCCACTACGATTGTGCATGATTGGGTATAACTCCACTGCTTGTTGAATTTAAGTAATTGAATTCATTCAACCCCCCGATAGATTCAAATGATTTTTCTAGTATAGCTAATAGTTATATCTTTTAAATGTTGCAGAGACGTAAGCTTGTGGAGCAAGAACTTGAGAAATTACAAGAGGAGATTCCTGAATACAGGAGACAGTCGGAAACTGCTGAAGATGAGAAAAAGAAAGTTCTAAAAGAACTGGATAGCACTAAGCGATTGATTGAAGAACTAAAGCTTAATCTAGAGAGGGCACAAACAGAAGAGCGTCAGGCAAGGCAAGATTCTGAGCTAGCGAAACTCAGGGTTGAAGAGATGGAGCAAGGGATTGCTGAAGAGGCTAGTGTAGCAGCCAAGGCGCAGCTTGAGGTTGCTAAAGCCAGGCATGTAGCTGCAGTTTCAGAGCTTCAATCTGTCAAAGAGGAGTTGGAATTACTTTGTAAAGAGTTTGCTTCTTTAGTCATAGACAGGAATGCAGCAATAGCTAAAGCTGAAGATGCTGTTGCTGCATCCAAGGAAGTTGAGAAAGCAGTAGAAGATCTAACCATTGAGCTTATGGCTAACAAGGAGTCGTTAGAGTCTGCACATGCTTCTCATTTGGAGGCAGAGGAGCAAAGAATAGGTGCAGCTATGGCCAGAGAGCAAGATTCTCTTAACTGGGAGAAAGAGTTGAAGCAGGCCGAAGACGAGCTTCAGAGTCTTAATCTGAAAATTATGTCAGCAAAGGATCTGAAATCAAAACTCGACACTGCCTCAAATTTGCTAATAGACTTAAAAGCTGAATTAGCAGCTTATATGGAATCGAAACTGGAAGAGGAGCCTGATAATCAGGATGGTAACACAAAAGGCGAGGGAGAGGATCCGGAAAAGAAAACACACACAGATATACAAGCAGCTGTTGCTTCAGCAAAACAGGAACTTGAGGAAGTAAAACTCAATATCGAGAAAGCAAGTTCGGAAATAAACATCCTGAAGGTGGCCGCAACATCATTGAAAACAGAGCTTGAAAGAGAGAAGTCTGCTCTAGCTACCTTGAAGCAAAGAGAAGGAATGGCATCTATAGCAGTTGCATCTCTTGAGGCTGAAGTGGAAAGAACTAGGTCAGAAATAGCCTTAGTTCAAATGAAGGAAAAAGAGGCCAGGGAAATGATGGTGGAGTTTCCTAAACAATTACAGCAAGCTGCACAAGAAGCTGACCAGGCCAAATCAGCGGCTCAGGTCGCTCAAGAGGAGCTACGCAAAACAAAAGAGGAAGCAGAGCAAGCAAAAGCTGGAGCAAGTACCATGGAGAGTAGATTGCTTGCTGCTCAGAAAGAGATTGAAGCTGCAAAGGCTTCAGAAAGATTGGCCTTGGCAGCAATCAAGGCATTACAAGAGAGCGAATCAGCACGAGATACCAATAACGCAGACTCTCCAGCAGGAGTTACACTCTCACTCGAGGAATACTATGAGCTTAGCAAGTGTGCCCATGAGGCAGAAGAACAAGCCAACGTCAGAGTGGCAGCTGCACTGTCTCAAATTGAGGTAGCCAAGGAATCCGAGTCAAAAAGTGTTGAAAAACTGGAAGAAGTAACCCAAGAGATGGCTACCAGAAAGGAAGCACTAAAAACAGCCATGGAGAGGGCTGAGAAAGCCAAGGAAGGAAAGTTGGGGGTGGAACAAGAGTTACGAAAATGGAGAGCTGAGCATGAACAACGAAGGAAGGCTGGTGACACTAGCGTTGGATTAATGAACCCGATTGCCAGTCCAAGGGCGAGTTTCGAGGGAAAGAACGAACCGTCTAATTTAGTCAGCGTATCTGATGCCACAGTTACTGATCCCTCAATTTCAACTAGCCCAAAGGGAAATATGCAAAGAAGTTTTACTACATTGGATTCGTTCTCGGAAGCAAAGGCACCAAAGAAAAAGAAGAGGTCGTTTTTTCCTCGAATTCTCATGTTTCTGGCAAGAAAAAAGACTCAATCAAACAAGACATCGCAATGAAATGGATTGGTTTTGGGAGTACAGATATCATAATTACACTGTCGATAGTTTTCAGCTCTGTTTTCAAGTTGGTTTTGTTGATGGAGATTATATTCAAATGGGTGAGTTTGGAAGAAATACGTGATTGTACATGATGGTGATGGTGATGGTTATTTTTATTTATAATTTTTAAAATTTTTAAACATATTTGTATGATGAAGAAAAAAGGGTGTTCGTGCGTGCTATTAAAAAGAAATGTTGCCGTACACTGCCGATGGGATTGAAAAAGATGTAATAAGTTTGTACGTTTTGATTTTTGAATGATGAGGCTGTTCTCCTAACGTTCTCTCTCGTGTATCAATGAATGTATAGGCTTTTTAAAAAAGCTACGAGTTACTCCTGAGTTTACTCCAATTTAGTCCATCAACTTGAACTTTACACCCATTTCTCCTGTCAAACTCACTCCTATTAAATTTCTATCCATAAATCACCTCAAATCAAATTAATTTATATAGGTAGCAATTTTATAAATAATAAATTAAGTACATTGTGATATTTTTATAAAATTACAAATACATTGTCACCTTTATAATTTATTAACGATAGGTTATTATTAATAAATTTTACTATATTTGTAATTTTTGCAACATGATTTATTATTAATAAATTTTACTATATTTATAAATATAGTTAAAAATATTGTTCTATATATTAATATTTTGAATCTAATTGCTATATTTGTAAGAAAAAATTATAAAGAAAATGTCAACAAGAGTGTTGGTAACAATCAGTTTTAGTGTACAAATACGAGGACAAGAATTTAACACAATTGGTAATGAATGTATCAGTAACAACAAAATTTATAGCTCAAGTCTTCCATTTTCAATTATTATTAGAAAAAGAGGAAATTGTTAGAAATAAAACATTTTACAAAGTATTTACACGTTTAATAAATTTTATTTTTTAGTAGTTTTATTTGAAATCTAAATATGATTTATCAATTTTTCTATTTTTAAAAAACACCTACAAAGAATATGGAAGTGTAAACGTTTTATTTATTAATTTAAACATCTTTAGATATTTTTTGTTCTTATTTATTAAGACTACACATTCATATCTTCCTAGAATTAGGGTTTTAATGATGCCCAAACTGTGAGTTTAATAAAAGTTTATAATACAAAATTAAAAATTTTAAAACTTAACGATCATATTTTCATTATTGAATGACCAAATGAACACAAATTTGAAATTTAGGTTGAGATACTTGCTTCCTTGATAACAATGGATTAAAAATCTAAGACAAGTCCATCAAGGAACTTGAAATAGAATACAAATTACAAATACATTTAGGGAACTCATTAATAGATGTTCAAAACTACCTAAGGCATCTATAAGGTTCTAAACATTACAATGCCACTTTAGAAAGGCATCCAACTCCATCAGATAATATCAATAGCATATTATATATGCTCTGAGGAACTGAATTTCACCCTCTTAGCCTGCTGCTAGATATGCTGAATGAACTGACTTTCATGGGTGTTGCAATCACCAACGGAGCTTCCGGCGAATCGGTCACCGCAAATTTTTCATGCATAAAACGACTATCAACAATGGAGTCATCTTTGAGAACAATCTTGTAACAGTAACAGCTCTTCAAACCTTCTTGATGGCGGTAGCAGTCGTGCGTCCCATTTTTCACTTGTTGGAAGTTCCATATCACACTGAACTTGCCCACAGTTGCAACCAAATGGCGCTCCTGCTTCCCGTCTTCGGTGACCTATAATGATGGAAATGTAAAATTTGTACAAAAAGATTATTTGAAAACTGCTAAAGGATAACTGCGAGAAACTTAGAGACGTGTTGAGACAATAATAAGACACGATTTAGTGACTCAAATGCCTAAATTGTCTTCAGCTTCAGTAATACTCAATCTAACACTCTCAACACAAACTTTGCAGGTTTCAACTCCACCAGATTAGTTAACTAACTCGAGGCAAATGGCTAATGTATCTATGGCTATTAAAAACATGAATAGTTGGCAATGAGTTTAAATGACTTAATCTTCTATCCTTCAACGGAAGATTTATTGTCTCGAAGAACGTGGTATATTATGAATGACAACATTACAAGAACGAAGAAGAAAAAAATGGAGAATCTAGTGATCTGGCATAACAAACAAGGGAAGATTATAGACAAGAAAATGAATGGTAGAAAACAAGAAGCAGAGGAAACAGGTGAAACGCAATTGTATTTGCAGCTGACAATAAAAAAAACAAAGGATAAGGTTATGGACAAGAAAATGAAACATACCAAAAAAACAAACAAAGAAAACAGGTGAAACATGATTGTAATTGCAGTTTATAGCGGATAAAAAAAAAGCTAATAATCAAATAAGACGAAACATGTATACCCAAGCAATAACAATACAGTGGCTCATTTACTCGTACCAACTGCCCACACTATATCCTCACTCAAAAGTACATGTCAGCCGAACATTAAACTAAAATTTGAATAAGCACTTCTCAAAATTTAAACATCAAAATTTGCAATCTGTTCATGTCTTCATGCTAGATCAAGAAACGATCAATCTACTAACCCTGCGGCCCATTGATGTGAAATTTCAATGGCACAACAAGCGTTTGACAGTTGGGCAAAACATCCTCTAATAAAAAGACAAGCGAAGCATAAAACTATATAAAGTCCAGTCAATTAAGAGTGAGCTAGAACAACGATAACTTCAAGATTAATCCTGATAAATGGAGAAAGACAAGAAACAAACATACCCATGAAAATTGAGCATTTCGAAACTTATTATCTACTCCAGCTAAATGAGAATCCAGAGGAGTCAGTTTCAGCAATCTTGGAGCTGAAATCCTATTCCCCATTCGACCAGAAAATCCAGTCTTCATCTTCCCATCCTTATCAGTAAAGAGAGTGCAAATAAGAATCAGATAAGAATCTGTTGTCCCCAAAATCCATCTACCGTCATAGGTAACATCTACATGTGTAATAGGTGAACCAAGGCCTGGAAAAGCGGTTTTTGCTTGTCTCATTGAATTGATAGAATACAACCTAATTTTTCCATCAAGCGACCCAACAACAATAGAGCCATCGCCAGTGGTTGCAAAGCACTGGAAATTGGTGCCTCTAGAAAACTGATGCCCTTGTGCCCAATTCAAGACAGGAGTGCTAGAAGTAGCAAGATTTTGAACCATTCCTTTCCTATCTCGCATATCCCATCTACAAAGCCTGTTGTCATCCAAACCCAAAAATGTTGAGCCTGAAGGATCCAACTGAGCCCCTTTAGAATCATTTGTAATATCCCTCATTGAAATATCAACTCCATCTTTTCCGAACTTCCATTCAGTAACAATTTTCCCTGTTTCAATGTCAAGCTGATGAAGTCCAGAAGTATGGGGCTTCCCCTCGTTCATTGGACTCATCAAAAGCATATTGGTCTCAGCCTTCATAAGAAGGGCCTTCTTCGGGGTTGAGTATGCCAAACACGAACCGCCTCCACGAGGACCCCGATTTCCATGATCAATATTCACATACATACCCTTTCCCTGAATTCCATGAGAGAAGTTCTTGACGACCTGAATTCCTGAATCGCCAACCAAGAAACTGTTGTCTAATGCACCTAGAGCTAAACTCTTAATCCCACCATCGGCAGCTTCCTCAAACTCCTCCATTAAATCGTTTGCCCTGACAGGCGTAGCTGAATTGGGACTTTTTGAGAAATCTTCCTCAGCATCTTCCCACATTGAATCATCCGCCACTTCAGGGTTTGCCCAACCAATGAAATCCTTCCCATAAACCTTCAATCTATTCTCCTCCGTATCCTCATATCCATAGGTATTCTCAAATAAACACCCCTTAAATTTTTCCACAAAAATCTTATAATCTTCATCGCTGAAAAATTTCAACGCCCAGACACCCTGCGCAACAAAATCCACACGCCGCTGATCTCCGAATGTTTTCAATTGCACTTCTGACGACACTCTCACTCTAATTTTCGATCCAACCCTCAAAAACCACCAAGAGTCATCTTGCCCCTCCTCCTCCTCATCATCATCATCATCTTCTTCCTCTTCATCACCATTGTCACCCTTATCAATTCTGCAAGACTTCAAAAAAGAGTAAGTAGTGAGTTTTTCGGAGGTAATCCATTTCGCTTTAGGAGTATTGCCATTAATATGGAGGTAAAGCTTCACTGCGTTCTTCAAAGTTGGTTTCTGAGACGATCCGTACTTGAGCTTAAGAGCCCTGAGTTTCGCCTCCACTTCATCCACTGAAGATGGCGTCTTCGGACGTCGCTCTGAAGATCTTTGATGCTCTTCTTCAACATCCTCGTATTTCTCCTCATCTTCTACATTAGTTACCCCGTTCTCATCTTCACGATCGGAATCTGACAGTTCCAGACCCTCGCGACTTTGAGATGCTCCCATTATCAAAGCCTTCAAGTTTGGATTACCGGAAATAGAGATCGAATCAAATGGAAAATGAAGCAGAATCGAAAGGACAAATGGAGACGTAGAAATGAGGAGGCGCCAATTTCGAAATTTGAAAATCTGGAGCGTTTCTGTCTGTTCTGTAGTGACACTTTTTAGGGTTCCTCTTTCACAATGACGCCGATAACCGGTTGCCTTTCTCTTTGTAACTGATTCGACTCTTATCTCATCTTACCAACTTTATGTGGGCTTTCATTTATTTATTGGACTTTCTTTTGGGCTCTCATTTCGGCCCATATTTCAACACAACCTTACTACTACTTACTAGTGTGAATGTGCTCTATTTATTCGCATTTGTTGTTATTTATTATTGTTCTATAACCACTATGAAACAAATGAATGATATAATTACGTTTTGATCATTCAAGACAGCCTTGATGAAACAGATGTAAGTGTTTGATGAAGAAAAGTTGAAAGGTAAGTGTTGAAGAAGAGAAGTTGAAAGGGGAAAAAGGCCTTCCCAAATATCATCTCATTTACTAGAAAAATGTTTGATTTTTCTTTTTCATATATATCAGTTCATTTTGATGTGGGTACATTTATTTTTTTATTTACTAAAATTGAGAAATGTTTGAAATCTAAGTATAGTTATTCCAACGAAATTAATATCTTTTGATTGCTCACATTTGTCTTCTAGTAATAAACATGCTCTGTATTCCTAAGTTAAGATGGATTCAACCAGCAAGATCATATTTGATTTCAATTATTCTTTGTTTTTATTACAAGTACATTATGGGACATCTATGGAAATAAAAGTGATGTCTCAGTGGCTATGTTTATCCTCTAGAGAATGAGAAAACTAGAGATTGAGAACACATTGAAAATTTAGATTAAGGTTTCTCAAAGTATTACAATAAAATGAGGCCATTAAATGCTACACCAAGGAAATCCATCGAACATTTTACATAATAGAAGTAAACACAATTAAATAACGTAAAACTATTAAATTTCAATACTAAATAATATTCAGCTAAGGCCACATTTAGAAGTCACAATGAATATATGTGTAATCTAAACGAGATTCTATAAGTAATTAACTGCAACACTACTTTTTACATTAACGCTAATGGATTACTTAACTAGATAATGATGATGATTACTAGAGGAGGTCATTAGATGATGGATTACTAGAAGTTGTCAACTCACAAGAACAAATAGTCCATTTAGCCAAAACTATGTTTAGTGAATAGTTATTCAAATATGTTTATACCATTTTTCTTTTCTATATATAATTTTAAGAGACACTCTAGAAGGGTACTTCAAACATTTCAAAAGAGTGCTTGCAACAGATAGGGGGAAAAGCACAAAAAAAGGCAACAATTCATGTATATGATAATTTAGTTAACTGATTTATAATGTCGATAATCAACGTTGAAGAGTCACAATAAATTATCACAAGGTCATAGATTCAAACCATGGTGGTCACCTATTTAGAAATAAACTTTCTACGTCTTTGCTTGACATCCAAATGTCGTAGAAGTATGTTGTGTGCATGTAAGTTGGTCTACACTAACTAACATATTATATATATTGTATATATACACACATATCTCTCATTGTGCAAGTGGTTATCACCTTAATCTTATCCCCTCAACCTACAAGCATGCATAAACAAACCAGCAGGAGAATCTAAAACTAGGCATGAATTGTAAGCACAGAGTAATGGCATTGACTTGAAAAAAGGGTGAGAATGAAAGTGCTAACAGCTCTAAACATAGCAACTCAGACAAAATAAATGCAACACAAAAAAGAGAAAACGAACAACAGAACACTTAAAAGAGCAATTTGCATGCCTTGTGAAAGGTTTGGAGCCATATTGCACAAAGAGAAAAATGATTTGAACATTAAATAAGGAGAAATAGTTCCCAACATGTTATGATATCCTACAAGAGAATTGGACTAATACTTTTGACACTGGAATTATTGATTTGGAGACAATTGAAAGCAGCTTCTTTTAACTTTTATTGTCTAAATACCCATCCATATATCTTCCAACATTGACAATGTGTGGTAGCTTCAGGAACAGCAGTTTCCCTCTTCTGTCCGCTCATAACTTCGCAGGCTTCGGGAAAATGTCGGGAGTGAATTTCTGTGCCGCACTGATACTCCCCTTGATTTGAAGAGCACCCCTGCGGAGTTAACACATTTCTATAAAGCTAGGACTAATATGGTAGGACTTGGGTTAAAAACGTATTCAATAAGAATTTCTGAACGAAACACCACTCGAGTATTTCAGGAGTTTAGTATGAATTTAAGGATGGTGGGAAGCAGTTCAAGCCGACTGAAAAGCACTTGAAAATTGTCGTAGTATTCAAAAAATGAATTTCGAACTGTGAAGTGCTTTTGAAGGAAGCATCTAACTAGTGTTTCTACCAAAATGTGTCACACTTGATTCACGCAACTCTTGGTCACAAACTAAACATTATGACAAATTTGAAAAGCAATTCTAACAGATAACAAACATCCTTGACTTCAAATTCATGGTTAAATTCACTCAAAATAAGCAATTTGAAGAATAGGCAGAAACATAACCCAAAATAACGATGATAAAAATGACCTAAAATACCTCAAGAAAGCCATCTGAGGATTCATCTTCCCCAAAGCAATTTTAATGAAATCTTCGTCCTTGAAGGATAAGGTGGCGTCTGGTTTTCCTCCTTCGTATGGACCTGAGCTCAAAACAGACATAATGCTGTTTTCAATTTATCAGCCGAAACATATAAATATGCAATCCCATTTCTAAAAGATTAAATTTGTCTGCTACTTAGAAGATGACAAATGCAATTGCAAATTGATAGCTATAATGCCACAACAGATTCTAAAAGTTTTTTTTATTATTATGTTTAGATTAAGAAAAGCCTCGTAATGACAGCAAAATTCATCAGAAAATATTAGGAGATGAATTCATCGAAAAATATTAGGAGATAAATCCATCGGAAAATATTAGGAGATAAATCCACCTTCCACCATAATCTATTTCTTCCTTGGAATGATCACTAACGAGATTGAAAGGAGACAGAGTAAAAGCATACAGAAATCGGTCAAATGACGTCTCACACAAGAAAAATCTCCAAATCCAAGAAATAGAAATTAGAAACCCTAACCTTTGATAACCTCCCCTTTCTTGAGATCAATAGTATAAACCACCACATCAGTTCCGATTTTCTGCCAACAATTCAATTCGAATTCAAAACTTCAAAACACCAGCAAAATTAGAAGAAAAAAAAGTAGAGGAGAGAAAGAGAGAGATAATAGACCTTGGGAGAAATATTAAGCTGATAAACATAGCCGACTTTCTTAGCGATCTCTTTTCCGGCATCGGTAGAGAGATGCTGCTTCATCTGATCCAATAGAGCATCGGATTTGAGGGAAGAATTAGAGGAATTCGCCATTGGCAACGACGTGGAGAGCAGAAAATGAAGAGAGAGAGGTGAAGGAAAATGGAACGTGGATGATGGGATTTTAACATTGTGAAAGAGAAATTGAGAAGAGGAGTAAATTGAATAATGAGTTGATGGGTCTGACGAACAAACAGCCCCCAAAGCAGCTGCTATGAACACGCATCCCAACGCTGATAAGCACTTTTGTCATTTATGGGCCTACTCCAACCTTAACGAACTACAAAACTTTCATACTTAATGCTTTTGATTTTTTCATCATTATTTTATTTTAGCTTTCTTCCTTTATCCTCATAGTTTATTGGTATTTTTGGATGGAAAAATAGACACATTATCATCCCTATTCCCTAATTCCATATTTTATAGTTAACTTTGATCACAATTTATTGCAAACAAATTGAGATAGACACCCAATTGGCGTATATATAAGTTGAAGTCATGAGGATAGTTTGAGATCGACAGTTTAAATCTTTAGATCTATGTCAATTAAAAGTACGCAAGACTGCCAATTAATGATGGTAGCATAAACATGGATTAAAAACATAAAGCACAAGTTTGGTATAATTAGTTGAAAGTTTTGATTATTTATGAAATTAAAATTTTAGACTAATATAAACTGTTTGAGTACAGATGGAGAAGGGGAGAGGAGAAAATGGATTCTTGAAACGACAGCCCAAGTCTTGGGCTTGGGCTGGGATTTGGATTGGATGGCAATCGGCCCACTTAGTGCGGGCTCATATTCCCGTCTACAGTTTTCTAATGGGCTATCTTCCAAAATCTCGCTGGAAGGCCTTGAAAGGGAACGGGAAATGGACTATGCTGAACCCTGTTTTGCGAGCCAACCAATTCCCACCTGCCAAAGTTAGCAAAAATAAACAAAAAAAATAGTTATTACTCTCGAAAAGTAGAAGAAGAAGAAAAGGCAAATAGTCACTATCTAAACGAATCGTTTTGACCTGAACTTGGTGACTAGATGATGAATCATGATCAAGATCTCGAGCTTGGCAAGTTCATTTCCTGGGCAGGCATGAACTCCACTGCCAAATGGCATAAATGTATTGGGTTTTGGTGCAACCTGAACAGTAACCCACATTTTAATTAAAATAATAAAATAGTATTTGAATTTATAAAGTGTTTAGTTTTAGTTTGAGTTGTTTTTACCTCAAATCTAGAAGGGTCGAAATTGTGAGGATCAGGAAAATATTCTGGACTGTGATGGATGTTCCGAAACAAAGGCATCACTTTCCAACCTTTTGGAATCAAGTATCCTGTTACACGTCATTTCACAAAAAAATTCATATTATTTATTATATTATTATGTTCAAACTAAAAGAAATAAAATTCAATTTTATTTTCTGTTTTTTTTTTTTATTCTTTTTTCCTTTTACCTTTGTATTCCACATCAGCTACAGCCTCTCTAAAAGTGAATGATATAATGCTGGCCATCCTTAAGCTCTCCAATACCATCTGTGTTTTTAACAAAAAAATCCACATAAATCAATCTCTTAAAAATCATTTATTAGTTAATAATAATACAAATTCATTCAGAAAATTAACCTTGTAAGTGATTGGCATGTTCCTTGTCTGTACCCAATTTAACCCTTGATTATTCTCACAATTTAATTTTAAAATTTCCTCTTGCTCAGCCTGAAAGAAAACCAAAAAAAATTATGTAGGTGAATAGTGAATAGTGCATAGTGCACTCAAAATATTACTCGTTTTATAAACTGTCCGTTATATTGTGGTGGTCGACTATACCGATACGTACCTTTATGGATTGACGAAGCTTGGGACGGTCATGGAGGTACTTAACAATCCAAGTCATGACACTGGCAGTGGTGTCTTGAGCAGCAAAAAGCGCTCCTATTATGTTATCTGCTATTTGGGAATCACTTATTTTAACTTCACATTCATCATCAATGGAATTGAGAAGGCTCCCCAATAAATCCTTTTCTCTCAGCCTTCTTTCTCCCCTCTCATGAATTATGTCACCTAGGATTTTATTTAGCCTCTTTCTTGCCTGTTAAGAACACAGAATTCTTTTATTTATATATGTTTTTTTAAAATAATAATAATAATAATAATAACAATAATAAGATAAGATAAGACAAATTTTCTTTTTGCCTTTATTTTATTTTATTTTTGTTCTGAAGTTTGACTTACTGAGAGTGCCTTTTTGTATGGAGTTCCTGGAATGTTGGTGGGAAAAGAATTGTAGCCTGCTTCCAATATGCTGTAGTTTTTTTTAAGGTCATCTTTGTAAGCAGCTTCCAAATGGCCAAAAATGGTCAATATCCCAACTTCAAATGATATCTGATTAATTAACAAAAACAACCCTTTGAGTCATAATTGACATGCATTTTCTTAAAAAAACGATTCTAGATTGATGAAGCTTATTAACAAACCTTTTTCATTTCATGAAAGGTGTTAATAACACCGGAGGTGGCCCAGGAGTCGAGGGCGGAGGCGGCCACGGAGTCGATATCGGGGACTAAGGTACGGATGGAGTCCAAAGAAAGAGAGCTCTGAACCAGCTTCCTTAGACGGCAATGGTAATCACCTTGGTGAAAAAACAGAGCAGATGGGCCAATTAAAAGCTCTTTGCTTTTGGGGTATGTTGGTTTAAACAAATGAGCCTGTGTCACTAACACAAATCTCGCTGCCTCAGGACTAGCCAACATCACACAAGGACATCCAAGTATATGGGTCTTAAAAATCTCTCCATACCTTAAAAGAAACACAAAAAGGACATAGTTCAACAATTAAGATATTTCATAACTTTGAAAACGAAAAAGAAAATGTTCGAACCTTTTTTGTTTGGCAGCGAAAAAAAAATCGGGGTGTTGAGAATAGAGTTGAAGAGTTTCTCCAATATAAGGCCATCCTAAAGAACCAGGAGGGAGCTTAGTTCCATCTCTAATGGCTGCCTTCTTGTCTCTCTTTAAAGAAATGTACCATAATAGAGTGAGAAAAAAGATCAAAATAGATAGAAAAACTACACCCATTTAATCTTTCTCTATATGAAATTGATTAAATGGTTTTTTTTCTTTTAAATATTTGGTTTGTAATAATAGTGATTGTGCCAAAGCAGGGGGGTTTTATACTGAGGCAGAGGAGGGAAAAAAAAAAAGTGGAGATGTCATTTTTGAAGATACAGAGACCCAAAGTCTGTTACAAATGGCAAGTTTTTAAGTATCCAATAGAATGAGGACAAATATGTAAAATAATATATCTATATTATGTGTATCTTAAAATGCATGTGTTTCCAATCTTTTCACCATACACAAATATAATTAAAAATTGCTTTTTCTTAAATTTTAATTTTGTGTGACAGAAAAAATAGAAAATACATACAAAGTTTTTTTTTCTTTATATCATACATATATATATATATAAAGAAAAGATGATACCAAAGACAAGACCGTGGGGTTCATTAAACCAAACTTTTTTATGATCAGTTACATTGTGTCTCACCTAGGTATGATCCACACATTAATTTTGGATTGAAACTACTATGTATTATGTTATGTAGCCTTTGGTCATGTGTGTGTGTATATATATATATATATTTCTTTTATAATTCTATATATATTTCAAAATCAATATACATGAAAAAGGGAAAATTGGATAATTGATAAACACAATAAATAACTTTCCTTAGTTGTGTATATTGTGAACACTCATCACTTAGTGGTCACTTTCAGTTTCAACTCCATTCAATTTTACTGACCATGTCCACGTGTGTCATTTCCCCCTAAATTAGTCGAGCGTTATTTTTTTCTTTTTAAAACAAAATTTCTTGCCCTGGAATTTTGTGGGTGGTTTTCTTTTTACCAAAAGAAATAACAGTCATCTGAGTAAGAGTTTCTCACGAAAAAACTAACAAAACTCATCAATATTGTAGGATAGATGAGTTATTATTTTCGTTGTCAATTGAGTTTGAGATGATATTTTATTTAAATCTTATTATTGTTGTGTGATGAAAATAGAATGCACAAAAATGTAACGATTCTTAGTACGTCATTTCTATAGATAAATTTTTATTATTCTCTTTTATTACAAATGTGATCTAAACTGGAAGGCGTGTGTAATGATAAAAATAACTCATGTACTATCTTTAGCATTAGTGTTTATGTTGTTTCGTAGTTCGTACATACTTTTAATTTCACTAGATTTGAAGTCATTTATTCATCGTTAATTAACTAACAAATATATGACGTAAGTCAAATCAATTATAATAATTTTAAATCTCACTTTCATTGATTGAACATGAAATTAGTTGGCAAACAAATTCTTTCTTTTTAAAGGACTTTCTTTTTTATCCTTTTCTTTTATTCGTCTCCATGAAGTACTTCACACGACGTTCGCTTGTCGTCCCTTCTCATGTCTCTCTTTCTCTGGTATCTTCTCTTTTTTCTTCCATCTCTACCTTCAGTTGCTAACATGTGTTGTCGCCATATCTTTCTCGTGGCATTGAAGTTGAACTAACTATGCAACATTCATAAAGCTTGTCCTTATCGGAATGAAACTAAAAGCACAAATTTACACACGTTTTTGCTCAAAGTAAAAATCAATCATATTATTTTGTAGGAATATAAAAGTTATTATTGTTAAATTACCTTTTGACCCAAAAGTTTAAACTAGCCATGAAAATAACATTATCCTATCATCTAAGAGATATACATGCTAGGTTTCAACCTGAATGCATTTTTGGTAATGGATCATGATATTACTAAAAAAGAGAAAGTATAAGGGTAGAGATTGCCAGATTGGATTCTGATATACAAGAACTAAAACAAATACACAGAGAGGAAGATGAGGAAAGAGTCCAAACAAAAGATAAGGATGGAGCTTTGGTAGGAGAGGGTGTTTGTAACTGAAGTGATTTAATTTAAATAAATGGAAGAAGGCAAAGAAAGTTGTTAATAAATTAAGGGAATGAATAAGGGAAAAGAAACAGAGAATAAGGATGTCAGGACCATTAATAAACAGTTCATTACGTTCCCTTTTTTTCATGCATGTCATGTGTTTCAACCTGTAAACCCTACTATGTTTCATACGTACTAATCTTACGTGGGGCTTTCTCATTTGTCCTATTTAATGGTACTAACAATAATCTGTTTAATACCCTAAACCCTAACCCTTTGTGTAATAGGGGTTGTATTTGGGGGCTTATGCGAGCAACAAATTACTTTAGAAGACGGTTATCCATGTGTGTGGATTATATGATAACAATGGGATTCGATCTCCAAACTAAATCACAGTATATATGAGAGAAATAGCTTATATATTTTATAAGAAGTGTGAGTCCTCTATTTGTTTTTCGGTGTCAGAATTCCAACGTCTGAACAAAGGCTTGGTATGTTTGATTAAATAGATGGAAGAGAAATTATAAAAAAGTATATATATTGACTGTGGGTACATTACATTAATAATTTCATTTTAGAAACAAATTTGAAAAAAAAAAAAGAGAGAGTTACAAATACTGTTTAGAAAGTCGATTGGGAATGTTCTCTCTTGGAAAGATGTGGACTGAGATCGACTTCAAGAGAGACATTCATTTATACCAAATGGTAATGTGGGGTTGCTAAATAGAATAATGCATATGATATATGGTACCATTATATTTAATATTAGACTATATACAAACATATATATATCACTGGTACACTTCTACAAATTTCTATTAATTATAGATTTTTATCTCCTATATATATTTATTATTGACAGAATTGTATTAGATTTTATCATTTGCTAGAAGACTTTCTATACGTGTCTATCTTATTTTCAATTATAACTATGTATGGGTCAAAATAGCTCATAGAAAAACCTTTCCAAATAAATTAAATCAAACAAATTTTATAAATAAAGAAAGAAATGATAAAGAATAGAACATTTGATCAAATGTTTACCCTTTATATAAATCAAATATAATAAATTTTGGCTTTTAATAGTTTTGTTATAAATAGTTAATCAATTTTTACTATTTTTGAAAAAAAAAAACCATTTTAAATATCAAATTATCAATAAAATAAATATTGTAAAGGAGTATTTTCAAGTATAATAAAATGAAACTAAAACACTTACCAAATATAACCAAGTTGAGTGTAGCCGTTACATACAAAATATATAGTGATGTATTGATAGATAATAATAAAAGTTTATCAATATCTTTTATCACAATAATTATTTTTATTGTAATAATTAAGAAGGAAAAAGAAAATTGAGTTAATCCCGGGAAAATTTGTCTATACACAACTCTCTAGACTCTCTATCTATGTATGGAATCCAATTTATTTTGAAAAATGAAAATGTTTGATGTATATATTTTGAAAACATGTTTTCCATTCTTTCATTATTTCTCAAATTTAATTAAATGGGAAAACTACCCTTCCCTTCCCTCCTCTCTCAAACACAGAGAATCTTCGTCCTCTTCGTCCAATCTGATGGGAAAAAATAGTTTCTTATACACCATGAAAGAATATTAACTTTGAAACTATATAGAATGTTTCTTCGGAAACAAATGAAAATGAAAAAGAAAAAAGAAAAAAAGCATATTGTAGTAAATGACGTGCTGTCAAGTGATATGGAGGTGGCTTGGGTTTATCCTACTTGAAGAGTAATTTTGAACTAAAGGGCAACAGAAAACGAAATCAAAACTGAGGTTGAGTTATGATGGACTAAGGGAGGGGAGGTCTATTCATTTGTTGGACGATAGTTGAGTCCTTGGCACAACCTTCCCTTAGACTCCAAATCTTGCTTAGCCACATTCTTAATTAATCTCAAGAATCTACTCAATTAGGTTATCAAATAATTGAATTTGATTTACCTAAATCAAATGTGTGGGTTAACTTTAATCGCAATCGCAAATTCTTTATCTTTCTTAATCTTACGTTAAAAGAAAACAAATTTATTATTAGTATCAAATAAAAGGATTGTATTAGCTTTAAATATATATATATATATATAATTTAATTTTTATTTTGTATTATCCTCTTAATAATTATCATGGAATAAGATTTTTATAAAGAAAGAAAGCATATTCGTGGAAAAAGATTTAATAACTGCTAAGAAAATTTAGAGTAATATAACGTATTAGAGTTATTAAATTACTAATGTAGAGTTGCAAATTTGTACCAATAATGTGGCCTCAACTGTCGGTGCAACTTTGGTGTGCATGCACTATTCAAATTATTTAACAAGTATTTTTCATTCATGAAAGAGGTCATTTTTTCTTAGCATATGTTGAAAAAATTAAATAACGTATTTTTTTTTACGTTGGAATGCATCCGAGGTTAGTTGAGCTAATCTTTTTATAAAAATAAAAATAAATTTTGTTAGAATGTGTGAGACATGTTTTTAAATTTTAAATATTTGTTTAGAATTTTCTGGTATGTGTCAAACAAGATTTGAAGTCTCTATATTCTTTAAAAGTAGGAAAATTGCAATTGATAAACTATTTCAACAATAATAGTTAAGGATATAGCAAAATTTAAAAAAAAAATGTAAATATAGCAAAACTATCATTAAACTTGTATCGTTGATAGACTTTGATAGACTTTGTATGGTCTATCATTGATAGACCAATATTTGCAATATGGTATATTAGTGATACACTTATATCATTGATAAAATATTGTTATATACTTAATTATTTTAAATCTAATTGCTAAATTTGGTACTATATCTTAAACTATGATTTAATAATTTAATTTTTTTATCTCAAGATAATAATTTAAAGAAAAGATTTACTTTGAAGATTATGAGTCTCCTCGTTGCATGGGATTTGACAAAATCTTAGTTGCTTATTTATAGCCTGCACTTTGGCATCTTTGGGTGTGCGCATTGGGTCAAAATATTGTTCTGCTGATTTGAAATTAATTTTTGTTAAGTTTCCAATATGAAGAAAAGTCTTTCACCTTCAAGAAGAAGATCATTCTGATTAAGGGGAGATCTCTATTAATACAAAAATATTATTGATTGATTTAGGGTTTAGTGAGATAGAATCACTTATAATAATGTTTAGTAAGATAGAATCACTGTAATAATAAAATTGAGCTGTAAATTAAGTATACATAACCATAAGGATGTAATTACGGTTCATTTTTAAAGTAATAAAAAATTTCATATCTCGAATTAAGGAACTTAGACGTAGATGTTATGTTATTAAACTGGGTTAACAATGTATGTGTGTATCTTTGGTTATTAAATGAAGTATATCTCAAAGATCATTTGTTGATGCATTCATTCATTTATCAAGTTTTATAATTTTATTATATAATAATAATAAATTAAAATAAACTATAAATAAACAAATTTAAATGTTAGTTTTCTCTAACTTTTGAATTTCAATGTGATTAGTGTGTTAAATCCTTGAAACCTGCCTAGCAAATCACAAGAATAAGAATGATTTTTTAAAAAAGGAGTATATATATTTAAAATTAATTTTGAACTTTACAATTTGTATTTATTAAATTACTTTTAAAAAACAACCCTTTATTTATATATATATATATATATATATATATATATATATTATATATATATATATATATATAATGTTAAGATTGAAGTTCTGAATTTAGAAAGGAATTGAGAAGTGAGGGTGAAAGTTTTTATTTAATGTTGGATATTTTTATGGATGAGATATTGCGTGGTGGGAATTGGAGTCCAGCTCACGTGTGGGGGAGGGTGCCCTCGAATTCTTAAGGTTTTCGACCACGACGTCGTTTTAGGAAGTGAATTCTTTCTTTTTTCTTTTTTCCTATAACTTCTTTTTAGTGTTTTTTATCTTTGAGATTTGAAGTTTCATAATTTGTTGTTGTTGTGTTGTGTGGGGCCGATAATGTAGACGTGTACGGTAAAGTCATTTTTAGGGCTCCACGTGGTATTCTCCTAAGGACGTGGGCCCCATCTATGCGGCCACCTTTTTAACTCCCCTCACTTTCCTTTCCTTGCGATGCCTTCCACCATCACCTCCCTCTCTGCCACCTCGACTTTTCTTTTGACTTCTTAAACATCCCTCTGTGGTCCATTCCCCCCTTTTTCTTTCTACATTTGAAAATAAATTACTTTACATTTTAATTTTACTTGCACTCCATCTCCCTTCATTTCACAACAAAAACAAAATTTGTTTATGTTTGTATAATGGATTAACTATTAATTCATCCCTCTCTAATACAATCTAAAATTCATGTTTTTTAATTAGTGTTTTGAACTTGATTTATGATATTAAACTTATTCCATTTTAACGGTTTTCAAACCCTCGACTCCATCCTATTTGAATACATTTTAACTCCTAAACAAAGTATGAGGGTAGTACACTTGTAAAAAAACATGGATAGGGTGATAATAGAATCTCACCTACACGTGCAATTGGAACTATAAAGTTGAGCAAACATGGTTTTAATTTTAATCCTACTTATTATTTATGTTAATTTTGGAGGTTAGGAATCATCTTATACATTTTGTTGAATTTGTTACGTATAATTTAAGTTTTTTTTTTATTACTTTTTTATTTTTGTATTTAAAGAAATAGAAAAAAGAAAAAGAAAAAGCAAACCAGCGTTGGGGTTTTCTTTTTTCTTTACAAAAATAATTATTTGATTTATGTCCCACTACTAAAATTATTCCAAAAGTATTAACGTAACCACTTTCTTTTTAAGTTTCATCAGAAAACATGATTTTCTTTGTTGGTAGACAAAGGTATGCTTTTCAAAACTTATACATAATAAAGTTATTAAATTTACGAGAGAGAAAAAACTTATTACTGAAAATTAAATAACCCTAAATAATAATAATAATAATGGAGAAGATAGGGAGAAGACAAAATGAAACATGAAAGTCTTCTGCCTTTGTTTCAGTGAACAAATCTCTGTAGGATGCTGGGGGTTGTTGCGCGTGCAATATTACTTCCAATTTCCAAGTAATCTTCATAATGTTCATTGAATATAATCACAACCAAACCATTCTAGCCATTCTTTTTTAATTCAATATATTTAAATTCAACAACCAAATCCATCTATATGATTAAAAAGTTAAAATAGGATGAATATGGTTTCGAGTAATAAATTGAGACACACAATCAAATGCGAAACATCATTTCATGTCTCGTATCCATTTCAACGACAGACAGTACTGGATGTCGATATCACTTCAAACTTAAAACGGGAGAAGAAGGATCCAAGAGAGTACAAATGCACGTGTTTGTCCCCATTGGAGATGAAGTTATATATATATAAAATATAATGTTGGAGTGGTAAAGGTTATTAGGGATGGGGATCTAAATTGATATCGTAGAGAGAAGAGGTGAAGATTTGAGAAATGATGAAGGTTGGATATGGTTTTGTACTGAGGTTAATATGGCCCAGAATGGACACGTGTCAGAAAAGTAAGGAGGGTGGAGGAGAGGTAGGTGGCACGTGGTGGATTCTTATTGGGGGGTTTGGATTTATTGAAATAAGAGAAAGAATCTAAAATTGGATCTTCTTTGGGGTTATCTGTCGAGCTGTCCAAAGGCTACAATGTCTAAAGACGTACCATCTCACTGACTCCACCAACAACTCCTCCATATTAACTCCCCCTCTCTTTCAAACTTGTGTTCACCTCGTGATTTTAAATTTTCCAATTTACAATTCAATCTTCATATCAAAACTAAATCCAAACCTTTTTCATATATATACATATATATATATATATATGGCAAAAAGAAATTTCATTGTATTGTACGTATCTATAAGAATGTTTGACTTGTTTAAAAAGCATAAAGTGTTTAATTATTAATTTGAACTTTTACTTTAAATATATGACATTGATGTTTTGAATCTTTTGAGTCTAAGATTTGATAAATTTTTAAAAAAATGAGACACTTAACCGTTTGAATGATGATATACAAATTGAGTTGTGCTACTTTAAAGTTTAAAGTATTAGGTTGGTTTGACTATGAAAATAAGGTCTATGAGTTATGTTTAGGGTAGTATAGTTGGAATATGAAGAGATATTGCTTGTAATTTGACTTGGTGAAATGGAGATTAATGAACCTAGTTTGAGTGAGATGGGTGAGAACTATGGTACCTAAATAGAATAATGACTTGAGAGATTAATAGGACACGTGATGTAGAAATGTGCTCATATGTGTCAATTTAACCTAAAATATAAGACTTTATGTGGTTAGAAATAATGTGGCCGATCACATGTTGTATGATTTTGAATCGACTCAATATGTCGTTGTAGAACTATAGTGTGGTATCACGTTTTAAGTTGTGACCTACAACCCCCTACACCAAGGCTATATGTTATTCCCAAAAAGTCACACATGTATGTTATCAATTATTGTATATATGCAAATTTGTTGAGCTTTTATCTTTCCGTTACAAATCAGTTATTATACATAAATATCCTAAGTCCTCATGTATTTATTAAATGAGAAATAAAACTAAGCTCTTTTATGCAATGTAAAGTAACTAAGTGAAAGATTTCATGGGTATCATCAGCATCATAATGATGTGTTTATTTAATTATTTTCTCTTAAGTAAATTCTTTACCATGAGTTACAAGTTGTAACTCATTAAACTTGATAGTCGACCTAATTTTAGGCTTTGTGGAATTTTTGACAAACACAACACATTTGTCCACATCTATTAGTATTTGTCGGTAAACTTTAATTGTACGAGTCTTTCTCTAATAACAATATTATTCCCTTTTTTTTAAAAAAAAAAAATCTTATTGCTTAAAAAAATCGTATCTCTTTTCTATATATAAAGTCAGAAGATTTTATTTTATAAAAATATGTTGAAAAAAGAATCAAGTCATAGATATATATTGATTTGAAGGTTGGTCTATTTTTTAAAAAGAATAAAAGGATTGAAAACATATGTTTTGACTTTTTTTTCTTTCTTTTATTATAAATTATTTTAAAAAAACACATGATTCACAATTAATATGATAATAATTTGTATAAGATCCCAATTTTTCTTAGAATTAATTTCCATAATTAACATCCATACAAACTTGTTAAAACCTTCTTTTTTTTTTCTTTAATTATCATCATCATTAAAAATGTAGTTGATAAATCCATATTTATATAGGATAATTATTAAGAGGCCATTCATGCATTTACCTTAATTGAAATAAATACAATAAATAAATAAATCACAGATATAAACTATGGTAGTTTCTTTTTTCTTTTTTAGGTTGGATAATATTTTATATTCTTTAAACCATAACCATTCATTACATAGATTAGAAAGGCATATCATATCTTTTAAGGTTATATGTTACCTAATATCTAAATTAGAATAAAAACAACTTTGATATATGAATTAGAAGGATAGAGTTGACATGATATATATTTGAAAACCTTGAATGGAATTAATGGTTTGTATTAAAATAGAATATATAGTTGGTTTTAATTTGTAGATATATTATTAGTAAAGTTATGTGTATTGATTTAAATTGATGGAAGGAAGAAGGTAAAGTGTAATAAAATATTTAATGTTTGAGAAAATAAAAAGGAGAGGAAGAGATGTGTGTGTGATTGTGAGGGTGGTGGGGAAAATGAATGGGAAGATGAATGGGGAACTTAACCCACAAATGCACCATTCAAAGTTCAAACATATATCATCACTCTTTTATATCCACAATGTTTTGTTTCACAAAATATCCCTATCTACTCTTCTTTGTACCCCTTCTCTTTTTATAAAAAAATAATAATAATAAACAGAAAGATTATAAACATGGCAAAGTATATCATAACATATCTTGGTTGACTCATAGTACGTAAATTGTGATATGACTTTACGACCATCACAGATTGGCTTAGTGATAAAAAGGTTAATACTTAACTAAAAGATCATGGATTTTTTTCACACCCACATGTTGCATAGAATAATTGAGGTATGCATAAGCTTTTTTTTTTTTTTTTTTTTTTTTTTTTTTTTTTTTGTCTACTTTGTGAGATTAGGTTAAAAAATTGGCCTATAAAAATGCGATTAAACAACCCAATTCAACAATCCTAAGGGGACACGAGTAAGTGAGAAATTCTAACTTTCTTTTACTAGCATCATAGTGTAGTCTCTTGAATCAAATATACGATACCCATGCAAATACTCTCACAATGGTTTAGTTTCGATCCACATGCAAATTTTCCAACCAACACATGTTTAATTAATTATGTATCTTCAAATTTTAATTTAAAATTTCTTTGTTAAATAATGGATCTTTAAACTTTCAAATATGATATTTGATCTGCTTTTCCTTTCAAAATTGAGAACTCTAACTAATTGACAATGTAGACATAAAATTTAATTAGTTAGTTTATTTGAAAAGTAATATATTGGAGAGAATTTAAAAGATGTACTTGAAATGATGTAAAAAGTATAGAAATGAATGAAAGTGATGAGAAATATAAAAGAGGTATTAGAGAAAGATAATAATGTTGAAGAACCAAACTTATAGATTAGCAAAAAAATTAATTATATTAATCATTTTTATATTTTATTTGCCTTTCTTTTTAGCATGATTCAAATTAACTTTTACCATCAAGTTTGAGTTATTATAAATTTGAAACACATCAAACGTTTAGAAAAACAAATCAAATTTTGAAAACTAAAAAAATAGCTTTCAAAACCTTGTTTTTGAAATTTAGAATTTGACTAATTCAACTATCGTATTTGATAAAGATGAAAATTATGGTAAACAAATAAGGAGAAAATAGACTTAACCTTAAAGAAAAACAAGAAAATGATTATCAAAATGAGAAATAACATCTTCATCAATTGAATTATGTTGAGATTATCGATTGAGTTACGTATCAACAACTTTTGAAAAAAAGAAGAAAAACAAAAGAAGAAAAAGAGAAAGGCAGAAATTAAAATGGGAATAAGGAAGGGACCCAATTAATAATTTGTTGGAGCAGATCCAGCTGGAAGTGTATCTCTCAAAGTGAATTGAATTATTGGGTACATAATGCTCCAAAGGCCATGGCTTTCCCACAACCAAACTCAGTCAATATCATCACAACCCTCTTCTCTTCTCTTCTCTTCTCTTCTCCATCATATAACTAATCATATACCTTTCTTCGTTTCTTTACCCTAAACTTCACTTTTTCTTTTCTTTCCTAAACTATTCTTCCAATCATTCATATACAAAGATATAACAATTTCATTTCAATCTTCCACTGCTTTGTATCTTTTTGAAAGATACAATATACGGGTATATATGTATTTTGAGCTTTTTTTTTTTTTTGGATTTGTAGTTTACTCTTATTCGAGGAGTATTTTTAGGTTTATTAAAAATGTGTCAATTTCAAAATTTCATTTAAAACTTTATCCATAGTCTAATACTACATCACTACCTATGAACCACATGTTGAGTTAAGATTTTCTTCAATCCACTTTTATACTTTATGTTATCTAGTTTGCCAAAAATCACTTTTGTTGGTGGAGTCTTTAGAAATTATTAAAATGATGTATTGAAAATATTGATGAAACAAAGTTTAGAAGACATTGAGTGACAACTGTTCGAGTATCTTCTGAAAGAGACCAGATATGATTTGTCTTTGTTTGAATATTTTTTTAATGGCTTTTTCTCTATCTCTATCTTGTTACTATTTGAGGTCACTTTCACATTTTCCAATCTGTCATCCAATAGCCAAATTTTTTCTTTTCATGACTCCAAGATTATTATTACTTTTTTCTTTCAGATAATCTTAAAAGAAGGAATAAGAAAAAAGATGGAATACTTTTTTCAACTTCGAAGTAAAAAAGAGAAAGGTGAGAAAGAAAAGAAAGAAAGAAAGAATAGGAGAGGAGATGAATAAACCCAATTGGGCAACAAGATTCCTAAAGAAGTCCAAGATAGAAGGGCCCAGCCCAGACGTATGATTGGGCCATAACATCACCAAATGGGACCCATCCCATAGTATTGTATGAAGAAATTTGTGTTCATATTGCTGCCTATTATTGTACTTCCTCTAGTCCCTTTCATTATAACTCATATGGGAATGCACCAAAATAAACACGTGCTCTTACCTCAAATTACATTTCATTTTCTATGTTACACAAAAATTTGTTAATGAAGTTCTATAAATCCAACGTATTGAGCTATTTTGATCATGTAAGGACTTCTACGTTCAGTGGGTGTCACATAATTTTCAAACAATCAAATTATGCAATTTTTTAATACATACTTAGAGATAGACTGCACAATTCATTAAGATTAGTTGTCGGAGTTGCTTTGATATAAACAACAATATATACAATATGACAGGGACTCATTTCAAACAATCATTGATTAATTAAATTTCCATTATGATAAATGAGACAATGAAACAGAGACTAATGAAACTGAACCATTATATTCATAATTCCATCTTCAATTATTTGAAATTAATTATTAAAGAATGAAAGATATTAAATGCCAATCAATTAATATGTACGGATATAGCCATCAACAAACAAAAACTAAAACTTTAAACATTTGTATTCTTTTTTTTTTTACTAGAGTGACCTACTATAACAAGAAACAATATTTAAGAAGCTGTCTAATCATACTCTAAAAATTTAAAAAAAGAGAGTGAACAATTTCAAGAAAGAAAAACCAAATGGAAAATGGAAAGTCATGGAAATAATTAAGATGTGTGTTGATGAGCAGCAGCAAAATAGGCAAGCTGCAAGTTACTTGGAAGGTATGGCCTTTAATCAATCAAATTTATCATACTTCTCCTACTACTTTCCTATCTGCTCTCTCTATCAGGATTCTGTCATTTTTAAGTTGATTTGATTCTTTCTCTTTAAATCATTCTCGATCAAATGATACATCTGATGAAAAATCAACAATATTTAAGCTCTTTCGCTGTATGAATTTTCAAGGACTGGAACCCCTGGACCATATATCAAACGGCACCGTTCATTGAATGAACCAACCAGTTTTGAGACGACCTCCTTAAAGAACACTGAAGCCACCTGATAAAGAATGTCGTATGAGAAATTATAAGTCTATACAATAAGAGAATATTCAGCTGGCAGTATGAAACAGAACATATTGAACACATCCTCAATATATTTATTTACTGATTGAGTTTAACAAATCAAAATGGAAATTCTGACTTGAAACTTTTAGGTCGAGGTATAATGAGTTTACCAATTGAGCTATAATTTAGTTGACGATTACAAACGAAACAGTATAAAACCATAGGGTCAATTAGTAATTTTGAATTTTGTTAAAAGCAGCCACTGGGTGGGTTGAGATGAGGTTTACAATAAAATTGTCCAAGTTAATGCTTTTACCTTTCAAGCTCTCACAGTAACAGGCAAAATAAATTTGCAAGTTTACATGTTCAAGGCATAGCTGGCATTTCACTCGATGTTAGATGACAAAAATTAAGGAATATAATTTTGGCCTCTATTCATCAAAGTTATACTCCACTACAGGTAAGCCACAAAGCAAAGAAGGCTCCATAATTGTTATTATTACTTTTTTTAAAATTGAAAAGTTAGAGACTAAATGCTAGACTTCTCCAGGAGTCGGTTGCATTCCTACTCAACGCCCATGATATAATTGAAATTTGAAATTTGAAGTTTAAAATGAGGAAGGATGATTGGAGAGGGTGAGAGCTTTACCTGTCGATAAAGTGGTGACTGGAACTTGAAATCTACTAAAAAGTAAAGGTTGCAAGTCCCTGGAACTGGTCCTGGATTGAACTCCCAAGTATTTATCAAGTGGTCAAAAAGCGCACTTCGAGATACTGTGGACTGTGTAAGTGGAAAGAGAAATAAAGACAATCAGTGCAATGCTATTAAACAGCAATGGACAATCAAGGGTGAAAATGTCAAGTAAACAATTGTTCTAGTCTTATAGATACAAATATGATATATCAATAATTTTAAGCTAATGTGCACACGGATACAGTAATGAAAACTGAGAACTGAAGGAGAATATTCTTGTTTTAATAATTACAAAAAAAACAAATATATATTCTAACATTGTTCAATTTAAAAACGACCAGGACAACAATATTAACAGGGCAAACGAAGGCTCTAATGGTAAAAGGAGAGTGCTTGATCTAATGATGTGAGCGAAGACAGGAAAACTGTCTTCTTTATAGGCAAGCCTTTAAAATTCAATGTATTGTTGTTTTTACTGCTACGGCAGCACAAATTGAACATGTGCTTGGCTAGTTTTTGAACTTTTTTTTTTCTTTTGGGATAAGCTTTTGAACTTGTAGAGAAAGATTTGGAAAAGAGAGAAGACAGGAGAGAGTTAAAAAATAAAATAAAATAAATAAAAGAAAGGGAGAAAGAGGGAGGGGGAGGGAGAGAGACAACAAAACCAAAAAGGGAGATCAGGAGTCCAATGGGATGGAGTGCTCCTCCTCACATGGTGTTACTAGCTAACCTCTAAAATGCCAAAAAAAAAAAATCGCGTTCAATAAAAACTGTCAACCAATTTTCAAAATTCAGGATTATAGAGCGCATGCTTCCTACTTAAACCCTTCAAAGATAAAAATGCACAATGCTGCCAGCAACTAGAATTCTAGATAGACTACGACAACATCAGTGACATGCTGTTGATTAGCTATATATCAATGTAGTGGCAACAGTAAAACAAAAAGTGGCCATGTAGGAGAGATGTCACAGGCATATAACTGTTTCTCGCATATGTCCAATATTCTTGATATACCAACGTGTCAGGCAACGATTTAAAAATGCCAACAAATTTCACCAACACATTGTAAAAAAAACAATCGTCCACTTCAGGTACCAATATGCCTATAATTCCACCACAGTAGGTATTGCTGATTACTTCATCTTTATGAGCAAGTTAAATTTTCGTTATCATGCCTAAAACAAAAGAAAATTTTTCCTTCTCATGGATGGAAGAAAATCCAAACAAATTTGAAACAAAATCAAAACCAAGGTGTAATGCCGGTGTTGACACTTTAAAAGCAGCAA
This sequence comes from Cucumis sativus, assembly GCF_000004075.3. Taxonomy (NCBI): domain Eukaryota; kingdom Viridiplantae; phylum Streptophyta; class Magnoliopsida; order Cucurbitales; family Cucurbitaceae; genus Cucumis; species Cucumis sativus. The sequence continues at coordinate 24,324,649 of NC_026658.2, forward strand.
GCATGTGAAGTAAATGTGTGAAGGCATGATCTAAAGGTCGATGTTCAAAAGCATGCAGCTTGTACAGCAAAATGGCTCACGCTTTTCTTTTCCCTTTGAACAAAGTCTATGTGCACTTAAAGCTAGGGATCAAGGCTAAGATTGTAAAACATGATACAATGAATAGATTATGAAATCCCACATTGTAAGATAAAAAGAATTCTACACCGCCTAATATTTCCAAACTTCTTGGATTTTTTTAAGCATCCACTACATCGTCATGCCACCCAATGTAACACAAACATAAACTAATTGACACACTAAAATCCTTGGTTCTGAATATTAAATGCGTCATTAGCTCCACTAGCCAGTTGAATGAGTTACCAGTTCAGTACGAGAAATTCATGATACTGTCTATAAGTTATTACCTTTACAGATTTTGGTCTGTTCATCTCTACGTGTGAAATGTAACTCTCAACAAGGAATTTAAAACCAATCTCCAGTTCAGCATCAAACGATCCATCAGGATACTTTTTAAGTACTTCAGACCGCTGGCACCAAGGAACAAAATCATGGTATAAGTCTACAGCAGCAACTACATCAAATAACTGCTCCGGCGAATACCTAATAACAAATTAAAAGATGTAATTAGCTCAGCAACAACCGCTAACAATGAAAAAAATGAAGTTTCACGATCAACTGATTTAATTGGCCAACATCAAACGTAAAAGGAAGGAAACTAAGCCAAATACCACCTCAAATGCTTCAGATTCTGCATAGCAACATAAAATAAATAAATAAAAACCCTAATCAACAAAGCTAGTTCAATATCACCTTAAATGCTTCCGACATTAATGTTCCTCAGGTAGCTAACTCCCATTCTAACCAAATCAAAACATAGAAAATCGCTTCCCATAGATAGCGCAGAAGAAGATTAATTTGTTTACCCCATTACGCGTCTCTCCTCATAAATTTTGGACAAAACGCCGGTCTCTGCCCCATCTCCACAACCAAGAAATCGCCTCGATTGTACAGCACTAATATCACGAAAGTTCTCGGAAAACATCTTACGATCCTGATCGAACAGTCCATGAATCGACGAAGTCTCAACACCGGGAATACACCTTAAATGTCGAACGTTTCGATACTTCCACGGCTCGGCATTACACCTTGCGTATTTGATAGCACGTTTGATACCACCTCTACGTGAAATCAATGATTCAAGAACCTTCGAGTTAGACAGAAACGGCGGCATTGCTGTCCTCGGTGATAAAAAAAAGAAATCGAATCTCCCTACGCCTGCAAAAGTATCACACAGCCTAAGCAACGATTAGGCACTTCCCGCCTCTTCTCGCAAACAAAATACAAATCGGGAACGAACGAAATTCAAAACCTAGGGATTCAATTCAACGAAACAAAAAAAAAGAAAAGAAAAGAAAAGAGAATACTAACTCGATGATTGCGACGAAGATTTGGGGGTGAAACAATCAGGAGAAAATTTTCGTTTGGCCGTTAATAAATCTGAACGGAAGAAGACCTTCAAATGTTCTATAATACACAAATGGGAAGGCAGATTACTCCTATTCCAGACTTTGCCGTTCCCTTTTGTATGAAGGAATAAGAAATGAGAAAGAGGGAAATCGTGGAGCTGATCCGACCCGACCCTAATCCAATCCGTCTTCGATTTGAACACTGCGTTTAGGTGTAACTGCCCACGTGATTGATCATCGATTGACGATTATTTGACCCGGAAATGCCACGTGGAATTTTAAAAAATATTCACTTTTGCGTTCTGAAGTAAATATTTTTGGTCCACAAAAGACAAAGATCGTAACCCAATCTTACATGATTTTCCATTTTTTCCCTTTTTGGATAAATGGGAAACCAAGATAGCTACCCTAAAAATACCAAACTCACAATTGAATTCAATGTGCCATGGTGTGACCTAATTTGGGTTTTAAGGGCGTAGATAGTTTGGGTCTATCATTCAAATTTTGACCTTGATTTAGAGGTCAAGCTTTTCCATTTCATGAATGACACATGATTGTTCTAACTCATTTGGGTTAAACAAAATTTTATTATAAATGCTATCATGAATCAAACAAAATTTTACTAGAGGCCTTGTTAGCATCGAAAATTTTGTAGTGAGAACTCTAAATTTTTTTCATTTTTTTTCATTTTGTGGATTATGTTTTTTTTTTTTTAATTATAAGCTTGTCGTTCTTTAACATGTGAATTTTGGCATCAACAAAATGAAGAAGGAAGGGGAAGGTGAGTACTAATTTATCTAAAATTAAGTAATCTAACAGTACCTTTTAATTTTTGTGTAAAAAAAATGATATCTTAAAATAAATATATGGATAGAATTTCTATTCACATTTGCATGTGGACAACTCCATCTATCAATTTATTTATGGAGGGCAAAAATCTAAACTCAAACATTTTAAGATGGTTTAAGAATTCACATTTTATGCTAATTTACTCATTGTTTATTTTGTATTATGTTCATATTAGGTAAGAAAATATTTGAAATTTTCAGTTATTTTCAAGAGAAAAAAAAGATCTCTAGAAAAAGCTTTAATTGAGATGTCAAATGTTTGGTTAAGAGGTTGAAACCCATTTAAAGAAAAAAAAGGTGCAATATTAAAAAAATCAACTAATCACTAAACATGACCTTAGATTTGAAATTTAAAATACTTTTTCTCACTTTTAAAATTAGACCAATAAATATTAAAAATCAACACATCCAACTTTATTCTTTTCCAATTTATCAAAATGAAAATTTAGTAATGTCGTCGTCTCTTAAGGTTCTTGTCAACCACAAAGATTGAAACAAACTTCAAAAGAATCCAAACCTGTGAAGGAGAAATGACCAATCGCAGGCTGTAGGGAAAATCTTGTTATCCTCATTTAATGGACAACGCAACAGAAGCAAAACGATGTGAATAAAACGTCTATTTCAATTGACAAGGAATCAATTGCCCAATAATTGTTCCAATAAATAAACTCATGAACAATTGAGGAATAAAATTGAAATTTTCTGACTATTTCATTCGAAAAACTAGAATAAATGCTTCATATTCTTGATGAACCAAAAGAAATATATATACACACACAAATGCTGAATGGCAGTACCATAGACATCTACCCAGTCAAAATCATAATTGCTGATGTACTAATTACTATACGTAACTTCATGCACCAGAAGGTATTAGGTATTAGAGCTTACATTACCAGAACAAACCCAAGAACATCAAGATGAGCATTATTGACTTCACCAACAATCTCCCATCTTTAGTCCTTCCCGAGTAAGAAAAGCAGTCGACAAGTCTTTTGGCATATTTTGGAGACAATCTGGGATCTAGCTATCTTCTGGCTGTAAGATAATTCTTGTTAAACACCATCTCCTTTTCATGGAATTTAAGGAACAACCTAAAAAGAAATCAGTGATCATCATTTTGGAGGAAGAGATGGTAGTTAAGTTGATATCACTTGAATTACCTGGTCATTGATCAAAGCATTTGTTTCTGATGCGTTGGCCCTTTTGGCATTGCAATCAATGCTTCCCTTTTCAACTTCTATAACTTCATCAACAAAGTTCTGATCCGAAACTTCTGAAGTGGCAATCATTTGTAGAGCTTATTGTTATAACAGTTATTATCATCTAAAATAATTCAGTCTCATATCAGCGAAATTACGATTGCCTTACAATTTGCAATAAAAATCATAATTGGGATTTGGACAAAGCAGATTACAATAAAGAGTTCAGTTTGACTTGAACTGTATCAATTTGTTTTGACTCGGAACTTTCTGGTAGTAGATACCAGACACTGAGCAAACATCTTCCAATGTAGAATCACTAACTAGCAAACTTAAACTTGATAAACTAAATTACAATTACAACCAAGGGGAGCCACAAATCTGTCAATAAAATATGGATAATATATAAGGTCTAAAGCCAAAAGATTTACCTTTATTATTGCTGATATATTGTTGGGACAAATCAGAGTCGGAAGCACGTATAGGTCCTGAATTATTAGCTGCTCCTAATGACAGCGAGTTTCTTCCTCTTGAACCGATAGCTTGACTTTTGCAAACGACATTTTTGTTTTTACGAGCAGCTCTAAAGTGATGTATCCAAGGATTATGTGAGAGAGCTTGGTATTCATTCAAAAAATTTGATCGAGATTCAGTTGGTTCAAAATTAATGTTCTTCCAGCTGCCTCGTCGAAGAACCTTAAACTGAATAAACAAAAGCAAGAAATGAGCAAATTGAGAATTCACAAGCCCATGATCAGAAAAAGAGTTAAAACTCGTCAAGGAAATGCAATTGGCACTGAACCTGGCCAAACTGTGAATGGCCGTGAGAGGCGGACTGGCTTTTGCTGAGCAATTTTGTGCGTGAAGAATTATCCTTGGTGGGGCAGGAGCCAACAGAATGCCCAGAATCAAACATTTGGCTGACAAATGATGCTTCCATGGATTCAAGAAACAAATGGTGCTTCTCGTCGGTCCAATCAGAAGGTACAGAATCCGTCATATGAGTGCCCTAAAACCGAAACCGCATTATCAGCAATTCCCGCGGAAAGTACATGGTCTATCTTAATAAACAACACAAAAACAATACTATTAGTGATCTTAATGACAAATCATAATGTTGAACAATCAAAACTCGTGCTGAATTTCCAGAATTATTCTCCACAGTTTCAAACCCCTTACACAGCCCTAGTAATTCCATCGACAAAGGGCAAGATCGATCCAAACAGAGCCGCACAAAATAAAAAAACAAAAACCTCCGGTCACGAGAGGTAAGTGCGAAAGAAGAACTGTATTCTTCCACTTCCTCTTTCTTTCAATTGTTTAATTCGTATATATATAATATATATATTCACTTTTAACACGAAAATAAAGAGAAACAGTGCAGTAACGGTGACATAGCATGAAATTGCAGATACGAAACATCACATAAGCAAAACCTAATCGGAACAACACAACACATAAAAAAAAACAACGATAATTGAAAGTATGCGAAAGAAGTAAGTAGGGTAAGTGCCCGGCTAGAAGATTCAATCGGGCGGGAAAACTCGGTAGACTGGTCCTTGACGAATTCAGAAACAAGTGAGTCAGCACGAGTTTCTCTAGGGTTGAGACTGTCCAAATTTGGAGGCAACAATTCCATGAATGGGGAAGAGGAAGAAGGATGGGGAATTGACAAAAATAGGCCAAAAATGGGGTAGAAATAGAGTTTTAGGATTGATTGTAGAAAAGTTGAGATTTAGGATAAATTGGAGGTGAAATGACGAAAATACCCTCTTTTATTTTCCTTCCTCTTTTCTTCTTTTTCCTTTTCTTCAACCCGAAGACAGAAGGCCGTTCAAAAGAAAAACGTAAACTCGCATTTGAACTCTCCCGCGTCTGCAGTTACCCTCTTCAACTCTCTCCCGCCTCCGGTGAACGTTTTTCTCTTCCGTCCATTTCTTCTCCACTTCCATCCATTTCTTCTTCACGACTCTCCGCTATATTTTCCGATTTCAACTTGTTCACCGAACGTCTCCATTTCTTCTGCACGGGTCTCCATTTCGACTTTCATCTCCGGCGGACGCTTCTCCACTTCCATCCATTTCGATTTCAGGTTTGTTTTCACCGGACCTCTCCATTTCTTATCCACTCCTCTACATTGGCAGTGCCGTATCCATCATCTTTGAAGTCAAGTGAGTAATAAAATCTCAGTTTTTTTTTTAGAGTTAGTCTGTTGTAGCTTATTTATTATTACAGTATTCCATCTTGTTTGTTTAAGTTGTCTGTTAAGATGTGAGTTTTTTGTTTTTGGCACATTTTGGAGAAGAAATGCATGTCATATGCACACAGACATAGAGAACCGTGGGAGCCATTCTGTTTTTAGGAAGAAAAACCATTTCCTTTGCAATGTACTGTAATAATAGAAAAACCATACCTTGGAGTTTAGAACTTGAATTCGAACATATATTTGGTATCCCATATAAACTCTGCAAAGTTACCAGTACAATAGATATGTGCTAAACATGCATTCTAAATATTGTATTCTAAAGACATTATCATAAGCTGCATTGTTGAAAGACCATTTCCTTTGCCTTGAAGTTTTCCATCATCTCTCACCTATCAGCACCTATCTCTCACCTTCCAAAATTTTGAGTAGAAGTCCCAATATAAGAGTGTTAACTTCCTAAACCGTTTAGAATGCATGTTTAGCTAGTCTACTAGGTGTTAAGGCTATAGGGTTAGCAATTGTATTAGACTTAGCAACTTTGCCTTGAAGTTTTCCATCATCTCTCACCTATCAGCACCTATCTCTCACCTTCCAAAATTTTGAGTAGAAGTCCCAATATAAGAGTGTAAACTTCCTAAACCGTTTAGAATGCATGTTTAGCTAGTCTACTAGGTGTTAAGGCTATAGGGTTAGCAATTGTATTAGACTTAGCAACTTTGCCTTGAAGTTTTCCATCATCTCTCACCTATCAGCACCTATCTCTCACCTTCCAAAATTTTGAGTAGAAGTCCCAATATAAGAGTGTAAACTTCCTAAACGGTTTAGAATGCATGTTTAGCTAGTCTACTAGGTGTTAAGGCTATAGGGTTAGCAATTGTATTAGACTTAGCAACTTTGCCTTGAAGTTTTCCATCATCTCTCACCTATCAGCACCTATCTCTCACCTTCCAAAATTTTGAGTAGAAGTCCCAATATAAGAGTGTAAACTTCCTAAACGGTTTAGAATGCATGTTTAGCTAGTCTACTAGGTGTTAAGGCTATAGGGTTAGCAATTGTATTAGACTTAGCAACTTTGCCTTGAAGTTTTCCATCATCTCTCACCTATCAGCACCTATCTCTCACCTTCCAAAATTTTGAGTAGAAGTCCCAATATAAGAGTGTTAACTTCCTAAACCGTTTAGAATGCATGTTTAGCTAGTCTTCTAGGTGTTAAGGCTATAGGGTTAGCAATTGTATTAGACTTAGCAACTTTGCCTTGAAGTTTTCCATCATCTCTCACCTATCAGCACCTATCTCTCACCTTCCAAAATTTTGAGTAGAAGTCCCAATATAAGAGTGTAAACTTCCTAAACGGTTTAGAATGCATGTTTAGCTAGTCTACTAGGTGTTAAGGCTATAGGGTTAGCAATTGTATTAGACTTAGCAACTTTGCCTTGAAGTTTTCCATCATCTCTCACCTATCAGCACCTATCTCTCACCTTCCAAAATTTTGAGTAGAAGTCCCAATATAAGAGTGTAAACTTCCTAAACGGTTTAGAATGCATGTTTAGCTAGTCTACTAGGTGTTAAGGCTATAGGGTTAGCAATTGTATTAGACTTAGCAACTTTGCCTTGAAGTTTTCCATCATCTCTCACCTATCAGCACCTATCTCTCACCTTCCAAAATTTTGAGTAGAAGTCCCAATATAAGAGTGTTAACTTCCTAAACCGTTTAGAATGCATGTTTAGCTAGTCTTCTAGGTGTTAAGGCTATAGGGTTAGCAATTGTATTAGACTTAGCAACTTTGCCTTGAAGTTTTCCATCATCTCTCACCTATCAGCACCTATCTCTCACCTTCCAAAATTTTGAGTAGAAGTCCCAATATAAGAGTGTAAACTTCCTAAACGGTTTAGAATGCATGTTTAGCTAGTCTACTAGGTGTTAAGGCTATAGGGTTAGCAATTGTATTAGACTTAGCAACTTTGCCTTGAAGTTTTCCATCATCTCTCACCTATCAGCACCTATCTCTCACCTTCCAAAATTTTGAGTAGAAGTCCCAATATAAGAGTGTTAACTTCCTAAACCGTTTAGAATGCATGTTTAGCTAGTCTTCTAGGTGTTAAGGCTATAGGGTTAGCAATTGTATTAGACTTAGCAACTTTGCCTTGAAGTTTTCCATCATCTCTCACCTATCAGCACCTATCTCTCACCTTCCAAAATTTTGAGTAGAAGTCCCAATATAAGAGTGTAAACTTCCTAAACGGTTTAGAATGCATGTTTAGCTAGTCTACTAGGTGTTAAGGCTATAGGGTTAGCAATTGTATTAGACTTAGCAACTTTGCCTTGAAGTTTTCCATCATCTCTCACCTATCAGCACCTATCTCTCACCTTCCAAAATTTTGAGTAGAAGTCCCAATATAAGAGTGTTAACTTCCTAAACCGTTTAGAATGCATGTTTAGCTAGTCTTCTAGGTGTTAAGGCTATAGGGTTAGCAATTGTATTAGACTTAGCAACTTTGCCTTGAAGTTTTCCATCATCTCTCACCTATCAGCACCTATCTCTCACCTTCCAAAATTTTGAGTAGAAGTCCCAATATAAGAGTGTAAACTTCCTAAACGGTTTAGAATGCATGTTTAGCTAGTCTACTAGGTGTTAAGGCTATAGGGTTAGCAATTGTATTAGACTTAGCAACTTTGCCTTGAAGTTTTCCATCATCTCTCACCTATCAGCACCTATCTCTCACCTTCCAAAATTTTGAGTAGAAGTCCCAATATAAGAGTGTTAACTTCCTAAACCGTTTAGAATGCATGTTTAGCTAGTCTTCTAGGTGTTAAGGCTATAGGGTTAGCAATTGATATTAGACTTAGCAACTTTGCCTTGAAGTTTTCCATCATCTCTCACCTATCAGCACCTATCTCTCACCTTCCAAAATTTTGAGTAGAAGTCCCAATATAAGAGTGTAAACTTCCTAAACGGTTTAGAATGCATGTTTAGCTAGTCTACTAGGTGTTAAGGCTATAGGGTTAGCAATTCTATTAGACTTAGCAACTTTGCCTTGAAGTTTTTCATCATCTCTCACCTATCAGCACCTATCTCTCACCTTCCAAAATTTTGAGTAGAAGTCCCAAGATGCTAGTGCATCCATGTTAAGTAAGTCTCTTATGCAATTATATTTAATTAGTTTTTTTTTTTTATGCAGGTCTCAGTATGGCTTCGACATCAACTAACGGTCCCATGTACAAGATTGACCCTGCTCATCATTTTCAGTCTATAGTAAGTAGTTTAGCACATTTAGAAAACAGTACACGTACAATAAATTTATGACCTCCTCTTTATCTAAATCTTTAACATGGAATTGGTAACAATCAATTGGGTTGACTTTCATTGTCAAAGCTCGTTCTTGTTTCTTTTGTAGAACTAACTCTGCCCATTTAGTCAATGTAGACGTCACTTTAATGCCTTCTTCTCGACGCTCCCAAAACCAACGTTGTAGCAAAGCTCGAACATGTTCAAGGAATGAAGCAATAGGCAAATCTCTAGGTTCTTTCAGTATAGAATTCATGGACTCTGCTATATTTGTTGTCATCATATTATATCGTCTTCCTGGACAGTGAAAACGAGACCAACGTGTTATTCCAACATCGTTTAAATATTTTCCTGAATCATTAGGAAATGCAAGAATACTTCTCCACGCTTCTGAGAACGTTGATTCACGGTATGTTCTAGATGCATTGTAAAACAAAGTAGCTATAGTGTCATTCTTGTATTTATCATTCAAATTTTGAGTCAAGTGTTGGACACAAAGTCCATGGAATGCGGAGGGAAAAACCGATGCAATACACTTAGAAAAACATGTTTTTCGATCTGTCACGAAGCCTAGATTAGGCACCTCTCCTATTGCACCTTTCAATTTCTCTAAGAACCACTGTATTGAAGCATCTGTTTCTCTGTCCACCACTCCAAAGGCAAGAGGATAAATTTGATTGTTACCATCCAAGCAAACAGCAACTATCAACTGACCCCGATATTTGTTCTTAAGGAATGTTCCATCCATGACTATAACCGGTCTAATGCAGTTTAAGAATCCTCGAACACATGGACCAACAGCCATAAAAAGATATTTGAAGAAACGATTATCTTCAAGTTCCATGTGAAATATTGTACCTACATTTGCAAGTTTGAGAGCTTCACCATATCTAAGCAATAGATTATATGACTCTTCAGGACACCCGCGCACTCGTTCATACGCATTTTCTCTAGCGCGCCATGCTTTTTCATAACTCATATTTATGCCATAGTCTTGCCTCATGTCTTCTATGATATCACGCGGTTTGTATAGACGACCGACTCCCTTGAACTTTGACTTTATTAATTCTCCAACAACCCAAGATTTTGCTTGCCTATGGTCACGATTCAAAACGTCAAGAGAACACGAATGAACTTTGACATACTTTTTAATCTTAAATATATTTGAATCCTTCAATCTCATCGCTCGCAGTCTCCAACCACACTTGTTGTCAATGCATCTAACAAAGAGAACCTCTTTTGTAGACTTTTTTACTACAAACTGAAAATTTTTTTTCATTGCCAAGACACTTAATCTCATTGACAAATCTTTTTTGGAAAAAAATATTTGTCCTACATCAAACTCCTCACTTGTAGAGCTTTCTTCGGACCAATCATTCATGTCTGTCTTCAACTTTTGGCTAGAAGAGCTGTAACGAACTTTAGATTTTCCTTTGCAATCTTTTGTAGGACCATCTCTATGTTGTGGGATGTCAAATGATTCACTATTCATCTCTACTGGCTCCCATGTAAAAGTCTCATCTTTCGAATCATATGACTCATATGATTCCCATATAGCCGAAGTGGTCCCTATCACGTTATCACACAAGCCAACTTCAACTTCACGAACATGGACTTCATTCTCATTTAATGTATCCATTACAATTGGAGGATGAGGGTTTAAGTTATGAGCTTGGTTGCTGCCAGATACTGAATTGTAATCTTTGCTTAACACTTTTTTGCTTTGATTACTTTTAGGCTCAAATGAGACGTATAAAGGGACCTTTAATGGATTTTCACTAAGAAGATAAAACTTCAAATCACGGTCATTGCTTAACTCAAATGTAGGAGCTTCGTGTTCCACTTTTATCTCATATATGCATCTTATCATTACGTCGAACTTTGAAGGGTCAACTTCTGCAAGGTCATATAATTCTGCCTGTAAATCTTTATGTGTTATTTCTTTACTGACAACGATGCCTTTTAACATGCCTCCTTCGTATTTTCTTCGCCTCTCATCCCACATACCACCGTAACGCACTAACATGGGAATATGTGACATCCTTAAACCACCTTATACTTTTCAATTGCTGCAAAAAATGATTTGAAGTTAGCATTTGACATATCACATAAACAAAGTTTATTAAAAAACAGTAGGTAAATACTAAATAAAACGTGCATAGTCACACCCTACATGTTTACGATCTTGACAGCTACAAAATGTTTAGGATATTGCGAGATACAAAAAACAATAGCTAAAAGTCACCCTAAATCAATTCATTTCAGATTAAACATTTCAATTTAAGAACCTGCAAGATGTCTGCGAGATGTTTGCGAGATGTCTACCAGATGTTTGCGAGATAAAATAATAATAATGATAAATTGCTAACATCATTTGAAACATCTATAAAGCAACCTTAAATCAACCCTAAATCAACTTGAAACAATAAAAAATAATATTTGATTTATACATTTAAGATGCAAAAATATATATACATATAACACAACACAATTCAGATTCGGATTTAAAAATTAAAACAAACCACAATGCGTGAGATGTTCGCCGGAGTAGATGATGAACGACACCGGAGTAAAGCGGAAAGTTGACAAACTTTTGAGAGAGGAGAAGAATCGCAAATGAGTTTTTCTTTTTTCTTTTTCCTTTACATAATCTATGAGAAGGAGGAGAAATGCTTCTTTTTTCTTTACGTAATCTATGAGACTGCAAGAGAAGGATTCTTCTTTTTTTTTCCCTTTACGTAATCTATGAGGAGAGGAGAAGAAGGCTGCGTTCGCAATTCTGTTTTTTTTCTTCAGGTGAATGACATTGAAGAGAGAGAGAGAGGGGTTGGAAAAGAAGAGAAGAGCAAATGTGAATTAAAATTAAAAGAGGGTATTTTCGTCATTTCACCTCCAATTTATCCTAAATCTCAACTTTTCTACAATCAATCCTAAAACTCTATTTATACCCCATTTTTGGCCTATTTTTGTCAATTTCCCAAGAAGGATTATCTCCAGATTTGCAATGGCGAGAGAGAGATGAAGGGAAGAAAGATGGAAGCGGGCCAGTGGGAGAGATATTGAAGAGGAGAGAGAGAGAGAGAGAGAGGCGGTGTTCTTGGGACGAAAGAACCTTCACAGTTGTCATGGCTTTACACGTGGCAAGGGGCCTACGAGTGCCACGTCAACGAAGTGTTAATTGACGCTGAGGAATCGCGCAGATATTATATGGACCAACTGAAATATCTTCCACCCCCTTTTTATCACGACTACACTTCTTCTTTACCACCATCCCTCCCCCTTCAATGCCCCTATTTTCATTTTATGCCATATACCAATTTACCATTTCTATCATTCTATCCCTTTATTTTTATTCTCACTTCAAATAATTTTGAAACCTTGATTCTAAATTTAAGTACAAAAGGTCGAATTTAAATGGAAATTAATTTTTATATTTCATTTTCTTTCTTCGTTTTAGAAGAGACACACTTTTATAATCTCACTTTATAATAACAAAGAAAAAAAAAAGAATATTTAGTATAATAGATATTATACAATAATACGTTTATATATTCTATTTTGGTGGCTGCACTTTATTGAAAGGCAACAACACAGACTTTGGGGTTCTTTTTTCTTTCCCTAGAGACTCCAAATTTTTTAGGCCGGTAACTGTCGTATAAATATCTTTGTAGAATGCAATGAAGAAAAAGGAAACACATTAGTTTAAAGCTATGCAGTTGCTATTTAAAAAATGTGAGGAAAGAGTTTTATTTTATTTTCTTTGGTTTAATTATTATTGCACAACCATAAATTTTAGATTAATTATAAATTATTGTCTCGTTTTCTAAATTAATGAATTATTCAAAACTAATTAAAAGTTTTCACGTGTATTCATCTAAAATTGTAAACGTAAAATGGTGAATTTTTATGATGTTGTGTGCTTTTGTATCGAGGTTAGATTAAATTAATTATTTTGATCAAATTACATTATAAAATTTAGACTAAAGTTCAATTGAGACTATAAATATATTCAATCTAGCCCAAATGCTAAATAAGGTACAAATTCAAGTAGTTGGACCTAAGAGGTAGGTCCATGATCAACCAAGCTCAATTTCATATGAAGCTCACGATATAACTAATTATATAAACACGGGATTTTTTTGTTTTTTTTTTTTAATTTGAAGGTGGCAAAAATTTAGATTATAGAGAGCTTATGAGTATTCTTTGGACTATCAAAATACTCTCTAGCTCTTGAAGTTCAACTACATTCACTTCATTTTCATTACGTTACCAACCAAGAGGGAATCGAATAATTAAGCTATAGAGATTGAACCACATATGCACCAACCTACATCAACATAAGCTCAATTCCATTGAAAACAAAAAGTGTACTCCAAAACCTCACGTGAAAAATTATATGTTGTCATGTGATAAATAAGTGAGTCGTATTTATTGTCTAAAATATTTGTAGAAATGTAAATTTAATGTATTTTTAGGTAAGAAAATTGAATTTTTTATGGAGTCTTCCTTTATAACAAATTAAAATCAAGTAAAAGTATGATGATATTTTTTTTATTATGGGAAAATATGTCGGTACTCCATATTTTCTCATGTGTTTGATTGAAAATTACAATTTGAATTTTAATTTGAATAATTTTTTTTAAAATACTTGATAGTATATTTATATACTCCTTAATATTACACTATATATGAATTAGATAAATTATTTTAAAGGACAGTTTTCTAAAAAATATTTATAAATATAGTAAAATATCATCGTCTATTTGTGTTAAACTAAGATAGACTACTATATGTGTTGATCATTATATAAATGGAAACAAACAGTAGTCTATTGTAGATAGACTGTGATATTTTGCTCGTTGAATTTCAATTTCATTGGGCACCACCAATTTTGCAATGTGTCAACTTTGAGCGAGTTCACGATTCCATAACACACAACAATATAATTTTTTCAATAAATAACATATGTCGAGTGACTATCATTAGTAGAGGTTATTACTAGCATTTGCTATCAATGATAACAAACAATAACATATTTTTAAAATTGAAAACTAGATGGTAGACACTATTAGTGGTATAAACTGATATAAGCTATCAACTAGTTATAAGTGATATTTTTCAATTTGAGAAGTTCAAGAAGAAGCATCAGAATGATGAATCGGATATGCTATTTAATTCAAAATTGTATTAGTATATTTTAAGTTGAAAGCTATCACTTGTAGCAGCTATAAATGATAGTTACTTATAACAACTACCAATGATAACAATAGATATAACATACCACTCATCCTTTTCAAATGGAAACAAATAAAGATACCAAAAAAACTCAAATGTTAAAAGTAAAGCAAGAAGAAGAAAGTGAAACAATACATGTTATATTGTAGTTCGTTTTTTACGTTTTTTTATAGTGATCATTTCATACAATTGGACATCTATAACTTGTCCTTTTCCAAATTCGACTAATTCATCTAACATCGTTTCATTCGAATCATAAATTTCATATTCGATTATGATCAGAAAGTTTTAAAAAACAAATGAGGAGCATAGAAGGTTAGATTGATATCCAAGTCGGGTCACTATCACTAATAGCTTCTACCGGTTATAACCGAAAAAAAAACTTTTTATTTTAACAATTATATTTTCTTGTGATTATTTTTTATTTCTTATTTTTCCATTAGGCCCAAAAAAAGGATTTGGGCTTAGGTTTAAAGGCCCGTATATTTGCCTCCAAATCCAAATAGAAGGGCTTGGGTTTGGTTGTAGCTCATAGCATGAACCCAGCCACAGCCACAGGCCAGAGAATGCGGATTGAAGAGAAATCCTGTAGAATCTCCAATCCATGAGATTGATGATAATGTGAGCGACCGTTAACTGTTCTTCTTCCTCCGTTTTCTCTAACAATTTGGGAGAAAAGCCATGCTCCGAAATCGCACACTACCATTTCATTCTCAGTAGTTGCAAATTCAAGCTCCTTGTTTCGATTGATCAAGGGCATGGCCATGGCGTCCATTTTGAAACCACCGCCATTTCCGCCCTTTCACTCTCTAAATCCAAACTTCTTCAACTCTTCACCACTGATCTTATGTTTTCCTACACACCCAATCAATTCGTTTCACCCATCTACTCGTGCCCTCAAAACTGGCCCTGAAGGCATTAGACTTCGAAGCCATCAAGAATATAGTTCCGATTTGCTGCGGAAACCGGTTGGTCCATCGGCGAAGGACTTGGCTGGACCATCGGAGGATGACGACAGCAGTGAGGAGAGTGGAAATGAAGACGAGGAGGAAGTGGAGTGGGTTGATTGGGAGGACAAGATTTTGGAGGATACTGTTCCTCTAGTTGGCTTTGTTAGGATGGTTCTTCACACTGGAAAGTAAGCAACCATATTCTTAGTGAATTTTTAACTGAATTTGAACTTCCTGGTCAAATAGAAATTATGCAACTCTATTCTTAGTGAATTTTTAACTTGCGTTTGTTCAACTGGAAACGTGTCACTTGAAGATGAACGGAACTATATAATTTGAGATTGAAGTTACGGAACTTCTACGGAATGTTCATCAGTTTCCATAGCACAAGAACAAGAATCACGAGTACCGTCAATTAATCTCTTCGAAGTTCATTGATTTTATTCAATTTTTTGGAATTTGATTAATAATTGGAATACCCAAAGACTTTGAATCTAAAAAATTGATGAAAAAATGGCTCTTGCAACAGTACATACTCAACCTATGTCCCTTAGCCCATGGATATTGCTTGCAGTACTCGCAATATTATCTTTATGAAAAAGGGTTTCACAATATGAATGATTAAGATTTCTATCTCTCTCAAAAAGATATGTAGTCTAAGCCAGTAGTCAAGTCAATATATCTTCTCTCTCTTACTCATCTGATTAGGTGTTCGTAGCATGTATGCTGTTATCTCTTAGTAAAAGTTTCAAGTTGCTATTATTTCAGCATATCTCCTCAGAGACAAAATTATAGCGTTTTGTAGTTGTTTTTCTTCCCTTGGATGTATGAGATATCATGACTGTTGGTCTTGCAATTACAATGGTGGATAAAAAATCTGAAAGAGAATATTTTGTGTCTTGGAGTCATTAGCATGATGAAGTAGAGTTTAATCTCCATTCGTTAATCATCTTTAATCATACACTTGCAGATATGAAAATGGGGATAGGTTGAGACCAGAGCACGAGAAAACAATTCTTGAGAGGTTGCTTCCATATCATCCTGAGAGTGAGAAGAAGATTGGATGTGGGGTTGATTATATCACGGTATATCTCTCTCCATGCATATTTGTACATGTCATGTGTTTTGAGCTTATTTTTATAATTTACATTTATGTAAAATAAAACAACTAATTAGTACTCTAGCCTGTAGCCTTTTTTTCTATTTCCTTGGACGAAAGAAAGCTCGTCTTGAACCTGGTAAAGAAATTAAATGTTCACAATCAAGTTTTTTATTACTTCTGATGAAGCATGCTGATTATCGCGGTTGATGAGATCAACTTCAATCAGTCCATGATCTGTACCGTGGATGTTTTTACAAGCTTAGTTTGTAATGCTAAAATATTTGTCTGTACTGTTCAACTTGTAAAGACATAAATTGTTGTGGAACAGAACACTTCTAAGAAAGGAAAACTTTCTTTTCCTTCTACTTGTTATGTACATTAACTGTGGATTTTTTTTTCTTTCTAAAAGACGTGTTTCCTGTGATATAAACGAAGAATGCATAATAGCGAGAAGGCATTGATAAGTGGCAACGGTTTGAATTTTCACTTGATTGTATATATGTGATGCTGCCGAAAGGGTTATGCCTTGACTTGAAAAACCTGCTTATGGGCAGTTCCATTTTCGTTTTTTGAACTATTTTCTTTGGAATTATACTGGGCATTGGATATACGCCGTATTTGTCAACTGAAATGATCATGGCAATTTTTTATTGGTGGTGTTGTGGTCGGCAGGTTGGATATCATCCTGATTTTGAAAGCTCAAGATGTTTATTCATAGTCAGAAAAGATGGAGAGATGGTTGACTTTTCATATTGGAAGTGCATCAAGGGTCTGATCAGAAAGAATTATCCTCTTTACGCAGAAAGCTTCATTCTTAGGCATTTTCGGCGACGTAGACGCAATTCCCGTCGGTAACACATGTAAGATCTGTTAATCATACTCTTGTATCATTCAATTTCAGGAATCCTTTGAATATCAAAGCTTGAGATTGGACCAGCCACGCTTGTGTGGTTCTCTTTTGTTTAATGACTTGAAATTAACAAATCAAGATGGATATGGGGTGAATATAGACTCTTGCTTAGTAAAATTCAATTTTGTAAATTCCAACAGTTGCCTCCAGTTTTCCTTGATCCAATTCATGCTTAGTCTCTCCCTTTTCTCTATTTGTTGAATATATGCTCAAGATCCTTGAACTTTATAGCTTTTTGTACTTTGGCCGATATTATGGTATTGAAACTCAATTGAATTGGGGTCAAGAACCCTTCAATCCTGCATGGGGTTCATATCATATTAGGTAAATGAGTCAGATAAAAAGACCTGCTTGTATTCCATCATGGCCAAAGCACAAAAAGTATACTGCAACTAAGACGCAACTTCGCTTAACTTCTGCATTAGAATACCTATTGGTCATATGGGGACATTCCCAGCTTTAACTTTGGACCTAAATTTTATATTTCGATATTTCCATTGTTGAATGATTAAAAACACTGTATCATTGGAATCAATCAGATTTTGTCATTTTTATGCAATGGTAGTGATAAATGGAAAAATCTTGGTTGCAACGCATCTTCTGTGTAACTTGACCTAACTAACACCAAAATGTATCATTTTTTCTTAATCCTTTTCTTTGTGTGTAAAGGATGAGCATAATTGCTCATGATAAAATATCACTTGGGAGTGGGAATGTGGGCAGTTCAAGTCTTCAAACATCCTTTGCCTTGATGGGCTATTGAAACCTGTAAAGCTGTGTTCAACGACTTATTCCTGAATTGGTTTCCATTTTTATTTTGGGGACTAAAACTCGATATAAATAAACAAAATTCGGGCTATTTAGAAGTATTCTAAAATATACACTTTCTTATTTCTAAAACCAAAATTAAGTGAGAACAAGTTTGGATAACTATTCTTCATTCAAGTGGGGATTTCGTAGTTTTGAAGTACACAATAAACCGTACCATAACAAATCATTTAAAAATAGCTTTTCTGTTCTAAACTAGACTACATAAAATTGAATGACAGCAACCGTAGAAATCGATCAAAACAGAAGTAATTCTCTCAGTTGTTAAGCAATACAGTGGTGACTCACAACATGATGAATTTCCATGACCTGACAATTTATGCCTCAAAGCTTGTTAGTAATTCTTTCAAATACCCAACTTCAGTTTACTTTGTTCCCTCTTGAAAGCTCCACCCCTTTCTCATACTTCAATTGTCTTTGTTCCAGTGCTGCTATTGGAACGCTTGAGAACTGTATGTCTGTTGGCATTTTCGAAGAGTATTTTAATAGACGATCTCATCGGATATACATAAAGTTTCCAGCATTCTAATAGAACATTTCCAAATGCTGGGAACTACATCCATATTTCAATTCTGGTGAAACTGTCTAAGAAAGAAATAATGCCATTCTAAATGTTCCACAACCAGCAGCAGCAGAAGGCGGTAAAATAATATTGAAAGACCTAAGCGTTCTTAGCAAGGATAGCCAGGAGTACATTCAATATCTTTCCAGGATATCATCTTTCTACGATCCCTTCCTCTAAACGATCTGGCATGTAAACTACCACTAACAGGTTTGCACAATCCAATGTCAATTACGGAACTACTCTTTCTCCTTTCCGAGAAAAGAGATGCCTCGCTGATGCAGTAGTTAAACAGCATAGCAAGACAGCAAATCTGATGAGACAATATATAGTTCTCTTGATCCAAAGGCAGCATCTTAAGTATATGGAGATTCACCTACAAATCCAAGGACACAAAACTATTAAGTGAAAATTACCAAGTCAACAACCACTACCCGATATCTGAATAGGTTGTCAAATTCATAAAAATGCCAGTATGTCATCGTAGTGGTTAATTAAGTGCTTTTAAAATAAGAAGATGATGGAGTTCAGAAATGTGAGAAGATTAAAACAAACTCTCTTCCTTACCTCAGCTTCCATGGCTCGAAGTTCGTTATACCAATCAGAGTCGTCACACTCCTCACGGTTTTCTTCAGAATTCATCGTGTAGAGATTCAAAGTGAAGACAGGAGGCCTAAGAGGGTACTCCATGCTGATTTTAATCTGCCATAACATTAATGATGCCAAGATTCAGAAAATCAAAATTGGATTATTCACGTCTCAAAGATTTCATGCCATCACTGGAAGATTCAGAAAATCAATAAAACATAACTTTTGTAAGGATAAAAAAAAGCGTTACCTTGGCTTGCAATTTAAGATTTTTGGTAGGTCGCTCAGTGTTCCTGGTAAGAATAAGGCAATATTCCTTGGACCCGTAATCTATCCATTTCTTTGTTGTTATGTTGTTGGAAGGAACAGATGCTACATCATCTGCTGCAAGCTCAGCTTGCACAGGATCATCCTGGTCACTGTCAACATCTATCATCAACTCATAATCTTCATCATGTTTATTGAAACTTAGCATCCTAGAGTAATTAGTTTGAGGTGTAATGCTTTTAGAAATTAAAGTCAACTGTTTGGAATGCTCAAGATTGGGTGTTCTAACTTCAGGATTATTTAAGATAGGCGTAGATGAAACAAGAGCAGGGAGTTCTCCATCTTCCCTAGCACTGTCAATCTCTTCTCTTGAAATGCCAGATTTTCCAACCATGTCAACATCTACAGGATCCTGAACTTTCTCTTTCTCCATTGTAGTCAAAGATGATGCCTGCTTTGTAGAGTAACCTACAAGCGACCAACCTTGCAAACAGCATGAAGGTTTATGTGAAACCCAAGGGACTTCATCACACGTCAGAACTGGCCATTTGAGTTTTTCAAGTGAATCAAGCTGTTCCCTGTTAGTCAATGCAAAAATCCCAATTTCTCAACACAAACTACAAACCACAAACCATACTTGGCTGAACTAGTGATCCTTCCACCAACCGAAAAAATTCCATTATGCAAAATGCAACAGAAGTAAAAGTAAACATGGCAAATATAGTTTTGAGAAAATACAGAGTTATTCACACAAGCATAGTGCATGAAATTGCAGTGATCAAAGCAACAAGACAAAGGATGGTCGATTTCATCTCTAAGCTACAAATCCTTCTTCTATCATTCTTCAAAGTCATTCATAATCTAAAACTTCGAATACAAATCAACGACTCACACAAGAGCCAGCTGAGCCTTTTTCCGAGAGCGTAATCTTTGCACTACTGTCTGTATTCGGTTCTGCTGCCGATACATTGAAAGGCCTGATACAATATCACCTCTAACAGGTTCACCACTGACAGATTCTTGTGCACTCACCAACGGTGGCAATTCTGGCAAAAAATCAATCCCAGCCAAATGTTGTGCCCACTTATATGGTCGAGAGGTTCTCTTATCACTAAATGCAAGTGTTTCACCAACAACAAGCTTGGCTGACTGCATCATTTAAAACAAAATAGCATACAATCAAGGATTTCCCCTCTTTTTAGTTGAAAATGTAACTTAGAGTGGGGAAGGGGGCAGAATAATCAAAACATAAATGGAAAATTCTGAATTCATACCTGGTGAGGCAGCTCAAGGCCAGTATCATCAGGGAACAAGTTGCATAAGATGTTATTCTCAGGACCTTCATGAGATCCTTCAATCCCAACACAAATAACGTTCAACTTTAACAAGCATTCAAACTTCAGAGAGAGCAATTTCATTGACTTGGGTTCACATGTTTCACTGTCATATATATGAAGGATGATCTTTAGGGGATGAACTTGATATATCCCTGCATGCTCAATGTTCACCTTAGCTGGAATCTTCTTTGGCCGTTTTCTCCTCCTTTGGCCATCATCGTCTTCATCGGGTGCATCATCCTCCAACTTATTGCTCTCAGCGTTGTTTGATGCACCTAGAATATTTGCAATGGCTGTATTATCATCTTTAAAAAAACATAAAGGAAGAGTTATCTGTGGACATTGTGCTCGACATATACTCAACAATCCAAAGAAAGTAGTGTCCTCCAAATTGACGTTTTCTAAAAAATAAATATGATCTGCAATTTTGATTCATGTGATGATTTCAATGAATAATCAATTCAATTTGTATGTATATGCTGTACATTACATGACAAGATGATTCAAGAAGAAGTTACTTAGTAGCATATGCATCCAATTGAACTATCTAAAATTAAAAGAATTCTGATAATCCAAAAATTATCATATATGATATAAACATAACTATTGAACTAATGATTCGACAGAAAATAAACACCAGGTACCAGTTTCCTTATTCGCTTGATGGCGTGCAAAAGCTTGGGCATCTTTGATACTTCCTACTATCTCCAATTCTATATTTTCGCCAAAGGCTTCCTTTTGTGCCAAGAACTGCGAGTAGATTACATAAAGAGGAGGTGGAAGTAGCTCTGCTAGTTGGTGTTGCTTTAATTTTTTTGTCTGTAATATCCCCAACTGATTTTGTACGGGCAAGGATGCCTTTTTTAAGGACTTGAGGTGTGAGGGAAGACTTGACAAGAATTTCTTTCTATTAGCAATGACTTCTAGTAGGCCTTTCTTATGCTGTTCAAGTTCATCTCGCCGTTTGCAAAGTTCTTTGCGCTGATAAAATGACGGATATTATTACACTCAACAGTGACAATGGGAAAAGAAACATTTTCATAAAAAAAATAAAATTCAACTATGTACATCCACATCGACAAAGCTGGAAAATTAGAACTTTCAAACAAAAACCGAAATCATGGAAAACACCATACATGCACCCACCCAGAAAAGCGGAGCTTAGTTATGACACAGGTTTGCAGTCATGATTCAAATTATAATGTTTAGGATATCTTTTAGAAGTAGTCAAGGGCAAACAAGGTGTAGCTAGATTGCCTGCAATTCTTAAAAATAGTAGTTAACCCGATGGAGTGACCAAAATATTCTTTTGAGAATCACATAATCGACCAAAAGCAAGGTGATGCATCCTTCAATTTTTGAATAGGAGATATAGCTTTCATCCTCTAATTACCAGAAACATTCTGTAGCCGTGCTAATTAGTTCAAAGAGACAATAATAAACAGCAACTCAAGGCTACCTGGAAAAGCTCATAGTCAAGCCTCTGTAGCATCAGATTGTGCGCGCTGTCCTTCGACCTCATGGAGTTCTTAATGTTTTCGGGTGCATCCCGGAAAAACTCATCCTCAGACACAAGTTCAATATCAGGATACTTGGATTTGAAGTCTTTGCAGGCCTTTATTGCTTTAACATAGTGACTCTTTTCATACATCAAGTTGTTAAGTTGCAGAGTCGTGAAGTCAACTGGAGCTTTTGCTCGCTCTGTTTCAGATTTGACTCGATCCTCTTCCAGCAAAATAGAGCGATTTGCCTGTGAGCAAACATTATCTCGAGGGAGTCATCACTGGCTGTAATTTGAAACTGAAATATACTACACTACAACTGACGTTCGTAGTACCAAATAGCAAAATAAAAATGGCCATTTCGGACCAATGAGTGTTGGAATTAGCCTAAAGCCCTAAAAGAGAGAGCGTACAGAACCAAGAACCTGGCGAAGAGTTACGAAGTGAAGGAACATCTGGGTAACGAGTTCTCTGAGCTGAGTTTTAGACTCGCCATGCTTCTTGATGGAGAGCATCTTGGTGACGATGTCTTCCACACAACTTTTGCTCTCTCGGAGCATTTCAAAGGGAGAAATTTTGCCCGTTTCGCTGTCTGGCGGCAGGGGCTCGGTCTCGTCTTCTATGAGCATTCCTTCCTCTATCTCCTCGTCCATCTCTGTAGACCGTTGCCGCCTGATTCAGTCACTCGCAATGCTCTGGTCCGAGCTTGAATGGAGGGTGAAGCCCAAATTTGTATCGACCTAATAGGGAAGCGACTCAGGAATGGCACGTCGAGCGATCGGCTACCGGTCGGGTTGCCTTTTCCTTCTTCTATTTTAGTTTAAAACTCCTAACATTAAAATCATTATTATTATTATTTTTGTAACCTTATAGGGACGGGGCCTAGAGTGATTATTATACTCTCTCCAATTTTATACTATGTATTTAGGTGCATGCTCTTTTAGTTTGATTATGTGAAGTGAGAAATGGTGAAAGTGAAATAATAAAGAATAATCACGTATAAAAAAAAATAAGGTGAGAAAAAGTGAAAGGAATGAGAGAATAATAAATATAAAATTGAATAATTCTAATCTTAAGATTTTAATAATATTTGGGACAAACATGAGAGTGGAACTCCTTTAGGGTAAAACGGTCCCATAGAGAATGAAACCTATTTTTCATTGCTTGAACGCAATCCAACCGCTGTCCAAAGTTTATCCTTATTTTTTCTTGTTCGCGTCTTCTCCCTCTCGAGCCAAACCGATTTTAATATTTTTATATTTTGCAAAACCTTTTTAAATTCAAATCCATTTTAATTTTAAGTTTACCGTGGTTGCATGTATTAGGCAATATGATGGCTATTTTTTCTTTCTAACCTAAGTATCTTGTCTTCATTTGTTTTGGGGTTAGGCCCTCTATTTTACATGTTGTATTTTTGTTTGATTTCTTTCAATTTCATAAAGATTTTTTTAATAAAAAAATAGTAAATATGTTTGAATCATTTTTGCAATATATATTATTTATTCATATAGCAATTAGATGTGCGTATTCGGATTCTGAAAGTACGAGTCCGTTGCACCGCCGAATGAGGGTTGCTTTATTTTAGACTTTTAGCAAAGCTTCGAAAAATGGCGGTAGAAAGTGTGCCCTCGTAAACACTGGTTGTAGTTCTTGATCGGAGTTTCCTTTTCTGCTGACACGATGGGGTCTTGCAACGAAGAATCTGAAGATGAACCTGGAGTCTCTCCCATTAGGGCTCTCGGCTCTCTCTTTAAGTTGACCGAAGTCTTTCTCTGGTAACCACCCTTTCTCACCTCCATTATCGCCGAAAGATTAGGGAAATATAAACTAGAAGAAAACAGCTGATTTTACTTTGAACACAATGCTCTGTTTTACTCTTCTTCTTTTTCTTTTTGATTGTTTTGGTATTGACGATAATTTTAATGGTTGCGTTACAGGGACGAGGAGACGGAAGTAGCTAGACGAGTGGAAAGTCGTGTAAGTCTCTAATTTTGTCACTGGTTCAAATTGCGGCATTGATAATTATTGAATTCTCTTTGCGCCTTGGTTACTTTCCATCCAATCTCTACTAATTTCGTTGTTTGTTTTAACAAGTTAGCTCTTGATGCTGATGATGCCAATAACGGAAAATCCGTGGAGAAAATCTGTTCTACAATCAGTGGCAAGTGTTTCATTCATTATCTCTTTAATTATTATTTTAAGTTCTGAGATATCTGTGGCATAATCATGCATGTTGATTGGTGCTAAAGAGTCAAGATTGCTTTTCTTCGGGCAGGTATCAGCTTATTACCGGAGGATATCGAACTTACTGAACAGATGAATGCTTTGGGCCTTCCTCTTTCATTCCACACAAACAAAGAAGTAATTCAACATACTACTTCTGTACATTACTTAGGTTAAATTATGATATTCCTCCTGTAGTCAACATGCTGACATTCATATACCTCCAGAAGTGTATGTTTGATTAATTAATTTCAACGGTCTTTATCTTTAGTGATTGTTAAAAAACGGTGAACTACATTGCCAAGTTAGTCTACAGCAATGTTGTGTCAATTCTACATTAGTACCAAGTTAAGGTATAGTTTAGCCCATTACATAAATAAGCTATTGCACATTTGTTTCATCCATTATTTTGGCCATATACTCTTACAATTATTGCTTATTGGAAATTATCATACAGTAAGTGTAATATGTGTTCTGTTGCATTTCTTCTAGAACAGTTGCAAGTATTAAGATGAGATTCACATATCTATTGCATTACGAGTATGGCATACTCAGCATCATTTCTCTTTCAAGATGTTGAGGGGTTGGCTTATACATGGCATGGAAATATGAGTTTTCTGGAAGAAGAATAGCTAAATGGGTTGAAATGTTTTTGTGAATTACAATAACACCATTTTGTTGGAAATGATTTTCCCCCTGAATTTATCCTTAGTTGTGATGTTTTGGCATGCAGCAGAAGAGAATTGGAATTACCATGGTTAAAAGAAAAGCAAATGTCAAGCACTCTAGAATTCAGCAAGGATTTCTAGACAAAGAAGTGGAGTTTCCTAAAGCGAGCAGCAGGGAGGAGATTGTAGCTAATAGTACTTTCAATGATGACGCAACAGGTTCTCTATGCAGCTATTCTATGGTGAATCAAAGTGAGACTTCTGATCGTGATGTGGTGTTGGACACCAATGAAATCCATGTTATCTTTGATGGAGATATTTCACGTAATTCAAGTGGAGTTATCAGTGGTGCTGTTGAAGAACAATTTTGTGATGTTATGTGTGATATTGTGCTGAATAATGGGGGAGACCATGAATTAAGCTCAGACGATGCTGTGCTGGGGGATCATACAAAAGTTAGACTGAGTTCAATTGGTTTTGATAAGGGTTATTCTCCAAGACTGCGTACCACAGGTCTTGATGTCGGCCATGGCAAGCAGGAGGAAGTTGAACCACCTATGGAGTCAGAAGGTTCTTCCACAACTTTCCAAGATACTGAAGTGCAGAAGAGTGACACTGATAGTGGCATTGTACTACCAGAAGTAGCTGAACCATGTTTCCTTCGTATGGAACCGGACTGTAATGAAAATGACCAAGTTGTTGGATGTATTCATGAATCTGGAGACTGGATGGTGTACTGGGATTCTTTTTATATGAGAAACTACTTCTACAATATAAAGTCACATGAGTCTACTTGGAATCCTCCTTTAGGGTTGGAACATTTTGCATCATCTGATGCCAATTTCACTCCTAATGAATCAACTGCCGAAGTTTGTGAAATGGATGTATTAGAAGATGTAAAATCAGAAGATATTTGTAGGGTGCTCGGTGATACCGAGTGTATGAATTTACTTGGTGATAGTGTTCACTGTCAACCACCTGATGCACTGTTGGAGGGCTCTAGTAGTTTAATTGAGGGCATCGAAAGTAGTGCATTTATCGATACTTCAATTAACTGCTCTAAGGATGAACCTCAAGAGTGGCTGATGAGTTGTAGAAATACCAGGGAAAATATTGGATGCAGGTTCTTGACCAGTCTATGATTTCTGTTCCTAATTTTTTTTCTCTTTTACCTATTCGAGTAATTTGTTTGGAGAGGAATATTGATTAGTATTGTGGTTTCAGTTGTGAAGGTCATGCCAAGCAATCATGTGGTGAGAATTGCACCAATGGTTCCCAGTTCATTGCTGCAAATGGAGCTTCTGAACAAATGATGTTCAGCCATCACAAACCTAGTAACATGCACTCACCCGAGATAGATTGCATCACCATAGACGACGATGAAGGCACAGCAGGCTTAACTACTAGCAGGTACCATTTAGAATCAGAATTGTGACTGGACCTATTAGCTTTCTTATCAGACCACAAATTTCTCTAATGTTTGGGCTCCCTTGCTGTGTTTCCAGTGTTTCTCATATGCTTCAGCAGGCAGATCATATCGATGGTGATATGCATTTTGCAAATGGACCTATCATTTGTACACTGGGTACTGTGCAAAATCTTTCTGTAAGAAATAGGAAAAGGAAAATGAAAAGAACACGCAGACGTGGACAATTATCTGATAGAAATGAAGGTTTAATTTTCTGCCTTCACCGTGCCTGCAAAATTATTAGTTTTGACATCAGTAAACATTTTATTCACATTCGACTCCATAAAGTTTCTCCAGTTAGGTCTTCTTGCCAGCATAAAGAGGAATATCAAATGATTCTGGCAGAAGTAAATAGACAGAAAGGTTAATTTGTAGATTGGTTAATTATTAAAATATGGCACGTTTCCTTTGATTGCAACCTTTTCTATGGTACAATACATTGGTTCTATTCACAATTATTTTTGGTCTGAAGATTGAAGATCATATGAACTTGGCACTCCGGTTAAGAGTTTAGATTATTCCTTAACATATGGGTTGTAAAATTAGTAACTGTACCTGCAAAATTAGTGGTTTGGTGCCTGCATCAGGATTATAAACCTTATTTACTGCTTCAACAATGTGTCTGACGAGTATGATATATGACCAATTTTGGCTGGTGGTGCTTTCTGGTTGTAACTCATAAAACAATTGCTACTGTCAAATTAGTCTCTCTTGTTAGCAGAAAAGATTTCTTAGATGGGCTCATGTTCGAAATAGAGAATGAAATGCCATAAGATTCTTTTCTCCCTAACAGACTAGTTTTCTTATGCAGGATTTCGTTCTTTTGCAATCACTGAAGAGTATCCCACAAGTATTACTAAGTATTGGTGTCAGAGGTATCAACTTTTCTCCAGATTTGATGATGGTATAAAAATGGACAAAGAAGGATGGTTTTCTGTAACTCCAGAGCCTATAGCTAGGCATCACGCCTCACGTTGTGGTAGCAATATGATCATTGACGGTTTCACCGGTGTTGGTGGAAATGCCATCCAGTTTTCCCAAAGGTGATGTTTGGTAATCTTTTCTTTGTCCATCTTCATAAGTTTTCAGGGACAATTAACCCTTTCGTGTATCTTATAAGCTCCGGTAATTGGTTAGGATATTGAGTAGTTTATTTTTCATTTGTATCAGTGGTTAATGAATAAGTGGTTCTGATCCAATTTGATATGTTATTCTCTTTTACAATTTCTATAAGATGTTTATTAGAATATTCCTGACAACATCTTTGTTTAATTAATGTTAATGATATTGCAGGGCCAAACATGTTATTGCAATTGATATTGATCCAACAAAGATTAGATATGCCCAACATAATGCTGCTATATATGGTGTTGAAGATCAAATAGATTTTCTAAAGGGGGACTTCTTCCGTTTAGCCCCACACCTCAAGGTATTGACCCTTCTAGAATTTTTTTTTCTTTTTTTTTCATGTACATTCAAAATTCTCTTGCTTCCGGTGCTGAGAATCAGCATTATCAACGTTTGCACTTTAGATAGTGACAGGTAGTTCATTGTCAGGAGAAGGTATTATCTTAAGTATCGTCGTTATATCTGCCTGAATGATTTGAAACTGTCATAAGATTATCAATTTTTCTTACCAGTAATATAGTGAATGCAATTAATTTTGGCATAAGTTGGAATTTTTTGGAGGACAAGTCCAGAATTTTGTGCATCTGTCTTTTGAATTGTGGCTTTGATCTTGCATATTCTATAATTCACTTTTTTAAATTATACAAAAAATTAAACTTTCTATGCTATACTTCCATCTCACTTTTCACTATACTAGAATGTTATCGGATTCTACCTGCTGCAGGCTGACGTTATATTCTTATCACCTCCTTGGGGAGGCCCTGATTATGCCGGTGTAGATATTTATGACCTGACCAAGCTCAAACCACATGATGGGTAAGCTATCTGACTTCGATAGTTCGTGGCGAGTTCAGGTTGCCCTACTATTATTTTTACCATCCTCTGAGCTTTGCTTTTTGCCTGTACCTATGCAGGTATTTTCTCTTCAACGTTGCTAAGAAAATTGCTCCCCTCGTTGTCATGTTTCTTCCAAAAAATGTTAATCTCAACCAACTAGCAGAGCTGTCTCTTTCTTCTGATCCTCCGTGGTCACTTGAGGTAAGAATATTCTTTTTGTTTTCAATATTCGTTCTTGTGAATTCTTGGGATGCTTAACAATTGACACTTAGTTATTGAGGTTGGTTTGGTGCTTTTTGTGGAACAAAAGAATATTAACAATTGCAGAGTTAAGGCAGTAGTTCCTATTGTAAGTTGAATTTGAATTTTGCATAGCTTATGAGTACTCACCTTGTCTCTCATTACATGCAAACGCTTGCAATTTCAAACCATTGAC
Organism: Cucumis sativus; assembly: GCF_000004075.3. Taxonomy (NCBI): domain Eukaryota; kingdom Viridiplantae; phylum Streptophyta; class Magnoliopsida; order Cucurbitales; family Cucurbitaceae; genus Cucumis; species Cucumis sativus. Next base: position 24,353,702 of record NC_026658.2, read on the forward strand.
CAATAATTCATGCATTTGCATTCAAGCTTTCACACACACTTGGATCATGAATATGCATACCAACATCTACACTCCTCTCCTAGTCTGGAGAATGATAACTTCTTTTTTTTTTTCCTCCCTTTTCGATGCTATTTTCCCTATAACACAAAATTCCTTCCAGAATATTGCATCTTACAACTTATTTTAAATTCTAATTATTTGCAATTGTGTTCGTAGGTTGAGAAAAACTTTTTAAATGGCAAGTTGAAGGCGATTACTGCTTACCTTAGCAATGGCAACATAAACAAAGACAATGTCACCTAATGCGTGATATCATATACTCCTTTTGAGAAATTCTCCAGCAATTTTGATGGCTAAGGTATAAAATGAAGTTGGTTGTTTCAGTTTATAGTTATATCCTAATGGGTATAAGGTATAAAATGAAGTCGCCCTGTATTTTCTCTTGGAACATTATATTAAACTAATGAAACCATTTAAGTTGTCGTTTTTGCTGGCATAACAGATGCTTAATTTATTGGCTTGACAAAACATTTTGGCGGACATGGAGGAATAGTTCATTGTACAGTCAACAAAACTCTTATAATGGTGAGACCCTCTTACATTACCAGAAAATGGTTCACAGCTGGTTGGGGAAAAACATTTAATTTTTGTGGTTGTATTTATGAATGTACTGGACCCACTAAGAGGAAGAAGGAAAAAGAAAAAGAAAAAGAAAAGAACACCATGACAACTAGTAACTTTGTAAACAATATGATGTTAAATCAGTCTCAAATTTGGGGTTTCAAGTGAAATATCTCTGAATTAAATTGAATTGAATTGGCGATGATTTGGAATCCAATCCTATTGGATGGGAAAGTTACTCAGTTTCATTCTATATTCTCGATGGCTACAGAATTTCATTTGTAGATAAGATAAAAATATTTTGCATCTTTTTTCTGAATCTGTGATTGAAGTTGGAAAAGTTACAAATACTAATCAAGATGATTAATCTGATATACATTTTGAAGATGGTGTTCTAATTTCGCGAAGAGTGTTTTAGTCTCATTGTTTGTAATACTCTCTCTCTCTCTCTCTCTCTCTCTCTCTCTCTTCAATCATGGCTTCCAAATGCTTACAAATATTCAACTGTTCAATATTTACTGTATTTTTCTTTTGTGGTTCTTATTTTGGATGTACAGAATGTGTCATTATTCTCTCATGGGTCAATGTTCCCATAGCCCCATTGTACAAACTACAAAGATGGGATATTTTTGTAAGCTTCAGTTAGATCAGATAGAGACTATTACAAATACAAAGTTATTTCCAGTGAAACAAGAAGGTGATCATGGTTCACGAGCCAACCAACTGCATCCAAGGGATTTGAAGATAAAAGAAGAAATGACATTCCTTTACTATCAAACCAAACCAATGCCGAGTGCTCTATTCCTGGTCAAACATGGCATGGCAGATAAGTGCTGCAACAATCATTTACGTCCGTTGGTTCTTACATTATTATGTATAAATGTTAGATGAGAGAATTATATTTTCGTCCTTCGAGAAAAACATCATCATAGGTTGGTCTAGTGTCAAAAAGAAAGTAGATAGTCTCAATAACTAACTAAAAGGTCACGAGTTCATTCCATGATGACCACTTATCTATAAATTAATTTTCTACGAGCTTCATGTATGTCAAAATGTTGTAAGGTTAGATAGGTTATTCCGTAAGACTAGTTGATGTGCATGAGATGATTTGGATAATCTAAAAAAAAATATATAACAAAAAACGAAAGAATATAACAAAATATATTTTTAACCTCTAAATTTAGGAGTTTAAATTTGAGCCACACAGCTTATTTGTTGCATTAAAAGGGGAAAAAAAGGGAGAACAGCTTAGGTTTTTTTTATTCTTGAAGGGCTAAAAGTCTAATTTTTTAATTCAACATATAGGAGGGTAAATAATTTGAATAGCAGAAGAGAGGTGGAAGGTTCAACACTTTCAAATCTCCAATTAAAGCACATATAATACTGAAAATTAATAGCAATAATAGTAATTAAACATTCTTTTACCCAAATATATAGTTTGGTGGAGGGTTTCATTGTTCTCTGATTATTCAAATTATGCTGTATGCTTAAATTCGACTGATTTTAAGAAAGGAGAAGACTTTTAGATTTTGTTTCAAATAATGTAAATTTTTAAAAATAACATTATTGTTTTCCATCGTAACTAAAAATTCAATTTAAATAAAGATAAATTCAATTTTTAAGTTTAAGCAGATAATTATATTAAATAAAGATAAAAGTATTCTAAAATATACAGTATAATTTTATACTATTACAAAATAATAATAGTTCGTCTAAATTATAAAACTAAGTGAAAATGTATCAAACGGTGTAACAGTGAAATATATAATAAAATATAGTAAATTTTTAGATTTGATGATCAAAATTTATTGATGTCCATAATGGATGGATTCAACTTTTTTTATATATATTTTAATTCATTTTGCTATATTTAAAAATGTATCTAAATTGTTTATCCAAAAATAACATTTTACTGGTAAACTCAACTAGTTTTAAATTGAGAGTTGTTTAAATTATAATTCATCCCAAATCTTCAACCAAATAAGCCTTTTAAACTCTCTGTCTCACTCGATCTTCCTCTCTTGACAGGAAGCTTCTCTTATTTAACACACAGCCTATCTTTGCCAGCCCCTCCCATTTTTTTAGCTTTGATACAACCTTATATCTTACAATTGACGTTTCATATATTTATTTAAATAATCATTAGATTCACACCAATTAATTTTGAAATAATTTCTCTCAACTTCCGTAGTTTTCAAGTTTCCTCTGAATCATTAAATTTATTATCACTTTATGGTCAATTCAAGCCTTAATCAAATACTATAATACGTTTGTGTAAATATGAAGCGTACGTGAAGAGACATGATTTAACATCTTAACTGGGCAGTAGCAGAGTTGGGTGGGGGTGAAGCCAAAAATTTGTTTTTATCTACAAGAAGTGATTGATTTTCGCACCATTTTAGCCCACAACAGGCAGCAGTACCACACCCACACCCACACACATTAATATTATTGTAGCTCTCAAAATAATTTCTCCACCTCCCCAACACGCAACCCTAACGTCTTCCATTCACCCTCATTATATCATATCTTTCTTCTTCCATCTCATTAGTACCCCACTGTAGATCGTACCATAGAATACTTTAATTGGGCACAGAGGAAAATTACATGTTGTGGCCTAAAATAAGAGGTAAAATTTGGTACTTTTTGTTTTTGTTTTCCTAAAACCAATGAAATCCTGCTTATATTGGTAAACTTACTGCTTTATTCTTAATATCTACTATGAGTATATAACATATACTATAGAATATCAAGCATTGAACATGATGGGTTGTGTATCATATTTGAGTAGTTTTCTCCATTGCAAGTATCAATGACTTTTAGATAAATTCATAACGAATGATTTTTAGATAAATTCATACGGTGTTGATGCAAGTATAACTTGATTATTTGCTCGACCTTCTGAGTTCTGCTTCAATGGTCCTTGGCTTATGGACCCTACTTGTTCACTGTTTCGGTCAATTTCTTTAATGTTTATTTTTTGTCAACAATGGCTATCAATTATGGTCTTTTTAGCTACTTTTGTTTAGTATTTGTAATGGAAACTCATAATTAAGCATGCTTGATTCTGAGATAATGGTGCTTCTGCATGCTATTGTTATTGATCTTTTCCTCAATGTCCGCCATTTCTTACGCATTCTTTAACCTTTTTTTCCCTTACATGAAGGAATAGGGAATTTGAAAGTAATTTGAGTTTTGTCTTCTTGTTTAAGTTTTTTTTTCCTTTGTGGGTGTTGATTGAGTGAGCAGATTGAGAGGAGTTGGCAATGGCAATGGTGGAGGCTGGATTTTCCGTAGGATCGCGCATTAGAACGCGTGATTCTAGTCCTGAGTCTGTTGTTTTCACTCTCGAGTCGAATTATAGCGTTTTCTCTTCTACTTCTGCTAGTGTTGAACGCTGCTCTTTCGCCTCTGATGCTCACGATTATGACTGTCGAAACTCTGAAATTTCCCTGGTAATTTGTTTACTTCCATTTGAAGTAAATTGCTTAGTTGGTTCGTTTGCGTTCTTCTTTCGCGGTAATGGAATGTGTAGGTTTTAATAGCTTGCATGATAGGAACGATTCTTTGACCAGAGATGAGATCGTCTCATTCTGCATTTTGTTAAGATATCGATAATATGAAGGAACATTGAGGATTTTTGTTCGAGCTATAAGATTTTGCATGCATAGTTGGAGTTTGAGCAATTATTAAGTACAATATACTGAATCTTTTTATTAAACTGCAGCACCTGGAAGGGAATATTGAGGAATGTAAAGAAGAAAACAATGGTTCAGATTCTGATCCGAAGGCAATCGATTCCTCTGTGGGAAGGGAGCTCAATCGTCTACCTGGAAAAAGAGAGAAAATGAAAGGTATAGAGTTGGTTTTTAGGCTTAAAAATCAAATGTGCAAAAAGAAAAAAAAAGAAAGGTAAGATTAGAAAGGAAAGTGTTGGAGAGATTGACAGAAACGGAAAAAGTTCTTTGAGAGTTTTCACGTTGAGTCATCTCAATCTTTTTTCTCACGTTCTCCTTCAATGTTGGGCAGTTGAAAAGGAAAACAGCTATATTGATGCGATGGATGGATGCCAACCATTAAATATGGCTAGAAACTCCTTTTCTCTCGCTCTTAAAGGTAATTTGTAATCTCGGCTAAATGATAATTGATAATTGATGCTCTGTCTTGATACTTGGGGAAAAATCCAACTGTCTTTACAGAATGTCGCGATCGAAGGACTAGATCCGAAGCTTTATTGAATAAAGTAGACAGACAAAGAGCTGCTTCATTGGATTTGAATACTGTCACTGTCTCATCTCCTCATTTGGCAATCATGAGAAAGAGCTCTTTCTCTCCTATAATGTCTGATACTAGTATGCTACAAAGTCCTGCTGTGACGAGTTGTAGGCCTGCCAATGCTGAAATCCAAAAAGGCTGGAGCTCAGAAAGAGTTCCGTTACATAAAAATTATAGCTCAAAACAAGCGACTACCGCATTCTTGCCTTTCAGTAATGGGAGAACATTGCCATCAAAGTGGGAGGATGCAGAACGGTGGATCGTCAGTCCTGTTTTCAGAGATGGTGTAGTCAGATCTGCTGTCCCTCCACCTCAGAGGCGGCCTAAGTCAAAAAGTGGCCCTCTTGGGTTTCCTGGTATTGCGTACAATTCATTGTATTCACCAGGAATGCAGATGCTTGAAAGCTCAAAGGAGGCGAATTTCGTGTCATCACCTTTTACACCAGGAATTGTTGCCGCAGATGGGTTGGGAGTTCATTCAAGTGGTCATGAAGCAGACAAACCTGTACAGAATCAGCCTTGCATAGCACGTTCAGTTAGTGTGCATGGTTGTTCTCAAACGAGGAGTGAGTCTTCATTGACTACATCAGTTGGTATGAGTTTAGTTTTCTTTGGATGACACCTTCATCATGTTATGACTGAATTAATCATCAGTTTGATTGAAATATAAATAGTTTGTCCTTTTTTCCTGGAGCACGTGAAAAGTGAATTTGATCGTGGATATTGAAAAAAGAAAACTGAACCATAATGATTTCGATAATTTTCTTATCATTCAAAATTGTCCATTCTAATCTACTAAACATTTAAATGTAGCTCAAAACTCTAGCGGAGTAAAAAACTCAACCACAAATATATCTTGTGGTGTTTCAAGAAGGGATATGGCTACCCAAATGAGCCCAGATGATGACTTTAAATCATCTTTGGATAGACCACCTATCTCTATCGCCACTTCTTCTGTCCAACCCATTGGGAAACTTAAGAGCCTGTCTTGCTCGAAATCAGAAGTCAGGGATGTTGAGGTTGATGGACGTGTTACCTTGACTAGGTGGTCTAAGAAACACAAATCTCGGATTCCATGCAAGGGCCAAGTTCATGATAAAGATGCTGAGCCTGTGATCTGTGCTTGGGATGTTTCAGACACAACAAGGAGCATCTCAAAGTACGTAAATTCATCTACATAATCACATTTATATAAGATGGTATTATGCTCCACAAAATAATAATGAAGAATTTTGAAGTGCTTTTTAACTATTGAAGAAAGAAATTATTGCCTACAAGGGAGACAACTTTTTTTTGCATACCATGAAGGTTGGGACCGGGGTGTTTGATAGATATTCACACTGCCATTATATTAAATTTATGGCAAGAATTCTATGAATTAGTGAGTTATCTTGCAGAACATAATATAAGATTATTATTGATTGTTGCATCCTTCACTTTTTTACCAGAGTCATGAGAGAGGAGGCAAAGATTACAGCGTGGGAGAATCTTCAGAAGGCAAAAGCTGAGGCTGCTATTAGGAAGTTAGAGGTAGTCTTCAACTCGACCTATGACATTGTGGTGTGTGTGTGTGTGTACAGATATGTATGTACGTATGTTTTCAAATATCGCTTGCAATTTATAGAATATACTGTTTTCTTTATCCTCACAAAAGGCTTTTTTTTTTATTTCATGCAATTTTTCTCTATATTCATGAGGTCTATTGTTTTAGTAACACTAAACGTTGAGACTTTTCTTTTTAAATTTATTGCTTCATTCCTTTATAAGTTGTAGTCCACATTGTTGCTTGGTTATACCGTGCTGTGCTGATCATTTTTATAGTTTGCCATGCTTAGTCCTTTTGTACCTCATGGAACTACGTAAATGCAGTCTAAGGTTCTCATAACTGAAGGTGATAGGGACATTAAAATTCAGTTACTTATTTCAAAATATATTTCAGATGAAGCTGGAGAAGAAGAGGTCATCATCCATGGATAAGATCATAAAAAAGTTGAAATCTGCTCAGAAGAAAGCTCAAGAAATGAGGAAATTCGTGCTAGCTAATCAGATGAGCCAAGTTGATGTATCTTCTCAAGGGCTGGTATCTTCTGGCAGAAGCCCTCAGAGGACTTCATTAAGTGGTTGCTTCACTTGCCACGCTTTCTGAGGCTGGATCAAGGAAATTACTTCATATGTCAGGTAACCGTAACCTTTCTGCTAAAAGTAAGTCTTTATTCATTCTTCCTCCCTGCAATATCATCTCTCCAAACCAACCAAAAGAAGGAAAAGAAAGAGAAAAGGAAAAGGACAATCTCAATATCCTTCCAAAGGGGTTTTGAGAAAATCTCTAGTGGCAGATCTTCTTGAATGAAATCTGGTGACCGACAAGCATTGCCAATGGCCGACCAAGTCAAAAGTTGGTTGATGTTAAAAGCATGAAATTTTTATTAGGGATGTAGGGTATATGATACATAAGAATGTCTCTTGATTGTAGCTAGCTAGGAGTGATGAATTTCCATCTTATGACCTATTTCTAATCCATTCATATTTTTAGCTTGAGTTTCACTCTTCTCCTCTTTGTATGTTTCGGAATTTACCACAGTTGAAAGACTTGAAAATGTTATTTGAAAGTTTAGTAAATGAAATGAAATAAATGTAAAAGTTTAGGGATGAAAATAGAATTTCAATGTCAATGGAAATGAAAATTGAACTGTATTTCAACTCTCGGGTAATTAACAGATGCTAAGCATCAAAATTGATAAAACTATTTTGCAATTGCAAATCATATATGACATTGATATCATTCGCTATACCATTACACTAACATGAAGGTAAAAAGAAGAAGAAAAATTAATTTTAATCTTCTTCTTGCTGTATTTTTTAGTAGTCCGGTTCTATACAGTCGTCTCCATCTTCAAGAATTTCCTCAGGTACGCTTAATTTTCCTAAGCGAGTGGAATTAACATAGTCCGTAGGAATGTGAGCGGTGAGTCCTGGCATAAGCAGTCCAATAAACCTTACCCCTTTCATTGCCAAACTCTCGTAGTAATCATAACCCTTCACAAATGGGATTAGAAAACTCCTTACAAGCTCCAACCATGCATTTACGTACTTAGGTATTAGCCATAGCAATGAGAAATAGTTCTTGTTTGGCTGTTCCTTCACAATCTGTACCCAAAAAGAAGAAAGAAACATTCAAATATTATTCCTCATCAAGTCATTTCCTGACAAGTTAGAAAAGAGGGTTATTTAATTTTGTTCTTACTCTGCCTCTGTAAAGGCTGTCAAAATAGATGCATCTTCCGAAGTGTTTGTATTTGAAAAGAATGCCATCAGCAGGAAGTCTAGGCACCAAATCACTAAAGTACACGTATCTGTAATACTCGAAGTTGTATTTTTTGATGATGCTTACCATAAACTCTGCAAAATGTCGGTCACCGACTCTTGGTTGCCCATAGCTGTAGATAGCCTTTATCTTCTCTAGCACCAATGACTCGTCGTGAAGGGCAAGTATCGCGACGAAGAGGACAGCAAGAGCTGCACCTAAGCTGTGGCCGGTGAAGATGAACCTTGCATTGGCATTGGTTTTGGCAATGTCGATGAGTTTTTGACGGAGGGTGTAGTAGGCAAATTGGGGGGCACCGGTGGTTGTTGGAGTGAGTTCTTTAGGCCAACCTTTGCGCTTCTGTAGGCCGAGGGCTTTCATGAAGCCACTATGAATACGACCAACACCATGAATTTCGTACCAAGAGAAGTCTAAATTGACTTGCCAATCGTATGCGTCGAGTGGGGTAGTCCCTCTGAAAGCCACCACTGTTGTGTTTGGATCTGAGACTGTGGTTTGAAACAGAAATGCTTGAGTGGATGCTCGGCTTTGGAAGTCTGAACATTTCCAAATCAGCTTCAATTAGATAATCCTCAGGATGTAGTTTTCTTTTAACCCATTTATCCAAAATCTTACATGATACGACTTCAAATCACTTTCTATCTTAACTACGCCAACCTAAGCAGAACCTCCTAGCAAGATATTTATAGTTTTCTTTCTTGTTCTTCACAATATTTGGAGTGAATCAATTCAAACCTCATATCTCGAGACTAACTATCTTAGACTAATCAAGCAAATTCATATTACAAACACAAATCGTCCTATTTTTCCATGAACTCGGTAACATGTGAGAAATCCAACCTTTCCTAGTGGTCAAATATATATGTTTTAGTCAATATCATGAACTCTACTTTTGACTTTTTAGCATAGTAATTATTGGAATTGTGGTCACATGAATTCGACAGTTATTAGCACCATAAGTCCATATAGTCTTACCATTCCAGAAATTGTAGTAACCGAGTAACTTCATCTGCAAGAAAAAGAAAAAAAAACATAATCTCTTCATATTGATCAATCTATATTCATATAACATTCAGAATATAACCCTTTTCAAATAACTAGTTTGGACATATGATTAAGAAAAACGCTATAAACATAAGTTTGCTTCCCCCTTCGTTTAACAATCTTTTACATTTTGTTTTCTTTAAATGAAAGTAATGCATTAACGACATATTTATAGAGGTAGAGATAGATATTCTAACTATTAATCTTAAGATAATTAACAATGTTTCTATGACCCCTTAATTAATTGATGATTTCTACTAACTGATGGATAGACAAGTAACGGTTTTTACCTTCCAACGGTCGTTGACGACAGATTGGACAAATGGAAGGGATTCATAAGAGAGTTTGGAAGCCATAACAGTTAGGACACTATAGTATCTGAAAGTGTCGTCAGGATTTATGGAATTGTCCAAATCTCTTCTCCAATCTGTAAATCCCACAACTGATGTGTAATCTGGCGAACTTTTTTTAGGCTGCACCAAAGTCTCTCCTATGCACAAAATACTCAAACCTCTCATTTTCATCCAAATGTAAATAATTAACTAAAAACATTTTAGTTTCTATAAATTATTATATGTAAGAGGATAGCGTTTATAAGCTTAACTTTTTAAAAATTATAATACAAAAACAAAGATTCCGTTTGCTATTCACTTCATTTTTTGTTTTCAATTTTTGAAAATTACACTTGTATGTAAACCTTCACTTTTCTTAAAAATTGTGTTTGAGCTATAAACTTGATTTTGAGAGTACTTTCAAAGGTTGGATAAAGAAAAAGGAAAAAGGAAAAAACATTGTCAAATGATACATCTCTTAGGGACTTAAAGAAAGCACAATAAACCATATGAGAATAAGGTGATTATAAGAAATAATACCTCTGATGAATTTGAAGAAAAGCTGAAGAATGGTACCATTGAAGGAGATGAAGTTGAGGAGTTTTTGGAGAAAGGCATCCAAGTTAGCGAGTGGAATAGCAATAGCGAGAATGAGTATCTGTAATGACAGGGAGACGAAGATTATTAGACGATCAGCAAAGCTTCTGTAAGAGTCTTCTTTACCATCAGGACAATCCATCAACTTCCTCTTCTTGAACCCAAAAGGAAGTATGAACAGAATCAGATCAAACACATTTGCATTATGTGGCTTCAATATCACATAATTTTTACTAAACTCATGTTCTTTCCAAACCATTTTTTCTTTGTTTTCTTCCTTAGTTTTTTTTATAGTTCGCTCTAAAACATCACCTCAAAACACTTTGACTCATGCGTGTAGGAAAAAATATGGTTGCTCAAGTTTTATATATAGTGGCAATCCAATGTTGTACATATAATACAATGTCAAATATCTAATTAAACAATATCGTAAAATAGTGTGGTTTAGTACGTATCGGTCTGAAAGGTCAAGCCAAAATAAGTTTGGATCAATGGTATTGAAATAATTGCTGTTATTAGACGTTGGAGGTTTAATTCCTCACTCAATAATTGTTGTACTTGTACTAAAAAAACATAAAATGTCAAAAAGTTGTTTCCTTTAAAATCTCTACCACAGTATTAACCATTAATGTGAACAAAGATTTATGGATCTTTTTTCAAAAAGAAAAAGAAAGTAATTAAAAGGAGAAAAAAAAGTAGTCTCTCATATTACAAAACAGTATGATGGGGTGAATAAAAATGCACATAAATATTTAAAGTGTCAATAAGCAAAACCTACGCACATAAATATTATTCTTAATTTGTTGGTCAACCATAAATTTTATGCTATTTTTGGTTTTCCACCAACTTTAATATATACTAATTTAACCTCATTACTTTTTCATTAAAACAACAGATCTTTTAGTTAATTAAAAAGATCAATCAAAAGAAATTGACTCAGCTTTTGATATGATCCCAATAGGTAAATTAAAGTTGTCAAATCTTTTTTAAATATGCATCCATCAATTGCCTCAACTAGAACTTAGCCAATAAATTAGACAAACTAAAATTAACCTTCTCTTAATCTTGATATTAAAGTTACCACATTCAAATATATCTTGATATATATAAAATGTGGGTGCGTTCTACGTCAAAACCATAGAAAAAGGACATTATATTTTTGAATGAATACATATTGTTGTTCACTAGGCTTGGCCTTGGACTTTCTTCTAACTTCCTACTTGGGATTTGAATGCTAAATTTGTTATAATACTTTTCCTTCAATGGGAGAGACAGAGGGAGGAATTGATAGAGGTTGGTCGGTCTTGAATTAAGAAAACGACTCATCTAATTTTGTGAGTATAATGGCCAATATGATTTTACATGATATGATATGTTGACTTTGTTTAATCTACAAACACTTTGTACAACATCCGCTGTGGAATTATGTTTAAGTTCGACGCAGCTTTGATTGTGTAAAGGATTAATGGAAATTTTAAAATTTTCCTTGAGTTGTTTTTAAATATACCAAAATGAAACAAAATAGTTACATTTCTATTAGGAGAATTTGGATCGATGGAATTGGGATGAGAATAACATTACTCATCAATTCATAATTGATGATGCTTGAGAATAATAAGTTCGAAAATAAAATTGAATGTATGGAAATAAATAAATAATAAATAATTGAGAGTCAAACTCTAGCCTCCAGCCAGATGCCCTGAGATGAAAGCAAGGATTTAAAATTAAAAATTTGGTTTGAGGAAAGGGATCACAAACCTATCTCTTGGATTGAATTATAAACGAGGTGTCAGTTGAGCTAAGCTCATGTTGACAATTTATTTAAGGTCTATCTTTAAAAATTTCTATATTTATAGATATTTCTAGTAATTTAATTTTTTTATTTACCATCATTTTCTTTTTCTATTTCTCCTTCAAACTCACAATTTCATCACGTAATATAGAGAGAAAAAAAATTCCATACTCTCTTTGTATATAATTTAAAAATTAGCACTTAAATTTGTATGTTACTTGACATGGTATAATTGTCCAATTAAGTGGAATGTGTAAAGATAGATACTCCCCAAAGCACACCTAAATATTTTTCTAGCCAAATTTAGATCTATTACTTGAAGTCTATCTACCATCTTACAAAGTTTACTACATTTAATTTTCTTTTAAAATATTATTATACATTTAATTATACTTCATAAAAGTGTTATCCAATTCAATTATCTAAAGAAAAGTTTTTAAAACTAGTAGATTTTACAAAATATTTACAATCTATAGCAAATTCTAATACTTATAATCATTGATATGTTATAGTGATAGAAGACCATCAGTGACAATTTAAAATTTTGCTATAATTTATAAATATTTTAATTTATTTTACTATTTTAAAAAATGACCCTATCCAAATTTAATAATATAAACCATGGCCATAAATTTGATTAATAATACGCAAGAGAGCTAGCTTTTGAGCCAAATATTTAGATAACAATTAATTATAACTAATTTTATTAGCTATAAATTATCACAACACGTTTTAAACTACATTTTTTCAGTTGTTTGCTTAAATAAAAAGAAAAAAAATGTAAAATGAAACTACTTATAAAATATAACAAAATTTTCAAATGGTAGTAAAGAGTTTAATAAATTTTGCTATATATTTTATAGATAGTTTCAATATTTTGCTATTTTTGAAAATACACCTTAAATTTTTATTGAATTTTTAAATTTGCTTATGGATCACTAATATTATCTCTCCACACTTAAATCATCTAGAAAAAGGTATTGAAAATGAGCTACACGTTACATAGTTGTGAGCTACACGTTACATAAAGTACAACTAAGGTAATTAACTTAGTCGTTCAACAATAAATGGCAAGTACTTGAACATTTTTAGTAGTCGTCTTCAATTTCGTATCGAAGAATGGGATCTTCGACCTCGTCGGGTACATTTAACTTACCCAAACGAGTGACATTAACATAGTTCAAAGGAAAATGAGCAGTAAGTCCTGGAATCACGAGTCCAACCAATCTTGCACCCTTCATTAACAAACTCTCGTAGTAATCAAAACCCTTCACAAATGGGATTATGAAACTCCTAATTAGCTCCCACCATGCACTTAAATATTTGGGTATCACCCATAGCAACGAGAAGTAGTTCTTGTTTGGTTGCTCTTTCACAATCTGCACCCAACCAACAATATATATATATATTTTTTAAAAAGTGTATGCTGCTATAAATTTTCGAGAAAGAAAAGATATGTAAATCGTATCTATCAATGCCTTAGGTGGCGATGAGCATTATAGAGTAATTTATTGAGTGATAAAAAGGAAAAAAGAAAAGGTGGTGTTAATTTGTTCTCTTACCCTTCCTTTGTAAAGGCTGTTGAAGTAGACACATCTACCGAAGTGTTTATATTTGAAAAGGACGGCATCAGAAGGAACTCTGGGCACCAAGTCATAAGAGTAAACATATCTATGATACTTGAACCCATATTTTTGGATACAATTAAGCATGAACTTTGCAAATTGTTGGTCACCAACTCTTGGTTGCCCATATGTGTAAACGCTATCCAATTTCTCCAAAATGGTTGACTCATCATGTAGGCACAACACAGTGACAAATAATGTGGCCAAAGCTCCACCTAAACTGTGGCCAGTGAATATGAACCTTGCCTTCTCGTTGGCTTTGGCAATGTCTCTTAGTTGTTTCCTGAGGGTGTAATATGCGAACTCATGTGTTTGAGTTTTGGGAAGCTCCTTTGGCCATCCTGTTGCCTTCTGAAGCCCTAGGGCTTTCATGAACCCACTGTGGATCAGGCCGACATCCTCGATTTCGTACCTGTAAATATTAGATTCAGAAAACACGTTTTGGGTTTAATAGAAATGATTATAAGAGGTATTAGTTACTCATCCAAAGATGGTGAGCTCCAAACAAGCTAAAACCACTAATCAAATTCACTTTGGTGAATCATACTAATCTTAAAACATAATTCTTTTAAAGAAGAAAACTAAACTTTGAGATTAAATAATGATTAAGGCCGTAATTAAATTAAAAGAAATGAAAGAATGTAATGTAAGCGTACCAAGAGAAATCAAAATCCACTTGCCAATCGTATGCGTCAAGTGGGGAGGTGCCTCTAAATGCAACAATTGTTACATTCGGATCTATGGCCGTGTTCTTAAACATAAACGCCTGAGTCGTAGTTCTACCTTGAAAATCTGAACAACAACAATTTCATACATAAAAGTTCAATATTATTATTTACTATATTCTATATATATTTTTATATATATATATATATATATATATATATATATATATATATATATATATATATTATCCTTCTTACTTTTATTAAACAGATTTATTTTTCTTATTAAAACTATGTTCAATTAATTAAATTATTTCAACCATTTGACTTCAAAATTATAATTGATGCAAGCCTTATCTAGGTTGAGTTATTTTCAATTTCACATTTTCTTTATATTTATAGTTTGAAGAATAAAATCCTCTAGCTAAAAATCAAAATCAAAATTAAAAACGACAAAGAAGATTTTCAAAATGTAAAACTGAATAACAAAATTTAATTCTTCTTATTAATCAGACAGTTACTCCATTTTCAAAAATGAAAGAAAAAAAAGAAAAAAAAAGATGTCCAAGATGAGAGGAGAAACTTAAGGTCAGCCTAAGTTTGGTTAAAGACAAATAAGCTTGTGAAGGTTACGTTATTTGTCCAATAAAGTTAAAAATTATGCCTTCCTGTCACTGTTCTTACACCATACAATGATATAAACCTCACGGCTCTTTCACTGTTTTTATTCTATGGTCACTTCATTAATATTCCTCCACTAAACCAACATGTACTTAATTAATAGAGTATTAATAAACTTGAACTGGTCAGCTTTAAGACCCAATCAATTAATTCTAACTAATTCAAAGTTGATTAACTAATCTAATTATGACCTTTGATGCAGAGCTCAAAAACTCTTACCATTCCAAAAGTTGAAGTAACCCAGCAACTTCATCTGCAAGAGGGAGGGAAAAAAAGACAAGAAAAACAATCATTTACCACACCCTTCTAATATTGATTTATAATCAAATTTTAGTTTACATCTCTAATATGAATTTTTTTTTGTATATTTTAATCCAACTTTCAAAATTTAATTATTTCTATTATATATTGTTAATTTCTTCTACCAATCTTTACATTTGTTGTTTGGTAGAGTCAAACTTTATTTCTAGATGTGTATAATTACTACTATGACTGGATCGTCATAGTATGACTAATAATTTTTCAGATGGAGAGATGCAAGTGATTATTCAAATTCAAATAGTTATTAAGACATAACGATTATATTGTAAAGGAGTTAAGTAATTAATTATGAAATTTTGGTGAAGGATTGGCTCGAATTTTCGATCTAGTATGTCTGTTCCTATTTAAAGGAATATAAGTTTTACCTTCCAACGATCATTTACAACGGATTGGACAAATGGTTTGGATTCATAAGAGATTTTGGTAGCCATTGCAGTTAAAGCACTGTAATATCTGAAACTCTGTTCAGGTTTTATTGACGAATCCAAATCTCTTCTCCAATCTGCAAATCCCACCACCGATGTGTACTCAGCCGAATCTTCATTAACCTTCACAAAACCCTTTCCTATACAAAATAATTAATTATTACATCACAAACAAAACAAAAAAAAGAAACCCTTGTTAGTTAATATTTAAAATGTAATCATAATAATTAATAATATATACCTCTGAGAATTTTGGAGAGAATCCCCAAGAAGCCGCCGTTGAAAGAAATAAAGTTGAAGAGTTTAAGAAGAAATGCGTCTAATTTTGCAAGAGGAGTGGCAATGAGGGATAGGATGAACTGAAGCAACATGGAGACGACAATTAGCCATCGGTCTGTGAAGTTTGTGAAATAATCTTCTTTGCCATATGGACAATCAATGAATTTTTTCTTTCTTAATCCAAATGGAAGTAAGAACAGAAACAAATCCAATAAATTAGCATTTTCTGGCTTCAATATCACATAATTTTTACTAAATTCATTTTCAATCAAAACCATTTTCTTTTTTCCTTCTTTCTTATTAATATCTCTCAAATTTTGGAAGAAGAGGAAGAAGATGATGATGATGATGATAGAAAGAGTAATATGCTGTGAGTAAGTTTGTACCCTAAAGCTTCAGTTTATATAACATTGGAAAGGTGAGGGTAAATGACAATTTTAGCCTTGACTGAGAATAATGGTTTGGGGTTGTTTTGTATTCCTTAAACCCACATTTTCTTTATAAGTTTTATATATTGAGGTGTAAAAAATGAAGCCGAACCTTCTTGTTTGACCCTGAGTTTACCAATTAGTATTTTATTACCCCTCGTGCTTAACTAGTTGATTAAACTTAGATTGTTAGTTTGGATTATTTAAATTTCTTTTCTCAAACGATATATATAAATAAAGCTAGAGATAAAATTGAAAGTTCAGAATAAAAATAATACCCTCAATCGAATTTAAGGATAATTATTGGATTTGATAGAGTTAAATTTTCTGTGGGATCTGAATTATATTATAATTAAAGGATATATATATATATATAATAATTTGACTTCTTAATAAGCTCATTTGAAATTTCAAATTATTTATTAAATATCTTTAGACCTTGTGGATAAACATTACTTTTATATTATATTAATGAATATCCTTTTAGATTATCACAACACTTGAGTTAACTTTTTTTTCTTGTACAAGCAATTAGGTTTTTTTTCCATAAAATTATATAATATTGAAAACAGGGGTTATAATTATTCAACATATAACTAAAAAAGTTTGCCCCTTAACTAGAATTACTCGAATTTATTGGATTAGGAACGCTATTAAATTATTAACCTTTATTTATATTTTGATCTATGACTTGCCCTCATAAATATTAATAGGGCATGCATTAAAGTCAAAAGAGCTTGGGTACAAGCAATATTTATACAAGTTTGGCATATGAATGGAGTGGTCTAAAGGAAAAATTACTAGTTACTAATTTTCTTATCAACCATATGACTAATATATTAATAGAAATTATATATCATATAAATCCCAGTTAGTTAATTTATTTTTTTACAAAAAAATTTGAAGTTTTGTATGTATGATAGCTACCTTTTTTTGTCTTGCTCTTTCCTTTTAAATCTAAAATAAATTTGAAAAAAATAGTTGTCAATAGATAAGTTATTCTTTGTTTACATTCAATGGTCGTATTCTTTTTCTAAAAAACTTGTATATTTTTAAAACATTCTTAAAAAAATATCAATTGACATTTCAAATATTATATGACATATAGTTATATTATAAATTCTGTGTATAACCTTAGAATATATATACACACACATGTATATACACATGCATATACACACACATATATATAGCTTTTCTATGCCTTTTGGCTCTTATCCTTTCTTCTTGGACTCAACTCATTGTGTGTGTAACGTGTTTTTGAATTTTGTGAATTAACGGTGAAGTTATTGTGCTAAATTTGACACCTATTTTAATAATGAAAATGAGTTTGACCCATTAAAAATATATATTTAATGGCTAATATGATTGTTGAGCACTTAATTAAATCTACGCATATATATATATATAAAAAGTTTAGTTTAATAATAATTAACAAATCTTCTCTGGATTAAAATTTTAATCTCTTTCTTTCCTTTTGTAGAGAAAAAATTTAATCTCTTTCCTTTTGTAGTTGGTGTTGGTGTAGTAATTAAAAAATTAAATTATCTTAAGATAAGCAAAAGTGAGTATAAATCAATCAATGTTCAAGTATATATGCATGTACTATCAATTTTGAAGTTTGATCCACTATTCTACCCATTCTTCGTAATGACAAAATATATTTTTATTTTAAGACCCTTTCATCTTTTTTGTTTAGTTTAAGGTCACACATTCCTTCTCAAAATCACATCATTTTTTTTTTTAATTTTCTAGACAAGAAAAGAAGAAAATGCGTTTACTTAATTATTATTTTTTACTTTATACTTATATTCTTACACAACTTATCGTTTCAAAAGTTAATGGGACTTAATACATATTGAAGTTAAAATACAAATTTTTATATAAGTTATAAATTATTTGTAATGTGGTTGATAAAATAACTTTTATATCAGGGTTTTTCATTAAGAATTGTAATGGGGTAATTAAAAAAGAAAACTGATATCCATTACGATGTTTTTCCTCAATAGCTTTTCAAATATAGCTTTCATATTTACTAATATAACACTCTAATTTCTGGGTTTCAGACTACACCCAAACTCTGTTAATGAGAAAGGGACTAAAATAGTATTGAATTTTTGAATGAATTTTGTATCTTTGTAATAAATAAGGCAGCACGCAAGTCACGGTTTAATTATTTTAATTACAACAACCATGCATCATTACAAATACAAATAATGACTTTGAAGCTTTCAAATATATGTTATACAATATTGAGTTG
Organism: Cucumis sativus; assembly: GCF_000004075.3. Taxonomy (NCBI): domain Eukaryota; kingdom Viridiplantae; phylum Streptophyta; class Magnoliopsida; order Cucurbitales; family Cucurbitaceae; genus Cucumis; species Cucumis sativus. The sequence continues at coordinate 24,372,372 of NC_026658.2, forward strand.
TATTATTGTAAGTTTCACGAGTACTTAATTAAAGTTTATTCCTTATTTTTTTAAAGGAACACAAGGGGTCTATAACACCCCAAAACCCATTTATTGATCAAGGAAGTTACAGATAAAGGACTAGAGTGCAGCCCCATAGATCTAGAATCCAGTGCAAATTTAGTCAATGAAAGCACTTAAATTTAGAGAGGTTGTGCTTTGACTATAGTTTTTGAAACAAGGGTGTGTATGCTTGACCACATTCCTGTTAGGATGCATATGTTTTCCCAAGTACCTAACAAGCTTAATCCTTTGTTATTGAAAATCAAATTGTTTCTGTCCAACCAAATTACCCAAATGATTATTGCAACTGCCATGTTGAAACCGATGATGCTTTTTGTATTGTTGTATATGAGGTTACAGAGGGTAAGAGATAGAGATTTTAATATTTGTATCTTGCAATGCCAAACCAATTACCTCATTAGCTTTCTTCCATAGTGTTTGCGCTTTTGAACGGTGAATGAAGATGTGGTTCAGACATTTCAACCACATCTTCGTTTGCTAATTAGCGTGAGATATACCAATTTAGGATTAAAACAAGAAGTTGAAATCTTTTCTGAATAGTATCATCGTGTTCAGACGCTCATGAATAATGAAGGTCCACAACAAAATTTGATTGTTTTTGGGATAATTAAACCTTATTCTAATTTTCTTGTTTTTGTTTTTTTTTTTTTTTGTTGGAAGTAAACTTATTCTAAAATTAAAAAAATTCAAGAATAGGATTTTTGGTTTATAAAATTGGAGTACTTAATTACTTCCTTTTGAAAACGCACGATGTAGTACCTAAATTTTGAAAAAAGGGATTAAAGGATATTTTAATTACTAAGATGACGTGGCAATAATTGAATGAGTAGACTTGGATTGGATTAAATAATGATTCTTCTTTTTCTACTTTGCATCTTCTAGAGATATTTTCTATCTTTTTTTCCCTACCACGTAATTATTTAAACCATCCTACAATGTAGTGAAAATAAGCCAAGGAAAAATAATGATCATTTCCAAAATTATGATCCATGCTTTTAATTAATTCCTTGATGGCCATCCATGAAAATTCTAATTTTTTCAAAAACTTTTAAATTCCAAACCAATTGGGTGGGTGAGATTTATTAAAATGCCAAACCTAAAAGTTTAGATAAAATACTTTTTTTTTTTTTTTTTGTATTTACATTGGAATTAGTCAATTTTTGTGTTGAAAAAAATTGTCAATAATGGTCACTAAGTCCAAGTCCTCCAACTCATGGACTTGGACGCCCATGTGATCTAATTTGGCACCCTATTTCCAAGAAGCTTATGAAGTAATTATGTATATGAAAATTGAAACCATTGAGTTTAGTTTTGAATTATTGAGATTAATAATAAACAATGAAAGAATGACTGTTTAAAAAAATGACATATATGAAAAAGTTTTATTTATACCTTAAATTCAGTTTTAAAATAAAATAAAATTAAAGAAAATTGTTATCGATAAAAAAATATTTTTAAATATAATAAAATGTCATAGTTTATTATTGACATATACATATGGATGTCTATTAAAGTCTATTAGTGTATATTAAATTGAAATTTATAGACGTTATTGAAAATTTAAATGATGGTATAAAAACTAAACTCAAAATTTAATTTGTTTAAACTTTTAAGTAGTTATTTTTTACACCCAATAATAAAGTAAATGCAAATTAAACTTATCAAATGCCGCGTAACAGTTTCACAACGAGTTAAGCCAAGTCGTCCTCAAGCACAATAACATTGATTTGGAATTAAAAAATAATCTAAAGATCATCATCGAATATCATACTTTTAACAAAATTTAAAAATAAAGTAAGAACAACAAACTAAACAAACAAACACGTCCTTACAACAAAAATTAATCAAGAAAGAAAAAGAAGAGTAAAGTAGTTTGAGAAAATAAAATCGAAACAGACACAATTAATTTTCTAGTAGTCAGCTTCAATGTAGTGAGCAAACTTCAAGAGTTCGTGGTGGTCAGGTGGCAAATGTATATTACCCCAACGAGTCAGGTTGACATAATTTGAACATACATGAGCTGATATTCCCGGAATAACCAACCCAACTGTCCTTTCCATTATTGTAAAAAAACCCTCGAAGTACTTTCTACCCTTCACAATTGGGGTTATTATTAAACTTCTAATGAACTCCCAATCTGCACTCAAGTATTTGGGTATAACCCATATTAGTGAAAAGTAGTTTGTGTTTGGCTGCTCCTTCAAAAACTGCATACAAATATAACACCAAAAAAAAGAAGAAGAAAAAAAGAACTTATTCACTCTTTAATTATGGAAAATAAAAGAAATTAAATTCAAAGATATACCATCACACTATATAATATAATGTAGATTTCAGTGTAGCAATGATATAGATTATTGTCACATCCAACAACTTTTGTTATATGAACCAAAATATATATTTAATTAATTTACACAGCAATTCTCTTATATTTTATATTAAATTTGTTATATGAACCAAAATATATATTTAATTAATTTACACAACAATTCTCTTATATTTTATATTAAATTTGTCTCCATCCGTATAGTCCAAAGCTTTTGCATCAATTAGCGATTTAAGTCTTGAGATGATATATCAAAGCATTATGGTCTAAGATCACCTCTCTTTAGAGACCACGTTCTATGATACAATTTTAAACAAGGAATTGATTCAAAAGCTTAAGTGTTGATGGAGAAAGAGACAAATATATTATTGAACAAATGTGTTGTTAATACCACGAAAAAATCGAATAAATGATCAAATAGGTAGAGAGTCACCTTGCCATTGTAGAAGACGTCAAAGTAGACGCATCCACCAAAGTGTCTGTAGCTGAAATTAGCAAGAGAATGGAAAGGAATTCTAGGAACCAAATCAAAAGAGTAAACATATCTATAATATTTAATGTCATGAGTTTTGAAAGTGTCGACCATAAACTGAGCAAAACTTTGATTCCCAACTCTAGGCTGACCAAAGGTATAAACAGCTTGAATCTTGTCAAGAAGGATTGTTTCATTGTGGTAGGCTAACAAAGTGACAAAAAGGGTAGCAAGGGCACCACCCAAACTATGGCCAGTGATGATGAATTTTGCATTGTCATTGGATTTAGCAATTTCTCTTAGGTTTTGGCGAAGGAAGTAATATGCAAATTCATGTTTGGGATCGGTGAGTTCTTTGGGCCAACCACCGGACTTTTGATAGCCAAGGGCTTGCATGAACCCGGAGTGGATGCCGACCTTGCCTTCTAATAGGAACCAAGAAAAGTCCAGATCAACCATCCAATCGTTAATGTCAAGTACGGATGTCCCTCTGAATGCAATCACTGTTACGTTTGGATCTTTGTGTGTGTTCTCAAACATAATTGCATGAGTCGTAGCTTTGTTTTGAAAGTCTGCAAAATATGTAGTTTTTAAAAAACATTCTTTTCTTTTCCCGAATTTAGATAAGAATTCAACAAATATAAATGCTTACTTGACCAAAAAAAATTAAAAAGCTTATTTTTCCAAAAGAAAACACAATATTAGTAAGTACGTGCACTAGAACATCTCCACTAGGTAGACATTTATAACACTATCATCATTTCCTTTTATATAATAAAAGAATGTAAAAAGGTTGCTATCACTCAATTTTCAAAAACTAAAAGTACATATACCAAACAAGATCTTAATTTAAAATATATATATTGAAATAAGAAGATAAAATGTTGATTCATGGTCAACTCTAAAAAATAGTTTTTTTATAAAAAAAATATGATGTAGGTCAACAGGTGCACCCGAACATCTCCACTAGGTGGACATCTCCATAGCATCATCATCATTACCCCTTCATTAATAGAAGCAACGAAAATAAAATCAATGGCTAGAGAAAAACCCAAGAAAACCCCATAATCCGTAGAATTGAACAAAAATGTTGATATTAAGATTGGCTGTATAGTTTGAGAACAAAGGGGAGGATCTGCTTGCTCAAAGATGGACAAGAGCTTTAATATCTTTCCAAACCCTAAAATCTAAAAAATAGTAAATTAAACAAGGTGCACCTAAGTTTTAATATTATTATGATTGATAATATAAATACATTTTTTTTATAATACAACTAAAAAAGTAGACCAAGCTAAGTCTTTATTTATTCAAAATTATATAGAAGTCAACAGTCTTTATTTAGTTAGAAAAGTAGAAGTTCATTTCAGAGTCTTTATTTATTTGAAAAAGAGAATTCCAAAGTCCTTATTTGTATTTAATTTGATAATTAGAAGTTCAAAAAAAAAAAAAATCTTACCGTTCCAGAAATTGCGACAATCAATTAATTTCATCTGCATTTGAAAACCAAAAAATAACATCATGGATTGGATTTGTATCAAGTTTGAGAGAAGATTTGAATATTGCATTCAGTGTTCTTGTAAAATATTACAAATGAGATGAGATTAAATAGAAAAACTACAAGACAACATAAAATGAACAATACATACGAAATTCTAAATACATATCTGCACGTATTTATCAAAAATAGCTATAAAATAATTTTTGTTCTCTGAAAAACTAATAACAAATAACCAATTACCCAAAGTTTATAAATATTGCAAAGTTTACTTGCATATGAATATTATTCACTAATGAAACAGAAAGAGAAGAAGAAAACTCATCAGTTTATATATTCCAATCAGAATTTAACATTAGGGTTGGCTGTTTTTCTTTAAAATTACTTAACTTCTATTTCATAATCCCTTTGTACTAGTTTTTGTTTTTAAAATTTAGCTAAAAACTCAATTATTATATTTAAGGAATTAGATGCCAATCAAGATAAAGCTAAAACTAAAATAGATTAGCAAACGAGACCTTAATTTTGTTTGGTAATCGATCAATTAAAATGTTTACCTACAATTATTTGAACAAAACCAACTTACTATAATTGGGTTAATTCAGGATAAACATATAAATTCTGTAACTTTTTCTTAAACTAAAACAAAATTTTTAACTTATAAATAACTCAACCGAACACTTAAAACAACTACTTAAAAGTTAAAATTAAAATTAATTTTGGAGTACCTGCCAGCAGTCATTTACTACGAACTCAACGATGGAGGCGGACCGTGAATAATCTTGATATGCCAATTTGGAAGCCATAATGGTTAAGGCACTATAATATTTGAAATCACGGTCATGTGAATTCATGTCTGCATTGTCGTCGGGAACCAGCAATTCCCAGTCACTACATCTTACTCTGGGCTGCACATCCGTGAAATTAATAATCCGAGATGGCGCAACCCAAAATTCTGCTGCCAGCACATACTTGTAGCAAAACTTTTGAATAATTGACCAAAATGCAACTAAGATTGTGAAAAGAGAAGCGATGGCAGAAAGGAATTTCTGGGTCAAAATTGAAACAGAAATGGTCCATCGAGCTTTGAAATTGGTGTAAAGCTCAATTTGGTCGTCTGGACATTCCATCAACTTTTTTATCTTTCTGGAACCCGAAGGAAGTAAGAACTCCAATACATCTCTTACTTTTGCCTTATCTGGCTTTAATGTCAGACCATTTTCATTCAATTGTATCTCGTTAGAACCCATCCAATTTCCCTTTTCAAAATTTTCTTTTATCATCCCCCACAATGAACAAAATAAGAACAAGGTTTAGGAGGATATATATGCTATATGTTACGTCCTGATTAAACAGTCAACACGGACACCAACTTGGTTGATTTATATTTTAAAAAGATATATATATATATACACACACACAACTGGTTGATTTATATTTTAAAAGATTTATATATATATATATAAATTAGCCCGTCAACTCCTTCGGATATAAGTATACATTTGCTTGTGTGCTTTGTTTATTATTCTATATTAGAAAAATGTAATGATTGGAATATCCTGAATTCGGTGTATGGCATTATTTTAAATGATCATACATAAAGTTTTTTGCTATAAATATTTTATGTGTGATAGAAATCCTAAACCCTAAAGTTAATTAATTGCTTACCCACTATGTATGTGTTAGTTAATTATAATAATTTAGGTATAGAGGTTTGTTGAAGATTTGTGTGATCCAAAGCCTAAACCCATTTATGAGATGTGTGGAGCTACAAGAATCATATAGAGTTGATCGGTCTTGAACCCATATTCAGAAAAAGAAAATTATTGATAGGATCTCCTTGCATGTGGAGCAGTTTGTAGGGAGTAGCTGCAAAGGGTTTTTCTCAAGCAGAAGGGAGGTTTTGGTAAAGTCATGTGCGGTAAGCCCCTTCTGATGCTACATTCTGGAAGATCAACACTAAGTCTTCTTGGAGTGACCTTGAGAAAGCGGAGGGAATTAGCTTGATGGTTCATGAATCCTCTAAGTCTCCATTCTAGCCGTTGTTGTGTAACATCAATATAAAAATTTAAAAAGGGGTCATTACCTTCAGTCCATTATGGACAATATGGATTGAAAAGAATAATAGGATTTTCAAAGACGGGGAGCATACTGCTTTTGAAATTTGGATGACATTCAAGTGATACATAAGTTTCTGGACTAGCAGATCCAAACTTTGTATGAGTTATACTACTAGTTAGTTCTATTGCTTTAAACATCAACGCTTTTATTTGAATACAATCCTAATTTAGAAGTGTTCTTCCTTGTCGGAGATCATTTGAATACAATCCTAATTTAGAAGTGTTCTTCTTTGTAGGCAATCATTTGAATACAATCCTAATTTAGAAGTGTTCTTCTTTGTAGGCAATCATGCTATTTACACCATATCTTTCTTCTGAGTTCAGGGCTTGGAAGAAATGCTAGAAATTTTGATAAAACAACAGATTCAGACCACACACAAGCCAAAAAAAACGGCTCATCTAATATCGGCAATAACTCCTACGATTCGAAATTTATTCAAAATGAAGAAAAAGAAAGGCAAAGAAGTTATGGCTGTTAATGAATGATATCCAACATATATATCTCAAAGGCAGCCTCAAACCACTTTATAAAAAAGAAAGTCTCTTTTAATTCACCACGTATAAATCTCCTCACAGCTCAAGGTATATCTCCAACAGAAACATCGGCATTAAAAGCCTAGTCTCCGAACAAAAATAACAACACAAGAAATTTATTATTTAGTGACAAAATTTCAGTGATGCAAGTAATTTTTATCGATAAAAGTTCGTATACAATAACGCAAAAAAATATGTCATAAAAAATTATTATTAGTGACACATTTTTAATTCGTGTCACTAAAAAAATTAGTAACACACAACAATAATTTCCCTAAAAAATTAAATAGTTTTAGCAACAAAGTTTGTCTTTTTTTTCACTAAAGAATCTCCACGTCCATTTACAAAGCTATGCAACATTTGTGTCCTTTATACAACTAATTCCAAGGCCTCCTTTGTCTTTAGGGGAAGTAACAATCAGACAACTGATGAGATGAATATTGTTCTGATGTTTGGAATTATTCTAAAGAAAATTTCTTCAAATGTTTTGGATGTGCTTGCAAACCGAGGAAGGGGCTTTGAAAACTGATAGTTGGTAAGTTGGAAGACTAACCAGAATAGAATCAATCTGATTTTGCCCCGCTTTGATAGATAAGAATATTTCCTGTTGTTAACTTTTTTTGTGTATGTTTTTTGAGAAATATTTATCCAGAAGTTATTTCATAGAGACTTGCCACCAAGAGGAATACCCAAATAGTTTATAGAAAAATATTGAGTAGGAATCCCCCATTTTCCAGCCATCCTTTCCAATCTATTTGTGTCAACATTTTCTGGGGATTAAATAACATTATTGATATTTAATCATTTTAAATTGCATAGTTTTACTAACACAAAATTATATCAAACAGTATACAACCATATTAATGTATATTTATATCAAATTGTATAAATTTTTAAATTTTGAACTTTCTGTGCTTTATAGAGTTTTAATCTATATTTTTAAAAATAACAAATATTTATATCAAGTTTTTATAAACTTCTTTTTTTTTTTTCTTTTGGAAATTAGGGATAAATGTGCTTAGTTTTGGAGTTCAACTAGGGTGGTAAGAATGTTGATTTAATTGCGATATTTCAGTGCATTCCTCATCCCTGTAACTCGTTCACAGAAAATTACTAGAAAATTGATTCTGAGAAACATATGTTTGTTGTGATTTTAATTTGAGATGGAAAATTATGTGAATACTACATAGTTGAACTTGTTTTCATAACAATAAATAAATAACCAATACAGTTTTAAACGTGTCCATAATTTTATGGAGAAAACTACACAAATAATAAAGAGCTAGCATAATTGTGTTAGCAACTTATTGGTCATATTTATTATTGTTTCAAAAATGTTAAAGATGGTGGGTAAACAATGAATGATTCTCTTTTTTTTTCCTACCCATATCCTTTATTTATTTAAGGTATTTTTTATGATGATTTTAAATAATACAAAAAAAAAATTACAAATATCACAAAATAATATCTTAGACATTTTTATTAGTTATAGAGGTGAAATTTTACTATAAATTTAAATATTTTTCTTTAGTAGTTTCATGTTTTAGGACAAATTTTCTTATTTCTCTTGTATGGAAGTTAAAAAATTATGTTCATAACTCATAAGAGCTGTGTCAGCTGTAATGGGATTAAAATTAAGAAACAATAAGAAATATTATTATTATATATCAGAAAGAGTATTAACGCAATTGCGTAGCACAAAGGCCACCATCTAATTAAAAGCTAAGCATCCGCCTATTTTACTCTTCAAAATTAATTTCACAACCCAATTATATTCCATTGTTCCATATTAAAAAGGTAATTTAAGACTTCAATAATTTCCCTCAAACTTTTTTTTCTTTTTTTCTTTTTGTAATTAAAAAAGATTAAAAATTATCTTTCTAAATTAGAATATTTTTGTGATAGATTGTTCTAATAATCCGAATAATCTAAACTATCAAACTCAAATCTTAAACATTGGGTTGGATTAACTTTTATTTTAAATTAGATTTTCTTAAGTTTCTTATAAATATTTAATTCTCACTAAGTATGAACGGTAAATGTAAAAGGAAAAATCACACCTACCAACAATCAATGGAAGAAGAGTACCGATATAGTTGTAGAAAATATGGAATAAGACGAGAAAAATGCGACCATTTACACCATGTGTGTAAAATGAATGAGACAAAATTTAAATTTGTATCTAAAACTATATTGATCATAAATTTGCATTCAACAATTATTAATGCGTTCATATTTGATATTGAAATTTACACTATTTATGAGTTAGCTACACAAATATACCAGTTTTGGTGGTTGAACTTTGAGATATCCACATTTTTATAAAATGTGTCCATTCAAACACCACCATTTTGGTGGTTGAACTTTGAGATATCCACATTTTTCATTGGCGTGAGGATGTGAAATAATGACTTTTTAGTTTGAAAAGTGTCTTACCCATGAACGTTTTGTTCTACATAAATTCGACCCCTACATAATACAAAAAATAAAAAATAAATGTAAAAGCAGATGGATACACAAATATATGAGGTTTTCATATTATTAGAGAGAGTTCTATTAACCGTGCTACTAAAATTCAAGGATTTGTATATTACACTTCTCAAGATCTTACGTTCATAAATTATAAATAACTATAAATAATTAAATATGTTGGTTTCAACCTCGTGTATAGTAGTGTCATATAACCAATTCAAAAAATTATTTTAATTTAGTTTGAAAAAAAATGAGTAATTTTTTTTAAAAAAAAAGATATGGTTGGATCAGTATACTATAACTTGTATTTAAAAAGAAAACTTTGAAGGATTTGAGGCGTAAGATATAGTTGTTAATTATATGAAATTTGACCTTTGCGAATATAAGGCGTGGGAAAGAGAATATTTATTATCGTTTACGTACATTTAATAGTTTTAAAGGAAATAGCCAAAAAAAATTATAGAGAGACCAACAAAATTTAAGACTCATAGGGGAGTAGATATAAAAGGAGTTGTTATCAAAGGACGAACAATAATTGTAACTAAATTTGAGAGAGCAAAGATGAAGCCTTTTTGTGTTAATTTAAGAAAACCGTCAAAAATAACAAATTTGATTAAATATTTATTATTTTAAAAAATTTTAGATTATATCAATAATAAACATTATCAGACACTCATATATTTCTATCATTGACATTCATAAACACGAATGATAGAAGTTTATTAATTTCTACCATTAATAGTATCTTGTTATATTTTAAAATGTCTCTCCGATAATTTAATTCCTTGAGTTGAAAAAATGATCTAACCATTATTTTAGGTTTTTTTTTGGATAATGGGGTAAGTTTTTAAAAATTTGGGAAAATAGGTGAGTTTTAGGGTCTTTTTTTCTTTTCTCTTCTTTTTTTTTTTGTTATTTTTATTGAATGTCATGCAAATGGATGTTTTCGGTTTTTGGTAATAATAATAATAATAATAATATTTTATTTTATTTTAATATTATTATAGTTATTCGTAATTCATGAAAAATGTTATAATTGTTTAGTTTATTTATAATTTTTTTTTAAAGTAAAGTAGTCTTTTAAAAAATACAAAAAAAGTAAACAAAATGATTTAAAAAACGAAAAAAAAGGCTAATTTATTGTTTAAATTTGGCTATTATTTACTAAACGACCATTTAGAAAAATAGAAAACTATTTTTTTCAACAAGCGTTTAGATTTGGCTATTTTTGCGATATATCTAATCATTTAAATTTGGATAGTTAAATATAAACGATCATTTTCAATATTTTTTTATATATTTATTGTTTAAATTTTGTTGTCTAAATCTAAGCCTATTTTTGTACTCGATTTAGATTTGTCAGAATGATTTTTTCTTGATATTTTATATTTGATCTACAATCTTAAATAACCAAATAACAATTTGATTTTTTTTAAGAAAAAAAATAGTGGAAGAGGACATGAAAAACAATGTAAAGGAATGGACAAATCTAAAATATTAAAAAAGATGACCAACTTCATCGTCTTTTTTATTTTGTTGAGTGAGCCGTAAATATTTTATCCATTTGTTTTATTTATATGAAAACGAACCTAAAAATAACGTTAATAACCTAAAAATGAACCAAATGATCCATTAATAATATTTTCATTCATGTAGCATTGCAAATTAACAAAAATAACGTTACAAAGAGATATGTTTCATTTTTTAAATGGTTATGTTTACTTTTTTTATATATTTCTTTTAAAAGACTCCTTCCTTTTATAGACTTCAAAATAAAATATTTTATAAATAAATTAAACAATTATAATGTTTTTCATGAATTATGAACAATTATAATAATAGTAAAATAAAATAAAATATGTTATTATTATTATTATTATTATTATTATTAATAAAAAAAAAGTAAAATCATCAATTTGTACGACATTCAATAAAAATAAAAAATAACAAAAGAAAAAAAAAGAAAGAGGAAAAGGTAGGAGAGAAAGATGAAACTCAATAAAGATAAAAAATAAAAATAAAAATAAAAAAACATTCACTTAAATATTTTAAAACTCACCCCATTTTTCCAATTTTTTTTAAAACTTACCTCCATTATCCAAAAAAAACCCTTCTTCCTCTGCCATTTAATGTTGGTCCATACATTAACAACACTATTATTCAACTACATTTTTAATATTTTAAAAATAATATCTTGATGTGTTTGAATTTTGAATTTAGTTTTTATTTAGTTTGAGATTTTGTTCAAGTTTTGAAGTTTTATTTCAATTAATCCCTTAACATTATTATTTACAAGCTTAATCTATAAACTTTAATATGATAAAAGTATACAATATATATATAAACTTTAATATTATATTCTAATTATTCTTGAACTTCCAATTTTTTGTTTCATGATATAAATTCTTAATTTATAAATATAATTTTTTTTTTTAAACTTTCAATTTCTGTCTCAATTTATTAAAAACACATTTAAAGAGTAGCACAATACATTTTCGATTTGTATCTTAATACGTTTATTTAATCTTTTCATCTTCTGAGGATGTTTGGATGCTATTAGGATACTAGAGAAAATTCAATATATTTAAGATGTCTGAACGCACCTCTTAATATTTTTGTTGGTGAATATTGCTTTAAAAAATCCATTATATAATCTTTTCTTCTTAAAGAAAAGAACAAAGCGTTGTTAAACAAATTAAAAGTCGAAGGTCTTATTACTTCAAAATCAAACATACACAAGTAGAAGCAAACTTTATTTTGAAGCACTCACATAGGTTGTAGTGGTATAAACCAAGTTTTCATAAACTTAGGGTTTACGCAAGTTTCTATAGACCCAAATTTCTACCACACCCACGTTTCTAAAATGGAAACATTTCGTAATTTCTGACTTCAACAAACCCTATAACTCACTAAAACTAACTATGAGAGCAAACCACTCCCAAATACCCACATTAACAAACAACACACACATATCTTACTTCCATAATATAAAGGACACACATTACAAATACATTATACATTTGTTACTGTTGATCATCATCTCCATGTTGTAGCTAGTAGAACGACAACTTTTGCTAATGTCTTAAAATTTTAGGGTTTGATGTGTGAGGGTAGTTGTATTTTTCCATAACGAGTCAAGTTAATATAGTTCTGAGAAGAGTGAGCTGATACTCCAGGAACAACCAACCCAATCAGTCTAAGCATTAAAGTGTTGAAACCCTCGAAGTATTTAGGACCTTTGAAAAGTGGGATTACTAAACTTCTTAAAAGCTCCCACCACGCAGTCAAGTACTGGAAAGGTGTCAACCATGACTCACAGAAGTAGTTCGGGTTTGGTTGAGCCTCCAAAAACTGCATCCACTCAAAAATCATCGATTAATATAGTTAAAATTTGTTAAATTATCGGTCTAACTGAAAAACTATGTAAGTAATCATCTGTTACTAAATTTAATTATATCCACACTTGATAACTCTAATTATCTTACTTTTGAATATGGACATATTTAAAATTAAATGAATATTTTAAGACTTTATTTCTTTTTTTCTAAGATGAAAATTATCATTAAACTGCTTGCAGTCAATTTTAACTTAAGCTTTTGAAATTCATGTTTAGGATCTCAAACAAACAAAAAAAATATTCAATTGCTTTAAAACTAGAAAAGCCAAAATTTATAATATATATATATATATTATTCGACTTAAGAATCTTGAGAAAAAGAAACGACTTAAGGTAATACGTTGAGGATTCACATCGAAAAGATGAGAATATATATACTTCATAATCTGAAAAAAAATACACAAGCTTCTAATTAAATTCTATCATCGTTGATTTTAAACTTAATATTTATTATTAGTAGTATTATTAAGAAATATATGTTTTCAAATATGACATATTGAACCAAAATATAAATATAACAAAATTTCACTGTTATCAAGGATAGATTGGGATGAATTTTGATATATTTGTAAATACATTAAAGAGTTTTGTCATTTAAAACAAATTTACTTATTATTGTTATTTGGTGTTGAATATAGATGTTGAATATAGAGAAGAAATTAGAACTGTTTGGACTTTATAAGTATTAGGTTACCTTTCCTTTGTAGCATGAGTTGTAGTAGACGCATCCACCGAAGTGTTTGTACCAAAAATTTTTGCAATCAAAAGGAACTCTAGGAACGATGTCAAAGGAGTAAACATATCTGTAATAATCGAAACCATATTTTTTAGTTAGATTATTCATGAATTTAGCAAAATTTCGGTCACCGGATCTAGGTTGGCCAAAGGTGTAAATCGCCTGCAGCCTCTTTAGCAACGCAGATTCTTCATGGAAGGCGAGAATGGTAACGAAGAGAATGGCGAGGGCACCACCGAGGCTGTGGCCAGTGATGATGAACCTTGCCTTATCATTGTCTTTGACAAAGTCTCTAAGGACTTGGCGAAGGGTGTAGTAAGCAAATTCATGATTGTCAGGGCGAGGAGGGAGCTCCTTTGGCCAATCAGTGTTTTGTTGAAGGCCGAGGGCTTGCATGAAACCGTCGTGGATGTTGCCAATGCCTTTGATATTGTACCATGACACATTCAAATTTTCTGACCAATCTCCTAATGCTGAAGTGCCCTTGAATGCCACTACCATTACATTTGGATCTTTTGCTCGAAATGCAAATGCTCGCGTTCTTATCTTATCTTGAAAGTCTGATCGTTTTTAAATTTAAAAACAAAAGACAAAAGATCATTAGTAATTTCTAGGGTTTTGAACACAATAACTAAGGCTTAAGGGTTAAGGCTTCCTTTCCTAACCATTTCTTTTTACTTTTGTTTTTAAAATTAATTAAGCTAATTTTTTCTCTCTATTTTATAATGTTTTGTGACTTTTTTTTAAATATTATAGTAGAATTCTTACCCAAATTTCAAAAATAAAGTTAATAAAATCAACTGTTGCTTAATTTTCTATAACAAATGGTTAACTAGACGAGATCTAAGTTTAAACGATAGGGTAATTGTTTGAAAGTAATTATAATACAACTAAATGATGGAAAATTTTGAATCGAGAACTTCTTGTCGAGTTAAATTTATGTTAACAAAATTGTTTAAAATATTTACAAAATATAGTAAATATTACTATCTTTTTTTAATAAACTGCTTATAGTAAAATATTTATAAACCAGTTATAGTCTATAATTAATATCTATCCCTCGTAAACAATAATATTTTATAATACTAGTAAATATTTTAGTTCATTTTGTAATATTTGAAAAGTATTTTATTTCTCAAATTTACGTGCAAAGAAGAAGGAAAAACAAACTAAAAGTAGTAATTTTCATTTATGTTTTATTTATGAATAGGAAATAATATTGGTAGAGAGAAAATGAGACTTTTGGTTTTTACTTTTGGGGAAAAGAATATGTAAGTTAAATGTGAATGATTGAAATGTTGGAGTAAATAATAGAAATGGGGATTTGATGTGTGGAGGAGTGTAGACCAAGTAGGAGATTAAATTTAAGGCCAATTTAATCTGCTTTGGTTGTAGTTGAGTTTATGCTATGAAATATTGTATTTTTTAATGTATTTTTCTTTGTTAATATAATTTATTCAAATTTTAAAATTGAAACTCAAAATCTAGATTAGACTAAAACCAGTGAAAAAAAAATACATTTTTTTAGTTTTCATTGTTTAGATCACATAATTTGAAAACATAGTTAGAACTGTCAACCAAATATATTTATTCACTAAACTCATGCATTTGAAAACATAAAATAGATTATGAGTTTCATACCCAAATAGATCCCTCAGTTATATGGATGTAATGTAATTAATATTTTCAATTGACAAAAATTAAATGCATGCAACTTGGAGATGCATTACAGTCCACTCAAATAATGTCTTATAATAATAATTGTTATTATTTTTTAAAAAAAATTACAAAGAGAGAATATATGTTGTACCTAATTATTAATTACTCCCTTTAAACAAAACCAACTTTTAATCAAAGGTGTTGTAGTTTAGAAGTTGGGTATTACCATTCCAAAAGTCATAGCATTTATCCATTTCCATCTGCATCCAAAAAGAAGAACATTATCAGTCGTCACTTTAATAATTTTTACTAAAAAAACATTTTATTTTCTCTGCCGATCACTCATTTTAGTACTCTTCTTGTCCAAATATGAGAGTTGCAATGAGATCTATTGGTATATAAAATTAATTAAAGAGGAGTTAATATATATATATATATATATATATATATATATATATATAAAGGTAAATATTTTTGTTGATTTTGAAAATAGTCCATTATTTTACCTTCCAGCAGTTATCAACGACGGTCTCAATGACGGGAGTAGATTCGTAAGCCAAAGTGGAAGCCATCATGGTCAGGGCACCATAATATCTGAATCCATTATCGTCTCCCAATTTTGAGTTACTATTCTTCCCAACTTCTATTCTCCAGTCTTCACATTTCACTTTCGCCCCGTAAGTTTCTTGGGGTACCCCAAAAATCTTTTCTGCATATCCATACCCAATAGTTAATTAACATTATCAATTAACCAACAATCTTTTTTTACTTATTTTTATTTTTGCCATCCACGTACGATGAAGTATTACCAACCATAACAGTCCTCAAATTCAAAAATGATAAACTTTTGGGTTTCTAAATTCTGAAATTTGTGTCCATTTTATTTTAAACAGCTGCTCGAAGTGTTGGATGAGTTCTTAAAATTTTCATTGCGTGTCTATAATAGGTCCTTTGGACTTCTAATATTTTGAGTTCCATGTATCTCCCAAACAATCTTATTGCTTCCTCTTTGTGATGTCTATGGCTAGATGAAACAATAATAACTAACCTTCCCAAAACATTAAAAATCCATTTTTGACATTTGTGGGATGTGAGATCGTTTCTTTGACGGCCCTTTTGATGAACAATATCCTTTGATTTTTTGTGATTATGATGCATCTTCTATCGCTTCAAATTGAAAGCTTTTTTTTTTAGTCTTTTGCCTTTTATTTTTGTCATCAAACTGTCCTCTATATTCATATATTACTTATATTTGAATTTACGTCTAAACAAAACCCTAATTATTTTTAATTATTTCTTGTGTCTATTAGATGTGGATATCATGATGGAAAAAAAAAAGTGAAGAATAAAAGAATTAAAAATTCATAGAAAAATTTGTAACTTTAATTAAGAATAAAATAAACACAAACCTTAATTTGTTAATGGGTTATTGCATGGGATGGGATATTCATAAAATAACATACCTCGCATGGTTTTAAAGGTTTGGAACAGTTTGGTTATGGCGATAAGGAGTTTCACCAGAAGAATGGAGGAAACAATAATCCATCGATCTCCAAAGCTTTGGTAAGAACGTTCTTTACCTGCAGGACATTTCACCAGTTTTCTGATGTCTACATAACTGAAAGAAAGTGTAAACAAAAACAGGTCCAATAGAGTTGCACTCTCAGGTTTCAGTGTCAAATAATCAACATTATTTGAACCCATTCTTTCTTCTCTGTTAAATACCATAATGAAAAACTGGGGGAAGAATTAAACAATAACCGAACTGATCGGATTTAGAGAACTTTTCTTATGAAACAAAAATGCTTTGGTGCTTCGTTTTTATAGACAAAATCCGAAGCCCTAGCTTTGGTAATTTTTGTTAATTACTTGGAAATTTCACCCTTTTGAGATGGTAGTCAATTTTATAGAAAGCATAAACATGTGGAGATGCATTTTGGAAGAGAGTTTAATTTTTGTGGCCGTGGGGCTATTGATAGAGATGTGTCTTCTATCTGCCCACACCTACCTTTAATAAATTGTTTTTCTAAAGTCCAACTTAATAGAGTTTAGCACTCTACTTAGTTTTCTAGGTCTTTTTTAATTTAAGTTTATTTTCATAGACTATTTTTAAATATACGATACAATGTATTAAAATAAAAATAATTATAAAAAAATATCATCCTTTATTTGTAATAGACTATTATATCATATAACAAACCAATATAAAATAAGTAAAATTTAAATATAAATAAAAATCAAGACATAATACTTAATTATCCAACAAAATAATTTAATAATTCAAACTCTTTATAGCAAATGAAGACCGTACCATTTCATTTTATACTTTCTTCAAAATATGAAAATTAAGTAAAACACATTTTTTTAATATATTCATCTTACTATATTTAAAAAATTTCGACCTGGTTAAATGTATCTTTAAAAAATATATTTATTAAATATTAAATATGTTTGAGACGAAAAAAGTTTAATAAAAACAAGTTTGAATTATGATGTAGAAAATTTTTAAAGATACTAAAACGGAGAGATATAGAAGTGTGAAACTTTAGATAAAAATACAACTATTATGTCGGTTGTATTTAAATAAAGAGTCTACAATGTTTTTGGAGCAAGTGTCGGTGCTACATTATGATTTATTTCATTCTGGTACAATAATAGAAACTTTATGAACATAAAATTAAGATCAACCGTTCTTTTAGAAAAATCTCTAACACAATTTGAAGTAATCAATCATTTAAGAGGTGTTTAATTTTATCCTTTCTTTATATATATATATTCTGGTGATCGATAAGAAATTAAATGATGTTGTTTTCCTTTAAAAGATGTTATTTTCTCGTGGTCAGTGCAATGGGCTCATTAATGTTTTTGCATTGAAAGAGGACAATGGTGTGATCAATGTATTTCTTTCGAAAAGGGGAACCCACATGTAATGATAGAATGTAAATCCAGTTGATAATGGAAAGAAGAATAGATGAATGACATATAATATAATACATCATCTTACAAAAGTCTCATCAATCTTGTTCGTGTAATGTGACACCAACAACATTGCATAATTCCACGCCATCTCCCACATTCCCAACATGTGTTTTCGTTTTAGAACGTGCCATTTAAAGAAAATATTTACTACAAAAAATCTAACCTCTATTTTGAATTGGTTTTCTTTCTTTTTTTTTTTTTTTATTTAATCTCAATTTAATAATCGTACAACTTTTCAAACATTGAGTTTGTTATAATAATTTGTACAGCTTGAAGTGTGTTTCTTTAAACAATGAAGTGAAAAAATAAAGTATTGATCAAAAATAGTAAATAATATTATTGCAAACGCGGGAGTGAGTGCGTGAGTTTTGAAATGATATTTACAATACTATACATAATTGTATAATATATATTGGTTATACACATCACTCATGTATTTGGTATCGTAGGTATGGAGTATACTATAATAATCCTTTCTACCATTTTTTAGTTGGTGTTGGAACAATCTCTAGGTTTCTTTGTTCTCTATACATAAATGCCCCCACCATCCATTTGAATCATGAGTATTAAATATATAAAAAGAACACCTCCACAAATAGCAAAAAGAAATTATGATAATATGACTCATGTCGTTATATTTTTTAAATTACAAAAATAATAAATTTAAAAGTCAATAATCATCTTATAGCCTCTAATATCCGTCTGATAACAATGTGATAGTCGATAATTCTTTGATAGCCTTTAATATCCGTCTGATAATCGTATGATATCACTAAGTACTTATCATATATTTTTCATATTTTCAATATACAAAAAAATATGTGTTATGGACTGATGCAATTTTTCTATATAAAATTCAAATGTATTAATATATAAAATTAAATAATATATATATATATATATGAAATTTTTTTTAAAAGAGTAGATTTTACAAATTATTCACAACCTAGAGTAAATTTTATTATCGATAGTCATTGATATGCTACAGTGATATAATTCAAAAAATTTGTTTTAGCATATAAATATTTTAATTTATTTTGTTATTTTTAAAAATGTTGTAATATGTATATAAATAAATTTAATCAATTAGAGTTGGAGTTTTTCAAAAGAAAAATATAAACTATAAAAAAACCATAAAAAATAGATTTTATTAGTGTAAATATTTTATGGAAAGTTATATTTTTGACCATTTTCTTATTAAAATTTTGGGAGAATGGTGGGAAGTGCATATTTTAAAGTTAAAAGGGTTGGTAACGCCTTCGGCCCATTCTCCAGCGGCCCATTATTTTTCTTTAAAATGCCATTCCCCTTATCATTACTATTTTAGGACAATTATAACAAACACCGATTCCACTAATAATAATAATTATTATTATGTATATAATAATTGAGATAATCGTAAATTTAGCAATCAGATTCAAAATAATTAAGTATATAGTTACATTTAAAAAATTTGTAAATATAGCAAAATTTATCAAATTCTATTAATGATATAAGTCTATCGCTGATAGATCATGTTATAAATATTGATTTATCGCTGATAAACCATACGAAGTCTATCAGCGATACAAGTCTATCAGTGATAGTTTTGCTATATTTGCAATTTTTTTAAAATTTGGTTGTATCGTTAATTATTATTGTTGAAATGGTTATCGATTACAATTTTTCATAATAATATTTTTATAAAAATTTGAAAATGCTCTTAAATCTATAGATGGTAGATTTCTATGATATATTTGTAATATAACAATATATTTGTAATATGATCTATCATGTCATAGACTTTCATGATTTATCATTTATAGAACAACATATTTGTAACATGCATGGTCTATCGGTGATAAAGCATTTATTGTTGATAGACTTTGACAGCTTTTGTTATATTTGCAATTTTTTTAAAAGATTAATATATATATATATATATATATATATATATATATATATATATATATATATATATATATATATTAATATTTTGAATCTAGTGGTTATATTTGTAAGGACAAGTTGCATAAATGACATTAATTCAAATAAAAAGTATAGACAAATTAATTGTATATATAACACAAAAAATGGTAAAATATTAAAAAAAAAACTCACTATTTCAAAGGATTCTTTCCGATTTTTCAAAATTGAAAACTATCTATTATAGCAACCATCACCAACAATTGTCACATGCCATTCATAGTTTTCATCAATGACATTTTTCAGTGATAACTTCTATTAATAATAGTCAATAAACGACAAACTTAATATTTTTAAAAATATTTACTAATAAATCGGTTAAACCTTGATATTTTTACAAATATCTTATTTTTGTGCTATTGCCTATCATTTTCCTTTATTAATTTTAAACCATTGATTAGAATTTTGTAGTGGTTAGTTAGGTTGTAGGTTAATTGCATTATATATACAATAACTTCACTCATTTACTCATATAGACTGTATAGTTATTCGGTTACTATAGAACGAGAGAGAATTCTGTTGATTTATTAGAAAAACTCTCTTCCATCTCTTCTGTTCTTTTGTTCTTTTATTTCGAAAATATTGTATTGATATCATTAGCAGCATTATTGAAAAAGAAAATTGTTGAGAAAGAATAAGGAACCAAAGCAATTTGTTTGAAAGTTAGGGTGAATAACAAAACTAATGAAAGTATGTAGAAAATATATAAGATTCTATGAGAAACTAAATATAAAAAAACTATCTTTAATATAATTAACAGAAAAATCAAACCATAAAGGATTCTTTTTTACTCAAACCTACATACTTCTTGATATATATATAGCTGCTCTATATACAATAATGGGTTAAGTTGAATTGTACCATTTGCAATTGTGGTTTGCATTCTTTTTTCGATGTTTTATTTTGAATGTGCCTCTTCCACCTTTGGAACACTTGGATATATAAATTTCCTTACAATTTGAACTTGATGATCGCCCACTATCACTTATCTCTAGGGATATGTAGAAATGATGAAATACCTAAATATTTGTGTACGTGTAGACTTCACATAGTTTGAGATTTTATTATATTTTGGATGAATTAAAATGTGGCTAAAAAGTGCAAGAGAGACTTTCATTTCTTTATCTTTATTTTTTTTTATTTTTTTATATGTAGATTTGAATTTATCTTTTCATTTGTAATCTCTTTTCTCTCCAAACATATATAGAGAGAGAGAGAGTTAAAGAGATGATTTAATTCCACTCTTTAATAAAATATGATTGTCATAGTCAAATTTTGAATTATATATTAATTTAAATAATGATACGATATATGAATATGAATAGTAAAATATTAATTTGATTCTCTTTAAGAAACATTAACGTAAAGATATATAACTTAGCATGATTACATAATTTTGATGCAATAAAATCACAGTGGAGATAGTAAAACCCTATACCCTCTCCGGCCTCCATTTCATTCTCTTTCACTGAATTAATTTGTTAGAAGGGTGTGAGTATTCACGGTGGCCGATGATGGGATGTGGCGGAGGGAATGTATTTGATTAACAAAAACGACGTCACCGCGCCGTCGCCATATCGGTAAAAGAGATGTCAGATTTTCACGTGATTTTTCCTCTTTTGCTCCACCGCCTGTGCGTCCTGATATACTCACCCCACCGTCACTCCCTTTCATTTAATTGCATCCTCTCTCTCTTTCTTTCTCTCTCTCTCTCTCTCAAGCTTATAATAAAATTCCCAACACGACCCACCATTGTTTTCTTTTTTTAGATCTTTCTTCGATAAGACATCAAACACAATACTTATTATTCTGCCTATTTGGTTGCTGGGGGTTTGCTTTTTGCCGAAGATATTTTCTTTCTTTAACATAAAAGAAAACAACCAGTGCGTGCTACAAACAAATGGAAGAAACTTGAAACTGAAGCAAACATAAACCCAAATCCATGCAATTTTATTCAGTTACCAAATTGAGTACACTCTTCACAGTTAGCAAATATAACGGAGAGAGATAATAGAGGGTTTTCATTTTTATCTGATTCACAACCCTTAAATTTTCCTATATAAAATATAATGATAATTAAAGGTTTGCACCAATATTATGTTCTCCAAATTGGTCAAGGTTGGGATTGATGATGATTAGGGATGTAACTTCCCGTTGACATTTCCAAAGGGAACCCAACGCTACTGGGTGCACCAACACCGGTGATTGGGCGGTTCCCAGCGGAAACGGCGGCTCTTTCAAGAGACTGAACTTGGGTTTTTAAGAATTTAACATAATGAATAGCTTCATCCAACATAGAAGCAGTGTCCATTTTAGTACCTCCAGGGACTAATCTTTGAAGTATTCTAATTCTCTCGCTAATTCTTTCTCTCCTATGTCGAGCCGCTACACTTTGTGGGTCAGTTGAAATCTTCACGTTTCTTCTTTTTGGTGGCTTCACCGCTTCTGGGTCTATGTGAATTGGTTGCATCACTGCTATTCTGAATATCATCTCCCTCATAGCCGCTACCGACCTCTGTTTCTGCAAACTCTCTGTTTCACAACTACCGGAGTTTCGCCACCGTGAACTGGAGGTTCCTGGGAATGGAACAGTAGATTGTTGGGGGAAATTATAAGGTGGGTTGTTGCTGTTGTTGTTACTGTTGTTGTTGATGAATAATGGAGGCGATGAAGAGGAATCCAAATGGCAATGTGGGTGATCGGTGGTAGTTGAGCTGAAATCAGAGGATGGCGGTGAGAAATCATTGTAAAATTCAGGGATTTTTTCCATTTGTTGCATCATCATCATAATCTCCATCTGATCTTCCGATTTTAAATCATCATTTTCCATAGGATTAAAGAAAAAAGAATCTCCGACCTGATCCAATCTAATCCCGATCCGATCCTCAGTTATATTTGGTGTACAAAATTCACAAAATTGGAGATGGTGAAGAGAGAAACAGAAAGAGAGAGAGAGAGAGAGAGAGAAGGAAGAACACGCTATCATTTGATGGTCATTCCATATATAACAAATGGGTTGAACAGTACATCACTATTTTTTTTTATTAATTTCCAAAGAGGGAAAAGAAAAAAAAAAGAGAAGAAGAAAAGAAATTTCCTTTTTTAGGCAT
The DNA here is from genome assembly GCF_000004075.3 of Cucumis sativus. Lineage (NCBI taxonomy): Eukaryota > Viridiplantae > Streptophyta > Magnoliopsida > Cucurbitales > Cucurbitaceae > Cucumis > Cucumis sativus. The sequence continues at coordinate 24,395,700 of NC_026658.2, forward strand.
CAGCTTTTTTCTTATTTATTTATTCGAAAACAAAGTCTCTATCAAATGGCATTCATGGAAACGATAAATAGTGATTTATTGCAAGGAGAAATGAGAAGATGATCATCTGAAACGACAATGGTGATATGATCAAAGTGATCGTAGCCGTTGAAAGGAGAGGGGAGGGAACAGGATAAGGAGGAAGAGGGTGAGATTGATGCCTAAGCAGAAACTCCCAATGCTTTGGATTAAAATATTGTTACAAACATCTTATCTTTTTGCCTATACACAATGAGATATCAAAATTCCTTTTTCTTTTTTTTTTTCCTATCAGAAATATATTATTGCACCACATCAATCCAAGGCTGTTGATATGGTGTTATGTCAGATGAAAATGCCCCACTAAATTAACGGTTCTGATCTCTCCACCGATTCTACCAAAATGCCTCTCTTTTTTCATTTCTTTTTTCCTTTTCCTTTTTAATAAGTAAATGTTAACAATAATAATAATTTGTACACAATTAATTGGATTTAACCTTTCAATTTTATCTCTTGGTACAGAAAAATCTTTCTAAGCTTATCAGTATAATTGATATGAAGTTTCGTATAAAATAAGTTTGACTCCTTCATTGATTGGCATTACACAATTTTACTAAAATTGTTTAGTTTTTAACTAAAAATTGCAATCATGTCATTTTTCTCTAAGATTTTATCAATTTCATGTCATATTTATGTTTTACAATCGTCCTCGAATGTGGATTGAGAAATTATTAGAGAGTTAAGATTACTAATTACATACATAAAATAGAATCGGACTTCAATAAAATTAGAAGGTTAAAATGATTTTTTTTCCATTTAATTTTTTTTTAAAAGTATAAAAAGGTAAGAATTTTATTGGAAAAAATCATGCAAAAGAAAAAGTGAAGCAAAGAGTCTTGTTGGAGCTCCACTGCAGTTCAATTCTAATAATGATCACGAAATGGTTAGATAAAAATGAAACTACTAAACATCAAATATGGTCAAGAAAATAACATAAGACTCCAATCATATCAATCAAGAACTCAAAATAAAATAATTGTGCAAAGAGTCACTCCAATCTATGTTACAACATTATTATTCTAACCTCCCTCTTAACAATCTCAAGAGTTTCACTCAGCACACATAGGAGAAATATTGAATAATGAAAAATTGTAGCATCACTAACTCTTGTGTAAACAAATAGTGCAAACTTGATTTGCAAGAAATTAATTAGTTCTATTTTTAAGTTTTATTAGCTGTTAATTTAGAGTAGTAATCGTTTGTTTATAAAAATATATGTATTGGTTCCACTCTATAATGAATATCAACAACACTTGATCGATCATCCGTGCAATATTACTCTCTTATATATTATTGTTTGTTGTGTTTTTATTACATGCATAGCTAAGCTATTTAGAGCCATCAAGGTACGATATGAGTGTAGTTTATATTAATTATTTTTAAAAGGTTATCTAAGAGTGAAAAGAACATATTTGAATTTAGAACCCTATATATATATATATATATATATCTTGATGAACTGAAGAAAAATGGCCTTTCTTTTTTCTTAACTCCTCTCTTTCTATAGTGCATGCATAATTCTGTTTCTTGAGTCCTAAAATCTCGGTGCAGTCCAAACTTCCAAAAAAGAAAAGATGGCTTTTTTTTTTCTTTCTTTCTTTCTTTCTTTTCTTTTAGAAGAACCTAAGAGCCCCACCCCACATGATAGTTGTCAGAAATCTAACAGAGAAGGGAGCAAAGTTCAAAGTTTTTTTTTTTACACTTGACGGTGAGTATAATGAGCCGTTTGATTCTCCGGCGGTGAGCACGTGGCAACAATCAACAGCAGAGGAGGAGACCAAGTTGGAGAGAAGAACAGTGGGGATTTTGATCCAAATACGTCACCGTTTGAAATTAGGAAAGCCTAGGAAGGGAAGTTGGTGCAATAGGGGTGAATTTCTCTCACTGATAATGTTGGGATTGGGAACGCTGATCGAGGCATATCAGGATCAGGTTCTGAAGAAGCCTACCTGCTTAATGTGGAAGTATTATATTGCCAACGAACTCTCTTTTAATTTAAGGCAAAAAAAGAAAGAAAGAACAATAGTCAAAATTAAAAAACTTTCTAAAATTTCACTTGCAGATGCACAATACCTGAGCATCTAATAGCACTTGGTTGAATTGAATTTACTCTTTTTAAGTGTTGGGTCCTGACTTTTAATCTGCTACAATCATTAAACTCAATCAAAAGCTATACAGTATAATATATAATTATTCCTATGGCGCCAACAGTATGATTTGGTGCCAAGATCAAGGAAATCTCTCTGGATATGTGACAAACAAGGGGAGAGTAATAAATTATAATATCATATGTAAAGGGGTTTGGAGCACATACATAAAATGTGAATAAAGAGATATGTTCTGGTGCAGAAGATGTTCTTTTAGATAAAAAAGAATCCAATGGTAGAAAGAGAGAGGGTTTGTTATTGAGAGGTTTCTTTTTCTCTGCTTACACCACCTTATCTTTTTCTTCCCCACTCAGCATATATATTAATAGTTGTTTGTTAATATGATGATATGATATGTTAAAATAATACAACACACAAACAGAAACAGACCCACAAATTTATAACAAACAGACACAGATTGGTAATGGTCCCTTTGAAATCTCAACTTCAATTCACTTTTTCTTTTACATGATAATCGTATACCATCACCATTCAACTTTGGACTGCTTCTGTTATTTTTGCACGAATCATTCCATCAAACAGCATCTCTTTTTCCACTTGATTTGTTTTGGGTATCACAACTATTTTTCAATACCAGACGTTGGTTTCTTCCAGCTACAATTTTTCTCGACTCCTTTCTTTTTAGCTAGGCTAGGAAAATATTTGGCACTTCTTGGACCTTGCCAATCATGGAAAATAGATTGCACCAAAAATCATAATAAGTCTAGAACATACAAGAAGAATAAGGAATTCCCCCATAACGAAAATAATCTTATAAATCAAGGAATTGTATTCACCATGTACAGATCTCTTATCCCAAAAATGGGATTTTGGAATTTAAATTAATCAACGATGACTTATACTTCCTAACAATTCCATCGAATTTGTTTCAACACAATTATACAATTTCTAGGACTGGAGATAGATAAAACAAATAGAACACATAAGAGAAGTGAAAGCGACGCTCAAGTGGAATTGCCTTCTATATTTTTAGTTTGATTGCCATCCAGAAGCTCATTAACACAAAATTGATGTAAATTGTCGTACATTTTTCTCCAGTGTTGTAACATTTGCTTGGATTTTCCATAATCATGCTTAAGTCTTTCCAACTCCATTCCGGTGGCAGCAGAACCCTGTTGCTGAAATACAGAAAACCGCATGTTAGAACATGTTTTAATTGTATAGAGGATTATGGGATATCAAAATATTGTGTGTCTATCCCAGAACAGCATAAGATACAAACTAATTAAGCCAGGAAAAAAAGAAAGGAATTTTAGGACCACAGGGAAGGGGGATAGAAAAAAAAGAAAGCACCTGAAGTTCTGTGATTTGATCATCCATAACGTGAGAACTAAGGAAAGAAAACCCCGTAGATTCCTTGGGAGGACCTGATGGATCAATGATAACACCAGTGTATTCATCCTCGTCCTTAGAGTTTTCAAATTTCGCAAGGGCAGGAGGTAAGAGTGGTCGGTGCTTTCTCAAAGAACCTTGGGAAGTTGACTGTGATTTAGGGAGGGGCTGTTGTTGAACAAGAAGTATATTATTTACAGGACCTGCGTACGGAGCATTATGTATTTTCATTAATATCATATAATAAAAATGCTGGTCATGAATTAAGCAAAAGATAAATTGCACTTGCTAGGTTAACTTATATGCAGAAAATTAAATAAATGAATGTACATCTAAAAAAATTATATATAAATGATTTCACTTAAAATGCTCAAATAAAGTTCTTAAGAAAGAGATAAAAAAGAGTATAAAGCTTCAAAACATAATTTTTTAAAAAATTTGAATATAACATCCTCCAATCTCTAACAATTAGAATTACAAAGCAGAGGAAACAAAATAATGAAAGAAGTACCTTAAGCCTCAGCTAAGGTTAAATTTGAAAATGAAAAACAACTTGGTATAGGTACTTATGCAAAAAATAATATTTATTTACAATGTCACACAGTCAGTAAATGAAAACAAAATACAATTTCACAGAAACTGAACTTATTGAAGTAATAATATTTAAATGGCTTATTACCTTTGGAATGTCTGAAAACACGAATAACGTTATTGGTTCTTGTATCCCAAACTCGTATTGCTCCATCCTCAGATCCAGAGATCAACAAATTACCACTTGAGCAGTATGCCAAGGAAGTAACTGACTTGCTAGTAAGAATACAAAAGGACAATAAATTGGACAATATAGCAAATCCAAGAAGATAATATATCTTGCATTAAAAACCTATATTACATATAAAAAAACACGTCCAGTTTCTTTAAAGAAACCATAAAGAGAGTAGCTGTTTAGCAACCGAGACACAACAACGACTGACTTGGAAGTAGAATACTAATTCCTAGTTTTTAAGAAATCAAGACACCATTACAAATAATCCTAGTGCAAGTGCACCAAACTAAAAGCAACTTGAAATTCCTCAACATTTCATTGCATAATTATATCATTAGACAATCTAATATATATTGCATGAAACAAAGAAAAGATGATTCTTGAAACCGGAAAGGAGAAACAAAATTAGAGGAAATTGAAAACTTAATCTTTAATGTTTAACTGATGATATATTAATGAAAGTTGAAAGAAGAATGGGTCCACGATGAAAGAAAATCAAAGAGATAAATACAGACCTTTGATTTGATATTGACCCGAGTATATGCAATCCGTAGTCACTGCTGGATGGGCATTTAGCATTAAGCGCAGCAGTGTAGATCTTCCCATCTCTACCACCACCATAAAAGACATGTTCACCAGGATCCAAAGCAATGGCATCAATGATTGAAGGAAATATGATATTTCTTAACAACTTCCCCTTCGATAAGCTCCACACCTACAAAAGTCAAGTTAGCATACAACATATGACTCACCAAAGAAAATTTGATACGAGTGAAGTTAGGATAGGAAAGTAGTCATTACTCATTGTTGATAAATCATAAACAAACATGTTTCATATACAGTATACCCACATCACTATTAAAAATGTGAAAATCCTAGACCAGAATGCATACTGATATAAATCGTAATTGGATAATTATATCCACCTCTGTGCACTCTATCCTCCCATTCCATACATTGTCATTTTTGGTTACAGCCCAAACTTAGTCTAGATAATATGTTTTTACATGTTTCTAAAATCCTAGATGAGGATGTAAGCAAACCTTAAACGTCAAGGTGTTGTAATTGCAAAAAAGGGCGATTTACCAAGTCAATGCAATTGGACTTCCAAAGTGGTTGTAAAACTAATTAACTAACCAAACTACATGGCCACATCATCACAAAATTACATTATCAACGTAGAAGTGTTAAATTCAATAGAGTGCCAAACCTTACAAGTACGATCCACAGAGGAAGAGATTATAATAGCATTGAATCCTCCATAGCCAACAACAATGTCAGTAACAGGCAGATTATGCCCAGTGAAACTATGCTCATACAAATGTTTTGCTTCCCTTTGCCAACCATCATCAAAAACCCTGGAATCAACGTGTTTGTAATAAGAATTTTTACAATTCATATAAAAACCTACACACACAAACATAATGCCAAATGATGAAATTTATACGTTATAAGAGACCAAACTCTAATGCAGCCATCTTCAGAACCAGAAACTAACAGGGAGTCATCTTCAGAGAATACAAGGCAAGTAACTGCTCTATAATGAGCATGCCATTTTTTAAGCAGTCTACCACTCAAAACCTACAACAACGAGCAATTCATCTTATACTACAGCCAAGAATATGTGTCAATTAATAGAACAAGAAGACGACAATTTTAGAGTTCAATGGCAGAGCATAAATTATAAAATCAAAATTTACCTCCCACAAGTATATATCTCCAGAGAAACCACCACCAACAATATAAGTACCCTCATGGTTGGAAGCCAAGGCCATTATTGGTTCAGCCGGAAAACTCTTAACTTCAACTTGAGGCTGTAGAAAGAAAAATTAATCAAGCAGGGTATTGAGGAACAGAGGGCTGAAATTCGTTACAATAACGAGTACCTTAGACCAAGACCAGTAGAGAACGGAGCCAGCAGTGGCTGCAGGATCGCGAAGCTGAGAGCATGCGAGAAACTTTCTACCTACACAAACAAGACCATGTGGTGGAGAAGCACAAGACTTGTAACGCAGTTGTTCTGAGCCGGTATGGAGGTCCCAGCAACCAATCCCTGAATCAATAGACGAGGAAGCAACGAGTAGCACCATTGTGAGTTGAGAGCTTGAGAGGAGGGTTTCAGTTTTCAATTTGGTTTGAATATTTTTATGGCGGTGCGATGGATGAAAAACAGCGCGGCAACCACAACGAAATTTAGCCCCGAAGGAGACGGCGGCGGGAAGGAGTTGAATAGGGTGAGGGGAATTGCCGAACGAACCAACTTCAATACAATCCAATTTCGTCGAAGATAAATTAATAATAGACTGGGCCGAGCCGAAGTTTTTCGACCATGGACTAGGCCCATTTTTCACTTTTCGGCCCACATCGGGGCCGATATAAAAAATAAATTAATATTATTATGAAATTAGGTAAATTTTCATTTTTTTTTATATATATTTCTCTTCCTGTCCAATTTTTCTTTTCTTTTCCTTTCTACTGTCTTTCTTCAATTCTTTTTTATATATTTTTTTTTTTAATCATGATGGATTATAAATCTTATACTAAATATAAAAAAAATTAAATAGTTGGATATTGGTATAGTTTAGATCAAATAAAACAATTTTCATGTAGAAAGGCTCTTTAAAAAAAATATTTTAAAAATCGAGTAGTTAAATATAAACGAGGTAAATGTAAACGATATTGTCTCAACAATCTTGAACAAAAAAAACATTTAGATTACGTAAATATTGTAGCTAAATCTAAACGATCAGAACGAATTGATTTGGACAATTTTATGTATTTTTTAGTATGGACACGTAGACTCATTTTGTTTTCAAAATGGTTCGTATTTTGGCTCGTTATATTTTTTTAAAAAAAAAAACCCTACGAGTTATGACAGACAAGACAGTGTGTAATTTAGTTTTGATAGCTTTTTCACCCTAGGATGTAGAGTGGATCGCGAATAGAAAAATAAATGTTCACTGAAATAAATAAATAAATGATAAATGATTTTTTTCAAAAGGAAAAAAAACTAAGAATAACAAATATCAGTATATGTTGATATGATAAACAGAAGTTGGGTGAGTTAATGTTAATCGAAACTTGAAATAGTTACATGTGAAGTATGAAAAGAAAATGAAAGGAGTTTAAGAAGTAAAGAGATTTAGAAGAATATGCGAGAATAGTAATACGGGATAGCAACCAAAAACCCTACAATACAATGAAGTCCTTTAAAGCATCTTTAATGGAGGTTTTCCCTTTTTTGTATTCTTCAAAAAACCCCATCTGTGCCTTGTTTAAGGCATCACGTGCGCATCCAAGTCACGTGCGATCCCCCCTTCTGAGAAAAGACAACCCCCATACTCTTCTTTTTTTATATATATATATATTATATATTCATTGCTTTTTTATAATAATAATAATAATAATGTGTGTGTGTGAGAGAGAGAGAAAGAGAGAGAGAGAAAGAGGAAATCATTGCACCACAAACATATCCAAACCCTCTCTCCAATATTCCAAACTTTTAAACTACATTACTTTTTTTTTTCCTTCCTTTTGATCCTTCTTTTTAGATTTTTTTAAAAAAGAAACTCTGCGTTTCACCACAGCTGTATTCTTTTTTCCTTTTCAGAGTTGAATTTTTATGTCATGAAATTAAATGCCCTTATCCCTATGAAAAAATACACACACACATATATTTATGAAAAAGGAAAGAGCAATAGAGGCACAGACTTATAACACATTGCCCTGCCATGGTCAAACTTTTCTATTTTATAAAATAAATTTTGAAAACTTTGTTTTGTTTTTTGTATTTTTGTATTTTTTTTTTACTAGTAATGGAGTTATCTGCAGAAAAAAAAAAAACCAAAAACAGAGAAAAGTGAAAGCATAAAAGAGAGTGGCATTTAGGCAAAGTTGGGTTGGTTTATCTCTACCAGTCAATCATCACTCTATTTGGTCCGAACCAACAATTTCAAAACCCTAGGGTTTTTCAAATTCCATTCCTCTTATACTTTAAGTAGCAAAAACCTAAGGTTTCTTATGGCCCGGGTTTTCAAATAACAAAAATAAAAATTTTAATTTCTTTTTTTAAGTTTTGGAGGGAGTGTAAATAGAGAATATTAGCTATAGATTAGGATGAATGTTGGGGAATCATTGTTAAATAAGCCTTTTTTCCATTGAAATGAGAGAAAGAGAAAGAGAAAGAGAGAGAGAGAGAGAGTTTTGAATCAAATGATATGATAGCTTTCTTTCTGATAAAAATCATATAAAATCAAATTTTGGGCCCTGACATATAATTTTGTTTATTTAAGTCTCATTATTAATTAAACTAGAGTTATTAAATATTTTCAACACCAACAAAATAAACTGTCCTTTCCTTTTTCTTTTCTCCTTCGTGTCAGCACACACACATTACTCATTTAATACTTACTGTCTTTCTCATCAAAAAAACAATAATAATAAATTTGCCCTTGTTTCTGTGTAGAACTGAAATGAAGAAGGAAGAAGAAGAAAAAAAAACTTTCCATTTAAGAACCCCTTTTTTTAGGTACTCATTCTGTATCACACATTAATGCTACTGAAAATATTCCAGGTCAAACCAATTTCAAATGAAGAAAAAAAGAAAAAATTATGTTAATTTGAAATAGCTAGCGTCAATGAGGGTTATATACATATAGAAGATAACTTACAGTGCTATCACAAATTAAACGCACGCACACATTTTTCTAATTTCAATTATGATCATATGAAATAATGCAGCAATGAAAAAAGGATCCGACTCCCCCTCTGGGATTTCTAACAAAAATTCCCTCCAAAAAAGAAAAAAAATATATCAGAACTAATTAACAAGCAGAAGGAGGCATGAGATTAAGGCCTAAATCGTCTTTTTCCAAAACCAATCTAGCTTTGTTGTTGTTGTTGTTGCTATTAGAATTACCATACTCTGGATGTAACCGTTTCTTCGATTGAATCGCCACACCGAAAAGCTTCGTTTTTGTTTGTTGTTGTTGTTCTTCTTCTAGAATCGTCACGAAGCTTTTCGTTCCAACGGTATTATTCCGGATCTGACTCGATACTTGTTGATGATGATGATGATGATGATGGTAATGGTTGGGTTGTCGTACAACCGGAAACCCATCGGAGAGTAACGACGTGGTGGTTGAGTATTGATATGAATTACTGGGAGCAACCGGCTTCACGTGGTTTTGAACGAAATAAATGATATCGTTGTAGAGTTTTTTAATATGGGCTAACTCCGACATCAGCATATTGTTACTCCGACGGAGTCGTTCATTGTCTTCCGACAGAGCGGTAACGGAGTTGTTATTATTATTGTTGGGCGACGGCGAGTCACACCAGTAATTGTTTTGGTCGTCGGAATCGGAAGGGGAAATACTAAGTCGAGCAGTGGGGAAATGGTAGAAACCGGGATTGAGTGGAGAATGAGGTTGATGGTGTTGGTTAACGGTAACTTGTGGTTGAGCTGTTTTCCGTCTATGGATCTCACATAATAAATGCTTCTCCCCTTTTCTAAAGAACTCGTTCGCAAACTCCCATCTATCAGGTACAATTTTTCTAAAACCCTAAATAAAAAAGAGAAATTCAAGTTAAATAAATAAACGGGGATTGAAAGTTGTATAGAAAAAAAATGATGATGATGGTGATGATGAAGAGAACATACATAAGTGTTGAGCTGGCGTACAAAGCTAGAGAAATTGTTGTGTTTGAAATAGTTAGGGAGGAGATCTCTAGCGAATTCAGGAGGACGCCAAACGACGAAGGTAGTGTCATCTTCACCCCATGAAACAATATGGTCAGTGGAAGGATCATCGACAAGTTGGTAAGTTTTGGTTAAAAAGGGAGCTGGGATTGCTTTGTGTGAGTCTAAAGAAAGTAAAACGCCATCACAAGTATCAAGCATTAGAGCCATTTGAGAAGATCAGATGAAGGGGCCGGGAGGGGGGGAAGGGGAAAGAGGAAAGGTATTGTGTAGTTTAGTGTGTGTTTTTTGATTTTATATTAAGAGATTTTGGGAAGGTGGGTTTTTGTGGGAGAGTGAGAGAATATGTGTCTGTGAAATAAGAGGGTTTCAAGACAAACCCGTGACAATGTTTTTTTTTGTTTTTGAAATAAATATATAAGAAAAGAAAGAAATTTTAATAATAATTCTATACTGACATTCATCCCCTTTCCGCACCCACTTAAAAATCACCACAAGAGGTGATATATACTGCAGTGCCATATCCTTGTTCACAATTCTTATATCCTTGTTCACAATTCTTATATCCTTGTTCACAATTCTTACACTGGTCAAACCTTCTCTTTTCTTCTTTTCTTTTTCTTCCTTTTCTCTCTAAACAAATATAATTACCTTAAGAACCACTTTTAATCTCAAATATCACTTACTCCTACATTTTGTAAGAAATCCTTGGGAATGTTGGTAATTAAACATGGAACCTCTTGTTCTCTACATGACTTTATTATTAATAAGACAGAAACACACAAACAATACAGTTTTGTAATTACGTAGGAGGTTTAGTTTAGGTAATGCAGGATAATAAATGCTGACAACTAAGCGAAATTAAGAGGGTGTCTTTTCCCGAAATAATAAGGAAGACAGGGGGCATTTAGGTAAATTAGGAAAATATGGAAAACTGGGGTAAGTGGTAAAAAGTGTAAGATGTTTTCCCGAGGAAGGAGAAGAGAAAAGAAGAGAAGAGAAGAGAAGAGATGTTTTGTTTTGTTTTGTATGTTACCTTTTGTTGTTTAATATATAACAGCACCAAAGTGTGTTGAAATTCCAATCCTCATCATTTTCTACTATGCTACTAATAAATTAAGTTAAGGTTACGATACAATTTTTGGTTCTCCTACCTTGAAACTACTCCAGTTTTAATCATTATATTTTTAGTAAATATTTTCATTTAATCTTCAAAATAATTATAATAAAAAAACAAGACTAAATCTAATATTTATTGAAAGTTATAAAATATTGAAAATAATCTAAAAGTATAGGGTGGGAAATTATATTTTAAGGTTAAATAAAAAAAATTGTGATGGCAGAAGAGATATTATAAGGTAAAGTATACATCGAACTACGTGATGGGACTTAAAGCCTGTTTTCTTCTCTTTCTATTTTTTTTTTTTCTATTTCTATATCTTTTTCTTCTTCTTCTTCTTCTTCTTCTTCTTCTTCTTCTTCTTCTTTCTTCTTAATATTCCAAACTTCAATACTCACTCACATCATTTTATGCTCTTTTCTCTCTCTCTCTCTCACTTATAATATTTATCACACACTACATTACAATTTAAAACTTACTGCCTTCTTGTTTCTGCTCTTTATTACCCTTTCAGCCTCTCATTTTGGCTCCATTCAATATCTTCCCTTAGCTTATTTTCTTTTTATGACGTGTCCAGGTGATTGAATTATTGCCCTCAAAAGTTTCCATAAATTAAAAGAAAAAAGAAAAGTTTTATTTTTCTTTTTAATTTCTTTTGTATTTTTACAGCTTTCGTTTTCTTTGTAGTCACCCAAGAAATAAGAGAATCTCTCTCTCTCTCTCTCTCTCTCTCTCTCTCTCTCTATCTCTCTATCTCTATCTCTATCTCTATCTACCTCTCCATTATAATTAACAATCATCTCTCTTTTTCTCTTTATACTTTGTGGTGTTTTTTCCATGTTTTTTTCTTCTTTCTTTTGGGGAAAAAAAGGAAATAAAGTTTTGAATTTTGTAGCGGATATGATGATGGATATATTGAAATTCAAAAAGGATTGGGGGAATGTGTTGTTGTTGTTGTTATTATTATTATTATATATATGTATATATGTACAGCAAACACAACAAAATGGGGGAAATATTTCTTTTTTTACCTTTTGAATTATTTAGGGAGGAAGACGAGTCGCCTATATCTACTGATACAGGTGTCATGATTTCACCAATATTGTGTGGAAACTTTTCTGCAATGAGTGGATTTAAGACATATATGCATACATAGGTTGAGGTTGAGGTTGAGGAATCCCCATACCTAAAAAGTTTACTTTCTTTTCAAATCTAACTATCAGTATCATAAACCAAATATATATTATATACATTAACCTTTTATTCAAATACGTAAATAGATCATCAGTAATGACAATAATTTAGAAGCAATGGTCAAATGAAATTAATGAAACTTCAGAAAGTAAAATGATTGGGGCGACTTGATTTTGTTTGGTTCATAATATAAATTTGAAGGGATTCCTTGGATGATAGATAAGTAGATATAAGAGAAGCTTAATTTTATGATAGATGTGATTTTTTATATGCAAATCTAGCATGATTGTGACCAATTATTAAAAGATTAATAAAAACTGATTAACATTTTGAAATATTTGTAAAAAAAAGGTTGCATGTTGGAAAATTAAATAAAGTTACACTCATTCAGGTTATTTTTTTATATATGTGTGTGTGTAGGGTCCAAAGGCAAGCACTGTATAGATGGGCTAAGAAAAATGATGAGTAATTATTTGTAAATAGATATGCAGCTGATTATTTTGCATGATGCATTCATCCCCACTTCCATTTCTCATTATTGGGAAAACCACAAACAAAAAACAGAATCATCAATCTCTTCCAAAACAATATCTCACTTTCTTTATATATATATATATATATATATATATGTCTTAATACTTTCTATCAATTAATACTTGCACTTGCAGTGTGCTTTTCTTTGTTTCTGTTTCCAAAATGTGGTTGTGACCATATCAGCTTTAACTTTCAAAACCAAACTCACCTTAATTATTATGCATTATGGAGAGAATAGCCATGATGTAAATATTTGAGGAACTTGTGAACTGGATTATTATTAGTAGGATGGAAAATTTTAAGTGAGGGATGGATACCAAAATTAGGAATCGAAAGTGCACTCTAACTTCAGATTTTTTTAAAAGATTTGAATTGAATTAAATATGTTGTTTTTTTTTTAATTGTGTGACATTCTCCATTAATTATTGTAAAAGCAGATGTATTTGGTTTAAATGCTCAAGAAAAAACATCGAACTTCATTAATTATCACATCGTTTCATGTGCTTTCTTTTTTATTTTCTTTTTAACATCATTCTCATTCTTCTCTTGTATTGATGAGACCATATAAGATTTGTTTATTTAATATTAAAACATAAATATGTAATTAACAATTATACACATAGTTTTATAGGTCCAAGGTTAAAAAGAAAATAATATCCGTAAACTAAATTTTAAAATGGATTCTTTTAAATATATATAACAAAAACAACAAAATATTAACTTCATACACCAATTTTCAAAATAAAGAAGCTATAGACCCATAATAGAAAATACAAAAAATATCTTGCAATTAATTGGCATAAAGTGTAGTGCATCTAATATAATTGATTTTTTTTTGTACTTAGATCGTTTATATTTGACAATCTAATATTTAGCCGACGATATTAAACAACGAAATCGGTGTTTGAAAAGAATATATAAAAATTGCAAACAAAAGAAAAACATAAATAAATGTTTGAAAAAAATAACAAAAAAATTGCAAAAAGAGAAAAAAAAAAGATGAAAAAAAAAAGGAGAGAAAATTGTATGAGCAAGAATATGGAAAAGAAATTACAACTGAAAATATTTTTATAAAAATGATGAAGAGAAAAGGACGATGAAAAGAAAAAATTCGAAAATAAAAAGGATGATGAAAAAAATTAGAAAAAAAATTGTCAGTAGAAAAGAGAAGAAACAATGATAAGCCAGGGCAAATGTGAATTTTTTTTAAATGATTGTGGACTTTTATTTTATTATACGGACTATAAATATTAATTATAAAAAAATTCTTTAAAAATACCTAAATATTATTTTCTTATTTCTTGAATAATGTCTCACCACTTTTTTCTTTTCCTTTTATTTCTTTCAATTTGGGCATACCATTTGTTTATTTAGTTTAATGTTAAAAAGTTTTAATCACGCCGTTAAAGCACTCCTAAGGTTAGTACTACTTTTAGTTTCACTTCCTAAACGTCACATAATTAATGCTTTAAAATATTGATTCCATTCCATATTATTCCCCAAAAATTTTCAAAAGTATAATATTTTTAAAAATATTTACATTTTATAAAAATAAATTAGAAGTAATAAAATTTGTTTTCTTTTCAATTTTTCTATTTTGTTAAAAATATTCTGATATTTGTCTTATTTATGTTTAATTAAAAAATAGATCTTCCTAAAAAAAAAAAAATTAAGTTGAAGATGAAAGATACATTTTGTATTATATCAATATTCCTATTCATTTGTTTATTATTCTAGAAACGGAAATATTATATTAATTAAAAAAAGAAAAAAAATTATCCAATGTTTAGTTGAGTTAACATAGAGGTTATTTTGTAGTTATGATCATTCTACCATTTTGATGTCTGCCAAAGATTTTTTCTTGTATCTCCTCTTTCTATATATCTTTTTTAAAAAAGTGCAACACAGAATTTAACTTAGTACTATCATCACTTGAACATGTGTTTAACTGTTGAGTTTTGATGAGATATGGTGTATTAAAATTGGTATGATTGTACCCGTGTTTCCTCTTATGTATCTATCTATCAATAAATTAACTCTTAAGGTTTCCCTAATTAAAAATAGAAATATCTAACGTTGGTTTATAAAGTTTATTTAATTTTGATTGCTACATATATTTTTTAATTTGTTGGGACAAAGAAGAAGGACAATATTGGGCAATAAAGTAAAGAAATGAAATATTAAATGAATTGATAGATTTTTGTGTTTTCTTCTGTCAAGTGAGATCTGTTAAGTGTTTTTATAACCTAATACTATTCTCTAGCATCCCCCCCTTCCCTTTCCCATATGCAACACCAATTAGATAGCATTAGGTAGATATTAAACAATACATAAAATTTCCACACACATACACACACCACGACCGTTTTATTTATTAAATCCCAATAATATAAATTTATTAAACAACCAAAAAAAGAAAAGTGGAGAAAGTGAAGGCAACTAAGAAGAGGGTAGCTATATATGTAGAGTGGTTTTATTTTGTGTACGTAGGTTTGTAAAAATACAGAAAGGGGAGGAAAAAAGAGGCAGAAAAAAGTGATTTTGTAGAGTTCAATTCCCAATAATCAATAAAAATAGGTATATACTTTTGTTGCTCTATGGAAAGAGTGAGAAGAAGAAGAAGAGAAGAAGAGAAGAAGAGGGAAGAAGAAGAAGAAGAAGAAGAAAGAAGAAGGAAAGGAGTTGTGTGTCACTGTGTTGTGTTATTCTAAGTGATCCAAAAATACATTATATTATAACACACTCTGGTTTGGTTTGGTTTGGTTTGGTTGGTAATAATAATAATAATGTTTGAATTTTTTTATCCTAACTTCAGAACGTTATATATTTGTAATAATATTTAGGTTGCACTGTGTGTTCTGCAGCACACACTGATCTGTCTCTGGGGTTTGTGCACAGCGGCTGAGGAGGAAAAAACCAAGTCCTCTTCCTAACAACAATAATAATACTTAAAAAGCTGCTCAGAAACATAAATATTGTTTTGGTTTTTGTTGTTTTGTATAAGAGTATGGGGGTATGATCTCGTGAATATCTTGTCTTCTTGGTCTTTTTTACCTTTTATATATATATATACATGTGTATATATTAACTAAGTCTTATCCCCACTACCCTTTATTTTTCCCTATTCATCTTAACTTGTCTCTTTTTGGGAATATTTGTTCTTTCAATTCCTCCCTTCTTCTTCAAAACTCTCTCTACTACTTCACTTTAAGTATTTTCATCTCTATTCTTTCAGTTCCATTACCCTTCCAATCTTTTCCACTCATATTTCAACCCTTCTATTCAACTCCTTCCTTTTCTTTTCTTAACGGATATTTAATTAAATTTATCATTACCTACTAATTTAAACTTTTTAGTCAATTTACGATTTAAATTGGTATCAAAACAATTAGTTCACCGTGTGGTTAACCCCTACCTTATTGTTTTTAAAAATATTTCAAGTTTGCCCTCACGTAGAAAAGGAATTTGATTGATATATAATTAATTTTTTCTTTAACATACTTGCTTACGTTCTTTTATTAATGGATGATTTAATTAAGAAGGTTGTTATAGGCAACTTTATAGATTGCATTTCAAATGTTGAGAAAATATTAGAGAAAATTATAGGTATCGAATAATGAAATTAAACATGATTTGCTTTGAATAATAAGTCGAGGATCAACTAAATTATTGAATCGAATTTAATTCTAACTTGTTTGGAATTAAGAAAGATTCACATCTTTCTTTTTTTTTAATTCTAAGATAAAAGGATAACGTTATTATTTAATAAATACATACATTATCGTAGTTTCATCATTTATTGTTAAGGCACGTGAAGGTAAGGTGATATTTTGTTGTCCATACTTTATGAATAGTAGTAATTGTTTAAATTATATTGATAATAAAATCAAAATCAATGTGTTTCGATAACCTATATTTTGAAACATGTGCGTACAAGCTTGTTATTTAGAAATCATTTAGTTAAAGAATGAATATATGTATTTTGCTTATACTTACCTTTAATTTCTTTTACATGAAACCAAGAATAAAATAGTTGGAATGAGAAGTTATAAAAGTATTTCATGAAATCTTCCAACTTTATTTTCTTGGAAAATAATAGTCTATGATTCTCTCGATTTTGGATATAGTTTTTTTAATGTATGTTGTTATATTTATGTCAAATTTGAAAGTTTTTGTTTTCTTCACACATTGAAGTTTCTTTTCAAAAGAAATGAAAGAATGATACCCATTCAGAAAAATATGATACAACTTTTAAAATGGGGAAAAAGTACTTTTAGACAACCAAAAGTACTTTTTGGAATTTTTGTGGTATTTGGTGTAACAATATGGTTCAAACATCAAAGTAATTAAAATATGCATTTTATGAGTGAAAATATCTAAGTAACGTTTCTAACACAAATTTTTAACTTAAAATTCATTATCTTATCAACTAATGGCGCGACGAAGCCTCTAATAGTTTATCAACAATAACATAATATTGTTAATTTTTTTATCTTAATAACATATTGAGTGGATAATAATGAGTAATATGAAATATTTTATAGTGAAACTATTATTATGAAAGTGAATAATATCGTATAATCCTTAAAGATAAGTAAAGACTCGTTATCTTCCATAAAAATTTAGATAAGTAAAGACTCGTTATCTTCCATAAAAATTTTATATTATTAAAGATAATTGTTTTGAAAAAATTTGTTGATTAGCTATAACCTAAATATATATATACACATTGCAATTATTATATAAAGAGAGGGGAAAACTTTCCAAACCGACTCTAGAAAATGTTATAGGATTCTTCTGTCGACAATGCAATAATGATCAAATCCCACAATTTTGTTCTTATTCACAATATCAATTATCAAATATAGTTTATTAAAGTGTAATTTTCAAACTCTGTCGTTGGATCAATCTTTATAAATAGGAAGGAAAAGAGGGTTTAGAGGGAGTTTAGAAAAAGAAAAAAAAAGAGATGTATATTCGAATATGAGAAAATGAAAGCGATTTAAAATTTATTGATTATAAATATTGATATATTTTTAAGGTGTCCATTATTGATATAGAATATAAAATTTTACCATATATAGTAAATGTTTTAAACACTTTTGTTATTATTTACAAATTATACTTAAATTTAAATTGTTATAGGTCTCAAAATATAATTGGAGAAAGGAATAGAGAGTTTTAGAGGAAATGATAAAGTAGTAGAAGAAGAATAGTAAAGATTAGAGATGAAAAAGAGAAGAGAAAGGAAGGGGGGGGTGGGTCCAAGAATCAAGCGTGGAAGATGATCAAGATATCATATGATGGGTAAGTAAGAGAAAAGCAGTATGATTGTTGTTTGAATAATATTAGACAAAACCTCCTCCTCTCCTTCTTCAATAACAATACATTTACCCCCTCCCTTGTCCCCACTTCCTCAACTATATATATATATAATCAATTTGTAAATTTGAAATTGTCAGCAACTGAGACAGATCCTACCGAGCCCACCACCCATGACTCCTCCAACCCCCAAAAAATAGTCTATGTATTGTGTGTATATATGTTTTAATAATAATGTTGACGAAGAGGCAAAGACCAAGAAGATTCTATTCTAAATTATAAAACGCAGTGAAAGTGAAACAACGCCCTCCTCACCCACCCACCACCACCACCACCACCACTCCCTACCTCTTTCTCACATGAACCACCGCCGTTACATTATTTTAAAATGAAAGAAAAAAGAGGGTTAGCTTAGGACTCTACTTAATACTTATTAGTTATTATTACAAAAGTGTTTACAATTTCTAGGAGAGACAGCCTATAGCACAGAGAGAATAAGGATAAAAAAAATTTATTATTATTTTTTTTAAAGGGCTTTCTTTTTTTTTAAAAAAAATATATATGTAATTGGCATATTCATTTCATTCCACCACTCCCCCACTCCCCCACTCCTCTCTACCAATTACCAATTTATTACCAATTAATTTGTTTATTTTATTACCCCAAAGAAAAGAATCTAATTACTCCCAACTATAAAAGACAACATCCTACAACAATATCTACAACCTTCTTTCTTCTCTCCCTTTTCTTTTTCTTATTTCCCCTATTTTGTCTCATCTTTTTATTATTATAATATATATTACTTCTTAATTGAATCTATACACATTCTTTCACACCACCTTTTTTTTCTTCTTTTTCTTTAACCTTCTTCTATACTTAACGATTTAATTCAAGGCTACTTCCGTCTTTTCCACTACCTCTCTCTCTCTCAATCTTGGCTTTTACCACACTTTTCATATAATTCAAACCTTTTAATTACCTCACTTTCTTACCTATACTTTGTTATTAAATCTAACCATTAAATATAAACAAATACGCTAAAAGAGTAAACAAAAATGGCACCCAAAATTTGTGTGATTCATAAATGGTGTGCTACCTAAGGATAAAGTAAAAAATATGCTATAATGACAACTAACTATCTTGCACGATTTTTCTTCCAGTTTTCTACCGTTTTTTCATGTACTTTTCGATCTCGAAGATCTATCATCACTCAATATGGACGATGAAGGGCTAAATGACTCTTTTCTAACTTAGGTTACTTAAATTCTCCCTTTATCTATTTGAATTTGTGAAGATTTAAGACTCATTCGATATTGTGTGATTTTTTTGTTTCAATTCTAAATGTTAATGATATTTTATTGTATATTGGACGCATGTGAACGTGTGACTTAAGCTTTGCACCAAATTCTTTGACTTGTGATATTTAGGTAAGAACTAGTTGTAATTCTAAATTAATAATGTGCATAGATTCCAACCAACTTAGAATTGAACCTATTAAATGTCAGTTAGGATGCATAAAAATTAGGCATGCTAAATGCGAAATTCAATATTGCATGCAATTGGATTAGAACAACAATTAGAATCTTACGACAATTTAATTGGCAGTTTCAATCAAATTGGTCAGGTAAAGATCTCATCTAGCTATGATTGGATGAAAAAGTTCTGTAGATAAGAGAGAGATCACCACAACCCCAAGCTAGATTCTTTTAACGTAATATTTTTTCAAGCTTTACTTTCCCATTATTCTTGCAGTTTAATTACATTTCTATAATAGAATATCTACTAAGAAAACTCAATTACCTCAAGTGATTGATTATTAATTTTTTTGAGAAACGATATGCTCCTTGATCGATCCAAACTTGCCACTAAGACTAATTCTTAGTGTGTAATTCGGTTAATTATTTGTCACGAGTTTTGGCGATGAAACCTATCCAATCCAGCTACGCTCACAACTAAATGAAGAGAATTTAACTTTACTATTAAAGAGAGACGTTAGATTATATAAATTACAAAGACTTGATGGACGATAGAGTTTTAAATCTTATGGCCAAAATCGCAAATAACACATATATACACGAATATAATTAAAAACAATCCAATAAATTTAAATATGGTATTTTGAGAAAAATAATTAATGTATAATTAATAACGTTTAATCTAATATTCTCTCTTTTACTATACTCTCATGGCTTGGTCGATTCGAGTACCGATCTTCTCGACGACGCTCAACAACAAAGCTGAAGGTAATACCATGATGCTCCTCTACTCAATCATGTACATCTTTCTCGTAAATAATCTCAAGCATTACATCGTTGTAAAGATGCAAACCTCAAGTTTTAGATGCGTTCTGTATTGAAAGAAATTAGCCGATTACTTATTCATACTCCTATGTACACATTGTGCAATTTCTTTTATAATTGGACCCAACCCCAAACATTTTTTTAAAAAACATTTATAGTCTTGATGTGGCAGTTAACAATCAACCAAAACAATATCCTTATTTATATATAGTACACAGCTGAGAATTATTTATTTTTCTTTTAAGGTTATGTGCAATCAAAGCATTCCAAATATGTCATCCAATTTCTTTTGTTGTTTGAAAAGAACATGGTACTTAAATATTTTTTCTTTTGACGTTCAATGAATTAAAGTAGTACACAAAATTATTACTACAATACCACACAAAAGTTTCTAGAGGACTTTTTTTTAGGTGGTCACACCCAACTTTAATACATGGAGTTCTTATGCGATATGATATGATGCATTAATTTCGATAGTATCACATTCAAAAGTTTCTATATGTTTATCCAGCCGTTAACTATATATATCAAGTTATCATGCATACAGCAAAATACAAAGTAGCCACAAAACAACTTTGAAATATTTTGAAAACATATAGTGCCACAAAGCACAGAAAAATATAATGAATATCAAAACAGAAGTGAGTTTTGAGTAGGGTTATGTTTTGTTCATAATGTCACCTAATTAATTACTATATACTTCCCTAAAAATATTTTGTTTTAAAATGCATTTAGAAATTAAATAGGGAATTAAGAGGAGGAAAAAAAGAAGAAGACTTAGACACATGATATGATGAAAGAAGGAGTAAGAGAGACATTCTGATAATAATTGATAGACAAGAAAAGATGTAAGCTTGACTTACTATATAGTGCAATATATATTATGTACCAAAACAAAATCTCCCAAAATTATTCTCCACTGTTTTATGGGATAAGACATCTCTATGTGTCCTAATTATCTGTATAACTTTTCTTTTTCTTTTTCCCTTTATTTCATTTCGTTTTGCAATGAGAAACAAATGCTTCGAGCAAATAATACTTAAACATTTCAGAAAAATAAATCAAAATAAAGTTGGTATTATTTTTTCTCCCTTTATTCTTCAGGAATCTATCAAATGAAATTCCCATCAATTACGTGTAAAGTAATATGGTTGGTCTAAAAGGAGATGAACTAACATAACTTTATTTTTCCCCCTTGTGTGTGTATATACTGAGTGTGAATTCTTAAGTTTTCAACTTTTGGCCATGCTTCAAATCAACTGAAAAATTCTCCCTGTCCATAACAAATTAAAGTAATTATAAATAATGTAATTTAAATTACAAATTTACTCCTTTTAAGTTTCACAATATAATTTATTTGGTTCCTAAACTTGTAAAATTAAAATTTTAGTCATTGATAAACGCTTTAAAAATATCAAAATTATGTTATGAGTCTACTAGCTAGATAGCTATTTGATAGGCATAGTGTTGAAAATATGATCATAATCTCACATTTGGTTAAATAAGGAAAAGATGATGCGTTTACAAGGAAATGACAACTATTTTCAATGGTATAAGGGTATTTTGAGAAAAAACTAAGAAATAGTTATTCAAATATCTGAAGATCGAGTTGTTACTAACACATGAATTTCTATCGCAAATTCAATCGACAATAATCAGTGAGTAACCTTTTAAGTTGTTATAGAAATGAACCATACCTCTTCATTCATTGTGACACGACATAAGCTTTTGGGAAAAAATACATTGGCAAACCGGATGGACTTTTGATAGGGATAATGCTAAATTTGTGTGCTCTCAAGCATATATCAATAGAAAAAACATAATCATTTTCAAGGTTGCGGTGAATCTTCTTTGGAAAAATATGGTTAGAGAGAAACAACCGAATTTTTAACAACATAGTAGCAACATCAACTTTTGGGAGAACATCTTTGCATTTCAAAGACTACAATCCTGCACAATTTCTCTCAACTTTAATGCGGTGTCAGATTAACCGTTGTATACCTTTGGACTTAGCTCTACCCCATTTTGAATATCATAATGTAATCTTTTCATATTAATAAAACATTTGGGAAGGTTTATGGTGCTAAGCGAATACCCACCTAGCTTAGTGGAATGTCTGGACGCACTTCCTATCCCATCTTTTTTCCTTCGTAAAAAAAATTGTTTTAAAAATTATGAGGTTCTTCCATCTTCTTAATGTGGAAATATCAACAAGTTTTTGAGTTGATGACGGATGATTTAACAAGATATTGGAGCAAAATGCAATGTGTGCTTCAATCCAGTAAATGCTATGTATCTTCAAAATATTTTAAAATATGTTTAGGAGGGATTTTCATTTGAAAGTGATTAATTAATTCTAAAAATGCCCCAACTCTCACCAAAATTGAGTAAGAGCTAGTTTTGACAATTCATAGAAAGATGCAATTTGAAATCACATGTTGTTGCTTAATTAATTAAATATTTTAAAATCAACTTAATTATTTAATTAATCTTTTGATAAAAGAGAAAGAAGAAGGTAGTGTGTACTTGATAGATGTATTGCAGAATTGACCATATGAATTAAAGAACGTCTTTAAAGTATTTGGCTTTTTATGGAGGAATCCATGAAATTACATCTTAAAATAATTAAGAAATTTCATTTTCCATGCAAAAGATAGATTCCCCTTAAAAAGATAAATTAGAAAAGAAAAGAAAAGAAAAGCAGCTTCCTCCAATTCCAAGACTGATATATCTTTCTCTAATACATAAAGTCTCAAAAGGGGTCTCTCTCCCTCTCCCTTGAATCAAAATATAGTTTTAGTAGGGGCTTCTCTCTATTTTTCCCTATCAATAAAAGAGAATGAATTTTAACCCTCCACTTTTTGAATTACATCAAAAGCAGAGAAAAATATGGTAGGCTAGCTTTGGTTTTTAATAATTTTCACAAAATTTCTTTCTACTTTCCCTCTACTTTTTCATTCTTTCTCCTCCCCCCTTTATTAAAGATACAATCCTGATCAAATTTCTAGCTTTAAGACCTTTAATTTTTACATACATGTCATTTTCTGATCAAATGGTACAAATATTCTCTCTACGATAATCATCATGGATTATTGGATAATATATATGTATATACATATATAATATGGATCTGGAAGTTGCTACATATGATCTTGATGAATCCAAGAATTAAATCCCTCACTTATTAATACCTTTTGCTTTTAATTGATGCAATGATGAGACCCACGACAAACCCACATGAACAATAAATTATATTATATATTAAAGATATATTATGAAAACTATAAGATTCAAATCTTGGATTATTCTTTTATGTGCATGATGGGGTTTAATCTTGATTTTATTTAATAATTAAAGCTTTTCTTAAATCATTGGTAATGAATCTACTTGGGTTCGTTGTTCTATTATCCTCATTTGGATTTAAGTAGATGATTTAAATTTGTTAGTTTAGTTTTTAATGATGACGATGAAGAGAAAGAGAGAGAGAGAGAGAGAGAGAGAGAGAGAGAGAGAGAGAGAGAGGGAACATAAAAGGCTGTTGGATCACATGCACATCACAAATCAAAACTTTTTTTAGGTTCAATAACTTCTCTTCTTCTCTTCTCTTCTCTTCTCTTCTTTTGATAGTGAGTGTGTGATGAAGGTTAAAGAGAAAAGGGAATAATTGAAAAAAAGATTAATTGGTCCCATTTGATGTAAGCTAAAGGCTGGTTAATTATATATAATGCTTCCCCAGTTGCCTTCCCCAATCCAAGGGATTCCCATGACACGATTTAGATGGCATATGGGTCCCTTCATCATCATCATCACCATTTCCCCCCCTCTAATATAGATATATATGTTATTGTTGTAATTGTAAAAACTCTCTCAGTCCAACTAAACTTCAGACTAGTTGTATTTTTATTTTCTACACCTGTTTTTTTTTCAACTGAGATTAAGAATAAAACATTTAATTTGTTGGGAGGGAGAGAGTTTATTTCAAGCTATAATCCTATCATAAAATATAGTTGGTAAAACGTTAAATGAAAGAATATGACACTGAAGAAAATCTGCTTATCTGCTTTCTTGTAATATTGTAATTAATTACCACTAATCTTTACGTCTCATATAATAACTACCAAGTATATATCCTCCCAAAAATAGAAAGGGCATGACATTGAAAATCTGAGTAAATGATCACACTTTTTTTCCAAAAGAAACACCTAACTATTAGAGAGGGTATTTCCCATACGATTCCTTTTAACAATATGCTAGAGGTCGAGGGATTAGGGGCTCCACAAAACATATAAAGTATATAGATTGTACAGCCTTAGTACTCCCGTTATATTATTTCGAATTTAAAAGGAATGCAATAATAAAAAGTTCACAAATTAAGATGTGAAAATTTGGGATTTTAGACAAGTTATGTCATGTTTGTAATTAAAAGAGAGAGAGAGAGAGAGAGAGAGAGAGAGAGAGACAATCTGGAAAATGCGATGTGTCTGAGAAGTAGGATATGAGGTTAAATCTGATGAGAGAAGCCAAAATGTAGACCTCTAAGTTGTCTTTTCTTCTTCCACATCTATATATATATATATATATCTGTCACCTTCCAAGAACATAGAAAGAAGTTCATGAATATTCAGATCATTCGTAAGATTCGTTGCATTTATATTACAAAATGTTAAAAGAAAAAAAAAATAGGGAATGGCAACAAGGAAGATGGAATATGCTGATTTTCAAACTTTTGAATCTCATTGTCAGTCATTAATTTGTCGGATCATTACCTAACCTCTGTCTTTGTTCCTCACTACAAAATATACATACATACATACATATATATATATATATATATGTATGTATGTTTTCAGATCTTCTATCCAAAACCATTTATCACCACCTCACTTTAAACTTCCTGGCGCAGTCATTTCACAAAACCACCACACTCTCTCCCATTTCCGCTGCGCGCTGCATCAGACAAATCCCAAGTTATTATGTAACAGATTTATTTTCTTGTACTAAAAGAAAAAGAAATTGAGTGTAGTTTGAATTGCATTTAAATATTACTTTTATCTAATAATTCTGGGAAGTTGTGGTTGAGAGAATTTCACGTTGTAACCTAACAATACTTTTTTTAAAATAAATGGGTTACGAGAAAATTCTTATACTATATAACATCCCTCTTTTAAAATTTCTTCATCAATAGAGTGTTGAAAAAAAAAAATCTCTTACTTCTATTCACAAATATAACTATTTTGAAAATTAAATGAAAAAACATCATTTGAAAAATTCTAAATTCGAAGAAAACCCTCAATCCTACCCACATTTTTTCTTTAGAGAATATTAAAGTGAAATTTAGCTAAAATTAGTACACTCAAGGTTTGGAATGTTTTGTAGAGAGATCGTGGATTGGGTAGTGATAAATACAAGGATAAAAGGTTCGGATTCAATATATGATAGTCAATGGGTGTAATTTAGATTTAAGGATACGAAGAAAAACAATATATTTGTTTGATGTAAAAAAAAAAAAGAAATGGAAAGAATATTATAATGTGGTTTGAATTATATTTTTATATTATATTTAGAGAAGAAACAGGGAATGCAGAAGAGTGAGAGGAGGAACAATCACATCGTTGAAGTTGACGCTTAACTAACCTTTTGGAAAGGCTGTTTTAAGTTCCCAGAGAGCTTCAAATTCTGTGGAAGACCATCCACCACCACCACCTCCTCCATCCATCCCCGGGATCAATAACTGCCAATCTTCATTTCTACACAAACTGCTCAATTTCCAAAGCTATATTCAATTTTTATTTTTATTTTCTTTTTAAAACGACAAAGATACGTTTTATATCATTCAAATGCAGATGAGAAATAAACAACACACCAAAAATAAAAAATAAAAAAAATTACAGAAACACATGCAGAAGTTTCAAGTAATCAAAAGTTTTGGTGAATATATATACATATGTAGATTGTCCACCTTAATTAATGATGAACTAAAACTGGGTGATTTAAGTTAAATGGAAGCACAACCGCCAGCTCCATCTATTGTACCAATAGATGAATGTTGAAATTAGACGTTGTGTGGGTTTGAATTGAACAGTGTTGCAGTAGATCAGAGAGTAGTACTAGAGAGAGAAGTGTTGGTACTTTTGGGTTTGATTAATATAATATAATAATAAGTTATATGTATGATGTATGGTTGTTTGGAAAGACAAATGGAAGAGAGGAATCAAAAGACCAAAGGAAGAAGACAAAGCAACAAGGGTTAAATTGGTTGTTTCTTCTGTCTGTATTGTATTGGCAACCTCTTCCTCCTTTTTTTTCTTTCTTTCTTTTTTTGTCTGACTCAGTACTGACCATATATGACAGACAGTATATGAAAATTAAACTGCATGCTGCTCGCTCTGCCCTTTCTTTACCTTGTTTATGATGCATTTCCATTTGCATTGCATTCCAAATCCTATCCTATCTTTTTTCCCTCTCTTCCTTTCTCTCTCTAAATCAATTTTCCACATCTCTTTTATTTATAAACTCACATGCTATACTGCTTTCCAGGTTTTACCCAAAATATTAAAATGCCATGTATTATATATTCTATTACTAATTAATTAATACTAACCTCCCTTCATGATCTTTTAATTGTTTCATTTTGTTTTCTTAATATTATTTGGTATTCTTCATCACATTCTTATTGATAATATTGACAAACTACACTGCACACTCTATTTTTACTTAAAATAA
The DNA here is from genome assembly GCF_000004075.3 of Cucumis sativus. NCBI lineage: Eukaryota > Viridiplantae > Streptophyta > Magnoliopsida > Cucurbitales > Cucurbitaceae > Cucumis > Cucumis sativus. Next base: position 24,422,938 of record NC_026658.2, read on the forward strand.
TTCTTCACATTTAGGAAGCTACACATTTTGGTTATTAATTGATTTTTGCTTCTTTTTTCATTAAACCACGTGACTTTGTCTCTCTTTTTGTCTATATATATATATATATCTTGTTATAAAATAATTTACACTCTTATACATGTGTTGACATATATATATATATATATGAGATTTTCATATGGGTCGGCCAACTTGATCAATATGGTTCAATAATATATAAATTTTTAGAGGATTTAATCTCCTATCATTTGAACTAAATAATAATAATAACAGTAATCACATATCTCTAGCTATGGTTTTCAATTTTAGTGATGAGTTTTTTTGAACTAAGAGTGTGAAATTGTTGTAATTATAAAGTCGTCATTTAGTTTTAATGATGTATAATTCATTTTTAAATGTCTCTTTTAATTAACCACTCCAAATCTATGGGAGTGCTTGTGAAAGAAGAAACTTTATTAAAAGACTGTGTGAGAGACATATATACAACAAATCCAATTTCATAGACACTTAAGTTAAGGATTATAGTTAAACTAATATACCATTTAATTTGTATTAGTATTAACGATCAAGACGTTTGTAATTTTTCGAATCCCTCTTCTTCTAAAAAAAAGTCTTTAACTATTTTTTTTTATATGTTTAGATTTTGATTAGAAATGACATAATAAGGGGAGACTAAAAGCCATATTGTTGAGGGGTTCAATTATTATATTCTAATAATCAAAGGACACTGTTGAATAAAAGCAAAGTTTGTTTCTTTCTACAACGTGAATCGATGCGTCTAATCCAAGAGTTTTCATCAATTAGGTGTAAAGTTAGGTTATTATTATTTGACACACCTAATAAGTTAATTTTGAATGAACTTTTTTATTTGTTCTTAATTATTTTTATTTACAACTCATGAATGCCTCTAAACTAATAAACTTTTAGGCCATACAATCAAATCAGGTGAGAATATTGCTTTTACTTAAAGAAGGAAAATCAAACAATTTATTTGGATGTCTCATTTCCTTTTTAATCAGTACTCATATATATGCTACGTAGGATTGGTACTATTATTTTTTGAACAAGCATATGCTAAACTTATTCCGCCAAATGGCATGCATACACTATCAATATTTATACCTACATTCGTAAAAAAGAAATTGTATACATTCTAAATTTATCATTTTTGTAACAAGTCAATAAAGGAAAAGAAGGGATCGGTATAAGCACTAAAACATTTTATTTTTCATATGAAAAAGATACACGAAGAGTACGATACAAATGTGTAACGAAGAACAAAATTTGGAGAGCTTAGAGAATGAAATTAATGAGATGATTGATAATATTCTTTAGCTAAATTTAAAGCAATCAACTGACAAAATAGCTAAAGAAACAGAAAAAATAAATAACACATAAGGCTTTGGTAACTTAATTCGACAAATACCACCTACATCGTCGGAAGAACTTCTTAGCTTAGAAAATAAATATTATTAATTAAAATTCAAAAAATGATCAACTTATGACTATAAACAATTCAGTTTAAGTTAACACATAAACTTAAATAAAGACAAACAGACTCCCCCAGAATGTGTGCTTGAATATTTTTGAAGATAAACTCATACTCTACTGAATTTATTGATCGATGTACATCTATTTCAGTCTTCCTTCATAGTTCTTATCAACTCATCCATAGTTGTATTAGTCAATAATTATTTCTCAGTAAGTTTTCATATCTCATAAGATGATCACCGTGCCTTCGACAAGCTACTTCCACAAAAATTATCTTTTTGAGTTGAGAGTTCGGAATCGTCAACCTCGCTTGACGAAGCTTCACGATTTTTTAAGGAAGAAACCAACATATCTTTCCAATCTTATTTTTAAAAGATTTAGATAAATATTCCTAATAAGGATAATCTTTTATCTATTAATATAATTAATAATACTTATTCAACAAAATAAAAGAAATCATTATTAATTATTTAATGATAAAAACATCCATCCATCAAATTAAACATTCAAAAATTTCAATTATGGGTAGAATTTAAAATTTTATAGAAGTATTTTCTTTTTTTTATAATCTTCCTTCATTTCTATTTACATAATTTTTTTTTTAATTTTCAAAGGAAACACATTTCTAAAACAATTATTCAACCAAAAGAAAAAGGCATTTCAATAATAGCTAAGGAGAACTACTTAGGCATAAAAAAGTTGATCCCATCATCTTCTTCAAAAAGGGGATCAATTGGAAGGATAAATTCCTTAAAACAAAACAAGAAGATGAATTCTTCACCTCTTCTTCCTTTCATCATTTGTGATTTTCATAGAACTCATGAAATGCCCGAATGAAAAAACATATAGAAAGTTGACCTATAGCATTTTTAGCACAGTTCATTGTTACTAACTCACCTTTTCCTGCCACATAGTTACAACTTATAACCTTTGTAAGAAGATAATATGTTCAAAGTCCTTTGGCTTAATATTTTTAGATCAATAATCGTTACGCTAGTGAGACGTTTAATTCCCTCACCTTTCATGAGGGTCATCATTTAATTAACACGTCTTTGGATACGATGAGGGTACTACCAATCCCATTATCTCAGAGTTAACGAGGAATTTCTGTGAATTCTTAGTTTTGGCAAATACTCTGTTGATATTTTTCATGTTGCTACCAAAATTTTGTGTTGATTGAAGTAAAATGGATAGAAATTAAAAGATTCTGTGCTTCAGAAAGGACAGTTTTGTATGTGATGATAATGATGAAAGAATTTTTAGAAAAAAAAAGAAGACTGCTTCGCCAACTCCAAGAATTTGATGCATCTTTCTCTCTAAAAATCTAAAGTGCAAAAAGGAGTTTCCTATTACCAAAAAAACTTAAAAGAAAAGAAAAACACTTTAGAAAGAGAGTGAATTTTTAAAACCCCACCTTGTTGTTTTTGTTAAAAGCATATATAAATACACAGTACACAGCTAACAACAACAACAACTTGTGTTTGTGTCAATTCTTTTTCTTCCATTCCCATTATTTCCTTTTCCCTCTCTTTCTCTATAACTTCTCTTTCTATCTCTCTCCTCACTTTTTTCTTATTGTTATTATTAAAGACATAAATTAGGTCAATTTCAGCAAATGCAAATGCAAAAAGATCCAATCTTCTGCTCATAACTTTAAATTCCCACAACATTTCAGTGTATATACTTCTCTAAAATTTTCACCACTCAAGTACTTTTAAAACTACTTTTAAAAAAGAAGGGGATAAAAATTAGTGTTCACATCCATCAAAGTTGTTGCTAAACCCAAGGGAAGAACTTCATGGGGATGATAGCACTGTTATTTCAATTTGCATAAGGCCCCATTCCCCCTTATATATCATCATTTTCCCTTAATTTTAGATTTTATTTAACTACACTAATTTATCGTCTATGATTATTTTGCAAAATAAAAATTTGCTAATCATTCTTGGAATTTTAGATTGCATTTTTCCTTTTTCTATTCAATCTTCATTAGGGTTTCAATGAACTCGATTCAATTTCTTTTTATAATATTATTTCTGAATTTTTTTATCAAATAATTTAAATTACTAAACAAGATGATAGCTTCATTTTTAGGTCATGATATTTTTTAAAAAATAATTATATTATAATAAATTCTAAATTAAAATAAAATGTATAATTAATATTAATTTAACAACAAACAAAATAATTAGTTGGTCTATATATCAAATTTAAAATGGATCATTATTACTACTCTATTTTACTTTATTTCAGGAACGTACACAACTATAAACAATTTAATTTTTTTTTAGAAAAGAATACTTGTAGAGTTAATAGGCACACCCAAACATTCTCCCTAGGTGGACACCCTCATCATCCCCATAAATATATTCAATAAATCACCGGAGATACAAAGTTCAGGACTATTACAAACAGGCTAGAGATAAGCCCCAATCTAAAAGCTAACAAAAAGTACTAATATTTAAGCTAGGAGAATAACTTTCTAAGAGTTTGTTTTCCGATGACCGTAAAACTAGTTAAATGCAAATATTCTCCCAAAGACTAATGGAGGAATCAAGTTGTCCAAGTGGTGGCCACCGGAAGGTTTAAAAACTATTTGAACTCCAAACTATGGTTAAATGTGATGTGGTATAATATATAAGTTGAGTTTTAAAAAGATGGGTGACACCTCCGATGTACCCAAGTATTTTTTTAGATGAATGGAAGAATGTTTTGAGGACGAAAATATTGCGAGTAAGGGGATGTACGGTACCAACATGCATCGTGGTGGGGAAATTTAGAATGGGACTAATGATGCTTCTTTTCCCTTTGTCCTACACCTAACACCATCATGCTTTTTTTTTTTTTGTTCTTTTCTGTTAATCCACAGAAACAAATTCTACTTCCAAATCTAACACCCTTTGTTAGGGCATAACCCACTGCCTTATCCCCATCCCATCTATTATTATAACTTTGTAAATTTTTAGGTATATATACACTCTTTTTGTTGTGGGAGAGAGGTGGTTTTGGGGTTTGAAGAATATTTTATGCATTGCGTAGAAAATTGTGTTTTATTGTTGGTTGTAAGTGCATGGTGTTATTCCAAACATATGATTAGTTGGTAAAAGGAAAATCTCTTTTGTGTTCCGTATTACACTAATAAATGGTGCGTTGGTTGTGGAGAGAAGAAAACAGAACCAAAGTTGATGGAAATCATTTCAGCGTTTGGTGGATCTTTTTGTTTCTTCATTTTGGTCTTCTTTTTCTTCTGTTAAAAAGAAGATGTTTCTAAGAATGATAATTATTACAGATGCAAATAAAAGACAGCTAATTCTCCACAAACAAAAGCGCTTTACACAATTCAAATCAGTTCAGACTCAACCCTTCATTTGGCCGATTTCTAAAACTTGGAAGAAATGGTCTTAAATCTTATGATTTGAATCCCAAGAGATCATTTTAAATTACTTATTTTGTTTAGTACATCAAACATTTGAAATGAATTTATTTAAAATTTCATATCAACTAACACGTTAATTGAGAATTACAAGATGATGAGGTTAATTATATTATATAATTTATTTTGAAATCCTGCCTATAGTTATATTACAATACGATGAGGTTAATTACAATATGGATATATTTTGTTTATTACTTGTTATTTTAAAATAAAATATAGTATATATGATAGAATAAAAAAAATCCTACAACATGCTTAAAACAAGTCAAATTTAACACAATAATAATTATAATTTGTCCTAAATGCTGTCAACCAGAATGAGTTCAATTAGAAAAAATTATTAAAAAAATGCATGTGTATGTAATATCTTTTTACAAATTGTTTTTTTTAAAATAATGGTAAATACGAACTATTTTATTAATTTAATAAAAAGAAATTAAACCCTGCCAGTTAAAGAAAAGTAATAGATTTTTTAAAAAATAATAATAATAACTACAGTTTGGTTAATGAAATGAAGAACAAAAATAGAAAATGATTAGAAAGAAAAAAAACGAGAGAGAAGAGAAATAAAGGGAAATGAATAAAGGTATTAAAAGAAAAACAAGTTTAATTAATTATGATGGAAGAGAGAGAGAGAGAGAGATGTGAGGTAATGTATGAAAATGAAAAAAACAAAAAAAAATTCACAAATTTGGTCCATTTTAAAAATGTTTCTTAGGCTAATTATCAACAAATTATTAAAACCAAAATCTAAGAATATTATAGGAAGAGTTTTAAGACATTATTGGGAAGAAAAAAAAAGAGATTTAAAGTACTAAGATGGAGGAAATACAAAATTGGAAAAAAAAAAAAAGAAAAAGAAAAAGAGAAGAGGAGGTTTTAAGAGAGTGAAAAAGAAAATATTGGTTTGGAGTAATGAATTTAGGGAATATTAGAAAAGTAGAAAAGTGGATACAAAGTGGAAGAAGAGAAGTCACAGAGCAGAAAGAAACCCCACAAAAAGAAAGAAGAAAACAGCTTTATAGGGAATAAGGGAAGAGGATTGGATGATTGAACCCAACCAATATTAAAAGCTTCCACTTCCATACCCCTCTTCTTTCCCTAATCCCCATTTCTAAAAACAACACACTCCAAAGTACCATCAAATGTTATGGAATATCTTAACCTAATTCAGATGTCTCTTTTCATAAAACTCCTCCATCTTTCTTTCGTTTTTTAGTATTTTATTTTTAGCCTCAAACTCCAATAACATATATCCTAAAATATGGGTTTAGCCATGATGAATAATGAAGCATATTCACTTTCATGTTTGTCATCACTTTTATAGGGCATCCTTAGGAAAAAAAGTTCATCCATATCTTCTCACTTTCTTTGGGGTGTGTGAGACATCTAGATTGAGAGGGAGAAAACATAAACCCATTCTTTTCCTTTTTCTTTTCTTTGTGTACATACTGCTATTGTTGTTTAAATGGACCGTAACAAAAAAAAAAAAAAAAACTCTTTTATTTTCTTTCTTTATTGAACTAATTTCTTTTTGTATTAGTAAAAAAAAATCCAAACATTGTGGTGTGTTGATTATATTACATTAGTGGTTAATTAGGTTTTTTTTTTTTTGCTTAATAAGGTGGTTGTCATACTTCCTTTGTGAAGATCAAGCAATTTATGTTTTGTATTTTGTGAAGTACAAACTACTCAAGTTTTCTTCTATTGTGTGTGCTAGATTTTTGCTTATTCTTGGAGAGACAGTAGTTTTAGATTTATCCATATAAGACAAGTTGAACAACATTTTATGAGAAGAGAAGTTGCAGTGGTTAGAGGAGTCTAATGAGACCATACTGTTGGAGTGAATAATTTAGGGAGAGTTTGATTCTATTAACGAAAGCCAACCAAGTGTCAACTATTTAGAGGGCAGTTTAAGTGATCGTTAGTCTAATCCTTATTGTCTATCAATATTACTTGAAAGATAAATTGTTGCTTATAATAATTGTTATGTACTATAGTGAACATTCATATTATAAATATTAATTTGTCACCGTCTATAAACAATAAAAATTTATGATCGGTAGAATATTGCAAATATTAGTCTATTACTTTTTAATAAGATTTGATGGTAAGATTGAAATTAGGATACATATTTGTAATTTTGTTGAATGATTGTGATAGGTAGTGGGTTGGGTAGAGGTGATGATTTACAGGCGGAATTCACAATTTGGGTCGATGGGCCGAGATTTCTGTCCACAAAAAGTAGGCCTTGAAAGAAGAGGACTCTAGAATTTGGGCCTAGAAAGGCTGTAGCCATAATTGGGCCTAGAGAGGATAGAAAGACAAATTCCGAAGAGTTGAAGGGGGTGTCGAACAAAATTGAGGAAAGCTTGCCAAAATTTGCAGCAGTGGCGTATTGGTGTTGACAAGCTATCTACTTGATCTCCACCTTCTTTCTTCCTTCATTTCTTCCTTTCTTTCTTCCTTCCTTCCTCCGTTTTCTCTCTCGGGCAATTCATCGCTCCATGGCTCTTCCTCAGAATCACTACCAACAACACTATCAATCTCAACACCAACAGCCACACCAATCTATATCTTTTCGGTAATTTTTCTTCTTCACAATGTAAAACCACGAAAAGTTTTTCTTTTAAAACCCTAGCGATTCCCCTCTTTTCAATCTGTTTTCCATTCTTCTAATTCCGCTTTCTCCTATCTTATTGCAGCAACTTGTACACTCCCGATGGTCATGTTTCTCAACCGATCTCCTATTTCAACTCCTTTACTTTGCAGGATCATTCCCAGCATCCTCCCTACGTTCCTCCATGTAAATTTTCTTCCTTTCCTTTCTTTTATTTTCTCTCTTTCTTCATTTCTGTCAGCTTGTTCTTCTCCAGAAATTTTGGGTTTTTGCTGGTTTGTTGGTATAACATTTAAAGAAAACGGTATTTCTTCTCAAAACGGTTGGTTATTTTGTTCGATTGTTTAAAGACTTTGGGCTTGATTTTAGTTGTCTGGGCTAGTTCCATCTGCAGTTTTATTTGAGACTAACATTTTTGTTTCCCGCTTGTATTTTTCTGTTATATTAGTTAATGTAGTCGGGTTTGCACCAGGTACAGCCCCTGGTCAGGATGCTAGTGATGGAGTAGCAGATTTACACTGGATGTATGGCATTGAACCCAAGAAGAAGAGATTGAAAGAGCAAGATCTTTTTGAGAATAATTCCCAAATATCATCCATTGATTTCTTGCAGCAACGTCCAGTTTCTACAGGATTGGGTTTATCTCTTGACAACACTCGTATGGCTTCGACGGGAGACTCTCCTTTGGTTTCTCTTGTAGGTGATGACATCGATCGTGAATTGCAGCAACAGGACGAAGAAATTGAGAAGTTCCTTAAAGTTCAGGTTTGGATTACCATACTTTCATAACATTGGATATATAGAGTATTTACTAAACTGGAAAATTTCAAACCAGGGAGAAAAGTCAGGGTACTCAGACTAACTAATTAAGTACTACTTTTATTACGTTCTTTGGATAAAAAATGAAATCCTTCCTGAGCCCAAGCATACCTCTTTAAGAAATAGAGGTTCGGACGAGGTATAGGACTTTCTTATGTAGCTGGGTTGGTATATGAGTATAGCATTAAAAAGAAGTATAAGACTTTCCAGTGAGGTGGTACATTATTCTCTTATTCTCATGCTAGTTACTTCAACCCGATGGTCTTAATCTACCTCTATTCCAAGTATACCCTTCCGAGTTCTGATGCATACTAACTTAATTTTCCCTCTACTTAAACGGAGGTTTATTGATACTATCATGTAGTGTCTTTAATTATTTTCTGCAGAACATTAAAATTAGGGGTTGTTGGATCTTGAATGTATTTCTTGGTAATCTTCATGTCCTTCTGATGAAAGAAGACAAGATGCAATATGCCTACCATGATGTTTGTTTCTATGTGTTGGCATGCTTTACTGGTTATTTTCTCCGTTTAGACTGTTTCAGAGTGTTGGTTCTCCTTGATTTTGAGCTCGGCTTTCTATTATTTTAGATGCTTTTGAATCTTCTTGTCATATTTCTTTAATCTTGAATGTCTAAGTTGACATACATCAACTAGTCACATGAGATAACTTCTTAATCCTTTCGATTAAGGTAGGTAATGTTTTAAATATATCGTTACCTTAGTTTTAACCAACTAATTCATAGACATTGGGGTTTATAGCTTGCCCTTCCCATCATTGTACTAATCCTTCTTTTGTAGACTATCAGGGTTATACTTATTTTTGAATTTGGATTTAAATTTTCAAGGAACTTACAATATTATGATCTGGAAGCATATTCCAGAGTTCTCCTTCTAGGCCCTTTGATATTGATCCTTCAGTGGCGTTTTTTTTGTTAGTTTAATAGTTTCTTTCTGATTAGTTGTGGCCTTGCTCGTTTTGTAATTTCCACAGTGGTTTTCTTTGAGATGTTGTATGACATCAAGAATGACTTCATGGCTATTTCAATAGTGTGTGGATTGTGGGTCCTGAATTTAACCATATTTTTTAAGGTTAAATTTTAACCATATACCTTCATCTTCTAATCCTCATTCTATTTATAGGGTGATCGGCTACGGCATTCCATATTAGAGAAGATCCAAGCAAATCAACTCCAAACTCTCTCGATTGTAGAGGAAAAAATTATTAAAAAGCTACGTGAAAAAGAAGCTGAGGTGGAGTGTATCAACAAGAAAAACATTGAGCTAGAACAGCGAATGGAGCAGCTTTCAGTGGAAGCTGGTGCTTGGCAGCAGCGCGCTAGGTATAACGAGAACATGATCACAGCCCTGAAGTTCAATCTTCAGCAGGTGTATGCTCAAAGCAGGGATAGCAAGGAGGGATGTGGGGACAGTGAGGTTGAAGACACTGCATCGTGCTGCAATGGTCGGACGCTTGATTTTCAACTGCTTTGTAGCAACAGCAATGATGTGAAGGAGTTGATGTACTGTAAGGCTTGCAGGGTTAATGAAGTGTGCATGCTTTTGTTCCCTTGTAAGCATCTCTGCCTGTGCAAGGATTGCGAAAGTAGGCTTACATTTTGCCCTGTGTGTCAATCGTCGAAATTTGTAGGGATGGAAGTTTATATGTAAAAGGATAATTTGTGTACGACCCCCAAATATATGCTAAATTCATATACATTTCTCTTGTGATAATTATGTACTTGTTTCCCCCAAGTTGTTTACTTATGTTATACATATTTCGTAGAGCTGTCATAGAATTCATGACTTCACATCTTGATATTGATCTGTCTATAAACTACTTTTCATTCATAGTTAACCACCCTAAAGTACGAGGTTTGTATCCAGTTTTAACCTAAGAGCTTGATTTACTTTACAAAGTCTAAGGGAGGTGAATGAATGAAATTTGTAGAAATAGAAATGATTCTGAGCAGTTTTTATTATGTCTTCAATAGAAAACAGAAAGTTGAACGTTCATTTTGAAAAATAGCTAAATTTGTCTTTACCATGACAGGCCCTTATTATTGTTTAAAGAACGATTGCTGTAGAAATTATTGTTCCCAACTCCATAGAATTGATAATTTTTTTAAAAGATCCATCACAATATAGCTTGGTAGAGATGTACATAAAACCTATATGTAGCAAATAGCCATAATTGGAAAAAAAAAATGGATTTAAAGAATTTTTTTTGGATAAAACATACAACCAATTACCCAATTATGATACGCATTAATATCAAAGTTTTGTTTCACTAACATATCTATGCCATCATCTTTTAAAAATACTAAGCTAAGAAAAGTGCCAACAGGTAACCAATTCAATCTATATGCAGAATAGAATTTATAGTTGATCTTCATCGAACTCTATGGAATTTAACATGGAGGAAGATTAGGGGAATTTAAGGGATGACCTGCTAAATGCAGATCTAAAGAGTTGATTGATAAATTATATAATGTTAGCATAAACAGGAAAGGGATAAAACCAAAGATTTCCAAAGCTTCATGGTCAATGGAAGATCATCAACATGATACACACAACAAAGCCTTAATTACACCTACATTCATGTCTTGCTCCCAATTTCGTTGAATAAACCAACACCTCCTCGTTCATCAGGAGAAAAATGCCAAACATTTGGCCCATTGCAAATTTACATCCACTGAAACAAACAAAAAACAAAAACTACTCATTTCCCGAACAAATTAAAACAAACAAGATAAAGAATAGCAGTCAATTACCTTAGTTGGTAATTTGCTCCCTTATCCAATCTTTGCTAACTCCATGACTGAGAGTTTCTTTCACACTTAATAGATGGTTCAGTAACTAGATAGTGTTCCATTCCTGAGGAATTTGAACCCCATATGGAATTTAACATCAGGCAGGGATAAGCCTGAAAATTAACAGTCGTCATCTGATGTCTTTGAGATCTGATGGTAATGATTTTGAATGAGGAAAATTATTCAAAAAGATCGTCTAGTTCTAGAAAATCTCCCTCCAGAATAGAGATTAGTTGCTCTTTATCTATAACATGAGTAGGCATTGTACCAGGAGGGGTTACAGGCGAGGAAGTCATCTGCACACAAATTAAAAAATGTTATGCACCAAAAGGAGGGTAAAAAACCAAGCATTTGGGATTAAATGAAATTGATAACATAGAATCAGGAAGGTGTTTGATACAAATTGATATTACCATCTCACAAGGGAAAGCTTTTGATGGAACTTGCAAAGTGGTAGCAGCAGGAGCAGAAACAGGATCTGTGATAAGTAGACAATTTGAGTTCTCAGCACGTCCCATTTCATGTGTTGAGATGACATTGGTTGTATTCATAGCATCCCCTTCACAAGGTTCAGCATCAACCAAATTATTTACTTGAATTCCGTCTTGTTGATTACCATTATGAAATACTGCTGAGACACTTCCATCACCATAAGAACTTAAGCCATTACCCGAAATCCTATTTCCTCGACCACTTACAAATACGCGATGCAGAACAAAAGAAGCCTGTGGATCAAAGCCAATTTTTCGACCTTAGAAAGCCACAATTACCCCCAAAACCCTGTCCCAAAGTGAAGATAACATAATCAAACTCAGTAAACGGAAATTCCTCTCTAAACCCATAGATGACAATTAATACGATCAGCAAATTAGTGGAAAAGCCTATCACAGTACCCATACCAAATACGGCTTATTTGACCATCAAAGAGGCTGATGGAACCATTTGAACTCAATACATTCTGTACAAACCATGGACGTTCTACAATTAGAGAACGATGAAAAGGGGAAAGAAAAACATATCGCCAGAATAAATTGACTCTATTTCCGATAGATTGAAAAGAAATGGGCAATAGAAGTACCTTAAAACGATGGTCTAGGGCATACTCGTACATGATCCAATTAGTTTTCAGAGATTTGTTGATCGAATTGCCTAAATAAAAAACAAAAGTTCTCTTAATCCCAAGCACAAGTCCCCGACGGCCAGTCACTTCCTTCACTTTCCCCTTCCTTCTCCAATACCCGGTCTTCATTCTTATCCATCCACCGTTTTCCCTAAAAGCAGTAAGCGCATAGTAGTACCAGTGCTTCTTTCTTGCTTTGGAACCATAAGAGAAACAAGCGGAGTCGGGCAAATCGAAAGGATCGTAATCGAAGGGGTTGAGGTCTTTGATTAAGTTAGAGTCATTGTGTCCGGAGGCCTTGTTGGAGAGGTAAAAGCGGAGGAGTTGTTCATCGGAGGGGAAAAAACGGCAACCGGGAGGGAGAGAAGAAGAAGAAAAAGAAAAAGAAGAAGAAGAAGAAGAAGAAGGGGGCTGAAGAGATTGAGGAAGTTCCATGAATTCCTGTGGGGGAGAAAGCGGAAGGTAAGTTAAGAGTGAGTATTTGTAGCGCTCGAAGCGGAAACTTGTAGCTGAAGGCTTTTCTTGGTTGGGTGCGTAAGGTGATTACAATTGGCTGATTTCATTCTTTTGTGTGAGCCGTTGGATCTGGGATTACAAATATCCACTTGCCATTATAGCAACACGTGGAGTCAATTGGAGGGAAGCGATTGAATATCTAAACTGACTCAATTTGTTTGGTTGTATGCTGTGATTGGTTCAATGACGGGTATGTGGAAGACTTTTTGGCACTTCAAAATCCCTTCTCCTCCCCCACAAATACAAGTTCCTTTAACCTTTTTTTTTTTAAAAATGCATCCCATTCATGCTATCTATTCTTAATCCAAAATTAAATCATCCAATTCTATTCTATACCAATTTCTTTTTCTTTTTTAAGTATAATTTTTTTAATTACTTCTTAAAACATATCCCAAATTCACCATACTTTTACAACTCAATTTATTTATGTTGCATTTTTTTAAAAAAAAATTGTTGTTACTTGCCATCATTACCGTTGGTTATATGTAATTATTTTTACAATTTGATTGGTTGACTACCTAGAAAAAAAACCCAATGAGTAACAGTTTTATAAAAACATTCTTTCCTAGCTACCGTTAAGCATAAATATCTTACTTTTAAGCAATTGAATAACATTTCATAAACGTGTATATCTTGAAACTTATAAATGTTTGAGATACATATTATAAACTTTACTTGACCGTTAATCTATAACCTGTCCATACATGAAACGTGAGTGTTAGAACATAGAACATACAAGCATAAATTCATGAAAGCATGTTTGAAATCTTAGCTTTAACCAATTATTTACTAAATGAATAGAGACATATCTTTTAATATAATGAAACTATTAGCTTTAAATTCATGATCATAAATAAATTTAGAAATTCATTTGTCACTTCCAAACTAATAGCTTCAATCCCTTAGCTTAACAACACTTAAGTCAAAACTTTGAACTTTTTTCCTTCTCCTTTGGCTGCCTACTTTGAAACTCATCCTTCAACCCTTGGAACAAATTTCCTCTTTTGACTTCTTTCCTTGAAAGCTCAGTCTTAACTTAACCTCCCTAAAGTACTCAAGGGTTTACCGATTACATGCCAATTATAATCAATTAAAATTAACTTTAAAAAAAAAGATATTGATCACATATATAAGTTTTTTTAAAATTTAAAAGCTTTTAAGAAAGAAAAAATACATCCAGCCCTAATTTCGTAAGCCTTCATAGTGCAGCTAACCAATATGTCGTCACCATCTGCGTTTTTGGGATGGCTCACTATTATGACTCACAACTCTTCCAGGTTAGTAATTAAGAAGATAACCAATAGAGTTGTTAAACCATGTTCTGAAAGAAAATTTCTACTTTTTTAAAACCTTAAAATTCCAGCTCATTCAACCCTTTGGCCATTTCAGACGATTCTATTAAGTTTTTAATTGCATAAAAGAAGACAAAAAGAAATGCAAAGAGCAAAAGTTATATTAAGAAAAAGGAGCAGGAAATAGTTGTGGGCAATAAGTTGATTAATATCCAGTCCGTTCAGACATACCATTTACGAACAATGAAAAACGTAGATGGTGGCCGCACCAGTTGGCAGCATCACTAAGGCTTACGTTTTGAAGCTTAAGGTTAGATGTATTTTTTGTTAAAGCTTTTAAATTTTTTAGAAACTTATATTTATTTTTAATATTTGGAATGTGTTACATAAAGAAAATTTGAATTATGTTTTTCCTAAAAATGTGTTACCTGTTTGCTTAAATTTTCTTATAAAATGATCATTATATATAAGTTTTAAGAATATGGCCATCAAGTATTTATATAAAGTTTTAAAAGGTATTACTAATAAAGTGGACAGTACTTAAGAGTTGAGAAGGCTAACTATGACACATGGAAAAAGAAATCTCATTGATATACTCACTAGATAACATGTTATATCAAATCAACATGATGATTGAAATCTAAATGTAGCATAGCTTACCTAACACAATGATTCCAAAATATAAAAAGGGCGACGCTTTAATTCTATTTCAAATGTGTTCAAGGAAAGTAGCATCGACTCAGTATGACCTTACATTTAATGTTGTTTAGAGTAAAAAGGAAAAAAGAAAACCAACTATGAAGAAGAACAACTATGAAGAAGAACAAAAGGCCACAGAAACTAACAAATTTCTTACATTTGAAATAATTTGGAGCTTTGGTACTGATTTGGTGCACAAAAACAACGATACTAGTAGTAGTGAAGTGGATCACGTGGAGTAGTGGCATTCATGAATTCCTCATCAGCCTCAAGAACACTCATAAACTCTGGTCGAAGACACAGCTCCAGAACTATGCTTCCTCCTCCTTCAGATCCTGGATAACAAGATACTTTCCCGTCAAATTTATGCGCATACCCACTTCGAAGAGCCAAAGCCTTACCCATACCAAACACATTCCCATACTTATTGAATCTAGGAGAGCTTCCCATCATCACACTCAATGGATCAAATAATTTCTCCATACGGTACACAAACGGAGATTCCACCCACTTGTTCACATGGTCTCGCACCTTCTCGTTATCGTGGTTCACAACGGCCTCATGCAATTTCCACGCCGCCCACCCGAGATTGTTTTCCAGCAGTTCCTTTACAGTGGCAGCTGTTCTTATGGCTTGAATTGAATTCCCAAAGTAATTTTCGGGTAGTGGCGGATTTAGCCTTGTTCTATTGTTGATTGCCAATCTGCAGCCGGTGGTTTGATCCGGTGATAGACCCCGAGCTCGTGTTATGCTTCTCCAAACGAGTGCAGATAAGGATTGGAAGGAGGATATTTTGTTGGTTTTGTACTCTGTATTTGCTCTGGCTTTTAGAACCGCCAAAGATGCAGGGGAAAAATGAAACATTCTTTCCCTCAATTGGGGTGCTTCGAATTTGGTAATAAATTGATCGAGATTTGTGAATGGGAGCTTCAGAATTGGACCGTGGGCATCGGGGAACCAACGCTGGAGGACTGGTGGGCGTGAAATTGAAAAATTGTCGTCCTCTGCTTGAAATATCTCAGACCACATGTTGAAGAAATTCCAATAAGAAGATCCGTCGACGAGGCTGTGGTTAATGGAACACCCAATGAAGACACCGTCCAGTAATTCAGTGATCTGAATAGACAGTAAGGAGGTGGAATGACCGTCGTGGTTGGTAGCTCTGTCGTGATCAAACAAACGTTGGACAATTACCGGGACGTCAGTGGGTGAAAGGATATCCGAAATGGTCATGTCGAGACGAGCGTGGATGAATTTGGCTCCAGGGCTGTTGTTGCAGTCAACATAAACGAGGCAAGAACCTTCGTCTACGTATGATATTGTTGCAAATCGTCCAGCGAGTGGGTAGAAATGAACGAGGGCGATTGAGAGTGAGTGTTTGAGCTTTCTCAATAAATCTTCAATGAACTGACCATCATCGTTGAGGGCGGCGGGGGGTTTGGAATAGATAAGACCCTTTTGGATGTATTGGACAGAGAGCATGAGAAGATCCCATGGACTTAGGTAATATGGTTGTTTTGATTCTTCAGGAATGGTGTGAGGTTTAATAAAGCACTGTGAGATGAAGTGAAGATTGTGATGAGGAGTGGGATTATTCATATCCATTGGAGTTGTGGAGAAGGCACTTTACTTTGTTCACTTATTGATTGCTGGAGGGGATGATTTGATTAAATAGAAGGGTTGGTGTTTGGTAAGGTGAGGCCAAAAGTTTGATGTTTGAGGTACATATAATATTATACTTTCAAGGGCTCCCAATTTGATACGTTTCGTGGGGAACAAACAAAGGTTTAAATAACCAAAATATTCAACCAACCACACATGTTTCCACTTTCAAATACTTTTAGACCCGGAAGCTTCGTGGATATGGGATGGGTTGAAACTAAGGATGGTTTTTATACTTGAAAGTAAACTGAAGTAAGAGTATCTTTTAATTACTTATAATAGTTTGATGGTATTTTTGGCATAAAATTCAACCCTTCTTCATTATTTGCCCTAAAACTTTTTCCATCTTGCTTGAAATTAAAATAGGAAAAAAGAAGAAAAAAATGGCCAAAATTGAAACAAACATAAAAAGAAGAAAGTCAAGGTTGATTAAAAATAAATTAAAATGAGTTTGTTGTGAAGGTTGGTGAAAATGAATGAAAGTGGTTGGTGCAAAATTGAAGAAGTTAAGGGTATAAAAAAAATATATTTTCATTCTCTACTACCAACATCTTTTCTTAATATATCTATTTGTAAAATTTAAGGTGCCGTTTGTAAGAAGGAAAAGAAAGGAAATGACTATCTAGTCATTTTCTTGTTTAGCCCACTGATCAAGGGGAGACAAAATACTACTCTTAATCCCTCTTATTCCTTCTCTTTCTTCATTTATTACCACTTAATCCTTTCATTTCTTAATATAATCCTTCCATTTTCCAATTTAATACTTCTCTTTCTTCTCCTTATTCTCTTTCCTCATTTATTTATCCTTCTCTCCAAATTAATCCTTTTATTTATTCTCTTTTCCAAACAAATTAATCATCCTCTTTTCTTCTTCATTTTCTTTGTGCCAAATGAATTAGTCGTCTTCTATAGTATGTTGTTTATGGTTCCCATGAAGAAAAAAATTAGTAAACGAAAGAAAAATTTAAAACAACAGTATACAATTTTTTATTGTAAGTATTGATGATATAAACTTAAAATACAAATTTATTTTTGTATTTTATTTACGGTACAATTTGAAGAAACATATTTTACATAAATAAAAAAAATAATACAAAATGTAATTCAATTTCTTTCTCATATGGGGTTGCGGTGGAAAAAAACAAATATTTGTCATAAACTAAAAAAAAGAGCATATCTTTAGTGTATTGGATTTATGGATCAAATTGAACTACACATTGAAGGCAAATGATATAAATTTCATAAACATATTTTACACAAGTAAAAAAATTTAATACATTTTATTTTGTGTACTTGATTTAATGTTAAACAAGAAAGAAAAAACTATGATACAAATGGAAAAAAAAAATACTTTTCAAAGTATATTAGGTGTACGTTACAAGTAAACGCTTATAAAAATATTTATACAAAATAAAAAAAAATCAATACAATTTTTTTGTAAACGCTTGGATTACGGTACAACCTAACTAAAAAAATAAATTTGAATACAATCTTTTGTTGTAGAGGTTTTAATGTACGAACAATTTATACAAATGCAAAAAATATTAGCACATTTTTCATTTTGTATTGAGTTTGTGAAAAAAAAAACAATAATTTCATCTCCAGTAAAAAATAATTATGTATTTTTTATCATATTGGAGTCGACATACAAATAAAAAAAAATTACACAAATGAAAAAAAATACAATTTTTTTTTTTTGTCATAATCCTTCCCCAAATAATCCTTCTCCCAAACAAGAATTATAATAATCCCTCATAATCCTTTCACTTAATCATTCCCCCAAACAAGGATTATAAATAATCCTCCATAATCCTTTCACTTAATCCTTCATCTAAACAAAGATTAATCCTCCATAATCCTTTCATTTAATCTTTCATCCAAACTATAATCCTTGTTTGGATGAAGGATTAAGTGAAAGGATTATAGTAATCCTTTCCTCCACTTAATCTCATTTTTCTTATTCTTTTTTCCCTTTATTTCTTTCCTTCCCGCAAACGGCCCCTAAAACTAGAGAGTCTTTTCTTTTTTTCTTTCTTAAATACCTCAATTTTTTTCTAAAGGTAGAGTAGTTTTTCTTTTTTTAGGTTTAAATACTATCCTTATAAAAGTATTCATTTTGCTATCAAAATATTTATTAATTTTAGTTTTAGTACTTTAAACCAATGAGATGAAAATCAAATTCAATACATATAAACTAAAGTAGTATCCAAGCATTTTTTAAAAATTGGGAATAGTAAACAAATAAATATATAAACAATAAAAGAAAATCACATAATAATAATGGTATTAAATTTTCATCTATATGCAATATTTTCGTAGGTTTTTTAACTTTGAAACTGGGAAGAGAAGTGAATCAATCTTTTCATTATATCATAGAAAATATTAAAAAAAACATTAAAATACTATTTGTTCTTATAATAATCAGAGACTTGTGCATCTGTATTGACATTGATAATAAGATGTATGAATGTATTTATACTTCAAATTAAAAATTTGTGAGCAGATAGAAGATTTATCTTTCAAATTGTGTAGTTTAAGGATAATATTGGGGGAGGATTTGTGAAAGGTGTTTCCTTTCCCTATTTTTGATGCTGAGATATTAATTAGTATTTCACTATGTTGGGTGAGTTTGTTGGTTTATTTTGAATAGATTAGAAACAAAACTATACAAGAATAAGTCTTTTGACAGTTGAGATTAAAACTAGTCGGAATGTAACAGAGAATGTTAGTCAATTAGAGTCTCCTTCATAACTTTATGAATCAAGGGACGAGCTAGAGCGTTACTTCCTTGGTAGAAGTGAATACAGGATACCTCCTCGTGATCCAACGTTAGAAACTTGACTTCTTTCACTACAAAAGCCACCTCGATAAGATCAGTTAAATTATTTTTGATGTAGAATTAGTATTTCAATAAAATCTACTCTCTTTAACATTCATTTGTAGAGTACAAGTACAACCATCCTTATTGAAATGATATTCAAGTGTAACAATTATGGTATTACGCGCTGTAGAGAAGATGTTATGAAGTGGTAGTAGCATCCATGAATTCGCCATCAGCCTCAAGAGCAGCCATGAAATGGAGTGGAAGGCAGATCTCCAATTCTATACTTCCTCCTCCTTCATGTCCTGGATAACATGTTACAATCCCATCAAACTTATGAGCATACCCACTTCTAATACCCACAGCCTTCCCCATTCCAAACACATTCCCGTACTTGTTGAATCTCGGTGAGCTTCCAATCATCACACTCAACGGATCAAACATTCCGGCTATTCTGTATATGGACGGACTTTCCACCCATTTCTTCACAAAATCTCTCACTATACTGTCCTTGTGGTTCACCACCGCCTCGTGCAATTTCCACGCTGCCCATCCAAGATTGTTTTCCAGCAGTTCCTTCACCGTCGCAACTCCTTTTATTGTATGAATCGAATTCCCGAAGTAATTTTCCGATAAGGGTGGATCTAATCTTGATCTGTTGTTTATTGCCATTATGCAACCGATGGTTTGATCCGGTGGCAGCTCACGGACTCGTGTTATGGATCTCCATACTAAGGCAGATAAGGATTGGAAGGAGGAGATTTTGTTGGTTTTGTACTCTGTGTTTGCTCTTTTTTTCAATACCGCCACTGATTCCGATGAAAAGTGGAAGTGCTTTTTGCTGAGTTCGGGCGCTTCGAATCTGTTAATAAATTGATCTGGGTGTGTGAATGGAAGCTTTAGAATTGGGCCATGGCCTTCTGGGAACCACCGTTGGAGGATTGGAGGGCGTGAAATGGAAACATTGTCATCCTGTGCTTCGAATATTTCTGACCACATATTGAAGAAATGCCAATAAGAAGTTCCGTCTACGATGCTGTGGTTAATGGAACACCCAATGAAGACGCCGTCATGTAATTCAGTGACCTGAATGGACAGCAGCGGCCTGGAATGTCCGTCATGGTTGACTGCTCTGTCATGGTCAAAAAACGATTCGACAATCAATGGCACATCGCCGGGCGAAAGAACATCGGAAATCGTCATGTCGACACGCGCGTGGATGAATTTTGCTCCCAGGCTGTCGTTGCAGTCCACATAAACAAGGCAAGAAGCTTCGTCTTCGTATCGGGTTGTTACAAGTCGTCCGGCTAGTGGGTAAAAATGAACGAGGGCAATTGAGAGTGAGTGTTTGAGCTTTCGCAAGAGATCGTCGATGAAGCCACTACAGTCATCGAGGGTAGCGAGAGGTTTGGCGTAGAGAAGACCCTTTTGAATGTAATGCATAGAGAGCATGGCAAGATCCCATGGACTAAGGTAATATGGGTGTTTTGATTGTTCAGGAGCGGAGTGAGGTTTGATGAAGCATTCTGAGATGTAGTCAATATTTTGGAGATTTGGATTCATGTTATGAATTCTAGTTTATCCTTCCAATTGGTGGATGAATTGAATTTGAGGAGCTTGGTTTAAATAAATAAAACATACATAAGCTGGTAATTTAGTTGTATGATCAATTTTGAACAGTTCTCAAATTGGGACGGGGGAGTTTCTTGTGAAACAAAAATTAAACATGTCCAAGAGAGAAATCAAAGATTGAACCGTCTCTTCTACCAACCACTCGTTTTAGTTTTCTAAGGATTTGAAGCTTCGTGGATTATAGGAAGAGTTTGAATCAAAGCCATATAGTAAGAGATGATGTAAACGACAGGAGAATTTTCAATAAAGATAGGCGTTTGGTACAAAATTCATTCTACACATGCATATTGACAAGTGTAACATAAACTAGTAATGAAATCATGATTCTATCTCACTGTTTCCTCAACTTTTAGATAATTTTTTACAAACTCTAAACTTTTTGATTTATTTTATTTTAATCTACCAACTTTAAAATATATCTTGTAATAATGTTGTTGCCGATTGTATTGATAGAAGTGATAGAGAAAATAGTCTAATTGGTGTCTTGAGCTCAATTTTCTTGTTTCATCCTTGAGAAGGTTGAAAAGGATACACATGCAACGTGTGCTCCTAAAAGAAGAGAACTACCCTTGATGAGAGCAAACTCTTATCAAAATACTCATAAATTTCTCTCATACATCTCATATGTCTCCTTTAGTAATTTCTAGTTTTTTTTAGTAAGTTCGAGAGAGAGAAGAATAATGAAGGCAATATAAAATTATAGGATAATTGGTATATTTTTATAGTTTAATATTTGTTTAGTTGTTAATTTAGTTGAATTAGACTATTTTTAGAATTATTCTTGAATATCATTATATTATTACTGAATGGTTAATCTGTTCATAGATCATGATTGAATGACAAGTGAGGGGGAGAAGAGATGGAATTGATGAACTCCAAATCAGACTCTAGATTGGCCATATTTTGTGGGAGCAAACATATCTCTAAATCTATACTTCCTCCTCCTTCATATCCTGGATAAGCAGAAACCTTGCCATCAAACTTGTTGGCATATCCACTCCGCAACGCCACTGCTTTCCCCATTCCAAACTCATTCCCATATTTATTGAATCTCGGCGAGCTCCCCATCAAGACACTATATTGGTCAAAAAATCGACCCAATTGAAAAGTAAATGGAGATTCCATCCACTTATCAAGCGCCTTTCTTAGCTTTTCGTTTGTGTTTTGAACCACAGCTTCGTGCAACTTCCACGCTGCCCAACCCACCCCTCGCTCAACCAACTCCCCTGCTTTTGCTTCCGCTTTTACTGATGTAACCACGTTCCCAAAGTAGTTTTCAGACAACTTTGGGTCTAATCTTCCTCTGTTGTTCGCCGCCATACTGCAACTACTTATTTGATTCTCAGGCACGCGACGGGCTCGTGTTATGGATCGCCATACAAGTGCAGACAACGACTGGAAGGAGGAGATTTCTTTTGCTTTGCACTCTGAATTAGCTTTTGCTTTCAGTTTTGCAATGGATTCTGCCGAAAAGTGGAATATTCTTTCCCTGAGTTCCGGTGCTTCGAATCGGCTGATAAATTGATCTGGGTGAGTGAAGGGTAGATTGATAATTGGACCAATCCCATCAGGAAACCATCGCTTAAGAATGGGCGGTTGGGAAATCGAAATAATCTCATCCCCATCCGATGACGTTGCTTGAAAAATTTCCGACCACATATTGAAGAAATTCCAGTAGGAGGTTCCGTCGCCAATGGCATGGTTGAAGGAACAGGCGATGAAGACTCCATCGAGTAGTTCTGTTACTTGAACGGAAAGTAAAGGCATAGTATGACCGTCGTAATTAACAGCTTTGTGATGGTCAAAGAAAGATTGGACCAGTAAAGGCACATCGACCGGGGACAGAACATCGGAAATTGTGATGTCAAGGGCTGCGTGGATGAACTTGGCTCCGGGACTGTTAAGGCAGTCAACATAAATGGAGACAGAAGATTGTTGGTCGTTTGAAACGGTGGAAAGGCGGCCGGAGAGTGGGTAGAAATGAAAGAGAGCAATGGAGAGGGAATTTTGAAGGCGGTGAAGAAGATGGAGCATGAAAGGGTGTGGAGATTGATTGATTAGATGGGAAGGTTTAGGAAAGAGGAGGCCTTTCTGGATATAGTGGGCGGAGAGCATGGCGAGATCTCCAGGGATCAAATGATAGGGTTGATTTGATTGTTGGGGAAGGAATTTTGGTTTGACAAAGCATTCTGAGATGCGTCGGATTGAAGGATGATGGGAATCCATGAAGGTGGGAGTGAGAGAGATGTGTTTTCAGATTCGTTGCTCCTTCTAATTAGGTATTAATTCAACTTTGATCTCTCTTATTTAATAAAGAAGCGGTGGACAGTCGGCAGTGGGCAGTGGGCAGTGGGCACAGAAATTTCACAAAAATAAAAGTTCTGTCCCAATTAAACCCATTTTTTTTAAAAGAAATTATGTCTTTAAATTGACCTACAACCTCCTTTTTATTTATTTAAGGTGGATTAAAATTTACTTTGATACTTCAATTTTATATATATTTTTTTATTTTGATTTCTAAACTTTTCTAAACTTTTGTTTCACTCTTTTAAAACTTTTTTAAAAATTTAGTTACGTCATTGGTGCAAAGTGTTCTGTTAATTTTCAAATGGACTTATATGAAAGATCATACTCCAAATTGATTATATCTCTTAAATTGTCCCTAAAATTTTAATGTCTAGCCAACATAAAATTATAATCAACACATTTATCAAATAAACTTAAAAATTAACTTTTCTTCATTTTTTTAAAATTGAAATTTGACAAGCAAATCAAAAGAACTTTTCTGTATTGTGTTAACATCCTTGACAAGTAAAATAATAACGATTAAAATCTTAAAGGCAACTTAACTTTTGAATTCTTCAATAAAAAATCAATTTACCATTTGATCTATAATTAAAAATAGAAAACACTAGTATTTTAAGAGTGAT
This sequence comes from Cucumis sativus, assembly GCF_000004075.3. Lineage (NCBI taxonomy): Eukaryota > Viridiplantae > Streptophyta > Magnoliopsida > Cucurbitales > Cucurbitaceae > Cucumis > Cucumis sativus. The sequence goes on from NC_026658.2 coordinate 24,446,788, forward strand.
ATTCTTACTTGACAATCTTGTCATCCACGTATAGAAGTAGTCTCATCACCCGATTTAAGGAACTATTTAAAATGTTTAGGAACAAAAAAAAGGGGGGATATAGAGTATTATTTATTTTTCTGGTGAAAGACCATATCTCCAATACTTGAAGATCAAATCGTTACTGTATCTCTTTTTAGGTATGAAGGGCAACCTTTGCAATGAATTTGGGAATGAAGAACTAACAAGAAGTGAAAGCATTCTCTCAAAAGTAATTTACAAATTTGAAATACTCAATAAAGCAATCTTCACAACACGGTATATCTCTGTCAAGAATTTGATAAAAAGAAAAAAAAGGGAGATGGGAGAGACAACTATGGTGTGTTTTTTTTAGTAAATTTGAAGATTGTAAGTATGTGAAATTGTAGAGAAAATGGATTTAAAAAGGGAGAGGGAGATTTCTGGCCATTAGCCACCAACATAAAATAATTTATACTTTGCATTATTTTTAAACTAAGTCGACCATATCATTAGTCTATAAGAAATAAACTATACTTGTAATGTTTTTAAAATGATATTAAATTTTATGAATAGAGAAATGTTGGAAAATTGTGATTAGAGTTTATGAAGTGATATATTAAGCTTTTGCATTATACAATAACCTAAACAAAGTAATATACATAAAATGTTATTACAACAACAAAAAAAAAGTGAACCATAACAAAATACTTTCTAGAAAAACAGAAGAAAATGATCATCCTGTCATTGAATGGTTGATAGATGAGGATTATTAGCATGAGAAGTGAGGTGGAGAAGAAGATATAGCGTTCATCAACTCCAAATCAGACTCCAAATTTGCCATATTTTGTGGGAGCAAACATATCTCTAAATCTACACTTCCTCCCCCTTCACACCCAGGATAAACAATAACCTTTCCGTCGAATGTGTTGCCATATCCACTTCGAACTCCAACTGCTTTCCCCATTCCGAATTCGGATCCATACACATTGAATTTGGACCAGCCCCCCATCTTGATTATATTCGGATTCAAAATAGAACCCCATTGATAAGTATATGGGCACTTGATCCACTCCTCAAGTGATTCTCTTATCTTTTCGTACGTGAGGTTCTTCACAGCTTCGTGCAATTTCCGTGCACCCCAACCCAACCCTCTTTCAACCAACTCCCCTACTTTTGCATCCACTTTCACTGATGTAATCATGTTGCCTAAGTAATTTTCAGGCAACGCTGGTTTTAGTCTTCCTCTGTAATTTGCTGACATCACGCAACAGGTGCTTTGATCCAGCGGTATGCGACGAGCTCGCGTTATGGCTCGCCATACAAGTGCGGTCAACGTTTGAAAGGAGGAAATATCTTTGGTATTGCACTCTTTGTTGGCTTTTGCTTTCAAATCTGCAATTGATTTTGCTGAGAAGTGGAAAAATCTCCTCCTTAACTCGGGCACTTCGAATCGGCTAATAAATTGACTTGGATCTGTAAAGGGGATATTGATAACTGGATCGTACCCATCAGGAAACCACCGATCTAGAATGGGTGGTTGTGAAATTGAATTAATTCCATAACTGTCTTCAGACGATGGAGCTTGAAAGACATCAGACCACGTGTTGAAGAAATTCCAAATGGAAGTTCCATCGCCAAGACAATGGTTGAAAGAGCAGGCAATGAAGACACCATCCAATAATTCAGTTACCTGAATGGATAGCAAAGGCAAGGTTTGGCCATCGTAATTGAGGGCTTTGTTGAGGTCGAAGAAAGATTGGACGAGTGAAGGCACATGAAGCGGGGAGAGAATGTCAGAGACTGTAATGTCAAGGGCGGCATGGATGAACTTGGCGCCAGGGCTGTTAATGCAATCAACATAAATCCCATTGGTAGTGGTAGCAAGGCGGCCGGTAAGTGGGTAGAAATGAAAGAGAGTGGCAGAGAGCGAGGTTTTGAGGCGATGGAGAAGAGTAACCATAAAGAGATCTCCATGGTTGAAGGCCGCCTGAGGGGGTTTGTGAAAGAGAAGGCCTTTCTGATTGTAGTGGACGGAAAGCAGGAGGAGCTCAGAAGGGCCCAAGTAGAAGGGTTGGTTTGATTGTGGGGGAAGATTTTCATGTGTAATGAAGCAATGGGAGATTGGTCGAAGTTGAGGATGATTGGGTTCCATTGGATAGTAAGAAGAACAAGAAGGGGAATAGCTTAATTTATGATACTACACCATTTCAAAGAGGCCTGATCTGCAATAAATAGTTTGACAGAAGGGAAATGGAGAGTTAACAGCGTCCGTGAATAATTCAATAAGTGCAATTGGAGTGTGTTAAAATCCTGGGTAATAATTGCGAGGTAGATAAATGACAATAGCCCTCACAATCACAATTCATTCAAATATAGAAATTGGTTAAATTTTCTATTTTTGACCATTTCCAAAATTGTATTTTGAATTTCATTAATCTTCTTCCTAATATTTCAACTAAACTCTCTCTCTATTATTTCTTTTTTAGGTCAAATCGAGTATATTTTTGTCATTTATCTTCTTCATCATGTTTGTTAGTGATTTCAATTTTTTTCATCTTCTATATTATGCCCATTTATCATTATTCTATATAACCTTGCTTTTTTGTTAATTAAAATAAGTCTTTCCTATCAAAGTTATTACAATCCATTTTTAGGTATTTCAACAAACTTTTTCTTACATTAATAAAATTAATTTTGAAAAGAAGACACTCCCAATTTATAACGATTATATTACATCTAATTTAAAATTAATTTTGAAAAGAAGACACTCTCAATTTATAACGATTATATTACATCTAATTTGCAATTTTTTTTCATATATTTAAAGATCATTTTAGGACTTTTTTTAGAAAGGGATACTTGATGGATCAGTAGGCCACCTAAGCATCTCCACTAGGTAGACACCCTACTTTTAAGGCCCTCATCATTCCCATAAATATATTCAATAAAGCTAGGGGAATACAAACACTACAACAAAAATGGTCTACAACGACAGTTATTTTTTTGTCACGAATAAAATCTGTGACAGTTATTTACAGTCATAGTATCGGGAGTTATGGAAAGTCCTTCCATGACAATTTTTGAAAACTGTCGCAATAAGTTTTTTCATGACAGAAAATAAATGTCGTTAACTACTATTTTATTATAACAAATAACCGTCATATTTTATATTATGACAACAAATAACTGTCATTATTTGCATATTAATGACAGTTAAAAAGATGTCGCAAATTCGTTTATTATGACATTTTTTAAATGTCAAAGATATGTCAATCGTGACAGTTTTTTTAAAAATGTCATATTTTTTAAATTGACGACATTTTGTTCCTGTCAAATATAGAGCAATCGTGACAATTTTTTTATAACAAAAATGTCATTGTTTTAATATTGATGACAATTATGGAGTGTAACAAATTCATATATTATGACATTTATTTTCTGTTGCAAATTTCTCAATTACTACCATTTTTCCTGTTCTCCTTGTCGCTCCGCTGTTACACGAACCATTTGAATGACCATAACGTTATAATACATGACACACTACCTTAAGTGTAACTATGGTCCATTGAAAAGCCAATGAACAATCATTTCCTTTTATTTATTTATTTATTTTTATTTTTTTAGTTTTTTTTTTTTCATCATCTCTCTTAAATCCATTGAAAAGCCTACAGCACCCTCTCTTCTTTATCATTAACTTTTTAGAAATTTCTTGAAGGCCATCAAAATTAATCCCCCATATTTGAAGTTGGGTTTCTTCTCTTTTTCTCTTTTCCTCCATTTTCAAATTCCAAAAGCAAAAATAAATCAAATTTAAATTGTCCGTTTGTTTTTCAGATCATCACTTCCTTTATTACTCAACTGAGTTTATTTATTGTCTTTCTTCACGCCCCTTCTTCAGTTATAAGTTTTTTCCCCTACTTTTTTTTTTTTTTTTCTGTTTTCTCTCCATGGATTCTGGAAATAGTGCAACTCTAGGACGGTACAACATACAACCGTCAAGAAATTCTAGGATTTTATAAATTTGTTACAAGATAAATAGAAGTATATAATTGAATGTTGGGGAAGAGAGGAGAAATAGGCCAAACAAATAATATAGAAAATCAAAATTTTTAAGAAGAAAAATAAATTAATTGTATAACAGCATTATGCATCAGAAGAATTGAACTAGTTTGAGAAAACTTCTGATTTTCAACAAATGAAATCAGACAAACCACACTATTGATAAAATTTTCAAGTTGAGTTAAGACATTTAAATGTTTACCTCCAATTTTTGAAGTGGCGTCACTGCTGAAATAACGAATTTTATATCAGATCGATCTCTTGCTTCGTATTGTAGACATTTGGAAGCAAGATTGATCGACTGGATTGCATCATCATCTCCATATTGTCCTTCCAAGAGAGAGAGAAAGGAAGAAGGAACAGACGACTTACCGATCGTTCGTAGATGAGGTTGTGACGACGCTGGAGTGAAGAGACGGGCATGAGCGGACGACAACGAGATCGGGCGTCGTCCGGAGATGGCCTTCTTCGCGTGAGGATTTTGAAAAATGTTAAGATTTTAGGGTTTTAGATTTGGAGATTCGCACGAGGAATTGGGGGAAAAACTTTAATTAACTTTAATTTTTATTTAAAAATTCTTTTATTTTAATAAATAAAATAACTGTCGCAAAAGTATTATTCGAAAACTTTCGTAGTCAAAAACGCGTTTTTTCACCTTTTGTGAGTTTTTTTTTTTCTCTCGCTCCATTTTGTGATATAAATAATAGATGGTTTTTCTTGACGAAGATGTTTTGGTGCACCAACTGACCTATTATTCTTTTAAAAAAAAAAATGTAAAAACTAACAGAAAGCAGTTGAGGAAGCAGAATAATTTTGGGAGATCTTGTATTTTGAAGACCTTAAACCAGTAAGGTTGCAAATATCCTCTCATAAACTAACGGAGGAGGTTTGGCTATTGTTGAAGAGTCTGCTATTCCTTTTCAACTAAGTTGTCCAAGTGATGACTACCAAGAGGTTGAAAAGAATCATACAAGAATTTTTTACAGTATATGAAGTTGATTTCTGTTTACATGTTAGGATTGTACAGCCAACTAATTTTATCCTACCTTTTTTGCAATTTTCTTTTTAAAATGAATATTGATAATGACTAGGATCTTTCTTTTATAATAATTTTGTTGTTCTTTTAAACATATCTACTCATTTTAGGAAAAAAGAAAAAGAAATTATTCAGCGTTAAATAATATATTTTTTAAAACTTATTTCTACTCTTTAGAAAAAAGGAATTAATTTGGTTATAATAAAATCTTTTTTAACTTATTTATATTTATTTTAGAAAAAATGAAATCATTTTTATTTTTTTACAAAGTCTCATAATATCTAATTCATGTTATTTAAGGAAAAAACAAAATTTAATTTACTCATAATATCCAATTTTGATTTTATTCTTATTAATTTTGGCACACCACGACTACAAATATGGATCTTTTGTCATTTAAAAAAAAAATTGTTAAGAAAAAATTAGTTAGAGTGAGTGGCTAGGAAGAAAATTCTTTTCATTATCTTATTGTCTTTACTTTTTTGTTTTACTTTATTTATGTTAAGTAAATCAAATCTCATGTTGAAATAAGCTTAGTTTGATGTTGCATTTGATAAGGATTTAATCTCAAATATCTGTACCTCATGCAACGAGTAATTTCTTTGGGATTCGAATACTTATTTTCTTTTCTTCTCTTTTTAAAAGATGGAGAGAAAGAAAAGAAAATGTAGGAAAATTTTAATAATTTTTTACCTTTTCTTTTTCTTTTATCATCGTTAAAAAAAATCCTTTAGCTTTTTTCTTCTCCCTACAAAATAGAGAGAAAGAAAATGTTCAATATTTTATTTATCGGTATTTCATTACTTTTTTTCTTAAATTTCAACTCTTAATTTTTATTTTGTTTGATCTCTTTTTGTAGTGAAGAGGCTATGGGCAGTGGGATAGAAGTTCCACAAAAATAAAATTAGTATGAGACCAGAAAATTCTCTACCTATTAAACCCTTTTTGTATATAAAAAATATGTCTTTAAATTGACCCAAGAACCCCTTCTGCTTTTGTTCCATTGACCTAATACCTTCAATTTTCTTAATATTGATGGTGAATTTAACGTCCGTTAAAATTCTATTTTGGTCCTTGAATCTTATATCCTAGTTTTATTTTTATTAGAGCTTAGATTAATTATATTCCTAAAACTGACAAAAAAAAAAAACCCTAAAAAATATTGTCAAGCCAACCTAGAAGAGTGGTCTATCCAGAAGATCATATGTAGAGGCATTGATTAACCAAAAAAAGAAAATAATTGTAGTGTATGAGTTTTGAGCTCGAGACCTTGAAATTTCAAAAAATGTCATAACCACTATACTAAAGATAGAATATATTAATAAAAGGCATTCTTTAAAATATGTTGTAATTAAACGCTTCAAAACTAATATTAAAATACAAAAACCGGGTGCCCCTAGCCCCTTAATAGATCCGCCCATGCCTAGAAATATAATCAACATATTCATCAAATAAACCTAAAAATTAATTTTGTTTTTCCTTTTTTTTGTTCAAAACTCAAATCTCTCATATCTCCTCCCTAGCTCTTTCTTTTTCAAATTGGAATCTTGAAGTAAATAAGAAGAACATTGAATAATAAGAAGAAAAAAAAGAATGGCGGACATAACAACAAGCAAAATCTTAAAGCTAGGCAAAGTGACTTTTTGAATTCTTCAATAAATAAATAAAAAAACAACAACCATATGACCTCTAATTAAAAATTAAAACGTTAAATTTTAGATCAATAAGTTATTAATAATTAATTCAATTAGATATAATTCTAACTCATCTTAATTATCCTAATTAAAGGAAAGTATCATTACTATAAACACAGGTTATTATAATTCTATACGATTTTTTTCAGAAAAAATACGAAATGGGAAAATAGGTGCATCAGAATATCTCCATCAGGTGAAAACCTTCGTAGCACCATCATCATTCCAATAGGTACACAAGCAAAAACAAGGGGTAGAGGGAAGCTCAAAGGAGACCCAAAGTTAGGAACCAATCTCGAAAAGAAGATTATACAAAAACATTTAAATTAAGAGCAATAGAGTTGGTCGAATAGTTTGAGAAAAGAGTGGATATGCTAGTAGAGAGCTTTTATGCCTTGTTATCCAAGAAGAGATAATTCCATCCAAGTACTTTGAGATTACCAAGGAAACTCTCCAGCTAATAAAAATGTCGTGCAAATCAAGTACAAAGTTTCGAAGGTACACATTGGTAAAGACGAAGTGTGTCTTACTGAGGAAGTAATTTTGGGTACTCCATTCCTTACCTAAATTTACCCATTTAGTTTAAGGGTTTATCTTCTCATAAATTTGACAAAGAAATCACATATTTTTTTAATTTTGTAAATATGTAATTCAAAGATATCTTTCTTTAATGGAGAATGAGATTGTCCAAAGTCTCAACCTAATATCAAAGAAAGAAAAGCAAATTGCTTTTCTTCATGATGACATTAAGGGTCGAAAAATCAATGAGGAAATCAATAAGCTTTCCGTTCAAATGAAAATCCAATAGGTCTTTAAAAGGATCAATTCCGAGATTTGTTCCAATTTGCCAAATGATGCCTTTTGGGCCAGAAAGAAACACATAGTAGACCTACCCTATGTTGAAAACTTTCTGAAAGCTCAAATTCCTACAAAGGCTCGACCCATCAGAATGAGTAAGGACTTAGTTAACACCTGCGTCAAGAAGCTATTTGATCTCCTACAGGAAAGATTAATAAGCCCATAAAAAAGCCCTTGATCTTGTGCGGCTTTTTACATTAACAATTAGGCTGAGAAAGAAAGGGGTGTCCCACACCTAGTTATTGACTACAAACCACTTAATAAGGTGCTCAAATGGATTAGGTATCCTATTCCTAATCGACAAGATTTGCTTAAGCGTATCGCTAATGCAAAAATCTTTTCAAAATTTGATATTAAATCTGGATTTTGGCAGATTCAAATGATCAATCCCAATGACATTTATAAAACTACCTTTACTGTTCCATTCAGCCAATACGAATAGAATGTTATGTCATTCGGTCTTAAGAATACCCATTTAAAATTTCAAAAGATCATGAATGACATTTTCAATAAACATCAAGACTTCACAATTGTTTACATTGATGACGTTTTGATATTTTCCAAAACCATTGATCAACATTTTAAACATTTAAACATGTTTATCAATATCATTAAAAAGGGGAAAATTGCAATGGATGACTATTTTAGCAATAATAATTAAGGATATAGCAACATTTAAAAAAAATTGCAAATATAGCAAAACTATCACTGATAGACTTGTATCGCTGATAGACTTCATATAATATATAAGTGATAGACCAATATTTGCAACATGGTCTATCAGTGATAGACTTATATCATTGATAGAATTTGACAAATTTTGTTTTATACTTAATTAATTTGAATTTAATTGCTAAATTTGCAACTATCCCTTTAAAAAAATGACCTTGTGGTTTCAAACAAAAATCTGATTTCTCGAGTTTGATATTGATCAGGGGTCATCAAACCTATCCAAAGGTAATTGGACTTTATGGATAAGTTTCATGATGAAATTCAAGATAAGACCCAACTACAACGCTTTCTTGCGTGCATCAATTATATTTGAGACTTTATTAAAGACCTCTAGAAAAATTTCTTGCCACTACATGACAGACTCAAGAAAAATCCTGATAGAACTAAGTCATGCACAGCGGAAAAAGAATCGAATTTCTACCCTAATTGCCATAATTAACATCTAACCATAAACTAATCAAATTAGGGTTTTAAGAAGTATTACCTTTGAAGCTTTCAAAAGGTTTGATGTCTTCTTACCAATTCTACCCGAGACCACCACTAGTACTCAACTGCTATCCTCTAGACAAAGAACCGGGTTGTGGGACCCAATTTTGGTGTAGAAAGTAATGGAGATAAAATGAGATTGGAAGCTTTCTTTTTTCTTTTGTTGAGATTATGAAAATGATAAAAGAGGCAAAAGTTCTTCAACATTTGAAAACATCTCTATTTATAGCCTAATTACATGCAAAAATGCATGCAATTCAATTGCCAAATCTCAACACCTAATATTCCACTAACAATTAGTGGAACTTAGTGGGCTAGGTGTCTATATCTCATATAGCCACATATCCCACTAAGAGTTAGTGGGATTATCCAACAAAATGTTGGATTTTCCCACTAACTTAGTCCAAGGGTAAAATGGTCATTAGATTTTTCTAGTCAAAAGTCAAACTTTGACTTTTCTAAGTCAAAAGTCAAACTTTGACTTTTCTAAGTCAAAAGTCAATATTTTGACTTTTTACCATTTTGTCCGTCTTGACTAATTCCAACCTCCCGAGCATGAATCCGCATTCATTTTTCCAAAATTCAAATCACATTTGAATATAAGGCCGGTCAAAGTTTGACTTTTCAAAGTCAAAAGTCAACATTTTGACTTTTTACTATTTTTGACCAATTCCGAGCTTCTTAGTATGAATCCGCATTCATACTTATAGTATGTAAAACATAAAGCTCTATTTCTAATTAGAAGACCGACGATTATATCACTGTATATGTCGGTTTTCCTTTCTTCTCCCTATTCGAACAATTCGACTTATTTCATCACACTGTTCTAAGTTTAATCCATATGAGCTAGCAGAGGAACCTAATGGACCTATAGATCATGGGCTCCAACGATTCAAGATTAACTAGCTAAACTCTTTTAAACCGAGTTAATCAACATTCGTTAACTAACGGGTCATTCCACTAAAGTCCCGTAGTTGCACTCCCCTCACTATAGATATATTTGTGTCCATTTGATAAAACCATAATCAGTAAGTTAATCCTTCACAGGTTGCTCGTAACCTTGGCTGGGTCAAAATACCGTTTTACCCCCAAGATTACATCTTGCTCCTTAAGTCCCACTAATCCACTATTGAACAATTGGTTTAAGGTTCAACCTATAAACTTAATCCCTCTCGGGCCAATGAGAGGGTGGGGCCCCTTGTTCAAGACTTGGATTCAGTGCTTAAGAGAGCAACCTATCTACTAACCCTAAAGCGGGTAGGAGTGAATTCCATCTTGTACCCTATGTTCCCAGCTATCCACCCGATCTTACCCCTGAAATGGGAGGCTTATTGGGCCAACGCTGATGAGCTGCCCTCACCTATGCAGATCTAAGGATAATCTCGTATGAACAGGAGTTCATAGTTAACTCAGGATTAAGACTAAGTTACCTAGGTCATCAATAATTGAGATAGTCAGTTTTAAACAGTAAACGGTGTTATAACGTAAAAATGACTAATTCATGGTTCAGTCTTATGTAAACATTTTACATAGGATGCCCCCACTTTCATGTCTCTACATGAACGATTAGGATCACATCGTTTGTACTACAAAGTGGGCCGCATCCATAGTCTCTCAAAATAAGGCGCCCAACCTTTATTTCATATACTATAGACTATTTAGGCTATATACTCGAACTTGATCCACGTTTATGTTTACACATAAAGTTCAAGTTTATTCAAAAAATAGCCTTGGAACTTTGATTTATTGGATTTAAGATTATAATATTTAATTTCTCAATAACAACTTTATTGAATAGAATATGATTTACAAACTACGAGTTTTAGGACAAAAAATTCCAACAAATCCAAGGTCGTGGGCTCTCATTACAAGAAAGGGGGCTCTCCCGATGCATAAAATCGTCGAGAGATATATGAAATGCATCGAAAAAGCCTATGCGTCAGGACAAACGTCGGGACAAATGTGTGGGGAGAGAAATTTCCGACGCACAAAGTTGTGGTCGAAAATTCCTAAACATCTCCTGACATTGTATGAACTTCGAAAGATGTTGTCAATATGGCATCAGAAGATGTAGCGGAACTCCCGATGCACATGTTAGGAACTCAAACTCATCTTTAATCTCATTTTCAACACTTCAATCTCAACATTCAAATCTTCAATCTCAACTTCAACACTTCAAATTCAAATTCCTAAAACCTACAACTAATTCAAAATCCTAAACATTTCAAATTCAATTTCAATACTAAAACCTACAACTAATTCAAAATCTAAATCCTAAAACTAATTTGAAACCTAAAACTAATTTGAAATCTAAACACTAAAACTAATTAACTAAAACAAAACAATAACTAAACTAAACCACTTACCGATGGCGACGACAACGGGGACGACAATGACGATGGCGATGGTAACGGGGACGACAATGACGATGGCGATGGTAACGGGGACGACAACGGCGATGAATGCCTCTTCTTCTTGATCTCCCTCTCGGTCTCCCTCTTCCTCTCTCAGTTTTATTTCTCTTTTTTGTTTCCATTCTGTAAAGAATGGAGTTAAAAAGATGGAGAACTCTCGACGCACAACGAAAACATCGGGAATAGCACCCTATTCCCAACGCAATTACTGACACGTCGAGAATCCCTGAACCTATTTCCAACGCGATTAGTAACACGTCGGAAATCCTGAAACATATTTTCGACGTTGTTGACACCACGTCGGAGGAAGGCGTAATGTACAATTAATTATATGCCCTTCCTCTGACGCAACACTGTAGACGTCGGGAATAGGTGCACATTTCCTGACGCACATGGCACCACGTTGGAGGAAGGCCAAACGAGACAATTAATTGTCCACCCTCTTCCGATGCTACACTTTCCACATCGGGAATAGTGGCCCATTTTCCGACGTACCTCCCACCGCGTCGGAGGAACCCTAGACCCATTACATCCAATTCTGATGCTAATGTGTCTGTGTCGGGAGAATTACATTTCCCCGACGTGCACCAAGATGCTCGGAAAACACCGGCTTCTATCGATGTCATGTTTTCCGACGAGTTTTCCTGCATCGAGAAACTCCCGATTTCTTGTAGTGTATATATATATACACATAATTAATTAAATTCTTTAAATCTTATTATTAAATTTTACCAAATTCAAAAATTAATTAAATATTCTTCTAAAAATATTTAATTAATCTTAGTTGCCATGTAAACAAATAATCTTCTATGTAAAACAACATCCAAATAATTCTAATAAAATAAAATTAGCTCCACACTGCCCCATTTGGGAATATTGATTGGTTATGAATTTATGATTAAGAAGGAAAGTGAGGTGGAGAAGAGATAGCATTCATGAACTCCAAATCAGACTCCAGATTTGCCATCGTTTGTGGTTGTAAGCAAATCTCTAGATCTACACTTCCTCCTCCTTCATATCCTGGATAAGCAACAACCTTACCATCGATTGTGTTGCCATATCCACTTAGAACTCCCATCGCTTTTCCCATTCCAAATTTGGTTCCATACATATTGAATCTGGACGAGCTCGTTATGAGCACAATACATGGATTCGAAACAGAACTCCATCGAAGAGTAAATGGACACTGAATCCACTTCTCAAGTGATTCTCTTATCATTTCGTTTGTGATGTTCGTCACAGCTTCATGCAATTTCCACGCACCCCAACCCAACCCTGTTTCAACCAATTCCCCTGCTTCTGCATCCACTTTCACTGATGTAATCATGTTGCCTAAGTAATTTTCAGGCAATGCAGGTTTTAGTCTTCCCCTGTAATTTACTGCCATATGACAACGGGTACTTTGATCCTGCTTTATGCAACGAGCTCGTGTTATGGCTTTCCATACAAGTGCACTCAGTGATTGAAAGGAGGAGATTTCTTTAGTTTTGCACTCTGCATTGGCTTTTGCTTTCAGATTTGCAATTAATTCTGCTGAGAAGTGGAAAAATCTCCTCCTTAACTCGGGTGCTTCAAATTGTTCCAGCTGAACAAATGGGGGGAGATTGATAGTTGGACCATACCCATCAGGAAACCAACGCTCTAGAATGGGTGGTCGTGAAATTGAAATAACTCCATCTCCATCTCCATCTCCATCTCCATCTCCATCTCCCTGAGCTTGAAAAATCTCAGACCACATATTGAAGAAATTCCAAAAGGAAGTTCCATCACCAAGAGAATGGTTGAAAGAACAGGCGATGAAGACACCGTCTAATAGTTCAGTTACCTGAATGGATAGCAAAGGTAAGGTGTGGCCATCGTAGTTGACGATTTTGTTGAGGTCAAAGAGAGATTGGATGAGTGAAGAAGGCACATGAAGCGGGGAGAGAATGTCGGAGACTGTAATGTCAAGGGCGGCATGGATGAACTTGGCTCCTGGGCTGTTAACGCAGTCAACATAAACCCCATTATTGGTAGCGGTAGCAAGGCGGCCGGAAAGTGGGTAGAAATGAAAGAGAGCTGTGGAGAGGGAGTTTTTAAGGCGATGAAGAAGGGGAACCATAAAATGGACTCCATGGTCGGGAGGTTTGTGAAAGAGAAGGCCTTTATAGATGTAGTGGATGGACAGAAAAACGAGTTCAGAAGGGCCTAAATAGTATGGGAGCTGCTTTGTTTCTGGGGGAAGATGTTTAGGTTTGATGAAACAATTGGAGATTTGTCGGAGTGGAGGATGTTTGGGTTTCGCGGCTGCCATAGTTATGGGTTGAATACTAAGAACATGAACAAGATAGGGTTACATGCAAGGTTATCTCTAATGTATGTGGTTCTCAATTACTTGAAATTTTCTTTGCCAACTCTCCTCCACCCAAACAAATACCACAAATTTAATATTCTCAATATGCAACCAATCTATTTATATCTATCATATCTTAATTTTACGGAAATCTCGATAGAAAATTGCTAAAATTATGTATTTTTCAATAAATATTTTTGCTAAATTATAAAAGAAAAAAAGAAAAGAATGTTTAAATTTGCTGGAAGAAGCACCTTCATCATCTTTAAATTATAAAAGAAAAAAAAGAAGCACCTTCACTTACCTGTGGCGGACGTGGCCAATGAATCATCATCTGATTGGGAAGCATCTTCTGAAAATCAACTCAGGTTCATTTTTTGAATGCAAACTTCTTGTTGGTTTTAAACTTAATATTGCTAGTTTTAAACTTGTATATATTTTGAAACACCAATATTCATTCACATTATTATCAAATCTACATGTCCCCGAAATTGTGTAGGCAGATTTAAGAGTAATTGGATTTTTTTTTTTTTTTTATTACTGTTTCCTTTCCAAAGATTTTAGAGGGGACATGTAGCTTTGAAATAATATAGTATTTTTAAAAAAATAAAATCTTTGGAAAGTTATAACCATTTTGTTATAAATTTTTTTGTCAATCAATAAGATATAAAAAATCATTGAAAACTTTGGAAAGTTTATTCTTTTTTTAAAATAAAATAGGTTAAATTTAAAGTCATATTTAGTAACGATTTTGTTTTTTTAAAATCAAGTGTATAAACATTATTTTCACTCTCAATTTTCTTTTTTTGTTATCATCAATTTTCTACAATGATGATTAAAAAAACCAAAGAAATATCTTTTAAAATGATTTTAAAAAAAGATTGGCTAGAAATTCAATAATTGTATCAATCATTGTAAGATGAGAGTAGGATATAGACTCAATTTTAGAAGACAAATAAAAACGAAATGGTAAAATACTAAAGGGAAATCTTGTAAGAAATTTTAAGAAGATATCAAGGAAATGGATATGAAATGAAATAGAATACAGTTCAATTGTAGAGTGGAAATTTTTGTAAGACATATTTAAATAATACGCCTAATTAAAGTGTTGGCTATGTATGTAAATTAATATTGAGTTGTTTTATTAAATTAGGCTTATTATATAATCTATTTAATTAAGGTTTAAGATTTCTAATTGAATATGGATTAAATGGATAGAAGCTTATCCTATATTGATTGTGATTTAATGGAGGTCCTAATTGAATTAGTATATAAAGAGACTTAGGGGTCGTTTGGCCCTCAGATTGTGAGTGGACTATTTTAGCTCACTTCATATTTACTCCAATGATGATCACAATCCTAGAATTAGAATTATTCTACTTTTTAAATTTCTTTATTTCTCACATTCCTCACTCACTCCTTTCACTATTCCTCACTCCCCCTCTTTCATTAGTCCTCACTTCCCCAAACATAGGTTATAATAACTCAAACTATAATAATTTGCACTCCAAACGAAGACTATAATAACCCACAAACTATTATAACCCACGTACTATAATAATCACAGATTATAATAATTCACTCCAGGTCCCAAACGCCCCTTAGGGTTATGGTTCTCAATATACCAAAACAATAAACATTCAGTATTTCTTGTATGTCATCAAGAGAAATATCTCACTAAGGGCATTCAAGGTTTTGGTTGAGGAAGACAACAATCGGTTTATAGCCATCAGTCAACAACCATTTTATAGTCATCATCAATGGAATAGATATATAACTTATTCTTAACAATTTGGCATGAATGATCCTGGGTTAATTTATTATAGAGATTTAAACAATTATATTGTGGTTTTAAGTTTAATTGTTCTTGATTCAAGATTTGGTTAACCATATTACGGTTTTAAGTCTAATTGTTTTAGATTCAAGATTTGATTAATCATATTATGGTTTTAAGTTTAATTGATTTAGATTCAAGATTTGATTAATCATGTAGTGAATTCAAGTTTAATTGATCAGGTTGTGAATTCAAGTTTAATTGATCATGTTGTGGATTCATGTTTAATTTGATCATGTTGATCATCTTCTGAATTAAATTTGAATAATAATTTTGGGATATTCATATGTTTATGTTACATTAATTGTATTTTAATGTACCTAATTATTGGGTGAATTTTGGTAAAGATTATTTGGTGTTCTTCCTCCATTATTTTTTTACAATAATAATAAAATTATTAATGTGTCTTATATTTTATATTGAATTGCTTAAAATAACATTTTTCAATGTGCATCACATCTAAACAATGTCTAACATGAAGATCGTTCCAGTATGACAATTCAAAAAAAGAAGATAATCTATTCCAACAAATTTTGTCACTTCTGTTCATCAACCGTTTCTTATGGTTCTTCTTCTCTCTATAAATTTCAAGATGGTTCTTCTTCTCTCTATAAATTTCAAGATCTTTCAATTTTAAATACACAGCCTCCCCAGAAAGTGGCTCTGGAATTGTATCAAGTTCTTTTATACCATTGAATGACTTCTTTTGTCGTCGATACGGATGATTTCATGCCAGAAATCTACGATGTCCAAGTTATGCCATTTTCTTCCCATACTTTAACCTTATAGAATTTGTATTATCTCCACAAATTAGGCATGCTTTATACCCTTTCACACAACATTCACTAAGGTTACCATATGCAGGAAAATCATTGATTGTTCACAACAAAACTGACCTTAAGTTGAATGGTTCTTCTCGATAAGCATCATAACATTCAACACCACTTTCCCATAAAAGTTTAAAATCTTCAATTAGTGGTGCTAAGTATATGCCTATGTCATCCCCTAGTTGTTTAGGTCCTGAAATTAGCATTGATAGCATCATATACTTTCTTTTCATACACAACCATGGTGGAAGATTGTAAATAACCATCACTATCGGCCAACAACTGTATTTAGAACTCATGTCACCATGATGATTTACTCCATCGGCTGACAATGTTAAACGAAGATTTCTGGGTTCAGAACCAAAGTCTGGCCATTTAATGTCTACTAACTTCCATGCTGGAGAGTGCTGGATGTCGTAACTTATCATCATTAATTCTTTCACTAGAATGCCAAGTCAAGTTTTCAGCACATTCAATGCTTCTGAATAGCCTTTTAAATTGTGGAATGATTGGAAAGTACCATATCACTTTAGAGGGAATTTGCTTTCTCCTTTCATTTGTATCCTTGACGTTTTTCCACCTTGATTGACCACATTTAGGACATTCAATTGCATTAACAAGTTCTTTTCTATAGAGACAACAATTATTCGGGCATGCATGAATCTTTTTGTATTTCATTCCTAATGCACCTAATGTTTTCTTTGCTTCATACAATGAATTCGGGAGCTCATTGGTAGTAGGCAGAATTTCCTTCAAAGTTTCAAGTAATTCTGAAAAACTAGTATCACTTCATCCATACCTAACTTTTAAATTATACAATTTGACTAGAGTAGACAACTTTGTGTACTTTTTGCATCCTTCGTACAATGGTTTTTCAGCATTAATAAGCAACTTCTCAAATCCATTTGGGTCTTTTGAATACTCCTCATGAGTAACTTCAATCATTTCTTTTAGACTTCCAACATCATCATCTTCACATGTATGGATATCAAACTTTGAAGATTCATCATAGAAGGATGAGTTAGGAAGTTCTTCCCCATGCCAAAACCAAATTTTATAACTTTCATCAATACCATTAACATACAAGTGATCTCTAACACCCTTTCTACTATGTTTTTCATAATTCCCACATTTCAAACAAAGACAACGAATATATGAGCTAGTTGTTTTAGAAAATCCAAATTTGATGAAGTTTTCCACACCCAACTCATAATCTTTAGACAATCTACTCTTGTGCATCCACAATTTATCAATCATTGTAAATCTAATGAGAAATAAAGTTATTGTCACTATTGATAATTAAAGTGGAAGGACAAACTTAAAAACACTTAATCTTTAACAAACTACAACAAAAATTGGTAATTCATCATCAACCACTTAATGTTTACACACATGTTTACCACAAGCGAATCTTTGTATGCCACATCAACATATTCATAACCTTAATGGCTACCAAATTGCAAAATAATGTCAAACTCATACATCATGGCAATTGCAAAAAGAATATAAAACAAAATATTCTACTTACCCCCAAAATGTAGTCTAAGTCAAGTCTTGTACAAATACAAAGAACGACTCAGAAAATCAGAAAATCAGAAAATCAATATTTAAACCTTATCTGAGTAAGAGAAGAAAAGTTAAGACCAAACAGTTCAACTTAGGCACTTGAAAAATCAGACAGTTGCTATAGGCACTTGAGGAACATGTAAATTTAAGTGTTTAAGAAATTTAAACAATGTAATAAAGGTGTGTTCTTTACCTGGATTATGAAGTATCCAATAAGCAAGGAAAAAAACAAAGTTTTTTAGTAGAATCCATACAGGGATAAGACTTGTAATTACTACGAAGAACTTATCTAGACTAAAAGAAAAAAATCAAGGTTACAGCCAGCCTACTCAACAAGAGGGCAAGATATTCTTAAATTCCTTAAGAAGCTGTTGAGGTAAGTGGGAAGTTTGGAAACAGCAAAGGAGAGAACATGGAAGTATGCCTCCAGACTCCCAACATCTTAACGTTGCATCATAGCGTTGCGACTCAATGTTAATATCGTTTAAGAAAAGCACCTACCAACCAAGTTGAAATTTCTTTGTTTTCTCTGTAATCTATGTGAGCATTTTACTATGTTCTTCTTCATCTCTTCCATTGGGACTTCCTACAAGTCTACAAGTCTACATTTAACTTTTCTATAAGTCTTCTCTTACTCAGAAAAGCAAATAAGTGATGGTTTTTCAGCAAAGGATCCCTAAAACTCGTACTACAAATTTATATCAAATACTTTAAGCATAAACTAATTAATTCCCGATGCCACAACCTAGTAAATTAATGTGAGAAATTCACAAATGACAAGCCCTATTTCTGAACAGTATGATCATTCCAATTTCAAACTACAGATTCTAAGTTTTAATCACAAAGGAAAAAAAGGCAATAAACACATTACAATTTTAAATTATAGATTACAAGTTCTAATCACAAAGGAAAAAAGCGAAATTACCTTTTACAAAGGATTTGGAGACAAATGGAGGTTTTTCGGTGAATGTGTTCACGCGTTTTCGAACAGAGGTGAATGTGTTCACGTGTTTTCAAACAGAGAAGGTGATTACGAGTTTCGAACGGTGAACGGTGAACGGTGAACGAATGACTGCATAAAGGGAGAACGATGAACAGTGAAAGCGCAAAGGGAGAACGACGAACGAACGAGAGAAAGCTTGAGGTTTTAGAGAAGGGAAAAACGCGTGGCATATTAGGTTTTAGAAAAGGAAAAATGTTATAAATGGAACGTCGTCGTTTTACGAAATAATTTTTAAAAATATTCTTGACGTTTTTTAAAACGTCAACGATTTTTATAGAATTATCTTGACATTTAAAAAACGTCATTAATTCTTTTATAAATTTCTTGACGTTTTTAAAACGTCAAGCATGTCGAATTCATACGCTTCTTGACGTTTTAAGAACGTCAAAAAATTAATAGATATTTCTTGATGTTTTAAAAACGTCAAGGGAAAAATTAATTATACTTGACGTTTATTAAACGTCAAGAAAGTTGTTTGAGAAAATTTTTTGACGTTTTTTATTAAAAATACAATCTTTCTTGACGTTTTTTCCGAAAAACGTCAAGAAAAAGGAAAACTGCAAACACCAAGAGGGCCTGTTTTTGTAGTAGTGACTGATGTATCACTCCCTTTTGTTAAAAAAGGTAGTGAACTTGAGCTCAGGTGCATTATCGAATCTCACTTTCTTGATTGTTTTGCCATATTGGGTCTCGATGAGTTTAAAAAACTGTGGTATGACAGATATAACATCGGATTTGTGCCTGAGCATGAATACCTAAGTGCAACGGGTGGCATCATCAATAATGATAAGAAAAAAAGAATATCCAAAATATGTTTTAGTCGAAAAAGGTCTCCAAATATCTATGTGAATTAGATCAAAGGCATTTGAAGACAAACTATTATTGAAAGTAAAAGAAAGCTTCCTTTGTTTAGCCAAAAGACATATTGTACAATGAGACAAATTGTCTACAGTAGAAGACTTTGAAAACAAAAATTTTTGTAAAGAATTTAAAGACTCGGCAAAGGGGTGACCCATTCGTTGATGCCATATGGCTGCTTTATTTTCAGAGACAGCACATATAGATGAAAGAAGGGTTGGTTGATCAAGGATATATAGTCCTTGGAAAAGCTTAGGTTGGTTGATCAAGGATATATAGTCCTTGGAAAAGCTTAGCTCTGCCAATCTTCTTCGAAGTGTACTTGTCCTGAATTATGCAAGTTTCAGTGAAGAATTGAACAAAGAATGAAGATCCCTATGTGATTGCACTTACATAAAGTAAGTTGAAGGAGAATTCAGGCCTATAGAGAACATCTTTCAAAATAAGTGTATCAGATAGCTTTACAGTGTCAATACTTTTGACTTGATAAGTGTTTTTATTTGGCAAGCTAATAAATGTAGAGCATGGTTGAATATCAGTGAGAAACTCTTTAGAACAGCATATATGAGTGGAAGCTCCACAATCAACAACCCAATATGAATTAGAGAGAATACATGTTATGTGATTGGTGGAACAATTTGATGAAGCTGTAAATTGAGACGGAAGCGCGCTTAACATTGTAATAAGGATTTTGTTGGGTTTGTGATGTTGCTATTCAGGTTGGTTGAGGAATCTTGGGTTTGAGTGACAACTGAATTTGTGTTGTTTCTGGGAGAAGAGCCTGAACTATTATTGTTGATTCTTTGTTGTTGTCTTGTTTTATATCCACGGGATATCCATGTATTTTGTAATATTTATCAACAGTGTGTCCTGGAATCTTACAATGAGTACAAACGGGTCTGTTCTTGCGCTTCTTATGTGTAGAGGTACTTTTGGAATTATTTGCAGAAGTAGCAATAACAATGGCCAGATAATTGACAGCAGTAGGGGAAAGAGAAGCAATGACTCTTTGTTGTTCTTCTTGAAGAAGAAAGAAAAAGGCATGAGATATGGAAGGGGTAGGTTCCATGAGAAGTAGCTGTGTCAGGTATGAACATAAGACTCATTGAGTCCCATAGGAAAATCCATGAGATACTCAGTATAAAGAAAATCGACTACTTCTTGAATTCCTCCACATCGACAATTTCCACCTGTGCAAGTAGGTCTATATGAGTTTAGTTCATAAATTAGAGTCTTAAACTTGATAAAATACATGCTTATCGATTCTTGATTTTGAGAAATAGTTGTGAGCGATCTTTCCAGGTGGAAGATGCGAGGAGCATTTCTTCCATCGGAATCGCTCCTTGAGGTCAAGCCAAATGCTCCTTTCTGAATCTAGAAAAAGAATGTTGGCTGAGATTGTCTTGGATACTGAATTTAAGATCTAAGAAATGACGATATTATTGTTTCTGATCCAAGAAGGAAGAGAATCATCGTTTGATCGGGGAAGAGAACCATCAATAAAATCAAGCTTGTTTTTTTACGGATAAATCGATTGCCATCGCCCGGCTCCAAGAAACATAATTTTCCTCTGTTAATGGCTCAATGACTAATATCACACTAGTGTTATTGTTGTGGTGCAGGTAATATAGGTTAAGATATCCTTGATTCGGATCAACAGGATTTTGAGGGCCATCAAATGTGGGAGGAGGATTTTCTTGGGTCTGTGATGTGGTGGAGGGATTCGGATTGACAGTTTGGGAGGTTTGCTCGGCCATAGAAAATTCAGGTGAGAAGGGCACTCGACGAGGATGGAAAGAAATGAGAAAGTCTGAGGCAGGAAAAGATTTAAAAAAAATGATTATTCAACTGATACCATATTAGAAAGGCCACCAAATATAAATCACTTTCTCATCCTTATTAATGATGTGTTTAAAGGTATTTATATACATGAAAGAATAATTAGTTACAAGAGATATATAGTAATTGTTTAATATATTTCAAAAGATATATATAGTGTTTGTCCCAACAATTGCTAAGACAACAACTTTCATATAGTATATTGCCCACTTTAGACGTTACCATGGTGGTTGGTTTTGGGTTTGGTTTCAATCTTATATCTCCACGATGGTATATCGTGGTTTAAGATTGCATACATAGTTTGGTTTTGATCTTACAATTATATGAAACAGCAAAGAGATGTGAAGATTCTGTTGTACTTAATAAAATATGAAATCAAATCTTAAACCAAGAATAAGAATAAAGGTGCTAAACCACAATGCCATAGTGATATGCCGCTAAGCTTTTCTTAGACAAAAAAAAGATGCTTTGAATGGAAGAATCCATCCTTGATGAGAGCATATTTGGCTTAACAAAATATACTCTTGTTTTGAAAGGATTAAAAAGTTACTTTAAGCGCTAAAGCGTGACTAACTTTGGGGGAAGAGGCTGCAATCTTTCAAGAATTATACAAAGCAGCTGAAGGACGTCGTAGTGCCAGAAATGATGTTGGGGTTGTTGGTTATTTGAAAGGAAACTTATTTTAGAGTTGTATTTTGTAGTTTCATATATATCTTGAAAAACACATCAGATTTGTTGGTTATTTTGTGAAGAAGATAAGAGTAATGATTCAATGGGAGGAAGAGACAGCAACCATAAATTCAAAATCAGACTCAAGATTCACCATATTTTGAGGGAGAAGACAAATCTCTAAATCTACACTCCCTCCTCCCTCATGTCCTGGATATATAGTAACCTTGCCGTCCCATTTATTGGAATATCCACTCCGCAATGTAACAGCTTTTCCCATCCCAAACTCAACCCCATACTTGTTGAATCTCGGCGAGCTCGCCATCAACACAGTATTCGGTTCGAAAATTCTACCAACTTGTATTGTATGAATAGATTGCAACCGTTCCTCAATTGTCTCTCTAAACTTTTTGTTAGTATTGTTAACCACAACATCGTGCAACTTCCATGCTGCCCAACCAAGTTCTTTCCCAACCAACTCCTCTGCGTTTGCATCCACTTTCAGATATTTAGTTACGTTGCCGAAGTAATTTTCGGACAAGGGTGGTTCTAATTTTGCTCTGTTATTCGCCATCATTATACAATGTGTGGGTTGTTCCTCTGATATCCGACGAGCTCGTGTTATGGATCGCCATACAAATGCAGTTAAGGATTGTAATGAGGAGATCGTTCCTCTGGCGCCACAATCTGCGTTGGCTTTTGCTTTTAATTTTGCAATTGATTCTGCTGAAAAGTGGAATATTCTCTCCCGAAATTTAGGCCCTTTGAATCTGTTCATAAATTTTTCGGGAAGGTTAAAAGGGAGATTAACGATTGGACCATCCCCATCGGGAAACCAGCGCTTGAGAACAGGGGGACGTGAAATGGAAATGTGTTTTGGAGAAGGGGATTGAAAAATCTCAGATAACATGGTGAAGAAATTCCAGTAGGAGGCTCCATCGCCAATGGCATGGTTGAGGGAACAGCCGATGAAAATTCCGTCCAGTAACTCCGTTACTTGAAGGGACAACAAAGGGAGGGAATGGCCATCGTAGTTGACAGCCTTGTGGTTGTCAAATAAAGAGTAGACCACGGAAGGCACGTCAATGGGGGAGAGAAAATCAGAAATTGTGATGTCGAGGGTGGCGTGGATGAACTTGGCACCAGGGCTGTTAACGCAATCGACGTAAATGGAGATGGAAGGGTGAAGATGATGGTGGTTTGTGATGGTGACAAGGCGGCCAGAAAGTGGGTAGAAATGGAGGAGAGCGGTGGAGAGGGAGTTTTTGAGGCGGTGAAGAAAAATGGGCATAAAAAAATGGGGAGGTTTGTGAAAGAGGAGGCCCTTTTGGATATACTGAGAGAAAAGGTTGGGGTAATCTAAAGGGCTTAAATGATATGGATGCTTCGATTCTGGGGGAAGCCATTCTGATTTTGGTTTCACAAAGCACACTGAAATCTGTTTTACCTTCATTTTCTTCTTCTTCTTCTTTTTATATATTTGTGAAGATGAGACTCATTTTTAAAAGACTTTGGTATATGAAGCAAAATTCTTCATCACAATTGCTCAATGCCGTATGGTAGACATTCATCAGCCTTAAAAATCAAATGGAATCATTTTGTTTGACTCAATCAGCCATGGAAATGTGATTTGTACAATGTCCTTTCATCTTTTGTTCTTTTAAAAAGAATGTTCCATGGCATGTAAGGGAATAAGAGAGCAGCCACCACCCTGTTTCCTCTACTCTTATAATTATCCAAGAGAGCAGCAGCCCCAAACCCCTTTTTTTCTTTTATTTTTCTTCTTTTGTAATTGTTCTTCTTTATCGTTTCAACTTTATCTCATTTGTTATACATCTATTAATGTTATTGTTTCTGTTTACTTACTTTTACTTCTCTTTTTTTTTACTTATCTACCTCGTTCAACTCTCAATCTTTTCAAGATTTTTTTCCGCACTATTGTTTAAAAGAAATTCTTATGATCAATAGTTAAAAAGAATTGAAACTAATCATAAAACATAGCAAAAAAAAAAAAAACATTAAATGAGCTAGAGAAAAATAGATATCTTTTACTATATTTCATAAACAATTTCTTTTTTCTTTTTTTCATATTTGAAAATGATGTGGTTAGTAAAGAAGAAAGTTCAAGCATATATATTAGAATATAGTTGTGAGTATTCTGATTTTACCTTCACCGTTATTTAGGTTGGGACATTTTTATTCTTTTTTTATTCTGTATTCACTCTTTAGCTATTTGTGAGAAATACAATATTATCTAAAATTATTTGAACTCCTATGTCATTGGAGCATTCAATTATTTCTTTTTTTAAAATTTGTTCTCTTTCTCTCGGCATTGCAATTAGAAATGTCCAAAAGGACTAGCTCCAAAGCAGACTGAAATTCCTTAGTCGGAAAATAAGGGCGAGGAAGTATAAGAAAAAATTCTCCTCACCTATCATCATAATTTTTTTTTTTTTTTGTTATTTTTCAAATGCCCTTAGTTATTTGGTATATATATAGTTATTTAATTTTATTGTATTATTATTATATAAATATCAAACTATTTACATTTTATAGAAAAAAATCACTAAAATACAAATTCAGCCCTCAAATTTATCTATATATAGTCGATTTCCACCCAAGAAATTCCAAAAGGAAGTTCCATCACCAAGAGAATGGTTGAAAGAACAGGCGATGAAGACACCGTCCAATACTTCAGTTACCTGAATGGATAGCAAAGGTAAGGTGTGGCCATCGTAGTTGACGGCTTTGTTGAGGTCAAAGAGAGATTGGATGAATGGTTGAAGCGGGGAGAGAATGTCGGAGACTGTAATGTCAAGGGCAGCATGGATGAACTTGGCTCCTGGGCTGTTAACGCAGTCAACATAAACCCCATTATTGGTAGCGGTAGCAAGGCGGCCGGAAAGTGGGTAGAAATGAAAGAGAGCTGTGGAGAGGGAGTTTTTGAGGCGATGAAGAAGGGGAACCATAAAAAGGTCTTCATGGTCGGGGGGCTTTGTGAAAGAGAAGGCCTTTATAGATGTACTGGAAGGAAAGAAAATGGAGTTCAGAAGGGCCTAAATAATATGGCAGCTGCTTTGTTTCTGAGGGAAGATGTTCAGGTTTGATGAAACAATTGGAGATTTGTCGGATGTTTGGGTTTCATGGCTGCCATAGTTATGGATTGAATACTAATTAAGAACATGAACAAGATAGGCTTACAAGCAAGGTTATCTCTGATGTGAAGGGTCCAATCTATGTTATTGTCAATCAAGTGGAATTTTATTTGCTTAACTCTCTTCTACCCAAACAAATACCATAAATGTAGTATTGTGAATATGCAACCAATCTAGCTGAATTCATATGAATTTATAACATCACCTTAGAAGAAACGTTTAACATATTTATATCTATTCATATCTTAATTTTACGGACATCTTGATAGAAAATTGATAAAAAAAAATATGTACAACAAAAATTTATATATAAAAGAAAAAGAAGTTTAAATAACTAGTAGATAAACATTTTTTATTAGTTACACTTGGATATTTATTTTTTGTATATGGTGGATTTTTATACAATATAACTAAAATTGAATATCATACCCATAGAAATCAGATCGTACAGCAAAAAGGACAACTATTGATGGACACTGTACACATGTGTCAATTATTGATTGACAAAGTACAAAACAGAGAAAAAAATCAACTTCACTTCCTTGTTCAAACGTGGCCAATGAATCATCATCTGATTAGGAATGCTTCTTCTCAAAATTAACTTAGATTCATTTTTCTGAACGCAAACTTCTTGTTGGTTTAAAAACACGTTTAAGCAGAATATTGTTGTATATATGCTTGCTGTGAAATTCATTGATTCATATTGTGAATTATATATGAGTCCATGAGTTTGGGAATAGGTGGACAAAATTACTAATTAGTGCCTTGTATATATTTTGAAACACCAATATTCATTGACATTGCTATCAAATCTACATATTCCTGTGTAATGTCTCCTAAATTGTGTAGACAGAGTAAAGACTAGTTAGCAATTTTTTATTTATTACTGTTTCCTTTACATTTGGCTGTGAGTATTTTATATTAGGTTAAATATTAGTTAGTGGGTGGCCATAATTTTAGGAATCCATTTTTATTTCAGGCTTGTTTTGTTTTAAAAACTATTATTCATATACTTGACGGATGGTCTCCTTTTGATGACTATTTTTCTTGCAAAATTTATTTTTCTGTTGTATTTTCCTCTTCTTTTTTTATTTTTTATGGCAGTGTGTTATTTCTTGGTTGAGAAAAAATGAATATCATAATAGGGATGGTCATTTGGGCTATATGGTCCTCCTAACGTGTTAACTTATATATAGATCATGATAGGAAGTACCTTTACACATGATGATTTCTTTAACAAAATAGGCAAAGTGTGGCCATCGTCGTAATTGATGGGTTTTTGTTGAGATGAAAAGAGAGAGATTAGGATGAGTGAAGGCAGGTGAAGCGGCAAGAGAATGTGGGAGAGACTGTAATGTAAAGTGTGTGGCGTTGGATGAACTTAGCTCCACGGCCGTTAAGGCAGTCAACAGAAACCCCATTGGTAGTGGTAACAAAGGTGGCCGGAAAGAGGGTAGAAATGAAACAAAGTTTCTTTCTCATGCATAATCACATAACCCCATTGGTAATGTAAACCACATAGGCATGCATATACTTATGATTTGAGTTTGGAAGTTTTGTGTTTGTTTCGAGTTTAACACGAATACTTTGTTAAATTTTGAAATTGACATGTTGGATTGCATGCTAACAACATTCGAGTGTGATTGGTTATTTTTCTCTTGTAGAGTGTTCGAATCTTAGTCAAGTAGCGTGTTCGTTTTTCTAGAGCTTTAATCTTAAGGTAATATGTATCTAATTTAACCTTTATAGTTGAAAACAAATCGATTTAAAGATTTTAATGCTGAAAATTAGAAGTTCACGTACCAAAGGATATTCTTAAATTTTTTAAAAAAAATATACATTTACTTTTTAAAAATGGTCAAAAATAACAAATTTGACCAAAAAATTACAAATATAGCAAAATTTTTAAATTATATTAATAATAGATATGGATAAACACTAATATATTTCTATAGTTTCTATCATTGATAAAATCTAAAATGTTGTTATAGTTTGTAAATATTTTAATTCATTTTGCTATTTTTAAAAATGTTCATTTACTGGATAGGACCATCATAATACTTAGTTTTAAATAATTAGATAACATTCAACTTAGCATAGGAACGAAATCGTTAGTACCTCGTTTGAAAAATGCTTATAAACTTTTTATAAAAAAAAGGTTGATTAATACCCCTTTGAATAAAGTTTTTTTATTATTTAAAAAAGATACTGTTTTTTTATCATTTAAAAAAGATACACTTACAGTTAATTAGTATATGGTAGAAACCATTCATCTACACACAATAGATCACCCCATTCTTCCAATAAAGAATCAAGAAGTGTTAGAACTTAGACTATAGATTGAAGTAAATGAGACTAAATTAAGAATTGAAAGAATGGTGATGGGTGTAGATATATATACCATTTGACAGTTTTTTTTTTCAGTATACTAACTAGAAGATTATTTTAAAAGAAAACTATAAAGTTAAAAGGTATGAATGTAACTTTTAAAAGTTTGATCGATTGTTGAGGTATTCATGACTTTTGACCATATACTAATTGTAGTAATTATTTTTAAGCTTGTTTACTCTTAAAACTTTGGAAAGTCTCACTATTTTTTTAAAAAAAGTAGTCTAATTTAAGGTCATATTAGTAACTATTTTGTTTTTTTAATTAAGTCTGTAAACATTATTTTAATTTCTAATTTTCTTTATTTGTTATCTATATTCTAATGAGCATTAAAAAAACAAATCCAAATTTAAAATCTAAAAGAAAAAATAGCTTTTAAAAAAAATTGGCTAAGGATTCAATCACTGTAAGACGAGGGTAGAAAATAGACTCAAATTTCAAAAATAAATTAAAACGAAACCTTGGGAAGTAAGAAATTTTGTGTTTAACTACGAACATGGTTAAAGAAATGGATATGAAAATATAATAGAATACAGTAAGTAAGATGAGAAAAGTTTTTAAAGCTAAAGAAGAAAGATGTTGATAAACTCCATCCAAAAACAAAAACCTAACTTATTTTACACATCTTGAATTGCAACTCTAATTGGTTTTCCATATGCCTAATTTCTTATGTCAAAATCTTCAGCTTTATTAATTATGCCAAATTTGCAGCAGCTGGGTACTTCTTTGACATCATTTCATTTTACATACATCACACAATTGCCTCAATTGTTTTTCCCCCGAGCCTAAACTTTGTGTTGCCCTCTCTTTTTAGGTCTTTCTCTTCATTTTTATCAAACATTAAATCCTATGGAAAGTACAACTCTTTAATCCAACACAATAAACAAACATATAACTCTATCTAATGTTTAGCATTTAGTGGGGAAGTTAAGATTTTAAATTAAACCAAATTCAATTCAACAATAATTCAGGGGTAAAGATGGAATTCTCTACCTAACAATGATTTTGAGTTTCAATCTATCAACTAAAAGAGGCAAAGAAAAGAGATTTGGAGAAATATTGTTTTCAACTTTTTTCGATTTCAAATTTGTATGAAATTATATAGTGTTAAATTTACCTTCACTTATCGGTTTAAGCTTTTAGATTAATCGTTGCATCTAAAAAACACAATATCTCTATATTTCATTGCAATAATAAAATATAAAAAAAAGTTTATGAACATATATCTTATTAAATACGAGAGAATCTCAATAACATATATATTCGTTTTAATGTTATCACGTATATTTGGCGTTACATTGGAAGTGATGTACAATGGGTCATGAGGCATAATAGAATTGCAGCAATATGAAAATGGACCACCATTTAAATTGGGTCATTGGTCCCATAGCTTTTACAGAGAAACCTCTATTTAAATGTTGATTCTTTCCCTTTCCCAACCAAACTAATTTAGTTTTCAAATGTTAAATTATTTTCCAAAACATTTCTCAATTCACATAAGCTTTATATCTCATTTTATAATAATTTAGATACACACATGATATCTTATGCAATATATCAATTTGAATGGTGATGCTATTTTATAAATTAAAAAAAAAAAAAAGAAGAAGAAGAAGAAGAAACTAACAAGAAGTGGAGGAAAATTAGAGATCACATTGATGGAAAATTAATTAATTAACCAATAAAAGCAACCAGTTTCTTAGAAAGCAAGTGAAACCCAAATAAAGATATATTATTTGGTACTTATGAAATTCAAAATTTTAGAATTAATAAATACACCCTTCAATAAATAAAGTTGATAAACCTAATTAATTTCATTAATCAACATGTGGAAGTATGTAATTAAAATGAATTGAGAAAATAGAGGAGTTGAAGAATCTAGGGGTGTAATAGATTATTATTGTTGTTGTTATTATATGTAGTGAGAACCAAGGAAGGTGGGTATTTAAAAAATTAAAACAGTTCCCTAATTGAGGGAATTTGAAGATTAATAGAAAAGTCAACAATTTAAGTCGTGAATTTGCCTTTAATTTCGCATTCCTAATCAAATTTTGAAACTTAATTAATAACATTAATGGAATCTTGAAATTTCTGCCCAATCCGTAACGTTTTTTTATTTTTGTAAACAAGAGTCAACATTTTGAAAATTTTAGTCCGAACACAAGTTTTTGTCAATTTTACATTTCTTGTTTGAATTTCAAATTAATTGCTGTGTTTTCTTTTTATTGTTTTAAAATTATACTTTTTTTTCTTTTATGTTGTTATTGAATACAATAGTTGATTTATTAGGTGAATTTCATTTTTTTAAAAAGAAATAGTTTAGTAGAACGTAAATAACAATAATGAAAGAAAGTTAAAAATAAAAATTGTGTTTATAGACTTAATTAGTAATTGAGGTTCAAAGTTTTCAAATTTTTTCTTAAGTTTATTACAAGAATTAGACATTATCATCGAAATGAATATAGTTTAATTAGCACAAAATGTGTTCATCAATCTTGAGATTAAATAGAGTAATTTATTCCAAAGGCTAATACATAACAGCAAGCAAACTTCCTCCTTAATTTCATGGACGTTTTTCTTCTTCCTTTTTCTTGGGGAAGATTCTACGAGTTTAAGAGAAAGAGAGAGAATGATTGACAAAGATTTGATGAGAATAATTGGAAGAATGATTTTGTTATTAAGTGGAATTTAATAACAAATAAAATGTAGCAGCAATCGATTGGGTTGTATCAATTAATGCTAATTCCTGCATTCTCTACATAATCTTATGAACGCCAAACTTAATTGCTTCACTTGGTACTAAATCTTCATCCTAATCATTCTCCCCACACCATCAGCATATATTATTTATATTATTCACACAGCCACTGATATTTCTTGATATTTGCATCAATCCACGTTCAAGTGCACGGGCTACAAAATTATTTTAATTTAATAAAAACCACTTGATGATTTGTGCATAAAACTATGATTTTCATAATAAGATCTGTCTGATGAACACCCCAAAAAATGGATTAGGTGAAATTCACGTAATAATTATTCTTTTATACACCTTCTTTTGTTTTGTTTCTGCCGTAGACCCATATATAAAAGCTAATTACGACTCATCCGTTTGTAGTTGAAAATAAGAATAGAAATCGAAAATGAGCTCTTAGTTCTCTAATTTAATTTTTCATGTAATTATAATCTTGTTAAAAGAACAAACTTAAAAAATGTAATTTTTTTGGTGTAGTGATAATAATAGTGGTATATGGTTGCATCAAACGAAACGTCCTTGTTTTGATCAAATCGTGTTGCTTTAATAAACAAATCAAGAGTATTCTTTTTCGGATTTGGACTTCCAAAGAGGGCATCTTCATATTTAAAAATTTAAAGTGATGAAAAGTCAATTCAAATTGGGTGTTTGAGTTCGTCCAATTATTAAAAGGGGGGAAAAAGAAAAAGAAAGAAAAAGAAAAAGAAAACTTGGGATCTAATTCACTCCAAAAGTCCAAAAACAGTAGAGTAGTGTAACACACAACATAAGGAAAATGTAGAATGAAAAGGAGATTCTAAAATTTGAATTGATACATATAGATTATTAATATTTTGGTGTGAAATTGCATAAATGGTGTTGTTTTTTGTTAGTTGTTGAAGGAAATGAAAGATTAGAGAAAAAGAGAAAAGAAAAGGAAAGGAAAAAGAGAGAAAAATTGAAGAGTCTTTGAAGGTTGGTCTCCTGAAGAAGACTGGTATTAAAGGTGGGCCCAGGCGGAATGAGAAACGGAAAGGAGACGAGAGAGAGAGAGAGAGAGAGAGAGAGAGAGAGAGAGATTGAAAATTTGAAAAAAGAATTGGTTGAAGAAGAAGAAATAATAAGGGAATCCAAGGTAAGAGGTAAGAGGTAAAGAAAAGAAAGAAAAGAAAGAAAAGAAAGAAAAAGAAAGAAAAGAAATGGAAAGCAGAAGGGACCCAGTAACCCCACCACCTCACTCAATGACTTTTGCATTAAAAGGTGTTAAAGGTCAACTCTATCCCACTGTCTCCAACTAATAATATATCTTGTCCTTTCTCTCTCTCTCTCTCTCTCTCTATTCCCGATTTCACCGAGTCCTCAATCTAACGGCTATTCTCAACCCTTTTGACCTTATCTCTCTCTCCCCACAAATTTAAAACCCTCATCACCCCTTTTTAAACACAAGGGTCAAACCTCCTGACATTTCCCTCTTACGTGCTCCCTTCTCATTTGCTCTACCCTTTGACGGCACACGGACCACAATCCACACCTCACTTTGACTCCAATCCTTTCCTTCCCTAATTCTCTTTTCATCTTCTCTCTTTTCTTCCTTTCCTTTCCTCCTCACCACTTTCTTCTTCTCTCCCAATTTCACTTCCCTTTTCCTTTTTCCTCTCAATATAAATACTCCCTTTTCTTTCCATTCCATATGCTTCTTCTTAACAATAACATGGCTGTCGAGCTCCTCGTCGGATTTGGTGATGCTACACCTTCTAATCATTTCACCCCCAACATGGAAGAAAATGCTGCTGTTTCTGCTGTTCAAGAAGCCGCTTCTGCTGGGATTCAAAGCGTCCAGAATTTCCTCCGATTGATGTCTCATACAACTAATCACCAACACTCCCAACATGATTCTTCTACTTCCTCTACTCCCAATAATGGATATCAAGCCGTCGCAGATTCCGTCGTTAATAAATTCAAGAAGGTTATTTCTTTGCTTGACCGCAACAGAACCGGCCATGCTCGTTTCAGAAGGGCTCCGGTTCTTACAACTACTACTACTACTACTACTCCGCCTCCTCCTCCTCCGCCAAAGGTCAAGCCCCAGCATCAAGATCCGAGTTCGTCGTCTCCGATTTCGGTACCTCCGGTTCAAGTAAAGAAACAAGAATCAGTTTCTGCTTTTAAGGTTTATTGTCCAACGCCTTCCTCCGTTGTGCGTTTGCCTCCTCTGCCTCACAACAACCCTCATCAGCCTTCTCATCCATCCAATACCTTTCAAGCCCAGCAAAATACTTCGTCGGTGGTACTCAAAAATGGGTCTGTAGATAGAAAAGATGCGACTACCACCATCAATTTTGCAGCCTCGCCCCCAATCTCCGCTGCAAATTCGTATATTTCATCGTTAACTGGAGACACCGAAAGTTTACAGCCATCTCTGTCATCTGGGTTCCAGTTCACCCACATGTCCCAGGTCTCTTCTGCCGGAAAGCCCCCTCTTTCATCCTCTTCGTTAAAGAGAAAATGTAATTCCATGGAGGATTCCGCCATGAAGTGTGGCTCATCATCCGGTCGGTGTCACTGTTCCAAGAAGAGGTTGGTTCTTGCAACAGACTTAATTGAATTTGGCATATATTCGATTCGTTATTGAACTGTGAAATCTCGATGGTTTTAGCAGGAAAAACAGGATAAAAAGAGTCATCAGAGTTCCGGCCGTTAGCTCAAAACTTGCGGATATCCCACCAGATGATTACTCCTGGAGAAAGTATGGGCAAAAACCCATCAAAGGATCTCCTCATCCAAGGTGTGTAATTTTTAGTTTGAATCATCATCTTTCAATCGGTATGTTTGTGTGTGGTGAAATGAACAACTCGTTAAATGAACTCGGTGGATTTAGTGGGGGTAAGAAGAGAGGAACTCGTTGACCTGTGCAGTCCGTTCTTTTCCAAGCATAATAATATATTGGAAGAAAAAGAGTGTATGATTTGATTATAGGGGGGGTTAGCTTGTTTTGTTTGTTTTCTTGTAATGTCAAAAGGCAAATAAATAAATGAAAGAAGTTTATTTTTTTTGAAAGGTTAGAGTAGAAGGAAGGACTGACAAAAAGGTCAATTTGGTAAATGTCACAGGGGATATTACAAATGTAGCAGTCTGAGAGGATGCCCAGCACGGAAACACGTAGAACGTGCCTTAGACGATCCAACAATGCTGATTGTAACTTACGAGAACGATCACAATCACGCCCACTCCACCGAAACACCTGCACCGCTTGTTCTCGAATCATCATAATAGTCAACTCATCCAACGGCCACAAATCTCCATCAATCTTATATATATATATATATATATATATATATCAAAAACAAAATATATATATAATTTGGAAAGCTACAGGTTAAATTTATAGGGACCAATAGTCAACGCTACGGCTTCAGCACCGTCTCCAAGAAGATTAGTAGTGGGTGCGTTGTGCTGTCCGTCTATATAGAAAATTAGGGATATGCCCCTTTGTGTTCCCTCTCTCTCTCTCTCATGAAGGTTTTTCTTTCTTTTGGGGATTTGGAAATTTGAAGGGTGTGGGAGTGGGAAGAGGGAAGAGGGAAGAGGGAAGAGGAAAGGCATGGGACGGTGGGATTTGGTGGGTGTTGAGTCACGCTACTTAGTGGGCCTTTTTGTTTTTATAAACTTTCATATGCTCTCGAATATTAATATTCCTTCAGAATTTTTTTTTATCTTTATATCATATTGGATTAGATGGTGGATTTATTATATATATATATGTATGTATAAACAACAAACAAAATATCCCACCTTTATTCCTTCCTCCATTTCCATTTCCATTTCCACCCAATTTTTATTCTTCTATGTAAATTTTCCCATTTATTTATAAAACTAATTAGCAAACGTTTCGATCCATGGGGTTCTTCTGGATTATAATTTGTAGAGCAATGCTTTGTCGTTTGCCAAGAAGCTTCGTGGTCAGATCTAAATAGAGAGGCAGAGATTCTGTGTCTTCGTGTAGTTGAATAATTGTGTGCTTTTTCTTAATAAAAGGTGAATAAAAAAAGTGTTATTTTCCCTCACTGGGGCTGGGTTTCACTCCACTTGGGCTCATTGACACTGGCCCAAGCTCATAAGGGTCATGAGAACTATTCATGATCCATTCACTTGCATGTATGCTTCTCTGCCATTTGATTATGGGAAAGAAAGTAAACTATGGATTGGTTCATTGGTTCACCAATTACAGTCCAACATACGAAATTTAGTTTTCGTTATAGATTCTTTTTAATAAAATATGTCAAACATGTCTATACCTTTTCAATATAGAAGTGAAAAAGGGGGCTGATTTTAAATGTGTACCAAGACCATTGAGTTCTTGTTCCACTAAGGCAGAGTCCCAGCTGTATCCAATAACGCAATCGTATTTATCATCTTAAGATAATGGAATCCAATGGGGAAAAAGGTGACTTCAATAAAGAAAAATAGTTGACTTTCATAAGACCTATCTCGATCCCCCAATAGAAGACTGTTGTTCTTTACAACTCACACTGAATAATGTATGCTCTCAACAATTATCATGATGTTATACTCGTAACAAATCATAGTCTAAATGCAAGATTAAATATTATTAATTATTTAGATCTGTACGAGTTCACTTTACATAATACTAAAGAGGAACAATATGTAAAGCAAGCTGATTTAAAGATGAAATTGTTGTCATATCCTATTGAATCATATCTTCAATTTGATGAGCATTTTATGCGATGGTGGTCTTTTATACATAGGCACGCTTCATAATAGTTTTTTTTTTTTTTATCATTACCATTTGGCTTATGTTTTCAGTGTTGGGACTTGGAAGTCCTGGACCCATTTTCTTGTAAAGTTTGGGATCCTTGATTTCCACTTTTGTACTGTAACATAATAACATAACTTTTTGGCTTTTGGTTTTATGCTTTATAAACATGACGTTAAAATTAACCTACCAATTTATAAACCCATACCTACTCTGCTTCAAGTTTCAAACCAAAGAGGTTTCCAGCATATCCTTTTCTTTTAGCTAGTGCTCAGTTTCTTATATATAACAGGCTGTTTTTAAGGACACTTGGTTTGATTTTGCCACCTCTATGCTTTTAAAATCCTGAATAACTACAAAGCAAGCAATTTGTTGGGTTGATTATGAATAACATACCTTCTAGAGTTTTGCTGTTTCTGTTCTTCAACCTGTTTTGTTCTTTGGTAATCCACGCCATAGCCAGCGGTACCAACAGCAAGACGCAAGATTTCAAAGTAGGTAGCACCAGAAGTTCGGGAAAAGGCTGTGATCACAGCTGGTCTCACTGTAAGCAGCCGATAACTCCTCAGCCATCTTCTCTTTTGCCTGTAGAAGCAGAGGTTTTGACATTCGAAGATCTGAGGCTTTCAGTGGTGTATCCTGTGATTCAAAAATTCAAGTCAATTATCACCTCGGATCCTCTAGGAATCACTAAAACATGGGTTGGATCGGATATATGCAACTACAAAGGGTTTTACTGTGACAACCCACCGGACAACAAGTCTGCAACCGCGGTCGCATCCATCGACTTCAATGGCTTTCAACTCAGTGCACCATCCCTCGATGGCTTCCTCGATCAACTGCCAGACATTGCTGTTTTTCATGCCAATTCCAACAATTTTTCTGGCACCATCTCCACGAACATTGCCAAGCTCCCTTACCTATACGAGCTGGATGTGAGCAACAACCGATTATCTGGTCCTTTTCCCACTGCTGTTATTGGTATGAACAGCCTCACGTTCTTGGACCTTCGTTTCAATTTCTTTACTGGGTCAGTCCCACCTCAAGTCTTCGTGCAGGACCTTGATTTTCTCCTCATCAACAACAACAATTTCATGCAAAGTCTCCCAGACAGTCTTTCCATCACCCATATTCTCTATCTCACCTTAGCCAACAATAGATTCAGTGGACCAATTCCTGGTGGCATTGTGAAAGCTTTGACATCTCTGACTGAGGTTCTGCTCTTAAACAACTCATTAACAGGGTGTTTGCCGTATGAGTTAGGATCACTTGACGAAGCAATTGTGTTTGATGCCGGCCATAACCAACTAACAGGACCATTGCCCCTTTCGTTGGGTTGCCTAAAGAGCGTGGAGCAGTTGAATTTCGCAGGAAATCTACTGTATGGAATGGTGCCGGAAATGGTTTGTGCGCTCAGACATCTGGTAAATCTAACTTTATCGGACAATTATTTCACAGTTGTTGGGCCACTGTGTCGGATTTTGATAGGGAGAGGAGTGTTAAATATTAGGAACAATTGCATTCCAGATCTTCCTTTCCAGAGACCAATTATTGAATGTGCAAAATTCTTGGCATTTCCCAGAATTTGCCCTCGCATGTGGTCTTATACTTTAATGCCCTGCATGCTTCCCCCTTTCAATCCCCCAATTTCTTCCATTCCCAAATATTGGCCACATTTTCCCTAGTTTTATACATTCCGAGTCTCATCTCGGAAGCGCATTGCCTATGTTTTTCAATTGTAATTCCAAGAATATTCTCAGTAACATCTTTCATCAACCCCACAGCAAGGGGGAAAATTCATTATTGAGATTCCTAACTAAGAACATCTTCCGACGAGACTTATCCGAGGCATTCATATTTTGGCTTGTTTAACCCTAACTAAGCAGATAAATAGAGATACCTGTTACGAAAATCCATATCACCGTGGGGGAACGCTGAATGCTTGTTGGGTAAGCCTAATTAGTGGAAGGAAGCTATGCCTTTGCGGCTTTCCTCCAACGAGCTCGCCATAGCCATGAGACAAGAAATTTGTGCATGGGGCAGTGGGGTGTGCGGCAGCACGGCCAGCCCAACTTCTGTTGTTGCCCACTATCTTGGGATTAGTGCTTTGGGTTAGGTATCAATTGTCAAATATGTAAATGTTTTTAAAAAGTTATAAATATTGATAAATGGATAGCCTCTCCGTTAAAAATATATATAGTAAGAATATATAATCATATAACTTACAATATGAAGAAATTTATTTAGGGACAGATATAAAAATTTGAATCTTTTACTCCAATGCAAGTTATTAGTGGTATCAACCTTCGTCTCGTGTAAAGCAATAAAGTTAAAGCATTCATATTTATTTGAATATTCCAATTTAAATGGAGTGATATTTACGTAAACTTTAAATTTGCTTTTAATTTCTGTCCAGCGCAAATTTGCAATTTTACACCAATTCCATTACTAATTTATTTTTTTAGAACAAGGGAGAAGTTCCTTCAA
This sequence comes from Cucumis sativus, assembly GCF_000004075.3. Classification (NCBI taxonomy): domain Eukaryota; kingdom Viridiplantae; phylum Streptophyta; class Magnoliopsida; order Cucurbitales; family Cucurbitaceae; genus Cucumis; species Cucumis sativus. The sequence goes on from NC_026658.2 coordinate 24,484,533, forward strand.
ATTCATTTGTTTTCAATATAAAAAGTTGATTCTGAAAATTGATCTCAAATACTAAAAAAGAAAAATAATTTTGGAAAATAAGATATATAAAAAATAAAATTCGTAATTGGATTGTTAGACGAGAGATCGGTGGTGGGTACCAATGAGAATTTGCTAGAACCATCTGAGCATATTTCAATTACGAAATCCATAATCAAAATAGAACCCCAAAAGCCAAAACAAACTGTGCGATGCCCTTGATTTCTCATTGTATAAAAGCAAAGCAATAATACCTTTAGCTTAATTTGCCGATGATACCATGGACTGTTCGAACTCCGACATGATGGAGGCTGAATTTCCGTCTATCACAGCCGGCGAACGCGATTCCGTTCGCCACTTACTCACATTAGCTCGTCAATTCATCAATCAACGAAAGCCTTCCCAAGCTCTCCAAGCGGTATTTTAATATAAACCTCCCTCTCTTTGATTTTTTTTTTTTTTTTTTAATCTTTTCTTCTTCTTTCGAAACCTTTCTGCACTGCCTTCGTTATATTTTTAGCTTCTTGGTTTTTTCTTTGAACTGTGAATTAAATTACTTCAGTTGAGTTCCGGTTGCTAAATGGGACAGAACAGTCGCTAATAAGGTTTTCTTCCTTGCTTGACAAATTGGAGAAAGGTTTCAACTTCTTGTAGAGCCGAATTTTCAGATGATAACTATCATTCGTACATTTCTACTAATTGGGTTTTTCTGTTATTCTTAATCCATCATTAAAATATCTGCTAAAGAACCCCCTTTTTGACATCCCAATTTCCTCTGAAGGTAGACGAGAAAATACCATCACAATCTGGAGCTTTCTTATTCTCAGCGTTAAGGATAGCTTGCTTGACTTCCATCTCTGAAAATTCAATTCTGAAGTTTGGAATGATACATCTTTTTTATTTTAATGGTGATAATAACAAACGCGAATGTCTGAAGCTCAAGAGAGAGGGCAATTTGTGAAATCCCCATTCACTTCTCCCACCAACGCTCACGAGGAAAAAGAACGAAGAACAGTGGGAACGGAGGACGCAAGTGCTTGAAAGAAGATGGAACGTATTCAAATGCTTCATTTAGTGGCCTTACTAAGAATAAATAAAGTAAATTGAAAAGAAAAATATTTCCCATTGACAAGTGTAGTGGCCAATAACTTCGCTGTTATTTCGTACAGCGCTGACAAGAATTCTAGAGCTACGGACCCCAGTTATGTTAGAGTAGATTTTTTGGGAATCAAAGTAGTATTAGCTTCACTAGGAATTCCATTTTGATGTTGCTCTTTATAGAACTCTTAGAATACCAAAGAGTCCCCTTTTCTTACATCCGTCAAGTCTATAAGAAGAAAGAATCCGTCACTTTCCTTAGCTCTTTTATGCTCAATGTTAAGGATGGCTTGCTTGGTTTCCATCCCTGAAAATGGCCTTCTGATGTTTTTTCATTGATATTTTGGTGCGTTGGATTTATTCTATTAATCAAGCTCTCCTGCGAGATGGGTAGTTCCTTTTGTGGCTAGTTGGGGTGTGTGCTATTCGGAGACTTTGAGGTTAGAGAAACAATGAATTTTTTCAAACGCTTGAGAGATCACCGATTGAGGTTTAGTCCTTTGTTTGATTTAGTATGTCCTTGTGTGCTTTATTAACGAAGCCCTTTCATAATTATGTGTTAACTGTTAAGTCTTATTTCTTTTGATTGGAGTCCCCTTTTATGATTTATCTCCCTTTTTGGGTTCTGTTTTTGTATACCCATGTGCTATTTTATTTCTTCACAACGAAAGTTTAGTTATTCATAAAAAAAGTCAAGTTGTAGTTAAATTTCAATCAGCATTCTGCACAATTGCAACATAAATCTGTCATCACGAACTGATTGCATTGATCTGTATATTTGACATCTGATTCATGACATACTGAAAAACAAAGAAAAAAAACACTACGATGGGGTTATATTTGTCAACATTGTTTTGAAAGTAACATTTCAAAGATGAACTGTATTATAGAATTTGAAATGTTTTAAACCTTTCTGTTCATTGACCTAAAGATGTCTTGCACCTATGTTTACCAATTGTATACTACTCTTTTTTTTGTACAAATGGAATTGTATGTTAACTCATTTTATACCATTAGTTTTCTACCCGTGTTGATTGAAAAATATATTGACAAACATATGGTATTTTGTACCTTTTAGAAGAAACGATAGTACACATGAATGTAGTTGTAGTAGTCAGCTCAGATGGCTAAATCAATGGTCAAATCATGGATGGAGCGTATTAGGCTATTAGCTAATACCTTAAAGAACAGAATAAAGAACAATAAATTTTATTAATAGCTTTTGGCACCTTGTTTGTCATGTTCGAACAGGTTGTAATGGCAATGAGAACTCAAGGTGGGGATGCAGCAGTCTTTCAATCTTTGCATCGTGCAAGGGAGCTATACAGAAGTCGGTTACAGGAGACTGCTGATGTTGATCAACTAGCTTCTTTATTTGCAGAGTGTGCTATAGCTGAAGCCCAACAGCCTTTGAACCCTGAACCTACTGAAAGTAACAATAATATGTCTAGCTCATCAGTTGTCGATGGTCATGCTAATTCAATTCTGGCAGAAACTGGTAGGATGCAAGTTGTTATGGATGCCTTCTCAGATGGGAGCAGTTTTATTTGTTTGCAATGTGGGGGTCTTGTTAGTAACCATCGCAAAGATGAGCATTATGCATATTGGTGTGCCCAGATCTAACTTGTTTTAGTGTATCAATCCTCATTCTTGTCTTACCTGGCAAGAAAATATCCTCCAGAACTTGTATTTGTGTCTTTCGATTTGTACATGCCACAGCTGCTCTTATGTTGGCACACCCCAGTTGTTGTCGATGCTAGCAAGCTAAGGTTTTAAATGGTGTTGCCAATTGTTGTGAGTGAGCTCTTTCTTGAGTAGCTTGCAACATATTCCTCTGTACAACGAGAGAGATAAGAGATATATAAACACGATCAATTTGGTTTGCCAACATCATCCTCATACATAAGTTCTCATTTTAGAAGAGGCAGTAACCAGACCCATATATGGACTTATTGTATGGAGATAACACCTATTTTTTTCCTTTCTAATCGTATTTCAAGGCCTACCAGGTTTTGCAGATAACATGGACTGGTGATCGATGTTTTCCATATTCTGATTATTTAATTCTCATGTGGATAGTTTTGGTTTATAATATAGAATCATACAGAAGTATTGCGAGCAACTCGTATTTATATGCATGTTTTATTTTATGAGTTGCTGACCTTTGTTAATTGAATGAGAGAGGGTCACCGTCGTTTCTTTTTGGTTTTCTTTAAAAGATCAGCGAGTACTTATAGTTGAATAAATGCATACGCTCACTGAATAATAGGCCTATGTTTCAACAAAGTAGCTTTGTGAACCAAGGATCCAAGAACGACGACTCTTGTTAAAGTTGTAATATGGTTAGCAAACTGTTGCACTTCAGCTCTCCTTGATGATAACACGATCGAGGCAAATTAAAATATCTATGCACTTAGAATGAATTTTGTTGACAAGACTTTTTTCCTCCTCCATTGTTTAAATCCAGTGAATGAAGACAGCCGACTATTGAAAGCATGCTCTAAGAGCTTGTTACTCGTCCAGTAAAGCTGTGTAATTTTAAATTAAGAAGGTAGATGCGTGTGGTAAAAAGTGAAGTAGATTTTTTAAGTTCATGGTATAAGGAGCCGTGAAGGCATAGATTAACTGTTCTTAGTTGTGGAGTATACAAACTCTTTATGCCAAGAGTGGAGTTGAAAGTTTGTCGGTGACTTCTATTTCATTTTCTCTAAATAATGTGAATTAATGTGTTGCAAATATCAAGTTGATGCTCCTAAGTCAAAAATAAAATAGAGGGGGAGAGTAAAATCCAGTAGTTGGTGGTTTGACAATTTGGCTGAAAATATTAATACAGATTATTCAAATCATCAAGTTGATGAAAGTTGTTAAAAAGCAGCCTTGCTTTGAATCGTGATAGATTCACATGTCCGATTGTCAATAGGGAGGAATTTCATTCAATCCTCATTCTTCTACACGTTTAACATTTGATGCCCCAAATTCCTTGTTCATTATTCAGGAACAATTAAATCCTTTTAAGAGGAATTGATATATAATAAACAAAAAATTAATCAACCGTTTGAATATGAGAATCAAAGAAACTAAAATTTGTTTCGAGTTCGATATCGATTTTATGAGATGTTTTAGGATGAGCCATTGGCCAAAAAAGATGCTATTTATGAAAGAACTTGGGAGTGTTTATTTCCGACCATTACTTTCCCATCATCGTTTTTATTTTCCTTTGAATCTTGAAGAGTGAGATTCATCAACGTCATTCATATCATTTCCTATTCGTCTGCAAGGAAAAGAAGCATATTCTAAAATCAAAGATAGCAAACTTGGTATACACTTCATAAAGTTTGATTCGAAGATTCTTCTTTTGCTTCAATACAAATACATTTACAAAGCTTCAGTCCTCAAGTAATAAAATTAGTCACACAATAAGATAAAACATATTAGAAAGAATTCTGTTTTTTTTTTTTTTTTCTTCCTTCCTCTCCAGCCTAATAGTTCCTTTCAACAAATCAATATTGTATCAAAACGAAGAAAAACCAAATGCCTAAAAAGAAAAAACCTTCCGTACGTATGCCTGCATTCCTTTTCTTGTTATTGACAAGATATACAAAGGAGCGGGAAGAACATTAGAAAACTTTCTTGGGCGAGTTCACTATCTATCCATTGTATCTATGCTCGCCCTGTTCCCGCACTTGCGGCCTTCTTAGCTAGTCAGATGACCCCATTTTGTAGCATCCACACAAGCTTTACAAGATGCTTCAAATGTGATAACCACGACGAAAAAGAATCCAAAATCACAAATCTACCAAAATGGTTTTCCATTTAAGAAATATGCAGATATCTCATTAGTCTGACTTTAGCTGCTGTCATTGGAGAAAGGTCATGTCAGGTTCAAGTAGATAAAAATAGATGAATCAGATGACATTAAATATAAAAAGATATCACTTCAAGTCAGTCTTGCATTCAATGAATCAAAACTGTAGATGCAATTTAACAATGGGATCTATCCAAATATGATCAGAATTTTAACCTACTCAAATTGATTTTTGAGTATGTAGTTCAACGAAGTGAGTTTAAAAATCAAGAAGAGTACCTGCAGTTATTGCAATTTGTTCCTGTGACATGAGGTGGAATCATGGTTGAAAGTCAATGATATTTGGGGGACAATAAACCCGAAACCACCAAATATCACATCCCAGCGGGCAGCGCATGTGGTCGAGGCCTTGATCTCATTATTGTTTCATCACTATGCCTGATCCATTCTGAAAGTCTCCATGGTTTCTGCCACTTCCATTTGAACTGTAATAGCCACTGGTGATGACTTCTCTTCCATCTCCATAGTTTTCCAGCTTGTCCTACTGTTGCTAACTTCTTCATTGATAAGTGTCCTATTGGTACCATCTGCATTAATAGCACCCTTCTAAGAAAAATGTGAGCTCAACTCCTACACGACAGTAAATGAATGGGATAAATTTTAACCTTTCGTGCATGATCTAGGATTGCAGCAGAATCTCTAACAGAGCCATTGGCAATTCCTGCTGTATACTTGAGTTGCTTAGGGGCTGGTACTGACATTGGAGACAAAGGACCACTCAATTCATCAGCAAAGTGTTTCAATGATGGTGGTGTACTCTCATGCTCACGGTGGACCTGAAAAGGATAAAAAGTGCCAATAAGACAGATTTCTAATTATGTTTACAACGAATATCAAACGATGGAAATGGCAAGATCAACCAAACTATTAAGGAACTAGATATAGACAGTGCACCCTATCCATCACTAACTCAATAAATATCTCAAACTACCACTGATTACTGCATCAGCTACTTGAAAAGTTTCAAGTTTTCTTTCATGATATTATACAAAAAGGTCACAGGATCTATGTCATATCTGTCACTGTCAATACAGCTCATTAAAAGATCTGATTTAATATTTCACAGGATCGGTCTTGCCAAAACAAGGTTGAAGTATCTGTGTATATTCCATTTTTTCAGGTCGAAGTATACCAAATTAACCACTCGGCAGAAACATAAAAACCTTCACTGGCAAGTAAAAGTAGGATTTCGTGTCTATATGCAGCATGGAAAAGAAAAACCTAATGAACATAAATCTCACCGGTGCAGATGAAGCTAATGCAATTGCAACAGCCTTCTCTCTCAATTTTAGCTCTTTTTCTACTTCCTTTCTCCGTGTCTCACTCTGCCGCAACAATCCCACAAGTTCTTTCAGTTGCTCCTTCATTTCCCTAGTTTCCAGTTCCTTTTCCCATAATTGGCACCTGAAAAAAATAAGCAAAGTGATGCTTGAAAATAAGTAGACCAGTGGAAATTCTTATTTAAAAAGGATGATATACATGGAAAATTTTGAATATCAACCAATTCTCGTTAAATGCCAATTTCACCTTTCAGGTCCAAAGAGGAAAAATAAATTGCTGCTGGGTAGCCCCAAAATTTCCTGATTTTTCTTTTGAATTATCCTTTCATATTTTACATTATTCAAGCACTGAGTACTCACAATCCAGGAAATTAAAGAGTATCACTAATTCTAAGAAAAATATCGGCTGCAGGAGCAAAATAATTACCGTGCATCTGCAAGAGAATTGAACATGTATTGAAGCAAATTCTTAGCATCTCCCATGGAGCGCAACTGGTTCCAGCGTCCGCGGTTTGTGAAGGCACGCTCTCGTTCCTCTGCCTCTGAAAGTTGTGAAGCCATCGCCACAAGGGAATTTGAGGATATGCTTAGCATGTTTTCAAGTGATGTTATTCTGGCCATTCTCGCGGTTGGTGACATAGAGGACACTCTGATCATGCAAAAGACAAATTAAATGCTGTCCACTTCTTTATGTGAGAACCTAGAAGGTGAATTATTTTGTTTGAAAACAATGCTTACCTAGCGAAACCATTTTTCCCTCTTGGAGGGCTGAGGCCTTTTGAAGCAAACTCATCCACTTGCCTCAGCATGGATAACTCGTCTGCAAGTGCAGCTCGCCTGTATTGCAGAAAAATCAATAAGTATTTGATTTTTATTATATGAAAAATACAATCAAGGTCTCTAGTATAACTCGTACACTTGGCTTTGTTTTTCATATTCAAAACGAACTTCATGCACGTTCACCATCACTTCCAATTCATGGTCGAGCCAGCGTTGTAGAGATTTCTCATTGCTCTAGAAAAGAGATATGTCCATTAGAATCGGGATCAAGCTGACATAGTAGTGAAGCAAGCAATGAAACAGCCCATAAAATACCTGCCCATTCATTCCATTTCCGTTTGTAATGCCTAAAAAATCAACAAAAAAGAATAAAATTTAAAATCAATTATATGGTATAAGCATGAAAACGCTTCTCCTATTAACAAGGCATTTATTTAATAAGAATAACAAATTTAAAGAACAAATGAAAGAATACACGGGCATAAAAAAACCAAGCCCACAAAAGAAAGAAGACGCCTACAAGAAGGACTCCAACTGTACAGAATCAAGATCAAAGGGTATGCATAATGATATATGGGAGGAAAGGTGACCCAGAACAGAGATGCTCCTCAAAAAGAACAATAAAGATTAGCAAAATCATAATACATCCCAAGCGAGAAAATACCTGAATTTTCACGACCATTAGATTTCCGGGCTTCAAGTAGTTCTTTCAGCCTCTTGGTGGCCATTGCAGCCTCTTCTGTTTTTCTTTGAAGAACCTGGTACAAATAAATGCATAATGATATATGGGAAGAAAGGTGACCCAAATTTTTCATAGAACCAAATTGCTATCCATTAAAGAAAAGTAACATTTTAAAATCTCTTAAGTGGAAACCTTAAGAGAAGCTACAAGATAATACCATAATCAAAGCGTCCAATGCATTTGAACCTTGTTATTGAAGGAAAGACCTTTCAATCTAATCCCTAGTCAAGTCTACTTTTTAGAACAAAAACCTGCAATCTAACCTTGTTGTAGGAAATAGGACAGAGAGAGGATGAATAAGGTGTGAAGTAACAATGAAGTACTAACCATTTTCTGCCGCTGATTAAGAGCTTGCAGTTTATGCCTTTCATATTCATTTCTCCTGCCCTCCTTTTTCAGCTGTTTTGCCAAGTTGTCAACAAAAATAGTGAATAACAGATATGAGGAAACAAAATCGATACAGTCGATAGTAAATAGTAATACATAATGGGATGAAATATATTGTGAAGTGATGCAACAAAGAAACTGTAACAGTGTTGCCGCTGGGAAGCCAACATGCCACAATCTTTCTGTTATTTTTCTCAACTCAAATTGTTGAGTTTTAATCATTTACTGACTAGGTTAAGAGGTCAGAATTACCTTTGACCATTAAGATAACACACTCACAATAAATAAGAAACAAAAAGTATTCTAAGTAAAGCTAATATGAGAACAGAGATAAATAATTGAAAAGTTAAACTAGAGTATACTTTCTTCTTCTTAAATCTTCTGGTTGTTGAATTACCTGGAGGAGCTCTTTCTCACGAGATGCTTTCCACTGTCGAAATTGTTCTGCCTCTTGTTTCATCCTTTGTTGCAATTGAACCTTCAAGTTTCAAGACTCAGCAAATGGAGAGAAAAAAAGGAATAGAGGTGCATATATGCAAGAAATAAAGGGTTTACCTTCTGAGCTTTTATGAATTGAATCTCGTCCTGCAATTTTTTCGCCGCTTCATCACTTTTTTGTTTTTGCTTTAGTAGCTGAACCTGGTTTTCCTGTTTCTTCTTGAGTTCTAGAATCTGAAAATAAATAAATTATAAGAATAATAATATGTTTAGAAATCAAGTTGGAGACTTCCTTTTCATATGAAAATGGCGTTCTAAAAAGAGAGTAATTTAATCACCTGAGCCTCAAGTGTTTTGAGTTTTTGGGAATGTATGTCATGCAATTTCTGTGTTTGACCATCTGAACAAGCAGCCAGGTTTTCAACTTCAGCTAACAATCGATCCCTCTCTAGCTGCAGGAGTGATAAGAATGAACAAATTTTCAACACAAAAAATGATAAAGATTCTACTGATGTAGAGGCTAACCTGGACAGCTCTTTTTTCATCTTCCAGTTCCACAATTTTCTTCCCAAAATGCTGCTTGAGAGCCGCTGTGTCAAATCCTCCAAAAAGTTTCATTTCCGACTACAAAGTCATTAAAATGAAAATTAAAACAATGCAGGAGGATAACAATGATTTAATGTAAGCAAAAGCAGATCTCCATATTCTACAATATAATAACTAAACCATATTTAAAAGTTTTGTTAGCCTCGTAAAATTGACAACTTAAATTTTCTACTGTTTCCGTCGTCCAAAGTTCACCTCTTTTTGCTCTAGACGTTTGTTTAGTTCATGCAATTCCTTGTCCATGCTATTTTGGAGAAGTGTATGCTCCCATTCTTTTGCCACCTCTTCATCAATTTCTGGAGACTCACCTGCCAAACTTGGAAACTAAAATTAGTAAAAGCTATTAAAAAAACATGGAAAGCAAAGCAACATAAACTGATAATCTTTAATGTCAGAAAAGCACAAACAATACTCAATTACGGTTGAGTTTCCAAAACTGATGAAAAGTGAAGGAATAGAAGTCTAAATTAGATAAGGTCATACCTGATATGGTTTCACTCATTTGGAAATCAGGTGATTCAATACTTTGCAATCCCCTTTTGAGCCCATCACTTTTGGGAGAGCAATTCATCAGCCCATCACTTTTGACAGAGCAAGTTATACCATCCTGAAAGATAAGGTCCAAGGTTCAAATACAAACTTGCCGGGGAGATAAACATAGCCAGCATACATTATACATATTCATACAAGCAAAGGAAAAGGGTGAGGGTGCACATACCTGGGCACAAACTTGAGCATCTGTTTCACATTGGTCCACGATGCCACGTCGGCTACGGTATTCATGAAGCTCACGACAGAGATCCTGATTGGTTGCTTCAAGCCAGGCAATCCTTTCCTTGAGAACCTATTACAATGTTTCAGAAATTACATGATATTCAAAACATAAAGCTATAAAGTGTTTCATAATCATGTACCTGAATTTCATCAGATGAAGACCCTCCACGTGCAAAAAGTTCTGCCTGCAGGTATTCAAGTTGCTGTCGCATCTTTAACATCTCATTAGACATGGGATCCCTGTTGACCTGGTTGGCAATGAAGAAGAGAAATATATTCATATAGAAAGAGTATAGTATTCATCATCCCACTAAACAAATAAGGGAGTTTCTATATACTTACAACAGGCTTATTTTGGATATTGCGAGCTCGATTTGCATATTTCAAAGTGTTGAGGGTTTCCTCAGCGTTAATATCGGCAGGGCTGATGCAGGCTACGATAGTAAAACAAGATTATTATAGGAAGAACTTAATATAAATAACTTTTAACAAATAACAAAAGGACATGCAATTTTCAGACAGAGAAGAAGGAAAAGAGGAAAAATATTGTTAGGCGAGACCAAGCGTAGTGGCAATTGGTGAAAAAAAAAATCCATTTTGAGGCAATAAGATACTCTCTTTTCAAATGTTGGCCAACAAATGCCCTAATAATTCTGTTATCGATGGAGGGAAGATGTGGGAAGGACACGGAGAAGCACAATGCTTTGGCAAAAGAAGAAAGAGATACATTTATGCATCAGACTAAACAAAGATTACAAGTTTACCTATCATAACAGTTCTGCTGTTACCACCAAGAGAATCCTGCAAAATGAAGAAATTTCATTAGCCTCAGGGGGGTGGGGGGTGGGGGGAGTGAACGTTTCTTGAGGACATGATTCTCTCTTCTAGCTGAAACAGTTTTCTTGGGTGCATCTTTCAATGAAATTTTTTTATCAAGTAATTCATTCCACATTCAGAATTATAATATAAGAAAACGTCTAACTGTAACAGTATTCTTGTGAAAAAGACTATCTACACTAAAACCAAACCTGTAAGAGTCGAGTCAATTTACTGTCCCTATATGGAACATGAACCCCTTCTTTGCGCTTCTTCTCATCACCAAGAGCACTGATGACATTACCAAGTGCAAGAAGACCCTTGTTTATATGAACTCCTGTTATTTAAAAACACACACAATCTGATGAGTGATGAACACATACAAAGAAAAGAAAAAAGAAGACAAGTGAATGATAAGTCATTCCACCAACCTTCCTTGAAACGTAAACCATCAGAACCAGTTCTCTTGGCTCGTTCAGATCCAGCTAGATCTACCAAGTGCAATTTTGCGCACAAATACTCTTCACTTAAGTTGTCAATATTGCTTTCTCCAGGAAAAGCTGGATTTAGTTTACGCATTTGCTCCAATGTGATGGTGAAGATGGCATGTGAACGACTAAAAACAGATCATAAAATTCAGCAACAGAGTCAGCATCTAAGATTGGCATAGAATTTCAGCTTCCAAAGGATACTAAACTGGAAAAGCTTTATATTCCATTAGACATGTAAAAATGATATCACTGAACAGTTACTCCTCATTGGTGTTTCGAGTAATTTAATCATTTAAACAAAAAAAGAAATATTCTGACATATAACAACATTGATGAAATATATTATATCACCCTCAAGATTAGGTTGATAGAATCTATGAGTTTTACAGGAATACTCAGTGAGCATGGTTTTATTTGACATAAACAAGACAAGGTATGCAAATCTATCCTTAATTAGGTTTATTCTACTCAAAACATCATTAGTTGAAGACTCAAAAGAAACCCCAATCTGATAAGTTTATGCAGGTTGTAAAATTTCCCTCGAACCCCACCCAGAAATTTTCTTGGTGTCTAGCTGAAATTTCAAGAGCCATGTAGACTCTTGCCTAGACATTTAATTCCCTGAATGTACATTTTGAAGTTTTACCTTGACTGATTATTCATATTCGTACTTCCTGTAGCCCTACTCAGTGATCCTTGCTCCAGACAAGAAGCCATTTCTTTCAGTGTGTTTACACTAACTTCGGTAGATCCTGCTAGAGTGATGACACCATTTGACGATTCACGAATTTGTATTGGTGGTTTCCCAGGTAGCATAACTTTCCCTGCATGTCCATTTGTACCCTCCACTTTGCTAAAAGAAGTAGAATCTAGCAGGTCTCGTACCTCTTCCTTGAGAATCTTTTTCATAAAAGAAATTATAGTAAGAGCTTTGCACAAGGACTTAAAATGTTTGGGAAAACAAATAAATAAATAAAAGTCATCAAGGAAAAGGATCATAACAACAACCTCAATAAAAGAAACATGTAATTGAAATTCCATTTGATCCTTTAGAGTTTCGATCTTGCTGAACAAGACATTCATCACTTGAGGGATGATTCCTGTCTGACAACCATCTTTCAAACCTGTCCCCATGGTATAAGTTTTCCCAGATCCAGTCTGCATCAACCAAAACTATCAACTAAAAGGAGAAACGGAATGATACGAGATTTCTTATGGACAGCACTACTCTAAAGTTACTATACCTGACCATACGCAAGAACGGTCGCGTTATAGCCTTGGAATAGACCATCCACAAGCGGAGAAACACATTCTTCAAACATTGATGATGAAGGTGAACCAGTGCTTCCGTAGACATGATCAAATGTAAACGAATGGGATCCAATTTGTACCTGCCCCAGAGGCAAAATGACATTTAATCCCACTAATTCAAAGAAAAATTAAACACGGATACACGTACATTTGTGATGTACTCATATTTGCAATATCAAAAAGAAGGAGAAGCAACAATTTGTGTTATCACGCTTCGAATAGGCAAGTTGCCAGGATCTTTTGGCAGTAGAGTAATACAAGAAAGATGCTAGAAAGCTCAAGTGTTGGGACATAGTTGAGAAGCAAAACAAGCTATACGCACACGTACACCCCAAACGAATTATAACTGTTTGCTATAAATCATCAAGCATTACGGCAGCAATCACATTTCTACCCAGAAAGTTACGAACGCTGTTTACCTAGCCAAAGATATGTGACAGAGAAATACATTTTATAAAGTTAAGATCTTAATTTGACCCAAAAATTCAAGAGGGATAGTAAGTTTGGTCATCAGAATAAGTTTGAAAGCTTCTTCGTTGGGTGAAAGTAGGGTACAATTGACTCGAAAGAAGGAAGAGAGAACCCGTCAGAATAGCAGACCACCCACACCTGGAAATTAGAATCATGCCGAGGGGGCGATGATTTCAGTTCCCTAATTGAGAAATTGGCCTAAGCAACCTTAAAGTTCGAGTCGGTTGTTCAAGTACTATTTTAATACAATGTCATCATTAGCCGCCAAATTGCCATAGTGATTGTTCATAAGAATCCTAAAATGTCAAAATACTCTCCGGTCACTCCGCCTCCTCTCCCAACTACAACCGGGAAGCTGCCGACGTGAAAATCACTGGCGAATCTGAGAGGAGGCTCAATCGATAAAAAGTACCCATTTGGCATATTATGGCATTGCACAACTAGATCTAGATCTCTCAGAACCTGGAAATTAAAGAACTCGAAAGTCCGGAAAGAAACAAATCTCCCTAAAGCAAGTAGCCATTGAGGAGTGAAGAATCGCCCTTCCCACTTCTTCCCACAATCAAATTCAAAGCTTTGAGCTACCCACATCCACATCACGAGAGAGTGAAAAGTACCTGAGGCTTTCCGGAGATGACGGTGACACAATCCTTACACCCTTGGAGGCGCTCATCGCCGATGAGCGGACGGATGTGGACGGCAACCTTAACACAACAATCCTCCCCAGCTTCCATAAGAAGCAGCCAGAGGAAGAGCAGAAAAGAGAGAATAATGGGAAAAGAATTTCCAGAAGAAAGAAGAAGAAGAAGAGATGCAGGGAGTGTAGATTATGTACGTCAGAGTCTAGCAGTGAAAGATCAATTTTTTTTGGAAAACCGTTCGCATTGTCTGAAAATGGTGGAGGAGGGTAGGATCAGAAAGTGATACAGCAACCACAACACCCCAAAAGAAGCTAAAACAAAAAAACAAAAAAACAAAAATCCTGAGCTTCAGACAATGTAAGGGAAAGAAAAAAATGAAAGTGAAGAAATAGTTTTGAAGGGTGGGTAAAGGGTGAGAAGAGAAGGGGTAGTTGAGGAATTAGAAGGGGGGGTATTGTGTTATAACTGTAGAGAGTTAACCGCTAGGACAACAACCACTATCATTTTCCTTAGTCTTCACTACACACCAGCACAGACGGTTGCGTCTGTGAAACTTCTATTGTCGTCTTTCCCGAAATACCCTTCACCGGATCGGAGGTTTAGAGAATATTACGAGAGTACCCCTGTAGAGTTTGTTTTCTTGAATACCACGGTATCCGTATTATGGAATATGGAAATGTATGAGGTGGAATGGGAAGAGGGGGAGAATAAAGTGTTAGTGGGAATGGAATCGATGAGCGAAGTGAGTCCAGCCAGTAAGGTTAATGATGAAATGGTGAAGAAGAGAGAAACAAAAACATGGTAGCGTGGTAAGGAATGCACGTGAGGGAAGTGGATGGATGGATGGATTAATTTAATTAGTTTGAAGAAAATGGTGGCTAAATGGCGCCTAGGTACCGATGGGGACTTGGCGGGGGCGAAGGAGGAGGAGGAGGAGGGAGGGAGGATGGTGGCCGGGGAAAGAAGTAAAGAGGCAAAGTGAGGAAAGAGAGAAAAAGAAAAATGAAAGAGGTCCCACTCAAAATGAGACAGTGCCAGCTGGTGGTCTCCCACACTCACATGGCGTTTGATCGTTTATAACCAGCTGGACCCCACCTTCTCTCGGTCAGACTCTGTGGCCCCCACTTCTTTCCCTCCTTCTTCTTCTTCTTCTTCTTCTCTTTTATTTTTCTACTTCCAATACTTCCAATTCTTCCTTATTCCCTAACCAAACGTATTACTATTTCCCCTCTTCTTCTTCTCTTCCAATTACTCTTTTACCCTTCCTTATTCACCTATCCTACCCTTACATACAACTATAATACACGTCATTTTTACCCCTTTTTTTTGTTTATTAGCATTCAAATTCACATCTTCACATTTCTTTTTCTGTAAAATAAAAAAGCTTTTTATACCTAATTAAGTTATACTCGTAATTTTATATTTAATTACAAAAGTATTAAATTCTTTTTTCCATATCATCTCCTTTTTTGTCTGTATGCTTAGAAATAAAATTTGTGGGTCTCCTAATCTATATTTACTTACTATTCTAAAAAGTTTCTAATATGTACTTTGCCTTTTAATTATCTCTCCATAAGTCTGTAACCTGTATCAAACTATAATCACCATCTTTTAAATAATATAAGTATTTACCAAATTACAATTTTAAACCAATTAATAATAAATAAAAGTGAGCATAGTTATGGTAATTGATTATTCACTTATATTTAAACTAGGATGTTGATTAATCATACTATTACCACACATCACATAATTAAATGTAAATAGTTATGAACTCTAAATGATTTATTTTAAAATATACATATAAATAAACACACTTTCAAAAGTTGTCGTTGTGTTTGAAGGACATATGTTGTTCATTTTTTTAGCATACTAATTCTACCTATGTGTTTCTTTACGTTGATGTTTTTTAATATATACTTTTTTTGTATAAGAACGATGAAGAAACGTACTATGAAAATTGAAAGATAACGTGTTATTTTGAATCAAAATCTCACACTGATTAGGGAATTACATGTTCATCTAGGTATATAGTTGAATGACAATTATCTATGTTAACATGAGACTTTTGAGATGGGTACCAAAAGTAAAATTGTTGTGAAAACATATATTATCAAAAGCTTAGAGAGATTCAAATCTTCACACTCACGTTGTTGACATATTTATAATTTCACTCAAATTGAATACATAATTCTCAATACATTAAACAAAAATAAATATGATTGATTAATACCCACATGGCCATTCATGTCCAAACTTAGATCCCAAACATTCCCCCAAAAAAATATATAGTCCAATCCAAGTTGATTTACACAACAAATGATAAATAGGAGTAATTAGCATAAGCGACCTCCAAAATTGTTTGTCCCATTGACAAGACCCGGCCTTACAATAATGTCAGGTAGGTTTTGGCTTGAGGGTCTATAGTTAAAATGTTGATTTATATGCACTAATATATTGATTTTGGAAGGGTTTCTTATTTGTTTGGGAGGTGATGTAGAAATGTTAAGTGGTGTTGGTTGGGGCCAATCTGTTGGATCGGTAAAGCATTTCAAGAAAGATAAGGAAGGCCCATCACAAAAGTTTAAGCAACTCGATCGTCTACACTTTTGTTTTTCTCCAACCAATTTCATCCAACGTTTACGTTTTTCAAACCCCCTCCTCAATCCATCTCTTCATTAACCTCTTCATCACACACACACACACACACACACACACACACAATCTTATTATTCCCTTTTATAAAGTTTTATGCTTCCACCCTATGTTTTCTTCAATTTTATTCACTTGCATTATTATTCAAAAGGAAATCCACACCACATGCACCTTGTAAGATTGGCCCCCGTTGGTGAATCAAAAATATATGTAAAGTCGTTTGTGTGGACAAAATTGTCGTCCATTTAAGACCTTCGTTTGCTCACTTTTTAAGATAGAGGGATAATAATAAATTTAATTTTTTTTAAAAAAAAAAGAATAAATTTTATTTAAGGTTTTTGGTTGGGTGGGTTTGGTGGTAATATTAAAAGAAGGAAATATAAAAAAGAAAAGCCAACTCCTATGTTTTTATAGAAGATGTGGACTGTAAGTTAAGCAATCAGTTTTCACATATCAAATCCTTGAGAGGGAAGGAGAAGAGGTTCTCCATCTCTTTTATTTGAGATGTAAGAAACAAAAACTTAGAAACTTTCATGACCATTCCAAATAAAAAATACTTGAATGCACATCATACCTATACATTTCACAAAATTAAATAACTAAAAATTTACTTTACATGTTACATTAAATTTTTGTTTTTTTATTTTCTTAAGATATTTTCATGTGAGTGATGAGAAGGAACACACACCCTTTTATCCCTCGAAAGCTTTATTATAAAATTAAAAGGCCTCTCGTTTTCTCAACCTAACTCTCTCCATTCATTTTTTTTTCTCTCTTTTGTAAAATCGGACCGTTACCCTGTTTGCAGCTTAAGCAAAGGTTGAAAAAACCCCACCCATTTGGCCCCCACTTCAACAAGCAATTAGGATACCTTTATTCGTCTTCCTATTTAGTCAATTAATAATCCAAAAATAATTCCTATCTCAATCCACCTGCTTCACCCTCTCTTCATTAATGCCCTAAAACTCAATTCTTCATTTATTTTTTTTAATTTTTACCTTCCCCTTATCAAAACATACCCACTAAATTATTAACCCATCTCAACTAATTATAATTATAGTATTTAAGATGGCTTCATCATAATTGATCTTATTAATTGCCAATTAATCAACTTCTAAATGACCATGATATCCTTTTTGGCATTATTCCAATATCCCTTGATCTCCGCGCTTTGAATGTTCTTAAAGACACCCATATTATCAAATCTAAAACTAATTCATCTTAACACAAAAAAACAAATTCGTCACTTTTCTATAATATTAAAATCTAAAAACACAATGCCAAAAGGCAGATATTACTATAATATAATTAAGGTTTCACTAATAATAATGTAGATTTATTAACTACCCTTCACCCTCTTCTTTTTTATATTATATATAGTACTAATATAGAAATTGACTTCTTGCCCAATAAATCAAAAACTGCACTCATACAAAATTACACGGAGGTTTGAAGAGAAATGTAAAATGAAATTTAATCAAGGTTAACCTATTTAAATTCTAACCAAGACGACGTGGAAACGAAGTTATAATGTCTTTTTAGACTATTGAATCCATCACTTTCCTAGCTTTTCTCTTTTTTTCTTTTTTGACAACCGTTCTTCTAATATACAGATAGCAGTAACATGAATCCAAAATGTTGTGATTACAACTCAATTAGCAAAGCCACATGACAAAGGGTAGAGAGATGTCAATTTTGGATATGGGGTATGGCAGGGGGACTTTGGTTTTCTTTATTCACATTCCTTCACAAAAAACTTTCTTTTGCTTTTTATTCTGATCAACATGTAAAGCTTTTTGAATCACATGCTCTCCCCTCTCCTTTACATTGCATCATTATTCTAAAAAAAATACTCTTTTTATTTTGTATGCAAGCCACTCGATTATCTCTCTCTCTCCGCCCCTTTAATTAATCATAATACATAATTATGCAAAAGAAATTAAAACCCCCTTTATATATATGTATGTAGTGACACTTAAGTACGTTTTTATTACACATATTGATTGGGAGGATAAGATATGATTGGGGGTTAGGATTTTAATTAGATATTATCATGATTATGATTAATAACAATAAAGTTAAGCTGGCCCCCAGAGGCTGGGGACTCATAAAATTTGAAAATTTTCTGTTGTTCATCATGTCTTGTCTTTGATGTAAGATGCAAAAGCTTAGAAGGGATAAGAAAATGAAGAGGGTTTGGGGATTTGGGACAGGACATGTGCTAATGGTAATAGTGTAAATGTTCCATCATCATCATCACTAATTTTTGGGTTCTTCAAGTTTTGAATGTTGTGGTCTTTGTGGGCATTTTTTTTTAATTATTTTGGGAAAATGGAGTAATGTGATAAATTTAATTATTATATATATTTGGCCTAGTTTTTACCACATGTGCATGCACTTTCACCCAATAAAAAAGTTGGGAAAAGTCTTTATATCACATGGTGCTTTGGGTTCTCCTTACAAATCCAATGGAGTTGATGATTGATAGGAGGAGATAAGGGGGGATTTTATTGCTCATCAATAACAAGATAAAAAGTGAAATCCACATAGCAAATCTTCTTTATCTTTATATGTTTACCATTTTTAGATCCATGCATGGCCCAAGTTTTTTATTGATCATGATCTGAAAATAATAATTTGACGGGAAGAGATTTAATGAATGTTAGTGTTGAATATTATGCACAACCTTCCTTCATAACTTTAATACATATATATAAAGTAATGTTTATAAGTTTGATAATTAACTATTTGATTTTTTTTTTCAATTAAACACCTATCAAACACTACTTTCATTTATTAATTTCTTTTTTTAACATTTTAGTAGTGTTTTCAAAAATCAAGTCAAAGTTTTGAAAATTAAAGAAAATGTCTATTTTAAATGGAGCTAAAAATTCAAGGGGTATTAAAGAAAGATGAAGGCATGATAAAGAAAGGTGAGAAGATGATGGGCTTTTAAAAACGAAGATCAACTAAAAAAAGAATATCAAATATTATCTCTTGCGTTTCTTGTTTAGTGTACACATAACTCGTAAGATGTGGTTTTATAATTGATTGATATCCTTATAAATCGTAGGATGTGGTTTTATAATTAATTGATATCCTTTACAAGGACATGTATCTAAGTTCATTAAAAGCATATATGATAAAGAAAGGTGAGATAAAAAGCAAAATTTTTACAAATGTGGGATTCTAAACGAAAATGCAGACCATTGTTTACTTGAAACTATTAAATATCAATGCATTTAATGGCAAATTTTAGAAAGAAAAGAAAGTTTTGTGGAGTTTTCTCAATTAGTTCAACAAGCTATGTATAGAGGATAATAGGATGGAGGGGATGAGACCATTGGGCCTCTTGTTCCCTTTTGGGCTACATTTTCTTAACCCATGCTCTCCGTTGTTTTCCTTTCATGGTCAATGATGTAAACAAATGAGCCCAAAAGTTTTTTCTTTTTCCATTTCTTCTCTAAAGACAACACAAACAAAACCTACTCAAGAAACAAACTAGAAGATTATATATCATGAGTTACAAAAATAACTCTGAAAAGCAATAAGACTTTAAAAAATTGAAGTAGATAGGAGTAGTGATAGTAGACTCATACTAAAATCTGTAAAAAAAAGAGATTGAGCTAAACCATTTTAAAATAGATGAACAAAAGAAAATAGTTAAACCACCTAGATTGAGAGGTGAAACTAAACAATTGAATCTCTACCACGCCTTTTCCATCTAACTCCACCTCACCAATTTTCCTTCTCTTATGTATGTCAACTTATTGATTCACTGATTGACTTTGTGTAATTAGAACATCATCTTATTCTATGCCTTCCAATTTTGGTCAGGCAATGACCACAACTTTATTCCAATCAAGGAAACATGATCAATGTGATTCCATGAACCTTGCTATCAATTGAAATTGCCATATAAAATGATAGTTTCTATACGGTGCTCATGACAAACACAATCAAGATCAATTTCAACACCTTTCTTAGTCATATTAGTAAAAAAATATCATGAATAATTTTTCAATAGAAAATCATAACGAGGGGTTTGACCTTCCATAGAGATTGACACATTATTAGCATCCTACAAAGATGAGCAATAATATTTCAATTTATTCAACTTCAAACCTCACAAAAAAAAAAAAAAAACGAGTGCTTTTTAACATTGAAAGCCTTCTTCTTATTTAGGTTACTGACGATCCTCATGTTGTGTCATCTAGGTTATAAAAGTGCTTACCGTGTAAGTGCATTTAACTTACAATTAGAGAAGGTATTTATAAAAAGAAAAAAACAAAAAAAAAACATCTAAAATGACAATATAAATACAATTCAATTACTCAAAATAGATCTGAAAAGGCAAGCATAACTCAACTTTGACTATAGCTTGTGTTAATGTTAAAAAAAAAAAAACTTAGTGGTTTAGATTCTCCATTCTCCAGTGTCCCATCATACTAAATAAAGAAAAATATATGTTATCGACTAGAAAGGATTGGAAAACGTGACAAGTAGATTCAAAGTATTGACATATATAACCTTATAAATAATAAATATAGTGTTGATTTATACTTTGCTATATTTAAACTTCTCATAGATGTTAGTTAATTGTTGTTCATTATAATGACTCCACACGAAAATGTGTCATCTTTTCATGTTTGGGCGGAAATGTTTTCCACTAGTGGGCTTATAGCCCAAAAGAACGTATGGGCTTTGACTCGTTGAGATTGGCCTACCTTTAACGATTTGTTATCCCAAATCAATTATTTGAAGCTTTCTAACACATATATATGATTGAATTAATTTTAGTTCAAGTACAATCATTATAAACATTTAAAATAAGTAAATACATCTTATTTATTGCTGAGAGTTAGTATCACTTTCTCTCACAGTAGAAGAAGAAGGGAAAAAAAAAAAATGAAATTTTGATATGAAAATGGATGGTAAGTAATTAAATAAAAACTTTAAGCCTCAATAAATAGCATTTATTAGTCAAATTGATTATGCATTTATGTGATTATTATCATTTCTCACTATTTTTTAAATATAGTCTAAATCAAGTGTTTGTAACACAATTAGTTTTTTTTTTTTAACCTTTTATGAGTATAAATTTTTTTATTTTATATAATTATTTTAATGAAATTGTATTATATATTTTGTTACCTTCTAAAACTAAATATCTAACTTCCAAGTTGGAAGTTGTTTTATTATTTAACATAGTTGTTAGTTGTTTGATGAATACAGATTTTAACAAATATTTCTTTTTATCATGTATATATATATAAACAGAGAAACAATAGTATTTATTCAAAGATGTGAATAAAATAAATGCAAACATTATATAAATAAACAAAGTTGACTCTAATCTAATAATGAGATACACAATTTATATTTCTAACTTTTTTTTTCTTTTGTTTATTTTGACATTTATATTTATATGTCTCTCACTAAGTTATGTATAAACTGAATTTGACATTTAGGAAAGGTCATTTTATATATTGCCTCTTATTAGAATATGCAACCTTTTTTTGTTGTTATTTAATCCACCTTTTCCACAAAAAAAACACTTTAAAATGGAGTATACATTAAATACATCAATCATATATGCTAAAACTATTCAAAACAACCATATATTTGAATAAGCATAAAATTTGTACTATCAACTTTAAAGTCAGATGTTTGATTCTCGTATAAATGTTGTAGAAATGAAAGTATTCAACATTTGAAAAGTTTCCTAAAAATTAACCCTAAATGATATTTATGTGATTTGATTTTGTTTTTTCTTTATATAAATTAAAGGATTAAAAGAAGTGGTTTAACATTGGGAAAAGACCAACTAGTCAACTACAATTTTTTTTCTTTCTCTAAATATATTCTACCGTTACAATTTTATGTAATTTGTAAAAGTACAAGTAAAACGTTAAAACAATCCCAATTTAACAATAGTTGAGATGATCTTCTATGATTGATTAAGAGTATGTTAGTTGGATTTATAAAAAAAGATGTTACATGATACAAGATGATGAAGGTACATTGTTTAAACATAAGTTTAGAGAGTTTATGTGGTACATTTTTCAAACGCATAGGATCATAAAAATGTAAATTACACAAAGATGATAAATGGCTAAATAAGTATGGTTAGAAGACAAATAAGTTGTCTTTATTAGTTATTAAAGTTTGATAAATGAATTAGTAATGATGATTATTTTTATAGGTCCCTCATCTTGTGAATGTTTACTCGAGTACAAAAAAATGATTTGTATGAAGAATATCATATATTATAATTACCTATGATGTCAAATGAATTAATGTAATCTCATTGGCAATGAAATAATGGAATTTTAGAGGCCCTTGGTTACATGGATTTATGTTACATATTAACCAAAATCAAATGTTAGAGTGAATACAAAAACATAAAATAAAATTTGAATTTCCTACAAAAACAAGTTCTAAATCTGTTGTTTATAAAAATTGCGTTTGTTTTGTGTTTTGTCACAATTTCTTACTCATAAGTTGTAGCCATCAAATATGAGTTAAAATGAGTTCATGTTGCATACTTGTCGATCATCTATGAATTGATCGGATTAACCAACCAAAATTATATTTCATATATAAACATTTGAATTATAAGTTAAAGCTTATTTTTTAAAAGCGAAAGTGAGTTTAGTTCAGCATTAATTGACATGATATTTTATGGAAGATTTAATTATTCACTTCCACAATTGTTACTACTGAAAAACTAAAATTTTAAAAAATAAATAACAAATATGAAATGACCACGAAATTATTTTTTTCAAAGATCACCAAGTTAATATTTCATTATTAATTTAATGTATAATTGCAAGAAAAATTTCTTAGGTTGTTGTTCATACTACCTTATATTTATCGTATGTAAATAAGTTAAAAATCTTTCAAAAGAGGGCAAGACTCACAAACATTAATGTAGAGTTCATGAATATTTATGAACGGAAGTATAAATGGTAAACATGAAGAGCATATACTACTAGAAAAATTAGCGACATAATTTCAACCACATATATTAGAAAAAAGAATAGGTGCATATCAAACATCCTCTATATTTATACATTTTACTAAATCGTTGAATCTTACTTTTCGAGCAATTAGAAAGATGGTACACAAATAGAGAGAGATCCATTCGCCCAAAGTATTGATATATAAAATAGGATGAATTGACTTATAATTAAAGGAACGTATAACTACAAAGTCCATAGTTGAACCTACATAACTATGTACCCTCAACAAATTCAAACCCTTCACCTTCCATATTCTTTTATCATTGTTGTTCATATATATATATATAGAGAATGCAACAAATCGTCAACTACGCACCAAAAGATTCAAGCAATTTCAGTTATTGATTAATAGAAATCGTATCTCAAAGAAGCCGGCAATGTGATGATCTTGCCGCTGCCATTCCGCTGGAGAATCCGAATTTACAACGGAGAGGTGAGAATCATATGAACAAACCTTCACCCAATCCAAATAATCAAAAGAATTAACACAAACGTATGTCGATTCAATTCGTTCTCTCCTTTAACTACAATTTTCTCTTCTTTCTTTCTGGCAATCCATATCTCACTTTTTGAAATAACTGGCTGAGATTAATTAAAACAGAAAAACGCAGAACCCAATTCTTTTACGTTTTACTTCCAATCCGTTCCTCATTTTCCACAACAATTTCAAAAAGTTCAATTTCAACGCAACTTTCCATATCATTGGACAACTCATCGTCCTCTCGATGATCATCAACAAGATTGTTGCTGGGTTTCGGTGTCAGCCGACTAAACCACTGAGAATCGATCATATTCATCGAGAAAAGCTCTCTGCTATCTTCATACCCATTTCCATGGAAACCATCGGCATTATTCACAAGCGGACTTACGAAACAGGGATTTGGAGTTCTTTGAGCTGGTATATACTTGAAAACACTTTGCCCCAAATTTACCAAAACTGTAACGTCTCCGTTGGCCGCCAGAGTCGGATAGAGTGGGCTCCCAAATTCCTCCGACTTGCAATGAATTACGTGCACTAATTCTGAATCCACCGTGAAGAACACTTTCTTTTGTTTTGGATCAAACCCACATCCGATCACTTTCTCCGCCCTTCCCCAATCTGCCTTTTCGGATTCAAACACTAATTTTATTCCTGAAAGAAAAGAAAGAAAATCAATAACAGAGTTAGAACAGAGCATATCAGTTCTAATTTGGTAGTATCGCCCATACAGCTTGCCTAATAATGACGAAATTAAAAAAAATAAAACATTTATTTTTGTCAATGTTGGTTGGTATTAAACAAATCAATCCGATTCTTTATTTTTTATATGCTATTTTATTTTACATTTTAATTGCTAAACACTAAAGCAGAGTGTCCATGAGGGAAAAAAATGTTCTTCTTTTGATTTCCTATTTTCAGTAAAGAAGAATGGGGGGTTTGGATTTGTACTTGATAATTGAAATTGAATGATCTTTTTTTCTTTGGGATTTTACCGTCGAGATAGACTGAGCCATTGGAGTTGAATCCGATGCTACCCGAATAGCTGCCGGGAAGTTTAGAAGGGGCGGAGCCACCGGAAATTAGCCCAACGGATAACATCACACCTTCAACTATTTCATCCTCTTGTCCTTTCCCATCGAGCTTTGATTCCTCAACGTTGCTAACTTTGTTATTTGATGTAAAATAGGCCAAAGACTCTGAACTTGCCTTCGAGCTATGATTCTCAGGTATCAGTTTGATTCTCTCCCCTTCTTTCGCCGTTCCGGTGGGTTGATTTTCATCGCCGTAAATATTCAGAATCGTGATTTCAAAATACGCTTCTTGCGGGAAGGAAGCCAGGGGAGGTCCCGGTAATGGGAGAGCGGTTTTGATTACAGAGGAAGCAGGATAAGAAGAGATTGTATTGTTAATCATCTTCTTAAACCCAGAATTAAGCCTAATCTTTTGCATAAAATCAGCCGATCCTTGACTCACTTCCCAGCTAATCTCCGCCTCAGGTATCTCCTTCTCGATCTCACTGGCCGAACATAAACCCAACAATCGGGATCTTGAAGTTGGAGAAGACGACACGTAGTCCGTAAAAGCGAATTGAGTCCATCCATTTTCAACCGCATCGTTAACGAGCGAAGGGCTGTCGTCCCAACTGAACAAAGGCTTTTGAGAAACCCCACGAGGGTAAAAATTACTGAGTCGCCTTTTTCCCTCTGATTCAGATTGGTGATGAAGCTTCAAAGCCCCAGAAGCTGATCTCTGTTGAGAACTTTCCACACTTTGTAACTTCCCAATAGTTTCCGATTCAACAATACCCCACCGTCGCCGCTTCCAAAAGTACAATCCAGTAAGTAACAATGCAAGAACTGCAATACACACGGCAGCTACAGCAACAACAGAGGTTCCCACCATTTTTAAGACGGGTGATTTTACATAGAATGGACAAAAAGGAAGAAACTTTCGAGGAGAAATAGAGTTCAAGAGAGAATGGCGGAGGAAGTTAATATAAGAAACAAGCAAATGGGGGCGGCAGGAAATAAGGCATGCGTGGACTAAAGACTTTTTCCAAACAAGAAGAAAGTTAATAGTCGTCTCATCTTATGGCTTGAAGTTGAAGCAGTTGAAAGGAATAGACAGAGCTCAAAGATTTATTTAATACAAATTAGCCGACAAAGTTCTGCTGATAGAAAAATGAAATGCGCTGATTCACTCCGCCGTACACGGCGGATGTTAAAGAACAAACTAACACAAAACACCATAAACATTTGTTCATGTTACCTCAGACACTTCAGTTATTACCATAAACAGGAATTCTTTTTGAAAAATGGGAAATTTATATAAGTAATTTTCAATTAATAATAAAATTTAGAGTGGGAGAATCTTGAAGTCTTCACGCAACATTGTCTTATTAAGAAAATGACTCAGAACCTCCATAAAAAAAAAAAAGAGGCTAAGCTGAAAATCCACTCTGTGATGGAGACAGATGGAAGGAAAAGGATAGTGACTTCCATTCTGTATGGCCTTTGTAAAAGTTTTGCTAAATATTATTATATTAATTGGTGCATTTTCCCATTTCATCACTCTTTTTTTTTCCTTCTTCTTCTTAATATTTCTTTTTTCATTTCTTTAATGAGAAAGGAAACCACAATTGTAAATATATTAATTAGTCGGCAATGAGTCTTCATCTTTTTGATCCATAAATAATTAGTGGAGATCATCTTCAACTTAGATGAGACGCTAGCTAAGATTAAATTACCAAATTACACACTTGGCATGATTTCAAGTTCTGTACATAACTACTCCTAATGTTTAGCATGATTTTGTGGTTGGAGAATGTAAAAAAAATTGTGTGGGATAGAAAGTAATTAATGTAAAATTTGATATGATTGAGTGGGGGAGTGTCTTGTAGTATAATTTCATATGAGCAGGAGAGGGGAGGGGAGGGTATAGCTACAGCTCTATTATTAATGATAATATCAACTCTATGCACAGTTAATATTTTGGCTTTTTTTTTTAAAGAGCGAGCAACATTATTGTTTTTTGTGTTAATAATATGCCATCATAATCAAAGAGACCTACTTTAATTTCTTTGAGAATATGGAACCATGATTTCTGAAGTACTCAATCTTATCAGACTAAATTAAATTCATAAATAAAGTAATCTAGTTTTGTTGTTTTCTGACACTGGATGGAAATCAAATCCAAACAAACTGATCTCCCTTTCTAAAACTTAATGATCTAATGTGTTCAAAATGGCAGTGACCCTTTTCAAAAAGCAGAAAAAGAAAAGGTGAAAGCAAACATTTTGAGGGAGATGAATGAAAAAAAAAATGACAACAAAAGAAGAAAGGTGGAGGAGAATTCAATAAATGAATAAAGAGAAGCAAAACCATGCAAGTAAGAGCCAAGTCCAATTTCGAATGTCTGTGTTCCAGCAGACAGATTCCTCTTATGCAATGATTGGGGCTGCTGCTGCTGCTTCTGCTTCTGCTTCTTCTTCTTCTCTACCTATGTAAAAATTAACCATAAAATTAAGGAACCGTAAATGTTCCCCTCCCAAATAAAAAAAAAAAAAGAAAGAAAGAAAAGACTATGGTGTGCATTGAATTGGCATAGGAGTCAAGGTCTTCAAAGAAATTGTTATTTATTTATTTATGATTTTTGTTCATTGAACTTTATGGATAAGATATAATTTGATATTTGTTGAAAAGGGTTCTTTTGATGAGGTTAAAATTAAATGAGATGGGAAGCACGTTCGTCCCGACACCAATCTTCTCCTTCCAATTCCATTGCTGCATCTTGCCGCCACACATTAATATGCTTTCGCATAATGTCTTTTTAGGAATCTCATGTTTTTGAAACTTTCCCTCTTCTTCTTTTCCATTAGCTGGCAATCTGCTTTTTCTTTGTCTAATTTGATTTATTGTTTTTAGTTTATTCAATACAAAGAATGAACACCTTTCCCTCTCTCAAATATCACAAGATTCTGTGTATCCTTTTAATATGTACCTGCACTACCAATTTCTTTCATTTTATTCCATGCTTGTTATGTTGTGTGTGGGACGAATTTAAGCCACGTGTTGTTCTTTTAGATCATTGGGCTTGATCTGTATTTATCTTGTAATGGGCCGCCGTTATTGGACTTGGGCTTAACATAATGATTACGGCTTAGGGATCCAAACATATGAGTTTAGGCCCAATAAAGAGGCGCGAAGTTGTCCGCGAGTGAGACTCGGTGAGTGAGGAGAACCCTTCTGGGTTTCGGATAAGCAATGAATAACACGAATTTCGTCTCTAATCCTATGCTTCCTCTCCCATTACTACCTTCTTCATCTCAGTTGCTGTTTTCGAATAACCCCATTCATTTCAAGCACAGGGTCTCCGTTGTTGTAAAACCCACTTTTCAGGCTTCCTTTAGATGGAGGATCCGAGCCACTGCCGAAAACGGAGCTTCATCGGCGTCGACTTCGCAGATCGATATGGTGAGGAACAGGGAGGGGATTTTCACCGCCAAACAAAGCAAGGTTGTTGTCCTTTGGGACCTTGACAACAAACCCCCTCGTGGGCCTCCGTATGAGGCGGCTATGGCGCTGAAACGAGTGGCGCAACGCTTCGGCCAAGTGGTCGACATGTCGGCTTACGCTAATCGTCATGCCTTCATCCATTTGCCGCAGTGGGTTGTTGAAGAACGCCGCGAGCGTCGGCAATTGGACATTCTTGAGCGCAAAGGGTTGTTCACGCCGTCCGAATCATACGTCTGCGGGGTTTGCGGTCGAAAGTGCAAAACAAACCTAGACCTTAAGAAGCATTTCAAGCAACTTCACGAACGAGAGCGCCAGAAGAAATTGAACAGAATGAGGTCTCTCAAGGGCAAGAAGCGACAGCGTTATAAGGAAAGGTTCGTATCTGGAAACCATAAGTACAATGAAGCAGCGAGGTCTGTGATCACCCCCAAAGTTGGATATGGGTTGGCCTCAGAATTGAGACGTGCTGGATTTTTTGTAAAAACAGTAGAGGATAAGCCTCAGGCAGCTGATTGGGCCTTGAAGAAACAGATGCAACACTCGATGAGTCGTGGTATTGATTGGATGTTTCTTGTTTCTGATGATTCAGATTTCTCAGAGATGTTAAGGAAGGCTAAGGAGGCTAATTTGGGAACTGTGGTGGTGGGAGATCGTGATAGGGCATTGGGTAGGCACGCAGATTTATGGGTTCCATGGATGGGGGTTGAAAATGGGGATGTTACAGAGGAGGATTTGGTGCCCAAAAAATGGAGGATGAGGAGAAGAGACAAGGAAGTGGATGAAGGTGATGATGGCTTTTCAGTTTCTAGTTTCTATGGAGACATTGCTGGTAGTGATTTGGAGAGTGTAGTGGAAGAGCTTGCTTCCACAAGTACAGAGTTCAATGGGTTAAGAATTTCTGCATTTTCAGAGGGAGAAGATGATGAAGAAGAAGACGATGATTGGGTTGAAGAGGATGTTGCACCTGACTATCTGCTAGTGATGAGTGACGAGGAAGATGGGTATTTTTGATATGTCAGCATTATGAACATACATTTCATTTGTTCATTGAATTTTTTTACTAAAGTTCATTCATCGTGAAGGATCTTTATTTTATTGGATGAAGTTCATGATGTCCTGATTGCTCGCCTAAGACATGCGTAAGAAGATTGGCATCTCCAAAGATGTGTGCGGTGTCATGTATCCATTATCCAACACCCCAGTCTTCCAATATCAGCTGGGTGATTACTTGGCTTCCACATTTGAAGGTTCAGATTTTCCATTACCAACATTTACCCTTTTTTCTTCAATATTTATCTATAATGTAAAATCCATGGACATCCTCCCTTTGTCCAAGATGCATGATTTGATATTTGATCTGATCTTCCATCTAAATATAAAAGTTATATGTGCTTCCTGTTAAACTGGGGGCCGCTGCATATGCTCCAAAAATTTAGCTTTCTTTTGAAGACTTGTTATCTCTATGGCACTTGCGGTGTGATGCTGAAGACTTTATATTGGACCTAATCGACTTTTTGACTAGAAGAGTTGCTCTTTCAATTTTCAACTGGTTTGGTTAATCATTTAGAAGATAAATTTAATTTAATAAAGGAAGATGCAGATGTATTAAGGCATAGATGTTGATGGATCTCTCTCATTTGTCAAACATAAGCATCAACACACAGTTTGGTTTTGGCATTTACAATGGAGACAGAACAGAAGCATTACTTACAGCATAACAATTGTTTATCTTATGTTGATGAAGTGAAGAAGCGGTGGCTACTTGTATTTATGATTAGGTAGGAAGGGAAGTCAAAGGTGAATTCAGATTGAAATATAATAGAACATGATGTTGGATTTGAGTGTCATTTGTGAAATCAGTTTGAAATGCGAGTAATGATTCATAGTTATCCAAACTTTTGATAGAGGGTTAGATTGAGGAGAAGGAATGAAGAGGAAGTTAGGTCCAAAAAGTCTGCCTCTTTTTTGGAGAGTTGGCTGTACGGCCCCAGTTGATTGGTTTTTGGTGTGAGAACTGAGAAAGGGGAAGTGAGTGTCGGCATTGAGAGTTTGATCGTTGGAGGGAAGGTTTTTTTCCTTTTATTTTCAACAACAGTACCAAATCAAAGCTCATCTTGGCTTATTTTCAATGAACATATAATGGTGAATTAATATTAAGTGGAAGATGGTTAATTGTTGCTCACTAAAATATACAATGACAATAAGATGCATGAAGATAAGAACAATACTTAAGAATAGTTCATATTCGTCAAGTCGTCGAGAGGTTCAATGATTAGAAGTCCTAAAGGACGCTTTCATCTTTCTGGGAGTGGTGCCATCACATCTACCCCATTATTTTACTCCTTTTTTTTAGCTTCCTTTCTTTTTTCCAATCATGGTATCAGTACCACTCCTTCAAAAAATAATGTCACGCTTTTGTTTCTCTATATTTGTCTATGTGGTTTATAAAACTCGCTCAACTACATTACTTTCTTTTCCACCCTTTTTCAAAAGTTTTCATTATTTTCTTTAGAGAATAAAATTTTTAAAATATTTATAAATATAATAAATTAGCATAATATATATATGCAATGCATTACGATAGACTAAGATAAACTATTATATTTGTCTATTGATACAGATACACATATTTATCTATCTTGGTATATTTTAGTTCGTAGATAAACTATGGTATTTTTTAAATATTTTTGTTCTTTTTGCTATATTTGAAAAATAACCCAAAAAAGTTTTAATTTGCACTATGCTTGATTCATCAAACCTTTCGTTCTAAAAATGTAATTTTAGATTCTATTGGAAGAACAATAAATTATGTATTTTTTTTCTTTTAATTGTCTTCTATGTGAAAGAATAACTTATGCTAGCTTGTTTTTATTTGAAGAAAAAAGAAAAGAAGACAATAGTTAGAAAGGAAATATCTAAAGTAGCTCTAAAAGGAAAAAGAGAAGTATGCACTACTTATGTAAATTTACCATTGGGAAATAAGTATACTTATCCCTAAAGTTGTAAAAGGAAAAAAAAAAAAAAAAAAGATGAAGCAATTTAACGCATTTAAATATTTAAGCTAAATCAATCATATTCATACTTTAGGGTAGTTTTGCCTACTTATTTCCCACTCATCTTAAAATGCCACTTTACCAAAACTTCAACTATTAGCTCTATCATTTTTAACACTTGAAATACTTCTAAATCAAGTGTTAAAAGAACACAATTTCTCTAACAGTGATAAATTATGAATATATTAAAATGAAATATAAGATAGAGTTGTTAAAGATAGACTAATATCATGAGAGACTAAAATATATATGAGTCTAATGAGTGATAAGCTAGTATCATGAATTTGTCTATCATTGATGATAGACGCTTATCAAATGAAGAGTGATGTGAGTGTATGAGTGATAGATTCGAAATATGAGTCGAAGTGATCCAGTCTATTAGTGATAGGTTAATAACGTTATTGAAAATAACAACGACAAAAGACAACACAAAAGAATTACATGGAAACCCAGTACGAGAAGAAAAACCAGGATGGAAAAATTCTTACTTAACAAGATAACACAAGAGAGAGGAAATAAAAAGTCAAGGCCGTGTAAACAAAAAAGGAAAGAATAATTAGTGTTAAAAAAAAAAAAAAAAAAAAACAAAAGAACCCTAATCTTTCAACATACCACGATTCCCTAATTCTAACATCATTGATATACCTAAAATTTGAGTTTACCGGTTAGAGTAATAAGTCTATCTTTGGTGATAAACTCTTATCAATAGAGTAATGTGTGAGTGGATATCGACGATAGACTCGAGATATATGTTGAAGTGATCGAGTGTATCAACGGTAGACTCGCATTGAATAGTCTACTACCCGCGAGAAAATTAAAAAAAATGAAAGCGAAGAAACATAAAAGAATTCAAAATCAAAATCACAATAGATAAACTAGCATCAAATTAATTGAATGTAAAAAAAAATTCACTTAAAATTTGGTAGTGTTATGAAGTCAACTTACATCAAATTGTGAAGAAATTGAGAAAATTAACCCACGTAACATATAAAACACACAAAAGAATTGATGGTAAAGAAGAACCCATGAGCATACTAACATGGATGAGAAAACACAACAGTAGAAACCATACACTAGGAATTGGCAAATAATTGAAGAAAGCACCGATGAAGAATCATGGAAGATTGGAGAATGTAAAAATTTGTTATACATTTTTGGTAGATTCTTAATTAATATTCATTTTTCTTTTTCTTTTTGTTGAATTAATTTTTCAAATGATATATTCAATCTTATTGTTGATTAATTAAAAAAATTGCCAATAGAAGTTTAATACCATAGTGTGAGAGTGTGTAAAGAAATTATATTATGTTTTCTAGAATCCTCTCAAAATAATAAATCTAAAACAAGATGTCAACTATATAGTATATACTATATATATATGTGTGTGTGAATCTGTGTGTTTCCAAAGTTTTCCATGTTTAACCAAACACGTTCATTGCTACATGTTTTCTTAAATATATTGGTATAAAATAATTTGAATGATTTATATAATATGATTAACCAATTGAGAGGCTTTCTAGCATTATTTTGGATGAAATGTGTATGTGTGTGGCCGCAACTGCTGGCTTCGCTAAATGACAACACATAATAACCTATTTTAGTTTGTTTGTAGTAAGCTCTTTCCTTTTTCTTTTCTGCAAAAAAAAAACAAACAAACGAGTGTATTAAGTTGATCATTGAAGTGCATACTCTTTGTTTTTTAAATGAAAATGACAAGGATGGTATAACAGTATATTTAACCCAAATTTGTAAATATAGTAAAATTAAGTATATTGTTTTGTTAAATAAATAAAATATAAAACTAAAATGATTCTAAAAATATCTAAAAAAAAACACATCCCAAAGTTCAATTTGAAGACTCATAAGTGATGCATTTGTATAATATTATGAATTATTTAATGATAAGACGTAACAATAGTGATGGGTGCAATAAATAAAAGTAATGTAATGTTGGTTTGATTAAATAATGTAAAGTGAGATTAGAATGTGTAGGTAAATTTAGAAAAATGTGAATTGTTGATAATGCTGAAAAAGGAAAGATTATTTGTGGATATTAAAGTGGGGCAGGATGTGAACATAATAAAAGGTAGGAAGTAAGGTTATGTTATGAGAAACCCAGCCGACTTCCCTCTCCCAACTTTGTCCTCTTACCCTAAAATTATTCTTTTATGTGGGGGCATAATTTTAATTCCAAATTTGTGTTAGTGATAAACACATTTATGATTATAACTTTTTAATTAATACTAAAAAAACATCATTTTTATATTGTTTTGGTTTCTGTTTCTTTATTTATCTTGCATGCTTTAGGGTAATTCTAATAAACATCAATTTTTAAATACTTCTCAAATTGTATTTTTTTATGATAAGATAAGTTTCAAAATTATAGGTGGATTAATGTGGCCTTGAATGTTAGAATTAAATTCTACTTTCTGTTTTACAGAAGACCATTTTAATTGTGCATGCCAATAATGTCAAATTTGTCATTAAATGTTTGATAGCTCAATAATGCACTGGCTTACAATATGTATGTATATTGGATTTTACACACACATATATATTACAATGATTATATACTATATTTAAGCTAAGATGGTAGTAACTTTTGAAATAATCAACCCTATAGTTGTGGCTTTTAGAAAAAGTTCAATTGTTAATTCTTTTATAAAAAAAATAAATCAATTGCTATTTCTTTAATAGAATTTAAAATAAAATATTTATAATAAGTTTAGGAGATGGCACATTATGATTGGACACCGCCTAGGTTTGCACCCATACATCTTTCCTAATTTTTTTTTTTTAGTTTTTGTGTTGTTGTATATAAAAAAATAAGAATAAAACGAAAAAAAATGTTGTTTTTAGCTTTGAATTTCCAATTCCGTCCTCTATTTTCTTTTAAGTTTGTTGTCTTTCCTGTCTTTAACATTTATTTTAGTCGCCGCAACTTTTCTTTTACTCTTTTCTTCTCCCCCACCCTTTAAATCAAATCTAATGCCCTTTTCTCACTGATATTTCTTCATCTTATATCACCTTTCCAACGCAATTATTATTTACATTCAATTTTATTTTACCTCTCTCGAATCATTATTTAATACGATTATTATAATTAAACACTTCTGTAAAAATAATTTCATTTAAATAATTATCAATTTTTTAATTTTCATAAACTATTACTCTAACATATCATTTTTATTATCACTTCCAACCATACTTCTTCACGAGCGTCATCGTGATGACGTTTTTCATATAGAGTTTGAAAGCAAACTTATCTAAACAATGATGGTGGTCCTTTCCCTTTTATCTTTTCACATGTTTTTTTCCCTCAATAAGATAATCGATATCTTATAGTTTTCGAGCCACAATCAATTTGGTTTTTCTAATATAGCATACCACATAGGAAGGATTCAAACCTCCAATTTCAATACATGATAGTGTGTATCGAGGAATCGTGTTCTGTTTGGCTTGATTCTTTTTAATACAACTACAATATAAAACAGTAACCGTTTTTCACTTAAAAAGCTTACATTTTACTGGACTAGTATATATATATATATATATATAAGAATTGGATGAGAAAGAAAAGGGAAAGGTCCATTCCATTTTCCACCCTATAATCGTCATTGCTTACTTTAATAATGACTTTAGAGGTTGAATAAAGCATTAATTAAGGATAATAATTATCATACTTTGTATCATATAAAGTTATTGAAAGTCAAAATGTTTAATCAAACCGACCTTCGCCTCCTTCTCTTCATTAGTTATAGTTAAATAAGTACTTACACATAGTACGTTCTTAGTTAGGCAACCCGAATCATCTTAATAATAACATTTGAGGAGTAAAATTTATCCCAACCCCACTGACGAAAATCATTTAATTTATTTATAATTTGACCACTACATTTTATCCTGCATGTGGTAACAAAGCATTTGATTCTGAGATTTTTCTTTTCATCCCATTAAATTTATATTAGTTTTGGTACATTTAATTTGGAGTCAAGGAAGTCGGTAAAAATATATATAAAAAAAAAAAAATTATGATAATAGAATTCAATAAGAGTTACATTTTCAAAATTGTAAAAATAGTAAACTTAAAATAAATTATCGTCTAATTGTCGTTGTATTTATCAAATTTATAAGAGATAAAAAGAGGTGGTAACATATATTTTTTTTCTAAATATTATTTCCCAAAAATATTTATATATGTAATTATAAAGTTAAAATTTTGAAATAAAATATATGAGTATCCATTTATTACGAGTGCAAAATTTAATAGTATTATTATGGAATAATGTAATATGTAAGTTGAGGGGAAAATTTGTAAATTTGTGATTTAAAATTAGTATAAATATTAATTGCGTGGACGGAAAGTTTTGGGCGGACGCAGAAACCACCGCCACCGACTTTTCTCTTAGGTGCTTCGCTCCCACGCTCTCGCATCATCATCCACTTGTCTTCCATCTAAGCTTTCATTTCTTTTCAACGTCATATTCGGATATACAAAAATATATATATTTTTTCTTTCTGTTATTTCAGTTTGGTCAAGAAAAGAAAAAAGAAAAAGAAAAATCTCATCGTTTGAATTTAAATTAGGTAGCGGAAATCCACGTCGGCTCTCGCATGTCCACAAACTGCTACGTGGATTCATATTTTTGGTACTTGTCACCCCTCCGTTCGGTGAATGTTACTTCTCACCTTAAATATATATTTATATGTTTATATTTTTATCAGTTCCAATCATCCATCCTTAACCTTTCAACTCACTCCCTTTCTTTTCATCAGTTTCACCCGTATTTCTTTTATGTATAGGCTATCGATAACATATCCTCGTAAACCACCTGGATGAAAATTAAACGCAATCAATTTTGAAAATTAGGAGGGTATACGTTTTTACAGATATAAATATGTAAATTAACACAAACCACTACTATTAGTTCAGAATTTCGATGGATATATAATTCTCTCAGTCTCCGGCCATATTCGAGATATAGAGTTGGGGTATCATATTATAATTTGAAGTGAAGAGTGAGGAATTAGGGAAATTAAGGGGAGAGAAACAAAAGGGGGGGAATAATATATAAAAAGATGAAAGTAAAAGAAGGAAGAGAGAGATGTTTAAAATATGTCGGCCAAAGTTGGATTTGTCTTGAAGGAAGATCAACGTGGCGGCCGTGCCAATTCGACAGAGAAGCAGCCAAGTAGGAAACAAATTTCGGCCCCGTCCTTTTATCCTAATATATGTATAAATAATATAATCCCAAAACCCAAACCCAAACCCAAACCCAAATCCAAATCCTATGTATTTAAAGTTCATCCATACAACGCCACCTTCTTTTTTGATTCAAACGGCTGTGCCTCTTTTTGTTTTTATATACCCAATTCCTATGAAAATCCCAACCCAAAACCCCATGTAGTTACCCTCCTTTTTCATATTCATCGTTTTTCTCATGCCCCCCGGCCCCTTCCCTACTTCTGATCAACTTTCAATTTTTACCTCTAAAACTCTTTTATATCACCCAAACACAGACCGTGTGTTTCGATATTTATTTATTAGTTTTTGGTGTTTTCTCTAAACACATGGAAGGAGAAGTTTGCTCTGTAAATTCATCCTCCCCAAAGAGGAAGCAACGGCACGATCAGAATCATCTCCAACAACAAAAGCCTTACAGAGGAATACGTATGAGGAAGTGGGGAAAGTGGGTTGCGGAAATCAGAGAACCCAACAAACGCTCCAGGATTTGGCTTGGTTCATACACAACCCCCGTCGCCGCCGCTAGAGCTTACGACACCGCTGTCTTCTATCTCCGTGGACCCACCGCTCGACTTAACTTCCCAGATTTGATGTTCGAAACCGATCAGCTTCACGACATGTCGGCCGCCTCCATACGCAAACGAGCCACCGAAGTCGGCGCTAGGGTTGACGCCATCCAGACCTCTCTCCACGCCTCTAATTCCGCCGGTACTCAAATTTCCGATAAGCCCGATTTAAACGAATACCCCAACCCTGAAACCTCAGACGACGATTAATCTCAATTAATATCTCATTCTCTACCGTTACAAGCAAAATTACGAAAAAGAGTATCCTTCCTCACATGATTATCATGATTAAAAAGAAAAAGAAAAAGAAAAAACGGAACCACAATGATTCCGTTTTGTTCGGTTGTAGTTCTTCGATTGTAACCGGCTTATACAAATACTTGAACTCTCTCCTAATTTTGTATGTTGGTTCTTATTCGAATTCAATTTTTTTTTTCTTGTTATTTCTGGTTAATTAGTTTTTGTTAGCGCCGCCGAGGACGGTTAGTTCCGGTTACGCCCACCGGAGAAATTTAGGATAAGGGACAAAAAAAAAGTTCGGAGGGAGGGGGGACAACAAATGGTGCACATGACATGCTTGTGGAGTCCACAACAAGGCACAATGAAAAGAGAAGCCCAATATTATGTGAGAGCGAGAGAAAGCGATATATAATAGTGGCCCTCTCATATATTAGGTTTTTTTTCTCTTTTCTCTCTCTTTTTTCAATTCGTCACTTGCCATTGAATTTCATTTAAAGTGACGGCAACCGGATCGCCGCCGCTCTCCGCTCTTGCCAAACCAAAATTAAGGCCACTACTCCCGCCGTTGTCAATATGGTTGGGGTTTTAGTCTTCTCGTATTAAATGAAATTCTTAAATTCTATCATCTTATCTATGTAATGAATTAAATTAAACAATTGATCGAAACTTTTGACTTTTCTCCCCCATCTTCCTTTATAATTCCTGCTGTGGATGTGGGTCGAGCCTGAAAAAAATTGAACTCCATTAATTTTGTATAATTATAACACACCGCTTTTCATGGATCTTGTATATAATTTCAATTTTCATAATTTTATGTGTGTGTGTATATATATCCTTCATGCACACCCCATTACCAATATAAATAAATCAATAGTGATCAGTTATATTATAAGAGGTAGCTGAAACTTCTATTTTAATACGTAGCCCGGATAGAGAAACAGCAGTTTTAATAAACTAACGGAAATCCCATCACTAGATTTTGCATAAAAGAGAAGGTCGGTGGCCGGTGCCGGTGCAGGGTGCAGTCAACGGTACCCACTAGTTTACTGTTTACTTTAAGATTAGACGTTTAATTAATGATTTAGGAAAAAAGAAGGTGGAAATTAAAGGGAATCGATTCGATCAATAATTCATACTAACTTCGTTGAGAGAATAATAATAGAAGGTCCTAAAATTGTACATCAATCCACATGTAAACTATATATAGGACGTGTGTTACAAGGTACTCTAAAAGAAAATTATCTGTAAGAATAAAAGAAATTCGAACTGGCATGTTCTAATTTGCATCACTAGCAACATTATACCTCTTACTACCATAGTTTATTAGTTTCTAACATAACAGTATAAACAAACAAAAAGTAAATAGCAAACTTTTAAAACTTTCTGATTTATATGCAGATTGTTTTGGGTATTCTTGGAGTTCTAGGTGGAGGTTATGTGTAGAGTCTAGTAACTTTTTAAAACTTTCTCAAATCTTATACTAAATCATATATGTTTTTGTACATTTCAGTTAATGTTAATGAAGGTATAGTGAGAGATATGATTGAGAGTTAGTCCAAAATGTTAAAGAGGTGGTGAGTCACAGCGTCATGGAGGTGTCATTTTCATAAGGAACCGTCTCCCAATGCGGAGAGGGCTTTGTTGGGATATCGTTCAGTAACGTGTCAAGTAGTTATTTACAACACAACTGATGTCCCCACCGCTTAAAAATCCTTCTAATATATTCCAGAGATTGAATAAATCCATAATTCGACGGCCACTGACAATTTTGTGTGGGTATGTAAATATATATATATATATATATGTAATGCTTTGGGAGATGAGAGCTACAACAGAAGAAAAATCAAAGAAACAATAATGATGAGACAAAAATGTATTATATATGATTTTATAACTCCGTACACAGCACACAATTATGTGGAAATAATAAATATAGACATTAATATATATTAGAAGCGGAGAGTGGAGAAATGATGTGGGGGAGAGTCACAACTCATCAACTCATCAACTCATCAACTCAACCATGAACCAACCATCAAACCCAAGAGTGGGGTTTGTAGTGAAAATAAAATATTTGAGCATGGTCGTCGTCGGCAAAATGTTTAATTATTGAGAAGTTTATGAGAAAAATAAATATATATTAAAATACTTGAAAGTTAAATGGGTGAATTTTAATACCCCAAACGTTGTTAGAAAGCAATTAAGGACGTATAAGAGTGAGAAAATGGAGGAGAGGGAAATAGAGAGGAGCAAAAAAAGTGCATAAAAATAATTGGTAGTTGATAGGTGTGGAAGAGTGGAGAGGGTAGGGCGGAGATTCACGCAATTGTGTATTTTTCAAAGCAGAGCCGTAAAAGAAATGAACACCGTGATTTGCCATCTTATTAACATAGCATCTCACTTGTAATTGGAAAGTTCAATATACAACTATTTCTATCCTAATAGTATTAGACTCAACAAACAATGTATAGGAAGGAGAGTTGTAACACTAACAATTTATCAAAAAGGTAGGGACAGAAACTAAATAGTCAATCAGTTAGTTAATTAAGTCCAAGTTATTTACTTACTTTTTTTTACTTTAGTTAACAGTTAGATGAGAAATTTTGTAAGTCTATAATCCATAGTCCATATTTTATTGATTTCCAAATTAAACAAAATCTCACACAAGGAAATGTCAACGATGATAAGGCTAACAATTTTAGTAAAAAAAATGTGGGATTGATTAAAAAAAGAAAAAAGAGTGCATCATTGTTATGACGACATATGAAGTTGTGAATGAAAGAATAGTGTGTGTGTACTCCTGAAAAAGTCTTGTTTGTGAGAAAGAGAAAAATAGTGAAGTGGGGATGGAATGAGGGTTGGGTCAGTGTTGGGTGGGCCGGAGAAGAGGAACGGAAGTCCATAGTGGGCCATTAAGAAAAGGGCCACATGCCGGAAGCCAAGATGGGGAAGTACGGACACCTACACAATTTAATTTATTGAAGGGGTCCTTCCATATATAGCAATTTTACCTTAAAATATCGAGAAAATATCAAAAAATATATATATACTTTAGAAGTAATTGCAAATATCGAAAATTTTACCTTCAGTTTGTGTAAAATGTCCAAAAACCCATTAAGGCTCGAAAATATACTTGAGGCTCGAAATTCACAGTTTTTTAAGTTTCACGATGATAGACTGTCTTTACAAAAATTTATTGATGATAGACTGTCTTTACAAAAATTTATTGATGATAAATTCTTTTTTAATAAAAAAATTAATTACAAATGTAACAAAACTTGTCTCTAACTTTTTAGTTCATACAAAAGTTGATATCATACTACCATTGTTAATATTTTTGTATCACAAATAGAATCTTATCACGAAAATATATCAGTTTATCAGTGGAATTATTGTTTATATACCTCTACAACCAATATATTTTGTATCATAGATCTATTAGTGATAGCACATTATTGATGATACACTTTTAATAAGTGATAAAATTTTATTGATTGTAGAAATATATCATTGAAAATATAGACTTGAAAAAAATTTAAATTTATTTTCATGAAAAGTAGGAAAAAATTCATAGGTTTTTTTTATATTTTTTTAATGTGGTTGATAAGTTGTGTAGAAAAAAATTGAATACAATTTCACGAAAAGCGTGTATAGTTCTATTGTTCTTTTTTTTTTTAAGAAAAATTTGTTTAAAGCTTATTGAATAGATTTGTATCACTAGTAGACTCGAACGAAGTTGAATTTATTTTCTTGGAAAGTAAGAAAATATATAGTTTTTTATGCATTTTTTAATTGTTGTTGATTAATGTCGATGCACTAGAAGAAAACTAAATATATTTTCATGAAAAGTGAGAAAATGTTATAGTTTCAAAGTTTTTTGTTTTGTTTTGAGTTAATCGATGATATGTTTCTATTACTGATAGACTTCAAGAAAATTGAATTTATTTTGATGTAAAATAAAAATATACATAATTTCAATATTGATTTTTTAAAATTTGTTTTTGTGGTTGTTTGATCAGTATGTTTCCAAGAAAGTTGAATATATTATCATGAAAAATGAGAAAATGTGTAGTTCTTTTTTTCTTTTTTGCTACT
Source organism: Cucumis sativus (assembly GCF_000004075.3). Taxonomy (NCBI): domain Eukaryota; kingdom Viridiplantae; phylum Streptophyta; class Magnoliopsida; order Cucurbitales; family Cucurbitaceae; genus Cucumis; species Cucumis sativus. The sequence goes on from NC_026658.2 coordinate 24,526,125, forward strand.
GTATATAGTCTATCGATCACGAGTTTCGATTAGTGATAGACTTGAAAAATGTTAAATTTTTTCATGAAAAATAAGAAAATATATAGTTTCAATTATATTTTTGTAAAAATAATAATTACCCTTCAAACAACAGGGGTATTTTAGAAATATACAAAAAGAAAAAAAATAATAAGAATATGGTAGAAAATTTGGAACAAACAAAAAAAAATAAGAATATGGTAGAAAATTTGGTATTTGTTGTAATGTTTCATATATCATTAATCAATTCTTCTAAAGTTGCTATTCAATTCATTGCAATTACCCTTCAAACAACAGGGGTATTTTAGAAATATACAAAAAGAAATTGAAAAATGGCAGCATTTACAAATTGTTCTAAATGTTTTATATGCGAAAAGAGTTACCCATAACAAAAACTCTACTTTCTTCATCTTGAAACATAAGGTGTTTGTGTGGTAATATTCGTTTTGGGCTTGAGAGCTGAGTGGATCCATAAGTTTAGGATGTTGCATAGTAGAGGAAACCCTAAAGCACGAATAGAAGAAAGAGTAAGAGAGAAGATAGGAAAGGAAAGAGAAGTGGAGGGAAGAAGCAAAGCAAGCACATGTCAAGTGGGCAAAAGGATATCCAGAGAAAGCCCAAATGAAACACACATGTGTTTTGCAGTTAGAGATCACTTGCTTGTGGCTTCAATCTCATTCACCCAAACTCCAACTTGGCGGATCATTTCACATTTAAATATTGGTAATATTGTATCATTGTATCTAAATAATTATGGGCCTTAAGTTAAGCCCATACTGCCTTCTGTCTCTTCTTTTATCTTTTTCTTAGCTTCATCCCCTCCCCCATGTGAATATCATCCATAACTCTCCTTCATATCTGCGATCTGCATCTTCTTCGAATCTCTCCCCATCTTTTTTTTATTTCTGAATCTCTCCCACTTTTTTCTTTCTTCTATTTTTTAATCACTCAAATATTTTCTTCTTATATACACACATATGAATATATCTTAATTTGAAGCTGTAAGTCTATGTATCTGACCAAAAAATCCTCCCTCTTAGTTGCGTGCAAACTTCTTCCACTCTTCAAAACACAAATACAATCCTTATCCGCATCTTTTACAAATCACTATTTTACCTTTCTCACTCAACTGCCCCACACCTTCCCAATGACTTACTTATAATACCAAAAAACACAACATTTCCTTTTCCATATTTTCATTTTATCTAATCAACGTCCATTTGAAAACTTTCATTTTGTGCCCTTTAAACTTTACCAAAATACAACATAGTAATTGGTGTAATAAATTCATATACTTAAACTTCAAAAAGTTTAGAGGTATAAGTGGATTTTATTTTTTAAAAAATATGAAAATAATGCATGAAAAATTAGTTAAATAAGATAGAAATCCCTTAATTAACAAAAGTGATCAAAAGAAGTGGGAACTCAAGGTTGATAGGTTATCTCAGAGACTTGTATGGATTTGTAAAGAAAAAAGATGTAAGAGAAAATATTTAAATAGGAAATAAAATTTTGTACCATTCACTTTTAAGAGAAAAAGACGAAATGTCAAAATTTGGGAATAAGACATGTTTGTTTGATGAACCAAATATATATGTTGATGATTTTTACTTTTGCTTGCTGTCACTTTTTAGAAGCCACTTGTTAATAATCCAACCTCCAGATGGAGTTGGATCTTTTCAATTTGATATCAACATTTTCTCTATACTGTACTCCATTTTTAAATCAAATGAGTGTTGAGGATCAACGTGTAATTGAGTTAGTTCGATAAAAAAAATTATTCATTGTTTAAGTTCTTAACTCACATTTTCATTTTTCACTTGGTTGTTTGCATCAACTATTCTAATTACTATCTTCTATAATAATTATCAAATTAGCTCAAGTTCATGAAAGTAACACTAACCAAATATTTCTTAATTAAGATTGGTGGTGATATAATAAGAAGAATAATAATTATAGTGTGAGAAAGGGAAGTTTGTGACATTGATTGAATGATCAACCTTTTTATTATCCAAAAACAAAATTAAACAAAATTAAAAGGGATCCCTTTTATTTTATCATGTATAAAAAGATTTTTTTAAACAATAGAAAAGGATTGTACTAAAAAGACAAACATACTTGGAATCCCTCCTCTATAATTATTCTAGCCCATGGGTAATGAGAGAGTTTGTTTGTTTGGAATCTTAAGTTTAGGATTTTGAACCCGTTTTTTAATTATTAAAATATTTGGTCATAATTTTTTGATAATTGATAATAGCGGATAGTGACAACATTTGAATTTGAAAAAATGGTGACTCGCACTAAGTACGACCACCACGAAGAACATGATTTACAAAATAAAAAGATTTGTATAAATATATTAACTTGGTACACACATACAATTGAAGTCTGAAAATGAATACATCAAGTTAAGAATTTATGAGTGAAAAATGATTTTACACTTATTATGATTATCTTGGAATAGATGACTCTTATCGTTTTTTAATAAAATTTTGGAATTAAACTAGGATTATCGTGTGACCAATTGGTTCAATAAATATGAAAGACATAACCCTCAAGCGTTTTGTTAGGCTTGGGTGAAGTGCCTAACGTGTTAGCTTAGGATACTTCCCTTAATTTTTGTTATTTTCTTCATTTTGGCATTGTTACCCTATTGAATTTATTGCATATGTCTATTTGTGGTAATTTGGATCACCTAAACTTCGGCCTAAAGTCACCTGTAACCATAAGTATAAATATGAATAGAAACTATACAATGAATTTCAAGATTCATACTCATACAAATTTTATTTTAAAAAATTTAAATTTTAATCGCGTTGTTTGTGTAAACATATTAAATATAAAAAAACACAGATACAAATACTATTGAAATACATTTGATAAACTTGATCTATAATTGATGTGGTTAATATGATTATTACATGATGAATTAGTTAGGGCATTTTGTTTTGTGAAAAAAGGAAAGAAAGGAAATAATTATTTGTCAGTATTAGGCGAGTGAGGATGAAAGAAAGGTGAAAAGTTAATATTGAAATGAAATAGTCCAAATAAATAAAAGAAAAACACATATTGATATGAAAGAAGAGATAAGGTGAAATGAACTACGTTATTGTATCGAAATTCGTAATATATTAAAAATTAAGAATGGATGAGCATGTGGAAAGCACAATAATTAAATTAAAAAGAAAATAGGGAGTAATTTTTATTTAATTATGAAGAGAATGTGAAGGGAATCTTAATAATGATCCATTTTTTTCTTTAAAAATAGGAGATAGTAAATTACGTAAATAGGTAAAGAAGGTCATGAAGAACGGTCATTGTTTATGATGGCGAAAGCGGACAAAAACACAATTGATAAATAGAAAAATGAATTAAATTATAATAAGAGGAGCGTAAAATACTAAAACTTTCATAGCCCAATAGGAATGCACCCACGGGGACCCACTAATAAGAAGTAAATGAGATCCCCTTTCGTTTCCGTCTCCATACGAACCATTCAAACGCATCACGACGTGGCTACTTCCCACTCCCTCGATTCCTCTTTATCCCCTTCTATTCTTTTCTTTCTCTTCTTTATTTTCAAATTAATAACAATTTTCTTTTTTTAAAATTTTAAATGCCATTATATGTCGTGTGAGTTTAGTTTTGCAGAAACAGATTATGTTAATCCTTGATGAATCCTTACTCCCTAAACTTTGTTTTTTACTCATTTCAATTTGAATCTGCAATATGGAGTCAAAATTATGTAATCATTAAATTTTGTTGATGCTTTCTATTTCACAGCCAATTACAAAATTGTTGAGTTATTGAAATATTTTTAATGCTCCAAACACATCAATTAGCTGTTAGTTAAAATGAATCCATTGCATTGTCAATTTTTCTTGGTTCGACTTCTAAATTTAGCTCAATCTTTAAAAGAATGTCATGGAAATAACTATTTTAGTGTCTTTTAAATTCATCTCAAGATTGGAGTTATGTAATTACTTATTTTGAATAATTAAAAATATTTTAAAAATGACTATTTACACTTAACAATTTATTTTTATTGGTATTAAGTATTTTTTTAATATGATTTTTTAGAAATAAATTAAACAAAAAAAAGATAATATTATATTGTTAAAGAAATACAAAAAAGATGGAGCAAAGTCTTGTTTGTATTTATATTTGCAATGATAATAATGAATGTATAGAATTTAATTAAAAAGATAATGGTATTCCCGGTGAGAGTAGAAGTTCATATTTTCTTAAGGAGTAAGGAAATGGTAAAATAGCAGATAACACGTGAGTCACGATGGTAAATTCACATAAATAGATAGGAAGACACATTTTTGATGAACCTCAACCACTCACCATCCTCCCAAAAACAATGGAACTCCCCTAAATATCTAACACCAAAACGGGTCGGGTCCATCTTCACCAAAAACTCACCCTTTCGTAGCCCATTCGCCCATTACTATTATTTCCTAACTACTTTTTATTTTATTTTATTTTATTTATTTCCCCATCAAAATTATTAGTATTATTATTATTTTTTCCTCATTCCATTTTTCTAATATATCGATGAACACTAATTTGTGTATTTAAAGTCGCCTCCTCCTCTTCCACTTTCTTCAACACTTCTCCTCCTCCTAACTTCTTCATACATCATCAATCCCAGACGATTTTCACTAATGGGGACCTTCCAATCCTCCCCGATCATGGCTCTTCTCTTCTTCCTCTTCATTGCTTTATCAGCCGCCTCCCCTTCTTCCATCATTCCTCAGAGGACGGACGACGAGGTCATGGCGCTCTACGACCAGTGGCGTGCCAAGCACGGGAAGCTCCACAACAACTTGGGAGCTGAGCCTGAAAATCGTTTCCATATCTTCAAGGACAATCTCAAGTTCATCGATGAAATCAACGCCCAAAATTTGCCCTACCGATTAGGTTTGAATGTTTTCGCAGATCTGACCAACGAGGAGTACCGATCTAGGTACTTGGGAGGTAAATTCGCCTCTGGTTCCAGGAGAAACAGGACGAGCAACAGGTATCTACCTCGCCTTGGAGATGACCTCCCAGACTCTATTGATTGGAGGGCGAAAGGAGCCGTCGCCCCTGTTAAAGACCAGGGTAGTTGTGGTATGTTCCATTTTCCTCGCCTTTTTTTTTTTTTTTTCCTATTTACTTGTTTAACGTCTTTCCTATTTTTACTCTTGATTTTCTCTCTTTTTCTTTAACTTTCTTCTCTCTTTTGTATATTTGGCGCACACACAGACATAACCTACTTTTAAAAGTAATCAGTATTAATTGCAATGAATTTCAATTATTTAGCTTTAGTTTATTATAGTATTGTTACTGATCCATTGGTGTGATGGTTTTTAAAAGGTCGACCAATGATTGATGATTGTAAGAGGGTTGATTGTCTGTTTCTTAGTTTTGATTTCAATGACTAAAAATTGTTGTTGCTGCCTTGTTTGTCCTTTCTTTAGTATACAGTAGATTCTGTTTTGATACTTTTAAAATATATCTACCCATCCAATTTTATTTAGAAGAATATTTACAGACTGACCTTTTGATGATCTTTCTATTTGTTTGATACTAATTTAATTAACATGTTTTCCAATTCAAAATCAACTAACAAGAAAAGAGGTAACTCATACCTATTATAAGAACGTTTCTTGATTTTTCAATGGGTTGGAATTGAAAACTTGATTTAGAAGAATTGAGGGTTGTCTGTTTGGTGTGGAGTGCTTTCACTGGCTTTTCAAGTGGAGCGCTTTTTGAGTTGCTCTACCTTATCTTTAACTAGGACTGGCCCCTTTCATATGACTTTTTGGTCTCCATCTAACTTCAATCATGAGATATTTTTTTAGAGATTTAATCATGATTTTTTGTTTGATATATTAATCATGACATTTTTTAAATTTGAATGGGGACTTTGTTTTTTTAACACTTATCTTTATAACAATTGTTATGTCAGTTTTTAATAATATTATTGCCACATTACGCATTAATACAAGACCAACAAGTTGTTCTAAACCAAATTGAAGAACTAGTTAAATTTTTATGATGCTTTAATTTTAGGCAATTCGCAGCTTATCTGAAATATTATTTAATCATTGAGTTTAAATTCTATATTGGTTGACTTTCCCTCCTTTCATTTAACTACTTTCCAAGCCCCCTTTTTTTTCTTTTGAAAATTACTATTTTTCCAATTTCTAGCACAATGTATGCACAAGAAAGATCTTTTGATAGTAATGCGGAGTACTATTTGTATAATGTTGCGTTGGAATTATGTTTTAAAAATGAGATGAAAAGGAAAAGTGAAGTATTGAAGTATTGAAATAATCTCTTTAAAATATGAAAGAGCTTAAATGGATAATTTGAATATACATTTTAAAAATGTAAAGATTATGGGTACTTAATAATCTTTATGGAAGAAAAGAAACAAAATAGAAAAAAAAGATAGAATTTGAAATCAAGTTATTTCTATACTTGCAATCGTTTTTTAAATTTATTTCAATAGTAGCATCTTACATAGTTCAATAGAAATTGAGTTTTAATTTGATTAATTAAAATTATTATATTGTCAAGAATAATAATTCAAGTATACTTCTCACCTTAAAATTGATAGTTCATTCCACCTCAAACTTGGTTTTTTAAGATAAATCCTCTTATATTGAAAATTTATTATAAAGGATGTATAGTAATTTTAAAATCTTTGCAGTTATTTCTCTTAAGAAAAAACAGTAATTTAGCATAGTAGCGTTAAAGTTGAACTTCAAATACTTGTCAATTATTAGATCTCTGATGGATTTAACTATTTTATATATAGCAACAAGTAAAGGAATTGTTTGAAGGGATATGCATAATAAATTAATAATTACATACAAAGTAGATATTTTTATGGTGTCAATGCCCATAGGCCCCCATAAGAGAAGGTGGGACCTTGGGCTTCTTCGGTTTCTGATTGAAAGCTTTTTGGTAGGCCAAATGTTTGTTTGCTTTCAGTGGAATTTGTTTTCCAATTTAGCCCCTAACTATTTATAGACTTTCAGTTTTAACTTTTAAATTTTAACACATATGACTATCAATTCTACACTTTGTGCCCTTCAAAATTAGGATTGGCTGATTGAATAAGTTGAAACTTTTCTGTAAACTTCCAAGAGAGAGTATATACTTGACATATTTTCTCCAAAATTTTTATCAACCGAGTTAGATTATGTTATTTAAATGTATCATTAATCAACTACATCTATTAATAAATAAAAGTATAATTCAATTTTTTTAAGCTCACATTTCGGATGGGGATTAGTCAAAACATATTGACATGTATTTAGCCCAGTCACTGTTTCTAAAGTATACTCTCAAGTATTAGTAGGCTAATTGTTGATGTTGGTATGAAGGGAGTTGCTGGGCGTTCTCAACTGTAGCTTCCGTTGAAGCCATAAACCAGATTGTTACAGGCGACTTGATAGCATTATCTGAACAGGAGCTGGTGGATTGTGACAGATCTTACAACGAAGGTTGCAATGGTGGCTTAATGGACTATGCCTTCGAGTTCATCATCGAAAATGGCGGCCTTGACACTGAAGAAGATTATCCTTACTATGGCTTTGATAGCTCCTGCATCCAATATAAGGTCTCTATTACCACTCAACCATTTTCTCTCTCTCTCTCTCTGAGTACCAGAAGTTTATTTTTGATATCTAATTACCTTTTCTTCTATTGTGTTTTGCCTCCTCTAGAAAAATGCCAAGGTCGTTGCAATTGATGGTTACGAAGACGTCCCTGTAAACAACGAGAAAGCACTGCAAAAAGCAGTATCAAAACAGGTTGTGTCTGTTGCCATTGAAGGAGGTGGTAGAAGTTTCCAGCTATACCAATCGGTATAACCTCTATTTCTATGAAGTTTTTGTTTTTTCTTACTTCAACAAGAAAAGGCTCTAATTTGTTGTATGTGTATGCGTTTAGGGTATATTCACTGGAAGGTGTGGAACAGATTTGGATCATGGTGTAAATGTGGTTGGATATGGTTCTGAAGGAGGCGTTGATTACTGGATTGTGAGAAACTCGTGGGGTGGGAGCTGGGGTGAAAGTGGCTACGTCAAGATGCAACGCAATATCGCTTCCCCAACCGGTCTCTGTGGGATTGCGATGGAGCCTTCCTACCCCACTAAAACCGGACCAAACCCACCAAATCCAGGCCCAACTCCTCCAAGTCCGGTGAAACCTCCATCTGTATGTGATGAATATTACACCTGTCCCGCCGCTGAAACTTGCTGCTGTATCTTCCAATTCTCAAACTTGTGTCTTGAATGGGGATGCTGCCCACTTGAAAGCGCCACCTGCTGTGATGACCATTACAGCTGCTGCCCCCATGATTACCCCGTCTGTAACGTCCGTGCTGGTACCTGCTCGAAGGTACGTGTCTTCAACTTCCAATTTATCGTGTCTATCTTATCGAGATTTTCAAATTGAAAAAAGTCAAGTGACCGCATACTTATAAAATGAGTTAAATAGACCCATCTTCAGGAGTCAATAGAAAAAAAAGAAAAATTAAGAAAAGACACACTACTTATAATTGACGGTGTCAAAACGCCACAGGTTGATATTTGAAGAAGAAAACTGAACTTATTTTTGTGTTGTGCAGAGCAAGAATGATATTTTCGGAGTGAAGGCGATGAGGCGCACTGCAGCTGCAGCCAGGCCATCGTGGGCACGTAGAGATGTGACTGTTGGAAAGAGCAGTGCTTAAAAGGGATGCCAGCTTTGGTGGAGGTCAAGGATGAAAAGACAGGCTTGTTGTTATTGTGGAATAATAACTTCTTCAAGGCCTGTATTTCTCCTATTGTAAACCTCCTGGTGTTTCGCACATTTTAGTTCTCAATGGGTCGTTTAAGTTATCACACGACGAATGTATATAGGATGTCTTTGAATATGAACACTTGGAACAGAGACTAATTGATTTCAAGTTATATTAGCAGTCCGCCTCTGTATAATTCTGAATTAAGGCCAATTGTGGCTGTGCATTGATTATTATGATCTGATGTATCATTTCCATTGGTATTTGAAAATGTTTTTAGCTTTTTATCTGTCCTGAGTAGTGAAGATGAAAAGCACTTCCAGGAAGTATAATAATGCTTGGCGGTGAAGCCTTGATGGATCGGCTAATGTGCCAACGAACATGTATTTCGTCATGTTTCACTTGGTTAAAATTTACTACTTCGTCTACGCACTTATTTTTCAAACCAGGATTGATTTAAAAGCTTAAAACAATTAATTAAACACATTTAATATGTTATTAAAAATTTACAGGAAACTCAGTAAGTAAAAATGAATAATTCGAACATAATAGTTATTGCTTTTGAACCTCCTCGGATACCATTTTACTTAAAAGCATAAACTTTAGAAGCAAGTAATTCAATATTCAAAATTCAAAATTTTATCTGTTTCATTCAGTTGTAAGCATTTGTTGGCCATAATATATTTAATGGGATAGATAAATGAAAGAGTGATTTCTTGATTATATATATATAAAAAGAAAACTTATTTCAAGTCTTTGCAAAATTTTAACTCTATACATAACAAAATATTTTTAATGTAAGACTATCACTACCGTTGATGCACGTTGGTAATTGTAATTAAATTGAATCCACCGTCACATCATTGCAGTAGTCTTTTCTATGTGCTTCCATACATATGTCATATTTAGTACAAAGTGAGGACGAGTAGGGTGAATTAATTGTAGGGTTTAATCTCTCACTAAACAGTACACACCGGCATATGAGTCAAGACCTTACAATGAGTCGCCCTAGTTCACTACGGTCATGGTCAAGGGCCTCAACTTCCCCTTTGATAGTTCCATCAGCCTTAACTTTTGTCTTTTGGTAGTCAGCAACCTATCTGCTTGGTCTCATCGGCCGGAGAAGAAAGGCTCAGGCTTTCCTATTTGCTGACTCATGGGCTTGATGGGCCTAGACTGGGCCCAAACTTTGAGCCTCCACTATTTCTCACCAACAACACTAACTAAATTTCATCCACAGACCCTCCTTGGTAGACTAAATCTTCATGGAATAGACTATATTGATTGATTGATCAGACGAGTCAATAGAAGTTTATTACCTGCTATATTTACAATTTTTAAAATATGATATCCTAAAATTGTTAAAGAAAAAAATGGATCAAACTAAATAAAAGAATTAAAAGCACATGCACCAAAGTATATGTTTTAAATGAAATGGAAATGAACAAAAGCTAAACAAGATAGTGTGTAAAGAAATTTAAATACAAGATCAAGGGCCCTCATGATGCATAATAGACAAATAAAAGAGGCCATAAAAGAGTTTCCAGAATTGATGCTAAAGATGTGGCAACAGCAGTCCTACTGATACATGATTATTGCACATAATAGAAACAGGTGATAGAAGAAAATAAAATGATGGAAACAATCAACCCTTTAATGGAAAAAGGCCACCACCAAAAGTCATGTCTTGTCCCAAAACAATAAATAGAAAAAACGAAGAAGAAATAAAAGACAAGCGATTGCCTATTTCTTTTCAACTTTTTCACATATAAACATAAGTTATTGCTGCAATGCTTCAATGATTATAATCCAATTACTAATTAAATTAGACATTACGTATCTAGAGTCTTCTTTCAGAAAAACTTAAATAATAGTAATAATGAAAACAAATTGGAAAAAAAAGGACAAAAAATAGTGTTAAATAACACTCTCTACTGACGTCATATAGCCACTTCAACATTGAAATATCTTGGCAACAAAAGTAACACCTAAATAATTCCCACAAGATTTCAAGAGAAAGAAAATCATTTTCCAAAGATCTTAGCAAAGGCAATGGGATTCATCAACAGCTTTCAATTAAATAGAAGCAGCCCCACAAGCAACTCATATTCATTCATATAATAGCCCCATGAAGATGAAAAAGAAAAAAAAAAAAGGAAAAGAAAAAGGAAAACTTAAAGCTAGGACCATCCATTGTGTCGGGTGATGGTATTCATATGTCAAAGACAACTTGATCCAAATTCTAACACTCTCTTGTCATGTTTCTCTCTTCCAATTTGTTTCCGGGGACCATTGCCTGTGGTGCACTACAATTACCTGCAGGAAGGATTGGGATAGACCACCGGAGTGGAGCCCCACTCTGCCCTCAATGAGTGGATGCATCCTTTCATCATCACTATCACATATATCTTATAACCTTCATCCACCTCTAATCAACTCTTAACACTACAGATAATGCAGCACAGGAACCAATGCCATAATCCAATTCAATTGTTCTTTCAATTTCAAGTACTACGGCTGAGAGACATTTCCCACCATTCACCATTCTCCTCTAATAACTTTAGAGAGACACGGATGAAAGATAAAGCCATCTTTGTTTCATGATTAAACTACTTTAGTAGCTATATATTTTTATTAACAGATAACTAAAAAAAACAGTGATTATACAATTTGGGTGCATGCTAACCAACCATCCAAATCCATGCAAGTACCAAAATCATCCTTTTTGTGACAATTAATGTCATTGCAAAGGGTACTTTTCCTAATTAATTCAGATTTTGACCATTCTGGGTTGTCTCTCCAAGTCTGAAACCCAACTCTATCATCACCCCATCTTCAAACCGCAGACTTGGGTTTAAGCAATTTTGTTTCTCTTCTGTTTCTTGAGCTGCATCTAACTTGTTGGAGGTTTCTATCTTTACTTCTGAGTTGGAAGCTTTTGTATTCGGGGTTGGGTGGTTAATGGACATGTGTTGAACTGGGTCAGGACGATCATTGACTTCACAAGGTGGGGTGCTATTAGAAGGAAAATTTGATTTAAAAGTTCCAAGGCTGCATGAAGTGGAAGGAAGAAGAGGTGGTATCGGCCACACTGGCGATCCAGTAGTCAAGGAATGTTGTGGGGTATTCCAGCCTAAGTTGATGGATTTGATGGGAGATTCATCAAGCATAGAACTGAACAATCTCTTCAACCCAGTAGATTGGTTTTCGATCATCTGGACATCTGGCTTTAAAACGTATGGATGTTGGGTAGGAAGGTAGGGCCTTTGAACCGCAAAGATACCTGGAACGCTATGCAGGTAGCTGAATTTCCTCTGTACATTAATGACTAAATTGAGATCTTCCGGAACCTGCAAAAAAGCCATCAATCTGTGTAGCTTGGCAAGAAGTTTACCTAAGAGATGGAAAAATAAAGCAAAACCTTATCAAAAGAGCCTAGTTGAACTACGCCTTCTCGTACAGCAATGACTGCAATTGTCTACAACAAGAAGTATCTGATAAGCTGGAAGTGATCATTGATTCTGCAGTGTTTTGCTTATAGCTAGCTAAGTTTGTAGAATAGTAACCTGAATGCCTGATTTAAATTGAGATTCCCACGCTCGAGGTTGCTGTACATGAATAAAGTGGAAAGCTCAAGAAAGCTAGAATTGAATGACATTCTTTTCCACTCAAATGGAGAAAAAAAAAAAAAAACTCTTACAGGCTCAATGGATGAGTTCCACGAGGAGATGAGGTTCGGATCACTTTCAGTTGTGTTATCTCTGAAAACCCATTTATGACTATTATCTGCTCCAACCTTTCCCACTAATCTGCAAGCAGGGACATGCAGATTCATAAAACAGTACTTTAGAACTTTCCAAAGAATCTAAATGAATGTATGGATTTTCTCACCCTTCTCCATAACTGTAAACCTCATGAGACATTTTGAAGAAGAGATCAACTCCAAACCTTCCTGTAATACACCCACCTGCTGCTCTTTGACATTCGTGGAAATCACAAAATCCATCTTCCCAAACAAGAATCCTGTTATAAAACCAATTCAACTCATAAACCCCCCAAGCAGTCAAGATATCTAACAAAATTATCATCTTTGCCCATACATACCAGTTCCTCTTGTTTCCTTTTGAGCGATCAAGGGCACTCCCACCAAACTCCCACCTGCAACAAACCAAAGTACGTGGGAAGAATATCTCATGAAATAGAATACAACTTGAACTCATCCATCACTTCCATGAGCACTTGAATTCTTAGTTCGCTTACTTGGGAGGAGGAAAGTTTCTTGGGAGGATCCTCCAGAAAATGGCATAAACCCACTTAGAAGAGGTAGAGCTACAAGAGTCTGAAGACAAACACAAACTCCTTAAAGTGTGTTGCAACAGACAGTTAAGCATGGGAAGGCCACTTTCCATTTTACTGAAAGAAAGCCGATTGGCTCTGTACTCGTCTTTCTCTTCACAATTAAATGGGAAAGAGCAATCATGGTACTTACTACACCTACTCGCTGGCATTTAGTGTGGGAAACACGCTTCAACCTCCTCCTAGTCCTGGCTATACTATACATATTATTTATGCTGTGGTAGTGATTTCGCCACCAAAAAAGAACTAAAAACTTAAAATTAATAAAATTTAGTAATCATATTACAACTATTGATTTGAGACTACAGTGATCTCTACTTAAAAATCTCATTAAAATTCAATAGATTCATTATCGACTGATAACCTCAAATTTTCTCTAATACATATTTTGCACATTAATAAACGTTGGAGGGTCTTTACAATGCAACTTCCTGATATAATTTACGGGACAGGAAAGCAGAACATGCAAGTGTTAAGGAATACATATATAATCCAAGGTTCTATTTCCCAAAAAAAATAAATCATTTAACACTCATTACCGGCAAATGCCTACATAACAATTTGTCTATTGTAGGTGATGTGGTCCGCAAAAAGTTTGATAGCTCCATTGGATTCAAATTGCACCAAACTTCGTCCTTATGTTGGCCCACCATCCGCAAGACAGCTCTGGTCTTCTCAAGTTCCATGCTTCATTTACTTTGACAGAAGCAATCCATGGTATCAATTGCTTTACTGAAAACCCTCCTGCTAAATTTTCTGCAAGAAGGGATGAAGTTGAATCTTTCATGGCCAACTGACTTATTAAATATTTGATAAATTTTCATGAACTCTCGGGGAAAGCCTTTCCTTAAAAATTGGGGTTAGAAAATTATTGTAGAAGGATCCTTTCCAAGAGGTAAATCTTCTTCTCTTGTCAACATCGCTTAGCTGGCATAATATATATCCATCGGCAACCTTAGCCCTTCAACAATTATTGTTCTTTTCTAAGTTGGCTGCGTTTACTAAAGCTACGAGTGTCCGAGTGTCCAGTCAAGTACCCTTCTAGGACAGTATAGAAATAGATGAATGAGAAAATGAGAACCTTTCAAGCAAATGTGTTATGTTTTAAGTCTAATTAAACTCAAAAGGACTTAACTATATCCAATTATTATACTGCACCCGTCCCAATTATTTGGCATCAGGTAACTAATCAAATGCCCAATTAAATGTTGTTAAAACTGATAATACATCTTCTTCAAACTTCAAGAGTTAGTGATAGCTGATTATCAGACAGCCAGTTAAGCATGCTGAGAGTTTAAACATCTAGCACACAGTAAAGAACAAAGAAAAACATAAAGAAATGAGAAAGTAATGGTCCACCACGAATTTATGAGGGGAAAGGAGCACCATGCACTTTCACAGTATGTCCCCTCCACCTTTTTGCAGACACCCTATCCTGCCCTGTACACACGAAGATAGCTGAAATAAGTACTAAGCTATAGCTAATCTTCATTTTAATGACCTTCAAAGATGCTAAAACAGTGTAAAGAACATGGACCAGCCAAATGGGAGGTGAAAAAAAATCTTTTGTCCATTCACTACGCGTGAACAAAAACAATCTCACCCACCCAATATGGAAGAGCAGCAATAAATTCAATTGCCATCCTTGAGATGTATCACAGTTGCAATGTTTGAACCTGAAAGCAGCCACATAAATGTCAAGCTAACAGTACCCTATGTAATAAAGGATAATGTCTTATTGGAGCTTTATTATCACATCGAAAGCGGGGATAATAGGGCATTAGATGGGGCTACTGGCTGTGACGAAAGAAACACAATGTTGGGAAGATGCCTCCCATTACTGAAGCAAGTAAATATACGTCGACAGCAACAGTAATTTTGGAAAAAGAAGGCGGTCTTCACTTCTCCAATGATATTAATCTTGACACGTGGGTTGGCCCTCTACCACCATTCGCCAATCTCCACCTTTTTGGATTTGATATTATAACAAACACCTTCCGTGCAGCAAGTTGGTTAAGCCCAGAAACGAGGCCTAAGCTGAACCTGGGTTCTTGCTTTTGAGTTTCTACTTCTTCGTCTCAATTACTAAAATAACAACTAGTAATTCCTCTCACAAAAAGTGGTTTCAGAGGTGGGAGTGAACCTTTAGCCACCAATACAATCGCCCACTCAATAATAAGATTCTGATTCATCTCTTCTATCTTTCTGTCTCAAAGATTTTACCGACTCCATTCTCATGGTTCCGAAGTTTAAAAGGAACGTGCCTAACTTTACAAACGCTTCAACCATCTTACTCATATTTTAAGAGACATCAAAACAGATATTAGGACTCCAAATTCAATTCAATCAAATAAAATAGGTTTATCTTACCTTCCTACCATTCTTCTTTAACTTTTATCATATTCTCAAAATATTAGTTTTCATTTCAAAAAGTCACTATTTTCATTATTTAATTTTCTTTTTCAAGAGATCAAATTGTCACACTTCAATGGTTCAACTACAGAAACAAACCATATTAAAAAATACGTCCATACAAATGAACAAAAACTAAAAATATAAAAATTAAAATAAACATTTTAATATATAAGAATAAAAATATAAAATTCAAAATAATATTTAAATAGAATAATATGTATTTATCAAGCAAACTTTGATTTGAATCACATCCTATAGTACTAAAACAATATATAGAGTTCATTGTGCACCATATGCATCATGAGGGAAAAAGCCGAAAGGTGGAATGACTAACCCAATAGAATATGGGCCTTAAAATGAAGAAATATGGTATTTCGTAGCATTGGCCCAACTCCATTCTTTGACCCAATAGAATGGAACTTAACTCCAGCCTGGGTAAAGATTATTTAAGACTAATAATCAGTCACTTCTTGTTATCTTGTTATCGAATTTAAAAATATCTTTACAATAAATATTATTTTAAAATTTTCAATTTGATATGATATTTATTTTCTATCATTTTTATAATTTGACATTAATAATAATTTTTTTACTAATTTTTTATTAAACTAAAATAGTATACACATCAAACACAAACTATTATAATCAAATTGTAACAACTTAATACTATAATAATCCACTTTTGACTTCGTCACACTGGCTAGATGTTTGATTTAGAAATGAACTTTTTTTAACACCATTACCTTTTTTAGATTTAAGTCGGACATATGAATTTGAACAAAGTTGAAAGTTTAGGTCCATGTCAATTAGGAATAATTTTTTTTTTTGTTATTTATGTGTTATTCTTAATAAAGAAAATTAAATCTAGATTCAAAACAGTGTTTACTTTGGCTAAATTGTTTTATAAAATACTCTAAAAGTTAAAATATGGTTTTAAATTATAACTAGAAGAAGAAGAAGAGAAAGAGGCAATAATAATGATAGGTGAGATCCTGATTAGGAATTGGGAGGCAAATGAGAGTGGAATTTTGGAGTTTAGACAAATTTCAGCTCTGACACTTTCCTCCAATATTAAAGAAACAATCTATAAAATGAATGAATTATGTCACATTAAAAACAATACATGTTCTAAAGAATCCTTCTTACAAGTTGACTTCACAAATTTAGATTATTTAATTAGTTTGAAATATGATAGAAAAAGCTGTTGAATTTTCTCCCATTCCCATCTTCTTTGATACTTCCACCCATAAACTTGTCTTTTACTAACACAACCAATCGAAGCAGGGGTCATCAATATCCACAACTGCATTTACCCAGAAATCCAAACTGCAAATATATTTTAAGAGTTTGACAGAAGAAGAAGATCATGGCATTCTGGGGAGGATCCCAACGGCAAATCAGACGGTTGCTTGAGGTCACAGGCACGTAAATTTTACTCATAAACCATTCTTGATCTTCATTATCCTCTTTATTTCATTGTTTTCCCTTTTCTCATCGGTTCTACAGTTGATCGATGCTACAACTTGGAGGACACAGAGCCATTTGCAACTGATTACTCATGTGTCCTTGTATATGGCGGTTCCATGAGGAGGACCCGACCATGCTTTGGTACGTATGTGGTTTTAATTTTGGGAATTCAAATTCAAATGAAATCACTCTGTGAATTGAATGATTCATTAGGTAAAGGTATACACCCAGTGTTCGAGGAGAAATTCGTTTTTGAATTCACTGAGAAAGATGTAGAATTGAACATTTGGGTATTGGCCAATAAGCCCACAAGAAACGAGGAAGTTATTGGTTCTCTAAGGTAAGAACTCGGCCTTAGGATTTGGTAACGTTCTGTACATATAACAATAACAAATTTTCATAATTTTTTGCATTGTCCCTTTAGAGTTCAGCTCCAACAACTAATTTTTGATGGTCATGTTGACTCTACCTGGACTCTTCAGAAAACAGATGGCAGGTACAAATTAGCAATAAGTTAAAAATTATATATAGAATTGCTTCTTCGTAAGTTAAGTTTGTTATCATGGCAGGCCTGCAGGTTACTTACGGCTCACAATGCAAATCCCCACTTCCAGTTGTAGAGTAATCTCCATTTCCTATACAACTATTTATTGATCAATGACAAGTGCAATAGTAGTTATTTGTTTTTGTTTTGATTTGGTGTAGTTAGAGCGCCAAGACTCGTATTACACAGCGCCAAGGTTGGATTCTACAGCTCCTCCCGAAGCAGATGGAACCCAACGCCCAATTTTGTACAACCTCCTACCATATGGCGCCCGTCCCCCGCCGAGCCCAACGCAGCCAAATGAGTCTGCCGCTGCTCTTTGGTCCCAATTCCTGCCATATGGTTCTCCACCACCAACTACCTCTGCCTACAATACAACCACTGCTCCCCCTGCAGGCTACCCAATTCATTCTCCCCCTGCAGGCTACCCAATTCATTCTCCCCCTCCACCAGGTACTTTTTCATTTCTTCATTAAATCTTTCAAACTAGAGCTCAAAATGGCTGATTAAACATCACAAGTTTCAGGTTCAAGCTTCCCCGGCATTTACCCACCTCCATCGCGCTAACGACTCACCTCAGCATGTTCTGTAGATTAAACGTGAGAAAGCTTTCACTGTGCTAATCGATCACTAAAAATTATTCTTTGATGTGATTATATCTCCATTTTTAATTTGTGGTAATAAAGGACGATGGAGTGATGAGTGTTGGGTGGTTTTTATTGATGTATTTATGATCTAGGGAGGAATGTCTTTGAGGACTGGCATTAATTAATAAGTTTGATTGTGTTGTTACCAAGTAATTAAAGTGATTCATACCACGGAAGATTAGTTGAAACTTTAAAGCAAATTAAAAGCAAAGAAACATTTCTGTCATATTTTTCATCTTCCACATCTCTTCTTTGCCCTCATTTACTTGCCTTCTCAAATCAAAATCTACATATTCCAGCCGAGAGTCTAATCAATGGGCCTGGTATTGGGCCTTAGCAACTGGTAAGAAAATTATGGATACAGACTCAATAGACCTGTGTCTTGACGAAACTTTATTACTGTTCCCAAACCAAAGAACGATGGTTGATACTCAATAGTCCATTCTACATTCCTACGCTAATATATTCTTCATTTTCTTTCCAACATACATCCAAATCTCAACTTTCTCTATAGATCATCGATCTGCCATATTGCCAACAACCAAAATAGTTTCTAGAAAGACAAATGTGTAAAAATGAAAACTAAAACGATTCTCAGTTTGGAACAAAAAGGACCTTGTAAAAAAATAATCCTGATTATTAAAACATATGGCACTCTATTATTCACGACCTTCAGAGTTTTAGATAACAGCAATCTTCAATTCTGTTTCATGGCATTTTCAAGTTGTAGAGCATCTTCAAATAAACATTTCACTGACAAGTGGCAATGATTTAATTTCTGATGAAACCATACATAAACCGGGGATGGTAAGGGTATCACCTGCTTCTGTTGTGTCATGTCTAAAATTTCTCCCTTGCACATGATACTTTTCCTTGCAGCTGGCACAAATGTTAGTTGTTGTATAGACATTGTAGTGCTAAATGTTACACGGACAATGTAAACTGCCAAACAAACAGACCTCACAGTACAAAAAGTGAATTCAACAGTTTACATTAAGATGCACTTCTTTTGAATCTGAATCATGATTTTACAAAACCATGAACAAAAGCGTCCTAAACATCACAGTCATTATGTTGAAACTAAGACGACCTTTTACTGTGAAAAAGATTCATATAATAATCAGAATATAGATCTCCCCAAGAATTACTGCACCTTTGAGATCCAATCCAACCACCTCATATAAATTTTGCTCCTTGTGAAGGGGACAAGCACCGGTTTCAATTCAAGGAAATATTAATGGGCTTGACGGCCTTACTCCGTCTCTCTTGTATTTATGTGGCAACTTACATAAATTGTTTTATAAACAAGCAACCGAAGCTACAATGTTTGACCACAGAGGAAAAGAAAACTTGTAGGTCAGCATGATGCAACTCTGTACTGGTCAAATGCTTTAAAAAAAAACTGCCATAAATGCAGGAGAGGTAATTTTAATGCGATATTGATGCTAAAGCGAACAGATATTGCGTATCAACAATACAATTAACCATGGCAGCAACATCAACAAAATCAGATCATATGGAGACTTCCCACCAAGTATATTTTAGTGCAGAATGACCCTCTGTCTAAATAGATCTGACAACTAAACAAGTAAACAAAAATGATCAAAACTAACTCACTATTCACTTCGTAAGGACAGTATACAATCCAACACTTTCGGATTGGTTCAAGAGTGAGCCAATTGATCTGTTTGTAGAGGCTGATAGAGGCGGTGGTTCTTCCAAATACCAGCTGAAACATCCAGAGGAGTGAAAATGCAACTGGTAGGAAAGTGGTTGTCATATCTAGTATACTGAAACAAGTACATCAAAGGCTTCACAACATGAGTAGTGTAGCACGGTGAGAAAGATGATGAATACCGTGCATGTGACCATGCTATTTGCTATGGTACTGAAAATAGTCCATCAAATAAATGAATATTGCTGCAGATTAATGCAAGCACTTGTTAAGTATTGGACGTGAAATTAGTAGACTCTGTCATGCACTACTCATCTATCAATCCAATAGATTCCAACAATATTTGAAGAAAGTTAGGACCGTGAATATTTAATTCCAAGACGAGCAATAAGCAGAGCACACAGCATGAAATTAAATACACTAAACACAGAATCAAGGCAATACAACCACAAAACAATGCAGAAGAACAAGACCAGAAGCGTTTACGTTTTGAAACTTGCTTCATTCCTGATATCTAATTATTAATTCGAGAACTGCTATTACCACCTGACCACCTTCTCAGTGTACAAGCAACTAAACCCCTCCCCGCCAAAAGGCCTAACCTTGACTTTAGTGACGAAGATCGCCCAGCACTACTAGATGCAATCGTAGGAGGCACAACTTGATTAGGAATCGGATGAAAATCAACCACATTATCTTGTATCCCGCCTTCACTTGCACTTGCATCCGGATGTTCAGGTTCACCACTGTCTAGATTCACAGCAAGAGATCCCCGACTCAATCTCAACGAATCTGCACCCTCCGGAGTTACTCCTCGACATTTCTTAACCTTCACTTTCACTAAATTTGGGCACCCTTCAGCAAGCGCTTCCATACCTTGATCCGAAACAGGACAACTCTTAATGCATAGCTTTTTCAGTGCTATGCATTTCGCGGCAATGCACGATATTTCGCTATCACCAACAGTATCGCTTCCACACAATGCCAACCGCTCTAAATTACGGCAATTTGAGGCCAGTATTTCCAGGCTTACCTTTGTGGGATTCACTCCGATGAGAACAAGTTCTTGAAGGTTAGAGCAATTTCTGGCAACCGCTACTAAACCTTCGTCGCCAATCCTATTTGCCTTCCATCCATCAATGTGCAGTTTCCTCAAGAGTTTGCATCGTTCTGCTAGCGCCACAATGCCCAGGTTGGTACACTCCGGGGTCTTAACGAGGTGCAAAATTTCCAGATCCAAGCAATTTGAGATCGCCGAGAGGCCTACATCACTTACCTGAAGCCTTTCGAGATGGACTTCAACAAGACCGGTGACTCGGTCTGCTATAACTCTGAGCAACGCATCCCAATCTCCTGAGCATCGAAAGAGCTTCAAAGTTCTCAAACTTTTCGCACCGATTAATAGCGGTCCGAAACACTGTGCATTGTAAAGATCTTTTAGACAAATAGTTTTGAGGGATGACCCAGCAATGCCAGGCCCAATCGGCTCGGCAGTTGAATCGGTGATCCCCCGAAGTCGCTTCACGGACAATTCTTCAAGGGCGGAACAATTATCAAGAACCGCGTTCATGCCTTTGGCTCCAAATGTGCAAGATCCACAAGAGAGTTTCTTCAAACCCTTGCAGTTTTTGGCAAAAGCGGCCATGCCAACATCGGTCAATTCACGGCACGCACGAAGCTTGAGACGAGTCAAATTACGGCATCGAAGAGAGATGAGGATAAGCGAGTCGTCTCGGATGCTCGTAGATCTACGGTCACATTTCAAAGCAAGTTTGGTAACGGCATCGAATCGAGTAAAAAGGGAAGGTATCATAGAGGAAAGATCCGCTTCAGCTTTAAGGGAGAGACGATGACGGCTTTGTCCCTCCACTTTGAACCAGCGGCGACAAACGAGAGAACATCCCTTCCGGTCGACAGAACTAAGGGATTGGAAAATACAAGCCAAGCACTCATCCGGAAGATCGGAAATAAAGTCGGAGGCACCATGAATTATTTCCTGAACGTCATCGGTTTCATCCAGATGCATCGGGGAAATCAGAGCCGTAGATTTGATCTTAGATCGATGACTGTGATTGCTATCGCGGCGGCTAAGAATCGCAGCCGACGAAGCTGATTGGCCCATTCAGGGCAAGTTGAAGAAGGAACAATCTCGGTTTGAAGGGTTGAAATATTATTGATCATACGAAGGGAGGAGGAGGGAGATGGGGTTAGGTTGAAGGTCTCGGACGTTGTTGTTCCGTTGATTTCCGTTCTACAGAGAGGAAGAGCGGAACGAGATGACGGACTTGAAAACTAATTCCAATTGGCTTTTGGAAAAGTTTCTTTTATTTTGTTTCTTTTTTACAACTTTTATTTTTATTTTTAATAGAATAGTCACCTCCACTGTGAGAGAAAATGAGGAGCGGGCGACCTCACGTGGTCTTCGTGGACTCAGATCCCGTCTCTCTCTCCTGCTCACTACTTAACCAATCTTTGAATCCCTCTTCCCCCCCTTCTCCGATCAATTAGCCTACTCTCCTTTTTCTTTTTCTTTTTCTTTTTCTTCCCCCCCTTTTTTTTTCATTTATACATTTTTATTCAAACAATCATAATGCAAATTATTTCCTTTTCCTTTTTTTTTATATAAAAAAATACAACCAAACCTGTGTTTTAAAAAGAAAAAGAACAAAGTGAAAAAGATAAAGATTGAATATTAAAGTTATAACTTTCCAAATCAATTTCACCTTCATCATCAATACCATCCATCGAAACTTGTCAATAATTTTTGGATAAATATTTTCATTTGCCACATAAATTTGTTTAATATTTACAGCCAGCTGTCAATTCGTTGGGCCACTTGAGAAGAGGAATTAATTGCTGGTATAGACCCACCCAGCCCAATGAACGGCCCCGTAAAGCCCAATAACCCGAGACGAAGGCACCTTCGTCCAGTCACTTCATGCTCAGCTCTCAGCTGCTCTCCACACGAACGTTTGTGATCCTCATGGCTGCTTCTTTTCTTTTCAGAGGTCATCCGCTCCTGCGGTTAGGGCTTAAGCGCCGGGGGCAGTGTACTGGGATTGTGCAAGTGACTTGCCGGTTTTGCTGCAGTGCGACTGCGGCGTCTACTCCATCGGACGGCGACTTAACAGCTGGTGATAATGCTACCTCAGTGGTGAGTGTCAGTGAGCCACCAAAGTACCTAAGATGGGACGAGCCTGATTATCGAAAGTGGAAGAACCAGGAGGAGGAAATTCTTGGCGATATTGAGCCTATCATATTCCTCACTAAAGAGATCCTCCACTCCCATAGGTTTGTCCTGCTCTCAAAATTTCACCCCGTAAGTTTTTACTCTATATTATAGGAATTATGTCTTTGTTTTTTTGTTGCTGAGCAGTTATACAAGAAAATATTGAAGGAAAATTATGTTTTTCTTTTTGGACTGCTGGAATAGGAACCTCCGTGGCTTGAAGAATATATTATATTATGTTGTAGATTGGAGAAAATGGTTTGTTAAACCTCACTGACAGAGGTAACATGTTTTGAGTCAGAACGTAGTGAAAAATCCATTGTTTTGAAAAGAAAAAAAAAAACCAAGACTTTTGTCCAAGAAATATCCGGAATACCTTTTGACTCGAGGTAATGAAGGATTGTAAAGCGGAAATCTACCTGCATCTTTCTTTAGAAATTTGCTAGCGGGTAGATGGGAATGGCAAGTAACGTGAAAAGTAAATATGAATCGGACAATTTTAAGTTTATAACTTCTTGATAAATGAACACCAATTATTAGGTTTTTTACTTCTACATTGAATCAATTTGAAATGGTATATCATATATGGTGTGTGTTTACTTGGCAATAGGATTATTACTTTTGGTACATGAACTCCTAGCTAGATCATTTGATAAATAGCACAATGCATTTGATATTCACAAACGACATGAGACCCTAGATGTTGAATCTTTCCTAAAACTATAGCAACTACGGATAACCTTTCAGAATCATTATGGTAGAAAGAAAATGAATACTGTAATTAGGTTTGGCAGCATGCTGTTTGTACCCTTTGTAATCTTTCTGTGTTTATTTGGGATCTAAGTAACTACAGACAACCTCTGCAAAGAACAAGCAGTATGCCTTAGAGTTACTTTGTGCCAACAGAGGATCATTATGTGTCAGTTGTCAGCTTAGTGCTTATTTCTGAAATTTTGGAATTGTGAAATTATGGACTAAAATTTTCATTTTTTTCATTCTCACCATATCCTTCCCCTCACCACCAAAAGAATTTAAAACCCAGTTAGAGAAAAACTTATGTGGTTATCATGTGACACTATTAAGGTATTGATCATAATGCTGCACCAGATTTTCGCTACTGGCATACATATCTGTATATTTGTGGGATGCAAACAGCATTTGGTTCTCTCTTGGACATGAAGTCACAACTTAATTAATTAATGCACTCATCTTTCAGCTCTATCCAAGAAATTGTCAGTTGTGCGGCTTGAGGAAGGGATTCTTTTTTTCTTTTTTTTTTTTTTTGTATGTTAGGGCCCTTGGGCAAGCATGTGTTTGATAGTTTCATTTTGGGAGATATTCAAGCCTCTCACTTTGCTTGAGACTTGCCTCTTTTTTCTTTTATTTTGCCCTCTTTGGAATTAGCTAACGCAGATTTGTGTTGACAATTTGATAGATATTTCTTGACACAATATTTTTATAGCTTTTCTTCCATTTGGTTGCTTACTGGAGTTATGATTGTTACCTGCATGCTGCCTTTGATCTTCTCCATCTTGTATAGTATCCCATTCATAATTTTATGATAATTGAGATCAATGGTTATTGGTTATGTTCAGTGTGAACTAGTGGGTGACCATGTAGCTTTTAACTGGTAAAAACAGTGCTTTCATCAATGTGTAGGGTAGGTTGCCAGGTTGGCTCGTTCATAGGTTGGTCTCATTCGGCACTTTTCTATAAAATCTATAGTTCATGTTTCTGTTTGACGATCACACTTCGCTCCTATGATTTTATGCCCCCCTCTTAAGAACCTTTACTTTGTACACTAGGTATGCGGATGGGGAGCGACTGACATTGGAGGATGAGAGAACTGTGGTAGACAGACTTCTGGCACATCATCCACATGCTGAAGATAAAATTGGATGTGGACTTGAATCCATCATGGTATGCTCTTATCTTAGACTAAATGTTTCAGAGTTCTTATCATACTATGTTTCAACTTTCAAACATGCAGTTTGCATCCCTTATTTTGTTAGGTTGTATTGAAGTAAGAGCAGATAAAGAACCAAATGACATTTGGTTTATGGATATATATATATAACTTCTTTTTGGAAAGATACTGTAATACAATGTAGGGGTGGGGAGATTTGAACCTAGGACCTCTTGTTCAGGGGTATATATAGGTGCTAGTTGAACTAAGTTCATGTTGGCAAGTTTATAGATATTTCTAAAAGCTCAAAATGCAATGGGGTGAGGGGGGATGTAGATTTGCATGTTTTAGTAGGATGGAAGGCGTTGAGTGCAGTTGCATGGACATCATGCTTGTGAGGTTCAAGAATCCTATGAAATGAAATCTGCAACTTTATCTCTGAAGAAATAATGGGACAACAGGAACCACCAGGCTGTTATAACCATAAGATAAGAAAGTATTACAAAGTTGGGAATATAAATTTGAGATCCCTTTTGCCTAATTCTCTCAATTCCAAGCTACATTAAATTTGACGTGAACGCCAACAATCTTTGATATTCTAGTCTTGGTTAATGATTCCAGCGCACATTAAAAAGGAAATTAAATAATTTTTAACTTTTTGAAAACTTTGTCCTACCAATTATGAGTCATTAACTAAATATAGTGTAAAGATACAAGGTTGGAATTGATAGTAACGGTAAGAGAAACCATGACAGCATGTGAACCCCCCCCCCCCCCCCCCCGCCCCCAAAAAAAAAAAAAAAAAGGTAGGAATTGGCAGAACCGTCTGGCTTCCATCTCAATTTTACCGAAAGGCTAACCTGTCTAATAAACTTCCTAGTTAATGACTAATTTACCCCTAATAATATTTGCTCTAACTTCTACGCCTTCTTAAATTGCTGCCCATGTGATCAAGTAATGGCCTCCAACTTGCATCAATCCCTTTCCCAATAAAGGGCACATTTGAATTGTGCTTGAAGTCCGCATGCAATTTCATATTAATAGAAGCCCGTACCACAATAATATTGAGGCTTCTCTGATCGATACTTTTTGATGTATATTTTCTGGCGCTTGCTTGTCCATTGAAGATCTGGGTGGGCTATCATTCTTTTCTATATAACAGAGTTATTAAATGGTACTTGTCTGTTGGTGTTCAAAAAGTAGCTTATTGGTTTTTTTTCTCCTTTGGATTTCAGATGTTCATATGTCTGTTGGCCAGGCTCCCTGGTTTAACATGTACTCTTTCCAAAAAATGAAAAAGGCTGGAAATTATAACTGACCTTATTTTGCTGTCTTTCAACATGTTCATACCTAACTAATATGAACTTGTACTATGAGGTGTGATCCCTCTCTCTCCATCCCGCATATTGTCAAGGAAAAAAAAGCAAAAGTAAAAAAATGGAACAAAAGTGGTATGGATTCACAAAAACTAAGTGGATGGATAGGAACTAAAAAAGAGAGATTGAAGTAGTTTGGACGGTTCAATAATCTTATTACTTCAATTTGTAGTTTTTAGTTGCATCAATCTTGGTGGACTATTTTTCATGACACTTTAGCTTCATTTTCTAGCCAAACAAAGTCATTATGTTTTTATTTTTTCGTATTTCTACCCACTTCTTATTTAAAGATGTTGTGCACAATTCGTTAGATGATAGTACAAGTTCATGTGAGGCTCTGTAGTTTATATATACTCTTTCCAAAAAGTGAAGAAAGGTTGAAAATTACAACTGACTTAGTTTTATGTTTTTTAACGTGAGCATAGCTGACTTGAACTTATACTATCAACTTCGAGGTATGAGGTTCGATTTTTCACCCCACGTCTTGTCAAATGTTGTTTTTTGTACACTTAACCTTCATCATATGGGCGAACAAAATCACATGTTCTTTTTCTTTTCCCGATGTTTGTCCACACTACTATCTGGAGCTCTTATAAGTTATACCTTATTCAAGGAAGGGCAAGCTGGAAATGTAGTTGCTACTAATGTGGTGAAGTAACAGTTTTTGTTTCTTTTGTTCGAATAACTATTTTGAATTAGGGAGTTGTAACTTAGTAACTTCTTTTAATCAGCTATGTTCTTTTTTGATGAATTATTTATATACTATGTTTTTTAATATACTGGCAATCATTTTGTATTTTGTGTGGCTTCTTGAAAAGGTATGTGGAGAGACAGACTGATGACCCTCTCTAACTAGTCTTTGGGATATAAGTGTGATCAAGGATTTCTATTACATTTTTAGTTTTGATATCCATAAAGCTTTACTCGTATATCGTATTGGTTGGTAGACGTATTTGATGTTCATGTTGTTTAAGTTATTTTCTGCTATTGAAGGTTGATCGGCATCCCCAATTTCGGCAATCAAGATGCTTCTTTGTTATAAGGACCGATGGTGGATGGATTGACTTCTCATATCAAAAATGTCTTCGGGCATATATCCGAAATAAATACCCATCGTTTGCAGAGCGGTTTATTCGCGAGCATTTCAAACGTGGTAGTTGATGAATTTATGCTATCGTTGATGTTGAGCTGTGGTTTAAATGAATTAGTTTTAATCAAGAGAGATGTATGAATGATAAGGGTATGTTTGGTTTGCAACTAAATTCTGTTTATGTTCTCAGACTTACCGAGCTGTAAATATGGTAGGCAACCCCAATTTTGATTTCTAAAAACGTTTTTTTAATGTGTTATTTGTATTTAGAATCTAAATTTTGATAATTTGAAATGCACAATTATATTGAATAATGATAAAAAATATTTAGAAATACAGTATTTTTTTTATGCTATAACCTTATTTAATTTTTTTAAAACATGTATTATGTAAATGTGATATATTAAATTAGGTTAAACTCTAGTTTTTTCTTTATTAACTAAATAAAGTTAAAACTTAAATTATA
The DNA here is from genome assembly GCF_000004075.3 of Cucumis sativus. Taxonomy (NCBI): domain Eukaryota; kingdom Viridiplantae; phylum Streptophyta; class Magnoliopsida; order Cucurbitales; family Cucurbitaceae; genus Cucumis; species Cucumis sativus. Next base: position 24,554,099 of record NC_026658.2, read on the forward strand.
ATACCTAAGTTTTAATTTATTCTAAAATAAAGGATCAAAATTTCATTTTCGTATAAATTATATAATCTATTACAAAACAATCAATAATTATACAATTTTTCTTAAACATAAAACATGTTTAATTTTAACTAATATTTAGTAGGTGATTACAACTAATTTATATTTGTCTAAATTAGATTTCAATTTCTAATACATGTTTAAAAACATAAAATTCAACTATGCTTTTATTTAGTCCATATTTTTTTAATTTCTGTTTTCAGGTTTTGTATCAGTCAGAGCCTAAATGAATTATGTTCATTTTGCCAATGCAGTAGATATCGTGTCCTGAACGCACTGCACAATTTTGAAGAATCTATAATAGTTGAAAACAAACCTTCACTTTATTGACTTGCAACTCTGTTATGTTTGTGGTTAAGGTTGATGGATAATCAGGTCCAAGGGCATTTATTGTATACGTTCAGATTGGGAATTTAGGACAAGAAGATTGATAGATAATGTTTGAAAGGTCTAAACTGATTTTTTTTTAAAATCTATTTATGTAGATTTCCCACCAAGTGCTCTCCAAATCTTGCGCATGTTTTAAGGTTCATGATGAACCAAGCATCCAAAAGTATGAGAAATAATCAAACCTCAGGCGCATGAGCACTAGTTGAAGCGGTTGATAATTGCTGCTGTAATGACAGAAACTGTGATGGATCAAAAAGATACATTTGTAAGCTTACAGAAGATGATGGCAGCGGTGGGAAAATGAAGGCATAAGGTGGCCTCATGAAGTTAGCCAATGAAAAAAATTGTAAAAAGTGGGGCTTCAACATGGGTGTAGAGATGCTTGGAAAACCAAATTTATCACCAGGTTAGCTACACATATATATTATATTTATATAAAAAGCATACAGTTGGGAGAACCTTGATTCCAGGACTATAGTAATTTCATCGGTGGTTAGATTTGGAATTGAGGTAAAGCAAAGGTGGGTCCCTATCAGAGTCAAGCTTATTATTGGAAAGGATCAAGTCAAAAGAGTGGAGCGGTCTAATGAATCACTGAGCTCTTTCAAAGGCTTTCATTTGTCAAAACGGTGGTAAAGCAGTGGTCTGGCCTCTAGGCATCTCTCTCTATCTCTCCTGCATGTGCTTGTTTAAGAAGATGGGTAATACCTTTTTCTTTATTCTCTTTTGCTTTTGCCACTGAAAGCTCGACCTATATCTGAGCTTTCATTATGTAGGCTTTTTAGAAAATGACACAAGCATTTCTGCATTAATATGCTCTTTACAAGATGCTACCAAATATCAAAAACTGTGTATCATTCTGGATGACTTCGATCTAAGAACAACCCATTTTTCAAAAACACAGTTTTCCTTCTGCTAGATTAGTTGCTTGGGAATTACTTCAAGGGATTTCAATGCACTTAGTATGAGTTTGTTATTACACTAGTTCAGGCTTTTGTATTGAGCCTCACAAGTTACATACTAATGTTTACAAACAACAAGACTACGGATCAATCACAAAACTTTAAGTAATAAATTGAGCTTGGGAGCATAATCTCAAAAACTCTGAGGTACATAAATCAACGATGCTATTATTAGGATATTTGTTTTTATTTCTTATATTTAGATAATTAGGAAACAGAGGATTGAGCTCGGCAGCTTCTCTAGTGATTGAAACAAAACTCTCAATAATAATGTCATGACAATATTATATCATTATAGATTGAGCACATCTCAAAAAGAATTTGTAAGATATATACTGTTGATAAATTGTCATCGTGACTTGAATTCATTTTCTTTAAGTTGTTAGTTATTAAAGTTTGCTTTTTATTAATAACCAGGCCAAACTTAGAAATCATAGATCATACAGACCTAAATCTAAATTTCTATTTCTAGGAGTTGACATATGGTCTTGCATTCTTAGGTGGCTGATTATAGTCTTTGTTATTGAAATTCCTACAAGGTACAACATTGGTGTCATTAGAATCACAAATGGCAGGGGCAGTACAGCCTCCATCCGTTGCTTACACAGTTGGAAAGATTTTTTAATTGTCTTGGGTTAGAAACCCCCCAATAAGATTAGGTAGTGAAAGCATGATGATTATGGGCGTACTAATATCTGATCCAACCCGACACAACACGAAAGCCAAATTGGAAGAAGAAATATCCCATGTGGGATCCTCCAGACTTGCACTATAATCAGTAATCGCTAGCTGCATGATATGCAAACAGCTTAGCATTAGAGAAGGCTCGTGAATTATAATGAAAGCCCGTGTCTTCATAAATGTTTCCAATTATTTAGACAAGTCCAATCAGATTGAACTGTAGGGCAGTTCAATATTCATCCCCAACCTAAAATTACAACACCCCTAATCTTAACAGCCCCTTTAGAAATTACCTAATCCTTTAGCTTTTACCAACACTAATTAAAACCTGAAATTTGTCATTATTCTCTTATACTATCTATCTCTATACATCTTATTTTTATCTTAAATCAAAAATTTGTTAGGATGTACAAAGATAGATGATATCTACATGCAACCCAGTATTTTTCTATCTTTATTACACCTTTATTTATTTATTTATTTTTTTTTTTTTGTTGAGTGGGGGTTGTAAATTTTGAAGTTGAAAAAAGAATGGTGGGAAGCAAAAGGCAATAAAAGTAGTATAGTTTAACTAAGGGCAGAGGGTTTTTGAAGAGTTGGGTGTGCAGAAAACAATGGCAAAATTCCTTGTTGGGTTTCTGACCTCTGCCCTTCATTGATGCTGTCCTGTCCTACCTGCTTGCACTTCCCTTTTTGTCCGTTCACTAACCTTTTATCATCCTTTTTTTCCATTACACTGTTACAACATTTTGAGCAAATCTCCGCTGACATTACCTCTATTTAATACCTTTAATTTAGGCTAATCACAATTCCCAAAAGTGTTCCCAGTGCCAAAAAGTAAACGCAAGGTTGTTAAGTTCCAGAATCAAGTTTGACTAATACAAAAAAAGGTTGTTTATTTCTTGAAACTGTGGCTATGAAGATTGCTAGATGTGGTGTGTGGGGAGCCTAAGATATTGTGTGCTATAAATTCTGTCAAGGGAAGCTGTCGGGTTTTAATAGCGGTCCATTCAAAATACTAACTCTTTTTGTACTCTCAACCCACAAAAGTGAAGGGAAAATAAACGAAGGACCCGTGATTTTAAACTCCTTTTTCGATTTAGATATGCTTCGACTTAAGCAAATTTTTTTTATAAAAAAAGAAGTCTAAGCCATTTAGGCTTTAGCAAGTTTCAGCAATTTGGGACCATCATGTGCTTAATCAAAGCTTTTTCCTTTTATAAACATTAATTAGTAACAAATAATTCGTACATACCAAATTCAATTCACTCAATTATTAATCAAAAGTCTACGTATCTACTAAGAATTACTATTCACTGTAAATTTGAGAGCTACGACCAAAATTTAAAATATGTACAAATATATTAACACAAAATAATAATAATAATAATAAATAAATAAATTGTAAATATAGCTAGTAACTTTTGAATCTATCCATTGATGTTATTGAAAATAATATGTTGGTGTTTCTTATAAATTGGGAGGGGAATGAAAGGGTTATCTATTAGAAGGATGTTTTATGGAGGGGTGTGGGTGTGTATATGGCCCACGAGGGTATTGTACGAGTGTCACGTGTTGATTGATTATATTGCATGGCCCATGATTTATGTCTGCTGATTATAAGCAGGAGAGACGCTCCCAATACAGAAGCATATGTGTTACGAATATCATCCCCCAAACCCTCCAACTAATACACCCAAATTCTCCTATTCTTCCCATCTTTTCTACTACGAGCTGATGAAATGAGAAACTACAGGATGGCCAAACCACATTGTTACCCATCTTTATCAATTTCAACTCACCACAACACTTCCCTTCTTCTTGATTCCCTCTATTGCTTCGAAGATGAGGTTGAAGATGGCCATTCCAATTCCCAACCGAAGTTCCAACCTTTCTCAATTAATCTTAACATCAATTCCCCAAACTCTGTTTTCTTGTCCGATTGGGAAGACGATGAATTGGTCTCTCTGTTTTCAAAAGAGAACGGAAATAAGCTTCACAACACTCTCCCACATAATCCTTCTCTAGCTGCAGCTCGTTCCAAGGCTGTTCACTGGATTCTCAAGGTCAATTCTCATTACTCTTTCTCTGCACACACCGCCGTTTTGGCCGTTGATTATGTCGATAGGTTTCTTTCCACCCCACATTTTCATATTGAGAAGCCATGGATGACCCATCTCACTGCCATTGCTTCTTTATCTCTCGCCGCTAAAGTGGAAGAAACCCAAGTCCCCCTTCTTTTAGACCTCCAGGTAAATCTTAATCCCCATCTCTTCTCTCAATTTTATCTCGAAATTTACCTAATTGGGTTTGTCTTATTAATTTCTGCTAGGTGGAGGAAAATGAGTACTTTTTCGAAGCTAAAACCATTACAAGAATGGAAATTCTTGTTCTCTCTACACTTGTTTGGAGAATGAATCCAGTGAACCCACTTTCCTTTCTGGATTATATTGTAAGACGTCTCGGCTTCAAAGACCAACTCTGCTCTCAACTCCTCTGTAAATGTGAACGATTACTTCTCTCTGTCATTATAGGTGAGCCCCCCATGAAAGTTTGATGCAATTAATGACACACCAAATTAGATTTCTATTGTCTTTCTTAATTGTTTCTCTTAATTACCAGATTGTAGATTCGTATGTTTTCTCCCATCAGTATTAGCAACCGCTATTATTTTCCAAGTTATCAACGACATAGAACCCCATCTCGCCACAAAATACCACAATCAGCTCATGGGTTTTCTTCAAATCGACAAGGTTTCTTTTCCCCCTCTCTTGAAATTAGCTTTGTGAAAGGAATGAACAAAAAACTCATAATGTTTTTGGGTTGCTCTGTTTTTTTTCGAATAGGATAAAATGGAGGAATGCTCACGATTCATCTTAGAAGCTTCATGGAAAGGACAGAGAAAGGAATGGAAGAATAATAAACAAAGATTTGGGTTAGTCGACATGTCATGCAGCTCAAATGGTGGGAATAGGAATGTGGACACTATGGTATCGTCGCCGGAGACAGCATCTAAGAAGAGAAAAATTGATGAACAACATCCGTAGAGGCTGAGGGTGCAGAATTTTCAGTAGAATTAGTTGGAAATGTTTGAGATCATTTAATTAAGGCTATAGCTATTTTGTACTTTTTTGTTTATTTGGTACACCAAAAGTGTACGTTCAATAATTAATATATAATTTCTTATATCATCAAGTCAAATTGTCGCATTAATTGTACATTTCATTTCCCATTATTATCCAAGAAAAACGTAATAATTGATCAACAATATTAATAGAAATTTTATTGAAACATGGATGAACAAATTTAATGGAAAGTAAAAGTTGATAAAAAGAAAAGTTGAATCACTAAGCAAAATGGATATATGCTGTCAGCAACAAAAAGCGTCATAAAGCAAATAAGCAATGCTTCCTCCCATCATTAATATTTGTTTTTTTTTTTTTCCTTTCTTATTTTTAATAATTAACCCTCTATTCTATTAATAGAATCTGTGTTAAAATTAGCACAAATCTATTATTAGCAATAATTTGACTTAGTTGCCAAATGCCACTTATTTAGGATAGTGGTTAATTTTGTATTAATTTTGGATGCATGTGGGTTAGTGGAGTTGATTATAGAGCTTTTTATGGTTAGTGGAGTTGATTATAGAGGTTTTTATGGTTAGTGGTACCTCTTCTTTTTCCCTATAATATTTCTCACATTTTATTACCCATAATTTCTTGTACAAAAATTGGACCATCAAGTAAACTATCTTTGTTTAGCATAATGAACTGAATTGTATAGAATGTGTTACCACTCACTACTTATTAGTTATTAATATATTTTTCTTTGTGTCACTATACAAGACATGATATATCCTAGTCCTACTTTATATCATATTGTTCTTTTATAGGCTATATAAAATGAAATTGTTTTCATAAAAAAAGATCAGACAAAGGAGGGGCTTTAGGTTTGACTACACTGAAACACCTTAACTTTATTATTGTTTATAATCTTTTCTCAACTACACATACACTTCATGAAGTTTTCAATTATTAGTTCCAAATTTTCTTTTCTAATTCTTCTAATTACAACCCGTGACTAGCGGCCTTCTCATTATTTGTCAATATGTGACATCTAAACATAAAATTAATTACTTATGACATTTATTAAAATCCAATTAATTAATTAGGATAATTTAGATTTCCTTAAACTTAATTGAAGCCACTAAAAGGAAGGATGTGTAAACTATGAAAAGGGGAAGAGAACAGTGAGTGAGAGAGTGTGTGTTTGATTTGGTCAAAAAAGAAAAGAAATGAAAAGAAAAGAAGAAGAAGAAGAAGACATTGTTGGGTTGGTCAAACGTCTTTTTTTCTTTTTTTTTTTGTTTTAGAAATTCAACCCCTCGAGGAAAAGATAGACATAATTGAATTGTTCCAATAGATAACAATAACAACAAGCATTCATACCTCCACCTGATATCTATTCTTCTTTTATGGACACACACCCTCTCTCCTTTTGATATCCTCAATGCTTTGCTTTTTGACCTACACCCAATATTAAATAAAAGCAATTAATAGAGAGGAACAAAATAAATGTTAATCATTGTAGTTTATATAAGATAATCATGAATCATAAACTGTTTTGTTACATACTTTTCTAATTATATTTTTCTAAACACACTTTTAACTAATTTATTCATTTTAATCGAGATAAAATTACAGTTTATTTCACGTAAAGTTATTGATTACTTGCGATTTTCATCAAACCTCCATTAAACTTCTAAATGATAATTAATTTAGATTAATGTTTTATAATTGTACTGTAATTTTAATTTTTTATCTTCAAATTAAAAAAGTTTCAATATAGAAGTTTCTTAAGGGGGTTAAAGTTATTTAATTAATGAAAAATAATTAACAAACTTTTTAACGTGATAATTGATAAATAATTTTTGTTGTTCTTGTAAAATAAAAAATACGGTTTAAATAGTATATGGTCCTTCTGTAGTTTTAACTTTCTATATTTTTAAATTTTGTTCATTTTAATTCATTTAATTTTGAAATGTTTATTTTACGAAAACGTTCGATACTAAACTTTTTAAAAATTGTCATTTTTTTCTTTCGTTCTTATTTTTGTGTTATTTTTAAAGAATAAAAACGGAACGAAGTTAAAAGTTTACTCTAAAAGAATAAAAATTTTGAAAGCCTAACAAAAATAAAATAAATAATTATGTATTTAAACATAGAATTACATGTAAATCTATTGAAATGATATCTTCCTAAATAGTAAATTAGTTATAGCAAAGTTAAAATATGGAAACAAAAACAAGTTTGTTTATCAGCATGAAACAGAGCTAGAGGTTTATCTATTAACTAAGCTGCTTTTGAATAAGGAGATATGAAAAACATTAAAGTAGAGAGGTTCCAAAAATGATAATAAAGGTTCATGGTTAAATGTACTTTTTATTTTCAAATTAAAGTTCACAAGTGAGTAACATAGTTGAGCAAAATATATGGTATGATTTTTGAGAACATACAGCTACCTCACATTCACTGATCCCTATTCTCAAAAGCAAAAGGTAAAGTTGGTAAATGGGTTATAATTTGGGTTTTCTAAGATTTTGGTAGTACTTGTAATTCTACACAAACACATATCCATTTTAAGTTGTTGTTATGTCCATAAAAAGCCTCTTTAACTACTCTCTGCTCTGCATGCTCTGATCTCATAAAGAATGGAAATTGAAGTTTCTTCGGCTGCCAGTATATATATGGCCCTACCTTCCATTACACAGACGACTCTCTCTTCTATATTCATATAATAATAATAATAATAATAATAATAATAACAACAACAATAAAAAGAGACCCACATTCCTCGCGTGAGTCTCATAATTCAACAATAACACTCTGCCCTTCTTCTGATCCCCAGATTTTACTCTCTTAATTTCACAGCAGAAGCAGAAGCAGAAGCAGAAGAAGATGAAGAGATAGAGACCCCACGCTTTGTGTTTTTTTCTTCTCACCTTCTGTAATGTAATTCCAAAAAGTAAAAAAATAAAAAACAAAAACAGCCTTATTCTTTTCTTTTGTACTATAGAATTGTGTTGTTTTTAAAAATCGGAGTCCCATTCATGTCGGCGCAGCAGACGATAGTACGATCTGAAGTGGTCCGGTAAAAAAGTTGGGTTGTCGTTTTTTCACTCACGCTCACGGGTTTTTCTTCTTCTTCTTCTTACCTCTCTTTTCTCTTTCTTTCTTTTTTTTAAAAAAGATATTACTTGCTTTCTATCATTCCAAACTGCAAACCGACAGAGGATAACGGGTTTCAAAATCAATGCGCGCCCCCTCTTCGACAGCGATGTATATACATCCTACTTTCTCTCCGGATCTCCTTCAGTTCTATATGGTTGGGCTTACATTAAGCCCCAACTGTAGTCTTTATGGCCTGGGTTTTATTTTTGTTATTAATATGGCCCTATGTTGTTGTATGGGCCGAATGACCCTAAACCACACGACAAACAGGTCGACAGTATGTAAAGGAAATGGGATGGATCTTGGAAGCAGGGACAGATCACAGTGGTTAATTGTCTTACGTTGGAAAGGTTCACAAATGTAATTGTAAGCTACAAGCATTAAGGAATAGATACGTGTTTACGTTAATATGGTTTGAGAGAGTTATCTTACAACTGGGATCTATGAGAGAGTATTAACAGAAACTCTTAGTTGGCAAGCCAATATTGGGTCTTCCTATCTTTCAAGTAATTTTGCCATTTGGTTGTATGTCCATGTTGTGGTGCATTGATTTTTAGAGCTTATGTTTGGGGTTGGTCACGCGTGCTCTCACTGGCCTCTTCTCTTATCGGGCTTAAGCAGTCATTTTGGGTCCCCAACTTTTCATTGGGTTGAATGGGCTAAGTTTTAAATCTTTGATTTGGGCAACCTATATATTGTTATTGAAAGAAAAACCAAAAATCTCTACCAATATAATGCAAACATGATTCGTGATTTACTATCTTACAAACAGAAAAGGTCAAAATTGGTAGGTCCCATTACAGAAATAAATATAGTTTTTGGGAAAACAATAATAAACAATCCCATAAGTTTGGCAACTGGATGGAAGAATCTTTGGGAATGATATTAGTAGGTTGAAAGAAACAAAAGGAGAGGGATCAGAAGATATGGTATCCTTTTGGAATCTTTGAGTTTTGAGAGAGAGAGAGAGAGAGAGGTGTGTGTGTGACAGACACCCTATTAGAGATATTGACGGTTACCCAATTTCACTGTGCATTCTTCTTTTCTTTTTCCTCTATCAAATTAGCTAACACTGCTGCCTTACCAAATTATGCATACGTTGCCTCCTAATATAATCCAATCTAACACACCAACTAATTATTCACTTTTATTAATTTAAGAAATGAAATACTTTTAACAAAGTGGATGACAATGCGAACCACTCATGTTATGTGAAGTCATATGATATATTACTATTGCAATTACTGACATTTGCTAATGCATTTAAAGTTGTACGAGAATTTTGAAATTCGTTACATAAATACACCAATAATAACGTTGAAATAAATGTTCTTTTCATATATATTATGAACAAAGTTGCATAAAATGCAATCAAGGTGGTATTCATCATGGTTGAGTTTTAGTTAAATTTTTTCAAAAGATATTTCTATACGCATTTGGCGTGACTATATTTTCAAAATATATTTTCAAAATAATTATGTATGGATCTTAAATACGATACAAAACTTGTATTAAAAGTTTAAAGAATTATGTATGGATCTTAAATACGATACAAAACTTGTATTAAAAGTTCAAGAAGCTTGTGTAAAATAATAATGTGTTAGGTTGGAAAAAATAGAGACAATTTATTTAAATAACGAAGTTGGTAGGAACTTTTTTTAAAAAATAACGTAAATTTTGAAACATATGTAAAAAATATGGTGAATGCAAAACTATGAAAAGAAATAGGTAAGTTTAGATGAAGTCGTGTACACCATTCACGACTTTCATGCTATGAACCCCACATCTTTTATTTTTTACTTTATTTATATATACATATATTTTACGGTGGGTCTCACACTTTTTTATTTTTTCATTATTTATATACATCATGTGGGGTCTCGTACATTCTACTTTTTCTAGTTATTTATATATACATATCCACACACACACACATATATATATATATATATATTTTGAACCTTCAAATTCTAAAAGTATCCTTATTTATTAAATTAATTTATTTTTTTTCTTTTTTCTTTATATACGTTTAAACATCTCAATCTTGGATCTTCAAATTTGTTTATTAAATTTATTTTTCTAATTTGATTTAATTATTTCTTAATCAAAATTATACATTTTTTTCAAATTTCAATTTAAAAAAAAAAACTCATACATTAACAAAATATGTTATTAAACAAATAAAAATAGTAATAATAATAATGGAGAGAAGTTGAAGTTACTCTAACAAATAATGAAAATAATAACACTTGAAACCACTAATACACATCGTTAATTGAATAAAAAAATTTAATGTTTATGACAAAAGGAAAAAAACAAGAATTTGTTTGACTACAAATTAAATTTTAAAAACTTAACTAATATTTTTTGATGAAAAATTATTGTTATTATTATTATTTTGAGAGGAGGTTTCAACTTATTTCGATTATTATTTTTATTTTATTTTAATTTGTTTAATATATTTTTAATAAGATAGTTTGTTAATATATGTATTTTTTTAAAATAGAAAATAAAAAAAATATAGGTATAATTTTAGTTAAAAAATAATTAAATTAAATTAAAAAATGATGAATTTAATAAAAGAAGTTGAAAATTGAAGATCGGAAAAATAGAAAAGAATATTGATTTACTTCCTGGGTTATTATTATTATTATTATTTTGAAGTAATTTCAACTTCTCCTAATTATTATTACTATTTTCAATATGTTATTAATATATGAGTTTTACAAAAAAAAAAAAAGATTAAAAACTAAAGAAAATAAAGAATATGTATAATTTTGATTAAAAAGTAATTAATATATATATGTAGATGTATGGACGTGTATATATAAAAATTGAGAAAAAGTAGAATGTCTGTAATGTATAATGTATATTAATAATAGAAAAATAAAAAATGTATTACTCATAAAATGAAAATAAATATATACGATTTCAAGTTCAACTCACTTATTTTTTTCAATAGTTTTATTTTTTAATAGTTTTATTTTATTTTTATTTTTTTTACATGTTTCAAAATTTATATTATTTTTTTAAAAGAAAAAGTTGAGTTTGTAGAGAAGAAAAAGTAGTTTTTGAAATGAAAAGATAAGGTTGATGTTTTAATTAATATAAAATTAGTGTTAATCAAATGAATGAAATGTAATGTTATCCCTTAGTCATCAACCAACAATAATTCTCATCATTATCATGTCAGAGTGTGATGCCAATTCCAAGTTCCAATCTTCCACATCCTTTTGCTTCTGATTGGGATCAACTCTATTTTTCTATACACAAAACTTTCTTTCCCATCAAATATAAAATGACCAAAATTGAGAAGTAATGTAAAATCTCTGATTCAAACAAGAATTTGTTGATCCCAATTCCCAATCTCCTAAACAATCAATTCCCAATTCCTCAAGGCATTATATTGCATCTTTTGTCACGTAGCCTTTTTCATAACATTCTACTTCTATAGATGTATAGTAACTCTATAAATCATAACTAGATTAGCTATTTAATTTAATTTTTATATAAAAAGTATTGTTGATTAGCAGTCTGTCAACTCATAATTATAAATATTAAAACAAATTAAAGATGATAGACATTGTTTTCATTAAATTGTTAACAAGATTTAAGTCATATATATAAGAATTTAACCATAAAATAATATAAAAATATATATTCATTATAAATATTTTGTTAAATAATTATTTCTCACAATACAAAAGTTGATCGACTTTTGGAACTAAACAGACAAAATCAATAAAAATAAAGTACTTCTAAGAATTCGAAATCAAATCTATCACTATATTAATATTTTTCATTATATTTACATCATTTTATCTGAAATAAGTTTTAAGCATGGTTGATTGTGGAGAGTGCTGCAACAGGTTTTTAACGCCAACATATAATTGCTATAGTATTTATCCTTTGTTACAATTTTTTCAATTTATCATTTTTTTATTACTTGTTATAGGGTATATTATTTACTTTCTAAACTAAAATATATAATAATCAATTTCTTGTCTCGACTCCATTTTAGTCGAGAGTATTGGGTACAAATTAATGATTAACAAAAAATAATAATAACATTCATTAGTTTTATTTTATCACTAAGCTACAAAAGATTACATTAGTATCTCTAATTTTTTTTAGTTTTTGTTTCAACTTGTTTCCTAGGTTATAAAATATTATATTTTATATTTTACGTTTTTACCTCCAAAATTTCACTAATATTTATTTTGGTCTTTAGCCTTAAATTTGTGTTGATTGATTTAGAATAATTAAGAATGGAAAATAGTAATGATGGAAAATCAGAGAAATAATGTAATTATCATTAATTAGTTAATAGAAATCAACACTAATAACAATAGAAAAGAAGATTTAATGAAAAGGGAAAATCTTGAAAGTTAGATTCAATAAGATATATTGAAGAAAAAAAATAGAAAATTAAATTAAAAAATTGGAGGTAATATTATAATATGTTAGAACTAAATTAAAATGTGTAATATTTTGAAAGTTGATAAAATATATATATAATATATATATATATATATATATATATATATATATATTTCGTTTAAAATATTTATTGAGCATAAAGCCTGTATAAAGAGAAACTAAGAACCAAACAAAGTTGGTTACTTCTTCGTAGTTGGGAGGAAGAACGTTGAAGAATAAACACTCCGCCAGAACTAAAATGGAAGAAAACAAGTAATTTATTCCCAAAATCTGATCTTTTTCCAATTTTTGTTTGAAATTTGTTCTGTTTTTTTTTTAATTTTTTTGAATATGCATATTTATTTATGTGCTTAATCAAAGAAGTTGATGACAAAATTAAATAATTAATAGGTAATTAAGAAAAAGGAAAAAATGGAATACTATAGAGACCCGCAAGTGGCGGAAGTAATCGTGTGAGTAGGATCCTCGCAAACGCACCACAATACCACGGAATCCAAAACTGTTTTTTAGTTTTCGAAATTAATGAGAGCTAAATCATTTGGGTTCCGGTGAAATACTATATAAACCCTCTATTTTTGGGCATTACAATCACAGAGTGACGAACAAGGCAGAGAGAGAGAGATTTTAAAGAAAAATAAAGAAAAAGAAACTGAAAGATGGGAGGTTGGGCCATTGCAGTTCATGGAGGGGCTGGCGTGGATCCTGATCTCCCACTGCATCGTCAAGACGATGCCAAAAAGTTTCTCACTCGCTGCCTTGATCTTGGCATCCACGCTCTTCGTTCAAATCATTCTGCCATTGATGTTGTCGAACTCGTCGTAAGCTTTCCATTTCCTTCTCACTCACATTTATACATTCATCATCTTTTTCTTAATCTAATTTATAACCAACAATTTGCCTCTCCATCTTCACAAGGTTAGGGAATTGGAAAACGATCCCCTCTTCAACTCTGGCCGTGGATCTGCCCTCACCGAGGATGGAACCGTTGAGATGGAAGCCAGCATCATGGATGGCCCTAAACGGAGATGCGGAGCGGTGTCCGGACTCGTCACTGTCAAAAACCCCATCTCCCTCGCCCGTCTTGTCATGGATAAATCTCCCCATTCCTATCTCGCCTTCTCTGGCGCTGAGAAATTCGCTAGGCAACAGGTTTTATGCTATTTTCATTCTGATTTATTCTTTCCCGAATTCGTAACCTCCGATTTTTCTGACACTTACGATCGCCTCAGGGTGTAGAGCTTGTATCCAACGACTATTTCATCACCGAAGGAAACGTTGAACTGCTTCAACTAGCCAAAGAAGCCAACGGTATATGGGTAAGCCTAAGCCGGCCGCCATATAATCATTCCTTCATTCGATCGAGAAACGGACCTTTAATTAACATTCGTTTGATTTTTTTTTTTTAATTTGAAACAGTTAGATCGCCGGGTTCCAATCGAGACATGTTGCGCGAGCGTGGAGACGCCACCATTGCAAATGAACGGCGTCCCAATCAGCGTGTACACGCCGGAGACAGTGGGATGCGTGGTGGTGGATAGCGAAGGAAGGTGTGCCGCCGCAACGTCCACGGGTGGATTGATAAACAAAAAGGTCGGACGTATTGGAGACTCGCCGTTGATTGGATTGGGGACGTACGCGTGTGATGTATGTGGGGTGTCGTGCACGGGAGAAGGGGAGGCGATCATAAGAGGAACATTGGCTCGGGAAGTGGCGGCGGTGATGGAATATAAAGGGTTGGGACTACAAGAAGCGGTGAATTATGTGATAGAAGAAAGATTGGATGAAGGGCAAGCGGGATTGATTGCAGTGTCTAGCAAGGGAGAAGTGGCATGTGGTTTCAACACGACTGGGATGTTTAGGGGATTTGCCACGGAGGATGGGTTTATGGAAGTTGGGATTTGGTAATCTCAATAGTTAGATTAATTAAGAATGGGAAATGGGCGGACTAATATGGCCTTGGGATATTAATGAATGTTTTTGTGTAGTGTGGTATGTGTTCTGTTGTTGGTGAATCTTTTATGTTCGACCTTTTTCTCTGAACTTCAGATGCTATTTGTGTTAGCACAGCAAATTAATAAAGCCCATAGTCCTAACCTTGTATTATTTAACCTTAGCACAGTTTTCTTTTACCCACTGCTCTCTCATTTCCTTTCTTCCAATAATCTACTTTTAACTCCTTTTTTATTTTGTAATCCCCTCCCTAATAACTCAATTTGACTTCACACAGCTTAAAAAGTTTTTTTTTTTTCCCTTCATGAAAACTACACCCCATTCTCATAAAACTAATTCAGCTATAACCATATAAGAGATTATTATTAAACAAATGAGTGAGATTCACAAATATTGGTAGAACTTTTTTATGTTTCTATATAATTGATACTCAAGAAAAATATATATATATAAAAAAAAAAAGTAAATATTTGAATTGATGATGCCTTCTCAAAACCAAATATAATGTTTATTATTTATGTGTAAAACTTTGTAGTTTCTTTTCCAAGTTTATAATATAATTTAAAATGAGCATAGCCAGGGGACACAACAATTTTACTATCAAACTTAAAGTCAAATGTTTAATTCACTTATTCAAAAGAGGGTAAGCAAATTTACTATTACATAGCTTTTTTTTTAGTGTTTAATGTTTAACTTTGAAAAAGAATCTTTAGATCCACAAATGGTAAGAATATTTGTATATTTTAATTTAAAAAGAATTTTTAGATCCTAGTATGAATATTTGTATATTTTAATTTAAAAAGAATCTTTAAATCCACAAATAGTATGCATATTTGTATATTTTAATTTAAATTGTTCTCTTAAGACAAAAAGTTGTATGTAATTATTTCTTTTGTGGTATAAAAGAAATTAACAACTCAATTCTAATATATATATATATGTATGTATATATATTTTTTGCATTTTTAAGAGTAGTTGGAAAATAGATTTTCCAAAAACTCATACAATTAAAAATAAATAAATAACTATGAAAATCTTACTTATTGTAGTTAAATAACTTGAGGTTGATTTGAATTATATTTTTACAAAATGGGAATAATAATAATAATAATAGGAATTGATGTGTATAATTAAAGTGGTTTTCCAAATCAGTTAATAAACAGAGACACCAAACATTTGCGTTTGAACCTTTGAATCATCACAATAATAGTATTGATGCAAAAGCAAGTCGATGATTACAAAAGAATTAGACGTAAGAATGGCAACAAAAACGTAAAAATCCAACAAATGGAAAGAAAATGGTAGAAATTCTTGAGATAGGAGCAGCATTTGTTAAGGGAGTAGCCAATGGGTGTGATGGAAATCGCCTATACGCATCAGCCAAAAGCCCGCCCAATCGAACTTGTGAAGTAGTGGTCAAGTGAAGCCCATCTGGTTCCAATGGAAGCCCCAATGCATCCACGATCATCACGTTCACTAAATCAATTCCAAATTGCCCCCTTCTTACTCCTTCTTTATACTCTCCCTCTCCCGACGCAATACCCACCTGCCAACACATTCACGTTTTACCAAACTCAAATTTAAATCTCTAATTATTATTGTAATCCACTTACCTGAATAATTGGGAGCAATGGAATCTTCAGATCGGAGCGAATGCCAGTGAAAAACTTCTTCAATCTGCCACCGTATAGCTCCGAATCTTCTGCATTTTCAGTATCGCTTTCACCTTGATACCATAGAAGCGCTTTAATTTTACCCCCACTCAGAACCGATGCGTCGGCTCTGCTCAATAAATGGTTGTACAGATTGGATCCCTTTTGCCATTCCTTGATCGAAGTCCCACCCATCGCACATGGTACCAGACCGATTACCGTCCGACCCCCGGGTTTATCCATTAGAATGGTGTTGGCAAAGGGCATGCCCGGCCCAATCCCGTTGGTCTTGAGAAAATCGATGTCTGCGTGGAGTGGCTCGCGAGCTTCAACCCAAGTGAGATCTGCGGCGAGGCGGAGGATGTAAGGGGTTGGTGAGCATTGGGGTGGCACAACACCGTCCCAGGTGGGGTGGTGAGTGAGGGTGCTATTGGTGACACCGCCTCGTCCAGCCATGTTGCTCTGTCCGGCGAGGAGGAAAATGTCGGTGGGTGGCGATGGTTGTTGAGAGGTGGAGGGGATTTGGGCGACGGTGGTGAGAAATAATAGGCATAAGTAGAGCATTTTTGGGTTGGAGTGTGGGTGAATCAAACCGGGGGGAAACTGAAAGAATTTATATACAATTTGAAAACAAAGTATTACCTTTTTTCAAGTTTAAACTTTAGTTGTGTGTCTTATTATATCATTCCCCAACCGTAGTCCACACTCAGAATTCCACTTGGCCTATTTGCTCTGTTTCGGATATCAGTTTCATTTTTCTTATTAATTATCTGATTAAATAACACGATTAACAGAACAGTTAAGAAATGCTTATGTATCCCACCTTATAAAATATAATAATATGGGGAAAGATAACAAATGTTTCTAATTATTCTAAAAATAAAAGCTAATGACATATAAACTCATCAAAATTTAAAAGGTTGGGACAGTTGGTTAGAAGAAAAAGATAATATTAACACATAACACACTGTCTTCAGTCTTAGCTAACGAAGCAGTGGGCTCCTCAAAAGCTTTATTTTTCTACAAACAAATAAACCCCATACCTTTTTCTCAATTATTGTAAATCATAGTTAAAGAAGAAGCAGTAGGTTTAGTATAGCCAAAGCATGGTGACCATTATGATTACTCTTCTGGGCTCCATTTTTCACTAAAATTTTACAAAGAAAATAAAATTAGCCTTTTTTTTTTTTTTAAATGTATGGAGTTCAAACAATCAAGTCACTTATATTTAAAAAATTCTCATGGATTGCAATGGTTAAATAGGGACAAAAAGTTTCAGTGACAATTATTTGTTTTTGGATTTACATATATTACAAAAGAAGACATTTGTATATACTTATTTATTACTGAGTGCATGTGTGAAGCTTAAAAGGACAACCATTTAATAGTACAACTTTTATTTATAAATAAGAGAGTTTGAAAGAAAAATCAAATATAAATCATTGATTGATATGGGTGATTGTAAAACAACTATTTTTCATTTCTAGTGATTTTTAAATGTTTAATTTAATGATTTAAATGTGTAGGACGAATGGGAAATCAAATGATTCTCCTCGAATTTCTTTTAATAGTATATAAATTAGATATATATAGACAAATTATCTCCTTTTATTTTATAGATAAATAAGTTTTTAAAATCAAATTATCTGAGAAAACCTTAGGATCATCGTAGGGAAACTTTTTTACTAATGCTTTTACGGAATGATAATTCTTTAAACAGATTTTTTTAATTTAGATTTGAGAAGGTAATAGATCTTATAATTTTATTTTAAATTAAAATACTCTTATCATTTTATTATTTATTTCTTTTCCATGTAGACATAAAACTTAGCCATGAAATTTTAAACTTTATTCAACAAATTAGTTCTTTTTTTTTGGATGATTTGATTATATTAACACGTTTTTTTTTTTTTTTTGGAAAACTCAAAATATTTGATGAAATTTAATTTAATTTTGCACCTAATTATTAAAAGTATTTCTAAAAAGGAAAAGAAAAAACAGGGAGATAAGGAAGGTAAATGTGTGGAGGATTAAGATTTTTTTTTCAATGACAAAACTCGTAAATATTTCGGAATGCTTGAAGCAAGTCGTGAGTTACCATAGTCTTAAGTTATTATAATTTGACTAAAATAGTTTGTGTTTAGAGTGAAAATTATTTTAGTTTGAATTATAATGATATGTGTTTGGTGTGTATATTATTTTAGTTCGATAAGAAAATAGTAAACACCTTAGCAAACAATAAAAAATTATAAATGTCAAATAGTAAAAACGGTAATAAATAATAAATACAAAAAAGAGAAAACAAAACACATGTGAAAAAAAAAAAAGAGAAATGAAAATGTGGAGAGTCGCAATTACTTCTTTTTTCTAAAAAAAGAAAAATTAAAGATAAGCTTCGAACATGGACTTGGGCTTTTAAACAAAATGTGGGCTCAGCCCATGTCCGCAATATAGATAACTTCAAATCACAAAACAGAAGTTCAGCCCATTAATCCAGGATCTACAAATCTCTCTCATTCCCATCAAATTTCATTTCAAAATCAATTGGGCCCTTGTCACGTTGAAATCTCTCCTCTCCCTTCATTACTATGTATTACATGTGGTAGAAGGGAGTGACTTGGAGAAATGAACGAAATCACAAGGAAAATCAAAGAATTTGATGGTTAACTCTATCGTTCTCTTCTGTTTTTTTCTCTAAATATAACTAATGATTCCTTTTAATGTTAATATTTCATCTTTTAACTAATTTAGTTTAATTTTGGTTGCATTTTTACAAAGTCATTCCCATTCTTTTATGTGACTAACTTTTCTTTTTCTCTCAATCTCTCTTTCGTTTTCTATGTAATAAGAGCTACTAATTACAACCATAAATTCATAAATAATATAATTAATGAATTTATGGGATAAAAAAAGATGTAGAAAGCATTAAAATTTCTCAAGACTATTACAATAAAAACACATAATGTTTAAATACTATGTATAAAGTTGGATGGACTATTACATCTAAATGAAACTAACACTAGTTAACATAATACAAAAGATATTTACATCAACATTAAGTACTCTTTAACACATGTATTAAACCAGTAAATTGACCCAACTCTTCTCCAATGATGTGAATAACTATAACTATATTCCCATAACATTTGTTTAATTTAATTTGTTAAATCTTGGTTGTATTGAGAGGAGTTGTTTTGATGGGGTAGATGTAGAAAATTAGTTTTAATTTTGATTGTAATTTGAATGGGGTGTGTGTGGGATGATGTTGGGTTGATATTTGTGTAAAATGATGGACTCATTTAAGTGATCCAAGTGGCATATAGCTGGCACTTCCCCCCCTTAGCTTTGTTAAAGTTTCACATTTCCCATTTCCTTCCACCTCATCATCTCTCTCCATTCTCCAATTTTAATACCCACATACTTAAATACCTTCATCGTCCATTGATATTTAATACACAAATGTAAGGAAATAGCATAATTGTGATACATTGTCTTGGGAGAGGATAAATGATTATTTCTTGTAGGGTTATTGTGAGTTGTGGGCCTTCTTTCATCTTCCCCATTGTCTTCTTTTTCTTTTGTTTTCTTTTTCGCATTAAAATTTTATAGATTCATTCCTTCTAATTCCAACCCCTCCCTTTGGATTCTATACATCTTTCAAATTCATTATAATTTATCTCCCCACTCCCTTGTCCTTTCCATTCTGCCATTCATCCCACAACCACAAACATTTATATATAACTATAACTAACACACCTATATTTTCAACCATACTATTCTTAATTATATCAAAAGATCCTCTTTGATATGTGATTAAATTCAAGCCTTGTTGGTTCATAGTTTTGAAAAATATATGCTTCTTTCAATTATTGAGTTACCTGGACAAAATATACAAGGAGGAGGTTGGCTTAGGACTTTTATATTTTTAGGCATGTGCTTTTTGTGATGTGATGCATTGATTAATATGGAAGAGCAATGATTTTAGTACACATTATTAGTTTTGACGTGAATCTAAACAAGAAAAATAAAAAGAAGGTGAAAATAAATGTATAAACCACGACCATGTGTGTCTGTATGCGTCTTAAATTGGTTGTTGAGAAAAGTCATGCTTATACCTCACGCACTATGTTTTCAACGTTTAGATCATTCTCGATTTTTGTGATTGAAATTAAAACAAAAGGAAGATAAACAATTCTCATGCACTCTTGAATAAATAAAGTACTTTTGTCAAGAACTTATAAAATTGTACTTTTGAAGATGATTTTCTTTCAATCTCTCAAGACCATGCTTACTCACTTTTTCACTCTTATTGATCTTGAATTCTAAATATTTCGATATTTCTTGATTTATATTCTCATAGTTTCTCTAAATCTAAACAAAATTTACGATATTTCTAGATTTTTCTTTCGAGATATTTATTCAACTTAATTTCTAGAAAATTATAATTTACATATTGATGTCATACGATAAATATATTTCAAGAACCTTCTAAAATAGTTAGTATCATCTTCTACCTTAATAGTTTTTCTCTTTACTGCAGAAAATTTGGGCTTATCAAACTAATTCTTATATTTTCATTATCAAGCTAGGAAGTTTTAACTCATCGTAACTCAACTATCGAATCTTTGAAGTAATATTAATCCAAATCCAATATAATAAAAAATATATGTTTGGCTTGCATAAGAAAATAGAGTTTAATTCAACATGTACTACTTAACACATTTATATTTTTGTTAGTTGCTACTTAATAATATCTAATGTCATACCGTTTTAATTGAACTTTTGATAAGATCATGTTCACGTGATATATCAAAAGTTAATATAATCCCTCCAAAGGTTAGTTGGAATGGATAAGAGTTTATGGCTTTGGATATAAACTATTGGTTTAAAAAAAAAAACGTTGGAGTTCAAAATTATAATATGTTTTTGCAATATATTATTATAATTAATAATTAATAATTAATAATATGGTGTTTGAGATTCACATGGGTGTGTGGAATATGTTATTATATAGATTATATTTAACCGTAATCAATCGGTTTAAGATATTTATATAAATAAAGGACGATGGCTTATAATCTGATTCAAAATAGATGTACACGAGACACAATTACGTCATATTTTAAAAATTTAAAACAGGACGAGAGAAAGAGAGGTTGACGAATATTGTAAAAGAAAATTAAATGGATTAATTATAACTAAAAAGATTGTTTTGTATTTATATTAGAAAGAGAAAAGAAGTTAAAGGAAGTGATGGAGGGGGAAGGGGAAGGGGAAGGGAAAAGCGGGGGTGTATGGACTATGAAGGGTCAGGTGGGAGGTGAGAGGGAGTTGAAAGAAAGTCACGTGAGGAGGATGAAGTGAAAGAAAGAAAGAAAACATGAAAACGTGGGGGGGTGCTGTGCTGTGGTGGTACGGTAAAAGGACGTTTTGTATTTCTATTTGACTCTTTTGTATGTGTACAGTAAAGGGACTAAGGTGCGTTACTGTTGGGAGATGTTTGCACGTGCCACTTCGCTTTGGAATTTTATGCCCTCCCCTACTTCTAATTCTATCTTATTATCATGCAATGCAATGCAATGCAATATCCCTCTCTTTCTCGTTATCCTTTTATTTTTATCCTTATCTTTTGGGGATGCCCAAATTTCTCATTCAAAACAAACAAATTTAGCCTTCTTCAATTATATAACCAATTAGAAAGTAAGTATGGATGGTTATTACCATTTTAAAGATACAAGTTCAACCTCTCCTTTTTCTTTCTCTTACTTTCATCTTTTTTCTAACACTATTCTGTCCACCACAACAACATTGCTTATTACTGCTAATAATATCCACTACTTTTCCTTTGCTTTTAAAAAAATTTCACTTGCATTTGTACTCGAGCTCAAATTCTTCATCTAGCTTTGTTTGTGAACCCGGCCGCCATCGTTGTTGTCACCTACATCTTTCTTGCCATTGTTGTAGTTCAAAACGACAACATTATTGAAGACAAAGAGTAATGCAAGAGGTTGTTTTTTGTGAAACTATTTCGTGATTGTTATGATGGTGATTGCTTGATCTAAAATGATTTAGTTGTAGAAAAAAAAAGTACATATTTTTTTTTTTTGTAATAATTGTACGGAAAATGAAGATTGGACTTTTCATCCTTAAAATACATAGTGATATCAAACTCACTCCAACGAAAGCGAAAATAAATGTAATGTAAAAAACATATTTAATTTCTAAACAACTTTACATCATACTAGAGTACATAAATAAATAATATATAAACTAAATGCATAGGTTTGATCATTTGAGTAAGTTAATAAAAAATTATTAAATTGATATATTCAATCAATAGAGTTAAAAAGGAATAATTTAAAAACATAAAGAAATTAAATATAAATTTAAAACGGTCTCAAAGCAATGAGTAACGGTACTCTTCCTTAGCCCATGAAAGGAGAGAGATGTTTATTTGAATTTTCAAAATCAAATTGAATGTAATGATTTTCTTTCTTCTAGAACGTAATAAAAATGAAATGAAATAAAGTGAAGGGTATTTAATTGATGTAAATATTTTGTAAAATTTTCTATTTTCTTTTTAGGATTTTCCTATAAATAATGGTTGAAAAAATCAAATTGTTTTGGTATATAGAAACAAATAAAGGTGAATGAAAACAATATAAAGCCATAATTTAGAAGAATTTTGGAATCTCCCGATTATCTCATAAAGGAAATACGGTGAAGGAAATAAATGGATAACTAACTAAACTTTTCCCCTAAACTATCTGTTTGTGCATATTCTGTATTTTTCTCCAAAGAAAAAAAAAAAGAAAAAGAAAAAATGATTAGACTCATCCAGGAAGGTTTAGAAGAGAAATTAAGAAGAAGATATTTAAAATGAATGATATGTTAATTGTGAAATTGTAAAGTAAGGGTTAATGGGATATGGATATGGAGGTGTGTTAGGGTTGAGATAATGAAACAGTGTGTGTATAGAAATGAATTTGTATTGGATTTGTGAGTTAGGAAAAGGCAGGAAGCGGTTTACAGGCTGTACTCACATGATTGCACTACACCTTTGGTTCCCCGGATTCTCTTTCTTTCTCTCCTTTTTTTTCTTTGTCGTTTTCCTAACACAGCTCACCACTTCTTCCGTGCGTCCTTTTCGGATGTAAAATATCCCTCAAATTATAAGAAACCCTTTTGTTTTGTTTATTTTATAAGATTTTGGGTTTGGGTCTGGGTTTGGTAAATGCTATACAGCCTGGCTGTGTAAGCTCAGTCAAATTCGTCCGCTCCCCATCCCCAACTCCCAACCGTATCCTTTCTTTTTCCTTTCCTTTCTTTTCTTTTCTTCTTTATAAATTGTTGAAGGCACAGACTGTGTAGTATATAGCCTAAAGTGAAAGTCGGTTTTCACAAACACCTTCCTAATACGTGTGCTCATCTCGCCACCGTTAAATGACGCGTGTCCCTTTGACAGCTGTTTTCTTTTTCTACTAACTGAAACGGCTATCACCTCTCACCTCTCACCTCTCCCCTCTCCCCTCTCCACTTATAAAATCCCTTCCCCCTTTTTTCCTCCTTTTCTCTCTTCTTCTCTATTACCAACAACACCATCCCCCCCTTCTTCTCTCTTACACTCTTCCCCCTATTTTTTCTTTTAATGGCTACCATCACTGACCGTATTAAGGGTCCTTGGAGTCCCGATGAGGATGAGTTGCTCCGCCGTCTCGTCCATAACTACGGCCCTAGGAATTGGTCTCTTATTAGCAAGTCTATCCCTGGTCGATCTGGTAAATCCTGTCGTCTTAGGTGGTGTAATCAGCTTTCCCCTGAAGTCGAGCACCGTCCCTTCACTTCTGATGAAGATGATACTATTATCCAGGCTCACTCTAGATTTGGTAACAAGTGGGCCACCATTGCTCGTCTTCTTAATGGTCGCACCGACAACGCTATCAAAAACCACTGGAACTCTACTCTCAAGCGTAAATCTTCATCCTCTGCCCCTGAAGATGACCATCCTCTTAAGAGATCCACCAGTGCTTCTGCCCCCCCTTTGTATTTTAATCCCAGTAGTCCATCTGGCTCCGACTTGAGCGATTCTAGTCTCTCTGGAATGTCTTCTTCCCAGGTCTGTAAGCCTTTCCCGCCCGTTCCACCTCTGATTTCTCATTCAAATCATCCCCCCATGGACACAACCTCCATCGATCCTCCCACCTCTCTCACGCTCTCTCTCCCTGGATCCGACTCCGGTGACGCACCTAAACATATGTCCGAAGCCAATCGGATTGAGAAGCAGTTCTTCAGTGCGGAGTTCTTGGGTGTGATGCAAGAAATGATTAGAAAAGAAGTGCAGAGCTACATGTCTGGGATGGAACAGAATGGACTGTGTTTGCAGACGGAGGCTATCACCAACGCAGTCGTAAAACGGATTGGAATAAGAAAGATCGATTAGAAATTAGATGACGAAGAAGTCATCGGCTTTCCTTACGCCGCTGCTCCAATCTCTTGAAGACTTCACCTTTTTCTGTTTATTATTTTTTTTCTTTTTTTTTTCTTTTCTCCTTCTCCCCATCCCCAAAACTATAGACGAGAATAAATTTTGGTAGTGTACATAAGGAAGAACAATCAAATTGGGGGTCTGTGGGTTGAACAACGTAGACAAGAACTTCAAATATATATATATATATATATCGTATATGAATGATAGAACTTAGATCATCAGTTCAAGAGGGTGATCTTTTGGCATGTTTATGCAAAATTTCTGTTGCTGTTCTCTTTTTTATTTTTATTTTGTTTTTTAAAATGTAAGAAGAAGAGTAATAACCAAAAGTACAAAAAAAAAAAAAAAAAATTCTTAGAAATTTTTTGGATTTGCCATCTTTTTAGAAACGAGAAAGTTTCGAGATGCAAAACAGGATGACGAAAATCCAAGAAAAGACACAAGTGGGAACTCTCTTGAGTGGACAAGAATTGATTAACAATAATAAAATGAGTTTTTGTAGATAAGTGGTTTGAGAACAAAACAAAACAGTAGTATAATATAATATAGTTGTGAGCAACCACTTGGAATTAGGAAATGTGGAGGAATATGGAGTACAGTTTTTAGATCAAATCACGAAGACACAAACTCTCAAACTAAATTATTAAAGCAAAAGGGGATGTACGAACTCAAAGATAGATATCAGATAGATAGATCCAAAGAAAAAAAGAAACTGACTTGGAAACTAAATAAAAAAGTAAAAAGCACTAGAAATTTGATATAAAGGGCTTAACGTTTATTATGGGTGGCATTGTAGTTCCAGACGATATTAGAAATATATGTACAGTGAAATAAAAAGGCACAATGAAGTAAGGATTGAATAGTAACTAAAGTAATACTTGAGATTGCTGCATGTAATTGTATTAGTCATCGGCGTTGTTGGTACTTGTTTCCATATTCTCAGGCACATGGTACGATGACAAGAAAAACGCATTCTGATTCTTCCTTAAAAACCTGCAACTAACAAACACATCGAAACAAGACCCGTCTCACTGGTCACCACCACATTTTGTTGAAAATTTCAACACGAAAACCCACGGTAAATGTCTCAAATGAAAGTAGTCAGAAGAGGAATAAATACTTGAGTAAGTCAACTAACTTCTGTTGCAGTTCCATCAAAGTCTCCTCTTCAATATTGGCTTGAGACAACAACTCAGGCAACCTAACTGCAATGAATGAAACAGCGGATATCATTTTCAAAATGGCTACCCTCTATACCCTCTCACTTTGACCATTAGTTAGAATAATATTCAAACAACCAGTATTACCAAATAGACGTAGAAGGTGTTCGGCACCATATATGGAAGAAGGGGAGACATCATTGATCATCAATTCTTCATATTGTTGTCGTTCACTTTTGTATAGAAGCATCACAGGTAGTGCTTTATCGAAGTAACAAATCAGCCCCTTCACGATTTCTCCAATTGATTCATCTTTCCTGTAATCGTATAGCATTGTTAAGAAGATGATGGATGGGGTGGGAACAGACAACGTACTTACGTTGCATCCTTCTTCAGTCTGTACTCAAGATATTTCTTCATTATATCGTCTACATTAGGTGTGCGTGGAAGCTTTACTAGCTGCAGTGCGAATGAAATTAACAAACCTCAAATTACTTGATCATTAAATCCGACCGAAGTAATAGATATTAATCCAGATATCATTACCTTCCCAAGATGCGTTACAAACTCACTATCATCAACTAGTTGCTTCTTTAGTTTAACTGGAATCTGTATACTCACAAGCTTTTCAACATTCATGGCACCCTTTTCCTACAAGTAAACAATTGATATGGTAAAATTTTAAAAAGTAACGATGACTTGTAAAAGGCTCATGCTAAGTACCAGATAAAATACTGAACACATGGAAGAAATAATTCAAGGGTGGGGAAGTGGAAAGGCGAGGCCTTTTAGTAACTTTAAAGGACAACTGGCAACATTTAAATTTGGCATACCTTACTAGCATCATTCTTTCGCTTCTTCCCTTTAACCACTGCACAAAAATTTATAATTTGCATGAACAGATTAAACCAAGAGCTAGCATAAATATTTCTCACAGGAAACACGATGCTTCATGTAATCTTTTAGAATAGTTGGCAAATGTTCCTTAAATAAATTACTGAAAAGTATAAGCATCGCTTACACTCTAATATTGTACTGTTCAATTTATCAGGTCAGTTTTTGATAGAACGCTACAAAGGGTTAAGAACAACAAGATTAGGCAATTCTTTTATCTAAAGCTAATACCTAAAGTTCTCGTATTCCCTGAATGTAAGAAACACAACTAAATATAGTACGTACATGAACGCCTTACAGCACAATTCACAGAACTAGAAGTCTAGAATATCCTTAACATTATCGAAGATTGAAAAATTGAACCTAGAAAGGAACTTTGCCTGCTAATATCCAAAATGCTTCACTCCTTACTGTATAAATGTCCTTTCCAATCACATTACAATCATCTGAAGCTATTGTTTCACCTTGGATGGACTGATACTTTGAACTAACCGTGATACATAAATGCCAAGATATCATCAGAAGTTAGGGGTCATCTTTCAGAACATTCTTAACTTGACACTTATAGTTCAATAATTTCCGCTTAGATAAACTAGCACTCCTTACTATCTATCTGTCAAATTATTTCACAAGTTCTGATGTTCTCCCTCCCTCCCTCTCTTTCTTAGAAGTGAACTTTTATTGATTTGGTAAAAATTTAAACTACATTTCACCATGAATTTTAAAAAAATGCATCCTGATTGAATTTTAGAGACATGATAGAGTAGGATAAACCTCGAGGACTTAGACCATTCCATCCAACTGTTCTCTTTAAATTAAAATTCAAGTGTTTCCTTCTAACTACACGACCAGCTTATCGTATGACTTTAAAGTATGTATATATGCTCTGATGAGCTGAAAAGCCAAACAGCCAGAAAAAGTGAAATAGTTGAATAAATTTTTATTGTTCTCGATACACTGTTTGTAGTTCTGATAATCTAAATTGAAGGCTAACCTACACTTGAGCTCAAGTAATATGCAGCAATGCATAAGTTAATTAAACAAACCAACAATTACCGTTCTTGGGCTTGATATGGGACGCTCGAGATGCCTTCTTGTCAGTCCCCCTCTTCTCATTGAGTTCCTGCTGTTTCTGCACATTCTCTTCTGTAAACTTCAGTAATCGATCAAGTCCTACCCACTCATCCCAGCTGTAACATAAAATAAACAAGGAAATAGAAGATCTATAAGTGGAAGTAGTAAAGTAAAAGCGCCATCTTTTCCAACCAAGGAAACCCAACATTTTCATACATTTATACCTAAAAAACTTCCCCAACTTCCTTGCACCACGAAATCTAAATGGTGGGTTAAAATAACAAAGCTTCAATAAACGCATAAATATTGGACTAACACTGCAGACAGTGAGGTTATGCCTTCTCTTCTTGTTTTGACTGTGAGGTTTTGAGAAAGCTTCTCTTAGGATGTTCTCAAGTTATATCCTGAAATGTATCCAAGCAAAGAAACAAATCGATGCTAATCAACTCCAATTTGCAGATGGTACTTGTTTTTGATGTTTACAATGAAGAAGAGATCAATAATATCTCCTTGAAACCCAGAAAACTTTGGTAGCTGCAGCTGGTGGGAAAATTAACTTGTGGAAAATCACTTAAGCAGGCACTGACATTGATGTGTAGGAAATGATTTATAAAGCAGAAAAAATGGTGTGCTTTTCTGAAGCTTGATAATTCTGAGTACCAACGTATGCACTCAAGCGGTTACCTTATTTCTGGAAGCCAATGCTTGAAAAGGTGCCTAGTTCATGGAATGCTATTTGCTTTAAAGATGGGGAACAACTATTATCCAGCCTAGACATCAGAAGCTTAAGATCAGAAAACGTATTTCAATCTCCAACATAAGTGCTTTGTCCACGACTCTCATGGGCATTTTATTATCTCAAGCAGATATGAGACAGAGGTGAGGGTTACTTACTGCTGATAATCATAGAATAAAAGGTACAAGAGCCTCGAAGTTTAGGGTTCATTGCAAAACACTTTTGTGTCTATTGTCCAGTCCCTTTTGATCAGAATAACAAGTGACCTCAATACCATCTTCTGGAACAATTGTAGATCATCAAAAGGCCATCAAGATTTGTTTGTTCCTACAAACTTCATCATGGAATGCTTTAAAAATGTTCACACTTTGTTTGGATGTTGGTGTTAGCACCAACGGTAACCCAGTTTATCCCAAAGGTTCTTGGGTTTGAGGGTGGAGGTTTTTATGTTATACGGGATCTGCCTCCATAAAAATTCTCTATGGGAGTTCCTTTTTTATTCGGTAACTATACTACTTTCTATAATTATTACAGGTCCTTGGAGAAATTCCCATAAACTCCGAGGCTTCTTTGAGTTGATTTATTATCAACCGTGCTAGTTTTGCTCTCTCAATAACAGGTTTTTTTAGTTTCGTATACAAAAAATGAATGAATAAGTAAAACAAGTATGTATCATCAATATGCTGAAGTCAACAAAAAAATGCATGCTGACAGTTTATGTGAATTATCGAAAGCTCTGATGCCTTTTTCTTCTTCAAGTATTTATATTTTGAAGATCAAAGGATGAACAAAATCAACAATTATGCAGAACTATTTACCCATCTGTATGAACTCATATCTACAACATTTTGTAGAAGTTTCAGCATTGAATTTTTTGTAGGCAAGATTGAGGCAACCTCTGATCTACCTTTAAATAGAACCAACAAACCAAAAACCTTAAGTATATTTAGGTGGATGCCAAGCAACAAGAAGCATAAAAACACATAAAGAACAAGGAATGTATCAAAACATCATCTGTCAAGAAAACAATAGGCCTAGAACTAACATTCTGTTTCAAAAACCATCAGATTAGAGATGGGAACAGTCTCTGTCATTAAATCAAAAGGAGAACTCACTTACGTTTTGCTCCATCCCTGCAAAACAAAGAACGTGGTCTCAAGATCCTCCCTCATGCACAATACTCTTCTCCACAAGAGAGAGAGAGAGAGAGAAGAGAGACGCACACACACAAGCGCACACATAATACACAGGTACACAGTCTACTTACAAGGTAATGAACATAACATCTCCATTCTTTCAACTGATATTCTGTTTTTAGTACCTAAAAATGAAAATGGCACATAGAAAGTAAGAAGACAAATAAGCTAAATTCTGTAGGTTTCACAGTAACAACCAAATGATTTGATGCAACTATGAAGACATTATTAACATATCAATCCAAATCTGGATCACACTATGATCTCCCAATCATTAGAACTATTAAGTATTCGGAATTCGATCCTTCATCCTATAATTTCTTAATTATTCAAGTGCTTCAGGAAGATTACGAGGTTAAGTTATCCAGATGAGTATTAGCTCTTGTTCTTCACAATTAACGAACCTTGCATATTAAAAAAAAGATTGAATCACTGTTTCAAAGTGGAGGTTCTAAACCACAAAAATGCAAATGCAAAGATTAAGAAGGGCTGATTATTACAGAAGTGTAAAATAAATTCTTGCTAATTTCTCCTACTTAGCTGGCAATTCAATATGCTTCCTCACATTTTTTATCATCTATTCTTGAAGATGTCGAGTTCACAAGGTGAGAAGTAACTAAAAACCTGCCTACTCCTTCCACTAAACTACAGAAGCATTTGTGAGCTTGCAATTTCAGCGAAACAAGAAAAAGAAAAAGAAAATAGAGAAATTTGAAACAGAGATTCCTCCAAACCGTAATGTTCAGGAATTGGGGAAATGAAGTGAAAGATAAAGAGGGAAAAGAGGTCAAACCTTAGCTTCATAAATGACGAAGCTATGAAAGGCAAGAACCTTCTCTCCTTCAGAGAAAGGACAAGGATGGGAAGGGGGGTTCTGAACTCCATTGTCGTCGTCGTCTTCGGAGTCATTCTTGGAAGTGGTATCGGCGGAGTCGGAAGCAACCCGATTCTCAGGGCTTCCCATTTGAATAGCTAAGTTGAGAATCAATCGTGTTGAGCTCCGAGAAGAAGCAAATCAACGACTCCCAATTGGGGTTTTAATCGCAAACGAAGCGCACTAGAAATTGGGGGTTTCTGTGTCTTTGTTGTTATGTACTATAACGGGGCCGGCCGGGAGTCATCTTTCAAAAATTGGGAAAGAAAATAACTCTTCCTATTGGAATTCCACGCTCTCTACAATACGTTTCTGACAAAGAGACGACGTAGTGTACTACCAAGACTTTACTGATTAAATATGTACATTAGCTAAGTTCATGTTCATCCTCATTTATTGCTTCCTCTAATATATGGTTTTAATAGTCTATCAAACATTACAACAAAGCTCCTTTGATAGTAATCCAAGTTTTTGTGTTCATTGTCTTAAATGTTGTACAAAAATATCAATAGAGTGTCATGTATCTACCATTTGATGTCATGTCAATCATTATATGATATCAGCTGGTTTTTTGCCTTTGATCACCATAAAATTTCAAAGAATATTACCTTGTGTGGAAATTTGCATATACAATTTTCAGAAAGGAAGGGAACATATATCCTTGAAGTACTATCAAACAAGGTTGATATTGACTCATTTTTCGATATTTATTAGTTCAACAAAATAGATATAAGCATTAAGAAATAATGATTGTATAATATTGATACATTCACTCATGTATTTATTGACACACGTTAAACGGGCTGGTTAAGTTGATGGAGTTTTGGGCCAAGCTCATTGGTTCATCAAGTTTACACATATAGCTATAAATGAAATGGAATAGCCGTAGGTAGGTGGCATAAGCCATGAGGTTAAGTGAAGTTGTGGTCTAATATTAAAAATGAGTAAAGAAATCTGGAGCGTGTCAATGGTTCGTAAGAAATTAAATGTCTCTACATATCAGTATTGGCACCCTCGGTTCCCTCTTACGAGCTTCACATTGGTATGGGAAGAAAGTAGTAGCAGTCTAGTAGTAGTACAAGTATAGAAGAAGATCAGTTCCCAATACACAGGGCATTCAAATTTTATTCATGCCCAAACTTGATAACACTTTGTATTTGTAAGATAGGACATGTCATCCATGAAGATTGTTCAATCTGCCAGTTTTATCCGCCAATCTATGTTTTCCACAATTACAGTAATTAAAAGAAATAAAATTGAATTCTTTTTGCTAAATCCTTACTTTTTTTTTTCTTTAGGGTGGTCAAATGTAGAGGTGAACGTGATTGTCCGAAACACCAAGCCGACCGATCAAACTCAAGGTGGTTGGTCAAGAAATTATTGGTCGGTGTCGATTTGAAAATAATTCCACATCGACATTATTGTCAACAAATCTCAAAGCCTTAAACTGACCCAAAGTGATTGATCATTGGTTATACTCATTCACGATTATTAGATCTGTTTGAATATTTACTAAACATATCACAATGGATCTTTCATTTAGTAAGAGAGGAAGAAAAAAAAGAGTGATTATTGATTAATTTGTTAATTGGTTTCAACTTGTATTCATAATATCCATCAACCTCTGTATGAAATAAACAAATGAAATGGTAGATTACAAATAGTCTCCTCACAAGACTAAATGCTAAATTAGAGTTACCGACATTATTATATATAAATTTATCGTACGAAACAAATTTCTCGATAAAATTATCTTTTTAAAAAAGACAAAATTTCTTTTGAATTATAAAATAATCCAACATTTGTTGTCATCATCTTTAAAGATTTTTTTATGTTTAAATTATTGATATATCCACGGAGTATAAGTTAATGTTCAAGGTACATACGGTACCTTCCATAATAAAAATCAACCGTTTAATTAAACTTCACCCCACATTTGTCAAATATGTATACAAACGGTTTAAAATAAGTTTAGAAATACTTTTCTCAGAAATACCATAGTTGGGAAAATAATTAAGAAGTTTGATATAAAGAAAAAACAGTTAATTAGAGTAATCATAAAATATCAAAGAAGAAAAGAAAAACAGATTAGTAAGAAAGTGAGAAGTCAATGAACATAATAAGGTGTAAGAGAAAAGAAAAAAGAAAAAAGAAAAAACCCAAAACGGCATTGTTTGTTTGGGTTTTGGGTTTTGGCTGTTGGCTTTACTCAGATCTCAGTATTCTGCAATTTCGAAAAGCCAACTCCTCTATTTGTCTTATGCTATTTGTCTACAAGCTTACGGGGGCATTTCCATTTCCTTCTTCTTTCATTAACCTCAATTCTCCAAATTCTCAATCCCCATCCTCTGTTTTACATCTGTCGTCTCTTTCTTCTTCTTCTTCTTTTTTTTTTTTATCATTACAGTTTTTTTCCATTTATTGGTTCATCTTCTTCTCTCCTGCAATTCTTTTCTTTTTCATATATAATTTATATATGTAATCAGATGGATAGATAAACAAAGTTAGAGATTTAATTTATGTTGCTTTATAAAGTACACACCCAAATCAGATACAGATCTAAATAAACAAAAGGAAAGAGAAAAAAGAAAGAAAAAAAAAAAGGAAAGAACAAACCCCAGATCAAATCCAAAACACATTGAAAGGGAAATTTCAATTGCCAAATTTGAAAGGAAAATGGTTAAATGGACTGAATATGGAAGCCAAGCCACTCATCTGCCTCTGTTGCTGAAATTCATCTTCTCGTAGTAACGAATTGAGAGAAGGGAAAGTGAGAGATGGACCTCATCTTTCCCCCACCGGGCCGGCGGTTTCGATCCAATCATTGCCGGAAACGGAGACCAAGATGCGGACGAGGAAGAGGATGCGGATGAAGATGAGGAGGAAGAGGAGGAGGAGGAAGAGGAGGAGGAGGATTGGGGCTTGGTAAGAGGCCAGATGAAGAGGGAGTGAAGTCGACGGAAGCCGCCGAGGGCGAGAACTACAGATCGGAGTTGTTGGTTGCCGCAGCCGGTGTTAGCCCAGTGTCTGGTGCAGATCAGCTCCCAAAGCCGCTCATCTTCGGCGGTTTTATGCCATTGCTTGCTCACACAGGCCGCCATAGCCAAAGTCCTAGCATCCACATGTTTAAAAACCTCAAACAACAAATTATCATCCAAATTCATAAATCCAGTCTTGTCGGAGCAGTCTTCTCCTCCACCTCCGCGGGTAAAATCTTGGGTTTCCGCCTTAGGTTTCTTCCCCATCTTCCGATCCCCAACCCCATCTGGAACAACTCGCTTCATCTAAAAAACAAATAGGAAAATCCGGTTTTAGTGAAAAGAAAAGGAGAAATTGAGAGAAACCATAGTGGGTGAGGTTTAATAAGGATCGAAATTGATAAGGAAGAAATGGGAATTGGGTAATGAGGATTGAGGATTGAGGATGAAAAAAAGAAACGAAAGTTGGGTTTGGAATTGGGGGAAGAGTGGTTAAGACTTAAAGCATAAGTTTTGAAGGTTTACGAAGAAGACAAGATGAGAATTGAATGCACTTGGATGCTTTTTTCTCCAAATTGACCAACTGTGTCTTCGCCTTGTGTCTTCTTCCCACTATCACCAATTTTTCCCCTGTTTGTTTTCACGGACAATTGAAACCTCAACCCCGCTTTAACGCTTATTCTCATTTTCTTATTCCTATACTCCCCCTGTTTGGATACACC
The DNA here is from genome assembly GCF_000004075.3 of Cucumis sativus. Lineage (NCBI taxonomy): Eukaryota > Viridiplantae > Streptophyta > Magnoliopsida > Cucurbitales > Cucurbitaceae > Cucumis > Cucumis sativus. Next base: position 24,588,583 of record NC_026658.2, read on the forward strand.
TCCAGCAAACTTTATTCTTTTTCCTTTTTCTTTCTTTCTTTCTCTATTTTACTTATTTTACAATAAATAACATTGTGTGGTCATAGTTGATGCCAAACCAAATTAATTTCTATTTTATTGCATTTCTAAATTACTACTTATTACTACTCTATTTTCAATTTTCATCCTTACTTTATTTTACTTTTAGTCCCAATATTTTGTTTTTCTTGCTTACTATATACCTACGGCTTAAAATAACAAATTTCTCCGATTTCTAGTATTTCAAATGACTTTATTTATCTTTGACTAATTTAAACTAGGAGTGTGAGAGATATATCGAAACAAAAACCTACCAAACCAAAGTTGGCCAGTCTAAGAAAAGAACATGTTTGGTTGATGTCGTTCTAGTAAAAATACAAACTCACTACAATTTTTTTAAAAATTCAAAGTCTTAAACTAACAAAAATCAACTCATTGACTGCCTAACAGTTGGTTTGTGCTCCCTCAAGATCAAGTTGGTTTAGAAATTAAACTTACTAAACCGTCTTAAACAATAATCTTTGACACCACACTCTAATGAATATCACATATGATGTTCAATTCGGACAATGACCACCTCCTACGACTAATTTTGAGGGCCAATTTTGTTAATCATAGTGGCAACCAATTCATTGGGTTTAGTAGTTTTCTTTTAGAGTAATTTATCATAATCTTTTATAATCATTTATATATTTTAATCAATTTATACAATAATAACAACTTATTTTAGTACTACAATCTTCAACTAAAAAAACACGTTTGATCTTAAACCATTATTCTACTTTTGAACAATAGTTTATTATTAATTATATTTTGAGGAACCATATATCTAACTATCTAAATTGATGGTATATTTTATGTATGTCACCATGGTACGACGGTGACCAATACTCGAGAACAACTATAACATATATATAAAACTTTTTATACAAAATTACTTTGAAGTTACAAAGGTTTTTTTATATCTTCAAATTGTGAAAAATTTCTATAAATGAAAGTACAATCGACAAAAAAGTAATAGACGAAAAATGAATGAAGACGATAAAATAGAAGAACATAAATGAAAGTAGTAAGAAAATAAATATTTTAAAGTATACAACAAGATTGAACAAAACAAAAGATGCAGACTTGAAATGAAAATAAAATCAATTGATTGACATAATGTGTATGAATGTGCCAGGGTATATGGATCTTTAATAATCATCCCTTTTAGGAAAATAAAATAAAATGAATTTATTTTCTCAATTTGATTTGTTTTATTTATTAATTTAGACTTTCCAGTTCTATTTGATTTCATAGTCTCAATAATTCCAAACAGCAATAAATGATTAAGTCATAAAACAAAATTAATGCGGTGTTAATCCGTTCTAACGAGGTGATAATGCGACAAAAAAAAAAAAAAAGAGAGAGAAAAAAAGTGTACTAATTGTATAATTCTTTTTATAGGAAGGTCGTCGGAAAAGTCCACCAGAAATCAACCATCCAAATTAGAGTTAAAAACAACAATGGAAGAGAAGTGACTCTAAATAAGAACAACAAAAAACAGCTTTCATAAACCAAAATTGATGAGCAACCACAAACTTACTCGACCTGTAATTCTGTCAACCACGTTTGAGATATATTTTAGTAACATAATTTTACTTGATGTTAATCAAATCGTTAGTTTATCTCGTGTATAACTATTTTGTTATGATAGGAACTCATATCTTACACATGTTTGTATGATGGTGAGCTCTTTATACGCTTGGCATCTTACTTGATTCTTATGATCTAATTGTCTCATATTGTTTTTTAAAGTTGTTTTAAATTTTAAAGATGATTTTTAACCTTTTATAAATTTATGATTGTTTTTCTTTTTTATATAAATCACTAGCAATTTTAATCTAAAACTAGCGATAAATATTTTAAAAAATAGTTAATTAGTTGTATTATTTCTAGTATTTGGTTATGTATTTGTACAATTATTCATACAAAACTCTTAATTTGTAAGGTAGTTTTATCTACTTTTATTTTAGTTTAACATAGAAAGCTTTAATTTAAAATCACTCCAATATCATTTTCTTTCCATTAATATTAATAGTTTACGTGTGTTAGATTCTATTGATGTGACAAGATCACACGTATAGTTTATGTTGAGAGCTCTTGAAAATAAATAACGAAAGCAAATGAAAGTTGAAAAAAATATATGAATGGGTTTAATGTAACCTTATTTAGAGGTTGGGTGATGTGGTTTTGACTTTGGTAGAAAACTACAAGTGTGTTAGGTTGGTTGGTCATTGGGAGAAAAGAAAAAAGAGAAGCTCCTTCTCTTTACAAAGCCACCAAATATAGAAAATGTTAAATGATAAAACCAATTCCTATAAATAAAATAGTGACGTGACTTATAGACTATCAAATAAGATAATCACTCTTAATAATAATAATCTATGGTAGATGATTACGTGACTGTTCTTCTAGATTTTGATAGTCACTATTTTGACGTATTGTCATTTTATTTCATTTTCTCTACTCGTATGGTAGATGATGATGTATGCAATTCATTTGTGTACAAATTTTTATTTTGTAATTTTTGTTTGGAACAAAATAGAAAATTTAGATGGTGAATAAATAGTAAAAATAAGAAAAGAAGAGAAAGGGAAAGGGGAAAGGTGAAGTGGAAGTGGTTGGGAGTTGGGAGTAAAGTAACTTTAGAATTGCTTTATATTACAGCTACCGATTCATAATCTTATTGTGCGGTTTTTTGTTTTTTGCCACAAAGATTCCAAGCAATATTTTCGAGAATCGTTTCCGATAACGATGTTTTTGGCATTACATTATCTCTCTTTTTTTCTTCACTTTTTCTTTCTTTTATCTATTTCCCTTTCCCTTTTCCACACCAAGGAAAATTCAATTCAATCTCTTTTTATTTCTTTATTTTATCTTTTATGGAATTAATGAATGATTACTACTTTGTTTTGCCATAATCTTATTATTATTCAATTAAAACACTACTACTAATTCTGCTTACCTGGATCTGTCTTCATTTAACGCTCAGCCCTTATTGGGCCTAACTGGACGAATGGCCCACTAACCCTTTTTACGTCATCATGATTCATTAATAACTAATAAATGGAAAAATAATTTCACTTTTTCATTTCTTATACCTCTACGTAACCACAAAGGCCATTCTCCTTTTTCAACAATTATTGTATCTTTAAACTTCTCATTTTTATCCTTCTCCAATACAACTAATTTCAAGGATATATATATATATATATATATATATATATATATATATATATATATATATCAACTGTGGAAGAAAGCTAATTCATGTTTTTATCAATTTTGTTATTTTTAATTATTTATAACATTCGTAATTAAATTAATTAAAAATTTCATGAAGGGAACTTCAACTAATTTTTATTGAATTTGATTTAGAAAAATTATTTGATAAGAGTTTATGGAAATAATTGTCGAATAAACTAGAACTTGAAAAATAAATATTTTAATATGATGAGAAATTATTTTGTTTCTTAGTTTTTAAGCTATTATTTTTTTTTTAAACTTTTATGGTTGGTTTTAATAAGCAATCTTGGAATATAATGTGAAACACATACCCACGTTACATGGTGTTTTACATGGCGTTGAAGTTTTATTTGAATGAAAAACATGTAAAATGTTAATTTGAACTAAATTGAACGACCCCTCACCTCTGTTTTTCATAATTAAACTTCAAATAATACAAATATTCTTTATACTTTTAATAATTGTTCTAAAAAAAATTTATTATATATGTATATATATATATATATATATATGTTTGCAACTAAGTAAAAGTGTTTATTGGGATTGGTTGAGCTTGCCAAAGTCTTTGTCATGTATGAAGATGTGTCTCAAACTATTGAATTATATCTCAACTAAACTAATTCTTAACCTACATTTTATTTGATTTATGAATGGATCTATGTTAGGAAAGATGTCAGTAAGTAGCACTTACAAAAAAAGGAAAAATAAGTTATAATAATTAAGTTTATAGTACACATTTTATTATTTGCGAAAATGACAAAAACGAAGCTAACCCATACATCAAGAGATAAAATGTCGTAAATATTCTTGTTACTAATATACGTTTGATACATCTTATACACGTCTGATACATCTAATACACCCATTGATACACATGATACCTCTTGATACACCTGATATATTTGATTAATATACTTAATGCACCTGATACTTTTTTATACATCTGATACCTTTTGATAGACACCTGAAACATTACTAATATATGTTTGATACACTTGATGCATTGCATATACATTTAGTATTCTCCACTTATACAATTGATTGATTAAATGCACTTGATATGCTTGAAGTTCTACTTATACACTTGACATACTATTGATATACACTTGTAAACTTGGTTCATATACTTGATAATACTCTAATGAACTCCATAAATTTTGAAAAAACGAAAAATCACGTAGTAAGTATATTAACCAACTAATTCATATAATATAAGTATATCACAACACTGATATACAAAACTAAAACAAAGTAAAATCAAAACAAAATTAATGTAAAAATAAAACAAAATAATTTAGAATCAAATTCAACTCAAATACACATCGAAGAAAAGTAAAAAAAAATCATAGATGAAGTTAAATTACTTTGATCAACCACCATTGTATTTCATATTACAATTATTGTACTATTGACATTCTAAAATTAAAATTAAGACAAAAATAAAATAAAATAACTTTTATAGTATAAGAATAAACAAATAGTTATGGTGTTAAGTGAGAGAATAAATAAATAATGAGTAAGACATTAAAAGTAGAAAAATAAATAAGTTATTGAACAGTAGTTTAGAAATAATAATAAAAATTTTGTCATATTTGCACCATTCTAAAACAATACGATATAATTGTTATATCATATTATCAAAATGTTATTCCATACAATTTTGGTTGCAGTAACCCATCCATGTTGTAGTGATGTCAATTCCAAATACCCTCTTTCTCTTTTGAATAAATTCTCTTAACCTTAAACCCAAATTATGTCCCGACTTTAAAAAGTTTCCAAAGCCAACATATTATATTATTAGATGCTTCTCTAACACCAAACAAACAGAATCTATACCTTAGCGTCCATTTTAATCAACAAATTAGATTAACTTCTTCCAATAATTCCATTTTATGAAACTCTCATATTCAAATTATCAGTTCACACCCATCTGACCATCATCAACAAAATTATATGTTCAAGGACTTAGCTAGAATTATTGGGATGAAGCAGAGCCACAACCGCCATCACCAGAAGAAGAATGATGATCAGGACGGACTTCATTTTCCGACGAGTCGTACTTCCCCAATGTCGTTTGAAAAAGAACAAACAATAATCTATATATGAAACTTTAAATATACGTGTGTATATATATATATATAGGGTAAGAGAAAGGGAGTGACCCACTTTACAAAAACCAAAATCCAATTCCAATATTTGCTTCGTTACTAAATTTTTGTTTTGGACGGAAACATTTGAAAAGTGAGGAAGTGGGTGAGGTTTGGCTTGGCTTGGCCCCATGTTTATTGGATTAATGTCGTTGAATGTCAAAACTATGACCATTCCACTGGACGGCTCAATCTGAACCACCCGTGAGTCACAGGACAAATCCAACAATGCTGCCCCCACCCCCCGTGGCAACCGTCGGCCGTTCAAATCTTAACCCGTTTCCCATCGTCCGTCAATAACGTTAACTCTCGACTCTAATACACAATCATGGGTAAAAGGGTCTCGTGTGAGATGATCATGATTATGATTTACATGTTCAAAAGTGTAGGTTTTGATTAAAAACAAATTAAATGGCACGTAAATTATGGCCTAAGGTTTGAAGTTAAGTATTATGGATTAATATGGATATGAATGGAAATTTTAAGGGATTGATTTATGGGAGAGTGTCTGCTGAGAAGTGACAAAGGAAGCGTGCAGATTTTTCTATATTGTCATCTTTGAAGTTAAAATGTTGGAACGCTTTGAAGTTTGACGGTTGAAAAGAAAGGTGTATTTTGCTTTTTCCATTGAAACCAGTTGTTGCATTTACATTTTGAAGTGTCTGTGTAATTTTGTTTTTGCCACAGGTTTTGTTCAACTTCACACCAATAACAAATACTGTTGGACAGTCCCTTTCCCCCTTTTTTTGTTTCTGATTATATAGTTTAACCTATATCAATGAAGAGATCCACCCATTGTGTCGGTGTTGTACATATATTCAACAAAAGGTTGGGTTACTTGATAACAATTCTCTACATTTGGTGTGTGACAACCTTCACAATAAGGCCGTATATGAATTAAACACTTATTTATGCATGAAATGGACATTATTATGTGATTGTTGAGACCCTCTAAAGACGATGAACAAAAAATGAAATTTATTCCGTCAATCAAACTAAAACTTTCTTTACATTAGTAGAAAAGAAAAATTAGTTAAACCTATTTTGTGCAACCAAATACAGTTGTCCAATAAAAAAATAATATAAAAGAAAGAGATCGATACATGATACGAGGTGCAACAAAGGTACACTTAACCAAAATAAAAGGAAAGAAGATTAATGTAATGGTCCTAATAGATGAGGCCTAGGGAGGAATGTTTTTTAAAGAGATTTCCTACATTCAATAAGTATAGGAATGAGATTTTTCATCTTTTGAGGATTTTTTAATAGATTTCCTACTTCCAATAAGTTTAGTAATGAGATTTACTCGTCTTTTGAGGTGTGATAGAAAAAAGTACCACAAGCGTAAAAAATGATCAAATACTACTTTGATCATGTAATTTTTCAATTTTAGTTATTGTGGATAGTACTGTTTTTTTTTTCTAAAAGGGAACGTGGGAGGGACGTGGATGAAGGTTGTTGTCAAATCCACCCAGCTCAATTCCAAGACTTAATTTTAGGTGAAAAGTTACATTTGAATTTGTTGAATTCAATCAAATAAAAACAAAACATTTCAATTTCTTCATACCGTCGGAGTTTTCTCCTTCATAACTAAACCATCCCCCACTAACCGGCAATACTTGGAATTTTTGTCTACCTCAATTCACATTAATGACCAAAAGTTTAGATGTTGAAATTCTTCTACTAAAAGTATATACTCTTAACATAATTTTAGATGAAACTACATAGCTATCAAATAGTATCGAAAACTTGTTGTGGAAGCCAAATAAAAGAGAATTGATAAAAACGCATGAACTTTGTTTTTCGATTTAAGCGCCAAAGTCAACTTCCCAACAGCATTCCTCCCAATGGATACACATTTGACAATACAAATCCCTTAGCTTTCACGAGTCTTTGAAAATCCTTAAAATATTAAACATCAGCAGAGTCAAATAATCACACGTAATTGGTATTTAACCACCGTTCCCATTCTTCACAATCCAAAATTAAGCTCATCCTTCACCCTATATATACACCAAATTATTCCTCATTCTCCTACTCAGAATCACCAAACTCAGCACCTCAACGGCAACCTGAAGAATAAGCAAAAGGGAGATCAATGGCAATGAAATTAAGCACTAAAAGTATCTGTTTTGTTGTGGGTGTTCTGTTAATGATGGCTTCCACCCATTTTCTAATTGTTGAAGGCAGAGTTTTGAGATCAGAAGAAGAGAAGTTAGCTGATATGAAGGAGAGAATGGAAGGTGTGAAGCCAATTGTACTCGTGGACGAAGCTAATTCATTAAGTAGCAGTAGTCGCAGTTCGTTTAGGAGTTTGAGTTTCGTGTTGGCGTCTGGGCCCAGTAAAAAGGGACCTGGGCATTAACCATTTTTGCCAATTTCTTCTTCATTCTATTGTTATTGTATACTGATTCTGCACAAAATTAGAGGCTTTTTGTATTAGTTCTAGCGAGGGAAGTTTTGTTTTGTTTCTTCATTGATTTAAATAACAGAGTTTCATGATGAAGAGCAACGTTAAATTCTCATTACAAAGCAAGGGAATGGAAGAAAAGCGAGGAATTTGGGGGAATATGTTTCTGTTCTTGGTAAAAGACAGATGGTTGATATGAAAACAAAGTGAAAGGGATTGGGGAAATCGAGGATTTGTCTGACCAATTCTTCGTTTATATTTGCAATTTGAGATGCATTAATACTTGGGAATCCCCTGTTTTGTGGACTTAGTGTTTGATGACTTCAAATTTAGAATCTTTATTTTTTAAACCTTCATTTCTTTTTATATTTTTAAATTTTTCATAAACTAAAATTTATAGTACACTGTATTCAAATCTAATGAAATGTAAAGATCGTTTGTTTAAAAAACTAAAAGTACAAGTTAATAAACAAAACTATTGATTAAATAAAAGTATAAAATAAAACTAATATAAATGAAAAATAACTCCAAACGCAAATCTTCTTACTATGCTTAAAAGTACACTTCAACTAACTAATATGAACATGTTTTGATGGTTAAAATGGTAATAAGTATTCACGGTTCAAAATGCTTAAAAATACATTTTAAATTGATCTTCAAATTTATATAATTGTATAAATCATAACATTTTGATATAATTACGACTAGAATAGAAAGATATCTAAAAGTTGATTTAGTCGTAAGTTCATTTGGTCCAAAAGAGTTATTCAAATTCAATCTAACAAATAGCTAAATAGCTAGGTTGGGAAAGCCCAATCAAACTTCTTAGTTTAAGCTAAGCTTGAAGACCTCTCGAGCCTGTTGAGGAAGCCGAGCAATTGCAAATAACTTAAAGTATTAGTATATATAATATTTAGAAAAATTGTAAATTATCAAAGTCTATTACTTCAAAACTTGGTTATATCACTTGCAAACTTTTTTATATTTGCATTTTTCTTTAATGTTCCTATACACTAAATTATTATCAATAACATTACTACCCATTACCACTCGATTTTGGCTGGGTACCACACACCTACACTGTTAAACAAAGGCAAAGCATATTTACACTGATCCTGGAGACGTCCAGTTTCAAAATGCATCATGTTCCTATAAATAAACCAAACACTTATATTACCCCCATGATGTCAGAGTTCATTTAGTTTCTCATTGTAATAACTCAACCTGCTTCATTTATGTAGAGAAAGGAAGTAAATCAATGGTAGAAGTGAATATGTATTACGTGTGTGCTATTACTATGTCCATATCTACATATTATCATCAATAATTTGTAAACCTGCTGTATCCCAATGACATTGATGTAGTCTGGTGGAAAAATGTAGTACAACCTAAAAATTTAATGTAACAAAGCACACATGACTTTTCGATTACTTGAAGGCCTATAACATCACAAACTTCTCTCCATGGACTTTGAACTCGTTGGAGCTTTCTCACTATTCTTCAATTATAGGGAACTTGGAACCTGACGAATGTATAGAATGTAAACTAACAAGTCATAGTCCCACATCAATAGGACGTATAGATAAACTTGATAGAAATTCTAATACTTCCAAGATTACTGATACTCATATCATGCCAAATGAAAATGAACTAGTCTACAAGATCTAGTGAAGCATGACTGAGAAGTATACAGGGAAAAATTCATGGCAATAAAATTCTTGGATGGAGAAAAAAGAGCACAAAGAGGAAAGTTCAGTAGCAACACTGATGTCCATATTAAGAATGGAAGAGAATAAGAAGTCACAAAGGAGAAACAGAGAGTAAATAAGACAAATTTATCATACTGATCCATGCGCGGACTAGCAAACCTTATGCATGTAGTTTTAAGTTTTCACATGTTACCGAAATAGTTGAGCAAACCTCATGAAACAATTTTTTTGGCAATCAAGAAGATGATGAGAAACAAAGTAAAAAGAGAGCCTTGATATAACACTATACATAACAACAAATTGTTGAACAAAATCTCACCCAATGTTAAAATATCAAGCTGGGGTTATGTTCCAAGAGATCGAGAGAATCTTGCCACATTTTGATTACTGATAACAGCCACCAGAATTTTGCAGGCAGGCATGTTTCTCTTAAGTTAGAAGTATGCATCATACCAATTTGATCATACAACACAGACACAGGTATAAACAGAGTGAGAAAGATTATTGTACCTGTACGAATATCCATGGTATCAAGATGAAAACATGACATGGCCTGCCGACCAGAGATTATGACACAAAAGAACGGCAATAGAACTTGCACAAGCAACTTGAGGAGTGCATTCCCAAAGATGCATTTTTTTTCCACCAGGAGTCAAGATAGGGTTAAAATGTGCTTCAATCAATACCCAGGTTCAAAACCAAAAACCACCCTTAAACATCAGAAAATTTTCATTTTTCCACCATGAACTACAAGGTTCAAAACACCGATGTAACGAATATAAATATAACACAAGAAAGGAAATCTTAGTTGCGGTATTTTCCATTGCCACCTAAAACTAAAAGCGATTCCCACCTATCTAATTTCTTATAGATGGCAATGTACTACAATTAAAGCCCTAATTCTACTCGGCCACCAAACAACCAGAGCCGTAGCAACGAAACAAAAAGAAAAACCCTATGTAAGGAAATGAACCATTAAACGAGACAGGGATAACGAGTTAGCCACATTCTAATCAAAACATGTCTAGGAAAAGAAGATCATGGACAAATTATGTATGAAAAACGCAACTTTAGATTGTAAGAATATATAAAATAGACAGAAAAGCATAAAATGAGTCAAGATATAAGGGGGCGGGGGACCTAGACGTTCAGATTAAAAGGTAATAATTCTCATGTAAACATCACAGATTCATACGCAATACAAACAGATATCCGTAGAAGAAACCCTCAAAAACCATTCTGAAAACCTAATTCACATTCTACGAGAACAAAGTCCTAGACGAATTAGGATTCTTCAACAGATGGGGTTTCCTCGTTAGTGGTGGTCGATACAACAGGAGGTGACGAACCGTTTTCAGCTGTAGAATCAGATGCCGCTCTGGCCTTGACAGTCTCGAGCGTACGCTTGCTGATCTCCCTAGAATAGAGTTGAAGGATCTCGATTCCATCGTCGTCGGCACTGGCTTTACCAGCAGCGAAAGAGTAGGCTTCTTCCTCTATAAGACGAGCTGCTTCGGCGGCCTCTTCTTGGGGTACAGTGCCATAGCGCTTGGAGAGAACAGAAGGGTTGGAGAGGGTCTCAATGAGGCGTTTGATGACAGCGTCACGGGTGCGTTGGGAAGGAGGCCAAATGCTGAAGGAGGTGTTGAAAGATTTGGGTGATTTGGTTGATTCCTTAGCCTGATCTCCAACTTGGGAATCCGTTGGAGGGGTGGGAGAATCGTGTTCGGTGGGGGTGCCGGCGGCGATCTGAGGGTCAGACATTTTGGGGGAAAAGGAAAAGGAGGGTTGGAAGGTATGGAGATTTGGAAATGGAAATAAAGAAGAAGGGGGAAAGGAAGTGATTGGGGGGGGTGGGTATTAAACAGCGGAGCACCGTGAAGAAAGTATCGGAAATGATGAATCACAGAGAATCGGACGGTGGGAATAATTCAGTGTTTTAGGTATTGGAATTGATTGGAAAAGGGAAATTTGTAGAGGCGTCATCAATGGGTTTCGTTGGGAGTTTGAATTTGGGAGTTCGAAGTACACGGTCCATCCAAGCGCGTCCTTTGTTCGCCTCTGAGTTTTTATTTTCTTTCATTTTCAACCTCACCTCACTTCTTTTTATTTTTTTATTTTTCCACGCTTCTTATCTCTTTAATCTTTGGTTTAAATTTGTATTTCTTATGAAATTTTTCCTAAACCATTTTTATTAGATTCATATGATTATTTCAATTTTTTGTCAGTTTTGCTTTTTTTAAAATCAACGCTTGTGCTACGAACTAAAATATTAATATAATTAAATCATATGAATTAAAGTGGACTTATTATTTTTACATTGATAATTAAATTATAGATTTATTGTAATATCTATTAATTTTGTTTTTTTTTATGATTTCAATTTCAACAAATTTTGTTTCATTCGAACCCTTTCATAAGAAAAATAATCATTGTCATAAACAATGAATACATTTAAATTTGGAAATACATGTAAAAAAATATTAAAATATGAAAGAATTTATTATAATATATTTATTTAATTAGTTAGAGAAATTTCGCACTTAATTATACTTTCGAGGTGATTCTTTTAGATTATCTAATAATTCGAGGACAATCTCAAATGGATACTATTTCTAAGAGATTCTTAGAGTTATAAACCTTTTTTGGAAAATTATAATGTACAACCATTTTAAGGATAAATTACAAATATATAGTCGATTCTCAATAATAATTGATTAAGCTAGGTATAATTACCTCATCTATAATCTTCATACATTAATTTGTAATTCAAATATTTTACTGACACCATACAATTCTAAAGCACTAAGAAAATGATACTGAGGAGGGAAGATTCATAAAATAGAGAATAATAGGGATACGTGTGGATATAGCGTAGTATTCAGCATATCATAATAGCAAGCCAATTGCCAAATTTTACTTCTTATTTTATATTCCTATATAGTATACTTCTAGATTTCGAAAGGTCCTTTATAATATTATAGTTCATTAGTAAAAGTAACCAAATCAAAGCTGAGCAAGCAAGTGAAGCATTGAGTTACGAGGTTTACACATTGCCTCCAAAGCTTTCGCTTTTGGCATAGTGATTCCACTCCCTTCAGACAAGTCTATTTGTTCATTTTCATCAACTTTCTCCCACTCAAAGCACTGAATCAGAGTTGCTAATGTCAATCCCATTGATCGTTGGGCCAGAGCAAACCCTGGACAAGCCCTCCTCCCCATTCCAAAAGGTATCCACTTGTACGATTCGACACCTTCCCAATTTAGAAACCTTTCCGGTCGAAAGCTGGTGGGATCCTCCCACACTTTCGGATCCCTATGAATGGCCCATGCATTCACCATCAACATCGTTCCTTTGGGTATCTCAAATCCTTCAATACTACAATCCTCACTGCATTCGTGTGGAACCAACAATGGAGCTGCTGGAAACATTCTAAGAGTCTCGTATATTATAGCTTCTAAATATTTTAGTTTACTCACATCACCTTCCTCCACCATTTGATTTTCTCCGATACAGTCTCTTATCTCGATCCAAGCTTTCTCCATCACCATTGGATGATTCAAAAGTAGTGACATTGCCCATTCTATTGTTCCTGAAGTTGTATCTGTACCTGCAGCCAACATCGTCTGTACACACATAACAAATTTAAGTTAAACTATTACATCATAAAGTTCAACAAAATTAAATGGTTAGAGGATTATATTGAAACTGTGATTATCACCATTTAAGTTATGAGCTTAAATATTACTTATTACTATTTCTATATAAAATTCAGAAACAAATACTTTAAATTACATTATTGTTTCAGTTCACAGATTGATGATTTTATATAGTATGAATCAAAAGGAAGGAATTTCGGCCATGTGGTGGATTAGGAGATAGTACATGGAGTGTTGTTATTCATGGTGAAGACAAGTGGATAGATAAGTCTGTTTGGGGGTTTCTGCCGCATTGATAGGTGTTGATATTCTCGTCCAAGAGTGACACCGCAATTTATATTATTATCTTACAACACAATAACAACAAATCCATATGTATTTTAGAACTCCAATGTTAAAAGATAATAAGATACTTACTATTTGAATTATCTTTGACTTTATTTAGAAATGTAACTCTTTATCATTGATAAAAATTGTACTATATTTTTTAAATTATTTTAGTTCATTTTTCACATATTTGGAAACGACCTGTTCTAAAAAACAATAAGAAGAAGAATATTCCCCTTTAATCAATAGATTATACTCCATTTTTAAATATATTTTATAGCCAACAATAAATTAAGATACTTATATGTTTAGAGTATTGCTAAAATGAAGTAAAATCACTTTTCAGGTTAAACTACCCATCAATCCAAAATCTCCAAGTAGTAGTAATTATGGTAAATTTGATTAAATTTATTAAAAAATACTTAGTACATGATGTTCGTATTTTTTTTGCATTCCACCAAATTTATTTTATCGTTTGATTGTAGCAATAAGCCTTAAAATTTAATAGAATGTCTAATAGGTAAAAATCAATATTAAAGGAGATTTTTTTTTTTATATAACAGGAATTTTGATCATCAAAATCTGATTTTTTTTATCTTTCTTTCCGATATCATGCTAAATTGATATTAAAATTGAATCTTTATTTTTCTTTTTGTAGTAAGAAAAGGATGCATATAGATTAAGTTAGCATCTAATCATAACATGCTTGGTTATAAAATATATACGTGCATCTATATATTTTTTATTTTTTTTGGAAACTCTTATTTTATTTGTAAGAGGAGAAGTGTGGAAATGGTGTAATTTAAACCATATAAATTATATTTGGAGCGATGATCAGTTGTCAACTCAATATAGTTCTCGTTTTTCATTCAACTCATTTCGATTTGGATACTAAGTTCTAAATTATATATGAAAAGGGTTAAAAGTGAAGTTGTTATTTCTAAGGAGGTTACGGCTACTTACCAGAACATGACCCTTGATTATATCATCGGAGTAATACTGAGGTTGAGATTCCTGCAAGGAAAGCAAAGTTCGAATCATAGACGTTTTCCCCTCTTTCTGTTTTTCCTCCGGCCAACGTGAAACTCCCTTTTCTCTCTCTTCATCAATAAGTTTCTGTAGAAAAACATCTGCTCTCCCACTCGCTTTCATCATCTTCTTCTTAACTCCTTCAATATCGAACACTCTCAAAATTGTAAAAAAATCTGCCGCATTAGTAGCCCCACTCAGTTCAAGTAGCTCTTTCATTATCTCTCTAAATTCCAATGCTTCTTCCACATCCTCCACTTCCACACCGTAATACCTTTTCCCACTGATCATCCTCATCACCGTATTGAATGAAAGTTCCTTCAATTTGTACTTCATATCCACCACAACAAAATCCCCCCGCCCACTACTCCATTTGTACAAACTATTCTTTACCCATAACTTCAGTTCTTCCACTCGAATGTTGAGATACGTGTTGAGCCGGTGATTGGAGAGTAGCTCTGTTGTGGCGATGCGGCGCATGTTGCGCCAGTGCTGCCCGTACGGTGCAAATCCCATGGCGGTGTAGTTGTAATTGATGTATTTTCCTGAGAGTAAGCGAGGGCGGTTGGCAAATACGATGTCGTTTTTGGTGAAGCATTCACGGACGGCAGTGGGGGAGGAGACGACTACCACGGGACGGGAGCCGATTGTGAGGGATAGAATTGGACCGTATTTGTTGGAGAGATCGTGTAGTACTCGGTAGAAAGGTTGTTTGAGGAGATGGAGGTGACCGATTATGGGAAGAGAAGGTGGGGTTGGTGGGAGTTTCCTTTGGTTTCTCAGTTTTCTGAGCTTGGAAAGAAGAATGAGAGTACTGATCAAGAGAAGAGAAAGAGAAAGACAAGTAAGTGCGTGAGGTTCCATGGATGGATACAACAATACAAATGTCTTCCATTTGCGTTCTTTTATACAACAATAGAAGCGGATAAATTTGTATGGAAAACGTTTTCTTAATTTTATGCACTCTACAACGCATGGACAAGTGTTAGATGTAAGAGGAGATGCAAGGGGTGATAATCCGTCGACTCGCACTTGATTCTTTCGACTAAATTACCACCCAAATTGACTATATACTCAATTTAGTTTAAGCCTTTATATATATATTTTTTTTTTAAATTGTTGTTTAAAACTACTAAATCACAATCCAATTGACTAAACTCGATTTAGTTTAAGTCTTTAGAATTTAAAAAAAAAAAAGGTTCTATCAAACTTCTCTTTTATCTCCAATCCACCACTTCTATTTGTTTTATTTTTGAATTAAGAAAGGTAGTAACTGTAGAAAGGAATTTTTTTTTTTATGCATTATGCGATATAATGAAAGATTCTAGTGACATCTTGTAGTAAGCAAGAAAATTTAATTTACATCCATTGGTTGTTTGCTACACAAGCAAAAGTTTAAAATCTTTCCCGGTATAAATTAAATATATTTGGTTGTTCAACGATAGATTTTGGCCAATTAAATTGCACCACATCATCACATCACAAAATGTTATATTCATAATTTAATTGAGTTTGGATAGTTAAGTTTTCTCGTATTCAACTAATTCAAGCCCTAATGTAAAAACTGGGCCAAAAAAATAATTGATCCAAGTTCAAACCCAACAGGTAATTGACCCAAGCTCAAGTCTACCAAGCAAAATGGGTCCAAGCCCACCTAAAGCTTATTGAAATTCTCCATAAATAGAGACATTCCAATTCATTTTCAAGATTTTTGGTTGAAGGAAGAATTAAAAATCTGAAGTACCGATGTTCTAAATAATTGAAGATTCAAATTTCTACAAGCTCTCATGACGTGCAAGTTCGTAAACAACCTCAAGATCAACATATTCTGAAAAATTGAAGACTTGAAACATTAAACTTTTCTTGAATTCTAGAAGATTGAAGTTTAAATCGACTTGCAACTACAACATTCTAAAGACTGAAGACCAATAATTTTGAAGATTTTAACTTGTATTAGAGAGAAAACATCATAAAAGTATTCACTATACAAAATAATATACAAAGTTCAATTCAACAAATTACATTCCTTTTAAAATCTCGTGTGAACCGTGGTAACTAACAAATTTCTAAATTTTGTACGTGTGGTCTCATTTCATGATCTATCAAATTAGAAACATGAGTAATAGATACTATAAAAAAAATTGGTCATTTTTTTTTTTTTACATATTGTTCTTTCTTTATGATTGAGAAAACAATGTACAGAAAAAATGTAATAAAAAATAATCATAAGATATAATACAAAAAGAAATAGGTAACATTATTTACCGAACATTACAAGATTTTACATTATTTCTTTTCCAAATTTCATGATACAACAAATGCAAACCTTAGCTACAACACACACATATACCTAACGACTTAAACCATTTTTATGCTTGGGACCAAAACTAAGTTACAACAATAACAAACATGATGCCCAATTTCATGCTTGGACTTGATTACGAGATAAAATTCAAATTAAAAATGCACAACACATGGCAATTAAATAAATAAGCGATCATGGCATCAAAGTTGTGATAGTAAATGTGTGACGGAAGCACGAGGTTTGCACATAGCTTCAAGAGGAATAGCTTTAGGCATAGTGAGTCCAATTCCTGGACACAAGTCAACATCTTTTTGGTTGTCGAGTTTGCCCCATTCAAAGCATTGAATAAGAGTAGCCAAAGCCAAAGACACCACCCTATGAGCAAGCCCAGCCCCCGGACAAGCCCTTCGTCCCATTCCGAATGGCAACAATTTATTGACCTCCACAGTTTCCCCTTGTTTAAACCTCTCGGGTTTAAAACAGTTAGGATCTTCCCACACGTTGGGGTCTCGATGGACGGCCCAAGCATTCACCACCAACATGGTTCCTTTTGGAATGTCAAACCCTCCAATCGTGCAATCTTCTGATGATTCACGTGGTACAAGTATTGGAAGAGCGGGAAATAGACGGTAGGTTTCGTTGATTATGGCTTGAAGATAGTGTAGCTTGTTTGTATCAGCTTCCCTTATTAGTCTTTGGTCTCCAACAACTTGGTTTATCTCAGTCCAAGCCTTCTCTAGAACAGTTGGATGGTTTAGGAGTAGGGACATTGCCCATTCTAACGTGCTTGCTGTTGTATCGGTTCCTGCAGCAAGTAAAGTCTGCAACCATATAGTATACATTGCTTTAATTAATTATTAGAGTATTCAAATTGAAAAGAGAAAGATAACGTTGTTAATATAAGATGTAATTATGGGAAGATTAATATTTAAGATAAGCTTACCAAGAATTGTCCCTTAATAATATCATCCTTATAATACTCAGGGTCTGACTCCTGCAAACACAACATACTATCAATCATCGTCTTCCTCTCACACCAAGAACCCTTCAATTTCCGTCTTTCATCCACCAGACTTTGAGCAAATGCATCTCCATCCACTCTCACCTTCGCCAATCTCTTCCTAAATCCTTGAAAATCAATCAACTTCAAAACCGACAAAAAGTCCGCCGGATACGAAGCTCCACTCAACAGAGGAACTTGCTTCATCGTCTCCTTCAACTCCTTCGCCTCCTCACTCTCCCCCGCTTCCATTTCATCTCCAAAGTACCTTCTCCCCGCCATTAACATCAACGCGATATTGAACGAAAGCTCCGTCAGTTTCGACCTTAATCCCACTCTACCTCCCTTGTTAACTTCCGCCCTCGTCACTGATCCGTACAATCTTTTCACCCACAACTTCACCTCCTCTTCTCTGATTTTACTCAAGTCGTTGAGACGCTTGGTGGACAGCAATTCGGTGGTAGCTATCCGTCGCATGATACGCCAGTGCTGCCCGTACGCGGTGGCACCAACAGCTGTGTAATCGTAATTGAGGATCTTTCCGGACAGCATACGGGGGCGGCTGGCGAAAACAATGTCGTTTTTGGTGAAGCATTCTTGTACGGCGGAAGGGGAGGAGACAACTACGAGGGGGCGGAAACCGAGAGTGAGAGAGAAAACAGGGCCGTATTTTTTAGAGAAATCTTGTAACATTTGGTGGAATGGTTCTTTGAGAAGATGAAGGTGACCGATTACAGGAAGAGAAGGAGGGCTTGGTGGCAGCAGTTTTGTGTGCTGTGTTCTTCGAAATTTGGAAATGAGAAAGAGAGAAGTTAAGAAAATGGCTAAGAGAGGGATAGAGATTGGATGGAAATGATGATCCTGAGAGAAGAAGAAAGAGGTTTGTTGTTCCATTTTTGGATGGAAATTGTATGAGAATTGTTTGTTTTGCTTATCTCTCAATACTGAGTGTGGTGTGATGCTAATGATGTTTCCATTCTATGCTTTTATAGATGAAGAATTGGGTGTCAATATCTCTGTATTTTAAAAAACGTTGATAACATCTCAATATTTTGTGTCCACAAATAAGTATAGATATATTATAAATTCATACACAAACATTTCAGTTACAAATATATACCATTTCATACAAAATGGAGAAATTATACCACGTCACCCCTTCTTCTCACCCTTCTAAGAAAAGAAAATAAATATTATTTTCCTTTTCTTTTAACAATATTAGACTTTTAAATTTTTAAAATTTATTAATCTCTTATAATTTGTAAATATTTTTTACTATTTTACTATAATTGAAACATTACTTTTAAAAAAATATTTTGAAGGTCTAAATCAATTTTATTTTATTCATAATTTATTTTTAGTTAATAGCAAATCATCTAATAGATAATCTATTGGTAAAATGTGTTTTGTTTTAGATTAATCTAAAATATTCATATTAAATAAATCAAGAAAGAATAGGTTCATTACAAGATAATCTCTTCATACATTGAAGGTCTAAATTTAGTTTTATTCATTAACTAATTATATAATATAAGTGTTTTAATATATGTTTATTTGATCCAAAATCTTCTTTTAAAATTACAAGTTTAATCCTTAATTTTCTTTCTCTACTATTTCAAAATTCAAAAAAATCATTAAAAACAAAATAAAAAGTTTCACATTGAGTTAAAATATGAAATTCTAATTTATATATTAAAACAGCGTAAAAGTACTAAAATATTTACAAAATAAAACAAATTTTTAAATTCCATTCATCGATGACATTCATAAAATAAATAGAACACATCTACTTACTAAAGTAAATTAGTTTTGAGATGAAATCCATACTAAGAAAATAGAAGAATATTAGTAGGATACAAGAAGATGACACGGCATTTATTTGTTTGGATAGTTTCCTTGCCGTACGCAAAATCCCACTTGTGTACTTATTGCACACTCTACCGTGCTAATTAATTTTGATGTTTGCTTTCGTTTTTATATGCCAACCAAGAATTAAAGAATCAACCAATAAACTTTATCCTCATGCACAGAGCAAAAACATCCGTATATGGTCTCACCAAATAAAGCACAAAGCATACTTGTACGTAGTTGTTACCCTACAAAACCCACAAGCCTCTCTCGGCCTATTCTCTATTGGGTCTAAGTTCATCCATAATATTAGCTTCCACACCCAAATTGGATTCCAGACTTAATTAGTATCAACCTTTTAATCATTAGTTGGACTTTGAAGCTCAACTTCCGGAGTATCAATCTGTAGAGCAACAATTTTAGAGAGAATTATAACAAAATAGTCATTTCAGGCATAATTTGGATAAATAACTCGCCATATCAATTCTAAGCCCCCTAATGTTTGCGATGAGATAAATTTTAAGGGTTAAAGATAAGATTGTCTTTGTCTTCCACACCACGATTGCAATCCTTCCTCGTGCTAAACTGCTACTGCACGACGGTGAGCAGGTCCTTCATGAGCCACCCACGACTAGACCTTCGAACGGAGAAGAGAGTCGTTGAACGCAACAGCCCCCTTTGGGTTGTTGTTTATTGATTTTTAATTACTAAGTTTTCTAATTAGTAAATTTATGTTGATGACTTGCAAAATGGAAGAGTTACTGCTTTACTTTTCTTCTCTTCTTGTCAGTATTATTGTTTGATATTGGTTTTAATTTGCAAAAAACAAGATCGAGTTGCTCCACATTTAAATTCTAAAAAGTGCTATATGTGAACACAAATCAAAACGTTAAACTCGTTACATTATTATACAAAATTAGTGCCAAAGTTCTTGATAAGCAATTGAAGGCCACACACCGTACACTAAGCAACAAAAAATATCCCCATCCCACAAGGGAACAGTACAGTTTCTACCCTACACAAAGTGACCTATCGAACTTCCCATTCAGTAGTATCGCTACCTCACAAAACAAAAAACAAAAATATATTTAAAGGAATTTCCTCTCGATGTAATTTACATGTGGGCAAAGAGATACCAAATTAATCCATATCTTTCTCTGTCAATCATGTGGAACTAATCTGATATAATATTATCCTCATCATCTCTCTAAAGAACAAGCCAAGGGACAATTATTTGAGTATTTATTCAACATATTGTAAATGTGCTAGGTTATGTGTACAAATTAAACAAGAAGAAAACCTTCTTTAATCCATATGCTGCACATGTTTAAAAAACATTAACCAGTTTAGGGTGGGTTTGTATTGCATTTTCAATTGATTAAATTAAAAATTAAGTTGTTTTTGGAAAAAGGATGATGTGTTTGGCAACCCCTAAAATAAATTTTGAAAAAATGAATTTATAAAGTAATGGTGTTTAGGATAAACGCCTAAAATCAACTTTTAGAAAATTAAATTTGGTGTGTTTAATGGTTAATCTTCTTAATTTGTATGAAACAATTCTGCTAACATATTCATCTATCCTCACAAACTAACCTTCAACAACCACTCAATTGTCGTTGGTCAACTTTCTTTCACTGTTTTTTCATGGTAGTTCTCTTTCTCTGGTTGTTGTTGGCATAGTTTTGTCAATTGTTTATTGGTAACTATTAACGGTCAGCTTTTGTCAATCGTTTTCTACGACTGTTATCGGCCAACTGCCAACAACTACTTTTTTGTGATTGTTATTGTTTGACTTGATCTAATGACCATTGTCGTCAACCTCAGTAACTATCTCCAACCACCTCAAACCAACTTCCTCGATGATCGTTGTCGAACTTCTATCCAGATCTGCACGGACAAATTCTATATATATATATATATATATATAAGTAAATAGTTGTCAAACACACATATGTTTTCTTTTAAGAAGTTTTAAAAAAAATGTTTAAATAAAAATGAATTTTTTAGAAAACATTTTTTTAAGTCCTCCCAAATAACACTTTATGGTATAGGTGTAGGAGGGGTTTGAGCGCTTCAACTTTGTATTCGTTATATAGAGTATATATATACTATAAAAAAAAACAGTAAATGTACTGTCTAACAACATAGATAATTAATTTAAGAAAAATATATGATTATGCCTATTCATCTAAAAACTAATAGTGACATTTAGATTAATAGGTTATAAATATTGTACTGAAGGCTTTTTTGATTTTATTAGTAACCCAGTACTACTGATTTTGAGGGCGTTGAATGATTAATTATAAAGAATAACATAACAAAAACAAGTAAGAAGAAAGAGGAGAGAAGATGAGAGAATTAAACAGCATGATGATTATTGATTACAGTGTGGTTCCAATCTCCAGATGATGTACTCTACATCCACTTTTAAATCGGAGAGGGAAGGTTCATTCGGACCAATCAAAATGATACTACAAAAACCATACATGGCAAGTTGTAAATTGACTCCACACTCACAAAACCTCACACACAAAAACAAACTAAATGTTCCCAAATTAGAATTTACAAAAATTATAAAACTTAAATGGGTATTCGATCCAATAAAATGATATGATTCCAACTAAATCCCACCATCCCAAGTAAGTGAGTATCTAATCTCAGCTACCAATTCTAATAATGCAAAGTATGGCATTAGAACAAAGGAGATAATTAGTTATGATCCAGGTTGGAACAATAATTGAATCTCTGTTGCAATTACTTTGAGTTCTTGACCATGTTGAGCAGTTACTCTAGATCGTGTGGTGGAGGTTGCTTTGAAGTTGGAATGCATCGAGAGAATTAGAATTATTTTGAAGGGTTGAACACAGCCAAAACTACTTTTGTCTATACAGTACTATTCTTCATAATATCTTTCCATATATGGATGCCTATATCTTTATCTTAACAAAATTCTCTAGAATTATTTGCATCCTGAATAAAGCTGGTTAGAATAGTTTTAGATCCTTTGTTTTTCTATTTGTGCTGGCACTTAAGATCTCGTCCACGTTAGGCATGTTGCTACCATCCTCTCATGGGTTTGACCCCTAGTCCACTTCTCTCTAGTCTGGTTTTGAGTTGTTATAAATTGACTTACACAACAGATCCTTGCATCAGTATGGTGCCAACCCAATCTTACTCTAATACCCAAAGAAGTGTTTGGTTTAATGAAACACAAAAGAACTAATTAAGGTCAAGACTTTCTTTCGGATAGGTGGTCAACTAGAGTTATATCATATATGGTATCATGCATTCCAAACACACTCAATTTTTTTTATTGATATATATTGAACAACATATACTTTTCAATTATATTTATTAACACAAAAAAAAAAAAAAAAGTAATGTGCTAATATTTTCAAAAGTATATGAGCAATATACTTTACATAAATTAACTTGAGATCTCTATAGATGTCAGCAATTTTTAAAGAAATAAACAAAATCTTCTAAAATGGATGAAGCATCATTTAGAATATCCTATTCCTACCTAAATAAATATAAATCAATGGTGGCAACGAGATGAGGAAGAAACCATAAATAAATAAATATTTTTAATTTAATTAATTTTCCAAATCACTGAGCAAATTTTAACAACACATCCTAATAATTTTGTTAGTCAACGAACGGTCAAAAGAGTCTAGGGACCATTTAAAATTAATTTTCAAATCTTAATGATTAAAATGTCTCCTTTAAAAGTTTATGGCTCGAGTAGACATATTAATGAAATAGAAACTGTGTTACCAGAATATACATATTGAAACAAAGAAGTGTGCTACCATTCACAATTACAATGAATTCAACAATAGTAAGAATTACAGGTGTATAATTCATGATTTTCATATTAGTGTATATATAGATGTTAATGAAATGAAGAAAGGGCATGGAGGGCTGTGGCGTGAGGCACATAGCGCACTGAGTCCTTTGGTTGAAGAAGAATTGCACCTGAGAGAGAGCATGGTGAATGAAAGAGATGGACCAGACGAAAACTGCTTGTAAGTTTAGTCTGTCTATTTTATTGAGTTAATGGCTTCTCTTATGGTTAATTTCAAGTTACCGAGTTTGGGTAGCAGAAGGTTGAACGTAGTTTCAAGCTTAAAGCGAACCATTGTATGTTTCGATGTCATTCTTTTTTCCTACTCTTAATTATTTAAAATTTTATCATCAAAATTGCTAAATTGACTCTAACTAGTGGAAATGAGAATTTGAGATATAATTTAATTTATTCTACATTTATTTAGAAAAACCAAACGAGATCTTTGCATCCCACACTAACCAAAAATGCAACTAGCAATGACTAAAAAATTATATCTAGATACATCTATACAACCACTGCATCAATAGTCGACCAGGATAAATAAGAACCATACATAGTTGCACATCATGATCCCAGTGAAATTAGCATAAATATTTTAAATATTATTGAGGCTTACAGAGATAGTTGGACACAAAAGAGAAGAAAAAATACTATGGCCACACCACACAAACAGATTTTGGAGAAGATATCTGTGGAAAGGGTTTTATATTTAATTGAATTTTACTAAAATGATTGTGATAAAAAGAAAAGGGAAAGAAATAGGTAGCATTTCCCTATAAAGTTTGCACCCAGAAAAAGGCTGAGATCGAGTAGATGTCCGAATACACGAACTGAAGGAAGGCAAGCAAACCAAAAGTCCACCTGACCACGTCTACCAATAGAATCAACACCACTATTTTAACCGAAATTCATACTCTAATCAGATCGGAAGCCGACCTCATAATCCCATATTCCTATTCCTCCCTAAAGATTCAAACAACCAGACAGCTTCAACGATTGTGGATTGGATCCCAAGTGTTGGGGACTTTTCTCTTGCTTGCAAAGAGAGCATTGAACAAGTGACTCCGCGGTGGGGGCGACGACAGCAACTGCAGATGTTTCCTGTGCTTCTCCTGCATATTGGATAACGGATGTTGATCGATAAAGGCAACAGCAGCAGCCCCCATCGTCGCTTTGTTATCACCAGAGACCAGAAGTGTGATAACTGCCATTAACAGAAGCAGTCGAGCTTCCATGGAGGGAGGAAATGGGGAGATAGAAGAAGAAACCCAGGTACTTACTTCGTAACAATGGTGTTCTTAGATTACTTGGAGGGAAAAGTCACATGGCTTTGTATGGCAGTGCAACGCAGTAAAGAAGGATAAAAGAAAAGTAGAAGCTTAAATGAATGCAATTGAGTATACAACCTGCAAAATAGCAACACAGCAGACGAGACGCGGCAACTTTTCCTTTTCAGCAGAATCCTTTTTAATATTCTTTCTTCCATTCTTCCTTTTCTTTCTAGCTTTCAGTCCCTTCAATCTCTGAAGACAGAGGGTCACTTTAAGGCTATGTATAGCATTTGTTGTAGCATATCCATATTGACTCTTCTCTTTTCTTCTCTTCTGCGTTTTCCCTCTTCTACCAATCCATGTACAAGTAGGAATTTGGAAAATACCCTATTTGTCCCTTCAGAAAACTTTTAAGAATGCATGAATGACAATATGCTATATTTTGATGCTTTTCAAGCCACCCTTTATAGTTCTCGCAATTATTAGACATGTGGTTTATGTACATTGCCAACTCAAACTTCAAAAAAGAAAATATATATATAATATATATATATATATGAGAACTCTATGCTTTCGAATGGGCTTCCGGCCCAATGCATGATGTGCATTGCTGAATTTTGTACAGAACTAAACACACCCTAAAATCTACGAAGTGAGCCACATCGGGTTATCTGTTTTCCAAAAGAAATCTTTACAAGGGAAGAAAATGCAATAAATGTTGTGGGAAAGAAAATATGCCAGCTTGGCCTTCAAGCTTTGGCTTGCCTTCCAGTGCACAAAAATGTTCCATTCCAAGTGGACACTTCGCCCATCAGCTAATGCCTTATAGAGCTTGTGTAGATCGAAACCGAACCATGCCTCTGGAATTCAGATTCCTATCTAATATAAATTTCTATTCACTCCCATATCGTAAGTTCCTAACTACTATTGTCATCTTGTACATTCATATTCTAACATCTTCAAAATATGGAATAGGAATCTCTGGAGGTGAAGGCATTACAGACACAAATTTGAACTGCAATAAAACAGGAGTCGATAATATACAAATTAATACAAGTGCTATATTCCAAAAACTCTCGGAAGCTAAAATTTTCAATCATAATATAATAAGAACCTCTATCCAGTAACAAAAGTAGAGATTTAATCATGAAAATACCTTGTGCTGTTTGTATTTCTCCCTTATAGCTGACAAAGCACCTCCTCTTCTGCTAAGGTATAAATCATGTACAAGTAGAATGCAATCCTTCATATCAGCTGGCTTATATCCAGTAAAATGCTCCAATCTGGAGGTCTACAAAATATACATATGTTACAAATGCTCGATCCCTACCAAAAACAATATGATGCATTTTAATCCAGTTCCAAAAATCTTACCCATGGATGCTTCTTGGATTGAATCATAAATCGGGCTAGAAATGTAACAGATGCAGCAACAAGAGACGGTAAGAATTTAACACAGTTGTAGTCTAGTAGGCTTAACTCAGCAAGATAGTAGCCCAAGAATTCAAATTGCAAGGTATTAAACTGCAAATACCAACAAGGTATAAGTGACTGTAATTATTGTGGAACATCTTTAAAATTGACAAAGAATTAGGAGGTTACCTCGTAAGTCTCTTGAGCAACCAATGTGAATCTCCTGCACATCACAAAAATGCTCCATAAGTTAGAAAATCAAGCAAGTGCTGCACATTTTGCACAATTACAAACAGTGAAAGATAGACCCATTGCACTTGCCTTAAAAAGGTCTTTATCGTGGGATTTCCAAGTTCAAATTCCAGTGACTTCAATATTTCAGCCTCCATCTCAACCACCTTCAGAATCAAAATAAATACAAACACCGTGATCTAACCAATCTTGATTATGACTAAACTTATCAGAGGATTGACATAAATTAAACATTAGATGAGTAGAGAATTACCTCTTCTCTATTGTAGGTATTGTCTGTGATATAAACAAATTCTTCAACATGTGGAGGACTGATTTCTTCATACTTTCTTCGCACACAAATATTCAAAAAGAAACAATGTTAATGGGTGACTTAATGTAAAGCACAAACAAGCCAGAGGACAAAAGAACAGTGGGAGTGTCAATGGGCTTACGAGGCAATGAGCATAGCAGAAACGCCCACCAACTGAAGTTTTTGCCTGCTGATTGCATTTAGGGATAAGTATCTATCAACATATGAAATAGAGAGGTAAAGAGTATCTGAAACTAGTTTGTATTCTTCTGCAACTTCAACCAACCAATCCACCAGAATCCCCCTCATATTGGCACTAATATCATTTTGCACCCTCCCAATGTAATCTGGTAAGGGTCTTCTTCTTGGATCAGTCTGGAATGTTTAAATAAGAATCAGCAATAAGAAAATACCCAGATAGCAGAAAACCCCAACACACACATGCTTTCATACTAATCCCAGATATCAGGGCAACATTGAAATATGACTAATCAGATTAAAATTAAGATCTGAAATACGAATTGAATATCATACCCAGCTTCCCCAACGCACCCCCCCCCCCCCCCCCCCTCCCCAACACAAAAACACACACACGCACATAATCTTCTTCCACCACCGCTAAGATGTTTGTGAGAATTGGACGAACATAATCCACTCCTAAACAAAACCCCCATAACTAAGTCTAATTTTTAAACTAGAAGCAATTAAAGTGGAGAACGGTGAATATTCGAATCACACAACCCGTAATCTACAACTATAAATATGGTTTCTTAAAATTTAATTTAAGAAGAGGAGAAAAACCCAGACCTCCATTGCACGAAGATATTCATAAATATCAGAAGCGTAAACCCTGCACATTTGCGGGTCTTCAGAATTGGGCTCATCAGATAACTTGACATCACCTTCGGCTTGGGGAAGTGTATTGATTTCAGCAGCAGCACTGGTGCCAGCAGTGTCCTTGGATTTTACTCTCCGTCTATGCCTGGTAGCTCTAGACCTGGACTTACGATCGAGGGAAGAAGAAGCATTCTGTAAAATAGGAAGCTCACCGAGAACGACTCTCCTCTTGTTAGAGGAGCGGTCGTCGAGGGTAGCAGCAGCGTCGGCGGCTCTCTTCTTAGAAGCTCTGGTGAATCGAAATATATTCTCCTTATCCGCCATAGTTTGAAGGAAGATGGGATCTGAAAAGGGCTGGAAAAGGGGAACTGAGAAGGAGAAGGGGAATGTTCGGTTAAGTGAGAGGTTTTGGAGTTGGCGCGGGTTGAATATGTACTAACAATGAAATTGGGAATAGAATTTGGGGAAAATGAGAAGCGCCAGTTTTGTTTTACAAAACAACCAAACGAAATTATGTAAATCTGCAGAAACATTAAGGTTGCGCGCTCTTCCATTCGGGAAACCAATCCTTTCAGATTTTTGGCTCAATTTTGAAATTTTTCGGGGACTTTCCCCATTTTGGTACTTCCCGGGTTTTAAAGTGAAACGCCAGCGTTTCTTATTTTCCCCAATCATATATATATATTTTACGGATTCCCATTTCCCTCCCGCACCTCCTCCTCCTCCCACCCAACCCCTTTTTTATTTTAATTCTAATTCTACTATACTATTTCCCAATCATTTAATCCATCTCCATTAAATTTCCCTTTTTTCCTTTTCTTTTCTAATTATTCCTTAAACTTATTTACATTTTTACCCTCCAATAAACAACCCACCCAATCCCATTGTTCAATTCATAAGAAAAATAACTTCTATTCCTCTAAATAATACTAATCAATTACGAAAACATCCAAATCTTAGTCAAAATACCCTAAATCCAGTCAGAAAAGTAAGTTGAATTTAGGAGTTGGGGAAAAGAAAAGTGCGGTTCAAATAATGAGTGAAAAGAAAGTAATAAAATATTTATATTTATAAAGTTTTTGTAAGTGTATAGTTCCTCGTCCTCATCAATTGCTTCAACTTCTTTAAAAGCCAACTTTTTTTTATTGTAAGTAAAAATGATAGATCGTTATTAGTTGTACAATATTGTCCTTTTTTCCCCTAATATTTCATTTACACCATATCTCTACAATTAGTAAAGCTTGAACTTTATGCAGGAGTTTGCCACAAATTCACAATCACATCCAAACATGGACAATTGGGAGGTATAATACTAAGACGGAAAAGGGAGAATGTGGAGAGAAGATGAGTATGTTATTTTGATTCTTGACCATGCATGCCTAAAACAGCAAAAAAAAAATTTGAAAAAGTGAAGTATAAATTGACATCATTGTAATTAGAGAATATTGATTCTATATTTATATTAATTAAGAGATTGTGTACTTTGGGGGCTGTTCAACGCGTTTTATGACAGGAAGTCAAATAAGAATGGGACACTACTTTGTAGGTAGATCTTAGCCTGTTTCAGCAATGACAAATGTTAAATTGTATCCCAATTGACAGTGTAAAGTTAAAAAAGAGAGCGGGTTTTTGGACGGTCACGCCCCACACGTTGGTTGGCCCAGCCCAAGTTTTAGCCTAATGAGACAATGGTTATCTCTTGTGATAAGCCATTTCTGGTGAAATTTTGCTAAACAATTCTCTGTTTACTTAATGGGAGTGTTTCTGTTGTACTGAATGATGGGCAACTATTGTTCAACTTTGTAATGGGTAAGGAGTAAGAGGTTTCTTTTGAATTTGATTTTTAATTTTGTATCTTTAACAAATATTTAGAATTAGAATCGATTATTACCCGGAAACTCCGAGGGTTCGCCGGTTTCCAGGACCGCTGTTATCTCCGGGAACACTCGACGAGATTTCTAGGGATTGGTGGGAAAGAGGGCAATCCGCTGTGAAATGTTGATGGAATTTTCAGTGGTTGTATTTTCTTCGGGAATAAGATTGGAAGACGACGCTGTGGTGCCATCCTCACGACGCGAGTGGGCCGATCTAATCTCTCAACGAGAAAGAGGTCGGTCAGGGAAGGACGAAAGAATCAAGTTAACAGAGACGATCCATTATCGATTCCAAGATGAATTCACGTACCCGATGTCAGAGTGTATGGCTTCAATCTGCGAACGAGTTTCTTGTGGAGACAAATTGGGGAGAAAGACTGCTTCTAAATGGTCAGAGCTCGTCGGGAAAAGCAGAGGGAACGGCCTCAATCAAGGAGCGGATTGTCAGTAAAGACAAAATTGGGGAGAACCGTCGCTCTTAAATGTTTAGCGCTCGCCGGAGAAAGCAAAGGCAATTGCAGTGGCTGATTAACCTGCTGAATCACAAAACCACGCCGATTCTTTCTCTACATTCAACCGATTGAAAAACGAAGTACTGGAAACGAAAAATGTGGATTACGTTGAAAATTAGGGTTACGTACGTGAGAGAAATTGCACTGCTGCTGCTGGAGCAAGAACAATTGCTGCAAAATTCATCATTCAAATTTGTAAAACTCAGCCGCAAATGACTAAATAACATTAGAATCCATCGATCAACGAGTCAATAAAAAACAGCCAGTAGCATTACTAACCGTGGGCACAAGCAAATTTCCTCAAGGTTTCCCCGACAAATCCGCCTTCCAATGCCCTAAAATGGAATCGTTCATAATAAACTTTACAATCAAAATAATTTCCTTCAGATTGAAAGTTACCTAAGCTGCTTCCTTGATCCTGGAACGCTAAGAATTATCTCATGACGTCATGTTGGAATTCAACAGTAATTATATATAAAAACATCTGAAAATCGAAGAGCAGATTGAGGTACCAATCTCGTCGCCGAAAGTGGAATTCATGTGTACCTTTTTGCCATGCTCATTGCTACCACCGCTGCCTCACATGAACCCATTAAAGTGATTCTTTTATTAATCAATTAATTATTATCCAATAACTCTACATGCAAAATTATTATTTATAATATATATAGAACTAATGCAAATACAATAAAACACAAATAATTATTTGGGTTATCTTTTTTTCCTTTAATCCAACGACAAATTGAATTGCTAACTTTTTTTTTTTAAGGAGAATGGTTGTATTTATTATTATTAGGTTAAACTCGTTTTAGCTTCCACAACACAGAAAATGGACTCGCAATGGAAGTATACAAAATCTATTGTTCTTTGCAGTGATGTTGATATTGTTGATATTCCTCTCATCAGTCTCCATCCCTTCCTACTGATTCTCTGTTTTTTTCTCTATAAATTCAATATCAATTTCCCATTTCTTCAACTTTTAACTTCATCTTTATCAATTCAATAAAAACAATATGATACTTTTTGTTTTCTTTTTTGTGAGAATAAAAGACTTGATAAAACAAATATGCTATGGACTTAGCAAAGGATGGGTCAATAAAATTCTGGTTCTAATTTTCACTGAAAAAGAAGAAAGAAGAAAACAATTGTCCAGAGGCTGAAAAAATGTATACGTAACTAATTCAAACAATGACAATATAACAATTAGATTCAAATGATTGACATTTACGTGTATACATATAGTGATATTTGAATAAATTGCAAATAAAACAAAGTTTGTCATAATCTATTTATCAACGACGACAGAAGTCTGTCGCTAATAGATAATATTACAAATATTGGTTTATTATTAATAAATTATAAGAGTCTATCAATTATATAATAAATTTGGTAGTATTTTAACTTTTTTAAAAACTAGTTAAAAACTTTATTAAGTGAAAGACTGTTTCAAACTTTAACTATATAGTGATCATTCAGAAAACTTTCTTAAACAAGGTTGAAGAGATACTTACTATTCAACTATTTTCGACTCTTTTTACTACTAGATATTCTATTAAACCGTTCATTAAAATAGTTCACTAAAAGTTATTTTTTTTGTAGATACGACTAACGTTTTAAATAAAAATAGTTAAATATTCTATAAGGATCTAAATCTAGATGAACTCTTTCTTAAATATAGAACGAAACGTCCATAGTAGTATAGATAAATGTTAAATACAATTTTGTGTTGGAAAACAAATGTTGACTTGTGTCTGGGAAGTTATGACGCATATCTATTCAGAGATTTCAAAATTTAAATACTCATACTCAATTTGATAATAAATATCAAAATCCTACCACGAACACCTGTGCAACCAATTTGGGCATATTGCTTGACCCAAATAAACTAGATTAAAGTCTCCCCAACACTTCAATCATGATTAAACTGAAAATTAGCATAATAATTCCACCATAATAAATGCATATAATAAATGTTTAATCTGTACTTCAATTTTACACATATAGCTCTTTTTTTCCCTCTATAAGGTAACCCGTCAACAAAAGTACAAAAGAGGAGACATCCAATCTCCTTCACTTAGAATTGAATGATTGAAAAAACAAACTTAAACATCTATTTCTTTTCCCATTTCCAATCAAACTCGAGGATTGATCAATGTTAGCAGGACAGAGTTTTCAAATATATATTTCAATCCATGTGTGTTTGAAAAAACGATCATTTTAATTACTGAAAGTCATTGTATTACTAATATCTAACATATACTTAATAATTTTGATAGTCTATTTTAGTATATGCATGGTGAATTATGTTATAAACTCTACATAGTTTTTTAAAGTAACGTCCCTTTGTTAATCAAGGACTATAATTGAGACACTGGGTTTACTGCCAATGATTTGTGATTCTTAAAGGTCATCGTCTATATCACATTATCATGTACATCATGCCTGGGTTGGAATATAATGAGTTTAACAACTTACCAAAAAGGTTATGGTAGGAAATGACTTGTCGGTTATTTTTAAACTGATAATTTTGTATTTCATGTTGTTCAGGTAAGGCAAGAACATAATGTCGATGATGAGTGGACCCTGATCGAGTATATGAAAATTGCTTGATTTATGTTTGCACTATTATTTTTATAAAGTTAAGATAATTAGATTAGTAGTAACATCGGTTTCATCGTGAAAGATTCATATCGTTACAATATGTTAAAGTCTATTATTGATAGACTATGTTGCAAACATTCGTTTATAACTAGTGAGCTATAATAATCTATTAACTATTGAAGTTTATCCGTGATAAATTTTGTTATATTTACGATTTTTTTCAAATATTGTTATATATTTAGTTATTATTTTTAAAATGGCTTCCTATTATAATTACATTTTTTCTTATCATGTGATATTTGAATGTTTGTAATGTTTTATTTTTTTAAAACTACGTTTTTTTTTTCCAATTTATTTATTTTTCAATTTCTGTAACTAAATATTCTTTCTTTAAATTGTTATATGAAATTTTTGGATGTGATCTATAAGTTTCATTATTTGATATGTCAAAAGAGACTCCACATGATCTAATCTTTTTATTATCCACTATTTTTATTATTATTTATTAAAATAATATTTTTTTGTTGAAGAAATTATAATTTCCACTGCTATTAAACTTATTATCAAATATTGAAAACAAGTATTTAATAAAAATAATCAAAATGTTGTATGGATTTGAAACATACAAATCCAATAGAAACAAAACTTAAGTGTTCATAGTAAAATTGCAATATTTCAATGAAGGACTAAATCAAAACAATTGTACATGTAACATTCTGAAATTTATAAATAAAATGGAAACAAAATACAAAATATATTCACCAAATATTGTTAAATTGATAAATTATCATGTTTTTTAAAAATATACTAATAATAAAATGGAGAAAGAAAAAAAAAAGGAGACAGAAAGTGTATATGTGATGCGTGGAATTGCTTTTGGCATTAGGGCTTGGCACGAGGCGTTCTCATGGGCCCACGTGGGTACTGAGTGGGCATGGCCCGTGAAGAAGCGATAGCATCGAATTAACCAATGGATCATTATGTCTTCCACATTGCTATCCCCTCATTTGCCTCTGCCCCCACTGCCCCCAACTTCTGTACCCATTATGCCCTACATCACATCTCATTTTATTCCTCTTATTCTTCCCTTTATAAACCTCCATCTTGTGATCAATATATTCTATTTAATTCCCCATCCATTCAACTAAATTTTGTTTCTTTTACAATTAATCACATCCTCACTACCACCCACCATCACACATCTTCAAATTAATGGAAAATTAACTGCAAATGAAACAAAATTCAGTTTAAGAATGGGGAATTATCTGTCTCACTTCACTGTCTACATCAACGATTGGTTATTCAAAGTACACTCAGTGGATTTGAGATAAATTTTCCCTTTCCATTTTGCCCATAAAATGACCATTCTGCCCTCACTGGGTTAATTGATTTCTTTTCTCTTTCAGGATATTTAAGGAAACTTGAAAGGAATTTGTGTATAAGATTTTTTCTGGCTCTTCTTCGTGACTTGAGGTTTTATGGGTTTTTGGTTTTCACCCAACCAAGAAAGCTAATGTTTCTTCTTCGGATGGAAGATAGTTCATGGATGGTAACGTTTTTCTTCTTTAATTCATTTAACATTTTAGTTTTGAAATTTTCAGTATTGATACTGTTTTTGAGATTTTGTTGTAGAGGACATTCAGTTTACAATGAATAATGTAAATATTATATTCTTTGTTCATATATCTAAGTTTGTCTTCCAGGATTCTCTTTCACTAAAGATTCATTTTTTTCATTAATTATTTAGTTTCTATGAAATCTGAATCAATTACAAGGAATCACAGAAGCGATTACTCACGAGGTCAGTTTATCTAATTTTAATTTACGGAGATCCATATAACTTTTTTTTTCTTTCAATTATGGATTTCAATTTTGTTCATTTTCTTTCTACATTTTTT
This sequence comes from Cucumis sativus, assembly GCF_000004075.3. NCBI lineage: Eukaryota > Viridiplantae > Streptophyta > Magnoliopsida > Cucurbitales > Cucurbitaceae > Cucumis > Cucumis sativus. The sequence continues at coordinate 24,623,124 of NC_026658.2, forward strand.
TTTGTCAATAATTTACTCTTTTACAACTTGTATATAATTGGCCGTATATTTCACCATACAAATTATATACAATTATATATCCATTATTTCTTTCTTCTTGTTTTAAAATAATATAACTTTCTATTAATTTTTTTATAGTTTAAACAAAATGTTAGATCACATAAATTTAGTTTTTTTAATTTCCATCAAACCCATTTTTTAGTTTAAACTTAGAGGTAAAAACAAATTTAATAGAATGTATAACACTCATCTATATTTAAGTATTATCTAAGTTTTTGAGTGATGATAAATTTAATATAACATCCAGTGTAACTAAATTGCCGAATTGACTTGCAGGTAAGAAAGCAACTTGAAAAATTTAAACGGAACTCAATGATACTTCGACCAACCCAACTAGCATGGTTATAATTTACAAATGATTCTCGCAGGTAAATTTCATGGTGATCCCATTCCTACATCTTCTGATTTTATTCTTACTTCAAATCTTCACAAATCACTTCCTTCATAGAATCCGAAATCTCCCTCCCAGCCCATTTCTTTCTCTACCCATTATAGGCCAACTATACCTCCTTAAAACACCCCTCCACCGGACCTTATCGGAGATCTCCCGCCGTCATGGCCCAATCGTCTTCTTCCAATTCGGTTTCCGTTCAGTCCTGGTCGTTTCATCTCCGTCGGCCGCCGAGGACTGCCTATCCAAAAACGACGTCATCTTCGCCAACCGACCTCGTCTCGTTAGCGGCAAATACCTCGGGTACAATTACACAAGCCTCCTGTGGGCACCGTACGGCGAGCATTGGCGAAACCTCCGTCGAATCTCGTCGTTAGAAATCCTTTCCAGCCACCGCCTCCAAACGCTTTCAAGTATTCGCGTGGATGAAGTCCGTACGCTGATCCGGAGACTGTACAACGCTGAAAACGACGTCGTAGACATGAGAACAGAATTTTTCGAAGTGATGTTCAATATCACGATGAGAATGATCGCCGGAAAACGATATTACGGGGAAGATGTGGCAGCGTACTCGGAGGAGGCGGGGAGATTTCGAGAGATACAAGAGGAGACGTTTCGATTAAGCGGCAAGACTAATTTGGGGGACTTTTTAAGGGTTGTGAAATGGGTTGGATTATCTAAAGGGATTGAAAATAGATTGAGGGAGTTACAGATTAAGAGAGATGATTGGATGCAGAGTTTGATTGAAGAACATCGGAAGAAAATGAATAATGCTTATAGTTCTTCTTCTTCTATTCAAACTGATGCTAAAAAGACTATGATTGAGGTTCTCCTCTCATTGCAACAAAAGGAACCTCAGTATTATAAGGACGAGTATATCAGAGGCCTCATGCTCGTGAGTTAACTTGATTTCTCTCTTAGTTATTCAAAAGACATAACCAAATAGATTTTGAAACACTATTTTAAACACATATGAAAATATATGTAATCCGACTCTATTTTTCCTTAAATCAACCAAATCGTCCCAAATGAAATTGGATTGTTGTAGGTGTTGCTATTAGCTGGAACGGAAGGTTCCATCAATACAATGGAGTGGCTTCTATCACTATTACTCAACCACCCACACTCTCTTCAACGAGCCCAAATGGAAATCGACGACGTAGTTGGAAGAACTAATCGGCTCCTGGAGGAATCAGATCTAACCCACCTTCCTTACCTCCGTAGCCTGATCCACGAAACTCTTCGAATGTACCCGCCAGGCCCATTACTGATTCCACACGAATCGTCAGAGGATTGCCACGTTGGAGGGTTCCATGTCCCAGCTGGCACAATGTTATTCGTCAACGTATGGGCCATTCAAAACGACCCCACCGTATGGGTGGAGCCGAGGAAATTTAACCCAGATAGATTCGGAGGGGATGGAGAGGGGTTCAAATGGATGCCATTTGGGGCTGGGCGGAGGAGGTGTCCCGGCGAGGGCTTGGGGCTTCGCGTCATTGGATTGGTTGTAGGGTCGCTGATTCAATGCTTTGAATGGGAGTCAATGGACGGAGAATGTATTGATATGAGCGAAGGTGGTGGATTGACCTTGCCGAAAGCTCTCCCCCTTCGCACCCTTTGCCGGCCACGTTCAAATGCCACACATTTGCTTTCCCAAATCTAATTCAAAATGCATGGTCTTGTTTATGTTGTTCAACAACAATTAATTCTGTACATAAATTTTACATATTTTAGTAGTAGTTGAAAACACCTACGTTATTTCCAATTTGTTGACGTCCTATTTTTCTTTTTTCTTTTGCCTCTTTGTTTACGTGATGATTGGTTGATGTCCTATATTTTAGTAGAAGCAAAAGTACTCTTTATGAGATATTTAAATTGAGTGGATGTTGAAAGAAAAAGCATCATTTATCCATTGATATTATGCTCTTCTAGGTAGGTAAATGACAAAATTCCGGCTATATCCGGCCGTCTACATCACATCACAATCCATGATTATTTATTTTTCCTTATTTAGTACTAATATATGAACACATATATGTATGTACATATGGATGTACATGCATAGGATGTAGACACATAGACATGCATATGAATGTATATACACAGACATGCATCTACATCTAATATATGTAGACATATACATCTAACATATACATATATGTATGTATTAATTTGATAAAAACAACCAAATTATATATATTTTTTCCAACCTGTGGCCTGTAGTCCTTGTACCCATATGAATTTCAATGTATGTAAACAACTAACCACCACTTAGAAAAAGAAATAAGACAAGAAATACCAAGCACTACAATGACCGTTGTTGCCTTTTATTTAACTTAAATACTTTGGTTAAACTTTCATTTCAAGCTAAAAGTATTCGAACTTGGACAAAGAGTTGTAAGCTAAAGGGTATGGGAGTCTTGGAGTCTATATTTGTATACATTCCACTATTCTTTGTGTTGTATACATTAATAGAGTACCTTATTCACAAGATCAGAAATCTTCCACCCACGCCTTTTCCTTTACTTCCGGTCATCGGCCATCTCCATCTCTTGAAGAATCCAATCTATCGGACTTTGGCGGAGATCTCAAACCACTATGGTCCGGTTGTGTATTTTCGGTTCGGCCAACGCCGAGTTCTTGTGGTATCGTCTCCTTTTGCGGCTGAAGAATGTCTAACCAAGAACGATATTGTGTTTGCGAACCGGCCTCGTCTCATTATATCCAAGTGGTTCGGATACAACAATACGAACCTTGTATGGTCTTCCTATGGGGACCACTGGCGTAACCTTCGCCGAATCTCCACCATTGAAATCTTGTCCACCCATCGCATTCAAATGCTCTCAATGTTCCGTCTCGAAGAGGTCAAATCTTTGATTCGAAGACTCGCAAATAATGAAAACCAAATTCATAACATGAAGAATGAGTTTTTTGATTTGACGTATAACGTGATGTTGAGAATGCTCGTCGGAAAGCGGTTTTATGGTGAGGATGTGGACGATGTAGACGAGGCAAAGATATTTAGGCAGTTACAAATCGATTTGGGTCAATTGGGTGGAAAGTCCATTTTACAAGATTTTATCCCATTCGTATCGTGGATGGGATTTGGTTCGACTATAGAAAATAAGATAATTGAATGCCATGTGAAAAGAGACACTTTTATGCAGAATTTGATTGATCAACATAAGAAAAGAATCGTTGATCAAAATAAATCTAATAACATATCTCAAGATGGAAGGAGGAAGACGATGATTGAAGTATTATTAGAACTACAACAGTACAATCCGGACCAATATACTGATGAAACTATTAGAGCCTTAATGCTGGTAATCAATCATTTCTTACCCCTTTTGGACTTTATCTTGATAAATGTTTTTAAATTATGTTTTTTATAATCATTGTGTGCTCGAACAGGTTTTGTTGGCTGCAGGTACAGAAACATCAGTTGCTGCAATGGAATGGGCTCTATCTCTTATGTTGAACCATCCCAAATTTTTAAAGAAACTACAAAATGAGATTGACAATCAAGTTGGCCATGACCGTTTGATTGACGAGTCTGACATGGCCAACCTTCCTAGTCTACGTGGCATCATCAATGAGACCTTACGAATGTATCCTCCGGCTCCATTAGTGGTACCACATGAATCATCAAAAGACTGTACTATTGGAGGATATCATATCCCACGTGGCACTATTTTGTTTGTGAATTTATGGGCCATTCACAACGACCCTAAGATATGGGATAATCCAAGAAAGTTCAATCCAAATAGGTTCGAGAGTTTAGAGAATGAAAAATTCGGGTTCAATCTAATACCATTCGGGTCAGGTAGAAGAGGGTGTCCAGGAGAAGGATTGGCTCTTCGAGTTATTGGGCTTGTATTGGGCGCATTGGTCCAATGTTTTGAATGGGAGCGTCCTGGGGAGGAGTTGGTGGATATGACCGAAGGTGTTGCACTCACTATGCCTAAGGCTCATTGCTTGCAAGCTAAATGTACGCCTCGACCCATTGTTCATCGTCTTCATCTATCTCATAAAGAATCCAACCCATGATTGTGGATTCCAGAGTTCTTTTCTTTTCAAAACATGTGTAAATCTAGGTTAAATTTTTTGATGCAACAAGCTAGTTTGATAACAAAATAAGACTATGTATACAGAGAATTAACACTATGTTTTTGTAATCAAAATTGAAAAGTTTTAGGGATACTTTACAATGTTGATATTATGCGAGTTAAAGGTTGGAATTATTTGTTCAAGATAAAAAATATTTTTTATCTATAATCTATAATTATACAGTATATTGAAAGAAGTTAAAAGAGAAATTACACAAGTAGCAGAATACACATATATTTTCAATCGTGACTTTAGTTTTTTAATTTTTGTATTTATAGCAAAACATACCTCATTTTTTATCTAAACAAAGATGATTTTAGATTCTCTAAAAAACACATCAATACGAAAAGAAACTACAACTCTTCTTTATTAAAACTGTATTGTTTTCTTTCTCTTTTGTTCTTTCTTTTTCTAAAAATGGCAAAATTTCTATTGGTCCAATTTTTTAAATTTACGTAACTACTTCTTATTATAAAATAGAATTGTTAAGAGTAAAAAATAAAAATTAAAACTATTTATAAAATATAGCAAAGTAGAGTTCTACTATATATCTTAAAATATTTATAAAATATAGCAAAGCAGAGTTCTACTATATATATCTTAAAATATTTTTAATGTTTTGGTACTTTTTAAAATGTCTACTTTATATATATATATATAATTATAAATAATATTAATAATTTTTTAAAAACTTGGATTTGCTTTTCTTCTTTTTTTTCTTTCTTTCTTTAATTTCACGTTCCAAATCATTTTTGGTCCACGTTTGATTTTCACCTGATTTTTCGCAAAAGTATGTTTTTTAACCTTCCGTTGATGTTATAATATTTTATGTATTGATGATGACTTCACATTCGTTTTGAAATTTCTCATATACGGTGGTGAATTGTCCCTAGCCCAATAGACCTTCCAAGTGCAATGGACACAGTTTGACAGTCTTTTAAAGATTGAAGAGTGTAGATTCATTAACAGGTTGATTTGAATTTTTTTTATTCATGAAGATTGAATATCTAACTTACTTTGTGACTGTTATCTGATTGTTATCTTGATTGCCATGAAATAGTTATTTGATTGGTATCATATTGAGAAAATTTGTACAGATAAACAATGCTATATCATCTTCAATTGTTAAACATCAAGTTAGACAACTTCAAAACAAAAGGGTTCCTTAAATTGTTGAATTGCAAAACCACAGAAAGAATAGTTATTTGGTAATAATAGAAGATTATACTATACAAATTAGATAACAATATTGATTATTAGAAACTACTCAGTAATAATAATAAAAATATAAATAGTAAAAGAAACAGTCACATGATACATTATAATTTGACAATTATGTGGAATATACATAAAGAATCCGGTTTGCTTTTTTAAATTATCTTCATATGACGTAGTGTTCATTAAAATATTAATGAAGTATTTATTATTGTATATTTTGTTGCCGAATGGCTTCAGGCTAGAGGTTGGTTGAACTTGCAACTACCCTTCCCTCAGCCTCATTGGTCCATTTGGTTATATATTCCCCTTTTGGGTTCATCTAGTTGACCAAATGCTTAAGTCTCTGCTCCAATTTCTAACAGAAGCAATCTTCATAAGAACAGCCAAACTCAACCCCATGGCTATGGCTATGGCTATGACTATGGGAGCTATCTTTCTTTACATCCCTCCGTTTCTTGTCTTGTATTTATTAACAAAGCACTTCCTCCACAACATCAGAAACCTCCCACCCACCCCTTTCCCATCACTACCTATCCTTGGCCATCTCCACCTTTTGAACAAGCCCATATACCGCGCTCTGTACAACATCTCTAATCGCTATGGTCCGGTTGTGTTTCTCCGATTAGGATCTCGTTCGGTCTTGATCGTGTCGTCTCCTTCGGCAGCAGAAGAGTGTTTGACTAAGAACGACATCATCTTTGCAAATCGGCCTCATCTCCTATTATCAAAGTGCTTCGGATACAACAATACGAATCTCGTATGGTCATCTTATGGGGACCATTGGCGCAACCTCCGTCGAATCTGTACCGTTGAAATTTTGTCCACCCATCGCCTTCACATGCTTTATATTGTTCGTTTTGAAGAGGTTAGGTCATTGATTCAACGACTTGTGAAACGTGAAAACCAAGTAGTTAACATGAAACATGTGTTTTTTGATCTATCTTTCAACTTGATGTTGAGGATGATTGTTGGAAAACGATTTTATGGCGATGATGTAGACGATGTTGAAGAGGCAAAATTATTTAGGGAATTACAAGCTGAGTCAAGTCGGTTGTCTGGTAAATCTAATATGGGAGATTTTATTCCATTAATGTCATGGTTGGGATTTGATTCAACTTTGGAGAAAGAGATGATTGATTGTCAAAATGGAAGAGATGCTTTGATGCAAAGTTTAATCGAGCAACATCGAAGAAGAAGAATTGCGGAAATCGACTATTCTTTTCGTGATGGAAGGAAGAAGACATTGATTGAAGTATTATTAGAATTGCAAGAATCTGAACCTGAACAATATACCGATGAAACTATCAGAGCACTAATGCTAGTAATTATTCTCTCTCCTTTTATCATTCTCCATTATTACATGCAAATTAACAATATTCTTGAAAAGTTAAACAACCCATCAACAATTTACATCCTAAAAAATAAACTTCACATTTTTCTCAAAAATTAAATATATCATAGATACATGAGATTTTGAGGACGTTAACTTTTTCCTATTATTTTATTAAAGTTTAGCTAATATAATATGTGCAATAACAATTAAACTATATAATTGTCACATCGGTTTTGGTACTAAGTCAACTTACATTAATTAAAATATTAGGAAAAAACAAAGATGTGATTAAAAACAATACAATTACAGAATCATAAAAAATATACATTAATATAAAATTGGAAGAACATGGGATCATTTTGATTCCATTTTTGGTTCCAAAATGTAATTTTACAATTTCATTTTGTCAAATAGTAAATGGCTTCGGGTAGTATAATAAATATATCATAAAATAAACTTCTTGGAAACTCAGAAGTTTGATCCTAATGAAAACAACAATTTCTGTCCAATTACAACAAATTGAAAATTTGTTAAACTATTAATAAAAATAGCAAAAAAAAAGAAAAGAAAAAAAATCTCTTAGACTTTAACCAATACTTATTAGTGATATACTTATATCGTTCATATGAACAGCTTATGTTGGTAGCGGGTACAGAGACGTCAGGGAGCATAATGGAGTGGGCTTTGTCTCTTCTCTTAAACCATCCAGAAATTTTAAAGAAAGCACAAACTGAAATCGACAATCAAGTTGGACACAAACGTCTAATGGAAGAATCCGACATGGCACGTCTTCCTTACCTACGTGGCATCATCAACGAGACACTTCGGATGTACCCTCCAGCTCCATTGCTAGTACCTCATGAATCATCACAAGACTGCTCTGTTGGAGGCTACCACGTTCCACGTGGCACTATGTTATACATCAACATATGGGCCATTCAGAACGACCCCAAATTCTGGACCCACCCGAGAAAATTTGACCCAGAGAGATTTAACGACGTGGAAAGTGAAAATTACAAGTTCAATTTGATGGCATTTGGGTTGGGGAGGAGGGGGTGCCCAGGAGAGGGCTTGGGCCTACGAATGATTGGGCTTGTGTTGGGCTCGTTGATTCAATGCTTTGAATGGGAGCGTCCTACTGAGGAATTAGTGGATTTGACAGAAGGGATTGCAATCACTATGCCCAAAGCCCAAAATTTACATGCTAAATGTAGGCCCAGGCCCATGGTTGTTGATATTCTCTCACAAACTAAGTCTAGCCCGGCCCGTTGAATTTATTGCATGTAGGGGCCGAACCTCTAGCCCTAATGTCAAGCTTTTTAATGCAGTAATAATAATAACAATACATTCAAAACAACAAATTAGTTTATAGTAATTTAATCAACGTTTTTATAATTTTGTACCAACTAAGTCAACTTTTTTCAAGTTTATAACAATTTAAATCATAATATATTGCAAAACTTATATAATTTTATGTGTAAGTATTTATCGTTTATTTATTTGATAAATTTTATTAAATTTATATGATATAGATTAAATTGAGAATACATGATGTTTGAACTTTGAACTTAAGTTTTAAAATGTAAAAATTTGACATTGAAATTTATAATATTAGTAAAAATGGAAGATGCTAATGACAAAAATTCAATCATAATCAATATAATTTATAGAATTAATAGTGATTTTGGCGTTGACCGTGCTCTGCGTCGTCGTATATTTCCATTGTGTCGCTATCGTGGCTTCATCTGAATAGCGAATTGGTTTCCGATTTTTTGAAGTCATACGTTATTGATATTATTGAATAGTTTGTATTTTTTTTTTTTTTAATCTTTTTTTGCAAAGTAAGAACAGAGTTCAATTGCTTAATTTCATTCATTCTCGGTAATTTGGAAGCAGGCGGAGAGGGCATTTTACCGGGTCCTCTCTGCGCCAATTTCCCTCATTTCTCTTCCGTCGCCTACGGCTCACCGCCACACCATGAATTCATACTCTGCCACTCTCCTCTGTTCTCTACTTGGTTTTAATCTGCTAGCCGTGATTCTTTCCTCTTCTGTGGACTCGAGAGATTTTGACTATCAGCAACGGTCTGTCATTCTTCCTCTCTTTATCTCGCCCACGAATTCTTCTCATCGGCGCGTTTTGGACCGTGATCACCGTCTCCGGCACCTGCAGAACCTAGTCAAGCCCCACTCTTCAAATGCTCGAATGAGGCTCCACGATGATCTCCTTACCAACGGGTCTGTCTTGCAGAAATTTTCCACTTTACGTTTCTGTTTTAGAATTGTTTATATGTTTATTGAGAATTGGAGGTTCTGGGCATTTATATTCGTAGGTATTACACGACTCGTTTATGGATTGGGTCTCCTCCACAAGAATTTGCTCTTATTGTGGATACCGGAAGTACTGTGACATACGTTCCATGTTCTAACTGCGTACAGTGCGGGAATCATCAGGTTTCTTTCGGTTGACTGCTGATCTGCGTTGTTTTCACTTTCAGTTCTGCTCTCTATAGCTAAATATCTGCAAGTTGTTTCGTCGGTTCGAATTTGGGCTTACAGATACTGTTACTGTTACTGGAGACTTTCTATCTATAAGTCTATAACTGTCGAGTACGATGTAAGCGTGGGATCTTAGAATTGAGCATAGTCGAAGCGCTAATGAAGGGGAGATTAGAGATCGCCCATCTGATCGATCTGGGATCTTCGCTTCTTACATGTTTTTCTTTGGAAATGACTCTGTGTATGGATTTTCAAAGATAAAAACAGTTAGGGCCAAAATGAAAAACTACCCTTCGTTGACCAACCGTCAATTAACGCTAATGTAAACAGTAAAGACTTAAAAAGGAAATGAGTAAGTTATGGGAGCTGTTTACTTAGGATTTATATCCTAAGAATTATCTTAACAACCAAATGTTGTAGTACAATCTCTCTTGAGAATACCTCGGAGAAAAAAAACGTTATTGAAAAATTCTGCTCATATATTATGATTTAAATTCTGTTATGAGCTATGAAGCCTTCAAAATATTTTTTTCATGTAAAAGTTCAAATCTCATCCAATTTACTAATTACTAGTAATCTTGCAAATTGTTTAGTGGATAGTTGTTGTGAGATGCTGCATTGGGAGATCATGTTAGTTTAGTCATTTGAAGCTAATGCATGTTCCCTTAGACAAGTTGCTTTAGATTGATTGTCATAGTCTTATGTATACAACAATATTGATTGTCATAGGTGTCCAGATAGTTTAAACTACTGACATCTCTATTCATACCCGATAATCTGATATAACTTGTTAAAACAAGTTTCACTTGATTTATTTTTAGGATCCAAGGTTCCAACCAGAGTTGTCTAGCACATATCAACCTGTTAAGTGCAATGCTGATTGTAACTGTGATGAGAACGGAGTCCAATGTACATACGAGAGAAGGTATGCAGAGATGAGTACTAGCAGCGGTGTGCTTGCTGAGGACGTCATGTCATTTGGAAAAGAAAGTGAACTTGTACCCCAGCGTGCTGTCTTTGGCTGTGAAACTATGGAAAGTGGTGATCTTTATACCCAACGTGCTGATGGGATTATGGGTTTGGGCCGTGGTACACTCAGTGTGATGGACCAACTCGTGGGCAAGGGTGTTGTGAGCAATTCATTTTCATTATGTTATGGAGGGATGGATGTTGGTGGGGGTGCAATGGTTCTTGGTGGGATCTCTTCACCCCCTGGTATGGTATTTTCCCACTCAGACCCATCTCGAAGGTATGGTAGTTTTGAATCTGCCTTTGTCTTATTCATTTTCACTGGTTTATATTTGTGTACATCTCATAGATACAGTCTAGCTTTGGGATGGAAACAGCCCATATTATAATATAGAGTTGAAGGAAATACATGTTGCTGGGAAACCATTGAAGTTGAATCCGAGGACTTTTGATGGGAAGTATGGTGCTATCTTGGATAGTGGAACTACATATGCTTATTTTCCAGAAAAAGCCTACTATGCATTCAAGGATGCTGTAAGTTTTTTCAACTTCTACATCTAATCTCTGGTTTCTAATCTTAAATGGTCTTGCCTTCACCCAAAGGATATCAATTTTGTGCTACTTATGATTCCTTATACTTAAAGGCATCCTTGTGCTTATCACAATATTCTAGCTAACTCTCTGTGCTCTTCTACTCTCTGGGGTCTATCACATCCATCAATGATTCAATCTGCTGTCACCAATAAGATTCAGTATCTCATTCATTCTGCATTATGGTATGGAATTTTGGAACAAGAACACCTCAAAGTCATTGAAACTGTATAAATGCTTGTTGAGAAATCTACTATAAAGGATATTTGGATCTGACTATGTGTTAATCAGATTGATCAAGTGTTATGTTTACTCAGTCCCAATATTTAATTCACGTGTCTCATTATCTCATCTTTTACCATTCTGCATTGATTGAATATTTTCTTTACCTCTATATTTTATCATTGAATGAAGACTTCTTGAAGTATTTCTTATAATCACATTTTGTTGATGAAACTATCGATGAGCTCTTACATTGTAATCAGTTCATTTGAACTTCAATACCTATTTGGAGATCTCTTCAATACAAATATAATCGTTATGGTCTGCAATTGATTCTCTCATACTTATGGCTGTTCTCTAGTAGGTGACTCAATAGATTTGACACTTAGCTTTTGTTATTGACTCCCAGTTTATTGACTCATGTAGGAGTTGGGCACAGTTTTATTTTATTTTTTAATTTTGAATGAACACATCTGATCTACTGGTCTATTTTGAAATCGATACCAAGTTCTTACAAGCTATTCCTTTTAGCGAAAAGATAGAAGTGCCCTTTTCAATGGCTTTCCATGGGTTTTGCAAATACTAACTTTTTTGTTCAATTAAATGGTTTCTTGACTTGATACATATTCCTGGTTTTCTCCTCCATTCTATTCGGCAGCTCTTTATTACAAAACTTGGTGCACCCTTGTTAACTTATGGTTTAATTTGCAGATAATGAAGAAAATTAGTTTCCTGAAACAAATCAGTGGTCCTGACCCGAATTTCAAAGATATTTGTTTCTCTGGTGCTGGAAGGTATTTCTAGATCTTGCTAGTAGCACCCTATTTTAGGTTTATCCTTTCTGGGTTGATTGTTGAGCAATTGTTCTTTTGTGATAGGGATGTCACTGAACTTCCAAAAGTTTTTCCAGAGGTTGATATGGTTTTTGCCAATGGACAGAAAATTTCACTTTCTCCAGAGAACTACTTATTCCGGGTATTCATCTTTGAGTTAATTTTTTCTCTCCCTCTCTCTCTAATGAATTGTTATGATATATCTAATTTTCTATATTTTGTCGTAAGTTTTACATAAATGGTACATACTTTCTCTTCTCATCAACCATCTCTGCAGCATACGAAGGTTAGTGGTGCATATTGTCTGGGGATCTTTAAAAATGGGAATGATCAGACAACACTTTTGGGAGGTATGGCAAAGCGTCCCTGGATTGGGAATAATTTTCTTTTGCATTGTATACATTGTGTTTCTCTTGCGTTTTTTATGGTTGTGTATATATGATGGTTTTATACTGCACACCTTGATAAAAGTTAGGTGTTTAATAATCACAATCATCAAAGTTAACAAAGCGAATTGTACTTCTTAAGAGTAAAGCTGCATGGTTTCTTTCCATCGGCAGGAATTATTGTTCGCAATACTCTTGTCACTTATAACCGAGAGAACTCCACAATTGGGTTTTGGAAGACTAACTGTTCTGAGCTGTGGAAGAATCTGCATTATCTTTCTCCTGCTCCTCCACCTGCTCCTTTACCTTCCCATGTTCCGAATACGAGTAAAGAAGTTCCTCCACCTGGTTCTCCAAGTGTGCCATTTCTTTCTGGTAGGATTTTACTGTTCGTTTGTATGAATTTTGCTGTTTATTGTTATGAGTTCTCTCTATCGACGTTAGTACGGACATGTTTGGTAGATAATATGGATTATGTTATATGTTTGTAGATTCATGGAGTTCACGATTGTGTTTGGTAGATGATTTGGATTCTGTATTTAAAAATTGCTTTTTGAATTCTATGATCCAAACTGTGAAGATCTTAGAACATTGTTTTTATGTTTTCAGTATATCTAGGTTTTGCATTTGAAATTTTAAAATCCAGAATTTTATTAAAAAAACGATAACAATGTTAATAAACATAGTACTTCATTGTGTAAATTCAATTCATTTTTGTTTTAAATTGAAATATATACTATGTAATGTATTATAAATGATGTGAAAAAATAAAAATTATACAAATTTTTATTATAAAATATGTCCGTAAGTTAATTAATGATAGTTTATATTTAACCTAATATTTTAGTGAATAAGTACAACTAGTTTTATGGTTTATAAATACATTATCAAACACAATTTGAACAAATGCTTAAATTGGAATTCAGTTTCTGAATTTGACATCAAACAAATATTTGAAAACAATAACTCTGTTTTTGGAATCTCTTGTATTCAAATTTTTATTTTGAGATTGTCTACCAAACACTTCTTAAGTAACTTATCTTATTTCTTAAGTTGAAATTTCTTTTTGCTTAATGGTTTCAAGGTTATAATCCAGATGACTTTTACTTAATGCCGTAGTTATGTACTATCTCTGCTATATTTTCTTGTGTTTTATGTTTCCCTCTGTTTCAATGTATAGGTGAATTTCAGGTTGGAGTGATAACATTTAATATGATGCTTCATGTCAACCAATCCTCCGTGAAGCTTAACATCACTGAGCTTGCAGAATTTATTGCCAATGAACTTGAAGTTAGTGTCTCACAGGTAATAATGATTTTAGGTTTAACTTTTTCACTATTCATGTTATCTGTTGTCGACTCCCCTGGCACCATTGTTAGTAATCGTTTGATTAGGTGCTTTCTAATTCTTTTCTTGAGATAATACCGTAAAAGGCAAAAATTAATAGGGTGAACTCAACTTAAGATGAGTGCGTATGCTTGACTTTATTAAGACTTGCAGTACTGTTGCTATATCTTTATGTTTCAAGTTTTGCTTACACAATACTGCCAATTGTCTGATTTTAGGTTCACGTGCTGAACTTTACGTCAGGGGAAACTGATATCTTCATTAGATGGGCTATCTTCCCTGCTGACTCGGCTGGTTATATATCTAATTCCACGGCGATGGTAAAAGTTCTTAGTCCTTAAGTGCCCAGGTTATTTGTATGAAGAAAATAAATTGGAATATCATAAGTTAGCTATTTCTTTACTCTAAATGATGATTTGCAGGACATAATTTCTCGCTTGAAGGAACATGAATTGCAACTTCCTGAAAAATTCGGAAGTTATCAGCTGGTTGAATTGAATGTTGAACCCCCGTTAAAGAAGTGAGATATACTCCTGAGTGTATACTTTCAGTTCTTACTGTATTAACAAAGAATGGAAGAACTCTTTCTCTCATTTTATTTATGAACAATGAGGAGATTTATAGGTGTATGTACAGTTAGTTATCACGGATAACAGTAAAAGGAAAACAAATATAACAGTAGCAGTTTTTAGTTTCTTTAACTAACTATATTAACAGCATATTAACAGTCTTCAAGTTCTAATATGTTCTAATATACTGCATTTAAAAGGACACATAAGGTTCCACTAGCATATTACTTATCTTTCTCAAATATATCATCACTGGATCTGGGCATTTGGTATTAATAGGTAAAAAGGTTTTCTAATGAAAGAGCAAGAATTAATAAACATGACGCTTACATTTACTGATAGATTCTCAGGGAAAGTTCCTTCAAAGCTTAGCATTCACATCTAAACTGCCGTGACTGCTAATTAAGTGTCGTATCTGTATTCTGTTGTGTCTTCTGATATATTGATAATTTGCTTTCAGCCTGGTAGGTTATATGGTCCTAAAAAACGCTATCAATCAGTTACGTTGATTGCATTAGCGTGTAGTATGCATATGTTGCTTCACAGTTTTGTTTTCTCCATACAGGACATGGATGGAGCAACACTTCTGGTCTATAACGACTATTGGAGTAGCAGTTACCTTAGTTGTTGGATTGGCTGCCGGAAGCACATGGTTGATTTGGAGATATAGACGGAGGGACACGAGTTCCTATGAGCCTGTTGGCGTAGTAGGGCCCGAGCAAGAGCTTCAGCCGCTATAGATCCTAATTTCTCCCCCTTTTTTGGTTGAAGTTATGATTCTGTCTATCAGATGTATAGTTTAGAATTAAAGAAAAGATATGATTTGGTTAGGGAGAGAGAGTGGAATTCAAAATAGCTTTCTAAAACTGAGTGTATAATGGTAGTGTAACACTGTCAGTCATACCATGAAATATTTAGGACTGTAGTAGGGACAAAATCTTGTACACCGATAAAGAATTGTAGTAAAACCACAGGAAGAAGGAAAAAACATGAATTTATTGGAATGAGATTTGTATTTGAGAAATTGAACCAGGGACAAAGTTGTACAGCCTTGATCTGTTGCCATTGCTCATTATTATTACAGGTTGGTTTTGAGAATATTCGTTTGACTCATGAGGTAGATTTGTTGATTTATGAACAATAAACAAAGGCAAACATATTATACGAATCTTTCGTGATGTATACAATTTTTTTTTTTGTGTCACTTCACTTTTTAAGGTGTACATTGCTTACAGGTTACAACATTAAATTCTGCAGTTTTTGACCGATGGAAGAGACGACTCTTCCAATTCAGAATTTTGACCATGTTTGCCCCTCACAGTCTGTCTTGGTCCCAATTCGAATATTAATTTCTTTAAGTTTTAGAAGTATCAAATCATATAAAAAGTAATAGGGTAAAATCTAAACAATAAAAAATAAAATCTGACTATTGACATTTATTTAGAAAATATTTATGTTCTTTTGTAAAAGCTGCAATACTACAAGAAATTTGTTGTGATGTAGGATGGAAAATTGAGACTTGATGGGCGGACTTGGATAGGGGTGTGACAGTGTTTGGTTTTTGTTATTGTCATTTATGTTTTAATTTTGGATTCCAGTAGAGTTCTTGTTACAAAGATAGATGAGTGTAATATTACAAATTTGAAAAGTTTTGAAGTATTTTGAAAACAAATTAGGGTTTTTTGCCCTCTAATTTAGCCAAAATAATATGATGTATTAGATTGTTGTTGGAATCACACTTTTACCCCTATTACAATTACAAGCAAGCTAGTAAATATAGGAGGGGCCTAAGGGCACACATGTCACATGTTACATGACCCACCCCCTCCCATGGCCTATTCTCAAAAACATGTTGCAGCTTTGTACAAGTGTGATAAGTGATAAGATAACACAACCCAATTGAATCTGATATTAAACCAAACGCCACTTCCACCATTTCTTTGATGGGTAGTGAAAAAAGTAAGAGAGAAGAATAAAAAGAAATGGTATTTTCGGGAGAAGGAAAATTATGTTGTGTCGTGTCCTCCCCAATGATAAAGCGTATGACATCTGAGATAGGTTTCATCATCTTTTAAGCAGCTTTGTTTATTGGTATGACAAATGAGATGCCATAAATCACCAATCACCAAAGCTGAGACCACATGGGATAATATCAATTAATAAAACCCAAACAACAGAGCAAAAAAAAAAAAAGAAAAAGGAAGACAATGAAATATTGTCATGTACGAATCAAATACAACCATTTGTAAATGTAATCAACAAAAGATAAAATACCAATATAGTTTGAAAGGAATACACAAAAATAAAAGTATTTCACTGTACAAGGACAAATACGTATCTCATACTTATTCTTTACATGTATATGTTTGCGTGTGGGAAGATGAGTTTGGTGGTTGCATATGTTGTAGAGGCAAAAATAGATTCGTAAAGATCTTTCTCAGAAAAAATAAGAATAAAAAAGGGGTAGGGGTAGGGGAGATTGGAGATTGGAGATTGGAGATTGGAGAGGTTCTGTAAAGCGATTTACTTTGGAAAGAAGGACAAAAATACCCCTAGCTAGACCTAGTGTCCAAGGGTAAACTAGTCAGCGAGATTTGCGGTGAAATAAGAAGGGGTTGTGGGGGGATAGTGTAATCCAGGGATAGGTCTAAGTGTTAGGTAGCTGCCAAACACTGCGATTCCAAAGGGAAACTCCCAACTACAATTTGACAAATTTTGTAAACCCTTACTGCAAACTCTATTATTTGTCTTTTCCGTGATTGTCGATCTTATTTCCTCACAAACTCTATTAATAATCTTCATCTCTTACTTAAAAAAAAAAAAACTATATATTATATATAATACACACATATCAGAAATGATAGAAAATTTTAGTCGTCAAAATTATCACGTGGATTTTACCGTATTTTGTTCCAATTACAAAAAGAAGAAAAAGAAATGGCGCGGGGAAGCGAAGCGCATGGCACGCTACTAATGTCCGGGAGTGGCCCCAGCATTAATCTACACATTGCCCTATGATCTTCTTCTCCTCTTTTTTTTTTTACTTTTTGAATTTTCGTTCTAAAGTTTGGTATGGTGTTGACCAAACACGACCCTTCTATTGCCTTTTACCGTTGCTCTCTTCCGCTCCTCCAACCCTATCTACCGTTTTGAGTTCTTCTTTATCTCACCATTTCCCAATTATTCCGCCGCCCGGAGATTGGTGTTATTTATCTCCTTTCTTCCTGCAAGTTTCCGTCACAGTAAGATCCTTCTCGGTTTTCAACCCCAACCCAGTTTCGAAGGATAGTTTAACGGCCCCCCTAGTGAGTATTATTATTGAAGACAAAAGACGACGACCCAGATGACCAGATCGTAATTATTTATTAAAATACCCTGAAGCTGGCTACAGTTTTGCTTTGTCTACCAGTGTAACTCTTTTTTTTTTATCATTATTTTGTTACCTTTTGAATCTCCTTGTTTCCTTCTGCGAAACGGCCTCTATGTGGATTTGTAGCTATTTGATAGTGAGTTTTGTACACCGTTCTTGCTGCTGATTACGATATCCCTCCTATCATATCGTTCAAGAGCTCTTCTTCTTTTTTGCTTCACTCTTCTTTGTCCAATAGTTCCAATTTGAAATGGAGAGGAAACAGGGTTTTTTCTCGGCGCTAAAGGGGGAGATAGTAAGAGGGCTTTCACCTGGAAGGTCAAGAGCTAAAAGTCCGGCGAGAAGTGCGTCTCCCATGTCGGGTTTACTACGGCGGAGAAAGAACCACCAAATGTCGCAACCGGAATTGGTGATTGAGAGATCTGGAAGCTTAAGGCCGGAGGAGGCATTGTCTCCCTTGAAGGAAGGGCCTGATGGGAACGAGAGCAGAGAGTCTAAGGAGGGTAAATGGGGAAGCTGGATGAGGGGTCAGCTTTGTAGGGCACCTTCGGCTGTTTCTTGCTCTGCCCAGAAACGATCTGATCTGAGGCTGCTGCTTGGAGTTTTGGGTGCTCCGTTAGCTCCTGTTCATGTTAGCTCCACAGAGCCTCAGCCCCACCTCGCCATTAAAGACATCCCCATTGTTAGTCCTAATTTTTCACTCTTTACTAACTTTTTCCACTGAGGAGTCTTGTCTTCATTTATGTTGTTACTCAAGTTTATTCTAAAATGAAGATCTCTGTATATATAACTATTTTTTATGTCTTCAAGATAATCGTGTGGTAGAGTACACTGAGAGAGATCTTAATGTTTCTGTCTCGTGTTATTTATCCAAGATGAGATGTATGTTTTGTTTTCTGGATACTGAGTTTTCAGGATTTGCATTAGATAATAATTCTTCAGGGGGTTTTTCCTGCAGGAAAATTCATCTGCTCAATATATATTGCAGCAGTACACGGCAGCCTCGGGAGGGCAAAAGCTTCAAAACTCTGTTAGCAATGCTTATGCCATGGGAAAGGTGAAAATGATAGCATGTGAGTTTGAAACAGCTAACAAAGTGGTGAGGACTCGAAATTCCTCCAAAGATGCAGAGTCAGGTGGGTTTGTCTTGTGGCAGATGAAGCCAGATATGTGGTATGTTGAGCTTGCTCTGGGTGGTAGCAAGGTTCATGCTGGTTGCAATGGGAAGCTAGTGTGGAGACACACACCTTGGCTGGGCGCTCATGCCGCCAAAGGGCCTGTTAGACCCCTTCGCCGTGCCCTTCAGGTGACATATCAACTCACTTTAGATTATCAATTTGGCTTTCTCATTGAAGATTCCTTTACGAATTTCATTATCTGCAGGGACTTGATCCAAAAACTACAGCAAGCATGTTTGCTAATGCAAGATGCATTGGGGAGAAAAGTGTTAATGGCGAAGATTGTTTTATTCTCAAGCTCTGTACAGATCCTTCAACGTTGAAGGCAAGAAGTGAAGGACCTGCAGAGATCATCAGACACACTATGTTTGGATACTTCAGCCAGAAATCCGGCCTTCTTATACATTTAGAAGATTCACATTTAACCCGAATCCAAAACAATGGAAGCGATGCTGTTTATTGGGAAACCACAATCAATTCGTTCCTTGATGATTACCGACCAGTAGAGGGGATTATGATTGCTCACTCCGGTCGATCTGTAGTAACACTTTTCAGATTTGGGGAAACAGCCATGAGCCACACAAAAACCAGGATGGAAGAAGCTTGGACAATCGAGGAAGTAGCGTTTAATGTTCCTGGTCTGTCTATTGATTGTTTCATTCCCCCTGCTGAACTTAGATATGCTTCCATGAGCGAAGCCTGCGATTTCTCCAGAGGGCAAGGGTTGAAAAACGCCATGGCAGCAGCAGCATATCGTGCCAAAGTCGCAGCACTAGAGAAGAATCCCGACAACAAGGTCAAAGTTATCTGGAAACCAGATATCTGAACCAGCAGCCAACAACAACTCCTAGCAAGCAAGCAAATGTACTGCTTTGCAAGGTAAGTGACAACACTAACTATTTAGAAGAGGATTCAAATCCAAGGTAGCAGAACTTGTGGTCTATTTTACGCAGCAAAATTGTAAATAGATCAATAGTCATTCTCACACATTTTATTCGGTGATCGGGCGACTCGCTCTCTCCTGAATCTTGGCTTTTATATTTAGCCTTTCTTGTCTTCAAATCCAACACAAAATCTCTTTCAATGAATCACCATTGTTTTCTCTCTTGCAATGTGAGGAGTATTTTTAGTAATTTAGTAAATGTAAATGGTCCTATGCTCTTGTTTTCTTAAGGATTGTACTGATAGTACAACTTTACAGAAGGAGCATTGTGTCTAAGTTTCAACTTGAAATAATGAGCATATTTTGTTCATCAAGATCAAGCTTCAAGTGACAGTTTATTACATAATTTATTTGCCATGAAGGATGGTGATGTTTCAAAAGGAAATGTCATTATATGAAACGTCACCATCTGTTTTATTTTATTAAGATGCAATACAAAGTTCAGAAAAATGTTTTATATTAGTTTAAGATTATAGTGGAATTCTAAAACATAATAATGATGAACAATGTCTAATTATTAAAGATGATATTGAGAATTATAAAAGGACGCGTACCTCGTGATAAACGCATTTATATGACTTGGATATTGGGTGTCTAATCATTCTTTGTCATCTCTTTGTTTGCATTAAACAAAACTCATTTATTTCTTTATTTCCTTCCCTAACTTGAAAATTAAAGTATTAGAGAGTGATCCTTTACCTTTTTAGTTTAATGTTTCGAGAATATGCTCCACTACTCACTTTATTGTATTAATTTAAATTACTAAGTAACATCTAAAAATAGAAGAATAATTCTAGAAGGTCATTTTCTCTCTAAAACTATTTTTTTATACTTTCAAATATCATTCATATTTTAAAAATCTAAACAAAAGTTATTTCTAACACTTTTCAAGCCCTACTTTTAAAAAACATATACAAAAATGAGTTTATTCTTATAAACTTGAAAACTATAAATTATTTTTAAAACTCAAGATTAAAGGTTCATATTTATTAAAACGTAGAAAGACAAAAAAAATCTTTTGAAAATATCACGTTAGCATAAGATATTTGTTCCAGTGATAACTATTTAATGTGCATGTTCCATCAATATGTTGTTCATAAACCTTATGATCTAGACATTAAAAAATGAAATATGTTAGTTCATAAACTTTATGATGTAGACATTAAAAAATGAAAGACCAAAAATATTCTTTTATGATTAAATATCTTCCCTCAGATTCTTCATTATTTTAAATAAATATAAGAAGACAAATAAAAACGATTTTAATTCTAAATTTGCAGCACAATAAAATGTAGAGCTTTTAAATACATGTTAAAAGAAAACTTCACTTTATTAAAATAATGATTTTATACCCAAGAATTTCTAAACGTTAAAAAGCATTTAATAGGTCTATAAATTTACTAGTTTATGTACTTGGTTGATAAGCAAGACTTTGAGTTAAATGCATAATCTCCATTTTTTTTCTTGGATAAAGTGTAAAAGCTACATCTAAAATATGAAATATGAGTAGCAGTTGCAATTATTAGACTTCAAAAATTTTATTTGTAAAATTTAATCTCTCAAATTGATAGGCTGTTAAATTGAACCGTAAAACTAATATAATTGTAAACAATAATAGTTGAATTATGAACTCTATAACTTTTATATATATAATTGTAAACAATAATAGTTGAATTATGAACTCTATAACTTTTATATGTTTGAAAGTCTAATCTTAACATTTGCGTCATCGTTGGAAGCCTCGATGTTTTTTTGATGAACAAAGACTAAAAAAACAAACCATTGTACATGTTAGAATTTATCTGAACTAAAATTTTCTTGTGCACAATGAGGTAGTCATTTAATAAAGTTAAAGTTCTTGACATCCCCTCGTTTCTTTTGAAATTGGAAGTTTATCCCCAAAATTTATACGGATTGTTCTACAAAAGAAATAAAACTTATTGTGGGCTTTCATTAAACAAAATCCCTTATCGCTGCCGCTGAGGTATACAATGAAACCGTTCGATCTCAACATCTCTTTCCGTTCGTGCTAATTGTCGTTTTTTCTACTTCATTCTTGATTCCACTCGTTATCGGCTTTCTCCGTCTGTGGCGCCTCAGCTTCGAGCAATGGTACTCACCAACTTCAATGGAGCTGGCGTTGGATTCGGTACGATGGGTTCAATGATCTTTAGTTCGGTGTGATATATTTTGTACATTCTTATCTTTTCTCTGGTCTTTTTAACTGATTCTTGCTGTTATTCTCTTTATTTGGAGGTTTTGGTGTCGGTTGTGGGTTCGGCATAGGATGGGGTTTCGGAGGTATGTGTCATCTGACCCCAGTAATTAAGCATCCTTTTTTTTTAGTTCGGGCTTGGTTTTCTCATGTTCCTTTGTAACTTTAGGAGCTTGTTCATGATTTCAGGCATTTTGTTTATCTGCATTGTTTCTCTAGCTAGATTGGATTTAATATATTGGGTATGTGAAGTCGGCTGAAAAGAATTAAGGGAATTTTATGAAATGAATGCTACAGAACCCCGAGGCTTTTGAATTATGAATTGGGAAAGATTTGTGTAAACAACACAGATCAGAAAGGGGGTTTGGGTTTGATGATTAGTTTGTCCTTTGAAAATGATTTGTCATGTTCTCGATAAGCTATAGTTGGTGCTCGGCAATATAATGACTGGCTGGTCCGAGATATACCAAGTTAACAGATTATTTACATGGATTAAAATAGAGCCTTTTCTTTTGGCAAAAGTGGTGAAGATGATGGAGTTGCTTTGCGATTGGTAGAGGCAGAACAATGAAGTGTAAGGCTGCAAGTTATAACTGTACTGTACTTGTAGTAAACTCATGCTTATGAATTGGTTACTGCTGATATATCGACATCATTGATTTAAAGATGTGTACATCTATCCAGACATCACTTGGAATTCCAGCGCAACCTCCAACAGCAAGTAGTTCTTGAATGCCCCATGGATTATGTTTCTATCAATCTGTGTTGTGTGAAATCTATCGTTAAATTACACTAAAAGAAGTATATATACATGTTGGGTTTTTGTCTTGCTCAATGACAGCTTTTACATCAGTAGTTGTGGAGTATCTTGTCTTGTCTATTGAAGGATTAATAGTTTTGAGTTTAACGCATGGTCCTTATTGACAACTAAGCCAACCCCTTATGAGTTCTTTTAACATCGAAAGTTGGAAGGAACCAAACAGATCCTTAGGTTAATTGAAATCGTGTAACTGCCTTCAAGAATCTTGACGGGCTAGAAACTAAGTTCTGTGCTTCTGTTGCAACTCTTGTTTCGCTGTTTTGTTTAGGATATTAGAGGAGTCTGGAAATTTAAGTTGGCCACCTAGGTAGGAAAGTTTCCAACAAGTTTCCTTAACATTTGAATGTTTATAGGGTCAGACGGGTTGTTTCGTTCAGACAGGTTGTTTTGTGAGATTTGTTGAGATACGTGTAAGCTGTTTAGACACTCACATATATATAAAAAAGTATATTTAATACTTTCTAGTTCCCACGTTGCTATATAAAAGATTACGTTTCCAATGATTGGTTAAGATTAATTTCTGCAGAGAAGCCATGGAAGTTATGGTTCTGCATTTAACTTCTTAAGACCCAGTTGTACGTTCCATTATTTCCCTTTAAATTTTCCAGACGCATAGTATTATTTAACATGGAAGATATAGTTTTATCTGCCATTAGATGCCTCACCTCAATAAACATGTTTATTTTACAGGAATGCCTTTGAACTTCTTGGGCCTTGGCGCGGGTAACCAACTAGAATACTCTTCATACTAACTATTTTCCTTAAAGACATTCATCTGATTGAGCTTTGCTTATTTAATTTGTAATCCTTTTCTGTAGGTGGTGGGTGTGGCGTTGGATTAGGACTTGGATGGGGATTTGGCACAGCTTTCGGGAGTAAGTATCGGTCCTCAAGGATGATATTTCAGGGAATGGAATTTGACAACAAGGATCAAAATCAGAGTTATGATATGAAGGACTCAAAAGATTTATCCAGAAATTCCAGAAAAGTTTGAGCTTAATAGCTAGTTTAAATCCTTTGAACTCTTTTTGGATGGAATTGTGACAACATCTGATCGTATACTTGCACCGCACTACATCTGATTGTATAGAAATTACCTTTCTTTTGTCCACTAATTTTTCAGAAAAACAGTAAAGTTTATAAATCTCTTAACCGTAAGGTCACTCACGATCTCTGCACCAATCTTCATGCGGATTGTGCTTTCAACCAGAATTACTTTGCATGGTTTCAAAAGCTTGGTCATGTGATCCATGGCGGCTACTTTGTTCGTTCTATTGCCTTCTTATATATATGTAGCGTTATTTTTTCTTCCATCGTGCAGTTGCAATTAGTTGGCGAATAGACATGACAAGAAATTGTTTGATTTCACGGGGGCACATCCTTTTCTGTCTTTTCCTCTTCAATAATATTCTTGACGCTGCCAGTACAAGAAAATTGATGCTTGGGAGTGGTGTGATTACTCATGAAATGGGAAATGGACTTCCAGACTACTCAAACTTTAAAAAGGAAGTTCATCGTTTAGAGTTCACGATTGGAGGTTACGGGGGAGTATCAGCTGGTGGTGGTGTCGGGACTAAGGGAGGAGCCTTTGGCTCAGGTTCTGGGTCTGGTGGGACTGGAGGTGGTGGATTTGGTCCGGGCATTGGTTATGGATCGGATGGTGGCTTTGGACCTGGAATTGGGTATGGCTCAGGTTCAGGCATTGGTGGTGTGAGTGGCGGGTTCGGTGGTTCAGTTGGCATTGGAGGTGGTGGTGGAATAAGTGGGTCAGGTGGTATTGTGGGCAGCGGTGGCGGTGTACTAGGCGGTTCAGGTGGCATCGTGGGTGGCATTGGCGGTGGAGTAGGTGGTGTTGTGGGCAATGGTGGCAGAGGACTAGGCAATTCAGGTGGTATTGTGGGTGACAGTGGCGGTGGAGTAAGAGGGTCGGGAGGTACGGGTGGTGGTTATAGTGGTTCGGGAGGCACGGGTGGTGGTTATAGTGGTTCGGGAGGCACAGGCGGTGGTTATAGTGGTTCGGGAGGCATGGGTGATGGTGTTGGTGGTGGTTATGGAGGCAACATGAATAGTCCTTGATTAATGAGTAAAGCGTATTTGAGCAATGAACAACTCACACTAAGATGATAAACTGACAAATTTTTCTTAATTAAGAAGACAAATAAAGATAATTGTTCCGTTTATGTTTTTATAGTTAATGCAACAGAGAAAAGAGCACTATTTTTCTAGTCCTAAATTTGCCCTATAAAAAATATCCCTTGATTTTTTTTCCGATTATAGAAATATGGCATCTAATGATATTGTATACACCTTATAAAGCTTAGCTCGTCGAATTCTTCTTCGAGACTTGACATTTATTAAACTAATTGCCCATTTTTTACTCCACCTCCAGAATTTCATTGCCTTAAATAGGGAAATGGAGAATATGGAATGGTTGATTGAAACCGAATTTGATGGACCATGTAGTTAGAATGGGTATGGGACGAATATGATAAATTATCTTCTCTTTTAAAGAAAACAATAGTTGCCGATTCACTGCACACTGGCTTGAGCTTGCGTGGCTCCACCATCCATTAATTTTCATTTGTCATCAGCTTCCTCGCCCACCACAAATTATAGTGCCTTGCAGCTGTATTTGTATTATCTATTTAACCCCCTTCTTTATCCACATCATTAAGCGAACCCTGCCTTTCTCTACTGACTGTCCTTCAGACTCAGCCATCTCCTATTTCTACTTTGCAGACCAAGTGTTGATAAGATGTCCCACTACGACAATCCACTCATCCAAGCTTTCTATTTTACCCATAGCGCCATGTGTTGTTTGGACGTGTCACGGCATGATCAAAAACTCTACCGTGCTCATTTCGTTGGGTTAAAAAGCAGAGGATGAGACAATTTTGAGTTTCCTTTTCCAATTTCCATGTGTGAACGAGGTGGCTAGTTTTCAATACCAGAACTTCCCCAACTACTCCATTAATTGATTGCACCCACACTACGATGCCGTTTTCCTGTCCTTTATACCATTAGTAGAATAATCTCTGTACAGTGTTTTTCCACTTTTATTCGTGCTATCATCACTGGCTCCCATTTTATCCGACGGCGAAGAAACTCCCTATATATTTGCAAAGAGTTCTTCTCTGGGGCGACGTGTGGTTGATTCAGAATTTGAAACCCTTCCTGTTGAAAAATGGGCGGAGGCAATGGCCAGAAGGCTAAAATGGCTCGGGAGAGAAATCTGGAAAAACAAAAGGCCTCAAGAGGTAATCAACCTCCCACTGTATTCTTTCAGTTTGGCTTCTGTGAGAATAATTTGCGAAGCTCACGTGATTGCTCAAAATATATGTTGTACAAACATAAATTTCATTAGTAGATGGTCTAGATCAACCAAATCTAGCTGCTTTACTAATTTAGATGTCAAGTATGATAACTGAAATGATTATTACTATGGCCTTATTTTTCTTTGTTCTTTGTGGGCTTTTGATGATTTCTCTGTATAAAGTTCAGAGTTTATTATAATTGTAATGATTTACACAGGAAGTCAGCTGGAAACAAACAAGAAAGCCATGACAATACAGGTAAAATTCTGAGTCTGATCTGATGTACCTAATTCGTTTCCTTGAGAGGGAGAAATATTGAATTAATAGTGACAATTACTCCTTGTTTAGCTTGTTGGTTAAAACTTGAAGTGTTCATGAAAGTGGGTTATTATGAAATTGTTGCAGTGCAAGGTATGCATGCAAACATTTATATGTACAACGACAGAGGTGAAGTGCAGGGAACATGCTGAAGCAAGGCACCCAAAATCTGACGTCTATGCCTGTTTTCCTCATCTTAAGAAATGATAATCAATCAACTTTTAGCTTTATCCTCGCTTCTCTTCTCTCTTTAGCCCAAATGCTCCTACAGGCCAAACGCCTTTCAATGTAATAACACATCCTTGTAGTAAAAAAAAATGATCTATATATTTATATGTTAATAAAGCTTCAACCTTGCTGTTTGTTTTCCTTTACTTACAAGTTACAAGTTACAAGTTACAAGAATTTTTTGTGTAAATTCGAACTTTCTGATATGCTCAACTCATTTGGCAAATGCTTATGAAACTTCTTAAATAGAATTGGCCAACGATCTCAAAAATCTGATCAAATTCAAAATTAAACACACAATTGAGTCAGGTATTAATGGTGATGGCAACCTTCAAACAGTATGATCACCCACGAGACCTTGTACGAAAAGAAAGGTAGTTTTGGATTGTATTTCCTTATTTAGTTAATATGGATTACTTGCAGTTAGCAGTTGATTATGTTGAGAGAGTTCGTTACTAATTTCACTTAAAAATTGAGATTTTACATGTTTTATTTATTGTATTAATTTACCTAAGGTAGCGATTATTTTAATTTTCAACTTAAAAACCGATGATATATCAAATATGAACTTTAAAAAATCATTTGTGGAGGCTGTAGATGACTACAGGTAGCAAAAGACGTTGGCATCATATTTGATAAGATCGAGTAGGAGTGATTAATAAAATAGGGTCCCACTTGTAGATTCTAAAATTAGGTCTTTAGTTTTTAATTAATTACTGAATATAATATAAAAGAAATCGATTCATAATAAGTAATTAAAAACAAAAATATATTTTTACAAAGCTGCAGAGTGAGTGCCACGTAGTGGCACTGTCCTGAGTACACGAGGATCGTCCACAGTGTACAACAATGAGCGTGACCATCACGCGAGCGTTTTAGAGGGACCGTGATTACACGCGCCTCAAAGTCCTGAAGTTACGAAGTTTTGTAACGGAACGGAGAGTACGTGTGGTCCACGAAGCGAAGAAAGAGGATATGCCAATGAGAAAGTCCCACGTGGCGAGAGAAGAGCAAAATCTGAATGAAAAGAGGCCGTCAGGATCAACGCAACGGTCTCGTTGGAATCGGGGAAAGGCGGAAGTGTAGAGTGAGATTGGGCGGAAAGCGGTTAATATTTTCGAATTAGGTTCCACTGTTTGCTAACATTATTCTTTAGAGAAGGGAGAAGAGAGAGCGAGTTTCGCCAAGTTGCCTTCTACTTTCCTTATGATCATTATCAGTTTTAGATTTTGTTAATTATCTATTTCTGTTGATTTTTGTTTTTCCATTTTGGTCTAATTTTTTTCGTGTTCCTTGGTGTTTCAGGTGAATTTTCTGTTTGTTCAGATTTGAGATCTTAGCGTCCCTTTCTCTTTTTGATCTCTTCTCTCACTGGAGTAGAAGCAGAGGAGAACCCCAAAATGGAATGGTGGATCAAGATGAGCGCTCCGTTGAGAAGTTTTACCTTCAGAGTCGCCTGTCGTCTCGGATTTCGCAAACGCGGTACGCGATGTCTTTACAAATATAAAACGATTATTCGTATTCTCTATCTCAAATTCAGAATGAATTTTTGTTGGATTTGTGTATGAAATGAGTTAGGTTTAGTGAAATTGGGCCGAGATGTGAAGGCCTGTGAATACGAGGACGTCCACGTGATGTGGGAGATGCTGAAGAGAAACGAAACGGATCAACTAATTGGATCGTCAGAAAGGCGCCAGAAAAGGAAATCGCTATGGAATATATTTTGGTGGGCTCGATCAGCTCCATGCCTCGGCAAAATCTGAAGAATCCCAACACCATGAATTTGGGTTATATGGTAACCAAATCAAGAAAATAAAAAAAAAACATCTATCCAACTATCACTTTTGTTAGAAAAATAGTCCCCCACTACTACCACATAAGAGATAACAAAAATTATCTATTTTTGATCCAATCTTGACCATGGCCCCTCTCTTCTCTTCTCTCCTTTGCTTTTTTTTTATCTATATATCTATCAAAATAATAAAAACTAGATTTGTTCTTATTTAGTTTTGCCTTCTATTTCTTCTTCTCTACTTCTATGGCAATTATACGTCTTGATACGCAATTATTTGATCTGCAATCATGCAATTATACGTTTGGTTTTATTGAACGAAAGAATTCCGATCACATGTTTGCAATGTGTGTCACACAGTGTTCTATGTTGTGGAATGGGGAATTCAACGAGCAATTCGCAAAAGCCAATCAATTTTGTGAGAAAACAACCGATTCTTTTCAACTCATAAAACTGCCAATGCTTTCTTTATTTCTTGAAGAATATTCCATTACATATTAATTGTTGTGTATGTCACGACCCACTCTACGTTTTGGTCATTTTCAGTAGAAAACAAAGGATAAAAATTCCACCTTATATAATATGTTAAGACTTATTAGAAGAACTTGATCAATATAAATAAGTGTAGGTGTGTGTAGGTTTGTTTGTTTCATTTTCATCCTCCTGTGCATCCAATTTTCTATCTCTAATTAATATTGAAATACAAAACCGTATGCCCTAAATTTACAATAATTTTTTTATGTGATTTCCTCAACATGAACATATTTTCATCTAAAATGTTACTTTTAATTGAGATATAAAAGTTGGGCATTATTTGATTTGAATATATAAAAGTTTTAAAAAATTACCAAAATATAAATTTGCGAAGGGATAAACGGTGCGTTTCGTAAGGCGGTTAAAATTTTTATTTGTCCAGCCTTTATTCAAGGGCTTAAACGGTGCGTTTCATAAGGCGGTTAAAGTTTTTATTTGTCCAATCTTTATTTTAGGGCTTAAACGGTGCGTTTCATAAGGCGGTTGGTTGGTAGCTACTCTATATAAACATTGGAGCTGTCTAGGGTTACGAAATTATGCAAATTTAGCGAAGGGTTTCTAAGGTGATCGGCCGACGAAGAAGACGATGGGACATTCAAACGTGTGGAATTCACATCCGAAGAACTATGGACCTGGTTCTCGCACTTGGTATACCTCCTCCGTCTTCAATTTTTCACCCAACTATATTCCCTTATTGACATTCGATTTTGACTATAAGCCATGTTCAACGCTGCTCTGGTTATATAATTTAAATCTTACTGCCTCTGATTTCATGACGATTCTTTTATTTGTTGCATTCGACTATGATTCTCTTTGACTATTTAGATTGCATTGCTCTTACCAATTAATTGGAAAATCAATCCGATTCTTGAATTTGACTACAATGCTGCTTTCCACAAAACATTTATCTTTATCTTAAAATCTGAGCGATTGTTCTTTGGCAGCCGTGTCTGTGGGAACCCCCATGGATTGATCCGCAAGTATGGCCTGATGTGCTGCAGGCAGTGTTTCCGTAGTAATGCCAAAGAAATTGGCTTCATTAAGGTAAATTAAACTTCTTCTTCACCACCCACTTACCACAATTTCATTTGCCCTTGCTAGTATTGGTTACAATTTTTCTGGTGCTGGTTTACTGTTGTCTATGAATAATTTTGATACACAAGCAGATTGCATATACCCTTCGACAATCACTGCAATTAGGATTAGTATATGAATTTCAATTCATTGCCTGTTTAAATTTATGATTATGCTTTATATTCTGTCTTGCAGTACCGCTGAAAATGGAGATATGATCTTGAAAGGCTGCAGATATTAGCATGTTGGTCACTTGTTTCTTCTTCACTTCGTCTATTTATATTTATATTATATATCAAAAAAAGAGGGGCCGACAATGATGGGGTAGTGCATGCCCCAATTGAAATTTTGAGGGGCACCCTTTCCCCATGAAGTTTTATTTCGTTTTCCTTGATTCTGCCAGAAGTTTATTTTCAAGATTAGGTATGGATGTAGTAGTTTCCTTGAAATATGCTTCGATGATGGTAGTATTAGAGTCTTAAGTTTTAGTTTATTGTGTAAGTTTAGTTATTTTGCTTTCTAACAGATTCTTCCATGTATGTCCTTGAATAACAGTTTCTAGAATTCTATATGCATGATGCCTTAATTTATATTCGTAATTAATATGTTTTGGTAACCCGAGGGCACGCTTTCATGGGTAGATCATAAATGTTAGACCCGAAGGTTCTAAAAATGAGAGGTCTTCAGTCCGATAAAGGGAGCTATCTGTCACCATTTGTCTTTCATGCAACAAACACATCCAACCTTCCACATAAAATCATAAACATATGTTTATCATAACTCGAAGGTCACACATAAGTTGTTGAAACGCATTTTGTGATTCAGCAATATATTGGAAAGGTTTGACATGTAAAATTTGTATTCACAGAAATAAATTGTGGTTTAACTTCGTCCTTTTTAAAATAGAACACGACTAAAAGTGGGCACTTGAGTAATAATAATTCGACAAAGAATAAAAGAGACTAAATTTACAAAATAAGGGCTAATTAGAAATTATTTTTAATTGGAAAGAGAGAGAGAGAGAGGAATGGTTGTGATCCAAAACAGAATGAATAATTAATGAGAAGTGAAATTAAAAGCAAGAAATTTACAAAAACGAAGAGTCTCATGGATATGATGGTGTGTTTTTCTTTAATGACAAAATAATTAGTTGGATCTATATTTTGAAAATAGGCTAATAATAAAAATAAACATTAAAACGACTTTGAAAAGCATAAAATGTAATTAATAGAAATAGTAGTATGAACTATTGTTAATGTTGATCTATATATGTTTGATTTTCCTGGTGATCCATCTTACAGTTAAATCAAAATTGGAGGTGCGGGGAATCGAACCCCGTGCCTCTCGCATGCGAAGCGAGCGCTCTACCATATGAGCTACACCCCCAATTCTTGTTAGCATTATTTATAAATTAAAATCCAAATGTTTAATAAGTAAGAACAAAACGTGGCCACTGGCTCGCATTCCAACATCATTTAGATTTGTTTGTTTCACACCGCAATGTCATTTAACTCATCATTCTGTATCAAACGGACCCTCCATGCCACACATAAACATTGTTATTTATTGCAAAAGCAATCAATTCTCCTCCTTAATTTACTTCATTTCCCGACAGAAATTAATTGTCAAACATCCTCATCGACAAGCCGTTTTGAAGAACTTCCTCCCAAAAAGATTGTTTGGAAAAAAAAGGGTTTCATTTTGGGGTATTATTCTCATTTGGAGTCATCTTCTTAGTACTCTATTTGTGGGAATTTGGAACGTTATGAAGTCACCTTTTCTGCTTCACATATCTTTATTGCTGCTTTTCTTTTTCAGCATTAACAATGCCTCTTCAACTTCCGGTAATGTTGGTTCTTTCTGTTCTGTTTCATCTTTAATCTCGTCCCCCTTCCTTATTTGTTGGCCTTGTCTTTTACTACAATCCCCTGTCCTCTGCTCTGTTTTTTTCCCCCATCATGTTGTCATGTTTACTTCAATCTGTCTAAGATGTTGGTTCAAATTATTATTGACATTATTACTTTTTTCTTTTTGGGTTCTGAATGAGGATCTCACTGATTGACGTAGACACTAGAACAGCTACTGAGGGAAAAGTAGTATTTTTTTTCCTTCATCTTCATGGATTTTTTCATTATTGTTTCTTTTTTTGTTCATCATTGTATTTCTGAGAAAACTAAAAATCTCCTGTATTGTTAAAAACATTTGAAGTGATCTAATAAACAGATGGGACAAATCTAAAAACATCTAGCAGAATATTTAAGTAGATTGCGGAGTGACAGAAGATACTTGAAGTGTTTAAGCCATGTGATTAGCTGCTATACATCCTCTATGAATCTAAATTTTGTATTATCCAATTGGTTTAAGCTTAACTTATGTAGATAAGTGCTGCTTTGAGCATATTGATCATGTTTAAGGGAGTATGTTGAGGTTCAAAGCAGAAATTGGGTAGTGAGTTTAATTCAAGCTTAATTAACATGTAAGCTCTCTCGAGATCAGAGGTTCAAACCCCATTGGTAATTATAATGTAATCTCTTTCGAAATCGGAGGTTCAAAACCCCATCATCGTGATCTTTTTACTCGGGGAAGGTCCAAGCAGAAATTGAACTCATCTATGTTTGAATTTGAGATTTTTATGCTTGGTTCTTTCATATAACGGACAAAGTTTTCTACTTTACCTTGCTTGAGGCCTCACTCTTTGTTCAGTCCTATCAGTTAAAGAGTTGGTTTGACTACCTCCATTGCTGCTATGAACTCTACTTTTGTTGTGGACTATGCAGCAATTTGTTTCAATGTGCTCTTCAATTAATTCACTATCATCAAACATGAAGATAGATCCTCTCAATAGCCTTCTGTTTGTATCACCTTCATGAGATGAATCTATATATCTTTTGGTGTTCATCCTCTTCTCTTTGACTTTTCCTTTGGTATGATACTTGTGTTGGTTAGAAAGAGACTTAAAAGATGCAACATTTTCTGCTTTTACTTTTTTTTTTCTTTTTCATGTTTTTGATCTGAAACAGTATACATTCTTGTCGCCATTTCACTTGCCTGTGCAAGTCATGTTTCAATAATCATCTTCTAGAACTAAGAATATTCGGCAGGTTCAATTATATATTTAAGCAGAATTAGCCTTGTCGTTCATTTGATTCGCCATTGACCACTAACATTTTAAAATTTTTCTCAACAGTTCAGAATTTTTTTTAGCTTTTTCGTCCTCAGGTATTGAACTTTTAAAATCATGGGATAAAGTATATAACTAAAAGTCCGATCGATTTACATGTTTGAATGATCGGTTTAATTAGTGAGTGCAGGTTGTATACATTTTCACAATATGTTTCACTGATATGCCTTCCTTGACTACAATTGTAGAAATGGCTCCAAACCACCTCCATGTAGAATCAAATGAGTATTTGTTTGCCACACCATCAAACAGGAAGATGAAAGTATGTACTTGCAATCTATATATTATTTTAGAGATGAACATGGCTTCTTTTCCTAAATCACAACTTTATTGCTAATGGGATTGAATTCGGTTTTTGATCCTCAGCTGCAGGATCGCGAGCAAAGTAACCCGACGAGGAAGAATGTTCGTGTGGGTGACGTGAATCTTTACGACTACCACCCCATTGATCCAGTTCCAAGCTCAAAGAGATCCATCAAACATGGACCAATAGAGCATGGCTCTCCTCTTATACCTCATATGCCAAGTCCTTCCCCTCCTGATCAACCACAGCCCGGTGGTTTTGTGTAGAGAGCAGATACCTTCCTCTCTCCTACTTGTTATAAATAAACTGAATTTGTTTATTATCAAACCAGCTATGTTAATTCCCATCACTAGATATCGTATTATCTATATTGTACTTAAAAGAAGTAATGGAATGATGTTCAATAGGAAATGACTGTTTGTACATCTTGTCTACTTATACCATAGAGCTTGGTTGAAGAGTCCACAGGTGATTTGCTCTATGTATTTAATAGTTGTTTTATAAATCTTATGTATGGGTGAGCCATTTTTGTTGGAAGAAACCTTTCTACAAAGAAAATATTTAAGTCATTGTTTTGCAACTTTAATCTAATAAAACAAGAAACCTTTTAAGACTCAAATGATCTAGGAGAAGTCAAGAAGATGGGAAAGTTGCAAGTTCACGTTTTTTCAAAGATTTTGAAGAGAAAAAAGAAACATAAGAGAATCTCTACTATAAAACAATTAACTTTGAATAAATCATACGTTATTAAACACATATATGTGGTTCAAAAATGATATTAAATATTTTTGATATACCAAATTAACTATTATTGGTGAGAGAGTGTGAATAATAATCTAATTTGGTTTTCTTTTGAGAAATAATAATACTAAAAGAAAAAAGAAGCGTAATTTATGCAAATAATAATAAAACAGTAATTTGATAACATAAACCTCAGAAAATATAGAGAGAATAAAAATTGTGGAGGTGCGGGGAATCGAACCCCGTGCCTCTCGCATGCGAAGCGAGCGCTCTACCATATGAGCTACACCCCCTTCGTGTTCATCATTTTCTTTTACGAAGATCCGTCATTTAAATATGATTTTGTTTGTTCTTTCCTGACGGCTCGCATTCCAATTCTCTGCCATTTTAAATTTGTAAAATGGACACAAGTTTCTGCAAACTCAAAGCAAACATTTACTCCTCCACAGCCTGTACCCAATGTTGATGATATGATAAACAAGCATTGACGATCCCCTGATTTCTTTTATGGTTCATCTTCTGATCCAATTTAATGCTATTCCATATTTCCACTGTTGTTTTAAACCCCCCATGGACGACCACTTTTGAAGCTAACACACCTTGGAAGTGGAAGAAGAGGGTCTGTGCTTTTCGTTTGTTTTTTTTCTGGGTACATTCACATTTTGGAGCTGTTGGATTTTTTTTTCTTTTTCTTTCTGGGTTTGATCTGCATTTTTCTCATTATTTCATTATGAAGCTTTCTGGGTTTTGGGTTTTCTTTTTCGTCCTCCAAACAACTTTATTGCTGCATTTCTTTCCCAGCTATATAAATGCCTCCTCCAGCTCCGGTAATTTGGAAGTTAATGTTTTTTTAACACATTTTTCAATTCTTTATTTGCTTATCGCTTTGACTTCAATCTTACTGCATTTATGTAAATGTTTTCTTGTTTGTTGCATTTCAATACTTATTACTGTACTGGTTTTTTTTTCTTTTTGCCCCATACTAGACTTCCTTTGTTTCTTCGGTTTTTTATGTTAAATTAGGATTACTGAGGCTAATTCAGAACAATTCTGTTTTCCTTTTAATGCTTCTGTTCTGTTGCTTTTTTCATGTCTTTAACAATTTTGATATGTTCATACTAAAGAATGTCTGCAGGTTCGATCACATATTTAAGCAACCCTGTCTCAGCCATGTTCAAGTCCACGTTAAATAATTTCATCCCTGTGTATTGAAATCCGAAGTTACAGCATCAAGTATATAGGCAGAGATCGAGTTGTTTTTCATATCTGAGTTGTGAATTTGTATGTTATTCTACTGTGACTTTGCATGTTGATTTTGCTGTGTTTTTCTTGACTGCATTCGCAGATATAGCTTTGAACCACCACCATGTTAATGCAAACAAATGCTTGTCTGACATACTATTAAACAGGAAACTGAAGGTACTTGCTTTTCAATGGCTTTTAAATCCTACAAATCATTTTCACTCGTGTCATAATACATTCTGAGAGAATAGAGCATAGTTTCTTCCAAATTAATTGTTTCTTGATTAATGGGATTGATGACAACTGTCTATGATGAATGGAATTGAATTCCCTTTTTTGGTTCTCAGTTCCAGACGGATGAACATTGTAACCACGGGAGAAAGAAGGTTCACCCAGATGATCTAAATCTTGATGACTACCATCCCATCGATCCAGTTCCAAGTTCAAAAACATCAGTCAAACCCGGGCCGATAGAGCACGGCGCTCCTCTCCTCCCCCATATGCCAAATCCTCCACCTCCCAGTCAGCCAGGCGGTTACGCTTAGATAGCACAAACGTTTACCTTCTCTACTAGTTGTCTTAAATAATCCAAGTTTGTTTTTCATGGAAACCAAACCAACTACGTTATCCTGTCTCTTTTATTTCGTGTATTTAGTTGTCTTGTGTGTTATCATTTCTATTTAAGTATCCTTTAAATGATATATCTTCTGTTATTTACAGAAACAAGATAGTGTGCATTATACTGTGTTTCTGTCTCAATCCCTTCTGTTGAAATATCTATAGAAAGCAAAAGGTATGAAGGGGTGTGGTAATCAACCAAGAGCACCAACTCCATTGAAATAGATAGAAGATCAAAGGGGAATATTTTCTTCTTCCTTAAGCTAAAAATTGTAACCACCAACTTTGGGGGATTAAAATCCCATCAATCAACATCTAAACAAGTGTGCTTTCCTTCCACTTCAGTCTTTTTCCTGCATTCTTCAATAGAACATTATGAAGGCTAAGCTCAGAAATGAGGAAAGCCCAATTATAGCCTTTTAATTATTTTGCCCTTTCTGCTTTTTCATAGTGGGAAGGAGATATCATATTCATTGCCAATAAAGCATGGGGACCTCTAATACCAAAACACAATTTTAGTCATTTTTTATCCCAAGGCTGGAGTGTCATTTTCTGTTTTTTGTTTTTTTCCCTTCTTTTTGCAGGTTCAGAAAACGCTTTCTAAATCAAAATTTGCGGTTAATGATTAGGATGAGAAGTGGTTTTCGAACAGTCATTTCTTCAAACTCCTAGGTGGTTTCATTTCATTTATTAAGTAGTTATGTTTGAAGTTTTAACTAATGAAACATGTTAATTATGGTAACTAGACCTCTCTGCTGTAAATCAATTCATTGACGTTCCGTTCCTATGGATGTTTGGTGTACGTCTCTTGTTTGAGAATCGGGAAGGAACGTAAAAACATTTTAAATTATTGGGTTTATGCTAGGACTTTGGAGCCTAATTATCAAACATGTTTGGCTATAATTAAGTTGGAGTTTATATTAAAGTCTAACAGAAATTAACTAGAGTCAAGTGAACGACACATTCTTTTTTGTAAAGGTAGGTTATAATATTGATATAATATTAAATTTATCTCTTACTGTTAACTTGAGTGTTCGGATCATTCAATGATTTAACTTGATATCATAACAATAGGTCATGTCTTCAAACCCTTACAATGTCATTTTTTCTCCAACTAATATTGATTTTCACTTGTATGGTTTTCTACAAAGTTCAAGCTCACAAGATGCACTTATTAGTAGAATAGCAAAAATGTGTTCTCTCGTCATTACTTAGTATCATCAAATATGCACTTGTTAGTATGCAACATTTGAAATTTTTTAATTGGCAATTTGTAAATAGAGATAGATTGTGGATTCTCAAACCAACTCTTCTGTTTCGAATCAAAGAATTTGGCATGAATCGGTACTCTAAAAGTAGGTTTCGAACCTATGACCAATCAATTAACAACCAACCTCTAAGCTAACAACTTATCTTCACTCGTCAACATAAATTTTTTAGTCAAACAGAAATCTAGCAAATCAAACGTGAAATCATGCTCTCCAAGATGTGTTGGGGTGGTTATTGAAAGAAATAGGACCCATGCCCTAAAAAAGAAGCCTAAAGAAGAAAGCAAAGGGAAAGAAAGCAGAGAGGAGGAAGAGGCAGGCAATTTGGGACAAAGCATCACAAAAAGAGATGCCTTTTCCTACTTTGGTCTAAAACACCATTACCAAACTGAGCTGTTTTTGGCCCTCCACTTTTATGCTTCTATTTAAATCACAATTACAAATAAACAGTAAGAATCTGCTTATGCACTTTCATATGATTTTTAGATTACTTTTTAGAGATTTATATCATTTAATCAAGTAATCAAGAAAGTAACCAACTTTCTTCTTCATATTAAACACATCATTATTCCTTTTCTTTAACTTAGTTTGGGTACTTAATTCTGTTCATAGTACCATCTGTAGAAAGATGAACCCTTTTTTGCATATTAAATGAATCATACACTTATGTGTTGAATGCCCTTTATTCTTCGCTGGTAATACTGTTGAAAAAATAATCAGTGTACTGAAGTTGGATGGTGATTTTAATGAAAATCTACTGTCATAATTTTCTTCCTTTCTTTTTTGGTAAAATTTAAAATTTTAGTACATATTATAGTCTTGTCAGAAATTATGATTGTGAAATAAATGGAAATTAAATAAAGTGAAGTAAGAGACCCAACTCAAACCATTGATGATGCATTGGTCAAATTTGGACTATAATATAGTCTTTGTCACAATGTACTTTATTAGGATATTTAAACTGTCATAAACATTTGATTATAAGATCATTGTAAGCTTATTATAAATCTTATAGAATCTCAGATTCACTCAGAACATGTGGAAAAGGAATTTATACTCTGAATGCATCATTTTACAAAGAAAAAGAAAAGGAAGAAACTTGTCCTTTTTTTGGGCTTTAGAAGTTGAGTGTTCAAGAAGGAAAGCTCATACCTTTTCAAAATGGTCCCTCTTCGGCAGCGGGTCTTGGGAGAGGAGGGACTTGAACTCTCCAAATTATTTTGCTATATTTTGTAAATAATTTTAATTTTTTGTTTTTTATAACAATTCTTCACTATTATACCGGGCATTTTCAATTTTATTTGGATTACTTGTAAGTATAGCAAAATAAACCATATAATTTATTAATGATAGATATTGATAGACGCTAAGAAGTGTTGGAGATAAGGAGTTAAAGTAAACAGTTGTAAAATCTAAAGAGTTCTAAATTCCTAAGGGCTAAATAGTAAAGAATTGATAGTATAATAATGATATTTTGTAGTGATGGGATCTTCAAACTCTTTCCGCCAAACTAACATCGGAATACATAAATTTGTACTTTAAAATTTTTTGGGTCTAACAAGAGTGTTATTTATAAATGGAAGTTTATCAGTAGATATAATTTAATAAATTCTAAACTTTTGCTATATTTGTAATTATTTTCACCAATGTTGTCATTTTGAAATAATTTCTATTATCCTCGAGGAAGAATGATACATGAATGAACCATGGTTCATATCTCATCTAAATACAAGGTAGATAACTACTTGGTATATACAAAAAAATGTAAACCTTTCTTTTCGAACTTATCGATCATTCCATATTATTATTTTATAAGTCAAAACCTCAACAAAGTCTAAATCCTCGTTATAATTTTATGTTATATATATTTTTTTAAAATCGATAATTTTGGCATGAGTGATTCTTCATTGTCCCCTCATTTCATATTTACGATAGGTTTAGAGAGAAAAATGCTTTTAAAAAAATGATTGAGATTCATAAATGTTATAGTAATTGTAAGTTATAAGTTTCCCCTAGCTTTAAGCATTATATTCACACCTTTAGCTTTCATGATATATTATTGAAACAACACTCCCTTCTTCCTCCCTCTTCCAATTTTAATTTTTAATATTAAGTTAGTTAGTAATGGTTTTTCTCATTAATAATCACATTAACCACCAAACACACAGTTCTTTCTCAATTAAGCAAAACCTTGATCATGATGTTGCAAGAACAAGCCATTCCCAAAGCAAGGTATACCCTCATCAATTTTTATCACATGTTGCAACTAATCATTTAATTACTCCAATATCTCTCTTTAATTAATATTTTAATTGTTGTCACTCTGATTAAATTAATAGCAAAAATCTCATATTAACTTAAGAGATTTATATGGAATAAGGTTTTGATTGGTTTTATGAAAAAGATGGAATGTTTGGTTTAGCAGTATTATTAATATGACTAATTTTCTAAGTTAACTTTAACCATATATAGATTACTAATTAATTAACCTTCATTTCTTCAATGGGGCATTCCCTTTTGCTTTCCCCAATCGTGTGCCTTAATTAATCATTTGTAAAAGTAATATTTGAGTAAAAGTAAAAGGGAAAAACCAATAAATAAAAAGTCTCACTTCTCAAGCAAACTCA
Source organism: Cucumis sativus (assembly GCF_000004075.3). NCBI lineage: Eukaryota > Viridiplantae > Streptophyta > Magnoliopsida > Cucurbitales > Cucurbitaceae > Cucumis > Cucumis sativus. Next base: position 24,663,418 of record NC_026658.2, read on the forward strand.
ATCTTACACTTACCATTCTTTTGTTCTTATTATTATCATTATAATTCACAAAAGCCCTTTCAAAGATTTTGTGCTTTTTAATTTTTCTTTTTTTTAAAATTGCTTTTAAATTTTAATAATGCTTTCTCTCCATCATGATTATTCATCCATCATTATTTTCAATTTTTTTCTTTATCCCTAATTGTTTTTTTTATTCTAAAAAACCAATTGATTTCTTTTATATTTAATTTGCTTAAACTTGAAGAATTATAAGATATTATATGTACATGACGTAATATCTAAAATTTTTTAAATCTTTTTTTATATATAATATAGTAACAAAATCTTATTATATTTTGATTATTTTAGAGCTATATTTTTTAAAAAAAATTGGGAAAACAAAAACGTTTACAGTATTTACTCGGTTTAATTAGAGAATCCTTTTAGTCTTGTCAAATGTCTAATTATATATATTCAATTGAACTTTGAATCAAAATATAAGGTTGATTTTAATTATTTGATCAAATCAAAGTCTATCTACATCAAACATCTTTGAGACAACTTTAGATTTTTATATGTATTAATAATAGCATAATACAAATTTTATCATAATTAAACAAATGATAAATAATCTTTTAGAAAATTTATTATAAATGATAAAATTGTAAAAGAAAAATATTTAAACATGGTTATATTTTATAAATATATGGAATATTTTGCTATATTTTAAAAAATGATATTTTTTTCATTATTAGGACATATTTAGGGATGATTATAAAATAGTTAAAGATAACTTTTTTTTCTTTTTTATAATTTCTTAAACATTAAATTAATTTTGATTTTATACTTCTTTCAAAAGAGTCTTTTTTATTTTTTTTATTTCAATTTTTCACGAGTTTTATCAAAAACATAAAAATTAACAATTTAGTGTATATTGTGTAGAACAAAATCACTCAAACAAAATTCATTTCTTACAAAAAAAAATATTATTTTTTATAGAAAGAAAATGAAATGAAAATTTGTAATTGATGATTTGACCAGACACCACAAGAAAAAAGGTAGTTAAATGAAGGGTATTATATAGCGTTACATTTAGGAACATCTCAACAAAACCCAAACCTAATTATAGCATATGACCAACCAGACAATGATGTTGTGAAAATGTCCAACACGTTTTCATAACACACATCAATTTAACCTATACTTCTTCTTCTTCTTTTTTATTTATAGAAAAATCCTTATATAAACTATAACCTTTCAATTTTATCAAATTGATTTGCACTTTGCTTCTATTTCCATATAACTCATGTATCATTATAAATGTTTTAAAACAAACATTTTATCACGTGATTGTACTCGAAATGTATTGGATTTACCCATTTGAAAGCATTTAATCAAGTTTGAGAATTCTAGATGAAAGAAGGCAGATGAGGTTATTCTAATTATAATAGTTTTGGTACACATGGCGACAATTTCGCAAATATTTTCTTAAACGGCTGTAATTGAGCATTTGATCCTAAATAATAGAGTTAATTAGAATAGTATGTAAAGTATTTAGTTAAAAAAAAAAAGGGTAATTAGATTCATGAAATGCAAGGAAAGGATGGATTTAGAAAATAGTGTATGAATTAGAATTTAGGAATAGGAAGTTACTTGATAAACAAACACGGGATATTCGTGCGTAGGATTTTAATTTTATTCAACATATTGTCAGAATATTTGTATAAATGTAACGTCTCTTTTAAGCTTCAATAAACTGACTCAATACGCGCCTCGCGTGACTTCACTCCCCAATTAAACTATTTTTAAATTCCCCTCCCCAATACGTTGCTGTTTTCTAACGCGAGTAGACTTATTCCGAACGAACGCCGCGAGTAGAGGATTCCTCTTTTAACGAATTGACACAAACTAAATATAATTTCTTTAATATATTTTTATTTTTGTTTTGAAGCTGCTGCTAAAAGAAACGGTTATGGTCCTAAATCTCGCCTACACCAACTCCCCCATTCTCCGTCGCCGGCGGACCGTTACTGTTACGGTGACTCACTCCATTCCTTATAATTCTCTCTCTAATTACCGCCATTAATTCTCCGAAACCCACTCTCACTCACCATCTTTCTCTCTCTTTTTCCACTTATTATTGTTCTTCTTGCACTTTCTTTTTACTCTCTCTTCTTGGAACATATATCATCGCTCTTGTTTATGGCGGAATCTTTGAAATATTGTTAGGGTTTTTGGAATGGGAGGTGAATTCATTTCTGGATTTCAGCAATGGTAGCTGCTGTATCAACGACGATAAACTCCAAGACTGCCCCTCAGAAAGGGCCTCCTCCTCATCTTCATCCTACGCGACACAATTCGAACAGGCTTCCTTTATTTCCATCTGAGTCCGACAATGCAATCCATCCACGCAAGCCCAAATCGCGGGAGGTTACTTCTCGATTTATGCCTCCATCCAACTCATCTTCCTCGCCCTTGCTTACGAAACGTTCTTCTTCTCCTTCACTCTCTAGAACTTCCAGTTTAGCTGCTACGCCGACGCAGGCTGCTTCGTCTCTCAATAAGCGTTCTACATCGGTGGACCGCAGGAGAGTTGGGACTCCTAGGCCTTACTCTCTTGATTTCAGGACTGGGTTTGATAATGGTGGACTGGGGGAGATGCCTGCCTCTCAGAAGTTATTGCTTACTTCTACGAGAAGCTTATCTGTTTCATTCCAGGGTGAGTCTTTCTCTTTGCAAGTTAGTAAGGCGAAACCAGCTCCTTCACCAGGTGCCAGGAAGGGTACGCCTGAACGCAGGAAGTCGACGACGCCAGCGAGAGGAGGCGGTGTTGCGGACAAAGCAGAGAACTCAAAGCTAATTGTAGATCAGCATAGATGGCCAGCGAGGTTGCGGCAGGAAAATTTGATGACCAGGAGTTTGGATTGTGAGGACATGGCCGAGAGGAGGAGAGTTAGTGGTGGATCTGTGAATGTCATTAGGCAGTTGCAGGATTCAAAGGCTCAGGGTAGGGCTTCTTTTGATGGGGTTTTGAGCTCGGATTCTGTAACTGCGGGAATGGAGAAAGCGGATGAACTTGTTGTGGACGCAAATTCAGAAAATTTATCTGATCATTCTAATGTACTTTCGTCTGATTCGGATAGCGTCTCTTCAGGTAGCAATTGCGGAACTCAAGATTACAGTCCTAACGAAGGACAGGGGCAGCGTGGACCTCGAGGAATTGTAGTGCCAGCAAGATTTTGGCAGGAGACAAACAACAGGTTGCGGCGCCAGCCGGAAAACGGCTCGCCTTTGTCAAAAAACGTTGGGGCAAGAAGTTTAGCTCCTTCAAAGCTTACCGTGACAAAGAAGTTTGCAATGGATAGTCCTACATCAACTCCACGGGAAATTGCCAACAGTAGAGGTCAATTGTCTCCCATTCGCGGTTCACTTAGGCCTATGTCACCAAGTAGGCTGTTAGCATCGTCCACAGGACCTCGGTTGAGGAATTCTGTGGGGAGTACACCTCTTAATAGTTTGAACAGCATTCCATTATCAATGACAAGTTTTGTTGCTGATGCCCGAAGGGGGAAGATTGCGGAGAACCGAATTGTAGATGCACACTCATTGAGGCTTTTACATAATCGGCTACTGCAATGGCGTTTTGCCAATGCCCGAGCAGATGCTGCACAATCCGGCCTCAGTTTGAATGCAGAGGTACGCTTCGACTATTCTCCCTCTGCCTCAATCATGCCATAAATTTCTATTTTGTTCTAACCCCCCCACCCATTATCTTCTTTTTCTCTCTCCTTTTGTTTTTTGATGTATCCTTTTTAAAACACACAATTTTATTTACCTCCTGTTGTGGTGGGTTGACCGTTCAAGAATTGTTGGGTTTTATTGTTTTTAAAATTTTCTTTTCTTATACCCATGGTTGAAATTCGGGGATGCTACTTACCATAGAGTCTTAATTGCATCAGAGAAGCCTCTATAACGCTTGGCTGAGTACTTCAAAGCTGCGTGAATCTGTTAGAACAAAAAGATCAGAGTTACAGTTACTCAAGCAAAAACTAACGTTAACCACCATCCTCAGCTGGCAAGTAAGACTAATGCTCTGTGTTTCCCTTCTTGATTTCAGTTAGCTATCTTATGATGTATTTTGTAATTTTTAAATGTTTTTTTAGCTCTCTTGTTTCTAGCAGTATTATCGTTCTTTGAAATGAAAGTTGATTCTGAAGTTCTTTTTATGCTATTTTAGCAATTTTACAACTGTTTTTGCCAATACTGGTGCAAGGGAATTCTTCCCCACCTATGTTTAGTTGAACTTGGTTTAGGAAATGGTTTTGGAGATCTTATCATTATGCTGCAGTGCTGTTTTTATTATTCATTAGGACTAGAGCCGTATTTTACTGGTTCTTTGCTAGCTTCAATTTCCATCACTAGCAGCTAATATTCTTAGGATTACGAGTTAATGTTATTGTTTTTTCTAGTTTCCGTCTTGCTCTTTTCTGATTTGCCACTGTTTGGTGACAATAGATGTTGCATTTGGAAGAATGGGATGAACTGGATCAAGACTTTTCCAACAGTTTATCAGGTGTTACCGAAGCTTTGAGGGCTAGCACCCTTCGCCTGCCAGTTGTTGGATCGGCAAAGGTAAAGTACATGATTCTGCCTGCTCTGTTGTCTTTGAGAGCAAGAAATATTTGACTATGTGGTTCGCTGTTTCATTGATTTGATTACTTGACATTCTGTTTCCTTTCTGCTACAGGCGGATGTCCAAGGTATTAAGGACGCCATTTCCTCTGCCGTTGATGTGCTGCAGACAATGGCATCATCCATTTGTTTTCTATTATCAAAGGTGATGATCATCATTTCTTTTATTGTTTCCATTCTCAGTAGATTTTGAAGTTGTAAAATGTTGCTAGGCATTTGTTAAATTTATTCCAATGGTCCATTGTGCAATTTTGGTTCAAGGTATTCTAGAATGCTCGCAAGATTACGATGGTTGGATACTTGATAATTTATCCATATGAATGTGATATGAGTTGAACAAGAAAAGGTTAAACTAGAAGCAAAGAGGAAGAGAGAAGCCTACCTAAATTTTTGCTCAAAGCAGACGATAGAAGATTCTCTAGAAGTGTATAAATAAGAAGTAATTGCCAATGAACTGCAATAAGAAGCTAAAAACAACCCAATTCCAAGTTTTCCTTGGCATGTCTATATGTTTTCAAAACGTGTTAGTTCATAGCAATAGATTTAACCGCGTTAAACCAACGGATACTTGCATTTCCCCCAGTATTCTCCTTCCTGAACTCCTTATAAAATTAGAGCATTTTGGAACATTTCGCTTCTATTGGATGAGGGTGGTAAACCTTTCAGAAAGGATTTCTTGATTGGGATTAAGTTGACTGAGGAGAGATTTTTGAAAGAGCTTTTGCTTGTTGAGATTTTTATCCTGAAATTTGTTGGGAATCAAGGTAGTATGAGATGCGTTTATCCCACATTGGGTTAGAATTGGATGGCCAATGTGGTACTTAAGTAGCTTGGCTCTCCAATCCCAGTAGTTGGCTTTTGGGGTGTGGTTCTCCAAGGTGCTTAAGTACCTACAAAATCTTGCTTCATTTAACAGCCAATCAGTCTACTCTTCTTCTTTACTAACATAAGTTCTTCCTAAATTACTCCTAGCTTGCACAATTGATAGGTCGCAGGAAATTTTTACATAACAAGAACTTCTCAGTTCATAATTCTTGTGTGTTGTTAACATTGTACAAGGGTTATATATAAGTTTCACACCGTAACCTTCTGAATATAAATCTAGTGGTCTTCAACTTGCATCTGATGTGAATTGCCCTTTTGATGCTAATCTGCCAGGATGCACCACCCGGACCCCAATAACTGCTCCCAGTCAAAAGTATCCCACAACTCCATTAGCACTGAAAGTGAAACTTAAAAAGAAAAAAGTATACAGTGTTTGTGGCTAATTTACTGTGCCTGTTATGTATGGGTAGCCGAAATCCTGAGAAACCAAACTCATTACACGAGAAAGAAAATGGGTTTGAAAAATGGAAATAAGAGAGTGGATAGATTTGGTAATTATATAATTTCCCGAATGACCAAGTGATGAGAATTAATAAAAGCACAAAAATATTTGTGTCCGAGACTGGACTAACCTTGGGATATTGTGTAACTGAACTCAAGGGAATGTGCTGAAAGCTTAAATATACATTATATATAGATAAATACTTTTGGTTGCATTGTATGGTCGTCCTAGAAATATCATTAACAAATTGGGTTTATAGGACCAAATTTGTTTGCTTGTTTATTGCTGTGTCAGTGATACAAGGTCATGTTTCTCGAGGTATACACTTGTACCTTTTCAGGACCAAATTTGTTTGCTTGTTTATTGCTGTGTCAGTGGTTGGCATGACTACAATTTTAACCATCCAAGTATTCTTTCCCTCCCAATTCTCAAGAGAAAAATGTGCTTCAAAAGTACACGAAGTGACTAGGTCTGATTGCTGACTGGAAACCAAGCTCATCTGTAATCTTAGGCTATTACTTTTTTGGCTCTCCATCTGGTGTTTAGTTTTAGGAATTGTAATCCCAGAGAACTGACGGAAAAAGAAGGACCATGCTCAGTCAGATGTAGAACCGTTGATCACATACCAAAGATACGGAAAGTCGTTAAAATCTTTGTATTTTCTTATAGTCTCGACCTAATGCCTCAAGTCATCACCCAAACCAGCCTTAATAATACTTAAAAGATATGTATCAACTTTAGTTGCAATGTTAGAATTGGGAACCATTTTGCCAATAAAGAAGACCATCACATCAAAGCAGAGCACTTCAAACTCAGTTTTCATCTATTGAGTAGATCAACCAATCTTTAGTTGTATAATTATTGTTGTTTTGTTTTGATGGAAGTGTTTATCATCATCGATAAGTGTTTTAATCTTCAAGTTCATCTCAAATCATTTAGATCGTTTCGCTATTCCTTAAAAAGGTGAAAAACTGCTAAAAATTTGTAGCTAATATTGAAGACTAATTAACGAGATCAACCAGCTCAGATCTCTCCCATGTTGAGTACTTCTAATGAATCTTTGTACTTTCCCTTTCTCATCAGTTGCTTTGCATTTGCATGAACCAAAGCCCCATCATGATTGCTCTGTTGAATGTGCAACAAATATATTTCTAACGTTAGACATGAGGAAACATGAATGTACATATTGACAATGATTAACTACTTTGGTCAATTTCAGACTATCCACGTGAAAGTTAATATTATGTTCACAGTTCGTTTTTTAATTTTCATGGATCTTGCCACTCGGTTTGTACTTTTGTGCTTCTAAGCATATATCATTTGATAGGTTGGAAAAGTAAACTCTCTTGTTTCTGAGCTTGCGAATGTGAGTGCAAAGGAATGTGCTTTGCTTGAGCGGGTAAAATGTCTGTTGTCTGCAATTGCCGTACTACAGGTAAATGCTTCTGGTTTACTACTCTCATTTTCCTCCTTAATACCTCTCAAAATACATTTCAACATTCACTTTCCATCCTCCTATAATCCGGGATATTTATTTTTCTTGTATATATTTATTCATGTATGTTTGTAGTTATGTATTTAATTTTTGGGAATCAGGTGAAAGAGTGTAGTCTGCGTACGCAAATTTTACAGCGGAGATACGTACCTTCAACCTGACAACTTCTTACATGTAAAAGCTGTTGACTGTCACAAAGCTAACATTATAGCAGAAGATCAAACTCTTTCCTTTTTTTTGGAAGCAATAAGGACATCTGGATGCTTGTGGTTTTCTGAAGCAGATGAGTGTCCACATATTTGATTTGGGTTTTGTTTGTTTAGAGGAAAATTGTAAGTATTGTGCATGTGCGTGTATAGGTAGCAGAGATTGTCCTTAATGTCAAATTAATTTGTGTACAGTCCATTCATTACAGACCAGAGGTTTTCATTTATAAAATATGAATTGGTGTGTTCTTTTACAAGTAATGTCTAGTCTGGTTTCTTCATATGGTTGTCTGTTCTGCTCACTTTGTAGCCTTCCAAATCGACTTTTTAGTGAAATTCCTACAAAACGAAATGGCCACCTTTTTCTTTGCCTGGATTCCCCCTCTCTCTCTCTGGCTCTCACTCCATCGTAAAAATGTTATTGAGTGAGAGTCAAGAATCGAACTTTAATGATGATAAGATTCGCAAAGCTAGTAAAAAGGAAAAAAGAGATCCATCCTCGTGCAATGATATGAGTAGAGGGTGAAAGTGTTTGGGGTTGTAGTACATAACCTCAAAACTTTTCAGAAAACCCATCAAGGAAAACGACATCACATTTACTACTGTATTAAGAAGGATTTAGATACGCCACGGAGTGGTAATTCTCATAATTGTAGAGGCGACAGCATTACGATTCTTTAATTCTGATTAGAATGGAATCTTAAGATTGGGACTGGACTTGAACGGCTTTCTCTTCCCCTTTGGTTACAGAAGACGACACAGCAGGTTCTTTTTATGATGGAAACATTTCACTCACATACGCTGTTTTTATATACGTTTTTAATGCATATGGAATTGTGTTACAGGAAAGAAGAAAAGGAAGATCTGAACAAAGATTTTGTGGTGCGTGGCGTATGGCTTTGGGCTGATGAGTAAGTCAAGGAGATGGGCCTGGTTGGGACTAGGAGGCCCCATCTGAAGGAGATTCCATTGATTCAAGTTCATTGATGAGTCAGGTACACTTTCCTTTTCCCTCTTCTCCATGCTTTCCATGCTAATTGAAAACCACCACCATGGGGTCTATTTCCCAATAAGACGGGTGCTTTCATGAATTTATCTCTTACAAGATACACCATGTTTCCCTCTCTCCCTATCATAGACTCAATTCGAGTACACCTCGATTCACACATGAATATTTTAGTAACAATAGGGTTTGTGATTTGAATCACTCTATCTTTAATCGTGTTCAAAGAAAGAAAAAAAAAATGGAAAGTGATGGATGAAAAACAATAATCGTATTCAAACACAATATAATTTATCAATTTGCATGTTTAATAGAGGAAGAAAAAGTCCATTCGTCCACTGTTGGAGTGTTAATGGAAGAGTTAAATTATAGTTTTAGTTTTAGAATATTTACTTTGTAAACCACAAGGCCCTATGTTTAAGACCGTATAATTAATTGGTTGGTATAGGTGCAAAATTTGTGTATTTATTAAGTTGTTGAATTTGTAAATAAATGTGTAGGATAAGGGCCCCTACAGTCAGAGTTGATTTTAATCCAGTATTTGTTGTTGTTATAGAAGGTTTGAAGGTTGAGAAAAAATGAGTTAAATGGGACTATATCCAAGCTTTAAAAATGATTTGAAATATATGAATCTTAATTTTGTTTAGATGGCAATGGATAGAAAACTTCCCTCCCCACTTTGTATCCAATATAAAAAAGAAAAAAGAAAAAAGAAAAAAGAAAAAAAAAAAGTGGAAGATTTAAAGGTAAGTAAATTAAGAAGGAAAAGAGAAAGAATGGTGAGTGTGTAGTTGCATCTGTTGTTGTTGTGGGATCCACGTAAGCATTGGTTTTGGGTATTTTGGTAAAGACGCGGCGAAGGGAATGGATGAAAAATGGGTGCTTACTGCTTCATTTAATAATACATTAATTGGTGTCATCATCGTCTTTGTTCTTTGGCCTTTGGCTTTGTTTAAAAGCAAATACATAAACAAATCGGTATCCCCCAATAGGTGTTCTTCTTCTGCTTCTCATTATGCCGTGGATCCCACTTCGTGTGTCTCCTGGGCCACGCTGACGTGCCCCCCACCCATTTTTCCTTTCTTTTTTTTTTTTAATTCTTCCTAATAATAATAATCCCTTTCTTAATTGTGTGTGTGTGTGTGTATATATACACACATACACACACATCATATACAAATAATGGGACCCCCTCCCATCTCAAGATTCTCTAACTCACCCCTTCTTATATATTCTTGTGAGTTTTTTTTTTTAATTTGGGGCTGGGTCCTTAACCTCCTTCGCATCCACTATCACTTTACTTATTCTAACTTCTAACCTCTCTCTTCAATCATTTTTCTTTTTTCTCTTTTTAATAATCTAACTTTGCCCTTCTTCGTTCCGTCGCGGCCTTCAAGAAATTGTTTTTTAATCTATAGTTTGACATTAGAATATTCATTTGCTTGTGTATTCAATGCATGTAGATTCCTCTCCACCTCTATAATTTGGGTCCTAGTTGCATAATTTTATTTGATATGATGTATCATTTGTTTAATTGTGGAGTCAAGATATTAATATATATATATAGAATGTCAATTAAAGAAATAATTGTCATTTTTTAAAAGATGTTTGTGTGGTACAAGTGTGACGTAGATGAAAATTATTTTAAATTTATTTTTTTTATATATTTTTTTTGTTAGAAGAAATTGCTCCAACAAATATTTTGCTTTTAGAGATATCTTGGAAGTTTATCTAACTTCCATTAGGAGATTTATTTAATCAATGTAATTATATGATCCACTTGTAATATGAGACACATGATTCTCCACTTGGCATTACTGATGTGGATTTTCATAGACTTTGTCAAATCACAAATCAAAACACAAGTTTAAGCCTTTTATGAAGCTTATATTTTTTTATTTCTCTCTTGGAATATTTGTTACGTCATAAGATCATTTTTGTTATTTGATTAATTTTATGTTGTTATTCTTATTATATTTAAAATTAATTGATCCTTTTAAGGTCTCAATTCAATCAAAAGAAAAAGGCAAAGCCAATAATATGTATATTTGGTTTGTTGTTTATGTGAATATGTTGTTAGTTTTTCTTTTTAATTAGTTTTTATAAGTGATTATTTTATGAATAATATTGGAATCATAAACAAAACATTGAGTATTCTTAAATTGTCCATTCATAGATGGTTTCAATGATCATAAAAAAATAATAAGTTTTTTGTTTAGTTAAAATCACAAATAAGTAAACTAATTAAAAACATTTAGTCAATAGACAATTTAGATTTGAGTATGATCCTATGGTAAGCCATTAATTATTTGCCTTTGGTACCTTTGAATTGAAAAGAGATGCAATTTTAAACCAATTTTTAATTTTTAATTTTTAATTCTTTTGATCTTTTTGTTGGTAAAGAATAGGAGAGAATGGTTAAAATGATAACTACGTTATTTGTCACGTTATTATAATAATTAGGATTGAACCATCTCATATATATTGAAATATGAGTATCTACCGGTGGAGATGTGTTCAAATGATGATCATATCTAGTTCGTGTATATGAGTTGAGTTGATTTTGAAGGATCTTTTTTACCAATTCAAAATCTTGAGTTACTCAGGCTGGCTACCTGAAAAACACAAATAAAGTCTACAAATACTAAACATCAAATATATGTAATATATCTATTATAAATTTAAAATACTATTATAATTGACAACAATTTTAAGGATATAGCAACAATTTAGAAAATTACAAACATAACAAAATCTATCCATAATCAACTTTTATTACATAGTTTATTAGTGATAAACTTATATACTTAATTGTTTTAAATTTTATTATTATATTTGCAACTATCTCCTGGAGAAGTTTGAATATATAACCGTAACTTGTGCTAGTTTGGATTTAATACAAGAACAAATTATTAAACTTAGAATCTAACTCAAACTCAATTCCAAGAATGGAAAATTTTAAACTCTAATCTGCTTAACATTTAAGTTTGGGTAATTGGACAGCCATTTGAGCATTCTTAGATTTTTAGTATTCTCAAATAAATTTAAAGATTATTTTAATTGTACAAATACTGAAATTCAATATCAGAAAAAAAAAGAACAATCTTAATGTAATGAATATAAACCGACTTTGAATCTATTTGTTTTTATTCATTTTGTATTTATAGTCCCAATGCGTTCCCCATTCGGAATATTATCTTAAACCCAATGAATAAAATTTTTGAATACATTTCCATTTCGTAAGGAAACAGTTTTCTTTTTCCTTTTATCATCAAAATTACACCTAATAATGCCTCATATTTCATATTTCCCAACTACGTCAAATTCCCCATTTTAATATATAAAACAGAGTTTCAAATATTTATAGAACAGTTTCTATTTTGTTTGGATGGTAAGTTTGTGCAACATTAGATAAAAAGAATTGGAGATGTAAAATTTCACAAGGCATTATTACCCACTATAATAATCGGTTAGATGTCGGTTTAGAGCGAAGGAAAGAGGCGAAGGGCGGTGGTGTTGTTTATTTATTTAGGCATAGTCTTGTTTTTAAATAAATATATATGTGTGTGTGGGAAAAGAAAATAGAAAAGAAAAAGAAAGGGTGAGAGAAGAGTGATTGAGAAGAGGCTGTACGGTACGGCGAGGACAATGTTGAATTTCGATTATCCATGCAAATTGCAACAAACAAATCTCTCCTCTCCACGATTACATCTCATCCTTCCATTATTATTATTCAAATTACCCTATAAACCTCTCCCCCAAATTTTGGTTTTTTTTTTTTTTTCTTTTTAGAACCGAGGGATAAATCACCATTGCCGGTGGAAGAAAATTTCATTACGACGGTTCGTTTCCGACCAACTGATTATTAAAATCTCATTGGATTATTCACTGTTCTTACTTCTTCTACAACATCGCCACTAAACTCAAAAACAAAATTCCATCCTTCTCTCTCTCTCTCTCTTTTTCACACGAATAAGTTCAAAAGCTTCGTTTCTTTCCGTTGGTCGCCAAGATCGCCGCTTCCGAAGCTAGTCATGACCGACTCTTCGGAATCAAGAGACCGCCGATTCTCCAACGGATGATGATTCTTCGCTCTGCCGAGACTGAGATCAGGAAGGCACCGGAAATCAGACGGAGTAGATGGGTAAAATTGAAGATTGTGTACCGTGGTGGTTGTCCAGACATCGGTATTAAAAGTAAGCGATGAATCATCAAGGTTAGGCGTGGGATTGGCAGAAATTTCGATTCCGGGTATTGGTCGGAGAACCCCGCCGTTGAGAATAGTATCCGCCGCCGCCTGACAGACGTGCCAGTTCCCAGTAGACAATAGACCAACGGCGCCGCTAACTGGGTTAACTGTGCGACCACAGGCTTCGAATAACAGAGACTGAAACAAAGCTTGAAAAAAAGAAAAGAAAAAGAAAAAGAAAAAGGAAGAGAGAAAATCTCAGAATGAATGGATAGTGAAATAAAAGAAAAAAGGTAGTTAATAAATTAGGACTAAATTTACCAGGTCTTTGATGATAAGGAACGGCGGAGATGAAGGACAAAAGATCACTACGGCCAAAAAACTTAGCAAGAAACAGAGTAGCGTTGCCTTGAGCTTCGGGAGAATCAATCCAATGAAGACTAGACCTTAAAACGCAAGCTTCGCTGCAGCCCTTTCGAAGCACTCTGCAACCGTTGCAACTCATGGTTGAAATTGGTAATAATATTTGAGAGGTGTGTGTTAATTTATGTGGTTGGAAGAAGGAAGAAGAAAAGGTTTCTTAAGATAGAAGGAATGAGGAGGAGAGGAATGTTAATGGGTAATAAGAAAAATAGAAAAAAAAAGAATGAGAGAGAAGAAAACGGAGAAGAAGAGTGAAGGGAAGAGCGGAGGGGAGTGTGGGAAATGGGAGAAGAGAGGGTTAAAAAGAAGAGAGGAAATGAGAGATTGGGGGCATTGGGACATCGGGGAGGGTTAGGGTTAAGAAAGTAACTGTGGTTAAGTTTGATGTGAGAGTGTTGACGGTGGACTTTCTTGGGGTGAAAGTGGGGACCAGTTGTCAGATATGAGTGGGGCCCATATGTTGTAGCGTTTAGGAAGGGGGGGAGAGAATAATAATATCTTCCTTCCAAACTCTGGGCAAGAGCGGCTCCGTGTTTCCGCGAACTCTTCTTTTCTTTCTTTCTTTCTTTCTTTCTTTCTTATTTTTTGCTTTTCCCATATTCTTCTTCTTTTTAGATTCTTTTTTTTATTATTTTAATACATTTTTCTTTTTCTTTCCATTTTCATTTCTTTTATTCTTTTCCTTTTTTTTTATTATTCTAAATTAATTATATTAAATAATTTAAACTGATGTGACTTTTCTATGAGAACAAAAAAAAAAGAAAAAGACCTAATTTATTGTTGCTATCATATTTTTTGTTTTGAAAAATACAAAGTGCACACCCCAATTTTCTTATCAACTTAAAAGTCAAATGTCACCAATAACAATTTAAAATTTATTATATTTTAACACTTTTTAAATAAGTTAAACCATCAATATAATATCGCTGAATTATAAATAAACAGTTTTGTTTTATTCATTAATATATTATAAAAAGATTAAGAAACTTACATTATATATTAAAAAAAAAAAAAAACAAGGAGTTTGGAAGAAGAGGTAAAGAAGAGGATGAAGGATGAAGTGGAGAGGGAAGAGGGAAGAGGGAACCGAAGGATTGAGGATTGGTTTCGCAGCCGTGGTATCTGGCACATGTTACTCACGTGTCTTCTTCACTTTACGAGTTTCTACTTCCAAGGTGAATTAAATAAATTCCACTTCTTACTTACTTTTCTTTACTTATTCTTTCTCTCTCACAATTATTTTATTGGGTTCTCACTCAATGCTTACCTGTCCTCTTATATATCAATTCCTCAAACCACAACTTAACTCACTTCTTTATTTCAGCTTCAACTTCAAACCCAAACAATAATCACTTTAAATATTTCAACTCTTTTCAATTAATAAATCAAATCTTTCGCTTTAAAATATTTATAAAAAAAAAAAAACAAAACCAAACATAATTTTAGTCCAATCGTAATTCATTCGATTCTTTATAAATACATTTGTTGACGTAAATGAAGCTGTTAACAGATAGCTGTCAGTGTATTAGGTCATCTTCAAATTATTCATCTAAAAACTTTGCAATTATGTTAAACACACTATAGGTTATTGCTGCCTGGGGTTTTTTTTATTTTAATTTTCAATTTGCTAATATTTAAACTTTTTTTTTTCATTTATTCTATTTTGCCTTTATTATTTAAAATATGTTTTATTCCCTTTTAATACTTTTTTGACATTCTATTTTCATTTCCGCTATTGAAAACTTTCCTATTATATTTTGGATCATTTTTTAGCACTTTACTTTTTATAAGATCGTATCTTTATATATATATATATATTGAAAATTCTTGTGTTCATTTATTATTCTTTTTTTTATTATAGTGGATTTATTATTTTTCTCTGAACTCTACTTTTCTTCTCCATTTTTTTTTTTTTTACTTTGCACCATAATTTCACTTTTAAATTATTGTTTTTATTCTATAGAGATTTATTATCATTATTATTATTAGAGTATTAATGGGTTTGGAGTAGGGAAGCACAAGGTGACAACTTTATTATTCATATATGCCCTCTTTGATATAGAATAATCATAGTTAAAAGTATAGTTTAATTGTATACACTAATTACTAAATATGAAATATATTATTTAAGGGACAATGGTTATAGATCGAAAAAATTGAAACCATTACTTACAAAATATAACAAAATAAATTTTTGCTCTATTTTAATAGATAATTTCAATTTAAATTAATGCATTTCCACAATCCATATTCTATATGTTTAGCTATTTAATATGAAATTTTATTATTGGTTATTAATATTTTAGTTAATGTATGCTTATTTAAATACTTTTAGTAATTAAATAAAAGTATTTGAATAATGTACGAATATTCATTTATTGTTATTTTAAGCAATAAGAAAATGAATTAAGTAACATGTTGAATCATATTAATTACTTCATGATTACATAAACCTTTAACTTTTATTTAGTTGAATAACTATTTAATTTTGATTGTTGCATATAAAATTGGTGAAGTGTAACACATATATTTTACCTTTTAAATATTAATTATCTTACATATCCAAACATAAATAATCTAAAATTTAGATATAATTAAAAATGTAGATATTAACTATATTAATATTTGACATGATATACTTTGAATTACGGTGGTTGAGTTGGTCAAATTGAATCGAATCACTTAGACATTATGGCTAGAGATATTAAGATCGAATTAGAGAGATGGAATTGGTAGCATTTGACCCATGAAAACAGTTAACACATTCATATTTTTCTACAAAAAGTAAAAATAAAAATCCAATATTTCTAAGAAGAGAAGCATAGAATAGGATGGGTTGGGGTTGGAAAATTGAATAAAATGATGTATAAAAATGGTGATAAAGTAGGGCCATTGCCATAAAAAACTGGACCAACCAAACCAAATATCTAATGAGAAAATTGCTCAAAAATGAAAAGAAAGAGAGCAATATATATCTTTACAACCAATCAAATGACTCTAATAACAATCTTACTCAAAGCTTGGATGCTTTACAATTCATATCACTATTTGAAAGTTCATTAAAGGCTACTTCAACAAATATACCCAACCATATTATGTCTACCCCACAAATGTCAAAGATGTCACTTTAATTTCTTTTATTTTATGAAAAATCATATATAAAGTACACTACATATCTTTAATAATAATATCTATTTTTTTTCATTTACTGGCCAATGAAAAAAAGACAAAATACACTTATACAACAAGAGATCATACACATGGGATATATATACACACTAGGCATATGTCAATATCTAATTATTTCTTACAAGGACAAAATTAAAAGGATTTGTAAAAGGTTCTTTAGAAATATCTTCTCATTTTTTCATCAAATGATATATATATATATGAGATTATTGATTATCGTATTCTTTAGACTTGAACTCATATATGAATATAAAACTATGTTCATATCTCTAGCAAAACAAGCTCAAATTCTTTTTATTTTTTTATTTGATAAAAAGATTTTTTCTTTGATTAAAATTACATTATTGAAAGATAAAATGGCAATTAGGTTTAAGAATAGGGTTTCTGTGGAGCGTGCCTAAAACGAAGGCTTTAGATATATAAGGTTTAGAGATGGAGTTGACAGCACCCATCACTTTTTCTCCACCGTTGGTTTTGAAATTGAACATAAAGAAAGAATTGACAAATTATGGGATATGGGAATGAATATAAATTTAAATTTGATGAAATGTGAAGAAAAAGTGGGGATTCCGGTAGAGAAGGCTTTTTGTTTATATTCTAATAAAAATTGAAGTGTTTTTAAAAAAGAGTGTGTCAAAGCAAAATCAAAGTGGTTGGATTTGATCATTTGACAAAACCTAAGAAAAAAAGTATTAAAAGTGATTGAATTTTTACTCATTACTACATGCAGTACACAATAATAAAAATCAATAAACCAAGAGAGAGAGAATAGTAAAGAGATTCTTAGTGAAATATTTAATGAAAGCCCAATAGCTTATTATTATTATTGGAGCCCTAAAAAGGCCAATAGCTTGTTACAATTGACCTATATATTTCCTTCCCACATTTCTCTCGTCTCTAGTCATCATCATTACATAATCAATGTACACAAAATCAAATGGTTCAATATTGACAACATTCAAAATAGGTGGGTTACATCTATCTAGGATGCATAATGCAGCCCATGAAAATTTTGTATGTGACTCTTTTTTTTTTTTTTACTATCTCATAAAGGAAAGGATGCATGATATTGATGCAATCTATGTCATGAAAATAATTCAAATACTTTCATATACTATGTTCACAATCATCCTATGGTTTTTTTTTTCTTCATAAAAAGTTACTTTATATCATTGGATCCAATATAATGATTAATTATTGCTATTGACATGACAATCAATTAATTTGGAGGAATAATCATAACGTGGTGATAGGTGAAGTTCCAGTAGAAAAAAATGAAAATGAAGCAAAAAAGTTTTAGCAAACTAATATAATGTTGAGGTGAGAATATTGGACCGGAGTAACACGTTTAATTTTAACCCCTAAAGTTTAGGTCAATCTTGTTTTGTTAGTAATATACCGAATGAGAGAGTAGGAATTCAAATATTTGAGTTCGTCTTCAGTGCCCTAGGCCACGTTTACAGTAAATGAATTGATCTTACGTTGGTCTCTACCCACAGTACATTTTAGACTTCAAAGAAAAGAAATGACATCTTACATTCTAGACCATGTGTTATGTTTTAGTTTATTAGAGTAAATGATGTAATTTTGTCGAAATGAATGATATTTATTAGAGTTTTTAAAGATAAAAAAGAGAGGAGTTGTAAGCTAAAATTATGAACATTCCAACCAACATATTTGTCCAAAAGAATATGGAAAGAAGCATAGGACAAAAGATTGATTCTTGGGTGAATCGTTAAGTTTGGGCGTAAAAGTAACGCTGCATATTGTTGGCTTTTCTTGGAAACACTTTGCTGTCAAGCCATCAAAGATACTGCCTATCACATCTTCCAACCATTTGGGCCTCATCAAAGCCCAATTGATCAATTGGGCTCATGGTTTCCACTCAAATGAATTGATCGTTTGGGCCCAAGGCTTGAAACCAAATTGGGAAACCAACATATACACATATTATTGCTATTTATATAAAGCTGCAGCCAAGCCTATTTGAAGACTAATAAACTCTACATTGAATGCATTTTTCATACAGTACTCAATATCAATATCGGTAAAGGGAATCATAAATTTAAATTAAATGAAGATAAATATATTTGTTTATCTTTGAAAATGGGAAGGAAGTTTGTATATTGAGTTATATTTTTCTTGCATATGGCTTGTGATACACTAATTATTGTTTCTTTGTTTTGGTAAATGTTGAAGAAAATGAGTAGATAGCGTAACCAAGAACTATATATGTGCATATATGCTTGTGTTGGCAGCTTGTAATATGCATATTATTGGCATACAGTGAACAATAATGGTATCAATTACAAATATAAAGTAGATGTTTGGACATGTTAGCCATGTGGAAAGTGAGTGGTGACAACTATTATGAGTTGTATTGGAGGGTTATAGAATACATATGGGTACAACTAGAAAAGGAAAAAAGAAAAAAATTATTACTACTGAAAAACATCCAACTTCTATTTGTAAGAGGGAAAATTATGTGAATTACTACTTAAACTAAAATTTAAACTAAAATTAAACTAAGTTCACCCAAAAAAGTATTCCCTTCTTTCTTTCTATTTATTTTTTTAATTCAATGATATGTATAAGTATAAGTGATTATTTGAAAGTATAACACTTTAGTTGACATTATAGTGCACCAATATAATGCTTTGATTAGATAAGGCATGGGCTGACAATAAATTATTGTTGTTAATTATTATTATCGTATGAGTTGATGATATGTGAAGGCTATATTACTCATTGACCTTATTCCTCTTTATTTAAACTTAATATACATGTATAAAAGGAGTATAGATCTCGTAAACCTTACCTTATTCTATCTCGATTCCTTTAATTTTCAAGAAAGTTGGTTCTAATCTTGCACATTTCGGGTTTTTTTGTTGTTGAGATTCCGTTGACTCTTACAAAATGATGAGATAACTTTCATATTTGAATGACTAAACTACTAAATAAGATAATAAAAAAAATTATTTTGTATTTGAGATTTTGATTATCACCGCTTTGGATTATTTTCATTCTATCTTCAAGTTTGACATAATTTGTGGTTCGTTGGGGTGTTTTTTTTTTTCTCTTCTACTCAATTCTTTTTTCTTTATTTCTTGTTTGGGTGGTGATTTATTGTGGAAATATTTATATGCAATTCTGTAAGTTTATTCTATACATATGTTATATATATATATATATATATATATATATATATATATATTATTTTCTAGTTAATTTTACATGGCCGTTGGTTTTAATTAACATCAATATATTGATTCGTTTTTTTTATACTCAATATCTATCCTTTTAATTCAATTTGATAAATAAATAAATAAAAAGTATGAGGAGGAAGGGGATGTGGAAGATTTAGGTTTTCTTTGGACAATAAGAAAACAAAATTAGTTTTTAAATCCGGTTTTATTTGATTCAAGGGTTTGACCTCAAATATTTGTAAAATAAATTAGTAAGATTTTTGAGTATTTATCAATTTAACTAATACGATAAAGTTAGAGTACAATAATCTAAATATAAAAATCACTTATTAGTTAACAAGTAAACTAACAAATAAGGACCGAAATAAAGTTTTTTTAGAATTCAACGATCAAACAAACCACAGCAGTGTGTCGTGAATATTTAGGGATCAAAATAACTAAAATTATTTAAATGTTTTTTTTGCAACTCAGTGAATGTGGGCTCATAATGCAAATTTAAGAATATTATTAATAATTTCTTTTAAAAAAAGAACGAAGCTTATCGTTAAGTTGCTGAGTTGATTAAGAATCTATCAAAAATTCCCATACAAATAAGTAATTAATTATAAAAAGGAGGCTCAAAGTACAATTTTTTTAATACTATAATTTTATCTTCTCTTTTTCATTTTGATCATCTCATTTCTAAAGATAATATGTAGTGGGTAGTTTTTATAAGAATAGTTTATATCAAAATATGATAGGTTTTAAAATTTAGAAATATGGCAAAATTATTACTTTCTAAAAATAATTTTCATTGCTATTTCCAAACTATCATTCAAATGATAATATATTTCTTCTCTCACTTTTGAAGGAGGATGGTTAGTTTTTTTATAATATTCTATGAAACACAGTTTAGAAATATTATAGATAAACAATATGAAAAAGAAATTACTTTTTGAAATTATTTTCTATCTTAAATATGTTATATTATTTTCAAACTACCATTCAAATTATTTATCTACAATTCGTGTTTTTTCATTTTTGACCGTTGAAAGATTTTAATTGGTTTTCCAAATCAATAAGGGAGTCTTTATTTGTGAATTGTTTGTCAAGTCGTTCGAAACTCATATAAAAATGGATTTATAATTTTAATTTCGTTCTTCATCTTGAAATCGTCTTAGTGGTTTTAGGAGTTCGTTCTTTTGTATTTTCAACAATTTGAAGTTTTTTTAAGTTTTTTTTTTTTTTTGGTTTTGCTTCTTTAACGGTGCCTTTGATGTAGATGTATTGGTATTAGGCATCACAGATTCATTTCTTTTTTGTTGTATTAATCACGATTTTAGAATATCAATGGTACATTAATTGTAATATGATATATAATTATGATTTTGTTTTACTTTGTACCATTAGTTTTGTTTTGGCTTACTTTATATATAGTAAAGTGAATTATTATAATGTATATCAATCAAGTTTATAATTGTATATCAATAGCGTGTATCAAATGTATCCGCATGACTTAAAATATATCAAATGTATTTAATCGATTGAATGTATTAATAAATAATGCTATACACCAAATGTATCAAACATATCAAGTGTATCAAATTTTACGGTATTCTAAAATAAATCATAATTGTTTATCCCTGGTCCTAATTCTAAGCCCAAATTTAAACCATAACTTCCCCAGTTCCTCCTTTTCCTCTTTCTATTTCTATAGTATTAAACAATAAAAAAATTATAAAACTGTATGCTTTTCCCTTTTAGTTTTATAATAATTTTTAATTGAGTGAATTAAGATAACTACAC
Source organism: Cucumis sativus (assembly GCF_000004075.3). NCBI lineage: Eukaryota > Viridiplantae > Streptophyta > Magnoliopsida > Cucurbitales > Cucurbitaceae > Cucumis > Cucumis sativus. Next base: position 24,684,912 of record NC_026658.2, read on the forward strand.
CTCTTTTCTACGCTTATTATCTTTAGCTAAGAAATCTCAAGTGATCTAAAAGCACACAATCAAATCTCTTTTCTTAGAAAAGAAACACATTGAATTTCAGTAATTAACATGCACAATGTTTGAGAATGTGGCACACATATTACTCACTAATTAGTAATTACAAACAAAAAGAAAAAGTAAATAAGTAACAAAAATAACTTTTCTTAAAATAAAATAGAATAGAATAGAATGCAGGAAAACAATAAGTGATAAAATGGGTATGAAATCCACAAAGATTCTGAGCTCCACTTTTGGGGGTCTCTGTATTGTGAAGGGCGGCGGGTGCGGATGCGGCGGCAATGGTGGTGTGGCTCTCATCATTTCCACTTTCCAATTTGCATTACATGCCATCAATCCAATTCCCAACTTCTCCAAATATTGAAAATTCCAATTCCATCTTAACTTAACAAACCAATCCCACTTGTGCGTCCTGTTTCTCCACTTGGGTCGGCCGACCCCTCCCTTTTCTCTTTTTCTAATTATCCATTTCTGTTGCCTCTTCTTCCCCTTTCCCTTGCCCCCACCAACACACATTTACATATAAAAACAACACACCGTCCCTCAAACCAAACCCCCTACGTACGTCTTTAATTATCTGGGCCCTTCCTTTTTCTCTCAACAAACCACATAAAAAATGGCTCTCTGTTTTTGGACACTAAAAACTCACTCCCTAACCCCTCGCGGTTGACTTTTTCTTTCTTTCTAATGTAAACACTAATATCTGCTTGGCCTCATCATCTCTTTAAACATTCAAACTCAACTCCCCACACGCAATCCCTACTTTTCAACTTTCAATTTTCAACTTTCAACTTTCACACACAGGCACACGCACACACATACACATACACATACACACCCTCTGAATAAGTCATTGCTTTGTGTTGTTCCTTCTTATGATGTAGCTTCCTTTCCATTACCTGCCTTTTTTCTTTTTAATTTTACGCGTACACCACAATTGATCTTGCTGTTCTCCTTTTCCTCTTGCTTTATGGCGCAACTCATGGGAAGTTTATTCCTCTTTTGAGAATATTCCGGACGCGGTGGCTTTGCCTCTAATTGCTTTGCACCAAATCCAGATCGTTCCTTACTTGCGGAAAGAGTCCACACAAAAGTCGTATCTTTTTTTCTTTTCTTTTCTAAAAAATAAAAAATAAATAAATCCCAGATTAGGATTTTAAAGTTCCATCCTTTTTGGTTTTCCTTTACTTGGGTACGTGGCAAAATCATACTTTGCCAACCCCAATGGAATTGCAGGTGGAAGAATGACTACTCCTAAAAATTTTCCCATAAATTTTTTATTTTTCACACTTCCAATGGCGTTAGCCTTACAAAAAAAAAAAAGATGAGAAGAAACTGACAATAACAACACGCGTCCTAAGTTAAAAAGTATAAGAATTATAGACATTTTAATGTGTAAACCCTTGAGAATCATCGCCGGCATATATAAAAGGAAACAGAGTCAAAGAGTAAAAAGAGGTAAAAAGTGAAGAAAAATGAGAACTTTTCACCCCAGTGATAAAACGAACGCAACAAACTGTGGCATCATCCATCGCCCACGCATGCCCTGCACGTCGCCCCACGCCAACTCCCCACCCATCTCTTCATACCTTCATTATGCCGATTCCTTGCGTGCATTGAATTTGGATCCCCCTTTTTTCTAGTGAAATATGTTTCATTTATTTACTATGTAAATGTGATTAATTTCTTATTTAATTAGAGAATTATGAATGAAAAAAGAAATAATCAATTGAATTTATCATGTGGATGAACTTACAAAGAACAATATTGGGTATAGGAGTAGAACAAACAAAGGGTGTAAATGGTGGGTGGGGGGTTATAATCTAGTGTCTACTTTCCTTCTATTTACACACAAACAAATCACCTACTAAACAAACAAATTCAAACAAATTCTGTTTCTTTTCTCTAAGATTTCTGCAACTGAATGATTCCTAATTGATTAATTTTGAGAAATCTCAATTTTAGGAATTGTTAATATACGAGGCTTCTTCAGAGGTAATGGGCTTTGAACCTCGTCGTCCCCGGCAGAGATAAAGAATCCCGGTGATAACTCCGGCAAGGCTGGGAGGTTAAGGTCAAAGTCACGGTGGCTGTGACTCTGTGTGTGAGTAGACCCAACTCCTTCGGACGATGTCACCGGCGCAGTGGCGGCGTTGTTGTTGTTGTTGTTGTTGTTAGGATGACTCTGCGTGTGATTGTTGTTGTTACTGAGTCCGCCGTCGTAGTGGCAACGTTTGTGACCGCCTAAGGCTTGACCGGTGGGAAAAGACTTGTGACAAATAGAGCACTGGTGGGATTTAGCTCCAGCGACGGTGGCGGTGGCAGTAGCGGTGGCGGAAGTAGTTGTGGTGGAGGAAGTGGATTGATCTTCTCCTGTAGCTGACTTTCTGTGGCTAGCTTTATGTCCACCCAAAGCTTGATAAGACGAAAAAGCTTTGTCACAAACAGAGCACTTGTAACTAAGTTTAACAACAGATATGGGTTGAGCAGGAATTGGAACTTCATAGTCAAGTGGGTGATCAGAATCAGAATTAGCGGTTGCGCCACCACGAGCAAGCATGATGAGACATAAGGCTAAATACTCTTCCTCAGTAGGAGGGTTATCAAATCCACGTGGACGCTTAGTTCTCTTCCGCTTAGACCAAGACTCAAATGAATTGAGGTTTGGGTCGTCGTAGTGAAGAGCTGGTGATGGAGTTGTAGGAGAATTCAGAGCTTCAAGAGCCATTAGAGAGAAAGAGATGTGAAGATGATGAAACAGAAGAGATCGAGAATTGGATGAAAGTTGAAAGTTGAAAGTTGAAAGTGTGTTTTGGAGTGATAAGAGTGAAAGAAGGGATGGATGGGTTTATAAGGAAGGAAAAAACAGATGGAAGAGTAAGGAAGTTGCGTGACAAGTGGTGAGAAAGTAAGAGAGATGCTCAAGTTATTACATAAATAAATAAAAATAGAAAAGGGAAGAATATAAATTTGAAGACATCACGTTTGGTTAGAGGGTATTTCTTGGTAGCCAAGGAGGACCCAGTTGGGTCAACAACACAAAATTAGAAGAGTGGAAAGTTGCAAGTAAGTGACTGAGTGAGTTTTACAATACCAAAATGCCCTTCATAAATATCAATAAAAATACTATTCAACGTTCCAAGTCAATACCACAAACGCGGTTAATTGCATTGCAGCAGCCGGCGCTCTTTCTTACTTTTCCTAACACAAACTAACCATCTTCCACATACCCCAACCTTATTTTAAAACCTTCATTTACAGTTCAATATTAATTTCACACATCAGAATCACTGGTTAAAGGTGACATGAGAACATATGCATTGTTGTTGTTTCTTTTAACTATTTCAAGCTAGGAAGAGTACTAGATTTTATATTCTACTAAATTTTCCTTTACATCTACTACATATTTTTCAAATCAAAATAGTTTATCCTTCAAACACTTCAAATTCAAACATTTACTACTGGCAGTTGCTTTAAGTGTTCAATTTTATCCACAAATACCGACTCTTTGGCCTTTCCTATTTCATTTCCGTCTACAACCAAACTACCTGTGTACACACAACTTACTTCTCACACAAGCTAACCCCTACCTCATAATTCAATGAATCTATCTAATTAACACACCGCCATATGTTATTTAAGAAAAATACAAAATTTATTTATTTTAAATTTTTGTAATTAATTAATGAGGAGGCAAGTGAGAGTGAGACGGTGGGTTAGCGTTTGGTGTTCATAAAGTGTAAAATACGAATGTCAAAATGAGTGGAAGGCAGCCAAGGGTCTGCGGGGGCTATGTGGCCTTTTCTCTAGAGCTGTATTTGTTTGAGGATTTAGTCTATTCGTAACCCAAGTGGATTATATTAAGGGTTTCTTCTTTTTTTTTTTTTTTTTAAATCAATGAATAGAGTTGTTATTATGATATGTCCGTCGTCACACTCATTAATTTAAAAATAAAATTCCTCCACTGGGTTTATGCCGTAATTGACCAAAGACCATATATGCTCTGTGCACATTGGAATAATTTGTGGGGAAGGAGGAAGAGTTCACTTACACTTTTAAAAGGTCTTCAAATTGACTTCTACAACTCCAAACCCCCCTTTTGAATTTCCTCTCCACTTCTTCCCTTAAAACACTGCCATTTGGTAAAACACTCACCCACACAACGCCACCATCACGTTCTCAGAAAATTCTCATCTTTTCGCTTCTGTTTTTTGTGTTTAAACGTCGAAATCCAACGCTCAAACGACTCGTTATCAAACACTTTCGACCATAATTTCCCATTTTACCCTTCTCCCAATTCCTCTCGGTTATGGGTGTTTCTGTAATTTCAAGTAACAGAGCTCAGCTCACACCAAAATTTGAGTAGGATGGATTTTGGAGTGTCGTTATCAAAAGGTAAAGAGAGGTGGAAAGTTGGGCAGGGAGAAGTACGTGAAGCTAAAACGTCGTGTCGTAACAGTCCACTATTTTTGTTTATAATTTTCGCCTTTCCTAAAACAACAGCAGCCTCCGTGGAATCAACAGAATGAAAAATGAAAAATAAAAATTCCAAGTAGGATGAGTTCTTGATGACGTACGTACCCTGCTGGGACCCATATATGGTGAATCTGAATAAAGATGTACACGTGTTCTTTAAGTGCTTCCGCTGCTGTCACTGCCTACTCATCACTCCATTCTTATCCTTAACAAATAATAAACATCACTAGTTTCTTTATTTTTCTTTTCTTCTTTTCTCCCCCCACACAAAACGAATAATCCAATCCAGTGGGCTTGTTTTCATTGATAGTAATCAAAAACAAAAAGTGTCGTTAAACAAATACCGATCCAGTACAATATAGGGTTTAGCCATTTGTAAAAAAAAAAAAAAAAAAAAAAGTTAATTTAGAGGCAAAATTAAATCGTGTCACAAATCAATGCGGCCGCCGCAGCCACACATGGGTTTATATATTTACATGTTGAATTGCCTCCTCATCAATTCTCGTTGCCCCTGAAGAAAAACACGTGGTTCTTAGTTTATTTATTTATTTAATTCTAATTTAAAGAAATCAGATTTTTCTTAAACAACTTTCCAAAAACGGGGAATTTTACACGCAATTGGTTTTAAGCTTTCTCTGCACCCTATACACGTAACTCATCAAAACTAGCATGAAAATGAAACTCTCGAGAAAGTGTAATAACAAACAATGACGGATTGTTTCAAAGTGATTTGGTAAAGGGGTGTGTGTAAAAGAACTGTTTCGTCAAATGTTTGGAAGTTGAAAGGATAGGGTTGGAAGTACAAAGGCGAAAAAGGGGCATATACTGATACCATTCATTTTAAAATTGGAAAGAAATCAATTTTTTTTTATATAAAAGACAAAACCAGGTTTGTGTGTGATTCTTAGGCTTTTTGGATTGGGCCAACCTCTGATTTAACGTCTTGGCCCCACCCTTTGGGCTTCTATAACTACGGCTACAAAACCAATCATTTTAATGCCTACTTATTCATACTCTCTAACATCAAAACTTGGTTGAATTCACGTTAGAGTTTGCTACTAATTATGTAAATCTCTTTCATTTTTACTATATAGTGTATTTTTAAATCTGTAACAAGTACTCTTGTATTTTGATCAACAAATAAATGTTTTTATTTTATAATTTGTAATAATTCAATTTTTTTAATTGTAAATAAATATTAGTAGGATTTTATGAAAATTCGTATGGGTGGACTCTATTAAAATTTTTACAATAGAAACTAAATTGTTACAAATTTTAAAGTACTCTAAATTAATTCGAGTTCAAGATACCAAGTTGTTAAAGGTTACAAAGATCAAATTGTTAACAACTAAAATTCATAAATTAAATTTTGCTTGAATCAAAGGTGAGAGATGTAAATGTTTTTTCAACCTTTTTTTATAAAACAATTAAGTACAAGATGGAAATATATAACTACGTACAAAGGAATGTGGATGCCTTAGATATCTTCAATTTTCTGTATCTAGGCATCTACTTTGTCATACTCAGATTTGCATAGTGATTTATCCTTTCAATATGCCAATTTAAATCATAAGTTACTAATCCTTCTTGTTTATTTGTATTTAATTTAGGTTTTGAAATGTTAAAAGCTCCTTGTAAAAACTATCTGGTTTTTTTTTTTGTTTTTATTTTACTATTTCACAATTTATCTATCATAGTCTTTTTTTATATATATAATTAAACAGTTGAATATTAGCCAAAGCAAAAATAATAACTATAACAATAATATCTTGTTTGTTAACAATTTTATTTTCTATTTCCACCTCTATGTTTTTTGTTTTATTATCTATCACTTTGAATAGATGAAAGTATATTATTACACCAATAGCTCGACAAAATATACTTAAAAAGCTGTCTCAAATTGGAGTATTTTTATACATCTGTCTAAGTATATCAATAAATTAGTTTTACTAACCTTTTTCATTTGGACTAACTTTACATGGTGATCAACAATTTTTTTAAAGAAAAAAAACCCGAATAAATGCAATAAAAGTAAAGCAAGAAACTAGTGAGTCAATAAGAAACTCTACTAATTGATGTGTAGTGGAGGACTGCTAAAATAATTTCTCTTTTTTTTTAAAAAAAAAGAAAAGAGACAAATACAGCTGAATGATTATCTTAAATGATACTTCCAATCAGTGAAAGTTGTTGTTGCACACCCTCTTTATTACACACACACATTATATATATATATATCATAAGTTAAAATCAATAATATAAAGTTGGAAATGAAGTGTTGATGAAAGCGAAAGCATACAGCTCGCTGGAGTTTTGAATTAATATTAATTATATATCCCAAAGGGCAAAGTGGGAAACTCACTGCCAATAATTTGAACACACTAACAATTTCAAACGTAATTCTCACAGCCTTTGAAACACGGCTCAAGCAATGCCAATCCTTACTCAAATCCAAATTTCCCAACCTTACCCTCCCCTGAACCCGACACGTGTCCAAACAAACCTTTAAAAAGAAAAAGAAAACGCTACTCCTACTCTACTCCCCACACACAGACACGTCATCGCATCCTCGCACGTACGAGTTTTAACTTGAAGGATGTCATGACACGAGGCATCACACGTTTGCCGGAATAAAATCCCAGTCTCCGTTCTGGCATTATTATTCCGATATGGGGATCCTTTTTTTTTTTTTTTTTAATTTTTGGAGATTTTATTCTGTGAGTTGAGTTATAACAATGGCGGATGAGGGTCGGGTCGTGCCATGGGCGGTGCAATTTTTCAGGCGACAAAACTAAAGAACGGAGCAAGAATTGATTAATGTTCTAATTATTGCTAACAAATAAATTTTTAAAAAATTGAGTTAATTTACTTGTTTTGTTGCTGTTGGGTGGAGTTTATGGAGTTGATTAAGTATTAAAATAATGGTGGAAAATTGTCTCTATCCAACGCGTGAGATTTAACCGCCGGAATCTTAGGGGGAAAATGGAAAAACCCTAAACTAAACACATATACCCATTTCAGTTTTATGGCTTTGTTCAGGTAATCTCATGTTCTGTAATAAATCTTCAAAATCTTACAGCTGGATTCTTGCTCTCTCTTTGACATTCTCTTTTTTATTTCCCCCAACAAAACAAAAATTAATAAATACACATATATAATAATTTTGTCTTAAATCTTCTTCACCATTTTTTAAAAATAAATTCAAAAGAGAATTAAGGATGTACTCAATCATACACTCATTGAACAGTTAAGACATATTCTATTATTTTCATTGAATTACGCAAGATATATTTAGTTTTCTTTTCAATAAAGGAAACGGGGTGAAAATGGGGTAACAATCAATGCAATGTTTAGATTTTGGTTTAGAGATAGTAATTAAGCAGAATAAAAAGGAAAAGAAGTTAAAGAATCGCACAATTAATATAACTACATATAATTTGCACAATAATATAAGGTCAGTGAAGTAACGATAACTATCCGAAACTTTTTAGTTGCTAATTATATAATTAATCGTAATTGTATTTCATGTTAATTAAGTAATATATCCTTTAAAGCAATCATATATGATTTCAATGCACAGAATGGCCACGTGTTAAATAATTACTGTGGAAGAAGGTAAAATTCATTGATATATAAATAATGAAATAATGTTAATATTTGTCGGGTGTTAGGTTGGTTCCTCGACACGTGTTCAACTTTAAACCACCAAAAAGTCGTGCTTCAAATAAGGAATATTATTGTATTCGAATTTATAGTTGAAAAATGGAAATTAAAATTGGAAGGAATAATAGAATAATAAATTGCCGACTTAACTACTATTTAGGTCTTAGTAATTAGGATTATCTCTAAACTCATTTGGGTTGAGTTGTAAAGCATATCAAAGAAGAGAAAAGAAAAAAAGACTATTAATTAAAAATTAAATTTGAGTTGTACTTAAGTTTACGGGCTATGAGTTTGATAAGGTCCCAAAATCCAATATTATATTCTTATCATGCCAAACCCCAAGGTGTCTTTTCTTTTAAAATGTATAATATTAGTTTCCTAATTCTCTTTAATTAGTTCGTAATATTAAATAATAATTTTATATATTATCATAGAATGATCAAAGAAGGATGATAGGGAAAGATCATCATTCGTTGAAAAATGAGACAAGGTCTTCTATAATATAAAATAACTATTTTGTTCTCACAAAATGTATTTGTACTTTTTATTATATTTTCATAAGTATAAACTTAATGCACCTAATGGTATTTGTTTATTGAAATTATGATTTTATAACTAATTTTAAAATGATGAGCACTCGTATATTTTAGAAAAAAGTTTAAGTCGTTTTATTAAAAATTAGTTGTTTGCAACAATAATTTTGTTCTAGTGTCAACCATGGTCACATTAATTTCATTTAAATGTATTTAAGTATCATTAGTGTGTTGAAAGTGTTATAATATTAAAAAAATTAAACCTTCTTTTATTAGCTTAAATTTTTGAGTAAATTCAATAGTCTAACATGACTATCAACTTTAATTTAGATATTATTTTTATGTATTTAATATTGATTTTCGTTAGGTAGGGATGAAATTTTATGCATAAGTGAGGAATAGAGTTAGAAGTATGTTAATTATTTAATATAGATCAATTAAATATGTAGTTGAAAAAATGGAGCTGTAGAGAGTTTATTATAATTTTTTCCTTTATCAAAATCAAATTATAGAAATTACTTTCACCTATACACATCTCTACTTTTCCACTATGGATCTATAGATATTCTTCTTACCATATGTATTAGCCATTAGGTGCGAATTGGAAATTATTAAGAATATTTTAGACCAATTTAGTCGTATTCTTATTTTATTATTATCGTTATTCTTTTTCTTTTTTGTATATTTATATTATGTGCTTCTTCAATTGTAAATATCTAGAATATACTCAATAAAATACACACATTTACAATTTCAAAGATAATACAATCAAGTTTTGAATTGATATATACATAACAAAGAAGTAAGATCTATATAAAAAAAAAAATTGGACCAACTTTTAAATTAAAATATCAAAGGGAGCTAAATTTTATAAAGTTTGAATAAACCTTTTCCATATTCTTGGAAATCAAAGACTAAAATTAAAATTAATCACGAATTAGAAAGCACATGGACTTTGTCCATTTAGAATCGACTTTAAATAAAGTGTATTTTTTTCACTAAAAGATTATAAAGAAGGAGAGAAATAATATGGAGAAAATTGAATGAAGATGTTCTCTTGAAATAAATGAAGTCGTGGATTGTAATATGTGAAAACCTATAATGAGAAGAAAACACAAGGAAAGAAGCATCCAAGTTGGTAGAGACTCATTTGTAGATAATGAAGAGTATAGTCCTAAAAAATGCAAGACATCTCAACTTATAAGCATTTCATTTGAACAACTTGAAATTACATCCATCCAAACATATACCTCAGTGAAAATCAGCCCTTTAGAAAGGCATGCTTAATTCATACTTTATTTGTTTGTTTTTTTAATTTGGGTGTTCAAGGGTTAGAATGGAATGATGTTTACATCTCACCATGCATTAATATAATGAATTAAGAACACCAAAGCTGTGGTTTTGATTAATCAAATGAGAAATTAGGAGACAGAGAACGATGTTGAAGGTGAGGTTGTCTGGGCTTTATGATCATTGATCACTACTTTTCAAATGAACACTTAAGACTCATCCCCACGACGCAACCGACATCTAAGCTGTATTCTTTATTCATTATCAACTTATTTTATATCTTTTTTCATTCCATATATTCCCATTAAATATTTATTAAAGGAAAAAAACTTCCACGTTCTTACAGTTTTCAACTCTTTAATCATTAATACAAACCCCATATCCATGCTTATTTCTCTTAATCACTTCTTAATCTGTTTACTCTCTCACCCACAAGAGACTACTTTTCTGAGTATAGTTTTTAATTAATACTTATAATAAATCTTAAATTTAAATGTATTCTTTAGTTTTCATTTCTAATTCATTCTTTAATATTTTCTGAACTGTTATATATTATTTACACAGATCTTTTCTATGTATATTTTCATTGCATGCGTGGAACTGATCCTTTTTTATTTATGTATATTTATTCGCGAGTGCATGACATAGTTTATCCACACTTTGGCTAATTTACGTTATAACCTGTTGATCTTACAATATTTGAATGCGAAATAAAACCGTATAATATTAAATCCTAGGTAGATTATTACATTGGATTTGATTAACCAAAATTGATTAAAAGAAAAAAAATAACTTTGAAATCTTGCACTTAAGTTTTTATTGAAAGTATATGTATGTTTCAAACAAATTTCAAAGTATATTCAAAATATTATATATGACTATTCCAATAAAATAATTTTCTTTTTTAGAAAATGATACGTATAGGGCTGGATCTCCTAAATATCTTCACTAGGTAGACCATAGACACGGTCTGAGCATTCCCATCATCTCCTAAAATGATATTCATTATGTGCATAGGAGTACAAAGAAGCTCAAGGGCTAGAGATCGATAAGTCCCATAAAAATATCCTATAAATTACAATAATATTTTGTTACGGCTTACTTTTGCAATTTAGAGATCATTGAGTCTCTCACGATCTCTTTCAATCTATAGAGTTCCTTTCAATAGTTATTTGCAATAGTATTTTTTGGATTCACTGTTATTGAATGGAAAATAGTTAATGTTTTTTTATTCTTGTGGTATGAGGCTGTATTAAGCAGATAAATGTGAGAATTGACAATAGAAAAAATAAGTTATGTAAAGATCTCCAATTTTTTCTCTCATTTTGTCAATGTATGATGGGGTCGTTAACACGGTGGCCTAACAAACACAATGCCTCATTGTGTTGGGGATTTCTTATTCCCTCTCTTAAGCTAATGATTTTGTAGTAATATTCGTCTAAAAATGTGATTAATTAAGGTGTATTTGAATATTAATACTTCATCCCGCCAATTTTATTATATTAAGCTTATGATTGCATGAACTTGGCCAACTGATCGTACGATTAATCAGTCATATTTAGAATTCAGACTATATCCATTTAATTTACAATGATTGATTTAAGTATTAGTTAATTTACAAACCCTAAACCCAATGATATATAAAACAAAATAAAAAATCCAAGTCAATTATTATTGTGTCGTCCCGTTGCACAATAGCATATAAAAACCCACACCTTCCAATTCTTTTGGTATCACACACAGAACACAACACAACACAACACAAATAACTAATAATCCTCGTACAAATTAAATCTTGGATGGATTGTTTTGGAGGTAATTTGAGTGGAGAAGCTGGAGAATGGGATTTATGCAGCTCAATTTTATCATTAGAAGATCCGGATTATATGCATATTATTAATCCTCATCCTACTACGTCGCCAGGTTTGATGGCTGATCATGCAGCTTGGTTTTGTTCTAATTTGGATTCTAATGGTGTTGATCAGTATCCGTTTCCTTGTATTGCTGCTGCTGCTGCTGTCTATGATGATTATTATGGTCACAATCATATGTCCATGTCAATTATTGATGAAGATAACAACAATTTGGAGTCCATTTTCTCAGCCTCTAGTACTGAATTTTTGCTGCAAGAAATCAGTAGTACTGGGTTTTCTGAAGATCACAAATTTCTTAACATGGATATTGTTCAAACCCATCTAGGAGATGAAGATGATGATAATCCCTTATTCCATCACAAAAGGAAATCATCCATTGTTGCTCCTGATGATCATGATCATGATCAGAACCAGCTCATCAAACCCAATAAGAAAATTCGCACTTCAAATAATGTAAGTAAATCTTACTCATTTTCTTTTTATTGTTTAATTTTAAATCTTGAAAAAAATAAGTTGAAACGTCTGATAGATACTAACGATTTAATATGGTATTAAAAAAAATTAACGGTGTTAGAAGTTTGAATAATCTCTATAATGCCATTTTCTCTTTAACAAAATTGTGTATACTATCATGACTACTTATCTTTCTAAACTTGAATTGATTAATGATATGTAATCAACTTTTGTGTTCATTAAATGATTTTGGAAGTTATATAGTTGAAAAAAATTAAATTAAATGTAATTTTCATAAACAATGGTATTGACAGTTTTTCGTTTTTTTTTTTTTTAATAATAATTAATAGGTACAGATCAAAAGTAGGAAAGGCACAGAATCAAGTGGCAATAGCAAAAAAGTGAGCAGTACACGGCGACGGAAATGTGAAGAAGAACAAGAAAATGGAAGGTCGTCGTGTGATATGAACAGTTGCAGCAGCGATAACTCATCGGAGGATGACAATAACAATGCTTCACCAAAACCCAAAACTAGAGCCACTAGAGGCTCAGCAACTGATCCACAAAGCCTTTACGCAAGGGTACATCCCCATACATATATATATTATGAGAAAACTTGGTTTTATATCTATTTATAATGGACTAATAATTAACTTTAAACTTTAATGCAGAAGAGAAGAGAGAGAATCAATGAACGCCTTAGAATTCTGCAGAAACTTGTCCCTAATGGAACAAAGGTATAATTTAATAATTAATAATCCAAATTATTTATATATGTATATATATATATAATTACATGTATTATATTATTTTGAAATGAGGTTAATTAATAATGGGGTGGTGAATTTTCAGGTTGATATTAGCACAATGCTTGAGGAAGCAGTTCATTATGTTAAATTTCTGCAGCTTCAGATAAAGGTAGGTATTTTATAGAGTACTAATTTTTTCATTAAATTTCACTTTTAATTGATTATTTGTTGGGTTTTAATTAACATATATTTTGTTCATATGCAGCTTTTGAGCTCTGATGATTTGTGGATGTATGCACCAATTGCTTACAATGGGATGGATATTGGTCTGCAGCAGAAGCTTTCTTCAATTTTATGACCAAAACCAACACTTAATCAAATCACCCTTTTGTAACTTTTCATATTCGGCTTCAATTTTAATTCCCACATTTTATAGTAAATGCAAAAATCTGCATGCTAAAAATGGGACGAGATTAAAAAGAAGAAAAAAAAAATCCTCCTAATTTTTCTTTGTTCATTTTATAAATATGATCAATACTACCCTATATTTATTGTTTAACAGTCTGTATATTTCCTTTTTGGAAGTAAAGTTCACATTGGCTATACTAAAAAAATGTCTCTTGTAAAACAAACCATTGATGATGATAGCTTGATTGATATCTTCAATGAATCTGTTTCCTAAACGAGTGGAAATTTTGTCGTAATTAAATAACTAAAAGTTGGTTGAATGATCCATTGACTTTTATATATATTAGAGAGAGAAAACATGCATGGAATTGATTGTTTATTCATACAAAATAATTTAAAGTAATGTCCTAATTTGCTTTTTGATAATCATTATCTAATTGTATGTTGTACAAAGTAGATTGAAATTAACTTTCACTAGGTGATAAATCAACCATTTGAGAAGGGCGAAAACCAATAATTTAAGAATGATATGAGGCTTAATTATGTCTAAAATTGATATGGTGTGTTAATCTGTCGTTTTGACGGACTAAATAAGGTCGTAAATGCCTAGCTGAAGTAGAAAGATAGGGTGGCGGTAAGTGAAAAAATTACTTACGGTAGTAGATGCTAGTAAGTCAAAGTTGAATCTCACTTTTCAAAAACAAAGTTGTAACTTATACTGTTTGAATGACACTTGGGGCCTTATGATCATGGATAAGGATAAATAAATAGAACTATTTGTTCTTTCCTTTTAAAAAAAGGGAGAGGCACTTCAAGTTTTTTTTTCTTAAGTTGTGAAGATGAGTCAATAATGGTTGAATTCTTCACTAATGGGTTCGTGAGAGAGCCAAATGTGATAAGTTGCTTAGCGTATCTATAAAGAAACTTAACAGTACTCATGAAAAACTCAAGAGTTACATAGAAGACAACAAAAAACCATGAAAAACCTCCATAAGACCAGTAAAAGACTTAATAATCTCGGTGATCTCAATAGGACGCATGAAATACCTCAAAATGATTGAGATTGACGTCATATCCCCATTATTAATAAAAGACCTACATAAACTAGTAAAAAATGAAGTAAATAATGTATTTAGATGTTGGTTATAAATTGAAGACATAATTACCAAATCAAACCTTAGTATTTAATTCGATACATTATACTTAACTTAATTCGATACATTATACTTAACTTAATCATACTTTTATAAGTAAGTTAATGTATGGATGTTAATTTAACTAGATACTTTTTTTTTTCGTTGTAAACACCGTCAAATGAATCATAGAAATGGGGAGAAGTAGTGAGGAGTAGTAGTAGTTTTGATTTGATAAGCAATAGAATGGTGGGTGAGTGAAAGGCAAAGTGGGGCCAGAAGGCACTTCGAATTCCTACCCTAACTGTCATTAATTTATCTTAAGACCGCGCGCGCCACTTTTCCTCTCTCGCACTGGGTCATGGCCTCCGCGGAGCAGCCTCTCAAGAAGCGGCGAAACTACGGACCAGCAGCTCCAGAACCATCGCCCCCACTTCCCCAGTTGCCTCAGCCACCGCCACCGCAAATTCCAGCGACGGACCAGACTTCCATCGCTCCATCGCCTCCCACTCCACCTCAGCTCTCCCAAGCCGAAATTCTCCTCAGGAGAAGGAACAGAGATGAAATTAGAAGCGTCTATGAATGTTTTAAGCGAATTAGGTTTTTCCTTTCCCAGAAAGAGAAGGGCGCTCCCACACCTGATATTGAGCAGGCTTATCTTTCTCTCATCACTGCTTCGAGAGGTCAGTGTTCGATTCTCTTCCTCCCTCTTTGCAGTTTATATCATTTCCAATATCATAGAATTAAATTTCAATATCTAAAGTGTCGAATTAGGGTTCCTAATTCTTAAGAACTGGAGACCGATATTGTTACGGTTCCAACCCCACACAGAGACAAGAGAACGATTTTTTTAAATTTTTTATTTAAACGCCTCTTGTGTGTGCTAGGACATGGTATTTTTTTTCCCTTGAAGCAATTTGAATAATGTTGGAGAGTTCACAGTTCTTGCTTGTAGACTTTGAAATTGGGCTAGAAACCAATGACACCTTCAAACTTTAGATGTTGATTCGATTTTACGCTCGCATTTTTTTTAACAAAGAAAATCCTAAACAAATAGCAACAGCATAAGACGGGTTTGTATCTTATATGCATGCAGCGGAGTACTTCTTTCTGATGCTGCTTTAGTATTTAAAATGATTTCTTCCGTCAATTTCCATCAGAATAAGATATGAAGTTTATTCGACAATGAATTAAAACAGGAGTAATAAGCATAGTGGGGGCCGTTTAAGCACCATTTTACACTGATCTTGAAGACCGTCCATGTGATTCTGGGACAATTTTGAACTTTTTTTTGTTTGTCTGTTAAAACTGATCATACATTGGAGGATTGTGTCCCTCTCTAAAGGGGGTAGGCTAACTCTTCTAAAGGGGTAGGCTAACTCTTCTAAAGGGGGTAGGCTAACTCTTATAAAGGGGGTAGGCTAACTCTTATAAAGGGGGTAGGCTAACTCTGGTGCAATCAGTTCTCAACAGTCTTCCTTGTTATTTATTCTCCCTTGCTCAAGCTCCAGCCGGTGTTATCAATAGATCGGAAAAGATGATCAGGAATTTTGTTTGGACAGAAGGGTCTACTAATTCAATTGCCCACCTCATCAAATGGGATTGTACCTCCCTCCGATCTGTTATCGTGGTCTTGGGATTGGTTCGTTTAGGCAAAAGAACACTGCTCTTCTCACTAAATGGTTTTGGAGCAGAAGGAAGAAGCCTCCTTATGGATGCGTTTAATTGTGGCCATTTACGGCTTAGAGGAGAATGGGTGGTCTACTAAAGATCCGAACACGGGAAAATCTTATAGATTATGGGCCGATATTTTGAAGCACAAGGAGACCTTCTTTAAATTTTCAGCTTTTGTGCTGAGAAAATGAACCAAAATCAGATTTTGGAAGGACAACTAGTGTGGCGTGGAGCCACTTGCAGACAAATTCCCTATCTTGTTCTCCTTGTCATTAAATAAGGATGCTTATGTGGCTGAATGTTGATGTAATGTTACTCATTCGTGGAACTTGAGGCTTAGAAGAAATATGCTCGATAACGAGATTGCCAATGTGGCCTCAATTTTAGAAATTCATCGTTCTTGGGCCCCTCAGATGGGGATGATAGTCTTAAATGGACTTTTAACGTTAATGGCAACTTTACTACGAAGTCTACTTTTCTTAACTTAACCAAGAGATCCCCTCCATTGCTGTTCCTTTGATTCGTCATATTTGGAAGACTTAAATTCAGAAAAAGATGAAAATTTTCTTATGGTTGCTTGCTTACAGAAGCCTTAACACTCATGAGAAGCTACCAAAAAAATTTAAGTATACTATGCTTAGCCCCTCGATGTGTTGCCTTTGCTTCAAAGAAGAGGAAACCTTGGACCATTTATTTATGTTTTTCTCTTTACTAAGAAAGCTTGGAACACTTTGTTTAGAATTTTTGATTTGGAGCTTTGTCTTCCTAGTAAGGTTGATAACTGGATGATTGAAGGGCTCAACATTAGAGGTTATAGCCCGAAAGGAAACATCTTACGGAGATGTGCTACTCGGTCCCTTTTGTGGTGCATTTGGAAAGAAAGGAATAGAAGAATTTTTTAAGATAGCTATAATTCTTTTGATTCCTTTTGGACTGTGTTGCAACACACAACTTCTTGGTGGAGTACGAATTACACCAAACACTTTTGTAATTATAGCCTTTCAATGATATTCAACAATTAGAAGACTTTCATCTTTTAGTTTCTTCTGGGGAGGGCCCTCTTGCCCCTTGTCCTTAGGTTGTTCTTTTTTGTTATATGAATACACATGTTTCTTATAAAAAAAAATAAAAAACTGATCGTACATTAATCTAGATAAAATCACAGATCACCTTTTCAACTCTTTGATTTGTACAATCTAATTAATAGTAACATTTGAGAGTGGATTCCCAAAAAATCCGGAGTCTCTTCCAAATATATTTAAAAAACTTCCATTTAATCCTTTCACTACTTCATCGTACACTCCAGAGTTTTCTAGATTGATAATACAAAAAACTCTCGATGCTCCTGCAAATCACAGCTTTGGCCAATCCCAGATCTTTTACTTCTATGAGCGAGGAGTTTCTCTTCCATCTCCCCATTCATGAGAAAGGTCTCTTTTTTTAGTTTCTTGAGGTGTACTTCATTGTGGGATCTTTGGGGTGAGCGAATAACGAAGTTTTGATTTCATATTTCTCTCTTTTGGCTTTCAGTTATGAAGATCTTTTGTGATTACTCTATAGACATTATCTTGTATAGGTGAAGCCCTTTTTTCTTTAGTTTGCCTCCCTTTTTGTAGGTTTGGTTTTTGTATGGCTATTATTATTTCATTTCATTTTTCCTATAAAAGTTTTATAAAAAAGAAACCCTTCCCACTCCATCTTGCCCAACCACATGTCAATGCTTTTAACACTTCTTTCTTTTTTGCCTTTGGACCTCCCACTACCCATTTCTCTAACTTCTTCCGTCGCCCAACTCTCTGCTCTTTGAAAAGATGAATTTCTCATTTTAACCTCTATGCTTTTGTTGATACAATTATTTTCACAGCCACCGCTATCCCAAACTAGGTATTACTTTGCCCCATACTGCCATTAGTGTCATGTGAGAGTGTGATCTATCAAGCAACTGACAGAATTTTTAGTGTTGAATTCGAATCAGGTTAGGAAATCAACGGACTAGAAAATTGTTTTGTGAAACATAAGACATTTAGCTCAAATCTCAACTGCTAGCCTAAGAATGTATTTGGTCATATTTATTGCCCTTGGGCCTTTATCACATCTGAGTTTCTACATGCCTGTTAATTTTCAGGGTGCACCAGTGTGAAGCGTATTGTGGCTGACTTTATTCCTCGATACGCGCCTCATTGTCCGACTGCTCTTGAAGCTGCGACAAAAGTTATCATCAATATGCACAATCAGAGCTTGGGAATAATAAGTAATGGGGAGGATGTTGATAATGTTGCGTTTGAGACAGCAAGGGCTTGTATTATTGGTTTAGTTGATATTTGTGCTGCTGTCATGTCTAAGGCATCTACATCATCTGTCATCAGAGGCATTTGCTTTGAAGTTTTTCAGAATGTTTTCACCTTTTTTGTGTCATCTTTTGAGGGAAAAGATATATTTCAGATTGTAGATAAAGAAGCTCTTAGACTTCAAGATTCTGCAGATGTTTTCACTGAGTTAAAGCAGAAGTATACTGATGAAAATATTTTGCCTGTGATTAAACTTTCCAAGTTACGTGCTATCAGTCTCCTCTGGCTATTTTTCCATTACCCTAAAAATTTAGCTGCAGCTTGCTTTGAGTTTTTCAACATGGCTGCCGAGGGAATTCACAAGGACGGGCAGTATTTTCTAAATCAGATTGTGCTTGGGCTGGATGTTGACATCACCCATCATTTGGATAAAAGAAGTGAGAACCAGACAAGCCCAAAATACTGCAAGGATGATGCTAAGGAACAAGTTTCAGTCAGTAGTCACTTCTCCGGTGATGCATCATCTGTTTCAAGAAACTGCATGCTGAGCTTGGTATGCCTACAATGATTTTTCTTTATGTTAAATTATCATTATTTTCTGCAGCCTTGTACATTCGGACAATAATCTTCTAGACTCCACTGTCATGGCTGTGTATTTTTGCTTTCACTGAAAGTTATTTATTTATCAAGTTTGGTCTCTTAAAAGATGTTGTTGGAGAAATTACCTGAGGTTGGAACAATGTGGTTGACAGGTTTATACCATTGAATGTAAGAGAGAAACAAAAATTATGGTTTAACCATGTATCAAATATTTAGGAGTTAGCACAATGTGATAAGGCTATGATAGAAGAAATGGAGGCTCTAAAGAAGCACGATCACATTTAACAACCATATTTGCTGACAAAAACCAGTCTACTATGGGTATTTCTTTTTAGGGTTTTGATTGTTTGATTGCTTTTACACACTACTGCTCACTAGCATCCAGGTTCGCATGATCACTGTTTAAGACGGAATTTTAAGTAACCATTAGCTATCGCCTATCGGTAGATTAACTACTTGTCCTCTTCTTTTGGAGCTAATGAAGGAATATACTCTCACATATGGTTAATAATGCAAGACTTTTTTGTCCTTTTTCCCTCTCATTCACGTATCATTGTACTAGGGATTCTTGAATGCAGGTTATGGGGAAAGATCAATCATTTCGAAACTGGATGGTTACACAGTATAAGAGGCTTCGTGATCTGCCGTCCTTTAGAGCTTTAGCAGACATAGCATCTTCTCTGGAGGGAATTTTTGAATCATTTTCTGAGTTAATGAACAATGAAGATACTCAAGTAAATATAGATGAGGAAATGTCTGATTCCTTGAAGCATTCTACTCGTAATAGAGGTGAAATTTCCATTGAACTATCTGATAAAAGGAGAAAATTGAGACATTGTGATTCCCTTGAAGATGGTTTCAATAATAAAGTGACTGGTCAGCATTTTTCGTCAATTCCTATTGATTGCAAGCACACCACGTGTTCTGATTTTGATACTGGCAGCTTGAGATCCATGGCATTTGATGTTCAGGAGCCTGGAGGTTTGCTACATGGAAGTTTGCCCCAGTCACTGGATCCTTTGAGCAAGCACGATCATTTGTCTTATGCAAAAACATCATTAGACCTGCAGCACAATTCTTTTGAATGTACAAAGCATTCAATTGATGGGAATCAAGTTTCAGGTGTTGACCACAATTTTCCTGCTCAGAGATTGTCTTCTGGAGATATCAATAATGATCTTGTGCCTCCTAGGCATCAACTATCGGTGCCATGTAGTTCTACAACTTGTCAGAGTTCGTGGTTTTCTGATGGAGATTCATCAGCCATGGATATATTTTCTGCTTCCAAACAGCTATGGGTGGGCCTTTTAGGCCCTGAGGTTTCTGAAGGTCACATAAGGTATCAATTTGAGAGGTTTGGTTACATTGGACATTTCTTCTTCTTTCCATTAAAAAGGTTTGCAGTGGTGGAATATGGTCACATCATTGATGCCATAAGGGCACGTGAATATATGCGTGGACAATTTCAGTGGTGTGTAAAATTCATGGATATTGGTTTAGGAACTAGGGGTTCCACTCACGGGGTTGCAATTGGTTCCAGTTCGCATGTATATGTTGGAAATGTTTTGAGCTACTGGGTGAAGGATGAGATTCTGCATGAGACAAGGAAAGTACTTAACAAGGGTCCATACATGGTCTCTGATCTTGGCAACGAGGGAGCATTGCTGATGGAATTTGAGACTCCGGAAGAAGCTGCAGTTGTAATGGCACATCTCAGACAACATCGAAGGGAAAAGAATATTCACTGGACACCTCCAAATGCAGGACAAATGAATATTGCACCTCCTTATTTAGATGGTGGAAGATCTGCTTGTGCCCCTGGTGGTGGTAACATGAGAAGCAACAATCCTGGGAACATGCCCAGTAGTATGGTTGGGTCACCTCATGCTCCAATGGTACCAGAGAGTCCTAACTTCAGGACAAGAATGTCAGAGCTATCTTCCTTGCTTTATACACTGCGTGCAAAATACAACATCAATCAAAATTCAAGTTATTTTGAAAACTACATATCTGGAAGTTGCAATACATCAATGAGGGAAGAAGACAGAACTCCTACTAGCACTCTCTGGGTTTCTTTTCCAAATTTTAATTCTCCTTTTGTCACTGATGAGGAATTGATGAGAATATGTAATCTTGCCATCAGCAATACTGGGTCTGTTGTGAGGATGACTCGAGCAAGTGTACAGGTGGGCTGTGGTTGGTTTGTTGAGTGCAGTAGTGTAGATGCTGCTATCACTGTCTTGAAGAATCTCCGTAGTTGTCCTGGAATTTTCCTTCGAATAGAATTCAGGTTTTTCCCTCATAAACTCTCTCTTGTCGTTTTGTGTTGATAGAAGATATTTCCATTATGTTTCAGGAGCTTTTCGTTTTATTTATTTCTAGTGGTTGCCCTGGAATTTTCCTTTGCATGGAATTCAGGCCCCTCCTCCCCTAGAAGAGCTAGCAGTTTGATTGTTTCTCACCTTTGATTATTTTGTTAAAGCATTTGGGATCTTTTTATCATGTTAGTCAGCTGTTACTTCCTAGTTTCAATTACACTCGGCTGTCTTCTATTTGCTTCTTTTTTGCTCCTACATTATGTTGTTGAGGTTGGATTGCCTGTAATGAAATATTTCTTGTTTATTTGAACAGTTCACCCGGAAGGTTCCATGCAACACCTTTTCTGAGGAACCATGAAAGTTGTGCTATGGAGCTTCCATCTCCCAGAATATTACACGAGAATCATGCAATACCTCAGCAAGGTGGATATTCCTATCAGTCAAGCTGGGCTCCTTCTGGTCATACAGAGATGCTTGAAATAGGGGTTGGAAAGACTGATGCTTGTGAAAAAAACGTGCTGATAGATCATCCACAAGGTGAAATCCACCACCACCACCCACCCACACACACACACTAGAAGGAACTGTTGAAAATTGTGCAACTTTATTCAGTTAATGGTTTGAAATTCTATTTAGGTGGTCACATGGTGTCTGGAACCATTCCATGCTTGCCCATATCAACAATGGGACCTCCCGCTCCACCACCTCCACCTCAGATGCAGCCACCTCCATTTGTTCGATCTCCATACCCTCCTCCAAACAGTTCTTGGGATGCAAGGGGTTTAAACCACCCTTTGCCTTTAAATCCAATATCACCAAATGTTATACCTAATTCTTATCCAGGTAATTCTGTTGCATGCCCTCCCTTTTTACCCGCTTCCGTGACACCTCTTTCTCAGATACAAGGAACTCCGATGCAGCATCTAGACCATGTTTTCCCCCATTCTGTTGCTCCACCTTCAATATCATCTCTACCACCTTCCCAGCCAGAGATGCCTCCTCCTATACCTCCATCCCCACCACCTTTGCCTCACTCACAACCACCTAACATTCCTCCTCCACCCAGTTCCCCTCCGCCTCCACCTCCACCCTTATCTGCCACAGGAGCCAGTGAAGTAGAAAATTGCAGCCAGCATGTTCAGTGTCAATGGAAAGGAGCACTTTGTAAAAGCGGGGTTCAATATTGTTCAATTTATGCACAGAGAGTGGATTCCCAAACTTGCAAATACTTAAATGCTGGTCCAGAACCTATTGAGTAACGCCTCTGGTCCTATGTTTTCTGCTTGATTTAATAATCTGTTTGGCTGGAATTTTACTTAATTCTTGGTGCAGGTGGCCTGCAAAATTAGATATGACCAAGCGCACAGATTTTAAGCATGTGAAGTCGACTTTCACCAGCACGTCACCAAGTAAAGTAAGTGCATGAAGATCCTTCCTAATGGGATTTTTTTAAAGAGTCGGATTAAAAAAAATGAAGAAAATAGAAGATTAAAGAAACTCACTGGAGCCTGTAATATTATTGCTACTATGAACAGGGGTAAACTAGGTTTAGATCTAGTAGATGCAAAGCCGTTTTTATCTCCCCTTTTAACGATTTCCCTCTTTTAATGTTTTTCTACAGAGGGAGATATGTCAGCTGACCCCATCTTCTGTTGGAGACCATAAAGGAGTAAGCATCTTTTTGTTTCAAATTTGTCTCATTCGTTTGCAAATCGTTTTCCTGGTGACTAATGATCTTTATCATGTGATTGTTTTAGAAATACAAGCATGGCTGTTTAATCATTATTGCGATATGCAGTATATTTTAACAAACATACCATGTAATCTTGGCAGTTTCAAGATTTTGTATCGTACTTGAAGCAGAGGGATTGTGCAGGAGTAATAAAGATACCGGTCACTAAATCACTATGGACAAGGCTTCTCTTTATACTTCCATATTCACAGGACTCGTGTTCTCTGCTCTCAATTCCTCCAGGTCCACCAGATAGCCTAATTGCCTTGGTTCTTCCCAAAGAAACAAACTTCGAATGGGTTTGATTAAATGGGACAATGTAGATTACTCTCATTGATGTAATCATCTTTGTAAGCTAGACGAGAGTGTAAATTTTGTAGTGGACATACAAATTTTGACTGTTATTGCTAGGATTGTCGCTTCTTGTGTATCATTCGTGTGCTTACTTTTCTTGAAACTAAGGTCTTCTCAGAGTGCTTGAATGAATTCAGAAAATATTTCTTTTCCCTTAAAAAACATGAAATGAAAATGCATTCGTTGTTCAGGTGAAGCAGCCAATTCTGACTCAACAATCACACATACAAAGAAGTAATGATTGTGTGAAGCCAACTTGGTTATCAAGGAGTGTATCGGAATCAACTTGAGAGTTGTTTGCTGTTCAAGAAAGTTCTTCATGCATTTTAATTTATACCATGCACATGTAATGTCAGATTCTAATTCTTTCCTGTTTTAGTTGTACGATGTTTTTATGCCCAAAAGATGTTTGATCCTAGGAGCTGAGGAAATTGAAGTTTTATACTTTATTGACCCCTTACATTGGTTTACAACTCTTTGTTGTTCGACTCAACAATGTGATATTTATGTATGTTTACTACAAAAAAATCAATTATTTTTTCTTTTCTTGAGTTTAGTAATTGGAATCTATAAAGTTATACTATTAGTTCTAAGGTATAGTTTTGATACCCATCCACACAAAATAAATGTTCAAATTTAGGGAAAGAAATTGAATTTTTTACTATAGAAAATAGTGTTTCTTTACAAAATTCGACATTCTACTTGCAAAAGAGCAATATGAAGCCTAACGTTTTATGCAAGAATATACACCATCTCATATCCTAACACGATATATTATGATATATTGTAAAATGTAGTGTGTTTAGTATTCAGTATTTAATCATAAAAGATATTTGCAAAACAATCATTATTTAATCCTAAAAGGTATTTGCGAAAAGATGATTGGATCATTGCAACAAAAATCTCAAGAAAATATGGTTTTGATTAGAACTTGAAAGTGGTTTCCATTCGAAAAAGCTCTCAAAGACCCAGATTCCGCTCGTCGTAGTCCAAGTGGAATTCCGAACCCAAGTTCGGTTTGGCAGTCGCCAGCCACCAATCACAAAGCCGAAGAAAGGTATAAATTAGGAAGCCAATCGATTCCTCTTCCTCTTCCTTTTCCTCTTCCTTTTCCTCTTCCTCCTCTTAACTCGGTTCTCTCTTCTTCCAATCTAATCACCAACACAACGCAGCTATCTGAATCCAGAATGTCTAATCGTTACAACCACGATGGAAACAAGGGTTTAAGGAAGGACCAAAAGAAGTACATCCCAAAGAATCAAATTCAATCCACAAATGAACTCCCCAACCCTAAACCTACCCTTTCGACTTCTCTCAAACAATCCCTGCCTAACCCATCCGATTCTACTGCCGCGCCATCAATGAGTAGGATTCAAATGGGTGCTAACGGAGATTGGGTATCTAGCAGAGCTAGTGGTGGCAGTTTCGTGAATTACTTGCCACAGGACGAGGCTGTTGCCACTGGTCTTCGTGCCGAAGAAGGAGCATTGGATCCGGTTGAATCTCAAAGAGTCGTCGACCTTCTGAACAGGGAGTTGTCTCGGCTGCTCAAGTTGAATGCTAAAGAGTTTTGGAGAGAAGGTATTTGTTAATACATTTCTGAGCACGTGCTTTTCAAATTAACCTGTGGGCATGTGTTTTGTGATTCTGCTATTGATTGGTGTCATGTGTTTATATTGAGTATACTTTGATGGTATTATCGAAACAGTGGTGAAGGGTTATCTCCTTATATTCTTCCTTAAAAGTGCTCCCTAGGTGGTGCTTGTTTCTTGTAGGATGCATTAACTCTTGTTATATAATTATGATGTATTGATAAAGGTAGCAATACAATGTAATCATCCGTCAGTCGACTGATTCTTCTGACTCTTCTCTCGTATTCCTTACAGTGGCTATGGATACTTCCTTGCATGAATTCCTCGATAGCTTCCTAAAATTCAGGACTAGGTGGTATGATTTTCCCCATCGTGGAGCAAATGGAACAGTTGCAGGTGTCATCGTCGGAGAAAATGAATTAAGCCGCCGTGTTTTCATGGCGTTATACCGCATGTAAGTTCCACTACAAAGTACCGAGTCCTATTCACATTGAGCATGATTGCACAGCGGAATGGCTAACAGCATATTTTTTTCCCTCTAAAACCTTCTTCCTGCAGGTCTTCCAATAGGGATCCTGGTGCACGAGCTGCTGATAGCCTCAGTTTGAAAGATCATGGAGGTAATTTCACTCTTTATGTCTATTTTAACATGGCCTTTGTACAGCTATATAGTTCTCACTTTATTGTTTAGCGTGACTGTAAACACTATCTCTAATTTTTTATCCCATCATTATGTTATTAAGTTATTGGGACTATTGTAAGCCCAGCCTTTGAATTTGTTTCGACAACAAATCCAATCTGATGAAAGCTGGAAGATTCAGCTACATATGACATAACATAAGCTATTGAAGTAAAATGAGCTAGATGAAATATGATGTAGCTGTTATGGACCTGGTTACGCTCTTATGGTAGCCAGCGGACTGTTTATGCATGTTTATACAAGTACTAACAGTTTGCTGGTAGAGTCACGTGGACCTTTTTTAAAATAATTTTAGTCTGATTAAGAGGATATATTATTCTCAAGAACTTCAAATGCGTCCTAGAATCATCATCTCGCCAGTGAAACTGAGTTTCTATCAATTTTGTGATAGTGGTGCCCTGTTGTTCACTAATTTTTCATATAGTCCTTCTGCAGGAAAAGAAGTTGCTTGACCTTCCAAAGTTACTTGATATATGTGCTATATATAGTCACGAGAATGAAGATCTAACTAGAATACTGGTAATCATCTTTCTTAGTAGCTCCTGTTGGTTCTCATCCTATAACGATCATGTGATGTCTCCAAAGTTTTGTACTCTACTGATTTGGATGTTCGGACTATTGGATGATTAAAGGTTAAACTAGTTCTCAAAGTAATTCACATTTATATGGATGCAACTTCAAGTGTGGAATTTTTAGATGTTATAGTGGATCGTTTGTCTCTAGGTGATGTTATAATGATTTTGGAAGTTTATTAGATTGTTATAATTTAGGGTAATTATAATTGTTGTCAATTTTATGAATAATAATTAAGTATATAGCAACAGTTTAAGAAAAATTGTAAATATAGCAAAATCTATGGATGACAGACTCTTATGGTCTGTGATAAAACAATATTTTCAACATGGTCTATTAGTGATAGACTTTCATTAATAAATTTTGGCAGAATTTTTTATATTTGCAAATTTTTTAAAATATTGCTATATACTTTATTATTTTGAATCTAATTTGCTAGATTTGCAATTATTCCTATAATTTATAGCAATTATCTCCTCAAGAAAGAGATAATTCCAACAAGAAAACAGATGAGTAATTGTTTATGAAACCAACACTGGAAATTGAGAACAGGCTGCACTGCATACACTTCTGTCTGCTGATTGTTTGATTGTAAAAATTGTGTATATTTGTATTTTAAATTATTATTTACTTTGTGGATGCTTTAGCTGCATATTATTTAGGTAAGGGAATAATTTTACTTTTTTTTTAAAAAAAAAGGAAATAAGAGGTAAGAAAGAGAATATAATTTCTTTAGCTCATTTTAATGAAATGCAGTATGCATGCTTCTATGCATGTAGAAATTTCAGAAATAGCCTTGGGATTTTCCAGGTCGAAAATGTTTTAAAATCTCAGCAAAATATTCTCAGACGTTAAATGAAAAAAGGAGACTGGAAGTTTTTAGCTATTTGTAATGAAATGTTGTATGCTACTCTTCTATTTTGAGTTGATATTTGAAATTGCCATTTAAACTTTTCCAGGTTGACAATGCTATAAAATCCCAGCCTAGTATTCATCAAACTTTACCATCAGTTATATCTCATTTCCTCAGAATTGTCTCTATGATGCATGAAAGGTGCAGCTCATCTCTTGAGGTATTTCTTTTAATTAATATGTCTTGTTGCTAGTGAATATTCCAGGAAATCCTCTGTGATGCGATACCCTATTACAGCTAAAAGTTAATTGATCTTTATTTTAAGACGAGAAATAAAAGATTTCTTTGATGATAAGAAGGGCACAAGAATCGGATGGGGTACGGGGTATGTCCTCACAAGCTGAGGAGTTCACAAGATATTTTCTTGTTACTTTTAGCTAGAATATAGAATAATAGTAACTAAACCACAAATTATCAAGAGAACGCCAAAAAAGTAGAAGAAGAAGAAGAAGAAGATGGAAACACAATGAAACTAGTGAAAGGATTTTTCTTCGTTGTCCAAGATCCTATTGCTTTGGTTAAAGGAAACCAATTTGATAATATACAATTTCCCAAAAACAAAAAGAAAGCAATTTCATAGATGATATGAAATTACAACGGAGGGGGAGGAAAGCCAATCACAAGACCAGAGGATGTTACAAAAGGTTGTTCCAATTGGTTATATTAGAATGAAAAAAATGGACAAGGGTATGAGAGCTATTTTTTCACCAAGGAAGCTCCAAAAAAGGGAGCTTCAATAACCAAGGATTTCGTTTGTTATTGCCAAGGGTTTTTTTTTTCTCTCGCCAAATAGACCAAAAGAGAGCTCTAATACACTGAAGACAAAGGGTTTATTTTCTTTCTTTCTTTCTTGAGCGGGTGATCCACCTTCGTTGGGGAGCATTGTCTGTATGATACCAGAGAAGGGAGATTTTGGGAATTCTATCTGGCATTGATGCGTTTGAAAAGGTGGATCTTTAAGTAACTTAAAAGTGTGAATGAAAGTGAAAGGTGGTTAAATTGGAAGGATCCCAAGGGGGTTCGAAGTCCTTGAGAAGATTTAAATCCAACCTTTAAGAGAGCATGTGGCTTTGACAAGTATGAAACAAGGGC
This sequence comes from Cucumis sativus, assembly GCF_000004075.3. Classification (NCBI taxonomy): domain Eukaryota; kingdom Viridiplantae; phylum Streptophyta; class Magnoliopsida; order Cucurbitales; family Cucurbitaceae; genus Cucumis; species Cucumis sativus. Next base: position 24,713,381 of record NC_026658.2, read on the forward strand.
AAAGCAAAGAAACGTGAAAAGGGACAATCAATTCTTCACATACCAAAACTCATCTTCTGGGCCCATTGGTCTGCAAAACCGAGTTATCTGAACACGAGAAACCAGAAGTTTGACTTCTCAACCTTAGGTCATCAATTCTTGCCTCAAGGAATACATAAAAGTAGAGACACAACATTACACAAAGAAGCACATTGCTCGTGAGTGAATCTGCTATTTTTAATTTGCGAGGGACCTTTGGTATGATATGGCTGATACTGCCAAAATATTGCCCAAAGAAAGCACATGTTTCACTTTCTAGTCTTTTGCTCCACCACTCTGAATGGTATATACATCAATGTGCATGTCTATGCCAGGTAACGGTGCTGTTTTTTTGGGTTAAAAAATAAAGTCTCACCCACTAGATTATGGAATTCAATTGCTTTAGGTTAGTTTCTTGTTTCTTTCCCTGGCAGTGTCAGAGTATCATCTTATGGAGTTCCATGTGCAAATTGTGACGTACAGACCTTGATTTGAACTTTATTAATTAAGGAAATCTCGCCATTTCTTTTATGCAGACTCTCTTCTCCTCGAGTAGCCATGGAGGAAGTGGGTACAGTAAGCTTCAAGCTGACTTCTTGGAGGTACGTGAACTTGAACCGAGGGGAAATAGTTGTATATTACATCGAGGCTCTCCTATGTGTGTAAATTTATTATGATCAAGAAGCTGAACCTTTATTTATTTCATTTCCAGCATTCTTTGCGCAAGAGCAGAAATCATTTCATCTATGTCACTACGTATTGTAGAAATCACTAACTTGATTTTCTGGATAGGTGATTGATTTTATCAATGATGCAATTGTCAGTCTGGACTCTTTCGTCACTGCATACAGACTGGCAGCTATATTCTTCTGCTCTGCTGTTGAAATAAGGTACTATTCATTTGATACAAGATTCTGTTTCTAGATTTCCATTGGTGAAGTTTGTAATTGAATTTGAATATGTAGTTTCTCTCTCCCCCAAATCAATGTTAATGCAGCTGCGGGAATGAGGATTTGCTTGGAATGTTAGCAAGGTTGCATGATTTACTACTTCCATCTTTACAGCAGGGATTTCAAATTGTCCTCATGCCCCAAGGAGATGAAATGATCTCTAATGTTGCAACAAGTTTGAAAATGCTAGCATTAAGAATAGTGAGTTTTGGTTGGAAACTGCTGGAAATCTGCTATCTAGATGACGAAGTGTTTGGAAATGACCTCCCTATTCCAGTCTCCATGAAGATGTTCCCTGCGAATGTAGAAGATCCTGTCATAAGAGCAGATATCTTGATTCAAACTTTGAGAGAAATCAATGGAATCTCGCAACAGGCTTCAGATAAACAACTTGGTCAAACATTTCTCCAGCATATGGAAAAGAACCACTCCACAATGAACAGAATCAACAGTTTACGAAAGAAAGGTATGCTTTCTGGATTAAGTTGATCAAACCTTCATTAGTGCTACAATATACAAGTAAGTTAAAGCGTAACATTATTGGCAATTTATATTGCTAACTATTCATGCTTGGAATATTCGATCATTAGACCATAGGAAATCTTATGCATGGTATGTGTTGGATCTAGTTCCAGTGGCTTGTGAGATAAGAAAGCTTAGAGCTTTCCATCCTGTCAATTGCACAATCTCAATGCATTTTGGAAATAGAATCATTTTCAATTTTCTGCTCAACTCAACGCCTGCACAAAGAATGGGCCATAAAACGAAAAATCATGTTGACGAACAACTTCTATTTTCTTTTCTAGCTAGAAATAACATTATGACATAAGTTGCATTGCCGATTTCTATTCCTACAGGATGGATGTTTGTCGATGATGAACAATTTAATTATCTATCAACGATAGTTATGTATACCCCCACGTCTGGTATTAAGGATCCATCTCTTTCCAAGGCCCCTATGATAAGCCACATATCAGAAGTAGATGAGGACGCTGCAATGTTGGAGTCGAAAATCTGTCAAATAAAGGATCTTTTCCCTGAGTATGGCAGTGGGTTTGTAGCTGCATGTCTGGTAGCTTATAATCAGAATCCCGAAGAAGTGATTCAACGAATCCTTGAGGGAACTCTTCATGTTGATCTTCTGTCCTTGGACACTTCCTTAGAAACAATGCCAGTGCCCAATTCTAGTGCGACTGCTAATAACAGGAAAGATAAAGGAAAAGGAAAACTGTTTGAGCCTTCAACAGTTCCCTACACCGATCAAGTCTCTCGTGGTAAAGATTTACCATCTGAAGGCCCTTCAGTTTCATCAACTTCTGTTGGCAGATTTGTGCGGAAGTCTAAAGATGATGTGCCGTACTCAGAGACCCTTGACAGTAGAAATGAAGCAGATTCAGTGAGAACTGCAGCTTTAATTTCTCAATATGAGTATGAAGATGAGTATGATGACTCTTTTGATGATCTTGGTATTAGCATAGCAGAGACAGCTACAGAAGATAATGAAGACTTGGTAGGTCAAAGGCCAAGTTCCCATTTAAGTAGCTCAATGAATTCAACAAATGGAAGCTCAGCCCAAAATGCTCCCAACTCGAAGTGGGGATCTAGAAGAACACCACAGTACTACGTCAAGGATGGTAAGAATTATAGTTACAAAGTTGCAGGGTCAATTGCAGTTGCCAATTCTGATGAGGCATCGTTGGTAACTCAAGCTCAGAAAGAACTCATTTATGGACTTGGACGCGGAGGCAACTTACCCCTCGGTGCAGTAAAAAAACTGACAGAGTCTCAGCAGGATAGCCAACCTGATGTTTCTGCAGTAGACCCAAGAGATAATGTACGCAAGTCTTGGGGAAGAGGAAGGAGGGAAAGGGAAAGGGAAGGTGGAGCAGCTCCAGGCATGCCTGAAGGAGAAGGTAAACAACCAAATGTGGCTGAGGTTTCAGACAGGGGGGGAAGAGGTGGAAACAGAGGCCGTGGAAGGAGAGGAGGCGGCGACCATCACAGGAAGGATAGAGCCATGAAAAAGCATTTTGCTGGATTGTCTGGTTTCTAAGTTATAATTTATCCGATCCACTGAATTCAGTTTTCAAATGGGATCTCTTAGTTTTATCGAAGACAGCTTCCCAATCAGTTGAATAGAATGTCTTCAGCAAGAGGATGTAGCCGACACAAACTTTGTAGTTATTTTGTAATTTATACTCATCTCAAGTTTGGAAAGATGACTTTGTTCTGGCATTGGACTGGAGGTAAAACATGGAAAGTGAGGTTGAAGAGTAAGAGAGTAAGGGCATTCTAGCCTCCGCAACAGAAAGCTGACGATCCCATGTACAAATACGTAAACAGCTTCCATAGGTCCACTCTCTAAGCCGTGTTAGAATCTTAATTTTGTAGCTCTGAATAATTTAATCTGTAGTCGGTCGCTTTTCTGGGTAACATTTGGATACCATGTGGAAATTAGTTTTGAATTGAATAAAATTAAACTCGTAAAAGGAATTGATGAAATTAAAACCCCAAAAGATAAAAAAAAAAAAAAAAAAGAATGACTCACGCTAAACACGAAACTTCAACAGAGATTGATTAATACGAGTAATACAAAAGATGTGGGTTTAATACGAAACTCGGACAATGCTTGTATTGAAACATGTAGATTAGTTACTATTAGAGGGCAGGCTCATTTTTAAACATGGCAATGACCTCTAGCCAAAAGTTCACAAAATAAACAGTCTAATAACGGTGAATTACATGCTATATGGAAATTAAGTGTGAATTGTCAACACTTACGAAGTGAGAGGGTACAGCATGAGAATATTGAACTGCGAGTAATCATAATTCCTACTATTTTACAATCTTTGGAATATGATGATAATAGACAAAGAGAAAAAAGTGGAAGCTCGCCACCAGCCTCTCTTTAACAACACACCTCTCCTCAATATCTAAATTCAATTCAACAATTAAATAAAATTCTACATCTCACTCTCCCACGTTTACAGCATAGTGTCCAATGTTTCTTCCCTGCACACATAAACGTGCAAAAGAATTATTCAAACGGAACAGAACATTATATATATATATATATATAATCCAAACAAATCTAGTTTTAGGCATGAGAGATTGTGTAGCACAAGAGGACAGCCATTACATAAGATTAGTAGTAGTAACATCTAGGTTAAAAAAGGAAGGAAAATGGCTTCCTAATCTCGTAATGTGCAGAAATTACCTCAACTAACATTCGCTGCTTGTTCAAATGCTGAGTCCTTGCCTTATTGACAATTGAATTTGGTGACTTGAACATCCTCTGTAATTTTTTAAAAAAACGTTTATTAGAGGAAACAAGACTGCCATGCGCAAGGAATATAAATTACATATTAAAAAAAACACGTTCAACAATAAATAAATTAGTTAATAATTAATGCTCCACTAACTTTTTCGGCGGTTGATATCCGATGTTCGCTGTCCAAGGGAAACTTTTTCTTCGGAGTGAATCCAAAGACATCGTGAAGGAATTCGTTCTCCTAACAAAAAGAAAAGGAAAAAAATATGAGAATATTAGAAAGCTATTGATCACAGGAATTTTACCAGCAGATTAAGAATAAATTGACCTTGTAAAAGTAAAATGTGTGTTTAGAAGGCAAAAAAAAACTAACCTGCATATGCTTGACAAATCCACCCCCAAGAAAATGCTTTACAAAGTTCAACTGTAAGAATTTAGAGTTTTAGTGAAACAAAATGAAAACGAAGAGTTTATACTGTATTCTTAGACAACGGAAAAGATGAAGGAACCTGAATCAATTGAGTCCATGTCGAAGTCTGCAACAGATCACCTCCAATCTTCATTGAAGTTTCAGGACAATAACCATACTAACATTACAGAACAGATAATCAGATGAGACTAAAAAGAAAAAGACATAAAAATAAAAAAAATTAAAAAGAGATAAATATCGATCTTTGTGTACCTCAAAAAACTCCAAAATATCTCGAAATGTATTCCGCTGGGAGTTGAGATCTTTCTTAGCAGAACCCTTACCACCAGCTTCCATCGAGAGGTTTTTTACTTGATTTAAGATTTTTCCCTTCAGTCCCTGTATATGTATAAACCATTCCCGCGGTTTACTTCCCTCTAGGGTGGAGCCATCAGTTGATCCTTTAGTTTCAGCAGAAAACTTCTCCAAAATGCCTATCTCAAAAATCAATGCCAGTGCTTCACCAGCAGCAATACGTACAGCACGGTCGTCTTTGTCTAAGAGACTTGATAAAAATGATATTGATCTGTATAATTGAGGTATAATAATTTCCTTTAGTCAACAATTCTACATGCATATATTGTCAAAATAAATGTCTTCGCTTCTTTATAGAAGGAAAATTAATAACTATACTATGCGGGTAAGGATTCTCCACACATTGATTTGGTTTTTATACTGTAGCACCTTCGATGTTCTCTTTGGAAAGAAAGAGTATTGGCCCATCAAGGGGAAAAATCATATCCAAGGACTAAAATATTGATGTCAGTCTCAAATACATTTCAATTACAAGGATATATCCATATCAACAAATATATTTATAATTAATCCTAAAATCATTTACTTAACAGTTGGGTTGTTTTTACTTCCAAATTAAGTTATACTACATATTTTCAAATTGATCTTATCAAATATATATCTTCAAGACTGATAAGATGATTTTCCTTTTTAAGATTTACGTGTACTAGTAAAAACTAACTAAAATATTGATTAATCCTCAATATCAATGTCAAACCATCCAATTCATGGATATACAATGGATACATTAATGTAGCAAAGGATATTTTTAATCCTTGATCACATAATATAGTAAGCTAACAAAACAAAAACACAGTACATTGTCATACAAAGGCGAACATTTCTTTACATATTTATTTACCAAATTTTCATAAAACTGTGAATATTTCTTTACTACCATATTAACACAATGGACTCCAGTGATGGTGTTACTTCAAAGTTCATGCCAGACATGCAAATTATGACATTGACCCATTAACAATCACATTCAAATCAGTAGCAGAAGATCAGGTTTATTACAAAAAATAAAGGATAAGAAAAAGAATTAAAGGATAAAAAAAATAACTAAATAGTAAATTAACAGAAAAGAGGAAAGTGCATAACAAAAATTTACTAACTCTTGCCAATCTTTGGAATTAAGTTTCAACCCGTCCATAGTTGTAAGGACAAAAGACCATGAAGACACCATAGCTGTAATGATAGCTGCCGATTGCCTGACCGCAACTACCTATAAAATTTGAAAAGCAGACAACAAACCAACAACAGTTAAAATAGACATCCACATATTGATTTAAAAAGGGGGGAAGACAAAATGATACCAGAGAAAAGGCATGAGGGAATACATTTTGTCCTAGTTTGGGAATGACTACTTGCCACATGAGCTGTAGTGACCGTTCAATTTCCTCTATGTCATTTCCACCAACAAAAGTGATAATTGCCAAGCATTCGAGCAGCTGTAGAAAATTGGTCATCCCATGCAAATCAGCCAAATGAATATCATCATGTTATTTTGAATTTAAATATCAAATACCGATATCTTTGAGGACTCCGAGCCAGATTTGAGAGCTTGAGAAATTGAGGGAATTGATTCTGACAATATTTCCCGAGCATTGTCTCCCTCGCCCACAGTTAAAGCCAATAATCCTACAAAGTATGTATGATCATATAACTAGTTTGCATATGGATAAATAGTAATTGGGAAAGCTAATGTTATCGAACACCTACCAATTACATGAGAAGCCAAGGATATTTCCTTGCTGGATCCCTTTTTTATACAATTCAGACACTGGTGAAGCAGAGTAGCAAATCTGGCCAAAGGAAGAAAAAATGCAATCAATCAACATGCATATGCTTTATTCCTCTTCTTTTTCCTCAATAAGACCTAACATATATCTCTATTAGCTGGATGATTGCATGAAAAAATGCATAACAAAAAAGGAGGGGAATTTAGTTTCATTTTCTTACATTGTGTTTAGCTAAATATTTAATTTAATCAAACTTCACAAAAGAATGAAATGGTAAAATGATAAATTAGTGTCTAAATTATAGGTACAGGAGAAATTTGATTGGAAAACTGTCAAAATTCAATATCGCAATGCAATTGCGGCAATGAAATAGGTGAACACGCAGTAATTTTGGGTCCATCTATTAGTTGGTTTCCCTGAAAAATATTCTAATTCGAGTACAAAGGTGAAAACGGTTTCTTCTCAATACAAAATCTCTCTCAAATCTCTCATTTTTATCGTTCCCCCACTTAGAGCAGTTCTTTTATTGTAGCAGCAAAACTACATTATACTCAATCCACAAAACTAATTACGTTGAACCAAGAAAATGAATGAAAGCAACACTGCGATCATTCAACTCTCAGGAGTAGTACCCGAGGAAAATCAAAGGAGACTATGCCAAGCAATAAACAAGAAAAACAGATTGAAAGAGTTGGAGCACGTACTTCTTTTCCACAAATTGATATTGCAAATTGTTGCCAAGATTTTCAACAATCGATGCCAGCGCTTTCTCTCTAGTTGAACCCCTGCATTGCAGAAGTCGAACATTCTTTATTCCAAATTTAAGAACTGCATAAGAAAGTTATAAACTACAATGGGACGACAACAACAGCTGTGGCTACTAACGACAGGGCAAGTTGAATCAATTTTCATTCTCGAAGTTAAGAACAATTAGTATGAAAAATCGATAAAGAACTGCAAGAATACCTCTTCTCGTATAAAGCATCAAGAGCTTGGTCAAGTAAAGTATCTTTGTCAAAATGAAAATCCTCAATCCCTACAACAGACATTCGATCGGACCGCATAGTCGAGGAAGAACTCACACTACTATCATCATCACTATCCACCGTTGGAGAATTTTTTCGCTGAGTTTTACCTGTCAGGACAAGACAACGTCAATCCCAAATCCTTGCAATCAAAATTTTCCAAAACGAAACATCAAAACTTCGTCGAGCTAATCACATAAGAATCCAACGATACACAATATTCCAGAATAACAATCAACACCGCCAAACAAATCTAACGAAAAGTCAAACCATATACAGATGATGAAAAGGAACAAAACTAAAGAAACACCATAAAAATTCAGCTCATAGAAGAAAAAAAAACAACAAAATAACATCGATTATCGATCAAACTGCAAAAAATAGAAAAGAAGGAAGAACTCACGTCTTCCCATTAGAACAGACCACGGTGGCTCCTCCCTCGAATAGACGTCAATTAGAATTACAAGGGTGCGTAAAAATCTGAGAACGAAAAAGCTTCGGAGAAAAAAGATGAACGAAATCTAAAGGAATTGAAACGAGAATCGAGCAAGACTTGGATGAATTGAAGGAAAATATCGCCATCAAAATTCTGGAATATAGGGGGAAGAATGGAGGAAAGGAAAGTTTGAAAGAAGAACAAATTAGGGATTTTATAGAAAGAAGAAAAATAAAAAGATATGACCTATTAGGTTCACGACCTTTAAAACGCTCAACGGTGCCAAAAGGGGCTCTCGTTTCTGCCGTGCTTATAACGAATATAGCAATTATTCAATTCGTGTGGTAACGAATATTCGCCGAAGCTGTGGTTGCGTGTAGATGATGACGTGGATTTGACTCTCACCGTTGGATGAACGTTCGCGCCGCGTGAGCATGGACACGTGGCAGATGGTTTTAACATTATTACAACACGTGCTTTTCGTATTTGACGCGTGAGGGATACGCTGTTGTTGGGAGTGACTGTGGCGTGGCTGCGTACCGCTATATTGTAGGAACTGGATTTCAACCCATAACTTCCCAGCCCAAGATAATCGGCTTCAATCTCTCTACAAAATTATTTTGGGCTTCGACCATTTCAGCATCAGGCCCAAAATCACTTCAATTTAAGCTTAGATGACTTCGCCTCAGTAATTGAGTCTTGGTTTTATTACCCAACTCATTCAGTAGAAATATGGCTCAAAATTCACTTTTTAAGTATTTTTCCGATTTAATTGTAACCAGCTAAGAGTGAAGGGACTAAATCCTCACATGTCAAAATTCATAAACTAAATCATTACTCCTACAAAAGTTCAAGTAACAAAAAATGATATTTAATTTAGTACAATAGTCAAACGTATATAACTTAAACCTCATTTAATGACCTTTTTTTCTCTTTTCACTTTTAGTTTTAAAATTTGACCTTGAATTTCTTCCTCCCTTAAAAACTAGTTTAGTTTCTATTATTTAGTTAATAGTTCAATTATTTTACTTCAAAACAAAATGAGCAAACCACTTTAAAAGAATTAAAAAGAAAAAACCACGCATTAAATAGTTGTCAAACATTTAATAATAACTTGTTTAACAATGATTTATTAACTATGGTTTGATGGATTTATTTTTTTCGTACTCCATACACTAAATTAGTTAGTATTGAAGTCACAACCCATGTTATTAGTCATTACGGACAGAAAATATAGAAAGTTAGTTTTAAAACCATATATAAAAATAGGATAATAGTTACGAAAAACAGTATACGATAACAAAGATTCCACCAACTGGTTTAAATTTTAAATGAAAATCTAAACTAACCCCTCATAATATTGAGAATAAACAATCCAAATATGTGAGAAGGAGCGGAGGAATAAATAGATCAAATAATAACAACAACAACAATAATAAAAGTTCACAAACGCAGACCTTATTTGAGACTGACAATCCAAACTGTCAAACTGTCAGAGGAAAGAAAAGAAAAAGAATAAATAGTTATTATGATTTTGAAATTATAAATCCATGATTGAGGATTAAAAGATGGAGAGGAATGGGCAAGCAATGTATAAGTAAATAATACACATCAAATTTATGTATGGTAGTGTCATCTGTCATGTGGTTGTCTCGGAGCAGTTGTATTTATCAGAAATAACCAACCAGCGCAAGGAGAAGGGGAAGCATTAGTGAAAAAAAATGGGCCATGGAAGCCCAAATTGGAGGGTGTAACTTTAGGTTTAGAGATGGGGAATTCCAAAATGAAGAGGCCCTCCATGTGCAGCACAGTTCCCCAGTGTATGGTTCGGGATCGGGAAGAAACAAGGGACCGACCGATCTGCAGGGGGCAGGGTGCAGTCAAACCCTCGGAATTTGACTCATTGGGCTATGTCAGAACCATAACCAAAACCGTTTTTATTTTTCTTTTTAACAATAATCTTTCACTCTCGCCGACATCCACCTAATCCCCACCAGTATTCCATTGATTTTGCTTCCACTTCATTTTTCATTTTCTTTTTTCTAAAAGAAAGCACATGGGAAGTGGCAGAGCAATGGAGGACGAGGAGGAAGTGGTGGATTGTGAAAGATATGCAAGAATTTTCCTTTTTTCCCTTAATTATATGCTTTATCATTACCAATAAACACAGATTTGGAGAGTTTTTCATTTCAGGGATTTAGAAGGAGGAAAGAAGCATAAGGGCGCCATCGGCTGATTTATTGTGTGGCAATTCCCTGTCTTTCTGCTTCCTCTTCACTCCCATCGTTTTAATCAAACTGTTTCTCTTTTTACTTATGAAAACGACATTGTCCCACGAACGTAGTATCCACATCTACCCTGTCAATTTCATGGATAGATTCTTAAACTATAAAATTGAAACTTCAATTTTAATTAAAAAATTCTACCTAATTTTAGAAGAATCTAACACTCCAATTATACATTTAAATATGTTTTAGCAAAAGCAAAAAAGAGTAAGATTTTTTTTTCCTCCAAATGAAGTTTTGTTCATATTGGATTAGATAGATGAATATTTAATGTTGATATGATCTCTGTTTGGAACCATTTAGTTGAAACACTTTCCTATTCTGTTTTACTATGATGTTATGTTATTGTTTGATAACTTTGTAGAGAGAAAAACTAGAAATTAATATGAAAATATTTTTTTATCATCCAAGTGTTTAATTTATGGGTGATAAGATCAAAGATTTATTTACCATTCTTTTTTTATAGACATGACTGGTCAAATTATTCTTTATACCATGAAAAGTCTGTTGGTTTTGTAACATAGTCAAGGTTTCACTTTAGTACAACTTATATAATGTCAAATCAAGTTATATGTGGTCTTCAATTTCTTAACAATATATATACATATGAAAAATAATCAATAAACAATAAAAATTCTAAATTCTTAAATAGATTAAATTTGTCTTTTCAAAAATAAATTTTCCTTAAAAGAGTGATATTATCGATTTTTTAAAGCTTAAAAATAATGATATTATCGATTTTTTTTAAAGCTAAAATGATCGTCTAATATTTTTGGAAAAAATAATCGTCACCACATTTTCATTAATATTATTGTATATGAAGCTTTCAAATATAACATTAAAAGTAAATGAACTTAAAATATCTATTTATTAATTTACGAAAAAATACATTAAAAAAATGAATGAAACTTATAATATTTTTATATGTCTAATTTATACTTACAAAAGAGAATAAAAAATTATCAAAACCCTAATTTTTTACCAAAAAAGAGAGAAAACTAACTATGATTTTAAAATTGTTAAAAATCATTAATTTTAGTCATATTCCAAATCCCTTTAAACTTATCTTTAACCGTGTAAAATCAATTTATTGTTTAATTGAGCACTTTCAAAAGCAACTATCAAATCATGAAAGAAAATTTAATCTTGAATGATTAACTATTTAAGACTCACTCCCAAAAGATGTTCCAAATGATATACTAACTGGAGGATCAAGCATTTATTTGATAGGTTGGCCAAGGAACGAGGGGCAAACAAAATGATGAACTAAAAAGTGTCTGTGGAACTAAAATGATGAAATAATTTTAACAGTTCAAAAAATCACATCCAAACATGTAAAAAAGAAAAAGCATGGTTTCATGGTGAGTTTAACCACATTTAAAAATCACTTCAAAAGGCGTCACAAATGAGATAGTAAAATGGAGGGGGAAGGAGGGAATGATTGAGAAAGGAGAAAGAAAAAATTGAATAGAGAGTCATTTCAATGCAGTGGTGAGAGGAAACAAGATGCATGTGGGAATTGGCATATAATTTAAGTGTGTGAGAGTGTGTGTTCAGCAGTGGCAGCCAAAGTAGTGTGTGTTTGTGGTTGTGATCCTTTTGGAAAGGGAACCCCAACGCATTAGCTGGCTCTTCCAGTTTTATAGTACTTCGCCTCTCTAATTCTCTCAATGTATATATGCGCCAACAAGCCCCCAACTACGCCTTTTTTCCTACCCTCCTTCCCATTCACCATCACATTTCCATTTCCTACACGCAATTCTTTAATTGCTCCTCTCACCTACCTTTAATTCCTAACATATATGCTTCCTTCGTATATATCATTTTTTTTCTATATAGTATGTGTTTCACGTCATGTCAAATCGACAAATGTTTTGTTGTTGAACAGTTATCACGTACTAATCGATTTATCTTATAAAATACATGGACATAGCATTTTTTAAGTACAACAAAGACTGATGGTTTGAATCATTTTTTTCTTTTTTTTTATCACTAGCACATGCTACGTGGTCGATTGAGCTATGTTGACTTTAATAAGTGTAACATATATAGAATGTTGAATTATTTATAGAAGTTATTTAAACATTTTCAAGTTTTATAATTGTACAAATTTAAATTTTAAAAATTGAATTCTCAATCTTAAATAATTGTACAAATTTTATAAATTTGAGGATTCAATTTTAAAATTTTGAAAGGTGTATGAACTAAATTGTTAGTATCAAAAGTTTAATAACGATATTCAAGAGTGGTTGAATGATGTATACATGGGTTGAGACAGAAATCATAACAGCAATGAGAGCCTTTGCCTCCCACAAGGGGAAAGGGCCCAAAAGTAAGCCTCATCTTTATATCTCTATATTTAATAGATTCATATTCTTCTAATTCTCCTCCAGTTGGATCTTATAGCTAAAAATCAACGAATTTATTAAGCATTAAATTGGATTCTAAATCTTCACTAATTTCTCAAACAATTTGATGAATAAAAAAAACAAAAAATTAAATATATTTATAAGAAGAAAATTTATCGACCTGTTAAACATACAATCAACCGCTTATGAATCTATTTACCGTGAAAGCTTCCATAAAAGGGTAGATTGTTTCGCTTGAAGAGAATCTTTTCTATGATAGACTTGACCATATCACGCATGACCAGACTCCGTAAGATCTAGTAGAATAGGTAAAAAAAATTAAAATTTAAAGACAAGAAATTGTAAAACTACTAAAAAATATATAACAAAATTTTAATAAACTGTAAAACTACTAAAAAAATATAACAAAATTTGAAACATAAGTGATTTAATTTATTAAAAAATGATGAATAGTTTTTAAAATAGTTTAGTGTAGTTTGAAAGATAGAAATTGAATATATGAAAAAGTAGATGAGAAGGGACAAAAAGGAAAGGAATAGATTAAGAAATATGAGAATGGGTGGGTGCCAAATGCCAAATGGGTATCATTCAGGCTCGTGGGCCAACTTTGGAGTTCTCAAATGTGGTTCGTTGTTCGGTCAGAGCCATTTGGTATGGGATCTTCTTATTTTTCTTTTCATTCAATTATGGTATGAGACTCGATTCAAAATTTTAGAGTTTTCTCAAAAATCAATTGGTTTAATATAATTTCCTTATAGTATGAAATTGTTTTTCTCTTTTCTTGGAAAAGACAATTTAACAACGTCAAATTATTTAGTTATATTCAATAAATATGTCATTACTCAACTAGCATAAAGTTAATAATCTCGTCAATATAAGTCTTGCGCCATTTAGATCAACAAACGAAAAACATTCAAACTATCCTAAAAATGCAAGGTAGTTCATTGTTACAAACATTGTATTCTCTCCATACGTAATAAATAACACCATATCATACAACTTTTTAGATATTACAACTTCATTTGATCGCCTCAATGCCTTGTTTTGTAATTCTACGAGATCACATTTCTAGATGACTTTGTTTAAGGACAACAAAAAACCAATGATTGCAAGAGTCAAGCTTAGATTAAAACTTCTATCCAAATATTTGATTTTATATTTGAACGAGTATTAATGAAAAATCAAAGTTTCTCCGTACAAAATTTTAAACCAAACTCAAAATTTTGAAAATCAAAATGTAATATTAAAGAATGATAATTATAAACATTAGTTTAAAAGTTGAAGGGGAGGGGAAATGGAGGTATGAAAAAAGAATCTCATAAGGTGTTGGTTTCCATACTTTAGCTCTTTGGATCTCGTGTTATCTTCCACTCTTATTTAAATTAATCAAGTTAAAACCAATTGAATTATGCCATTAAAAAACCTAATTTCATATGGGATGAAATTAGATTAATTATTTCTTTCTCCCGTGAAATATAGTTCCATATATTTTCAATTTGAAATTAGTATTACCGTTAATAATTAAGTTTATAACAACATTTTAAAAATTTATAAATATAACAAAATCTATGATTAATGATATATGCTCAATCGTTAACTAACTTCTATCAATAACATATTTAGTAATTGACATACTTCTATTAGCAACATAGAAACCATTACTAGGTTCATTCATGTTATGGATTATTTCTTTCTTTATTCAATGCAAAAATAGTTCATGCAACACATGCCACAATATTGATATAAATACTATTGAGAATCAATGCTTTTCCTAACAAAGATGCTTTGAAGGTTAAAAAAGTAGACATAAAAAGTTATAAGAATATTATTGTGATATTTTCATTAATTAATTACAGAAAATAAGATATTCTCGTATTTATTCTAAAATTAGTAATTTTCTTTCTATAAACTCCATTTGGTATAGTTGAACTTAAATTATGTCATAGTTGCAATTATACTTTATAACTCTTAAAATTTTAAAACAAAAATTTAAGTTTGATGCATAGATTTTGATGCTAATCTTGTAGTAATGGTTTCTTTTGAGGGATTGGATTCGGAAGAATGATGGGTAAAGACGTCTTTACACTTTCTCAAATGTTTAAAAGTTAAGTGGAAATAATCACTTTTATTGAGTAATTTTAAAAAAGAAAAAAACTTTAGGGTTCAAAATTCTTCTACCACTCAAGTCATATTCATCATAACCTTCTTTTTGCCTAAAAAAAAAAAAATAAGTCAAGCTATTTTTGGAAAAAAAGGTAAAGTAATTATCTTTTTGGTTACCAAAGTTAGCTTTGAAAGCGTTTCCTCTACCAAAAAAAAAGCTTCAATTCCGATTCCTCCTTAACAAAATTGTACATATAAACAATATACGGGAAGAAATGTGTATTTTGGATCTTATGTTTTTGTTTTGCTCGGTTTTCAAATGTTATATTTTTTATAATTAAATTTTGAGTTTGATTTTCATTTAATTAATTGATGTTTAGATATTACTATTTTGTAGTTGAAATTTGTCTTCATCTCTTTCTTAGATTTTAGGGTTTATATTTTTAATTTCACTGTTTTTTTTGTTGGGTAAGTATAGTAAATTTAGAAGACTATGAGAGTGAATTTTTTAAAAAATAATTAAATATAATTCTTTTTAGGAAACATTTTAGAAAATAGTCAAATAAATTAAAATATTTATAAGTTATAGAAATTTTTTGAATTATTCTCCCTCTCACTCATAAAAACATATATAAAATCATATCAGTGTCTATCAATGTCTAATATTGATAGAATCTGAAAGTTTTGCTATATATTGTAAATATTTTGTCAACTTTATTGTTTTTAATTTATTATTAGACAGTAACACTCGAAACTAAAAAATAGTATTTTTTTAAGGCTATAAGTTTAAATCTTGAAACATAATGACTAAACTAAAATAAAATTTAAATTTCAACAGTGAATTATATCATTTTGAAACATATAAACTAGGTTAAAATTAAATTGAAAATTTGAAGATATTAAATGTAGCATTTTGAAACATAACCAACCCTAGATCCACACACCTAAAAAAAAGAAAGAGTAGATGTTTCATCTCCAAATTGTATTTATACCTCTAACCTCTAAAGTTACAAAGCTTAGGATAGTGTAGTTATGCTAATATTAGCTCCTAAACTATATTCATATCAGTAGGTTAATTAAATCAACAATTAATTAAATTTTGTATAAAGATAATAAATTTTGTCAGTCAAATCAAATGAAACTCTAAACTTCACATGTGTATTTAAAATGATAGTATACTTTTAGAAGTGAATTAACGAAGTCTATTTGTTGGAATTTTATTTAAGTCAGATTGATAATGTTCAAGACTTCCCTATTAGTATGGTATCTTCCAAAGCTTAACGGTAAAAATTGAGAGATTTTTTATTGAACGAATATAAATAAGATAAAAACACATTACGATAATTAATAATAGTTAAAAATTTTAGGAATAACAATTAAGTAAACACTAACATTTTTAAAAAGTTGATAGATTCTTATGTGTATTAGTGACTTTCCTATATTTGTCGTTATTTGAATAATAATAAAAAAAGAAGTAATCACGAGTTTGAAAATTAGAACATAATGACTATGTTTGGTTGGTGATTGAGCCGAGTTGGTACTTCGATTGCGAACCTTGTGTAGTTAAACACAATTACCAAGAAAAAGGAAAAAAATTGCTAACTTACACTCTTACACGTCGTGGTTTTGGTCAATTTCCAATTTGGTATAATTTGCTACTAAATTCAATTTGGTATAAATATAATTTTAAAACCTTCATTTTAATCACTATAGTTTTTCTCAACGAACTCTAAATTTATTATACTCCTTCATTAAATCATCTATTTCATTATTTTTTCAGTACAACAAGTAAGAAGGTATAGATTTTAAACATATGATATCAAATAAAAGAGTAATATATATCAATTACTACAAACTTATCCCGTTCAAACTCACCCGAACAACAACAACTACCCACTTCAACATTCAATACACAACACAACTACCAAGGGATAAGGTAACCCAAAAAGCACAAGGCTCTTCAAAGAATGACTTTCCTTTCCAAAATCCATCACAACAAACGCTCGTGCACCAAACTACGTTCAATTTATTATCTTTTGAAGAACATTTGAGACCAATAGTTAGTTATTATAACTAGATATGATAGTTTGTATTTGATGTGTAAATAATTTTACTTTGGGTTATAATAAAATGTGTTTGATGATAACGATAGACGAGAAAGGTGTGTTCGATGGAGAAATGTAAGTTAAGAGAAAAAGAAATGAAAGTAGAGGCCGAGGGAGTAAATGGAAAGGGAAGAAAAGTATTGGGTGCGGTTATAGAATACAGAAAGTACTTATGTTTATGGTACGGTAAGTAACCAATAGTATTAATAAAAGTGGACAGTGAGAGATCTCTAAAAGGATTGGTGCGTGTATCTCACTACCGTATATTCAAACAGTCTCACTCAAAGTCCAATCCAAACCCCAAACCCCAAAACACATAACTCACTCACTCTCTCTGCTTTTCAGTCAAATGCTACTCTTCTCTATTCAAAACCCAAACACATAACACAACCATTCTCTCTCTAAACCCCCTTCCCTCCCCTTCAACCAAAAGCCTTTCCAAAATCTCGCCACGTTCTGTGAATACCCAGATTCGTTTTTTCTTTTTTTTCTTTTTTTTGTTTTTCTTTTTTTTCTTTTTTTTTTGTTTCTTTCCTTTAATCCTTTCCTTCTTCTGTAACTGCTGAATAACACCATCTCTGCTTTCATCTCCCCACTTTACCCTGTTCTTGTTCTGGATTTGCTCTTTAGTTATTGCAGATTTTTTTTTTTTGTAATTGGATCTCTTCTTGAATGTGATAGAAGAGGAGGGTTTTTGGTTGTTGTGAAAATGGATGATGTTGGGGTTTGTTTGGATGAGGAGATTGTGGATGAACATACATTCATTGACATTGCTAATCCAAGCCCAGCAGAGGAAGATGATTATGTGGATACATTACTTGTAAAGGAGACAAGTTTTGGGTTTAGAAAAGATAAATCTTTGATGTTTGGTAACTGGATGAAATGTGCTCGTTTGGATGCAATTGCATGGATTCTCAAAGTTAGTTTTTTTTATTGAAAATTTTATTATTATTATTTTGTTGGGTTTTTGTTGTGTTTGATTGATTCATCTTGTCGTTCAATCAATTCAATTCAATTGATGATTGTTGTGATTTCACAGACACGAAATGTGTTTGGTTTTGGTTGCCAAACAGCTTATCTTTCGATGATATACTTCGATCGGTTTCTTTCAAGGAGAGCCATTACTGTAAGGTTCACTTTTTCTGTATCCTCTGTCAATGGCTTCTTAATTTTACTCTGTTAATTCAAAAATCCATGGCTGCAGAATGAGAAGCTGTGGGCGATTAGGCTACTGGCAGTGGCTTGTCTTTCCTTGGCATCAAAAATGGAAGAATTGAAGGTTCCAGCATTATCAGAATTTCCGGTGGACGATTTCAACTTTGAAAGCAAGGTAATCCAAAGAATGGAGCTTTTGGTGTTGAACACATTGGAATGGAAGATGGGTTCAACAACTCCTTTCTCCTTCATTCCTTATTTCATATCTAAATTATCCATTGAATCCCCACCAAGCAATAAAGTTTCTCAGATTGTCGAACTCATCTGGGTCATGATTAGAGGTAGTTTCTTCACATAACCCATTTCCATCGATTTCTCAACCAATCGGGTTTTTGTTCATTACATTACATTCAAATCTTTAATACAGAAACAAGTACACAAAACCATCGGCCTTCTGTCGTAGCAGCAGCCACAGCCATTTTAGCAACAATGGATGACAGATTAACAAGGAAAGCCTTGCAATTGAAGATGAAGTCCATTTCGCAATGTAGATATCTTGAAGTAGTAAGTTCCATTATGAAATTGAGGCTCTGTTTTTCCTTTTTTAGCCAAAAACTCTGCTTTAGTTTAATCTATCTCTTTGTCCACAGGAAGAAGTGATTTCTTGTTACAATCTGATGCAAGAGCTAAGATTGGAAAAATGTAGAGAAGAAGCAGATTGTTTGAAATCACCAGATTTATCACCAACCCAAATGAAATCCATGGATTGTTCAGAAAATTCATCAGTAACATCGTCGCTTGCCTCGAAAAGAAAACGGCTAAACTTTAGTAACTTAGATGAAAAATGTGGTGTGGCTGAAGCAAAACGGCCCCGGTAGAGAGAAGAGAAAAATGATAAGGAATGTTTTTGTTTTTCCTTTAAAGTTTCCATTTTTTTCCTTCTCACAAATGACTTCTGATGATAAATTAAGGGGGGTTTTGAAGGGGGCTTATGACACAATAATCGCTTGATTTGTTGATTAATTGATGAAGTTTTACCAGAAAATTACAAAGAAAAGGACAGATTTATTGGGCTGCACCTGCATGTAAAAATAGGAAAAGTGAAAGGTGAAGAAGAAAAGCTGATTCTGATTTTTATTAGGCCAAAGTCATAGGGAAGGACCAGGAGGAGGGCTCGAAAGAAAGCTGGTGCTTATAGTAGGACAGCTATTCTCTTACTTAATGCTCACTCTCTATTTGTTTATATTGTTTCACCCTTCCTTTTTTTTTTTTCCTTTGTTACTGCTTTAAAAATTATGGTGTTTTTTTTAGCTGTCTCTGCAGAACCCTGGCTTTTTTTTTTCATGGGATGCTGGGAATGCTTTTCTTGGTTTCTTTGAAAAAGGGACTGTAAAAGAAAGTTGAGAGAAGTAACAAGAAGGGGTGTGGGGAGTGTGGGGAGTGTGGGGGAAGTGTTGAAAAGAGGTGAGGAGTGATAGACAAGCTCTGTTTTATTGTGATTTGATGCATCTTTGCTTCATTTTAGCCTTCAAAAATGTTTCTTTGTAAAAGGTGAAAGTGATTGGATATGTTTGAATGTTTGGGGCAAGCCCTTTTGAGGTGGGGGCCAAGGCCAACCTCTTTTCCCTGTAAAAAAAAAAAAAAGGAAACTTAGAGCTTCAGCTCAGCTTCAGCCTGGTTGTTTTTCCAAGACATTGTTTGTGGAATCAGAACCCATTTCTTTTTAATCAGTGTAATATGGTTTGATCAAACTTCAATGATATTTGATTTTTGTGCACTGTGGACTCTGCATTTTCCCAATACACGCACTGTTAATCACTACTATTCAATGTTTAAACAAAACCAAAAAGTCCATATCCATCCAATGAAAGATGGATTGGAGCTATCAACCTAAAAGCCAAACACTTTTGGTTTGGCATTTACAAAAAGATTAATATCCCAACAAAGGGGGAATGAAAGTCAAGTTGAGAGTTTTTTTTTTAAAAAAAGCAGATTTTACCCATTTACCAAGACAAAGGTTAAAGAGTCTTCTTCATTCACATTCATCAAGGAGAGAGGAAACAAACAAAATGAAGTCCTTTGGGGATGGATGGGAGATATGGTCAGGATTCAGGTTGACGTCCCATAAGATTGCTTAAGGGATACACTGTGTGCAGTTATAAGTAGAAATTGTTCTTTTGCTGAACGAGAGCTACAGAAATCCAAGCTTGTCCAGTCAAAAACACACATAGCAAAAATAAGTACTTCTACTACTATGATGGTACTTTCTCTTTTGCATAGGATGCCTATTTCTCCTACCCAACTTGACACGTGGATTTCTCTTATTGGCATTTGGCTTTGCAAAAAAAGACCCCATCAAAAGTTAGTGTAATTTTTTTTTTCCATAAGGTGGTACAAAGGGGCAACTTTTGCACCCATATTTTATTTTATCCAACATTGGCTAAGTGATTCAGAATGTAGAATAAAGACAGTGATGCCAAAGAGGGGGTTTTGGACGGTGGGGATTTGATACCATGGAGAAATTTAGATATGATATGTCAAGGGAAAAGAAAATGAAAAGATGAGTGGTCTTTGAGAGTGATATTTCTTAATGAAGTGACAAAGGCTCTATTTTTCAAGGAAGCTTCTACTTCCAATGTATGAAACTTAATTTAAAAAGTGACATCTTCCTAAGCTTTCTTCTTTTGCACACAATGTGGTTTGATGATTGATAGGTTAGGGCGGTGCTAAAGCTTTGAGCTGTCATTTGGAAATTTGATGTGTGAGAGAGAGATTTGTCCCCACTGCCAAAGAGCATTCTTGTTTTCAGCCTTTTCCTACGCTCCTGTGTATCCCTCTCAAGGATATAGGTGAAAACTTCTCTTTTCACCCTTGAAAGCCTAATTTATTATCATTCAAAAAAGGCTGAATGGGGGATGATCACATAGTCCGCTAGACTTTGTAAGTTAGTTTGGCAATTCCTTTAAAGAAACTTGAATATTTTTACACCAAGTTTCGAACTTTCATTAAACGTGTTGTCTTTCTGTATCAACCAAAGCATGGTGAGATGATTATGTACTTGTACTTATCTATAGTTGAAGATTCATTCCTCCCTTCTAAAATTTTTGAAGGTAAAGAAAACGTTTAGTTTCACCTTGATGAGATTTGCTAAATAAGATAAAAGAGGATCAAGAAAGCAAATGCAACATTACTAATCACTAGTTATTTGTGAGCACAAACGGGACTCGGGATGAAACTATATAACCGTAACTAAAAGAAATACAAAAAATTGTTGATTGGAAATTAGAGCCAACAGAATACCAAGTAATAAATCAAAAGAAATGAGTTATAAATACAAGCATATTTAGTGGAGAGGACCTTTCATGATCCAATAATAACTGGTGTCCTATAAAGCTTCCTTTTGAAAAGGAAAAGAAAAGGAAAAAAAGAAATTGTTGGTAGGCAACTCTAGAGAGGGACTAAAAATATACAGAAAAGATCTTCAACTTCTGTTTAACAACGTTATCCTTACCTCAAGTTTTTGGTTAACTGATTGAAGTGTGGTTCAAATTTGTGAGGTAATGACCCCAAAAAATTTGGGAAGAGTATGAGTTGTCTAATCGAACTTTTCCAAGTTAGGAAGATGCTGTTTTCACTCTGATCCAACCGGAATCATCTTCAAAGCTGCTGCAATTGGCATCCCAAGGAATCCAAATAACACAGTGACAAACCATTGCTGGTGGTTTAGAGGATATGTGTTTGCAAATGTTCCCAGGAATTGGATGATTATGAACTGGAAAAGGACGGTGCAAGCAAGCACGGCGACAAAGACGTGGTTCTTCAATATTCCTTTAAACACGTTTATCTTTTCCATGTCTCTTGAGCTTATCTCATTAAAAACCTACAAGAAGCAGCAGTTTATCGACACGGTAAACTTTAGTAAGAAGGAACATGGATGTCAGTCAATCTGCTAGTAACAGACAAGAATATTACTCAAGCATTTGTGGAAAGGTCATAGGTCAATAAATTACCTGACAAAAGACGAATGCATTGAAAATCAGTGTATTCAGTATCAATCCAGAGTCCGGGCCATCAAGATGAAAAAGAGCTTGTCCCCTTGTCTGGAGATACCAAACTATTACAAACTGATATACTGACTGCCCTAAGATATTTCTCCACATCACATTGCTAATGAAATTCCCTTTCCGTCCAACTGGTAATCTCTTCATCAAGTCATCAGTAGGAGGCTCGGTTGCCAATGCAAGAGCTCCGAGTGTGTCCATTATCATGTTGACCCAAAGCAGTTGCACGGCAGTGAGGGGAGCATTTCCTAAGAAAACATCATTTGCAAATTAAGTATTTTCACAAAAAATTCACGAAGGCAAGGAGAATATAACTTCAAGAACCAATCGCAACCAACCTGTCAAACAGGCCGAAGAAAAATTGACGAGAAGTGCAACCACATTCACCGTTAGCTGAAACTGGACAAACTTTTGGATATTTATGTAGACTGAACGCCCCCATTTTGCAACAGTTGCAATTGTAGAGAAGTTGTCGTCAAGAATTATTACATCAGCACTCTCTTTTGCTACCTACATTTAGGTTTTATGTCATTAAGTTCAAGATTGTGTTGTATCTGCTCAATATGTATGTTAAAAGATTAAGTATTTGACTAGCAATTCCTTCTAACAACACAAGACCTCCCACTCCCACAAAATATTGTTGTTTATGGTAGGAAAATTTATTCATGGAAATTAAAGGATTCTCTGAACTAGCATCTTTAAGACAATTGGAGTACCTCAGTCCCAGCAATGCCCATAGCCAATCCAATATCTGCTTCATGAAGTGCCGGAGCATCATTCGTTCCATCACCAGTAACTGCAACGACCTCTTGAAAAGTGGTTCGTAAGTGCTTTACAAGAGTATGTTTATCCATTGGTGAAGATCGAGCCATAACCTGCACAAGAAATACCATAATTCTTTCAGCACGTCAATTCTTACATGGTCAACTAAGAGGGTACATGATGCCCCAGAGAACTAGCTAAAAAAGAACAACCAACTTTAGTAATGGCATAATTAATTTGTTTCTGTTAGTTCCCAAATCGACACCAACTTTGATTGTGTCCATTATTTCGGTTTGAGATAATTGTGAGAGTGACGTTCTAAAATCAAAATTATAGTAAATGTACCTGAAGTTTCGGTACTATTACACTCAATTCTTCCTCCTTCTTCTCCCGGAATTCAGGACCTTCAATTGCTATACCATCGTCAGTTAAAATCCCACATTCCCTAGCAATTGCTTTGGCGGTAGTGATGTTATCTCCCGTAACCATCCGTACGGTTATACCGGCGGCCTTACAAATTGCAACGGACTCCTTGACTCCCGGACGAACGGGATCCTTGATACCAACGATTCCTATGCACGTGTAGCCACAAGCGGGAATCGGACTTTCAGGGTTATAGTCGCCTTCAGTGTCCAGGTAAGCCAGGCACAAAGTTCGAAGAGCTTCGCCCGCAAATTCTTCGATGGTATCCTTCAAAAAGTTGATGGACTCTTCATTGAGAGGGACTGCCTGACCGTCGGAATCAAGAACTTTGTCACATGAAGCTAAAACGATCTCTGAGGCACCTTTGCTGTGCGCGCGGAAGCCACCGGCTGGGAGCTCCAAAACAACCCCCATTCGTTTCTTCACAGAATTGAATGGCTCGACTCTGGTGATTTTGGACTTTTGTCGTTCTTCTTGGAAATCCCCACCAAGCAAAAGGCCGAATTCCAGAAGAGCGGACTCGGTGGGTGTCCCAAGCGTCTCATTTTTACCATCTTTGTTCTTGACGATTTCTCCACCAGTGTTGTTAAATATCGATTGCAGCAAAATACCAACAGCGGAAACGGGAAGCTCTGTACGATAATCGGAACACTTGCTAGAATTGCTAACTTCCTTGACCTTGCTGCAGATGCAGGCTTTCACAACAGTCATGTGGTTAGTTGTCAAGGTTCCAGTTTTGTCACTACAAATGGTAGTAGCTGATCCCATCGTCTCACAAGCAGCCAAGTGCCTGACAAGTGCCTTATCGTTCATCATCTTTTTCATTGCAAATGCAAGACTTAGTGTCACCGCCAAAGGCAGCCCTTCAGGCACGGCAACCACAACAATAGTTACGGCGACAGCAAAGAATTCCAAAACTTCCCTTGCTTCATCTCCGGACCAGCTGAAGTAAGACCCTTCTTGAAGCTTGCGACTGAACAACCCTTGAACCAATACAGCGAAAGTTATAACAGCAAAAAACAGGCCTATTTTACCGATAATTGTTGCCACCCCATTGAGCTTTACCTGTAGAGGAGTCTCATCATCACCTCCTTCACTAAGAGTAGCCATCAGTTTTCCCCATTGGGTTCTCATGCCAACAGAAGTCACAACCATCTTACACGAACCATCCTGAACCTTTGTTCCAGACAACAGGAAAGGATTTTGAGAATTTACGTTGACTGGTTCGCTCTCACCTGTTAAACTGGATTCATTTATTAGAAGAGAGTACCCCGAAACGAAAAGTCCATCTGCTGGTACCTGGTCACCCATGGCAAGATGAACAAGATCACCAGGAAGAAGTTCGTATATAGAAATCTTTTGTCTCAATCCATTTCTGGTAACCTGAATCGCAATCTTCTTCTTTTCCCTGTCCAAATCCTTGAACTGAAGTGATTGCCTATAGTCACTGGTGGCAGTGACAAATACAACAAGCAAGATACTCGCAACAATGCCAAGCCCATCATGAGCACCTTTCGGCCACCCTTCCATCACTATGCCAACAAGAAGGGAAACAACAGCACAGAAAGCGAGTATCATTAGAGTCGTATCCTGGAGAGCTTCCCAAACAAAAAGCCAAAATCCTCGAGGTGGGCTTTCGGTGAATTTGTTAATTCCGTAAACGTCTCTTCTTTTCTTCATCAAATGGTCTGTAGTAGGAATGCCTTTCTCCGTTGATGTGGCGAGCTTAGTTGCAATACCCTCAGCGCCCCCATGAATCTTCAGCTTTTTCACGTCACGGCCGTCGACAATGGAGCCTGCTTCATCTGCACAAATTTCAAAACCTGCCTGTTTGACCTCTTCAGGCACAACATAATCAGGAGAAAAATCCAACCCTGCAGGCATTCAAAGACAGTGAAACATGAATTACTAGTCTATAACCTCAGTTCTCAGTTGATCGCATAATCAAAGAGCTTACTTACCATTGATAAACTGAAGCGCAGCTTGTGAAACCAAAACTGCAACTCTGAACTTCTCCTGCAACAGGTTTGAAAAAGAACAATTCAACATCAAAAGCAAAAGCAAAAACATAGAAAAGAAAATGATATTTGATTAGTTGTTGTTCAAGGTTGAACTCCAATGCACGTTAGAAATTTGTGGAAAGACAAGCA
This sequence comes from Cucumis sativus, assembly GCF_000004075.3. Taxonomy (NCBI): domain Eukaryota; kingdom Viridiplantae; phylum Streptophyta; class Magnoliopsida; order Cucurbitales; family Cucurbitaceae; genus Cucumis; species Cucumis sativus. Next base: position 24,739,002 of record NC_026658.2, read on the forward strand.
ACCGTTGAACTTCATTACAATCTCTCAGTTCTGGAAAAAAGACTATTTACCAAGCTTATATCCCATCCCACAATTAGCAAAACCATAGATCGAAAGTTATGATGCATGATAATTTTTTCCTAGGTGTGATCACGAATTCTGATCATAAGATGTTTGTAAGTCCTATCAATCAGACAAATACAGAAGATCCCATAATATCAACCCAAGGGAAACACCAGGTCATTAATGTCGAGTTGACAAGTATGAAAGCTAAACGAAATAACTGTGGAGCCATACTCGCCAAATTCTTCCTTTCTAGATAAACTAGTTTCGATTACATATCATTTTGACGGCCTATTATACTCTCCTGACCCACAAAATAAATTTTGTAAATAGAAGTTTCAGGTTGACTCTTGAAAATTTTTCTATAAGCAATCGTTTCGAAGTTTCCTGTGGGTTTGGCTTGGTTTTTTGAAAAATGAGAAACATATGATTAATTGAATCTAATATTCAAAATTTTCAAACTTTGGGTTATTGTCTAAGTGGCTTCTAAAGGGAGCACTTTGAAAAGCGCAAAAGTCATCCTATGCTACCTTAATTTGAAAAATATTCTAAGATAATCGTTAGAACTTTAGAGTATTTTATAGGAAATCATGTGAAAATCTACGGTTGCTGATCATGCTTCGTAGTTCATATAATGGGTCCCTTTCAGCGGAATTAGCCAGTTCAAAAAATAACACGGAACACATGGATCAACCTTCTGTACTTTCCGCACCAACTAGCCAATTTTCACGGGTTGTGAAGAAATGGAAAGAGAATAATTCTGGTGAAATCTCTTATTCAAATTATACACTACACGGGTTTTTTCCCCTTCTTTTTTGACGATGAAGAATTAAGGAAAACGGACTGATTATTCGAATTTAGTAACTTCAGAACATCCACGTACTACATCGAGTTCACTAAGTCAAATAAACTACTACAGATTCAAGTAAATGTTAAGAAAAGAACGGGGTCAAGAATTAGAATGAATGAGATACCTGATTGGAGCGTCTAATAGCATTGGCCTCGAATCGTTTAGAAAGATTGGCAGTAAATCGAAACCTCCGTTTCCGATTCTTCACCAGCCAGCAAAGCCGCCTCCATCTTTGAAGCGCTTCGTCGGACGAGTTTTTCGGCTTCACGTCACCAAAATTCTCATTCAAATAACTTTCCATCTCCACTCAATTACCTTCTGACCTTCAAATCCAAGATCTACAGCAATTAAAGAAAAACAAAAACTCCAGATCTTGCTTCAACTTCAAGTACAGAGCAGAAATCAAGCCACGACAAGAGGCGAGAAGAACGGGAACATCAATCGCAGAAACGCACGCACAGAAACGCGTAAAGAAACTAAAAGAAAAAAAAAAGAAAAAAAAAAACAGAATAAAACAGTCAGCTGGTGTGTTGAGAATATAGAAAGAATCAGTCTCCTCCTAGTCGTCGATCTGATGCAGTCCTCTCTAATTAGGTTTTCACTTGTTCAAATATGGGGAGGAATAAAGAAACAGAAAAGTTAAACTCATGTAAGTTGAAGAAAGAAAAAAAAGAAAGGAACATATGATTCAGCAGCGTGGTTTTGACTCCAATTCCATGGCCACCGGTGGGTGACGTTTTATAATTGGCTGGTTTGAAGTAGAAGCAGACCCACCATTTTTGACCTCGATTACTGTGATTGGGTGTTTGGAACTTAGAAACCGGAAGGTGTTACGAAGTTTCTTCCACTCGCTTTGTTTACTACTTCCTGCTCTGTTTCTGTCAATTTTGAAGAAGCCACCGTTTTCTTTCGCTTTTCTTCTTTGGTTCTTTTTTACCTTTTACCTTTCAACATTATCTTCCTCCTCCTTCGGTTTACTATAGATGAATCATCCAACCTCTTCCGGTTTCTGCAGTCAATTTATTAAGTTTCTGTTTAAATTCTCCATTTGTTTATGCAGTAAATTTAATACTAAATTAGAAGTTTGTGTAACATTTATTTAAAAAATGATAGTTTAAAATTAAAAATGAAAGCAACTTGATAATTGCAGGAGACAACTTGATTTTTATATATATGGGAATCTTCACCTTTTTATGTCAACCAAATTGGTAGCTCTAAACGTTTAGGATTAAGTTCCTAATTTAGAAACCTTATGAACCATATCAACTTGAACTTCAAAATTAATGTACTAGATTGTAAATTGACCGACAATACCTTCACTAATTTGGTGTTTGTACTAAAAAATAATGTACAGTAAATTATTATTATGAGAAAATTTGTTTTTGTGTTCCTCGACAAACGAGATTAAGCTTTGGTGTAGTATCTAGCCACACACATTAGATGTTCAAGTTAGTATTAGGTTTACGTTTGTGAGCCTCTCATCTCCCCTCTAGCTTGAGCTATGAGCTCCCCAACTATAACCTAACCTATTAGACCTGTTAGTCCCTCTATTAATCATAGGCTTCTTCGAGCTTGCTTCTCATCTCACGAATCCCATTAAGCAAAAACTATCTTATACTTTTTCTAAGTAAATGGTCCCATGAATTGAACCTATAGTATTTTAATTAGTTATTAAGACAATTTCTTATTTTTTTACTAATGGTGGTTGACTTCACTACAATCTGTTTAAAGCCTTTCTTAAAAAACTGTACAAATTAGTGGCTTGATAAATCAAATCACATTCATTACGTGTTAAATTTGTTATTACTAAAACAGAAACTAATATGTCAATTGAGTGATGGAGGGGTGGAGAATTTATTGAGTATATCAATGAATGTACTATACCCATAAACATTTCTCCTTTTTACTCCAACATAAATACATTTTCAGTTGATCATAGTACTATGCAATAACTTGGAAGACTTACTTTTGACCTATCATGTCTTTAAACAAAGCGTGTCTGGCTAAAGTTGATTTCAACCTCTCTATCTTCTTTATTAGTTCGACGTTTATATTTTCCTTTTACTTTAAAATACTATTTTCTGTTGTGTTCGTTGTCGAAAGTTTGTTCAATTTTAGTTGAGACGATTTAATATTTTTATTTAATTATTCAGATTTACACATCAAACTTATAATGAATTTTAAATTTAGACTTTCAAATTTATTTTTTACTCAAGTTGATAATAAAAGGCTAATGATTTTTTTAAAAAATTAATATATTTTCAAAATTTATAGCATACAAGTCATAGATAACAAGAAATAATAAATTTAAAACGACAATAAACTACCAATAGAGAGTAAATTTAAAATTTATCAAACTTAAAAACGAAGATATCTTACCATGTTTTTTATAACTTATAATATATACATTGAATCTAAGTACGTTAAACAAAACACAAAAAAGGAAAAATAAAAAATAAAAAACTTGCACTCGTACATCTTAACAATATTATTTGTTCTATCTAATGTTTTAAAATCAAGCTTGTTTCGTTTTATCTTATTTTTATGATTTATATAAATTTTAGATGGAAGAGTTGTATTTTTAGCTCGTAAACGTAATTTTCAAACATGAAAGTTGTAAAAAAGGAGCAATTTTGATAAAACATAAACGTCGATATGTTTATCTTAGTGACATTGATAGACATTAATAGAAGGCTATCAATTTATATTAGACGTAGAAAATAATATTAAATTAGGAAGACGAGACTTGTCATACAAGCATGCTCTCGTAGCTCAGTTGGTTAGAGCACCCGTTTAGTAAGCGGGAGGTCTTGAGTTCGACTCTCAACGAGAGCACATTTTATTTTTCTTCCATTAATTGTTTCTTTTTGTGGCTCAATAAAAACCCCGCGAGATATGAAAGAGAGATCACATTGCGAGGGTTTTTTGAAATTCCCCCTCATCGTGTAAAAAACCCTCATTACTTGTAAGGAACTCGGAAATTTCCCTTCAAATCTTTAAAACCCTAAGACCTGCAAGATGGCCGGAAAAGGTCCCGAACTCTTCTCCGACATAGGCAAGAAAGCTAGAGGTAAAGGGCTTAGGCTTCATTCCCCTTTCTTTGCTTAAACTTCTTCTGATTCGTTACTCTTTAGTGCCAGCCTATTAGATACTCTTCAATCATTTGCAGACTTGCTTTTCAAGGATTATAGCAATGAACAGAAGATTACCGTCGCTTCCCTTTCCGACATTGGAGTGGTATGTAACGCCTTCACTTCATTTCTTTTCTTTTCTTTTCTCTTCTCTTATTGACCTCCATTGCTTTTCATTCAGTGTGCCTTTCTAGTTATATACTGATGTTTTGTAAATAAACACGTTCTTGTTCTTTTTGAGTCTTTTTGGGTCCTGTTTCATTTTCTCGAAGATTACTGAGTTCTTTATCTCAATCCAGTCGTACCTATGATTGGTAGATGGTGCATTTCTGGCGAGTTAGGGCTAAAAATGTTTAGTAGTTATCGACTTAAAATAGATATACATATACTAAAAATATGTATATCTATTTTCTTAGGAATAGGGGTTGCCTTTGTAAAACTGGATACAATATATAAAGCACGGTCAAATCTCACTTGGCCCTGTTTCTCCTTGAATCACATTAAGTTTTGAGAGCGTAAGTTTATGCTTCAAACGTTAAGGGTCTTGAAATATGACTTGAAAACTCAGGTTCTTTTCTGATCAAGCACTGTCTCGTGGAATTTTGTATTTGCTTAGGATTAGGGGACTAGAGTTCTTTATCTCAGTTAAGTGATAACTGTGATAAAAAATGGTGCGTTTCTGGAGGGCTATGGCCTAAAATGCATTTGTGGTTATAACTTAAATGTTTTTAACTCATGTTTATCTAGTACATTAGGAATAGGGGTTACCTTTGTAAAGCCGGTTACGATATGAATATAGAAGTTTAGCCATTATCAAATCTCAGCATGCCCTAGTTTTCCTTGAATCACACTGAGTTTTGAGAGCGTAAGTCTATCCTTCAAACATTTAGGATCATAACTCATAACTTGAAAACACTGGTTCCTTTCTGTTCCAGCACTTTCATTACTTTTTGAACTGCCTCTTCCTTGAAATCCTATATTCAATTAGGAATGCTGATCCACTGAGCTTTATACTTATTACGTTGATGAGAATTTATGTAACACATGCCTATTCATTTGGGTGTCTTTCTTGGTTGAAAGTTTTGGGAGTTGAGACTGCCTATCTGTGGGCAAGTGTGGTATCCAATTGGTGTTTCTTGGGAGGGTAAAGTACTTCTACGTGGTTCAAGTATCTTTAATATCAGCTAGTAGCTAAGCTAATTTTGGTCGTACCACATTACTTGTTATATTTTCTTATCTTTCATACATTTTTCTTTTGACTTAAAATGTTAAAAAGTTTTCTTTCGTTTTAGGGTCTCAACTCAACTGTGATCAAGCGGGGAGGTCTCTACTCTGGGGATGTGGCAGCACAATACAAGCAAAAGAATGCTGTTCTTCATTTAAAATTTGACACAGAATCAAATGTAGTTTATCTCTTTTTATTTTCTGATGTGATTTATGCACATTCTTTAAAGTTTCTAAGATCGTATCATTCATGCAGGTTTCCTCAGTCCTCACAGTTACTGATATTCTGCCATCCACACATGTCATTGCTTCACTGAAATTCCCAAATTACAACTCTGGGAAGGTAAATTTTTTCAAAGTTGACTTCAGATGAATTTTTATTTATGATCTTCTCTGCAAATTGTAAATTTTGCTATCTTTGTGATTTAATATCTTCATTATTTGTTACAGTTGGAGGCTCAATATTTCCATGAGCATGCTACATTTACTACAGCCTTTGCTTTGAACAAGTCTCCTTCAGTTGATATTTCAGCGACCATTGGGACACCCCACATTGCTTTTGGAGCGGAAGCTAGTTTTTTAACAAATTCTGGTTATTTTGCAAAATATAATGCTGGGGTGAGTGTAACAAAGGCAGATTCCAAAGCATCAGCAATATTGTAAGTGCTTGTTTTGAGGCATGTTCAATGATATTTTACCTCAATTGGTTGATGTAGCCTCACACATTTTATTTTGCTGTGTTATTACATGAATAGCAAGACAACGGAGGAGTAATATCTTAGGATGATATCATATATATATTCTTAAGTTTGAACCTCCTTGGTGTGTTAATCATTTTGAATTATCAAGACTTAGCATTTGAATTAAGTGAAGTTAAGGCAAGCCACTTAGTTATTTGTTTAATTCTTGCTATTACAGGGCCGATAAAGGAGACTCTCTAAGAGTGGCATACTTGCACCTTTTCGAACAGTTGAATGGGGGAGCTGTTGTGGGAGAAATCAGCAGAAAGTTCTCTACCAATGCAAATACATTGACGGTGGGATGTTCATATGTGCTCAACTCTCAAACAGTTGTGAAAACAAAACTTAACAACCATGGCAATCTCGGGGCTCTTTTGCAGCATCAGCTGTCGCCAAAGTCTTTCCTAACTGTATCTGGTGCCTTTGACACCAATGCTTTGACAAATTATCCCAAGTTTGGGTTGACGCTACTTTTGAAGCCTTGAAATATCAAAAGGATTTAGAAAGGGCCGAAGCTCAAACATTAGTCAGCTGCCATCTGTTTGTGTTGTCTTTCAGCATATAAAAACATCTTCAGTAGTCGTAGAATTCTTTTGCTCTCATTTTTTTTTCCAATTTGCTTTTCTTGTGCAATAGTTAGATGGATTCTTGAGAGTTTTGAGACAATTTCCCTTCCCACACATTCAATTGTGGAGAAAAGGTAGAGTGGGATTGCAAATGTAATTCATCCTTGGTAGTTGTTACTACAGATTGTTTGTCAATGATGGAATAGAAACACATAATCTTCTCACAAATTAGTCTGTGTCGAATTGGACTACGCTCGTTCTGACAACATCAAACCTTCTTTCCTGGCTATTAACTCGACCTTTCTTTCCTTTTAGCTAATGTGCTATTCCGATATAACTGGGATGTGATTCCTATATATGGTCTGTGGGTTAGGTCAATTGGTTTGCCTATGGTGAGCATTGGTCATCTCACAAAATAAACAGCAAGCATATTATGCAATAGTATATCCTCTTGGAGCTATGTATCCATCATCTTTTCTGTAGGCTTATAATCATTTAATTGACCTTTAAAGAAAAAGGGAAATATATTCTCCCTCAAAACTCCAGCAGTTAAATGGTTTATTTCATTAACTGAAGATTAACCACTCTATTGGTTTAGTTTTGATTTCTATGTTTTTAATTTTAAAAAAATCTTAAACATAGAATCCATTTTAATTCAAATTTAAAAACACATTCTACATATTAAAATTTTGCATAATTGACACATGGTCACATTCTATTTATATTTACAAGCACATCCTACAATTAGAAAAAAACAAATTGATGTATTTGGCCAAATGTTAAAAGGAAAAAAAAAATCAAATTAGCTACTATCTTAAAAAAAAAACAACAAATTTGGTCCTAAAAAATAGGAAAAGAAAAACAAAATTAGATTTCTAAAAACAGGGAGAAAAAAATTGAAAAAAGAAAACAGTGGGTGAGTGTTCAACACTCATCCAGTCCATTGATATTATTTTAAAAAATCATTGACAACAAAATCTTCCATAAAACTCTAATAATATTTCACTAATAACATTTCAAAACAACAATATTTATATAAAATTTCAAAAGTTACAAACCTAAAAATAAATTGAAAAGTTCAAAAGAATTTGAAAGAAATTTTATAAAATTGAGAATACAAAGTATACACTCTTAAATACCAACTTTTCCATTAAAAAACGGTAGGTTTCTTTGATAAAAAAAAAAAAGAAAAAAAAAGTAAACTGTTATTAAATTAAAAAACAAGAATTTGATTTTACCTACCATTGAAATATATATATATATATATTGCGGAGTGAAAGAAGGAGAAAAAATCATGGGAGTGAGAGAGCGAAAAGGAAAAGAATAGTTTTGTAAATTTCAATATTGATATAAATTTTGGTTTGAAGTTAATTGGACTGAGAGAGAGACGGAAAAGGAAAAGGAAAAGGAAAAGAATAATAATAAAAACGAGGAGTCGTTATTAATTATTATTATTTAGTTCATAATTTAAACAGAAAAACATAAATATATCTGTTTGTTGTTTGAATCAAATATTTGGAGAGATACTTGTACATCAAGCTATTATTATTTTCTTCAGATTTCCTAAACCTTCATGGATTAGGGTTTTCCTTTTCCTTTTTCCTTTCACCTCTCACCATCTTCCCTTCCCTTCCCTTCCCTTCTTCATTATACATTGACCTAATGGCTTCTTCTCTTCATCCCACCACCACCACCACCACCACCACCACCACCACCTCCAAATTCTCTTTTCATCATCAAAATATGGATATCAGCGATGACGACGACGATGATTATTCACCTACTACTACTAGGTCCAGAAAAGCTCGGGAGTTCACTGTGAAGGATGCGCCTCAGGCGGTAGTGGAATGGTACACGATTGCTCTTGACAAGAAAGCTGCTCTCAAGAAATCCGCAGTCAAAGAGCTTGCATTAGGGCATTTATTGGCTATGGGATGGGAATTTTTCTATATTCAGAAGAAAACCAGGGAGGAGTTGCGATACAAAGCTCCAAACGGTAAGGTTTATATTTCACTAAGAATGGCCTGCAAAGCCTATATTGAACAAAAAGGCTGTGTAGTTTCCCATTCCATGACTCAAATGAACGGTTCACAACCAGAAAAAGAAACTCCGTCTGATCAAGATTTGGGGAACGAGAAACAGCGGCCAAGAAAGGCGGCGAAGGGAACTCCGCCGCGGAACCCACCAACGGCGGATTTTTCAGTGCATTACAATGTAGCATCCAAGCCGGAAAAAGAAACTCCGGCGTCCTCATTTGAAAAACCTAAAGACAAATATGAACTCGTTAAATCACCAGTACTACCGTCTGAGCAAGACGTGTGGAACGAGAAACCGCAGCCACGGAAGGCGGCGAAGGGCACTTCACGGCGGAATCAACGAACGGCTCTGTCATATTTAGTGGATCGTGAGTTAATTTCGCCTGGAGATAGAGTCCATTGCAATGTGACGAGGGACGGTCGATTAGTGACTTGGCGAGGATCGATTACAAATGAAGGGTTTATTAAATGCGACTGTTGCTCTAATCTGTTCCCCATCAGTAAATTTGAGGCTCATACAGGTAGTACAAAGCATAGGCCGGCGGCCAATATCTTTTTGGAAGATGGGCGATCCTTACTGGACTGTCAAAAGCAATTGGTTCAAAATAATGATCAAATTCAGAAGGAGACAAAAGCCACTGAGAAAAAGGTAAACCATAATGACAATGCCGATTCTGACACTCACGGCCTGGACAAAAACGACTGCATCTGTTCCGTTTGTCATTTTGGGGGTGAATTGATTTTATGCGATCTCTGTCCTGCTGCTTTTCATGGAAGTTGCCTTGGTATTAAAGGCATCCCATCTGGGAATTGGTACTGCCCTTCATGCTGCTGTAAAATTTGTGGTCAAGTTACGTATGATTTTGATGATCAGGTTTCTTCTTTTGATACATCTTTTGTTAGATGTGTACAATGTGAGCAAAATGTTCATATTGGCTGCGTAAAAAGCATTCAAGTTCTTGAAGATTCAAATCAAACCATCGATAGAGAAAACTGGTTTTGCACAAGAAGATGTGAAGATATCCACATGGGTTTACAGAACCTCTTATGGAAACAAATCCCAGTTGGGGATGCTCGAGAAAACCTCACTTGGACATTAATGAAACATTGTCCATATAAGGTGAGTGAACATAACAGGAAGAAGCTGAATAAAGCTCTTGGTGTAATGCACAAGAGTTTTCGTCCTGTGAAAGACCCCATCACCAAAAACGACTTGATTGAAGATGTTTTCCTAAGCAAAAGATCAGAGTCAAAACGTTTGAACTTTGAAGGGTTTTACACAGCGATTTTAGAGAGAAAAAACACAGTAGTCACAGTAGCAACAGTGAGAGTATATGGAGATGAAGTGGCTGAAATTCCTTTAGTTGCTACACGTTTGAAATACCGCAGACATGGAATGTGCCGTAGATTGTTGAACGAGCTGGAGCATCAGCTTATTGAAATGGGAGTGAAGAGGCTGACATTACCTGCTGTTCCTGAAGCCCTCAACACATGGACAAAAGGATTTGGGTTCACCAAAATGACAGATTCTGATAGATTAGACCTCATTAAGTACACATTCTTGGGATTTCAGCACACTGTGAGATGCCAAAAGGATTTATTAGAGAAGATAAAAGTCTCAAATAATAAGAAATGGTGGCCAAGCAAGAAGCTTTGTTTAGACCATGAGTTCTCTGATAATATGTGTTTAGATGATTGGAACTCAATTTCAGAGTCCTTCTGATTTTATTCAACTAATTGGTTATTTTTTGGGGGGCTGAATTGTGAGATATTCAATATTATTTTTTTTTGTATAGATAGATGATATATCTCCCATGCCTTTTTGGGAGATCATGATTGGGAAGCTGTGTATATTGATCACCTTGGGCTATACTGCTATTATAATTAAATTTTACCTTGATCATGTTGTGAGTTTCAATAATTAAACTACATGTGTGTAATTAAAACATTAATAAATACTTTAATAGTGTATTAGCTGAGTTTAATTTAGAGATCATTTTAACCATGCATGAAATAATAAAATTAGTGCAGTTTATACGTCCATTTGTTCACAGTTTACAAATTTTTATTATTAATCACTATGCTAATTTCAATTTCAGTTCATATTTATTAATGACAAGGACCTTACTCTACTTTACCCGAAAAAAGCATTTTTTTTAATCTTTAGAGATTGGGTTATTAGTTTTTTCATTTGGATGAAATTTCATACTATGTTACATTTTTATTTCAATTTATAATTTTTCTTTTTTTAGTAAATACTCACTTTCCATCCTTAATACTAACTCTCTATTCATTAATTTAAAACAACTCTCTAGTAATTATAATTAATTTAAGTTTCAACATTTTTCAACCTAATTAAAATTAAATTCAAATTTTCACTTCATAAATATTTTCCATTATTTAGTACACATTGAGGGAATATTTAATGAAATATTGAAGAATTAAAAATGGTAAATTATTAAACATATTAACAAACTTAAAACAAAGCTCAATCAACTATTTGATTTGAATAACTAAAATTACAATATTTTTAAAATTAATAAACAAATAAAAAGTAGATCCAAAATCAAATAGTTTTTTTGGTTCTACCTTCCATTTTTGTAATTTAACCTTCTATTTTTAAATTGGGTTATAAATGGATAATTTGTTACAACTCATCTTTTTTCCTTTTATCTTTTAAAATTTTGCTTATATGTATATATAGACATGACAGATGAAAAACAGTAGAATTGTGAATTATTTTCTTAACTTAAAATTATTTAAGAAGTGTGGAGTCAAAACATAGATGACGACAATTATTGTGTATTTTTATTCCACCACAATTATAGTATGATTTGTCCATATTTAAAATCAAAATTCAATTAATCTGAAATGTACATAAGAAGAAAAATACAATAAGCAATGAAGAAAAATATTTGACAGTCCCTGTCTTTATAAGATCTGATTAGAGTGCAGGCCATAAATTAAAAATATAATTGGTGCTTAAAATTTTCAGTTCTAAAGAAAGAAAAAATGGTACAAATTCATATATTAATTCTTCCTCTTATATAATTGCTATTTGAATATGATAGATATAATAATATAAAGACCAACGTATCTTTGTCAAAATTTTATGTACACTTACGCAAGAATTCATAGCCATAATCCAAATTGTGATTTTTTTTTCTTAAGAAAGGTTGATTATTCTAATTTAAACCAGCCGAATTGATGGGATATTGTCAAATAATTTAACATTAATTAAGTTATCTGTATTAATCAAGGTGCTTAGGTTATATTCTAAAATTATATCATCCAATTAAACCATATATTCGAAGATATCCTCTCTTTTTAAAGTTGAGTTTCAAATTGTCATCGTATCTATAATACTTATTCTAGAATAATTTGAAAAAAAAGGCTAAAGTGAGAACTTTTGGACAAAAAGTAATGGAAAGTATTGGCTTCATCTCGGTCGATCGGGCTCGACCTAGTAGATAGCAAACCTCTAAAAACACTTGTAGTTTGTTCAATCAAACTCGAATCAAGCACAAGCATAAAGAATAGTTGCAGTCTAGCACTCAACCTAGCTTGAGTCAAGCACGAGTCGAAAAGGATATGCTCAATTTGGTCGAGGTCGAAATAAATGGGGCCAACCATGATTCGAGAAGGAAGCCAAAAAAAACTCACATTGCCTAACACACAGTAGTTTGAGATGGTTAAGTCAACAAGGGACGAGAGATTTCAATTCCAAAAGAGAATTGAGAATATGAAACCCTAGCTTATAAAATTAATGATCCACGAGAGAAGAAAATTAGGCAGAGGTGCATTTTCCCTTCAAAATTTGGCATCACCATTATTGAAGAACAAAGTTTTATTCCATTTTAGTAATTTCCAAACTTTTAATTATATATATATACATATATTTTGTAATTAACTTCGTTTTTTAAAATTATCTTTAAAGAAAAATATATTTTAGATGAGCCAAATGATAAGGATGTTGAGATTATGGCAACTTAATTAAAAATTAAAATATGATTGCTTCTTCTTCTTTCTATTTGATTAATCTTTAATTTTGGTTATAAGTTTGGGTCCATCATGATTAGGTGTTTGTATTTTTCAACCTTATAATGGAATTCTTAAATGATTAATGAAATTTTCAGTTAGGATTTAAATAGAATTTTAATCCAAATCTATGACTAATTAAATGAATAGGGCTTTCCCCATTTTTGTAATGCTAAATTGAAGACTAAAATACAATATTTTGGTCTCAAGTTTGAGTTTTCTGAATACAACAAAATCCACAATATTTATTTTTGTATTTTAAAAAAAGAAAATTCATAAAATTCAAAAGATAAATGACATTAATATATTTCCAAAATTTCTTCAAAATTTTAATGTTTTCTCAAAATTCTTCATTTTATAAATGATATTCATGTATTGATTAAATAAACAAACTATTTTTAAAAAATAATTTTTTTAATGGATGCTTAATTTTTCTATTTTTAAAACAATTTTCTAAGAATAAACTACTTTTGTTATTTTAAAATTATTTTTAACACATCTTTAACAATATTGATAATGTAAATATTACACATAATATTATAAAATCACTCGTAAAGAATGCACCTAAGGAAGAGTGATCGAAAATATATTTTGTGATTAGTGAATTTTTTTTATTTTTCTTAAAAAGAAAACCAAACTTAAATTAATTAATTATTGGATATTATATAATTCCATAAAATTAAAGGTTTAGATTATAATTGATACATTGCATCAAAAATCATCCCTAAAATAATATAATTAAAAAATGAAAAGTTAACACTAACGAAATAGAATTTAATCCTAATAAATACAAATCATCCCAAAGTGAGAAGGAATCCAACACCTCTTTTTTCCTTTTTAAACTTTTGAGTGAGAATCTGTAATATTTTATTTGCACTCACAAAAACAAAAATAAAATAAGACTATTTTAGAAAACTAACCTCGAAATAATCTATTTTTTAAAACAATAAGTTATCGTTTCTTTGTTTTAAAAAAGTGTAAATATAGGATATGTTATTTATTTACACCCAAATATTTTAAAAAGTCTAACGAGTGAAAATCAGTTTTTAATTTGAAAAAAAATAACATTGCAGAGGTTCGAACACGATGTAAACCTGACCAAGTGTTCTTTATTTATTTTCTTTAAAACAATAGAAATACTAATTATTCTTGTATATATTATGATAAACACATAACAGTAATTCGTTGATCAATTATAATTGTAGATAAAAATACAATATTTTGTTATATTTATAAATAAAGAGAGAGTTTGAGAGAGTTTGAAGTTGAAATATTTGTTGTTCAGTGATAGAGATTGAAATCTGTTTTGGACTAATTTTTTAAAGAAAAAAAAAACATAAAAAACACGTTTGGAAGAGGAGGAGAAAGAATCAAAGAAGCAGGAAGGTATCTAAGAGTGATTAAAACGAAACAGATTTGAAATTAATTACAAAACCATTGAAAAATTCATACTCAAAACTCTTAATTACTCATTCTCATTAATAATTAATGAACATAATAGAGAAAAGCTTAATTAGTACCCATTCTCATTCTAACATTTCTAATTAATTTACATTAATGACCATTGATTGAAATGGATCGAAATTCTGGACCCAAACCCATCAAAGATACATAATTAACATAACAAAAACTTAACCCAGATTCTTGGTTTTCAAAAATCTTCACCCAGTTTTACGATGGGCTTGAATTGGAGATGAAGAAGAAGAAAGAACAGAGGATGCTTCTGGTTGTTTCTCCATCTTATTTGGAATCGAAATCCTTACCTTTCCCTTCCTTCTTGATTTTGACAAACTCTGTTTCAAAACAGGCACCAAATACCAAGCAATACAAGTGCATAAAATGGTTACTGATCTCCCAAAAATACTCAACAAAAACAGAATCAAAATCACCACTGCAGCAATATAATAAGATGGTTTGTTCAATCTCCTCAAATTTCTCGCTCTTACAAGGTTGTTGTTGTTCTTGTTTGCCGTTGATTCTTTGCTCTGTTTTGGCTTCTTAATCGCCACGGTTTCTGAATCATCACTCGTGTTCTTCTCTTCTTTCTTGTCCTTCTGTTTCACAACCACAGGAACACATTCATCTGAATTCTTGTAAGCAAAACGAACCATAACTATTTCTTCAGGGTCAGTTTGAGAGTAAATCTTCTTCCTTTTTTCATCAAGATCCGTTAAAAGAGCAGAGAATTTGTCGAGGCCACGGTCAGAGTAAGGATTTTTCTTGTCTTTGTTATGGGTTTTGTGTCCATTTCTGGACTTTTTGGGTGTGGAATTTGGGGATACTGATTCATGAAGAGCCATTATTGATGGAGAAGAAGAAAAGAAAAGAAAAAAAAAAAGGTTTGACTTGTTAAGAAACAGAAAGAGAGGTTTGTACTTTGTGTTGAGTGACAAATGGAGAAGAAAATTGTGGGTTTATATTGGAAATATTTTTGAGTAATTTATGAATGATTTATTGAGGGGATGAGAAGACCAGATCCAAGCCAAAATGTTTGGTCAAATTAAAATCGTGATTTTTTTAAAAAAAATACATATAGTATAGAAGCTTCGTGAGGTGTTGATTTGTTTGACTTTGATATGGAGAAAGAGAGAATGGGTATGATATTTGGTTTAATTAAATAAATTGATATTGTTGTTAGCTTGGAGAGGAGGTTTTAATTCGTCAAACAAGCAAAGCAAAACATATGAGATGATCATATAATAATATAATTCATGAAGTCATGAAAAAAGATAAAAATATGTAGCACTGAAGTTCAACGCATTACTTCAAATCTTATTTTAAGATTTAATAAAAGATTAACAAAGATATGTGCAATTTTAAAAGGAATATAAAGAATTTAGTTTTGAATCTTTTCATTATATATAAAAGAATTTGAAATAGAAAATCAGTGTTTGTGATAATTTTGTTTGGAAATTAGACTTTGATTTCATCAACAATGTGATGAATTCCCCATCGTAACGTTACTTCTTTTTTGCCGTCAGAAATTTGGAGAGATCTTCATAATAATAAAGAACAAAACAAGAACAAAATTACAACCATTTTCACAATGTCATTTGTTTGGATCCATGATCATAAAAAAAAAAAAATGGTACAAATGTATTTCACTGGACTTATGTGTCATGGCCAATCAAAAAATTTTACTAAAAAAGTGTTTAAAAAATAAACGCTAAAATAATAATACAGTTTTTTCTCTCTAAATATTTGTTAGATAACAAATTACAAAAATAATGCATAGTTAAAATAAAACATTATTTAATATATATTATAATTACTTTAAGATTGATTTTAAAATATAAAATTGATAATGTGAGAGAGACGCGTGCTCTCGTTAATCTTACATAAATTCGTTGGTGCTTATGAGCGCAAAATCAATTTTTTTTACCAAATTGTCATTAAACCAAAGAAGTTCGATTTAGTAGATGTTTAAATTGATTTCAATAGTAAAAGAGGGCAAACCGATTATTGGTCATGGATCAATTTGAGAGTTCGAAATTTAAAAAAAAGTTGTTAATTATAAATTTTTTAAAAAACAAACACGGATTGAACCGCTCTTATCATGCTCACTCTCTTATCATGTTATAGTTTTTAAAAACCTCATGTTTTTTTTTTTCTCTTAGCAATATCATAAGTTACAAAAATGAAAAGTTTCATTCTTAATCGAAATTAAAAAACAAAAACAAGTTTTTAGAACCGTTTTTATTTAGGTTTTCAAAATTTGACTAGAATTTTAAGAACATATATGTTTATTTAATGTTTCCTTCGGCTTTTAAAATTAGATTAGAAATTGAAGGACGTGTGTTCTGCAAGAGATTTGAAAACAGACACGTTTTCAAATATATTGGGGTTGGTATAAGTTACAAAAATTGAGTTCCATTACCTACCAAACATTATTTTGAATATAAATTAATATCAATTCATTAACATATTTTACATTAAAATTTCTTGTTATAAAATACTATTTTATAATATCATATAAATTATGATGCATATTCAAGAGTAAAAACAAAGACGAATTGAGTTCAATGACATGAAATATCGTATTTATTAACTTTCTTAATATAAATCTAGATTTTAAAATACCAAATACCATATTGTTTTTAAAACTTACGATAATCTATATACAATTTTAAACAATACAATTCAAAACACATCCATAAATGTTTCTTTGAAAAGAAAAGATAACCACGGTAAGAAAAAGAAGAGAAAACAATAAAAATTTCTAAAAGTAAAAATCCAACAAAGTTATTATCAAATGGAACTTAAGTATTTCTAATTGTAGAAATAGCATAAACCAAGAAATACTCTCAAGAAGAGAAGCCAAGATAATGGACTAGATGAAGAAGAAACGATATAAACCATAAAATAAAGGTTGGAAAACGATGGTGATGTATTCTTAATTGAGCCGAAGGGGCAGGTGAGAGACTGAAAGACGAGGCAGTACATGCATGTGTTGAAAACATTATGAACGTAAAGATATTGACAAGTAAAGAAGGCAAACACATAACAACCACATTCCAACAGATAACGACCATTCGCCATTTTCCATTGCTTCACCACACAAAATTCAAACTTCTCACTCAACCCACCAACTGAGCAATAAAAACATACATTCATAATTGACCCCCCCTATGAAATAAGAAGGTGGGCAAATGCATTAAACATCTACTGTTTTGAAGTATGAGAGTTTGATGAATTGCAGAAAAAACACAAAGTAAAAGAGGGGGAAAATCATAAATTAGTGCCAAAGGATTAGGCAATAGTTGTTCAACTCAGACATACACCATGGAGCATAACAGATAGTCATACTCAACAAGTGACTAGATATAGTAGTCTGGATCACATGCTTTTAAAAGCTATCTGCACGGTATTTGCACATTTATTAATCCTCTCAACATGTTACCAGTTTGTCATTTAGAGAGCGGTCTACATGGCAATCCAGGCGCCATAGCTGAGAACTTGAGAGGAACATTAGCAGCTGCAGAGCAAAAGAGATTAGACACTAGACATTGCTGCAGTTCAACGGGCACCACTGGGAACTTGTGCACAATCAATGCAAGTGAATGCGGAGGTGACTGGTTTCACCGATACATGCACTTTCTCAGCAGAAAATCATAGTCTCAGTCATCAGTCATTGAAGTTGAGAGTTTCATCATCCATGTATTTCTCTTGCACTGCTGCAACTGTAATACTTAGTTAAGCAAACTTCGATATCCATTTCTTAAACGTAATAAATCAACTCACAATGCATGACTTAGAAAAACAGAACAACCTTTGAGCAGTTGAGCCTATACCTACTATAGAAAGATAACCAAGTTAGGGTATATAGCAAAGAAAATAAACCACAGAAATGCCAATGGGCTATGGCAATGGCCTTCAGAAATGAACATCCCCTTTTACTAATCTTCATGATATGGCTAGCTTGGCAAGAAATATATTACCAGCCAACTCAACCGGCTGGATCTGATTTTTAGATCAAAAAATAAATTAGTTATTTTACCAGCCAACTCAACCAATAAGTAGACTATGAAATTGAAGAGGGTGGGCAGGCAGGCAGGCTATTCAAATAAATTTCAAAATCAACATTAAAAAAGGGAGGTGAAGATCAAATAAGACAACCACAACCAATTGTGTGTTAGAGTAGGAGGTCATGTGTTCGAATAGAATCCTTGTAAAGCCATTTTGTTCCTAATTAATATTTCTTTCACTCGTTGGGTATAGGTCTACTACCAAATTTCAACCACAAGTGAGTGAGAATTGTTGAAGTTACCATAACTGATTGATGATTTAACAAATTAAAAATAGAACAATTTATATAAGAATAAATTGTAGGCAGAAAAGGATATCTGTAATAGTCCCAATCTGTAGCACCAACTGCAATCTTGCTAAATTCAACTGCACTTGCTTCCATACCAGCAAAAATGTACCCATTGGTCTTGTCTAATAGCTTAACAAGATTTCCTACACTCTCTTTATCCTGTGAATAAGGATCTGAGCAGTAAGCCCTCAGATAGACCCAACGATTTGCGAAAAGTAAGGACAGAATGGCTTGCCTGGATATCTAAGGTTGTAAAATTGACTAAACCAAAATCTTCGATTACACCACAAAGCTCTTTGGTGAGCTTTCTGCAACAAAGAGAGAATAATTCATATAAGAATAGAGATACTAGATTTACAAGATCACTGAAATAAAGAGCCATTGGTGTACATTGATTCTATAGATCAAGTTAATATAAAATCTGCACACCACCTACTTTACTATTATTGAAAAGAAGAAGACAAGATATACGTGAAAAACCCTAGTACAGTAAGCAAAACCATGATAGAAGCCGCTCTTATTATTTTCTAATAATCAAAAGAGTATAAGAGGGGAGAATATATATAGGCTATAATAAGCCCTAACAAAAAAAGGAAATAAAGCTAGGGTACAATAAATTACACAAATACCCTTGGGGAAATAAACACTCCCCACTAGCCCCTAATTTCCAACAATTATAATGTTCATACAAGTTACAAGTTACCCCCATTAACTTTCAACATGAATGATATATAATATCAATAAGACCAGTGTTCGACAGTTTAAAAGCACTTGTGAAGCTTTGCATGCTAATCTCTCTTCCAGAGATTGGAGCACATACTGAGTAGAAATTTGTATCATAATAGACTATGCTGAGACAATATAGAATTTGCAGTCATAAATGGTAGCTATCATTTTGGAAGGAAAAGGAGTTGAGTGATGGATCAATAATAAACGTATCAATATTATTTTGAAAGTCAGGGACTACAATGAGGAAGCAATTAGGTCAGAGATCTAGTTAGATAAAAGATCAATGAATGACTGGCAGTTAAGATAACAGTTATACTTCAATTAAACATTAATTGTAAAGTGCAAAGATCCAAATTTTGGATAAAAATGTGGCAATCAACATCAAACCTGTACTTGGCAGAGCGAGGATCTTGGTCAAGATGATGTTGTAGGTATGATAAGTCTTCCACATCCGTATAGAAGTCAAGGTTAAAAGCTGTAATATTAAAAGGAATAAGCAGCAATTACAATTATCAATGTGATCAGCCTTCACCTGGCACAAACGTATACAATAAAACATACCTAGCCTTCCATAGTTCTCAATTAAATCAATCTTAGATAAGACATTAACGTGTGGGAGCTCCAGATGCAACATGGTTGATAAAGAGAGTAGCAGTGCACTAACATACTTCCCAGGGTCACTGCAAAGATGAGCGTCAACTAAATGCACTGCAGTCAACTGTAGAAGAACGAGAATCTATTAAGATGTTTTTTAATAGCATTTCGCAACAAACTAGGGCCCATTTGACAACAATTCATTTCTGATTTTCTATTTTTATAGTTTAGGCTTATTCATCAATAATTTATTTGTTTTGTTTTTACTTGGGAAATAAAACTACTTTTTTGGTTTTTATAATTTAAAAGGATTTTAAATATGTTCTAAGCGAGAGAGATAAGCTAATTTTCTAATGACAGAAAAGTAAAAACCCAATGTTATCAAATGGACCCTAAAAATGAAAGAAAGGTTCAAATATACATATTTCTCCAGAAGCCTGTACCCTCAGATTCAAATTCTTAATGAGTTTCATTATAACGTTCTTGGCATTAGAGTGTAGGGAAAATAATTCAACTTGTCCTGGAAAATCGAATAGGAGGTAATGATCTGCAAAAATTTGATACTATCATCAGGTGGAATTCCAAAGATTCTGAGCCAAGATGTTGATGGATAAAGTAAACCAACGAAAATGGGAAAGTCTAGACACAAACAAAAGACCAATTAAACAAGAAATTACCTGTACTAAACTTTAAACATTCACAATCGAATGAATAATCACATTGTAACTATATACACTTACACATTGGTGAGCAGCAGAAAATTATTATGAGCAAAAAATGATAAAAGAAAAGGGTGCACTTATAAAGATAATGGTAATTCAATAACATGTAAATCCTTAATCTTAATTTTCATGACACACATCTCAGAATCGCATATGTAAAAAGCATAATAAAAAATTGTATATAACATCATGTAAACAGATTTCCTTGGGTTGTCAGGAAAAAATAAAACGGACGCACTACACCAACCTTTCAAAAGAGGTGCCAATCTAGCTTGCAACCAATCTATATTGTTCTCCAGATAATCCATGCAATAAACCAAGCCTGTAAAACATATAAATATGTAATTCCAACAACTATATCAAAAATCGGACTACGTTGGTCGATAGCCCACCATATAAATCACCTACTACTATGTCTATGACACTTTACAGAAATTTCTCAGGCTTAATTTTTCCGACTTCAGGGAAGGACATTGTTTCCCCTTTTTTATATTAATGACCAAAGGTTTTTCATACAAGACAAGATTTTCTATGGTCCATATCGTGATCTCTCATCCATAACTTATCAAGTTTTACACAACATTGTTACTCACCATCCATAATTAGACTTCTTGGGAATGTGGCATAATAATTTTAGAAGAAAAATAGATGAACAAAGACTTTTGTCTACCTACCTCCATTAGGACCAAGGGAATGTTCCATCATCACATCACTTAACTTGATCAGATCCTCAATGTTTACAGCACATTCATAGCTACATTTAAGTCAAGGATACCTTTCACTTGAAAAAGTTGAGACTCAGAGAACAAAAGAATGGGAAGAAAAGCCATTAGTGAGGATACGGTAATGAGTCATTAGCAGGATCCAAGTTGATAACAGCAACCTTCCTACAAGCAAGCAAGCAAGCAAGCAAGCAAGCAAGAAGTCAGGAACGTAACTGAAAGAGAAGATACTCAAATGCCATACGATGCCCTAAGTTCAATCAATGCATTACTATGCTGCACACTGAAGAAAAGTTGGTACCTTCCTATTAGTTGCAAAAACTGAGACATGCCATTACAGTAGGTAGTCTTTCCTGAACCAGGGGGACCGATTACAACTTGGCCAAACACCATCTTCGTTTTGCAATCTTTTCCTCTACCCTAAAAGAGACGAACCTTACAGAGATACAATGAATTGAATCACGTTGACGGTGTTAGAGTGAAAGAGAGAGAGAGAGAGAGAGAGAATCACAGATATGACTTCACCGCCGTTTTTCGACCTCTGTAATCAACAACCCACCTTCAGAAATCGGTATTTACGATTTCTTTTACCAAAATTCACGCTTTCCCGGCGAAGCCCCTGCGGAGAATTGTCCGGAAGATGACCCCTCTCAACCCTAACAGCTAAAAAGATAGAACCAATGTAAAATGGCGGCTAAAGCGTTAAAATACGTCCGTCCTTATACCTTCAATGTAATGCATTATATACATTCTCTATCTCTATCTCTATCTCTATTTGTATCATCTATACTATCTTCAAAATGGCTAATATCTTTAGATTTCTTTACCCTTTTCAAATCTTAAATTTCCAACCTTATTTAATTTTTTAAATTAATCTTTTAATTTAATTGATTTTTTTATTATTTATAATTATTTAATTAATATAAAAAAATGTTTATCATTAATTATTTATAATCTTTTCAAATTTCCACCCATAACTTTTGAAGGTTTCAATGTAAAAGAATTATTTCTATAATTAAAATTTATAAATATGTATTAGATAAGATTTCAAAAGATTTTGTAAATTTTATCTTCTATAATCATATAAAAAAACTATCCTCCATCTTTCTTATAAACGTTTAAATTTTATTTTCTACTTAAAGTTTGTTTTATATCTTTTTATTCGCTATGTTTTGTTTTGATTTATTACTTCATTTATATTGATATATTTTTTACTCACTATATTTTTTTCATCTACTACATTGTTTCCATTGATATATCCTTTTGTATTGCAATTGCAATAGGTTAAAATTTGAAATTAAAAAAAAAAAAAACTTGAATAACACACGTAAGTTATACAAAATTGAAACAACATCAACGGTGAAATCTAGGCCGAAGAATTATGAGTTCTTTTTATATAAAATAGTAATTGTTATATACAATAACAAGTGTTTTGAGTTAAGTATACCGAGATTATTTCTATATTTAGCTTTTTTTTAATAATAATAACAATAAACTAACAAACCTTTTTAAGTTGTACGAATTTTTAAAAAAAATTAATTTATAGGACATTATTATCAACAATACATGATTATAATAATGATTTCTTGTGAAATGAACAATTTTATTTTTACCCTCTTACATCTTAAAATGTTTTACAATTAGTATTTACCATTTTTATGAATAAAAAAAAGTTAGATATAAGTTAATAAGTTGTCTGTAACATGAGAAATGATAAATTGATAAAGTCAAAGCAAGTAAACAATGATTTAATGTGTTTATAAATCATTTAAAACATTTAACACTCAAAAAATATAAGTTGATAAGCTAATTAAAGGAATACCAAAAATATTCCTTTCTACAACTTAAATAGTTTCTCATTCAATTATAATTTATTATAGAATCTCAAACATTTTAGAATACCCAAAGTTTTTTAACTTTTTATTGACTACTATAACATGTTTGCTCTATATTATTTTCACCAAATATTTATCTCACATTCTACTCTCGTTATTTTTTTTATTTTTAACTTTTTTTCTTATACTTCATTCTTTTTAATCCACGTCAAATTGAATACATGTCAAATTGAATACATATTAGTTGAATAGAAGCTCTACTATTTTTTAAGTTTTATAACTATATATATTCACCGTTTAATATTATCAAATTTTGCCATCCAATTAAAAAGAATCATTTTACAATGTATGGTGAAACTTTAAATTGATCAATAAGATATTACGTCCCTAAAATGAATATTTGTTTAGCTTCAAGTTGTAGCAAATATTGAGTTGTAATATTTGTAAATAAATGTGTTTAAAATGCATTTGATCTCAAACACCAATCAAACAAAAAATATATATTTTTTCATATTATCATATATGTTAGATGTTTTATGTAAATTTTGTTTTCAACGTTTTATTTTTGTTTGATATGTATGATCATTTTTAAAATTTTATTTGTTGTCTTTTTCTACTCTATTAATTAATGATATTTTTCATCATTCAAAACATAAAAATAGATATCGATTTTCTTATTTTAAGAGAAAATAACATAAGTTGAGAAGTGTATATATATATATATATATCCTTACTTTTACCCTAGTGAAAAAGATGTTAATTATATTATTTTATAATTAATTTATTGTTTATAATTATTTATTTAATACAAAGAATAAAGTCAATCGTAACTATTGATTATCTTTTCAAATTTTTACCTTCATGTCTAATACACTTTTTATCTCGAATATGAAAGTTTTATTGATTTATTTTAATAATTTAATTTATAATATTTATGAATTTAAGAGATAAAGAAGGTTAGAATATGAAAGTTTTATTGATTTATTTCAATAATTTAATTTATAATATTTATGAATTTGTATTTATTTATGAGATTTAAGAAAAACTTTGTAATCTTTTATCTTCTTCAACTATATATAAAAATCTATCTTCACCCTTTTCTTAGGAAATTAAGTTGTTTCTCTTCTTTTTACTCACTACATGTGTTTTTCCTTTTTGTTTTTTGTTTTTCTTTCTTTTTTTTTTTTTTTTTTTTTTTGCCAATTAAGCAATTTTGTTGACTCAATTGTTTTTACTAATTAGTATTGTTTACTTGAACACATCTAAACATTTATAATGATGTGATTTGTGGAAATTTATGGTCATAGGATTATGATTAAATCAAAATTTGAGAGTGAATGGTTTTCAAAGTCTTTTGTGTTAGAAAAAAAAATATATAATAATTACAAATATTTAAATTTTGATAAATATTGTTTATTACTTATTTTAAATTCCATCGACTATACCAAAAAAAATTACATGTCTTTTGCAGCATTCACATTTTTTTTTATAAATAGTGGCATTTATTTGGTAAGCAAATCAATTTTCTATTTCTATGCTAATTAGTTGTTCTTTTGTAATATATATATTTAATCTTTGAATTTTTTCTAATAAAAAAAACATGTGTTATATGGATTTTAGATTTATTATAGTTTATTTACTTTTATTTAAATTATTGTTGCTAATACATCCGGCTAAGTTTGTAGATTTAATGGTGAACATATATTTTTATTATATCAATCATTGATTTTTTTTACTAAAAAAACCATGTCTTAAACAAATTTTAGATTTATCATAGTTTGTTTAATTTTATTTAAACTATTATATGATTACTAATACATTGTCGTAAATTTGCAAGTTTGTCGGTCAATATTCTAATAGAAGATTTAGAACCTTTTCAAAATATACTTGAAATTTCAAAGGAAGTTGATAGATGTAAAACAAAATAATGAAGAAGTTTTAGAGGCGTCGAAAGTTATTGTAATTAAAACGACAATCATATATTTCATATTTATTTATTGTTTATAATTTAATAAATTATGTTAGTTGAAACGTGGTCACAATACAATATTTTTCCTCATTATTTTACTCTATTAGTAATCAATACATATATACAAAATTCAAACTTTAGTTTAAAAAAATTTATAGCGTTTTGTCCATTTTGATGCTCACATTTGATTTCAAAACATTGTAAGTTGGACTTAAAGATTTTGAAGCTCAATTTTACCATGACCATTAATAAAGGTTCAATTTTCTTTAGTTATCATATTATGTTTCTTTAAAATTATTTCTCAATTCAATATTATGTTTTTTAATTATCACACACGTATATAAGTATGAAAGAAAGAAAATATAATAATTTCAAAAGAAAGAAAGGTCTTGTAACATGCAAAGCACGTTTGTGTATTCTAGTAGTTCTAAATGGTCTCTGAACTCATGTTTGATAATTAGTTGATTAACGATAAAATAATTGTAATATTAATTTTTGTATGACATCCCTCTTCTTCAACCTTGCATCATTGTGCTGCAGATTTTTTTGTTATCCCGGTTGTTGCTAATGAAGAACGAAGATGAATTTAGTCATCACCATACTTTTTTTTTCATTATCATACACAAACATTTCCTTTATATTTCTTACCTTTTTTGTTTTCCCTTTTGTTTCTTAGAACCTTCATTTCTCTCCTAAAATTCCTATATTGTTTTCCAACCAGTATCATCACTTACATACCCTCATGACAAAAATTTCCAACCAATATCACTTAATCAAGCCCGCAAGAAGACTTAGAAGAAGAAGAAAAAAATATAGCAATTTTAGGGGAAAATATGAGGGTTTCAAGAAACATAAAAGTAAGAAAAAAATGTTGGGTACCATATGAATAAAATGTAAGATGAGGTTTAAATTCATCTTTGTTCTTCGTTAGCAACATCGGGATAACAAAAAAAAAAAACAAATTTGTCACATGATGCCCTATCATAAAATAGTAGTATTATAATAATTTTTACCAAATCAATTGATTAATCATATTTAACGTCCATGTAACTTTAAAGATCATTTTGAACTATTAATTAAATGTGAATAAGATATGTGATGAAAAATTGAATGAATAAAAAGTTAGAGTGTGATTGGAAGGTATTGGTTGCGCCAACGCAATCATTCCATGGCTACCCCTTCCCTTTTCCCTTTAAATATTCCTTCACCAAATTTGAAATGGTGATGCCCAAAAATCATCCCTATGTTCCTTAAAATAAATATCTTAGAAAAAAAATACTTTATTATTTACGTTCATAGACATATTAACATATTGATTAAAATATTAGCATGTGACATGCTAATGAAAAATTAAAACCTTACCATTTGGCAAGAATTTTTAAAAAATCCATTATTTCGTTTCATTTTCTCAAAGAACGAATTTAATATCAATTTAAAACTCATACCTAAAAGTTTTAATTTTATAACCAATTTATTTTTAGTTTTTGGTTTTTCAAAATTAATTCAATGAACGGTAAGATAGTCGAATCATTATTAGTCAAAATCTAAAAACAAAAACAAGTATTTAAGAACTAATTCAAATTTGGACTAAAAACCAATAAGGAGAGTTAAATTGTAGGCTTGATATTTCAAAACTAAAACTTATTTGAAGTTGATAAACATACAAATGATTGTATAAAAAAATGAGAAGAAAGAAACTTAATCTTAGAAAACCAACGGTTACTCTAACTCAGTCCTAGAAATATCCAAGAATATGAAAATGATGAAAAAGGCAACAGAAAGCCATATGAGATCAGCAAAATGGTTGGTTTTCCTAGAATCAAAAGTCTGAGAAATCAAATCAAAAGCAATACCTCTCGCTCCCCACCCCATGATTAATTGTTACAAAACTTGTAAACAGGGAAGGAATCTTTCAATTTCATTTCATTTATTTTTTTATTCTTCTGTCACCACTCCACACTGTCATGGTCCCATCCAAATTCCTTCACACTGCTCTCCACATCACACCCTCTACAACACAAACAACCTGTTAGGACATAAACATAGTTTTAAAGCAATTTAGATGGTGTAATTATAATGCTATCATAAACCATCAAAAATCTATATATTTGGATCATCAATGCATGATTCGAAAGAACCTAAAGCAATGTAACTTGGAATAGCATAGTGCTTGGTTTTCTACATTATCTCGTTCAAGCCAACAACATTAGGTCTATATGAATTGTCTCCTTTCTTTTTGTAGGGGATGTGCAGTATAGTATGGTCAAAATACAGCTTTAATGTCACTAAAGTCATATCATCTAATGACTTAGCCCCGTGACAAACTTAGTTTTTACTCTGTAACATTGATAAAGATACTTGATAGATTAGGTAATTTCAATAGGAAGTAATAGCAATTTAATTCAAAGAAATAAGGGGGGAAGTGGGGAAAAAAATCAAAGGGAGAGAGAGAGGGATGGTTGGTTGGGTTGGATGCTTGCAAATCCAGACAAATTGATTACCATTTATGCCCTTCAACTTTAGATTTGTCTACTTGAATCTCTCTTATACATACACCCATATCTTTTGCATCCATAGCCCAATTTCTATCTCTCTGCCCTCTTCCTTATCTCCTTCACATTGTCTTCTTCTTCCTCCTAACACCGACTCAAATTTCAACACCAAGAAACTATAGGATTCTTTTGCAATTGCTATGGCTTTTGCAGGAACCACCCAGAAATGCATGGCCTGCGACAAAACTGTCTATTTAGTAGACAAACTTACTGCTGACAATCGTGTCTACCACAAAGCTTGCTTCCGCTGTCACCACTGCAATGGAACCCTCAAGGTAAATCAAATCTCTGATCTGTTATGTCGTTTCAGTGTAATCAGATTTCAGATCGCTAATTGGGAAGATTATTTTTGGTGGGCTGTGGTTAACATCAAACGAGATCTGATTTGCAGTTAAGTAATTACAATTCGTTTGAAGGAGTGCTTTACTGTCGGCCACACTTTGATCAGCTCTTTAAAAGAACTGGAAGCTTAGACAAGAGCTTTGAAGGTATTTAAAATTATGAGAAAATTTCGCTTTAAAGTCATTTCTCATTAGATCAAACCAACAACATTCTTATCTTGATTTTAGGAACACCAAAGATTGGAAAACCGGAGAAACCGGGTGATTCTGAGGTAGCTAATTAATTGTATCATGCTTTGTTATGCTCTGTTTTGTGTTAATTTCAACTTAAAATACATATTTGTCAGAAACCAACAGCGACTAAGGTTGCAAGTATGTTCGTCGGTACTAAAGATAAGTGTCTTGGATGTAACAAGACTGTTTATCCAACTGAGAAGGTAAATTTGAGGTGAAATTTAACTTTGTAAATGAAGAAAGCTTTGTTTTGAAGTGGGTAAACTTTAACATCATAATTTTTCAGGTTTCAGTAAATGGAACTTCGTACCATAAAAGCTGTTTCAAGTGCTGCCATGGCGGATGTACAATCAGCCCATCGAATTACATTGCACATGAAGGACGACTTTACTGCAAACATCACCATACCCAACTCATCAAAGAGAAAGGAAACTTGAGCCAGCTGGAAGGAAGCCATTAAAGAACCTTACACTCGTAGGCCTTGTTTTTCATTTTTTTCTTTTTTCTTTTTTTTTATGTCCTCTGCTTTCTTCCTTATTTTAGTCCTGCTTTTACGCTGTTCCCTTTTTGAACTTTAGCACCTCTCTCTTTGAAATTTGAATTGTAAAACAAAAGAAGTAATCGTGTGGGTCTCCCTCTGATTTTCGTTTTGGTTGGTGAATTCAAATAAAACTTGCAAGTAAAAGGCCAACGTATTAATTGATCATCCGTTATTTAATCACACATCAACATGCTCCAAAAGAGGCCGTTTGTTAATTTGTCCATCTCTGGACGTCACAAATTACAATACAACAGCTGTTGAAATTTCAACCTTAAACAAACATTATGTATATATTTATGATTAATAGCTTCTAATAACACTAAGATATACATAAACATTTACCGATTATACGTAATTTCTAGACATGGTTTACCAAAACTAACTAAGCTAGGCTAAGGCTAAAGGGTTTTCTCTTCTTCATCTTTATACATTTTGATTTGATTATCAAACATTGATACAAATGGGGTTGAAAGCATTATTATTGTTGTTATGATTATTTCTTGTTTGAGTATGGAACCTCCACGTGAAGAGGTAATCTCGAGACACGCAAGAAAGTTTGATAACATCGCAAAAGGCGGTGACAGAATTTTTCTTTCCGTCACTGTTTCCCCATTCAATCCTCACCCAACAAGAGAACCCATTTGAGGAATGAGGCACAGCCGCCGCATCGGAGAGGTGGAGCATCACTTCACCGCCGATTCTTCTGCCTTTGAGCCTTTCATCTCCGGTAACCATTGAATCGAGCCACAAGCACTCTGGTTGGCCAACCATTTCCTTATAAGCAGAATTCGCCATTCTCACTCTGTTATTCGAATCCGATATAACCGCTGGCAACACCTCGGATTCAACTTCCTTTTCCACTTCATCCGGTTTCTTCGGCAGCTGTGGAGTATTATTGGAGTGGACAGGGTTTTGAGCTTCGTTGATACACCCAACGCGAATGCTGGAACCAACAGGACGAACAGGGTGAGGAGTTATAACATTAGAAATAGAAACCGGGCATTGAAGTTGCTGCAATAAATCCTTCTCTTGAGGAATTTCAGAGACAACAGAACTATCAACACTGAATTCCACTCCCTTCTCTTCATCAAAAGACTTAATGAAATTAATCTCAGAAACAGGGGTGGTGGTTTCAGTTTCGTCAGAAACAGAAGGAAGAAGCGGAAGCGTGACAAGATTAGAATTAGAAGAGGAATCACGAAACCCAGAATTAATAGAAGGAAGAGAAAGATGAGGAAGTAAAGAAGAAGAAAAAGGATGATGGTGGAGGGAGAAATTAGGAGAAGGTGTAATTCTTGTTCGTTTTAAGGAGTGAGGGGAAATGGGTGGAGGACGAGATCTCTTACGAGTACGAGTGGGTCTAGCTTGTAACTGAGGCCATACATTTCGAAGAAAAGAGGAAGAGGAAGAAGAAGAGGAGGAATGGGGAATGTTGTTGAGAGAGTGATCAGAGGTGGGGAAAGGGGATTCGGGTTTGGGGGCAATGGGGCG
The DNA here is from genome assembly GCF_000004075.3 of Cucumis sativus. NCBI lineage: Eukaryota > Viridiplantae > Streptophyta > Magnoliopsida > Cucurbitales > Cucurbitaceae > Cucumis > Cucumis sativus. The sequence goes on from NC_026658.2 coordinate 24,769,174, forward strand.
GTATCTGGACATGATCTCCGCCGTCTTGTCGGTGGAGGGGAAAGGAGGGGGGAGAGTCTTGATCATGGCGGAGGTGGAAGGAGGGGGAGAGAGGGAGGGGAGGAAGAGGGAATGGAATGGAATAGGGGGGGAAGGGTTTAAGATGGAAGGGAAACGGTGGGGAGTGGCGAATAAGGGAAGGGCAAGAGAGTGACAGGTGGAAGAGGAATGTGGGGTACGTGGAAGAAAAAAGGACATGTGGGAAAGGGAGTGGGGCCATGCAAAAGCCAACGCATAACCAATCCAAAGTTAAGTTGAAGAGGAAGAGAGAGGAGTGGGAATGTGAATTCAATGGGCAGTGCCACCAATGAGAAGAGTGGAACGCGTGTGTGGTTGGCTCGCATGCGTTGATCCATCTATCACTATTGGTTTGGTAATTCAAATACAACAAATACAACAAATAACACAAATATAAATATAAATATTAAGCTCTCATCCTAACCATACTAATAAGAATGCATTGAATCAGCTCAGAAACAAACATTGGTGGTAGGAAAGAAGTAGAAGTTAGGAGGAGGAGTAGTAGTAGTAGTATATGTAAAGGTTGTTGATGGAGGAGAGGGGCACGTGTGAGGGGGGAGTTTGCATGCAAAGGGGATTGGAGGAATGGAGGGGGAGACGTGGCGGGAGGCGGTGTGGGGGCGTTGGAAAAGGAGCCTCATGTCGAGGGGTTAATTTAGATAGTAATTAGAATGTATATAGATAGGGGAAGGGGAATGGGAAGGGGAAGGGTATAAATGTAAAGGTCAAAAAAGAAAAGAAAAGAAAAAAAGAGCACGCAAAGCAATGCAGAAGAAACTGAAAGTGAAAACCCCTGGGTTGTTGTGTTGCGTTGTGTTAAACAATAATTTTGATTTGAGAGTGTGTTTTGTTTCTTCTTTATTATTCCCATTGGAGTTTGGGGACTCCCAGTTACGATTCTACCATTCATCTCTCTCTCTCTCTCTCTCTCTCTCCCCCCTACCCTTTTCACTTTTCTTCTCTTCAAAATTTAATATTTCCCTTTACAATCATATTATTAAGCTTCAATTGCCAAGTTATTGTTAGCCCTATAACTTATAAAGGGTTCAAATACCCATCATTTAAATTTCCATAATCTTTTTATTCAAATAGTTGAACACAATTTCATTAATAAAAACTAAATATCATGGCCATCACTGTGTTATAGTTGAAGTGAATCTAAAATTGGTGGGTAAAAAACAAATCGTGCAGAATCAGTGGCATTTATAAAACAAAAATCAGTACATTAAATGATGTTATTAGAAATTGATTCTCCAATAAATAGCACAATTCAAAAACAAATAAACCGATTATTCCAACATCCTTATATATGAGTTGTTTAAAACAATTCATACAAACGCACACACACACACACACCTGTTTATGTATGGACAATGTTCTCGTATGAATAATTTGACCTATTTAAAACCCTACTTTATGAACAATATTGTATTTTAATTAAATGAAGAGAGTTCAATTTTTTATTAAAAAAAAAGATCCATAGTAGAGAAGTAAGTATTTAAATTTATTTTAAGGAAGAATAATTTCTTGGAAAAGTAATTTTTTTTTTTTTTTCATTTTGTTAATACATGAAGTGAACAAGTGTTGGCATATGTGTATTGTGGTGTGTATGAGATGAGATGGACCGTTTGGGAATAATAACTCAAACCTTTAGGCTCTAAGGGTAATTTTAAAAAGAAAGAAACCATTTCATAATTGGTGAATAAATATAAGGGGAAAAAAAGGCGCGCTATGGTCAATAATCAGCGATCACCAGAATACAGAGTGAAGAACAGAACAGAATGACGAGCAACCACCATAGCCTATCAATCATTTTTTCATTCCTACATCGTGGGTCGTTTACAATTTCCACACAAATTGTCCGTCCATGGCCGGAGCTTCTCGCTTTTTTTTGTTGGCGGTGTTGCAACTTCCATTACCCTTCGGAGCAGATAGGAAGAAGAAGAACTTCACTCTGTCATAGAAGAAGTTTTTTTTTTTATTTTTTCAACGCAATTTTTTTACAAAACCCCTCTTTAATTTCAAATACAAAATGGTGAAATGATTTGATTTCAGTAATCAATTTTAGGATGATGGGTTTTAAATGTAAGATTATAACGGTTTCATAGTTTGTAACTGTCGGATTTTGTTCAAATTTGGGCTGTTTCTCCTTTCTCTTTATATATAGTTTCCGTAATCCTATTGTATTTAGCGGCGGAGAAATGACTAATAAACCTACTGAAGATCCGCTTCAACCTCACCCGGTGAAAGAGCAGCTACCCGGAATTCAATATTGCATCAACAGTCCTCCTCCATGGCGTTTGTGTTCTTATTTATATACATTTATTGTCATTTTGTTCGTTTTTTGTTGAATCTTTCACTGATTATGTTTAGTCCTTTATCGTGAATGTAGCGGAGGCCTTTGTGTTGGGTTTTCAGCATTATGTATTGACACTTGGTTTCAGTGTTCTGATTCCTAGTTTGATTGTTCCTCAAATGGGTGGTGGCAATGTAAGGCGATCTTGAATTAGGTTTTTGGTATTTGAAATTTCTCAACATTTCATTAGCTTATTGGGTTTTTGGCACTCAGGTTGAGAAGGCCAAAGTGATTCAAACCTTGCTATTTGTTTCGGGATTGAACACATTATTTCAGTCTTTGTTTGGGACTAGATTACCAGTTGTGGTTGTGGGTTCATATGCATATCTTATTCCTACAATCTCCATTGTTCTGGCTAAGAGATACACTTCCTTGACAGATCCTCAAGATGTAATACTTTGTTACTTCTCTCATAATGCTATTGGTTCTAATGTTTCTGAAGGGATATGAAACAATAATGTTTGGAATTTATTTGTTGTATATACTTTTAGAGATTCATTCAGACTATGCAAGGAATTCAAGGAGCTCTCATAGTGGCTTCATGTTTTCAAATGGTTATGGGTTTCCTCGGCTTCTGGAGGAATACTGTGAGGTGTTTAACTCTTAACTGTCTAGTTTATGTGTTTCTTAACCATGTTGAACTTGGTTATTTTAGTTGAGTAAATAATTTTTTGTAATGACTATTGAATTAGGTTTTTCAGCCCTCTTTCTGTGGTTCCATGTGTTACTTTCACTGGACTTGGTCTGTATCATTTTGGTTTTCCAATGGTAATGCAATAAATAGCCTTTTGCTCTTCGATCTTACCTTGGCAATTGATTTTCTTCATGTTCTTCACACTGTTTTTTGCTATTTTTAGCTGGCAAGATGTGTAGAAATTGGACTTCCTGGGCTGATTATTATAGTTTTCATCTCACAGGTAAGTAAAATCTCATATTTTAGCCTCACTTCACAGCTTCTCTTTGTGCATTCGATGGTATCACAAACTCTTCCTCATTGGTTTTGTGGTTTTGCAGTATCTTCCTCATTTATTGAAAACAAAAAAGCCAATCTATGATCGATATTCAGTGTTGTTTTCAATTGTAATCATCTGGCTATATGCACAACTCTTAACTTCAAGCACCGTTTATAATCACAAGCCCACAACAACTCAGAAAAGTTGTCGCACTGATCAAGCTGGACTTTTGAGTACTGCTCCTTGGTAAAACTATAGCTACTGAATCAGAATATTCCTTTCAGAACTGTTGGAGAGTTCTTATATGTTCTATATTATCTCATTTCAATGCCTGCAGGATTTACATTCCCTATCCATTTCAATGGGGAGGTCCAACTTTCAATGCTGGAGAAGCCTTTGCAATGATGGCTGCTTCTGTTGTTTCCCTCTTCGAGGTCAAGTTCTTTGACTTCATATGTATTATATCTATCTTCTTTTCCATTAGCTACTTACCTCCTAGTCATCTTACTTCTAATAATAAGATATTTCAGAGTACCGGAACATTTTTTGCTGCATCAAGATATGGCAGTGCAACTCCAGTGCCTGCATCCATCATCGGCCGAGGTAGCGGTTGGCTGGTAAGATGTGGCATGAGTGTCCAATTTGTGCTAGAATTCTTCTTTGGTTCTCTACTTCTCTTATTAGTTTTGGAATCTTATTTTCTCATCAATTCTTCTTTAATTTCAGGGAGTTGGAGTTTTGCTCAATGGCATGTTTGGTTCTCTCACTGGCACTTGTGCATCTGTGTAAGATGAGGATATATTTCACTCGTTTATACAAATTAACAAAATTATATGGTATGATTGAGATTGGTTGGAATCTATGATTTTGTCCAAAATTCTTCAACAATATCACAAGATCAAGTTGGTTGGCTATTGCAGCTTGAAATACATTTTAACTTGTGCAAACCATCAGATACAGTAAAATTGGAAGTGGGACATTATATATTACATGAAAATGGATTGGATTCTTGGTAAAAACCAGCCCCATTTATCACATGTTGTACTGTTTCTCTCTAATGGGTTTTAAAAAGTGTAGGGAAAATGCTGGTCTATTAGCTTTAACAAGAGTTGGTAGCAGAAGGGTCATCCAAATATCAGCTGGCTTCATGATATTCTTCTCTGTATTTGGTAGGCTAGCATGATTTGACTAAATATTGATTATATAATTTTTTTAGCCTTGGGGTTACTCTACTTTGCCTTCCTTTTTGCCTAACAAATTTGACTCCAATATCAGGGAAATTCGGAGCACTTTTTGCCTCAATTCCTCTTCCAATTATTGCTGCCTTGTATTGTGTCTTTTTCGGCTATGTCTGTACGTACTCCCATCTCTCTTACCATAATTCGAGTGATATTTTTCTTTTAATTTATCAATGAAAAGTGTTGTTTCCATTAAAAAGAAAAAATGATTGTTGAAGATTTGACACTGCTGACATCGATGTAATTTCCCCACAGCCTCTTCTGGGCTTGGTTTTCTCCAATTCTGTAATTTGAACAGTTTCAGAACAAAATTTATCTTGGGCACCTCCTTCTTTTTGGGTTTGTCAATACCACAATACTTCAGAGAATATTATCGCCGAGATTTGAATTTATCAGAGCACATTTACTCTGGCCATGGATGGGTAAGCAAGCTGGAAGATAAAATAATCAACTAATTCAGCCTTCTAACTTCATTCTGTTCGTCTATTGAATGCTTGTTCTTATTCTCATTGCAGTTTAATGATGTGGTCGTCGTGATCTTCATGTCTCACGCAACAATAGCATCTTTGGTTGCTTTAATTTTGGATTGCACACTTTTTCGAGAAAACGATGCAACTCGGAAAGACAGTGGGTTACATTGGTGGGAGAAGTTTTGCTTATACAGTTCAGATGTAAGAAATGATGAATTCTATGCATTGCCGTTCTGCTTGAATAAGCTATTCCCATCAGTATAAGGCCTTGTATTGTACTACTAGGAAGTTTAACATTTTTTCATTCAAAATTTAACAAAAGAAATTTGGAGATCAATGGAAGATTTAGTTCATTATCAACTAAGTTATTCTATTCCCTACCAACTTTATTTGCAAAGCTTGGATTTTCTGCAACTATTAAATCGATCCAATCCAGAACAACACAACTTCCAAGAAAGAAACTTTCCAAAATTCAAAACCAACTTTCTGATTTTGGAGCTATGATTAAGAACATGACAGATGAACGGAGATTTAACCCTACTAATCTAACAAAGCACTAATGGATTCCAGTATTAGCACTTAGCAGCAAGGACTTTTTAACATCAAGTAATTAATGCAAAAGCAAAAAAAGGGATGTTTGACTTTAACTTAGCTAACACATACGGATGTCGGATTGTTTGTCTTTGCCTTGAAAGGGAAAGAAAAGAATGGAAGTATGTGAAGAAAAGAAGAATCTTTGAAAAGGTGAAATTATGAGAAGAAATGGTGATTTAGAGGCAACTGGCCAATGTTTGACCTTAACTTTTCTCCCATTGCTTTTAGAGGCAGAATCATAATCCATCTTCTTTGCAACCAAAGTCCATACTTTTCTCAACCCTTAAAATCTCAATAGCAAGAATTTGGTGGGGTTTTGGGTGACTCTAAAACACTCAAACCACTCACCTGCAAGGCCGTTTTGCTTCTAATGGGGACTAAACTGTGACACTCACATAACAGAGAAAAAGAAAGAGAAGATGGATTATGAAAAGGGATGCGATTTTATACAGTCAGCATAAACATGGTCCAATGAAAAACGCTGACCAAAACCAATCTCCAATCCAAGAGAGTTTCACAACAAAAAAGGAGTCAATAATTTGGCAATGAGAGGCTTCCACTTGTGGGGACGGCAGAATCTTAACTTTTTGAGTGATTTTTCAATAAAGACGAAACCTTTTGGCTTTTCAGAAGATATATAAATGAGATTGGAGGCTTGAAAGAGAAGTATAAACAAATAGCAAATGCAGTAAATTCCTTTAAAAAAAAAGTGAACTCTATAACATCTCAAGCTCTCCATTGTACCGTTCATAACCCAGTGAAGAAGAAGAAGGAAACCAAGGGGATAGGATAAGACAAAACAGGAATTTGTTAACTGGGATTTGCAAGATACATAATTATATGCTTGCCGGTTGTTTAACAATAAATAGAAGTCTAAATTCTACTTTAACCTTCAATATCAAACAACTGATAAAAAACAAGAAAGAGAAGAAAAAACAAAGGATACCCAGAAGAGGATAATATGAAAAAGGAAAGGCAATTGTTTTTATCATCTTCTTTTCCTGATTGAGAGAAAAAGGCAGCAATGATGGGTCAAAAAAGTGAGATATAAAGGAACTGATGAAGAATAGTCAAAGAAAAAGTAAAACCCCAAACTTAATCAAAAGCACTTAAGCTTAATAAAAAGGAAAAATGAAAGGTGGGTTTGTTCCAAAGTAGGCTTGAATTTTAATAGAAATGACAGCACCACCATTGTACACATTTGCAAGGGGACCTACTGTTGTTGCACATCCAAACGTTTGTCGCTTTTGATATCATCATTGTTGTTGATTTGCCCATTGTTCTTGCCAACTGGCATCTCTGATGTGTCCACAAACAGATAAAGAAAGGAAAGGGCAAAAGATAAAACGAGGGATAAACTAAGTCCAGGATTTTAAGTGTCATTGTTTTGATCCCTTTTTCTCCTTCAATAGAAATCCCACGACTCAGAGAAAGAGGACAGGGACTTTTTTTTTTTTATTTTTATTTTTTTTTATATAAACATTCCAATCTTCATAATCTCTTCTATTACCTGAAACCAAAATTTCCCTCAAAACTTAACCACTGAATTGCCACCATGAATGATTGGTCTGCCTCACATTATTGCAGTGGAAGTGAATCAGGTTGGACTATGTACTTGGACCAATCCTATACTTCAGACCATTGTTTCAACGGCGGGAGTGGCCGCGGTGAAAATTATAAGGCAAAAGCAGCAAAAGCAGCAAAAGCGAGAAAAGAGGAGGAGGATGAAGAAGAAGATTTATCGATGGTGTCTGATGCTTCTTCAGGTCCACCACATTACATTGAGGACAATGAAGAATTGTTTTACAACAACGGGTATTCTTCTCATGTCATTTCAGCTTCAGAATTAGAAAGAAAGAAGAGCAAAAAAGGCAAACAAAATGGGAGAAATCAGCAACATTCTTACCTTGATGATACTGCTAGCTCCCCTGTTTATGGCTACACCAAAGCAAATGTAAAAGAGCAGTTCCATTAGATTCTTCTTTTTAAATTCAAGAAAATATCTATCGTCCTTATGTTGGTTGATTGTTTATTGTGCAGAAAATCAAAGCAGCAACAAACAACAAAGCTTTGGAGGAGAGTCAAGTTGATTTTTCACAGGGATTCTCAGCAACCCATTTTAAGGTAAATTCATGATCATCATCTTCTTCTTCGTTTCCAGTTCAGTAATTTGAGAAATCATAAAATTAACTAAAAAAAGAAACTTTTAAACACAGAGAAAATCTGCATTTAGGAAACACCTGGGTTTTTATCGCTCGGAAAAATCAGCACCGGAAGAATGAGGCTATAACCGATTCCGCCGCAGCTTCCGATCCAACCTTTTTTATTTTTTTTGGGGTCGTCAAGTAAATGAAAACGACATGTTATTATTATATATATCAGAGGGATATTGTTCCTTTTGTTATTATTATTATTACCAATTTATTCTCCCCCCCCCCCCCCCCCCCCCCCCCAATGTTTTCGGCTCTCTGCCCTTCTCTTTTCCACGTTCTTGTCAATGCAATGGGAAACAGGAAACGCTAAAAATGGACCAAAAAAATGTTTATAGCATATATCTGAGATCCTAGCTACTATAAACAGAAAATCCCACTCATTGAATATATCAAAATTTTGTATTATTATTATTATTTTAGTACAAATATGAGAGTGGAGATTTTAAATCATCAAGTTTCAAACAAAAAAAAAGATGGATGTTATGCTCATGCCGAGATTATAAAATCATTTTTTCAACTATAAAAAGCAAGCCACCTTAAATTCAACAATTTCCCTCCTATTTACTATTGGCTATCATAAAGAAGCAAAGTTGATAAATTTGAATTTCAAGCGCTTTACACGAAGTTATAAAAATATATATATATATATATCTGTAAGCGTCCCACATCTCAACAAATCTCGCAAAACAACCCATCAACAAAACTAGTAAAAAATTAAATCTAGGTAGGTAAAAGGTATGGACTTGTAGTTATGAAATTATGTTATATTATTGAGGGGAAAAATAAAGAAAGGGAAGTGGCTAAAAAAACAAAGGAGGTGGCACCATATTTCCCACAGAAAGAGAAATGAATAAAAAAAGAAAAGAAGATGATGATTAAGCAATTATAACCAATAAAAAGGGTCACAACTCAAAAGAGAAACTTTAGTTTGAGGGCAATGGAAGATGACAGGGTAGCCAGCCTGCTTAAGTGACCAAACAACATTTGATAATTGAAGAGAAAAATGGGAAAGAAAAAGCAAAATGAATTCGAAAGAGACAAAGGTGTTGGAAGGAAGTCGAAAACGAAGCTTCATTTCAATTCAAAACAGAAACGGACAACAAATAAAACAACCCCACCACTCTTTCGGACAGCTACCGACTAGGAGGAATATGATCCATTAAATGAAACAGCTGCAATTATTGATTTTTCTTTTCTTCTATAAATAAAATATTACATCAAAAAACTGCTCCCACATCTTGGAAATAAATATATGGATTCTAGGTAATAGACAACTTTTTTTCCTCATTCTTCTATGATTATTTACATTAGCAGACCCTTCAAAATCCATATAAATGGAGAAGAACAATCTAAAATGTGATATTACATTGTACATAGAGAAGAAGAGCAATGTAATGTGCAATTTTATCTAAAAGAAGATTCAAAGCTCTGTACCTTTGTCCAGGAGTCTTTAATTGAATAGGGGCCAATTGGACCAGGCTAGCAAACTGAATTGGACCATTGCAAGCTTCTTGGGCCAAGAGCTATGGCCACACATGAACGGTTAGTTTCACTTATTGGAAATTATATTTCTGCACCATATCGTTTTCCATAAAATATCCTTCTCACCACACTACCATTTCAGTTTAAATGTTAAACAAACACAAATACTTTTCGTGGGAACATCAAGAATTTAAAGGTGCTAGCTGTAATTGTTAGTACACAAGAAATCAGCAGAGTATGTAGCATTAGGACTTTCACCTGCCTGACTGAGACTGCATGCAAGCCAGGTCAATTTTCCACTGAAACTCCACACTAGTATATTATAAAAGATAAAATATGGAAAGTTGTATTAATGCTACACCAACTGTTCTTCATACTGAATTAGCATCTGCACTACAAATAGTAATAACTGAAGTATGACAGACTATGATTTGATTGGGGTTTCTTTTTTCTATTATTATTATTATTCGTTAGGAAAGGGGAGGGGAGGGGAGGAGAGGGCGTATTCAAGAGCTTTGTAGACTAAAAGAACTACTTTTAAGTTCAAGAAAAAAAATTCAATAATACAATACAACACTGCTGGCTTTAGACGCTCAGATTACCCCTCCCCCGAACAAAATTGTAGAAATCGAAGAGATGTCAAAGAAAGAATGGTGGATTCCAACATTCAAATAAAACCTAGAAAACTCCTTTAATATGAAGACTTAAGTCCCATATATATGTCTGTGCACAGGTGCGGTATCGAAAGTGTTGGCCACTTCTAACCATGGTTTTTCTATAATCAATAGTGAGGTTTTGGAGAGGTGTCCAATAAGTAAAACAGGATCTCTAAAAGGAAAAATTTCAAAATTCTTTCTACCGTGTGGTCTACCCTCTATTTGGCAGTCTCTTAACTTACGTTTCAATTTCCCATTTATTGGAGTACCCCATAAACTCTTCACCGTTGAATCTTGTCCACTTATCATGACATATTCATCATCTTGATCCACTGACATCTTGAAGTCAATCAAGCACATTGCCCTACATATTAAAAGAAGATTTTTTCAGTCCAGCATCAAAATTTATAGTAAGAGGAATGCTAGATCGAACAGAACTAAACATGAGTAAAGAGCCAAGATTCCCTAACAAGAAATACAGATCGATGATTCTAGCAAAACGAGCAAATGAGCACAACATGCTAAAGATTGAAATGTGTTTTCAAGACCCACAAGGATAAGGATTGATATCGGAAATATTAGGAAGGATAATCAAACAAATTTCAGCAAGCTGTGAATCAGCACATGCTCACAACTAACTGCCAGCCGGAAAAATGAGCTAGTAATAAAACCCACATCAAAAGGACAAAAAGAAAATGACTTGCAAGTTGCAAGAATGAAAATATCCGTAGTAGTTTAAGACTTAAGAGCACCACACTCAACATGCTGCAGGGTTAATATAATAATAATGGCATCAAAATTGGTCACAGTAAACTGAAGTACATCAATAGCACTTTGCAACATACAAAATCTAAGCATTTGATAATTATTGAGGATGAGAATGGCTTAGTCATAATGTAATATCATGAAATGCACGATCACAGGAATAAGCATTTGATAACATCATAGCATATACCCAAGTACAGTACCCATTCCAGGAAAGTCCAGAGAGGATATAAAAGAACCAAAAGCTCAACAACGTAGTACTTAACCACACGACAGTAGAAGTTAACAATTTCTATTCAATAAACCAAATTTCAATCTTAAAAGGGAATAGTTGTTCCAGTACATTTCACTTCAGCACATAAAACAGAAATGTAGAGCAATACCTGGAACTATACACAATAACAGGCAACGAAGTGGCAGATGGTGGGAAAGAGAGACCAATAACCTCCCCTGGAAATTCTTGAAATCTCTTAGGGAGAGCCTGTGTATGTCGCATTGACCAGTCTCCTAATTGTTTGGCCTCAACATCAAAGGCATAAACCTGATTTGAAGAAGTAGTGACGACAAGCACATTGTTGTTCCATTGGGGAAAGCCTCCAGCTGTAATTGAGGCACCATCTAGTCTTGAAATGAACCAGTGTTGCCTGTTACAAGAGAACAATAACTCATGCATAACTTTCTTGAAAACCATAATAACGTAGAAAGGGAGCTGTGCAAGGATAACCTGTGATTATGATGAAACAACAAATCAACACAAGATAACAAACAAACCTCATAATCTCCATATTGAATACGTATATATCTCCAAAGCAATTGACTGCAGCTAACCACTGCCCATCTGAACTTGTAAATATTTTTGTTATAGGAGGTTCTGTGGGTGGCAATGTGTCATCCTGCAGCTCCCGGAAAGGCGTAAAACTATGTAAGACTTCCAAACTACCCACATCAACAACCTGTTGCCACAAGAAAATACATTTGTACAGATCAGGCACTGAATCAAAGATAAAGAAGTCAAGTCTAAGCAAGCACAATATTCAAGTATATCAGAAGGAGAAGCTGGAAGGTGAATGTATTTCATAAAAAGTACAGAAAACTAAACTCAATCAAATTGTACCAGTAAAGCACTTACGTATATCCTTTTATCATGTCCTGCTATGATTAGGCGAGAAGAATCAAAACTGAAAACCATAGAATGGGCAAATGGTAGTACATTTGGAAGTTTTCTCCTACTAACAGTCCAAGAACCTTTGCTTCCACCAGATTTCTTCAGTTCAAATAAGTTGGGTTTGGTATGATCAGAATATGCAAATAGCTTCCCGGAGTTAGAAATGGTACTGCAGATAATCTTTCGAGAGGCCTTGCTCTTAACTCGAACCAATAAATCTGCCTTTGTATGTCCCTTAGAAGGGCCACAGGCCTTATCTCCAAAGGAACCACTTTTTGGGCGAATACACAGGATGTCCAGAGAGTGGGCACCCTGAACAAGTAATAACGGTGCTTGGTTGAAAACTGTATTAAGTACAAGTTGCATAGGTGCCCTTTGAGGTGCAGGACAAATATCATGGGGAGAAAATTTGGTAAATTCCTGAGCAGAGTATGCAAACAGTTTTGTATCATCACCGCCAGACATTAGCATTGGAACTCCCAGATGGGCCCACTTACGGTAGCTAAAATCATTAGGTTTCTTCCTATGACGGATTCTTTTTACCACATCATCTTGCAACGGCTCTGCCGATAAGAAAATCAAAATTTAAAAAATCAAGAAAATAAAAGGGCCCATACAAAAACAAAAATTAATAACGAATAAATTCAATCTTGATTATAAACTTAATCGTTAACCAAAAAACAAACCTAGTGTTCCGCCCTACATCTGATAAAAAAAACTCAACTTTGGTATTGAAAAAACTAACAGTGAACAATAACTAACAAAAGTACCTTCTCGACAAATTGGTACTGCAACAGTCAAAGCCCTGATATCGTGAGTATGAGCCCTCACATGACCAACATAAATCCATTTCTTCATCATTTCAGAAGAACCCTTATCTTCACTAGACCCAACATTCTCGTTAGAGAGCTTATAGAGGATAACCTACAGACAAAATATATTCACAAGAGACAAGTGTTATGAAATTTGATTAACCACATAGATAGATAATGCAAAGATTAACTTCATTCCTAACCAACTAAGCCTGTAATTTAGGTCAACCATGACTCTGTACAATGGTTGGGATAATGTGATAACTTATAAAATTCGAAGGCTTATTCCAAACAAGTTTGAATTTAACCAAAAGCTACAATAAGGAAGCCAAATTTAGACAATCTAACAACTGATAAGCCATAAAAATAGTTAAGTAACAAACTAACCCTTGTTCACACGCAAACAAACTTTGACAGCTCATAAAACGACAACACAACTACTGAAACCTACAGGCTTCCACAATATACACAAGTTATGAAATCCTTTAGCAACATGTTAACTATCTACATGATCAACCTCTACGAGTTTTAAATTTCAACTCTAAGCACACGGTCTCATTGGCCCTCATCTCCCAGTCACAATCACAATAACAAGCTACAGGCTAAACCATATCTTGGGGGCATAAATTTTTCATTTCTTTTGTTCAATAATTTCAAAACTCTGGAATAAAGAAAGGAATTTGTGATAAAGACAAGAGAACTGGGTGGCGTACAGGCATAAAAATTTACCCAAGGGCTATCATGACTGAGGAACGGGCATGCGTTGTACAAAAGCACAAATATGAAACCATAAATGATCAAATCAGTACCTGACCATCAGAGCCAGCAGAATACACTCTATTGTGATTAGGGGTCACTGCAAGTGCGTTCACATCACCCTTGTGTAGGGTGTGTGCTTGCAAAAGAGTTCCATGATTACTGTCCCAAAACTGGACACTACCAGTACTATCTGCACTGACGAGGGTACCACACCTGCAGTTAACAAGAAATACCAAATGGCTTCAGAACAGAAAAGAATAATCATTTATGGTAGAAAATAATCACCCAACAACTATGCGATCACAAGAGGTACGTGGTTCATTACCTGAGGAAAAGCAATGACCATACACAAAGTTCTGGTCCACTGCCTAAACCTCCAAGTCCTGCAGTAATCCTATAGATCTCATGCCCGAGACTAGCATTCCAGCATCGAATAAACCTGAAAAAAGTAAATATGGAAAAGGGAGTGGGGCAAGCAGGGTGAGGAACACACAAACGTCGGGTAACTGTAATTTAGCGGAACTGGAGAAGATCACGTTAATAGTAATTAATACATTATATTGATTTTCATTGCATGTAACAATTGGTGGTACATGTACATACCCATCACTGCTCCCTGAAAATATACGTTCTGCATCATTACTCCATGTTACACTTAAAACCCTGCCTGGGAGTAGCAGCAAGAGAAATACGGTTTAATTATCCAGCTAGTGGCAAAATAAAAAATGGCATATCAGCAACGTATCTAGGAATAGATTCTCACCACTGACCCTAGACAACGATCTTTTGTAAATAAACTCTTCTGCGTCACCTATATTGTAAATACGCACACAACCATCATCACAAGCAATTGCTAGAGAGGTATCGCTAGATTGGACATGAAGCTCAGATGAATCAGAATCATCTTCACTCTCACTACAATCTTGGCAATCAGTTTCGTCGTCAGTTACATGCCCGTTTTCAGTGTCTTGTGTCTTTACCTCCTCCCTGTGAACCTCAGGGCTACTAGAGGATGCTGCAGCAATTTGCCAGATGGAAACACCAATTGATTCTAACGCGGACTGCAAAATCAATAACCATCAATCAAAAACAAACTTCTTAGGATAACAACAAAGCAAAGGGTTACTTCTCAAACTAAATACAGTACTCCACAAAGACCCAAAGTCACGTTGAGATATATTACTAACCGCAAATTTCACCATTCTGGCAATAATTTTCGTACCAATATTCAAATATCTTCAGTGAATTTAAATGCTGCACTCATTGTGTTTCAGATAGCATTTAAAGAAGAATGAATATTACATAAACGTCACTGCAACATTTAAATGGACACAGACGCTTTGTTGAACATTAGAAACAACACATTAAACCATTGACTAGAAGTCGAGAAGACTACGACAAATGAACAGAATTTCTTTGAGAAAACAAGAGTGTATACCTTCTGCGTTAAATCAAACAAATCCCACTCCGAAATTGAACCATCAATGCTGGATGAAAATAAACGACCAGAAGGCCTATCTTTTGAACGGGCAGAACACCAAACAAGTGATGAAACCCTAGAAGTGGGGTCTCCACTAATGGTCTGCATAAAAAGCACAACTGAATCAGACTTCAAAATCAATCAGTTGGACCAAGAATCGAATAAAGGATAGTGCGACCATACCAACTGACAGTGCCACCCAACAGAACCAGGAGAGACCAGCCAAATCTCAAGCGAGCCGTCTTCTCGGGCAGCCGCCACCTGAGAATCATCGGCACTGGAGGCTAGCGCAACTACAGGAGAGGGCTTCCATTCAATTGAAGAATTCCGATAAAATTCAATCATTTTTTTCTTCCCAACAAAAAGAGAAACTAAAAATAGTTAGTTGATTGGTGTCTGAACCGACCAAGCAGGAACTTGGCAGAGGAAATAGGGCATCGAAAGGGAGGCAAGGGGAAGGCAATCGAAGCGGAAGACGAAGACGAAGTGGCGTCTAGGTTTAAGGGTTTAAGAGTATATATCACCGGTTCAGCTTCTGGTTCTTTTCCACTTCAAAGAACCGGGTTTTATATTATTATACTCTATACTTTTTGTTTCCCTTCAAATTATATAACCTAAACTTTTTGGGTAAATTGTCTGTAATAGATTTTTATATTTTAGTGGATTTTTTTTTTCAAACATGCTTGGTTAATGCATAAATTAATTTACTTTGGAAGGTTTGTATTTTTTAAAAGAACAAACTAACCCTAAGTCATAAAAAAGACCTTCCACGGTTCGAGTTGTTACACTTTTCAAAATTTAATAAGTGTAATTATAATAGATAGCAAATTTAAGAATAATAATTAAGTATACAATAACACTTTTTAAAAATTATAAATACAACGTCGTCTTCCCTAATAATTATTTTAAATCTAATTGTTATATTGGTAAGTATTTAAATATGGAATCATTTATTGCTAGGTTGAGGCCCATTAATGTTGGTCTAAAGGTCTTTGTTGGTACCTTATTTATTTGGGATAGTTGTAAATTCACAATTAGATTCAAAATAATTAAGTATATAACAACATGTTAAAAAATTTGCAAGTATAGCAAAATTTGTCAAATTTTATCAATGATAGAAGTTTATCATCGATAGATCATGTTGTAAATATTGATCTATCACTGATAGACCATATAAGTCTATCAATGATACAAGTATAGTTGTGTTATATTTGTATTTTTTTTTATGATTTTGTTATATCCTTAACTATTATTTCTAAAATGGTCATCAGCTATCATTATCCTATTTGTTTTTTATTATTTATTTATACTTTTGTGTTTAGAATGGAGTGAAATATGAGAGTGATATTCACCCTTGAACCCTTCCATGTATTAGTTGGGTTTCGTTGTATCAATATTGAATTCTTTTCTCATTATAGTAGTAGAGGTTTTCTCGTGGTTACCACCTTTGTCTATATTGTTGTTTGATTAAATTTTGATTTTGATTAGAATAAGAAGGTTGATGGGTTGAAAATGAATACAACTTACAGAGTTTAGAGGCTACATGTTGTTTTGCATATTAAATGAGAATATACTTTTTTTACTATAATATAGATCACAAAAGGGTCAAAACAAAACAAACAAAAATGTAAACATGCAAATGGACGAGGTCACGAAACCATGAGTGATCTTCAATCAAAATCTTTAAGTACTTGAAAAAGGTTGCATGAATTACTAGGTCATGACTTGTGGTATTTCTTCATTTGTGTTTTTACAATAACAATAATAATGACCTATGAATAAAATTATTGGACTATTTCAAATGAAGATCATCAACAATACTTTACGGGACGTTTGACCCTCAAACTATGAAGGATAGCCAACTTCATGTTTGTCTAAGGGTTATCATAATCCTAATTATGACTATTCTACTTTTTTTCTTATTTCTCATTTGTCACTATTCCTCACTTCCCTCTTTCGCTATTCCTCACTTCCCTCTTTCATTGTTCTTCACTCCCACATCTCTCCTATGCAACCATTACTCACACACCCCCTTCCCTTCATTATTCTTAACTTTCCCAAACATGGACAGTAAGATTTCAAACTATAATAATCGGCATCCTAAACACATATTATAATAACTCAAAAGGATTGTTATAACCTACAAATTATAATAACTCATACCACGTTCCAAATATCCCCTTATAATTTATTAAAAAATGTCTCTGAACATTTCAAAAGCTTCCACAGAGTCTGAGAATCTACTTTAACTAAAATAGGGGGCAAGTAATATCATGAAATAGAGCTAAAACTTTCAATAATTCAATTTGAGTTAACAATATCTTGGTAAATTTCAAACATAAACTAAACATTATCTCCACCATTGAATTTCGAACAATATCACCCAGCCCCACAAACACAACGAAAAAAAATGTTGTATAAATTGATCAAATATAGGTGCCAATGAGGGGGATGTCACTATTCTTCACGGTAAAATAAGTTAACGCGCAACTTTAGTCCATGTAATTTGAAGTTTTGTTTAATTTTAGTGTTGTACTTTTAAGTGTACAGTTTTAGTGATGTATTTTATGTATGTTGTCACTTTATACTAATTAATATTTAAAAAAACTCGTAGTTTTAAAAAAGTAGTTTTTGTTTAGTTTAAAATACTACTTTGGTTATTATTCATTTTGGTTTATATACTTTCAAGTTTGATTCATTTTAGTCCCTATATTAAATAAATATTCATTTTAGTTCAACTACTTTTAAAAAATGACCATTTTGATCTATTCATTTCCATTTTCATTTAATATTTAAGGGATAAAAATGGTCATTTTTATTAATGTTTACAAAGACTAAAAGGAAGTAAGGTTAAAAACACATTGTTTAAAATAAACATTTTAAAAGTAGACAAACTTAAATGAAACAACGTTGGTAGTACATGAACCAAAGTAATATATATTAATATTTAAACATTGATAATTTAAATTTTAATAAAAAGAATTATAGAAAACAATACATTTTTGTCCCCTAAAATTTTAAAATACACACTTTTAATTCTCGATATTTGACAAAAGATTTTAAGGGGTTGTTTGTTCTTAGGGTGGACATATGGATTACCGTGTTTGTTTTGCAGTAGTACAAGATGGCAACGCATTTGAAGATTCTCGAACATTCTAGAATACCCTCACATAGGGTATCTCAACAGTTTTGGATGTCCTTATGCAACGTGAGTATTTTGGATTCTCGGCGTCCACTTTTTAGTACTTTTGTTAACCTTCTAATTTTTTTCATTTAAATATATAAATATAAAGTTCATCCTTGTTTGTTTTTATTTTATAAAGTATAAAATAGATATTTCTACTATGTACTTCACTTTGTTGATTATATTGTAGCTGTTTGTTTTTTTTTTAAAAAAAACAATCATTCAAATTTAAATATATAATAATAAAAATACAAATTATTTATATTTTAGGTAAAAAAAAACCACAAAAACTCACTCCACTTCATGACAAATGTTAAGATATTTACATATAAATTTTGCAAATAGTTTGTCCATTTTAACATTTTTTACCATTTCACTTATGTTTTATTAATATCTCTAAATTAATTAATATGAAGTTTACAAGGATTCTCTTATTATCCATCTCTTAAAAACTATGCTGGATTCTTCTCGTGCATATTCTGGTGTATGTCCTCCACCCTAAAAATTTTATGAAAAAAATGACAAATAAAATCAGTAATTCATCATACAACTAATTGCTAAAATATTTGTTTCCCTAAGAATTTTTAGGTTTCAGAAAAATTCTAAAACAAATATTTTTCTTACTTTTACGGTTACAAATGCCATATTATTTGCAAAACTTCTTGTGTACCTGCAGTAAAAAAAATTGCTACTAAGTTTTTTTAAAATAAATAATCATACATTATAATACAAATAATAATTACCCGCCGACTTCATCCTCCATGAACCAAGGCCTCCAATCATCTACTATGGAATAATTTAAAGCTTTGATCCATGCACGAGTTTCCATATGTGACACTTGCATATCATGATCTCCACTATATTCAAAACCACCATCGTATTAAACAATAATTCATTAGGTTGTAGTAATTATTACACTGAATCATTTAACATACAATTATGTATTACCTATAGATTAACGATCGATAACCTTTAGAGCTAAGGTTCACGTGATAAGAAAAAACACTGGTCAACTCATAATTGTAATATTCATTTTTACGACATCTAATCCATTCTTCAATGCTTCCCTGAATAAAAAAAAATGTTTTTGATACTATTTCTCTCTAAAATAATTTAACTATTCTCTTGAAATATTTTGTCATTGTACCTCATGTATGTGAAGTGCCTTTTGAACTTGGTCATGGTTGGCCCAACGGTAAGCAAGTATGGCATCATATTGCTGTATAAACCAACACATTCATCATATATGTGAATTTCGAATAAGTTGTTTTAATCATTATATAAGTGAAATAATTAGGAACTAATGTGTTTAATTATTTCATAAAGTAATATAAACAGGATAAAATTAACATATTTTTTTATAAGGAAAAGAGAAATTACACGACATTTACGGTTAACAGAAATGCTGTTGAGAGATCTTCGATTGGACATTTTTCCCGGTTCTTTTAAAGATGGACACGTGGGCCATAAAATACATCCTATTCCAACTCCAGAGGTACACTTAGAAAAAAAAAACAAATTGGATATAAGAATTAATATTTGAAAAAAAAATAAGTGAAGGTTAAAACTATACACATAGTTATCGTGAATGATTGGTACAAATTACCTTTCTATATGTATCATAATGTTTTAAGCACTCTACATTGTTAGGATCAATATTTACATATTCTCCTTGACAACTAGTTTCCAACGACTGAAAATGACGAATTAGTTGAATGTTAGATCAATTTCGTTATTGGTTGTCCCTATTTTCAATTTGATGTGTATTTTTTCTTTAATTAATATATTTTTATTTGTTTACCTAATACAGTTCATCCGAGATGAGGGCTAAATTATGAGCAAATGGAATTTGAAAATTTTCATTTGCATGAGGAGTAGTGATAGGATTCCCCAGTATGTATCCCTGACATGATAAGAAAAAATACCACTTAATGTGTTCTATTTGAATCATTAAAATCATAACTAACTTAGCAAATAGCAAAGATGAGCATATAAACCAATTGATGAAATCATTTACCTCAAAATTTATAGATGAAAATATATGTTTATAAGTACCTGTCATCTTAAACGAATTAGGAATATAAATAGCAATTTAACTAATAATACTTTTATCAATAAATAAAAAATTATATACCTTCTAAAATTGTTAGAGCAACTATTGGAACAATCATACCAGCATAAGAATTTCCAGCAATATAAAATAGATTTGATATAAATTCTGGATGATCGTCGAACCACTACAAATTCCAATTCATAAAAAACTTTTATTGCTCACGATAAGAAATAACAAGAAAAAGAAGAAGGTATTACACCTTTTCCAAAAATTGAAGACAATGTTGAACTTGTTCGCAATCTCCTGATTGATGATCTTTGGAAGTTTTAGCATACGAAAAACCGGTGCCAGCAGGTAAATCTAGATATAGTATACTAGAGTTATATATTGATCATATTCACCATAGATGATAAAATATAATTAGTGGTATATAAAATTAAAATAGTAAATTAATTTGAGTAGGAACACACACAAAACATATATAAGAATGAAACAAAGTGTAGAGAATGTATAGTAATAAATGTTGACCTGAGTCCATGAGTAAGGGTTTATGACTACTTCAGGAACGCTCCCCTCCTTTACCTCTCCCTCAAAATTTATTGGACCTTTACATAAACAAATTAGAGATTAATAAAGCAAACCAAATTCTAAAGTTATTCATCAACTACTTGTTATTAATTTAAAATTACATTAATTACTTTTTTAAAATGTTAATTTAATTACTAACTTTTCTCCTCCTAACTACAATTTCCAATGACATTATACAAAAACAAAAGAGTACAATAAAGAAACGTGTATTTGATTTGAGATTTTTGTTATACTCGTTTACAATAATTTCAATCGTAAAATGGATGATAATAAATAAAGTGATCATAAACCAAACGTGTTACAAAATTATATTTAATTTAATGAAAGTTTAATTTAAATAATTCCACTACTTTCACTCAATTTGAAATAGAAAGGTACTCTATAATTTTTCAGGACTAAAGTATAAACACCTCTCTTGACTACAATGTTATGTTTAAATTTTTTTAAATAAAATTTAATTTAAATGCATCTAAATAATATTTACATTAATCTTTATTAAAATTTAAAATAAATCTAATGAATACTATCATATTTAAAATATCCAAAAAAAATTGTCGTGGCCAGATAATATAAAGATGAAACATTTTACAAAATATATCAAAAAGTTTAAATAGTATAATAAATGAAAATCTGTAAAATATAGAACATTTGATGATGAAATATTTATAGTTCATGAAAAACTTAAGTGTAATTAATTGTGAAAATAATTTATCAATTTTTTTTATATTTTGAAAAAAACCCATACAAAAATTAAAAAGAAGGTAAAAGCACCCGCATATAAAAAGTAATTAAAGTAAGTCATTATTATTATTGAATTTGTGTACTAAACTAAAATTTGTCTAAATTAATTTAGTACTTAAATTTAAGTCCTTTTTTTTTCTGCTATATATATATTGGGGAATTGACAAAAATAGGCAAAAAAAAAAAATGGGATAGATAAAGATTTTTAGGATTGATTGTAAAAAAGTTGACATTTAGGACAAATTGGAGGTGAAATGACAAAAATACCCTCATTTCAGATTAAACATTTCAATTTAAGAACTTGCGAGATGTCTGCGAGATGTTTACGAGATGTCTACTAGATGTTTGCGAGATAAAATAATAATAATAATAAATTGTTTTAATTGTTTTATTTTTTTTTTAAATCCGAATATGAATTGTGTTATACGTATATATATTTGCATCTTAAATGTATAAATCAAATATTATTTTTTATTGTTTCAAGTTGATTTATGGTTGTTTTAGAGATGTTTCAAAGGATGTTAACAATTTATTATTATTATTATTTTATCTCGCAAACATCTGGTAGACATCTCGCAGACATCTCGCAGGTTCTTAAATTGAAATGTTTAATCTGAAATAAGGGTATTTTCGTCATTTCACCTTCAATTTGTCCTAAATGTCAACTTTTTTACCATCAATCCTAAAAGTCTTTATCTACTCCATTTTTGGCCTATTTTTGTCAATTCCCCATATATATTAATATGTTGTTAGAGATTTAATTAAGAATGAAGGTAAAAAAATGGTAATCGATACATTTAACAATTTGTGAAGGTTCAGAAAATAAGTCCTCTAAAATGATAAGAATTCACTAAACATAAATAAACTGAAGAGAAGGATGAAAAAGGAAAGTGAAGATAGAGGGAACTTAATAGAAAAGAAAATACCACTTTCAAAGGCGAGACCAGAGAGAGCAGAGCAACCAGGACCTCCGGTGAGCCACAGAACGAGAGGATCCGTTTTGGGATTTGAATATGATTTTATGAAGTAATAAAACAATTGAAACTCCTCCCAATCCCCCACTCCTACGTATCTGTTTTGTTCATCAACATTATTATTACCAAATTTCAATCTTTTCAATAAAATAAAATAATGAATGTATATATAAAACCAACCCTGTTTCCAGCGAGAAAGGAAGCTCCCCTGAGAATCCTGGCAAAGAGTTCACCGTCCAGTGAGAATTAGCGTCCGCGGAGAATAATGCATGAAGAAGAAGAAGAAGAAGAATGGAAAGAGAGAGGCGGAAGGAAATCACCATTGGGTTCTGCTGGTTAGTGGTCACAGGAGTAATCACATATGTTAGCAATGGATGAGTTCAGATTAGATCCATTTATGGGTTTATAGGATTTTTGTTTCACTCTTATCTCTAAGACTCTAACAGTAACACAGGTAGAGAGATTTCTAATAATCTGCTTAACTTTGATTGTCTTCTAATTATTGAAATATAACGAAGAAATAGAAAAGAAAAGGTGCAACTTCGTAATGTATGGACAAAAATTGCTCCAATTAAATCAAATTGAAAACAGGAATTTATTTCAAAAACAAAGAAAAGAAAGAACGTAGGAATAAGGGATCCACGTTTTAAAAACATCATGAGGCCTCCTCGTCTTTTCACGTATAAATTTCATGATTGATTTGATTTGTAATACAAAGGACAGTCAATATGAGCTTGACTCAATTGACACCTGTATGGTTCCTGTGGACAAGAGGTTCATCCCAGCATTTATTATCATACATTTACAAAAGAAAAAAAATATAAAGGGCACGACTTAGTGAATTATTGAAACTTTAGGTAAAGGTGAATAATTGAGTATTGAATGAGATTTGTAAATTATTGGAACTTTAGGTAAAAGTGAATAATTGAGTATTGAATGAGATTTGTAAATTATAAGAACAATGAAAAAGCGGGTGTTCAGACTTAAATGAATTTTGTATTATATTGCATTTTGAATCCATCTCGTTACAACTCGTAGAACATTTCAAAGAGTAAATAAATGTCTCGTTAAGATAATATATAAGAGCAAATCAATGTTTTATATATTTTACTTTTAACAAATACACGATGAAAAATCATAATTTTATATAATTTAATTGAGTGAGATACGTGAATATAAATGATATAAAAAATACTTTTCAATATAGATAGTAATAAATATTTAAACCTTTTTTTTTTTTAATCCATCTTCGTAAAATTCTTTGAAATCAACATTTTGGGGATATTTTTATAAAATTAGTTTGTTAGTAATATGTGAAGCGTAAAAAAGAGAAGCAAATTACAAAAGAATTAATAATACAACTTTAAGTCATGAAGAAAAGAATTTGAAGAAAGGCTGAAATAAAAGAAGGTATAGATTAACAAATAAATCTAAAATTAATAACAAATTAACTATAATTAAATGGTAATATCGTGGGTGTCAAAGGTTGAACATTTAAACAAAAATAAACATTATGAAATACTTATTAACATGGAGTTCATAAGGATTCTCCAACTATCTATCTATCTCTTAAAAACTATACTGGATTCTTGTCGTAAAAATTCTTATGTATGTCCTCCACCCTAAAAATTTTATTAAAAGAATAGCAAACAAAATCTGTCAAGAGTTATTTCTTCATAATTTAGGGTTCAGAAAAGTTCCGAAACAAATATTTTACTTACTTTTACATTTACAAATATTATATTATTTGCAAAGCTTACAATGTATGTGCACAAAAAAAAAATGCTACTAAGCTCTTTTAAAAATTAATAATCATACATTATAATACAAATAACAATTACCCGCCAACTTCATCCTCGATGAATCAAGGCCTCCAAATTTCAAAGCAAGGTAAAAAAATGGTATATAGATTAAACAAATTAAAGCTTTGATCCATGCATGAGTTTCCATATGCGGAACTACCATATCATGATCTCCGCTATATTTGAATCACCAAATTAAACAATTAATCAAAGAGACATCAATTATTACATTTAACATATAATATACATACATACATATACATATATATATATATATATCACCTATAGATTAATGATCGATAACTTTTAGAACTAAGGTTCACGTGATAAAGAAAAACATTGGTCAACTCAAAATTGTAATATTCTTTTCCACGACATCTAATCCATTCTCCAATGCTTCCCTAAACAAAACCAAATAATTATTTTTGGTACCATTTCTTTCTCAAATAATGTAACTAATTCTGTTGAAATATTTTGTTATTGTACCTCATGTATATGAAGTGCTTTCGAACTTGGTCATTGTTGGCCCAATAGTAAGCAAGTATGGCATCATGTTGGTGTATAAATCTAACTGATTTTGAATTTTCTCATAAAAAGGAATAAGTTATCAGCTTAATCATTATATGAGTGAAATAATTGGGAACTAATTTGTTTAATTATTTCATAAAGTAATATAAACGGGGTAAAATTTAGCATATTTTATAATAAGGAGAAGAGAAATTACAGGACATCTTCGACCAACAAATATACTGTTGAGAGATCTTCGATCAGATATTGTTTTTGGTTCTTCTAAAGATGGACATTTGGACCATAAAATACATCCTTGTTTAACTACATAAGTACACCTAGAAAAAAAAAAACAAATTGGATATAACAATTAATATTTGGAGAAAAAAAGTGAACGGTAAAACAATAAATAGTTATTGTAAATCATTGGTAAAAATTACATTTGTATATGTGTCGTAATGTTTTAAGCACTCCACATTGTTAGGATCAATGTTTACATATTTTCCTTGACAACTAGTTACCAACAACTATAAATGACGAATTAATTGAAGTTCATATCAATTTCTTTTTCGTTGTCTCTATTTTCGATTTGGTGTGTATTTTTTCTTTCTTTATTTGTTTACCTCATACAATTCATCTGAGATAAGGGCCATATTATGAGCAAATAGAATTCGAAAATTTTTACTTGCATGAGGAATAGTGAAAGGATTCCCAAGTATGTATCCCTAACATGAAAAGAAAAGGTACCATTACTATGCTCTATTTGAATCTTTAAAATTATAACTAACTTAGTAAATAGGAAAGAATGAGTGTACAAATTGACGAAATTACTGACCTGAAAATTTATAAATGAAAAAGTATGTTTATAAGTTCCTGTCACTCTAAATGAATTAGGAATACAAATAGCAACTAATCTAATAATTCTATCATTACTTATATCAAAAAGAAAAAAAAAAAAAGATTATATACCTTCTAAAATTGCTAGAACAACCATTGGAACAATCATACCAGAATAAGAATTTCCAGCAATATAAAATGGATTTGATATAAATTCTGGATGATCATCGAACCACTACAAATTCCAATTCATTAAGATTTTTATTACTCACAAAAAGCAATAGCAAGAAAAAGAAGAATGTATGCATGTATGTATACCTTTTTCAAAAATTGAAGGGAATGTTGAACTTGTTCGTGATCTTCTGATTTATGATTTTCTGTAGTTTTAGCATACGAAAAACCGGTGCCAACAGGTAAATCTAGGTATAGTATACTGGAGTTCTATTGATCATATTCACAATATATGATAAAACATAATTAGTCATATATAAAATTAAAGTAGTAAATTTAGTTGATTAGGAACACAGACAACATATATAAGAATGAAACGAAGTGTAGAGAATATATATAGAATACAAAATACGGAGTTCAATCTTGAAAAAGTAGGCGAAACACTTTTTGGGTTTTAGCCACATAAAGAAGAGAAAACTCTATCTAAAATTTGTATAAAGACGCAAGACCGAAGCTCCCTTCAAGGAGCTGAGCCATATACCACATCCTGAAAACCCGGAAGCCGGTAGCTGCTACCGACAACTAGGGAGAGAGGGAGCAGAAAGGTTAGCTCTTAGGTTCCTTTTTCCCTTTCTGTACTCCCCCTCTTATCCGCGTCATGAGGTTGAGGTATACTTCCTCAGCTCCTCTACGGGAGCTTCGGTCTTGCTAGGAGTCAGCCGAGTTTCGGCTTTTGCCTTCGCAATCGAATGCGATGTTCTATAACCATTATATTAGGAACCATAACCATTAGGTGGCTTCGACCTTCATATTTGCTTACTTCTTCGATCATTCTTTGCCCCTCACACTTGACGCAATATTCTTTGCGCCTGATTTACTTGTTCTTTCTGGACTTACCTATACCTGTACTGTAGGGCTTCACCCCTTTTTCTTCTTGTACTTCCTTATGTTGATGCTATTCTTGTACTTCCTTTATCCTTATTTTGTAGCTCTTCCCGTACTTCCTTATGTTGTTTCTGTTTTCAAATTCTTTCCCCATTATACTCGCAATATTCTTTGCGCCTTTCTTGCTCTTGTCTTTCTCCGGACGGCCACCTCTTGTATTTCACTACTTTCTCCGTAATTTAGGTAAAAGTAGCAAGGTCGGCTTATCGACTTATCCGCTTCTTTTATGAATAATATCCCTCTTTCTTATCTTACATAATCTTCGTCTTCCCCACAAGTGTTGTGCTCTCATGCAAAAATCCCAAAAGTGTCTCCTCCGAAAATGGTTCTAGTAACTTCGAGCTATCTAGTCCAAAGACAGCGGTGGCTGGTTGGGTCTAGGTTCTTCCTAAATTTTTTTCTAGGGTTTCGTTGTTGCTTTGCTCTGATACCATATTGTAAGTACGAAACACGAAACCTAAGGCTTACATGAAAAATCAAGAATCGAGAGAAAAACCACAATGTTTTTTAGTTTTATTACTTTTCTAATGATTCATACAATAGGTACAAAGGACGAGAATAAATAGAATATAATAACGAGTAAAAAAGGAAAAGATTTAGAAAATAAAGAAAATCTACCAAAATACTTTTAAAAAAAATACTCTAACGGCCAAGTCCACTAATTCTAATATATATATATATATATATATATATATATATATATATTTTGAAGAGATTTTTTTAAAAGGTAAAATAACATATAATTGGAAATTTGTATTAATTTTATATTATTTTCAAAATTATTGGGATGACATGTAAAATTATCGAAACGAATTAACCATGATTAAGAAACACAAACATCAACATTGAAATTTTCTTCATAAAACTTATTAACACACAAAGGAATATTTGTTTAAATTGTAATATCATTGGTGACAAACGTTGCACATTTAAATAGAAATAAATATTATGGGATACTTATTAATATGAAGTTCATAAGGATTCTCCTATTATCCATCTCTTAAAAACTATGCTGGATTCTTCTCGTAAATATTCTGGTGTATGTCCTCCACCCTAAAAGTAATTTTATGAAAAAAAATAGCAAACAAATATGTCAATTGTTATACAACTAATTGTTAAAATCATTTTTCTATTTCTTCAAAATCAAGATTCAGAAAAGTTTCAAAACGAATATTTTTCTTACTTTGACCGTTACAAATGTCATATTATTTGCAAAACTTCTGGTGTATCTGCACAAACAAAAATTGCTACTAAGTTTTCTTAAAAATTAGCGATCATACATTATAATACAAATAACAATTACCCGCCAACTTCATCATCGATAAACCAAGGCCTCCAATCATCTACTACAGAATAATTTAAAGCTTTGATCCATGCATGAGTTTCCATATGCGGCACTACCATATCATGATCTCCACTATATTCAAAACAACTATATCAAACAATTAATCAAGTAGGCATCAACTATTACAAGTCATTTAACATACAATTATATATCACCTATAGATTAACGATCGATAACCTTTAGAACTAAGGTTCACGTGATAAGGAAAAGCACTGGTCAACTCAAAATTGTAATATTCTTTTCCACGACATCT
Organism: Cucumis sativus; assembly: GCF_000004075.3. NCBI lineage: Eukaryota > Viridiplantae > Streptophyta > Magnoliopsida > Cucurbitales > Cucurbitaceae > Cucumis > Cucumis sativus. The sequence goes on from NC_026658.2 coordinate 24,797,577, forward strand.
AATCCACTCTCCAATGCTTCCCTAAAAAACCAAATAATTATTTTTGGTACTCTTTCTTTCTCAAATAATGTAACTATTCTCTTGAAATATTTTGTTATTGTACCTCATGTATATGGAGTGCTTTTCGAACTTGGTCATTGTTAGCCCAATAGTAGGCAAGTATGGCATCATATTGCTGTATAAACCAACACATTCTTCATATATGTGAATTTTCTCATAAAAATGAATAAGTTGTCTTAATCATTATATATGAGTGAAATAATCGAGAACTAATGTGTTTAATTATTTCATAAAGTAAAATAAATGAGGTAAAATTAACATGTTTTATAATAAAGAGAAAAGAAATTACACGACATCTTTGACCTACTAAACTGCTCTTGAGAGATCTTCTTTGACCAAACCTTGTCTGTGGTTCTTTTAATGATGGACATTTGGGCCATAAAATACATCCTTGTTTAACTACAGAAGCACACTTGGAAAAAAAAAACAAATTTGGAAAAAAAATAAGTGAAGGGTAAAACAATAGATAGTTATCGATTGTAAATCATTGATACAAATTACCTTTGTATATGTATCGTAATGTTTTAAGCATTCGACATTGTTAGGATCAATGTTTACATATTCTCCTTGACAACTAGTTTCCAACGACTGTAACGACAAATTAGTTGAAGGTCATATCAATTTTCTTTTTGTTGTCTCTATTTTTGATTTGGTGTGTATTTTTTCTTTAACATATTTTATTTGTTTACCTCATACAATTCATCTGAGATGAGGGCCATATTACGAGCAAATAGAATTCGAAAATTTTCACTTGCATGAGGAATAGTGAAAGGATTTCCGAGTATGTATCCCTAACATGAAAAGAAAAGGTACCATTATTATGCTCTATTTGAAACTTTAAAATTATAATTAACTTAGTAAATAGGAAAGAATGAGTGTACGAGTGGATGAAATTACTGACCTGGAAATTTATAAATGAAAAAATATGTTTATAAGTTCCTGTCACCATAAATGAATTAGGAATATAAATAGGAACTTATCTAATAATTCTATCATTACTTATATCAACGACAACAAAAAAAGAGAATTATATACCTTCTAAAATTTGTAGAGCAACAATTGGAACAATCATACCAGAATAAGAATTTCCAGCAATATAAAATGGATTTGATATAAATTCTGGATGATCATCGAACCACTACAAATTTCAATTCATGAAGATTTTTATTATTCATGAAAAGAAATAGCAAGAAAAAGAAGAAGGTAGGTATGTATGTATATATACCTTTTTCAAAAATTGAAGGGAATGTTGAACTTGCTCGTGATCTCCTGATTTATGATCTTGTGAGGTTTTAGTATATGAAAAACCCGTGCCAACCGGTAAATCTAGATATATTATACTGGAGTTCTTTTGATCATATTCAGCATGATTAAACATAATTAGTCGTATATAAAATTAAAGTAGTGAATTTATTTCATTAGGAACACAGGCAACTTATATAAGAAAAAAAATGAAAGAAAGTGCAGAAAACATATAGTAATAAACGTTGACCTGAGTCCATGAGTATGGGTTTATGAGTACTTGAGGTAGGCTTCCCTCCTTTAGCTCTCCCTCAAAATTGATTGGACCTTTACATAAACAAATTAGAGATCAATAATCACACAATTAAACTTATAATTTTGGGCATACCATATGTTTGTTTAAAATCAATTTTGGCATTTTTAGAAGTTATAAAGTAAAATATGTTGATTTAAGAATTTGTGTAAGAAGTCTTCTAACTTTACAAGAATGCACGAAATACATATAAATAAAATGAAGAAGGGAAGGAGAGAAAGTGAAGATAGAGGTAATTAAATAGGAAAAAAATTTACCACTCTCAAAAGCGAGACCAGAGAGAGAAGAGCAACGAGGGCCTCCGGTAAGCCACAGAATGAGAGGATCCGTTTTGGGATTTGAATATGTTTTTACAAAGTAATAAAACAATTGAAACTCCTCCCGATCTCCAACTCCTACGTATCTGTTAATTTGTTGATCAACATTATTAGTTACCAATTTCAATCTTCTCCAATAAAATAAAATAATGAATGTATATATAAAACGAACCCTGTTTCCAGCGAGAAAGGAAGGTCCCCTGAGAATCCGGGCAAAGAGTTCACCGTCCAGTGAGCATAAGCGGAGGCAGAGAATAGTGGATGAAGATGAAGAAGAATGGAAAGAGAGAGGCGGAAGGAAAGAACCATTGGGTCCAGGTGGTTAGTGGTGAGGGGAGAAATCATAAATGGAACCAATTAAACCAATTGATTAGGATTTTTTTTTGTTCTTGTTGCACTCCTATCTCTAATTGACTTGTAATTATTGAAATGTGACAAAGAAAGAGAAAAAACAAGGTGGATGTAGGTAAGGTATCGACAAAATTTGCTCACCTCTTCCTAATAAATAAGTCTTCCTTTTCAACTGTAATAATAATAAAAGAGAATAGTATTATTTTGGAATAACATTATTTTGATAATAAACTTTAAAAACGACAATATTTTAATAAAACTATGTTTATTATTTTGCATCCTCCTGTATTTATTAATTATCTTGTATATGTTGTATTAATTAATTATCTTGAATCATACGCTAATTGATCATCTTGTACATTTTGCATATTGCTTATATTATCCCTGTATTTATTTTATCTCAGCATATTACCTTCAAGTATTTTTTAAATTTTATAATGTTTTATCATTGCTATTATTCATTTTTCAATTTAAATATAAAAATGTAAATTGGAGAAAAAGTATTGTTTTTTTATGGATTTTATAATTTAAATTCGATTGATACATGAAATTTCGTTTGAAATTTAATTAATAGATTGCTTTTAATTTAACTAATGTTATTTAATTAATTTAATTTAAAGAAAACAATAAATAATAAAAAAAGAACGAAAGAAAATCGGAAGTTTATAATAAATAATGATTTAATTTGCTAATTTGCTAATTTGCTAATTTGCTAATTTTCTAATAAAAGAAATACCAATTTTTTTCTGCAACTTAAATAGTTTTAAGTTTTAGAATTCTATTTTGTAATTTTTTTTATCCACTACTATAAAAAGAAGTTTGATCTATCATTTTTTTTTCACTTAACACTTTCACCAAATAATTCTCTAATATTTCATATTCACTTTGCTTTTTTCTACTTTTACTCTTTCACTTCCTTTATCTCCACACGCGAGAAGATATTAAGTCATCAAACTTGCATATTTGTTGTAAGCTCCATGTTGCGGCAAATATTGAATTGTAATATTTATATATCTTCAAAAATGTATTTAATCTCAAACACTCATAAAAAAAAATATTTTCATATTATCATATATTTTAATTTATATAAATTTTATTTTAATTATTTCTTTTTGTTGTTGTTTGATGTTTAATAATTTTATTTGTTATGTATTTTTTTATTTTAAAAATTAATAAAAAGATACCCTTTCTCCTCTCAAACATAGAAAATAGATATTGATTTTCTTATTTTATATTATACAAGTTAAATTAAGAGACATTTTTTAAAATAGTAAAATCAATTAAAATATTTACGAGGTATAACAAAATTTTTGGATTTGATCAATGATAGCCATTAATATCATTCTATCATTCATTTCTCTCTTATGGCTATATATAAATATATGTTATTGATAGAATCTGAAAATTTTGGTGTATGTTGTTATGACTATTTTTGACAATTTCTCATATATTAATATATTATTAGAGATTTAACTAAGAATGTACATAAAAAATGGTAAATTTGATTCATTTAACAATGAGTGTAAGTTGAGTAAAAATAAATAAAATGAAGAGTTTTATCAAATGAGAAATCAGAAATGGAAGGAAAGGATGAGTTTAGATTAGATCCATTTATGGGTTTATAGGATTTTTGTTGCACTCCTATCTCTACCACTGCTAGAGATAATAATCTGCTTATCTTTGATTCACTTCTAACTATTGAAATGTAACAAAGAAAGAGAGAAAAAAAAAAACTACAACTGGGTAATGTATGGACAAAAATTGCTCCACCTCTTTCTAATAAATAAACATTGCTTTCAGGTGTATATATACATTATTAAAAAAGTCCAAACCATAAAACCACACCAACTATTGAGTTACATTTTCCAAGTTTTTAGTTTAGAAAATAATTTATTTAAAAAAAGTTAAAGCGCTTTTGGGAGACATTAAATAATTTTTAGAAAATATAGTTTTAAAAAATAAATTTCTTTAAAAATACTTTTTTCTTAATTCAAATTAAAACATAACCTAAATTAAATTGAAAATAAGAATTTATTTTTAAAAAATAAAAGAAAGAACATGCGATCAAGGGATCCACAATTTAAAAACATGGTAGGGCCTCCTCTCCTCTCCTCTCCTCGTCCTCTTAGGTAGAAAATTTATGATTGATTTAATATGTACTATGAACAAAGTACAGAGCACGTTTTAATGTGAATTATTGGAACTTTTGGTAAAGGCGATACAAAAATGAAGATGAGATTTAAGTGGGTTCCGCCAAAGAAGAAGCCTACGTTCACTGTGAAATCGGCCATTGAATGAGTTCAACCAGTTCAATCATTTTATTAATATGATAAATATGAAGATTTGTTATTTATCTATTTAATTAATACGATAAATATAAAAAGATATAATTCAATTATAGAAAGCCACATCTTTAACGACGGAATTTTAAAGGTAGGAATCAAAGTAAATATGTTTTAAAAATTCAGATACTAAGAGAAGTAATTTAAGAACTTTAGGAACAAAATTGGTATTTTAACAATAAATAAATAAATTGTGGTATCCAAGACATTAATGGGAGTTGTTGAAGCCAAAATAAATAATGAAGAGAGACTTTTTTTTTCTTTAAGTAAAATAACGTATGGTTGGAAATTTGTATTAATTTTATATCGTTTTTAAAATTATTTGGATGACATCTAAAATTGTCATTCAAACAAATTAACCATAATTAAGAACCACAAACATAGATATTGAAACTTCCTTCCTCAAACTTATTAAACACACAAACCAATATTAGTGTTTAAATGTGTAATATCCAAAAGTTGAACAATTAAATAGAAATAAATATTATGGCATAGAAGTTCATAACCATTCTCCCACTATCCATCTCTTAAAAACTATGCTGGATTCTTCTCGTAAATATTCTGGTGTATGTCCTCCACCCTTAAAAAAATTATGAAAAAAATAGCAAACAAATCTGTCAATTGTTATACAACTAATTGCTAAAATCATTTTTCTACTTCTTCAAAATCAAGATTCAAAAAAGTTTCGAAACAAATATTTTTCTTACTTTGACTGTTACAAATGTCATATTATTTGCAAAACTTCTGGTGTATCTGCACAAACAAAAATTGCTACTAAGTTTTCTTAAAGATTAACGATCATACATTGTAATACAAATAACAATTACCCGCCAACTTCATCCTCGATGAACCAAGGCCTCCAATCATCTACTATAGAATAATTTAAAGCTTTAATCCATGCATGAGTTTCCATATGCGGCACTACCATATCATGATCTCCACTATATTCAAAACCACCGTATTAAGCAATTAATCAATGAGGCATCAATTATTACAACAAGTCATTTAACATTCAATTATATATCACCTATAGATTAATGATCGATAGCCTTTAGAACTAAGGTTCACGTGATAAGGAAAAACACTGGTCATCTCAAAATTGTAATATTCTTTTCCACGACATCTAATCCATTCTCCAATGCTTCCCTAAACAAAATCAAATAATTATTTTTGGTACTCTTTCTTTCTAAAATAATTTAACCATTCTCTTGAAATATTTTGTTACTGTACCTCATGTATATGAAGTGCTTTTTGAACTTCGTCATTGTTGGCCCAATAGTAGGCAAGTATGGCATCATGTTCCTGTATAAACCAATTGATTCATCATATATGTGAATTTTCTCATCAAAAGGAATAAGTTGTCTTAATCATTATATGAGGGAACTATTGTGTTTAGTTATTTCATAAGGTAATATAATTAACATATATTATGATAAGGCGAAGAGAAATTACACGACATCTTTGGCCTACAAAAATGCTGTTGATCAGAGATCTTCTTTGTCCAGACTTTGTTTGTGGTTCTTTTAAAGATGAACATTTGGACCATAAAATACACGAGTCTCTAACTACAGAAGTACACTTAGAAAAAAAATACAAATTGGATAGAACAATTAATATTTGAAAAAAAAAAACTAAGTGAAGGTTAAAATAATAAATAGTTATCGTAGATAATTTGTAAAAATTACCTTTGTAAATGTATCATAATGTTTTAAGCACTCCACGTTGTTAGGATCAATGTTTACATATTCTCCTTGACAACTAGCTTCCAACGACTGTAAATGAGGAATTAATTGAAGGTGAAATCATTTCTTTTTTGTTGCCTCTATTTTCATTTTGGTGTGTATTTTTTCTTTAATATATTTCATTTGTTCACCTGATACAATTCATCTGAGATGAGGGCCATATTATGAGCAAATGGAATTTGACAATTTTCATTTGCATGAGGAATAGTGATGGGATTCCCCAATATGTATCCCTAACATGATAAGAAAAGGTACCACTTAGTATGCTCTAACTTAGTAAATAGTAAATAGTAAGTAGCAAAGATGAGAATACGTATGGATGGAATCACTTGCCTGGAAATTTATAAATGAAAAAATGTGTTTGTAAGTTCCTATTACCCAAATGAATTAGGAATGTAAATAGCAATTTATCTAATAACTCTATCATTACTTTTATCAACAAAAACAAGATTATATACCTTCTAAAATTGCTAAAGCAACCATTGGAACAATCATACCCGAATAAGAATTTCCAGAAATATAAAATGGATTTGATATAAATTCTGGATGATCATCGAACCACTGCAAATTCCAATTCATTAAGATTTTTATTACTTATGTAAAGAAATAGCAAGAAAAAGAAGAACATATGTATACCTTTTTCAAGAATTGAAGAGAATGTTGAACTTGTTCGTGATCTCCTGATATATGATCTTTTGAGGTTTTGGCATACGAAAAACCCGTGCCAACGGGTAAATCTAGATATAGTATACTGGTGTTCTATTGATCATATACACGATATAGGATTAAACATAATTAGTCATATAGAATTAAAGTAATAAATTTAGTTGATTACGAACACACAAACATATATAAGAATGAAATAAAGTGGAGAAAATATATAATAACAAATGTTGGACCTGTGTCCATGAGTAAGGGTTTATGAGTACTCGAGGTAGGCTTCCCTCCTTCAGCTCTCCCTCAAAATTGATTGGACCTTTACATAAACAAATTAGAGATTAATAATGACACAATGAAGCTTATAATTTTGCGCATACCATATGTTTGTTTAAAATCAATTTTGGCATTTTTAAAAGCTGTAAACTAAAATATGTTGATTTAACAATTTGGGTAAGTTGGCAAAATAAGTCTTCTAAAATTTCAATTTGGTGTTCTAAATAAAATGAAGAAGAGAAGATAAGAGGTAATTAAAGAGAAGAGAAAATACCACTTTCAAAGGCGAGACCAGAGAGAGCAGAGCAACCAGGGCCTCCGGTGAGCCACAGAACGAGAGGATCCGTTTTGGGATTTGAATATGATTTTATGAAATAATAAAACAATTGAAATTCCTCCCAATCCCCCACTCCTACGTATCTGTTTTGTTCATCAGACATTATTAATTACCAATAAAAGAAAATAAAAATAATGAATGTATACATAAAACGAACCCTGTTTCCAGCGAGAAAGGAAGCTCCCCTGAGAATCCCGGCAAAGAGTTCACCGTCCAGTGAGAATTAGCGTGGGCGGAGAATACATGGAGAAGAAAAAGAATGGAAAGAGAGAAGCGGAAGGAAAGAAGCATTGGGTTCCGGTGGTTAGTGGTCACGGGAGAAATCAGAAGCGGATGCAAACCAATGGACCTGTTTAAAGAATTTTTGTAAACTTGTATTTCTACAACTGTCAGAGATATTTTGAGAGTGAGTTCTATGACGAAGAAAAATGGTATGGACTAAAATTGCTACACTGTCTTCTTCCTCATAATCTGCTCATCTCTCATTGGCCTATAGTTACTGAAGTAGGACAATAAAAGAAAAAAAGCAAAAAAAAAAACAAAAATGCAACAAAGTAATGTATGCATAAAAATTGGTCGACGTCTTCCAATAAATAAACCTTCTTGCACCTGTATGTTTATGTTATTAAAAAGATGGAAATCAAATTGAAAATAGGATTTTATTTCAAAGAAAAGAAAATAAAATAAAGAAAATAGGATGAATGGATCAATATCTTAAAAACATTGCGCCGCTTCATCACTTTATCCATGCATCTTATCCACTCTTCAATACTTCTCTAGACAAGAAAAACAATCATTGTTTGATATATCAATACATATTTCTTATTAAATATTTTAAAATATATATATCCTTACACGTAACTTATATATTTACCTCACGTATGTGAAGCGATTTTTAAACTTGATATGTGTTAGCCCAATCTTTAGAAAGTTTGTATTTAAACTCCTTTGTAGTAAAAAGAAAACACAATCGAAACATAATTAGATATATGTTTCACATAAACATATTTATAATAACTATTTGAGAGAGAAAAATTTAGAGGGCAACCAAGGGAAGAGAGTTGTGAGTTTTGATCAAGCAGCAATGTTGGGATGCTACGGAGAGGTCTTCGATCATTATATACATCTTGTTACTTTGATGGGATGCTACGGAGAGGTCTTCGATCATTATATACATCTTGTTACTTTGAAGACTCAAATATAATATTGGATATATAATACTTGTTGGTTCCACCTTCCAAATACACTATCGCAGAATAACAAATGGCAACATTAATATGATATGATCTATATATATCTCATTTGATATGATATAACATAAAGTTATAATGTCGCAAACCTCTTCATATTTCTTGTAATGTCTTGAGCATATTTTCTTTATACTTTCTTTAATTAGAAAGATGTTGGATTATATTAGTGAAAAGTGTACTTTTACTTCTCAAGTTTTGGATCTAATTTTTATTTAGTTTTGAAACCAATTTAGTTTCTAGGTTTCAAAATGTTACATGTTTAGTTCTTAAGTTTTGAATTTCATGTAAGTTTTAAAATTGTACAAATTTACTCTTGACATTTGAGTCTTAAATCAATTTAATCTCTACGTTTTCAATGTTTACAAATTTCAATAAACACAAATGAGTAAATGTTAAGGAACACCAAAAGTATTTGATGAAAATTTGAGGTTAGAAATTAAAATCTTGAGATATATATGAAAATAAATAAGTTTCAATGTAGCATTTTGACACTCAATCACCGACAAAATTGAAATCAAGATCAAAACTTAATAACTAAATGTGTAACGTTTTAAAACGACATATGGATTATATTACATTGAAATTAGACCTAAGACTAGGGATGAAAACTGTTATTTCTTTTTTCATTATATTACCTCAAACAATACATCAGAGACGAGGGTCATCTTATGACCAAAAGAAATTTTAAAATTATCATTTGAATCACGAATAGTATAAGGATTTCCCAATATATATCCCTAGCATACACAATAATAAGAAAAATTAGTATATGAACTTATAAAGTTGTCAACCGATAAAACAACAAATTAAATAATTAACTCACCAAATGTTTTAAGAAAAAATTAATTACAAACTTGGAAACTTATAAATAGAAATTCATGTATGGTATTTCCTGTTGAATGAAAATAAAAAATGAACAAAAGTAGCAATTAATTTATCTCATTTGATAATAACTAAAAAGATCAATAAAAGGAATTTCATATCTTCCACCAGTTTGGAGCAAGAACAGGAACAATCATACCAGAGTATGAATCTCCATCAACATAGAAGGGATTTGTTATAAATTCTGGATGATCAACCAACCACTATAAATCCAATCCAGATTATTCAATATTTTACAAATTTGATCAAAGAAATTTTTAAAAAATATTAGGTGAAAATATAATTAATATATATATATATATATACCTTTCTGAAAAATTGAAGATAGTGTTAAATTTGACTAAAATCTCCTGGCTTAAAAGAGGAAGGAGTAATTGTATCATATGAAAATCCAGTCCCCTCAGGTAAAACTATAACAATATGCTAGAATTCTAGCATTTCATTACCATTAATGAAAATTAGTCTAATTAACCATAAATTTAGGAAGAAGAAACAAACAAACTTCAATTAAAATATATTAATAATCATTATACTATAATTAATTACCTTGGTCCATGAGTAAGGGTTTAAGATTAGCTGAGGAATGCCCTCCTTGTTTGCCTCCTCGTCTTCCTTAAAACTTATGGGACCTTTCATTTAAATAGATAAATATCTGAAACTCATCTGAATCTCCCACACCCACATATCTATTTCATTTCAAAATTTCGAAAACAAATATACGTGTGTGTATATAATCGAAAGGTTAAGAAGAAGAGGAAGTTGCAATAACAAAACCAACCCAGTTTCTAGCTGGAATGGAAGGAGTCCTGGAAATCCCGGGAGATATTGGTTGACTGTGGAGTATGATCCTCTGGTGGCATGGGCGGTGGAGATGAACCGAGAAAGGAAGAGGAGGAAAAGAGAGGATGGGAAAACGACGGTGGGGAAGGCCATGGAAATGGAGCGGCGACGGAGAGAAATATTATTACTGAGGTACATTTTTTCAATATTGGCACCACATGCAAAATTGAAATGCACGCTATCATCCCATCTATTGATACAAAATGGGTTAGAGAATGGGAATTATAGATTTTGCAATAATTGCACAACAATAGATTTTCAAATATAATTTCCAATAATTCCCCTTTCTCATGATGCTATGTTTGGCACAATTGGATAATTTTCCAATCGAAGATACACTTTCAAAACATTCCTTTTCGACAAAGCTTTCCCTTGAAAAAAATGGATTAAAGAGAAAATACACGTCTAATTTATATTATAGCTTGTTCAACTTTAGCAGAACCGATCGATAATAGTTCTCACATGATCCATATCCTCAAGCATATCCCGTCCCTACAACTACGGTGTCAAATCCGCATCCTCGATATCATTGCTGCTATGAAATTAGTTCTTTGTTTTACAAAATAGTATGTATCCTATTGGACCAAGAAGCCCATCTAAAGAAAAATAACACCTTTCATTCACATTGGGCCAATGAGCCCAACAATTTTTTCGGATTTTTACGTAAATCAAAAAATTATTTCAAATATAACAAAACTAATTAAAATATTTAAATATTTAAAAAACAGTGGTAAGATTTCGGACTTCATTAATTAATAGATTCTAATATATTTTTATTATTATACTAATGTCTATTAGTAACATTAATAAACAATTTATATATATTCAGACATTTTGTTGTAATGAATTTTTCTTTTATTACTTTTTTTTTTGTCAAAACTAAAATAACGTGCAATGGGCTCCAATAGAATATAATAATATATATCGCTTTAGTTGATATATATATAAAACAAGGCTCATCCTTTAATACCATTATTTAAAAAAACCAAGCTCGTATTTCTAGATAGATTTAGAAATTATTTTAAAATACTATAAATGGTTTAATCTAACCTATTATATTACTTTTTTTTACTTGAGTTTGATATGTCATATGACGTCTTATCGAATGGAGTTGCAAAATGGGCATTGCTCAAACATTTTAAATTACATGCCTCACTTGTACAAGAAAAATTAACTACAAAACAGTAGTCTATTGAGATAGAAAAATTGAAATGCAAAATAAAATTCAAACACATCCATAATCTAATGTAAGTGTAAAGATTATTAAAAATGAGAGTTTAATTAACAATAGATTTTCAAATATAATTTGCAATAATTTCCCTTCCTCATAATGCTATGGTTTGACTTAATTTCCTATAATACTATAATTTGAGAAGTGGAAATTTCTTCAAGCACACATCTAATAATTTTGTTTAATTCTTTAACTTAGTTACTCAAAACGTGTTATTATAAATTTGAGATTTTTTTTTTTGTAATTTATACAAAAGAAATATAACTAAATTCACAATATTTGTATACATGTATAAATTAAAATATTAGCAACCATAGAAAACAAATGTTTATAGCTTTTTATATTTCCTTATAATAGGAGATGGAATTAATTAAGAACATTGTGTGACAAATGACGAGAAGAAAATCTATCCATCTATTTTATTCTTTATTTCTTCTTTTCAAAATTTGAAGTGTATGAATTTGAGGACCCAATTTCCACCCTATCAAAAATAAATAGAGTTAGGTTGTTGTCAACATTATGGTTTAAATACAAACTTGACTTGTGTTTTTTTTCTTCCTTTTTTTATATTTTAATTCATGGTTTTTATTAGATATTTATTTTTGTTTTAATATTTTCAACTTCATATTTGGACTTTTTAAATATTTATTTTAGTTCAGAATATTCCATTTCTTGAAGAAAAAACTTGTGTGATGTTTTGGCCGCTCAAGCAATTGTCCAATAAACTTATGTAAAGCAGTAAATAAATTTTAAGAAAACGAATTGCTTTTTATTTGTTATTTAATGTGAAAAAAACAAGAATATGACTAAGGTACAATCCTAAATTGCATCTAACAAGTTAATGGTTACTATTTTAAAAAACAGGGTAAGTAAAATAAAAAAATTTAAGTACGAGAAAGCAAATATTGCGAGAATTATTATTTGTTATAGGTGGATTGTTTTAAAATCAAGGCTAAACTCACCCAACGAATATGAGAAAGAAATTAGACAAGCTAGATATTAAAGTAGGCATACAAAAAATGGTTAATTGGGTTTTGAGCTATAAAAATTGATCATTCTTGACCAAGTATGAGTCGGAGTCCAATTTTCTCTATAAGATGAGCAAAGCATATTATTGTGTAGCCTTGAAAAGAGAATGATTTGTGTTAAAAGCTCAAGCCAACCTCTTCGATTTTCAATCTCAACTAAGGATGAGATCGAAGTCGAGTCTCAAAAGTTAAAGAATGGAGTATGTCAAACGCAAAACCATATCCCATATACTACAAAAAGACGGCCTAATATGACTAGGAAATACGAATAAAAGATATTGTTATGTTATAATTCATATAGATACATTATTTGTGACTTCTACAAAAGTAAGTTTATTCTAATATTAAATCTCTCACACTTGTTAAAGAAACACACTTCTCGACTTAAGCATCACTTACCAAACACGTTCTTCTCCACATTACAAATTTACCATTATCACCAACATTTGGCATCTAACAATTACGGAGGCACACGAGGTGAAAAGTATTTGAAAATCTAAAATTTGAGAAAGAATTATTTTTATATTTGAAATTTGGAGGTATTTCACAAACAACTTACAAAAAGGGTGTTTGAAAGGCACGTGATTCGAATTCCTAGGAGTTTGAATGTCGAGGGGCATCTTATTCAAATACACACAAATCAACATCTCCCTTTCCTTCCCACCTTACATTATATATAAGAAACTACAATAACTTAGAAGTTAAAAAAAAAAAAGTTCATATATCAACACACTAACATCAAATTAAATGAATGGAAAGTAGTTTTTATAAATGCATCTCCTCATAACCATTGAAATTAAAATTAAATACATTGAAATTAAACTAAGAAAATGACAATTTAAATAGTGGGGTTTGGGGGAAAGAAAGAAAATGAGGTGTAAGTAAATGGTAATTTAGTTTGACTAGTCTTCTAATGATAAGTGCGTCCCCTCATGCAATTGCTTCCATCACAGCCAACAAAATACTGACACGTAACCATGGGAACCGTGCGGCTCTGTCACCTTCACACTATTCTAAATCACCCGCACTGCACTGCGTTGCATTACCATTATTTTTTCTCTTTTGCCGTAAGATTACTAAAATTTGAATTGATTAAAATAATTAAAGTTGGGGAAATGGGAAATGGGAAAAGGCAAAACCATTTGACTCATGACTAGTAATAAATAATAATGATGTTTTGAATCCAAAGTACAAAATAGGGCCGTAGCCTTACTGTGGACTCTCTGCATCTATTTAACTTTATTTATTATTATTATTATTATTTTTTTAGTATAACAGAATCATTTCTCGTTGTATGTATATATTATATACATAGAGTCTCGTGGGAATTATTTAATGAGTAATATATTCAATAATTTTGAGGGCAACATCAATGGGTTTTTTTTTTTCTTCTTTTGTTTTCGGGTTGACCATTTGACTAGCCATCCACAAGTCCAACGCAGGGACCAGCCCAGACCAGATGGCCACAACGAAGAAAAAAAAGAAAAAAGGAAACCCCACAAAAGAATTAATTAAAGAAGACACTTTATGAGAAAAGAAAAAAAGGAAACCGGCGATTACGGTGATAAGAAGGGGAAAAGGTACAGCTACACGTGTGTCTTCCAGTAATACTACGGGCTATAGCCAGTAACTGGCAGTAAAAAAGAAAAATCTGGACTAATTTATGGGTAATTAGAGAAGGAAAAATAAGAGAAAAAGAAAAAGAGGGTTTGGAATGGAATTCTGATTTTCTTCGTTCATCCAAATCATAGAATAGAGATTATGGAAGAGACTCGTTGAAGTAGGGCTCGGTTTTTGTTTTTTTTTTTCTCTTCTAATTTTTGTTATTGTTGTTGTTGTTGTTATTATTTTTTAAATTTTCCTCTTTCTCAGTGCCTCCCATTCTTTCGTGTCTTAGATCCTCCAAAGTTTCTTCTGACATTTTTTTTTTTTTTGAGGGAGGAAAGTTCACTGTTTTCAAGTATGAGTGATTTACATTCATGGAATCGCTTTTGATTGCTTATTGTTTTGGTGGGTTTTTGATGATTTGGTTCTTTTTCTGGAGATTTAAAAGGAATTGAGGTTTATTTATGGTTTACTACTGATGATGATTGAGGCGATGGTGAAGAAGAGGAAGAAGGTGTTCTTTCTTTTGACTAACGAAAGGGTTCAGTTCATGGAAGAAAAAGATATATCCCCATTCCGCATTTTTGCTGCTTCTTGTGATACATGAGCCGAAGGATTGCTGTGTGGTGAAAAGATTGTGGAACAACGAGAAAGTAAGAGAGAACCCTCCTTTTTCTTTTCTTTTTTGAAATTTTAGCACGTATTTTTCTGTCATTGTGTTTGAATGATTGAATCTTGGGTTGCTGAAAGTGAATTCAATAGTTCGTGTTTTTTTTTTTTTTTTCCTGTTCCAGGGATTTGGGGTAAATTTTCTTCTCGCTTTTGAGATTGATTTCTTCTTTTGAGGGTTTTGGGAAATGCCGATGTACCAGCCTTCCGGTCGGAGAAGAGAGGCCGATACGGAGCTGGGTTTAGGTGGTGGTGGGCAAGTTCTTGATGTAGAAACCGCCGTGAAAGATGGTATTCTCGGTGGCGGCGGTGGAGGCGGTGGGTTAATTAGTGAGGGCGGAATGACTGAGAAATTGGATCTGAAGGAGATAGTGGAGGAGCTTGAGAACATTGAGGTTCCTTCGGTGTTTATTTGCCCAATCTCATTAGAGCCAATGCGAGATCCTGTGACCCTTTGTACAGGACAGACCTATGAACGATCTAATATCTTGAAATGGTTCTCACTTGGCCATATCACATGTCCCACCACAATGCAAGAGCTTTGGGATGATTCAATCACTCCCAATAACACTCTTCACCAACTCATTTACAGTTGGTTTTCCCAGAAGTATTTGGCTATGAAGAAGAGGTCTGAGGATGTGCAGGGGAGGGCTCTTGAGCTCTTAGATACATTGAAGAAGGTCAAGGGCCAAGCTAGAGTCCGAGCTTTGAAGGATCTTCGCCAAGTTGTAGCTTTGAATTCGGCGAAGAACACTGTGGAAGAAAATGGTGGTGTTGCTTTGATTTCATCTTTGTTGGGTCCTTTCACATCCCACGCTGTTGGCTCTGAAGCCCTTGGGATTTTGGTGAACTTGGATCTTGATGCCGAGTCAAGGAGAAACCTTGTTCAACCTGCTAAGATTTCATTAATGGTGGACATGTTAAACGAGGGATCCACAGATACCAAAATCAACTGCACCAGATTGATTGAAACGTTGCTCAATGGGGATGTTTGTGGAGCGGACACTGTCTCAAGTTTAAGTCTCTTGGTTGGATTGTTGAGATTAATCAAAGAAAAGAAACACCAAAATGGTGTTCTCGCTGGATTAAGATTGCTAAAAGCTCTGTGCTCCCAAGAACCAGTGAGGAACTCATTAGTGAGCATTGGAGCAATCCCTCAGTTGATCGAAATTCTCCCGAATTTCGACCCTGAATGTTTGGAAATTGCCCTTCACATATTGGACTCACTCTCATCTCTCTCAGAGGGGAGGGTGGCGTTGAAAGATTGCCCCAACACCATTCCAAACTTAGTCAAATTATTAATGAGAATCTCAGAGAGCTGCACTCAGCTGGCCCTATCAATTCTATGGGCAGTCTGTAAACTTGCCCCTGAAGAATGTGCATCCCAAGCTGTGGAAGCAGGCTTAGCAGCCAAGCTTCTTCTGGTGATTCAGAGTGGTTGCAACCCTGTTCTTAAACAACGCTCTGCCGAGCTTCTAAAGCTCTGCAGCTTAAATTACACAGCAACCCATTTCATATCCAAGTGTAAGCTTACAAGAACAATACAATAAGGAACAAAAGAAAAAAAAGGCAAAAACCAGCCAAATTGGAATACAGAAACCACCATCTCTATAGAGCTCCATTCCAGTTGATGAAGAAAAGAAAAACAAAAAAATTATCATAAGGAGCAGTGGGCATTGACATTTTTCAAGAATAAGCCTGATCAGCAAAAATGGCCATTAAAATCTAAAAGCACAGAGTAGAACATGGCTTCTCAGTAATAGATTCTTATGTGGATAAGATAAGATAAGATTCTTGTTAGCCTGAGTTTTGAAGAAAGAATGAAAGTCTGTTTTTTCCTGCATTTAGGGTTCTTTTTCTTCTCCTTCTCCTTCTCCTTCTTTCTTATTCCATCTGGGGATGAATCAATCAAAGTGGAGGGGGGGTGAGTTTTGAAGTCTCACCATTGTAAATTTTTGTAGAGCTTTTTTGTTGACCTATCAAATCAAATCAAATCTTTGTATGATGATGATGAAGAACAATTTATGATCAATATTATTTTTTTTTCCTTGTTTGGGTTGCTTTCTTTTACCCTCTGCCTTCTAAAGTGTTGATTAGTAAATGAATCAGAATCAGGATGTTGATGGAGTAGAATGATTACATTTGTTGAAACAATTTTCATGGACAATGGAACAGTGTTTGGTCATTATTCTGTTTTAAAGTAAAAATAAAAATAAAAATCGTAGGCTGGGAATTAATTGAGTTTAGTTGTAAGATGAGAAGATTATGGTTTAGAATTAAAGTAAAGAAAGAAAGAAACAAATAAATAAATAAATAAAGTACAATTGGGATAAAGGGTCCCCCAAAGATTGAAAGGCTTTTTGATGTTTGTGTGAGAGAGAGAGAGAAAAAAAAAAGGGTTGATTGAGAGTTTGGATATGATTGGTCATGAATGGCCAGAAAATTGGTCGGAAACTGTCTACCATCGAAAAAGGTAAAAGAGGATAAGGATCCTCTTCATAATATATTTTCTATTACATTACTTCTTAATACTTATTTCCTTTCACTAACCCTTTTATCCCACAATTATTCATTTCTTTTTCACCAAACTTCCCCCTTATATTATCTCTCCATATTTATTTTCCATAACTTTCTCTAACAATTATATTATTAATCTTACATTAAACATTATTTTGTTGTCTTAATCTAGTTACTGTCAACACCATTACTCTCCCTTCATCATTTTTATTTTTTATTATTGTATTTACTATTTTTGTTCGAGAAGAAAAGGGTTATTTTCATGGCATATTTAGCTGTTTTACTTTAGATGTTGGGTTAATAATAAGAATTGTAATTATTGGGTGGAGGGTAGATGGGTATAGTGTTTTGATATTGTGGGGTTCCTTTTGGCTCTCCTTTTGTTCTCACAAATGGGTGCACACGGTCAACTCTTTTCTCCCATTTTTCAAAAGGGAAAAAAGGAAGAACCCAATACAAATTATTTGAATATCATATGAAATTAATCCATTTTCAAAAAAAAAAAGAAAAAGAAAAAAAAAAGGAAAATGGGAAATTTTGGTGGGGGATTCGAAAAAATTTGAAAGATGACATTAATGGAGAAAAATAAAGAGATGTCGCTATTGAAATGGGTGTGTGGGCACATGGACATGGTGTTAATATTATTAAATCATATGCACATTAATATATTATTATACACAACTCTCTCACTATTTCTTCTCTTTTCTTTTCTTTTTTCTTTTTTTCTTTTTTGAGAGTGTTCCAACCAATCAAATAGGCACCCACTTCTGGTTGGTCTCTTCTTTGTCCCAAATCCAAATGATCACTTCAGAATTTGCTATGAAATTTTTGAAACAAACAACCACACCCTTTTCTCTCTTTCTTTTTTGTTTAATTGATGAAGATTGATGTTAGGATTTCAGCATGTCTCTTATATTTGTGAAGGAAAACTGCACTATATCATCCTCTAAATTTAATAAACTTTTATCTTTTGAAGGGATGATGATGATTAGTAAGGAGGGGTGTATGGTCTAATACTATTTTAATATTAAGTTTCTAAACAATAATGTGTTTTTAATAAGTTCGTAAAAGTATTAACACTATTAATGAAAAGAATCATCTAAATAATTATAAGAAGGGATGAGGACAAGAGAGTCCATGCATATTTATCATTTAGTTAACTACTCTTCCCTCCAAGGGATCACTTGGGGCCACTCTTTTGTCCTTATTATATTAATGGTTTCTCTTTAAATTAAAAAAAAAAAAATGAATGTATCTCCAAAAATATAAGAAAAATAAATCACTCTACCAAAGTAATTTTTATTTAATGAGTTTCTTTTAAATTTCTTACACATTTTATTTACTCATACTAAATATTTTCGATCTAATAGTATACACCTATTAATTTGAATCTAACTTACTCATTAATCACAATAATATAAATAAATAAATAAACACTTTTCCAAAATTTAAGAATATTTTGAATTCGAATGGATTGGGCTGGACAACAGTGAAATCAAAGGAAAATGTGGGCCGGTCTTGTTTTGATTGGACCGAGTTGATAAGATGGCCCAGTCATAACTTGAGCCACAAACCAAGTTCACACATTTCAGCATTTCGCTCGTCCTGTAAATAGTTTT
Source organism: Cucumis sativus (assembly GCF_000004075.3). Classification (NCBI taxonomy): domain Eukaryota; kingdom Viridiplantae; phylum Streptophyta; class Magnoliopsida; order Cucurbitales; family Cucurbitaceae; genus Cucumis; species Cucumis sativus. The sequence continues at coordinate 24,816,855 of NC_026658.2, forward strand.
ACTTTTCAAACTAAAATAATTTAGTTTCCAACTCGTTCTATTATAACCAAAATTAAAATGATATATCTTCGAAAATTAAAACTATTATAACCTAATAACCATCTTCTTGCCCTCAACCACTTCTAAGTTAGTTTTTTCTATCTTTAATGGCCCATGTGTAGTTTTAATCTGCCTCTCAATTTGTTTTATCTGTCTTGAATCCCTTGGTTATTTGTTTCTCTTAGTAACAAAAAATATAGATAGAAAAAAATGGATTTAATGTCACCTTCTATAGTCTTTTAAAGAATAAAATGAAAATTAGTAGAGGTATAAAATTGACGTGAGCTGTTGGTATAAACTTAAATTTATCCAATTTGAATTTATATATTTTGAAGGAGTGTTATCAATTAAAATCTTTATATCATATTAAATAGTCCTTCTTTATAAGGTAGAAAATAAAATAAAAAAAAAGAAGGTAAAAAACATGAATAATAATAACAATAATTAAAAGACGAAGGGGTGAAGTAAGAAAGGAAAGGGTATGGAATGGCATAATAAGAGAGGAAGTCTTAAACAGTCACTTTCTTCACCGTCCGAATCGGATGCAATGTCATGGTTGGCTCGCTCCATTGCCAACTCCCTTCGCCTTGAAGACGAAGATGGCGAACACAACGACGCCGTTTCCCCCATTCCCTCCGATCCTCCTTCTCCCTCTACCTCTCCACCCAACCTCATGGATTCCCAATCCCAACTCCACGATGAAGCATTATCTCGCGGTGTCAAAGACGACTTGACTGAATTCAAACAAACCCTAACCCGCCAATTTTGGGGTGTCGCCTCTTTCCTTGCCCCGCCCCCGCCTCATCCCCGCCTTGATGGGGATCTACCTGCCCCTCCCGATTGGAAGCCCTCCGACCCGTCTAATCACTCTGATCCCTCCATCTCCGGGGACGAAGAGGACGAAGAATACGAGGACCACCCCTCCGATCCGGTTGAGGTATTGAAGATGCGTTCGAATTATGATGCGTTTTCGAAATCAGGGAATTTACAGGGGGAATGCTATGAGACGGTGGATTGGGGGGATGCTGTTGGGATCACTGATGAAGTGCTGACGTTTGCCACCAACATTGCAATGCACCCTGAGACTTGGATTGATTTCCCAATTGATGAGGAGGAGGACAACGATGGTATGTTTCTTTTCCTATTTTTGCCACCCGATTCTTTAGAAGCTTGTTGATTGAACTCCCCACGAAGAAGAATCTGTTATCTTAACTTGATTTCATTCGTTTTTATCGGGTGTAGGACGAGGGTTGTTCAATGTTTGCTAATGATCTTAAGCGTCATCGATCTTTAATGAAATGCTTACTTGATGCTGGAAATGTTTGTGAAATGGAGACTTTAATGACAATTGACTATTCGAGTGTTCCATTCTTTTTGGATCTACAGCTCCCGGGCTGCTAGTAATTTATCTTGGGGTACTTTGGGTGCCGCAGTTAAATTTCCGCAATAAGCACAAAAAGCTTAAAGCTGTATCCTAATTAGGCGACCATTTTTTAAAATAAATTTGGTATCTTTATTTAGCGTCTTTGTGGTCGTCCTAATACAATAGACAGGTATCAATCTTCTTAGATTTAACTTATTTTTTGGGCTTGAGGATAGTACTTTTGGTTCATGCCTCAGCTTTTGTATTGTTGGCCACCTGACTTATTATAACACGGGCTTACTTAAAGCTGCAAGATCATGTGCAGGGTAATCTAGAAATTGTGGACCTCCCTTTTATATCATTCCTTTATATCTCCTTTTTTCTGCTTCTTGATGTCAAATACTTTTTCCTACCTTTTGGTCTTTCTGTGGTCAGAAGCTGTAATATTGTGGTCTCGGTGCTATACGACATGTATATTCACTTATTCCATTCATGTGTTTTCTAAATCATTCATTCAATGTGTCGATACATTTACTTTGTGATACGAAGGATAAACCCCCTATTCAGTTCAATTACACTTTGTGAAAACTTCGAGAGTTTTAGTGATAGTTTTGCTATTCAATAAGTCAATTTGTCACCTGTTAGAGAATGTCCATGTGTAGGTTGTAGTGTACATGGATCCTTTACGTGATGTGGAATACCTTTCTTTGTATATGACTAGTATGAAGTGTAGAATTCACATAGGTGAAGATAGCAAAATGTTGTGCATGAAGGAGAGAATTACGCCACTACAACACCTGGGAACTTGTTGGTTATACTTCATTTATCAATCTAAAAGCATATCACATATTTCATTAGAGGCAATTTTGTACATCATATATAGTTCAAATATATGCACTTCTTTCTTATACGATCAAGTATTACCAAGTATTTTGTACTGCAAAATACACTGTATACTGAATTCGATCACAATTCCATCTCTTGTTCCTGGCTGTGTAAGATGAATGAGAAAGAAATGATATTGGTGATCCAATTATATGATTATATGTGGACCTTTTCATTAAAAAATTGGACTTCGGTGTTCTTTGACTTTCTGTTTCTATGATGTTTTTTCACATTGTTCAACTCTGTATATTTACTTCTTTAGACCCTTCTTTTTTTTTTTTTTTTTTAGATTTTGAAATGTCTGATGCCCAAAAAGAGCATGCTTTCACTATTGAACATCTTGCTCCTAGATTAGCTGCTCTCAGAATTGAGCTCTGTCCTTGCCATATGAGTGAGAGTTACTTTTGGAAAGTCTATTTTGTGCTCCTGCATTCAAGACTCAATAAGCATGATGCAGAGATTTTATCTACTCCACAGGTTGACTACTCTTTCTTTTCTTTCTTTCTTTTTTCTAACATTGCAATGGAACCTCTCTATAGTTGAACTATACTTTCTATTTTGTTACGTGGTTGGCGTGGTGGTGCGAATTATTAATTTAAGGTCCCATGGGCCGTTGTAGTTAACATGTACCAAAATGACTGTTTTATCTAGAATTAATCGATACCTTTGATTGAAATTATGATTGCAGTATAATTAGGATTCCTCAAAACTTGTAGGTAGCAGCAGCAAGATCAATGTGGATGCAGGAATTACAAAAGCAGACCAAGCCAGAGTCTTACTGGGGTGACAGAGACACTTTTGAATTGAAAGACAGCTCAGATGTGCTGCAGGAAGACAATAGTCCCATGGCATTCCATGATACTCATTCTGGATCTACGTTGCCTTGGACATTTACATCTGAGCCAAGCATGTCATCTGTGTCGAGCAATTATGAGACAGAAAAATATCAAATGGAGAGTTCTGAAACACAATTCATTGATAAATCTGTTATTGTTGAAAAACCTCTAATTAAGAATGGGGATAAAAAGTCGACAGTTGGGTCTTCTTCAAAATTAATTGTTCAGAACTATGAGGAGGAGTCAGATAATGACTGGCTAGAGGAAGACTCTGAGTTAGGTGGTTGTAATGGGACCATTCTCCCTCTGGAGAACGAAGAAGATATTTCTTTCAGCGATCTGGATGATGATGATATGGTTCTGCCAGCTAAATTTAAGATTGCTTCAAAAGAATAGGGAAAGCTCAACAACAAGAACTAAAAATTCAAGGTGTTGCTTCCGATTGTGTATGTTTTGCTGATTAGGCTAAAAGAATTACAAAGTCAGTCTGACAAGCTTGTTGGGTTTCAGATACCGATTCTGAAATTGCTTTTAGTGGGTTGGGTGCAATTGTAAATGATACGAATGATCATTCTGATTTGAAAGAGTGTATCTTCATAATGTGTTTCTATTTGGTTTCTAGTTTGGGATTGTGTAAAGAATGTACCAGTAAATAGACAAAAAGGGAAAAGATACAAGATTCTTTTTGTTCCATACCATACCATACCTGTGATGATTGTCCTCATCCTTTTTGGTCTGTCAGGCATTCCCAAATACTTAAAAAATCTTCCCCTGTCAGGAATGGAGATTCATTTGAAGCTGTCTGACAGAAGAAAGCGCTATAAACAGCCAAAGGAGCCATCGAATGGTATAAGCTAAGGCAATTGAGAAAGAAGGTTCTGTTGGATTTCTATATTTGTATTTTGAAGTGAAGGGGAGGAAGTTACGTCTCTGTCTCGTCCATAACAGGTACCTACTTTACGACCTTAATGGACCATTTCTTTAAAAAAAAGATTTCATTGCTGTACTTTTTACCTCTATACTTCGTGAAGATATATAGCTTTAGTTATCATATATTGGCAGATAGGGCTTTGTTTCAATCCTGTTGCCGTAGGAATGGAATTGGCAAGTTGGTCAATTATTTTAATATTTGAATATTAGCTAGTTTGTTTGTTTGTTTGTTTAAAAGTGATACCAGAAATTGAACCGAAACGTACTGACCACAATCACTCTGGATGAGATTTGTTGTTGAGTGTGAGAAAGAAGACAAACAGGATAAAGAATTGTAGGATAATAGAAAAGAAAGACAGAGGAGGAGAGGAAAGTTTGAGGAAAATATAGGGAAAAAAAGGGTTTTCTTTAAGGAAAATTATTGTCAGCCACTCACAAATTCAACAGTTAACGAAGGTCTTGATGACGTGGATGAAAGAAAAGGATATGACCCTCACCATTTCCTAGAAATTCATCAACAAAATATTGGGTCTCAACGGTGGAATTACACGTCTTTCTTACCGTTAAGGTTATATTCACTTTAACACATTGCTACCGTATTTGATCGAAGTTGGACGTTTTTTATAAGGCTGATTTTACAATGAAAGTCCTATTGGTAATGATTAAATTTTGAAAAATGTGAGTAATTGAGGTGAAATGATATAAAATCGTAAAGCGTAGAACGATTGAATTTTGTATTACAAATTAAATCTAAAATGTTCTATCTAAATATGAGTTTTGGATTATATTACAACCTAAATTATATAATTTATCTAAAGAAAACAAATTAGTTAGCTTAATTTTGTGAGTACTTCAACACATATCAGATTTCAAGCTTACTTCAAAACATATCAGATTAAAATGGACAATTTTTACTCTTTTTTTTCTTTAAACATTTATTGCAATTCTTTTTCACTACATTCAATTTTTACTAAACAATTTTACAAAAATGACATTTGAATAAGACTTGTAAGACATGCAAATTTCAACAAAAATGTAAGTGAGCTTCAGTTTTGGATAAATGCATATAAAGTTAATTCTACCATATCTTTTTCAACAACAAAAAGAATGTTACAACAGTAATTTGAGCAAAAATTGATAGAAAAATAAATAGTGTAAAAGAAAAAAAAAACATTTTTAGATGTTTCACAATATTCTAAACCAAAATTTGTAATTTATCGTAATTTATAACAAAAGTTGGAAATGTTGATCGAAATATGGTGATTCAATTTTTAAAAAGTATTGACAAATTGAGATCAAAGAACATCTATAAAAAATATATATACATATTAATGAATGAATAAAGAATTAATTGTAAATATTTGAAAAGTTGTTAAGAGATTTAGATAAGTTAGGTGGATTTTGAACGTATTAAAAATGTGAAAAAGTATGAAAAAATAAAACCATAATTTTAGATCCCAATGGTTCGTTTTGTGGGGAAGTTGAATTGTTTCTGATTGGTCATCTCATTCCCATCTGCGATTTCGTTGTTTCCGTGTAGGAATGGGAGAACCGACCCGAACGTGGACTCCTCTTCCTCCTTCAATTCATTCTTTCTTCTTTTCATTTCTATTCTTTCTTAACCAGATTCCTTTGTAATCGTATCATATTCGTATATCGTAACGAGGATCCCGAACTCCAACGCTCATTCAATCCATCATCACTTATTCTGTGTCTCTCCCCACTTGTCGCCTGATGACCTTTTCTCAGAAATTTTGTTATATCTTTCACCTTTGACCCCTTAATCTTCATTGATTTCCAACAATTTCTCCGAAAAGGTTTGCGATTCTGTTTTATTTATTGGGTTTCTTCTGTTTCCATTCATCGAGTGGGAAAACCCAACAAGTTTTCTCCTCCTTCCTTGTTCATTGTTGCGCCATTTTTCCATTCCATATCTGGGGTTCGGTTTGATTTGGGATTTAGGGTTTGTTTGAGTCTTGCTATGGATTTTGAACTGGTTAGAAGGGGTTTGGGATTCTCTCAGAGAAACAAGAAGTGGCTTGTTCTATTGGCTCTCACGGGGGTTTCTGGTTATGGTGCTTACAAGGTCTATCATTTGCCTTCTGTGGAGACGAAGAGGAAGAGACTGATGAGACTCTTTGGCGCCATGATTTCTGTTGCTGACATGGTTGCTGATTCTTCTGAAGCTATTGGAGTAATTTCTAAGGACTTGAAGGAGTTTCTGAAATCTGATTCTGACCAGATTCCCAACAGCTTGAAGCAAATTTCCAAAATTGCCAAGTCTGGGGAGTTTTCGGAGTCTCTGGAAAAGGTTACTGAGGCTTTCGCGGTTGGGATGATGAGAGGTTATAAATCTGTGACAAAGAATGAACAAAATTCTGAGGCGGATTCGACAAATTCGACCTTTTCTTCTGGTGTTGTGGAGAAGCTATTTTCTACTAATGGAACTGGTTTTGCTTCTGTTGTGGTTGGAAGTTTTGCAAGGAATTTGGTCATGGGATATTACTCGATCTCTGGATCAGTTGATGCAAGTGGGAATCCACAGAAAATTGACAATTCTGGATCTGAATTTCCAGACGTGCCCAGATGGGTAACTGTGGCCTCCAATGAGAAATGCAAAAATGTTATTGCAGATTGCATACAAGTTTTTGTTAGCACTGCAGTTGGTGTGTATCTTGATAAAACAATGGATGTTAATGTGTACAATGACCTGTTTAGTGGATTGACCAATCCCACCCATCAGGACAAGGTGAAGGACATGCTTGTTTCTGTTTGTAATGGTGCTGTGGAAACTCTGGTAAAATCATCTCATCAGGTATTGACAAGCTCGCGATCGACTTCAAATTTGAGTCCGGTTTCACCTTGTAATGGAGTGTCAAAGATAGGAGACGTACCATTTTCTGAAGGAACCTATCCAAAGAAGATGGCTGTGGCCAGCTCAACTGAGGGTACTCAAAATGGATGGGTTGACACCGTTTCATCTACTTTGGCAGTTCCTAGAAATAGGAAGTTTGTGCTTGATTTAACTGGTAGGGTGACCTTTGAAACAACAAGATCTGTTGTCGAATATTTCTTGTGGAAGCTAATGGATGGTCTGAAGAGAAGTCTTGATACAGTTCATGATGAAGTTGTGGGTAGGGGATTGGAAGTTATCAGATACTTTTGTGCAAAGTCTTCTGTTATTGTCACGATATGTTTGGCATTATACCTACATGTATTTGGTGGCACTAGACTTCTGGTTCCTGCATAATATAAGAGCCGGATGTAGTGTAGGCCACTTAGATTAGAAAGTATATACCATTGTTGCATTTAGGGAAGGGTTTTGTACTTCTCCAATATCATTCAAAGTTTAATGATAATGATACTTCTTAAACAAATGCATATATTGATGCATAAGTAATTTCTACCATCTTCTCTCTATTTCTCTCTTGTTTGTGTGTGATGCATTGTGTCTTAAATTTTCTGAGATATGTTGCTCCATCTAATATATGAGAATTAAGCAATCAGTGTGCCTAAACCTTCTTGTTGGAGCAATTGCCATCGAATTACTGACAATGAAATTACTTGCATCTTTTCTGTCGATGATTTATTTAGTTTGTATAGTTTTTAAAGGTCATGTCTGTTATGGGGGACAATTTTACCAAAGCAACACTTTCTTAGCTAGTTTGCTTTGTTCCAATAATATTAAATGCCATAAGTTTAACTTTGATTCTCTAGTCTTTCTTATTAGAATGTCTTAAATTTGCTATCTACCATTACGAATGACCAAGCACAAGGGTCATTGAGTTCTCAATGATGCATATTTTTCTCTGTTTCTCTCAACTTAGCATGAGCTACTTTAGCATATAGGCAAGCTCCATGTGACTTTTATTTCTATTCCGCATAATACCTGTACAAGTCTCTTTTGTCCTTTGAGCAGTACACAACACATAGTTTCTTCTATTCTAATTATAGAAGTTCTATTGATTCAAATAATAACTCCGCAGGATTGATTTCACCCATCACCCCACTCCCTCAGTTACCTTATTATTATGTTCTACAATTCTACCGTATTCTTGCATTTGCCATCTGGCTGATGAATATGGTTACCAACTTTATGTTTAGCCATACATGATACATGACAGAGTACTTGCAAGTCCTTACAAAAAACTCGGGTTACTAATTAACATTCTTCACTATCGGACAGATTTTGTTGTCATCGGCACGTTTCTGATCTCACAAGTCATTGTCACAGAACTGTTTTGCAGATCATAAGGTAAATCTTTTTCAGAAACTAAATGGTATGTTCATAAATCAAGGCTTGCGCGCACCATCTTGGATGTATCCTTTGTGATGTTCTGAATTTTTTACGGATACTGTGGGGTGGGGTGGGAGGCTTTGCTGGAAAGTTGGAACTTCTATTTACTTCAACTTCCTCAATTTACTCTACAAAATCGATTAATCACTTTCTTTCTGGTTGGAAAGTAAGCAGTAAGTCCACATTGACATTTCATGAGCAAATAAGATTGCTTTTCCAGAGTGGGTTTAATAGAATTCTCGTTGTTAAAGAGATTATTTACTCAGTAGGTTTGCTTATAGGTGAGGAGGAGGGTATTAACCCCATGATGATATGCATTTTTAACACTTGGGTTTCATCATTACAATCATCTCATTCTTTTATCTTTAATGTGCACTTCCTTTACCTTCATTTTGTTGTAACATTTGTTTATGTCAAGTAGGTCTTTAGAATCATGCCTTCTAGTACTAGAGAAGCCAACCAATGGATTATGATTCCTTTTGCTCGTTATCTCCTAGAAACTGCCTCCACGTTTCTCCTCCTACTAACCTCAAATATATTGAAATACCCCATTGTCTTCACTTTTTAAAGTTGAATATGCATTACTTTAGCTTCATTTTCCAATCTCTTGAAAATTTATGGTATTTTGACTGATATTATTGTTCATATCTCCATCATATTTTGATTGAATTATGAAGAGAGAGAGAGAGAGAGTAAAAGCTGAAGTGAGAAGGAAGAATGCTAGGGCAGCTGCCAGCTATAAGCGGCGGCAAATACATTCATGCAGGCCCCGTAGGACCATTGGAGAGTATGGCATAATCTTATAAGTTGCTTTCAAATTTGTTTTTGTTTTTTGTTTAAATGGCCCCTGATTTTGAATAAGGCTTTGTAATTGTTTGTTGATGATTTTTTTAACAAGGCCCAAAATTCAAATCATGATTGGCTCTTTGCACGCTTTGTTAGTAACTTTTGTTATTTTATTTATTTATTTATTTCCTTTTGTAAAGATCTTTGTTTAGTGATTTAACTTCCACTGTCTTTTACAAAATTTATACTCACATTGTCGGTAAATTTAACAGTATGAAAGGGCATGCTTCAAAAATTCAACCCTTAATTATTAAAACAGGATCTATAGAAGATGCTTCTTTAGAACTTATAAACTGCTATAGGTTTAGAGCTTTCATAACTTTGTCTCTGTGTTTTCTCTCTCTGTTTCTGACTCACGGCTAAGGAAAGAGCTTAAAATTTCCTTTTTCATGGCTGCCATTACTTCCACTTGCAGTAGCTTCTTCTCCATCAGATCAAATTCTATGGAGCCAAGAGTTAGAACTTCTTCACCAAGCCATGGCTCTCCATCATGTGGGAAGCTTGATGGGGTGGCAACTTGGCTCATCAATGGCTTTGTCACAGCTTTCTTTGGATCGTTGGAACGATGCTCTTGTATTCGTATTGCAACGGCTGAGGACGATGGCGATGAGGGGAACGACATCCCCTTGATTCCGAACGACGGAAATCTTCGACAGGAGGGCACTGCAGGTGGGCGGAGGAGGGCTGGGAAAGGCAAGAAGTAAATGCAATCTAATGAGTTGCTTGCTTCTCATGTTGTATAATCCAATTTCAAATCGAAAAAGCTCCTCTTTCTCTTTGGTAAGTGATATAAAGGAGCTTCTGAATCTGAAATATTTTACTACTTTTTTTTCTTCTTTTAATTTAGTTTTGTGGTGATGAAATCAACCAAATTACTTATAATATTTGTTCAGTGCTTTTAGAATCTATGAATCAAGAACTAAAATAAACTGCTTCAATTCAATTCAATCTCAATGAATAATTTGATTAACAATTCAAAGTTTTATCTTCCAATTAATGAATATGGGTTTAGGATATGATAGCTATGTAGAAAAATGAAAACAGAGGGTTTTCTTTTTCAATATTTTTTTTTAAAAAAAATATATATACATCAAAAGAGAAATTAAAAGAAAAAAAAGAGGGTTGAGGAGGGGATGGGGCCATGAATCATGATTTCAAATAATGTCTCGTAAAAATGAGAGTCATAATGTTATGCATTAATTAAATAAAGTTGATGGCTTTTACTTTTATCCCAACAAAAAACCAACGGGGAATCCAAAGCAAAAGCAAAATGGTATTATCAAATAATCTATAATTAACTCCCAATTTTGTTTCTTCTTCCTTCAAATGTTCACATTATCACTCTCTCTAATTTTAACTAATCTTACATTAAATTATTTAAGTAATCACAATAATTTTCATGGAAAAACAACATAATATGTAAATAACGTTTTTTTTTTTAAATTTTTATTTCTCCCCTTTTTCCTTCACTTTTGCCCTTTGCTTTTTGAATTTTGGTTGTCTTCTCAAAATGTGAATTTGAATTTGTGATTAAGAGACAATCAACAGCTAAATTTCAGACAATCACATAATAAAAGAACAACAAAAAAGTTCGCATACCATTTGAAAGTCTGCATATTTTATAAATTAACCAAACTAAAAATATGAATGTACCATAATCAAAATTATACTCGTCTTTGATTGATGTAACATCATCGACCAAAATGATTAAAAGTTTGAATCGTTTCAGTTTCTCATATTATTGAATTTAACAATATCAATAACACAATAATTGGTATGCATTTTTCACTCTTAATGTTAAAAGTTTATTCTATTTAACTATATATATATATATGAACAAAACCCAGTCCAAATTTCAATGACTACCATTACATTTCAATGTTGTGTTATGACAACCATTACATTTCAATGACTAAAGTCAATCTAGTTTAAAGTTGAAATTAAAGTGATTGATAATTAACAAAATACTTTGGAACAAAGACCAGTTCCTTTGATTTATTTCTTAATTTTCTATGTGAATGTGTTAAGGCATTTGACTTTGCCTCAACTGATGTATAGTTCGATAAGTTGTATGGATCTTCTTTTACTATTTAGTTTGCCATTTTAAGTCGATCATGGAAAAGCTAATTGTCTCTTGAATGTCTTTCATAATAGCTTTGAGTTGGTTTTGTTTCATTTTACTTTTAAAACATCTTAAATTTAATCCCTCCAAATTAACTTATACAAAAATTGATTAAATAATAACAATATTAATTTTCATGCAAAAAGAAATTAAGTATAATTATTGTAAATAATAAAACTGGTAAAAATATGTACAAAAAGTATAACTTGCATTAATTCTATTAAGGATAGATTTTATAATTTTACTGTATTTCGTAAATATATTTGAAAACACTTTTAAAAGATGTATTTATATTTTCAAAATGTATAGATAACAGAAGGCTTTTAAATAAATAAATTTTAAAATTTACTACAAATAAACAATTTAATATTTATGGAGACTAAAATTAGACAAATGAGAATCAAAATGGAATAAAATAGTATCTAATATTATAATATTTTATATTTATGGATGACATTGCAATTCCATTTGGGCCTAAATGGTTGCTCGTACACTCAAGCCCATTTTTCCTTTTACAAAAATGATAGAGATGTTTGCAAATATAACTGCTTTTCAAAAAGATACATATACCAAATATTATAGTTTATCGAGAGAGACTTTTTTTACATTTACAATTTTATTAAAAATATTATTAATATATTTAATTATTATTCATAAAATTGATATTTATTATAATTATTCAAAATAAGATATAATTACAAATGAAATGTAAGGGTGATGCAACTCATTTAATTGTTTATCCTATCGTAAATAAATACGTGATATACCATTCTTTGTATGATCTCTCTTTCATAAATATTTTAGAAATTTTTGTTGTATAAATAAAACTATCTACAAACAGAGACAAATTTACTAAGGTGTTAGGTGGGTTACGTACCCTCTTCACATTCTCAGTTTTTGGGTTTTAATATTAACTTGGAAGCGTGAATTACAATACATTAAATAATGTTTCATCTTAACTAAATTCTAGTTCTAGTGTTGTGGTTGTGCCGCCAACAAAACCACCAGGTTTTGACTTCGATTCTTGCTTAATTTTTCTTCCTAAAAAGGTATTATTATTTCTTTTTTCAACTTTTTTTATTGCTACATATGTAATAAATGCTACTAGAACATCAGTGAAATGTTGAGATATTTTTTTAAACAATTTTTAATATGTTTTTTATATAGTGTTCAATGTTCGATTATATAAAATTTATGGATCTGTCACTGTCTAGAAAGAGATGAGTGTGTACATACAACCTAAAATTAATACAAATTTATTGTTGGTATATAAACATGTCCAATAGCAACGTAGTTAGCACTAAGATACAAAAATGTTGAAAGCATGTTGTTTTTGTTTGAGAACCAATATTCTTCAAATAATAAAAGAAACCCTTATCCAAAAATTGCAATATTATTTACACAAAGGCTTTTTAGCACATGAAGCCGACTGAATAAAAAGGAAGGAACAACAAAACAACAACAACCAAATAATAATAATAATAACCTAAGGGGGAAGGGAAAAGGGAAAAGGCAATGGTTTTGTTACAAAGTATTTCACCTAAAAAACAACACAAACCCCAACTTTGGCTCTGCATGCATGTTTGCCTCCACTCATATTTACTCACACACACTATATATATATATTTATACATTTCTTTAAAAAAATTGAACCCCAAATAAATTAGTGTATATATTGTGTTTACACTCATTATTTCCACTATAAGAAATTCTCGATACACGTCACTCATTACTTAATCTATATTTGTCATGAAAAAACTTTTATTATATATGAACGTTATATCAATTCTTTTAAGTCGCACTCATTTTGACAATACATACATATTGATCTCATTTTTAGCTATATAGTTAAATAAAATGCTTCAGCTAAGTGTACTCGTGAATTAGTAATAACAACTCTTCTAAATATCACTATAATAATAGAATATTGTTTCTTTTTTATATAAACCTTCTCTTACGTATTAATCACACTCGTTATCATCTCATCACATAGATATGCATTTTAAAATTATACATATGAGTCCCCGGTATTACTAACAAATACTAATAATAATAAATAATGGAAAGCACTAAAAAAGAAAAAATGATTCTTCATACAACCGTCCAACATAAAATTTAACTAAAAAAACTGCCCAAGTTTATATTTTAAAAATTATTGTGTGTGTCAGCTCTATACTTCCAGACATTTAACTACTAAAACTGTGGGTAGGTTGGTTTGGCTTTACATTTTAATCACTATATAACTTAGCTTAATTAAATCAGCTCTCTCACCTGATCATATCAAAAACAATTATTCTTAAACATCCGAACTTTTGCATGTGAGTTTGAGGCCGATCATGGGCACAATATTTGCCTAATTTATTCCTAATTAAACTTACTTCTTGTTTGATATATATATATATATATATATGAACCACCACTGCCTTTTTTCTTTTTTTAAAAAATCCCATTTCTTTCTTCTTCTTTTTTTTTTCTTTGTCTAATCTGTCGTTTTATCCTATCCTTCGTGGTTAAGCTAAGACCTCATCTTCTAACTCTCTCTCTTTTCTTTGTTTTTTTTTTTTTCTCTTTTCTTTTCACACATGAGAAAACCAAAAAATAATTAAACTAAATGTTTTTAAAAAAATTTGCAGACCCCACTACTAAACATAATATCTCACTTTTTTCCACCAGCAAGCATATAAATAAAAAGAAGAAGATAAACAAATCGGCTCTGCCTTTCTTTTGGACAAATGTGCGTTCGTCCTCTAAAGGTTTCCACTTTTTTTTTTTTTTTTTCTATTTTAGTTTTTTAAAATTTTAATTTAATGGGTCCTATTTGTTACCCAAGAAGGATAAGAGATAATCGGAATAATTATATATATGTAAATAATGCTGTTTGGAAAATTATTTATATAATTTTTCCAGATATAATCGACCGACTAATTAGTTAATTAATTATAACATATTTTTATTATATAAACTTTGTAGCTTTTTTTTCTTTCACTGTCTCTACATCTACACTTTTTGAATAAAAGGATTATTAGATTAATATATATACACTAACTTTTATACCAGCCATATGTGAGAGCTCCTAGATTCTACTACAACTTTTTAGCACTATTTTAAATTAAAATACTTGCCAAAAAGTCAATAAATTACTTTTTCAAAGAGTTGCGTATACAATTTCTAAGAATGTAAAGTTTTTATACATTTTATTTTATGATTTTGGTGTATTTTTAGTATGGTTTGTTTATTTATTAAATGTAATTGAAATTAAGTATTTTTTTCTGCAGTAGATCACAGAAGTTAATCACAAAATATATATATAAAAAAATTTAGAGAAATTGATCTAGAGATTTATGTAATTCACTATGAATGTATTTAGTTTTGTGGGAGATACAACTTTATTAAATGGAAATAACGTAAATATAAATAGGAAAGGAAAATTTTATATCCTTTATTGCCCTTTTGCGTGGGTCCTAGGGTGCCTCCCCTACTCTTCTTTATATACCCAACTTCTCCTCTTCCTTCCTTCCCTTTTCCCTTTCTTTCTCCTCTTCTATAACCTTCCTTTTTTGAGCTTCAACTCATTTTCTTCTCTCTTTCCTAATGTTCTATCCAGAAGGAGAAATCGTTGAGTTTCATAGGCCGGAACCTGGGTTCACGTCGGCCGAAATCCAAGAGCTTTGGTCTCTACTCGAAGATCCAGCCAGGTCCAACTCTGGTTCACAAGACTCGTTTCAAGCCATATCTTTGATCGACGAAGAGAGAAGAAGAAAGCGAATGATATCAAACCGAGAGTCAGCTAGACGGTCGAGGTTGAGGAAGAAGAGACATTTGGAGAATCTAGCAATCCAAACGGACAGGTTGAAGATGAAGAATCAGGAGCTGAAAAGGCAGCTGAATTTAGTGGTGAACCGTTGTTATATGGTAAGAAGACAAAATGAAGGACTGTGGTCGGAATTTGTAGCACTTCATGCACGGCTATCGGACCTTTACCGGATTTCTGTTCCCATGCAGGAGAAGGAGAATTCATGCATGCAAATATCATTCAATCATTTCTCTTAAAAATTTTCATGGAAAATTTTTTACGTACGGAAGTCATTAGAATGAAACAATAATAAAAATTATTGGCTTTAATTAAAATAGGATATTTTCATTTTAGTTAAGTTATATATATATTTAGTCTTTGTTGGGGATATCAACAAACTATATAACATGTGACATAATATGTGACATGGAAATGTAATATATATTGTTCACCTTATTAATCCAAATTAATTAATTAATTCCTCTCTCCCTTCAATTTTCAATTACATCTAAAGACATATATTTAGTCTTTGTTGGGGTTAGAATTATGTTCACGTTACTCTACCTCGTAATAATATTATCTTATGTATTAAATATATTTTTTAATGATTGAGTAAATAAAAAGATTATTACCTTCAAATCTAGTTTTTGTTTTCCTTTTATTTTTATAAAATATTTTTGCATTATTCCTTTTATTTGAATCTATATTTTCTTTTACGACGTCATTCTATTTTTAAGAAAATGTGAGGTTTCTAAATTTTGAATGTCTCAATCCAAATATGCTTTAAATAGAAAATAATACTCTTACTTAATAGCCAAAATAATGGACGACATATCCTAACTTATTAACAATTAAACATTGGAGTAATTGTATATAATGTAACTCAATAGATAAGAAGATATATTATAATGTCAAATCCTGCAGTAATATTTGACAACAAATGTTAGTGTTCAGTCAACAACGGTAAAAGATTTAAATAAACAGAAAAAGAGTTTGAAAAAATGAACTCTTCAACCATAAAAGGGCCGAAAAATGTAAAGAGAAGTGAAATAAGCACATGAGAGATATTTGAAAAATATATTTAACTTTCTATATTTCAATATTCGTCATTTTTCATACGACCGAGTTATTTTCATTTTTTCTTGAACTATATTTTAATTCTTCCATTTGTGACGAAAGTGAAAAGCATAGAAATGTGTGTAGATCTTTGTATATGTTCAAGTATGATATATATTGCTGATCACATTCATGTTTTATTGAAAATTTTTCTATGTAAATTAAAAGTAAATAAACTTAAAAAAATATATACGAACTTGCTAGAAGATATTGAAAATGAGTAAGTTATGGTGTAGGGTATTGGAGAGCGATTATGATAATGATATGATGATATGCTCTTATTTTCTCCATTTTAGAGATAAATCTCTCTCTAGATAGTTCCATATATATAAGCATCATTCATATATAAAAGAAAAAAGAAGCCAAAATTCGTTAGATGGCCGGTTATGATTATATTGGCAGAATGTGCACAAAAATATGTCTTACTTGAAATGCACCTAAATATTTTTCTATGTCTATAAATCTTAACAGTCTATACACGTGTACTCAAAATTAAGAACTTTGTGTACTTCAAGAACTCTTTTACCAATAATAATTAAGTTTGAAAACTTAATATGCCGTCTGCTTCTTCGTACAACCCAGCTATTTGATAATTATTTAATTTTTTTAAGTATTATATATATTTTTCATTTAGAATTTATGTTGGAATATTTTTAAAAATAACAAAATAAATTAAAATATTTAAAAGTTGTAACAAAATTTTTGGATTTTATCCATGATAATCACAGATAGATTTTTATCAATGTCTATCAACGTCATTTTGGTAAAAACATATCGGTAACTATCAATGTACATATGTAGTATAGAATAAGTGGAAGAATGTTTAATGTTTAAGATGAGGAAGGAGAGAAAATAAAAAGGAATGGATGTGTTAAATGTTAGACTCAGCAAAGAATAAGATTCAATGTGTCGTCCAATATAAACAAAGTGGGGGGAGAAGACATATCTAATCCAAATTCAAGGTATATCTAAAATCACACCTACTTTACACAGCCAAATACATGGGAGAACATCAAAGTTAGAGACACATTTTGTATATTTATTTTTCAAACAAAATTAAAATTATAAAGGTCATAGTTTTTTTTTTTTTTTTTTGATTTTCCACCAACAAATATATAAAAAAGGAAGAACAAAAGAAAAAGTTGATATGAAAGTTTATTATTTAGCCATTCCTTTTACGAAAAATAACCTTTGGGAAATGCCGACTGATGTTGAAGGTATATATATATATATATAAGACTTTGGTTTTGGTCATGTCTTTTTTTCTTTTATATTATTCTCTTTTTCTTTTCCTATTTTTTTTTGTAGGTAATGATAACGGGTAGTAACTTTAGAAATAACAATTAAATGTATAACAAATATTTTTAAAAATTTACAAAATATAATAATGTATATCAACGATAGACATGCTTATTTGAAAGATCACCAACGATATGATATATTTCAACGATATGGTTTATATATTTTGCTATAGCTAGTAAAATTGTTGAAAATATATAGTAATTATTTCTTATATTAGTTTCTATCAAATGTCACCAATGGACGTCATTAACAGTATCGATAGATATACTGATAAAAGTCTATTAGCAGTGACATATGATTAATAGAAATAGAAATTTGATGGATTGCTTTATAAGAAGAGAGTGGGAAAAAGAGAGAGAGGAAATAAAAAGGAGAAGAGATAAGGAAGAAGAGAGAAAAGGGTGTGTGTGTGTGTGGAAATTACAATGAAGCAACCAACCAGATGAAAAAGGCATAAAAAGTTCATAGATTTTCTTTTGACTGAGAAATCTGTCTGAGGTCTCTCTCTTTTGGATCATGCCAATATTAAGAGAGAATTATAAAGTGAAAGCTAAAGTTTGTCTCTTTGATCATTATAATTTCTTCTCTTTACTTTGCAAGAAGTTATGAGAAGAGATGGTATATATAAAAAACACACTCAACTTTTAGGGAATAATTAAGTGCATTTTGCTTAATTAAAAGTTGTTCCAAACCTACTAATCTCTCTAATTGACACAATAATTCAAGAAATAAGGTCAAAAAAATTGATCTCCTATACTTACACAAATTATCAAACAAATTATTTACTACCATATACTAATAGGGATGTACGTACCTTAGAAGACATCAATATTAAATACTAACAAATGCACGTGTTACTTTAGTGTATCATGGTATCACCCTTCTCGTCATTCATATCCAAAGACTATTAAAATATTCTAAAATAGAAAAAAAATCAAATTTTGATCATATAACAAGTTATGATTAAACAATTTGGTGAGATGCACGAAGATAAGTGATGTTAGGATACACTCAAATATTAATCATTACTAAATATACATATAGGAAAATGTTGCATGTATTTTTCTTTAGTAATTCATGTCATTCAAATACATATACTTACATGTAATTCATGTATTTGAATATATGCTTTAAGACTAATTTTGACAAAAGCCTCCTTGATCTATGAATATATTAAGTGTGCGTTCAACTAAACTTTTTGATCCATGCTTTTATGATTATATGTTCATATTTTAATTAGACTTTGAATATCAGCAAATGTATAGTTGGTTTGGGAATGATAGTCATTTAGGATAGTTTTATTAGTTAATCTTTAATGGTCATATTTATCAAACATCTTACCAAGATATAAATATATATTATAGATTAAGTAGTTTGTAGTTCAAATTCTCTAATTCTATTATACTTTTTAAAAAATGATGAGGTTAGCATAAATTTGAATATAATTGCCATCAAGTTTTTTATTGATGAGATTTCTAAATTATCTAAGTTTTTATTCTTATTAGGAGGATCTCTTTCCTAATTTTGTAAATATTACTAATTTTTGTAAAATTTTGATTTTTTTTCTATGTATATATATTCAATAAATCCTGCAGACCTACCTAACTAATAGAAAATAGAAAATAGAAAAGATAAAAATTTTAAACATTTTTTAAAAGTTTAAGGATAGTTAAGAACGCTAAGTTAGTTAGTTATTATAGATTATGAATTGTAACTGTCAAAAGATTATAGTAACTTACCTTTTAAAGTTCTTAATTGATTTTTTTTTTAAGAAGGGTTTAGTGAAAAAGAAAATATTACACATCTCAAAAGGTACACTAATCGTGTTAACGAGATAGATATTTCTCATCATTTTTCTCATTCTCTCGAAGAAGAAAAAATTAAAATATTATAATGCTACTGATTTTTTCTTTATGAACAATGTTCGTGTTGCACATAATTGAATACTTCCCCTTTCCTTTGCCCACAAAATTTGTTTAAAAAAATGTCATATAACAATGTTTGAGATAAGTGCAACCTAATTATTTTTCTTATTTTCATTCATAAGCCTCACTACTATACTATCCAATGCAATACCATTCATATTCACCAGCTTTAACCTTAGAATTTTTGTAGCTGTTTGGTTCAAATGTTACTACTCTAACTTTTTGTGAATCGAAATGTGGAATATAATTATTTATCCATTCAAGTTACTGGTAACTTTTTAAGATTTTCCTTCAATATTCTCCCTCCCCCCAAAAGTAACATTAAATCCAAGCAAATACAAATCAGCTTTGTCTTTTTCTGCAATGAAGAGAAAAAACTACAAGTTTAGAGTGAAGCAAAAACAAAGATAATTTTGTTGTATTCATAGGAAAATAATGTCTCAGAATATAGGATCTTTGTAGAGTCATAAAGAAATCTAAAAATGGGGTCAGGGCCAGCAGGAGAGTTGATGGTAGAAACAAACTCCCATCCTTTTCCACTTCTATGAATCCAAGTACTGAAAATTAAACACTTACAAAATTTTACCAGAAAAGAAAATTGCTGTTCTTATAGCCATTCATTTTCTTGAAGAAAAAAGAAAAAGAAAACTAAGAATATGAAAATATCTCTTCAGATTTTCTTGTTAATTAGATTCCTTTACCTGAACCAATTTCATGGCAAGATCGAAGATTTGGCATCTCTTTCTATACTGGATGAAAAAGTTGACACTTTTTTGTTAGGTATGGAAACCGACTCATAGGCCAACAAGTTATAAATTTATTTGTTCAAGTAGATGGAGATCAATCCATATTGTTGACCATAGAACCATGACACCTAAGAGACTGTCGTAAACTTGAGGAGGCATACCCTATAAAGGCAAAAAAAATATGTCGAAGTGTTGTACTTTTGCACATGTTTGGGTCACTAGTAAAAATAAATCTGACGACTCACAAAGGGCCTGATCAATCACCGCATAAGTTAATTAGCACATAACTGTTTTATATATGAAACCCCTACGTCTATATAATTGAGAGATATTCTAAAACTCATCCTAAACTCTCAACTCCTCGCTCTCTTTAGACAATATTAAGTTAATCATCTGAGTGTTGGTGGCCAAGCATCACACAGGTGTGAGCTTTATCTTTATCTCTATTGTGCAAGACATTCAGAAATATAAATTTACGGTTAGTACCAAATTTCAAAACCAACACTTCCATTTCCCAACAGCTTTATTTCTTAAAGCAACATTGGCTGAAAGGAACCTCAGATTCGTGCATGGCAGGAAAGTAACAGCAGACTAATAAAAATGATAGGCGTGACAGAACTAAAATGATAGGCTTGACAGAACTAATAATCAATCTCAAACAGAACTCTCATAATCAACAAGAAACAAAGGCTTCAGATACCTACCGATGGCTTTTCTGTAGCCGTTCTGACAAAAAATAAAACTACTGGACCCTTTTTTTAATTCTTTCTTATATTATTTCAAATGGTCAGTTAATCATTGACCAAATGGAGCTAAGGCACCTGCATTGCTGTAATGAGATCTTCCCTATATCTTCGTTTTCATGTACAATGAAAGAGGTAAAGATTGAGAAAGCCACAGGTATAGACAAGCAATGATTTGACAGAAAAATGTATAAGAAAACAAAATGCCTACAAAAAAACAGCTAAGGCATAAACATTACATGGTGGCAGCAGTCCTTAGCAGTTAAATGCCAATTTTACCTAGTAATAGTTGCTTCTCAGTATCAACAATCATAAATAGTCAATCTTTTCGAAGTCAGTTTCAAGGCTATGATAAATCAGATTCTGACAGATAAGCATTTTTTTTTTCTGATCTATCCATGATTTATTAATCTGCACCACATAATTCTCTGTTCTAAAGTGAGTTTCCTTTTCTTATTGTTATATGTTCTTCTATTCTCCACTTACATTTCAAACTCTCTTTTTGATAGCATCCATGACACCAAGATCACCATTGAGACAACTTCTGCAAGAACAGCAAGAACCTTTCAAGTTGGAGGAATACCTTTCTGAGAGAGACTATTACTCAAGAAAGAGCTTGAGTAGGGGAAGTGGTCTTGCCTGCAGTGGGGGAAAATTAGACAGCATTATGAAGTTTGGAAAGGGATTTATGGAGATTAATACTTTACTGAAGAATTCGTGTAAGAAGCTTGTTTTTATCAATAGGAAGCAGCAAAATAAGGATTTGGGAAAAAATGGTTGGATTTTTAGTGTTGGTTGCAAGAGAGTTGCAGAATCAGACAACTTTTTGTCTCCCTGTAGCTCCCGGAAGACAGTCCATTCCGTTTCTGGAAAAGATGATGAAGAAACGCTCTCTTCGACAAGAGGACGACATGCTAATTCATCAACTTCAAACACTTTCGAAGCTCCAGAACCCTGCAACTTTCAAGTAGTGAAGGTACGGCCATTATATTTAAGTTTTGGTCCAAATCTGTTCACATAGTTTTCAGATTACATTTACAACTTGTCCCAGACACCCAATTCATCAAAATCTATTTGAAATGCAAGGCACTTTTTTAAAAATCATATGTACGTTAAAAGAAATCCAAAATAAGCAATCTATCATTTACAACTTTCTTTATGATTAACCATGTAACATTTTTCAAGTTGTTGAGAAAATTTAGTTTTCTTTTGAACTAACGACACCGAACAGGCTGCAGCAGGAAAAAAGCTGGTGTCTAGGAGTATGGAACCAAGTAAGCAACTCAGACCTGGACTAGACAATGATTTTCATCTTCCATGTCCATGAAGTTACCACACTATATACAGAGCCTCTAATGTCTTTCAAAACTTCAAAATGACATGAAAACAGGGAAGCGGAGTCTAATTCGAGCAAGATCAAACGATAATCGATTACGCAATGGCATTCCTCTACAGAAGAAAGTTCCAGAAGATTCAATTCTGTCAGCCACTCTCTGGGAGTTGCTTCTTTACTCTGCAGCGACGGAGAAAACAAGTGGCATAGAGACTGCAGAACTGCCGGAACTTGTAGCATCCAACCCTGCATCTCAGCTCCTGATATCCAAAAGGGTAATCCATCAAACGAAGCAACTACTTTTTAACTGTGTAAGGGAAGTGGTGGAGGCCCAATCCAAGCAGGGCAGTAGAATAGGTTCTGAAGAAGCTGGGAGGATAATCTGTGAGAAGGAAGCAATTGTGAAAGAAGCAAATTTATCAAATTTACTCTTCTCCGATTACTTATCTTCAGCAGCAGAATGGAGAGATTTCAAGCCACAGAAGCAGCTTATAGGAACAGAAATTGGAGAATTCATTCTCAAAGAGATCATTAATGAAGTTGTTAAAGAACTAATTGATAATCTATGACCAACAACCCTTTGGCTTCAGTTATACAAAGATTCCAATGCATATTTGCGATATTCAACAAAAGAAGAAACAAAACAAAAGGCATTCTACATAATTTAGTATATAAAATTTCCAAGCTGTTCTAGCCCAAAAAAAAAAAGAGAGTGGACCGTGTATGACAACAACTAATTTGAGTGAAGTCCAACAATTGTGAGGTAAATTAGAGTAATCAACCGAGCTGATCTCAGATTAACGTGTATGAAAACATCTATGACTAGCCAAATACTGATTCTTTTATTGATATCAGTTAGCGTGCAATGCAGCAGTAATAAAGATCTATATGCACAAAACATTACACACATGCATACGTATTAAACCATCATCTCGTATCGTAGAAGCTTCTCCAACTGATTCATGAACCTACTGCTTTTTGCAAAAACCTAAACCATTTAACAAGCTCCTAAATATCTCTTAAACACTCCAAAACCACATATTCAGAATTGAATCATTTCAAATAGAAGACACATTGCACGACCTGAGATGTCTATTCAATGTGATTGTCGGCATAAAGTGATTCCTTCCGTTGTCCATTTCAGGCACAGTAATCCACCAAGCAATTAATTTGTCTTTCACCTTTTGGTTTTAGAAAGACCAGACAGGTACAAAATGTTAAAATTTATAGACAAAAAAGGTTGAAACTCTGACCAAAAAGAAGTTCTATCAACCACGATGGGCTGTAAACACAATTTTAATGAACGGTGTCACAATTAGTACATTCTTCCAATTGTTTTTATTCTGTCTACGATTTATGCTGTAAAATCGTCTTCAAGAAAATCTCAATAATTGAACTTCTGTCAGTAAAAAAGAACCGCAAATAAGCAGCATTTGGATTTACTCTCTAACAGAAGTACAAAAGATGTTAAAGGGAAGACGCAACTTACAAAACCAGCTCGAAAAATAAATAAGGCTTCCATCCAACCAAATGGCTGGTTCATCATATACGCCAATAACTCCTCTAAGGAACACTAACAGAAGTATATATCCACTAACAGATAATGGAAGAATGATAACCGGGTCACCCTTCATCTCCTCTTCAAAAGAATCCTTTTCCAGAAGTTTTCCATCACCACCACTGGCTCTTTTTACCACATTGATCATGCTGGTGGATGGCTGGCCCCTCCAAAATGTCAAAGAAAATTCCTGATATCAAGAAAAAATAACTATTGAATTTCACCATCCTCGCCAAGCTCCCCATCTTCAAGTTCATCATGATTTCTACGGGAGCCGTCTCGATGATCTCTCTTGTGCCTTCTGTGCCTATTCTCACTGTCTGATTCAGGTGAATATGCATGCTGCCAAATGTAGACAGAGATTTAATTTACGTTATCATTAAAGAAAACAAAGCCACAAGCATCTATGAGGACATTCACGTGCCTTCCTTGATTTTTTTCGGTCACTGCCATGTTTGCGGGACTTCTTAGACTCCTCTCTCTCATCTTTATCAGAAGCACCATCATCAGTGGCACTATGATGTCGCTTCCGATGTTTCCTATCTTTGTCTTTGTCCCTTTTCTTGTCTTCTCTGTAGACATGAGTATCGCTCACATCTACATTTTCACTATCTGTTTCATCCTTCTTGACCCGCCCCTTTTCTTTTTCACGTTCTCTGTCCTTCTCCTTACGCTCTTTTTCCTTCCGCTTCTCTTTTTCCTCTCGTTCTTTTTCCTTTTTAGCCTGTGAAAATAGAAGTTCTCAGGAGGAGAAAAAATCCAAACAGTTGATCATTTAACTTTTGTTAAAGTTTTCGGGGAACCCATCTATATTTTAACAGAGGAATTGAATTACCAACGACTTTTTTTTTTTTGTTTTTGAAGTAAATTACCAAGGACTTTGGCATCAAAATAATAACTTATTTGAAGGAAAAACAAGGGTCACCATGCTTGGTTCCATATATAAAATTAGATAAATAAAAGCTAAGCTATAACCACACAAACCAAGAGGCATTGTCGAAAAGACATCTCTAAGCAAATAAACTAAAAAACCTTCAATGAATGACTCAAAAGTAGGAACTTCAAATTAATCAAGAATAAGAGAAATATACTACACCTTCTCCTCCTCACGCTTGCGTTCCTTTTCTTTTGCCTTTTCTTGTAAATGTGTGATGTGTTCCTCAAAAACTTCCTTCGCAAAGCTCTCTTCCCCGATTGATCTACGCCACAGCAGAAGAAAATGAAAGTCCAAATAGACCAGAAATTTGAGCACCCAAAAACGAAATTATCATAAATAATAGAAATCTTTAAAAGCTACCTATACTCTTCACTCTCTTCAAAAAGCTGTTTGCTATCCTCCCAGTTGGAAGAAGTTGTAATCTCCTGCATCACAGAAACAACCATTGTAGATCAGCTTGCTGTTAGAGAAAACAGTCAGCCAAAAGTTGTCTCACATGCGATCAACAGTTCTAAAATACCTTGAGTGACTGGAGCAGTCCTGAGAAGTCATCAGCTAGACGTTGACGCCTTTTAGCTTCTTTCTCCTCCTTTTCTTTGGCTCGTTCTAGTAAGTCCTCATATACAAGCTTCAACAAGGTACGAAGGGTATTATTAATAGCCCAAAACACACATCATGTTCACCGATGTGATTGCCAAAAACAAACCAAAGGATGTAATATTAAAGGTATAGACAATGCAGTGAAATTTTTCACATAAAGGATTTATGGGCCTAGAGTCAACAACAGGAATTTGGGAGTAAGAATGGCATTCGTAGATGCAAACTAAGCGTTAGGCTTTCCAGGACTGATTTAACAACAGATATTTATAAGATTAAGTTTACACCTCCTGATCAGATATTATAAGCATTGTAGCTATCTCAACTTATGAGACCAAAATGCAATTTTTGTTTCAGGAAAATAGAAAAATGAAACCGTACAAATAAAAAACATATTATACTTCACACCAGAACAAATAAAGTTAACCATGTCATAAATCTTTAAGTAAAACCATATATTCGGAGGGAGAGGGAGGTACAGTTAGTGGATAGAAGGGTTCAGTAGTACCTTAAAATTTATATCTGAAACTGCAAGAGAACCACTCTCTTCAATGGCAGCTTTAAAGTCATCAAATGTCCATGATGAAGTGATAGTTATCTGAAAAGCATTCCGTTAAAATTAAAAATGGATTCTGCAGCAGCAACTGTTAATAAAGATTTTGATAATACTACCTTCGCTGCCTTCACCACATCTTTTATCTGAGTTTTTTCTTCATGATACTGGAAGTTTGGAGAGAGAAGAGTGGTAAATGTGAGCTTGACAGTGAAATTTCAAAAGCAACTAGGCTTTAACAACAATACAAGGCAGACATCTGAACTATAACATAAAGTTATGACAAATTACGGAAATAAAATGAGAGAATCCATCGATGCACTTTGAAACTATTTTTTAGGGATAAGAAAAATGCAGGCAGGAGGTCTTGGAATATTCTTTTCAGGTTATAACAACCTTCAAATTTTGGGCGTAACAAAGAAGCTGGGGATCAGAGGGAAATTCACATGGCAACAAAATTTGTAAACGCAACAACTCCTATCATCTGCTAAGTTTAACAGTCGGTCCCCTTTCTTTAATGGGGTTTTTGTAGGCTTAGTTTATTTTGTATGCCCCTGTATTCTCTCATTCTTTATCCAATGTTTCTATCAATTAGACTACAGACTACACATTAGATCAAGAAACAGCAACTTGCTACCCCTCCCCACCTGGATTCCCATAAATCTGGATTCGATGAATCTAATTAAGAAGACTGTAGCCAAGTTCGTTTGATATAATTTCACGTCTATGTAGGCATAGTGTTAGACCTCCAATAATATTAAAACAGAGTAAGAGACGGAAGAGAGAGAAAGCACACGTAAATGGGAGTGTTAGCACTAGTTCTGGGGCACACAGTTACTTAGGAGGGAAGGGAGAGGTTTAAATAGAAGGGAGAGCGTCTGTGAGAGGGGGGATTCATTTTGTGAAGTGCTGTTCATCCTGAGAGTAAGGATAACAGAGAGAGAGATTTCATTTTCTTCTTGTTACTGTAATTTCGTGTCCAGATTGATACTTCATCAATCTGATATTGTACTGAATCTCATTTTACCAATTGAATAAAGAACAATCCTATCAGTATCAGTGTTCTATCACACATAGCAAGCACCATTTTTCAATTGCATAGGCCAAAGTTTTTGTTCATTGTTTTGAATGGATGGGAAGATCCGAAATTCTCCGATACTAAAGTTGCTGCAAATTAAAATGTTGAAAACTAGACATTAAGAGTGTGTTTGATCCAAGGAGTTTGGAGTTGTGAACTCCACCTCTTGTTTGGCCCAAAAAGTTTGTGGGTCTTACCACTAAAAATTCAATTTTATGCCTGATCAACTCCTACATTGTCTGCCCCAGGAGTTCACAACTGCCTAAACTTTATGACTCCTTACTTTTCACTATTCCACCCCTTACACCAAACACCTCCTAAAACGTCACGAGCGGCTTTCCAGAAAAAATCACCTCCTAAAACATTAGAAGTTGGTGGTCTAATGTTATTCTCAATCATCAAAAGAATTTCTACCAGAAAAAGGACTCGAGGACAAACGACGTGCTAAATACCTTTATTCACAGTGCATTTCCAGGTATATTTACTCCCGCAGTATGTTAAATATTTTGTGTATATAAGCGTAAGATATTGGATAACATATTCCATGGAAGAAGGTTGCAAAGGAAATTAAGTGTGGAGACGCGAGGAGAAAAAACAGACACAGTAATACAAGATGATAACCTTATTCTCCAAATCCTCTAGAACATCCTCAAATAAGTCCTTTGGTGTTGAGCCAGATGTATTTGAAGCAACAGCTTGATACTGAGGCAATTCCTTAACCTAGCAAATAAATAAATAAATATATAAATAAAATAAAATAATAAATAAATCAGGAAGGGGCGGAAAGATTCCTAATCCAAATGCCAATGCACTGCAGCACATTAAAAGTTCTGTACCTTCAAACAGTAATCACGCCAGAAAGTTTTAGCAGTAAAAACACCAGCAGCAATGTGTTCTTCCATGAGTTTGCGGAACTCGTCACGGTTTTTTCTTTCAATTCGTCGAACACGTTCCTTCAAGTGGTTAAACCCGAATGTCAGTGTCCTATGTCCTTGACAAGATTAACTATCATAAATGATAAAATTAATTGTACAATAAGACCTTTTGTATCTTCTTCTGATCCTCTTCCTCTTTTTCCAAGTCACGTATATAGTCCTGTCCCAACCAAAATACGGCATAGAATTTAAGTTTGAATACACAACCAGAAAATCAAATCAAATCAAATCAAATCAAAATAAAAGGTGTGCCTGGAAAATAAGCAAGCGATCAAGTTTCTCAAGACGTGAGCATCTTTCATCATCTTCCAACCGATCTTGTACTTTTCGCCACTGGCTGCTAACCTAAACCACAGAAGACAATCAAGAGAACAAGCGATAATAAGGAATAGGTAAATCTAATTTTATATCTCCCAAATCCTTGAGGAAAATACCTTTATGTAATCACATGACTCAAGGAATTTCCTATATTCAGCAATATTTTTCTTGTGCTCCTCTGCAGCCCTTTCTTTTTCCTGAATTTAAGAGAATGTCAGACTTTCTACGTACAAGAGGTTATAGTAACAGGTTATCAAGCTAAAAAATATGTTTTTCCAGTCCAGCTATTAGCCATTTTTGGTAAGTTCTTCATGTAGTCAATACAATTTCAATTTTTTTTTACGAATGGCAAAATTCTTAGTCACTTTTTAATTTCCCTACACTACCGCCCGCTCACACACAAACCTGCCCACATACTAATTCATGCAAGTGCATGAATAACTAAATGATTCCTACCTTCCTCTCGAGTTCCACTATGTAGCTTTCGAAAAGATCCTCCCGGTCTCTAGAACGTTCAACAGCTTTAAACCGCTCATCATTCTCAAACATACTAACAGCTTTGCTGTCCCACAAAAAAATTGAAAGGAAAAACTATACAGTCAAACGGACTTTACAAAGTAGTAAGATAGATAAATAATGATAACCAAAAATATAACTAAGCAACCAACCTCCATCTGGTAGACGATGTGAGTTCCTTGGACTCCTGAAAGAAAAATGCATATGCAAGCAAAAATCAGTATCTCTAACAATATTAAATAAGAATGGAAAGAATATGAGAGAAAAAATTGTCTGCACAAACTTACTTCCAACATCTTGGTGAACTCCTCACGAGCTTTTTTCTGTCTTATGCGTCTTTCTTCAGCATCCAATTTTTTTCTATGTCCCAAATACTAAAAACATAAAATTCATCAAAATAATCATTAAGTATAGTCTGCCTTTGTTGCAAAGAAAAACTGCAGGGAAGAAAGGGTGAACAAGAGCACTATTTCATCTCGAACATTTCAATAAAAATCATTGTAGTCCAATCATATCAATACCTCATGAAATGCTTGCTTCCGCTCACCAAGAGTTTTCAAGGCGCCATATCTTTTGTCATTAATTATTTCTCGCATGGCCTGGTCAGATTGGATTAGCATGCAATAAGAAGAAAATTGAAAAAGTGTAGCGTGAACTTGAAAGAAGTCTTAAACCAAACAAACCTGCTCCCACGTCCAATCAGACTGAACATTTACCGATTCCAAAAGTGCTTTAAATGCATTCTTTGCCTCCTGATGTTAAAAATATATTTTAAATAAGAAAATAAATACACTAATAATGAAAACAAATGCACAAGCAAATATATTGACAATTTATACCCTTGGGGCAGTGAAACTTTTAAACCCAACATTATGTCAAAAGAACATGTTTTTCAGAAAGTACCTGCTTGTTGGCAAATACTAATGGTTCATCATCAGCAGATTTTTCCTCTAGAACGGTTTCATTAACTTTTCCTGCAACTGCCATTCCCTTCCTTGCTTCCTATCATGACTCTAAAATATTATACTGAAAGCTAGTAGACAACTATGAGCCAAATTTAAGTTGAAAAAGTTGGTAGATGAACTAACCAAGTTAACCTAGCTTATTTATTCAAATTTAGAAGTAGAAAGATCTTGTAATAAATTAAGTTTCAGAAAAGAAAATAAACAATATATTTCATCAAGCAAGATGCATTTTAATCTCCTAGAAATTACCTCAATGTCTTCTGTGGAAGTCCCATCGACAGTATTTTTGACATCTTGAGATGCAAGACTTTCAAAAGGAGTTCTATTCAAAAAACAAAAAAGAACAAAGAACAAAGTCAACGATGAACAGAACTGATTGGTATAATAGACGCACTTGAAGCTGCTATCCAAGGAAGAATGGATGTGGAAACTATATCAGCAAGACTAGTGCATACACTGACGAAGCATTGGCATGGACCACAGCAGGAGGACCAGTACCTCCAGAAGCAGCAACAGATTGAGAAGAAACTGTTCCAGACACACTAGTTGTTGAAGCAATGGGTGTGCCAGTAATGGCTGATGATCCAGTAACCATCACTGAAGGAGAATTGGATACAGAAACAAAAGGAGTGACAGGAACTGGACTTGTTGCAACCCCAGATACCGTTGGAGAAATGCTAGAGTTAACAGAAGAAATTGCTGGTGTTTCAGCGTGGGAGAGACCAGCAGCAAGTGTAGGTTGAGGTGCCATAACAGATATATCTGTTTGTGTTCCTTGGGTGGCTTCTTTCTGAGCCTGCTCACGAGCCAACTGCAAGCAAATCTACAAAGTTAGATTGAAAGCCAAGATATCATCTTGAAAGAAAATAGGAGGAGAAAGATATGAGTGATTTAACCTTCAATTCTTCTGGCATGGTCCACTTTGATTCCTTCGTCACCTTATTGTAATAGTACCTATTCCAACCATGCTAAACAATTTAGAGTGCATGCTTAACCATGAAGATCAAAGTATGAAACACACTAAAAAATCTTGAATATGTGAATGTGAAAAAAGACAAAAGAACCCACTTTCTTCCATCTGGAGCAGTAAATTCCTTCCACACGGTTGATGCATCGGCCCTCTGTAACAATTAGTTGAATCAGAAACATAGTTATATTTTCTTGGGAAAAGAAATCCGAGCTAGTTGTAAAACAATGAAAATACAGAGAACTTTAAAGATGCGATACCAATATTAAAGTACAAAAGAGGACAATAAAAAAAATAGTTAAACAAAATATCCGACAAAAAAACCTTTATACCTTAATAGAGAATGTATATACAAAAAATAAACACAAAGAAGCTAAACCAATAACTAATATAACACATATCTAGAAAGATCATACATGATTCCAGAATTGCCAGAAGATCCAAAAAAAGTCATGATTTCGACTTATACATCCCAACCCCAAAGAATAGTATTCCACAGAGCCATATACATCCCAAGATATTGAATATGAATGATAAGAAAATATTAGAAAAGCATATCTATGACTGAATTTTGTCTAGGGAAGCCTTTTCTTCAACATTATAGGTACGAATAACAGATGATTAAAAAAATGACATTTACGGTTTACCTCAAGTGGTGTCATAAGTTCCAATGGCTTCTCCCAACTAGACTGTTTGGTTTTTTTATTGTAATAATATCTGGAGAGAGAAATATCATTCCAGTAAGAAAAATCGAGAAACTTGTGGAGTGCTACAAACAGCGTTAAAATCATTCATACAACCTGCAGAGTAACTATTAACAAATTAACCGTGCGTAGCCACAACATCAAGTTGACAAATATTTGAACTTGGATTTTAAGAAACCTAAAGGCTATAACCATAGTGATAAATACAACATTACCTTCTTCCATCAGCTGATGCATGCTCTTGCCAATCAGATGACAACTGCTGATTGAACACAGGAGCATTGGCAGCCTGATGTTACAAATGGCATGAAAAATCCCCATCAGGGTTCAGAAGATCAGTATCTTAATAGCAGTGAGAAGCTAACATTAGAAATCGGTGTTAATTTCTCAGAGAAAAAACGTTGTAGCACTCATCTTTTAAGAAAAACGGATCTTTACCTTTTGTCCAATCTGAACATTACAGATAGAAACGTGTCTGCCTTACAGGCTTATAAAAGATATACCACTTAGAACTAATTACAGACCCGATGTAATTGCAAGAAGATTTTGAAGGGAAACACCAAGAAGAATAATGTAATTTAGTGAAAGCACTCAATCAAATTCTTTCTTTCTTGTATCACAGATAAAAAATAATTGCTTTTATGACGCTAAAACAAAAAACTTCAGCCCTTCTTTTGAATCAGTGACCTAAAGCAACCAAAGCTGTCAAAAAGAAAAGCAAAAAAAGGATTCTAAAATCTGTATGTACATCTTATCAAAAACCTACCATTACTTAAAATTTCTTACAATTAACTCAATCTTAAATAATATAGGTGATGAAAAAGCCAATGAAACAACACTCCACCACACGATGAAACTGCCTACAATCTTCTATTGGGCTCATTTCTCTGATAAAGTATGATACTATTCATAAAGCAATGCCGTTTTGGGAGTCAAATTTTCAGGAGTTTCCACAGAGTCTCCAAAAGGCATAAATCACAAGTTGTTTGTAAACCATATTAAGCACCAGTTAATTAGGCCAAAATGCACATCCCACCCCCACCCCCTGTCCGCCCATACAACTCTAGTTTTTTCCACAAATACTCACTCAGGGTCAAAACTTTCCCCTACTTATCAAATGCATCCCTACCATCATCTATACTTTCCTAAGACCATTTGTCAAGGCCTTGATAAATAAACCAACACTTCCAATATGTTAAAAGAAGAGAAATGGCAATTACAAAGTACGGTAAAAAAAAAAGAAAAACAAACAATAAATTGAAGTCCATCTCCGGCATGTTTTCATACAATATCAATATCAACTCTCCAATCAATGAATATAGAAACAGACAAAAGCAAACAAGGAAAGCTGAACATACTGGGTTTACAGCAGAAACAGAAGAATGCTGGTTAGCTTGATCGATTGGTGAGACAAGGTTTGTAGTCTGGCTTGCAGAAGACAGCCAAGGTTGGCTATTACCAACACTAACAGGCGCATGCATTTGTGACATTGGCTGGAACTGAGAAATGAAACCAACATCTGGGTGTCAGTTAAAAATGGACAGTGAATATACTAGACAAAAAGAATAATAATAATAAATAAATAAATGTATTCTTGAATTGACAGAAAAAGCAAGTAATCAACACGTAATGAAATTGGGGATTACGGTATATGGTGAAGAAAGAGGTAGTCCATGAGCACCCAAACCATGCATATGATTATTTGGTGCAGCCACATTTTGCTGGGACTGAGGCGGAACAGAAGTAAGCGGCCTTGTCTGAACATAAGGCATTTGAATGGGCTGGGACGAAGGAGTGACATAGCTGGGATGGCCAGGTCTTTGCACTAACTGCGGCATTGATTGAGGATATTGATGTGGCTGGACTTGACCAGCTGGCACTCCAACATTTGATGAAGATATATTCTGCCCTGCTAACTGAAACTGTTGGGCAGATGATGAAATGAATGCCTGGCCTGGTTGAGCTGGGATAACTGGTCGAAACTGCAGCAGAAAGATCTAAGAGACTCATACCAACTCTACAGACATAAAATAGAACATAGACTTCACTAAATATCAGTACAAACAAACCCGGCAAGAATCAGTGAACCATAATTTTATAGTATGAACGCCCATGAAAACAACCAAAAGAGCCAAACACTATACACCAACGAGGAAAGGAAACAGTCCCAGGAATTTTTTAAATTGTGATAATAATTGAACAAACAAACTAAATGTCTGAGCTTAAGTCGGCAAGTGTAAGCAATAAAATGTATACAGGTACTTCTGTGTATGAACACTCACACATGCATATAAAGAGCTGAAATCAGAGACGTCTAGAGAGAACTAAGAGAGGGTTCTGTTACCTGTCCACCTGAGGACTGAGACAGATTTTCCATTTCAGAGCATAACCAAGTGTCAAGCTTTGAGTGTAAAAAGATAACAAGAGTTCAAAAACCAACAGATCAGCAAGCTAACTCCCAGATGAAGTCCACCAAAAGCAAAAAATGGAGACCAAACTGCAAATAGCTTAAAAATGTTAGCTAAGAAATAATTAGTTGGATCCGAACCTATATCCAGTTAAAAAAAATTATCTAATTTCAATTTTCCAAGAGTAGTTTCCTGGACGATACTGATAGAATCGGGACTGTAGCCAACCGGCAAGAGAACTTAAATTTCTGTCAAATTTTTGTACAGCCGAAGATCTCAATGAGTTGCTTATGACGCAAAAGGCCTTATGGTTAGGCACAGAAATGAACAGTAGTCTTTCAATATTCGTGAATGTTGCAACCAGCTTAACACACCTAAACTAATCTCATGAAACAATCTATCTTATCCTGCAACATTTGAGTGTCAAAGAAACTCAGAAAATTAATTCCCAGTAGGAAGTCATAATGGATTGAATCCATCATCTTTTTAATTGATTATTGAGAATACGTCTAAATTAGACCATGAGGACGCGGGTAAACAATTGAACATCTATCCCATCATCCTTCTTGTTTCTTATACATCCTAAACCTCCAAAATCCTAGCTAGGTGAGAGGAAATACAACAACCGCCTGCAGCGCGAGTGAGAATTGAGAGGAAATACAACAACCGCCTGCAGCGCGAGTGAGAATATCACCGCACTCTTCACTCTCAAAATTAACAATCTCCAAGAAATCTCAATAATACCGTATAACCAGAAAATTGGCATGATAGAAATTTCAAGACAAGAGGGATACGGAAGAACAATGACAGACCATTCCCAAGAGACATAAGTTTCCTATCAAATAAGTGACGGAAAATACAATTAACTAGACTTCACTTTCTAGAGGTAACCCGCGGTTCTCTTTGAGAATATAAACAAATATCAAAATTTGTAAAGAACCCAACTGCTCGTTATACATGTTCTTTTTGTCAAATCCATTTCCTTTGCCTGATTGTTTCTCGGAAACTAGGTAGAGACGATGCAGAATCCAGTTCGCCAAAGGGCCTAAAGAAAAAGAGAGAAATAGATTACTCACAGTTAGGGGTCTCTTGTTCGAAGTAGCGGTGGGGAGAATGGTGGCGCCAAAATGAATACTGGTAGCGGGAAAGGAACCGGAGTGGTCGGATCACGGTGGGTTAAATCGAGTTTTTTAGGGTTCAAGCCAAGAAGTGGTAGAGGGTAGAGGAGCAATTGAAAGTTATTGAGAGAGTAGGACGTGCGGGGTAAAGATTGGAAGGGGTTCTTCGCGGCTAAAAATTATTTACTACGTGTAGGAATTAACCCTTGGAATCGTAATTGTGAATTTGTGCTTAGTTCACATTCGCCAATCGTTATATAAATGCCATCCCACACTCAGAGCCACCGTTTTAAAGATCAAATTATGATTTATAAAAAAAGAGAAACAACACGAAGAAGAATGTTGGTAAGAATTGGAACAACTAAAGAGTTGTCTCCATAATAACTATTTAAGATTATAATAACAATTCTATGTCATATAAAATACTATTTAATATACATTGGTTAGCTATAACTTGCTGATAGTCCCAAACACCGTCTAAGAAGTAAGAAGTTGGCTCATGATGCAAGGATCAGTAGAAGTAAGAAGTTGGCCCATGATGCAATGATCGGTAAGTTATAAAATAGATAATTTTATTGGTGAAACACATAACTCATTTGACCAAACAAATAGTAGAGTTAACAAAATCTCTACTTTTAAATTCCTTAGGCCGTCACTTCCCTGCTCTTGGTTCTAAAATCCTTGGCCAAAGACACATTTGGCCTAAAGAGTTTGAAAGTAGAAGTTGAGAATATGTATTTGTGAAATATTATTTCATTTGGTCTAGGAGGTTTGTGAGTTCCATAATTGAAAAAACATCAATTTTATACACTATTAACTTCTTACGTTATGACGTTAGAAGTTCACAACTCTCTAGATGTCATAACCTTGATTCACCCTTACTCTAAACGTCTCTTTACTCTTGTAAATTATAATTTAAGATTTGGTTTGGTGGTTATTTTGTCTTTTCAATAAGTTAAAATAAAAAAGAAAGTCAACGCGAATAATAGTCTCAAAAGCAGTTACATTATAGAAATTTCATCCAACAATTTGTGCAGAAAGAGTCAACAACTTTAGAAAGGAGAAAAAGATCAACTAATTGTTCGAGTCTAAATTATAAGTCGTGGATGATGCATAAGGGAGTGGGAAATCTCATTTCACATAAACTGGTAAGAAGGGGGAAAAAATCAATTTAATGAGCATGGAGTATATTTAACCATTCATCGAACATGGTGAGATTTACATTTCTAACAAAAGTATATAAACAAAAATTCCCAAACCTTAATTTAATTCAAGATAAGGTAGTATATAACGCAAACTAATCAAAAGTTTGATCGGATGAAACAAAAAGTTTAAACTAAGTTCACACATGTAAAAGCAAGGCAGATCCTGTTCCCCAGGCCCCCAAAAGTTTAAACTTCTTCATATTTATCTTTACACTGTTCGTTTAGAATCAGGGGAACTAATCAAACTATCATCTCGAACCGCCGTCAATTGCTTACAAGACAAATTACAAAAAAAGTTCGTCGTCATCCACCCTCCAAACCCAGATTTATTCTTCTTCAACTTACAAGTCTTCTCATCATCTTCACTCGTGCACTCTTTGTACGCCGCAAGAAAAGGGTCTTCAGCGCCCCCATCTTTCTGCAGCTTCTTGTTGCCCTTTCTCGCCGGAGTACATGGCGGTGGCTGCAGCTGCTTCTTCAACGGATCGTCGCCGTCACAGAAGCCGTGGGGTGGCGCCACCGCTGCTTTGCACACCCCGGGCTTATTTTCCCACGAGAAAGCCACTCTACCTCTTGAATGGGTTTTGTTGTTGCAGGCCATTGCTCAATGTTGATCGGATTAATTTTGGGCGTTTTGAAACGAAAGATGGCTTTGTTTGTTTTGGGTTAGTGGTTTTATAGGTGAAGGCCTTTGTATTCGATTGGTTTTTTATGTATATTTTCCTTTTTGTCCCAAACGGCAAAGGATTCGCTAAGGACAGTAAGATGAAGGAGTGGTGGCTCTGTAGAAAACTAAATATTAAGCCTTAACTGGCCATCAACGTCTAACTTTCAAGTTCATAAGATAAAATACAAATTTACTTAAACATGATACAATGGTATAGTTTTGTCATTATTAACCAATGTCTTTAATTTATTATTTATTTTCTAAACTAAAAAACGTCTTGAAGCTCATAAGAGCTAACCTTACATCTCAACCACGACTACGTACATGTTTTTTAGCTCATCTATTGATTTTACTAATATTGCTTGGTTAAGGCCATAACTATACTGCCACGTATTTGTTGTTGGGGATCCTTCCGTGTATGCATAGTGATTTGTTATTGTTTGCTTCATTGCCTAATTCACATTCATTTTTAATTTCATCTAGAAAGTATCTCGTGTCTGTTGAGATTCAAAATAACAAGTAATATTTTATATATGAATCATGTTTAGATTATTGAGAGGTATATAAACAAAGTTTATGAATTGAATGATTGGCCAAGTTTGTATTAATTGATCTTCACTGAATGTATAATAGCTTATATGGTTGGAACATTAAATTCTGAAACTTTCAAACACGAACAATCTCTTATTCATCTATTACAAAAAAAAAAAGTGCATACCCATAAAATGCAATTATACGAACACTCCATTTCAATCAGCACCAAAATCCTACGAACAAATCAAATTTTAATTAATGAACATCATAATATGTTTACAGAAACTCGTATGAAAAAATAAAGAAGCAGTAATCTGCAATTTGCTTTGGCTTGGTTGTTCAACCCAAAATTAGCTATAAATCTTCCTTAAAAAAATAAATTGTTGACGAATTCAAAGACATAGGGAAGAGACAAGGTGGGGAGTGGACTCGGTAGAGACGAGACAAACAAGCAAAGCCATATACTATACAATATGATTTACATTCATTTTCCATCTAATGAAAACAAAAACACATCTCTTAATCAATTCTCCAATATGCCATTTATATTTTATAATATGTTTTTCTTATATTTTAAAATTCCTTAAAGTCTTTTCCCATACCATTATTTCTTAAATTCAATCAAGACCGTGCTTTTCATCTGTATTGTATATGCGTTATTATAATTTTTTTTCATTTATTAATAGAATTTTTAGTTGCATTATGAACGATTGTTTCATTGAACAAACAATTGTATAGTTTCATCTTGAATATTCATCGAACAAAAATTTAGTTTTGTTTAGATTAGTTGTTACATACTTTTAGGAGCATGCTACTTGGTGACCTTCTTGCTCTAACACTTCTCTTTTTGTTTATTGATTATATCTATTTTATATAATCAGTAAGTACATTGAAGGTGTCTAGGGTAAGTATGGAACAACAATGAGTATAAAGTTATGAAGTTTATAAGACTGTAAACTTATAATAAGTTGATAAAATACAAAATTGATGTTTTTTTAAAATGTTATGGAAATCATAAACTTCTTGAATCAAACCATAAGTGAAGTTTGAACATAACTCTCTAATTTATTTTAAACTTAAAAATAAATACATTATGTTACATTACATGTGATCATTTTCAAGTCAGTCAACCATCCAAATTCATACGTTAATACATAAACATGTATTATATTTTTGAGGATCATGTTCGAAGGTAACTTTTATTATTAAAAGTAGGATGATAAACTTTGTTTGTTTGTTCATTCATTGGGACTTTAGGAGCTCAAACAAATGAGAAAGGGCCAATGTGTCACGGCAGTTTCTGATTTGACTACCTCCATATATTTAATATGCTTCGTTACTCACTAAGAGGAACTAAAGACTTTTAACATTATATTTATTTATCTTGCAATAAAAGGAATAAATAAATAAAGATGCCGTGCACTACAAACCTTTTAATTTTAGTTCAATGTTTTTATTATTTATTTGAATTTCATTTTCTTTTATAGATTGTACATATCCTAAATTTAAAGATAAATATTTTAGGGGCAATAGGCAAGTATATATAGCATTGTGTTATAAATAATTGCTTATATTGGTAAAATATGGAAAAATTATAAGATAATCCATTTATTCTATAATCACAAAGTTAATCTCGAGCATCCCATTTCCCTATAAAATAACAAAACTAAAAAAACAAAATAATAGACGAGGCATATGAATCACATCAATGACCATATGAAGTTTAAATTAGTTACTACCAAAATCCATCCACTCTCTGATCAATTTAAGTCTCTCCCTATGTATATTATAAATAATTTAATTTATTTTTGTCATCTATAACAATTCTTTCCTAAAATAAATATGTCATCAAACAATATCATCTATAATTTACTAAATTTTGTTATGATTACAAGTAATTTTGAATATATTATCTTTGGTGGATACAAGTAATTTTGAATATATTATCTTTCGTGGATATACTTGCAATAACCTAACTTTAATTCAATTGTATTACATTTAAATTTACAAATATCATTTTTATTTGGTTGCTAGAAGTGTTTTATTTATAATTCTTTTGGTTTGCTATCTACACTTTATAAATGTTTTAAAACTAAAAATTGTAATTGGTAGCTTTTTTTTAAGTAATATTGACAGTGGTTTTAAAATTTCGCAAATATGACAGCAATTTTTTTAAAATAATTTTAATATTAAATTTGTTATTGTTCTCAAAACTATCATTCAATTCAATAGCATACTTATTCTCTCGTTTTTTTTAGAATTTTTTATAACATATATGATACACAATCTCATAATTATGTAAATAGGGTAAAATTTTACTCTCATTCTTGACAGTATTTTTCATCATAAAATTTTTATTATTTACAAACCATCTTTCATAGTTTTCATTCTCACACTTTTTAAAGTCATGGTCATCATTTTCTTATGTTATCTGCAATTCGTTATTCCTCGTTCTACTTCTTCCGATAAATTTTAATTGGTTATCGAGATCAGTTAGAACGTCTTCTTTTGTTAACTGTTTGTCAAGTCGTTCAAAACTCATATAAGGATTAATAAAATTTCGATTTCATCCCAATGGTTCAAGAGTTTAGTTAACTTTCGTATTTTTCAACGATTTGAATTATTTTTTAAGTTTTATTTTTTTATTTTGAAGTGATGTACCGCTATAGTGCTATTAGGAATCCACTAATTACTTTCTTTTGTATTGTATTAAATTATTTTAATGTATCAATTGTATATTAATTAGGATACGTTTTACTTTATATACTTATATTATATGTATTTGTTGATCGATATATTTACTCATGATTTTAATTTTTTCAATAATTTTACAGTTATAGTTAATTATACAATAAAATTTGCATGAAATATATGAGATGTGTATCGGTAACTAGGACATTAGTGTCATTTTTACAAACAATAAATATATATGTTATAGATTTAATTATTATAACCGTAAAAATGAAAACAAATACAATTGAAGTGTACTTGAAAAGTTTTTCTTATTTGAAAAAAAAAAGAGTGAACATTGTAGAATACGGGAAACACTATTATTTAGTTATTTTCAAAATAGAAACACACGTACACATAGGCTTCTATAAAGATAAATAAAATA
Source organism: Cucumis sativus (assembly GCF_000004075.3). Taxonomy (NCBI): domain Eukaryota; kingdom Viridiplantae; phylum Streptophyta; class Magnoliopsida; order Cucurbitales; family Cucurbitaceae; genus Cucumis; species Cucumis sativus. The sequence continues at coordinate 24,857,306 of NC_026658.2, forward strand.
AAATATATACATTAAAACAAAAATAGAGATGAAGCGAAGCACTTACGTGATAGCGAAAAAAGTACTCTTCTTATAATATTGGGACGTTTAGCACCATTTGTGGCGGAAGCACCATTAATCGACCGGCTGTTCCTACATTTCTTGTAAGCTTCAACAAAAGGATCCGTCTTCTTCGAATCATCCGATTTACAGCACCCGAATCCAAAAGACGATGCAGAGCCGTCGGAATAAGCTTCAAGCCACAGAAAATCCTTCGCCATTCTCGCACTCTCCGCCCTGCAACGTGGAGGAGAATAGGTAATCAGCCCACTGTAGTCGCCGGAAAGTCTAGCACTCTCCGATCGGCATGGTGGCGAAGGCAATTTCAACATAGTTGCCTCGATTTCGAACAAGCTTGCGGTAGGGCTTGGTTGCGATTGCGGCTTCGGAACGCCGGGCTTGGCTTCCCAAGAGAAAGGAACGTTGGTTTTCGTTGGAAGGAATTCGAAATCAATCTCTATTGGACGAGAACTGGCCATGGCGATTGAAGAACGAGTGCGAGTTGGATTGTATTTGATGGATTTCTTTGTGTTTAAATATGTAAAAAATGGGCATTTTGGGGGAAATCGAATGCTGATTATCTGCAGAAGAAGATATCTATATTAGCCATCGGCAGCTGTAATTGGGCTTTCAAACGTACAGAAATTGATAGTTGATGAACTTGTTGTAACGAACCGAAATTAACGAATCCAGTATTTTGAGCATGTGGTTTCAGTGCCAAGTTATCCATTTTTTTAAGGGAATTTCTCTTTAAATGACACTCAAATATTTATAACGCTCTATTTTGCTATGATGTTACTAAATATTTTTAGTTTAGGTTAAATTACACAAAATGTCCCCAATTTTTATAAATTTGTGTAAAAAATATCTATAAACTTCTATAATCTTTAAAAATACTTTAAACTTTAAAAATGACGGGTATTATGGTAGAGTTGTAAAAGCTCTAAACTGAGGAGAGAGATTATCGTAGGAAACATAGTTGCAAATGGGGTGTTTAGTACAAGACCTGCTACCTTTTCTCAGAGCAATGAGAATGTCAAGAGAGGAATCATACTCATCTGGTTTTCTTGTATGACCCTGTTCCGCTTCATTATTACGGGTTTCCTATTCTGACCTCAATCTCATCACCACTGTCCTTTTCTTCCACGTTTTCAAGAACAACAACATTAGACCTGCCATTCTCACTTATCATATTCTTAGTACAGGGTTCAGTAGGGTTTTCCATACCTTGATCTCGAGGAGGTTCAGAGTCTTGGACTGGAGCCGGCGGCTGACTAGTAGGGGAACCGACTTCCTTTTTGTGATTCCTCCTGTAATACGTTTTCCAGGGGACTTTGTTTGTGGGTAGGACTATGGAATGAGGACTGATTGTTAGACACGACACTAGGAGTGGGTTTGATAAATTCAAAGGTGTTGTTAGACTCTTCACTCACACTCTCCCCCTGAAGATGGCTAACGGGAAAGTAGGGTCAGTCATCACAGAAAGTAACATCCATAGTGACAAAGAGTATTTCCTGGATGGCAGGTGAAAACATTTATAACCACATTGGTGAAGGGGATACCCAACAAACACACATGCCTGAGCCCGGGGGGTAAATTTGGTTTGATTAGGGCCAAAATTATGGACATAAGCGGTACACCCAAACACACGAAGAGGAACCTCAGAAACATGACGAGTCGATGGGTAGGACTCCTTAAGACAATCTAAGGGAGTTTGAAGATGAAGAATACGAGAAGACATTCTATTGATTAAATGAGCTGCTGTAAGAATAGCATCTCCCCACAAGTATGAAGGAAGGGAAGTAGAAAGCATAAGGGAACGGGCTACTTCCAGAAGGTGACGGTTTTTTCGCTCGGCCACTCCATTTTGTTGAGGAGTGTAGGCGCACGAGTTTTGATGAACAATCCCCTTGGAAGCAAGAAATTCACTAAGGTTATGGTTTTGGAATTCTCGACCATTATCACTCCGAAGAATAGCAATTTTTTTATGGAATTATGTTTCAATGGTGTGATAGAAATTTTGAAACATAGAGGAAATCTCATATTTATCAGTGATAAGGTAGACCCAAGGTAAGACGGGTATGATCATCAATGAAGGTTACGAACCACCGTTTTCCAGATGAGGTTGTTATCTTGGATGGTCCCCAAACATCACTATGAACAAGAGTGAAGGGTTAGGTTGGTTTGTATGGTTGTGAGGGAAAAGAGACTCGATGTTGTTTGGCATGAATACACACATCACAAGATAAGGTAGCCATCTAAATTTTAGAGAAGAGATGTGGAAATAAATGTTTCATATATTGAAAATTAGGGTGACCTAAACGAAAATGCCACAACATACAATCTTGTTCAAAAGTACTGAAATAGGAAGATAAGAGACTAGTCCTAGAAATGCTACTAGAAGAGGTAGAGTCCCCTACTATGCCGGGCAGTGCCAATCATCCTCTCATAGCTCAAGTACTAAAAAGAGACAAAATCAAGTAAGAAAATTACTTTGCAGTTTAACTCATGAGTGATCTTGCTTATCGAAAGCAAATTATAAGATAGTTTTGGCACATGCAAAACATTATGTAAGGAGAGCCCTGCACAGGGAGAAATCTTTTCCTTTCTAGCAACGGGGGCCAAGGAGCCATCTGCAATTCTAATTGTCTCGTTCCCAGCACAAGGAATGTAAGACACAAAATGTTTAGAGGACCCAGTCAAATGATCGGTGACACCAAAATCCAGAATTCATGGGTTCTTCCCATCAATACTAACAAGACTAAAGGAGTGAGGTATACCTGATTGGACAATGGCACTTAAAGTGGCAAGACTGAGATCAGTTTGGTTTTTGTGTGGATCAGATTGTTGAGGAGGTTCAGCAGACTCACTCACATACGTCTGCCCTGTGTTATGTTTGTTGTTGGAAGGACGTTTCTTACCTCTTGGGGGACGACCATGTAACTTCCAACATTGTTCTTTGGTATGTCATTGTTTTTTGCAATGCTCGCAGACAGAAATTGGTTTTCCATTATGCTTGTTACTACTACTGTTAGAAGACCTTGCACTAAAAGCAGCGGAGTCAATAGTATAGGTTGCGAAAATATTCATAGCGCTTGTGCGATCTTCCTCGAGGCGGATTTTAGAACAAACCTTCATCAGGAAGGGAATCAGTCTTTGGCCTAGTATACGCCCTCAAACTACATCAAACTTAGGATTAAGACCAAAAAGAAAGTCATAAATCCTGTCATTCTTTTCAATTCTCGACTATTGCACACCATCAGTGGGTCACGCCAGACTAGTTCTCTGCATAGGTCCATTTCTTACCATATAAGAGAAAGCTTATTGAAAAAGGATGTGACATCCATGGTTCCTTGCTTGCATTCATGAACTTGCTTTCTCAGCGTGTATAGACGAGAGGCATTCTGATGTTTTGAGTAAAGTGTCTGGGTCGTGTCCTAAATATCCTTGGTTGTTGCAGCAAACAATAACGGCTTGCTAATTTGAGGTTCCATACTGTTGATCAATATGGATCGAATAATAGAGTCCTTTGCCTTCCAATATCGTTCATGTGGGTCGCCCGGTAGGGGACGAGGTATTTCCCCTGTCAGAAAGCTAAATTTTTGTCGTCCTTCGAGGACCATCTTTACTGACTGAGACCATGAGAAATAGTTGTTGCCATTCAACTTTTCTCCTGAAAGATGATACATGGAAGACTGAGCCACCGTATTAGTCACATAAGGAGAGGATAAATTAGGGAACGAGTTTACCGGATTCTCAGAATACATCGGTAGAGAAATATTGGATGTCGTCCCTAAGGTAGCCTCAAGTGCTGCTATCTGTTGTCGAAGCCCTTCCAGTTGTTGATGAACTATTCCCGAGGAAGCTTGCACGTTACGGTTGGAATGTGCTGAAGATTCACCAACCTCAAATGTTGAGTGAATTTGAGAGTTTTTAACATCAGAATGGTAGCTAGGATCATTGGGTGGCTAGACATACAGATTTGATGGCAGAAGCGATGGTGGCCGATCGTAATTAGATGACAGAACATAAATCGGAGCGTTGGAAGCAATATAGGCCGCAGATGAAGAAAATGGTTGGACAGATGGGATGGTCGGCGCCGTTTGAGAACGAAAACCAGGCGCGTGGTGGTCCGACGGTGACGCGGAAGACTGCGAAAATGACGAAAAATTATTTTCTGACGTTTTCTATAGTCGGCTTAATAATTCATCCATGGCATCACCCATTCGAGCATCGACGACAACAGCTACAACGGCACTAAAATTGATGGCTGTCCCTTCTGTTTGATTTTCAGTGGTTTGGTTTTTTGGGGTTTCTATGGTGTTTTCATTGTCCCGCTTTGATACCATATTGAAAGGAGAGACAACGAGTTCACACCAATTTAAGTGGAAACCCGAGTAGCGAGAGAAAAACCACAATTGTTTGTTGTTATTATTTTCTAATGAATAAAATAATAGGTACAGTGGAGAATAAATAGAGTATACAATGGAAAAAAAAAAGAAAACATTTAGGAAAATAAGGAAAACATTCCCATAATTTTTCCATAATTATTCTAGGATTCTAACAAGGAAAAAGCCTAGAAAAAAGAAAAGAATTCCAACAGAAAGCTTAGACACATTTTAAACTCTTTGTAGGATGACTTAAAACTAAGTTCGTTGCACTTACGTACTTCGTTGCCATTTTGGGTCTTGAAGTGCTTTTTTCACACTTTTTGAAATTTTGGTAGGTTGTGAGTTACAAACTTACACTTAAGCTTTATTAGGTCGTTTTGAAAGTTCAAGTAATTTTTAAACACGTTTTGAACACCTTTTAGGTTGGGGTTTGAGACTAAGTTTGTTGCACTTACACAATTGGTTGCCATTTTGGGTCTTGAAGTGCTTGGTTCACACTTCTTTAACTTTTTGGTAGGTTATGAGTTACGAACTTACATGTAAGCTTTTTTAGGTCGTTTTTAAAGTTCAAGTGATACTTAGACACATTTTGAACTTTTTTATGTTGGTTTGAAACTAAGTTAGTAAGTTTGTTGACCTTACCCACTTGGTAGCCATTTTGGGACTTGAAATGTTTTTTTCACACTTTTTAAACTTTTTGGTAGGTTATGAGTTACCAACTTACACTTAAGCTTTGATAGGTCGTTTTGAAATTTCAAGTGATACTTAGACACGTTTTGAACTCTTTTTAGGTTGGTTTGAAACTAAGATTGTTGACCTTACCCACTTGGTTGCATTTTGGGTCTTTGAATGCTTTTTCTACATTTTTTAAACTTTTTGGTAGGTTATGAGTTACGAAATAACTCTTAAACAATGCAAAATTGTAGCTATATGCTCTGACAAACCTTATTCTATAGTTCTGGATTTTGTTTTGTAGGATGAGATGATGTTATCTCCTTTTTATTGAATTTCGACAGTTCCAAACGCAACATGTCTATGTAAAGATACTGATAGTATCATATTTTATTGACTTGAATGTACAGATTACAATATCAAATAATCACAAAAAAAAGATTCACACACTCCTATTTCTAAACCTTAATCTAATAAGAACATATCAGAACAAGGCAAACGAAGTATGAGAAAACTCCTAACAACATAAACGACCAAACTTATTAAATAAACTTGACATTGATCCTCTGCTTCTCTCGAACTGAAAGACGGCAACCTCTCCTAATCTGGGATATTTTTCTCCTCCCCTCTTTTCTCCCTTTTAATTTACTTTACTCACTGTCGATTGTGAAAGATCTTCCCCGATATTCTCTCCCCCTATAATCTCTGTTGTAATCTTGCGTGGATTGATATTTATGTTATTATTATTTTTTCTACTATATTTAAAAATATCGGTGGCCTAACATCACTCTCCTCCAAATCCACCTCGTCCTCAAGGTGGAAATCAGGGAACTGTTGTCTGAAATCATTGCAGTCTTCCCAAGTGGCTTCGTGTGGAGATAATCCCTTCCAACTGACCAGTACCACCCAGTCTTTTGTGGCTGGATTCTTTCTATACCCATAGATCTCTTCCGGCAGAGTCAGCCATTCATGTTTTTCATTTATAAAATGAACCAACTGGTGTACTTGTTGATGATTTCCAAGTGCCCTTTTTAACTGAGACACATGGAAAAATAATTTTAAATGGTTAGAAAAGCAAAATATAAAAATTTGAAAAATAAATAAATGAAACAATGTCATAGATGTCCCTACCCAATCTGAAAAATACAATTGTTCAAGTAAAACTCAAATAGCTGAAATTAAATAACATATGCTACATACAATTAAAATCTATGAATTTTTTTTTCTAAAAACATAAAAATTAGAAAATTTGCCATTAATGGGAAGGTTCACCCATACGTGCAAAATTGCAAATATCTGCAAATGATTTTTTTTTCTTGGACTTCGACTGATTATTTCATTATTTCATTTGAAGCCCTAACGAAAGTTTGAAATCCATTTGAAACCATATGTTCATCTTCTTAAAAGATTTTTTCGGAAGCACATATGGACATTCCACTATTGTTCCAAATCTCTTCCTCTTATTCAGCCGTTTTACTTTGCATTGCTTTCATAAACACATATGGACTTTGACCGCTTTACTTTGCACTGCCTTTGAAATAATTTTGCACGCCTTACTTCATATTCAATTAAGATTCTTGTTTTAAACATACATTATTTTTTTAAAAAAATTATGATCCATTTTTTTGTAGAAAAATTATATACATAATTTTAGTTCTCAAACTTTATTTGAAATTTGAAAAATATTTGTAAAGTGATAAATTCGAATCAAATCATTTTATGTTGTTAAATTTAAAGAAATCAAATGATTATAAATTAATTTTTAAAAAATTAAAAATTTGTTTTTAAACGTCCAACTTTTAGAAAAGATAGTTGACAATTAAATAAAAATACAAATCAAGAGAAGTTGCAAACACAAAGTTTTCCTCTTATACAAGTACACGTAGGTGTTATTGAACATGTGACAATTGACGAGGTTTTTTTTAAAAAAAGTTATTATTTCATAAATCACTACCAAAAAGCTATCATTCAAGGATGTATTTTCTACTAGTGGTTATTGTTCGGTTGTTGTTTGTATGGACCTTCGAATATGTTATGGGTAGATATATCCATTAGACAATCAACAATTATTATATATCAAATTGAAACGTTGATGAAATGTAAAAACAAATACATCTATGAAAGCTTACAAGAACTAAAATAAATAAATAAATAAAAATTAAAAAGAGATAAATAAAAGAAAATGTTTACCTTGAAACTATTGGATTAGAAACATGCCATCAAACAAATATATTTTCTCGGTTGAATGCTATCCAATTTGTGTGCAAACTTGCAAAGTAGAAAAATGGATGTTTATAGCCGTCTAAAACTCAACTAATTGATGCTATTTGAGAATTTATAAAAGTTTGTTAATTATATTAGTTAACCGATTTAGTTATTAATTCAATGCATTAAAAGTTGGATAGACTTTTGGGCTTCCTTAAGCTGTAGAATTGTTCGTCAGTTACAAATTTACTATTAGTATAATTATTTAGTAAGGTATTTATAAATCATCTATTTTTTTTCGATTAGCATAGCTTCAAATAAAACAGGATAAAAGAAGAAAATTAATTATTGATTATTTTCATTTTAGAAGTTGGATGGACTTTCGATTGTCTTGAACTATGAGTGGTTCATAAATTACAATTAACCTAATAAATTCATAAGTTATTTATAAAACTATCTTATTTATTCTTCCATTACCATAAATATAGAAAAGTCAAAAGTCAAAATTGTCACCAATGCACTAATAGAAAATAATATAATGGAATGGCAAAAATGTCATAAAAAAATTATACTCATCCAAGTTTTTATATAAACTACAGATTATTAGATCTTTTGAATTTCAAATACACATAGAAACCGGTCTTTAGATCTAAGAACAATATATATATAAATTACCACTTACTTTTTAATTAAACAAATATTTGAAAACAGCATTTCATAAATTTATTTCTTCCTTTTCAACAAATGTCTAGGTGAGGTCATACCCATATTGTTTAATCAGTTGGGATAAGGTGTCTAACTCCTCAACATTTGAATGTCAATCAAATTTGTAAAAAATTAATTACAAGAGTGGATGCATTAAACATATGACTTCTTGGTTATTTGGTATAAAAATCATATCCACTCAAGATTATTTAAGAAAAGTTATCAATAAAATAAAATTTATTCCGACTAGGAATATATACACATTTGAGCAATGAACATATTTTTTATATTTTACGTCCAAAATTGTTTATATTTATAATTAATTGGAAAAAAGATCCAAAATGGGTATTAATAAAAGTATTGAATTATACTATAATATGGTTATATTTTCATTCCAACACTGTTCTTCCATTACCTTCTATGGTTGGGCAGACAAGTCGACTAAAATTAAATATTTTTACTCCAATTGTAATTTTTATTCTTTTAATAGAACTTAGAGAATTTAATATTATTTATATAATATTGGGCTTTAAATTTGAAAATTTTAGAATTAGGCCCAATAACAATAATGGGTCCATCAGCCCAACCTAAAAAGAGTAGCAATGCTGTATTTAAATACCGATTATTTGACCTATGAGTTACCAGCATTCGACATGGCACCTTGTGTTTTTGCTGAAAATCTCCTCATACCTGTAATGTCAAAGCCGTAAAAAAGTAAGTTCCCCACATTCCACACTACTTTTCCTTAATTTCTCCTGTTCTTTTGAACCACTGTAAACTCTTTATATCGTTTTCATTGAATAATCCACTCTCTAGGGTGTGTTTTGTCTGCGTTTTAGGGTTTTAGGTCTAATTCTTTAAATTGGATTAATTCATTTTTTTTGTATAATTTACACAGCTCCTTTTTCTTTTCTTTTGGTTTTGTTCCTAATCTTTTGGTTCTTTATTGCTGATTGAAGCTTCTTATCGAAACCCCATTTGATAAAGCGTTGCCTTTAATCTTTGTATGCATTGATGATTGATTTATAATGTTTCTTGTCCAGAATTGGAAGTTGAAAAGAAAAAAAAAACTATACGTGATAAAATCTTTGGAGCCAACAAGGTTGAATATGAGTACTACTAGGATGGACAATAACAATGATCAGTGTAGGGGAAGAAAGATTTTTGTTGGTGGCTTATCGGCTGAACTAACTGAGGAGGAGTTCAGAAGTTACTTTGAAAATTTTGGTCAGATAACTGATGTAGTTGTGATGCATGATAGTGTAACCAATCGCCCTAGAGGATTTGGATTTGTCACATTTGAATCTTTAGAATCTGTTGACTCAGTTCTGCAAAGGAACTTTCATGAACTGAATGGGAGGCGTGTGGAGGTGAAGAGAGCTATCCCAAAAAAGGGCAACTACAATGGTGTTCATATTCCCAATGCTAGAGCAGCAAAAAGTCCACTTCTTAATGGTAATAGGAATGTTCCTTTCCCTTACCCTTATTATGGTTCGGGTTATCCAATTTATCCCGGTTTTACACATTTTCCACATTATGGAGCAGCAGTTGATTCGTATGGTTCTAACTTCTATGGGAATTGGTTTCCCCCTGGTTCTGCTAACATAGCTTCAGATGGATGGTGGCATGGACCTAATTTTTTTAGTGTTGGGATGTTACCTCCACTTTGTAGAAATTCTTTAATGCATCCAAGCAAGGGGATCTATATAGGGAGCAGAAATGGAATGGCTAATACCAGAAACGGGGAGATAAAGCAGAACACGGCCGGAAAACGAATTATGTCGGCTGATGCAGCTCCATTTCAGATCAAAGACAGAACTTCTTGAAGATATTTTAACTTAAATATTTGTTATTGGATTTGCATCTTACGTAATGGCATTTGATTTGTAAATTCTGTTGGGATAGATCTATGTCTCTCATTCTTAGAATTCTTGGGATATAATTGTTCTGTGAATAAATCTCTCCTTTGGGGTATGACAATGCTTGTGAATAATTTTTGTGGACCAAGACAATGATTATGATTAATTGCTTATGGTGCACTGAAATATTGAAGGGCATCTAGGTCATGACTCTCCTAAGAATATAACAATGAGTTAATACTATTCCAAAACAATTTTATGTTAATTTTTTTATTCTTTATCACTAATTTTCTTTTAAATTAAAATAGTTTACCATTCAAATACATTTGGTTTATCTGGTTTATTGGCTGCCTATGATTCATACCTCGATAGTTAAAATCAATATCAATGAGATTCTCTGTCTTTAACAATATTATATAATTGTCTCCTTGCTATTCTTAAGTTTGTGTATTTATATAATAAGATTCTATTACGTTTACAAACCTATTGAAGTTTACGCAACTGTAACATTTACATATGAATAACGTTTTTAGGAATCATAAAAAACAATAAAACAATATACCTTAAACTTTAAATTTACATAAAAAAAAGTATAGATTTGTAGTTGCATCTATTTTTTTTAGAGTTATACAAGTTACTAAATTCCAAAATTTTGTAGGCTTAGTGATTTTAAACCATCATAGATTAATAAAAAATTGTGGTATTAAAGTTTGTTTATGGAGACATTGTTGGCTACACAACAACCTTTGTTTTCAAATGATAATATTTCAACTTTATTGCCATTTGAGGTTAGAGGACCTTCTAGATGGCTTGTCGGACCATTTTTGATGTAGCCTAACTAAGTTCAATTAATTATATCAAACAACTTTCATTATAATGGTTTCTTTTCTATACAAAAAGTCGGGTATTATAGTGCAAATATATAAGATGATCATTTTAAATATAACTTATTTTTAAATTTTATGTCATATATCCAGCCAATTATATAAATTAAATTTTAATGTACTGAAACAACTCATAAAATTATATTTAAGGGGTACATAGAATAAAATAAAACTATCACACATTCTATTTCCAACAAAAGTGATGTCAAGTGAATTGTGGAAATGAGAAAAAAATGTTAAATCGAGAAAATATAATCTCTAAGATAGGTTTAGAATTAGTGCTTGGATTTGATTAACAAAAGCCATAAATTTTGTTGGTGTAAAATTTTAAATTTTAAAAGAAGATTACCTAATCAAACGTTTCAACCCTATTCCATAGTCAAATAATTTAATATGTTTCTATGACTAAGTCTCAAAATTTCTTTAAGCAGAGACTTACACAAAGTGATCAAAGTATCTATAATTTAAATGGATGCATAACATCTCCATCCAATTATATTGTGACAAATAGTTGGTTATTATAGTTGATTATAATAGCTTAATCTATTTTAGTTTTAAAATAAAACAATAAATATGGTAGCAAAAAAAATAAAAAAAAAATGATACCATATACATTATAGCAACTTGATATTTTGAAATAGTCATACTTAGAAAGGACACTTGAAAAAATAGCAAAGTCGATAACTCTTTGTTAGCAGACAACCTTTTCAAATTGTCGATATTATATTTGTAATTAAAAAAAAAAAGATCACGGACAATTTTCCTAATTAGAAACTAGAAAATAATATTAACTGCAAATTGTTATTATAACGTTAAATTAGTGGCTTGATTATTGTAAATATGTTTGTACTGTGGAGACAACACAAGCTGCTGCCTCCGAACGTCAAGGCTGAAAGTCAGGAATGGCGGAATAGGATGGCCACACATCCCCACGATACCAAAGGACAGGCTTTTGTTTCTGTCCAAATCTCATAGCCATTGTATAAAACAGTGTTTTAAACACACAGCTACATTTCATCGTTGTTCTTGTTGGATTTTCTGTCTACACTTTTCCCTGTTGGTTTTCAAGTTGCAATTCAAAAAAAAGAAAAGCCCACTTTCTGGTTTCATCTTTAAAGATCAAAAAATAGATTTGATCCTTTGAACTGCAATGAGAAGAACACAACACAACACAACACAACACTCTGCTCATCATAGTACTGTACGAAAAGACATCAATCTCAGACCTCCCTGCTCGTCAAATCCATCAGACCTACTCTCTGCACTGACACTTTGATTAAAGCAACAAAATAAATAAAATAAGAATACAATGAAACTCCAAACCAAAATAATGGCTACAATAAAGAGATTCTTCCCATTTTAGTTACCTGACCCCCGCTTGCCTCGCTCTCTGCCCTTCATAAACTCCTTCTAGTTTTAGCAACCTTCTGTAATTGGTGAAAACCCATTGAAACTGCCTAATAATGTCTCATTTCTCTTCAGCATTAATGGGAAATTGGGTGCTTTTTATAACAGCAATTAGAAAAGAGAAGACCCATTTGATTTCTAATTTTTTAATTCTTTCCGGAACTTTTTGATTTGTGGGTTCTGTAGTTGGAGGTTGAGAGAGTAATTTAATCATAGTCCAATGTGACATAACATGTATTGTTTCTTTTATACACAGATCCCTATGTGTAGGGGGTATTTTCTCCCTTAGTTTTTTGAAGAATTTTTCCTTCTTTTTGTTTGTTTCGTATGACAGAGATTGTGAGACTATATGCATTGTTCATTTCATTTAGAAATATCCCCTCCCCTTTTCTTGCTTACAATAAACTATTCAATAACTTACTTTTATTAACAGAGAGGGAAAAATTGAAATCATGAGGTTATTTTATCTCCAATGATTGAGGTGCCTTGCTTCATCATCAGCTTGTTGCAAAAACACAAGAAACTTTTTACATAAGTAGACAACTGGAGTGAGTGAGAGAAATGGCCATGGAAGCTAGTTCTGAGCCTCAGCAACATTCTCACTACCATCACCGAGGCCAGGTAACTTCAGCAGTAGCTGTCTCTAACACCATGTCAAATAGCTTCTTAGCTTCTCACCACTACAATGGAGATTTTCTCTCTGTAGTGCCTCTCAAGTCTGATGGGTCTCTTTGTATCATGGATTCAATCAACACATCACAACCTCAAGGTTTTGTTTCTTTCTACTTCTGTCTTAAGCTTTATTGTGATGAAGCTGTTCTAAAGTAAAGTTTTTGTGTTTATTTTATCTTTATTTTTTACGCTTAGATATATTGCCAAATATCTCACCAAAACTAGAGGATTTTCTTGGTGGTGCAACTCATGGAAAAGAAACCACAGCGCTAAGCTTAGACAGCATATATTACGATCAAAACGCGGAGGTTGGTTCAGAGAGACAACATTCTTTGAATCTTCTTAACCAACAAGAGCAACAACAACATATTCTTTTTCATTCTCAGCGATATTATTCTGCAATGTATCAATATCCTGCTGAGAATCCCGACAACGAGTCTCATATTGCAAGCTATTGTTCTGAAATAAGACAAGATATGGAGCAGCGGATCAATGGGTGTTGCTTTGGGGGAATGAATTGCCAAGACTTGAAGCCACTTAGCTTGTCCATGAGTCCTGGTTCTCAATCTAGTTGTGTCACTACTCCAAGTCAAATTTCTCAACCTGGACCATCCACCATGGAAATAAAGAAAAGGGCTCTGGCAAGTCAGAAGCAGCCGGTCCATCGGAAGTCGATCGACACATTCGGACAAAGAACTTCACAGTACAGAGGTGTTACTAGGTTGTTCTAAAGCTTCTAGTATGTTATGTTTGTTTTAATATAATTCATTTAAAGTTTGTGTTTTTCTTTTTCTATGTTAGTAATGTTTTGGTAGTTCTTTCTCGTCAGGCATAGATGGACCGGTAGATATGAGGCTCATTTGTGGGATAATAGTTGTAAGAAGGAAGGTCAAACCAGGAAAGGAAGACAAGGTTATACAATTTTTAGACAATGTTTTTGTTCCTTTTCAAATCAAATGTTCTGACTTCAAATCATTTCATTGTTTCTTGTCATGTTCAACTTCATTATGGATGCTGTTTAATTCAATTGTGTGGACATCAGTTTATCTCGGTAAGCCTTTCTCGAAAAACTTTGCGGTAGGAAGTCAGTCACATGAAGTTTATTGATAATTTGAATTTCAGGTGGCTATGATATGGAGGAGAAAGCCGCAAGAGCCTATGATCTTGCAGCTCTCAAGTACTGGGGTTCCTCTACACATTTAAACTTCCCGGTATGATATGATTATAGCGTTATCGACCAGTTTTGATTTTCATAATATTTATGACGATAGTTTTTTTTTTACAGTTAAAGAACTATGAACTTGAAATTGAAGAAATGAAGAACATGAACCGCCAAGAATATGTGGCACACCTGAGAAGGTACCTGGAAGTTCGACATTATTGCTTCAGTTTGTTGCTGTTTTTCGCGCTTATCTTTGTAGATAGTATCATTGTTTTTGTTTTTGGATTTGCAGGAAAAGCAGTGGATTCTCCAGGGGAGCTTCTATATACAGAGGTGTAACTAGGTTTGTGTTTATAAGATTCAATCAATGCTCTACACGACCCTCTTTCTGCTAAAGACTTGTCTCATTTTGTTTATTAAATCAATCTTTCACATTTTTTTTTCAGACATCATCAGCATGGGAGATGGCAAGCTCGGATCGGGAGAGTCGCTGGAAATAAAGACCTGTATCTTGGCACATTTGGTATGCTGCTATTGGTATTAAGTTTCAAGCTGTTAATTCTAATTTTTTATTTTTCATATTATATGTCATCAAAGTACTGTTGATGCATATTGTTTGAATCTTTTTGTCATCTTTAGCTGTGTTCTATAAGTTTAAAACATTAGACCGATTCAATTTCTTTAGCAGCTTTGTTTATCTTATTTAGCTCATTTTTCATTACAATGATGCCAGGCACACAAGAGGAAGCTGCAGAAGCTTATGATATAGCAGCTATCAAGTTCCGTGGTGCAAATGCAGTTACAAACTTCGACACATCGAGGTACGATGTAGAAAGGATCATAGCAAGCAGTAGCCTTCTTTCGGGAGAGTTCGCGAGGAGAAAAAAAGAACACAAACCAACCAACACCATTGAACGTAAAGAACCAAAACAGAACGTCACACAAACTGACGAGGGGTTGGAAATGTCCACCAACTTAGATTGGAGGGCGGTATTCCACGACAACCTGCTACTGAATCCAAGCGCAAGTGTCGAATCCATAGACCAAAAGTCCATGACCTCAAGCAGATACGTGAATCATGTAATCGGAGTGGTCGAAACCGAAAGCTCTAATCAAGAAACTGTGAATGATTCAAGAAAGTACAAAACTCACTTCTCCAATGCTTCCTCTGTGGTTAGCAGCCTGAGCAGCTCAAGGGAAACAAGTCCTGATAAGTCAAATGGCTCATCCTCAGTATTATTTGCAAAATCCCCATTTGGAAGCAATGGAAGTAATTGGCTTCCATCACCCCAAATGAGGCTTGCTCCTATATCTTTGCCTGTTTGGAATGATGCATAAGACAAAGCTTCTTTCCATGTCTTTCTACAATGTTAGTAACATGTAATGAATTCTAATCCAAATCCAATCCATTTCAACCTTGTTTTCTTCGAATCTTTTGGCTCAAAATTCTGAGGAGGTGTTTGGACCAAAGAGTTCCTAAGTTATAAACTCTACTCCAAGAGTTCATAACTCTCCAAACTCTACAATTCTTTAGAAATCACAACTCCACTTATTGTCTCAAACTCTTCTGAAAGGTTTTGCACAGTTAAGAAAGGACTATGTAGGCGGGAAGAAGTTTCATTCAAGTAATGCAAAATAATAATTGGATGTGCTTTCTCGTTTTTTACTGGTCTTTTTTGATTTATGGGAAGTACCAATCCAGCTAAGAGCCATTGCTAATAATGCAAACAGGCCATGGCTTTGACCAAAAACCCATATTTTTATTCTCACATACCTTTTCTTCTTTCTTTTATGTGTCTCTCAATCTGCAGACCCATCATCATAGCCATTCCTGCTTTGATGGTGTAGTTTTTTTTTTCTTTAACCTGAGACTCTGGCTAAAGGCCACACAAAGTCACCACTTTTACTTTTCTTTATCCAACCAAAGATTTTGAAACAAAAGTCTCATCAAAGGAAGAAAACTTTGGCTTATTATAGGAATTAATAGCAAAGAAAAGAAAAGAAAAGAAAAAGACAACTGGTTTGCATAAGATTGTGTTTCATGTGTGCTGTTAAAAAGCAAAAATGGAATGGGGGATTTGTTGAGTATTTGAAATCCCACTTTTGCTATAATTTGTTGGATTATTAGAGGAATGGGGTCATCGCCATTTTACTTTCTTTGTGTAAACACTTGAAATTAATTTCAATTTCAAGTGGGTCTCATTGGTACGTGTGTAACTGCTAGTTCTGCACGAGTGACCAACTGCCATCTCCATTGTTTGCTAAACTGAAGTAACATTTTAAATCAACTAAGAGAACAAAGACTTAGAACTTCCACAAACTTTGTTGAACTATGATAGACATAGAATCTCCAAACCTAGTGTTTATAGGCAATTTTCAAAAGTCTAAATGATTTTTCAAGGGTGTCAAATGATTTAAGTTTTGTTCTTATCTTTCAACTTCTAAAATATACTTCTAATCTTTTTATAACATAATTGTTTTAGTTTATGAACTTTAAATAAAATTTGAAAATTTGAATTGTTTTCAAATATATAAAAAATATGATATATTTTATGGATATTTCTACTAGTCGACGAAATAAAATTAAATAGACTTTAAAATTTTATGTCAACAGTTTATGTACTAATTAAAAACAAGATGATTAATGTGATAATGAATAAATATTAAAGATAACTCTTACTTTTTTTTTAACCCTTTTTCTTTCTTTCTTTCTTTTGCTACATAACTTAGGCCCATAGATTTCCCCCCTCTTTTCTTTTTGACAATTATCAAAGTTCTCCCTTTCTTTTATTCTCATCTTTTGACCTTTCCTTTGATAGAGATCATAATTAAAACCTACCATAGGAAAAGAAACTTAAAGTCGATTTGGTAGAAAATTCAAATTTTGTTTCATGTTTTATGTTTTTAGATTCATTCATTTTAACAAGGTATGTTTTAGAGGTTATTCAAAAAAAAAAAAAAACTCTTATTGAATTTTCAAACCTTTCCGATTCTAAAAATAATTGTTTTTATTGTTTAAACTTGAATTTTATATGTTTAAAAAGCATAATTATATTAAATATATATATATATATAATTTAAAAATACAATATAAACTCAATTCTTTTTTTAGAAAAGGAAAACTCAATTTATTTTTATAAGTTTTATAATCATACAGAATAATAAATATATAAAATTTTAGGTTAAATTACAAATTTGGGTCATGTGATTTTAATATAATAGAATTTAGTTTTTATGGTTTATAATTGACATCATTTTGATTTGATAAAATCATATAAAATAGTCTCACTCGAAGAGACTATTTATTAAAGATTTTAAATCACAAGGACTATATATGAGTTTTACGAGACTCCGTATGCTAAACTCTAACTTTCTCCACTTAACTAATTTTTTAAATATAAATTATATTTATAAATAAATTAATAGTAGCTTATTGTCAGCTAAATCTGCTCGGACAGTAAGACTAGTTTTATGATTCATAAATATATTGTATGAAACACAATAACTTTTTTAAAAAACTAAAATCTAATTTTTGAATCTGTCACCCAACACATATATAAAAACATCAAATACAACTTGATTTTGATTGAATATCTTGTTTTCAAATTTCTATTATCATACTCTTTACCAAACATATCCTTATTTAAAAAAAATATATTCCACTACGTTTATAGTGAACTAAAAGATCGTTTTACCACTGGACGCTTTTAGTACTTGTATTTGTTCGTTTGTGCATATTATATAAAAAGCATAAAGTTGAAAAGTGTAAAACCTATATCAAAACTTTTGGATGATTTGAATAGAAGTCTTGAACTACACATATACTATACTTACTCAACATATATTTATCATCCTAACTTGCATTAAACTTGTAATATTGCCAACAAAGTTTTATCATCCTAATTTACATTAAACTTGTAATATTGCCAATAAAGTTTAGCTCAACTTAACTTGTACTTGACTTGACGAACAAAGATATCCCAACTACGACTCTTCCTTTATAAAGAATTTGTAATATTATTATAAATTATATTTAAAAAAAAGGTTTAGAAACCCACCACATGAAGTATATATATATATAGACATTTCAACAACCACTACATAACAAAGAAGAAGAGAAAAGGATTAGATTTTGTGTCAACAAAAGATTTGAAAAGACTCCAACATCAAAATTACTTCATATTTATCAATCTTAAATTAAATAAAAAAAAAAAAAGAGAGAGTGGAAAATGTTAAAAGATTTATCTTGAAAGCTCCATTTTTAGGTTAAATTAGTCAACCCTTAAGATTTAATTAATCATATAATAAAGGGGTTGGTTGTTTACAGGTTGGATTTAGATTTGGATTTGGATACCCATTTCCCTAATTACAAAGTCGGTGTTTTCATTGGTTTCACAATTATTAATAAATCTCCATTCTTTAAATACTAATTTCAAATTTTGTGTTATTACAGGACACAAATCTAACACTGACCTTACTAAAAATAAAATAAAATGAGAGACATTTATCAATCTATAGATTCAATTCGATTAACCATTCTTTTATATCTTTTTCTCGCATTTGCACCCTATACAAATGATGTTCTAAAAATCAAATGTAACACTAGCTAAATATTTTGTCCATTTTTTTTTTCATTTTTTTCAATAATTATCTTAAAAATAAATATCCGTTCATTGATTTTTTGGGGTTAAATTATTAATAAATCTAAGGAACTTTTGCTTTGTTTTGTTTTAGAATATAAATTCAACTATACTAGGAGAAATTTTAATTTAGAAAAAAATAACAAGAAATTTAATTAGACATTATAATCAACTTTTTTTTCTTTTAATTATTGAAGTGAGGATGGGGGAATCTGGGCTTCAGATTAGCTATAAAAAGCCCAGAAACTTTGTGGGCCCAAAGTAGGATTTTCAGCCCAGTTGATAGGCCTCGTTATTTGGTCCGAATATAGCCTATTGCTTTCCCGATCTTATTATTAGGGCCGTCACCCATGACAAACACATACAGGGCTACTAATGTAAATTAACATTTTGGATCATTTTCATAATTATATATATTATATATATACATCTTCCTTATATTGATGCAAAATAGCACAAAGAATTTACAAAAATATTATTGACCAATTAAATAATTTTTTTGGGTTTCAAAAATAGGAAAAAAAAATTATTTAAAGAAAGAATCATTAAAGACAAAATCATTACATTTGATTTTAAGGAAAATATTTTATCAAATTTTCAATTTTTTTTAAATGTAAAGTATATATGCTATTCACTTGCTATCATTTACAAGATATTAATGATAGTAACCAATAGCACAAATCTCAACAATTATTTGGACTGCAAATTTAAATTTAAAATGAAATAAGAATATTTTCCGAATTCATTTCTAAATCGAATAGGTACGTCATTGAATTAATATCGTCCATCATAATTTAAGAGTGTGCCATATGTGTATTTCATTGTCTTCATATACCATATAAGATATGAGCAATATAGCAAAAATGTAGCATTAACGAATTTTCAATTGTGGATACATATGGATCATTAGTATACTAAAACAACTGCTATTATCCACAATATAACAACTTATATAAATTTTCAATTACTATTGTTGATAGTTGTTAATAGTGATAGCTGAAAATTTGAGAATAATTACTCGCAATAGTGACGAATAGAAAGTTATCGCATATAGTTTTTATACGTGATGACAACTTTATAGCAACTATAATGATAACAACTGATAGCATTTGTTAATGGTAGCTGCTCTTATTAATAGATAGCTTATAATTTGAAAATTTTGAGAAGAAGAGAATAAAATGGTGACAAATTTTTTAACCTTTTACTAATTTTTATGTTATATATGCAATTATTTTATTTTTGTAGTATATATTTGGTTATTTTTTACATGAATGTCATAAATACTCCTAATCAAAATATAACATTAGCGAGATATTTTACCTCATTTTAGACCTCAATAACAATAATAAACTAATATTAGACTACTCTTTAAAAAGGTTTAAAGCTTTACATATGAAACCAATGCAGTAAAACCCTCCCATGAAACTTAAACAAAATTAATGTAGGTATACCAGAAAACTTTCAGAACTTTTCATCATTATTAATCATAATAGTCGACCTTGAAAAATATTGCCAAATTATTAGTTTACTAATTAATGCATGCAATACAATACATAAATTAGTAATAGTTTTTACTTTTTAGCCTAGGAAAAGTTTGTATAGAAATTTATATTGCTCATGTAGACTTGGTGATCCCGGTAGCATGTGTTATAGGCTACTCTTGTTTTGCCAAACCCTCAACACTTTGAAATTTATGTATGTAACTCAAAATCATATATTATTGGTATCGGATTGAACATAAAAATATTACATACCTCTATTAATTTGATATGTTACCTAGTTTCTACTTAATTTGAGTATTATAGCATTGTTAGATTTGTTATGTTGACTTTTATATTAGTAAAAAAAGATAAAGATCATTAGGTATATGGCACATACCAAGATTTGATTACCTCATGTAAGAGTTGAGATGCATGCTCTTTAACTCGGTTATGAGAGCCTTGAGATCTTCCCCAATATCTTTCGACACACGAGCCCATATGAACCTCGCGAATTGTGAGTACTGTTGTTGGCCTTCATTTTGCCCATAACACTTACTAATGTATAGAGGGCAAGGCAAGTATTTTACACCCATGCAAAATGATGTGGTGGGCAAACACAATTCACGATAAAAATTTCAAACAAATTCATGATACCGTAGATGGCAAAGGGAATTTTGGGAGAAGTAAAAATCTGTATATTAATGACCAGAAATCATTCATAATAATCCACAGAGATTATATTATATACATAGGAAATTGCAACCACAGAGAAAGAGAGAGAGAGAGAGAGATGGGAATTACAAAATTACAAAATTTAAAATAATGACTTTTCAATGATTATCCATTACGGTTTGGTTTGTTTTAGTAGTGATAGACACAACTGATCAAAACGTTTGAAACCTACATTCTTAAAATCAAAGCAAAGATATTGTCCCTTTATTTATATATATATAAATCGTTTGTTTGTTTGTTTAAATAATTGAAGTAATGTAAATGGAAATGGTGGAAAATGGCGACTGTTTTACGCATCGGGGGGAGATTGCAAAATTTAAAAGGGTTAGCTTATTTATCTCTAGCTTGTGGATGTGGGAACATTCAATTGGAAGTTGTTTATATATGTCTCCAATTTGATTTAATTCTATCATTTAATTAATCTCTGCAATGGGGTTGATGGAGATCTAAGTCTATGAATAATATTGCCTTCTCAATATTCTTTCTGTGTGTTACATTAAATATGTTTCTAACTTCCATTTCACATCATCATCATCATATGACACACAACACCTTTGGTTTTAGTTGGTCCTGTGACATTATGATTAATAGACCTGTTGCTTTACCTATTTGATGTAATGTGGTGGTTTTTATTATATAAATAGATGCATGCGAGAGTAAAACCATTGCAGTGAGAATTTGGTATTTATAAGAAGAATACATTTTATCTTGCTTGTTCATACAACAAAAGTCAACATTGGTGTGAGATTTTTTAAATGATTTAAAATGTGAAATTATTATAAATAGCAAAATTGTTAAAATTATTTACAAAATTTTAAAATTTGTTAATGATATAGACTAATAAATTTTAATTTTATAAATTTTTTATTAAAGGAGAATAAAATCATGTTGTAGAGATAGGTAAATTTTTTTATTATAATATGTATGAAGGAATGGAAGAAATAATATTACCAATACATTTGGATTTTAAAACTTCAAACGGGTTTAAATAAATTTATATTTTATATGTTTTTTGTTTTGAATTTTATTTTGGAATAATATTACCAATATATTTGTCTCGTACTCTCATTTAGGAATCAATTGAAAAGAGACTTTTTTTTTTCTTGGAAGTTGTGAACACGAAACTCTTTGGACGATCTTTCATTTAATGAAACGAAATCTAATTGGCATAGACTAATAATATGAAACAACTAGATAATATAATGTCATAAAATATAACTCGTACTTCTTCAACTCACAAAGCTTAAATCACAATTTTAGGGTTAAATAATTTATTCTATGAAACTTAAAACTTGTAGGAGCCGTATCTAATATCTAAATTATTTTAGTTGTATTATAATAATATATGTGATTTTATATTATTTTAGTTTAAGAAGTAAATTATAACATAAAAATGATAAATATAAAATAATAAAAATGGTGGTAAGTTAAGGTTTAGAAATAGTGTTTTATTATAGTTAATTGGAAACTTTTATATAACACATTTAATGTAACAATAAGTAGTTATTATAGTATTTGTTCCAAATGGGTCAAGGACTACTTAATTTTATAATAATTGAATTTTTAAATTTTAATGTGTACATATAAGTCTTCAACTATTTAGTATCTTATAAAAATTTAGTACTTGATATTGATTTTGTTCTATATATAGAGAGAATTGTATTTTATAAAAATATTGAATATCCAATTAGTTTATAGTTTTATTTGTGCAGTAAATACGATTCATCTTCACATAAGTCTCTACGACAAAGAAAAAATTGCAATTTTAAGGTACAAAATATAAATTGTTAAATAGTAAAGTTCATTAAATTTTATAACATAAGTAAACAAGTACTAAATCGTTACCATCTTAAGTTTAAAAAATAAATTATCACTTCTATAAAAGTTTAGAGCCAAAAGGCAATTTTTAAGAAAATTGTTTGAAAGCTGAAAATATTTATAAATATAGTAAAATCTCTAAATAAACGTAGTTTACAGTATCTATTTGTAAATATTTTGATTCATTTTATTATATTTAAAACAAACTATAATTCAAAACATAAACTTAATTTATAGTTTTAATTATTTGATATTTTAAACTAAAATTCTAGTCTCTATTATTTAAAAAAAACATAAATTTACTGGACATGCACATAAAATATAAATCATAATTAGGGATTAAATTGTTTTTTTTTTTTTTTTGTTTAAATGTAGTATTAAACCTAAGAGAAAAGGAAGAGTGATGGATGAAATGATTATAAGAGTACTTTGGTGCGCATGCAACACCCATTTTGATTGGCTAACATATATATATTATGTAATATATATATTTACTAAACTTGTCTGGTCATGAACCAATGAAGTACAATTACACCAAAATTACTTTAATTAATCATGATTATATTTGTTTAATGCACGTAAGTATGAGTAATTAAGTTTTGATGGGCATCTTTATTTTTTTGTTCTTTAAAAAAGATTATTTACTTAGAAGAGAGAAAGAGAGATAAATGTGTGGTTGCTTTTTGTAAAGAAAAAGAAAAGAGAAAAGCATTTATTTAAAAAGTGTGATGGGATGAAGCATCAAGCATGGGCTAAGATTAGCTTTGTAAAGTAACATGTTTTTAAAGAAACTCCCACTCCCTAATTAATTTTATATATTATTTACACATCAATTAAATAACATTACAAAGTTAGCTAACATTTACTCCAACAACCTTCAATTATTTTCCTTCGTCAACCTCGATTTTTACGTTTTAGATTTTATTTATCATTCACTCAATTATCTCGTCTATATGATCGATCTTTTTTTTCTTTCTCCATCTTTTACGTGCATAAGAATTCAAAATCATTGATCATCCTAATACTAATATTTTAGTCTTAAAAGTTTTGCTAGGTAACCATCTTAGTCCATAAAATTAATCTCGTACTTTAGATTTTTTATTCTTGAAAAAGCAAGAGTAAAAAGTGTGAATCATGGGTGAGGATAAATTTGACTTAAATTTTATGAAAATTAATCGAGAAAAACATTATTTTTTGTATTAAAATAAAGTGTTACATTTAAAGTTGGTGGAAATAATATAATTTTTCAATAATTGACCTATATATTTTTCTATTGGTTATTAAGAAAAACAGACTAGTTGCTAGGGTGCATGCCCCATTGATGAAGATGTTACCTTAACCTCATGCATGTTCATTTTTTTCTTTCTCCTTTAAAGTCAAAGTTTTTATCAAATTCGAATATGACTCGTATTTAAATCTTGTGTATTAATATTTCTTAAGTCTTAACCGTATACAAGTCATGAACCTAATTAGATTAAAGACCATGAAGAGAGATTGAGTACTTTAGAATGTTGGATCGAGAGAGAAATTCAAATCAATTGAGTTTATTCATTATAATCAGGAAAGAAATGTAATTGTTAATAAAATTACAAAAATCGTTAGAGCCAATAAAATTGACTGGGGAATGATTTTCGAATCAACTAACATGGATTATAAATCAACTCCTACGTAATTTGTGTATGTTTATTGCCTCGTATAGTTTTAAATAAAATTCTTATTTCTTTTTCTAAACAATATAATTACTCCTAACACAAATCATAGATAAATCAAAGTTCTAGAATTTTAAGCATTTCAACTACTTAAATGGATACAAATTCAAACAAATCATTATGTGTTATTATAGATCGGTGAAACAATTGAAATCAATAAATCCAAACCACAAATCTAATGATTTTTAACAACTCACATAATAGTTGAGTTATGATCATTTTAACTCGGTTGTAAAGAAATTGCATAAAGTATGATAGATTAATATAACACAAGTCGACATCAAAGCTTTTAGAGATGAAAAAAAAAAACAAAACAGAAAAGTAGGGCAAAAATCCATTGAGATTCTTGTTTAATATACCCAACCCCATCATTGATAGTGATAGAGGACCACACAAATCGCACGCGTGAGATTGCTCAACTCTTCATATCACACCTTATAATATATAATAACTCTTAACAATTTCAACTTCAATTCATTTTTCCATTCAATCAAATAGTATATAATAAAAGATAATTATAGATGATACCAATTTTGGTGGATGATAATATCGTTAAAAAAACTTAGAAATATGACATAATTTGTATGAACGATGTCGGTGATAAACCAATATTTTTAATACGATATATCAGTGGTAAATTATGATATATTTGGTTATATTTATAACATTTTTTTAAAAAATATTGTTATATATGCTTTGAATATAGATGCTATATTTGTAATTGGTGTTAGAAAAGTTTAGTAAAACTTAAATTTAGTTTGCTAATTTATTGTTAATTTTTACTGTAAATTTTGTAAATATACGAGGCATTTGCAAATATAGCAAAAATTTAAATTCTATTAAAGATAAAAATCGACAAATTTCTATCTCTCTTTATCAATGTTACTAATACCTATGATAATAAAAAAATTTATTATATTTTATCAAATTTGTCATATATATATATATTTTTTTTTGCAATTCTCGTTATATATTTTATTTTATTACATGCAAATCATTATTGAAATTGGGATTAAGTTTAAATATTTATTTAAAAAAGGACTAAAATTAGACAATCTATGGAAGAGAGATTTAATGGACTAACTTGAATTCAATAAATTAGTTACTTATTTATTTATATTGATATCATAAAGAAAAAAAAAGGTTGAATTTACTTTTAAATAGAAGCTAAGTTTGGGGAATGTATTAAAAAAATGTAATTAAAAAAAAAAAGGGATATGGGTGGGGGTTAGGCGAATGTGAGAGTAATGATTGAATTGATATTGGTGTTTTTAAGATTTAAATCTAAAGAAATGGAAAATTGAAAATTGAAAATTGAAATGAAGGAATGAAAAGAGAAAGGGCCCTACTTGGAGAAAGGAGGAATGATTTGGAGTGAGAAGGCACAGTGATAAGTTTGATGTACCATCACAATCATGCATCTTCTTTATAATACTATTGACTAACCACTCCTACTTCATTGGGCCCTCACATTACTACATATAATCCATGTTTTTTCTCTCTTTTATCAAATTTTTTTGTTATCAATAATTTTATATAAATAGAAAATAGTAAACATTATAGCAAATAAAGTTTAAGATAATAATGCTTTAACTATAATATTTGAAGTCTCGAACCTGTAATAGATAGGATCTCACTCCACCATCTTTTAAATTGTGGGACCAAATACTTAGTTGTTTCTTAATTTGAGTTATTGTGTTTAAATTATGAATTTCTTTGGTGTTTGAAGGAAGGAGTTGGTTGAGGTTATAAGGTCAAGTAAATTAAAATGAACCATGATTGAGAGAAGATCGTTTTCTTGGAAGATGGTATGTTCCACTAAACTCGAAGTTGGATTAGAATATATAATATTAGGTAGAGGAGAAATATAGGGAATTGATATTAGGAAGGGCTGAGGGGAGGGGAGGGGGTGTTGACCAAAAGGGTTGAGGGGTTTGACTGAAGTGGCTAGCTGGCTTGTGATTGGGTGTGGTTTGAAGATGGAGACAGGAACAATAGCTGGAAATGGTAGAGCAGGACAAGCAAGTAAATTTTGATGATTAGATTCCAATATTCCATATGTTGCTAACCCCAAAGCACCTCTAAATCAAATAAAAGAATATATAACACAAACCCAACCTTACATATTACAGCTGTTTCTCTTTCTCTTTCTCTTTCTTTCATTAAACTAATACTCTCCTTTCCTTTTTTAAAACTTCCCCTTTCCCCTTTCCCCCCTTCCCACCCTTTCCCTTTAATCTCTTTCTAAACTATTCCCATGACTTCCTATTCCTAATCTCCTTTCTTTATCCATCTTCATCTAATCTTCAAACACTCGTTTCAATTTGATGGACTATAATGTCATATCTAATATTTAAGATTCCATCCGTCTATGTTAGAAAGAGTATTGATTTTCTTAGTTTTTTTTTAATATAGGATTTTCAATCTCTTAACATTAAACATTCAATTTTGATAGTTGATTGCCAAATGATATATAATTAAATTTATCTTTATACACTAATTTAATAAAAAAATAAAGTTAAAAATGATAATCGAAAGAGATTAGGAGTTGTTATAGAGTGCAGGTAAAAAAAAATAGAACATAAAAGTTGCAAAATGAGGTTAGGTAGAAATGATAATGATTTAGTGTGAAGAAAGGGGAGGAGGGTTAGTTGGCCAAAGAGGGGGAAAAAATAAGTGTGTAACAGCAAAGAAGTGTCTTTTAGAAATGGAGGCAAATGTGTCAGTTAAATAAGAGAAAGTATATGAAAGGAAGAAGCAAAGCAAAGAAGCAAGCTTGGCCTTCAAGAGAAGAACATCTCCCCCCTTCTCCACTACTACTTCACTTCTCCTATGATTAGTATGAAAGAGAGAGAGAGAGAGAGAAAACAGAGTAATTTAATACAAAGCTGCAGAAGTGAGAGAAATTTCCCAATATTAAAGTAGATGAAGATACATAATTTTTCATATATATTTTTTTAAATTTTAGGTTTTATGCAATAATTTAGCATCAAGAGCAGTTGGCATTAGTTAGTCTTTGTCTGTCTTTTAATATCATACATTACATGTCACTTGTTAAGGGTAGACAGGTGAGCAATGTCTGAGTTTTCTCTCTCACCTCTCTTTGGTCTTTGATCTATAAAAACTTTGCCTTTTATGCTACAAACCCAATTGCTGAATTTCTGTTTTTTCATTGCTCATTCACATTCAAAACTCTAAATTTATTATTACCCTTCCCCAAAATTTTCATTTCAACCTCAATTTTTCTGTCTTTTCTTGGTTAAAGATACCAGGATATCTACAAAACCCTTTCTGCAATTTAGCCTTTCCTTTTCATCTCTTCATCATCTGAATCTCCATTGGTTACTATTACTATTTCATTTCCTGAAAATTTGCAGAAACCCCCTTTTCACATTTCTTTTAATTCTGCTGTAAGGAAGAAAAAAAGAAAAAAAAGAAAAAAAAAAGAGCCTTCTCTCAAATCAATCATATTTTGGTATTTGATTGGATGTAGAGCTTGGAAAATGTTTTTCTTCCTTACCCAAAAGTGAAAAGGGAATCTCCTTTCCTTTTACTGCATTGATGAGCTGTTTCATAGCTAATGTCATTGTTTGTTGTCTCTACTTTATACTCTGAAAGTTTCACTTTCTTGTCTTCCCCTTCAAATATTATTGTTTTTTTTCTTTTTCTTTCCTTTTTGAATTTGAACAGAGTAGAACAGAGCAAGCTTCTTCTTCACCTTCAAGTGGCTCTTCTTCTTAAACATTCCATTTCTTTTTTTTTTCCCCTCTTTAACTTTCGTATCCATAGGGATGCTGCATTTGAGAAGCTGCTTTTACTTTAACGTCTTATAAAGCTGCAAAGTTTATATTTTGTTCTTTGTTTAGTCTCACAAGATATCACTCGCTCAGCTCTGGTCAAAACCGCCTTTCCTTTTTTAATTTTTTAAGTTTTTGTTTTTCCTCTCATTGGAAGTAACTGTAAACCAACTGTTGTAGACTGGTTTGTTTGATTAGCTCTTGAATTTCAGAAGGGAGGAGGAAAAACAAAAATGGGTGATCTCGAAAATGATGAAATGGGTTTTAGGAATTCGAATGATGGGTTAATGAATTGTCCATCTACAATGGCGATGGGTTCTTTTTTTGGGTCTGGTTGGGATCCACTGGTTTCATTAGGTCAAAGTGAGAATTATGGAGCAGCTTCTTCAATGGTGTCCTCTCATGGCGAATTTTCTAATTCATTTCCTGTTGTTTTGGAGAATCATGGAGGGAGTGGGACAACACAACAAGGTGTTCAATATCCGACAGATTTGGAGATGGGTTCGAAGTTGCCATGTTTTGGGAGTGGGAATTTTTCAGAAATGTTTGGTTCTTTTGGTGTTGCTGGGCAGATTCTTGGTGGGTGTTCTTCAAATTACAGAAATGGAGGAACCACAAACACTACCCAAACATCGCAAGAAAATTTACCTTTAGCTGGTGAAGAAATTTTACCATTATCTGTAGGATCACCAAATGGTAAAATCAGAAAACGAGGCCTTGATTCAACTTTCCCATTTAGCTCAAATAAGGTATGACATTGATGAATCTTTAATCCCTCTCTCTTTTGTTTTTCATCAGTTTGATTGTGCAAATCATTCAATTGACTTTACTTTTTCCTTTATGAAAGAAATCTGATATGAAATTGAAGAAGGATGTTTCTGGGGATAGTTCCAGTACTCAAGAAGAGAAAAATGCAGAAATGGAGCAAAATTTAGGTGGGAATTCACGTGGAAAATCAACTGGAAAACAAACTAAAGAGAAATCTAGTAATAGTGCTGAAGCTCCTAAGGAAAATTATATTCATGTGAGAGCTAGAAGAGGGCAAGCCACAAATAGTCATAGCCTTGCTGAGAGGGTAAATTTCTAGTTTTGAAGAGAGAAATTTCTTGTTTAGTTATGTTAGATGTGTGAAACAAACTCTTTGATCAATAGGTGAGAAGGGAGAAGATAAGTGAAAGGATGAGATTGCTTCAAGAACTTGTTCCTGGATGTAATAAGGTAATTGATTGAATCAATTTTTGCGGGTTTTGTTGTGCCTGTGGATGTTTGATTCTTACTCGAGTTCGGATCTGATTTTGGTCGCTAGATTACTGGAAAGGCTGTAATGCTTGATGAAATTATCAACTATGTTCAATCACTGCAGCAACAGGTTGAGGTACGTGTTCAACATTTACAAAACTTTGGATGGATTGAATAGTGGATGTGCTGATATTACAATTATTGACATTGTGATTCTGAAGTGTTTTGTTGCAATGAGATATGGAATATTTTGTTTTAGTATTTTCATTTGTAGTAATATTGTTAGATAATGGAAATTAGAATCAAAATACTAAGGTATGATCTCAAATGAAGTTGTGTGATTGTACTTGTTGGAATGACTTAAATCTAATATACGGCGTCTCAAATGATCAAATATAGAGGTCTTTCTATATAAATTCTTCAACCCTAGAGCTGTCTCTGATTTTGTAATCTAAGTTATTCTCTCTAATAATAAATTGCTCACTCTACACCTGAACGTTGACACATTATTAGCGAACCATGTAAATTTGTGTGTTGATTTTCTATTACTTCATGTTTTGTATTCATCTTTATTTGTAGATTCCTTAATAATACTATTTTGCAGTTTTTGTCAATGAAACTAGCTACTGTCAACCCGGACGTGAACGTTGATATTGAAAGGATTTTATCCAAAGATGTAAGTTTAGAGTTGTCTTGGCTGCTTAAATCATGTTAAACTGTAGTATGTGAATCCCTTGAATTTGCCATTTTGTGTAGATTTTCAACATACGAGGCAGTAGTGGAAATGTTCTTGGATTTGATCCCGGGTTGAGTGCCGTTTCCCCTGTCCCTCCTCACCGGATGTTTCAGTTTCAAGGGACGATGTCGAGTATGCCAACCACATCCACACAGTTTCCTCCTATGCCTCAGGTAGTTAGTTCACCTGAATGATGATGCAATTGTTTTGTTGTGTGTTCATCAGCATTAATGGAAAAGTGTTCATAAACAGACCATGTTAGAAAGCGATCTTCAAAGTCTTCTTCAAATGGGATTCGACTCAGGTTCAACAATTGACAATTTGGGACCAAATGGTATTCTTCAAACTACTGTCTTTGCAAAATAATCTTCAAAAGATAGAGATGTTTGATCTAATCTATAATGTATTTGGTAATGGGCAGGGCGGTTGAAACCAGAGCGTTAACTTCTTGCAAATGAAGGGGGAAAAAGAAAAGCTCATTTTTATTCCTTTAACAGAAATTCAAATGTTTTCAAGTTGACAAAGAAAGGAAAAAAGAAAAAAGAAAAAAAAAAGATTAAAAATTCTGTATAGGATTCAGTTTCTAACTATTGTTCTTCGAATTTTAACAGAAGAAGATGGATTAATAGCAAAAGAAAGGGAATGTAAATTTAGATTTTGTGAGTGAGGCTGATTAGAATTGATTTGAATTGGGAAATTGTAGATTAGAGGATGAAATTGAAGATTGAAGCTGTTGTACCAGTTTTCATGGAAATTTTCAAAAAGAAGGATGAAATCTTCTAATCCTTTTGTTATTTGTTTTTTACAATCATTTTTGGTGGTATTGTTTTGTTATTTGAGATGATAATTTTATTAGTGAAATGAAATGTTTGGGAGAAATCAGTCTCAAAAACACTTCTAATAACTAAATAATGTTTAATTTTTACATTTTTACATGTTTTATATATATATATATATATATATATATATATATACTTTACCAGTTTTGTTATTTAAAACAAGTTTTTTAAAACCATAAATTAAAATAGTCACATAAAGAAACTTTAAATAATTTTAAATTATAGAGTTATTGTTTTTGAATTTTGAGCGTTGTTCCAGAAGAGTGCTTTTAGTTTCTCCTCTCTTTTAATTCTAATTATAACCCTTAAGAGTATGGATAGTGAGGAAAGGAACATAATAGCAAGAAGAGGCCTTTCATAAAGTTTCCCTAACAGAATTATTAAAAGAGAGAAACTTTTGTGGATTTTCATGTGCTCTTTTCTTGGCATTAGTTCATAAAATCTATTAACAATTGCGAAATCTGTACTATAGCAATTTGAGGGATGATAATGGATTGTTTTTTTAAAAAAATTTAAATGTATCAAAATCTGTTCATTTCTATTTTTTCCTTATATTTACAAATTTTTTAAATGCTGTTATAATATTAGTACTTGAAATTTAATTGGTATGTTTTAAAAGCTTTTTTCTTTTTTTCTTTTAATAAAGTCTATGAATCTTGATTCTTATGGGATATCCACTCAGTGTTCAATTAATTTTAGTTGTAATAATTCTTACGAAATGTGTCTTTTATTTAAAAAATGAAATATTTTTTTATCAACTATTATGAAAAGATCATTTTGAAAAACGTTTTTTCTTAAATGAATCCAAAAGAGTGGTAGGCCAACAACAGAATGAAGTTTTTAATAACTATTTTTAGTTTTCAAGGTGGAGAAACCATTGGCCTATTATGTAGAAGACACTGAACAGTCTCCAAACAAATTTTAGTTATATGGCAATTTTTTCGTTTTAAATTTGTTATTATTCATAAACTACACTTCAATAATTTATTTTTATTATTTTCTTCATATATTATATGTATTATTAATTTTGGAAGAGATATATTTATTTTTCTTCATATATTATATGTATTATTAATTTTGGAAGAGATATATTTGATTTAGGCGGTGAGAGTTAAAGCAAAAGAAATTATTTGAAAGATGTGGGAACGGATAAGACAATAATAATTTAAAAAGGAAAAGCAATTAATAATCATAAATACTTAGGTAAGTATATGATGTATAAACATTCAAATAAATAGAATTTCATTTGAAGACAACAAGAAAACAAGTTTGAAAGTTTATTGAGTCCGCGCCGCGTGTAGGCCGCAACTCCGCTCCCATATTCAGGTGTCATTTTTCGAGTACCTGTCACAATTTTTGGATATTTTTCAACTTCAAAATCACCAATCACTCCCAAAACACAGGATTCTTTTTCTCTTTATCCATTTTCCACTTCCAAATTCATGTCCCATATGTTACCACCAAAACCTCAATTCTCAACCCAATTCAATTCCCACGTCATTTCTTTTTTCTTCTTCCCAAAAACTTTTAAGCAACCACATCACAGGAAACCAAACTATCAATATAAGTATGAAACAAATTTTACTGTCACTTCCAATAGTTGACTAATTTCCTTGTTTTGATGTTTTTGATGTTCAATTTTTTCTTACAAAAGTATTGAAAAACAAACGAATAAAAACAACATTATGAGGCAAAGAAGAAGAGGGAAAAAAAAAAAAAAAAAAAGGCCTACATACATACACTGGAAGAGCATCGCCATTTGAAATAAGCGTCTCTCTCCAATATTATGTTTTTTGCTTGTCTCCATATAATGCTTCTCTCTTGACAGTATTTGGGTGAAATTGGACTTGACATTCACTACAAGGGAATTGCTGACATATTCTATTGTTGAACCATTTTTTTAGGCTTTCTTCATCTCTCACTACACAAATCTCTTTTTCTTCCAAGTAAGTTATTCCATTGTTGTTGTGTCTTTTTCTTTTTCCATTCCACCATTTCTTTTTCTCTACTGATTTTCTTGTTTTCTTTTTGTCCTACATAGTTCTTCCATTTTTACAAATCAACCTATCTGCTCGCCGATCAAGTCCAAACCCACCAGCAGGAACGAGATCCCCTGGAACAGCAAGAAGTAGAAATGGATACCTTGTGCAGACAGAAGGCTCCGTGCTGATGCGGTTAGGAGGAGGAAAGCCAATGCGAGCTCTTTTGTGTATATTCTGTTGTGCTTCTTTCGTAAAGCAGCTTTCTTCTCTTGCTTCTGAATTTCTTCTTTCAGCTCTTCTAGGTCGGGCGCCGAAGACCCTCTCTGATGCTTTTGCTCTCTCTCTACCAAGGAGACAAGATCGCCCTCTGAGGAACGGCCAGATTTCTTTGTAACAACCCATTCATAGGCACTACCAAGCTGGAACAGGCCTGAGATCATGGCATTGAACTTGGTGACTGACATGGTGTTCTCAAAAAGGAGGTAAGGAACAATGAAAGGGAAGGATTTTGGGGCAGGCAGGATGTTTAGAAATGACATGGTGGCAGGGATATAGCAAACGACCCAAGCGGGTAGCTCGGCCTCAGGAACAAACATTGTCATTGGGAGAATAATGCAGAAAAGTGTGAAAGAATAGAAGGGCAGAATCAATTTTCTGAGCAAAAAGAAGAGGAAGATCAAGTTGAACTTCTTCCATATACTAATCTGCATTTTATCAATTATACAAAACAATATCAGCAATCTGATTAAGAGGAAGTTTATAAACAATAGAACAAGTGCACGTTCAATATAACAATACCTTTGATCGAATAACAGCAGGCAAACAAAGGCGAAACAATTGCATTGGACCAGAATGCCATCTATGTTGTTGTTTTCTATAAGCTTCATAAGATTCTGGTAGCTCACACTGGCACTGATTATGCACAAAAATAAGTAAATTCAATAACTCACAAACACATACTGAATAAACTGGTTACTCTTATCCTATATACTGTACAAGGATTAGTACCTCAACATCGTTTAGGAATATGAATTTCCATCCATGAAGATGAGCACGAACGGCAATATCCATGTCCTCAACGGTGGTCCTTTCCAACCACCCACCAGCGTCCTCGAGAGCTTTAATCCTCCACACACCAGCAGTGCCATTGAATCCAAAGAAGTTGAGGAAGACACCGTTCACTTGCTGCTCTACTTCAAAATGGAAAGCTAAATTGATGTTCTGCAGCCTGGTTAGCAAGTTCTCATCCCTGTTCACAAAAGACCACCTTGCTTGAACAAGTCCCAACTCTTCATTGTCCTGAGTGTCAATGAAAATAGAGTTAACAGTGTTCTTAGCAGAATCTAAATAATCAAGTTCACTACTTAGGAAGAAAGCCTAAAATACCTTGAAATGAGGAACAGTTCTTTTAAGGAAATCAGGTGTGGGTTGAAAATCAGCATCGAAAATGGCAACAAATTCGTAGTCTTTTACATAGCTACAATTCATGGCGGATTTGAGATTGCCAGCCTTATAACCATCTCTAATGACTCGATGTCGATAAATAATGTTGGCACCCTCTTGCTGCCATTTGTGGACCTCCTCTTTAATCAACAACTGGGTAGTTGGGTCATCGGAATCGTCAAGAACTTGAATCAGTAGCTTGGTTTTTGGCCAGTCCAAGTTGCAAATAGCAGCAATTGATTGCTGATAAACCTGAGAATCAGCCACAAACTCCATTTTGTCAGTAAGAACTAAAACTAATTCCAATTACAACAGCAGAAGATATTAAGAAATAAAACTTCACCTCTTTTTCATTGCACATAGGGATCTGAACAAGAACCATAGGGAAATATCCCTTCTCGCCGGATTCAAGATCTTCATCTTCAGGTTTAAGAACTGGTTGGATTTTCTTGAAACGGATCCAGAAACAACCCAAACACAAGACTAAACGATCCAAGCTTTGAATGATGAACAATATGATACAAGCATTGGCTAAGAACTGTAGAGGAGGAGCTAAATATTCTACTCGAATCAATACCCACTGAGCGTAAATCCAACCAAAAGCTCCTTTAAAACCCCAAGGCGATGCCCAGAGATAATCCAATTGAAGCTTTGGACTACCAAAATGCCAGCCCTTAAAGAAAGCCGCAATCTCAAAACACAACAGAAGCACCGACAGCCATAGAAACACCTTAATACAAGAATAGAATCTCGTTTTAACAGTTGGGTTCTCTTTCTCTCTACCTCCGACAGTGACGTCATTGTCGGCGTCCTCCTCATCAGTCCGTCCAGAAGCAACACGGCGTCTAACGGCGGCGGCTAGGTCCACCATTGCAGAGCCAATGGAAGTTAAACAACCGGCGGCTCTATGCGCCTTGAGGAGAAGAACCCACGTGAGTTGCTTGGCGTTTTTCCCTCTCCCTTTCTCTCTGACCCGACTCGTGGGTGACTCACCAGCGATGAGAAAATCATCCTCCGACGGACCTTCCAGTTCAACCATCGACCAATTTGGATTCTCCATCTTGACAACAACAGGGGTTCCTTTATGAGTGTCCTTTCCCCACCAATCAAACGAGGGCGCCATTTTTGAACTGCGATCTCAAAACCCCAGTTGAAGAAACCCGATTTTCCTCCTTTTCCGAAGACCCAAAATCTCAAACCGATCGAAGAATGGGGAAATACCCAGAAAAGGGAAAAAGAGGGGAAGAACAAAAATGACTATGATTCTGATCTCATTGTCGGAGAAAATAGAAAAGAAAGAAAAAGAAGAAATACTTGGAAAGAGGGAGAGAAGACGCGTGGTGAAGAATGCAGCAGTGGCTTCCTCTAAATCATTGTGACATTCGGTGACAACTTATACGAGAACTATCCAAAGGAGGAATGAGTTGAAGGAAGATGAGATGTGTCCAAATGAGCTTCCCATTCGTTTACAGCTTGCAGAAAAGGTTAGGAAGGTAATAAGAAGGAACAGAGGCTATGGCCGAGCAATGGATTCAGAAATGGAATGCTAACAGCTCAGCACGTCTTTGAATTTCGATAACCTTTTTTTTTTTTTCTTTATTATTATTATTAATTCAAATCAAAAAACCAAGAAAAACTTCAAACAAACGAACCGATTGCACGTTGTTTAAGTCAAATCATTAACCTTACGAAAACGATCGGTTTTACTGGGGACGATAAAGATAAGAAAAACGGGAATCAAAGAAATGCAAAGGATCTTGTCTGTTTCTTCAAATCCTGTTTCTCATTAAACTCCAAATACCTTATTCACAAACGCCAGATCGAATCATATCTTCTACCTTTTTCACCCATATGAATTTCAAGAAATATATAAATTAATGTTTGAATTCAATTATTTGTTCAGAATATTAAAAGCAGTATTCAATAATTTCACTTAACTCTCTTGAGTATTGAACATCAACACACAAACAATAAACAATAAGACAGCATTCTTTTTTTAAAAAAACAATTATTACTTTTCGTCTCCATTTACTCTGTTTTAAATTTCCCTTTTTCGACTCGAGCCCTAGAAAGCCCTACAGATTTACTTTCATTACTTCCTCCTTTTTCTTTCTATTATTTAACAGTGAGAAAGGATAGAATTTTAAACATAAAATACAATCATAATAAGAGGGATATTACTGTCCATTTCCTTTATGTGTTCCCTTTTTTGTTTGTTATTAAATCAAATAACTAAACTTTTTTTACATATTGCAAAAAAAAAAAAAATGAACGACCTACCAACAAAATTTCAACCCATACTCATTTTTAAAACACAGATGGATCCATGTATGGTCGGTTTAACCAACTTAGTTGGTTAAACCTACCATAATAAGATTATGTAACGATTTGATCGACTTCAACAGATGTATGAATAAAAAAAGATTAGATTTTTACTTCCAAAACCATTTAGACGGTAATGGAAACAAAGAAAGTAATTGGATTGACATTTTAATTTCTCATAAAAAAATATTTTTCTTTATAGTTTTTATTTCATTTTTAAATTTTAAAATATTACATTTTTCAAATTGAGTTGATTGGGACTTAGAGTCGTAAAAATGAAGTTCATCAATAAACTAGGAAAGAGATAAATATGAAATTATACAAACTTGCATAATAAAATGCAAAATTAATGTATCCAACCTTGACTCCTACCTTTATTGAAGTTGGATGATAATAGTTTGTATTTCTAATCATTATAATACTTTACATCCACTTTTTTTTCATATAATGTATACTGTTTTTTTTTTCCTAATCATTATAATAGGTACAAGACTGTAATAATTATAAATAATGGTGAAATTAAATGAAAAGGGTAGGATTTTAAAATGAGGAAAGTAAATAAAAATTATTTATTTAAATTATTTGATAATTATTGTTTAGTGTGATGAGAACAGAAGTTTTATTGGTTGAAAATTGAAGGCCGTTCATTTCGTAAGAAATGACCAAGTCGCTCCCCTTCACCATTCACACTCATCACACTATAAATTATAAAAACTCCGTTATCCCAAAAAAAAATACCTTTTTCATTTGTCTTCTTTTTCCTTTTCCTTTTCCCTTTTTTCCGTTCTCCCGCTCTTACAAAACTTTAAAAGAATTTTTTTTTTAAAAAAAAAAGAAAGTAAAGTGAAGTTACCACTTAACCCTTCCTCTCAGCGCGTCTTGTGGAGAAAGAGTAGAAATAAATTCTTAATATTGATAATTCACTGGTTGACAGAGGATCACACGCCAACACCGCAGGTGCAGGTGCAGTCGCAGCTGTATTGTTTTCGAATATATTAAACAAGCAAAGAATGTGCGAATTTCCTAATTTGCCCTCTGCTCACATTAATCCACCGACAACTCTTTACTCAAACTAATCCATCCGAAACCAGGGTATTATTGGGAATATGAACTTTGCATTCCAAATAAATAATGGTAGTAATAATAATACTCACTCTAACTTCCCTTTTAATACGTACTTATTCAATTTTGTTTTTCCTTCCTTAATTATAATTAATATATTACTCTTAACCTTCACATTTTTATATATACACATTTTTTTTTTCTTTTTAACAATTTTTTAGTTCATGAACTTTATAACTAACTTTTAACTTTTAAGGTAAAAATTTTAAGTTCCATGAAATTTTTTATTATTCTACAGCATAGAGTTTGTAGAGATTTTGTTTTGTAAAAATATCGAGTCTATTGGAACCGTGTTTTTCATTTTTTATTTAACACTTCTATTATAGGTGTGGTTTTGAAATTTTGATCAAATAAATTCATTTATAATATTGTATTGTTTTTAAATAATAATATTATTGTTCAACTATTTTTAAATTGAAAATCGTCAAAATTAGTAAATTTTAACAAAATATTTATAATATATAACAAAATTGTAAATTATATCAGTAATAAACATTGACATAATTCTATTAGTGTCGTTGTTAAACAATTATAGAAGTTTATCAGTTTTTATAGTTGATAAAATATAAAATTTTACTATACATAGTAAATATTTTAATTTATTTTGTTATTTTAAAAAATGTCATAATTAATATATATATATTAGTTTTACATCTATTATATTTTCGATATCGAAGTTTCAAATTTTACATTATTTTAAAAATTTCCTTAACTTTTATTTTTTTTTTTTGTTCTTATATTTTAGGTTTGAAAATGTTGATTTTTCTGATTGAACAGACAATTTTGTTCTTATGAGTTTAACTAATATTCATGTGTGATGACAACCATGAAATCAATAGTTTGATCCAATTATTTTCTATTGTATTAAGAAGATTATTTAGATTTTGTTGAAATATGATTTTGCGTTTGGAAATATTTAAATATAAAATTTTAGAGACTCGTATAAATCTTGGCCACGATTGTTTTTAATTTATTATCTATTGAACAATTTACTTAATTTTTTCACAAAATTAACTTATTTGTTATTGTGTGTTCTATCACGTCGAATATAATCTATATATATATCTCTGTAACATAATTACGGTACGCATTAATTTCAACTTTTAGTAGTATATTTTATGAAGCTAAAAGCTTGAACAACGATTATTTACAAATTGTTTCAATTATTTTAAAAGCTCTAGCAATCATATATACTAAGGCTTAGTTTAGGATTATAGTTTTAGAAACAAAGGACGTGGATTATGTTATTAGAAAAATCAATCGAGAAACAAAGTAAGTTAGTGATCATAAATTCACACTTTAAGCCTACGAAAACATGTTGCAAACAATTACATACAAATAAATGAAAACATGTTGCAAACAATTACATACAAATAAATGAATAGACAAAACTATCAAAATGTATATTTTTGACATATTGTGTCACATAATGTTTTAAACCTAATTTATATTTTGTTTGTTATAGATTGGATTGAGTATTAGAGTTTTGATAAGAAAATATTTGACAATAATTACCTAAAACATAAAACGAGTAAGTTTGGAGGTTTGAAAGTTTTTTGAATAAACTTGAAAAGTTGCATCACTTCAAACTTGAAAAGTAATTTCTACCCTCAATTTCGTGATTTACAATAAATAAATAAATATATAATATTAGGAAACAAATTTTGTTAATGCTAAGGTGTAACGAAGTAGCTTAGAAGTCATAATCGGGAAAACATAATATATTTTGACAAAGGCGTATGGGAAAGTTACAAAATTGTCCTCATCTATAAATGGAGGAGTAAAAGAGTGGAATCGGCGTAAGGTGCCAAATGGAAAACACGGAAGACTTGGTATTGATCAATATCAGAAACCCCATGATGGGCCAAGATCCCGCCACGTGGAGCGGCGGTGATCCACATTCACCCCTTTTGATTTCAAACAGCCTGGACACCACCACGGCCGGCGGTCGTGCCCTCATCTATTTTCCCGCAATCTCCGCTTTCCACATTACCATTGCAATTTAATTAATTTTCTCCCTTTCTCTTTTCTTTCTAACTTAAATAAAATTCTTTCTTCTCACTTTATTCTCTTTTTTTCAACCTTTGATTATTATTATTATTCTTATTGTTATTTTGGGGCTTTCGTTTTTACATGTTAGGTAAGCAGCTGATTTGGATGTCACAAATTATATTTAAAAACAATCACAACTACTACAACAATCATTAACATCAAATTACCACTATACTTTTCTACCTTCTACTTTAATCCGTATCATTATCATCATCTCCTTTTTTGGATTCTAATCATCATAATCACTCAAATACCTTCATTTACCAAGCCATGGTTTTAACAGATCTATCAATTTTCCCTCACATCATTCACTTTTTTATTTGCCTATTTTCATTCATTTTGTAAAATCATCCAAAATAATAAATTTAATCAAATATAACAAAATTTTATATTCTACGTTATATACTTTTATCAGTCATATTCATACACAATACTACAATTCTTTCAATCTCTATCAAAATTTTGCTATATGATGTAAAATTTTAATTCCTTAAAAGTATTTCTTATAAATTATAAACGGTGTAAATTAATATTTAGTTTGATACTTTATAAATATAATTTTTATATCATCAAATTTAATTTTAAACGATTAAAATTATATTCGAGAGTAATTTTAAAAACGACAAAGGTGTTTACACACGTTAAATTATACCATTCTTATTAAGAAAATAAAGGATGGTGCTGACATTTGTTCAATTTTAATATGAAAGGAATAAAGTACGAATTATATAGTTCTGGTAGATAATTTAATTAGCATAATAGAGTGTAAATCAACATATGGTTCATGATTCAAATTTCTCTATTTTTATTATAGGAAATAAAATAATTATATATTTGGGTGCTAACTACCAAGGAAATAGAAGGTTGTGAGTTGGAATTATTGTAATAAAACATTATTAATTTTTTAAATAATAATAATTACTATTAATTTATGCAATGACCACCGATACATATAATTGTTATTGACCTTTATTAAAATTATTATTAATTGTTAGTCAAATTATGAATAAAAGTAATATAAGAAAGAAGAGTTTGATTTAAATTTTTTTAAAAAAAGAAAGAATTGTTTTAGGGAGATACAATGAGGAAGGCCATGGGAGCAGACAGAAGCACTTTTCCTCAAACGTGTTGTGGTCGTGGAGAGGCCCCCTCGTTTTAAAATCAAATGGGACATCTCCATTTAGTGCAAAAGGGTCCCCTCTCCCCTCTTCTTTTTATCCACTTTATTTATTATACTAATTAATTATACCTAAAATCAACTTCTCAATTAATCATCTCACTTAGATTACAATCTAAAAAATGTTTCCTTGTCCCTTAGTTTTTTCAATATCATTAATACGTTTTTTAGCATCATAATTTCAGAGGAAGAAGAACCAATTAACCTCACATTTATCAAACATATGTAATGGCAATACCACTAAAAACTAAGAACAATCTGTTGTAATCTCATTCAAAACTATGAATATTAACTGTTACGTTTTTTAAGGTAATTTTTAAATGTAACAAAATGAACTAAAATATTTATAAATATAGTAAAATTTTATTTTC
Source organism: Cucumis sativus (assembly GCF_000004075.3). Taxonomy (NCBI): domain Eukaryota; kingdom Viridiplantae; phylum Streptophyta; class Magnoliopsida; order Cucurbitales; family Cucurbitaceae; genus Cucumis; species Cucumis sativus. Next base: position 24,898,762 of record NC_026658.2, read on the forward strand.
TATTTAGAATAAACGGTAACTTTATATATAAATTAAATATTTTCAACAAAGATGAGGAGGATTGAGGAAGATATTGAATGTTTAAGATTGTAATCAACCATAAATCGCCTTGCGTAGTTATTGCAAAAATGATGTTACACAAAATAATAATAATAATAAATAAATAATTGACTTAATAATCAATAATGCAACGTGCAAATCTTTGCCTAACAATTGCATGTTGTGCAATTTCGTTGTATTTATTGGCATTTACTATGAATCCTTTTCAACCATGTTCTCTATTTCCTTTTCTCCACCTTCTTTCTTTATGAGGGCTCTTTATTTCATAATTAAAATACACACATTTTTAGTTTCTGTTTGGAGAAAAAAAAATCTTAAAAAAGGGAAGTGGTTATTTAGGTCAACAAATCAATAAAACTACACAAATCACTAACTAAGATTCACCTCTTCTAAACTCACCTTGCAACATTTAATAAGATAAAAGTTCTGATTGTTTCCTTATTTGAAAGCAAAATAGTTGGAATGCTTTAAATGTCTTATTCGTGTTTGATCGTATTGGTTAATTGTTGATTTTATGATAAAAAGAAATGGTAATCTGAAATTTAAACTAGTAATTTTTAAATTTTTTTCCTAATGTAATTTTGACTATTGGACCAAATCATAATGAAAATTGGTATTTTGTCCTTTCATAACCAAAAGAATTAAAATGTTTGTGTAATTTGCATAATGAAAAGACCACGATAGCGATACGAATTGTGACATATTTTTAAAGGTTGGGAAATCGGACTTGGAAAGGGATTGAGGGTCTTTTTAAATCAACAAACAAATGATATATATGCAAACAAGTAAAGACAAACACAATATGGAATTTTTTATAAGATAAAACACTTTTTTTTTCTTCTTTTTTTTTTCACATCTAAAGTTATAAGTTAATGTTATGTTTTAGTTTGGTATTAAAAGTTTTAAAATGTTACATTTATAATTTTCAAGTTTGGAGTGTAATATCAATTTAGTTTCTAGGTTTCAAAAGTAATTTTGAATATTTAACATTAAAGATTAAGATGAGTATTTAATAATAATAGAGATTAAATTTAAAAAGTAAATTTGTAATAATTTAGAATGTTGGGGCCAATTGAAATCAAACTTATCCAGCAATAAACATAGGGAGAAATAGCTAAATGTAAATGGAAGAACACAACGAGCATAAGTGTTTTTTATTGAATAAAATATTTGAAGGTGGTTCCTAGTAAGTTGCTTGAATCAATTTCATCCTTTAAGATTTTTTCTTTTAATCAAACAAAAGAACATGCCAAAAACAAAAACCTGCCACCAACCGGACCCAGAAAATTTAGTGCTCAAGGGGACTTGACAGTAGCATTTGTGCATCTTGGGCCAACCAACGGCCATGAGAGTGAGGCCTAATGAAGATTTTTCTCAGACAACGGCACCTTGTGGTTTTAATTACCAAGTGTTCCTACAATATATCAATCAACACTTTGTTTATATGGTTGTTACAAACAAGGCCCCAGCCAAACTGGCTTTTGATGGGAAAAAAAATCTAAAAAATGGCTTTTCTTTGCAGCTCTGATAATGACATCTAGCCAAGACCGTTTAGCAGTATAGTTCGTATTGAGAATAACGTCATCTTCTCCTTCTTTTTCTTCTATATCAAGTGTGTTTCTCCATCACGTAAGAACTGTAGATATCACATGATATTGCGACGATACTTGAGAAAACAGCTAATAGGAACATTATCCATGCTATCAGTCTGTCTTTCTTTGATGCAATTCCACAAGTATCCCTGTGCAGTTCACATCACATGGATTATGTTGAGTGCAATGTCATGTAAACAAAGTAGGGAACAGATTGAATAAGGAGGATCGTGTAAACTAATAATGCAGGTGCAAGTGTTCTATTTTAGCATGAACATCAACGTCTAAAACTTGAGCTAATAGGTTACGATAGATTTAATTATATCAACACATCATCACTCTCCTTCACTTATCGAGAGGAAATGGCATTATGGGAGATTTGAATATAAGACCTCATTTTCTAGTATCATATTTAATCACAAATCAACCTTAAAAGCTTGCTGATGAGTTACAGATTACAGTAAGCTTAATTATCTTAACACTTGAGCAATCATTTGTGTGTTTAAAGTAATCGACTTTGTGATTCTTGATTACCTGAGGATGAGAGCAGCGGGGAAAATGAATCCAACAGAGATGGCAGCTGTGGCTCCAGTGAGCTGAAAGGCATCCCAGATGCTGGGAACAAAGTTAGCTCCAATAAAGATGAAACTCATGAGAGCTATAGTTATTAAGAAGAACCGCCGGTTGTCAAAAGTAATAGGTATGGCATAGGGAAAGAGTAGACCATCAACATTGAGGCGAAGGGAGAAAAAAACAATGGGAAATACAAGCATCAGGTGGATGCCATAGCTCACTCTTACAACATCATCTAGCAATGAGCTGAATGGAAGTCCAAGATCTCCATCAAAATTAGCAAGAACATCATCCAAAGTTTGGTCTCCAAACAGGAGAAATCCAAAAAAGCTTGTCGCAATATACACTGTCGAGCATATCGTTAGAGATGTTCGAACTATTGACTTCATCTGTGTAGGATCTTTTAGCTCATTCTCAATAGGGTGAACTGCAAAAAGTAAAATTCAAGTACTATTAACATTTACTAATTACTACAACTTCAACAATACTATACCGTGTAGAATTTGCATTCAGAAATTGAACCAACAGTAACTCATTAATGAAGGCCCTAATATTTAACCACTCGAGCTATGCTTGAGCAACAGACCCTTCAACAAATATATACTGGCCTTCCACCCTAGTTATAAACACAAGATCAGGTAGTTTTTGTACAGTCCTGTGTTAGAAGGCTATAGAATCAGATATATGGCTTTTATTTTAACTTTCACCTGGAAACATTAAAAAGTGTTTCCCTAAAAAAATTAACAAAATAACATCTCTTTTAATAGTTGGGGTTATGTGGGAGTACTAGTTAGGGCTTAGGGGTATATCATATATGGGTAAGATACATATTGATGCAATGATTGAAAATCAACTGGCTACAAGAGACGTGGAGACTAATGAAGAATTATTTTGAAAAGAAAAGGTTTGGACGATCTATATCTTAGAGTCTGTCTGTAATGACTTCTTAGATACTTAAAAACACATTTTCCACTAACGACATTGTTGTTATCAGAAAACAAGACAAGATCAAAACAACAGACTTACCATTATGGTGACAGATATAGGCAGTGACTAGAACTGGAACAGTAGTAAAAAGTTGCCAAAATGATGCCTGATCAACAACTTTGGGCATCAGACGTGGCATTACAATACTTCCATCCATCAGTTTCGCAATTGCTACTCCAGCAGTGATTGCCACGAAGACAATGGCCAAGGCAACTGACAAAGCTGATGTGTATCTCAAGGAATCTTGTAAAACCAACATTGATCATAATGGTGAATTGAAATGACTTTTTAAGTATATTGTAAACTATGAGACGATCACTAAGAGAAAGAAACTTCATTGTTCATTAGCAAAATTTTAAAATCACAAACACAAAATACAAATCTCCCATTGCAGGAATACAAGTTGAATACAGAAGAGAGAGCTTATATTTGACAGATTGGTGACCACATGACAGTGAATGAGTACGAAAAAGTAAAGAATCTCAAAATAATTATTTGGCCTTTAGTTTCTAGTAACTTTGGTCTCTATGATATTTGGATAAAAAGATACGAATTGGTAATAAGCCAAAAGTAATAATAACAAAAACGACTTCTTTGTCATGGTGCTGCCTCGCAGTTACATATTACAGAACCACCAGCTTTTCGGAGTGTTTTTTGTATAAAGCGACAAGGGAGCATCTTTTATCTTACAGAGAGAAAACCATTGGAAATTGAAATGGTCCAATATATATACTGACCCAATCGTAAAAGCAACCAAGTAGCAATGGATAAAATAGATTAGAAATTATCCAACAAATGGCAGCGACAATTTCACAGAATTTATTAAAAAAAAGGCAACAGTTTTTTTAACCCACATTTATTAATGTTTGGGACTCCCATTATAATATTCAAGTTCACAATTATTATCTCTAAAAACACTTAGTATTTACCATGTTTACTATTTTGTAACCACCATCTCTCATCATCCTCATTTGTGACGTAGATTATAATAGTTTGTATTTTGAACCCAAACCATTATAACCCAATCTAAAATATTCCTCAAACAAGAATCAATTTAAAAAACAGCAAACTGAAGTAACTAAAGTCTAAGACAAAATCCACATCAGTAACTGAGAAAAGTTGTGAGGTCGTATAGGGTAAAAGAAATGAGACGGGTAAATGTGTGTGTGTGTGTGTGTGGTGGCTAACTTACCTACGCGCTTGAAGGATATTAGAGGCGCAAAAATGAAAAGTGTCGTAAGCAGCATCAAGGATAAACGGCTGGTCCACCAATGTTGACCAAACCATTCTTCCATTACACCCTTATGATGGATGTTATTAGCCGATGTTCCTGACAACACATCACCTGCAAAATCCAATCCCTTTCTTTTTTAATTTGTACTCCAAATTCATTTCAATAGTCTTTAAATTCATTCAATTATGTGTGTGTGTGTGTATATATACATATATATGAGCTTCAAAATCCAAATTTCTTGCTTAAAAAACTGGGGAACATATTCTTGCTCTTAACATAAGCCTAATTTATAATATACGAATTAAAGAAGAAAGAAATTTCACAGAGCAAAGTCATGGTACCTACCAATGATGATCATGTAGACGACGAGCATACCCAAATTATTGACCACGATGCAAACCTGCAGGAGGGTACGTCCGGCGTTGCCAAAAGATTCCCCGACGGCACCGGCGTACGTAACGGATTTGGACGCCCGAGAGAATTTCAGGATGAAGTCAATTGACAACTCTGTCAACGTCGATCCGAGCATGATCAAGATCAACCCTGGAATTAGACCTAATTGTTTCACGACAGCTGGAAGAGCCATGATTCCGGCGCCGACAATGGTGCTCGATAGGTTAAAGACGGCTCCGGAGAACGATGCGCCATCTAACCCTGCCTCAACCGGCTCCTGGTGGTCGTATTTCTCAGGGAGTAAGAGCTTTTTAGGGCTCCGCCGATACTTGCGGTCGGCGGAAACTAGCATCGTCATCCCTCCCCGAGATTTGGACGATGTTTGTCGGGGAATTTGGAGAAAATTAGGCGGGTCGCGGCGAAGGAAAATATGCCGTTGCCGGTGGTCTTGTGTTAGAAAAATAACTATTATAGAGGAGTAACGCGGGAACCGACGTGGCGTCCGGGTTGTAGGTGGAGGAGCCAATGAGGTGTACCCACTTGTACAAGTTGAATGCAAGTGGGTCCTGCAGCCTTGGCTTCCATTCAACGGTTTTCTCTTGTACGTTATAGGTCTGCCGAACCATTTCGCCAAAGCCTAGACGGGGAACTTTAACGTCACATACCTGTTACCCAGTCCAAGAGAAAACCGAATCAAGGCAAGACACGATATCTACCTACTTAATCTGCCTTTGGGCTTGTTTTTTGGGCCAAATAAAGTACACTCTTTTTTTTTTTTGGGTAAGTTGGGGATTTTTTAGTTTCTTTTCGTTTGTGATCTTTAATTTTCGTTCACAATTATAGTACTAAGAAAGGTGCAAATATGATTGTAACACTTTACTTATATTAAGTTGTTCCTTAACATATTAAGATTATAATTAGCAAACCTAGATGTACATTTAGAATAACTTTATGAATAAGTATGAATGACAAATTGTTTAAAAATGAAATAAAAAACAAACTGAACATTTCTAAAATAGAAAAACACTCAAATTATTTAGAAAGTAAAATTCATTAGACTCTTTTTCTTTTGGTATATTTTATAAATAGTTTCAATATTTGGCTACTCACGACCGTGAAATAATTAGTAGGTTGATGATCATTTTCTTAATAATAATATGTTTGAATGTAGTTCTACAATATTTATTCGAAAGTGATTTTTAGACTTTTAGTCGACCACTTTTTCTAAAAGAAAAATAAATGACTGGACAAAAGGTACAAAATGCACACAAAAAAAACCCAAATAATGCTGAAATTACAAAACCGTTTGTAAAATATTTTCAAACTAGGAAAGTGATCTCCAAAAAGAAAAAAGAAAAAAAAAAACAAAGGACATAGGGTGAAAGTTTCAATTAGATACCATCAAACATGATCTTCAAGGGAGTATTTGCAATTTTACATTGTAAGTTAAGGAATAGAAGCTAGATTGTTGCAGTAATGAATAAACCTGAAAGGCCAACATCAGCTGCATGTCCAAAACCAGAAGTACAAAACTCAAAAGCCATTGGTAGTGGATGTCACTTGGAAGTTTTTCTCTTTCTTTTGGTTCCAGTTTTGCCTCCATTGTTAGGATCTAATTGTGATTTTGAACCTTTCAATTTTTCCCCTATAGCCCTACTCCACAAAGCCCTCTCTACATCAGATGGTGTGAAAATTTCTCCTTCTAAGCTTAATTCCTGCAAATGACCATCTCCCATAAAGAACAATGTCAAGAAATAACTAAAAAAAAGTGTAAAACAACAGTGAATCAACATCCAGATTTCCGTGATTCACTAATAATGTATTAGCTATAATAGATACTTCAAATAGTGAGACCCCTACTTCGTCTTTCGGAGCGTTGGAACAGTTTCAAAACAGTCCAACAAACAGAAAAAATTTGTAACCACTTCCTTGAACAATTAGAATGTTTGACTTTAAGTTAAGCTTAGTCTAAGATGCAGAAATCAAGCTTGTGTTTAACTCACGCCTTCATTTTTATTCCACGTTCCAAGGTTGTTAATCTCACAAGATACACAAACCCATATATATAAATCGAGAAAATATACTAAATGCAGATCTTTACATATTGTACATTCACAAATGAAGCACGAGTCACACAAGACTATATTTATTATAGCATATGCTTGTATACAATACACTCAAAGTTTGAAACAACAGTTCAATTCTAGAATGCTAAACCATATCGATCATGGCTTTGAGAAACAGACCTTTGCAGAGCGAAGCTAGTAAGAAAGTCAGCAATGTCAATGTAAAAAAATAATGAAATTGGCGCATGAAGGTTGAAAGGATGGAAATGGAAAAAGCTGACAGACCTTGGCTTTTTGTTCCAATTTATTTGCGAATAGTAAGTATTGCTTCAATGAATAATCCTTGGAGTTGCCTAGAGCCGCCTCCATAGCCTATTTCTTCACCACTATAAGTTAGAAATCTAGGCATAACAGATATTCAAAACTTTTTGCAGAAATCAATGGCTACGGATAATGATTGCATAAATATACATCATGATTTCACCTCGTCGGACATGAAAGGCGCAACATCCGGGGCGTAGGCAGCAAGAACCGCCGAGGCAGTGGCCGGACCAACGCCTTTGAGCGGCGTAAGTTCAGAAACGGCTTTGGAAATATCAGGAAGGCATTGGAAGGCCTTCTGAGAGGCCAATTTGACGAGCGATTCGTCCAATGATGAAACAAAATCCAAGAGACGAGGCCTGAAATTCGTAAAATCGTTGTAGATAAAATTGATAAATAATCATCGAAACCTAAATGAAAAGAATGTGATACAGAGCACTGAGCACCTCCATTTTCCTCTAGTGAGCTTCCATTGCATGAGTTTTGAGAGCTCAGAAGTAGTGATGTAAGGGCTAGGGTTTCGCTTGTGGAGAATAAGAGGAAGTTCGTTTCGGTAAAAATCATCGAGAGAAACCAAATTGGGCTTGCCTAGGGCTTCGATTTGAGATGAATAAGTAGAGAGAGCTTCTCTCCAGAGAGTTGGATCGGAGATTGAAAACTCCATCATTGCACCTTACTAAACGTTGCCGCTTCCGTCCCCGCCGGCGTTTTTTCGCGGCTGATTTTTTCCTCTAAAAATTTGAAAATGCCTTTATATGGTTTTTAAAAAGAAATAAAACAAAAATAAAAAGACATTTACTTAATTTTGTGAAATTCTTCAACTTTTGATCTTTGAGTTGAGAGTGCATCCTATGTAGATTTTTTTAATTAAACTGTTTTTACATTGGGCAACAATTGGAAAAATTGATTTTTTAAAAAAAATTGGACAAAATGGTGTTTTCAAAACCATTTTGGTAAAATCGGTCAAATTTTTTTACATTTTGTAAAGTGGATTTTGTTATCTATACATTGTTTTTTTAAAATAATAGTAATAATATTCATCCTGCACAATAGAGAAAACTGTTTTAGAAAAATAAAACAACTTAGAATCGTCTCTCTTAATAATGTCAAAAGATGCATCTATTTTACCCGAATAATTTTGAAAATACCTATATTTTCAATTTTTTAAAAAAACACACATTTTCCAAATCACCTATACGTGGGCATTAAACAAACACTTTGCTAACTATATTTAATTTTAAATTATAGTCGAGTTTGAAAGTGCTCTTTTAAACAATGTTCAGGTAAAAAAATATATATAGCTAAGCATACGGTGCTTACAAGAATAATCCAGTGACTATATTTTCATGTAGAGGCTGACCAATCAAGGTCATTGCAAAGACTAAAAGAGTTCGATTCTCAATGTGTTTTCAAATATCACAAATACCATAAATGAAAGTTAGTCACGAAGATTTAAAGAAGGCATGGAATTGTATCCAAGTTTGTTCTATTAGAGTAACTACATTATACCACATATTTATTTGTAATATTCATTCCACGTTCTCCAACTTTTGATTGTCAACTTAATTGTGATAGATGTTTTATTTTCTTTATTTTTTGTCGATCTATTTTATTGTTAAAAGTCACATATAAGCTGTAAAAGAAATTTTATTACTTTAAATGACAATTTTTTTTATAAGAATATTTATATATATGACGATCTATTTACGACAGATATAATCGTCTATCCATTATTTTTGTTTATGAAAACTCTATTGTCTAGTAAAAATAAGTTGAAAAAATGTCACGAATGTACATGATTCTAGGTTTATAAATGATTGTGGGACAATTTTACTACTAGGTTAGCTTCTCATTATACACATATATATTATAAAAATAACATAAAGTTAAGTACGTGATTCGAGTCTCTTATAAACATAAATTAAATTCGTCAATAATTGTGATATTTTGTAAATAGTTTAGTTTGTTTTACTATATTTTGTAGGACGTTTTCAAACTTATTAACAAAATATCGTAATTTTAAAAGTATTTAGAGATCTTTTATTATTTAATGTCTTAATTATTAGGGTTGACTCGATCTCTTCTTTTCTCTAAGATGAATTCCATGAAAGTGGACTATTTTTCGAAAAAGAGTATGTGACTTGAAAATAGGACCAAATAGAAAACAAAAAGGTGAAGTCTTGGACATTCACCCGACTTAGTTGAAAACATTCTAACAGCACATATGGTGCTTTTTAAAAAAATTAATTTATAAATTTATAAGTAGTGTTTATTTGTTTTTTTAATTAGTGATTTTTTTTATATAGTTTTGTTTTTCATTAATTTTTTATGAAAATATTGGAAAATAGAAAATTTATAAATTATTTACTTTCATATAAAACGTTTAGGTGTAATGAATTTTGTCGCCTTTTTCTAAATGAGGTGGTGAATAACCATTTCTTTAATAGTATTAGATTTGATAGCTGAAGACCCAACTCATTGGCTTTGAGAACAAGGGTGTTCATAGATAGGCTGGACTCAAACACTTTCAAGATAATTTTTAAATAACTTTTTTTATAAAATACTTACCATTAAATTTAAAATTTAAATAGTTGGTATGAAATTTAAAACTATATTTTATCTTACTACCTCATTGAATTTACTTTTTTTTTTCTTTATAAATTATATCATATCGATTAATGTGTTAATACTTTATAATTTATGATTTATTGTTTCTGACGATTCCAATTTATTTGAAAATTTTACTTTGTATAATTATATTACTTGATTTCTCCCTAAAATCATAATCTTAATTTTATATTTTAAAGTCTTTTAGGTAAACAAACATTTTTTACCATTTTTTTTCCAACTGATACTTTCGAACGAATCCTAACTTAATACATACAAATTAAATTCTTATTTATTGACCTTTTCAAATTCCTAAATCATAAATGTAAATAGCTCTTAAGCTAAGCAAATAATTGTATTTCCTTTTTGTATTCAATTGGTTGATTAAATGTATACGTCAACCATCTAACTTCTTCCTAATTTGTTTTATCTTAAACATTGCCTTTATACATTAAATTCTATTATTTTAAAATTTTATTTTTATTTTCTTCTTTCGAAGTTGCATTAAACTTAGATTGCGTAATTCATACGACTTCATATTATTGTAACCTTTAAAATAATTGTTGTAAATTACGCTTTTAGAATAATATAGGTAAAAATAAATAAAATAACTGTTTACTAAACATTGGTGTGGATCCTTTATTTGATATAGTTTAAATTTAACATATTTGTTTTTATCAATTTGAATATCTTTTTAAATTAGTATAATTTGTATTATTTTTATATGTTATTTTTCTCAACCAAATTATATATCATAATTTAAGATTTTTTATCAAATAAATATTAGTTTAACTTTAAATTTGAATAACTAGTTAAATATGATAAGAATTGGGTTTTTTTATGTATATGATTTTCCATTCATTCTAATTCCAATTATGATTTTTTTAAAATAATGTGTTTTAAAAAACTATTGATATTTCTAGAGTAGCTTGAAACAAATGTCAAAATTAAGGTAGCGAAGTTTAGTTCACATGAAAGTCTGATACTTCGTAGACGACTTCTTCTCTATAAAACCCTAATTTCTTAGTATTCTGCCTTTCGTTGCAAATTAAAATTTTCCTTCTACCTTTTGTTCTATTTGGTCTTCTTCGTTCTCCTTTTATCTTATTCAACAAAATCTATCTATACTTCCATCCTACATCAAAAATCACTCACCCGTTCCATTATTCACATAAAAAAAATCATTCATCATTTCCATTTTTCACCAAAAATCAATAAAAAAAAAAGTGTTGTTCCACTCCATTTTGTATTTTCGTTTTTTCATCACAAGTATGTTGTAAAAATAATTTTAATTTACATTTGTTATTTGATTATATTGTTTTATTGTTAAAATAATTTAATATATTTTGCAGTTGGCTTTCCCCAAATCCTCCAATTTTTCTTCCGATTTTTTAGTCACAAGGAATAGGAGAGGGCATTGTTGGCCGGTCAAATGTCTTCTCTCTCTTTTTTTTTTTTTTTTTTTTTGGTTTTAGAAATTCAACAAAGAAAAATGTAGACATAATTGTTCCAATAAATAACAATAACAACAACCATTTATTATCTCCACTTAATACTTACTCTTCTTATATTAACACACCTCTCTTTTTTTAGAGCCTAATCTTTTTTGACCTACAACTCAATATTAAATACAAATAAGGGGCTAATTAATAGGAAAAAATTTAATTATTATAGTTCATATACGTCTTCATCAATCATAAATTGTTTTATTATATTTTTTTTAATTATATTTTTTTACTCGTGTTTTAAAGAATTTTATTTATTTTAATCAAGATATGAGTTTGTTTCATGTTCCATATAAATGGATAAATTACTTGTTTTTTTTCACCAAAGCATTAAACTTTTAAATGGGTCGTTTATTGAAATTGACATTTTACCTATGTTCAAGGGCATTTAAAACACTCCATCAAATTTAGGATGACCATAATAAAAATTTTAATTATTGAAAAATACAACGATAAAAGAAGTATTGAATTTTATATTTTTCTTGAATATTGTTTTCAGTAAAAGAAAAAAAACATTAAATTAAGGGGAAAAAACCAGATTGGTGCGGAAATAAGCACTAGACTTTTTTAAAAGTTAGTTATAAATTTTGAAAAATGATAAAATTGTTATTAAATATAAATTTTTTATTTTGATTGATTAAAAAATAATAAAAAGTAGAACATTTTGACAAAATATTTAATAAAATTTATCTTTTAATAATTTTATTTTAAACAGAATAAATAAAAAAAAAAATCTTTCTAGTTTTAGAACTCCGATAATTTACAATGATTTTTCTTTTTTCCACGACTTTGACTGCAAAGAAACTGCCAACCAACGTCACAGAATTTTGGAGAAAATTTGTAAGGACACAAATTTGTGTTCACAATAAATGTGATGTGATCTTATTTAAGAAGGATGATAAAATAAAAAGGAAATTACTTTGAATAGCGGTTTCGTAGAACCGTTGTTGAACAACTTCGCATTAGATTTTATTATACATAACTTAAGATGCGAGGCGATCTACTTGTCTCGAACTTTCTGGATTTTTCGGTTGCTTTATTCTAAAAGAAATAGCACAGTAGGCGTTACATTTAATAATACGTGAGTTGGCAATACAGTACAGTGGATTCCCTTTTCCTTTTCCTTTTCTTTCTTTTTGTTTGTTTCTTCTTTCTTTAAAGCAACTTCTCTTTCTTTTTTGTTAAAGGCCAAGATAGTGCCTTTCCAATATTGGCAACCCGTCCACTTTCGTAACGTATTAAGTTATTTACTAATTACTACATTATATAATAGTTCTTTTTCTTTTTAAATAAAATAAAATTATATATTCTTCTCTTATTCTCTTTGTAATTTGTAAAATTGTAAATGTTGGAAGTTTGTAGTTTAGTACGTGGCCCGACCTTCTTTCATGCTTTTAACTTCTCTCTAACACAAAAATGTTTGGTGTATATGGTTCTATAGAGATTATAATGAATTACACGTAATCATTTTTCTTTGAATTTTTGTTTGGACCAATTCTTTATTTCGATCCTACGTTACATTCTCTCCCTTAAATTTTGAAGGGTCACATTCTCTCCCTACATGGATAGCTTGTCCATTTATTTTCCTTTTATAATTACAAAATCAATAGTTTAAGAGACATGGTCATTTATAGTTTTGATAGTGATGATTAGTTTGGTCAACATCACATAGAGATTTTTGTCATCCATAATTCGTCTAGCAAAAAGTACAATTGATAATTTTATATGCTAAAACATTCTTGCATCGACACGATCGAATACTAGATCGACTACCTAGTATGACGAATGAAACTAAATAAAAATAGAAAAAAAAAAAAACAAGATAGAAGCTTAATAAATATATATTTTTTATTGTCCATCTATTAATATTATTATTTCTTTGTGTCGTAAATTTATATTTGCAAAGATGACTAGTTGGCTAGTTGCTTAGGAGCCGGCCATGCGCTTTTGTATTGTGGTGACAATCAAAGGTTAAACGTTTCAATTAATGAATTAATATTCCCTTTTCAATAGAAAAAAATTAATTCATTTACATATATATATATTATCATTTTATTTGTCCAAGTAATTAACAACTCTAATGAAAAAAAATTCACAGTAGGATAATTTTCATTGGTACAGTAATAAATATTTAAAAATAATTTGATTCAATAAATAAACAATAAATTATTTACTATTGTGTCATGTTATTACAATAATACTCGATTTTCTCTCTAATAGACATAATTTGAAAAGAGTGTATACCAATTTAAATATTAATAAAGTTTCAGCTAATTATTCGAAATGGTAATTATTACTGATAGACACTAAACAGCCATTGAAGTCTATTTATGATATTAGTAGACGTGCACTCATAAACTTTTTAAAGTTAATAATACATTGTTTTATTCAATTAAGTTACATCTATTTTGACGCAATAACTACCATTTCGAATAATAATGATTAAGGGTGAAATTGGTACTGTATGCAGTATGCAGTATGCAGTAGGAGAGTTAGTTTGAAGCTTTATTATATTGTTCATTGAAACTGCAAAAAGACATAGACGGAGTGGAAAACACAACATTCTCCAACTCATTATTGGATGTCGTCTTTTGTTTTCAAAATAATATATGCTAAATTAATTAACACAATAGTAGTAGTAATAACCAATGCCCTGCTTCGTTTTTTTTTTAATTGAAAATTGTGGTTTTTTTTTTTTTTTACAAATTTCTCACTGGTTTTCAAATAAATAGAAAATAAAAACACTTTATTTATAACTGTATAATCTTTTGTTTTGCTAACACTGTTAGAACGTAGACATTCAAAACGTATAGATTAATGGATGAAAATAATATTTATCAACTGTTTTTACAAAAAAAAAAAATCTAAACTCTCCAACTCTAAATTGATTTATTTTCAAGCATTCTAGATAGGTGAGGTGAATTTATGACTGGCTAAGATGATATTGATAAGGTTCCAAGGGATTTGGTGTTAAAATAGGGTTAATTTGAAAAGTTTTGCAAAAGTAGCTAGGGCTATTATTTTAATCTTTCCCTTTGCATATTACCCTTTCAATTTTCTCTCAATCTCTCACACTTTATATATACACGTACTTTAAAGTTTAAAATCTACACATGTTTCCTTCAAAGTACAATTTGTCTTTCAATTATTTTCCTTTAAAACCTCACCCACTAAAATAAAATCATTAATAAGGCAAAAAAAAAAAAAAAAAAAACTTGAAATTTGCAAATATTGTTTGTTATCTCTAATTTTGTAATTATTTCTACATCAGGCCTTACTTTAGCAATAAATTATAAATTGTCTTGAGATAGTCTTAAGAGATTTTTACTTTTTGAATGAAAATAAAAACGTGGAATGTGAAGAAATTTGAAATAGTTTAGGAGAGTTTGATTAATTTGAGATGGAATTGTAAAGACATATTTAGAAAATTTGGGAGATTGAGGAAAATTTCAAAGAATTATATGAAAAGGGAAAGATTTTATGACTTTCAAGAATTTAAAAAACATTTGAAATAAATACATTATACATACTATATTTAAACAGAAATTATAATTAAGAGTCATTTTCGTAAAAACAATTACATACATAGCAACATTTTTAAAAAAAATACAAATATAGCAAAACTATCGTTGATAGATTCGCAATATTGTCTATCAGAAATAAAATTTGACAAATTTTGCTATACTTACAAATTTTTTAAAATATTACTATACACTTAATTATTTTAAATTTAATGGTTAAATTTGAAGTTATTCTTATATTTAAAGATTTTTTTCAATAATAAAAATTAATAAACTACCACATTGGTTGTTAAACTGATTACGATAATTTTCATTTAAAAAACAATAATAATTAAGAATTAAATTTTAAAAAATAAATAATAGGAAGGACTAAACGACCAACGTCAACTAGGGTTAGTGTCTGACAATATTGGTTGTCTTTTGAAGACTAAACCCTCTCTCACTTCAAATCTACCACATGCTTATACCTTTTTAACACTAAATCCCCAAACATCTACTTAAAACTTTTAATTTTTAAATGTCGCCAACATTCAAGCAATGGAAATAAAATAATTATATATAATTGGTACATCACAATGAAATATCTAAACTTATAACAATGATATAGTTTTGGTGATTATATTATTCATATCACACCTATCCACATAAAATACCCCTCTGATATAGTTTCAAAAATAGATGTTTGATAGATCAATAATAGTTTAGTTCAACTGTCATCTTTATTCACAAGTAATTAAGAAGTTCAATTTTTAAATTTTTTTCATCTTTCTATTTGTACTTTATAAACGTTTTATATATTTCATATAATAATATGATTTTAGAGTGATTAATATCTAAAAATGATTTGAACAATTCAAATTGAGGTTTTTTTTCTTTCTTTCAAACACGTAATTTGGAAAAACAAATGGATTTAAAATTTAAGTTATTGAGTTACGCAAGAAAAGTATAGTCTTGAAGTTAAGTATTTACTCTAATGAAAGTTGGACAGGATAGCATATATATCCAACAACAAATGAGTAAAGCACACAGGATAGTAAAAAACAGAATCTAAAGAATGATTAAAGTAACATAGCTCAATTTGCTCTAAATGCAAAGTGGTATCCATTAAATTTCTAATCATACAAAATGTATAATAATTTTTTAAAAATCTTATCTAAAGTATAATAGAGGAAGGAATTTAGTGGAGTGTTTAAAACGTTTTCTTTAATTACTTAAGTTTAAGCAAGATAAAAAGGAAAAATATTTTAACGTCACCAAATTGTAGTACAACGTGAGAAGACTATGATATTTTGTTGGAAAATAGATAAAACCGGCACTTTTTGATTTAATATTTGAACACTAGAAAATAGAAAATCTGTCAATCTTGACTGAAAATAACCTCGAGATTATTTCCAAATTTTACTGAACTCTTTAAAATAATTTATCTAATCTCTTTCGATCGAGTGCATTTTTCATTAAAATTTTAAAATCGAGGTTAATGCTTCTCGGATCAAATTTACTACAAAAGTCCTTATAAGAATTTATGTATTCTAAAGTTTTATTTGATACGAGATCATACACTAAATTTGGGTTTTTTTCAATTAACACATAAATGAGCATAGCTTAATCGATTAGAAGAGTTCATAAGAGAGAGAATTGTAGAGTATTTTCAGTTTTTTTTTTTTCTTTTTGGAAGAAAATGGAGAATTTAGAGAGAGAAATGGGGGAATGGATATAATTGGAAACTAGGTGTGTTAGTGCTGGCAGAGGGGCTCATGTTAGCATAAAATCGTGCAGGTTAATACTGAAGACACATATTATTTTATTTTGATAAAGCCACGTGGCCA
The DNA here is from genome assembly GCF_000004075.3 of Cucumis sativus. Classification (NCBI taxonomy): domain Eukaryota; kingdom Viridiplantae; phylum Streptophyta; class Magnoliopsida; order Cucurbitales; family Cucurbitaceae; genus Cucumis; species Cucumis sativus. Next base: position 24,915,447 of record NC_026658.2, read on the forward strand.
GTTAATATTAACAGTATGTATGTTTTTTTCTTTTTCTTTTTCCTTTTTTTTAAATTTTAGATGGCTATAAAAAGGGTCCACTTTCCTGGTGAGTTTATGGGGTTCCGTTAAGCAATTCGGTCGTTGGCGTGAAGTTTTGCCAGCGGAGAGAGATACGCGCAGAGAGAATTTATAATCAAGTACAAGAGAGAGGGAGAGATAGAGAGATAAAAGGGAGGAAACTCGGGGAGGGCCACAGGAGAGAGAGAGCGAGAGAGAGTATCGTCGCTGTCGTCGTCGCATTGGCGATCTCTTTGAGGTCGCTGCATCTATACTCGGAAAAAATGGTGGATCAATGCGCGTTAGGATGGATCTTGGCCTCTGTTCTCGGAGCTTCGGCTTTATATTTATTGTTCGGCAAGAAAAACTGCGGAGTTTCGAATGAACGGAGGCGTGAAAGCCTAAAGAATATCGCCACCACCAATGGAGAATGCAAATCGAGTAATAGCGACGGCGACATTATCATTGTCGGAGCCGGTGTCGCCGGATCCGCTCTTGCCTATACTCTCGCCAAGGTAATCTTATCCTTCTGTTCTCCAACGCTTTTCTCTAACTAAGCGCTCTCTCTTAGTTTCGTGTTAAACGGCGGACGATTTCTGATAGTTTCACTTGAGAAATGTCAATGAGGAAAATCGGATTCGAGTGATTAGAAATTGTAGAAACTAATTTTCTTTATGACTTGCTTAGGTATTGTATGATTTATGTTCAACTGGCACTCAGTTTCTCTTTCTAGATGACATTTCCGCGCTATAGTTAGGTTGTTGTTCACGAAGGAAGTATCACATGGCGGTACGTTGTTAAGTCAGCGTTTCTATTTTATGCTCTGCTTTCGTGTATGAAATCCACATGTTGAATGTACTTTTATTTGATTATTTCTTTTGAAACTCGAGCAGATTCCGATTTATGCACTGGAATTATGTAGAAATCTAATATAAATTTACTGTACCGAAGACCAAATGTTCTCTATAGAAAGATATCTTGTTATTTCATTTATGATTTAGAGTTTATACTCGGCGGATAAGCATTTCAGAATTATTAAGAATGTTTTTTCTGAGAGGAGTTATCTTTTAATCGGGAGTTTGTGCGTAGCCAGTTCTGAAGTTCGATTGCTTGATTCATGGACAGTCAAGGTTTCTTCTCGAACGAAACACTTTTTGTTAGCACTTTTGATAGAAATGCCTCACCGTGTCATTACATGTTTGTTTGTTGATTTTGATTTTTGTTTCAGATTTCTGGAAGACTTGATTTGTGGTGAAATGAAATCAAATTCTCGAACGTATACATGATTTTTTAAGTTTAAATTGTTTTGAGAGTGTTTTGGAGTGTTTTTTCCCAAATATTCTGAGATCGATTTTAGATTTTCACCAACTGAATCTCATTCCACATGTTTTATCGTTTTCGTTACACACAACATTATAGGAAAAAAAGAGCGAAGAAAAACGCTTAATAGAGGTGAAACTTCTGAGCAAGTCATCGGAAGAAACATCTCTTTTAGATACAAAGCTCTATGCACGTTTTGAGATAATTCAAAGATGAATCAGTAGGAAATGTTTTGCTGTCAATTATGGAGGCTTGAGGAAAAAAAGGCCAAGAGAAAAGGAATACAGACTTGTTATCTATCCACAGAATATTTGCTTTGTCATCGTGTCAAAATTGACAGTTGGCCTTTTGTCGCTCTAACTTTTGGTTGGCCAGCTACCACGAAAACATATATGACAAAAGCATGTTGTTTATGTATCTGGGCCTGCATGAAAATAAACTTCTATCGTGTCCGTCCCAATTAACATTCGTTTTTGGGGTTGTACACTCCAGCAGATGGATTTTATTTTTGACACTCCTTGCTGATAGTTGATCCGTTAGCACATGCATTTGCTGAAATTTTTGAACAACAAATGAACACTCATTTCGTCATTTTATTTATATTGAATGATTTTTGAAACACAGGATGGTCGTCAAGTACATGTGATTGAAAGAGATTTGTCAGAGCCGGACAGAATTGTTGGTGAATTATTACAACCGGGAGGCTATCTTAAGTTAACAGAGTTGGGACTTGAAGGTTGGTTTACTTCATTGATATCTAATGGTTGTTTGTTGACGAGGATTTTCTTCTAAGCCTCTTTAGATCACTAGAATTGGGTGTTGATTTACTGTTGTTTATGCAGATTGTGTGGATGAAATTGATGCCCAAAGAGTGTATGGTTATGCTCTTTTTAAGGATGGAAAGGATACTAGACTCTCCTATCCCTTGGAAAAATTTCACTCGGATGTGTCTGGGAGGAGCTTTCACAATGGACGCTTCATTCAAAGGATGCGCGAGAAGGCCGCATCCCTGCCTAAGTAATTCCTTTTTATTCGTTTTATCATTGTTGTTTTTTATGTTGTATCTAGAGCTATCCTCCTATGCTGCATTTATTATCTTCATTTGATTTAATTGAAATTTCTAATAAAATTTGAGTAATGCAATGAAACAAGAGATGCCCTAGGATTCTTGCTAGAATTTAAAAGTATTCAGTTTTTTGTCGTGTTGCACCATGCACATGCTTTTCTGCAGATTTGACAGAGAAGGCTTATATAGTATTTGCTTCTGAACAAGAGATACTTGTACTTCATTCATTGTTCATAGTTGAGATTTAAATCTGAGTTACTAACCATACTAATAACTTTTTATTAAGTATTCCCCTCGTGATTTGTTTAGGACTTACGTCATTCCCCATTCCTAATTTGTTTGTCTACTTTTGTAGTGTGCGCTTGGAGCAGGGAACAGTCACTTCTCTCCTCGAGGAAAATGGTACAATTAGAGGAGTCCAATACAAAAACAAGTCTGGCCAGGAGATGACAGCTTATGCACCTTTAACTATTGTTTGTGATGGTTGCTTTTCAAATTTGCGACGCTCTCTTTGCAACCCAAAGGTGTGAACAACTTTCAATTCTCGGTATTGGATGATACTCGTCTTGCTGCTAATTGTACTTGTCCAACTCACTGCCAATATTTTTACGCTCAAGTTACTTTTACTCGTGTTAAAAACTAAGATACTGTTCCATAGGCTAAGAAGATTTTAAAATACGTAAATCTTTTCTAGGTTGATGTTCCCTCTTGTTTTGTTGGCCTCATACTCGAGAATTGCGACCTTCCTCATGCAAATCATGGACATGTGATACTCGCAGACCCTTCTCCTATTTTGTTCTATCCCATTAGCAGTACAGAGATCCGCTGTCTGGTGGATGTGCCTGGACAGAAAGTTCCTTCCATTTCAAACGGTGAAATGGCTAACTATTTGAAGAATGTTGTTGCTCCTCAGGTGCGAATATACTCTCTCTATTCTTTCCCATAAATCTCATCTGTAATTTTTCTCCACTCATCTATTTCAATATGACTATGATCGAACCAAATTAATGACCGTATAAAGTTTGCCATACACAGATTCCTCCTCAACTTTATAATTCCTTCATAGCTGCTATTGATAAGGGTAACATCAGAACAATGCCAAATAGAAGTATGCCAGCAGATCCATATCCTACCCCCGGAGCCTTATTGATGGGTGATGCATTCAATATGCGTCACCCTCTAACTGGTGGCGGAATGACCGTTGCATTGTCTGATATTGTTGTTCTTAGAGATCTTCTCAAGCCTCTGCGTGATCTGAACGATGCACCCACTCTCTGCAAGTATCTTGAAGCTTTCTACACTCTCCGCAAGGTAAGTTATTCAGTTTTTTCTGCTTCTTTTTGTGTTCCTTTTTCCTTGAATAAATAAATAGCAGTCCCCAATTTTGGCCTTTTAGTTCCGAGTGATTTTCTTTTCTCAAAACATAGTTTTTGGGAAAAGACTTGAAAATTTGTGCCATTTTTGGAAGTGATGATTGCATGTATGACAAGCATGCTTTTTCTTACTTCAAACTTGGAAAATTTTCATTCAATCCCTTTGTTGAAATCATTTTTAGATAGCCACCTTCTTCTCCAATATTAATTTTTAATCACAGTAGGTTAAATTTGGGGCCAATAATTTTTGAAGTTAGACCGAGTTCAATTAAGGTCGCTACTTGTTTGGAATTTAACATCTTATAAGTGGTAAAATCAAACACGTGTGAAATGATCATTAACTAGAAACTAATCCAAGTATTTGGAGATATCAAAACAATAATCAAATATCAGTTGAGAACTAATACAAGTCATTCACTAAGTTGGTAATACTTCAAAACGTACTTGAAACAGAAAGTAGCAATAGCAAGTACCAAACGCACAAAGTTATGTAATGAACTAGTTTGATTTGTGTAATTGCAGCCAGTGGCTTCGACAATAAACACGTTGGCGGGTGCCCTATATAAGGTCTTTTGTGCATCACCAGATCAGGCTAGAAAGGAAATGCGTCAGGCTTGCTTTGATTATTTAAGCTTGGGTGGAATCTTCTCGAATGGACCGGTTTCTTTACTTTCTGGGTTGAACCCTCGCCCCCTGAGTTTGGTTCTCCATTTCTTCGCAGTTGCAATATACGGTGTTGGTCGACTACTCATACCATTTCCTTCTCCTAAACGCGTTTGGATTGGAGCCAGATTGATCTCGGTACGTATATAACCATACTCTTTTTCATATTTTCATAACCTTTAAAATATAACAAATTGAATCAAAACATTTACAAAATAGCAAATTCTATTAACCAACTCTATCCATAAAATTTAAAAGTTTAAGCATATTTAATTGAACTCTACTTTAACAAAGAAAAAGAAGCATTTAATTGAATCTATTACCATAATTAAATCAAATCGAATTTTATACTCAATCATGTTGTCCAGAAGCCTTTCAATTGTCATTATTATTATTTTTTAGTAAAAACGTAGCCTACGGGGAAATGCATCTTCCACAAGTTTTCAAATGCTGCTTTCATTGTAGTATTAATGGTAATAAATGCTAATAAATAATAAAATTGATAGTATTAAAACTTCGATTACGATTGTTTTCTTTTTTCTTCTGGTAACATCTACTCAATTACTAATAAAATGTTGCTTCTGTTTTAGGAAAATTTCCTAATTTTTTTAGAAGGAAGTAACAGTGCTCTACCAAAATGGTATCCAAAGTTTTCTAAACTCAATAATAGTTTTTACTGATTATTATTGTTGACATTATTCATTCTCACCTTGCAAACCAGAAAGTAAGGGTGAGAGTTAGAACAGAGAGCTTTCTAAATGGATTTATGAAGTATTTTGTTTGAAAATAATTTTATTGGTTTTGGGTACATCTTTTAAAAGATGGTTCAACTCTTCCTACATTTATATTAGGGTGATCGGTGATCATAAAGTGTCTAACCTATCTCAATATCGAGAAGTGAGTATCGATTGGTTGGATAAGCGCTTGAAAAAATATTTTGTAAAAATTCTTGATTTAAAACATTCCAAAACCAATCCCGATTGACCCTCTTGACCAATCAACTAGTTTTATGTATTTGATTGCTCTGCTTGATTTCTTTGGTAATGTTTAGCAATGAAATTTCACATATTGAAAATAATGTTCCTTTAATTTTCAAAATTAGCCATTTCTTCTTATTTTTCTTATAAAAAAAGAATAGAGAAGTGAATCAGGTAATTTTACATATTTGAATCCCATTTTAGAAATGTAATTGTACAATATTTTTTTTTGTTCTATTCCTAGTTCTGAGAAACCTTGTTTTAAAGATTCATCCAACCGAACTTCGACTTGAAAAAGAAACATTACCAAACGTTCTATATAAGAGGCTTATATAGAGGAACTAAAGTTGAGGAAATTAAGCAATCAAAGAACAATTAGAAGGGATTAGTTACTAAGCATTTACATAATTGCAGGGTGCATCGGCCATTATCTTTCCTATTATAAAGGCTGAAGGAGTAAGGCAGATGTTTTTCCCCAAGACCGTTGCAGCTTATTACAGGGCTCCACCCATCGTAAGAGAGAGATAACAGTTCCGTCGTAAGATAGGAGAAAGGTCTTAATGCAGTGGATTTTGTACTAAACCTTTTTAGTTCTCTATAGATCGACGATGCTTGTAAAAATGTACTCATTAATTTTTTTTTTTTTCCTTTCTGTTAAGTTGTGTGAGTGCTAGTTGTCCAAAACCTAGTGTGCCTCATTTGAGATGTTTCTTTTACAGATGCTAATCCCATGAAACACTTGAGATGAGCAAAATGAATAGAGTTGGAGAGGGATTTCATCTGTTTCGGGTTCCTAAACACACGTCCTTGCTCGGCAAGGATTGAAATATTTTAACATGTCCTACTTTTTAACTTCCTATTTTAAGAAGTAACTGATCAGAAAGGGCCTAAATTTCTAGAATATAAAACCTAAATTATTTGAACAGAAAATGAATTTGAACCATTATCCAAATTTAAAGTTTGAAACTATATTTATTTATTTATTTGTGTTGATTGATTTAAAAACAAAATATTTTTCAAAAATATATTTCTTTTTAAACACTTTGAAAATATGTTTAAATTTAAACACTTTCCAAGACTTTTTTTTTTTATAATTTTTACAAATATAACAAAATTTTCTACGGATAGGCCACGATAGACTCCAATAAATGAGCGAAAATAAAAATCTACAAGTTATAAATTTTCTGTATTCAAAAAAGCCTCCAAGAAAAATGTTTTAATTCTTTAGAGCAAATTTGCCACAAATAATTTCTTATCTCCATGCTTTATATCACAAAAGCATAACTAATAAAACTCAAATCCAACTCTGCAAAAGAACGAAACAACCACAAAATAGAACCAAGGTTGACCAAAACGAGGCAGGGCAAAAGGAAGATGGTGCCAAAACATAGCTCATTACCAAATTAATTATGCAGCCGATACACAATACCTAGCTAGCATTACCTCTCAGAGCAAGAGTTTTGATACAACCTACTCATACAAGCAAACTCGAGCATAACTCAACCGGTCTAAGCAAACTCGAGCATAAACTCAACCGGTCTATGAAAATGCCTTCAACCAAGACGTCAAAAGTTCAAATCTCTCTACTGCTTCATGCGTTGTTGATCTCAAAAGGAAAAGAAAACCTACTCATACATAGCCAGGGCTCGCCACTGTGTCTCCAATGTTAAACAAGTTTCCAGTACATATCATAATATTGTTGTCTCCCATCCTTACATGACGACCAAATTCTTCAAGGAAGCAAATATTAACATCTGAAACAATCTTATTCATCCATGTTTAAGATGTAGCTTGGCCTACGAACAGGCTCTGTTCATTCGGTTGATTTCTTTCTCTTGGTAAATTTCTCCACAGCCACAAAACTTGCATTAACCCACCATTTGCAACATGTAGAGGAAACACCGGTGCTTGAATTGCAAAGCCATAAACAATTAGCTTCACAAGAATGAAGAAGGAACCAAAACCATAAAGTTGTTTCTTGAAGCTTGATTCCTGTAGGATGGTTGATGTTATATTACTTTGTAGTAGCATGGAATAAAGTAAACAGCGTAGAAGCAAAAATGTACCTCAGAGTTGCCAAACACTTCTTGAGATATCTCTTTTAAAAGATCAGTCAACAAGACACCAATAAAAAGACCAATAGGGATCAGTAACTCCTGGTTTCTAACTATGGATGCTACAATATCTGAACATGAGCTAAGGACAAAGAACAAGAGAAGAGACCACTTCAGTGTCTCCTTCCCCATAAAAGCCAGTCTCTCCACCACTATCTTCTCTGCTTCTTTCCAAGGAAAAATTTTAACGGGTTCAGGTACAACCTCCTGCATCTTCTCTTTTAAATTTTCAATCTCTATAGGCACAAAATTAGAATCCATAAACCGTGCCATTTTTACTTTCACTGAAGATGTAAGAGTAGCTCGGCGACCACCATGCAACGGGAAGCAGCTATTAAGAGTTGTTTTCCCCTTGAATAGTATAATCTGCATAAATAGGCAAATATAAAACAATTTCAAGCCTATGTTGGATCAAAGCGAGCAAAATATTGGAAATCTCATTCAAACTCGTGAGTTATATAGTCAGTACTTTACCTTCTCTTCCTCTTCTTCACCATGTTAAAATCAATATTAATTGAAAATAAAAAGCCAAACACATGCTCTAATAGATGTTAAATCACCAATGAACTCATAAACTTAAACTAATGGATACTGGTAAATTTAACAAAATTGGCGCACGCAACCGACGATGACGCCCCAACAAGGAAAATCCCAAGAAACTAAGTGACGAATTAACAACTCTACTAAATTAATGAACCGAATCAAAATAAATCAACAATCTACATAACAAAACGATTATACCAACAATTCTATAGGAAGAAATGAAGAAATTTGCACACAGTTAGCTTCTCTTTAAGACCTGAAATCCTCTTTGAGCAAATTAAAAAAATACCTAAATTATGGAGCTCACTCAGTTCATTTGGTAATTCATTAAAAACGAATCGAGTCGATAAACAAGTTTTTACCCTGGAAGTGGATGATAAGGAGGGCAGTGATATTGACGCCGGCAGCGCCATTTGATGTCCCGGAATTCGCCGTTAGCCCTTATCGTCTTCGCCTTCCTTTCATTAATCTCTCCCTCTATTTCTCTCTCTCTATCTATCTATGTAGGGTTCAACTTGGGTGGGTTCTCCGATTCGGGGTTCCAAACCCAGAAGCCTCGGTTTTTTCCTCTTTTTTTTTTTTTTTTTTTTAAGTTTTTTTTTTACTCTTAAACTTCTATTTTTATTAACCGGACCATCCTGATTAAAACAACTGTTTAGATTTGGTAAAACAATTAAAGACAAAAACTTGTTGGATCAAATAGTCGAGTTGTGAAAGTAAAGGTTCAAATCCGATTCAACTCGATTACGTAATATACATACAAACCTAAAATCTAAAACTAAACTTTATATATACGCCACTCTATATGTTAGCCTGACAATAAAAAATTATCTAAATTAAGGAAAGAAAAAATGAACCAACCAGGTTTCTAGCGATTTTCTTATGTTAGGTTGACCTTGTATATTGAACCATGGTCCATAATTTTCTTCCAATTAGACTTATGCATCCTCTAAATTTTAGGTCTACCACTCGTCAATATTTCTTTTTGTTCTTTAAATTTAACTAAAGAATTAATTGATGGACCCAACGAACTAATATTAAGTTTTAATTTTTTCTTAATAAAAAATTTTAAAATTTGTAATTTTGGAAGAACACAAATAACATGATATAGGCAAAAAACTATGTATGGTTTAACCAATAATGTAGTGTTTTTTTAATAGCAAAAATCAACTTTAAAAAAATCCTTACTTGTCAAGCTTAACAATTTGATAGAGCTACTTGGAAAGATGGAGAAGCCCAATTACAAGAGAAACAAGAAGATAAGATACCGAGTTAAGTTATAAACTACTCTATTACACTTCTTGGAAACATAACTAAAGCTCCTAAATTTATATGGGCTCCATTACAAGTACTAACGATTCAGCCCAATAGCAAAGACGCCATAACGTTGAAAATCAAGCCCAACTCCAATATCAGAGTTCGTCCTTGGGCGACAACAGGGGCAATCCCGCGGCTCCTTTATAAAGACAGGATTGTGTCAAATAAAAACTCCAAAATCCAAAAGCATAAACTTCGAATCACCAATGCTATACAAATGTTTATGTTCGCCACACATTATTTTTTTGGATGAAATTCTTAGTAATTCTATTGTATTTTTTACATATTGTTTAAAACTTTCATCAACACTTATATCACAAAAGTTTGATTATATATATATATTAAATTTTCACAAAAAAGATGGCAAACAATTGATAATTGAGAAGGAATTGTAAAATAAATTGACTGAATCGAGAATGGAAAGGTAAGATTCAGAAAACTGAAGCATGGCCCATCGTCACCTTGTAGAGTCAAGTAAGTAACCTGGTAAAAGAGATGGAAACCAGATAATAGATAAGTTAGAATAACACTGACAAGTGATTAAATTTAGCCACCAATTATTTAAATACAATTCATCCTTCCCTCGAAACAGTGGAAATATATGCACTGAAAGCCCCACCGCCTCCGATCATTAACAAAATACCAAATATATTATTTTCGTTACACTTTAGATTATTTTCTTCAAAATTACTTTATTTTTATCTACATTTTTAATAAAATTATAAATTTTATCCATGGATGATAGCTACCAATAGAATTTCTATGATTGATAGGAGATTAGTAGATGGACAGGAGTTCGTACTTTGCTATATTATACATTTGTTTATTTTATAATATTTAAAAATGTTTATAAATTTCATTTGTAAAAGTTAATAATAATAATAGTAGTAATTTCCATAGAAAGAAATGCAAAATATGGGCATGTCTTTTCAAAATTTAGAATGAAAACGCTAGCTAATTGATAACAAGAAGGTTTTGAAAAATCAACCATTAAACTAGTATTGGGTATTCATTTTAAGATCAATCAAAAGGGATTCTTTGTCAAACTTGAGTAGTTTGGTAAAGTTTGGTTGGATAAGTAAAAGAAAACAAGCCACCATTTGGTTCATCAATAGTCAAAAAAAAAGATTTACTATTTTTATTATTTAATAAATCCATACTTCTCATTTGCACCCATTCTCCTCAATTAACTTTCTTATAACAATTATCAATTAAACTCATCTCAGTTCTAAAATTAAATAAACTACCAAGTAAAATAACCACAATAATATATTAATCTTTAAAAAGTTTAGGTATATCTTGAATAGTCAAAATTGTTCCAAGGTTACTTTTTATATAAAAAAAAAAAAACAAATATATTTTCAATATATTTTTTTGGGATTAAAAGCGACAGATGAAAATGAGTGGGCTCAATTTAAAAATTTTAAAATATACTTTATAATAAATGAAAGGTATATAGCCAAATTAATATAATTAATTAATGTCTGGAGTCATAAAAATATGACAAAAGGTAGAAGATAATGTTATGGTAGTGAGAGAGAATAATAAGATGACAGTAATTTCAACACACGGACCACAATAGTACTACGTCGTTTTTGTTTTCAAATGAATTATAATAATAAGAGACGTTCTGTGCGTGCAAATTTAAAAGTGAGGAAAGGGGTATTAGAATTTAGAGACGTCGTCGTTTGGCTGTTTGGCTGTTTGGCTTTTGCCATTGAATTAATTTATTATATATTATTAAATGGCAAGTTGAAAGAGAGAACATAACTATTATAGTAATTAAACAAAAAGAAAAAATGAAGTAAAATATACATATATATGAAACAGGCTCATGCACTTAATTAAGCTTTTGAAGGCCTAGCTTGGACGTTTCTTGTTTGGGCGTTTTGTTGATGTGCTTGTTCTACAGTACGCGATATTCTTTCTTTCTTTTGACCACACAGCTTAGCATTACACATATATACGTATATATAATTATATTCTTTAATTTAATCACGAACTTGGATCTCTGTGTTTATGAATTTTAGGCTGCATTTTAATTCCCCAAAAAAATTAACTCCCCAGGATATGCTCAAAACTTGAATCTCTCTATTCCCCCGTTTTTCTACTTTCTTTTTTCATATTAAAATAATTATTTAGTTCGCTGGAACGCATTAAATCTGTTATATATATACATATATATATATAATGATCAAATACAGAGTATAATATATTTAATTACATAATTTATAGCTAGTTACGATTATGATTTTAAGTTCAACAAACTGCAATCCTATTAACTCTCCACTTCGGACGGGTCATCCTTTGTAATATGTAATATTTTCTCTAATAAATTTTTGTTCATGTAAATAACACATTGTTTAGTGAACAACACAAATTTATTTGTCAATCTTTTTTACATTTGGTATATTTCTTGATTTTGTACCATAATCTGTATTTTTTCTTTTTTTTTTTACTTTATAGGTATTTGAAAGCAGTTTTTTTTTTTTTTCATTTAAAAATACGAACATTCTTTAAAATAACAAAATAAATCAAAACATTGTATCGACAAAATTTATAGCTAATAATATCCTTCTATCAAAGAGATATTCTTCTATAATTGGCTAATTTATGGTTGGTATGAAATGTTTGTTATTAATAAAATCTGAAATTTTACTTAAATATTTGGTCAAGATATTTTTGACAATTTTTATTTTATTTTTTAAGGACTTTTAAAAAAAATTAAAAGAGGTCAAATAAATATATTTTATATTTTATGAATGTTGAGGTAGGAAGTTTGATTCTCTCAAAATCTCTCATCCTACGTAATTATAAAAAATACAGCAACAAAACTTTTACCATCCACAGTATATATTTGTTTAGATGACACATTTAAATATAGCAAAAATTTTAATCTGTTTTACAAATTTAACAAAATCTATCTTGTTCTAGGTAGTTCATTCATTAATTAATTAATTTATTACTATCTATGAAAGTAGTTTCAATTTGTTTTGGAGTAATAACAAATGTTCTTATTTTTTTCGTGATTGGTTGATATCCCGAATATACAATAGATAGTATCCATCTCATAACTTTAAACATATATATATATATATGTAAACTACTAAAAGAGTTTGTAGATCATGAGATAATTAAAACGATATATCCACATATATATTATTTTGAGAGTTGGTTTCTGAATGGGCCATCGTTTTGAATCATTGGCAAAAGGTAGCTGCAAAGATTTTCAAGAAAATGTCAACGAATTCTAACAAACCAGGACAGTTAAGGCTACCAAATACCCAAGCATATAGTCAAAATTTATAAATATTAAACACATTATTTTGGATAAAGGGAATGAAAGACAACTGTAATATGAATTATTTGCGCTGTGAAGGACACGACTAACTGGTAACTATCAAGGATATTGGTAACGACACTACACACATGGGGCCAACCCTAAACAACTATGTTAAGTACTTTAGGTGCGATTCACTTAAACTGTTTCAACTATTGTTTATATACAGTTTGATTGGAACAAACAACACAAAAATAGCAGCTTAAAATCTATATTGCACTACCTGAATTAGCTACAAAGAGGGTTTCTGCTTTTCTGGTGCATAAACGCTTCTGCATGTACTCTGATAGCACTTCTATATTCTCATTTTAGAAATTACTAACCTTAGTCTGGTCCGAATCAATAGAATGGACTATAGATAATATTTATAAAAAGGGACCAACACATTCCTTATAATAATGAATAACTTTATAGTAAGAGTTGTATAGAATTAACCATAGTGTAATTAAATATATAATTAAATGTGTGATTAGAAAAACCATTCTAGATCTCTACACCGTATATCTCTTGTATAAATATTTGGAAAAGTGAAAGCCTATAGACTATTTCCTTTTTGTAATTTCATTATGTTAAAGTTTCTTTTTTTTTTAAAAAAAAAAAGCAAAGGATTATGTTTAAGTGGATGTTAATTTATTTTAATAATGTATTCATCTACATCTATAACTTCAAATTATTTAGCTTAAAGTAAAATAATCAATTGGTTTTCAATTAATTAAATATCAATAGATTATAATAATAGTAACATTTTCCACTCCAACATGGTGGCAGGGTACCATAAAATTCAATTGACAAGACAATGTTAGCCCTTGATTAAGTTTTAGCCATTTTAACCATGGTGGCTTTTATAAAAGTGAGTATAATTTTATTTTTCTTAGGGCCAATTTCTAGCTTCATCCCTAAATATTAAAGATTAAGATAAGATTGTCAAGCAATTTTAATAACAATACAACGAAAAGAAAATATAAAAGTTAATTGAGGAAGAAAATAAACTTTAAATTAAAAGTTAATATTTTTAATTACTTATTTCTTCTTTTAACAAAGGGCACCATAAAATATAATACTAGACGATTAAAAAAAAAGGCAATTAAATCAATATGAACGTCTAAAAGGGAAAGCAATATCGCTTATATATTAATATATTGAAACAATTTGATTTCAGAAAAACAAAAAGAAAAGAAAAAAAATCCCATTTCCCACTTAGAGAACTGAACTTACCAGAATTTGCTGCCTGTAATTGCAATAGCACCCACAGACTATATTGCCTTGCCTAGCTATAGTCATGATATGGCCAAAAAGTAAGAACAATTTTGTCAATTTGATAGTATATATGAAAAAATGTATCTAACTATTTTTCTCTCAGAACTTTTATTGAAAAAGAAAAAATCTATTTAGAATGAAGTAATTATCATTCCCTTAAATATAGAACGAAACGAACATAACAGGTGAAATAATCTAAATTTAAAGAAATAGTACTTACCATAAAAGAGATTAAAATAAACGTGTCTAGTAATTGGTGGACAAAAGTTTCCACAATTTATATCTCGCAAATGAAATGAGAGATAAAGATTGAAAAACAAAGCATATAAAATCTCAACTGTATTGTAATAATAGTAATTAAAAGAAGAAGAAAAAAAGGTCTAAAACTTCTTAGGGTTTTACTTCTACAAGAAATCCTGACCTATTGGGTTATAATCATCATGTACACATTGAGATAAAATTTTGAAATTCTCACACTAAGACCAACACAAATCATCAAATTATCATCGAAGGATATAAAGGAGCAGAAATCAAAGAACTCATTTCCCCCCAATCCAAATCGTTCATCAAATTCAACCCATTGTTATCACATGAAAACTGCAGCCCATCGTCAAACGATGGAGTATTGCTGTAAACAACCTTCTCCAACTCACCTACGTGGTAGCTCGTTACTGGCTGACTCGAAGCCCCCTCCATTCCAAACCGGAGTACACTGTCGGTTCTCCTCAGATCATCAATAACGCCGGCGGTGTGGCTGAACGAATTTGAAGGGAATTGAAGCGGTTGATAACTAGCGTATGGCGGTGGTGGCGGTGAATTGAGCGCCGGTGATAATTCGGGCAAGAAAGGCGATTGGTTGTTATTATTATTATTATTATAAATACCTTGATTATCAAAAACAATAGCCATGGAATTGCCTATTCCGGATTTGATTTTTCTTCCTCTTCTCGCCAACTGTTGTTGTTGTTTCTCATAATGTTTTCCAAATAATTTCTTCTTCAATCTTGTGTTCCAATAATTCTTTATATCGTTATCTGTTCGTCCCGGTAATTGAGCTGCAATAATCGACCACCTAAATCCATTTTGGGTTTAATTTTAATTTCAGTACTAATCAAAACTCTAATTAATTAGATCATTATAGGTATTCTTTTACCTGCTTCCAATGCTAACATAAAGGCTGCAAATTATTTTATCTTCTTCCTCGGAAAAATCCCCATGCTTAATATTAGGCCGAAGGTAGTTCAACCACCGGAGTCGGCAGCTTTTCCCACATCTCTTCAGACCTAATCGATTTCGATTTCGTATTCATAAACTAAACTTGAAGAAAAAGAGAGAGAGAGAGAGAGAAATTTAAGCTGATAGGTTATGATAAATAGCAATTACCAATTTTCTGTGGCAGTGCAATCCAGTTCCCACCTGTACCGTGCTGCTCGATATAGGATTTGAGTTTCATGTCTTCCTCGGGCGACCACGGACCCTTCTTCACGTTTGCTTTGTCACAGCAAGGAGCTCTCCCCATGGCCTTCAGTCTCAAAAGAGTCTTCAAAGTTTAGAGAGAGAAGAGGGAAAAGAGAGAGGGTTAATTATAATAGTATTAATGGGGGGAAATTTCATGTGTCTGATGAAAAAGCCATCGGATTTTTTTTTAAAAAAATTTTTAATTTCTCAAATTTTCAATTTTAAAATTTATTTATTGATAAAAAGTGAATAGAGCAGAGAAAGTGTTATATATAATAGAGGAGGACAAAAGGATTTTCTTCTTGTCTGGTTTTGCATAGAATCAAATATGGATATATATATATATATATATATTTATATAATAGAAAAATATATTGAGGGTGTCCCTGTAATAAGCTTTAGTTGAGCTGTTTTTTCTTTAGTTCACTGATCCTCAGAATCTACTGGGGACATGCATACGATTTTTAATTTATATATTGTGTATTGTCTTTTATATTTAATAATTTAAATTAAACCTCTCTGATTTAATTAGTGATAATTAAAGCATGTCTAATTTCTTCCATTTTATAAGGGTAGCAGTACTGTATGTTTCCCACTCCCTTCTACATATCAAACTCCAGCAATTACACAATGACACGTACTTTCATCTGTTTTGTAGAAAAGTCGTCATTCATTACATTCTCATATTCGATCGAAGTTATTCCATGAAGAAGTTTGCACAATAAGAGCTGCTACCATGTAGTCGACACATTTTATCAATGTATGACAAAAAATTGTTAACCATATCTCCACCAATCTCATGCCCTACCGAAAAATAACTCTTAAAATATTAAATATCCTAAATGAATAACTATTTACCATTACGCCCAATCCATAATTGTTTAATAATCAATAATTATTACACATACAATCATTGTGTTAAAATTCATTTATTTTAATTACAACACACCATCAAACTAAATTAAAATGTTCTTAAATTTAGGCCATTAAATTTAAGAAAGAAGTGTACATCTTGACCACTACTACGTCGTTTGAGTTATGTAATGTTTATATATATTTTTTCTACTAGTATACTTTCAAGTTTTTTTATAAAAGAATTTTAAACATTTTAACCCATTATAAGTTGCATATTCAAATTAGTCACGTATTAAAATGGTTGGAAAGTTGTATATATATTATTAAAAAAACCTTAAAATCAATTAAAAAATTAGATTAATGGTAATTAATTTTAAGTCGTTCAAACTTATATTATTTATTTGGATTGTTTTTGAGTATTTTCTAAATTGGAAATGATTTATTTTAGAAAATAGTTATGAATGTGGTGTATCTGATTGGCATTTTTTAACTTGAAGAAAAAAAATTCCAAATGCATGCACGACATTAAAAACAAGCCGAACTTTGATTTGAAATATTGTGTATTGAATCATAGAAAATTTAAAGCTTTGAAGGGGAAAAATGTCAAATCATTTTGTGATATATGTTGGAAATATCCCCAATATTCACCTAATAAATAGTAATCTAATCTCACTTGAGTTTAGTAGATGATTGTAGACCTTTCTTTATAGAACATTCGAAAGTCTCTCTCACTTTTTCCCTTGCTGTTAGGTCACCAAATAACCAATAATAATAATAATAAAATATATATTTACAAAAAATATTTTTAAATTTGTAAAATTTGGCTACAAAGTCAAATAATACATGAATATAGAAAATTTTGTTCTTTGTTTTTATTTTTAGACTATGATGGGTTGATTTGCTTTTATTAATAGTTTCAATACTTTAGTAAATTGATCATTTAAGATGATATAAAAAACAAAAACAGTTTTACCATACAAACAAGAAATTCATCTTCTTCAAAATTATTAATTAGATTTTAGTTGACTTGTTTAATTAGTATTAATAATGATGAATGCTGTGAGTGTAAGTTTCTCGTCCAGGGAATATATGATCATCATTTCAACTATATAGTAGATTTTTATGTTTTCAATTGATTAAAACTGTGTTTGAAGATGTAATTGATGGCTCATGTGTTGATAATTGAGATCAATTTACTAAAAAAGGATACATCATGTGCCAAAACTTATAATTAATTTCTAGTTCTTTGCAACAGCAGCAGCCCAACCAGGACAAAAGGAAAAAAAATGGTAATAAAAAGGAAGAAAAAATCATGGCAAACTGTGGTTAAGCCACTAAATTGGACCATCACAATGGGTGCAATACAACTAGTAGTGAAAAATAGAGGACATGCCCTAATTTCTATTTGAACTTTCAACTTTAAAATTAAATGTAGTGTATGTGAGTATAGGATTTTTTTAAAAAATAATGTAAAATTTGAAACATATTTCAAAAATAGGGTAGTTGCAAAACTATTTTCAAAAATAGGTGTTTTGAGGTGAAGTCGTGGACGGGGTACACGACTTCCATGCAGTGGCCCCCACATACTCTATTTTTTCCTTATTTTTATATTTATACTATACTGGGCCCCACATTTTTTAATTTTCTCATTATTTATATACGTGGGTCCCACACACTTCACTTTTTCTCATTATTTATATATACATACTCACATATAATATAATATATATATTATACATTTAAATTCTAAAAATATCTTTCTTTATTAAATTAATTTATTTTTTTTTATTTTTTTCTTTATATATATTTAAATATCACACTCTTCAATCTTCAATTTTTCTTATTAAATTCATTTTTCTAATTTAATTTAATTCTTTCTTAATCAAAATTATACATATATTTTTTTTCCAATTTTCAATTTTTTTAAAAAAATCTCATATATTAACAAAACATGTTATTAAAAATATATTAAACAAATTAAAAGAGTAATAATAATAATTGAGATAAGTTAAAATTACTAAAAAAATATAATAATAATAACACTTGAAGCCACACACATTGATAATTGAATAAAAAGAAATTCATGTTTATGGTAAAAGGAAAAAAACAAGAATTAGTTCGATTACAAATTAAATTTAAAAACTTAATGGATAATTTTGAATTGCAAATTTATTGTTATTATTATTTTTAGAGTACGTTTCAACTTCTTTCAATTACTATTATTATTTTTATTTGTTTAATGTATTTTTTAATAACATATTTGGTTAATATATGTGTTTTTTTAAACAGAAAATTAGAAAAAGATATATATAATTTTGGTTAAGAAATAATTAAATTAAATTAGAAAAGATGAATTAATAAGAAAATTTGAAGATTGAGATATTAAATAAATAAATAAATATATATATATAATATAATTATTATTATTATTACTCTTTTAATTTGTTTAATATATTTTTAATAACATGTTTTGTTAATATATGAGATTTTTTTTAAAAAAATTGAAAATTGGAAAAAAAATATATGTATAATTTTGATTAAGAAAGAATTAAATTAAATTAGAAAAATGAATTTAATAAGAAAAATTGAAGATTGAAGATTGTGATATTTAAATATATATAAAGAAAAAAATAAAAAAATAAATTAATTTAATAAAGAAAGATATTTTTAGAATTTGAATGTATAATATATATATTATATTATATGTGAGTATGTATATATATAATAATGAGAAAAAATGAAGTGTGTGGGACCCACGTATATAAATAATGAGAAAATTAAAAAATGTGGGGCCCAGTATAGTATAAATATAAAAATAAGGAAAAAATAGAGTATGTGGGGGCCACTGCATGGAAGTCGTGTACCCCGTCCACGACTTCACCTCAAAACACCTATTTTTGAAAATAGTTTTGCAACTACCCTATTTTTGAAATATGTTTCAAATTTTACATTATTTTTAAAAAAAATCCGTGAGTATATGTCAATAACTCTGAGTTATATTAGGAGCGGTTGATTAAGATGTGTGAATCTAGTTGAGATGTGTAAGTGCATTTATTGATCCAACTTCTTTTACTATCTTGTTAGAAAAAAAAAAAAAACAATGAGTTGTGCTTATTCTCTTGTACAACAATATTTATCTTGAATTTTTATGGCTTTTTTTGCAATTATTTTGTTTTTTAAAATTAAGTTTTTGTAGACACTACTTTCACCCGTAAATTTATTCTTCTATGTTATCTACTTTTTATCAATGGTTTAAAAAACTCAGATAAAATTTTAAAACCTAACGAAAAAGCATTTAAAAATTGTGTTTGTAATTTGGTTAAAAATTCGATCATTGTACTTAAAAGAAAATGCAAATCATTGTAAAAAATGTAAGGAGAAAATGAGCTCACTTTTCAAATATCAAAATCGAACAAACAAAATGGTAAAGAAAAAAACACGTAAAACTATACACATAAGTAGTGAAAAAGAATGACATTCAATGGTTTAAATCAATTTGAGTATGTGATATTATTTTTCTATAGGCTTCACTCTTTGGTTTAATTTGATAGATAGCTTTAGGACATTTATAAAAAGAATTAAAGATGTAATAATGATACAACTTTTAAAACAATAGAGGTATGTTTTGAAACAAAGAGATAAACTCAAGGCTGCCATTATATTTTCAATGGTTAAAGGTTGTTGAAATTTTGAGGACAAATCAAAATCATCACATGGAAATCTTAAAAGACAGCTATAGGAATAGAAATAGTGCACATTTAATGAGAACAGCAGCAGACAAATTTCTAGATCCATCTTCTAAAATCGTACCAAAATACATAGCTAGTATACACCCTAGTCCTCTTTCACATGTATATTTAGGAGTGATTTTGAAATGATTATTAAAACTAGAAAAATACTAGTTTTGAATCTAATTTGAAACTCCATTTTGATGTTCAATAATTTGTGTGGGCAGGCCATAAATAATTTGAATGGAAGAAAGCAGCAATAATTGGGTATTTGATGCTAAATTTGGCACACAACTCCATTTAATTCAATTGCAATATGAAACACAACTATATATGTATGCATTATGAGGATAATGATTGTGTACTTTTTAATAAGAAGCCTGAAGGAAACTACATTATATAATTGGAAGAAAGGAGCCCACAGACAGCTGTTCTTATTTATTCTTTTAACCAAAAGTATATTATGGTGTATGAAAAAAGTGATCAAATAAAGTGACAAATTGTTTAATAAATGATTTTTCAATGCAGCCATGCATTCCTCTCCAATCATAAACGATTATATATATATATATATAAATAAAAATTATCACGTTCATAAAATTTGTGGTTAAATACTTAGGTGGATATTGAACAAAGATAAGTGCGTATTTAGTAAAAGTTTATTCACGTATAAATATAATATATTCAAATTAATCTAAAAATGGGCTTCATTTCATTATATTTATTGTTGTTTATGTATATATTTTGTAATCCTAATGAAACGTGGGATCCACTTTGAATTATCTAACGCAATTGAGGAATTGAAGGTATTCGATTTAATCGTTTTTAAATTTACGTTAGACAGTTACTAACTGTTTTTGTTATTGTTACAAATACCGTGTACTTATTGTTGCAATATTAAAATATGAATATGTTACTATTAGGGTCAATGATAACAACAACAGTCACAATATCCAAAAAATGACCGACTATGTCTAACGACAATGATAACATTTAGGATAATAGCAAATGTAAAACAAAACCATAATTCTAAGTAAATGAGATTAAAAAAACAAAATCCAATTATGTTTAATTCAGACCATTACAATTAATTTATCAGTAGAATTTCATCACAATTACACCACTTTTCATTACAGTTTAGTAAAAATTACATAGTAAATTATATATATAATTTTTTTAAAAAAATTTAAATAAAAAAATTGAAAAACTATTTAAACTTCATACAACAACTTATAATTTTTTAAAAAATTAATTTAAATAACAAAAATATTTGAATAATATATTTTAGTAAACGATTTCAATTATATATATATATATATATATATATATATATATATATATATATATATTAAAGGAAAGACTTTTATATAAAAATGAATTTGTTATATAAATATTTTAGTAAATAGATAAAGTACCGAGGAAGAAAATAGGTGAATATGTTATTTAAAATATGGGCATTATGGTCGTTCACTTTATGAGAAAAAAAAACGTACTCTTTCTTTATTATTTATTATTATTTTCTTTTTCTTTTAAAACACGTCCCATGAAAAAAATAATATTTAAAATAGAATATGATATAATTTTCTTTTGTTTCTGACCAAACGCGCTCTCTCTCCGTCTATTCCTTGTTTAGCGGGATCATAATTTTATAAAGTTATTAACTTTTCAATTACGATTTTAATAAAAACAATTCTTTATTTTCTCCCAACCAAAAACAAAATTTAACAATTAGTGGATTGATTGATCCATGCACTGATTACTTTAATTTCCTCTTTCAATGTGATACTCATGACTCATGAGATTAATATTATTGTTGTTGTTATTATTTTGGGCAAAAGTTTCTCTAAATTCTCTTAAGTTGACTTACTTATATAACCCAACTCTAAATTAATAATTATGGTATTAATTAAACATCTAAACTAATTATATAAGAAACATCAATTCAAATTTTAAAATTTCATAGCTGAATGACATTTTTTTATAGTTATTTTGAAAATATTAAGTTTTGTTTTGTTTAAAATTGTATTAAGATGTATCTTTAATTATTCAAAATTAATTTGGTGTTTGATCTAGTTTACTTTTTACACAAAATTTCTTAATCCACAACAAGAGTGATTTCAACTACTCTAAAATAAGTTATAACTAAATGCATATTCTTATTGAACGACAAAGAGTCATATATTAATGTTATATCAATATTTATAACTAACGGTGGAAACTAAATAATATGTGTATAGAGAAAAAGGAATAAGGATGGATGATCCAATTTGATGTAATATTATCTATATCTAAGGCAGTATGACCAAAAGGAGAGAAACTAATTGACTAGTAAAGTGTTAATTTAAAGCGGTTACAATCAAATACTTATAATTAAGGTAAACACATTTCACATTAAAGTATAAAAATATCTCTTTAGTGAAGATAGTTTAGAATAGAATCCTCTCAACAACTGTAACGATTTTTTTTTAGCTTGCATGATTACGTAACCTACAAAGCTATCTCTTTAGTGAAATAATTTAATTAATTAGAATTTTCCTAAGCTTCAGAATTTCTCACAACTGTTGTAATGATTTTTCTTTATTTTGTATGATTATGTGCCAATGCACACTTTACACAAAAATAACTTAGGATCACCTAAATGAGCGTAGGTGTGAAAACCACACACAATAATTCTTGCTTTACACAAGCTATAAAGGAGTTCTCTCTCAATATTCAAGTATGAAGACTTTTTCCCTCTTAATCACAAAAGTATATAGGAATTAATATTAAAAAACTCATACAACTGAGTCTAATTCACTATATCATAAACACATTCAGGTACATAGGTCAAACTTGCATTCTCTCTTTTTCCTACAATAAGGCAAACTCCTTTTCTATAAAGCAAAAATCGTAACCCTAAAAGAGACAACTCCACCAAATATATAACATAAAACATGATTGACAATATATGTTAGCAAACGTCTTTGTTATTAAATATATAGCCAATACTACTGCAGTATAATACATTTACTATCTTCACACAATTCCATTTAAAAAAAAAAAAAAAAACACTAAACTACTTGAATGAAATTATTTTCCTCCAATAAATACACTAACAAAGCATTAAGAAAAATTGATTATGTGTTGAAATTTATATTTGAGTTAATTAAATTAATCCTGAAAACTATTTAGAGCACTTGTTTTGGTCAACTACATATCCATATGTTATACAAATAATGATAATTAAATGCTAAACATAATGTGATTATTATTATTATAGAAAACACACCTAGCTATTTTATTTTACTTGGAAACTTAACCAAACAAACTTCTTCAAGTCAAATTTTGTTTTCCACTAAGTCAATATGCACAAATAGATTTTCAGAAAAACATGTCTCATTACTGTTTTTCCACACATGCAATTAGGTCTAATTTATATATTTTAGGGCCTTAATCATCCTGAGTGGGCTACCAACCAAAAAATGAGTATGAGAAAGATGATTTGTGTTGTTTTTCTTAATAATAGCGACAATTTATGAGAATTTCTGTGAAAAATAATCATTTGAAAATATTTATAAAATATTACAAAAATTCTAAGATAGTTATATTCTATAATTTGATTATTGATTTTTTTTCTTCAATAATATATATTAATAATGGAATGAATATGGACACCATGTTGTAGAGTTCATCTGGGGTTAGGAAAGTCAAGACTATGTTTGAAGTCATGGAAGAAGTTAGATATAAACCTAATCTAGTCTTCATTTAATTAAACAAAATTTATTATTTTATGAAGGGTAAATATTTTCTCCAATGGTCTATTTTTTTTATAATTCCCCTTTATAATACTTTATTAACAAGATACATGCACATAAATTCATACCTTGTGATTGTAGTCCATGTATTCAAACCCGACAAAATGAATGTGTTGTTAGAAATAATACAATCTTCCACAAAAACACCCTATAGAGTCAATTACTAGTATCATTTCAAAAAGAGGGCAAAGATCAATGAAAAAGGATGTGTTTGAAATATTTTTCAAGCACTTGAATATACAAAAAAAAAAAAAACAAATTAATTTAAGATACAAATATGTAAATTTAAAATTGATTTCAAATAGAATCAACTAAAATTGAATTCATATTTGGATAGAATGTGATTTAAAGCTCGTACGTTAATGATAAAGAATTTGTTATAGTATTATGATATGAGTACTACCCACCATTATTGATCTCGATCTAGTTTTCATTTTCCTTTAAGGCTTCAAAATTGAATTTAATTTTTGAGTTGTTGGGGGTATTGAAAGAAACACACATCAAAAGAAGAGAATATTGAATGAAAAACTTAGACTTATTTATCCCTTATTTTTTCCAATTTAATTTTCTTTTGTTTTTAGGCACAGCCATCCGACCAAAGTTACAGCCAAGTTGGTCGGCCTTCCTTTCAATATTAATTATGATGCAGAGATCCGTAGCTAAACCGAGCCCTAATTTCTCAAGAAAAAAATAAATAAATTGACTTCAACCCCAATAATTTAAAACTTATTTCTAAGTCATTCAATTCACTTTTTTTTCCTTTCAATTTTTATTTATTTATTTATTTTCCATCCGTAGAATGAAAAAATAGATGATGTCTACTTGATGGTATTGAACTATACTCAAATTGAAGTTATTTTTATGCATAAACTCTTTTAAATCTCAATAGGAGATTTATATAAAATTCAATTTTCTTTTATTTCTCTTTAATGATTCAAATTTGTAAAAGATACATCCCAATTTAAATTCTCTCATTCCTTTCTTGAATTACAATGGTGTAAGAAATTGTTGTTTTACTCTGTTCTAGGAAGATCGATGGGATTGAAAAGCTAGGCCCAACTTTTAATTTTTTAGGAGTCCTCTATTGGGCTCAAGTTTGATAGGAAAAGGCCCATGTCTGGGCCTGAATTTGCGAGTATTTAGAGAAGTGTGGCGTATCTATCGTTTTTTCTTTTGAAAATTTTAAAAATAGCAAAACATTCAAATTATTTACAAAATATAGTAAAATTGACGTGAATTTATTTCTTTTTTGTTATATTTTGTAAATAATTTCATTTTTTGTGCAATGTGTGACAATTCTTTCAAGTTGGTGTGAGGTAATTTTTCTTCTAAGAAAACTTCTTTTCAATATGTAATGGTGATGCTAATATGACATAATAATGTGTAGGTTAAATATAAAAACACCATTTTAACTGTTTGTGGAGCCGTGAAGTGAAAGTTCAAACGCATTCATCAACATAAGTACTTTTCTAATAATAATAATAACAATGATCAAAAGAGAATTTACATTTACAAAGAAAAATAAAAGTTATCTGACAATTCATTCCAAACTCAATTTTTTGCATTCACTAATAAGAAAATAGTTTAATTGAAGTCTTAATCAGGAAGTTTTAGATTTAAATCCCCATTCTTAATTTAGAATTTAAAAAATTCATTACCAACATTTTGTTTTTAGTGAATTTCTGTATTTTGTAAAATTACAAACATTCTTGAATTTTTTATATGTATAATTATTTTTTAAATTCTATACTAAGAATTAGAAATCATAATTGAAAACTAGAACTGTTTGCTTCTGTTTTATAAAAGAACAAAGATTAATTTCTTATTTGAATAACTTCTTAAAAGTGAACCAATTTTGAAAGAAGTGGTTCTTTTTTCTTTTCTATTATTTATTTCTCGATTCCTTCTTTGATGATCCAGTCAATTGAAATTCATAAACTGTACCGTTACAAAAATTTCAAATTGAAGGTTTTCTTATTTTTCTTTTTAGACTTTTTAATTAACTTTTAAAAGTTGAAAACTATTTATAGAACATTAATCATATATAAAAATGTGAGATGCATGTATTAAGTTTTTCAATGGGAGATCCTCAACCAAATATTGAAAATAAAATTCAAAGTAATATACAACTATAGGCATTTTGTAAATAGTGTTATAAACCAATTCACCATTTGCAAAAGGTATTATGCTTGAAATGTGCGTGGGAACAATTATGTTTTTTTAGTTCAAAACAGTGTAGGAGTACAATTTTGAATACCAACAACATATTAGGAAAACTCAAACTCCTTATTTAGGGTTTCAACTTCCGATTTAATAGTTGGCGTGTTTCTAACTACCGACAATTTACTACGTTATTATTATTTAACATCTCTTTTATTTGTTATAATGCTTACTATTTTCTATTTAGACTAAAACAATTTGCTCTTATTAATCTAAATTTACAAATAATAGTCACATATGTTATAATAACTAATTCAAGGCTTCAAAACACTTTCTACCATATACTACGTCAATACATTAAACTTTAACGAGTTGATTTAGGATGAAGTATGTGTTCCACGTAATAAAAAGAAATGAATATATAGATTATTAGACGTACATAATGCTTTTCAAAATACAAAACAAGAATGCTAACTATATGAGGTTAACCAAACTTTGGTACTATATCATTGGTAGGGTAACAATAGGAATTGAAGACATTTGAACATAAAATATTGACTGAAAAAGGGGAGTGAGGAAAAGGAGAGTCGGCAGTCAAAGGAAGATAATAAGAAACAAGAAATTGTGAAGGAGGGGGGGCAATGGGACAATGGAGGATGGTAATGGAGTCATGTCATGGGGAAGCTTTTATTGTATATACCTTCATCAAAGGCACTCTATTTCTTTACTCTGCCACAACTTGGATGCACGTTAGGGGACATTTTTCTCTCTTTTCTTTTCTTTTTTTCTTCTCTCTCCTTCACCATAATAATTACAAAAACATCACTTCTTTTTCCTTTTTATTTATTTCTTTCTATATATATATACATACCTATAATTTCCATTTTTCAATTCAAACTATTATTACATACTAGACCTATATGTCATGAATGTTTTGTACACATTATTGTAATTAAAATACATTTATAAATCAATTATTAGTCTATTAAAAGCTTTTTTTTTATAGCTTAGTTTGAAAAATATGAGAATCATAATCTTCATGGGATGAAATAAACCTTCATTTGTAACTTTCAACTAAATCAGTGATGTTATAAGATTTTATGTTTTCTTTAATGTTTGGATAATTATGTTTATCTAATGTCATAATAAGCTTTATTTCAAATACGGATTGATGCATTTCAATTTCTTTTATTTGAAACCTATCGTTTATAAATGGTAACTTAATAATAATACAAAAAATATTTTAAATAAAATAAAACAATTGTAATCTATAATGTATGTTGACAATAAATTTTTAAAAAAATCCAAATCTCCACTGTCGTAATATAGATTTTTATTTTGAAAAAATAATTTTTATAAATTAATTCTACCTCCACACCTAAATTTGAAAACTAAAAAGAAATAGTTTTTGTTTTGAAAATTAAGTGTACGAGTCAATGTAATGTGTAGAGCGTGTTGAATAGAAAATATTTTTAGTCTAATAAAAAATTGTCATATCATTTACTAGATTAACAATGAAAAATACAAATAATTAAATTTGGGACTAATTAAAATAATTAACGTGTGTTCAAATTAAAATTGAAAAATTAAATTGATCAATTTCACATGTTTTCCTTCTAACCATTGGATCAAGTTAATTAGTTTGGTTCAATTAAATATTATTTATTTGACCTAAGTTCAATTGTACCAATAAAAAAATAAGCCTAATTGAATCCAAAAGGTAAATATGACTCAAATTATGATCCATGGACTAATCATGCTTAAGCCCATAAAGCCCACAAGAGACTTAGAGTTCTCTAAAAGAAATTTTACTTTAGAAGGTCCGGAAACAATTCTCCTAATAGCTCTTTCAAAACTCAAACTTCAAAAACATCACGTGCTTCGCTTCTCCAAATCAAGCGAAGACGGTCAACAAACTTCAAGAATATCACGTGCTCCACTTTCTCTAAATAAAACATAAACATCCAATCGAGAGAGAATTAGATGATCAAATTCTAGAGATCGAACCACATGTATCAAATGAATAAAAATACAACATTAACACTAGTTCAATTCCAAAAATTAAATTTCTTCATAAATATCGTGTGAACCATGCTTGCAGGTAGAAAATCAAAGGTTGTTGCAAAGTTTAAAAGAGGATAATAATTAACACATAATTAACACTAAAACAGTAATTATCAAGTGTGTTTTTTTCAGCATGGTAAAGATGGAGGAAATAATTAAATCACAAATTTTCTTCATTATTAACAGACAGTAAATAATAACAAAATAATACAGGAAGGGTAAAAACAAGAAATTTAGTAAGTCGTATGACTTGGAGACGATATAATACATATAATAATTGAGATTAAGAAACACTAACCTTAATCATTGTTCTTAATAGATGATTAGAGAGAGAGAGAAAGCATCCCCCAAATCTGTGGTCTTTTAAACCACAATGATTCAAGAGATCTCTTCAAAAGTTATTTTGTCATTATATTAACTAACTCAACCATTTAGTTAAGTTCAGTTGCAACCACTTCATTTACACTTTTTCAATACCTTAAAACCGTTTTCTTTTTAATTTATAAAGAAAAAATTGACAAAACATTTACCCTTATACTATTATATTTATACCCACAATTTAGGTTTTATGAACATAAATTTGTGGCAAAAGTTGAAGGTTAGACTAAAGCTAATTTGGATTTCTTTTGCAGAGAAGCTTTTATTTTGAAAGAATAAGTTGGTTGGTTGGTCGCTGCATATAGTTTGAATATTCCAATAAGTAATCTCTTTCTCCAAATTAGAAAAAGGGTCACATGCTCACACTCACAATTTAATTAGATTATGATGTAACATCATCCCTCTATAGAGTAATATCCTGAGTTAATTCAATACTATGATGATCGTTGTAGTAGTTAATGATACAATACCAATATCATAATTAATTCACCTGTGTAGTTATTTTTTCGTAATATAATAAGAGTATGTATGGAACGACACAATTTGTAAAATGATATTTCTTTTAATGCATTTTTTCAACAACCATATTATCAACCAACTTTGTACTAAAACCCTAAACAGAAAATTAAAAAATAATGTACTGTGATTTTTAGTCTCAGCATCTAGTAAGTAATTAAGGTATCAAATAAATTATTAACCACACCTATAAAATGGAAAAAAGTAATAATAATGGAATGCTATACCAAGAAATTGCATTTTAATTGTTATGCTTTTTTATGTTAGGTAACATAATAATATTGTACATAAGGCTTTTCAATTTCAAATCAGATCACTTTTTTCCCTTAAAGTAGACTAAGTATTTTTAGTAATGGTTCACAACATGTCAAATAGTTGCTCCTCCTACATTATATAAATTAATACACTTCTAACACGTATCAAATTCAAATTCCATATTTTCTCATTAAGAAAATTTGAATTTAATTTTTGTATAAAATGAAATAATGATGACAATTAAGGACAAAGAATTTCATTTGTTATAAAAAAAAGGCCATTATCTCTAAAAGGATACTAAGATTTTTAATAAATAAAAACAGTTACCAAAATAGGGTTTTTTAATTTCAATAAAAAAATCATTCTTAAGAAAGAAATTGCAATAAAAATCAAAAGATGGTTTGAAATTTCTTCACCAGTAAATTATAAATGATTGAAAAAGAAAGTTAATGAATCATCATCTGTATGCACACAATTTACGGGTTTGAAAAAAATGAAAAAAACTTTTCATTCTTATGGTGGGTGGGCATTAAAATGGAGTGCATTTCTCTTTTCAACATGCAACAATTAAAAGGAAAGAATATGAGATAGAGATGAATGGGTTATGGAGCATTTTCAAATATAAATAAATAAATGTATAAAATATAGTAAAAAGATTTATAATTAGATATAAAATTTGGTTATATTTTAGGAGTATTATTACTGGATTTATAATAATTTGATAGGATTGAAATAAAATAAAATAGAGAAGTATGTAAGCAATTACGTAATGGAAAATGGAGAGGGGAAAGTGGGTAATTTTGAAGATAAAAAATATAAAATTTTGTAAAAGAGTTGTTTAAAAAGAAAAAGGAGAAAAAAGGAGACAAAAGTAAGTGTTTGGATGATTGGAAAAGAAAAACAAAATGGGAAGAAACCCAAACAAAGGAGCATAAGAATAAACCTGCCCACTCATTGGTCGGCTGCCCCTAAAACCCGCAATAACTTTTTTCTCTCCATAATTCCTATTTTTCTTCCCATCATTCAAACTTATTTTTAATTTCCCTAAACATTTCTTTCTTTTTCTTTATCAACTTTGCTTCATCTTCTTCATTCAAATGCAACTTTAAATTGACTAAATTTTAAAATTGTGGGTTATCTGCTTTTATTTTATTTATTACGTATGTGAAATAGATGAAATCAACTTTTTAACGTTTTTACTCTTAATCATTTTAATTTATGATATATGTTTGTTGTTTTTTATATTGAATCATAAACCAATAAAGGAACATTTTAATGTTGCTTTTATAGTCAGATTAATATTTTCATAGTTGCATTTTTATAAATATTAATTATTGTTTTCTTTACGTTAAAATATGGTTTTTTTAAAAAAAGTATAATACAAGAATTTGAATATTCAAATAGTTAATAACTAATGATGTCCATCTTCATTGAAAAGATATGTAACATAATTTAATAATTTTGTTTTTTTTTTATAAATCTATTAATTATGATATTTAAACCATATACATATAGATACATTTTGGATTGTTTTTTAAAAAAAAACATGTATTTGGACTCTTGGAAGATGTTTGGTCGTACGTGTATTATTTATTTCTTTTTTGTCCAAACACAGTAAAACATATTCAAATCTCTCCCTCGTAATCGTATATACTCAATTATGAGTTATTCCACGAAATTGAATAAGAAGATCAATTGATAATTATGGATGCAGTCAACCTTAATTATAATAAAGAGACTCAAGCTTACCATAAACTTCCCTTATTTAGGGTTGCAAACAAAAAAATTCAAAACTCACGTGTAGACACATAAAGAACTCTTGCTCAACCTTTATTAGTAGTTAGAAGAGTAAGTTAGAGCTCTCATATTATATACTTTGAATCTTTTATTCGTTTCTTGTATGTTTTCTTCTTCTTCAAATTTCTAAGGGACAGTAGAATTAAATATAACTCAACTTTACATATGTTTATTGAGAAACTTCAACTTTTGATTTAATTTGTACATCTATTGATAAACTCTATCTTACAATTTTACGTTTCAAATTAACTAAAAAAAACTTTATAACTCAACCCGACCCGTACAAAAAGAGTATATGCATATCACATAATACATAGAATGTGTGTTTTCCCATGCTTCATAATTAGGGAGTTGTATTTGTAGGCTAGATTTAGTCTCCATGAGCTTCATGATCCCTTAGAATCTATCGCCCATCATCACAAATCATATATGGGTCCGACCTTCACCAATCACCATCACCTTCTTTGACAACATGGCATCGCTTTCTACCCAATCAACATGACTACCCGCCAATTACGAGCTTCCTTTTATTTTTCTATTTTATTTTCCCATTCTTTATTTCAAACAACACTCTCTTTAGTTTATATATTTTCTTCCTCGCAAATTCTTTTAGAATTTAATATTAATTGACAAAATATCATTTTAATTTTGAGAGAACAACAAAGTTTGTTAGGTATCATATCAACACCTTTAAACACTCTCTTTCTCTCCCACCTATCAAATCCCCAATAATTAGGTATAATTCAGGCAACTAATTTCTTGTTTGGTGGTACAATATTATTTTTTAATGACGTTGGTAGGTATATGGAATCCTTGTGCTAATTTTTAAAAAAAGTATTCAAATGAATTTAAGTTTTTATGAAAATTTAGTGGAATAAATAGTTTTTTAAGCTAAGGGAAGGTTTATGAATTAAATAAAATATTTAGGAAGTTCCTAAAGCTTTACGGAACCCTTTTTTTTTCCTGCAAATGTGTAGTGGAGAATTTACCTTATAAACTATGCTACTGATTCGGTATGATCCGTCTAATTCTACTAGAAATTATTATTAAATTGCTAATGTATAAAGTTTCGATTAATTAATTATATGATTTGAGTACTATTGTTTTTAAATGTCAAATGTATCGTTAAATACCATTTTTTTTCCTTTCAACTAGAAAATCAAGCCATTTATTTTCATCCCACTTTTACTCGAATTCGTTGGTTTTTTAAAGTCACAATATCATTTATTATATATATAAGTGGTTTGCATTAAACAAATCTTAAAAACCAAATTAAAAATTAGGTCTAAACTAGAAACATAAAGAATTAAATTATTCTCAACTATTGATAGATTAAATTATAAAAAATGTCGATAAAATTTGTAATTTATACCTAAAATGTTATTAAACTTTTAAAAGTGTGTTCTAAAGTTTAAAAAACGGTTCATAAATAAATTTACAGTAAATCTTTTATGAACACGATTAAAACTTTATTTTAAAAATATCTTTAGATTATAGAAAAATTTAATAGATATCCTAAAACTAAAAAATAGTCTCAATAATTTAAAATTTACATTAGTTTTCTTAACAACCAAAATAAAACAAAAAATAAAAAAAAATCATTAAACCATAAAGTTATAAATAAAAAATTTTCCTTAAAACATGCTAAAAAAACAAGATAAACTTAAAATTTTAAACTTTTAAAAGTTTAAAAAATACTATTTAGTTTTCCAGCACAATCCACTAATACTAATTTATTTATCTTTTTTTTTTCTTTTTTCTCTACTCTCCTTTTCCAAAACAAATAAATAAAATTGGAGTGTATTGATTTAAATCAAGGTGTATTGGTTTTGACAAGAATAGAAGCGCCAAACGATTGTAGGACTTAAATACCTTAATGAAATTGTATATTAATAATTTAGTGTGTGTTTAGTAGCAAAACACATTTTTTATTTAATTAGTTATTGTATGGTAGAGAAACTTTTATTCTCAAATTTCATAAAATTTTATGTTTTACTTTAAATTTTAGATGTTAAAAAACTTGACCTAAAATTTGAAACAATCAAAGTTTTCTTAAAAGTTTAAAAGTATTATTTATCCAACTTTTCAATAGTTTAAGGACATTTTTTAAATAAAACTTCGTTTTTATACAAATTACTAGTAAAAGCAATTTTGAATCAATTTTAAAAGTTTAAAAGTATTTTTTTAACTTTTTGAGTATTTTTTTTTATCCAAACTACACTTTAGTCCATTTATACCATACAATTTTAACTTCAAGTTTAGTGTGAGTTTATTTATAAAATAAAATTTTATAAATAAGTTGATTCAAACTTACGTAAACTTTATTACATTTTAAAATTTTAATCTATTAATTTGTTTTAAAACTTTATCTTTTTCATAATTAAGTTATTTGCAATATATATTCGTTTTAAAGATCACTCATTAAATGCATCTTAGATTGCATTAAATCTCATGTTTGTTTCTTTTTAACAAGCAACAAACAAAATATGTGCACATTTTTTAACTATTTTTCATTTAAACAAAAGTATAAACTACTAAAATTGTATAATAAAAGTATAAGTACCTTCAATTGTTGCTAGAATCTATTTTTTAAAAAAATCACTTTTAACACTTGTGATATCATCCAACCAATTATCATAAACACTATCTTCCACATACTAAAAATGTTCGAAGAAAATTTTAATTTTCATTTGAATTATGTCACATACCTCATTCAATGTCTCTAAATTTATGCAAAAATTGTTTTAAGAATCCTTACTCAAAATACATTTAAAAACGTTGATGTAATTAAGTTGAATAATATTGTAATACTTTTTGGTTATAATAGATATATAATAGATGCTATGCTACACCACCATGACTTAGGGAGAGAACTAGAAACCAAACGGCACCAAAACTTTCAATTGCGCTTCAAATTATTTATATATGCGTTCTTTTTGCTTTTATGTTCTTCTTTTTGGCTCATTCTTTTATTAAAGTGATCTTTAACTTTAATCTAAAACCTAATTATTCTATATCCTCACATTACAAAATACATTTTTATATATTTCTATATAATAATAACATGCTTACTGTTTCAAAGGTCAATGCTTATCTATTTACCCCACAAAAACTTGTCCATGAAGTCAAGAATATCTTATTTAATCTTAATCTCATCACTTTCTTCTCAATTAACTTTCATCTCTTTGTCCTAACATATCTTAGTGCTATAATTAAATTTGCTTAATCATGGGGTGAATTGTTTATATTTATCCTATAGGTTTTGTCTTCATTATTATTTTTCTTTCTTCACCATATTTTCTATCGAGCCTATCTGTAAAGCTCTCATCCATATAATTATTTTTAGTCAAATAAATTAATAAATTAAAAAGTGATCTTATACGAGATGGGATAATAATAAATAAATTTTAACTCAATCATAATTTGTATAATTTTTGTCCATAGACTATACGTATATATTTTTTAAAAAGGTGGTGTATAATAGTTTGAGGTTTCTGAAACAATCTAAATAATTTATTGAATTTTTACCTATGTATCAATGGTAGAAATGAATCTCAAATTCTTTGCTTTTTGCTTCTGTTATATTTACTTAAGCCTTTTTTTTTTTTTGCAAACATAATTTGAATATAGGTTTAAGTTGGTTATTGTGATAGCATTCTCTTTTTATTATTATTGGAGCTCAATCAATAACAATAACATTTACTTCATGGTTCTCCAATTGTATATATTAGTAATCATATTTGTGAAAATAACTTGACATTTGTTGAATTTAATGTAACTTTTAAACACAATCTGATTAATTATCCTTAACCTTACAATCTAATACGTTTGTCGACTGTAAATTTAATGATTAGACTCTATATTTTACTACATAACACAGGTGAACAACCAACCCAATCAAATGAGACACTTTTCAAATCATTTGATAGGTTGTGTTTTCAAGTAAATAAATATCTCCTTGTTTCATCTCAATTATTTTTCTAAAGAAAAAAAATGTAAACCATATTTTTGAATTTAAGAGGAGAGAAAAGAAAAATGTAAACCATATTTTAGAATTTAAGAAGATTTTCTTTTTGTTTCTCTCGTGTGATCTCATGGAAAATATGCATTTGATGTACGAAAAAACAACAAATATCAAATATCAATAATAATAATAATAATAATAGTTATTGAATTATATTTATATTTTACGGTAAAAAAAAAAAAAAACCACAAGAAGTCATTAAGAAATGAGTTTGTCCATTTTGCCATTTTTGACCACTGTTCTAATAATAACTATGATAATAGTTATTGAATTAATGGGAAAAAAAGGTTAAAGTTAAATTAGTGTAAAGTGAATTAAGGTTTAATGGACGGTTAATTGTGGCTGGAAATTCAAAATTATTGATAATTATGAGTCCCATAAAGGGTGCATTGAACTTAAGGATTCGTCGGTGGATCCACCGTACCCTGTGGGTGTCATTTCCCATCATTTATTTTATTTTTTCCAAAATTCAAAACCAAATTAAAACCAATAATAATAAATATATTATTAAAATTAATAATTGAATTATTTGAGACTTTCCCTATTAATTCACCAACCGACAAGCTACCCACACACCCAATCCTTAAAACTAAGGTCAACTACATCTTTTTCCTTCAAACTTCACCATTCTTTACTCCTTCAACTTACCACTGAAACTAACACTTTCTAACGATATAACGTACGTACTTTATTCATAGGTTTATACCTAGTATTTTCTTTACAATATTACCAAGTATAATGAAATCAATAAATCCACAAACATATATTTCAACGTTGACACATTATAAATTTATTTAGAGTTAGTTAGATGTTTCAAATCACAATGAGAGAAAGAGATAAACCAATTCCATTGTATATCCTAAAACCTATATTTCTTGCTAGGAAGAGAAACCAATTTTATTGTATTAACAATCAACTAAGGACCATCCCCAAGTGTACACTCTCCACACCTTGCCCATCTTTTTGCTATCAGCCAAAAGGAAAGACAACTGATAACCCATGCTATATGTATATAATATATATATATATATATATATATATATATATATATATTCTTTTTACTTTTCTTTTATTATATATGCATCTCACATAATTAAATTATATAGCTATGTTCACAATTGTAAAATATTTTAAAGTTCAATCAACTGTAATACAAAACTTGAGGTATTGTTGGGGATGATTAATGTAAATAAATACTTGTTTATTGAATTAAGTAAGATTAATTAGTGAAAAAAGAAAGTATAGTTTTATGAAAATATATGGGAAAGATCAAAGATGTAATAACGTGTAAGACAACAAATTTATATTTTCATGATTCATGAATGTAGAAAGAAACGGGTGAATTTGTTTCTTTTCATCGTGGGAATGATGAAAAGGGAGCGCCATGAAAATAAAAACAAATTAAAAGATCTTTAAAAATAAGAAAAAAAGATTAGTGTAGAAAAATATACCTTAAACCATTATTTTGGTATAAAATTTGTTTAATTTGAGTTCATCTATTTTGGCTAGTCATATTTCATATTTGATATTTCAATAAATCTTAAATTTTATACTATTTTTTTATTTTAAATTGATGCCTAAACTTAAATAAAATTAATAATTTAGTCTTTAAACTTTTATTTAGTTTTTAAACTTTGATTTTATAATAATTTAGTATTTTCAATTTTGTATAAATTTAATCGTTAAAACTTTTATGTATATATAACAACTTAATTGATAAACTTTCAAATTTGTAGCAACATAAACAAAATAGACATCAATAGGCTTCTTTCAAGTATCTATTAGTACATTTAATAGATATTGATAAACTTAAATCAGTATCTATCATCGATAAAATATTATATTTTTATATATTTTGTAAATATTTTTACTAATTTTGTCATTTTCAATAATTTTTTTTTATATTTTCTTAAATTACAGTCACAGAGAATTCTATTAATTTATTTATGCAAAAAAAAAAACTCAATAAATTTTTACACTTAAATTTATAGCAAAAACTAAATTAAACTAAATTGTCAAGCACTAAAATTTAGAAATTAGATTGTTATAAAATTAAAAATTCAACATTCTAAACTCTAAACATCTATAAAAGTGGAGGACTAAATCTGAGCTTTATGCCTATTATTTTTTCTTAACTATAGTTAGTGACGACTATTGTAACGGTAAACTTAAGAAATTTGCATAAAATAGAAGACATAAAAGAATAAAGCATGATATTAAAATTTTCACGAGAATCATATATAGTTGGAGTTGCGTTACCTCATACATTTACATTACATGTATCCATTCATCCCAAGACAAAAAAAAAAAAACTTGAAAGTAATAAATGTTAATTAATTACAAAAACTATAAAAATAAAAAGTAAAAAAAATACAATGAACCAGGAAGCACACCCTGGTGCATGTACGTCATATGGTATATACCAAAGCATTAAAAAAGAAAAAAACACCATACACTGTATTTTAATTTTTAATAAAAATAATCTAAAAAAGGTAACTAAATTCAACTTAAAAATAAAGAAAAAAGGAAAAAAAGATTAAAAGGAAAAAGGTTTCATCTCATATAATGATTATGCGTTCATTCTGTACACCCACAGCACACGCCTAATTGAAATCCATTTGCTCTTACAAGTCAACTGATGTATTCGTGACACCAAAATCTATTTCCTTAATTTCTTTTTTTTTTTTTATCAAAATAATAATTATAATAATTCAAAATTATTATTATTGGAATTTAATTCTCATAATTAGAGTCCCCACAATCCCATATTCCCAACCTATGAAACTTCCGCTCTATTTCTCTCCCTTTATATTCCCCCCCTCTCAAGTTTACTCTCTTTATTCATTTTTCCCCATTTTGTGTTTTTTTTCACTTTGTCAAACCATGGATACAGATTGCAATACGGGGCTTCTTCTTGGCCTAGGCAGGGTTTCCGGACACAATATTAATGCTTCTGTGCGCTCCGAACTACCCGCTCTTAATAAGAAGAAGCTGCAGCAGGTTTTGAAGTTCGATGATGATATTCTGCCTTCTTTGACTCTTGGGTTGTCGTTTGTTGTCGACACCGCGACGGAGGACGGCTGTTCGGGTAGTCCGGTTTCGTCGTTTTCCAACTCGTCGGGGTTTAAGAGGGAACGTGCTGGGGAAGAGGTGGCGGAGACGGAGGAGTGTATGAAAGTGGGTGAGGAAGATGAAGAGGGAAGTCCGAGGAAGAAACTTAGATTAACAAAACACCAATCCGCCATTTTGGAGGACAATTTCAAAGAACACTCGAGTCTTAGTCCTGTAAGTTTTTTTCTCTTTTTTTCTTTTTGCCTTTTTCTTTTCCGAGGTTGAGTGAGAAATAGAGGAATGGATAATTGTCCTTTGTTCATTTAAAAATTAATAATGAAGATTTGTAATTTCATTATTATTTTAGATAATTGAGAAATTAATATGATAAAGTTAAAACTTATAATAAAAACTTTTCTTTTTCTATTCTTTGAAAAAAAATCTTCCATCCAGATTTTTCATAAAGAGTAAAATTAAGTTTTTTATTTTTATTCCTCAAAATTAATTTGAGAGGAATGAATGTGGCTAATCTCTCACCTCTCACAATTATTGTATTCAAAACAATAATTTATTTTATTAATAGGAAGATAGATAATTAACATAGATAACATCTTACTTTTGTTTTAAATACAAC
Organism: Cucumis sativus; assembly: GCF_000004075.3. Classification (NCBI taxonomy): domain Eukaryota; kingdom Viridiplantae; phylum Streptophyta; class Magnoliopsida; order Cucurbitales; family Cucurbitaceae; genus Cucumis; species Cucumis sativus. The sequence goes on from NC_026658.2 coordinate 24,954,170, forward strand.
AATCGTAGGGTTACAGATTTATTTTACTCGGTGTATGTTTGTTATTATAACTAGATTATATGTATTTTAAAGTGAAAAATTTTAAGTAAAGAGATACAATTAAACTCCTTTTTTTTTTCTTTTTTTGTGGTTTGTGATTGTAAATTTTCCATAAACAAGATTAATACACCATTTAATTAATTTCCATTTAATTTCTTATCCTCATATTCCATTTCTTTTTGTCACACTTATGTTTATTGAATATAAGAAATATATAGGAAGCAATTGATTATCTTTAAATCCCTTCATCATTAAATCTCTTTTACATTAATTTATTTCTCTTAGATTTTGACATCAATTAATCCGTTTCTAATCCCAACAAAACAGAAGCAAAAGCAGGATTTGGCTAGGCAATTAAACCTAAGGCCAAGACAAGTGGAAGTATGGTTTCAAAACAGAAGAGCAAGGTAATTAATTTTCTTAAAATGTTAAATTAATTACCCCAATTTAAGAATATAGTTAATTAAAAATAATCCCATGCAGAACCAAGCTGAAGCAAACAGAAATGGATTGTGAATTACTGAAGAAATGCTGTGAAAAGCTAAAAGAAGAAAACACAAGGCTTCAAAAGGAACTTCAAGAACTTAAATCACTCAAACTAACGCCTCCACCGTTCTGCATGCAACTACAAGCCGCCACTCTCACCGTTTGCCCTTCATGTGAGAGCTCCATCTGCGGCGGCAGCAGCAGCGGCGGTGATGCATCTCCGGCCAATAACTTCTCAATTGGGTCGAAGCCTCAATTTCTCAAATTCCCATTTAACCATCCATCGGCGGCTTGTAATTAGGCGGCAGCCTAATTTTAATTATAATATCATTAATTAAAATTGACCTGAAGACTGCTATTTTTCCTTGGGGCTTCTTGGTCATATATATATATATATATATAACACTGATATTTATGTATTTAATATGTTATTATATGTACAAATATATTGTTGTGTTTTGAACACATTGGAAAAGATTAGGCTTTGTAGAAATCAATCTATGAGTTATGACGACATACTTTGTATTTAAGGCTTTCATGTTGGTGAAATTAATAGTGATTTTTATTATTGGTCGTGAAGTCCTTGTCCTTCATTAATCAAATTAGCTCGTCTAATTAGAGTGACGTAATATCAATTAACTTTTAATAAAATGTAGTTTATTAATACGCGTGATTAAGAGGAATGATCGATCAGTTAAATAAATAATTATTTAAAGAAAAGTGGACAGACTTTTTTTTTTTTATTTAAAGAAATTGAGACAAGTATCGACAAACCAGTTGGTGGGCTATGATTGGAATGAAGAAAAAAATAGAACAGAAGTAGAAACTATATGATTAAGAACAAAGATATACATTTATATGGATATATATTAAATTAAAGGATGTGGGAATTTGCCGACTTGATTAAGTTGTATTTCCTAGATTGTTAAGATTGAATTTGACGACAATTAGGTGTCGGATTCTTGTGATTATTATTTAATAATTGTTCATCATTATTGATTAAACAATTGAATTCTTTTCAGCATAATTTAATTTAATCCCATTTGCCCAAGTATCTTACTTTTCGGAGCTAAATTCCTGAGATCTATCATCGAACCCAACTGCCTTTCCTTTTTGGAAAAGAAATGAAGACTAATTGTGTTAGATCAATTTCATATCATTTTTCCTAAGAAGAGGTCTCCTAATTTAATTAAGGTTCTTGTGTTAATCAAGTATGGTATCAAAGGTATTGAAACTTAAACAGAGATATTCAATGGAATAAAAAAAAGAAAAGAAAAAAGATCGGATGCAACAAAGATAAACCTAAGAAAAAACTATTTTCAAAGGAAGATTGGGAGACCTCACAATTTGATAAGAAGAATTATAGGATAACTATTCATTTGAATTTAACATTTGTTTAGTTGTTAGTATAAATTAATCAGTATTTAATTAGTTGTTGTGTGATTTTCTTTTAAGGCTATAAATAGTTAGAGCTTTTGGTTATCCTTCAAAATAAAACCTCCACTTCTTTTATGGAGCTAGGGTCTTCTTTCATTTATAGGGATGAATATTGACCTAAAATCTAAAGTTGCAGCATCACAATTTTCACAACCTACCCAGCCTCAAATATCCTACTCATTACTACTTTTGTTGCCTAATTGGTTTCGAGATGAAATAAAAATTTAATAAATGATTTTGAAGGATTTAAACATGTTTGGAATGAATTTTACAACTTCATTATGCTGTAATTGCATTTTAGATCCCATGATCACCCCATACTTTTGTTGCCCATGATCAAGAACAATGACATAATGAACAGTCATGTGAAAAATAATTATTTTGGACAATAGTTTAGAGGTTTCTCAAGTTACCTACAGATATTGTTTTGTAAAACAATAATCTTCTGCACTAACACTTATGTTCAGATTAAAAAAAATCAGAAATTGTTGCAATTTAGAACAGGTGTACATCAAAATTCCTAAAGGTAATCATAAAGAAAAAAAAACAATGGAGATATCTGTAATACATCAATTAGAAACATAGCAAAATAATTAATTTGAACTTCTGATCCTAATTAAATTCATATTTAATGTTTAAATTTTAATCTGACATAACTTGAGAATAGTTTTAAAATGAAGGGGAAGCTCATGGCATGTAGAAATTCATATATAAACACAAATTTCTAACTGCTAGAAGGATGTTTCAAATATTCAAATAAATAACAATATGTTTCATTGTCATTGAAATCAATCCAATTAATTATATAATGTAATAAAACAGATGTAATCTTGAGAGACAGATACATTACAAAATACAAAAACTTTCGGAACTTTTTTGTAAACACATAGCATGATTTTCCTAAAATAATATTTGTTTGTTGACTTATTATTATCCTCTTTGTCGACCTCATATATAAAATATATTTTCCACAAAAACAACATACATTGTTACATTATATTATATATAGAGAGAGAGAGATTTGTTTTTATGCGTCGGCGGGTAGATGGGCAGACGTTAATTAGTAATTAAGATGTGATTATGACGAAATCAAACAAAAATAAAAGTATATATTGAAGGATAAGTAAAACAAATTGGCTTTCGATTATTTGATTGACAAATGAAATAGATAACCTTTTTTTTTATGTCATTACGGAATTAAAGCAATAAATTTAGTAGCCCATGATAAGATATTCATTAATTGATTTTTCCACTTTTGTTTTTTTATAATGAAAGAACTTGCTTGTGTGGCCAATTATAAAATGTACCCCAATTTCTGAAATTAAATCTGACCCAAATTAGAATTTCACATACAGCCCACTGTCTTTGATTTTTCTTTTCTTTTTAGTTTGAACTCTTAATTATATTTTAATAAGCAATTATTAAGTAATTTGGTGAATTTCCCTTAATTTTAAATTTTGATTAATAGGTGTTTAGTTAGTATTTAGAATTAATTAAAGATAGTTTTGTGAAGTAAAGTTATGGAAAGTTATCATTTTAGAGTTGTTAATAGGAAGGTTTTGAAATATCAAATAGAATATATTGTTCTTTTTGAGAGAATTCTCTCATTTTAGGGTTGAACTTATCTTGTCTAGTTATGGTTTTGACCTAATGCTCTCTTTCACTTGACTTTAGTTTTAGAGTAAATTTCTCATATAAGTTGGGTGAATGGATATGTAATTAAATTATGAATTTACATGAATAAGTTGGAAAGTATAACAAAAGTTTATATAGCCCATAAAAAGTAACCAAACATAAACATAACTAGCCAAACTCTAAACCACAAACATGGCCCTAGTGCCAAATACTAGAAAAATTGAAAGAATTATAGGATATACATTTGGCTTTCAACAAATAACAAATATTTCTCTTTTATTATATACTATTTCCTCAATGCATATTAAATAAAATGAAATACTACAATAAGTTTCAGCAACACCAACATTATGAAAATGAAAAAGAAGGGAAAAAAACTCAAAGCAAGTTATAAGGGGAAAAAAATCTTCCATCTGTGTAACTTCCATAAAATATCTACTTTGAGTAGTCATATACCTTCTGAAAAGTGAAGCTAAATTTACCCAAACAGGCTTTGAATATAATGTAGGAAAAGAAAAAGAAAAAAAAAAAAGAAGATAAACTTGAGCATATATCATCTCTTAAAATCACACATATCATTATTATTTGTCACACTATTTGGTTGGTATTATATAAGAGGAATTAACCTTGTTGAATATTTCATAGCAAATCTGCATATAATTTTAGCAATGTTTACGGTCAGTCACGGTCCAAGCCGATAATGGCCATCGGTCATGTAGTGACCGTCAATGTAGAGTGCGGCATTGGGAGGATGAAGGCCATCCATCACCATGAATTGCATATCTTCAGAAGGTTTCCAGTGTCTCTTCCTTTGGTTAATGAACCAATTGTTTATTTGCTTTTGATCCAACCCAGTGGATTCAGCCAATGCCACCTTCTCCGTCTCCTGAAAAAAAAGAAAAATCAAATTTCGAGTTGGTGTGTTAAGTGCTTAATAAAAATATTGAAGGAGAAATCGAGGAAGTTACTGAAGGGTATGGCCATTTGTAATGCAACTCCCACCAATTAAGGAGTTTTTGCCTTGCTTCTTTTGGGAGTTTTCCCTTTTTCTTTTTCTTAGAAAGTTCTTGCTTGAGACTGCTCAAGTAACCACTGTACTTCCTCAGTAGGTGGTTCTTCAATTCTCTATCTTCAGCCCGTGGATCGATCTCCGGTAGTTCGGTTTCTCCACCGCTATTTTCTTGCTCCTCCTCAGATGATCCCATACCATCACACTTGTCATCTGTAATTAAAAAGTGAAATATCAAATTTTCAGGAGTCCAGAAACTCGATGTGCTAATGAAGTATATTTTTATATTAGAGTGATCAATTTATGCTGAAAACCTTGAAGTTTACATATAGTACAAGATGAATCATAAATCTGCCATTGTTAGAAAAAGGAAAAGGTGTACAAAAAACATGAATCATTCAAACCTTCCCTCTTAGGTATCACAAATAATGAAAAGCATTTTCTCAATTTATTTATATATTTTGGAATGACTTTTAAAGTGATTAAAACTATTTTGTTAAATGAGAATGTGATCAAAGTTTCACAATAACCATATAAAGAGATATGATCACGTACAAACAATTACAATCTTAAATGTTATGAGACCATGTTAAACGAAGGCAAAGGTAACTTCATGAGGGCGTATGCCCAATGGGGCAAAGGGAATGATATATATAGAATGAAGTATCATAAAAGATATTTGGAGGGTCGTCTCTAACAAGTGAGGTCTGAATAAAGAACTAGCGAGTCTTGTTATAACTTTTGACCTGACATTGTATCACTAGTTTATATCTGATTTTTTTCTAGTCTTGATAGATAGGGTCATGGTGTGGTTATGTGATTGAACTGGATGGACATTGTATTCTAATGAAAAAGGAATCGCCCTAAACAAAGAGTTAGACAAATAGATGACACTATTTGAAACAATAAATAATGATCATGAGTGTATAAATGAAAAAAAAAAGGGATAATCAATGGTTCGAGACGCTTTAGAAGAAACCAAAAACAAATATATGAGTTGACATCCAAAAGGAACAAGATCATATCATTATGGATATTTTGAGGGCAGTTGTCTCCATATTTTGTAAAGCACCTGAAATGCAATAACATTTCAAGTAGACCTTGAATGATGCATATACCTCAAAATAGGCACAAAAGATTTTATTCAGCAAACATGCTACCACTTGTTCCTTCCCAATGCACAAAGAAGTACTTTTAAAATTTTCAAACTCGTTGTTCCATACACAACCAAATTCCTCAAAATATAAAATATACTGCTCTAACTAAAATACTTAACCAAGCTAGCAGATATTCAAAAAAAAAAAAAAACTTCACCCTATCTCAGTGATATACAACAGGCAACATCAAATTCTAATAACGAAAAGTGGTTAGAAGTGTAAAGTTTAAATCTTCATACTCAGCTCATTATTACCGTCATCTAAATTTTTTTCAAAAGAAAAACAAAAGGGAAAAAAAACCCCAAATAATACTTCAGTGTATATACTCATTTGTTTCTTGGTGTACACACATATAATTTGATAGAATTCCAAACATTCTCATTGATTATAGAAACAAGATGTTTCTCGGTACTTTCATATTCCAGAATACTCAGTCCCCAATTAATTAATTAATAACCAAAATATTCACTAAGTTACATAATTAATAAATCAAAATATGACAGAATGCATTATTATCAAATGCAAACAAATTCCACATTCATGCATCTTCGAATATATCAATATTTTAATTCTCGTTAAATTAATTAGCACGACTGATTTTTGCATGCATGTGGTTAGCATTTCAAAAGCTTACAAAATCAACCATTAATCAAGAACGAGTAAAATTATTGATCTAAATACAAGAAAAAAAGATGAGAAAACAAAGGGTGAGTGAGAACAATAAAGAGGAAAAGGGAAAAAAGAGTTGATTTAGAAAATTGGGAAGAACACACAACACAGACGAGAAAAGAAATATGAGATTTTACAGATTGAAAAAGAATTAGTAATATATTGTTTTCACTGACAGGACCTACTGGGGTAGGGTTTGATATGAACAGAATCCTATGTTGAACTAAATTTACTTAATTAAGCTTCAATTTGAATGAGTTTAAGCTCATTAATAAGACCCATTTAAGTAAAATAACTAAAACAATGATACCATCAATCTCGGAATTGCTAACATCACCAAAACCAATAAAGATAACGAATAAACAAATAAACCTAATTAAACATATGGTCATAATTCAACATAGCTCATTAATTAAGTATAATAATCAAACAAAATTACAGTGTCAGAGATCTGATTGTACATTAAAAAAAGAACCCATAGATTACAGAACAAACGTGGGAAGATTATGATTTGTTTTATTACATACACTCCATTACATCTATCAGTGCGTTTCTGTCTTCACTATCATATAAATTAATAAAAATGCAAATAAATAGTAATTTGTGATTAGGGTTATTCCATTAAATTAAAATAAAATGGATGGATTTTCATAATGGAAAAATTTACCAGAATTGAAGATCCGAACTGGGCCATTACAGAGAGAAGTGAGCTGAGATTCAATCCTTCGCATAAAATCCATAGCTTCTTGAATCGGCCTTGAAAGTTCTTCCCGATATTTCACCAACATATCATAATAAGCTTCCTATTTTTTAATTAAAAAAAAACCATATATTTATAAAGTCAAATATATAGGCCATGATTTATTTAATTAGCACAAAAAATAGGAACACACCATAAATTGATCAAGTTCTGGATCCTTAATGGTCTCTCCAGAAACCATGGAAGATCGCTGTCGTGCTTCAAATTCTTGGCGGGCCGCCACCAGCCGCTCCACCACTTGCGGCGGAGCACCCACCTTAAAAAGAAAGTTAAAAAAAAATTAAGATTGTCTTTTAAAAAAGGTTAGGGGCCCGTTTGTAATTTTATGAATTACCTTCTGACATTCCATGTAGGCTTCGAGGAGGCTGGAGTATTGAGGATGAGCAAGGATTTTAGCCTTAATGGCTTCAAAATCAACGACACCGTTTTGTTCGGGACGACATGACGTTTGCGGCTGAGGTGGTGGTGGTGGTGGTGGTTGTTGTCGGATTAAAGGGTAATGAAATTTGAGAAGGTGGTGATGTTGTGAAGTAGTAGCTTCAGTCTTGACAATCGATTGATGATGAGGTGATTGAAAACAGTCGGTTCCTTGTTGAAGATGAAAATTATTAACATTCATCTCAGCCGTTGATCTCCCGAAATTACTTGATGAAGAATTCCCTGATCCATACAAGAAATTCCCTCTCCCATTTGAGTTTTCATTTACATCATTATTATATTCCTCCATTTTTCTTTTCTTCTCCCTCTTCAAAGCCCTAATTCTAAACCAAAAAAAAAAAAAAAAACAAAAACAAAATTAGAAAAAAAAACCCTAATTCTGAATCGCCGTTGCCACGTGGCTTATGAAGTACTCGCCGGGAAGAAGAAGGGTTATGATGAAGGGAAAACCATTTTGGTTTTTGATAAAATGGGTGTGTGGATAAATTAAGAAACTGTTTTTAAGAATCGGAATTTTAAGGAGGTTTTGAAGTGAATCTATTGCATGGAAGAGACATGGCTGAGGAAGAAGATGATGAAGAGATGTCGGATTTCACGTGGAGATGGGAAAAAAATAAAATAAAATTTTGAAATTTGTAAACTGAAAAGTTGAGGTAACAAAGTTGCAAAGCTCTGAACTTTAGAGCAAGCTCTGGATTTTTTTTTTTTTTTTTTTTAGTTTTATCGTTTGGGGTTTAGGTGGTAGTTGACAAGTCTTTCTTTGTTCAAAGTGATTTTTAAAAAAAAAATGGAATAAAATAATTGAGAAAATTAGAGGGACTATATTATTGCTTTTGATTTAATTAATTGTTGGAATTACTACAATTGGGTATATATTTCTTAGAAATAGAAAAAAATGAGTGTTCCAAATCCAATTCCACAACCAAGACAAAGACCCATTTTTTTATTATTATTTTTTAATTTAATATGAAACGTACTTTTATTGAGAGTATTTTTTCTTTTTCTATTTTGATTTCAACTCATTAGTTTCATTATTTTAACTTGTTTAAGTAAAATTTTCCAGCATACATTATTGAATGTCCTACGTTATTGAGAACAGTGTAGGGTAACTGAGAGACTGTTGAATAACAAATATATTTATATATCCATGGCATTTTTAGAATCAATCCTATAATCTAGGCTTTTGCTTCATTTTCATTATTATCATTTTTCTTACTTTCTTTGGAAAAGAGTATGAAAGCTTAGTTTTAGTATCACTCTCCCTGCTCCTAACTACCACGTAAACTTTACGACATAATTCAGGTCTCTTTTCTAGTTTAACTATTTGAAATATCATCGATGTCTTATTCACTTTTGAATTGACTTAATGAATTCATTTTATTTTAACAAAAATTGTATCATTCATTCATTTAGTTATTATGACATGTATTTGAATGTAAATTATTTTAACACCAACATAAAAAAATAGTTGTAATAGCTTAAAATAATTTTTTTTCTACCTAATCATCCTTTCAATAACAATGAATAAACAAACCCTATTTATAAAGTAGAAAAATGATAAATAAACCAACTTAATTGTGGAAATATTACCCATAAAATGTAAGATTTGCATCGATTAAAGAGAAAGGAGGAACATTCTTGATTGTGAAAATTATGTGATATTTTATTAAACAGTAACACAATATTGTATTTTGATATTTGACTAAAGTATTCTTTGAAGGCATATAATTAAAGGTTTTGTGCAACACCTTTTGTTTGTACTGTAAACGAGTTGATGATGGTATATATATATTTGTGCGGTCCGTTAATTGTAAAGTTGAGTTTATATAATTTATATATATAGAAAAAAACAACTTTTTCAATACATCCATAGCGATTTGATTTATTGACTATAAGTCATATTGGTAAATTTGAGAAGACAAATTACATAAACATGGATTGGACTATTTCTTTAATCACATAAATTAATTGTTACGTTGGTAAGATTTTCATAGCCATTTGCTATTGTTCTTTTTTTTAATTTAAAGAAAATTATTTGAATGACTTTTGTAAGTTTCCCACTAAAATTGTGAGAATATTATGTAACATATATAAGAGTAGTTGATGTCTTTTTAATAAGAAAGATAGCGAGAGTTGCAAAATAAAGTCGCGAACATGTTTAGATCATAAGGCAACGGAAGGAGGTATAGGGGAACACCCGTCTTAGAAAAAAAATGATCAACCAATTGAGCCAAATTAATATATACCAAGTGATAAATAATTGAGCTGCTCTTTGTTCCAGTATCAATATGGGTGTTTCCCTAACTTGATGACTCCCAAGGAGAGAGGGAGCACATAATTTCCAAACGAGAATCTTGACATTTGTGTGTTTGGATAAATTATTATTCTCCTTGTACTAATTTAGGTATCAAAGTGTGATAGGTTTGACATCACATCGATTCGAGAATCCATTCTTATTTCTATTAATTTAGAGACAAGATATAACCCAGAGAAAAGTGACAAAAGGTCACGCCCACATGAGGCTAGCCAACATCATCCAATGAAAACATGACCTAATCATTAATAAAAATATATAAAATGATTAATGAATCAACTTAAGTTGATGAATTATTTTATCTATGACTGCTTCAATGCATGTTGAATTTTGACAAAACAAATTAGAACTATAGCTTAGAAGTTTACAAAAATTTAACAAATGAAAAATCAATTGTCGGTAACAAGGTATGATACATTTAATTATATTAACGTTGTAACACATTTCTCGTCTTTCTTTCGTTTATTGTTTTTTTAAATAAAAATGAAGTATTAATCGGTTAAACAAAAGACGAAATTGAAACTCGAAAACAACTCCGATACTATTTCAAATCAATGAGTAATTCAAAAGATAAATTTCAAAGTAAACCTAAACTACTTAATTTAATCAATCTTTAGATCCAAGTCCCAAAATTCACCCAAAACTGGAAAGAAGTTGGGAAGCCTTTAATGACAGAAAGAACAAGCATGGTACTTTGGAATGCCATTTCATCATACAAAAATTTCCTTCATATATCACTCTTTAATGTAAGTTTTGCCTGAGAAGTATTTGTATTGTATACATAAAAGAAAGAAAAAAGGCATCTGAGTTGAAAAAATAAAAGAAGAAGAAAACAACAACAAAAGAACATGGGGTTGGGAAATTAAACTTTGCATCCAAAGGACATGAAGAAATGAAATGTTAGAAAACCCATATACAAAACTGAGAAGTTTCATCTTTTTTACAACTATTATGTCTGTCATGTTAGATGTTTCTTTTAGTACCACACACTTGGTTTGCCCATTTTATTATTGAGTTCCTTCTTTTTAACATATTTTTCTTCCTTTAATCATGCCTGGAAAAAAAACTTCTCACTTCTACCTTATTAAATAATCATAAAGAACTGAAAGAAAACATAAATGGAATTAAGTGAAAAAATTTCACCATGTTAGAAAATATATATATTTTTAAATATAGTAAAACTTAAATAAGTAATTTTTACAAAATCATTACTCAAATTTGCACTTCAAACTTAAATTTTGACAATCTTACCCTACTTTGTACTTCAAATGCCAATTTACTCTAGATTTTATGAACAAATTTTATCAACTCAATTTACCCACTAAAATGCATTCAAAAGTATTGAAAAATTAAACAATTGAAAATAAAAAATCAAATTATACACCTATTTTATGATATTTAGAAGAGACACTTACAAAAGTAACAAAAAAAATTGATGATAATAAAGTTCATGTTATTATATTTTTTTAATTTAAAAAATAACAAATTTAAAAGTTTTTACCTTTTTATAACCCTCCAATAACTGTTTTATATCATTAATTACGTGTCCTATTTGTCAACAAAAATGTGTTATAAACTATCTTTTTTTTCTAAATCCAATTTTTCTACTTAGAATTTGATATTTTTCCAACCTTCCCCTGATTAATTACAATAAATTAAAACACATCATAGTTACAATACATCACATCATAATTATTTGGTAGATTTTCTTTCGACTATATATATATATATATAGCAAGAACATGGGTATGCATTCAACAAGAAAATATTTTGAAATATCAATTTCTTTAAGGGCCACGTGAGCATACTTTCCTCCGTCGGCGACTCCCTAATCGCCGACTAAATCCTTATAAACAGCAATGAAAATCACACAAACATTTTGACAAACTCAATTTTTGCATCCATTCAATTCTCAAACTGATCGATTGCTTTCTTTTTCTCTTATTCTTCCAAAAGATTTTAAAGTTTTTACATTTCTATCCAACCAATTTTTGAATTTTAAATGTACTTAACAAATGTATACACTTTAATTTAGTCTTATCAAATATGTTAGAGATCTGATGTTGGCTATGCTTGGAGATTTTTGTGGTATTGGTCCTTTGAAATATATTTGCTTCCCGATCGTTTATGGGAAGACATCACAGACTTAGTTGCACATTGGAGCTCTAGATCAAATGCTTTTAACAATTATGATGTATATCTAAGGCTTTAATTTCTCTAGCCTCTACCATTATATCCCGATTTTGAGTTTCTTATTCCTTTGTACATTTATTTTATCCCATAATGTATCATCAATATGATGAGGATGTTGCAAATGTGTTGACCTAGTTGAGATATCTTGATGCATCTACTAATTCGTTGACCTATTGTATTTTGTTTTAAAAAATGTCTTATAGAATCTCCCTCGAATCGCAAATTCTGAGAACATGTTTTTTTTTTCGTATTGAGAATTTGTGTGTTTATTTTTTAGATATTTTATTTCTGTGTGTGCATCCCATTTTGTGTAACATGTTTATGTTTCTTTCTCCTCCACTGTTCTTGTATTCCTTTTAGAAGAATTTTTTATGTTGTTGTTACGTGTGTTCGCCGTAAAACACAAGTGTGTCCAACCTTAGTAATTGTAAAGTAAGAAATCTTCAGGTTTTTTTTAGATCATCTTGAAGTTATACTTGTTACTTGAGAAAATATTCACAAACTTAGGAGAGTGTAAATTCATAAAATTAAAATTTGAGAGAGAGTCTTGACCTTGGGAAGAATCTAATTTTTAGTTGTAAAATCCAACCACTCAATAAAAACTATACAAATTACAACTACCACTCTAACCAATTAAAAACTACAACAATTATATAAGTATTGATAAATCAATCTATTCAATTTCTACAACAAATTTGAGTTTAATATACAACAGGTAGAAAAGACACCTGTGAGCACTAAAAAGAAAGATAGACACCAACAATGATTAAGCTATAGATAGAAAGGGAAAAGGGGGTTTTAGTGGAGAAGGGAATGGGTGGATGGGGGAATTAGGAGGGTGAAGAAGAGAGTAATTAAAAGAGGAATGGGAGTGTGGGGGCTAAAACTGAGAAAGATAACTGACAGCCACAGCACCCACCCCCCGAGAGTCCCGCGGTGTAAAGGGGGCCTGGTGGGTGGTTATTAGCCATTAGGGTTTTAGAGATAAGACAAGTCCATATATTATTAGTCCACACTCACACTCAGCTGCAGCTTCAGCTTGGGGAAATGGTCAGAAAGTAGCACTACCACTCGCCCCATCTTTTCTCTTTTTTCTTAATTATAATTTCCATTTGACTGTGTGTACGTAAGTGTGTAATAATGATGAAATTGTACTGTGTACAGCAGAGTGCAATGCAGTGCGTGTGCTGCCCCGCCCCTTCTCTCGCATCTTCCCCGTGCATTCCACTATTTATACATACACACACACTCACATAACTCCTACTGTACTACTGCTCAAATACGCTCCATCCCCAGGTGTTTTTCCTTTCTTTCCCATTTCCCAATTGCCTCTTTTCTTCTCTATTTTCACCCCTCGCTCTCTCTCTCTCTCTCTCTCTTCCATTTACATTCCTTTACCTAGCTAGGGAACACTTCTAAAGCAAAGAGCCCTGTACAACTGTAAGTTATTATAGTTTATATGTGTATGTATACCATTTTAATCCAGATTTTTGGCAACATGTATTTCAAGTGTAAGTTATTTTAGTTTGAGGGAAAAAAAGTAAACACTATAGTAAAACATTAAAAAAATGATGAATGCATGTAAAATAGTTAATAAGGAGTTTTAAAATAATGTTAAATATTGTTGTTTCTAAGTACAAAATAAAATAGTATTTAACTATTGTAGCAAAATATTTGGATCATACTTTCTCGAAACATCTTCAAACATTTGCAAGTTACAAATGATCCATCGTTTGTATTATAGTTTATGTACATTATTGGTGTTATATTGGCTAATGTGTACACAAATTCACATTGTGAATTATATTTATTGTGTGTTATCTAAATAAATAATAATAACAATAGTTGATGATAGTTCAAAAGTTGATAGTTGAAGGGACATTTTTTATAAAGCTTAAGAACGATGCAAATCATGGTATGGTATGAAACGAAAAGAAATTACTTAATTTTAAAAAACAAAATGGTTATAAAGCAAAGTATAAGAGGGACCTCACAATTCTTATAAGATAGACGAGTTACTTACTTCAATCATCAATTGAATTTTAAATAAAACCTCGTTATTATAACTTATAAAACTCATATGAATATTCAATCGAGTCAAAATAAAATTTAAAATACACCTCACTTACTCTTTTATCCGAATTGAATTTAACTCAACTTGTAGCAATTCATACTCACTCCTCTTAATATGTTTTGAACTTAATCTAAACATGGGTAAAATAAATAAATAATTAAAGATATTATTTGCGTTTGTTATTTAATCTAATAAAGTAAACAAATAATTGTACCCAGACATACTATTGCTTGTCCTTAAATTGAAACAATAATGCTAAATCATGTCCAGATAGTCAATGAAAATAATGAAACAATGAAAATTAAAATTTGTTTTGAAAAAAAGAAATGATGTTTCTAGTATTAATTATTTAAGATAGATGAATAGTGACAATTATATCGAGTCATGTGCACTTTATCATTAAGTCATTAACTCTAATAAAATCTAGCCAATAATTAATTAGATCTATCATTTTTAAAATATAAAATTCTAACAATATGACATCATATAAAATTAAAATCTAAATATTAATTATTGATATATAAATAAAATCAATGGGTGATGTATAATTACAAACATCATTTGAGTCACTTTGAATTAGTTCAATAATTTAATGGAAATTTTACAGTACATTGTAACTTTTCTTTTCATATTCAATTATATAATTTAAAAACCAAAACCATGTAAATTTTCCCATAAATAATGCAATGACAGATAGGGATTGTACAGGTGAAACCCATATTCAAGTTACTAAAATTGTATAAATTTGGTCAAACCAGGAGTTAATTTGATATCTACACCTTTAAAAGTTGTACCCTAAATTTGTTTATTTGTTATTTTTTATTTAAAAGGATGCAGACGTGGATGAGGTGGTGCATTCAACCGATCTCTCATTAGATTAACATCTTTTTAGTACATTCAACGTCTTCGATATATATTCATTAAAAATTCAAAGGATACATGGTTAATTAGATACAAAAAGGGCTCGAGATAAGTTCGAAACATAAACATAAATCGTAAAAATGCAAATAAGTTTAAAGAGAGTACAAACAGTAAATGATCATGTTTTCCTATAGAATTTTTAAGCTTTTAAAATTAACTGATATTACGAACTTTCATTAATCTCACATATTTTTTTATGTGTACAAGAAATTGCGGTAGTGAAATTAAATTTCCAACTTCAAGTTTGTCCATTAATTCAACATATTTAAAGCTTACGTGACATCTTGATCCATTGAATGCATGTTTTATTTACGTTGATAGCAAAATTTGGATAAGAAAATTCACCTAACCTTCACGTGCCTTTAACGGTGACAACCTATAAGGCAAAGAAGAATAAAAACACTTATATGACGCTCACTACAAAAAGTCAAGCAAGAAGTAGGAAGAACAACTTATTCTTGGAGGGGGACTGTGGTCTCCTAAGTTATAGAGTGAGTGATCCTAGATAATCTAATCATATAAATATTCAAAATGTTAATTTGAGACGATCATGGAGCCTAAAACTACAACCCATAAGAAGTAGATCAATCCCTGTAAAGAGATGAGAGTGTGGCATAGGTACATTGAGATTTTACCCTAATTAAAAGTTGATCAAATACCACATGTATTTTCTTAAAGATATACCAACCAAACCAACACAACCTTAATATCAATCATTTATTAAGAGAATGATTTTGAACACCCTACTAGATAGAATCTTAAATTCTCGACCAAAGTTACCCTTCTAAATTATAGAGTTTGATATATAGTTTGATATTAGACATTTCATTTCATGATATTATATTATATTATATTATATTATTACATACATAAGCTATAGGTAGCTAGCTAGCTAGATCCAGGGGATGTAATGGTTTGAGGTGGCACATTGTAATCCTAGTTGGATTGAAGTATTAATTATCATTGGAAATTGGGGGTTAGAGTGTGTGTATGGGCATAGAGTTTAGAGCCCTTTTGAATATCAAATCATACGGTTCATTTTTAGAAGAAAAATTATTGATATATGATATGAAATGAGCTGTTAGTGTCGCATCTCACACATTAAAGACTTGAATTTTGATGTTTGATATTTGTAGGACATGTTTTAACAATCTACCAACTCTTCTTGTTGATATTTGGCAACATAACGGTCAACCCTCACCCCCACTAACTGCCCCCTTCATTCTTCATTCTCCACCATCCATATTTCTATATTATCTTTCTCCACCACCCCCTAATCACTCATTTATCCACTCTCTCTTCATTCTAACCTTAACTTAATTTACTTTAATTATCCACCCTTAATCACAATCACATCCATACAAACATATTAACCTTTCCTTTCGTTGCTTGATGTCATATCTCATCATTCTCGTGTGCTTCGTATCGAATTTCTCAATTTATCGTGATTTCATATTATTGAATGAATGGTTGTTATAGGTGTTGAGAAAAAAGTAGTTTTATTGATTTTGTGTGATTGACAATATATTTAGACCAGTGGTAAGTTTCGCTTTTTTCAAGAACCTGTGAGTTACGATACTGCATACGGAAGATAAGAGATTAAAAAGCAATTCAAGATGACTTGACTAAGATATTGCAAGTGGCCATTGATTAAGGAGGAGTTGTCCTTATTAGTGTTATGCCTATTGTTTTTTTTCACAATTATTAGTTCTAATGTTTGTGAGTCAGTCCATGGCCAGCACGCTCATTTATATTTAGAGTGTTGTACCATTCAATCATAACATTATAACGATCAATTACTACATGTGCAATATAATTTCTAATCATGGGTCTAAAACCCTTCAGATGTGGATGTTATGTCATTAAACTAGTTTGCCAAAGTTTCATTTATTCTTTATGCTTTAATTTTATGTGTTTTCGTAATTGTTCTTTTTGTTATTAACTTATGACACCACAAACAATACAACAATAACTAAGTGTGTGTTTTCTCACTTTGTTTAATTTGAAGTCAGATATATTTCAATCTCTTTGCTAAATTTGATTATACGAAAATTATATTCCAAACTAGAACTAAGTGAAATTAAACATTCAAAGATATATGGTAACAGTTTGACATGTGATCAAAAAATCAATTAATATTATTCACACATGCATGTAGTGATTTTTTATATGCATTGAACATTGGATGGAATCATAGTTTGCCTAAGTTACAATATGCTGTCCCCTACCAAATCATACAATGAAATGAAACATCTCCAACAACTCAAACAACTTTCTATATATTTTCACTTTTATATATCCAAATTAAATATGTGTTGAGTTATATTTAAGTGGATTGAATTAAAGACAAAAATTGAATAGTAAAATTCACAATTATTGTTATATTTATTTTAATTTTCTATATTATTTATTACATGTTAGATGCAACCTTGGATTGGACAGATCCTACCCAGGCAAATTGGTTTTGGTTTGAAATTAAAATCAAAAGATTACTAATTTTCTTGATTGACATTTCATTGTCTCATCATATATATATGTCTATAGAACTGTCACATACATACATCGAGTATACTAGATGACCATTGTTATTATTATTTCACAATATATGGGACATACTTCGTACCCTTCCCTATTTATTTATATATAAAACATAAACGTCAAAACTATCTCAACTTTTTTTCAAAATTCTCGATCTAACATTTTATTATCTTCTATAGTTCTACTATTTTACTTTTATTTTATTTTTTAATAAAAACTCCTCACAATCTGTATATTCGATTTCTTTAACTTTTAGTTTGATAACAACCGTTTTTTATTTTTTAATATCTTTCAGAATTAAGTTCATTTTTTTTCAAAATTTCAAATTTTATATAAAGATAGACAAATAAAAATTTCTATTTCAAAACTATTGAATAAAAAAAACACATATAATCCAATAAGGTTTAATTTTCTTTCAAATATTTCTGAATACATGACTGGAGTATTGAGTAAGAAGAAAATGTAAGAAAATATTGAATTTTAATTTGGGATAATTTAAAACGAGAAAAGTATTGAATATTCAAACTGATAATAATACAAATATGCTCTAAGATTATGGTATGGTTATTTTATTATATAAATGGAATGGACAGCTCCCATCTTGACCGTTGGTTGACTACATTAAAAGACGAGAAAATTAATAAAGAATGAACAGTTTGCTATCAATATATTATAATGCTAAAATCTAATCTCCATTTCATGCTTCCTAAAATGATAATTAATAACAGTAGTATTATTAATAATCATTTGGATTTCATCTGAAGATTTAAATTCTTATGACCTCATTTATGATGTAATGTGTAATATTGAATTGGAAAACAAATGGAGCAAAATCCTCTGATAATTAAATTATGTTATTTTCATTTATTCTCCATCAAGCATATAGTAATTTTGATAACATACATATACGTATATCATATACATAGATTAAATATCAACTAAAAGCTCTATTATACAAATGTTTTTTCTTCCATCATTTATAAAATAGTCCACATTTAGATTACATATAATATATATATAATAATAATAATAAGTGTTTTACCTAAACTTTATAGAATCAATAATTGAAAAGGGTATAATTAATTTTCTAAAATATTTATTCATCAATATGACTATTTGTTGATAATTATTTGGTACTCATTCTAATAGCCCCCACTTCATTAATTTTCATGGAAAACATTGGCAAGTTGTATAGTAATTAAATTGAATTGATGCCTCAAAAAGAAAAGAAAAATGTCTTATAAAGTCACCCTTTCCATGAGCTTATTAATGGCCTCTTTTTGCAACCAAAGAATGCTTTATAAAAGTAATAAAAACGACGTCCATAAAATTGAAAGCTAGATTTGCCTCTTTACAATCACTTATAGACAAAATTAAATAGTTATACCCAAATTAGATTCATTTCAAATTATTAAAATGAGAACAAAATATAGAAAGCTCCCCTATCTTAATTAATTTAATCATTGCAAACAAAATTGTTTTTTTAGATTTTCTGATCATCATCTCTAATTTCTATCCTCCTAAAATTGACAAATTATCAATAACAAATAACATATTAATGTAAACAATGTAATATTTCATTCAATATCACCCTACTAGTTAATTTCAATTAGATTCTTGAAGTCTATTGACCTTATCATGTAATGCTCAATCATTAATTCTTCAATTATTCTGCTGTGTTGAATATGAAAATATGTAATGATCACAAAAATGAGATGAAAATTATTAAATAAAATAAGTTGTAAAATCTCGAAAAGTCAAATTAGGGAAGCAAAATGATGGAAACATAGTTTTGGAAGAAACGACATGGGACCTACTAAATCATCATTTGATATATATTTCTAAAAAAATCTACAAGTATATATTACAATGTGCGAGATGGAGATCGAACATCATGCCTCAAAGATTAACTTAGCTTAAATGATATTTTCATTTATATTGTGTGTTTTTATTCTCCTATATTTTCTTCCCACGTTTATTGATTAAAAGTCTTTATATAATTGGTCATAGTAAGTTAAATTATCATATAATAAAATGAAGGAAGAAATGTAACGTTTTATATTAAAAAAGTTTACATAGCCAAGTAGGTACAGAAAGATGCAATTAAAAGATGAAATGGAAAACGTAGAAATGATTACAACATTAAAAAAAATCAATACTTTAGAATAGAAATATTTGAAAGGTGAAGAAAGGTACAAAAACTAAAAGGGATTAAAATTATGATTTATAATACTTTATAAATATAATATTGTGTAGGACCCTATATGTTTAAGATTTTTAATATTTATATTTATACTTTAAAAAAAATTCTTTTTGAAAAATATAATAATAAAGAGTAAAGTTTTCATAACTATATCACTATTTATTTCTCTTCGTTTTTAGAATAAAATAATTTAGGTAGCGGTAAACAATCAAATTTAGATACCAAATTTAAATACAAAAAATCTTAAGAGAAAAAGAAATCTTTTACATCTAACTATTCAAATTTAAACGATCAACGGATACTTTTTTTTTTGTATTTATTATCATGGGTTTTTGGGCTATTTACTTTTTGAAATTGTTAAATATTACGATGATTTGTTATATTTTTTAAAAAGAACTTCAATTTTAAATTATAATATCGATTTATTTATTTATAATTAAGTTTAATTGATGCAATAGTAAGTTTACTAACATAATAAAGAAAAGAAAAATTTTAAAATGATATAATAAGCTAAAGTTTAGAGTTAAATGAATAGAATGAGATATTGAAACTTAGAAGAAAGAAAAAAGAAAAGTGAGAGAAGGAAGAAAGGGCGTCCGTGAGGCACGGGAGAAGCAGTGGAAGTGGCAGCCGCCGGAAGAGACCACAGAACCACTTCCCCACATTCCAAAATTGCTTTTACCTCCCACTGCCACTGCCACTGCCACTTCACTTTCTTTTTTTCCTTTATTTTTCTTCACCATCGCATTAATTAAATTTTTGAATTTTTTGTGCGCTTCATCTTTAAAACATTTCTTTCACAAAACAAAGTTTGATATATCCACTTTTATCAAAAACAGAATTTTTTAACTTCTGTCCACTTTATCAAAGTATTTCTCCAACTTCTCATTTGCTCTAACATTTTGATTCAATTCTTTGGGAGATCAATACGAAGATTTCTCATACTAATCTATGTGGAATAGGTAGTAGACAGCTTGAATCTTATGGGCCTATTAGCTAGATTGCTCATTAAATATTGGAAGCTTGATGAGAGAAAATTAAGCAAAAAGGATGACCAATAGGAAGATGGAAGAACCAATAATTTTGTCCTCGTGTTAAGAAAAACATATACATTAGCTTTATCATTGATTAAGAATGAGGAGGAGTTTAATAGCATTAAATAACTATTTATAGCCAATGCTTACACATTTACCTCCAGATTACGGCACACACATTTCTCTCAATAATTGGGTCTTACATTGATCACTGACTATTTGCCATTAAACTTTGTTTTTTCTCTTAATTATTATTTTTTAATTCAGCAACTATAAAGTAAGAAATATAATCAACTTTTGAGTTAGAAAATCAATACTTTCTTTACTAAATTTTGTTTCAGAACAAAACCTAGATGGTGTTATAGTATTGAAACTTCTAAGGCCTTCATACATATGATATTTTTCACAAATACATTTATGATTAGTGACTCCAAACAAAAGTATGAAATTCGTCTACATTTTATAATAAATCATGTTAAGGATGATCATATCATAGTTATCTCTAATAACAATCTTCATTTTTTACCAATATTCATAAAAAACATACACACACGACAAACTATGAGAAGATTGACAAGGGAAGACATAATAAAAAAGATTGAAATGGTGATATGGTTGACAATTCGTAGCGATAGACATACTCATTCTTTCAATACTAGTGAGAGAAGAATCATCAATCACAAGAGCATCTGCATCATCTAAATTCTTTTAAAGAAAAAAAAAAAAAAAAAACTATGAGATGGATAGTTATGAAAGAAAAGGAGAAACGAAGATAAACAAAAAAAGTGAAAAAGGGAGGATTGAGAGTGGGAATGGGTGAAGGTGTCAGTATTAAGGAGAAGAGACGAAAGGGCGCGCGAGAACACCGCGGGGGGTACTCTCTTTGTTTATTTGTTTCTCCATACTTCCATTTTCCACTACTCTCTCAATCTCTCATCTCTTTCTGCAAAGGGTCTGCCAACTTCTCCACTTTTCCTTTCAAAACCCTCTCAATCAGACGGAGACCCCAACAAATTTTTGTTTTTCAACCTTTCCATATAACTAGGACCCACACTCCATCCCCATCATATCATACCTTTTCATCTTTTCTTTTCTTATTCTTTCACTGTTTGTTTCTGTTTAGAGAAAAAATGGACTATGTCAATTATCTTAAATCTAAGCTGTATTTAAACCCGTATAAGCAACAAGAAGATATAAATTTGGAAGTGGAGGAAGAGATATAGACATTGAGATGGGATCCTCATTGTAAACCCATGTGGGAGGTGGGGCCTAAGTGAACCAGGTATTTAGGAACAAGGATGGGACTCTCTGTGGCTCCCATTCCCATCCTCTCCTTACTTTACACACAAAAGATATAATAGAGATTAGAGAGGGAGAAAAGTTTTTCCTTTTTTAAGTAGATGGTGGGAACCTATCACTTTGATTTGATGCTCTCTGGGGCCCTCCCTTATACTAATTCCAATCTCTCCTCTTCCTCCTCCATTCCCTGGGGGAACTGCTACCATTTTTACTCGATCTCTCTTTTTCTTTTACCCGAATATTACACATTTATCCACTCTTTGCGTCCAATCCATCAACATTTATTTATGTGGACCCACCCATTTGGGCCTATACCCTACTCCAGCCCAATACTTTTTTCCTTCATTGGGCACAGAACTTAATACAGGTTATTAAGGATGGTTGCATTCAACGTAAACATCACCACATTCACAAAACCAACAAACAACACACCTGTTTTTATTGTTTTGATTTGGGAATATTACAGATTGGTATATGGCAGGAACCTGGATGGGGAAGAGTTTTCATTGTATAACCCCCACATCTTTGGAGATGCATGCTCCGTGCTGCTTCATGTGTTAGCAGTGGGTTTGGTTTTACTTTCACAGATCAATAGATATCTCCACAGGTGTATCTCCCTTTTCCACTATAAATGTCTTTGACGTTTTCTTGGAGCCATTAACAATTTGTACCTCGTATGTTCCTTGAAACCCTCTGAATCTGAATTCACTTCTCTCATCAATTTGCCCACTTGCATGTGAAAGCCATTCTTGTTTTAGAGCCAAGTATCGTTTACCAGCTTCGTTGATCTCACCTTCTGCATTCACTAAATGGGAATTGTCCCGGCACATAAACATCTCCCAAAATCCCCATAACATTATACCCTCTACTGCAGGATGAGCATAAGCCTCTCGAAGCATCACTTCTAAATCATCGGCCCTTACGTGTTCGTTGATGGACGATACATCGAGTTCTGTGAACCAGATTGGAAGGCCTAGAATTCCAATTTTGTCTAAAGCAGAACAAACAATTGGTCCCACTGGACAATCAATGTGCCCTTGGATACCAACTCCACCCACTGGAGCTCCTTGCTCTTGTAGTTGAAGAATTTGGTCGACGTACTTCTCGGGAGAAGATCTTCCATCACATCCATCCTCAACGTGATAGTCGTTCACAAATAGGAGAGCTGATGGATCGAGTTTGTTGGCATGCTTAAACATGTCTGCTCGAATATCTTTGCCAAGATGATCCTGATAGAATGATCCATGCAACATCTCATTGTTGACATCATAGTGCTTGAACTTTCCCTTGTAGCGTGTCAATAGGCCGGTAAGGCGATTGTGAACAGCAGCCATCATATCATTCTTGTTTAAGGACTGAATCCATTGTTGCACAGTATCTTGCACTTCCCAAAAGATGCAGTGACCGCGAGTCTCTATGTTGTGGCTCTTGCAAAAATCCAATAACTCATCAGCGTCCCTATAGTTAAAGTTTCCTTGTTGCGGCTCTGTCCAATACCACTTGAGCTCATTTCCAAACACAGCCCAATTGAAATTCTTCACAAAAAAGTTGACAAAATCTTCGTTGTCAATGTTTGTCCTACTAATACAAGTCCCAAAAGGAAAACTGTTCTGCATTTGTCTAACTTTTACAAAGATCCCACCGGAGCAAGACCCTAAGAACTTGAGGGTGATATCACGCTTGCGAATCTGCACTTGTCCAATTAAAATGATAAAAATGAAATTAGCAATACCGAGTTGTTGGAACCAGAAAAGTTAAGCGCATGATGCAAAACACAAGACCTAAACTAATCAATGAATGTTAAAAACTACTTCTCCACATCAAACTAGATAACCATTTATGAATTGTAGAACACTAGAATGCTAAAAATATTGTACCAAGACGCTAGTTTTCATTCTTACGGTAGTTAATATTTTATAATTTCTTTTTCTATGTGGACTCTGTGCGTGTGGGTCTAAATTTTACCTTATCTGTCTGTGTCCTCAAATATCTTAACCTTGCACGGCGATCAACAGGAAATACTTGAAGTCCAGCAACCATTAAATCAACACTTGGTGCAGGACCTTGTACATAAACTATTATCTTTTCTGCTTGCTTCTCAATCCTAAAGGAACCCCCAATTTCATGCCATCTATCATTACTGATTTCAACTTGCCCTCCATTGACCCATTGGTCATCCACTCCCACTGCAACATTGACAATTTGTGCACCAGTTGCCCTAGAGCCAATCTTTACCCAGGCAGACACTTGATATGTGTGAAAGGGTTTCACCTTATCAGTTATCATTTGAGCAGGACCCATCCAAGTTTCTGTGCGATTAGTTGCAAGAATGTAGCGGCCACTTAGAGGTTGAGAAGGGCCAAGGGGGTCTCTAGCCATGGGAGGAACAATATGTGGCGACCCAGTTCCAACACTAAGTGTACAACTTCCAAGTGGAAACCATCCCTTAGTGCCATTACTTAGATTGTTGTTCATAATTATGTTAAATCCGTAGGCTAGATTCTGCATAAAATAAACCACGACCAATAAGTCATTCTGAAACTCACACAATAACTCAAGCATGGAAATTCCTAAAATCGATTTTCAATTGCTCATTCAAAAAACCTCAGCACGTGGTGGGGGTGAAGAAGAAATCTTTTGTGCCTGCTTGACAACAAAACTATCAATGAGAATATCCACTCCTGAAGGTGGACCTTCAATATAGATGACAACCTTTGATGGGGAAGCATTTAAAAGAAACTTCCCCTGTAATTGTACCCAATCCTTATCTGTTGCCTGCACACTTAATCAAATCAATTGTTTTTAAGGTTCTTCGTAAATGGTACAAGTTTCTTTTGTACGAGGGTGGAGGATAAAAAGAGACTAACTTGGCAATTCCGATATATTGTTCGCGAGAATTTGGTGTTTGCACCCATAAAGTAGCCCGTACATCAGTAGATGTGATATTGTTTCCAAATACACGAACAACAGCAGCAACATCATAAGCAACCTTTCGCTGCACCCTTCCCGTGATCTCCTGCTGAATCCCATTCCAGCTTTGTAACCGCTCCATTGCGGAGGCAAAAAACTTACCAGACTGTGGGAGAACTTTTCCATTTCCCATTGAATCATGTAGAGCAATCTTGCATCCTCTTCCAGACCAATTTTTGAGGTCATCATCAAATCTAGGGTTCAGACTAATGTTCTCATCACCAGCGTTGGCAATTCCAGTCTTATCAAAAGCATAGTCATGAAAAGAGAGTTATGTTCAAATCAACCACAAGCTTAATTTTTTTCTGAAAGAAAAGCAGGAAATTATTATGTATGACAACAATACATATAAGAACTATCGAAAAAATTCCATTGAAGTTTTGGTTGTGGACAGGAAGGGTAGGCAGACAAGGGGTTTCTGAATATAATTTCTCTTACTAAATCAGAGAAGGATGAGAGGTTGCAAAAAGAAATATAATTACCTCCAATTCATTTGGACAAGCACATGTAATCTCAACAGACTGTATGAGCAAATCAATACCCGGAGAAGGCCCTTCCAGATAGAATACAACACGGTCTGGCATGGTTGACAAGGAGAATGTCCCCTCCAGCTTCTCCCACTTCTCTTTCAACACAGAAGTTCTGCATGCACTTTTATCTATTAGTCTTCCAAAGTTAGTTATTTTCTTCTCAAGAAAAAATAATGGATATAGGACAATAAAGTTAGTTACCTCCCAATGCACAAATAGTTTGTAGTAGAATCTTTGTAAACTAGCTTTAAAGTTGCCAGGACATCAACAGATCCTTGAAGGGATCCTGATACCCCAACACTTGCTGAAACTGAATAAGTAGTACCTGGGGAAATATTGTTGGTAATTTCCTGTTCCAGTCCGTGCCAACCTTCGTTTCGATCAGTAACAACAGCATACTTAGCACATGTATTGATGAATGCTTCATCCCGGTTATTTGACTCGGCCAAATTTATGTAACCATTACAGCAATTGGGGTGCCAATGTTGCAGCCCCATTGAGAAGTCATGGTTCAGTAAGATATTGGCAGCACGTGGACTTAATTTGGTCAGACTTTCTTCCATACCCTGCCATACAAGTATAATTTATGCAGAGAAAGGAAACCATCTATATAAATAAACTTTAGTCAAAATCAAAGTTCAGTTACAGGAACCCCTTTGATCAGGAAGATCGCTATGGCATATTAGATGATAAAAGGGAACCCAGCCTGGAAAAAGGACAATTGTAAAAATGGTGAAACAAATCAGTACCTCTGGAACTCCACTAGCATTGTTTTCCTGGGTGCTCGTCATGGTCACAACAGAGCTCTAGTCGAATCCAAAGGCAAAACCAATCGAATGGAATAATATTAGTTAAAGAGAAATAGAATTTCTTGAGGAAGGTTGAGTGGCACCTGTGAAGGCTTGTCACAGTCGGAGTTTTGAGGATTGATGTTGGGAGGTCGGCTCGTGAAGCAGCATGTACATGCCCTCCTCATTTATACAAACTGTAATCAGATTTACAAGTAAATTCTAAGGAAAGCCAATATATTTTATGTTGCTGATTCAATGACAATATGTACCACAGATGATTCGACGACGTAATGAGAACCTTAGTTTGATTTTTATTGCTTTTCCTAATTGGCAAATTTGCATCAAAATAGTTGGAAAGAAGAAAATTAAGTCCAATTTGTCATCTAACATTACTTAGGAAGAAGGAACGAAAACTTCATATCATATCTAGACAACGTAAAACAAGGTTTAGATTTTACTTGTTTTAGATTATAGCGAGGCCTCTACTAGGTATAGTATAAGGCACAGAACTAATGGATATGGTGCCATATTAAAAATTGGTATCAAAGCAACATGCTACCAGTCCAGACCTGAAACTGAGTAAGACTCTCGCTTGGAGGCCCTGTATAATCAATCTACCAATTGCTGTGTGATGGTCGGTCCCCTTAAACCAATCATCATAGTGTAATTGTTGACTCATATTCCCCTGGATCATTACTGACTAGCCTCATAAGTTCACATATGCTTGTACCTCATAAGTTCATGTGTCTTATACATACCTGCGTATATATAATCTACACATAAACTAATGATGCGAAGTCTTAATCACACAACCCTGTAATTGAGAGAATCAGTATAGAAAAAATAAATTCAAGTAAGAACTTCACATTTAAATTGAAAAGCCAAGATACATTGTTATTATACAGAAATAAAAATAAATAATTGAGAAGAAGAAGGAGAAGAAAATCCATAGAAACTGATGTAGTACTCAAGTAAATTTCAAATTTGAAAATCATGTTGTAATTTGCAGTTCTAGATCAACTTTGGCTGCTTATATTCTAAGTTCAGTTTACACATGAAAGACACTTCCCATTTGTTCATACACGTCAGGAGTAAAGATCAGAAGATGAAGTACCATAGCAAAATATTTCTCTAAAGTTCTGCCTTTATTTCTTAATACCTCTAGAGAAAGATAATTCAATTGACCAAAGAAAAGACCTGAAAAAACAGGTCAGTGCCTTATAAGTATGAGACAAGGATTTGAAATCATCATCACTTTGACGCCACTGAATATCTGCTTCAATCTCTTAATGCCAACAAAAAGAGAATGCAGCATTTTCCTTTAAAAAAAGAAACACAAGAAATCTGGCTATGGCATTGCCAAAAATAAAGTAAAATTTTGAAAAGCACTACTCTATAGTTCTTCATACTCTTCTTGCACACGGAAGCTACACCTTTTACTCTTAGCATTTCCTCTTATGTCCCATCCCAGATGATAGTGGCCTGGTCATCTTTTCTTGTGCATTGGCCATGAATAATTAGCTATTCCCCATTAGAAGTACCAAGCATCTCAAGTCTATTTGTCACAAACGATCTCAAATGCAATCATTCATTATAAAACTATTTCTACAAAAGTTTGAACACAGGCTCTAATACAATGCCAGATCACCAATCAACCAATTTGTGGGGCTGGTTTTTTTGTATACCCTTGTATTCTTTCATTCCTTCTCAATGAAAGTTGTTGTTTTCATTGAAAAGAAAGAAAAAAAAAGTTAGATCACCAATCAACCAGAAAATATAACAAAATTGGCGCACACAATCCAACTGTGACACCCAGAAGAAAATTTTCAAGCAACTAATTGACTAATTAACAACTCTACTAATGAACTAAATCAAAATAAACGAAGATTTGTATTATTCTAATTACAAAAATAGAACAACCTAAACTAATTACCTTAAATCCCCAGTAATGCGAGTATACCAATAATTCTGTAAGAAAAAAAGAAAAAAATTGCACACAATTGGCTTCTTTAAGACCTGAAGTGCTCTTTGAAAAATTAAAGAAATGCGTAAAAGGAATTAAGGCAAGAAGAGAGAAAAGACTAAATAAATTATGGAGCTGAATCAGTTCATTTGGTAATGCATCACAAATCAAGAAAGACAATAAACAAGATTTATACCCTGGAAGTGGGAGATAAAGAGAGCAGCGACATTTGATGTCCCATATCTCGCCGTTGACCGTTATCGTCTTATGTAGGGTTGGGTGGGGATGCTCCCATTCGGATTCCTAACCCAAAAGGATTCTCCGATTAGGGTTGGGTTACTTTTGACTTTTCAATTACAACTTTAGTCCTCAAATTTTTTTTGAAAACTAACACTCAATTTTCAATTTTAAGTCAAGTAATTTTAGAAACGTGAATTTTGTATTTAATGGATCTTTTGAGTTTTAACATCAGAGAAGAAGATGAATGATTGGGAATTGGTTTAAAATAAATTTGATAGCATTGTTAATTAGAGAAGTATGTAAGCAATTGCATGATGGATTTAGGGTTTGCATTGATTTTCGGTGTTTATAACAAGTCAAAAAATGTTTAGAAAGTCGTATAAATTTATGATCCAACAAATATTTTCACTGCCACAACATTCATAAGGAGTCCAATTTTGTACATGTAAAAATTGAACTTCAACTTGGAACGTGTGATGACCAGGTAGATAGAAGATGGTAAATTTGTCTTTTATTTATGAAATATAGTTTTGTGGTGGTAAGCTTTTTCTAATAAACCATCATCTCTCGTTTCCACAACAAATGTCATTCACATCCTCTTGAATGTATTTACAATCTACATGATAACAAATATCTTTCAACACTAAGTCTACAACTTTTCATGTGCAAACCATCTATTGGTGACATTTACTTTCGTGTACATAAATTGTTATATATAAGTCATTATCGATGTAAAACATAACCCAATTTACTACAACTTTATATATTTAAGTCAACATGAACTTAACTCAATTAGCACATGTATGTACTTGAAAATAAAAGATTTCAAATCATTCCATGTGAGGAAAGGAGGAAAAAGAATGTCAATTAAAAGCCATATGATATCGTCAAAATAAATAAACAAACAGTAAAGTATTGATTTAAAGATGCCGAAGAAAACTGAAAATGCATGGACAGGCCCTATTGCTGAAATAGCTATCATTTGCAGGCCTAAGCCAGTAAACGAATTGAGATGAATAAGTTAAACTCCAGGCCCAAGCCCAATACGTTTGTATGGTTGGGCTTAAGAAGTGTCAAAATAGAAAAACCACCGGATCCAGCCTCGATCCGAACGGGCGTAGTGACGAAGAGTGTAAGAATGATACGAAAAAAGATCACAAACTCACTATATATTAATATTAGTAAAGTAAATAAATATATAAAATATACAAAAAAGATTGACATACGAGAAACGTGAAAGTATGCAATAAATATGAAATAGAGGTTCATATATTTGGATTCCCATATACCTGCTTTCTTATAGTGTGATAAATATTGTAAATTGAGACTATTGTTTAGAAGTTAAAAAATAATAATAATAAAATACACATAAAATGTAAGAGTTATAATTACAAAGGTGAAAGTATTTAGATAAATAATGTAATTATTTGTTAATGAGTATCATAATTAATTGGCAATTGGAATTTAGCGAAAAGGAGGGAGCACAAGGCACGTAAAACACGGACCCCTCGAAGACCAAAACAAAACTCTCTTCTTTATTTATTTATTCATTTGTATAATATTCATCTATGTTTATATATATATATATATATATTAAATAAAATGTTATATATAATAACAATGATAATAAAAGAAATATTTTGGTACTAAAAAGTAAAAGATTCTGGACAATCTTCCTCGTACAAGGGGTGTGTTTATTCTTGTTTGCAACTTTAATATAAAAATATTTTTTTCAATAGAAAACTTTAGTATAAAATATTATAAAATACAACTTGCAATTCTTTTGAATAAAATATTATTGAATAAGATAATGTTTCTTTAGGTCATCCTGTGGATTTGTTAATTAAATAGATATTCCCCAAACCTCAAGTATGTGATCAGTTAAAGTAAACATATCTTTGATGTTACTAGAGTGCCAAGGCAACTCCCTTTGCTTAATAATAAACAAAATTAATCAAATGCTATGATGTGATAAATCAATCTTATTATTTTTTAATAATTTTAAATCACTTCTATCTATATAAAATATGTTATTACAACTAAAATTTAGGTAATTAAATATGTTATTCAAATATCAAATTGGATCTTAAAACTCAAATAAAATGTAAAATTACTGGCACTAGTGTTTATGCTTAACTTTAACAAATATAAATAAAAAATTAGTTTTTAATTTTTTATAAATTAGTTTTCATGTTATTGATATTTTGTTACGTTTCTAAATAATTTGGTTAATTTATATATTAAAAAAGAACAATAAAAAGATAGAAAAGGGAAAAAAGAAAAAGCTGATGAAAATAAGTAAAACGTTTATGATTGATTTACTATTGAAAACAGTTTAAAACTATTAATTTATTTATGTGGTGTATAGTGAAATTGATCGAAAGGTAAAGTGATATCCAAAGTTGCATTACCCTTTTGATTAATTAGGTGACACTTGAAAAGTAATGTTATTAAAAAAAAGTTACATTTTAAATTATTTTAATAAAATAAACCATTAAAATATATTTCAAAAGCTATTTTTGGATGATCATCAGTTTAATTTTTTTAAAATGTTAATATTTAAATAAAACATTTAAAAATATATTCCAAACACACTCCAAAATTAAAGTTGTTTAAATTTAAAGCATCAACAAATATAATACAATGCAAAATATAACAAATTTAGATATAATTTTCATATTCGCTAATAGAAATTTATCGATGATGGACCATATTGTTAGATAAAATCTATCATAAATAAATCGTTAAATCTAGAAGTGTTACCTTATATAATTATTTAATAGTATAAGATTTCGTCTCAAAACTAATTCAAAATAAGACAAGTGATTCTTAAATTTGATGATCTATAATAATGCAATAGTAAATTTGAATGGGGTAGATATGGGGAGATTGAAGGATGGATAAGAATGGTTTGAAGTTTTAACAATTTAACCTGCAGGTAAAATATGTGATTGAAGGTGGGGTAAAATTGATTGCAAATTAAACCCATATTCAAATGTTTATAAAGCTTAGAGACAGCATTATGAACACTTTGGTCCTCATGAACTGATGATAAAATAAAGTGTCTCCCTGTAATCCAATCAAAATAATTACATGAAAGTAAAATAATTGTTATTTCTACTCCTATCTAATCCATGGAACTTGATAAATTCCTAATTATTTTTTAAATTTCAGAGCTTTTCGTTCACTTGTTTGCTTGTATTTATTATTTAATTCATATATTTCATTACTATGATTTTTGTTATTGTATTATCTACAATTAGGTCGATACCATATGTTGTGACTAGTTTAATGGTAATTAAGTTATTTGCTGCATTTACGGACTAAATAATATAAACAAAAGTCTTTTTATTTTAAAATAATAATTTAACAATATAAATTAAATTTATAACCTTAAAAAGGTTTAATTACATACTTCTTCCATTACTATATTTTTTTGTTTTAGTTTATTTTTATCTAAATACTTTCATTTTCCATGAGTATTTTGGTAACTTAATTTTGAATGGACCAAAAGGGTCATCTATCTAAAGCCCAATAGGATCAAAATCTACTTAAACTTTTTGAAAGGACACGGACCAAAGAAAAAACATATAAATCAAAATGGACGTAAACTAACATTTAAAAGAAAAAAAAAAAATTACTTGAAGGAAAGGTTTTATGTATAGTTAGTTCCTGACATCAATAAGCCGAAAAAGCAGAAGGCGAAGTAAGCAGTGGTTGGAAGTGAGAAATTGTAAGTTTAAGTTTAACCAAACATACTCTGGTAATTGAGAAGAGTGTGTCACGAACAACAAATAGAGGACGAAAAGTGTATTAAATGCTGAAAGTGTAGATGAAAGTTGCTTCCATTGTATAAAAAGAATAAAAGTTGAAAATGTGATTAAATATAGAAGAAAGTTAAGAGAGAGTTAGAAAAGTAAAAGTAGATGGGTGGGTTTGCAATTAAAATTGGATGAAAAGAATGAATTTCTTTGGTTGGTGTCTTATGTTTGCAAATTGCATAATTTTGCTTTGTTAGGAAAAGAGAAAATAGAAATCCAGATCCAATCCAAGTTGTCACAATCAGCAAAGCACAATTATTTTAATTAAATTGGGTTGACAATTAATAGTTTCACATAGCAAAGAAGTCAAAGCACGTGTATTGTCATTAACACTTAACTCTCCTCTGAGCTCACACACGCAATCATAAAACCATATCTTATCGGATAAAACTTCATCTCCATCCATCCATTTCATTCCAATGGAAAAAAGTAAAAGAAAAGAAAAAGACATAGGAGTTGGTAGCGACTTACGATTGTGGGGATCTCCAGGAACAGAGACAAACCCAAAGCTAGTGCCACCTGTACACATCATTCGGTCTCTCACAACTATTACAAACGCCACCTCACTCTCTACTCCGGCCCCATCATCTACGTGGATAAACATGAAGCTCCAACCTCTTCCAATCAGACACCTGGATTATCCCTACCACTTTCTCTCTCTACATCGCTCCCCATATGTTTCCTATATATCTATTATTTTCTTTTTTCATTCATTTCCTTTAAATAAACAAACCTTTTACCAATTTGTTTAAAAGACGCTCAAAATTTGCATTATAAATACTTTTAGCTTTAACACAAATGTTCACAACAATGTCTTTACTTCCTCTCACCTTCATTGTCTACTTTCATTTTTTTTATTTATGATATGAGATACTGTTTTCTTAAATAACAAATTTTCGCACCTCATTTATTAAATTAATAATTGAATTTTAGATTAACTAAACCCCTAATTAACAAACATGTTTCTATTGTGACCATTGATTTAAATAATATTTTGTTTGATTAAAGTTCAATTGCTAAATATGACCAAAATCCACGTGATGTAGTTATGAAGTCGTTTATGAACCAACCAGACCTAAGTTCATAAAACTCACCATATAACTTTATAAAGCTCCCCATAGAATTTTCCAGAACTAGAGGACTACCTAACTCCTGAATATGAGATTTCCTAACTCTTGAAGTTGATCGTCTTTGAAAATTGAATATTGAAGCCTTTTGAAAGATACAAGCTTTATTTTAAAACTCAAACTTCAAGAACATCACGTACTCTGTTTCGTCTAAATTAAACATAGGCATTTAATCGAGATGATCAAGTTCTAGAGATCGAACCACATTGCATTAAATCAACACAAGCACAACGTCAATATGAATTCAACTTTATTAATTAAATTTATCCAAAAATCTTGTGGTGGAAAGAATATTAACTTTATTCTGTAATACTCTCTTACTCCAGGGACAATAAGAAGTTATGTTTGATCATTTTTTTAGTTCAAATTCATTTTATTTATTTTGATATACTTTTTTGAATCTTCTTAAAATTTAGTCAGATTTTATCGTGTGAAAATTTGACGTATGGGACAAAACTAAAAGTATTTACAAGAAAGTATTTTAAATTTTTATCTTTTTATATTCAATATAACTTTAAGGGTGGTTTGGTTTGTGGGTAAAGAGGGTGGGAATGGGTGTGTGCTTCCAAAGCCCATGTGTTGGTTGATGTGTATTTTTTTTATCCTCGAATAGATATTTTCCGAGGTTTATTATTTAGCGGAAGAGGAGGATTTTCAATCCTGAAGCAAAGGTTTGCGATTCCTTCCTTCGAAATCGAGGTGATTTTGAAGCAACTTTGCCTTGAGTTTTTATTAGAGTACAAAAAAGTACAAACAATGCAAACTTGAACTTCAACGACACCCTTTGGATTTTTAAAATATTAAAAGCGTTTATAGTACAAAAGTAGCAATAATTTTTTATTAATTTTGTTAAACCATTTTTTTTTTAAGTTTAAGGAGTACATTAAGAGATATTTTGTGTAACATATTTTCTATATTATCAAAAGAACGACGGCATCAAATTTCAACCTTTTCCTTTTAGCCTTTTAGGTTTCAATTATTCTATCATTTTAAACAAGAATTGTTTATTATTTCACCTCTTAGCCTTGACTGATTATTTACTCTTAATTCCTACGTTTTGTCTACTTTTTTCAAATAAAATAATCGTTTAACTTATTTCATTTTCGTTTTCAATTTATAATTTTCCATAATAAGTTCAATTAAAACATTTTAATTAATACCTTAATAAGTATTCCATTGTTCAATAATCAAATGGATACTTTAACACAAAATTTTATATGAACTAAAAAATACAATGATTGAAAAAGAACATAATGGTAAAATAAAACTCCAGGGGTAAAATTTGAGACACTCTTAATAATTAAATAACTAAATTTTCTTGAGATTCAGATTTGGTAATAGTTTGAGAATAACGCAGAAATTGAAAATTGAAAATATAAAATAAAAATGATGAATGATTAAAAATGAGTAGTAGCTTGTTTAGTTGTTTTGGGAACGGAATGGCATTGTGTTGATGTGCATGCGTAGTGATTTGATTACTAATAAATAAATTAATTAGGCCTGCCTGTTTAATTCCAAACCAACAAAACTCAATTACTTTTTGTATTGGAGAAATTTGATTAATGCCAATTAAATTTTGCTTTTATGAAACCTAAAAGTAGAGAAATAGGTTATTAGTACCTAAAACAACACCTCTTCCTTCCCATCTGGTAAATATTAATTATATTTACCTACTCCCTTTCTCTTTTACAACTACTTTAATTAAGAGAGTTCCAATTAACCCCATTATTAACAATTTAATTACCAATCTAATATTCCCTTTTAGATGAATTTAATTTCGTATTAAGGAAAAAAGAGGAAAAGGACCAAATTGTCATTTAAAAAAGAAAGAAAGATAGAAATTGTTAAGAATTAAATCAGTGGGACTGTTTTAAAACGGTGGGGTAGTATTTGTATAGTATTGACGTTTTGTGTGATTAATATTTTAACCGAACCACGGTTAAACAACTTAACTCTTCTCTTTCCTTTACTTGGGTTTATCATTTATAAATCAGCACCCGATCCTTTTTTATTTTTCATCATTCACAGACTCGGCTCAAAGATGATGATCGGAGAACAATCTAGATTCAACCACACCATTCAAGTTCCTCCTTGGGACCCACTTGATGACCATCATATGACCGGAATTTCCTCCCCGGTTTTCATTTCCAGTGGGGTCGATTCATTCATCGACTCTTTTTCCTCCATTCACCGTTACCTACCCTCTGCGGCGGATTCTGATGAACTGGATGGGGTGGGAGAGGCGGTCGACGGTTTTTCCTGTGACCATTTTCGGATGTTTGAGTTCAAAATCCGGAGATGTGCACGTGGGAGGTCGCACGATTGGACAGAGTGTCCGTACGCGCATCCTGGCGAGAAAGCTCGCCGCCGTGATCCGAGGAAGTATCATTACTCTGGTACGGCTTGCCCGGAGTTTCGAAAAGGTAATTGTAAGAAAGGGGATTCTTGTGATTTCGCTCATGGGATATTCGAGTGTTGGCTTCATCCAGCTCGGTACCGGACTCAGCCGTGTAAGGATGGGTTAGCTTGTCGCCGTCGTGTTTGTTTTTTTGCACACACGCCGGAACAGCTTCGTGTTCTGCCGCAGCAGAGTCCGAGAACCCCTGTTTCGGCTGATTCCGTTGACGGGTCATCACGAATTGCACATGCATTCGATTCATATTTTAGTAAAGGGTCATTTGTGACTTCACCCACTTCAATTCTATCAACGCCGCCGCTGTATCTCCGCCTTCTGACTCACCTCCCTTATCCCCGAATTGTCCGTTTAATTCAGTGAATGGATTGGTCTCGTGTATGCGCAATCTTCAACTTGGGAAATTAAAAGCAACCCCTCATTGGGGAAGGATTCAACTGGGACAAAACCCTCTGTCTCCCTCCAGCTCTGGTTTGTACAACTTACCGTCAACTCCAACCACCGGAAATTACGAATTGTGGGGGAAGAATTACGAGGAAGAACCTGCAATGGAGAGAGTGGAATCTGGGAGGGACTTAAGAGCTCAAATGTATGCGAAACTGAGCAAAGACAACTCTGTGAAGGAGATGGATCCGATATTGACACCCGATGTGGGATGGGTTTCGGAGCTACTAATGTGAGAAATTTGTCAAAAAAAAAAAAGAAGAAAAGAGAAGGAAAACTTGATGAATCGGTGGCCTTTTTGGGGGTTTGTTTGTGAATACATATTTTGGTGGTGGGTTTGTGGAGTTTTCAGCGTTGATTTTACAATTGTATTTAAATTTAATTAGGAGAAAGGAGAAAGGAATCAGTCTGTTTTGATTGTAGATATGAAAAGACGGGATTTTTAGGCTGCCGAGAAGTAAGGTACATAAGAAAGGTAGGTTGTTGTCGGCTGGGCTTTGATTTAATTTTTAATTGTAATGATATTTTGAGATTTCCAGTAAAAAAAGCAAAAAAATGTAAAAATCTTCTTCCTTTGTCTTTCTGATTAAATTCCCAAGTTGACTAATTAAACTCCGACAAGAATCTGAATTTGGTGTCTTGTGTTCGTTTATGTCAATGAAAATTAAGAAATGGGATAATGGAAGAAGATAAACAGATAAGGTTGTGACCTGGAAATTGAACCTTCAAATTTACTCACCAACTCAGGGAGGCAGTCCTTATCTTGAAATAAAGAAAAAAGAAAGAAAAATTAAAAAAAATTAATGTGTTAATTAGGATGGAAGAGAGGAGCCCACTTGGGTTTATTTTATATACTTTATTTGGGTGCTAAATTGTATAATCCGCAATCTATAAAGATTTGAAGAGGACAAGATATGGTCAAGAGGAATGACCCCACCCATCATCACTTGAGTTTGGGTGGGTCCTTTCTACTCCCCAAAAAATAATATCTATTTCTTCATTCTCTTCTCTTTCTGCTTCTCTGCCTTTGCTTCCACATAAAGATAAGCTCTCTTTGTTATTTATTTATACATTAAAAGTCAATATTATTTTTATTTTTATTTTGTTTTCATGAACTCAGTAATAAAGAAAACTATCATATTCATTTGTATTTTATAATGAGAAACGTTTTGGTGAGGGTACTTCTTTGTGGCTCCTGTCTACTACAGACCAAAAAGGAACGAGTAATCTTTGTGTTTCTTGTGGTTGTCTTAATACAATTCTTCTTCACTTTTCGTTTTTACATGTTCATCTTCTTCTTAACCCAATAACTTCAAATTTGATGCTTAGATTTAAACAAAGATACGTAATATGGTAACCAAAGAGTCCCACATCTTTTATTGGCCAAATGGGACAACATTTGAATCCACAATATGGATATGGATAAGTGGGCCTTTTTCTCTCTTACGGCCCCTCCCACCAACTTTATTTTCACACAACAACCAAACTTCTTTGTCTCATTCCCCTCTCCCTCTATTTGCTACCTCAAACCCTACATTTCAATTTTCAATCTCTTACTCCATCCTTGTATCATTTTTGTAGTATGAACAAAGTCTCGTATTGATTAAATAAGACGATAATCATAGAGCAAAGTTGTAGAGTGTATACTCAAAGTGGACAATATCATACCACATATTTGAGGGATTTGTTGCACGACTATTTTGTTATTTTCATTTCTCGTTTTTTTTTTAAAATATTTTCACTCATTCATTCTATTAAATAACACTTTATAAGATCTAAAGATACAAAAAATGAGTGATTTATTAATCCATACTTGTTAACTGTCGATTTTTTCTTAAAACAGTTTCTCATCCATAATCATTTTTCATTATAAATTTTGAAAATGCAATGAATTTTGATAAAAATAAGTTATAATTTCAATAGACTAAATTTAAGATTTATTAGAAATGCAAAGAATAAAATCGAACCAACTTTCAATATGAGGATTAAAAATGATGCTTTTAACTTTAATTATGATCTACGTGGTTATGCAAGAACTTTTTTTGTGCTCTTGTTCTATGTGGGTTTAACATTTTCACATACAAGAGTGATCCAACACGTGTTCTTTGGTATCGATCGAGCCGTGTTGAAATTGAAAGTTAGACAAAAGTTCAAATCTTTTGAAAAGTATGTGCATCTTACCTACTATCTCCATGAAATTTTGTTGAATAATTTATTGTAAAAACGAATGAGAGGAAAGAGTTGTGTTTTTGTAGAATAATTTGAAGATGAAAGTACAATAATTTCAAGGAGTTAGAAAATATAAGCACGAATTCAGGAATGTTAAACCCTTTCTCCATCTATATGACAAGACTTTGGATGTGTACAAAAATTGATCAAAAACTCACCTTGGTGCTATTAAAGTAAAGTGTGACATAGATGTAATGACAATAC
This sequence comes from Cucumis sativus, assembly GCF_000004075.3. NCBI lineage: Eukaryota > Viridiplantae > Streptophyta > Magnoliopsida > Cucurbitales > Cucurbitaceae > Cucumis > Cucumis sativus. The sequence goes on from NC_026658.2 coordinate 24,993,108, forward strand.
ATATTTTCCCAATTATTATATATAAATTTGTTTTAGTGAGGTGCGTGACAAATAAATAATTACAAAAGTCTTTGTATTTGTCTTATTATTTCAAATGCTTTCTATTTTCTAGCATTTTGAGTGTGTTATTCTTTTCAAATTTTATCTTCCCAATTTTAAATCACCCTTTTTCGTTCTATTCTCTTACAATGACAATAATTCAAATTCAAATTGAGTTTCTTCCCCGTTTCAAATCCCTTTCTATTTGGAAAACACGTTTTAATTGGTTTGTATTTTTCTCAAATTCGAACATACACATCACACGATTAAAATAAGTTTACTTAAACTAAAAACGATGATAGAATTTTAGGGAAGATTTATAAATTTTTATCATTCAAATCTTAATTATTGACATTCTGCTAAGTTAAATATTTGATTCTTTTACATTGTTTTAAAAGTAATTTGATTAACAAACTAAGGTTCTTTTAGATATCAACGATAGAAACGACCATAACCAGGACCAGGACCACCAAAGTAGAAGACAGGTTCAATAGTATCAGTTTCTTAGTAAATATAAGCAGAATAACAATTAGCCTCATCAGCCCAAGTTCCCAGTTTTGGTGGATACTTCAATTGCAAGGAAATATCCACTATCCTTGATTGTGCGACTTGGCAAGCAAATGTTTTAAGCCCACCTGCATAATCTCCACACCCCATAGCCATACCTGTGTGCGGCACTTTCCTCAGATTGGAGCTAAAAACTTAGCCACCCCATTCCACTAATGTGGCACTATGGTCCAAGTATCCAAATAGTGTCTCCGCCCAATACCCCACTGGTCTCCCTTGCACCTTCAACCTCAACCACCAATTCTTTGACCTAGGATTCTATATACACACATTCGTTTATATTGATAATTAATCTATTGCATTTCACAAATAAGTATAGAATTACTAAAAGAAAAAGTGAAAAAGTGAAAAAAGTTGTATACCTGAGAGATACCAACAGAGAGACTGAATTGTTGTCCATCAGTAAGTGACATAAGATCCAAGACTGCACCAAGTGTCACACTAGGATTCGTGTGGACAAACCCACTTGCATGTTAGATCAAAGCATCCAGTTGATTTGTATGAGTCAACCTAACCCAATTTATCAAGTCACGAAATCAATATAATGCTCACGAACACATAATTAATTTGGTGCAAAAATCGTAAATGAAAAGAACAAACAACTCAATCTTACTGTCCAATATACACCCAGTCGAGTTTGTCGATCTCCATACAATCTTGGATTTAGCTGTACAAAAATCAAATATAGAAAACAAAAATATTGAAGCCTATATTTCGAGAGCTATTTAAATCATATTATTAATTAAAATAAAAAGCAGTGAAATGATCCATCCTACTTTTACGCTTTCAAATTTTTTTGAAGGACCATTATTTTTCAACCAAATTTTGGAAGAAGTAAAAGTTGTTGGGTAAATCAACTTTAGGATTCCAAATATTGATATCTTCCAAAGCACCGAAGTAATTGTATCCAAGTCGTTTATAAAATTTCCGTTTGATCATATATTTAATATCACATTAAAGTTAACCAAACAAGTCAAAATTATTCAACTCCAAAATAAAAGAATATATAGTTGATTGAAATTTAGAAGTTACTTACATAATGACGGTATTCTAACCCTAATTTTGAAACTTCCAAAAGAAAATTTCTTACCAAAGTGATGAAAAGAATTGTGTCTTAATAAATCTTGTTCGAGTACTCTTGGAATGTGAATGGTTCCTTGTGGATAACTTCCACTTTCTTGCCATACTTAAATTAATTCTAACGATTCGTTTTGAGCAGTTGACATCTTCCAATCCATACCTAATTGGTTGAGTTTCATCTACATCCAATTCCATAATTGAAGAGCGTTTAAGGTAAATACTATCTTAAGACAATGATAATCATTTTTGGTTATAATAAATACTATATTATTGTACTATCAAATTAAATACATTTAACACTATTTTTCAAAATCTCAATTTGCTATCATATTTACTATTAGATTTGCTATCATATTTACTATTTCCTACCATTTTCAAAGTTTTGGATTCATTATTTTTTTTTTCATGTTTACTATTTTCTTTTAAAAAATAAAGTTGTTTACAACTTAAGCACAAAAACTATAATAATCCATTTTTTTTCAGCCTCCAAATACCTCCTAATAGAACTAGAGAATCGAATAACAAATTCCATAAAATATTTAGAAATATCAGGCAACTTCCTTTCTAGTAGTTTAAACCATTTTATTTTATTTTAATTTTTTGTTTTGGTTGTTCGAAATTGTCTATTTTCCTCTTGATGTTTTGCATATTTTGATGTTTTGCATATTTTATTCTTTAGTACCGAAAATTGAATCCTTAGTTAAAATTAAAAAATAAAAAAAAAGAAGAAGATATCTAAGTGTTTTTTACTATTATTATTTTAAAACATTGGTAAAATATATCCTTAACATTTCCATCTCTTAAATTTCTTTTTGATCTCTAAATTCTATCTCTTTGCACCAACTCTCTTTTCTTTTTCTCTAACAAGCCTTTTTGGTGGCTCTAAATTTACCATATCTTTATTATCCTTGTCTAAGGTTTTATCTCACACGACATCATATATAATATATATACATATATATTTCTTACCTTTCTAAGAACATTTATCAAACAAAATTATGCACAAAATGATAAATGAGTATATATATAGAAAAATAAAACCTGAATGATGTGGTTTCTTAGAGATGGAGGGTCAAAAGCAGGTTGCTTGTAAATGTCAACACAATATATAATATATCACCATCTTCACTCTTCAAAATTATACAAAAAAAGATAATCCATTTACTTATTTCTACTAATATATTATTATTATTATTATTATTTCAAATTATAAAAAGTATAATTAAAAAGAAACCAAAGGTGTCACAACATTACATAAATGGTTTTAACGGCGCTTATTGAGAAGCTTTAACTTGTTTTGAACCTCCAAAGATAATTTGTTGTTCATCTCTATGTTGGTTGCATTTACATCAACAATGGCAAAATTTCCGACGATGATCAAAGTCACCATTGTCAACATTATCGTTACTACTACTTCATCATGATCTCTCTTCTCCATTTTTCTTTCTTACCCTAAACACAAATCCCATGGGCCCAATTCAAAAGTTTCAAACTCTTTTCCTTCCTTTGAAATGCATAACACAGAGCTCAAATACACATACATGAATTTCTCTTCCAAGTGATGAAATGTGTCGTCGTTATATTTAATATTTATTTTATTTTAATTATGAAATTTTTTAGCATATTAAAGTTTGAGTTTTCCTTTGAGGAAAGAAAGCCTAATGATAAGAAAGGTTAAAAGTTTGTTCATTTAATCTGCTTAATTTTATATTTGAAAATGTCTTTTTTATCGTTTAAAATAATAAAAAACAAAGTATTTTTAACTTTTTATACCTATTTTAGAAAGCTAAGTGAATCTATATTCTTATAAATTTATGAAGTACTTTTATAAAATTCATGGAGTAAACAAACATATTTAATATCTAAACTTTGTGTTATAATTATTCGGTTTTCATGGTTGAGAGATCACATGAATATACAATATATTTCAATTAAATTGATACATTCGTAACACTTTCATTACATTCTATCTCCAAAAGATATTCATTAGCTTTAAAATGAATGTGCAAGAATACAATAAGAAACTAGAGGATAACTCAGAGTTGTAGATAAAAGTCTTTTGTTTTAAAGAGATACAAGAAAAATTATAATTACAAAAGAGCGGTGAATTAGAGCACTAAATAGCAACGAAAAAACTCCTACTTACAAACATTCTCAATATTTTAAAAAGCTAAAAACTTTCGCTTTCTTAGAGGTTCCATGTTGTGGTTGTAGTTAGTGATTTTGAGTTTTATCTTCGATCTTGAAAATGGTTTGACTTACCGAATGTTTTATGTTTTTGTTAAAGAAATATAGAGTTAAATAATAAAAAAGTAGGAATAAATAGAAAAAGAAAGGGAGAGTTATGCATTTGAAAATGAAATTAAAGTAAATCTAAGAAGGGAGAGAGATAGGAGGAAAGTAGTTAAATAATGGAAATTTGTAGAATAAGAAATGCCATAGTTCAATGCTTGAATTCTAGTTGACTTGAAAAGATGAGTGAACTGCACAACATCAAATGATACTTATCTCTAACTTTATGTAATTTTCTGCCTTTCATTATATAAGATATTATAATTGTCTCTCCATTCTTATTTCGTTTTAAAAGGATGGAGCATGTGTTTCTCTAGAAAATAAAGATTGGAGTATAGAAAATAAAGATTGGAATATAGTGTGATTGATTGATTACTAGTTGACTAGTACCTTTTGAAAGAAAGATTAAACTTACGATAATAACACAAACATAAATGAATTGAGATACTCTATGTGTTAGTATGACTAAATTAAAAGGCACTATTATGATCGAAAACAGAACTAACATTTGATATATAGATAAATAATGAATATTTAGATTGACTAATATACAAAAAAAAAAAGGTTTAGATGAGAATTTTTGTTTCCTATTTTAATTGCAAAAAAGAATATGATGAGAAACAAACGGGCCATGGAATTCAAACGTGTTTGGGCCTTTAAGAGGCTGATGATACCTCAGCATTATGCATATTGGGCCGGACTATGAAGACCATCCATTCGAGTTTGGGAACAAAGCAACGACATCGTTTTCATTTCTATCATTGCTTTATTAAATTTGAGAGTTGAGATTTCTTTTAAATATTATATTCCATAATGTTTTAAAAAATTGATAAACACACACCCACACAAAGTTAAAGAACAGTTGGATTAAGATGATGATAAATATGCTTCTTAATTGTTTGGATTCAAAACTTGTATTAAAGGTTACATCAATTAATTAATTTTTTTTTTATTGTGCTTAAACATATAAAAGATAAGAAAAAGAGGTGTAGATGAAGATGACATCAATGACAGTCACGGCTGAGACCAGGGCCACCGAAATAGAAGACGGGTTCGGTTGTATATGATTGTTGGTAATTATCAACAGAGTAACAAGAGGGTTCATCAGCCCAAGTTCCCACTCTGTCTGGATATTTCAATTGGAGAGAATAGTCCACAATTCTTGGTTCTTTGACAAAGCTAGCATACTCGTAAAGCCCACTTGCATAATCTCCACTTCCCATACCTGTCCCTGTGTGTGGCACTATCTTTATGTTTGAGCTAAACACTTCTCCACCCCATTCCACTAATGTCGCACTATGGTCCAAGTACCCGAATAGTGTTGACGGCCAGTACCCCACTGGGTTCCCTTGAAACTTCAACCACCAATTGCCTGAATGTGGATCCTACAATACATCAATTACCAATCTCAACAAAACCATAACTAAACATATGTCTTTAAAATATGTATAAGATGTGATTTTTTCTTTCTTTCTAGAATCTACAATTGGAACGGTCCAAAACAATCGATAATAATAAAGGTAATTTTATAAGACATAATTAATGTCTTTTTCTAAATTGTATAACCAACCTGAAAGATACCAATGGAGATAGTGTATTGTTGTCCATTTGTGGAGGACAAAGGTTCAATGACTGCGCCAATTGCGACACTTGGGTTCGTTTGAACGAACCCACTACAAGTTAGATCAAAGCAGCCTGTGGTTTTGTAAGAGTCCACCTAATCCAATTTACAAAACTTTGTGATTACACATTCTTGATTAACCTCGGTTATTATATGTCAAATAAAAAGGAGAGAGGATACATAATTGATTAGCTTAATCTTACGGTCCAATAGAGACTTAATCGAGTTTTTGCATCTCCATATAACTTGGGATTTACCTGTACCAAGCAAATATAAATACTAAATACTTTTTACTTTGTTAATGTTAAATATTATTACGAGATTTTAATTGTAATTGTAATATAATATAAAACGAACCATCCAGCCTGCTTCTACACTTTCAAATTTCTCAGAAGGTCCATTTTTTAACCAAACTTTAGAAGCTGTGAAGTCATTAGGTAAATCAACTTTAGGGTTCCAAACATTGATATTTCCTGAAGCTCCAATGTAATTAACTCCCGTTGTGATCAAGATAGCTGTCTAATGATATCATATTTAACACAAAACAAAGAAGCAAATTAATCCATTAAATTATGAATCCATAATAAATGAATGAATGAACTTTCAATTATTTATAGATATACATACGGAACGATTGAATTCTTGGCCGAGTTTGGAATCTCCATAAGGAAATTTCTTGCCAAAGTGATGGAGAGAATTGGCTCTCAATAGGTCTTCTCTACCAACCCTCCGAATGGGAATTGTTCCTTTGGGACAACTCCCACTTTTTTGCCATGTTTGAAATGGATACAATCTCGATCCAAATGATTCATTTTGTGTACTCGACATCTTCAAATCTATGCTCAAATCAGGTTTCATCTACATTCAATTTACAGTATTCATTTGAATAATCGATTCACTTCCATTTAAAATGGCAATGAAACATAAATTTTTATTTTTGAACTTTGAAGTTTGAAATTTTTATTTCTGTTTTTTTTTTTTAAAAAAAATAGAAACAATTATTAAACACATTCAAGTCTTTTGTTCTAAAAGAAGAAAGAACAGAAAACCAAGAACAAAGAACAAGAAACAGGGAACGAGAACGTTACCAAAGGGCTCTATATGTCTACAAACTAATAAAGAATGTTAGGCAAATTTAGGTCACTCCCAATTAAATTTATATCCTATCTTAAATGTAAATAATTAAAGTTATATATATATACGGTATTGAGTGTTTACCTAATATAAACATTGTGGTTGTATGTTTGGAAGGTCAATTTTTTTTAGTTTAAATGATTTATAATTAAACATCAAGTTTATATGTAAAGAGGTATCAAAAGATATACAAAAAGAGAACCTGAATGGTATGGTTTTTAAGCAATGGATGGTCGAAAGCAGGTTGTTTGTAAACATCAACACATTCCATAATATCTCCATCTTCACTCTGCAAAATAATTACAAATCAACTAAAACAATCATTTATTTATTTATTTATTTATTTCTACTAATACATAAAAATATTAAAAATAAAACAATATAACAAAATGATAAATATTATATTTACATAAATGGTTTTGATGGAAGGCTTATTTAGAAGCTTCAACTTATTCTCAATCTGCAGCAAAGACAGATTCATCTCCACATTGGTTGCATTTACATTGACAATGGCAACACCAACAACCAAACCCACCATTGCTAAAACCATCACTACTTCATCATTTCTCTTCCCCATTTTTTAACCCAAACACACACAAAACCCAATTGAAAAGTTTCAAACTTGTTTTTTTTCCCCTTTGAAAAATAGAACAAAGAGTTCATATATATACATACACATGAATATTTCTCTGCCATGTAATCGAAAGCCATATATGCATAGAGTCCCTTGTGGAAGTTAAAAGTGAGTAAGGCTATGATAAAAACTAATTAATGGATAGACCATATATGGCTAAATAGGAAATGCCAGCAAAGTTTCTATTTGAGTGATTGGGAATTTAAACTTGGTAACTCCTTTTATATATTATGTCTCTTTCTCTCATTTTTCTACCTTCTATCCTAATAAGTATTTATTATCCAATTGTGTTAGACTTTTTTTTTCTTTCTTGTTTTTGAGGAATATGAAATTAGTTTTATTTTTATTTAAAGAAAGATAAAATATCTTCCTTTATAAATATCTTTTAAAAAGAAGTTAAAAGATCTTTCTTAATTGTCTCGAAGATAAAATATGTTCCTTGTATTTAGGAATATTTTATTATAAATAAGTTCTTCCTTTTCGGCTCTCTAAAAAGTAAAAGTTCTCTTTAACATAAAATCCATTCTTCATAGTTGTTATTCAAAAGTTTATATCTTTGGTAAAAAATTCTTGATATCTTCTTTAGTGCTTTTAGTGTATACGAGATAAGAGATTTAAAAAAGATCTTGAAGATTTGATAAAGTCTTTAAATTGTGAAGCTTCTAGCAAGTTTTTGTGTGCAGATTACTGGATTTCTACAGTATGACAAATTATTGAGGGTCGTCAAGTGATTTAACAGAGTATCGAATTTGGCTGAGATAATTGTACTGCCCTAAATGAATTAAAGGAAACCTGAATTTATTTTAAGTTACTTTGATAACTTATCAAATGCATTTTGAATCTCATTAATATTTCTTATCTGAACAAATAAGCTCCCTAGATGTAGGTCGTAGTTGAACCGAGTTATGGTGAGAAACAAAGTGGGTTTGAAGTTCAAAGAAGCTTGGGCCTATTAGAGCCCGATTGGTACAAGCTAGGTCAAATATAGTACATAATGGGCAACCACAATATTTGAATTTTGGGAAGAAAGCTACAACATCCTTTCATTCTTTGGTATCATTGCAATATATGTTGAAGTTGAACTAAAAATAAAAATAGGGAAATCGCATTGTATACACAAAATAAAAATTAAATTATGATTCCTCGGGAGTTTTTGTGAGTTGGTTGAGTTCGAGTACTTTTAGACTCAAACTAATTGTTCGAATTGTACATTTCTTTCATTCAAATAACTCTTGTTAAATAGCAAATCTAGTAGGAATTGAACCCTATGAATTCGCCAATTCTAAGTTGGACCCTTTAACCATTCATCCATGGATGCTTAGTGGGAATTCTCGTATATGGTGAATAACGAAATTCCAATTAAAATGAAATCTTCAGGATAAATCAATGCAATTTAGGAGGACGGATTTTAGAATGAAGAGAGATTAAGAATTCTCATTATTTCTTACATTCATGAACCCAATTCAATTCATTGGGATTTTTCATTCACTTTTTTTTTCTTTTTTTTTAATCAAGAATGTTTTATATGAATTTTTGACTCACGTCTTCCTCTCTTTGAAATAAGAGATACTTCTAGTTTTGTTATTGCTTAAGATAATTTAGTCTTCTCCATATTACTATATCTCCAGAGTCAATAATATTATATGAGAAATTACTGAACTCAATCACTTGTTGTCGTTACTCTTTAATTTACTGTTGAGATCTATCATGTGAAGGTACTCAAATTGGATCAGTGATCGATCTCTAGGTTTCATCGTAAACCTAATTGGTTATTTCCAATTATGTAAATCAATATTTCAAACTGCACTCAAAGGTAAGACATTTCCAATTTTTAATTTTTTATAGGAACTTCGGTACAAAAAACAATGGTATCTCTAATTAGAGCTCCTCTGAGATGTAAAATATATATTTTCTCACCATTCCATAGTGTATGAGACAAATGTATGCATTTTGATTATGATCGTATTCTATAATTACCATTCTACTATGTTTCTTTAAAAATATTGTTTTCATGCTTTAAAATAACTTAAGAATATATGGAGAAATGAGACAAACAAATGAGCTAAATTTAAAATTTTCTAACCATTTATAAAATGTCATATTGAACAACTCTCTAAAATTTAAAATAATTTCGAAAATGAATGTATGAAAAGCCTATAAAATTATTTTAAAATTTTAAAATTATTAGAAGGGAATCAATATGGATTAAAAAATAAAAAGAAACGATAAGATGATGCTAAATTTTTTCTAAGATAAAATATGAATATTATTTACAATTTCCGCTTCTATTACTAATACAAATAGACTTTATTGTTAATAGAAGTTTATAACGTTCAAAAAAGTAAGATATGGTCTATCATTAGTAGATTTTGTTATATTTTTTTAATTCATTAAAATGTTGTAATACAATAAAATGGTGGATTAACCTAAAAGTAGTATTAATTTCATTTACTCAGTTGTTTAACGGTTAAAAAATAATTGAATTTTCTTTAAACAAAAGAAGGAAAATAACAAGTTATTCAATTTTTAACTTTATAATAATCAAATTGTTGTGAAAACCGAGTACAAAAATGAGAAAATCTAATATTAAAATAATAAATAAATGATAAAATAAAGAAATAAGAAAATTAAAACTTCTCCACCTTCTTCAACTAATTTAGAAACGGTAGCATCTTACAATTCCATCATATTCTACTTTTTATAAGCAATTTGACAAACATGAGATAAATTACATGACCACTATTGATAGAAAGACATGTGACTATTGTCATTCAACACAACATCGACTTAATAGTATTTGTAATATAAATGTTATCGTAATATTACTAATGTATGGGAGAGTAGAATTGAGAGTATATGGACTTATAAGTAAAAAGAAAACGTATGAGTGTCAATTTAATGTTTCACAATAATAATTAAATATAGTTTGCAAAATCATCCAATAATTTATTTCAAAAGAAAAGTCAACCAATAATCATATGTATATAAATAAAACAAATAACCATTAGATTAGAGCTTGCATAAATAACATTTAAGTCGAGAAGAATAATAATAATAAATTATCAAAATAGAATATTGGATAATTATTTACCCTTCGTAAAAAAGAATATAATTAATTTTCTCTTTTACTAAAACCGAAATAATTTGTTAATTGTTTTTATGTTTGGAAAAACACTATATATATATATATTTTAAAATATTGATGGTGCTATATATATTTTAAAATATTGATGTACATTTATTAATTATCCTAAAATAAGTTTTTTTTTAAGAAAATAACAAAGTAAAAACTAACTATTTACCTTGGGGAAAAAATCAATCAAGACAAAAGTTTATCATATTTTTTTCTATGAAATGTAGATATTTTATTCATTTCACATTAAAAATCGTATAAAACAAATTAGTTGTAAGGTTGAATACTTTACCTTATTTGATTTCTTTCGTGTGGTTGTTATTGACATTTTAAAATGATAGTATTGAATGACTCATTTATTTCAATATGAATGATTCATTTATTGTAGTGTACTATATGCCAAATTAGAAAAAAAAAATCCATAAGTTATACAATGGTTTTCTTTTTCCAAAAACAAAAAAGATGAAAATAAAATGTATTTTGATGCAATAAGTTGACTGATTGCCATTTAAACCTTCCTTGAATGCTTAATTATACATTGAACTAACTCTTTTTGATGTACTAATGGTTGCCAAAATCATTAATTAAACAAACTTTATTGGAAAAAGAAAACTTCCAATTTTATACTCTAAATTTTGAAGTTTGATTAATTAAATTCTTAAATTCTTCTAAAAAGTTAAAATCCTAATTAATAAATGTATCGAAATATTATAAATTTTGATACTCGTTAATTTATAATAATTTTATTTTCGTTTCATTTAAAATTAAATCTAACTCATTTAAATAAATTTATAGGAATCAAAATTTTCAAAATTTTAAATTTTATTAATGATAAAAATCTAAAATTTTGATATATGCTATTTGTCAAATTTGCTATTTTTGATCATTTTCGAGTTAAGCAGGATATAGAAATATGAATTTAGATTTATGAATTTATTGAAGCAATGCAAAAGGTAGATGTTAATAAAGTTTAATAAGTGAATGAAAATAAATATGTATAAGATGAGAAAGATTTGAAGGCGTAGAGAATTCATATTTGATTGGGCGAAGAAAGCAAAGGAAATGGTAAAAGTAAGCAAAGAGAGAATAAATTTTTAAAAGTAAAGTGAAAGAGTGTGGAGTTTGTTTTGATTTTGATTTTGTTTCGTGTTGGGAACAAGAGTTCGATTCAAAAGCAAACTGAGAGCCGTAGTCGTAACTGACATTCGCCATTCTTCCCAATCTGAGTGGCCGCAGATTATGGAAACCAAAAACATTCTTCAAATTCCTCAGATCAAATTTCTTGTTTCTTCATTCTCTCAACCATTTCATTCCTTCCTCTCACTCTCGTAAACATCCACTTCCAACTCCTTTACACTCTTCTTCTTCTTCTTCATCGATTCACCGCCAAATTCTTCAACTGGTTCTTTTTCAAAATGGGGTCTTCTTCAAAACCCACCATGCAAAACTTTTCCTTTTGCTTCTCTCCATGTTTTCTTTAACTTCATCAATATCTTTTCAGTTTTTTCCGAGATTCCAACATTTCAGCCATTTCCCGCTTTCATCGCCTCCTTCAGATGAAAATCAGGATTTCTGGTGGTTTGTTCGTTGGAACAAAACCCGATCACCGGAATAGATTTGAAGGGTAGCGATACTCTTAGATTTTGGCTTACCCAGAAAGGGGTTGTTTTGTTTCGATTTTAATTGAAGATGCAATCGAAAGTTCTGCCTCTGGAAGAAGGGAAAGACCATGTACCTTTAAACCGGACCAACCAAGCTAGGCCGTTGCCCCTTAGGTTACTTCAGTTATTCGTGTTGTTTTTGGTTCTTTGTGTTGCGTTCTCAGTTGTTAGTTTGTATACGATCCGTCGTTTTGGGGTTGACAGTGCTCTGATGACGGTTAAGTCCAATTTCCTTCCTTGTTTGGAGGAATTCAATATTAGTTTGAGTGAGTGGATTAAGCCTTCGGTGAATTTGATGCATTCAATGACGGATGAGGAGTTGTTTTGGAGAGCATCGTTTTCACCTCAGATTAAGAATTACCCTTTTGAAAGGGTTCCCAAAATTGCTTTTATGTTCTTGACTAAAGGTCCATTGCCGTTTGCCCCACTTTGGGAGAGATTTCTGAGAGGACATCATGCCCTCTTTTCAATTTACATTCACTCTCTGCCATCATTCAAACCCAATTTCTCTCACGCTTCTGTGTTTCATGGGAGACAAATTCCTAGCCAGGTACGTTTTGGTTTCTTTCTGTTGTACATTAGTACCACCAATGAAGTAATTTGGTTTTGCTTTCGTCAATCATTGCTTTATAAGCTCTTTTGAGAATCAGTTTGTTGTTCCACATTGTTCCTTGAACTACTGATGGTTTTGTTCCCTTATGAAATTAGTTGAAACTAGTTCTATTCCCTTGTTTCTAACATGTTAAAAATGGTCTGAATGATGCTTGAATGGGCTTGTGATTTACATTAGAATGGTAAAGCGGATTATGAGTAAACCATAATATTTGCTTATTGGCTTGAACAAGAGGAGTGTTGAGACTTGTCTTAACATATGGTATTAACAGGTTTCACATTCAATAGGAAAAGTCATTTTGAATGTGATGGGCACCTTTGAAATTTCTATGTTCAACTCTAGGACTTTTATTATGCTAAAATGTTTTCTCTCCTTAATTGGTCGACTAAAATATTTGGAACTTGTCTGTGTTCTCTCTCTCTCTCTCTCTTCACATTATGATAAACAGAGTATGTTAACCATGATCAAACATTAATAACTTTGGTCCATGTGCTGGCCATGGTCATTTTATTGATTTTTAATTTGTGTTAATCCTCAATTGTAGTTTACCCATCAAGCTTTTTGATGTTATACATTTGGGAATGTTATGATGAATATCTGTTGATTCTATTTTGGCAGGTTGCAGAATGGGGAAGAATGAGTATATGTGATGCAGAGAAAAGACTCCTAGCCAATGCGCTGCTCGACATCAACAACGAATGGTTCATTCTCCTCTCGGAATCATGCATTCCTCTCTTCAATTTCAGTGTGATATACAAATACCTAAAGGAATCCAAATATAGCTTTGTTGGTTCATTCGACGACCTTGGACCTTACGGGAGAGGACGATATAGGGATGCCATGGCACCAGAGGTAAACATCACAGAATGGCGAAAAGGTTCCCAATGGTTTGAAGTAAACCGTAAACTTGCAATCAGCATAGTACAAGACACCAAATTTTATAAAAAATTCGAACAATTCTGTCGACCGCCATGCTATGTCGACGAGCATTATTTCCCAACAATGCTCACAATAGAAGCAGGAGACGTTATAGCCAACAGAAGCCTCACATGGGTGGATTGGTCAAGAGGAGGCCCTCACCCCGCAACATTTGGACGACGGGACATTACAGAAGAGTTGTTAGCAAGAATAGTAAACGGTCAGAACTGCAGTTACAACAATGGCACCTCCTCCATTTGCTCTCTATTTGCAAGAAAATTCGCACCGAGTTCGTTGCGGCCTTTGTTACGTTTAGCATTGGATGTGTTTGGATATTGAAGAACACAATTTGGTTAAATGGTCAGAATAGAGAAAGAGGGCAGGAGAGGTTAGTAGAGTTGTAATCAATTACAGTACACAAATAGGCAAACACATAACACTAATTCTTTTAGAGTAACTCCAACAAAAAACAATACAAAAGAAGAAAATACATGTAATATCTATCATTGCAGAGTGGGTTTTGTTTTGAATGAACAAAAGATGCTTTGCAGTGAAGAAATGGAATAATGAAATGATGTTACTCTAAAAGAGAAGAAAGTGATGGTGGAAATGAATGAATGAATGTGGACCTTATACTGGTTAGTATATTTTTTTTGAAGTGGAAGAGCACATGAAAAGTACTTTTAAAAAAAGAAAAAGGGTCACGCTTGGTTGTTGTGTTATGTGTACATTCCAAACCCACAACCCTCCAAATGCATACGATATAGATAGATAGATATCTAGAGAAACCAAAACGTGATTTTTTTATAAAAGGAATTAAGCAGAGCTTTGGTTGCTTATCAAAAGAAAGGAATGAATTCTATTTCAACTTCTTTTATTAATAATAAATCATAACTTTTCTCCAATATGGAAATGGAAGATTTAATATCATTTTTCTCAACATCATTTGTGGTACTTAACCGATATTTAGTTTAACTACACCCACTCGCAAATATAACAAAATCTAATAAACCACGAGAGTATTAGAAGTTTATTATTAATAGAATTTGTTATATTTACAACTTTTTAAAAACGTTTCTATATACTTAATTATTTAAAATTTAATTGCTATATTTACAACTATGGAGTATTTATATTGTCTGGGAGAATGTTGTGGTGTGATATGTTAACCAAAATTATAGTTTGAAATGGTGAAGGACATTTGAGGGCATCATGTGGAGCATCAAAGAAGGCCCATAGCAAAGCATTGAAACCTTATGGGCCGAAAATATGATAATAGTGAGGGCCATATAGTAAGGGGACACATCTAGGGAGGTCCCTCCCCTAATTTAATACTTGTATGATTTTTCCCATTAATAAATAGTAATTGAAAATGGGTAAAATAATATTAAAGTAATGAAAAAAAGGGCAATAAAATATATTAAAAGAAATAAGCACAAAACAGAGAAGCAATAAAAAAGGAGTAATAATTCATAGTGTTGGAAAATTTTGGAAACCAAAATACCAAATCGACTCAACAACACCCTCTTACCTAATTGCAACCCAAAGCAAGTTTGTGAGTTCCCATCACGATTATCAAACACACAAAATAACACCATCTTCAAAATAGAATACAAAAACTTTCAAAGACGAAGAAGATTGAATGGTTACTCAAAAGAGAAAGAAAGAAAGGAAGGAAGGAAGGAAGGAAGAATGTGTCTCTATCAAGTTAGTGTTGCTTGTCTATTCCACGAAGAATGTGTTTGTTTTTCTTAATGTCTTCGTTCTGTTATTTAGAAAACTAACAATGCTTATTTGATAAGCAATAAACTTCTTTACAAATCCATAAACAATGCATGACTTTGTTTATAGGAAAGATAAAAGATGTATTTTCCATCCACTTTTAATAAACCATCCCTACACTTTTTCTCAACGGGATAGAGAAAACTTTGGAGGAAAAATAATAAGCAAAGAATAGCATAGTCCAACTATGGAGGACCATATTCCACCAAGGTTTTGAATTAGCATGAAAAACTAAATTATCACGGTAACAAAAATGCATGATTTACGACGACAGTTATTTTATGTCGTAAATAAAATTCATGACAATTATCTACAGTCATAGTATCGCATGTTGTGAAAAGTCCTTTTATGATAGTTTTAAAAAATTGTCACAATACGCATTTTCATGACAGAAAATAAATATCATTATTTAATATTTTATGACAACAAATAACTGTTATTATTTGCATATTGACGACAGTTACAAAAATGTCACAAATTCGTATATTTTGACATTTTTTTCTGTCAATCGTGACAGTTTTTATAAAAGTAAATGTCATTATTTTGATATTGACGACAGTTACAAAATGTCACGAATTCTTAAATTATGAAAAATAAGGTGTCGAATTGCATTAATTCTCCAACTCTCTCTCATTAATGTTATACGCTCACTAATTTTTCTCTCTCTTTAGTTTTCTCCCATTATCCATGAGCAAAACTTGAGTGGTCATGTATCATAACCCATCCATGAAGAAGAAAATGTCAATTTTCATTCCATCAAACAGAACTCCCATCATTATGTAGAGAAACTAACGATTATTAATGTTTACTGTGTTCATTATGCTATGAGTACCTAAAGCTTTGATATACCCTGAAGTGTACTTTTGTAGGCAAGAAGAGAGTGTCCAAGTCCAACTCTCATATTCCTTAAAACATTAGAATCAGTCAAGTCACGCTACAAAAAAGATAGAAGTTTTTCAAGTTAAATACAATCACAGAAGACCTCCATGAAATGAAAATTTTGACGAGAACAATGTTTCTTTGAAACTAAAGAATACAGTTTTTACATTATTAAATTTACTTTTGTGTTATCTAGTATAGTTGTAATACCATAAAAATAAAATATTATTGTATCTCACAATGGTAAAAAAGAGTTTAACCATGTAGTCATGAGTTTCAATATGAAAAAGAGATGTACAATTATATAGTTAGCAATTTTGCATAATAACCAAATTTATACACATAATGTCCAGTGTATGTATGTTCATTATATATAATTTTGGAACATTGCATCATTGTCTACTGAAACAAATTTACATGCTTATTCTTCAAAGTCGATGAAAACCCACAAAGAAAGAAAAGAGTATACCATGACGTGGTAGAGTAGCACCAGAGTAATCCCTAGTAACTAGTTGTTTCAACAACAATCTATGACAAAGATGATGAAAGAAAAGTATGAACAAGTAGCACAAAAGCAAAATGGGCTAGAATACTTAATAGTGTCAAAGTTTCAAAGCACTAACACGAGAGTTTAAACCGTAACCTTAAGTAGTTCAACAATTATATATTTTTGTCGATAGAAATAAGCATTCGACCTGAAATAAGACATACACATAATTTGGAATCTCTCAAAGGCTTTTATCTTCCAACATGGAATTAAGGAATCATGAGGTGACTGCATGCAAAGTGCTCCTTAAATGCATCAAAACATCAATAACAAAACAATTCAAAAAGAAAACCACTCATTTTATTTCGTGTTCATGTATGTGCTATTGTGGTTTATTTTAATTTTAAAGGAAAACAACGTTTCTCAAGAGTTTAATAGTAAGAAATGGAGAGAACCCTAGAGTTAAATATTACTCTAAATAAAACTTCAAACCTCTCACAACTTTGTCCTTGAAGTTCTTTTGTTATCAGCAGATCAAATGCCTTAAAATAGGACACCCACCTTAGATTGCCAAAAGCATCTTTCACTTACCAAATTAAACCAATTGCCTCACATTTGAAAGAAGAAACCAACAAATAATCTTATTACTCCAACAAATAAAACATATAAACAGTTTGTCCCATTCAAATTGTGGAATCTAAGATCAAGTAGAAGATAACAAGATTCAATCATTGTATTTTTTATAGACAATTTATCACATAAACATGAAGTGGCATACTGTATTGCTAGCAAGTCTGCTGAAAATAGATAAGGAAGAACGAAAAATAAGTATATAATATTTCAAAATGCAACAGTCTAACCTTCAATGACTTGGAGAATCATACTGAAAATGTCGTTTTTTCTTTTCTTTTTTTTTGAATAATAAACTATATAGTGGCAATCATAATGCAAACATTAAAACTGAGAAATGCAATGACTTCAACGATCCATTTTCTTAAACCTTTCAATTTATAACTTTTACAATCAACCGATTTCAAAAAATGAAAGTTGTAAAATATTTGAGTAACAATAAGTTAATAAGATATAAAACCAACAATTTTCCAATTAAATTAGTGATGAAAATTACTACGCATTTATTACAAATTTGACAAAAGAATTCAAGTTGAGATATGTATTTGTTTCAAAAATCATGATGCACAACACAACTATCATACTCATATTTTTATCTTTTTATATATTATAAAGTAATGATTAAAGAGCAATTATGATTAATAATGGACAAAGGTGTACAAATTCATATAACCAATTATGTATGCGACTAAAATAAGTAATCATTATACTTAATTGAATACTTAATTTTATACTTATAAAAGTATGCATAGTTTATTAATAACTATAACGTGCTTACTACCTACTCTCATTATTATAAAATTAATAGTAACAAATTCATCTAATTAGTTTCCTCTAACTCTCAATTTAGCCTTTCCATGTGTCAATCTTTTTAATAACATCTACAAATAATTCAGAAACTCAACACTTTTATTTTAGGTTGGGTACCTTAACACTTTACACTTCCCAATTTGTGTAAAATGTGTTGAACGGATCCAAAAAATTTATATAAAGTATAGTATATACACTAACAAACGTTAAAATATATATATCTAACGTTTTAATAATATTTACAACATTTGTAACAATTCTTAACCCTGATTAAGCATAGGTTAATTAATGGAAGCTTTGTAGGCATAAGTTAAAAACAAAATAATGATTGAAAAGATGTGTTTAATCCCAAGATGACAACTGTCCAAATTCCCAAAATTCATGCGTCATCATACACACCTTTCTTTCTTTCTTCAAAACAACCTGTAATTTCTCTGCTTGCCCACGCGTCCTATTTCCATTCGCTCTTCGTCTGCCTAATAATTTTATTTGATAAAGTGGGACCCAATAATAACATGTGAAATCCCCACTTTGCAATCTACGCTTACGTTTCCTCTCTTCAACATTTTCGGTGCAGTTGGTAATTTTCACACCGCCTCCCCTTTCAAACTTTCAAACTTTCAAACGACGACGTTAGAGTAGCGGAAACCCCAAGCCCCAAATTTGTGGTGGAATTTTGGACGGTGGGTGATCCACCCATCTAACCAAAATGAGCTGTCTCTCACCCAATGGCCAGCTTTGTAATTCCGCCATCTCCTCCACTCCTTTCTTTCTCTCCTCTCTCTCTCTATTATATAAACACTCCCACCTTTCTCTTTCTCCGCTGCCAAACCTTCCATTCCTTTTTCTCACTTACTATTCTTTCTTTCTTTCTTTCTTTCAAAACCCTACTTTCTTCTCTCTCTTTTTTTTGGAAGCTACCAATGGCCGCCGTCTCTAAGGTTTCTTTCATGGCTCTTGTTGCCGTTTTGTTCGCCGTCCTCTCCGTTGCTGTTGCACAATCTGCAGAGTCTCCTGCTCCCCCTCCGGCTTCTCCGGCTAACTCTGTCGTTCCTTCCTTGAGCTTTGCTTGTGTTGGTGCTTTCCTTGCTCTTCTCTTTGGATCTGCACTCAAGGCTTGAATCTCACATTCATGATACTTCTTCCTACGCGTTTTGTGATTTTACCCATGGATTCGGTTACTGATGATACTCCATTATTGAGGGTTTTATTGACTATATTATTGAGTGTATAGGACATGGTTTTCGACGATGTCAAGATTTAGCTTTTATTAGATATTGGTGGTTTGTATTCATGTATTATTATCATTATTATTATTCATTGTGTGTTATTTCTCATTATTAATATTGTTCTTTTTATATCTCCACATTATTTGAGTAAATAAATTATTTCAGTTTTCTAAACTCTCTGTTTCGTGAGATTGATTGATCAACATCTCTATTCTCTCTTCACTCCAAATTGTTTATAAACTGTATCAATACTTGTGTATAATCGGGAAGCGGAAATGAAGCTAGAGAGATTCCGTCTTCACTTCCTAAACCATTCCGTCCAAACAAGATTTTAACTTCACAGTTCAAAATTTGAAATTCCAACAAAAACAACCATCGGGATGGCTGTGTTTGGTAATACTAGAAATATGTGTATCATTTATCTTCTTCGTATTATTAAATATTATAGAGGTGTGAGGTGTAATTAGCGTCATAATTAAACTACTAATGATGAATGGAGTCCAAATCCACCATCGTCAAAACTAGAATTAAATGCCTCAATTAGTGAAAGGTGATGGGTTTTGTCTGGTATACTCTCATTGTCATCTCATTTCAAATGGCTCTCTCATTTAGGTTATCAAAGATATAATAACAAAGGAAAAAACTTGTAAATTAATGGTGGCTTGGTTAGAGAAACACCATCCATAGTTGATTCAGACTCCAACGCACATAAGGTGGTGAAATTAAGGGAGAATAGAGGATGGAAGAATTTGTGAGAAAAGAAAGGGTGCGTGGCGAAGTGTAAATGGTGGAGAGGGACGGCCTGGCCATGTGGGTATAGGGATACGCAATATCTCGTGTGAGAGAAGTATCCAACTAAATGATGCCACGTATCAGTGATATTTTAAAAGAATCACGCGGTTTGTCTGAGAGCATAATACCCAAATTAGGGTGTGTGAATACGAACATGAACATGAACATGATCAACAATAATAATATAATAGATCTTATGGGTTTGTGCAATCCACGCCTATGAGATTATTATATTTGTATCTTTTCCAATTTTCGAGAACTCCATTCTCCATTCTTTTTTTTTTCTTTTTTTTTCTTTTTAATTTTTTAAAATTTTTCGTATGTATCTTTCTTTTTGTGCGATTTTGAACCATCGTCTTTGACTTCAACATAATGCATTAGTAAAGACAAATATATGGTTTTGAGAATGTGACTCTCCAATTTTGGAATTCTTTTGCTAATACTGAATGTTGCTGTTAATATGTATTGATGTAAAGTCCCAAGTGTTTATTTTTCCATGACAGTGCTGAAATTAACATAACTTAATTCTCATCTTGAGTGATACAATATTACAATATTAAATTAATTTAAGATAATTGAAATAGTGTTTGTAGTATTGGTATGGTAGAAAGAAAAAACCTTTGAAATTAAACAATTCAACTGGTTCTTTTTTCTTTAAAGACAGGTCAGGTCAGACTGTTCTCAAACTTTTCTTGAATTTGATTCCAAAACCTCAATGACCAATTCAGAATTGAGAATCCATTGGAAAAATTTGCTATCAGAGTACCCACTCAACCAATCTCCCACCCCTCACCCAAACTTCTTCCAAAAAACAAAGGATAAAGGGAGATTCATCACATTATCGAAAACCCCCAGATATCTTCAAACTCCACTCTTCTCTATCTTCAAATTTCGAAAGTAAAAAAAAACCATGTTTGTTAGATTATCTTATTTAATTTGCATATTACCCTGACCTCCCCCCTCCCCATAAAAACCGTGAAAACAAACAGCATTTTCAAGAGGATGAATGAAATAGAATGAATAAATAAATCAAGAGAGGAAAGGAACAAAGAAAAAAAATTGCCTACTTTCTCTGCTCTGCCCCTTCAATCTACTAACCATTTTTTAAAAAAAGGGAATCCATAGAGTTTGTACATTTTATGGTGAATCCTCACTCATTTCACTCTGAATCCGACTCCATGTTACCCATTGCCTTCAATCCTCTCGGTCTCTGCCATCAAATTTATAATCAAACCATTAATCACAACTCTCCATTGATTAACACATTCATCGATTTCATATCATTAGCTCGAGATACTCACCTTCTTAGAAATCTTCTTTTCCCGAACTTCATACCGCTCGAGAGTCAGATCTGATAGCCATGCCCCCGGACTCACCAGCTGCAGCAAACCATTTCAAAATGTTCAAACCCCATGGAATAAAGCAAAAGGCACCCATATTCAACAATATACAATGCATAATCAGGTGAGGTAATAATTGTTAGGAGGTGGGTATTCATCAGCCAACAGCTTTGGGGCCCAATCTAAAAAAAGCACTTTCTTTACAAAAAGAGCTAAGGGTCCCATTTGTCACTGATAACATACCAATCACCACCCTACACATGGCTGAGCATCAAATGGCATCCGATGCAACCTCCCTTTCTAATCGTACCATCTCTCTTTATTGTTCTCTTAATTACAATTCATACCGTTTAACTAATCCCACACCCTCCTCCCCCAAGTAATTACTCTACTAAACCCCTTTTTAAAATTTCAACACTTATTTGTTTTAAGCCTAATTTAAAAACATTTATATAGCTAATGAGTTTACTTTACTATTTGATACTGTACCGAAGTCATCGAACAAACCTTATCTTTATTCTTTAAACAAGGACTTGGTTTAACTTCCTTAGTCGGTTTCAGATTTTTTTTTTTTGTATCATCTTCCATTTTCACTTTAAGTAAAGAAAACCCCTAAAGGAATTTATTTGTTTATTAACTTTTTTGTTTCTAACCCTAGAAAATTATAGGTTTGAGAATGCCGAGAAGACAAGGGAGTATGATACAAACAGCACAGCAGCCAACCTGCAAAAAATAACCGTACACCGTGTCCTATCCTATACAAGAACGTGAATCAAACGCAGCCCGTGAAAGCTGCAGTGTTGTTTTCTTATATGAATAAATTTATTTATTTTCTCATAATTTTTATGTTAAAAATAAAAATAAATAAATAAACCCTTTTGAAAATTTCCTATGGCTACACAAAAAGATAAATGAATTAATAGTTAAAAGAGGATGAGATTAAGGGGGGGTGGGGGGCTTACGTTGACGGTGCGTTGGATAATCTTGGCACGTTTCTTGGGTCTTTGTGGCAATTTAGAGCCTTTGATGGCTAAGAAATCCTCTTCTTTCTCTTTGTTCGTCAAAGCAATAGCGAATTTTGGCGGCCATACTTGAGGCAGAGCAGCTTCCCCACTCCCACCGGAGGAAGACCCACCTTTTTTACTATCGTGCGCCGTCTCCGATGTAGTCCCCGATTTATTGTTATTCTCATTGTGATGATGATGATGGCTGTTGTTATTGTTGTTGGAATGATGATGGTGGTTATTACTTCCTCCTCTTCTATCGTGCGCCACTCTGTCTGGCGACGCAATTCCCCTAACCCCACCGTTGCCGTGCCCTCTCATCGCCCCCGCCGTCTCGGAGTTCCTATTTATTAAAAACAAAAAAACAAAAAACAAAAAACAAAAACAAAAAAAAAAGGAAAAGACGTTTTTATGTAAGAGTAATATGAAAATAAATAAATAAAAGTAGTAAAAAGAAACTAGATTTAGAGAGGAAGGAAGTCAAATTCCGAAATTGACCTTTGAGGGGAAGGATCTTTAAGATCGGTGAGACAAGTATAGCGAATGTGGGGGAGATGGTGATTTTTGGGTTTCCCTTTGGATTTGGTTTTTCTTCAATTTTCTTTTCTCTTTTAATTTCAAAATAATATCAAATAAAAAGTAAGAACATAGATGTGGGTTGTTCATAGCCGTCCGATTAACATAATTCCCTTCACCATCGTTAAGATTACGTGTGACGACGACGTGAAGGTCTATTGTGACTGTACACACTCGTGGGTCCACCACACACTCTTTTCCCTAATCCCAAATTAGTGATCACACGGCTCTCATTCCTCCACACAAAAAAGCTTATCACTAAAATCATTTCCATTATTCACAATCATGTGCTTAAGATTAACATCTTAACATCGTCATCGTCATACCATAAAATTTAAAATTTGGAATAAATACCTGAGAATGCGGTGGTGAGGAGGGGGCAGTTGAGGAGAAGATGGTCGTTGGCGGAGATTCAGATACCCATTGGCAGGAGGACCATGGGTCCGGTTCGGGGAGTCTTTATCGGTTCTAACGACTCGGCGGTCGACTCGGGCGGTGGTGGTACGGTGAGCCGGAGTGGCGGGGTCGGTTTTATCTCTGCCTTGGACCTTCATGCATCTAAGGCGCTTCCGGTTTCCCCACTGCAAAACAAAGTCCGATGATGGTGTGGTTGTTTGTCTTGTAGCATCGGAATTGGATCTCAGTACGTCCACTCCGCTTCTCCCCGATGTGTCCACTTTGTTATTGGCGGTGCCGTTGCTATTATTATTATTATTGGTTCTTATGGTATCCCTTTCCATCAGGCTTTTAAATATAACTGTAATGTGGAATGGACGGCTAACCCAAGTTAGTTGAGGTAATCAACCATGGTTAAATCTCCATAAAGTAAAACAAAGAAAGAGGGAAAATGGAGGAATTGTGTTGGATTTTGCAATCAACCCCCCACATGGCCTAATTAGCGAAAACAGGTAAACAAAGATGAACCTTCTCCAGCTATTTCCGAGTTCAGATAAACTCATAATCGCGAGAGCTTGTGAGGGATTTAATTATGCAAGATCAAGGTCAGAAAAAACTTTTCATTACAAGAAGGAAAATGAGGAGGTTTTTTCTTTTCGATTTGATATTAGATCTAAACCCAGAAATCCAATGATAGGTAATGCATTCACAAAATCAAAAAAGATAAGAGCATCTGGGAAAATTCGTCTGCTGATTGCGAATCTGAACAACAAATCAAACTCGCATCTTTCCATCATAGAAAGAAATCCAATTGAGAGGAAAATCCTGTCCGTGAACATTTTTGGAGATGGAAATTTCTGAAGCCATACACAGAGGAAAGGTTTTCATTTTCTCCATCAACATATGAATTTTAAAAATTTAATAAAAACTCTCTGATTCTTCGAAATGAAGAAGAGATGAACAATGGAAGGAGTAGGATAGTCTCTTTAGAGAGAGTAGAAAATGGAGGTGAATAAAATTTGATGCATTACCTGAAAAACCTGAACTGAAGCAAACAAAAACCAGTGCGCAAAATCAAAAGGGAAGCGTAGGAAGGCGACTGATGCCATGAGATGAAGAATAACGAAGAATCAAAATAATCCCCTCTGCCCCAAACCACCGAATGGAGGAAAAAACGAAAGAAGCCACAGTACAAAAAACAACTGCACATCAAACTCTCGAACTAAATCTCAAAAACCCAGTTGAATATATACGATCTACGATTCAGGATAATTTTCTTTACCTGTGATTCAAAGAAATTCCCAACCAGATGGTCGCTTCTTTTACTCTTCAGACTAAGCGAAAATGCGAATCAGAAACCAAATTGCAACGACGGAGTTCCATCGCTCAGAGTTCTCTTCTTCGACTATCGAACAACAGCCCTGTTTCCACCATCTCCAATCTTTCCAACAGTTTGGATTTTCTTCAGACAAACTAAAAAATCCGTTTAAAAAAATGCATCTGAAATGAACAAACAGATTACAGAAAATCAATAAACGGAGTCATTCCACAACCAAAAACACAAATAACTAACAACCCAGTGAAAGGAATTTCTCACAAATTTGCAAGCCTCTGTAAACTTCAAGACGTCCCCCAGATGATTACAAATGAAAAGGAATCGATTGGGTAAATAAGAGAGCAAAATTCGCTTGTAAATCAAATCCACTCCGAATTTGTTCAACTAGAAATTCCCAAATGTATTCGTGAAAAAACAAAAACAAAAACAGTCACGCCTGTTTAATTATTTCTTTAAACAGATCAATTCCAAAAGACGGAGAAAAATTGAAGCAAGGAGCGAAATTGTTCGACCCACAAGCTTGTTTACAAATGAGAGATCCTCAGCATTCCAGACTAGAATTGAGAACACTAAACTTCGTTCCGATTAGAGAACAATAACAAGGAAAAAACAAAACAGAAGAGAATTTGAAAGAACGCCAGAAGAACTGGAGAGAGCTTTCTTCTTCCTTCTCCTTCTCCTTCTCCTTCTTCTTCTTCTTCGTTTCTTGTTCTTCTTCTTCGTCCCTCCTTTTCAACAAATACAAAACACACCCTATGAAACGGAATTTTATACCCTCATTACAGATTGAATCGCACACTTGCTTTCTCCGCCGTTCATCATACATCAAACGACTATCCTTTCATCTCACCATCCTTCTCTCTCAGTGCCCGCGTTACGGCGTCGTATCATGTTTTGGTTTTCCTAACCCTTTTTTGTTTTCCTTTCTCACGGCCTTTATTGACGTCAAACGGAATCTTCAACGCCGTCAAGTTTTTTATTATTATTTTCGCGGGGGGGAAATTAAATGTGGTTTCCTTTGTTTCGGTTGGGTGCGACGGCCCATTTGGGTGAGACCAATGGGTTGGGTTTGGGTCCGCTTTCGAACGTTAACCGTGGTTAATTATGTAACCACGGTGGATGAGTGAAAAAGGAGATGGTATCCACTGTGACCCTCCCTATTATCCTATCTATGTGCTGGAGATATCTATTTAAGATTTAACATATTTTCCTATTTAAATTCAATTTCTTTACCTTTTCTTTTTCTTAATTTCTAATTTTAAAAAAATTACAAGATGTTTACTGCAATATGTGGAGAAGTAGTAGTTTATAAACTTCAACAATATTGGCTTACTTTGGTTTTTACTATTTTATTATTATTGGTATTCTAAATTCAAATAGAAAATATCTGTTTCACCAACTCTAACAAAAATGTATTGGATTTTAAGTTACATTGTTCTTTACTATTAATTTAGTCATTTTGTGTATATACCAATATTCGAAACTAGGAGTAGAAACGTTGATCCAAGGTCTTTTTCTTTTTTTTTTTCATTAGAAGAAGCTTGCAATATTAAAATAGGTTTTTATATTATATAGTAATACTTACGTGCATTTATCTTCACCATTCACATATGAAACATATTCAAATATTCTATAAATAAATAAATAAAATCAAACCGTATTGTAACGAGTTATTATTTTACAATTTGATGAGATGCATAAAGATAGGTGATGCTCAAGATGCGCCCAAATATATATATATCTTTTATATACACAATTTTCTTATTTTAAATTTTGGCATGATCCATAGGACAAGTTGTATGTTGAAAAATGTTTAGCTTGACCCGGAAAAAAATTTCTTCCAAAAAGTCATTTATTTTTAAGCATTACATATATATATATATATATATATATATATATATATATATATATATATATATAAAAAAAAAGAATGGTGATGTCTTTAGTTACATTTTCTCAAAATAGTATTTTTATACCAAGCTTTTTTTAAAATTTATTGTACACTTAAAATAATAATGTGAAAGAAGACTAAATATTGAAGACTATGAATTGGACACTTAAATGAGTTAGGAAGTTTAAAGTAACTCTTACCTCCATTTTCTTTAACATATTTGGTGGTCGTATTTAAAAATATTATATAGACTAAAGTTTCACATTTTAAAATCTTTTAAATGAATTTTTTATATATATAAAAAAAAAAGTTATAATTTTTAACTATTTAGTTTACTATCTTACTTCATGTTTATTATGATTGTCTCATTTTCATAATTGAAAAACATATATCATTTGATTAATTATATTTAAATTAAAATGAGTCAACAAATTATGTCTTTTTAACAAGAATGACGTAACGTTATATTTTAATTCAAAAACATTTACGAAAAAATGTGATAATGAATTAATTCATCTTTTTTTTAGAAATGTTTGTACGATTTGGCTTATTTTGATTTGCTTTGGATCTTTGTTGGAGTTTAAAGCATGCTTGTAGTTTTTGAAGATTGTAATTTTAAGTCACGGTTGGTGCATCCATGGAGAGGCATTTTTTCTTTTGTTTAGGATAGTTAATGTTTTTTTTTTATTAGTAACGAGTGATATTGTTTGATTTTGATATGTAACATTGGTTCTAATTGCTTGGGGTTGGTATTGAGGAAACCCTAAAGGGCTATTCTCTATTTAGACTTTGTCTTCATTTATATGTACTTTATTTTTTTTGGTAAATTTTTTTACATTATTCATTTTTCCTTTATGTCTTGTTGATTTGTGTCTTAGCTTTAAGGTCATTTTTCCTTTTCAGCAGTCCAATACAATTGGAGGAAAAAAATTAGATAAAAGAGATAAATTTTGTCTTATATCTCATTTCTATCTTTTTTTTTTTTCTTTATTTTGTTTCAAGAGTTATACCAAGACTGTGGTAGATATTTGAATTTCGACATATTGGTTGACTTAGTTGACTCAAGGAACAATTTGTTGCGCGAGTACACGATGCTTGATATATTACTCAATTTTGACATCAACATTTCATCTCAAATCACTTAGAATCACACATCAACAATATACATATGTCTTAATTGAATTGAACTATGTTATCGATGAAATTGTTTTTAGCATTTAAGTATATATTTTTATTTTTTTAGTATAATAGCTTCAAAATAGAATAGTATTTCTCACTTTACTATTTAATTGCTACAACTTTAATTAGTATCTTAAATTCTCCTCTTTATATTACATTATAGAATGTTTACTATTTTATCAAATTAAAATTATTTTACACTACAAATACATGTTATTAATTATAATCCAAAGTAAAATGATTCACACCTCAAATTACAAACTATCATAGCTCAACTATAATAACTTAAGATGATAACAATCTCCCTTGCTCCAAACACTCCAAAAATATTATAAGAAGATTATAGGTAGTTTAGAAATTCTAGAAGGAGATTATCAACCATGTATAATACTCATATTTATAATTGATGAGGATGAGATCTCAACCGTCCAAAGTTTGTTGTCATTTTTCTATTAATTCGACATCACCAATCCATCCCATTTAGCTTGTCATGTGAGGATTTTTTTTTTGTGTGAGTAATGAGAAAAAGATGTACAAAGATGATTATTGTTTCGAGTGCACCAAAGATCAAGTATTACTTTTCCTCTAACAAGAGTATATTAATTTAAACTATCCGTACTAACGATTTACATCCTCTCAAAATCACTAAATTTTCTTCCTAAACCAACCAATTCAAACATTTGATTATAACAACTTTCAACATCCTAGCATGTATTACAATTAGAAGATATGAAAGTTTAGAATATTATATCAGTAATCATTATGTATTTATATTTTCCTTAATTCTTCCATATTTCTCCCTCACATACATCAAATTTTGCTATGCTTCTTTCTAACTTTGTTTTATGATATAACTTTCTGACCCAAAATATATATTTACTACAAACAAAATCAATTTTATTTCAACATCTTTCCCTAATAACAGCCGGTAGCCTTGAACTACTACTTCCCGGCCACAGTCATGGCCTGACCGACGACGGAGAAAATGGCAAAATGACATTATTAATCACTTTAGTTTGGTGTTCATTGTTTTGGGGTTTGTAAGAAGTGGCAAACGACGGTGCAGTCGTCTTGTTTTGAAGAAGGCCAGCGTTTCCAAGCCTCTGTCGCCGCATCCACCACCGCTTTCGCCGCCGCTTCTTCACTCTCCGCCGCCCAAACGATGGACGCTACTTCGTCGTTGCTCAGCACATCCCATATCTGAGAATAATCGAAAAACCCCACATCTCAAAATTACTAAATTTGCTAATTAATTTGATTTTTTTTAAAATCTACGGAATGAAATATGTTTCTCTCTTTTTCTTGCTTTAAATGAATAAAGTAGTTATTTATTGCATTTAAAAATCAAAGTCAACAATTTTTTTGAACATAATAGGAGATGAAGTAAATTAAAACCATGGGAATCTTGGAGAACTATCGAAAAAAAAAAGAAAAGAGAAGAGAGGATTACCCCATCAGTGGCGAGAACGATGAAGCGATCGAGAGAAGTGAGAGGGCGGAAGGAGACATCAGGGAGATTAATAATGCCATAATCTTTAAGAGCAAAATCACCAAAAGCTCTTGACATAGCCAGCCCCGGTGAGTCTTCGTTGGGGAGCCACACTCTTTGTATATGAGCTTCGTCTTTCAGCGCCAAGACTCTCCCTTTACATCTTCTTATTCGCTCACCCTCACTCTCCAATCCAGGCTTTAAATCTGTAGTTAACTGAACGGCTTTGATTCCTCCATCCTCCCTCATCCTCCCCATCACCGCCCTTGAATCTCCCAAATTCCCAATCACCAAATAATCTTCCTGTTTTCAACATATCATTCATTATCATCTCCCCTTTAATTTGTTTTTTAAAAAACGAGAAGAAGAAAAGAAAAAAAATGAAAACATTATTATGTAACAGGATCTTAATCATTACCTGTTTGACCATAACAACAGCGGTTGATCCACTGCAAGAGCCATCCAAATTCTCTTGGAGTTTGATCTCTTTATCCATAACCTTGAAGGAAGTTTCAAAAGCTTCTTTCCATGCATTGAAACTCTTCCTCTTCACCAAGCTTGACTTAGCAGTTACCTCCCCAAGCAATAATGAAGGCAATCTATTCTTCACTAAATTGCTCACAATATGACCATTTGGTCCATGCCCATCAAAAACTCCAAACAAATCACTCTCTTCAACTTCTCCATACTCCTAATTCACAAAACAAACACACAAATTTAATAATTCTAAATACGTAATAATTAAAACAAACAAATCTAATTAAATTACCTGATATGCAAAAGCAGCATCTTGATTGATTCCTTTGCTGCCTTGCTTAGAACAAATGGATTCGAGTTTCTGAATCCCGCAAACAGAATAACATGACTTATAATGATCTTCTTCAATAATAATACTTCCAACTTTGTTAGTTTCATGGCGAATCTGAGAAGATGCAGAGGATATACAGATTCCCATTGTCAAAGGTGTGTGAGGAGGGGAAGTTTGAAGAAATGACAATGTCCTTTGCCTTTAAATCAATAAATTGAATGGGTCCTACATGGGCAGATTAGCAAATTAATCAGTTATATTATATAGTTTTAGCAGCTGCCCGTTGACTCAGAATCATTCACTTGCCTTTGAGTAATTCATAATTTATAATGGAACCAACAAAGAATATACAAACTTTGGCCATCTCAACACTCTACCCAATAGGCAATAACCCACAAACCAAAATAGATCATAGAGAAGAAAAATCTTAAATCTTTGGCTGTTTATTAAAAAAAAAAAAACACCCTTCTTGGTAATAATTAAAAAGTAACTATATATCATCCTCAACTTTTTACAAACAAGAAATTCGTTACGAGTTTGGATGAAATTTCAAATGTAGAATAAAGAGGTAGTGAGATAATTTAACATGGTTGTGATGAAGTTGGAAAAAACCTTCACTACTAACAATATAAACAAATATTTCCTTGATTCTTATAAGAGAATTCTCCAATAACATTATATCACTAATCCCCATAGTTAGTTTAATAAACTTAAAATACTAAAATCGGTTTTGAACTTTTTTAACATGGAGAACTACACTTCTAATAATTTGTCAACTCCAACGCTACGTTATTATAGGATTGTGGTTTTAGTTTCCGAGTCTCCTTCAACATTTTTATGAATTTATATCGTAATGTATTTTTCAACCCATTAAAAAAAGGTTTTTCTAAAAAATTCATGATAAAAATTAGTTTTTTTTCTTGTTTGCAATTTAATAACAAGGAAAATCCATATGCTGAGTAGTTGTAGAGTCTGAAGCGATGAATGGTTGACCAAGCAAACAAATTATTGTTATTATTAATATTACTTTTAGCTTCTTCTTCTTTTTAATTTTAATTTTGGGAGAGAAACTTAAAAAGTAGGGAATGGAATTTCTTGTGGAGAAGAGTGATTGTGGGAGAGACGAAGGGCCAATTTTAATCAATAGTAAAATAATTTCCAATTAATACATGAATTAATTATCATTAATCAAATATTAGTTATTATAAACACATTGCAAATTAAATTAAGTAAAGTTCGAAAAAGGGACCCACCAGGCACCTGCTTGGATAAAGGAGAACCGTCGGATGAAGATGGTGATTAGAATCTCTTGAAATTGGAGATGACGTGGATCCATTGTCAAATACTATTGGAAATTCCACCAAAGTATGAGGATGGGGTTCCGGGTCCCACCTTCCCACTACAATGGATCTCATCTCATCTTACGTCACCATTTTAAAAAAAAATTAATTATTCATTATACTTTTTTATTTCCTTTAATTGAATCTCACAGAAGGTAAATTTGGTTAAAATCTTTTCAATCATTTTTTGGATAAACATTGGATCTCTTATTTATTTTCAACCATTTTTGTTTGTTTTTAATTTGTTTTTGTTTTTAGATTTGATGCCCTTCCAAATATTTTACCATAGTATTGGTCGGTGAAACTCGGGCCTTGATCGTTTTTTGGTCCGTTCCTTTCGCAGTGTTGGAACTAACGAGCGTTTTTTGGTCCGTTCCTTTCGCAGCGTTGGAACTAACGTACGCAAAAATGTTTGTAATAGAGTAGTGTTGCGTTGAGCATATTTTGAATTTGATGTTTAAGTTAATATAAAAAGAGTTACTTAGCTTAGCTAAGCACATGAAGAGTTACTTATATGCTATATCGACGATGTCAAAGTGGGTATGACTTTCAAGATTGTAGAATGCCAACGAGCAAAGACAAAAGTGTTTGTCAACTTGAAATTGTAAGAAACGTTTTCCAAGTAAGAACTTAAAATTGTAAGAAACAAATCCACGGTTCAAAAATTAAATAAAATTTATTAAAAAAGATCTAAACTTTTAAATTTATTATGTTTTAAAGTTTAAGGACTTAAAATAGACATTTAAAATTTAAAACTAAAACGAAAAATTAATACAACCTCCAAAGTAAAAAAATTTATAAGGTTAAAATAGGGATATGGCCAATATGATTTATAATAAGAAGCGTGGTAATTTTGTATCTATCAAAATCGTAATCAAAACATAAATTAATTATAATTAGAGACGGAGGTGGTTATAATTATAACTTATAAGGAGATTAACTTTATGTTCATGTGAAAGGGCAATGGTGTAGCTTTTGGGATTATCAGAGAGCTTTTCTTTTTCTTCTTCCTATCTGGTTGAAGGTTGATCACATTACACGAAGAGATGTCCCCAAATTCAAAAGTTGACTTATATCAATAAATTTTGTAATAATATTTCTATCATTTTCAGGAAATTATAAAACACACCAATTATTGAATCAGTTTGCCAAGTGGGAATCTATCAATCGTTAGAATAAGCTTTTAGAATCTATAAATCAATACAAAAAAATATTCATCTCTTTCCTGATCTCAGCAATGAAAGTCAACTTTTCTAATACCCAAATGGCACCAACAGGAAGTAATATGATCCATCAAAATATGACATTTGGAGCACATAATCTGAACATGACAAAGATTCATATCATACCATAAGACCGTTGTCTCTCTCGTAGTAGACTTGATGTTATGTACATTAAAAGAAAACTTAATCTGTCGCCAGAAAAAGATTAAAAAAAAAATCAGTCTACAGATGAACAAGTGAGGTACCATTAAGCTACAACAACATCCATGTTTCCATTGTCGTTTCACTGGCTTGTAACAGGGACAACTTCGTTTGGAGGGGCGGTATCAGCGGGAGGCAATTTCTTTGTAAGAGGCTTTGGTATATCGAGATCATCTAGCGATATTCGTTGCTGGGGGTGTGATAACAACAGACACATACAACGGTAAAGAACACGTGCAACTCCCTGGCCACTCTCGAAAATATAGCCTTCATACTGGCTAACATGATCAAGGGCATCAACTAAAGCATCATACACCTCTTGTGGGCAGTTGTCAGGTCCAGGCTTCTCATGGAGGTATATAACATCAAAAGTGAAGAGTTTTTGGTTCGCAGGCCACTGATGTTGGGGCTGTGTCGATGATCTGCAATAAATAAGAATCTAAATGCAACAAATGATTATGATGCATCCATATAATCTTCCAAACATACATTGGAACATTAGAGGTTCAAGGTCGGATAATCTAGGCTCACTCATAGATTCATATAACAGATAAAAATTTGAGCTGATTTCGCAGATTAGGACTATAGGTATAATGAGAATACCAGTCGTAGAATTCGATTTTGGGCGGTTGATTTTCTTGATTCGTGAGCAGCTAATCGGAAAAGACTGGTAAGATCGGCATGATTGCAAGGGGAAGTAGCACCAAGTCCCCTGACTGCAGCCTCTGCAGATGCAATATCACTGCTAAACTCCTTTTTTAGCTTCATTTACAAAAACTTTGGATTAGAACCAGATATGTCGTTTAACAAGAATGCTATAAAAGAATTAGGCTCTCCTATGCAGAAGCTTGAATAACATTTCCATCCATTCAGAGGTTTAGCAACTTACCGTGTCATAAAGAGTGCAAGAGTAACAGTGCATTTATAACTCAGTTAAATGAACCTCAACCAATTACTAGTTATGCCTCCAAAATGTTGAGTCATGAAGATAATTCTTTTAGTTTAGTAATAAGAAAAGACTGATAAGTAAATATAAAGAGAAATGAATGACAAACAGTGAAGGGCAAGAGTGATGGGAGCTATAGAAGTGAAGTGACAGCCCAATCTTTCTTGCGTGGTTAGTGCAGACAACTAAGGTTCGGTTTGGGAGGGTTCCAGATTTGTTTTTCTGTTCAATAGCAGTTGATCATAGAGTGCGGTAGTTAAGAATTCAAGAAACAACGATTTAAGGAGAAATCAGCTGCAAGCAACCGGAATCACCATGCTCATCTCCAAGTTCCACCGCCCAAAAAACTTCTTCAAAAGAAAAATGACTCTAAAAGTGGATAGTTGGAGATATTTCCTTCTCTTTTCCCCACATAAAATATCATCAGTATTGTCACCCTTTCACAATCTAATTCTAATACTGAAGCACATGTTTTGTTCTGGATCAGCACATATTAACATCATACTGACAATATCAAAACAATGACTCTCAGTAAGAGTTAACAAAGTGGAAGGGAAATTGTTAGATCAGCACGGTCAAGTTATATTCTTCAAATCAAAGATGCAAAATTGACAATGGTTAGATCAGAAAGTTTGTGGTACAAAACTTCAACTATTAGTCGGAAATCAGATACTGTTTGGATCAGCAAGTTTGTGTTATATCCTTCTATTCAAATCTGGACTAACAAGATGAGCGAATAACGGACCTTCTCATTTTATGCCCCACAGCGTGAACAAGAAAGGGGGACCTAAGAGCTTAATCACATTCACACAAAACAAAATCTTAAAGTTCCCAAGCCAGAGGAGTGATCATTTGAGGAACAGAATCCCTCAATAATCTATTGAATAAGATGTTTGGATCAGGGAAAAAAAAAGAACTCAGGTATAATCTCCAATACATGCCACATACAAACTCAAACCTGCAGAAGAATTTAAACTACGAGTTTCCAACCATGGAATAATCCAATATTTCTCTACACCACATGAAGTGTTCTATATGTTAAGGCAGGTAAATAGGAATTGAGTTCCCCAATCTAGGTAAATGAGTAGAATGATGCAGAAAATATAAACTCCCCTAAAAACTAAAATTAGCCTTGAACCAAAAACAGACAGAAATCACAGAAATCCAGTAATCCAAAACCTACATTTCTGAATGAAGAAAGCAAAATCAACAAGATGGGGGGATTACCCAAATGGCAGATTTGGCGATGGTGGTGAAAGCAAATCGATGGTCAGGATTCATGGAGAGTTTGGCGTGGACAAATAGAAGAATTGCTTGCTTAATGGAGTCCATTCTGGTGATGGGTCGTCCATTAGAGCCGGTGGTTTTGATCTCAACGGAAGATTCAGGGTTCACATCTATGCAGAAGAGAATGTCTTCGTTGTTTAATCTCGATGATTTCAGCGAGTATCCACTTCCTCCTCTCTCAACTTCGATTGCTTCCATGGTTATTCAGCGTCGATTTTTGAAAATTGGAATACAAAGATCAGCGTTTGGTGCCTTGTGGAGCTAATTGTTTCAGAACTTAAATTGGGGATTTACTGTTTCCTTTTCTATTTCGAGGGCATGTAGAAGAAGACCATATTTATAAGTAGACGGTTTTGAGCTGGATACGATTCCACAACACCATTCTATTCAGCAGTCATATCAACTAAATTCTCATTCAAATTCCTACTTTTATCCTTTACACATTTTCATCCGGCCCTAAAAACATCAATTTTAAACTTTATCAACGTTTTACATAGTGAATTTCCAAATTTCATAACACATATTTCAAATAACTTTTTTTTAACTCAAATCAACTCAAAAATCAAACCGTTTATAAATTAAATTGAAAATTGAAATTAAAGAGATAGTTTAATAATTTATCATTACCATAATTATTTTGTTACATTTAAAAAAATAATATAAAAAGTTCATTTGAGAGACGTGATTAGGATGATATGCTTGTTTATAAGCAAATTTCATGTTATTTAGTAGTTATAGTCACTTGATATCATAGAAGTTGTATGGACTCATCTACTAGTTTATTAACCATAGTTACTTTACAACATTTCTTGTATTGATTTATTCCTTTTAAGTATTGAGACTAAAAAACACGAAATGAACAAAAACCACGAATCTCTTCTCGAAATGTTGTAAAGTAACTTTGGAAAATGAGTTCTAAATTTTGAGATTTAAGAAATAATTAGTTAACAATAAAAATAAAGATCGGAGTTGATAATAAGATAACTGAGTTAACACAAATGAGAAGCGAGAAATGTGGGTGTTAGTGAATAATATGAGTTAGATTTCCGGTTGCCATCATCCCCTTAGGGTTAGGTTAAAAGAAATAAAAGAAAAACGTCTCTCAGCGGCGACATCTCGTTACGCACTCTCTCTACCTTTCGCGCCTCCCGATCTCTCGCGCCCATCAACGTTACCTCTTGCTCCGCCTTCTCCGACGCCTACACGCCGCCGGCTACTGCAGGTCCGTTTCTCTCTCTCTCTCTCCCCCTGCGTGATTTGGTGCATAGCTTTCGTTCATTCAGTATTTTTGTTCTCTACCTCACAGCACTCTCTGTATCCTCTGTGTTTCTCTCCTGCAGCTGCAACCGGAAGCTACCAGTCACCACCGTTCAGACGACGTCCGACATCCCTCAGGACAGTAGCCAGTCCGTTGCCCAGCAAGTGTTTTGCACGTCAGTCTAGGTGCGGTGTTTCCTTCTAGTTTCTGAACTATTCTCGCTATATTGATTATTCACTCTGTGGTGGGCTTTATATTCACAAATCCGAGGAGTTTTAGCTAAATGACTATTACAAGGCTCTGAACTCGTCTTTGAATTTACTATCTAATGTTACTTTAGAGTTATAAACCTTGAATTTTCCTTGTGCTTAGAATTGGGCGGTTCGTTGAGGTTAAGAAACTAATTTTGGAATGGATATCGGGGAAATTTTCTAGTCACCATGGGAGAAATGAAAATGTTAAAGTAGTTTGGGTCTCCAAAAGCTTGACAATAAATGGAATTATGTTGGTAAGATTGGATGCAGATTTTCGGAAACTGAAAGCAAATTGATTTTGTTGGATTTTTTTTTTTTTTTTTTTTTGAGCTCAGTGAATTTATAACCGGAAAACCATCCTAGGTTCGGGTTGGTTTGATGATAATTTTGGCCTCAAACCAAATATGATCGCAATTAGCCCACATACCAGAACTGATATACATCATTCAGTTTTCCCATAATTGATGCACTGCACAAATTCACGTTTTAATGTTCGGTACCTAGTACCGAGTCTGAGGAGTTTACTATGACGAGTAGTTGAATTAGTCTGCTGTAGGATGGGTTAATTGTTCAGACTCCACTAAGACGACAATACCAGATTAGTAGTAGATTAATCAGTTTAGGTTTATTAGTTACAGTCTTCCAGTTCATGTTGCATTGGGACGCATGGCATAAGTCTAGTGACGTTATGTTCCAGTTCTATTTTCTTAGAAACTATGTTCTGTACTCTTTGAGTTTTTTCCCTCTAAATGTATAATTTTGTTCTCAATTTAGAATGAGTTTATTGGTTGTTTTTAGCTGGGATCCCAAGATAAAGTTTATTTAATTTTTCAATTATACTTTGAGGTTTTCAATTTCAAGCGTCATGCATGCACTGATGCACATATTGTAGATCAGGTCTTAGACATATTGTAGATCAGATCTTAGAAAGTTGCGTCATGACCGGTGCTCTAGGATTAGTTCTAAGATTTTGAACCCTTCGTGCAGCTGATCTTATTGTATAAATGCCAAAGAAGAAATCTTCTAAAACGCCTAAAAAGATCCCAGAGAATGCCTCTACGAAACAGGAGAAGTCCAATGCCGTGGTAAAAGGTGAAAATCCCAATTCCGTAGTGAAAGAGGAAAAGCCCCCATCAGTAAAGAAACACAGTGAGATCGATGAAATTTTTGCTGGGAAGAAGAGGAAAAAGCCCGAAGTTGGGAAGACCGAGGAGCCAAAACTAGATGCACAAGACAGACCGAAAAAGACAAAGAACAAGAAAAAGGATGAAGCTCAATCCAGAAATGGATTTGCAGACCCACAATCGCGGCGAAGAAAGAAAACTGGGGATGGGCTTACAATTTACACCGAAGAGGAACTGGGTTTTGGCAATGCAGATGCTGGAGGCACCCCGCTCTGCCCATTTGACTGTAATTGTTGCTTCTAAACATCCTCAATGTTCGATTTTGATCAAGAGGTCGTTTCTCTATCTAGTAAAACATCTGTTACATCTTCCATTTCTGTGAATCAATTTTTCCAATTTTATTGAGCAGTTTATTTGTTTCCATAACGGCTGTGCATTGGAGGCGATCATCATTTTAGATTATATAATTATGAAGCACAGAAAAGTATAAAATTTTGAAGGTCTTGATGGAATTGTTGTTGACACGACAGTACAGACCATTCTGTTATTTGGTTTCTTAAGACCTGTTCAACAACATAAAGTCGATTGCACCTTGTGAACAGAATTCTAAAGAGAAAATGCAGTAGATAGTTTGGTTCATTAGAATCTGAAATTTAAATTTCTATCTACCACTTCTGTTTCACAAACAAACTTGGGTTACTTATCTAATAAACGAGATCCAGTGGTATGTTCTTCATTTATTTTGTTCTGTTAAAGGGGCACCAATTTCTCAATTGTATTAAGTTTGTGATAATTTTCTATTTAAATTGACTCAGATTTTGATTTTTTTTATATAATTAAATTAAGCAATTTAAATTGAGGTTTCATAAAGATTTGGATTTAATTTCATCAAGAATTGGCTTTTTTTTCTAAATACAAAGTAGAGTGAGCTTTGAAATCAAATATTACACAACAGTTATTGCGCAATTAAGAATTAGTTTCATTTATGAGGAAATAAGAAGAAAAGGAGAGTATGCCTACAAAGTTTATGTGTTGCGATAAATTGACAGCAAGGGGATGGAAGATCACATTTCAAACCTATGTCCCAACTGAGGCTTTTCAGAACTCTAAAACCATTAACAGTTATGAAATCAAATATTAAGCAACACTTATAACGCAAGATATTATCCCATTCATTTTCCATTTATTTTCTGAGAAGCAACTGTGAAAGATGATAGGCAAGAATCCCATGATGAGTCTCTCATCCAGATTGTTCCAACAAATGAAAAGGCGTCATCTGAGACTACACAAGCAACAACAAAAAGTGAGATAGTCCAATCAAATGATAATAGCAGATTAGAGGATAAGGATTCTTTGTAAATGTTGAAATCATTCTAACAAAAAAACCAAAAAATCGTATTTGCAAATCAGCTTCTGTAAAACAAGAACAGATTTACTAAGCTAAACAAGAACAGTAGCTTGAAAATTTCACTGCTTGAAATTTGAAGGATACCATATAAAATAATAATAGATTCCCCCAATCGTGTTCAGTAGCTCAATATAGGCACCGTGCAAAAGGTTGTTTGTTGTAAGATTAATGAACAAACACCCGTGTCTGAATTTAATGCCCATTCAAACTCTAATTCAAAAACCCTACACAGACCTAATTGCAGATGATGGGGATTAGAAATTTTTAAAAAATGTCGACCGGGCATTGTGTCTTAAAACGATTAAGTTTTAAGGATCTTCTTCCGGTAACAAAATATCGGCTCCATGCGGCAGACGGATCGCCATTAAAACGGCGCCTGCTGCTGACTCGATGATAGAGCCAATTCAGATTAACCAACCCATTTCATCGAATTTTTTAAAGAGAAAGCAAATAAACGATTCAAGATATCAAACGCATTTCTCTTGGATTGAAGGAGAAGACAATGAAAATCAAAACAAATCGGAAATTAAAGTGACAGAAGAAGGAGATAATCTCAGGACGGACGGAAGACAATTCAAAAGCTGCGGTTCAGCTGAAATTTATAGAGGATATTTGTGAAGAAACCCTAAATTCTGATTGTGAGTTTATCGAAAAGACCGGAGAGGAAAGCCCATTGTGTGAGGCCCAAACTAAATGACCTGGGCCTTTTTTAGTTTCAGCCCAAAGGGATGCGACACGTCGTTTCACTTTCTATATAGAGCCAAGAGCGTGCCACGTCAACAGACGACGTCGGTTAGTAGGAATAATACCGATTTGCGGATTTAAGAATTGTTCATTTCGGTTTGTATCGGAAGTTCTGAATCTTGATCCGTGGGAATGGCCGCTGTGAGCCGAGCTTCCACTCGAATCCCTCATCTGCTTGCTGCACGGGGAGCTTTGTCTCTTCATACCACAGCTCCGGCTTTGTCTTCCTCATCCACTGCTTCTCCGACGCCGTATGCGAGGCCGCTGCCTCCTTCGGCCTCGTCCCCGACGGGGCTTCCGAAGGCGGCTGAGTATGTCATCTCGAAGGTTGACGACCTCATGAACTGGGCTCGCCGTGGTTCTATCTGGCCTATGACTTTCGGCCTTGCTTGTTGCGCTGTTGAAATGATGCACACCGGTGCTGCCCGCTATGACCTCGATCGCTTTGGTGTCATCTTTCGTCCTAGCCCTAGGCAATCTGATTGTATGATTGTCGCCGGTACCCTCACCAACAAGATGGCTCCAGCTCTTCGCAAGTTAGTTCTCTCCATTAAATAAAGCTTGTTGATTCCTGATTTTTTGGACCCGACTGGATAATTGACTGAACTACTAGATTGACGGAAAATTTTCATATTGAGATCGAAGTTTAGAATTATGTGATTTTTCAGTTTCTGGAGTTGTTCCTTTTGTCAATTGCTCCTGGCCTGTAGGTTGTAGTGCGTACTTGTTTTGTCCATCTAAACTTGTGAAGATATTATTCCTGTCTGCAATGATCATAGCATGTTTATCTTTTCTTAATCTGGTATGTTATCTAAAAGTTTAAAGATTTAAGTGGATTATACCATTGTAGTTATCTGCTTATTTTCTTATTTATTGGGTCAAATTAATTTGATTAAATGTATTGATTGTCAATAATACAATGCTTCAGCCTCTATGTCAATGGATTTTAGGGGAGGTTCTTTTTCTTCATTATGAAAAACGGGTGGATTACTTTCGATATATTGGATTACTGAATTGTGCAGTGCTAATTGGGAAATTTATCTTGTTAGGCCATCTTGTTCACCTAGATTCATGTTATTTATTTTTATGAATTTTCACTCATCACATGACTTCCATGGTTTACGAGGAAAATTTGTGAAGTAATCATGAAAGTAGTTCCTGTACAGAGTTTTTTCACTTCATCATCTTGGCATGGTGTCTGGTGAATTCTGTTTGGGTTGAGTAATCATGATTTCCCGAACAGTCATCTATTTATATCTGTTCTATTTGTTCGAGTGGTTAATGTGTCAATGAAGCATGTGACTGTTCTATTTGTTTTGAAGGTTTCCTTTATCCTTATTATTTTAATCTATGAATTTGAAATGTGCATTGTATAGTAAAACTTCCAAACACTGAAATATGTGAAGAAAGTATATGTTGGACATCTTTCCAAGTTTGACTAGAATTGCTGGAGTCATTTCACATAAGTAGCTAACTTCTATGTACGAATTTCTGTTTATTGAGGAAAATGGAACTAAAGCCTAGAGGAATTCACCAATTTAGATACAGTACCCCCTCACTTTAGAATTCTTATTTTTTAATCTTGATGGGTAGAAATGAAGTTTTAATATGACCAAGAGAACTCTAAATTCTATTCGTGAGGATTTTCTTACGAAAATGTAATAATGGGATAAGAAGTGAGTCACAATGATATGTGAATTTCTTTGAACTTGTTTCATTTATATGGTGGTATTGCATGTAATTGTGGTAGACTATGAAATCCTTTATTTTGAATGAAATAAGGTTCCCATGCTTTCTTCTCTCAATCCAGCTCTTTATACCTATGGGGGTTGTAGTGTGCTAGTGAGGTTGGCTTTTCAGGATATTAAGCTATTTTCTAAAAATATCTCATTGAAATGGTGCATGAATTTGATAAATGCAATATAGACTAAAATCCAAATAAACGGATGCTATAGAAGCAAATAAAAAGCTAAATGGATGCTATTGAAGCAAATAAAAATTATAATGGAGGAAGACAACCCAAATATTAATCCTTTATCAAAGTTAAATACCATTATCTCATATTTGTATTTGTTTGTGTCAATGTTTATGTTGCTGCTATGGCTATTTTCAATGTTTAAGAGTCCCATCAATGCTTGACCTGAATGCTCCATAACTTCATTTATCAAGCTTGGAACTCAGACTTCCTGTTGGTGGTTAATGAACCATTATCTTTGTTGTTGGATCTGAGAATGCTACTATAGTCTAGCTTCAATTTTCTAAGTTTAGGGAATCCCTTGATTATTACATTGAAAACCAGTTTGGTCGTATAAATAGGTTATAATACCACCTGTTTATTCATTCCTTTCAATGAAAACTTGAAGAAAGACTGTACTTAATTCATTGTTTCTGTAATCTGTAGGGCTCTTCAACAAAAGTTGTGGCTTTTAACCCAACGGATAACCATGGTGGTTAAGGCCTTGGATTCATACAACTTTTACTTATGACCGTTAGACATTAAGTCATTAACTGACACACAGGCTTTTATTGCTAGCCCTTAGGTTTTTATTTTATGA
Source organism: Cucumis sativus (assembly GCF_000004075.3). Classification (NCBI taxonomy): domain Eukaryota; kingdom Viridiplantae; phylum Streptophyta; class Magnoliopsida; order Cucurbitales; family Cucurbitaceae; genus Cucumis; species Cucumis sativus. The sequence continues at coordinate 25,035,768 of NC_026658.2, forward strand.
GGCTCTGTTCTGAGATTAATAATGTCTATGATAACAACAATGGAAGTATGCTTATCAATTGATTAAGAGATGAACAACTAGATCTTGTCAGGCTGACTGCGTGTGAGATCCTTTCACGACAAGGGAGGTTTTGGAATCCTCTGAACTAGGCCGATAATTTTATTGTCTGTTTAAAATTTTAAATATTTTAATTTTTCTGTTGGGTTTTCTGATAAATCAATTCACCATCTCACCCAAGCTACACTTACTCTTTGTTCTCTGCAGGGTTTATGATCAAATGCCAGAACCGCGATGGGTTATATCCATGGGAAGCTGTGCAAATGGTGGTGGATACTATCACTACTCATACTCAGTCGTTCGGGGTTGTGATCGAATTGTCCCTGTCGATATCTACGTTCCTGGTTGCCCTCCTACTGCTGAGGCATTACTTTACGGAATCCTTCAATTGCAGAAGAAGATCAACAGACGCAAAGATTTCCTCCAGTGGTGGACCAAGTGAGACCATCCATCCAAGTCAGGTATTGCTCCTTGGTGGATGCTTCAAACTACAATAAGAACTGTATTACAAGTTTGTGGAAATGTAATAGAAGAGATTATGAGTGATGTTTCAATAAGACCCCATAACTGATCCTCCTTGGTGATGTTTTTTCCCCTTTTTCTGTTTATCTCCCCCATGTTAAATGAAGCCTTTGCATGGCAAAGAATTATATGTATCTCTTCAACTTTGGAGTTCACTAAACACTTCTGAATTTTTCAACTTAGTTTAATGTCTTCTGATTTATTATTGTTAATGCCATTTTTCAACTTCTCTTTCCAAAATCAATTCTGTAATCACCATTTTGTTACTACTTTGTTTGAGGTTACTTTTATTTACAATTACAATAGTGGATGGAGATAATTGTTTTTCTAATTATTGATTTTTAAAGATTCTTTTCTTCCAAATCTTATTATATTCTTGAATATGTCATTTATCTTTATTTATACATTCAATTAGTTTGTGTTGGGACATAGATTATGCATTCTTTCTAAAATATTCATTTACCTTGACTCTCACCTGTAGTTGTGATTGTAAATTAAGGAAGTGTTCTTTATTTAATAAACAAAGATGTAGTTCACACAATAGTAAACAAAGTCAACAAATATAAATTGATAGATGATTGTGGAAAAAACTGCACAATAAAACTTATTTAGAGGTCAAAATGGCTAATGATTCTTTTTGACATGTCAAATGTTGTTATGATTGCGTGAAATTATAACATTTTTAGTTTTTTTTTTTTCTTTTATTCTTCCAGTGCTCGTCTTCTTTGAGTTGTTCTTCTACAATTCCTACTCTTTTTATCCAATTTTGGCGCCTGTCTTCTTAGGAGTGATTTTGAGAGAGATCGATAGACAGGGAGATGGATGAGACGAAAAAGAAAAAAAATGAGCAAGATAGTAGTGATTTGTGAGTGGTAAAAGAAGAGATGCAGGTAAAAGATCATTCAACATTTTCTTAAAAACGAAATCCTCTAACATGTCTCCTCAATCTTTTGATCATCCATTAAATGATTCGTGATTATGAAGGGATACACTTTATTTTATTTATTTGTAGCTTTCCGTGATAGAGAGAGCAGGAGTATAATATGTGAGTGCATATAATTTATGCGTAATTCACATATCCCATTGCTTTTAAAATAGAGGACCATTCTAAAAACAATTTTGTCAACTCAAACAAAACTTGGAGTAAAAAGAAGAATAATATGGAAAAAAAACGTATATCTCTCAAATAGGGGGGAGTCTAATTGATTTGATAATTAGGCAACAAGATTATATCCAATTATTTTAAAGGAATGAAGAATCTGATGTGTGTTTGTAAGGGATGATTAGTTTGTCCGATGAGAGAATGTTTAGATGGAAAAAACAAATTGTGAGCTTTCTAGTTTTTCAGTTTCCTAATTTATGGTAACGTTATTATGAAAATTAATGGAAGCAGACTTCTGTAGATTAGGATTTAGCTGATTTTGATTAAAAGAAAAAGACCCAACAGCTGTGGAAGACGATAATGGAGAACCCAATGTTAATGAACTGATAAAGACAAATTTAAGATTCATGGGTTGGTGTGAAATTGAATTGGAATGGAGGGAAGGGAAGAAAGATATAATTTTTTTGCTTAGTTCTGCAATATTATTTTAATTCGTTACGAATTCAAAATGATCTTACCATTTTCCCTCCTTTTTCAAAGCTTTCTTCAAACCCCGAGTATCTAGGGTTTCAATACTGTACTTTATACAGCTTTTTCCTTCCACTTTGGTTCGTCTTTCGTCTTCACTACCAAATATTCCTCTTTCACTGCTCCAAAAAACCCATCTCTCCGTTTCCCTCTGTTACTTCAAAATGAATGAAACCCGATCGCACCTCCTTCAACTTCCAAACCAACTTGACCCATATGGGTTGATGCTTTCTGAATCAATTGAACGGTTTTTCGATGAATATCGAAAAGGGGTTACTGATTTCTCTAGTTTCATTCCCATTTTCTCTCGTTTGCTTAGAAATTTGCCCGACCCACCGGTGGCCGTCGTGTGGTTTTACTCTGCTCTGACTTTTCACACAGCTAAATCCTCAGCTAGAGGTTCTTCGGAGAAGCTGCAGGCAGTTAAGGATTTATTCCAGCTCCTTGTTTCTTGCACGGAGTCTTCCTGTGCGTCGAAAAGAATCGCGGTGCTGGCTCCGGTTGTTTACTGTCTGTTTGATTTAGTTGTCGAGAAGAAAACGTCTAAGGAAGAGGCTGAGAATTTGATCGATGGGGTTGTTAGTTATATCAGTATTTGTTGTGGTCAAGAGTCCGAGGAAGTAGGTTGTTCCTTGGGGTTTGGTCCTTATTTTCTGGATTTGGCTCGTGTCTGGATGGTGGACAAACCTGGAGAAGATTTGAAGGGTTTTCTTCCGCTTGTTAGCCATGAAATTTGTCAAGGCATCAGTATCAATGGTGGGGTTGGCTACTTTGCTGGGATCGTTATGTTTGAAGCCTTTTTGTTGAGGCTGTGCTTGAAATTTTCCTCTCGGATGTCAATGGTAGAACTGCAAAATGAACTCCACAGCCGGGCTGTTCAAATGATTGCTGGGTTTCGTAGCTGTCATTTCTATGGTGAGATTTGATTTTGGTATTCTTTCTTTTAATATCACGAGACTGTTAAATAACCTGGTCCTTCCTCAATTTGTTCCTCGGCCCTCTTTTTTCTGTCTAGTAAAAGCACGTTAAGTTCTTAGTAGTCTCTATTTCGACCTTCACATAGACGCAACATGTCTCATAGATGTTAGGGGCGTGTATTTCTTTATGTATTATAAGTATGTTCATCGTATCTGCTTTGATTTTGGTATGCATTAACTGGATGCTCTGTTCAACTATCCACCATATGTCCTTCAGTTGACATATATGATGCACGCAAACTAGGCATGAAGCACTGATATTGCAATATTTAAAACTTTGCTAAAAGTGAAGACCAGGGATGGGAGGCACATATTCTCTTTTGGGAATCATATAATTGAGTGGATTGTGCCATATTCAGACAAATCTAATTCTGAAAGTAGTATCTCTCTGTATGTGAGGTATAAAATAAAAATTCCAATCGCTTTTGCGTGCACGTTCATTATGTTTTCAGGGCTTCTCTTGTTCGTATGCCCTCTACATATCTGGATGACCAAGCCTTTTCTAGTGCTCTAATTGCATCCGATCTTTTCTCCTATTATCAATGACTCTGGGTGCTTGTAATCTGAAATCTGTTGGTGCATATCAGATATTTTCCTCAGGATGCTGCTGCAGTCAGTTTTGCCAACTACCTATTTGTTGGTCAGTATTTCTTTCTTTTATATTTATTTCTGTGTACCATGTTTGTAGTTTATTTATTTGAGGCAGTAGTATTCCTACTTCTAGATTGATGGCTCTCCCTTATGAGATGTAGTTTGAGGTTCTGCAACTCTGCTACTATCCATCAGAAACACCATACACGCCCATGGTGGCTTAAGCTTGATCAGATACATCTTTGGAAGTAATATTGCTTACTCATCTTGAAGTGGTAAAGGGAATAAATCTTTGATTTTACCGAACTGTTTCTTCCGTAGGGTTCTGCAGATGAAATTCTTCTGCGAGAAGTATTATATGATGCTGCAATAATACCAGAGTACCCATTCCTTAAACTTCAATTTGGAACTGAACGACCTGCTGCTGATTTAAGAACTATTTGTTTGAATTGGTTATTTGTTGCTGATAATGGTATTCGTTCCTTTAGGTATAACAAATCATAATTCGAGCATTAGCTACAGTATCTCAATTCTCAATTTGAACTTTGCAATGCATGTGATAGAATGGAGTAAAAATTTATAATGTGCACATTCTGATTGGTTCAGAGACACTGGAAATCTGAGCAAGGCTATGTCCTACATAAATGCCTTCCGCAATTCTTGTTGGCCCTCTCAGTTGATCAATTGGATCAGAAACCAGCCAGGCTTCAGCGAGAGGATGAGTCAACCAAATATCTGCACACCCACGGCTCTTATCGGTTAGTTTCTAAACATGTACATTGACTTATGATTCTATGAGCAATGTTTTTTCCAGTTTATTCATGTATTTCTTTCAATGATAATGAAGATATAGTTCACAGAACATGAAAGTGACATTATGTACAAGACAACTATTATGTGTTGAGCTTGATTATAAGACATCTATACTGTGAATCATGTTTCGTGTTTGCTGGACATTGGGACTAGCATGGGAATCGATATATATACATATACATACATATATATACATATACATACATACATATATATATATATATATATATATGAGATAACTTCTTAATACTAGGGTACTACCACACTAACGAATTTTGTCGTCAGCATCCTTTGAGAATGTTCTGAGGTCCAATAACATTAAATAATTCTTTATGCAATTTTTCAATATACATGTGTATTGGCATGCTTTGAATCTATTATCTATTGCTTTGAACGACCTAGTGGCGGCACATCTAATTTGTACTTTTATTTTGAATTTTCGCTCTGATATAAATTGTTCTTCCTTTTCTCATGAGCAACATGTTGATTCTCTAATGCTTTACATTTTCTGTTATCTGTATTTGTTGATTCCACCACAGTACGTTTGATGTCTTTTATTGACGGCTGATGTTCAATTTGATTATACTTCAGAATGGCTTCTGGTATTGGAAGATCAAGGGGTGAGAGTGTTCGACCATTCGAACTCCAAGCTCAGAGCGAGAGAAACCATTTGTAAGTCGGAAGCTGAGTTTGTACAACCAGCAAAAGTTTCAGATGGCATGAACCTAGACGTTAAATTCTTCAATAATGCTTCAAATGTGATGGATGAAGATCCTTCTGTTGGTGACTTTGACATGGTTGATTCAATGGCTACCGCAGCAGTACAGGCAACATCCATTACCTTAAATGGAAATGGCATTGAAAATGGAAGAAAAAGAAAGGAATGCATGACTGACAAAGAGGACATGAGGGTAAAGTTCCTTAGGCAACATCTCCACGACAATCCACTCAGAGAGAAATCTTTGCCACTGGTCTGATTAGAAATCCATCCCTTCACTGATGGAAAATATATATATATATATAATATTATATAAGGAGACATTGTCTGTAACACAAATCTATGATACTATGGAGGAATTTTGTGCCTGCTCTGCAGCCAGCCTCTCGGCTATTAACGTTTTCTTTTTGTAAGGCAATACGGTCTTGAGATTAGATTCTTCAAATCGATTGTGTAAGCTTTTACATATATATTTGATCAGATGCTAATCAAGGCAAGGCCAGTAGGTTGTAAACGATGGAAAATTTGCCATAATACATATGGTTTAAAATAACACTTCTCTTCTAATTCTCTCTTCTTTTGAGCTGAACGTGACATGAAAGTAACGGATTCAAACTTGTGATAAGGTTAACAAGTGAAAGAGGAGTTTTACTTAAATCAACTAGGTAAACAAAAAGAAAACTTAGAAAATTAAATGCAACTTCAAAGTTGACAAAAAAGAGTTTGACTACCCAAAAAAAAAAAAGAAAAGCTTTTTGTGATACCTACTGCTCATGAACTGAAAAGATAATATTTTTATGTAAGTTCTTAATAATGAAGTTTGAAGGTCACATGTTTCCTATGGTTTGCTCACAAGCAATCCCCACGATTCTTTTATCTTTCAGTCATTGTCATTGAAAATCCAAACCTTAGGGATTCACAATCTCTACTTTTTTAAAATTAATTTTGGAACAAATATGTATATATTATTTTCTCTGAGAAGTACTTGCAATTTCACAATAGAACGTGTGGATAAACAAGTACACATAAAATATAAGAATCAAAGTCTATGATAATACATTTTTGTAAGGACAGAAGAAACAGTCAAAAATAATTAAAAAGTGTGGCTGAAAAAGTCAACTGTATAGATAGTTTTCTCTTTTTAATTTATTTATTTCAAGTGACACAATCTTATGATCATAAGAAAAACAAATCACTTTTTTACTTAATAAGCAAACAATCCAATAATGAAGTTGTGATGATGATCAAATTACGCAATTGCATGTGAAAAGCATCTTTTAAGTACATTGCTTTTTGCCTCATGGAAATTAAGGACCCATACCCTATTCACTATTACAATTAATTCAGTTTAACCCAACTTAGATCCAACATTTTATTTCAATCATTCCAAATATAAACTTAAAGATCAAGAATATCCAATATGGAGAAGAAGAAAAAACATGTATCGTTAGCAACAGATTCATCAGAAAATTAACCAACAACTACTCCTATGTAAATCTTCAGTTATTTTACATTGTACAATCATTTTCTTAGTTCAACATAGACAAAAGAAAGAGAGAGATAGAGGAAGAAAATACATAAAATCTTTTATTGATAAAAGATGAATTAAGACAATATTTGTGGAAATATATATAAAATATAATATGAATAATATGATCTCTTTCTAATTCTCCCAACCAACCAATCCATAATCGGCCAACCCAATAAATAAGAACAAGCTAAATTCAACTTGCAAAAAAACAAACCGACCCATCAACTAATCATCATACGAACATTTAAGGAAGAAGAAGAAAAAAAAAGTTCCATCCCATCTGCTGCCGGCAGAGATCTCCGCCGCCGCCACTATTCATGTTCATGTTCATGTTCATGCTGAGAGGCAGTGGCAACCCCAGCAAGTTTTTGAAGATTCAGTTTGATGACAGTGTCGACGAACATTTTGGTATCCTCACCGGTGTTCCCTTCTGGTATGTCAACGATGTAAGACTCCAAAACGATGGTGTAAACTTTGCTGTCTTTGTTGAACTCGTTCACCGACGTCACTGATCGGTAATTGTTCAGCCGGTGCTCTCCTCCCACCACCCTGAAGCTTAATATATGCTTCTCATCGTCCAAAATCTCTAGCCTTTCTGTGCTCGTTGATGCCGGAAGGCCGGAAACCACCGTCACCTCTCTAATGCTGCCGACCCCGCCATCCCCGGCTGTTTAAAACACAATTTATGGTTTGAAAGTGTAAACTAAACACTTAATTATTAATTAAACAGAAAACTAAAAACGGAATTGTTATAAAAACAGAACACTTCCGTTTGTTATAAATAAAACAGACAATTTGGGAAATCACTTGGGTGAATCTTGCATGAAAACAAAACAAATAAAACTTTGAAATGATTAATAAAGTGCTTTATAATTAAAAAAAAGAAAAAGAAGCAAAGGAAAGAACAAGTATTTTTAAGCAAAGTCTATGATGAGAGAAGAATTAAGTGTGTGTGTGTGTATATATATATACCTGACATTTTGCAGCTTTTGATGAAGTGCTTGTACTTTTGGGGATTATCGAAGCTGCGAACGAAAGGCCAGACGGCGTCGAGAGGAGCGTCGATACGTTGGGTGATGAGAGAAGTGGTAGTGTTAGGAGAAGGTTCAAATTTGTGGTAAGTTTGAATGAGGGGTTGAAGTTCTTGGTATTCATCAGCTTCTAATCCTGGCAAAGGTGACGTTTTCTTCGCCGCCATTGATTCAAATGATTATCACAATCAAAATATTACATTTAAATGAAACATATCTCAATGAGAAACACAAACACTCCAATTTCGGGGATTCTTTAACGCAACGCTGCTTTGAGCCATTTTGCTGTGCTGACGAATGGATCTCTCTCTCTTTATATATATAATCTCTCTTAAGCCAACACACACGAACTACTAGATCCACGTGGGACCCACTTCCTCCCCCCCCCCCCCCCCCCCCATTTTTGGACAACTTTGCCCTTCCCATATATTTCCTATTATTGTTTATTCTACTTAATTCGAAAAAAATAAAAATAGAGAAGTTCTTCTTACTCGGACTACCCTGGTCAGGTTGGAATGGAATATAATTAAGATTATCGAAAATCTTACTAATGTTGGAATAAGCGATGAATCGAGGAAAAACGAAAATTGGTAATAAAAAAGAGGATTGAATTGAAGACATCGGAAACATGTTAAGTTTGATTTTTCAAATTTATAGCCCAAACCATTAAAACAAAAGAGAGTTTCATTCTACGGTATAGATCTCCAGACAACCTCTAAATACTTATAAAAAAATGTTTCTGAAAGAAGAGAATAAGATTGTTAAATAGTCGTTATTATAGTTTGTTATAAGGACTATAATGTTATTCTATGAACATGACATGCAAACTATTTTAGTTGAATCATACATAATATTTTAATTTGAATTACAAATGTAGAAAAAAATTGATTAAAAAATAGATGATGAGATTTTTCGAATAATTTCTTATGTAATGAAATTGAGTGAACTACTCACTACATCCAAAGCAAGTTGAAGACTCAAACACTAGTTCGAAAGTCAAATCTAACATTTCCTAAATTCGTCTAGAAGTTAGTAATCTCTTTTCGAGACAGTTGATGAAGTTTGTTAATATCATGTAGCATGTAAGATATTATACGAATTTACTTGCTTCAAGTGCAAAACAATTCAATATTTTAAGAGATATTTATACAAGGGTATATAAAAGAATTATGGAAGCTGTGGATATATTAATGCATATGGTTGTATTGTATTAATAAGATTCTAATCCATTGACTATGAATGTTAAATAACTTTTAGGTTTGAGTCTCTATTGGGTCATTTTCTTGTTCAATTTGTTACTAAGTAGACTTTAAAATACCATAAATTGAACTCACTTCTAAATGTCAACTTTTTTATTAAAAGAAATACTATGTCAATCTGAATAATCTTAATTCTAGCTAAGACTATAATTCTTTTTTTTGAAAAAAATACTAAAGAAGGTTCCAAATTGTTGGTAATAGTGCATGAATTTATTTTTTATATTTTCGTGTATCGACTGAATTATTCGATGCGACAAATTCTTCTTATTTTACTTTAAGAAAATGCAAATTTTGATTTACGACGAAGTATGGAATTGAATGTGTTGCATTTGATGGAGAGATTCAAGGAACCTGAAACATATTCATGAAAGGAGGCTGCTTAGAGAAGCTATTTTGTATGTTTTTAACGAGAGAAAAAAAAGACAATACTAAGAGTCATTTAAATTTGGGTCTTACCGAGGTGGTGGTAAGTGGTAAGAGCAGCAGCAATAGCACAACTCACATTTGGGTTTTGACCAACAAAACAAACCCAACCATTGTTATTTATCCATCAAATACTCGTAACAATTTAATTCAACTTTGCTACACCCACATCGTCTATCTAGCTAGCTGTCATGTGGGGGATCAAAAAAGGTTCAAAGCTTTCTACAGATTATAAATGCTATCCCTCATAAAAGTTTCCCATTTTTCAATGCCCTGAGGACATCTGGCTCAAAAATAAGATTTTTCAATATAGTCTCGAATAATGAAATTGAGGTTGCTAACCTCACAAACTAGCAAATAAAAATTATAGTATATAAAGCCTATTGTGATACACAATTCAAACACAGCTGTGAGGGTTCAGACTTTTCAGACTCAAATTGCATAATTCATAAAAATCATAAAACGGAGAGAGGGAGAGAGAATGGAAGGACTCAAATGTAAAAATAAAGGGAGCCAGTGATCAACGTTGGAAAGGAAAAGGTGGAGATTCGTGGATCATGTGAAATGTATAACAAACTCCTGCGTGATCTTAACTCCTCTTTGCAGGAGTCCTCACACTTTATTAACCTCAAAAAATAAACAAGAAAAGAATATAAATACAATTTGAGATCTAGAAACGAGTATTGATAAAGTTGGATGGTTTGATATGATAGAGCATAGTGATGATGGGTTTGGTCATCTTCATCCAGTACTTTGTTTCTTGTATCAATAGAAAAGAAAAAAGATAAAGAGAGATTGTTTAGAGTCTGTGACAGACAGCTTTAATCATGGTTTGGTCTGTAATCCAGAAACTTCTGGTTCAATCTCAAACATAGCCAAACCTTGTTTGACTTTCACTATAATAGTTTTACATGAACAAAGCTTGGTTTCTTATTCTAACATATCTTCATTCTCAAAGTAGTGTTTGAATTTGATTAATATTATAATTTAGATAGAAAAATGGGAAAGTGGGGTCAAGGGAAGGGACAGTGCGGAGGAAACCCAAGAGTGAAGAAAAGAGATCGAGAAGAGGCATTGGAGGAAGGAGTAAAAAGGAGGGGGGGGGGGAGTGTCGGTGAGATTACATAAGCCATTGAGGATGAGACATCAATCTCGGGCTTATAATGTCTGCCTTTCTCTGTATCCAATCAAACTCAATGCTGGTTTTGTCCCAACTCATCCCACTAGGACTTGGGTTTTCCCGTCCACTTGCCTTGGATTCCACCTATCCTACCCTTTTACCCTATTATTATATTTCAGTCTTAAAGCTCTAGCACACTGATTTCCTTCAGTTTCTTTTGATACTTGTCAAAGGATATCTGGCACACCGCTAAGAGTTTTTTTCTCCCTTTTTTTCGACTTTAAATTAATATATCAAACTCATCTTACGAGAAAACTCTCAAAAGATATAATTTCACGAAACATACAATATCTGATTCTACACAGCCACACCAAGAAAAAACTTCAAGTCATTGTCTTGAAACTAACCATCCTTATCTAAACGATCGGTTAATCAAAGTTTCTATTCAATTTCAATATCTTATATAGGGTACCTTGGAGTTTGAACTCATTTCCCTCAAAGTTTCTTTACATGCTTTTACCTATCTTTGCACAACAATACCAATATATAGTGGCTATAGAATCAAAAGTTATGAAATATACCTTGTATCTGCATTCTAATCAGAACCATCTAAATATAGATAATTAGAACTTAGATCATCTAAACAGTATTTTTCTTTTAAAAAAAGGTCACTCACCTCCAATAGTTACTTGGTATGTACTTAAGTATTAAGAAAACAAACTAAACCACTTCTAGATTGCTAAGTTTAAAATAATATTATCTTGAAAGTCTAAGAAATTCAAACGATTTGATTTATCAATTTCCATGATTTCGAGCAAGGACTTCCAGTTCCGACAGGACCAAACTCTTGTTCTGTTATTCACATCCAATTTCTATTCCAGATAACCAAGGGCAAAGGGCGTTTGAAAGGACAGTACAAGTGTCGTCAGGTTCTCTAATCAAAGGGTTTATTTTTGTTCTTGAACTTCGTATCATTCCTAAACACTGTTGAAATTTTGATAACTAGAGTCGGACTTTTGGTGACCAGGTACGCTCAACTCTTTGACGAACTGACATTATGAAGCTGATTGGTATTATTCACATGGGACTGTCAAAATAGCTAAGTAATATTTTCTCTACCAATACCGTTTCAGAACTGAGAGCTGGAATAAGTTGGTGTGCGCTATCTGTATAACGCACTTGTACAATGGATGATTGGAGAAGACGACCGTTAGTGTCAGAATGTTAATTGGGCGCTTCCCTAAGAGAGTCCCTCTAAATTTCTTGTATATCTAGGTGAAAAGCAGAATGAAAGTGTTGGAGTGTTGGTGGATGGATGTAGATCTTTTACTTGATTGAACTACTACAAGGTTGTGTGTTGTCTCAATTCTTTTGGTTCTGATCGTTGGTATGCCGTTGAGTAAGTTGCTTTGTTTTATGAAATAAATTGCTGATATTTGTGTACTACTGTTGTTTTCCAGAGGCTTCAGTTTTCATCGAATAATAATTACCGAAGTATAAGCCACAATAATATCTCTTTCATGGAAGGACATAGATATAGTACTGGAAACAGTTTAGCTCCAACTTCATACAAGTCACGTGATTAAAGTAAAGCCGTGCTAAATGGCTCATACTACTGAATAAGACAGGAAAACAAAGTAGCTCACTTGGTGACTACGTTCTGTGTGGAGAGCTTTCTGTATCAATTAACCTTTGCTTCGAGAGATTTTCAATTGAATCAGCAATGACTTTAGCGCTAGATTTCATGTAACCGCCTGGGAGTGGAATTAATAAAAAAAACATTACTCCAAGAGACTAGAAAGGAGTCAGCAAAAAAAAATCAAATGGAAGATAAACTTGATCGTTTGAAGAAGTATAAAATGGCAAAAGTAACCTGTTACCTGAGCAATCCCTCATCGTACCATAATGTTTCTATTTCCTAACAATCATAATGTTCAAGGTACAAATTTAAAGACTTTTTCCCATCATCGAGATAAAGTTTCACACTACCAAGAAATATTCTATAGTTGGCAAGAAAATAATTATCGTCGTTACTATGCTATATTTAAGGCCTTGGTCATTTAAATTTCAAGATACCACCCCATGTGAAAATGGTACAATAATGAAATTAACTTTAACCATGAGGGATAAACGCACCCAATAACATTAAGAATTGAAGTTGAATGTAAATGTGACAGATATAAATCCGTTTTAATAAGAAAGATTGCTAAATAAAAGAAAGGTATGAATATTATGTACATATGAAATTTAGAATGGTCCCCATTAGATATTTTACCACATGGTCAAAGAGTTAGAAGTTAGTATTAAATAAAAGGATTGATGGGTGTATTTTTTTATATATTACAAGAGAGAAAGGTCGAGCATAATAAAAAAGGTGCATATTCAATAAACTTCATTGACATGTTCGTGTAAGGGAAAAGACCTGATGTCAGCATCACAATGGGAATGTTCCTTGCACGAGCAAATCTGAAAACCTTTTCATCTCTCTTAGCTATTCCCTCAGCACTAATCTGCAATCAGTGTGTAATCCACACCACAACCAACAAACTTTTTAACCAAACCAGAAAGCACGGAAGGAGAAATCAAATTCTTGAAAAACTAATTTGGGGGGCACAGTTACCTTTAACAAGCCCAGTGGATCTCCATCTAGAATATCAGTCCCAGCATTGTAAACAATTAATTCAGGATCATATGAAGTGGCAGCAACCTACAATTAACATGGTGAAAATAAGCAGAGAGTCGACGAATAGATAAATCGGTCATTCCCCAACATTGCCAAATGTTACAAACCCAGATGCAGAGTGGGGAAGTAGACGATTCTGTTGCATAAAGTTTGAAACCGAAGGGTAAAAGGCTATAAGAGAAGTTTCAATATTTGGGCACAGTGAAGAACATATTTTTGTTTAGTAATGATAAACCAAGCTTCCATTGAGAAAAAATGTAAGAAATAAACAAAGGTAATTGATAAACAATTAAACTAAAAAAAATGAATTTAAGAAAAGCTGCCTACCTCGAGTGCTTCATCTAATTTCTTCAAGTATTCACTTGTTGTGGTCCCACTCTGCATGAGAAAACATATCCATGAACACCCGAGCAACAAGTGAAACAAACAGAATCTATTTCCATAACAAGCTTTACTTACAACTACTTCAACTTTCTGATCAATGCATCTTCTAGCCTCATAATCCTGATATACGCATACATAGAGAGATAGAGAGAGAGAGTCACAAAACTTCTATGCTCAATCAAAATGGTAATAGTGACTTTGAAAATGAGATGGAAATAGAAACTTGGCAACTCTTAAAAAAAACTAACAAGAGGGCAAACACAAAACAGCAGAATCAATAATTTTCATCCACCATAGAATATAAGAGCAAAGTAACTTACAAAAGGATATATTCCAGGATTGAACATATCAAGAATATATACTCGTCCTGCTAGCATAGATAAAACCGTCACCAGTCAATGAGAGAGCCAATTAAAATCTATTACTGGAAAAAAAAAAGTTGGCATACTATCATGGGCAAAATCCATTTCATGGCCATTTCCTTGATGGGCATCAAGATCAATAATCATTGCCCTGCAAACATAGAATATCACCAGGATAAGGCTTTATTACCACAGGTTCATAAGTACTTGCTATGCAACAAAATTCAACAATGCATGAGTTCTTTTAGGTCACTATGGTGCCAATTTATGTACAGCATACTTTGATATGTTAAGCTGAACGAAGGCATAGTGTATACACAGAGAAATATCTGCGTACACACAAAATCCTCCTCCTCGTTCTGCTGAGCAATGGTGAAAACCACCTCCTACATTGATGGCCCATCCTTTCTCTTTTGCTACTTTTCCAGCTAATATGCTGCCTCCAACCTGCAGCAGGATACAACATTTACGACCCATACTAAATTTGTCATGAAAGAAGAGAGAGGAAAATAATTTGAGATGAACCCTATAATTCACCTGATTACGAAATGGACGTTGAACTTTCTCCTTGACAACACAATGAGGAAACAATGCAACAGGAGGGACCTATATTGTAGTAGTGCAAATCTATCAAAACTGAAAAGACTACAACCAACAATTGAATCTAGGAAAGGGAAAATTTAAACAACTCAACGCATATTCAACCACTTAAAAATAAAACATCTGAGGCTTTCATATATTACAATTCTCACCATGTCTTCTGAAAAAGGGACTTCAACTTAAAATTCTAAATAAGTATGCCAACGGAAGTTCCACTCCCGAAAAGAAACGAGTAACTAGTAACCATCACGGAGGATAATGTTTAATAAAACCAAATTATAGCACAAAAGCAACAAGATGACTCACAAAGCAAGAGGATATGATGCAATACCTCAATAATCTTAGCAACATTTGAACTGTTCTTCAGACTATTCAAGTATGATTCCGGATGTACCTGGTCAAACATTACAAAGATAGGTCTTTGAATTATACTTCAAATAAGCAGTTGCAATTCAGGTTCGTGATTTTTACAATTTGAGATTTTGTGGAAGAGCGCGAATGTACCAATCTACTCGTAGCACGTGCGTATAAAGTTCACAACAAAAAGGTAGAACCTAAAAACGCACCACAAGAAGATCATTCTTCTTAGCTTCCAAAGGCTTGATAATTTGATCTTTCCTTAAAACTCCAGCGGCAATAAGGAATTGGCATACACGACCCCATTTCTTTGAATCAAATGGATGCCTAATGACAAGATTTCCAAGTAAAAACTAACCAACTTAAAAAAAAAAAAAAAAATTAGAAGCCGGCAACTAAAATTATTAAGAAAACCGAACGGGATTCAAACACAGGAAAGAATAACGCGCCAGTTACTCACAACTTCTCTATTCCAAGAAATGAGATGTCATACGATGACGAATATATCACCGGAACCTGTTTTTCAACAAAACCCAGAAACATACTTGAGTACAGGCGACCAGGAGTCAGCTTAAATGCACACTGAGTTTAACCAAAATTCTGGTCCAGTACCTTTGAAGAAGGAACATCAAAATACAGCTTGCTGGAGAGAATTCGGTCCCTTCGGACAGCTTCCCCATCGTTCGCATCCGGAGACAGCGAAGAGGACATGCCCCGAGTGAAGAAATTGGAATAGCAGAAAAGAGAGCGAAAGAATGGCCGAGAGAGCTCGATTGTGGGCACGGTTGAAAAGGAGTGAATGATCAGCTGCGTGAGTTCGTGGGTGGGTCGATTAGAGTTGAGAATCCGGGGCGGTGAATCGGTATGACTCGGGACCGTTAACTTGGATTTGCTCGAACCAAGTATAGATTGGGTCCATTCGGATACAGAATTTTCTTTGGAATTTTCGAGGCGAAATCAGCTGCAATTGGGATATTCAATCGGTCAGAGGGATAGGACATTTTTGCCGGTGACCAATCGGACAGTTACCGGTCATCTGTTGCCACGAGACTATGGACTATGCATTTGACATTCCACGCTTATATTTTTCGCTTATTTAATTTCTCAAAACTAATTTTATATTTAATATTATACTTTCAATTGCAATTTAATATTTAATATTATACTTTCAATTACCATTTTTATACTGTGATAAAATACATCATTGAAGATTCAAAACAAAGAAAGGCGCCTGACCATAAGGGAGTTGTGACCACAAGAGAGTTTTAGGAACAAAGACCCCTAGTTAAGAAATGAATGAAAAAGTGTCTAAATAAGGATATTGTTGCATTTAAACATCATGAGTATATTCGTTGTGTTCGTTGAACATAAAGAACACAAGCACACAATAAAGAAATGAGTGACACTCCAATGTGTGAAAACACTTGTATTATTTTGTTTGAATGCAAACACGATCGCAAGAGAAGAATGATGAACATATGTACAAAAGGGAGAATCCTAACTAAATCATTCTCAATCTTCTAAAACAAGTAGTCCTTTAAAAATCAAACTTGTAAAAACTAGACAAGTTTCTATAATTTGTAAATTCATGTTTAAAAAATGTTTTTGTTTTTATTGTTTAGTTAACTAGGAATTCAAGTGTTACCCCAATAGAAAAACTGAGAATAGCCCAACATAAAGAAAACAAAAAAATTTGTTATCAACCTCGATGCTGAAGCTTTCAAAATAATCAAAACAGTGTCTCAATGTTGAAGTCCAAAGTTCAACAGTATGAACATTTTCTCTCTAAGTTGCAAACAAGAATGGATAGAGCGCCATCACTCAGCTGATTCTCAACTACAAATGTTCATCCAAATCTAACATTCCAACAGGCTTTTTATACAATAAGTACCCAGAACAAACCAACCAACCAAAAGGAGAGAAAGCGACAACAGACCAATCAAGAATGGCCATCCAACCATGGCAATGCCCAGGCAGACCACCACTACAAAGGGAAGAAATGATCTTACAATTGACATTCCATCTACCCAATGCCCCTTGAACAGAATTAGAGCTGCTACATTTATCATGTTCCAACTCATCGATCCATCATAGCAAAGACGGTTCAGACAATTGGCAATAAAGGAATGGCAGTTGCACGTAAAAAGGTTGTACGATTTATGCTCAAAATACCGTGTACTTGATTGTAAGCCATCGTCCCAAGTAATGGCAGTTCCATACTGTGAATGCTGGTAGCCCTGCTTACATTTATGTGCAGCTAAGCTCGTTGGGAAGCAACACTGAAAAAAACATAAGGTTTCAATACATTGTTAACGATCCATCAAAGAATTTTACACTGTTTACAGAGAAAAAATAACTAGTAAGAAGATGGCATTAAAACCAAGGAAGATACCTAACATGGAAACAGAAAATGGTTTCAGCAAGAAACGCACATAAGTTCCGTTAAACTTACATGAGTGAAATTTATGCACTTCAATCAGCATTGTTAGGAAACAGGGATTAATTTCATGAAATATTTATGTAAACCGATTACTATTAACTTACTTTTTCTCGGTTGAGTTGATGGTATCTTGCAACAGAGCCAAATGCTAAATCATTAATATTCACAAAATTCGATCCTGCAAAATCTAAAGTGACTCCATCCTCCCTGCAAATCCCAACATGACCAATGAAAGGTGCCAACCAAGAGACAACAGGAAGAGGTGTCCAAACCAAACAGCATGGAAACTTTGCTTGACCAGGGTCAATGGGATCTAGAGGCCAAAATTCATGTTTTATACTCTCTGTAGAACTGATAAGTTCGACATCATAACCTGCTTGCGGCTTCATTTTAGAATACCTTCCAGGTAGCATATAGAAGCTTTGTTAATAATTGGAAAAGAAGCATCACGCTGTCAAACCACACACTGGCATAAACTGAATTTGCTCGCAGCTAAAGAAAAGTAGAAAACAACCAAATCTGCAATTGCTTCATCATTATGGATGCAGGGTTCAGAGAAGTAATCTGTTACAACCCCAAGACTTTCTCAAAAGGATGAACAAACAAGAGTATCTAAAGGCAAGCAAAAATCAAAGTTGAGAGTAATTATTCAAGAACATTACAACTATCAGTTGTCAGTCTAAAGTATTGACAGACATAAGCCATTTCAAAATTTAATAAAAAAATTCCAATATCTAGATCCAATGGCAATGTAATCAACCTTCCATTAAGAAAAACTACACAAAACAACTAGGCGACGAAGAAAATCAAGAAAAGACATGTTACCAATAGTTTCAGTATAAAGTTCCGTGGCTAATCAAATATCAGAGTTTCATTTTTAAAAAATTAATCAGGTCAAGAATCTAAGATAAGATTATCCTGTATCAAGCGCCAACCATTTGAAGACACACAACATTTGTTTTTTAATTCTCTAACCCCAGCTAACTTCAATTTAATATTACATATCATTCCAAAAATTATTATCCGCCAACTTCTGGATTTGAGATTACCCCAGAGATCGACGAAAAAACCCTTGTCGCCAAATCCCACAATACAATTACAAAACTTCCCCATCTATTAAACACATATCATTTCACGATCTAACGATGGTTGGTCAACCGATTTCAAAATCAGTCAACAACGAAAAACTTATCCATTATCGACTTTGATCTCTAGCCCCATCGGATAAAATCTAAATTCCTGCCATCTGAATCTTCTCACGCCCCTAAATCAAAGATTTTTCTTAAGCAGTACCCAGCATTCTGAGATGGAAACCCAGGAATTAAAATCGGAGGGCAACCCACGAATTAAAAAAGATCCGAAAAACACGTAATCATCACAGCCTTTTTTGTTATACCCAAAATAGAAGTGGCAGAAAAGTGCAAAACTACTAAATTTAGAAGGGAGAAGAAACTCAATTTCTCAGACTGCTCAGTCAGACACAGAAAGATGATGGAAAAAAATCCCTCAAGATTTGAGGTAATTAGAAGAAAATAAATAATACATTGAGAAGAAGAAGGGAAGGAAACAAAAGAAATTTTAAAAAGGAAGAAGGAGTTGGTTGAAAGGAAAGACATGAAGGTGGAAACTCACCGGTAATGGGCAGTAGAAGAAAGCGGGAGATTCAGAAGATTGTTGATGGATAGGAATTGAATCCCGGCATGATGGGTACAATTTATTCGGAAATCAGAGAGGGAAATTATTGAAGATTATGATAAATTATCAATATGTTGAAGAAATGAGAAATGGAAACTACTACTGTTTTTTACTTTATTTCTCTTTTTGTGATTGCCCTGCCAGGAAGAGAAGGCGGTTGGGTTGAAGAGTTGAAGCGGCAGATGCATGAACCCATTTTTTTATTTTACCCTTTTTTTTTCTTCCTATTCCCCCATGTGGGACCCATTCTCCATAATATCTAACCTTTTTCTTTTCTTTTCTTTCTTTTTCCTTCAACTTATAATATGAATAAAATATTTCTATTAGTACAACAGTTTCAATCGGATTAATTCAAACATGTGTTTTTATTACATTAGAATTCTAATTTCATTTCATTACGGATCATCAAATACCATTTTTAAAATATATATTTTATCGGTACTACTTTTTATATATTTTTTAAATTTATATAGTTTGTTTACATTTGTTTGTACATGTTAATATTTAGCTTTTTTATATCATTTATTTATATTTTTCAGTGTTCCTAGATGATGATTAAACCTAATTTTGACTACATGTTAAAGTAAATGGAAAATTGAAATCTATTGGAAGGCGTGAATGATTCTAACTTGTATTCCTTTTTTAACCACAACTACATAACAAAAGCAAACAAATTACAAGTGACAGTGAGAAAGCCAACTGAAAACCATGCACATTTGAATTCATTCAGAGCTTGGCACCCCCGGAAAGTGGGCTGCAAAATGTGCTTTCCTAGCACATAACTCAAGTCCATAACAATGATACATAACCACTAGGTGATGGGAACAGATTAGTTTGGAATGGATAGCTTCAACCAGTATCTGACAATCAAATTCCACCCAAAAAGGAGAAAGACCATTTTTGAATAAGCCTTCTTCAAACCAATGAGAATAGCCTTAGCCATAGCTTCAGCAAATAACACATCTATTCCACTTTCCAAAACCTCCACAAATGTCATAATCAACCTCTCCTACTAATGCCAGCCACACCCAATTTTGAACCATCAGCCTTACTGGATGTGTCACAATTAAGCTTCAACCTACGAACACTGCAGTTGCCTTCCACTTCACACCAGATCGGCAACCCACCTCCCAATTCCTCACCACCAGCATCGGCCCTAATGTAAATATGAGCCAACGGAGTCCACCACAGCCATAGAAAAATGAGATTCAACTAGCTTTAATCTTTATAACTATGATGCAATTTTGTAGTTCCAATTTAAAATGAATTCACCTGTCAATGTTTTCGATTACTCCGATAACCAACTTTAAAAACTACCAGTAACGTAGACCTGAGTGTTTTTATTTCAAGTTGTTTTTATAGAAAGTGTTTAAACGAAAATAGTTTTTGAAAAATATTTTTTTTATCTCGGTTGTCAAATTCTTATGCTAATTAATTTTCTCATTGACCAAATACAAAAAAAAAAAAAAAAGACTCTTAGAAGCATAAAATCACAAAGTATCACAATCAAAATATATAAAAAAGATAAAGTAAAGTAATTTGGAGAGGGTGTAAAAAAGATCAGTAAAATCATAATCACTTCATTACAGTAAAATTTCATAGCATGTCAATGCTATACACTAAAAGATGACACTTATTGATGTTTATATCGACATCCATCATTAATAAAGTATCGTACTATATTAATATCTATTAAGAAACAAAAAAAAAAAAGCAATTTTAACTTATTCATTGACCTACAAGTTTCTTGATTTAGTTTTGTAAAGTAATTTATACTTAAACTTCTAACCACAAGATGTTGTGGAAAGAGATAAATGTATAAAACGATTTTCAAACATGACATTTTAAAATCAATTCAACTTCTTATTCATTCCAATAGAATTATCAAAGAAAACTCATCAACTATATGCAAATCTAAATGAAATACGGCATCGCCAAATATCTTATTATATAACACACACAAAAAAAAAAAAAACAAATAAAGCATCTCACCAAGTGATGAAAGCACAACCACTCCTAGATAGTGCTATAGATTGTTTGACATTATAAAACAAGAAGAATTTATGTGTGTGTATCTAGCTAAATACTTTTTGTCACGCTCCACTTAAAGCGTGTCCTTTTCTCGTATTTTCGAGTGCAAATACAACTTGGACGACACCATCATCTCTAACGAAGTGCCAAAACACCCAATCTTAAACTTAACTTCTTAGTAATATGCTTGACAATAAAGAATAGTAACACAACATTATTAATAATTAGCATACCATTGCATATATACTAAGAAATATATATTATTTGACATTTAAACTATGGTGTTTTCTAAAATCTTGAGCTATGTTAAAATAATGTAAAAGAAAAGGCAGAGTATAAACTTTACAATGGGTTAAACCAATGTGTGATTGCGTATAAAACTATAGTTTAAAAAATATATTAAGAAAGGAAAGATTAATCAAACAATAGGGGCATTAGAATGAAGATCACGGAAGAAGATCATGTTCCCCAGGTCCACAGAATGCATCAGGCTCGAAAGATCTAGCGGATTCATCGCTATAAACACCGGGAATTACTCTGCCGCCACCGTCATTCGCTGCAGATTTTCCGGTGAAGAAAGGCCCTAGTAATTCTCCTCCATCAATGTTGATGAGCACAACAATGGACACAAACAGAGACGCTGCAAGGCTAACCAGGGTGTACTTCAGCCTATTCAGCACTGGCTTCACCTATTTTAAACGCTATAAGGTTTCTAAATCGCAACTGAAACTTGGATTTATGGAGCGGGAAATTGAAATCGGGATTGGTTACTTACAGTGTAGGAACCGAGGAGGCGATCGCGGGCTAAAACTTGGGCGGTTTTTACCCAAATCTGCAAACATAACCTTTTAATTTCAGGGATGAAATGGAACCTTGATCCTATGAGAAGAAGAAGAAGAGGAAGAAGAACTGTCTGAGTGTACCTGCCCGTCGTACCATCCGGTCTCTTCGTCTGTATAAAGGAAATTTTCAGAACGGTGATTTAATTTTTTATTTAACAAAGAACTACGATTTTAGTGTTGGTAAGAACACAGAAGTTAGGGTTTACATTCGACAGTCGCACTGAGGAGACGGTTACCGACGTAAGCCCAGCCGAGATACATCCTAAGAACAGCAATCGTGACGAACAAAATCCCACTCGAAACAGCGCAAAGAGATAGTTTCAACGGATCCGATTCAACTCCCACGGTGCCGAACCAAGCAACCGGAAGCCCTATGAAGAGAGCGAAGGAGGCGCCGGTGGCGACCAATCGAGAACAGAACTCAACGATGTCTCCAGCGGCCCATGAGAAGGGGAAAGAGGCGGAAAGAGTCTGATATTCGTTAATTGGCAGCTGTTCCGGAGGAACAGGGCAGCCGGTTTCCGGTGGCACGTTGCTTCCTTTTCGGAAAGAGAATGAGAGGGGCATTCTAGAAACGGAATTTCTGAGGTGGAGAAGTCTAGTGTTTGTGAACGGCGAAATTAATGGCCTGGAGTTCGGCACGGACAGAAGGAAAGTCGGCGGCGATGCACTTCCCGGGAGTATGTACATGACTCCGGCCAACGGTTTTTTTCCTCTGTTTCTGGTTGCCCAATAATTCCCTATCTAAAACGATTAAGATTTTCATTTTCATTGAATGTCATTTCTTTCGTTTTGTTTTTTCTTCTCTTCCTTTTCTTTTTATTGTTTGAGACTAAAATATTTGTAGACTCAATTTTTTCAAGAATATTGAAAAAATCTTCTAATCATGCACTACAAATTCTTCCTGATAAAACCAAAATCTTGTTAACCATTTAAATAGAACTCAGCCATTGGATTCCATGTTTGAATGATATTATCTAAATTCCTAAAATTGTTCACATAACAATTATAATTTAGCATACATCTAAATATATTCTTTGTATAAACAGCATCTGATAGCCCATTGTAAGTAGTATAGGAGAGAACTAGATAAATGAGCACAACAACAAAAAATGATATGAATTTTGCTTTTTCATTTTTTTTTTTTGTTGTAAGGGTTCTGGTGGGGGGTTAAATTTCTTTTACACAGTAATCTGTAGAGACCAAATGTTTACAATTCCCCAAAGGCCTCCACAGGCAGACACACAGCTTGAGCTTGGAAGTTATTATTTTGCCTTTTTTTTTCTCTCATTTTTTTTTTCTTTTTCTTTCTTTTTTCTCCTTGTCTTTTCTTTTTCTCTCTTTTTTTCCCCTTTCATTTGGGAAATTTCTTACATGTGAATTTAATACAACCTACTACACATTAAGAACTACAATATATAAAAAAATGGTAAATCCCTCCACTGCACTTTTAACTTATGCAGCTACCTGTTGTTTTGAAGGATTTTTCCATTTTTCACTCCTAAATAGGTTTGTGCTCAGCCCCCACTTTGAATGAACTAGCACCTAACCCTATTTAGTTGTGTTTTCCAAACTTCACTGAAAAAAAAAAAAGAAAGAAAAAAAACCAACATTGGCTGCTCTGGCTCTTCGAGCCATCAAACAACTTCAATTTAAATGCAGATAAATCTTTTCTGTTCACTCCGATATTTGATTCCCGGAGTCTGTTTTCTGAACAAGCCGTTGCAGGCGCCGCAATCGAGTAATAAGCTGAGAAAACGACGGCCTCAATTGTGAGTCCCTGCAAAAAGGAGTGAAACTTCAAGATAGAGAAGTGACCCAGTGAATGATAAATAATCACACAATGAAACGAACTGCAAATATGGGTGAAATGATACTCTTGAGACTGCTTAGGCCCCAGCTACAGGTGCAGTGGGCTATTATATAGCTCACTCAGTGTTAGTGTTTTCCCTTCTGTGTTTTCAAAATTAACAATAGTAATATTATTTGAAATCTCTCCTTGTCAACGATGTTTACTAATTCCTACCCATCATCTCTTCTTTACTAGTATTTACTATTTTCTATCCAAACTAAACACGAACTATTACAACTTATTGACTATAATAACTAATTCAGTGTCTCAAATGCTCCAGTGTGTAAATTGTACTAGTACGGAAAAATGAAAGCAGATGGGATGATCATCTATGAAAATAAGAAAAACACGAGTATTGGATGTTAAGCTTACGTTTGCCAACAATCGCAAATGATCTGTGCAACTGCTGGATCAACATCTTGTGGGATTTCCAGGCGCCTATTCTGGAATCCAACAGCTCCTACGACCTGCATTGGGTTCAAACCTTTCCACGGTATGCGGCATGTCGTCAACTCCCACAATATTACACCAAAACTATACACATCACACCTGCATGACATATAAGGCAATGTCAATATCATGTCAAATTTGAGCAAAATATATGTTTCTCCAGTTTGATGCCTTGTCGAAACTTACTTTTCATTGGCTGGTTCATTCCTTAGAACTTCTGGTGCCATCCATTCAGGCTACAATTAAGCAGAAAAAAATTAGCATGATTGATTACTATTGCAAAACCAGATGTGCAAATTATGAAGCTTGCAATTTGAATGAAATAGTAAGGTAGTATATCCACTTTCAGTGCACAACTATCAAGGTTAGTACCGTTCCAGCAGTTGATTTTGAAGACAGAAATGTATTCTGCTTCACACGTGACAAACCAAAATCGCAAACCTATGAATCAATGGAAGTTAGATACTAGAAAAGATCAATCCCCCTTAATTGGAACATACAAAAAATAGTATCCATAAAATAGTTTCAAATACCTTGACAACCCAGTTTTTGTCAACAAGGAGATTGGGGGACTTTAGGTCTCTATGAACAATAGTCGGATGACTTGTGTGCAAGTAGTTCATTCCTTTGGCCTGGAAAAAGAAAGATTTATTAAAAGGAGATTACCATGTTTCGTGGGGAGAGGATTTTTTTCCTAACTCCTTACCACATCAAGAGCCATTTTCAATCGTCTCCTTTCATCTAGCTGAGAGTTGGGCCGATGCAGTAACCTATACAAACTTCCCCTGCAATGTTTGTTGGTACATAGGAAAAAGATTAGGTCAGGATGGATATAGCTTGACTTTCTTTAGATGCAGCACCATACTCATGCTCATGAGGCTTCTCGACAATGACATAACTTGTTACAGAGATAGCTAAAAGGAGTGTTTGAGGTAGCTTGTAAAAGCAGTATTTTTGGCTGAAGCGTAACTATAATCACTTACCGAGGATAAAAGAAAACCAAGTGCTTCTTCAAACATAAGTGTTGGCCACTTAGCCAAATACAAATAGTTAGGTGAAAGAATACCCAAGCTGGAAATAATTTTCTTGATACCTTTTCAGTCTTCGCTAATAGAACAGAATACAGTAAGAATATGAATACTTATGCAGGTTTTTCAGAAGTTTATGCTTCCTTATGTGTGCAATCTAATATAAGGCGACAAGTTGTATCATCCCAAAAAATTCCCTTCATATTTGTATTAACATAACAATTTGATTGAATTCAACGGTAGTTTTGATGATAACTGAAAGTAATTTGATAATATGCATAATACCACATTGACTCACAGCTTCTCGGTAAAAGAAGTAAATTTGATACAAACTCATGGCAGCAATAAAATTACACTGCAGCTTAACTTTTAGAACACACGGCAGGTAATCTTTAGGCTAAAATGATGTTAAAGAAGAAGGGGTGAAAAAGCAAAATAATCAACCTGGGAAGAAACTCTGTAAGGATAGAGAAATGAGGAGGGCGAGTCACAGCTCCCATGAAAAGGACAACATTAGGGTGCCTCAACCTTAACATGATTTCAACCTGCATGAATAAGCAGAAGCTTAACATCTGTAAAAAAAAGCCCTTGAAGAGATTGTTATCAATTAACTCATTTCTCAAACACAAATTATGGCCAGCTGCAAATATAGCAAACTGCAGAAAACAGTTGAACACACGAGGACAAGTCTGGATAGTAATCATCTTAAGATATATGTTGATAAATGATTGAATCGACACTATTTGATTCAGATGATGTTAATGTCTGATAGATCCAAAAATTCATCAAGTAACCAGATCCAGCCAGTCATTGATAAAAGCCCATCCTAATGGATTGTGATTGTGACCATCAACACAAGGTTCTTTTTTGTAATTCAAAATACCAAATTATTTAGACCGAGTCCTAATCAAGCATGACATACTACAACCCCCACCCAACAAATCTTCATTCAATTCCCTCATCCCATGTTAAAGCCACTGAAGTAATTTTTTTCCCATCTTCAGGCTTTCGTAACTAATTTTAATTGTTAGCTAAAGTTATCTATTTGTTCCATTCTGCTTTCCTAAATTTCCCCTATTTGATGTTTTCCAATTCCAAACCAGGGCATTCAAGTCTTAGAAGTGTTCATTTCTTGGGTTGGAAAAAAAGCCTGCATTTGCATGTACTTTAAGAAAAATATAGATAGATCCAGCAAATTTTCCAAATAAATAACCTAAAGGTTGGACCCCGCAACTTACTTCACATTTTAATTGAACCAAAGCAGCACCAGAAAAATCTTGATCCAAGAACTTCTTCACAGCAACTTCCTGTAATTTAAAATATCCAAATTTAACTCCAACTCGAACAAAAATATTCAAAATACATGCTCAATAAGAAAGTTAGTGTTCAGCCTCCCAACAAAGAAACACGTTAAGGATTTATTCTAATATTGCATATTCTTATGCATGGAGGTTTTTTAAGCAATAAACGAAAGAAAAACTATATGATATGACAATGCATATGCCTATATAGTGAAACTTACAGTGCCATTCCAATCTGCTCGATAAACCTCGCCATATGAGCCTGGGATACGAAGAAAACCATTATTTTTCATTCCAAAAAATTTATCAAGAAAGACAAAACTGTGAATAGATTGAAAGCACAAAGGTGATTGAACAACGATGTTCACCTTTTATAACATTAAGAAAACCAAGAACTTATTTTGAAAGCAGTTTTCAGAATAGCTTTCTGTTTTTTGAAACATCAGCGAAACACATTTAGATAACAGTTATTTTACCAGCATCCTTTTCTTCTTTGATGACTCCACAGTTTTAGTTTAACAGAAACTAATTGTGGATTACGAAACAAACCCTTTCAGCTATGAATCATTAAAAGTCATTATTAAACCTGCAGTACATATTCCCCTAAAATTTGATTGGACCCACTGATAGCTTAAGGAAGGGTTCTAGAGATAAACACACGACCGATGTGAATTAGATTCCTATGATTTAGAGAAGTTAGAATTTAGTCCATATGGTTTTAAAAGTTAGAATTTCATCTTTATGGCTTTAGAAAAACTCATGAATAGTTCTTAGTTAGAGAGTCTCATTTCCTAATATTTTTACGAGGGTTATCAGACCATAGGGACAAAATTATAGTTTTTAAACTAAAGTTCAAGTTCTAAATTTCTCCAAACCATAAGGCTCAAATTTGTAATTGAACTCATTGAGACTAGACATGTGTCTTACCAATACCAATACGTTCACCAATGTGAAGATCCTCCCAAGGAATTTCCCATTCTGCAACTTCACCTAATATTGGGTTAATTGTCTCATTGTGCTCATCACTAGCATGCAGTTTACTATCATCAGTTTGTAACAAATTTTCAAGTGGCTTTTCACACAAATCAAAGCATTGAAGAGTTCCACCGCTCTTATCTTGCAACAATCTTCTTTCTTCACTCACTAAGGCACTTCCTAGTTTCTTATGAGAGTCAGTATCAGATGTCAACAAAACATCATCCATATGTTCACGATGAAAAGTTCCATTAACATCAACCAATTTTCCTGCTTCACCATTAACATCAACAAACACAAATCCCTCGTTTTTCATACTGTGAGGCCAAAAAATGCTGTGGTTGTTGGCATTTGTATTGGCCATTTGTTCTTCAGACAATCCCCCAGAAGGCACTTTCTGTTTATTTTCATGGACAACGTTGTTCAAATACTCCGCTTCAGTAGAAGTAGCAGAAGACTGTCCGTGGCTTGCTAAAATATAGGAGTGGCTCTGGAGCCCAACATCTATCCCTTTCCCATTGATTGGATACATTTGAAAAGTTTCTTTGCTTTCACCGTTGTCCTGTGATTCTATATCTGAAAACAAATCTGCAGGAGGTGACGCACCACTCTCTAACAAGACAGCATGTAATTTCTGAGCAAACTCTGGGTTCTTTGCAGCACTTATGACATACTTTGACACTTTTTTCACTTTCTTCTTTTGTGCAGAAGCGGACTGTGCAAATGCACCCAATGAACCTTCACAGGCACTGCTTTCTGATTCTAGAAGCTTTGCAAAATCATAACCGGAACTCCCACTTTGAATTTCTTCAATAAAGTTCCTAATGTTTTCTTTTGATTGAGCATCTAAATCTGAAGCTTCTTTGGATATTAAGTTGCAAACATCTGCTACTTCATCTTGAGTAGATGAAATTGACACTGCTTCAGCTCCTTCATTTTGTAATATTGGAGTATCTTCGGGAACTTCTATAACATCTGCTGGCCTTCTATCAAATCCATAATTCGAAAATTGACCGCTGGGCGCCTCTGAGGGAATTAACGTGCCCGGAGCACCCATAAGATCAATAATATATTCACTGCATCATAGAATAAAACATACAAAGATATTAGAGCTTCAAGTAATTTTATAAGATATTCTTAGACTAGATTAGTATGAACATAAAAGATCGGGCAAACACTTCAACATTTTTTTACAAACATACAGAACATGGAGAGCACAGTACATTAGTTTCCAGAAAACCTAGAACCAGAAGGGAGAGGCTTTTTGTGTGTGGGTGGGGAGGGCATGAGGCACAGGATTAGGACAGTTGGGGGAAAGACGTAAGATAATGTTTTCCAATTGGCAAAGGTACCCTTACTTTTGTATTAAATTGATGAACCATCATGGGTTGACTCCTAATGGTAAAAAAGGAAACATAGTCTCAGTAACTAGCTAAGACGTCATGGGTTCATTCCATAGTGGTCACCTTACCTACGACTTAATTTCCTACAAGTTTTCTTGACACCCTAATGTTGTTAGGTCAGACAAGTTGTCCCGTGAGATTAGTCAAGATGCACGTAAGCTGCCCAAACGCAGATATAAGAAGAAAAAAAGTGACTGCATTTCAGTAACTACGTTGAAAAATTTTCTGCAAATCCATCCCCTGTCCTATGCCTAGTTGTAATCTACAGCATGATCTTCTTTTTCTTTTCCAAGCATAAACTACAGTATTTCTATTGCGCAAAAATTAATTAAACCAAGTCAAAAGGAAAAAAAATCAATGGATGCTAGTTTTTGGTTAGATGCATCAGAGTTGTGTAGCCATCCTATATGCATTCGTCGAGAATCGCATGGGAGTATTTCCTTTCTACTACTGAATGAAATGTTATCATTACAACTGAATAAACTTAAATCAATAAAATGGAACCGAGATGTGAACAGCAGCAGATTGAGGAAGAAAGAAGGGTCCAGATAGAGAAACCCACTATATTTCTTTAGATATTGTATACTAGACTAAAAAGAGATTCAACCATTAATGATTACCTTCCATTATCAATTTTGATCATGTTCACAGCTCCGTCATCAGTACCAGTGTAGTAGCTTCCTTTGACAAGTATGCATGGAAGATTAATCCTATCAGCTAGCACCTAATACCAAAATTATGAAGTAAGCAACTTCAACCAAAAATATGAAAGAAAGAAAATGATATCAGCAAGAACTACAACATTTCTGATAATTGTTCCAAAAAAGGGCCAAATTTTGAAAAGCCTAAGAAACCAGGATGGCCAAGATTATTAAAGCACAACACGTTGGTTCAAGAAAATAAATGGTGAAAGGTATAAAATGAAGAGTTTTCAACCTTAAAAAGCAAGGCTCTATGACGTGCAAGTCCAATATCAAGACGACCAAGTGGTAGAATAATAGTGTTCAGAGAACTACGCATCTCATAACTCCTGCGTGTCCACCTTCTCAACATTTCTTCAGCATCACCAACAGGGCCACCCATTCTAGCAACAACCATATCAGCAATTTTTTGAACCAGGCCACTTAAAATGAAGCCATATTCAGAAACTCTGCATTCCATGAATATGTTATATGCTTGTCTCTCCAGCTGTTGAAGCTCAGGATCAAGCAAGCGGTTTACCAAAATCACCTCATAATCAATATCACTCGTCACACATATTTCTTTAAGATCAACTAACAGTGGCATCTTTCCACGGGTGCTAGAACTTGCAGTAATGCCATATAAGTCATAAAATCCATCCATCACTTTCTCGTCATAATTTACAACATTATAGCTCTGCATTGGTAAATAAAATAGTCATGCAATTGCTGCTGCCATGAAAAATAATCGATAACAAACTGCACTTACCAATATGTTCACAAAATGATAACACGGAAATATAGATTTGTGCGCATTAAAGAAGTTAGTAACTAATACTTATATAATAATATTTGAAGGATGTAATTTGAAGGATAATCCCATTTCCTTCAATTTCTAGCAGTCAAGATATATTACAAAATATTCCAGGCAAAACAACTTCAGAAGAAAGCCTTAATACTCAATAGTATCATTTCAAGTAAAAATTATAGGTTGATCGTTGATTCGGATAACAAGACAAGGCACGGTTTCCAAGGACCTAAACCAAAAAAAAGAACTGAAGGGTACATCATTGAACACAGGATCATTTAAATTAGCAAACTAACACTGCACTCAGCAATTTTGCAAGATATATGCACTTGCCTGAGGAGAGTGTCAGGTGTATGTGTATACTAAGTGATGAAAATAAAGGAAAAACTTCTATTGATTCTGAATATTCTGCATAAAAACAAGTAATTGGCAGTTTTGACTCCACATAGAAAAGAACACAAGTAACAATCAAACCAGACAAACAATCTTAGAACCAAACGTATTGGGCCGTAACAAACTTGACATGCGATAAGACAGGCACAAGCCAAAAAATAACGACTTCCTAATGGCAAAAGGGGTAACAACCATAAAATCATTATCTCTGGAACAAAAACCACAATAAAACTTATATAACTGAAAGACCCACAAGGAGAAGTTGTGCTAAAAAATGAAAGTAAAGTCATGAAAATAAGGAAATTTCAAACAAAAACTGCACTAAAATTGACAAACTTGGTCCCAACCTCACTCTGAAAATCATAAATCAAAGTGAAAAAGCCCCATAACAATAATTCCCCAATCCAGTAGCAATCCAATGGACTGAGAGTTGCAAAAAGGGGAGGAAGTTTTGCATCTACATCCTAAAATGGAATGCGATGATTCTCCAACTGATAACTATGCTCCATTAACTATACTTCGGAAAGAGTAAGTTTCCACCAATCACCCAAAAATTGAAATAAAGATCAGAACAGAACTCACAACAACAATGCAGTAATTGATCACATGACCGCAAAACAACTCAAGCAATGGAGAGTACCTAAGATAGAAGATAGAAGATAGTAATTCCCCTACTCGTCTATCAAACGCATAACCTAATATTCAAAGTTTATGAAAACTGAAAATGAAACATCGCTAATCTAATGGCAATTGTTCAAAACTTCATTGCCAAGAAGGGAGAACAAAAAATCCCCAGAATCGAATGATGCATAGTAATTGAAACATAATCGAAATTGCAATTCGCAGTATTGAACAATCAATCAAAACCTAGAAGATGAATAATGGGAACAAAAAACTGCCCAAATTCATTCAAAAAGCTCGAAGGCAAGTTAAATGGAAAAATACCCAATACTGAAGCGAGAGGAATTCAGCGAGGGCTTTACTGCCGGAGACTGAAGGCGAACAGCCAAGACTCATCCGCTTGGCAGCATCGATCTGAGCTGATTCAGTATCTTGTCTAGAATCAGGATCGGAAGCACTAATCGCCATAGCCAATTGCACCTGAAACTCCTCTTCCAAGGCATTGAAATCCACGCACCCACCGCCCACATCCCCAGAAGCCGCCGGATCAACGACTGATTCAACAGCTTCCAATCTCCCCATTGTAGTAGAAGACGCCATAGACAAAGACGAAGAAGACCCAGATGACGACGAACCCGATGGATTACTATTGGGGCTTGGGCCTGGACTGGGGCTCGAACTTGGTCGTGTTACAGGTCGAGCATCGCTCAATCGCTGATGCTCGTTAAGTCCTCCACCGATGTGAAGCTTTCGAAGAAGATGTTTCATTTTCGACATCGATCATCAAGCCACAACACACAAAACTCCTTCTCTATCTATCTATCAATCTCTCGCTCTCTCTCTCTCTCTCTCGCTCTCTCTTTCTCTCTCTATCTCACTGGTCTCTTCATACACAAGGTTCACAAAAACGCCTTTTTTTTCCCCTCTTTTTCCTTCTATTTTCCTCTATTTCTATCTCTATTACGCTAAAAACCTACGCTCATCTTTAACTCTGAAAAACCACAGATTCGAATAAACATGGCTACCCTTTTCTTTCTTCTTCAAGCTAACACCCACTTCAATACACTTAAAACTCCTCACCAATTCCCTCCATTACAATCCTACACCTTCCACGCCCTTTCTTTCTCTTCTCTTCTCTTCTCAAGTCAATGACGCCATCTCGATCCTCTGCAATCACATACACCATTCTTCCATTTACCTCTCTTCATCCTGACCCTTCATTTCTCCCTCCAAGTCCACGCCTTTATGAGTACCCACATGAAATTTATCAATTGGGTCCCCAAATCTGTCGGTTAATCTTCCTCCCCACCGTCTGATCAACACAAATAACTCGAATTCATCGATGTAAAGAAGTAGAGAATTGAAAAGAAACAAAAAAGAAAAAAAGAAACAGTCAGTTTGGGGAATTCTTATTAGTTATTATTATTATTCAATTCGGAATCTTAAGAAAGTAAGCGAATCCAAGTGTTAGAAACATCATCATCATCATCATCATCTGAGGTTACATGATATGATTTAATTGATACATAAGTTTGCTAGATAGAAATGTACCAAATCAAGAAAAAAATCACACTTTTCTTTTCCTTCTTTTAAATAAAATTGTAAAGTAGTCACCAGCACCACCCTCCCTTTAACTTGAAATTCAAAATTTGCCTCTATTTTGACTTAAGGAATATTATATTCACAAAATGAGATGTTGTTATTATAATTATTGTTTACATTTATTTGAAAAATGTGGTTAAGCACTTATGAAATTAGAAAATAGTTTTGTTAGATAGAATTTGAGGCTGATGAAGCCACGTTTGTGTGGGAGGGAATTGGAAGAATAAAAAGAGTAGGGTGAAGCTGGCATTGCAAGGGATTTGCCAGCTCATTTCTTACGTGTCCATATACATTTTCCAACTTTGCCAAACCTCGGACCATATAAATTTAATAACCACATTTCAATTCTTTCCCTAACTTTAAATTACTTTCCTTTACCCTTAACCCAATCCTCTCCTCACAACAGTTTAACATTTTTAATTACTCCTCATATTTACCATATTTACAATAAACAAAAAAGATGTATCATGAACTGAAAATATTTAATGAGCAAAATTTTAAAAATATAGAAACTTGACGAGTTATTAACAATATTACTAAAATATAAAATTTATTATATTTGATTTTACATTTTTGTTTTAAGATTGGTTTCGATTTAGATCATAAAAACGTATCACTCCATATTGATTCTCGTAACAATTTAGCATATAGATATGAAAGATTTATCTATTTAACTTTTATACATGCTGGGTTTTAGTACTGGAAGGGTTGAAGTTAGTGCAATTAAAGTAATTTTTATTAATAATATATGATTAAATTTGTTTTCAACCGTAAGTTTAAACTTTTAAATAAATTAGTGGTTTAATAACAAGCAATTGTCAAAATTAGCAAATTTGACAAAATCTTTATAACACATAGCCAAATTTAAAATTTTAACAATAATAAATATTGATACATTGATTAACAAAATCTATCAATAGTATAATCCAAAGAAATTTATAACCAATAAATATTTTAATTTAAAATGTCCCTTTAATAATTATAAAGTGAAATTTTAATAGTAATAAAAATGGTAAATTTTAATTAATTGGAAGTAGATTGAAATAAACTTAAAACTTTCATTGAAACTAAATCCAATGGGACGAAAAAGATGTTTTTCCTAAATATTTAAAAGAAGAAGTCAATATCTGCACTCGTAATCTAATTAAATGGGTAATGAAGGGACAAAATTAGTTTGCAAAGTTTAGAGTATAAGCCAAAAATACAAATTTAGAGAGACAAAATATCTTGGGATAAGAGGAGAGTGGTTACTATACAACTTACCACGTTGAAGTTGCCACTACCACAAATATTACTAAAACAAATACAAGCAATTTCCATTCAAAGAATAGTAAGAGACATATACAATACATGATTTCCAAATTAATGTGGTATTACAAAGATTCATGTGCATTCCTAAGTATGACTTAATTAGTACAATAATTAATGCTCAATAATTAAGAGAATTCAAGTAAGATGTTAAACATCAGTCTCATGAACAATTATGAGAGTCGTATACGGTAGGGATCGTGAGCTGTGTGCTGATGTTGGGCCTGGAAAATCCATGAACATATGATGAGATTTAAATCATTGCAGATGAAGCTAAATTGTCAGTAAAAGTAGGTGAACCAAATCTCAATATTTAAGCATAGCCAACCATTCTGATTTCGTGTAGTGTATAATGTGTCTTAAGCTAACATGACACTAATAATATTGGAATTATGTTTGAAAGAGTTGTGGTTTGATTAAGCCCACCATAGATAAGATTTCAACGAAAGGTATGAATGTGAACACAACCCATGTTTCTAATTCAAATAGATTAAATATTAACAGAAAAGCCATGGAAAGCAAGTAGGCAACCAACCAAAACTTGGGAGTTTATAGCCACGAAGTTGGACAAGCTGTTGATGTTCGCCACCCCAAGATTTGGTTTCTTCCAAAGCACCCTGCAATTGGGTCAAATTTACTATCATGTAATACCAAACATGCATGAAAAACAGCCATTAGATCAGAATCATCTCCATGGCTATTTAGCCTTCAGGATATAGACGTGGATCAGCCAACTTCTCCTTTCTGAATTGGAGCAATTGATATCTTCTCGTATCAAAACGAGCTTACCTGAACCTGTCCGAATAAACAGTCAACGATGTAGAATCTGCTTGAAATGATAAGCAATAAAAGCAAGTTGAACAGTGAGGGAGAGGGGGAGAGAGAAGGAGAGTTGTTCCTCTTGCAATGGATGACTCTTTAATTTCATTTTCCAATGGACACCCAATGAGAAGAGTGCCTAGAAATGGCCACACATAAATTGGTGCGAGAAACCTGTGGTCCAATTAAATGTTTGGCGCCACAGAATTATTCAAGCTGAAATTTTGGTATGAAACAGCATTCAGCCAGAATTTTGAGAGTTATATGGTTCAAGCATTTCATGGAAGATGTTTAAAGCAAAGGGAAAAAGGCTATGAAGCCAGAATGTTGAAATTTACGTCACCCAATCATTTCATGTATGACTTTTTAAATTGAGGAACGGAAAAAGGTTAAGGAGCCAGAAGTTTGAAAGTTATGTCATTCAATGATTTCATGAAAGAGATTTTTTTAAACTGAGCAAAGTGAGGGAGAAAAAAGGTTATAACTATTAGAGCACTGGGTATAGGAGCTCAAAATATGTGGGAAGAGGAAAGTTCCGTAGATGTTATCGACTCACCACAATGACATGTTTGAAATTCGCGTTTCTCTCCATAAGAGGAAAAGCTCTTTAAGGGATCGGTTTGATATAAGTAATGTCTCTGACCTAAAAAGTCACACGAAGGAAACAAGAGTAAGGACCAGGAGGAAGATCGCAAAAACTATTAAGAATATAAAAGTTGTGACCCACTAAATATTGTTAGTACTTTGCATTAAGAATTACAATATTTGATGCCTCAGTGAACCTCAGACTATCCCATCTATACATTATCTATTACAGTTTAAGACGTTAGCAAAATTATCACAAACCCTGTGGAAATATGAAGATGGTACCAAGCAGCTGTGGGAACTATTATGAATTAAAAGGAATGTGCGAGACAGAAAAACAACCCATAGGCAGTATAACAGCAGAATATCATCCACTAACAGGATAAGATAAAGACGAATACCTTCGTATGATATCCAAGTATTCAGATGCCTATCTAATGGCATAGCAATTTGTACCACCAGAGGCAAAGATGTATAAAATACATAAAGACTTGCTTTTATTCTTCATATTGATATTCCATTTGAAAGGAATTATGAGGAGAATTTCATTTAAAACAAAGTAGTACGAGCGGAAATAGTCCAACAAATTGTAGTGATGGTCCCGTCTGGCCTGCAAAATTTTATAACATCAGCTGAGCAGTTCAAATGCGACCTTCTATGAAAAGTCAATGTCAATGCAAACAAATAACAGAAAACTCTAAACTTCAGTATTCCAAATGGCTATGACATGCGAACAAGTTATTTCATCTAAATGACAGATACAAGTGTACTGAAATGGATTAAACGAACTATGTAGTCTCGTAATAAGAAATCTAACTCAGTGAAATTAGAGCTTTTCGCTGTTTAAATCCCTTTCAGCAGAGTATCATCCGTCTGAAGTTTAACGCTAAATTTGCTCTATTTCTTCGTTTATTGAAGGAATTTTCCAATGAAAGGGTAGAGGTAGCGCAAGCATAAAAGAGAACTCAACGGTATAGCTTTCTCTTATTTTTAGAGAATTGAATGAACCAAATAGGAAGTTGATCAACTTCAAAAGAAATATCGACGTATCAGCAAGGGGAAAGCGTTAAACAAAGTAGATTCTTCAGAACTTCTCGTCAAAGTTGTAATTCAACAAGGAATAAAACTTGCCTGTTCTTTCATATACAAAAAAAAAAAAAAAAATCGATAAATCTAGAGAACAAGTTTGTTGATTACATTTCTGGGGTTGAATCAAAGTTTTGCAAATTGAATCACAAAATAACTTCAAACATGGTCAAAAGGGTTGGCTGGCCAATTACATTCCATTAATTATACAATAATTTTACAGGATGATACAGACTCATACTTTCTAATGTGTTGCTCCTTCTTTTATCGCTGCCAGACGCAGAGCAGGCCTCCCTGAAAAATCAGCATTCACAAAACAACTTAGAAATCCATCGGTGCTGTTCAGAGCGACAAGAAGTCGCGATGGGTTATCCTTAATTGACTTCGTCATTAAAGAAAGTAAGATTCGCACCACGAATTAAGCAAAAACCTCCATAGCCATTCATACACCGCACTTCAGCCTTCTTCATCCCCCATTCACCGGCCGGGAGGCATCAACATTGGTTAGATTTTTTAAAGGCAAAGGATACAAGCGCCTCGAAAGAAGCCGGTAGACTCTGCTTGGTACTGAATCCGATTCAAGAACTATAAGCAGGCAATGACTAAAAGTGAGGAGAAGGACGAATCATAGCTCATATGCCTACTAGATTCGACCATTACATTGAACAGTTGATTTTCACCAACTGAATGCCTCCGGCTCCGCCCATTGGTCGATTATTTTCAGTTTACATTTTTAGTATACTATTTTTATTTTTCTAAATGCATAATAAATAAATTCTTAAAAGTAAAATTTGACCTATTTAATAAATTTATTAAAAATTATAAAATCCACATTTACTTTTTCTTTTTTAATTATTTTAAAATATCTCATCAATAAACATTTGGTTGACTCTTATTCCATCTATTATTTATAAACATTCAAATTCTTTATATAATTTTTTTATTTTTGCTATATTTTAAAATAATGTGGGTAAATATAAAAGAATTAGTCGTGAAAAAAATTCTTTTAAGATGAAACTTGTGTAAACTGGTCTCTCTTTTCAATCGATTCAAATCTATAAAAGTTGTATTCTCTAATTGAATTGTACTAGCCTATGTCTTTTCTTCTTACCATCATTGCTTAGTTTTGATTCTTTTCATTCTTCTAATGTAATTCCATAATTATTTGTTTTAGAAAAACAATGTGAAATATATTTTAAAAAACGTGTGCTTACAAAATTGAAAAAAAAAATGATTAGAAGTTGCTACGGTCTTTAATTTAATAACATAACCTACTATCATGAAACAAATAATCAAAAGTTAGAAACGTTCATGTAAATTTGAGCATGAGTACTTTAAACATTGACGAAATTGCATATTTTCGCAATTAAAGATTCAATCATTGAATTTTA
This sequence comes from Cucumis sativus, assembly GCF_000004075.3. Lineage (NCBI taxonomy): Eukaryota > Viridiplantae > Streptophyta > Magnoliopsida > Cucurbitales > Cucurbitaceae > Cucumis > Cucumis sativus. The sequence goes on from NC_026658.2 coordinate 25,074,136, forward strand.
TTTCTCAAGCAAACAAAAAAAAAGTGTCTCAACAAGTGTGAAGAAGGCCACAAGAAAGCTCCATCAGAAGAATGGCAGCTTCTTCCTCATCTCTTGGAAACACTTTCCCAAAAGCCGAAGGGCCGCTACCTGCAGTAGTAGTAGAAGTAGTTTTGCTCAAACGTAATGTGAAATTATGAGTACTAGCAAATGAGACCTCGTTATTCATCATCCCTATTTCACTTTTAGACTTTAAATTATTGTTATTTGATATATGATCATCAGTATTATTATTATTATTGCAGTACTTGTCGTTGATCTTCACTTGATCACCAACGTTATTATTCCCACCATTGTTATCTCCTTCGCAGCTCAACCTCGATTTCTTCTCCTTGTGCTTCTCTTTCTTCCCCGACGTCGCTGCTGCCTCGGTCGTTTCAGCCACCAACCCCCCACCGCTGTTTGCAGCTAAATCCGCCATCGCTCGCCTTGCTTTCCTTTGCCGAATCCCACAAGCATTACATAGTGACTGCACCCAAAAGAAACCAAAACTACAATCACATAATCACCTCAAAACAAAGAAAGGCTATCCCTTAAAAGATTATAAAATTCAAAGTAAACAATAATATATCTCATGTCATTACAGAAATATATGAAGAGAAGAGCAAACATCTGTTCCATTTTGAAACCTCTTTAACATAAATGAGATTTAAAATAGAAATCTCATGTTATATTTAGTCTGAAGAAACAATCTTGAGAAGGGTTGTTGAGAACCTATGTTATTAAAAGAAATCGACTTTTACAAGAAACACATTAAACAACCTAGCTAATTATAAGAATGAAAATCAAAACCTACCACCACATAAAGCATAAGTACTTCAAATGAGTAACTTATGATTGTATATGAATATAGAAAAGGCAATAAATTTTACCATATATTCTACCATTATTATTTTAAATATTCACCACCTAAAGTGTTTTCACTGCGAGGACTGAGACCTTTGGAAGGAAAATTCTGGATTATGGTAAAAAAAACAAAGAAATGGGTCAACTTGTTGTAGATCAGTATGTACATGCAAGGCAAAAACATAAAGTAATTAAATTTGTCAGAGAGAAGAGGGGTATGACCTTAGGGCCTTGAGGACCACTGCGCCAAAGAGGAGTGGTTGTAGTGTTACAATCACTGCAAACCCTAACACCATTGTTTTGTACTGATCCAATATTTGAAGAATTACAAGAGATTGATGATGATGATGATTTGCCCGTCATCGCTTCCCATTTTCCACCGTTTCCTTCATTGTTTATACTGTTGTAATTTCTTGTAGCTTTTTGATGATGATCTGAATTATTTGCACCACCATGATCAGTACCATTGATCATAACTTTCTTATAATTATGGTTTGTGTTTATCATCATCTTTTGCATCAATCTCATCTTTGAAGACATCCAATATTTTGTTGATCCATTATGATCATCTTGTTTCTTCATCATAATTTGATGGTGATCATTATCATCCTCCTCCTCTACTTGTTTCTCTAATAATCTTGATCTTTCACACCCCTCCTTCATGCTAGATGATGATAAGATCACTTTACTCTCTTCTTCTCTTGATCCACCAATGAATTTTTCATCCTATTTATATACACACAAAAAAAAAACACACATATCAGCATATATCAAAGCAATCAAAACCCCATGAATAACTATATTATAAATTAAATAAAGAATAAGCATATAATAAATATAAGAGTAATTCCTGAATATGGGTATTAGAACACAGTAAAATTTGACTTATAAGTGCTGAATTTATAATGGTTTGTGGGAATTTAACAAAAAAGAAATCAAATATTTTGATCAAGAGAGGGAATTAAGTTTGTGGGAAGTAATAATTGCCTGGTGATGATGAAGAAGAAGTTGGTGGTGAGATTGTTGAAGAAGATGATGGTGAAGATGAAGATTTACTGTTTGATGATGATGATGATGTTGAGCAGTAGTAGTGGGAGGATTAGTACTAAAGCAATTGGAAAAAGCAAGTTGTGAGGATGAATTAGATGAAGAAGAAGAAGAAGAGAAAATATAGAGTTTAAGGTTGGGATCTTCTTGTTCTTCTTGTTTTTGTTTCTCCACAAAGGAAGATGATGATGGACAGAGAGGGTTATTCATGGGAAGAAGAAAGAGAGATCTAGAAAAGAGAGCAATGGAGTTTGATTATTTGTGTCCAGAAAAGTGGGCACTTGGTGATAGGGTAATGAAACGAAACAAAAGGGCTTGATGGGGGAGAGACTCTATAAAAGGAAGACAAATTTTCAATTTAAAATAAAAATAGTTTCACATACGTCCGTTTTGTCCATCTTTTTGCACCACACTCTACTGTTATACGAAAAAGAATCAAGTTAAGAAACACTAAAAGAATTTGTTACATATAATAAATTACGATTATACAATCATGCGAGATACAAATATATACAAGTATTTTTCTTAAAGACCAATGAAAAAATATATATTCACACTCCTAAATTACGAAGTTGAAATATCATTCAAATTTAAAAGACAAGTTAAGTTGCTTACTATAGTTACTAATCAACGATAATAGCTAGTAAAATATAATAGCCTAAGAAAATACCAACTATTATCATTGGAATGAAGGCTGAAAATCTCTCTCTAAGTATATCAATTTATATTCTCTATCACGTTTTTTTTTTAGGAAATGATTCACATATTTATACTAATATGCATTAGGGTTATTATTATTGGTTGAATATATGGCGGTATAATTAAATAGATATTTTAGAAATAAAAAAAAAAGAAGGAGGAAAAGTAGAGTTGGTGAGAGAAGTGCTTCACGTGAGTAAGGTTTGGTTTAAAGGGGTTTCCCCCATGAAAGGACAACCTAAAAGGTATTATGGAATACTACAATTCGACCCCCAAATATGCTATTCCACAACTCTATCTGCACTGCACACAATCATCATCTTCACTCTCTATCTCTATCTCCCTCCATCTTATAAACCTAATATGTATACACATCTCTGCTTAGATATACATATATATATATATTATTTCATGATATCCCATTTCAAACAATTTCCTTTAACTCCTACCAAATCGCTTCTGAGGTTAATCATTTTCAAGTTCACAATAGTAAAGACACAACAACTACATGTATAAACTATATGAATATATATATATATATAAATGACATTAGATATATACGTGATCAACCGTGTTTCTTTCATGCCTAGAATTTGGATTAGAATTCAAAATTCGGATTTGGCAAATGACAAACACTTTGGTATTTTTCATGCATTCCCCTACGATTTATACTTGTTTTAAAAGTAAAAATTGTCTCTACAAACCAACACATATGGATCACTTCAACATGATTTAATTTGTCATAGTGAAAAATCTTCAAATATACTATTACTCTAAGCTAAGCTTGCTTGATTAACTTGAGGACCGCTAAAGTTAAACTATACACTTCCTTGATATCTATCTTAGATTAGCCGACTTTCAATTTTTTAAAGATTTTATTAATCATACCTTTCATGAAATGAAATCCATATTATTATAGTTTGAATGTTAGGTCTCTGTCTTAGATTTAAATTTAGGATGTTTACACAAACCATTAGCACTTTTGTATCTAATCCAATCAAGTATGTGGAAATTTTGGATTGAAGAATTATTTAATTGACACTTATGAAAAATATGATTAGATCAGAGGCATGAAAAATCTTTAAAAGGTATGAGATTGGGTGAATACTCTACAAGGGGGGAAATAAAAACTATGGTGTGTGGATAGATATGGGAATGCATGCATCATCTTAGCCTTAGCCCTAGCTCTTAATTGTGGCCAAAAGACAATAAATTTAGCTACGACAACGCAATGGACAGAGTGCTGACATCTTCTCTTTTCTTTTTTCATCTTTGTCCCCACAAAAAACACAGCCAACAAAAACATCCCCTCCTTTCTCAGAGATTAGGGTTTTCTCTTTATATATATATATATAAATATCACTATTTTTACTCATAAAGAAAAGAAATCACTAGAAAAGAACAAAATGTTTTTGTTTAGAAAAGGCAACGTCGAACCAAGCTGGCTCTTATGAGGTGATCACATGAGAGGAGTTGGGCAAAAGCAATGTAATGATTACTTTATCAGAGATATATTGGTGTATTTGTAGAACCCTACTTCTTATGTAAATATATACAAATGTTTAAATACATTGGAATGTGCACAACAAGGGGAAAAAGAGGAAAATAATGACATATATATCTATGGTTGATGTCAAAATTCATACAAAAAAAAAAGAATTTGACATTTATCTTACCATAACAGTAAATTTATTTGGTATTGAGAAGATTTCTACGCTAAATGTGTTTAATAAGGTTGCCGCCATTTAACACGGTTGAGGTTAAAAAAAGTCAAGGAATCTCGCAGTTGTGATCTTAATAATATATATAAATAGGCTAGCTTTTCGTTGTCAATTAGTCTTGAGATAGAAAATTTTAAATTATCATCTATAGAGATTTTAAAGCTTATTAACTCTAGCCAAACAAATACTAGGTATAAAAGAATGAAAAATCGAGATTACATAATGAGAAGCCCTAGGCAAACAATATTAGGTATAAAAAAACGAAAAATCGAGATTTCATAATAAGAAGTTTAAAAGTTTATGTTAGAGAGAATCTAATCTTATATTTTTACTATATATTATATTTTCATGGTTTAACGATGAATCTCATGTTTAAAAAAATGTAACAAATTAAAAGTTTATAAGTGGACAAAGAACTCGTTTAATTTTCTCCCAAAACTACAATGATGACCTATATATTATATTGTTTATTCAAATAGAGCTTCGAAACTAAATCAAGATAATCATTCAACTCATCGATTTGGCACATGCCCTTTTTTGACGATCCTAAGATACTATTTTAAGCTTCCATCTTTTTTCTTTCTCGACATTAATTATCACTCTTTGCTAGTTCATGTATACTAATTAGGCTATTTGGTAAAAAAAGCACTCATATTTTAGCAATACGTAGAATTAGAATTGAGGTTAATTAAGTATATAAGAATGGATGGAAAATGAATTTATATGAAGGAGAAGAATGCTACGTATGGGGGGAAATAAGAATCACATATATGATAATTAAAGAGGAAATTAATATATATATATATAGAATTAATGGTTGTCATGAAAAAGAAGGGATCAAAAGACAACAAAATATGTATAGATATATACATGGTTGTATATATAATATTATTTTGTGTATACATAGAAAGAATGAAGGTTGGATTTTGTGTAGCAACTTGGATTTTATTTGGAATTATACTACTTGACAATCTTAGCCTTGGTGTCTACCTTTTTAACTTTCTCTCTTTTAATTTCTATGTTTTCTTTGGACACATTTTGAACCACCCTTTTGTTTGTGTTTATGATAGGTAGTTGTGTCGAAAATTATTCGAAAAGACTAATACAATATGGTTTATGGTTGGATCATTTTATTCCCTTCCCCTTGAAAGAGAGATTAGAAAAAGAATCTAATTTTCATTTTTTGATGTAACAATCAGACGTAACAATAAAATTCAATTACAAATATAGCAATGATATAATGTTTTGTGTTTGAGTATTATAAGATGTATATGTTTAATATGAATATTTTTAAAATTATTAAAATCAAAGTTATTCTAAATTAAAACATATCGTATAAAACATTTATTTTATATATTAAACTTGAAGTATTTGAAAACCGCTCCGAACATGACTGACATGTCGTATGATAGTTAGTATTTATTTGAGTTTCTAGATGTGGATGTGTAACGCTCCATACCTCAGGATTTGGAATTCGGATCTCCAATATCTTCCTGCATCCTCTGCGAACTAGCAGCATCATTCATCTTACTATTCTTAAAGACTTATTAGAGTGGAAGTTCTCCTCACAAATTAACACGAGTCCTTTCAGCATGATTTGTCCTCACCCAACATAGAATCGATCCAAGGTAAGTACATTTAACTTTAGAGTTCCTATGATCAAGTCACTAGAAAGGAATGTGAAAATGTCAAATGACCATTTGCTGACGTTAAATTTGAGTGAACTTATCAAAATGTACAAAAACAAGTAGAAAATAATCACAGTCTCGCTCTCTATATCTCTCTCTCCCTTCACTTGACTTTCGTGCAGATTCATCGTGTTGGAGAAGAAGAAACACTGAGAGAATGTGTACGTGGGAAGAGAAGAAGCGTTAAAAGGAAATGATAGTAATAACATATACACTTTTACGCGATAATTAAGAATATGTAAATATTTATGAGATAAAATTTTCTTTTTTATATATAAAACTAAGTAAGAATAGTGTTTTCATATAATGTAAGAATAATAATAATTGAAATATCATATTGATTTTCGAAAATCAAAGCACACGTTGTTATTATTATTTATCACATCAATTTCGGCTTCTATTATTCCAATGTGCTTTCTCTCTCTATTCCTAAAATCATCCTTTGAAAACTCATTAAATCATTAAATGGTTTTTTTCTTTTTTGTCAATAATAGTAAAATGATTAATCATTCTTTTCTTAAAAAAATATATATGATATATATATATAGTAATATTCCTTACTACACATATTCATAATTAATATAATCAGTTCATATTAAATTTAATATCTGTATAAAATGTTCAGTGGACTTTTTTTTTAATGCAAATGGAGTGAAAAATCTGAACTATACATTATTTTACACAAATTGATTCCAAGGTGAGCTAGGATATACTTTTACCACTTTAAACTAATTTCATACTTTAATTTAAGATATATACACACATACACACACATATATATAAATAAAAGTTAGTCCCCGTTGAGATATGGGCCAGGGTCATGAATGGGCCTAATGGGCCTAATCAAGAGAAACATAAGTATCTACGTGTACTTACACTTCCAACTTTTAAGCTTATAAACTGTGGTCTTAAATTTATGCTAAAGTATTAAAATTGAAATTTTCAAAACAGTTTTACAAGTTTCAATTATGCAAGATTAAGATTGAGGGTCAAGTTTAATACTCGTGTAAGTTTAAAGGATCAACTTTTACTAGTTTTTTGCAATTTTTTTCATTTTTTCATTTGTTTCTTTTAACAATACCTACTATATAAATTTTTTCGAAACAAGTTAGACGAAAAATTGGAAATTGAAACCTATTGATACTAATCAATACGTATAACTTATATACGAGTTGAGATAGGGTTGTGAGTCTACCCTTAACACTGTAAGTCTCTCCTCTTCAATGCTCATAAACATTTCACATACTCCAATGGGCAGGGAACAATAATTCCACTAACATCCACATTAGGTCAGATATAGTGGGATGGAATTTATTCATTTGTAACTCTTGGAATAAATAATCTTCAATTTAATTAATTCTTTAAAAGTACAATCTTCATTAATAAACACTAAAATCCCATTTTCAATAAAAAGCTAAACTTTAATTTGTGTATGAAGCTAACAAAAACAATTTCTTTCAGCTCAAGAATAGCTAGTTGCTTTAAAACTTTTTTAACATCGCGACGATCCTCTCTTAAACTCCGAAAACAAGCATGAGAATTTAGATTAGATTAGAGAACACTCCTGGAAAGAAACCAAAACTATAATAAAATAAGAAAAATTGTACACCTCTCGAGATGATTAAAATTTACTATTATATCCACGATAATGTATCTCTTACAAAATGAATATATTCTCTAAAATATTACAATCTTAGTCAAATAAAACATCCAACTTTTCGTTGAGAATTCTCGCTCAATCACACACATAAGTCTTGCAATAACGCTTTAGCTTTCAACAAACTTACATCTCCATCCATCTGGGTCGTAATTTTACAGCTTCCAATAACTTACTTTGCCCACCTCATGATCGATCAAGACTAGTCTTGTTTTCTAAACTAGTTAGAGATATAAAAATGTATTAACTAACTTGAACTATGATTCAGGCATTTTGAAATAACATGAATAATAATTTAGGAAGAAAAAGTGGAATATTGAAATCAAGAAAATAATAATATGAATAGTTAATTAAAGAGTGGGGTGGAAGACTATTGTTATTATTGTTTCGTTTAGGTCCTTAGGAATAGGGACTAGGGAGCAATTTGAGTAAATTTCGGCATGCTTGCTTATGCTTTGAACCCTTTTCTCAATACCCAAAAGTAGGGAGCAAAAAACCAATAATCATTCATAAATTCATGAATAGTTTTAAATGTTTTTGATTTTTGTTTCTAAAAGAAAATTCTCTCAATTTTTTTTTTTTTTATAATTAAGGTCTATTTGAACGACAAAGTAGTTAATAATAATCGGTGATTAGTGGTTCATCCATAAAATTTATACAAGGAAATTATATAATAAACACACTAAAAAAATGTATAAAAAATATTAATAGTTTCAAAGATTAATTAATTTCATACGTATTACAATTGTCCTTTACGAGTTTTCATGTTTTGAAATCGATCCATGATAAATTTATTATCTAACTTATCCAATAACTTTTTTTCAATATAAGCTATAAGACCATCACATAGATTGAAAAGTATTAAAACTAAAACGATTAAGAAGAATTTGAATTTACGGATGAATTGATATGATGCGTATATTCTAATGATAAACGAACAAAAATTAACTTATAGCATCTACTTCTTAGATAAAGTAAAATAAATATATACATGGTAATGTAAACGAGAATTTAGAAATTGCATCAATAGAATAAAAGAAAAAAATAATATTCACAATCACTACGCTACAAACATACTTTATTTAAAATAAAACATTATTTAATATATATATTTTTTTTGAATATGACACTTCAAAATTAATATTAAAATACAAAGATCGATAATGTGAGTGGGACATGTACCCCGTTGGCTGCTTCATAAATCCATCTATGTAATTGATAGAAATTAATATAAAAAAGTCTATGATATACACGGTACTACAATATATATTACTAAAAATCTATTATTGATATATTTTGGTAGAAGTTGAATACAATACAATGTTGATATCTAATTTTCTACAAATTTTAATAATCGTCTAATTAACCACATCATTTGACATGAGAGATCCTGAATGTGTGTTTGTGAGTGTGATAGTTAAAAAATGATATATAATTGTAAAATGTATCTTAATATTGGGACAACTAATTACGTAAATGATTTCTGTTGTATTTTCTTTTATTATATAGTTTGGAAGTCTAAGGTATAAGTTAAAGCATGTTAGTGATAGGTTAGGGAGTGTGACATGTGAAATTAAATATTTGATGTCGGCACTTCACAAGGCAATGTACTTTAAAAATAGAATATTCATTACACCTTATAATTTATATCTTACACATTTCCAATTTTTAATATCTTTTATACAGTAAAAAGAAGTTGCAATTTCTTTTTTTTTTGTTCCATAGTGATCTAAAGTCAACTTTCTACGTGTCCAAATATTTGAATTATTTGCCATTTCTCTCTCAACAAATCACCATAGACTATTTTCTATTTTCAAATACGATATATATATTCTATTGATGATATACCGATAGACATTTATATGATAAAGTCTATATCAATATTGTTTATAGACTTTGATTGATTTCTATTTGTAAATATCATTATTATATCTATTTTTTATATATTTTTTACTATATTTGAAGTTGTTTGTATATATACGTGTTTGTGCATCTAAATTATGAAAAATGAAACTGAAAAAAAAGACTTTAGAAAGCTTAAATTTGTATCAATATACTTCTCAACGTGTGTGTGCGTGTATATATAGTTTGTGTAGAGTGTGTAAAATATATATATATATTGTACAAGTCACTCAAAATACTAACGTAAACTTTATAAATATTTAATTTCATTAATTGTTTTTAAACTAGGTAGTTTGTGATTATACTTAAAATTCCACCTTATAATATTTATTTTGATTATAATTAGCTTTTGTAAAATTTGAAAGGATACGGTAGAAGAGTGTTAGGGTGATTAAGAAAAGAAACATATTACTAACATGTTAATCATAATTTATTCCTCGGGTTGGATTGAATTAAATCAAATCATTTGGTTATATAATTTTGGCATTTAGTTAGCATTGGAGCGTTGAAAAAAAAGTGAGATTAGAAAGAGGAAAAGGGTGGAGATAGAGGAGTGGGATAGAGTGGCGTTAAGTGGGGGAGAAGGGGAAAGGAGGGAAAATGGTATCCAAATGGAAAAGATGAAAAGAGTTTGTTTATGATATGGGAAGGGCTAAATAGGGAAAGGATATGTATCTAAAATTCCAAATTCCAAGCATGCCCAAACAAGATCCCCGTTAGACCCCACATTACTAAATTTCACCCATCTCTATTCAATTATCCACATACCTCTTCCAAATTTATTATAAAAAATAAAATACTTTCGTCAAATTATTAATTCTATTATCAAGACATTTTTAAATATAGTAAATATTTACAAAATATAATCATTCTTTTAGATTTTATCAATCATAGACGTTAATAATACAAGTCAATGTATTGATAAACATTAATAGAAGTAAACACAGTCTTAACATTTTCTACTATTGACAATAATTTTTCAAAAAGTATAGTAACGTACTATGGAGTAATTTACATAAATGTTATGTAACAAAATCCAAAATATTTATGGCTCGTATAACAAAATAAGAAAAGTCTATGACACGCTATCATTTTTTATAAATTTCATATGTTCTTGTGATTTATATCATCTTTGCAATTTATTAATCCCAGACAGTCTACGTGCAATTAAGCATAAATATCGAATAAATAAAGATAGAAGTCTTTCATCTCGGGACAATGTATGCCTGATATTAATAAAATAAAGATAAAATTCTTTCATTTCAAGCCACCTCGAAGCTAATAAGGCTTGAGATCCAATAACTAAAGGAATAATTTTTGCATGTTGGACTATTGTATGCCTAATATCGAATAAATTGAAGGAAAAATTATTTTATCTTAGAGTATGATATGCTCGAGATCGTGTATCAAAATCTTCTATACAAACACAAAATATAAATGTGTTTTCCATTTTCAAATTTGTTTTATAGGATGAAAATATTTCGTTGGATTGGTATATATTATTTTTTAAAAACCCCTATAATATATTATATTATTATTATTTAACCACCTTCAATTAGAAGGGGAAAAAAATGTAATTGGCGGAAGTTAATTATTAAACATGGATGAACTATAACTCAACAATTGGAAGTAAAATTGGCAACATGGAATAATATATAATTTAAATCATCATCGATAAATTTAAATGTCAAATTATAATGAAAAAAAATACTAATATAAATATATATTTAATATATGATTAAATATTGACAGTTAAAAAAGGAAACGGACAATTTTATGAATATTGTTAATTAAAAAACAAACTATGCAATTAATTATGAGTTAAGAACAGATAATGGCGATGACGATGATACAAAACGCATCGTTTTGTAGTCATTGGCCGCAGTCGATGCCTTGTCCCCATCACTCCCACTTTAGTAAATCCCAATTACGACCTCACGTTTACCAAAATTAAATTAAATAATAAACAAAAACCCTACACCATTACCTCTTTCTCTTTTGTCCGTTTCTCACAGACCAATAAAAAACAGCCACGTATCCCTCTCACATCACTGTATAAAACTTCGTGCACCAATAATCCAATTTTCTTTTTCTTTTTTCTTTTTTTTTTCCTTAAAAGCGACTACCAAAAATATCCAAACCCATTAATAATTAATACCCAAAACCCATTTCTCATAATGCCCTTTTCCCTCTTCTTTCTTCTTCTTCCCCCAACAAATCTCCCTCTCCCCATCTCTCTGCCCTAATTCCGCCATGTTAGCCGAATCCGTTTCTTCCACTCTCTCCATATGGACTTCCCTCAACAGCTGGTTCACTCCCACTGTTCTCTTCGTCGTTCTCAACCTCGTGATCGGCACCATTGCTATTGCTTCCAACTTAGGTGGTACTCAAAGAACTAATCAACGCCATCCTTCCGACCCCGACTACCCTCACTATCTCCACAGATCTCCTTCTGTGCTTCAGAGGTTGAAATCGATGAATCCTTACTCTTATAGATCTGAAGAACCGGCTACGGTGCTCGAGAAACCGCCTGGAATCGACGCTCATTATGCTAATTATGAACATCCGCAACTTGTTCGGTCTCCTTCTATGCTTCAGCGCTTTAAGTTTAGCTTCCCAAGCTACAAACCGGAAGAGTCTTTTCAATCTCCGCCGTCAGCCACTGCCTTCGAGAAACCGCATGGAATCGACGCTCATTCTGCTAATTATCAACATCCGCAACTGGTTAGATCTCCTTCTGTGCTTCAGCGGCTTAAGTCTAGCTTCTCAGGCTACAAACCGGAGGAATCATTCCAATCTCCACCGCCAGTGACTCACGTCGAGAAATCGGCTGGAGGAGATACTCATTATACTAATTTCGAACATCCTCAACTGGTTAGATCTCCTTCTATGCTTCAGCGTCTCAAGTTTAACTTCTATGGTTATAAATCGGAGGAGTCTTTCCAATCTCCACCTCCAACTGTTTCTGAGGCTCAGATCCGTCGGAAGGAGGACGAGTCGAAACGAGTGGAGGATGAACAAATGGATGAAGATCAGGAACCGACAATGGATGAGGTATTCAGTAAACTCCATGGAGATCACTTCAACAGGACGAAATCCGACACGATGCCAACTGCGGGTGAGTTCCCGACGAAATTATCAAGGAAAATGAAGAAATCAGCGAGTTCAAAATCTACGTTCTCGCATTTCGAAGCGGATGAGATCGTGGAGAGCCGGCGTCCGGCAACAGTGAAAGAAGGAAAAGAGAAAATGACAGAAATAGAGGACGAAGTGGACGCTAGAGCCGATGACTTCATCAACAAATTCAAGCAACAGTTGAAGTTGCAAAGGCTGGAATCCATTCTCAAGTACAAGGAGATGGTGGGTAGAGGCAACAACGCAAAATAGACAAGGTAAATAAACAAAAGTAATTTTCAACTCTTTTAGGGTGGAGTTTTCTAATTTTTGATATTCTCAAGGATTAGTTTGAAATTTCAAGTTTTATAGAATGGACTCCAGCAACTTTTATTTCCAGAATTCTTTTTTCTTAAATGCCCCTTCCACTTATTTTCTTTCACCAATCTTTCCCCATCTAATAATCACCTCTCATTTATTGCTTCATCTTCGATAATCTGACAGCCAGGTCAGTTTATCAGCCATAGTGAAGGGAGGGGGTAGTTTCGTAAATAGTCCTTGCGTCTTATATCGCACGTGGGAGAAAGCGGAAACCGTCTCTTCACATTTTACCGATTTAATTATCAAAACGTAACAACGATTTGTTTTTATTGTTCAATTTGGCAATTGAATAATACGAATAGTGGAAGTCCTAAATTATGAAACATAAATTAATTGATTAACTAAATGTAGGAAGCAAAAGCATATGCTTAATTGTGGTGGAAGCAACGTGTGTCAGAAAATGGAAATTGAAACAGCCTGGCTTAGCTAGCTTACCTTAGCTTATATTTGAGATGCATTTTTCTTCATCTTCATATAACGTATAATATGGCCTAAAGGAATGGGAGATTCCAACTCATTTATGTTTCATTATATTTTATCATCTACTAGTTTAATCTTTCCACTTTAACTCATATTTTATGATATTACTATTTTTTAGTTTACAGTTGTATCCATCTTCCCCTAACATGCTCTCTATAATATTTTTATTTGAATATTCTATGTAGTGTCCAAAATACATTACATTTTAATTCACTAAAACTTTTCAATTTATTTGATTCTCCCATTCACTTATAAATATATCAATTAGTTTCATAGTATTAGTATATATAGCAATATTTCTTTAAAAAATTACAAATATCTTATAGTTTATATATATATATAAAGAGCACAAACATGAGGATTGAAGATTCAATTGGACTTCTAATAAGACTATATTGTTTTTGTTCAATTTGCTTGCATTTAATTTTTTATAAAAATATTACTATTGCACTATATGCTATCTTATTATTCTTTAAATTACTTTCAGTTCACATTATTCTAATTTTAAATTATCATTAAGTGAACATTTCAAATCTAATCTTGGTTGCTTATAAAATTGAAATTGTTAAAGTAAGAAGCCAAAAATCGTAAAGAATAATTTGTATTAACTAGAAAAATAAAAGTATTTATAGAATAACCCATAACCAGTAATTTTTATATTCAAACTCTATTGTTTAAAAGAAATTCCAAGTGTTTATCAAGGTTGACCTTTTTTTTAATGATTTAATTTTCAAACTAAAATTTGATAAGTTTAACTTATCCATCTTAAATATTTTTCTAGTACATGAAGTTAAGAGTATTTGAACGGAAATATTTTTAGTTGATAATATAGTTTATATCCGTTCATTTATATTTTGTTTTAACGATTATATTTATTATAATTTGCTTTTATTAATATTATTATAATAATAAATAAATAAATTGTATGTGTATGTGTATGATTATTATTATTTTATGAGGAAAATATATGATTTAGGTAAATGAGAGAAGAAGAAGAAAAAGCAAATAGAAAAATGTGGTTAGATTTGAAGACATGAAATTGGATAACATTGGGAAATATTATATCTATCTATATCTATCTATATCTATCTCTATGCTAATCATTAAAATTTATTTAGATATTAACATAACTTAGGTGTAGGACCCACTTTGTACTTGTACATTTAGAAGAAACAAAATTCCGATTTTGTTGCCTACCAAATTCTTTGAATATACAAACTCCCAAATCAATAAGAATAATAAGAAGAAAGAAGGTAAAAACATTGGTTTGGTTCATCCTTTGAAATTTGTCAAATGGGTGTTATTATATTTCTACTAAATCTTAAATTTAATGTTAGTTTTTATTAAAATTTATTAAATAATCTTAATATTTTTTAGAAAACGATATCACTTTTATCCTCAACGACTATAATATGGGAGGGTGTAAAAATAATTTAATTACAGGGTGTAAAAATAATTTGAATAATCGATAACCGGACTATCAAATCCATATTAATTATGATTTTTTGGTTAGAAAATTTTGGTTCAATCAATTCAATTCAAATTACTTATATGTGTCTATTTATATGTAATATATTTTATTAGTAATGGAAGAAAATTGAGTAAAATAAAAGGTTATCCGACAATCCAACCCAACTCAATCCATATTTTAAGGGTTGAATTGGAAATACTATTACAGTTATTTAGATTGTCAACTCAACCACTCGAAAAATATGAGTTAGGTAATATTTACTTTTCTAATATTGTAAGTTTTATCGAGTAATTAACTTTTGAGTTTGATGATTTTCTTGAAATAATAATTTTTGAATTCGTTGATCTTATCATTGACCTCCTGGTCATTGCTCGACTTGGATCAACATCTTACTTGTTCATTGATTTGGACTTCTATATTGTTGACCAATTTGGACTCCATCTTTACTCTCGGTGGACTCTAAATACTCAAATCTTAATTCTTAAATGAAGGCTTGGTCTATATCCAATATCTTTTAATACATTCATTTAAATTTGGCCTTATTCATTTGTGTAAATCTCGAGCTAACCTATTTTTTAGTCCAATTCTCACATGACATCAATTTGTAGTGGACCAATCAAGGTCATTTAATTGATGTGGACCAATCGAGGTCGTTTAATTTATCAGTGTTGTCTTTTAATTTAATTCAACAACACACATGAAATTGTAATTGATTTCAAATTTATCGATCATCAATTAAGTTAATGATGTATCAATTTATGACTAAGCACGTCAATCATAGATTGACCAAAATTTCCAAGTTAACAATTATTTTCTTTTTCTGCTACTTTTTAAAATTAAAATTCATAAATTAATTGCGTCCCCTAGTGCTTTTAGAGATAAAATTAAGTTTTTAGCAACATTTTGAAAAATTTTAAAATAAAGAAA
The DNA here is from genome assembly GCF_000004075.3 of Cucumis sativus. Classification (NCBI taxonomy): domain Eukaryota; kingdom Viridiplantae; phylum Streptophyta; class Magnoliopsida; order Cucurbitales; family Cucurbitaceae; genus Cucumis; species Cucumis sativus. The sequence goes on from NC_026658.2 coordinate 25,090,108, forward strand.
AATCTATTAGTAACAATCTATAGTTTTTCACATCAACAAATTCTCTTGTATCTTATATCTATTTGGTAAAGATTGGGTTTAATTGCTATAATTTTTCAAATATAAAATTGTGCTACTTAGATCCATTTTTTCCTAAAATAATAAGGCTTAGAGCTGGGCTACACTAATGGGCCACAACTATTGGGCTGTGTGTATGAATTATGAAATGATGATATATGATGAAACCTTATATTATATAAAGAACTCTAAAATTGAGATTATACATTTTCAAATTTAGTAAAAACAATCTAAATATATCAAAATCTTGATAGTAATAGGAGTCTATTAATATTTTTTCTAGAAAAGTTAACTATATACAATAATAAAAATAAAATTGAATATCTTCCCATAATCATTAATAACATCAAAAATAAAAAATCTCGCAAATTTAAATTTACATGAACCCATCTTTTTTTCTCCCAATAAAATTGTATATATTTAACAAATAATTGTCAAAACATATACATGATAAAAATATTTAAATGTTTCTCAAACTCCATCTACTTCATAAGATAATTAGAATGAGCTTTCTTCTGTAAACAAATATTTTTTTTAAAAAAAAAAACTTATAAAATTATTTGTTCTTTTAAAAGTAAAAAAATAATAATAATAATAAAATTTTCATATTTAGATATACCTAAAATTGCTAAGTAGAAAATGGGTTAAAACTTTATCCATCATCATTAAAATAATAATAATTATTATTAGAAGAAGAAAGTAATTACAATTAGTCCATTGATTGTCTCATACTTTTAATCCCATTATTACCTTATAATCATTATTTATAATGTAATAATTCCATGTTATTACTATTACTACTTTTATTTCATTTGATTTACATAAAAGTACAGTCTCATAATCATTCCTATACTTACAACATTCAATTCTTTATTTGTTTATTTAAAAAAAACAATAATTGAAACCCAATATTGAAAATATAAAAAATTACATATAATATTTTTTTACTGATTGAGAAAGTGTCGGTGGTTGTATTGAAGTACAACCCAAAAAGGAAAAAATAATTACATTGGAAAACCAAAAGGAAAATGTTTATAATATTTTGATTGAGTTGAAGTTGGAGTTTGGGGGAATAATGAAATCTCATCATCCTCTTAAATTACCATAACTTGATTATAGTTTTAATTATTGACTTTGTGTTTAAGCAAATCCAACCCACTGATTACGATTACTCACCTAATTACTACACCTACACCCCCACTCTTTTCCTTTATTCATTGTTTTCATCTCTCAATCTTTTTTTTTGTCTTTTGAAAACGTTAGTTTTTGTATTTAAAAGTTTAGTTCCGTTTATTAGAATTTCATTAACTTTTATATTTGGAAACAAAGCTCTAGACTTTTTGTATTGATTAAAGTGATAAATAATTAAAAACTCTTGTTAATTTATTCTATAAGTATTTTATGCCAACACACGAACATAATCCACACAATTGAATGGAGTAAAAGAAAATTTATTCTTTTTTTCCTCCAAAATTCAACTATTTCACGTTCCATTCTTGACTCTTTCTTTAAGAAAAATTAAATCTGAAAGCAAATCAAAAGATACATACATTGAGTATAATAATAATAATAAAAAAAAAGAATTGATGTATTGGTGTTAACATCAAATTTGTATATATAAATGAAATTGCAAAATGTAAACCTTAATTATAATTAATATATGGTAGCAACCAATGAAATGGGTTGTAAAGTGTAATGCTAAATTTGTAACCGTTTGATCTAAAATTAAACAACCCAGGACCCCACCTTCCATATCTTTTCACCTTTTCTAATCACATGTCTTCACTCGCCACGTGGCCTCGAGAGCAAATATATACTATTTCTATTCATCTAAACTTTTATTATTATACTTTATATTCAGTTCATAAGATTTAAATTATTAGTTTTCCCTTAGCTGCCTGTAAAGCTTTACTATGTGTTTACGTTTCAAAATGTTGATGGTTGTTTTTTTCTTCTTTTTTTTTCTAATGAGTTTATTGAGTTGTTTTATGGCTTTCTAAGCCTTAGTCGAGCATTTCTTTTAGGCCATATTTCGAGTTTATGTTCTCTTGAGTCAACATCGATAAAGACGTACGTACATGCTTTGTTAGTCATTTTCAAGAGACACGATCTTAGCTTGACCAAAGTTGAGCACACCAACTTGACTCGAGAACAATCAATATGTTACAAATTTGAACTTAGTGTTTAAAAGTTACCATTTAATTGTGGGTTAAACTAAGGAAAGAAACTCAAAAGAAGGCGATATGATCATCAAGCAACATACAATTCTTACATAGAGCTGCATGCCTCGAAGGCTTGTTATTGTAGTTGAGAGGATTATGGAGATGACAACACAAAAAATCCGAGGGTAAAATAGTAATTGTAGAAAAGAAGATGGAAATAAGGGAGAAGGAATGAACAACATAAAAGCCCTTATAAAATATAAAATATAAAAAAGAAAAAAGAAAAAAGAAAGCTTGGATTTCAAGTAATTAAAAATACACAAAATTAAATTTCATTTGTTTTGTTTTTATTTATTTTTTTACAAAGAGATAGAAATTAGAAGAAGAAGAAGAAGTAGAAGAAGAAGATAGAAACCAATCCCAAGCAAACTCGCAGATTCTCTTAGTTGTACACAAAAGCAAAGCACTTACTCCTCTCTTTCTCTCTCTACTTTCCTCCTTCGATTCTTCTGTTTCCAAATCTCCCAATTCCCCACCATGCCCGACGCCGCTCCCAAACCCTCCTCCGTTAACGGTGCCGCCACTACCAACGGCACTACTATCCCTCCTTCCTCTTCCAAACCAAACTTCCGTCAACACCCTTACCGTCCCCCTCCTTACCGGAACCACCGCAATCACCACCGTTCCCGTCGCAATCTCTGCTGCTGCTTCTGCTTCTGGACCATCATTATCGTTTTAGGCCTCATTCTTCTAGCTGCCATTGCTGGTGCTGCTCTTTACGTATTGTACCGTCCTCATCGCCCTCAATTCACTATCTCCTCCCTTCGAATTTCCAAGCTTAATCTCACTACCTCCTCTGATTCCTCTGCCTCTCACCTCTCATCTCTTTTCAATCTCACTCTCTCGTCCTTTAACCCCAACTCCCACATTACCTTCTCTTACGACCCTTTCCTTCTCTCCACCTTCTCCAACTCTGTCCTCCTCGCCAATGGCTCCATCCCGGCATTCACCAGTGGGACGAAGAATCAGACAGTGTTTCGAGCGTTGATGTCCGGCGCCGAAGATCTTGATGCGGATTCCGTTACGAGTCTCAGATCGGATCTGAAGAAGAGAGGGGGAACTCCTCTGACGATTGAGATGGATACGAAAGTGAAAGTTAAAATTGGGCGAGTGAATAGTAAGAAGGTCGGAATCAGAGTAAGCTGTGAAGGAATGAAAGGAATTCCGCCACGAGGAAAGACGCCGTCGGTAGCCTCTGTTTCCGACGCCGATTGTAAGGTTGATCTCCGAATCAAGATCTGGATATTCACTCTCTAATTACTCGGTAACAAATATTATATAATATCTTTTTTACCATTTTTTTTCACCTTTGCTTTTGTTAATTTGTACTCCTTTTTTTTTTTTTTTTTGTTTCTTGAAGAATTTTTGAGAGAGATAAAAAAGTAAAAACTAAAAAAAAAAGAAATGAAGGTTGTGAGAATGAGTGATTGATTGGGTAATTTGGGTTAAATGGTTAATAATTTTTTACTTGGCTTATAAAAGTTACCATCCTTTTTTCCTTGTACTTTCAGCATTTTCTTTTCTTCTCTCCAGTTAATACAATTAATGGTTGTATAATGTGATTGGAAATTACAAACCTTTTTCTAGTAATTCTTATTTAATAGATGTTGACAGAAACCCTATTGAGATTGATTTTTGAAGTAATTAAATTAGGGTATTGGAGAAGAAAGTGATGAGAGAAGAAATAAAATAAAAGTAATGTTGAATGTGTTGTATTGGTTGAAAGAGGGTAGATTCTTGGATGTGTATTTAATTGATTATATAAGATTGAAATGAAATCTATATAAGATATAAGATATAAGATATAAGATAGATAAATAAATGAAATTATAGGGCACGTGAGGAGGGCGTGATGATGCCGTGGGAAGGAAGGGCAGTTGGAATAATGTCAGAGATGGGGTTTGCTTTAGCCTTCCTCTCTCTCTCTCCCTTCTTAACCTTTACAACCAATTCTTACCTTTTTTTTATTATTATTTAACCATATCTTCTTAAAATATTTACAAATTTAACAAAATAATCATGTTGGATACAAAATTTACGAACTATAACTAAAATTATAAATTTTATGTAGGATAGATATGGATGTTATCGATAGAATTTAAAATTTTTGCTATTTATTATATTTGTATTAAAAAGGATTAATATAATCTAAAGATTTTAATTATGTGTATATTTGAAAGGTAGAAATGGGTAAGTTGAGTCATGTGAGGATTGGTTGGTGGGTGAGTGGTAGTCAAATAGAATAGAGAAATAAATGATTTGGAATTGTGAGTGCAAAAGTCATGAATTCACCTTTCAAAACTACAATTTTCCATAACCTTAACCATTTCTTGTCCAACGTCAATCTAATTTCTAATTTTAGCCTTTGAATAGTTACAAATTTCATAATATACAAATTCAATTTATGAACGTAAAAACACAATGACTATAGTTTAAAGATTGGATCGTTACTTTTTAATATATATATATATAAACGTACATTTACCATTTACTATTTTTTCAAAAAGAATAATATATTTTCAATTCTTAAATATTTCTAAAATGTGAAAATATACTATTTTAGTCCTTCATTTATTATTATTATTATTTAAATTTGACACCATGTAATTTATTGTTAAAATTTCATTTACAAATAACATTTTAGGAGGTGTGGAGATTTAAATCTCTAAATTTTATTATAAATGTCGAAAAATAACGTTTGAAATTTAAAATTTTCAAATTCAAAAGAAAAATATTTTAGAGATTAAATGCACGTATTATTGTAAAGTTGTGAACTAAAAAAGGTAATTTTTTATTTTCTTTTAAATTAAAAAATCGTACTTATGAAATAACGAATACAATATCGAATTTAGCAATATTTCATACTTTTTTTTCCTTCGTGATTCGTTTAAAGAATACACATGTATTGCGGGATCAATTTTAAGGAATGCACCAAAAAAAAAATTCTTTCTTTTATATATGAAATACTTAATGTTGAAATTCATGTTCTTGGTTATGGGGCCACAAACTTATTGTTTCTAATAAAGGGTAGAGTTAACAATTTACTTCCCTAAACTTTAAATCATAAAATCAATTATTCGATCAAATAACATTAATCAACCATTTAGGCTTAAAGTTTTATGCATCGTCACGACTCATATATAACACAAGACAATAATTTGAAAATTTTGGAGTAGTGACGAATAATTGTATGCCACGAAATGAAGTAGCATGTACCATATGATATTAACGAGCAGGCTCGATCATACAAATATCCATCCATAAAATTGGAAATTCACTTACACTTTCATTTGTATTACTTTATCTAAAACAAATAAACATTAATTAATATTTTTAGAGATATTCACATTCAAACTATTGAGAATTCTTTTAGACCATTTCCATTTTTTTATATCTATTGTTATACGTGTTATTGAAATTAGGAGTGTTTGCAAAAATAGTAAAAGAATTTATGATAATAGAATTCATGTCAGCACATTTTTTAAATTATAAAAATAGCAAATTTAAAATTTGATTGCTCTCTAATAGCCTTTGATACCACTAATTATTTATTATGTTTGTCATATTTACAATATACATACAAAAAAAATGTCATTAATAGTTTCTTTCTAAATATTTTTATCATCTTATGCAATTTTTTTTTAAAAAATATGTTCATGAAGACTTCTTCTATTATTTTTAAATATATTTTAAGCGGATTTTTATGAAAAATGTTTAAACAAAAATGAAGTTTTTGAAAAATAACTTTGTAATTAGGTTTTTGAGATTAGTGATAATGGACATTGAAATTGTAGAAATAAGCTCAGTGTACGAACCCGAATATGCGAGAAGGATCGGATAAGCCGAATATGCTATCGGCTACGATTTGGATTCTTTCTCCTCAAAGATAGCGAACCAAAAGTTCTGCCTCAAAACCAATTTCCCAATCTTCCACACTCCAAACTCTTCCGTGTTTTTCAACATCTCGATCAGTTTCACTGCCTTAGTTTACTGTTTCTGAAGATTTCTTCTGACACCCTGAATTACGGTATGCCCAAATTCCCCCCAAATTTACTTTTCTGAAAATGATCCTCTGGAGAAGTGGAGGAAGAATCTTCCATTGTTGGGAATTGTTTTTTTTTTTTTAACTATTCGTGTCATTCTGTCGTGTTCATTTTGCGTCATACTTCTATGCAGCTTAGGTGTTTGTCTTAATGTCCCAATGGATAATTTAGCTTAACCCATAAGCCTAGTTCTGTAAAGTTTAACCTTTTTTGGTACATTTTTATGGTTTGATGAAGAATACTTCTTTCATTCTTCTACTTGGCGCTGTATCGGAGTGTTGTTTTATCACACCCCATGAATGCGAGTTGCACTTTTCTTTTTTGCTTCTGCAGCTGTGGGGATACCTGTCTCCGCATTTGTAATGACACTTATAATTTAGATGTTTTCTTTCTCACTGTCGCGTGCTTTTTTTCTTCTCTGTAAAGAAACAATCTTTTGTTGATGTGTCTTGATCGGTTATTCCCACTGCCAAGATGGCCTTTGGCCTATGCTATAATGACCGTTCACCATCTATTAGATAATTGGTTGCTATCTACGTTATAGAATATTCACTGGCATGTGCAAGAAAGCCTTCTCTACAAGGATCTCTTTTATCCTCTAATATACAAATTTCACCCCCCTCCCCCTGCTTACATTTTTCTCAATCACTACGACCGTTTTTCTTTCAAGACTTGCTATAACTTTACCAAATGATTGTATTTTCTCCGTTCTTTTATAATTTGGAAGTGTGCATTACATGTTGCGGTCCTCGTTCTAATGAAAATTTATGAAATTTCTATTTTTCCGCCCCTAAAAGTGAAAGGAAACCAACATTTGTAGAGAGGCGTGTATTCTGTTCTGTCCTTTCTGGAGGCATATTCAACCTTATTCACTTACCCCAAGATTTCGTTCTCTCACATGTTTTCGTCTAGGTGGACTTATTGAAGAAACATAAGTAGTAACTTTCACTGAGTTACCATTGTAACAGCTGAGGTTGAAACTTGGTAGATTAATTTGGTATTGCTATGCAGGTTTAAAAGCATTAATATTCTGTGGAACACGTTGATATGGCACATGTTCTTTCAACTTCATGTTGTTTGAAGATCTCCTCCAGCAAGAAATCTTACTCCAACCCATCAACCGATAATTTTACCTCATTTTCCTCGTCATGTACTTCAAAACTATGTAAATCACCAATGCCAAGGCTTGTCTGGCAAGAAAAGAAACTCCCAAGAAAGTGTATTGTCCGAGCAACCACACTTCCAGCTAACCAGGAAGCCCCTGCCACTCAATCCGGCTCTGGGTCTCTCGATGCCTCAAATGGATTGTCTAAGACACAGCGAGTTATGGTCATTGGTGGAGATGGTTACTGTGGCTGGGCTACTGCTCTCCACCTCTCCAAGAAAGGTTATGAGGTTGCCATTGTTGATAACCTTGTCCGCCGTCTCTTTGATCATCAGCTCGGTCTTGACTCATTGACTCCCATTTCCTCCATCCACAATCGGATTCGCTGCTGGAAATCTATTACTGGGAAGACTATTGAACTCTTCATTGGTGATATTTGTGACTTCGAGTTTTTAACAGAGACCTTCAAATCATTTGAACCTGATGCTGTCGTCCATTTCGGTGAGCAACGCTCTGCTCCATATTCCATGATCGATCGATCAAGAGCTATATTTACTCAGCACAACAACGTGATTGGAACTCTGAACGTACTTTTTGCTATTAAGGAGTTTAGAGAAGACTGCCATTTGGTGAAGCTGGGGACTATGGGTGAATACGGAACTCCTAATATCGATATTGAAGAAGGTTACATTACTATTACTCATAATGGAAGGACAGATACTTTGCCTTACCCCAAGCAAGCCAGTTCTTTCTATCATCTAAGTAAGGTTCATGATTCACACAATATAGCTTTTACTTGCAAGGCTTGGGGGATCAGAGCTACGGATTTAAATCAAGGGGTTGTTTATGGATTGAGGACAGATGAGACCGCTTTGCACGAAGAGCTGTATAATAGGTTTGATTATGATGGAGTGTTTGGGACTGCATTGAATCGTTTCTGTGTTCAGGCTGCTGTAGGTCATCCACTCACTGTATATGGCAAAGGTGGTCAGGTAGAATCCACGTCTTTGTGTTTTTAATGCAGAGAGTTTTCTTTGAAAGCATTTGTCATTGATACCTGACTACTGCATCTATTCTCAAGTTCCTCGTAAGAATTATTATTAACTGAAGCTCGTTTAACTTCTGATATCTTTTCTGAACTAATTTATGTTTTTTATTTATTTGTTCATGTATCCAGACCCGAGGGTACCTCGACATAAGAGATACAGTACAGTGCGTAGAACTGGCCATTGCAAATCCAGCAAACCCAGGAGAGTTTAGAGTGTTCAATCAATTTACAGAACAGTTTTCTGTCAATGAACTTGCCGCTCTTGTTACTAAAGCGGGAGAGAAGCTTGGGTTAGATGTGCAAACCATAACTGTGCCAAATCCAAGGGTAGAGGCAGAGGAACATTATTACAATGCTAAGCACACCAAACTCATAGAGTTGGGTCTAAAACCACATCTTCTGTCAGATTCTCTTCTTGATTCAGTGCTAAACTTTGCTATCAAGTATAAGGATCGTGTCGACACCAAACAAATAATGCCGAGTGTTTCGTGGAGAAAAATAGGAGTCAAGCCAAGGACTATTGCCGCCTAGCCAAGTACTTAATTTATTTGTAGCAGCCATATCTTGTAGGTTATGCAAACTGAGTTGTTTCTCTCATCTTTTGTAGGCAGTATATACATCTTAATGATAGCTCCCCATAAGTTATCTGAATTTCAGGAAGAATACTAAGTTTTATATTTACAAGTAGAGGAATATAGGTCAATACTTTTTTTATATATATATATATATATATTTTGATTGAAGCTGTTGAAGTTTATTACTATCCTAAAAATGTTCTGTTTTTTTAAAACTGACATAGGATTTTATCAAAATATTCATGAAAAATGTCAAATTCATCGAGTAAATCATGAATATTGTACGATATTTTTTTAAAATTTGCCTTCACCCAAGTAGTTTAAGCGTTTGAATTAAAGTAGTGATTTAAGATGGTATTGGAGCACGTGATTCCTAAACTTTATTTTCTCTTCATTATTTTCTAAACTTGTTGCATCTTTCTAAATATTAGATATTATAAATTTGTCTTCATTTAAGTTGAATTTGTGATTTAAGAAATATAATATTATTAGAAATTGGGAAACATTTGTCTACAACATCAGAATCTAACTATGATATTTACAAGAAAAGAAGGTGCTTAGTAGTCTTGATGATCTTGAAGGAATTTTATTACAACCGTGAACGACTACCTCTAAGCTTTCTACATTGCTGCAGCTTGGATTTATCTTTGTGCAGATGAAGATTAGTTTTAACGAAGTTCACAACAACTAAACCCAATTCATCTTGGTGAGAAGTATAATCATGATCTGCCCCTTCCATGATGCATAGCTCATGATTTGCAATTGATTTTGAAAACTCAAAAGCATCTACAGCTGGTACAATTCTATCCATTGATCCATGAACAGTCAAAACCCTGAAAAAGAAAGTGAATAAAAATGAACATTGCCATTATCCTAGCAGAAACAACAAAACCGAAGAGCTACAGTCCTCACCTACAGTCACCCTGTATTGTTAAGCATCCTGCACGAACCTCGGTAGTTAGTCGGTCCATTAAACTTTCTTCAGTGACGCGATACTCGAACTTCCCTGATTACAAAAACAAGAAATAGAAGAAACAGGAAAGATTGCATAAGTACTTGCGTAATTTTATGAAATCTTGATGGTGTTGGAACAGAAACTAGAATTTGATGGCTTACCTCTTCTATTCTTGACATCAATATATCCTTTTTGCTTAATTCTTTGCAAAAAGTCTCTACCTAAGCGACCTTCAATTCCTCTATCAAGGTTAAATCGGCCAGATATATTAACAACCGTATGGATATCTCTATACTTTGAAGCATATAAGAGAACTACATTCCCCCCTGCAACGAAAATCCCATGGAAATGTCTTCAAAGAGCTGAATTATGTCTTATATCATTACACAAACTACGAAATTCCACTTTATAATAAAGATTGATTTCTGTAGAATGACCAACGATAAAGACCTTTACTGTGTCCAATTATTGCGATCACTGTGTGTTCCTTTCCATGGAAATACTGAACAACAGAACGTAAATCGCCAGTTTCTCTGCGGTAGTTTCCATACTGAAATGAACCTTCACTCTCTCTGCCAAATATAGAACAAAAAGAAATGTTTTGGTGCTCAAATTTGGAACAATCATTTGCAAATTGTACACAACTGGGAACATCTGTGGCAAATTATGGTTTCCCTAGTAATTAGAAACTAGAGCGTCTCCAAGAAAGAAATTTGGGAGGATAAATGTTTGTATCTAACAGGCAACTTTTTTTTCCTAACAAACTTAGTTCTTCAAATCAAGACACTTAATATGATATAAGGAATCAAATTATGTAAGTCCTAATGCCCAGAGAAGCAGACCCCAACCTGAATTTGAAACAATAAACCAGAAACACCAAAGAAACTAGAACAATAACAAAAACCATTTTTTAAAGATTATTGTTGCCACTCAATAATAAAGACTGACTACACGTAGTCATTAGGCATTATAGTATATGGTTCTCGTTCTCGATCAACGGAGATTATGAAGGAAACATGGGAATAAAGATCAACAGAAGGCCTATAGAGCAGAGCTTTCACAGAAGTATTGATGAATAAACACTGAGAAGCTTTGATGATAATATAATTCTGCAAGAAACTTCAGGAGCTTAGTGTTGTAGGAAATCAAATATGTTCGTTCCTTAAGAATCAAAACGGTAGAAAACCATCGTTAAAGTAGGATATATATGAACACAATTGTAAATTTGGACGACTTTTCACATATGCAGTTAGCACCCTTCTTTTTAATCATACCGGTAAACCACAACAACCAATTTCCAATCATAAGGTGAATAGACAATGATCTTGACCACATGCAAAACTACAATACTCCATTCTAAGATATTACCCGTTTCCAGCAAAGTCAAAGCGGAAAGCGCTGATCCTTTCTTTCTCAAAAGCAGTGGCGAGGTTCACCATAGGAATGCGTTCCTACAAATGAAAGCTGATGATAACAACTCCACCGACAACAAGAACATACTCAGAAATGCCATCTCAAAATCACAATTTAAGCACACAATCCAAAGGTATCTTGGATAGTAAAAGTAAGATGGTTTCTTTTACTGATGAAATTAATTGTGCAATTTAGTTTGAGTACAGATTTAAAAGCCATTCTAATGTGATTTTCTAAAAGGAAATGGAAAACATACGGAACATGAGAATCCAAAAAGGCGAATAGATAATTAGTAATCGAATACCACAAGAAAGAACACACTCAAAACCATATAAAAACAATCTAATATATAAAACCTTCGAGGACCGAAATCCATGGCAGACAATAACAAGCTCATCTGACCCGGTCTCATGCAGGATCCCTACAAGCTTCTCACCATGATTATTCCGTATCACTACTCTCCGTTGGCAAGCCACTACAATGGGAAAAAGAAAAAATAACATCAAATCTGTTTTGATGAAAATGGTACGCTCGAAAAGTTCAAGCCTACTATTGATTATTGAAGATTAAGTAATTCCTAGGTAATAATCAGTTCAAAGTTTCCAACAAGATAATAAAGTAAGAATCGCTAAATTCAGTTGATAATTTTGAACACTGATTCCTATTATACTGACTTGCATAGATCAAACAAGGAGTCGGATTCTTCGGCGGCAGTTTTCCTTGAAGACCCACATCGAACACATTGTTTGATTAGAAGAATGAACATAAATCTCGTAATGGGTAACTTAAAGATGGATCTTCAAGCAATCATCAAAAAAAGAAACTGTGAAAAATCAAAAGAAAACCTGGATTTCTCCTCCAAATTTTGAAAACGTCTCAAAAGCCCTTATTAGATGAATAGTTTGAATTCTTCACCTCCAATTTCATCTCAACCGCTCTCCATCCAAGCCGATTCTTCAACCCCCTCGCGCCGTCCATTAAATTTTCCAACAACAACAACAAAAAAAAGTAATCCGTTTTCTTTTTACGAGTAGTTTTGTGGTAAGATCGTTGGATGATTCGATATATAATTGTGGAACATCTTTTAGAGAGGGTGTGGATGATTATTTTGTTTTTAACACAACATTCCTAACTTCTCAAGAAACATCAGTAAAAAAACACTTCATTTCAATGCTTAACCAAATTATAAAAAAAAAATAAAAAGCGCACTTGGAAGAGAGATTTCGCCACGATTTTTAAAAGATTGCTAGAAAGTAAATATATATACTTAAAAAGCCCTATTTTAGGATGAGCATTATGCACAGCCGAGAAATATCTTTTTGAGGGAATACAAGGCATACAAACGTGGAGGAAAATAGACGTACATCCAAAAAGAAAAAATATGGTTCCAAAACTATACTCCATTCTTTGATGTAAGAGCAAAATAAATCAAAAATCAAAGGCAATCATATCAAAAGACTGAGCTGAGATTGGAGGAGGGGAGCCTTACAAGTTCTTTTCAAGGTATGTATGTAAGAAAAATTATTTTTTGAGTATTGAAACAATGGAAGAGAAGCATAAGGAAAAGACAATGAACTCCTCTAACCGCTACACTTTCTGCATTCACCTCTTCTACAGCTACCAATCGACAATTAGATGCATAGTGATACATAAATTAGTGGCAGGCTACAATCACCATAAAAAAAAAGAGGTAACAAGGCAGCAAGTTACTATATTCACAATGAATATCAAAAATTTAAAACAAAGCTGCAACGGCAACGACATATGGCTAAGATCCAACAGGAGCAATGCCTTTAGCCTTGGCTGCCGCTGTTGCCGCAGCCGCTGCTGCAGCTGCGGCAGCCGACGCAGCAGGGTTTGGTGCTGATGGTGGCACGGGTTTGGACTGCGAGCTACTCTGTGTAGAAACTAATTGTTGATGTTGTTGTTGCTGCTGCTGCTGCGAGTTCACCTGTGCAAGAAGAGCCATGATCTGACTACCAGAGAGAGTCTCTTGTTCAAGCAAAGCATTTGCAAGGGCATGGAGCTCCTTGTTATGGGTAGTGAGAATTGTTTTTGCATTTGTGTAGGCCGCTTCTAAGAAGTTCTTCACTTCCTTTTCGATAAGAAGCCTTGTTTCTGTACTCATGCTTTTCCCATTGTCATCATAATTGTGGGCGACGAGTCCAACTTCTTTGCTCATACCATACTTGGTAACCATGGCTCTGGCAAGAGAAGTTGCTTGCTGCAAATCAGATGAAGCACCGGAAGTTACTTCATTTTCTCCAAAAATGAGCTCTTCAGCAACTCGTCCTCCCATGCAAACATCAAGGCGAGCAAGCATCTGTTTTCGGGAGACACTAGTTTCGTCCTTGTCAGGCAACTGTGCAACCATGCCAAGAGCCATACCTCTCGGGACAATTGTGGCCTTGTGAACTGGAAGCGCTCCATCAGTGTGGATTGCCACAAGAGCATGGCCACCCTCATGAAATGCAGTCAATTTTCGTGACTCATCAGAAATAACAGCCGACTTACGCTCACTTCCCATCATAATCTTGTCCTTTGCAAATTCTAGATCATCCATGCTCACAGCCTTAGCACCATCCATTGCAGCCTTTAAAGCAGCTATATTAACTAAATTTGCAAGATCAGCCCCAGAAAAACCAGGAGTCCCCCTCGCAATGATCATCATATCAACATCATCTGCCTTCAATATCTGCAAAGGTAACGTCAAATCCATAATTATTGAGCATAAGAAGGGTATCTGTACGATAATTGACCGTAAAAAGATATGACATTGTCTGGCATCATAAAGTTTCAGGAAGCAAACTTGGAACTGCAAAACTAGGTAGCTAGCTAAAAACTAGCTAAGATTTAAACTTGAAACTGAAAACTAGATGGTCCCTAGCGAGCCAAGAAGTTGCTATTTTCCAAAAAAACTTATGACAAAATATGGTTCTGAAGCTCAAAACCACCTAGACGAGGATAGAAGTTCAGTCAAGATCAGGATTCAGAACTATATGTTAAAAGATTTAGACCTAGCTAAAAATTCAAATAATCAACAAATTACCTAATGTCACAAAACACAATAAGCCAAGTTTGAGATTGTTGTCAAAATATCATCACATAGCATCTAAGACATGACTGAAGAATTATAAAACAATGCACAGCGTCATATTGGGAAAGGAGAGAGACACAAAGCAGGCAGCATGAAGCAGAAGTATTTTACCTTACCATAAATATGATATGTGATAGATAGACCTATATTATTATTTCAGCATAGATTTGCACTGGCAGACTAAGCTGAACGCAGAGATACTACAAACAAGGAAAGTAGTTGTCTTGAAGAAATAGAAATCTACCTTCGACATATGTGATTCCAGGATTTGCCGACGTCCTTCAACATCAGGATTAGGCACAACAATGTGGCGATCAAATCGACCAGGTCTTACTAATGCCTTATCCAAAGACTCTGGAAAGTTTGTTGCTGCGATGACAATTATTCCTTCATTTTGCTTAAAGCCATCAAGTTCAACAAGTAACTGATTAAGAGTCATTTTCATATATTGTTGATCCTTGGGGTTTCGGCTTCCTCCAATGGCATCAATCTCATCAATGAAAATAATACATGGTGACCGCTTCTTTGCAGCAGAAAACAAATCCCTCACTCTTCTAGCTCCAACACCAACAAACATCTCTTCAAACTCACTGCCACTGCATGAGAAGAATGGTACCCCAGCTTCTCCAGCAATTGCTCTTGCTAACATTGTCTTGCCAGTTCCAGGTGGACCAACAAGTAGGACACCTTTTGGGAGCTTGCCCCCCAAACGAGTGAATCGCTACAAGGTAATCAATTACAATAAGATAAAATTAAATAACAACAGTAATAATTGTTGAAGAAGTTAACTAGCCAATTAATTGCCAACCAAACTAGTTTAGTACAGCTGATAAAGGAACTAACTGCATGCGATGGATACTGATATAATTATAAATTAATAGAGGAATAGAATATAGAACTAAACTAAGCTGGAGATAAAGCAATCACAAGAAAGGGGACACACTAAAAAAAACCCACACACACAATGTGTAGATTTAAATTTACCTTAGGATCTCGAAGGTAGTGAACAATCTCTTCAAGCTCTGCCTTAGCTTCATCCACACCCTTAACATCATTGAATTTTGTATTAGACTCCATGCTAGGTTGCACTTCCTCATTCAAACCAAGACCTATATTGTCAAGACGATTAAGCAAATATTATTTCCCCGGTTCCAATTCATATTTCTAAAACATAGCCGTTCAAACAGAGAAACCAACCTTTGCTAATGCCTCTGTCCTCAATGAGTGCTCCTACACCAGAAATCAAGAGAAAGGCCAATGCAATAGTGCGAATCGTGCGCCAGAGCTGCTCCTTAAAGTGGCCCCCTTCAGTAGCAACCATATGGATAGGAGAACTTGAGGTTCCAAGAACACCTTCTTTTGACTGTTTTCCAACATTCCTGAAAGCTGCTATGCTACCAACGCTTTCATCTCCCCTAGATGCACTTGAAATGCCTACAGAAAGAAGTCAAATACACGTTACTTAATGAACTTCATCATATGTCACTGCGATAATATGGATAGGAACATGAAATCACATCTTTTTACGATGGGGAAATACATGCACGTGCAATTTCATTCAGCATTAGAACAACAAAAGCTTTTACGATGCCCCCTAAAATGTCAAATTTTAGGATCGTTGGAAATGTAAAAGAAAAAAGATATAGAACACAATAAGGGAAACGATAAATTGAAAATAATAAAGCTAAAATTAAACATAAGTAATTTATGACGAATTGAAAAATTATACAGAAGCAGTATGCGCACCTCTCTGCAATGTCTTAAGTAGTTCACTCTCATCCAGCCTGTCAACTTTCACCAATGCTTTAACATATTCAGAAAGTGCAGTAGCATTGTGGTGCAATGATGGCTGAGTTTCAAATAGTTTTATAACAGCTTCAGGATCATTCCTACGGAAGAGTTCTTTGAGATGAGCAACTTCAGTAGCCTCATCAGCATCCCGCACTCTTCGAGCAAGGTTCCCAACGTAGCTCGACTGATATCTCTTCTGCGCCGCCAAGAACTTATATACTGCATACCAAAAAGAAGAAGAAGCGAATAAACTTATTTCAAGAAATACAAAATTGACTTCAAATTCACCACCACGCACGCATGACGGTTGTAAGGATTAAAAAAAGCTAGACTTTAAACGTTAAACAAGTCTTTTTGACATATCAAAGAACACAAGGAGATTGATGGGCAAAAGCAGAAATGAACTTACCTCCACCGCTACCCACTCCACCCTGATTGAGGGGTAAATATGTATTGATCAACGCATTCTTTAGCTGCCCAAACTCCAAATTATTCCTTGAAACCTGTAGCGTAGAAAACACATCTTGAGTCACTGAAACAGACAATAACATATCGAGAAACTAGAAGTGTTTGACCACGCAAACCCTTTTGTTAATCCTAGAAGCTAGCAAACGAGGAAATGAAAGGAAGCTGCCGCCCAACGACCCCACACGAACAAAGAGCTTAAAACACACATCTTTTTAGCAAAACACAAAAAATAACAACACCTCCATACACGTAAAAAAATCGCAACATCCAATCAATAATCATCGATAAAGCTGAAAATCCCAAAATTGAAGAAAACTAGGGTTCCCAAAATCAAAGGATTGCTTTAAAAAAAAACCCATGTCGCCGGCGCCCAATATGATTGCAATCAGGAAAGATTAAGGATCTGATCAAACTGTTAAGCGAAAAATTAACCCACCCGGGTTATGAGATGCCTCCAAGCCATTCCTTACGCGATGAGGAAAAGGGTTCGATCTTCGCAGTTCTCAATCCTGGGACCTGTCTTCACGCAAGCTCGAAGATGAAGAAAGATTTGTTATGGGGTTGAAGAAAAATAGGAGCGGAAACAAAGGAAATGGGGATTGAGATAAAGAAGGTGAAGAGGTTATGGGGAAAATCTACTCCAGTCAGATGGGTTCTGCAATTGTCGCAACGCTTCCTGACCATTACAGAGCAATATCAAAATTTGTAAATGCCGGTTATGCCCCTCTCTTTTGACTCCATCCTTCTTCGAATCCCTTTCGTTATTTGGATCCACAGGACAAGAAGCTCGATCCTGACCTAACCCTTCCAAGATATTTCCCCTTCTCCATTTCTCTTCACCGACCTTCTTCTCCTTCCCCTTAGCCATTTCCCAGCTCTTGCCCGAATCGGGCCTTTGGGCCTGTTTTGGGATTATTGTGCATTTTCATTTGGGCTCCAATTTGGGCCCCAGCACCCCTCCTTTCTTTTCTAATTGGGCTCGAAGTTGAGGCCTATTGGGCTTCTTTTCTCGTCTGATCTCAAAACCCAAATGCTAATATATATAATATATATATATATATTCCAGTGCTTTCTTTAATTTTTTATTCTTGAAGTTTAGAAATTTTATTTTAATCCTCAAGCTCTGACTATTATCATTGATTATTTTAACCTAATTTACAATTGATGGGACTTTGAATCATACTTTCTTCTTTTTCTATAATAAATTTTGTATCATGTGTTTGTTTGAGTAGAAAGATATATTTAGGTAAAAATGGGTATGTACATTCAACCAAGAGTCAAATATGTTTGGATTCTCCACCTGTACATATCATGATGAATTAAAAAAACAACACCAATCAATAATAAATGAGACAACAAAAAAAGATAAACTGTATTTGAGATATACTCATTATTCACTCTAGATTCACAAATACACTCAACTTTTTGCAACTACATATTCGAATATAATAGAGTTTATTAAATTAGATCATAACACTCTACTACTATACAAATTATCCTTCATAAAAAGTTTAATGATGGTTACTTGACTTTTCCAAACACCACAAAGTTCAAGTGACAAAATAAGTATGATTACCAATTTAGTTTACATCTCTATTATCGCAACTGCACCTTAATTACTATACAAAAAAACACAACAAAAAATCTTAGAATATAACAGAAGAAGCAGAATTTGGGAGAAAAGATTTACTGACTGCAGTAAATTCTTTATTTCTGTATGTCTAGGATATTTACATCAACCAAGCTTGGTATTTATAGATTCTTGGCAGCAACTGATAACTGTCTAACAGATTAACTAACACAACTAATACAACAGAAAATAACAGATTAACTAATACAACTAATACAACAGAAAATAACAGTCTAACTACTTTTATTGTTAATAGAATATACTTGTACTTTCATTCATATGTAAAAGAAAAAAAGATTAACATGTAATGATTCGTGTTTTGAAACTTTAGGTATTGCATAAAAATAAGTTGTGCAACATGATGCACTCAAATAGTATTTATAAAAAGAACAGTATTGTGGTCAGTGTATATGCATCATAATCATCAAATGAAATGACCATAGTATAACATCTTTCTTTCTCTTTGTGACAATGTCACAATGGTCTACTAAGCTTCTTGCCGAAGTGCTTTCTCGACCCAACTTAGGCTTTGTAGTGCTCATGTTTTGGATTAAAAAAAAACCTTAAACCCTACGTGGTAAATCCAGTTAATTAAAGCTAGGCACTTAATATAATACGTGAGTTTTTAATATTGCCTAGTTAAACTAGGCAGTAATTAAGGTCAAGCATTTGAATGTTTAGAGATTGACTAAAAAGGGATATTAATAATACACAAACACTGAATGAGGAGTAACATTAACAAGAAAAACCTGCTAAATTCAAATCAGCAATGATGTGAATTGCAAATTTGGGTAACAAGTTGGAGAAATTTCAATAATAAGCGGAAGAAAATGAAAATTGTTTGCATAGAAACACGTGAAAAAATAAAAATAATTTCAATTGGTGATAATTTTAAAAATAATAATTAAGTATATAATAATATTTTAAAAATTATAAATATATGGTTCATCAATTTACAATAAATAAATTTAACCTTTGGAGTAGACTTAATTATTTAATTATTGTAAATCTAATTATTATATTTATAACTATTAAAAAACTTAACATAAAAATTAATTTAATTAAAATAAAATAACATAAAATCAAAATATATTATTAAAATTAGACATAAGTGAAGAAGAGTAGTAGGTGTACGATTAAAATCAAAAACAGAAAAAAAAATTAATATTTTTAAAATTAAGTACTAAGAAATCTAAACTTTAAATTTTACTTAAAATGGGAAAGAGTGCTTTTTAAAAAGAGAAAAAATTGTTTCAAGCAAAATGACGATTAACGATAAAATAGCTAAAAACATTTATAGAACTTTAAATTTTATTCGATTTTATTAAGATATAAACCAATAGAAATTAATAATATAAATATATTAGTATCTATTATTTTATATATATTTTTCATTTAATTATATCTAAAATTGACTTTTTTTTAACATATTAAAAATATGTATAGATAGATCAAATTTTTATTTTTTACTAGCAATAGATCTAATTAGACAGACAACTCTAACCTTTTATCAATGGATGTTTATCAAAGTTTATCATATAATATAATTACTAGAGTTGAGTTAAAAGTTATTAATTATTACCCATAAATTTATCATTTAAGACTGTCATAATTAATGACCCTTTTGAAATTTATTGTGAACAAAAAAGGTAATCCAGAGAGAGAGAGAGAGAATTTAAGAGCAAAGCGAAAATTGTTACATGAAAATTCCTCAAGAAAAAAAATAATAAATAAATACATACATTTTTTTCACCGCTCATTCCTCCGTTTGATCCAAAAACTCATTTTGGATTCAAAAAAGAAAAACAAAAAACTAATTTTGACGCCAACATGTCGTATTCTGGTTCTGGCCGTGCACTCCAAACGTCGAAGGAGAATCCAAATTCGACATGTCGTTATTTATCATCTGATGATCATGATTCTGAAACATAGAAGAATCCACAGGTCTCAGCCCCCCCAGAAAATCCCTCGTTATTTCTCCGGCAGCACCGCCACCTTTGCCACCATTTTTATTGCCTCTATTACTGTTACTCATCAATATCCCATTAAGTGCTTCTTCAAATGAGGCCGCCTCTTCAAAACCCACCATGTGATGAAAAAATGGAGCAATTTCAGCTGAACATGAATTATTGTTGTTGTTATTAACTTCCCATGCAGGGCAAGAAGACGCAAAAAGATGACCCGGACCGAGACCGGGTAATCCGAACCCGATTGAAGAAGTAGGGTTATTAGGGTTTTGATGAGAAGGTGGTGGAGGAGGAGGAGGAGGAGGAGGGAAAAAAGGGTCTTGGTGTTCAAATTTAAGAGGGAAATTAATAGATGGGAAAAGGTGGGATGTAATTTTAGGAGTTGGGTTACTATTAAAATTGGTACTTTCCTGAGCCAAGGCATTGCAAAATGCTCTGTGGGTTATGAAACTGTCCCTCCTGCCAAAGTTCAAAACAATACAACACATAAACAAACAAATTTTTATCACTGCCCCATAAATTTTCTCTGTACTACATACTCAAAAATACTCCCACATTATTATCCCCTACTTCTCTCTCTCTCCCACTTTTCACAAAATGTAACAACAATAATAATGTTTTTATATTCTTCTACCATACTTCAACAGTTGAGACATTTTAAACAATAACCCATAAATAATCATTTATTATGCTTAATTACAAAATTTGGTTCATTTTTGTTTTTGTTTTTTTTTTAAAAACTGTCCTTTTATTTGGTTTCTATGGTTTAGAAAAAACTCAATTGATTTTTATGGTATATGTTTGATAAAATTTATTCATACATGTATAATCTTTATAAAACCATTTATAATAATTAGTCTTTTACCAAATCACGCATCTATGGACTAGACTTTAACATTTTTAAAATCATAGGAATTTAAATTTGGAAATGATTAAATAATAGTTCTCGTTGATTTGAGTTTGAAACTTATATTGAATTGCATATTCACATTAAGTAATTTACCTGGAGAAGAGAGTTCCACAGTCACATCTATACTCTCTAGTGCCACAAATTTTGGAGTGAGCTTTCCAATCTGATTGAACTGCATATCTCTTTGAACACTTTTCACATTTCCACTTCTTTTCACCATGCTTTCTACAGAAGTGCTTCTTGATCCCGGTTAGATCGCCCAGAGCCCTCGATGGATGATGATGTACACATGTCAGTTCTGGGCACACGTACACCTTCTTCCTCACTTCCTTGTTGCCTCTTTGCTTTAGCTTCCATGGTAGATTGTGTCCTCTTCTATGAAGTTGCAAATTCTGATCTCTTTGAAACCCCTTCTTACAGATCTCGCATATGAATCTATTGGTCGCCAGAAGTGATTTTGGCGATAAGGCTATCACTTCCGCTTCTGGGTCTGATTCAAAATTCAAACTTTCTTCTTTTTTAATATTACAGAAGTATGAAAACACAAGATATAAATCATAACATCTATTCATGTATTCTCAACAAAAACAATACCTGGATTGCCTGGAAGATTTCGCTTCTTTTTTGACGGTGGTGGCGGCGGTAGCGGTGGAAGCGGTGGTGTTGGTTGATTTATGGAAGAAGATGATTGATGAGAATACATAGGGGTAGTAGTGGAAATTTCAGTTCTTGTCATTGTTTCTCCAGAAGCACAAGTCAAGACAGACAAATTCTCATCCACCATTAAATTACTTTTCATCATCATCATCATCAATATCCTCTTTCACTTCATTAAATTCCAACTGCAAAACCCCTTTATAAATGAGAAACGTATAGTGAAATCAAAGAACTCTATCTTGAGAGAGATAGATCTGAAAAAAAAAACCCTAATTCAGAATAAAACATAAAAACCAAAAACTTGGGAGAGGAATATTAATTATCCATGAATATCAAGTTTCATAGATTTAATTTAAGATCTCCTTCATAATTTTTTTATAAAAAAATGAAAGGGGAGGTTTGGTATATATGCATGTGAAGAGACAGTAAAATTAAATACAAAAAATGAAAATTTATGAAGGTGGGGGAATTTAGCAACAAAAAGAAAACCTTGTACCCACTGGCCTTCTTGAATGTTTTTCAACAAACTTTCTTGCTGCCTCCTGCTAAAAGCCTAAAACCAAAGAAACTTTCAGAACAAAACCAAAAAAGAAAAAAGCCCCATTTCCTTGCTCAAAAGACCAAATATTTAAAATATTTTATTTTTTATAATTTTCTTTTTTAAAATTACTGTTAAAAAGAGAAAGAGAGAGAGAGAGAGAGAGAGAGAGAGAGATTCCTGTGGAGAGAGATATACACAAAGCTTTGTTCTGATGTGAGCTAGGTTGCTGTCTTTTTCCTTGTCATGTTCCTTTGTTGAATTTTATTTAAAGAAAGAAAAAATTAGTCGTCTAATAATTGTATTACAGTAGCAACTTTATCATTAACCTTTGATTTTTAAAACCTAAACCCTACAATAAAATGATAATTGATAATGTAAATGTAATAATAATCCACGTTTGACTCTAGGGTTATAATTAAATGATGAAGCTTTGATTTATTTTACAAAAAAAGAACTCAAAATATGAAAAAGAAAATAAGGATGATCGAGATATATATTCCTACACAGCTAGGCTGATGATGATATGAAAAAACAATATGAAATAGAAAAAACAGGATATTATATATGGGACTTTTTTAACATGTTCACGGGCAAAGTTTAGTGAAAAATAAAATGTAAAACAGAAAGAAAAAGGGAACAAAAAAAGTTATAATGTTTCTGTCATGCATGATTGGTTCAGTGATTGAAACTCACCGGACATATGTATTGCTTAATATCTGTCAAACAAATATACCTCTTGATTTTATAAAATCATCTAATTAATTACTTTTAATTAGTTATAACCATTTCAATTTGAATCTCATAATTATATCAATAAAACTTTCAAATTTCTTAACTGTGTAGATTAACATGTACTTAACTTAAATTGATTTAGTTAGTTAGTGCAAGCAACCTGTAATTATATATAAATGAACTAAATATTAGTCTATATTAATCATACAACTATTAACTCATGTTTTTAATTAGTATATATATTAGAAACATTTTTAAAAATATCAAAATAAATTAAAATATTTATAAGCTTTAACAAAAATTGAATAGACTATCACGGTCAAATATTAGTATAATCTGAAAATTTTGCTATATTGTAAATATTTTATCAAATTTGTTATTTTTTACAATTCTTCTATGTATTAGTTTATACATTAATATGTTCACAAGATGGTTTTTCTATATAACATATTTTCACCAACATTATTTTAATTTGTCAACAATGATACATTCAAATTTTTTTAAAACCAAGAGAGGATTTTGAATCCCCTCAATTTATTATGCTATTTATTTAATATTGAAATGCATTAAATTTATTATGTGACGATACAAACAACTTAATACAGGGTCCTTACCATATGTGTTTATTCATTTAATATAGGCTTTGAAAGATGTTATGTTCTCGTGCTATATTTTTTTTTTCTTTTATACAAGTTATTTACCATTTTAATCCTAGAGTCTAGTACAATATATATAAAATTATTGTCTTCTAGAGTATAAAAATTACTTGTCAATCATGATCTAGACTGCCATATCAATTTTTTTTGGTTGAAAATTAAACAAAACAAAACCCCACGTATATATTTTTATTTGGAATAGTTGAGTTCAATAAATAATTATATTTTTTAAAAATTATAAATATTATAAAATCTGTTATCCTCTATCACTCATAAACACGTCTATTTAGTCAAGTTTATTATTAATAGATTTTTTTTTTTTGTTAAATTTACAATTTTTATAAAATTATTACTATATATTTAATTATTATTTCCAATATTTTTATCCATTATACTTACTTTTTATTTTTTATTCTCTTGAACTATAAAACATATACGAGCTTCAATAATACAATTAAAATTCAAATGGTGTCTCAAAATTTATTTGGATTTTAGCAAGAAAGTTAACAAAGTTTTTCTTTTCTCTTTTACATTTACTTTTGTAGACAACTCATGAAATTCTTGAAAGCCATTTTAATACAACAGCGATTTTGATGGTGATTGCAAGCTTTCATTTTAAAATCACTTATAATGTAAAAGAATTATAATACCAAAAGTTAAATTTTAAGTCAGTCTCTAAACTATTTATTTTAATTTATATCAATTACCAAAATTTCAAAGTTGGAGGTCTTAAGTCACATTGACCTATACACACAAATGTGTTCAATACAAACAATTAAAATTATGTCTAGTAACTATTTTGTTTTTTAAAATTAAGATGAAAAACACCTACTAATATATCATCTTCAACTTTCTTCCTTTAATTAATAGTTTAAAAAACCAAAGGGAAAATTTAAAAACTAAAAAGAAGTTAGATTTTATTTTTAGAGAACAAGCTTAATCTTGGAAAACAAAAAACAAAAATTGGTTTCCACCTCAAAGTTTACACAAAATGTAGTCAACCACCTAATCAAAAAATGATGGACTTGATTTGTTTAAAGCTCATGTAGCCTACTGCAGAAGAACTCTTTAAAGTTTAAGAACCTACCCAACGTAAGCATAAAACTTCAAGACCAAAATGTAGAATTTTAAAATCAATTAGACACTTAAATGAAAGCTTATGTTTACATACAAACATACATACATATATATATATATTACCTCCATTTTTGTTATAAAATTAAAAAGTTTTTCATCGTTGAGTTATTATCGTTTTAGAAACATCAACAGTCTCTCTTCCATTAACTCGTTTTGATCTGCAAATTCAAGAAGGGTAAAAAGAAAAGCTCAAGATCGAGAAGTCATTTTCAAGAGTTAATTAAAATGAATAAAATAGAAAAATGGAAATTAGGTAAATATAATATAAATAAGAAAAAAAAAAGGGTGAGAGAGAGAGGGTAGGTCGGTCCCCGGCGCGGCGGTACTGTGCCCAGCCCATAACCCAATACTCTCTCTGCTCTTCTGATAAGGATGCCTCTTTTTGTTTTCTTCCTTTTTCTAATTTTTATTTCTTTTCACCATACTCTTAAAGATTATAATTTACAGATTATTGTTTTCTTTTCTTTTTTCTATTTTTTGGGGGGGTTCAAAGATTAATCATCATCATCTTTGAAAACCAGACAGGCTTGAGAGGTCAATAATGGCGGTTGACAAAGAAAGAAGATCGTTTTGGTGAAATAAATTTAAAAGTGAAAACTCTCAATTATTGCTTCACTCTCTCTCTCTAATATTTTCCCTCTCTCTCCCTCTCACCGTGATTAAGACTGGACTGACTATATCAAAAAATTAAACCGACCGCCAAAACTGACTGAAATTGTTAGCCGGAGAGAAGGAGAGGTTTGTTTTGAGCCGATTTGGAAAAATTCAAGTCGACCTTATTTTAAAAACATTTTAAAGGCTTAAACTACCCTAAATTGATTGATGACTAATGGTTAATTTTTATATATACTTTTTCATGGTCAAAGTCGGTTTTATAGTTCCATGCGATCCTTTAAAACAGTACTAGTGTTGATAAAAACTTATAAAACTTGTTATTGGTTATTATATTCTTGTTTTTTTTATTGATTTTATTTGGGCCAAAATACACAATTGACCTAATACAATTGAGAGGACGGTAAGTTTCGCACAAACAGCAATAACGTCAAGATCGAACTCAACTTGATCATCTTAGACCCATAGACCATAACATGGCTAAGAGAAGATGTTTGGCCTTCACTTTTGGTCAAGAGGGAAGTATAAACCAAAGTAAGGCTCGATAAAGGAAAGGTATAGCATGGGTCTTATAAGTCATGTCATGACATACCACGTGTAATTGACCCAAAATATTATACTTGAGTTTTATTTCAACAGTGGTTTTGAAATAAAGTTAGAAATAATATCGTTGATTTCAAAGATTTGGATTGATCTTTTTTTGTTAAGAAAACAACGAAAGTAAATGATATTTGTTATAATGAAAAAAAAAAAAACGTTTTTTTAGTGTGTTCATCCCATATAGATATATTTTACATTAAGTTTCATTATATATACTCAATCTTATCAAAAATATAATTTTTCTAACGCTCTTTGATATGATTTTTCTATCGTAAATTGGGTTGAATTACATATCCGTCAATACAAAAAAAAAAATCGAAAACAAATTAATTAAATTGTGATTTAGTTGTCAAGATGAATTATTATACTGCTTAAATATGAGGATTTAAACCTACAAGCTTTACGATCATCACTAACATATTTATATACTAATTACACCATACTTAATTATATATTAATGTCACTGATATAACTACATGTACCGCTTCAAAGTATCAACTTTTTATTCTTTTTGAGAGGGTGAGAACAATCTTTTTGTAATGGGTTCATGGGAATCAGTGTAAGCTTTAATTATAATCTATATTTGTTTTCTTAGGTGACAAAATTATATTGATTTATTTATCGTAAATTTTGAAAAATATTTTTATTCAATCTTTAAACTTCAAAACTGTTTTCAAGTTCTACTCATCAAATTTGAGTTTAGTTTATATCCATAATATCCATATTTTAGAAAGTTTCCATCAATATCCATAATAAAAATTGATTTGATGTGTATTTTTTAAATAGTTGTAATATTTTTTATCGTTATGTGGATATTTTTACGTTTTCATCAAGTTTGAGAATCAATATTTTCATTGCATTAAACACAAGTCCACGAAACGAATGAAATGAACATAAAAAAAACCACTTATATAAATGTGGTAGATATGTTTACTTATTATAAAATAACAAAATACTTATTACTCGTTCATTTTTTAAAAAATTATTTTATAATTTTTTTATATTTATATCATAGTAGATATTTTAAAACTTGGATGAATTGATTAGGAATTATAGTAAAAAACTCTGGATAAAAAAATAACTATTTACAAAAATACATAAATAGAAAAGATGAATTAAGTTGAAGAAAACGACAGCGTTTTGACATGCGTGGACCACCAACGTGGCATTCAATAATTCCATACTCTTAGGTATTAATTAAGAAATCCCACGTGACACTTTCATTTACCCCTCAAATCATGGAATTAATTAATTATCGTTGTCAGTGTTACTTAGCTATTCAATTCTCAGTCTCACAAGTCAAGGATAATTTATTTCTAAAATTCTATTATGAAAAGAAACAAGAAAAAAGAAAAAAAGAAAAAAGAGAATGAAAAGTCTTGATTTTGATAACATATATATTTTTAAATTTTGTGCATTTCTTTTTGTTAAGGAAAATTGTCTTATTTCTTATTTTCTTTGAGTGGGTTTCAACCTTCCAAACTTAAAATTAATAGGAACAAACACTTTTCTAAAATAAAAATGAAATAACTAACTTAATACACATGGATACACACACTTCCTATTAACTCCTATCAATAATAAACCCATATCACAATTTCTCCTATAAGAAAATTTGACTATAAGTTGACCAATTTTTATTTATTTAAAAAGCTAAAAAAACTAATAGTGGATATAATGAAATTTGAATGAGATAACTATGGTGAGTTGTTTTTGGAATTACAAATCATGTAATATATATATATATATATATATAGATGTATAATTTGAATAGACAAACATAGTGTAACATGTAACATGCCATAGTCCAAAAAGATAATCAATTATTGGCTCAGCTTTGCAAATGAATCACATCAGATATTTTACTTTAAAAGAAACGACAATATTCCAACGTGGAATTTTCCCATACGATAATATTTTTGTTTTTATAAAACAATTTCTTCACTGTTTTGCTCTTTTTGTAAGAAGATTCAAACAAATTTGTCCCATCATCTGTGTTGAGGACAACTATTTTAATTTGGTTTGAAACTTTTTTGAAATGAAATAAAAAACACAACTATTGAACCAAGGTATCATATGATTGTAGAGATATTTGACAGTGGGCTGTTGAAAGATTGTACAGTCATGGACCGGTCCCGATGGCCACTGATTTTCCTATCTTGTTCTGAATTTCAGCTTTTCATTAAAAAAAAAAAAGGACTGCAGATTCAAGAACTATCAGGTCAAAGGGACGAGATCAACGATTCAACAGGTCGACACTCCATTGATTCCGGCGACCCATCGCCGGAGAATACAGCAAATCAGTACCTCTCACTTGGGTTCGCCATCAAAGTCAGAGGAGGATGAAGAAACCCTTCAATTGGATGGTTCTCCTTTGCTTTTTGTTGGCTTATAATGGAGTTGACGCAGTCTCAAATCAGCCCTATAGAACAGCTTTTCACTTCCAGCCTCCAAAAAATTGGATGAATGGTAAAAATCTCATCAAAATCTCTAGTTTCATTTGGCATTTTTGCTACTTTTCTCTATTTGGAATTTGACAATTTACCCTATTGATCCAATTTCTTGATGTGTTTTGTTGGGCTTTTTTTGGCTGATGACGACTCCAAAGATCCCAATGGTACAGTTATTCCCCCCCAAAAGAAAATTTTTGTTCATCATTTCCCTCTTTTTGCTGTAGACAAGTTGTAATGAGTCAATAATTGCAGGGCCAATGTATTATAAGGGAGTTTATCATCTGTTCTATCAGTACAATCCTTATAGTGCAATTTGGGGCAACATTACATGGGCCCATTCAATATCATATGACCTTGTTGATTGGGTTCATTTGGAACATGCTTTGTCTCCAACCGAACCTTATGAAACCAATGGTTGTTGGTCTGGTTCTGCTACAATTCTTTTGGATGAACAACCGGCTATCTTATACACTGGAGCTAACTCTGAAAACCAGCAATTTCAAAATTTAGCTCTGCCTAAGAATCGGTCTGACCCTCTACTGAAAGATTGGATTAAATCACCTCATAATCCTCTGATTGCCCCTGTTGATGATATTGATCCTTCAAATTTTAGGGACCCTACTACTGCTTGGCTGGGCCAAGACAGGTTGTGGAGGGTCATTATTGGAGGGGAGATTGGGGGAAGTGGAATGGCGATTCTGTATCGAAGTGAAGATTTTGTGAATTGGACTAGGAGTAAGAGTCCGCTTCATTTGTCGAACGAGACTGGGATGTGGGAGTGCCCCGATTTTTATCCGGTGAGTATCAACGGTAGTAATGGACTTGACACTTCTGTTCAGGATGGGTTAATCAAGCATGTACTTAAGGCAAGTTTTAAGGAGGCTGATCACTACGTATTGGGGAGTTACATTCCAGGAACAGACACATATTCTGTTGAGAATAACTTCTTGAGCAATGGCTCTGATATGCGATACGATTATGGGAAATTCTATGCTTCCAAATCGTTTTATGACAGTGGTAAGAAGAGAAGAATATTGTGGGGATGGATAATAGAATCTGATAGTGAAGCGGATGATACTACCAAAGGATGGTCTGGCCTTCAGGTAATCCTTTGTCTCTGTCTCATCCTTTATCAACCTTATTGTGTCTCTTGTTACATCAATAGCTCACTACATTTAAATTAAATTATTCACAGTCAATTCCTAGAACCATATTACTTGGTGAATCTGGAAGACAATTGGTACAATGGCCAATTAAAGAACTTGAGAAACTACGTACAAAGCAAGTGAGTTTTGATGACGTGGACCTCAAAAGTGGTTCCCTATTCGAAGTCCCAGGCATTACAGCTGCACAGGTAACTATCTTAGTTATTCATTGTTTCAGAATTTCAAAGACCTGAATTTCCCCCCACAAACTAACTCTCAGAGAAGACCAGAAATGTTGGTTAAATAATAACATTTTCATATGTGTTTCCTGTATACAAAGGCCGATATCGAAATTTCGTTCCGTTTATCTGGTCTTAAAGAAGCAGAAGAGATGAATGCGAGTTGGAATGATCCACAGTTTCTCTGCAAAGAGAATAATAAAGCTTTGGGGAAAGGCGCAATTGGACCATTTGGCTTGTTGGTTTTGGCTTCTAAGGATTTGACAGAACAAACTGCAGTCTACTTTCGAGTATTCAGAAACCAATATGACAAATATGTTGTGCTCATGTGCAGTGATCAAAGCAGGTTTGTTGGTTTACATATTGTTTATATTTTCTTCTATACACTGGTTGTGTGTTATTATGCCTGAGGCAGAGAGTCACAATTTCAACAGGTCTTCTCAAAGGGAAGGGCTTGAGAAAGCCACTTATGGAGCATTCGTCGACATGGACCCTCTTCGTGAAACGATATCCTTAAGAAGCCTGGTACGTTGATTCACATTTGAGATCCACACATTAGAAAATAAAAAAGAAAACGAGAAAACACCTTAGGCAAAACAAACAAAAACATTATTCAGTTGATTATGATAGGCAGCTTTATGGCAACATGGCTAATACAACAATTGCAAGGTGGAGATCGAACGTCCCAACTTCTAGACACAGACCATGTCAATGTCGTTGAGTCAACTTCACTTTTGTGATGTTTATAATCCGGTTGATATAATTAAGTTCATATAATCTTCTGAACTAATGGAAGATTTGATAACATAGTATTAGAGTAAAATGTAACGTATTCAAATTCTTGAAATATCGTCGTTCCTTCCCCAATTAATATCGTGTCTACTTATTGGGTCTTCCACAAGTGAAGAGGTTAGAGCTGAGAATATGGCTCGTTCAACTTTTCGATATAAAAGCCTTGATTAACGTGGGTTGTATTTTGCAGATAGACCATTCTATCATTGAAAGTTTTGGTGGGAATGGGAAAGCCTGCATCACTGCAAGAGTGTATCCAAAGATAGCCATAAACCAAGAAGCCCATCTCTATGCATTCAACAATGGAAGTATGGATGTAAGAATTACAAGATTAAGTGGTTGGAGCATGAAGAGAGCCCAAGTTGTTCCCATCCAGAAGAGAAGAAAATCACCCATTGATTGAGATATCAAAATTTCGAAGTTTTGTTAGGTATATTATTTTAAACAATAAAGCACACACACATATATTCTCTTTTAAACACAAAGTTAGAATCATTTAAAAACTTGATTGAAGTGTAGTAGTGAACCAATTGGTATAGTTGTGTTTCCAATTATGCATCTAAGTCAAAAAAGCAAAGAATACAACATATTCTTAAAGCGAGGAAGCAAATGTAGAAGACAGAATATTTTCTTAGGGAAAATTGTTAATTAAAAACACTCCTAGTACGATAATACTTATAATTATCCTCTCAAACTTTTCATTGCAAAATGTGACCATCAAACTAAAAACAGATCACATGTGACAAGAATACTTTGTGCAACAATTGAATTCATGTAGTTAGTATTCAGCAAAGCCAACAATAATATGTTCCAAAAGGCAATTGGGCCTCACACAATGGGCTTGATATATTTTTCCTTTGATCCCAACTTACACAACAGAATGCCAAATTTCATCCTCTCAAAGTTCCCTCTTCCCCTCTTTACTAAACCAAAGCTATCAAATTCACTTTGTTTTCTCTCTTAAATGACTTGTTTTTTTAGATAAAACGAATGTATTTAAAACACACTCTAACCCGATAGCGAGATACAAGGTGTAGTTTAGAGTTAAGAAAAGAATGGAAAGAGAATAAAAGAGATTCCATGACAATGACAAGATCCAAAAGGGGGAAGACATTATTGTAAAGAAAGGGAGATGGAATTTAATTAATGGGACATTATTATAAATTATAAAAAGGAAAAGTAGCTAGGAAGAACCTAAAATCCTAGCATTAAGGAAGTGAAAGTGGGGAGGGGGGAGGGGGGATGAAGACATTATATTATATGAGCCTAGTTGTGTTTTGTTGGTTCAAATTTCGCTGTCACGAGGATGGATGAGTTTGATCATGACCCACATTAATTTTAAAAAAATCATATCATATAAAATTTTTATTATATAGTTTTTATGAAAAATGATGTGAAGGGTGAAAGTGGTATATAGTAGTGGGTGGTGGGAAATATTTAAATTGATTAATATGGAAAAACTCAATAATTGGTTTCGAAATTTTAATATTTTTCTCTTCTTTTATAATTTGTGGCGGTATCTTCATTAGATTCTTCTTACGTTATGCTTCCAAAGATTCCATTTACAACAACAACAACCGTGTTTGATCACCAACCCACTGCATGTTCGCCACGTGGAATTCACGATCTGATAGACACCCCAAAATGCACTGTTTTCTTTGGTGGGTGACGCTGTTGTCATCACCGAAGGGTGTCGTTTCCAAGGGGAAGGGAGATAGAGAGAGATAAGTATTTAAAATTAATGAAATGATTAATGAGAGATAGTGGAGGATTAGGGACCCACTTAATTACCCTTAATTATCATCTCCTAATCCTCCCATCTTCTTTAGTCTTTTCCTTATTTGGGATACATATCGTCAAAAATCTTTCTAAATTCTAAATTAATTCAAGTGGCTCTCTATTATTTTTTCTTATATTGTTATTCTTCCAAGTCATGAGCTTCTTTCATCCCCACTCTTCTAAAATAGCCACTTTCTTAAATCCATAAATATTAGGTTTCAAAATTATACTTTACTATGTTTTCATTATTTTCATCTAGGATACCTCAACATTTAAATATTTATATCTCGATTGTAAAATTTAAAGAAGTAAATTAATTACCTTATAGGTTTAACAAACGTGACACCTTTTTTTTTCTTTCAATCTTGTTATTTTAATGTTTTATTGGGTGAGCAATGAGAAGCGATACACCAAATTATTATCCTTTTTCATCAAGATTACTTTTAGAACAACCAATTGTAAAGTTAATCTAATTATTTATAAACATAGATTTTATTTTAAAGATGTTGTAAATATGACAAACTAGCTAGATTTGATTTTTTTTTTCTCCAACCTCTAACACCGTTTGCGATAGATAAGGATATAACTTCAATATAGATAAAATCACAAAAGAGAAGAAGAAATTTTGGTCCTTCAACATTTGGTATGCCCTTCATTGTGTTTCTTGAGACATTAAGTTAGAAGCCAAATTTTACCATATTAGCTGTATGTGCAAGGAGCCTTTAAATTAATTAATTAAAATTTAATGTGGAATACCCAAGTATTAGTAAAAGTATATTGGCAGTAATTATGATTCAAAGATCAAAATGTAAAAATAAATAAATAAATTTCATGGTAGAAGTTCAAGATTTCTAACCCTAAAACCCAAATGTAAATTCCACACACAACCATGAAACTAAAAGAATATCTTCTCTTCATTAGTTTTATTACACACACGTAGTCCGTAGCAACTCTTCCTTTTAAGTTCTATTTCTAATAACTTCGATTTCAAAAGTTTATTGCACAAAGTAATTGAACATTCTGATATTTGTGTGTAATATATTTCTTTCGTATTCATTAGTAGTTAATAGCCAAGTTTTGAAAGTCTAATTAATTATGACCATAATTCTTTATTAGCAATTTAACAAAAATCTAAATCTAATTAGGAATCTATCACCCAATCCAACTTCTAGGGAGAGGAAGACAAACTAAGTAACTATCACTATAGAACATAAATTTAATAATTGAAATTAAATTAAGGTTTGCTTGACATTTCTAAATATGATATTTCATATAATAAAAATTTATTTGCACGGACTATAGACAATTGTTATTAAGTACATCAAATCTATAAATATCTCCAAGAGAATATATAAGTTTAGAATTTCCATCCACACGTTATTGTTAACCTTAAAAACAATATTAAAACTTCAAATTTAGTTCACAATCTAGATCTAGGAAGTAATAACAATACATTAACAGATCATTGATCTTAAAGAAATGAGTATATTTGAAAGTTTTTGCAACTTAAAAGAAACAATAGTTAACAATATAAACTAAACTTTTATCCATGATGGGTTAAAATCCGAATATTTTATCGACCAAGTAAAAACAACGAATTCACTTTAAAGTTTAAAATAACTTTTTGATTTCAACTCATTCATTCAAAATCGCAATTAATTTTTCTTCCCATAGTTAACATTTCATGTCACTGCGCTCCAGGTCTTGCTAGTATATAACTTAACATAACTACGGAATTTGAATACAAATTCTTACCCCCATTAAGAGAGATTTCCCAAAAACATGCAATTCAACGAAAAATATAATTTTCAAAGTTGTAATTTGAACTAAGAAAACCCCTTTAAGAAAAAGGAAAAAGGGAAATTTGAATTGAAGATAATTGTAGAATTATTTGAAGAAAATTGGTGTCAGAATATCTCAAGTACAGTACAGTAAGTACTAGCTCACTATTACCTCGTCATTGTCAAAAAAAAACAAATGATAACATTTAATTATTCATCTCTCCTTCAATCTAAACCACCAAAAGAAAAAACACATATATTCCCCACCTTTGTTTCATCCTTCATTTGCCCAAACTAATATTCCTCAAATTCAAAATTGAAATTCCCATTAAGTTAATTAATCTTCCCCTCATTTTACCTCAATTCCTTATTATCATAACTTTTCTTTCTTTTTGTTTACCATGACAGTAAATAAATAAATTAAAATTAGTAGTAGCAAAGAGTAGAAAGGAATAGAATAGAATAGAATAATAATAGATTACAAAAGTCTACACATTCAACGGTTCTGATTACTTAATAATTAATAAAGGACCCACTCAGTCACCCACTCCTTTCACTTCATTCATCCTCATCCGACCACGTTTCACACCTTTCTCCGCGAGTACCCTCTAAAACCCTACTCGCCTCCACCGTACCGGACTTTTTCCGGGCATCATCTAGATTTCTTTTTTTTTTTGTTCTTCATAGTTATTAATTTCACCAAACCAACCATAGATAAATCCATTATTTTTTTTTTGTTTTTTGCTTTTTGGGTTCTCCCATCCCTCTATTTAAGGGGGATTTTTTCTTTTAAAATTACAAGGATAAATTTAGAAATGAAGGGGAATTGAGTAATTTGAGCTATGATCATACCCAGAGAGCGCCTACTTCGACGAGCTTGGGAACGAGATGACCGCTGAGGTGGAGAGCGACGAGGGATTCAAGCCCGCCGAGGAAGGCCCCACCGATGAAGACAGCGGGAGTAGCGGTGGTGGTGGAGGAGAAAGAAGCGAGAGCGTGGATCTCGTCGTCTTCTAATTCGATGACGGTGGGGTGGACGCCGATGGTGGCGAGGAGTTTCTTCATGACGTGGCACATGCAGCAAGAAGTACGGCTGAAAATGATGACGGGATGTTCGGAGATGAGGCGGCGAATACGGGTGTCGGCGGATTCGGCGACGTCGATGGAGAGAGAGGCAGGGGAGGGGGTGGTAGAGGGCGGGGGAGATAAGTCGAGGTGGAGGAGGTCGTTGGAGCAGCGACGGAGGCCTTGCATCGCCGGAGAGAAGTATGTAGAATTAAAATTGAGAGAGAAATAATGGGGTATTTGTTGTTATGTCAACGGGTGGAGAAATTGGAATGGAAGGGGGAAGTGGTTTTATAAAAAACAGAGTGGACACTGCTTTTGCTCACATCACTCTTTCATCGTCTAATCCTTTTTTTATAATACACCTTTTTCTTTTCTTTTTTTCTTTCCACTACTCATCACAAAATCAAAAGTTTGGTTTAAAGTATAGTTCTCTCTCCTGCGCGTGTACAACACACGCTTCCTAAATATTACAATTGTTCAATTAAAGATATGAAGAAAAGTAAATACAAAATTAATAAACTGTGCAATTTGTAAAATAAATTTATCAATTATAATTTTTGATTTAAATATTAGTTTGAGTCGAGAATGAGCTTTTCAAAGAAAGAAAAAAGTATAGAAATCAAAATCAAATAACAAACGTATTGAATAAGAGAATTTATAGTATAGGCTATTAATATAGACTAAATTTTAATTTAAAAGATATTAAACAAGGAATTGAAATATTTTTAAAAAAGAAGAGATAATAAGGGTTTGAACACAATTATTTAGAAAAAGAAAAGTGGAATATTGTTTGTAGGAGCGTGAATAAGAGTAAGGGTAAGAGGAGCGTGGAAGAATTGGGGTATGATGATGGAAATACAACGGTGGTTCAGGAAGCAGCAGATATATGCCCGTGCATTAGTATTACTAGCGTGGGAAGAAAGAAGATCACATGGCAGTAAATGACCATGACGTCACTTTGACTTCGACGTCGAACGGTAAAGATTGCGCCTTGACGTAACCCAAACATAAAACCCGCCCCAGTAATTTTTTTATAAAAATAATTAAATCAATCAATTTTATTAAAAATAAGAAAAAGAAAAGAAAAGAAAGAAAGTCATCTGACGTGGACTACATGCGAACCAGTGGCAATGGGTCCCACCCCTGCCCACTTCTCCCTCTCCCTCATGACATAATCATGGGAGAGAAGCTTCAGTTTGTTCGTCACCATGACGTTCCCCCATTCCCTTCCACGTGGCTTCCCCATTTACTCTCCTCTCCTCATGGAGCACTCCTGGGGCTGACCGCACACCCTCACTCCCCCCCTTCTCCCTAGTAAAAAATTTAATTAATTTTCTTTTCCCATCTATCCGCGCCCACGTGGATTCCCAGCATGGTAAGTAAAAATGTTCATGAGGCTGGCGTCGACCCTACCCATAAAGTCCACCTTCAAAATCCACCGTCCATGGTGGCAACTAGTGTGTCTGCCATATGTGGATGTGATGATCAATCCACTACGTCACTTTGGACCCTCTCCCCCCCCACTCCCCCAATCAAAACTTCATCTATTTTCTTTTTTCTATTTATATATATATATATATATATATATATATTAATACTATTTTCTTTTTTAAATTGAAAAAAATAATTAGATACATTGCATATTTATCATATCCATCTTGTTAAATCAATTAAATTTATCCAATTAAATAGTTTATTATGAATCTATCATGAATATTTTCTTAATTCTTATAAAGATTTATTATCCATTTTCACCATTTACGACAGTAAGCCTTTATTATTCAACTATTTTCGGATAAAAATGAACTCAAAAAATGAGTTGAAGCTTTATGGAAAGTAAATAAAATAGAATTAAAGAAAGTTTAAAGTATTATTTGAACCTAATTATTATTATAATAGTAAGACCAGAATTTCAGTAGCTTAGCTACCATCATTAACTACGTTATTGTATATATTATTATTTCATCTCCCAGATTTTAATAAATTTCCCCCGCCCTTCCTTTTCTTCTGTCCAATCATGTTCAAACCCTCTAGTACATTTCACTATTTCATTATGGTTACCCCACAAATTCTTTTTTAAATAATTTGTACATCACCATCGCCCATTGTTGTTTATGACTTTATGAGAAGAAACCATTAATTATTTCATTATTTATTCCAATATATTATAGATTTATAATTCCTTTTTCTTCTTCTTCTTTATTTTAGGTAATGACTAAAGATGGAACTCCCAAAACCGAAGGCTTGCGGTGTTTCTATGTGTATTATTGTATTTGTGTCTGTGGCGTCATCCACCCAAAAAGGTGTCAAATCTCACACCCATATGTATTAAAAATACTCTCTCTAAACTATTCTCCTTCGTCATACTCTACATCATCTTTATTTATTGCCAAACCCTAATTTTCTTCTTCATTTAATGTTTGTCACACTCAATATCTTATTCAACTTCCCTTCCATACTCATTCCTTCCCCCATTAACTATCGTCAATAATGGTAATTTAAATTGGTATTATATTGCATTCGTTACGTTCTTAAGATGAGCTAACTCAATGAAATTAACAACGATTGTTCTTTATATAGATAAGTGTTTCAATTAGTTTCACATACTTTAAGTGATATTGTATGACAATTCATACATGTTCGTTTAACATTCTGAATGAAAGATTTGTCAAACATAAGTCTTTTATTTCTCATTAATTAGGTAACTCATGATAGTTATTTTAATGATAATTTAATATATAATATGTAACCATATAGAAAGTATGGAAAATATTTTTTTGGTTGCATTTAAGTTGTAGTTTCTGTTGGGTTTTTAGGTTTTAAAATGTTATGCTTTTTAGCTTAAAATTTTAAATTAATTTGAGTAAAGTTTATAGGTTTCTAAAGGTTACGAACTTTATTCTTAATACTATTTTTGTTTCAATTTGGTTTTCATGTTTCAAATTTTACCCTTTTCACATCAATTTTTTACTCATGAGTCATTTAATTTATTGTTTGACTTCATTTTAAAATAATTGCAAAGGGTGAAAAACACAAGTTTTAACTTGAAAAATTATGTTTGCACAAGAGTTATTGATAAAGTAAATAGCATAAGCAAAAGTAAGAAAAGACATAACACAACCAAGTCTGTAACCCAGTTTTGTGTAAACACACACCTAGCTACATCTAAGAAGCCTTAAGCCCAATTGATAACATCATTTACTAAGATTCAAAAGATATATTCACAAGTAGATATAACCTATTGAGAATTAACTATATCTTATATTACACAAAATAATTGTTCAAGCTCTCTTTAAACCACTTGAAGAAGTGTAAACAAGAGATTCGATCTAAACTCATTTTCTAAATCATATGCTTTATGTTTAATCCTTGCATCTCAAGAGTCCAAACCCTTCCTAGTGTTTTCAAATCTTCTCGATCTAGATTGAATCATGAAGCCAATAAGAAAGTGTTCAATACACATCCCACAAAGGTATTTCTCATAACATACTCAACCTATGCACGAACAATGCTTCAAGAGGGAATCTTCTGTCAAAAGCGAACAAGGCTACATCCAAGGATAAAGACAGTCAGACAGAAGGTAATAAAAATCTTTCAATCAACATAATAAGAAACTATTTTTATTTTGATTAAAACCAAGGCCACCATTAATGACAATCCCATAAACTGCCAACAATTTTTAAAAAAAATGGAAAGAACTTCGAAAATATATATGGAAGAAATTGCAAGCCAAAAGACAATAAAGTGAAAGTTTTAATAGTGATGAAAAATTGCAAAAGTTAACCAAATTATAATTCTTTTAGCAATTTAAAGTGAATTTTTTAAAGTTAAATGTTTAATTTAAAAAGTGGACCGTTCAAATATAGTATTAATTTTAAAAAGAGAATTAAATAAAAACGAGTCTTCCAAAAATGAATTTAGACAGTTAAATGATAATATTTTGAAGTTTAAGAAGTAAATTAAAATTAAAAATTGAAGTGATTTGAGGAGTAGAGTAAAGAGATATTTTTGTTTTGTCGAAGGCAAGTTGAGTGCAAGTGGGAATTTAGAATGGGTTAGAAAGTGAAGTACTTTAATTTGTGGGAGAGTGGAAGATGATCTTATGATATTGTAAAGAGAGAGAAGTGGAAAGTGTTTTAATTTTGCTATTTACAAGTTGTCCCTCAAGAGAATACTAATGCCGACCAAGTACCACGTAGTATTACTTTATAGGATTCCCCTACCTCTATCATACATATTTGTCTCCTCTCCCTTTAAAACAACAAAAAATCAATCATTATTATCATTCTAAATAGTTCCATCAATTCCATTTGTGTCCATATGTAAATCTAGTCTACACTTTTGAGTGAGCTACACCATTTGTAACACAATAATTAACTCAACACACACTTTAATTGTTAAAAATTTGTTTGAAGAAGGATTGAGAAAAAATAGAAAGTCCTAGTTGATTTCACTTAATTAGATGAAGAGCTATATTTACACTTTGTAAAACTAAAACCTAATTGAGGTTGAAAAAGTAATAACAAAATTATCGCCGTCATTTTGATGAGCTTGTAACGGATCACTCATTGATTTACTCTTTTAAATACTTGGTTATATCATTGACCATAGGCAAGATCTTGTTTTCAGACCATTGGTCTTGACCTCAACTCCATAGACAAGTGCGACCTAGAGTGGACTTTGACATAAGATTATTTGTGGTTATTGAAAAGCATGGGAAATGATAGAATATTGGGATAATTTGATAGTAAAGTTATGAGAAATACAATACACAACCCCCACGTGGGGAGACACACACGTCACACAATTAATCCGGGTCGGGTAAAATGATCCGGCCCATCAGCTACAAAATAATGGGAAAATGCGTGTGAAGGGAGACGGAGGAGTGTTCATGAGTGGTTGCTTTCATCTCATTTTATCTCTCTCCTTCAAAATCTGTCGGCGCCGTTGGACATGGCCCGATATACACAATACACACACACACACATATATTATATACAATTTATACACCACAAATTTTATAAACAAAGTGTTTAAATTCGTTGACTGATTTATCATGACACATGGGTGACGCTTACTGACATGACAGTCACAGGTCACCGTTTGTTCCCGCTTACGCATTCTCTGAAATCTCTGTCGGCTTTCCCTCCTCCTCACCCACGTAGCCGGTAGCTATCTCCCCATACCACCGGAGCTCCAATCTCTCTCACCATCTCATCGTACACGTGTCGTTAATCTTTAACACTGTAACGTGGGAGTGTCGCGAACACATAAAACTTTCTTTTGTTTTAGATTAAACTGTGGTGTAAAGTCGTGACTTTACGTAAACGATTATAATTTTTATTGGGATGGAGATTTGTCGTATTCACACAAGTAATAGACATGGAAATTTGTGTACTTAGTTTATTATTATTTACTCCTCAGAAATTGCTTGCTTTTCCATTACGGGTCCATAAATTCTTCTCTCTTTTTTCATATCAATTCAGGATATAAGATTAAGATATTAATGAATGATAAAGAAGAATTGAAGAAAATAGGGAATGGAATTGGGGTGGGAGGAGGAAGCGACAAGAAAGGGAAGGAGAAGGGACTCTTCATATTCGGAAAGGTTATTGAAATGCATGTGATGGGTTTAAGGTATTTTGTCTCTGTGTGTATGTGTGTGTGTTTTTATTTTATTAATAATATATAAAGTAAGTTTCAGATTATTGCATTTGGATTTTTATAAACACAAGTGGGGACATATTTTTGGGTTTCTTCTGTCACATTTTTGCACTCACTTTCCCCTCCACTTTTCTTGTTATTTATTTTTAATTTTTATGCTTACAAGTGTAAATTATTAATCACTAACCAACAAAACTCTCTCTTAATTCAATTACATTACCCACCGTTTATTTTGAATTCCTCTAGTTTTTCTTTTCTAATTCCTCCACTAAAACCCTTCCCCATTGTTAATTATTTGTGTGTTGAATGATTAACATGTTGTTCATTGCGTAATACGATTTACTTTACACAATTAATTAACACTTCCTTATTAACTCTATTAGCTTCTTTAATCAAACTGCAATGTGAAAATCATAAGTTTAGTTTATGTTATGGTTGAAGTTAAGGGCGGTGTTCTCATCCCAAACGAATACAAGACAAATTAAAAACAATTGAGTTGTTCGGTCCAATTGGTTTGCCTCAGCCTTGGAGGCTAAAGCCAACTTACCCTATCTGACTTTGATAGATGCCAAAGAAGAAAGGGTGAATCAATCGGGTTGCTCGACCTTTCAACCGCATTTGCCTTGCAACTATGTTTTAGAAGATGTTAAAAGGAGAGGACAAAAGAAATTGGGCTGATTGCCTGAACCCCCCTCCCCCTCCCCTTGATGCCAACTTTAATTTATCACATTCTCTATAGCATGTTCTCAATAAGCTTCTTATATGGCTTTGTTGTGTGCCCCAACTCAATACTCAGTAGTTTGATTTGCGAGTTATTTTCCTAACCTTATGTGCATACAACTATTATATAGAGCATGATAGTTCCGCGTCAATTAAGTAGTTCATGTTCTT
Source organism: Cucumis sativus (assembly GCF_000004075.3). Taxonomy (NCBI): domain Eukaryota; kingdom Viridiplantae; phylum Streptophyta; class Magnoliopsida; order Cucurbitales; family Cucurbitaceae; genus Cucumis; species Cucumis sativus. Next base: position 25,132,136 of record NC_026658.2, read on the forward strand.
CCCAATATTTTACTACGACCTTTTTTGTGAAAACTAACCTGTAACACAATGTTGCAAGTGATCCCTTCCCCACAATACAAATGCAAAGACGGCAACACAAGAAGGTTCAAATCTTCATTTTTTTCAATAGTAATTTAGTATAAGATTTTTGTCAACTGGATTTAAAAATTTATCATTTCTAAATTGAGTTCGAATCTTCAAGTTTAGAGACCAAGTAGATATAAAACCTTGTGGTATAATTTCTTTTTCTTTTAACGAAGTTTGCATTAAGAAAATTGAAGCTTAATCTATGGGTATTTGAACACCAACTTGTGGGAGGATCTTTGAGCATCTAGTTTGTAATGGTTAGTGTTTTCAACTGTTTATAGCCATGATTGGTGTCCCGTTGGGTTTTACCCAATCGATCGGGTAATTTGGGCATCAATTCGTTTGAATGAAATCTGCCCGAAGTAAATTGAGGCCTAGGCCCAGGCCCATTTACAGTTGTTACGAACTAACGGGCCCGGATGAATATTTCACGCTTTCCAGGACGGGGCTACAATTTTCCGATCAGCCGCCGGTCAGTGTTCTATCTTTTGTATCCATTTGAAGCCGAGCAATGTTCGAAAGTCTTGCTTATGTAATACTTTACTAACCGATTTTCATATTTGCCCATTTTCCGCTACGGAAAGAGGAACATTATTAATGGTGACTGCAATGTACGGCTGGAGGTGCCTTGATGCCGTTACTTGCTACGTTAAGACCACGGTAATTTCTCCAGCTTCATAACAATATCAAATTAGTGCTTTGATTTCGTATTTGCGGAAAGGAATTTGGTTCATTTTGATCAATGATTTGATGAATTTACCCTACATAGTTATTCAAGATTAGAGAAGTTATAGTTTGGAATTTTTGGAATCCGACTTGTGTGATTTGAATCTGTAGCTCTTTCTCTAATGTTTTTTTTTACTGTAGGGTTTGGTTGAAGGTTATCTTGATTGTTGGGAGTTTGGCATCATGTGCCATTTATGATTGTTGTTGAAGATGGTTGCGCTTACGTTGGTTAGTGGAGTGGGAGTGGAAATGACGTCTATGAATGACGGCTTTACATAAATGGTTGAATGTATGGTTGATTTTTCAACATTTTAAAATTCTGATTTGTTTTTTTCTGGATTTTGTAGGAAAATCAACTTGTGTATTGAAATCCATGAGTAGGCGCCAACCAAGTAACTTTTCTTTCCTTGATTGGGTCTGTACTGCTTCTACTATTGTGCTTTACATATTTGTGTGTACAGTTGCTAAAAGAGACAACTAACACTTTTTTAAAGGAAACACTCCGAGGGAACAGAAAAGCTGATGTTATTTGTTTCTTTAAATCTCTAAAATTATAGTTCTCTAAAACTATAGTTCCATAGAAACATAACTAAAATCTAGAGAAAAATAGTTTAATTAATTTGTCACAAATGGGGAAAGAAAAACAATTTAACCATTTGAGTTCTTAAGCTTTTAAAATTTGGGTCATGTCCTACCCTGTTCTTTTAATGAATTGATGGCCTGGCGTGGGATGTGTTAGTTAACTTCTTTTTATTTTTTGATTTCTCGTTACTTTTTTGTGTATGCCATGAGCATAGTTCATATGTGGCCACAAATGTATTACAATTTACTTAGAAACCACTGTTTTCTAAAGCTTTAGCAGTATATATGTGGAACATTTTTAGTACTTTTTGCAGTACCTCCTACTTCCATTTAGCATTTGAGACATTATAAGTACATTTCCCATATTGTTTTTTTTAATTGCTTATAAGAAAAGTGTCCCAATTAGGCAATTACCAATCCCATCAAGTGATGAAAGTATTATTGCTGGCCCAAGACCACCCTGGTTTTATCTAAATGACTAAGTGGGGTGCAGGTCAAGACTGTGACAAAGCTTTCCCATTCCATCTTTTGAAACTAAAAATCCATCATTTTGATTCAATCACTCTCTTATTTTTATATTCTTCTTTACATGCCCTGGCCCTATCATACCATTATCCATTACTTTCTCACATTCCCCATTTTCATCTCCATCCCCATCCCCATCCCCATCCCCATCCCCATCCATACATCCACATGGGAAAAGTCTTGTCTCTAGAGTTTTTGCACATTTGGATGCTACTACCGTACTATCAAGAGGATTAGCTACCAAAGGTATCTATCCAGCAGTAATCCTTTAGATGGAGTAGAACTTCCTTTTAGCGCCTAAATTTGGAAGTATACTAAGTTTTGAGCTAATTGATTTCTAAATTTCTGAAAGTTACATTTGTATTTGTACACTCATGCTGACTTGTCTCTGATGTTAACTTTCCATTAGTTTTCTTTTTCTTTTTAATTAATTAATTTAAAATAATCATGTAACAATTTTTTAATTAATTAATACAAATATATCAAAATTTCAAAATCTATCCATTGATTCATTAATTACTGTTTTGAAAACTATCCTTTTAGATTCATGAATTGAAAATAAACTCAAATGATTGACCGTGGGGATTGAAATCTCAAGAATACGAGTATAAAATCTTGGAGTCCAATGAAATTGAATCTAAACTCACAAAGTTGAGTATAAAAAGGTAAGATTTAAATACCAAGATAAAATAAAAATATACTCAAAAGTCAAAACTGAAAAAGATAATTTTCCCTATAATTTAATATTGCTGTTGCTGGTGGGACAAATTCACAATTTGCTCAAAGAAAATAAAAATAAAAAAATAAAAAAAAAATTAAAAAATAAAAAACGGAAAAAAACCCGCCTTTTGTCTCTTTCTCCCACCATTTACGACAAAACTGCCTTCACGAGAATCTTCACTTTCCTTGCAGATCCATGCGTATAAGAATATTTCTATGTGTAATGAAATGAACGATGTACATAGGATATAATTCTTTGCCTTTAAAATTGGAATATTACGGACTTGCTGTCTGGAAGTGTCTGTATATGATTAAGAATAAGCTGTCTCTTTTCCCATCTTGGGCGTACTGGGATGCCAATTTATAATATACACTATTAAATAGATTAGTACAATCGTGGAAACTTATGATCATCTCTGAAAATATAACGTCTTCAGTTCTACCCTTCCTTTTTTAGGGGTTGTAGAAGAAGAAAAAAGCTGCCACTAATTGAGATGGGATTGAGTTTTACTCTTCCACTGGGGCTTCTTTTGCTGCTGAGTTTGTTTAGTGTAATGTTTAGTTGAATTTTGTGTTAAATATTATGAAAAAGGAACTAGGGTGCAGAATATGATGAATTCTTCACCATCCAAACATTTCAACGATGCAGAATAACGAAAGAATAAAAAGGACTTCAATGGTCGCTTCATTATTTCCACCCCTCTAATCATTCGTGTACCGACAAAAAAGTACCAACCTTAGTGTAACTCCCACTGCCACCTCCCTTCCTTTCCATTTTCATTTCCCTAACCTTTGCCTTATTTAAACACAAATGAAACTCCACAACAAAAGTTAACTCAAACAGTCAGCGCACTCTCTCCCTTTCCCTTTCTCCTTCTTCTTCTCTTTCTTTTTCTCCCTTTTCCACTGCTTGGTTATCGAGAAAAATGGACAATTTTTTTCAATCAATGGTAGCGAGTGTGCCTATGGGAGTGGGTACAATATTGTTCACGACGTTTTGCCTCGTAGGAGGGGGTTTGGTTTATTTCTATGGACCGTACTGGGGAGTGAGAAGGGTGCCTGGTCCACCAGCTATTCCGCTGGTCGGACATCTTCCCTTGCTGGCTAAGTACGGCCCAGACGTTTTCTCTGTCTTCGCCTCCCAATATGGTCCTATCTTCAGGTCAGTTTTCTGTTTTCATCTTCTGACTTTCCTATCTCAAAACTCCTTCATTTTTATGGTACTCAAACGACGTCGCTTGTCTTGCCTTAGCTTGACTGTGCAATTAGAGGGCTAGTGTAGGCATCATCTGATTCTGTTCACTTGCACGCTCGAAAAAATAGCCTTTTCTTTTCGTAAAACTGTGAACGTAAAAGGCCAAAATTTTCTATATATCCCCTGTAAATTTCAAACTCGATGGATGGCTGTGTGATAGACAAGGGGAATTTGATATCTATTGATGTGAAATGAAAAGGGAATAACAACATGTCAATATTCAATGATTTTAATCATATGCTAGTGGCCTAAGATTTTGATGGGATTGCACTATAGTTCGTTTTGCCGACGTTAAAAGTTACAAAAACATACAGTGATGAGTGGAAACCTCGGAAACCTGTGCCTAGGGAAGAAGTGTTGCTTTTGTTTGTATTAATGTCCAATTACTTTTAATCAAGCAGGTTCCACATGGGTAGGCAGCCATTGATAATTATAGCAGACCCTGAGCTTTGTAAAGAAGTTGGTATCAAGAAATTCAAGGACATCCCAAACAGAAGTGTCCCTTCTCCAATATCAGCTTCCCCGCTTCATCAGAAAGGTCTTTTCTTCACAAGGTACTTTCTCTCTTTTTCTTAAAAAGGAGAATAAAACATCCCATCTACTGCCTAATGACTAATTCATTTTACAGGGATGCAAGATGGTCGACAATGCGAAACACAATCCTCTCAGTCTATCAGCCCTCTCATCTAATGAGATTAATACCTACTATGCAATCAATCATCGAAACTGCAACTCAAAATCTCCATTCCTCTGTCGAGGAAGATATCCCTTTCTCTAATCTCTCCCTCAAATTGACCACCGATGTTATTGGAACAGCAGCCTTCGGTGTCAACTTTGGGCTCTCTAATCCACATGCTACCAAAACCACCAATGACCAAGACAGTAAAAATGATGAAGTTTCGGACTTCATCAATCAACATATCTACTCCACAACGCAGCTCAAGATGGATTTATCGGGTTCCTTCTCAATCATTTTGGGACTACTTGTCCCCATACTCCAAGAGCCATTTAGACAAGTCCTGAAGAGAATACCATTCACCATGGACTGGAAAGTTGACCGGACAAATCAGAAGTTGAGTGGTAGGCTTAATGAGATTGTGGACAAGAGAATGAAGTGTAACGATCGAGGTTCAAAAGATTTCTTATCACTCATTTTGAGAGCAAGAGAGTCAGAGACGGTATCAAGGAATGTCTTCACTCCAGACTACATCAGTGCAGTCACGTACGAACACCTACTTGCTGGGTCAGCTACCACAGCATTCACGTTGTCTTCTGTTGTATATTTAGTTGCTGGACATCCAGAAGTCGAGAAGAAGTTGCTTGAAGAGATTGACAACTTTGGTCCATCAGATCAGATACCAACAGCTAATGATCTTCAACAGAAGTTTCCATATCTTGATCAGGTTAAGTCACATACACTATTGTTTTCGTTTTTATGTTTTTAGACCTCACACATGAAGGAGTTTCATTGTTTTCGTAATCAAATGAGTGCAGGTGATTAAAGAGTCTATGAGATTCTACACTGTTTCCCCTCTAGTAGCTAGAGAGACATCTAAAGATGTGGAGATTGGTGGATATCTTCTTCCAAAGGTAATTCAATGAAAAAAACCATCTGATGCATCTTTGTCTTCAAGCAACTTAGTCGATCAGTCTAACTAATTGAAAAACACTGCTTTGTGATGAGATTAGGGGACATGGGTTTGGTTAGCACTTGGAGTTCTTGCCAAGGATCCAAAGAACTTTCCAGAACCAGATAAATTTAAGCCAGAAAGGTTTGATCCAAATGAGGAAGAGGAGAAACGAAGGCATCCCTATGCTTTAATCCCATTTGGAATTGGTCCTCGAGCATGCATTGGTCAAAAATTTGCCCTTCAGGAATTGAAGCTCTCTTTGATTCATTTGTATAGGAAGTTTGTATTTCGGCACTCCCTCTCCATGGAACAACCTCTTGAACTTGAGTATGGTGTCATTCTCAACTTCAAAAGTGGTGTCAAGCTCAGAGTGATCAACCGTAAATAGAGGGCGTCACAATCACCACAGTTCCATTATCAGATTGTATGCTAAGTATCGGTCATCAAAACAATGTCCACAGATGTTCATGTACGTTCCTAATATACAAATTATCATTTTAGGATTCGCATATCATAATCATCAAGAAAACCATCTTTGTTGTTGGTTACTATTTGATGTTACATACACAGAATCATCTTTTGTCGAAAAGGACTCTCATACTTCATCCATTGAAAATGCAAGCATCTTTGCAAACGAATCAGGCACAGATAAGATCATTTTGACATTATTGTACTGCACGTCTATTCCATCCAGATAAGATAAGCTTTGGCCAAGAGTTCTAAACAAAATTTGCAAAGTGGGGAAAAAATAACAAGATGAAAACTAATGAAGCTATAATACAAAGAACGAGGCATTCTCCACTGGACATGAAACAAATACAACTCTACCGAAAATGTTACACAATTTTGATGGCAGGAATTAAGAAACAAGGCAGTGCAGAACTCTTCTAGAATTACCAAAACATGTTTCATCCCAAAGCTGATTTGAAAAAGCGAGCCGCAAATTGCTCACGACCTTAGCTTTGTTCCATTCTTATCCGACCGTGTTGGCATCATCAATGGCTTGAAGGGATTGACTGATGAATCAGAGCCGGCACTGCTCTTAGAATCCCCATTTGAGAAAGCTGCTGACTTCTGAAGGAATTGATACTCATCCATCGACTGCCTTTGAACTCGATGCGATAAATGACTATTTGTCTTCTGCTTCGCCTTTGTTGACTCTGTAAGGTTCATGTAACTTGGCCTACTGTAACTGCCATTCTCTGTTCTTTCAATGGTTGAGAAAGCATGCCCCGATGCGGGAGTTGTAGACGTGCAGATTGAAGATGAAGCAGAGCTTTCATCATACCAAAAATCAGAACTTGGGCTAGAACAAGAACGAGCTTGCCCACTTGAAGGAGGTTTAGCAGAAATCCTTGTTGATACATTGTTCTTCCTAACTTTCACCAAACCTGGTTCAGAACCTTTGGAATGTTTAGACACAACAGATTCTATACAGCTCTTTGAAGGCGGAGTGACATCAAATGATTCGGTGCGAGATTGTTCCATCAACCTTGTTTCCCATGGCTTCGCTGCCATCCATCTCTCCAACCAACTCCATCCCCAATTGTTCTTGTCGAACTCGTAATTCTTAAGAGCGTAAATCGAAGCATTTGTTCGTGAAGTTGAGTTTGGTATTGCCTTCAATTGCTGGAGAGCAAAAGATTAACAAGGAATAAACCCAATTGAAATATGCTTTCTCATAAGAAAAATCAACGATGGAAATGCAATCAAAAGTTTCTCATGTATACCTTTTGAACAAGAGAGTATGCAATTGCTCTCTCCCTCTTAAATGCTCCATCTTGCCTCATTTGTAACTTAGATTTGATATCTTCCAATGTCCCTTTGCTATCACACCAACCTTCCTGCAAATGAACCAAATTGTTATTCTCAAAGCCATCTTTGAACACACAAATCATAATAGCGCATTCCCCTTGTATTATGATAACCTCAGCTTGCTTCAAGAGATCGGCCTTGCTGCGATGTACGTTAAGCAATTGTTGTACGGCCTGCCCCTCAACTGACATCCTCACACGACGTGCTCTGACGCGAGCTTGGACTCGAACCAGAGCCTGCATGCACCTCAGTGTAACAGCTGCCTGTTTCCGCACCAAACGACCCCTCACTAGAGCTTGAAGCCTCACCACTCCCTTCAAGGCCCTAAGAGCCCTCCTAGACTGCAAAATTTTCACTACCAAATCACTAAAAGAACTTGACATGGTGTCCTAATGCTAAGTTAGAGAAACAAACCAAACAGCCAAGGAACTAATCTTAACCAAGGAAACAAACTCTCACTAAGATTAACAAGCTTGAGAAGTGAACTTGATTCTAGTTTCATATCAAACACTTGGAAACTTAGTAGTATGAAGAGAAAAGGAATGTACCAAGAAACCACGAAATGCAGTTTGAATCCTAATTGCAGCCCATTCTTGGCGGACAACCCGGAAATTCCTCGGTGGAGCACGGAGGACAGTGGCAACAGCAGCAGTAAAAGAATCAGCGGCTCTAGGAGAATCAGAGCCTTCAGAAGCTGCTTTATGTCCACCTTTATAACCCTTCCAAGCAGTGCTCAAGTCCCCTGATGGACTCCTCCATAACTTCCATTTCTTAGTTTTAGTACTACCCAACTTCTCCTGTAAAAGCACAAACAAACAATCAACATTACCAACCTTTTAAAACAGATTATGGGCAATAACGAAAACAAAAACAAAAACAAAAACAAAAACAAAACCCTCCCAAAATTTAGCTCACTTTGTCTTCCTTATCAGACTTCCTCTGTCCTATAAACACCTTCATCCATTTCCCAGAACCCCCCATCAAATCAGAGAGTAAACAGAGCAATGAGTAGTATCAAATGTCAAAACTTTAGAGGCAGTGGTTGATTCTAAGAAGAGAAAGAAAAAGAAAAACCCAAGCTTTTTGGGTAGTAAGAGAGGGAGAAATGTTGGAATGTTAGAACTGAAATGGAAAATTCAAAAACTTTGTGGGTGGTGGGGAGAGAAAGAGAAATGGGTTGAGTTTAGTTTTGTGGGAAAGTGGAGCAAATTCAAGTGAGATTCATCGATAACCAACGACTGCTTCGCATTTGAATTTCAAAAAATTAACAACGCTGCTCACTTAGTGGGGTTTCCTCCCGCTCGATTTCATCACCCCATAAACTTCTCTTTTCTACCCTTCGATTTCTGCTATATTTCCAAACTAACTCAAGGCTATTTTTGATACTTCACTTTGAAAAACTAGAAGGTGTGTATATATATATATATCATGAAAAGGCACGCTAAGAGGGCAGGGTTATTGGTTAGGGACCAAAAGCCAATCTGACAAATCTTCCTCTAAACTAAGTTTGTATTAATTCCTTTACTGAAATCCCCACCGTCCGATCCTACCCTTCCTTTGGAATCCAATGCTCTATTTAAATTCTATTTGAATTTCCACTCTCTCCTTCTAAAAGTTTCACTATTGTTTCTTCTCTTTTGTTTTTACATTTTCATCCAAAATTATCTCTCTTTTTTTTCATATATTTATAAAATAATAATACTGAGAAGTTATTGATAATCAGCCATTTGTTTTTGTTACATCACAAACTTTGTAGCTACTCCTACTAATTTTGTTTTAATTGATAAAATAAAATATCATAATTTATAGATCATGATACATCACTACTTGTTTGTCAATACTAGATACTATTATGTTTTATTAGTGATAGACTCATACCTTTTATTATATTTGTTAATATTTTGGTTCATTTTTCTATATCTAATAATAATTTTGTGATTTAATCATTGTAAAGTTTTACATACATTTGAATGAAATTTACATTCATTCATGACTAAATACGAAGAATTTCAACTTGACATGTAACTAAAAGTTGTTAGGACTTCATATCTCTTATTTTGACACAAATTTACTAATTCTCACGTAAAATTAAGGTACGATTTTTTGTGTTCTTTCTGAAATCATAGAGATAACCGTGTTTTATCTTTTATATTCCAAAACTTGAAAAAAGTGAAACCCAAACGATGAATTTGTTCTTCCTCTAACTAAAGGAAAATGTTGGAAAATTTGACATTCAATAGCAGCCATAAACCAATAGCAGCCATAAACCAAAGAAAAGACAAACCCTAGGTGAGAAAAGTCTTGTGATAGAATACATTGAAGAATTTCAAATCCATAATCACAAACCAAATCAAAGACAAACTCATAACTAATTTTATATACGATGAAAAAAAACATCAGAGTATTCCAAGCCATAGGAAAAAACGAAACATATTTAGAATATTTTGATTTTAGAAAAGTATAGAAAAACAAGTATGAAGAAGAAAAGAAATCATACTTTTAAAAATGGTTAAAAAGGTGAAGAAGAGTCAATATCTTTTTTTCTATTATTTTTTACAAACTATATTCCACGTCATATAAATTAATTTTTTTAAAAAAAAAACAATTAACGTCTGACTTACAAACTTGGTTTTGTTTTCCTTTGAAATGTCCATTTTTGTCCTTATCGAATACACCAATAAAAGTAAAACCTTTTCTATTTCAAAATTCAAAATTATATTTTATGCATCATAACAAATTTATTAAATATCACTTTCATAAATAAATAAATAAATATCCCATTTGTTATATTAAAATTGATTTTTTTAAAAATAAAATATTATTGGTCTGAGGATTGATAAATCTCAATTGGACAGCGAGCTGAGATGGTAACATCTGAGTCGACCAATCGTCAAAATAACGCGAAATCCAACGGCACCTGTGTTTTCTTAAAATATTGTAATCATTTAAGTATAATAATTTACAATAAATAAAAATTATGATTTGGTAACAAATTAAATTCGTCGGTAAATGTTTTATTCTTTTTCTTGATTTGTTTTCATTTGGTTGTTTGTTATGTCATTTTTATAATGAAGTCAAATTGTTCATACTTTAGTTTACTTCAATACTACATTGGATCTCTTTTAAGTATATTGTTAACAAATATTTGATTTTTAATTACTTAAATGAACTCATGATAACTTTTTTAAGTGTAAATTTTGTTCATTCATCTTTTTAGTATTGTGTTTAATAATAAAGTGGGGACGAAAACTTTCATTTATATTTAACGCATATTCTATTCCATTTTTATATTTATTATTTTAACTATTTTAAATAGAAATTGCAATGGAGGACTATTTTAGCAATAATAATTAAGGATATAGCAACATTTTTTAAAAATTGCAAATATAACAAAAATATCACTGATGGACTTGTATCGCTGATAAACTTCATATGGTATATCAGTGATAGACCAATATTTGCAACATGGTCTATCAGTGATAGACTTATAATTTTTTTAAATTGTGCTATATACTTAATTAATTTGAATTTAATTGCTAAATTTGCAACTATCCCTATTTTAAATGATAGAACTTTTGAAGACTTATTAAAATTTTGTTTATGTTTGTTATGATAGAGATAGACATAGATGGTTGTGTATAGCTGTCAAATATAGATAGAATGTGATATTTTGTAAATATTTTAATTATAACAACGGTTTTTTTTTAATAATTTTGAATTTTAAAAGAAAAAGAATAAAGAAGATATTGCCAAGGCCATAAATGTTTATAGTGACCTAGAAAAAGGTAAGCTAAATTTTGGTGTAACTTTTTCCCTTACTACTTATGCTACCACTCTATTGTCATTTACTTATTAAGTTTGGATTGGATTCACGCTCTTTTACAAACATATATTTTAGTTTCTAACTTTAAGAAGAAGAATAAAACTCGTAATTTTATTTTTATTGTTGTTTTTATCGAAACCCATGATATTTGAAATTTGATGAATCCGATAGTCGTGTTGGTTAATGTGTGTATAGTCTATCCATTTACCGTACAAATGATATCAAACTATATTGAAAAAAAAACAATTATTTACTACAGTTTAAGCATTCAAATTTTATTTTAAATTTTTGAAGATGAAAATGAAACAATAACGATGTTATAGATAAATTTAAACTTGGACGAAACAAATGAAAAGAAAAAAAAAAAGAGAATGAGAAAACTAAGTATACAATGAAAGTAGTCATTATTATCGGTATTGGACTAATAAAATAGAATCATAGATTAGAATGAACAGTGAACACTATATCAATATCTCTGTTACTATCTCCCTAAAATGCTAACAAAACTTGACGACTTATTATTCAAATATTAATATAAACAAAGTTTAGATTTCTAGAGCATTTTTGTTCTTTTTCATTATTTTGAATATCTTTCACCACTTTAGAACTCTAATATGTTCCCTTCGACTTCTTACGTTATAACAAAAGAAATATTGTTGTAACCTAAAATTTAACTTAGATGTTAAGCAAATGTGTTACAAACAATAAAAACAATAGAATGGCTTTTGAAAAAAAAAAGATTTAATAAAGATTTCAATCACATTAAGTCTCAATACATTGCATTAAACTCATAATTCTAAAGGTACCAACGAAAAAAATAGCAATAAATGCTGACAAAATGAGAGAATTTAGTGTCTTTTTATTCCCCACATTTACTTCACATTTTTCATTTATTAAAAATACCCAACTCAACTGCCTCTGATTTTAAATATAAAGTACACTCTGTATTTAATTTTGCATCCCTACATATACTTTAAACCCAATTATAGTCTTTATCAAAATTAATTACTATTGTTGTTGTTATTATTAATTACTACTGTTCTGTATTTTAAATATTTTCTACATTTAAACCAAAATTTTAAAAATAGAAGGATGGGTGAATCTTTTTAATAATGTTATTTTTAAAAATGATAAGAAAAAAAATGTTCAAATCGATACAAATCACAAATGAGTATAAATTGACCATTGATCAATCGATCGATCAGTCTGTTCATATTGTTTTTAAGCCTTTGATTTTTTTTACCGACCGAATTTATTTTCTTATAATTTAACAAAGTGTAACCTATGTATCTTTTACAACGTTGAGTTTAAAAAATTTCTTGTGTGCATTAATCTTCATTTTTTATCCTCAAGATTATCCCTACTACCAATTATAAAAAATCAATTGTCTTCTAACATAGCGAAACTAATATATATTCAATAAAAAGAAAAAAAAGTAATTATAATTGACGGTAATTTTAGGAATAATAATTAATGATATAACAACATTTAAAAATAATTGCAAATATAGCAAAACTATCACAAATAGTCTATCAGTGATAAACCAATATTTGCAACGTGGTTTATTCTATCATGGGTAGAATTCGATAAATTTTGTTATATTTGTAAATTTTTTAAAATGTTATTATATATTTAATTATTTTAAATTTAATAATTAAATTTACAAGTATATATATAAAAAAGTCAACATACCAAGTAAAATAGAATAATGAATTCTAACATTATAAAAATATATTTCACATAGAAGTGGTCTAATATATCCATTATAACCTTTTTTTTTTTTGTAAGAAAAATAATATATCCCATTAATGAGGAATTAGACAACCACTGTCATATGGCATTTAAAGTCAAATCTGAATAATTGGCATTAAGCCCTAAATCACATTTAAAAAAAAAAAACACATTATCTCCACTCAAAAACCATAATGACTTTGTTTAGTAATACCTTCATCATACCATTTTATGTATATATTAGTATTATAATCTTTTCCAACCTTGTCACACCCCCTACTAACTACCTATATACATATGTCGTATTACATAGACTTTCTATAAAAAAAACCCATTATCAAATTAGTATTCTCATCTTGACAATTAACGACAAGCAAAATATAATTTAAAATCTTATATAATAAGTTTGGATAGAATTAAGGTAAAAAAGGTTGAAGGGAATGAAGGGAGAAATTTGTAGTTTTTTTTTTTTTGGGTTAGAAAAGGGAATGATGTCACAGTTAGACAAAATGAGCTATGGGATAAATTATTGGGCATATGATACAAAAATGATGGATCTTTTAATATAAAGAAACATCTATAAATCATTTTACGAAATCTCTTGCAAACGAAGAGATGGGACAAGAATTAATAATCCAACAAGAACATAAAGAAAAATAAAAGAAGGAAAAAAGGAATAATCTTTAGAGGAAAAAGGAGGAGCCAAATTAAATGTAAAGCAGAGGAGCCAATGACAAATCATAGCGTGGCAAGGCAATTATCAGAATCTTAATCGATGATGATTATATTGTAATTGGGGTCCAATTGAATAGTGAAAAGTTTTAAATTTTACTCGATGCTGAGTCAACTCAAATATCTGTCACCTCTTTTCCTTTCTTCTACGATCAAAAAGCTTTGCTTTTAGAAGGATTTTTGAAGTGATTTGACTCGGGAAATTGAAGGGTAGTTTTCTTTTTATCTGTTTTAATTCTGAGTTCTCAGGTTTAATTTGGTTAATTAATTACACTGTGATTATGATCATTGATTGTGATTGGCAAGAAAATGGAGATGGGAATTAGAAGAAAAAGGTAATGGAGCCATGTGGGCTGCTCTTGCTTTGTTATATAAAGGCCCCCATTGCCATCTTCTGCCTTTCCCAATTCTAATTCCCATTTTTGTTGAAGATCATACCCTCTTCTTGCTGTCTTTTTTGGGTAATGGTCCTGAAATTCTCTTTTGTTTTGTTTCTCCTTTTTTGGGAAGAGTTTCAGTTCTTCTTCACCATTTAAAAGGGGTGTTTATTATATATATACACACACTAAGCAGAAGATACTGCTGCTTCTGTTTTTCTTCTTTCCACTTACCCTTTTGTTAGTTTTTGCCTTTCCCGATGTTTCTTTTCGAATTATAATAAGGAACACTTGGGATTGTGAATGGAAGAGAGTAATTCAAAAAGCAAGTTCAATAGGGTTTGTGTCTTCTGCGGCAGCAACTCGGGTCATCGAAAAGTTTTTAGCGATGCTGCTCTTGATTTGGGAAATGAATTGGTTAGTTTCTTTTTACATTCTCGACTGTGATTGTGTTTCATGTTCATCATTGATTGCGTTATTAGAAAACGTTCCATTATTTTCTTACCCTACGATTCATTGGGTTTTTGTCAGAAGTCATCTTGTTGTTCTTATTTCTATGTTTCCTATTTACATGAATTACAGGTGCAAAGGAAGATTGATTTGGTGTACGGTGGAGGAAGTGTTGGGTTGATGGGATTGATATCCCAAACTGTATACGATGGAGGCTGCCATGTCCTTGGGTAGGATAGAATCACAATTTGGGCAGTTTTTGTATTCCGTGCCTTTCATTAATAATGCAAGAATTGAACGCATTTGAAGTGCACATTAATGAGAATTGTTTTTGATTTATCTTTACATGCCAGGGTCATTCCAAAAGCTCTGATGCCTCACGAGGTATAACCTATACGCTTGTTTGTTTCTTCATTTAGCTAAACTAGTATTCCTTTTTCTTTTTACTGTTTCTATTCTCAGAACTTGTCTTTGTTACTAGTGTTTCACCTACGATAACTGATCAGATATGACCATTTGTTAAATGTTTTTGATGATGATCCTGGTAGATTTCTGGTCAAACTGTTGGGGAGGTAAGAACAGTTTTGGACATGCATGAGCGCAAAGCTGCTATGGCTCGAGAATCAGACGCTTTTATTGCTCTTCCTGGTAATTTTATGGAAAATTCGTACCAACAGCTTTCCACATACTTGTACATTATTGTTTATTATTGCAGCAGTTTGTCTGGTCAGTTCATTAGCTAGGAGGATTAGATGTATAATTTGCTTGATTGGATGTATGATTATTACTTGCATTAGGAGGATATGGGACGATGGAAGAGCTGTTAGAAATGATAACGTGGGCCCAACTCGGTATCCACAAAAAACCAGTAAGCGTAACCTGTGCTAATTCTTTGGTTTAAAGTCCTATTGTTAGCCTAGCCAACTTTCTTTTAAGCTTGTACTATGGGTATTGCTCTGTGCAGGTTGGCCTGCTTAATGTTGATGGTTACTACAACTCTTTGTTGGCACTGTTTGATAACGGAGTCGTTGAAGGTTTCATTAAACCCGTCGCTCGAGAAATTGTGATATCTGCTCCAACAGCAAAGGAACTCATGGAAAAAATGGAGGTATCTGACCAGACCTTCCCCATTCCAGTTTTGGCTGAAAGCAATGTAGGAGAACTAAAAAGATATAGAATGAAATAAACCAAAGCTTACATTCTGACTTGGAAACTTTTTGTGTAAGACTAAGGTCCCTGCAGACAATTTTGATAAGTTTCGTATATCTTTGAGATCCTGCAATGAGTAGATCTTTACCGGAGTGTTATAACAATATTTTGTATTGACATCTAAAATTGAATTGGAAGTTCAGTTTTGTATGAAATGGCAATTACACATCTGCTCTCTCACCACAATATTAATCATTCTATCAAGCCATTCTAATTCTGTTTTCGATAATTTTGCTTTCCAGGAACATACTCCTTTCCGTGAAAACGTTGCGCCTCACGAAAGCTGGGAAATGGAGCACCTTGGTGATTATCCGAGCCATGAAACTAAACCATGACAGATAAGTGGTAATGGGACTTCCCTTGAGATTCATGATGTCATCCATCATCATTTTTAATCATGAATGGGAACCTGTTGTGATGGGGCCACGAGTGGTTCATCATTGTGTACTTGTGTTCTTTGTGATTGGAATTTTAATAAATACCCCCTTTCTGTTTACAAAGTGCTTGGTTTGTGGTCAATTAAAACACCTATCATAATATCTAGTGGACTGGTCACCACTTCTTAAAAGGAAAAGCAAAACAGATTAAACAAGCATTATTAGTGCAGAACTTTCTTTGCACTTTGAAGGCCTAGCCCCACACATATAATGTTCTAGTGGACTTGATCAAGAGAGTTGAAGGAAGACCACATCCTTTCAAGGGATTGACGAATCCAAATAATTGAAAATTGGTTTCATCACTTTGAAAAACGTTTTATTAAATTACAATGACCACCTTGAAAAAGCCCTTATTTTAAATACAATAGGCATATTCTTCCATTTGAGTCGATATCAAGTGCCAAACTTTATAACTTTTTTTAAAAGGAAAGGGACTAGTCCTTTAATTTGGACCCAAAAAACTGATGCCCTAGCGTTGGAGTGCAAGTGCCAGGTTGTAGTTGCAGAATTTTTGCCTGAGCTGATGAGAAGTTAAAACAAGGCACCTAACACTTCGTAGAGGTCAACCTCAGTATATTGTAGTATATTTATACCTTCAGTACATTACACGCCCATAGTTATACAGAGCTTGAGTGACAAATCTGAATGATTACAGTTTACGGATTTAGTTGCTTCCTAAACTATACTGTTTGTGAGAATAGTGGCAAAGTTTTTGGGGAGTTTACCTATTTTCCATATTATCTTGTTGAGTGCTTCTCTGATTATAATATCAGCTTGTAGTTCAACTTGTTTAAAGGTCCATATTTATAATGAGCTTGATTGACAAATTTGAATGGTTTAGATACTTCAGCTGTCTTTCAGTTTGAAAATGAATGGATATGATTGCTTGTGCTCTTTTCTTGGACAAAAGAGAATATATATATCTTTTCCTAATTGTGATGCTCAACTCATGAGTTAATAGACACAAATATCAAAGCCACTTCATGCAATCAGATTCTCAGATAAGACAGGATGAAAGGAAAAGAAATCAAGTCTCCGATTTCTGTGACTTCCTTTTTCTCCTATTGCTTCTTTAGAAAATTAAGTCAATTTTGGAATGTCATTTCGTCTAAAGCTTGAAAATTTACAACTTAACTGCAAAAAATCCTTTTTAACTTCCCATTAGAAAAGGCACCCAGATGTCCATACACTAACAAACCAAATGTAGCCGGTCCCAAAATTATAGGAAATCCTATGTTCTGTCACCACCCCTGGAAATCCAGTTCATCATAGGCTAGCTTTATTTGACAAGCTTGGCCTCAAGTCAGTCTACCAAAGTGTCACATGGGTTTCTCAGGTATTCGTCCATTCCCACCGCAGATGTAGGGTTCTTGTGTTGTGGGCATCTTTCCCAGTAGTCCTATGACGAAGTTTTGCTATCAATCACTTGTCTGGTTGTGATTGGAAGAATCATAAACTAAGGAATTTGGATCTTAAAGCATAGGAAAGAAGTGTTTTTGAATGCTGGGTTTGTTTACATTCCACATTTTTTTCCTTCTTTGTCGTTAAAGTGATGTTGCTAACACGAAGTAGTCAGTCAGACGAAACAACATGAAGGGCCTGTGTGTACTATATGTGGTGTAAATGAAAATTAATGATTTTGGCTGTTAATTCTTCCCTTTTCAGGGGACCCTTTCTTTCTGCTATGAGTCCCCACAGGCTATAGAACTGCTTGCTCTCTGCTTGACATGTTTGTTTGCAATAATGGAGATGATAGAAAGCTGAAGTTATCAGATTATGGATCCATCTCTCTCAACTTTGTCCTTGCACTTGCAGATCAAACATATTTCTGTTTTCCTTTAGTTGTGTGTTTTTCTTATGAAATGCTGAATGTTATTTCTTTTCATGGATGTTTGAATTATTGGTGTCCTAAGTAGAAAGAAAGAATGGTTGATTGGCTGGTTAATTCTTGTGATTTTAAACTTAAAAGAAATGGCAGAAGCAGAGATTTGTTACTGTTGAATCCATTTTTCAAATCATTTCCCAGTCTCAGATGTGGAGACACGAGGAAATTTCCAAGAGTTTTTTTGGTGTATCCCCATTGTCTATGTTCTCTTGGTTAAGATTCCTCCATCTCCCATGGAGTAAGAGTCTGAATAGTAGATGTCAGTGATGGACCCTATATAAATATCATAAAGTTGAGTGGGAGTTCGAATCCTAGATTTATACTAGATTTAAATTCGTCGACTTATTATTTTACATTTTGGTAAGTAAGCATTAGATAGATTGCTAGTAGTGCATTTTTTTTTCTCTTTATACTCATCGTGTGTTGTTAATAATTGTCTCAAAGAACCCCTGAGTGCGGCCCTCATAATGGGAGCTTTATTCATAAAACACCCTTTCTTATTAACTCTCTTTTGTTTAGTGTGTGCTTTATTTTTATATATTGTCTTTCTTTAAAACAACTCAACGTTATTGTGAATTGAGACTAATTTCAAATGGATTCTTAATTTATTTTCCTGGAAAGTATTAAAGTTGAAGGTAAGAAAAACATGAAATATGTCAAAATTTGGAAACAAGAGTTGACGTTTCAAAAGCTTAGACTTCAGAAATCAGAGGCTAACAATTAAAAAAAATAAAGTTGAGTTTTTCCCATTTTCTTTTTGGTTTTGGGGACTAGAAAAAGAAGAAAACTTCAAAATGAAGTACTTTTCTTTTCTTTAGATTGGTAAAAGACCTTACCAATCTAAAGAAATGGCTGACCACAAAAATGGCAATTCTTTATAATGGAAAAAAAATATATATAAAAAAGTAAATCTCCGAAATAGTAAAAAATGTCCCTACTTTAATAAAACACTTACCTTTCAAATACAATCATTCTAAAATTTCAAAATGCATCATAATTGAATCGCTTTTTTTTCCAAACAAATCAAATTTACTCACAATTTCCTTGAATCCGTAATTTTCCTCCGAACTTCTTAATTTTTCATCTTCCAAGACCATCACCAACCTTCCCCACCTAATAATAAACCTACATCATCATAAGCCAACGGTCACCTGTCACTCGCCCCACAGTGGCTTGCCGCCTATCACTTGCCTACCATTGTTTCATCACCGCTACATAGTGGCATCACTATCGCTTGTTTCACTGTGGTTCGAGATTGTATGTAGCAGAATAAAAAACATAATACATTTTTTTCTTACAAAATGTATAACAATCCCCCTACTTTTTCAAAATCATATTCAAGAGTGGATGACTAGATTTTAACCCACGGAGCAAAATATGTTTATTTCAATAATTTGACTACTTCATTCATACATCTAGTTAGGTTTAGGTTTTTTGTGAATTATGTTGTATGTGAAACAAGTTAGATATAATCTAGAAATTAGACTTTAAAATAATAAAAATGAATGAGATAAAATTACAAATTTTCAAAATTCACCTAGAAAAAAAAACAAAAATTTAATTTGAAATTAAAATTATAACCAACAAGAAAAGATTAATCGATCAACAAATATGAATGCATATTTTCAAAATCTAACTAAAACTAAATAAATATCGTATGTAATATTGATTTTAAAATTCAAAAAATAGAGTAAAGATCCAAATTCGTTACTTTATAATTCCATAACCAACGGATAAAAATACATTGTTTAAAAATTTTGGCTTCTTAAGGCTTATCCATGTACTTTATGACCACACAATAATAAATAGTCTTTTACTCTTGAAAAGTCGTAAGCAAAAGAAAACATATTAGTTAAAATTCTATTAGTCTTCTATTTGTATAACATACACAACTTTGTAAAATATACTTCTAAAAGATATAGTACATAGAGAATAATTAACATACCAATCACGACAAACAAGTAAGATCTCAATTGTAACACAAAATGACCCAAGCAACCAGAGTGCTTACTCATATCAGCATCATCCATTTTCAAAACTTATATATTTATTGTAACGGGTAAAAAATGAATATTAAGAAATGGTCTGAAACATTGAAACAATCAAATCCAATGGGAATTCACAGCATGTCGTGCCTAAGCAAAGGAAGTATAATCTAAAACAAAAATCACATTAAAAAAGTATACCCACGAGAAAGTGATTTCCAAATTCCAACTCAGATCCGTATATACGGTTTCATCATACCTGGTCTTCTCTTCTCCCACATTAGTAATTTTTCTATACATGAACTCTCTGCTTGTCGTCGTGATTTTCATCAAGCGTCAGCCTTTGCTTTTGAAGACAACAAATTTTGCAACGTTGTTGTCTGAATGATTGCACTTGGGCTTGAGTCTCTTAAGCGGACAGCTGATCCAGATCTATGCCCAAAGTTCCTATCAACACCACTTCGCTTAAAGCGCCGGTATAGCCAAGTAAGGCGTCGGATCAGTCGTGAGGAACTCACGAGCAGAATAACACCTATGATGATTAGCAACCTATACAGAGGAAGATGAATGAACACATTCCCATGGCCAGAAACCACTCTTTATCAAGTCTGGTCAGTCATTGTAAACTCGAAAGGGAATTATAGGTAAGAGAGTTTACCATCCCAGCAGAAGGAAAAGGCGACCAGTTGGTGATGAGGGCAATTCTTCACCCAGGGCGAGCATGCCAGCAAGGACACCAGTGACAATGGATGCCACCGCAGCACATGTAGAAACCACAATTGCCCTCCCATGTTTTAGTCCCCGAGTCTACTAAAAAAGAAGACAATTAGTCTACTAAAAAAGAAGACAATGAACTAGAAGAACACAGACAGAAGTTGATAAAACAACTAACACTGAGTGCAAAATAGAATCGTAAAGAGATCAAATCACCAAGCATTTCAAGTACCTGATAGTAAAATCCTGTAGCGCTGCAACAAATACTTATCAAGATGCATATGGGAACCAATATTTGGTGGAAACCCTGCTCCAAGAATAAGAATCCCATCTTTGATATTACAGACGCCATCCTGCAATTCCAGATTTAACTTATGAATTTTGCTATTACGAATCTAAAAGGCCAATTGGATTAGTTCCACTCTATATTTATGCCATATATGTAAAAGACTAAACTAACAATTCTATGGTATGCTTATGTTCCAGAAAACCACAACAACGATTATTCAAAATTCTACTTCTCAATGCCTAGTACATTCTGAAGGTCAAAATAAAAGCAGACTAAGATCCAATTTGAAACAACTAGGATACCACCACAGTCAGGCAGAAGCTCCAATTCCTCACAGTGAAGCAAAGTTCTAATTCCTAATAGTCATCCTCTACGACCTTAATGATTTTAAGGAAATGTAATCCATCAAGTAAAAGAGTGCAAACAAGAAAAGTACCCGAACAAAATGCCAGATTCCAAGCCATATATTATTTCTTCAACAACTTCGAATTCCATCTGCAACATACATATGTAACATATAATTTTTCTGGGAGGAAAAGAAAACAATTCAAGTGTCAATATAAAAGCAATGAATTTACCAACTCTTGTTCTCTCCTTTGACGTTTGTAGAAATGAAGCCAGCCATTTAGAAGAACCTGTTAAAAATATATGCGTAGCCAATCATTTCTAGATGTCAATTCACTCATCTTTTACAGCCTTATTTACGAAGTACTAGTATGTTATATTTGTTTCTTCAAGCAAGTCCATAAAACTTCTAACATAAATGACCAGAGATTGTTATAAAACGTGGGGTTATAATAATATAAGATACCTACAAACAAGATGGTCATGATGAATGCTAGCCATGGCAAATGAAAAACTGATATTGCAGAGGCTTTTTGCTCCTCGCCTCCAGCACCAACCCCTAGAAATGGCGAAAATAGCCAAGTAAATTGCAAATGTGTGCAAGGAAGATGAATATTAATAAAAACTTGGCATACAAGGCATGGCCAAACCTGAAATGCATAAAATAGAGATCAAGAGATCAAACAATAACTAAACTAATAAAGACACAAAGATGAACTTACATTACCTATGGTGCCAATACCAGCAAGCATAATCCCCATCCAATCAACAACATTCATAATTTCCTTCAGATAAAAATGTGAAAATATAGAGAGGATGGCGAGTCCACACCCAGAAACTGGTTGAATTATAGAAACCTGAAATTCAAAAATTAGAAAGGAAATGCATATTAGAGACGAAAATGTGCGCAACATACAAATTTTCCTGCGAGGTACGGATTCTTGGGAAAAAAATCTATGAAATATTTAGAATCGTAGATTATATGTAATTTTCATAGAGATAAATACGATATAATAAATACGACCATAAAGGCGATGCTGAATAAAAGAGGAGACAGTTAGCCATCACAACAGCAATTGATAGTTTCCATCAAATGTAGCCTGTAGGGAGACTATAAAGGCGCGCTAAATTCATCTAGATCTCAGAACAAAAACAGCATATTCGCTCAATAATGCCTAAGATCCAATCATCGAATGCCAATCAAAAAACATAAAAGAAAATGGCGTATGTAGCTGAATAAAAGAACTTACAGGGGCGAGGGATAGCGCTCTCAACATTAAAACGGCTCCAAATATATCCATCAGAAAACCAATGATCCACGTTTTGTTAAAAGCGTAAGCCCTTATCACCTATACAACACAAAAAACCAACGAGAATTCACAACTTCATTCAAGGAATTCACCAGAAGAAAGCGAAAATAAAATTCGCTCAAATCTTTAATGGAATCCGAAAAATTAGAGAATCAAAGAAACACCATACTGCAAGCGATCGGACAGCTCAAGGAAGAACAAGAAAACGAATCGCATGAAATTAAAGGACCTAGAAGAAAATGTGAAAAAAAAAAAAAACAAAGGTAAGAGAAAGAAAAAGAGAAAGCGAACCTTGAGCTTGAAAGAGAGAGGAGGAAGAATGACGGTGCCCTTCTTCTGAAGTATTTTGCCAATATTGTTGCCGGCCGCGGCGGCTAAAGTTAAGCAAATCGGTTCCCACATATCTTCCTCAAAAATCGAAACGCAGAAAACAAAAGAAAGAAAGAATTGGGAAGAAGAAATCAAGAAATCTAAGGGAGAATTAGGATTTACGTTAGAAGAACATTGCCTCGAAAATTTTTGCGCCAACGACAGAATTTGTCCTTTCGATTTCTTCTTTCTCTCTTTGTATTTCTAATGAAAGCAGGCCCACCAACAAAGCCCATGGGATCTAATCACGTGCGACTCACATATGTTCTTTCATCTTTTTTACCTGCTACGTGCTACCTTTTTATTGGCTAAGCTTTTTCCTCCCTTTAATTAAAGTTGCCGGTTCAACCCAACCGAACCTTTTCTATCTCAAATCGAAACCAATATAATAATCACTGGTCGGTTCGGTGGTTCGATTCGGTTTCTTAGATTTAAAATTAAATCGAACTGAAATTAACTTTTCTGTTGGGTTTGATTTTGTAAATTATAACACAAGTTTACCAGCCTTTAAATGAACGTCTACTAAATCCGTAGATGAAAGAAATGTTTATATATCAACGTGTTATGGTGCGAATACATTGCGATTAATAATTTATTAGACATTTTTACTGACTTATATAATTCAATTTCAAAAATGTTATATAATATGCAGTTCTACCAGTGAGTTTTGCAATTTGGTTAAAGAATGATGTTTGTGAAATATAGAAAATTGAGAATAAAATACTCTACTTGTTCATTTTTTTTCTTTCTATTAAAATAACACAGTGGAAGTCAAGCTAATTCATCCTCTTCCAAACAGCAAAGTTGACGATAATCAACAAATAGAGATGCATATGATCAACAACAACAACAACAAATCAGCGGTAAAATTTCTTAAAAACTCATTACAAAGTGCAAAGGAACACGCCACCGAAAATTAATTCCAAAAAGTCAGCCAAGCAATAAGAAAAAGCAAGATTAAGAATATCCCAAGCTCTACTCGCTTTCGTTCTCCAATTTTGACCCCACGTTTTCCCATCATTCCCTTCCCCCATTGTTGTTTTCCTCTTCAAATTCGCCTTATGACAAATTATTGTCCCCTTTTAGATTAACCCCTTCAAATCTTCTCTCTTTCTCTCAATCCCCCATGGAAGATTACAGGTACCATGGAAATGGGTTCAGTGGAGGGAACAATACAGAGTTCAACTATGCCACAAACTCTCGAAATTCTTACGAATTGAGAACATATTCTGCCACTTACGCACAAACCCAGATGGAAATCAGGGATTCCCAATTCAAGAAAGGGAAATCTCATTCTGGGTCTGTCTCAAAATCTTGGAGTTTCTCGGACCCTGAATTTCAGAGGAAGAAGAGAGTTGCTAACTACAAGATGTATTCTGTTGAAGGCAAAATGAAGGGTTCTTTCAGAAACAGTTTTAGATGGCTGAAACGTAAATGCGAACATGTCGTTTATGGCTGGTGGTGATCCATTCGGATTTGACTATGGTGAGTCTTGTCTCTCTTTCTCTAATCCTTTCAAGTGCTTTCTTGTAAGTATTGGTGATTTTTTTTTTTCAGTTTTAGTTACAAGGAACTTGGAAAATTAATGGTATCATAGTTCTGGATGATACTACTTATGTTGTATGTCTTGTTATTTGATTAAAAGAGAGGGTAAAAGAAGAGGAGTTTGAGCAATTGTAATGTTCATCTTGATAGAATGTCAGTAAGAACTTTGAATATTCGAATATAAATGGAGCTTTTGTTGGAAGAAGAATGCATTAGACTCTGTCTGTTGGTTATCTTGTCAAGAATTGAAACTTCATATCTTCCATTTCTCTTTACCTATTTTTCTTTGAAATTCTGTGACGTGTGAAGAAGCTGAGGTCTATAGAGTTTGAGGCCACTTTGTAATTGTGTTGTTGGATGGAAAAACAGTCTCATATAGTTGTTAGAAGTGGTTAAACTCCTTGATTTATAAGTTAGGTAAAATTCTCCATCGGTTGGTTTCTTCGGTTGAATCTAGAAACAAAATCCTACACATTTAGGTCTAAAGTGGACAAAATCATATTGAGATGAATCAAGGAGAGAGACATATTGTCTTAATGTTACAGGATTGGGATTAGAAATCAAAATCATGTGTGCTTTAGTCTTTTGTGTTGAATTGCTTGATGTAGTTTTCTTGCTAAGTTCTTGAGTTGGTCTGATTTTTTTTTTTTTTTACATAGTATTGCTCATCAAAGCCATTAACATAGTATTTGAAGTTTTGGAACTCATTGTTGAAAGGTTGAACTAGGCACAACAAGTAGGATATCGTTGATGAAGATTGACGTTTATGTACAACGTAGAGACCGGTTCAACCTTAGACTTTGAGTTGTTTCACTCTTTAGTTTGATGGTACTTAGAGAATTGCTTTCTATAGTCGAACTAAACCATTGGTTTCATGCCCTGAACAATGCACATTGAGATCTTATAAGCATTATGTGTTAATTTATTCATCAGTACAGATCACTTGAGCTAGATTCTTCTATTTGTACTATAATTTTCTGCCTGTTGCTGCTGTTTGTTCACATTCTTGAGTTTCAACAGAAGTTTCAATCAACAAAATGCCTAGGTGGGCTTCAACTCACATGCCATCTCTCTTTTTTATCGCCTCTTGCAATGTAAAGACAAACAAATTTAGCATTGGAAATCAAGCCATGTAGGACCTTTTTTTAAAAAAATATACATATAGCTTTCTGTTCCCCTTAATTTCCTCAAAGAATAATAGTTTTTTTACATTTCCTTTTGCGTAAAAAATGCTCCCAAACTTGTAAAAAAAATGTATTTTTTAAACTTTTGAAAATTCATAGTTAATTTTTATACAAAAATTGTTAATAGTTTCCATCCGAAACAACCAACCATAAGGATATTTTTGGATTTTTTAAAAAAGTTCAAATGTAATTTTGATATTTATGAAACTTTAGGGACATCTTTTTTTTTTCCCAAACTATAAAGTTTATGAACATTTTTTTATAATTTAGCCTAAATTTAATTCAAAATGCTGTGATGGGATTGCTCGTAAGAACATATTGTATATATTTACCACTATTTACCAATTTAAAAAATGATTAAAAATGATTAGATTTGTGCAATATTAAATTACCAACACCATTGTGGTTGTCATTTGGATGATTTGTTTAGAATTTTGTTATTTATTTATTATAATATCAAAAGCTTACCAAAATTTTTGCTGGGCAATAGCAATTTGGACTTGGAAACTCTTGAGACTGAGAGATTTGTTTGGGCCAAATTGGGCCTATTTCTAGCCTGTTTTAGGTCCATTTCCAATTAGGAAGTGAAGCCCAATGAAAATTTGTTAGGAATGGAAAAATGAGGAGGAAAACTTAGGGCATCTTTAATTAAAAAAGAGAGTGAGAATTAGGAATGAAGTCTTGATGGAGAATATTTTGGAGTTCTATCAACTAATATCCATAATTAATAATCATTTATACATAATTTTGTTTTAAATTTGTTGATATATAACTTTCGCAACATAAACACATTTAAATGCATGGTTAATATTGAATTAACACTTGTATATTCCTGTAACAAGAGGTCCTAGGTTCAAATCTCTACCTATAAATAAATATGTTAGTCTCAATTTGATATTTGTGGGTCTTATGTGACAAATTTGAGAATCATTCTTATTATATGGTTTAAAACATCATTATAATATATTTCTAACTTTGGTGGGTTCGGAACTTTTATTTTTTATTTTCTTTTTGTTTCAATTATTGTATTTGTTTATGCTTTTGTTGGGTTTTATCTATTTAATATTTTTTGTACAATGTTAGTGACAATGAATTAATTGTTTATCTAATTCCAAATTAATCAAATTTCTAATTTTTTTTCCTCATCCTCAAAGGAAAAAAAATTACAACAAAAATATAGAAATTCAAACCTATTCAATTTGTTTAATAAAAACTATATATTTTTATTTGATTTAGTTAAAGAACATATCATATATTGGCCGAAAGTTCACTTTTAACTATGTGAACTATATTCTCTATTTGTTTACATTTTTAAAAATAAACTTTATTTTATAAAAATGTAAATATTCTAAATTTTAGTAAGGGAAGAAAGTAGAGTAATATAATTAATGGAAATTTCTATGAAAAATATTTATTTTTAAATGTCTAGAAAAGCTTGTCTAGACCCAATATGTTTTGGAAATTGTAAAGTTTATTGGTTCAAATATCTTAGTCTTCGTTCTTGTTATACTAAAAAAGAAAGACTAAACTAAAATTACAATACTGTTATTATTATCGGTTTTTATATTGGGTGGGATGAATGAATCAACATTTTGACGTTGAAGTCGAGTACAGTAAAATTCTAATGCATTGAACTATGATTAATGGGGAGTTTAACATATAATTGAAAGGAATGAATTGAAAAACTAGATTAAAAGTTTAATTTTGGTAATAATAAAATTGAGGTTAAAAATCATTTTTAGTTCTAATCTTCCATCAAAACAATTCAACCAATCTACTTTGACTTGGTCACAGTTTAGTAATTATATTTTGATTTTTTTTGTAACAATTTAGTTTTTAAAATTTTATTTTATAACAATTTAGTTATTGAACTTTATTAAGTAACAATTTTAGTCATTATACTTCAAACTTATTTTTATCAGTTTAGTTTCTATCGAAGAAACTAGTTAGAAATAGAGACGGATACTTTTAAAAAATACTTAGTTTAAATCATAAAATAACAAAATTGACATCTAATTTTAATAATTTTTTTTACAATATTAGAGTCTAAAATTATTATAAAATTAAAAATACACCCTGATAAAAGCATACTAAAGTTTAAACGCTAAATTCTTACGGAATTGAATTAAATCGTTACACACAAGATTGAGTAATTTGTTTTTTAATACTTTAATATTAAGATTGTCATTGTTTGGGATGAGGTTAATTTGAGAAGCAATAAGAATAAGAGAGAAAGATGAAGAAGGAAGAACAGTGGTTGGTGGGGCGGGTGACAGTAGAGGCAGTGGCCGGGGCAGCCCGCATGTGGCGGTGGGGGCAGGCGGAGCAGGGCGGGCAGTTGCATGGCGTCTCAACAACGACAACTGTCAGAAATGCATGCGTCCGCCATAGCCAATAACACACAGCTTCTCTTCATTATTTGTGCCCATAATCTTTGACTTTTGACTACACCATCATCATCCATCATCTTTCTCTGCCCATAATCAATTGTCATTTTCTATTTGGCCTTTTTTTTGCATCTCCCTCTAATATTCCCTTTTATGTATACATGTACACACACCAATGTTCTCTAATTACATGACTTCATTGCGTTTGTTTACGATCATGGATTCTTTTACATATACGTATGAAAAAGATACGTTGTTTTAGTCAAATTTCATTCAAGTCAGGACATACCCTATAACATTCTCCTGTATATCTCAACTTCACTTTATAGATAATTTTCACATAAGAAACGGACGGATTATAGATGAATCTCCTTGGAATATTAATTAAATAAAAATAGTTTCACATATTTATATTTATTCTAAATTTTAGAGAATTACTGCTATGGGGTTATTTGAAACTTATATTTTGTAGATATGGCAAAACTCAAAATCTGGATTTTTAATTATTATTTCTATATGATCAGTTGGCGGAAGTAAGTGACGGAGAGGTGGATTTGTGGCTGAAGAGTACAAATGGTGTGGAGGAAAGTATTGGTTGATGAAAGAGAGACTCGAGGGGGTGATCTTATAAAGTATATATATTAACAACTCAGTCAAATAATGTATCATTGTTAAGTTTATCAAACTATATATATTGTCAATTTCATGTGTATCAGTATTATTATAAAGAGCAATGTATCATTGGCAAGTTTATCAACATATATAAGTAAAATAATTTTCAGCAATACAAATGAGTGAAAATGATCGACAAATTCTTCAGCAGTTTATCAATCGAGTACATGATCAATCAACTGTATCAAGTTTATTAACAATACAAACGAGTACATGATTGACAGTAATATATCAAATACATCATTATCAAGTGTAAATATATCTATATAGTGTATATTGGCAAGTTAACGAATTTGCATGGATACACAAAACGTGTGAAACAAGATAAACGACACTTTGCACTCCTTAGAGTCTTCATGCCTTAAATATACTTTCTCCGCTTAAACCACGTATCAATTGGAGAGGAAATAACATTGCATGAACACAAAACTTAATATCATCTTAAAAATCATCAATTGTCTCAAAAGGTATTTAGTATTGTTATTGGAGAAGGTAAATAATTTAATATCATATCATCTAACAAACACGTATTAACTATTATTTATCCCACCAACTTTTACCAAAAAGCTCTAGATCGAGCATACAAGTCCACTAACTTGTTCGAATCATCAACACACACATCAAATACATAACATATATTATTTCTCAAGAGTTCCCACTTCTTTGTTTTTGACTCGAATATAACTATAAAATGTATAAATAATAGCTGTAGCTAGTAGGGGGTATAATTAAAATCATCCCTATAGTTGATGAAAGGTATCTTGGTTTTTTTGTTTTAAATCTGTCACACACACACACAAGAGAACATTAAAGTAAATCTAGACAAATTATTTAGGGTATCTTTAAAAGGAGAGAAGGTAAGGGGTACATACACACAACTAACTACACACATGATCATGACAAAAGAGGAACAAAAACTACAAGTCTTCTCACTCTCACATCACATCATCCATGTTTCTAGAGAAATGGAAAACTGTATATATTCCCATTTCAATCTTTGGTCCCTCTCATTTTTGTTGAACCCTATTCAGAAAAAGAGATGAACAATAATGGAGAGAAGAAGCCCTAACCACAGAATATGGAAAGTTTTAGGACCACAAATAGAATGATTCTTAATAAAGAAAGAAAAAAGAGGACAATAATATTAACAATAATAATATATAATTGATATTATATACATATATATATATATGGCCATTGTCGTCATCATGATCGTGATATTGATTCCAGTGGGTGGGGGATCCTTTGGGTTTCCTCTAAACCCAACCCCAAAAGCCAAATTTATTTGTTTATTTGTTTATTGATATATTGATTTATTAATTGTGTGTGTGTGTGTGGGGATATATTGTATTGCCTCCCCCTCCCCACCCCCACGTTGTGGAGTGGCATGGCCTGTAGGGTGTAGCCGAAAGTGCATGCGGGCAGAGTTATCAAAATGCACCCAAATCTCATATATATATATTGCCAACTCTGCCTCCATTTAGGGTTACCAAAAAAGATGCCACTTTTCCCCCATTTCCCCCTTTGTCTCTTTTTCTCGTTTTAAAGTTGTTATATGTAATAATCTTTCCATCTGACCATAATTCAATAAATAAATAAATATATATACATACACATTTTTGTTACCATTTTAAATATTGATAGTTTCATCTTAGAGTCCAACTTATTTGTATGAATTAGATAATATATGAAGTTTAATCTCAAAATGTGAAGAATATTTGGATAGTTGTTGTTCATGATCTAGCTATCTAATAAAAAATATGTGGTCCCTTTGATTTTTTTAACACCGGATCTTGAGCAATAAACAAATTGAGATGAAATCAAGAAATGCAACAGTACCGGTATAGTTGTCTCAATTATTAAGTTGACACAATTGTAGCAATGTATGTATCATCATACCTTGTTGATGTAGAGGAATGCATTATTCATTCATAACGATGAAAGAGACCTAAGATGTATATAGCTAGACAGCAAAGTGATGGGCTCATAGACAAAACAAACGGTATCTTTACGATCTTAGCAACTTTGCCTAGGGCTTCTGTAGCTCAATTACACCACTTGTAGACTTTGAAGCCAATTGCCATCCTTTTCTTTTAAAACAATAGCTTCCTACTTGGAAAGAAGTGTGCATTAATTCGTGCTTTAAAGTGGACATGAAAAAAAATAATTAAATTTTACTTCCAAGTGCAACCACTAGACAATATATCCTCTCATAATTAATGAAGAAGGAAAGCTTTTCTCAAAATTTTGAAGAGTTATTTCGTTCCTCTCGAGCCAAATGCACGGTAGGATAAAGCAACCATGAGATAGCAAACATGCTCTTACCACAACTTAATTAATTTCTTATTTAAAGTAGACATATGGTTTTCTTTTTTCTAATATAACAATTAATCATCCATTCCCTAATAACTTAATTTTCTAAGTTGAGAATTCAAACATATTAACCTAAACATTTAAGATGAGGTAAAAAGAACTAAAAATTGTAAAATAATAGGGGATTAAATTGTGTATATATATATATATATATAAAAGTAAAGTAATTAAAACCATGTACACACTAGAAGGACTTATAGATGCTCTTTGTCCATTTGTCCTTTTTACATAGCTTAGGCTTCAATTATTAATATTGCCAATTCAAAGTGGGTATAATCTTTTTTCCCCCCTAAAAAAGAAAAGTGTGCTTTTAATTAATTTTATTTGGGAAGTTGGGTGTTGGGGAAGAATAATCATGATATGTGTCTATACGCAAGCATTCTCTCATTTCCCACTATCCCAAAAGGGAAACCCTACTATGAAAAGTTGCCTTACAATTTCCCCTTTTGGAAAACAAAAATATATATATCTCTTCTTAATTTCTCCAAATTCTCTTTAATTAAAACCATACAAATATTTCCCCATTTTCACATCAGAAAAAAACATAGCCAAATGCCATTATATCATGAGAATGAAGTGAAAAATTAGGTTACGGGTAAGTTTGAAAGTAATTTCATACTTGACTAATCTCATTGATTCTACTAGATATAAACCAAACTTACTTACGTAGACCATCCTACTCCAATTTACATGTATCTTAGAAAAATATGTACAATACTCAACAAGAAAAAATTAATATTAATCAAAGAGATCAAAAGAGAACATAAACGGTTTAAATATTATCTTAAATCAATAGATGAATTCAAATATATATATATTAAAGCAATAAAGGGCATCTGCAAAGAATGAAGCTCGCAGTCGCATGCATTTGGTGCAAAAAAAGATTATAAAGAAAAGGAAAATAGTCAACGATTCTTAACAATGTTAGCTTTAGGAGGTGATTGGATTAATAAATTGTAAAGCATATATACTTTAGCGCCGTTGCGTGGCCTTCTCCTTCTGTTCATTTCTCATTGGTTCATTCATTGCATCTTCCCCTTTTCTCTTTAATTTAATTTAGTTTAATTAAAGCTAATTGCTTTTTTTTATAAAAAAAACTTCTTAATTAATACCACACTTAACCTTTAATCCCCACATTTTAATCTCAATTATCTCATCTCATATCGGTGGGCATCAAATGTTATCTTCATCTTAACTTTACCACCCCACATTATTATTCATTCTTAATTTTATTCTCTAATTCTCAATTCTGCTTCCCCCCAATAATCTAATTAATATTATATATTCACTCTTTTTTCTGTCTACTCTATGTACTCACCATACAAAATCCATAGTTTTAATTGATTCTTTACCCACATCCTCGCATGTCGTAGAATGTTATTATTGTCATACTTAAACCTAACTAAAAAGTAAGTGTTAGGATAATTCGTTCCCTTCCTTGTCGAAGTGCTCTAAGTAATGAGATAGAAGAAAATTAAAGTACTCTAAGTTTTGATTAGGAATTTTTTCTCTCTTTCGTCTATTATTGATTAGTAGAGAATTTTCATATCTTATCTATTGTTTTCGTTTCCGTACCACATAAATTTGAAACAAAGAATCTACATGTATCCAACGAACGTTAAGGATTAAAATATTAAATAAGATTCATAATCTTTTGCTTTCCACACCAATTATAACTTGTTTTTGTGAAGTACTTTTAAGATTTTTTTTTTTCAAAATAATTGTTGATATATCAACCAATTTACTATATTTTGCCTTTCATAATTGTTATGATACTAAGTTATGTCTCAGAGAAGTTAATAATTATGTATGTATGTCTCCTAGAATATGTGTATTTTCGAACTTTGGTCATATTTTTTTCTTTATGATATACAATTAATTACTTACAATAATGTGTCATCAAACCTCCCACTTACATTTTAGTTAACAAACTTTAATTAAAAGAATCAATCACATTATAAGTTAATTACTTTTCCCAAACACTTTACATTGTTCCATCCAAAATTGCAATGTTACCCCTAAGAATAACCATTGTTAACCATAATTTTGATACCAAATGTACATAACTTTGATATCTTTGAATCTTTTGAATGTTTGCATTATTTCTAGATTTGAAATATAACGAGGGTGTTATAGATAAAGATATTGTAATCACAATAGCATCTCAAGGATGAAAAAATCACGATTTTTCAACGTTTTGAAATATTATTGTTTTGTATCTCTTGAATCATATGCAACATAACGAGTTATTTGATCTCATTATTTACATTCGATGACCCTGTATACTATGTAGGGTTTTGACTTGTTTTTTAAATAACAACAAAATTTCAATAATGTATTAACCCTATTTATTTTTGCTTGTTCTGAGAGTAACGTTTAATATTATTGAAGTTATGAAATTACAAATCCACTCTTTAATAATACACTCAGCCAATCTGCATCACACCCTATAACCTTAAATCTACCTTTCGTTAAAATTTATACATACAATTAATAATTTTGGCAATCGATGGGCAAAATAGACATAGCAGAATGAGAGAAATAAAATTGGTATTGGTTTCTATATTTTTATCAATTTTTTCTATTGATATAAGTTTCTGTTCGAAGTTTTCTTAAAAATTTACTGAATTATAAAACATATATATTATTATACAAAAAATGAAAAGACGTTTTTGAACTTTTTTTTTTTTTTTTTTGGATTAAAACTAATAAAAGCGTAGGCTAAGTTTTTCATGGTCAATTGATCATCATCGGTAGAAAATAGCAACACTACTAGCTCTTTATATATACCATAAATGCAATCCTTGTGGAGAATAATATAGGACCAATCATGGATGAAATAAGAATCTCAATAGGTCTCCTACCTTAATGTATTAAAAGATGAAGGTAAGAGACATTAAGGTCTCCTAAAAACAGTGCGAGCAATTAGCGAGTAAGTCACTAAGTCATGTGGATACATAAGATCAATATTGAAAGAAGTCGATTCCAACATCTCTCGAGTCTTTAATTTCAAATTGAAAGAAGTCAAAACGGTCGAAAATAATTTAAAATTTTTGCAGCACAATGTATCCAAACTTTATCGTGTAGCAATTTAGTGTTTGTGTAACAATTTAGTCTTTTTATATATACTATGACAGTAACTGTTAAGATTTAATGAAATTTCTTACCTATAAATAGATGAATAATCTAATTAGAGATCAAATATAATATGTTTATATTAACTATAAAATCTTAATCCTTAAGTAATAGCAAGTACTTGTTCAAACTTTAAAGGTAAGAAAATTAAATGGTTATTTTTAATAAGATACAAAAGGAAGAGATTTGGATGGATAAACGTACTTAGATATCTCAATCAAGTTGACATATCTTTAGTGTTTTCACTAACTCCCATATTTAAAAATCGAGAGAGATATCGATCATTTATTGTCCCAAAAACTATACCCAAAAATCAAATTAGATAAATAATTAAGGAAATACTAGAGGCCAGTCATCCCATTAATTACAATAAAAGGTATTTAGAGAACTAAAATAAGGAAGAAATTAATTGGTTAACCTAGACTAAACTGTAAGACAATTATTTAAGGTATATAAATAGTAACAAATCTCAAAAATAAACCAGTCTTATTCGGTAATTATTTAAATTTTTTGTTTTTGTTATTGTTTTTTTAATTATTTATATAAAAAACATACATATTTAATTATTTTTTAAGCTTTCCTTTTCATTTTTAATTTTCCTTCCTAATTCTAAAAACAACTTTAAAAAAAATAGTTACCAAATCAATGTGTTTTCTAAAAATCCATTTTAATAAACCAAAAGACAAGTGAGTTACTCTGAACATGTCCTTAATAGTGATGATGTTGCAAATATATTTCTCTCAATTGGAAAGACTTTTCACTAGTTGTTTCCGTTATATATAATGAACTAGCGCTGATCTTTATCTTTTAAATGTATGACGGGACGTGATGTGAGGATGCTAGGAAATGCCAATCTAGTCGAGATATGTCTCCATGCATCTTCTAACTCATCGTATCGTTGTGAATAATTTTAAAAGAAAAAAAATATCGAAATTATCTAGTTCATAATTTGACACATTAATTTATTTTATAAACTTCACGTCGTTAAAATGATGGCATGAAGACCTAAGAATGAATAAAAGTAATACAGAAACAATAATTGTCCCAAGCAGCCACTAGATTTTTTTTTCGAAACTAATAAATTAAATTGTACAAAAGTTCGTATAATAATGTTCCAATATTGAATCACCACCACACTCTATATTATGAAAAAGCAAAAGCAAAAAACACATATTGGGATCAGGAAGCATGGGAGAGATTAGATGCACTGTTGGGATTCAAATTTATATTTACAAGAAGAATGCATTGGTAATAGTAATCAAATAAATGGGACAGTATAGGGATAACAATAATAATAATAATAATAATAATAATAATAATAATAATCTTTATATATAAAATATAAAATTATAGATTAATTGTTTTTCATATTATTTCTCCATACTTTATCTCTGTGAATTGGCAATAAAAAATTAGGAAAAAAAAAGAGACCCAATAAAAGATAAAAACATTTATTCCATACATTGTGCAAACCTTCCCCTTTTCTTATTATATATATTTAATGTTTTTCCCTCTCCTTTTTGAATTCTATATAAACCCCACAGTACTTCCCCCTCTTCACACAACAACACTCTCCCACAACTCTCAATTTGTTCCAATTTAGTGGAACAGCTTTTGGGTTTTGTGGCCATTCCCTTTCAAAACAAAAACAAAATATATTAGGGTGTTTCTCTCTTTAATTTTCTTTGTGAGAAGGTCATTGTTTTTAGGTCATTTTTATCAGAAGGCAGAAGTTTTGTTTCTGTAATTGATTTTTAATGTATTGAAAATTAGAGTAAGGGGAAGGGGGAGGTGACAGAAGAGAGTGAGCACATAAGGTAACTTTCTTGCATGTTAGGGTTCATGCTTGAAGCTTTATGTGCTTACTCTCTATCTGTCACCCACCAAAATCTCTCTCTCTCTCTCTCTCTCTCTCTCTCTCTCTCTCTCTCTCTCTCTTTTATTTAATTCATTGTTACCTACTCTCTCTCTCTTAGATTTCTTGTTTTTTTCTTAAATGGGTCATCTAAAGTTTTGATCTTTTGTTATTCATGAGATCTAATAATTTTAATTATTGAATTTTACAGATTTTGCCCTAGCTAGCTAGCTAGGCTTGTGGATTTCTTTTGGGATGGGACAAGCACTCTCACAGGTCTAAAGATCCAATCTCTTTTTATTTAGTATTATTATTATGGAAGAAATCCAAATCAAAGGATTTTTGTCCATTTCATCAATCAGAAACATCTGGGGTTTGTTAATGTAAATTTAACCTAACTGATGTAACATGCAACTGAGTTTGAGTATTTTTTTTTTAAAATAATGAATGGGTATTTAAATATTTTCTTCTTTATTGTGTTTTGTTCTTTGATTTTATCTTTTCCTTTTTCTCTTTAACTAAGTAATTTGGTTCTTATTTGTATGCTAATTAGTTGGATGTAACTAAAGTGCTTTAATTTCCCTTTCTTCAATATGTGCTCATTTTAAGTATAATTTAATGGAGAAAGTGTACAATTACTTGTACTGTTAAATAGTCACGAATGGTTTAAATCTCTGTTGGGGTTTTGAAGATGATTCTGGGAAAGAAACAGCACCAATTTATGATTTTGATTATCTATAACTAATTGTATATTCGATAAATGAGTTTGTTTTTTTAAATTCTGCTTGAATTCTCCCAAATTTTCCACATGGGAACTTGGTTTTGAAAGTGTAAAAACATAAAAACTTAATGAAGGAAAGTAGTGTTCAAAAACCAATTGTTTATCAAACCCGACTTTAATTCTTCAAGTTCAATATCCCTCCCAGAATGAAGTTTATATATATACTGTCTGTTATTGCAGTTTCAATTTGCTTTGATCTAAGACATACACAAACTCAATAAATGAATGTTTAATAGCTACTTAGTTTTTCTCTTCTTATTGGGGTGATAAGTTTATCGTGGTTGTAAATAAAGTCTTTAATTTAGTTAAATTTGGTATTTATCTTCTTCAAGAAGCATATATTTTTGCTTCAAATCATTTTCACTTTAGTATATATTAACATTGTATTATTGATCTAATTTTTCAAATGAAGTAATAATATTTTTAAATTAGGGTTTTCTTTAAGTGGGTTTTCTGTGTAAGAGGTAATTGTTAGATTCAAGTACTACTGTTAATTTATTTAAACTATATAATATAATTAAGAAAAGAAAAGTCCTACTCCTTTAATAATTATGCTCTTCACATGTGATGTAATTGTATGATTTATTATTAGAATATGTTTCAAACTTAGCTTCTTCTTGAGTTAAAGGATGTACGGTTTCTGAAAAAAAAATGTTAAGTTCTGATATATACAAATGTTTTAAAAAAGTAATATCAAAAGTTAGAACTTTAATTGGTCTCAAAAACTTTAAAGTTATGAAGAGACTTGAATGAAGCCATTGTGTTGAAAGGCATTCATATGTTTCATAGAGGAAGTTGCTAGAAAGATACCAAAAGGAAAGAAAAATCAAGAACTTCTAGAGAAAACTTGTTTGGCAGAAGGCATGGGTGATGCAAATAAATCTAAGCGGACAACATTTTGTTTTTAAATTTCAAGGACTTAACCAATCAACTACAAATGATTGGGTTTCATTCATATTAATTTGAATATTTACTATACCGACATGTTGAAAAATTGACTTTGACTGATCAATGCTCACTTCTATTTGTGGGTTATTGGACTTATCAATCCAAGGCTTTTAAGGATTATAACCCAACCACCATCTTTCTCAATCTTGCTTCATTCATGTAACAGCCTTTGTGTTGTTTCTCTTGTTAGAGGGCTTCTGGTTTTGAGCTCATCTGCCCCTTTTGTAATGACTTTTCATCTGTATTTTTAGATATTATCAATGAGAAGTGAGAAATGATTTGCAAAATTAAGGATGTGTCAACATATACCCGCTTTATACAATGCATCTTTCCCTGAAAAGAGTTTTAAAGAGCCATTTTTTTTTTAAAGAGATAGGTCATAGAAGCTTCATCCCTAACTAGTAAAAGGAACATATAGAGAGGTTAGAGGAAGACATTTCAATTCAAGTAAACAGTAGAAGAAGGATCAAAATTACAAAAAAAGTATTAATTATTTTGCATCAAGTATCAATAGTTGAGATAATGCATGCCTTCTCACAAGGGAATTAATGAAGGAGTGAAAAGCACTCACTTGTAATTAAGATGTTATGATAGTTTATTGTTTCTCTCCTAACCCTCTAAAATAACTTGTTTGGACAAAATGAACATAGTTCAACTAATTTATATAGACATGTTTACGATCAGATTTGTGGTTTGAGTTTCTAGTTTTATTTTTCAATTTCCAAATATAAATAAATAAATAAAGTTTGAACCAAATTTGATTTGATATTATAGTTTTCGTTTTGAAAAACCCTAAATTTAGACCATGGATAAATGATATTGTTTTATTAAATATGCAAATATATCATACGTTGAATTTGATATGGATCAAATTACTTTGAAAAAGACGTGAAATGAAGCTTTTAAAAATCCATCAACAAACGAGTTAAAGAGTAAGTTTAGTTCAACAGTAATTGACATGTATTTTTTACTCGAGATTGGAATTCAAAAGCTCAATATGACATGTATTTTTTACTCGAGATTGGAACTCAAAAGCTCAATATGTAATGGTTGTATTTGAAAAGAAAAACAAACATCAATACATACATACATACAATGGGGTATTTCATAAATTCCAAGTCCATTCTCCTGTTCTCCAGGTACAAATAAATGCGCTCTAATATTAAGAAAGCTTAAATATCAACTCAAATCGTTCCAGTACAAATACAATTTAGCCTATTCGAAAAATTAAATATCAAAACCCTTAGACATATTGAAAAGGTAGACAAGAAATGTGTAATCAGTTATCAAGAAGGAAGTACATAATATTCAAAGCAGTACTGGGGATATCCCAATCTCTATCAGCAAACCAAGAGCTCACAATGCTTTGGGATGACTTAGATGAGACTCCTGCAGTCCAAGAATCAGCCAACCTAAAACCGAATTGATGAGCAGTTGACACAATTGTTGGCTCGTCAACTCGACGCAGGACGTGGCAAAAAATCAATGCACTTTCTGAATCCTTGCTAGATGAGATCAGCTCTTTTGCAGTAGAAAACAGTGGCAAAATAGCCTCAGCAACATACGTGACATCAGTCCCTATGATTACATCAAAACCTTCTTCGCTTATTTCTCTGATAGTTTCAATATGGATGCTATTTCCCCACTCTAGTCTCTCGGTAATTAGTTTGGTGAGGAAATGTGGGTCAAGATTTGAATTTACGTTTTGAGATAATAGATTGAGAGCACTCGAATCTCCGTCAGTGGCAACGACGAGATTAGCGGAGCCAACAGCAACCATGGAGCAGATTCCCCCACAGCCACACCCCAACTCTAACACTCTCTTTCCAGCACATATAGTTGGATTTTCTGCCAGGACAGAGGCCATCAACCGAGCAGATTCCCACAGCATCAAACCGGTGGATTTGCAGGTGTGTTGAAACTCTCTCGAGAGAACTTTAATTTTGAAATTCCACCCTCTAACATCCACCTCAACAATCTACACAAATCAGTTAGAATACGGGTGGTCAGAGAGATCCAAAGATACAAATGAAAGGATCGATTATAATCTATATGATTTGGGGGTAATGTCAAAATTTTATCCTAGGGATAAACAGACACCTCATTATCCTGAGAAGGAGGAATTCCAAACATATCAATTGCAACACCCTCAGAGAAGTCAAGTTCAAAATCATTGACAGGCACCTCCGAGCAATTCTCCTTCGAACTAGGTTCTGTTTCAACTTGACCAGAAAAGCCTGCAGTAAGTTTAACTTCTGGAGTTGCAAACTCTGAAACGCTGAATACAGCTTGAACCCATCGCCTTAAATCACAAATAGAAACAATTACAATAAGAATTTCAATATTGCAATTCTATGGGGTAGGTCAATATTTCAACATTGAAGGGAAGAGAAGGCAAATTGCTCAATGGAATTGACTTCCAAACATAAAACCAAAATAACTAAAGACTATAATGTTGAAATGCTACACTGCTCTTAAAACTAATTTGAATCTGGAAAGACAATCAGAGCTTGAAAAAAATTTAGCTGCCAGAAATTAGTAAAATTACCAAACACCCATCACCTAATGCGTGGGCCAAAAATTGGTTAGCACTTCGAACCTGGCAATTAAAATCCACTTTAGTGGATATTTGGGAAAACAATTTAACTAACTATGATAACCAAAACTATGGACAATAAAAATCAGTAATAATTTTGGTCATGTAGTAAACAAGCCCTTTTCCCAATCTCAGGAAAGAAAACCAACTGGAAATGAATTAATTTTTCAAGAAGGTGGAAATATTGTGCAAAAATATTTACCTATTCATGATCAATTCCCTTGATCTGTTCTCAACTTGTTTGCAGCATACGTTGAGTTCTTTAACATCAAATCCATTTGCTTTAAACATACTTGTAAGAAACTCATTGGAGAAGTAGAAAGCACGCTGAGAAAAGTACATGCATCTAGATTAAAAAGAGACTAAACAAAAAAGAATATAGCCGTGAGCACGAAAAGATTGTTGCTTACAGTTCCATCTCCTCGGACATAAAAGTTCTCACTGATTTTTTGATCTTTACAATCAAATCGTTCCTGCAAATGAGACCCCAAGCGAAAGGGCAAATGTGTATTAATTGCGAATCTTGAGTGAAGGCAAATTCTTATACAAAGACCAACAAAAAGATAAAAGATCGGCAACAGAAAAAGGGATTCCCCAGCCTCTAACTTCTAACATGGAAATTGTTGAATATATTTTGTAGCTACGCTATCATTTGAAAATTCTACTTTCAGCATTTTGATCTAAAGGAAGGGGTCCTTTGCAATAATACAAAACGAGATAGGACAATTGGCATAAGAATCTGAGATGATTACAAGCAGAATAACACACGTGGCAAAAAGAGATCAAAGAAACATGATTAGAAACCTGAGCAAGGTCACCAGTTGCATAGTCACGAAACAGAACATGTCCAGTTGGCTGGAAAAAAGAAAGATAATCAAATTTCATTGGTTCATCAGTAGTTCTTAACAAGATATAATTTATAAAAATAAAAATAAATGAATAAATCTTGAGATAGGTGTTTTAGAAATTATATGAAATCGAGAAGAAACTATAAGATATGCAAGTAATTCGAGATACTTGACCCTTTTT
Source organism: Cucumis sativus (assembly GCF_000004075.3). Taxonomy (NCBI): domain Eukaryota; kingdom Viridiplantae; phylum Streptophyta; class Magnoliopsida; order Cucurbitales; family Cucurbitaceae; genus Cucumis; species Cucumis sativus. The sequence goes on from NC_026658.2 coordinate 25,173,638, forward strand.
CTTGAAATATCTCCCAAACCCTAATTCACTAAACAAACAAACACCTAAGTTTATCCTTGTCCACATTCTCTTATTTATAACCAATCTCCATAACTACTTTTCAAGCTAAAAAATTAATGATATACCTCATAGTACTCCTAACTATACTTCTAACATCTTAATGAGTTCTTACTTTCAAAACTTTTTTCACATTTTGCAACACCAGGGACATCTTCTCTGGAGAAACTGCAGACAAAACAAAAATCTGCTTAATCAGTTAGCTACTTGAAAAAGATAATAGAAGTGAGACTAAAGTAGAGAATCGAATGGCTGAGATAATGGTAAAGCAGAAAAAATTTATCAACATTTTAAGCTAGATAAATAGCAAGAATATGTTCAATAGAGACTGAAAGTCAGCAATTTTCAGTAAATTACCATCATTACTACATCAATTGATGACGGAGAAATGTGGTTGCTCACGTCATCAGCAGTAAGATCACAAACAAAGGCAGCAACACGGCTCTCATTGAAGTCTTTATGTGTCTGCATAAGCAAACCAGTCCGTTTTTTCAACTTAAGGCACATTTATTGTTATCAAATTCCAAAAGGAGATGAAATACTAGTTAGGACTTTAGAATATGGAGGCAGTGAAACAGACCAATGATGAAAATGTTACTTTCGCAAAAATTACTATCGTACAAATAAGACATAAATGCCATCAAACCTTGACTAAATTCACTGCTCGAGGTGAGAAATCACATGCATGAATGAAAACATTAGGGTATGTAGCAATCAAGGGAAAAACAGTGTTTCCTGCTCCACAGCCAATCTGAACCCAAAAAGAAAAAAGTGGTCTAAGCACTCAGAAATTGAAAGAATGAAACAATCACTGAAACAACTTCTAAAGAATATACTAATAAAGTATGTGGCATTATATAACCTATCCCATCACCACATCGCAATTTCCTCTTTTCAATGAAGATAAATCAAAGTAAAAAAAATATGTAGTTAATGCCTCCGCCCATCATCCAATCATGATCAAGCTTATGAGACCAAAGATATTATTGTGAATAATTTGAAATACTAACTAGCACCAAAGAAAGATAACAGCCATGTGCTTTTCATTTTACAACAAGAATAATAGGGCAACATTGAACTGAATGACAATAATTGACCACTTACCTCCAAAACAACTTTTCTTTCTTCTACCTGCAGATCCACAAGATAGCAACGTTTGTGTTCATTTGAGGCATCCATAAAACAAGGGGAAAAAATGAGAAAACTAAACCTTGCAGCGTATTGAACTCACACAAAAATATTGGCCCCATTCTTTGTCCAGGTAGTGTCGGTCCTTGAAAAACTACAATATGAAAATGGAAATAAATACTATTACCATGTCATAACTATGCTTATACGTAGCAAAATAGCAAAATTGAACACGAGTAAATTTCAAACTTTTATGAAGGTGAGGGAACAACATCAGCCGGAAAACAAAATAAGCCTAACCAAATAAATCTTCCAAAATCCACAAATCAACGACAGCATACGACTACTGGTTATCCACAAAAGTTGGAAGCATTAGAGTTCAAAATGAGTGGTGAGTAGTGAAGTAGTTGAGGCAAAGATTTCAGCCAAGAAGTAACTTACTCGATCTTGATGCTTTTTATAAAAGATATCCCAGTACTTCTTAGCATCCTTTTCATACTTCTCTGCGATAATGGAAAAGAGTTAAATCTGATATATGTGAGAGTGCATGTGCACTTGAGAGAGAGATAGAGACCTCTCCAGAAAGGAGAAACTCCAGTACTAGAGGTAGGGTATATCTGAATCTTCTGAGCAGCTGGCTGTTGCTCCACAGGCTGTTGTCCATTCAAAGCCATACTCTCTCCCTCAAAACTGAAAGAAGAAAAACTTTCATAACAGAAACTCTTAAAACACTATTTGACCCAAATTTAATTTTATATCATATAATACTTCCCAAAACTAGGGACTTGCCATCTTCAATTATCGACCAAAAAATTTAAGCCGATGGGAGAAGGTGTATTTAATGTTATACTATCTAACAAAAACTTACAGAGTATACGAAATATCTATACATTACTATTAATTTAGTACTTCGTAGCACCTCCAAACCCAACCCAGAGGGGAAAAGGGTACCTCAAAGCATAATTCCTCTAAAAACAACTTTCATGGAATCTTGAGCTACCTCTTTCAATTACAATTATATGAGCATCAATTGAGTATTGAAATGGGAGTTAGTAAAGAACGATCCGGTAAGAAGAACACAGACAAAGAGGAAAATAACAGAATATGGAGAATGATCAAAATCAAAAACGATAATGAGGCGATGGATGAAATATAAGTTCGGAAAGAATCTACCATAAAAAGGAAAGCTGATGTTAACCTGATGAGCTTCGGACCGAAGAGGTGCAGGAGGAAGAGTTGGGGAGTCTGTTTAAGCAACAAAGTCTTTGCCGCCAATATGGGTAGTCGCTTTTGATGCACAGCGGACACGGAGCGGAATCAGGGTTTCGGCGGAGGATTTTTCAAAACTTAAAACGCAGCGTTTTGAGGAAATTTGGTAACGGGAAGCCGACGGTTAACCGTCACTAAGCCAAGTGGAAAGAAAGAATTATAATTTTCTATATATTTTTTTTTATAAGTATAATTTACGTCCACTTTAAAAATAATAATTAATTATATAACAACATTTTTTAAAATTTATAAATATAGCAAAATCTATCTGATAAACTAATATTGACAACCTAAAGTAATTTATAGACTTTTGACAGATTTTATTATAATGGTACATTTTTTAAATATTGTTATATATTTAACTATTTTAAATTTAATTGATATATTTATAAGTTTTTTTTTATAATTTAAGCACAAGCTGTGGTGGATAGCTGATCTTGTCAATGATTTCGTACATATCTAAAACTAGAGTGTTGTAGCACAAAATTAATTTAGTATTTAATTTGTTATTTTTCTTATACCAAGATTATTTATTATAAAAAAATGGTTATAACTTTTTTTAAAGAATAAAAGAAAATTTTTAAAATAGCAAATTTTATAAAATGCCTACCATCTATAATAAATTCATAATCATTGATATGTTATAGTACAGTGATAAAAACTACTATCCATAAAATTCAAAATTTTGTTATAGATGGTTAATATTTTAATTTATTTTACTATTTTATGCAAATGTCCTAAAGATTAATAACAAATTTCTAGAGCATAGGTTTAACATAAATATTCTAAAAACGTGGCAATGTCAAATCAGCATAGATTTAACATAATTAGTCTAAAAACGTGGCAATGTCAAATCTTCTAATAAAACCATCAGGCACAACGAATTGTATTAATTTTCATCGTAAGCTTTTGATTTAATCAAATCACACATAGAATTGCAAAATGACTTGCAAATATTAATTAATAAAGTTTATAACTTCACGGTCAAAAAAAAGAAATGGCATGTCACTAAATGTGAAAAAACGACCGAAATGGTGATTCAATCTATAATGGGTTATGGGTGTGAAACATATAAGTATCTACCTCCATCAAACATTCAAGGATTAAACACTTATTCCAAGTTTTGCCTTTAAATACTTTTCATTGATGAACTCTACCTGCTCCTATATCATACACTACTGAATGTAACCGTAACTTTTTGCTGAAAATTTGGTTCGCCTCAGTCACTCATTCTAAGAGAATAATTACAAACGAACGTTTAAAAGAATAGACCCAAAAAAGGAAACAAGAAGAAATGGAGGGCTACAAAATCAAGTATTAAGCTATAAAATTTAATTGTTTTGCTCTGCTTCACCTTCGCTATGCTTTTCATTGCTGATCAAGGAGGGGCTTTTCTGGTCCTCCTTGTCAGCATCTGATGTACCTCCATTTTCGAGCGCAGGCATTTCGCCATTTTCTGTAATGGTTTTCTCTTCGGCGTTACTGACTGTTTTTGGTAGTTCCCTTGAGGAAGAGACGGTCAATAGACGACCAATGCCATCGTATAAATTCTTTGCATCCAATATAAGCATCGCCCCGCCAGGATAACATCGGCCAAAACAAGTGGCGCAATGTGGATAAGCAACCTGAAGAAAATGGTTTGAGATGAGCTGAGATTCTTTTAGAGGAGAATTTTTAAATGGCATTGGCAAAGGAGAAAAGGTAACTAAAACAGCACCTCTATGAATGCGCGGCAAAGCTGGAGGAAAAGTCCAGATTCATTATCTTTTAGCATGCGAGTTGTGTTGTATCGCAATAAAGAGTCAGAAACGGCCTGCAATCCCTTTATTAATTCCTGAGCTATTACTTGTTTCAAGCTTAAAGGGGCACAATGTCGGAGTTCGTTCATAGCTGCCGATACACCTAATACCACCAAAAGAAAATGTCATCAACAGATCTATTGTATTGCAACAACATAACCTTCTAGTACGAATTTCTTGCTTTTGGTCTCATAGGTTGAACTATGGTCAGGTAAATTAGTTGTATCAAGCTATGCATAAACCACTCGCAGCATAACTAGAAAAAACAATATAAAAAGCAAGCAAACCATAAATTTCTTTCAGCTTTGAATCTATCTGATGCGGATAAAATAGTGGTTTGTACAAAGCAGAACGAAGATGTGCAGTGTTCCCTCTTTTATTTTTTGACAAGTTTTCCGAGAATCAAAATGAAGCAAGCATACGACATACCATTCACAAAAACAGCAAGAGGTGGATGTTCCATCAAATACGAAGGTGGAGTCACGTCTTCCTGACTTTCCTCGCCAATAGTACTGGCCGGAAAGCCAACAGCAGGTAGTGGGACCCAACGATGGGAATCCAGAACTAACTGCATAGGCAATAAACAGGGTCAGTCAGTCATGAGTCATGACAGTGACATCGATTGCAGCCCGGCAACATCACCGGCCTTCTTAGAAAATTTGAATTTGGTCAAGAATAAAAGCATGCCTCAAGTGATTACCTGAAAATTATCAACTGCAGTAGCCATATTTTTTGAAAATAAATTAAGAACTGCCCTGTAGAGTAATTAAGTTAAGGAAATAAAAATAGTGTCACTAATATTGAGTTTGGGAAACAAGAAACCAAAAATAAAAAAGTCTTACTCTTCAAAAAGTGGAGGAAGTAAACCACGAAAATCCATTCCTACCCAGCCAAGCCCCATGGCACAGTACTGCAAATGACAATGATTAATGAATAATTAAAAATCAATTAAACCGCTGGAATTCCAAGTCATTTTGTTTCATTGAATATTTTTTCCAAATGAATAACTAAAATTTCTTCAGAAAAAATGAAAAACATAAAAATAAATGTTCCATAAATTAATCAAATATTGGGCAGCAGGAATTCGTCTTACCATGCACTGTTCCAATATATTTGATAGAGATCCACCTTCTGTTATTTTTGGGAGCATTATCTTGAGGGTCTTCAGATGAGAAGTTATCTGATGCATAGACCAACTAAAAAGAAGCCCACTGTCATAATTTTCTTCACTTCCGGATGTATCATCGGAAAATATAGCTCGATATTGGTTAACAACGTCAAAAAGATGTGTCCTATGACAATTGATCATTCCTTTCAAATATTCATAAGCATTTCTCTGGTCAAGATCTTCGAGAATTCCAGTAAGCCATGCCTCTCGGCATCTTAAAAACTGAAAGAAGGTAAGTGGAATCCCATATAATTAACTTCGACAAAAATCAATCAGCTGACTTTTTATAAATTTTCCAAATGAGAATAGACAAAGTGTAATGTAGATTCAGACTTTTACCTGTAAACGCATTTCATATTCACTAAACACTCCAATTCGACGTAGATATCCAATGATGCGGAGACATTCCGGTAACTGCAGTTTTTAAAGATTATTATCATATGTATAGCGTGCTTTTTATGACATGTGGTAGCATAAACATAATTCATGAATAATACCTGAATATTTGAACGAAGTTTTTGGAGAAGTTGAGAAAGAAGAGATTGTGTGGTTCGCCTGACTTCCGCCACCAGTGCTTGAATAACTGGTATTCTATGGGGAAAAAAAAGAGTCTAGTTAAGATGTTTGTTACAACGTTAGCTTCCAAAACAGAAAATCACTTTGTGACTAGTAAGAGAAAAACTTGCTTAGGGTGCATCGTTGAAAGTTTTGCAACAAATGCTTCCAAGTCAAGAGCTTCATCGTAATTTCCATTCCGTACACACCTGCGGAAGATGTGGGCAGAAACCTTTTACAATCTTCTCAAAATATTAGACCAAAATAATGTGTAACAGAATTGAAGTTCATCCTATTCTTAATTCCTAAAGCAAGACCGTGCTTCAAATTTACAAACAGGCTTTTCTCAATTATAATTACAACGATCTTCCATGTCTAGAGCAGTTAACTAAAGAAAATTACAATGGAGCTGGAAGCACACTAATTCATGTCTAGTGGGTGTCTTGACTCAGCGCACATGTAGAGTAAACAGTCCAACTAAACTTAGCTTGAGCTAAAACATAATTTCTTTTATAGAAATTGGGCTCAAATAGATTTAGAATGTAAAACAAAAAATAAAATCAATAACAGAACCAAGTAAAAATAAAAAGGTGCATGCCAGCAATAGCTACAAAATCGTATTCTTATGAAGACTACCAACGGTCAGCAAAGGGAATTGGAACTGATTTAACATATTTTTAGCTCAATACAAACATGTTCCTACTGCAGCTTACTTGGAAACATATTGTCTGGAACAAACCATTTTGAAGTACTATACATATCCAACTATTTGATTGACACAACGTGAGGTAAGATTTTTAGTGCATAGGTTAAACATTCAAATACATACGTGTCCATGAGCTGAGGAATTTCAAGTAAATCAAGCAGAGTACTGTGATTTGTTAGCAATATCTGGTTCATCTTCCTCTCCTCCAGAATCTGTTCTGCAGATTCAATAAACTCTGTGCAACCCGATGTCAAATTTGGAATCTCAGATATCTATCAAAGAGGAAATTATATCTCAATATCAAAATTTGTCAAAAGTGTAGATGTAAGAACAGTATGATCTGTTATTTTCACTGCTTCACTGCCTCATCATAATAGTTATCCTCCTACCGCTAATAATAATGAGAATGTGGTAGTAAACTAACAATTGCAGTCATAGTAATAACAATGATTATAATATCGATAATAATAATAACAAATCAAACATGAGAAAAGGAACATCAGAGAGATGATCTCTTAACAGATAAAACAAAGGAACAAAACAACCAAAGTCCACTTTGTGTACTGTCTATCAAGCCAAGGTGTTGGAAGCGTTGATGAGCCTACTCTAAATTCATTCTAAATCTCGCAAACTTTTAAGAGAAAAAACTTGTTCTTTTACAAGACTCAATAACACACAAGAGAAGAATATTGTTCTCTTGCCACTCACTTTCTTTATAAACTTCATCTTCCTTCCATTGATTTGATTTTTTTTCCTTTTTGCTTACAAATGAAAGAAATGAACTCTTTATCGAGAAATGCATGTATCTTGAAATTAGGGATGCATCTAGGAATGTGTTGCCCATAATGTATCTAGCTTATTAATTTCTAACACAATGAACTTAAAATTAATATAAAATTTTGATTGACATGCAAGTCCAATCCAGAAATTGATTAAATTTCACTCTGTCAATAGTCAAGTGGCAATAATCATCTGAACAATTATCGCCATAGAATACACCTTTCCTTGGTATCAAGATCTCAGATTATGAACATAGCAAGCAGTGAAAGGGAAGGCAAGAGAATTTGAAATTACCAGAGATTCAAGATGCTTATCGATGGAAGATACTTCTTCCCGAATCGCAAGCAACGCATCGGCGGCGGCAATGAAAGCCCGGTAGTTTCCCACTGCCACCTCTTGTATTTGCCTCCGAATTCGTTCCGCATCCACCTGAAGTAGCTCCGGTTCCTATACAAAACGAGATGTGTCACTAATTACACAGTATACACTGAGGCACTTCCTCTCAACTCCAAACTAATCGATTGAATAATCAAAAACATTAAACTAGATTGCATTAAACCACTCCATTTCCTAGTGCAACACGTAACCGATGAGATAGATTCACAAATTACCTTGTTTAGACGATCAAGGGTGAAAGAAAGGAGCTCCGACACGTATGGCTGCTGCGCGGCGGAGGCGAGTGGAAGGAGAGTGGAAGCCGTCGACGATGCGAGCTCATCTGCATTCTCGGTCTCCATTTTCCGGACTTCCGTATTGAGTGGTACGACAGCCCGGATCTAGAAATTAATGTTCGGAAAATCAGGTAGAATCACAGATCTACCGGTGAGCCGATGAGCTCCGTCCCTGCTCGTTAACGAAACCGGTTATCGTTTTACCATTTGGATCTGAAATGACTTCAGTTTTTTGCACGACTGAGAGAGAGAGAAAGGCATACTTTTCCCAAATTTTCTTTGTAATTATAGGGGTATTCTGGTCTATACAAATCATTCTTGTGCTACATTTACAAAAGTAAATGCAGATTTTTATCTAAAATTAATACTTATATTTGTATATATTTGGAATTTTTTTACAATGCTATTAAATATTTAATCTTTTCAAATGTAATAGTTATATTTGTCACTATTTTTAAACTTTTTTTTTTTTTTGTTGTACGTTTGTTTAGACTAATTTGTTAATATAAAGTCCGATAATATGTTAAATTTGCTTAAGGTTCATAAATCATCCTTCGAATTTTCACACAAATTTACAATTTATTATTAAAAACAGGTATAGTTTCTTTTTTCTTTTTGTTTATAGTTATATTGTTTTTGTTTATAGTTATATTGGGAGATACAACACAATTTATCCTACGGTACAAATGACAAAATTTTTAAGTGATAACAATAATATAAACTTTTTTAGGTTTGATTTGATTAAACTTGGAGTATAGTATACTTGATGGTACATATAATAATTGGTACAACTTAGCTGTTATTATTTATATACTTCTATTTTTTAAGAAAACCGATCAATTGCAATTTACCATGTGAAATATCATATTAGCTATATAGCTTGATTTAAGTAAAAGCGTTTATGAACATAATACTCTTTATCGAGACCAGAGTTTCAATTTTCTGTCTTTGTAATTTTCATAATTAATTTCACAATCCTTCTAGTTTTTAATTTAATAATGGTTAATAATAACTTATATGAATATTGATATGAGCTTAATTTACTTTTTTTTTTCGACCTTACCATATTTAGATGTAAAAGATTATATTTTTTTGTATGTTCATTTAAAAGGATACTTTTTTTTTATTTAATACACATGAAAAAGATATTAAATCTATATATTTTCAATATAAATGTTAGTTGAGCTAAGTTTGGGTTGTTTATTTGTTAAAACTCAAACTTAAGTTAAGTATGAAAACTTTTTCAACCAGATATTTCAAAACTTGGTTGATTTCAATTACTCAATGAACCACTAATACAAAATTTGAAATATTTATACAACTTTCTCTCATGCATATTCCTCAAATGATCTATCCATACTTGATAGTAGAGTTTATCTTTTCTTATCATTACAATACGAGTAGACAATTCAACAAACCCATCAACAACTACACTCCACTGTTACCTACACTCGACACTGTTATCTTATCACGGATTTGATGAACCGCTTAAGAACAAACCATTCAACAACAACAATCCGTCAGGTTCTTGTCAACATCATTACAAAACAAAATGAAGCAAACAAACAAACAGCACAATGAACTTCGAAATATAAGTGAACGAACCCGAATTTGAACTGTAGAAATAATAATAAGGGTAAGAATAATCCCGAGGCCCCACCGTTTGAGGCATCTCACCGGAAGGCCGAGCGCCCAAAAAATAATTCGCAACCGGAGGCGGCGGACCCCATAAATAGTACGACGGAGTAGCCGGTGGTGCCATATTGAACCCACCGTAAAAGTTGGGCGGCGGAGGCGGAATGTAAGAGAGTGGAGGAGGCGGCGCCGTGCAAATCACGGGACAGGTGGAGCAATCACTTATGCAGAGCTGTCCGGTGGAGGGGACAGCCATCTGGGCTTTGGATGATGCTGAAAACAAAGTGAATGCGACAATCCATAGCCCGAAAGAGCCGAGAATTCGCCTTGTTCCTGGAAACGGCATCGTCTTGGAATGACACATCGAGAAATTGCTGAAGAGAAAAGAAAATGGTTTGTTGAAAGAACTGAACGAAGAACAGTGGTTTTGGAGATGGTTCTTCAATGATGGAGGGCTCATGAAATGGTCGTGCCAAAAGGACTTTTTGTTCTTTGATGAGCTCAGTTCTGTTATTCTTTTCGGTGGAGAAAGTGTATGGAAAGTTTCTTCCACTTTTATATTATATACGACATTAATCACACCAAATTGTCAATTCATAATTTGTTATTTGATAAATTAAATATGAATGTATCGATTAGCTAGAATGTACACAAATATGAGTATATAATGCAACAAAGTATTATCCAATGTATGTGACATTATGTGAAGTTCGTATTAAACAATATACACCATCGACAACGAAAATTTGCATGCATAATGTTCTTATTATAGTTGATTGTCCATTATAATAACAAATAATCAACATTATCTAAAGAAAACGTAAGAACCTAAATACGTCTTATTATCTAATTGAAATTTGGTATATGTAATTTATTTTAATTTACATCCAACGATTATCATGTGACAGACTTGTTGTATACTTTTTTTTAATATTTTTCGTAAAAATATAAAATTTTAAGTTATTAAGATTGGACAATAAATTGTTTCTTTTGAAGTAAGAGAATTGGTTCATTTTAAACAATAATTATCGGTACTTTTATTTTTATACCATTCAAGATACTCATAATCGGTTAAATTTTAATTGTATTTTCAATTATTCAAAACTCTATTCGACCATTGTTGTACTAAACAAGATTTTAATTAAAGGCAAAGTTGGAGGGAAATGGTGCAGTGTGGGACATAAACATATTTGAAAATTGATTATAATTGCATTTGAAGTCAAAGATTGTTGGGTGAATGTGAATGGAGAAATGGGAAAGAATCCAAAGTATTGGCAAAGTTAAGAATATATAATTATCTTCAAAACTTTGCTCTTTTGTAATACCTTTCTCTAGACACAATCCACCTTTTATAAGGTAATGGGCCAGTCTCCTTATAATTCATTTCATGTTTGAAAATTTTCTTTTCTTGTTTCATTATGCTTTTGTTGTTGCTCAATCATTATTGCTGTTTCTTACTTTTTTTTTTTTTTTTACTTTAGACTTTGGTTGAATCTAATTTGTGATTATTAAATAAATTGGAATTCATATCATTTGGATATTGACAACGAGTGTAACTATTTTTAGGTAACTTGGTAATTTTGTTCGATTGCTATAGTGATTGGACATATTTTGGTTTTCAAACAATGTGTATTAAACGTGGGATTGAGTAAATCATTCAGACGAAAGAGGAGATTGTAACATCGTGATCGATAATTTGAAAGTTTGAAAGAAAAACATTTTTTTTTGTCTTTCAAGTAAAGAGGAAAATAGGAAAATGAAAGTTAAATATAATGGTAATTAAAAAGTTGGGAAGAAACCAACCACGGATGGTGGGTGCTCTTCAACACAAATTGTCAAGAACGATCCATGAGTCACGATATTTAGAGCCCACCACATATAGTATTCAATAACCTAGTAGTATAGTTATCAAAATCATTTTGATTACATGTGTGCCAAATTGCTAGACAATAAAATAAGAAGACTTTATTCTTCAACGAAATTAATATCTATATGTCCTATAAGAAAAAAAGATAGCAAAATTAGAACAACGGTCATATCTTACACAACCCTATAATATAAAGATTTAGGTTTCGGTTTACGATGATACAACAAAAATTCTCTATTACAAAGATGGATTATTCAACAAATATATTGGTCTCAGAGAGTGTTATATATACACTTAATAACTTTTGAGATATGGAATTGGTATTTTAATATACATAGAGTACATTTTTTAATTACAACTTTTTTTCTCAAATGGTTTTAAGATGATTTCGACTTTTTTTTTTTTTCATTTGTTAGTTATGTTCTTAAAGCGCGTCAAATTATTTAAAAATTTATTTTAAATGACAACTTTTAAATTGCAACTATTTTACCTCTACTTATTTTAATACAACAAGGGTAACAAAAAAAGGAAAAAAAAGAAAGAAAGAAAATTAAACCTTGAAAGAGAAATCATGTTAATTTATCATATGGTCATTTGATTTAACCAATGATTTAGGGTTTTATCTAAAACAACAATAATGACAATAAATTTAGGGTTCATGTAACGGAATTTTGACGTGGCGGTAAATGGAAATGGGAAAATCAGCTGACCAATTTACAAACTAACAACGACGTCGTTTAGTCAACGAAGGGTGAGGAAAAATTTCACTCCCTCCATCTTCTTCCCCCCGCGGGAATATTTCGACGAAGCGGAGGGTGGCGCTGGCAGCAGCGAAAGAGTTCTGAAAATTGAGCGAAAATGTCGACAGTTTACGTATTAGAGCCGCCGACGAGGGGGAAGGTCGTGCTGAATACCACATGCGGACCGCTCGATATCGAGCTCTGGCCTAAGGAGGCTCCTAAAGCCGTCAGAAATTTCGTTCAGCTCTGTCTTGAAGGCTACTACGACAATACCATCTTTCACCGGATTATCAAGGACTTCATTGTTCAGGGCGGCGATCCTACCGGTAGTGGCACGGGTGAGTACATTTATGTATTGCTTCCATCTGACTGCTTTTGTTGGTTAGGGTTTCGAGCTCTGTATTATACTTGGTGTGGATATTTGTAGAGTATGTTGATCTACGGTTATTGGACGGAGAAAGTAGAACGAATTATATTGAATTTGTAGTTAATGAAGTTTACTCTGTACCACTCTCTGCATAAGATGTTTCACAGTTCAGAGAAATTGATGTTTGAGTGGCGTTCTTTAGCTATGGATAATGTCATTTTAGTTTGTGGCACGCAGTCAATGGCTATGCTGTCTCCTAAGCCACTGTATGAAGCTGTTTCCATATTGTTTATTTGATTTTAGTTCTACCACGTTAGAGAAATCGTGCTTATGCATCGTTACTTTTCTTATTTATTTGGCATTCTGCATTTTTACGCAGGTGGTGAAAGTATATATGGGGGTGTTTTCCCGGATGAGTTTCACTCACGGCTTAGATTCAAGCACAGGGGCTTAGTAGCATGTGCAAATGCTGGGTCGCCTCATTCTAATGGAAGTCAGTTCTTTATAACCTTGAGTCGATGTGATGACCTCGACAAGAAACATACAATTTTTGGAAAGGTACAATGATTCTTATCGTGCAATTGTTCTGATTTGGATTCTATTGTCATGCTGGAGTTCATTCGTTGTTTTAGGTCACTGGAGATTCTATATATAACCTGACAAATTTGGGTGAGTTAGAAACTGAGAAGGATGATCGTCCTGTGGATCCACCCAAGATAAAATCAATTGAGGTAGGATTAAATGATACAAGTTTTGAACTTTGTTGCACTTTCATTATAGTTTTTAGCTACTTTCATATTTCCCTAATGTTATAACTATAAGCTTCTATTATGTCAAACGAATCTTTAAGGGCCTACCTTTCTTTTATTTATTTATTTTAAGGTATTATGGAATCCATTTGACGATATCGTTCCAAGAGCACCTGCTAAGCTTGTGGTCACATCCACCCTTGATTCTGAAAACAAGGACACTAAGAAGAAAGCTGTGAAGTAAGAGGTTATACATTTTGAAATTCCTTTTGGAGATAGATGCTGTCGTTACCCCTGATTTCTCGGTTGCTTTTTATGTTTGCATAATGTAGAAAATTAAATTTACTATCGTTTGGAGAAGAAGCTGAAGAGGACGAGAAAGAACTGGCAGCTGTGAAGAAAAAAATTAAGAGCAGTCATGATGTGTTGGACGATCCACGTTTGCTAAAGTCAGAGATTCCAAGCAGTGAATTGGTAAATAAATAAACAGAATAAAATAACAACTTTCAATTACATTGCTTATTAATTTTCCAAAATCTAAGAGCAGTTTTGATCTATTGGATGAATCATTTTCTGGATGCTTCATTTCAATTTTCCCCTTGAAAGTTCAAGTTCTCTCTCTCTCTTCCCCCACTCCCCCACCCCCGCCCAAAAAAAAAAACAAAAACGTTTGATCTTCATTGGAGGTCTGCTCATGTGATATAGTGTCAATAATATTTTCTTCTCACATTCTCTTTTGAAGCTTCTGTAGTTGCAAAAACTTTGTGTGATCACATATGCCAAGCATAGAATATTTGTTGGTCTCTAGCTTAGTATGATGAATTTTTTTTAATGCAGGACAGTAAAAGAACGAGGGAGATGCAGCTATCTGTTAGAGAGACTTTAGCATCAAAGAAACCAGAGTCTCGTAGAGATTCAGAAGCTGAAAATTCTAATCTCCCTCAATACAGTGATAGTGATGATGATGAAACTAACTTTGATGCCCGAATGCGTCAACAGATATTGAGAAAAAGAACAGAGTTGGGAGATGCACCATCTCACCAAAAGTCTAAAAATGGTGACTTAAACATTCTTTATATACTTCTATACAATTTTTTTCTAGAGGGAGGGATACTTCTATGCAATTTATTGGTTTTCAATATGGAACTACGATCCTTTAGTCTCACTCAGTTTCCGTATAACGTGTGTGTTTCTGTTTTGAAACAATTAAGTTTTATGTTGGTACTTGGCTCAAATTTTAATGACATATGGTAAGAGTCTAAGTTTCTGCCATAGGAGAAGGGGAGGTGTTTCTCAACGTTTTCTTTAGTTGTCTTGAAATCAAAGATTTTGCATAGGGTGCCAATCTGAGCATAACTCCAATTTTAGTCAAATATTAGAACGGGATAGGGAATAACATGGAGACATTCTCTGTATTAATAAAATAGGAAGAACAGGAAAATGAAAGAAACAAAGAAAGTTTGAACCAACAGGCAGTTCATTAAGCATTGGTGAAAGATAGTTGGTGCACGTATTCTACTTCACATAATGAAAATATTTTATGGAAAAGTAGGTTAAGATGATACTCTTGCATAAATGGTCTAAAGTTATTAGTAATTACTGTTATCATTTATTCTTTCCTCGGCCAATGTTTCTCAGAATCTAAGTTTAGGGATTTGAGACCTGACTGCTCAAAGTTTAAGTTTCTTGAAGTTATGAATTTGATGTGCAGGGACCTCTAACTCAAAGAAACATGAAGGATCTACTCGGAGGTAAAATATAAATCGAACTCATGTTTGCTCCAATTTTTTTGCTCTTTCTTTATTTATTTTTGTTGGAGTTGGTTTAGGGGAGTTGTCGTATTTTCGTGCCCCCACAATTTTTATTCCGTGCATGAGTACTTGTTTACTGTTTAGGCTGCACAAGAAGGCAGAAGTTTGTGTTATCAGCTAATAGTTCATATCATCGAGATTTGTTGTATAAAGCTTTCAAGTTCACTTTTTCAACGACCTTACTCTTACTTGAACCAGAAGATTAGCTTTTGCAATTGCCCTTTTAAGTCTAAGAGCCATTATCCCTAAACTATAGTTTACAAGCAGTTTATGAAATTTTATCTTTTATTCTTCCACATAGAACCTGCTAATGCAATCTATATTTGTTTACAATCCAAGTATTAGGCCTTGATAATTGACGTTAATCTTGATTTACAGGGCATCATAGCTTAACTACAATCTTTATTTTTTGAATTTTATTATGTAGGTTGAAGATTCTACGTATCATTATTTATTATTGTCATTTCACATAGAAGTTATGTTTTCTTTTCTTTCTTTTTCTTTTGGAGGGAGGGTATCGGTTTTATAATAAACTGAATCATCTGCAACTACATCATTTTTTAGCAGGCCCGATACTGAGAAAACTAAACGTGAGGAACCAAAGGTTGAGAAGCTATCTTTAAAGAAGAAAGGAATTGGATCTGAAGCGAGAGCAGAGCGAATGGCCAATGCTGATTCAGACTTGCAGTTATTGGGTGATGCTGAAAGAGGAAGACAGCTGCAAAAATTGAAGAAGAGAAGACTTCAAGGACGTGAAGATGAGGTATGTTTTGTTTTCGATACTTGTTTGTATTAATTCTTATCCTTTTTTTATTATTATTATTTGAAAAGAAAATTTCATTTTGTTTGAAAATTTTAATTATGAATCTTAACTTTATTACATTATTAAACTTAGTTCTTAAAGCTTTTCCTTTTTCCTTTCTCATTGTTAGTTTGTGGTTATGATTATGATTTCATCTTCGTTAATGACTCTAAGGTCATCTGCATAATGAGGAACTTCGTTTTGCATTTTTCCATTAGCATTTACCTTTTCGTTCTTGGGAAAAAAGGTATTTACCTTTTCTTTGTGTTGTTTTATTACTTCTAGGTTTTGGCAAAACTTGAGAATTTTAAGAAAGGCTTTTCTGGAAAACCAGAACCTTCAAACGCTGAATCTGGGGGTGCCAATGATGATTTATCAGACTGGAAATCTGTTAGGCTAAAGTTCACAGCAGAGCCGGGCAAGGTAAGTAATTTTGAATTTATTAACACGCTTAAAAGTTTTAAATGTCAACTTCTTACAACACATTAACACACTTCAATGGACTGAAAAAATTGCTCAATATTCCGACAAAATAAATTTCATTTAACATTCTTAAGAAAATTGCAAAATATTTCAATCTGCTGAATAATTTTCCCCTTGCCCGAGAGTAGATTATGAAGTATATGCCATGTTTATGTTTACAATATAAATTGTTTATGTCCATCCAGTTATGAATTTGGTCTCTGGTTCTTTTTATCCGGTTTATGAATAGTTTTAATCGTTGGAACTTGTATTTTATCGCAAATGGAAAATTAATGGACTGTCATCCTTATCAATATCCATTACTTAATTTTCATCATTATCATGCAGGACCGCATGTCACGTAGTGATGATCCAAATGACTACGTTGTACATGACCCTCTTCTCGAGAAAGGGAAAGAGAAATTCAACAAAATGCAAGCCAAACAAAAACGACGTGAACGGGAATGGGCTGGCAAATCTCTTACTTGACTCATCAGTCAAGACCCTGGACAAACAATGGGTTTTAAGAGTAGTAGGTTAAATCCCAGATTGACTTGGCTCCACTTTTTAACATCAAACCAGATCAAATCTACATCTCTATTCCCACGGAACATTGAAGATTTATTGAGGTTCATCAATCCATCATTATTGACACCCATGACCAAGTGTTTCAGACACGCAAGTTTCTGAATTTGGAAAAAGAAACAGTATACGGCTCTCTCTCTCTCTCTCTACACATCTCACCATATCCTTCATATGTAATTTCCTTTTCATTTAGTTATAAAACTTGGTCAATGACTCTAGATAGAGAAGAGAAAAAAAAAAAAAAAAAGGCTACCCCACCCCCATATCTGTCAAATGTAATTATTGCCCATGGATTAAGTTCTACATTTGCTTAAACAAATTGCAGGGATACGGATGTCTGATTTAGCCAAACCTCATCTTAAAAGGAAAAGAAAAAAGAAAAAAAGTAAAATGCTTCAACATAGAATTGGGAAGAAATAAATGAATTTCCTTTTGTTGGCAGTTTTATTCAGGAAGGAGTTGGCTCTTCAAAGCATCATATTCTGTCTGCTGTACCGCACATTATTCACATTCAGACTTGAAAAGTCATCCATCAACAACACGTTCTTTTACTCGGTCGTTTATGCCTTCAGACGCGCAAAGATAGTCGGCCAGTCATACCGGGAAATTTACTCATTTAGTTGGAACTTTACCCCAACCGTTTATTAATTTGGTGGAAATTTTACTTTTCTTTATTCAAATTTGGTTCAGTTTTATTTGGTTGGGAAGGAAATGAAAGGAAAGGAAATGAAATGGATTAAACCTAACCCACCTTTATATTATTTTAGATTCCTTGACTAAGTGCGATTGGCTCGAATCTCTTATCTTATATTTCACACTTATTATTTTGGTTGTTGAGAATTTCGGTGTTTGGTGGGGGACGTTTTGGGCCTCTTGTGAAATGGGTTATAGAGAAAGAGATACCTTTGGTACAAAAAGAAAATTTGTTGAAAAAAGATTTCATATTTTCCATGTGTGACACTGAACTTAGTCTTATTATTATATTATTACTATTATTGTTCATGATTCCTCCTGAAAGATACTGGAAAGTTCCCCCAGTTTAAAAGTAGTTATGTTGAGACTGATTCAATTAATCAGGGTTTAGGAGCACTAAACTCAAAACATACTCCAGAATTAGCGTTTGGTTTAGGGTAGAAAATTAGAGGGATAAAAGGAACGAATTTTGTAAAATTGTTTTGTTTGGATATGTGTCGACTTTGTGTTTAGAAAACTTTAATTGGAGGGGGCGTGCCACACGGCCTCTGAATAGTCAAAAGGTAGCGTATAAGTTTGAATTCTTATTTTTAGTTTTAATTCCTCAATCTTTTAGGCATGGCCCATCCAGCCGTCACTTTTCCATTCCCTTTCTAGAGCTAAATATTATTATGTGAATTTTACCTTTATATCAATTTAAATTTGAATCTTTTAACTTGTAATGGTATAATTTTAAACCATGAATTTTAAGAGTTATATCAATTTTAACTTTAAACTACTTATTGTTTCAATTTACAAGATTATCAATTTGAAACTATAGCTTATATAAATGTATTATGTTCTACTCGGACACAATTATAAAAGTTAAGGATTTAAATTGATACATGTATGAAAGTTCAAGGTTTAAATTGATGCATCTATGAAAGTTTAAGGTTAAATTGATACACCAACTTCTATTAGTTTAGAGTTTAAATCGATACAAGTCTAACTTCATGACTTTCATTTAGACTTTGAAAGATGCAACTAAAATTTAATATTCACTAAAAGAAAATGATTATTTGATTTATAATATAACCTAAAACAATTGTCTCTCAAGCTGTTTGTTATTAGTTCTATTTTGAACATAAAATTACATGATTTTGTTATAAGTTTCATTCAAAAGGTCTTGTACTAAACATTAAACGTCGTTGTTGTACATCTCTTGTATACTTTGATAATCGCACATTACATTCACACTTCTAACAACCATTGAGGTGAAATTCCATGAACTTTAAATTTTAAAGTAAAACTATCTAATCATGACTTACCATGTTTCAAACTATATTTTAATAAAATATTTTGTTGTTTGTTTAATGTGAATGATAAAAGTAAAACGCATAAAAGACAATTGTATCTCAATAAGATACAAAACACATAGCTAGTATTTAGAGTAAGAAACAAGTTATTATAGTTTGTATTAGGTGTGTAGATTATAATAATACAAAGTTGGTATGATATTTAATTAGTTTGATAAAAAAAGTAATAAACAATATATAAATAATAATAATAACGAAGATCAAATAGTAAAAATAGTAAGGAATTGATGTAATTATTATAGTGGTATATAATATTTGGGGTGGAAGGTTAAATAATTTGATGATTAGATGTATTGAAATATTGTTGACATAAAAGGGTTATTAGTTTTCCAACACGGTACGATACTTAACCACAGATTTGACTTTATTTGCTTTTCCTGATGAGATGACACGTCACACAAAAGAAAATTAAAGTATAAACTTAGAAATTAAATGGAAAATCATTCTTAATAATAATGATAATGTGTAATGTTGTGTTGTTGTTTTGTGGAAAGTGATGGGAATTAATATTGTTTATTTTGTTATTGTAACCATTTTTCGTATACTATTACTTTTGCACACAATATGGGGATTCAAAATTTTCAATTTTCAAACAAAAAAATCAAAATCAAACTATTATTAATGTTTAGAAAATATTAAACTTATGTCTATACCTACAAATTGGATCATGTATGTGTAATTTGAGTTGGATTGAGATACATCCAAAAAAGTTATTCAATTGGAGATTCAATTTATAATTGGAGTTGTATAGTGAGTTGTTCAGATTGTCGGATCATTTGAACGCTCTTAGTTTGCACTTCTATATAAAGAGAGGATGTTCGTTGATTCAAACTCTAGAAGAATGATTTCTAGTTTTAAAATATTTATTTAGTACAAGAAAAGTATGGTTAAGAAATTGAGTTTGGTTCGATTACAACTTCGTTTTGAGTTTTTAAAATTTTCACATATTTTAAGAAAACACTTTAATTTATTATGCAATACTAATAAAAAAACAAAAACTATAGTAAAATATATAAACATACATATGGGTAGGATACCACGTTGAAGACAATTTTATACCTGTCTTTTAGATTAATCTCAATTTGCAAGAATTCAGATTTTAGATCAAACTTGGAAAAGATTATTGCTTTAGCTATGCACTTAAAGCAAGTCTAGACGATCAGGGTCAAAAAGTTTTGGATTCTTTCAATTTGGACACGTTCGTTTGCAATTTTCTAGCAATAATCACTACATTCACCTCGTTTCATAGCTCTGTTATTCCACAATTTCCATCGTCCAACTACTCGTATAGTTTTTCAAATAACTTCCTCATTTTTTAAAAAATATATTTTTTTATTCTTTCAAAAGTTGTAATATTATTTTTAACTTATTCATAAATATTTCAAAATTATGATATGTATAATTAAAATTCATGCTCAAACAAAATCAAGACTTAGCATATAACATATAATATGTATAGATGGGTTACAATGGGACAAAAAATGAAGTGTGAACATCTCTACACACTATAGTTCTCCACTACACTCGTTTCAAATTCCAACTTAGGTATGAACATTCGGTTAAATCATACAAATATTTTTAAATTAAAATGATAAAGTTTAGGATTTTTATTTTCCTTTTACCATAAAATATATATTAAATAATATAAAAGTCACAAGTCTCCTATCACATTTATTTGTAACAATTTTTTATTGACATTAAACAATAAGAAGAAAGAGAGTAAGATAAAGGAAATATAAAAACATGTTCAAACGAGTCTCACAATAAACAATAAAGTTTGATGAAAAAAAAGGGTTTTGAAGTTCGTGGTTGAAGACTTTGACTCATTTCACATTTTGTGTTTAAATCTCGAAATAACAAACAAATACAAAAATACAAATTTCTTCAAATTTAATTGTCTAGAAAATGTAGCAATAAATAATAAAACCTTTGAAATTATACATTTTTTTTAATTATTTTACATTATATACGTGTAAAGTGATTAAATTTTAAAGGATGTCTAAATTTTCAAATCTTTTTAGTTTCTTTACACGAAAAAGTTCACAAATAATGATTTTTCTTTTTATTGTTAAGCCTTTAAACTAACCAAAATGGTATACTTAATTTTACTTTAAACTTTACAAAATGGTGTAAATTAAATTGATATTCTCCCCCAAGTTTAGAGTTCAAATTCAAACCATTTTTAATTTTTAATTTTTATTTGTTTAAATAAATATTTCTAAAAATTTAATCAAATAATAATTTTTTAAACCGAGTAAAAAATACAAAAAAAGATCTATTAATAATTGAGCGTAATATATTTGATAAACAATTATTTTAGATTTTGTATGATCATAAAACAAATAACAATTTAAAAACGAAGGTAGGAAAGAAAAAAAAAGTTGGAAATTAAAAAATATATAAACTTGAAATATTAAAAAAAGTAGTCCTACGCTTTCTTATATTTATGGTAAAATGGTTAAATATTATCAATAGAAAAGTATTTATAGGTAAGAAAAATAATATATAAAGTTTTGTTTAGGTAATATAAAAATATTTTAGTTTTATATTTGGGTTAAAGAAGGAATTTATTAAAAGAAGAAGAAGAAAAGAAAAAGTGGGGTATGGCAATGTATTGGTAATCCCAATCCTAAAGTCACCGCCTGAGAGGGAAGAAGAAGAAGAAGCCGGGCTGAGTGGAAGCAGTAAACAAAAGCACTTTCTCCCATTCCGCGTTCACACTTCGTCTTTCACTTTCTCTATTCCCCTAATAAACCAACCCCCCCTACCCTCTCCCTCTCCCTTCTTTCTTTCTTCTTTCTTTCTCTCTCTTTTTCTCATATCTTATTATTTCTCTATCCCTCTCTCATCATAATAATCAAATTATCTTTATTCCCTTGGGCCCCACCCTCCCTCCTTTCATTTCTTTTTTCTTAATTAGAAAATATAAATTAAAATAGAATTGAGAGCAGAGCGAAGCCAACCCTATTGACTTTCTCACTCTCCATTATTACAATGAACGGCGGTATTTATAACATAAATAAATCCATCCATTTTTTTATTTATATTCTTTTAAATAATAAAATAAATTAAAATATTAATAAGCTACGCCAAATTTTATCATAATTTTAGCCATAGAATTTGCTATAGATGATAACTATTTTTGTAAAATTTGCTATTTTTTATAAAAAAGTATTTTTAAATTATTGAATTAAATAAGTTGTAAAAAAATCAACTTTTGACATTAAAATTATATAAAGAAAAATGTTATTGAAAATTTTTGAATTCTAATAAAAACTTAGGAATTTTTATTAGTTTAACGGGTTATTGATAGAAGCATACAATTGTCTATCAATGTTTATTATCGATTAAATTTTATTATATATTATAAATATTTTATCGAATTTGATATTTTTAAAAAATAAGTTAAATTTTATATTTTTAATTTTGAATTCAACTAGATTCCGTATTTGCATTTGATTTTTAGTTTCAAGATCTTTTTAAAATGTATATTTCTAATTTTTAAGTTTTTAAAATTAGATTAAGAGGTTGTGGAGGTATTTTTTGTTTTTTTGTTCTTTTAAATGATTATGTGATATTTTAAAAATGGTTTTAGGGAGGGTTTGATTTTAAGAATTATTCACCTAATTTATGAAATAGGGAAATCAGGGTGGATGAGAAAAAAAGAATATATGAATTTTGCTATATTGAATAAATATTTTGCTATTTTGAAAAATGTCTCGTTATATAATTATTTTAAAAAATATATATGAAATTATTTTAGACACATTAAATTTATTCTTAAAAACTTGAAAACTTAAACGATACATATTTAAAAAGAAAATTAATGACTGAATGAGCATATTTATAAACTTAAGTACTAGCAAGCACATAATTTTTAAAACTCCAAAGATTAAAAGGGAATTTTGCATTGATATTACTCCATAAGTTCAAGGAGACTTGTTTCATAGTTAAGCTCAACCTTTTGCTAAATTTTCAAACTAAGTTCAACAAATTAATGGTTTTTGCATCTAAACTATAATGTATTTTCAAATAAGAAATCCATGAATTTTCATTCAAAAGTATATATTTAATATGATTATATATTTCCACATGTTAAACTCAAATGTAATATTACTTAATTAACAAAAGAAAAGAAAAGAAAAACTCTCACTTCTACTACTAAACTTTAGAAAGATTTTGAATATCCTCTTTAACTTTTTGGTTATTTCCATACGGTCTTTAAATTAATATTATTAAAGATGCTCGATGACAATATAAAGTGATATTTAACTCAAATTTTAATCTTTAAACTATATACCTACTTTTATTTTGGAATACAAACTATAACAATATATAGATTCAAATTTTCAATTTTGAAAATAGTTGAAAGGATGAGGTTGATGAACATCTTTTAAAAAAACATATATATAAAAAAATCAAATAAATTATTTAAAGGGGTATTTTTAAGAATAAAAAAATAAATTAAAACATTTATTTAGTATAAGAATTTTTTTCTTATTATTAACCTTTTAAGAAATATATATTATTTTATATTTATTCACACTTGTTGCTTATTTTTAGATGTTTCATTAACTTTTTACAATATAATAAAAACATACATTAAATACGAAGATTTCACAGACATATTTCTCAAGTTGCGTAAAAATTGAAAAGAGTAATAATAATATTTCACATCAGGAGAAAAATCCAAAAATAGTAATTAACTCAAAACATCACAATAACAACAAAAAATAAAATAAAATGATATAATTATAAGATTTATATATATATATATGTGTGTGTGTGTGTTTTTTTTGTATTTTAGATTGGAATAACCAAAGTTGTGTCCTCACCGACCACCACACATCAATGATGTGGTTTCCGCCATACGATAACGATTCACCTTTTCTTTTCTTTCTTTTATATATTCAATATTCAAAAGCTTTCTTCTTTGTTTTGGTTTTTGTAATCTCTGTGTTCACATTCTAGAGTCAAACCTCTAATCATAAACTTCCAAACCAACAAGGAAGAAGACGAAGAAGAAGAAGAAGAAGAAGAAGAAGAAGAATCGTATCGACTAAAACCCTCATTTCTCTTCAAATTCCCATTTCAGAAAAACCCATTATTTGATTTCATCTCTTTCAAAAATTTCTGATCTGAACCCTTTTTTCTTTTTTTTTTCTTTATCCTCATTCTGACACTGTTCTTCCCAATGAATGATTCCACCAACGGAAACGTGAGGAAGAGGACTAGAGCTGATGAAGTCGATGAAGACGACGATTTGATGGGAAAAAATGGCGGAGGAAAGGGTTTGAAAGGATTGGTTACGTCTCTGTTGTTGTTGGATGAACAGGACAAGTGTGAACAGGATGAACAAGACAGAATTTCCGTGGAGGCGAAGATTTCGATGGAGGTGAATCACAGGAAGAAGACCAAAGCTATGGTTGATTTCTATTCCGAAGTTCAAGATTACTATTCTGAAGTTGAAGAATCCGACCGAATGAAACGGAAGAAATCGCGATTGGCAGCTAACTCTGTTGCGGTTGCGGCCGTTTCCGATGGATTACAGAAAATCGAAAGCGAAAAATCAAACAAACGCGGCGGCGATGGCGGTGGAGGAAGCGGTGGTGGTGGTGGCCATCACCGGAGACTCTGGGTAAAAGATAGGTCAAAAGCTTGGTGGGATGAATGTAACAGTCCCGATTATCCCGATGAAGAATTCAAGAAGCAATTCAGAATGGGTAGAGCAACTTTCGATATGATTTGTGAAGAACTTAATTCCGCCATAGCTAAAGAAGACACAACCCTCCGAACCGCCATTCCCGTCCAGCAAAGAGTCGCGGTTTGCCTATGGAGATTAGCCACCGGCGATCCACTTCGAGTTGTATCGAAGAAATTCGGATTAGGTATTTCAACTTGCCACAAACTTGTTCTCGAGGTTTGCACAGCCATTAGAACAGTACTAATGCCGAAGCATCTTCAATGGCCGGAAGAAGAAACACTCAGAAGAATCAAAGAAGAATACGAATCAATTTCCGGAATCCCTAACGTCGTTGGTTCAATGTACACCACACACATTCCGATCATCGCTCCCAAAATCAGCGTCGCAGCTTATTTCAACAAACGCCATACAGAAAGAAATCAAAAAACATCATACTCAATTACAGTTCAAGGAGTGGTGGATCCAAGAGGAGTTTTCACGGACGTTTGCATCGGTTGGCCGGGATCAATGCCAGACGATCAAGTTCTTGAGAAATCTGCTCTGTTTCAAAGAGCAAATGGGGGATTACTGAAAGGAGTTTGGATTGTTGGAGGATCAAGTTATCCATTAATGGATTGGGTTTTAGTTCCTTATACACAGCAACATTTAACATGGACACAACATGCATTTAACGAGAAGATTGGAGAGATTCAGAAGGTGGCTAAAGATGCATTTGCACGGCTGAAGGGACGGTGGCGCTGCCTACAGAAACGGACAGAGGTGAAGCTTCAAGATTTGCCGGTGGTGCTCGGAGCTTGTTGTGTTCTTCATAATATTTGTGAATTAGGGAATCAAGAAATGGATACAGAGCTTTTAACAGAGCTTCAAGATGATGAAATGGCACCTGAAATGGCTTTAAGGTCAGTACCTTCCATGAAAGCAAGAGATGCCATTGCTCATAATCTGCTCCACCATGGCCTTGCTGGGACTTCTTTTCTTTAATGAAACAACTCAAGATTCTTTCCTTTTTGGGTAAATTCCTCATCAAAATTGTTCATCATTTTACTAATATGTTTTTTTTTCTTAATTATTTTTTCATATGTTCTTGTTATGAAATTGAAATCACAAAGAAATATTTGTAGTTTAGGATCATATACATGTTAGAATTTAGATACTACCAAACATGACAGAATGGATTTTAAATGGAATGTTCAATTCTTTTTTCCAAGTTTTTGTTCTTCTTAATTATTATTTTTGCCATTGTTATGTGTAGCTCCATTTTTTGAGGTTTCCATTATGGTCAATGTTTTAGTGAGAACAGCTCTCTTTAAATCATAAAGAAAATAGGCTTTGGTATTAATTGAATTGGTATCCCCATCTCCAAGGCAGGTCTAGAAAGATATTTATAATTTAATTTTTTGATGAAAAAAAAGAAAAAAGAAAGTCAAAGAGAATTATTGATTTCAAACTTGAGATATAAATAAAAATTTATGATCTTAGAATCTAAATGTGAACACAATTATGAAACTAAACTAAAGAGCTTAAGAATCATTCCCATTTCTCAACATCCAGAGCCCATTTGGCATGAAGATATTGCTAGTCTCATGTATCTAAAATTTTGTTTATTTTGTTTTAAAAAACCTTCCTTATATGTCAATAAATCGTTATTCCACGATAATAGTTTAATCCTTGGGATTTGAAAATTCTTGATAATGAATAAGTGATTGAATACAACCATGGGAATTAATGTTTTTTTTTTTTTTTTTTGTCTAAATCAAACCAAATTTTTGCAATTTAACCTGAATTGTTTTTGACTTTCAAATTATTACATATTTAAAACTAAATCTATACGCAAACGGTAAAATCAATTATCATTCCAAAAGTTACTCGAATAATTTGAAAAATGCAATACACACTAGCCCCCACTAAATCGCAATACACACTAGCCCCCACTAAATCGTTGCAGTACAAAAGGTCAATAACAAGATTTAATGGTCTATTTGCTGTATCCTTTGCAATAGGCAATTTTATGCTTCCATACCCCACAAGTTTGAAAAATGTGATATCTGACTTACCTTTTCCCTTTCTCGCTATAACTATATACTTTTTAGCCATATACTTGTTCACATAGATTATAAATTTACACCTAAACACCACCAACATTGTATATTTTCTAAATCGGTGAGTGTTTAAATCAATTTAGATGCACATTGACTAATCTTACCAAACAACCTGTCTGAACCTACAACATTTGACATTCAAATGAAATTTCGTAGAAAATTAATCCTTAAGTAAGTGACGTAGCCGCTGGGAATTAAACTTATATTAAGATTATCATTTTTTTACCTAGAAATACCACATTTTTTTTCAATGGTCAAATCTCTATACGGATTGTCGAATCTGCTCACCATAGTTTATATTTGCTATATTTTCTTTTATTCAGTGGGGGAACGGTTGGTTTTATGTGAAAATATAATAATCATCATTCACATGAAGCTTATTACCTTCTTCAGGAATCTTTGTACCTATTTGTCATTTTCATGATCCAAAGCAGATGATGTCTGAAACCTGACAGGCAGAAAAAGAGTAAAGAAGCCATCTGATTACAACTTGTTAGGCCAAAAAAAGAGACCCAAAATTCATACTGATCGATATTAATACCAAACAGGAAAAAAGCCCATTTGATTCTTCTTTGGGCTCATCCCAGCCTACATGAAAAACTGAAAATTGTAGGATCAGACGTGGTGATGGAGATAGCAACCACTTGCCATACGCTTCCCTTGAACCATCTAAATCTCCATTCTGTTTGGGAATGAACAAGTATTCCAAAGGGATCCACAAGGCACCTAATGACAGGAAACCGTGTACAGATTCGCTGTGTTACCTTACTCATAAGTTGTATGAGGAAAGTGCCGAACAAAAACCTGCCAGTTCCTTCAGACCACGTGTTCCCAAAGATGTTGGATATGGACGTCTATCGCCTATCATCGTGGTTAGACGGCAAATGGAAAGGAAAATGTGCAAATTGAATCTTCAAAACAGGGGAATCGGGTTTCTTGTCATCAAACTTGTAACCTGCAGAAAATCATGCATCAGATTATCTGAAGTTATCTGAAGCATTTCCGGAGTTATCAGTTCAGTTAGAGAAACGCATCAATCGAGTGTTGATTCATATATAATGTTAATGGCGTCAATGCTAGATCACAATTTTTATGTACCAAGCAATAATTAGATGTCCTAAAGTACTGCTGCAAACTAAGATTATCGCTCATACAAAGAGGAACATACCTTGAAGAGCTTCCATTGCAGCCTGGGAAAATTTTGCTTCAACAAACTCAACAAAGCATAATACCATAGCCTTATCTCCAGTCTGCAGTTCAATTACTCATTTTAACAGAGGGAATCTATGTTGGCGTTTAAGAACATGACACGAGCAAAAATATATGAACACAAGGGCACAATAACTATAAACAGGCCCTATATCAAAGACTGCGTACAGTGGATAGTTGCTAATGAAGGTCTAGTCATTAGTAAAACATGCCTCCACAGTTTAAAATTTAAAGTAAAGAGAACCTTATAACTTACTCGTCTGGGCTCCTTGTGAACAACTCTGATATCTTTATAGCCCATAAAGGGACGGAAGAGATCTTCAACTCGAAGTTAAGATATGACAAAACATGGCTACGACAATAGTTCTGTCTGTTGTAATTTACATCCTATTTTCTTTGACTAAAATGACTTCAAGAAAACAATAATTCTTGTTTAAATTTTAACTGAAGTATAAATTGTTTGGGATGATGGGTAAGGAATTTAAAGCACTGGACTTTAGAGTTGGAAAGATGAGCAAAATAGTAAGAAAAGAAAGCACATAAGGTGCAAGGATACGACCTACTTCTCTCCTAGTACAATCTGTAGGAAGTCCATCAACGAAAAGAACGTTTGATTCCCGCAATGGACTCGGATCACATTCAGCAGTTCTGATGAGATTGAGAGAATTGGCCCTTTCATGACCTATGTCAGCCCTACCCATCACTCCTGGACTACTGCCCACTGCAATATCTTGTCTTTGACTTGCTAATGAATCTGCGAAAGGAGATGCATAGCCCGTTGCACTCCCTCCGGATGTCACACCACCAATAACTGGTTCCGGATATTTACTATTGCCTCCTAAGTCAGTATATCCATAAGCTCCAGGTCCTAACGAATTTGTCTGCAGTTTCAAGTCGAGTAAAAGCACTTCTTAAACAAATATATTTTACACTAAAGATAAAATTCTTACATCTCTAGGCATGTAATCCGGAGGAGGGGGGGTGTGCCACTGATCAATAGAGGTCGAATTAGGGTAAGATGCCAAAGGAGGTGCTTCAGAATATGTTGAAAGGCCGGACCTGGCTACACTTCCTGCTGCAACAACCAAGGATTGAACATCACATCAGTTTCAATTGTGCTCAACAAACCATGCACTGCCTAAATATTCACATAAGGAGAAGACAGACTCTTCCATTTCCCATCTTTCCCTCAAACTATCCATAGATTCTTCCAAACCAGACTCAAAAAATAAAGTGTTCAAATAGAATCAAATATAGAATGACAAGGCTGAAACAGAAACTAGGGTTGCAATTCCTTCGCCAAAATGATTCAACAGACCGATGCAACAATACCCATAAAAATTTTCAAACCAAAACAGTACATAACAGTAATCAAGCAGTACAAGGAGCAATTAACTTCACATAATTTACCCCTAAAATCCTCTGACGCATCGATTCCCAGGAAGTGGATGGTTTATCTTCGTAAACTGAGTTTTCCCCTACATCCAATACAGATACAACTAGCCAAAAGCTTATTGAACTATAAACTTTCTTATGGGTTGATTTAGTTGACCTAAACTAAAATTGGTTCCATGATCTCAAACTTCTTCAGCGATATCAAAGCAGTGAAATGTTGTTCAAATAAGGAAGTGGTTGAGGTAGGGTTGGAGATGAGAGAAGTACCTCTATCTGCTGAAGCAGCGTATCTGGTATAAGCATCGTCTCCCATCGCTTGGCTTTGCAACGGCGACCCGGCCAAGGCCTCGTCTCTTCTCCAGCTCTCCTACGGCCACGCCTAGATTTCACCTACTGGTACGTTGTTTGTTTTCTTTTTTGACAAAACATTTTCACTTAGAAATGAATTTTGTTTTTCAAACGCAAATAATAGATTGTCAAATTTTTCTATTTCTTTTAATAGAAAGCTTCGAAATCAAATTTATGTTCACATACATTATCAATTAAAAGCATATTGAAATTCAATCCTAAAATCGTTCTAATTTAATCGGTATATATATACGCAGATAAACTTATTTAAATATTGATTTGCAAAATCATTATTAAAGAAAATGTATCGACGATTATCATAAAAAGAATTTCACTAATAAATATAAGTTACACCACTTACAAAAGTTCAAACGTTTAAATTAATATAACCATTAGTTTATGGTTCATGTTCACGCAAACTTTACAAGTATAAGTTGATATTCTTTTATAAAAAAATTTTAAATACTAAAATTTTGGTGGTTAATATCTCTCAAATTAAATTATAATTATATTTTCAGTGTTAAAATTTTATATTGAATGTTAGAAAAAAAACCTTCAATTTGGAAAAAAATTAGTTGAAGTAAAATTTTATTGGCATCCATATTTGGGCCGGGTATAAATGAGAAAATAATGGAAAAAACACCATTAAAAAAATGAAGGTATTTGAAATATTTCTTAAAAATGAATCAAGAGTTTTTAATCAAATTTACACAATTTCCCCTAAAGTTGAAGGTTTCCTCTCTCACATTCTTGGTGGGTATTTTTTACTTTGGGCCTCTCCTAAGTAGTCCATGATATTTGTATTTGGGCTTGGTCCATAATGCCTCTCACCAACGTCAATGCATGTATGTATTCTCTAGAAATCACTAGTCTATTTATCCACCACAATGTCTCAACTCAAAGTGATTTTGAATAGTTAAATTACTTTTTTTTTTAAGAAAAAAATATTAATGTAACTCCAAACATAATATTTTAATTATTATGTAATAAAAAACGTGTATTTAAAAATTGAAAATTTATGATAAATCTCACTAGAATGAACATAGTTCAATTGACATAAAACTTGTACTATTGACTTATATATTAAAGATTTCATTCTCTCTAACTTTTATGATAAAAATAAATAAATAAATAACAACTCTCAATTATATACATTATATTTCTCATACATTCAATTTAAAATGGAGAGAACTTAATAGCTTTTATATGTTTTTTTAAATGCCCTCCATCCCATGCACATACACTAGATTTACCTATTTCAATGGCTGCATCTACAAAAAAAAAAAAAAATTATACCAAAGTTTATTTTAATTTTTAGCTATGTTAATATTATGTAGGGTTAATTAACTTCAGAGTCTTTGGGACTAGAATCATCAAACTTGTTAGAAGTGCACATTGAACGTGGAAAAGGAAGAGCCTTGAGATGGCGAGGTCATGACGATGTTAAACTCAACTTCTCAAGGGAGTAAATGAGCCACGAATTCACAAGCAAAAAATTGGAAGGAATACCTCAACTCGTATATCTTGCTCTTGCATATACTACCAGTTAACCTCTTGTATCACTTTACTAACGATGCAGACCAAAAATATATATAAGTATTGTAAAGTTTACTCTCCAATCCAAGACACATAGTTTATCATGTCCGCTTTGATAATTTATATCACTTTATGCTCAATATTAACTTAAGAATCAACATGTTTGATAAACCACCACATCAATACAAGTATTTTATTCTCACGTTATTTAGGGTATGCTGAGTTGATTTGATATCCAACTTTGTCCTATTGTAACTATATTCGACCATTTTCTCTAATGAATGATATCGCCCTTTTATCTCACTTTTCTAATAATTAATTTGACTTATTTTTAGTATAATAAAGAATTTAGATCTCGAACCCTTTCATAATTAACACAAGTTATCCTCGCTTTGGCTTATTACAACATAAATATTAATTAGTATCTACTTTTTAGAAAGAAAAAAACTTGTATATACCATTGACAATAATTACATATGTTATAAAAGAATCAACCAATTTATATCAACATCTACTAACTAAGTTACTAACATACATTCACATTTTACTATATAGAATTTCAACAACAACAATGTTACACAAACTTTGTTTTTGGGTCATTGAATGGAATGCTACTACTTATAACGTCTCTACTCTTGCACATACTTGTGGACCTGACGATTGTGACACTCGAGGACTGCAACGTGCTAGAGTGAGTATCAACCTATTATTTTTCAGTTGATACACATTCACTAACTCCTCTTCTTCTTCTTGGAAATTTGATATCTTTTTCACCTTGGAACGAACGTTTTCCACGCCACCTCATAGCTTTCCATAAGATTGGGCCTACAAGTACTGGGCCTAACATGGTGCAAGCAACGATTTCAATCCAATGTACATAACCCCACATTTTGACACACACACACCATCATTAATTCATTTATTTATTCTGTGTGACTCCAAATACTTAGCAGCATAATAAAATTAAATTTGCAAACAGTAAATACATCCCCAGAATATTGTCCCAAAAGAAAGAAAGAACTTCCCTAGAAAGACAAACTTCCGTTATGATTCGACTCGACCGCCAATGTGCGCAATACACTACAGTAGAGCCTTATAAAGACAAAAGTCACGTGAAATGTTCTTTTAAATTACAATTCTCAGAAACAAATCAAACAATATAAAACCATCTCATAATATTTAAATTAAAATCCCCTAATTATCATCGAATTCCTTAATACTACGCAAAATTTCGAATAATATTTAATGTGAAACTATACAGATCTAATAATGTCAAATCAACAGCTGTTTTCCGTACTTTCCCTAAACTTAAAAATGAGTAAATAAAAAGGCAAATTGGAGGGGGAGGTGGTAGTGATAGAGTGCTACCAATTGTATAGTGTGTAAAGATGGGTGGAGTGGGGTCGGAGAGGGAAGAGAGTTGGGTTGTGATGGGGAGGGAAGTAGAGGATAATTGGGGAATAATAATAATAAGGGTAGAAGGAAGAGAGGATGATAAAAATGGAGGTGTGGTAGGAGATAGGTGTCGGGGAGTACAGCTAGATATCGCTTGGATTTCACTGTACACCTCCTTATTCTATGTGTAACAGTCTGGGATGGCTGTCATGCCCCCATTCCATTACCTTTTCATTCTCTTTTAATATCTATTTTTAAATCCATTTATTAACCAACTTAGTTTTTTCCAAAGTAATAACAACTAACCTTTTAGGGCGCGTTTGGACTCCTAGAATAACCTATTATAATATATAGTTATTATAATCTATGTTTGTAAAAACGAAGAATAGTGACATATATAAGAGATGAGGGTAAGAAACAGTGAAACATGAGCGAGAAATAAGAAAAAAAATGTAGAATGATCTAATTCAATGATTATGATAATCCTTAGAACAAACATGGAGTGAGTTCTTTTAATTCACTATATTTTTCGTAATTTGCGGACCAAACGACCCCTTAACTTTTTACCATTTTTCATATTCATTCTACTTACTGTTTGTAGTTAGGTTGGTATTGATTATTCTTTTATGTTTAAATATTTGGTTTTTGATATATTGGTGTATTATATAAAAAACTTTAATATCATTATGCTAGACATATTGTTACGATTATTTTTACCTTCAAATACCGATTTAAGTTTTTGGATTGATGATCGGTTCCGTGTGGATTGGAAGCGAATGGTGTATTTGATGGATTTTTTTAAAGTTGTTTAGTCCACTTTGGTTGATTAAATCTTAATTTTTCTATTTTTACAAACTATTGTTGTGTTCTGGAGATCGCAAGTTTGAATTTTGAAAGTAGAAATACTATATAGAAGAATAAAAACACTAAATGTATAATAACAAAGTTAAAATAAAGGAAAAATTTGGAAATAATACAATGAATTATAATATTTACAAAACATAACAAAATTTCAAATTCTTTTGATAAATTATTAATGTATAAAAGACCATGTACAAGCCCATTAGCGTCTAAATAGACATCCATGAAAGTCTAACAGTGTATATTGTTGTAAAAATTAAAATTTTATTGTACTTTATAAATATTTGCTAATTTCCTTAATAGAAAGAGAAATTGGAAAAAACAAAACATTTGTCAACATTTTAAAAAATAACAAAATAAATTAAAATATTTATATACTATATAAAATATTTTGAATTATATTCCTGCTATTATCAAAAGTTTGTTATTGATAGAATATGAGATTTTGGTATAACTTGTAAATATTGGGTGAAGTGAGTTATTTTTGACAATAAAATAGCATAACATATATTATAATTTTCCATAAAAATATTTAAAATAATTTTTGTAATTATATAATGAAAATGAGACGTATAGACATAGTCTTGAAAGTCACTCTAGTAGGCAGGCTATTTGTACGTTATATATTAAAGTTGTACAGTAGCGTTGCATGTGGTGCGACGCAGGTGAGACAAAACCCGGTGTAAGTAACAAATCCAAAGCACGAAAAATATTTTAGAAAAAAAAAAGAAAAAAGAAAGAACTGACGAGGGGAGCAAGAGAGTGGACGACACGTTCCAATCATGGAAAACGATGAGCGGGTGAAGTCTTACAGTTTTCACGTACTAAAAATGCGTTAAGACGTCATTTCATCATACGACAGCGATGCTTCTCCTTTCTTACGCTTTCCACTTTCCCCCACCCTCACTGTACAACCGCGTGACCTTCACTTCTCCCCATCTCACCATCCCTCCTGAAAAGAGCTTCAATTCCCTACAACGCCACATGATACTGCTGAACTACGTCCCCCCAATGGAGCCTTGCCACGTGGTTTAGTTGAATATTTAATACCCAAGCGGCTTAAGAGAGAAAGTCCGAGTGGGATTCAATGTGTATCCACGCTCGAAGCAGCAGATAAGAAAAATAAAAAATAGGGCTAAGCCGGAGAGAACTTTTCAGAATGGGTTTTATGCTTTCACTGAGGTTTCTCTTCCACTTCTTCTACCTGTTATTCTAGATTACTGCTTCGATTCAGCACCTTCCTCGGTGCCGCCGCCGCCGTTGATTTCCTTTGTTTTCTCGTTCGCCAGTTGCATAGAGTGTTTTTGTTGTCGAGTTCTTCTTCTTCTTCTTCTTCTTCTTCTTTTTTTTTTCTTTTTCTCTCGACGGATCTTAAATGGAGGATCGGGAGGGGGAAGAGAAGGCAGAGGAAGAGGTGCAAGGTTCCAGCCTGACGATGGAGAAAGTGGCGGCGGCTAAGAAGTTTATAGAGAATCATTATAGAGCTCAGATGAAGAACATTCAAGAGCGGAAGGAGAGGTACTTCAATTTCCTTAGCATGCGTTTCTTTGATTTCGAGGAAATGTAGGAAACTGATACTTGGTTCAACTGAGCTGTTGGATTCGTTTCTCAATTGCGTACGAGCTTATTAATTAAGCGCTTCGTTTTACTGTAGCAACGTCGGTATGAGATTGAAATCTCACTGTATTCTCTCGCACTTCACTTGCTGTGTGTGGTATCTTCGCAATTTTGATATATTAATTATTACGTTTCTTAGGAATTATAAATTCGAATTAAGTGATCTTAGCATCCGTATCCGGTTCTTTTGAATTTGGCTTCCTACTAGTAATGTAGGATATTAAAGAAAGAGAAACTATGCAGATGTTAATTGTTCGAATTATCTTGCTTGCGTAGCTCATATTTGTTTTCCGTTTCGTTAAATCTTTCCATTAGGAAAGGTTATTATAATGTTCGAATAAACTAAGCCAAAGAGAAAATTCTGTAGGTGCTTTAAATCCCCTTATGGAAAGAGTGCAATGAGCGTAGGGGATGTGCCTTTTTCTCGGCCTTTGATCTTCAGCATTTGAATTGTGCTTCTAGATTCATTTGTTTTCTCACTTTTTTCATCTTGCCAGGACTGTTTCAATTTAGATATGCAGTTGGACTTCTGGACTTATTTTATTTATTTATTGTTTTATTATTTTTTTTTCATGGAAGGCGATGGATGTTGGAAAGAAAGTTAGCCTCATCGGATGTGCCCAAGGAAGAACAAATCAATCTTATCAAAGATTTAGAACGGAAAGAAACTGAGTTTATGCGACTCAAAAGGCACAAGATTTGTGTTGATGATTTTGAGCTTTTAACCATCATTGGCAGGGGCGCTTTTGGTGAGGTTAGTTTATCGTGCAGCTCTACATAATATTATATTTTCTACAGCCAGTTTTCCATTGATTTTTTTATGATTCTATGTTTTGTTTGGTTTAATATCAGGTTCGATTATGTCGTGAGAAGAAATCTGGTGATATATATGCAATGAAGAAGTTGAAAAAATCTGAAATGCTGATGAGGGGACAGGTAAAATGTGATTACATTTACCAAGATAGTATTCATCATTTTTTTTTTTCATCTGTATGTCATGTTCAACTATGTTCAAGCTATCGCCATTCTCTGATATGAAATAAAAGTTGATCTGCTTGATGCATTTAGATGTAACTATTGGTGTTTATGCTTAGAGATGTATGCATGGTGGAACAATCTAGTTGGACTCAGTAATAATAAGTTTGTTAATGGGAACATATGCTGTGTAGCCTTTTCATGCCAATTTGACGATCTTATCATGTTCTCCGGCATTTCACATTCTTGCCCGTGTATTTATTCGAATCAACTAAAACAAAAAATTCTTTTGGGATCAAGCTCTCTAATGAGACAAGCATACAATTAAATTTCAGTTCTGCTATATATAAACTTTGCAAGGTCATGAACTATATTTATGGAAATCTTTTGACTGCTTTAGTCACTGAAAATTGTCTATATGCGCTTTCTATTAAACCAAAAATGAAAAAAAAGAAAATGTCTATATGTACTTGAAATTATAAATTTGGTTCTTGAATTCTATTCTTTATAATAGCATCTCTTGCTGCTTTATAGGTGGAACATGTTAGAGCAGAAAGGAATTTGTTAGCTGAAGTTGCCAGCCACTGCATAGTGAAGCTTTATTACTCATTTCAGGATGCTGAATACTTGTATTTGATCATGGAATATCTTCCAGGTGGAGATATGATGACTCTTCTTATGAGAGAAGACACATTGACCGAAAATGTAGCTAAATTTTACATTGCACAAAGTGTTCTAGCAATAGAATCCATCCATAGGCACAACTATATTCACAGGTTCTAATTTTGCTTTGATTTCATGCTTCTGTTGAGCTAGATTGGCGAAATTTGTGCAACCATTTATATTTATACATTTATTGCTATTTTTATCTTTATTTTCTTAGTGGAACTCAAGTTTTCGTAACAGTTTAAGTTCACTCTTATCACAGGGATATAAAACCTGACAATCTTCTTCTGGACAAAAATGGTCACATGAAACTTTCTGATTTTGGTCTCTGTAAGCCACTGGATTCTTTAACCCTATCAGCACTACACGAAAATAAAGCCATGGATGATGAAAATTTGGCAGAACCCATGGATATTGATGATAATAGGAGCAGTTGGAAGAGTCCCAGCGAACAGTTACACCATTGGCAAATGAACCGAAGGAAATTGGTATGGTAATTGCCACCATGTCTTTTATTTCTGAACAGCACCCTAGACTGCACTATTCGAACGATAACTTCAAAAAGATAAGTATGATATGTTATAATGTGCAGTTTTAGACAGAGTTGTTTAAGAAGAAGAAATTACTGATGTACTGTTAGGGTATAAATCATTGATATAGTTGTACAATTGTTTTTTTGGAGAATCTAGTAAGAAACTGCCGTGGGGGTAATAGGTGTTATTACGTTTGACTTTCATCAATATTGAAATTTTTGGCCTCATGTTTATTTATATTATCTTAATCTCTAATAACGTTTATGTGTAACTGGAGATGCCGCAGACTCAAATGAAGCAGTAACTTAGTCTATACTGTGCCAATTAAATAGGCGTTAAAAAGTTGGCCTCTCTTATCATTCATATCTTTTCCTTCCTTCATTTGGACAGGCATTTTCAACAGTGGGAACACCAGATTATATTGCTCCAGAAGTATTGCTTAAAAAAGGATATGGGATGGAGTGTGACTGGTTAGTTTTGGCAATTATTTAGTTCCACTCATGGAAAACTGTTCTTCCATTTCCACAATTGTTGATGGATACTATATCTGAATAATATTTGTGGAGTTTAGTATCATTCTAAACTAAAATTTCAATTAATAACTCCCACATCTGTGGTTGATATTATCACTGTCTGTATTTTATGCCCGCATTTCGTTTCCGTTCTTTTTTTCTAAAAAAAATTCTTTCTGTAGATTTTAATTGTTTTCTTCCCTCTCCAAACAACAAGGCACATTTTCTACTGATCGTGATAGGAAAAAAACAATGCTCAATCATTCCAACAACGAAAATATATGTTATGGAAAGAAACAAAAAAAGTAAATTTAGTTGATAAGTTAGTGTAAACACATTGAAATCATTTACAGTTTGAACCTGATCTGCATAGAGTTAGAAGGGGAAGAGAAATATTGATTTTAACTTACCAGTATGAGTCTTCACTTTTGAACAAGATGGTTTCAATGAACTTTATTTATCAAGAAGTAAATCATATTTGTATGCATGTCTTCGTTATTCCATCTAACCGAATTTCCTTCAGGTGGTCCCTTGGTGCAATTATGTATGAAATGCTCGTAGGTTACCCTCCATTTTACTCCGATGATCCAATCACCACCTGCAGAAAGGTAAAATGGACCTTACCTTTATATTATGAAGCTTTAATCCTAGTAGTCCAAAACTTCAATATCTAATGATTTTCTTTTGGACGAAGCGACTGTTATTTAACCTCTTTTTCCCGTACGTTTGTAGCATTTCTGGAAATGGATGGAAATCCTATCCAATAGTAATTTAGTGGAACACAAATAGTATACTAATCGAGCAATGACTGGCAGATTGTTCATTGGAAAAATCACTTGAAGTTTCCAGAAGATGCTAAGTTGACAATTGAAGCAAAGGATCTCATTTGTAGGTTGCTGTGCGATGTTGAGCATAGACTTGGTACTGGAGGAGCATACCAAATCAAAGTAAGTGTTCACTTGTTAGAACAATCAAGCATTTACAGGTAATATTTCTTTTAATCTTAGCAACTTATAGGAATACACTGTTTGTTTCAGGCCCATCCATGGTTCAAAGATGTTGTCTGGGATAGGCTTTATGAAATGGAGGCAGCATTTAAGCCTGAGGTCAATGGAGAGCTCGATACTCAGAACTTTATGAAATTTGATGAAGTATTTTCTAGCTACCTATATTCTACATCTACACATAACACACCTGCATGATATGTGTAATTTTTTTAGACTTTCTTTTACATTTGTAATATTCTCCAATGTCTAGTCTTATATTCAAATCCTCAACCACCATACTTTCCTCTTTCAAGTTAGGAACCATACTAACAAACATGTTCTTATCTTGATCCTGCCCTTTGCATTACTGAATATCTTAAGCCTTTTCTATTTTTTTGCTGTGTATAATTCCAAACAACTTTACACGCACAATACATGATTATCGTTGAACTCTGAATTGCAGCATGTTCTGATGTATGTATGTAAACTCACATCATTCTAATAATTAACTTTTTGAAAATGATTTCAGTTGGATCCACCCATACCAGGAAAACGTGGCTCAGGACCGTCAAGGAAGGTTTGTAACAGTTGCATTTTCTTCTTTTGGTGACGAGTAATTCTGTAAATAGGCCATAGGGGATATTTCCTACAAAAAATACCCTCATCAAACCAAATATATTATCTCATCATAAACAAGTATAGCAATAATCTTGGTAGATTACTTTCTCAATGGATGCAATGCTTGTATAGAGGTTTGAATTTAGTATATTACTTTGTTGCAGATGCTATTGACTCCCAAAGATCTCAGCTTTGTTGGATATACATACAAGAACTTCGATGCTGTCAAAGGAGGGCTTCATGGTAATTCTCTTACTTGGATCAGTATTATCCCAATTTATTTAAATGACCCAAGCGATATTTTAAACTATGGAATAGTTCACCAAACTTCTTTCAACTCGAACGTTGCAGATGCTCAGAGATTATCAATGAAACAGCCTCCAATAGACGTATTAAGTAATAGATCTTATCCTTGATATTTATTATACACTTTTTTCTTTCTCAATCGAAACTGTATACCTCTATTTCATTTACGTGTCGATTCAATAGCTAGATGTGTTCCTGCAGATGGCACCGGGGGAGACTACACAACCGAACTAATAGGAAACGATGCCGAAATGCAAATGGTAGCAGTATCAGGAGACCCCATGTTGCCATAAACACAATGGTAAAACGAAAAGGCGAGCTGATTGATGTGCATATCTTTCCTCCCTCATTTGCCCGCTAATCTAATTAGGATTATTAGGGTATTGCATCCCTGAAGTCAAAGTCGCCTTCATTTTATCGTGTAATGCTGCTGCCCCTATTGAGTTACAGTTTACAATACAAAAAATGGAATATATAAAGCAAACAACAATGCCTGAAGAGTTTCCTTAATCATGAGAGAGACCACAACCAGCTAAGTAATGAAGCCACTTGGTGAAAGGTAAGTAGGGTTTTTTGTGCATTATATTATTATTATTATTATTATTATTATTATATAAAATGTAACTTAGAGCAGAGTCATCATGTTAGTACTTTGTCCTTAGCTGCCCAGGTTGGCAATGTTGGAAAACTTTGCCTTCTCTTGTGGCAGTTCTCTTTGGTCAAAGTTCTTTTTTCTTTTTCTTTTTCTTTTATCAATGGCTAATTATCAAAGGGAACTGAATATATAAGCCATTACTACAAAACTATTATTATTGTGATCATGTGTGATGATGAGGTTATGTGTAAAACAAACATATATATATTTTAGTTGTGAAATTTTGTATGCTTTTTTTCCTTTTATGTTATATTTCTGAAGGGCTGGTCGATTTGAGGTTAAGACCAACAAGGCCCACTTTTTACATCTTCATTTCTTAACCACTTTGTGTTTGTTCTCATTGCAAATGGAACCTTAAGCATTATGTCAGCTAAACAAGAAAATATCTTTAGTATAGGAAGAGGATATTTTCCCTTTAACTTTAGGCTTTACACTTGTGCTGTCTATAGGAACATAAGAACAACCCTTTTTCTTTTCTTTTCTTTTCTTTTCTTCTTTTTTATAGCGCGTTGGTCTTATTTAGGCAAACAGCAGTGTATTATTAAATGATAGAATACGATTTGAGGACAAAGATCACTTAAGAAGTTAACTTGTGTTTGAGTTCTAGAAGACAATGATCACCGAGGTCGAAGATTCTAGACAGTGTTCATTTTCATAGCTCAGGACCGACCCGGAACGTTGGGGGGAAAAGTCGTGCATACATCAAATCAAATTGTAAATTGAGAATTGATTTTATGTTTTTATCATAAGGCTTAGCGTAGTGTGCTTTTTTTCCAATTTGCTAAGTCGCAGAATAATGGTAGAAATAGTTAATAAAAAGGAATATATCGTTAAAAATGTTATTTCAAAAGGAATTAAGTAATAAGAGAGAGTATGCATGAGGCTTTTCATGCCCATTTTTCAAAATGAGATCTTCAACGCTCTCTTTTAGTCCCAAGTTAAAGGGAAAGAAAGAACTAGAAGTATAGCGAACAATTTGCCTCAAATGAATATCATCATGCCTCCATCTTCAATTAGTTTAATAAGTGCGAGTAAGCAAACAAAGATGAAAGAAAAGGGATGACGATTGTTCCTTCTTTATTATGGGGTGGGGGAATTTGTTCGTTCGTTCATTCATTCATTCATAAATCTAACAGGAATAAATCATTACATTACCAGTAGCCTTATTTCCCAAAGATGCTGCATATTCAGAAAACCTAATATCGCCTACACGATAGTTCTGTTATAGCTTCGGGAAGATCGCGCTCTTTCTGGACGCTCTGAACCCATCTCGAATTGATGTGAACACGCTCGATGCTCTGCCTCAATGTTCGGTTAATCGATGGCTTAACACGGTTTGCAAAGAACTCCTCAACTTCCTTAGCTTTTTCATATGAGGCAAACTGAAATGGCAAAGCGAAAATAAAAGATAAAGAGGTTGGTTATAGAGGAGAACTTGAGGAGAAACTAATTATTAATGAGGCGGGTGTGATAGAGAAAGAAGAGAGGTGGACTAACCGGGGAGACAGTGGCACTGACAAAGCGTGCAATAAGAAACCCAGAGTCGAAGATTTTCGAGATTTCTTCCCACTTATCCTGCATTGACATTATTGCCTTATCATGAGATATGATTAAACATACAACCCTGGGAACTATGGTATTAATCAAATAGAGACATGTTAAAGTACAGAAATCAATAATATATTATGCGAGTGAAATTCCTTTTGGACTTAGATTTATCTAAGAAAACCATTTGCTATTCTTTGGCCTTCTATTTCTAAGACTTCCCAAGACTTTTTGTTACTACTCTTTCTTGTCCCCTTTCCATAGAGAGGCTACAGGCTTCCGTGAGCTATATAAACACATGCATACATATATCATCATACATATATGTATGTAGTGTGTGTGTGTGTGTGATCCATTGTAAGAAGAAACTTAAAGTGCTATCAAATAGTAATATTTTTTGCTTCTTTGGTAGAAGGGGATTGAGTATCACCTTCAGCCAAGTCCAAGCTGTTTCACGTGCCTTCCAATTAACACCGAGTCCAAAAATAGCATCTTGACTACGAACCTAAACAAGTGGAAGCAAAATCAGTATTTTGAGGTCTCAGATGCAAATAGTTCGAGTGTATTAAGAAACTACTAGAGTATTAGAGTACCTCAGACGATAACAAAAAGTTGAGAACTTCAAGAATGATGTTAGGATCTGGACAAGATGCCAAGGAACCTAAGAAGAAACAGAAATAATCATATGAATACGAAATAAAAGAACACTGATACGTTGATTAAAAAAAATTATGATTATGTGGTTTACTCAGAATGCGTGTTTTCTCCTGGCTAAGATCAGACTCTCTATAAATTCTTAAAAGTGATTCGAAACCAGATCTGTTTGAAGCGTTGACTGTCTGCATTACAGCCACATACGCCGCCTGAAACATTATAACAAGGAAAAGATAAGCCAATTGTAAAAATAAAATGCTTGCTTAGTTGCTTGCGCTGCATTATGTTCTGGAGCATACCTTTCTAATATCAGGCGGGAGTAGTGGCGTACTTCTGTCATCAAAGAATGCAAGGAATCGCCTATTCGCTTCTTCGATTGTTTGTTCATGACCAAACAGAGCAAGAGCAGTCAAAAGTTCTCCTCTCAACATTGCATCAAGATGGCTTTCACCTGGTTTGGGGTCCCAACCAAGTTTCCTGCAAATTAATTGGCACGTCTAAATAAACATAACTACAAATAGTGCAATACAATTTACGTTGATCATCACTATTATGTAGTTTTGTATTTGTACACAGCAGGCAATGAAACGCTCAAAAGATATTTAATATTCTAAGGATATGACTGCAATATTTCTAAATCATGACTTCAAAAGATCTTAGCAGTACGCAGCATTACCCGGTAAAGACGAATAGCCCAATGGTTTACGTTGAACCCATTAATTTTAATATCACCACAATAAAGTTGAAGAG
Source organism: Cucumis sativus (assembly GCF_000004075.3). Taxonomy (NCBI): domain Eukaryota; kingdom Viridiplantae; phylum Streptophyta; class Magnoliopsida; order Cucurbitales; family Cucurbitaceae; genus Cucumis; species Cucumis sativus. The sequence continues at coordinate 25,217,201 of NC_026658.2, forward strand.
GCAAATAATTTGGGAAATTAAGCCAATGTCTCCTGTCTGGTCTTCTAGATTTTACGGTTCAAATCAACTGACAATAACTTGACCAATTCGACAGATTTGGGGGGTGGGGGGAGAGAGAAACTCCAAGCTACGCATTGGGGTCACTTAGATTTGCAGCAGCACCAACATTTTTTGGGTTGGCAAGAAAGCACATCATTTAATAGATCAAGCTAAAGCTTCCACAGTGCTATGCTATATTCTAAATGCCAAAGAATAATGCCCGCATCTCATACAAGTACTCAACTATAAAATAATATCTATCATAACTAATGACAACATGCTTGGGTTATGCAAAAATATCATTTAAGTCATGGCCAAAAAATCCTGCATGGATGATTATGAAGAATGAAAAGAACACAAAAGTTTACACGAAATATCTTACTCTGCTGCAAATTGGAAAATGTTGGTGAAAAATTGTCTTAGGTTGTCCAGCGACTCAGGAACTGCATCAGCTGCAATTCTTTCAAGTTTGTAGCATATCTATAAAAGAATTGCTAAGAATAAGCTCTCTATGCATGACTATAAAAGTGGTAAGAGGAAAAAAGAAGTCTAGGTGAAAACATTACACTGATCAAATTCGATAACACAGTATAGTCAAGTTCTTCTCTATAAGCACCCATCAAGGTAAGCAAAGAGGTAACTGATTGCTGGCAAGCCATAGAAAGGGCAAATGCATCATCCAAAATACCTGTTGAAAGAATAACCTTAGCTACTCCTTGTTACTAACATCAAAATGTGGAACCTAAAAAAGTTAGTTACCAAATCTGTCCGTTGGAGTCAAATTCTTTTTCTCTATTGCATTTCTAAGCTTAGCTGCAAGATCTTCATCATATTTCACCCGGTAAAAACCAGTCTGATCTACATTAAGCTTTATCCAATCACAATATTTATCATTCCCACCACAGCATTTACTGATGGAACAACCGAAGGTCTCCTTGATGTCTACAGATTTTGTATTTGTTTCCAGCAGAAAACTTTTGCGCAAATCATAGGAGCCACAGCACAATGTTATAGGAACAATCCATTGCCCCTCTCCAGAGGAGCCACTCGACAAAAATCTTGACTGTCAATTGCGAAGTCAATGGAAAACCCTCAAGAGTTAATTGCGAAATGAAATAAAAACTTTGAATGTTAAAACTAAGAATAATCAATTCATAAATTAATTTGATCAAATGAAAGAAACCAACAAAAAGAGACCTGGTCAAACACCAATTTCTCATCTTTCACTTTGACCGTGACAACTGGATATCCTTGTTGCTTGGTCCAGGAACTCATTAAGTTGTTCACGGGTTCACCAGATCCCTCCTCTAGAGCAGCCCATAAGTCTTCAGTCTTTGTATTTGAGCAACTGTGCTTTTTTATGTACGAAGCCAGTGATTTCTGATCAAGTCAAACAGCCCCGTCCAATGGGTTGGATTAATAGGCAGAAAATGATTCAATTTTTTAGACAAGAAATACAAGCACTAAACAACCTGAAAATTCTCCGGACCGAGATAGCTCTGTAGCATTCGAATAATAGATGCACCTTTCCTGTAGCTAATTGCATCAAATATTTCATCAACCTCACTGGCATGATTTATCTCAACCTGAAAGAAAAATATGCTGCTTTAAATTGAACAAGAAACAACTAATTACAACGGTCATTAATTAAGACAGCCTGCATATGAAAAAAAAAACGAAGTGATCATGGAAAAGGAAACGGTCATGCCTGCCGGCTTTCAGTAACAACGTACCTCAATTGGATGTGATTCAGCCAGAGCATCCAAAGTAAGACCATGGTTTGATTCTTCCAGAAATTGATTCCATATATTCCACTCTGGAAACAAGCTATCAGTTGCTAAATAACTCACCTACACAAATGAGATAAAATGAATATCATCTAGCATTTCTCCATCTTCAGGTTAAGAATCAAGAAAACATAATGAAAGTGGAATACCCATGTTGCAAATCCCTCATTCAGCCACAAATGTGTCCACCACTCCATAGTTACAAGGTTGCCAAACCATTGGTGTGCAAGTTCATGAGCCACGACAGTTGCCACCTTAACAATGAGAAAATAGAAAAAGAAAATGAAAAAAAGATCAGGAAATTAGAGCCTGCAACACACTAATTCAAATTAAGAACGTAAATTATGCTTTTGAAAAGGTCTGGATATGCAGATCACCCTCTGTTTGTTAGCAGCTGCTGAGTGCTGATCATCATAAAGTAAAGCAGTCTCACGATAAGTAACTAAACCATAGTTTTCCATGGCCCCAGCAGCAAAGTCAGGAATTGCAATCATGTCGAGTTTTGGCAGAGAGTATGGCACAGCAAAATATCTGCAGAAATTGCACAATTGTTTATGTAGATAAAGAAAGTGTCTTAACAGGATCATGTGAATTAACATACCTCTTGTATAGGTCAAGAGTTTTAACAGCAACATGTAATGCAAATTTTCCTTGATTTGCCTTTCCAACTTGACAGTATACACGAACTTTGACCCCTGCTAAGATGTAAATTCATTCTATTAATAACAGCACCCTTAGTACGCGTAAGAAATTCTGATTTATGATTTTACCATCAGGTGTATGATCTTCCACATAATCAAATAAACCAACAACAATGGCCACCAAATATGTGGACATAATTGGTGATTCTTCATATGAAACCGTCTTCAAATCGCCGTTCACTTTTTCTTCAAGAATTGGCATGTTGGAAAGTGCTATTAGTTCAGATGGTACATCTAACGTGATCTTGAATGTAGCCTGTTTATCAATAATGGACGGATTAAAGCAATGACTTAGCAGGTCAAATGGGTAGAAATAAGCTGAAGGTTTAACCATCATTCCCGCTGCTCACTTTTCACACAATTTTTTCTTATATTAAAGTTCCAAATAGTTCTTAATTTTTATTAAAGGTCAAAACTAGTCTTGAATTTATTTCAATATACATATTATTATTATTTACCATGTCAGAAGTTATAAAAGGAACAACTCCTTAGACGGATGAAATTTTCTACAACTCAAATATTGTTAGAAGAGGCAATTAAAATTGTGCTTTTATAAATGCTAAATCTATTTCCTTGACCACACACTTTTCACTTCTAACAATATCAAGCTTCACAAAATGATTTCTCTGTTTTGAATCTTCTATCCATCTTGATAGCCAATAAATAAAATAATTCTTCGAGAAAACAAAAATAGACTAAATATCATATTTTTGGCAGTGCTACGTCTATGTCAATTCAGCATGGTGCCAGAGTAGTCCCTTCTGGAGTTACTTAGTGGATGAAATAAAGGTGATTTAAATTTTTTAAAGGGAGACAGGGAAGGGGATGGATGGAAAGTGAGATGCAAACACCTTAAAAGCAGGTTCATCCCAGCAAGGGAAGCAACGCCTAGCATCAACTGGTTCAAATTGTGTAACAGCCATGTTTTTCTTCTCACCGTTGTGCTCATAAGTGCTGGGGACAAAGAAAAAAATCCGCATCATTCAAGTTCAAAAAGAATCACAACAATCACTGTTCTATTGTTAAGAAATTGAGGCAACAGAAGAAATGAAATTAATGACAATTATTCCACACAGGTTGGGAGGAGATTCAACATACAGAAAGCTAGTGCTCCATTTCGAAGTACCGCATAAGGAAAAGACTTCAAAATACAATAAAATCTTAACCAGTTCTTATTTTGAATATTAGGAATTCTAACACCTTCTTCATCCTTTGAAAACTTGATAAATTATCGTAAGAGAAGAGAAGTACTGTCCCTTTTGTTTTCCTACAGCTTGGGCTAGTTTTATGATCACTATATATCAAACCTCCTGAGGACTTTGATGAGAAAGAAAATACTAACTTTCAACAAAATCTTATGAACTAGAAATTGTCTCATTTCTTGAAACTACACATACATAAAATTAATAAGGCTGTATAAGTCTCGGTGAGTTAAAACTTATTAAAGGAACCAGTAACGCTAACACCTTTTCCATTAACATATTTCACTGTGCATCAAGCAATCGATATATTTAAAACAGGTCCAACAGTTTCATCTCAATAATTTTTTTTTTTTCCATTTCCATCCATAGTTCTTAACTCTCACAAGCAACCAAATTACCTTCTATAGAATCCTTTCATACTATCATTCAAGATTCCTTCGAAGTCCATCCGCAATATTCCGAATCCAAATGGTAGCGTCTCTGCAAACTCCAAAACTAAAATCTGGCTCACTTCACACGCTTGAATGCTTGAAGGCTGGATAACCTGCGCCAGCAATTGTTCGTCAAAGAGGCATTAAAACTATTTCCAAACAATTTCAGATAAAATCGAAAATGCATAAACAAAATTACAAAGTTTCATAGGAAATACACGACTGCTAATCACTTGTCATTAGAAAACATGTTGAACTTCTGTTCACATAACTTTCAGTCGTCAGGACAGCTGGAAAGGTTTTATATCAGCCATTAACCAGGAAAGGAAACATTCCAGATATTAATTTTCGAAATGCTCAAAGGAAACAAGAACCATCATCAGTCACCGTGAAATTTCAAAAACTAAAACACAGCAGAAGTTCAGACTCAATCATTCACTCCGAAATTTAACACCGTGACAATCCAATTCCATCACAAGAGCTGAAAATGGACAATAATCTTATAGAAACAAATGAGGAGCAAAATCGAAAACATGCATCGAAGAATCCATGTCAGTTTCCTCACTTAAAATCTTCCAAACGCTCCAAAACCGGATCCTCAAGTGAACAAAGAAAGAGAGATTCAATACCTTGGAGGATTCCTGATTGGTGAAGGAGACAGAAGCATGATGAACAAGAAGGTCGGCGGCATTGAGAACTAAAAATCGAGTATCGGAAAGAATATCGATATCAATTGAAACAGAACCAGAGAATTTGCAAAGGCAAAGGTCAGGTTTGAGGTAGATATCGTATCGTTTCGGAAGGGCAAATTTCGGGAGGCGAGGTTGACCTTTGAATTGATCCATCGGTGAAAGAATCGGAAAATTGAAGCGGAAAATCCAAACACTGAAGCTCAAAGAAGATGAAAGAGCTATTTATATATTCACGAGCGGCCGGAACAAAAACTGACTAATTTGTGTTTAATCTTTTGAACTTTTAATTCTTTAATTTTGTAATACTTTTCATTTCTAAATTTATAAAATTGTTGTTTTTTCACATTTATTAATTTAGTATGTTTTAAAAAAAATTAATAGTTTAGTCTCTGTTTAATAATGATTTTTTTAGAGATAGTTGTAAATTTAGTAATTAAATTTAAAATAATTAAGTATATAGCAACATTTTAAAAAAATTGCAAATATAGCAAAAATTGTCAAATTCTATCAATAAATGATAGACACTGATAGATCATGTTGTAAAAATTGATCAATCACTAATAGATCATACGAGTCTATCAATGATACATTAAATGTTGCTATATCATTAATTATTATTTCTCAAATGGTTATTCATTACTATTACTTTTTTTTACTATTATATGACCATTTAGTTTGTATTTTTACGCATGTAATAATTTACTTTTTTTATTACAAACACATATAAATCTTAAAATGTAAAGACTATTATTATATAAGAAAATCTAAAAAGTAGATCGTTAGGAAACTAAAAAAAGCATATAGATGGTTAGACATTTAACTTTGAGTTGGTATATTTTTCTTACTCGAATTTGGACTTACATTCTTGCTGGTTGAATTGTAAATTTTTAATTATAAAATAACTATAATAAGGAACATAAAATGTGTTTTTCTTTATACGTAATATGGAAACTTTTATTTTAGAAAAAGTTAGCAATATCTTTTTAGAGTATCACTTTTACATTGGTTTCTCCTATATAAATCCTTTGGTGACTGTTCTTGTCCCTTTTCTAGGGATTGATTTCAACTTCTCATACATGATTTTAACTCAGGAGCTGTCATCTTTTTTCAACCTTCAAATTACATTTAGGAAAAGAGAAAAAGAAAAAGCTTTCTTTTTTCTGATGATTAAATAAAATTTAAAACTTTTTTTTTTACTTAAAACATTCTACTTTAAAAGTAAATTTTAGGATATCTATTCATATTAGTATTATTTCAAGTTTTTATATATATAACATACTAAGTAGCATAAAATTTAGGGGTTTTCGAATCATTTGTTGGAAAAATTAATGAGACTCAAAATCTCACACATAAGATAGATAAAATTACTTTTTTCATTGTCAACTGATTTTGAGATGAAACATCATACTATCAAATTTAACATGGTATTAGAGCTCAGTCCAAACGGGTATTCGATTCAAGATAGATGAACCAAAGAGGTACCATCTTAGTAGATGAGATTTGAACCAAAGACCTTGAAGTTTTAAAGGTAAAATATAGTAAAAAAAGCACATTATTTAAGATATTTTGTAATTTAACACTTCAAAACTAATACTAAAATACAAAAATTGAGAATGTGAGTGGGACACATGTCCCCTAATTCGTTAATAGATCCACTTATGATCTCGAGGGTCATGTTGGAAATGTTGAAAGTTTCACATTGAAAAAACCAATGAGACTCAAAAACATCATATAAGATAGATGAGTTACATCTTTCATTGTTAATTGATTTTGAGATTGAGTTCCATACTATCAAATTTAACATCTGGCCACGATGTTGATTAAGAAAAGGAAAAGTCTCCAAGCGGTGTTTTCTATGTTTTGAAAAATAATTACTTGGTACTCCCAAATCTATCTCCACTGCTATTAACTAATATAGTAAACTTTGTTTACTTTAGTATGTTATGTAGAAGATAAACTTTTAACCCTTAAATTTGACACATCAAATATATTATTTTATCAAATCTATGTAGGATATATTCCCAAAGCACATAATTGGAATTTTGCTTCGACTTTTTAATTACTAATTTTATACTTTTCTATTTTCAACAAGAATATATACATATTGTTTTCCAATATATTCTTCTACCTTTTAATTAAAATTACTTTCAATTATTTCATCATTCATGTTTACAATTTGGTGTGTTGATACAACATTGAAAGCGTACGATGAACGTAATATTCGAAGAATATTTGAGAAACTCTTCAAATTTGGTTCGTACATTTGGCTTAAACAAACGCAAGCTTAATCATTATTGTAGGATTATCATGACAATTGTTGCAATCAACTTAACTAAATACCTCAAATATATAAAGTCTTTGTGTGTACCCTAACACTCTAATGCATGAGTTTACCAACTCTCATTAGTTAATAAATTTGATTTGAGCCCTCAATTAATAATCTTGAATTAAGACATATTTAACTTTCAACGTATAATTCTCTTGACTTTCAATAATGTATAATTCTTTTTTGTTATTGAAGTTTTGATTCTAATTGCATCATTTCTTCCTTACATGACCACCATTTTTCAAATAACACAACTATTATTTTTAAATCCAATTTTAAAAAAGGAAATTAATTTTTTTTCCTTAATACTATAAATTAAGAGAAAGTATAGCAATTTAAATAATTGTTTAAATATTTTAAAACATTAAATTTTGGTGGTAGGGTTTAGGGTTTTCTTAGTTTTTTTGGAAGCATAGTGAGATTTGGCTTTCAAAGTTGAAATGCCAAAACTAATTAAATTATGCTCGAAGTTGACCTTTTAATTTCCTCTAATATCCACACCAAGTAAAAAAAAAGTAGTAGTAAAAGAAGTACCCATACAATAGTTATTGTACACATACCTCTATGTTGAATTGAAATTTAGTGCAAATGGTTCAACAACAAATCACCTTCATGTTAGTGCTTGCCATTTACAAGAAATGGTCTATAATTGATATGACAAATTTAGAGTGGGAGTAGAGTGAGATTCAACTTTCAAGGTTCAAACGTTGAAACTAATTAAATTATACTCACATTCTAATTTCCTCTATAATATCCGAACCAGTAAAAAATGCCGATGGTAGATCGTTAAATTACCTACAGGCTACAAGGTTTTGTAAAATGGTCTTAAGGGACACTTCGTGGTACCAATAATCTGACTAACAATACAAATATTGTAATAAACAGGACATATAATGGATCATATGGCTTCACCAAATCAATAGATCAAAGGAAGAAATTCAATCGTTCAAGCTCATAAAAATCGCACCTTGTTCTATGGACTCTTAAACCACAGGAGCTTTGTTGCTTTGCATCACTTCTTCTTGAACAGGAAATGGCTAACCATCCATTCTTCACCATTGTTGTAACCAAATAACTCAGCCACTGCAATAAAGAATGTTCTCCAATAAACAGTCCACTTCACAGCCGAATCCTTCCCATAAGTAGTTGCCATGATTGGTTTTATTGAAGCTATGTTCTCGTCCATTCTTTTGAGCCACTCTTCACTGCATTACATAGCATTTGTAGGGATTTCAATTAATGCATAGTAACGTTTATAAAAAACTTAAAAATACAGCAAAATTTATTAGTGATAAACTTCATCGATGATAGAATTCTACCCGTGTATAGTATATATGTGATAATCGTTAAAGTAGTCCGGTGTTACCTTGTTTGAGAATAGTGCTTGCCATTCACAAGCCAATGGTCTACAATTGAAACGTCATCCTGCATGGAACAAGCAAAATGATACAACTCAAGTTAAAGCTTCTTGTGGGTAATTTTATTATAAAATTCTCAGTTGGACATAACACCAAGTTAGAGTGTCGGTATATTTTGATGGAATGTAAGAAATGATGACATAATTCTCAATAACAATATGGATGATCAATTTGTACCCTTTGGAGATCCTGTAATGATAGTTAGATCAAATTATGACATGTGATATACAAACACTTTACAATAGCATTGAACTATAACACAATCAAAAGAGAAGTCTGGGAGAATTAAAAGAGACTTTGTATATGTTTTGATTTATTATAGAAAAAATGTTTTTTAAGTCATGATTATTTAAACACTCTTGATAAAAATTGTTTGAAATAAAATTGAACAAATAAAATTGTAAGGGTTCAAAAAGTAATATTAAGTGATTGTTGAACCCTTTTATCTTTTTTTTTTCTTCCAAATGACTTGTTTTCTAAATTAAACATTTGAAAAGTCAAGCAAACACATCCTTTCAAGGTCGTTTGGTTAGAAATGTCTAGAGGGGCCGGCGCCAAGATGTCATTCTCCATCCCCGATCAATATTTCATTCTTCCTCGACATGAATTTTCCATGGGATCGGAGCGGGGATTCCCCATGAGGAATTTGTGGGGATTGGATCCCCGTCCCAAATTTGTTCCATTATTTTCTTTTTAAATAGCACTAAGGTAAGAAAATTCTAATTAGATAATTAAATATATTACAAGGTTGCTTGTTATTGTTAGTTTTACATCATATTTGAATTTAAGGATAAATTAGTCTAATTTTGACCAAAGAAACCAAACTTTTTAGTATAAAGAAATGAACATAAATCAATTTATTTATTCACATGTATATAGTCTAAATTTAAACGTATTCACTATCTTGGCCAATAAACAATTAAATAAACTTAAATGTACTATTTATATAACAATAATAACCTAACCTTGTATAACTATACTAAATAAATAAAGTGTAATGGATAGGGGCAAGGTCGGAAAATACATTCCCTGTCCCCGTTCCCCTTCCCATTTAGTAGTTCATGAGAATTTTCTCGTCCCATTTAGTAGGGAATTGGACATCTCTACGTTTGGCCACCAACTTATTAAGTTGGTGTAAACAACTCGTAAACACTAAGTTTTCATATTTACCATCTTTATCTTTTCTCTCTTTTTTCTACTTTTTACCTTTCCTGAAAAACTTCATTTTCCTTTCTATCTCTACTTTTCACATTTATTCTGCAGCTTCGACTTTCCTCTTTTTCTACTTTTTTACATTTAAGTTGAGAAACTTATCTTATAACTCTATAGCCTAGATACAAGTTTATTCACTACAACATATATTAACTCCAAATGCCCCATTCTTTTACCCATATGCACAATTAAAAAAACTAGATGAATAAGAGATAATAGTTCTAGGGGAAAGAGGATTATCCACCTGGAAATAGAGAAGTAGATTTGAGGAAAGCATTGTACCACCTTCAAAGAAGTATCTAGTAATCCAATCATCGTCATTTACATCCTGCACAAATTTAGCCATAAAATGGTCAGCAGCATTGAACCAAGAAGCCAGTAATTTAGGACCCTAGCAAGCTGAATCAAGCATACCTCAAAGTGATAGGCAAACACCTTGTGGCAAAAATAATGAACAAATAGGAGGCTATCCTGTTTCATCCAACCTGATATTTTCTTGAGAAGATCCTTGTAGTTCTTCATATGCTGCTTGAGTAAAAACCGATAGAACTTATACAATGTCCCAATTTGCCTAAGAAAAATGAAACAACTACAGGAAATTAGTTACCTCAAACATTTCAATAGAAAATATTCTGTCATATTCAGCTTCCATTTCATATGTGCTTATGTCTGCAACTATGATGTTGACATTATGCAGTTGGAGATCCCTGAAACCACATAGCAATTATCATCTACTATGGAAAAGAACTAAAAAGACACCAAACCCAACTTCGTGTTGAGTAATTAACAAATCTGAAATCAAATTCAAAGCATATGGAAGAAAACTAATTACTGGCACCGATCCTCGATGTAAGCTTTCTGCGTGATTGAATTGCAAATTCCTGTTACCGTGCAATTCTTATACTTTTGGGCAATGTACAATGAGAGCGACCCCCAGCCACATCCAACATCAAGAACAGTGTGACCATCCTTCAACTGTGACCTTTCACAATACATTTGTAGCATGGCATCCTCAGCATCCTCTAAAGTACTTGATTTGTCATTGAAATAGCAACAACTGCAGCAATAGATCATGCAAGTGGATAATGAATTGTTAGAATTAAGAGAATTGAAGCTCTTTATCACGGCTTGGATTGATCTGCAAAGCTCTACCTAACAATACACACTAGGTTTTATCAATGGAAAAGTCAAACGTTTTATGAGATAATTAACCAAAAGGGCCCGTAAGAGTCCAATCAAGGAAAATCAGTGTCGCCCTTTAGGGTGTTTGGATACCTGTACTAATATTAAAATACATTGTAATGTAATTCAAAATTTTCATGTTTGGATGGAGTGTGTGGAGCCCAAATGGTAATGTAGAACTCATTTCGTTTCAACGGTTTTCAATTAACTCTATTTTTCATCGTTTTCACTTTTTCCAATTTCATTTTTTCCGCCACTACATCTACAATACATCTATACATGACAGATAATTAAATCAGAAATTCATATCCATCTTATACGAATATCGGTGGCATGAAATAGAAACTAGATTCTTCTAATAGCTACAATAAGAATTTCCAAGTATTTTCACTACCTGTACTTGAGATTCTTCCCCAAAACCAACTTGAAGAAGGAAGTCGGTACTTCGTAGTGTTGAGCTTTTGGCTTATCAGTCTTAATTGCTATGGGCATTTCCCTTAAAGCTGCAGAAACAGGAAGAAATAATCGCCATGGACGACATAATATCATTTGATAACTAGTTCAATCTCTAGTAATAAACTAAAGAGAAAGAGGGAGAGATATGAGAAGTTACAGTGAACGAAATGGAGGAGTTCGGAGAGTTGAAGTTGAGAGGAAGGTTTGTAACCGGAGCGAAGACGAGAAGCGAGTAACAAACGAGTGAACGTTCTTATGATGGCGTCCGGCAACAAATTCCGTTCAAGAGAAGCTAATGCAAGATGAACAGTAGCGTCGTAGGGGATCTGAATAAGCTTCGCCATTTCTGGGTGGGTGAAGCTTGATCCCGAATATTACGCCACAGTTCTAACCTTCACTCTTTGGTCTCTCCGTTTTAAGCCACCGTTTTATCTCCAAGCTCGGCCACGTGGCTTAACGAAAATGGCGTCTTCTACTTCCTCATCCCATCGGCGTCATTACTAGCCTTTAACCGGTTGTTTAGTCTCTACCACCCGCGTTCCTCGGTTAATCATCCGTTAATATTAGTAGTTGAAAATATTTAACGATAATTAATAAAAGGTAAATACTTTAATAAAAAATTCACACAAGTAGAACATTACAAAATATTATATATAATTTTTAAATAGTTTGTCAATTTATTTTTGAGATACTTATTTTAATTGATTTGTCTATATTTTAAATTAAATCAACTAAAATATGACAAAATATCAAAGATAAAAAATCATATAAACTTATATATGTGTTTATAAACCTCTATCAAATTTAAAATTTATCATATTTAATAATTACTTTGTGTTCATATAAAAAAATAGATAGTTTAAAAAAAAAATTCAATATCATTAAAATTTAATTTATTGTGTTGTGTTGTGATTGACAATTAAATATATAATATTATAAATATAATAAAATTTAAATAAATTCGTAAGTCGAGTTTAAATCTTGTTTTGAATTTAAATTTTGTTATATTTATAAATTATTTAATAACTTAATTTGATTGGTGATGTATTAAGCTACGTAGCAGATAAAGCCAATGGATGGCTGTGAAAGTTCCACGTAAGTTTACGTATTTATTATGTAATAGTGGCAGAATGTCCTTTTTGTTCCTTAATATTTTAATTAGTTAACTTACTTTCTGGAATCAACTAGTTGGAAAGCATCAATTAGGTAGAAATTTCAGTGTTTGGTCAATTGTCAAATCGATAATTGGTCATTTCTAATTAAATTTTAGTTACAAATAATTAATTAAGATTTTAATGTAATTAAATGTCTCTTCTTGTTGGCCATTAGCTCTTATTATTGTTATAACCCCGTAGTTTAGAAGGTTAAATAATGAGTTTAGCCATGAAGAAAAGTATGTAATTTAATCTAATATTGTGTAATTGTCTTCGTTGTTCAATATGTAGTCTCTATAGTAATTACATTTTTACCATAACAATAATAACCCAATAATCAATTTCTATTTTAAAGTATTGTTATACACATTAATATTATCCTTAAAATTGGTACTCATTACGATTACCTAAAATTTTGATGTACTTTTTGTTGGGTTGGATCTCGGATTAAAAGGTTGAAAATTTTAAATCCCCTTTTTTTGGCCCTATTCAAGTTGAAAGCTTTCGCTTTCTGTGTTTGACGAAGGATCTCGTACATGGACAACTTTCTCAATAGCAAATGTTACGATTCGGTCTCATTTAAAGATCTTGGTATTGAACTCACTGCTTCGATGCGGGACCCCTTCTCTGACATGAATCCATGGCAAGTTGAAGGAAGTCGGGATGGCATGGTGGTCAGACCTATGAAGAATTTTTTACCTACCCAAAAGAAAGAATCAGTTCAACCCAATCCAATGCAAATTGATATATATATATTAAAAGTTAAACAATCTCATAAGATTCGGGAGTATTTTTTTTTTGCTTAACTTGATATTGATTGATTTATGCTTGATGATTTATATTATAAATATTTTTTTAAAAAAATTAATTTGAATCGACAATTCAACTAACTCGAAAATATAGATTGAATTAAAAATGTTTTTTATTCGATCCATTTACATTCCTAAATAAAGGGTTGCTCTATTGATTTCTTCGTGAATAGAAAATGGCTAATACATAAGTAGTCACCATTATGTGTTCTATTGAAATTATATTATTGTCCATTTTTCTCAGCCATTTTCCACTGCAATAATGACGAGTTAAATGCATATGTTTGTCACACTTTCCAAAAACAAATAAGACAAATGTAGCATTGCCCCTTTGACATTTTATATAGAATTTGGGACTTAGGGTGGTAATCCAAAATATCCTTCCTAGACTACGCCCGCCCCACGTGATAATGATATTCATCTGAAGTTGTAAGAATTTCTAACTTTTTTTCAAAAAAAATATAAAAAATGGTCAAAATAACAAATTTAATAAAATATTTATAACAAATTACATTTGATAGACATGAAACTATCGAATTTTGCATCAATTCAAACATACATAAAACTATCTAATTTTGCTTCGATTCAATGCTTCTGTTAGCTATGATTTGTGACTATTTATATTTATACATTCATGGCTATTTTTATTTTGGAACTCAAGTTGTGCTAACAGTTTAAATTCACTATTTATCACAAGGATATAAAACCTGACAATCTTCTTCTGGACAAAAATGGTCACATGAAACTTTCTGATTTTGGTCTCTGTAAGCCGCTGGATTCTTTAACCCTATCAGCACTACATGAAAATAAAGCCATGGATGATGAAAGTTTGGCAGAACCAATGGATAGTGATGATAATAGGAGCAGTTGGAAGAGTCCCAGTGAACAGGTGCACCATTGGCAAATGAGCCGGAGGAAATTGGTATGGTAATTGACATCATGTCTCTTAATACTGAACATTATGCACGTCTTTTATCAAGAAGTAAATCGTAGTTTTATGCATGTCTTCGTTATTCCGTCTAACCGAATTTCCTTCAGGTGGTCCGTTGGTGCAATTATGTATGAAATGCTTGAAGGTTACCCTCCATTTTACTCCGATGGTCCAATCAGCACCTGCAGAAAGGTAAAATGGGCCTTACCTTTACATTATGAAGCTTTAATCCCAATAGTCCAAATCTAATGATTTTCTTTTGGACGAAACGACTGTTATTTAACCTCTTTTTCCCGTACGTTTATATCATTTCTATCCTATCCAGTAGTAATTTATTGGAACACAAATAGTATACAAATCGAGAAATTACTGACAGATTGTTCATTGGAAAAATCACTTGTAGTTTCCAGAAGATGCTAAGTTGACAGTTGAAGCAAAGGATTTCATTTGTAGGTTGTACTGGAGGAGCATACCAAATCAGAATAAGTGTATCCACTTGTTAGAACAATCAAGCATTTACAGGTAGTATTTTCTTTTAATCATAGCAACTTATAGGAATACACTGTTTGTTTCAGGCACATCCATGATTCAAAGATGTTATCTGGGATAGGCTTAATGAAATGGAGGCAGCATTTAAGCCTGGGGTCAATGGAGACCTTGATACCCAGAACTTAGATACCTATATTCTACATCTACACATAACACAACTGCATGACATTTGTAATAATCTTTAATGTCTAGTCTTATATTCAAATCCTAAACCACCCTACTTTCCTCTTTCAAGTTAGGAACTGTACTAACAAACATGTTCTTATCTTGATCCTGCCCTTTGCACGACTGAATATCTTAAGGCTTTTCTTTTTGTTTTTGCTGTGTATAGTTCCAAACAAATTTACATGTATAATACATGATTATACTTCAGCTCTGAATTGCAGCATGTTCTGATGTATGTATGTAAACTCACATCATTAATAATTAACTTTTTGAAAATGATTTCAGTTGGATCCACCCATACCAGGAAAATGTGGCTCAGGACCGTCAAGGAAGGTTTGTAACAGTTGCATTTTCTCCTTTTGGCGACAAGTGATTCTGCAAATAGGCCATAGGGAATATTTCCTACAAAAAATACTCTCGTCAAACCAATATACATTATCATCATAAACAAGTACAGCAATAATCTTGATAGATTACTGTCTCAATGTATGCAATGCTTGTATAGTATGTAGATTTGAATTAATATTACTTTGTTGCAGATGCTATTGACTCCCAAAGATCTCAGCTTTGTTGGATATACATACAAGAACTTCGATACCGTCAAAGGAGGGTTTCGTGGTAATTCT
The DNA here is from genome assembly GCF_000004075.3 of Cucumis sativus. Taxonomy (NCBI): domain Eukaryota; kingdom Viridiplantae; phylum Streptophyta; class Magnoliopsida; order Cucurbitales; family Cucurbitaceae; genus Cucumis; species Cucumis sativus. The sequence goes on from NC_026658.2 coordinate 25,232,881, forward strand.
TTTACTTGGATCAGTATTATTCCAATTTATTTAAATGACCATTTTAAACTATGGAATTAGTTCACCAAACTTCTTTCAACTTGAACATTGCAGATGCTCAGAGATTATCAATGAAACAAAATTTTTAAAATTTTTTAGTAAAGAAAAAAGAAGAGTATGGGATAGATGCAACTTGTTGAACTTGATAGTATGGGGTTCCATCTCAAAACCAATTGGCAATTAGAGGAGCCCACCTATGGAGTATGAGTCCCCTTGGTTTTTCCAATGTGAGACTCAACATCTCCAATACAACCTTCCCCTATATAAAATAAGGTATAGTCTAAAGGAAAAGGAGAACTAGAAGTAGAGCGTACAATTTTCCTCAAATAAACATCCTGGCTTTATCTTCAATTATTTTATTAGTGCGACCAAAGTGAAGCCTATTTTCTAGGGGCAAGCAGACAAAGACGAAAGAAAAGGGATGATTATTCTTTGTTCCTACTTTATTATGGGGTGGGGAATTTTGTTGTTCATTCATTCATAAATCTAACAGAATAAACGGTTACATTACCAGTAGCCTTATCTCCAAAGATGCTTCATATTCAGAAAATCTAGCATCGCCTCCATGCTAGCTCGTTTATAGCATCAGGAAGATCATGATCTTTCTGGACGCTCTGAACCCATCTCGAATTGATGTGAACACGCTCGATGCTCTGCCTCAATGTTCGGGCCATCGATGGCTTAACACGGCTTGCGAAGAACTCCTCAACTTCCCTAGCTTTTTCATACGAGGCAAACTGAAATGGCAAGACGAAAATAAAAGATAGAGAGGTTGGTTATAGGGGAGAACTAGAGAAGAAACTAACTATTAATGAAGTAGTGTGATAGAGAAAGAAGAGAGGTGGACAAACCGGAGAGACAGTGGCACTGACAAAGCGTCCAATAAGAAACCCAGACTCAAAGTTTTTTGAGATTTCTTCCCAATTTGTCTGCATTGACATTGTTTCATTCTGATGAGATATGATTAAACATACAACCCTGGAAACTATGGTGTTAATCAAATAGATACATGTTAAATACAGACATCAATAATATATTATGCGAGTGAAGTGCCTTTTGGACTTGGATTTTTACAGATATTTGCTACTAACAGTAAGTTCTTTGGCCTTCTATGTCTAAATCTTCCCAAGATTTGTTGTTATTACTCTTTCTTGTCCCCTTTCCATAGAGGGGCAAGAGGCTTTTGTGAGCTTGGATTTTTCTATATGCCCTGGTATTGTTTCATTAAGTTGTATGTATATATGTATGTAAACACATGCATACATATATCGGCATACATATATGTATGTTGTATATGTGTGTGAGTGATTCCATTGTAAGAAGAAACTTTTGATCAAATAGTAATAATTTTTCCTTCTTAGTAGAAGGGGATTGAGTATCACCTTCAGCCAAGTCCAAGCTGTTTCACGTGCCTTCCACTTAACACCGAGTCCAACAACAGCATCTTGGCTACGAACCTAAACAAGTGGGAAAAAATCAGTATTTTGAGTCTTAGATGCAAATAGTTTGAGAGTATTAAGAAACTGCTGGAGTACCTCAGACGATAACAAAAAGTTGAGAAATTCAAGAATGATGTTCTGATCTGGACAAGATGCCAAGGATCCTAAGAAGAAATAGAAATAATCATATGAATACTAAACAAAAGGAAACTGATACGTTGATTAAAAAAATTATATGTGATTTACTCAGAATGCGTTTTTTCTCCTCGCTAAGATCAGACTCTCTATAAATTCTTAAAAGTGATTCGTAACCAGATCTGTTTGAAGCGTTGACTGTCTGCATTACGGCCACATACACCGCCTGAAACATTATAATAAGGAAAAGATAAGCCAATTATAAATAAAAAATGCTTGCTTAGTTGCTTTCGCTGCATTATGTTCTGGAGCATACCTTTCTAATATCAGGCGGGAGTAGTGGCGTACTTCTGTCATCAAAGAATGCAAGGAATCGCCTATTCGCTTCTTCGATTGTTTGTTCATGACCAAACAGAGCAAGAGCAGTCAAAATTTCTCCTCTCAACATTGCATCAAGATGGCTTTCACCTGGTTTGGAGTCCCAACCAAGTTTTCTGCAAATTAATTTGCACGTGTAAATAAAATAACTACAAATAGTGCAAGACAATTTACGTTGATCATCACTTTTATGTAGTTTGTATTTGTATACTGCAGGCAATGAAACGCTCAAAAGATGTTTAATATTTAAGGATACGACTGCAATATTTCTAAATCATGACTTAAAAAGATCTTAGTAGTACGCCTTACCCTTTTGACCACAAGACGAATGGCCCAATGGTTTACGTTGAACCCATTAATTTTAATATCACCACAATAAAGTTGTAGAGGCTAATAATTTAGGAAATTAAGCCCAATGGTCTTCTGGATTTAATGGTTAAAATCAACTGACAATAACTTGGCCAATTCAAAAGATTTAAGGGGGAAAAATCAGAAATTAAGATGAATTGAGAAACTCCAAGCTAAGCATTGGGGCCACTTAGATTTGCAGCAATACCCAAAGTTTTTTGGGTTGGCAAGAAAGCACATCATTTAATAGATCAAGCTAAAACTTCCACAGTGCTATGCTATATTCTAAATGCCAAAAAAAAAATGCCCGCAACAAGAACTCGTCTATAAAATAATATCTAGCATAACTAATGCCAACATACTTGGGTTATGCAAAAATATCATTTGTCATGGCCAAAAAATCCTGCATAGATGATTACGAAGAATGAAAAAAACACAGTTTACACGAATATCTTACTCTGCTGCAAATTGGAAAATGTTGGTGAAAAATTGTCTTAGGTTGTCCAGCAACTCAGGAACTGCATCGGCTGCAATTCTTTCAAGTTTGTAGCATATCTATAAAAGAATTGCCAAGAATAAGCTCTCTAAGCATGACTATAAAAGCGGCAAGAGGAAAAAAGAAGTCTAGGTGAAAACATTACACTGATCAAATTCGATAACACAGTATAGTCAAGTTCTTCTCTATAAGCACCCATCAAGGTAAGCAAAGAGGTAACTGATTGCTGGCAAGCCATAGAAAGGGCAAATGCATCATCCAAAATACCTGTTGAAAGAATAATCTTAGCTACTCCTTGTTACTACTATCAAAATGCGGAATCTAAAAAAGTTAGTTACCAAATCTGTCCGTTGAAGTCAAATGCTTTTTCTCTATTGCATTTGTAAGCTTAGCTGCAAGATCTTCATCATATTTCACCCGGTAAAAACCAGTCTGATCTACATTAAGCTTTATCCAATCACAATATTTATCATTTCCACCACAGCATTTGCTGATGGAGCAGCCAAGGAACTCCTTGATGTCTACAGATTCTGTCTTTTTTTGCAGCAGAAAATTTTTCCGCACATCATAGGAGCCACAGCACAATGTTATAGGAACAATCCATTGCCCCTCTCCAGAGGAGCCACTCGACAATAATCTTGACTGTCAATGAAAAACCCTCAAAAGTTAATTACCAAATGAAATGAAAACTTTGAATGCTAAAACTAAGAATAATCAATTCATAAATTAATGTGATCAAATGAAAGAAACCAACAAAAAGAGACCTGGTCAAACACCAATTTCTCATCTTTCACTTTGACCGTGACAACTGGATATCCTTGTTGCTTGGTCCAGGAACTCATTAAGTTGTTCACGGGTTCACCAGATCCCTCCTCTAGAGCAGCCCATAAGTCTTCAGTCTTTGTATTTGAGCAACTGTGCTTTTTTATGTACGAAGCCAGTGATTTCTGATCAAGTCAAACAGCCCAGTCCAATGGGTTGGATTAATAGGCAGAAATTGATTCAAGTTTTAGACAAGAAATAGAATCACTAGACAACCTGAAAACAGTCCGCACCGAGATAGCTCTGTAGCATTCGAATAACAGATGCACCTTTTCCGTAGCTAATTGCATCAAATATTTCATCAACCTCACTGGCATGATTTACCTCAACCTGAAAAAAAAATATGCTGCTTTAAATTGAACAAGAAACAACTAATTGCAACATTCATTAGTAGAGACAGCCAGTATACCCAAAAAAAAAAAACGAAGTGATCATGGAAAAGGAAAGAGTCATGGTTGCCGGCTTTCAGTAACACATGTACCTCAATTGGATGTGATTCAGCTAGCCCATCCAAAGTAAGACCATAGTTTGATTCTTCCAGAAATTGATTCCATACTTTCCATTCAGGAAACAAGTTATCAGTTGCTAAATAACTCACCTACACAAATGATATAAAATGAATATCAACTATCATCTCTCCATCTTCAGGTTAAGAATCAAGAAAACATAGTGAAAGTGGAATACCCATGTTGCAAATCCCTCATTCAGCCACAAATCTGTCCACCACTCCATAGTTACAAGGTTGCCAAACCATTGGTGTGCAAGTTCATGAGCCACGACAATTGCCACCTTAACAATGAGAAAATAGAAAAAAAAGTGAAAAAAAAATCAGGGAATTAGAGTCTGCAACACTCTAATTCAAATTATGAACGTAAATTATGCTTTTGAAAATGTCCGGATATGCAGATCACCATCTGTTTGTTAGCAGCTGCTGAGTGCTGATCATCATAAAGTAAAGCAGTCTCACCATAGGTAACTAACCCATAGTTTTCCATGGCCCCAGGAAAGTCAGGAATTGCAACCATGTCAAGTTTTGGCAGAGAGTATGGCACATCAAAATATCTGCAGAAAATTGCACAATTGTTTATGTAGATAAAGAAAGTGTCATAACAGAATGAAATAATACCGTGTGAATTAACATACTCCTTGTATAGGTCAAGGGTTTTAACAGCAACATGTAATGCAAATTTTCCTTGATTTGCCTTTCCAACTTGACAGTATACACGAACTTTGACCCCTTTTAAGATGTAAATTCATTCTATTACTAACAGCGCCCTTAGTATGCATAAGAAATTCAGATTTATGATTTTACCATCAGTTGTATGATCTTCCACATAATCAAATAAACCAACAACAACGGCCACCAAATACGTGGACATAATTGGTGATTCAAGATATGAAACCGTCTTCAAATTGCCGTTCACTTTTTCTTCAACAATTGGCATGTTGGAAAGTGCTATCAGTTCAGATGGTACATGTAACGTGATCTTGAATGTAGCCTGTTTATCAATAATGAACGGATTAAAACAATGACTTAGCAGGTCAATTTGGTAGAAGTAAGCTAAAGGTTTAAACATCATTCCCGCCACTTGCTTTTCACACAATTTCTACTAAAGGTCAAAACTAGTCTTGAACTTATTTCAATATACATATTATTTTTATTATTTATCGTGTTAGAAGTTATAAAAGGAACAACTCCTTTGATAGATGAAATTTTCTACAACTCAAATATTGTTAGAAAATAAAAAATGTAATTAATATTTGAGCTTTTATAAATGTGAAATCTATTTCCTGGACCACACACTTTCCACTTCTAACAATATCAAGCTTCACAAAATGATTCCTCCATTTTGAATATTCTATCCAACTGGATAGCCAATAAATAATTAAATCTTCGAAGAAACAAAAACATAGACTAAATATCATATTTTTGGCAGTGCTACGTCTATGTCAATTCAGCATGGTGCCAGAGTAGTCCCTTCTAGAGTTACTCAGTGAATGAAATAAAGGTGATTTAAATTTTTCAGAGGGAGACAGGGAAGGGGATGGAAAGTGAGATGCTAACACCTTAAAAGCAGGTTCATCCCAGCAAGGGAAGCAACGCCTAGCATCAACTGGTTCAAATTGTGTAACAGCCATGTTTTTCTTCTCACCGTTGTGCTCATAAGTGCTGGGGAACGAAGAGAAAAATCCGTATCGTTCAAGTTCAAAAAGAATCACAATAATCACTGTTCTATTGGTAAGAAATGAGGCAACAGAAGAACATACAAGCTTTCAACAAAATCTTATGAACAAGAAATTGTCTCATTTCTTGAACCTTCACATACTTAAAATTAATAAGGCTGTATAAGTCTGGGTGAGTTAAAACTTATTAAAGGAACCAGTAACACTGACACATTTTCCATTAACATATTTCACTGTGCATCAAGCAATCAATATATTCAATACAGGTCCAACATTTTCATCTCAACAATTTTTTTCTTTTTCATTTCCATCCATAGTTATTAACTCTCTCATGCAACCAAATTACCTTCTATAGAATCCTTTCATATTATCATTCAAGATTCCTTCGAAGTCCATCCGCAATGTTCCTAACCCAAATGGTAGCGTCTCTACAAACTCCAAAACTAAAATCTGGCTCACTTTACACTCTTGAATGCTTGAAGGCTGGATAACCTGCGCCAGCAATTGTTCGTCAAAGAAGCATTAAAATTATTTCCAAACAATTTCAGATAAAATCGAAAATGCATAAACAAAATTACAGTGTTTCATAGGAAATACACGTCTGCTAATCACTTGTCGTTAGAAAACATGTTGAACTTCTGTTCACATAACTTTTAGTCGTCAGGACAGTTGGAAAGGTTTTATATGAGCCATTAACCAGCGAAGGCAACATTCCAGATATCAATTTTCGAAATGCTCAAAGGAAACAAGAACCATCAACAGTCACCGTGAAATTTCGAAAACTAAAACACAGCAGAAAGTTCAGACTCGATCATTCACTCCGAAATTTAACACCGTCAAAATCCAATTCCGTCACAAGAGCTGAAAATGGACAATAATCTTATAGAAACAAATGAAGAGCACAATCGAAAACTGGTGTAAACCAAACACTAAACTTTTCTTTTTTGAATGAAATCTTCTCTCTCAATATGAGAGGAGATGTTTATTTATTGATGAAAAAGTATACAAGCTAGTCATGTATTAACTAACTAAGTAGTTTGAACAAACCAAAGAGTAAACTAGCAAGCAGTAAATAAGCAGTAGGTTTACGCTATTTGTATTACATAAAAAACATGCATCGAAGAATCCACGTCAGTTCCCTCACTTAAAATGCTCCAAAAACGGAGTCTCCAGTGAACAAAGAAAGAAAGATTCAATACCTTGGAGGAGTTCCGGTTGGTGAAGGAGACAGAAGCATGATGAACAAGAAGGTCAGCGACATTGAGAACTAAAAATCGAGTATCGGAAAGGATATCGATATCGATTGCAACAGAACCAGAGAATTTGCAAAGGCAAAGGTCCGGTTTGAGGTAGATATCGTATCGTTTCGGAACGGCAAATTTCGGGAGCCGAGGTTGACCTTTGAATTGATCCATCGGTGAAAGAATCAGAAAATTGAAGTGGAAAATCCAAACACTGAAGCACAAAGAAGACGAACCAGCTATTTATACGATTAATATGGAAACTTTTATGTTAGAAAAGGTTAGAAACATCTTTTTAGAGTATCAATTTCACATTGGTTTCTCAAATATCTATCCTTTGGAGACTGTTCTTGTCCTTTTTCTAGGAATTCATTTCAATTTTTCATAGATGATTTTAACTCGGAGGTGTCATCTCTTTTCAACCTTAAAGTTACGTTTAGGAAAAATGAAAAAAAAAAAAAGCTTTATTCAAACTTAAAATTACAACGATTTTCTCATACGATACGACGTCGTTTCGCAGTACAGCTTGGGTCAGTGACCATTCATAAGGTTTCGACTATCGACTGTAGGGAGTTCGGACGAGGTGGCTACTGGGAAGCCATGGGGCGGGTTAACAACAGAACCAAGGCATCGGCCTCGGGAGCCGCCGGCAAATCAGAAATGAGGCGGATGAGTAACGCCGACCGTTCGGCATACTTCGCTAGGAGAGAGGCGGCGAAGGTATTGCGGCGTGTTCTCGAGGGAGACGCTCAACGTCGAGCCATAGCTTCCATCAAGACACTCGTTTATGCTCCATCTGTTCGGAATAAGAAGGGCACATTCGCTCTTGTTTGCAAGACTCTCAAATGTAAGTTCTGAACAAAGGTTTTTTTTTTCGCGCAATAGATGTTGGAAGTGTCTTCCAAACGGATTCTCGTGTGGATGTCAATGGGAATATTGGTTTTCTTAGTTGAACATTTTCCTTTGCGTTTGGATATTAGACGTTTAATATTGTTATGCAACAGTTTTTATATCTTCACCTTCGGGCTAAATGGATAACATAACATTTAATATGAATGATTCTTTGACAAGCTAGGTTATTACTACTTAGCTTTCCTTTGTCCTCCGGTAATATTTCAACTTCGGGCTAAATGGATAACATAACATTTAATATGAATGATTCTTTGACAAGCTAGGTTATTACTGCTTAGCTTTCCTTTGTCCTCCGGTTAAATTTGCAGTGATGTAGCATAATTATTAAGGTTCATTTTGTAGCTTTTTGAATTCTTTTTGTTTTTGTTGTGTTGTTAGACCTCCCTGTGATCAAGGACGTAGTTGAGGCTGCTGATTTATTGAGCAACAAATGGAAGGTAATCATGCATTTTCTTTATAGCTGCTCTAGGATTTGGTCTGATGACAATTATTTTCTTATCATGATTGTTGTTTCTCAAGTTCGGGCTAATTCTGTTCGGATAGTTTTCTCACTCACTCCAACATGCGTAACACTAACCTGATATTGTTGCAGAGGCAGAAGGAATTAATTTATGTCATCATGTATGATATCCTTCTAGGCCAGGTATGTGATTCATACATTCATCTTACCTTAAGACGATGTTGGTTTATCCTTTTGAAAGATTGACTCTGAAAATGCTCTATGATAGTTAAACAAGGGAGAGGAATATTTATTGTTTAAATTCTGTACCAACTATGTGGACATTTTATTTGAAATCAATTTTGTCTACTTCCAATAATCTACATATGGGTGTGATTTGCCGGCATGAAAATAGCTTAACAAAACACACTCTTGATCCGGTAGTAAAAATATATGAGTATGGTTTTGAGTTTGAACTAATTTTTTATCATCAAGAGTTACTGTCTACTGGATCCGGTAGGAGTTTGAGGCCAAATCCTGTAGTTCACAAATAAACGATTGTTTTCCTTTAGAATAAGTTTGCAGTAGCAAATACCTAAATAAGTTACTGTTACAAAAAAATGTTAATGAATGTGCAGAAGCTTCTGCTACTGTCTACTGAGACTGCTGTAGCTTGCTATTTCACATTTGGTGATGATTGGTATTATTTTATGGAAACTGTGCGTAGAAAACTCATTTAGCTGGCGATGCAGAGAAGTTTCTCATGCGGCAGCAAAGTGCTTTACAATCTGCTGTTACCCAGCTTTTGTCGAAGAAAAAAGCAAACAATATTGAAGATTTAATAGCTCGTGGTGATGATGGTCCTGGTGAGAGTTCTGTATAAGTCTGTTCTATGCCGGTTTCTACTTAGTTATTAAGCCTACTCAGTTATGAAGAGATAATCTTCAATTCAGGTGTTTCAAGGCCCCGTTTTGTTCGCGTGAATACTTTGAAGATGGATGTTCACACAGCAATAGAAGAACTAGGCAAAAGATATGCAGTGAGTTCCAACATCTATCTCAATTATTATTGATGTGTATGCCAGTAGAGTAGAATCCAATAGCCACAACGGTGTTTGAATCCTGGACCAGGGATTTCACAGCTCAGTTCGCCCACATTGCAAATGACTAACTTCAATAGCCACAACAGGATTATCTTCACGTATTGCACACCTGATCTTTTTGTATATATAAATGATCAATTGTTCTAAGTGTCTTCTAGCCCCGTTAGTCCTAAAAAATTCATGATATGGATGAAGGGATAGAATTTGTTCTGAGTTCTGTTATTGGTAAGGATTGTATTCCATTATGACACTCGCGAAGAATTCCTAAATGGTGCTGGTTATCATTTCAAACAGGTGCAGAAGGATGACATGGTTTCTGACCTCTTGATACTTCCTCCAGGCAGTGACTTACATGATCATCCTCTGGTCGCAGATGGAAGTATCTTCTTGCAAGTAAGTATCTAGTTTTGTTCAGCCCATTTCCAAGAAGCATATATTTAAGGCCAAAAGTAGCTGTTCTGTCTTTTTATTGTATAACAAGAGAGTATTAATGTTTGTAGGGCAAGGCTAGTTCCATGGTTGCAGTAGCCCTTGATCCCAAGCCAGGATGGGAAGTAAGATCATATTTACCTGTATTTACTATAATTATTCTGGTGTTAATAGTTTCCATTTTAATGGTTTGTATTATTGAAGGTCCTTGATGCATGTTCAGCTCCGGGTAACAAAACTGTCCACCTTGCCTCTCTCATGCATGGAAAAGGAAGGGTCATTGCATGTGAATTGAACGAAAACAGGGTCAAACGCTTACGACATACTATCAAACTATCTGGCGCTTCTAGTATCCTTCATCGATAGTTTTGTCTGCCTGTGTCGTTGATACCATATAGCAACTCTCTATCTATCTGGAATCTTACGTTAGATTATTTTCTCTGTTTGGATTAGTCTCCTTGCACGTGAGCCTGCCATTTTATGGGTTGAAGACTGACGAGTAAGGCGATGATCTCATTTATGCCATTACCATCTATTGTCCTAACTTACACGTTACCTTGATTAACCTTAATGGTGCAAGATATAGACGTTTTGCATGGGGATTTCCTCAATCTTAATCCAAAAGATCCTTCATTATCCAAAGTAAGTTCTGTTCAGCTCCACATTGATAATCTGTTTTTCATAAATAGCTAAAGCTACTGCATGCAACTATAATCAGATTCCCCCCTTCGTTAAAAAAAATAAAAATCCCGACCTCTTAGATGGGTTGGATCAGCCAATCCCATTGCCCCCGAACGGTGGAAGTAATAGCCGTAGCCATCATTGCTTAGAGATTAGAATGCTTTGCGATTTCTAATTTGCTTGGGTTGGTAGACAAAAGCCTAATCTTTTGCCACCGCGTACTTGATGTTCAGCCGGAAAATGTTGTGTTCTTGATGTCATCTACCATTGATGTTTTAAGGTCCGTGCCATTCTTTTGGATCCTTCCTGCTCTGGATCTGGAACTGCGGCTGTCAGATTAGATCATTTGCTCCCGTCACATGCTGAAGGTAATTCCTAGCCTTGTCTTAGTTGCAAAATCCATAATCCATTATCTACTGTATCTTCTTCTGGTTATTGATTGCTACCTTCATTATATCGTCGTGAATTTTGCAGGGACAATCTCTGGAGATGACCTTGAACGACTAAACAAACTCGCTGCCTTTCAGAGAAAGGCTCTTGCACATGCATTTTCCTGTGAGTTACATCCCGTTGTGCATTTCTTTTTCTTTTTCCTTTTTTCTCTTTTTTTATTTTTTATTTTTTGGGGAATAGAGCTAAGAACAAAATAGATTTAATATACTGAAGAACATTAGAAAATATCCGCATGTTCTTAATGTTCGAAAGGTTTAAAGACTACCCCCGTCCTTTCCTTTCTCGTCTCTCAGTCTCAACTTCCTCTTTGTACTCGTACAATATATTGTGATATTTTACTCTAACCGTTCAAAATAAACATTACATTGCCTGATCCTTGAACGCCCCTTGATAATTGAGATCCACACCACCGATTTCATCTCATTGCAGTTCCAGCCGTAGAGAAAATTGTTTACAGCACTTGTTCCATTCATCAAATTGAAAATGAAGATGTCGTCCAGTCAGTATTACCTCTTGCTGAATCACGTGGCTTTCAACTAGATACTCCGTTCCCACGGTGGCAGCGACGAGGTCTCCCAGTGTTTGCCGGCGGTAAATATCAACAGATTATTTGTGTTTTTCAAACTCTCCCTCTTCAACTCAGCTATAACTTGATTGAACAATTAAATATTCATGAATAATTTCTCATTATGCAGCTAACCACTTACTCCGAACCGATCCTGTTGAAGACAAAGAAGGGTTCTTCATAGCTCTATTTAAAAAGAAGCAGAACACGACGAACCCATTTCCCCGAAGTTCAAATAGAGATAAAAGCTCAAGATATCGTGGTGGAGATGTCTGTAACAGTTGGGCTGTAGCATGCCCTCCTACCAAGATCTCCAAACTATGGTTGTATCAGTATGCACTTTCGACAAGGACACGATGGAGAAAGAACCACCCCATCCAAAACTAGATCGATAACTTGATTGTTTCCAAAACCATTCAGTTTCAAGTAAAAGGACTTCATTAGCAATGTGTCATATCATAACCTTTCCAGTGCATCGCAGGTCATTTAAACTGGTGAAGATACTCGACCACAGTCACTTTTGGAACCGGTTGGAACGATTGGCGATGTAAAAATACATCGACTCTCCTCAGGTTAGTGGTTAGTGGAAGTTACATTACAATTCGACTCTAACTTTTCATTGTTATCTTTTAAGCTTAGATGCATATTTTATACGATACCAACCCCAGAGGGGGTATCATATTATATAACAGCGCAAGTAAAGATTTCTGATAAAACCTTAATATATTCATTAACATAAACCTTCAACACACATTACACATTTAACCTTCACATAACAGTCATTAAAACAGAAAACGCCACCAAAAAAGAAAAAGAAAGAAGAAAAAGAACACCATGCGCCACATTCTGAGAACTTGTGATCCAAAGATTGGAAGTAGGAATCCCCGATAGTCCTAGTCCCATCAATTGACCTTGACCTCAACGATCTTGGGCTTCTTAGGCTGAGGTGGTGGCAACTTTTGCACAGTCACAGTGAGCACACCATCCTGACAAACCGCCGATATGGCATCAGTGTTAGCATTTTCCGGCAACACAAATTTCCTCATTAACTTCCCAACTCTCCTCTCCATCCTCACATACTTGGCTTCTTCTTTCTCCTCCTCCCTCTTCCTCTCCCCACTTATGAGTAGCACATTGTCATCCTCAACCTGAACCTGGATGTCTCCGACCTTTAATCCCGGCATGTCAACGACGAAAACATAGGAATTCGGATACTCCTTGACGTCGGCTGGAGTGGCTGCCATAGCCTTGGCGTCCCGAACGTAAGCCCTGGTAGGTGTGCTGAAGGACTTGTCGGCCTCATCGGCGAGGTCCATCACGTGCTGGAGGGTGGAGAAGATGGGTGAGTCTATGCCCATGATTCTGAGATCCATTTTTCTCTTGATTGGTGGAGAAATTTTGGAGTCTTTTAACTAAGTAGAAATGCTTGTAAGAAAGGAAATTTTGGTAATGCTATGTTCTTGCAAATTGAAGAGCTAATTTTCGTTGATACGAATGGCGAACGGTTGGTTGGGTTTTATAGACGTTGTGAATGAGTGAGTGAAGAAGGAATTTTCTGGAAGTGTTGAGAAGAGTTGGAAGGAGGAGGTTCCAGGAGCTTCTGTCGCATTCCTCGTATGAGTTCTGGAAGGTGACGGAGGACCAAATGACAATAAACTCCTTCTCATTTCAGAATATTACGAAAAGAATAAAACTTTTAATTTGTTTTTCTAATAATAGTTTTTTTTTTTTCTTTTTACTTCGAGAGGGAGAGTTTTTAAATTTTGTGATTTTTGAACTTTAATTTTCAGTTTCTTCACGTTGAAATCTGAACATGAATGAAAATGAGTAATTTGTAATCTCTACCCGTCATTTTATCTACACTGAGATGAGTAAAAAGTATATTTAAATTTCAAAGTTAATAATATGTCATTTTGGTTTTCTATTTCAACTTCAATATTTTAAATTTTCGATGAGTTAGCTTTTCAAGTTTATCACAGAAATGTAACATAATGTTACATGGACTAAATCCAATTGAAAGTAGTCTTAAACTTTTAAGCATCACGATTTTGAAAAATTTTACGTAAGAAGTTTTTGTAAATTATATAACTAATCGTTAAAGTTTTTGTAAATTATATAAGTAATCGTACTATTTTCTAAATTTCTAATTTTCAGTAAAAAGTTTTTGTAAATTATATAACTAATCGTACTATTTTCTAAATTTCTAATTTTCAGTTAACACGTCTATACTTTCAATTAGACATGAATTAACACATGTATAGAGTTCAAATTAAATTATTTAACAATCTATCATTTTGTTGATTGAAATTTTGTTGATTGAAATTTTGTAGATAAATTGTTTTAACTTTATTTTTCTTTTCAGTTGTCATCCAAACAAAATAAAAATTATTCCTTGGATATGATACTTTGACCTTTATTATATGTTAAAGTTATAGATATTGAATTCTGCATATATGTGGAAAAGGTTGTAGTATTAACCTTATTAACAACTCTTTATAAGCCATCAAAATTAGAAACTTGGTAGTCTAAAATCACGTATTATAATTGGCATAAACACTTTTTAAGGTCGTACATTACTCATCACTCCACACCAAACCAAATCAAAGTCAGAAGTGAATTTTTCTTCATAATCAACTAATAATCGATTGGTTCCGTTTTCTAAAATAATAATTTTTTTAGTAAATAAAGTTTATTGTTAATACTATCTTTTATTACAAAAATCTTAAATATGAAACATGTAGATATGAACTTTTGTTGCATATTTGAATTACATCGAAATAATACAGTAATGCAATTGAACGTTTTTTTTCCAACCACAATTAAACCTCTCTAATCGTTATGACTGTTGATGGAATATTTGAATATAGAAGTTGATAAAAACCTTCAAAGATTGATAACTAAAAAATGTAAACTAACCTCATAAACACGTTCTATAATGTAGTATATGCATTTTATTTTATGTACAACTCCTTAGTACAAATTTAGAGACGGCAGTTCCTTAGTTTCGGAAGTTTCTTAATTTCTAGATCTGCCATTGAACTAAGGAACGGAGCCAAAAGACACAAACCTTGAAAACAAAGCAGAAAAAGAAAAGGTGGCAGAGTTATTACATTACAGAACAAAACCCAAGAAAACAATCCTCACGCCACGCGAACCTCAATACTTTTAGCCTTTTTGGGCTCCGGCGGTGGCTTCTTCTCCACCGTGACCGACAGCACTCCGTCCCGGTACGCCGCCGACACTTTGTCAGCGTCGGCAGTTTCCGGCAGGTCAAATTTCTTCAAATATTTTCCAAGCCTCCTCTCCATTCTCACAAACTTCCCTTCCTTAACTTTTTCACTTTCCCTCTTCCTCTCGCCGCTCACAACCAACTGCCCATCCTCTACTTTCACCTTTATTTGGTCTGATGTGAGGCCAGGCATGTCGATGGTGAATTGGTAAGAGTTTGGATATTCCACCACGTCTGCTGGAGTTGCCGCCATCGCCTTTGCGTCCCTCAGGTACGCTCGTGACGGAGCATGGTGGCTGCCCTGCCCTGGCTCGTCGGAGAAGTCCAGAAGGTCGTGGAGGGCGTTTAGAAATAATGGGTCGAATCCAGGCATTTTGGCTACCTCCATTTTTCCTTTGTGTTTATTGTGGAATGGGTTTTGATGTGTATATATATAATATAAAGGGTTAGTTTTATTTTTCTTTCTTTTGGAATTACATGAGGGTATAGTTGGAATTCGAATTGGATAATGAAGAGAGGATAAAAAGGGAAAAGTCATGTTGGGAGAACCTAACAAATGTAAAGGAATACTTTATTTTTAAGGGTATTTATGGGATCCAACTTCCTAAAGAAGGAAGGAAGGAAGTGCTAAATAAGGATTTTGAACCACTGACCTTCAGTTTACATGAAGGGTGCTTTATCGCTAAACTACGTAGACTCATCCAACTATGACCAAAACATGGAGTAAAATGCATCAAGATTAATCTAATTATTTAGTTTTAAAAATTTAACGTTACTCATCCTTTTTCTGTTTGTTCACGTTCAATTTAAAATCAGAATCTATCCACAATGCATTACACACAAATAAATAATAATAACATTACTACATCATTCGATAATCGAACTGGGTTAGGATTAGATAGATGAAAAGACTCATCTACCATAGTTTGAATAATTAAAAGTTTTATCACCTGGTTATACATTTTGTGAATATTTTGAACACAAAGTAATTTTTTTTTTTAAAAAAAAAGTTGGCTTAAAATTTAATGTTTACCTTAATTAAAAAAAATAAAAGCAAAAGTGTTGCAAGATAATTTAAATTATTTCAGGTAGGATGATGGATTTTAATGTGCGAAGAGAAAAGCATTCGGTGAACTTTATCTCTTACGAGATGCCACGTACATCATACGTGGCTTAAAACAACCTCCACGTGGTACTGGGTTTGGAACGACGTGGCATTAGCGGCCAGAAAGCATTTCTACGACAGGTGGACCCTTCAAGCTTAACCCAACATATACCCACGGCCCAAAAACGCCTTCATTCGGGCCTAAAGAATGGATTGGTTAGAAATGGGCCTGAGGTAGCACTGGCCCAATATTTGGGTTGGTTGGTAGCCCACAGAATTCCATGTCTTAAAAAAAACGCTCCCTATTATTTTCTCTCCGTAACATGTTCTGAAAATGTGAACCCAAAAGAAAATCAATGAGCCAATGGTTTCGCTTAAATCTCACTGAAACCGACCATGGATTTGCAAGCAAATTGAGAAAAAACGAAGCCATCAACATTCCAATTGGTCACCTTTTTTAACATAACCGTACAGAAGTGATGAAAAATGGAGCGATTATCATTGTGTCAGAGAAAAAAAACTATGTGCTGATTTGATTTTGTTGCAGGACTCTGGTTCTTCACCACCTCAAAAATGGAATCTCAATCAAATGTTGCAGAAAAGCAATAGAAAAAATGAAAACTTTGGATCTGATTTGTGATGGGTATCACTAAAGACTTGTGTGGTTTTTTTGTTAATGGAGGAATTTTTAAAGGAAGTGTTAAATTGGAAGTGACAATGGCAACAGAAGAAACCAAAAACCCAAATGGATAACCCACAGAATTATGGAGTTTTTGGCTTTTGGGGGGTTCATCCTTAAAAGAGGCTAATGTCTAAAAATGACCTCGACATGGTGATGGACACGTGTCCACCCTCCTCGATCCTCAAAACCCTCGCGAACCTCCATAAATCTTGTCTTTTCTTCCTTCTTGAGCTCTTTATTTCACTTCCTTCGCCTCCATTTCCGCTCTCAATCTTCCACTCTGCTTTCTGGGGTTTTCTCTTTTCCAATTAAGGAGTTTTTCTGTATTTGGGTCTGTGATATTTTGTTGTTGAAATCACCTGATTTAATTGCTTCTCTCCTTTGCTTTGCTGGGATTGTAACTTGTGTGAAGAAACCCCATGATCGTATTGGATTTCGTGGTGAGATAAGTCCAATCTCAGAATCTATTACCTGAGGGAGACATTATTACTCCAATTATTGCTGTTATCGTGTCTTGTAGTGCAGTTTCTGATCTCGCCTTTTCGTTTCTACGACACTTCTCATTTGGGTTTTTTTTAGATTTCATTTTGGAAGTGTTTTTGTTTTTGTTTTCATGAGTTAGTTCTGTTAGACGAGATAGGAACTGTGGTTACATAGTTTAGGGAAGGAAAGAGGGTATCTGGTTTCGGGGGTGGTTTGTGATTCAGTTTTAGAACTGGCTAAGATGAGCCTGGATGCAGCTGAGGATGAATCAACCTCTGAAATTCATATTCCAGCAGAGATTGATTGGGATATGTTAGACAAATCCAAATTCTTTTTTCTGGGTGCTGCTTTATTTTCAGGTGTATCAACAGCCCTTTATCCTATTGTTGTTTTGAAAACTCGACTTCAGGTTTCATCTACCAAGGTATCATGCTTTAAAATGTCATATTCTATCATGCGTCATGAAGGCTTAAGAGGGTTTTACAGAGGGTTTGGAACCTCTCTAATGGGAACTATCCCAGCTCGGGCCTTTTACATGGGGGCTCTTGAAATTACCAAGAGTGGCGTTGGAAGCGCAACGATTAAGCTAGGCTTTTCAGACACCACAGCCATGGCTATAGCTAATGCTGCTGCAGGGTTGAGCTCAGCCATGGCTGCTCAATTGGTTTGGACTCCAATAGATGTTGTAAGCCAAAGACTAATGGTTCAGGGCTGCAATATCAGTGCTAAAAACAACGTTTCTAATCTTAATTCTTGTGTCTATAGAAATGGTATCGACGCATTTAGAAAAATCATTTATGCTGATGGTTTGCGAGGATTATATAGGGGATTTGGGATTTCTATATTGACATATGCTCCATCAAATGCAGTTTGGTGGACTTCTTACTCTGTGGCTCACAGACTCATTTGGAGTGGTCTGGGCTACTACACAAGTAAGAAGGATGAAGGTTGTATTAATGGTGGCTATGGGTTTAAAACAGATTCTAAGGCAACAGTGGCAGTTCAAGGGTTGAGTGCCGCCTTGGCTAGTGGAGTTTCTGCTATCATAACAATGCCACTTGATACCATCAAGACTAGATTACAAGTTTTGGATGGAGAAGAAAATGGCCAAAGACGCCCTTTGACGGCATTGCAGACCATACGGAACTTGATGAAGGAAGGTGGGCTGAATGCTTGTTATAGAGGGCTTGGACCAAGGTGGGCTTCAATGGCCATGTCGGCAACCACCATGATCACAACCTACGAGTTTCTCAAACGGCTGTCTACTAAGAGCCAAGATTGTTTGAGCAGAGGATGATGATAAATATACAAAGGAAACAATGCAAGTTACATGATTGCCATTTTCTGACCATAGACTACAATGGTTTGGATATTTTCCTTGAGGCAGATAATGTATGCCCTTTCCTTTTACTTTAGTAATTCCCCTGTTGTTGGTTACATTTTGTTCCAGATCATACTGAATATGGCATGAAAACTTGTAACGCTTATACCTTATCAATAAGGCAATTAATTTTTCCTTCCATTTCCCTTGTACAAACGTTTGGGCTAATATAAAGTAGTTATCAATGATTTGTATTTTGTTTTATGATTCCACGAAATATAATCTTCTACTTGGCCTATCTTACTTGCAGACTGTTGCTTTTCAGCGGTGAAGTTCAAGATAATTCAAATTTGTAGATTTTTCTTTGATCGTTCTTTTAGTATTTTAATTCTGAAACTTTAAATTCTGAACATTACTCCTGTTTCATATAGAAACTTTCAAAATATTGGCTTGTTATTCACATTTTGTCGTTGGTCGAGGAACTCTTTGATAATCATCGCCTTGTGCTCATGGTCTACCCCACTGTTATATTTACATTGGTAGGTGTCATTCACTCTAAGATCGGTTCCTGGAGTAATAATGATTAGAAATTAAATATTCTCTCTGAAGATCAACAGGAACTTAAATTTTCAAGCATTACAAGCCCTTATATTATGGTCACCCCTAGGAGATGTAGAATTAGCAGAGTTCATAAGTTTCTTTGAATTTAACATCTTCTAAAGTGAAAATCCCATTACTTATTTCCTCTATGTCTGTCTGTTCTCATACTGCCTTATGAATTTTATGTTTATTGGACTCTCCCCATGGGTATTCTTTTTTCATGTGTTGGCAGTTGGAAACAGTTTAGGTAGCATGGCTGTGAGAAATGTTCTTTTTCATTTTTTAGAAGAAAGAAACACAAGTGGATTTACATTAAAAAAATCGTCCATATCCAGAAGTGAAATCACCAAACGATCCAAAGTATCAGATTTAATTGGATTCAACACTGGCTTGTGGATCTATGATTTCCTTGACGGTTCATCGTCACTACCAATTCTTTGTGATTAAAATTTCTGTTTCCTATAATTTAAGTGTCCATGAACAAGGAGCTTAATCACGAACATCTTAAAAGCTAAATTTCTGTTTTCCATGAACTGATCTTCCTTCCAACATCTTGTCCTGCAGTGTTAACGTTTAACTACTCATGCTTAATGTTCTGTAATCATATTCGTTACTGTTGTTACAAATTGGTACTCATTACTTCTTTTAGTTAGTTCTTTTCTCTCCTTTCATTTTCAGGGGGAACATAACGGACAACTAAGGTCTGTGCACTGCTTTGATGATTTAGTCTGCACAGCAAGCAATAATGAAGTGCATCAATTGAATCCTCTAAGCAAGCAGCGAAGGGTCAGCCTAAACTACTAAGGCTGCCAGTTTCATCCAGTTCAGAAACGTTAAGATCCTTCAGTTGTAAGGGTGTGCTAACTTTAGTTTTGCAAGGATACAATTACTGAGAAGTGGATGTAACAACAGGCAGGAAATAAAACTTAAAAAGGAAGTGTTGGAGGCCTACACATCTCTCAACAGGTGAACTTTCATCTTCATGTCTTTTATTTCTTCCTGACCTTTTATACTTACTCTGAAAATTTGAAGTCTAAATGAGAGAAATATAATTTGAAATTACTATGTTTGATTCAAGGGTTTTGCTTATTTTCATTAATGTCACACATCCGTCATGCAAAAATGGAGTGTGTGTGTTTGAATGATTGTAAAGAGGATGTTTGCATGAGACCATGTGTATCTAATCAAGGAGCTGAGAATGTATCCATTTATTCTTTGGAGGATCTTTCATGTGAGTGTGGGTTGTTCAGAGTCCATCTGCTAAATATTTAGAAAACTAGGTTGTCTGCTGTGGCAAATATATGTTCAATTTACGTCTTGGTTGATGCTATACCTTCTCTTCTGTTCTATGTTTGCTCATTGAATTTCTGTTCAGTAGGATTGTTTTCTCCCAAGTCTCATTTGTCATACTATTTGGAGGACTCTAGTAACAAGCCTATTCCATACGTTACAAGCTGGTACCTTTATGAGACGTGAATGCCCTACTGTTTTTGTTGGAGAAAGGCAACAGTGCTTAGTTTCTTGGTCTCTTATGCTTCAGTTTGACTTTGTCGAAATCAGCCTGATGTTTCTCTGTCAATCTCTCTCTCTTTTTATTGTAATTTCTGGTCTGTGACTTATTGATTGAGATTGTTAGCTGTGAGATTCTATCTCAGGAATGATTCATCTTTAACTGCATTAGTAAAAGGACTTTTCTATGTGAAAAAACAAATTTTCTTTTTTGAGAAGGTGGAAAAAAAAATTACATCATTCTTAAATGTGACCTGTTTTACATGCATATTCATTCATTGAAAGGTTTACATTATATTGAATGTTAGAATTCTTGTGAGGTTCATTTAAGGGAGAAATTTTCGGGTTGTTTGAAGCTTAGAGGTTTCATTTGCTTGAGCATCAGAACTATCAGGCAAAGCCATGATATGGAGTCTAACACTATCCATTCTATCCATTGCAGAAACAAGAGTGCTTCTTATCTCGGCTTGGTCGCAGCAGTGAATTAGCCCAGTAGAGCTTACGTTTGATGGGATTACACTCCTTCCTTCTAATCGGGAAATCAACAGGAGATAGTTGGTTGACATTGCCTCCTCCAAGAGGCTGCCAAGCCCACATCGGTCAGCTGCAGAACCTTTTGTCACCGAACTGACACAGATGAAACCCTGCATCAAAACACCATTGATCAGGTCTCAAGTTTTTCTTGAAGACTGTTTGGATTTCTTCAATAATACAAGCTTTTTCGAGTTAATTACGCCTTGTTTTTATAGTGATGTTTATGGTTCCTATTTCTTGTTTCTCATTTGGTGTTCTCAATAAAATGTGATTGTTTCTGTATCATTACTCTTTTTAGTTTCTCATTTCTTTATAGAAACTGAACTATGAAACAAAGAAGTTGAAACTGAAAACAAAAACGCTACAAATTGGGTCGGTTACCTCTTCAGTTCTTTGGATATCCATTCCGAAACGAACATCCCCTGGTGCAGGAATCATTTCAAGTCCAACTTCTGATACGCCAGGCAGAAACCATAGCCTTATCCCATGCACAACCCGCAAGCTTGGAGTGTTGTATTGTTGCTTGCTCCACCATGATTCTTTTCGTGTGTTCCTATTTTTCTTCTGCATGTGAAGAAAATTTATAACAAAACTAACAAGTGAGATTCGACATGGTTTGCATATGGGATGTTAAGGAGCAACTGGAATTAAGGTCTACAAATATCAAACCGATATGTGTATTACTTGAGTTACATTAACTATCTGTTCCGATTGAATATTGACAAACACCAAAGGTGCTCCTGAAGAAACTGCAGCACAAAACCAGGCCATACATCGGCTAGTTGTGGCCTCCATGGAGTGCTCGCCTTTCAATGGCATGAATAGGATGGAGCTTATGACTGACGAACGATGATCAGGAAGATTCTGATCGAGTTTCTTGCTCCATTCATACTTCACACCTTTTCTGTTAAATTCTCCACCATTCAGGTTTGATATTCTTCTACTCATTTCTGCAACATCGAGCACTTGTTATTTTCTCAATTCAAATTGTTATATATTGTTGTATATACATGTATAACAGTGGAGTAAAACCTACTCACCCTGCAGTTCAGAGCACTGGTCTAGGGTGAGATCCCCTAGTATCGCTACATGTCGATCATCTGTTGCCGCCCGAATGGTGAATTTTCGTTGTAAAATCGATGCCTTCTCTTGAATGATGCGTGCTCGAAGCTTAAGCGTGGCATCTCCACGCTTCACCTTTAACCACACAACTTCGAACTGCTGGTTGATCCGGCCCAGCTGCGAACTAAGATCAGCCTTGGCCTTGGCCGATACGAACAACTCATCGTTATCACCTTCTGCAACTCCTTCAATTACATCTCCAGGTAACGGCATGGTCTCGTCCCAATCCTCCATGGCTTCTTGCTTCACTTTTTTAACACAAACGACTGTTTGAAGATAACTCATTTTTTAGGCTTCTGAAAGATCAGTGTGAATGTGATATTGACTGTGCATATTGTTGAGCTTAAATTCAAGAAAATGGTGGTGGCATCGGATCTGAATATTTCTTGAATATGTTTCGAACATCTCAAGGGTGTGAGATTTTAGGACTTCACGCCTAGGAATTTGGCTATTTTCAATTACTTTATTACTACTTGGGATCTGTATCAATTTTCATTGGATTTGGTTTGTAGTTAATCACAGATTCCAACACACTAAAATAATATGCTTAATCGACTAAACCAAGGATCTTACTCTATGTTAAATATATATAAGCATAATTGTGTATTTAGTGGATGTCATCATTTATAAATAATTTTATCAACGTTCTCATAAATTGCAAACTAATCGGTGAAGGATGGAGAAGGAATTTTCTCGATCATACCATAAACGCTCGTTTGGCTAGTAAAACTAACATCAAATAAATTTTGATAGAGCTCTACATAGCCAGGCATACTAACAATCATAAAGGAGATGATCGATATTTTTCTCTGCCCTCCGACAAAGAACGCAACAAAAAGACCCAACATGCGAAGACTCTCCTAACAAAGTCTATTGATAGTGTTCACACAGCTAAGCAAACTTACTTCACAACTTTAGTCCTTCCAACCACATAAAAATTAGATTTTCTAATGTCCTAATGGACCACATAAAAATTAGATTTTAACAAAATGGACAAGAATTTATGTGAAAAATTAAAATCATTTATGTGAAAAATCATGATTAATAAATTAGGAGACTCTAATTAACAAAAATTTCAATAAATTATAATGTCTCAACAAAGGATTCGATACTTAATACCAAAAATTTGTCTAATATTAGTCGTTTCTTTTTCTATTCGAATTAGTCAAAAATACCTCAAATAGACCTTTCAAAATATAAAAAATAATCTCACAAAGGGGATGAAAAGAGAACAAAAACGTCGGCGTTTTAATCAGGTACAATTCCAGCACAAAACTGTGCCAATTCTTGGCGTAGCCTTTCCATTTCAGCCTCAGCTCTGGCCCTCGTCCCTGCATCTCTCGATCTCAGTCTCGTCCCTAAAGCTCCCATTTTCCTCTGATAACTCTTCACCTAATAACCCATTTCAATTTTCCATGGAAACCCCGTAAATAACGAAAACATTTGGGGGATAAAAATAGAAGAAAGAGAAAAGAAAAAAAAAAAGGACCTTTCTGTAAGGCCAGCGGCGGAGTCCACTCCGGCGGCAAATTTTCTTGACGACAGTGAGACAAAGGTTCATCTTCTTCGCAGCCTCGCTGATTGGAAGGTGAAGATATTCTTTCAAATCGTTCACCGTCATTCTTCCAGCTCTCTGTCTCTGTTCCGATTGAGATTTGAAAAAGGAAAACGAAAAACAGAGTCACTCTGCTTTAATCTGCTTTTATGAACAACCATGATGTGATATATTTTTTTTCCTTTTTACAGACCTGTCTTGCTAGAGGTGTTTGGGGAACTCGCCGACTACCCCCGACTTCCGGCGGTGGATGTGATTGTTTCTCCATTTGGATTTGTTGTTCTTCTCTCTCTTCTTCTCCATTGGATTCCTCTCCACCCTCTGCAACTCAAGTAAGCCAAGTTTGAGTTCCGAAGAGATATGCTTAATACTTGTCACACCATATCGAATAGCAATTTGACACGTGTAATACTTAGTTCCCATTTAAGAACTTCTATTTCAATATCTTGATTTGTGTGTGTGCGTGTGTGACAAAATTGGTTATACAAAAATATACACAGTATACATTTTGGAATCTATAATGTTTTTGTGATAACTTTTCAAGTGCTTTTAGTAGAAGTAAAAGGAAGAATAGTTAGGTTGGTTTATTAACTCAAATTCCACTAAAAAAACATTCCAAAAACCTACATAAATTTTGAAACTCGAAAATAATAAATTTTAACAAATATACACCGGAAACAAAACGAGTACAAGAACATATTACGACAATTTTATGAGGTTATATTTTTAATTACTTAAAAAGTCATTTAAAAAAGAAGTATAAAAAAGTAAGAATAAAGATGAACCTGGATAAGACGAGAGTGGTTGAAGGTGGGATATGTGAGGGGCTTCATCGTCATTCCAATCCAATCCGATGCACAAAATATCATAAAAATCAGATAATGGCTCTGGAAGAGCTGAGTACTCCTCAACCATTTGGTTCAAATAATGTTGCATCATGAACCTCTTCACTTCCTCACTACTTTTCTTTGACAAACTAAATTTCCACCCAACTTTTGTGTTTTAGTTTATTTTCAACATTTTCAAATGAATTTATAATTTAACTCCCTTCAGAAGAAGAAAATGATCAAACTTACTCGAACATTTTGTATTGAGTGAAGCTCGAAGAGTTGGTGCCACCGAGGGTGGGGAAATTTTCTTCTAGAATTGCATGCCACAATATTCCAAATCTTCCATGGATCTCTAGCTTTCTTGTGTTGATACCTACCATAATATATTAACATTACTTCAAATGCATACAAAATTTTTTTATAAATAAATATTTCGAGTGATTTGAATAGAAATTGAAAACCTAAAATAAGTTTGATTCCAAGACTAATTCACTTTTAGGGGTGTTGAAGGAGTCATAATGGAATGAGTTTATATCGTAATGTAACCTAATACTCATGTTTGGGTGGATCAACTTTGGTTCGATTTGTAATATAAAACTCGTCATGTTCTTATGGCCTTCAATCAAACACTATTTCTCACCGTTTCTACGTTTTACAATCTCATTTTTGTTTGTATTAGACCTTAACTTATTAACATATTCTTAATCTTTCATTAGTGAATCTGCATACAATTCCAACCATACCATAAAATAAAAATTGTTACATAATTATAATAAACTGTGAATGTGAACAAGGGAGTAGAGCATATGATAGTATGGTAGTAATTAACTAACCATTGGTATGAACGATTTCTCTAAGAACAAGGCAGCAACTACAAGCAATAGGTTGAAACGTATTACTCTCAGGCGTAATAGGAAGTTGCATATTGTAGACACCGCCGTGGTCGTGGCCGTAGTAACCCGGAGTTTGAAAATTTTGTGGTTCTTGACATTCCCAACGACTAGTTTCGCCGGGGAAGAAATAGTAATTACTACTGCCGGAAGGTTCCACTGTAGAATTCCAATACTCCACGTCAGCGGCGGAGGTGGCTTCACCGGAAGTGAAAGTGGGTGGTAGTAAACTTTGGTCTGCAGCGGGGGATTTGGCCATTAATTCAGCAGCGGTGGGCTTGATTTGGGCCATAAAATTGAGAATGTCGTCGGTGAATAAAGGGTAATTCCGATGGAATTGCCACGAGGGGAACTCGCCGTCCCCTGAGTCTGCCATTGATGGAGTTCTTGCATTGGAAGAGAAGAAGGGATTTTGAGTGAAGGGTTATAATTAATAATTTGTTAAAGCGCGGGAGGTGGTTTATTACCGTTGGTCGCCGGTCGGGCGGTTTTCTTTTTTTTCTTTTTCTTGAAAGGTTGCGTGGAGTGATTCTTCGGTGAGGTCAAGTCTAGAATAACAATATTGTATCACCAATTCAATGAATAATTTGGTATATTTACTCTAATGTAGATTTCATTTGATTTAACTTTTTTCCCACGACAGATTTGAACTTTTTTTTAAAGGTTGCGAGGTGGTGGTTTGATGAAGTCCAATTTAGAATAAATGTATTGTATTAGTACTTATTCTATCGTCAATTTAATGCATAATTTGATATATTGAATATATCGTCGAATCCAAATTAAATTTGATTTGACTTTTTTCTTATAATCTGGAAGATTATATTTTAGATTTGAAATATTTCGTGTGGTAAATTTAGTGGATTAGAGAACCTAATACCACATCTAGAGAATTTGGAATGATGTGATGGAGTTAGAGGTAAAAAAAGTAACACAGAAAAATGATTTAGCTACGTCAACTATAGGTTAAAAAATTAATAACACTTCCTTTGTACTGTTTCTCATCCTAATCGTATTTTCTGTTTCTCAACCTAATCGAGTTTTGCTAATAGAGATTTTAAATAACTTCTCAATGTGATACAAATGCAAAACGATTGCTAAATTATAAGTGTAGTCTCTAAAATCATACAATTACTTACGGACTTAAACTTTCAAATTTTCTAAACTATAAAACCTAAATTGGTAATTTAACATTATTATTCGATATATACCAACTGATTTTCTTAAATTAGAAGGAAAAAAATCGACATGGTTTCAAACGACGTCG
The DNA here is from genome assembly GCF_000004075.3 of Cucumis sativus. NCBI lineage: Eukaryota > Viridiplantae > Streptophyta > Magnoliopsida > Cucurbitales > Cucurbitaceae > Cucumis > Cucumis sativus. The sequence continues at coordinate 25,259,668 of NC_026658.2, forward strand.
TTACACTGTAGAGCTGATCATTGAAACTACGTCGTTTTCAGTCTTGAATTTATACTAACAATTACAAATGACGAACCCACTCAGAAACTGTCTGACGTATCATCTTCAATCGAAAGCATAGATTGGTATAAAACAAAATTCTCAAGAGACTGAAATGAAAGCAGCCATTTCTTCGTTGATAAGCTCCAGAAATTTCAATCTCCATCAATCCTCATTCTCCCGTTCCATTTTCCACCAGCCTTCCCTTCTTCTACCGTCTCGCTTTCCGGTCTCATCCACCGGCGGCGGCGGCGGCGCCAATTTAACCACCCTGCGCCATAAGTTTCGTTTCCACTCCATCAAGTCCTCGGCGAGTATGGCATCATCCTTCAATCCCGAGCAAGCTAGATCTCCACCGGCACTTCCGTTGCCGATCCCTCCCGTAACAAAGGTTAGTTTGTCAACTTGACTCATACTCAGCTCGGTTTTGTTTCGTTAACTAATGTGAGTGTCGATATTTCTGGCTTGTTTCGACGTAGTTTAAAATCGCGCTATGTCAATTGGCGGTGACGGCTGATAAGCAAAGGAATATTGAACATGCTCGTAAGGCCATTGAGGAGGCTGTGGAAAAAGGCGCCCAGCTTGTTGTATTGCCGGTCAGTTCTTAGGTTTTTTAAATTATTGTTAGTCTGGTGTAATTTAAGCTTTCCTGGTGGTATTTCGTGGTTTTAGAGTTTCTGTTCTGCTCGTGATTTTTTCTATTGTTCCATATTTCTGTGACAGGAAATATGGAATTGTCCTTATTCACCTGATTGCTTACCACTTTATGCCGAGGACATTGAAGCCGGTGGTGACGCCTCCCCTTCAACAGCCATGTTGTCGGAAGTTTCTCGCCGTTTAAAAGTCACAATAGTCGGCGGCTCAATTGTAGAGCGCTCGGGGGATAAAATTTATAATTCTTCTTGTGTTTTTGGTACTGACGGAAAGTTGAAAGCTAAACACAGGAAGGTACAAAATGATATACATACATGATTTTTAAATCCTGTGATGGAATACTAGTATTCAATGACGCATTAGAAATATTTCCTTATTTGATTTTGGATGTGGGAAGCCTTGATGGGGCACTTCGTTTATTTAGTGTGAAACTTTTAATGTGTTCCTAATAGTTTCACTTATTTGATGTTTACATATTGGTGGTAGATGATATAATATTGAATTTACTTTCAGTCATTAGCTTAAGTTTTTTTATCAATAGGTGATTTAAGACTTGTTTTTCATAAAACTGATTCATCTTTTTCTAACTCGATAATGCTGAAAAGAGTAAAGAATTCATACTTGACTTTCCACTGGTAAATTTAAAATCTCCACTTTTAGGGTGTTCCTCAGTTTGTCTTCTGAAACATTTTTCGAGTTTCTATTTTGTTGTTAGGAGATGGATTTAAAATGGTTATTAAATGCTTCAAGTGTTCTACAAGAGAACAAGTTAATGTTGTTTAGATTAATCAAATTTGTTTGAAGGATGGTTTTTTCTTGTTTAACTCATCACTCACGAGTTTATTGTCATTTTCATCTGCAGATTCATCTTTTTGATATTGATATCCCTGGAAAGATCACTTTTATTGAGTCCAAGACCATTGCAGCAGGTCAAACTCCTACTGTTGTAGACACAGGTCGGTTTGTGATTCTTTTACTCTTCATGGTGGTGGTTGTAAGTGTAAATGACACTTAAGCTTAACTGCAATTACGTTAATTCTTTTAGTGACTATGGTATTTAGAAACTAACTACTATTTGCTGGCTCATGCAGAAGTTGGACGTATTGGAATAGGAATCTGTTATGACATCCGTTTTCCAGAACTAGCAATGATGTATGCTGCAAGAGGTTTGTCCTTTTATTTCTGTTTCTTTTCCAAATTTTCTAGTCTCCTATGTACATCATGTCTTTTCTGTACTGAAGATCACCTTCATTAGCACCTTAGATTATTGCATATACTGTATGAATCATTTACAGTATGACAAAAGCAGTGGCTCTCCCTCTTTTTATATATTTTATTCCATGTGACATGATTAGTCCTATACAGTGAATTATATATTCTACCACAATATTCCTTTCTTTAAAAATTGTGCTTCCGTCTATGATATTAGCAGATGTGGATAATATGAGGACTCAACTTTTCAGTATCTATGTTAGTTATGGATCTCTTGTGTTGCATTTTTGTTAGAGCAGAGGCAAATTGTGTGTGCATAATTTGCCATGATAACTATGATCTGATAAAAGATGCATTTTTGACATGTCATCTGGTGGTATGCTTTAACTTATCAGACAGCCCATAGATTGTTGTGGTGCCCACACAAAATCAATCATGTTCATTTTAATTTTAATGTTGGCTATCTCGATAGAGCCATGTTCTGGTGCTGACACAGAAATTCTTAACATCAGGTGCTCACTTGATTTGCTATCCTGGGGCATTTAACATGACTACTGGACCATTGCACTGGGAGTTATTGCAGCGTTCAAGGTACAAGCTTCTGTCTAAATTTCTGCCTTCATGTTTTGTTGCTAATGTTCGCCGGCATGTCTTGATGTTGTGAACATGATGAGTAGTGTAGAGATGGTTTGATCTCCAAGATGGGTGGGTTTTAGTTGGGACTCGGCATCTGATGCCTAAAAATGCAGAATGAGTCCTGGGATATATTGACTACAACCACAAACAGTTGTGCGTACAGAGTATGTTGGGACCTGAGGTACTGGGTTGTCCTATTGATAAGTGTCATCTTTTGTGAGCCAAAGCCTTTTCCATCCTCTACATGACCAGGCCTAAAACCATTGTTACCTTTAAGAAAAAGGGGAAACATTTTTTTCACTTTCATTACAATGTGACCACTGTATAATTTGATTCTTTTGGTCTATTCTCCTTTAGATAATTTTTTTTGGGTCTACTCTATTACATCTTCTAAATGATTAGAAATTGTTTTACTTGTAAATCAGTTATTCTGTTTGTATTCTGTTATTTTGGTATATTTTCTTTTACTTCTTCCTCTGTTTTTACTAAGAGGATTACCTTGTAATCTCATGAATAGTGAATAATTGTCTGAACTCTTTAACATCTTGACCCATGTAATTAGTGATATACTCAAATCTGGAAGTGCATCAAATTGCATACTCCATTGTAGGGCTGTAGCTTATTGAAATACTAGATTGCTATAACTGATATTTTTGCGTTAATGTTTTATGCAGGGCTGTGGATAATCAGGTATGCTACAAGTCTTCAGTTTTTCTTGTTGCCCGTGTTATGCACAGACACATCAATATTGAAGAAAAAAATGATATCGATATGACATGATTGGTTGTGTGGCTATTTTTCTTTTTGGTTGAAGAAGGAGGTTGTGTAGCTGAATTTCTTTGACTATGATACTACTAGTTCTAAAATAACAATAATAATAACAATAACAATACAATCTTTTTCATTAAAAAAAAAAACTTCCATTAAGAAAAATGAGAAATGTACAAGAGCATACCCCCAAAAAAACCCTCCAAAAGGGAGTCGCAAAGCACAACATGCATGAAGTTAATAATGCGATCCTTCAAAAATACTTGTTCATTGTTCAATCTTTGCTGCAGTCTTGCAGTTGCAGTATTTATGCGTAATAAATGGTTGCACTTAACGTCATTGAATGTAATATAGTTTCCAAAAACACAAGGAAGAATCATTCCATCTTGGCTGTGAACAGAACAATCTTACATTTAATACTTTTTGTTGTTCAGTTGTATGTGGCAACGTGTTCACCTGCTCGAAATGCTGATGCTAGTTATGTAGCTTGGGGCCACTCAACCCTTGTTGGGCCGGTGAGTTGATGCTGAAGTTCACCTTTGCCATAATTCAATTATGCTATGCAACTGAAGCCATTATATATCTGTGTTTCAATTGGTCACTTTGGAATGTCTCAACTCTATTCATTGACGAACTGTGCCTTTTGTTGTAGCTTTATCATGTATTCTTTTCCACAAAATCATTACAGTATAATGCTTCTTTCAGTTTGGGGAAGTGCTAGCTACAACGGAACATGATGAAGCAATAGTCATATCTGAGATTGATTATTCCTTTATAGAGCTTAGAAGGTGATCCATCTTTCAAACCTTTTAAGAAGTGTTTTTCACATTATTCAACTTTCTCATTGATAGTGTGTTAAAACTATTCAGGACTAACCTACCGCTTCTGAAACAAAGGCGTGGTGACCTTTACCAGTTGGTAGATGCTCAGAGATTGAAATCCGAATGAAAGGCGCAAGGAGTGCTTTGAACGCTCCTTTGCTTAGAATTTCACCAGATTAGAATAAATTAACTTTCCGCTACTGCTCCGTCCCTACTTGTTTCGAATTACAGCGAGTCCAGATTACAACTGTTGGTGCTGTACTGCTACGGCGTGGCGCGAACAGGCAGCTCCCAGTTAAAGTTCAATTGTGCTGATGAGTAATGTTCCACATCTGTATGTTTTACTGAACTACTGGCATAACTTTGATTTAATAAAGGTTTATGTAGGACCTATATTACCCTCCATTTTAAATTGTGGAAACTGGGGTTAGTAAAGCCTAAAGGAAAGGAAAGAACTATTTTATCCATACCTAGACAGCTTTGCCACTGTCATTCGTCAAGGCCTTCAACAGAGACAGAAAGAAAAAGAATAGATTAGCCAAATGCGTTCTAGTTCATAGTCTTTATTTCTTTGGCTTTTGTTGGGAATAGAGCCTTTCTTTGGACGCTGTCTCCGATCCCAACCCTTTCTTGGGATCTGCACCATCTCCCACCCCTTTTAAGCCAAACTATGGCACCCCTTTTTCCTTTTTCTTTTTTCTTTTTCTTTCTTTCTTTCCTTCTTTTTCTTTTTTAAATCTAAGCTCTCATCCCAATCCGTACTTTAGTATACTTGTATTCGATCCCGGATTTGTTACTTTTTTCAGAGAAAAAGGAAAACCCATCCCACATAGATAATATGTCGGACCATGTTGTAGATAGAGCCACTAAGAAGTTCGTTTAATCATTTGGGAGAGGAAGGGGAGGCAGGTTCTAACCCTAGATTCTATAGTGAACAGTGTGCAAACGTTATCACATGGTCCCACCCACTATACGGTACATCAATAAGTATGTGTAATCGTGCTAACCATCGTGAGTTTGTCTAGTGATATAAAAGGAGACGGTCTCAATAATTAAGAGGTTATAGTTTCAATCCATGTAAGAATTAAATTCTTACGAGTTTCCATAACACGCAAATATTGTAGGGTTAGACGATTTGTCCTATGAGACTAGTCGAGATGCATGTAAGCCGGTCCGGACTCTCACATCACGGATATTAGAAAGAAAAAAGTGTAACCATGTTAGATCAATTGCAATATTGATCATTTAGTTCAATAACGTTGTGAGATTTTTAGTAGTGATGCCTTTTTAACTCTCTGATATTTTTATGATTAATCTTCTAGACCAGGGAGAAACATGTCTAAAGTGAGGTTGAATCTATCTAACAAATGAGTCTGACACAGCTTATGCAGGTGATGATCGATTGCTTTAATGAGATTAATATGAACTCTAATTATCTTACTTGTCTGTTGAAACTAATCTTTTTTAGACATGTCAACAATAAAGACTTAGCAATCCTTGGGTGGGCCACTAAACCGTATGGAAACCCAAAGGTAATGGGCATGATGGCCCTTGGAATTTAGTATTTACTTGGTTGTTTTCTGAACCTTTATTCTTTGTGTTTTTATTTGCTTATTTTCTCATAGATTCTTTACCATTTACCATTTGTTTGCATCTTTCTCTAGGAGAGTCACTGGAACTTTTAGGTAAACTCTAGAAACAAACTCATGTTCTTAAAACCACTTTTGGTTTTTAAAATTTGAGTTGGATTTTGAAAAACTTTGTAAAAAGTGGGCAATAGAGCAAAGAAGTTCACGTATAGGAGTTGTGTTTATAAGCCTAATATCAAAAACCAAAAACAAAAACAAAAAACGAAGTGGTGCCAAATAGGCTCTACTTGGTGCTTGGAACTCAATGTGTGAAAAAAAAAAAGGAAGAAGAAGAAAAAAGACAATGGAAGGACATTTCTAACTTTAATGTTATTTGTTTTACTTGAATTCTAAAGTTTGTTTCTTAGAAGAATAAAAGAGACAGTGAAAGGATATTTCTATACCTTTACCTCTAGCTTTCAGTAAAGGATTTTTACACTCCCACTCTTCTAATGTCCATTCCAGCATTCATCCACTGTTTTCTTTTTTTACTATTTGACCTTAGGGTATAAAAATTTGATACAATTATTGCCCTTTTTAACCCATCAAAAATTTCAGTCCAAACCGTATGGTAACTTAACTTTCTTTTTCATTTTCAATTGTGAATAAAATTAAACACACTTTTATAAGCTCTAGTCAAAAGGCTAACCACAAATGTCTAAGAAGATCCAGAAATGATGACTTTGATGAGCCTTTAAAGGCGTCAAAATAAAGACATTCCCTCTCATTCTCTTTTCTTTATTTTGTTTGAAACAAAGACTATAACAAATAGATAAATAAACAAAAGCAAGTAATACACCAAATTTAAGAACTCAACTAATGAGTTGTGGGTCTCACTTTGATAAGCTCTCTATTTAGTTACTTTTATTTTTATTTATTATTATTATTATTCATTCATTCATTCAATTGAGAGCAAGGGACCTGCTGGGTCTCTGCACGACAATATATTATTTGGTCTGTATTGAGCAATATTTGGCAGCCCCTCCCCACCTTCACAGGCAAGGACAAAAACCCCATTAATTACATATGTCCATTTCTCTCTGATCTTATAACTATTTTCTTTCGGATTATTGTTTAGCTTTCTGTCTCTTACAGAACCCACATTTTCCATTCCCCCCTTTATCTTGCAGCAAATTTAAAAGAAAAATGGAAAATTTTAGTTTTCATTTGGTTTTCGGGCTATATTAGATTTCAAAATGTTTTGAAGATTTGATTTGTGTTTCAGTTTGATTTTTAGTTTTCAAGATTTATACTTCAATTTTTCATTGAATCATTAGTAGTGTTAGGTTTATTAGTTAATTCATAATGTATGATTAGAAATTTTGAATTTAATTTGGATTGTTATTAAAAATAGTGAAACTTGATAAATTATAATTCTTTTCAATTACAATATTAACTAAATTGATTATTTAGTGAAAAATTAAGGTTAAAAGTGAAAATATTGAAATGAGTGGTTAAATTGAAATAGAAGTCAAATGGTTTAGAATTAAAGTAGAGTGAACTATTTTAGCCTTTCTCACTCCCCATTCTCCTCTTCTTCACACCCCTTCCTTGTAGAGCTTCAAATATTTACTAAGTAAAAGTAGCAGGCTTAGCAACCACTGCAAAAGAAAACAAACAAAAGTTGAGATGATAATTTGTACTCCAAATGGAGACTATTATAATCTTCAAACTATTATAGGTCACTTTTCTTTTCAAAGGCTCCCAAATTTTCATAGTAAAGTTGTAACCTCTAAACACACCATGTCATATGTAATAAACTAGGCGTAATAAACTAGGCCTAAATTGTAGTGGTCACAAAACCATGCCATATGTAATAAACTAGGCCTAAATTGTAGCGGTCACAAAGTATTTTTTCCACAAAAGGAAAAAAAAAACCAATCTAGAACTGAGGAGGAGACCAATTGATGGTGCAGCTTTCTTTCTATGTTGCCCTTCTTTTTTTACTCAATTCATTATTTTATTATTATACATATACACACACACACATATATATATTTTGTCTTGAGATGCATTAACATCTTGCAAACCAGATGTTGAAATCATGTGCTTTTGACAAGGATTATGGGGACACACTTCCTTTCACATTTGTGTGGTGGTTTTTTGTTTTGCATTTTGCAATTTGGGGTCTCATATTCCTTCTATTTCTAATCAAAACCCTCAATTGCCTTTCCTTTACAGCTTTCTTTTCTTTTTTTTTGCTTAATCATTGATGCTTACTTTCCTCAATGCAATAAGGGCTTACATTACAATTACCATCCCACTTTACCTTTTTGAACCATTGTGTTTGTGACTACTGACTCATTACTATACTCTCTATTCACATTTATGCCTTCTTTATCAATAGTTTTTGGTTTACTCATTTCCTTTATTAAACAAGCTTTTACAGTCTTCCTTTTTTTTTCTTACCCTATTTTTCATCATCCATATTTTGAAATATTTTTGCTTTAATCCCCTTTCTCAACTTTATTAAAACCCAATTCCATTCTTGTTTTTGCCCTTCCAAGTTCATTAACGTTTTAAAGTAGAAAGATCCAAATGAAATGGGAAGAAAAAGTTTTCCTTTCCTGAAATTTTCATATCAACAAACAGTTCAAAAGTGTATATTGCAGAATAAAATGAAATGGAACAAAATTATTAGTGAATAACAAAAGCTAGAAACAAAATTTCACTTTTATTTATGGAAAATGTGAAAAATACAAAAGAATGAGATGGCTTCTTCCAACGCCTTGTTGAACACTTCACTTTTGTGATGATGCAAAAAAGCTGCTTAAATTAAACAACTTTCAAGCTTTCTTTCCCCTTCAAATTCATTTTAAGGTATAAGCTAATTTTCAAAGATTTGAGGAATCTAATCTTTGGTGATTTTATTCAAAATCTCAAACACACTTATTTTCCTCAGGGCAATTTGCAAAAAATACTCTAATTTTAATTGTATAAGAAATTGTACTCTCAAACCTATATAATTATAGTAATTTTAACACTTGGGGCAATATGATGAGTTAAAATGTAATTAAAACTACATGAGATGAGATTAGAGGAGTGTTGAAATGCAAGAATGATTGAAGATGGAACGAAAAACGGGATTGTGAAGTGTGAAAACATCAATTGAAAACTATTATAATAGAATGAGTTTTATATTACATATCGAGCCTAAAACGCTCGATCTAAACATAGATTTTATATTACGACACAAACCAATCTCATTACATGTTTCAAGCGCTCGGTGTACTTGCAATTATCACAAGTTTTCTTTTTCTCCTTTTTGTAATGCAAAGTACCCTTGTCCCTTGTAATTAGCTTTAGAATCAAGTGGTTGAGTAGTAGAGTATTATTATTACACAACCGACGCTCAGAAACTGTTTCCTTTTGTCAATGATGCTTCAAAATTTGGGCTGACAAATGTTTGTTGCCTTTATTTTTAATACGGTGGTTAACAATATGGTACAATGTACAAACAACACATTAACTTTGCTAAAGTTATTTCCCTCCTCATGTATGATAGGCTAATAGCTACCTACTTAAACCACTAAAATTATGATGAACATTATTTTGTACTAAAAAGGCTTTCATTCAAACATAATATTAATACCAATTGTGTTGACAGTGAGAATACATATTACATAGTACAAGTTAGCTTATGAAGCCTTTAACTTTTTAGGCTATGATATGTTATATTGTTTAACACAATAATTTACTTATGAATGGGTGTTATTAATTTCGATATGATATCAGTGTAAGGAAGTCATAATTGAAATGCATATGGTTTGACTGTCAATAATATGTTTAGCAGTAGAACGTTATTGTATTATTTTACCTATTGGTTAAAGATATTTACATTAATCATCCAATGAACTGATGTTCATATTGGATATATCGCTCCCTCAACTTTATCTTCTTTATATCATATGTATATAAAAAAAAACTAATTAATGTTTAATATTGGTATATAGCTTAGTGGTAATTGTACGGATTAAGTACTTAGGGTCGTATGAGCTACATGTGTGCAAATGTTGAAGTAACATAGTCTAAATACGACATGTTCAGTAAATAAATTTAAGTGTACTATTTTCACTGCATCAAACACATATTTACTAGCTAAAAGATAATTGAATTCACTTATTTAATAAAACTAGAGAGGAATTCACTTATTTAATAAAACTAGAGAGGGAAAAGAAAGAAACGTCCGATTTCATTTATGGCATCTTACCATTGACATGTCTATAGACACTTTGAAAGTGATTTTTGAAATATTTTAAATCCTTTTTATTATATTTAAAATCACTCTAAAATATACTTTTACGCACTTAAAATATTAAAAAAAATTAAATGATTAAAAACACGTTTTAAATTATACTTTAAAAATAATTATAACTATTTTAAAATCAGGTAAAAAACTGGTTATTATAATCTTAGGTCATAAGAGTCCGATTACAATAGTATGCATTTTTTTAAAAAGTAAAATAAATTAAAATAACAAAATTTTAGCTTTCTATTAATGATATAAACTAATAGACTTCTATTACTGTCTACCAATTTTACTGATAGAAGCACGTAGGTGTCTATCAATGTCTATTATTGATAGAATCTGAAATTTTGTATATGTTGTAAATATTTTGTCAAATTTATTATTTTTTATAATGGTTTATATTTGCGGTGTATATTATTTTAATTTGAATTATTATAGTATGGGTTGGTGTATTAGTTTGAAAATGAAATAGTAAAAGCTAGTGAATTAATTGTAATGAAATAGTATTTATCGTTAAAGAAAATGATTATTATAATAGATTTTACTCTTTTTTTTTTTTTTTTTGAAAATATGAAAGTAGAAACATATTTACCGACTAAAAAAAATAATTGAGTTCACTTATTAATTATATTTAATTAAAGAAGAAAAGTACACCCAATCATAGAATGTGGATTAATTAATTTATATATATATATATATATATATATAAATTTCAGCCGTTATTAGAGGCCGCGATCAAAGCCCAATCAACGGCTCTCACAAACTCGAAATGTTAGGGAGGGAGAAAGGAATAAACTAAAGCGTTAAAAATTTTGCATTACAAAGGAGAAAAGAACTAAAAAGCAAAAGGGGAGAGGACAGAATAGTAAATTTAGTAATGCCACGTCATTAAAAATAAGAATATTTAGAATTGATATCAAAATTAGGAAAAGCATGCGCGTGAGGGGATCCCTTATAAAGTCTCTCTTTCCTGTTCCTTCTTCCACCTTCACTTCAAGCGTGCCTCTTATTCTTCTTCCCTTAACCTTAACCTTAACCCTCACTACTTTTCTCTCTCTACTACACTTCAACCGCTATTCTTTTCTTTTCTTTTCTTTTCTCTGTTCATCTTCGATTCAGCAAAATTCTTGAGGATTTGGATTCTGAAGAAAAGTAGTATTGATCCAATTATGTGTAATTTGTTTTTTTTCTTTTCTTTTGGAGAACAGTTTCTGTCATCTTCCGTGGCAGCTTTTGAACCTTCAGAAGGAGACAAGAAAGAGATGAAACACGGCTTCAAACCCTACTTCTTCTCTGATATTATACTGTGACGGAGCATTCCGCCATTGTCGTTTTTCTCTCATTTATTATCATCATTTCGTTTTTGTTTTCTTGATTGGATTTTTTTCTTTTTGGAATCATGAGTGGTGAGGAAGTTAGGGTGAGGAGTGGTGAGAGGTTTAGGAATGGAGGATGTGGTAATGGACAGTCATTTTCTTCGAGTTTGTTGGATGAAATTTATCGTTCGATTGATGATGGAGGTGATAAGAGAAGTGGAGAATTGAAGTTTTATAGACAGAAGGTGCTGAAGAAACAAGGTAAGGTGATTGGGAAAGCGCAGAGTGATGTTGAAGACGAGGAGATTGCGAGTCTTCATCGTGCTTTGTTGATTGAGAGATGGATCGAGAAGAAGGTTGCTGAAAAAGTGAGTGCTCAAAGGAGACGGTCTCTGACGGAAGGTGAGATAAAATTTCAGTTGTATCAGCATGATCGGGAAGAAGACGTTCTGTTCTTTAGTTCAACTTCGAGTTCTTCCGATTCGAGTTTCGGCGGATTTTCATCTTCGGATACTGAATCGATGTATGGTTCGAAATCGTTGACGCCGTCTTGTTTTGCAAAGTTCAGGCCGAAGCCGATTCGAACCAGCGTCTCGGCTCCACCGCCGGAGAAGACGGAGGCAAAGCAGAGACAAAGTAGAGAGAAGCCACAGTCCAAACAGAGTAATCAATTCGTTGAAAACAAAGAAAAATCACGAGGTTTCGACGAGAACGCCATGATTAAATCAAAATCTAGGGCGTTGAAGATTTACAGTAATTTAAAGAAGGTGAAGCAACCGATTTCACCAGGAGGACGTCTCTCAAGTTTTCTCAATTCAATCTTCACCGCAGGAACTCCAAAGAAGACAGGAAACTCGGTATCATCAACCACCCTCTCTGAAGATCCAAACTCAGAAAGAAAATCAAAATCCGGCCAAACTTCCACTTGTTCTTCCGCCACATCGTTTTCCAGATCATGTCTAAGCAAAAGCTCACCATGCTCTAGCGAAAAACTACGCAATGCCGATAGAAGAACAGTCCGATTCTATCCAGTAAGTACAATCGTAGACGAATATTGTAGACCTTGCGGACACAAATCCTTATACGAAGAAGAAGATCCAAAATTCCAAATCAAGAACAAAGCCGAAAGCGCAGAATCAACAAGCAGAAAAAACACAACAGATTATCAACAACAAATGAGGAAGAAAAACGATTTCCTTATTAGAAATTTCCACCACCCGGACAATGATCTATCAGAAGAAGACGACGAAACAGCAAGTTGTTCAAGTTCAGATCTGTTTGAACTAGATCATCTGAGGGAAATGAGCGGCGGGTGCAGCAATCGGTACCGTGAAGAACTTCCGGTGTACGAATCAACCACTCGTGTGGATACAAATCGAGCAATCCGCCATTGCTAATTAGGTTTTAATTCGATTAGTGAATAATAGGTTATTTATTATCATTACAATGATTCAGCCATAAAATTTGTTATAGTGATTGATGTGTTTGTTTGTCTGTTCGTTCTTCGGCAATTTATATTCTTTTCTTTCCTTTTTCTTTTTTTAGGGTTTAGTATGAAATTAATTTAATATATGTGGAAACTGAAATGGTAATTTTGATGAAATATTTTTGTGTTACTGAGGAAGGGATTTTGAAAGAAAAGGAAAGACAGAGGAAGGAAAGCGTGTGGTAACGTTAAAAATAAAAAATCTGAAAAAGTAAAATTGTGGGGATTACTCTTTTTTTTGACACTTTGATTTTGATGGAAGAGAAAGGAAGATGAGATGAATAGTAGAAATTTAGTCACTTCTTCCTTTTTTTTTCTTCTTTTAATTATATACACAACACTCCCAACATCTTACAACTAAAGTCACTAACAACTCATTCACTTCTTAGTTAGTAGTTAAAACTATATGTTCTTTTTACCACTATGCATTTATAATTTCACGAAATTTATTAAATTAAATTCTATAGAATGGGTAAATTTAAAATTTAGATTGATAGGTTAAAATGGAGGGAGTGAAATGAAAAATGAAAAGGATAAAAGAAACAAAATAATAATTTTAATGGAAAGGGAAAAGGAAAAGGAAAAGGAGAAGGAAGAATGAGAGACAAAGAAAGAGAATGTGATGGTAAAGGGAAAGGCAGATCTTCATCCCCATGGGAACAGAGAAAGTAAAAGATTTTCAAGCTTTTCTTCTTTCTTTCTTTTTTTTTTTAAAAATTTTTGGGGTTGGGAGTGTTTTAATTTTGTCTGCAAATTCTAATGGGTGTTGGCCCCTCTTGCTACTTCCTTCCCCATCTCAATCAAACATCTTCTCTTCCTTTTCTTTTCCCTCCAAATACACCAATATTGTTATCTATTCAACTAGGGTCCATAGCTTGATATTTTTATCAATATTTCTACATTTCTTAACATCTATCAAACTTTACGTAACACTAGAATGTTACTCTAACATTATAAATAATATGACATGTTAACTCATTTTAAAAAATTATAATTCTTTCTTTTATTGATTTCTTTAGTTAAAATTCTCCTAAAATTAAGATATGGACGTATAGAACTTTATCCAAATAGACGTGCTTCTAACCTATGCATCCATTTTCATGAAGTTAAATAATTAATGCATTTTTTTATATTTTTTAAGGAATTTTCTTTAAAAAAACTATTTATAGACAAAAAAAAAAACACACAAAATTTATTACCTTTTCAAATATTTTTGTCGACTTTTCTCCTCTTGACAGTTTCCTTTTTTTAGTCCATAAATAATTTGATTTAACCATTTTAGTTTGCATGTTTTTTTTTATTAAATTTGTTTAAAATTTAATCTCTCAAAACTAGCTTTTATCGTAATTGTTTAAATGAGACATTTTAAATACAAATATATATTGTTTATTACAATAAATAAACATTATACTTGAAGAAAAGAAAGTATATTTATAAAATATTTGGAGGGTGTAAAGAAAAGAAGTCTAAATTCCAAGAAGGAAGGCGGTGGATTCCTTCCAAGTTGAATAAACTCATACATCTTCTTACCTAATTACTAATTAATTTGACAAACGTGTAAGGATTATTATAAAATTAACAATCATATTTCAATCATTACTTTGTATTCTTATTAAATTAAATAATTACAACAAATAACAAACCACCCCTTCCCCATTATTCATAAACTATATTAATTAAAATATACTAACAAGTAATTAATTCCTTTTAATTAACAAACTTTGCCCACCAACTTGGATTTCAATTTTTTATTCTTTTCTTTTGTTCATTTCCATACCAAAATCTTCAACCTCATCACATTCCCACGAACTAATATATTTCTTCCCTTATCAATAATATATATAGATCCATTAAATAAGAGTTTTTTTCAAATAGAAAATAAAAATTTAACAAATTATTTACCATATATAAAACAAAATAGATAAAATTTATTTCAGTTTGTCGTTTAAATATTTTATTTTTTTTAATAATATTTTATATCTTTTATTTATTTGCATAGTAAATTAAAAATGTGGTTACATGGTAAGGTTTGTGCTTATATGATTAATTTAACTTAAAAGTGGTATATATGTTATGTTATTAATACATCGTTTTTTTTCTATTTTTGTTTTTGAAGAATACGTATCATTTCAATTTTTATCGTATGAGGTTGAGTTTTTAATCTATTTATAAAAACAAAAAGAAAAATGATTAAAAACAGCAAATTTGACAAAATTTTTACACCATTTAGCTATATATGATATATTTCTATCAGTGACATTGATAGACAATGATAACAGTCTATCAGTTTCTATTATTGGTAGAATCCAAAATTTTGTTATATCTTGTAAATATTTTAACTTATTTTATTATTTTAAAAATAACAATAATATAGCTATCCAATAAAGCTTAAAATTTTCTATTATTAAATTTGTGAAATTTTTTAAAATAATAGATTTTACAAAACATTTACATCCTATAAGAAATTTTATTAGTGATAGTGATTGATATGTTATAGTAATTGAAAACTATCCGTCATAGAATCCAGTATTTTGTTATAGCTTGTAAATACTTTAATTTATTTTACTATTTAAAAAAAATCTACTATTAAATTTTTTTTAAAAAATAAAAAATAATAATTAATTGATAGATTAAATATAATTATAAATTCATCTTTAATAAAATCTTAGTTTTTTAGGTTTTATTTAGTTTCGTTTCATTTTATTTTCTCTCACTATCTTTGAATGATTTACATATTTTAAAATACATTACTTGAATTTTCAACCAAATTCAAAACACACAATTCTTTTTTTTATGAAACTACTTAATATTTTCAAAAGTTTAGTACTATAATATAAATAATACAGTAAAAAAGTAAAAAATTGAAGGTAAAAATAGCATCAAAATACTCAATTTTGTAAATAAGTGAATAGAAAAGAAAAAAATTTCAAATGAAGTCTATACATTTTAATTTCCAAATTAATAGTTTATAAATAATAATTTTAGAAACCATCCATTGCCATTTAGAGAGAATTCTAGGGATAAAAATGAAAATATAAAAGAATTTTTCAAAAATACAAAAAAAAAGAAACAAATTATTTACACTCATATAAAATCTATTACACTTAATTTTTTTTCATAAATATTTTGTGAATTTTTCTATTTTTAAAAATTTATAATAAAATAGTTTTAAAAAAAACAAATAATAAAAGAGAGTTTCAATGATTGATACGAGTTGTTAATTTCAATTGGTCATTACCTAATTTTTACAACAAATCTAAAATCATAATCATCAGATTCCTTCTTGATTGATTCTCCCTTACCCCTTTTCTATTATTTTCATCAACCATTTTGGCCCCATCATTCCCATTTTTTTAAATATTTAACTAACTATAAACTTCACATTAGTAATCTCAATCTCATTTTTAATTTTTATTCCAAAAATTAAAATCGTGAAATCGATAGTATAAATTTTATGTTCGTAGTTATTGATTATTAGTATAGTCATTGTATTTCAAACGTGCGTTAATCAATTAAAAATTCTAATGTTGTGTATATAACTTTATCAAACATCATAACATATCAATCTATATCTGGTATGATTTTAAATTGATGATAACAATTAAACATTAAGTATTTGTAAGGATATCAATTTGCATCATTTATGATACGTTTTGTTTTCATTTTGAATCATTTTCAAACCTTTCTTTGATTATTTTCAAAACTAACCACAATAAAATGAAAAGAAAAATTGAATGGATTGACTTGTAAAAATTTGAATGTTTAATTGACTCAAATCATGTTGGAACGGTCAAACAAAAACACGATTTATTAATAACCAACGTGTATTTTTTTTCTTCTATGAAGTCATCATACTACACGTTTTATCATATTAAAAAGTTTAATTAAATCTTAAACAATAATGACATTATCTCACATTTTTAAGTTATTATTAAATAAACTATCCGAAATTACAAGTCTTGACTACGTGAAAGCACTAAAATGTTCGTGGTTCAAATTTCTTCACCTTCATTGCACGAAAAAAAACACAACATATTTTTAACTTTTAAGATGCATTTTATTTAAAAAAAATAGGGGGAGAGAATTAGAAGTCTAACGTTCATATAAAATAGATTTTTGTTTTTGTATATTCAAATATAAAATGAAAAGGAAAAAGAAAAAGAAAAAAGTGGGAAAAGAAAACAAAAGGATGGATTTTCAAATGGTTTCCAGGAGTGGTCCATGACAAATTTGGCTTTTGCCTTGTGAGTTAGAAACAATAATCTAAGATGGCCGATCCCTAGGTGAGTCTCTGTTTGATTTGATCGTCACTAACTTTTCCTTGAGATCAATCACATGGGTATGCAATATTCTTATCGCAATCTTCGCTGACATAAAGCTCCAATTGTTTCATCTCTTTTTTTTTTTTTTTTTTTTTTTGTTTCTAAACACCCATTCCCTTTTTTCTTCTTCAAACTAATTTAGATCACTCAGAATGGTGGTGGGGTTTGAGTTGTTTGACAAAATGTCCCTTCCAGGCCGTCTTTAGTGTTTGATAAAATGCCCCATCCAAGTATTTTAGTGGAATCTTAGTTTTTGAGCCATGAACGTTAAAAGTGTTTGATAAAATGCACCATCCAAGTATCTAGTGAAATCTTAGTTTTCCACAAATGAACTTTAAGTGCTTGATTAAATATACCCCATCAAAGCGTTAACTTCATGGACATCATTGACATCAACGCCTATCTCTCCAAGTGCAGGCTTGTGTTAGAAAGGGACTTCATTGCACATTTCTTATTTTCTTATGGTATGGAACTGACTGCATTATCTTCAAGAAGTCCGCCAAATATTACATCGCCAATCACTAAAAGCCAAAATTTGCAGCTCAATATAATGGACTTGAAAAGATTATCCAGGTTTCTCTCTCTTCTTTGAACCCCACAATGAACAATGTGAGGACAGAGAACAACCAACAGAGAAGATCAAACCCATGGGATGGGAATTCCCAACTTAGACAAACCTCTCAATCTCGCAGATATTCTCCAAGCTTGTGCAACTGTGTAGGGATGGGATCGAACGTCTCAAGCTCTAGACGACCACGCTCGTCTGTGATGCTGGAATTGAAGGTACCTACCATCTTGGATCGCTGACATTGGGTTATACTTACTACTGCTAGCTGCTTGTTTGCAAGAAATTGCCCTGTTTCATACTCATATTCTCTGAGTAAATAGCAAGGCTGGTAATTGAAAAAAGGGTGTCTTTCACTTTCAGAGTGATTGTGAAAAAAGTACCAAGGTGATTAATTTTTAGTGTGTGGGGTGGATTTTTGAACCTTTAATCTCAAGGAAAGGAGTTGATGTTTCTGTTAACTAGTAAAAGGTGTTTCATGACAAATTATCTTGATATTGTTCTATATTCTTAAAAGTGCTTTTGAACCAATTCTCAAATCAATTACTTGAGCCAAAAATATTCTGCAAGTGCTTTTATCACTTTCTCATGATAAAGCTCTCTCCATAAGGTGTTTTTTAATTTATCTTCAGCACTTTGTATCAACATGAAAACTATGAAAAAAAAAAGTCCATTTGGATCATAGTAAAAGCCTCTTGGCCATAAAGATTGACCCTGCTGCTATTTTGGATACATGGGCAGCCCAATACACAGATAAAGGGCTGGGAATGAGATGAGCCTAATGACTCCTTTTCTTTCTGTGTGTGGCTTTGTAGGTGGCGGAATTGGAGAAGGAGCTGCTGAAGCAGAAGGAAATCCAGCTTATGTTTAAGAAGAGGATGGATAGAGCACAAGATTCTCTCAAGTGCTTCCTAGAGAAAGCCCAGGACCGTGGATTCTTGCACCTAATAATTGGAGACAGAGAGAATGTGGATGGCGATGGCAGCCCAAATTGCATTCAAAGCGCCGGTTCCAGCCCAGCAATGTCCTCATCAAGTAACCCGTTTGCTGCAGATCTACAGCCACTCATCGATCAAGCCAAGCTTCATGGATGGTACATCGAGCCGCATGAGGTCTCTCTCCAACTTATTTTGCGCCCTATAAAAAATTGTGGAGTTGTGAACTTCACTCCTTATTTGGCCCAAGGACTTCGTGAACTCAACAAATAAAAAGACGTCAACTTTATGTCTTATTACTTGTAGTCCCAAAAGTTTACAACTTCATTTGCCTTAAACACCTCTTATAATTTTGATAAACTTAGACGTTTTATTATAAATATAACATGTAAGTGTTATTCTATGGCAAATTGATGGTATTACTTGTCTATTATGAAAAATAAAGAGGGTACGTTGCATATGTTACTTTATGTTTTCTAGCTGCCCAGTTTTTTCTACCATGAGCTAACATCTGTCCATTAGATGGGATAAATACATCCAATTACAGTTTAAGAGACTAATGAACACAACCCTCAAACTCCATATACTACATTTGACAAATTCATGAACTGTAATGTGACAGATTGAGCTGAGGGAGAAGATAGGGCAAGGGACAACAGCCAACATATACAAGGCAACATGGCGGGGTCTTGAGGTTGCTGTGAAATGCCTTAACCAAGACTTCTTCTGCTCAAACGAGTGTGGCGTATCTTATTTTGCACAGGAGCTAGAGACGCTCTGTCGACAACGCCACCGGTTCGTGCTGCAATTGATGGGAGCATGTCTCCAGCCACCAGGTTGCGGGTGGGTTGTAACGGAATATTTAAGGATGACATTGCAGGAGTGGCTTCATGGACCAGGGAAGAGGCAGAAGGGAAGGACAATTCCTTTGCATCCATTTCAAGAAAGGTTGTTGAAGGCACTTGAAATATCTCAAGGGATGCAATATCTCCATGAACAGAAGCCTAGAGTCATACATCGTGATTTGAAGCCCAGCAATATTTTCTTGGACGATGCTTTCCATGTGAGAGTTGCTGATTTTGGCCATGCTCGGTTCCTCCACGACAAAGAGATGGCTCTCACCGGAGAAACAGGCAAGAACTTCTAAATATTTACGCTTGATCCTTTGATAACTATTTAGTTTTTTTTTCTAAGAATTGTGCATATTTTATTATTATGTTTTCACCTTTGATAAAAAAATATTTGGACTCATAGCTGAATTTCGAAACTAAAAGCTAAAGTTCATTTGATAACAATTTGTTCTTTAGTTGTACGCTTTTTAAATTTATACATGTTTTCTCTTAACTTTTTAATTATAATCTTCTTTTTTTAAAATGGTAGGAATCAAAAAAAAAATTATGCGTAAAAGTAATATTATGAATTTTGATTTTTTTAAAAATGAAATAGTTATTAAACGAGATCTATACTTACATGAATTTTGACGTAGCAGGAACCTACGTTTACATGGCACCAGAGGTGATTCGATGTGAGCCTTACACAGAAAAAAGTGATATATATAGCTTTGGTATCATATTAAACGAACTTATAACAGGAAAATATCCTTATATTGAGATTGATTATTCTCCTTTCAAGGTATTATATATATACACACTTATATGCTATATTTATCCAAGCTTTTATTGTTTTTCTAGCGGTCCTATACTTAAGCACCAATTTAATTTACAACAGTTTTTCTTAGTTTAACTTCGTTTATATCTTGAAATTGATTAGTTGTAATTTTGAAAACAAAGGAGAGTTGGTCGTGAGTATTATTTTCAAGATTAATAATTAAGTGTATAGTAAGATAGTTAAAAAGTTATACCTACAACAAAATTTATTAGTGATAACTTTATTGCTAATAGACTCTTACTAATATATGCTTTATCACTTATCGACTAAATGATCAAATTGTCTTTAATAGAACAACAATAATTATAAATCACATATATACTTGTTAACATATATATGTAACATTCTTTTTATAACAAATGGAAGTTGGGGATTTGAACATCACACACACCTTTAATAGGGGAGACTATGTCAATTACGTAAAACTAAGCTCGTTTTGGCAGCCGATATAAGTTCAAATTTTCTACCTATAGTTCTTACTATATTCATAACAAAACTTTCACCGTTAAAAGGAAAAAGAAAATTAGCCTACACTCAATGTCTATGTGACTATTTATTATTATAGTTTTTTTTTTAAATGATGATTACATTATTATGTATTGGTAAAGAAAGAAGAGTATGAAATTAGGTGTAACCTCGACGTTTTTAAAACGCTACCTAAAAAATGTTGTTTTATTTGACAAATGAGTAAAAAATATAATTTATAAATTCAAATATAAAAAAAGTGAAATTATTTAAAAACATAAATATATGATTTGAAGAATATAAAATGGTATATGTTATAATTTGTTGTGTGACAGATTGCAATGGAAGTTGGAGAAGGCAACCTGAGACCGGAGCTTCCGTTGGACGAGAATGAGGACCTAAGGGAGGTTTTAGCTCTGATTTGCGCATGTTGGAATGGAAACCCCAACCTTAGACCTTCTTTTGCATCAATAACCACTGCTTTAAGAAGAATTCAAAACTAAGCATATATATTTTAACTAGTCGAGTAATATTGCTCGGGTGAGATCGAAAAATATATGTTTTAAATAGTTGAGATATGCTCAAGCGATGAAATTCATAAATGTATGTTTTTAACTAGTTAAGTTATGTTCGGGTTGACAACTTCGATTCAACCTTAAATTATCTGTGTGGTGCATGTATATATTTTCGAAAATTTAGAATAACATGTTGGAAGTATAATTTTATATAAGACTAAAATAAAAGTTTTAGAAAAAGATTTTTAGATTTGTATCTTTGTATGATTATTGAACTTTCAAATGTGTACAATATATCTCTAAATTCTTGATTTCGTGTTGTAGAAATACTCGAGATTTCTTTTTTCTCGTTGCCCATATTGCTTTGTAGTTTTCTTTTGTTTTTCATATATTTATAAAATACAGCAAAGTCTTATTAACTCATTTAAATTTTTCTAAAGGAATTGTCAAAAATAGCAAATTTGACAAAAAATTTACAACATATAGCAAAATTTCAGATTCTATCAACAATATAAATTGACTGTCTATCATTAATATAATCCAAAATTTTGTTATAGCTCGTAAATATTTTAATTTATTTTACTATATTTGAAAAATACCCTTTTATATATATATTTATTTATTGTAAATAGTTTTCTTTTTATTTATTTATTATCTATAATAAAGTCTCTAATTTAACATTGTATGTGAAAAGTTTTCAATTGACTTATTTATATATATAGGTTATAATACTAATAAAGATTCTTGTACTTCCTATTGGTTTATTAAATTCAAAATTTAAGGCTCGAAGTAAATACATAAATTCTTACATTTTTTATCCTGAAAAATCAAATAAAGTGATTTAGTCCTTTATCTCTACCCATTAATTTATTTACTGTGTTTGTTTGTTTGTTTGTATTTTTTTTTATTTTAATTATTTTTAATCTCATCGTTGAAAAATATTAAAGCAGTACCCATAAAGCAAAACAATGTATAAAATGTTTCTTTTAATAAAAAGTATGAGAATATAATGCATGAGAATCAAATAAAATTCTTTGGTATTTGTACGCATTAAAATATTATTACTATCTTTTTAAAAATAATATTTGCATCTATTTTGTGAAATTAATTTTAGCAATTGTACATAATACTAAAATATATTAAATGAATGAGCTCATCAAATTAATCATAAATAATTAGTCATTTGCTTTAAACAATCTTAACTCGTGATTGTATCTAATCGAACAATTAACTATAATTGGTTACTTTTTAAGAAGTAATTAAGATTTCTATCAAACCATTTATTGATACAATATTAGTATGTTTGGATGTTTATTAATTAATTAACTAAAAATTTTAACGACTAGTAGGTTTGTAAATTAGTTCTTGTTAATTATTCATTTTATTGATTTGAGATGTTTACTTAATATCTTATCTTAGTGAACTATATAACATCAATTACAATATAATTCAATAATGGATTATTATATTAATGTTAAAACATCAATACTACATAACATCTAAATTAATTGTTTAATATATATTCGTTTTAATATAATTTTATCAATTATTATGATAAGAGATTCATTAGCTACCGTCTTTTTTTATACAACAATTTGAGTAAGAAGATTAAAATATGAATTGAGCTAAACTGTGGGTGCCTTTCTATAAACATAAATTCACAATAATTATTTTATATAAAATACTAATTTTGAAATTAAAGGCACAAATGAATTATTTTAATTTTTTATTTTCACTATAATATTCTATTCTTATTCTTTAAACCAAAAGTGATGATTCTCTTACTATTTTCAATAAATGTAACATAGGGAAGGGAAAGAACACATAAAAGAATTTGATCCCAAAGAAACACATAGTGATGACAATGATCCCTTCGTTAAGAGAAGGATTTGGTCCTTATCTAATTACATATCAAAAAGAATAAGAAAACATAAGTGAATGAGGTGGCAGAGCAGCTTTCCCGTGATCTCATCCGGGTTTGAGAGAAGATTTTAATTTTTTCTTTTTTCTTTATGACAGAACGGGATAAATTTTGTTATATTTTATAAATAGTTTTAATATTTTGAATATTGGATCATTTTTAAGAAAAAACAATACTAAGATAAAATTTATTTTTAAAAAAATATAAATATTATGTTTCATTTTCAAATCACAATTAACTTTTTTTAAAAAAATACCAAAAGTAATAAATTGATAAAATACTTATAATAATATTGATAGACATTGATATACTTATATAGTCACATTGATAGACAATAATAGAAGTTTATTAGTTTCTGTTATCGATAGAATCTAAAATTTTGCTATAACTTGAAAATATTTTAATTTATTTTACTATTTCTAAAACTATATTCTACTTTTTATTTTTGTTCTATATATAGTTTCAATTTTTGCTATTTATAAAAAAAAATTCTTAAATTCAAACATTCTAACATAAAAGTAGATAGTGTTTTTATTTTAAATAAAAAAGAAAAGAATGTTTGGATTCGGTGAAAGATTTATGTTTTCAATGAGATTTATGCTCAATATTTGTTAGGAGAATAGGAAATCTTAGCTTTAAATCTATTAGGAATTTTTTTTTGCCCAAGTAAGTTATGAACTTACTCTTACTAAATTTATGATAAAATTTGTGATCACACTAATGTGTAACATGAAGTAGAAAATTTGTAATATTAAAATTACATAATAGAAAGAAAAATCGTCAAAAATAGTAAATTTAACAAAAATATTTACAAAATTTTCAAATTCTATCGATAATGATATTGATGGACCGTGTATAACAATGATAGAAGTCTATCAAATTCTATTACAGAAGTCTATCACATTTTATAATTGATAGAATTCAAAATTTACTAAACTATATAATTCAACTAACTAAAACATATATGTCAAATGTGAAAATGAGTCTAACTTAACAGTGATTTACACAATATTTTATTTTAAAGGTTGAATGGTCCATCCCTTGTTTATAAAAATAGATCAATAAAATAAAAATGTATGCCTTATTAATGGGCCAACTTCTTATTCCTTCCCATGGTTGCAGGAGAAAAGGTAGACTATAAGTTGGCACTTTCACAGTTCACATTTTTGGATATGCTTATGTTTAATTGACATAAGCTTCTGATGTTAACTTGATTTTGTACCTTTTTTTGTTTTGGTTCATCTTGGTGTCCATGTTTCAATCAACTAATATATAATATCTAAGTTGGAATCGTTTGGGTCATCAAATGAAATGAAGTTGTGCTGGACTATAAGATGTAGTTCATCAAAAAAGTATAAAATTCGTAGTGTGAAAATTTTGCCATATTCTAAGACCATATGCGATATTTGGTATATATTATTCTGAAGAACTAGTTTTCCATGGTATACATATATATAGAACGCGATACAACGAGCATAGCCTGCTCATCTCTGTTTCTCATTTCCCTTTTCTTTTACACCTTTGTGGTTAGTTATTCCACCATTTTTTGTTTTTTTTTTTTTTTGTTTTTTCTCACCTTCTATCTTTTTGTTTTAGTTGAAGCGAAGTGGGTTTCTGTTCTTAGACATTGCTTCTGCTTGTGGGTGTGATTTTGTATTCAATCCACTCTCTCTGCCTCTGTTTTCTGGTAAGTTTACCTTTAACAATGTGGGTTTTGCTGGGTCTTTTTGTGATGCAAGTTTTCTTTATTAAGCTTGATGATTTTGATTGTTGCGTCTTGGTTTGCTCTTAATGACCCTGTTCTTCGATTTCGTTTGTTTAGAGCTAGGTTTTGATTCTGATGGATGTGAACGGCAATAAACCAAAAGTCGTTCGAAGAAGTTCGTCTCAGAAGGAAGGTGAAAATGCTGGCCAAGTTGTGGTTGAAATTAGCAATAGCAGCGTTGTGTTTTCGAAAGAAACCAGAGATGGAAATAACTACTCTGTACTGAAACAAGACAGAGTCGATTCACAGAACAAAGAGTCGACTGGTTCGAGCATTGACCATGGCTTCGATTCACATATTCCTCCCACTGCCAATGAGCCCTTGAAAATTCCCAGTTCAAATAGAACCCTCACGCCTAGAAGATCTCTCAAAAGATCAATTCTATCGAGACCCAAATCCAGATTTGGGGAACAGTCACGTTACACCGATTCAGATGATAAGTTTGAGGAGAAACATGAGTCATTGAGAGAACAAACCGGTGCAACTTCATCCAGAAGCTCTTCTCTTAACACGCCGAAGGCCCAACCTGAGGAAGAAGATGAAGAGGATATAGTTAAGACAGAGCAGTTGAACAAAAAGCACAAGAAATGGAAGGTGAAGACAGTGATTAAGTGGATTGTAGTTTTTTGCCTAATTGGGTGCTTGGTGGCTAGTTTGACCGTTAACCGTTTGAAGAATTGCTTCTTTTTGGGTTTGGAGATTTGGAAATGGTGTTTACTTGCTACTGTGATTTTTTGTGGATTGATACTTACTCATTGGGCTATGAATGTGGTTGTCAGTTTGATTGAGGGAAACTTTTTGCTAAAGAAAAAAGTGCTCTATTTTGTTCATGGGTTAAAGAAGAGTGTCCAAGTGACCCTTTGGTTGGCATCGGTTCTTAGCACATGGGAGCCGTTGTTCAATCAGCGTAACCATAGGAGTTCAAGAACCACTGGGAAGATTCTGGATGCTATTACGTGGACTCTTGTTGCTCTTCTTATAGGGTCATTCCTATGGTTGGTAAAAACATTGTTGTTGAAAATACTGGCATCCAAGTTCCATAAGGATCGATTTTTCGACAGAATTCAGGAATCCATTTTCCATCATCATGTTCTACAAGCCCTCTTGGGGCCTCCATTAATGCAGGAAGTTGAAAGTGCTGCCAAGTTCAGCCGTTGTCTATTTAGTTGGGAGAATAAAAAATCAGACCTTAAGAAGATAATTGACACGGGAAAGATTCACCACCTGCAGCGAGAAAAAGTTTCATCTTGGACAATGAAGGTGTTGGTTGAGGCAGTTACAAGTTCGGCGATGTCAATCTCACAAATACTTGATGAAAGCTACTATAATGTTGACGATGGCGAGATTGACCATGAAATGGAAATTGCCAGTGTCGTTGCCTCCAAGATCCTTAGAAATGTTGCTCTTCCTGGGAAAAAGTGAGACACTTTGGTGTTTGCTTGTGATCCTTTTGTTCAAACTCATGGTCATGTTAATGTTTTAACCTTTCCCTTTTGTTAGGTTCATACAGGAAGAGGATCTTCTGCAATTCGTGGTCAAAGAAGAAATCGATCTTGTGTTACCACACTTCGAGGTAGATGAGACAAAGAGGATTGGCAAGAAAGCTCTCAAAAAATGGGTGGTGAGAACTTGTATCTATTATTTAACTTTCTTCACATCGAGCTATCTAGCCACTCCAACGCATTAGAAGCAGAATTCACTCAGGCCCCATTTAGTCCAAATGAAATGAGAAATCAAAAGAGAGATTTTCTTAAAATTAAAAATCATTTCTGATTTTGTTGGGGGATACGCAAATCTTGATTCATTCGTGATTTATGTTAAACAACATTGAGAATCGTTCTCAATTCTCATTTGATCATTCCCAATAAGCAAACAAAGTGTTAGAAGTTAGAACCTAATAAACGCGTAGAGTTCTTGTGTTTCTGTGAACTCCAAAGCCCTCATGGTTTTGGCGAAAAATTTATTTCCCCTTTCTTCTTGTCTTCAACAATTTCCTCAATTGTCATCGATAGCCGAAATATCTCGACAATGTTCTTTGTTCTGTAGTAACTTCTTTTCGTGCAGGTGAAGGTTTTTCAAGAGAGAAAAACTCTAGCTCATGCCTTGAAAGACACTAAAACTGCTGTGAAGCAATTGAATAATTTGGTAACAGCGGTTGTTATAATAGTAATGGCTGTTATTTGGCTTCTGTTGATGGAAATTGCTACATCCAAAGTACTCGTTTTCCTTCTATCTCAACTTGCAGTGGCAGCTTTCATGTTCGGAAACGCTTGCAAGACTACATTTGAAGCTCTAATCTTTGTGTTTGTTATGCATCCATTTGATGTCGGGGACCGTTGTGTTGTCGATGGCGTCCCGGTAAGCTTCTTAACTTGCTCTCATGAAAGTCTCATGTTTCTTTTCTGTTTTTAACTTATGGCAACAACCTGCAGCTGTTGGTTGAAGAAATGAACATCTTGACGACAGTCTTCTTGAAACTAAACAATGAGAAGGTGTATTATCCCAACTCAGTCTTGGCAACAAAGCCCATCAGTAACTACTACAGAAGTCCAGACATGAGCGAGACCACCGAATTCTCGATCAACTTCGCGACGCCACTAGAGAGGATTGGAGCCATGAAAGAAAAAATAAAGAGGTGGGTGGAAGTGAAACAAACAATGAAGATTATTTCAAATACACTAATATATCGATCATTGTGCAACGAACGAAAAACCATTGTCTTCTAATAAATCCTTATGAATGGCTTCAGGTATTTGGAGAAAAATCCACAACACTGGCGTCCAAGTCATCTTATGGTGGTGAAAGAGATCGAAAACGTGAATGAGATCAAGATTGCTCTTTATTCTACCCATACCATGAGTTATCAAGACTATGGTGAGAAGATGAAACGAAGATCCGAGCTGGTGATGGAGTTGAAGAGAATATTTGAAGAACTGAAGATCAACTACACTCTTCTGCCTCAAACAATTCATCTCTTTCCAGTTGAATCACACTAAAGCTTCTGATACTTTTGACAAAGGAAATGGTTAGCTTCTTTTAGCTGCTTTGTTAACTTAGGCAAAGCTACTAATTCGAAAATATAACTTCTAAGACTGTTGTAGTTTGATACTCATATTAAGAATGTTTAGCCATGTAATTAATGATATAAGCATAAAGAATGATTATTACAATAACCCTAACTCCATAATCAATTGATATGTATCATACTTTCATGAGATTCTCTGTGTTTACTTACCCACAAAAGAGGATGAAAATTTTCATTCACTCTTTGATGGTGGGAGTCACTTTTTTCACTCTACATTTCCATTTGAATAATCTTCTCAAATTCATATTCAAATGAGGAATTAATCTATGAGAAAAATGTAAATGTCAAATATCTTTAGTTTAATATTAAAAAATTTGAAAATTTATTGTTCTTAAAGTTAAGACTTAGTCATTAATATAGTAAATTTAAAGTCATGTTCTCTATCATATATTAGAAATATGGTATAGAAAGTTTACAATTCTATTCGTCCTAAAATTGCTTTTCAAAGTGATTCAAAATATTAATTTTGGGTGACACCTATCTTTTTTTTTTTTAATTATTTATTTAATTATTCAATTGTCCAACCACACAATTGATGACACTTTTCATACATATATATATGAAGAAGTAAAATATTAAGACAAAAGAGTGTAGATAATGAGAGAGAGCATAGTACTAACAATCAATGAGGAGTTGAGATTCTATTTCTATACCTTTGCCTCTGTTTGTCCTCTGCCACTGCCGATCACTTACTATTAAAAGAAAAATATATAATGCAATAAATGATCAAATAAATACTAAATTTAATTCATGGACTTGTAAATAACAATCATTCAAAATATGACAAAATTTCACATTTGTTGAGTGTGTTTCGAGTAGAAATTTAAGGAATTAGTGGAAAGGTTTTGGCTCGAACAAGGTTTGGATCAAGGGTTTGCAAAATTGGGGATTAGGGTTAAAAAGCCCTACAAATTTTTCATACTTCATCTTATCATAATACTACACTTATAACTATTTCTCCAAACACATGTTATAATAACACTACAATCATAACTCTTCTCTCGAACGCATATTATCATAATACTATAACAATAATCATTTTTCAAACACATATTATCATAACACTAGGATTATTATAATCTTAAAATTATCCTAATTTTTTTCCTTCCTCAAATGCATCTTAATGGACTATCAATATCTATGTCTATCACCATTAGTTTAACTATATTTACCTATCTAAACTTTAGAAGTATAAAAAAAATCTAAATTACTCTATAATATCTACGTTCATTAGTGATATTGATATAATCTAAAATTTTATTAGGGTTTGATATATAAATTTTTTTTCACTATTATCTAGCAAAATAAGGTATTAATTAGGAAAAAAAGAATTAATAGTATGAATAAATAAAAGAATGTGTAATAATGTGCGACAAAATGAGTGGAATTATCTTCTAAAAGGAAACTCATATTGTCTTTATATTACTATATAGAATAGACCATGTGGTTAGTTGATTTTGTTTCTTTATGTGGTAATGTCTATTCTCTTATTTATTCATGCAATAAATATATATACACACTAAGACTTCCAACGTCAAGAACCAACTTTCCAAATTTTGTACTTTGTGACGTCAATTTTTCAAAACTATAGGCTAAATATGTATATGTTAGAAAAAATATCAATTTACACATTTAACTGTTAATGTCGTATCGATTTAAACTTTGAACTATAAATGTACGTTGATTTAAACTATGAACTTTGACAGTTGTATCCATTTAAACCCTAAACTAATAATTATTGTATTATTGAACTTTTATAAATGTGTCCATTTAAACCATGAAATTACATTATTGTATCAGTTTAAACCCTCAATTATGTTTTTTCTGGATACACTTATAAAAATCGAGGGTTTAAATTTGTAAGTTCATGGTTTAATTCTGATACATTTGTTAAATTTCATGGTTTAAATTTATATAATCTCAAAGTTCAAAATTTAAATCGATACAATTATTAGTTTGAGATTTTAAATTAAGCAACCCTTTTAGTTCACGGTGTAAATTGATATTTTCCCACTTAAGTATAGATAATTTTTTTTAACCAAATAATGCATTAAGTAAATGTTTTGTTAGGATATATAAACTTTGGTCACGGTATTGACACGATGTCTAGTCCTTCATCCGTGGTGATTTGTACTAAAATAACTATATTTATGTGTTTAGTTATGTAAATTAAATATTAATTTAACGAAACAAATTTTTTTTTCTTTTACAATTTCTACCATGATTCAATTAAGAGAAAATACATAAAAATCGAAAATCTAAATTGTTTAGAAAAACACTTTAGAATATAAGAAAATGGACGACCGAATAAAAACGTTATGAACTACTAGGACAAACTTTAGATCTCATAATTGTTAACATATACAAAACATCAATTGAGTTAGGTTCGTTTTGAGTGCTGCTACTTGAAATTTTAACGTTTTCTGTATGATAGACAAAACCGTAATTAAAAAGATCAAGAATGAATCCAATACTTTTAAGAAAAATCTAAAAATAAAATCACTATCTCCAACCAAGAAAAACAAGCAGCCCAAGAGAGAGGGGGGAAAGGTGACAAAATTGGTGGCCTACTATTCTTATTTTGGCTATTACTTCTTGGGTGTGAGTGGTTAGGGTATGTTTGTATTCTTTTTTTTCTTCTTTTCCTTTTCTTCTTTTTAAATAATGTCCAAATTAATTGGTTCAACTATTTTGGATATTACAAATCTTAAAAATTATACTATTAGTAAACATTTTCCAAAACATCCCACCAAACTAAAATATTTATAAAATATAATAAAATTTTAGATTTTACGAATAATAAACACATAATAGACTATTTATCAATATTTAAAAATTTAAAATATTTATCGTCTTTTTTAAATATTTTCAACATTGTAACTTTTGTAATAATTTTCTAACTTACTATGTATCATTCGTATTTTTATATGGAAGGAAAGGGTGTATTAATTTTACTTTAGTACGATATTTAGACCATTTTATCTTCAAAATTTTGTAAATCTATATTTTTAGTTATTATCATACACTTATAAATTTTATCATACAATTATACATAGTAAAATGTCATAATTGTTGAAAATATCTTTAAAAGACAAAATTTCACATTCTGTCGATGCTTATTATAAATAAAATTTAAATTTTAAAATAATTTGTAAATATTTTGGTTCATGTTATATTTAAAAATGTTCCTCATTTTAATTTATAAGGTAAGAAATCTAAAAAATAGCAAAATTGATATGTAAATTTTTTTTAGTACTTTTTATAGAATGCAAAAAAAAATGTTTTTTTTATTATTCTTTAAAAAATGGCGTAAAATTATATAATCGAACTTATTGTTTAAATATTTAATTAAATATTTTCAAATCTCAATACCAAAAAGAGTAGAAAAGGAAAAATCTCACATCAACATTATTACACATTAGCCATTTAGGATCTATTTTTAATAGTTTTGTTTTAACTTTTTTGATGTGGACTAATAATTAGGTATGCACATAAACAATCATCTTTCTTTTTCCTTTTCTTAAAAAAGATTCAACAAAAAGTATATTGATTTTTAAGATCAAAATTAGTATAAGGAAGAAAAAAATTAGTATTTTCCTATTCTTAAATCCTTTTTTCCTATTCGTAATATCTCTCCTCTTTTTTTCTTCCTCTTCTTTGTTCAAGTTCTATTGAAATCACCAATTGATCTCCAAGTTAAATGAATATTACTTAAAGAAGAAATGTAACATTGCAGGAGTTTGAACAAAAGATCTATTGTTTTGATACTATCTTAAATCATAAATTAATCTAAAAGCATACATTGATCGATGAAGACAAATTTAATATAATATCTAACAGACTAACAGTTCACATCTCTCTCAAAGTTGATATTCTCTTCGTTTCTCTCTCTTGTTTTACCATGGATATGTGTGTGAGAGAGGAAATAGAGATTAACGAGAGGTGAAGTTCCGTCTTGATAATTTCACTCAAATATTACATCATCACTAAAAAAACACAATTGCAAAAGTAGTAGGACCAATTTCATCCCTCATATTTTTTAGTTGTAAAGTAAAAGTGGATTTGTCTCATTTTCATACTCGTTGACAATTGTGGTTCGCTTTGTTATGACAAAAGTAAATTTATCTTCAAAGTTGAAGTCTCAATCCATTTTCTTATACTTTTTAGTGTTATATTATACAACAAATCACCTCATACATTTCTCTTTCTTTTTAATTTTTTGATATTCTACGACAAATCCATATTGTTAAAAGATTTTCACAAACATTCTTTTGAAGTTGAAAGTCAACGATAGTATTTGATTTAAGTTTAAACTCCGAAGAATTTAGTATCGGTCTAGGGGCTCGAGCCCCCTCAACTTTTTCGTCTTTATAATATATAAAGAAAAACTATTTTATTTTCAAATTTCACCGACTGGGTTGGACAGATTAACGTGTTTAGCTTTTAAAACAAGTAATTTAAAAATGAAATGGTGAAATAACTTTTAATAGTTCCTCTAATCAAAACAGAATTTTATAATTATTTCTTAAATGACTTTACTAATGTTTTTAAAAAACTCTATTTATTTTCCTTACAATTGATTTTCGAATCCCAAGATATATCGATAGAAGACGAATAGGCACCGTTACGTTCATAGCTTACGCGGCTCAGTCTTTTTTTCCTTTCAAATAAATATAATATATGACTTGACTATACTGATATTTTATATGATATAATGATAATAAAATGAAAACGAATTCACTAAAATAATTAAAATCCATTAATAATAAGTATAGCATGTTGTCCTCATTCGATTTGGGATGGAAGGAAGCTGAATGATAGATGGCAGCAACAAAACAAATATGGTCTATAAATCTTTGGCCCATATGGGTTTTTTGTTAACCTTTTTCGCCATTTCTGTGTTCCAAGTGCCCCTAGTGTTGAGTGAAGCTCATTGTTCAACGAAGCTTTGACTACACTCCCTCTGTTCCCCATTGCACTCTACTTTTTGACATTTCTGGTTTGTTATTACGCCATTTTTCTTTTTCCCACCTTCAATCTCTTTGTTTTTGTTTTAACCAAGTGGGTTTTCACTCGTTTTTTCTGCTTCTTTGTGTGATTTTGCATTCAAGAAACTCTCTTTGTTTATATTTATCTTTGACATTGTGGCTTTGCTGAGGTTTTCTTTATTAAGCTTGATGATTTTGATTGTGTTTTGGGTTGCTCTCAACGACCCTTTTCTTTGATTTCGTCTGTTTAGTTCCAAGCTTGGATTGTGATGGATGTGAGCGGAAATAAAGGTATTCGAAGAGGTTCGTCTCAGAAGGAGAGTGGAAATGGAGGTGAAGTTGTGGTTCAGCTTAGCGGCGTTGAAAATGAGTGCTCTGTTCCGAAGCAAAACAGAGCCGATTCACAAACCAAAGAGCCGACCGGTTCA
The DNA here is from genome assembly GCF_000004075.3 of Cucumis sativus. Lineage (NCBI taxonomy): Eukaryota > Viridiplantae > Streptophyta > Magnoliopsida > Cucurbitales > Cucurbitaceae > Cucumis > Cucumis sativus. The sequence goes on from NC_026658.2 coordinate 25,293,134, forward strand.
AGCGTTGGCTATGACAACGCTTCACCACTCGCTCCCACTCCGAATAAGCCACCGAAAATCCCAATTTCAAATGGAACCCTCACGCCCAGAAGGTCTCTGAGAAGATCAACTCTTTCCAAACCCAAATCCAGATTTGGGGAACAGTCATGTTTTATCGATTCAGACATGCTTGAGGAGGAGAATCATGTGTCGTTGAGAGAACAAATCGGTGCAACTTCATCCAGAAGCTCAAATCTCAACACGCCGAAGGCCCAACCTGAGGGAGAGGATGATGGGAATATGGGGTCGAATGCAAAGCACAAGAAAGTGAAGGTGAAGACAGTGATTAAGTGGATTGGAGTTTTTTGCATAATTAGTTGCTTGGTGGCTAGCTTGACTGTCAACCCTTTGAAGAATCGCTTCCTTTGGGGTTTGAAGGTTTGGAAATGGTGTTTACTTGCTACTGTGATTTTGTGTGGATTGATATTTACTCGTTGGGTTATGAATGTGGTTGTCTTTTTGATAGAGAGGAACTTTTTGCTTAAGAAAAAAGTACTTTATTTTGTTCATGGGTTGAAGAAGAGTGTCCAAGTTACCCTTTGGTTGTCATTGGTTCTTGCTACATGGGGGTCCTTGTTTGATCGAAGAAACCATATGATTTCTAGTTCGAGGATCACTGCTAAGATTTTGGATGCTGTTACATGGACTTTGGCAAGCTTTCTTATAGGGGCATTCTTGTGGTTGATTAAAACATTGTTGCTGAAAATACTGGCCTCCAAGTTCCATATGAACCGATTTTTCGACAGAATTCAGGAATCTCTTTTCCTTCATCACGTTCTACAAACCCTCTTGAGGCCTCCTCTAGTGGAGGATGAAAGTACTGCCAAGTTCAGGTGTTGTCGATTTTGTTTTGAGAGTAAAAAACCAGACCGTAAAAAGGTGATTGACATGGGAAAGATTCACGAGCTGAAGCGAGAAAAGGTTTCAGCTTGGACAATGAAGGTACTGGTTGATGCAGTTACTAGTTCAGAGATGTCGGTCTCACAAATACTTGACGATGAAAGCTACAGAGATGTCGCCGATGGTGATATCACAAATGAGATGAAAGTTGCCAAAGAAGCCGCGAAAGAGATCTTCAAAAATGTTGCTCTTCCTGGAAACAAGTGAGAAACTTTCCTTTTTGCTTGTGATTTTTTGTTCAAGCTCATGTTAATATTTTACCATTTCCCCTTTGTTAGGTTCATAGAGGAAAGGGATCTTCTGGAATTCATGATTCCAGAAGAAGTTAACCTTGTGTGGCCACACTTTGAGGTAGATAAGACAAGGAAGATTGACATGAAAGCTCTAACAAATTGGGTGGTGAGACCTTGTATCTGTTATTTATCTTTATTCATATTGAGTCATCTAACAACTTGAACGCATTAAAATTGTCATTCTTTTATTAGACAACAATGAGAATTGTTTCTCGATTGCTCATCCCCTAATAAGCAAACAAAGTCTTAGAATACAATTAAATACATAACATAGGCTTCTTATGTTCGAGATGATTTAGAATGCTTAATTGGTTATGGCCAAACATTTAGTTTCTCTTACTTCCTTGTCTTCATTAAGTTTCTAAAACATGTTTCAAGAACCAAAGCGTGTTCATAATGTTCTATAGCACGTAGTGATTTCGTTTCGTACAGGTGAAGGTTTATCAAGGGAGGAAAACTCTAGCACATGCTTTGAAAGACACTAAAACAGCAGTGAAGCAATTGAACAATTTAATAACAGCGCTTATTATAGTAGTAACAGCTGTTATTTGGCTTCTGTTGATGGAAATTGCTACAACCAAAGTACTCGTCTTCCTTCTAACTCAGCTTGCAGTGGCAGCTTTCATGTTTGGAAACACTTGCAAGACTGCATTTGAAGCTCTAATCTTTGTGTTTGTGATGCATCCATTTGATGTCGGGGACAGATGTGTTGTCGATGGTGTCCAGGTAAGCTTCTTAACTTACCATCATCAAGGTCTCCTGTTTCTTTCTGTCTTTAACTTGTGGCAATCTGCAGCTGTTGGTTGAAGAAATGAATATCTTGACAACAGTCTTCTTGAAGCTCAACAATGAGAAGGTGTATTATCCCAACTCAGTTTTGGCAACAAAGCCCATCACTAACTACTACAGAAGTCCAGACATGGGTGACACCGTCGAATTCTCAATCGGTTTTGAAACACCAGTGGAGAGGATTGGGGCCATGAAAGAACAAATAAAGAGGTGAGTGGAAGTGATACAAATAATGAAGATTTTGAATGCAACTTTACAAATATTTTGATCATTCTGAAACAAAGAAAAACCATTGTTTCACAATATATGATTTGATCCTTATCAATGGCTGCAGGTATTTGGAGGAGAATCCACAACACTGGTATCCAAATCATAATGTGGTGGTGAAGGAGATCGAAAACGTAAATAAGATCAAGATTGCTCTTTATACAAATCACACCATGAATTTTCAAGACTGGGCTGAGAAGAACCGACGAAGAACCAAGCTCGTGATGGAGTTGAAGAGAATATTTGAAGAACTGAAGATCAACTACAATCTTCTGCCTCAAACAGTTCATCTCTTCCCAGTTGAGGGGCACTGAAAGTCTACACAAAATCTTAAGCTTATGCTTCTGGATACTTTAACAAAGACATGGTTAGCTTTTTTAGCTGCTTGGTTAACTTAATTAGAGACACTAAGTAACATTTAGTAGAAAGAATCCTATATGAGTATTAGTTTAGGCAAACTAGTTACTCACGGTGATTAATGGGGAAAACATGAATTTATGATTGACATTAGAATTGGAAGATATAGGTTGTAGAAGTGTATTAGTAGGTTAAGGTACTAACCTTATTTAGCTATGTAATATTATTTAGGATTGGTGATGAATAGTATTTAGCCATTTAATATATAATTTTACTATATAGAGTCTCTGCTTCATTTGTTTCAATTACCAATCACTATCAAATTCAAGAAAAAGAGATATTTATTGATGTTGGAGGAAAATGTTGGGTCACTTGTTTCCTTAGTAAGATTCTAAGGTTTTCATGAGGTAGGTTTTTTTTTTTTTTTCCTTTGGTAGGAATATAAAACTTTTTGACATCTCACGTGAATGTAATTAGGGTTGAACATGATAGACCAAGAAACTAAACAAGTCGATTAAAACCAATTGAACTTTTAAGGCAATCAATGAAAAGAGAGGAGGGATTTAGACAGTATCAATTTGGTAAAATTCAAAACCAACATTTCTTTAGAAAAGATCTAAAGCATTGAATTATCTACTCAATCGATTTATACTCCATAACGGTTGAGATTGATTTACGGATGAGATTGATTTGTACATTTACTAAATTGAGGCTTGATGGTTGTGTTTGATTGAAAAACTGATGAGTTGTGCAAACACTTCTATTTGCAATTGACCATATTTATATTTTAAAATTCATTTAAATCCTCTAATATATATATATATATATAGCTTTCTTAGTTGTAAATCAATATTTTTTATTGGTTATTTTACATTTTAATGGGGATCATCCAGCATAAAGAAAACAATAAAACAAAAAAAAATGGTACCATTCCTCTCAAATTTTATCATTTTTTTATGAGATTTAAATATACATTAAGAAACTATTGTCTGTGTTTTTGGAGAAGATTTTTAAATATAGAAAAATAAGTCCAATTATTTATAAATCATATTAAAATTTTCATCATTATTTAAAACACGTGCAAAAGTTGATAGAAGTCTATTAATATTTATTAATAATACAAATTAATACAAGTCTACCAATGATAAACATTGATAGAAGTTTATCATTGACATTATCAATGATAGAAGCTAATATTGGTCTATCATTGATAGAAATTTATAAAAACTTATCATAGATAAAAGTGTTTATCCATTTTTTATTTATATGTAGATAGTTTGATATTTTTTCCATATGTGAAAATTTTTCTTTTTGAAAATATGTTTTCAAGGTTAACGTTTCAAGTAGGAGCGCTTGCAAAAATAGCAAAAAAATTAAAATAACATAACTTATGTCACTATATTTTCTAAATTGTAAAAGTAGCAAATATAAAAACGGATCCCTTTAATGGTTCTCTAATAACCTTTCAATAGTCGCTAATTATTTGTGTTTATCACATTCACAATATGTGGAAAAAAAAAAATGCTATAAACTAGTTTTTTTTAAATAAAAAAAAATTCATCTAATGCAATTTTCCTTTTATAAGTATTCTTGCGAAAACCAAAATTAAATTTAGATTATCTTTTTATACAAATATCACCATGTAAAACTAATATAACCTTAATTTATAGAGAAAAAAAAACAATCATATTATTAAAGACAGACTGTTCTATGATTTAAATTATATATAAATCATTTGACGAACATTGTTGGAATAATACATTATTCTAATATATTCTCATACAATAATTTAAAACAACAAATGCAACTACTTGATTTTTGTTCAAACTTCCTTTATAAAGAATAACATATTTTCAACGGTTTAAAATATTTACAAAATATAGTAAAATTTCAAAATTTTATCGACGATAGTTACTAATAGTTAAACTATATACCAAAACAACTTTGATTAATTAGACACGATCTAATCTATAATTTTCAGTGGGTTTGGACTTTCGACAACTAGTAATTAGCCAAAACTTTTCTTTCTTTTTTTTTTTTGCAAAGAAAACTGAACTTTAACGTTTTTCTAGCAAATGTAGCTTTCATTTTTATAGCTAAAGTGAATTTGGCTCAAGTGATATAGGTATGATCTTCATTCCTCCTAAAAATAATAATATATGATTTTTTTTAAGGATATCTAAATATATTGTCCTTCAAATTAATTTTCCAATCCCAATATATTTCAAATGGAGACGAATAGGTACCATTACGTTCCAGTGTTTAGAGTTAATACAGCTCTGTTTTCTTTTTCCTTCCAAATTTATATAATATATGACTTGACTTTGCAACGATCCCCTGAAATAACTTGTTTTCCCATGAGGGAAAAAAAATCCAAACATACAATGAAAATAAAATAAGTAACGAGTTAGTTAAAATAATTAGAAAATGTTGCACGTCTCCCTCACTATATTGTGGATGAAAGGAAGATGAATAATAGTAACAATGGCAGCAACCAAACAAATCTGGTGCATAAATCTTTGGTCCAGATGGATTTTCATTGTCAACCATTGTTGGCCATTTCTGTGTTGTGAGTGCACCACTGTTGAGCCAAGTTCATTGTTGAAGGAAGCTCCGACTCAGCTGCCACTGTTCCCCATTGCCCTCTAGTTTTTGACATTTCTAATTTTTTACTCCACCATTTTTCTTATTCCCACTTTCTTTCTCTTTGTTTTTGTTTTAAAAAAGTGGGTTTCTGTTCTTGCTCATTTTTTCTGTTTCTATGTGTGATTTTTGCATTAAAGAAACTCTTTCTGTTTTCTGTGGTTTTCTTGGGATGCCGTCTTAGTCTTAGCTTGAGTTTTCTTTTCTTCATTAAGCTCGATGATTTTGATTGTGTTTTGGTTTGTTCTCAAACCCTTTTCTTTGAATTCGTCTGTTTAGTGTTAGGCTTTAATTATGATGGATGTGGACATCAGTAATCCTTCAAAAGTTGTTCCAAGAAGTTCGCCTCCAAAGGAGAGTGAAAATGGAGGTCAATTTGTGGTTGAGCTTAGCGGAGTTGAAAATGGATACTCTGTTCAAGAACAAAACAAAGTCAATTCACAGACCAACGAGCTGATTGATTCTAGTATTAGCTATGGCAACGATTCACAACTCGCGAATAAGCCACAGAATATCTCAAGTTCAAATGGAAACCTCATACTAAGAAGAGCAATCCTTTCGAAAGCCAAATCCAGATTTGGAGTACAACCAGTTTATACAGATTCAAACATGTTTGAGGAGGAGAATTATCCGTCGTCAAGAGAGCAAATCGGGGAAACTTCATCTAGAAACTTTACTCACAACACGCAGAAGGCCACACCCGAGAAAAAAGATGAGAAGCACAAGAAAGTGAAGGTGAAGACAGTGATCAAGTGGATTGGAGTTTTTTGCATAATTAGTTGCTTAGTGGCTAGCTTGACTGTTAACCCTTTGAAGAATCGCTTCCTTTGGGGTTTGAAGGTCTGGAAATGGTGTTTACTTGCTACTGTGATTTTGTGTGGATTGTTATTTACTCGTTGGGTTATGAATGTGGTTGTCTTTTTGATAGAGAAGAACTTCTTGTTTAAGAAAAAAGTACTTTATTTTGTTCATGGGTTGAAGAAGAGTGTCCAAGTTACCCTTTGGTTAACATTGGTTCTTGCTACATGGGAGTCACTGTTTGATCGGAGAAACCATATGGTTTCAAATTCGGGGATCAATGCTAAAGTTTTAGATCTTGTTACGTGGACTTTGGTAAGCCTTCTTATAGGGGCATTCCTGTGGTTGATTAAAACATTGTTGCTGAAAATAGTGGCCTCCAAGTTCCATATGAACCGATTTTTCGACAGAATACAGGAATCCATTTTCCATCATCATATTCTACAAACCCTCTTGATGGCTCGTACACAGGAGGATGAAAGTTTTGCCGAGTTCAGGTGTTGTCGATTTTCTTTTGAGAGTAAAAAATCAGACTGTCAAAAGGCGATTAACATAGAAAAGATTCTCCAGCTGAAGCGAGAGAAGGTTTCGGCTTGGAAAATGAAGACATTGGTTGATGCAGTTACTAGTTCAGAGATGTCAATATCAAAAACACTCGATGAAAGCTACCGAAATGCTGATGATGGTGAGATCACAGACGAGATGAAAGTTGCCAAACAAACAGCTAAGAAGATCTTCAAAAATGTTGCTCCTGGAAAGAAGTGAGAAACTTTCTTTTTTGCTTGTGATCTTTTGTTCAAACTCATGTTAATATATGACCAATTCCCTTTTGTTAGGTTCATAGAGGAAAAGGATCTTCTAAAATTCATGATCGATGAAGCAGAAGTTAATCTTCTGTGGCCACACTTTGAGGTAGATAAGACAAAGAAGATTGACATGAAAGGCCTAACAAATTGGGTGGTGAGACCTTGTATCTATTATTTATCGTCAGTCATATTGAGTCATCAAGCCACATGAACACATTAAAAGTGTTGCTCGTCGCTAGGACCCACTTCCTGAATTTGAATAGAAACGAAACATAGTCGAATGAGAGTTCCATTAAAATTAAGAGGTGTTTTGGATTCTGTTGTAGGAAACACAAGTCTGTAATGTAATCGTCTCATATAAACTATGAGAATCATTCTCACTTGATCATCCCCTAATAAGGAAAGAATGTCTTAGAATACAATAAACGCACAGGATCCTTACTGTCAAGATGACTGAGTATACTTTATTGAAGATCTTTTCAGTGAAAACCCCTAGTGATAGCCAAACATTTAGTCCCTCTTTCTTCCTTGACTTCATTATTTTCTGAATGATATTTTTTCAAGCCGGTGTGTGTCGGTAATGTTCTATGGCACGTAGTAACTTCTTTTTGTGCAGGTGAAGGTTTATCAAGGGAGGAAAACTCTAGCACATGCCTTGAAAGACACTAAAACAGCAGTGAAGCAATTGAATAATTTAGTAGCAGCGCTTATTGTAGTAGTGACAGCTGTTATTTGGCTTCTGTTGATGGAAATTGCTACAACCAAAGTACTCGTCTTCCTTCTAACTCAGCTTGCAGTGGCAGCTTTCATGTTTGGAAACACTTGCAAGAATACATTTGAAGGTCTAATCTTTGTGTTTGTGATGCATCCATTTGATGTAGGGGACCTTTGTGTTGTCGATGGCATCCAGGTAAGCTTCTTAACTTGCAGTCATCAAAGTCTCCTGTTTCTTTCCGCCTTTAACTTGTGGCAATATGCAGCTGTTGGTTGAAGAAATGAACATCTTGACAACAGTCTTCTTGAAACTCAACAATGAGAAGGTGTATTATCCCAACTCAGTTTTGGCTACAAAACCCATCACTAACTACTACAGAAGTCCAGACATGGGTGACACCATCGAATTCTCAATCAGTTTCACAACGCCATTGGAGAAGATTGGGGTCATGAAAGAAAAAATAAAGAGGTGGGTGGATGTGACACAAATAATGGAGATTTTGAATGCATCTTTACGAATATTTCGATCATTCTACAATGAAATAAAGATCATTGTTTCACAATACATGTGATCCTTATCAATGGCTGCAGGTATTTGGAGGATAATCCACAACACTGGTACCCAAATCATAGTGTGGTGGTGCAGGAGATTGAAAATGTAAATAAGATAAAGATCGCTCTTTATACGAACCACACCATGAACTTTCAAGATTGGACTGAGAAGAACCAACGAAGAACAGAGCTCGTGATGGAGTTAAAGAGAATTTTTGAAGAACTGAAGATCAACTACAATCTTCTGCCTCAAACAGTTCATCTCTTCCCAATTGAGGGGCACTGAAGTCTACAAAAAATCTTAAGCTTGTGCTTCCGGATACTTTGACAAAGAAATGGTTAGATTATTTTAGCTGCTTTATTAACTTAATTAAAGAACACTAAGGGGGTGTTTGTTGGACTGTAATGGAATAGAAATGTCATGGCATCCAAAACTCATGTTTAGATTGAGTGTTTTGGACTCGAATTATAATACCAAACTCAATCGATTTCCTCTGTTTTCAATCTAACCCTCTTTTCCACCATTGTCACGCTTCAAGATTTGTCGTTCCGCTTCGACCTCGACCTTCAAGCATCTCAACACTCCTCTAATTCACAGTAGTCCGAATTACATTTCAGAAAGGTTTTTGGGGTGTTGAATTAAAATATGATGTATGGAGTTTGTATGTTTGTAGGGTTTATACGTGTTTGTAACGGAGTTGTTTTGTATTAGTTCATGTCTTTATGGTGATAATGTCCGGTGGTGGTGTTTTTTCCAACCTAAATAATCTGTTTTTATGGTGATCATTTTCGTTTGAAAACTTTTTATTCAATAATGATAAATATCTTTTAAAATAAACTATGGATTGCATTTTCTTTTCTTGTTTGGGAGTTTTGGTAAAATGAGGTTTAGGGTTTACTTTTGGTTCATGCAATTCAAAAAAATTTAATTTAAACCATTCATTTTACAAGTTTGTGCATGTGACTGTTCTAATTAAGATTGACAAAAGCATATCACATTCATTAGTAAAAATAGAGATTTTGATTTATATTGTAAGTAAATTATCTCAAAATGTAATTGTATTATAGTGACCTTATTAATGTTCACGTTACATGTCAAAAAAATATATATAACAAACGGCCACATAGTGGGGTTAAGTCTCCTTAGAACTCAAGGACACAAATGTGTTCAAGTAAGGTCGTCACACAGTGAGGTTTGAAAAAAAAAGAAGTCTAAATGAAATGAAATGAAATGACATATAAAGATATAAAGATATAATTGCGCCATTAAATGAAATGGCTAAAAGTCTAAACTTGTTTCTTCATATGATACTATTATTTATTTAATGGTATGTTAGCATTAAATGAAATATAAAAGTCTAAACGTGTTTCATATTATTATTTATTTAGTATAAATTTAAGATGCGAATCTATTCCTTCACCTACATTTCATATGATTAAGATTGGAAAAGATACGGACAACCGGGAATATCTAGTTATTTATAGTATTCTATCTCTAAAAACTATACTGGTCAAATAACTAAAAGAATTAGAAGAAGAAGATGAAGAAAATAAAGAATAAAGTTATCATTAAAGGAGAGCTTAGCTTTGTAATCCGATGATAATGGAAGGTAATTGGGATCCATCCATTAGAAATCTGAATGATATAGACATACTAAGCTTGAATGATTAATGGGAGTTCTGCAAAGTGGGCATTCAGGTTTTTCATTGCACCATTCCATAATGCAGTTCCTGTTCATAATATTAATTTTTTTATAAAAAAAAAAAAAAAGTCAACCTGATGAAGATGAAGTAGAGCGAAAAAGAGAGAGAGAATTGGTGAGTTATGAAAGAGAGAGTACCAGCAGAATACATGGCCACAAGGTGTGGCTGTTGGGTGTTGGCGATTACTTAGACACAGCGTGCATTTGCTTATTCCACTGCCAGTATTAAACTGCACAACAAATTACCATATCTTTTCAATATATTCTCTGTCATTTTCTATGACTTCCAACTATACAAACTACTAACTCACTTTCAATCTGAAATCAAATAGGTCACTTTGATCCACTTTAAAAAGTAACTTTCCATTTTGTGTTTTAATAGATATCTAGTATTTTGTGTACAGCAATTTCGTAAAATTTTTAAAAACGTCAAATATGTCGATTGATTAGACACAAAATGAAAAACTCAGTGACTTTTAGACAACAAAGCAATAATTTCGAGATTTTTAGAAACCTTTGGAAGTTAAAAAGTAACTAACTAATTTGAAAGATTAAGGATCTATAAGACACTTTGGAAGCCTCCATGCCATAAATCTCATTATCTTCCACTACTTGCACCACAATAAGCTTCATATGGTATATCTTACGCAATAACAGTTAACTTCATATTAATACTATGGTGCATTTAATTCCCATAAGAATTCGCTCTAATTAATTTTTTTTTGGTAATTTATTTCTCATCTCCTCTGTTTTTCTATGTACAAAGTACTGCAAAATGAAGAAAAGTTGAATGTTCATGTCAGAGCAATTGAATCATGGTACCTCAGAGTGAGAAGGATCAGACACCCAATTTCCAGAATCACCATCAACCGATATTAAATTACCTTCCTCATTTAAGACAGGCAGACCACGACCTACCATAAGTAAACAGAATTAAATACCCATGTTCGTGAAAATATTACAAGTTTAGGGGGGGAAAACGAGTTGAAATAATAATGATAATAATATAGACAAAAACAATTCATCTTAGATCAGATATATATATATATCCGTGTGCGTGTGGGTGGAAACAGGAACAATTTGTCTTAGATCAAATATTATAAGAGGCATGGTATATAGCATAATACATGACAAGGACAAAAAAAGTGTCAAACAAATGGTTGGTTTCTTTCCTTCCGTAAACCCTAAAAGAAATCACGAGTTATATGGAGTCACAAAAGAACTTTAACATTCTTGAAAGAGTGACCCAAGAGAATTGAGCTAAGGTTTGTAGTAATATCTCTCGGAAGCACCAAAGTCCATTTAAAAGCACCGCAAAGTTTACTCCAAGAGTTACAGGAAAATGTGCAAAGGAGAAAAGGGTATTTACGAGATTCATCATAGTCCTGCACATTATACACTATCCAGAAGATAATGCCATATTTGGCATGCGCTTGTGTAAGGCATCTTTAGCGTTTATAGCCTTGTGGGCCAATTCTCAAAGGAAAATTTTGATCTTCTTGGGGTATTTGTCCTTCCATATACCTCTAGTCAAAATAAGACTCCAAAAAACCCGCTCCATCACCCATATCAGCTAAGAGAGATCTGGTGAAGAAGTGTCCATCCGGATTGAGAGGACATTTCCAAGCATCTTCCAGTTGAGTGATAACGATTGGGCCAAAAACCATGCTTTGATCAGCCCATTCCAAAGCCTCATCATCTTTAAAATTCCTCACTAAATTGAGGTCCCAGAAGCTATAACTTGCATGCCAAGTATCTCTGGTAGTGGCAGATTCATCTAGAGTTGATCTATATAACAGGATGTAACACATGGACAATGGTTGGTTGAAGATGCAGGGGGGAGGCTCCATTGCCATTATGGTCCTACACTCTGCTAGTGATTTTTTTAAAAAAAGGAAAGAAATCAAGAATTCAAAGTTTTTCTTCAAATCTCCCAACTTTATTATGCGCCTCTTTTTACAAATTTATGGCTCTACCCTGATAATACTCTCGAAGCTCAGCCCCACCAGATTGTATGACATTTATGATTTACCATGGATTTCTCCATTGACCCACTCCATATACAAACGAGACAAAAGAATATAAGCAAGACAGTGCCGGGGAAAATAAATATACAAATATTTCAATAATAAATTGTATAACGTTAAGAGCCTAGTACCTGATGAGCTAGGATTTGCTCCAAATGATGCCGGGTTAATTGAACTTGAAACAGATGATAAACTACTGCGTCTTAAGCCTTCGGCAGCGATGATGCAAAGTTGAATCAGTAAAAATACTCCAAGTATTTGGTATCTAAGTCAAAATATAATGGGAGAGAGTCAATGTTTCTGAGTATACATATTCATAATTTAAATGTTGACGCTAAACCCAAATGGCATTTTGAATCAAGCGAAAAACAAGAAAAATTATGAATAAAGAGAGAGATGGAAAAGTTAATGAAGAAATGCAAAACAACCATGCCAGGAAGGGTGACAAACAAACATGGTCACCTAGAAGAAGGTGAAAGGAAAAAAAATGAGAGAGAATTAAATTCTAAACATAACATTTGGGCTCAAATATCTCAGATGCTACGATGACTTTTTTTTTTTTGGTGGGGAGGGGGGGTGAGAAAATTAGACAAACTCAAGATATTAACAGACTTGCTACTCTAAAGAAAACCCCGTTTGAAATTGAGAATGTAAGTTTGTGTTCAAAACCTGGGTCTTTGATTAGATGGCTTTCCAATGAACACATAGCGAATGCCTGCAGCTCGTTTGGATATATGATAATACAATCCTGCGAGTTAAAATTCCAATATTAGACCAAAAGAAGTCCTCAAATCTGTTTACATGAACATCAATAATAGTATTTGAAACTCTACAACTAGGAATCACCTTCAAAATAGAAAAACATGAGGTTTGTGCGAAGAGCCAGTTGCAAAAATTCACGAACTAGAGGTAAAACCTGTGAGGCATTATAAGATTATTACAACTAAAATAAAAAGATGTGGGAGGACAAACAAGTAAAGAAAAAAAAGGGCAAGTCAAGTCAAGGAAATAAACCAGATCTAAATAGTGAACTTTAAATTCTTTGATTTCTATCTTAGAATTAGTTGTAGAGAACAATATGTAAACAACGATATACTTAACGTATTATCCAAATAAATATTTTGGAATATAACTCAAACTGACAAAAACACTAAATTGTCATATCCTAAATTCAAATTACGACAAACCTAAAATATCGAAACTACAATGTACTAGCTTCAAATTTGCAGATTCCATGAGTAAATATATGATGAGAGTGTACCGAAGGCCAGCATCGAACTGTTCGCAACCATAATCGACTAATTTTTGCCCTCAATCTCATTGTGTAAGAAGCAGACCCTGGGGTTGAAGAAGGTTGAATTTCCATGGTTAACAAAGACTGAGAAGATGCATCTCCTGATGCAATTTCTCCATAGAATTCATCAGACAGAGAATCAGCAAGCATGATACCACGAGAAGCTACTCTAGAGCTGGAAAACAAACAACCATTGTAAGTTTATCAAGTGAACATTGATGCATCAGAGATCACAAAAGGTAAACATAGTTATAAGTTACAACTGTAAATCAGGGACATTTGTGATAGCGAACCTAATTCTTTCAGCAATATACGGGACTGCTGTCTGGTATACGATGAAAAGAGCACGTCTTGCTGGATTTGGAGAAAGTCCATAAGGTCCAGAGACCTAAAACAATAATTGAAGAACACAAATATTAAATATACATATATAAAAACCCAGTAGTAGTAAGAAATTAATCATACTAATTATTACAAAATGAAATCGTCAGCTACAATTTTGTCAGAAACTCTAAGCAGAAAAAATGATATTAAAAAAGATAAACTAATTGTCATTCGATTGAAATAAGCTATACCAAATACCCATGCATAATTATAGGAGTCAAATCTTTATCCACCTGATTGATATCACAATATTCTTCACCAAGTGTTTGCTGTCCTGACCCAGTTGTTAACACATAATACAACATCTGTCCTAGAAGCTTTGTCTGCAAACGAAAAAGAAAATAGAGATTTCAACATCCTTTTAAAATTGCCGACAATGTTAATGCATCATAATCCAAGAGCAAGAAAAATTCCCTAAAACTCCTGAGCTCTTCTGCAGAAATATGAATTAAGGAAAACAATCAGGCATAGAGGGTCTCAATACTTCTTCAACCAAAGAAACTTAATGTCCTCTACAACTAACCTCGTTTCCTTTTCCATTATTTCAGCATCACTCACCACCAAATATATCTTATAATTGTAACTACAATTAATAGTAGCAAGTTTTACCCTTCAAAGCTAAATGTAGAAATACAATTCTATAGAAATTGAAAGGAATCAAATCCAGAACTAACCTCACTCTGATACGCCACAGCGAGCCGAGCGCCTATAGTGAAGAGAAAATAAAGGTAAATCAAACTAAACTCATCCTTAATTCATAACATAGAATTTAACTATCATAAGAAACGAATATTTATTACTTCACACTACTAAACTAAATGCCACTCCTTTATATATCTACTACAAAAAAAGGAGTTGTCGGTTAGCAAAATAGAATAAACAGAAGATACCCAATTACCCGAAAACACAAAATGAAGAATTGGCTAAGCCAAACAACAAAACGAAAGTAGAAATTTCGATTTCGATTTCCAAGAGCTGATTAATCATAACAATCAAATTCGAGTATAAGCAACAGACCAAAGAGGTGGCGAAAAGCGTCGCGACAAGCATCATAAACAAAGGAGGCATACTGATCGTCCTTTTCGGCTGCTCGCATAATCTCCGGCTGAGCAGCAAGAGGAAAACGGTGAGGTCCAGGCGGGTGGGAGTGGGAGGGACCTGCTTCTGAGCTGAAACCTGAGTCCCCTGATAGAGAAGCTTCCATTTCTGTAGCCATAACCAGTAACTGGACTCGTTAATGGTGTCCTACAAGATCATGATTCCGAGCTCCCTCTTCCCGAGAGAGACACTGAAATGGAAAAGGCAAATTGAATGTCGAAGCTGAAGGCAGTGGAAGGGAATTATCATCGCAAAACGTAAGCCAATTCCGTGACGACGTCGTTCCCCTTGCAAAATGAAATATAACCAAAAAACCATAACGCCGTTGCCGGGGATCGAACCCGGGTCACCCGCGTGACAGGCGGGAATACTTACCACTATACTACAACGACTTGTTGATACTAATAGCTTTGTTATTTTATTAATTCATTATTTAATGATATTTAATTAATTGATTTCCTTCTAATATGCAAATTAGGTATAAGAAATAAACATACACCAAAACGATATAATCGAAGTAGATTGGAGTACGTGTTAGCAAACACTCCTTATTATACCAAACAAATAAAATATATACGACTATTTAAGTATATGAATGAGAGAATGTTTTGTTGACATTAACTATTTAGATAATAAAAGAAATTGAATACAATAACAAATAATTACTTGAATTTGAAGATCGGCAATGGTATAGTATATAGTTTAGACGATTTCAAATATTTTAACCTTTGAAGTGTGTTTGGAACAATTAGTGACTTATAATAGTTTATATGGTACAATAGGTTATTATCTCACATTTTGTTGATGTTGCTTTCTTTTGTGGTGGCTGCTACCGGAGATTTTCACTTTGACCTAACCTTCTACCTTTACTTAGTAAATATTTAAAACTCAATGAAAGAGGGGGTGTGAGGAAGAGGAGAAAGGGAAGTGAGAACAAGTATTTTCATAATAATAGGATTAGAAAAATAATAATTCTAGTATTAAGGCCAAACATGGAGTGAGCTAAAATAGCTCATTTCACTCTTCTCTTTAATCATAAGGACAAACATCTTGAGCTTCGATTGGCTCCAGTTATATGCCTATCTTTTGGAAAGATTTATTTTAAACCTCAAAGTCAAAATTACCCTTGAAAGTGTTTGTCATTTAATACATCTCGCCAAATTTTTGGTACATTCATGTGTTGGTTTAGGTGAAAAACTATACGAACGAAAATTTGAAAGCTGTGGTTAGTAAAGAATAAAAAATTTAAAAAGTGGAGTTGAAAAAAAAAAGATTTATTTAAATAAATGTAGACGAAAAATGTGTGAATTTGATTGTTTTAAAAAATTTCATTTACAAATTTAGAAAAAATTGTAAAAATTAAAATATGGCTTTTAAACTTAACCTTCAAAAGGTTGTTTTAGACTTTTGTTAGGTTCCTTTTGAGTTTTTGCTTAATCACATAGCCATGACGTGGAATTGAAATATGATATTAAATCCGCCATAACCGTAATGCTAAGCTCTTGAAAGTGCAAATATTTTGCGATAGAATTTGCTTGGTGGAGCAACGTCTTTTCTTATCTACCACACCAAACACGAACTTACGAAACAAAAGCCTCCTCTATACCAACAACCGAAACCGTCACCGGAGCAGCAACGAGAACCAACATGGCGGCGGCTGCAGTACCGTCTACCACCACCGTCCACATTCGTCGAAGTAACTTTCTCTCTCCGACTACAAAACACACCCTCATATCCTTCAATCCCATCACTTCCCGCTCCAAGCCGCTCAAGTTCATCATCAGAAACTCCAACGAATCATCGGCGGAGACCGCCACAACGGAGACGGCGACTGAACCGGAGGCAGAAAGCTCACTCCAAGCCTCCGGTGAGTCGCCGTCTCTGATTTCGGCTCTCAACGTCGAACGAGCCCTCCGTGGAATTCGTAATGTTATCAACTCTAAATCTCTCTGCCTATTTAATTTCTTAAGGTCGATTAATTTTCTCTTTTAACTTTGTTCTGGTAATGCAGCAATTACAGATGTGAATCACTACGGAAGACTCGGACTCCGAAGAGGATGTCCATATGATCAGGTAATTTAATCAATTCGCTAAAATAAAAACCCCATTTCCGCGAAAATCCTCCTTGATCTTGATCAGCTCTAATTTATTACAGGTTCCGATTGCATACAACATCAAGGTTGAAGAACTAAAGAGCCAGGGATTAGAGGAAGAAGAACTGAACCAAAAACTCGAACTCCTAAAAGTCAGTAGAAACCAAGAAACAAAAATTAGAAAAACCCTAAATTATATTACGAGGTTGAATTGCGAGTAATATTGAAGAATGATTACAGGAATCGTACATGATATTATCATCTGTTGAAGAGAGAAGAATGTACGATTGGAGCTTGGCGAGAATCGGAGAACCAGACAAATATTCATGGCCTTTCGAGGCCGATATAACTCAGATTCAAACTCAATTGCCGCCGCCGAAGGTACTCTCCGTTTGCCCTCTTGCCCGCCACAATCTCACCGCAATGAATTTGTAAAATCGTCGTTGGTTTTGGATTGGCAGGAACCAGAAGACGAAGGACCGACGAGATTGGTGGGTTACTTCTTCTTGGGGTGGTTCGTTCTGTCCATCGTGTTATCTATTGCTCTGAATCTCTAGAAACCGCCATTAATGGTCGTCTGTAGATTAAGAAGAACGGTCAGCCTCGAAGAAGAGCACGAGAACAAAAAGCCCAGCCCGTCAGTTATTTTAAGGAACTCGGAATTTGGGCCCTTTAAAGTGGACCTTCTTAATGGTAAGTTTCATTTGTGTTGAGCCCAAGTTTCTAGCCCATAATGATTCTTATCCATAGTTACCCTCTGAAAAATGATTTTATATTTGATGAATCCTTCTGTGAATATAACATTTTCTTTTTCTATCTTCACTCATCGTCGAAAGGATGTCATAATTTGAAGCGTTAGACATTAATTTATGTACATCACTAGTGTGTTTGTTATTGTATATGGTTGTATATGTGTTGTTAGGTTCACAATAATTTTTCGATTCAACTTTAACTAACCTTCGTTTCGACCATTGTCTAAACTTCCACTTAAACTTAACCTAAAATCAAGTTCACTCAATAATTTAGTTGCATAGTATTGTGAACAACTAGCAACGATAGTGAACCTTGTTATTCGTCGTTGCAATCAATCGCTTCTTCGATATACCACATCTTTGCTAGAATTGTTTAATGATATATTGTAAGGTCAAACAACAAATACCCAAACATTTAAAATAATATTATTTATTTTAATAAAAATGTATTTCGCGTGTTTTTTCAAGCTCAAAAATGTACTTTGACACAATTAAAAAAACAATAATAAATCACGATATATTCAACAACCACACAGTCCATTTTGAAAGACTTTAAACCACTAAAACAAAACTTTCAAAGTAAACACATATCTCCAATAATACGACATGAGAATAAGTCCACGTGTTTCACGTAAATAGAAACGTTGTTTTCCATTCATATATCCAAAATCAGTGAATATGTGATTTTGGAGTATTTTCGAGTAAGAACGACGGAGATGGAAATGATGTATATGGTGGAAACATGGCAGTAAATTTTCAGAAAAAGAAAAGGTTGTGGAGGTGATGAGTTTAATGGGTTTTTTATAAGATGGAAAAAAGAATCTTCCAAGTTGAGAGAGAACAAGAGGTGTGTTTGAGGTTATCCCATCGTTAAGGTTTTGGTGTCTTCTTCTCTGCCCCCTTAGGCTCCACAAAGATATGTCTCTACCCATCTCAAGTATACCACTCCACTTTTCTTTTCTCTTTTTTCATCTTTATATATATATATATATATATACACATAAATACATGTGAATTGCATTCTCAATTATTATCTCTCCATATCTCTTTCTTACGTTTCTTACTTTTTCGCAAAACGTTAGTATATATCTATGGCTTACATACATGTTTCTTTTTTTTAACTTCTGACGAAGATCAGAACATTAAATAGTGTGATGCTGACCTAAAATGTTTAGGTAATTTAGAATTTCCATTACAAGTTGTTACCAAATTGTTTCAAGTCTCCATTTCGTCTTATTTCAAAAGAGTTTTACTCCAATTATTGTTTTAGAATGTTTGTGAAAGGCAAGGGTAAGATTGAAATTAAAAAAGTGGATATACCATTAGTACCATTAATAAAGTTCTAGGGTAATTAAGAGGTTGTTTGGGTCCATCTTTAGGTAGATAAAAGTGAGTTACTATGTAACTCACACTATCATCAATTATTATAACTTTACGGTTAACTTCAATATTACTATGTCAATTATATATATTTTTTACCGTAGTTACTATTTTCTACTCCTCTTCTCTCTATTTGTTATAATGTTTATCGATTCCTATTCAGTCTTATCATCATTCCAAATAAAATTTAATATACTTCAATTTATCAACTTAAACTTTTAGATTAGATGGTAGTCTAACATTTGACAATCCTCGTTCATCGACACGTGGAGGTTCCATTTTATGAAACAAAATCCAAGCCTTTTTTTTTTTTTTTTCCTTTCACCTTTGTGTTAAGTGCTTTGTTAAAGTTTTTTTTTTTTTTTTTTTTTTTTTTTTTTGAGGAAGTTGAATTGTCAAAGTTAAAGTGAAATGAATGGTAAATTTGTGGTGTGTTGACAAGTGGATGTTGGCCCAAATTTGTGCTAATGATTGGGCCCATATAGTCCAAAAATATAAAGATAAAAACTCAACATTCTTTGAAAATATTATGCATATAATCTTATAATATATATCAAAGGGAAAGCAAAAGTCTAAGATTGATATAATGCCTTCTCCAAAAGTAATCATTTTAACCCATTTTGAATCTTAAAAGGAACATATCATTGATATTGTTTGAATTTTGCTTCAAATTTGGTGGTTTTTGTTTCTGTGTACCAAAATTTGTCCAACTTTCTTCATTTTACTTTGATTTTTATATACCTAATTTCAACCAAATCATTTATTTTATAATTTCAACTTCTAATCAACTAGAATTAAACCTAATCAACTAACTTGAAAGTAGATTGTTTTTGTTTTCATACCAAAGTATAAAGAAAAATAAATATTAAAATACCATTTTAGTTTATCAATTTTGAAATGTGATCAATTTTAGTTTTTGAATTTTGTAAATGTCTAATTTTAAATTTAGACCATTTACGCTAATTTTTTTATTGAAATCGACCCAGCAATTATAATTGTTGTATGCAAATAAATATAACATGGGGTCATGTTTTTAATTTATTGGGAAAATGTTAAGAGAAAAAAATGAAAATCTATAGTAATAGAATTTCAAATACTAAAATTGAACAAACTCTGAAGTATAGAAACAAAAATAAATACTTGTGTTTGCATGAAGTTTTCAGAGAAACGTGTTTGATGGAGTTGAACTTGTATTTATGTTGATTTTGATGCGATCTGGTTCGATCCAGTGTTTTATCTTCTAGCGAAGTGATTGATGTTGTGCTTTAATCTTCAACAGCTACTGCATCTTCGGGATTCTTGTTCGGAAAACTCCCTCCACGCTATATTCATCATCTCTCATGTTGGTTTGAGTTTGGTTGGTCTGACCCTCGAACATACCTAATTAGATTTTGTTATTATTTAATAGATAGACTAACTTAATACTATTTATAGGCTCAATTGAATTTTAGTCCAAATAATAATATTTAATTTGACCAAAACAATCAATTTGATCATCGACCTTGATGAAAACATATGACATCATCACAATTTACCACGTTTATGTCTTCAATTTTAATTTAGAACAAGTTAACTTTGAATTAGTTCCAAAATCAATTATTTATATTTTTGTCGATAATTTGAAAAAGAACGTGACAAATTGTCGTCCTAGGATCGAAAAACTTAAATAATTTAATATTAAAAATAGAAATATTAATGTGAGGAGACATTAAAGCAACATATAATAAATCGACACCTAATAAATCTAGAAATGTACTAATAATTTGATTTATTATTTCTCGTTTTTTGCCTTTTCATAATGACTTTTGATAATAATAGTCAAAGGAAACTCCCATCATCCATTTTACTTAGAAAAACAAATTGAGATTACAAATCAATCATGGGTCCCATGCAATCCTAGTAATCAATTACTAATTTGATTGATTAGGAAATCCCATCATATGGTAAAAACAATTATTCTATGGAATTGACCAAACTTTATACAATCAAATGGACCATATCTCTCTTCCATCAAACCATATCCTATTCTCATTACACCAAACTCCAAACTAATTATTTTCTATTCAAATAAACATTTCGAATATTCTTATTTTTATTTAGTTCGATATGTTTCTTTTGTATAAATTCAATACTCTTATACCGATACTAGTAATTCGCTTGATGGTAAAACAATCATGTAGCTCGCTTTATGCTCATGTTTAGGTCTCACTTCAAAGTTATTGACAACAAAATTTATGAATTCAATGTACAATATAGTGGCATTTGAATTTCGTACTTCTTTTAATATTAATTAAAATTTTAGTATAAAGTCGGTCTTAGAATAAGACGAAGTGGTTGGAATAAGAGTAAGCAAAATTGAAAGAATAATGTTAAGCAAATCTAAGAATAAGAATAAGATTTTTAGGGAGAAAAAGGGGATTAGGCAGAAAGAATCGAACAAGTTTGGTTTTTAAAATGAAAGAAAGAAAGAAAGAAAATATGAATAATTATTAACAAATTGGATTTTTTTTCTTCTTTTTTTGTGACATAAAGTTTAGATATACAATGTTGGGAAAAGGAAACGTGATCTTATTATTCTCTAATCTTCATAATGAACATTTTTATATGGTCACGTGCATTTAATATTCCTCTCAAATTAGAAATTCCAAAACTACTTTCTAAAAATTATCTTTCTATTCTTTTCATAATAGATTTATTGTTATTAAATGTTTACAGTAATTATCAACTTAAGTATAGTTCGACCGATTAAAGTGAAATGAAATTGATACGATTTTTAGTAAATTTAAATATTTGAGCCTCGTCTTGCATTTGCACCCCAAATTTATAATAGTAATAATATAAATAAATATATATATATATATAATATATATATATATATATATGATTCGACAGTAACATAGTTTGTTTTAATCTTTGAACTAAATAATTTTCATGGAATGTTAAAGTAACATAATTTGATTCATTATACTGATCTCGTAAAGGAGTTGAGTTTCTCCTTTGTTCTTCCTTTATATAACTTAATTAGACTTATTGATGGCGATGAGAAAATAACTGCTTAAACAAGACACAAAGATGATCGATCTCTAAGGAGTTTCATTAGAAAAATGATATTTTGTTTGATTTACCCAATCAAATAACTGACTTAACTGATAAAATAGGAGAAAATGCACATAGATCACGATAATGGTAGTATTAAATATAAATTAAATCTAACGTCTAAAGTAAATATAGGCTTGTTAAATTTGAAATTACTTTTCTAGTCATTAGAAATGTTGTTTTAAGCCTATCTGACAGCAACTCAACTCATTCTAATTTAACTTTTTCTTAAACGAAAAGTCAAATGTTCGATAAATGAAAAAATAATTGATACTGTTAATTCGCTATCTATTCCATGAAATATATCATAATGATATTAATTCTAACCGATTAATTTGTACATCTCTCCCCCAACACATTTCTAACCCATAAATTAAGTTTCTCTTTACTAAACATCTCTTTCTAATTTTTTATTTTATTAATTCCTATACTCTCCTTTTCTATATTATTGTATATTAATACAACCTTTTTCTTTTTTACTTTTCCTTCTTTGCAATCTTCTTCTATGTCTTATTATTACAAGAATATATCTATATACACACACATATGTAGTACGTCCTTTTCGTGTCCTATTCAAAAGGGCACGCTTTTAATTAATAATGTAGTTGTGTAATGTCACACTGGTTCATAAGGATGAATATATATTATATATATATTGAATACGTGGGTCGTTCTTTTTTATATTTTGTATGTTATCTATTTAATTTCAACATTGAAGTTATGGGTAACCTTAGTTTTTAGAAAATTTATGGTTTTGCCCCTAAGAACCGAATTAACTTAGTATGCATGTTTTATTTTATTGGTATTGAAGTGAAATTTGATTTTTTTTTGGGAAATCTATGGTATTCCTTTTTAATCTATTTTTATTTCCCTTTTGCATGAAAAGCAAATAATGTGTTAAAAAGAAAGTGCTGTCAACCCTAAAAAGATTTGGTTTTCCTTTTTGAAAGGAAAAAGGAAAAAACAAATTTTTTTTTACTACTTTCTTGATGTGAGATTACTAATTTATTAAGTGTGAATTACCTTTTTAACTCTTTGAGAAAAAGTTAACGAGAGAGAGAATAATCATAAACTTTATTTTATTTATTGTTTTGAAATGTTTTTCTTGGCTACTTTTATAAAGTTGTAATTCATGCCTCGGATTCTTATGTAAGATTGGTGTTATGTTTCAAAAGTATCGAAAATACTTTTAGAAAATAGTAAAATTTTATATTTTATTGGTGATGAAGGTCCATAACATCAATATCTATCGAGTGTTAGTATTTTAGTTGTTCAACAATATGAAAGGGTATATCGGTAAAGAGAGCACAAGTGGAGAGGGAAATACTAGTTTTGGCTTTTCTCTCAATCTTTTGTATGTGGCTTTTTCCACCCAAATGCTTCAACCATGCCCTACTTTTATTCCCACTTTTGTCCTCTCACTATTCCCCCCCTTTTTTATATCTATTCATATATTTCCATTTTTATTTTCATACATCACAAAAGATGTTCTTAATTAATCTATTGTATATGAATAAGTGTTTTTGTGTAAGATTACTCCATAATATATTGTAAAAAAAAAGAGAAGAAAACAATGGCATAATCGATCGTGTTTTATTATTATCGATGTAATATTCAAACATACCTAAATCATCTTTTAGGTCTTTAACCAAATTTCTGAATTGAATTATAAGATAAACTATCTTTTTAGCAAAAACATATCGCATATCAACATTTTATTGCATAATGTTATTGTAGAAGTGGTACTTGGTGCATTTAGCTTGTTGAGGTTTTTTTTCTTCTTTTTGGAATAGTTGTAAATAGATTCAAAATAATTAAATATATAATAACATTTAAAAAAAAACTCTGATAGACCATATTGCAAATATTAGTCTATTGCTTATATACTCTTATTATTAATAAATCATAAGAATAAAAATCTATAAATATTTAAGTTTACCATGGATAGATTTTGTTATATTTGTAATTTTTCTAAACGTTGTTACATATTAAATATAAAATTGTCGTCCATTATAACTTTTTTATTTAGTGAGAATTTGATTTTCTTGACTTTTAAAATAGTGGTATATAGTTTAATCAGTCAAACTATAATCATAGCCATGATTGAATTTTAAAATTGTAATAAAAATAACAATAACCATAATATAAAGGATTGTTAGTTTTAAAATCAGTTAAAGTGACACTGTCAAGTGTAAGGCTATAATTGACTTCTCAATTATTAATTTATGACAAATCAACGGCTAATATTGACGAACCACATTCGTTGATCTTGATTACTTTATATATATATAAAAAAAAGGAAGTTGACCTCACAATTATTTTCATTTGTTGAATTTTTACTTGAATGCATTCAGTTCCTCAACTTCCATGACTCTTTTTCATTGACTTACAACAATTCAACTTAATTATCAAATGAATCATCTAATCTCACCTGAAAACATTTGATTAAACTATTTTACTTTTGGAATTTGAGTTTTATTCATTTAATGTTGACGTCAATCATATTTAGATATTAATTAATTAATGTCAAAATGTTTAAATATTATTTGAAAAAAGGAAAGGAAAAACTGAATAAATTGATAATTTATTGTTCAAACATTGGGCATCTCATCTATCTATCTATCAGCATTCATCAGGGTGTTTGTGTTCGATCTTTCTCGCAATATCTATGAATATTATGTGGCGCAAATTAATTATATTCTTTTTTTATATTTTCCAAAATACGAAATATTTTTTGTATATTTCTATTGAGTTCTATCATTGTCATTATCACCAATTTTGCAGTGACCCAAATTCTTTTTTCTTTTTTTCTTTTTATGTTTCATTTAATACAAATTATATTTATTAGTCTTTGGAGAGAGAGAAAAAAGGAAGAATATACGTAATTAAAAAATCACTTGTTTTAATTTCAACATTTTCCCCCACAACACTATGTTATTCCCTCCATTTAAATACATTTTATATACATGTAAAAATTATGCATAATTCAATATTTAAATTATAAAGAGTTTGTTCCGTAACTCAATCATTTTTGTTTTAAAAAAAAATGATTGTGTTTTTGGTAATTATTTTACTTTTTTTTATGCATTAGATAAAAAAAAACAGCTCATAACACATTTTTTTTTTCATATTGCAAATTTAACAAATATAACGATAATAAGACATTAATATGCTTTTAAATTTGCTATTTTTAAAATTTTGAAAATGTAAGTGATATGAACTTTATTACCATTAATCGTTTTTCTATTTTTCAAACTCTCCTTTTTCTTAAAAAAATTGTGAAATAAGATTAAAAATGAAAATATACTCGATTACCAAATATATATTGTTTTTTTATTTTAGGGAAAATTTTCTTTCTTAGTTCCCAAGTTTTGAAAAATACTTATATGTTTGATCACTACATCTTTAAAATGTATTTTTTTAGTATCTAAGTTTATAAGAATATACCCGTTCCGTCACTAAGTTTTCAAAATATATCTTATTAATCTCAATTTTTTTAAAAATAAATTTAAAATATACATTTATAAAACTTATAAACCAAACACACCTATTCATCAAAACTTGAAAACTAAAATAACAGTTTTTACTAAATGTTGAAACAACTATCGAACCTAACCTAAATTACCTTTTAATTGACTAAACTTCTAAATTTCAGAGAGGTATATATATATATATATATATAACAAATATATTGAGTTGAAAATGTGATATTTAGGAAGAATAAAGTGTATGTATAAATGAATAAATAAAAAATCGTAGGTGTATCAACTCCAAAGCCGTCCTTGTAGGGGACCTCTAATTGGGATAGCTTATAAAATAGAGAGTTCATATGTCAACTCTCTCATATATGTAACCAAATCAATTTCTATTTAGTATTTATCAATCCCCACCTCATTTCCCTATTATTATTATTATTATTATCATGATTTCTTTTTCCTCTCCCTCCATCATAATTATTTAATTAACTAAATTCACATTTTGACATTCCTCCTTCATTAATTAACTTCTACTATTTGACACTAATTTAAAATATCAATTATGACGTTTGGATGGATATGGAGATATCTTATCCTATGTCACAATTAAAATTCCTGCCCTAAATTATTTCAATATAATATTTTGCCATTCAAATAAATAAAACATGTATATATAATTTCAATAGCGTTGAGATATCAGTGAGAATATTTTTTAAAAGGAATTACTTAGTGGGGATAGAAATGATCCTATTAGTATTTTGATCTGATCGGATTAAAATGAGTTTGGTTCGATAATATTTTTTTATTTGTATAACTTTTGTTTATTGAGATTTGAGGTGTGAACTAGTTGATGTACTAAATAAAGAATATTTGATTAAAACATGATGATGTGGTGTATAAATGTTAAACACGTCTAAATTATAACAAATAGAGTGTATAGAATAAATTACCATTTTTTAAAGAATTAATTATGGTTTATAATTCATGTTATATATATAAGTCTCGTTTGATAACTATTTTGTTTTTTGGTTTTGAAACTCTTAAGCTCGTATTTTTTCATTTCTTATAGTAATTTGCATATTTACTGAATATCATGGTTGGATTCTTGACTAAATTTTTTAAATAGTTTTCAAGTCATGACTTGATTTTTCTAATCATCAACAAAAACTCAATAACAAAATAAAACAATTTACTAAATCAAATGAAAAGTTAAACTTGACAAAAAAAAAAGAAAAATAATCCAATTGAATGGAAATAAAACATAGTGTAGGATAAGATTTTTATACAACAATAATGAAATGATAATAGGAATTTTTAAAAAAATAGAAAAAACTGATAAACTATTTACATTTCATAGAACAAAACATTATTACGTTTGATTTTTAATAAAATAATATTATTACATGTTTTCTTCATTTTTTAAAATTATGATTTAGTTATTTATTTGAAATGACTTGAGAAACTATATTTAATGTGAAATGTGTTGGGCGTGCCTTCTTACGAATGTTTGTATGTGCAAATTGCAAAAGGGGGCATGCCATTGCCATCCATTTACTGTGCCATTTTGGCCATATTTGAATTTATTGATTAAACTAAGTGATCCTAAAAGCAAAATTAAACGCAATGAAAAAAAATAAAAGGGTCCCATAAATTAATTACTTTTTTAAGAAGATGGGACGAATGAGTAAATTAAATATACTAAATCAAATTTGTTTTATAGACAATTGTAGAGTTGAAATGTCGTATTTGGGTTGATGTAATAATAATAAATAAACTTTTGAATTTTGGATATTTATATATTATATTGTAAGAAAATTAGAAAAAAGAAAAAACGAAGAGCCAAAAGCCAATCCAATGACCACCAAAAAAGGGTACGTTTTATTTGGGGTCATTGGCATTCCAAACAATATCGATATTATCAATTCTAAAGAAAGAAAAGGAGAGAGAAAAAAATGGTTCTGGAAAACAACTTTTTTTATTTTTGGTTACGTACAATTTAGAATTTTATTTTTTATTTCCATATAATATAATTACTTGTTATTAAATAAAACTTTCAAATTAATCAAAACGATATCTAAATAAATCAAGAAATTGATCGTATAGGACTAAAAAATTAATACCGTTTTAATCTATGTAATTTTGTATTTGGTTGAATTTTATTTTTATTAAATATTAAATGAAATATTCTCTAAAAATTAATTTTTATATAGATCAAATGTTGAATAATAATAATAATATTCAAGTAATAAAATATGATATATACACATATTTTAGAAGTTATGCAGTAGAAATATTAATATATATAACAAAAGAATGACAAGCGTGCCTAACTATATCATAAAATATAAATATTGTAATTACACTCTTATAATTGGACGCTTAAACGTGTTAAAATTAGATCATTAAAATTTCAATAGTTGTAATAATTAAATTAATAAATGATAAAAAATAAAATTGAACTTAACAGTATAATTTATATGATTATATAAGTTTGAAATATAGATAAGTTGAATGACTTAAATTTTAATTTTGAAAGTTTGATAAAGTAAATTTTAGAGTATCGTTAAACTTTATAGACAATATCTGTCATTTGTCATAAAAAAATTAAATCTACAACCGAACAATAGCTTAAATATGCAACATTTTTAAAATCGCAAGAGAAATAAAATGTACTTTCACCCATATAAGATAATCAATGCAATAAAAATTGGTTTAATCAATAATAAAAATTCATTTGTAAATCAACCATAATTTGGAAAAATAGTAAAAAAATTATGATAATAGAACTCATATTACGCACATCTTTAAAATTGTAAATTTAAAATCAGATTATCGTCAAATTACTGTCATATTTGTCAAATTTACAATATTAAAAAAAAGTGTACCAAAATTTATTACTATCTTTCTTAAAAAAAAAAAAAATCGTAACAGTAATCACAACAATAACAACGTCCCCAAAACATAATTTTAAAAACAATCTAATTGATCATCTTGTTTTAGGAATTTGAACGTGATTATATGTATTGTATTAGTAGATCCACGTAACAGAACTAAACATATAGATATAGATAAAGAGTGAGTCTCAAAATTTACATTGATTAATTTCTATTGGTTGTGGGGGTAAATGGCAATTATAAATAAAAGAGAGGGGAAGAGGGAAAAATGTGGGACTATGGGAGTGGCAGACAGAGATGTCGATAGGATCAGAACTTCAACAAGATATTGAAGGTAAGATCATGACGTCATATAACATTACAAATACAATTTTATAATTTTAAATTCATATATCAAAAAGAAGCTTTTTTTTTTTCTTTTTTTTCACAACAATTCATCTTCTAGGCCGCTATTTAAAGCACCTATGTTGCAAAAACATTACCAGTTGTGACACAATTCACAAATACCCAAAAAAAGAAGAAATTCTCCCACTCCCATTTCTTTATTTACTTCAGCATAAGTAAAAAAGAGAGAGAGAATCCTCCTCCTCCTCCTCCGCCGCCGGCGATGATGATTGCTTACCTGGAACCGTTTCTACAAGACACCGATTCCCGCCGGCCACACGACGGCTCCGCCCTATGCGAAGCTCTACAGATTCAATTACAAGGTGGCGTCAGTACCGACTCGCGGGATATCGGTTTAGCCGGTAAGGATTTCGGTGGGCTACATTCCGTAGCTCCGTTGGCTTTGGTAACTCCAGCTGGTGCCGATGACGTGGCCAAGGTAGTGAAATCAGCCGTACAATCGTCTAATCTAACGGTAGCAGCGAGAGGTAATGGCCACTCGATCAACGGGCAAGCGATGACGGATGGAGGTTTGGTTTTGGACATGCGTGCCATGGAGGATAATTTACGTGTCGTCACAATTAACGAATTTTGCTATGCCGACGTGTCAGGAGGGGCATTATGGGAAGACGTCTTGAAACGCTGCGTTTCAAGTTATGGATTAGCTCCCAGGTCATGGACGGATTACCTTAGCCTAACCGTCGGCGGTACACTGTCTAACGCCGGAGTTAGTGGCCAGGCTTTCCGGTACGGCCCACAAATTTCCAACGTGGCTGAATTGGAAGTCGTCACTGGAAAAGGAGATACTTTAATTTGTTCAGAAAATGAAAATTCTGAATTGTTTTTTAGCGTTCTTGGTGGTTTGGGTCAGTTTGGAATTATCACAAGAGCTCGTGTTCTACTTCAGCCAGCTCCAGATATGGTAAATAAACAAAGAATTCCATTATTTCTACTAATTAGTTAATTAGATGCATGAGCTATCCACACACGTTTACGTTAATTACGTATTAATTTCTTTCTTTTTTAATTAGGTGAGATGGATTAGATTGGTTTACGATGAATTTGAAAGGTTTGCTCACGATGCGGAATCCTTAATACGGCGGCCGGAAGGTGACTCGTTTGATTACGTGGAAGGCTTTGTTTTTTCAAACAACGATGACCCATTAACCGGAAGACCGACAGTGCCGTTAGACTCCAATACCATATTTAACTCTTCTTATTTACCGGAAACCGCCGGTTCGGTTCTCTATTGCCTCGAAGTCGCCGTTCATTACCGGAACAACGACCAAGTCTCAACCGTCGACACGGTAAAAAATAGAAAAGGAATTTAATATTTCAATTGATATTATTATGTTAATGATAGTGAGATTAGAATATTTTGTGACCGTTCGATCTTGGGAGGATCTGTGGGGTCAGGTATGTAAATGTTTATAGAGACAGACACACGTATAATTGTCTTAAAAAAAATGACTGAGTTTTTGACCTTAGTGAGGAAGTGGAATTTGACCCATGGAAATAGGGTGAGTGGGTCCCACTGTGAGAAAGAGGTGGAATTTTATTTTATTTTTATTAATTTAAAGTTGAAAATCTCAGCGGCGGATAGTGAAAAGAAGGTCAAAACAAACAAATTATAGTAGCTCTTACACTCATACGTGTATGAAAATTATGGGGGTCTCTTTGGTGGGGGGAAATGGCTAGAGCCCTTTTCATTTCTTTCATCATTATCCAAACCATAAACCGACGACCTTTTTAATTTGTAGTATAAATTTCTAATTTAATATTGTGAGGCTGTTATTTATTTTGTTTTTTTTTCAAAAAAAAAAAAAGAAAAAAACATGAAAACTGACAATACGATATAATGTATCTTCCATTGGATTTTCTGACACTGGGCAGCTCCCATGACTGCCCAGAGTATCTATTCCTAATTACGAGGATGGCACTGTTTTGTTAATTATAGTATTTAAAGTGGGGGTAGTTTGGTAATAAGAGAGGAGGTATTGGGGTTAGAATTGTAAGAAAGGTAGAAGAAAGGAGCGTTTAGTAAAAACACTGATAATTTTTTGAGATTTTGCTGACAAAAATGGTCCCCAACAAGTGGCCAAAAAAGCCATCATTTTCTGGAATCTGTAAATCATGAGTGATATGTCCTTTTGCTTTGAATGGGGAAATGACGAAAATGCCCCCCTCCTCACCCTAAATAGAGTTTTGTTTAATTTGATTTTTGTCAGGATGTTGAGAGATTGCTGAGTGGGCTTGGGTATGTGAAGGGGCTGAGATTTCAGGTGGACCTAAGTTACATACAATTTTTGTCACGTGTGAAGCGTGCGGAAGAGGAAGCAGTTGCCAACGGTGTGTGGGATGCACCTCATCCTTGGCTTAATCTCTTCGTCTCAAAATCTGATATCGCTGATTTTGATCGTCTGGTCTTCAAGACTCTCCTTAAAAATGGAGTCGGTGGACCCATGCTCGTCTACCCTCTTCTGCGTTCCAAGTAAGTACTTCCCTTCCCCTCTTTCAATTTTTTACTCTTTAGATTCATTATTTCCAACCCTATTTCTTATAAAATAGTTTCCATATATTTGTCCGATGGCATGGTAGGTGCCACGTAAGAGTTGGGGGGGGGGGGGGGAAATAGAGCATGCGAGATTTAGAGAGGTAAACGACGACGTATTTTTCACGAACTACATCTGTCATGGACACGTGGTATGCACATGGGCTAAGGGGATGGGGAGGATGGGAGATGGGTCCCAAAACGGTGACGTTTTGGCTTAAACTTGAAGTCACACCTGAGCCCTTCAATCTGATTTGCTGAACGTTTTAGGATTGGGTGGTTGAGATTTGAAGTAGGTCAAACCCCCCCAAAAACATCTCTAACATAACATGCACGTGGGACCCCATTTCTCACACGTGTGCCATTCTTTCCTCACTGCCATTCTCTTCAAAACATTCTCATTAACGTTGTTTGTGTATATATATATATATATAAAGAAACTTTAGAGACTAGGGAAAAAGATAAGAAAATAATAAGACATTAGTAAATGCATTTAAATAATAATAATAACAATAATTACTTGTGGGACAAAGATATTGTGGGTCCCATGTTCTATAATGTAAAAAAAAAAAAAAAAAATTTGAAGAAAAGTTTGGGAATTGAGTGACCTTATGGGGAGAGGTTTGGTCATATAATAAAGGACTTGCCTTTATAGGGGAAGGGGTAAATTGGTCAATGAGAATATTACTTTTTGAGGGAAAATGGGGATTTTTTTTTTTTTTTTTTTGTTTCAAAATTTCAAATTTCTTTTTTTAAAAAAAAAAATTATTGAGAGATGTAACTTTTTCACAATGGCCAATGGATAAAACAAAAGGAAGACAACTTTGAGGTCAGTATATTTGCTATTTATGTAACGACAAGGTCTTTTATTCGCCAACCTGGATATTACACCAAAAATCTCATATATACCCCTCCCTACTTGGTCCATTTCATTCCCCAATGTATCTATTTGCTTTTCTTTACTAAGTTTATTTATTATTTTGGTTTAGGTGGGATTCACGAACATCAGTAGTGTTACCAGAAGGGGAAGTGTTGTACTTAGTGGCATTGTTACGATTCACTCCTCCAAACCCGGAACTTGCGTTGGTTGATAAATTAGTGGAACAGAATCGTGAAATAATCAATATATGCAATGTGAATTGCATTGACTTCAAACTTTACTTGCCACACTACCATTCGGAGAAGGAGTGGAAGCTTCACTTTGGGAATCACTGGAGTAGATTTGTGGAGAGAAAAGCTTTGTTTGATCCCATCGCTCTTCTTGCTCCAGGCCAAAAAATCTTCACTAGAATTTCACGCAAACATTGAGTCCATTTTTTTTTTTTAATCCCCAAAACTCCAAATTTTTTTATTAACAAAAATATTGATATTGTTAGCTTCAAAAGCAAAACTCAACCCACAATTTCCCACAGTGGAGGCCACAAAACCTTATGTATGTTGCTATCACTCATAAAAACAAATATTGGTGCAATGTATATGAGAAATTTTTTTTTTTTCAATGGAGCAAAACAAAGAAAGAAAAAGAAACTACAAAACTTGATCATTTGGGTTTATAAGAAGTAATAGATGATTGGGTTTTTTTCTCTCTTTTTTTTTTAGGGATTAAAGATGCAAACTGATTTGACTTGGATAACATGCTTTCTTTGTGAAAAAATGGCCTAAAAAGACAAAGTCTTTCGAAGTGATGTCTTAAGGTCATTGGCTCAAAGTGTCTATCAATACAATTGAAAGGTAGGCGCCACCATTGTCACATATATGTTTTGTCCTCTTGACTTTGTTGACCGTAAAGTTTGAACCATATATGCACTACATGTCCCTTCTCCTAAAAGTTGATGTGTTTAGGTTGTGTTTCATTAGTTGAGTTTCGATTCGGATTGCATCTCTTTAAAACATATGAAAAGATTGCAAAAAACCACGTCTTTAAATTATTCAACTGATTCAATTATACTCTTGTCAATAATTGATTTAGGGTAATTATATTACAGTTTAAACACAAAGATCATCACTATCTCCAACCGTTAAAAAGGAACGAAAAGTATATGTGTCACGTCGGGTCGAGTGAGTTGGACAAGACGAGGAAAGGGTTGCTTTGCAATTGAGTTAAGAGGGAAAATTGGTTGGAGTTTTGAATGTGAAAAGCATAGAGAGAGGGGGAAAAGGCAAATGGGAATGGGGCCAAAAGGTTAGCTTTAGGAAGCAATTATAAGATCATAATATCTTGTAAGGTGCACTCAACCAACTCCATGCAATTTTAAAACAAAAATACAATCTAATCTTTTTTTTATTTTAAAAAACTTTTTCGATTATTGAGTCATGCACGAACGTCCTTAAACCCTATGTTAAAACCCATTTTTAACTCCAAGTTTTTAGTTCACTTTTCTTTATTTTCTAGAAAGATGAGAAATCTAAGAAAGATGAACTTTATGAGATTCTATCTAAATCACCATCTGCATGAGAAAATGAGCCAATTTGTTAAAGACGTTTTTACTTTTTGTAATGGGCTGAATTGTGGGTTCCGTAGAGTGAGTTTTGGGCCGCGTTAGATATTGAGCTTGAACACGAAAATATGACTAGGCCCAAATTCTTAAAGACGTTGTGTGTATTATATCGGTGTGAGTCCAATTATCATCGTAGGCCCATAAGAACCTTCGACTTGGGCCAGGCAGAAGATTGTATTGTATGTATGTATTTCAAAATTTTAGATCATAGCAAAAGAAAAAATGAAAAAATCAATGGCAAATTAGCAAGTTTGGTGTATGAACTAAATTAAATGTTACATATGGACCGCAATTGAATTGAGTTTTAAAGTATAGGTACGAAAGGCTTTAAAAAAACTGATTGTTTCTTCTTCACGCTATTATATCAACTATTGTTCGTGTGATCGTCGAATACGTTGAAATCAAGTTTCACTTTGTTTAATTAGAAAATACCACAAGTTTTACTATCATCAGTGCATCTTTCTCTTCTGTCAATAAACAAGTCATGTTAGCTTTTTAGTAGAGATGTTTATTTAATCTACACGGTCTCATGTCAAGTGAAAAATCATAAACTATATTGATAATGTGGAGGAAATGTTTTTTTTTTTTTGTGTTTACTAAAGAGGATGGAGACATGGATCGTATTCTCCATCCGCTTTCCTGACCTTGAACCCCACTACACTTTATGCTCTTATTACAAATAGTTTAATTTTGTTGAAATTGTGAAACCAAATATTTAGATATATACTTCTCATAATACACATGAGAATGGATGGGTTGATTAAGTGTTCTTCTTAGTAGTAAGTGAATCGGATATTTTAAACCAAACATAAAATTTGTTTGAGGAAAATTTGATCCCTACAAATTTAGGTATGAGGAATCTCATTATGACCTTCGTGCGAGATTTCCTGGAGATAGATAATGAAATAGGGTAATGATTAAGAACCTAAACGTGTGATGAGAATGTCATTCCAATTAACCAAGACCACCAATAGATTTAGCATAAGCTCGAGTCAACTTTATTATATATGTATTACAAATATACGTATATGACTGAATTAATACCAATTTCAAAACTGGACCCAAAGTAAAACCATCTTTTAGTCTCTATAGACTTAGGTTCAAGTATTTGTAAATCAACTCCAAAGTCAAGTACGTGATTCATGCAATTTAGTTGAAAATGTTTGTTTTGACCTAAAATTTTCTAATATATCGGTTTGAATATTTAAGATATTTATTTATGGCATTTGTCTTCTCTCTTTAATAATACATTGAGGTCCAAATTGTTGACATTTTTTAACATAACAATTCCCCTCTACAAATCCTATACAATCAATTATGGATGATTTTCTTCTTTCATACTCTTCATTTGTTTTTTCTTTTTATACAAAAACAAACCTATATTTTCTAATTATTATGTTATTTCATCGCTTAATTATAAATTATAAACCAGAGATAAAAGATTTTGCTTGCATGAATCCTACATTTTTTTTCTTTAAAATGAAAATATCGATTTTTGAATTTGAGTATAATTTTAATTTGGTTCTTACCATTTAAAATGTTATACATAAATTTCATCTAAATGTTACATTCTTATTTTTTAAATTTGATTTACTTATAGCTTTTTAATTAATCTTAGCTATGAATAAAGTTTTGTGATATCGAAAACTAATTTAATTATAATTTATTTAAATATTTAAATGAACATATAGACATTAACTCTAATATCGAAAAAGAAAACACAATAAAAAAAAATATATATATGAACCTTAGAAATCAACTCGAAACAAAAATCAAACTTAAATGATATAAATACATACACACATATCTTCAAACCCATAAATCAAATAAAAACCGAACTTGAATTTTAGAACACAAAAAATAAAAGAAAAATTATTATAAATAGAAAAAAATCTATTTAAAAAATATTTAAACGATCTAAACAGTTGAATGAATTTTGCTATATATATATATTTTAGATATTCTCCCTATATTTGAAAATAAAAACAATCCTAAAATAAAATAGAAAAGAAGAGAGAAAGAAAGAAAAATGGTATAAAAATGAAGTGGTCGGCCATTTGGGCTTTATATGGGCCGAGAGGGAGAGAGAGAGAGAGAGTGAGAGTGAAAGAAGTGTGGAAATGAAATTGAAGTCATCGGATTTGAAAACGATGGACACACTGGGTCCCAGTTGTCCCCCCTTTCCCCAGCCACCCCCCCTTCATTTTTCCCTTATTACCCTCTTTCTCTTACTCTTTCACAAAGAAAATCAAAAAGGCAAAACTGGCTTCTTCCGTAATTATTCTCTTCCTTAATCCCTTTTTTGCAACTCCCCCCCTTCTAAATCTTCATTAATTATCACTTGTCCATTTATTACCCAACACCTCCCCCTACCATACCTTACTTACTTCTCCCCACTCCTCAATTTCAATTCGTTTTTTCAAACCATCTCTCTATACCATAATCAAATCAATATTCGTAATCGTTGCAGTATTTATTGTTTCATGCTTCAATAATAGTATACGCTATACCATGTATACTTTTATAACACCGTATAAAATTTTAACAGTTTTATTGAGTTTTGAATCCTTGTTTGATTCTTCTAAGTTGTATGTATAAATGTTCTGAGATAAAGATATTTATATGGAGAATAAATATGTAAGGAAGGAGAAAAAAGAAAGAAAGGAAGAAAGAGAGAAAGAAATTAGAAAAAAGTGTGTTGTTGGAAGGAAGTACTATAGAGGAGAGATTGTAGTGTACCCTAATTTATGAAGTGTGTTTCTTAAATGGGATGCTTAGAATCAAACTCACTCACTCCTCTCTCCATCATGTACTCTTTCTCATGGGGTCCCATCTTTTTTCCATGCCCGTGTTTCGTCTCTGTTGAAAATATTTTTTTTGCTTTCACTGTTTTGGTTTCAATTATCCTATCTTTAATCTCGAACTCCCGATGGTTTTAATTTTCTTTTCATTTCGACAACGTGTGTAAGTGGAAAAATCATAAAAAAAATACGTGGTTTTAACTTGTATTGTTACACTTGTGTCACGTTTTCAATCGTTGGTTTTAAAATTTTCTAACTTCATTTACTTGACGTTGATTAACGACGACAAACGTATGAGGTGGAACAAAAGGAAAAGAAAAGTGTATATATAAAGTGGATTCAATGATATTGTGACAGCTGCAAAATGGGTGTTTGTGTTGGTAATTAAATGATGGTTTTGTCTAATTTTCCCATGCTAACATTGGATTTTTGTTCCTTAATTATGCTTTCTATTTGACTAATTACTCAATTACTCTTGTCTAATCACCTCATTTCTCTTTTTTTTTTTACTTTCACAATTTTAACCATCTAAATATTTATTAAATTATTATTAAACTTTGAAATTGATGAAATAAAATTCAATGGTTGAAGTTGAAAACTTTACTAAAAACCAATTGTTTTGTTTTATTAACTATGCTATAAAATATATTCATAAATGAGATATTATGAATTTAAATTTAGAAAATGCATACTTATATGAAAAATATATTTAATGATTGTGATATTCCATGCTATAAACTTTTTTTAATTAAAAATATATATTATACGATAGATTAGGAATTATATATGATGTTAACAACATTATTATACATCCTTTAATATATAGTAAGTTTGTTTATTAATTAATAATTAAAATATTTACCAAAATATTTACCTTTCATATAAATCAAAATTTTCTATTTTTAAAAATATTCCTTATTTATACCGGGGACAATTACAAAGTTTAAAAGTATTTTGAATAATAATTCAATCTTTGTTTTAAAAGTATATATTTAAATAATAGAGAAATTGTTTAAACGACAAGTGTGCTAAAAAAATTTATAGATATAATAAAATGTCATTGTATATTTTAAATAAACAAACACTAGTAGTAGTTTATCGTAATCTACCGCTGACATATACCGAAATATCTTTTGTTATATTCGAAAACAACTCAAAATTATTTTTAAATGTGTTTTTAGATTATGAAAAAAAAATATGAAAATGTTCACTAAATATATAAAAAAAGTCATAATCAAAGTCATCATCTTTATTGATATTGATAGACAATTTATATATTATTGAATGTTTTTATATTTGATAAATATTTCGATTATGCATGTTGAAAAGGTTATCAACAAATTGGAAGTATATATGACTAAGATATTTACCATGCATTCACTTGACTATGACAACTAGTGAAAGAATATAATCTTGTATTGGTTTATATATATATGATAAGGTTTGTAATTTTAGAAATGAAGTAAAGTATTGTTTGAGATACTCTAATATATGCTTCCAAGATATGGTATTTCATATAATAAGATTGTTCCACATTTTATTTCACAAAAGTAAAAAATATTTTCTAAAAGTGTATTTTGGCTTACCTTCCAAAGTTTGGCAATACCATTAATTATAACATTATTAAACATTTAATAAATTTAAATAACAAACTTAAATATGTCTAATTATTCCAATAATAATCTTAACTCACACTACAATGTCACTAATGACAAGTTATGTGTTCAATTAGCAAATGTATTAGATATATATAATTTGAACAAATGGATTGTATTTTATAAACACAAGATAATGAATATATGAATATGAATTTATAAGATAATTTAGAGGCTTTTTTAATATAGATCAAAACGAGCATTTTTTTTACATTATTTATAGTACATATAGATGTTAATACTATAATCTATCATCGATAGACGTTGATAGAAGTAAATTGAGGGGAGTCTATCATCTATATTGTCAATGATAGTAATTGATACATCTCTATGTATTTATATTTATGCTAAATATTTGTTTATAGTTTATTTATATATTGAAACTAAGTTAAATAATTACATTTATTTAATTAAATGAAAGATTGCAATCAATGTATCCATTAATTAAAATTACTGTTAAATCACTGTTGTCTTATTTAATTGTTTAATAAATTGAACCACAAACAAATAAATGAACACATTTATATTACACAATTATTAAACCTACTCAAATTAAAAAAAAAACAATATATACAAAAAAAAAAATATAGTACGCTTATTTTTCTATAACGTGTAAATATTTTATTGAATGTTATATTTTTTAAATTTTATCTTGTTTTCTAATTAATTACTGTAAACAATTATTTTAATACAGAATAATTATTGACAATGATTTTGTAGATATTGATTATAAAGTATTATTTAAAGTTTATTAAAACTAAAACGATATACTTCTTTAGATAAGGAAATGTGTTAAAAATGATAAAGTTACGAAATAGTTACACCAAAATCGTGCATACGGTACATTTGTCATTTACAGAGGTTTTTCTGTAACGTAAAAATATTTTGTCAACTCTATTGATTCTGACGATTTCCTAACTATAACCTTATATATAAGATAACGTAACATACGTTACTATGCGTTATTATACGTTACTATAAATGTGAAACTTACCGAGTATAATATAATTATTGTCAGTATACGTATGATACACTGGTCTTAGACGTAATAATTTAAATTTGAAAATTTTAGACTTCACTTTACAACGGTTTGGTTTTGAAAATGAAACTGAAAAAATACTATGCTTTTTAAAATTCAATCTCATATAGAACACCAACAACTCAATTAATCACACGTTATGTCTTCCATTAGAAATATGACAAATGTTGTATTAAATAAAAAATATTGACAATCGACAACAACACCGTTCGCTAAACTAAACTGTGGGCTATCGGTCCAAGCACAACATAGACTAAGTTGTTTATTTCATCTTGTTGACGAGTTAATTTGTGGTCATTTAATTAGGAAAACCTTAGTTAAAAATTGAATGATTAAAAAAAATTATTTGAAAGTATACAATTGTGACGAAATAGTTAACAAATTTTTTAAAAAATGGGCATATTTCCTCACAATTATAGTAAAAAGGTAATAAGATTTAGGAGAAATTAGCAAATATATTTGTTGTTTTCATTTTTAAAAATAACACATTTTTTTTAAAAGATTTGTAAAACTATTTTTTCTCCGTTCCTCTCCAACTAAATTAACCACGGAGATTTTTCTAAAATATTTAAAAATTTCAACTTACCGATTGTTTGGGTTTTTCCACCCTTTTTCAAATTTGTTTACTTTTTACTTTTTTTTTTGTATATTTTCAAAAAAATTATTCAAGTATTTTTCTAGCTCCAACCATTAACTATTTATTTTAAAAAATAAATTTGAAAAGAACAAAATTATGGATCTCCATTCCTTAAGAAAGAATTGTATTGAGAATGTCCATTACAATTTTATCCGGAAATCAAGATCAACATTTTTTAATGTCAAATTTTTCTATTAC
This sequence comes from Cucumis sativus, assembly GCF_000004075.3. Taxonomy (NCBI): domain Eukaryota; kingdom Viridiplantae; phylum Streptophyta; class Magnoliopsida; order Cucurbitales; family Cucurbitaceae; genus Cucumis; species Cucumis sativus. Next base: position 25,333,252 of record NC_026658.2, read on the forward strand.
AATATTGTCAAATTTTATATAAATTTTTCTGTTGTAAATAATATTTACAGGATAATCTTCCCAACATGATTACGTATAAATGATTTGAAAAATGGAATAAACAAGCTTGTATAAAAAAAAATTAGATGTGGAGAAAATGAATCAAAATTAGTTTTTTAAAAAAGAAATTCAAATGTTTCCAATTGTAACCTAACTTTTTTTTTTTCATATTTCTAAAAGTTTCTGTGTACAATTTTAGGTGATGAACGGAGATTCATAATTTATATAGAAAATTGAAAAGATGATAAGTTGGAAAATTTGAATATTTGAAAAAGTGAATTTAGGTATAATTGTGAATTTGGAAAGATATATGGAAATGATATATTTAGATAAATAATGAAAAAAAGAAGAAAGAAAATGAAAAGGGAAATAGAAGAAATGAGTTTGACTTAGGAGAGTGGGGAAATGGTAAGAAATTGTGTTGCCTCCTCACACCAAACCTCTCCTTCATACTCCCTTTCTTTTCTCCATTTTTAGTCCGAATTATTGGCGCGTCTTTTCCAATCTCCAACCACACGCGCCCACTCTTCATTCCCTTTTTTCTTCTCTGCGATACGACGTCGTTTATCCTCCAAACTACGTGTGTGTGCTTTGTGCTTGTGCTTGTGCTTGTGTGTGTTTCTTCTTTCTTATAATTGTTTGTTTTTGATAAAAACTCTCTCTCTCTCTCTCTCTCTCTTTTTTTTTTCTTTTCCTTTCCTTTCCTTTCGTTTCTTTGTTGTTAAAAGTTGGGGATTTCTGTGGGATTATATTACATCACCACTAGCAAATACACAACAACACAAAGCATCTCTCAGGTCCGATCAGATCCATTCAAATCTTTTCTTTTTTCTTCTCTTCACCTTCTTATCTTTTTCAATTTCTTTGATTTTGGGGGGTTTTTTTTTGGTTTTTGTTTTTTGTTGTTGTTGTATTTCTTGGCTTTGATTATCTCCTCAGTTTGGGGGGGTGTTGTTTTGCTTGCTGGGGTTCTTCTGAATCATCCTAGGGTTTCACTTCCTCAGGGGTTTGTTTGTTTTCTTGGGTTAATTTTTGGATTTTGGATTTGGGGTTTGTTTGTTTTTCTTTTTACTTTCTTTTTTTTCGCTTTTGGGTTTTGAGCGGGAGTGGATTACTTGGAAATGTGTGGGATCGTGAGTTAGGGTTCGTGTTCAAAATCTTGTCTTTGTGTTTAAGTGTATGACGATTTGGTGCTGCTTATGCTTCACCGTTGGAGAAGAAGAAGAAGAAGACGAAAGGGCAAGGGAAGAGGAAGTGAAGAAGGAAGAAGGTGAAATGAAACCCATGATGCGTGAGGAGGTTTTTGAGAACCAGGATGACTCCGATCGCATTGTGCGAAATGGTGATGATTCTCAAGGGAGTAACCCACTTGCGAGTGCTGTTGATGATGTGCCTGAACGCCATGACGGTGATCGACTTAGATTGTTTGAGGATATGGTCAGAGCAATGCACGATGGCGGCGATGGTGGCGCTCATTGGGATGATGAGCTTCGCGGTGCTGGTGCTGGTGGTGGGGCTATTAATCCCTGGAATCTTTCTTTTGGAATTATGCATCAGTCTGAGGGAGGAGAGAGTAGTAGCGCCTCGGCTTTACCCTTGTCTTCTATGGTGGAGACTTCTATGGAGGAACGCGATCGGGATGCCCACCATAAGCGCGCCAAAGTTCACTCCAAATTCATGTGAGTCACTAGTAGACTGCTTCTGGATGTAAATTATTCTAAGGTTTCATCGGCCTGTTTTCTTTTACCATTTTTTTCAGTTTTGAGAAGGGGCGTTGGGCTTCTTTTCCTTAAATGTTCTTTCTTTGTGGGATTTAAGATTACATATTGTGGTGGTTTTAGGATGGATATCATTAGCATTTATTGAGGTTATGATTTACGAGTACACAGGGTTCTTCGTAATTTAGCAATCAATCATGCCTTTTGTTGCTATCTTTGAGCCGGCCGTCTCTAAACAATTTGCTGTTTTGCACTGCAATTTAGAGATGAAAAGTTACGTTGTTTATGATCTAGACGTGCTTATCAGCCTTGGGGCAGTATCAGTGTTTGGAAAGTAGTTGTTTTAGACTTTCACTTCCGTATATAAGTCAGCCAAGGAGCCAGCTAGCAGTCTATATTGCATAGAACCTTCTATTCTTGAATATTGGAAGTGGTATCTAGTATGGACCAATATGTTTTTACATCCACCATATCTAAAGTCCATCCTTATAGCATTTATTAAACTGCTAGATGGCTCCTTGTCATTGTCTTTTAGATAGCTTTTCTTGATTTCAAATGTGTTTCTTAATCAAAAGTAGCATGTTGCTCGGCAAATCTAAGCTTTTCGAGAAGATATCATATGGCGTGCCAAGTTGATATCTCAAAATCCTTTTCAGTTCGAGTCTTTTGTGGGAGTTGTCACCATGGAGAAGTTTCCATTTCATGAAATGGAAATTCATTTATATTGGATAAATTCAACGTGGCTTTCTTTCTCCGAGAAGAGTTTGAAAATGTAAACTTTAGAAATGTAGTTGTTCTTGATAGTCTCACTTAATCAAAGGTGTTTGCGTCATAATTCCCCCCTCCCGCCCACCCATTTGAATACGCAACAATAACTGCAATATTTTGTAGAAAATATTCTTTTCAAATTGTTTTCAGGATATGCTCAAACCAATCTTTATGTTTTCAAGCATTGTTGACCTTGGTTATATAGTTATCACACTCATTTGCAAAGCTACTTTAGATTCTATACTTTCATTACTAATTAAAATAGTGTCTTCATGAAGGTTTATCATTTGAGGGGTGTGTAATTGAACTAGGTGGTTATAGGGCTAGCGCACCTACTACCTTTTGTGATTCTGTCTTTCTGCCAACTATGACATTTTGTTGGAAACTCTGACATCTGACCTCCACATGTGTGGTCAATGATGTATTATGTCATGTGATCTCTAGTTTAAAACAGAGTAGGCTACAAGTTAACAATAACTAAGTATGTGCAGTAATACTCATTCTGTTTTGAATAATTTGCAAATTAGCACCCTATCTAATTTTCTATAATTTACAAGTTAGACTCAATGATAAGTGCAAAATCAGAATTGATGCATGCTATTCAGTTGCAATGGTGGTTTCTTATTTTCGTTTTTTTTTTTTCAATTTCCCTAGTGAGAGTTCATTTGCAACTCCATGGCCTTTGGGTGCTGGAAATCCTATGAGAGAATATGATTTTATTCATGGATCACCGTCAATTATGTCAAGGAATGAATTTCTATACCATGCTTCTACATCAAGCAGATTTGATGCCGACAAAGATTTGGAATCTAGTTTTGGTAGAGATGATGGGATCAATGAGAATGACACCTGTAAATCAGAAGGATTTGAAGTAAGGATGGATCTTACAGATGATTTACTGCATATGGTATGCATCTCCCGAGATTTATGATTGCAGTCTTGCTTATCTTTTGATTTCTTGAAAACGAGTTGAAGTTATTTCATAATTGATGTCAGGTTTTCTCTTTCTTGGATCACATCAATCTTTGCCGAGCTGCTATAGTTTGCAGGCAGTGGCAAGCTGCTAGTGCTCACGAAGACTTCTGGAGGTGTTTGAATTTTGAAAATAAGAATATATCTATGGAACAATGTAGGTGATGCTTTTCAAGTAGTTGGTTTCTGCTCTTTTCCTTCTATTTTCTACAATAGTTGATACGAGAGGGATGATTTTTAAAATCTTGGTTGTCTCTTGATCATGTTGCAACTTGAAAACATGTAGGATCCAACAATCCAACATTCCTGTTTGGAATGTCTTTAGTGCTCATGAAATGTTGTTAAAAACGTAGGACTGTTACGTATTTGGAACTCATGTTTGATACCCAGTATGATTTTTCTCCCAAAATCTTTTTGACTAGGCACACACACACACACATATATAAAAGGAAAGAACTTATTGCATGCTATTTTAACTGTATATATGTCATAGGATGTGACAAATATCTATACTGGTCTTGGACTCTTGGTGTCAGTACCAATGCAACATTTTCAATTCTATTTCACATTTAACCTACTTTTATTCTTCTTTCTGCTCTCCATACAATGTAAATTTATGTGGTTGTATTTCTTTGTGCCTATGTATTAACTAATGCCCAATCGAATTCTGCGTTGCTTACTTTGTAATCTGTTTTGGAGCTATTTAGTCAATTGATTGTGAATTCTGACTGCAGTTGAGGATATGTGTGGAAGATATCCAAATGCCACAGAGGTCAACATCTCTGGTGTACCAGCTGTTCACTTGCTTGCCATGAAAGCAGTTTCTTCTTTAAGGTAATGATCACAATTATGTTCTGTTTTGTGTTCTTTTTTCCTGATATTGAATCTTCTTGCTGGTGTTTATTGTTTTATTACTGTCTCAGAAATTTGGAGGTTCTAACTCTGGGACGAGGACAACTGGCAGATAACTTTTTTCACGCCCTTGCTGATTGCCATTTGTTAAAGAGTCTTACTGTTAATGATTCTACTCTAGTTAATGTTACACAAGAGATACCTATAAGCCATGATGGACTCCGTCATCTTCATCTTACTAAATGCCGTGTTATACGCATATCTGTTAGGTTGGTACTGTCTATACATCTTAATGCTAAATGTATTTAATGGTTGAACCTTCGTTTTTGTTGGGTCTAAAGCATGTGTTCTTGCAGATGTCCACAACTTGAAACATTATCCTTGAAGCGCAGCAACATGGCACAGGCTGTTCTTAACTGCCCCCTTCTTCGTGACCTGGATATAGGCTCTTGTCACAAGCTCTCAGATGCTGCAATTCGCTCGGCTGCAATTTCGTGCCCGCAGTTGGAATCTCTTGATATGTCTAATTGTTCATGTGTTAGTGATGAGACATTACGTGAAATTTCTGGAAGCTGCCCAAATCTTCAGCTTCTGAATGCATCATACTGCCCAAATATATCTCTGGAGGTGGAATACCATTTTATTTAAATATTGAGCGAAGTGACTGTTTTCCCCTTCAGACTTTTTTTTCCCTGATATTTTGGTTCATTTTTTTTGAAGTCTGTAAGACTGACAATGCTGACCGTGCTTAAGCTTCACAGCTGTGAGGGAATCACATCAGCTTCAATGACCGCAATATCAAATAGTTCTAGTTTGAAGGTCTGGAATAACCTATTTCCACTGTTTCTAGTTGTGTGATGCTGTATCTGAATTAGTTGAAAATGGTATGGAGACTCATTGCAGGTTTTGGAGCTTGATAATTGCAGTCTTTTGACTTCTGTTTGTCTGGATCTTCCTGATTTACAGAATATCAGACTTGTCCATTGCCGCAAGTATATCTTCTCATCTCCAAGCAATTTGTAGCTTCTATCACATGATTAATTTCGTTTAGAAATACTTTTGTACTGAGCCTTCAGTTCTTTTCCTTGTGCTGAATCTGTTTTGCTATTCTTGCAGATTCTCAGACTTGAGTTTGCAGAGTATTAAGTTATCATCCATAATGGTCTCTAATTGTCCATCACTTCATCGGATCAACATCACTTCCAATTTACTTCAAGTATGTCATAATGATTCTTAAAGTTTTCTTCCTCATCATCTTATAGGGGTTTAAAAGAACATTGTACTGTACTTTTGTGGACTTGCAGAAATTAGTGTTGAAGAAACAAGAGAGTTTGGCCAAATTGATTTTGCAGTGCCCTAGTCTGCAGGATGTGGACCTCACAGATTGTGAATCTCTAACGAATTCTCTTTGTGAGGTTTTTAGTGATGGTGGTGGATGCCCTATGTTGAAATCACTTGTTCTTGATAACTGCGAGGTAAGTTGCCTAGTGTTTCCCATCAGTATCATGGTATTAGTTATTGTGATTCCATCGTCTGCAAATTATTTGGTTGGCTTTCCATTTATTTCTAATGTGAACATGTTTCTTTTGCTCAGAGTTTGACTGCTGTTCGATTCTGTAGCAGTTCTTTAGGCAGTCTTTCCCTTGTTGGTTGCCGGGCAATCACTTCACTTGAACTTCAATGTCCTAATCTTGAAAAGGTTTCTCTAGATGGCTGTGATCGTCTTGAAAGAGCATCATTTTCCCCTGTATGTGAAAACTGACCAATTGTGATTTTTTAACGGTCACTATAAATATTCTCCACAGTGCTAAGGATTGGGGTTTCTTCTTTCTCTCTTTGTTTTAAGGTTGGTCTGCGGTCTCTAAACTTGGGAATCTGTCCCAAATTGAATGAATTAAAACTTGAGGCCCCTCATATGGATTTACTTGAGTTGAAAGGTTGTGGTGGATTGTCTGAGGCAGCCATCAATTGTCCTCGTCTAACATCATTGGACGCATCCTTTTGTAGGTTAGTTTCCTATGATTATTTGGACGAAAGCTTCTATTTGATGGAGATATTGGTTGCCTATGTCACCGAGTTCATTTTTTCTTGTAGCCAACTGAAAGATGAGTGTTTGTCTGCCACGACTGCCTCATGTCCCCAGATTGAGTCGTTAATACTGATGTCATGTCCATCGGTTGGTTCGGAGGGACTTTACTCTCTGCAATGCCTTCTAAAGTTGGTTGTGCTTGATTTATCATATACCTTTTTGTTGAACTTGCAACCAGTCTTCGAGTCTTGTATACAACTCAAGGTACTTTTTTAATAAATATATTGTTGTTTAGGCAATTTAAATTTTACTCAATATTATCATGACCCCCCTCTGATCTTTTGTTTTATTGATGCCTTCTCCGTTGTGTGTTTTTTAATGAAGGTATTGAAACTACAAGCTTGTAAGTATTTAACTGACTCATCGCTGGAGCCTCTTTATAAGGAAGGCGCTCTTCCTGCTCTTCAAGAGTTAGATTTATCTTACGGGACACTTTGTCAGTCTGCCATAGAAGAGCTTCTTGCTTGTTGCACACACTTGACTCATGTGAGCTTAAATGGGTGTGTGAACATGCACGATCTAAATTGGGGTTGTAGCATTGGACAGCTTTCATTGTCCGGCATCCCAATTCCTCTTGGTCAGGCCACTTTTGATGAGATCGAGGAACCAATTGCACAGCCAAATCGTCTGTTACAGAACCTTAACTGTGTAGGTTGTCAGAATATCAGAAAGGTTCTCATTCCTCCAGCTGCACGTTGTTTTCATTTATCATCATTAAACCTATCACTGTCGTCGAATCTCAAGGAAGTTGACGTTTCTTGTTACAACCTATGTGTTCTCAACTTGAGGTTATACTCCACTCCCCACCCTCGCTTAACAATTCTTTTTTTTTTTTTAATTTCCTTTGGGGGTCAACTCTGTGCTAAATCTGTGTTTTTGTGATATAGTAATTGTTGCTCTTTGGAAGTTTTGAAACTTGACTGCCCGAGGTTGACCAATCTCTTTCTTCAGGTATTTGTCTTTTTTTCCATGTAAGTTTTGGATGTTGATACTAGTCTACTCTGAATAGTCCTCCAAGCAAACTGAAACAACAGCAGGGGATAAAGTGGACAAAAAAAGGGGTCAAGACAGATTACAACTCACACGCCCACATTATAAGAACTTGGTCAATGACGGGTTGAACACCCACCTTGGCCCCCCCCCCCCTCCCCCCGTAGGGCTATAGGCCTCTGGTTCTAAGGACCCCAATTTTGTTTGCATCCCCCTCTTCACTTTAACTTTTATTATTATAGTTGTTTACTTTTTACTGTTCTGTAAACAACACTTTGGTTTCAAACTTAAAAAAAAAAAAGAAATGGGAGCTAAGAGGTGCATATGAGTTGTTGTATGAAGCTAACTAGATCTCTGTTTTCCTAGTCTTGCAACATCGAGGAAGAAGTGGTTGTAGCTGCAGTATCGAAATGTAGCATGCTTGAGACGTTGGATGTCCGTTTTTGTCCAAAGGTGAGGGGTGTCCCCCTTTTACTCTCATTATTTGATAGTGCTGGCATAACATGACGTTACTTGGCTGACTTTAAAATATTTCTACTTGTAGATCTCCTCAATTAGCATGGTACAACTGCGTATTGCTTGCCCTAGCTTGAAGCGGATCTTCAGCAGTCTGTCTCCAACATGATTAATTCTTCTTTTCCCTACAAAAATTTCCTCCCACTTGTTAATTTCAAGTCTTGGAGATGACTTGAGTTTCGTCACTTTATGTATATGGATGGTCCATAATTCTGTGAGCTTCCGTCTGCTTGGAGTATATAGTTAGTTATCTTTGTGACACCTTAAGAAAAAAATAAGTTATCTTCTGTCTATATTGCTACCTACTAAGTTAGCCTTCCATCTTTAATTCAGTTTTGCAGTGTCTATGAGAGAGATTAAGAATGAATGATTGAGAACACATTATTATTAATTCTCTATCGATAACAATTCGGTTTCTTTGCTCTTATGCGATTCATTCATCCTATTATTAAGTTTATTACTGCCACTGTTCTCCCAAAATCACGGTTTAATACAATCGATCCCTTGATTTTAACATTCAACTGATATTGGTTGAGCGCGATTATAAGATGGAAAGATCCAAAGTTTTAAGAGGGTAAAAAGGAAGCTCTTTTATGGAAAAATCTGAAATGACTCATTGTTGTGGTGCCGACACTGAACTTTGAGCACATCCACGCAACAAATTTGTTCGGATATTCAAAAGCAAAGATGGAATATTATAATGGAGAAGGTAGATTTGGACACTTGAGACAGCTTTGTTTGAGAAATAATCGAACAGCCACCGACAAGACCTCAGGAACCAACACACGTGAAAGTGTTGTTAACAAAACAAAACGGTTTGTCTTTGATTTTGAGGCTATTTGTGTCATTGGGCAAGGCTGATTTCATTGCTGCAGCCGATCTGTTTGATTTGGGCCTTGAAGAAGCCTTCTTCCAGTTCGTGGTTATTGGCTGTCACTCACTCAGCCGATTCAATGGCCGCTGCCCTTTGAGTAAAACACAAGTCTCTCCTTCGCTTCAATCTCACTTTTTCTTCATTTCTTAATCTCTCTCTCTTCTCTCTGTAAGACAGCTGCAATGGCGACCAAGATTCTGTGGTATCTCTTGTTTTGTGCCCTGTTCGTCTCTGTTTTTTCTGCAGGAGATTGTAAGTTGAAGTTCTTCTCACACCCACTTGCTCATTCTTTTTGTTTCAATGGCCATTTCTGTTTCTTGAAGCTTGTGGTTTCAAGTTCTTGTGTATATACTGCATTTTTTGGTGCTAGATTTGAAGTTTCTCTTCTGGGTATGTTGTAATTGATCTGCATTTGACTTGGGAGCTTCTGTTTATTTGGTCATTTTCGAATGTAATGCTACTGGGTTTCTCCATTCTGACCTAAACAGTTTATTGGTATCTTCAATTAACTGCCACGAACATTTCTAAGTTCAGATCTGTAACTAATATACAGCTTCTTCGTAGTTCAAAACTGTGGTTCGAAGTTACACTTGCGTGTTACTTTTCTAACAGTGTTTGCGCCCTTTCCTTTGGATTGATCGGTTTTTGTATTTTTGTTTGTGTTCTTGAGAGTATGAAGTAATCCCTTCTTCATGTTAGGCTTGAATCGAACTCGAAAACTTACTCCTGTTGATTGGAACAATTGCAGCAAATGTGACCGATAACCCTGCTGACAAACTAGTAGTTGTGCTGAACAAGAACAGAACGGCTCATAAGTTATCTCCTCTGAAAGACAATCCTGGCTTGGCATGCCTTGCTCTTCAGTATATTAAGGCGTACCAAGGGAAATGTGAAGCGGTTGGAGGTCCCGACGGAATGAAGCCTCCTAATTCTGCGTTTGCTGAAACTTTTGCTCCCAACTGTGGAGTTGTTGTCTCGTCTCTTGCTCCGATTACGGGGCGGTTGCTCGGTTGCCAGTCTAAATATGTACATGCTCCCGAAGCGTTTTCTGATGTTTTAATGGAGAATAACAAGAGCTTGGAGATTCTTTACTACAAGAATAACACTGAAGTTGGAGCTGCTGTTACTGGCACAGATGGGGGTTCTCCTTACTTTTGGTGTGTGTTGTTCAGCAACGGCACCACCTCCAACAGCTTTGCTTTTGAGGGGGGAGTGGCCAAGTTAACGCGCCCTGGTTGCTACAGTGGTGCCGATGACCAATGCAGCGGAACCAATAAGCAGTTTTCAACCTCCCGTATGTTGCTATCAGCCTTCACATCTTTGGTTGCCATAACATTTGCCTTTGGTTTATGATCGTAGATAGGTCTCATCCAAACATGAAAAACGTCATATTACTTGCTTTACAACCATCTATTTTCTTTATCATTGGTTGGGCACTGTATTCTTTGTTTGATTTTGAAGTTTTTGAATTGTTTTGGAAGTGCTTGATTCGTGTTATTTGGTCATCAAGTCATCATATGTTGTAAAATCTCGTGTATTCTTGGGTTTCATAGTGGATCCATTTTTTCCTTATAAAAGAAAGTTTCACTTTATTAAGTACAGTTATGTTTGAATCAGATTTTTAGTTGATCTTATGAAATAATTGATCAAAGATGACGAGAAATGATTCTGTGATCTCAAGTACTAATATGAAATAGGGAACTCTTTGTATAATCTTCCATTTCCATTTCGAACACATAACGAAAAGAAGACTGCAAAAATTGCAAATTTGGTTGACTCTGAGCTTACTGTCCATTGATGAAACTAAACAGTATTCCAAAAGGTAAGAGCATTCAAGGAAACAAACACAAAAAACTTTGAAAGTTGGGACAAGTTCTAAGACTCCCAAAACATTAAAGAAGCTTTACACTTTAAAACAAATGCAAGAAGCAGAAGAATGATGAATATGCCACAAGAAGAACCACCAACTCTGTGGATCCAATAAGGGTCAAATCTGGCACATCTCTGTTCCAAGTGAAGAACTCCAGCAATAATGAAGATCAAGATCATGAGAAGAGCAGGCAACCAGAAGCCAAGATGAATGGATGATTCCTCCTCTTCCAACTCCTCGATGCTCGGTCTCCGATCAATATAGAGCGGTGAAACCACCGCGAGAAGGCCGAGGCCTACTGCCAGCCACCGGTCATAGGAAGAAAACCGGCTCCTCCTTGACATAGCGCCGACCCCAACCTCCATGGAGATGGAAAACTAAGTAGTAGTTCTCTCAAAGTCTTGTGATGATGTTGTAATGGAGATTTGTTTGTTTAGAAAATGGGAATCATTTTGGTTATTGAAGAGGGAATTTATTCTGTGGAAGATTGAGATTGAGTGTTGAAGAAGCTTGATTGTGGGAAGAATTATTCCCCATTAATGAACAGAGGCTTAGTTCATTTGTTATTATTATTATTATTTTGGGTTGGAATCTGATTCTAAGTGAATACTCAAAATTTACAAATAAAAACAAACCAGATATGAACATTGGCGGAGAATATGCATCTTTGTAAGCTATAAACATTAATTAAATCTACGTTGGTCTATCATTTTCTTATATTTATAATAAACATAAATAATAATCTATCTTGATTTATCACAAATAAATCATGTTATTTTGCTATATAGTATCAATTGACAAAATCAAACTAACAATTTGTCTACAAAGGGCTCTTTTTCTCCCTCTAAAACCTCTCTTCTCTCGTGGAACTAGTAAACCTAATATAAGGACTAAATGTTAGACTTAGGGACCGGTAAGAACCGTATATGAAGATTTTATTAAATTATAATGTTTAAAACTAACGAAACTTATTAAACTCTAACCATTTTTTAAAAATCAAATAGATCAAATTTACAATCAGATCATTTTGTGTGTGTGAGTGATGACAATGGGTTACCTACAGATTTGGGATACAATATTACCTATTAATTAGTTTTGAGAGACAGTCAAAACTTTAAATTAGAAGTATCAGTTTCTCAAAAATTAGCAACTTTAATACCTTAAAAGCCATATTGAATCCCATCACCAAAGCATAGCACAAACAAGTTAAAATTATAGTAAAATCACTTATTCGTGAGAAAAACTTTTCTTTTCATTAGAGTTTTGCCAATTGTATAGCAGCCAGAATCGTGGTACTTTCTAACAATATCTCTTACATGAAACTGATTAATTTTAAAATAGGAGTTCGTATTAATTAATCCGGAAGAATTATAAAAAACAAGAGACCCAAACTTATATATATTATAAATAAATAATAAAAAATAAAAAGACATTTAACAATTAGACAACATTTTTAATTAACTATTTGAAACTTGACAGAAAGGTGATGCATTGTCTTTGAATTCTTTTAATCAAAAATTTTAAATTATGATTTAATTATTTTTTATTTTTGTAATTAAAATGTGGGAGAGAATCCATTTAATTGTATTTAGCATGCAATATTCATTAAATGTTTCGTGAGTTTAAAATTGTAAAAAATATAGAACTCTTATAAATGATATAAATATTTTCAACAATTTTCCAATTTAAAAAGGCATTGCTTTTAAAATTTATTATAATACATAATTATGAGGTGATGTGGAATCTTTTACGATTAAGAATGAAAAACGTGGATGGATAGATGATATGACGTGGCAGCTGCAGTTTGTACCCGAAATTAACCAAGAGAGTCTTCAACCTCGAGTCAACTTAACTACCAATTGCTCTTCTCGTTGAATACTGGCCGTTAATTTTCTTCCCTCCCTGAGACCTCCAGCTCTGGCGCCGGTTCCATGCTCTCATGGCGGCCGATTTAGCGCGCTTCTCTCTGTGGTCTCACCAGAGGCCATTCTTTCACTCTGCTTCCAAATCTAATGCTTCTTTGTTTGACTCAAGGCCTGGATTTCTCCCCATACGGCATCGCCATCAGACTCAGCTACGGAAACAGTGTCTACACCGTTTTGGAAGATGCTTGGGGCATCGTTTCGTTGTTTCTAATTCCCTTGGTGCCGAACCTCTAGCACAGAACACGTTGTTTCAACAGGAGCGGCGCGATGAGCTTTCGGTTCTTCTTGACGTCTCTGGAATGATGTGTGGCGCGTGTGTCTCTCGTGTCAAATCGATTCTCTCATCCGACGATCGAGTTGACTCTGTGGTGGTTAATATGTTGACTGAGACAGCGGCAATTCGGTTAAGATCGGGTGAAGTTGTTGCGGAGGCTGATTCGGCGGTGAATGTGGCGGAGAGTTTGGCGCGGAGATTGACGGATTGTGGTTTTCCGACGAGTTTGAGGAACTCCGAGCTCGGAGTGGCGGAGAATGTGAGAAAATGGAAGGATATGGTTGAGAAGAAACGAGAATTGCTGATTAAGAGTCGGAATCGGGTGGCTATTGCTTGGACTTTGGTTGCCTTGTGCTGTGGCTCACACGCATCGCATATCTTACACCCTCTTGGGATTCACATTCACAACGGTACTTTGCAATCTTGTGTCGAAATGCCGTTGTAGTTTAATGATTCATTGCTTAACCGAAACGTATGTCATGTGGATGGCTCTGTTCTGACTTCTTAATTACAAAGAATCTACCGGCAATCAGGAACTTCATAAGTTTTGAATTCATTAATCTGAGTTGTAATTTTTGGAAACCTGTTTAATTAGTGGTTTTAAGCAAGTATGAAGTGTTTCTGGTAATCTTTAAGCAGTTCCAGAGCGTCCAGCCTGCAATAAAAGTCAAATTGGATTAAATTGACTTATTCTGTTGTTTCAGGACCGCTGATGGAGATACTCCATAACTCCTATGTGAAGGGTTGTTTTGCTTTGGTTGCTCTTTTAGGACCAGGACGAGGTCTGTTAATCTACTTTATTTAATCGTTGATATCGCTACTTTCTGAAAAGGAATCATGTTAGCATCATGGAAAGATTGCTTAGTACAACAGAATTTTTGAGCTAGCGTTAGATTTATTTGTTGTATCATCCCTTTCATCGTGTCATTTGTGGAAACGCTTATTGAGCCAGTAAATAGCTGATAATCATTTTAAAAGCCTTTGTCAAGTAGTTTTTTGTATTCCCGACCTTTTGGGTTTAAAGTAGTATTTCTTACTGCTGATGAGATGACCACACCAAACTTGCCATTATGATCTTTTATGACGTACAATGATAGTTTTCTGCAGATCTTCTTTTTGATGGTTTGAGGGCATTCAGGAAGGGATCGCCTAATATGAACTCTCTTGTGGGTTTTGGAGCAGTTGCTGCATTTATTATCAGTGCGGTAAGACGCTTTGCCATGGATCTCAATTTCTCCGAGACTATTCTCTGGTTATTTTGTTATTTTTATTAGAAAAGCATTGCAGTAGTTTTGATATTAGCTTACGAATTTTGAACTGTTGTCTCTTGTAGGTCTCACTTCTTAATCCTGCGCTAGACTGGGATGCTTCATTTTTTGATGAGCCGGTGACTTGCTCGACCTTCAGCTGTATAATCGTGATTCAATTGGTAATAGATGGAATTTGACTCTTGAGTATGCATTTCTCAGTGCAACTCCTTTTTGTAGTGTGCAGGTCATGCTTCTTGCTTTTGTGCTGCTTGGGCGTACTCTGGAGGAAAGAGCAAGGGTTAAGGCCTCCAGTGATATGAATGAACTTTTAGTAAGTTTCAGTCAAATCTTAAATAATTAAACATTGCAATGGTTGTCTGTTGGATCATCACCGTGGTTAAATATCAAGTATTTACTGCCACATGCTTTTGAGTACTTGGGAAATTCTTTCCATCTTCATTGTAGAAGAAATTTTATACCGATAAAAAATTGTCATATGGCAATGCCAAAATTGCACATCATTCCTTCCAAAATTTAGCAAGTGGTGGATTCAACGTTCAAAAAATCATCTAGAAAGTGTCAAAATGGAAGATAGTTTGAACTTATACAGCAGTCAATATTTTGATAACTAAACGTCTCAAATTCTTAAGAATTATTATTGTTCAAACTTCCGGACTTCAGCCTGTAACAAAAACAAAGTTGAAGACTAAGCCTCTTTGCTTTAAGACTATATAACTTGTTAGGGTCTGAGGCTTGTGGCTCTGGTATTCTGTTCTCCTAGTTGCTTGGCATACGTTGCTTATTTATTAAATATTTCTGTTTTGGCAGTCATTGATCTCTTCTCATTCACGACTTGTGATAACTCCATCAGAAGGAAATTCCTCTACAACTGATGTGCTTTGCTCAGATGCAATGTGCATTAAGGTGTCTACTGATGACATTCGGGTTGGAGACTCGGTTTTAGTTTTTCCAGGAGAGACTGTTCCTGTGGATGTAAGCACCATAGATTATTAGCTAACAGCGTCTCTTTATTTGAGGGCCCAAATAATGAGACTTTGTTAGCTAATAGTCTCATCTTCCTGTCTTCTAAGATCTCCATTCAATTGATCTGCCTTACCTTAAGGATGAACAATTTAAAATTCTTGGCTAACAATTATATTGACTGAATAGGGGAAAGTTCTTGCGGGAAGAAGTGTTGTAGATGAATCAATGCTTACTGGAGAATCTCTACCTGTATTTAAGGAAGCAGGCCTTATGGTCTCAGCTGGAACTGTGAACTGGGTATGATTTTTCCTTGATGTTTAGAATTTCAAAAGGCATGTTTATTCAGATCTACGTAAAAGTGTGATTTTCCATCTTATTTCAAAGAAGACACTTTTGTCACTTTTTTTTGGGCATAAATCAAAATTTATATGATCTAGGATGGCCCTTTGAGAATTGAAGCGTCTTCTACTGGCTTGAACTCAACAATCTCCAAGATTGTTAGAATGGTAAGCAAACCATTTTCTTAACTTTCTATTTTTACAGTGATTACATGAATGCATAATGGTACATTTCCTTTCTAAAGGCCATATTTTAAAATTAACGACCATGATTGTAATATTTTCCTTTAGGCATCTAGTACAGTTTTGGTATTTCCAGGAATGCAGTTGGAGGGTTCACCGTTTCATGTGATTGTTTTTGTGTTCTGGTTGCTTAGAAAGGAAAATGATTTTACTCTAGGTGGCTTAACTAAAAACTAGCTTGGATCTGGCAAAACGTTTTCACAAAATTCTATCAGCTCAATTTGAGTTGACCTAGCTTACAAATTCCTTTCCACTGCACATGCATAGAAAAGATTGATGCTTAAAACTGCTGAGTGAAGGAGGGACAAATATTTTCCAGATGAACCCATTCATAAGCTTAAAATGTAACCCATCAGGTTGAGGATGCGCAAGGCCATGAAGCACCTATTCAAAGGCTTGCAGATTCCATAGCTGGGCCATTTGTGTACACTGTATTAACTCTCTCAGTGGCAACATTTACATTTTGGTAAGCATGCGCTTTTTATTATTTTCTACTTGATGAAACTGTGGTGTTTCGTGTCTCATAAGGGTGATGAAGGGTCAAAGAAGAATTTGGGTGAGTTATCAATGAACTTGGTATATGCTAACATGATTAAAAAAAATGACTTGAAAGCTCCTTGAGAAATGTATAACATATCTATAGAGTTAACTCAACTGTAAAGAGTGTTTCATTGCAATTTGTTTGTTTATTTACATGGAAACAATTCATTCACAGGTACTGCTTTGGTACTCGTATTTTTCCTGACGTCTTGATTAATGATATCGCTGGACCAGATGGAGATCCATTGCTTTTAAGCTTGAAACTTTCAGTTGATGTCTTGGTAAGTGGGTGTTGAGCTTTTGTTGTGTACACTATGTAGTCTCATCTATTATCTTCTGGTTTGTTTCTCATGCACACGCATGTTTTTCTTTAGTTTGGATTCTACTAGCTGCTATTTTGGTCTGCTAGTCGAATTGTCCAAAGAACCATCTTCCATTATTTGGGATATTTTGGTAGAGGGGCTCCAGGAATTTGTTCACGCTTTGTTCTCTCTCTCTCTCTTTGTGGGGCGGAACCTTTATTTTATTGGATTGAGTAGAATGAATGGGATTTTTTAAGATATTCAGAAATAAAACATTAATGATTTTATACACTCTTGACTCTTTTGCTTCTTTTCCTTTTTTTTCTTCTTTTTATCATGTTGGTTGTTTGATCTTTGGTTTCTGATGTTC
Source organism: Cucumis sativus (assembly GCF_000004075.3). Taxonomy (NCBI): domain Eukaryota; kingdom Viridiplantae; phylum Streptophyta; class Magnoliopsida; order Cucurbitales; family Cucurbitaceae; genus Cucumis; species Cucumis sativus. The sequence continues at coordinate 25,350,166 of NC_026658.2, forward strand.
TTACTTTTCACAAATAGAAAACTAAATATAGAGAGAGAGGGTGGGTGTGGGATATCCCAAAGTACGCATATTCACAAAATACCTCTCTAATTTATGCTCATGGATGGGATTTTTTTGTTGGGACAGTCATACAGACAAGAAACTTGTTTACTTCGGATTAGGAATGTCAAATCTATTTAGAGGAGGGTGAGTGTGGGACATCCCAAAGTACGTATTCACAAAATACCTAGAATTTATGCCCATGGATGGGGTTTTTGAGTTGGAGACATTCGTAGAGACAGAAACTTGTTTACTTTTGGAGTAGGAATGTGAAATTTACCCTTCTCTCCTTACTACCTTTTCTGTGATTAATTCCCTCACTGATTGTTGTTTGTACAATTTTTCCAATCTTATTGATAAAATATTTCATTTCTTATTTTTCTTAATTAAGAGAGACAAATTTCTTTTTTTCAGGTTTATCAATATCAAATTCCTCGTCGACAAAATAAGTATAGAGTGAAATTCATTTTAAGCTATTGTGTTTGAGAAAGAATGCTTTTGAATATTGAAAAAATATCTTCATCTAGTCAGAATTGTTTTTCTAAATTTGGCACCAGTGTTTTGGTTAAAAAAAATAATAGCAATCCGTTTTGAATGTAAAAGTCTAAAAGAACAGTTTTTTCCCCACCATGTTAAGAACCTAATAGGTTTCTCTCGTTATAAGTGTGTTCCAACAAAAATGCATGCATAAAGTATTTCCAAACTCACCTTATTTCAAGAAAATAACTTTGACAATGGCCAAATTGGATTTTTAGGAGAATGTATTTCAAAAGATTACAGGAAACATGATGGAAAATTTTAGAACCACGGTATCATATTTCTTGTAAGTTAAATGTGTATAAGCTAATCCTGGGTTAACCCACATCACATTGTAGTGCTAAATAAGGTGAACTTTTTGTACTTCTATTACCACGGAAAAAAAATAAAGTTGCATTTTTTTGTGCTGCTGGCGAATTGGTGTTTGCTCAGGTAGTTTCTTGCCCATGTGCACTTGGACTAGCCACTCCCACGGCAATTCTTGTTGGCACTTCCCTAGGTGAGTTTCAATTTCTTTTCATCAAAATAACGAAATTAATGGGTTGTTTAACATTTACATGAAATGTGAATAGATTATATGTATGCATGTGTGTGTGTGTGCACATAAACATTCTCCTTCATCTGCCTTCTTAAGAACTTGAATTATGACATGAAACCAACCATAGTCCATAGTGGAATCTGGAAGTTAATAAAATGTTGCAATAAAAATGAGAGAGAGAGTCCTAGGAGCAGATCCAATAAGGGTAAGAGGGATAGAGAGACTCTATTTTCTCAATGAAGTTAAAAGGAGCACAGATTTTGTTCACATATGATTTATCTACTGGCACATTTTTGTATATTTGTTTCATGCTTGTATTAAAGTTGATGTTGTCCAAATTGATTGCTCATACTTGAATTATGTATCTGAGTTTGTACTTTTTATTTCATATTTGCACAACTGAGATTACTATATATATATATCATTCCACTTCCATCTTCTTAAGTGTTAAATTCATAATGTTAAAATAATAAATAAATAAAAACCCTTGTTGGAGTTCTTATGTTGTGCACTACAAACTGATCAGGGGCTAGACGAGGACTTCTAATAAGAGGAGGAGATGTATTGGAACGTCTTGCAAACATAGATTGTGTTGCTTTGGACAAGGTGATTATTTTATGTTATTGCAATTTCCACATTAACTCTCACTCAGATAACTGGATGAAATTTTCACCCAAATTCTCCTAAAATGCCAAATTTGATTGTTTCTTATTCAAGAAAAAAAAGGCAAATGTAAGTTTTCCTAGACTCTATAGCAATGTTCTTCAGGCTCACCTATTTCTCAACTTTCAGACAGGAACGCTTACTGAAGGAAAGCCTACTGTCTCTTCTGTGGTTTCTTTTGTTTATGGAGAAGAAGATATACTTCAAGTCGCTGCTGCAGTGGAGAAAACTGCTTCACATCCAATTGCAAAAGCTATCATAGATAAAGCAGAATCTTTGAATTTGACCATTCCAGTCACAAGAGGGCAACTGGTAGAACCAGGCTTTGGATCTTTTGCCAATGTAAATGGCCGACTAGTTGCTGTTGGTTCGTTAGAATGGGTTAATGATCGATTTGAAAAAAAAGCAAGTACATTTGATCTTAAAAATCTCGAGCATTCTGTGTATCGGTCATTAAAGGGGATATCGTCTTCAAATAACTCAAAAACAGTTGTTTATGTTGGAAGCGAAGGAGAGGGTATCATTGGTGCTATTGTAATATCTGATCAGTTACGCTACGATGCTGAATCCACTGTTAATAGGTAATTTCATTTTCATCTATTGACTTTCTGAATAATCTGCTATCGTGAATTATAAATTTCCATTTCCATAAGTAAATTCCTACTTCCTAGCAGCAACAGTTAGATTAGCAACCAACTCTTTGCTTGAGATCCAAACGAAGTTATGAGTAACATTCACCCTGTTTCCTGTCTTGTGACTTTGAGAAAAGGAACACCTGAAAACTGTTATTATCATGATGCCAACTGCTTTGGATTCTCATAACTTTTTCAGGATGTTGTTTTTATTTGAATAGTTTACATAAGTTGTCAGTTAGACTGAACATTGTGTCCACGTGGTTAATCTGTTGTTTTATTTGTAAGACTTCAGAAGAAGGGAATCAGAACAGTCCTCTTATCTGGAGACAGGGAAGAGGCAGTTGCAAGTGTAGCCAAGACAGTTGGAATAGAAGAGGAGTTCGTTCACTCTTCTTTGACTCCTCAAGGAAAATCTGACCTTATTTCCACTCTGAAAAGTGCTGGACATCGAGTTGCTATGGTATTGTTTTACAAGTGGACGAATTGTTTGCTACAGTTTACTTGCACATTTTACTCTCACAATTTACAACGTTTATGGCCTGGCCATTATGGCAGTATGAAAAAATGGAAGTTCTTCCCATTGAATGATTTGAAATTGTTATCTTATTCCTGATTTGTGTTTATAATCGATATTCACTTGCTTAAAGTAAGGTAGATATTTCCATTAAAGTTTACTTACTATCATGAATCTTAATCATCCATTTGAACAACCAAATAGTTATAGACTATCAGATGTAAAAATAGTTATAGGATCCTATATAACCAACCAGTCCTTCCTTATAATCTTGTGTAGCCGAAACTACTATATCTCACCTGCCTTTGGGTTTTCATAGGTTGGTGATGGTATAAATGATGCACCATCTTTGGCTTCTTCCGATGTTGGGATTGCTCTGCAGCTTGAATCCCATGAAAATGCTGCTTCGAATGCCGCATCCATTTTACTTCTTGGAAATAGAATATCTCAGGTACTACTACTGTTCTCTCAATACCTTTTGTTCCAATTTCTTTCTTTTGGTTAATTTTTCATAATCTGATTTATGTAACTTCAGTCTTGCAGCAGTGCTCTTGTAGACAGATTCAAAACTAAGTTGTAATATGTCATAATTATGTACGTTGCATATTTCACTTTGGGGTACAATTATTGTTCACATCAAAAGATAGAGGCTGGATACTGCCGTTTGTATAGTTCTAAATTCTTTTGAATATACTTGTAGAGTCTAGAATATTCTCATGATTATTGAGAAGACTCTTCTTTAGTTGTTTTGGCGGGGAGGAGTACTCTCTACCCCTTGCCCTTGGGATGTTTGACTGTTTGTGCTTTTGAATATTCGTATTTGTTTCCTATTAAAAAAAATCGTCAGTTCGTTACTGTTTAAAGATGTTTGTCTGAGAAGAAGGAACAACTCATTCTGTGGCATGTTCGTGTATTTTTTTCCTTTTTTTGGTGCTTGTCTTTAGGTGCAAAGATTTCTAGGGGAATCAATTTTTTCCTGCACAGTAGGAAGTTTTCATTATTTAACAAAACCCCAACACCAAAAATATGAACCACAAACATTCTCCTTCATAACTTTGAATACTCCGCATCACTTTCTGGCAGCTTGTTGACGCAATGGAACTAGCACAAGCAACAATGTCTAAGGTGTATCAGAATCTGTCGTGGGCAATAGCTTACAATGCCGTTGCCATTCCGATTGCTGCTGGAGTGCTGCTCCCAGGATTTGACTTTGCAATGACTCCTTCCCTTTCAGGTAGATGCATACCAATCTCTCCAGTCTCCTCTTAATAGTAAAATTAAGCACTACACAAGGACTAAAGAGAAACAAAAGCAATTTTTCGTAACATTCTTAAATTTGTTTTATTATAGACATGGACAAACCACTATCATCCATCATTGACTATCACTAACAAATAGTTATATTTTACAATATTTGTAAATATTTTGGTTCATCTTGCGATATTTGCAAACAAACTCTAAAAAATGACCGCTCTCTTTTCTTTCTCAGGTGGGCTTATGGCTCTAAGTTCAATATTCGTCGTCACCAACTCCTTGCTTCTGCAGATCCATGCCCCCAAAGAAGCTAAAAGATCTACCTGATTGCCATACTAAAGATGTTGAGTAGCTCCCATTTTAATAAATTATAGAGTCAACTGGACATCAAACGGGTCAGTTAAGTGCATATCCATGACTCCTTCTGTGCTTTAATTTCTTATAACTCTGGACAAACCTGGAGGGATCTCTCTCTCTCACACACACAAATCCACAATTTTAATAATATCAATGAATAAAACTCACGTGAATTGAAATAATATCTTGCTTCAACCCTAAAAAATACCGCATTGCTTATCTTTTATAAGGAGGGAGGTTGGCAGAATGGGCAATGGGAATTCTTCCTATTTTTGATATTGAAACCATTGAATTTAATGGGCCATTGCCTGATCGGTAAAAGAAATATTCCCATATTGAAACCTTATCTTGTTTTGTCCTGAAATTTTATCTTATATGCATATGCATTATGTAGATTCTAAGTATATATCATTCCTCACTTTATTCAGTGCTTTTTCTGTTTTTTATCTCTGACCAAGGTTTTTGCTTATATATGGGTATGGAAAGGCACAGCTTTAAATTTGAAACCCAATGAATATGAATAGTTTCATTGCATGTGATCAATGATCATTATAGAAATTGCATTACTTTGTGAGGGGAAAAAATACATCTTGATTGTTGTGCAAATATTTGTAACAAGGTTTTAGATTTATTGTGAATTTAACAATCTAAGTAACATTAAGGTCCTTTTTTTCAATTAGGAATGTTTGGACACTCATGAATTTAAATTGCATTTTGTTCCACCAGTTTTCAATTAAACTCTATTTTCCATCATTTTTCTACTTTTACGGTTTCATTTTTGTTCTTCCTCACTTCAACATGCATTTTAACACTCTTTTGATTTTAGTAATAAGGCTTACCCAAATTTCCTCATAGGATGGGATAAAGAGCATTTCTTTTGAAAGGATGTTTTTGGCAGTGAAAGTGGATGTGGTAAGAGATTTTTATACATGGGTATGGATGGATATGATTACCCACTTTCTTTTTTAACTCTACTTTTAAAAGATATTTTCAATCATTATGTCTTAATCTTCAATTGTACTAGTTTTTTCTTTTCCAAAATATATACCATCATGCTTCTTATTTTATTTTCATTTTGAATTTGTTCCGTTGAGGTACTGTAGATGATGAAGATAAAATTTAATCACTACATTTTTTTCTCTCATCTACTGATCTCTATGTATAATATTTTCAAGGATCTTCGTAGGCAGAAAGGAAGTTTGGGATAACAAAACTCTTAGAAATATTAAAATGGATAATGCTTCCAAAATAACCCATGCTTTTTTTTACTTATTTTGAGGCAATAATGTTACCAATACATGTCCATATATAAAATAAAATGGGTGGAAAGATTTGCCCTATGAAGACATAAAATTTATTGAATTAATTCTCGTTTATGAATTATTGGATTCGTTTGGTAATCATTTGATTTTTATCCTATATTCTTCTTTTAAAAAATTAAATCTATGCATCTTTACCTTTCATTTTTCTTTACTTTGATATTACTTTCTATCAATATTTTCAAAATTCAATGAAGGTTTTGAAAACTAAAAAAAAACAGTTGAACTCAAAAAAATAAGATTAGGTATAATATAAATGACTGGTTAAAACTTATATATATTGAGATTGAGCATATAAATTTTTTAACACGAGTCGTTTGGTGTGTCGTTTGAACGGAAAGCAGTGTTATGTTTAAGGAAGTACTGGAGTTAATTTAATAAGGAAGTATTGGAGTTAATTTAATAAGGAAGTATTGGAGTTAATTTAATAAGGAAGTATTGGAGTTAATTTAATAAGGAAGTATTGGAGTTAGTTTAATAGTATAGGAATTTGAAGAGCGTTGTAGTTAGTTGGTTAAGAAGAAAAGGGATTACAATTTATAGTTATAACTAAAAATTTGAGTATTTAATTTGGCATTTATTTGTGTGGATTACTTTTTGATAGGAAGGAAAATAAAAAAAGGAAAAAGGAAAAGCATTAAATATAGGAGTTTTAAATAATAGAATTAAATAGGCACGTGAGTGTGATGGTTGAGTCGAGTTAGAGTAATTCATTTGGATATGGGGTCCAAAGAGCTTCCCTATCATCACCCCTCCTTGGCACCTTCTCCCCTCACCCACCAATCGCATATTTTAAATATTTATTTCCTCCTTCGCCTGGCCTCCTCCCTCATGTGGGTGCTGCCGTACAATTTATATCCTTCTTTGTTTTTATTTATTTTATACTTCAAAACCATTTTCAACAAGTTAAATTTATTGTATATAAAAAATAGTCTCAAACCATTTGTTTAAGAACTATGGAAAAACAAATATATATATATAGTTTATTCTTACTATGTCTTTTTAAATTATACAATTCAGTCTTTATGTAATTTGGCCTCATTCTAAGATTTTATGTGTTTAATCTTGATTTTTCATATTATCCGTTAATATTTATTATCTAATTCGAAATAATTCATGAAGTTAATTTTTAAACTCAATTTTAACAGTAATATCAAAATTATTTGCGATTCTCAAAATTATTCTAAATTACATCCGTTTGTAAAATACTTACAAATATATCAAAATATCATATTTTGTTTACAATATACTATAATAGACAATTGTCTTTATCTATTCATATACGATAAAACATATATATAGTTATCTTTCTTTGTTCGTTGTAAATATGTTGTGATATTTCTTTTATATTTTACAAATATTTTGGTTAGTTTTATTATATTTGAAAATAACAAATTAAATATTTAATTTTTGTTTTAATGAAATGGTTTTAAGACTCATTTATTATCCTCGAGAAGCCCTCTAGAAGTTTCACATAAATTACATACCAATACTATCCTACGAATGAAAAAGAAGGTTTCCCAAAATTGAAAAGCCAATAATTGATGCAATTTAATTTAGTCAACTCTCTAACATAATCATAAAAGATAAACAAAACTTACACATCTTTGGAAATAAAATCTCTATTAAATTTCTAAACAAATCTTATAGTACATTTAATATTGCCGTTAATCGTTTGGATACGATTAAGACTCTTAATTAAAATACATTGTTTTTACAAACTTTTTCGTTTTCTTCTTTGCTTCCTACTGTTTCCTTGTAGTATGAATAAACGTAGGGTTTCCAAACCACTTTTGATGAATTATTTTCGTAGTTGCTAACACGTGCATACAACAACAGTTGATATATGCTTTATTTGGTTTTTGTTTTTTACAATCTTGGTTTTTTTCTTGTTATTTTTTAAAATAACAATAGTTAGAGTTGCAAAGACAAATTTCAAAATTTGAGTAGTTTTTGTTATGGTCGTGTCATGTTATAGAGTACATTTAATGAAAATGTGGACTAAAAGAATGGATTTGAAACAAATACAAGGTTAAAAAAACACGATAAATAGATAGATTATAGTTATTTTAAAGAAGAAAAAAAGAAAGTAATATGAATTGTTGAAAATGTAGCATAAAAGAGAGTTTAGTTTAGTTATATAGATGGTTGAGAAGGAAGGAAAAGAAGGGGGTGATGGAGGTGGGAGAGAGGAGAGTTGTAAAAAGGTGAGGTATTAATAAGGAGAGGGAGGAAGTGTTACCCTAAAAGGAAACACACCATAGGGTAGGAGACAATGTGATTAGAAGGCAATTAAATACAAAACTCCAACTCCTCCTTCTTCACTTACACTCCCACTTAGTTCCTAATTATTAATTACTAAATAAACTCAACATCTCTTTCATTTTTATTAAATCTGTTCTGACAGAAAACGTTTGTTAACGGGCGTTTAGGTATTGACGTCTTAAGGACGGTCAGCTTGGGGAGGGGGACCCACCTAGAAATCAATCAGTAATTTGTGTCAGTAATGAATGGACGCCTCCCTATTCACTTTCCCGATGCTATATTTCTTTCTCTCTTTTATTTACTTACCTTTTCTTTTTTCTTTTTCATTTTATAAGTATTTTTATCATATCAAACATTCACATAAAAATTAAAAAAAATACTATTTTTAAAATAACAAATTTTACAAAATATTTACAACCTATACCAAATTCTATTACTCATATTATATGGTATAGAAATAAAAAACCATTGACGATATAATCCAAAATTTTGCTATAACTTATAAGTATTTTAGTTTATTTTTTATAATATCTATTTCTTTTACAAATAATTTTAGATCCGTTACTTTCACAATTTAAAAATGTAATGATTTGAGTTTTATTATCATATATTTTTTTTGTTATTTTTGCAAACGTCTCAAAATTTAAATTATTTATAGAATATATATCTATATATAATTTAAAAATATGTCGATGAAAATTTGATAAATTTTGTTATGTTTTGTCAATAATTTTTTTTTTACTATGGTTGAAAATACCTCTTAATTTAAATGTACTTTTAAATAAATTAAAATATAGTAAAATTTTAAATAAACGATAGATAGTAGTTTTTTAAAAATTTTACAAAAACAAAAATATTTATACTTAATTGATAAAAAAAAACTAGTAAAAGATAAAATTCATTACATTTATATTTTGACGTGAAGTGAAGTGTATCACAGACGTCGATAATTTCAATAGTTTGTAAATATCTTTAACAATTTTGCAGCTTTTCTCTTTTTTAATATATTTATGCAATTAAAAGTATGATAAGTTCAAATTATTAGAACCAATATTAAATTTTATTGATTTTTTTTGGTATGTTTAGTTTTAACTAACTAATATATACTAATGACATATTTAAACTTTTAATGTCGTGTAACATCGTCGTTCAAGCATTATATATGTATTTCTTTACTTTATTCAACTAAAAAAAACTATATATGTATTTTTTTTATAAACTTTTGTAAATCCATATACATGGAAATATAATTTCAAACCGAAAGTATCTCATCAAACAACCTTTCTTTAATAATTCAAAGACATCGTAAACACGACATTTGAAAGTATACATTGTTAAAATCATTTTAGAATAATATACACACACCAAACTAAAGTATACAAATCAACTTACACTAGCATTTTATTGTATTTTTTTTCATTTCACATATCATAAATCTCTACATCAAAAAAATTAAAATCAATGTCAGTTTTACCGTCATATTAACTACCAATAATATCATTGTAGTTATACACACACATATAATAGATAAAAAGCATAGAGTTAAAGAAGACTCGAATCTCAATACCTATATTAAATTTGTCGATGTTTTTAACCGTAGCATCAAAATGGAACTAAAGGAAGTCACATCACATAGGCTAACTTTCAAATTACATGATATATTTATTTGGAAATGTAACAAAATAAATAAAAAAGTGAAAAGTATATTTAAAAAACAAAAAGACTATATTGGTAATTTAACCTAAAATAGAGTATTTTTTTTAATGTTGATGATGCTAAGATTATCAATCAGACTCTTGATGGGCTGTGGGCCCAAACTCTGGCAGATCCTCTGGCCATCCTTATCTAATATTCCCATTTTACCCTCATATCTATCTTATAATTACATGAAATTTAATCATTTTTATTAATTTTATAATATGGTTTTTGATCACTTGGAAGTCAAATGTTTATTTTTATTATCTTTTTGGAATTACCATGAAATCTAAATGCTTGGTTTTGATTGGATCCTAAGTCCCTTATTAATTTAATAATACTTATAGGCTTTTGGAAATGATTCTTTTTTCTTTTAACTTTAGTTGATTGGAATAGAAACATCCTCTTTGATTCTTTATTATATTATCTTTGATTTTGACTCCATCCACTTTTTCATTCACTCTGTATGAGAAAAAAAACATTTATCATATGCTCTAATCAATCTATTTTATATGAATTATTGTATACATGGGTCTTTTGGAGGTGATGCATAAAAGAGTGACATTTGAATAAATTAGGATTTTTGATTTAGTTACGGATTTTGAAAGTTTGTTAGAGGTTCGATGAATGTCGTTATTCTATGTGATACGTTACACATGTTATTGTTATCGAGAATTTGAACAAAAGATTGGTTATTGTTTGTAGATTTTGGAGATGGTTATACATTTAAATGTGGGAGGTTTGCTATGTTGTCTAATGTGACGGATTATTGCTTGTGTGGGACTTTAGATGATGTTATCTGCATGCCATAAAGGAACATGCTTTGTTTTTATACAATAAATGAAGCAAATTGGCATTTGTACGTTTTGTTGTAATGTAATCCACACACAAATTTGAAATCTAAAATTTGTATCACCATGAATTATCACGTGGACATTTTTATCAAGATCTTGAAACAAATCTTAGAATCGATAAACTATCGAAACATAAATGACAGTTATTGCTTAACCGTACCAACTGTCCATTAACTTTTACATTAAAATGGCTTAAGATTTTGATTCGTGCTTTACTTTAGAGATATCAATAACTTTAAACCTTGAGAAAATAAGGAACGACTACAAATACATGTACAGGAGACAGTAGAAAGGAAGAAACTTGAAATCAATTAGCACAAAAGTAAGATTTCCGTCTGTGATTATCTAAACCTTAAAATCCTGAACTAATACAAAAGAGACTACTTTTTGCGGTATTACAAGTGGGGGAGGAGAGAAATAAAGAGAATTGGGACAGACAGGACAGTGCAATGCAAGTAAATTCAGATTCACTGTATAAACCATAAACTATGAACAGTGAAAATAACAAAACTACAAATCATAATCATCTAATAATTTTCTTGAGTTTAAGGCTCAATTTTGCAGCAAAAACAATAGAATAGCGTCCTTGTCAGCAGTAGCAGCAACACCCAAATGGGTTCCTTCCATTACCCATCTCTGCAACCAAGAAAGCGACCCGTTATTACTGTGAGCTCCCATTTGCAAATTTTTAACCGGAAATGAAAAGAGAGAGAGAAAAAAGGAAATGGGTTGAAGGGTTTCTGTGTAATGTTGCAGGTTTTATAACAGAGTTATGGCAGATGGGTTTTTATCTTTATCTGCGAAATAATTCATTCCTTCGTCCTCTGTAATTTTCCCATTTCTCTCTCCATTTCTCCAGAGTCGTTTATTGCTTTGCGATGTGATTGAACAGCTAAAGCTTTTTCTTTCATCTATCATAAGAATCCAGTTACTCTAAAGGAGTATTCAAATTTTTTTCCTCTTAAACTCAACAATGTCTCTCCCATTACAGCCTCACAGCATTTTAATTTCCTTGAGATAAGAAGAGGGTTCTCTTTCTTTTTTCATTTTAGTGTTGGTTTTAAGGTGTTCTCAGGTTCTTATTACTAGCCAGCCATGGACACTGCAAAAATTGAGTAAAATGAAGTCTGTGAAGAGGGCAGCCATGGCACTTCTTGTTGAGCTTGTTATCCTGGCTTTTCTTTTCTGTGCTACCGTTGGTGTGGTGGACTCTGATGATGGTAAGTTACCATTAACAAATGAGATGAAGAACTTGAACTTTGAAATTCCCTTGGTAATCAAATCAGGACGAATGATGAATACTCTTCTATTCTCAACTCTAGGAGGGCTTGGTAGAAAGAGAAGTTTATCCAAGAACATGCGTTTAATCAGTGAATTTGGCGGTTCTAATGTACCTTTTCAAGCATTATTTGGACACCCTTTTTCAAGGAGGCTTGTGGTTTTTTATAATGTTATTTCAACAGTTCTCATTTTTAAAATCTAATCTTTGAAACTAGTGCTAGGGAATCTCTTGTTTTGAAAACTATTGGGTCTTTCTGAAATGCTCTGCTACGTTTACATTATTCTTTGTCTCTGATGGTTATGAAGAGTTAAGATTTTTAGTTACATGTTTCCTTATGTTGAAGGAGCAACGTTGTTGGAGATAAAGAAATCATACAGGGACGTGGATAATGTTCTTTATGATTGGACAAGCTCACCTTCATCAGATTTCTGTGTATGGAGAGGTGTCACCTGTGACAATGCCACTCTCAATGTTATCTCTCTGTAAGCTACATTATTTTTTTCTTGTTAGGATTTTTGTAGGTAGGTTTCAAAACCCAGTGTAAATTTTGTTCTAACTTGTTCATCTCCTTTTTTCCAATTGTTTTCTTGTCCCAGTAATCTTTCAGGTCTCAATCTGGATGGAGAGATTTCTCCTTCAATCGGAAACCTCAAAAGCCTGCAAACTCTGTACTTTTCTCTTCTTTATACCTGTTCTCACTCACTCTCTTGAGCCTTCTAAAATTTCTTTAGAACTTTTCTGTTTCATTTTCATGAATCTCCCGACAGAAGTAATTTGTTCAAAGAGACGCTGTCTTATTGTTGATTTTGATCCGACATTAGTATTCTTTGAACAGGGATTTGAGGGGGAATGGTCTTTCTGGGCAAATTCCAGACGAGATTGGTGACTGTTCTTCGTTAATAAATATGTAAGTCTCATTGAGTTGGAAACTGTTCAATATCTTCGATGTAAGCTAACTGATGGAATGTTGTTTGTAGGGATTTATCTTTTAATGAGATTTATGGAGATATACCATTTTCCATTTCGAAGTTGAAGCAGCTGGAAATGCTGTAAGTTCAAATACATTTGTGCAAGTTCAAATACATTTGTAGAACTTGTGCTTGACTAAGTGACACTAATTATCTTCTAATCTTTCAGTGTTCTGAAAAATAATAGACTGATTGGGCCGATCCCGTCAACCTTATCTCAGATTCCAAATTTGAAGGTCTTGTAAGTTATCGTGCCATCCTTTTTCTCACTGCCTTCAAAGTTCTTACTCAAAGAACTTACAACTGAAGGATTTCCATCTTACACCATTGGTTCTAGAGATTTGGCACAGAATAATCTTAGTGGAGAGATACCGAGACTAATTTACTGGAATGAAGTGCTGCAATATCTGTAAGTACTTTTTACTCTTAGTTCTTTCAGATTTCCGCCAGTAGTTGGTTCTAAACGCTTCACTGGTTATTCTACTCTATTATCAGTGGTTTGCGTGGTAACAATTTGGTGGGCACACTCTCTCCAGATATGTGCCAGCTGACTGGTTTATGGTATTTGTAAGTGATCTTTACTAACTCTTAAAAACTATCATTTATTCCCCTTTTCAATTTGAACTTATAAATTCAGCCTAATAAAACTCTTTGCATTTGAAGTGATGTGAGAAACAACAGTTTAACTGGCAGCATACCACAAACAATAGGCAACTGCACAGCCTTCCAGGTCTTGTATGTATTATGTCCTTCTCGTTGAATGCTTAAATATTTTAAATTCTATGTGGATGACTACTAAAGTTTCTTTCTTATAACTTGTCAGGGACCTGTCATACAATCATCTCAGTGGAGAGATACCATTTAACATTGGTTTCCTTCAAGTAGCCACATTGTATGTGTTCTTGAAGTGATTTTGCATTTGCATTGCCTTATGTGGGTTTCAATCAATAGTTGTTTTACTTCTGTATCGTTCCTTCAATTGTTATGGTTGTCATTTCCAGGTCCTTACAGGGTAATCAGCTATCAGGTCCCATTCCACCTGTAATTGGTCTGATGCAGGCGCTTGCTGTGTTGTAAGCAACTTTAGCTCTCTCACAAACCAAGTTCATACACTTTCTTTTCTAAGGAGGATATTTATCACATGATTTTTGCTCTCCTTTCAATCGTGTCTTTATTTCTAACTTCTCTCTCTCATATCTAAATCAGAGATTTGAGCTGCAACATGTTAACTGGTCCAATCCCCTCTATCTTAGGAAATCTGACTTATACTGAGAAGTTGTAAGCACACTTTTACTACTCTCTCTCTTTCTGTTTTTTCCATTAGCAGCACCAAGTAAAATTCCTATTACACAAGTCCTAAAATGTAAAGTGAAGAAACTGCTTATACATACTGTTAGTGAACCACTTATATTTGTGGTCAATCTCTACGCTCAATTATGCTTAATTGTTGATTTCGTAACAAAGGTGAGTGGTGTCTTGTATGGCAAACAGGTACCTGCATAGTAATAAGCTCACTGGGCCCATTCCGGCAGAGCTCGGGAATATGACGAAGCTCCATTATCTGTAACATCTCTCTCCTTCATCTTTTAATTTATGTGGAATCTTGACATACATTTAAGTACACTCTTTCCTTGACGCAACTCTTTGCATTCGGAAGGAACTCAATGATAATCATCTTACTGGAATTATTCCAGCTGAGCTCAATTGACGTGGAATCCTGACCTGCATTTTGGGCTTAGGGTTTATGAGTTTGGTTGTTTGTTGATGTATTTTTTTTGTCCTTTGCAGGGAACTGAATGATAATCATCTTGCTGGGAATATTCCAGCTGAGCTTGGGAAACTCACCGATTTGTTTGATCTGTAAGCTTTGTCGTCCTGTTTCAGAATGGATGTCTTGTGTCTTCTTTCAAGTCCTCATTCATTTACTTACGCTTTGTAGAAATGTGGCTAATAACAATCTCGGAGGGCCGATCCCTGACAATCTTAGCTCTTGCATAAATCTCAACAGCCTGTAAGAAAACATAAACTAAACTCTGGTTCCATTCAGAAGTTTCTGATATTCATTAAGACATTTTTTGTTGGTTTCAGAAATGTGCATGGCAACAAGTTGAATGGAACTATTCCCCCGTCTTTTCAGAGGCTAGAGAGTATGACTTACTTGTAAGTTGAGTTGTTCTTTTTGTTCAGCATTACAATCAAGTTGCTAAAAAGCTATCTCTGTTCATGAGAATGGTGATCATACAATCTGCTTCATTTGGCAGTCAAATCTCAGGAGTAGTGTATATATTTGCTTCTCATAGTATTGACCATCTGCAGGAATCTTTCCTCAAATGATCTCCGAGGTCCTATACCAGTTGAGCTGTCTCGTATTGGCAATTTGGATACATTGTAAGTATACGAGATTTACTTTTCACTCAGAGTTCGCCGTATTTCTTATACTAACTCATAGTTTCTGCACAGAGACATTTCAAATAACAAAATTAGTGGCACAATTTCTTCATCCTTTGGTGATCTGGAACATCTCCTGAAGCTGTATGTATCATTTTTATCTCATTGGTTAATCATCAATCGTTCTTCTTTGGTATGAAATCACTGACTGACCTCTTGTTGTAACGTCTATAGAAATTTAAGTAGGAACCATTTAACGGGATTCATTCCAGCTGAATTTGGCAATTTAAGGAGTGTCATGGAAATGTAAGTGGTTCTGAAACGTTTATACCTTTCTAGGTTGAGGATCTGTATGTGTTGATCAGCAGCTCTTCTTTGAATGCATGAACTTCAGTTTTCTATTATAATTCTTGTCTTTATGTTGCTATACTGTAGAGATATTTCACACAACCAGCTCTCTGGGTTCATTCCTCAAGAACTGAGTCAACTTCAAAATCTTCTCTCCCTGTAAGTTCTGAAATTGAAACTTTTTGATAAAAGTTCCCGTCAATCGTTTTTTCCTTCCTGCTGCATGTTTATATTCATGACCTATAGCCGCTACTCTTAGTATTTTCTTAAGTGGCTTGGTCATGTCATGAAGTCATATCTCCCCCTTTTACCTTAAGTCGTTCTAGTGACATTTCTTTTATAATAATGTTGTTCTATTGACATTATGGCTTGAGTTCTGTCTGATAAAGTATTTACGTATGTCTCTGAATGTTCCCATTCATGGTATAACGATTAAATTTATGCAGGAGACTTGAGAACAACAACTTATCTGGGGATCTGACGTCGCTGATTAGCTGCCTAAGTCTTACAGAATTGTAAGTTTGTCATCCTCCCAATCGAAGTATTAGGATAATGCTCACAAAAGGGATGTTTAACTAAACCAATGTATGACCTTACAGAAACGTATCTTATAACAATCTAGCTGGTGACATTCCCACAAGCAACAACTTCTCCAGGTTTTCATCTGATAGGTAAGTACTTAGTGCTAGCCCCAAAATTTTAATTTCCCTGTTTGAATAGAATTTGAAACGAGAGGAAAGAAATGAATCATCATGGGCATCTAGTGGATACTCGTTCATAGTTTAATCCCAGTATATATATTTCTTGTCCATTTTATCAAATTTTCATACTACTTATTTCAATTTCCTTTTAGCTTCTTTGGAAATATTGCCCTCTGTGGATATTGGAATAGCAACAACTACCCCTGTCATGAAGCTCATACGACAGAGCGAGGTAATCATGCTTTCTAAACGATTTTGATAGTTGTATCTGTGAATGTAGCAAAGTTACTCGTAGTCTTGTGAGAATAGTTTAGATGCATGCAAGCTCTTTCTGACATTCCACAGTATTAAAGGAAAAAGATATTTGTACGAAATTTGCCATATTCTTCTAATTTCCCTTTATTGCTTACATTGCAGTGACCATATCTAAAGCCGCTATCCTGGGAATTGCTCTCGGTGCCCTTGTAATCCTTTTAATGATCCTTCTAACAGTGTGTCGTCCGAACAACACAATACCTTTTCCAGATGGATCACTTGACAAACCAGGTACTTTTTGTTATCCATAATTAAATTTACCACACATACGTAGGAGCTTATTAGTTTTTTCACTTTTATTATAATTCTGCTATTCTTAGTTTTGGGCTTCCATGTATGCCTACCGATCTATGAAGCTTTCTCTGTTGCCGAATTGCAGCCAGAGAACCGTTTCTCAAAATGGTCTATCTATGTAGATTTTTTAATGTAATTCAAGTTCAATAATTGAATACTAAAACATTTTATTTTGTGCCCGGTGAAAACTCAGTTACTTACTCAACTCCCAAGCTAGTGATCCTTCACATGAACATGGCCCTTCACGTTTATGAGGACATTATGAGGATGACTGAAAATTTGAATGAAAAGTACATTATTGGATATGGGGCTTCAAGCACAGTCTACAAATGTGTACTGAAGAATTGTAAACCCGTGGCTGTCAAAAAGCTTTACTCTCACCAGCCCCATAGCATGAAGGTGTTCGAGACCGAACTGGAAACTGTAGGTAGCATCAAACACAGAAATCTAGTCAGCCTCCAAGGATACTCCTTATCCCCCTCTGGGAATCTCCTCTTCTATGACTACATGGAAAATGGCAGTCTTTGGGATCATCTACATGGTAAGATTAAGCACTTAGTTTGAATATTGTCAAAATTGTGCCTTAGATGTCTTAGTTGGCTTTAGTTCTATTTGCTCATATTCAGATGTAGTATTTCTGTTCTACATAATTCTGCATTAGTGAAACTGTTCTAAGATTTGTGAGTCACCCGACTGTGAACTCTGATTTAATAATCTGCAGAAAATAATAGTAACGAATCTGGATTTGTCACTAATTTAGATTAGTACAGGCTCTGGCTCGACTAAGAAGAAAAAGCTTGACTGGGACACTCGGCTCAATATCGCACATGGAGCAGCTCAGGGACTGTCATATCTACACCATGATTGTAGCCCTCGCATCATCCACAGGGATGTTAAGTCATCTAACATTCTATTGGACAAGGATTTTGAAGCCCATCTCACTGATTTTGGTATTGCCAAGAGTTTGTGCACCTCAAAGACATATACATCCACTTATATCATGGGAACCATTGGATACATCGATCCAGAGTATGCTCGGACTTCCCGACTTACTGAAAAGTCTGATGTTTACAGCTTTGGCATTGTGTTGCTTGAATTGCTCACAGGAAGGAAAGCAGTGGACAATGAATCAAATCTCCACCAATTGGTCAGTACAAATTTATTGTATGAGTTACTTCACTGCGTGCATTAGTTTCGAGTTATTAGTATCCTGAGTCATAATGTTATACTTTTACCTGTTAGTTATGGGTGACTTTTCTCTTAATGTTAGCTATGGGGTGACTTTTCTCTTAATGTTATTTTTTCCCCTCCATATTAGATCTTATCAAAAACAGCCAACAATGCTGTAATGGAGACAGTTGATCCTGAAATAACTGCAACTTGCAAGGACCTTGGAGCTGTAAAGAAGGCATTTCAGCTAGCTCTCCTTTGCACTAAGAGGCAACCATCCGATCGACCAACAATGCACGAAGTAACACGCGTTATTGGAAGTCTTCTACCCTCTGCCGCAACACCAAAGCAAATACCAACCATAACAACCATTCCCCCATCTGCAAAATCCTCTTGCTACAAGGATGAGTATGCAAATCTAAAGACTCCGCATGTGCTGAACTGCCCAACCATGAGCACCTCAGACGCCCAGCTCTTCGCCAAGTTTGGAGAGGTAATATCACAAAACAGTGAGTAATAAGTTAGAAAAACCTCTGCAACAACGAAAAGAATGCCATCCAAGAAGGGTTGGCTTTGTGGGTAGAGACTTAAGTTCCTGTATAAATGAATTAACAACAAACAACCTCGTTTTACTTTGTAGTGTAAGGTTTTATATAAAAGTAGGCAAGCAACAAAGCATGGACATATGACATGTACTGGTAGATTTAGTCATTTAGATGTAGAAAGTGATTTTTGGGAAGTAAAGAAGTATTCGTTCTATTAATGGGAGTGATTTTTGGATTGTGGGACCTGGTAAATTTGAAAGCTTCTTCAGCACTGGCCTTCTGTTTATTTTGGGGTTTCATGTTCAGGCTTAGTAATTGATGAGTGAGAGTATGATAGCATTTAAAGTGTCAACAGCAAGGCAGCAATAATTCACTTGGTCTGGGTCGTTGATGTTTTTTCTTTCTCTAGTGTACGGTTTGTCAATTTACTTTAGCTAGGCAAATGATTTCAAGGGTAATAAATCAAACATGCCACAAGTTTCGTTTGGCCATTGGTTTGATTATTGTGCCTGCCTTATCTTCAAATTATAATACTTTTTTCCATTTCTGAAAAGGGTAGTGTCGGTCGAAGAGTGTGGGGATCACTTACAGAAAAGAACTTAGATTATATTTTGTGTTACTTTAGATGTTTTATCAAACTTAAGATTGGGAAATCTGTATATTTCGAACGTAGATTATGGAAAAAGAAGAGCACACACAAATATTGAAACAAGAAGGTTTAATGGTAGAAGAACCGTTGGAATATAAAATGAAAAGTCGTAATATCTGAATGTTGTAACTTAATCAATATCCGTGTAATTGAAGAGTATTCTTTTATAATTTAGACGCGAAAGATTTATGACTAATCAATAATGGTCGTATGTGGTTGGTAATAAATGGATTTAAATAGGTGGTCTCACGTCGAATAGGTTGTTAATTAGGGCTAAGTATAATTGTTAATCTCTAGACTAGTCTCCAAGCAACTACTAAAGAGGTCCCATCACTAATTCCAATCTTATCTAATACTGTTCAAACACGTCAACCGACATTAAATTTGTTGCAATATATTCTTCAAAGAACAGCAGAACTATTTGACTACTACAACATCAAGATTCTCACATCACAATGTACCCAACATAGAAGAAACTCATCAATGTCATTGGGAATGATGCTTACAAAATGCTTAAAGCAACGAGCAAATTGCAGCATTGTGCATGTCTTACATTCTCAAGATCTAGAAGAAAGAAGCCGTAGTGAAATCCAACCATAAATGAAACTCTCATGGGAAAACATGAATATCAGGGACCCATAAGCCTTTTAAATGCTACTGGGAGTGTCTCATACAGTATATGGGGAATCAATGTTAACAAATCAACTTAAAATTCTAAAGTCAATTACATGGGATTGTGGAAGGTCACACTATCCATTGCTTCGAAGCAGAAGTATGTTTTCATAAGAGCATAAGAACACCTCTTGGAAGTTACTCAACCTTACCGACCAGGTTTTCAATCTTGGTGGGGGAACCAAAAAGAATTTGGAAGTTGTGTGGTTCATTGGTCAAACTAACCTTCAAGGTGGCTGCTTATGTATGGGTCGGTGGTTGAGATGGTTGCTTGTCTTAGGCCAATACAGACATACAGGTGTTGACAAATATGACTCACATCTGCTACCCTCAGCTTTCCTCTTAATTTCATATCCCCAATTTTCATTATAAACAACGAGACATGAAAGTTTTTGGATTTTAAGACAGAGTACAGTAAAGACCATAAGACCTAAAATCATACTAGAAAAAACCTCCTATTTCAGGGTTCCTAGAATATAGTTAAAAGACTCTTGCGTACCTATGCAAGAGAAGGAACTTTTCTGGGGTCAGTTCAGATTGGTTAGGTTGGCCTTATTAGCAAAGGTGGCGCACTCTTGTAAATCAGCCAAAGAATATGAACGCCAAGTGGAGAAAGTTTTTTGAGGTGGCACCATGGAAGGGAAATTGTTGTTAGATGGTCTGGATTGTGGATGTAGAGGCGGGCGAGGCGGTGGAGAACTTGAATATGAGCTACAATTTGAATCTTCACTGCTGTTACTTTCGGAGCTGCTCATAGCAACAGCCAAAGCCAAGGAGCTTTTGCTCGAACTGATCGGTCTTTTTGATATACCACCACCGTTGTTCTTGAGAGGAAAACTCCTATTCTTCTCCCACACAAGATTGTAGGCCATAAGATTCCTACGTTTCTTGGAATAGGCATTCTCTGGCTTCGCAATCTCTTTCATGGAGTTAACAGAGGAAGCATCGGCCAGACTCGTGAAAGACTTTGATTTTCCACTATAAAACTTTGAGATGCCTTTTCTGCATGTAGTCATAATTCTTTATTAGATAAAGGAACAAATAGAATACGTGTATTTGTGTTTTTTCTGCTGCAAAAATGTATAAAAACTTGATTGTATAATGGATACTCGATCCTTTTTTCCATCTCAAAAGTAGAGATAGTGTTGCTGAAATCATAAAGCTAAAATCAAAAGTAGTCAATGTCTTGCAGTGTCGCAGAACAATTTTGACAGTGACAATGCTCAACAAAGCAATGATTTCTTTCTGACCAAGCTTAAAAACACCTCAGAAACACAATATCCACAAAACATATTGCAATAAAGATGGCAAAAGAATTCTTAAAGTGCATTGAAAAAACGATGCCATTTGCTAATCTTCAGCTTGAAATGCTCTCTTTTCTCATTATTAACTCACCGAAAAATACAGTTAACTCATGAATGTTTCTACAAGCCAAACTTATTCATGCCCAGACTAATGACTCTTCCAAGAGTACTAAATACTAGTCACCGCCAGAAAATAAACGTAATCCCATTAATAAGTCCAGAAATGAAACAAAATTAATTGATCAATAGTCAAAGCATAGATCAAACGACTCCATCATTCTACAGGGCAGATTAACAATCCCCAATCTCTAACTGCATTGTACAACTAAAGTACTAAATTTCAAGGCTCAATCAAGCCTTCCCCGACAATTTCATCTCCCCTAAACTCGATCCAGATCATCCATAAAATTTATTACCAAACTAAGATCGCGCAAGCACGTAGCCCATATCATCCAAAACAAGAGAAACAAGATTATCAAAGAAAAAGAAAACCAACCTGACAGGCAAAACCTCCTCCAAGGAATCCATCATATCAAGCGGGCCTTTATATGAGCTCTGAACCTCATCATTCTCACCGTTATCCTCATCATCGGACTGATCACTATTCCTCCCAATCGAAGAAGACGACGAAGTGGAAGCGGAGCTGCAAGTATTAGACTCATCAGCTTCCTCCTTTTGAAACCCTTCAACAACGCGATCCACATCATGAGTAACCAACCTCTGAAACACCGATCCATAACCCAAATCTTCCGGCGAGAATCCAGAGCGTTTATCATCAACCTGCCGAACCCTATCCAAAGTAATCGACATGACGACTTTGAATTTGAACAGTGACAACAAGGAGAGAGAGAAGAAAAAGGGAAAGGGGAAAAAAACACAGACGAGAAGAAGAAGGAGAAGAAGGAAGTGGAAACGGGTTTTTATAAATGGAAGAATCAATGGATTTTGGATATTAGAAAGAAATTTTTTTAAGAAAAATGGACGGACGAGATTGGAAGCATGTGGAGAAACGGCATAGATCAAAAATGGATTAAAGATATTAATTGGAAAAATAATAAATAATGATGAGATTAGGAGAAGAAAATGATTTGAATAAATAAAAAGTATAAGGAGGAATAATTTAATGAGAG
The DNA here is from genome assembly GCF_000004075.3 of Cucumis sativus. Taxonomy (NCBI): domain Eukaryota; kingdom Viridiplantae; phylum Streptophyta; class Magnoliopsida; order Cucurbitales; family Cucurbitaceae; genus Cucumis; species Cucumis sativus. The sequence goes on from NC_026658.2 coordinate 25,372,602, forward strand.
GGTAAGGTAAGAGGGAAAAGAAAAGGAAAGAGTCTTATCCTCATCCACTTGCTAGTAATTTAATATATATTATAATATTCGGATAACTTTAGTTAACATTTATGAGCTGTGTTTTTTATTTTTTTAAAATTTATTAGTTTAAATGGAAAAGGAAAAATAAAATTAAATGCCCACAGGATGGTGGGCGACCACGGAAATTATGTTAGAACTGAGAGCATCTGATTAAAGAGGAAATGACGTGGCGAGTAGGAAGCATAAAATCGGGTGTTGTGTTGCGAATGCTTATCCAAAAGTGGGACGTGGGTGGGGACCACACAGAGAGATTTATAGAAATTCGGAGACGATCTTTGTCACTTCCAAAATCCGGTTTTTTCTTTTTTCTTTTTTTTTCTTTGTATAACTCGGCTTGGCTTTTTCGCTCGGCTCGGTTCGGCTGAGGGGACAGCATTCATAGGACTAAAATTAGGTTTAGGATAAGGTGGTGATTTCCAACGTTATATAGGATAGTGCCACGTCGGTAATCATCATGTTCTTTTTTAATTTATTTGGGAAATTCCCTAGAAAGAGACTATGATGGATCATGGAGCGACAAGTCGATCTTATCTAACAGTGACTTAGACAAAACGACATGTAGTTGGGGTGGAAGAATCAGGAATCATGAATTTGGGTGTGGGATTGTAGGGTGAAATTGAGGAAAGAAAAGGGAAATTATGGATAAGGTCTTCTTTTAGGAAAATCTCCCATTCTTCTTTTTTTCTTTTTTCTTTCTGTAGTAAAATATGATGTGATTGTGTTGTTAGACTCTACATCATTATTAAAAACATGCCATGGGTGACAACCATTAAAATACGAGTTAATTGTATGAAAATATTGTGTATACGTTCTCACTCTCAAGCATTAGACGTTATGGAGGATGTCATGATCCCAAGAGGAGGAAAGATTTAGGTGGTGGCAAATGGGAAATGGCATTAAACGAAAGAAATGGTAAAGATAGGTGTAAAGGTTGTTAGACTGATTTTATTTCTGGGTGCGCTCTTACTTTTCTAGGGGTGGCCTCAAAGGGTTGGATTCTTGTTAACTTGTCTCACACTTTTCAAAAATATCATTTCAGTTAATATTATATTATTACAACTTTCTTTCCCAACATTTATGCTACCATATGCCACGTCAACACCTCGTTTCCAAAATTACGCCAAATAATCTCATTTTTCGTATTACAATTATGGTTTGATTTTAGTCGTTTTTACTTTTAATTATTGTGATTTTAATATATTTTAATATTAGTTTAACGATGATTTTTTTTATAAAAAAAAAATGTTGTTTAATAGTGTATCTGTTACTCAAGTTTTGAAATCACATTCATGCAAGCACATTATTGTTTTTTTAATCAAATTTGATTAAAAGAAAATGAACTAAAACTATTGAACCAACTCCAACCAAAATGACACTCAAACCTAAAATTGATTAGATTTCAATTTGACTTTAATCTCTAAAATTTTAAATAGTCATATATAGTAAAAAAAATTAATAGATAGATAAAGTACTTGTTCTTCATCTAAGATTATATTCAATAAGTTAATTGATTTTTTTTTTAAAAAAATTCAATCAAATATGAAGAGGTCCATAAATTATATTTTTTAGGGTTTGAAAAGGAATAAAAACAAAATTCAATAACTTTTGATGTTGTTTGTTGAAATTTTGAAATAAAATGGATTGGTGAGACCTACCAGAATTTTGAAATTCAACTCTCCTTAAAACTAGCCAATCCATTCTTCTTCCATTCTCCCACATGAATTTTATGGGTCCCACAATTATTATTTATTATTATCATTCATCTTTTCTATCCCTGAAAAGAGGTCCCATAATCTCTTTGATAATTACTTTACAACTTTATCTATTCCCTCTCCAATTTCATCTCTACTATATGATAAAAAAAATATTCTATATAGTTTATTGAATGACGTAACTAAAATTGAATCGAGACACTAATAATACACATAAAAATAATCAACTATTTTATATTATCCATATACATACATACCACCCTTTTAGGATATGCCTAAACAATTTCACAGAATAAAATTATTTATACTTGAACTCAATTTTCTCACTATAAATAACATCGACTGTATGGTTACATCCCAGGAAGAATTAGGTTTAACTAATTCAAATTTTTGGTTAAATACAGCAAGTCAACAAAAGAGAACCACTACTTTTAGGAGTATTAGAAAATACTCAGACCTACTCTTGAGAAGGTTATGAATATGTCACAATCAAATATAAAGTTTACTTTTAATACCAAATCAGAAAATTGTATGAAAGTCTAATTCAGAAATAATATAAAATCTAAAAGTCCTTCCCAAGGTTCAAAACTATTTTTTTAAGAAAATAAGTTGGATAAAACTATGAGATTTCAATTGCATTTGATAGGCTATAATAGTATTTGTTTAGTAATAATAATAATAATATGTGAAACACAAACTATTTTAGTCTGAATAGAAAAATAGTAAACATAATAACAAAGAGAAAAAAAGAGGATACAGTAAAAATAAAAAACGAGATTTAAAATAATATAGATTATAATAGTTTAATTTTCAACTAACATGAACATGAGGTGAGCTATTAAGATATGATAGCTCAGCCACCAACTTCCAAGTATAGAAACTATTAGACATTTTAAGTAAATAGATAGAGAACAGAAACAGAACAGGCCAGAAACCAAACTGGAAAAGTTCCCTAACACAACCACAAAAGTCTAAATCTAACATCAAAACATGGCCATCAACACCTAAAGAAACAATCATCATTAAATAAACTCACCCACCTACAGGAATGAATTACAAAATTGCAAGCCACAGATATTCATAAAAATTATATATTTGACCATTTGTTCAAATAAAGAAAAAGACAATGAAAACTTTATTTATATTAAACACGACTCATAAACCCGAGTACAATTGTCTTTAGAAACAAAATCCTAAACTAAGTCTTCTTAGCTAACCAACTAAAAATTGTTCTAAATTTAAAACAAGAAAAGATTAACTTTGTGTAACTCCCACCCACTCTCATAGATACCATAACCAACAACTACTTATTCAAGTTACTTGGAACAAAGGCTGAGAGAAATTAATGAAAACAGATGGCAAATGGGAATAATTATAAAGTATAAGAAATCCAAAGAATGAATGCCGATCAATTTGATGCATATGCCCTAGTTGTAAAAAAAATTCAATGATAATTTGGTGTGGCACCTGTGTTTCCTTCGGAAATATGTACTGGACCTCAATCGCTATTGCCAGCTTTTGCGCGTAAACCAAGTGATGGATTTTTAATGCTATAGCCAGCTGCATTAAGTTCCTCATGTCACAGCAACCAAATTGTCCGTATAAAATGGGGACAATTCAAGCTGGAACTTCGGGACAAAGATGTTTGGTCAGCATCTACCAATAAGACCTGCCACATTTTTACCAATCTCTTTTTTTGTTTCCTCGGACACTGGAACATCTCCGAGGTACATATCAAAGAATGCCCCTGCAAGTATGATTGATATTTTCAAATTAATTTACGTTGGCTCAACATAAGTCTTCCATTTTCATGTCAATTGTCATAGAATCAGTTCAGGTACGTGATATTTCACTTACTACACAATTCCTTGCTACGAACTGCTCCAATAAGAGTGCCTCCCACTGCACAAAAACAGTCAGTTAGTTGTGCTCACAAAAATGAAATCACTATACTGCACATGAAATGAGTGATTAAAACTTTGAATATGAAGGCAGAAAAATGAGGGAGTAAGTGAATGCGGAGGAAAGCAGATGAGTTCCCGGAATAGAAGTCTTCCCCAAACTATGTTGGGAGTATTATTTGGGGTGGATACATATTCAAAATATCACTAAGATAAAGGCATATTAGTTATAAATTAAGAATTTTCTAATCCAATGGTGGTAATAGAGATGGGTGAGAGAGGCGAATGAGGGGGGTGAAGTAAGAATATTTTAGGATGAGGGAGAACCAAGCCTCTTAAACGCTTCGTGAACACTTTGTAATTTTCTAAGCATATAGTTTTAGTTATACAGTAAAATGCAAGATAACATCTAAATTTCCCTCAATTTTGATTTAAGAGTAAGTAGGCTGCACAATAGGGTATTTATGGTACCAAACGTTAATTGATCCAATCATTGCTATAATTGTACTCTCTGCTTACTTTCTGTGATTAGTTGTCCATCAGCTGTCTGTCGGAAATCAATTGTTGTTCCCTACAATATTCCAATTCAAATATTTAATTCTTTGACACACAATAAACAAAATACAGAATGACGCTTTTGATATAGACTTACGACAGGTAATGGGATGTCTTTAGTGAAGAGAGAGCCAAATGTCCTCACACAATGGTAATCAGTTTCTGGATTTGCCTAAGCCACGTATTAATGTAAAAAAATTAAAAACAATAGAAAATGTACAAAAGCAAAGATAGTGGCTAGCTGTATCAGACATTTTACCTTCAGCAATCGTGCTCTAAGTGATTTCTCAAAAGCACTGCAATAAAAAAATCGGGCACGATCGTCAATTAGCTTGAGCAACATATAAACATTGTGAAGGTTAATCAACTAAAATTTACACTTAAGCTGTAACATCCAAGGACACAATCCTGTGTAAATAACAATAAATAAAATAACCATTTAGCAGTAAAACTACAATTACTTATATACAAAACAAATTTTTGAACAACCCACCTAACCTTACAACACTTAGGTGTAAGAATCAGGTCAATCCATGATTCTTAACCATCTAATGAACCCTTGATCTCTTAGCCATTTATTGAGACCATGGCTCCTTTTTACCACTGCCACTAGGCCAATCCATGATGGTTTAGTTATACACAAAACAAATGAAATTTCATAAGGACCTAGATGCCCTAATCCGGTTCACTACATCCAATTACAGAACCTTAAAATTGTTCAAAGACTAAACTGAGAGCAGCAAATCTTCATGTCATGTCTTTATTAAATTATATAAAGACGGGTGGTTAACTTCAACAAAATAAATCCTACCAGAGAACCCAACCATTAACTCATCACCTAGCTGAATCATCTAAGAAATGAGAATCTAAAACAACTATAATAAAGAGTCCGATTTATAGATATGGCAAGTGGTAATATAATCAAACTGGACATACTTCAACTTAAAGTGCTCAACCAATATAATTTACAATTTGGGACTGACTTTTACAAAGCACAATACAGGATTTGAGATGATAAATTCTAATGAACAAGAAAAATATATATATATGATACGCCCGCTGTTTAAAAAAATGGTGGCCAACATTATATGTATCCACTATCCAGCATTCAATTCCAAAGAAAGAAACATACTCTCTTACAGTATTGATTTTCATCCCATTGTAATTAACCACAAGTCTGACAGTCATATTAATATCCTCCCTGCATCATGGTAACATGCAAAAACAAAATTAGAAAGAAGGCAAAAGTAAAGAACTCGCCAGGAAAATTAGATCGAACGTCGGAAAATGGAAACAAAAAAACGTGTTTCATTCAGGCCAGAAACAGTTAATAAGACAAGAAAATCCCTCGGCATAGTCCCAATCATGCTAAACAAGTATTTAGTCTTTTTCCCATCTCCCAGATTATTTTTGAAACTGGACCACAGACAATTGAAATGAAAAATCAAACAAATTATATGTCAAAGCAAAACTACCTCAGGAGGTCCTCATAAAAATCACACCGCTCATTTAATTCATCTGCTGGACTAGAAGCATATTTTGGACCAAGCTTCTCACAGACAGATTTTGGATGAACATCTACAAGGGGAAAAAGTCCATATCTGATCAGTAAAAGATGAAGACAGAAACAAAAAAATAGAGTAACGATAAACCAGTGAACTTACAAAAGCCAAAAGCATAGACCTTCAGGGATTTAATTTTGACTATTTTCTTTATACTGGATCCAGTTCCAACAAGAACCTGCAGCAGCAGTTCATATGATTGGCAATATAACCTAGTGTTGAGTAGAATAGTGTCCAAGGACAATAATACAAAGGATGGGTACAGACTGGATGACAGAAAGCATGAAAACATTTAGAGGAATATCTTAAGGCTACAATCAACAAGCATTCACCTCTGAACTCAAGCAGGAATTATTTTCTGCATCCAAAATGTTGTCTAGCATCATGGGAAATTCAATGCCAGTTTTGGGTTCAATTGCATTCCTTGCCCAGTTCACATCAGGAACCATTAAGCCAGCATGTGTTCTATATGCAACTTCACAGGGTTTCTGATCCATGCTTCCATGGACTTGCACTGCGCTGTTCTCCAATGGAACAGGCATAATATCTGATGATCTGCTGGCTCATGGTAAAAGAACAAGTTCGATCAAATAAATGAAAGCAAGAGTGGAACAAAAAGGAAATTCATACCACTCATCTTCACAGAATTATAACAGCTTACAGGTTGTTAAGTGGAGGAACTAAGGCAGCCGCTACGGTGAGCAAAGGATGCAATTGTTGTTTTCCAGCCTCTTTACCCAGGAGTTTGAGTTTCGATGCAAAACTTCCAAGCTTGCCAAGAAAAATCGGGTTCGAAAGTTCTTTATCCAAATTAAAGCTAAAGTGAAATCCTCCAGACCCAAGTCTACCAGAACGGATGCCCCGAACTTCACTAAAGTTTTTAAAGCTTCTAGAATTTGAACCATGTAAATCATCTGCAATCTCCCGAGTCACATTTGCAGTTGATGTACTCGAGCACCATATTAATAGTGCGCCAGCTATCTTTGAAAAGCAATTAAAGGCTTCTTGAAGTGCTAAACTTCCAGTCATATACAAATTCCTAGACTGAAATAGAGAATTATCCATGAATGAACTAATATGTGAAAACAAATGACCTCCAAAGGGCTCAATCGGCAAGATATAAGGTGAGCCTCCATCAAGATCAATGAAGAACACCCAATTGTTCCTCATATTTCCTCCTTTCTAAAGTTATATGATAATCTCTCACGCTACCTAAAGAACTAAGCTAACAAATATCTACCTTAAGAATGGCAGTGGGACCGATGAAAGGTACAAGAAACCTGCAAAAAAACAAAATATAAATACTGAGAACCAACGCCAGGGAGATTCAATAGATATCAATACTCAAACCATGAATGATGAAACACGCTTAAAAGACTGTCTCAATCAAATAAAGCAAACAATTCAATGATGAAAGTTCAACAGAACAGCACATATGCAATTAAAAACAAAAAAACCCACCAAAACGATACAGATTCTTTCCAAAAATTAAAAAGAAAAAATATAGATATATACGATACCAGGCGTTAATCACAACAATCGGAACAAAAAGAATAAAGCATAGCCGTAAGATCACATGCAACGGCGTAAAGGTACAAAATGCAGAAAGAAAAGTTGAAAAACTGAAAATGTGGAGAATGGAAGAAACGTAGCTAACCCTAGCGAGATCCAGAGGTAAATGGGCTAGGGTTTGAAGGAGGAAGAAAGTCAGTAATCCATTGGGAGATGAGTTGGAATGAGGAATTGGGGAGTAGTTGAGGGATTCACGGTTCCCTCGCAATCGGAGGAAAAATAAGGCGCGTAAAAAACGATTCTCTGTTTTCTGTTTTTGATTCTAAGTTTCTAATTTGGCGATCTTTGTCGTCTCCACCCCGTCCATATCACGTCGACGTATCCTACTTTTCTTTTTATAGTTGCGTTCCCACCTTTCACCTTTCACCCTCCACCCTTTCTATTTCCTAAAAAGTTCTCTTACCTTTATATTTTAGAAATGTATTAAAATTTGAAAGCAAGGAAAACGAATATGGTAAGAAATTAGAGTTAGACGGAAATAATTTCTCAAATTTTTTCTATTTCACACTCACGGTAAACTTTCAAATTTTTGCTATATTTAAAAATATTTCACTAAAAATTGTTTGCGTTCATTCACAATATATATGATATGATAGACTTCTCTTCTATCAATGTCTATCAATAATATACTTTTATAAGTGTCGCCTAATAGTCATTAGTCATTGATATATTATAAAATTTTGTTATATTTTAGTAGATTTGAAACCAACCTTTTAAATTATTTAATTGAAATCTTTTACCTATAATTTTGGACAAAAGTGACATTTATTAAGTTTTTGGTTTATATTCCATTAATGCAACATTTGTTCTACATCATTCACCTGATTTAAGGAGTTTTTATTTATGACATAAAATTCAAAGGGGTGGATTGAAATAGTGCATAATTATAATTACAAATACAAATCATTTAATGTTAACCTAAATAAAATTAAAAGGGATGTAACATAGGGATAAGATGCTGTGAATTAGAGCAAAAAGTAAACATTTAGAAGTTCCTGATATAGTTGAAATTGTAGATGTTGGTGAACTAAACATGTGCTAATCAACTTGGAAGGTTCAATTACCTCAACAAACTAATTTGTTTCAATAATAAGTTTCTTTGGATATATAATTTTACTTAAACTCTCAAAAAAAAGTTCCATTAATTTGAGTAATGCAGAGAAATGGAAGTGGCCCTTCAGAATCCAAAACCAAGTCATAGAAAGGGAAGAAAGGTTGTTGAAGCTCATGAAATTTCACAACAATTTGGAACATCAAATTACATATAGTTAAAAAGATTTCAACTTTGGCAAAATTTAATTTGACACAAAATGTTTTTAAATCAATGAATCAGACTGCCAACTTCTTCAGCTTCAACTTTAATTACTTAAAATGACAATCCAATATAAGTTTGTTCATCAAACAAGAGCGCAACCCTTTTTTTTTCCCATTTTTCTGTGTGAGGAAGGTTTTGTTAACAAGGTCACAATAACCCAGCCTCAAAGAGATTTCGCCGCCTCAAAGTTTCATCTACGAGCTTGAACGTTTTCTTTACAAGTTTCTGATCAAGAGCAGTAGTTCTGTATACCTTAAACACCCGATCTACTCGATCCGGTGCCGTGCTCTTAAAATATAACTCCTCGAATTTTTTCTTCACGAACCTGAATTCATCGATTCAAATGCATCACTCTAAAGTTATTTTAGAAAAACTACAAACAGAGGGGAAAAAAAAAAAGCAGCATTGTCCCTAGCAACCAGCTACAGAAAAGGCTCTGTTTAAGCAGATTAGGAGCCAAGGACGATGTCATCACAGGCAACAATAACAAGAGAGTTTTAGACACATACTCATAGGCATGCTCGATCTCCTGTTTTCCAGTCGAAACCGGCTGATAATCATTGAACCATTCACACACACTGAGAGGGACCTATCACAAGAAGCTAATTCATGTTAATATCTCATGAACTCATCAATGACCTATCCAAGTGCTTTGTAATACTCTCCATCAACACTTACTTTTAGAACCTTTTTCTCGAAGATATCGAATTTGTTGAGAAAAAGCATAAATGACGTTTTCTGCACACAGGATAGACCCATAAAAAATAAAAAAATAAAAAGTTATTATCAACTTGTGAAAAGAAATTTATCGAAACTAATAGACTTGATCATGTAAACAGTAACAAACAGAAAAGAAAACCTCAAAACACTCTTGTTTCAGAACCCACTCAAAAAGTTCCTTCGTCTCCATCATTCGGTTCTTCTGTTCATCCTCAAAAAGTGTTTGATCATACCTGAAACAGTTATCACAGTTTAATCCATTGCAGTAAACTTTAATATAATACTTATTCTTCCAACCAAAATAGACATGGGACCACAACTACTAACTTTATAATTTCAATCCTTTTTGTTCCATTCCAACAACTGAAACCGCTTAATAGCCTGAGACCGTCCAAATAAAAAGAGATATTGTAATAGGACAACGAGTCTCGTCACGTTATAACTATCTCCACATGGGTTGTTAGATCACCAGCTAGTTAAGATCTTCTTTTCCTCTATCAGTTCATACTTTTAAAATTATTATCCTTTCATTTCATTTGGACCAACTTGGTTCACTAACTTCCAAAAGCTATTTTCCAACCTAGTCCCACCCACTCCAGCAGAAAACAAATGAAAAGAAACAATAGAAAAGAAGGTAATAAAAAGCCTCTATTCACAAAACTTTGTTGCACAATTACATAGTCCCAAATGGCATCCCATCTCATCAGCTTCCAGGAGCATCCATGACAACCCAGTCGTTACTCCGAAAACATCAATGAGAATGAAATAGATTTGCAGATTCCAGTGTCTAGGCTTATCTTTTATCATCTACATTTATCAAGACTGCCACAGAATCATAAGTGGGTTAAAAGAGTGATGGTCTTACTCACTAATAGCAGCACAAAAGATTACTGCTGTAACACCTTCAAAAAGATGAATCCATTTTCTCCTCTCATTTCTCTGTCCACCAACATCAAACAGTCTATATACTTCGCCACTCTTTTTATTTTCACCAACGGGGCTGCCAAAATCAAACCAACACCATAATTAATTACAATCCCAAAATTTCATGATAAAGAACTAAGTGCAACATACGAGAGTTCTTTGAATTTTTATTACTTATCTTATACTAATGAATTATTATTATACACATATATATATATCCCAATGAAAATGATTTATTTCTTCCTAGAAATAGAAATGCATCATGAAGAGCCATGTAAAAAATTTACCTAAACTGGATTTCAACAACACCAGTTGTGCGGACTCTTGCATAAAGTACATCCTCCTGTGGTCAAAAAGCACATAAGGAACCAGCTGATATATACACAAATGACTCAATTCTCATTATTCTCAAACATAGGCAGGATATATAATGGCAAAAGGAAGAAATACAGATTACACTAGTTCTTTGTTTAGTGTTGTAAGAAAGTGAGAGAAAATAATTCCACCCAAAGCAACCAAAAGAGATTAATTATATTTTTTGAAAACAAAACTATTTTGTCCATAAAATAGTAATTGCAGATAAATTTTTAAGACAACGAAATCTTTAGAATCTTTAGAGTTGATATTTTCCAAAATTTCAGCTCGTACAATGAACTTAACTGATAAGAGCTTGCTTAAGAGAATTTTCAAACCCTTTGAGCTAGCTATAATAATGAATCTAATACCTTAGTTGGAATATAATTTGCATCAGATAATCTTTGCAAATTTTCCATGAAATATTGTGTGCAATCTGGAACCTGTAGTTCATTTCCACGAGAATACGTTTCCTACAAAGAGAACAAGAACCCTGAGCTAACTTAAAAACTGTTTCGAAATAAGAATCATCATAGTTGCTTTCATTTTAGGGAAATTGCAATGGATGACTATTTTAGCAATAATAATTAAGGATATAGCAACATTTTAAAAAAATTACAAATATAGCAAAATTATCACTGATAGACTTGTATCGCCGATAGACTTCATATGGTATATCAGTGATAGACCAATATTTGCAACATGGTCTATCAGTGATAGACTTATATCAATGATAGAATTTGACAAATTTTGCTATATTTGCAAATTTTTTAAAATTGTGCTATATACTTAATTAATTTGAATTTAATTGCTAAATTTGCAACTATCCCTTCATTTTAAAGGTAGTAAATTCACATGGAGCAACAGCTACCTGAATCGCAGCATCTTTCCAAAGAGTCTCTATATCCTGTGCACGCTCCCTAGTCAAACGCGGGTAATCCAATCTACCTCCGATATCCGATAATTTCTCACCAATATCCTGGTTTGCAATCACATGGAGAAATAATATTAAGCAGGAAAATGTTCACCACGAGTCCCTCCAAGTGTACACATATAAGCTATTAATCTTAAACTTTCAATTTCATCAAATTAAACCCCCCTACTTAACTAATTTTCATTTTCTTTTTGGTGAATTCTGTATAGCTATATGTGTTCTTTTGGCTGGATAAGGCTCGTGTGTATTCTTTCTTTTAGTTGTGTTGGATATTTTTCAGCTTGGGTTGTTTCATTGTTGGATTTAGGTGTTCTTTACCTGAATTTGCGTATTTTGTACGTGATTAATTAGTTAGTTCATAGGAACTTTCCCATTTTAGACCAAGGAAGGTATTAATTACACTGCCCAATTAAAATTTACGGTTTATTAAGTAAAAAGCTTTACAGTATCAAGGGTAAAAATGATCATCACCCTCATATTTATTATTTAATATTTCGGAAAAACAGGTAGTGAGTTCTAGTACCCAAATATATATATGTGTGTGTCTCCCCATTACTGTTTCTAAATCATGAACTACACAATTTCTTTTTGTAACCACCGGTAAAGATCATATAAGATAAATGTTCAAGGTATGTAGGTTCCAGTTTGGCATTGAAGAGATTGATACCTTATTTTCACTGGATAAAACATACTTCGTGAACTCTTTATCATTTTGAGCAAGCTCCTTCGAACCATCATGTAATACCTGAAACGTCAAGTGCAATAAGAGGTTACGGCTCTTGAATTAACAAACAGTACAATATCAACACACTTCACATCAAAAGATCAGTACAATGTGATTTGAAGTTCCCAAAAACCAAAATACAGGATCGACATGCATCTAATCAGAAGATTAGGATATTATGGTTTAAAATTTTTGGACAAATTCATTTGCTCTCTAAATCATGCAGAAAGGGAAATAACCAACACACCCTTTCAAACATTGCATACTTTTATAGTCTGATACACATTTGCATGAATGACTGGAATATAGCTCTTAAGCTCTGCCTCATCAAACCCAGTTTGGAACAACAATTTTATCTGTAAAAAAAAATAAAGTAGAAATGTAAGAAATGTCAGTAGACCAACTTCACTTTGGCCTAGCAGATTATAACAGTAAAGAATTAAAGAGCTTGCCTGCTTAAAAATTGTAGATTTCCCAGACTCTCCAGCACCTAAACAATTGGCAAAATCTCAGCTTATTCGCATAGTCAAAGAAAAAATAGAAGACAAAAACCAAAGGTCATCATCACTAAGTAGCAGTGTAGCACACATACAGAATCTCTAATCCTTCCCACATCAGCCGTGGAAAGGAAATGATTGAGTGTTAACTAATGAAGGGAAATCAAGCATACAAGAAAACTTGGAATGTGGGTTTGGAATGATAACTACAATTATGAAAGTCATATATTATACAACATACTAACTACTGCAAATTATAAACTCATAAACCAAACACTAAATTAACAAATTTAACTCGGAGAAAGAAGGTCCTAGGACATAAAAGTGACGTACTTGCCCTCTAAAGTTTGAAATACTGTTTTCAACATTCAAGTACAGACAAGTTGATTCCTCCTCCATTATAAGTGAAAAAAAAAGGTAGTAAAAGGCCAAAATACACTTACCAAGCAGAAGAAGTTTTTGTATATGTTTTTCAGCCTCTGTTTCTTGTTCAATCCGCCTCTCTATTTCTGCAGCCTGGAAAAGCACACACTACGATCATATAGAACTAAAGATTCGACAAAAAAAAAACCCAAGATAACAACAACACTTTGTTTTTTCAACTAGCACTATTTGCAGAAACAACGAATAATATACTTCTGATGAAGCATGATTCACCTGCGTCTTCTCTTCAGCATCTTGTTCGTTGTAATGACGATTTCTGCTGCAGAGTAAGCCCATATTTCTACTCAAATGAGACAGCATAGAAGACGGCAGAACACTAGTTATACCCGCAAAGATTCATCGCAATGAAATGAGTTGCCAATTCCCTCAAAAAATGCTTGCTCATATTACAATCCTCAAAGCCAGCCTACAAATCAAAAACCCGATTTCAAGCATGCAAAAAAAAAAAAGAAAAAAAAAATCAAAACCCCATTTCCAATTAACTTCAAACTTGATTCAACCTTCCTACATTTTCACTTCCAATTCAAAGAAACAGTTCAAAAAGCACAAAATACAGTAAGAAAAAATGCAATCCAATAAAAACCCAGATAAAAGAAAAGCAAGGAATTCCGTATAGAATACCTAAAAGGGAGAAGGAAGAGAAAGAAAAAAAAAAAAAAAACTGTTGGATCAAATTGAAGAAACCCCACGAGACAAAAACACAGAAATCCCAGTTCAAAGTAAAGATCTAGAAGAAGGTTGAAAAGGGGTAGTGTGAAAAAAGAGTACCGTCGTAAAGGGTGGCGGAATCGGAGGGTCTAGATTTGGCGGATTGGTAGAGCAGCTAAGAGAAACTCGTCGTGTTCTAGGAGTGAAGTGGGGTTTAATCAAAGATTAAAAATTGATTGAAGGAATAAAAAAAAAAAACGAAAGGAGGAGTTTGTGGGAAGAGATAGAAGTGTACGAAAAAAAGAGTATAATTAAGAACAGAATGAAATGGGGAAAATTTTAGTGAGAAAAAGAGGAAAAAATTGTACGTGTCGGCTAAATCAGGAATGAAAGAAGGAAGAAAGAACCGAAAGGTGAGAATCAAAATGCCATTGTTTATCTTTCTCTTCTTTTTCAATTCCAATTTCAATTTCACTTTCAATTTCTCTCCTCAGTCAAAGAGAAGAAAGGACATGGTTCTGAGTTTTTCTTTTTCCTTCAAAAATCAAAGACAGAGTCTGTTTAGAATCAAAAAAATGTTTTTTTTTTCTCACTATATGTTTCTTTTCTTCAATTCTTTAGTATGAATCTATGAGATTGGCATTGGGAAAATACAATTATTTTTCTTTCTTTTTGGGTTTTTGGTTTTCTTCTCAATGACTGATGTGTGTGTGGACTGTGGACCGACGACCGTGGACCGTGGACTGTGGACTCAGCTGCTCCGTCCTTTTGTTGTGTCCTTAAAACGCCAAAAGTTTCAATCTTTTTCCTTTTTTTCCCTTCTAAAATCACCATTTTATTACGAAAACGTTGCTTCTTTTAAATTAAGAAGAGGAATAATAGACACACCACATGGATTAGGTTACAAAATCTCGGTTTCCTTTCATAACCTATCAAATTCCAATTACATTGGATTTAGGGTTTTTCTAGTGCATTCTTCCTACCTTACCCAAAGTTTATACATACAAATTATTGTTAGACACCCTTCTATTTATATTCATAGTTGTTATGAACTGGTTTTGAAATTCATAAATAACTCTAAGTTTCTTTTTTATTTTTCTATTTGAATAATCTTAAAACTTATGAGGATTTTGTTCGAATATCTTCAATTGTAAAAAGAAAAAAAATGTAATCATCGTAGATTTGACATGTTAATTTTGAAATTTTAGTAGGTAAAAAATTAAAATGTGAAAGGATGGTTTTTTACTATAATTACTTAAAAGCTTTACGACGTTTATAAATTGTATATTGTTAAAGAAACAAATAACTCTGCAACTTATTAAGACATAGATTAGCGAGAAAACGTAGCAAACCAACATAGTATACGACTCATATTTCACAAATGTTAAGTTAGCAATATTCCACCCTTAGATTTTCAACATCTTGGAACAGTTAAGTTTAACTTTTTGATAAACTATCTCTCATTGTTTAATTTTGTAATAGTTTAAAATGAAAATCAAGTTGAAATTTTATTAACTATTTAAAATTTGGTTTACAAATTTTGTCATATGTATATTTCTTAAAATGTGAAGAACATAGATAGTTACCAAAACAAATTGAATCAATAGTCACTTTACATAGTTATGAAAAAAAAAAAAGAAGAAAGCTTAGGCACTCATGTAATTAAACCTACTTGTTTAGAATACGTGTGTATGAACCATTCTTAATATGTTATAAAACAAATTAATTATTTTTTGATCGAGTACATTCAAAATGTAAATTGGTTGGGTTGAGTTAGATATATTTTTCGAACCAATTCTATTTCTAGATCGATCAAATTGGCAAGTTAAGTAAGATCTTCGTTTTTCAAGTATATTTTTTATCAACTTGACAAAACATAAATTCGTCCATAACACATATTAATAACTAAAATTTCATGATATACTTCTATCATAATATGTATGAATTATAGTATTTATAAGTGATAGTAATATATTTTAATAAACCGAACCCAACTTGAAAAAGACACAAAAGGAAAAAATTAAACCAATGAACTCAATATTTACAATTTAAATTGGATAGTCGGAGTTGTTGGGATATTTGAATAGCTTGGAGTGTACCAAATAGGAGATGGGTTGTTTAGTCCCAACTCGAACGCCTACTCTTTCGTCAAATATTTGATCTCATCTCTGCCATTGTTGTACGGGCTACCGTTTATTTGGATCTGGGCCCAAACCTATAAAAAGAAAATGGGCTATAGGCCCAACAGTTGATTGATGGATTCATAGTTATGGAAATGAGCAAAAGTTAATTTTCTACTTGAAAAGAAAAAACATTTTCTTAACAAACTTATATTAATATATTTTGAGAACCATCCATACAATTCAAAGAAAAAAAATTATGTTTACTAACTTAATCTAAAAAGTTTAAATACCAATTATAAGGTAAAGTTACAAACTTAGTCCAGACAAACGAGAGACCTATGTTTACATGGTCAATGAACTTCGAAATTAAAGTTTTAGTATGTAACATATATACATCTATGAAATAATTTTAAAGTTCGATCAACAAGTAACTAAACGTTCAAAGACATATTAGACATAAACTTTTTAGTTTAGAGATTTATTAAACAGTAAAATAAAACTTGCAAATACGTAGATTGGTTTGATAACGATAAAATTATTATTGTTGGTGTTATTTAAGATAAAGTTTACATTTTTTATTATATATCATTGGAGTAGGTTAATTTAATAATGTGAACAACTCTCTAGCGGCATATTTAATTTTAGATTACGAGTCCATTTTGTA
The DNA here is from genome assembly GCF_000004075.3 of Cucumis sativus. Lineage (NCBI taxonomy): Eukaryota > Viridiplantae > Streptophyta > Magnoliopsida > Cucurbitales > Cucurbitaceae > Cucumis > Cucumis sativus. The sequence goes on from NC_026658.2 coordinate 25,389,323, forward strand.
ATTCCTACTAAACAATATATAGAGTTAATTTTGGCATAAATTTTGGTCCACATGCGTGGGTTGAAAAAAAGCTGACCCAGTGTTTGGATCACGAGTAATTTAAAAAAGTTTATTACTTTATTATTTGTGTCAACTTACATTTCTCACATCGTTATTCGCATAAACTTCTATAATAATTATCAAATAAGTTAAATCATTCATATACAATGTTTTTTACGTGAGTTTAATAGTCATATCTTGTGTTATGAAAATTAGATGTTCAAACTTCTTCCACTTCTATTTGTTCAGTAGAGAAAAAAAGAGTTATAGTCCGCAAGCTTTAAGCTATAGGGAATTTTTATTACTAAATTCAACATATAAATTTGCTATACAAAAAAGGTTATATACATAGTTCGTAGCCAATCATTTGAGCTTCAATTGATTGTTTTATCCTTGAAAGTCAAAAGACATAAAACATATATATATTACAAGTCATACAACATATTATATTGTCGTTTCAAAGTAACGTTAAATTTAGATATGAACACAACAAGCACACCTAACACACAAGATATAAGCAGTACAAATCAACTAAAAACTCAAATGGAAGTAGTAATAAAAAGTACACAAACTACAACCCACATCCTACCTCAAGAAACTCAAGAACTAAAAGTTAAAAAAAGGAAAATGCAATGAAGGGTAAGCAACATTCATTCACATTAGAAGGGGTATATGTGACAATATAACTTCCCAAAACATGGTATGAAAACCAAGTTTGAAAAGAGAAAAATAAAATGAAAATATTAAGTGGGTTCGTCAAATAGCGATGGAAAAAAATACGAGTCAGTTATATTCCATCTAACTCTATATATTTGGATGTCAAGGAAATCGGTAGGATAATAAATTTTAGAGGTTTTTGTAAAAACAACAAGATTAGAGTAGCGATGATCATCGTCTGGAAGCTCTATGATTACCGCCTGACAACCGTTTGATATTCCTAATTTTGTACTATTCACAATATGCAAAAAATTGGTGTCATAAGCTATTTTTTTTTTTATAAATGTTTTTGTCATTTGATGCAATTTCCCTATATTTTATGTAGTTAACCACTGTGAATTGATCTTGTAATTATCTCATAGCTTTTTGATCTTTATTTTTCTAAATGTTATTACTGAGATGTCAACTACTGTCGAGTTAAATAATTTATTTTAGTTAAATTATATTAAAAGCTAACATATTAATTAAAATATAGAGAGCCAAATAAAAATAATACTAATCACAACTTTAATATGCTTTCGTCCAATTCTTATTTGTTACTATTATCACCTTTTAACGTTCGTTCTAACGTTATTTTTATAAAAGATTGATAGTTCAATTCTTTAAGTTTGTAATTGATGAACTTAGAACAAGAAACCTCGTTTAATCTTCACTAAATTGACCATAAATTCACCAACATAATTTATAAACCGACAAATCAAGTCGACCAACGAAATCGAAATTAATTGATTAGAAAACTAGAGGGGTCAGTTGGAGTTGGTTTCGTAAAGTTTTAAATCAACAATTTTCAAACGTGTTTTAAGCGTTAAACCGACCCGAAAAATCAATCAACGCTTGTTTACGATATCGAGATCGGTTTGAATATTTACTAAACCGACAATTTTACCTGAAAAAACCGGACATGGACCAATCGATGATCACCACATGTTTAAAATTCAAAGAAAAGAATTTAAATAATATTACTATACAATTAAATTAATTAGTAATTAAATGTTATTATTTGGAGGTTGTTTTCAGTTGCGTGAGCGATGGGGACGGCCGGACCGCCGGTCCAATCCTTCACCGAACCTCTTTGGCTCTCTTCTCTCCTTACGCAATTCCCCTAATTTCTCGAAGCCTTTTTCCTTATTTCGCTTTCTCTATTTTTTTTAAAAAAAATTACACCTATTTCAACTGCCTTCTAGAAACTTTCTTTGATTATTTTTATTGATATCTCTCTAAAATTACAGATTTATTTCTTAAACTTTAAGATCTATCATTTGTATTTTTCATATGTTTTTTCCTTTTAAATTTCTAACTCTTTAACTTTACATCTCTAAAGAAAGATTAATTAACAACCTTATTCTTTACTATTTTCTAGTGGATCGTACGACTTAAAATATGTACACAATACGTTAACGAACATTAGCTTACATGATGGTTGCACTTTTTTTTACTGTAATATTAGAATATTTTTTTATATACATGTAAAATGATGATATAACGAACATGTGATTTAATGAGATATTATGTTCCTATTTAATATTGGTTTTTACTTGTTTTGTTGGGTATTTTTAATATTTCTAATAAGTGAATTACACCATTTGATAAGATATGGTTAATTTTAACTACAACCCATCCGCTTAATAATAGAAAGTGATTCTTTTTACTTATCCAAAATTATTTAGAGAAAAGTAAATTTTAGTTTAGGATTATAGTGAAAATTAGTGTTGTTGACCTAAAAGACCTGTAATGTTACAATTAATTTGATATGACTGGTATGATTAATTAAGACATATATGTTCAATTAACATATCATAAATATTATTTTGATTCTTATTAAGTTTTAGTTTATAAGTATTTTTAAATGTCCAATTTTAGTCCTAATTAGACTTTCAATCAATCTTAAATTCAATTAATACCACAAGTTTATTATAGATTTGTTTACTTTTTTATTTTTTTGTTAACATCTTCACTGTAATAAAGCATATTCACATATTATACTTTATTTGTAAAAAAATTATTATAATTATCTCGAGGGACTAAATTTAAGATTTACTAAAAATACAATAACTAGAGTTAAACAAAGTACGAAAACCATACACATTTTAACTTTTAAATTTTTGAACCTCAAAAATGTAAAATGACAAATGTAAATTTAGCTTGATACAATATTAACCGGTTCAATCTTGGTTCGTTGTCGTTGTCAAATGTAAATTAAAATAGTTATGTAAAAAATAAATAAAAAAGAAGTCCATGATATATATAATTTTTGTAGGGTCCAAAATTAAAATATATAGGAAGGAATTAATTAAGGTTAGGTCTCTGGAAACTGAAAGTAGACTTAATGGGAAACAAAAGATATTAATAATTAATCATCTAGAAATGCAACTTTATGGTATGTATTTGTTTGGCTTCATGAATATAGATTAACTCATTTTTAATCTATACATCCTTTGACCATCTCATCTCAACAACAGGCAAAATAATAATAATAATTATTATTATTATAATAATTAATAAACTGTTTAAAAATATATCTTGAAATTAAATTGTTCAAATTTCTAAATATTTGTCGGAATTTGAAATAAAATTATTAATGTTGAAAAATAAAGTAAGGGATCATTGGGATTATTTTATTTTATTGAAACGAGGAATATAAACTTAAAAGAATCAAACATATTTAATTCGGGTAATTATTTATCCCATTGTTATAGTTAATTGCATGGCTAACTATTTATAAAATTTATTTAGACATAGTTAAGTTGTTTTAAATCTAATTTATACGAATATAGTTATGAATTTTGTATTCATATGAAACTAAGTAGATGACTTTCGTTCATATATTTAACCTTTGAATCAATGGATATACATATTTACAAATTTGTCGATGTATCTATGGATATTTTTTTATCTTTGTCAATAACAACGACTTAACAACATACAATATCGTGAAAAATTCTTACATTTTGATCAATGATATATTTCAAATAAGTTGAGCTATGTATGTGTGTTTTGTACTACAATTCAAATAATAAATTAATACAAGGATTTGAAATTGCACCTTTTTAAAAAACATATCACTAAAACCAATTAATTTTGTTAACTATGATTAAATTGATAATCATGTGTATTGGTCAATATCAAGACAACGTTAACATAAAAGTATATAGCACACACTCTTTCATAAATAGTTGCTACTTTTTTAGCATCACGGTGTTAAGGAAGAAATATTATTGCGACACTACGACGATTTTAAGTGTTTGAATTTATGGTTCTTTTAATATTTTAAAAAATCAATACTTCTTGTTCTTCATTTTTATGTATACTATGTAATTGCAAACACATAGATTCATGAATTAGAGAAGAATCAACACATTCCTGGCTAGTTTTATATATATATATATATATATATATATATATATATATATATATACATATTCTCTTTCTAATATTTATTTGTCATTTAATTATTATTTAACTTGATCATTAAATTTTGGTTAGGGAAAAAAGTCAACGATAACATATTTCGTTTTGAATATATTATGTCACATGCATTGTATTTGTTTAATATCATATCGTAAACGTATCTTTTTTTCTACCAACAATCTTTTTTTCTAACAGTAAAGTCATGAATATGAACATTTTCACGAGTCTTCACCTAATTAAAAAGAAAAAAAAATAAAAATGTAAACTGATTCTAGAAGTATAAATCCAAGTCAATTATGAAATAGTTTGGACGAGATTATAAGATGAGCTAGTAGACTGTCCATTTCATGATGCTCTTAGTCTATAGTCTTTACCAAAATAAAAATAGTAATAGTAATGATAATAATAATAATAAAAGGATTAGAGAGGTAATACGATGTAAATTAATATTAATAAGACTAAATTCCACGGCTGCGTACCAAATCCGTATTAAAATTTCCTAACCCACAGACTCCATGCGCGGCGGCTACGTGTCCTTCAACTTGTTAAAGGTCATCGCCCTTTTCTCTCTTAATTTTTAAATTATCCTAATTAATTAACTCTCCCTCTTAATCTCTATTTAATCTTTGTGCGTGCATGTACTTTTTTTGTATGTTTTGTTTAAAATTTACTTACTAATGTCAAGATGGATAATTTTATTATTTAGATGTGACGTATGATATTCTTTTTTGTACCTCAATTGGTTTTAATAAATTTTAACCTAACAATAACTAAAATTTATAAGTGAAATGATTTTATTGAAATTTAAAGATGAGGTTTTTTCAAAAATAATAAAAAATACAAACTATCTACACTCTACAAAAAAAAAATAAGAAAAACTCACTACACTTAATTTTGTAGTTTTACACTTAATTTTGTCATAAAAGTTAAATAGTTTGTCCATTTTATCATTTTATATAATTTTATTTTAAATAATTTATGTAACCTAATCATACATATACGAAAGATTAAAATCGTTAATTACTAGCCATTCATTTTAACTAAAAAGAACAACATAATTAACATTGTTTGTCAAATCAAAATTGACGAGAAGTCAAATCGTCTCCAATACCATGAAATGAACGAACTTATTACGTAACCTAAATTCATTCCATTTGAAAACATTATACTATAAATATTAATATATATTGGATTATACATATAATATGCACATGATCATTGCTAAAATCAATTCAACTAAACTTCCTCCAATCTCAATCTGTCCTCATTAAAAAATATATAATGTATAAAACCGTTAAGATTTTAAAACCTATCTTTCTCACTTGTCTAACAAAATTCTCTCTGTCTATAAACTATTTATTAAAATGATAATAATAATAATAATAAACAAAAAAACACATAGAAAATAAAAACTACAAATTAAAGTAAACCGGTAGAAAACCGGAGGTTAGATTCCATGGTCGTGCAATGCACTCAACGGTATTTCGGAAAACCCGACAAACCAAACCGGAAAGGGTTTTCCAATTTGTTGGATATATATATTTTTTATTTAAAATTAGCTACTACGGTGTCGTTTACTTCTTTCTTCTCACAATAAACAATTCCCAATCACACAATTCCAATTAAACCATTTCTTTATTATATATATGTCTATGAGGAGACCAATCCCAAAACCCCTTCCCCTTTGTTTGGTAATTGTTCGGTATATTCTGGAGGCGCACCCGCCGCCGCCGTGCCTCGCCGGCCTGTGGTCGCTTGGCTTTTACTTGGACGAAAAAAGTACTTCGTATTTGAACATTCCTAATAACAATAATAACAATTAGTTTTGTCGTATTGCATGGGAGTGATTTTATAATAATACATCTCAAAATTGATTTTGTTAATTATGAGCATTTTTTGTTCCAATAAGTTATGCTTCTTCATGTCGTCTTATATTTTATTATGAGATTTCAAAATATTAAAAGTGTGTTGGATTGTATTATCATATGTAAGAGGAAAACAATTAAGTTGGAATAAATTATATAAGTCAAGATTGATTCTCTCTCTATATATACATATATAGGTTATTATCAACTATTGTGTGTTAAAAAATTTTCTAATGTTTTCATATTCTATATTTTAGTATGTAATTTCAAAATAATTAATCGCGGATGGTCAAAATTAAACGTGAGAAGCTTTTGTACATGTAAATTTGTGCAATCTCAAATTTTGGACTAACTTACAATAATACATAATTCAATTTATCAATATATTAATATTATATTAAATAATCACTAACGGACAAGATCTATAATATAGAATGTCGAATATAACTATCGATCGAAAATAATCGTACTCATTAAACAAAATCTTAAAATACTTAGACAAATTCAGTAAAACCTTTTTTTATTGAATATTTTGCTATTTAAAAGAAACTTGTAAAAACAATATACTTAGGGAACCTTTCTACACTCTCTTTTGTTGTCATATTTGAAAAATATTAAATGTAAGCCTAAAACAAACATTCTTCTTATTTAATTTGCTTCCATTGAATAGGTCTCTTTTAATTGCAAATATTACTTATGTTTTCCTTTCCAACATATTGTGTATTTAAAAACAATAAAGATTGTTCTCCTTTTTCATGGTGTAGAACGTCAAAGTAATTTTTAAATATCAACTAAACTACTGAATTTTTCATGCTTTAATTGTGGACGGTTTTGTATAATTGTTTCTTTTTTGTCAAATGGAGTATAACTCATAATATTTAAAATGTATTATCAATTTTAAGATTAGAGTTTTAATATAAACAGTAAAAAGAAGAATTTGTCATTTTATTAAGAATAAAAACGACAGTGAAAAGTAAAATAGCAACAAAAAGCAATAAACAATATTTAATTCATTAGGTAAAAAGTAAAAAATTAACGTTTTTTTCATTAAAAACGTTTTTTTTTATGACATCATTTTCCTCCCAACCCAAATTTTATTATTTCATTTGGTTATTGAAACCGAAAAAGATTGTGGTAAAAAATTATGGCACATAGGCATGTGGGTATAAAAACTCAATTTAATCCATATTTTCTTGGAGAAAAATTATTAGGATGAAAGGTTTAACAAAAAAAACTATATGATTACTAAAAATAACCCAAAAAAAATTACTTGCCAATTTTTTATAAACTATTTCTTCAGCCATGTCTTATCTACCGAATAAGGCCAAAACGATACCATTTTGAAGTCTCACTAAAATCAATTTTTTGTCAAAGATAATTTGATTTATACAAGTAATATTGACATAACCTTTGTACGTAGAGGACGAAATATCAGTCTTCCACTCGGTAAGTTAATTTTAAATAATATATTGTTACTCTTTTTAGGTTTAATTACTACACTAAACCTCAAATTTGTATGATTCCCTACAGTACTAAAAAACAAATAGTAACTAAAAGCAAAACTATGATCAAACCCTAAAACTAGAGATCAGAGATTGCTGATGTTGGAAGCTATGGGCATAAATGCCTATGGCCACACACACATATATATCTTAATATTAACATTATTGTTGTCATTATTTTAACCATTTAATTATTATTCTTTTGTTAGTACATAAGACACCAACTCCCAAAAAAAAAAAAATATCTAAAACCAATTCAATTCCTAACTTTGGTTCTAGAATTTCTTGGGTCTTACGCAAGCCAACTTTATTATTTTTTTCAAAATATTCACACATTACATTCTTCATTTCATATCTACCCTTTTTTTCATTTAATTTAGTTAGGTCCCTAAACATCCAATTTCAACCCTAATATCTCCACTTTGTACAAAGTCTTTCGATCTTTCTAAGTATATGGGTAAAAAATAGATCAAACTATTCACAAGTAATAGCAAAAAATTTACATTAATTCATTGATAGGGTTGATATAGAAAGTCTATTATTTTTGTTAGTCGTTTGACTTTGACGTTTTTTACGTGATGTATTAGTTAAATAAATCTTTCGATTTAAGAACATGTTTTACACACAATACGATAGTCGTCTCTTTCTCATGACTTAAATAATAATAATAAATTTAACTAATTGAAATGGGGGATGTAAGCGATGTCGTAATTTTATACCGCGAAAAATATATAGAAGTTTTTCATTATTAATTAATTTAATTAGTAGAGAGTTGGTTGGAGAGTAGATCAATTTGGTTCAACTTGCAAATTTGACCCATTGAAATCAAAACTCTTTCTTGCTTCTAACTCTTCACCATTTATTCTTTAATATATATCGTCAATTTATAATTTTGTAAATTAGATATAAATTATACTATTTTAAATTATAAGGACAATTATGTTTAAATGAAAAAATTAAGGAAATGATTGCAAATTTGTGTCTTCATGGACTCACTAATTAGAGGGAAAATATTAAAATTTTAATTTATGTGTATTTTATTTGAATCTAATACCAATAGTAAAGGAGAGTATATACAAAAATTAAACAAACTTCAAACTAAGAGATAAAAAAAAGGTATTTTAACAAAATTATTTAAATTTATAAAAGTATTAATTAATACATGCAATTAATAATTTAAATAAATTAGGAAAGTTCCTGTTCATTTAATCATCAAACTTAATTACTTTTGATTTGATCTATTTGTTTCCTAAAATTTTAAACTTCACTTATGTGTATTACTAATTATTAGGATCAAATTTCCACGTAAGTAAATTTAATTAGAATTTTATTAGTAAACTTATAATAACCACTTTTTAAAGTTTCATTATTGACTACAAAATAAATAACGTGTACAACTTAACCCTACTTTTATTAATGAAAGTGGTAAATTATCAAGTCCAACTCGGTCTAGAAAGACCCGTCCAAATAGGATGTAAGCAAATAGGTGTTTGGATTTAGAAAATAGAATGGATAATCACATTTTTATAAGCGATTAATTAAACTTAATTAAAACAAGAATTAGGCAGCATGAGGTATATATATATATAAGTTTAATTAAGTAATAAAAGCCAAACACTGTCTTGTACAGTTGTCCTTTTATTTATTCATTTTTAAAAACAATACAAAAATACCTCTTTAACCCTAAATTAATCTAATCTGAAAAAACGTTACATTTTTATCTAAATTAATCACCCCTTTAACTTCTTGCTTTAAATCTAAACTATTCATGTTTGTTTCTATTAAATCAATTGAAAATGTATTTTTTAAATTTATAAATAAAATATATCTCATGCTTATCGAAAACAAATCTCCTGCCCTACTGAAATACCCAACTTGGATCATATTAATTATACACATAAATTACTCAAGAGAAGGAAATAAAACATAAAGAAAACTGTATATGTAATTTCATCTTCATGCAATTTATTCGTAAAATAATGAATAATAGAAAGAAAATTGCAACGTGTATGCCACGTAATTTCTCATAGCGTCACGCATATAAATTAAACACATGACACGTATACACAACCATATAATTCTACTTATGATACTCATAATTAATGTCTATACCATACTACGAATGCTAATTTATCTCACTTCTTGCTCATAATCATAACTCAAACTCTAATCAAATTCATAAATATGGATTTATAAAGTACTTTTTTTAGTATAAAACGGGTTGGATCCAACCTTGAATTCGCAAAATAATAGTATATATCATCTATCTTTATAATACGATTTATATGCGAAATAGAATTATGTAATAATTTGGAAATTAAAATAAATAAAAGTTCGTATACAAATTACAACGACTTGACTTTGTAATTCAAATTATAATAACTTATTATAAAAGTCTAACTTGTTGTTAGACGTTTTGAAATTAAAATCTATTAATTGATATTATATTATAAGAATGTATTAATGACGTACTTTAAACGGCCATCAAAATGAATGAGTAATATATTTCTAAACGTGAATGACAATACTAACAATATGAAAAGAAAAACGATATTATTATAAAATGTAAAATGTGATAGACGTTGATAAAGAGAAAAAAACGATTACTAAATATCGTTACATAATAAGATATAGGAAAATTAAAGTATTTTAAAAAATAATTAAATAGAAAAACTGTAGCTTTCTTTAGGTTAGGTGTTTCATTTATAATTATAATCAAACTATTTATTACTTTTTAATTAATTATTTATTGGAGAAAAAAGATTGCAAAATGATTATAAGTTAATTTTAAATCATCGATTAAATAAAACACTAGTTATTGTTTTCTAACTATGGATAGACACAATCTGAATGCAAATGCTATTAAAAACTAAACCATTTTTTGGGTAATTAAAAGTTGATTGATGAAAATCAAACTATTAGTAAAAATGGTTGAACCAATAAATGTAAAGGTAAGTTTTATCAATAAGAATAAAAGGGAAAGTCAGTTTCCATTTATAGTTGAAGCTTGTAATATCAGCAAAATGTCTAATTTCACCCAATCCCCAAAACATCATGTTAATTCCCAATCATTCCTATCTTTTAAAAAAAGAGGAAACAAAAGGGGAGAAAAGGTAATGCTTTTCCATGGAAAACCAAGACTACTTTGATACAAATACAACGAAAATAAGATTACAAAACGTAAAATCAGTAGTAAAAACTAAAAACGGTTTGATTGAAAATTTGTGAAAAGATAACGAGTCTATTAAGGTAAATCGAGCACAAAACCTCTTGCAACTATTTTTCAAAGTGTATTATTCTCACTCTAGAATTTTGAGTTTTATTTTAATTTGGTGCTTCCAATTACAAATAAAACCAATTTTTTAATAAACAGAAAAATTGTTATATTTACTCAATATTTTAAACAAGAATTTTCATTTACTATAACTTTCATTGAAAAAAGGTTATTTCACAAATATGTAAAGTTAACTTAATCTATTAATGTTAAGTACTGTAATAAGTACAGAGAAATTTGAGAATAAACTGATAAAACATACCATCCAAATAAAAATTAAATTAAAAAATAAACTATTTACATAATAAAATTACTAAAAATAAAATTAATCGAATGTTCTATTTTTTTTTTATAAATTTTCAACTAATTTGTATAAATTTTCAACTAATACGTATCATTTATAACGTACGATTCTAGAAATTATGCATTATTTTTTTTTTCTTTTTCACTTGGTGAAGAACTAATAGACCAAATTAAAGTTGGTGATCATTTCAAAATTGTATAATAATTATGTAACAATCTTTTTTGTCACTCAAATATTCAACGTGAAGGAAAATAGCAAGCTGTTTCCCCGTTTAAAAATTCCAATAGTTTATTAGACTAAGATTTCTAATAATCTCACACAACTGGGTCCCTTTACGAAGCCACGCGGCAAACCCCATTCTCTATAAATCCCACTCTTCTTCTGCAGTAGGTGAGTGAAAAAGAAAACACCTCAACACAAAAGAAAAGAAAATCCCATTCTCTAAATCTCAATTTCCCAAATCCCATTTTCCACAAAGAAAAAAAGAACAAGAATTCACAATTCAGATGCAATTATGGGTACGAAGAGGAAGATGACGTGGAAATCGATGATCATTCCGAGTTGTTACACCGCCGTGCACCGCCGTTTATCGGAATCAGAGGACGACGAACGGCGGCGACTTTCAAAAAAAGGTTCATCGCAGCGGCTGTCGCTATCGGACGCCAGTAATCCGAGTTCGCCGTTGTCGATCGACGACTTGTCGAATTCCCTCGTGGGACCGAAACTTCATATTTTTTCATTTGCGGAACTTCGCACCATCACTCACAATTTCGCTTCCTCCAATTTGCTCGGTGAAGGTGGGTTCGGTCCGGTTTATAAAGGGTTCGTCGACGATAATATCAAACCGGGTTTGGAAGCTCAGCCGGTCGCTGTTAAATTGCTCGACCTCGATGGATCTCAAGGCCATAAAGAATGGCTGGTAGGTTATGCTTCGAATTTACGAATTTGCTCTCACATTTTATTTATTTTTAAAACTAATATATTTTTTAAAAATAATAAAAGCATGGCAAGAATTTTGTTTTGTAGAGAATATCGGTTTGACTTTTTGCAATTTATTGAAAATAGATTTAAAAACCATATTGATTGGAAGTTTGTATTTTTTGTGTATTTATTGTAGGCAGAGATTATAATTTTGGGGCAAATGAGGCATCAAAATTTGGTGAAACTAATCGGTTATTGTTGGGAAAAAGAATATAGACTTTTGGTTTATGAATATATGGCCAGAGGCAGTCTAGAAAATCAGCTATTTAGAAGTAAGTATACCTATGTGTTTATTTACTCTACCATAATTCCTTTCTTTACGTCAGCAGAAAATGAGATTAGATTAATTAATTGTGATTAACTAAGAAAGTATAGTTTGGAATAATTGTAGAGTATTCAGCAGCTTTGCCTTGGTCAACGAGGATGAAGATTGCTTTAGAAGCAGCCAAAGGCCTTCAATTTCTTCACGAAGCTGACCCACCAGTTATATTTAGAGATTTCAAAACCTCTAATATTCTCTTGGATTCTGTAAGTTATAAATAATTTCTTTTTTCGACGAATTAAGATTGTAATTAAGACTTAGTTTAGCTCTAAAAAATTACTAATTAGTTCTTGTAACGGGTTTGTTTAGGATTACACAACAAAACTCTCGGATCTTGGGTTGGCTAAAGACGGTGTTGATTGCGAAGATCAGCCAGACATGTCTTGTATTATGGGCACACAAGGGTATGCTGCTCCGGAGTACGTCAAATATGGTGAGTGCGTTACATATTTTAATAGTTTTAGATTTTTACCAAACATTGGTTTGGTTATTACAAATTAATTGAACCATGAGGCATGAAATCATACGATTGAAATTCCTAAATTAACAACACCTGTTATTTGTATTATTCCCTTTGGCGGTACCTAACGCAATTGAACGACTTTTTGCAGGCCATTTGACGACGATGAGTGACGTCTACAGCTACGGCGTCGTTTTACTAGAGCTGTTGACAGGAAAGCCATCAATGGACCGAAAGACCGGCGAGTTTCTAGTGGACTGGGCCAAGCCACTTTTAAAGGACTCAAAACGCCTCTGCCGGATCATGGACCCAAGGCTCGAGAGTTCATACTCGGTTGACGGCGCACGTAAGGCCGCTGCCTTGGCCCATAAATGCTTGAACCGTAACCCTAAGCGGCGGCCGCCGGTGACAGAAGTCGTTGACGGTTTGAAGTCTTTGCAAGACTTTAACGACGTGTTCACGGCGCCGTTTGTGTACGTGGTGGAGGACTGCTGTGGGGAAAATGAGAAGAAGGGGAAAGAGGAGAGAGTTATTGAAGGGAATGGGCTTGGGCCTGGTGTCTTGGGCCTGGGCTTGAATTGGAAAAATTGGAGGCCCGTCTCTGTATGATAGTTTAGATTGAAAGGATAATGAATTGGGATAAAATAAGTCCCTGTAAAGTTTAGTTTTCTTCAATTATTATTTTTTGAACGAACCCTTCTTATCGTCCTTAGTAGAAATTCTGAGGTGATGGAAGAAGGTTTTTGAGAAATGTATGGAATACTTGTGGATAAAACTGTTAGTGTTATATATATATATATACAAGTGTAAATTTGGATTAATCCAAACAGTTAAATCAATGAAATAACTTAAAGTTTAAAGTTCTTAAACAATGATCAAAGTCGTGTTAGTATGGATTTGGGAAACAATAAAGATATAAAAGGGAGAATATGAAGCTTTTGTCGATAAATGTGCAAATTTCGTTTGTCAAATATTAAAGTTTAGTTGTTTTACACCAAACGGTAGTAATTGAGATGTTTGAGACAATAGGTTAGTTATTATAATTTGATTATAATAATTTATGTGTTGGGTATAAATTGTTTTAGTTAAGATCATACCAATATGTGTTTCGTACATAGATTGTTTTTGTTTGATAAGAAAAGAGTAAACATCGTAACAAAAAAAAAAGTATTTTAAGTATTAAATAGTGTAGCAAATAGAGTTTTAAAATAGTGTTTACTATCCCTAATTAAAGATTTTTAAATAATATTTAGTGCAGTAATAGTTGATTATTATAGTTTTAGATAATTTTTGTCCTAAACAACGTTCATTATAGGGGGAGAATGGAATCTTATTAGTATCGAGTCAAATTCAAATTTTGGTTTTGTTAAAATTATTATTGTTGTTTTAAAGCAAATTAAATTAACTCTTTATTAAACTTTTGAGAAATGACCGATCTGAACCGGGAACGGAACCGCATATTCCGGTTCATAAGAACGCGTGAACCAACTCGACGGACATGAATGAAATCAGGGAACACTGGAGCAAAAATTCCGTGTGTGTTGGCGCGACTGAGAAACGGTATATTTACAAACCGGAAAAAACGCCAACATTTCAGATTCGAGAACTCATTTCTTCGCCAGTGATTCTCTCAGGAGATTGTAATCGAGCCTTGCCGACCCCGGGAAAATGGCACCCGCCGTGCGAATTGCCGGGACTATTCTCGGCCGCGATCGACTTCTCACGGCGGTTATCGCCGGAGCCTCCAGTCTTTCGTTCGTGGGATCGGGATTCATAGTGCTCTGTTACGTCCTCTTTAAAGAACTTCGCAAGTTCTCCTACAAGCTCGTCTTCTATCTTGCCCTATCCGTGCGTATCTTCTTCTTCTTCTTCTTCACGTTACATTATTCTTTTTTAATCACTATTTCAGATCTACTTATCTTCGTTTCTTCATATCATTATCGAGAATCAGTGATTTCCAATATAATGATTTGATTTCGACAATTGATCTTCAAGATTTAGCTACACTGAATATTCGATGAACTTGACTAAAATCAATGTGAGACTTGAACAATGAAGCGCGATTATCTTAGCACAATAGCATTGTTACTTAGTGTTCACGTGCGTAGCGTTGGTAGTTTAGGATTCTTATTTTTGTTTCGTAACTTTTCAATTTTGATTACGGTCTCTTCTCGGACCGTCTCTCGATACTGCTAGGGTTTTGTGCGAAGATTATTTTATAAAATTCGATTTAGCTTTGAATGTTCGGTTTGTTACGAACTGCGCCTTAGTTTTATCTTCAAATTTTGGTGCATGGAATCCATTTTCCCGATGCATATCGGCTTAGTCGCTTCTCCAATTTTTGTCTGTTTGCTAGTGATTAATAAATATCCGTGAAACCATGCTAAATTCCGTGAGAATCGTGTGCGCCGAACAAAGTAGATAACGGATAACATTTAGCGTCACGGACAGCTACTGATCTTAATTTCCCAGTGATACATTATGAAAGTGAAATTTCACCAGCTGCTCTAATAATTTATTAGCAAGTGTGCATGTGATGAGACATCCTCTTCCTGCGAACTGAAATGAAAAAATTTGCTATTAGAAATAGAACTATACGGATAATGCAATTTCCGGAGCCAGAGGCTTTCTCTAATTTTCCGCTAAGATGCTTAGCTGCAAATTTCTTGCTTACTAATGGTAATTTGTTGGGATGCAGGATATGCTTTGCAGTTTTTTCACTATGATTGGGTAGGATACCAGGTGTCATCTTCTCAAAATGGATTCACTTTGTAGCCCTAGCTTGTTACTGATGAGTATTGTTTCAATTTAGGGATCCGGCTACTGGATTTTACTGTTATACTCAGGGCTATAGCACTCATTTCTTTTGCGTGGCATCGTTTTTGTGGACTACAACAATTGCATTCACCCTTCACCGTACTGTTGTTAGACACAAAACCGACGTCGAAGATTTGGAGGCAATGTTTCATTTGTATGTATGGGGTACGAATTTAGCTGTTAAATTTGTGGCATCTCATTTTGCTTTTGGTTTCTACTTCTTTTTCTTACAATGTAGATAATGTTGGGCACGTTTAATGTCCTTTTTTTATTTCCAAAATTAGTATTACTACAAATCTGCAACTAATCTTGTTTGATATACGAGTTATTAAACTTATTTTATAGTTTTGGATGGTAATTTGAGTACATATTTTATTTCAGGAACATCGTTAGTGTTGACTGTTATACGTTCAATTGGTAATAACCATGGACATTTGGGTACTTGGTGTTGGGCACAGTCAAGTCGTACAGGAAAGGTGGGCAACTTTGAATCATTTCCTTCAAGCATGATTGTGTTTTTAGTTATTATAACTGGTTACTGGGATGCAAGTGTTCTTTTTAGAATGAGACTGCAATTAAAATTTGTATTGCACTGAAAACCCAAGATAATTAGGTCATTTCCAAATGGGAACTTATGAAGTTTTTTTCCATTCTACTTACTGGTTTCATTTAGAAATGCAGTGTTAAACTTAAAATGAAATATGCTCATAAGGAATAAAATTTTCATCTCAATTTGCAATTGACTACCTTGTCGATTCCAACCCGTATGTAAATGCTGTTGCTAGTAATATTAAAGAATGTGATTTATGTCTTATAGTAGAAAAATAAAGATTATTTCCTTTTATTATAAACCTTCAACTTTAATTGTGTTTGTATTTTCATCCTACTCTTACTTAACTCTGTCCTTTCTTGCAGGCTGTTCACTTTATAACATTTTACATGCCACTCTGGGGTGCAATTCTCTACAATGGCTTTACTTACTTTCAAGTGA
Source organism: Cucumis sativus (assembly GCF_000004075.3). Taxonomy (NCBI): domain Eukaryota; kingdom Viridiplantae; phylum Streptophyta; class Magnoliopsida; order Cucurbitales; family Cucurbitaceae; genus Cucumis; species Cucumis sativus. The sequence goes on from NC_026658.2 coordinate 25,406,003, forward strand.
TACGCATGCTTAATAATGCTACCCGTGTATGTTCTCAAATCATTTCTGAAGAATATATTATACTTTGAATCTTTGATCATCTGTGCATTTCATAAAACTTTCGGTTGTGGAATTTCTAGATGGCAGTTGGCATCTCAGATAGGGCTTACCAGTCAGATGCAAGAGCAGACATGAAGGTTTGATCTTCAATAATTTCTTTGATATGATTTAGAGAGATTCAAAAGAATAATGTTGTCAGAGAGAGATAAAAAGAAAGTCCTAAGAACTACACTAATTGAGGATTGTTTTATAATTGTCTTTCATTAGGGGTAGATGATCCTTTTGTTTTTGTTTTTCTTCACACGAACTTCAAGGACACTTGAATGAATAAATTAAGAAAAATAGTTTACAATACTAAATTATAGGTATTTAATGTTTCTACTTGTCATTAGTTCAGAATCCAGAAACATACCTTAGTCTGCCATCCATTGTGTGCATGTATAATTTTCTTATTTTAAATAGTCTACAATACTAAATTATAGGTATTTACGGTGACCTTTTCCCTTTCTCATCAAACAGGCTATAAACCGATGGGGATATTATCCGCTCATCCTCATAGGGTCATGGGCTTTTGGTACAATCAACCGTATCCATGATTTCATAGAGCCAGGTCATAAAATTTTTTGGCTGTCGGTTCTTGATGTTGGGATGGCTTCTCTAATGGTAACCAAATTTTCTTTTTGGAAATAGTTGTGAACTGAGTATATGATTATAGATGCTGGGTGTGGGGTATTAAGGATGTTTCCAGATGTCAATGACGTAAAGAATAGCAAGGTTTTATCATTATTGATTTTAGTAATTGTTCCAAAATCCAGTCATGATGCATGATTCACAATCAGCTTAATCACCATCAAGTCGATTAGCTTTTCCACAAATTTATGCGAGACAATTCTATTTCTGTTGGTAATATTAACAAACTAGTTATGATTGACTATGTGCTGTAGGGCTTGTTCAATTCAATAGCATATGGTCTTAATTCTTCAGTGCGACGGGCAATTTCTGAAAGAATAGACCTGTGAGTTAACCTTCTCCTTATATCTTATCTTTTCATTCTTGAATCACATGAAGATCCAAATCTATACGTAGTATCTAAACTTCATTTATGTCTACTTTCTATCGCTATTTATAGCTGTGGTTGCTATGGTCATGGAACTCTACTAAGGTTTAGGATTGATGATAAGTCCCATCCCCCTCGGCCTTTCAGAAAAAAATGGATAAAGCTAGTGACTCTTCGCTGTAAAATTGATGTGCTCACTATCTTTTATAGCTGATTTTTTCGTAAATGCTTTTATTTCTGAGCTTATGTAAGAAATTTTAACTTCAATGTGTAAACACAATAATAATCATGGATTGAACTAATGGTAAAAAGAAAGACATAGTCAAATAGTTGTCTTTAACATCAAAATGTTGTAAGGTCAGACAGGTTGTCTCATAAAATTAGTTGAGGTGCGTGTAAGTTGGTCCAACCACTTGTGGATATAAAAAATGTTTGTAGAAACACAAACTGAAATTGATAAAAGAGCAAGTTGGGGTCAATAGAAATTGTACGAATTATCACATCAATACATTCACAATGGATGAAGTAGAGGTCGTGGTTTTATTAGCTATTGTGAGGTTGGCAAAAGTCTATGGAGTATCACGAAGAACTTCACGTAGAAGTTACTTTGCTATCACGAGACTTTGGGCTTCAGTGACGAGCCAAAAGAAGTGATTTGAGAAAAAATTCATTACGCAATTTCCTTAGTTTTAAGTCCTGATACAATGTTGACTTGCCCAGGGCCAAGGGGAAGGGCAAAAAAAAGCCTCCGTTGTCCATTTGGGCTCAGATAAACATTCTTTTGAGTGATTGCTTGTTTTTGTGTATTATAATCAGGTTTTGGCCTGAAAAACTTCGAAGATGGCTCCCCAGCAATTCAAGATCCCGAAACCAACAACAAGAAGGCGAAATGGTTCCCTTGAAAAGTCTGGATCAGGCATAGCATAGCAAATTAGCCAATGGGCATGCCTCCATCGCCTTCCTTCACAAAATTTATTTCCTCTGTTTTCTTTGGAGGACGTGTATATAGGGCTGAGCAAATTCAATGTCCGTGTAGGGTAACAACCATCCCATTCAGTTGCTGTCATTTTCATGATCTGCTGTTTTTCACGGCTACTGATTCTCCACTGTTCTTCTAATTGATGACATGATAGAGAAATTTCGCAGTCTCTCAACTGGTGATGAAGAATGAAAAATCGTGGAATTATAAAAGCTTTTGGATACTGAATCTGTAAGATTGTAGAAAAAGATTGAGCTGCCTGGATCAGAATCCCTGTATGCTACCCCGTTCATTATTAATATATCATACAATTATGGTCCTCATCGCATATGTCTACTTTATTACGATATACTTTATTTTAGTGCACCAGGTCACCGGTCTATTTATGCCAAATGCTTTGAAAATTTGTGTGTGGTTAGGTTTAGTGATAAATATTGTGTTGCTAAACCCTGATTTGACAGCTTGATTTTATCTTCATCACGTAGTTTGTTATTTTAATTTAGTGGGTTCGGTTTGTAGCTTGTGAATAATTCCAATTTCCATAAAAAGCAAGTGTCAACAGACCCAGATCATTTGTAAGGTTGAGAGCTGTGGCCGCCGCAATTGCTGCAGCACATGCTTTGGCCATTCAGTCTTGGATGGATAGGATGGTGGTCTCTATCAATGGTGGCGAATGGCGGTCGCTTCCCATTGCAGATAAGCATGAGGTGGAAGCTGCCGTTTCTCTACAGATAAGCTATTTTCACTCTTAAATTAAATTATCGAATATATGCTTCTTTTTTTTGTGATTTTGAATTGAGGAAAACTATTTTTTATCCAAATCGCTTCGAAATATGTATTTAATTATTTAAAATTAGTTTAATTTTTAATTTTTACTCCATTATCAAAATTGATTGGGATTACACTTTTTGAGATTGTTTTCAACTGAATTACAACCCGGGGAACCTTCTTTTTTGGGCTTTGTTTTGGGTTTTCAGCCTTCTAGAAGGAAATTTTAAAGAGTCGATAATATTTGCTTTTTTCCTTTTTAAAAATGAAGTTCAAAAGAAAATAGGGAACAAATCCAATTTGATCCTAAACTTATACAGATGTATTCATCAAATAACTTCTTGAAAGATATTTATTGCAATTTTAACTTTCTAACTAGTTTTTGTTCCAAATATCATAAAAGAATTAAAGTCTCTTGTACATTCCATGGATTGTAAAACATGCATCCAATATGAAAATGATAAATTTGGGAGAAAACGATATCATTGTGAATTTTCAGTGCGAAGTTAAATTTTTATTGAAATTAATAAGTTTATGAAGGCCTTTACTAGACTATTTATTAAAATTAGCGGGTATATTACTAGAAATTAAATCAATGGCAAATGGTTTAGTACTTGTTTATGTTTAGTGTCTAATTTGATGAAATTGAAATTGTAAGGTTAAAATTGTCACTTGGGTCAAAAGTGATTTTCACCCTTGGGGAAGAGAGAGTTGATAAATATCTTCTTTAAAAAAATGAAAAAAAGGAGATGAGAAGCAAAACCATAATCTATTAAATATTTTGCAATATAATTTTAAAAAGCGGTTGCAAATGATTCTATAGTTTTCAATTTTGTTATGGGGTTTCAACTTTTCATAGAAAGCGCGTCAAACAAAATCCAAGTGATAAGCTATTATGTTTCTTTCTTTAAAAGAAGCTAATAACAAATAATTGGCCAGAATTCTTCTTTTTTCCCTGTAATTGACAAGGTACGTACAAGAGGATATGGAAATTTCAACAGTAATAGAAGCTATAAAATATTGGAAATTCATTATTGTTGTTGTTGTATTATTGACTTTGACTGTAAAGAATTAATGGTGAAATAATTTTGAATCGAAATAATGTTATTACCTGTATAGATCAGAAATTTGAGAGTAACTATAGCAGTTGGTATATAGTACTACGCAAACTTGAGATGACAACTAATGATTGGGGAAAAGAATAATTATGTGTAAATCAAAGTTGTTCCACACGTTGCACACTATGGTTGAGTTTTGACACAGACAAGCACCTAATCATAAATTTAAAAAAACACTTTGATGCTTGCAGGTTTTTGATGTATCCTAGCTGTTCCAACGTCAAATCTAGCTATTGAACCCTGGAGAAATTTGCCTTTTGGTCTGCCCATTTCTAAACGGTAATTTCAGATTGAGAAATCTACGTTTGTCTCTCTATACATGAATTTTGGTTGAACTGATCGAAACTTGGAGAAAATAGTTGAAACATGAAGAATATGATTGTTTCTTTTAATGTATAGATTTAGAACAAGTAAATGAAACTAATATTATTCAATCTTAACTATTGCCTTGTGAATAATAGTCCATTTTTCTAATATCAGGAAAAAAGTGGGGAAACTTCTGGAGGATGATGAAAGCTTGGAAAGGATAGAGATTTTGGTGATAAGATGAAGATTAACTACTGGATGAACAAGGTTAGTTTGTCTGAACTTTGCATAAGGTGTTGGTTTCTAAGGGCATAATACATACACACACACATAAGAATATAGGTAGGTGGGGCTGAATGGGATGGCTTTTTCATGTGCATTGGTACCAACCACCCTTTGTCTTTTTATCTCTTATACTAATTGATTGATTGGACATATTTTTTCATTGTGTTTTTACAAGTGGTTCTAGTGTTTCAATTCAACCACCAGGGCCTTTTGGCCCTTGGACTGTCAACTCCATGGTCCTACCCTCTTCAACTCTGTTTTTTCCTCCCTTACTTGACCCTTGACCCTTTTGCTAAAAACCTAGGCACAGCACATGCACTGGCCCGTTTCCTCAGGACTCTCATTTCTTGACCAATTAGGTGTTCTTTGATAGTTGTTTAGCCAGTGCAAAGAGCAAAGGGAGAAAAATATCAAACTATACTGTATGTGGTTGTGTTGGAATTGGATACACCATTTTTTTTTCCATCTCATCAAATTTGAACATTTGAGCTCAAGGGAAGAAGGCAAGAGTGAGCATTGGTCAGTTAGAGTCGGCTTTCGTTCAAACCACCACTGAACCGAATATGGTCGATTTAGTAAGTTTTCAAATCGAACTTGATCATGAAGGAATTACAAACCAACTATTGGTTTTTTAAACCTTTGAATTTTCTTTTAAAAATGTTGTTGATTTGTGTTTTTTCCAAACCAACACCTCCTTAATCTCCAACCAACAACCTTCAGTTCGGTTAGTTTTAGTCAATTGACTCGGGTTTTCAATCTATCATACTCACCCTTGAAAGAAGCTAAGGTCATGTCAATTACCACCAAACTAAGTTCACTTTGACATTCAATCATAATTTGTCACCTAAGTTTTTCTTTTTTATTAAAATGTTTTAATTTATTTTTTGTGTGATAAGAGTGGGATCCCTACAAATGTGTGCATCTATTGCTCTTTTCTACTAAGAAAAATATTGAGTGTTTAAAAATTATATTTTTTCTACATGTGATTAAACCAAACAAATAGAGATGGATCTAGACGTAAAAAGTCGTAGTACTATCGTAGTACCTACTACTCTCAATCATTAGTTAACATGTAAATAATTTTCTTAACTTATGATTTATTATTTGTATGGACCCACGTTAATTTTTTCTACTATGGTGTGGTAGTACGATAAATTTTATGGCTAACACTTAGATAGGTCTGGTTATTTTTTTCGTGCATTTATTTTAGGTAATATTATAAGTTTTGTTGAGATGAGAAGGATTAAGGAGGGCTTTAAAGACCCTTTATGTCGGTTGTGGTTGGCGTTTTGATTTAGAGAACATGAGTTTGAAGTAATTTCTGAGCATCTTCTTGGAACATATAGAGTCAAGTTCACCCAAAGATTTTCTTTTTCAAAAAATTAAAACCTTTTGATTTTTTGGTCGGAGAATATATTTTTAGATAGATACGAACACTTTGATGGAGTGTTGGATTGCACATATTGAATGCTTTCACCAAATTTTAATGGAATAGTCAACCTCTTATATTAAACAAATCTATCATTCGATAGCAACCCTTATCGATACACGTTTAAAAGAATACTTTTGGTCTTTAAGTTTTATAAAAGTAAAAATGATTTTTTAAGTTTTAGTATGTGATGATTTAGTCTTTATATTAAATTTGAATGATAAGTCTCTAAAATTATGTACGGTTTTTATCGTCTAAAGATTTGCTATTTATGTTTGTGATCATTTTCTGGTTCTATATTTAAATCTTAATAAGTTAAGAAAAACTTAGGCTTTTTTTTTTTAATTTTTGTAACTATTTTAGTTTTTAGTTTTTGTGTTTTTAAAATTTTGTCTGCTAAAAGCAAAAACAACAAAAGCTTTTCTTTTCATATTCAATTTCAATTTTCTTTCTTAATTTAAAAGCAAAAAGTGAATTAATTAGCAAATATATCCATTGTTTAAAAACTAAAACTAAAATTAAAAAAAAAAAAAAGAATAAGTAAATTACCAAATGATCCCTAAATTGTTACAAATTCAAATATATAACTTAATGATTGCAACAAAATTTAAAGATTAAATTGATAACTTTAGAGTAAAAGTTATAATACATTGCACCTTTGCACATCCTCAAATAGGTGTGCAGTGAAGATAGATTTTCTAAATAGTGTGAGAGAAAGAGCATGACGTGGCGATTTGGCGGCCATGATTGTGCGGTGGTTATGATGTTGATTGTAGGACAGCATAAACCATCTGTGATTACACAAAGCTTTTTCTTTTTCTTCAACCTGAACTTAACTTACAAACAACTAACCAAAACAACACGCTTCTTTCCTAATTTTTTTAGGAGAAAACATTCGTAATACAACAACATGGCCTAATCACTACTTTAGAGGAAGAAGAAGAAATAGAAACAAAAATATCCATTCAATCTCCTTCAGCTGTATGCATCTAACGATAGACAAATCATAAACCATTAGCCAAGCAAACACACCAATCAAAAGAATCCCCCACGACAACCTTATCCAACTAAACCACCACGAAAACCAAATATGTCAACTTAGTCAATACCAAAGACTTACAATCAATGACACTTATAAGATTCGCACAATCATATTCCACCTGCACGCGGAAAAAATCCCTGACCCAAGAAAGATACGAACAAACACACCCACTATTCATACCAAGAGCCTCAAGCTCCTCGATGGCCCACTTGGCACAGACATTCTCACATCTAGCTAATGCACCTCGCAAGAACCACAACCTCCAGCGTCACTCCAAGATGCATTAGAGTTAAGCTTCAAGAGATAGACATCCAACTCTCATGACTCATCGTTTTAAACTTGACTTGAATTTTTTTTAAAAAAAAAAATTTAAGATCTCAAACTTATCTCATATTTAAAGTTCATACTAATTTTTTTTACATCCAATTTTAACCTTTTGAAATTTTAGAAATTTAGAAACCTAGAAGTGGTTTTTGTAATTTGACTTAATTATTTGATATTAATATGCACGTGTCTATGTAAGCATCCCATAGATGTTGGTATCTTCTGGTGACTTCTAGTTCCTTTATACTATACCAATCATCTAAACTAGAGTTCTTATCACACATTGATAGAATTATTATCCCACCTTGATAATTATGTTACCCTTTCTAAGAAAGAAATTATTTACTCAAAGATAAAAGAAAAACTAGCTATTAAAGAGATTGAAGGTCGCCCAAAACATATCAATCGATAAGTGTAATTACCAAATGAGTTTGGGAGACTTTGAGATTAAAAACCTAATGAAGGTTCTTAACCACATCATTTCAATAATTCTAAAAAATCCTTTTCGATCATTTTTTTTTGAGATTTTGTCAAATGCAATTCTTAATATTAAAGAACAATAGTAATAGATAAGCCGATAGTCATGCAAAGTTTAAAATTCAAATCTCCTTTGAGATGGCTAATCAATACGAGATTCTTTTCTCAAGAACAATTAACGGAAGTAATTCAAAAGTTAATTAATTAAACAAAAGAAAGCCCTAGCAAAAATTTTACATCCGAAAATTTAAAATCTAAACATTATTTATTTTCATCTTACCGCCATGAACGTCGGCTGCCGGCCGGCGTCAAATCCTAATGACTTCGCCGGCCCGGAATGGCGGAGAAACAGCTATTTGAACGGCCAAGCGATCGTGAACTGTCCTTCTTCGGAGAGTCCAGCGATCGTCGGAGAAGCTGTTTCATAGCTGAAATCAAATCCTCCGTTGGATTCAGAGGAGGAATTGAAGATTTGAAAGCTTTGTGAAACTTCATATGTCTCTTCACAGCTTCTCCGGTAGTGATATTGCTTTGAGATCTGAGAGATTCGTCTTTCACGGCCTCCGCACAGAGTCCACAAATCCAACGCCCTTCGTACCGCTCCCGCACACGCCCGATGTACGCCGGAGTGCACTCCTCCGTCAATCCACAACACTCGCATTTTACTGACTCCACGTCGATTACTTGGCCGCTGTGTTGCGTCACTGGAGCCATCTGTTCCTTTCCGGAGATCACCTTCGCCGCCATTGTTGTCTGATCGAATCCAATCATTATTAGCTAAAGAGAAGTTCAGAATCGAAACAAGATCCGCAAGGTAATTCTCTAATTGAATCTCGAATTAAAGAATCTAAGAGTAATTTATGCTTGCCTGGAATCTGGATCGTTCCTAGCTTGTTGGTGATCTTTTTCGTTGAATATATGGAAATCCCAGAAAATTTGATTCTGATTCGGGATTTAGAGGATAAAATATATGTAAACAGATTTGAATTTTGATAATTCTGAAACTGAAAAATGGATCTTATCTTCTCTTTCTTAAATTTTTTAAAAATTAAAACAAAAATGTTAAAATTATCTCTCCTTCTCCCACTCCCGCACGGTTACTTTCTCGCCGTCGATGAGCAGATTCCAAAATATCACATACATTTCAGAGCCTCAAATGGCTCTTCTCACCAGAACTGGAAAGATTGAGAGAGAAATGAAGAAGAAGAAGAAGAAGAAGGCTTAAGCTTCATCACTTGCAAAAATGGTCTTTCACTTCCGATTTATATATATAACACTAACGATGGCGGTTTGGTTTCACAATAAATTTACACCAATTCTTCCACGTCATTATCTAATCATCTTTTCTTTTTCCTTTTAGTTCTTTTCATAAATTATATATAAAAATAGGGTGAAATTTCAAATTGGTCTCTATCATTATTTTTCTTTTAAAAAAAATTAAGTCTCGATAGAACCTCATAAATAGTCCCTCTAAAAACATGTGATGTAAGAAGTGTATTGGATCACACTCTTTCATTAATGAGTATAATAGATCGAAAAATCGAAATATCAATTGGTCAAAGAATGAGAAGACTGTTGGGTGTCATTTAAAATTTTTCCAAATCGAAAATTTTAAAAAATATCTCAAATAGTTAAACTGACCCGATCGACCGACTTTTAACATTTACTAAACAAACCATAATCAACTTAATGACGGTTTTGTCCAAAAATCGCCTCTCGACTGATTAATGATCCCACTTAACGAAAATAGTCACCTCTTGCTACACTAAACACTAGCTACGTTAAAATGGAATGTTCAGTTTCATTCCAAGTTTGATTAAAACATACTATGATTAATGTTATTGATTATTTAGGTAGGAATTGTTGATTATTCTCTAAGTGGTGATTTGACGTGAGATAACATGAAAAAGGTAAGTAAAACAATGAACTGAGCCAAAAGATGTGTTGTATAATTAAATAGAATAGTTTGTGTTCTATTTTACTTTGATGGTTAACTTTTGATGTCACATGTTTAATGGCATTAACATTAACCACTGAGTTAATGTATAAATCATTTATTGTTATACTTACTAAATTACAATGTCTATAAAATTTAAAAGCACTCAACGAGACTTTTATTAAATCATTCCACGTGTTTAGGGTTTTTTTATTGTGCAATAATAAATAATCTTAAAAAAATTATAAAATTATAGATTTATTCGACACAAAATAGTACTATACGACTTGTTTGACACAAATATGAATGATGTTTTTTAAACCAAATTTATACATTTATTGAAACTAAACCCTTGAACTTTACAACAGTTGTTGTAGAATTAAGTTGAACCTACAAACAATAGAAATTGAATCGTCAAACTTAGTTTTTTCGAGAGTAACTAGGTCGTACGGGGTTAGAGATTATTTTTATGAATTTTGAAAATTATTATGGGATTGAAAAAAATGGGAGAGGAGAATTTGATAGTTGTCAAAAGTGGGAAAAAAAGTAGAGGGGGGAATGGGGTGTGTTGATTTGTGTAATTTGTTTTGTTATCATTTTCCCAAAGAGCCATTTTGGTGACAGCTATTCTGATAAAGAACCCTCTCCTCCTTGCCTTCTTCATTTTTTGTCCTCTTTCTCTTCTTACCTCACTCTCTCCTTCTCAAGCGTTTCTTTCACACTCTCTTGCTTTCAATTATCAACATCTATTCGAGTTCATCTAATCAAAGGTGGTCGGTTTAAGAGAAGGAGGAATTTTAGTTTGAGAAAGATCTAGACCGACAATTTGTTAATTCGTTTAATTAACACTTAACTATTTTGTTAGATTATTGTATGAAATAAGAAGAAAAAAAATGATCAATACAACTTTTTTACATATATTTGATATTCTTTTTGTTTACATATATAATTAACTCATGTTAAAATATAAATATTAAATTTTTCATATTTATTTTAAGAAAATCGCACTAAATCACAAAAATATTTAGAAAAAACAGCTCATGACATTTTTTTTTCATTTTGCAAATATGGAAAAATTAGTGATATCAAACCGTGATCAATGAACTCGAAGGACTATTAGAAAATGTAGTGACATGAGTCAATTATCATAATCTTTTTTTACTATTTTTGTAAAAGTCCATTTATTTTAACAAAATAATTGAAACTATATATATATAAGGGTAGATTTTATTATATTTTATAAATATTTTGTTATTTGTTATATTTTATAAATATTTTGTTATTTTGTTATTTTTTGAAAATCGTACAATAACGTTTTGTTTCTCACATGCGATCAAATTTGATAGAGTACTAACATTTTATCACATGCAAATGCATCCAAAACAGATATTTTTCTTTTTTATTAAATCAGTGTCCATAAGTTTGATAAAATCTCAATTTTCATTTTACCATTTGCTATATATTTATTTCATTCTTTTATTTTTGTGGCTTTTGTTATTTGTCCATTTTCGTTTAACTAAAATATTTTCCAATTTATTCTCCAATTCAAAAAAGCATTTAGACCCTTCTGTCTGTTTCAAGGCAGCAAAAAGAAAAAACATTCACAAAATATAGAGGAAAAAAAAAACTTAAATTGATAAATAGGATTTAATAAATTTTGATATATTGTGTAACTAGTTTTAATATTTTGTTATTTTAAAAATGTTTAAGAAGTAACTTTAAATTTCAAATGATTACAAAAAAAAAAAAGTATTGGAAGATTTGCTCAATATTTTTTAATTAGCTGTATTTTTAAATGATTTTTAATATATGTATATATATAAGGAGAGAAAAATACAATTATTTACATGTCAATTACTTTTTTTTATAAAATTTGTAAAAAAATATATAACATTTTGATAAAACATTTACGTTTAGTGTAAAAAATCAACTATAATAAATTTTATTTTTCAGTTAATAAGTTTGTCAAATTTTCTTATTGATTATTTTATCTTAACCTAATTTTAATTGAATAATAATTGGCATGATATCACAAATTTTACTTAGGCCATCATGCAATTAATTAAATGAATTAATACATTTTAGTGTACTAAATCTTTGTATTAAGAAATGGAATCCACATAGCGCGTGAGATGCGCGTGCGAAATAGTGTTAGTCCCCACAGGTACAAGTGGCGGCTCGGTAATGCATAGGTCCCATGTTGTTCACAACAAAACGCTACCGTTTTGGCACGTTTGCATTGTATTGTAGCTGAAAAGAGGGGCGTGGGTCTATTGGTTTGGGCCACTGGCCCATACCTTTTATTAATAATTTCGGCCCAACAAATATCTGATTTCTTTTGCAATTTTCCTAACAAAGATTTAGACAAAACACATTGATTTAATGAAATTTGACAAATGTCCTATTTTGAAAATTATTTTCTTAAATGGAAAAAACTTTTAATTAATTATTAATTATATAATACGAATATTAATGAGATATTATATTCATAAGATTATTTGAAAAACTACCTTATTTAAAATGATTTGAATTTAATATGTATTTCATATCTTCCTTAAATTTGTTTGACTAATTAATATGGTAATAAATTTCAAGTATGTTTTAAGTTAATTATAAATTAAAATATATTATAATTTGTAGTAAACTATTTATATATTCTTTTCAAAATTATTTCTTTACATAATTCTTCTCCTTCTCCACCAGTCACAATATACCTATTTTTCTTCATCACCGACAGTTATTTTTACCTATTATTCTCCATCATTTGAAGCTTTTAGATATTCAATCATAAAATTCGAACTTCTTATTACATTGTTTTCTCAATTTGTATTCAAATTTCTCATAATCGTAAGCTGCAGAATCTTAATAAGTCGCCGACATATACAATTCTCCATCACCTGAAGCTACGATAAAGTCCATAGTAAGTCATTTGTTCTTTTACCAATTTAAAATTAAATAGTTAAACAACAAAACTACCTGATTAGTTCATTATGATTATATCATCTGCGTATATATCATATATATTAACAATATACCCCTCATTTTAATATTATTCTGATATGATTTTATAAATATATATCATATATTATTTATGATTATACTAGTTTTATAATATTGTCGCATTATATAATAGTTTGTACGTGATTTATTATATATATACCACATCTTATTTACATTTATATTAGTTTTATATATTACCCGTGAGATATAATACTTTTAGTTGATGTTTTATATGATAAACTAATGTTTTTCTCAACGTTACATATACTATAAAACAATTAGAGGTCGTTTGGGCCCCGATTTATCAATGTGGGCTTGGGTTATAATAACCCAAACACACGCTTGAGGCCCGTATAATGGAAACCCTAGTTTTAGGGTTTCCATTACTCGTCTTCACAATTGAATCCTTCGTTTTCCATTCGCAATTCTCACTGGTTTACTTCCTCTCAACTCGTCTTCATCCCTCGCAACTCGTCTTCAATCTCTAAACACTACTTCATCCTTAAAGTCGTTTAATCATTCCAATCGAAATCATCCTATCTATTCAATCCTTGCAATGTGACATTGATTTCGATTTAATTTCTGAATTTTTTTTTCTCTTTTTTCATCAACTCACCTTCAACGTATTCTCGGTAAAAAATCTATCTCTCCCACTCTTCGTTCTCCCAATTTTCGTTGAAGGCATCGCTCACAGTGTTGCCTCTGAAACAAATGAGTTTTCTGTCGGTTTCGTTGAACGGTTGTGTTTTACATTTTGCCTCCGAAACTGAAGCGCTTGCATGTTCACCACTCTTCTTTGTGAACATGCAATCCGACTCGATTTTCCCCTTCCACACGACCTTGCCGCTTGGACTCCCATTTGCCGATCGAGTTTTTTTTTCCCCTCTGATTTGGACACATTATACACCTACATATACTATCACCCACTGCATTTGGGATGTTCGAACAAGGTAGGGTTTGAGGTAACTGATTCGATTTCGAGTTTTTGTCTTCGCCGATGATGAGGATTAGGGTTATGCACTGTCTGAACAATTTTTTTATGATTATTTCTGTTTTGTGAATAATTATTTGTAATCGTTTTTGTTTTTGACTTCTATTGTTTTTCATATTCGAGCATCCTCATTTCAAACTACAAGTGCTGTTGTTTACTTTCCACGGTTCTGTTTATTTTTTTTTCCTTTGTAGTTTTTTCAAATACATTATGTGTATGTGGTTCTGTGAAAAATTCTTTGAATTTCTTTTGCTTCTTACTTCAATTTACGTCCACATATCTTCTGTAATGGTGCTGTATGTGTTTCATGTTTTTTATTACCTTTGTTCGTTTGAATTATACTTCTTTTTGTTAATGTACTTCTGTCAAAAATTATTTCTAAGCAGTTTCTTTGTTTAATTTTCTTCCATATTGTTCAATTTTTGCTCATCCCTGTTTCAACATATGTCCCTGTTTGCCATGTTTGTAAATTGTTTTGCTGGTTTCACTTTCTTGTTGCTACTCTGACTAGCAATCAGAATACATTTTCGACCATTTTTTTGAATTGGGTCCCTCATAAATATGTTCACATCTTTATTTAATTTGGCATTTGACTAACTATGTTCAGAGTTCCCACTTAGTTCCAATTAAAATGCCTTCTGAATTTGTTTTGCTGATAAGTCTTTTCTCTTTATTTGCTAGCAACTGTCTGCTCTGTTTCTTCCTATTTATTTCTAAGCAAATCTCATTCATCCATCCATTCAACTGCACTGTCTGTGTTCTTTTTTTTTTTTTTTTTTTTTTTTTGGTTATCCATTTGTCTACTCATAGCTTATCTTTGTCTTAATGTGGTAGGTTTTGACTATGTACTACCATTTCTGTACACTTCTGTAATTTCCAGAGATTTCCTGTCTTTTTTTTTCATAGGAGTGAATAAAGGCATACTTTATTCACCCTCTAACCCTCTGTATATAGGACTTCATTTGTTGTATTTTATTGTGTTGTTTTCCTTGCTTCTTTTGTTCTTTCTTTATTTGGTATGTATCTTAATTTTGTTTTCTTCTTTTGAAATTCCATTTGGCATTCTTTTTTCTTTTGCCATATGTATGTTAAGTAGAATCTGTTATGTTTAAAAAATATTTGTGGCCCATTACTTTCTTCTTTTTGTGAAGGATATACGTTCTTATAGACAAACTTAGCCACTGCTATAACATACTTTTCATGATTTCCTTGATCTCATCTCATGTTCACTGTCCATATTCATTTTAATGACTGTTGATGTTGTGTGACTCTGTAATACACATTTTATTTGTTGATGTTTTATGCTTATTTAGTTGCATTTCTATAGCTATATATGTTTTGCTGCACATCATATTGTTGCTTCTTTTTGTATTCATGTTTGTAATAATAGATCCAGTTCGTTACACCGAACAAATTCAATTCCTCTGAGGCCCAAGGTTTTTTTATATATCACGGGCTATATTTCTCATTCATTTTAATCAATCTTGTTTTTTCATTTCGACCTTGACATTCCTCCAAACAATACGGTACGTAAGCGATACACCTCATCCTTATACTTTTTGTCCTTGTACTTTTGTTATGTCGGGACACTAATTTCGTTACTTTATTTGCAAAATATTCGACTTCCTACTTCGTTCGTCAGAGGTACGAGGCATTGGCGCTTTCTATTCTACTGCTTTATTTCAAATTTTGTCAATTTAATATTTTTGTATTATACTTTATTGTACTTCGGACTTTAGTGACCATATTGGGTAATAAAGAATTCTCTTGTTTTTTCATGATTTAAAATTTAACTGCATTTTTTACTTTACAGTTTGTTTTTGTTTCGAAACTTGTCGTAAATTTTTATAAATATCGTAAACAAAGTGTATTCCCACACAAAAAAAAAAATCAATAATATGAAACTGGAAATGACAATGGATTTATTCAAAGTAAAAAAAGTTTTTTTGCAAAAAATATTTACAAAAAATTAGCATAAAATAAAACCATTTTTGGTTGACAAAGCATAATTTTAACATAAATGCCATTTGATAGCATTTTATTACCTTTTTTTTTCCGTACCAAACTAAGACATGTTATTGTGCCCTAAATTTCATTTTAGAAAAAGTGTACAATGTGTTCTTAAAAATATAATTTACATCAAGATTTGTAAAAAAAATACATTTCGAAAAGAAAATTAACAAAATAAATAACCTTATTTCATAGGCATTTGTAAGGAATTGAGGGGCTTTTTTGACGATGTCGAGGAAACTAATTTATTTTCTAAACAAAGAAACACAAAATAGGGTTCAAACAAATTAAAAAATTGAAAAAAAAACAATAACAAAAATTTAACACTATATGGAAGCCACACACTTTGTTCGTGTCAAATTCAATAGATGACTGTTGTTCACCATTCATTTTGCCTCAATTATGGATCTATACTTTTCACAAACACTATAAAAAACAATAGACCACATCGTACTTGAGTTTTTCTAAAAATAGCCAAATGTTTTCTTTCGATATTTGCGACACGTTTTAAACTGAACAACATGAATTTGGAACAATATTTTGGTTTACGGTTTGTACATACCCATAGTAGTAACATATTGCTGAAGCTTTTACATAAGTTGTTTTTACCCTAATTATAGTTTAGAAGTACGTAAATATTTTATCCTAATGTATACATTTAAAAATAGATCGTGAGGTTCGTAGGCATTACCCTGAAATGAATAACCAAAACATTCGCACTATACTAGCTGTCTTCACATCCACCCATAATCAGTTAGTACTGCTATTGGATGCACTACTGAATGACAATAAACGGGTGACCCCATACACCGTATGAATTTAGGCATCAAATTAGACAATTGTCATACTTTCGTATGATCCACTCCTCCGACCTCATCTGTCGTGAAAGTACGAGAATGGACAGACAAACTTTTTCCATTCTATGTCACTTACTGAGGACGATTGCTGGTCTGACGTTTACCGAAATTGTCGATGTCGAGGAGATGATCGTCATGTTTCTGCATATATTGGCACATGATGTCAAGAATATAGACATCTAGCGGGATTTCGTGCGATCAGGAGAGACTGTTTCCCGTCACTTTAACCTCGTACTGTTGGCCGTGTTGCGATTGCACGATGAGTTGTTGAAGAAATTGCAGCCAATGACTAACACATGCACTGATTCACGATCGAGTTGCTTCGAGGTCCGCATATTACTATATCTTGTTACTTATCAATCACCACATCCAGTGACTAACTGGGTGGTATTTCGTTCTGCAAATCTGCCTTGGGCATTGGATGACACGTACATCAAGGTGAACGTGCCACAAACCGATAGACCTAGGTATAGAACACGTAAGGGAGAAGTTGCCACAAACGTCCTCGGTGTTTGTGATACGAAAGGCGACGTCGTCTTCGTATTGACTGGTTGGGAAGGGTCCACAGTTGATTCGCGCATTCTTTGAGATGCTATTGCACGACCAAATGGGCTGCATGTTCCTCAGGGTAATCAAATGTTTTATGCCTCCAACATATACTTCCTACAACGTCAATCAAATTAGTTCGATCTGACGCATTCGTAACAGGTTATTACTATCTATGCGACGCCAGATATCCCAATGCAGAGAGATTTCTAGCTCCCTATAGAGGACAAAGATACCACTTGCAAGAGTGGCGGGGAGCGGGAAATGCCCCTGCCACCGCGAAAGAGTACTTCAACATGAAACATTATGCCGCTAGGAATGTTATTGAACGAGCGTTCGGGTTGTTAAAGGGTCGATGGGCAATCCTTCGCGACAAGTCTTACTATCCCGTGCAAATTCAATGTCAAACAATTCTAGCATGTTGCCTACTACACAATCTCATCAACCGCGAGATGACGAATGTCGGTTTCGTTGACGACGTTGACGAAGGAGACTCCACCTACCCCACGATTGGAGGTGATGACATTCAATTTGTTGATAACTCAAACGAATGGACGCAGTGAAGGGATGATTTGGCCGCAAAGATGTTCAATGAATGGCAGTTGCGTAACGAATAGGCTTTCGTGTCCATTTAGTATTCATGTATTTGTATTTAGTTAGTATTGGGTGTGTCTTTCTATACGCTTGAATGTATGCATGCAATATAAAAAACGAATTTGACAATTTTGCCTTCTTGTGTATTTTAATAATTATTCCTTCATGTTTATTGAAGGTACTTAAACAAATGCATGGTTGTATGATTGTCAGTATGACAAGTTCATCACGTGTTCCTAAGAATGTATGGACGAAGGAGGAGGAGGCAACCCTTGTCGAGTCTATGGTGGAGTTGGTGTTTGCTGGTGGATGGAAGTCAGACAATGACACATTCAGACCTGGGTATCTGGCACAACTTCTGCGAATGATGGCCGCGAAGTTGTCGGGATGCAATGTACATGCGACCACAGTGATAGACTGTCGCATAAAGACGTTGAAGCGCTCATACCAGGCAATCGCAGAAATGTGCGGCCCGTCATGCAGTGGATTTGGTTGGAATGACGATGCGAAATGCATCGTTGCTGAGAAGGAGTTGTTTGACAACTGGGTCAGGGTATGTGAAAAGTATAATTGTACACTGATATAATTTTTACTTCAATATGAAACAAGTCTAGTATTTGAATTTTCTTTTCTATGCAGAGTCATCCCGCAACGAATGGGCTGCTAAATAAGCATTTTTCATATTACGACGAGTTGGCGTATCTATTCGGGAAAGATCGTGCAACGGGGGCCCATGCAGAGACCTTTGCCGATGTCGGATCCAACGTTCCTCCTGGGCTTGAGGAATTTCCTCACGTTGATCTCAATGATTTGAAAATTCCTTCCATGTCCAGCCATAGGTTTAACATGTCACAAGACGACATCGCACGACCAGGTCGAGGAACCGATAGTAGGACGACTTCAAGCGGCTCGAAGCGTAGGCGGGGAGGCAAACTTCGGAAACAACTGATGTCGTTAAGGATGCCATGCTCTTCAAACTGACCAGCTGAGACTCATTGCAGAGTGGCCGTGGTTGGCACTGGAGGATGAAAGTAGAGTCCGTATAGAGGTGGTTCACGCATTGCGTGCCATACCTCAGCTCAGTAGGTTGGACATGATGCAATGTAATCAAATACTAATGAACAATTTAACGGACATGAAGGGTTTCCTCGAACTGTCAAATGAGGAGAAACTTGACTACTGCACGATGCTCATACGAGGGGCTAGCTGATTGTTTGTTTTACTTGCACGAAGTATTGTTATGTTTTATGTTTATGTCTGTACCTGTTAACTGCTTTTGATTGGTGTTTTCTAATGATATTGCTAGTCATTTGTTTTTGTTTTCATATATTTGAACTAGTAAAATGAATTTGACGTAATTTAATTTTCATTTTCAAAATTTCCAAATAATTCACTTTAACCATTGGATTTTAAATATAAATTTCCTAAAAAAAATTAATTAAATAATAAATATATCATATCACCATCAATACAACACTTCCTCAAAACACATCTTATCATAACCCTACCCACATAACCCTACTCCCAAACACATCTTATCATAAAACTATCATAACACTACTCACATAACCCTTCCCCCAAACAACTTTTATCATAAAACTAGTTTTATCATAACCCTAACCCTTCCATAACCCAACCCTTCTCCCAAACGGTCCTTTAATGTTTTAATGACATGTATTACATATACTCATCATAATTATTTCTCATTCATGTTCCTGTAGCCATAAACAACTTTAATACATAATCAATATTATTTCAAACATAACGTAATATTTACCACATAAGATATGAATATTTAAATAAAAAAACATAAACAAATTGACATAAGAACCTTTCAATAATCAAATATACACTGAATTTATATATGTTATTTAGTATATATACCTCATATTATATACAATAATACCCTATACATAATTCCTGCAGAATTTGTATTTAAATTTTTTGTTTGTAGAATAAATATTATTAAAACAGTAGTAAACGACATGATCATACATACATATTTTTCCTTTATAAATATATTTGATTACATTATACTTTAATATATCCGCAATCTACAATAGTTATGTTTTATGTTTTAGTATATATATATACCTCATATTATATACAATAATACTATATACTGACATATAGTTCTATTATTTTTTTTGATAAGATGGCCGTTCTTTTTCAACATTGAATTCTTAATAAACTCTATAATGTATCACATTCAAAACTAAATTTTCATTTGTTTGCCTATTTAATCGAATATTTAAAATATACCTAATATACCAAATGTTTCATATCTTTTGAATATAATCTAAATTATACCTAATATACCGAATGTTTCATTTGTTTTGAATATATATAATATTAAGCACAAAATTTCTAGCTAGATTATGTCGGATAAGTTTTGTATTTTTTGGCCATCGAAAGTTTTTTTCTTCACCGCCGAAATCTCAATAAACCCTAAAACGTATCACATTCAAAACTACATTTTCATTTGATTGACTATTTAATTGAATATCTAAAATATATCTAATATACCTAATGTTTCATATGTGTTGAATATATACAATACTAACATCGAAATTTTTAACTAGAATATGTTCGAGAAGTTTTTTATTTGTCGACCGTCGACTATCTTCTTCTTCACCTCCGAACTCTCTAAAATTTCGAAGTAAAAATCGTAATTCACGTTAGAAGGAGTAAACAACTGTTTTCTAAAATTGTTTACCACTCGTATCCGTGTTTATCATTAATAAAATACGAAATTTTGTTATATTTTATAAATATTCTCAACGGTTATTTATAAACTATTTTTTAGAAAAGCAACACACTATGTGTAAAAAAAAAACCCATTTTCCAATTAGACAAAAAAAAGCCAAATATTTATACTCTAAATGTTTGTTAATCAACTTTTTATGTAATATAGCAAAGTGTATAAAATTCTCTATAGTCTATATATTATTATTCTTTTTTATAGTTAAAAGTAGATTTTTTTTAATGCACAAGAATTCTCCATTAGTTTAGTGTAAATAAATGCGTAGAGAACAAATATAAAAATAAATAAAATAGGTGTAAAGATTATTAGTTATTAAATAATTAAAAAGAAGAACAAGTGGATGCTTTGTTTTGTTGGAGAATAGAAAGCTTTCCTCAAATCACAAACTTGTGCTTATCTCTTTAGTTTTTTAACCAACTTATTTTCTTTTATAAAACAAATCAAGCTCAATTCATTTTTCAATTTTAGAAAACTATTACATACTTGAGGACTAAATATAATATAGATTTGTTTCTAAACCTTAGATTTTGTTATATTTTAAATGGTTCTCAAACTTTAAATTGTAAAGTCAGTCTTCCATTTTGTGTGTATTTGCTCGAGTTTATTTTTTGTTAAACAATTTTTAATGAAAAAATTATATATAAATAAAAATTTCACACAAAAACTCATTTATAAATGTATCTTAAAGTTTCTTATTGGTTTCCACGAACCATTCAAGGGTCAAAAAA
The DNA here is from genome assembly GCF_000004075.3 of Cucumis sativus. Taxonomy (NCBI): domain Eukaryota; kingdom Viridiplantae; phylum Streptophyta; class Magnoliopsida; order Cucurbitales; family Cucurbitaceae; genus Cucumis; species Cucumis sativus. The sequence goes on from NC_026658.2 coordinate 25,427,253, forward strand.
TAAAAAAATAGTGAAATGATTTATTAGTTATCTTTTGTGAAGAGATCAACCAATAACTAATTTTGAGTTACAATGGTATATTTCTAAAATTTTAGTTTACCGTTTTTAGCGTTTAAACCATTAAATTGATATATGGAGTATATTTTATTATAATCACTTCCACTAACACGTTATTTACTCTTTCAATTGATATAATTATAAAGCAAAGGTTAAAAGCCACCAATTTATTTTAAAGCATATAAATAATTTTTTAAACACTAAAGGGCTGTTTGACCATCAGATTATGAAGTTAGCTCACTCCATGTTTTTCCCAAAGATTATCACAATACTAAGATTAGATACTATTATACTTTTTTCCTTATTTTTTCTATTCTTCACTCACTCCTCTCTTTCACCATTTCTCACCCATCATCTCTCATATGCGTCACTATTACTCACTCCCTCATTTCACTATTCCTTACTTTTCCAACACGTAGATTATAATAACTAAAATTATAATAATCTGCACTCCAAAGATAAATTATAATAACTCATAAACTATTATAAACGTATATTATAATAACTCACTTCACGTTTCTAGAAAGTCAATTCAAAATAGGCGCGAGAAAGAAAAACTTAGAAGTAAAGTAGTGAGGAAATGATATTTTAAGAATTTAACCTAATTAAAAGAAGAAGGTCAAATTGAGTGGCGAGGGGCTTAATCGTCATTTTGAAATTTATATTTTTGTGGTGGTGGTGGTGCTTCTTGCTGGTATTAGCCAAAGAGGGTTTCTCCTACAGAAGAAGAAGAAGAAGAGGGAGAGAGGGAGAGAGGGAGAGAGGGAGAGGGAGAGGAGTCGAATTTCTGAAAGTTCATAGAACACTGAAGAGAGAAAGAGAGAAATACTCTGAAAGAAGTTTGTAATTGAAGATAAAATTTGAGTCTTTTATCTTTAATTCTTTACCCTTCTGACTTCATCCGATCCGTTTCCATGGATCCCTTCGATTTGTTTCGTAAAGGTATACATCAGTATATTCTTTTTATAGCTTGTCTTTCTAATCCATCGATTTAATTTTAGGTCGTCGATGTGTACAGTAGCAATATAATTCTGTACCTAATTTGGGTATTTCTGTAATCGATTTCTTGCATTGAATTTACTGAGATCTCTTTAATTTGGGTGTGTAGTTACGAGATTCTGATTCTTGTTAAGCTTATCTGGGTTTGGTTATCTCAGTTATATAAAGTTTGGTAATTTATGTTTATGGTCAGGTTCAGATTATCAGGTCCACAGGTAGTTTTCTTCTTTCTCTTGTTGTTATTCTCCTTTTGAACTTTTTTTGGTTGTACAAATGTTGCCTTTTCATTTACATTAATTGTAATAAATGTTTTTGGTTTATGTTCATGTAGCTAGTACTTAGCTCACTTGAAGTGTTTCTGATAACATGACGTGTAAGGAAAATTCATGAGCCGAATGGTTATTTTATCTGATTTCTACTAGATAAGACTATAAATTTATAGTTTAAATGATATGGGTTAGTTTTATTATGAAGTGTCCACTGTCCTTGTTGCAGTGGGATGATTTTTAGTGGATAATTCATACAGTTTCTACATGGAGGTTTATTGAATAACTGGAGTTCTTTTTCTTTTTAGATTAGGAGTAAAGAAATTTAATGTCTTTTAAGATGGATGGAAATTAATTTATTTTGGTTTATTTGATTTACTAACTTGCCCGAATCATACTTTGCAGGTTTTGGTTGAGGCTACAAAAGCACGAGCTTTTTTCTACGAGAATTTTCTTTTTCCTTTCAAATACATGTGAGCATTCTATTTTGTGTTAGCTATAATGAATGTATCCAAGAAGGGAACGCAAACCAGCGAGGTAAAACTAAACATTGGAAGCAAGGTGACTGCTTTGAATCCCAATGCTGCTGAGTTTATTCCCTTTGCCCTCAGAGCATCTCCAGTTGGAAGTAGTAGTGCACCAGATTTGACAGAAAGATTTTCTTCTGGAACATTAGGAAAGGCTGTTCTAGATCGGACCGAGTCATCTGTATCAAATAATTCTGATGATGAGGCCCGTCAATTCTGGAGGCATCAGCTCCCTGATGATATCACACCTGATTTCAAGTCAATGGGAGAAGATGAGAACCTATCTCTTGGAAATATTTCGTTGGCAGGCTTATCCTTGCACGATGACAGTGAAGCCTCTTTATTCGCTGCTACTACTGGCAATGACTATTTGTTGAACGATCAGCAGGATTCAAATTTAAATCATTTTAATGGCAGCCAATTTGCTGAAAAGTTCAGATTCTCAACTGCTTCTTACGGAGAGGATCCATCTTCAGCCAGTCTTTTCCAAATTTCAAATAAGCCTTGGCAGAAGCCAGTTCTGAACAGTAATGTACTGGTTGGCAATGAGCGGCAACTTCCTTATCACGGAAACTCTGGGAGGGGATTGGCCATGGATATCTTGAGTGAGCAAACAACTATTGATGAAAGTGATACTCTGAACCCCGTTGAGTTCTTGGCTCTACAGTTCCCTGGTTTTGCTGCTGAAAGCCTTGCAGAAGTTTATTTTGCCAACGGAGGTGACTTAAACCTGACTGTTGAGATGCTCACTCAATTAGAGGTAAGTTGACTTTTGAAAAATGTGTAAATTAAGTAACATTTTAAATCAATTTGAGTTAAGTTGATTTTTCAAGGCATCAGGTGGAAGTAGCACTTCATCTCCGTTATCTTCAAAACATTTTAACATCTTGGTTTCTCTCTTCCTTTTAACATATACATATGTTTTGACATCGAACAACTCATTTTCCACTCAATAGTTTGGAGGGGAAGTTAATTTCAGTCTCACAACTTCCGATGGTTATTTCTTGTTATTAAAAAAAATATCATATAAGAAGGTCTGCAAATGACTGTTATAGTGATATAACTTTGTGATAGAGTTGAACCTATCAAGTTGCTTCACAGAATAGGAGTGATCATTTTTCTGATGACTCGTACATTGTTTGAACTGTTTGATCTGTATGGTATGCTTTTGCTTTATTAAGAACCTTGTCTTCCTTGTCGTATGAAGAATTTGCCAGCCAGTTTTCGTGATCAACATTATGCTCTCTTTATCTTTTGTGTCGCTGCATTTACAACTCAATAGTTATCATACTGTACTTTTTTAAACTGTAGCTTCAAGTTGATGGTGGGATAAGTCAAAATCTGAATTCCAAGACAATGTCTGCCCCCAATCTTAGTGCAATGGAATTTCCTGCACTTGCAGTGTCAGGTGGTCAAAATGGTCATCCAAAATTTGATGGGGCTGATCTTCAACAAAGTACCAATCCTTATCTTTCTTCTGATAAGGATGGCATGCTTTTCTTCAAGTCCAGCACCGGTCCATCTAGAGGTGCTACTGATTTTGCTTCCACTGTCAGGAAATTGGCATCTCAGGATTCTGGTATGTGGAAGTACAATGGAAACGGTTCTGCTGATGACTCTATTGGCTCGAGTAGAAGTTCTCATATGTTAACTAGCAAGTACACTGCTGGTGGACATGGGAAAGACACCTATAGTGAGAGGTTGCTACACCGTGGTTCAGCTCGGGCTGCTCCAGTTTGGCTTGAAACAGGCGAAGCAGTTGGTAATTGCTTAGTTGTTGCAATTTATTTTCTGTGTTGATGTGATTTGGGATGAAATTATGAATGTCTGCTTAAACATTATTAACTTGGCAGCAAGCATGTATTCTGAGCAGCGTGAAGATGCACGTGATCATGCACGCCTGCGAAATGCATATTTTGAACAGGTGTGTTAGAGTGGCTGTTGATTCTCTTCTTTGTCCTTCCCCCACTCAAATCTAGCTCAGGTAATTGCTCTTTTTTATCTTTCAAAATAGGCACGACAAGCGTACCTCATTGGTAATAAGGCTCTAGCAAAGGAACTAAGTGTAAAGGGACAGTTACATAATATGCACATGAAGGCAGCTCATGGAAGGGCCCAAGAATCTATTTATCGGCAGAGGTTTGTTTCCCTTTGCTGCTTTTGTCTAGACTCAAACAAGGTTGATTCAGGTGAAATTTCATGGTTAATTTTGATTTTCTATTATAGTATTGCCATTCTTGCAACTCTGAACTCAAAGGTAAAATGTAGAAGTGTATCAATATATTTCTTGTAGAACCTATATCTTTGGTTACTTGGACTGAATCATCCTATTGTTCTGGCATGGCTTTTGATCCTTCAAAGAACGGTTCAAAGAGCGATGGCACACTTTTCTTAAGACATTCACCGCGACTACAGGAATTTCCTGAATTTCTTGATAACTGGCTAAATATTTCTACGGCCTTGAACTGGGTCTGTTCTATAGGTTGTGCAATTGTGTCCTTGAGTTCTACAACTACCTTAACATTTATTTTTCTGTTCTGCTGCTTGTTGTTGTGGACACTATTTCTTCAGGAATCATTTAGGTGGAGACAATCAAGGAAATGGAAGGGGGCACGAACGTATGATTGACCTGCACGGACTGCATGTCAGCGAAGCTATTCACGTCCTGAAGCATGAACTGAGTGTGCTGAGGAGTACTGCCAGGGCCTCTGGACAACGTCTACAGGTTTATATTTGTGTTGGAACAGGACACCACACTCGAGGCTCCCGCACTCCTGCTAGACTTCCAGTGGCTGTACAGAGATATTTGATCGAAGAGGAAGGACTCGACTTTAGCGAACCACAACCAGGACTGCTTAGAGTTGTGATTTATTGAGCCATGGAGGAAGGAGAGAAGCACAGGGAAGTCTAGGAGTTTTTTTTCTTTTCTTTTTGACTAAAAAAAAAAGCCATGAAATCATACTTGTGATAGTCAGCATTGTTGTTGTACCGTAAATGGTTAGAGGTGGGAAAAAAGGGATTATTCAGGCCAAAACAGAAAAAGAGAAAAAAGAAAAAAGAAAAAAGAGAGAGAAAAAAAAAAGGAACAAAAGAGAGAATTAGGAGAGGAAAATGAAGGGAAAGATGAAGAAGGTGAAAAGTAAGTAGAATTGTATCAAGTTTAAGCGGTTGACAGGGGTTTAACATTTTTTAGCCCTGAATCGGCAATCTCTTTGCAGCTACTTTGTTTCATTAGGTTTTACTTTGTACCTTAAATTTTTGTCAGTTCTTTACATAGCTTCTTCTTTTTACTTTGCATCTCTTTCTTATTCTTAGATATATGTATAAAATTCATATTAGAATGTAATTCATCAAAAATCATGTTTCGAACTGATTCATCAACCACGATTTTCAACATAACAAGTATAGACTATACTGATGTCAAATTTCTGTGTGATTGGGGAGTATCTGGTTTTGGGCTCCTCCATGGGAACAGGAAATTGAACTTCTAGTTTCATAAGTATAAAAAAGTAAGTGGTGTTTGGAGGTTGGTAAGGTAAAGGTTTTGAACTCGAATTTGTAATATAAAATTTATTATCTATTCATCTTTCTCGCTATTATCAAGCTTTATAATCTCGTTTTTGTTTCCTATTTGATCGCCTTTCTAATACTCCTATGATTCTTAGAATTAGTATATTACGGAGCAAAAGAATGTCTATTTAAAATATCACTTTACAATTATTTATTTATTGGCTAAACTCATTTATTGGTTTTGAGTTTAGTTTGTAACTATCAAAATTTGTCAAAAGTTTACTGTACTGACAAATTTTGTATGGTTGTATGGTTGTTAAAACCAGTTTTAAAATTTTAAATTTTGTATTTTTGTTAAAACCAATTAAAAAAAAGTAGAAGAATGGTTAGTGAAAAAAGTTGTAAAACTATATAGAAGAATGGTTAGTGAAAAAAAGTTGTAAAACTATTTATAAAATATACTAAAAGAAAAGAAATGTTGGATGAATTGGGTCTTTGCAAATATTTATATCTTATACCAAATTGTATGAGAAAACAAAATTTTGTCATAGTTTACAAATATTTTTTAATTTATTTTGTTATTTTAAAAAATGTTCATAAATAATTTTAATATTTTACTATTTTTTAAAACATTTATTTAAAATATCACTTTACAGTTATTTTAAAATAATGTAATGCAATTTATCGGTTTAATTATCGATAATTAACATGATAAACCACTTTCTAAAATCGTAATATTGTACTATAAAGTAATTTAAATCGAAATGAAATGAGAAATTCATGACCAAATAAAAATTTGTATAAAAAATAGATCGTTTAAAATATACTTTCCCTCTCGAGTTCGATCGTCTCTCACTCTCTCTTTCGTTCAGCATCTTCGTTCTCCCATCACCGTCTCCAGCCATCTCCGATCGTCTAGCAAGTTGCGCCGTCGTTCTCCGTTTAGGCTGCGGTCTCTCTCTCTCGCCCTCAATCACAGTTGACCTTCTCTCTCTTCTCAGTGAATTGCTTCGGCCGCTGTGGTGAGCAGTTCATTATCAAGTGATTCGATTGAATGAAGCTTCACCTCTCTTTAAAGAATGGAGTTTGGGCCTTTTAATCGCAGCGAGGCGATTGGGTTGCAATGGTGGAATGTTCATCATTCCAGGATTTTGACGTTTGGAGGTGGGAATTGAATTTGTTGCATTTAGAAAATGCTTTTGCGAGCCCATCTCAAAGTGCCCTCTATCTCCTCTCGTACGAGTTTCGCTTGCCCGTTTCTACTTTTTTGCCGATTCTCCTCTCTGTCATCTTCCTCTTCTCAATGGTTCTCTCTTCTTCGCTCCGCCATTGCCATGGCCGATTTGAAGCTCGGGAAGCGAGCTCATGCACGTATCGTTACCTCCGGCGACCTCCCTGATCGTTATCTGACGAACAATCTAATCACTATGTATTCTAAATGTGGGTCTCTCTGTTCTGCCCGCCAGGTGTTTGATAAAAGTTCTGATCGTGATCTCGTAACATGGAACTCCATTTTGGCTGCCTATGCCCAGTTTGCTGATTCCAGTTACGAGAATGTTCTTGAGGGCTTTCGCCTCTTTGGGCTTCTACGCGAGTTTGGTTTTTCAATAACTCGACTTACTTTGGCGCCATTGTTGAAGCTTTGTTTACTGTCTGGCTTTGTGCAGGTATCCGAGACTGTTCATGGATATGCTGTTAAAATTGGTTTTGAATTGGACCTGTTTGTTTCAGGGGCTCTTGTGAATATATACTGCAAATATGGCCTGGTTGGTCAAGCTCGTTTACTGTTCGATAAAATGCCTGAAAGGGATGCTGTGCTATGGAATGTAATGCTCAAGGCTTATGTTGAGAATAGTTTTCAGGATGAAGCTCTTCGGTTCTTCTCTGCCTTTCATCGAAGTGGGTTTTTTCCAGATTTCTCAAACTTACATTGTGTTATCGGTGGCGTTAACAGTGACGTTTCTAATAACAGAAAGAGGCACGCGGAGCAGGTTAAGGCGTACGCAATGAAAATGTTTCCCTTCGACCAAGGTTCAAATATATTTGCTTGGAACAAGAAGTTAACTGAGTTTCTTCATGCCGGCCAAATTGTAGCAGCCATCGATTGTTTTAAGACTCTGTTAAGATCAACAATAGGACATGATAGTGTAACTTTAGTCATAATTTTATCTGCAGCTGTTGGCGCGGATGATCTTGATCTGGGGGAACAAATACATGCACTGGTTATAAAATCAAGTTTTGCTCCAGTAGTTCCTGTTTCAAATAGTCTCATGAACATGTACTCGAAGGCAGGGGTTGTTTATGCTGCAGAAAAGACGTTCATTAACTCGCCGGAATTGGATCTTATTTCGTGGAACACAATGATATCCAGTTATGCCCAGAATAATCTTGAAATGGAGGCAATTTGCACATTTAGAGATCTATTGCGTGATGGCCTGAAACCGGATCAATTTACCTTGGCTAGTGTTTTAAGAGCTTGCTCCACAGGGGATGAAGGAGAGTATTTCACTCTCGGCTCACAGGTTCATGTCTATGCCATAAAATGTGGTATTATTAATGACAGTTTTGTATCAACGGCACTTATTGACTTGTACTCGAAGGGCGGAAAAATGGACGAGGCTGAGTTTCTGTTGCATGGCAAGTATGATTTTGATTTGGCTTCTTGGAATGCAATTATGTTTGGGTACATAAAGAGTAACAAAAGTAGAAAGGCATTGGAACATTTTAGTCTGATGCATGAAATGGGGATACCGATTGACGAAATCACGCTGGCAACTGCAATTAAAGCTTCTGGTTGCTTGATCAATTTAAAGCAAGGGAAACAAATTCAAGCTTATGCAATCAAGCTTGGATTCAACAATGATTTATGGGTCAGTAGTGGCGTTCTGGATATGTACATCAAATGTGGAGACATGCCAAATGCTCTTGAATTGTTTGGGGAAATTAGCAGACCCGACGAGGTTGCTTGGACGACTATGATCTCAGGATACATCGAAAATGGAGATGAGGATCATGCTCTTTCTGTGTACCATTTAATGAGGGTCTCTGGGGTTCAACCTGATGAATATACCTTTGCTACCCTCATCAAAGCTAGTTCTTGTCTAACCGCTCTTGAACAAGGAAAACAGATTCATGCTAATGTTGTTAAGTTGGATTATTCATTGGACCATTTTGTTGGTACTTCCCTAGTTGACATGTACTGCAAATGTGGCAGCGTTCAAGATGCCTATCGTGTATTCAGGAAGATGGATGTGCGGAAAGTTGTCTTCTGGAATGCCATGTTGTTAGGTTTAGCCCAACATGGCCATGTTGATGAGGCCCTGAATCTTTTTAGAACTATGCAATCAAATGGGATTCAGCCTGACAAAGTTACTTTTATTGGAGTTCTTTCTGCTTGTAGCCATTCTGGTTTGTTTTCTGAAGCCTACAAGTATTTTGATGCAATGTTCAAAACATATGGGATTACACCAGAGATCGAGCATTACTCATGTCTGGTGGATGCACTTGGCCGAGCAGGACGCATTCAAGAGGCTGAAAACGTAATAGCATCGATGCCATTTAAAGCTTCCGCCTCGATGTATAGGGCATTGCTTGGTGCTTGCAGGACTAAAGGGGATGCAGAAACAGCAAAACGTGTTGCTGACAAACTCCTGGCCTTGGATCCATCCGACTCGTCTGCTTATGTCCTCTTATCCAACATATATGCTGCTTCCAGACAATGGGACGATGTTACTGATGCTAGAAACATGATGAAGCTGAAAAATGTTAAGAAGGACCCGGGTTTTAGTTGGATCGACGTGAAAAACAAAGTGCATTTATTCGTGGTGGACGATCGATCACACCCACAAGCTAGTCTAATATATGAGAAAATCGAGGACCTAATGAAAAGAATAAGAGAAGAAGGATCTTATGTTCCAGACACTGACTTTACATTACTTGACGTTGAAGAAGAGGAAAAAGAACGTGCTCTCTACTATCATAGTGAGAAACTCGCGATAGCTTTCGGGCTGATCAGCACGCCTCCCTCGGCAACCATTCGTGTGATAAAAAACCTAAGGGTTTGCGGTGATTGCCACAGTGCCATAAAATGTATCTCAAAACTCACTCAGAGGGAGATTGTTTTAAGGGATGCAAACAGATTCCATCACTTCAGGAATGGAACTTGTTCCTGTGGTGATTATTGGTAGTATCAATTGTCAAGATCAAATTATTTACATTTGTTTTTTCGACAACTATCGAGATCTTTGATTGTTGGTTGTCAATGCAAGCATCGCCCATTGTTTAGTGATGATTTTGATGAGCATCTAACAAATGATGACTGACGAGTATAATACATTGCTATCAGTATCTATTTATTTAATAACAAAATCATACGAAGAAAAATTCTATAGCATTATTGTGTGAAAATATTGCAGTTTCTGAATTTCTATAATATATTATTGATACTTTTAAGTAAAATTGAGGTATGATTGTATTCTACTATGACTCTCGGAACCACAACCATAGCATTTGGATTTTGAAAATAAGAAAAGTATTGAGCGCGAAGTATATAATAAAATAAAATAAAATCATACCTTTCTCAACAAAAGAGAAAATCACTACCATGCTTCTACTCATGATACAAAAAAAAAAAAGAAGAAAAAAAAAAACAATCCGTATCTTTGTTAGTCTATGCATGCCCAAGAGTAGGGATGACAATGGGGTGAGACGAGTCAGGAATACACTCTTCGTCTCGTCTCCCGTAGAAAAGTTTCTTAACCATTTCCATCCCATTCTCCATTTGGGAGAGCGGATCATAATTAAAAATCTCATTTTAGTCATTGCAAGAGAAAATCTCCCTCCTTCTATTTTTATTTTTAAATAAATAGTAATAATTATTGTTTTTTCTTACTTAAATGATTAATTAAAAAACACTTTAGCATTTTATTATAAATTTAATATACAATTAAAAGCTATTGTATTAGCTACATATGATGTACTTATAATGTCATAAATAATATTATATGCATATGTGTGTTTATATTAATGAATCTTCTCCCCATCCGCAACCGGCAAAACAATTAAATCCCCGGTTTGATACCATACCGAGTCAAACCGGGGTTTATCCGGCCCGATAAGTCTACAAAATTGGCTCTAAATCTAAATTTCCCTCTTTTTCCTTTGCGCCATTATTTCAAAACTCTGTGTTCCAAAACCCTCTCTTCTTCGAGTTCTTCCACCTTCCCTTTGCCCACAATTCAATTTCATCTTCACTGCTTCTTATTGCTCCGCCCTCATGCCCCTCACCAACGACGACGCTCACCGCCGTCACCACTCATCTCAATTCCAAATACCTACTAACGCCGGCGATGAAGACGATTTTCTTCCTTCTACCCAGACACTCCTCTCCTCGCGATCGCAAAAACCCCTCGCGACCTCCGACTTATCCCTTCACATTTCCACTCCCAAGAGGCCGAGGCGTTCTACTCAGACGGCCACCGGTAAGGAAAATGTGCCCTCTATAACATATCGCGATGTTGGATTTAAGCGCCAAAAAAATGGCGCTGTTGCTTTGGATGATGGTGAGGTATTCGGAGCTTCGGATATTGATTTGGGTTGTAGTTTGGATTTGATACAGCCGAGTATTGTTGGCTGCAGTTACGAAACTCATGATGTAAACTCGGGAGAGGAGATAGTTGATGGGGATGATAAGTTTTCTGGTGCGATCGATGAGTGTAAAGGGTCGAAGGGAAAGGGGGGCTACCTGGTCAATTCGATTGAATCTAGGTTAGTGAATTCGAGAGTAGATTATGATATTGGGGTCAGTGGCAGTGGAGATGACAAGGTGAGCGGTGATGATTTTGAGTCGGATACAGAGCTAGATTTGTTGCTCAATCTGCATTCGGAACTGGATGAGGAAGATGGTATTAATAGAGAGGGATTTGGTATAGAGGCAACGGATTTTATGTTGGATGAAGAAGGTCTGATTCAATGTCCTCTTTGTGGGGTTGATATTTCTGATCTTAGTGACGAGCAACGTCTTGTTCATACCAATGATTGTATTGACAAAGTGGACGCCGAAGCTCAAAATGTGAGTCCAAATAACTTATTCACTTTACAAGTCTGAACTGTTATTTTTCTCTTTAAAATCTTGAAGTAAATGCAATTGGGTGTCTATATGTAATCGTATATTGAATGTTATGCTTCTACCCCTGATGTAGATTTCTTCTTGCTTCAGCATTTTCCTGTTGTTTATCTACCTGCTTGCTACTAGTGTGAACTTCTGATATGGAGTTGTTGAAAATTTCAGTTTAAATGTTGAGATACTCGTCACTTAGGCTTCTTAATTGGCAATTGATTACGCTACGAGTTATCATATATTCATGTCATGATAATTTTGAATCTTAAATTTCTCTTGCAGGTTGCTCTCACCCCTGATAAAAAGCAAACTTCAGGTCCTCGACAGTCCGATAATTCCAAATTTTCAACTGTTCTCAAATGGTTGCATGATCTTGGTTTATCAAAGTATGAAGGCCTTTTTGTTAGGGAGGAGGTCGATTGGGACACGTTACAGTGGTTGACAGATGAGGTGTGCTTCTTCAAGTTTATGTGTATGAATTATTTTCCCTGAGATGTTCTGCATGGTTAAATTTTACTATTGTAGTAAGCAGCTAATTGCTGCTTTATGATAGTCATTCACTCATTATTAGAAATTAATTCATGTTAAAGTTCATCTACATATCAAAAGAAAGCTTATGAATTTATCAAATAGTGTTGTACAACTAGATATGATTATTTTAACAATACTAACGAAAGAACTATATTTTGTCCAAGCAAAAGATTTTCTGATGTTATTTCTATGGAGTGCGATAACCACATGATTAGAACATGTTAGTTTTTTTGAACATAATTTAGCGCGAGTGCATCAACGGCCTCGGTCAAGATAAGGAGGACATCTATGATAGTTTCTTTGATCGTATTTTTTTTCCTTATGATGTCCGAGTGTAAATGCACTATTTTTTTTCTATCACCTCTCTTTTGACCAGAAATCTTTTGTATCTCCTTTGATTTTGTATACTTCTGAAATTCATTTCTTAAAATAAAACATGTTGTTTTCCTTTTTTTCTTGTAGTTAAACTAATTTTTCATTTATTAGTTTCTTTTTCGGGGTGAATTTTCTCCTATTCACCCTGTCAATCTCTATTTTGATGCTGATTTTTGCAAATCTCTTCTTTGAAGGATCTCAATAATATGGGTATTACTGCCCTTGGCCCCCGAAGGAAGATCACACATGCTCTCTCTGAACTCAGAAAAGAATCTTCTTTGGTTGAAACTTCCACGAATTCACGTGCCTATTCTAGTACTGGGCAACAGAGTAACAATGGTTCAGATGGGCGTGAAGGATCAACCAATGGAACTAATAAAACACCTCCGAATAAGTTGATCACAGATTATTTCCCAGGCTTTGCCACTAATAAAAAAAATCCATGCAGCAGCTCTAGTGTTCAGAAAGATGTGGGGAAAAAAATACCCGATTCTCTTAACAAAGGTAAAACTGCAAAAAGAAATGTAAGAAATCGAAAGCTTGGGAATGTTCCAGTCTGGAGTTGTATACCAGGGACACCATTTAGAGTGGTGAGTTATTCTAATTTGATGAACAGTTGTTTGTTGTCCGTTAATGCTTTATTCGTTTTTATCTATATATATATATATTAATAGGAATTGGTTATATTGGTTTAACATGGGCGTTTGGTTGAGAAGGAAAATAAAGTTTTCTTTTATGGAGATCGTCTTCATTCCTGTTTAATACATGATATTACTACATGTTAAAAAGAATGGTTATATGTGAACATTTCACTGTTAAGTGCTGCATGTTGTTATATTTGCAGGATGCTTTTCGACATCTTAGAGGAGATTGTTTCCATTGGTTTCTTACCCACTTTCATATGGATCGTAAGTTAAAGTTACTCGTCTTTATTTTTCACTTTTGCATTTTAGTCTTAAGGTGAGTCAGAAGAAAAGGAAATTTGCTGAAGAAATCTTCCTTAATCGGTATTTCTCTTCATAGTTTAGTATGGGGATGTGTGTGAAACATATTTGAACTTTTCCATGATACTCTTTAAAAAAATAAGAACCTTAAATTTTATGTAGCACATAATCGTTTTAAGTGTTTACTGAAGTCTAAGAAGCATCATTCCTTGAAATATGAGAATTTTCTTTCTTCAAAAACTTAATTTTTCGAATAATTAGGCTAAAATTACATTTAAGAAGCAGAAATGAGATTTTTTAAATAACATTTATTTTTCTGTTTCTTTCCTTTCTATTGTTATGTACATGTTTAAAATATGAATCATGAAAACTTTATTTTGAGTAGTGTATCTATGCCCCATAGCCGCTTCACGCTGTACATTCTAATATGCCTGGTGTATTTGTGAGCTAAGCATGCTGCTTTTACAGTTTGACACCATTCTATTTTATCTAGTATTACTATTTATAATTTTGATTTGTTGCATGTGTTCAAATATCTGTAGTCATATTATCGTTAGGTGTTCACATTGTGTTCAAATATCTGTAGTCATATTTATAAGGGCTTGCTTTCTTGAGTACAATGAACTTTTGTTAATTTTTTATTTTTATAAAAGAATATCTTTGGTGAGGCGTTAATTTGTTTGTTTATTTGTTTTGGATTTTCTTCATAAACTATGAGATGTTACTATGCCTATACATTCACTATATTTCTAACTTTGATAAATTTGATTCTTTGACTATGCAAGAATGATTTTAGCTTCTTAAAATTGGTTGTCATGTGGCTGTTTGTTCTATCCACGTTGAGTATTACTCATGTGTCTCATTGCAATACATTAATGAGTTTTTCTCGTTAGATCTTTATATTTCAATCAGATATTGTCAATTGATTCCTTAATGTTTCCAAAAACTTTGAGATGGATATTTTCATTTAAAACTGCAAGTCTTATTGTGTAAAGACTAAAGAGATACACGATGTCCAATTTTTTATAAACGGATTGGCCTTTTTTCTGACAGAAACCTAATCTTACGCAGATTATCAAGGTTTGACGAAGTCATTTTGTCATGGAATGATTTATTGTTCAACTATAACAGCAAAGCTAGTAAACATGAAGATTGGAATTCCATGGGAAAGGTTACAAGTCTTACCCCTCGACCAAAAGATTAACATTGCCGGAGTAGATGTAACCTGTTTTGATGCTAATCATTGCCCTGGTTCAATAATCATACTCTTTGAACCACCCAATGGTAAGGTGTGGTCCAAATTAGCTTTCTTTATTCACATTCTAATTTCTAATCACTGACCATCCCTTTTCATATTCTAATTGGCGAACAACTTTTCTTCTCGTCATGCAGGCTGTTTTACATACGGGGGATTTCCGATTTTGTGAGCAAATGGGAGGCTTGTCGGTTTTTCAAACATGTCGTATCCATACCCTGGTCCTTGATACCACTTATTGTGATCCACAGGTAACTCTATTATTGGGGAATGAGGATTAGGTATACCACTTGCTTATTTCTATTTACTTAGCATACTCTCAAAAGAAATATTAGCTTGGGGTATGCTCAGAATTATAATGTTTAAGGCAAAACTATGCCTCTAATTCAAAGTCATTAACTGAAGATGTAGTGCGAGTTTATAAGTTAACAAGTTTATGGTCATTGCTTTAACCTTTAAGTAAATGGAGAATGTCCTATAGTAAATGCCTAATAAATGTTGACGTAATTGCTCAATTATATTCCCATTCATAAGTCTATATGGACTCGAATGTTAAATTCCCATTCATCGTACTTCTGTCCATGTTCCCAAAGGTCATTACGGGCGTAGAAATATGCTGCTGCCTTTTCATTTCTTACGATTATGATATCATTTAATTCCCTTTCATCGATTACTTGCTGCAGTATGATTTTCCAAAGCAGGAGACCGTTATACAATTTGTAATTGATGCCATTCAAGCCGAAGCTTTCAACCCTAAAACTCTTTTCCTGATTGGATGTTATACCATCGGTAAAATTTGGATTTAAATTTCAGTCTTAGCGTTTACTTCGTTTTCCAACTACATGGTCTGTATTTTCTTTTTCTTCTTTTTGTAGGTCATGGGATATACTCTTACCATTATGCTTTATTCCTAACAGGGAAGGAACGGCTTTTTTTGGAAGTTGCTCGTGTCCTGCGCAAGAAGGTCTATGTAACTGCCGCAAAGTTACGGATTTTGAAATGCTTGGGGTTCTCAGCGGAGGACATGAAGTGGTTTACAGTGAATGAGCGGGAAAGCCACATACATGTTGTACCTTTGTGGACACTTGCAAGCTTCAAACGACTGAAGCATGTATCGACTCAATATGCAGTGAGTAGTGCAATCTAATCCTCATTTTACTTGGATTTATAACGTCCTCATTTGCATGTTTCAAATGATTGCAATTCACTTACCTATTTGCATTGCACGTAATTACTATTGAGGTTTTGACCATCTTTAGTATACAGGATTTGCAGTCTTGACGTATTCTGATTTCTAGATGTGTGCTTTTTCTTGAGTCAGTTTTTACTTGCCACATATTATGGATTGTTTGTATAAACTATGGGGGATTTGTTACCCGAAAAGTTGACTTGTTATCTTCACTCATTGTTTAGTTCAAATAGTATATGGGCTCCACAACTAAAAGATATCCAGTTCATTCCATGTTAACTCCTTGCACCATAGGCTCCATGACTAAACAATTGTTCAGGCTCAACAGCACCCCTTACTTCAAACAATTTCGAAGAGTTAAAAAGGGTTTAATTCATGCATTTCTCAATCACCAAACTCTTGATGTTAGTAGAAAATGTCTGACAAAAGTTGTTGAAAATGTACAAACCTATCAAAATAATCGTACAACTAATGTAAATTTTATCCAACTACTTTTTGTTCTTTTCACTCTGGTTGTCTCAGCATGTCACAATATTTTTCACATGGTTCTGAGTTCAGAACAGTTTAAGGATGCACTTAATTTCACTTTAGTTTCTTCTGAAGTCGGAAGCCATTAGATTGGTTGATTTTGTTGTATCCAGAATCGATTCAGTCTTATAGTTGCTTTCTCTCCTACCGGCTGGGCACTTTCAAAAGGAAAGAAGAAATCTCCTGGGAGAAGGTGGCAGCAAGGTACAATTATAAGGTAATTTTCTAGAACTTGTTTCTAGATATGATGAAAGGTGTTTTCAGCATGCTTCACACAATAAATTTCTTGGATCTATTCGTTATTTGAGCTATTTCATTTGGTTAGTTCCGAGAATAGCCAAGTTTTTTGTGCAAACAGAAAATTATAACATGAAGTACTTTAAAAATATTAGGTTTGTTTATGTTGTTTTTAGAATCTCCAATACTTGAATCACATCATTTGGAAATAGTTTTTGAAAACAGAATTTATATTTGAAAAGTGAATTTGAGAAAACATAAAACAAAACTCATATTGCCTACCAAATCTAAAACAAAATCAAAGTAAACAATAATTAGTTAGCACTATGAGTTTCCATTTTTACTGCACTATCCAGTTCTTAAAGGTTCTGATATTGAACTTTAATGAGTTTGCATATTTATATCTAAACGATCAAACAAGAGTGTTCTGTTTGATAGGGTAATATAAAATTTCATTTATATACAGATATGAAGTGCCATATAGTGAGCATAGCAGCTTCTCAGAACTCAAGGATTTTGTAAAGCTCGTATCTCCAGCAAACATAATACCAAGTGTGAATAATCATGGACCTGACTCGGCCCGTGCCATGACCTCGCTATTATTGTCATCTTGATTCGTGGACGACCACACTCCTAATTAATGGGTACAATAAAACCATTAAAACTCTTTTGGCTCTTAATCAAATCTGCAGATTTCACCCATTCTATATAATCATCTCACATCAGTAAACTGCTTGTAGTGCTTAACCATGCCAATGTTGTTGGGTCCTAGTGGTCGTAATTGTATCCGAAATGCACCCGAAGGTCACTAATCTCTTGATCTGAGGTACGTTTAGATTGACTCGTATATTTATTTATATATAGTAGTTTAGAACCCTAGAAAAGAAAAAGAGAAAAAGGAAATCAGTTACTTTAGATGTACTTTGAATATTCTGTGTCACAATGGAAATTATAGATGTTATACGCTCTAATGTATTCATGTATTTTATTCATTTTTCATTTGATCTACTTTTGGCATCTCTTGGTTTATTATATTATTTACAAGTTAGCACATCTTTCATCTTCTTTGTTTGTTTGTTTTAATATTAGAATTTGAATTTTGCATTAATTATCTATTGAGCCTGGTGTGATATTATTTGTAGTCTCACAATTGACATAAGACTTTGACTAATTGCAATGTCTGTTTGAACTAAAAATTTTAATATAAGATTGCTTATTCTTCCGTGTATTATAGTTTTGGACTAACTAAACAAAACAAGAAATCAAACATAATTGAATTAGGGTTTGTTTGGAATATATAAACGAAACAATCTCAATTATTTAAATTCTTGTAATAATTGTGTACATTTGTAATGCATTCATTTTTGTGCATTCTCTTTTTAACACTCATCAAATAGATAATTTAAATATATATAGAATTTGTCACTTGATATCATTTAATTTGACAAATTGATGGAATATATTTGATGCATATAAGTATTTTTGCATGATCAATTATATATATTTGAAAAAACTACCATTTTAGCCTTCAAGTTTTATTCTTAAAAATGTATTTTTGAGAATAGATCCTATTTTAGTTCGTGAAGTTTTAAAATTAAGTTTAAAAGATGTTAGAAGTTTCTTTATTTGATTTTTTAAAAAATGGTATGATATTTAAATTTTGAAATCATTTTTGAGAGAATATGACTTTTGAGCCTTGTTCTTTTGATTTTAAATTATAACTATTTAAAATAAAACTTTAAAATTATTTGAAAGATCTTTCGAATTTATTTTAAAACTTTTAAGACTAAAAAGTAGTTTTTTAAAAAGAAAAATTGTAAAAAATAGAATTTTCTACAAAATATTTAGAAAATCAAATCAAGTGTATGAATATCGTCTTGTAGAAAGTGTAAATCAAATTAAGTGTATGAATATTGACTCGTAGAAAGTGTAAATCAAATTAAGTGTAAGAATATTATTTGGTAGGAAGTGTAAATAGTTTGTTAATTTCTATGTTGTTTTCAAAAAAACCTCTTTTTTAAACGTAGTAAAACTTGAAATTAAAAATGTATTTTCCCTATATTTTCGCCGATTTTTTTATAAAAAAAGTATGAGCATGACGTGAAGAAGCAATACATAATATTGTATTTAATAAGGGTAATCAATTAATTTCCACCGTAACCTTTTTGTGGCTCTTCCTTCCTTTAAAAAAGAGCGCACAATTTCAAAATAACATAGGAAATAACGGTCAAATCAAATTCTATTCACTACAGAGTAAGTCTTGAATTGATACTCTTATTATTGATTCAATATTTTGAACATAAGCTAATATTTATCTTTAAACAATCCTTCCAAGATGTGTTTCATAATATATTTATAAACTATATTATTTACTTTTAAACACGTTTTATGTTAAATTACAAATTTAATTTATGATATTTTGATAAAACGTTCGAACTGAGGGCATTTTAAGAGTTTTAAATAGCTTCAGCAACATAGATTTTTAGATATCGGGCATCTTCGTTTTACATATTTTTTTTCTTCTTTTTCTCTTTTTAAATATATTAATCTTTATTCTGCATTACATAATTAAATTTAAATTTGTTTTATAAAAAATCTTAAAATATGATATATTATTTTTGTTGCGAAAATAACATATAAAAAATAATATAAAATTTGTATCAGTTTACATATATATTAAAATTAATAATAATAAATTATATGTTATATAAGCTCCAATTATATCAAATTAATTCTAAACTTAAAAATGGCCGTAAGGACGTTCTTCAAATATTGTGTAAATTTAAACATTCTTTTAATATAAATTATATAAAGTAGTTCAAATATTTTAAAATATCTACAAAAAATATTCATACAAAACAAACATGGTGTAGTCTATAGATGTCAGACATTTATAATTCGATATGTATATAAGTTCATATACCTAATATTCTGATTATCTACGTTTAAAAAAAAAAACAAATCACGCCCCCCACACGTAACTTTAATAAGTTCAATTGTAATCCCTTTTCTATTTTGTTGACTTTAATACACAAATAAATGGTGGTTATTTGAGTCATGTTGGGTTGAAATTTGCCATATTATTATTATTGTTCCTTTTCATTTTTAATCAATAATGTCATATTGCATGTAGGGAATTTTTCAATACTATATGATTGCTTATTTAATATAGTCTTACTATCAATCTACACTAACCAACCAAAACATAAACATTACAAACATATATTACAAGTAAATAATGATCACTAATTACTCTTTTATAACTAGTAAAAGTTAAAATATTACGTTTGAGTTTTGTATTTTGATACAATTTTTTCAAATGTTTGATATATTTCCACATATTGAAGACCTAATTAAAAATGGTTCCATCATTTAATTATAATTAAAATACACTTGAGACAACAAGTAAGATAATAATAACTTTGGAACAAAGTAAAAACTAAACTAATTACAGTATGACATATGTATACATATCTCGAGTTGAAATCTTCACATCCAATTGGTATTAAGAAAAAAAAAATACTTATGTTTTTCTCTCTACATATATATGATTAAACAAAAGGAGACCCACTTAGCCCATTGTACATATGAATTATACCTTTGATACCAATCCACTGTACCAATTAAACAATTATTAATTAAACAACTTACTAATCTAACCCTAAGTAAAATTTGGTTAGCCAATTAGCCAACCATTTTTATTTTTCTTTGGGTAGGCTTTTCTCTTTCCTTTATGTATAATTTAATGGGTATAGGTTGATAGAGTTAATGATTATCAAAGTTCCATAGGAAATTAGGCTCATGACAAAAATGATTTCCACCATTGTTATCAAAATCCTCCTTCTCCATATTTTCATCTTGCACTCCAAAACTAATATCCCCACCATAAATCATTGCATTTCCACCAAACCCAAATTCCCAACCACCGTCCATCGTCATATCCCAATTATCCGGCCAAACGCCGCCGCCCTCAACCGTCACCCCTTCATCATGATTTCCCACTCCCTCTTCGCCGTGCTCCTCCGCGTACTTCGCGGCAGCCGCTTGAATCTCCTGAGCGGAAAGCCGGTCTCCACCGTCAATCTCCGGCGGACTGTCAGGAAAGTTAAACTTGGCTTGAGGACCACGCAGACAGAATTGAGCAGCGTCGAATGCACGCGCCGCCTTCTCGGGTTTGTCATAAGAACCCAACCAAATACGGTCACGGCTGTTGGGCAGGCGAATTTCGGAAACCCATTTGCCCCATTTTCTCCTACGTACGCCTTTGTACTTAGCCGACGACGTGTCGTTTGGTTCAGTAGTGGAGGAGTTAAGACGGTCCGCCATTATTAATGGGAAAGAAAACGATGTGTCGGAACCGAGGCTAAGGGGAGTTTCGGGTTTGGAAAACTGAGAAATGAAAAGCGATAGTGGTAAATGGAAGAAGGGATCATGGAGTTTAAATAGGAAATGGAAAAACAGAAAAAAACGAGTAAGAGATTTTGAAAAGAGAGAACTGAAGGAAGAAGACGACACTGTTGAGAAAAGAAACGCGGAACCATAAATTTTAAATAACCACGTGAGTTTTTTTTTCTTTAAATAATCATTATAAAGTATACTACACATCTTTACAATTTTATTTATTTCCTATTACTTTTCAAAAAACATTATGAATTAATACTTTTAAAATTTGTATTTATAACACACTTTCACAGCTCGAGTTTTCGTGTTCTTATTGTAAGCCATCATTAGAATTAGTCGTTAGTGTTGTGTCATATTGGAGGTGATCAACGTAGTTGATTATCCCAATTGATATATTGATGAAAAGTTTATTGTTTAGAGTTGATCATCAAATATCTCGTGATTGGTTGCATAAGGTGGCTATCAAAGTTGACCACTAGAAGTTTTAAGTTGGCCAGGGTCTTAAAGGTCGTCGTGAAAAAATAGTTATTATAGTTAGTGGTCAAAGTGGGTCATTAGAAGTATTGGTAATTATTCAATTGGTCGATGAAGTTAGTCTCTATACGTGCAAATCAGAGGTGGTTGACAAAGGATAGTATTGGCCAACAATAACCACAATAGAAGTGAAAGTAGAGACTTAAGTGATAATATTTTCGTAATTTTTATACATCATACAAGTCAGGGAGATAGATTAACTTTTAAATTACATAAATTTTGTTTTCTACATGTTCGTTTCAGAAAAATTGTCATGAATAGAAAAAAGATCAATTTATTTATAAAATATAGTAAAAAAAAAACTTTGTCCTAAAGAGAGTTTGATAAATTTTGTTGTATTTTGTAAATAGTTTCAATATTTTACTATTTTTTACAACGTCTCTCGATTTTAAATGTTTCCCTCGAACAACTTAATTCATAAACCCATTTTTTTAAAAAAGTATTTAAAAATATATCGACAAATACTTCATTACATAATCCTTTTATTCTTTTATGATTATTAAACAATATATTGAAAGTGGAGTTCATTATCTCTTTTAACTTTTCATTTTCATGAAAGGATTTTGGACTTTGACCGTTCTAAGAAAGGTGTGACGGTTTTGAAAAAGTAGAAGAAAAAATAAAGGTAACCAATGATGCGTTTATATGGTTGACATAAATAATGTAAATTATAAAATTGGTTACTTGCAAATATAAAATTATTTTTAAATAGCAAAATTTTAAAAATATTGCAAAATTAACTATCGAGAGAATTTGCTATATTTGTAATTTTTTAAAATGTTGTTATATATTTAATTATTATTTCTAAAATTGCTATTCATTATCATTACCTTATATGATTTTTTTTTGAAAAAATTTAATCTCTATATTATATTGACGAACATATTATATATAAAGATTATCTTTGTAAACCAATAAAGAGATGAAGAATAACCTTTTGGTAAGTAGATTATAACAATATATTAGGTTACCATGTTTTGTATTAAGAGTATGAATTATTTTAATCTAAGTTATAGTCGTATGTGTTTAGGTACATATTAAAAAAATGTATTGAAATTCTATTATTGTGAAAAAAGCAACGAAGTTGTTCTGCCAGTTGAACTAAGCTCATGTTGGCAAAAAAATTTCTTTTTAGTTCATAGGTTTTTATGAATACATATCCTTGTGTTTTAAAAATAAACATTTTTAGTCCATAAGTTTATAGAAATAGACTCACTTGATCCTCGAGTATTCAAAATATACATTTTTAGTCTCTAAACTTTTATCTAATTTTATACTTTTATTTTAGAGAAATTTTTAAAAATAGTAAATTTTACAAATTCTATAACTGATATTCATTGACATGTTATAATGACAGAATCCAAAATTTTGCTATAGGTTGTAAATATTTTAAATTATTTTGCTATTTTTAAAGATGCTCCTTTATTTTAAATAATTATACGACATTTTAAATTAGATGAATAACTTATAAAACTACCTCCTCCATAAAACTATTTTTAAAATTTTAAATACCATCTAATTATTTTTAAAAATAAAACATAAAATACTTGTAGTAACTTATAAACATATTTAAAAAAATTTAAGGACTAAAAATTTATATTTTGAAAACTTGAAAATCAAATGAATTATAAATGTATGGACTAAAAATAAACAAAAAAACACGTATTCATGGAAAAGAGCAATTAATTTCCTTAAAAGGAAAACAACTAATAATTAAAAAATGGGAATTAATTAAGTGGACATAATTTGGCAGCATTAATTACCTATTTCATATTTTGAAAAGATGAATAATATTATAATTGAAAAAAGGTGGTGACCTAAAAAAAAGAAATAGGACAAAAGAAAAAGAGAGAAAGAAGAAAAACTCGTGCTTAATTTTGGAGTGTCAACCGTCAATAGTCCGATGCGGGTAAGGACTGTGAATTGTGATATCATCCGCGCAGCTATTCTTGCGTTTGCGGCTACCAAATTTTGATATATAGCCTATGAAACGGGACCCTTTTCCCATTATTACACCCCTTGACCTTTTCAATTTTCAGGACATTTCTGTTTTTATCACACAACTTCAATACCATTCATATATATTAACCAAAGTCTTAATCATAAAGTTATGTTATGTTTGAATTCAATCTTTACTTTTTTAGCCCTTTCAAACTCACCAATATCTCCTCATCATGACGTATTATGAATTCAAAACCATTTAAATGCTTTTGTATTTCTCCTTTTTATCCATTCAAGTAGATAACAAAACAACATTTAAGTAGATAACAAAACAAAGAAATTATGAGGTAGATGTCAGTGGCGAATCTGTAAATTTTATATAGGGGGTATCGGATACGATATAATAAACACACTAAAAAATGTTAAAAAAACACCTCGACCTTTCACTAATGCTCTAATAACATTCACACAATACAACATGGAAGATTGGGATCATCTACTTTGTTACATTTTTTAAAAAATATGTGTTAGAGTTTTATCTTGGATATGTTTTTTTTTTTTTTTTCCAGAAAAATATTGATATTTGGAATAAAAATTATCTCGTAATGGTAGGCAAGAATCAAACTCTTAACCGAGTGATTTTACACTTGAGGCACAACCACTTCACTGAAACCAAAATTTAGTTAAGACAAAATATTATTTAATATATATTGTAATATAACACTTCAAAATTAATATTAAAATATAAAAACCGATGATGTGAAGAGGACACGTGCTCCCTAACCTTTTAATAAATTCGTCTATGCTAGCGGTAGTGTCTTGTAAATTTTTGTTATGAATAAAAAAATATTTATTATAGAGTGGATCTTAATTTTGACTTTTTAGTTTGATTTTATTAGTCATGTTTTGTGATTGATGTTCTAACTTTGCATGTTATGTTTGTAGTGTTCAAAACTTTGATAAAAAAAAGTTATGTTCATATTGTTGAATTAAAATAATTTAACAATCAAGATTGACATTGTGATTGAAAGCCGTTATTAGCCAAACTAAGATAGATAAGAAGAAAGATTGATTTTGACTAAATATTATAACGTTTAATTATTGATTTCATGTTGCCACTTTTTAACCAAAGAAAAAGATAACAACGACACCTAAGTCTAGTCGATAATAGGTCGTTCGTACTAGAAAGCCTGCATATTTTTGGACTAAAGAAATATGATCACGATTCACGATTATAAATTCTTCATTCAAATAAAAAATTATATTATTTTCAAATATAACAAAGTAAACAAAAACATTTATAAAATACAACAATTTTATATTCTATCGATTATATACACCAATAAACTTCTATCAACGTCACTAATAAAATTCTATTGGTGTCTATCATTGACATAATCTAAAATTTTGCTATATTTTGTAAATATTTTTAAACAATTTTGTCATTTATAATAAAATTAAGAAAAATATAATTATTTTTTAGAAAAATTATATGAGAATCTTTGCGACTAGGTGCAACACTAATAATATAACTCAACTTTCTGTTTTTGAAATGGAGACAAGCCGTTTTATTAATAATAAAAGAGAATAATGTTCAAAGTACAAAAGTATTACACTAACAGCAAAATAAGAAAAAGATTAACATCATCAAGTTAAAGTCAAACTTTAGCCAAAAGTCAAAATTTTGACTTTTTACCATTTTTCCCTCATTGACTAATTTCGACTTCTCAAGCATGAATCGCATTAATTTTCTCAAAATTCAAACCATATTTAAATATAAAGTTTGACTTTTCAAATTCTTCAAAGTCAACCATTTGACTTTTTTACAATTTTGACTATTTTCATCATTTTCGAGCTTCGGAATATGAATCTGCATTCACATTTTTAATATTTAAATATAAAAAAGCTATATCTCTAAACTAAAAATTGACTGTTATATCACATATACTTGACTGTTTTTCTATTCTTACCCAATTCAAACTAATCCAAACATATTGTTATAAGTTAATTTTATATGAGCTAGTAGGGGAACTTAATGAACTTACAGATCATGAGTTTTAACGATTTGAGATTAACGGGCTAAACCCTTTTAGACTGAGCTAATAAGCATTCATTAACTAATAAGCCATTTTACTAAAATTGTGTAGTTACACTCCCCTCAATATGTATATATATATGTATGTGTGTGTCCATCTGATATAACTATGATTAGTAAGTTAATCATTCATAAATTGTTCGTAATCTCGACTAAGTTAAAATACCGTTTTACCCCAGTTTACATATTGTTCCTTAAGTCCCACCGATCCACTATTGAACAGTTGGTTTAAGGTCCAACATATAAACCAAATTTCTCTCGGACTAATGAGAAGTTGGGGCCCTTTGTTCAAGACCTAGATTCAGTTTTTCAAAAAACAACGTATCTACTAACCTTGTAATGGGTAGAAGTGAATTTCGTCTTACACCTTATGTTTTCAGCTATCCATTCGGTCTTACCTTTGAAATGAGAGGCTTATTATACCAACGATGTTGAACTACTCTTATCTATGCAAATCTTAGGATAATCTCGTGTAAGCATGCGTTCATAATTAACTCAAAATTATGATTAAGTTACCTAGGTCATCAATAATTGAAATAATCAGTTTTATACAATCAATGGTGTTAGCACCATGTAAACTCTTTATATAGGATGCCCCCACTTTCATGTCTCCACACGAACAATTAAAAATCATATCGTTTATACTAACTACGAAGCGGACTGTATCCATAGTGTCCTCAAAATAAGGAGCCAAAACTTATTCATACACTCTAGATCGTTTAGGATACTAGAACTTGATCCATGTCTATGTTTTTACATAAAGTTCAAGTTTACCCAAGATAGTATCAGGATCTTGGTTTATTGGATTCAAGATTATAATGTTCAATTTCATTAATAGTTTATCAATAACAACTTTATTAAATAGAATATGATTTTAAACTACAAATTTTAGAACATAAGTTTCAATAAAAAAAAAACTTCTTAAAAAGACAAAGGTTCTTTCCATATCAAACCACATCGACAACTATCGACTTCAAATAATGATCTAGGATTTGCAAGACTAAAAATGAGAATGAGTAACGATAGACGTCTTTTCAACTTTCGATTCTTCTTCACATTGAAATAAAGCACTAAGATTTGTCTCTAGAAGATCAAACTAACCATACCTTTCAAGCTAAGTTTAGCTAGCTTGTCAAAATGAGCCATTTTTTCACTATTGACACTAGAGAGTCAAGAGAATACCCACCCTTTATATAATTGTATTGAAAAGTTTGTCTAGGTAGTGTTGTAGATACATTTGTGATCCTTATGATTATGGGTGTAAGAATATGGGTTGAACCCAAATAATCCGAACTATCTAACCCATATCATAAGGGTTGGGTTGGGTTAAAAAAATTGAATCTTTTCGAGTTGGAAGGTTGAAAATTTTGGGTCAACCCAAACCAACCCAAATTAATATAATATATATATATATATATTTAATAAAGTAAAATCTAAAAATTAGGTATTCCTCCCTCTTCAATTTTAATCTCTTTGCATCTCACTCACCGGTCTTCATTGTGTTGTATTATTCTTTTTCATCCCATCCTAGTTTTCGGTCTTCTTACAATCTCGTCGTTCCCCTTACTTTTCATTAAAAAGTAGAAATAAAATATAAAAAAAAACTAACTCCACCGTTCAACCCAACCAGTAAATACTTATGATAGAGCAAACTAAAGTCATATTATGATAGAGCAAACTAAAGTCATTCATAGCAGAGGCAGTTGAATTCAAGCAGGCGGTAAAAGTTGAGGTCCGTGTCTAAACGGGCCTTTACAACTTGGCATTTTGCCGAATTGAACGTCTAAGCACCAAGCCGCCATTACTGGTTCGTTCCCATCTCTGCGGCATTTTCACAAACACTTGGGGAGTGATTGTTGTTGCATTGGTAATCTTCCTCCATGTTTACGGCTGTTCGGATTGCCAATTCTGTGAAAGTCCTAATCTCGAACGAGTACAATGTGAATTATTCTCGTCTTCTTCAGTTTTTTAACTTGAACGAACTCCCAAATTATCTCTGCAGAAATCGTTTTGTGGAGTTGTGGTCATGGTCGCAAATCCGGTTGATGACAACCAGTAAGCGCGTTCAGGATAGAAGCCAATTTAAGAGAGTGCAGGATCTTGAATTAGCGACGGAGAAATGGAAGGTAGCTCACAAGGTACTTTTCTTGATTGAAACTCTCAAGGAAGAGCCTGAGATGATAATTCCCGTTAGGAATTTAGAGCGATATCGTAGAAAAATTAATCTCCCGAAACCACATAGAATCTCAGACTTCATTCGAAAATCGCCTGAAATGTTTGAATTATACAAGGATCAGAGGGGTGTGTTGTGGTGTGGATTGACTAAACAAGCCGACGATTTGGTGGAAGAGGAGAATAAGATAGTTGAACAACACGCTGACAAAGTTGCCGAGTATGTTACCAGGTTTTTGATGATGTCAGTGAACAAGCGGCTTCCGGTGGACAAAATTGCTCATTTCAGAAGAGATTTTGGGCTTCCACTTGATTTTCGAGCAAAATGGGTAAAAAATTACCCTGAACTATTTAGGGTGGTGAAGTCTGAGGATGAATGTGAATATTTGGAGCTTGTTTCTTGGAATCCTGCTTGGGCTGTGACAGAGTTGGAGAAGAAGTTCATGGGTGCGACTGAGAGCACTGCTACTCATACCCCAGGTTTGCTTTCACTTCCTTTTCCTTTGAAATTTCCTTCCAATTACAAGAAGATGTATAGATATAGAGGGAAAATCGATCAATTCCAAAAGAGGTCGTATTTGTCTCCATATGCCGATGCAAGTGGGCTTAAAGCTGGTTCACTTGAATTTGATAAAAGGGCTATTGCTGTTATGCACGAGTTGCTTAGCTTTACCATGGAAAAGAGACTCGTTACTGATCACCTTACCCACTTTAGGCAGGAACTTGTGATGCCTCAAAAGCTAATGAGACTTCTTTTGAAGCATGTTGGGATATTTTATGTTTCAGAGAGGGGTAAAAGATTTAGCGTTTTCTTGACAGAAGCTTATGAAGGTCCGGAGTTGATTGATAAATGCCCTTTGGTTCTTTGGAAGGAGAAGGTATTGAGCCACGTTGGTTATAGAGCAAAGAAAAAGAAGATCAAAACTTTTAATGACATGTCTGAAATGGAGGAGGATAACAATTTGCTTTTGGCTGATGATGACTCTGAGCAGGATATGGAGGATACTGGTTGTTCAGAAGAGACTTCATTAGATGCAAATACAGTTGACATGGAAACTAGGGATCGCCATTTTGGGTAAAAGGATTCTGAATCTTCATGAGCATCAATTTAATTTGATCTTCTTTATAGATTTCTGGAGGAAAGAAACCAACGGTTTGGTTCAATGGAGCAAAGTCTGATCCTGATCTCCTATTTTAGAGCAATATGTGTATCTTATCGTATGTATGCAGTATGTAACAGTTAATTTCTGCTCTAATCAACGTTTCTCTCGGCCCTACAGCAGCAGGAGTTTCATTTGATCAGAAAAATGAAACAAGCATTTCTCTGGTGGGATCTTTCTGATGCTTGAGGTTTGTTAATTGTTCAATCTTTCAAGAAATATTTGATCCATGGAAATATGGCACATTATCACTATTACTGTTCAAATAAGTTTCTAGTGAGTACAACCAGTTTTTAATTTCAAACGATTACTTGATGCAGTATGTATTCATGCGTAAGGTCTCAAATGTGATCCATCATCTAAAGCACAAAAAATATTATTACACACTAAGTCAGCATTGACAGTATTTGTATTGGATGGCTTGATGTGCAGAATGAGCACATCTATGTATAGTAGCAAATGTAGAGGAAGAGGAACTAATTTTTGGATTTGTTAGCTTCATAATGCATATATGTAAAGATAATTATAGCAAACTGGGGCACTTGCTAACTAGTTTACCATTAGCCTAACTTTAAATGTAATTGATGTTTTATTTCAGACCTGGCAATGATTTCTGGCAGGTATGTATGGGTTGTTTGATCCTCACTCCTCAAATTGCTTGAAGAATCATTTAGTGCACAGAGGATGGAGGTATCTGTGAAAGCCTCCTACTTGGTTGTTGATGCATTTCTGTTTCCTGTTTGTTGTTGGATCTCCCACATGAATGTCATGACATTCAGGTTTCTTTCTTACCGGTTATATGAATGAATTGGGTTCATTTTATTAAGGTGAAGTATTGTTCACAATCTTGAAAGTAATGGATAAATATGTTCGTGAGAATGAGGATTGATTTTCAATTTGAAAATATATAATATAGTACGAAATCTACACGGCTATTTCCTAACCTTTGTAATATGGAGCTCGATAGAATGTTTCCAACATGTGTAGCAAAAAATATTGTGGCAAAATGTACTTTATCTTGCCCATTCAAGGCCATCACCAAAATACTTGATAATCTTTTGGAAGTAAGATTGTGTGTAATGCCTTATCTACAATGATTTGTATCGTAGAATCCTCTTATGTAGGGAAATATAAAAATTGGGTGTGGATGGTTTACCCTACCAGCTTTGAACAAGCAACTCTACCAAAACTCTAAAAGCTCCCCAGAGACGTAAAATACATATTTTTAATGCTTCAAAATATATAAATATAGGTTGATTTTAAACCTTTCTTCCCCCTGGCTAAAAGAAGATTGTGCTTATATGTGAATAAAAAAAAGTTAGGTCAATGAATATTTTTGAAAATATTATGATCACTATTTTATATTTAAGGGTTGCAATATAGGGCTGACCTGTTCCAGCATATAAATGGGTGCGCTCTTAAACGGTTTTTGTTCTTCCTTTTACAGTAGGTAGTGGTCATATCTTCATTTACAAGGACCCTTTTTCCCATAGATTGTGTACTTCGAGTTCTAAAGATCTTTGTACCCGTTAGTGTAAGATTATACAATGGCTTATGAGGAGAACTTTGTTTCTTGAAGTAATTTAGTCACAGGTCAAGAAATTCAACCGTTGGTGCTTGTTGCAAGAGTTTTTGTACTCAATACTATGCTTGTGCCTATCCTCAAAACCATAAAACTAACGATGTGGCCATCCACAGCAAGTCAGAGCACAAAATCAACAAAACCTTCCAAAAATCTACCATTCTTGGGACATGCTTGTAAGTGCTCTACAGAAACCGTGATGTACCGTAGATGGCTGCAATTTTCCAGAGTATTTACTTTGTCAAAACAATCAGAAAGGTTCGTGGTCCTACATCTTACTATATATGTTGTTTATTTACTATACAAAATGAAGAAACATATACATTCAAGTTGTTTGCCATATATTTGTCAAGCTAATTCCTGGATGATCATCAAGTGCTTGAAAAAATATAGGAAAGGATGCATATATGGTGTGAAGATTTCCAATATTAGTGTAGCCTTGATTTCTACATCATCATCCCGGTGATGCGGGGGTTTAACTACATTAAATAAATCCCCAATGTAGAGGAAAAAAATTACTGTGTGAAGTGTGACCGTAGGTAGGAAGTAAAAGTTCAGTCTGGCTCGGTTGAGTTAAAACCAACCGAACTGCCAGTAATCAATTGAAGTGATTAACCGACGATTTAGTCGAACTGATCTGGCGGTTCTTCAATTACTTAAATCTAGATATCATGAATGAGTTTGGTTAGATGAAGGTGGGGGCACTCATTATTGGGTAAAAGTGGCTCTAATAGGCAAATAATCAGAATGCAAAGTACTGTCTAACGGTTTAAGTTAGCGAATCGATTCGAGGATTCTAACCCGAATCGACAATTGTTTCGGTCGGTTTTAGTGGTTTTTTTGTCCATTTATTCCTTGTCAGTTGTGCCAACTGTTGTTGTTTTGTTGTTAGTTGACAAAATTGATTGCAATTTGTATAGAATGTGTTATGTGACAGAAGATGAGAAGACTCATCTCCTTGTTTTGGTCAATGCATGTGGACTGCCGAACTAACTATTTTGAGCAAGTAGAGGGCAGATATCTGGTTGGCTATTAATTCGGCCTTCTTTTTTTACTTCGAAAGTTCATCCTTTTTTATTTCATTATTTCTCTCTAGAACACTACATCTATAGTGTTGGATGGAAATTTCAACGTTGACTTTTTAATACAGATTATTTATATAAGAAATGACTGTGTTTGTTATAATTAAAATTATTATGAATACTTATTATTTACTTTAAATAAGTTTAGGTGTTTGAATTTACCATTTTAAATGGGATCTTTAATTGTTTTAAATGGCATAATTTTACTATATTAGTAATTAAGTTGGCTTGTTTTGAAAATGGTCTCTAGAATTATTAAGAACATATTTTTAGGTAATTATGAACATTTAAACGTTTTTTTAAAATTTCTCAACCATGTTTTAATTTTGCTATATTTTTGTAGATTTTTTTTTATATATAATTAAATTTGAACCATTTTTACATATATATAAAAAACCCTAAATGGTAGTTTTTACATATAATTTTTTAGTGTATCCCATCCAAGAACTCAATTTTATTGAAACTCTTTGATTTTGGCACCAAGTTGTTAATGGTAGTTTAACCTTATTTTTATTTTGACAAAGAAACTCTTGTATTTTTGTCATAGAATTCTCTCTCTCTCTGTAGCTCATCTACTCACATTAAATACTCTCATTGACTTGAGATTTTGAATTATATTTTATGTTTAATATTCAATGTGAATATTCAAATCTCTAACTTGTCTATTTGAGTTCTTAATTCTTAGATTGCATTGGCTCTGTGGATTTTGATGGCATGTTGGACACCAAGAAGAGTAACTTATTTATCATCTTTGGTTAGGAATACTTCAACTTAAAAGCCTTTGTTGACAAATCTTTTTCGAAGTAACAAATAGACTTTAATCTACCGTTAAATTTCTAGTGCATACGTGCGTATAAATTGGATAATTATATCTCGACAGCAAAATTTTACGAACATCTTAAGATCCTTGTTGTGGACATTAAAACTACTAAAATATGAGAGATTTAACTATGAACTTCTTACGTTAAATTTAACAAATAATTTAGGTTATTAATTAATATGACTTCATGTCACCATGTGACTTACTCCAATTTTGAATACACATGTGTTTATGAGACTTTAAAAAAAATAATACCCTATGTGAAGTACTTTCCATCAAAGTTATTCACCCATTTATTTACAAAATTACTATTTTTATTTAAAAAAAAGGAAAAAGTGTAGTTTGCAATAAAATAAATAAATAAATAAAATGCTTTAATTCTCAATTAATTAATTATTAGTAATATCGTTAGAGTCAAACAGTGATAAATTTGTTATCACTTTTGTAAGTGTTTTTAATTCAATAACTTCAAATTAAATGCAGTGTAGAAATTCAGCTATGAGTATGATGATTTATTGTCACATATAATTTCAGGTAACTATAATTTAAAACAAAATTAAGCAGTGTTATTTTGGTCAAGGAGACGGTAAATATATCGAAACATCCACGGATGCCAGGTATTTACATCCGTGTAACAAAATCATTTTTTTCAATATTTTAGGTTTGTCCTTTCTTTCCATTTTTGTTCTTTTGCAATTTTTATTTTCTTTTCTATCGTTCTTTTCTCTTCTTCTGTATTTTTTTTTTCTCTAAACGGTTGTTTGGTTCAATATTGTGTATCGAATATAAAAGATCTTGAAAAAATATTGAGAATTTAGGTAATCAAATCTAAACGATTAAAATGTTGGTTGATGCATTTTATATCGTAGGCCTCTGAACTTTTTATGTTTCCGAAATTGTTCTTAAATATTTTGACGTTTTGTTTTAATTTTTTTAAAAAACTCAATTTTATCTTGAATAATTTTTGTTTTTTTATTTTTGAAAAAAATCCTATTGTTTACTTTATTTTAAGATATATTATTAACCCATGGTTTGTTAATTAATCTCATTAAATACCATTTTTTAGTAAAAGTCAACACACCATTTACTATAAAGATAAAATGTTTGCAAAAGTAGTAAAAACTTAATACTTCTCAATCTTGCAACAAAAATATAAAATTTAGGTACATAATTGTTTGTAGTTATAATAGATAACCAACCTACAAATAACGATAAAGTGTATAATAATACTTTTTAAAATGCAAATATATCAAGATACAGCAGAGATATACTTCTATTATTAGTAGACATTTGTGGCTTATCATAGTAGGCCAATATTTGTAATATGATCTAACTATAAATAATCTACCATTAATACATATATACTAATATTTTGATTCTAATTGTTGTAGTTATACTTGTCGTTTTTAAATAAGAAGGCTTAATGAAGAGTAAGCCGAAAAAGTGATATACCTAATTTGATATGTCATCCAAAAAATATAGTTGGTATGAATATTGATAAGTAGTGAATTGTATACTTGATATATTATTCTCTTTGTATTATTTTTCCACAATGTTGAGTTGCTCTTCCTAAATTTTGGTGTTACTACTCAATTTTAGATCAAATGGATGCATTTTATGTATAACATATGTACTATATACTTAGAAACGTTTTAAAACTATAACAATGATGGAACTAATACATGATATCAAGTGACGAAACAAAATACTTAATTAAACGTAAGATTTTATAAATTTTGATATATTTTAGAAAATTTTGTATTCATAATAATTTTTGTATGGAAAATGAAATGGTAAATAATATGAGAAATGAAAAAAAAATAGAGATAAAAATGAAGGAAAATAAATGAAGAATTAATGGGGAGTTGAAGGCGCCCCAACTGCATTGGCACCAAGTTGGTGTTAGCAATAACTAACTCTCACCCACTTCCTTTCCTCTTCCCTCTCTTTATATTCTCTCTTTCTTTCTCTCTCAAAATTCCCCAAATACCAAAATCTCTCTTTCTCTCACTCACACTCTCCTCATGGCTAACGAACAACACCTTTTATCCACCGAGATCGTCAACCGCGGCATCGAATCCTCCGGCCCCAACGCCGGCTCCCTCACCTTCTCCGTCAGAGTCCGCCGCCGTCTCCCTGACTTCCTCAACTCCGTCAATCTTAAGTACGTCAAATTAGGCTACCATTATTTGATCAACCACGCCATTTATCTCGCTACTGTTCCTGTTCTCGTCCTTGTCTTCAGCGCTGAAGTTGGAAGTCTCAGCCGTGAGGAACTTTGGCGCAAGCTATGGGAGGATGCTCGCTACGATCTCGCTACTGTTCTATCCTTCTTCGCTCTCTTTGTTTTCACTCTCTCTGTTTACTTCATGTCCCGTCCTAGATCTATTTACCTCATCGATTTCTCATGCTTTCGCCCTTCCGATGAATTCAAGGTTAGTTCATTTTCTATTTCGCCTCATCTGATGATCATTTTCTATTTTTGTTTGGATTTGAATTATACACACACTCTCGAGAACTCTACACATTATGCTTCTATTCGTTTTCCTTAACTTTCTTTTCGTACCGAAATGAAGCATCTCATGATGCGGTATACTTTTATTGATCCTACTAAAACTCAAGCATATCGGAAAAGGTGGTGTGTTTTGTCGTCGATTTTTTTTATTTAGTTCTTTTTCAATGAATATATATTTATAGGCAGCTTCTTGTAGTGATTGTTAATTAGTTTGTTGGTAACGAAAATTGAGATCATTTATTGATTTACTATTTGTTTAGAAGTGCTAGGAGTTTGAGATACTTTAATTTTAGAAGTGATACATATATGTAAAAGTACTTTGTTCATCTGAATCAATTTAAGACGTTATTGATTCTTTTTTAAAATGTCAATAACAAAAAAGGTAACAAAATGCTCTAATTTTTAATTAATTTATTAGTGATAATTTTAGCCAAACACAAACACAATAGTGATAAATTTTGAAGGTTCTCTTGAATTAAATCAAATAAGTTCATATTAAATGCAGCGTAGAAATCCTTCGATTATGAGGATGAAAATTGAAAATAGAATTGTGTTTTTGAAAATTCATCGGCATTTTACAGGTATCAAAGGAGGAATTCATAGAACTGGCGCGGAAATCGGGAAAATTCGACGAAGGAAGCCTAGAGTTCCAGAAGAGGATTCTACAGTCAGCGGGAATCGGCGATGAAACCTACATCCCGAAATCGGTGATCGCCTCCGCCGATAACTGCGCCACCATGAAAGAAGGCCGAGCGGAGGCTTCCGCCGTCATGTTCGGCGCTCTGGACGAACTTTTCGAGAAGACTCGAATTCGTCCAAAGGACGTCGGAGTTCTTGTCGTGAATTGCTCGATCTTCAATCCGACGCCGTCGCTTTCCGCCATGATCATCAACCATTACAAGATGAGAGGGAATATCTTGAGTTATAATCTTGGAGGAATGGGATGTAGTGCAGGGATTATTGCAATCGATTTGGCCCGGGATATGCTTCAGTCCAATCCTAACAATTACGCCGTGGTGGTGAGTACGGAGGTTGTAGGATATAATTGGTACCAAGGGCGTGACAGGTCTATGCTAATTCCGAACTGCTTCTTTCGCATGGGCTGCTCCGCTGTGATCCTGTCAAATCGCCGCCGTGACTACCACCGTGCCAAGTACCGCCTCGAACACGTAGTCCGTACACACAAAGGTGCTGATGATCGCAGCTTCAGGTACTTCCTTCTCAGTTTTCTTTTCGTTCATGAATTGAAGACGTAACAAATCAGACCACCATTTTTCCTTCGTGTTAAAAAAGAAACCCAAAACAAACAAATAAATTAAGATTTTAAGTTTCAACGTAATATATATCTTAATTTATTTTCCCAAATCTCTAAAAAAAAAAAAAGATATTTCCTAAGATATTTAAAGTAATAATGTGGTTAGTTTATTTATGACAATTTTGTTTCAAACTATTAAATTTTAAAAACATTTGCACATAATATTCTATTAAATTCTTACAATACTTTATCAATGAGCTAAACTATTCCCTTTAGTTAGATTATATGTATACAAGAAATTTCATTAAACTTCCACTATATTTTTCATTAAAAAAATTCTATAAGTTTTTTTTTTGAAAAGCAATTTTAGTTTTAGACATTATGTTTTAGTTTCATTCAAATGCCAAAAAAAGTGACATATATATATTACACGTTTCTTTAAGTACATCTACATATGATTGTGGTTGTCTTGAATGTGTATGGGCTTTTATTTGGTTGTAAAACTGTGCATTCCAAGGCCCATTTTAATGCATATCTCAACTGCCAACAACAAATGTTAGTCGGATTCATGTGCCTATTCAAATATTTTAAAAAATCTATGAATACAGCAAAATTGATTTTGCTAATGTTATCAATAATAAAGTTTCACTAAAAACATTGTTACATTTTTAATTATTACCCCTAAAAGTACTAACTATTATAATATTTACCTTTATGCTTTCTAGGGTAGATTTTCAGGTTCGTTATATCATTAAACTGCCATGATAGAAATATTTCTTATAGGATGACAAAAACCAACACCCTTTGCAACCCACCAAAAAGAAAAATATGGTTATTATTATTTAGGATGTGTTTGACATTGATTTTTTTAAAAAAAATTATGATAGATTGCAATAATAAGCTACTATTTATTTTACTATATTTATAAGTATTTTTATTCATTTTACTGTATGAACCTAAAAAAAGTACTCTTATTTGATAGGTTTAAATTTTCATACATCAATTTTTTACTAGTAAGTTTCTAAAACTGTGTATGGTTCAGTTTTAATTGAAATTGAATTCTATACGCATAAGGGAAAGGTGCATTTAATGTTGGTCTATTAACTGCCATCTTCTCAACTAAATGTTTGAACCACTAGCTTTTGAACTGTCACTAGTCCTTGCTGTTCCAAAACTTGTTGCTTTTCCATAATAATGATGGTAGTAATTTAAAGACAGAACAAGCCAGCACGTGAGGTCTAAATCAACGTTCTAACTTCCAATTCTTAAATCTTTTATGTTGATTATGATGGTTTTAAATTATCCATTTTAGCTATGATAATTTACATGCGCATTTATTGAGGTACTTTTGTTTTTTCTTCCTTAGAACGTTATATACAATGAAATAACGTTCATTATTGAATTATAATTAGGTGTTGAAACATGAAGTTAATATTAGCTGTTTTGTTATCTTCAATGGTGGTTTGTTGTTTGGTGGCAGGTGTGTGTATCAGGAAGAAGATGAACAAGGATTCAAAGGCCTAAAAGTCAGCAAAGATCTAATGGAAATCGGAGGGGAAGCTCTCAAAACCAATATCACGACCCTTGGACCTCTCGTCCTGCCATTCTCGGAGCAGCTTCTCTTCTTTGCAACTCTGGTGTGGAGGCAATTCTTCAGCTCCGGCAGTGGTGTGATGAACCCAAAGAAGCCATACATTCCAGATTACAAGCAAGCATTTGAACACTTCTGTGTTCACGCAGCCAGCAAAGGCGTATTGAATGAATTACAAAGGAACCTTGAGCTTAGTGAGAGCAACATGGAGGCTTCTAGAATGACACTTCACCGATTTGGAAACACTTCCAGCAGCAGCATTTGGTATGAATTGGCTTATTTAGAAACCAAAGATCGGGTTAAGTCCGGGGACCGGATTTGGCAGCTGGCTTTTGGTTCTGGGTTCAAGTGTAACTCTCTGGTTTGGCGCTCGATGAGACGCAATCGCAAGCCTGCAAGGAGCCCATGGCTCGATTGCATCGATAGATATCCGGTTCAATTTTAGACCGATACCTTGCCTTACTATTATTTTTTCTTTTAATGCTCTTTTGAAGGAAAAAGAAGGTTGTTTAATTTAAAACTACTTAAGTTAATATAGCAAAATAGATTTTGCTGCTTTGGAGGAAAGTTTCCTCTAATTTGAAAGTTGTAAAATCTATGAACGGTATGTTATTACTATCAATCTAAAAAATCACGTCTGAGTCTTAAAGTTATAAGTTATTGTAGTAGAAAAATTAGAATTGTTTAATCTTTTAATTTGTTTTTTTTAGATTTAAATTATGATATTCAAATTTGATGTTGAGAATCTACATTCGAGTAGACTCATAATTCGGTACTCTCCTAATTTGAAATAAAATCTCATACTATCAAATACTCTGTATTTAACCAAAACACAATGTTTAATATTAAAAAATTGAAACGATAAATAATTATAATGATTAGAAAACGTATTGATTTAAATAGGGAGATAGAATAATGTTTTGGATAAAAGGGATGGTAGGAAGATGAAACCATACTATATCATGCTAACCATTCTCTATCCATATCTTCAATCTTCCATGTGTCGAAGCTGCAAAATGCAAAATATATATTCAACTACAAAATCAGTACATCACTATAAACCTGCCACACAATGTGTATGTATAGGTAAGAAAATTAATGGTAAATAACAAAATTCGTGAAATCATTTACAAGATATAACAAAATTTTCAGATTTTATCACTAATAAACATCAATAAAAAAATGACATATAAAAGTTTATTAGTGTCTTCATGAAAGATTTGGCTATATTTTATATAAAAAATTTTCATTTTATTATATAGGGTTGAGTTTTATTGTCAACAAACGTCAAATTCATACCCCACAAAAAGTCCATTGAACTAGAGAATCAGTTCATCACTCCGAAAAGGAAAAAAAAAGGAGAAACTAAAAGTGTACAAGAAGATGAAAGACATGCTGGCTCCTAAATGTGTTTTTCTAATTGGAAGGGGGGATTTCGTTAATATTAAGAAAAGTTAAATTGATACCAGGATAGGTCAGGATCTTGAAGATAATCTTCCTCTACGCAATGATAATTCGAATACTGCAGCAAAAAATCATCATTAATGCTCAACCAATCAGGAAATTCCATAGCATTATCAGAACTATGGCGACCATCAATCTCCAAAGCTTTCACATCCATGGACATGGACTTGATATCAGCCATAGCATGCATAGCTTCCTCCTCCAAAACTCCCTCCTGTTGCATGTCCTTTTCACTCACTCCAGTTGGGTCATTATTGAACCAAAACACATCAGAAGCCATTAAATTCCCTTCTTCCTCACGTAAAGAAACTGATTTGGGAAGTTCCTGATGAGTATCGGGACAAGAAAGAGTGGGACAAATATATGAAGATGGTGGGGGCCAGAATGAAAGTGAGCAAAATGAAGAACAAGTATCCAAAGTTTTGAAATCATCATCAAAGGTTTGTATAGGGATTTCTGTATTGAGATTCTCAGGTGGAGGAGCAACAAGACCAGACCCATTTTCCAAATAAAATGAGCAATCATATGAACAATCTGGGTATATCCTGGGGTTTCTTCTGGATTTCCTTCTTCCTTCAGCTTCAAAACATTGGCCAAATTGAGGAAACAGAGGAAATGATTGTTTACTTTCTTGGTCCTGCTTTTGTTGCTGCTCTCTTGCAGCTTCTTTGGTTGATGATGCTCTATGGAGCTTAAGTGCAGTTACAATCTCTCTCCTAGCCTCAGCCATATCCAAAGGCACTTCCTTGTAAAGCCGCCGCCGGCTGTGGCGTCTCCTTCTAACCTGTTTCTTTGGTTCTTCATCTGGCTTTGAAATTTGTGCTGCAGCTTCAAAGTTGAGTTGATCTGTGGAATTCATTGAGTCAACGAGGAAAAACGATTTGAACTGTTTTAGCAGTTCAGGGAAGAAACAATCATAGAGAAATGATGCTAAACCTTGAGCTTACTATTTAATGTTTCATCTATTTACTTTCTATCAGGTAGGAAAAAAGGTGCAGAGATGAGGATTGATATCGGTTTAAATAATGCACCGATTGCGTAATGCTGTAACACGAATAAGTCTATAAGGGGGGCGCCGGTATTAAAAATAGGGTATCCTAGGCTTGTGATCTCAGCTCTTTTGTATTTTTACTTGTTCGGCTAGCTAAATGTTCCATTGTTTTTTTTCCCCTTTTACCATTCTATCCATTACCACTCGTGAGGGAAACTTTCAGGTTGGGGAAAATAATAAGCTGCTAGTTTGTGTCGGCTGATTCCTACTAAAATTTTCAAAAGTAACTATATTTTATTAGAGGAAAAGAGAAACTGTTCTCTAGCTCAGACCCATCTGTCAAGAATTCAGTAGTGAGCAGCAAAAAGCGGAGTACCGCTTATCATATTTGAAAGAAAAACTTATAAAGTGAATTGATGTTTGTATTAAAAATAATTTCATCTTTCAATGTTAAATGAGAAGAAGAAACCAGAAGGCTTAACATTTTCAATATTACCCACTAAATTAGACGAAGAAACCATTTTCATTTGGACATACTAACACACCATTTTTTAATGAGACATATGCTTAATAATGGCACATTTATTAAACTAGTTAATATACAAATCGATTTAATAACGAAAAAATTAAGTCAATAAATTCATAGATTTATATGCTCGAGAAAAGAGTGGTGTATTTGGATCAAGATTTCTTCTTATTATTAGAAGTCCATTTAGAAGTATTTGATCCGTGTCCAACAAAACTTTTAGATGGACTCAATATAACTGGTGTCTAACAAGTATGGAAGTGTACAACGCACTTTAACACACTAGCTATGAAAACTCCATTTCAAGATTGAAAAGTCAGTTGGAGTTTCAAACAGGATTGAATAGACCATAAGCCCAATTTTGTGAATTTGAAGGGCTAAGACGACTGAATAATAAAGAACCAAAAGAGAAGTTGGTATTCAACCTATGCATTTAGATTTTGGGACAAAAGAAACAAGAACTCAAGATTTGAAATCT
Source organism: Cucumis sativus (assembly GCF_000004075.3). Taxonomy (NCBI): domain Eukaryota; kingdom Viridiplantae; phylum Streptophyta; class Magnoliopsida; order Cucurbitales; family Cucurbitaceae; genus Cucumis; species Cucumis sativus. The sequence continues at coordinate 25,468,396 of NC_026658.2, forward strand.
GACATTCAAGGCAGTTTTTTCTCCTATTTCCTGCAATGTCAAGGAAGTAGGAAGCATTCCAAATTCCAACATTCTATAAGTAATAAAAAATGGGTTAAAATACTGTTTTCTTTCCCCATACTTTCAGCTTTCGTTAAGTATTCTAAGTTTAAAGTTTGGTCCACTCATTTTATTGTTTTTCAGGTTTAAATTCAGACGCACTAGTCTTTGTTTTGTAAAGTTAACTTTTATCAAAATTAATTAAATAATATCAACAATTTTAAGCAAGAAAAAGTTGCTGATATAAACCAAATTTAACCAATTTTAAGAGTTATTGAAAGTAGAACAACTAAAACTGAACCATTGGACATAAACCCAAAATACTTAACTAGAATGGTATTGAAGTCCGATTGCAAACACTGCATTCAAAAAATTTCTTAAGACGTAGTCATTAAATTTTCATGAGGTATTGAATTTTTAAATTAAAATGACCAAAATGAATGAGAAGAACATAAGAACATGGATTAAAATACCGTGGGAGCCTTAAAATCAATCAAACAAACAAACAAATCCAAAAGCCGACTCCGAACAGCAACGGAAACCTTAAATTGGGAACTTAAGGATAATCATATAAAATTGAACGAAAAACGACATTGAATTACTATGGATAGCAAAAATATGAAAAACAAAAAACAAAAAACAAAATGAATAAAATAAAAATTAGGGCAAACGAAAAGCTGGAACTAAACTTACTCCTACAAGTATCAGAAGAGTCAAAACAGAACTATAACAATAAAAAAAAAAGGGGTAATAGAGAGAGAGAGAGATCAGATAATGCAAGGAAAAGGAAACGTGCCTTGTTGTATGTGTGTAGGATTTTGATGGCGCAATGAGCGAGGAGCTCAGTAGGCTCTTCGGATTGTGGTAAGGCAAAGGGCAGGGAAACAGAGAAGAAGCGCAGCCACATTTTGAAAAAAATCCATGCGCGCCGTTCCGCACAGCCACAGGAAGAAATCAGAATACAGCAATGGCAGAATGATGGAAGAACAAATAATTTATGAAAGAGAAAAAAAGGGAACAAATGATTTGATCATCAGATTGTGATCTCACCAACAGAAACTCCCATGTTCTTCACCGCCCTCTGGCGCTTCTTCTTCCCTCCCCTCCCCTCTCTCCGATTCGTTTATATTATAATCAGTATTATTTTAAATTTTGTGTTTAGTTGATATCCAAATCTTAACTTAAAATATCATTTTCGTCTTTGGTTCATGTATTCAATTTTAGTTTTACTAAATATTAGATTTAGTCTTTGAAATTTATTTATTTTTGTTGAAATTAGTTAAATAATCATGAAAAAATAGAATATGTGAATATACTTTTAAAATTTAGAGTGAATGCTAATAAATAATAATAATAAAACCTACCAAAGAAACTAGCAGTAGAAACTAAATTCAAAATATATTGAAACTCAATAGACTAAAACTGAACCTTTGATTAAAGACCAAAATGATATTTTAAAAAAAAATCATGAGAATGTTTTACCAAAAATTCACAATAGTGGATATGTTCATTTGACATAATTCTTATCGAATTGATATCCAGGAAGGTAACAAAATCCTATACTTCTCGAATTTGACTACTTAATTAGAGAATCGCGGCCGCGTACTTGCTCAATGTATATGGGACTATTGCTCAATGTACACATCCAACCCATAACAAGTTCATTCTCACGAACATCTCTTATTAGGTACAAAGAGAATTTCAATTTGAGTATAAAATGTCTTGTTATTCTAGGTATTCACATCTTGCTCAGATGAAATTATGCATGATTTGCAAGGGTAGAACACATTATTCCAGTATTCGCATCTCTTCAACAATGTTTGGCATTCAGGGTTTGAACAGATAGTAAAATTCGTTAGATAGTTGTTTGGCTATTTGATTGTAACATAGTACGTAGATATGGGACAGAATCTCTTAGGTGGCTAGAGATTTTTTAACCTGTAAAGACTCGATCCAACCCAACCCAAATAAGATCAAAAGAAATAACTTAAACAAACATCCATCAAAAGAAAATGGTCCATCACTAGAAGCTGCTGCCATTGTGAATCATATATGTATTGTAATATCTTATATTTGTAAGAATATACTTAAGGGACAAAATGTTAGGAGAAGCATTCATATTCATACAAGGAATAGAGATGAATTAGAATTAGAGTTAGAATAAGATATTCGTCTCCCAAGCCTTAGGCTTGGAAACGCTCAAACCAATTGGTTAAGGTTTTAGCAAGCTCTCTTGTTTCTCTCAAAGATAAAGATTTAAGGGCCTGAGCAACAGCATCTGCAGGAGTGTAAAAATAACCTACCTCCCACTTTGGTTCCTGGTCACATTAAAACAATTACATCTTCAGAACTCATGTCCAATCTGAAAGAAAAACGTTCGACTGAAATCCTTTTACAGTTCGTTAATTTTTCATGTTTTCTCTATTTTTATCTTGTTTCGCCATGTTAAATCACTACGGAACTCAACGAGTACAAGGTGAGGTTTAGAACAATTGTAGTGCAGTATCCAATGATCTCATATAGGGATCTAGAGACTAATTTGACTCAAGGAGGCAATATGTGAATTACTAACATGAAATGAGGAGAAAATGATATTGCAGAAATTTGTACTTGGATTAAGAGTGTATGAATTACTTGAGTGTAAACGGTTGGGTGTGTTCTAAGAGGTTGATTAGTATGGCTAGGGGAGTGCTCTTGCCTACTTTTATATCACCTAGATTTGGTTTCAACATTCCAAAATTTCCAATCATTAATTGGTTTAATACATTTTCTTATTCAGAGAAATGAGTGTTTATTTAGCTGGCTTGTGGCTTTGAATTTCATAATCCAATCGCTAACATCTGTGAAAAGAAAACCGTTTGGAATGATTTTCTAAGCAATTGAGAAAGTGTTTTTAATCAGTTTACACTTCACACATATATTTTAAAACACTCAGAACTCATTCAATGTTACGACAAGGAAAAGGCCTAAAAGGTGTACCTGTACGCATGGTGTGATGTGGTTTCCACTTAACTCAACCTTCTCAAGTGTGCCATTGATAGCCTCGACGCGAGGCTTCAGTGTTTGTTCAAGTAGATCGGTTTCATCAATCGTGTCTGAAATGAACTTCACCTGAAATGCAACGTATCAGACAAACCAGAAGCAAATATTTACTCAACAATCCAAACGCTGACGGTTACGACCTTACCAAGAGAGTGTTTTGGATATTGTAATTACACTTGAAGCAATCTCGATTCTCAGATGGAGTTGGCCTGAACTCCGAAACCCCTTCTGTCACCTAATGAGCATACTATTATACATTTGCAAATTGCAGTGCAGACAAATGCAGTTTGAAATACAACTCAATAACATTCTTTTTTAAAAAAAATACAAACACATTAGATGCACACGTAAATGTAGGGTGTGTTTGGAATACATTTTTCAAGTGTTTAATTTAAAAAATAAGCCAATTCGAAAGAAATTAGAGTGTTTCACAAGCAATCAAAATTAGTTTTTGAAATGTATTTTAAACGGTTTTTACCGATTGTTTGACTAAAAATGTAGTCCAAACCCATCCTAAACTTTTTGAAAAAAAAATTTCAAGTCAATCCAAACGAACTTGTAGTCTAACAACTGAGAAAGGAGATATCAATAAATCGGCAATGAAATTTTCAGAGAATTGTAAAATTACCTGGTCAAACACAGAGGGCAACTGATCAACAAATTTGGTCAGAGAATTCAAGACTTCTCGATCACTGTCTGGAACAATAGCTCCAGCAGCATCGAGCAATATCTTCCTTGCATTGTCTGCATATAAACAAGGATAAGAATGCGTCTTCATGAACATATCAAAGGTGAAGAAAACAATATTGTGCAAGATTCGATAAAAGGAAAATTAGTCAGAAGTAGCAAGTAGTAGTAGGGTCTAATGAAAACAGCAAGGATGAATGGAAATATAATTTGCTGTCATTTCACAGTCTATATACTTTTGCATTCAAACATAAGATACTGAAGGTTAATCCTCTACTAATTTATCTATAGGCATAAGCTCTGCTCTAGTCAGAATCAGTGGGAAGCTAATATAACGAAGTTGTGCCATGGCTTCTGGAAGGAACTTGCAGAGAGGAGCAAATGGTAATAGATCCATTAGAATCCATGAAAGAAAACAATTAAACTCAATGTATTGAAACAATCAGGTTCAAGATAGTAACTTAGACGGTAGATGGTATTGTGAACTAGTCGGGTTGGTTAGTCCCTTCAATCTATTACTGTATCGTCCATGTTCATAATTAGGATATAATTCATATGCAACGTTAACTATATAGTCGGAAACTTAGTACCATGGCCAAGAAGTTCATATTTAATAAGGAAGTCGAACAAAATGCTGATCCAAGGATGAAAAATTCTTAATTATAGACTATAAAATCATACTAAACAATGCAGAGGCCAAGTCAGAATGCTACCTGAGGCACTCCTGGCCATTGAGTACACTGGAGATGCTTGTACAACTGGCATCATCTGACTGGTTAAAGGGCCCAACTGTATAGAGCAGCATTTCAAATATTATAAATTCGAATTACTTAGCTTATGTCATGAACAGTCTTCATTGATGTCTATCTATTCTTAGTAGCATGTCCAATACATGAAAGAAACCAAGAACAAAGTAAATTAGCTCTGATTGTCAATCATTAGCTGGTTTATACGAAACCAAGCATATTTTCTCCCTTCTCATTTAATCCCTTCAGATCTAAGAGGTATAAGTGAACTTAAAGGGTGTTTGATGAGCCACAGTGGAATGTGTTGTATTGTAATGTAATCTAAATCTCATGTTTGGATTGAGTGTTTTTAGTTCTACAAAATTCATCATGTTCCCGATAGTTTTCAATCTAAGATTATTTCTCAATATTTTGTTTTACAATCTCGTTTTGTCTTTGATTACTAACGCTTTCCAACACTTCTATATTTCCAATAATCATGATTACATTCCAACTCTCCAAACACTACCTAAAATTTCTAAATCACCTTTTTGTACAATCTGATTCTAAACAAACGTCTCCAAGGTAAAATTCATATTGTCTCAGAAATTACGAATTGATGTCTTTTCCTAAAAGATCACTCATAGAAATGAAAAAAAGTTGATACTTGGTAGCAAGCACAAGCCCAAGTAAACAAGCTATGAAATCCAACAAAAGACAAACAGTAATCTATGCCAACTTTACCTGCTCGAAGTAAGGAACGGCCTCTGTTGCTGGCCTGTTGTTGAAGGAGATTATAGCATTAGCCTTCCACAACAAGAATATTACGTCACACAACCATTGAAATTGATAAGAAAATTATCTATTTCGGATACTAAAGCCAACTGATTAGCTTGTCAGTTCCATCACGCTCCATTTCCACAAATAAACTATGTCAAATAAGAGCTAGTTTCCAAGCGATTTTGAAATAGTTAAGTTCAAGGTCAAGATCACTTTTCAATCATTTAAATACAATTCAATGTTTGCTTTTTACACTTTTAAAAGTGATTTTCATACCACCAAAATAGATTTCAAATGATTTTTATCCATTTTTAAATCACTCTCAGACAAAGTAAGAAGCCAAACCTTAGGTATCTTCTCAGAGAAATAGCTCCCCGTGAGTACTTGTAGAAGCGCGCCATTGCTATCAATAAAGAACAAAAACGAAATAACCTCAGTATTTCTTTCTACGGTAATGAGGACAACAATCACGAGTTGACTCACCTATGACCCACAGAAAATAGAGGAAGGTTAACGAGTTGAGCAGGTGAAATATCTTCATCGGGCAATCCGGAAGCTAAAACGGTATCCAAACAGACATGAAACCTCTCGAATACTTGTCTCGCGGCATCGGCATGATCGAAAGTCACATTGTAAGGTACTGAGATGATCAGAAACCCTTCCTTTGCCAAAAACTCAATTAAGTAGCTGCATCAAAATGCAAGTTGAAAACACAGAAAAGTAAAAAGAAGAAGAAGAAAAATCAACTAAGACAACGGAGAAACCTGTAAGTGACTTCAGGAATAGCTCCAATGAAAGCGCCGCCGAGGAACTTGATGATAGCGCGAGGTGGCCTACCCCTCGGCGGCGGTATCACTAAACAAGATTCCAATTGCTTGTAAATCTTGTTGACATTCGAATTTCTACCACCATATCCATTCGAGATCATCGTCTTCATGAAGGCAGATGAAGTTCCGGAGACTGACGTAGCAGTTCGCTTTGAAAATTTATTGAAAAGCGGAGAACTATCTTCAATTCCTCTCTTGAGAGTATATTCGCGTCTGTTAGTTTTGTTGGATAGGAGAATCCATCGACGTCGGCGGCAAACGACGGCCGTAGAGGAGGGCAAAAGGGTGGCCCCGGCGGCAGAGGTGACAGATGTTTCCATGTCGTCGAATAGCTAATTCCGACGCTACCGGAAGGAATGTGGGAGCAAAGGTCTATGGCAATTTTATTATATTTGGAAGAACAAATGACAAAGCATATGCTAATGATTCGGCCACGAAGATCCATTCATTTCCTTGAAACTAAAACGTGATGGAAATTTTCCTGATTAAACTAAACAAATATTTCTCAAATTTATTTTAAAGGTTCAAATTTATTATAATTCAAATTCTATGGATATTTCTAAAAAAGGAATTATATTTAAACTAACAAATAAATATTTTATAAAAACATTTCCTTTCCCTTAGAGAAAAAAATTAGGCTTATCTTCTTTTTGTTTTTAAATTAGATTAATGCATGGGGTGGGAGAATCAACCTCAAGGTTGATGTACCAATTTATTGTTAAATAATTTATTAAACTTTTATTGCTACCCCATATATCTTATCTTACTCTATTAAAAGTGGCTTAAGGAGAAATCAATTTTGAGATTCTATCCCATGTCCAATTTTAAGTTTACAACATTATCTTATATTTCAAAATAAATATTAGTTATTGTTTAAATTTTAAAAAATTGTTTATAAATTATATTTTTATATTTTTATATTTATATTTTTATATTTATATTTTTATATTTATATTTTTATATTTATATTTTTATATTTTTTCTATTGATACTACTTAAAAAAAAGATGAATTCAAGAGACAAGAATATGCAAAACTTTCTAATATATATATATATATATATATATTTCTACATGGCTACTATTTTTGTAAAAATGAAAATATGTTTTTAAATATTTAACTAACAAAAATTTCAACAAGGTTCAACTAAATGTGCAAGCAAAGGTCGTCTTAGTGTGTGCAAGGTGGAAAGGTCTTTCTATTATATATATATATATATATTTCTATGTTGCTACTATTATTGTAAAAATGAAAATATGCTTTAGTGTTTAACTAACAAAAATTTCAACAAGGTTCAACTAAATGTGCAAAAGTCGTCTTAGTGTGTACAAAGTGGAATGGTTGTCTTAGTGTACTATTTATGCAACAAAATCAAATCAAAAGAGACAATTAATCACAAAGTCGTAAATTCAAATAGAGAGTCCAAGTAAAAGAAGTTCTTACCGTTGGCTTTAATAAAAAAGAATTTATAACAAAACAAGATTTAATAGAAAATTGAACTCAATTTTATTTATCATGGTCATATACAAAAGATGAACTAAACTCAATTTCTCGTGGAAAAACAAGACATTCTAACAAAACAAAATTTACATTCAAACTCCAAGATAGCATGCTTTAATGCATTCAAACTCCCCACTTAAGCTTTGGTCGTCCCAAACAAAGAAAAATCTAAAACATACCGTCAAGCAACATGCAAGAGAAGCACATAACAAACTAAGTGTAAAATCTCAAACAATCATGCAAGTATAACTTTGATGCATTCTTAACAAGTCAGGTAAGGAAGCTTAACTCTATGCCTCAACAATAGCTATTAGCTATCAACTTAACTCTCTTATTTTTTATGAGTTATTATTGCTTAGGCCAAAAGCGAAGAATTCCCTACACAAGTTCTGATACTGAAGGAACTCAACACATTCTAACTTAATATACTTGAAACAAATTTTATTTGTATTTCGTGTATTTGGGATCCCAATGGAACATTAGTGGATGCAGATCTAATAAATTCATATACTTAATAAACAAAACAAAAATTGCATGTAAGGCGAAGAAGAAATCAAGTTTTTTTTAATTGCCACACATTAAGAAAAAAATAAAAATATAAGTGCATCCAAAAACAATAAACAAGGATTTTCCCCACTTCCAGCCAAGTATACCTGCAAAGAACAATCCAAGTGATTTTCTTTCAAGAGAAAATAAACTTTGAAAGCTCAATGGTAGCCAAACACTAAAAGAAAAAAAAAAACTTCTTTTCGAGTTACGTTATAAAGAAAAAATAACAAAAACATTCATGTCTATAAATATCACTCTCACGACAACAACTTGAATACGAAAATAATTAATATCAAAAGAATCTCATTGTTGCAATTGATAGTAAATCTCAGGATTGCTGCCAAACGCAAAATCTCAATGTTGCAATTGATAGTAAATTTCAGGATTGCTGCCAATCGCAGTAAATCTTTCACCCGAAACTCAGTAAACCTCAACAATGGCAAAACAGACACGGTAAAAAGAAAAAAAAAAAAAACTTGTTGTCTCTATGGATGAAGACGTTAAGTTGCTTCTGAAAAATCAAAACAAACATGTTAATTATTTGTTAGAAGAATGAATTCTGATATTATTCTCAACATAAACAAATGTGAAATAAAAACCACCTCAATCGCCTAGTTTCACATATTTGATATATCATTGCGACATTCTTTCAAACACCTTGTATGCAGCAAATTGAGTTTGACCTTAAGCTCTCCTTTCTCAATGTTTAACCTTAAGAAATGTTATCCAAGAAATAGTATAAGATTCACATAAAAAAAAATGTAAAACATGCAGTAAAAAAAATCCAACTTAACTTCTACAACTTCTTAACACTACACAATGAAAGAAACCCATATATTAAGTGTAGACTTTACAGACTAAATCATAATTACTCCCCTATTTTCATGCATTATGCTCCTTTTTCAAATATATATATATAGTCTTATTACCCACAACTAATTTTTAAGTTTTATAAATAGAAATAGAGTTGGTCTCAAATTTATTTAAGTAAATACACCACATCCAAAATGATAATTAAGGAATACTTTTAAGGAGAATTTTCAAAAAGAGAAAAAGTTGTAATTTAATTTCTAAAAAAGAAAGAAAAAGTTGTAATTTAATTTCTAAAAAAGAAAGAAAAAGTTAAGTATTTTCTAAAAACACAATGAGATACTGAAAAGTAAAAATATGAACGTATTTGCGAGACTTGCTACTTGTATGTTCTCCTTTCAATGCAATAAAACCTAGATGAGTCATGATGGATGGAATTCAATAAGTCATAAAAATCTAGAGTGAATGTGCATTCAAATTAGTATAGTTCCAAAGTCAAAAAAGAAAAGATTGAAGATACAGAAGAACATGTGAGGAGTATCCAACAACCACAAAATGCTTCCAACAGTAGTAGATTCAGCTACACTTCAACATACTTTTCATAAAACTTGTAACATTTAAAAAACCATAAACACCAAACGTTTAGCATATATCGGGAATAATCGAAAGATAACCAATCAAGAACATTCATGTTACTTTACCTTTCAACCCAGCGGGCATTGGTTTTATGGTAGCCAAAATAATAACAAATTTACATGTAAGAAAGCATTAAAGTGCAGAAATCATTAAATTAATCATGCAAGAACACATCCATACAAATTCTAGGAAGGAAAAGTATCAACATGCAACTAGCAGAACCCTAACCCCTTATCAATATTGCCAATGTAGATATATACAAGATTAGATGCACTCTTCACTGGCAGCCTGCAATTGATGCATAAAGGAAAAACAAAAGGATGCATAAAGTATATATTATAATAATTTACATTACAGGTCCTCTAGTGAATTCACAGTTGTGCTTGCACCAACTCTTTTCAAAGACAAAGTAAACATAAATAAGGAGAAAACCTTGGTATCCAACGCTCGGAAATTTTCAACATCAGAGACTTCTGCTACGCCTTGCAGAAGTTGATGAAATCCCTGCGAACCACAGAAATTTAATTGAAGGCTGAATAGTGCTACATGAAAGATGGATTCTATAAGCACATCAATTTAATACTTCAAAGTTACGGTAAATCTAAAATTTCTTTCAAATAGAAAAAAAACTTGCTGACAAGTTCTTAGTAAACTATATCAGTAGATGCACGCGGTGCAGCCAAAAGATCATTCAATCAAGCAAACAGCTAAACAGAGTCTCTCCTTCACGATCATAGCACCTGCTCTTACTTCTTATGGTGTATAGCCGAATAAAATTTTGTGATGAATACTAAGTTTCGTTGGGGTATTTTCTTTTCAATATTTTGCTTGTGAAGACCCAATCTATATCAATCCGGGAAATAAAGAGAAAAAGAAAACTCTAAACTCAAGCCATTCACACGCCAAAGCTAAACTTCATTACAAAGAAGATAAAAGAATCGAGTGTTCAATCAACAAAAGTATCAAACATTGCTAAGCATGAAATACAAGAATACCTCAAAAGGTGAAACAGAGAAGTACCAAAGATGATTGCAATCCCTACCAATATGATAGATGGTTATGGGATCCTCCTTTATGCTTTCCAAACTCTCCATCTTGTCAGGTTGGATGATTGCCTCAGTTCTTCTTTAAGCTTTATCCCTTGAAACTTCTTCTCTTACAAGTGGTAAGTTTGTGCTGATAATGCGTTCCTAGAGAAGATATGAAAAATAAACCCCACATACTAAAAGCATAGACTAATGCATATATTCCAAATCATGTGATGTAAAATAATAAAGAAAAAGAAAACCAGTGACTTCAATGCTCATTGATTTGGTATAATACCAACCATCTCCTTCTTGATTTTCATCAAATCTTTATCTCCCAAGGGCTCTATATCAAAATCATAGCAAAACCCATTTTCAATCCATGGTCCAATTGTCACTTTAGCATCTGGAAAGAGCTTCTGAACAGCCATGGCCATTACATGAGCACACTGCAATTTGAAAAGCATATATCAAGCAGTTGAAACCTGAAGTCCGCATTCAATCTTATCTCCAAGATGCAAAATGGAATTCAGAAAACCCCATCTAGGTTAGAAACACCCTGTTTAAGCAATGAAACTCCTGCCTAGTTCAAACCTAAACTTGACCCAGGGGAACTCCATTAAGAAAATCCTTCATTAAGCATAAAAAAAATCAAATTAGAACCCAAATAAACAGCCAAAATGTGAGAAAGAACAAAAGAAAACGCTGATAATATACAAACCCACCAAAATATGAAAGAAATTTCAAAATAATAACAAAGGAAACGGAAGAAACAATATCACCTGAAGAGGCTGGAAACCTGGGAAAGTAGTTCGAAAGAATGGTGAGGTAAGAGAGTGTAATTTATGGTACATCACCAAGATGCCGTATTCTGCACTCAAAATACTCAAACATAATTTAGCAAATAGCCTACGAAACAAGTATTTTGCTCAACCCAAAGCTGCGCTCAACCAGATGCATTTTTTACAAAAAGAAATAAAGCCTCTTAATTAAGAAAATTACTGACTGTTGGTGCAGGTTAAGAATTTCTCCACGAATTTGCATGGGTTGTCGTTGGAGGGGTGAATTTCATTTTGTGCCATTGTATGTTGGTTTTGGTTGGTGTTTTTTATTTTTTATACCACTTTATTGTCTCACTTTTTTATGTTTTGCATTTGTAAACCTCTCTTTTCTACACATAGTTTTGCAATGTGGTAACTAGGCCTTGCTAGAACAAGTGGACTAATCTTTCTATGGTTCTACACATAGTTTCTAAGTTTGACTGCTCCCTTCGAAGTGACAACAAGCCTCGTTTTCCCCCTACTGTGGATCGGGAAGGATTCCTCCTCTTTTCAAAACTCTCAATCAAACTCGATGCTAAGTTTGACTGCTCCCTTCGGAGTGACAACAAGCCTCGTTTTCCCTCTACTATGGAACGGGAAGGATTCCTCCTCTTTTCAAAGCCCTCAATCAAACTCAATACTATGTTTAGAACGCTAAGAGTAGGTGGTATGGTTTTGGTTAGGCCAAAAGTGAAGTTAGTTTCTTTTATCTGTTTGAAATAAAAAAAAAAAATTGAACTTTCATCGAAGTTGAAGAACTAATATGAGTTTAGTGTAGACCGAGAAGACCTGACGTGAACACCTTAAACTATCATCTTTATTTTTTTTGTAAATATATTGTAATAAATGCTGACAGGTGTCAGTTGAGCTAAGCTCATGTTGGTAAACTATCATCTTTACATATTATATGTATAGTGTATATATACAGTAAACTGACTTCGTTAAACATTTTAGCATGACTGTGTTTAAGCGTGTTTTTTAAGAGCGATGGGTGAAGTTAGAAATGAATTTGAAAGAAAGATGAAAACTATATACTATGAATTAAATATTATAGCTTTTTTTTCCTTTTAACATATATACTATGAATTAAATATTATAGCTTTTTTTTCCTTTTAACATATGTGTGGTGGAAAATTAAAAATTTAACCGTAGCAATCAAATATTATGGTAGAATCATTTTTTAATCATTATATCTCAGATGTTTATTTTTTACTTTTAAAAAATTTACTAATGCATTTTTTCACATTCTCATTGAAAAGTGGAAGAAAACCATCACAAATTTAAAATTTTAATAAAAAATTATTTTCTTAAACAAATATTTTAACATTTAGTAGGATTATTGGAGTAAGAGAATATGATATACAAACTTTGTAATTACTAAGACACTCACATATCAATTTAATTAGGTTTGGTTTTGCCAAAATTATCGTCATTATGCTAAAAACAATGTAATGATATTTCTTAGTTAGGGTTTAGAGTTTAGGAGTTTAAGGGTTAGGTATCGGGGATCGGGGTTTCAGGGTTTTGGGGTTCAAGGTTCAGGGTTCGGGGTTCGGGGGTCGAGGTTTGGGTTTCAAGTTCAGGGTGTTTGGGGTATTTGGGGTTTTGTCAAATCTTTTTCTTTTTGACAAATTTTTAATAAAAATTAAAGTTCAAGGTTTAGGGTTAGAGTTTAGGGTTTAAGGTTTAGGGGTTTCGGATTCGGGATTTCGAGTTTCGAATTTCGATTTAGGGTTTAGGATTTTGGGTGCATGAGTCGATTTGAGGTCTGGGATTTCGAGGTTCGGGTGGAGGGTTTGGGTATTTGGGTTTAGGGTTTAAGAGTTTAAGGACCGAGGGTTTATTCAAACAAAACTTAAGAATCGACTTAGATATGAATTTGGGTTTTATGTTTGAAGAGAGTCTAAACTCTTGATATGGCATCTAATAGAATCTCTGGTGTGTGTGTGTGTGTAATATATATATATAGTGAAATTTTAAAAACTAATTTTCTCCATTATAGAGTGTTTGAGTCTATATCCATGCATTTGCCAAAACTAAGCAAATCCTTATCAACCAATCAAGAGAACAAGTAATATTGTGACATTTTAATGACAAAGAAGTGAAAACTATGCTCCATAGTTTCTGCTATAAAAGAATAACTATGAAGCTTTGACATCTAAGTCCACACATAGAAAATCCCCTTATCATACATCATTTGGTAATCGACTAACTCCCTGATGCTAAGACATTGCAATATCATTCAAACATACATATATTCACCACCACGAACAGCATTTTCAGCTCCTCTTCTTGCTTCTTCAGCCTCTCTCTCTCGTTCCTTCCAGTTTTCGTATTCTTGGTCATCGGTGGGCAATTCGTGCCGACAGATTGGACAAGAGTTATTTGAGTCCTACAAACAAATTACAAGCTTAAGCATAGGATGCATTTAAACTAAAAAAGAATTGAGCTTTAACAGACACTAATCAAGTTGGCAAATTACCAGCCATGGCTTCAAACAATCTTGGTGGAATGCATGTTTGCAAGGCAATTCTTGCTTCTTATCATCAACAGCGAAGTTTTCCTTGCAAATGGCACATTGTACATCTTTTCCTAGCTTGGCAAGAATTTCATCTGTTATAATAGTTACAGGAAGGTTGGCGACGACTTCTTTACTTGCAGGAGGGGCTTTCGGTGGTTGGTCAACCGTGTCAACATTTAACTAAATAGACAGAAAGAAAAAAAAAAGCAGCTACTCAAATGGTTTAAGCATTTGAAACAAACAACAGCACTACAAACAATTTAAGAGTCCAACAGCCAAGGGTCCAAGACTTTAACCACCATACTCAAATCTATATGGATATGCACAAAGTGTACATCTTATAGAAATGGTAACAATCAACTCATACAAATTTGAACCATGAGACTGATCCAATGCATATTCCTTCATTTTCTCTCCATTACAGAGACAACAAATTTGCTCCAAGTATACTATGAAGAAGGTAGAGTCAAATCACCGTTCAATCCAAACGTTTAAGTAGATATGAAACCCAACACCGAAATTATTCCTACCATACATACATTATATATATTCTAAACAAGTAATTCTCAAATAAGCATACGAAGGAAGTACTTTCAGAAATAGGAAACAAACATTACCGCATTTATAACAGTTTCAAGATCTCCATTAAGAGCTAGAAGAATGCCAGCAACTGACTCAGAAACGTTGTTGTTCTCACCCGAAGGTTGAGAAGATTCAACATTAGATAGCGCAGCTGCAGCGGCTGTCACGAGATTTGATTGCACCAGCCACTGCGGCTGGGGTGGCTCTGGATCAACAGTGAGATGGCCCTCAAAAAGATAGCCTGAATCAACATAAGAATGTTTTAGTTCTTATATTTCAACGTATAGCCAGATAAATTCAATGAAAAACCTAAAAGAAAATGTATTTCAATGGAAAAAATGCATCTAATTATCTAAAACAGTACCTGTATTTGATGAAGTACTTTGTGACTGCGGAGGTGGATCGTCGATGACGCGCAGAATTTCCTCGGCCTGAGCTACGCAAGCCTGAAGGTGTTTTATCTCAGATTGATCAGAGAGCAGAGTCAAAGAAAACTGAAAAAGCTTGAGACCAGAAAGCCAAAACCCTGGGGCCGTAAATCGTGACCTCAACAATGTTGCAACTCGGCAAATTATGTAATAGAACTGCCATCAAGAAATGAATATTTCAACAATTCAACTCCACAGATAAAATTTCAGATTCAAACAAAAGAATATATCATCAAACTAGTAGAAACCACCAAGATTCCAAGCATATTACGAATTTCACTCAGGTAAAACACACATAACGGAACAAATTCACACAAAATGGTAAAATTGAATGAAATAAAGATCAAAAAGTATCAAAAGACAGCAAAATTGGACAATAAAAGAAGAAAGATGAAATACCGATTTGCGTAAATCAGGAGAAGCATCAGGATAACGATCTTGAAGCAGAGTAGTGATGTTAGAAACTCCTTCCTCGAATGTGTGTTTCTTCCCCAATTGTGCATACAATATCTCCAATCTTAGTCTCACTGATTCCTCCACATCCATTTCAAATATCTTGAATGATAGAAATTTCTCCTCTTTACGAATTTATAACTCGAAACTCAATGAATCGAAGAATTTCTTGAGGAAGGGGTAATGACCACTACGAATCCGACCCGGCCGATGTTTCGCTGTTGACGATCCGCGACCGCCAGACCCCCACGCGCGGTTGTAGCCGTAGCAATGAAGTATTCGGTAATTTTCTTTTCCTTTTCTTCCTTTTCTTTTTCTCTACTTATTATTAGGGTTTAAAAAGATGGCTTTTTCTTCCTTCTGGATGACCCGAAATTTGGATTTGTTAATAACGGTTGCTCCCGATTTTGAAAATAACGAATTATGGTAGAATACTATTTATTGAAAAAAATAATCTTTTCTAAAAAACTAATTTTATGAAAAAAATATATACTTTCGACACTTTTAAAAATAGCCAAATAAATTAAAATGTTTACAAGGTATAACAAAATTTTAGAATTTATGGATGATATTATTTTATCACGATAACATATCAATAACTATCATTGATAGAACTTGTTACAAGTTGTAAATATTTTATAAAATTTGTTATTTTTTAAAATTTCTCTATTTTAAACGTGCTTACTAACACGCTAATTTTTTTTAACATATTATAAAAACAAATTTAAATATATATAAAAGTTCTTGTCCACTATAACGAAAAAACGATGTGGTTGGTAAATTCACTCTTTTTTCTTTTTTGGTAATAATGGGTCAAATAGATGTTGGTGTTTAAATTTATATGTTTATATTTAGTATATAAATTGTTTTGACGTTTTTTCTAAACAAAAATTGTTTATAATAATAATAAGAGATACAATTTCCTTCGTCACATATCACATCATTCTCGGTAAAATTATTAAAAGTAAAAAATTTGAGAAGATATTTATCTATAATTAATTTTATCGCTTAGTGATTTTATTATAAATAGTGTAAATAGTTTATCAATTTTTCTATTTTTTAAAATATAAATTCTCGGTGTATGAGCCATAGAGGGTTATAGTAAATAAATTTATCAAATTTAACTTTAAAATTAAATATGTAAATAGTTAGCACTAAATATAGAGACAAAACTTCAAAATATATTTGAAAAACGTCAAAATTCAATGTCAAACTTGTATTATAGTATATATTTCATAAATAAATAAAAAATTGAATAAAGCTACTTTCCATAGACTATGTCACATTACCATAATTCAAACTTATTCTTTTTTAAATTCTTCATTTATTTACATAACCCTTAATAGACCATTAAATATTGTAAGTTCATATAATTTCATTATTTAATAAGATGAGACAACTTTAAGATAAAGTAATTTTTCTTCAAAATATATATATATATATTAAAGGTAAACTAATTATGAAAGAGTGGTTTGTTGACAGGACATCAATACAGAGATTGCCTATTCATACAGCACCTTTTTCAGAGTAAAGTTGTAACCTTATGCTGCAATTCATCCAATTGGAACAAATTTTCACAACTGAGCAACTCAAAAGCAAATTTCAGAAGCAGAGTTGAGGCAACTTCTCAACTGAACAGTACATTTCTTTACAACCAAAAGTAAAACATTCAAATGTAATATGAATGTAAGAGAGCGTCTTGAACTATATCGTTTTTACGTTTTACACTTACCAGTAATTCTGATTACATTAGCTTTCCCTTAACTTCTCAGTAAAATCAAAAGAAAGTTACTTACTGAACAGTAAAAAAAATTGCATATACTTATAAGATATAAACCAGCGGTTATTAAGAAAGAATCTACATATCTTCTTTCTCCTTCTATTCTCAACTTGAAATTCCATTAGCTAAGTCAGCTAAGAAGACAAAGAATTCAAAGCTTACAGAACTAAACAGCTATAGAACAATTTTTTTATATAAAAAATAATAATAATAACAATTAATAACTAGTTGGATTCAATGGTGTTATCTTCCTTCTCATGTCATACAGTAGCCTCAATTCTAGGCTCAAATGAGAAGGCAGACATGAACTCCACAGCTTCACCATTCATGTAGCATTTGGGCAATTCGGTCCATTGATTTTCTACGAGATCGCACAGCAGATATGTATAAAGGTCATTTGAGTTCATGCATATGAGTATCTGGTCACCGGCTCCGACACAGTTAATATCGACCTTCTTGCCATACCATTCGTGCGACATGGCAGGAGGTAATGCTGCAATTTGATGCCAAGTTCGAGCTTCCTCGTCATATCTCCAAACTCGAAGGCTTGCAGTTTCAAGAAACTCAGATAACATAACAACTAACATCTCACCTTGACACTCAACGACATCGATTGAGTACTCTGAAAAGACAGGCAAGAGCCTGGGGTACTCCACAAAGCATTTCTTATTCAGATTACAAGCCATGATAGTCCCAGATGAGCTAATGAAATAGACGGTATCCTCTCCATTTCTGTTCGTAACAACCGACGAATATTGCTTGGATGGGCTTCTCTGCATATTTGTGGACACTACATTTCCTGTCCGACTTAGGAAGTACACAACAGTATCATCATTGAAGTTGAAGTCGATAGAATCATCAACTTTTCTACTCAAGGCAACATCCTCATCCCAACAACCCGTTGTTGAACTGTACACTTTAAACCGAAGCTTTGGAACTTGGCCATAGACCAATACAAGCTTGTAAGAACCCTTACAACCATCGGGGTCTTCACTCATCACAATGGCATGAAGAGATTGATCTTTCTGGTCAAGATCCACAGGAGGAAGCTCACTACAGGAGCCCGTTAAAGGATTGGAAACAACAAAGTTCCCCAATGAATTACGAAAACAGATCAAACCACCAGAGGCTGCAACAGGCATCGAGTCGAGATGATGATTCTGAAGTAGGTTTGGATAGTTAAGCTTCTTCCAATTTTTCTCAGTCGAATCGAAAACAATGGAGCGGTTGAGATGTGGATCAACCATGAAAAACCAAGGGTCACGCGCCGAAATGTCCGAACACGCAGACTTGAAACTCGAAGAAGCCGCAACCGATTTCCATCTTTTGCACACTGAAGAAAGGCGAAAGAATGCCGACGTTGGTAGCCTCGAAAGCACCCTCTCGAGAATGTCTTGATTAAGATCATCCAAAGAAAAGTTGCTCAACGTGTTGTTTTCTCCATCATTTCTCTTCCTCTTCCGAGTCACCCCCAAATCACCACCACGAGCATCAACAAGCTCCATTGACAGAAATATCTTAAAAATCACTGCAATATCAAACAAACACGAGTCTATTAGTTTCAATCATGACCAAATTTCAAACAACCCCAATAACCCCAAAACAGTAACAATCAAAACAAAAACAAATAAGACTAAACTCAAATCAAATCTGTAAGAAGAAGAAAACCCCCATTTCCCTCCTTACTAGTTACCATATTCCACATACGGGTGTAAACTAAACCCTAACCAATGAATCAAACCATCATAAAGATAAATTTCAACCCATTTTAAAATTAAATAAAATAATAAAAAACCCCACCACTAAACTCTGATCAACAGATCGATTCATAAACACAAACATAAAACTAAAAATCCAAAGGGTTTAACAAATCAAAACAACAACAGAAATCCAAACAAAATGCAGATATATCCACAAGGGATCTGAAACCCTCAAGCCCAGGACCAAAATCGAAACAGAAACACGAAAAGAAATGAGAAAATGCACCTGAAAGAAGCAGTAGCAGCGATGGAGAAGAAGTTGAGGGTGAGTGAGTTAAGTGGAGTATGAGATGAGGAGATTATAAATGGGATTTGAAGAGGCGAAAATGGGGGAAAGGGAAAAGGGGAAAAAGAGAAAGAGAAAGAGGGGGAAAAAGGGAAAGGGAGAAATGGAGGAAGAAGAGAGGGAAGGTTCGAGGGCAGTGACTTTTGAGGGCTTTGACACTTTGTTACAGAGAGGAGGAGGAAGAAGAAGGAGAATGAATACACGAGTGGATAAAAAAATAATAATTAATAATAATAAAGAGGAAAGTAAAAATAAAATAAAATTGTGAAAAGAATACAATAGAGAATACGATTCTTAGTTTTTGTAAATACAAAAAAAGTAAGAAGAGAGAACATGAGTTGACTCTGCTTCACGAGTGGTTTCTTTGGCTTTGGATTCGTTTGGTGGGTTTTTTTTTCCTTTTCCTTTTTCTTTATTTAATTATGAGTTTGCTTACTCGGCTTTCATAGTGCATTATCCAATCAAACAAATAAGATAATGGATTTCAACTTTAGATGTAAATGTAAATATAGTTCGAGCTAGCAACGGATTCAGTGTAGATCTAGAAAACCCGAGTCATTCTCAACTTTGAATTCATTACATGTTATTGTTTGGTCTAATGGTATTAACTGATTTTTTAGTCTCCTCGAAAAAGTCTTTAGTTGGTAAAGTACATATTCAAAATCACCGTGAGTGTAAATTTTAATATTAAATGATATAGTGTTGTGTTGGCTTTAAAGAGCGACTAAATTATAAGATTTGCAATGAGTATATGCCTTATTTGCTTTCAAGGCAATAGTGTTCCACGATATAGCGATATAGTTTTGAGTTTTGTAATTGATATGTAACGGATTTAATATATGTGCTATCAACGTAACTTTGATGTTATAGGATTCAATTTTTCCTTCTCGTGTTCGATTTGAAAATATTGGAACTTTAGAACAACTTGAATGTAGCTTAATTGGTTGTGCCTTTTGTTCTCAATTAAAAATTAAATATTTGAATTTTGAATCTCTCTGTTGCATCATTGTCGAACTAAGAAAACTAAGCACTCAAATTTCAATAGAAAATAATAGAT
Organism: Cucumis sativus; assembly: GCF_000004075.3. NCBI lineage: Eukaryota > Viridiplantae > Streptophyta > Magnoliopsida > Cucurbitales > Cucurbitaceae > Cucumis > Cucumis sativus. Next base: position 25,488,703 of record NC_026658.2, read on the forward strand.
GTGTAGGTTGCTAATTATGCTTGTATGACATTATTTTAGGTCAAACCGATGAGTTGATAAGTTTATATCAAATGACAATGACAATTCAACACTTCTAAATCTAATGGATTTCATGACCTAATTTCTATCCGATAATCATTTTATTAAAAAAAAAAAAACCTTATAAACATTACTTTCACTTCTTCAACCTATAAATTTTCTATTTTGATTTTCGAGTTAAATTTTAAAATCTAAAAAATAGTTTTAAAACACATCACTTTTGTGTTTTATGATTCAACCCGTGAAATTCATGACACCCAAAAATCTAGAAAAAATCAAATATAATATTAAAAGAAAAAACAAAACAAAACAATATGATATACATACTATATAACTACAGTCTAATAATCTATTAAACTTCACGCATACTTTTTCATGGTAAGAAATTTAAATCTCTCATATTTTCAAGAAATTATATTGAGTTGTATTTTATAATTACCAACAACGTCTAGTTCCCTGAATAAATACTATTTCAAGAATAAGATATTTAAATGTGATCTATTAAAATTAAGAATAAAAATATGTCGTATAAAAAATTAGTTATTTTCAAGTATAGCAAATAAAAGATCATGCTCTATTAAATATAAATTACTAGACGTTTCTATTTGTATCACACAGACAATGGTTTAATATATATATTTAAAAAGTCTCGTCACTTAACCTAAATTAAATAAAACTAAATTTATCGGACTTTGGTATTTTGTCATCGTAATTCATAGATGAAGTGAGCAAGAGAAGTATGGACAGAAAGATACATTGTAGTATATACGTTAACCGTGATTTACAATACGAAGTTCAATTTGTTTCATCGATGCAATTTATTACGACTTAATAAATACATTATTTTAAAATTAAAAGAAAAAACTTTTGAATGGGGGCTTCCTAAACCTATAAATAAACTATAAAAAATGAGTCTCAAGTGTCAACTCAAAGCTGGATAGCAATATAAATATATTTTGTTTGGGGTCCTAAAATAAATTAAAAAAAAAAGAGTTTCACAAATTCATAGGTTAATAATAATAATTAATAGAAATTTTTGTTTGATTTGTTTGGCCCTAAAGTTGAAACAAAATCCATGACTTCCCACATGTGACTCTGCCTACTCTCTCTCTACTTTACACCTTCTCTCTCTTCCTCAAAGTAAGAGAAAGTGCAAATTTTTCAAACACAATCCTATTTTTTTTATTACATTTTTTTTCCTCTTCTTTTATATCATTATATTACCCTTTTGTTGGAACATTATTATTATTATTCACTCTAAAGTACTATTTTAATTGTATAATTCAAAATCTGTTTAATTTTACTTATTATATTTTTCAATATTCAATACTAATTTTCATACCTTTTTGTAAATCTCAAGTTTAATTCAAATAAAAATATTAACTTTAAGAATTTGATCGAGTACTCATGAATTTCATCTCAAAACCAGTTGACAATAAGATGAGTAATTTATCTTATATAGATTACGAGTTTCATTTGTTTTTTTAATGTGAGACTCTCAACATCTTCAACGTGCTCTCTCAAGATGGTGTCTTGAACCGAATACCTGCTTGGATTTAATGAGTTCTAATACAATGTTTTTAATCCAATTGACAATGAAATAAGTAGTTTAACTTGAGAATACTAATAAAAAATATATTGGAAAATGATACTTAAACTTATTTATTATTATTATTATTATTATTATTATTATTGGAGATGTTTGTTGACATTTTGAGAGCGAAAAGAAAAGGAAAGAGAAAAGAGAAAAGAAAAGAGATGACTTATTGGCTTTGCTTTGACACTCTTCTCCTCGTAGAGGGAATCTCTCTTATCAAAATTGAAAAATTCCATTTCTTCTCTCTTTTCTTTTAGTTAATTTTTCTATGGCTTCAAAGTCAAAACGGCCAGAATCTCAAAGGCCACGAGCAATGTAAGAAATAGTGCATACCTCACCTACGCCCACCCTGACGCCAACAGTGTCAATTATTATTCCACATTAGGTCTTTTTTTTTGAAAAAATTTGTAGCAGAATATATTCTAATATTTTTTAGTCGATCAGGTGTACGAGAGGCTCAATCATCCGGATTTTTAAGGGCGATTGGCATTTATCGGTATATCGTACACCACATGACGTATACTGCTCTCCATCCTAGTCTTTAGATTGAATTCTAATATTTGTTTGTATCTAATTAATGTTGAGCTATTTAAACTTTCACGAATATTACTTTTCTTATTATTAGTTGATTTTGAGATGAAACTTTATATATATCTTCAAAGATAATTGTAAGAAATAGCAAACTTGACAAAATATTTACAATAATATCAATAATAAATATTGATAGTCACTAATATGTTTCTATTAGTAATATTGATAGACGATGATAGAAGTCTATTAGTGACTATCATCGACAATATTTATTTTATTTTTTTTAAAACGCTCTTAATTCTTTTGAAAACTAAACAAAACTACTGAATTTCTTTTTTTTACATAAATAAAAGAAAATGAAAAGTTTTTACATACTATAACAAAAAAAACATAGTACTTTGAACATGAGTTAAAATTCATACTTTGGACATGAATTAAAATTTTGGTATAAAGGATAAACAATTTGTCAATTCTTCTATTTTTAAAAATGTCGTGAAAAACACATTTTTGTTTCTAGAATTCCACTCATAATTTAACCCATTTACTTAAATAAAATAAAGAAAAGAAAGAAATAGAAGAGAAAAAAGTATATTTATTTTTAAAAATAAAAGAACCAAAACAATAATTTAACAAAAAAAATTATTTGGTAGCAATAATATCAAATTTATTAGGGTAGAAAAGGAGAGAGGAAGAGTAAAATTCAACTCTTTATAGTATAAAGTAATTAAATAGAATAGAAACAAAAGAGGGGGGCCGAAAAGAAAAAAGCCGTAAATTGCGTTTCTTTTGGTTTTGGTTTAGGGTTTTTTTAAAGAGAGTAAATGCCTATTTTTAAGGCATTACATACATTGGCATTTTGGTATGAAAAATAAAAAAATAATAATGAATGAATGAGTGAGTGAGTGAGTGAGTGAGTGATAAAGCAGAGATCTTGATTTGGTGGTTCTCTCAATTCTTTACTACACACTACACGCCTATGTATGCCTTTTTATTTGTCAACCCATTTCCCTTTCTCTCCTTCTCTATTCTTTTCTCTCTTCAAAAATTCCTTCTTTGGATCTTTTTACAACCCTACATATACCACTTGCCTTGCTTTTGAGCAAAGTAATAAATAAATACATCTCTTTTTCGTTTAACCATCCAAAAACTTAAGCATGTGGTTGAAATCAAATTTAATTGTATATCATTAACATTCTTTGTTACTTGTAGTCTTGGAATATTTGAAAGACCTAATAAATGATAATTTGTTTTAGTTGTAGCGAAAACAACTGTGCACGAGGACCTCCCTCTCAATAAATAAATTGACGATCTTGAAAGGAATCAAATTTTGTTTGGTAATGATTATGCCTTTTCTTTTTTGTTTGTTTTTTCAATGGTTATCTTCTTTGTTCAAGAATGGTTTGACTTTCAAGTTAACTCTAAAGTCAAGTTAATTCTAAAATTAAAAAGATGGTTTCTAGAACTTCTTTTATTTGTGAAACTCAACTTAGTTTTTTAGAAAAGTTGAGTAGAAAGTTTATAATGGAAACTTATTAGAATGCGACTATGACTATTGAAAATGAGAGAAGTGTTGGAATGGTGAATTGAGAGTGAAACAAAAATTAAATCATAGAAAATGAAAATGATGAAAAATATTACAATTCGAGCTCAAAACACTAAATCCAAACATGAATTTTAGATTGTAATGCATTCGAATCTCATTAGAGTATGTAAGTACTTCATAAGTGTCACTTTGTCATATATCCAAAAAGCTCACGACTAAAAACCAAATAGTGATCATGGTCTTTTTTTTTTTTACTAATTTTTTAAAAGGGTGAATATTCAAATTCTAAAAAAGTGCTAGATAAATTTTCTAAATATGACTCTAAGTATATAAGTTTATTTCAAAAACAAAAAATTCAAATAGTTATCTACAGCATGTTTATATTATGAATTAAATTAAGTTCAGATTCTAACTTATAAAATCAAGTTCCAAATTAGTAGTCTAACACGGCACAAACGATATGTCAAGGGTAACAACAAAGGCACAAAGAAAAAAGAAGCTCATTCTCATTAGAATTTATAATGAATGCATCAGGAACAACACTTAAGGTCAACATTTAGATATCAGTTTTTAATTTATGTTAGAAGAAACTATGAACCTAATCTCTATTGAACTCTAAAACAAGTTATCCAGATGAATCTGTAACCACACCCTAATCCCCCTATTGCATAAACAGTAGCAGCGGGAACCCAATATTTTTATACTTAAATGATTATGGGATTTTCACAATTTCTAATCAACACCGAGGTCTTCTATGCTAATACTGAAACCTCAGAATAAAAAAGAGAAGAAAAAAAAAATTTACCAGCTCAAACCTCGGTTCAAGGATGACTCGACTGGTTGATCTATGAATGGACGCAAGTGGCGACAAGACAATCTCAACTCAACGACGAAAAATTACTCAACAACTCCACTTGGTTCGTTCCTCATCTTCAAACATATAGCTGAGACAGGGCGATCCTGAATTCATCTTGTGCGTTTCAGCAGCAGATGTGTGCGGTTTCATCTCCATGTATGTGTCCATTGACACGGACATTATTGGCGTCTTGTGCAAGAGAACTCGTCTCACAACTAATCATATCTGTATCTTCTGAATCGTCGAGATTGTTCACTGAAACGTCCTCATCGCAGTAAGAAACCTCCATTGAAACAGCTGAATGACAATGACCATTTACACTTGCTGTTCTTGTAGTATCTACTGGAGTTATTAGCAAAGGTTTGTAGTTCAACAATAATTGAGAATCATTTCCAAAATCTTTGGGAAAAGATGAACTAATTCCAACATCTGTATCCCTGACCTTATCATCCCTTACAGCTTCCGATGTAACTCCGAATGCTGCCTTGCGAGTGCAAACAGAAATATTGCTTGATGTAGATGACTCATGTGCATGTCCATTAACACCTTCATAATACAATCTCTCGGATTGTGTTTGAATGTCAGGGGACCCAGTATAATTATCAGCCTGCATACAGCCATCAGTTGACTCAGAGCTAGACGAACAAATGCGATCCACAAGTCCTTGTTTATCGCTTTCAACTCGTTCAATCGTGCAAGAATTCACTTCTACTTTCTCTTTCTGGAGCTGCTTGTTCCCCATGGATTCAATAGTTTGAAGACTTGAAGATCGCGGGCGAACCCTACAAAGAATAAGTAGGTAGGTTTGTTAGACACGTCGTCTACTCCATCAGGAATATGACGAATAAAAATGTTCAAGGGAGAGCTTATTATTATTATTCTGTAAGAAACAACAGACTATGTAACTCGCAAAAAGAACTAAGGGCGGATTGGCAAGTGCCAACCCCAAGAAGAACAAAATCATCCACGTCTCCCAATTGTGGAATTCAGTGAAAGCAAATTAACAATAAATAAACTCCTGAAGAGGGAAAAGTACCTGGAGTACAAAATCATGTACGCTCCCTGAGATAGTACCTCTTCCAAATCAACCTTAAAAACCTGAACGAAGGCAGCAGCCACGAAAGTGAAAATACATTACAATGGACGTTAAATGATACAAAAGAACTGATATCAAAGCCCATGCATTACACCGAATAACAACAACCATATCAAAGCTTGCAAAGTTCGCTCATATTCACGCATCTAGGTCAGAATTGTCGGTCATCTACCAGCAAAAGTAAACAGGTGCGATAATTTACCAACAGTCTACACATTAACCATGAATTCTTTCAAGTAAAGGTATGTGCATTTTGAACTGAAAACACAATAGATTGCCAAACATAGAGTATGTTGGCAACAATGTAATCAAATTATAAAAAGTCATTATAATAACCACAGTATGAACAAAACAACCATAATACGTGCATGAAGATATATTCTTGAAAGGTTACACATTTATGCGCACAACAGATTATAGATACAGGAGCATGAATATTTGTGCAGTGAAAACAAGCATTTAATGTGTCTGTCAGTCTGTGAGTGGAAGGAGAGAAAGGGACCAACCTTACAATCATCAATCCTGTACCAATTTCCAGAGAAGTCCTTAATGTAGCAGATATAGTGACCGAAAAATGAAGCATTCAGCATATCAACGTGAACAACGACAGCATAAAGCCTGTACACATCCTTACGATCTCCAGCTTCACTCATATAAGGACTAAGGTCTAAAGTCTCTGGAAACGCTACTTTCTTGTTGAGCTTCCCAAACCTCCCACTCTGCAACAGTTTTCCAACAGAAACTTTAAGGGAAGGGAAAAAATAAAACACAAAACTATAATTCTTCATTATTCAAAATTAATAGTGATCACAAACACAACTTCAACTATTATGTAGATTAACTACCCAATCACGATGTGTGTTATACTACATTTTCCTTGTCAAGATAAATCAATAACTAGGGAAAGGCAATGTATGTGCCGTAATTTGCATTTGTATTGTATTTGTTAATAATAGACAGTAATATAGAGGTATATTTGCTTAATCACCAAATCAGACATGACAGAAGGAATCCAACCTGAAATCTCTTTAAGGCAATTGTAAGAATATTAGGAGCCTGTTTAATCGTAAGACGTTTTGATGCCTTGACATAGTCATTGCACCTACAAATGCCAGAGTATACATATCAAATAAGAGCATGGTATGGATGGCATAAAAAATAATGACGAAATAAATGATTCAATAGCAAAATTCAATTCACAGTCTAGATCCTCTTGTGACCTAAGAAAATATGGATCGTTGTCACACAACTACAAAATAAATATATCGTGCATCTTCCTTCACCCTTATGAACTAGATGAGTATATTATATCAAGGCCTAACTTAAAATGCAAACTTCATATTGAAAATCGGAAACCAGGAAAAAGGCTATCAAAGCGTAAAAAAACAAGTGGCCAACACACTCAGGGAAACAGTTTTTTAAGGTAAGTAGTAAATCACCCTACACAAGTCATCAAATACCTCCTAGACAACAGCTGTGAACAAAGTTACAGAGCCACCTTCCAAATGAAGGCATTTTTAATTCTAAGATATTCAAACTAAATGTGATGGCATGTTGAACCTAGCAAAAAAATAGAGCAGGGGGACACAATACTGAACAAATTACTAAATTTCCCAAGGACACGCAACCACACACACACACACATATAGAGAGAGAACGGTCGCATACCCATCACATTTGTACTTGTTATCGCCATGCAGCCACTCTATTTTCGTGAATTGATCGAGGCACTCCTCCAATGATGCAGCATCACCATGAATTTCAACAGTCAAATCCATCATATTTTCATGCTGGTTGGAGACATTGTTGCAATTTGTACATATTACCTGAAGTATCAAGATCCAAAACCTCATCAGTCACAGTCAGTGACACTAAACACAAGAAATTGAATTCCCTACTTATAAACACTCAAAAGACAGAAATGCATAACATGAAACTTCTAGCAAAGATCAGGGTGAAAAAGATGTCTGGCCACATGGCAGATGGTGGCAACATCCCAACACATACTGTTATGACAATTTTAAACATGTCTAGGTTCAAAAGATCAATTGATTCTACTTCAAAAGTGCAGTCAATAAGAAAAGGGGTGTGAAAAAAAGGTTCACAAAGTGATCCTAGAATGGGAGAGCCGCTTAAATGCATTACTTGGGACTGAAGTTGGCCACCAAAAATGTGCTGTATAATGGTTGTCTCTCGGGAATGAGCACAAACAGCTTTTTCTCCACCAAATTCATCGAGGCACGCAAGTTGCATTCTATCAATGGCAAACCTGTTAATACAGAAGCCATTAGGTAAATGAACAATTATTTGGTAATAGAAATAAGAGTTGATGTTTTCCCCACATGGTCAGCAAGATAATATATCAAATTACAAAAGGAAAAGCAAGACAGATACCTCATGAACTCATGTGCATCTTCCTGCCTTCCATAACCAAGATTCCCACCAATATTAGGCAACCGAAGGATAATATTATTGGGTGAAAAGGGTTGAGCATTTTGACTAGCTCTTTCAACATGTGTTTGAAATTCACAAAAGAAACACCAATCATCACGTACACCTGAATAAAAGTGGATGATAAATTATGAAGACTTAAGGAAGGGCTAAGGCCCAGATGTAGAAGGAATGATAAAAGCAAAAGGTTCAAATGGTATTTACATTCATTTCTGTGTCCTTTTTCCAAAAGGAAGGCAAAAAGCGGTCTGGTGAAGGACAAGCACTGTAGAACAACATTGGCAAAGCAACTGCAAAAAATAGGAAGAGTTAGGTTTTCCCTCTTCAATGAGTAGAGTGCGATGCACCAGAATCTAACACCAAGTGATTGAAACTTGAAAGTAATTCATGAATGACATAATTGAAAATTGTTAAAAATAAGTCAATACTGACCTATTGCCACAATTTAAGAGTCCACAAGGATGAAAATCCTTCTTATCCCAGTAAAAGAGGTCCACAAATTCATCGTACGGAAAAAGAATCTAATTCATCCAAAAACAAAGATGAAGTTTATTAGGTATGATATCAATGACAATCTTGCTCAAAGTGGGAAAAATAGGGGGTGGGAGGAACATCATCAATTTAGGGGGGGAAATGAAGATAACATACATCTTTTGGTTGCTTGATAGGCTTAGAGGCTCTACAAGAAGGTACCAATGAAATTGCAGAAAATTTTTTGCTCCCTATAGTAGAAGCCTTGGAATCCCTGTGGGTATTTGGAGTTTCACAATCATCTGTATTCCTACGTGCTTGAAAATCCTTGCACTTTGTCTTGTGGCCAGCCTTCCAATGAATTTCTTGACATGTTGGTGAACTAAACAATAAACATTTTTACAAAGAAAAAACATCAAAATACATTTACATCAAAACAAATATAAAATTTACAAGCAAATGAGAATAACAAATACAGAAGCAGTTGAAGTGTAAGACAATGAATGTCCTGTTAATAAAGCTTTGACCTTCACATATAAAAACAAGACGATACTTTTGGTTACTAGAAATCAACAATGTCAAGTAGATAATGAAATTATTTAATAGTCAACAAATTAAATAAAAGACACTCCATCCTCATAGATAAACGAAATCGTCAAAAACAAAGCCTCTCTTGTTTAATTTCAGAGCATAACCAATACATATATATAGCTGGTACAGAGATCAGCACAGAGCAAAACTAAGAAAAGAAAATCCCTATAATTTCAGTTTCCCAACACTTCCTTCCATCACAAGCTTTATAAACAGCTACAAAGGGGAAAAGGAACGCCTTATAATAAAGATTTCTATGAATGCAAAATGCTAAATTACTCATTCAATTCTCGTTCCTAATGCCCCAGAGCAGATCAGTTAATAAACTATATGGAAAAACTCGTAAAAAATAGACCATAGTTCACACTTGACACTCCACACGCACAACATCACAAGTTATATATTGAGGCCAGCTTGAACCTGTCTACGGTGATCTAATTCTACAAAGTCAAAAGATGACCGTGGGCGATCAAATTGCTACATGTGATCAATCATTTGAAGTCATTTCAAGCCCTTAAAACAACACAGATGGTTTGGAAACAAACAACGAAATTATAAATTGTTATAATATTGAAAAGTTCAATATATATGTTTATATACATATACATATCCATGTAATTAACAGATCAAGTGCATTGTTTGTTACCATATAAAGAGAAGAAAGAGCAAACTAATGAGAAGGGGGGTAAAAGTCGATCAAGAAACAATTATTGCCGAAAAAGGGTTGCTGTTGCGTAATTTGATTACTATTAAAACGGACAATAAAAGGTAAATTATTAACTCCACATGAATAGCCAAATGCAAATGATGTAAATTTGGAAACTGAAAAGATTACCACTCACCAATATCGAACAGCCTTACACCGCGAGCACTTCTTCGACCCTAAATTACCACAAACGACACAAACAGCATCGGCCGTGGAATCGCCGCCGCCGCCGGACATTGAGTTACAGTCGGTGCCGTCGCTTCTTCCCGCCGTCGCTCCTCCACTCGAAGCCTCAAAATTGGCGTCGACCTCAAAGTATTTAGAGGCCGTATTCTTCACCAAATACAGCAATCCAGAGATAATAAAAAAAAGAGTTAAAATCAATTGCAGGAACCAACTGGGATCCAAGGTTACTCCAGAGACGTGCATCTAAGCAGTCCCAGTGTTGTTGATCAATGATTCGTCGGCAATCCTATTGCTTTTCATCGATGAATTTAGCAACAGAACTGAAGGATTTTGAAATTAAGTAGCAACCCAATGAGAGAAAAGCAATAAAGAATTAAGATCATGAAGAAGAATAGATTATTAGGGCTGTTTCAAAGACCAAATCATCGAACCGAGAAAGACGAGACGGTGAGTGCGTACAAATTAGGCGGCTGTTTCTGTCCTACTTCTCTCTCTATCGGTAATTTGACGATGAAACTGCGATTTTACGATGGAGACAGCCTTTGTTTTTCTTCTCAATTCTCTCTTCCCACTGGATTTTCTTTTTAGGGTTAATTAATTTTACAATAATTCTGGAACTCAAATAAACAATAATATTTAATATTTAATATTTGTTATGTAGAAGTTTCTCAATTTCCTTTTCACTCATTTGCTTTTTCCTCTCTTTTATTATAAATCTCTTCTTTTTCTCACTCCTTTCTTTCAGCCTAAAGTTTCTAATTATTATTTTCAAACTAAAATATCCATAGACCAATATTTTTTTATAGTTCCTTAGATACCAAATTTTATATTCAAATGTATTTATTTAAACTTGTTTTAAATCATAAAATTATGAAAACTCCTAAAAAATAACATATCAAAATATTTTTCAAATTCCATCGGCATTGATAGTTAGAACTTAATTGATGTTTTTAGAACTTAATTGGTAATTCGATGATGTTTTTACGAGGAGAAAAGTGTTAGTATAAATAATAAGCAACATACCAAATTTAATCTACAGTTAACTGATGGTAACTATAAAATGATTATTGTATGATGGCTAGCTATTATCTTTCTTGACCAAAACTTAAATGTCCTTAATGAAATCTTTCTTTTGATGGAACATGATAAAGATATGTTATTTTGGTATATTAGAAATCATACCCATATGTTTTTTTATATATTCGTTTAATTCATGTATCCATTAAATCCTAATCAATATAGGAATAAGCTTTTACCCATTTAGTTCATACTCAAGGAGGAATCTTGAGTCCTAATTAAACAAAACACATAATAGGCTCAATTTAATAAAATAACTCAAAGTGATAAATTATTAATTCGCATACATAAACATAGCTCACATTTTAATTATACATATTATTTAAGTAAGTCTAACAATCATAACATACAAAAAGTTGTCTTTTAATCCTACGTTGGATTGTTAGATTTGCGTTTATTTTGTGACAAAGATAGATCCGATGTACAGGTTATTTATATATACACCTCGGATCAAAGTATTTTAACTGTACAAATATCTAAAATAATAGAACATTTGTAAATGTGGCAAAACAAGTTATAATAATTAAGTATATAGCATGCATATTTTATTATTTGCAAAAATGATAAAAACTAAAGTACAACCCACAAATATAAAAGTATGGATTTGATTATTTTTGCTATATTTGCAAAATCATAAACCTTAAAGACATTTTTGTAAAATGCCTAAACTAATTTGCCACCCAATATAATTTTTGTTAATATTTTATAAATTATCATTTTACTTAATTGGTCTAGTCATTGACAAAAAAAATAGAACAATAGAGTATGTTAATGATAATATTAAATTTAAAATAAATCTAATATTAATCAACTAAACAAATGCAAATCTAAGCATTTATGACTAAACAATTTACCATAAATTATCTCAAAAAGGAAAAAAAATGAAGTTTATAAATTAAAAATTAAATAAAAATAAAAGTTATATGTTTGTAATCGGATACCTATCCTACTGTTTAATTTATTTTTAAAATTTAAAATTAGATAAAAATACTTTATTTTGAAATTACAAATTTTGATTAGTTGAGTATATATATATATATAAAGATTGAACATTGATTTAGCACATTATTTGAAAAAATAAAAATAAAAAAACTCGAAATAATTTATTACGAGTAAATTATGAAAAATCTACCTTTTATATGAAAAAATATATAATTTATATAGGATAAGTTGTTTTAGGTATGGATATAATTATTTTTAAATCATTATTTCAATATTAAGCATGCTAATATTTGATGTGTTATTTTAATTGATAGGTATATACTATTTTTAAATGCTTGTTTGGTGATTAAATAATAAAGAGATACTAAAAACTTTATAGCTTTTTACATTTTTTTTTTGTTCTTTCTTCGTTCTTACTTTAGGAATTCGAATAAAAGATCTTTTTTAGATTTGATTGTTTCACTTAAATTTCATTTGAAGGCTTTTAAGATTCGCACGTGGCAGTAAAACTTTTATTCAAACAATTATTCTATATGGTATCGTTTAGGTACGTGAGCCTAAACAGATAACGATCAGTGTCCGTGATTGGATATGAATTGCTTTCAAGCATTTTTTTAGATCTAGCTCAATTGTTTGGTTTGCAAACAATCTTTATTGAATAGTGAACTCAATCCAACCATGAATGCATTTGAGTTGGATTGGTTCGAGTTAGTCAGATCACTTATTTAAATTTTTGTCCTAAAGTTAAGCAAAATGTTGGCATTAATAATTTTATTTAATTATTACCATGTAGTGAATTAAGATTAACAATTCAATCTCAATTTATGTAAAGTTATATTGGAGATGTTGAAGAATAAATTATCTAAACAAAACTCATAAAATTAGGAAAAATATGTGTATATAATAGCACCGTGTGTTGAAAAAATATTTTAAAAAATTAATAATAAGTTTGGGTTGGATCGAGTTGATTTTGGTTGTTTCTAAGTGAACTCACGAACCAACCAAATTCATCAACTTTTCATTTTTTTTAACTCAACTCAAATCATAGATTAGGTTAGGTTGATCGAATTTTTTGGGTCAACCATATATCATTCTCAATTCGTGATATATTAAAATCGACGACACTAACTTTTATATCTTGAATTTAGTTGAGAATAATTTAGAGTAAGATAAAATTAAAATTTGAAATAACCACAACTTTATAAAAACTTGAATAGTTGTCGTAATCTCATTAGATGGGCTGAAAAATTGAACTACTAAGGTCGTGAAACTTAATTTAATATTTTTTACGTAATTAAATTAATATATATATATATATATATTAAAATTTTAAAATTGATCGCTTTCTTCTTTAAATGCACATCCCTAAGTTCTCATCTAGTGATCAATTTTATAACACCGAACTTTTGGCATTAATTGGTTCAGCATTCAGTCACCAAAGTTCTTTTTTTTTTCTCCCTTTAATAAAAATAATTAAAAAGAAGACAAAGTCTCCACGTGCGGGAATGTGATTGGTCATTGATGTATGAGAATGACAGTCGCGGTCAAGTCAATGATCTCTAATATCTTGGGGGTTTCTGGTGGTCGAGGTTATACTTTTCCAACCTTGAAGGTAAATCATACTTTTTCATTTATGCTTAAATGACTTTGTATTGAAAATAAAAAGGTAAAATATTTTTTCCTATTTAATATTTATCTTAACCTAAAAAAGTGATTCCTTTCTAAAAATCAATCTAATTGAATATTCGATCAAACCCAAAAATTTAATTATGTCTAGTTTAAAACTTTTAAAATCGAATCAAACAATTTTTAACTGAATAAAAAAAGTAAATTGATTTTAATTTAAAGAACAAACTTGGATTTAAAATCGAACTGAATCGAATTTAAAATTAAACTGAGCCACGTAAATAAGGTTCGGTTAATTTGGTTTGAACAAATAAATCTGTTTGATCGTCAAACTAACCTAACCGAATCGTTTCCATCCCTATGTTTTAAAATGTTGCAAATTTAAGTCCATTCGAAATTAAACTCGAAGGAGGAAAAAGTGATTGAGAAGAATCTCTAACGTCATTAGGTAAACTTGATTACTTTTTTACTTGATCTAAAATCACTTATTCTTGGTTTTCTGTGGTCAAAATTACGCTCAAACCACCCTTTTCAATTTAGCCTTTTAAGAAAATATGTATTTTCAAATAGAAATGTATTTGTTCGAATGGTTTTAAAAAACACCACTTTTAATGACAACTTATATGTTAAGCTTTTATCGAATGATTTATATGGAAATAAATATTATTTTTTATTTAAAGTATATATAATTGTAAAATAAGTACCTTAACTTTTAAAAGTGTTTGGATTTTAAATTCGTTTTAAAGTATTAAGAAAAAATTGAAGTGTTTGAGGACAACTAAAAGTAGTTTTTGAAGTATATTTTAATTAAATTTTATTTAAAATATTTAAATAAAAAACCATTTTAAAAAATATTTTTTTCAAGAGTTAGTCCAAACATAGTCATTGTAGCAAAATCATAGCCATTAGATTATCAAATTCTTTTTTCTTCCTTTGAATTATTCAAATGTATAGTTAGATATTCAAACTTCTAACATCCAAATACTGTACTAGGTTTTGATTTATAGATAACTAAGTTTTATTTTCCACCTTTTTCTACTGTATTTAAACAACTTCACAATAAAGAAATAAAGTTTTCCATATAAAGTTTGTAGGATTGTATGATGCATTGACTTAGGATAAAATTAAATTAGAGTATAGTTGTTGGTGTTGGCTGGCAGTTGATAATGGCACTGTTGAAGAGACGATGTGATTTAATTTTCTCAAACTGTTGCAACACTCACCTAATATTAATATTATTAATAACAATATATTTATTTGCTATTTATCAAAATAAATAAATAAACAAAATATCTTATTTTAGTTAACATTTTGGGGTTGACTTTAATTTTTCTCTTTTTTTTTCATGCACAATTTTTGTTGGAGTGATATTCTCAACTTGAAATAAAAATTGTTTGGTTATATGTACAATTTTGTTCTCAACATTTCTACCTATAATACCAAGTTAAATAACACGAGTTTCGTATTTTTAAAAAAAAAATCATATAATTATTTAAAATAAAAATGTAAAATTATTTAATGGACCTTTTAAACATATTTTTAAAAACTCATGGAGTAAAAAGATATATTTTAAAAAATCGAAAATCAAATGAGTCTATTCTTATAAACTCAGGAATCAAAGAGACATAGTCATCCAAATCTATGGACTAAGAAGGTAAGTTTTTCTCTCTTTTTATGTGTGTATATGCTCGATAGAAATGCGATTAGGCTCGATTTGAAGAAATTTAAAACCAAATCAAAACAGAACCAAACTGTTTTTAACTACTATATATATTTTTATATCTTCTAAAAAAGTGTAAGATCAAATTTAAAATCAAACTGGTTTTAATTTAAACAACAAAATTGAATTTAAAATTGCTCCAAATCGAATTATTTTTAAAAAAATTAAAAAAACCAAAACTGAACAAAATCAAACCATTTCCACCCATGAAGAAGCTAAATCGTAGAGGTCGGTGATTTGATCTTATTTCCGTAAGATTTACTAATCAATTTTTAATAAAAGAGATTATCAAACAGTTCCTCTCAATTAGGAAAGAGGGCCGAAGCCCATATGATTTAACGAAGTTTCAAGCTTAAAAGCAAGCGGAAGAAAATGGGCCTTGGCCTCAAATCATTGTTTTCCCCTCTAACTCAATTCTTTCTCTACAAATGCAATCTAGCTTTTGTTAAAAGAACAATTATGATACATGAGTGAGGTAGATAAGCAGTAGTAATAGTACATATAAGTTAATTGGTGAAGTAATACAATTAGTGCCTCATCGACTAAGTTATACTTCTATTGATCGAGACGGTTAGTTAATGAGTGAGGTAGATATGTTGACGATTTATGTGTTCTTAGTGTAGTTTCTATTTGGTCTATAAGTTTTAAGATGGTGTAGTGTTAACATTGAGCTTTAACATTAATTTCAGTCCGTCTATGAAATTTAAAATATTATATTTGTATCATTTTGTTTTAAGGCTTTGCACTTTTTTTCTTTTTCGTTTAATTTGTAGTTGCTGCTACAACGACTACAATAAAAACGTGAAGTTATAAAACAGGTGTACCAACTGAAAACTAAACTCAACGAAACGATCAGAAAGATTGGTTAAATAAAGATAATCATTTTGCCGCAATAAAAGACAATATGTGAATATAAATGTACTTAAAATCATCAACAATACTTGGCTACACCAACTAACTCTAAAATTGTTTGAAAATACACATTATAAAATTGAACGATTAAAATAAAAAGAAGAAAAAAGCTCGACAATATAAAAAATTAAAATGATATTTTTATTATAGATATATGTGTTAAACAAATGTACATCTATAATGTCCATTGCTAAATGTTAAAATATGATCATTCCATTTGTTGTCTTCGTGTCTCGAGATGATTCATACAATCCATCACATACTTAACCCTTTATCTATGAATAGAGGTTTTTAGTATGGATATTGAAAGTACAAGCAACTTTGATGAAAAATCCTAAAATTTTGGAGATTGTGAAAATTAATTTATTTTAGAAACTTTGTTATGGTAAAATGTGATAATTGAAAAATAAAAACTATTTACAAAATATATAGCAAAAAAAAAAAAAAAAACTCAAATGAGCTATAGTAAATTTAACGATTTTGCTATAATTTGTAAATAATTTTAATTTATGTGCTATATTTGAAAATGTAACTTATGTGGGGTGATGAGAAATGGTAAAAAAAAATAGAATATTTAACAAAATATTTATAAGTGTAATAAGTTTCAATTTTCTTACTGCGTCTATGTGTATATATATTTATTATTTTTGAAAAATCTCTTATGTTATTTGTTAATGTATTTTTATATATTAATATATAAAAAGATAAAGAAATGTGTTTTTTTTAAAAAAAAAATTATTTTGGATATTTTTTTATTAATTCATAGTGGCTACAAAATGAGAAGGGTGTAGGCAATGGTACGTCAATTGTTTAAAAACAAATAACCAAAAACCTTAAAAGAAAAACCACATAAATTATTATTATTCTTATTCTTATTCTTATAATTATTAATTAATGCCAGCTACTAATTGCCACAAAATTACACATTCCAAACCTTTTATTTTGTTTCTATTGCAACATCACCTTTTTCTTCTCTCCCTAAAAAGTACTTTTCTTCTAAACACATGCCACACACGAGTCACAAACAGCACCCATCGTACGTTCATAAAGTTGGCTGCCAAGTAAAGTTTACACAATCACATAAGCTTTTGTTTAAAAGCACAAACAATAACAATAATAATACTAATAAATAACGATTAATTAGTATTATTATTATTATTAGTGTTGTTGTTGTTGTTAGTTAATTAAAATAAAATCCCACTCACCTCACCTAATCAGTAAGCACCCAAAAGAAAAAAATGAATATAATTTGAGAGGCAGGAGGGGCTGAATCCAAAATGTTGGCTTACAATATTTGTATTCTTAATCTATATGTTTCCTTTATAATAATAACAAAAATGTAGTTTATATTACTTAAATAATTAATTAGTTAAATAAAAGATTAATGAAAACATACCAAAATCTATCATTTTCTATAAGAATTCCCTTGAATAGAGAACTATTAAATAACTTATAAGAATTTAAAGTTTAAATATTGATACATTTAATATTTTTAATATTGTAATTTAAGTTGTTTTTTTTTCTTCTTTTTAAAGTAAGGTTTTAAATAATTGTTTGAGTTAAAAACTCAAGTTTATGGAGGAAAACAAATCTAAATATATATATATATATATATATTATCTAACACGAGAAAATAAAATCATGTTGATTACAACACCAAACTATGTTGATTTTAGCGTAACTTTTAACTTTGTCATTTATTTATTTACAATGATAGATCTATAAATTTTGTTGACGGGTTTATAATCAAGTAAAACTAATTTGAAAAAAAAAAAACAAAATTTAAAACGTGGAAGCTTGAACGTGATCTAGAAAAGTTAAAAGACTAATTAGTTTATCACTCTATTAATTAATAATATCAATTAAAATTCAATTATAATATGTATATATATTATAATTATTGTATAACCGGTGTAAAAGTTGTGAAGAACTTGAGTTTACACATGCATACTCTCAAATAAAAGTGATCAGTTGAAGTTTATTTTATTTTTATAAAATCAGACCACACTCAGTTTAGTAAATATTTAAACCGACCTCGACATCAATGAGCAAGGGTTGGTCAATTGATTTTTGTTGGATCAGGTCGATTTAACACTTAGGAATACTTTTCGAAACCGATCCTTTTCATTTTTTGTTTGATCGACTTCAATTTGATCAATTAAATCGATTTTTCGATCTATCATACTCAGTCTTACACTAGATCCATCCATGTTTATCGATTTATTTGGAAGCATTAACGTTGCTATTATTAATTGCTTTGTGTGTTAATATAGTTTATGCATTTTTAGTAACAAGTGGTGTTATTACAAAATAATATGTGGGGAAGGGGACCCGTCTCCGTCTCCTTCTCCTACGCACATAAAGTGAATGTGTCAATATTATTACCAGACAGCTCATAAAACTCATCCAATCATAAGAACCCTTCTTTTCTTTTCTTTAATATTTTCTTCCTAAGCAAACAATCAATTATACTAATATTATAAAATACAAATTGAACTTAACTATATATGGTTATTTTACTAATAAAAGAAAGAACTATGATGCTTCACTTTATATGAGCACATTAGAATCATTTTTTTTTCTCACTATATATATATATATTTAATCTACTTAAATAAAAGATTCTTTTCATTATTTTAGTCCAATTTCACGATGGATTAAATATTCTTTTCAATATTTTCAATATTTTAGTCCAATTTGAAGATGGATTATGGTAGATAAAGCCCATGGTTTAATTCTTTTCCTCCACATCAATTGCAGTGAACCGTGGGCTTGCACAAATAAGTGAGGGTAATTCCGTAATTGCACTGAGGAGTACTTTTAAGAATAATTAACCCTAATAGAAATGGATGTATTCGTAAAAAAATTTCACTGGTGGATCAATAGTAACGAGTGTAATAAATTTTGCTATTGTTTGTTACCATTATTTTATCTATACCTTTGAGAATCAAACGATAGTGATAATAATAAATAAGTCAAAATTGAAAATTTTCTGATGGTAAGAATAATAACAATGATAGTCGTAGCGATAACGATATGACTAAATTTTCAGACGCAATTGGATTGAGCAGTGAGCACCCGCAACTCATTAATCATATTGCGTTATTTCTTTACATATCTGAATGTGAGTCTTATGTGCCAGTACAATTGCACGACACAAATAAATAATTTTTTAATAAAATAAGTAAATGGGACCAAGTTTATTTATTTTTTATTTTTTTAAATTTTCATTGATCTATTAAGTTTTCAATTGGAGTAAACGCGATCTAAGTATATAGCAAAAATTCAAAGAATTGCAAGTATTTCAAAATTTATTAGCGGTAGACTTTATTGTCAATTAACTTCTATTAGTGATATTTATCACTAATGCACTTCTACATATGATACAATAATAATCTTCGATAAACCACTTTAAGATTTTAGTATAACTTTTTTTCATATTTGTAAATTTATTTACATTACATTGTATTTGAACATATTTTAAACCTAATTGTTATTTTTGCAACTCGTTCTTTATTCTATAATATATCTTAATTAATATTAAAATAGAGGGAAAGTTATTTACATGTAACAAATAAATTAGAACATGAAAGAAGAACAATGAAACCTCTCTCTTTCTCTATATGTATAATATATATCTATCTCAACAATAGTATTTTTCTCAAGGCCATAATTTTGGAAGCCCAACAAAACCAAAATTACTTGTGCATGCAGCAAAAGGCCAAGAACCTTTTGTTTGAAAAGTCCCACAAGAATCCAACGAAATGGTTCAAAGTAATAAAGGAAGAAATCAAGTTGCTCTAAGTTATAGCCAAGGCCTAAGTAGATATGGGTGAATCTAAGAGTGAGGTCTTTCTTTTTCTCTTTCTAAAGAAAAATAAAAAAGATTTTGTCATGGAGTTGTCTTGTGTGATGACATAATTATCCAAATAATCTATATTCCCCTAGTTTGGGGATTGTGTCTTTGTCTATGGACCTCTTTCTTCCAACTTGTACTTCTAATTCCCTTCTTTTCATTTCCAAGGGGATTGGGATGGGACCATCATACATTATTCTTACTCTTTCACTTGCAATCTCTTTCTCCACATAATAGGAGTTTTTAAGGATTACTATATATATTAAATGATCATTTTATTCTGTCCTTTTTGTTTTTTTATATGATTTTTAAACTTCAAAACTTACCAATCTTATATATTTATTTAAATCGTCCTAATACTTGTGTTGTATAATTAAAATGAAACTATAGACGTACTACCCTACTTTAATGGTTGAAAATGATGAAAATTTATAAGAGATGAGAGGGTATAAAACAGTGTAGAGTATGTTAGAGGGTGTAAATTTTTATTATATAAATTTTTCCTTTTTGAAAAATTAATTTGATAATTAATTTTCCGTTATCTCATTCAAAGTTGGGTCAGTTCTCTTGTTTGCCATTTCCTTCAACTTTGACTCGTTTTCCCTTTCCTTCACTTTCAACGCCTTTAGCTTCCTCCCATTGGGCCTTCATTTTCGATTTTTCAGTTTTGGTTCTCCGCCTGTATTAAATGATAATTTTGTTTTGTTTTGTTTATGTTTTTCAATACTGTTATGAGTATCTTCGTTTTGTTTCTATTTCTTATTCCGACGTGTGCACATTTGATAGAGGAGTTTTGTTAACTTTAGGGAGCAACCGACAATACAATTGGCACTTCCGTTAGCTGTGTAATTGCTTTTAGAATAATGGTTCATCACAACACAATAATCTATTTTGTTCGACATTATGATCTTATTTTTCCTACAATAACTACATGTACTTGATTTTCTTCTACAGTAAAAAATATGAGGTGTGAGAAATTGAGCCTTTGACTCTAAGAGAAAGAAGCTAAGTTCTTGCTGCTTATTTCTAAATCATTAAACATTGTATTTTAGGTTTGTTTATGAAATTTGGACTTGAGCTATGTTTAGTAATATATATATATAAAAGTTGATCTTAACATATGATCTAGCATCTTTGATATGAATCGATCAATACTCTTTTAAAATTAAGAGGAATCTAAGATGGTGTCTATATATTTTTGACATCTCATAACTACAAGGAAGACCACTCAAGAAAAGTGCTATGACATTAATCGTTTTCTTTCTCATGTCTTCAAGACTGCTTTACAAAACTTTTATTAATAATTCAATGTTTATTTGGTTAATATCAATCATTATATAATTATTTTTTCTTTTAACAAATTAGTATAATTGGAAAATAAAATATTAGATGAAATGATGAATGTGTGAAAAGTAAGTGTCCCACGTACTTCCTTTTTAATTGACCATACAACCTTCATCTAAATAAATAGGCCCTACGATTGTCAAAGCCAGTTTGCTCCATGGCTCATCTCAAACCACTCATAAATAAAACTAACCTAGATATTAAATGTAAAATAATAATTTAAAAAATCCCTTCTAAATAATAACAACTAACAATATTATTATTATTACGAGCTTATCTTCGAAGTTTAATCTCTAATTAATCATCAATACTAATCAAGATCAATATTCATCCTAGAATGATTCACTTTAACTTTGACTACAGTTGAATCCCTCGTCTAAATAGGTTATTTATAGCACTCTACTAAAAAACCAATAAAAAGTTGCATTAATGCTATAATGTGTACAAAAATAAAACAAATACATAAGTTATTTACTAAAATAACATAATCATCTAACAACTTCTTATTGGAAAAAGTATTCCAAAAATATTACCAGTAAGATTATATCAATCTACATTATACATATTGCAATACAACTACGTACTAGACTTACGGCACTACAAGAATATCAACTCAATATATTATTTCACAATACAACATGTTTACAAATTTTTCTAAATTCTCTTTTTGTAAGGAGAAGTATAACTTATTAAAAACACCTTCTTGGTCCTACGAAGAACATCATTTCACAATTCTCACCTATTCACTTATTTTTAAATTTTAAATTACATTACAAATCAATTCATATTTCAAGAAAAAGAAAACAAGTATCCCATGAACTAATATTAAAAAAACAGAATTATGAAAAGGGCAATACATTATAGACAATGAAGTTGGATTTAGGGGATGCATATATATATATATATATATATAGTTTGATTTAATGTTTTTGTTTTTGTTGAGCATTAGGTAGGGGTCCGAGGTAAGGAAAGGTGCCGTTAGGCCCCTGAAAGCCAGGACCTCATGGGACCGACTTCCCAACAAAATTCGCTTATCCGCTCCGGTGCGGCGGTGCCCTTATGAAAGCAAATCATCAACTTTGTGGGCTCTAATCCCTAAGCAGCATTTTTTTTCTCCTTATTAAAATAATACAATGTACTTATGATATTATGGCTCAATTATATTTCGAAATAATAAGTGTTTCGTTTTTATATTATCATAATTTATATTTGAATTAAAAGTTGAAACAATATGACCATTCCATTTTTTAAATTCTATCCTAAAAAGTAGTTTTTAATTCTATATAAAAAGTCAATGATGATAGTGTAGCTTTTAAAAGTATAGAGATGTAATTTAAAAAACAAAAGGCAAAGAACAAATGTAATGTTATTATAAAACTTGAAATGATTTTAGTTTGAAGTTTAATTTGTAGAAATATAGTATTTTTAGAAATAATTATTGAGTTTATTTGCTATTGTTATTTAATTATGTAATAAGTATATTCTTTGTACACCTTTAGTTCATTCTAGTTCGTTTATTGTACCGTATAAGAAAATTATTTAATTAAGTTTAGTTGTTTTTTATATAATAGGACTCGGTTGTTACTAAATTCAATGTAAAAATCTAAATTATTATAAAGTTTAAAATTAAAAGACTTACACTATAAAATTAAGTCTAATTAAACTATTGTTTTGATATAATAATATGAATGTTGAGAAAGTAAAAAAATTTGTTTACGACAATACAAAATTGATGTAAGTTAAACTCTATTTTATGAATTAAACGAAACCTAAATGATTCATAAAAAGAAGATAAAGATTTCTTTAAGAGAATAATACTAAAGAACAAAGTTCAAATCTAAATTTAAATAAACATCGCATATAAATTATTTTGCTATCATTAACGAACAACAACGTACCATTTATCAGACACTTTCTTTCGAAAGTTCTAATAATAATTAAAAATAACGTAGATCAAAACCCACTATCTCTTCTCGTGGAATTTTCCGTCATCCGAACATAATAGTGTGTTTGTTCATTTAATTTATTGATATGATTTAATAACCATCATTATTCCAGACCCACTCATAGTAAGTAAATTAAAATAAGAAAGAAATTAGTATTTTAAAATTTTAAAAATAAAATCGAGTGGAAAAAGATAAATTGATTTTTGTATTTTTAATTAGGATAATGTGCATATACTTACCTGCAAAATTAGCAAATCCAAGAGTACACAATACTTTGCACCCAATGCGTCGTAGCATTTGCGCAGAGTTCTCCCACCTCTAAATCTTTTATTCTATGATGTGACCGACCATTGCCAATTCTTAAAAATTGATGTGTCGCTTAGAAGTTAGAATCCTCCCTCAAACGATATTTAAAAATCATCCATTTAATTAATTAGGAATTAGGGTTAAAAATTTTATATGTATTCAATTTTTAGTTGCAAATAACTTTAATTTTTAAAATATTAACATTTTTCATAATTAATCCAATTTTAAAAATAATAAATATTGATGGACTTGTATGAGTGTAATATAATATAAATATGGTAAATGTTTTTTATAATTTGGTTGTTTTTCTATAATTTTTTTTTTTGTTATCTAAAGCATTTTTAGTTTAAATTTTGAAAACATGTTAACATATTTTATTTTATTACAATAAATTATTGTTATTGGATCAATTTTTAAAAAATTAACTTTTTGAAAGCTAAATTTAAAATTTTAAAAGAGTACAAGAAGTAGAGTTGCTATCCATAATTGATAGAACTAAAATTAAAAGTATTTTTGGTAGTGATTTTGTTATAACTATGAAATCATTAGAAAAACATGGTGTTTGAAAACATGAATGTATACATATATATAGTGATTTTTGTAATTTACCATATATTTCCAAAGAAACAGAAGATATTAAAAAGAATGTCACTCGGTGGCCTTGGAATTTGCATGGAGAAGCAAACGTTTGAGAGTAAAGACAATGAATTGTATATGGCGGACCCACGACACCACGTGGCAATCAAAATAATGCTTATAGCTGAGTCAGCAACCATCACGTGGCGAAATTGCTCAGTGGATTTTAAAAGAAAAATAAAAATACAAAGATGGGATGCTGAGCTGTACAAACAAATAACAACTATATCACTTATTTCAACTTTACATATTACACATAAATGTATATATTAAAAAAAAAAAAAAAAAAAAAAAAACAGACCACTGGGGCAACTTTCCCTTATAAGTCATCCCCATGTCTCTCCAACTAATTGCATTAATTCATCCATCCATTGCCCGAATGAACATAAATTATTCATAGCTATATTATATATATCCTTCCAACTGAATTATTTATTTTCTAGTACTTTATTTTATTCCTATTTCTAGCTATACCCAATATTATAATATTCTGAATTTTAATAATTTATTCTCTGTGTGTTTATTATTGCTTTTAGTTGTTCTTTTCATGTAATCATATACGTAGATGGTCGATGGTTGTTTATTTTTGTCTCTTTTCCCGTATATATCATTTATGAACAATTTCGTTAGTTTGCGAAATATTTCCCAATATTATCAAAGTATTTTCCTCTTAAAAATATCCAGCAAACGTTTGGTGGCATCGACTTTGTTTTAAAGAAGCGACAAGTTTAGAGTGATCATGTAAAAATATTAACATTTGTAGGAGAGCCTGAAAAATATTAAATTTGACAAAATATTTATCACATATAATAAAATTTCATATTCTATCAATAACATATGTTGATATCCTTCTATAAGTGATATTAATAGACGGTGATAGAATGTTATCCGTTTCTATCTATGATAGAATTCAAAATTTTATTTTAGTTTATTTTAAAATGTACTTTTTTTATTATTTGGAGAAATTATTCTAAAATCATTTAAAACAAATTATTTTTTAATTTGTTGGTTTTAAAATCTATGTAGGTTGGTTGTCTATTAATTTTTAAAAATAACAAATTTTACAAAATATAGCAAATTCTATCATTGATAGTCATTTATATGTTATAGTGATAGAAGACTATTATTGATAGAATAAATTTTTTTGTTATAGCTTATAAATATTTCAACTGATTTTGCTATTTTGAAAAATGCCCCTTACTAATTATCAAATTTCTTATTTTATATATCTATATTTTATAACACTTTTCCATGTTTTAGTTTGAATTTTAGGGAACATCTGCTTACTTAATTTTAGTTATACTAGATATTGATAAACACCGATGGAATCCTAAATTGTTTATTATCGATAGAATCTAATATATTGCTATATTTTATAACAAATTTGTCGTTTGGAGTAATTCATTTCAACTACCAAATGAGATTGATCAAGATGAATGTGGTTCCTCTCTCTAATAGTAGTATAAAATAAACAATGTTTTATCTATAATTTAAACAAAATTTAATCTATTTAAATAATAATAATAGTAATAGTAATCAACATTTCAACAAAGATTTTAAACGCTCATCTTATAGTTGAAAATATTTTAATACAAGCAATTGTCGCTCTCACCGTGCGACATGCACATATCTTTCCCCTACAATCTAGCAAAAAAAAAGCACAAGAACTAGTCCGTTATAAACAAATTATTGAATATTACTTGTACGTCGTATAAAAAAAAGGAGAAGAAAGTAATAATAAAAGTTTATAAGTTATAGAGTTGGTCCTATAGATTTAAGAATTTAGACTTTCGAGTTCTAACAGTAATTTAATTTATAGAATTTTACAAAACTTTATAAATAGTCTATATATAGTTTGATAAATTTATCATAAATAGTTTTATCAGTGTGGCTATATGTATGCTACGATCGAATAATATCACAAAACAAGTTGTTTAGTCCTATATAAAACATTTAAAGTGCAAGAAAACTTATACAATGTTAAATCATAGGTATAGATGGTAAATTGTAGATTGAACTCATTAACTCTTATATTGTTTTAAATTAAATTCACGATTCTTTTTTACCACTAAACCAACAACAAAAAAGTTAACGTTAAACACTTATTAGTTGAATTAATAGCATAAAACAAGTCATGTAATATTATCATAAATTAGAGTTAAAACATCTTATACATAACAACAGTACAACACATCAAAATAGGTACCAAAGAACTCCTTTAAAGAACGGTTTGTTTGATAATGTTTCTATTTTTTGTATTTTTGTATTTCATTTTCTAATTTAAGTGAAGGAAAACAAAAATGTATTGGTTTACGGTTTATTTGTTTGTTCTTCTTTATTTTTTACAAAAAAAAAAATGCTCTTATATTTAAGGACCACCTTCTTGTTTCTTGTTCTTTGAAATTTTAAACTAAACCTATAAAAATTACATAAAATAAGTTTTTAATTAATATTACCAAACATTTTAGCTTTTCAAAGTTGAGCTATAAACACACTTCTTTCATTTTTTTTTTTTTTTTTGTTTTGTTATCTACATTTTATCATAAAAGATAGTGTTAACCATAACGAGCATTTACTTAGACATCAGTATGGTAAGACTTGACACCAAACTTTAACACCAATTCTAATGCCAAGTAATTATTACACATGTTGGCAAATTAGAAGAAGAAATTAAACAATGTTGGAGAAGTAGGCTGGAAGGCAAGCTCGCATTGTACTCGTGATGACATGACAACGAATACAAATATACAAAGTTTCTCATGCCACCCTCCTTTTAAAATCATCCAATTGGTTTCTTACCAACAAAAATAATCATTCTTACTTTTATATCAAAAACACCTCTCTGTTATCGAAAACTCCACATCGAAAAAACCAAAGAGACCCACACTTAATACAAGACACACTAGCTACTCCTCTCATTTCTAATTAGTTTTATTATTGAACCACATATTATCAAATACAATACAAAATCCATAAAAGTGCCCAAAAGGGTATTCAGTCCAATAAAAGAAACTGAGATGATCTTAATCGTGAATTCCCTTGTTTTTTTTTTTTTTTTTTACAATATGAACTTCTTAACATCCCTTCCTCTAATCAACATGAGACAGACTTTATAAGCAACAAGAAACAAAACAAAAAACATGACTTGTCACGTCTGTAATCTTCGAAAAAACGAAAAGAAAGTTATACCATCAAATGGATCCTAATCTTTGACCAAAAGAAAAAAAAAACCAACTTAATTCATGAAATTAGTTGAAGAAATGAATGTGTAAAGTTGACTCCAAATACTTCTAGTTATGAAATGTATATATATATATTGAAAATTTTAGAAAAGAAAAAAAAAAAGAAAAAAAAGAAACATAAAATAGGTTTTTTTTTTTGTTTACAAAGCAAAACACCCAAGCCGCCCCCACCACAAATTCGGGAATCTAGAACATGTTTGGCAACCCATCGATTTGAAAAACAAATATATCAAATAAAAACCATGTTTATTATCCACTAACAAAAAGGCATCCTCTACTAAAATATTAATCACCCTTTCCTTGAAAAACGAGTATATATGTTTCCATCAAACAACCATTATTGGCCACCTAATCTAACATTATTTTAACTTCTTAATAATTATAATATGTTAATCTTTCATTTAATATCTACTAATTATTAGATTAAAGGGTTTGACAATGATACCCTAACCTCCATTCTTCCTCAAATCATAATTGTTTGTATTTTTTATGAATCATTTTTAGACTCACCCATGTTATTGGAATTAAATTATTTGAATTAAAAGTTTTAAATATAGTTTAACTGGTTTATCTAGTTTTGTTGATTAATTCTTTTTTTTTAATAGATCGGTCTAACAAAGATTGAGATGCGAAAAATGTTAATACACTTTTTGAGAATGAGTCCAAATGTCACGTTAACCATCTACTTGATATATTTAGATGATATGATTTCTTGACCACTAAACGTTGTAGAAAGAAACAATTAATTGAGAATAATTTTATTTTTTAAAATTGTTTGGATTATTTAATGGAAATTATTTAAATCAATGAAGTAAAAGAAAATACTCAATTGAGTAGTTGAACGTAGTTCAGGGAATCGGTGATAGTGTTATATATTACTTACTTTTATTATGGATTGATTTGAAGATCCATGAATAAAAAAAACGATAAAATTAACAAATTTTTTATAAATTAACTGTCCCAATGATATAAAAATTGCATATAAAGGTAAAATTAGTTTAAATTTAAATTCAGATAATTAAATTTGTATTAGAGAACAATTTTAAACATAAAAAAGTTTAATTCTAACCTTTCAAAAATTACTTTCAAATACACAATAAATGGTAGAATATCAAAACACAAATGATAATGATAATTATATTAGAAGAAACAAACAAGTCAATGTATATCCATTTTCTGTAAGGTCACTAACTATTTAATAAATATGCATTATACATAGTTATAATCTAGATGACAAAATCACCTTATATTCTTAAATAAAGATAAATTAATAATTGTTTTACTATAAAAAAAAAAAAGCACATCCAACAAATTAGTTACAAACTAATTTAATATGGAAAAACAACAAAATATATAAACAAAATTTCACCCATAAAAACATACACCACCATCGATCGAGGTTAAAGGTTTGATCTCTCATCTTGTTAATTATTATATTAAAAAGACAATTAAGTGTTGTTTCAAGTGTTTTAATATAATCTAGAATTTTAGGAGTGATCATCGGTTAGTCGGATTCAACTTTTTTTTTTTTTTTTTTTTATAAAAAATCTAATTGGTTTAGTAAAATTTCAAACTGACATCGATATCAACAAATAATGGTCAATCGGTTTTTGTCGGATTGGTTTAACACTTAAAGAATACTTTTTGGAAATTATTGATTTAAAACTTTATCTGACACCGATCCCAACTGATCGCTCTCGTTTTTTCAACCGACCGACTTCAATTTGCTCGATTTTTTGTCTATCATGCCCACCCCAATCAAGATTATTGAAATCAAAGTAATAAAAAACATAACGAAAAATGAGATTGTGAAACATGAAAACAGTAAAAAACGATAGTTAAATTGAGAACTATCAAAACAAATGAATTTCGTTGTACAAATAAAACTAAACGTTACAAACCCATCTCATTAATAATCACCAAACACGTCGTAATTTTGAAAGTATTTTTCACTTTAAATTTTAATCTAAAAAAAATAGAAGGAAGAAAAAAAAAGAGAGTAAATAATCAAGAAAGAAAAGGACATAATTACCCTCAACAATTTATTGATTAGCTACAACATTGGGATCTAAATCATCATCAACAACAACAATAATATATAGATTAATAATAATGAGTCAAGGGGAGGGGGGAAAGGAAGGGAAAATGATAGGAAAATTAAGTTAAAGAGAGTGGACCACTTAAAACGAGTATTAATTAAAAGGGAAAAATGGTATTGTTGTATGGTTATCCCACATGGGATTGCCAAATTTTAATTTAAATTAGTGATTACGGAGTCGTTGACCATGCGAGACTCTCTCTTTCTCTTCGATCTGGCGATGTTTTCCTTTGGCCCTTCGGCTCAGCAACCATGTGAGCACTCAGATAAACACTGCCCTTATTTCTTCCACGTGGAACAATTCCATTTGAAGTTAAGTGTATTAAAATCGATTTATGATTTCCAAGCTCCAACCATGGTTAAAAAAATGAAATCCCACCTCCTGACTCCACAATCGAACACAAGCAACGTAAACCAATGATGCCCAAGTTAATTGAACCACAATCCCCATATAATATAAAACCCCCCTTTATCTTTAGTATTATAATATACCAAAGTGTATTAAATTAAAGAGGAATTGGAATACTCTTTTTTCTTTCTTTCTTTTTAATAGAATTTAAATTAATCGTCTTTAGTTCGGAGTGTTTTTAGAAAACAGAAGAAATTGACAAATTATTTAAAATTTATTCTATTTTTTCTTTTTGTAAATATTTGGTTGAATGTTTTTTTTTTTTTTTGTTGATTTGGTGTTTGTTTAAAAGTTAATTTTTTTAGTATTGGCTTGCCTTTTAATATGGAAAATTAATGTAAATTTTGACAAATTTTGAATATTTATAAAATATAGCAAAATTTTAATTGATATAAATGGATAGAAGTTTATTAGTAATATATTTAAAATTTTATTACATTTGAAAATGTTAATTTTAATGTTGAGGGTAACTTGATTTGTTTCAAATTTGAAAGAAGTAAAAGCAACTCGAACCGTGTCAATGAATTTACAATAGTTTAGTTGGTAATTTTGTGCTATTAAATTGTGAATGTGAGATATTTTGATATGTTGATATAAAATGTAATAAGAGTGTAAAAATGAGTTTGACTCGATGATATTAATATAATATTACCCGTAAAAATTAAACAGTCAATTCCTCATCTGTACTTGAAAAAAAAGATAGGGTAGGGGACATCATAATTAAATTAAATAACCACTGTTTGCTAAATTACATGATTACATAAAAAAAATAGACAATTCAATTTCATTGGGGAGTGGATTTTGATTCAATTATTTTATTAGAAGTTCATTAACATATTAAAAAATAAACAATATATAAAATCAGTCAAAATCCACTGGTTGAATATGTAATTAAATAAATCAACATAACGTTTTTTTATTTCTTTTAACAATTAGAGTTTCTCCAAATTTCTAGGGACGGAAGTGTGGTTTAGAATAAAAATTGAATTCCCAATATAAAAGCAATATATGTTAATTAACGTTCATGATATATATATATATATATATACCCGAAATGATTACCTATTCTTAATATGTTCTTCTCCATTTCTTCATTAGTTTTCAATTTTAGGGTTATTGTTCGTTGTCTAAATAGTGAGGTGTTAGTTTGTATTAGAGAACTTTTTATTTTTCTTTGTTGAGATAGATTGAACTCTTTGAACTATTGCTATGAAAAAATGTTAGAGAACGTAGGGAGCTGACATTCCTAAAAAAACTGTTTTAGTTATTTCGAACCTATTTGTTGAAAAAATCAAATTAGTGAAAAAGGTTCAAGTACTACTCAACTTAATTAGTGATTTCTTTGGGGTAGTTTTGATTTTAGGCTTTTATATGGTCAATCGTAGGAGTAACCATGTAACTCACGTGTTTAGCTTCATCCTATGCTCATGAATTGGATTGAGTATCACCCGATGGACAAATATCATTGTCTTCTTTCTAATTAGTCTTGCCTTATAAACGTCGTCCAAATAAAATTCAAAAGATGAATCATTTTGTATGTGAATGTGTGGAACAACAACCATCCTATCTTTATTACATAAGAATTTATTACGTATCACTAAATTATTGTTTCATTACTACAATCGAATAAAACTGAAATTGAATTTGCTTTTGGAAGAAAAATGTTATGTTAGTAAATTGTACAAAGTTTGTTGGTATTAATATACAAGTGATGGAAAGAAGACAATGATATTTATGAAGTATTTAACATTTTATCAATGTCAAACTTATTAAGATTGATTTTTTATTTTCCGTTAAATTAATGTCTCATGTTCTATAATTATCCAAAAAATAAAAATCCTAATCTCAATCCATCGAACGCAAAATGATAGAGAGATTGATTGGCAGCTGGCGGTTGATACAAAGAGGGAAAAACGACGCCGTTTAGCACGTGCATCACACGCGTCAGTTAAACACGTCAGCGCTGAAATGGCGGGGAACAACAAAAACGTTCAGCGTTTTTAAATTTTATTATTTTCTTCCAGCTCTCAAAGTGATCGTACACTTCCAATTCTCTCTCTCTTCTCCCTTCCCTTCCCTTCCCTTTAAATCTCCCACTTCGGCGTCCTTGTTTGAGGTTTTGTTGAATTTACTTTCGCGGAAAGTAGAGAGAGAAGAGAATCATTCACAAAAAACTAGAGAAGATTGAAGAAGAAATCGCTGTGAAATTCGTTCTTGCTGTTCTTCAGGATTTTTTTTGGCATTAGGAGCTTCAAAGAATTTAGTCGTTGTAAGAGGAATCATCATCAGAGATGATTTTATATAAAAATTGATGTGACAAAAAAGGTAATCGAAAAGGCCAAGAATTCTCTAATATTTTTTACCTCCAAATGCACATGGCTTCCTAGGCTTGTATTCTCTCTCTTTCGTTTTTTTTTCTCTCTTTTTCCGTCACATGCTTTCTTTCTCCTGCATTCAATCACTTTCTCCTCTCTTGCGCGCGCAGTGTCTGGCTCTGATTTTTCTATTCACACCAGAAACTTTTGATAAATATCGGTAAAGATTCCTCAGATCTACAGTTGAAGTCATTCACTGTTCTTGAGTTTTCATTTCGGAAGGAGGTTCTGATGCTGTTTTGGCTTTTGATATTGCGAATACGAGGTTAGCTTATTGAACTCTAATCCGTTTGTTTGCTCTTCTGCTTGTGAAGCACGATCCGACTACTCGTGTATGCTGCAGTTCAATCCTCGTTGTTCGTAAATGTGGCTTCCATCTACGTTATGGCTTGTCTCTTCCGGATTACTTTGGTTTTTCATTGTTCTGAAATCTGATCATCACGAATCGGAATTCGAGTTCGGAGTCGTCTTTCTTCCTCTATCCTTGATCGTTTCACATTCGAAGATTTTGTCATGAATTTGGAAGAGTTTCTTCGCTATTTCTCTGGATTTCCTTTGTATCTTGCGGTTCTGAGCATCATCATCAGTTTCCATGAGTATACAAAATTTTCCGGCTGGCATTTTGTTAATTTCTTAGCTTCTTGATGGTAGATGTGAATCTTCCGCTTTGAAAACCGTCAAATCTTCGCTATTCAATTCGCTAAGCGTA
Source organism: Cucumis sativus (assembly GCF_000004075.3). NCBI lineage: Eukaryota > Viridiplantae > Streptophyta > Magnoliopsida > Cucurbitales > Cucurbitaceae > Cucumis > Cucumis sativus. Next base: position 25,521,968 of record NC_026658.2, read on the forward strand.
CGCTAGCGTCTATTTGTGATTAAATTCGCTTTTGTCAAATTAGAAATCCTGGTCGTTTCAATCCGAAATGATTATATGTATAAATACTTCGATTGGTTTAAGTTTTGGTCTGTTGATACGAATTTGTACAATGAATCAATTCATTGAACTTTTCTGCCTATGTAGGACTTGCTCTGTAACTACGCTCATCTACGACAGTCTCGAGGTTTTCTCCTATTTATCTGATAGCACCGTCTTGTGGACGTTGGATGGAACATGGATGGCTTAAGATGCACGACATATTACGGCCTCAAGGAATTTATCTGCAGCAGAATTAACTCGTCTACTTTCTTGTGCAAATTGGAATCAATTGTTGAGTAATTGCCATGGTCTGCGAGATGGAGAATGGTGTTATTGAAGATATGGACATTGAAGCGGTTCCTTCTATGTGGCCTGAGGATGTTGGACCAGATGTTAGAAAGCAGTTCAACGTAGAAAGGCCAGGAGCAGATCAAGATATGTTGGAAGAAGTTAACATAATAGAGGAACCGACAATTGTTGATTTCAAGAGACTTATAGAGTTAACTAACTATACTGAGAAAGGTTCTTCACAACTGCAATACCTTGCAAAACAATGGGAGTATAAGCAAGCAAATGCAGTGCGCCTCCTTAAAGAAGAACTTGACATCCTAAGCAAGCAGAGGAAAGAAGTTGAGCTCAAGAAATTGAAAATATTAGAGGAACATCTTTTTGAGGAAGAAAGATATGCTGGAGATAAACGTCCTATTTCTATTTTGGAAGAATCTTGTGATATATGGCAAGATATTCCAAGGAGGAAAACTGATTTCGTCTTTCAAAGCAAGAGAGTTGAAATTGATGCAGAGTATGATACAGTGACATACTGGAAGCAACGAGCAATGGATCTGGAAAAATTATTGGAAGCAAGTCTACAGCGAGAGCAGATGCTTGCTGAGAAGCTTAAGGAAAACATAAAAAATATTGAAAAGCAGTCTTCACCAGTTGAGGAGTTGTCACAGATTCTTAAAAGAGCCGACAATTTTTTGCATTTTGTTCTGCAGAATGCACCTGTTGTTTTTGGTCATCAGGTACTATTTGAATTCTTTAATGTTAATCTTTGGATGTTTTGATTTCTGATACATATGAATTCGTTAGTTTGGACTCCAGTATTAGTTGTTTAAATCTTTTCAATCGTCTTCGCTATAGTCTCTAAAATAAATATATCCTTGGCTTAAACAGTAATATTACAAACAGTACAGCTCAACTTCTCCTGTGTGTTGTCGATCCTTATTTATATAATTAACAAAATTATTTTTGTTGGTTTTTCCTATTTAAATTGAACAGATAAACTCACACACATCACCAATAGATCATAAGACAAAAGAAATAAAGGAAATGGTAAAATAATGGCAAAGGTAACGCAATTTGTGCAGGCACTCAACTACTTGAACTTGTAGATTTTGCTCTACAGTGAATTCATCTTTTGTTTCATGGTTAAGTTAATTGCATGCTACAATCATTCTTGCTAAGTCAACCATAAAGAACTGATTTGTTGAATGCATTTCAGGACAAGGAGTTGCGGTACCGATTTATCTACAATCATTTTCCAAGTTTGCAAGAAGAGGTAACCATTTCTTTCAAATACTAGATTTGAAAGAATCTGTGTATCGCTTTCATTGACGTGCTGTTATATGACGATGAAAATTAGATCTACTAACTCTAACTCATTTGAGCAGGATAGACTATTACCTCTAAGTTTCTTTTTATTTGCTCCTTATGTAATGCAAAGGGCATTCTTCTTCCCAGGATATTATAGGAAGAACAGACGTCGAAATTTTCAGTGGTGCTGGTGTTAAAGAATCTCAAGATTTCAAAAAAGAAGTTCTGGAGAAAGGGTTGCCTGCAAAGAGGGAGATTCAGTTTGATACAGAATTGTTTGGGCTGAAGACCTTTTTGATTTATGTCGAACCTGTCTTTAGCAAGGCTGGGGAGACAATTGGAATAAATTATATGGGAATGGACATAACTGATCAGGTGTTTATTAGCTTTAGTTTATTTGTATAAAATTCCTTTCTCATTTTACGTGTAAGTCATTCATGTCATGTGTCTAATGTATATTTTACACATATCTCTTGTTTTACAAAAGGTTAAAAAACGAGAAAAGATGGCAAAGCTCCGTGAGGAGATTGCAGTGCAAAAGGCCAAGGAATCAGAGCTGAACAAAACAATTCATATCACGGGTTAGTTTCGTTTTTAAATCTTTCGGCTTGTTTAATTCCACTAAATTTGGAGTTCTTAAGTTCTCACTGTTTTTACTTTTCACCTTCCAGAGGAGACAATGCGAGCAAAGCAAATGCTAGCAACCATGTCACATGAAATTAGATCTCCATTGTCTGGAGTGGTTAGTATGGCTGAGATTCTGTCCACCACGAAACTTGATCGGGAGCAACGACATCTGTTAGATGTTATGCTGTCTTCAGGAGACTTGGTGCTTCAACTTATAAACGATATCTTGGATCTTTCTAAGGTTGAATCAGGTCTGAATTTCTTGGCTTAGTATATATTTTTAATTCTAGCATTTAAGCGTGTATTCATTAACGTGCAACAAAAATATGATAATATTCCTTTGTTAGACGTGGATTATTGTCAATGCTGTTGCTGACATGTTATGATGTATGTGGTATCACTTTTTCCTTAGTCCACATGATATTTAGTAACAACTTACAACGTGGAGTGTAAGAATACAAAGACGCAACTGTCACTTGTAGGATCTTTATCCACTGGCATCTTAACGAGACCCCATATATCTTTCATCTCAAGTATTACCTGGTCAGCTATATGATGGTTTTGCTTCCCTTTACTAGGAGTAATGAAGTTGGAAGCTACAAAATTCCGTCCAAGAGAGGTTGTAAAACATGTTCTACAGACTGCCGCCGCATCATTGCGAAAATTCTTAGTTCTGGAGGGACGTATAGCAGATGATGTCCCTATAGAGGTGAGGTTTGTTGATCAATATTAGAAGCTTTTGATCCATATGACATTTAATTTAATACGCAAGAGCAAGCTTGGCTGGTGACATCATAAGGATAGTTTTATGCCTTAGAGATGTGCATTATCCTAAAAGTGCATGCACTCTATTCACTCCCCTCTTTCAGAAACCTTAGCCGTGTAGCTTCGTTGCTTATTCCTGCCTATCTCTACGACCCGGCCTTCTGTTACATGGTCGCTTGTTTTAGATGTGTAAACTGCCAATTAAACTATGCAACGTTTCAGGTCATTGGGGATGTTCTTAGGATACGGCAAATCCTCACCAACTTGATCAGGTACTAATTTCGTAAAGTTTGAACAAAACCATTTATTGACTGTATAACCTTTGCCGCCAAATTTCCATTCAAGTTCCAAGTTATAGTTCAGAATTCAACATTTAGGTGATTGTAACGTACTGGGGAAGTTCATTTTGCTCACATAGATCTACTCCTCTCCTTTCTCTAATACCTACCCTATCATAGCAATCTTATAAAAGTACCAAATGTTTTCTTCTTTTTTTTTTTCTTTTTTTGAAAAGATGAAACTAAGAAAGGAATCTTAGAAGTTAGAACTGCCCAATTTGGGATAAAAATAATATACACACTTAACTTGAGGAAGTAATTATTCATTTAGGCAGTCACTTAACTTGAGGAAGTAATTATTCATTTAGGCAGTGACGTAATATGATTGACTGATGTGACATGAAATCCTTGATAAACACATGCATAAATCACGGGTAAGGCTATACTCAGATTATTCATGTGGAATGGCTTATATGGTTGATAGAAAGAGGTCTAATGGTAACATGGATATATGGACATTGATTTCATAAAAGTGATACATTTTGTGGATTAAATGAATAAGATATATGCTGCCTTTAATCTAGTAGTATTACGATTAACAGAAAGAATTTAATGCTTCCATTCGTACATCATTAAATGATAGTCCTCTAAATAAATAATTAAATGATGCAGCAACGCAATCAAGTTCACTCATCAAGGGAAGGTTGGAATTAACCTTTATGTGTTACCCTATCCACCCATTGGGACAGGAGAAGAATGCCACAAGAAATCAACGGCTGATAACTCAACAGTTTCAATAAACTCTTTGCAAGATGGAACATGTCTTCTACCCTCTCAGAATGGCTTGTGTGGCCAAAAACACAGCGACATAAATCATTTGAATTGTGATGGACCAGGAACCCCAAGCAAGAGTGAAACCACAATGAATGGAAACAGAGAAAACAAATCGTGTTCTCCCGAAACGACAGTATGGATACGCTGTGATGTGTATGACACAGGAATTGGAATACCGGGTATGCTTCCCTATTTGTCTGATCGTTGAAATATAAATATACTTGTTGCTTAATAGTTGGTAATAATGTTCATTGGATTTCCTTTGAAATGAAACAGAAAATGCGCTACCAACCCTTTTTAAGAGGTACATGCAAGCTAGTGCCGATCATGCTCGAAAGTATGGAGGGACTGGACTTGGGTTGGCAATATGCAAACAGCTGGTAAAATTGTTACTTCATATGAAAATTTGCATTCGTTATCTAGATGAAAATAACGGTGTTATCATTGCCTACAATACATCAAATCAATACTCTTATGGTCGAATGAGGTGGTTATATAAGAATTTTGGACTGTTACTAACTGCCTTCAAGTTAAATTTTGGTTCAATTTTGAGATGATAGTAATTGTTGAGGAAGTTAACTCGTGCATATCATTCATATAATGGACATTTCTAGGAAGGTGATCAAATGTACCGAAATCTTTAAATTATCTCTATCTTTATAGAGAAACACTGGAATTGAGACAAAGGAAAACTATGTAGTTCAAGCATGTTTTTATTCTGCTAAAAGCACTTTACTTTTGGAGCAGGTTGAATTGATGGGTGGTCATCTCACTGTTTCGAGCCGAGAGAACCATGGATCTACATTTACATTTGTATTGCCATACAAGGTTTCAAGCTCCTGCAGTCCTTCGGATGATTCAGACGAGATCTCGGATGATGAATCTACAAACGACGAAATGACTGAGGGCTTTTTCCAATTCCAACCCCACAGTTTCAGTACGCTATCATCTTCTAATGGATCCACAAGGATCCCAAACTCATTGTTGCATACAACTGGGTATCCCACCTCAACCAAACTCAATGGATTAACTGAAGGTGTTCCTTATCCTATTCCCTTAAACAACATCGCCAATGCTGATGTTGTAACCTCAAGCAAATCACAATGTTCATCAAGTCATGTAAACCCAAATCTTGATAACCAAAACCAACCAGATACAAATGCTCGGTTGCAAAATGTCGGAGGTGTGAATTCCCTGCCCAAATTAGAAACAACAAAGTTAGAAGATAGATTGGAAAAACAAAGTAATAAACTTCAAAAAACAGATCAGGGGAAAGAGAGATCCGAGGCAAGTAATCACTGCAGAAATAGCAGTAGTGGTCCTGAAGTAACGTTGGCATTGGAACCCAGAATTCTTCTTGTTGAGGATAACAAGACCAATATTATGGTGACGCAGTCCATGATGAAGAAGTTCGGGCAAAAAATTGACGTTGTAACTAATGGCATTGAAGCTGTTCGAGCAGTTCAACGACGTTCTTACGATCTCATTCTCATGGTATGTTCGTTTTACAAATCTAGAATTCCACACGTTTTCAATTCAAAAAATTCTTTCCAGTGCTCCTACGGCTAGAAACATCTTATCATGCCTCTTCAACATATTTCTTTTCCCTTTAGGTGGACTCGTTTTCCTTAAAAAAAAAAAGTTTTTTAACCAAAGGACATAACAAAATTATATTATTTTAATATGCAATTAATTTTACATTTTTCTTTAAATGGCATACATGTGTGAGTTTAGTTATTTTTGTGAAATTTACTTTAGGAATATATCAGGTATATTTTTTTAAATAGCAAAATATTTATAAGTATATAGCAAAATTTTGAACTCTATTAATAATAAAATTATATTAGTATCTATCAATATTTTGTCAAATTTGTTGTTTTTGACAATTTTCCAATATACTATATCATATCATTATTTTATATTTATAATTTTATTGAAGAACTATATTACTTTGTTGGCATTTTTTAAAAACATGTATTCTTACAGAAAATTCCTATATAAAAAAACAAAACAGTTTTCAAGTGTTAAAATTTGTTTCTATAAAAATGTTTTTTTTTCTTTTTTAATTTTGTATTTAACTTCATAAAAAACAAGGTTAGAAGATGACAGTAGATATGAATGAAATAGAGAGAGAGAGGGAGTTGGAAATGAAATTTGAGGGGGTTGGTTTTGATTAGTGCAGGATGTATTCATGCCAGTTATGGATGGGCTTGAAGCTACAAGGTTGATTCGTTCTTTTGAGGAAACAGGCAGTTGGGAAGCAGCTGTAAATGCTGGAATATTCCACCACCCAACTACTACACCTTCTTGGACTCCTTCCTCTTCCTCTTCCTCATCCTCCCGCAACAGGATGCCCATCATCGCTGTCAGTACCTCTTTTCTTCACTTTCTTTACTTTCCTCCCTTTATTTTATTATTTTATCAATTGCTTTCCTCATTCCTCAACCGAATATAGATTTCATTTTAGTATTAAAACATTAATAAGCCGTTACAAATCAAATAATTTATCTATTCACACGCAACTATCTAACTATGTCTGAACAACAAAAAAACAAACTCTATAACTAACTGATGTTTACCTACCCGTCTTAGGTTAATATTTCAAATGAATTTTTATTATTTCTTTTATGCGTTAGAAAAAGTAATATTAACGTATATTCTATACAATTTTTTTTAAAAAAAAAAAAATTGACTAGTAGTTGATTTATATCAAAATTGATTAAATAATAACGAAAATTGATTAAATAATAACGAGTAGTTTCAGGTAGGAAATAAAATGTAATATATTTTCAAGATAAAAATGTTGTAGATAACTAAAACATTAGATAGTAAATTTATTATTTATTGAAAAAAGTTAGCAGTATAGACACTAAAATTTAACAACTCTACACTAGAGGGAGTAAATGTTCCTTCTAAACTACTAATTTAGGACATGTTTAGTAATTCATTCATTTTGTGTGGGAAGGAAAACTAAAATTTGTTAAACCATTTTTGTTACATTTTGAAAAGCATTTTGTTTTTTAAAATTAAGCTTATAAACACGATTATTGTTCTCAATTTTCTTCATTTATTATCTATATTTTGAAGAAAAAAAAACTTATAAACACCCTTGTTTTGAAAACAAGTTAAATTTGAAAATTAAAAACTAGTTTTTGTTTTTGGAATTTGGTTAAGTATTTAACCATTGTATAAATAAAAACAAAAATAAAAAAATTGTGGTTACCAAATCGTTTTTTATTTTTTTATAAATTTTGGATTGTTTTTTAAACTATAGGTAAGAAGTAGATAACAAAATATTAAAGTTGGAGATAGAATTATTGTCTATAGGCTTCTCAAAAACAAAAACCAAATGAATAAATTCACAAAATAAAATTTGAAAACATTGGTAGCAAGTAAATATTAAAGCAAAAAATTTAAAGATAGAAAAGATGTTTATAAAGTTAACTTTAAAAAGTATTAGTAAAAGACTTTCATAGATACGGTTATATTTTAAAATTGTTGTTATATCTGCAACTACCTGAAAATGTTAACAAACGAAAACGATACTAAATTTATCAGAAACAACTTATAAATCTAAACCAAACTTCAGAAACAACTTTTCAAATTTTACCTTTGCAAATCTAAACTATGATTTATAGAATTAACAATAAGAAAACCGGTTAAGAAATAAGGAAGTGGTTGAACATAATATGAAGTAAATTGGGTGCAATTTAATTACACAAATTGAGTGGAAAAAGAAGGAAGTAAAGAAATGTGGGGGTTTACGTACCTTGCAGATGACGGCGAATTCAATGTCAGAAAGCGCAGAAGAGTGTTATGAAAACGGGATGGACTCATTCGTATCAAAGCCAATCACCTTCCAGAAGTTGAAAGAATGTCTTGAACGATATTTACCACAACCACCTTTGTAAATTGTGTAATGCTTTTGTTTGAGAGAAGGTAAATGGGTAGAAGAAGAAGATGAAGAAGAATCAGAGTTCAGTAGGAAAGTTTTGTAATCGTCCTTTTACCTCTTTTTTTTTTGTGGGTAAAGTAATGTAATCAGTGTAACATATGTTCTCTTACTCAATTTGTAAATTGTACAGAAGAAGAAAGCTGTTGTTCTTTCTCAGAGCAAATTTGTAATAAAGTTTTCACATTTTGCTTTTGTGAGACTTATACCTAAACCAATGCCACACAGCTTTCTTTCTTTTTGTTCCCTTCATAATAATAATTGGTGGCCGATCGAGCTACCTTATGACCCTAACATCTCAATCAATCTAAATCTAATATAACATTTTGTTAGAAACTTATACATGTTTTAATTGAATTTTTAAATATATAAAGTGTTTGTAACTGCAGACAAAATTTCTACTTAGAAAATCAATCCAAAATGTATCCTTAAAACTACATCCTAAGAATGTTAATTTAATTCAGTCTATACAACTGATTTGAGGATATTGATCTGTTTCTATTTAAAAAATAGACATCTTTTTAACGAAATATTCCTACATTTGAAAGCACTCTTTGTGATGTAGGTTAAATTCTTTTAGGTTCCAAGTTATAGAAGAGAAGAAGTGCGTACCTTAAATCGTTTGACTTCGTCCTCCAGAAATTCATCACATCAAGAGAGTCAAAAACTGTATTATGATTTCTTTGAAAAAAATATGTACTCCTCACAAAAATTATAGAATGTTGGCCTCAAACAATCATAAATTCTCAAAAAAAAATTGTTTATTCTTCAAAAAATAACTTTGAGTAAATTTTTAATTCCCCGCTACTTTATTCATGAAAAATAATGCAATGTCTTATATCTTGTTCTCCAAAATTGAGAAACAATGGTAAAATTAAAGTGACTTGTAAAAAGTCAAATATAATAAATTGAAATTTTAATTTCATTCCATTTGTTGAAAATTTGATAAAAGTACAAAAAATTAGAATAAGAAAACGGTTCCAAAATATGGTACGAAAATATTTGTTTACAAACGAGAAAAAAAAAAAGGACGAAGAAAAAGAAGAAGGAAGAGAATTTTATCCAATGCATGTGTTTGGTGTTTCGGGTTGTAGAGAAAAGAAACGAAAATATAAGCATTCCTTAATATCTATGGCTCATTCTAAGCACTAAAATCCTTATAGCTTTACCACACCTAGAGCATATAAGTTGAGATGGGGATTCAAGGACTGTATTGTAAATACAAAATACTATATATATGCCTTTAACATTCCTACATAGCGATGTTCAAGCTATCACCCCTTGAGCCTAATCAAATAACATATTCAGCTATCTTCCCTATAAGATGTTCCAAAACATAGAGAAAGCAATAATAGCAAGATCAATGAGAGACAATATATATAACATATCAGAAGGAGTGAGAAAACCTGTAGGCCAAAGCTTCAACCATCCGTTCGGACAAGAAGAATATTAGATTCGCGCATCCTTCCATTGTTCATTACGATCAGGTGCCCTTAGAATTTGATAAATAATAATTGCAGTAGAAGAACTACAGCGAATAAACATTTTGCATGATTAATTACAGGAGTCAGAGAGCAAGTAAATTTAAAACCAAATGACATGTAGAAGTAGAAGCTCAATTCGAGTGAGATAGGCTGCCCTAAGCGTGGAGATGAAAACTCAATGAACAAACATCTTTGATAGAAACTAAATGTAATCAAAGATATAGGGTACCAAACTACAAGAATAAATCAATCGTTCGAGACACTTGGACCTCTCTTTCTTGAGATACCTCTCGAGAGACCTAAATCACTCACAAAAATATATTTTTCTTATCTTTCTCATTCATTTCCGTTTATTTATAACTAAATTCCATAACAAACTCTCTAACTAGTTACTTGCATACTCTTAATATGCCTAGTAATCAATATCCCTATCACTATTCTAATAGCATTCGTACTAATCTCCCGTTCGGTATGAAAATAGAGAGAGCCAATACACAGGGTTCTATCGTGGTAAAGGCAGAAGACAGAAGAAATCTTGCAAAAAAAAAATTGTGCGGCCAAACTGAACTATTTTCATGCCAATGGAACAGCGGGAATGAAAACAAGCACACAATCTACTCCACATTCCACTCAATTCTTTGACGAAAAACAATAACTCAGATTCAGTCTGTTTCTCAGCTCAAGATGTGCCCCAGCTGATAACCGTCATTTTCCTTCAAGGCTTGGACACGCTATTTATTAATTATACAAAGTTGTATATTAAGAATCACAAGAAAAAATGATCAGTATTAGGCAGGAAGATTATAATGTAAGCCAAACAGAAAGACTGTTGTCTTGAACTTTAAAATGCAATTAAAGAGAGATATCACAAGTACAAATTGTCTATATGCGCTAAAGGCACTCTTATATGCGCTAAAAGTAAAGCAAATAATGGCAGTGACAAAGACTTTTGGTTTAGCCTAAAAACTCATGAAATGAAAAGTTCCTCAATACAGCTAACTCTCGATCAGAACAAAACGTAATGAAGCGTGAAAGTAAACAAAGAATTTGTTGTATTTGATTAAACTAAATCTTTGAGTTCAGTTTTATCTCGTCTTAACAGATGTATTATCCTATCAATGAAGAAACAAAAGTTCTCAAAATTGCACATAGGCTGTAATCTTAGAGACAAGCATGACTTGGCGAAACTGCACCGAAAATGAAATAGTCATCGTCTAAAATCAGGTACCAGCATCAGTCTGTGAGAACAATCATCTAATCGAAAATTTTCTCTTCAGACCTCTAAGATATCCAATTAACTCTAGATGATTGTTCCAGCAGATTTTAATTAAAATATAAGCCTGACTTACCATTACAACGGATGATAAGTAAAGTATTAGCAGATTGCGAAAGCACGAGCAAAATTAGATTAGATGATTGTTCCAGCAGATTTTAATTAAAATATAAGCCTGACTTACCATTGCAACGGATGATAAGTAAAGTACTAGCAGATTGCGAGAGCATCAGACTGCATTTCATCGTATCTAAAAGGAAGTGTATCGTCATTGCAATTTCTATAGAAAAACATCTTGTGCAACAACTACGAGCCTCGTCCTGGAAAGAAAAAAAAAATGTCAAAACACGGACGCGAAACGCGATATTTCGACAAGAAAAAAAAAAACAAAAAATTAGACGTACATTCAACATTTTACGATCGTCTCTCGGAAGACGACAAATGCAAATACAGATGTTTATGTTCTGCGATTGTTTATATGAAATTAATCATCGTCTAAAATCAGGTACCAGCGTCAGTCCGTCGAACATTCATCTAATCGAGATTTTGCTCTTCAAACCTCTAAGATATCTAATTAACAAGCAAAATTAGATTAGATGATTGTTCCAGCCGATTTTAATTAAAATATAAGCCTGACTTACCATTACAACGGATGATAAGTAAAGTATGAGCAAATTGCGAGAGCATCAGACTGCAATTCATCGTATCTAAAAGAATTTGGAGATTCGAAGATGCCAAGCGTATCGACATTCCAATTTCTGTGGAGAAACATCCTGTGCAACAACAATACGAGCCTCGTCCTGGAAAGGGAAAAAAATGTCAAAACACGGACGCAAAACGCGATAATTCGTCAAGAAAAACAAGAAATTAGACGTACATTCAACATTTGACGATCGTCTCTCGGAAGACGACGAATGCAAATACAGATGTATATGTTCTGCGATTATGTATGAAACGCAAAAGGAAACTACAAGAAAAACAGAAGAGAATACGAACTCCGACTAATCTGCCACCGAAAACCATATATACTCAACGATTTTCATTTTACATAGGAAATGCAGAAAACTAATGGAAAACTGAAAGGAATATGAACTGCGATGAATGTATCGTCGAACGTAAACGGATGAAGTAAAGATGAACGATTCTAAGTGAAGAAAAATACCTAAAATCGGACGTCTGCACGGAGAGTTTGAGATCCGACTACACAAAATCATGAGCAGGGAGAATCGAAAATGAGATTGAAAAACAGAAAAAGGGCGCGAAAGAGAGAGTTCGAAGCGTATCGTCTGGCTCGACCCTTTTCCGTCTCTTCGGTTTATATAGGTCCCCCGAGGCGTGCAAATGATGAATTCTATTTATTGGTCTTTTAAGTACAAAAATTAAATTACGGCTTTTTTAATATTCTAAAGCACTATAAAGGATGCATCAGAACGTGTAAGGTAAGATGGGAAGTTGACAAAAATGACTCTTCATCCTTCACGTTTCACAACTAACATTCTTTTCTTTTTATTGTACCTTCAAGCTATTGATTGTGTTTAGGCTTTCTAAGTGGGATTTCACTCATGATAAAACCACCATTGAATCTAATCTTTCTCAAATTTTGCATAATATATACTATTCTTTGAATTTAAAGGGATTTTAGAGCTTTGATTTATTGTGTTTTAACGTTTATGATTAATCAAAGTTTATCAATGACTTAATTTTCTTGAATCAGATTATATAAAAAATTACATGATTTAAGGAAAAATATATGCACTTTTGATATTTGTTCCAACCGATATCCCATCAAGAAAGCTTAACAACGTCAATTTCTCGAACTAAAAAAATTGGAAAAACAACTATTGCAACCATTTTCTAAAACTGTGCTGATTGTAACAGCAAGTGAAAACTAAAGAGAATTGTTTATGAAAGTTATCTTAAGGCAATTTATCAATGCTACGCCACAAAACAAACTAATATTTATACAGGTGAGAGTAACATTTAAACAAAATTGTAAATATAGCAAAATTATCGCTGATAGACTCGTATGATCCATGAGTGATAGACAAATATTTACAACAAAGTCTGTCAGTAATATACTTCTATTATTCATAAAATTCGACAAATTTTATATATTTGCAAATTTTTTTAAATATTGTTATATATTTTATTATTCTGAACATAATTACTAAATTTACAAGTATCTCATTTTTTTATACATATTTATATATATGTTTTTTAGATATTGTAATACAACTCGAAGGGAGGGATTTGTTAAATATTTATATTATTGCTGAAAAGGATAACAAATATACCTATTTAAACCCCATGTGCAAATATTTCATAAAAGTGATATGCAAGTAGTTCAACTTATTTGAAGCATATGGTTTGAAATGACACATCAATGATAATATTGACAACCCAATTTTACATAAATATCTAAAAGTATCAATAAAATTTTAACGCTTTTTTAAAGTTTTTTTTAAATGGAAAAATAAATTATAACAAACATTTGTTGCTTAATTTTTGGTATTTCATATAATAAAAACTTCAATTCAAACTTGACTGTCAAATTAAAAAAAAAAAAAAAAACTTTAAAATGTTAAAAGTATTGAAACTATTTATAGAAATTGTTAAGTTAAATCCGTCTTAACTTTTCTTAATCAATTTAAGCTTTTTATTATATATATATTTTTTTAAATAGCTTCATTTTTTAAAAATTGCACTAGCTAACAAAAAATTTAGAAAAAATATCTTATGACGTCCATTTTCTACATATTCCAAATTTAACAAATATGATAGTAATTGAAAATGGACGAATCTTCTTTTAAATTTGTTACTTTTATAATTTTAAAAAATGATGTTTTTAAAAATAGAAAAATAAATTAAAATATTTAGAAACTGTAGTAAAAATTTGAATTTTATTAATATAGTTTTCTAATGATAAAATTTGATGGGTCATAAATATTTTCGTAAAATTTGTTGTTTTTTAAATTTATCTTTTGTAAAACTGTAAATGATGACTCTATTAATTTTTTTTCTATTTTTGCATCCTACCTCTATTTTTTTTCTCCGTTCATAACAACTTTTCATAAAAATATATAGATAGAAATATCAATATTGTCAACATGAGCTTAGTTTTAACTTACACTTGTATGTTCCTGTGGACAAGAGGTCTCACGTTCAAATCCCCACTCCAACATTTATTACAATACATTTAAAATATATATATATATTTATTTATTTATTGAAATTTGATATTGTGTTGTAAAATATTTATAAAATAATAAGATGAATAGATAGGGAAAAAGAAAACGTAGTGTTTCTTTATAACACATAGTGCGGCGTAACGTCATCCCATCTAATCCAATAATCCATTTGTTGATTATGATTTTTTTTCTTCGGAATAATAATAAATAAAGCATTGTTGATTAGATATGATATTATTCTCTTCTAAAAATGCTTCAATTTTTTTATGTAATGCTCTAGGGTTGAAAAATGGATGTTTGGTAAATTATAATATAAGGTACTCTATAATAAATATAACCTTTCATATTCTTTCTTTATTTATATCATTTAACATTCTTTATCTATTACAACTATAGATATAACCTATGGTCTCCGTATGTCATGTGTCGATTTGATGTTAAGAAAATAACCTACAACCTACCTAATCTCCTCGCTACAAGTGATGTGGAGAATACTATACGAAAAATATGGGGGAAACTATGTAAGGGTTAAATTTTAGGGAAATTGCATAAGATGACAAAAACATTTAGAAAAAACAATCAATGATATATTTTTTTTTTTCATATTGTGAATATGACAAATAAGACAACGACTATTGAAGATCTATCGAATGGTTATTAGATAGTTACCGACTTTTAAATTTGCTATTTTTACAATTTATAAAATATAGTGACATGAGTCATATTATCGTAAACTATTTTGTTATTTTTGCAAGTGCTCCTATATTTTACTGATTGGAAAATGACTAATGAATATGAAAGAGTTTAGAGATAGATGATAAAACTATGTAGGTGCATTTGTGTTTGGTGAGTCGTGAATGGATTACAATAAATTTAAGTATACGAACAATGTAATAACATATTTCTTACTTGTGAACACGTTGATTTGAATAAGGTCCAACAAGTAGAAATAAACATCAACTCATGAGAAAATTATAGTATAATTAAGTTATTTGATCATATAGAATTGCATGCTTTAAGATCATGTTTAGTGATATCTTTGTAGAGATAAATATTAATTCATAAATAAAATGACATTATTGTGAGATAAAAACAATATGATTTAACACGACATTACAATACGATATAATACGAGTTCCTGTAATCAAACATAAGCAATCTCATTTTCTCTTTGAGAATATTTATTTACTAATTGTTGTGCTTTATACAAGTCATCGATTGTCTTTGAACTAATCGGTGATTTAACATCAACAAAAGTCATATGTCAAAAAACAAGTATAACTCGCTTGACATAAAGTTATACAATCAACCTCGAAATCAAAGTTTCAAATTTTCCATCTTTAATATTCTCGAAAAAATCAACAAAAGTTATACATACTTTTTTAATCATAAATATATATTTATAGTTAGTTACACTTGTCCTGCCATGGTTATTCAATACACCAAAAATAGAGGCTCAAACATGACCTTTCCACACATGACATTTTAAGCAAGGTAAATATTCATTTACTTTTCTATCAAATTAATTAATTCTATGTTTTAACAAAAGAAGATCTAATTGAATATGGAATACTCTACTAAATGTCATCATAAGATAACAAATATGTACTTTACATTATTTAATTAGATATTCTTTGATACATTATTAGATAGTGCACAATATATGAGGTATTAGTGGGGGCTCAAACCTCTCTTTAACACAAATATATAATTTTTTCCCCTATTCTTGATGATAGAATTGATGGTAAATTAATGATTAAGAATCACCACTTGGCATTTACAAATATTTAAAATTACTACTAAAATCTATTTTATTTGCAAAAAAGCAATAAAATGGACTTTTTTATTTGGGTCCCACACAAGGGTTGTTTTGCCTCTTCACAAAAGAATTGGTCCCTTTTAACCTTTTTTCTAGAAGTGGAGCCAAAGAGGATTTAGCCCTCAAAGAGCCAAATTTTATGACTCTTTCTATTTTATAAAGTAATTCAAATAAAATATAACAAAAATTTATATTATATTTATCAATATTGTCGAAAGTGATAAGTACAAGAGATTAATGTATCTTGATATTTTTATAAAAGAAAATTGTCAAAAATAACAAATTTGACAAAATACTTACAACATATACCAAAATTTTCATATTATATCAACAGTAGACATTAATAATAATTATTATGCTTCTATTAGTCGCATTCATAGCCATTAAAAAATATATAATAATTTATATATTATTCGGTGTAAGTATTTTAATTTATTTTATTATTTTAAAAAGTATCATTTTCTTTATATTTAAAAACGACTCTTAAATAATCAATAAAAAAAATAAAAGAGAAATGAGTTTTAGGGTGTGAAGTGGAGGTGGGGAACCAAAGCATAAACGGATATTTTTCTTACACAACCCTATATAAAATATTTTGTTTTAATTTAATATGCTTCATTGTTAAATTTAGGTGTCCGATAATGCCCCCACCACTATAGTTTATGTGTATATGAAATTTAATAGATCTCTTCTTTTCGTTCCTATAGATTTGGTTCTATTTTTTAAAAAATGAAAATTGTTGCTTATGTCCTTTTAAGTTATAAGAACCCAACAAATTAACACCAAGGGCTAAAATTCATCACAACTATTTGATTTTCACCTTTTAAAAACAAATAATAATAATAGTCGTTGTCGTGGCCGTCATCGATTTAATCTTTTATTTTTCAAAAGTAAGCTTATAAGTCACACTCCATTTGATAAAATATATATATTTTATAGAAAAATCAAGTGTAATAAATTTTATCTTTTAATGATTTTGTCTATGAAAAATAAATATTTTGTCATTCTTTTCTACTTATGAAAAACCTAAAAAATAAGGGAAAATAAAATTATTTACAAATTATGGCGGAAACAAAAAAACTCAAATGAGTCGAAGAGAATTTGATGAATTTGGTATTGTTTGTAAATAGTTTCAATTTATTTGCTATTTAGGATAATGTCTTCAATACTGTATTTGAATTTGCAAACTTAATAAAAGGAATAAATAAAGGTAAAATGCATGGTATAAAAAAAAGGTAAGGAATCGTATTTTTAGAAAACGTGAAATAATTTGTTAGGTTCATGACATGTCTAATCAATTTATTAATTTTGACGAAATTAAGAATTTATCTCAACTAACATCGAAGTGTATCTATAACTACAAGACTTATCTTTCTAATTTTCTACCTTCAATTATTGTACTAAAAAAATCGTCTTACAATTTTATTTCAAAGTTCTAGTTACTTTTAAAATATATATATTTCAAAGTTCTAGTTACTTTTAAAATATATATAGAGAAATTCCAATTAACAATTAGGCAAAGTTAGAATTATGTTCACTCCCTTGCCCACTAAATAAAGTTGTTGGTACACACCAACTGAAAATGAAAAGAAAAACAAATCAAACTATATTATATCTTTAATGTCTTTATTTTAAATGGTACTTTGTTGTCGTTTAAAAGTTGAAAAAAGAAAAAACAAAGTTGTACTTCAATATAATCACCTTTATTTTCATACCCACGGCTGTTATTTCTTTTTCAAATAAATATATTTTTTACCATGGTTAAGAGTATTTGTGGTTTGTAGTATTTTTTACAATTAAATAATTATAAATATAACAGAATCTATTATTTTAACGTTAATAAAATATTTTGTAAGTGTGATCAAACTTTTAACCCATTAACAAATGACCATGGAATTTGGAATGTGAAATAGTGAAGATGTTTCTTCATTTGTTACCATAAACACTTTAAGAAAGATGGAATAAGCATCTAATTAAATTATGAAAAAGGAGAAAACAAAAAACAAACCTTTTGTGAGTTTGAGTAACCCTTGGTTGAGTATTTATATGTACTTTTATGACTGATGCTCGTCGTACTTTTGGCATATCTATTTGGATAACCGATTTTGGCATATTAAGTACATTTAATTTTTCATTCAGCATCTTTATTTTTCTTTTATTATAATTATAATATTAATTAACACTAACAATTATAAAGAATACATTGTTACAACAATGTATGTAGTCCATGTATAGTATGCTTATGCTTTAGTTTACATATTTAAAATATATAAAAAAAATAATTTAAATGAATGAGTGAGAATTTGATGCATTTTGCTAAATTGTTTCAATATTTGGTTGTATTTTAAAAAGTCCATTCAAAATATCTAAATCGAATTGATTAGTATCATTGAATTAGATAATAAATTTCTATCGTCTTGTTTAAATCCACTTACTTTTAATTATTAGAATTGAGAAATAATCAACTTTTTAAAAATTATAAATTGCCTCTAAATAACATCATTCAATTTATAAATGTTTTTAGTATTTATATTTTTAATTTAACATATTTTTTAATATTTTTAAAATAAAATAAGTTTGACTGAGTAATATTATTACAAGCTTTGTTTACAGAGGTTGGAAGTTTGATCTTAAAAAACTAATGCATTTAAAAACTATGAGATTGAATAGTTATGTTTTTTAAAAAAACACTTTAGTTTTAAAAATAATAACAATAATAAAACTTTTCAAATATTTTCTCACTCGATAAATTTAGGGCCAATTGAAATTCGCTAAAAAACTCTCTTAATTTTTTATTTTTATAAGACAATTAGAATTTTAAAAAAGTTGGTAAATAAAACGATGGGATATTTTTAAACATAATACCAAATCACATAATATTTACAAAAATGACATGGATGTGATCTATACACAATTTTACTATGATGGATAAACATATTGCCAACTTTTCATTTTTGACATGTTCTCACCAGAATAATTAACTTTTTAAAAAATTGCTTATTCTTTTAAAAATTAATTACTTATTTATCTATGCTAATTTTAACAACTTGCTTGTTTTCTTAAAAAGTAAACAAATTATTATTCAAAACAAACTATTTACACGACATAGATTTAAAAACTAATTAAATTTTAACAATTTGCTTGTTTCTTAAAAGTAAGCAAATTATTATTCAAAACCAACTATTTACACATACAAATAATTTAAAATTACTAAAATACAAAATTTAATGTATTAAATTTTTTTTATTACAAGGTGTAAATGAAGAGCATATTTATTAAGGAGTAAGAAATACTCACATTATTTTTTTATTTTAATATTAACCTTTAAATGTCATATTAGATGTATCTAAATATTCCTCTATTAAAAATGTTTATTGAGAAAATACTAATATAAAAATAGCCACTGGGAGCAAAATCACTGTTCCCCAAACTTATTGCATAGTATTATCGCAAAAATATACAAATCATAACATAAGATCATTGTCTACATGAACGAACGTCGTCAAAGACAACAGCGGGAAACAGACGTAAACCTGTGGTCTTCAATAGGTCAACAAAATGGGCCCACGGCGAATTCTCATGGGCCCACGTTAGGCCCACCAAGAAGCGTCCTTATGCGATCGGATTTCGGGCATCCTGTTTGTACGTCATTTCGTTCTTTAATTTAAAAAGAAAAACACCATAAATTACTCATCAGAAATAATATCTGTTGGCAGCAGGTGCCAAGCTTTTTCCTTTCCTTTTTTTCTTCTTTCTTTTTTGGAATAATTTTCTTTTTCCAATTCGTTATTAAAATAAGGTAATTACACATTAAAGGGTTGTTTAAGACAAATATTATTTACAACTATAAATATAATAACTATTTTTGCTAAAAATAGTATTCAATTAATAAATATTATTTAAAATTTTTTAATTTCATATCATATTTACTATTTAATATTCATCATTTTCTTTATTATTGACTATAATGTTAATTATTTATTTATCAAATTAAAATAATATACCTATCAAACATATATTATTATAACTTAAATTAAATTAATATAACCTCTAAATATAAACTATTTTATTAAGCTATAATACTCTATAACATTAATTTATAGATTTAATAACCTCTAAATTTGTTTAAAAATCTATGAAATAACTCTAAATTTGTTTTAAAGTATATCTCCATAGATTGAATGGATCTATAAGTTAGAATTTGAAAGTTTAAAATTTAATTTAATTTAGGATTTTAAGAAATGATAAATTATTTATATCCCATCCAACAAAATTACTAAAGCCCAAAATTTATAAATGTTTTATTTAGTATAGTAGATCGTTTTTAATATTTTATTACACACTGTTAAAATCAAAAATATTATAAAATCATATTTGATACCAAAATTACAACAATGAGAAAACTATGAAGTGTGTAAACATAAAATTGGGTAAATCGTTTACGCCATATTCAAATTAGGAATATAATCTTTTTATTCTTCGTTCTTGTTTTCAAAAAAATGCAAGGAGATATCTATTTTTTTAAAAAGTTGTGTTTGTTTCTTATAATTTTCAATCTAATCTATAGACTTTTTAAAAGTGATTTTAAATTTTGGCCAAAATTCAGAATAACAAATATACTTTTTTTCAAACCCAATTTTGAAGAACAAAATTTCGGGGATTTCCAAGAAATACATCGATAAATAGTTTAATAAGATTTGATCAATCCCTGCAATTAAAAAATAAATAAGATTTTATTGCAGGTTTAAATAATACACAATTTATAGGGTAGATATGTTTAAGTTTTATTTTCTTCACACTGGTGTTTGCTTGCCAAAAAGGAAGAAATGAACTTTACAATTTGAGGAAGACATACAAAACACCCTCAACAAAACAATGATATAAACCGTCGTAAAATCCTACAAAAAAATGTATATGTAGCTCAAAGAAGAATATCATAATAAGAGAACTCTCAACGATCCCACAATAGAAGCCCTAAGCCACTTAGAATGATAACAAAATAAAGTCACGTACCGAACGTAGAATTAGATCAACAAACACACATAATACACTCAAGCCAAATACGTGTATGATTAATAACAACACACTAAACAACTCTATATATATCGCTCCTTAATAGACTACACATGCAAAAGCAACAAATCAAATTAAAGCTCCATATTCCAACGAGAGTTCATGCATAACACTATAAAAAATAACCATACTAAAAACGATATTTAAAGAATAAATAATCTATAGACTAAACACACATGACACTAGTTTTTTGTTATAAATAATAAATAAATAATCAATTTATTTAGTTATAAATAAAATTGCATAACTTAATAAAAATAAACTAAATTGCTGCCAACTAGTTTTTTCGCCACTTTTATTACAAGGTGATTTTAGCGACTATAAACCAAAATTGAGAAAATTATAGTATTTCAATTAGATTGAACAATTGAGCAAACCGACCAAACCGAAGTCAGTCGATTAGAAAAAGAGAAGGATTAGTCAGGATCGGTTTCAAAAAGCTTCAAATCGAGAATCTTTAAAAAGTATGTATAAGTATTAAATCGATCGACTGATCCTTATTCATTGATGTCGAGGTCAGTTTGAACATTCACTAAATCGATTTAGAGTCGGTCTTGTAAAAGTAAAAAAAGTAATTTTATACTAATAAAAATAAAGTAAATATTTGCCAACTATTTTTTCCCCACTTTGAATTAATTACAAAATGCTTTTAGCAAGGATAAACCAAAATAGAGGAAATTAGAGTATTTGGATTGTGAATTAGAAATGTAAATACTAAAGAAACCGACAAACGTGACCCATAAGAAAAGCTAACGCCAGAAAAGAGGAAGAAATGAGGAGAAAAAAAGCGCTATGTTCCTTCATCCCTATCCAACTCCTTTTTTTCTTTTCTTTTTTTCCCTAAAAAATCATCAATAATACGAAAGAGAAAAACGCTCTCTTTTTTTTCGTCCTATAAATACACTCTGAACGCTCTTTCATCTCACAGACCTAATAATTTCCATTTCACCTTTTTCAATTCCCTCTCACTCATTTCCATTTCTTCCCCAAAGGATAAATTTTCTTCAAACAAAATTAATATCAATGGAAAGCATCTCCCCGTCCACACAATACTCTTCGCCATCGACCAGTCCGAACATGGCAGAACGAACGCCGTGGCACTCGCCGTTACCGTACCTCTTCGGCGGCCTTGCGGCGATGCTGAGCCTAATCGCCTTTGCGCTCGTCATTTTAGCTTGTTCTTACTGGAACCTCTCTCGGCGAGACAGAGACAACGGTGATTTGGAAACCGGCGGCGCAAACGAAGCAAAAATCGGCTCGAAGATACCGCCGGAGAAGGTTAACTACGACGACAATGTTTTGGTCATAATGGCTGGAAACCAGAATCCGACGTTCTTAGCTCGGCCTGTATGCATAAAAATTTCTTCTGCAGTGGAAGCCCCCGTCAATGGTAAATCGGAAGAGAAAGAGACAGACGATAATTCCGAGAAATCGAACAAAGTGCATGATGGAGAAGTAAATTCAGCGGTTGAGGAAGAAATCGAGTGAGTTTTTGAAGTAAAATTGTACTGAATTTTGATCTCTGTGTTCTCGAACGAGAAATTTTGCCCTAAGAGTTCCGACTGAGCTCTGTTTTTCGGCTTCTTCGTTCGAGAAATTTGTAAATTACAATGGAAATCAATTATTACATAAAATTTTTGTAAAATCTCTTCTCAGTTTGTTAGAGACTGAAATCATATTCTCACATTCACTTTACCATTTTCAATCCCACACTTACTAAAGCTATAAGTATAAAAATACATTCTGATGGTTCTATGCTTTGATAAATTTTTAATTGTAGTCTTATATTTTATGAAAATTTAGATTTAGTCACTGTTATTAATGATTGATTGTTTCACTTTTTTTTTAAAAAAAAATCTTTTGAGAAATTAACTATATAAAGTAGGAGTATTTTTAAACTAAATATGATTAGTGCTGTAAGGAACAAAATATAAAATTAGATATTTTATTTTTGAAAAAACACCATCCATCCGATCAAAATATAAAATAAATTCTAAAAAAAAGGTGGCTTTTGGAGACTTGATGAAAAGAAACATAAACAAATGGTCATTAAGGAGAATAATCGTATTTTCTTTTTCATTAGGTTTTAAGTTAATCAAAGTCACTTCAATTTGAAAAAATAAATTTCTGATGTTTTTGAAATGTACATTAACGAAGTGTATTGATAGATTAACATAAAATTTTATATAATGTTTGGAAGTATTAGTAAAATAGTTGAGATAATGTAAATAAAAAACATATGTTTTATTTTAAATTTGGTTGTGGAATTAAAGAGGGAGGAGAATAAAGGGTTGAGAAACGAAATGACAGTAGTGATTGTATATATTATATTATATATTGCATATAGAGAAATACACATATTCTGAGGAACCGTGGCAATTTTCCCACCTCCGCTTGCTGGGAACAAATAACCAAATACTTCTCTTTTACTTGTGTTTCTGATTCCATGTTTGTTTATTTATTTGTTGTGTTTAACATTTAAATATAACGACAAAATATTTCTAATTTTTTTAAAAGTGATATAACCAACCAAGTTTATTAGAATTTTATATGAACAAATGCAAAACTATCGAATAAAAATAAGTGTTTTTAAGTGAAGTTCACAATTTCAATGAAGTGGACTCCACACCTTTTCTTTTCCTCCTTACTTGAGTCATGCACATTCTTTTTTTCTTTTTTCATTATTTATATATATATACACACTTGTCCATACCTAAAAGCACATATTTTGTCAATAGTTTTGCATCCATTATATTTTTGTGGTAAACAAATTAATCAAAATCAATATTAAAGTGAACTTAGCTCAAACGATAGTTAGCATGATTTTCTATTTTAGAGTCGTGATGTTTGACTCCTTGTCCTTAAGAACCGTTGCGCTAAAAGAAATTAATAAAAGCAAAATTATTTTTTAACTAATCTTAATAACTGTCTCATGAGGAGATATAATATATAAGAAAAATGTAGAGTTGAAATACTATTACATAAATAACAATAAATTTAGACATTTATAAAACTTGAGATTATACGACTATTTGGAAAAGCTCATTAGTTTATTCGGTAGTTATTATATGAATTTGACCTTAGGATTTAGGGGATTGCATATATAATCTCTCTAACACATTGATGTCGTGTTGTATTAATAACATCTATTTTCTCTATCTGTAGACATAGCTAATAAATTGTTAAAGAACCACGTACATCTATGTATTGATATTTACATTATTCTACAACTTAATAGTTGAAGTGTAACATGAGCATATGGTGAATAATGGAGTCGAACTAAAATGTTATAGAATAAGGATGGATGGAAATATTTTGTGATGAGAAGAGCATTTTAGAGATCTTTCAAATCATTGCATGTCTACAAACTACAAAGGACAAACCATCAATGAAAGTAAGTATCTGCTGTATGGAAAACTTGCCATTAGTGAAGGAGAGAGAGATTGGTACTTGGTGGTGGAAAGAGGTGGGGCCTTTGAGGGAGGGGGGGATTTGAGAAATAGAAGATAGTGGGAGGGTATGGTAGCAAAAATAGGAATTGTTGGAGAGGAGGGGCAAAGGGAAAGATTGATAGGTTGATTAGGGAATTTTATTTTATAGAGGGAAGTTGGAATTCGAGCTGTACTACACTGCACTTCCACTGTACATCACTACAGACAAAGAACTGCGTGCGCGGCGATGGGAAGCCGCGTTTGCTTTTCTAGAAACCAACTTTCCTTTGCATTTATTAGAGGACGAATATTGAGAAAAGGAAAATTTTGACTTTTTTTTTTTTTTTTTTTTTTTTTCATTTTAAAATAACACGTTACCATTTAAACAACTAATCAAATTTAAACGAACATAAGATGAGATCATAAAAGACGAAAATAGTAAAAAATATAATTTAAGTGAAAGAGAAATTGCATATTGTAAATTTGGTAAATATGACGTTAATCTACTTTTAAATTTGATATTTTTGTAATTTTGAAAATGTAAGTGACATGCACTTTATTATCATAATTTTTTTTTTTTTGCAAACTCTCGTAAGTAAAAATTAGTATGATATTATAATTTAAAGTATAAATTTTAATAAAATATGTATAAAATAAATGAACAAAAATATTGAACTAACTAGAATAAATCAATAAGTTATTGACATATAACGAAAATATAACTTAAGCAACCCAACAAGAATTAATAAAATATGTATAAAACAAATGAACTAATACAACAGAAAATGATTTGAAATATTGAAACCAAATGCGTACAGATAAAATAGCAAATTTGATAAGAGAGGAAAATAAATTACAAAAATTGTTTGATAGATTAGGAGATAATTACTTGTAAAAGAAGTTGAAGAATTTTAAAAACTAAAACAAAAAATAATAATAATTTTATATATTAAAACAAACCCATATAAATAAAATAACAAATTTACAAAAGAAAATACAAATAAATAAATAAATAAAAACTTACCTGATAGACTTATATGATCTTGAAGAAGTAGAAAATGTTGAAGTTTAATAATAAAAATTAAAAATAATTTATAAAAATAAGAAGGCTCAAGTAGAAAATGTTGAAGTTTAATAATAAAAATTTAAAATAAATTTATAAAAATAAGAAGGCTATAAAAACTTAAGTTGAATAACTTTAATTTATGTGAGAAATGGTGTATAATTATTATTTATGAAAGAGTTATAATTTGAGAAATAAATAAATTTATTTTTTGAGAAATAAATAAATTTACTCTTTCAGAAATAAATAAATTTTATCTGTGAGAATTGAAGCTCGAGTTGGAAGGGGATCTAAGAAGCATAGTAGCTATAAATATTAAAAAATATATAGTTTTTTTCTTCTATATATTAAGAATTGAATAAGTTTTTTGATATCTATAATTTATATAAATATGATAAAGTTGAGAAATGGCTCGAACCCCTTCTGAGCGTATACATAATCCTTCAGTATTTAGAGCAAATGTTCAATAACTCAATTTTAATTGTACTTTTAAAAATAAGTTTAGCTCAACGTAATTGAGATGATGTTTTATTATAAATATGATAGATTCAATCCTTTTTTCTCAACTTTGTTATACTAAAATAACTTTTACAATACTTAATATTTAAGCTTAAAAATTTAATTCTATTATGGTCAATTATTCCTTATATTCTTTTAAGTTTTATTCATATTTCATAAACAAACTCAAGACATGTGTGGAACATAAAAAAGACATGGAAAGAAATAATAAATAAATTCAAAAGTATAATGAAAGCTATATTCTCTGTTTTTATTTTCTTTTGAAGAAAAATTAATATTTATTTTGAAAATTTAGACAGAAGGAGAAGAAAGTAATTTGGAATACTTGAGAAATAAAGATAAAGGAAAGAAAAAGAAGAAGCTAACATCATGATAAAGCTTTGCTAAATCACATGTCAATTTGCTTCCAAGTTCACATACAACTGTTTATTATTATTAATATTGATAAACAGTAGTAGAACTTTATCGACATCTATCATTGAACTCGGGATTTCTTGTCTACAGGAATATACAAATGCTTAATCTCAAGTTGGCCATATAATTAATATATTTGTAACTATCCACCTTACGAACTTAAAAGTCGCTACATTGTCCAATTTCCCTAATTTTTAGAGGCCCAATCAAATCACATTTCAAACTTAACCCAAATGTTGGTCCAATGAACCAAGCCGAAAGATTAGGCCATAAACTAAACTATTAAAACGTTAGGTCAACTCGATCCAACCTAAGTCTACTTTTTTGTGCTTAAAATTGGGTCCGGTTGAGCGAATGACGAGGGTGACTCCAAAGTGTCACCTACCCCAATGTGAATGAGATCTTTCAATCTTTTCGTCTTCGCTCATAAGATGATTCCTTCTTCTGTCCTTTTAAACCTTTTAAAATAATATAATTGCTATTATTATTATTGTTAAGAACATATTTATGTCATTTGATTATTTGTTGAAAGACAATGACCAGGTCATCCCAAGCAGTTGTTAAAACGACTAAAGATTTTATCCAATTAAACAAATATGCCTTGGTGAGCACGTTGAGTTATAATAAAGATTAAATTAATAAATTCCTCATCTACCCACTAAAATAAAGCTCAATACATATATGTTTTTTAAAATAAATTATTAAATAATCATCAAATTTTCAGCTTTAAAAGCCAGGGAGCTTCTTCCACTGACCATCATGTCTCCCTCTCTACTAGCTAATAGCTATGGAGTTCTTTCTTTTCTTTTCTTAAATTATATTTCTTCTCTTTTTTTTTTTTATTCTCTTTGTATGTAAAATTTGAAAATACTATTGAACAAAATTGGGAGGACGGTGATGAAAAAGATGCTTTTGGTTCGCTCGTCGTGCGTAAGGGCAAATTTGCCTTGCCGAGACCTTGCATTTCTCTCCTTCTGAGTTCTCCTCTTTTTATATTTTTTTAGGCTTATTTTATAATCATTTCAACTTGCTTGTTTTTACTAATATGTTTTTTAAGTTTATACTTGTGCTTTTTTTTTTTTATAATCTAAATTGTTATATTATTAATTCACTCTTCTTAAAAAAACGTTCAAGTTCTGAATGAAAAAAAACGACGTTCTGAGAAGAGAATTTGTCATCAACAGTGACAAAAAAGTTAAAACTATTTACGTATAACAAATAAAAAATTAATTCTTGCGTTTCACATACAAATTTAGAAATGAAATTTTATTTTAAAAAAGACCCCGAAGAATCTAAAGAAAATTATTTATTTACAACAAGGGGTAGTCTTGGAGTATTTGGATTCTCTCAAAATTACTTTATAGAAAATTCGAGCCCTTGCTATATTTTCAAAAGCTAAAAGCATTTTAAGCAATTTCTTAAAAAAAATCGATTTTCTTCTCCGCTTTCCTTTCAAAAGTACTTTTTCTTACTAATTTTCATCTTATACGCAACTTCTTTTTTCCTTGCAAATCTCTCTTTGACAATATTTTCTCCAATTTATATCTTTCTCTAACACAAATATCTAAATATTGGTTTAAATGCAGAAGCAACTTAACTATTCTTGTAAAAAATAAAAACAAAAACTACTAGTTTAAATAAAAATTTTAGTTACATTAATGTCATTTTATATTCCCATTTTTCTATAAAAAATATATATCTGAAATGATGGAAGTACACTTTGAAAAAGCACATCCAACAAAATGCTTTTCTTTCTATTCATTAACTGCCGTTGTACATCTCAATAATCTTTATTTTCAGACAAAATTTTGTAGAACTTTTCTTTTTCCCTCTAAAATGATTTTTTACCAACTCAATCAATACCATCCACTCATTTCTATCAACTCATTAAAAGCCCCATACCTAAAATTGAACACATGTACGTTTTTCAAAAACCATGAACTAAAATTATAAACAAAGAGAGAGGAAAAAGGGAACGTTTGTGACTAAGACATACATTTTAACAAATGACAATCATGACAATTTTGTCAAAGTGATGAACCAAAGGAACAACAATATCAATATCGAAGATAATAATAATAATTTATATAAAGCAAACTCAACTCAAGAAGTAAAGATATTAGTACCTTCTTTAAATTCGTGGGATCAAATTCCCTCAACCAGAAGAAAGTTGATACAACTGTATTCCCAAGTTATACTATTAAAAAAAAGGGGGGGGGGGGGGGGGGGGGGGGGAAAATCACACCTAACCCAAGAAAAAAAAAACCAATCACCTTAGGAAGGGTTGAAGACAACACAAACAATAACACTTCCATTAAAGACTCTTTACAAATTAACCAATGCACATTTCTACAACCTCCAGGCAGGAAGCTAAAGACTATGTAGGCAGCGACTGACACCGTATTGCACAAAAGGAAAAAGAAAAACCAATCTGACAACTTACTTCTCTCATTATGTCTATATCCTTTTTCTTTTTATAAGTACAATCAACAATGTTACTGGAATTTCCTATGACTACGAACCACCTGAATGTTACTGCAGTTCAGTCTGAGACTTTCGTACGTGTCAGAACCAGAGGGCGAAAAGCTAGGAAAAGCAGTTAAGTCTTACCCAGTCGTTCCGCGAGAGGGACTTCCTTGATTTGCCAAGAAACGAACGACGACACAAGTAATGTTATCTGCACTGCCTCTCTGATATGCTTCTTGCATCAACCTTTTTGCTGCCTCTTCGGGGTCCTGAATTGGTTTAGTCATAGCGACAGCTTCCTGAAACGAGGAATAGGACTTTGGTAAACTTTACTACTCCGACCATCCAGACTGCAGGGATTCATGGATGATGTTTTCTAACCCTTGGAATTTGATATATGTTGTAAATTGAGGGGAAATGAAATGAAAGAACTTGCAAACCTCATTAGAGACAACATCCCACAGTCCATCACTTGCAAGTATAAGAAACTCAAGTGAGCTATCAATCTTTTCCTCCTGTGAATTTTAACAGTTTAGACACAGGAATTCTAATGAATATGAATTTTATATTTAGATAATGACATCCTTCCCACAATACAAATCGAAAGTCAGGAAAAAAAAAATCCCTCAACCAGGAACAACAATTGAACTCTTTTCAAGACCTCAGAAATTACGAAAGGTTTTATCATGCAGGATTTTGAGCTTCTCATCAGTGCATATTTGAACAAAAGATTCTTATTTAGTTTTCCATATCTCAAACATATTTGTTTTTCTCCAATAAAGCTAAAGCAAATTCTATGTAAAACTCTAATGGTTTGGAATATCATGGGATTGTTACTAGTCCTCCGTTGTATTTCTATATTTACCTGAAGAAAAAAGTTCCATCCTGATCAACAGAACAAAATTGCATTTCCATTAAAAAAAGATACAGGTCTCGGGAAGATACGGATGTACCTCATGTCCAGCACCACCAACCATGAACATGTATGTCATACAGTATACATGATGACGATGCATGTAATACAAATTAGTTTTGGTGTATAATCTCTGATAAAAAACGTACTAATTGACAATGGCAGCAATGCATGCACACAACTACAGTAATTGCGCTGACATTTCTTTCTTTTCATCACAATGTAGTTAAGCAATAGTCACGCTATGAATAGTCAGACCAATTTACTCTACTTATTGAAGAATGAGGTCAATGTAAAATGTACCTGAATTTCAGGGTCAGCAACAACATATTGCTTTAATAACCTATCACCAAATGCACGTGAAACAGCAAGAACACCTCCAACTCTCCAAGTTCCTGTTCATTGAGCTCAAAGTGATTAAAATCCGATGACTATCTTTATTTAAAAGTTATGCTAAAGGGATTTGTTAACCTCACCAGCCCACATCACAAATCCTCCGGCATCCTCAATTCGCCGTCGCTCATCAGTTTGGTCAGGCTTATGATCCCGAGAGACAGCAATGGCTATATAAAATAAAAGATATTAGAGTAAAATAATTAAAACTGAGAGAAAAGAGTTACAAGCATTAAATCGTTCAAGTTCAACAAATCCTATACTGCATTGAGAAAAGAAATGTCATATAATAATATCATATATGTAAAGTAGCCCATTTCAATTTCTAGATATTTGGAAAGTTAAGGAATCATCAAATGGCAATAGAAAACTGAAAAGAACAAGGGAGGAAGTTGCAGAAACACAAGTCAGCAATGTATAGTAAACTGTATTATTGGTTTAGGTAATGAAGGAGACGAGAAGGGGACATGTCTTTGATATATTAAAAACAAGAAGAATTTATTCATCAACTTTAAGATCACTCCCATGAAAGAGAAGATTGTCTGCTTCCATTACCAGAGAATGAAGGAGAGAGAATGATCAAGGGACTTTCCTCCTTCAAAGTTGAAACATGTTCGATGTTCCCATTATTACTCAGAAAGAATAAGGATAGCCTCTAATCCATACGTAAAAGTAACATTGAACTAATCAGATCGGTATACATCTATACTAGAACTGCAATGGAATAATTTTTTTCTCTAACTTATAACGCCTATGCTAAATTCATTCCAACGTGTTATATAATAAAAAATTGGGTCATATTACTTAAAAGAGGAAATTCCAATAACCGAACAGGTCTAGGAAAATATGAATAAGAAAGAAATTTTGAGTCATGAAATTCCACGGCAACAAGTTTACAAACTCTGATCAACTGAACTTTAAAAAGAGGAGAGGGTCTGGAAGTCCTCAGTTAAACAACATGGAAATGAATGGACGTTCTCACCAGTGCCACTCCGGCAAATAACAGCTCTGGAATCGCCAACGTTTGCAACAAGTAAGCGGTCACCAACTAGGATGGCAGTGGAAGCAGTTGATCCAGCATCTCTGTTTTGATTATTTTCCGACTTCAGAAATTCTGTGTCTGTGTGGTTGTATGCATCAGCTGTGCAAGAACAGTCAAATGATTAGAGATAAAATAACCATTTATTTAGGATTATAATTGTAGAAAAAATAAGTGACAAACCTATAGCGGATTTGGTGTCTGAAATGAACTTTGGATGGCTGATCAAGTTACTAAAAAGATTGTGCTTAACATACTCGGCAGCTCGCGCTCCACCATGACCTGAGACCACAAAAGGGCAAAATTAGAGCTCTACCTTGAAATTTCCAGATATAAGAATGAAGAGCAGACTCAGGAAATAGATCTTATACATATCAAAGTATAGCTTATATCATAGATATAAACATTGATAAGCGAGCGGATATTTGACATACCATCAAAAACACCAAATAGACCAACTATTTCTCCTTCCACACCATCAATTCGTGTCTCATAAAAATCTTCCATCGAAGATCTCTTCCCTGGAGAGCTAGCATAACCGTAGCTGAACTTTCCATTCTGACTGTATCAAGTAAAAAGATCATTTCAGTCTACCTAGTATTTTATTCTAACAGCTCGTAGTGGAAATTAATCAGAAAGAAGAAACAATCAAATTCTTAAATATGTAGAGAAATTAAAATAACAATCCAAGAACGTCCTACAATCAAAACCATCTATGATCACAACAATAAAACCAGCGTGAAAAAAAAATCAGCCTCCAACGTTTTGGGATTTACTCCTTCAACTGGAGCAAAGGGGAAATACCAATCAACATTATCCTTGCCAGTCAATCGCAAAATTGAATTGACGAAGGGATTACGCATAAGTTTCAGAGAAGAATATAATCATCAAGGAATCTCAGGTTAAAGGCACTTAAAATAAACATCAATAAATTACAAACCCAATCAATTACACAATAAGGAATAATACTACTCAGAAAGCACGACCAAACTTTAATAAGATTCTGTTCTTTCGACATCCAAATTAAAACAAAACCACAAATCCACAGAAGAACAAATTAATCAATCTAAACAGCTATGAATCCACCAGACAGATTTAAGAACAACAAAACCAACGAATCTACCTTAATCCTCCACCGCTTACAGGTGCCTCCTCAGCAGCATGAATCTGGCTCGAGCAAGACAAGACTGAATTCAGATAGCCCATATTGTGTAGGCTCTGAAAATGCCCAGCTCCAATCTCTCCGATCAAAATGGAAGAAAGAAAAAAGAAAACTAACAAACAATATCTAGTAGCTATGGTCACAGATGTAGAAGGAATTAGCCGTTCCTCGCATGCCCGTTGAGCTGCTATACTGCCCAAGTTGGACTGGAACCTGCAATTATATCCACAACCACACGTCTCCGATTTCAAATCACACAATTAACAGAAATAAGCCGCTAAAATGATGCAACAACACGGATCTTATAACACCAAGAACAAGCTACACCATATGAAACCGAAAAGAAAAATCGGCGAAAATTTCAGACAGCGATGATGATGATTGGAGCAATAATTAGAAAAGCATATAGCGGATGAATCAAGAGGTTAGACCAACAAAAACTGAGATAAATAGAGTAAGTGTTTCGAGAGATGAGATTCTAGAAAGAGAGAGTACCTGGTGGAAGAAGAAGGAGGAGGAATAGAAGGGGAAATGGAATTGAAAGGAAAAAGGAAAAGGAAAAGAGGGGACAGCTTAAGAAGCGTTTAAAGAAGAAAACGACGAGTCGACAAAGAATGGGAAAAACGGGAGGATTCTGTTGCAATTTTTGGGTTTTTGGTTTGTTAGGCAACTAAGGGGAAAAATTAATTATAATTTTCTTTAATTTATTTATTATTTTTTGGAAGAGAGTTTTAATGATTAGGATAAATAGTGAGAGATACTTTTTCTTAAACCGCAAAAAGAAAATATGAAGTCGATTTTCTCAATTCAATCCTAAATTTAAATAAATGTTAGAATATTAAGTTTAATATTTAAAGAATTATAAAAGGTTAAATTTTGTATGGGTCGAATTGCAAACTTTAATTTATTAACACTAATAAGTTTATAATATTAAAATTTTGAATGGATACAACCTAATCAATTTATGGTTATTAAAAATGAAGTTTTCATTATTTGAATTTTGTTGAAATTCACTGTTCATATTGTACTTTTAAAAAAGTAATATTTTTTTAAAAAATAGTAATTATTATACAAATAAAAATAATAATGAGAAGGAAGAAAAAAGGTTTTGTTCTTTGGAGGTACTGAAAAGGAGGGAACGGCATACAGAATTACGCGTCGCCGTAAGAAGAGGTGAGCTTACGGTAGGACTGAGTCAATGGTACGGTGAGAGATTTTCGAAGAGCAGTTTGAATGGCCATATTTTATCGGGTCTAGACCACACACGTGGCGCACATGCAACAACGGTACACCACTCTTTTTGTGAGCCTCAACTACATCCCTATATTTCCCATTAACTTTTTCTTCTTTTTTTATTCTCTTCGTATTTCTATTATTATTGTTGTTGTTTTAAAGTTTGAACTTTTTATTAATAGTTCACTAGTTGAGTGGGTATGTGGTGAAAGGGCAATTATGATCTCCACAAAATTATATCTATGTGATAACAGGTTAAATTTCAACTTTAGACCTTAACTAAACTTTATTTCCTTTTTTAATTTTCTAAATTTTAGATATTTTTGGAAAGTACCTTTTCTTTTTTAAAAAATATACGAAAAGATTAAGAAGGTCTAACGAATAAATTTCGTCACATCAGCCGATGCTAAAAAACAGTTGAGAATAAAAAGATTCTACTAGTAGCTCAAGAAAAAAAGAAAAATAGACCAAACAAGCCCCACAGTTGTTGCGGTGTTACTATACACACAAGGCAATGAGCAACACTAATTCTACCGATAAGGCGAGAACACGGTTAAAAAAAGATAATCAAAACAGACAAAGCTTGAGCCAATCTAGTTTATATATAATTTACCGATATTTTAAATTGTTGTTTTTGTAAAGTTTCAAAACTTTGTACTGTGTTTTAAGAATATATTGTTTAATAGTTACATATTAATCAATTTAGTTTAAGTAAGTATAATGTTGAAACTTTTGGAAAATGTATTTTTCAAATAAATTAAATGACAAAGTGTATATATATATATATATATATATATATATTTTAATGTACTTTACAATTAAAAAGTTGTCTAACCTATTGGGATGATCCCAACGAGAATAGCAAGTATTTTATGAGAAACGTGGTTCACTTGTTCTCTATCACTTTATAAATTTTATAATTTATGTATATGTCTCTGGGTTACCTTGACATGGCATATATTAAAGAATTTACGTGATATGGAAAAAGTACAAATATTGTAGTTTTATTAAGTTAAAATGATAGCATTTAATCCATAAAATTGTGTTGTTTTATTATATTATTAAGCAAAAATTCTCATTCCCACTCAACACATGCTTTCTAGTTTGGTAAAATATGGATACTTACCTAAACCTTAAATTATTTTAAAGTTTATTTTAATTAGATCAAAATAATCAATAAGTTTTTAAACTTCAAAGGTTCGCACATAAAGTGTATAAATATTTTATAAATTATAAAATTTTAATTCGATATATATATGATAACGTGAGGTATAATATATGAAGGGTTTTTTTTTAAAATTTCCTTGGTCTTATTTTATAATTTTATTAGATTTTGTGACGTTGAGAAAATAACTTAACAACGACAAGGAATGAACGTCCATTCTCATTTTCATATAGACACACCTAGACAAGACTGTCTATTTAAACCTAGCATAATATTTTTATGTCTCCTAGATAATTTAATTATCGAAACAAAGAATATAAATACGACTAAACCATTAATAAGTAAGTTTTAAAAAAACAAAAGTAAATGAAAAGAATATATCAAAAACCTTTAATTAATTATGTTCAGTATTTTAGTTTTATTTTTCTCATTTTTCTCACTTTTTTTTCTGATAATATCTATAAAATATAATGTAATTTTAGATTTCATCATCACTATAAACAAACTACTCCCATAAAAATGTATGAGTACGTTTATTGATATAATATAAAATTTTGTAAATATTTTTACTAGTTTTTCATTCCGTAATTTTATATATTTTTTGTTTGTTAATATAACGAAGTAATCATAATTGATAAAGTATTGGACCTTTTATAATTGTGATTAAGCAATGATGAAGGTAGTAATCAAAATTAATAAAGTGTTGGAGCTTTAATAATTGTGATTAGATTGCTTAATTGAATTGCAAGGGATTACTTGGAAGCAAGCATGAAACAATTGGAATACTTACTTACACCTCAAGTACACGTCTCCCTAGTTGGAGTTAATTACACATTTCTAAGGTAGCTTTAACAAATTACCCTTTTTCATGGCTACAAAATGTAAAAAATATGTAAACCATAAACTAACTAATTAAATACAATATTAATATTACCACTTATCCAACTTGATGCTTCATTTCATCAAATATAAAACCTAGATGGATATTAAATGGGTAATTAATTACTACTTGTTAAAATAGCAATGTTATTTTAACTCTGTTTTTTTATAATTAAATTCATAGAAGAAAAGTTTTACAAATAGTTGATACTTAAAAGATGGGATGAGAAACAAGAACTAAACTACAAGTATAATAATTTAGGATTTGGAGTCACCACTGACAGATCTCACGTGGTAGAATCTCTTCTAGTAGAGCTTGGGGTAGCATCATGTGGACGACAAATCTCGCTTGGTGGAGCTTCGACCATGTGACGGTGGAGGCTGGAGCTGGGCGATCGAGAGGTTTGGAAAACTTGTAGGGAAGGGGATGAAAAAAGGTTCGGTATAGAGAGAGGAAAATGAAATTAGGTAAAAAAAAGAGGAAATTTTTTTTAGAGAAAATAGATAATTACTGACATTAAAAAAATATCAAGCAAATAAAAATGTCTTGACTCTTTTAACCTATGAACAAAATTTTAAAAATTATACATTTTTTCTTTTTTTTTAATGTTTTTTTTTCATTTTACTTGATATTTTTTATTAGAAATCCTAGAAATTTTAAATATTTATAATTTGAAAGTCTCAAGTAACGTTGCTTCTTGCAGATAATATCTTACACTCCCCAAAGAGTTACAATCAACGTCATTTCAAACCCTTCACTGGCTGCATTAATTATTTAATATCATTTGTAGTTTTCTATTATGCATTCGTTATCCTTTATTTTTTGTTATATAGTTTGTTATTTTTTTCAAATTAAAATAGTTCATTTTATAAACTAAATTATTATAAATTTGACAATCATACGTTTAAATCGATACAGATGGTTAATTTCATATGGATTTATAGGGATCAATAAATTATATATATATTTATTTAAAAAATAAAAATAAAAATAAAAATAAAAAAGCAATTTAAACTTTAAAGTACATTACCATACCATCATTAATTCGTTAACATATTGTTTGTATGAAAAGATAGCGTAGATGAACGCGTGTGTTTTACCTAGTGGGCAAGCCACATAGAAAAGTCTACGTCCATCGAACTGTTTCTCTCCTTAGATTTTTCTTTATGTGCCGTCAAAGAGAGGAGTCTTTCTTAGCCTCAATCAAATATATTTTCTTTCTTTTCTCACTTTCACTTAAATTTACAAAGTCTTATTTTATTTTTATTAATTGACAAACAAACGAATATGTTTGACTTTGAAACCTCTTTTATGTAGAAATTCAAATGAAAACACCTTCTCTTCCTCAAACTTTGGGGGAAAAATTATTATTTTGTCACATATATATTTTTGTTATTGGTGACATGTTGAATGAAGAACAAATTAAATAATATTTGTGTAATTTAAAATAATCAAAAATAGAAAAATGAGACTATATACCCATCACACAAAAATATAATTAATTACACTTAATTTTTTGTATTTATATGTATAATTAGATATAATCTTAAATCTTATTTCCATTTAAAAATATTTTTTGTCTTCAATATATGTGTTTGTTTTGTTTCATGTTTGATTAT
This sequence comes from Cucumis sativus, assembly GCF_000004075.3. Taxonomy (NCBI): domain Eukaryota; kingdom Viridiplantae; phylum Streptophyta; class Magnoliopsida; order Cucurbitales; family Cucurbitaceae; genus Cucumis; species Cucumis sativus. Next base: position 25,559,214 of record NC_026658.2, read on the forward strand.
TTGAATCTCTCATACTCCCTCTCACTCTTTTTATAAAGTCGCATACTTTTGTATTCGTCTTTTTCTATACAAAGATATATTTTATTGTTAATCTTTGTTGACCATCTAGCAATTTCATGTTTTCATTTCAACGGTAATAATTTACATCATTATATTCATAGTTATAACATATTTATGTCCATATATTTGTTGTGAACTATGTGGATCGTATGTATATGAGAGAGAGAAAAAATATTGTAGTCCCAAAGTCAGTAAAAAACCATGTTATTAGAATATAAACGTATAATTGGACAAATGTTAGGTAAAAAAATTATTTGGTATGAAATTGGAAATTGACATAAACTTAGATTGAGCTCAAAATCAACAAAAACGAAATGATTGATGGAATATTTTATTTTAGTTCATAAAATACATAAGACAATTAATATATATTTACCAATTACCTTTCGTTATAAACATCTTTTTTAATAATAACTATAAAAATGAATCAAAATTTATTTGATAAGGGTTGTTTTACTATAAGTATTTTTGTCCAATAGTTACCCTTTTAATTGGAATTGTTTGTCAATTTAAATACAGCTACATAAAATTATAAAAGTTGTAACATTGGGCTTAAAATAAGAGCATGATCATCACGTCTAAGATATTATTTGAAATGACAATAATGATCAACAATGTAAAAGGCTCGATTGGTTTGGTGGTAGTCATATCATGTCCGCCAACTCCACTGCCTCTAGTCAAAGCCGCTGATTTCCAGTTGGGTTTTACCAATTAACTGTTCTCATTTATTTTATACTTTTTTAGTAACTAATCCAAAACAACGACTCTCCTTTATTCCACGTATAGAAAAAAAAAGAGAAACCTGATTTCATTTTTTCTTTCGTGGTTTAGAAAAATTATAAAAAAAATATAACATTTCACAAAATATTTATCCTTAATAAATTAACTGTAATAAATTAATATTACATTTTGTTTTTAAGTGGTTTTATTTTATAAAATACTAAATTTTAGTAATTTGATTTTATTTTATGAATTTCTAGTGAACTTTAAATTTAGTCCAAGCTAACTACATATATTTTAGGTTTGTTCATTAATTTTTATTTTTTATTAACAACTTCACTGCAAATTTTGTGTTTATTTATGTGAAAATTATTGTGATGATTTAATAAAATTTAACTTGGATGAACTAAATTTAATATTTAACAAATATTACAGCTGTGCATCTATAAATGTTATGACTCAAATTGAACCAAATTTAAAATAGAAGAATGTAAATCAAGCTTTTTAATTGAAAAATTGTATTTGGTGGTAAATTAGTTTAATTATTTTGCAAAAATATCTTTAAGGTTTGTATTTTGTAAATATAGCAAAAATAATAAAATCCATGTTTTTATATGTGTGGGCTAAACTTTATTTTTTGCTATTTTTGTAAATAATAAAGTATGTATGCTATAGACTTAATTATTATAATTTATTTAACTATTTTTAACTTTTATATTTGTTATAATAGACTCATTTGGTTATCGAATTTTTAAAATATACTTTTTTTAGTTATTGAGCTTTTAAAAATAGGTTTATAAGACTTAAAAGTATTTTCGGTTGATTTTTTAAAATAATAGTATTTAAAATAAAAATAAAAATTTGTTTGAAGATACTTTAAAAAACGAGATAAATATATTTTTATAAACTTCAAAACAAAAAATCTATAATTTTTAAAAATTAAGAGACAAAATATATTAATTATTATTATTATTGGGAACAATTCTTCCGAACGAACTGAAACTCCCGAGTCCTCCCTATGATTTTTGGCCAAACGGCGGAAATATACAATTTGCTCATTTCCCTACAAAATCAATAATATATTATTTTAAATATTTTGGTTAAAGGGGTCCATAGTTTCGATATATTATTTTCGGCCACGCTGTTTCTTTGGGGACACGTTGGTAAGTTGATAAAAAGATCACATCTCTCTTCGCCCACGGAAACATGGCGTTCGAGTCAACGTGTCAACCAACCGGGAAAGAATCTCCTGATTTCGAAATACACAAACCGGCCCACGTGGCACGTGGCACGTACTGGCTACTTCTGGGAAGGAAGTGAAGCTTAATGGTTAGTGCCAATGGTACCCGCACACCTACGCACCCTATGGTTTAAGTTAAATCACTATTGCACTTTAAATTTGGGACTATTTGGTTTTTTCTTTTTATTGAAAATATCCCACAGATGAATGAGAATGTGTTCATAGGTTGATCATAGGAATGTTTGTAAAATATTCGAAAATCAAATTGAACCAAATTGAACCAAATTGGATGGTAGTTTGGTGTACTTTGGGTTATGTTAAAAATATTTGATATGCGATTCGATTCGGTTTAATATTTTAAACTAATTATAAAATTTGAATTGGATCGTTTCATTTAAAAAATTAAAGAAATGTTCGTAAATATTTTGTTTATAAAACTCACTTAAACACGTTGATCCGATATCCACTAGAATTAAAATAGAAATATAAATTTTATAGAACTAGGTATTTTGATGGCTCGATATTGTCCGAAATTTAAAACAAAAATACAACTTTTATCGAACTCGACGTTTTGGTGGCCTGAAATTCGGTTTAACGTGTGGTTCAGTTCGATTTTGTATGATCATTTTTTTGTAGCTTTCGATTTGGTACAATTTCAGCTCGGAATCAAATCGAATCGTGAACGCTCCTAGTTGATTACTAACAATCCATATATTACAACAGTATGTATATGATTGACATACTGTTTCTTTTATTTTTTGTCTGTATTATAATAATATATGTTTGAAATACGATTTTTGTTAGTAGGAGTGGTGGTTAGAAAATAGCAATTACAGGGTTAAAAAATAGATAAAATAATTAGTATATAATTATAAATGTTATTTTAAAGACAATAGTTGATCATGATTTATTATTAATACTTTCTGCAGTAATACATTAAAAATAATTACTCTAAATATTTTGTTAACTAAAAAAAAATTATATCACCGAATATTTCAATTTATAAATATATCTATGGACATAGAACACGTTTACATGATTATCCATTGAATAAAAATCGAAATTTAAATAATGCTATATAGGGAGACAAAAATCAAAATTAGAAACTTAGGAACAAGTTAATAAAATTCAACAATAACATATTTTTAAAAAGTAAAAAACTAAAATGCAAATTAAACTAGAGGAATTAAAGTGTAATATTTTAAAATTGGATAAAAATTAAGCCTATAAATATTTTTAGTGTGAATAAAAAGTGAGATAATTATAATAGCTAACAATTTTAGCGTAATAGCTATACTTGCTACCGTCCCAAAACAAATATCAATATCAATCAGGCCGAAAAATTGCTTTTCGGTTGGGCCACACGAGAGCATCCAGGTCCATGATTTCATTGGAGCTTCTTCGACCGTGGATAATCGTACAAATCACAATATAGCTATTGCTCGGGCCGATCGGACGCCATTAACGATGGTCCATTACCTTGCATCTTCTTCACTACGGTATGTTTACTACAGTTCTAATTTTCATTGCTCACTACTTTTACTTTCTCATCCGAGCTAGCAAATCAGGTGAATATGAACTTTTCGTTTACAAGCCAGGAGGTACCGTAATCCCGATCTATCTCCATCTGCAATGGCGAACAAACACAATGTTGACTCAAGACCGTGGATTCTCGATGTCGTCCCTTTTATCGTTGTTATTCTAATTACGGCGCATGTTCTCGCTTTGGTACTTAAATCTCAATTTCAACCTCCATTTTTTCATTCTATTACACAGCCGTTTCATGTGCGAAATTCATCATTTGATCTCGGAGTGTTTGTGTTAGGTCTACTGGATTTACAGATTAGTGACGGATAACAGGCCTCAAAGGAGGAAAGCACATTGAAGAACAGTTTGATTTACTTGACGGAAGATAAGAAGGTTAGTGGAACCCTAATTCGTTGAATGTTTTTGAAGTTCATAGCTGCAATGCTAACAGAAAAACGTGTTTGGTACCATTTTTATTACTGGCTACTGTACCTAACAGTCGTGAATGATATATAACAGATCCTTTCTTTAATGTCGATTGAATTAGGTTGCCTCCTCTGTTCAAGTGTTCATCATTTGATCTGATTGATCTGTTTATTTGTAGCCGATTCTCTAGTTTTCCGCTACGTTTTGTAGAGATATCAAACCGTTTCTTCAATTTTTAGTTGTCAAGGCCTACAGTAAAGTAAAAGTGAACATAGTGTACATCTGTAGGAGCAATGTTAGAAACTTATAATGGTCAATAAAGGTTGCGATATTCAATGAATGGTTAAACTTAACCATTCAATTTCGAGGGAATTATGAAAATGAAGATGGATTGTAACTAATAGATCCCATCGATGCACATTTTTCTTTCTCACCTGCACATGTAGCATTGTCAGGTTCCTTCTAGTTGTTGAAGTACTGATATAATGAACTTTACAGTAACCCATTAACTTAAGCTTTTGGATTGAGGGATGATTTAGCATAGTATTAAAGTAGTAGGTTTTCTGTTTCCCTCTAGCATCATCTCCTTTCCAATTAGTATCGGTTTCCACTTGTTAGAACATTCTACAAATTTCCATGTCTAGAGAATGTTGAAGTATTGACATAGTTAAATTTACCGTAATCAATCAACTTAAGCTTCTGACTCGGGTGGTGCTTTAATTCTTACAAAATAATGCTAATTCATCTGAATAGTTGCTTATGTTTGCCCAAGAAGTACAAGGTTGCCTCAAAGCTTTTAGATCTCATCTTTGAGAAGTTATATGATATACCCTCTGCTATTGGCACTTTTGTTATAGGCTCATAGTTCTAACTGAATATCTGTTCCTATTCCTCTAAAGCTGGTGCATTCAATAGATCAGCATGAACTATCAGTATATTCAGCTATATAGACGATTAATTCTGTGTTAGTTTCCTTTTCCCAAAGTGTCAGATGTAGAGTTCATAAACTCACAGAGGTAAGTTGTTAGTTTTCATAAAAAAAAACATAATAATAAAATAGAATAGAACAATTTAATTGGAGCTCTCTTTAAACATAATCTGCTTTATCTTGTAGGAATGTAAGAAAATGAGTATTAATCTTAATCTTCTTGTTATGGGTTGCACTAGCTTTCTTTCAGTATCGTATCAAAGGGTGGATTCTTTGTATTTCTTTATTTTAAATATCTTGTTATGATCATTTTTTCAATGTTCGTAATAACCAGCTGACTCCTAGGATTAACTAAACTAATCATATATGAGGAAGAATCTTGTTTTAAAATTAAAATATATTGATCCATTAGACACATACAGTTGGTCTAAATTTTAAGCGTTGCCTCCTGTAATAAAGTCTCACTATGATTTGAATTTGTGTGGTGGATGTTTTGTTTGGGCTATGGTTTCATCCACTGTCTTAATTTAAACTTTAGAGCCATTTTTGCTTAGAATCTAGTAGAGCATGATGAGGAAACCATCTGATTTATATGGAAAAAAACGAAAAAACGAAGTCTTATCATTCTGCTATTTCGATTCTTTAGATTTTAGTAATTCTATATATTTACTTTATTGTTATTGCAAAATTTGTTATATGTTAGTTGATTTAAATATCAGGGGATGTCTGGGTCTGTCAAGTGGGGAATAAAATTGAAGAATAAATATATATTCATTTCTCAAATAGTAACTTGATGCAAGTGCAAGTGATAGAATGCTTATTACAATTAAAACAAGGATAAGAAGGGAGGGGGACAATGAAAATCAGAAATTTGAGTTTAGATTTTGCAGGGTAGAAGAAAAGAATAGATTGGAAATAGTTAGTAAAGCCCGGTTTGGTAACCATTAGAATTTTGTTTTTTTGCTTTTTTCTTTTAAATTAAAAAGTGTATTTCTCCTCAATATCTTAGTTTTCATCTTTCTTTAGTAAAAGAGTTGTTTTTTTTTTCTTTTGTGAAATGAGAACTTGGTTCATGTTTTTAGAAAGTATTCTCTTTGTTTTTTCAGAACTTGGTTAGGTTTTTTTAAACCATTAATAAAAAGTAAATAACAAATTGAGAAATATAGCTATTGGAAAAGATTTTTATAAGCTTAATTCTAAAAAAACAAGAACCAGGGCTTAATCAACCAATTATTTTTTGTTAAAATTGCATTAGATAATAAAAATTTTAGAAAAAAACAGTTCGTAACATTTTTTTTTCATATTGCAAATTTGATAAATAAGACGGTAATCTTTTTTTAAATTTGCTATTTTTGCAATTTTGATAGTGTATGCGACATGAGCTCTATTACTCTATTATCATAATTATTTTTGTTGCTATTTTTGCAAACTTTTCTTATTATTTTTACCTCTAATTTATGGTTATTTGAATACCAATTTTATGGTTTAAACATTATTGTGTTTACAAATGTGAAGAATACACTTTTTTTTATCAAATCGATTTGGGTTTTTTAGGATTATAATGCAATTCCAAGGACTCCTTGGAATATTGTATTAGTTAAGATAATATGAGAATGAAAAATTAAGATCGTGTTGGGAGGTTTCAAACATACTAGATAGTAGATGCATTAATGCTTTGACCAATTACGTTAGGTTAGATTAGGTCTGGCATTAAACATTGTTACGACTAGAAGTTAAATGAATTTTCTTCTTGAGTAGTAGAAGATTTAATGATTTAAAGGTTTATAATTTAAGTTTATGTTGAATGTTAATGAATTCATTGTAATTAACTCGAGAATTCCTTTGGATTGGTTTTATATCAGTTATAGATTCCGTGGAATTTTAGGTTTCGTATCCTTACCTTAAACCTTTGGAGGGGTCTAAAGGTTGAGTTTTTAAAATAAAAAATTTAAAGTTGTATTTACAATTATCATCTACGAGACGTTACAATTAACCCATAAAAGATTGACATGATTTTGAAATATATTTTTCACCTTACAAACTAAATTGTTATCACTAAGAATGAGTCCGGTTGGACCTGGTTGGAGGTAAATTATGGATGAATCCAAAGTATTCGGTTGGCAATAATTGAAGTTGAATTCTATTGATTCAATGTGCAACCCAACCCAATTCATAATTTTTGGGTTGGGTAATTGGGTATTCCCATAATTTAAACTACTTTGTCCTCTTTCCAAACTAAATGTTCTATTTCCATAAGTAACCTAAATATGTTACATCAATTTTTTTAATAAAATTTATAATCAAAGAAACAGGGCTGTTCTATTTAAAGTCCAAAGGTTTACCCTCGAATATATGAAATCGAAGTTCAAGTCGAGATAGGAACAAAAAACCTTCTATGCCAACTTTAAAGTAAATACTTAAAAATCAAAGCTGAAAGACATATTTCTTAAAATTTAGGACACTTCTAAAGTGTGTTAATGGTTAAAAATGATATTGAAACTAAAGTGTGTTATGGGTTAAAAATGATTTTTTTCAATAAAAACAATTATGGCAGCATTCAGTAAGATGATCAATGGTAGATAAAATTAACAATAACTGCAACATATCTACTCGAACCACTTTTTATATAATCAATTAGAGCTAGGTTTAAAATGTCTTTTATTTTTCTAATGTTTCTTTCTTTAGAACAAAATTTAAAAAAAAAAACAAATTTTTAACTACAACAATGGAGAAAATAGAAGATATTTTTTTTAATGGGAAAGGTTAAAGCTAACTTTGCCAATATGTAAATTAGGCAAAGAGCTTTCCAAAATGGCATTTAATTTTCCATAAATACTCCATTACTTTTCCTAATGTCAACTCCTCTAAATTACACCTCTAATCTACTTACCACCATAAAATAAATTCTCCAACATAATTTATAAAAACAATACTACAAATAAACATAAAAATGTATAAATACAGTAAATTTGGAAATAAAAGGGCGAAGGGTTATTAGCAAAAAAAGGAAAAGGAGAAAGAAGAGCAGAATCCCGTGTTTTGCTTGAAGCCAAGGCTTCCTTCCTTTACCTTTTCTTTTTTTTGCTTTTTTCCGTCTTTCACAAACTCCATATTTCACCCATTTCTATTAAAACAAAATGCTTTCCAATCCTCAAAACCATCTAAAAAAGCTCTCCGCCGCCGACGATTGGATTTCCGAATCCATCAATGGCGGATCCTTACGCCACGTCGACCTTCAAACCGGAACCAACGGCTGGGCTTCACCTCCTGGCGACCTCTTCTGCATCCGTTCCACAAACTACTTCACGAAACGCCAGAAATGTCCCGCCGGCGATTACTTGCTTTTCCCCGCCGGTATGGACTGGCTGAAATCCACTTCTAAACTTGAAAACGTCATGGCCCGTGAAGACAATCGTGTCTCTTCATCTCTCCGTCGTGCACAGTCCGAAGGAAAATCGTCCAAGAGCTTCATTTTTGCCGTTAACCTTCAAATCCCTAACAAGGATCAATACAGCGCCGTGATCTATTTCGCCGCGAAAGATCCGATTCCGACCGGCTCGCTTCTACACCGGTTCATTCACGGCGATGATTCCTTCAGAAACCAGCGGTTCAAGATCGTGAACCGGATCGAAAAAGGACCGTGGGTTGTGAAAAAAACTGTTGGAAACTATAGCGCCTGTTTGCTCGGAAAAACGTTAACGTGTAGTTATCATAGAGGTTCGAATTACTTTGAGATCGATGTGGATATCGGAAGCTCGGCATTAGCAAGTGCGATTTTGCGCTTGACATTGCATTATGTAGATTCCGTCACGATCGACATGGGGTTTGTGTTGGAGGCAGTGACGGAGGATGAGTTGCCGGAAAGATTAATCGGCGCCGTCAGGGTTTCTCAGATTGAGATGGCGGCGGCGATGGAGGTTGAATCGGATGCGGGAACGCCGCGGCGGTTAGAGAATGGGAAGACGGATCAACGGCGGGATCAGTTGTGAGTAACGACGAAATTGAGGAAAAGGATTTGTGATTGGAACTCATTTCTCGGATTGAATATTCTTCAAAACGTAAATAAATGAATCGAATCATAAAAATCCTCAAAGTTTGGAAGTGTTCAATTCTTTTTTTTTAAAAAATTAATGTTGAATTTGAGTAACATAATCAATATTTCTCACCATTAGATTTTGATGAATATGATTTTTGTTAGGCTTGTACTAAGTGGATTATTTGATCTCTAATTTAAAATTCTTTTTCAATTGATTGTTAATCTAATTTCCAAATTTTCGATTTTAAGTTAGTATTTAAAATTAACTCCATTCTTATTATTATTTCTAATAAGGTCGTGGTCCTCTCTATGGATGGTTATAGTTGTGGATTTATTAAGGAGTGGATTTATTAAGGAGTCGGCGCACGTACCCTAGTGCTTTATTTTATTGTTATTAAATTATGCTATAATTATGTCACTGTAAAACTACAAGGTTAACATTTCTTATGCTTTGTTTATTGTCTTTAAAACCACAAGGTTAACATTTCTTATGCTTTGTTTATTGTCTTTAAAACCACAAGGTTAACATTTCTTATGGTTTATTTATTGTCTTTATGCATTATTGCACGAGATTTTCAGAGAAATTTGATTCGTGGCGTTGAACTTGAGTTGATATTGTATTTTTGTGAGTTGGTGTTGTATTTTTGTGAATTGATGCGATTCAGAAGAAAGTTTAAATTCTTCTTTGGACCTTATAGAGTCAAAATTTTCCAAAAATTTACAACCCTTTACAAATGAAAACTCATCTATTTATAGAGCTGATGAACTTTATGAGCTTGAGTATTGATTTATGAATTTGAGTTATATTTAGTATTTGGACTCAATTAAACTTATTTTTGGATCAAAATAGTATGATTGGTTCATGGATTTGGGTTATATTTAGTCTTTTTGAACTTAATTAAGCTTCTTTTTGAACTTAATTAAGCTTATTTTTTAACCAAAATAATTAACTTGATCCAACGGTTAGGATTAAAACATGACATTATTAGAATTGGCCCATCAATGTTTTCAATTTTTAAATTGGGACACATGTCAATTTTAATTAGTCTTACATTCAATTATTTGTACTTTTCATCGTTAATTTAATAAATGATATGACAATTTGTGATCGGACTCAAATTTTCTTATTCAACATAATTATATTTCAAAACTGAAAGAATGTTTTAAATAAATAAATAAAAGGAAGAGACATTTTTTAAAATAGTAAAATAAATTAAAATATTTGCAAGTTATAGTAAAATTTTGGATTATATCAATTATAGTCTTCCATCACTATAGCATATCAACGACTTGATAGAATTTGTTATAAGTTGTAAATATTCGGTAAAGTTGACTATTTTCTAAAATTATCCTAAAGGAAAGTTGGTGGATTGGACAATATATATATATATTGAAAGAAAGTAGAAAAAAGAATACTTAAAAAAAAAAGTAGATAACAAGAGATGGGTATTCTTATTCAAATTCTAAAACATCATTTTTTAAATGAACTAAAAAGATGAAAATGAAATTGTATATCATATATGAATTTAACATGTTTGCTCATTGGAAGCCTAACAATTTTTGAAAGTGACTCTTGATTTTTTAGAAGAGGAATATCTATTGAGTTTGATTTTAATCCAGTTTGTTTCTTGATCATCAAACATTCTTAATGTTTAATTAAAAGAACTGGAGTAAATTATTTATCTTCTAATATTTTTTTTCCTAAATCTTATTTATTTTCACATTTTGTAGAAGGTCATGTTCTTATATTTACATTTGTAATTATTAATTTGAACAAAATCAAACAATAACTAATAGTATTAACTTGTTTCTAAAATCTTCACCACTTTAAATATAAATACTTATAATATATTTTATTTTAAGTAAGCATCTTCCGCATCAACCTCCAAAGAGTTATCATCATCACTCTTCCTTTAACCAATACAACTACTTAGACTTCTTCGTCTTTAACTATGGTAATAGCAAATCGATAGGTAAGCAAAATGTCAAGTGTTATTTTTTCTTATTAATTCTACTATGTCTGTGTCGAAGCATGTACAAATTGTCAAAGCATGTTTGAGAAACGTTGAAAAAGCACTATTCCTCTAACACCAAATCAAGTAGGGTTCCACCAACTGCAATGCTTTCAAAATCGAAACTCAAACTCTCGAGCTCTTGAAAATTCATTATAACGAAAACAATTAACAAAACTTTAGAGGAAGAGGAGATTAGGTCGCCCTAACTTCAACCGTAGACAACCTTGCTTTGAAAATGAACCTAACAACTTAACTAAAACTTATTTACGAAGCACAAATAAAAAGTAGAGGCTAAAGGTTGTATAAAAAAAAAAGAGATAGAGATAAAAGCATATAAGAAAACAACTATTTGTGTATATTTGAACTTCTAATCTTTCCATAGAAAAGTACGTGCTAATCAATTGAAACTTCAATTTTTTTTTTTTTTTGTCATATCATACAAAGAGGAAACATTACAACTTGCAAGGTTCCAATTACAAGCACTACAATTAACAAATATATGAAGCAACAAACAAAAGGCTTTTAATCCTATACATTTGCAAACTTCTTTCAACCTTTTTTTCTTCTCACACCAATTCTTCACTAATCCAATTTCTTGAACCCTTTTTATAAATAAAATTTTTCTTTTTTTCCCATTATTTTCTTTTCTTTTTTGAAAATATCATTTTCTTTTTTTTCTTTTTCCCATTTCATTATTAGCCCCACCACACACCTATTCTTATAAAAGACCTCTAACAACCATTATAACCAAACCCAATTTTTCCTCCACCGACGTCGTAAACCACTTGCAAAGTCTTCTGTTGCACATTTCCGATAATGGCCACGGTGCTCGGATCTTGATTTCCGGCGAACGCCAAACACACCTGCGACGTTGATGCTCCATACATGATTCCGATGCCGTCCAAATCGAGTTCTTCTCCTCCTTTAAACACAAACCCCACTTTCGGGATCTGTATGGTGGAGTATTTGCTCAAATCGTAACACGTGTCCAAAATCGAAAGCTCCGGCGCCTTCGGATACTTCGCCATTCCTTTCTCAAACGCTGATTTCAACGCGCTGTACGCATCCGGTGGCAGCCGTGTGATAACTGTTCCGGAATCGATTATCGCCCCGGAGGTCGAGAAAACCGACGAAGAAATCGGAATTTGAGTTCCGCCAACCTTCATGCCTACGATGTCGACGCCGTAGAAATTTGCGACGCCGTGTGCTTTTGTGATCGGCGTGTATTTAAGAGCGCCACCGCCACCGCCGCCGCCAAAGGTTAAGTAGCCGGTGGAACTGGAGGTTTTAGGGAGGCAGTAGGAGAAGACCTGACCGTACTTTTGTGCGGTTTGTTTGACGATGGAGATTTTGTCCTGGCCAAGGCCAATTAGACCGGCAGCGCTCCCGAAGAGTCCACGGTTGTTTTGGCCGCAACCGAAGAGGAAATTTTCTATAACGTCAGTGGAGGTTAAGGTTAGGGTTTCTTTGGCGAAATATCCAACAGAGAAAGATTGATCGCCGTATTGTATTCCGTAAATGCAAGCTCTTGCGGCGGAGCAGCCAGGCTGGTTTCCTGTAATTTCACAACATCAATTGTTAGTGAACTTTTTAAGACTAATTACACGTTAATCAAGTTTTCGATTTTTAATTAACTTTTTAAGTCTAACTAGATTTTAATGCTTTTGGGCTCTATTTCTTACAAAATTTTAAATTCCTAATATTCTAAAAAATCTAATAAGTGATGAAAAGTGAAGATTAGAAGAAAAATCGAGATAAATTGAAATAATATATAACTCAACTAAACCTAATATGTATTTTCTGTTTAATCTTTCTAGTTACCAGTAGTTCAGCTTTAAATTTAAAAAATCAACAATAAAGTATTTAAAAAACAAACAAACAGTATAAAATTTTGACAAAATTAGTTAAATGACAAACTTTTAATTTCTTTTATTTTTAACAATTTTTTTCTAAAAATAATAAATTACAAATACATATCTTCTACTATAAAGTTTTGTGTTTTATTTTAATTTTTTAACATTTAATTTACAAAATAATAAAATATTGAAATTATTTACAAAAATGCAGTAAAATTCATATAATTTAATATTATATAGCTCATTTAAGGTTTTCTTTTTGCGAAAATAGTTTTTATTTTTATTCATAACAATGGGCCGAATTACAAATCTAAACATATGGATACAAAATTGAAACTTTTAGTATTTATTTTGTCATACATTTTAAAATTATATATTACAAAAACTTAATGGCCACTCATAAATCACCAACAGTGGTAAATACAAGTTCCAACTTTGAGCAAACTAGTTTTCAATTTTTTGTAAAAAATTAAAGAGACGTTAGGGAAACTTTAGAAATGAATGAAATAAAAGGAGTAATTAAAGTGAAATTACCTGTGCCTGATTCAAGCTGAGAGCAATCCGGCGAAGAACAAGAGATATTGGAATAAGTAGTGGATTGAGAAGGGACGAAAACAGGGTCTTTCTGGTTGTAGCAATATCTAGCACAAGGCTGACATTGAGTCCACGTCAAATCGCTACCGGTGTCAAATATAAGCGACAAGTATTTCTTCGGCGTTCCTAGACCCACACTCACTATGTAGTTCCCCGACCCGATCGTCGCCCCGGACTTTGCCGGAATTTTTGTGGCCTTCGACCCTCGTAAACGGTCTACGGATTCCAGCTCCCCTGCGATTTTGGAGTGGATGAAATCCACTCGACTCTGATCTTTCACCAACATTTCGGCTGCCGTCGGAGCGTTTGAAACTTCGTCGCCGCATGGGCCGTGCCGGTGAATCACCTCCAGCGATGACTGCTCTCCCAGACTTGATGTATGGACTGCCACAAGCCCACAAACAACCAAAGTAAATTAAAATTTCTTTTTCACACTGTTTCTCTAAAGAATATATATCAATGGACTAATCTAGCACTTCCTTAAAAACCAAACCTCCCACGTTATTAATTTTTACAATCTTTTTCATCACTCACGTCAAACAAATATTAAAATAAGTCTAAAATGTAAAAAAAATCTACCTCATAATGAATTCTTATTGAACAATGATGTCTCATATTTACTAGTTATTTTCCTTTTGAAATTTCTACTCTTGCTTCTACTTCATTTTTAATTGCAATTTGACGTGTGACTACGTTTTTTTCTTTTTATGATTGTTGGAGATACGTAAGTATGTGATTGTAGCACAGGCGAGAGGATTATAGGAGATACCTACTAACTCATACTTCTCTCGTAATCAATAGAATTTATCTTTTTTAACTCAAAGAAACAATGGAAACACGAAAAAACTAAGAGACCAAACAACAAATAGATGTAAAAAAGATTTGAATAGTCATATATGTAAGTATAGTTCAAAAGATTGTTTTACTATATGCAAATTTATGGTTCGGTAATGAAGGAGATGGGCATCCAAATCTTGCATTATTAGAGCAATAAGTTGCAAATTGCATTGATTTGTTATGGTTAGGTTTAAATGGTTTAGTTCATTTTTTAACAAAAATAAAATATTCAGTAAATGAAAAAAAAATCCTATTTTATAAGAAAAATACGGAATAATTACATGAAAAAGAAAAGAGTTATTTTGGATAGTTTACTTTTTTTAAAAAAAAAAAAGAATAGTCACAAGCTATAGTCAAGTATATCATGAAATATGAAATAATAATTTAAATCTAAGTCTATTTTTAATCATAATATTCAAAAAAGAAAAAAGAAAATAGGTCAATAATGGGCCGAGTTCATAATATGGGCCTCGAGAGGCCCACAAGGAGCGGGTTGATGGTTTCGAAAACGCAATAATTAGCGGCGGCTTTAGTTGGAGCTTTAATTACACCGCCGTATGAGGTCGCGGAATATTTGCAGCCTCTGACGCTGTACGTCTTCGTCTTTTTGTACTTTTGACTCTCTAAGTTAGAGTTTTCCAATTATAAATACAAACAATTTTTTAATATAAAAAAATTAATTATTCTTTCCCCATCATTTATTGACTTGTTTGAAAGTCATTACTTAAACTCAGACTCATCTAGTAATAATAGAACTCATTTCAATATTTAATCATTTTAAGATCATTTAAAAATATTTAGCAAGATTTCAAGAGAGATTTTCTTTCTAATAAAAAAATATGTATTATATGAACTCGTAAAATTTGGTAAAGATCTTGAAAATCTTTTTTTTTTTTGCAAAGATAAATAAATTATTATAAAAAAAGGGGGTAATTAAGTTTCATAATTAAGCAAATAATTTAAATAATGTGGAATTTTGGGCCCATTTATTGACTTTTTATTGGTTTTTTCTTATCAACAAATTGATTTTTCCCTTTTGCTTTTTAGCCACAAAACCAACAACCCACCGATGAAAATTTCTTCAATATTGACAAAGAAAAAGCTGAGAGATAGAGGCAGACAGACAGACCCAATTGCTCTTTCTCTATTATTTTTTTTCTTTCTTCAAATGACTCAAAATTGGAATCTTTCGTTTTCTCCATTATCTATCATTAAAAAGTGTATAAAAGAAATATTGAGTATAAAACTAGACATTTAAGGTTGAAAAATTAGTCATGGCTATTTTCAATACACGTAAGCATATGTTTGACAGAGAAATTAGTGGTGCTTCCTGCCTAAATACACTAACATGACATCTAAATAAAATAAATGTATTCAAAAGTAGAACATTAGAACAAAAGAAAATTAACCAGCACAAAAACTTATTGAATTTCTATAAATTTCGTTTAAAATCCAACTCCCTAATTTACAGAAAATCAACATTTAATTTGACCATATAATTTTTAAATATATATATTTGCCAAAATAAAAATTTCCAATCCAATAAGTAAAAGAGAGTCTAAGAAAATTGAGAGGGAAATTCAAGTAATAGCAATGGAAAATTGTAGATAGAGATAGAGATAGAGAGAGAGACCTTGAGGGGAGCGGCGGGTGCAGGAGGCGGAGGGGAAAAGGCCGGCGAGATCGACAGTGAGGAAGTGGGAGTCCGGAGAGAGTTTTCCGGCGAAAGCTTGAAAGAAAAGGGAAGAAAAAGCAAAGAAAAGCATTATTGAAGAAAGAGACGCCATGGATGTGAATTGAGAGAGCTCAGAGAGCTCTATTGGAAATTAAATTACAAAAAATGATTTTGTTGATATTGGTGAGAGTGGAAGGACGCTTAAGTCCTTTATAAATAAGGACGATAAGCACTACTTCACAGTACAAATTGTGGATTTTCAAATGCTTTTACGTCACATATTTATAAAAATGTATGTATACAAAAAAAATGCTAAATTTCATCACCTATAACTGTGCTCCTCTGTAGCTTATCATGGACTAGCGTTTAGGATCAGGGAATAAGAGACGTACACGTGGAGGAAAGAGGGTATTATAGTCATTTAGATATTTGAAAGTAATGAAAAGGAGTGATTAGGCCATGCAACTACCAACATTATGTGCCCTTCCTTCAATTTAGTTACATTTTTATTAACTAATCTGACTTTTCTTTCGCACTCTTTCAATAAACATTTCCCTCCACCTACATTATCTATAATCTATAGTCCATTTTAAAACCATTTAAAATTAATTGACTGTACTTCAAATATATAAAACCAAAATTTTAGTTAATTTTGAATTATTAAATACTAATTTTAATCAAAATTGTTTTACATAACAAACTTTATAAAAAATATCTACTATATTTTATTGTTTTTTTTTGTTTATCTTACTATTTTTTAAATTGACTCGTATTCCATATCGAGTAGAACATTTTCAATCCAATCCATATTTTTTGGTTGGTAGGTTGGCAACTTGAATAATATTCCCGATCCTTAAAATATGAGTTGAGTTGTCCGATTGTATTCATTTAGTAATAAAATATCTATAAGGAGAAGTATAAAAATAGCAAATTTAACAAAAAAAAAAAATAGTTACAAGTTATAGCAAAATTTGAGGACCTCCATCGACCACCTGCTCTGATATCATATTAAATCACCAATTCATTCAAAAAAAATTATCAGTGACATTGATAACTAGTGATATAAGTCTATCATTTTCTATCTTGGACAGAACCAATAGTTTTATTATAACTTGTAAATATTTTAATTTATTTTGCTATTGTAAAAAATGCTCATATTCGAGTTGAGTTGGAATAAACCGAAATTGTTAACTTCTAACCCTTAAAAAAAACTAAAATTTTTAACACAACTTAACCTACGTTTTAAACTAATCTAATACAATTCTTATAATAGATTATTCGAGTTATTCTTACTGATATCAATTGTTCAATTTACTTTAGAATTGGATGAAATTTACAATGTAAAGTTTGCTTATTTATGAATTAATGTTGATTTGTTTTTTTTTTTTCTATTTTAGTTAGTGTTGATATATAAAAAATGAATGATTATACAGGACATTAATGATAGTATTATTACTATTAGCTACTTTTTCCATTCCACATTGGTTGTATCTCTATCATTCAATAGATTAAAACAAAATGTTTCCTATTAGAGAATTGACAGTATGAATGTAAATATTTGGAGTTGAGATATGATTTTAACTACTATTTTTGTTGCATCAACTTGAAATTGGCTAGTGATGTGAGATAAAAAATAATAATAATGTTTATAAATAAATCATAGTAAATGGGAAGGTGACGATGTCAATTTGACATTATTGAGAGTTTAAAATTTATTGGGTCTAAAATCAAAGAAGATATCATTTTGTTTGCTCAATTGGGGATGATTCACTCCTTAAATATAATTAACATTCGGACTTCCACTATGAAAACTTTGTAAAAGACACCAAGGAATTATTTTAAGTGAAAAATTGTTAAAAATATGTGAAAATTGTGTATTCCCTATATTCAAATCAATAATATTAGATAATTTAATACTAATAAAGTATTATTTAATATATATTGTAATTTAACACTTCAAAATTAATACTAAAATACAAAAAACGAGAATGTGAGGGACATCCCTAACTCCTTAATAAATCTGCTCCCAAATGTTGGTAGATTATTTATCAATATTAATCAAAGTTTATTAACAATAAGTTTTTTATTTTATTATATTTTAGTTGTTTTGAAAATAATAATAATGATAATTAGGGTTTAGCTTGGAGAGGACTTGTTGTGTTGTGGACAGCTTTGTTCAATAATTTGGAGGGTGGAATTGAAAAAAATGTTGAAGGGATTGTGGGACTCACAAGTCCCACTTGACCCAATTAGGCCTTAATAAAGTAGTCTTATTCATTCATCACGCAATGATAGGAGAGCACAAAAGCACATCACAAAGAGTATTTATTTATTTATTGGATGTTACATCTAACATATTAAAAGAAAAAAAAAAGAAAACTAACGTAACTTTCAAAATTTTTAAAAAATGGTTTTATAGTTGTAAGGATGGTTAAAAAATACTTTTACAGTTAGTTTTGAACCGAAATTGTTAAAATTTTGGTTTGAAAAACACTTATCAACTATTAAAAAGTTTCATAAATATCATTCAACTCTTACACCAAATTTGTTAGCACAAAATAAAGACCAAAATTTCAAGTTAAAATCATAGTTTAAATTTACATGAATTTGATATCGATAGAATGGTGAATCAATATTTTTATTACATCATCATAAAGAAGTTCACGAATTAAATAAACTAATATAAATAGTGGATTTATTTACTTATTTAGAAATAATAAAATATTTATTTACTGATTTAAAATTAATTTTTTAAAGATTTTAGAAATATTCATCGAAATCGAAGTTTGTGTAAGATTTAGACTTCGCAACAACCAAAACATAAAATTTTCAAAGTAAAAATATCTACTTAAAACAATAATTAGTCAAATAAAAAAAAACTCACACGTGTAGATTTATGAGATTATCACTATGTATTAATAGTTAAATACATTTTAGTTTTATTCAGAAATTAATGTATAATAATTATAACATAACTATTGAGATTAGTTGTGTTCATGGTCTATCTGAATAGTTAAATAAATCTAAAACTACGATTTTAACTTAAAAATTTGGTTAGTGAAAAAACTGACGTTGGATAAACAATAGTATTTCTTAACATTTTTTAAAAGTATTTATGATAGTTTTCAATAATTCAAAAGTATTTTTAAAACAAATTAATGGTTTCCATCCCAGACGAATTGACGATGTTAGGCTACCTATTAAAATTTGAAATAATGTAAATTGGTTTTCGTAAAATTGTTCTTGTTTTTAGTATTGGAATAAAAATATATATATAATTATGTTCTAGACAAAAAAAAAAAAGGTAAACGTCTTGATAAAGAATTTAAGACAAAGACAAAAATAAATTTCGAAAAACAAGTTTGTTATCAAATGTGAAAAAAGAAAAATAATAACAAAAAGAGGGAAAATTGTGATATTTAATTTGTGCTAATTTATTTTGTTCATTGAACATTGAAGACATGTTTTCAAATCAAATCAATGGATAATTGATAGAGACAACAACTAATTGGAGACATTTAGTCAGTCAAATGTTAAACCATGGTCTACTTGTTTTAAATTTTAATACCTCCTAATAATATTTTCAAAATAAATTTAAGTTTTTTAAAAAATATGGTCTCAAAATTTAACTTAACTAAGATGGATGAGTTCAATTCATGATAGTCACGTACTTATGAACTTATTTCCTACGAGTTTTTTCAACGCCAAAATGTTGTAGGATTTAGCAGATTGTCCTGTGAAATTAGTTGAAGTGTTGTAACCTAGTCCGGACAATACAGAAAAATATACATTATTATTGTTAATATACAACATAAACGGTTATATCACACATGTGTAGCTCTAGAGGCTTTTTCTCAAGAGCCACAAGACAAATCTTCCTCACAATTGATCAGAAAAAAATAGTGGTTCTCCTGAAGAACAAACTACGAAGAAAATTGTTAAAAGATAAAATTTATTATACTTGATTTTTTTTATAATGTGTACCACCTTTTTAACGATATTTTTTAAAAAGAAAACAAAAACTTAGGAGAATGTACATTTTAGAGCCTCATGCTACTCGTGAGCCTGCCATGAACGGAAAAGAAAAACAAAAAACAATAATGTATATTACTATTAAAGCAATAAAGTATAGTCTTTTTTTCACATGTCAATTATTTCAGTCCTCATATCTTATTTTGTAATATTTTTCTTAATAAAAATGGAGCAACTAGTAGTTAGTTTATTTTATACTTTAGTGAAAAAGGTTAGTTTATTTTCCTTGATTAGTTGTTAGAAGAGAGAATAAGCGAAAGGTAAATATCCAACTCACCATAAATAAAATATTAAAGTTTTTATTTTTCAAACTATACAGATAATTTTATTTGTAAATATAATATCATTTAAAAAAACAAAAATAGGAAAATCTATTAATTATAAAATTCAATTTTTTTTTATAGATTTGGTTATATTTACAAATTTTTTTATATATTACTATATACTTAGTCATTATTATTAAAATTACTATCAATTATAATTATCAAAAAATAAACCTTAATAGTTTAACAAGTATTTTTCAAAAATAATTGACAAGTACTTCTTTCGACTATAGCATTTTTTTTCTTTTTCTTTTTATTAAATTTGATTAATTGAAAAGAAAGGTAGTCTACTTTATTGGGTAGTTAGTGTAAGAAAATCAACGTCAACTTTTGAAAATTGCAATGGTTGTATAATCAATGGGATTTTAATATGATCAAACTTTGATAATTATCCCCAAACGGTTTGAATTAAGCTTTAATTTCATGTAAATATGATGATTATATCAATCATAGATGGAAGAGTTAGATTACCAAAATGAAAGATTTTTAATGAAATAGATCGATCTTGATTTGTTGATTTTGTTGCCTACCAATATAGGAAGAACGATATAAAACGGAAAGTAGGAATTGATATTTCCCAACCTAACATGTGTAATCAATTCTTATCTAATAATCAAACTCTTCTTTGTTTGTTTTCATATTTATGATTGATTATTGTGTTGCCTTCATGATTAAGAACTTTTAGA
Organism: Cucumis sativus; assembly: GCF_000004075.3. NCBI lineage: Eukaryota > Viridiplantae > Streptophyta > Magnoliopsida > Cucurbitales > Cucurbitaceae > Cucumis > Cucumis sativus. The sequence goes on from NC_026658.2 coordinate 25,580,169, forward strand.
TTATCAATTAAACTTCGTGATTAACTCCTAAGTAGATGGTTATATGATTGAACTCATGACCTTTTAGTTAGTTATTAAAATTTTTACCGCTAGACCAATCCATGATGATTAATTATTTAAGCGTACTTGAGCGACTCAAACTTCTCACTACGCAAAATTTATCGTACAAAGCACTCAAAATAGTAATAACGATAATTGATTGAGAGTGTATAATTGAAATTTCCATTAACTCAAACAATCAAATTATGACTAATTGATGTAGTTCGAGTAATAATCAAATTATTGAATTCATTACAATAACATTTCTCTTATGTACTTTGAAATAGAAAGATGTAAGAGTATCATTAATTGAGAAAATAGCTAAAACTATAGTTTGACGTTTCAATTATTAAAATTTTACATTCAATTAAAGAAAATTATTTAAAAATTTACATCATCTACCATGTTTATTATTTTATAATAATCACTTCTCCACGTTATTTGTTTTATAATAATCACTTCTCCACGTTATTTGTTTTATAATAATCACTTCTCCACGTTATTTGTAATTCATATTAAAATTGTCGATACTTCAAGAATAATTACCAAAATTAAAAAACTATCAAAATAATAAAATATATTATAATAACTAACTCAACCTTTCTAAACCAAAACTAAGGAAGTTTGATAATTATTGAGAAGAATGGAAAGGAAAGAAAAGAAAAGAAAAGGATGTCACGATCAAAAGAGTGCGTAGAAGATATGCAAATGCTTGTTCCCGATAAGTACGAGCTCGGTGGTTCCCTAGGGGCCCTCCCCATCTCTCTTTCTACAACCGTTTAATTTACCTAAGTAATCAACAAAATTTGGAAAAGAAACAACAATTAAAATACTATTTCGGTTTCGTGTAAGTTGGTTTATTTTGTATTTTTAAATATTTAATTTTAATAATCGCACTTTAAATAAATATTAAATTTAGTCTTATTACTTGTTTCTATTTTTAATTTTTTTTCACGACTTTTAGCATTTTTAATATAAAAATTGAAATATTCTTTTAAACCTCAGATGTCAGTCCGTACTTCCGAGAAATATCAAATCCAGTCCATGTTTGTATCATAGTTGGATTTTAAAAAATATTAAGAAAAGTTTACAAAAATAGTAAAAATAGTGTTAATATAATTCATGTCGTTAAAATTGTAAAAATAACAAATTTAAAAATTGATTCGAGTCTGATTATCATCATACTTGTTAAATTTATAATATGTAAAAGACAATAAGCTGTTTTTTAAAAAAAATTGTCAATTTCTCAAATATTTAATTATTTATTAGCATCCTTTTACTATAAAATTTAAAAAATATATTTAAATATTATCTATCCTCATCTCAAAAGTCACTATTGTCGTAAAAAAGTTAAATACAAATTTGAAAATTTGTCAAAAATAGCAAATTTGACAAAACATTTATAGGAGATAGCAAAATTTCATATTATATTAATAACAAATATTTGACAGGCAGTGATATTATTCTATCAGTGACATTGATAACCAAAGATAGAATGATATCACTAAGACATTACTGGTTATCATTGATATAATTTAAAAAAATTGCTATAATTTATAAATGTTTTAATTTATTTTGCTATTTTAAAAAATGTTCCTTCAAATTTTACTATATAACATAAACTGAATAAACGTGAAAGAAGAAATATTAAAATTAATTATTAACCTATTGTATTTTATTATTTAACTAAAATAAAGATTTATTAGTGGATGGTTACATCGTTGGTCTATTAATATATTTGAACACATATACATGTGTTGTAATGTTGAAGATTCCACGTTAAAAATACCAGTGAAACTCGTACTCTTTATAAAATGAATTGACTACCATTTGATGAGTGATTTCACGAATTATTATAAAAACATTTATGGATCTATTTTGATCAATTCTACACTATGTAGTGGAGAGTGAAAGGAAACACACAAACGTGAGAGGTTGGCTTAATTCCACCCATTCATTTCTCCACAATTGATGGGTTTCATTTTCTTTAATCAAAATTCTTTAGAATTCATTATTATTATTGTGGAAATGTTCCTTTTACTTTTCAGGTATCTAATGTGAATGAAAACCTCATAACTTTTTGAAAGAACAAAAATTTGTCTTTCTGTCTTTTGTTTGGATATCAAACAGTATGTATTATGTATATATCTATGGGTTGTTTCCACATCGAATTCAATTCCACATATGAACGCACTCTTTTTTCTTTTGTTGTTGCTATTATTATAATTTTAAGATTCTAGATTCTCAATCTCCATCATTCATTTATTGTTTTATATATTCATCCTTATCTGATTTAACTATTTTTGTTGTGGAGTTGGTGTAAATGACAAAACTATAATGAAGATGGTTACTTATAAAATATAAAAATTTGTAGATATTTTAGTTCATTTTATTATATTTGAAAATGGCATGGATAGAGGGGATATTTTTTAAATACATAAATTAATTAAAATATTTACAAAATATCTACAATATATAAATAGTTATCAATGTATCTCATAGAATCTGAAAATTTTGTTATATGTTGTAAATATTTTGTCAAATTTGTTATTTTTGACAATTCTCCATCGTATAGCATATTTCTTTTTAAGTTTAAACTTTAAGAATTCTTTCGGATTGATTTAAGAAACGAGATGTTTTTCAAAAACTTTATTTTTATATACCTATTTAAAACACGTTTGATTGTCAAGTATATTTGTTAAATTAAGTAAAACACTTGAAAACGTAGTCCAAATATACTCTAAAGTGTTGGTAGAGAGTGAAGAAGAGAAACGAGCTCATGGATAGAAGATGCCTACTATTTAAAAAATAAAAAACATACAATTTTTATAAATTTAAAAACCGTTTGGGACAACGATTATCTATGACTATAACAATCATCTCTTGCCACAGGGAACACTATTTTAAAGTCTCTAATTAGCTATATTGTTTACTATTTTTTTATCAAACTAAAGTAGTCTACACATCAAATACATACTATTATAATCAAAATTACAATAATTTACCTAAATTATTATAATTAAATTATAACAAAAATCTAAAAATAAAATGAATTTAAGGATCTTAGAAAACTCATTATATGGTTTTAAAATTTAGAAACATATTCAATATACATACACACAAAATTAAATAATTGGAAGACTAATTTTGTAATTTAAAGTATTTTTCTTCACAATTATTAGACGAGAGAGTAACAAAAGAGAAAAATGGAAAAGGAAAGAAATGGAAAGAAAAAAAGAAAACCTCAAAGACTTATTATTCAAAACGGTTACTTTTTACTCTTAGAGGACCAATGAGTCATTATCATGGCAGCTTGCAACCTTCGTTTCTTTATTATTATTAGTATTTTATTGTATGTGAAATGAAAGCTAACCATATTAATCTCTTTTCTTTTTAGCCTTTTGGTCTAACTTTCACACTCTTTTTGTCCATTGCTTGGAAGTTTCTCACATTACATTTCGTACCAATAGAAATTCCCCTTTCTTTATGGGTAACAATCTTTATTATCTTTTTTTTATCAATCAAATAAAATAATTAAAGAAAAAGAAGAAGAAAATTATTAAAAATAACGTAACATTGAAAAAAGATAAATTTTTTTAAAATAGTAGATTCTACAAAATATTTACAACCTATAGCAAATTCTATCATCTATAATCTTTGATATGTTATAATAATAAAAAACTATCAATAATATAATCCAAAATTTTACTATAACATATAAATAATTTAATTTGTTTTGCTATTTTAAAAAATGCACCGTGAAAATATTTATTATAACTGGTTTTCTATGTTTCATTTTATTTTATTTATATTTTTAAGTGTTCAACCATGATAGTTATTGTAATTTCTATAAATTTTAGAATTAGTTTAGGGTCATTTTTTAAAATAGTAAAATAAATTAAAATATTTACAGGTTGTAACAAAATTTTAAATTATATCATTGATAGTCTTCTATCACTATAGCATATCAATGACTATCAGTAATAGAATTTGCTATAAGTTGTAAATATTTTGTAAAATTATATTTTAGTTGATTGTTGATTTGTGAGGTGTCTTTTGTTTATATGAAATTTGTCGATGTTATTGTTTATTTATTTGAAAAAATAATAATTAATTTTATTTGAATACATTTGAGATTTATTAAAATCAACACTCGAGAATGGATTTTGAAACAATTGTGCATAATGCTTATAAGTAATAACTTATCTAAATTGTATAGATTAAGAATAAAAATGAAAATTTGTTTATAAACTATAACATTGATAAAAATAGAAAGAGTTACTAATTAAGGTGATAAATATATGTTCACACACATTTGTTCCACTTTTAGATAGGTTTTTGTGAATGTTATATTATGCATATTTACGGAATAATTATGATTCTTTATTCTTTTTAATATATAAATAGTATTTTGTCAATATAGTTACCTACAATGAAAAATTATAGCAAATAACATCGTCGTCGGATCAGTAGTACTACTACTGTAATTGAACGAAAAGCAAAGCAAGAACACCAAACATAACACGTAAAACATAAATATGTTAACAGTTAAAATAAAAACCACATTCTCTTTTAAATGTTTTGTAGCTCTGAACGTAAGTTAATAAAATTTGGATAAGATAGTTGGAGAAGATTTTGAAAATTTATATTTAATATCTTGCAAGTATGATCCATCACAAAAAATGGAGATTGACATTCTTTCTTTCTTTGTTACTTCATTTGCGAATTATATTTGGCTAAACGTGTGGAGTTATAAATTTACTTTTTTTGTTGCCATCAACTCATTTAAAACACTCCAAGAAATAAGTTAGAAACTTGAACATCAAGTTTTTTTTTTTAATTATTATTACAAATCTGATTCTATATTAAAATCAATGACAATAAATATATTTTATTATAAAGAGTGTGACAAATGGTCAAGTAGACAGCACATCTATCACATTTCCTATCAATAAATATACCCATATTTAAAACCAACAACATATACCAACATCTTTCAATTCGAATGGAGATTTTAGTATAAAGTTTGTTTATTAGAAAGCTATATCATATGAATAGTCGTTATTGTGTTGGCTGGGCCTATAATACAAGCCCTAATTTAGGCCCATTTCATATTCTACCATGAAAGTTATACATCATGTAGGTGGAAGAAAGGGATTGGTGTAAACGATATACTAACATTTTTAAAATTTTGTAAATATAGCAAAATCGATCCAAATATTTTACTAATAGACTACGATACAAATATTGATTTACCATCGTTAAATCATTAAAATCTTTAAACTTGACTATATTTACAATTTTTTTAAAAACGTCGTCATATACTTAATTATTATTAGTAGATAGGTGTAGCAACAAGGATTGAGAAGTGTGAATACAATAGTAAACTTAATGTATTGATCAAATGTAACAAAATTTTGGATTATATTAAAGATAAATATTGATATGTTTTTATCAACGATATTAATAGATATTAACATAAGTTTGTTTGTGTCTATCATCGATAAAATATGAAATTTTGATATATTTTGTAAATGTGTAAATTTTTCTAACTCAACGTCATATTTATTTTTGAAAATTTTTTAATTCGCGTGCATTGCACATGTGACTTGATTAGTATAATTCAAACACATGGAATGTCCAGGAAATTGAAAGCTCCCAACTTTATTATAACCCTTTTAAGACTTCTATTTCATTTATTTTTTAAATTATTACGTCTATAACTGACTATTAATATTTTTGTACTTTGAACTATTCTCACTTTCAATGGTTGGGATAAGTTTAGTGTGATTTACTAATTGGTTCTTAATAACAAAGTTTCTAATTCCATCTAAAATGAATACATCAACCTCAAATGTAATTTAAGTTCAAGATTTTATGTAAATTCAATTATCACGAACAATTATTACTAACCCACAAATCAAACAACAATTACTGCATACAGAAAAAAAAAATAATAAACCTTTTTTACAGTCACAAATATTTATACATTTTCTTTCCCACTAAAATCTCAAACATTAGGAGTAGAACAAGACAACCTAATTTCCCCTTCATCCCCACTCTTAACTCCAACGCTACTAAGTTTCAAGAACGACTGGGCCCAGTTTTCAAAGAACCCAATCTCATCATTCGCGAAGCTCTCCACCCGAGCTCTAGTCCGGCCGTCGCTGATCAGAACGGAATCCGACTGCAACAGCCCTCTATGTGACAAAATGTTTCTGTAATACTGATTGTCAAAGACAGACGACGTAGCCGGATCGTTTTCGACGGTGGCGGCAGTGGAGGCGCCTGCAGGGCACCGCCGCATGAGCTCGTCGGCGTAGGCCCCGTCTAGAGAGGCGTCGATGAGGGTCAGTTGGCCATTTGGGTTTCGTCGGAAGCGGTCGCTGAAGGCGCTGCAGTGGGAGGTTCCGATGGTGTGGGCACCGGAGAGGATGACGAGATCGTCCACCGACAGTCCTTTTGATGAGAAGAGATTCATCATCTGGTTGACTGAAAAGCTTGTGTCGGCGATGTTTGGCCGGACGTTTGACGCCGCTGATATCTTTCCGTCTCTTCGGCCGGTCGGGACTTGAACGGAGGGCCCACCGGTCTGTGCTAAGGATGAAGAGAATTTAGAGTATTGTTTAGTTTATTTCAATCATTGTACTTGTAACTTAAATTACAAGTTTGTCCCTATAATATTAAGTTTATTGTTTAGATTTAATTATAAATTTTAGGTTAGACCCGTTTACAAGAACAAAGTTAATTTTCGATATATCGAATTTAGTAGATTTCGATCATCAAAAGTAAAAATTGGTCGCTTCAACTCTTTTAAGTTTTAGATTTGCCAATTTAGACTTTTCCAATACTAGCAACATTCTTTTTCATATTTAGAAATGAATTGCGTTAATCATTAGGAGCCATCAACAATAAATAATTTAGAAACAAAAGTCATACTATATATTACTAAAGCAGTCATTTTACAACACACAAATCTATTTCTTTGATGCTCTATTTATACTATAGACTAAAAATTCTCAAACCTAAATATATAATTTTGAGTGTGACCTAATTTTTATTAGGCTATAATTGATATATTTTTTTCTTTTTTGATTGATTGCCTATTTTGGCCAAAAGGAATTGCTTTTATTATTTTGTTTTACATTTTCGCAATTGTGTTATTCAAATAACAAGTTGATTAATTATAAGTACGCTCTTTCTTATGGTATATTCATTTTTTAAAAATCTATCTTTTAAAATAAATTTGGTAAGATGGTCATAATTCAATTAACCAATGTATATATATATATATTTTTACTATTTAGAGATGTGATTCAAATAGTAAATATGTTGATAAAAGGAAAGAAAAATTATGGATAACTATCAGTTGTTTTAAAAATGACTTTGGAAATGTAAAGGATGAAAATTAAACTCACGAATTCAACTGCATCTCTGGCGGCTAAAACGACAATATCGGCACATGAAACAGTTCCGGGACAAAAAATTTCTAAAGTTCTCTTAGCTGAATCGATTACTTCGAATCCTCCAAGTGACTTGTTTGCCGGATCGCTTCGTTCCGTTCCATTTCCTTCCACCAATACAGAAGCATCACATCCCTGTATGTTTTGAAATTTTGAAACACTCAGTTGATAAAATAATATACTACTAACATTATTTTAATCTCTACACTTTTAATAATTCTTAACTTTTTTATATCATTATATTGTAATTAATTGCATGTAAATAATAATTATTACTTAATCAATTTGGATTAAAATTCAATTTTAAGAACACTTAAGCTCGATTAAAAATTAGAACCGAACAAATTAAAGTTATAAAGATAACTCTGAAGATCGATTAAAAATTAAATCCGAACAAATTAAAGTTATAAATATAAAAGTAGTTTTACTTATATGCAAAACTGTTATAATGATGCTTTAATTAACTAATAGACCTTGGATGAGTTCTACCTAAAAACTTGAAACTTTAAGTCTAAAAAGTATAAATTTTAAAATTTACAAGCTAAATTTAAAATATTTTTCCGTAAACTTAATAATGCTTAAAAGTATGGACATGCACGGCCAAAAAATTAGTACCCATAAAGGTACTAATGTGGTTCAACAAACAATTAGTAGAAAAAGGTTGAAATTTTACTGTCACCTTGCTTTCTTTTTAAAATTAAACATATAAATACTATTTTTATTTACCGTTTTCTACGTATATCTTTTTTTTTATTTCCAATAAATCAAACAAAAAAGATTCAACTACTAAAATAAAATTTTAAAACCAGATTTTTAGGAAATATGAACCATGTCTAAAAAAATCCAAATATTTTTTCAGATGTGTATTAATTTAGTTTGTGGTATATTTTTAATTCTTATAAAAACTGAAAAAAAATTTAAATTTACTCACTAAATTAAATAAATTAAGTCAGAGTAGAAAAGAAAAATAAGGGCTTCAACGGTGGGGAGAAAATGCGTCGTCGTTTTACCAAAAGAAAAGCAGATCGGTTTGAAGTTAACTAACCTCAACAAAACAGTCATGGAATAGCAACCGGAGGAGCTTGCCGGGGACGGTGGGGTCAACGGAGGAAGCCGATCTGACGGTGTTCCTAACCATTAACTCGGCGGCGGGACACGTGGCGGCGTAAAATCCGAAGGACAATGCCAGTGTTGTCGCCGGAAAAGACAAAGCCAGAAAAACTAAAAACGACTTGCATGTGTTGATATACGACGCCGTTTCCGCCATGAAAAAATAAAAATAAGAATATAAAATACGTTTTATTGTAGATAACTAGAAATGAGAAAGTCTCTTTTGGAGTTGCTATGAATTTGGCATTGGCTTAGCATTATAAGGAAACAGAGCAGAAGAGAGAGTGAGAGAAAAAAGAGGAGAAATTTAAAGCAGCATTGAAGAAGTTGGGTGGTGGCAGAGTGTTAAAAAGTCTCACACGTCTTTTGAAGAGACATGTTTTTGCTCTCTTAACTTAATGGAAAACATTTACTCCTCAGCGATTCCTTCATTTCGCCGCCCATGGGGAATTTATTGAGGCCTATTTAAGGCTCTTCACTTCTCTTTTCTTTACTTTTGAAATGGTTTAATCTTAGCTAGCTATGTGCCAGCCAAATTGGGCTGTGTGTTTGTATTTTCAAAAGTAAATAGAAGTAATAAAAAAAAATTGGTCCATTCAGGTCTCATAATTTGTGACTTTCGAGTTCCCCGCTCCAACCAACTAATAGGCCATTCAATGTCAAATGTCAACTAAGAGTAATTACTTCAATTTCACCTTAAATAGGAATTGCACAAGTGGAATTGACTAACATTAAATTTAAGTTGAAGATAGATTGATTAATTACAAAGACTCAACATAATTATTCCTTTTCGTTTGAAATTATATAAGAATACCATTTTGGTCTCATTAACTTTGTTCAATTTGAATCTATCTTTCAAAATATATAATTTTTTATTGATGCATCTTCCACAAATCATGAATGTAATTTTTACTAGAGAAATGATAATAAAAACCGGTTGAAAGTATTTATAAATGGAATAGTTGCAAATTTAGCAATTAGATTTAAAATAATTGACTATATAGCAACGTTTTAAAAAATTTGTAAAAATTGCAAAATTTATCAAATTCAATCGACAGAAGTCTATAACCGATAGATCATGTTGTAAATATTGGCTTATCACAGATAGACTATACAAATTTATCAGCGATACAAATTTAATAGCGATTGTTTTGCTATATTTGCAATTTTTTAAAAAATTTTGCTATATCTTTCATTATTACTTATAAAATGGCAATCAATTACTATTACCCCATGTATTAACTTTTTGCTTCTTCAATTTTAATCTATCTTTCAAGTAATAAAATTCTTATTTTGTAATATATATTATCGTATAAAATATAATATTTCGAGAGACTATATTTAATATTATTTATTGAAAACACATACTATGCTAGACATTTGAAAGTTTAAGTATTCAAATCATATAAACTACAAGCTACAATAAACCCTAAACAACTAACCATCAACCAATTTAGTATGAACCCAATATGGTTTGAGTCCCCTTTCTACTTTATGTTTTTTATATACTATATTGTAATGATAATACAAACATTAGAAGTTAGCCTATCGATAAAGTTGTTTTTCAATCTCATCTAAATCCATTCAAGCCTCACTCTTCAACTGTTTTTATTAGATTATTAAAAAAATTATGAATCCATTGCTACAACTAACACATGAAATAATTGAAGGGTAGGTCAAGGATACACCATGCCTAGTGACCATTCCTATTTATATACTTTTAAATTGCAATGAAAAAGCTAATCTCGAGGGCTTTAATTTGGATCATACATTGAAGAAGCTAATGGGAGAGCCGTTTTGGAAATGTCCCACATTTGGGATCCACTTTAAAGGGGGCACGAAGGACAATGATTGTTCGAATAAACTTATAAAAATTGAAATAATACAAAAACGAGCGATTAGCAGTCAAGCTAGTGAAAAAACTAGACAAATTAAATTTGATAACAAAAAAATTTAGAAAGAAACAGCTCATAATTTTTTTTTTCATATTGCAAATTTGACAAATATGATTAGTAATTAACGACAATCTACTTTTAAATTTGTCGTATTTGCAATTTAGAAAATGTAGGTGATATGAACTCTATTATCACAATTTTTTTTTGCTATTTCTGCAAACTCTCCAAAAAAAATTGTCATCCCTCCCTAAGTTTAAACTTATTTTTTTTACAATTTTCTTCATATTATTTTGAGTGAATTATACAACTTTCATAAAAAAAAATTCATGATCTAATTAGTGTCCACGCCCCACCATGGATAAAGATACATTCAACTCGACATCTCGCTCTCACTCCCCACCCGACGTAGTAGGCCACTATCCTACCATTCCTCCCTAAGTTTAAGTTTAAGGATATTCACAACACGAAAATCTCCCACAACAAACACAAATGTGGTAGTTCGTGTGTATACTTCTAAATCTTGAATTTCCCCGAAACAATATGTCTAAAGAGTAAAATATAAAAACAAATGCATAACATCTTCAAATATTTAAATAACAAAAAATATATTTTCTAAAAGATGCTTATCGAAAATCACCTACTCCTTTGACAAATTCTTCTTACTTATTTTCAAAGGATATGTATAATGTGTGTAATGACCAACGAGAAGACCGATGAGACGGAGATGGATCGAGACTGCTCTAATACATAACTCATTTTCAACAATACACAAGAAAGAAAAGAAAAGCCGACGCGTCGTTTCTTCAAGGGTTCTTTAATTTTTTACGTGTACTTTATTGCCTCCTCACTTGTCCTGTCGTTGTCGACATATCGAGTGTGTGGTTCAGAATCTCACACAAGTGCTTCGCTATCCTTAAACCAACGTTCATTCCTCTCTTCACCTTCCCTCCAAGACCCTAATTCCTCTCCCATGGCTTCGCTCCGCCCATTTCTTTCCCTTTCCCCTGTCTCCCCCGCGCCAAACCCCACACGCCCCACAAATTTCCATCTTCTTCACTCTCCATTATTCTCTTCCTCCTTCAAATTAGTCGCCACTAAAACAAGATTCGCGGTGCGCACTGCCGCCGTCGCCGGCGCCCAAATTGCAGATCCGGTCGATGATAATCAGGTGGTTCTTTTGGGTCCGACAACCAGCGAGAAGCCTGACGATGAAGCTACGGCGGAGTACAATTGGACTGAAGAGTGGTATCCGTTGTATTTGACGAAGGATGTGCCGGAAGATGCTCCGTTAGGGCTCACTGTGTTCGATAAGCAATTAGTTCTGTACCGCGATGGAGCCGGCGAGCTTCACTGTCATGAAGATAGGTGCCCACACAGGTAAAATAGGCGGAAAAAATAATGGGCCGTGAAGGTTTCGAACCTGCGATCCGTTATTTGCTACGATATCATTTGATCTTTTAATTTTACCTTCTTATTTTCTCTCTCTTATTTTTTAATTCATCAAATACATCTTATTATATGTAATCTAATATCACTCATACAATTAAGCTAATCTGTGACACTTAGATGGTCTTAATTTAAAATGATTAAAATTTTGAATTATAGCTTAAAATTCAATGTAACTCTCTCCTATTTACATGGTGTGGTTTTAGGCTAGCAAAGCTCTCGGAAGGCCAATTAATCGATGGCAGACTGGAATGTCTTTACCATGGCTGGCAATTTGAAGGTGAGGGGAAATGTGTGAAGATTCCTCAGGTAATAGAGTCCGACCATGAGTACGTTTGGAATAACTTTTTAACTGTTGAAGAATAGGAGACAAATTCGATTCCTATATTTTCAAATTTATAATCATTTAGTTAACTTATTTTATAATAAATAATAAGTTGTAATATAATAAAAATGACAATTTTGATGAGATATTTTCACTCTTTTATGTAAAGTAGTTTTTTCTATAATTATTTGTATATATTCCTATAAAAAGCTGTATTAGTTGTCTTAATGCAATGCAGCTTCCATCAGATGCCAAGATTCCTAGATCAGCATGTCTAAGAACATACGAAGTAAGGGATTCACAGGGAGTTGTATGGGTATGGATGTCTTTGGAAAAGCCTTCAACCCTAAAAAGTATACCATGGTTTGAGAACTTCGATCGGCCTGGCTTTCGAGATTTTTCGTCCATTCATGAGCTTCCTTATGATCACTCCATACTTCTCGAAAATCTTATGGACCCTGCACATATACCTATCTCCCATGACAGAACGAGTTATCCTGCCAAAAGGGAAGATGCTCAGCCGCTAGACTTCGAGGTTACCGAGCGTACAAATCGCGGTTTTGCCGGTCGGTGGGGCAATGCTAAAGATCAGCCGTTGTCAAATTTCTTGAGATTTGAAGCACCTTGTGTTCTTCAGAATAACAGGGAAACTCCCAATAAGAAAGGTGGGATTGATTACTTTACAGGGCTTTTCCTCTGTAGACCTACAGGCCAAGGGAAATCTATGGTTATAGTGAGATTTGGTAGCACCGCATCAACTGTTAGGTTAAACTTGTTCCCTGCATGGTTTTTGCATCAAAATGCCTGCAGAGTTTTTGAGCAAGACATGGGATTTCTTTCATCCCAAAATGAGGTTCTAATGAAAGAAAAAGTACCTACCAAGGAACTCTATCTCAACTTACGATCCTCTGACACTTGGGTTCTCGAGTACCGACGTTGGATGGACAAAGTCGGCCATGGGATGCCGTATTACTTTGGACACAGTACGATATCGTTGCCGAAACTGCCTGCTGTTATCGAACATGCCCCCGCGGGAATAGTTGCTGGAACTGCAGCATCTCCTCCGGCTAAGGGGGGAATCGGAACTATGCATGCTCCAAACTTGTCTAATCGATATTTTCGACATATCATTCATTGCAGAAGCTGCAGCAATGTCATTAAATCGTTTCAAACTTGGAATAAGGCTCTTTCTGCCATTGCTATAACATTGATTGCATTGGCAATTTTGGTGAATGGAAGGCAATGGAAGGCTCTCAGTTTGTTATCGGCAGCATTATTCTTTGGTGGAGCTTATGCTTGCTCAGCTGCTTTGGCTTTAAATACAGATAATTTTATAAGAACTCATAGAAGGTTGTAAGTTATTGTTTAGATTACAAAATAGTTGGTTGTGGATAGTAAAAAAAACGTAAATCTACGTTGTTTGTTGATTTCAAAGAAGAGTGTGATTGACGAAAAGAAAACTCTTTCTAAATGATTCGGTCAATTCGTAGCTTGTTAAAGTTCATCTTTCCACTTCCTTTCAAGGTTTTATAAAACGAATACTTATTTTTCACAATTTACAAGTTATTTTACTTCCTCTCATTGTGGCAATGAAATTGAAGCAATCGATTATAAATAGTTTGTTCTAGATCTCAAATACCTTGGTTTCAATTATAAATTATAACAAATTTAAATAATTTACATACTCGAATATTTGCTCACAAAAAATCATAAATTATTGGAAAAATCACGATAAATATTAACGGAATTCGTGTAGGTCCAAGGTGTCTAAGCCCATATCAAATTCATGGTTGTGCAAGGCGTGTAGTACGGAGTTAGAGAAGCCACACCAAACATTGACGGGATTAGTGTAGGGCCACGGTATCTAAACCCTATCAATTTCATGCTTGTTATATATAACTAACTTCGTATCAATACCATTAGCTAGCCGGTCCAATGATAAGTGAGTCTTCTAGCTCTCTTTAAACTATTTTTAGTTAACTATAAAAGATTTTTGTCACCGAAATTTATATATTAGTGCGAATAATTTTTTTGTAAAAGTACAACTTTACTCACACACGCTCAAGCCTGCCTAGGATCATACTATCATCATCAACACAATTTGTAATATTCCAGTGGTACTTAGCTATTTACGCTCATTTGCTTCCTCCATTTTTATAATTGGAGACAACAATAGAGGTAACTTTGCATTGGATCAAAAGACCCCGTCTTTTTCAACGGAATTATCCCATTTAAATCTGGTATAAATTAAATAATTTTTCACCACCCAAAGCGCCTAATCAGAAAATTTTAATCAATAAAAAATAAGCTAAAATTATATTAATTAGCTTTTTAATTGAAAATGTTCTAGCAAATTTTCAATAGTGTCATTTCTTTGATATTACTAATTATAAAGGCTATTTTTCTGAAAACTATTAAAAACAAACACGTGGCGCAATCTGAATGCATCCATCATAATCACATCATCGAAACTTTCATTCGATAGAAGGCATATAAAAGGAATCCATTGGCGCGGAAGGAACTTCAAATTGAGAGAGCGCGAAAACCCTAGCGGAGAGAGAGTATGGGGATCGATCATCATCTTGATCAACATCATCAAGCGGCCGATGGATTGATGAATTTGTTCACGAAGGCCAATCTCGATCTCTCAGTAGTTCAGTACAGGCTCGAGAAGGAGTTTCAGCAAATCTATCCTGAAAGCGTAAGAGCAACACGATCTTTTTCCTTCCTTCCTAGCTTCTTCTTCTTCTTCTTCTTCATTTTATTATTCTCGTTGATTGAATACAGTAATTAGGCACTGATTAGTTTAAGGATGAACTTCTAGGGCTAGAAATGAGTATAGAACTGTTTACGTCTTTCTAAGCTGTGAGTGTTTCACAGTGCTAGTACCAGATCTTCGAGCGCTTACGTAGAATGACTTCATTTCTACAGCGCAAGAGCATTATAGGCTTTCTCTATGTTTTTTATCGAGACACTATTAGATGGAGTTCAAGATTTGGATCTCAATGTTAAACTATTTTGTTATCTATTTGCTGTCGTTTCATTGTCCTAATACAAGAAATCGAGCTTAATGTAGGATTATTCAATTCGACAGCGTAAAAGGAAGTCACCTTTCCTGTCAGTAAGAGCTTCATACATTTAACTTTTCTTCTAATTCTTCTTCTTCTGAGCTGAATCAAGATATATTTCATTATCTTTTGGTTATTCACATTTCACAACAGCATCACAAGATATTGACCTGCTCATGAGCTAGAGTGGAATTATTTCGGTTTACAGTGTAAGAGCAATTAATCTATCCTGCTGTTCTATATGATTTGAGGAGGAAATAGTAGCTAGATCTCGAGCTTAATGAAGAGTTATTTCATTTTTCAATTAGAACGGCGGTACTATTGTATGATTTTATGCTGAATGTAGAATTGTTTCTTTACCTCTTGCCAGTCAGTTTATTCCATACCGCTAACCAGTAATTTATTGTGGTTCTTGATTTTAAAAGGTTTGTTTCGCTCTATAAATTTGTGGATCCTGTAATTTTTAGGTTGAACTTGGAAAATTTGTTCACCCATAGTTTCTCTTCATTTTTGAAATTCTGATTCTATTCAGCTTTTTGATGCTTAACGTCTGATTATTTCCGTTTGTTTCTCAATAATCTTTTTTGGCGGTTAAAATGCATTCAAACACAATAGTGACCAAGGTTATTCAGTCTTTGTTTCACGGTTGAGATTAGAAAGTTCTCTTAGAATATGTAATGGTGACGGGGATGAAATATCTCAATGTACCAAGTATATCTCCTTGCAGCACAAAGATAACCAATGAATAAAGTGGAATTCAATCTACTATTTTCTTCCATATTCTTTCTGGATAATAAGAGTACTAATTTGTTATTGTTCGGTGGTGATTTTATCCAAGATTTTGTGAGTTTTCTGCAGGCGAATCCAATGAAGTTAGTTTCAAGGATAAAGAAGATACAGGATGATATATCAACATTGAAAGAGCAGTGTCGTGAAGTTTTAATAGCTAAACAGGTACTTTCTTCATTTATTATCTCAAGAAAAGTATTGGCTAGAAGAAACAAGTTTGAACTGCTAGATCATGCTCTATGTATATGAACTTTTTTTTTTCTTTTAAGAATTAGGTCTGTCTCCATTTCACTTAGATTCTGTGTGATGGAATGTTGATATGATGCATATTATATCTAAATAAATGAAATATGATGTTTGGTAATGTGATGTCTGATGATAATATAGGAGAATGTATTTGGTTGGTGAAAATGTGATTTGTATTTTTTTATATATAAGTTAAAGTCTAATTGTATGTTTCATTAGATTTATTTCAAGAATATTTTGTTTAATATATTACAAACATTGAACTTAGAAATTATTTATGGTTAATAAATTTTCATTGAAATATCTAAATAAATATTTTGTTTAATCCAATTTTCTTTACGCAGTTCTCACCTTTCTTAAACAAGCATTTGGATTTGTAGTCAAATTCTAAAAACAAAAACTATTCTTTTTTTAGTGTTCGTTTTGTATTTTAAAAACATGAGTAGAACATAGATAACAAAACAAAAATACTTGGAATTGTAGTGTTTATAAGCTTAATCTTTAAAAATGACATTCTAATGATATGTTTAATAATGACTTTTTATTCAAAGCCAAACCATGTTTAGAAAACTCGACAAACAAAAAATGTTAAACGTCTTGGTAGTTGGTGACTCTTCTTCTCTTTATCGTAGGACATGGATTAGAAAAGACGTGTACACTATTTTTACTTGTTTTAGAACTGAATGCTCTGTTTGATACCTATTACTAATTTTTTTAGGAGGCATGATACGGTGACATGTACGGTATTTATTTTTGTTCTGGAAGTGAAACTGAGTAGTTCCAATACATACTGAAACGATGATATGCTGTTCAAATGCAGGATGTAATCGATCAGGCCCGGACGGTTCTTCTTGGGAACAGAAACATGCTGCAAAAAATGCAAGCATCCATGGGCATACCCTTTGTTAGTGATCTCGATGATCCTGCATTTTCGGAATTCAAGCAGGTATCCATCATCAATGTCCCTTGATTTGCATTTTGCTGTGTACTGGTGCAATGCATTGATTATTCCTCAGTCTTGAGCCTGAATTGCATTTCGTGGTTAATATGCTTATGCAAACTATTGCAGCTTTTAGTTTTGATGTCACAATGTACTCTTACTCTTATTTTAGGCATGTTTGGAATTGATTTTGAAATGTTCAAAACCACTCTAAAACATGCCTTTAATGACTTGAAGTTAATTTAATATTTAACTTTACTCTTTTAAATAAATTTTTTATTTCAATAAAGTTAGTTTTGAATTATAAAGAACATGTTTTATAGTGATTTTAACCATTTTAAAATCACTCCCAAAACACTTTTTTGTTTTTGTTTTTAATGTACCTGTTGTCTTAGGTCATTTAAGTTTCCACTTAACATCTTACTAAACTATCGTTCTTCCTTAGCTATTAAAAAGAGTAACACAGTGAATTACTAATAAGTTTAGTTTCTAGGATAAACACTTTTGTCTCACGTGCTCCATCATCTGCTTTCTTTTTTCTTTTTTTATTTATTTAAAAGGGTTGCAATTTCCAAGTGGTGCTTTTAGTGTTTGTACCATTTGCCAGCAAGTAACCAATATTAAATATTACAAAAGGCTTTTTCTTTGGATTGGACATCCACATTAGTTTGTATGTGGTATTTCCATCTTTTGGATAAAGCTTACATAACCAAATGTCTCACCCTCTCTATGTAGAAGTGTTGTGTTTTTAAAGTATTTAACGAGGATGGAGATTGAACCCCTAACCTTTAGAGAGGAAGATCATGCCAATTACTAATAAGTTAACCTCATTTTGGCTTTAGGAGTCATTGATTAATGCTAAACCATTTTCTGTATTGGTCTCCTGCAGATCACTGAAGAGTGGACAACACAAGTTCAATCAAAATTTTGTAAGGATTCTTTTCAAGCTTTCTACAGAATTTTCTGATTCCAATTGCACTCTTCCTAGTAAAAACTCTAGTCACAACCACTGAACCATTGATTTCTTTTATTTGTGTTCTTTGTAACAACACGTGGGGTGCGGCATGGGAAGCGGAGAATTAAACATAGTTACTTTAAGGTCTAACACTACAACCTATATGCCAATTGTATATTCTTAGTAAGAAGATGAAACAAGTCGTTTTAGTGTATGTTTGGATGAACTTTCTAAGTGTTGAAAAAATTGTTTATAAACATTTCCAAAGCCAATCCAATTGTACCCTTGATAAGATTAATAATATGAGGCCCTGTAGCTTTCACCCTGCCCTTCATAGGGTGTGCTATATATATGATTGTGCAAATTGTGTGTTGGTGTCAATGCAGCAGGGGAAGATGGCCAAGAGGACGCCGATTGCAATGATGTCAACAAGTTGCTATTCTCGGCCGTGGTGCAGGCTTGATTTGTAGAGTTTCAGAAGGAAAATTAAGTTGCATGTATTCAGGTATTTCTCTACCTAATTTCATGATCTCGCCCTGCCCTCCCGTCTACTAAATCCCTTTTATCTTTATCTTTTGGGAAAAAAAAAAAAAAAACTCTGATGAAAACTAGTAGTCTGTTAATACTTGTTTTTTTTCTTCATTTTCTACACATGATATGATCTCGTTAGTAACGTTTTTTACCCCACGAGGCCACCAATCATCACTCATTTTTGAAATTATTGGATTTTATTTTGTTTTGAACTTTTCATCTCTTAAGATTTGAAACATTTTTAACTTTATTTAGTGGCCTAGACAATTTGTATTTAAATTTTATCTACGCTTTTTTTAGAAGGGAAAAAAGGGACGATTTTCAACATCTCAATTTTTTGAATTAGGTATATTCATTCAAATTTTCAACAGCCTCCACAAAGCTACTTTTTGAACTCTTCCATTAACAAAAATATACCTAAGATTTTTTTTTAAAAGTAATAATTAAAAATCTGAAATAATAACATATAAAATTTTGAGTTGGCTCCTGCAGGTACCTTAATATCAGTTTGGCAACGGTAAAAGATGTCAAGAGGTTAAATGAAACAGGTCTGTGAGCCGAATGAAATTTGAGTATGAACAATTTACTGAAAAGCACAGTTTTTACAAAAATTTGGAAACAACATATTTGCATTAAAAAAACATCAAAAGCAGCATTATTAAGCTAAAACAATTAAAATTATGTAACAAAGCAATTTTTTTTTTTTTTCATTATGAAATAATCTTTTGTGTGGAACGGGTTGTAATAGTTGAGTTAGAGATGAGGCTATTTAGAGATGGGTGGCTCTCCTAGCCATTTGGCCCGGTAACCTGTGCCTTTACAGTCAGAGCAACACCTAGATCCCTGAAAAATGATAATCATACCCATTTAAGTAATACTGTTATATGCTTGGTGCTTGACAAATTATGGAGAAATAACTAATAATGAATTTCATCCGTAGACAATTAAAAAGGTTTATTTCAAACAAAAGAATGGTAGAAAAGGGAAGGGGTATTTATTTAAGGTGGTGACCACTTGATCCAAGTTTAAAATAAAATAAATAAAGAAAAATTACAATTTTTTTAAAAATAAACAACCTTATAGCACTTTTGTAATATGATAAATAAAGTAACTAATGTTATGGAAAGGTTTCATTTTTAAATATATAATTTAAAAAATGTAGTGAAATGCATTTTATTATCATACTTTTTAAATTTTTATTTACTTAATTATATATTAAATTTTAGATTAATATGTGAAAATAAGTAAATAAAATTCCAAAATCTAAAATACAAGTTTGAGAATTTATTGGGAAAAAAGTTATCCAAACAAAAACTTATAAAATTAATATAAATATATGGACATACATAAAAGTATCATGAGTAAAAAAAACACGTTTTTTCAAATTAACAGTTCAAGATGGTTTGGGTTATTTCAAATTAAACAACCAAACCCTAGCACTTCCAATTTTTTTTTTACACAATTCAATCCAAATTAGTTAATAATCAATCCTAAACCGTTAGGTTGGGTTGCATTCATCATGTTTTTGGGATTATCATTTTTGTAACACCCCACTTATAAATAAATGGTTTTTGAGTTAAATTGAGCTACGTTAAAGTTGACAATTTTTATCAATAACCATTCATATAATCGAAAAAATAATTTATTTGTTGTTTTTTTAATGTAAATAGAGCATTTAAAACATACCGAACAAGGAAAATCTCTTTTCCAAAAAATAAACTCATCTAAGACACATCTACCTCAATCCACAACTCTTCTAGAAAATCTTCATCTTCCCCATCGAGTAGAATAAAATAAAATATACAGCTCTAAATAGATCCAACCATCGTAGAGACGCCCAAAAAAATTCATAAATAAGACCCTAATTTCAAAATTTCTATTGAGATCGAAGAAAATGCAACTAAGTACCATGAGGACTATAACTCAACAACTCCAAAATGTAGAATCCCTTTTTCTCAAACCCAAAAAGAAACTTCTAAACTTTTATACTCTCTTCCTCTATTATACTATTAAAAGGCTTCTTAAACACATATATAATAATCACATTTATAGAATGGTTTTCTTCCTTGATCAAGTGTTGAGTGTGATTGTGTATGAAGAGCTATGTTTAAGAGGAGGAAGAGAGTGGCAAGGGAAACAGATAACAAAGGAGAAAAAAAAACTCATTGCCACCTCATCTAGAAATTGACAACTCAACACCGTTTTTCCAATAGTTACTTCTAAATGGTCAAATTAACTTAAAAAACCATTTAGAAGTAGTTTTTAAAACTCAATGTCTAAAGTGTTTCATGAATCAAAAATGCATTTACGAGATTATTTTGTACAAAGGAAAATATGCAAAGAAAGAATAAAGGGCAAAAGCCAAAAATAGAAGCGCACTGATTTTCCTATAGCCACTACGAGCTTAGCTCAACTGGTGAAAACATACAACAAAACTCCACCAGCTAATTCAAGACAAACAGCAAATCCCCTCAACTAGTTTAGAACATACAAAGAACCCATATCCAGAGGTTGAACAAAAGAAAACTACCTCTCGACTCTTAAGATATGTTTTTATTCCTAATACCCCTTAGCTTTTTTCAATGTTGTTAATACAATGTTTCTAAAGCCATGTTTGATATATTTATGTCTCGTTTGATGACCATTTTGTTTTTTAAAATTAAGTCAATAAACACCACTATCAACTCCAACTTTATTTCTTTGTTATCTACATTTTTTTTTATGAACCAAACAGCTTTCATTGGGAAGGAATGAAAGATACATTCTACTAATGGTATACTAGTCAAAATTTGAAGGAAAAAAAAAAAGGTAACTTTAAAAAGCTGTTCTTGTTTTTAGAATTTGACTAAAGAATACAACCATCATACTTATAAACATTGTAAGAAATTGAGAAGAAATATGCTTATCCTTTAAAAACTAAAAACAAAAAATGAAATTGTGCCAACAGACCTTAGTTATTATTATTATTATTATTATGAAATTTGTCACAATTTCTTAATCATAACTTTCATTTTTTCTAAGCAAAATTTTGAATTCTTGGCCAGGTTCTAGTAACAAAAACAAGTGTTTTCCCCCTCAGATTTTGAAAATACTATTAAAATGAAAAGTGAAATAAAAAACTTATAGGTGAGAGTAGTATCTACCAACCTAATTTTTAAAACTCAAATGGTTATTAAAATGGAGCTTGATTTCTATAGAGAAAGTGCAAGTGCTTTTAACGTATGAAAAAGCACTTTCAGTTTCGGCCATAATACTTGAGGGATAGTTCTCTTAATAATTAAAATTTTATTCAGCTAAGAAAAAATACAAATAAAAATGTTATTTATCTAGTAGTTTAAAACATTTTGACCTGCCTCAAATAACTTAGACACCCCTTAGTAACCATTTGGGTTTAGCTCATGTTCTTACAAATTTATATCACTAATTTATATATGCACTAATAAAACGTTGTACCTTAGTTTTAAGCATCTTATTTTACTGGCTTGTCCGTTCTAAAAATGTGTAAGTAAATATTAATTATTCAATAAATATTTTTATTATTAAACACATTTCATTAAGTATTTATCTGAGAAATTTGGAAACGAGCACTTCACAGTTCATACCATGATATCACCAGCAAACACAAGTGAAAGTGGTTAAAAAACACATCCAATGATGGAAGAAAAATAAAAGTATGAGATCAAAACCAGTTTAGTGATTACCTTGCCGGCACAAATGACACAGCTAGTGTTTCTGGAAGGAACTTGACAAAGCATATTATCTCCAAGAATAAAGAAGCCAGTTCCTCTACACCATTTGCACTCAACATGTCCATTTGAGTTGCAGGAAGAGCAGCAAATAGGCCTTGGTTGCTGTCAACATATAAATACGAATGTTAGGCAGGCTCTTCTCAATGTCGCATTCAATTCATCTTAAGTTCGAACAGGAACGCACAGCATAATTTATCTTTTAAATATAGAAATCATCTTTCTATAAGATAATGAACAGGAAACGGTTATAATTGGCTACAGTTCCAAGAATTTGAATATTCTACTATCATGCTGGTGAAGACGGATGTAAATTCTAAACTGCCATAGCACGACAGAAGAATCAGAGATTAGAAAACTTATTGGCACATTCGCCTGACCGCGTTACAGCATAGAAAAACGCTAGTGAGCTACGAACGTTATGTTGTGAGGACGTTTGGTTAGGTTAACAAATGTTCCTCATCCTCTTCCTCCTCCTGACTACGAAAACACAGGATAGGAAGGTAAACAAACAGGCTCGTTGATTTATCGGGAATAATTTTCTCTACTAGGTTCATGAATGCTCAGAGTCTTTATGAATGTCTACAGAGTGTCAAAAGGAAATGAATAATTCAATTTTCGTTGGAATGAAAGACGTGGCCTAAGAAAAAAGAAAAGAAAAAACAATCTACTGGTTCTACCATGTCTCAGAGAACAGGAAGAGAGATAACTAAGTGAAACAGCCATGAAATGAGAGGAATAGAAGATCGCGAGTACCTGAGAGAGATCTTCAGTCTTCGTTAGAAAGAAAACGCACGAAAGGAATGTAAACAAACAGACTCGTTGAATTATCAGGATTAATTTTCTCAATTAGGTTCATGAATGCTCACATTAGATGAAATGAATATTTCAATCTTCGTTAGAAGGAAAGACATGGCTAAGAAAGAGGAAGCAAACATCTACTGGTTCAACCGTCATGATTTAAAGAAATACAATACCGCCAGTACCTGAGAGATCTCCCATGCTTGCTCCATCCTCTTGACGAAATCGGAGCTTCCATAAGAATCAACCATGGAAGCTCGCACGCCACAAATCCTAGACTTAAATAGTCTCGAATCGATGAGCGAAACACGATTCGCAGCAAACCTGGAACAGATTGATACTGTTCTCGTACACGCAAATCCTTTGCTGTCAATCGATTTCGCCATAATCACAGACTTGCAACACACAGAACTCGACATTTCTCTCCGTTTCTTCTCGTCTCAATCACGTACTGCCAAGAGAGAGCAATCGGATTCTTCTTGTGTGATTTCGTTCGAAGCACGAACCGCCAGAGAAATTCTCTGGTATTCAAAGAAAGACACGGAGCCGAGAAAGTTGAAGATATCTTGGAGGGTTTCTTTCGGGCCCGCCCTCATGTTCGGTATTTGGAGCGAAAGAATTTCCGTTTCTTAGGGCAATCTCTCTCCGCTTCATTCCTTCTTCTTATCAATGCCAAAGTTTGACACTCCAAATAAAATCAACCTTAGCGTTTTGGGCCTACTTCAGCCCATTAAGAGCCCATCTCTTTTCTCGGCCCACAACTTGAACGTGTCATACTTTCGAGATTTTTGTACGCATGGTTAACTCCTAAAGACGGTCAATACAAAGTGATAGAATTTTTAAAAACTAATGAAAACTAACATTATGCGGCACTTCACCGCTTGAAACTCATTATCATCTTATGGATGCATTATCTATCACAAAATGGTCGGATTCCTAATGTCATTTCCATTTTTAATTACCAATTCATCTACCATTCACTTTTTGAAATTAAAAAAAAAAAACTTTCATTCAAATGTACATCAGGTTAGGGTTTCAATTTCAACGAGGCGTTCCTCTCTCACATTACATGTCAAAATTTGAGACTGAAATTACTTATTTTTCAACCCAACTTGATATAATAAACGACATTTATTAATCGAATTATAAGATACGATAATCAGTTGTTTTAAAGAATAACTGTTATGAAGAAATAAAAAAAAAACTTCATGAAAAACAAATATGATAGAGTAAGTTGGTTTTTTCATAACGGTTATAGTTTTTTATATATAAATTGCTTAACTAAGTTGGTAGAGCGCAACGTTTCATGTCTATTACATTTAGAGTTGTTATTTAATATTGAGATAGTTGCGAGTATAAAAATTAAATTCAAAATATTAGCATATATAACATTTTTTAAGGTAAATATAACAAAATTTGTTAAAGTCTATCAATAATACCTATACATTAGACCATGTTACAAATATTAGTCTACAGTTAATAAATTACTAAAGTTTACCAGGAATAGAAATCTATTATCAATAGATCATAAGAGTCTATCAACAATAAAAGTACAACCGATGTATTTGGTTATATTTGTAGATTTTATTTTAAATTTTGCTATACATTTTATTATTATTTGTAAAATAAAATTGTTACTAAATCAAATAAATTACTTTTTAATATTCCCTTATTTGTCCAATACATTGGATATTAGAAGCAAAATTACTTCCTCTATGTCCTACTTTAAAATACTCCCCTCTACCTGAAAGGATTAAAGAACCACTAACTATATATAATGGATTGTTAGGCTTTACCCCACAACTTACCCAATTAAATAATCCAAGGTTAGTTTTAAAAAATAAAATTTAAAGTCAACAATTTTATAGTTTTAACCTTTCTTATAGAATTAAAGAAAAATGTTTTTTAACGTACACTACCACGTTTCTAATTAAATAATAAGAACAAATTTAAAAATAATAAAATAAATTAAAATATTTACATGCTATAACAAAATTTTAGATTATATCTACAATAGTTACTAATAAATGACTAACATATCGATAACTATTAATAATAAAAATTATAAAATTTACTATTTTTGAAAACTTTTCTAAAAAGAAAGTTAGAAAAAAAAAAGTAAAAAACAAATAAAAGAATTGTACATGTTTATAAGTTAATTCAAACTATAAAATTTGAGGACCCTAACGCTTTAATATCAATATTTTATATAAAAAAATATAAACTCAAACCATATATTTCATTTTTTAATCAAAACTTATCAAGTTTTAAAAGCTTATGTTACTAATTTATTGTGTGTATATATAAATATATGGATATATGTATATATATATTGCTATACACATATATATATACATATTTTGCTATACATATATGTATGTATGTATTTTGGAGGCTGATAGGTACCGTTATAAAGAAGATCATACCCAGTGGTCAGAAAATAACTTCCGGAAAGCTCAAAAGTCACTGACTCATTCCTCTTTTTCCCCTCTCTCTCTCTATAATGGAAAGACATGTAATCACCGCCTCTTCGCCGCCGCCGTCAACTTCTCCGACCACCTTCGTTCAAGCCGACACAAATTCCTTTAGAGACCTCGTTCAAAAGCTCACAGGCTTTGCCGGTGACTCCGAAAAGCTTCCGGTCACCCACCTTTCCAAGCTTTCCTCTTCGAAGCCCTTCCCTCCCCCCGCCGCCGACTACCATACCGGTCCCCGTCGGTCTCCATTCAAGCTTCAAGAGCGCCGTCACACAATCCGTAAGCTAGAGATCCAGCTCGCCCTCACCAGACCTTTCAAAAACTCGTCTCCGAGTCACACTCGCCGCGTCGACTCGCCCGTTCCGGGTCCAGTTACGCCTCTTGCTGCCGAGTCGTTGTTTTTTCGAAGACCGAGCGTGACCTCGCCGCTTTCGCCGCCAGTCACGGCCGAGGATAAGGCCATAGCTGACAGTGGATTTTATCTTCACCCGTCTCCGAGGAGTTCACAGCCGCCGGAGCTCTTAAATTTGTTCCCTTCTAAATTCCCCAAGTGATCAGCTGTCTCTAAATGCATAAAATTACATCGTCTTTTCTCCATTTTTTCCCTTAATAACGTCTCTGTATATTTCAATTTTTGTGCAATTTTTAAAATTTCGAAGCATCCTGAGTTTGATTATTAAACTAAATTATCAAAACAACAATCTTATATAAACTTCTGACTTTGACAAGTTTGACTTGCTACAATATTTTTTATTGACCACACTAGATAAAATTTTGAATTACTTTTTTTCCTTTTGTTAGCAATTGTTAACAATAATCCACTAAATTGTTCTTATTTTTCTTTGTGTGGGTTTCGTGTGATGCTTGCCGAATGAATAGATGAAGATAGAAAAAAAAAATCAACTAAATGAAATAGGTCGGTTAGACTCTTATTGTTCTAGCTTCAATTTATATTTTTGATATCCTACAAATCTCAAATTATAAAGAGAAGTTGAGACTAAAAACTCTTACTACATACATCATATATATAATTCCTCGTAACACATTGTTCTATAATATGTATTTTAGACCATTATATAGTGAACCAACGGAAGAAAAATAAGAACAATTTATTATACTATCTTAGTATTTTTACATATTTTTTAACTAAACTAAACTTATCTTGTAAATTAAAATAAAATAAAAGATAAATTCAAACTATATTTCATATCATCGTATCATCCAATCTACAATTATAAGAAGTTAATGATGGTAAAAAAATGTAATGATGATATAAAGTGTTAGGGGGCAGAAAAATTCGTCAAAGAAAGAAATAAATGTGACAATAGACATTGAAAACAAGAGTCCACGATGACACAATTAGTGGGTCCTATTTTTAGCTGTAAGAAGGAACATCGACGTGGTGTTGTAGTGGGTTGACGTTGTCCTTCTCTTTAACGAAATATGTGTGTTTTGGTGATCGTGAGCCGTTGGATGAACTCATCGGACGGTGAAGAAGTCCAGTTTGATGGCGGCTGCTTTGCACAACCCCGGCACGTGTGTACCTTAAGGACCGTGTAAGTGCTCATAGCTTTATCCTCCAGCCTTGACAAATGCAGTCTCAAGTATGCAATTTATGTAAACGTGTCGAATTCCTAGTGGTCAGTGACCAAGGAAAATGACTGCAGTTCTCTACCCTTTTTCTAACTACTTGAAAAGTTTGACAATCTACTCTTATAATTTTTTTTAATTATAATAAACAACAATTTTATACCATTTTTCTTCTGCTAACAAATAGGGTTTTCAACTAAGGATAATCTATGCAAGTTTTTAATTAGTAAGTAACCATTGACATTTAAGAGTAATAATTTGTGTTTTGTTTATTGGACTATGCATTAATTGATATGTAAATTAATTCAAGTCTAGAGCTTAGCCTATGTGTTATCCTTTTATCTTTCTTTTGTTTTTAAGATATCGTCTGTTGTTTAGTATTTTCTATGGCTTGTATCACTTTTAAGAAAGTAATAAAACTTTTTCAACTTTTCTTTTATAGTTTAAAATTTCTATTGATTTTGATAAAGTTCATGTGATAATTAGTAATAGTTATAAATTAAAATTTATTTTAGTTCGACCAAATTAAAGATCTTTAATTCATATATCTTCTAGTTAAAAGAAAAAAAACGAAACAAAAAGTATCTTATAACAGAAAATTTAGCTAATTGTTAAATAATGAATTAATTATGGATTTGTGTATATTTATTTGTTTTCAAATTTTTTTTAACAATTTAATAAAAGATAAATTTCTGGGACATTTTTAAAATAAATATTTAAAAACTATAACAAAATTTTAGATTCTACGAATCAGTAGCATTCATAGAATTTGTTGTATTTGAAAATTCATATTTGCTATTTTTAAAAATCTTCTCTAAATTTTAATGGACGATATAATAAATATAGTAAAAAAAGTTAATTATCTATATTTTATAAATAGTTTTTTCGTTATATTTTAAAAAAAAAATCGTTTAGAATTATTTATTGTGATAATAATTATTTTATATCTTAATATATGTAAAAAATTAGTGTGTACAAATATCACATAAATTTGTTTTTTCTCTTTAAAGTTCAGACATTAATTTCTCACTGCTTAGACTATATTAGTCAAGATTTTATCTGTTCACTGCTTTAATATTCTTGGTATCGCTTTCTGAAGTGCAAAGACCAATTCTATAGTGCAAAATTCCAGAAAAGGTAACCAAGTCAGAGACGAGAAGTAGTTGTAAAAACAAAGTTGGACACGTAGATCGATAGAAAAACAACAAATATTTAAAACAATATTTTTTTGCATAACTATCGCTCTAGACAACGTTTTGAAGATTATTTAAGTAAGGTGTTTAAATTGTTAAAAGGAAAAAAAACAATTTCAATTTCTTTTTTTCAATTAAAATAATATTTTAGTTACTGTAATTTAAAATTTATTCAATTTTGAGTCATGTATTTTTAAATGTTCAATTTTAATACATTTAACTTTGTATAAGTCTTAAATTTGATTTCTATAGCTAAAGTTATGGTATATTTTTTCATTATCTTTTTATTAACATTTTCACCCTAAATTTTAAAAATGTATTAGCATGAGTTTCTTTAAATGAAAATTATTATAATTATTTAATCAATTTTAATAAAAATTAAATTCGAGTTATTGAATTTATTTTTTGAAGTTAAAAATTATTATTAAAAGCTCGAAAATATAAAATTTAAATCGAAAAAAATTTAAATTGCAATGATCAAAAACATATTTTAACTTTTTTTTATCGATAATTTTTATTTTTAAAAAACCTGATTTAATTTTATATAGATTTGAAATTGATTGACTCGGTATGGTTGTTTTCAAATGTACTTGTTCTAAAAAATATATTTACAAAACATAATAAATCCACCGAGTTTTCTATAATCTGTTTAAGTTTTTTTCTTTTTTTTTTTGTTATCTATGACAAATTTTTATTATAATTATAATTTTTAATTTTTAATATTATAAATATGAGGCTACGTTAAATTTATTTTAGGGAAATTGAGAGGAAAGAAACCAAAAGTTCAAAAAATTAAAAAGTGAAATTAATAATAAATGCACATCTTCTCAAATAATCTAAAAATCTATATTTTTCAAAAACAAGTTGCTTAAAATTAGACCCAATTACAAAGAGCAAAACCAAAGACCTTGAAGTTCTCTTCTTTACAAAAATTTCCACCCCTTTTTCAAGAGGACATATTCTCTAATATCATGGGATGTTCCCCAAATAAAGCTTGACATATGAAGGCAATGGTACTTTTTCTTCTTTTTTTCCTTTCAACTATATATTACATCATATTTACCCTTCTCCTCGTACTTATGGGCTTAAAAGATGAGAAATACCCTAAAACAAATGAATATTAACTTAGTAGGAAACAACAACACATAAGCTTGAAAACGAACATCTGGACCAATGGTGAATTCAGAAAATTTATTGATAGAAAACTTTATGGGTTAGTAAAAAAAAGTACATATATAGTACCTCTCATAACTATTATTATTTTTCTTCAAAAGAGATAATGACTTCGTCGGTTTAGATTTTAAATTTAATCTACAATAACATAATATTATAATGAAAAGATATTAAAAAGTTGAGTAACTACCAAACTAACGTCGTATATTAAAAATAAAATAGTTTTTAAGAAATATTATATATATATATATATATTATAAAGACGATAAAGTTAAAAGGAGCTTAGATCTATACTAAATCTATTGATGATTTGGATCACGTGTTATAAACATCTTATTAAATCACCAATCGATCCAAAAACCTAAACTTGTGAATGAATATAGATTTAATGTAGTATCAAACATTTTTGTTTTGGAGGCACAAGGAGTTGTCAACATTTTGCCACCACTAGAAGCAAAGGGGAAATGGCATAATGATTGTGATTACGAAACTCTCATTTTTTCTTTTCATGGGGTGTTTTTGGAGGATTTGTTCTTATTCTTTGACATGATTGCTACCAAAAAGACATTCTCTCTATGTAATAATATGGCTTTTTGAACTTTTTTTTCTTATATCGTGGAATTCAGCATATGCGTAGTGATTTTTGGCACTTTTGTTCAAAAAATTCCACGACTTTCTGCCTCACTTTTTTGGTTTTAAGTGATCCTTTTTCAATTATGTTATGAACTCTTTTCAATTAACATTTTGATTTCATGTAGGTTTGATACGATTATTTTATTTTATCTTAGCATATATTTCATTATTCATAATTAAGATATTGCTAAGTTGACTTATATGTTCAATAATCTCTCAGAAAAATACAAAATGCAAAATAAGATATTGAAATGATAAATTGAAAATAAAAAAACGATCTTTTGTTACTCGTACAAAAAAAAATCATACTTTCTAAAAGTAATAAATATTACTGAAACAAACGTGATGATCGATAGTATCCTTTAGCTATATACAAAGTTATTAACTATAGCGTAATAGCTATCAAGTAAACAAATAACACAGAGGAATTTGTTAACTTAGTTTGACAATATCATCTACGTCGAAGAGCTTACTGCTCAGACAATAAGTATTATTCAAAAATAAAAAAATGAATAAATATTCTATTTTTTTGCATTAAGTGACAAATTATTTTAGAAAAAGTAGCTCATAATATCTATTTTTTTGCATATTGCAAATTTGACGAATATGACTCGTAATTAACGATAATATACTTTTAAATTTGTATTTTTTACAATTTAGAAAATATAGATGACATAGGTTCTATTATTATAAACAATTTTACTATTTTTGCAAACTCTTAAAAGAAAAATTGTATTAGATAACAAAAATTTAGAAAAAAGTAGTTCATAACACATATTTTTTGTATATTGCAAATTTGATAAAAATAATGTGATAATTTAATTTAATGAGTAATGTAATTGGTTACTTTTACCGTTTAAAAAATACAAATGATATAAACACTGTTATCATTTTTCTTTTGCTATGTTTTTGCAAACTTACAGCCTATGTTGTTATTTGTTTATTTTCGTTTATTTAAAAAAATAAAAGGCATAAGTTAATTATTGCATTGCATACTATGGCGCGCACACGCATTGTGATATTTGTCGAAAGCTTGGAGACGGTGTGTCACTTGACCCACTGAATACTCAACAAACTTTCGCCTCCAAACAAAACACGGCTCCGATTCTGAGGCATTATTATGATTATTATTATTATTTCCCGATGTCGAACCACAACCACCTTCTTTACCCGAAATCCAGGTCGGTTCCGGTTCCGGTTCCGGTTAGAATAATTTTTGAGCGCCGTACGTCGATCGGCAAATGGGCTGCAAATA
Organism: Cucumis sativus; assembly: GCF_000004075.3. Lineage (NCBI taxonomy): Eukaryota > Viridiplantae > Streptophyta > Magnoliopsida > Cucurbitales > Cucurbitaceae > Cucumis > Cucumis sativus. Next base: position 25,611,844 of record NC_026658.2, read on the forward strand.
TAAGATTGGTTTGGGATTGATTTGTACGGCGGTTCTTATATGGGTCGCTTCCGCCGAGATTACTCAGGTTTTAGTTAACATTCCTTTCGTTTCTTTGTACCTTTTTTTTCTTCTTTTAATTAATCCCTAAGTTTTTGTTTTGGAAATAAATGGAAATTAAATTACTTGTTTTTCTTGATGCTCTCTCTTCAACATGCATTGACCGATCGCATTCGTTTTTCTTTTCTAAATAAGAATGAAGCTTTTTTAGTACAAGTACTCACTGTGTGGTTAAACATAGATGCAATTGAGCTAAGCTCTTTTAGAATTATTTGAAGTCCATGAAATAAATTTTAAAAAAATATAATTATACTATGCATTTATCTACTTATATCCTAACAAATTGACAATTTTCTTTGTTATATTTTTTATTTACGTGTAATTAATAGATATTTTAATAGAAAATTGCATTAGATATCAACAAAATTTAGAAAAGAACAACTCATTAACACGTATTTTACATATTACAAATTTAGCAAATATAACGGTAATTTGCTTTTAAATTTGATAAAGTGACATAAATTCTATTATCATAATTTTTTTTTGATATTTTTGCAAATTCTCCTATTTTAATGCATTGTTAGTGTGTGATGGGTTGAATGTGAATATTGTCTAAAATAATATAATATGTGAGTAGAGGTTGCACCTAACTTCATGTTCTTCCTTTTTTATATATATATATAGTAATATGTTCAAGTTTGATTATTGTACAAAGAGGTACTGTCCATGTGCAACATCGTAAGTTCTATTGTATTACTAGATTTTCTAACTAATCAACAAAATGTTGTAGAGATGAAGTATGTACTAATCGTTGTAGGTATGAGAGATCTGTGCAGGTGTTGCATTTTGCATATCTATGACATATTTGAGAAATCTACGTGAACAAAGATATACTATGCCATCATTGTTTCGTATTTTGGGAATTTTTCTAGTAATGGAGTATACTATAATAATCTATTTTTTACTCTAAGAATTTGTCTTGAACCCTATACATTAATATAAGTGAACTATACTATATTTCTGAAAGCATGTTAACGTGTAAAACAATATATAGAGGTAGTATGAAACCATGTAGAAATTTTTCGTTGTTTATTTTTTTTATTGGTTTTGTTCTTTTTCCTTTTTATTTTATGCTCTTTTCTTGTGTGGGATCACCAATTCCCCTCAAGAGTATTTTAAAAATTTTATGCGTATTATGTGTTGATGCCAATACTTGTAATTTGGATGGGCAAGAAATACCACATTTAGAGAAAATTCTAAAATCATTATTTAATACCATTGTAGTTATTGGTTTTATATTTTCAAATGCATCAAAACTGATTTTGAATATAGATCTAAATAAATTACTACTAATTAAACTCAACATACCACATGTCAAGGTTGAAATTAATTGGAAATTATGCTAAATTGCTATTACTATATAAACTTAAGTTAAAGTGAATGGTTATGATATATTTAATCTTCTATATGCATACTCTTATCCTTTCTATTTAAAGTAGGAGACTAATCACATAAGCACTTTTGGAAGAAAAATGTGCAAAATAATGCTTCCTCTACAAGCACTTATTTATCTGATTTTAGTAATTCTTTTACAAAATAAAATTCACTATTAACAGTAAATTAGTCGTGGACCCAAGAACCCCTTGAGGTCAACTTGTAGAAGAAAATGTTTAAAATGCTTCCCGTACAAGCACTTATTTACCATGTTTTAGATTTTTTCGAATCACTTTTGAACACCGTAAATTTTTTCAATCATGTAAAAAGGTCATTCCAAACCGACCCTTTAAACGTTTATGTATATATTAACCGACACTTATGTTTGGTACTGCAGAGAATCTTCAGTGAATATAAACATCCATTTGCTCTCTCATATTTAGGGGTATCTCTCATGGTGATATATTTACCAGTGGCAGTTCTCAAAGATTTGGTGTGCAGTTTATTAAACCCTCATAGTTTACTTGATAATAATTATGATTCTATTATAAGCACTTCAATTGGAATTGATGGCCCATTGAGATTTAATGAAATACATTACAATTTGGATGAAAGCATGGGACATTGCCTTATAATTAATGATAAAGATTTGAGTACTACTGAAAGGGAAGAGGGACAACCTTTGATTCCTAATTTTGAATCATCACATCATAAAGTTAGTACATGGGAAATTATTAAATGCAGCCTTTATCTTACTCCCTTGTGGTTCACTACGGAGGTACATTTTCTCTTAAACTATTTTAGTTTATTTTGACTCTTGCATATATTTCTTTTTGTGGTACACGTTTCTTTCTTTGGTGCACCTTGAGGTGATGGATTTGAACTCGGGATATTTTGGTTTTTAGCCCATCTATATATTAGTTGAGTTAAATTCTTGTTAGCATTTAGTACATGTTTCTTACTTTTTTTTTAATGTAATTTAATATTATTCTCCTAAACAAATAAAAGAAAGAGGAATTTTCAATAATGACAAAATATTTACAAAATATAGCAAAATTTCAGATTCTATCAAAGATAGAAATTGATAAATGTTGATATGTTTCTATTAGCGACTTTGAAGTTTATCCATTATTGATAAAATTCAAAATTTTACTATATTTTGTAAATATTTTAGTTTATTTGAAAATGTCCCTAAAAGAAATGTGTAATGTGTATATGCTTGTTTTCCATACTATATATGATTCACACATTTCTTGAAAGAATGTTTGAACTATTTTTGGCCAAAATTTTAAAACCAAAAATAAGTTTTTGAAACACTACATTTTTTCTAAGACTTCATTTGGTATTTTTGTTTTTGGTTTTTCAAAATTTAGTCTATAAACACTAACTCTACCTCTAAGTTTGTTATCTATTTTCTAGGACCAATGTTTTCAAAAGTTAAAGCCAAATTTTGATAGCCGAAAATAATTTTTAAAAATTTGTTAAAATAGACTAAAACTATTTTAAGAAATTGATAAGAAATAGACTTATAATTTTCAAAAACAAAAAACGGTTAATAAATGGGCCTAAATCTTAGACCGAATAAATGTGGTTGTATGTGAATGTCTACTGAGGTTTTCATTTATCATTGATTGTTAATTTTAGGAACTCGTGTTGCTGCAATAATGTCGTTTGTTGAGACTTTTGCAGTACTTCTCAAACTCGGCCCTAGCAAATACGAGTGTTGCGACGGCAACGATCTTGAATTCGACATCAGGCCTTTTCGCCCTTCTGTTTGGAGCTCTTGTTGGACAAGAATCCATAACCATTTCCAAAGTGGTTGCTGTTTTCATTAGTATGGCTGGGGTCATCATGACAACCTTGGGAAAAACTTGGGCAACCAATGAGTTCCTAATCATTTCTGAGTAAGCTTTACTATTAATTACTATATAGTTTCAATTTTCTTCATTTCATATGTAAGATGAACGTTATCACATATTGGTGAGTCATATCTTTTTGGTAAGGTCAAGAGGTCTAAGCATCACAGGAGACATTTTCGGTCTTCTTTCGGCCGCAATCTATGGATTATTTACTGGTATGGCGTTCTAACTAGGGACTGTTTTGTTGGTGATTCAAATGCTTTACATGATAATTATTAAAATTCTATGATTGGTATATGTATATAGTGCTGCTAAAAAAATCAGCTGGATCAGAAGGAGACAAGATTGATGTACAAAAGTTTTTTGGATATGTTGGTCTCTTTACCGTATTGGGTCTCTGGTGGCTTGGTAAGTGGATCAGTAATATCTAGTTAATGATGATTTGTTCTTCTTCATTGAACAGATTTTTTAGGGTCAGACAGAAGTACTTGACCATGAAAATTTAAGCACTTCATTGACAAGTTATGAAAACGTATTTAGCTGAGTTTGTGTTCAACACATGTTGTTGAACTCAGTAGTCAGTACAGTAGATGTGTTATATACTAGTTGTACGAGGTCGAAATAGGACCAACAATCGGTAGAACAAATCAAGCACTTGTTACATACATTTGTTTCATTTTCTTTTTTCCTCGATGAAAGTAAAATAGATGTTTGAGTATATATAGCAATCCATAGAGTCTTGTATCTATTTGTATCCATGCTGCCTTTACAAAGTAAACTGTTCTTATCAGTAAAATCACTCCTTGCAGTTTGGCCTTTAACTGCTATGGGCATTGAACCTCCTCTCAAGTTTCCTCCCTCGACATCCTTAACCGAAATCGTGCTTTTGAATGGCTTCGTCGGGAGCGTTCTGTCGGATTACTTTTGGTATGTCGACAAAAATACTATATATGTTCAAGTTGACCACACACCCGGTTGGATAACAATTTCCTTTACAGTTTTTTCCCATGCAAATATCTAGAAAAATAATCTGAAAATAACAAGTCATTTCATTGATAAGAGTTACCTCTTCGAAAACTTATTGAGACTTTGTTCTGTTTGATTGAAAATTCAAAGAGAGGATTTGTTCATACTTTGGCAGGGCCCTCTCTGTGATTTGGACTTCTCCATTAGTTGCCACACTTGGCATGTCATTGACAATTCCCCTAGCTATGCTGGCTGACGTTATATTACACGGTCGTCGCTACTCTGCTCTCTACATCCTCGGTTGCATTCAGGTAATCGCTCATCAACTCAGTTAAAATTTTAGAACTCAAGAACAAAATGGTACAATGGATATCACGTATTTCGAACACGATATCGATCTATTTAGTTTATACAGATGTTTCGTATTCGAGTATTCAAATACTTAAGGGAGAAGTGTTCTTAGGCTCTTGGCTCTGTTTTCTTCTTTCCATTCAGGTGTTTGCTGGATTTTTAATAGTGAACTTTTCAGACAAGGTCTCTACTTAGGGGAGAACCAACTCAAAATCCTCGGAAGAAGAAGGTGGATGTGTTAAATGTAACTTTACAAATGTAAATATTGAACATCTTATGAATATAGGTATAGAAATGTTAAATATTTGAGAGTTAGAATATAATTATGTGTTGGATATGTATATTTGAGAGTTTAATGTCTCGTGTTTGATTATAGATTTGGTTGATGGGAAAATAATTTTAATTATTAGATTTAATTGGAATATATATTTATTTTAACAGGTTAAAAGATTTGGATTAGTTTTAGGAAAATTGTCAAATATTGCAAAATATTTACACTTCAAGTGTAAACAAAATTTTATATTTTTGAAAAAAGAAAAATTTGCAGTAGATAATAAATAAATGATAAATTAAAGCAATTAAATTTAATTTTTAGATTGCTAAAATGAATTTGGTTTAGTGGTGACGTTTTCTAAATTGATAATTCTTTTCACTAATAGGTTAATTGTATATATATTAGAACTTTAGTTAAAAATTACTAAAACTTTAACAAAGTAATAATTTAGTCAAATTATATATAGATTTATTCCTTTTAAGCTTTAACATACGACAATTAAGTTCTATAATTTTAAATTATTGACTATTTAATATATATTGCATAGCATCTCATCAAATTTAATGGTTAACTTTAACTACCTAACTAGAATTTAACTCTTGGCTTATCTATCAATTTATATGTAAAAAGATTCATTATAATTTAATTATATTTTTTTTACAATGGCAACTAAATTGTGACCAATTTACTTTTTTTAAAAAAAAATTGTTACAAATTGAAAAGTATATAATTTAAAGTTTAAGCTAAGTTTTTAAACCTTTTTATTTATTTATTTATGTTGAAGACTAAAGTTTTTGTATTAAATCCTTTTTTTCATACAAAAGTAAGGGTAAAAACTAGTAAATATTCGGACTTATTATTATAATTATTATTATTATAAAATCATTTCCTTCTTAGTTTTGGTATTGGAAATTAAAAGAGATATTAATCTGGTTGAAATTTTCGGACCATAAACCTTCAAAAGGATCTGAATCTAAGCGTCTAAGTGAATCAACTCCAAACTCCACCATCGGAAAATCAGGAACCCCGTAATCTGAATGGAAAAGGGCAAGGGTTTGATGGTGGACAGCCGGCGATGGGCCGTCGATTTCTCCGACAATTCTTCGTCGAATTCAACTCGCGATATTCCTGATCCACCCGGTTTCACTCGTGCTTCTCAAGATCAAGACGATTCCACTCTCAGTCGCCAGAAGAAGGATGCCGAATCCAATTGGAAGGCTCAGGTGCTAGTCGAAATTGTATTATTTTGGTCGATTAGGGTTTCTTTTGAGATTCTTCGTCCTTAATTTTTCACGCATCTCGATGGGTTTTAGTTCTAGCGAAATTTAGAGCTTAGCAATAATCAATTATCTTTTTAGGGGAGGAGTTGATAAGATTACTTAGTAGTAGAAGCTTTGTTCTTCATTTTATGTGGGATTTTTAAAAAAAGTAAATATGGTAGACAAGAATTTTGTTGCCAAATGCAGTGATCTAACTTTGCAATATATGAGCAGAAAGCTTGGGAAGTGGCCCAGGCGCCGTTGAAGAATTTGTTCATGATGGGATTCATGATGTGGATGGCTGGAAGCACTGTTCATTTATTTAGCATTGGCATCACATTTTCAGCTCTTTGGCAACCCATAAGCGCCCTGCAAGGCGTTGGAAAGGGTAGGATTGATATCCATTCTCTTTGCTAACTTCATCTTTTTCGTTATGTGTGTGTGTTTTGTTTAGCATGGTGTTGTCTTATCTCTATCGTTCTGTCTATAAGCACATTTGACCAAGTAAGGTTGTAACTAGGTAGTGTTTTTTCAATAGCTTCCTTTTCTAGTGGATTTCTAATAAGTAGAACTAAATATCGATTGCTCTGTTTGTAGAATGGCTATATAAGATATAAAATTTTGAACTATGTAAGGAAAAATTATATTGTTTCTGGGATCAGGGATGTTAGTGATTTGATTTTAGTAGGTTTATCATATTGTTGGCTGTTTGTATTGATATTTCTTTTTCCTGCAGTTTTTGAGCCTTACAAGGACAGTAAAGTAGATCTTCTTGGACCTAAGTTGCTCTTTATTGCTCTCAACCTCGGAGGTTTAGCATTAGGTGTTTGGAAGGTGAGTTTTCTAATATTATAAATCTTTTTTTTAATCTCTTAATCTCTAAACAAGTTCTGAACGCCTCTTTTGTATTTTCTTACCACTGCTTAATTTTCCTACATTTCAAATGTGGCTTTTGCAGCTTAACACTTTGGGGCTTCTGCCAACACATATATCAGACTGGGTTTCGTCACTACCACCTGCTCAGGTCAGTTTCTTACTCATATGTTAATATGATTACTCCCTTTCATGGGCATCTGCTGTTATGGCAACTCATGGGCTCCATGTTTCAATAACTTGTGGTTCTACTTCTAAATGCTGTCATGTTAATCAAATACAGTGTTAGGATGCAAGTTCCTCATGCTTTCACTTCAGTTAGGATGCAAGTTCTTTTGTTAATAATCAAGAAAAAATATTTTTAAATTGGTCCGGTTGATTGGATTTCTAGGCCATCTGTTTGGTTTACTCTTTCAAGTAGAGTTGAATCGTTTCTAATGTGGACTGAGTTTTGATTTTTAATGGTTGACTGCTGGAAGGTTAGTTGTTTGTAGTTAGCTTGATTGCAGGCTGTTAATTAGTTAAGTTGCTTGGATAGGAGAAAATAGAAGGGGGAAGAATAAGGTATGAGTGAAAGCAATGGGTTAATAGAGTATCACCTCGACCAAAAGGTCAGAGGTTCAAACCTCACTCCTTGAATTTTGAACTCAAAATAAGGGATGAGAGAAGTAATGAGAAAAATATACTTCTTCATACTTCTCTATCCTTTGATTATGATTAACTGTAGCTTTTAAATTCGGATTGAAGTCACTTAACATTTGATAGGATCTACAGGGTTAGTTTTATTTAAACTTTGTTTCAATCGGATCAGAGATCTTCTCTATTATCATTTATAGTTATTCTGATTGTTTATCAAATTTTAACATGCAATTAAATGCTCCCATCTCATAATCCCGACAAAAAATTCACTAGTCGATCTTCGCATTGAATTGAAATGCCACTTGAGATGTGCTTGGTTAACAAGAAGAATAGTAACTTGTTGTGCCTATTAATTTTTTAAACTTTTGGTTAGTGCTAGCACCTTGGAACTTATTCTTTATGATAATAGTCCTTCCATTCTCTGTACCATTGTTAAATATTTATCATCTTTTTTCTCAGGAGGTCGAATTTTCTGGTGGTGGGATTTCTCTTCGCTAAGATGCACAACATCATTTCATCTGCTAACGACAGTGAAACCAACAGAGAATCATAGAGCCACTTGTTGAGGATCGAACTTCATGGATGGATTGCTCGTGTTGTGCATGAACGTGATTATAAGTCTTTATATTATGCCTGCATGGATTGTGCTTGATCAAGAACAGTGTTAGAGATGTGCTGAGGGCACAGCTATTGTTTATGATACTCAGTTTTCTTTAAAAGATTAGATCCTGCTAGTAAAAAATATTACTGACTGGTAAAACCATCCCATAGTTTGCTAATTCCTTGCTCTGTATGCCCAAGAACAAAATGCTTTACATGGAATATGGTTTAACATTTTTTTTAATTCTCTTTTGCATTATTTTTTAACAAATAAATCCCTGGAAAGTGATGGTAGTCAAATGCATGTCAATATGGGAAGAATGATTATGATCGTTTTCTTTTCCTTTCTATGTTCTCCAACTTGGAGATCAAAGTACAAACTTTATGCGGGTTGAATTATGATTCATGTGGTGTTAGAAGGTCTTACGCTTTCCAGTTGGAGCACTTGAAGTTACCTTCTGATAGTGAGCTGCTTGTTGATGTCAATCGAGTGATGGACCTGTTTTTGTATGTTAGGTGTTTTATTGACGATATCTAGAATTTTTCTTTCATTTCTGTTAATTTTTGCTTCGTTTGTTGTGATTGGAATTGAACCTCTTATATACACTAGCTGGTAGGGATGGTTCGGGTATCTCTTTAACGTGGTGTTGTGATTTTCTTGATTAGTTATTTTCCTCTCGTAGGTTGGATATTCGTCTATTCTTCTCTGCCAAGTTTGGCAAGTTTCTGAGTTAATTAAGTTTTGTTTCTCCAGGGGATGCTAAATAGAGACTAAAAAGCAGGGTTTGGAAGTACTTAATAGTTTAAATTTATAATTTAAGTTATATATATATGGTCTTCAAATAAAAATAGTAAGTTGCAACTATATAAATTGATTTCAAAGTATTTACAATATGAGTACTAGTTTTTGAAATGTTATATATCAATTATTAGTTCTAAAAATATATTGCTCGGGAAGAAAACTACAAATTCAAAATATACTTTTCTTAGTAATTAATCTGAAAAGTTGAATATGAAATTTATGCTTCAATTATTAAGTTTGAACATTTGATTATTCTCTTCTTTTGAAAAGGATATATTTGTGTGTACGTATATATTTATTTATTTTCTCTTGTTTAAATTAAATTTTCAATTGAAATCTGGAATGAGGATGAACGTGATGTCAAGGTGTGTAAAATAGTGATACAAAGAGTAAAAGTTATTTAAATCACACTTCGAGGTAAATAGTTATATAAAAAAATTGTAAAAGTTCTCTCGACCAATAATTATTCACGTTTTAAGTAATTTTGTACCTTAATATATAATTCACATTCGTATAAAGTTTACAAAATAAAATATATTTTTAGAAAAGTAAACAAATATTCTCTTGAATTGAACACAATATTTGAGATGAAAATTCAAAGGTATTTGGTAAATGGTATATGTTTCATTAACTAGTTGAGTTATATTCATCATTATTAAGTTCGATTATAAGAAAGTGACTCGTCTTTTAAATGGAATGAATGATTTGATGTTCAATCGATCTTGCTAAAAGTACTTCATGTAGTATAGATGAGTATTCAAAGTTTGAAGCATAACTAGTGAACTTCAAAATCATGGTGTTGTGTTGATGGTCTTGCAAATGCATCAATAATGCAGTTTACTCTCAACATTTGGGAAGACACTTTATCATATTGGATTACATTTCTTATCCATGAGGATAGATAGTGTTACAAATGTTGTATTGTCGTGGGTCAAGATAGAATACATTTAATAGATAGAAGAAATTTTATTATGACTGTAATAAGACTCACGATAGAGAATACATTCATCTATGTTCTAAAAAATTTATGCCCATTGAGGTAAGTTGGAAAAAAATGAAACATAGCATGTTGGAGATATTAGACGAGGTTTTCACATTTATTAAACATCATATTGATACGTTAGATAACTAACGGTTCTCTTTAGTTAGAACCACCATCACAATATTGGACATGACTCATGAGAGACAAATACAACACCATTTGCCCACTTTTGTGGAAAGTCACAAATTTATGGTCTTTAATATGAGGGTACCTTTTTCTTGTATAGAAATAATGCATTAACAAGAACAAAGGTATAAACTGAGAAGTGCTAAAATCTTTCATAATCAATGTAGGGCGAGAATTTAAACGTTTTCTTAATACAATACATTTAGATTTTGAATTAACTTTCATATTCAGGAAAAGAATAACGATAGATCTATCCACTAAAGTATGTTCGAATTTACATTTTGTTACGTTATTATGAATTTCCTCTTGATAGATAGAAAAAAGAGAAATGGCCAAATTATTGAATGGGCCTTAAAGGGAAATGATGGAAGGGTTGTTGTATTATGAGTTTTGTAGCAGTCAGAAGCACCGCCTTTCCTTCCTTCTCCGCTAAGTCCTTCAATTTTCATTCCTTTCGAACACACCCTTCAGCTCTCTACCATTTTTCCCTTCATAAAACGTGAGAGATTTTCTCAACCCAAATCCAAAATTTCCAAACCATTTTTATTCATTCACTCCTTTGAAATAAATACATTTTTTTTTAACTATTACTTGTTGGTTCTGACTGTCGATTTCTTCTTTCACACAATATAAATCATCCGTTTGATTTAGTGTTTTTTGTATCAAACGAATCTGTGGTTCTGTGTTTCTCTTTTAGAACATGTCCCAGAGGAACCCATCTTATTCTAATCCAACACCATGCAATCATCTCGCTGATTACAAGCTCAGATATGGGTTAAACGGCTATAAATCCATTCAAAATCATCTTAAAACTTCCCCAAATGGCAGAACCAGTATTCAAAACCCCGATTCGAAGTTACCCAGATGCGGTTCTTGCGATGGGTATAAAGGAAGACTTTACATATGCTTGATTTGTGCTTCAATCTCTTGTTCAAATCACACCCTTCTTCATTATCAATCTGAAAATGGCCACGATTTGGCTGTTGATGTTGAGAGAGCTGAGCTTTATTGTTATGCTTGCTCCGATCAGGTTTACGACCCGGATTTTGATCGGACGGTGATGTCGAAGCACATCGTTGTACCAGAGAAATCGAAATCGCAATCGGAGAGTATTGGGGAGCGATCGAGTAAGAGAAGGAGATTGGGATCTGTAGATTTATTGGATTTGAAGAATTTGAAACCGTTGATTTCCGTTAAAGATCAGCGGTCGAAATCGTGTTATCCTTTGGGATTGAGAGGATTGAATAACTTGGGCAATACTTGTTTTATGAACTCTGTTCTTCAAGTGTTTCTTCATACTCCTCCATTGAGCAATTACTTCTTGAATGATCAGCACAACCGTGAAACTTGCAGCAAAAGACCCATTGGGCAGCTATGTTTGCCTTGTGACATTGATTGTATTTTTTCTGCTGTGTTTTCTGGTGATCATATGCCTTATAGTCCAGCTCAATTTCTATACAGGTCTGCCATTGTATGATTTGTCCCAATTTCTTAATTTTCTCTGTTGGGTTTTTGGCCTTTTCTAGTAAGAAGCTCTTGACAGAGTTCACTGATCTGTTCCTATTTGTCTGTCTTGGCCATTCATGGCCTGTATAAGAAGAAAAACTAGATGGTTCTGAATTGTTTGTTGTTCAATAACATGTGGGTCCGTGATTTGAACCTCTAACCTCTTAATGCATGGTATGTATCTTAATCGGTTGAGCTTTGGCAAGTAAATGGTTCCGAACTATGCATATATCCTAATCTATTAGCTTAAAGCTTTCAAGTTTACCGAGTAAATTAACATGTATCAATGCAAGAGATTTGTACATTGAACTACTGCAATGTCATTGCCTTTCTTGGTAATCTCTTTTTGGATCTTGTGTTAAGAACTAAGAGGATTGTTAAGAATTTGCATAAAAGCTTATCTGTGCCCTAAAACTTGTGGGTTTAGTCTGTTCTCTTTCACAACCTTATTGATGAAGAAATGTGTTGTTTGTGGGTTTCAGCTTCTGTAATTCTTTGGATTCATATATCTGCTTTCAGATCTTGGGGTATTTTCTAAACTATTCAAATCTTGTTTTCATATCTCTAAGTTGGTGGCAGCACTCTGCAAATTTAGCATGTTATGAGCAGCAGGATGCCCACGAGTTCTTCATCTCAGTTTTAGATCGAATCCATGAGCGAGAACGGAAATCTAGGAGCCAAGATAAAGGTGATTTTTTACTTTTTTTATAAAAAAATTCCCTGTTTAGTGTTTAAGGAGGCCACTTCTTTCTCCCGTCCTTTGTTTGAGCCTTATTCTACGACTGTGACATCTTATTTGGCTGTTTATGAATGTTTTGTATGCACCAAAGTTTTTTATTGTTAAAAGATTCTTTGTGAAGAACACTTTCATGATTTTGACATAAGTAAATGCATGTGCTGTATGATCATGCCAACACCATTTTAAGTTAATATTGTTACTTAATTTTAATGAATAGAACGATCATGATGTTTAGTCGAACTTATGTGAGAAAAAAAAGGATATTAGTAGTTAGAACAGATTAGAAATGCATTTACTCTAATAACATGGATGAGGGGAAAATGGGTTGGAATAAACTTTTGGGATTTCTTTGATGATTCTGTATTTGCTTAAAACTGAAACTCTATTTTTCTTTTTTGACAGAGAATGGCGATTGCAAATGTATTGCTCACAGGGCCTTCTCTGGACAGTTGAGATCAGATGTGACTTGTATGACCTGTGGATTCACTTCAACAACTTATGATCCATGTGTGGACATTTCGCTTGACTTAGACACCCAAGATTTCTCTTCTAGAAATATAGCTGGCAAATTGACGAAGCCGGCCGATTTCAGCAGTAAGTCTACACTATCTGGTTGTTTGGATCTTTTCACAAGACCGGAAAAGTTGGGATCCGACCAGAAACTTTTCTGTCAAAATTGTCAAGAAAAGAGAAATTCAGTGAAACAAATGTCTATCAGAAGGTTGCCGTTGGTCTTGTGTTTGCATATCAAACGATTTGAACACTCCTTTATCAGGCGAACATCGAGAAAAATCGATCGGTATTTGCAATTTCCTTTCTCCCTCGACATGATTCCTTATCTTTCATCATCTATTATCAGAAACCGATTTGGGAATAGGATTTTTGCTTCTGAGGGGGATGAATTAGATGCTTCATCAAAGTTCGAGATTTTCGCTGTGGTTTCACATTCGGGGACGCTTGAGTCTGGCCACTATGTAACTTACTTGCGTTTGAGAAATCGATGGTATAAATGTGACGATGCCTGGATCACGGAAGTCGATGAAGAAATGGTGCGAAATTCTCAGTGTTATATGATGTTTTATCTACAGAAAACAGCAAGCCACAAATCAAATGAGGATTTGAGCTGCCTTCCTATTTCCCCACGTAACGATGCATTTCAACAAATTGCTGGTTGCTGTTAATGCCGAGTTTCGCCTAAGGTTCCCACATTGTGCATCACACATCCAAGCACGATTAAGGATCCAGATGGAAGGTCGAACGATCGGTGGTGTGGTACTTCATGGACTGACTTTGTTCAAGATCAGAAATTTGCAACCCTGATTGTTTCTTCTGTTGTGCCTCTACTGGAATTCCAAAATTTCATTGCCAAGTACACTTGGGAAATAAATGGGACGAATGTGACCTTAAGCGAGTCGCTAAGGTTAAAACAACAGGATGATGTGATATCGAAAACGATGAATTTGCCTACCTTGCCATTTCAATGATGCATCTGTGGTTTGTAAAAGCATGGATGAGGCATACAGAGGCTTTTCCTTTCTTTCTTTCTTGTTTTATTTAATAAGAAAGCCAAAGGTGTAAGAAATTTAATCACTTTGAAAACTGTAATAAATTTAAAAGTTCTGCTATGCACAACATCAAGAGAAGTTCCAATTTCTGCATAGTTCAAGGTTCTCTATTTTCTTCTTTTGAATCATTGGAGCGAGTTCAATGCAATCGAACTTAGTAGAAGAAAGTGCTTTTTGGGGTGTGGTGGAAATACTATTACTTACTTATTTATTACTATTTTGCTTGGTTCACGGGTCGTTCTCGGTTAGGGGAAGACTCATCTTGTTTTACATTTTTTGGGTTATTAAAACACTAATGTCATTTTGTCATGTAGCTTAGGTTTTGCTTTTTATTCTATGTGTTTTAAACAAAAATTAATTTTAGAAGATTAAATATATAATTTTGATTAAAAATAACTTTAGAAGGTTAAATTTAAAATTTAATTTAAGTTTATTGAGAAATGATAATAAAATGAATATTGAGAAATGATAATAAAATGAATATTTTGTTTTTCCTTTTTTTTTAAAAAATAATAAAACATACAAAGTTTATAAATATCCGAGAATATGACAAATCCTACTAGGTGTCTGTTAGATGTCTTACAATATATTTTGGTTTATTCTTTTATATTTGAAAATAATTTTTTTCATTAAAATGAAGGTGATTGAAGTGGATTTGATATCTATTACTTCTAGGGGTGAGCATGATAGATCGAAAAATCTAGTCGATCGACCAAACCAAATCAAACTCAGTCAGTCAAAAAACGAGAGGGTTCGGTCAGGTCGATTTCGAAAAGTATCAAATTGATAATTTCAAAAAGTATTTTTAAGTGTTAAATTAATCAAGCCTTACTCATCGGTGTCGTTATCAATTCGACACTTTATTAAATTGACTATGGTGAGTTTGTGGTCAGTTTTGACTCGAGCCGATCTGATCACTCCTAATTATTTTTATCAATCACTTTATTGATCAACATCTAATAACTTTTAAATTAAATTGATAAAAACAATGTTGTTCCCTTAGCTTCTTTAGTGAAAGTGTACCGTTTCTATCGCATCAATCGATTGCAAAATGTCGTTTCATACGAGTTAGCTCGTCGGGTAACGAATCAAACTTAGTATGCTTGTTCGCATGAGAAATTTTGGGTCTATCATCTTGTTGACAATGATAAGAATTTTTTATTATTTTTTCTATTTTTTTGTATTTCTACAAGAAAATAAAACAAAAAGAGAAAGATGAAAGATGAAAGATGAATTGACTTCAAAAAATTAAGAAAAAGAAAAAGGACTACATTGAAAAAATTATTGCAGATAGGGACCAGTGAGTAAATTTCAGCCCTTAAAAGGGGAAAGAAAGTGCCAAAGTGCCAAGTGGAACGTTAGAGAAGAATGTTTGAAATGGGCCTGGCCCACTTAATTTGAAGCCCTAAGAATATAAAGGGGGCCTGTATGGCAATAGGCACAAGTTGACTCCGTGACCAAACAGCTTTGGTATTTTTTGCTCCTATCCCGGATTAGGGTTAACTCTTCCGACTAACAAATTTTGTAAGGCGCCAACTGAAAACTCCCCGCAATTTCTCACTTCTCACTACACCTTTAACAACAACAAACAGGTAAAAAGCAACTCACCATTTTTCTTTTCCCTCATTGAAATTTCTCCTTCAAAATCTTCCATTGCACTTCTTCTATCCTCCTCTTTGCCATCGGACAATGCTGCTGTTGCACTGTAAGGATTTTTAGTGTTTTTGTGATATGAAAACGTTCTGGCATTGTATTGTATGTGATCGAATCCTTCGAAACTAGAAGATGAGTTTGTCAATGATCACGTTAAGTTGTATTCTGTTGGAGAGGATTTGGATTTCTGAATTCTGAAATGGACTCGATTCTGATGGATTTTTTGGGAGATTTTGTGCAGGCTGGGTTTCGTGGAGATAACGTAGATGTTACTTCTGGCAATGAGTGCTGATTTTTACTTTTGATTTCATATGTATTGAGTATGACGTAGACATTCTTTGACTCTTAATGCCTGCAGCTGCTTTGTGATCCTCGATTGAATTGTCTTGCATGTTAATGTGCAGTGCTTATGACTTTTAGTGGTTTATTGCATCTGTCAAAGTATTACCAATTGCAACGGCCAATTTTTGTTTCGAATGTGGTGTGAAAATCGTTTCAAATCTACCAAGAGATCGGCAAAGAGTCCATAGGCCATATGAAGTTCTTTCCTTTTCCTGATAATTCAATGAATTGTTTTTCAATCTTGAATGTTTTGCTTCTCTCTTGCCCTTACTCTTGAGCATATTTAAAACTTAATAGTGAAGTTCTCGTATCAAGCTCCTCTCTTTCTCTGAAATTCAGCATTTTAGGTTCTAATGAATGCCTAGGTAGACATTTTTGCAAAGGGAAGAGGCTAATGTAGTATTGTTCTTTTCCCTTCCATGTGGTTATAATTATGAATAATATATTTATGAGTTTTTGCAACTCACTGGATGAGTAATCTTAAAAAGACTCTTTATGATTTCTAGAAAAAGGAGAATGGGTAGCCAAACTATTCCAAGCCATGAGCGCTCCCGAACATATTGGACACCAGTAATGGAACGTTACTTTATTGATCTTATGTTGGAGCAGCTTCATAGAGGGAACAGGAGTGGGCACACTTTCAACAAGCAGGCATGGACAGACATGCTCACGATGTTCAATACAAAATTTGGATCTCAGTATGATAAAGATGTATTGAAGAGTCGCTATACAAATTTGTGGAAGCAATTCAACGATGTAAAGAATTTACTAGGTCATAGTGGTTTTTCCTGGGATGAAGGTCGACAAATGGTAATAGCTGATGACTATGTATGGGACATTTACATCAAGGTGAAAAAATTTATTCATGAAGAATTAATCTGAAGTTTGATGATGATATGCCATTATTTTAAATGACAGCATAATTTGTAGGCTCATCCCGATGCACGATCCTACAAAACTAAAGCAGTACTGAATTTTAGTGATTTATGCCTGATATATGGATACACTAATGCTGATGGAAGATACAGTCGATCAAGTCATGATATAGACTTTGACGATGAAGTCCAAGCTGTAAATGCAGGTAAAACTTTTTTGCTGTTATTAACTCGTGTTAAGTTAAACCCTTATGTAATGGCTCTCCCTTCCCCATCTTTTCAATAGAATATACTTTAGTGGTGGACAGAGTTGACTATCATATATAATAAGGAACTTGCTCTCAATTTTCAGGTGATACCATGGGTTGCCTAGCACCTCCTGATCGTCCGAGGACAGATTGGACTCTAGAAATGGATCGGTATTTCATTGAGCTTATGCTGGGTCAAATAGGAAGAGGCAATAAGACGTCTAATACATTCAATAAGCATGCATGGACTGATATGCTTGCACTGTTTAATGCTAAATTTGGTCCTCAACATGGTAAAAGGGTGTTAAGGCACCGATATAAGAAACTATGGAAATACTACAGTGATATTATGAATCTACTTCAACAAAATGGATTTTGCTGGGATGAAGTACAGCAAATGGTGGTTGCGGCTGATGATATTTGGGATGCTTATGTTAAGGTGCCTCATCATTTGTTGTTAAAACATAAGAATATCTTCTTTTTTTCCACGCTTATTACTTTTATTACAGTATTCTAACTGACGTTCATCGAATGCAGACACACCCATTTGCACGAAGCTATAGAATGAAACCCTTGCCAAACTACTATGACTTGGTTCTCATATATGGGAATGTAATTGATAATGAGAACCAGAATCATTTGCAACTAGATAAAAACATTCAAGACCACATATCAGAGGTAAAGGGTGGTGAGTCACAAGTTCTTTACAAACATCTTGGTCTATAAAGCTATTTAACCAATCAAAACCTTGCAGTGAAGATTACCGAAAGAAAAGGAATCTAATCAATGCTTATCAACATGCTATATACGATTGGAATGTAGTCATTTATCTTTTTGCTTTCTTCATAAACTCGGTAGGTGAACTTTTTAGTTCTGCTGGTAGTTTTAGAAATTTTTTATGGACAGTATTGAACTTTTTCCCTTCTGTTCTGTCTGTAGCTAAAAAATGCGCCTGAATTTAGTCATATAATGAATAAACGATCTTCATCCACTGACTCCGTAGACATATTAAAAATATTATGCACCTACAGGAGAATCAAATGAGAACCAAATGGCAACTGTCAGCGATCGTACAAGAACATATTGGACGCCCCCAATGGATCGTTACCTCATAGACCTGCTATTAGAACAGGTGCATAGGGGCAATAAAATAGGTCAGACATTTGTTAGTCATGCTTGGATTGACATGGTTACTGCTTTTAATGCCCAATTCAGAGCTCACCATGACAAGGATGTGCTGAAAAATCGATACAAACATTTGAGACGGTTGTATAATGAAATAAAGATTCTTCTCGAACAGAGAGGATTTTCGTGGGATGAAAACCGTGAAATTGTTACTGCAGATGATCATGTTTGGGATGCTTATACGAAGGTTTTCACCCACTTAATTGTTTGACGGTTTCCTTTTTTTTTACTCCTTTCCCTTTTGTGCTTATGTATTGAATGCACAGGATCACCCTGATGCCCGATCATACAGAGTTAAAACTGTACCAAGCTATCACAAGTTGTGCTTTATATTTGGTGAAGAAAGTTCTGATAGAAGATATAGCCGTTTGGCCCATGATACCCATCCCAGTAATGGAGCACCTGTTCTGATGACTGGTATGTATAATTAGTGATATCATCTAAATTATGGGTTCTTTTGCTTGGAGATTCATAAAATATGTTCCTTCAATAATTTGTCTTTTTATTTTGTAGATGAAAAGAAAAATAATGAAGTTTCTGCTGGACCTTTACCCATGATAGATTGGACACCACAGATGGATCGCTCTTTTATTGATCTCATGCTCGAACAACTGCAAGAAGGAAATACCTTTGGTCAAGCATTTAGTGAGCAAGCATGGACTCACATGATTGTATCATTCAATGAGAGGTTCAAACTTCAATGTGACAGATATGTTCTAGAAGATCGTTATTTCTGGTGGATGAAGCAATACAGCGACATCTACAATCTTCTCGATCACAATGGGTTCGTGTGGAATGAATCTCAACAATTGATTACTGCCGAGGATAATCTCTGGGAAGCTTATGCAAAGGTAATTTAATTTACCAAATTACAATATCGAAAACATTTAACTTAAGGTAGCAAATCTCTGAACTGTGATTGTAGTGTTGATTCTCAGATTAAGGGCCGACCTTGTTTGGAATAATTTTCCAAATGCTTAAAAAAGTCACTCTGAACTAGTTCTAAGAGGCTTTACTCAGAGAACAGAATATCTGTTTTAGTATCCTTTCTAAGTTACATGAAAGGATAGTTAGCTAAGAAGTTCATTGTTGTTACCTATAAATAAGACACGATCTTTTGAACATTTTGCAGGAGCATCCAGATACCCTCTTGTACAAAGACAAATTCCTAGGCTACTATACCGATTTGTGCAAGATTTTTGGGAACATATTAGACAGAGGAGTTAACGGTCAGTGTACGGGTGAAACCAACAATGGAAATTTGGAGATAAAGGTGGATGGAAATGAACACCTACTACTGAAGTCAAGAGAGACTCAAATTTCTCAACAGAGAAAGCGTCCTGCAGACATAATATCATTGGACAGAGAGCTGTCGAAGAAAGTGGATAGAACCGAGAACGACGTGCAGAAAGCTATCTCTGAGATGGCAGGTGTTGTCTCAAAATTGGTGAACATGAAACAGCAACATAACTATAAAGCAGTGGAAGGCGCCATTGATGCTCTTCAAGCTATACCAGACATTGATGATGAACTAATGTTAGATGCTTGTGATCTATTAGAAGATGAAAGGAAGGCTAAAACATTTGTGGCTTTGGATGCAACCTTGCGAAAAAAGTGGTTACTAAGAAAGCTTCGTTATCAAGCCACTTCCTTACAGTAACTAGTAAGTATTTTGCTAACTTCCAACTAAGTTTACTGAGTAAAAAAATGATTTTTGTTTGTTGTTTCTTATATTGTTGTATGGTTTCATCCACCTCTCCCTGACTGGTTGATAATCATGTAGTTATAAGTGATTGAAGTTAACTTTTTACCTTAAACGTTTGCTTTAACGGTGTACATGATGGAGTATAAAATGGAAAAGGTTTTAGACTTTAAGTTGGCTTAGCCTGAGTTTAGTTCAATCTATCGTGGTCACTTACTTGATTTAATATTCTATAAATTTTTGGTTAAGTAGATTATCATGTGAGATTAGTTAATGTATGGATAAACTAATCTTGACCATTCATGAATTAAAAGAAAAGTTATGTTACACATCATATATCCTCTTTCTTTATTAGGTAAGAGATTTGTTTTAGAATTTTCATATCGGTAACCCATATGTTTGAAGTTTGGGAGAAATTAGAGGTGTCAAGTTTTTTGTTTTCTTATCCATCTCTTCCGCAAGCTTTCATTTTCATCAAATTGCAATTAGAGATGTTCAACGACTGGGAATTTTGAGGTTCCAAGTTAACTTTGTTGACAATTAAACAAATTGATGATTCCTTAGCAAGTTACTAAGAAATTGTCCGTAAAAACAGTTTGTTTTGATACTTGAAAAAGTGGAGGCGTAATATGTTAGTAGTTTCTAAGGGTGAGCATGATAGATCAAAAGATGAGTCGACCAACTATGTTGGAAAATTATAAATTGGCAAAGTTCAAAATATTTTTAAAGAGTTTAACCGACTAAGTTTGACTCTTCGACAGTCAGGATTGGTTTGAACATTTGTCGAAAAACCAACCCCAACCAACGCTCAATCCACAACTCTTAAAGCCTATCACTCAGATTGTCAGGGCAAAATCCCACAATAACAAGTAATTCTCAAATTGCGTCATATACCAATACTATTATGATATTGTTATAAAAACATGAAAAGAGATGAAGTAAATACAAGTTTCACTCATACACCGTACCAATACAATTTGGACAAGCCTCTATGACGGTA
Organism: Cucumis sativus; assembly: GCF_000004075.3. Lineage (NCBI taxonomy): Eukaryota > Viridiplantae > Streptophyta > Magnoliopsida > Cucurbitales > Cucurbitaceae > Cucumis > Cucumis sativus. The sequence goes on from NC_026658.2 coordinate 25,632,923, forward strand.
AACGTATGTACATCTTCTGTTCATTTTCTTTTCTTTTCTTTTCTTTTTCTACCTCTAATATTTAACTGCTACAAATTTTTCCCCATCAGCTCCACGTTTTAGGCAGCAACAAGCTTTTGGATATCCTTCTGAAAAAACGTAAAAATTGTAATCAGAATAGCACAAGTTTAAGGGAAGCTTTTACCAACTGAAAAAAGCACTTATTTAGCTTGGTTGGCTATGAATACATAGTTCATGACTTAAAAACTATGTTTTAATGTCAAAGAAAGGAGTATATGCTAATTTCTACTGAACTCATATTGGAAAAAGTAACGTTTTAGATTTACCACTCCAAAAATTCTTTATATAGAGTTTCAGTCTACCTATTCATGATTATTGCAGACCTACTTTCATCAAGATAAAATTATTTCCATCTTTTCTTTGGGTTGATGCAATTTGAATTTGGTATTTTATAGTATAGTATTCATGAAGGTTCAAATTCCATGTTCAATTCGTATAGTTGTTTGCACTAGGGGAGGAGTGGGTGGACCGATACTCAATGATGACAAATAATGTTTTGAAAAAGTTAATTTGGAAAGTTGAAGAACACAATTTAATAGCTAAAACAGCTGAAGCTTGCAGCGAAAATTCAAAATGGTGCACCTAAAAAGAAGTAGAAAGAAGGGAAGAAAAAACAGCCCTACCTCAATTTGAAAAGGCGATGTTGTTGGTGGGTATCTCTCAACAACTTTACCATTTTTGTCCACCAAAAATTTCTCAAAGTTCCATTTGATAAGATCACCTAAAAACCCTCCAGCACTTGATTTAAGAAACTGATATACTGGGGCAGTATTTGGACCATTGACATCAACCTGATATGCAGCAATTCTGTCACTATTTTGCTAAACAGTAATAGCATGTGTATGAGTGATTCTAAAAGCGTTAAAATTATTTTGTATCATTTTCAAAATTAAACTTTTAATTTATATAGTGATTGGTTTAACAATTTCAAAATCAGTTCCAAACATGCACGTTTCGTGATAATATGTGTAGTCAGTTTACCTTGTCAAAAATTGGGAACTCGGCCTTGAACCTTGAGCAGGCAAACTGCTTGATTTCTGGATTGGACCCAGGTTCTTGGCCCCCAAATTGGTTGCAAGGAAAAGCCAAAACCTCTAGCCCTGCCCTCCCAAACAAACACACATACATACATAAGAACGTGATGATAAACAATGTCAACAATTCGTTTCTTAACCAAACACAAATCTCCATACTCTATTTCTTTTGGCTGAACCTGATATATTCATCTTGGATTCAACTGAAATCTAAACGAAAGTTAACCAAATAACATATGAGTAAATCAAGTTAATATGATGCCTGAACCAATATCAGTTCTCCAGAAGTTCAATCTTGCACAGCCCCAAAGGAATTAAGGTTTTCATCATCCAATTCTCTTTACTAGGATTGAAATAATTTTTTGAGTGCTTAAGAACTCTTTTCTTACCATCTATAAAAGCCCTTTTGTAAGTACTTGAAAAGTCATTTTACATAACCGGTGATTCGAGGATATGAACCCCCCCCCCCCCCCCCCCACATTGGGAGATGCAATCTTGTCCTAGAATTGCAGTAACCATCTTATAAGCTAAAGAAAGCTACACAATCATTTGATGAAACGAAAAATAGAAAAATATATCAGATTAGCCTGTTCAAGTAATTTGTTAGGTGTCTTTGGCGTGGTAGTAGATAATGCAACCCATACCAAAGCATTTTCATACCTTGAGCTTTGTATTTCTCATACAAGTGTGACAGTTCTGAGTAGTTTGCAGTAGTCAAGCCACTGTCATAACAAAAGAAATTCTGGATTAAACTATTGACATATAAATTCTTCAAGAAACTCAATTGCATAATTTAAAGCTAAGTATCTACTATCTAGTGTAACCAAAGTTATGTAGTTTGAATACCATCTAGATGCAACGTTTACTATCAGAAGAACCTTCCCTTTGAACTTGTTCAGTGAAACACCTTTGCCATCAATATCCTGCACCAGAAAACATTCCTTACATGTCTCAAGCATTCTAAAGAAATCCATTTTCAAAATTTCAATTAAGCCTCCCAACACATTCAGATTTACAACTTTCCACAACGGTGGCCATATGCCATATGTGCTAAAAAATTTATTCGAATTTTAAAGTCTATTATGTAAAGGTGTGACTGTTAAGTGTTTTTATGTGCAAAAAGAGTACTTTTAAACATTGAGAAAGTGGTTCCCAATAGAACTGAAGTTACAATATAATCATTCAAAATCTCTAATTAACACCATGTTTAAATCAACTCATATACCACAAAAGCTTGAGCAAAGATAATATATCAGAAAGCATATACTCTTAAACAGCATCGGAGCTTCTTTACTCCTTTCGTATGAAAACAATGACCAAAAAAACAAGCAAATTCCCAGATTAACAACAGTTCATCTTAAACTCTGGCTGAATTATATCTACATATACTCAGAGAAACAAACAGTAGATCAACTTCACCAGAACAATTTTGAAGAATAGACAGTAAGAAGAAAAAAGAATAAAAACCTTAACAGTGAAATCGTAAATACTCTTCTCCGTAGCAGCTCTAGCAGAAACACCAGAAAATCGAGCTTTCGAAAACACCCCACGAGAAATTGAGGACTGCATAGTCAAATTATGGCGCAGAAAAGGCGATTTGGAAGCTGCAAGCGAGGATTTGAGTGAAGGAATCAAGTTAGCGGCCATGGAAGGCCATGAAGCAAAGGAATAGCAGAAACGTGTTGAGGTTTTCGAGCAGACATAGATTGGAGCTGGGAAAGTAGCGGATAAAGACATGGAATCTCCTTGAATGAAGTGTGATTGAGAATTGGAGGATGGGAAGTTGGTGTGTGATAGATTTTACAGAGCGTTTATGGAGATGATGAAGAATAAATAACAGATTGCGACTAACTATGTGAATGGCACATTTCTCTAAGTTCATAACAAAACAATGGTTTAGATGTGGAAGATGTGGTTACACGTGGTATTGTGTAGATTATTTTAATTCTTATGAACCAAAAACATTCATTAATTTATTTTCAAACCAACAACAATAATAATAAGGGTAATAATAATGTTTGCGGCTGTGGTGGTGAGCCATTGATGGTTAGGAGGTCCACTTTATGCTATTTACATACACTATGTATTAAAAATAAGAGAATAGAGCTTCCCAACTTCATCTCTACTCAATTTTCTAAATTATAAAAATGAGTTTTTCAAAAATAACAAAAAAAAAATTATCATAATAGAGTTTAAGTTCCAACATTTTCTAAATTTACAAAAGTAACAAATTTAAATGTAAAAATTCTCTTACATCTCTATAATAATTTATGATTACCATCTAATAGTAATTTGATATAACTAATTTTGTCATATTTACAATATGCAAAAAATTTGTGTTTTTTTAAATGTTTTTGTCATTTGATACAATTTTTTCTTAAAAAATGACAAATTTAAAAGCATATTATGGTCAATTACTGGTCATATTTGCCAAATTTGCAATATAAAAAAAATAAGTGTTATGAGCTGATTTTTTTTCTAACTATATTAAAATTTGAATTATGTCAAGAACATAAATTGATAAACTTCTATCATTATCTATCAATGTCTATTATTGATTAAAAAAAACAATCTTAAATTTTGTTATATATTTTTTAATTTTTTTTTATCAAATTTGTTATCTTTTATAAAGTAATATTAATATTGTCACTCTTAAATTTAGGTTAAAGCATTTGTTCTTATATTTTTTCACTGAATTATAAACTCTCATCAATATTTTCTTTTTTATCAACCATTGTTGTAAAGAGAAGTAAGTTTGTATTATTGACTTTATTAGAGGTTAGTTTTTCATTGCGTATTCAATTTCCTATCACGTAGTTATTGTCCTAAAAGCAAGTGATGCGTTCTCCACATTGTTTGTATAAAAGTCAATAAAAGAGGAAAGGTAAATTCACTTACGTTTGATATTTACTTTAGTTTGAAAAGGTTTGGATATATTGAAAGTTTGGAAGTAACAAATAACAACATAAAATTATTAAGAACTGCTTAATTAGTTGCCAGTGTGGTTTAGATTTTATAAAATAAAAGTTAAAAGATAATCTATGTATGGTTATTTTAAAAAACAATAAAATAAATAAAATAAAGAAACAATATTAGATTCCTCTCCAAACATGTTAAAATAAGCTTAATTGACATAGTGTATAGCATGTGAAGTTTGAAGTTTTAAATGTAATAATCAAAAATAAAGAAGAAGAAAGTTAAATAATAAACATAAATCAAAATATGAAAAATAAAAGGTAAATAAATAAACGAAAATTGAAAAAATAAACTATAGTTTTTTGGAAAAGAGAAAGTAAATATATTGGAAAAGCACCAAGTGTGAAGGTGGATTTTCTACAAACACCATGTAAAATATAGAAGAGAATTCGAATAGATTGAAAAAAAAAAAAAAACAAAAGAAAAACTATGAAAGCATCATGAGTTTTTTCTACATTTAAAAAAAAAAAAGAAGCAAAATATGTTAGTATTTTCTAAAGGAATTTTTGTACAAATAGCGAAAAGATTTATGAAAATAAAATTTGTAAAATGCAATTTTTAAAGTGATGATCATTTAATAACTTACGATGAACGTCCAATGACCGTATGATATTACTAATTTTGTCGTATTCGCAATATGCAAAAAAAATTGGTAATATTTATTTTTCTGTAAATGTTGGATGAAACTTCTATTTTCTAAATTGTAGAAGTAGCCATTTTAAAATCGAATAACCTGTGACAGCTATTTAATAACCCTCTAATTGTTGTTTAATATATCTAATTGTCAAATTTATTTAGTGCACAATTTTATTTTTTGTTACTCTATTCGAACTTGCAATTAAACTCACAAAACTGAGCCCACAAACCTATGGGACAGGCCCAATTCCGGATCAGAAAAAAGTTACTGGGCCAGAATAAACCGGCTGGCCCAGGGCCCACGTTACGCTTTATAGATTCAGTGCAGAAATAATAATGATAATAATTAATTTTGTAAACAAGTGCATAAATAATTATTGAATTTTATTTCTGAAAGTATTTAATTTAATTTGGATTCGGCCTTCCCAAAACAATAAGGAAAGACACGAAATCCTAAAATGGAAGAGATTTTAATTACCAAAAGGAAAAAAAAAGAGATTTGTAATTATTACAAAATTAAGAAAAGAAAAGAGAGGAATTTTTTTGGCTAATAAAAAATAAAAAGAAAAAAGAAAAAAGAAATAAAAAGAAAAAGAAAAAAGAAAAAAGAAAAAGAATAACGGCAACAATAAGGGTTTCTTTGGTGCTCGCGTTTCTCCTCACTCACCCCATTTTCTCTTTGCAGCTGCGAAGAGATACAGAGAGAGAGACGCAGGTAGAGATAGAATCCCACTCTGTCTCTATCTGTCGAAATTAATCTCCAAAATCCAACATCCTCCATTTCCAATCCTCTCTTTTTTCTCCGCCTCCATCGTTTCTACCTCTTTCTCTCTCTAAATCTACCTTTTTTCTTCTCTCATCCCTCTCTGTTCCGTTCAACAATCGGATTGCATCGCTGGAGTTATGCAGGCAGATCAGACGGTGATAAGTTTGAGACCAGGTGGTGGCGGTGGCCTTCGTGGAAGCAGATTTGTTACTCCTCGCTTCGATTCCTCCTCCGCCGACTCTTCGTCTCTTCGTCCACATGGCGGCGTTGCTTCAATCCTCAAGGTCGAATTTTATCACTTTTTATTTTGTAAATAGCGTTAGGGATATGGTTTTCTTGGTATATGTATATGTGTACGGATTACTTTTTGGGGTTTTTATGGTGTCTTTGTGTTATTTTTATTGATTTGGATGCGTGGATTTGTTTTTATAGATCTGGAATCTACGAAAGTGTTATCTTTTTCCCGTTTTGAGGTTCTTTTCACTTTGGGTTTTACCTTCCTGTTGTTGACGTCTCTTTGTTTTTTTTCAACTATCCTGATTGGAGTGCCAATTGGGATCAGCCTGAAATTGTTAAGTTTTGAGGAATGTTTGGTTATTGACATCTTTTTTTGCAGTCTGAATGTTAACGATTTTAGTTGATATCAGATTGTAACCTATGGGGTTTATGTTGATGGTCGGGATTTTTTTTCTCTATAAAGTGATTTTGTCCTAATTCTTGTCAGGGCACTCAAGTACGTGTACCTGATGTAAATATGGACATAGAATATGATGTAGGATTTTAGGTGGGCATAGCTTGAGTTAACGATGCCCATAAAGAGACTACATTACATATAAATTTTCAAAACTTCAATCGATTGGTAAATGCAGCGTGATAATAGGATTTGGGGCATTGATTTTGGTCAGGAAAAGTGGCTTCTGTGTGTCAAAAACTAGATGTTTAAAGTAGCATTGCATTTCTTATAAAAAAATAAATAAGCAAAATAGCATTGCTATTTCTCATTTCTAAAAGAACTAAAAACTATGTTTCATATATAGACATCGGAACCACCATGAGTAGGAGAGGTAATCGAAGAGGCAAATTGTATTATAGATACTTTTGGTGTCATGCATTCAAACCACGATGCTAACCATTGTACAAGGTTTCATGGCTAAATGTTGTACAGTCAGGTTGTGGTTCGGGGGCACTTGTGATTATAAATATAAGATGGGGGCATGAGAAGTTCTCTATATTGCTTTACAAATGTCTAGTAGTTCATTTGTCTATAGGCCTGAGAAATTTCTTTTTCTTACAATTTTTATGATTTGTTTGATTACATATTAATCTAATCATTGTATTCTGTAAACTTGTTTTAGACTGGCGATCTACGGTTTGAAGGTCGTGAGCGAATCCAATACACCCGAGACCAGCTTCTTCAGCTTAGAGAGGTATTTGTTCATTTGTCTATCTCCAACCCTTGTTTGGTTGGTGGATGGCTAATGCTTGTTGTTGGTGGAGATTAAACTAGTATATCTTTTTTGATGTCATATTTAATTAAATCTGTGGTGTTGCTTGGGTAATGATTGTCATCATATGCATTGTTCACATGTAAAGATAGTTAATTAACATATATTTATTCTCAGGTTGCAACAGTTCCCGAAGATATCTTGAAAGTCAAACTAGAAGTTGAGTCTGAGATAGGTGGGGAGGATCAAACATGGAACCGTGCTGAAAGCAATGTGAGTTCAATGGTTTTTTTTTTTTTTTTTTGCTTCCAGAAGTTATTGATCTGACATCATACACACCCGTGAATCATCCATTTACTTCCTACTTTCCATTGTGCACACGCTCTTATATCCTTGCTTGAACTTCAATGACACATGTTCCTATTTTCTTCAGCCGCAATCGCAATCTCAAAGCCGTTACTTTGAGCCAGACAATCGAGATTGGCGTGGCCGATCTGGGCAGGTTCCGGGCTCCACGGAGGAAGGCTCTTGGGATGCAAATAAGGATTTGTCTGGACAATCTGAGTCAAGGTTCCAAGACTCGAATAATAGAACTCAAGTTTCTGGTAACCAAGGGGTAATAATTTCCTATAAATTTACTTAACCTAACCTATATTGAAATCATAAGAATGCATTTTTTATTATTTTTTTCATTTCAGAAGTAGGATAGATATCAATTTGTTACTATGTATACCCATACTCGTAATGATCTATTTCTTTTTGGATATTAGATGATGTGAAGGTATATTATGGGATCCTCTATCTATTCCATTCACGAAAGTTTTACATTCGACATTAGTTTTTGAATGAGCCCCTTTCTCTGTTGATGTATTTCTCCTGGCTCTTGGTCGGTCTTATTTTTTCTGTGCAAACAGGTTGGTACACCTGCTCTTATCAAGGCTGAAGTTCCTTGGTCAGTTAGAAGAGGTAATATCTCAGACAAGGAACGGGTTTTGAAGACAGTTAAAGGGTAACTATTATTCACTCTATTTATTATTTCCCAACATTTCATGGAACATTGGAATTAACTTTAGTATTTTTCTGTTTCCCTTTTTTGCAGTATACTTAATAAATTGACTCCGGAAAAGTTTGATTTACTCAAAGGTCAACTGATTGACTCTGGAATTACATCTGCTGATATTTTGAAGGTTCCTACTAATGCGCTTTGCGTATTTATTTCTATACTTTTATTAGATAGATAATGGAGTAACGTAATTGAAGTTATGGAATGTAGGATGTCATATCACTTATATTTGAGAAGGCCGTGTTTGAGCCCACATTTTGCCCTATGTATGCACTTCTGTGCTCTGATCTTAACGAGAAGCTTCCTTCATTTGCATCTGATGTGCCTGGAGAGAAAGATGTCACTTTTAAACGAGTTCTCTTAAATATTTGCCAAGAGGCATTTGAAGGTGCTGATAACCTTAGGGCAGAAATCAGGCAGATGACTAGTCCTGAGCAGGAAATGGAAAGAAGAGATAAAGAAAGAATGGTTAAGCTTCGAACTCTGGGAAACATTCGCCTGATAGGTGAGCTTCTAAAACAGAAGATGGTACCTGAAAAGATTGTTCACCATATTGTTCTGGTAATTTTCCGTGCTTGTCCACTTACGTTTTATGTTCTTTCTTCTTAATGGCATGTATTGTTAATTTGATTCTTTTAACAATTCAGGAGCTTTTGGGGCCTGACCCCAAGATATGCCCTGCTGAGGAGAATGTTGAGGCTATTAGTCAGTTTTTTAACACGATAGGTAAGCAACTGGATGAGAGCCCAAAATCTCGGCGGGTCAATGATTTATATTTCAGCCGGTTGAAGGAGCTCACTGCAAACACCCAACTAGCACCTAGGTTGAGATTTATGGTCCGTGATGTTCTTGATTTACGGGCCAATAGCTGGGTTCCTAGACGTGAAGAGGTGAATATTTTTTTAAACTGGTTTACAATTTCTTTGTTCTAGTTACTTTACATGGTGCTCTTATATTGTGTCTTTCTGCAATTTCTTGTTTGTCTGCCATGGCGTATTATCAGTGGTTATATTTGGGTAGCAAATCATGTAACAATATGATTACAAAGTCACCAACACCCTACTTTTCTTTTTGGTCCTTTTTCCTCGTTTATGTTTATGGTAGCCTCTAGTAATGAATGGTTCCATTATATTCGCTATTGAAGATACTATTGTATAGGAAGGAATTTAAAAATGGCGGTTGTGTGGTATGGTGTTATGGAAGATATTATTGTATATGAAGGAATAAAAATGTGGTTGTGTGGTATGGTGTTATTGAAGATATTGTATATGAAGGAATATAAAAATGCAGTTGTGGGGTATGGTGAGTGACCGCATGTTTGTTTCTTATTCAGTGATAATTGAAGGGTTTTATTTTCTCTCTTGTTTTTCTTAACATAATTTGTCATGCCAGTCAACCTGCAAATCTGATGGCTTGTTTCTGGGGTGCAGGTGAAAGCAAAAACCATCACTGAAATTCATACAGAGGCTGAAAAGAATCTAGGGCTTCGTCCAGGTTCAGTTGCAATGATGAGAAATGGCCGTAATGCCGAGGCACTTGGGGGATTAAGCCCTGGTGGTTTTCCTGTTGCCCGACCTGGCTTTGGAGGTATGATGCCTGGAATGCCTGGAGGGAGGAAAATGCCTGGTATGCCTGGATTTGAGTCGGACAATTGGGAAGTTCCTAGATCTCGATCAATGCCAAGGGGCGAGAGTGGAGGTCATACTCAGGCTTCTGCACGTGTCCAATCATCACTAATGGGCAAATCACCTTCCATTAATTCAAAATATTTACCTCAGGGAAGTGGTGGTGTAATTACAGGGAAAACAAGTGCTTTCCTACAAGGTAGTGCTGCGGCATCTCCTGCCCGACCACCAAGTTCCATGCCTGTTGCTCTCAGCCCTAAACCAGTTGCTCCAGTTGCACCTGTCGTATCTTCTCCTCAGAAGCCTGCCGCTCCTGCTGCATCCAACGTAGCTGAACTTCAAAAGAAAACCGTTTCGCTGCTTGAGGAGTACTTCAGTGTACGGATTCTTTATGAAGCCCTACAGTGTGTAGAGGAGCTGAAATCCCCAGCTTATCATCCTGAGGTTGTTAAAAAATCCCTTACCATAGCACTTGAGAAGATTCCGCCACGCGTAGACCCAGTCGTTGAGCTTCTTGAGTACTTGCTTCGCAAGAATGTCTTGACTCCAAAGGATATAGGTACTGGGTGCTATCTATATGGGTCACAGATGGATGATATTGGCATCGATCTGCCAAAAGCGCCAAACAATTTCGGTGAGATTCTCGGGAAGTTGATTTTGATCGGGGGTCTGGATTTCACAGTTGTGAAGGAGATTCTCGAGAAGCTGGAAGATGACTACTTCCAGAAATCCATATTTGATGGTGCTATGAAGACCCTCAAATCTAGTCCTTCTGGAGAAGGAGTTCTCGCAACTCAAAGCGATGAGGTCCAGGCATGTGAAACTTTACTTGCGTGAATTGAGTCATGTGGGATTGATTTCCCATTACGTTTTTGATCAAAACAAATTTTCATTTCATGTTTTACGTTCCGATCGCAAAAAGACAAATAACTGATCATTTATATTGAGTTGTATATTTCTTTTTTTTTTCTCCTTTTTTTTGGGGTTGGGGGGGTTCTATCAAGTATCAACTTTGTTGAGTAATTAGGAGCAAAATTTCTTGCATTTCTCTCGTCCACTCATCGAAGACTTCTCGGGTGGCTTGAGAATAACAGGAATTGATGATATGGGTCCAGTTGTTACATTAGATTTTGAATTTATATGATGTATCCAATACATTGCTTGTTGTACTTTAAGCCCTTATGCGGCCCCTGAGTTTTTCTTCTCAATAATGTCTGTTTGTCTTTCCCCAACTCCCTTATCTTCCTCTCTGTTTTGCATTTTCCTAACATATATTACAGGTAGCTTAACTTATCGTTGAAGTCTGTGATGTTTGTGTTGGATTTTAATTTTAGAATTTAGTGCCATTTTTGTTTTAATTTGAAATATGGCAACATTTCATATCTATCACTCCTACACTCACAGAAGTTATTGATATCTCTACAGTTCTACAGAGTTCCTTTTCTTTCAATGTATCCTTAATTTGCATATTATATCATTGGTTGATGGTTGTACAGTGGAAAGGAAATTTTATTGGTCTGTCTACATGTTTTCCTTTGATGTAAAGATCACATATTTACGCAAAAATGATCAAATATTCACAAAGATATTAATCTATCTTCCTTAGTTTAGAACAATTTTTCTACCATGTTTATATTTATTCTAAAATTTTGATATATTTAACCCTTTCAAAATTAAAAGAAAAACTTTGTGGTATCTTCTAAAATATGAAAGAACAAATATTGTTTTAGATTTCTCTTCTTTTTAACTCTTTACATATTTGATAAGATACATAATATATGAACCCTTTACTAATTATCCTTCTAGAAACCATGGTTCTAACCATGGTTCTTATAGTACATGGTTTTGTTTTTGTTATTATGTGGCGTGGGATAAGTCAATTTAATTCAGCAATTGTCCCACTGAATTGGTCGCATTTTTCTTAGGCTTTTGAATATCTATATATGCTTTTTCTCACAACACAAATTAATTATTGATTACATATCATCCATTTTATTCATTCCTTGAATTGGTCAATTCTACTCAAACCTCCCCTTACTTTTACGCCCTTAAATTCTTTATTTATTGCTATGGTCTTTTGATTGTGATTTTATTGAGTCTCTCTTCACATATTTTGAAACAATTTTCTTTTTCCGTAGAAGAAAAGTATACGACACATATTTTTTCTTTTTTTCTTTTTATAAAATATATTTATGTCAGTGGTGTATTTATTACTAAAATTATATTTTATAGTTTCTTAAAGAAGTTGGCATCTTTATTAATTGGAATTTTTAAAAAATGGTTATTAGTTAAAAGGAAATTGCATCAACAAAAACCATTTAAAAATAAATAGCTCGTAACACTTTTTTTTATATCGTAAATATTACAAAATTAGTAATATTAGACGGTAATCGTAATGTTATCAATTTTTAAATTTGCTACTTTTACAATTTAGAAAATATAATAATTTTTTTTGCTATTTTTACAAGAGCTCTCGAGAAATTGCATCAAATGAGAAAAACGTTTAGAAAAAAAATAGCTCAGACATCTATTAGTGATATTGTGTTTGTTATTATTATTTTATAGCTTATTTGTTATTATTATTTTATGTTTATAGATTATATTCGAAGTTGAATTATTGAAATATGATTTGTATCAGTTGCTTCAAAACCATTATTGAAGTAAAGGAATCAAACCTTTAACATTAATATCGATTGCAAATGTTTGATATCTATCTAATTGTGCTAATTTGGAATAAATAGAGAGAGAGAAAATAAATGATTTCTTAAAGATATAGTATGATATGAATATATGATAATTGATACACAAGATTTGATTGTTAATTAAGTACAGATCTGCTAATCTCTTAATACAATAATCTTCTCTAATATATTCTGTTCAATCATTTTGTAGATTTAGCACAAGGAGTTGCCATGGACGTTCTAAACTGGAATTTTAAAATTCAATGGATGCTTACACGTTTTATCATTATTTTTTTAAATCAAACAATCTATAATTTGTTTATAGTCTTGAAGAGGTTGAACCGTTTTGTTGCCAATTATTTAGGGGGAAATATTTCTGAAGAGATACGACTGACGTTGAGAATAATTAAATATAAACAGAATAATTATAAGACCATGTTAGTAATTTTTTTTAGTTCAATTGTCTTTTTGAAACTTGTAAATGTTCACGGCCTATTTTACCAAGGGTGAGTGTCAGTTGGTTGAAATTGACTGAAATTGAGTATAGTCGACTTAATAAATGATCAAACTGAGGTCAACCATGATGTAGTACAAATATGGTCGTCAATCGATCGATTTAAATTCTTTAAATTTCAAAAAATGTTGTCCAATTGGATTTTTCTAAATTGAATCGATCAAATTCCTCTTTATCTTCGACTTATCATCTTTAATTTGGTGAGCTCGATATTCGATCTCATATTATTTTAGGATTTTCTAAATAAAACTTTAAAAGCTTAAAAATCAAGGGCAAATATCTTTTTAACTCGCTTTAAAAACTAAAAGCATTCTTGAAATTTTTATCTCGTGCAACAAAATTCATTCGTCCACTATATCTAAACATATTTTTTCTCTATATTTTGTAAATTGTTTTATTCTCATATTCTGTAAATAGTTTTATTCTCATGTCCGTCATTTCCCTGAAAATTTTAAATTATATTTAAAGAGGGTTTTTTTCTTCTAAAAGTAGAACAAAAAATTATTTACGACAAACAGACAGAGAAAAACACTAACAAATTAAACTAAAGTATAATTACAAGATAACTATACTTGAGTGCATCTAATTTTTATTAAAAAGAAAGATTGAAACGTGGCAAGGTGTGGTTGGAGAAAGTAGGTGGGTCCCACCGTAGAGCTTTTTTTAAGTAATTTCTAAACAGATTTAACTACATTTAATTTAAACTTAAGTATTTGATTAGTTATAATGTACTAATGAATGGAAGTAAATCAAGAAATGCCCGCGCTTACAAGCTCTGTTCGGCGCGCAAAGAGCCATTCGCTTCATCGATCGACGGTCAAAGCCATGGCTCGCCGCCATAGCCGAACCCTCGCGTCCAGTTGGAACCGTGTGCTACAGTTAATCGAGTACTTTTTCATGGTGGTTTTGTAGTTGTGGGCTGGCCATGAGAAAGAACGACAAAGAGAAAAAGTATGAAAACGGGAGAGAAATTTGACCGATTGATTGATACTGACATTAGCCTCATGGTTGAACAAGAAAGTGAAATTTTTTTAATCGATTTTACCAAGAATCGTAAAAAGACACAGGCGAAGACTAGAAAACGACTGTATATTTATACCATTGCTGCAGTGGAGCTTGCTTTTTTCAATTTTGGTTTCCGTTTCAGAAGATTATACTCACTTTTCTACCATCGCTGTTTGTGTTTCTCTTGCGATTGGTCTCTCTCGTGGTTTGTTCCTTTTTTCCTCATTCTATTGCTGACTTTTTTCGAGATTTCACGTGGATTTTCATAGATTTCTGAAAAAAAAAAGCTTGCTTTCGTATCACTTTTCTCGCTTGCCTGGAATTTGGAATATTTTCTACTTTTAATAGTATGTACTGCAGTATTGGGATTGCAGACAGAATTTTCACTTTTCACTTTTCCCGTTTTCAGATTCTTATTTCTATTCATTCCTGATGCTGGTTTTCAATAACATATCTTGAGTATTTTGTGTCTTAGTCTTAATTCTAGGCATTCAGCTGTCAGGATCACTGGGTATGTATTGATTTTGGAATTCCCTTTTTCCATTGTTGATCCAAATTCCAATGGAAATTTGGATCTCATTTTCCCATTATCATATCCAACTGAACTGTGGGATCCTGAACAGTAGATGTTCTTCTATTCCATTTTCACACCTTTTTATATACTGTTGGTAGCTTTGGTTATGTAATTTGATGACAATTTTATATTTAACTTCGAAGCTGTTTTGCTCGTTGATTTTATGTTTGATGCCGATGTAACCCTGCAAGTGGACAAACAGTAGTTGATTAGAGGTCCTATCTCACAATTTCTTCCCCTTTAATAAATATTTTTTGTCTTGCATAACCAATAGGATTCTCTTTGTTATATACTGGCAAGTGGGTCTATTAGATTGATCGGGAAATGAGCTCATAGATTTGAGAATTGCTCACATTTTTTTTGTTGTTGTTGGTTTTAGAGTTATGTTTATACGCTCTTCTCCTACACTCTCTGAAATTATGTGTCACATGTTCTTCCCTTCCTTTGTGGATTCTAAGCGTTATATTTCTTGACCTCTTCTCTGTTCTGTTTAATGTCAGATTGAAATGGGTATATACCTTAGCAATCCCAAAACTGAGAAGTCCTCTGAAGACGGTGAGAATCGACGACTTAGATATGGACTATCATCCATGCAAGGATGGCGTGCCACAATGGAAGATGCTGTAAGTAATTAATCCAATGGCTGTTCTGTCTAGTCTCTATCTGATCGATAAGAGCTCAATTAAATTTCTTCTTTTCAATTTTTTCTGTTGCGTTGATATGCTTCTATTCAATGTTTTGTAGCATGCTGCAGTTCCTGATCTGGATGCCAGCACTTCCTTCTTTGGTGTTTATGATGGCCATGGAGGTAAGAATGCATGTCTCTGTCTCGTGCTCGTATAATGGTTTCTTTTTAATGTGGGGGTTTAAAGTTATTGGCTAGTTCAATTCTTAGCTACTACAATTATGAGTAATGACTGGAGAAAATATTCTGTCATGATCATAACTTTTTTTCTTTTTCGAAAATTCCCCACGGAGTATTTGACAATTGACATAAAAAATGAAAATACTGCTTGAGCTTTTATTGTAACTTAATAGCATTGGGAAAATCTATTTTTATTCATATTGTACATCTACTGGAATTAAATAGCTATTTGAGAGGGACTATCCAAAAGAAATCCAATTTAGGAGTTAGCGACAAACGTGATTTTATTAAGCAAATTACTACTGACATTTAAAATTAAGTAAATTTGAGGTTCAGTTTGGGACTTTTTTTTATTAATCAATGGGGAGAGCTTCAAATGATTACATCTACTTTACATGGCAATTGCTTTTTGTAACGATTCTGAATAATTTAAACTTGATATGGTTGTCTATGTAATATGTTCAACTATTCAGGTAAGGTGGTTGCGAAGTTCTGTGCAAAGTACCTACATCAGCAAGTGAAGAAAAATGAAACTTGTGCGGCTGGAGATATAGGAGCTTCTGTGCAGAGAGCATTCTTCAGGTTATTTCTCACCATTGGGCTATGAGTCAGAGTCAGTGTTAATGCCATTTCTCAAATTGTTGGGTGTTTGGGCTTGTCGAGTGGATCAGGATGCTGTTTCTATGGATTGTAAGAAGTAGGTGGTTCTTTTAAGGAGTGGAAGGAGATAAGAAGTTTTCATGATCCTTTGATTTTTCCATTTCTCAACGAGGAGTACTCTTAAGAAGACCTTCATCTTTGTTTTTCTAATTATCTCCCTTTCTTCACTTGTTTTTTTACTCCTTCATTCCGACTAGAGAAATCCTTTTTCCTCAACTTTCTTTCTGAGTTTGAATCCCCAGGTTGGTTATGTTGTGTCTCCTACTTGCCCAATTCTTTTTATCTTTCCTTTTATTTTTATTTTATAATATATGGAGAGAACCAAGCTTTCATTGAGAACTTTTATGAATTTTTGTTGCATGAATAGAAAATCAGGATTCCTTGGTGGAGTTTACGGAATTAGATTGCACACGAGCAATCCAATTATCCTTAGGTTTATATGAGACAGCACCAACTATGAGACACATTGGTTGTTGAAAAATATACTACTTGAGGAAGATGCCTTCCTTGGTTGGTCTATAGCATTCTTTGTTGGAGGTGGAGGAAGGCCTAAATCATTTACTTTGGAGTTGCAGTTATGCTTTGGTCAGTTTGGCATTACTTTTTATGGCAAGCTAGGTTGTTTCTTTGGGAGAGAAACAATGCAAGTTTCAAAGGGGTTGATTGGGATCTTTTGATGTTTGGCCCTTTTGAGATTCCATGTTTCTCTATGGGCATCATTGAGAAACTCTTTCTGTGACCATTCGTTAGGTCTTATTCTGCTTGATTGGAATGTGGCTTTGTTTTTTTTTAATGCTCAATAAAAGTTGGTCTTTTCTTATAAATAATAAAAGTACAAATAAACAATACAAATTTAAGAAAGCCACATTTTGTTATCCCATAACATTGGTCTATCGTTCTATCACCCTTAAACACCTTATTGTCTAACTTTTTTGAGTTTCCAACCAATAACTAATTCTGGCAGAATGGATGAAATGATGCGTGGACAAAGAGGTTGGAGAGAATTAGCTGTTTTGGGAGATAGATTGAATAAGTTCACTGGCATGATAGAAGGTTTTATCTGGTCGCCAAAAAGCAGTGATGCAAATGACATAGCTGATGATTGGGCTTTTGAGGAGGTATGAAACAGAAATTTAACTTACTGTTTAAACATTTTAAATTTCGATTTCCCATACATCCATCTGCTTTTTAGAGAGCAGCTGTTTTTTGTGGTTTGCTAGGTCTGTGCTGTTATTTGGGATCTTTGGGGGGAGAGGAATGATAGGGTATTTAGAGGTAGAGACAAGGATCCTTACAAGATTCGGTCCTTAGTGAGGTTCCATGTGTCTCCATGGGCTTCAGTTTCGAAGCTTTTTGTAACTATTTCATTGGCAATATTTTACTTAGTTGGAGCCCCTTCGTGTAGTTGGGATCTTTTCGTGAGCTGGTTTTTTCGTATGCCCTTGTTTTCTTCCATTTTTACTCGATGAAAGTTGTTTCTATAAAATAAAAAATAAAAACACACACAAATATGGAACAAGGATAAGAAGATGACACTCAATTTTTGAAAAATTAAGGCATTGATTTTATTTTGTTCATTTTTCTCAATAAAAACTCAGGTTCCCATTTTAAAAAATCAAGGCAAGTGAGAGATTTTCTATTAATCTCTAACATTTACCAGCACATCTCAATAGTTACCTATTGATGGATGTATAGGAGATCGAAATTTAAAATTATGGATAAAGTAAAGTCCAAAACACACTATGTTTAAAAGTTTAGGATAATGGATACACATGCAAGTAACCATGATATAAAATACCCCCATAAAGTAAAAACCCTATTTTTCTAAATTTCTTTGTGTCCTGGTCTCTATCATAAGTGAAGATGTAATGATCTTCTTACCTTTGAACAGTGGAACAGATATGGAATATGTTGTAAATCATTTCAGCTGCAACATTTTTCACCACTGCTTTCTATTGTCATTTTACTTTTATCAGTTAAGTATTTTAAATTCAAATTTAATAATGTTGGCAGGGTCCGCACTCTGATTTTTCTGGCCCAACTTCTGGGTGTACTGCTTGTGTTGCAATTATTAGAAATAGCAAACTTGTTGTTGCAAATGCTGGTGATTCTCGCTGTGTGCTATCAAGAAAGGGCCAGGTATATTTTTAGCTTGCAAGTCTTAAGCATGATTCTTTTTCACACTGCTACTCAAAAGCAAAACGATATATGCTAATTTTGGGTGCCAATAAGTGAGAGTAATGACTTGGGAACTGTTTGGCAGCCATGCTTTAAAATAGTTAAAATAAGAAATGGAATTTCACTGTCGATTGTATGTAACTATTTGTATTAGTTGGTAGTGTGTAACTATTTCTTAAATTATTATACAAATTTAGTTTGAAGAATGGTTTCAATAAATAGCCATTGTAAACAATTTAACAAGTCAGTAAGCAAAATTGATTCTAAAAATAATTTCTGATGACACTCTTGTATAGGCCCACAGTCTCTCTAGAGATCACAAACCTGATCTTGAGGCTGAGAAGGATAGAATTCTGAAAGCTGGTGGTTTTATTCACGCTGGACGAGTCAATGGTAGCTTGAACCTTGCCAGAGCTATTGGTATGTGAAAATCTGGAAAGCAAATCTCTTACTCTGATCTGGCCCTAGAACAGTATTTTTATTTGATTGGGGTCAGTGTGTTTCTTTAATATAATTTGTTCTATGTTAAATGTCATTTTAATCTTGCGCTTTCAAATGCCAACACGAATTAATTCAATTGACACAACCAAGAGGTCAAAGGCTCCAATCCCCATCCTCCATGTTATTAAACTCAAAAAACGTCTACATAGTTTGAATAGTTAACCCCAAAATTAGTTTATGGTTAATTTTTGCTAAAAAACAACCTCTTTCCGGCTAGGCAACTTGCTGTATTTTCTTGAAAAGGAAATAAACTACCTTCAAAATAACTATAGAGAATACTTTTAAGATAATTTTGACATTTAACATTGAACGAATTAAGATAGGACAAGTTTTGAAGTATTGAGACCAACTAAAATAAAACAAGTAGTTATAAAGTATTGGGACCGAAGAACGATTTTCTTTTCTAGTACAACTTGGGGTGGGGGGATTTGAACCCGGTGTCTCATGCCCTTAGGTACATACAGGACTGAAAACGATATTTTATCCTTTGTTTTGTGTCCAATTGCATGGTTCTACCATCATCCTATTTACTTCCTAGGTAACTTTGCTGTAACTCAAATGGCAGTAGTTTGTACTTGTAGCTTTTGTAATTTGAGTCTTGATACACTCAACGAAAGTTGTTAGACGTGGAAGAAGGGTGAAAACCAATGTCCTTCTCTGGTCTCTTGAATCTTGAAGGAATGAACTGAATGAGGAAAAGATTACTAATTAAACTGAGCAACTGTAAATTTTGTGGAGGTGAATTTTTCACTCGGCCAATACCTAAAGATTCCATATTCTAATCTCTTCTTTCCACTGCTGCAGGTGACATGGAATTTAAGCAGAATAAATATTTAACTGCCGAAAAGCAAATTATTACTGCCAATCCTGACGTGACCACTGTACGTATTCTACCTGCTGTCTTTCCAATTCATATTTCCATTACTTATGTAAACATCACTCTCTATCTACTTCTTTGACAACGGGCTTATAAATTGTGGATACTCTTTTTCTCAATCAAATTTGTCGGTATGAAATGATTTCTTTCTTCTATTTTTGGCTAATTAGAGTCATTTGTATCAATAAGTTTGAAGAGGGTCATTCAACCCATAATTCGTACAAAATGCTTTGGCATGGGAAATGGAAGAGGTCATTGCTAGATCTCACCTCATCCTCTTCTCTTTCTCTCCCATGAAAATTCTTCTATCTTTTTCCTTTTCAAAATTCTCAAGGACTGGCTAAAATGACGCTTCCAACTTTTTTCAATGATTAATTGATTCGAGCTCTTTACTTCTTCAAATAGGTCTACAATTTTAATGACACTTTTTTCTTTTCCTTTTTTGGGAATTAGGTTGAGCTTTGCGACGATGATGAGTTTATTGTGATAGCTTGTGATGGTATATGGTATGTATTTATGGTTTATCTTTGTCTTGCTATTTCTTATATGTATCATTTCCACAGTTTTCTTAATACAACAGTATTGGTATTCCATTTAGCCTTGTAGGCTTGTTTTTTTCCTCCATGAAAGCTCAGTTCCTTACCAAAATAATTGCTTTCTTTTAGCATGATTGTGCTAATCGTTTCTTTTAGTTTGAACAACGTACCGAAATTAATTTTATTGAAGTAATCTTGAAATTGTATGCTAATATGCATTCTTATGAATTTCTAACAGGGATTGCATGTCTAACCAGCAACTGGTAGATTTTATACATGAACAGCTAAAATCAGTAAGTAACATATTTTATTGTTCAACAATGATTAGGTTTTGTTGTTGGTTAGCTGTATCGATACTTTTTTAATAATTGTCTATCGTCCCTCCCTAACTGACTCTTGAGAAGACTTTGACCCCTTCAATTAACTACTAAAGTTTTAAATTAGTGACATTCTTGGTCTAGAAGCTTGAACAAAGATCTTGAGGATGTCCCCGTTCCTTGGGGGTTTTTTTCTTCCGAATAAAATACCATTTTGTTCCTTTATGGATTTCATGTACTTGTTTTCATAAATCTTAAATTTAACCTTTTTACTTCCAATAGATCTTTAGTGCTATGTGAGTTATTTTCTTTTCAAAATTGGTCAAACAATAACCGTAATTTTATGCCAGAATAGTGTACTATCAATAAATCTTTAGGTTAATTTTAAAAAAAAATGCTAATAGAGACTTTTTTTTTTTTTTTTTTTTCATTTTTTGTGGAAATATCAACCATAAATTAACAAGCATATTTTTAAAAATTTATTGGAAGGAGAGGGCCAAAATTTAATATTTGAACTGGGGGATATTCTATAGACCAAAATGGTTTCTTTTATTTATTATTATCATTATTGACTATATGTGAGGTGGAAGAGAATTGTTGAACTTCTGACTTCAAAGTCATTTTACAAGCTTATGACAGTTGATCTAGTTGGAAAATGGCATCTTTTATTGATATTTATCTAACCACATACATCATTCATCCATTGGCATAGCATTTTTTGGATTTCAATAAATCTTACTTACAGCTCATTTTCATGGATTACAAAAGTATAGATATGATCTTCTCCCTGTTCTCTCTTCCTTCTGATAAATTGATAAATGCAATAAACTATGCAGGAAAGTAAACTCTCTGTGGTTGTTGAGAGAGTACTTGATACATGTTTGGCACCTTCCACAGCTATTGGCGAGGGATGTGATAACATGACCATGATTTTGGTGCAGTTTAAGAAAGATATTCAATCAAATTCCTCGCTGGGTGATGGAACTTCACCCGTCGCCGCCCGTGCCGGTCCAGACAGTACAGAATCAGTACAAAAAGATGAGTTTAGCTAGTGACTTTGACCTCACAAATGGTTATTTCTGTTGTGATTTCTTTCTAAAGGGAGTAGATTACTCGTACTTCTTCCCATTTGCTATAAAATATGGATTCTGGGATTTGTAACCATAGATGTCTTAGTTGGGGTTCCCTTTTTTCCTCTTCTAGTGCTTGAGTGTAGAATGAGGTCAACTACTTTAATTATGTACAGTTTTCTGTAAAACCAGCTAGCTCTCTAAGACTCTTGAATGATAAAGCCTCCATTAAAATGAAATTTCCCATTCTGATTGCCTTCTCTGTTTGAAGATTCTTTCTTTGGGTTAAATGTTTGTGTTTATCCTTTCATGCTCGTAGCTGTTGCTCCTAGCTTCACGCACTTTTGAGTGATTGTTAAACTAGAGATTTCATGGAGCCTTTAGACTTCATTTGACAAACATTTGGTTTTCGAAGACTGTACCTGTTTTCCAAGTAATTTCTTCATATTTTTATCTTCGTTAGGTAAACATTGGTCAAATTCTAAATGTAAATGGCTATCGAATTTTGTAATGTTCATTGCAACTCTTCTTTTGTTCCTCAACCTAAATCCACTCATTGATCGTGTTATGTTGCGTTTGCCTTTGCCACTATTGATTTCCACTAATTGGACATTTTCTTCTTCAACTTTAGCTTCCGTGAGGAAAGATTTGTATAAACCAATACAATGGACAGAAATTTCTACAGTTTGTACAAATGATGTTACTATATATATGTGTGCTACAGCTCATGTCTTTGTAATGTCTTCAATGGTCTCTTGTCAAGGTCTGCTCTAAAAAGCCCGACTTTGCAGCAACCAACAAGATGAGCAAGAAAACAGATATGTGTGACCACTTGTATTCCTAAATCTGAAAGATCCTATTTCAAATATGTACAGCGTGTGCTCTCAATAGTATGCATTGATACTTCAAGATTGATTAGGGAGCTGGGCGTACGTACCAATGTTGGGGTTGCAGCCGTCGACCATCATGTTCTTATAAACTGTATAAGCGTGCTCGGGGTTCTCCGACAAGCTGTACCCTCGAATGAGAGCATTATAAGTGAAGACGTCAGGTTCTAAACCAGCAAGTTGGAGCTCTTCATACATTCTCTTGGCTTGTTCCACCATTCCAGCGAGCCCAAGATTAAGCATCAATGAATTATAAGTGTACAGGTCAGGAACAATGCCTCTGTTTCGCATTTCATTGTATAAGGCGAGAGCTTCCTCCATTCTTTGCGATTTTCCAAGACCGTTTATTATACGATTATAAGCGATAAAGTCAGGATCAAGACCGGTTGATTTCAGTTCATTGAAATAGTATAAAGCTTCATCAACTCTTCCAGCAAGGCAGAGGCAATCTACAAGAATGGTGTATGATTTCAAGTCTGGCCTTATACCCTCATTCACCATCCTTTTAAACAACTGACAAGCGGTTTCTGTGTCACCTATTTTCCCATATCCATTTATCAAAATGTTGAATATTGCACAGTTTGGCTTGCATCCATAGTCTGACATCTCTTCAAAAAGCCGCATTGCTTCCTCTAAGCGCCCCACTTTTGCTAGTCCGTCTATCAAAGGGCCATAAGTGCGAGGAGTGGGGCGGAAATCACTACTAACAAGATCATAGAAAAAATCTAAAGCCTTATCCAAGTTATTAGATTTTGCAAGACTGGAGATGACAATGTTGTAAGTTATGGCGTCTGGCTTGCATCTCCTTGAAATCATCTCTTTGTACAGTTCAAAGAGTTCAGTGATTTTCCCAGACTTTCCATGAACGGCAAGTAGCATGTTGAAGGTAAAAGCATCGGGAGCACAACCAACGTTCTTCATATCCTTAAAAAGATCCCAGGCCTTTTCGGTGTAATGGACTTCAAGAAGCTCACCTATCAAACAATTATACGATGCCAACGTTGGACTGATTCCCAATTTCTTTGTAAATTTGTCAAATATTTGATAAGCATAAAGTTCTCTCTTATGCTTACACAAAACTCTAACTAGAGGTATTAAGAACGAGTCTTCCCTACAGATCCCATTCAATACCAATTCTTCAGCAAATATAATAGCCTTGTCCATCTCAGCTTCAACTAATGTACCTCCCATTAAATCTTCCCAGAAAGATCTATTTACACGAAAACGGACTTGATACATAAAATCCCTTGCAATCGATATAGCATCCCCTATCTGCCCACACTTCACGAGGCCAGGAAGAAGGGTACATATTGTGACATGATCAGGGTGCATCGATTTCTTCAGCTGGTGGAAGAACCAGAATGCATGATTTACTTTGTTTTCTTTGATCAAGCCATAAATAACAGTGTTGTAGGTCAAGACATCAGGTTTACAGTCCATTACAGTCATTTTAGAAAACATTTTTAAAGCCAATTCGACCTCATCATTTTTGCAAAAGCAATCCAGGAGCGTGTTAAAAGATATCGTATTCGGAGAACACTTTTTTTCAATCATACTTTCAAATAATTCAATGGCTTTCTGGACTCGACCCTCTTTCCCTAATCCAGAGAGTAACGTATTATAGGTCACAACTGTTGGAGAAAGCTTCATGTCCTTCATTCTGTCAAACATTTGCCATGCTTCATCAACTCGTCCAGCCTTGTAAAGTGAATCAATCAAAGAGTTAACCACAATCACATCAGGTTCACATCCATTTCTTATCATCTCAGAAAGCAAATTCACAGCCTCATCTACTTGTCCTACTTTGCTATAGCACTTCATCATCATGTTATAGGTCACTGAATCTGGAGCTAAACCATTCTCTCTAAGCCCATTGAACATGGTTTTTGCTTCTCTTAACCTCCCCATTTCAGCAAGGCTGTACAACGATGCATTGCACGCTACAATATTTGGAACAATTCCTTTAGCTTTCATCTTCTCAAAGGTTTCAACAGCTTTGCCAGTTTCTCCAGATTTTCCAAAATAGTCAATAAAAGTAATGTACGTATAAGCAGTAGGTTGAACACCTACGGATTCCATAGTATCTAAAAGCTTTAGTGCATCCTCAATTCTACCTGCCCTCAACAGTCCACAAATAAGTGTGTTATAAGTATGAAGATTTGGCAAGATACCTTGCTTTCTCATGACATCAAAGGTAGCAAATGCTTCATCAAAGTCTCTGGCTTTGCATAACACATCAACAAGAATAGTGAAGGTAACTACATCAGGCATATACCCATCCGCTTCCATCTGACTCCAAAATTCTTTAAATGTGTCCAAGTCTCCAAAATCGTTGAACTTGTCCAACAGAGTAATGTAGATAACTTGATCAGGTTTGTGGCCATTAGCTTTCATCTTCACAAACAACTCCTTAGCATTTTCCAACTGTCCTGCATTACAAAGAGCATCAATGAGGACTGTATAAGTAACAAGGTCAGGTCCACAACCTTCATCATCCATTCTTCTAAATATCTCATATGCCTCGTCAATTTTCCCAGCCCTCCCTAGTACTCTTATGCATATTGTGAATGTGTAAACATTTGGCCTCAATCCTAAATCTTCCATCTCTTTCAACAGAACCATTACCATCTCCGAGTCCCTCTTCTTTCCCAACGCAACCATAAGTGCTGAATATGTCTTCAGGCTAGGCTTAAGCCCTTCTGAAACCATTCTTCTGTAAACTTCCAAGGCCTCACCACAGAATCCTGATTGAATCAGCAAATGGATCAATCCATTGTATGAATATGCATTCAAGACAAATCCAGCTTTTCTCATCTTATTTAGCACAGTCGTCATCTGCCGAAGCCCACCTCTGATGGAAAGAGCTTTAAAGATAGTCAAGTAAGTATCCAAATCTCTCCTAATAATTTTCTTCTGCATGAATTCAAAAACAGCAGCCATATCCTCGACCTTGTCATGTACTCTTAAGAATTCAAGCATGAAATTGCACGTCTCTGTGGTATGCAGAACAGTAGGAAACTCAGATATAGAGTAAAAGTAAGAAAGAGCACGTATAGGATCTGTCATCGATTTCAAAACCCCAAGAACTTCATCTTCGGACACTCGGATTTCCGTCTTTCCTTTCACCACCATCACTTGCTCCGGATTTTGCAACGCAAGCCGGCAAAAATCCTTCCGCTTCTTCCTGTGCTTCTTCCAATTCACCATAGACAAAGTCGCAGTTTGAAAATCCCCCAAACTTTCCCATATCAATCCTCTAGATGATCTATTACAGCTCGAAACATATACCTGACATTCACTAAAAGCACCATTGCAACAGGTGCCGAACATACTCAAAGATGTAACAATTACAAGTGACATCAGAACACTTTTATCAATAGCATGAACGATAAGTTTGGTTTGGCAAATTCAGTTCGCCATCGGATGATGATTCTCACTCTTCACGAAGCTAACCAAGTAAGTTAATTAAACTTATATTACCTCAAATCCTTCGGAATAGCATTTTCCAGCCAGTTAGGAGCTGAGTTCCGATAGAATTCAGAGAAAAGTTGGAGGACCAAGGCTCGATGGTTTCCTGAGATAAAAAAATTCCTCTGGTTTTAGCGCTTTCATCATGACGAAAGACTTCGAAATGGAAACATTGAGGTAAAAAGTAGATTGCAAAGATTACAGTAGAGAGTGAGACGAGAGAAGAAGAGAAAGAAAATGAGTGAAGAAGCTTGGAGAGTCCAACAATGGCAATGGTGATCAAAGAGTGGGAAGCGAACTTTGCTTGTGCGGCTGTAAGTCTGCTACCAAGATATGGAGACCGATTTTTTCATTTTGATCTCTCTCTTTTGGAAAACAAATATGCCTTTTTTTCTTGTATTGGTGTTGACTGCTATTTCTTAAATTTGGATTTTGATTTCAATTTTCGTATCATTAGTTTACCATTTCAATTTCATCCAAGATGGTTACAATATTTACTATCAACAATTTTTTTTTATTATTTTAGTTTATGGTTTTTTCTATTCTTTCCAATAATATTTACAACTTTAATTACTTTTTTTTCAAATTAAAATACTTTACATCTCAAATAGACATTATATATTCCTCAACATCTAAAACACAAACTATGTAGTAATATATAAATACAATAATTCATTTCTTGCTCCAAATGTTATTATTAATTTAATAGTAACTAACAGTATACTTGTTTTCTTTTATCCTTCTCCAATTTTAAAAAGTAATAACGAAGATTAGATGTAAATTTATTTTTAAAAAATTTCTATTACAAATTACTCTTGAAATGTTTGCGAAAGTTAAGATCCGGAAATTTTGAGAGTATATAGGTATTTGCGAACAAATAGTAAGTTTATGGATATTTTTCAATGAGTTAGGGCTTTTTACAAATATTGTATTCCATTTACCATTCAACCTTTTAAAGAACTTTTGGTTGGGGTGAGTTATTATACTTTTAAGGCTATATAGTGTTAGGTTATAAGAATTTTAAGGCTATATAGTGTTAGGTTATAAGAATTTGTGTTTGAGTATAAATTATTGTAGTTTGGATTAGAGGTAAAATTTAAATTATTTTAATATGTAAAGAAAATAATAAACAATGTATAAAAAATTAATAGTAATAAATTTAGGTGTCAATTTATTAAAACAATATTAAATAGTAAAAACAGCAACTAGTAAATATTGGAGGAAAATAAAAGAAAAAGTAAAAAAGAAAATAAGAGAAATTGTAAGAAACGATAAAATAGATCCAATGTTTACTGTTAATAGAGAATTTATAATTAATTTTTGTTTTTAATAATTTCTTTTAGCATAAATAGTATGTAAATAATTTTCATTTTTTTTTTCTGTTTAGGTAAATTTTCCTTTGAAAAAACTCAAAAAATATGATATTAGACTCTATTTGAACTTCACGACATTAGAAAGAAAAATATTTTATAAGGGTTCTACTTTTGTTTTTATTGTTTTTCAAATAAAAATTATTTCTTGTTTAAGCAAAATGCTAATTTAAAATTATTTTTCGGATTCGAATTTTTTTGAAGGGCAAACGAAGGGCTAATTGGGGTTTTGATAATTAAATAGCTTCATAATTAAAGGAAGCAAAAAAAACTCCACACACTGAGATCGGAAGAACATCGGCCCAAACTGCCGCCGTAAACTTCTCTAGTTCGAACCCAAAAGCCCTAACCGTCCGTTTTCCCCTCTACGATTATCAACCACCACGGTCTGAGCTTCTCTCCGCCGTCACCATATCATTCTAAGGATTTGAATCTCGTATCTTCGCTATCTCTTTGTCCCCCTGATAGAGACGGAGTTCAAAATTGGGGTCAAATATGGAGGGAGGTGTTCGAGATTTCGCTGTTGTGCCGGAGAAAGTGATGGATTCAGTGAAGACGACATTGGACAATGTAGAACAAGTCCAAACTCACCTTATTTCCTTCTTGTCTATCGCCGAGCCTGACGTCCTTGCTCAAATGCAGCCTCTCCAACGGGCTCAGTCTATGCTTTTGCTTGCTAGAGTCACTACCACTCTCTTCGCATGTAATTTTTTTTTTTTATTACGAATAGTTCTTTATTATTAATTTGTTGTTGTTGTTGTTGTTGTTTATTCTGTATTATTGAGGTGAAGTTTTTGTTTGTTTTTGGTAATTTGCAGTGAAGTTGAGGTGTAGCGGAGTTCATCTTGATGATCATCCTATCAAATCAGAGCTTGTAATTATTCTCATACCTTGTATCTGGTGATTAAAGCTGAAATTTTCTCACATGGGTTATCATGTTATTCTCTTGTTATTATTCAAATGTTCGTTCTTATTTTTTGTTATGCATGTAGGAGAGATTAAGCTTGTATCAAGACAAACTAGAACGGTTCATAGGCTTGAGTAAAGGTATGTTTGACTTCTAATTTTTTTGAGTTTATTTCACCATCGTTTCCTTGTTTTTTTCATTTTTTTTTTTTTTTGCTTCCTTTAATGCTAGATTGATAACTTGCATTTGAATTTCTTCATGAAGCGCCATTGAAGCGTTCTACTACCTTGAACTATCAAGCAGCTACTCGCTTTATTGAACATTCTCTGCCTGATCTAACTCAAGGTTGGTTGAATTTGTTTGCTTTTTTATTTTGGGGAGGGGGGGTTTCTGTGTCTGATTCCCTTTGATGAAGTAAATATTTCAATATTTTTCAGAGCAAAAGCTGAGTATGAGGGATATCAGTAGAGGAAAGGGGCAAAAAATGAAGCAATTAGAGAGGAACGTACAGAAGAAGAGGAAGTATCAGTCTTCTGAAAAACAATCTGTTCAAACTGCTGCTAAGGAATTTCTTGAGAAAGCAGCGCGTGAGCTTCTTGGTGATTGTAATGGAGGTTTGCAGGGTCCATTGTGTGGGGATGCTTTAGATGATGATGCCCTGCAGGAGGATTGAATCCTGGATTTCACTTTGGTATCTACTTATCACATTTATTTCTAATTTTGCTGTCCTCCTTTGATAAATGCAAGCTTTTCCATATGCTTGTTGATGGAATGAATTTTGATTTTCTTAATAAAATTTTCCTTTTAGTTCTATTGCTCATTCTTGTACCTCTGATTGTCGTTAGCTTGCTTAGCTTAATAGAATTGAGTTTGAAATTTAGAATTGTAGTCTTTTTATGGACGTCTTTGATGTGTTTTACATCGTGATATGTATGTATATCACGTTCTTTTTATCATGGTTTAGTCCAACGCTTGTCTAGATTAGCTTTCTTAGTGCTTAAAACCTTTAAAACACTTTTATAAACACTTAACCCACAATCCAAACACCCTCTAAGCAATATTTTAGCGAAGTTTCAATTGCAATGAATATAGTTTTTCTTCAGTTGAATAGTTGAACTGCCTCCCCTTCCCTCAGCAAACCGAATGCCATCAACTAAAATAAAATTATTTTTATTCATTCCATGCAAACAAATCTAATACTTCCCTTCATATATTCACATTTACTTGCCATGTATTCCTCTATGTTTTAACAATTCCTCACCTTTACATCTTTCAGGAGTATGAAAACCAGACTCTCTTGTGCCCTTAATTATCCCAACTCTCGAAGAATTGGTCCATTTTGAAGTTGGATTTGGACGTCTGTTTTTCCCTTTTTTCCCCTTCTCCTAGTTTCTCCTTAGGACATTAAATCGTTTTTCCTTCACTCTGTTTAGAAGTCTTTATATATATGTGTGCATTTTGGAGTTTCAATCCCATCATAAGTTACTATTAGGACATTAAATCGTTTTTTGTTTTCTTAATAGTGTGATCATATGAACAATACATGATCTTGATCAAAGGAGTCTGTGCTTTTTACATGTAAAGTAGCCTACTTCGGTAGCTGACTTTCTAGTGTTTTTTGGGTCTGTATATCAGTCATCCTCTTGATACTCGAATTAGCCCTTTTTGCCATAAACTAATAATAGTATGTTCATTTTGATACCGCTATCGAAGCAGGCTAAGAAGTGTTGCAGCTTTCCATTTATTTTCTAAACTGATACGATTAGATCAGACTTAGGGGTAATCATCTGTCGGGTTGGTTTTTCAACTAAATTGTTACTGAATCAATCATGGCTGTTTGGTAAATTTTGAACCAATCTTGATTACCAAGGAGTTCAGTTGGTCAACTCTTTAAATCTTGATTACCAAGGAGTTCAGTTGGCTTCAATCGACTCCTCTAGTTCTCCGACTAACCAACTCTGGTTCGATTGATTGACTCGGTTTTTATTTTTTATCTTTTATGCTTATCCATGTTTAGATTTTCAAGATTTGTAGCCTTGTCTTTAACTAGAGAAGTTCTTTAATTGTAGAAGTTATTAGTTTCTAAACAAGTCAAATAAGTTGGAAAAACGACATGAACATAATAGATAATTTGGTTCGGATCATATTCCACCAACGACCTTAAAAGAAATGAGATGAATTTGACGAAAAAAAAGTTAATGTGTAGTTCGTGATTGGCTTTTAACTTCTATATTATCTTCCAATTTTGCTTTATTAAAAACTAGAGAAAGACAACTTACCACTTTAGTGAGTAGGAATACAAAATCCAAAAAGGGGGTCTGAACAGGATAGGAAAGATCGTTTGTTGTAAGTAGACAATGAGTAGCCATTGGGTGTAACATTTTATAAAAATTATAGAATTTATGAATGACAGATTTTGTTATATTTGTAATTCTAATAGAAATTATAGAATTTATGAATGACAGATTTTGTTATATTTGTAATTCTAATAGGTATATTTGCTGTTTTCTCTACAAAACGACAAAAATATTGCTGCATTTCACTTTCATGATTTTCTGTATAACAATTTAAAATTTTGAATAATACATAAGAAAACAGTATTTAAAATTTACATAATTTAGACTCGCAGATTTAGTATATACGTTTAGAAAGACTCAAGACTCAAGCGTGTTCTGAATTTTATGTTATATATATTTTATATTTAAAATAATACCAATTTTAGTAGCACCATCCAACCACTTTAGATTCGAGTTTAAGTCTGACTCTATACTTTTTTTCTAAATTTAAAAGATGGTTTGTTTTTCACTCAACAAAACAATTACAGATATAGAAGATCTAATCTTTCACCCCTGTTTAGATGAGATAGATATAACACAAGAAACAGAACTAGAAATCTACAAACGTAAAACTTAAAGGATCTGATAACGTGGGAATAGTTATATGCAACACCTGTGATACATATTTGCCATGCAGTTGTATACGTGTTTAAATTCCACCTCTCCAACAATCTCCTTTGCCCCACAAAAGGCCATTTCAAAATTCCAACACCTAAAAAGCACAAAATTTTCAACGAACTCTACTACTTACTGCACCTGAAAATCGTAGAGAGAGATATAGAGATGGGAAGCAATGAGGAGTGGAGGAAAAATGCAGATACGCACAAAATGAAGCCTGAGGATGTAAAAGCAGCAGGAGTTGAAGCTTCCAAGAGGCCTCCAGGGCACCACCCAGGCACAGTCCTGCACCAGCGGCGGAGTCTCCCCTACAGCTACACCACCATGACCGTTGCTGGCCTCCTTATCGTCGGAACCATCGGATATCTTACCTTATATACCTTGAAAAAGCCTGAAGCCTCTGCGAAAGATGTTGCCAAGGTCGCTACCAATGTTGCTGAACCTGAAGAAACCAAGCCCAGGAAGTAGCCTCCATTGCTGCTGCTGGTGGGTGTGTTTCTTTCTTTCATGTAGCCTTCTTTGTGAAAAATTGGGCTCTCAAACTTCTACCTGTGTTAAAATAATTGGAAATTGGAATTGAACCCAAATGATAAAAATTGAGCTTTAGATTCCCAAATTTGACAGTAATACGAGTGTAGATGTTCAATTTTTAGGGCATTTCAAATTTCCAATTTTCAGAATACTATATGTTTAGTTTAAGGGCATAATATAAGTTTAGTTTAAGGCTATAATAGCAACCATTACCCATAAAATAGGGTGGTTTTTGCAACTTCCTACTTTTTCCTTTTGTGCTTTTGCTTCAGATCATCCACCTGTTTTCCTCAATACGAATTTAAAAAGTACAAAGACAAAGCATGAAGAAGATGGTTTCAATATCAAAAAAGGGGGGAAATGAGCTTCTCTATTGATAAAAATTTATTCGTTCTATATAAGAATCTGAAAAAGAGGGGAAAAAAAAGATCTACACGAGTTTTCTTTCAAAAGATTGAAAAACCTTTGTCAATTTGAAGGTAATAACAGAAGCCCTGAGAACAAATGATGTTGGCTATTGCAACAGGATTGTCATCATTCAAAATTGAGTACAACAGGCTACATCTGAAAGCATCATAGTAATACTTCAATTTCAAAATCTTACAAGAATATAATTTCGGTATCCTGCAAAAGTAAATGGAGCAAAATAATGGTCGACGACAACAACGATGATTATCTGCTTATACTTCATTAATCGATTTTCACTGATGAGTAGATGAGCCTTGTGAACCAAAAGCAAGCGTAGAAGCCAATGGTACCAGTGAGAACAAAGAATGCGTATGACACAATCGACATATATCCAAAGTACAATACCCCAGATACGAGCTTCGTGATTTCGAGCTTTGTGAAGAAGTAGAAGGTGGAATAGAGGAAGAGATAAAGAGCAGATGAGCCTGAAGTTAAGTAAGATCTCCACCACCATAAGTAATCTTCGCTGCACAACTGGAAGTAGCAGAGGACTATGGTGATTTCAGCGCAAGTGATGAGGAGGATAATGAAAACCAAGAAGAGGAAACCAAAAATGTAATAGAATTGGTTCAGCCAAATTGAGGTAAGGATGAAGAAGAGTTCAATGAAAACGGCTCCGAACGGGAGGATTCCTCCAATGAGAACTGAGAAAGCTGGGTGCATATACCAAGCTTGCTCTGGGATTTGCCTGGGGATTTTGTTTGTCTTCACTGGATCTTCAATGGCTGGCTTCTTGAACCCTACATAGCTGCCCACAAAGACAAGGGGAACTGAGATTCCAAACCATAAAAAGACGAGAGCAAACATTGTTCCAAAAGGAACAGCCCCAGACGATTTCTGTCCCCAAATCAGAGCATTTAGAACAAAGAATATAGCAAATATGGTGGCGGGGAACATGACGGCAGTCTTCAGGGCAACCTTCTTCCATTCTGTACCCTTGAACATTTTGTAGAGACGAGCGGCGGCAAAACCAGCAAAAAGACCCATGAAGACCCAGAGCAAGAGCATGGCGGTCATAAGTCCACCTCTGTTTGAAGGCGAGAGGAACCCAAGGATGGCGAACATCATTGTTACAACAACCATTCCCAAGAACTGAACTCCCGTTCCAACGTACACACACAACAGATCTGAATTCTTAGGAGCCCTGAAAACATCACCATGGACAAGCTTCCACCCGGTCTCTTCCTGAGCTTCTTCCAGGGTTTCAAGTTCGTTGTACTTCGAAATATCACGGTATAGTGTGCGGAGCATAATCATTGCAACCATGCCGGAGAGGAAAAGAACTATCATCAATGAATTGACGATTGAGAACCAATGGATTTGATCATCACTCATCAAAAGATACGCATCCCATCTAGAAGCCCACTTCACTCCACTCTCCTGGAGGAAACAAAATGTGGCCCGTAAGTAAATCAATCAAGGCATGAGAGTTCATGACAGAGTGAGTTTATAGCATGAATATCCTCAACATTCTATAGATGAACAGAATACAAACGAAATGGATATTCTTTCCCTAGCAGAAGATAGCTGTTAATAAAGAATATAATATCACTTGTAGAGCTGTGAACGCACCTGAAATTCGACATCATAGGTAAATACGATTTCCCTTCCATCATCGACCTCCTGAGGAGAGTTGGAATTAACAACCGTGTGTTTAGCATGGGGGTCGCAAGTTGTAAGACGAGTATTCTTATCATTCCAGTTCCCTTCGTATTCATGCTTGACGCTGAACCCAAAACAAGAAACCCGTTAGCAAGTTGCATTATTGACCTTGAAAAATCAGATGCTTGATCATCAAATCAAATGAGTAGAGTGATAACCTGAATGGTTTGACTTCAAATCCTACGATTCTAGCAGAATCAGTTTGCACGTCTTTGTGATACCTGACTGTAAATGCTAGATGATTGTGGATGAAGTACTTCTCATCTTTGCTCTGTTACAAATCAGAAAAATAGCTGAGCTTCAAGTTTCTGTAAATATAAACATAACATCAATTTGCTGAAGACAAAAGTAAAGAACTTGCCGCAGTATATTGGCCTTTAAGCCCA
This sequence comes from Cucumis sativus, assembly GCF_000004075.3. Taxonomy (NCBI): domain Eukaryota; kingdom Viridiplantae; phylum Streptophyta; class Magnoliopsida; order Cucurbitales; family Cucurbitaceae; genus Cucumis; species Cucumis sativus. The sequence goes on from NC_026658.2 coordinate 25,666,939, forward strand.
ACATGATAACCCATTTGGTAAACAACAGGCGATTCCTGGTCCTGCCTTTGAATTGGGAAAACCAGGGGAAGGTTGTCCAGGATCCTATAACATGGCAGATTCAAGATGTCAAAAAGACGTCAATAAACAACAACAAAACAATAATATGATTTTCTTCCCCTAAGATAAATGTCGTACATGTTGACCCGATATTCATCATTGATCTTCTCTTTGAACTCCTTTGCATCTTTAGCGTCGAGTTTAATCCGGCCAACAATACCACACATCTGAGGCTCCCGCATTTTAAACTGCAAGAGGTTTTAAATCCAACAAGGTCAAGAACTTAACTGCCCTAAGCAGAAAGGAAATTTCCCATGTTATAGCAAATCTTAACTCACCACATAGGGGGAGTTTTCAATTCGGTCACCACGAAGAACTTCACCCAGATTCTCTGCACTATCCAATATCTTTTCTGGACGGCAAAATGGGAGCGAATAATACGAGTAAGGAAGCTGAGTCTTTGTTGAAGTCAATTTGTTTACTTTCACTTTTAATTCATCTCCCTGCATCCAAACGTGAAAAGTACCACAAGAATTTCTTAGATCTGAAATCCAGTGGGCACATTCTACTGGATCGAACAAAATTCAACATAATTCTGGTATAATTTATAACACAAGGAAAACAATAGCAAAATCCAACAACAATATATAATACATTCTTATATACGACATGTAGAATGAGAGTGGAAACACGATATCTTCATCCGTTTAAAGAACATCTAGAACCGATAGTCCCAGCTGACTTAAACCAACCCCTAGATAAAACAAGTAAACAACGAAATAACTAACCACTCGGAATACTCCGTGTTCCCTACGATTCATACCTTTCTTCCAAAACAACGGTTGAATCTAGGAGTAAGCGCCCTCAAATTAGCTAACGTAAATGTTCTACATTACATAACACTTACAAATTGGTACGATGCACTAAAAACTTCCCCACAAACAACCCCGCTCAAGATTCGAGTGAATCTACAACGATTCAAAAACCATAAACAACAACAAAAACGACAAACGAGATTTCCAGATCCGGATTCCGCCACACACAAACTACCTGCGTAATTCCAGCAGCTCCCAAACAACGACCACAGATCCAACAATACAACACGGATCAAGCAGTAATTTCACTGACCAACCCAAAAAATCCACAACAACGCAAAGAACCAACACAAGCAAATCTCAAACAAACGTATTAAGAAAAACTAACCTTCTCGAAGTCCTCAGGGGCAACACCAGGAAGGTAAAAAGAGCTAACCCCATGAATCAGAAACAAGAGAATAGCAGCGACGAAGAAGTTCCGAATCGATGAAGATCTCGTTGTCGCCATAGCAAAGGACAGAAGAAAGGGGAGAGAAGAAGGGAGGGAGAAGAAATGAAGGCAGTATAGATCCGAGAGAGAAGGATTTAATTTCTTTCGCCTGTTATTTGTGTCTGTACATATGGGAGAAATTGAAAAGCTAAAAAAAAAAAAAAAAAAAAAGAAATGAGTGCATAAACAATCAGATAGTGGCAGTACACCAGATTATTACCTCCTCACCCTTCCGTGATTGTTACGGCGACGTTTTACCAGCACCTTCCTGATCTTGCCACGTCATCATATGAATTAATCTTGTCCGTACAATTTTTCCCTTTGGTCTTTTTCATTTTCTTTAATTGAAATTTGTTGTGATTTTAAATGCATTGAATTTCTGATGTGGAGATTGCGTAATTTGTTTCTTAATTTCTCCAACTAATGACCTAAAATGTAACACTTCATTAGAAATATATAAACATTCGTTAATAAACTTATTGAAGAAAAAAGAAAGTAAAAAATAATGTAGCAAACATGTGCAATAACCTTTGGAATTACACTTTTCTTTATGGCTTAAAGCGTAGGTTGCTTCTCAAGTTTTATATTTCTTTTGAATTTTCAAATTCTAAGTCTTGCATTTTCGATTAAATATTTTTTTCTCTTTTGCCTCGATTTTATTTGATGTTTGAAATTTTATTATTGTTATTGTTTGGTTGATATGTTCAATCTTTAATACTCTAATACATTGTTGTAGTCATTGGACTTTTAGGAAGTGATTAGAGACAATGAATGGGTTAGTTGTTATAGTTTGATTAAAAAAAAATTTTATTTGGGGTGTAAATTATTTTAATTTCGGTTATTAAATGTGTTTGATATATATACTATTTTAGTTTAACAAGAAAAGAGTAAACATTGTAGCAAAACAATGTGTCAAATAGTAAAAATAGTAGTAAATACTATAACAAATTGAGAGTTTTGAAACAGTGTTGTAGCTAATTAGAGACTTTTAAATAGTATTTATTGTAATAAGATGTCGTTATTATAGTCATAAATATTATTTTTTCCAAATAGCCTCTTCTGCTTGTTTTATTTTCAAAAGATATAGCTTAAGTATTATTATGTTAAACAATAATCAAAAACTTGATTTTAAAAATATTTCTATATATGCAAATATTTTGAATTCAACTGCTGCTACGCTCGGTATTATTGCGGTATATAATTTAGTTGAGACATAAATTGTTTGAAAACTTGAAACATGTGTGATTATAAGTATTATTTTGGTAACATTTTATTTCATGTGTTTTGTTTCTATTTTTAGTAGGATTCAACAAAATCAATTATTGTGTCTAAAAATCAGAACAATCACAAGAAACATAAAACGAAAACAAACAAGCACATTATTACTAAACAAATGCTACTCATTCTATAATTTTTCATCTAAACCAAAACTATATTTTTTGGGTTTCTTTTTTTTTTAAAGTGAACATATATCAAACAGATTAACTCCACAAATGATAAAAAAGAGATGTGCTTTTGTCAGTGGTTGGTTAATACAATTTTAGTTGTATAGATTATAATATATACAAATATATAAATAACTCAATAGTTAGTTTTGAAAAATTTTAAATTCTACCACTAATAGATACTACCGTGATAGACTTCTATTTGTTATATATATATCAATGAATGTTTGGACTAGCTTAGCACTAATCTCATGTGACAACTGAATCTTGCAACATTTGAATGTCACGACTTTTTAGTTAGATATTAAAACTTTCGTATTGTAAAATTACTTTTTCATATATATTTTATTTTGTTATTTAAAAATGTACTAATATATTTCTAAAATTTATAGACAAACAATAAATAAATAATGCACAATGAACTAAAAATGTAGACTAAACTTTATATTTATTAAAAATATAAAGTCGAAAATTAGACAGCTGAATTTGTTAATGAACAGAAAGGGAAATTCTGTTTTTAGCTTTATTTCTCAAAATCAATTTTTTTCCTCCACCGACAGACTCGTTTCTACCCTAATTTATCGGAAGATAAAACAAAATTTCATTTTACTAATTATTTAAAGGCTCTTCGATCTTGATTTTCATAGACTGCACGATTCTCGAGGAGGAGAAGAAGCTAAGAAAAGTACAAACTCGCATTTGCACCGGTTGACTTCAATTAGTTCGTGTTCTGCACTCTACACGCTCACCAATGGCGTTCTCTGAGTTTAATCCCGGTTTGTGGGCATTGACGATATCTCCGAGCTCTTTGCTTCTGATTCACGCGACCCACTAATTAACTTTTAACATATTTGGTGTAAATCCAGTGGATTTTAACAAAGTGAGTTCAGATTTCCTCAATGTATATGAAAATTTATTGGCATTTGTTGGGTTTGGATTTGTTCTTAAGATTAGACTTCGAAATGAAGTAAAGTATGTCGGAAAGGGGTTTTGTAAGAAGATTTAAGTCTTGTGCCCATAAGGTGTTCGAGATATTATCTGAGAGAACTTGTACTGATAACTGATTAGATTAGCATTGTGTTTTGTTAGTGGCAGCGGAATTACTTGGAAGTGAAGGTGAAATGATCGATTATACGAAGACCCAGCTTCCTATTTCGTATACTTACTTCCCTTTTGTTGTCCCAGAAAGATTTGGGATGACGCAAGCATTGTTGGAGGAATTTTGCTCCCCGTTATATGGCAACTTTTTCATCTATTTTTAACACGGAGACTGTTTAGTGTTTAGTCGGGAAATTATTCTTGGTGGTCTCTTGATAACAGACTTAGATTTGAAATTCTCCTAATAACTACTCCGTACAAATGTAGTAGTTCTTACCTTTTTCGACGCAGAACTGTCTGCCAATCTGGTGATCTCATTGAATAATTTCTTATTTCTTGTGTGCATATATTGATATGTCACTATCAATAGGATACACATACTTCTTGTATAAAATATGTATATTTCTATGTCATTTATCAATAGCAATGAGGTTTCATACAAAATGATAGCAAGGACTTGTTCAATTCTTCTAAATCATTGTTTGCAGGCTAAATTAATGGACAGTAAGCTGTGCAATATTATCTGCCGGATTAAACTTGATGACAGTGGACAAAAGAGCCAAAGATTAGAAGGAGAAGGTTGAGGGTACATTTGGTCTACAATCCACATGTAAGGGAATCTCTCACTTAGACATATTAATCTCCAAAGCAAGTACCCCAAGAATGAATTTCTTTATGCTAATTTTCCTCGCATTTTATTTCTTGCCGCTATATTGCATATTGTCATATACCACTAGATGATTACTTTTTTCTTACCGATTAAGTTTATCATTCTTATTGTGTGAGTTTCTTCTTGAATTTAAGGAGAGTGATGTGGATTGACATCTAGGTTGGAGGAATGTTCCAAATTCGGTTCTATCAGTTGAGCTCTGGCGTATTGGAAGTAGTTTACCACGATGTCAAGATCATTCAGGATAAGATTCCCTGAGCTGTTTATGTTGGTTAACGGTATAGATTGGAAGAACATTGCCATTCACTTTTTCCACTGCCATATATCAATCTTCTTCACGTTTGATGCTCCCTTCTGGGGTCAGAACCTGCAGTTTGTGCCCTATGTTTGCTCTGCTCTTTTTGTGGGCTGGAATCGATTCAAGAAGGCAGGGAGGCAGCAATTGAAGGATTCTATAAAGACCCACCTCACTTCACAGACAAATCCCTACTTGGCTAAGCCAATTTCATTGGTTCTTTGGCTTCCACTTGCTAGTTTTATCAATCCTCACTGTCACTTGTGGGCTGACTGCCGAGGCTATTGTTAAATGTAAAAACAATGACCAACAAACCTGTTTTTTTTTTTTTATTATTATTATTAAATTAAATTATAAATTTAGCATGTAAATGTGTTTAGTAGGTCTCTAAACTTAAAAAATGTCCATAAATAATTTAACAAATTTTGTGTTAAGTAGGATTGTGTATATATGTGTATGTTAACCGGACCTATTAGATATTATATTGAGTTTTGTCTAACATATGAAAGTTCATGGCCTAATATTGGAATTTTTTAAAGTAGTGTTATTTTAAAAAATATGGTTGTTGGAAAAGTAATGTAAGAAATAGGGTGGTGGTACACCGTGACTAGGTTAAGTTGTGGATGAGTAAATGACTCGCCATTGAAGTCTTGGATCGGGTACAAGACTTGGCATTGGGGTCGTATACCCCGTGCATGACTCGGCTTAGTTGTTTGTCCAATGTGGGAGTGCTGACTACCATGTTGTCCATGCACAAAGTTGTGGATCAAGTACACGACTTCATCAACTTCAAAATCCTATCCCATTTTGGAAACATCACTATTTTGCCATTTTCTTTTCTTTAAAAAAAAACTCTTCCTCTCATTTGGCTACTGTCATTGTTGTCCCGTCGTTCATCATTGCAAACAAAGATGACAATAGTAAGATTTTTAGTTCAATGTGATCAAACATTGGTTAATATAAAATATATTATTCAGCCAACAAGATGACTCAATGTTGCACACACGATTAAAAAACGTAGTCGACATAAATGACGACAACAAGGTTAGAATGTTTCATAGGGATAACATGCATGGCTTCAATTAATATAATTTGTGTTAATGAAAGTCATGTGCCAAGTACACCTTTAATTGACTTTCACCAACACAAATTTCACTCTTTTTTTTATAATCGTCAAACCTCATTTCTGTTTTTGCTTACGATAAAATTAGGTTAGAAGTATAACTTTTTCCATTAAATTAAGAAATAAGTATTTTATGATTAGAAAAGGAGAAATTATAAAAAATATATAACATTTGAGGAAATAGTGTAATAAATTTTGCAAATCCCTCATTTTACTATTCTACACTTGCGGAAATACAAATTATAATAACTCAAACTCAAATAAATTAGATATACGTGGTAGCTGAGATACAAGTGGACATAACTTTGTACAATGAGATCACGTTGACCAAGTTGCAAGTGCATGAGATTCCCCGTGGTGGTGAAGATGGAGAAGAGAAGAACAATATTGCATCTCGTTGACTATAGTTCTTGTTCTGTAATTGTCTTCACACTCATCAATGGCGTCTCGGATCTCTCTTCCAGTCCAGACATTGACCATCGCCCTCAGCTTTCTGCTTCTGTTTCACTCTGTTCACTGTTTCAACTTGTTCGGCATTCGTCCAGTGGATTTCAAGAAGGTTAATTCAAAACTTCATCTGATGGGTACATTAGATTTACGTTTTTTTATGTCACCAAAGTGTTTGAGAAATTGTCTGAGAGAGCATGTGATAATTATCCTTGTGTTTTCTGGTGGCAGGGGGATGACTTGAAAGTGAAGGTGAAAGGATTAACTTCTACGAAGACCCAGCTTCCGGTTTCGTATTACTCACTTCCGTTTTGTCGTCCTGAAAAGATTGAAGATGATGCCGAGAACCTTGGAGAAATTTTGCTTGGTGATCGAAGTGAAAATTCCCCTTATGTGGTAGCTTTTATATTCATTATTGAGATGATACTGACTCCTTTTTAGTTTTGATGTCTTTGTCATGTTTTTGTTGTCATTATCAATCACAGAAAGGTTCCATAGAAGATGATAGCACAGAACTTATTCAATAATTAAAACCTGTGGCATTTTCAAGTTTATGGAGTTGTATTTCCAGGCCAAAATGTTGGAGCATCAGCTGTGCAATATTGTATGCCGGATTGAACTTGATGGCGAAGGAGCTGAAGAGTTGAAGGAGAAGATTGAGGATGAGTATATGGTTCACATGTATGGAAATCCTTCACATAACCAGATTAGACACACTCGGATATTGTTACGTGCATAATGAGTTTTCCATGCATTTGATTTGATAGGATCCTTGATAACCTTCCTTTGGTTCATCCGATTCAAATTTTTGAACATGAGTCTCCCCTTGCTTATCAGCTTGGATTCCATATGGGGCTTAAAGGGTATTATTCTGAGGCAAGTTTTCTCATTTTGAATTGATGAACTTTCATTAGTAGTATGATATTTGAAAATGCCCACGTTTTTTTTTCTCTACGCACAGGAACAAGCTAAATACTTCATCTACAACCACTTATCATTCACTATCAAGTACTATCGTGATATACAATCAAATTCTACTAGAATTGTGGGATTTGAGGTTAAGCCATTCAGGTTTCCCCCTTTCTTCCTCTCTTCCATCTCCAATTCGATTCAGTTCAAATCTTCTTAGTACCGCTATGATGCCTTACCTAAATCTTATTAATGTGTTCCATGCTTCTAGCTAGAGTTCTTATATGTTTACGATTTTGTATTTCCTCTTCTCTATGACATTTTTGTGCCAAGCAGTATCAAACACGAGTATAATGGGAAATGGAAAGAAAGGAATACTCGTCTATCGACTTGTGACCCAATCACGAAAGTTATGGTTATGAACTCCGATGGTCCTCAAATGGTTGAGGAAGGCAAGGAAATCATTTTTACTTATGACATTGAGTTCCAGGTATGTGTCGACAGTCAATTAGAATTGCATGATTCCATTTTATATCCAAATATTCTTCGGTTCTTAGTTGTTAGCAGAGCATGAGTAGTATCCGAAACATGCATTTCTCTGTGCTTATTTTTTTTCAATTTATTTCTTTGCTGCTGTATTGCTTGTTGTCAAATACCGTCAGGTCCATCACATTGTTATTTGCTTTTCAGCAATAAAATGTATTATTCTTGACGTGGGTGTTTCTTTCTAAATTTAAGGAGAGTGATGTCGACTGGCCATCAAGATGGGACGCCTATCTTGCCACAAGGGATGACCAGATGCACTGGTTCTCTATACTGAACGGTTTGGAGTCTATTCTTGTGACCTCTGGCATTCTAGCAGTAATTGTCTGGCGAATTTACCGTGATATTTTTAACTACAACGATCTTGAGACCCAAGATAGAGCGCAAAAGGTGACAGGATGGAAACTCATCCACGGGGATGTTTTCAGGCCACCATGTAATTCAGATCTCCTTTGTGTCCATGTCGGCACTGGAGTTCAGATTCTTGGAATGATTCTAGGCACTATGCTTTTGGCCATCCTGGGACTCCTCTCCCCTTGTAGCAGGGGCGATCTCACTACAACCATGCTCTTGCTCTGGATCTTCATGAGCCTCTGTGCCGGTTACGTATCTGCCCGTCTTTACAAGATGTTTAATGGTACAGATTGGAAGAAAATTGCCTTTAAGACAGCCGTCACATTCCCTTCTGTCATCTATATAATCTTCACCGTGTTAAATGGTCTCTTACGGGCTCAGAAATCCTCTGTAGTAGTGCCATCTTGGGCAATGTTTGTTCTGCTCCTTCTGTGGATAGGAATCTCAGCCCCACTTGTCTTCGTGGGAAGTTATGTTGGATTCAAGAAGGCAACAATTGAGAAACCTGTCAAGACCAACTCACTCCACAGGCAAATCCCACGACAATCCTGGTACATGAATCCGATCTCAGTTGTTTTGATTGGAGGGATGCTCCCTTTTTCAACCGTCTTCGTCGAGTTGTCCTTCAGCCTGACTGCAACTTGGCTAAACCAGCTTTATTGGTTCTTTGGCTTCCACTTGCTGGTTTTCATCATCCTCACCGTCACCTGTGCTGAAATATCCATCATGCTTTGTTATTTACAGTTATGTAGGGAGGATTATCGTTGGTGGTGGCGATCGTACATAACGTCTGGTTCGGTTGCTATTTACCTCTTCCTTTACTCGATATCATACTTCTCCAAGTCCTTAGAGATAACAAAGCTTATTTCTATGTTATTGTACATAGGATACATGCTAGTTGCTTCATATGCATTCTTTGTGCTAACTGGTACCATTGGATTCTTTGCATGCTTTTGGTTCACAAGAGTTATCTATTCAAGTGTGAAATTTGATTAGCATGTTCTTTATTTTTCTGTTTGATTTTCCTTTCATTGTACTAAACTTGAGAAGCTAAAGCTTTTTGTTGTTGGAAGAACTTCGTACTTAAATTCTCTTGACGTTGTTCATATATTGTTTTGAATTGTTAAGGGTGACCTTAATCACTAGCAGTAGCATGGCAGAGCCAAAAGGATGGGAGGCTGAAAAGAATTTAATTAATACATAAATATTAAATTAATTATTTGAAAAAAAAGGAAATGAATTGAGAATTTGTTTTAAATGGCAAAAACCCTTAGAAACATTTTAAATATATATTAAAAAACAAAAAATCTTCTCCAATGGGTTTTTCTTAATTTAAAAAGTAAAATATGACCTTTGAAACACGTATCCCATTAAGGAGAAATTTTATAATCTGTTGCATTTAAATTTGGTATGGCAATTAATTTCTATCCTAAAATTTTAATTTATCAAAATCTACCTTAAATTTTAATATGTATAACTATTACAAAGTGACATTTCCTTTTTCTATTTTTCTCCCCCTCAAAAATGATGCCGTCTGTGCATTGTATGGTCCGCCTCTTCAACTAATCTTGTTTATTCACTTTACATAGATTAACTTTGAACTTGGAAAATCATAGTTGTTGTTATTGCAATGGATCTACATGCCATTTCCAATATTATAAAGCACAAGAACAACAAAGGTATTTTCCAAACAAAAACATAAAAGAACAAATAAAAAAACAAAAGAAACTTTATATCGAAATGAATATTTCTTTTTATTAAACGTGAAAATGAATAAATATGAACTTAACTAATTGATGAATATATTAACAACTACAACTTTTTTTCGCTTTTAAAAACAAATTGAAAGATCAAGATACATGCTTAAGAAATTAATTTAAACTTTATTTTTGCAGCACAAAATCATAGGGTGATTTTAGCAAACAAAAGGTAAATAAAACTAGGCAATAAGCGAAGGTAACTATGACTCAATTATCAATATATTAAAAATCACGTAAAAAAGCCATAAATTTGAGGATAAAAAGATAATTTACTAAGCAAAATTTCAAAGAACGTTGAAGGATGAAGAAAGCTCAAACTCCAACTTTAACTACCATTTTCAGTGCTCTCTTCTTCTTCTTCTTCGTCAGCCAATTCCCGCCTGTTCTCTCCTTCACTCAATCACAATGCAAGGGTTGGCTTGTACAATCAATTCCCACAGATATGCCGCAGCTTCAGCTGGTTCAAGGCGTCCTCTCGACTCGTAAATCTAACACTCATTTTTCCATTTGCATTTCAAATTCATTTGATTCTTTTGCTTATTTCTTTGCTCATCTGTTTAGATTCCTAGAAACTTTGTCCTAATTCTTAGATTTGTTGGAATATCAGGAGATGTATTCGTATGGTTAGCTGGAAACTCGACGCGGCGTTTGGATATCATTGCTCAGTACTGGGAATTACTAGCTGGTCCTAATGATTCTCGATCAGGGGACTATGGATACTCGGATGAGGATTTGAAGAAATTTGGGGCTAATAAAGGTTATGATGTTTATTCAGCCATAGAGAAAGCTGCCGATCGCAATGTCAATGTCAGGTACATTGAATCTGGGTTTGGTCGATGGTGTTGCTTTGATAACAGTATAGGGTTCGGAAATGGAAATGGTTTAAACCCAAATGGCAAACTGCTCTGGAGTTGACCTTACAAACTGTAGTATTAAATTACATTTGGTAGTTCAAAATATGCGTATTTTACTCCTTGAAGAGGATAGGATCAATATGTAAGTTTTAAGATTTTTAATTGCTTATCCATTTGAATGGTGAAACAATTTCTGGTTATGAACTATAAGCAGACATTTTCAAGAAGAAGATATGATATTGCCAAAATAAGCTTAACTCAACGGTATTGGTATGATCTCCATACCAAGGGGTTGGAAGTTCATTCCCCCGCTCCGTGAACTCAAAAAAAGAAAAAGAAGAAAGAAAAGAAAAAAGAAGATATGAGTAATTCTTGGGAATGCAGCTAAAGTTTCAGATCTATTAGATAGACAACTTTTGATTTGAAACGAGTTGGAAAAAACCTCCCACTTTATGGATAAGAAAAATGACCGTAGGTGAAACATAATAAATATATAATCTTGAAATTCTTTATTATTTTTATTAATTTGAGAACTTTTAATTATGTAGGCTGGTATCTCACTCGGGGGTATCTCCAAACTATGGAAAAGAACCAGCTGACTTAGCATCTGGAAGGCCAAACGTGCAGAATGTAACTTTATTACTTGGTGATTGGTATGGATCAGGCATAGTCCACTCCAAAGTTTGGATATCTGATGATAGAGATGTGTATATAGGGTCTGCAAACCAGGACTGGAAATCTCTTTCACAGGTAAGCTTTTATTGGAAGGATTTTTTATATCAAGAACTTACCTTCAATCACATTGTTTATCGATGAGGATTGAGGATGGTTTAAAACAGATGGAGCTCCAAATCTTTGATACTGGTTTTTATTTATTGGTGAAATAATTCTGACTTCCAGGGTATCCTTTTCGAACGTTTTTGTTGAATTCTTTGCTTTTCTATAGTTGGTCACACAAACACAACGAAATTGAATCTTAAGGTTGATGCTCCTATCACTTGATGGTTTTAGGTGAAGGAACTTGGAATATATCTTACAGGCTGTCCAAAAATAGCAGCTCATGTCAAGGTCTATTTTGAAAATTTATTGAAACTTGCATTTCTTAATCGCACGGATTACACAAGAACAATATTTGACCACCAGTGGCAAACACAAAGAAAAGTTCCTTGCTGGTCATATTTTATTGATCCCGAGTCTAGATGCAGGCAAGTCCAACCATTCTCGTCATCCTTTGTTTTTCAGAAGAATGTACTTTTGTGATTTATTCGGTATTGGTAGTAGATTTCTTTTTTCTTCCTTTTTTTCTGAGTTGTTGGATTTAGGTAACTGAAGACCTCTTTTTCTAGCTCCTGAAGGAATGCATACATCACGAGCCACTTATCAAGAACATTGCATGGTCCTTTTAATAATTGTAATCTATCATCCCATGCATCGATGTTGGAATCCTTAAAAACTTATCTATACACTCATGTCTGACGTTTCCAATATGTTCACTGTTAACAATTTTGCAGGTCACCTCTTCCACCATATGTTAAGTTTCTCCATACGTTGGGCTATCCGACTATATCAGATCCTTACACACTCAATTTATCAATCCAGACTCCTGGTAGCCGCTTATCAACGTTGCTGCCTCACTCTTGCTATCTCTCTTTCGCCCCTCCAGAGGTATTTGACAATTCTGCCACCTTTTTATGCTATTTCTCTTCTGCAATACAAAGTTTAAACTAAACTAAGGGCAATGCGTAAGGGGAAAAAGAACAAAATCTGAGTGAGCAGAGTCATGCTATAAAAATCTAGTTAGTAATGTATTATAATTTCATTATTACGAGCATGATACATGCAGATTTAAGGGAGATTGTATATAACCACGTACTAAATTGAACAATCTTATCAAATTAAAATTGAACTGATATAGTGCTTGAGAGGTGAATTGAATTAATTGATATCCCTAAGTTCTTTTTATGGAATATTAGTTCAACATACAACTTTAGGTGCGAACCCAATTTACTATAGTGAATTGTATCATTTTGTTATGAATTACTTCAACTTAATTTCAAGTGAAATGTTTACTTTCTGGACTTTTGTCAGATTTTTATGTCAATTTGGCATCCTATCCTATGAACCCGTACTTCCTTGCTGACAGCGTTTACCATTTGTTGCCGTGTTTACTATTTCTTACTTATCCTCTTTTTCCTTCTCTATTATCGTGTTTACTATTTCCTATCCAAACTAAAATAGTTTGCATCCCTATCATAACTCAAAGACTGACAATCATTGGCTATAATATTAAATTGTCACCCCAAACACCCATAGTTTATATATAGTGCCTAATTTTATCCCCCAATTAAAATTCATTTGCAGTCTACAGCTATTATTTGGCAGGTACCAATCTGATGAACAGGCATGGTCAGACACAATTAAATCTGTGAGCAGTGGAGCAACTGTTAGGATTAGTACCATGGACTGGCTGGGTCAATCTGAATTTACCACACCCACAATTTACTGGTCGTCCTTGTCTTCTGCAATATCGGAGGTAAATTTCTACGTGACTTTTCCTGTCTGCTTCTGTGGTTAATTTTTCTTTTTTTAAACGTTCAAGGAACTATTAACCATAAATTTAAAAGTCAAGGAGTAGACTTAGGTTGTTGATCTTACAAAAATATTTAACAGACGGAAAGATACACAATAGTTAAGCACTCTTGAGATAACTGATGTTAAGTACATCCAAATCATGTGAGGCCGCCTGGATCTTCTACATCCTAACTACAACCCTTTCAAGTTTCAATACCGAGGTCATCTTGTTTGTACAATCTGGTAGAAAATGGATTACATTCTAGTTTTTAAATATTAACAAAACCATTTTATGTATAGGTCGTCTTTTCAAAAAATGCAACTGTCAGGTTATTGGTATCATACTGGACACATTTTGTCGAGGGCACTGATCCATACCTCAAGTCTCTCCTCTACTCAAATATCCTCTGTAACTCTTCAAAGTTCAACGATTGTTTTGGGAAAGTTGAGATCAAATACTATGTGGTTCCCGGATACAACGAAACAGGACCAGCACTTTATCACAACGGAACAAGAACGAAAAACGAATACCCAGGTTTTAGTAGAGTTCAACATGGAAAGTTTGCAGTTAGTGACGTTAGAGCACATATAGGAACAAGCAATCTTGGATGGGATTACTTTTATGTAACTTCTGGTGTCAGCTTTGGAACATACAACCCAGCTATTGTTAAGCAGCTTCAAGAAGTGTTTGATGCTGACTGGAATTCTCCTTATACTCTTCCTGTTAAAGCCATACAGGATGGCCCTACATTTTCCAGCTGATTTGCACTTGAATCAATAGAAGTTCGATGAAATTACAAAGGAACATGCTACAAATCATGTGGCTTATTATTTAGTACATCTCTACACTAGATTGGAAGTGTTACAGATTCAGTCTAGATGTGTCTTATTGAAAGGACAATATTGCCATTGTGTTTTAGGCAATTAAAATAGAGTCGAAAAGATAGTTTGTTTTATCAAACGTGGTAAGATAGACTTTGTTTGGAATGACTTCTTAAGTGTTTAAATACCATTTTGGTTAATTAATTCGCTCCCTTTATTTTGTCAATTAATTTTCTCTTTGATTTGCTTTAAATGTAAGTTTTCCAGTTTGCCTCACTTTGATCTTTAGAATCGAAAGGTTATTTATGTAAGAGAAAAAAAAACGTTACCTAGAGTAGTTTCTTATAAATTTGAAACAATTTTGATCACATTTTTCTCTCTTTTGATTTACATTTATCTGAGTAGTTGTAAAGATACAACTATTTGAATTCTTATAACAAACATGTATATAAACATAACTCAATTGATCAAGACATCATATGATTGACCAATATATTAGAGGTTTGGATTGGATTTCTGCTTCATATATTGTCAAAAAAAGGAAGAAATAAACAAAAATTAGTCACAATAAGTGGAAAGATGTAAGTTGTTTAAAAATTTTCATATGATACATGAACCCTCCTGATGAATTAACAAAGCAAATGAGAAGATTTGAATATATTCCATACATTTTGTAATTTTCATAAATAGTAAACTAATTAGATCTTTTGTAAATAATAAATATGCTAAATAAATAACCTAATATTAATATTCAGAAAATGCTTAAATATGCATCAAATTCACATGGGCCATATGCTGGACCGGGTTTCGAGATAGTTGAGCCATTGCATGGTTGGGCTTGGGCCTCATTGTAAAGAACCTTTGGGTCCATTTGGCTGGAATTAGCGTCTAATGAAATGGGCTATTTTCCCTCCAACTAAACACCAGACAGTCCCAAAATTTCCGAATCAAGAACGGTCTCGTAGCCGCAATACGGAGCAAAATTTCTTTGAACTTCGCTTGAAATTTGAAAGCGTTGTTCTTAGCTTCAAAGAATTTACAGACGAGGAGAAAGATTGTGGAATCTAGAACAATTCACACCGATTTTTCAGAAAAACGGTGAGAGATGCAGAGATTGAAAGCACTGGAAGCATTGAGAAGATCTTCATTTCAAAGTTCATTTTCTAACCTGAAGAGAAGCTTCTCTGCTCTGCCAAACTATGCTCAAACCGATGATCTTTCCGACCAGGTTCGTTCGTGTTCGGAGTTCTTTTTTTAGTTTGTTAACAAGTAATCAGACGCGGAAATGCGTCTCGTTCTATCTGTTTTTCTCTCCTAAACTTGATTCATCTTCGGAGGAGCTTACTGAGCAGGTACTGGTTTTGTTCTGAAGAGGTGTTTATGTGATACTTAGGTTATGGTGGAAGGAAAACCGAATTCAAGAGCAGCTATCCTCAATAGACCATCAGCTCTCAATGCTCTCACTACTTCTATGGTTCTTTTCTATGATTCTTTGATTCTTTTCTGTGTTTTGAGATTAACTTGCTGTATTGTTTGGTTCACAATTACCTACTCGTTGGACATATTCTAACACGAGATGTATTTGTTGTAGGTAGCCCGGCTGAACAGGCTTTATGAGTCGTGGGAGGAAAATTCTAGTATCGGATTCGTTTTAATGAAGGTGTGAACTGTTTTGTGCGTAAATTCACTGATGCTCAAATGTTGAACACTTTCTCCGATTTAGTTTTTATATTTCCACTGTCAGAAACGTCTTAGTTTATATGGAAGCTGTTGTAAGTTTAGCTAGTGTTTTATCACTCGGACTTGTTCTATCTCCCGTATCTTACAATATTATTTTCTTTGAAGGGTAGCGGCAGGGCCTTTTGCTCCGGTGCAGATGTTGTCGCGCTTTATAATTTATCAAATGAAGGTTAGTGGTCTTCCGATGTTTCAAATGGAACTTTGCTAACTAATAATTGGCATTGGTTGAGGCATTCATATGATCATGTAATTTTGTAGGATTCAGTTTCGCTATTAAGTATTGTGAATCTGTTAAGGCATAAATTGGCTTTGACATTGCTTGTTTTATGTTAATGTCGTTGTTGTCCGTGCCTTACCATTCTCATTATGAATGGCAAATACTATCAGTTTCTACGCGGAATTATATGATTGTTATTATAGCAAATTTTTTAATATAAAACAAATGTATTGAAATGGATAAAAATGCAAATGGAGATGAGAGAGGACTGCAAATTAAGACCAATATCATATTAGGGAAATCGTGAAAGCTTTCTTTAACTTGTCAAAAGTAAGAAAGAAAACTGTCAGTATTAGCAACAATGTTTGAGGTTGGAGACCTAAGTTGATCTAATTCCTATTCCAAGAAAAAGAATGCAGAGGAAAACCTCCTTATTGTTTTGGCTTTTACTTTGGGGAAACTATATTAGCGACTAGAGAGAAAAGATTCTGGAAGGACGGAGGGAAGGAAAAGTTGAACTCAATAATTATCCCCTGATATGGTAAGAAACTTCACAATAAGTCTTTAATGCTCTCCCCTCACAATTACATGTCAAACACTTTTGAGTACCAAGGTTTATTCAAGCAATCTAAAGGAATTAAGTGGAATGGAATCACATTAAAACATTAAAATTTCCTGATGGCCTTTATTTCTTTGGACTCAGAATTCATTATTATCACATTTTTTATTTTTTAGAAAAAGAAAATAGTGACTTACGGACCAGTTTGGTTAGATGAAATTTTTTATTAGACGTTCTTAAACTTAGTGAAATAGACAGTGTCTCACTATGGAAATCTTTCCCATAGTTGGTCCAACATTTGGACAATAATCCACGTTCATTTTTTTTATTGTTTTCATGCTTGTAACAACATAGGAAAAAATTGAAAAGGAAGGAAAAAAAAGAAACTACACTAACAGCCTAGCAGATTTTCTTCATCTTACATCTAGTGTACGGTGCTAATTTGATCCTTTTTGCTTTTGGGCACAGGGAATATTGAAGACTGCAAGAAGTTTTTTGAGACATTATACAAATTTGTATATCTTCAAGGAACTTACTTGAAGCCACATGTGAGTAACTTCATAGCCTCTTGAAATATTCCGTACTGTGATTGACTAAAGAGAGCTTATCAGTGCTTTATGATTTTTTCTCTGGTCTTAGAGTTACTGACTTACTGTTGAGGTTAAAGAGAGTCTCTTCAGTATCCAATTTATGATTTTTTTTCCTGTCTTCATTTTGTTTGCATATGTATTTAAGTACGAAATCTACAATGCCTATAAAACTTTGTAGCCTGTAATTATTGTTTTATCAGGTGGCGCTGTTGGATGGCATCATGATGGGAGCTGGGGCAGGGATTGTCCTTCCAGGATTGTTCAGATTGGTGACTAATAAAACTGTAAGTGAATACAGGTGCAATAAGTGCAATCATCTCTTTGTGATGCAGTTCTATCAGGATACTTAAATGACTCTTATTTGACATTGTCACATTGCTCATTATATATATGTATAACATGATATTTGAATAAATAAATTCAAGTATTTGAAAATGGAGAAATTTAATAAAACTAAGATGACTGTCTTAAAATGTTTGATAGCTAAACAAGAAATGAACTACTTCTCATTCATCGAAAATTGTTTGAGGGAATGATCTTCTAAAGCCATAGAAATGAAAGAAAGGAAAGTGCAAAGGTACTGTTTAAATCTAAAAGTTGCATATCCCATGAACGTGTTTATCTGAGTGTATGATATCTTATGAATGGGATAGATAGATACCTATAACCTTTCTGCACAGATTTCACAACTCCTATTTGTAAAAATCGCCAGGAATATACCCATTGATATCGCACCCTTCTGTTCAGGTTTTTTCTCATCCTGAGGTTCAAATGGGTTTCCATCCTGACGCCGGAGCTTCCTTCTACCTTTCTCGTCTTCCTGGCTACTTAGGTAGTGTATATATTTGTTATTCAAGTCTTGCACCATTTTTGAAATTGTGACCCCCCACCCACACACCCACACCCACACCCACAAAAATAATAATGAAAAAATAAATATATAGACCTGATCATTACACAGTAAATTAATTATTCATATTTAATTTGTTTTAAAAGTTGAGCACATGGTGCAATGTTGGATTCCTCAAATTAGTTCAATTGGAAGAATAGAGCATATATGATTGACTCCGAAGTAAATTCCTTATATTGGGCACAATGCCAATCCATTTTTCAAGAACTGGATAAATCCTAGAGATTTAAGATCCCCGAATCTGTTTCACTGATGAAGATTTCTCATGGCTGGCTTCCCTTGATGCGTATAAGAATGACAAAAAAATATGAAGGAAAAATGAACATCATCATTGTGGTACATCTATTTTTTTAAGTGAAAGTTTTGTTGGGATCAGATGGCAATAATTGTATACTCGATCAAGTAATACATCCCAAAGCAATGTATTTAATTGCATAATCTTCTCTGCTATTCCTTATTTTTATTTATTGTTATTATTTTTTAGTACAAATGGGATGGGGGATTTGAACCACGGACATCTTGGTCCTTAGCACATATTGATGTCTGTTGAAGTAGACTCTTTCTTGCTATGCTATCCCTTAATTGAATCATATATGGTATTCCCTAAATTTAATTGCAAGAAGCTTGTTTGGTTTGAAAAACAGTTTATTTTCTTACACAATTTTCTTCCTTGCAGGTGAGTATTTAGCTCTAACTGGTGATAAACTCAATGGGGTGGAGATGATTGCCTGTGGCCTTGCTACACACTATTCGCTCACTGCAGTTTGTTTTCCGTTCCTTCATCCTTCTTTTGATTTCTTACTCTCATTCATTCACAGCCTGTAATGATAAATATATGATCCTGGCAGAGAATTGCTGGGATTGATGAACGCCTTGGTAAAATGATAACTGATGACCCTTCTGTCATAGAATCAACTCTTGCTGCATATGGTGATCTTGTTTATCCTGATAGGAGGAGTGTTCTTTACAAGTAATATTCTTCTCTTACATCTTTCCTCTTTGTGTAGATTATAAGTCCTAGCTCCTATGGATGTTAATACGAAAAAAATTGCATGAAGTTGATTTTACTTTTGAGAATTTGTACTTACCCAACGTATTAGAAGTAGTGGATGCTACAAGAACCCTTGGCTGAGTTAAATACTGAACCTCGTCATAAAGCATCAACTAGCAGTGGGATTAATTAACCGTGGGATAGAATTCACCTTTCATCACACACACAAGTGATTGTGGTTTATTATTGAATGCTGATGATTAAGTGTTCTTGTCTTCTAGACTCTTAATCATTTTCCAAACCTTTCTTTTTCCCCAGGCTCGATGCAATTGACAAGTGTTTTTGCCATGACACTGTCGAGGAAATTTTGGAAGCCTTGGTAAGCATTGTATTCTATTTCTAAATCTTCAAGCTAAGTAGCAAGAGCACTTTACTTTAGTTTGGCCAGTGTGTCCATGTCGGGCACTCCAACACTCCAACTCTTGTTGGACATATATCACACTTTTTAGTGTAACAAATCTATTAGACATACATTGTTATATAACCAAAAAAAAGGAAAAAGACATACCTAAGATACTTTTTGAGTAGTCTAAAATCTCATATATACAACAATAATAATTTAATTTGTGGTATTAAAATTATATATATTTTTGAACAGAAATATTTTAATAAGCATGTTCTTGTGTCCTAGATTTTTAAAGATGACGGGTGACTGTGTCCATGTCATGTTCTATGCATGTTGTGCTTCTTAGGCTTTAAGATTTTTAGTAGAATTCATGGACTAACCAAAGTGTATAAGTCGCTGACCTTTACTAAGAATAAAAAGCTCGCGAGGCGCATAAACCAAGTCAAGTTCCAAACCGAAACATTTCTTCATTCTAGAAATCACGATGGTAATTTACTGAAGTATTGTTTGTATCCACACGTCAGGAAAAAGAGGCCGCAGAGTCTTATGATGAATGGTATTCTACCACACTGAAGTTACTTGGAGAAGCTTCGCCATTGAGCCTGAAAGTTACATTAAGATCTGTGAGTTCCTTTTCTACTTTTTCATCTTTCATTTTTATTTTTCGTTTACTCTCGTGTTACTCACTCGGGATGAATACATTTAACTCCTCGATCCTTATTTTATCCCATTGTAATTATAGATCCGTGAAGGTAGGTTTCAAAGTCTCGACCAATGTCTTGCTCGTGAATACAGGATATCCCTCAATGGAATTTTAAAGCACGCATCTCCCGACTTCCACGAGGTAATTAGACTTCCAAATTTGTTTGGACAGTTCAAATTCGCAATACAACACCTTACATTTTGTATGCATTAATAGGGTGTTCGATCGCGGCTGGTGGATAAAGACTTCGCTCCCAAGGTTTGTCACTTCAAGTTTTTAGAACAACTCTTCCAATAGCCTATTTTTATGGGTTAAAATGGCAAAATAATTGATATTTTTTTGTTGCTAAACCATGCACAGTGGAATCCTCCGAGACTAGAGGATGTGAGTAAAGAGATGGTGGATAGCTATTTTTCACGGGCAGGTGAATTGCCTGAACTAGAGCTGCCCACAGCATTACGGGAACCGTTCGTTTGAGGTTTGTTAAGAGAGACATCCAAATTCAGTCTCGTGGGTAATCTAATCTTTTTTTCCCCACTACTTCTGTACCAAATTATTATTATTTTAGCCACTCAATTCTCTCATTTAGATGAGGAATTTCACCTTTAATAACCATTTTGGCAGCCTGTTTCTCCCCTCTCATCTAGTGTATTAGGTCTTTCTTTTTCTTGTTTAATCACCCAAATCAAATGGATTTTTTTTTTTTTTACCAATTTTTGGTAATCTGTAGTTCGTTTATGTTTTTTTGTGTAAAATTGATTTTGAAAGGCATGGATTCGACATTAATAATTAAATCTGTAATGTTACAATTGTTTTTAGTTTTGAAGCATGGATAATTTCAGTGGACCGACATTCAAGGCTTTTGTGAATAATACGGTCCAGGTATGCTAAATCCCTACCAAGACTCTACAAATCCATTTGTCTAATGTCTAGTTTGGGAAGTATGTTTTTTGGAAAATTATTTTAAATGGCCAAATTTATAACTATGTGTATGTTAACAATGATATTTTACTATATTTTATAAATACTTTAATTTAGATTTTTCTCGTCTAATTGACAATTACTAATAAAAAATTGTATTTGTATTTGTCCAAACAATTTTAGTTGAGCAGCTCTCCATTATCACACATTGTGTATGGAAATTTTGAAGATGCAACCTTAAATGGTAAATGGTCGAGATGAAATCAAAAGTAAATATTTAGAGTTGCTACCTTAGACCGTCTAGCCATACTTGGACAATAATTACATTTTCACCCTTTTAAAAAGTCATCCTAAAACTTACCCCAACAAGTCCAAGACAGCCTAATTATACTCCCATTCAGTTCAGCGGCCACAAATTCTAACATTAAACAGAAAAAGAAAACAAAAAAACAAAGATTACTACCACATTACGTTTGTTGTGAGAATATTTGCCCTTCAAAATTACAATAAGAGACATTTTCGGAGTTGGTCAAAAGATTAAAGAAAGGAAGCCAAATTATTACCTCCGACGAGAATCATAATCAACAAAGTTGTGTTTCAAACTTGAGATTAATTCCCATGCTGAAGAGCTCCTGGCACAACAACTTGGCTCCATAGGGTACATTTACCCTCACGATATCATCGAATGATTCACAAACCCGACAATATGGACCCCTCATCTTACGACCACCAGCCACTGATCGCTGAATCACACTAGCAACATTCTTGCATTTCTGGCAAACGTGCATCTGGGAAGAGTCACTGAGAGTGAACAGCCGTTCGTGCAAGTTGGCAGAGGCACCATGGGCTATAAGACAATCACGTTCCATCTCCCCGAACTTAATCCCTCCAAAACGTTTTCGGTCAGCAACAGGTTGTCGGGTGAGAGGGTGGACAGGGCCGGTGTTGCGAAATTTAACCTTATCTTCAGCCATGTGGATTAAGCGCTGGTAGAAGGTTGGACCCATGAATATAAGAGATCGCATCATTTCACCAGTTCGGCCATTGTACACTCTCTCGCTTCCCCATCTTGAAAACCCTGCCCTGCTCACAAATATTCGACATCAAATATGAGTTTCATTTTTACGATATTTTGCATTGATTATCTAAAGAAAAATAATCTATCTGCATTTAAATAAAATTGATTATTTTTAATATTTGAAAAAAAAAACTTCTTTATTAATTGAATCAACTAATTTAAAGTCCTGTTTGGTTTTTTGTTTATCAAAACTAACGTCCGTGAATTTCTTTCTTTATTATCTATTTTTTACTAATAGTTCTAAAAAACCAAGCTAATATTTAAAAATTTTAAAGTAGTTTTAAAAAATTTTGCATTTGGTTTTTAAATTCGGTTGTATTTAAGAAATATAAAATCATCGTAACAAAAATATAAAATCTTCAAATGAGATTGGAAGTACACTAATTTTCTAAACAACAAAATGGTGTTTACAAACAGGGCTTTATTGATTCACTCAGGTCTGAGTTTGCCTTCCGAAAAATTAATAATTCAAAATATTTTTAGCGGGAGTGATTTTGAATAACCAAAAGTGGTTTTTTTTGTAATCAAAAGAAATATTAGTAAATGAAAAGTAGTTGAAAAAAGTTGGATTTTTTTTGTAAAAAGATGAAAAAAACAAATAACTTACTTGCTAACTACTTGGGTTTTTTATTTGTAGTTTGAAAAAATTATGTTTGCTTCTCACACGATCTCGTACCTATAATTTTCATATTTCGTGGGTCAACAATTGAGTTTTTAGATGAATTCAAAAAACAAAAACAAGTTTTTTTATTTTTTAGTTTTTTTTAATACATTCCCAAATGTAGACAACAATGAAAAACAAGTTTTTTTATTTTTTTTGTTTTTTTTTAATACATTCCCAAATGTAGACAACAAAGCATAGAAACCAATAGTTGGAAGTGATATTTATAGACTTAATTTTTAAAAACCATACAGTTGTAGAATAAAAACTAAAAAATTAAAAAGATCATGAAATATTGATTATCTAACATGTACTAACCAAAAGATCATGGATTTATAAAAAAATGCAGTAAGAATCAAAACACCTTTAAAATTAGTATATGTGCATTATTGAAAACAAATTTGAGAAAACACAAGTTATAAGCTTTATAGCTACATTCTATAAAAAGAATATATATGTGTGTGTATTGTTTTCAGAAGTGTTGAAACTAGAAGTTATTCTAAGCAGACATTTGTTTTAATAAGCATTAACTCAGAAACAAAAGGCTGAGTTTCTACGAAACGATTCATAAGTTGATGGAAATGAAAACGGTTTTTTAGGTTAGCGAAATTAAGAAGAAGAAGAAAGGATTTAAACGTATTTATAAATTGAGATAAGTGCATGCAATTAAACTTGGAGATAGCCATGAGATGAGATCTACTACTACCAAATTACCAATTTAAAAGCTCTATAGAAATGAATGATAAAACAGTTACCTGTGAAGCTGGTCAGTAATGGCATCAACAGAAGGAGTTGAGAAAGGTGTTGCATATTTCAGAGAACCCCCAGCAGCGATCCCTTTCCCGAGAGCCGCTTCCAATAGTTGACCAGGAGTCTGTCGCGAAGGAAAAGCATGTGGATTTATAACAATATCTGGGACTATCCCCTGGATGGTGAAGGGGAAATTCTCTTGAGACTCCAAAAACCCCAGAACTCCCTTTTGTCCATGCATACTTGAGAACTTGTCTCCAAGACAAGGAGATCGAACCTGCCAAAAGAGATGATGTATTTGAGAAACAGGCGATTTTAATGGATAATCAAGATAGAGAGAGAATATACAAAGATCAATAAGGCCTGTTTAGGCCACATTTGCTAATCATTTGGTTCTAACAATGGTTTTGTATCTTTCTTTAAGTGAAGGGGTTGAATTCTTTACTAAATTCTGGAAACAAAACTTGTTTTTAGAAACTACGTTTTTTAGTTCTCAAAACTTAGCTTAAATTTTTAAAACATTGGTAAAAAGTGGATAACAAAGTAAGAAATTTAGAGATGGAAAGAGTGTTTATAGGCTTAACTTCCACAAATGAGAAACAAAAGCCAAACGGTTACTAAAAAGAGCCTTAATAAACACTCTTCCAATAACCATTACAAGTTTCTTTGTTTTCTTGTATACTTTTCGAGGAGTGTTCTCAAAATTCAAGTTTTGAAAATTAAAAAACGTAGCTTTTAAAAACTTGTTCTTTTTTTCAATATTTAGCTTAGAATCTAAATATTTACTTAGGAAAAGATGAAAACAAGGATAAGAGAAATAGTGAGAAGACAAGTACAGTTATCAAAAATTAAAAATTAAAAACCAAAAACCAAATGATTGTTGCAGAAGGTATAAACAATTTTCACATCTAATATGATATCCTAGGAGGCACCAATGATTAATTTGTAATTCAGGAAAGTACCTGTCTGAGGGATACAACAGCATAGTTCTTCCCGTCGTCGTTAGAAGAGAGCACAACTTTCTGAACCATGCCCTTCTCAGTGTGCTTCAGTTTAATACTGTGATCGGCTCCAGATTCTGCACATCTACCAATGACAATGTCTCCACTCTGCAAATTTGCACCTATATATGGGAAGCCGTCATCGTCTAAGCTGTCAACTCTTCCAATTTTACTTTGAGTCTTTCCAAAATTTATTGCATCATCGGATTTTCTCCTCTTCTCTGAAGATTCTTTATTATCTACCTCAGCCTTGTAACTCCGGATATGCTCAGACCGAAACATGCCGCGCTCAAGAGAGGCTCTGTTCATTACTAATGAATCTTCTTGGTTGTAACCCAGGTGAACATTGACTGCCACAATAGCATTCTGACCATTATAGAACTCGGGTTTAGGGAGTATACCGGCGTGAGATGAGAGGTATCCAGGTGTTCCAAGGCAATCAGCAGTCATTGTACGAAAAAGTGGCCTTTGTGGATAGTGTAATTGGTGGGATAAAGTATCCACACGAAAATTAGAATTGGTTGGTGAAAATCCAATAGCTTGATTAGAGTGCTTCTGGGATTGAAAAAGAGCCCTTCTGGCATGATCATGATTTGCAAAAGGGACAAGTCCACAGCTCAAACCTAATAAAAATGACATATCAAGTTCACAATGGGAATATTTTGTGGTCCCTTCGTCTTCCATAAGATGCTTAATACTCCAAGCTACACGACAGTCTTCTTCTTCTTCAGTTCCAATAAGTTCGATTATTCCCTTGTCCAAAAGGGATTGAAAAGTGTAGTTTTCTCCCTTAGACTTGTCAATCCTATTTAAGTTCTCTACAACTAGGAGAGGACGTAATATCCTTCCAGCATCGGAAAATATACGTACTTCTTTCAGTTGTTCATCTCTTTTGACTTCTACCTATAGTACATGGAAAGATTCAAAAGAAATGAATATATCATAGATCACATAAGATGATCAGAGCATATGTTGCAAACGCTTTCAAATAAATAGTTTACATTAAAAAACATCTATTGAAATCCGTGAAAGTAGATGGCAATTATCTGCCACCTGTGACGATTACCAACAGATATGAGATATACCTATTGGACGCAAAAAAAATGCCCAACGAGTTATATGGTAGATATTAACTATAAGTGGAATAGAAATTTTTGTTGGCTTATAAAAGAGGCAAATTCTAGCAAACACCAGTCACCAACTGACCAACATACACGTTGAAAATGATTTCTTGGAAATAATTCAGAAAACAATGACAATTGACTGGACTGCATCAAGGTGCCTTAAAAAAATAGTTTGAAATCTCATATAGGTCAATCAAAGAATTATTTAGTGAAATAACCTGATGCAGAAACGGATTCCTTCGTCGCTTGCGTCTCACGTTTGTGACAAATGAAAGGGAATCTTCACAAACTCCGACCCATTCCCCATCGAGAAAAATTCTGTACTTCCCACAAAAAGAAGTAGATGTATTGTCCACCAAATTCTCCATTCCACAGCGAAACAATGTGGGAGTTATCGACTTCTTCGTGTTTAAGCTTACAAGTCCTGTGCCGGACAAATTTTTAATGAGCCCACAATTTTCACCATCTGGAGTGGAGAGAAAGCAAACCCTTCCCCAGTGAGAAGGATGCCTGTCCAAAAAAAGATACATTAGACACTTTTAGAAAGTAGAAAAGATAATAATTCAATTTATCTTTCCTCTTCATTATCCATGGATCCCAACCCGAGATCAACTTCTAAACAAACTGTCAAGGGAAGGTATTCACAATCTCATAAGCTCATTCACATTTGCACATTTTGTAAAAGAAAGAACCCCAGGAAGTTTTTAAAAGTTGTTTCAAGTACTATCTATAAACTTGCAACTACAAGGCAGAGAGATGAACCCCATGACTTTTCAAAAGTAGCTGTTTGCTAACATTTAGTACAACCTATAGATGAGTAGTACAGACAAGGCAGAAGTGTCCTTAGAATCAAAGCTCAAAGAAGAGAAAATCCACACATTAATATATCAACATCATAGCCAATAATACAAAAAGGCAAGACCTATACGAAGTCAAGATAACTCACGGGTATCTTGCATCACCAACTTTCCCAGTGTATGCAACCTGTTGACGTGTTCTCCTCAATTCCGCCATTGTCTGCAAGGGATTAGCACGACCAAGAGTAGCCACCACACCTGAAATCCTTTCCATCCTCTTAAATGCATGCGCCCATGCTCCAGTAGAGAATGCTCGAGATAGACCATTAGTGATTATGGAAGCATCCAAATAGTGTTCTATTGGATGCACTTGACGATCCCCATAGAGGTCCCTTTGTAAAGCTTTTTCCATGCGTCTACGTGCATGTGCAATATGTACTTTAAGCTCTCTTTCAAGCAGTTCTGCAGCCAGCTCAAACCTCTTATTGCGAAAATCATCCCTATTATCACATTTCCTACGGCCAGTATAGGCTTGCAGAAGACATTTAACCATATAACCAAGGAAATGACACTTTTGCTTTGAGCCTTTCAAGCTGGCAAAAAGATACAGGTTCAGACAATCTTCAATTTTATCAGCAGGTGGGAAACTGGTCTTTCTAATTTCATTGTCCAAAAAAGTCAACGCTCTTTTACCTCTTCGAAAGTCTTTCCACTTATCATCATTATCAACTTCACGAACAGAGGCAAAAAGAATATTCAGAACAGTTGGATCATCTCTGCCATAGTCAATTAAATCTACTATTTCTTTGTCCGATGAAACACCAAGTGCAAAGAATAAAATCCATACAGGAACTTCTGTGGACAAAAAATATACATTGAGGACTTTCTCCTTGCTTTTTAGATCTTCAGACTTGGAATTTTCAACTAGTCTAATAATTAGTCTATTTCTCTTAACTTCTGATCTGTATGCCACAGTCCAGCCTTGAACATTAGAAATCCAGAGCCTTCTCAAACAAATTTGCTCTTGAGCAATAAATATCTGGAATGACCATGTAAACGATATTAAAATTGTTAAAAAGAGAACAAAAGTTAACCACTTGAACTAATATGCATGCGGAATAAGAAAGAAATATCTACAAAAATTTAACATGGAGAAGTATATGGTATAATTAATCATTTTTACAAAATATAGAAATAAAACTTTGTAGAACTAATATTTCTTGACTAAATTTTATGTCCCATCAGGAGGCAGATGACAAGCCTGAACGAGCAGATAATTAAGCCAGTAATGGCTCCCTTTTCCAGGAGAGCTACTTTTTGAGAAATACCATAGTCTGATTTTCAAAGTATGCAAGGTAATGTTGCGTTAAAAAATAATAACACTTAAGTAAAACTCAATACAGTAACATACAGATGCCAAAAATAAAAACAGCTCAACAGTTAAGGTATTTCTCCTTACTTCAAAATGTCATAGGTTTTAGTCCCAGAAGTGATGTGAATATTTTATCCTCAAAAGTAATAATAAATAATAAACAGATTATAAGAAACACGATGTCAACTTGTCAAGTAATAATAATCTCTTCAAACAAACAATCCACTAAAAGTTTTGAAATGATTATTTTAGAATTCAGAAAAATAGTGAAACTTTGTTTACAGATAATACATAACTTTAAGGGGACCTTGTTTCCTTTTCAAAAAAAAAAACACAACCATGTTGGGGAAAATGAGGGAGGGAAATTTTCCGTGGGAAATGTACTCACTTTTTCTGCACCTTTGATTAAAAAATAACCTCCACGATCAAATTCACAGTCACGCTTCTGCCCATCCTTCATCCAGCAGAGGTCAGAATTCACCATCACAGGTAGCCTGCCGATAAAGACATCCCTGTTGTCGCTGGCACCTTCTACAGGTTCCTTGTCGACATATTGATCTTTTCCAGTTTTAAATTTGTCACTGCTGACTAACTTTTGAGTATATATCTATTACATTACAAGTAACCAACAAACTCAGGGCCCACAAGTCATCAACAAGTATTTTATCAGGTATAAAGGTTAAGAAAAAGCAAGAACACAGTAAAAATTACATGGAAATTCCAATCACCTCTAAACTGATATTTATTTTCATCCTTGATGAATAAGTCATGTTCTGAAGTCGAGCATGCCTAGGAAGCATGTTATACTCTTTTCCACTTGCTGCACCACCCCAGAACTTTGGCTTATCGAGGGTTACCTTACCAAACTTCACTGTAGCATATCTCCACTCCCCATCTCCTTTCTTAGAGGGGTCATATCCTGGCTGAACTAAAATGTCACCAAAAAAATCAAAGGCCTTCTGAATACCATTTTTTATGAAGTCATTGTACGAGTTGATTTGGTGACTGATAAGGCCGTACTGATTAAAGAATGCCATTGATGACTTCTTACAGAAGTCCTTCAGAAATGCTTCCCCCAAATCATGTATGTTGACTGGCTCAGAATAATAATCATCATCATCATCTGTATCCAAATCCATTCCAGGTGATAAGTCTTCCCCCTCGCTATTCATCTCTATATCGTCCTTTGCACCTGATGTCCCCATTATTCTCAAGGTCTACGACAAGTAAAGACAAACTTAAGAAGCAGATACAAATACCTAAAGTTTCTCGAACAAATAATATCACGAAAGCTAATGAAATGTCTACATCGAACAGGCAGAGTGAACAGAAACGTCTATCAAACGAACAGTGAATTCACAATGTTGCTCTTGGATAAAAGTTAATCAACATTATGATCTACACATATTTACGGCCCTGAGAAATAAGAATCAAAACAAAATCGGAAGTAAAAGCTAAACCAGTAACCAGTAGCAACACCGGCACCAGTTCACACATACGCTACACTCACTGAACTCCCTAAATGAAACAAGTCTTCACACACTACGATGCTCTAACCAAATCTACGCTACGAAATCCAAAGTAAAAGCTAAACCAGTAACCAGTACTAGTTCACACATGCGCTACACTCACTGAACTCCCTAAATGAAAGACCTCATACTAAGATGATCGAAACACATACTGAAAACTCCACTATACCTAAACGAAAACAGCAGCAAATAACATTTCATGCGATCACGCAGGCAAGAGATTCAAATACCTTGAAGATTAAACCCTAGGCAAGTTCCTGCGGACGAGTCCACCAGCTTAATCCGTCGGACGAACGATCAGAATGGAGAGTCCAGGCAATGCCGTCGATCCTCGGTTGAGTCAGACGGCGGTTCCGGAGAGGAGACGATCAGATTGTGCTGCGGAAGCAAAAAATTGGAAGAAAATGGAGAGAATTAGCGTTGGTAGATGAGAAGAAATGGTGAAAGAAGCATGGAGGAGGAGAAGAGAGGTGAGAAAAAAAAAAAAAAACCTTTGAACAATGACAGTAAGGAGTAAGGAAAACGAAAAAGACGCACGCATCCTTCGTGTTCTTGGGAGGGAAATGAAGCTGGGAGACTCAAGCTATATATCAATGGTTAATACGAAGGAATACGAGGGGCATTGAAGGCAATTTGTTGTAATGACAAATTGAAAAGAAAACTCTTTTTTTTTATAAATAGCCAAATAAATTAAATTATTTACAATTTATATCTATTCGCTATTTATATTATTAACTAACCATCAAATTTTTAATTTTGTTATAACTCGTAAATATTTTATTAAATTTGATAGCTACTTTTATTATTGACCGGCTATCAAATATTTGTTATTAAATGTGAAATTTTGCTATGACTTGTAAGTATTTTATTAAATTTGTTATTTTTTACAATTCTCGAATTGCAAAATCTACCCATATAACTTATAACATTAAAAAATGGTTTACTAAATTATGCAATGGTAGAAATTGTAATAGTTGTATTTGTTTGAGTACAATTTAATTTTTATCATTTAGAGCTTTATTTATACTATTGTTGTTAGTTTGAGGGTTCAGTATTAACACTTCTAATTGTAAATGTTCGAGAGCATGATTTTACCATTGAAAGTTTGAAGGTGTAATAACAGTTATCTTCTAGTACTTAGTTTGATTTTTTCTAATTTTTTTGTGTTTGTTGAATTATAATCATTGTGGCATATAATGTTTAGTTAAGCTTGAAGAATAAGGATTTAATGTATTATTAATGTATTTATATTTTAGTTTGAGCGAGGAATAAGCGAATTCATACCTATTCTTCATCATTGGAAAGAAAAATTAGGTGATTTTTAATAATTATTACAACGAAATTGATTTGTAATTAGATTGCATAAATAATGTTTATTCTTACTAG
The DNA here is from genome assembly GCF_000004075.3 of Cucumis sativus. Lineage (NCBI taxonomy): Eukaryota > Viridiplantae > Streptophyta > Magnoliopsida > Cucurbitales > Cucurbitaceae > Cucumis > Cucumis sativus. Next base: position 25,697,909 of record NC_026658.2, read on the forward strand.
TAGGATACGTTTATTATTTTACTATTTAAAATTAAGCCTATTTAGTCGTAATTTTTTTCATTGGTTTATATTTAATATTAATGGACTCAAACGAGACAACTTTTTACTTTTTTTTTTTTAATTATGGAGACTTTAACTAAAATATTTAGTTTTGTAGAACGACTAGAGAATGAGATTTTTAACCTTAAAACTTGAGAGCATATTTCTTAACTAGTCAAACTGTGTTTGCTCGGTTAAAACTACATTTATATATTATTAAATAATATTATTTATTTTTACATAATTGTTAAACTTCCATAAGCATTTGGATTTTGTTTATAAGGTTAATTTTCAAAAACCAATTGGTTACCAAACAAGGTGTGGCTAATAGGTTTGAACTTTACTATTTTGAATGTAGCTTCCAAATTAAAAAATATAAATCCATGTTTCTGTAGATTATTTGTAGCTGTAATAAACTTAACTCAACTAAACTATAACATGTGTTATTAATCTCGAAGTACAACAAGCATGTATTATTGATATCGAGGTTAGCAAATCAATCTTCCAAGCCAAGCATGGTGAAAGTAAATAAACAAAAGGCACAATTTTTTGTTTAATCTAACTCTATCTTCATAATTGTTGTGCCACATGTTCTCAAATGCTTTATTTTAAGCCTTCTTCCATTATTCCATTCAACCCTCAACACAAATGGTCACTTATCATTAGCTCCCAAATGGTTTATGTTAATATTATCCCTAGAGATGTATTGGAATGCATTACATATAGTTGTGGGATGAAAATTTGATGCAGCATTACATCTTTTAATGCATTACATATAGTAAAGCATTTAAAGATGTAATGCATTACATATAGTTGTGGGATCAAAATTGACTAAGGCATTTCAAAAGATTGACGACGTGGAGATTTCAAAAGAAGTGATAAATGATCATACGATAAAATTCTTGTTCATTTTGATCATTACATATAGTTCTTAGATAGATTTATTCAAGACGACGTAAAAGGTATTCAACTTCAACTTCCTTGGTGAGTGGCATTACCCATTTGTCGTAAAGGAGAGAGGCAAGGGATGGATCAATCTTATGCTTTCCTCCTCCACTTGTGTTGTTGAGGGTTACTTCTTGCCCAAACACCATAGCCTTCTTCTCTACTCTCTTCTTCACCTGCTCTTCCACTGCCTTAAATGTTAATAGCTCCATCAAAGTGTCTCTTTCCTGAAAAAAGCAGTAAATTAACTTGTTTTTATCAAACCCCTCCGCTTATACTGTATCTCAAATGTCAATGATTATTCAAACAGACCATACTCTTGGCAGGACTGAAGGTCCTTTATCATTTCACCAAGGAAAAGAGTCAAATGACAGCCTAACAATCATGCATTTCCAAAATATATTTACAATACCTGAGAACGAATTGGACCCTCGTATTCATTGGGGGCGTCCCTAAATTTCACCTCAGCTACGTATTTTCCACAGTGAATCCTCCTTGAAAGTGCCTGAGATTGATCGTGGGTTGTTATACGTGTAAGAAATAATGTGAGTTAGCATAGCTAACAAGACATTTCATACAAGGAATCAACACAGTTGTATTAGCATAAAGAACCTAACACAAGGGACAAGTTTACACATTGTCTTTACCTGCAAACAAGCAAGATCACTGGCAGCAGTTGCTGCATAATTTCCATCGTCGCCATCAGAAACCAACAATGGTAAGAATTCTTTGAAATAGAAATCCCATATGGCTTTGTTCATATTAATTGAAGCGCCTGAAGGATGCAGAACCTGAAACCTTGGATTAATATCCTACAAATTCGAAGGCAACAATGGAACCTTATTAGACAGTCTCTCACCTTTGGATACTTGTGAGGGTGCACCAAAGGACGAGGCAAATTTTCTGGGAAGAACGGATTTTCTTCAGGATTCTCATATCTACCAGCCTGTTGACAAAAATCCAAACAGTTAATCGGAAGAAAAAACTTTCAACCTGAACGAGAATCTCAAATCCAACTGAAAAAGTAACGATGAACCAAGAAGAAAACATCCCAGATTGGAACTGTTCTCTTGTATTATTATATATATACACATGTGAGGGAATGTCTAGCCAGCTTAAGAGCACCTTTACTAATATCACGGGATCATCTATTTGACTCTACAAATATATGGATTAATCCTATGTAGGTAATCACTGTGGATTGACCTCATTCCATCTTACTCGTTCAACAAACACATTTTTTTATTTACTATTAGGCCGATCTACGATGGTTTTGTGGTATTATATCCCTATGTAACCAATATTTGAAATTCTTCCCATTAAGATTAGGATGCAGGAGGTAATGAGAGCCTGTAGCAAGGATTTCAACTATATAATTTCTAAGCAGCTAATAGAGAAAATGACATCAGCCAAATGGGATTTAGATTTCATTCGTTACAGCCATTTATATACAATAGGTTTCGTTATTCAAAATAATGGTCTAGCCTCACCTGCATCTAACAATTACAGGAACAGAACATTGATCGAAGAAAGAGATATAGAACATGTCCTTCAACTAATCGGTTTAGCCACTTTGTTTAATCTCCTATTTATATCCAAAAGCTTAAGTTTATTGGTTGCAAAAAATTTATACATATGGATACTCTAAACATATTCTCACATACAGGGTTAAAGATTTGAGACGAAATGACACTACACGAGTTCAAACACAAAATTGTTTGATCTTATGTTATGTAAATCACCAATCTACCTATAAGCTTAGGCCGATGGCTAGCTATAAATTTAATTATACCACTAATTTAACCTACGAAGATCAAGATTTCAATCCACTTTCACAATTGTGTTTCAACAAACTTCAAAGAGTGATTATACAACACTTGCTTCTACTCACACAAGCAAGTCAGCCAAATCAAAATAGCATTGTGAAACCCGCAATTGGGCAATCTCACAACCAAGTTTCGAAGAAATGGTTTCAGAAAACATTTGAAAGAAGCATTGGAATATTAGAAAGTATGTTGAAGGGCTTCAAAGAAAAATGATAAGCAATGGCAAAGCAACCATATATCTCAAACGAACAAACATAAACTTACCTTAGCTTGAACGTCCTCAGTTTCTCTCACAATGAACTCAACCAAAGAACCAGAAAATCCAGGAATTGAAGCATGATTATGAAGGTACATCTTCCCATTGAGAGGGAACCTAGCTCTCTCAATGAGACTAAAAACAATAGAATCCTCCTGTCTTATCAAAGAATCTCTAATCCCATCAAGTGTCAATGTATCAGAAGCCGAATTCGGGTTACAATTAACATTCGCCATAGCTTCTCCAGGCAATACCAAAAGAAATAGGCAAAGAAACAACATGGTCAAAGACAAAATTGTCAGCCTCAATGATGAAACAACGAAAAGCCAAAGTTATAAATACAAATAAACGAACGTATACTATAAATACTACCAAAAAAAGCAGGTTGAAATCTCAAATTATCATTAAAACCCAACAAGTAAACAAGGAAAGTCCACGCCTCAAAATGAATGGCGTTCACAAGTCGCAATGAATGAAAAGGACGGCATGAAAGGGTTGAAATAGATTAACAAATAAAACGGCTGACCTGCTCGATTCAATTCAACTCCCTAGCTAATTTGCTCTGCAAGTCAAAGAAGATCGAAATACGAGAGAATTAGGATAAATGTCAGCGCTCGAAAACTTGTGGCTGTGGAGAAGAAGGACCGAAAGCACACGGGAAAAGCTCTGAAACGGTGAATTATTGGTAAAGCGAAAGGAGAAATGACTTTTAACCTTAGTTAAAAAAATGGATTGATGAGGAAGAAGAGAAGTGGATGGTGACGGAGTGGGTGAACCGGCCGGCGTTGCCGGCGGTGGGATGATGTGGCGCGGCGTGATTGGGCGAAGTAATGGGAGCGAAAGGGCCCCACGCGGAATTTTCCAATTTAAATGTGTACCGTTGAGTTCTTTATCAATTATTGGTTCTTTGATTCCTTTACTTTTTTTGTCAACCCGACATGTCGTACAAATTTATCTCCCAAGCATAAGGATAACCAGAAGTGAAAGGATTCTTTTAAAAATATGTAATATTTTTAATTACATATCAGAAAAGTTTATGAAACGTATAAACAAACGATAACAAGTTTTCTTATTACTTACCTCGATATAATATAAATAATAGATATGTTAGTTTATTTAAAAATTAACAAATATAGTTCAAGTAAAATTTTCTATATGTATATATGTTAAAAATCTTCTAATTTATATTAAAAAACCATAAAGTGTTTTCTTTTACCTAAATTCACTCTCTTGTTTAGGTAACTATGGTTTTTCCAACAATATTCATTGACATTCATCTTTTAGAGAGGTTGTTATGAATTGCAGAAAATTGAAATTATTTTTAGAAATAAAACCTAAATAGATTTAGAAATTTTGATAGATTGTGTTGTATTTATAATTTTTTTATTATGTTTGAAAATGCTATGTCGTTTAATTTTTTATTTTTTTTGGAACGTTTCAATCAAAATTATGAAACTACTCACAAAATATAGCAAAATTTATGAAACTATTCACAAACTATAGCAAAACTCTTCCCCAATCCATTATTCATAAAACTTACTTAACTTATAAATGATTTAATTAATATAAAATTTAGTTTTGTAACGATTTTATTTCTTTAACTTTGTAACACCTAAGCAATTAAGCTTCTAACCAGCTTCATTTTTGGTAACCATTTCAATTTATAGTTTTTTTCTTTCTTTTTTCTTTAAATCTTTGTTTATCAAAAACTAAAAAACCGATTATATTATATACATTTGGAATCCAACTTTGTTTTAATTTTTGAAAAACTTGCAATCTTTCCAATTCATTTTTTCGTTTTCAACATTCCTTCCAAACTCACCTGTTTTCTAAAAATCAATGTTCAAATAAAAGAAAAATTAGAACAATCAACCATTTTCCAAAGTTCATTTTAAACTACTTCACGTTTAGATCCAAAATTGAAGTGCTTGGAAAACACCCAAAAGTCAATGTTTTTTGCTCTTAAAAATGGGACGAAATTTATAGCAAACAATATATTATTTAGAGAAACAACATTTTTCTTCAATCCAATCACAACAAAAAGACAACCCATGTGAAGTAGTTCCTGGTCCACTACTATTTTTAGAACGTGATAAACCTTAGAATCACTTGGTAAAACATATCATGACGAATGTGACTCATCACCAAAACTCCCAAGGGAAAAACAAAAACAAAAAAAGGTAATCTATTGTCACTTGGGCTTAAGAAAGATTAAAATCCAAGCATCGGAAGAAGAAAATTCAACAATTATTGAACTCATAATTGAGAAAATGCAAAATTAGAAGATTTTTGTTTTCAAACAGTCAAAACAACCAAGTGTAGAAAGTTATATGTAATTTCCAAATCCCACCACTAACACAAAAGAAAATTGAATACAGTTCCAACTCTAAAGCACTAAGAGAACGAATTTCAGGAGACAACTGATGATTTCGCAAAAATTATTCACTTCGATTATCAAAGTAAGCATCCAAAAACCCAATAACATTACACCCAATATCATAAAATAACACAACATAAAGCACAGTAATGATGCACGAACAAACCATACATCCTGGGCCAGAAGGTGAGATGAGATGAGATGAGAAAAGAAGGGAGAAAGGGAATGGAGGGACGAGAAGAATGAGGCGTTAACAGATACAGAGTCTGCTAATTAATTATACCATCATTTAAAAGATTCAATAGAGGAATTCGGCAATAAAAAGCAGTCGATGACCACAACTTTTAACTTTGTGTGCAACAAGACCTACTTCGGGCCAATATCCTTGAGGGCACAAATTTGTTCCTCTCCCATGGCAGACATCACCGACACGACAAGGTCCTTTCCTTCAGCAAATCCTTCCTTAATCTGTGAATACAAAGGACATGTTCAGCTTTTGTTTTTATATTGGTAAATCATCATCACAAGAACATGATATTGAGGAATAAACCCATATGACCATATCTTCACAATATCTTGAGAATGGAATATTAAGCATGAAATGGAAACAGAAGGAATGAGGTTCCCTCTTACAAAAAGGAAAAAATAATGATGCTTGCACGATTAACTTCATCAAAGCTCTTTTTCAAATATACAAAACTATCTCGAGTGCACGGATTGTTCTTTTCAAGTGTACATGTGTGCCTTTACCTGTTTGAGCAGATTATCATCAGTTGGAAGTCTCAAATCATCCTTGGTATCACCACTGTCAGTTAAAAGACTCACCTGCACCCAAAGAAAAACATCATTCAAATAATGGAACGAGGCTTTACACACTTCAACACATATAAATGATTCATTGCTTCCTTCTCCATCTATGATTGTATAACAATCTCTCCACACAAATATTTGCTCCTTTATTTCCAAATTACATTCTGGACAAACAATCTATCTAACAGGGTTTCACAGATAAAATTGATTACCAAAACAATCTGAAGCATGAAAACTTCCAAATAAATCTAGAAATCTAATAAAACAGATATAACATTATATCCTTATGAATAAGTTTCTTGAAAACAGCAAGACCCAACAAGTCAAACAAACTCCATAAAAACAAAGTACTCACAAATCCATCCTCAGAGATATCAATGAGCTGATAATCAGTACGATTAACATGGGGCACCTACAAACCATGAAACAAAGACCGTTAGTGAAAATGGTAAATCGTTACAGATGAATAGTTTGAAGGCTTTATAATAGACTCCCTTACATCACAATTGTGGGATGAAGGAACAATATCTTCAAGCTTCTTGGCAGTGAAGATGTCAATTCCAACAAAGTGACACTTAGCATGGCCGTGCTTTCCTGTCTTAGAAGTTGAAACCTCAACCACCTGCATTACCATACAACCCAAAGAAAAGTAACATAAATTAGTGGGATTAGGTATGCAGAAATGCCTTCTAGAGAGTACACTTTCAAATTAAGGAAGATCAAGTGCTTATCCACTTCAATGCCTAAAGTTATAATTTAGTAGTATTAATCAATTTGTCCTTTTGGACCCTCGTTATACTTTTTCAATAATTAATGTCAAGTAGCAATAACAGTCTCAAACAAACATAAACTCACCCCCGTGTGGCTGGTGACAAAGAAATACCCAAAAAGGAAAAAACACGACACTATGGAAATCATCTTCTCCAGATAAAATCAATATTAAACTAAAACTACACTGTAAACAACTATAAACACCAGCATCCTCATAGGAAGGATTAGAGGATAATATAACACACTGTTTATCGTTGACCAAACGAAACTCAGCCATCAAGAGATCTTTCGAAGTCATAATTACAAAATCCCCAAACTCCAAACAAACATTGATCCGAATAATCGTCAATGTCAATTTCAACATCAGATCCATCAATTTCCCCAAATCCAAGACTCAAAAATCATAAGAAATAAAAAACTTACAGTATAAGAATCATTAATCCAGAAAAAGAAAACCCTCGAATATCAATCAAAGATCTAAATCGCTCGATCCAAAACTCAACCCTAAACAACATAAATCAAACCACACAATAAAACAAACACAACCGATGAGAAAAAAAAATCAAATCATCGCAATAAACACAAACAAATCACCTTGCATGGACGGTTCTTGATGACGATGTAGCCGTTCTTCCGGATAGCTCCGGCCTGTTGTGGGTAAGTCTTGGAGGCTCCGGCGTCGGCCTTGGATTCAAAGTGATGCTCCTCGTCCGACATGACTAAAGATTGATTTCGTTCTTCTACAGCCTCCGGTGGGCTTCTTCTTCTGTGTTCACAGTGGGATTTCGGTGGAAGCGGAAGGAAAACGGGAGGAAGGAGGAGAGTACGAGTCAAGAGGACGAGACCAATTTATAGCATCACGTTTCAACCGGCCACGTATCGTATCAATTAGGGTTTCTGATGCGAGCCCCTAAACTATGTTGATATTCTTTTTTTTCCCACATTTCGGTGCCAAAACGATCTCCACCGTTGCTTCATTTGTTTAATCTTTGGACGGTTTGAATTTTTTAAAAATAATTTTTGGCATATTTTTATTTAGATTTTCTTAATCTGTGAAATTACATATCACTTTTTTTCTTCTTCTTATTATCATTAGTTATATTTGATTTTTTAAATGTCACATTACCTATCATTTTCCTTGCAAATTTGGAAATTTTATAGTATCTAAAGTATACTTTAACCAACGTTTTGTTAAACATTTCTAACCGTTGGATTGTCTTACAAAGTCAATATTCTTTTCTTTTTCTTCTTTTGTGCTTTCAAGTTTCCATCCTATAATAATATAATATTTTTAAATATCGTAAATAGTTTATCAATTTTTTCTATTTTGAAAACATACATTTCATTAGTTCTAGAGTAATTATAATTGATGACGTTTTTATGAATAATAATTAAAAATATAACAATATTTTTTAAAAAAATCAAAACAAATCTATCATTGATATGTATCGATGATAGATTTGTATGATCTATCAATGATAGACCAATATTTACAAACATCAAACATGATTTATGGGTAATAGTTTTGATTAGTGACCAATAGTCTTCTATCATTGATAGAATTTGACAAATTTTGCTATATTTGTAATTTTTTTAAAATGTTACTCTATATTTAATTATTTTGCACCTAATGACTAAATTTGCAATTATTCCTTGGTTTTAAGTATTTTTTTGGATCGTACAACATTTGGGTGTCACATAAATTTATAAGATAATACTCACAAGTTATTAAATCAAATATTCTAATTTTAAAGATATTAATAAAATTTATACATCCAAATTGCTAAGTTTGTCAAACTATGTGATAGTTATGTGATGTCGTAAAAAAAATAGACTTTTATTATGTTGCGTGGTAGATTATAACGCTTTTTTTATCACGATTACATGATAAAATATATTTAATTTATGAATTACAAATATAACCAAATTATAAATTTATCGTTAACATAATATGTATATAGAAGTTTATCACCAATCTCAATCAATTAGAGTAAATTACGGGTGGATACTTTTTATATTCGTAAATAAACCGTTGCTTAATTACGAGTTATAAACATGCAATCTATTGTACTTACTCCAACGAATGATACTCGAAAATATCATGTATTATAATTAGATCTTTGAACATAAATTCTTATTTCCCTTGGACCAAAATATTTTTTAATTATTGTTACCAGCATTATTTCATTTAGGGCTTGACGATCTTATCTTTCTATGGATGAAATATACCAAACTATTGTCTTTTTAGCCATCAAGAACATCGCTCTCACAAAAAGAAGGTATTTTGTAAGACTCTGAACTCTTATCTCTAATCAATGAATAGAATTATAATTGTATTTTTTTAAGGATATGATACTTTAATTTTAATATATGCTTTTTTATATTGTATTTGTAACAATATACTATATATAGAGAGATAGAAGTTTAATTTGTGGACGTCAACCTCAGATTCAAGTCATGCCATTAACAAAAAGAAAACATAACCAAATGGGACTACCGACATTTTCTTAACAATATTCGGAATAAATTGACAAAATCGATATTTATTTTTTTAGGAATATTTAGTTATTTTAGAATTTTAGTGAATTATTTTTAAATGTCAACTGCAAATATCAAGTATTAAGATCACAAGAGACGAAGCAAATATTAAGTATTAAGATCACAAGAGACGAAGATACATTACTATTTGCACTATATACACATATAATAGTATGATACATCTCATTGTAGATAGGTTATGATATCCATCAATATAAATTTGTTAATATATTAACAAATAAACGTGATATTATTAAAGTGAAAACGTAATTATATAAGTTGAGAGTGGAAGAATTTGAATTTTGTAACAAGTATATCTCGGTTGGCCTAAGTTTTTATTGGTTATAGGGTTGGCTTACATTGGAAAAAAAGTTCCAAAGAATTCAAAGTTTTGGGGAATTTAGGGAATATTTAAGAAGAGAATTTGGAATGGGACACTTCTAAATAAAGATAAGAAGGAATCTGATTGCATAGTGAGTTGATATATGGAATTGACCATTCTTTCAGTCTCTTCGGCTTTGGTGCGCATCTTCTCAAAATAAAGTGAACCATACGGCTACCTTTCGGCATGTTTTAATATCCTTTTCATCATGATTGGAACCTCACCTTTCTTATTAAATGAACACAATTCAAAGGTGCATGAATGTCACAATTCAGTACTAACTTATTCCAATTTCCATCTTGAGTTTCAATTTATTTTGTTTGAATCCTCATTTCTCCCTAAATGTATAATCCATGTTTGATGTTCCACTTATCTCAACAAGGCAGAAATTTATATGCCATTTTGAATATAGTTTTTATTTTCTCATATGACTTATTATTTCCAAAAACTGTTTATTTTTATAAAAATTATAATTTAAAATTATTCTCAAATATATCTAAATATTTACAAAATATTATAGTCTATTTATGATAGACCGTCATGAGTTAATATAGACTACTATACTCGTCTATATGTGTCATGATTTATTACATATAAATTGTGATATTTTAAGTTAAAATATATTTTTTTTAAATTTGTATTATTGATATCGATATCCAACGTTCATTCCTCCATTTCGCATATTGTCAAAAGAAATTAAATAAGAGAAGTATATGTGGAATAATCTTTATAATTTTGTGTTCAATAATTCACTTCAATAACAAACACTATTGAAGTTTTCCCGTTTATTGAAGAGTTTTACCTTTCGTTTTCTATATTTTGTACTTTTATAGAACTTTATATTAAACTCTACATCAAACATAACACTTTCTAACTCCAACCTGGATGCTCTAAACACCCACTGAATTTACTATAATTAATCACAACTTAAGCTTTGAGATTCTTGGATGATTTACTGTGGTATTAGAGGAAAATTTTACTATAATGTTTCAGTATTGGTATAATTGAATTTAGAAAGAAAAATCAATTCAATGCTATATATCATCTCATTCTAAAGAACCTGGACACCAAGATTGTGACATACTAATTTCTAAATTACTTCAAAACATGTCTTTAACCATTCTAAATCAATTTTGTTGATATGAAATTTGTATTTACAAGAGTAGAAGTAAATATTAAACAGGTTTTCGAAGTGATTTTAAACATGACAAAATTATTAGAAATCACTCCAAAACATGCGCTAAATATGAAATTCTCAATTTAAAAACATAGTGATGTTTGGCTGTATCGAAAGCTTCAGTCATCGTTTCAATAACATTAATCTCTCTGAACTCTGAGGAGGTTTTGTAAATTGTAGAACGATGCTTACCCAAGTAGTTGAAGCTGGTCATATTGAGAAGCAAGTCTAAGTCGTGAATGAGATGGAATATGCTTAGAAATAACTTTTGCAGTTTCTTTCCACCAAGAAACTTCAGATTCTTTATCAATAATCTCTTGTTTGGCACATTCTAGAGCCTCTTTGAGTTCTTTTATCTGCTCTTGCTGCCTTGCTTCTAGCAGTTCATGCAACTTTCTTTCGAGTTCTACAGGCGGAACTCCTTCTTGCCTCTCAGTCCCATCTTCTTGGAGATCAGTGACTTCACCAGAACTCATACAGCAGCTTCTTGTCGAGTTTGTGTTCTTCGCAGTCTGTCATTTCACACAACACAGTTTCAGAACTTGCAATCAAGAATTGAATATGCAGCATACATCATTAAAATTACAGATAATATGTCAGAAATATACATCTTCATCCCCTCAAATATGATAAATCATTTTGAATTATATTACTACATGATGTTAAAAATTTTAAGTAGGATGAGTGCTCATGAACTACCATAGATTGAAGACACATCTTATCACATAGATATTTCTTCTTTGCTCCTCAAATCATATTACCTACATCCTTCTAAGAACTTGAGCAGTACCACTGAAGTTATATGGCAAAAAGTCCAAAACCAAGTATTACGGCATCCCAGATAACCAGTGTTGGCCAAAATCATCAAAATGGTTATAAGGATGAGATAAAACCAAGGCATAAGAAAATAATTAATGATATTGGGTAAAAACAATGATCCGATCCAAGATTAATGAACGACACCATCTTGAAGGTCGTATGGAGAATCCCACATCTGAAAATCAAAGGACCTCAAACTACTTGTAAGGCCGATGGATTACCCCTTTCATTATCTAATAATGATATATGTTGGTCAAGATCTCCAAAATAGTCCTAAACAATGAGATCAAACCAAAGGATGTGAAAATCAATTTTATGTAGACTGCAAAAACTTTAAGAGAGCAATTATGAACCAACCGGTCCCATCAAATCAATTTGGATAGAAAAAGCTATCTCGTTCAATACCTTAATTCTTAGATGTTCTATGCGTCCAGAAGAACTTTCAACTTCCAAGTGAAGCTGTAAACGTTCTAACTCGGCCTCGAATTCAGATTCCAATTCGTCGATTCGTTCCTGACATTCCCCAGCTTGTTCATACAAACAAGACATCCGGGAATGATTTGGTATAGTTGATTGTGCATCAGACACAATTTGAGATGAAAAATCTTGCTGATATGAAAGCTGGCTGGTAGAACAAGGACCGTCTTGACAATCCGTAGACGAACAAGCCACATCTGCATTTGAATGGAATGGCTCAAAGTGATTGTCTTTTCTTCCAAGATCCTCTTTGATCTCTTGAAGAAAATGTTCCATTTCTCTCCTCAAATCTACCATCTTCGAAAGTTCATTTTTACTTGCAAGTACAAGAGACAACAAACTACACCCAACTCCCAAGTTGAATGATGTGTCTTCTTTCCTACTCAGTCCTGTGAGTTTTAAGCACACAAGCAAATTGAAACAATAAGAGAAAACAAGGACAGCATAGAGATATAGAAAACTCAATCCATTAGACTCTCCCAATCTTGAAATGGTTATAATTACTTTTGTTATTTACAAAGTTCTTCAAAAACAATTTCAAGTCTAATTATACCCTTTGAGATGGAATTTTCATACCATTTGATTTGATTTTGAGTTATTAAAAACATGTTTAGCCATCATCAACCCATAAAAAGAAAGATCAAAGGAAGTTTAGTACGTTGCCAATATAACTTCGATCAAATTTTTGTTATCATATGAAAAGTCGGCATACGAATTTCCAGATTCAGATGTAGGCATGCATAATCCATTCGGCATTAGAAAATTACCATCTCTTCCGTTTCCTAATCGTTTTGATTAACATTGATAAATACACTAGCATTATCAATTCGAAAGCCATCCTACCAATTAAAATCGCAAGCACAAATCAATTCGATCAGTATACTCACTCACCTGGCCCTACAATCACTCCCGGTGAAGCTGAGGAAGCACCACCGTCCACTCCATCCCTCGAGCACCTACAACACGTCAACGGACCATCAGAATCTCCACCCTCTTTCACTCTCCTAACCTCCTCAAGCGCTCTCCTCCGCTTCGGTCGCCGGAACGAAGCCACCCACCGAGCAACAATCCGCCGAGGCGACAAACAGTCAATGCTCACAGACTCATCCGACAAGCCACGCACTCGGGACATACCCAAATCCCCAGAAAACCCGTCACCGCCCTCGTTTTCTTCCCGGAAAATATCAACCAAACGGAAACGACGGCCGGTGGAGTTGCAGGAATCAGAAACTTCATGGGATTTAAAGAGTGGTTTCATAAGAGAACGTGATTAATTCGAAAGAGTAACGGGGCAGAGAGGAAATTAAATTCAAATTAGGAAGTGGACAGAGAAGAAAGTGAAAGGTATTACGAATTGAAGAGAGGAATATTAATGGCGTGTAGGATTAGTTCAGCAAATTCACGAGATTTCTCCATGTTTGATTAAGAACTTCAATAACTTCGTCAGTGGTTGATAATGGAGAATTGGCGCTCAATTATTTGGTGGTATTTATGAATTTTCAAAATGATGTCGATGACTGATAATGAATTTGGATTGAACTCAATAATTTTTGTGTTCTCTAATAATTATTGCATTTTGAATTCCCACCATTTCAAATTTCTTTCAATTAATGTTTGTTTACTTAATTTACTATTATTATTTCATTACTTAATATGTCATTTCGTATATTTCCTTTATCTCGTTTTCCATACAAATTATATAATATTCCAAAATATCCGAAAAAATATCGAAAATGGTAAAATGTTAAAAAAATATTATTTTAGATTTTACGTTCAATAATATTTTAAAATGTTTATAACTTAAATATATATAAATTTTAACGAGTTTTAAATGTTGTATATTGAAATAACATTTAAAATAGAGACTTTTTTAAATTGGCAAAATAAATTAAAATATTTACGGTTTATAGCAAAATATTTTAGATTCTATCAATAATAATATTTCATCACTATAACGTATCAATATTAATAGTATTTCATCAATGTAGCATATCAATAACTATAACGGATAGAATTTGAGTAGATTGTAAATATTTTGTAAAATTTGATATTTTTAAAATTTCTTCTTAAAAATATGAATACTCATCAAAATTCATCGAATTCTTTATCGTGTCAAAATAGTTTTAATTTTATGTTATTCATCAAAATATATCAAAAAGTTATCAAACAAACTCTCCACTTTAAATACAATCTTATTAACTTTGGCGTATTAACTTCACTTATTGGTTAAGCATACCTAATTGAAATATTAGTTATGCGACAAATATGAAATCATTGAACTTGACTTTAAAATAAAATAATAAAATATTAACTATTAATAAATCAGGCCTGTCTTTAGCTTCTACAATTTAGTTAAATCTTATCGAACAGCCCTTGTTGTTAGTTCACATGTTATGTGTTGTAATTTTAGTTGTGTTCAAGTTCAAACTTTAACAAAAACATAAATATTAAAGCGAGTTTAACCAAGTGATATTGGTATAATACCAGTCCTCTTAAGTGAATGGTTGAGTCTTCTATCTCCGGTTGTTACACCAAACAAAAAGTATAAAGTATATGAAAAACATGTAAAATTTGTTGGTTAAATGTAATTTACGAATGATTTGTAATGTTTAACCGAGCAAATTGCTTCTCTTATTTTCTTAATTGAATATTATATTGTAAGTTTACCATTTATTCAGAAAACCCTTTTAATTTAGGAAAATAATAATAAAGAATAATATAATA
This sequence comes from Cucumis sativus, assembly GCF_000004075.3. NCBI lineage: Eukaryota > Viridiplantae > Streptophyta > Magnoliopsida > Cucurbitales > Cucurbitaceae > Cucumis > Cucumis sativus. The sequence goes on from NC_026658.2 coordinate 25,713,050, forward strand.
TTTCTCAAGAAGAAAAAAAAAACGAAGAATAATAAATGCACAAATAATACAAGAAATAAAAATGGCCACAATTAAATGGTTTGATCAATACCCATTAATCAATTTCTAACTGAATGACGTTTCCTCTGACGTGGCACACATCTGACGGATGAAAAATTTAAGGTGACAAACATCTAATGGATGAGGTAAGCTCATGTTGGCGATGTGACATTATTTTGGTTGATGTGTTTTTTTTTTTCATTTGGCATTACTCCCTAACGTAAGGTAACGTCGTATAATACACATAGACATCCGTTAGCAATTTTAATTATGTAAAATAAAGATTATCTAAGTTTAGCTAAATCTTGGCATAATAATGTTGAAGTTTTGTATTTATCAAATTTGAATGAAATCATTGTATAAAATAAATGGAAAGATAATTTATTTGAATATATTTGTTAACTACTTTTTTAGAAAAATCATAACGTATTTTGTTACATTTTTGTTTGTTAATATATTTGTTAACTTCTTTGTAATGTAGCATAGTTTTATCTCTTTTTTTGTTATTTAATTTAAGAAATGTAAATTTAGTGTAGTTGTTTAATATTTATGAGGTATATTTTTTTTTCCTTTTATATACACGTATAAATTTAAAGTTTTACATTGTTGTCAAAACAAGTACAAATCAACTGACATTAAGCATATACTCAAGAGTCGAATTTTATATTACAATTTGTTCAAAAAAAAAGTTTTATACTATGCTTATGAGTTTATATTAAAATAGAGATTTGTATTTAAATAGTATAATCACAACGACAATATTATGTTGAACGACTCAAATTTTAAAAAATATTTGAAAACCAACATTTTGGCTTAAGTCGCATTGAGCTTTACCACATTTGAATACATCATCTTGTTAGAAAAATGAACGTCACATCCATCGCAAAAAGGCTTTTTTTAAAGGGAAATTGCATCATATGGAAAAGAAAAAAAAAGTAGTCAATAACTTTTTTTTTTTTTTTGTCTATTGCATATATGATAAATATGACAAGTAATTAGATATATTAGATGACTATCAGAAATCTATCGATTTTTAAATTTACTAATTTTTGCAATTCAGAAAATGTAGTGACACCAGTTATATTCTCATGAAACTTTTTACTATTTTTGTAAACGTCTTATTTTTTAATATATGTTTATTTCAATTGTTTTTTATAACTGTTGTTTACTTCTTTTAAAGTTGCCTAAGAATACAACTTTTTTTATTTATCCAACTAAATCAGAAATTGAGAGAAAACAAGCTTAAATTTCAAAACAAATAAATGAAATGCTTACTAAAACGACCTTTTGTTTTATTTGTTCGTTTTACATTATTGAATAGAAAAGTTCGAATTCTTGGATAAATTTAGAAAACATTTGTTTAAAAACTTGTTGTCTCCCTCTTTTTTTATTTTCAAAATTTGGTTTGTTAGGTTAAAAAACATAAGAAACTGCATTAGGTGATAAATTAGTTTAGCGATTTTGCAAAAATATCTTTAAAATTTGTGATTTTACAAATATAACAAAACTAACGAAATTCATAGTGTGGGTTGAACTTCTTTTTTTACAAATAATAAAGATACGTGCTAAATACTTAATTACCATAACTTGTTTGACCATTTTTATAAGTGCCTCTTCACGTATTCTTTAAAATATATAACAAAGTAAAGAATATTAAAATTGAAAGAGACATTTTAAGTTTTGTTTATAAATTCCAAATACTACCTAAAAGTTGTAAGTAAATTAGAGTATCCCATTATTTCTATTTTATTATTTTCCTTTTCACTCTTAAAGATTTTGATTTCAATTTTAATATAAACATGCATCACAACAAAGTATGAGTTTTTTCTCGATAGAAAAGTAAATCAAAATACTTATAAATATAACAAGATTATATCAGTTTATTTATAAAAATATTTGTAAATATTTTCATCATTCGATTGATTTAAAACAAATGTTCATCAAATATATGATCAAAAAATGAAAATAACATATATATACACATAATTTAAAGAAGAATTTTAAACAATAATAAATTTAACAAAATATTTACAATCTACACTGAATTCTTTGACATATTCATATGTTAGCAGTAAAAGACTATTTCATTACAAGAATATAAAATTTTAGTGTAACTTGTAAATATTTTAATTTATTTTGATATTTTAAAAAATAGTGGTTATTTAAAAAGAAAGAACTAAATGTTACAAAACGGCCCACATAAGCCCAAATTTAAAAGTTGATTGAGATAATTTAAAGCTTTATTAAATACACAACATATTAATGTGCATGAAGATTGAGGAGCGCACGTGTCAAAAGCCGAACAAGTACAGATCTCATCTAACTTACATCATTTTGTTTTAATATTTCACGCAAAGAACAAAAGAAAAGTTTTTTTCTTTTTTATTTATTTTAAATTTAAATGTTGAGGCCAAAACAATTAAAAAAAGTAAAATTATCAAAAGGTTTTCAATTGACTTTAGCGTTTGTATAATTAGTTTTGTCTTAAATTTAGTTTGGTAGAATTTTCATTACTTTTTATTAGCATTTTTGTTATAAATTTTAAAAATATATTATAATTATCTTAATAAAATATTTTTTAAAAATAATTAGAATATTTACCAAACTATAACAAAATTTAATTTTGAATTATATAATTTAGAGAAGGTATCAGTTTAAAATCAATCTCTCTTATATTTGGTTAAATTTATTATTTTTGACAAAATTTTATTTTAATAAAAACCAACGTTTATAAATAGGATATTTTATTATTTAAAAAATATAAAGATGAAAATGGAAGAAATTTGATAGAAAAGAAATTAAAAAAAAGAAAAAGAAAAATGTCATCGTCATTAAGAATTAAGATTGATTTACTATGGGAAGAAAAGAGAAAAGAAATATTAATTTAACGCAAATCTTTCTGAAAAGAGAAAAGAAAAAAGATTCAAGAGAGACGCAAAGAGGAGATAGATAAAGACAAAGCTCAGATCCTCCATTAACAACCGCCATATCCAATTCTTCTTTGTTTACAGTATTTTCTTTATTTCTTCCTTAATCAAATTTCTTGGAATATTCCACCACTTTCTCTCTAAACCCCAAAACTCATTTCCATTTTTGTTCCCTTTTTCCCCCTCATTTTCTTTTGGTTCTTTCGGACATTGGAGCTTGAATTGATTGAAAGCTAAGTCAATCAATCCTTTTCTTCTTTTTCTTCTTTTTCTTCACCATGAAACCTTAAGTGTAAACGTGACGGCAACAACGAAAGTGTTTCCTTCAAGGCCAATCAAAAATTTATTTCCATTTTTTGGTTCCGGAATTTACACTCTCTGCCATACACAATCATGGCCTTCTGCAATTGATCGTTCGTCTTCGGGAATTTGGTGATCCGCGTGGGTGAAATTACCTGCAATGTGTTTTCGTAATGCGGCTTCTAATTGGGGATTTGATTCTTAACAACTTCGTTTTCTGTTTATTTGGATCTCAACCCCAATTTCTCAATGGCCTTATTTCGCAAATTCTTTTATCGGAAGCCACCCGACGGGCTTTTAGAGATATCCGAAAGGGTTTATGGTATGTCCTACTTAGGTTAACTGTTGATTGAAGTTTGGTATTTTTGGTTTGAAAGTAAAATGGGAGTGTGGATTTTACAATGATTGTTTGCTAATCATTCTTAATTGTTGTTTTCCCAATGTATCTTGCATGGTGAAGGGGTTATTAGTTCTGGAAATTGTTATGGTTTTGGACTAAACGGAATACCAAGTTACATTATGGTATTTTATAGGAAAATTTGTTACTAAAAGTTACTCTAGCTGTTGTTTTTGTGGGCCTTTATAATCATTGAGTTGTCCCTATTTGGAATTTATAAGATGAACCCCTTTGCTGTAATTTCGTAGAACTTGCTGTTGTGGACTCTTTTGTTTCCTTTCAAAGCTAGACCTCAAGTTATCTTCCTTCTTCCTTTAAAGTTACAGTCATTATCATGCATTAACTCTTTCATTGTATGTGCATTCTTTTTCTTAACTTGGATTGTGTATGTTCAAGTTTTTCCCCTTAAAGATACTGCAAATTCAAACCTTAACTCCCCAAAACATTCCGTGCGTTAAATTGTGAGTATTGAATGAATATTTCAAGTTTTTAAATCCTTTCCTCTCAAACTTGTGAATGCACGTGTAGTTTTGCTTGATTGTAGATGATTGGGAAGTAGGATAAACCAGTGAATGTATGTGCAGTTTTCGACTGCTGCTTTACAACGGAGGTGTTGGAAGAAGACGAATACAAGGTCTATATTGGAGGGATTGTGGGGCAACTTCGTGAGAGTTTGACAGACGCCTCATTCATGGTGTTCAATTTCCGAGAAGGGGAGCATCATAGCCTCATTACTAATATATTATCTGTATATGATATGACTGTCATGGACTATCCTAGACAATATGAAGGCTGCCCTTTACTCACCATGGAGATGATCCACCATTTCTTGAGATCCAGTGAAAGCTGGCTCTCACTTGGGCAACAGAATGTACTTTTAATGCACTGTGAAAGAGGGGGGTGGCCAGTCTTGGCTTTCATGTTGGCCGCTCTTCTGATTTACAGGAAGCAGTATGCAGGGGAGCAGAAAACTTTGGATATGATTTACAAGCAAGCACCTAGAGAACTTTTGCAGTTGATGTCACCACTTAATCCATTGCCTTCACAGTTGAGGTATCTTCAATATGTATCAAGAAGAAATGTGGGCTCTGAATGGCCTCCTCTTGACAGAGCCCTTACACTAGACTGCATAATTATTAGATGTATTCCTAATATGGATGGGGAGGGTGGTTGCCGCCCAATATTTAGGATATATGGACAGGATCCGTTTATGGCTGCTGATCGAACTTCCAAAGTATTGTTCTCAACCCCCAAAAAGAGTAAACTTGTTCGTCAGTATAAGCAGGTGATCGCGGTTTTCCCTTTTAAATAGAGGAGTATTGCCCATTTTTTTATTCTCTATACTTATTAATTTTTCGTGTCTGTTGGGAGTTGTTTTGTTTTATCTGTTCATCCAGTCTTTTCGATGCCAAGGCTTATTAATTTCTGCTGATTGGTATTGGTATTTCTATAAACTTCTCTTCTTTTTAGTTATATGTTGTTCATCCATATGGGTTAGGTCGGAAAATTTTGAACAATGATTTTCTGTTTTTATGCCCTGTTCTCTCTCTCTTTTAAAAAACGTTTTATAGTTTAATGTAGCTGGGATCATATAACTAGTCTTCATTGAAGTAAATGCCAACCGTGAAACTTAAATGGTAAGAGAAGACATATAGGATTTTACTTCCCAAGGAATCATTCCTGGTTTTGTCATTGGAGGAAGCCTGCAAAATTTTTGATGTGTATTGTTGCCAGCTTGTAGGAGCTGACTGTTTTTTTTTAATTCTTTCACACTTTGTTACAGGTAGATTGTGAACTAGTTAAAATTGATATCCATTGCCATATCCAAGGTGATGTTGTTCTTGAATGTATAAGTTTGGACAATGATCTGGAAAGGGAGGAAATGATGTTCCGAGTTATGTTTAACACAGCATTTATCAGGTCAAATATTTTGATGCTTAACCGTGATGACATTGATATTTTATGGCATGCAAAGGATCAATTTCCAAAGGATTTCAGAGCAGAGGTATGTTCGCTTACTGTTTTCTTTTCATCCCCCTTTTCTCCGTTTCATTCTTTCTTAAATTATTCTAATTTTTTATTGTGTTTATCTTCTCAAGAATAAATAAGTTACGTGTTTGGATGAAGGTTCTTTTCTCAGAGATGGATTCTTCCGCTTCACTTATTTCAATTGAATTGCCAAATATTGAAGAGAAAGATGGCCTTCCAATCGAAGCCTTTGCTCGAGTTCAAGAGATCTTTAGCAATGTGGACTGGCTAAGCCCAAAGGCAGATGCAGCTCTTAACGTGCTTCAGAAAATAACAGCTTCAAATTTACTTCAAGAGAAGCTGCTTAGTTCTGGCTCTTTAGACAGAAGGCAATTACTTGACTTATCTCTTGAAAAACTAATCTTGGAATCAGAGACATCTGAAGAAAATATTAGAAGTCCCCGATTGAAGATACAGACAAAGTCTAAGCTTTCTTCCGAATTATCTAAAGCTGCAAGTTCAGTGATATCAAAACTTGAACCCTCAGAATTGCAGGTTGCTCTCCAACTACCACCTCAGTCTAAAATAATCACTCAACGAATACCTCAACCGTCATTGTCTACGCCAGTCTCCTTCCGTAGTTCTATGCAAGGTTCACCTCGCCCTATACTAAGATATCACAGTGCACCCTCAGCTCTTGGCATTACAGCTTTACTACATGATCATTCCGATTTTATTGGTAAAGAACTTATACATTCAGGGACAACATCTTCACCATCATCTGCTCGGTTGAGTCCAACTGCTCTAGATTCACCTAGAGATATTCAACGTAGTAACCTTCCTATTTCTCCTCTCCCTCTAGTATTAGACGCAAGATCTTCATTAGAAAATTCTTTGACCACCGCATCAACTACAACCATTCCTGATCCACTGCCCCTTCACCAACTTTCTTTGAAACCTATTAAATATTTAGTTTCTCAACCGACTCAAACCACATCACAAGTGAGAAGTCAATTATCACCATCTTCATTACAACCAACTTCTGCCTCTTATATTGGGGAATCCCCACCCTCTCTCAATGATAGCGAAGCTTCAATATCATCTTCCTCTCCTTTGTCAAGATCATCTCCATCTTCTTGTACTAAAGAATTAATTTCCGTTTCCACTCCTCCTCCTCCTCCTCCCCTCCCCCATTTTGATTCACCTTCAGCTTTAGCAACATCTCCACCTTCTAGTAGGACGAATGGTTCGATTTTCCCATCCTCACCACAACCGCCTTCTACGACAAAACTGTTATCTTCTATCAAGAAAACAACTCAACCTGCTCCTCAATTTTCTTCGTCTGATGATCATCTAGTTTCTTCAGAGTCACCTATAAAGAACTCGAAGAGTGTCTCTCCCCTCCCCCTCCCCCTCCTCCTCTCCTCCTCCTCCTCCTACTCCTACTCCTCCTCCTCCTCCTCCTCCTCCTCCTCCTCCATGTTTTAGCCCTAACTTAGGCACTAGTGTTGTCTCGCCGACATCAGTGCCTCCGCCCCAACCTCCACCTCCACCTCCTTCATGGAAGGACTCTACGAACACATTCATGCATGTCCCCCCAGCTCCACCTCCAGCCCCACCCTTGCCTCCATCTTCTTTCAGTTCTACATTTACTTGTGGTTCTAGTATCACGCCTTTAGGGCCACCACCACCGCCACCACCTCCTTCAAGTCATGCACCACAAGATTTTGCCACAGTAGTTAGGACCTTGATGAATGCATCTGGCCCTCCACCTCCCCCACCTCCCTCGTTACATTCATCTCTAGGTTCTAATACTGTATCTTCAGTGCCGCCCCCGCCACCCCCTCCTAGTCTTGCAGTAAATGTTGCAACAACCGTTAACTTGACACATGTCAGCCCCCCTCCTCCTCCTCCTCCACCATTAGCAAATTCTGGACCCACCTTATGTCCAGGTGTTGCAACGTCAGCTCCGCCTGCTCCACCTCCTCCAGGTTTCTCAATGGAAGGTTCTGCAACACATGCTCCACCTGCACCCCCTCCTCCAGGTCTCAGCGGTAATAAACTCTCAAATGTCAATGGTACTTCCTCACAGTCTCACGTTGGCGTTAATAACAGCAACATACCTTCTGTTCCTGGACCACCTTCCAGTGCTCTATTCAATGCAAAGGGACGTGGCCTTGGACGTATGAACTCCAAAAACCAGTCTCAACCTAAAAGATCCAATCTAAAGCCTTATCACTGGTTAAAATTAACGAGGGCCATGCAAGGAAGCTTATGGGCAGAGACACAAAAGACCGATGAAGCTTCCAAGTACGTGTCATATATTTTAGTTCTCTTATATGTTATAAATTTCCTTCTGTTAATTTAGTTAATTTTTATGTGATAGAGCTCCGGAGTTTGACATGTCAGAACTTGAAAGTCTTTTCTCTGCAGCTGCACCAAATTCAGACTCTGGAGGTTCGGGAAATTCAAATCGCCGAGCCTCAGGGCCAAAATCAGATAAAGTTCATTTGGTAATCAAAGAAATAAACTTATTGTCACATTTATTTCTTTTGAAGAATCGAGTCAGTTTTGACATAATTTTAGCCATCTAATAAGCTCAATCCGATTGACTGTGTTCTGTTAGTGAAAGAAAATAGTATTTCTTAATTTGCGTACCACCCTACATTTAAGTATCAACTGAAGCATAGCATAGACTCTTCTCTAAGTTTATACCAATACAGTTACATCTACCTGTGGTTGAGTTTCTCATCAGCATGGGACAAATTTAAGTTGGCTAGTTCATTTGTTGCAAACTCAATTTATGTTTCATGTTTCTACTTGTTCTGGCAGATTGAACTTCGCCGGGCCTATAATTGTGAAATTATGCTTTCTAAAGTTAAGATTCCTTTGCCTGACATGATGGTGAGTGATGATTTGCCTTTTCTTTGAAGCCAAACCGATTGTTTCGAACAATTATGAACCGGATACTAAACATCTTGATCAGTTCGTTGAAAATATAATACATTGCAATGTTTCTGATGATTTGTTTTGGTATTACCATTCTCAGTGTTCAGTCCTTGCATTGGATGACTCGGCATTAGATGTGGATCAGGTTGACAACCTAATCAAGTTTTGTCCAACAAAGGAAGAAATGGAATTACTAAAGGTGCTTCTTTCCTTCTGTGCAACTGCTTACATTCGTTGGCCTGAATCATATTGCATTTCCTTTAGTTTGCACTAATTCTTTGTGGTTGGCTTTAACCTCTACCTTAATTTTGTTTGAGACTCTTCTCTGACATTGATTTTTTTGCTTTTACATTCAGGGGTACGGTGGGGATAAGGACAACTTGGGAAAATGTGAACAAGTGTGTTAATACTTTCTCTTTCATTCTTTCACCTTCCAGCTTGCTCCGTTTTTTTTTTAATTTATTTTTTATAAAGATTATAGGCAACTTATCATGCTACTCAATCCTTATTCCCATGTTCTCATTTGAACCATGGCTTGGGAAAAAAAAGAAATCCTATTTTAGCATCTGAGTCCCTTCTTTTATATAATTATATGCTTTGGTTTTCTTGTTATTTAGAGAATCTGTTTGCTACAAAAAATTAACCTGCTTGTGTCTTCTTCCCAACAGTTCTTTTCTGAATTAATGAAAGTCCCACGAGTAGAGTCCAAGCTAAGGGTATTTTCTTTCAAGATACAATTCCGATTGCAGGTGAGGGGACAACCTATTTAATTATTCCCTTCCTTTTTCCTCTTTCCTTTTTTATATACTTGTCACCAATTTCACTATTTTCACTTTCTAGGCCTCTGACCTTAGAAATAGTCTGAATACTATTAATTCGGCATCTGAAGAGGTAAATGATATTCTTTTAAATTTCCTTAATTTAGGTGTGTTGTTTGAACATTTTCACATTTTAAACCCTTTTCTCCATGTGCTAGTCAGATCAGAAGTTCGGTAAAGTTGAAAAGGGTAATGCAAACTATCCTTTCACTGGGTAATGCTTTGAACCATGGAACGGCTAGAGGTGAGAGTCTTTTCCCTTAACAAATATGCATTGCAGTTTTTACCGTCTATAATATGTGTGGACGGTGGCGAAACATTATTTTGAAAAAAAAAATTCCTTAATCTCTTTAGGTAATATAGGTGCCTCACTTTCAAAAGTGAAGGTTAAAATAATTACAATAAGTATTTGTTATAGAATCATATCCACGGTTTGCATCTTTAAGAATTGACCATAATAATTAAGAAGGTATTATTTGTGATGGCAACATAAAGTTCATTTATTATTATTAATATTTGTTGGAGTTCAAATTAATGCACGTTCATGACCGTACATTATTTTTCATAATTCTCTGGTTTAATTGCAACTTCTTTTGAATTCTAAGTCATTTTTAACTTGTACCAATCTTATATCATCATCATTAGTTTCATGTACCCAAAAAAGAAAAAAAAGAAAACCATTGAAGAAGGGAGCCCTCCTAAACAAGGAGCTCCAACTATATGAATTAGAATCTATAAAATAGTTACAAAAGGTCTACGCACATAGGGAAATGTAGTATTGAACAATCAACCAAGCATCATTTGGATCCTTCTTCAGCCCTCTAAACACTCAATCGTTCCACTCCCTCCAAAGAATCCAAAGAATAACGCACACCCCAAGAATCCCAAAAAAAGCATTATTGATTACATACACACATACATACTACAGACAAATGGTTCTAGATAGAACTCTACTTATAAACTAACTTTTTTAGCGTATATTTACAAGTATGCAATGCATAAGGCACTAGATACGTTAAATTGAAAAGCTTATAACTTTAAAGTAGTACACGTGGTTACTGGTTCTTACTCTTTTCGCTTTATAATTGTGTACACTGACAATTTTTATTCATGCTATGGAATGTCTTTTGTTTCTGTTTTACTATTAGAATTTAGAACTTTTGAATGGTATCACCAAGACCTATGAGTTATTTCCATTGTTCATGTAGGTTCCGCTATTGGATTTCGGCTTGATAGTCTTCTCAAACTCACTGATACACGAGCCAGAAACAATAAGATGACTCTCATGCATTATCTATGTAAGGTAGACTTCTCCTATTTTGCTTGTCAAATAATTTTACTGGCTTGCACTCAGTGTATTTCGGTCTTCTTTGTATTATATTTCAGTAAGAACATCCTTCTTCTAGTGAAGTAAACTCCCGTCCCACCTGCATTTATTACCAATGATTTGCTATAATTTTCATGTCAATGCTATAATTTCTTGATAGTTCTGCAGAATGATGAAGTCTCAACATATAACGTGAGTAAATAGTAAAGTTGACCATGAAAGAACCCTTTCCAAGCGTGGACCACAATCCATTTTCTGATAATGAACAGAACACCTCAACTTCTAATATAGCAACAAAGATTGATAGTAATCTGACTGTTAGAACTATATAAAGGTAGCATTGGACATGCACTCGCACACGCATACAAAAAATCTAAATGGCTGGTGGAATGGACTTACTGAATTGATGAAATGGACAATGATACCCTTAAGATTCGGTATAACCTGCCAGTTTATAAATATATGGTATCCCACTGAGATTAGTTTTATTATTTGAGAGGAAGAAAATTTAATATGCTAGATTTTTAATTTTTCCACTTTTATATTCAGAAGTTGATGAGTCAACGGTTAGCATTTGTAGAATGCTAATACCCCTCCTTTTGCTTTGTGCTTGCTGAAAAGGGAGGGAAGAATAAAATGAAGTTTCCATGCTATTAAAGCCACTTTTAAGATTACGTTGATGAGGATTGGAGTTCTGTGGCATATTTTATACACGTATATGTTAATTTGTGAGATATCTACCTGATCGATTTGCAGGTTCTTGCTGAAAAGCTGCCAGAACTTCTAGATTTTCCGAAGGACCTTGTGAGTTTGGAAGCTTCTACGAAGGTAGAACTTCTTCAATTGTTTAATTTCTTTGCGGTTGTGACCAATTTCCATTGCTATTCTGTAGGTAAAGTTTATCGTTTGGTTATGATGCAGATACAACTGAAGTACTTGGCAGAAGAAATGCAAGCCATAAGCAAAGGGCTTGAGAAGGTTGTCCAGGAATTGGCCAATTCAGAGAATGATGGACCCATTTCTGAAATTTTCTGCCGGGTACTGTAATATTTAATGAATGGTAGTTTTATTTTTTTAAAGTTCTAAATTAGTTTGTTTAAGACATGGTAGTTTACCCGATCTTACAATTAATTTTCAGACTTTAAAAGGCTTCCTTTCTCATGCCGAGGCAGAAGTGAGGTCTCTTGCCTCTCTTTATTCTAATGTGGTATGTTTGGTACTCTTTCCTTCAAATTTATTATACATCCTTAAAGCAGCATTGTCAATTCTCCAACTATGGGAATTTTCAGGGTAGAAATGCCGATGCACTGGCTCTTTATTTCGGCGAAGATCCTGCACGTTGCCCTTTTGAGCAAGGTATTTGCTACTACCACTTAACCATATCCCTTCCTTTGCCCCAATCAAGAATAGAACTTTGCCAATACTTGCTATTATTCTCGAACAACTTTGAATTGAAATGAATATTATTGCTATTATCCATATAATCTGTTGCTAAAATCCAAAGCATTATTGTTTGGAATCAGTTGTTTCTACACTGTTCAATTTTGTGAGGATGTTTGCGCGAGCGCACGAAGAAAACTGTAAGCAGCTTGAATATGAAAAGAAAAAAGCACAGAAAGAAGCGGCAGAAAGGGAGAAGTTGAAGCTCGGTACTGCGAAAAAGGAGTCAGGATTCTTAATGCAGACTCAAATCTAGCATAGCAACGTCAAAGCTATCTGAAGTGTTCTAACAAACATTTCTGCAACATTACTAAGTTATCCTCCATAAGCTGATATTACGTTATGACCAAAGTAACCCATAACCAATTGATCGTGCACAATCGAATAACGCCAGCGTCAATGTCGCTCATCTTGGATAGAAGGACGTTTCAGAGGCACAGGATGTAGAATAAGTAGCCAGTGCTGGGATAAAACTAAAAACCAGTAAGTCTTCTACCAAACTTTTGTAATATTTCATAACAACAGAAGAAAGAAGAAATTAAATAATTAATAGCCTTATAGGAGTGTGAAACTCATCAGCCATTGTTGCTGTCATTTGTTTGTGTAATGAGTTACTAGTAGAGTGGTAGATATTCTTTGGTGAAGCTTAAGGAAGTCATGTGTTTGAGGCAGAAGCACTCAAATGATGGGACTTTCTTGGTTAGATCAGAATTTTGGTGTAAAATATATCATATATGTAATTGTAGTTTTGTTCATGTTCTATATATAATTACATTCTTTCCCCACCAATTCTTTCTTTTTTCCTTAAAAATAACAAAACTGATGTGGGGTGGGGAGGCCTTTTGGACTGTGGTAGGGTTCATGTGTGTAACTATTGTACATCTTACTGTAAATTAAAGATTTGGGCATTTGAATTGGGTCTAACGAGAAATGAGTCGTGGAACTTTTAATTTTGTTTTTTAAAAAAGAATTAAAATTAAGTTTTTATGTTTTATAGAACACAGTATATCCATAAATTTTAAAAATTTTAAAAATTCAAAAGTTCAGACTTTAAAAAGCTATAATATTTAACTTAGAAGTTTAAATTTATTTTTCTCTAATTAATTTTTTTCTTCCTTTCTTACTCGAAGATTATTATTAGAGAAATTTTTGTTAATAATAACTTTTTTTTGTTAATAATAAAAATTGTTTGAACATAATAAAATTTTAAATTCTACTAGAATCTTCTATCAATGTTAAATTATATCGATAGGATGATTGTGAAAATCATGTAAAAACAAATGATTATTCTAAACCCTAAATTCTAATCTATAAACATTGAATGAAGTAAGATAAATAAAATCTGGAATAAATTTTGTTATATTTTGTAAATTTTTTGGTTTATTGTACTAAATTTAAAAGGAGCGTTTGCATTTGGCAAAATAGCAAAAAAAATTATGATAAAATAAGGTCAATGTCACATTTTCTAAATTACAAAAATAATAAATGTAAAAGTAAATAATTCTCTACTAACTCTTCCATAGCCATCTTATATCATTTATTAACTTCCATCTTATATCATTTATTAACTTTATTTGTCCTATTCACGTCATGGAAAAAAAAAGATGCCATGAGTTTTTTTAAAAAAAAAATTTTGTTGCAATTTTTTTATTTAAAAATGGTTCTTTTTTCTTCTTATGGCTATGTTAACATGCCATTTGGGATAGTGCAAATATCTAACCAATCTATGTGCACTAAATTCAACACATTAATTACATTACATACCATATAACTAAAAATAACCATATTCTTAAGTCTAAAAATGCAACTATTTTTCTAAGAAAAAGAGAGAAAATTACACGTTACATGTAATGGTTGACTACGAATAACATTTATATTTTTTTCCATGATAATAGACAAAACTGAATGTCTATGATAGAGAAAGATTTTAAATAGGAAAGACAAAAAAAGGTGGACGTGTAAAACATTCATAACATATATATTAAATATCATCTTGGTTCTTATACTTTATAATTAATTTAATTCTAATTCTTATACTTTTCAAATGTTCAACTAACTTGAACTTTCAATAAATCTTAAATTTAGACTCTATTACTAGTTTGTCATCGTAGTTTTTTCATTAACATTTTTATTATAAATTTTAAAATATTCATATATTGTACTTTGTGAATGAAAATCATTATAATTATTTAATCAATTTCAATAAAATTAACGTCGACCGATTCAATTTAGGATTTATTAGAGTTATATGGACTAAAATTGAATTTTTTTAGATATTATTAGTGATAGAAAGGATGGGAAAAGAACAAATAGGGAAGAAAATAATGAAAGAAAAATGGAAGTCAATGAGCATTGAAATTCAAACAATTATTAATCCCAAATAACCTTTGAATTGAAATTGATAGATTCACAAAACTCCAAACTCCTTTTCACGCACGACAAGTTTATGTAATTGTGTCCGTCATTAATTATTTTCTCTTCAGTCAACTTTTGCGGACGCTTTTTCTTTTCCCATTATTTCTTCCACTTTCCATACTTCGCTCTCTTATTCTTATGTTTTCTTCTCCTTTTCCTTTCCATCATTCCACACAAACCCTAATGCATTAATTAACTCTCTCGATATTCCATATCCCGTAGACGGCTCGAGTCCGCCTTCAACTTTGAGAGAGAGAGCCAACCGGCCAATAATACCCAATAATTGTAGTTAGCTCAATTGATAAATGCATGCATGTCGTCTCAACCATTTTGATATGAAGATTCGGTATCCATAATGGACTCGAGTCCTTCAACTGTGTGAGAGAAATTAGCTTATTTCATGATTTGATGTAGTTTGGTTAAACTAAACTTTATATGGATTGTTTATAGAATGTCTGTGATAAATTTTTCTAGTACAACACATGTGATAATAGAGAGATTTGAACTTTTGGCATCATTAATTGTTTAGAGAAAGTGCTTAATTCTTAGGTATTGTTACATAGTCCTTTAACTAATCAAGCTATATTTAAGTTAATATTTCTTACCTATCTTAAAGTGACTCAGTTGGTGAGGTTGGATCAAACCAAAGGAATCATAGTTGAAAATTTTAAAATTAATTTAAGGGGCATTTGTGAAACTTTTAAAATCCTCGAGATAAGAAAAAAGTGGAGGAAAAAAAAACTAATCAAATTGGCTAAACTTAAGACTTTTTCCCTTCACTACAACAACCACAAAACATGAACGATCGAACCTTTGATTTGTACGAAAAAAAATCATGTCAATTATAATTGAGCTTAACTCAATTTGACAGCTAACTTTAAGTCCTAATAAAGACTTTGGTAAAACAATACAACAAATGATTGAGTTGTTTTAATTTCACATTTCCTTGCTAAAGTTTTAGGCTAATTATTAACAATTTATATTCTCTCTACTTTCAATTTTGTAATAGTTTAATTTCTAAACTTTAATAAATAATTATATCTTAACCAATATATTTTTCATTTCTTAACGACTTAGTTCCCTCCTTTGAAAAGTATTATTAATAATTCAAAAATAGTTTGAAAACTACTTATGAATCAAACTTCGTTTGTAACAAGTAACAATAATGACTTAACCAATACATTTTTCATTTCGGAACAATGTAGTAATAGTAATAATTACAAAAAAGGTTTGAAAGCCACTTGGAAATTAAACTCCGTTCGTGAATTATAAAGACGTATTACGTCGTCCCTTATTCCAATTGTTATACATTCCAAAGTTTACAAACTAAATTAGTTACTAATCAACTATCTAAGTACGGACTAAATTGAGAAATGTTTTTCAACCTATTTTGTATATATAGCTTGAATACTTTTCATATGTAACACAAGACTTTGGGATATGGAAAAAATTTTGGTCAGGATGATTAAATTCTTTTCATATCTCGAAAATTTATCATCTGGGTCGTTTTGTTTTGAATTTTTTTGGAACAAACTGAAAAGAATTTGAAGAATTATTAGGGATTTTTATGTGAAAGCTAATTTGAATCCAAATAGAAGGTCCTTAGTTGATGAGAATCTAGATATGGTCTTTGTTAATTTGGACAAAAAATTTCTACATTAACCACATAATTAATTAAATCCTAGGTTTTTAAACTTAATCATTTCTCTCCTTATCAATAAATAATAATACAAAATTTTCAAATTTCAAACTTCAAACTTTTAATTATGTTTTGATTTTGACATATTCTAATGGGATTTGTAGAGTTTAATAATGGAGATTGATTTAGAAAATTCTAAGAACACAATTGTGGACGACCATTTAGTCTTTTATTTTGAATTTTGAAATTAAGTACATAGATATATACTTCGACTTATAAGTTTATTTTTGTCACCAATTATCCGACTTTTAGAAATTAAAAAATTGATTTTGTTTTTTTAGGTTAAAGATTTGGAAGAACATTCATAGATTTTAAAAGCCACATATGGAGCTAGCTAGAAAAACACTTAATGATCAAATAGTATTTGTTACAAAAGTGGTTTTAGTTAAAGTTGTATCTTAAAGTCACACCCTATCCCTTCTCATTTTAGCATCTACACTATTTTCTTATTCCTCTTTATGAATATTTGAAAAAACATACTAAAAATTTAATAAAGATAACCTAACTCTATATAAAGTATACTAGGAATTTCCACTGCTCCATGATGTTGAATTAAGAACAAAAAAAAAAGTTAGATTTATTCTAACAAAATTATCACTTTAATTTACGATAATAAATGGTTGTTAAATTTATTAAATTTTGACAAAAGAAAATTGAAATTCTTTAGGAAAATTGATCTTTTTTATTGATTAATTAACTGAAACTGTCCTTTAAATCTTTGGTAATTTGAGTAGTAGAGCACTTACATGAACACATGATTTATGTAACCCAGCCAATTAAAGTTGTCTCTAATTATCCAAACAAACAAATATTCACAAAAATCTAGAGATTGTACTTTAAAAGAAATTAAACAAAATGTAGAACACAAAGCCTCCTTTAGGATTTTAGGGTTTTGATTTTAGGGTTTATTCTCTATTTGTTTGGTTTCCCAAAACCTTGCCTGAAATGGCACCAGCAACAATGCCAGCAAATTCAGGATCCTTCTTTAAAGAAGAGGCCATTTGTTGTACCAAAAACTCCTGCCAAACCGCTGCCTCGGCCGACTCCGATGACGCGTAATCTTTAGGACTCTTAAACAGCCCATCTTCGTGGATCAAATCGAGGGTCACCGTAGCACATGACGGCTTGATCGTCGCTAAGACTGGGACTGCACTGCCTTTTCCGCCATTGATTGACCTTAAAGAAAGTTCAGTTTGGAAATGGCTAGCATGGCTGTGTTCTCCTTCGTAAGTTGCCACCAAAATTGTTGGATCTTCCAAACTTCTTTGCACCTAAAACAAACAAATAACTTATTCATTTTATTTACATGGTAATAGCTAAGATTAAATTACAAGTTCAATTCTTAATTAGAAGGTTAGATTTTACTTCCTACCGTTTTAAAATTTTTAAATTAAGTTTTTAGAGTTTGATAAAACCTTATTACTACGCTAAGGTTTGATAAAATCGTAAAAAATAGTCCATATTATAGGAATTATTTACTAGTATTTTATCAAACAATAGAACTGAAATTAACTACTCATTTCTATGAAACTATTGATTTCTAATTATAGTTTAAGAGGAAAAGAAAGACCACAATAGTTATTCTTGTTTTTGTCATTTTTTTAACAATAAGGACAAATTTTTTACCAAACTTAATTCTACTTTCACATTTTAAAAAACGAAAAAAAACAAAACCATTATCAAACGAGCATGGAATTCAATCTCAACCGCTTTTAGGTATTGTTTGAAATTAAAGTTATGGAGGGATTACCTTCTTTTTGACAGGACAATTTGGTGCAGAGGAGCATTTGAAGTAAGCTCTTGGAGAAGGGTTGTCTCTTGTAACCTTTTGCCCATACTTCCTCCATTGATACCCATCTTTCACAACCTTTTTCATTAATAATATCATTCAATTAGGGTTTCTCAATATATCAAAGCCTCATTAAGAAAACTAAAGCTTCTGTCTCAAAAATTATTGTTATTGGGAATCTTTTCATTAACCTCATTAATTAAGTTATAATGATCTATTGTTTTTTTATTAAGGATTCGAAGAATACACGATAGTTTGAACCTTTGATTTCAAAGCAGAACACGTCAATTACATCTTGTTTATGTTTACTACTTTTTTATGTATCTATTAGCGTCTAATTCTTTTTGTCAACATCTCGACTAATTTTATTGGATGTCAAGAAAACTCGTAGAATATTAAATTACTACATATCGATGACCAACATCGATTGAAC
This sequence comes from Cucumis sativus, assembly GCF_000004075.3. Lineage (NCBI taxonomy): Eukaryota > Viridiplantae > Streptophyta > Magnoliopsida > Cucurbitales > Cucurbitaceae > Cucumis > Cucumis sativus. Next base: position 25,731,551 of record NC_026658.2, read on the forward strand.
TCATAATGATTTCTTAGGCTTTATATTGGGCTGTGCCTTTTTATAATCACGATCGAATTATTAACCTTAATCTCTCTATAGGATCGATTATTTGATAACACATTCTCTATTTCCCCCTAGGTTTTTAGAGCTTTGAAACTTGCCTAGCTAATTCAAATAATATAGATAGGAGTATACATATGTATATATTGGGGAGTGGGGTTTTAAAAATCACATACCAATCTCAATCTTTAGTACAAGTCTCCTTGCCAAATTATTCAACAAAACAAACTACTAAATCCAAGCTTTAAAAAGTCAACTATTATTTTTTCTCTTTTTTCCTTGAAATTTGAAAAAAAAAATTAAAAGAGAAAGCAAAACCAAGAAACCAAAACTGGAACAATTCTTTTATATATATACCTCTCAAAAACAGAAAACGAAAAACCGAAACATTATTCGATTCGAGTCGAACCTCTAAAACCTAGATTAGGGTTTTGTTGAAAAACATGGCAATGGAAAAGAAAAGTTAGGGTTAGAAAAATTACCAAGCTTGGATCTGATGCATCTTTTTGCACAAAAACTTTAGAAACCTTTGAATTTCCATTTAATCTTGGCCTCTTAAGCCACCTGTTAAAATCTTCATCTCTTGTGCTGCAAATTCCTTCTAAATTCTCATAATCTTCTTGCTCTCCTTCTGCCTTTCTCTTCCTTGAACAAACACCTTCCATTTCTGTGCTTTGCTTTTGGTTGCTTAACAAATACATCACTTGTTTCTGAAGATTAATGTATTTCTCATACATTATTCTCAACATTTGACTTAGCTTCCCATTCTCTTGGATTTTTCTATCCAACTCCTGTTCTAATGTCGGGCTCGATTCGCTTCCCTGCATTTGGAGAACTTAACCGATGAGTGGCAAGAATTTATCCATTATACTCCCGAAGTAAGTTATCATGGACCCTTGATTTTAATCAATTGAACTATGTTCAAGTTGTGAGATGAAATTAAAAATGATGGTAGAGTGATTTACTATTTACTACGATGAAATTCCTTAATTTTTCAAAATATAAAATCCGAAAATCTTATCAAAATACACACCTAAGTTCCATTTTGTGGTGGTATAATTTCGTAGTATATATTCTTGTTAGTTCATTAGTTTTTTTTTTCTGTAATATATATATATATAACACTCTCCATTCACTTCAACCTAGAAATAAAAACTATATTATATATACAATACAATACATTAGGGTTTAAAACCTTCATATATATATATATATATATATAAATACGGCCCACACACATGTTATAATTAAGAACAAATTAACAAATGACTTATGAGGTTAATTACCTTATTTGACAAGCTCAGTGCGAGTTTTTCTTTATCTCCATAGATTTCTCCATCAAATTGATCTCTTTTCTGCTTCATAGAAACAAAAACAACAATATTAATAATAATAAATTAAACCATATCCAAAATTCACCACGAAAAACAGAGAGAAGAAATAGCCAAATAAAAACTTAAACTTACTGAAGAATGATGAGCTACTTCATCCATAGTTGAATTAGCATAAGAAGAATTAGGATCCACATTAAGGTCCAAAAAAATATCCATCATATGAAATTAAATTAGTAATTTCAGATATATTTTTAAAAACTATTATTATTGTTGTTGCATGTAAAGAAGAATTAGAAGAAAATTTGAGGGTATTTTTGTGAAGAAGAAGAAGAGGAAGAAGAAGAAGAAGAAGGGAAGAAGAATTATTTTGCAGAAAAATGAGTGATAATGGGAAGAAGACTTATATATAAAGAAAGAAAGAAAAGAAAAGAAAAGAAGAAGAAGAAGAAGAAGACGAAGAAGAAGAAGAATTTGCAAAAAAGGGCCTGTGGGGTTGGGTGGGTCCCACAATTCTGGAAGAAGTCGGTTTTGGAATTCTTTTCTTAGTCCACCCCTTTAATTTTCATTATTTACATCACACTTCCTTTCTTTTTCTTTTCTTTTCCCTTTTTTTTTATAAATAAAACTTTGTTTTGTGGTAATATTGACTTTGAAAGTAGAGTGGAATGGTTGACTTGAGTGTGTAAGGGTCCCACACGCTTTTGAAAATGAAATGACTTTTTTGCTCTCCATTATATTTTTTGAATGGAAATTACAAATTGTTTGATTGCTTATGTTTGAGTTAAATTACGTGGAATTGACACAAATACTAAATTTAATAAAGTATTTATAACATATATATTGTAAAATATTCAGATTTTATCAACAATGGTGGACACTAACATGTTTTTATCAATAATATTGATAGAAATATAAATCAATTTCTATCGTAGATATAATTTAAAATTTTGTTATAATTTACAAATATTTTAATTTCTTTTACTACTTTTAAATATATTTGAATAATTATTATTTTGGTCCTTTATTTAATTTTATTTGTTTTAGTGAGTGTTAACTTTGAAGGAATGTTATTGGAATTGGATAATCCCCTATATTTTTTGTTTTTAATTTTTTAGAAACGTTTTGAAAATTTGAGATTGATTATAGAAGAAACTATTCTTTAGTGGCTTTGCTTTGTTTCTATTTATATTCATATGTTTGTTTGAAAAAATAAATCAAATTTGTTTTCTTTTATTGTTTGTGATTGGGTACTTAGATTTGAGTTATATTTGAGCGTTCGGAGTTGATTTTCTAATCAAACTAATGTCAAATTGTGTATGATTAATTTAGTAAATATTTAAATTATCACAATTAAATAAGTGCAAATGATCGGAGATCGGTTTGACCTTTTGAAGATTTTAAAAAATGGATTTTTCTAAACTAACGTCGTCCTAATTAACCTCTCCTTACGTTCGACATACCACTTTCAATTCGGCCGTTTTGGTCAATCTACTTGAGTTTTTTGATATATTATGCTCATTTAAAAAAAAAATTATAAATTTTGAAAACATATTTTCATATTTAGTAACAAGTTGCATGTTTATTTACAAAAGTAGGTCTTAAAACTTTCAATTTCGTGTCCATTGAATCAATGAGATTTAGATTTTTCATGACATAGGTGCTCGACCTATTTGATATATAAAAAATAATAATAAACCATTTAGACACAAAATTGAAATTAATTTCATTATATAAGCAAAGAACTGAAGGTAAGTTTAGCAACAATTAACATGGTCCTAGAGATTTGATCCATCATCTTCACAATTATTATATCCATACAAAAATCATTACTATATATAATTTTCAAATTCATGTATATCATATACCCATAAACCAAATAATTAAAAGTTGAATCACTTATTAGAGACCATAGTAAAAAAATTTAGTGTCAAGATATAATCATTACAAACAACAAAATTAACTGCAATATTTTTTTCTCCATAATTACGATATGCTATTTTTTTATCAATACATTATTGATATATATATATATATATATATATATATATATATATATATATATATATATCAAGTACATACATATGTATAGGTTATTATTCTTTGTAAAATGTTATATCTCATGTGACACATTTATACTTTGATTTAAACCATATAAACTATTATTCCAAAAGCCCCTAAAGTTTAAGCCTTGAAGGAAATAGTGAGTGTAGTATCAATGAGGATATGAGGGGTAAAATTGTAATTTTGGATCCACTTTAAATCTTAATTAATATTCTTAATAACTATACATATTGAAGCTGTATCCTTTGTTGCCTTGTGGTTTGCATTGGACCACATATATTGATGTCATTAATTGGTCCCTTTTTCTTTCTTTTTTCTTTCTTTCTTTTCAAAAGATAAGTTCATGCAAAATAGTCTTCACTTTTTTAAACTTCATATAAACTATTATTTCAAAAGATAAAGAATAATACAATTAGATCTGTTAAAATATTGAAAATTATATTAGATGATAAAAAATTTAGAAAAAACAGCTCATAACACATCTTTTTTGCATATTACATATTTGACAAATAGGACAGTAATCAAACGATAATATATCTACTTTTAAACTTGTTGTTTTTTGTAATTTTGAAAATGTAAATGACACGTGCTCTATTTTTGCAAACTCTCCTTAAAATATTATAGACTCGAAAAAAAATAGAACATTTTAAAATAACATGGCAAAATAAACCAAAATATTCATAAAAACTAACAAACTTCCATATCTATTAATGATTGGTACTAATAATAGTTAGAATTTGAAATTTTGTTATATTTTGTAAATATTTCAAGTTGTTTTATAATTATAATAATTATCTAAAAAGGTTGAAAAATTATACATTCTACTATTTCGTTATCACTTGTTTATAATAGTAATGGCGTATTACTTAAGAAATTAAAAGATATATTTATATATATATATAAAAAAAAAAAATGGTCCCTTTACTTTCTACGCAACTTTTTGTCATGTCTAACCTTTTGTTTATTTATTTTTTCAAAAGAAAGGTTAGAAAAGTTAATTCTTCTATAGGTAAAAAGGAATAACTTTCTACATTGCACGAATTTTAATTATGGTTTCAAAAAGGATAATGTAAACACATAAAATATATACATATATATATATATATATTTGCATGTGAGCTAACAATAAGCTTTACTTGCTAAGTTCAAGATCGAAGAAATTTGAACTTTGACATTTTTTGTTCGAATGCTTTTCATTTAGTTTCGTTATATTTAAGTTAACTTTTTTAATCGCCTTAAATATATGATTAGCTAATAACAAATATTTGTGAGTGTTAACTTAGAAAGACAAATCAACAAATAAAAAGTTTAGACTATTTACCCAATAAAGATTGAATTCTCTGCTCTCAAATTTTAAACCTTTTTTAATAAAACAAATGAGTTTTTGAAATATTACGAATACAAATTGTGGTTGGTAGTCTTCATATATTCTGTATGTATATGTAATTTCATTAGATATTCAACTAAAGTACGATATGATAGGATTGAATCATCAACCACTAAAATCATAGGTTAGTATATTATTTAGTAACGTATATGTTTAATTTGCAGCATATATTATATACTTTCTTAATTTAACTTCAGTTATATCATATGGTAACAAAAGAAAAAATTAGTATAATGTTATATAAATTCTAACATTTTAAAGATATGTTAATATCCTACGTTTGAAAGGTATAATTTCAGGATATTTGAATTTTACCAAACAATTCAACTTGTAATTAAAAGTTGATTAATTCAAATTAAGAAAACATAATTAAATTAATCACGTGAGTATAAGGTAATTAATAATGTGTTTAGTAAATAATAAATAAACTTAATTAAATTTTGGTAATGTGACAGATATGATTCTTTTTCCACAAGACTGTTTCCTCTTAATTACACAAAATAGTCTTAAAGAAGAAGGGGTGAATTTAATTACTTAAGAAACTTTAATAATGTCAAATTGAAATAATGCTTTTTCATACTATATAAGTATAAATGTTTTCTAATTATTTTATGTGTTCAAGCATATCTTAAAACTTTATGATAAGTTTTTTTTTTGTTATTCTAAAAAGAAAAATAATAATCGTTTCGTCTAATAGTAACACGTTCGGGGACAAAGACAAGAAATGTAAAGTTACTTTAGGAGGTGTGTATATATTATAATTCAAAATTCGTAACATTGATGCTAATCTTAACCGAGAGGTTAAAATGTTTGCAACGTCTTTACTTCTTTTAAAAGATGGAATATATTAAAACGATCTTACAAGATTTTCTTGACGACTAAAGTATAGTTTGATAACGATTTGATTCTTAGTTTTCCGTTTATTCAATAAAATTATGCTCGAGTCCAGTTGTCGTCGAGGTCCCTATATTTTTTAATTTTTCTTTATATATATATATATATATATATTATTTAATTTTTATTCCCTTTCCCAAGTTTTGGAAAAAGTTTACATGTGTATTTGGGAGAAGAGAGTGATAGAATTTTGGATTAAGGGATTTTAATATATATGTTGTTGATTGTACTTTTTTAAACAAAGATTTTCTTTATACAAAATCAAAAGGGTTAGGTTAAACAAAAGAGTGTTTGTTATATGCAATTCTTTAAATTAAAAAGGTATATTTGTTATTTTAAATTTTAATTAAACTCACAACTATACAAATATATATATATATATATATATATATTTGTTTTTTGAAGATGTCAAGTAATGACCGTTTTAAAGAAAAAGTGTCAAATATTTGGTTAAAAAAATAGAAATTTTACGACATCTTTTAACTAGTTTATGTTAGTTATTACTTGGCGTTACATGCAAAGGTAGTTTAACATTTATTTGACGCAAAAAGAAATTTTGAGAAAAATGTATTTTTTTTTATTGGAGAGTTTGCAAAAATAGCAAAGAGGTTTATGATAATAGAGTTAATGTCACTTGCATTTTCAAAATTGTAAAACAACAAATTTAAAAGTAGATTACTGTCAGATTAACATCTGATTACCGTCATATTTGTCAAATTTGCAATATACAGAAAATAGGTGTTATAAGCTGTTTTTTTTCTTTTTTTTTTCTCTAATACAATTTTCCTTTTTATTTGTTAAGAATATAAACTAAAATATATTTTTTTTTTCGGCCCTAATATTATTAACACGCAAAACGGAAAAAAAAAACGCAAATATCAATTAACATGATTTAAGATTTGTTTATGCTAGGAGAAGAAACTAAATATCTTAACCAGTTGAATTTTGCTTGAATTGATTTGTATGTGATTGACAATTGAAATTAAAAACCTAACTATGTCAATATAATATTATCTCATTTTCACTGTATTTTAGAGTCTATATACCAAAATAACATTGATTCTTATGTGTATCTTGACTAATCTCACAAGATAATCCATCTGATCTTACAATATTTTGATGTAAAGAAATGAATTCGTACGATATATGACTATCATGAATTGAACTCACGGATCTCTTAGTTAGTTATTAAGATTATGTTTTCTTTTTTACTATTAAGTAGGTAAAAAAAATTGAATTCTTGAAAATTAATTTAAATCTAAATTTAACTTGAAGCTTTAATTAATTCTAAAAATATTTTCATAAGCAATAAAATAGATAACTACACTCGTGAAAGTAATGTGTTTGTAAAACTTCAGTTTTCAAAAGTTAAAAAACAACAAAAAACAAGATGATTATTAAACGGAGTGCAAATGTTGAGAGATTCGATGATTGTCCTGTAAGATTGATCAAAAGTATGAAAGCGAATTTGTCGATTTAGCCTTTTTCATTTGCTAATCAATTGGTTAAAGTCAGTATTCTCAACCAGAAAGTTAGATGTTCAAATCTTTATTTTTGCATATTGTCACTCCAAAAGAAAAAAACACCAACTATGAATATTAAAAAAAAAAATTGATTTTGACATAGTTAATCAACGGTAATTAACATGCAAATCTAAGATCAAACGTTTAATCTCTCATCCCTAAAATTTTTTATGAAAATAAATAAAATTTTCTCAAATAAATTTAGGGTCAGTTACAAATACATTTTCTATAACTATTTCATATAGTTTCATAAAATTCTCGTAAATCGTATACAATTAGAACAATGTATTCTTATCAAACTATAACAACGAATGAATTCAAATTTATGTAAATTAACCATAAATCTTTTCGGTTTGAAAGAAAGGGTTGGAATTTGGAAATAACTTTTTTTTTTTTGGAGCAAAATTTGGAATTGGGAAATAAAATTCAAATTTTCTTGAGGAGTTGGAGTTTATATATACTTTATTATTTATACAAAATTAATTTATGCATTCTATTTATATATATATATATATATTTAGTCAAACTTAGTAAGAATGACGATTTGATATTTAGTTCATATTCTTTTCGATTCTATCTTATCGCTTTTGTTTTTTCATTTCTTACATTTTTATTTTTCTTCTGAATTAGAATCATATGCTATTGCTTTTCTCTTTTCTTTTCTTCAAAAACAATTTGTATTTACATATTAAATAATAAAACCTGGATTTGATATTTAATTCATCTTTTTTTTTTCTTTTTGTTTGATTCAATACTTAAATATACACTTTAAATAAATATTTTCTTATTTAGAAAATTGTGATTGCATATATTCTAAATTCTAATACTTTTGAATTTAGTTTTAGACAACTGTGATAAATTCAGTTCTCCATCTGCTTTTTCTCTTTTCTTTCTTTTCTTTTTCTTTTCTTCTTTTTCCTTTTAATATCTAATCAGTTATATATAATATTAAATTTATCCACACCTTTATCAACAAATTCAAGTTTTTTTGTTTGATCGATCGATGATTTAGAATAGTATCAAAGTAGGTTATTCATAGTCGTTCACGAAGGTCGATCTTGTGTTTAAGTCCTGACACTCGTCTCTAATTAAAATTAATTTCAACTTGTTAACTCTTTTTCTTTATTTTTTTAAAGTGAACCCATAGCGATGAGTTATATTAACACAAAATTGCAATTATCGTTGTATCATTTAAATAATATGATTTGGTTAAGTAATTTGGTGATCCATGGGCATTTTATTTAATGAATTAATTTCATTTAATAAGAATAAAGAAAGAAAACTAGATTTTAAAATTAAATTGGTTTGATTAACTCCTCATGAAAATTGAAATTTTAAATTAGATCTAAATCAAACATGGATCGAGAATTCTTCGGAGTCGATAACACATATATTTTATGTGAATTGTGTTCGTATAGTTGTAAACTTGTAAAAAATGTATTTTAAAATTTAAAAAGGAAGATATTGTTTTCTTAGAGAATAATGTTTACATATATTCTAAACTCTCAAGTACTTCGGAATGTTTTTCCCCTTTATAGTTTAGAAAACAGTGACAAAATTCAGTTCTCTAGATCTACTTTTTTTTCAAAAGCTTGGCTTTGGGGCCATCCATGCCATTTCATTTTTGTTTATTTCTTCGTAAATAAATATAATAACAAAGAGAGCTTAAGTCAACAATAATTGATACTTCTTACGAGAGATTGAATATATGGCATCTATTCTATTCTCGTAGTTGTAAAAAAAACATAAGAAAATTACCGAGCTCAATTTGATGCTGTGAAAATTGCAATTGCAATTTAAGTAGAGGAATTCAAGTGGAAATTCACCACATAGATCACTTTTTCTTTTTTCAAAATCCTTTATATAGTTAACATGTTTTTATCAAAATAAATATAGATATATGTGTATATATTCACTCATGCTATCACGTCCTCAATTTAATCGGAAAATTGCATATAACACCTAATTTTTGCATTTTGCAAATATAGTAAAATTAATGATATCATACGGTAATTATAGAGTTATCGACTTTTAAATTTGTTGCTTTTGTAATTTAGAAAATATATTAACACAAATTCTATCCGTTTAATATTTACGTCTAGTAATGTTTTCTTCCTATGCTAAAATTTATCGTAACAAAAGTATATATTGATGTGGTGCAATAATTATTAAAATAAGGTTACTTATTTTCTGCGTTAGAGGAGAGAAAAAATTATTGCTTTCGTAAACTTTATTAAATTTATATATTTAATTTTAAAACTATTTATCAAATTATATGTTTGAACCTTTAAGTGATTCTAAATTATCATTTTTAAAAATAACTCTTAAATATTTATATATTTGAAAACAAACTTCACGATATAAAAAATAGATTTAAAATGGAAAATTAGATATTAAATTGATTTTGATTTAGGTGTGTTTTAGAGTACTTTTAAAAATATGATAAAATCACTTTCTACCAAATACTAATGATGTAATTAAGACCAATGATAAATTTACCTAATATTCAAATTCAACATTTCCCTATCCGTTATTCCAAGTTCCAAATTTTCAAATATTTAAATTTTTTAAAACTTTAATTCGTTTTTTTTCAAATTATTAAAATGACTTTTGTTATTTTTAAAATTACTCTAAATATAAATATTTTTAATCATTTATCGTATCAAAATTGTATTCAAAAGTATAAATAATTAAATTTTACGTGAATATGACGTAGAAAAAAATGTATAATTAAAATTTCATATGATATAAAAGAATTGTATTTAATTAATTTGTGAACTTTTATACTATATCAAAATTAAGTGACAAGTTTATAACATATTGGTTAGCAGAAACACGAGAAACTCTATTACAAGGATTACGTTAAAATTTTGTATTCAATTATTTTTTTCAACAGCTTCAATTAGATTTAATTGAACTTTTTAATTAGTTAGATTTTGGAACTTTCAATTTTGTATAATAGAGCTAAAGCATATTTTTAAATAAGTGTTAAAAATTACTATTCAATACCTAACATTTATGTTTTGTACTTAATTGAGCTTTTAATTATTTTTTTATTTTTTAAATATGTTGATGTTAAGTTTCAAACAAAAAAAACGGTAAATTTGATACTCACATCTTAGGTTTGATAATAGTGGTAAATTTGTAACCCAAAGAAGAGAATGTGACAGACAATGGAAAAATAATTTGTATATGGGTATGATACTTACCTCATAGACCTTATTACTTGGGTTAAAAAATTTATGTGTATAACAAATAGAGAGTTTGTAGCATGTCGAGATCAGTTCCTACAGGTTGCAATGTTGATTGATAAAATTGGTCTCTACCAAGGCTACTATGGAAGATATTTTCTTTTGTTTCGTTTTGGGTCTAAGACAATCCTTTAGGCATGGGTATGTCTCATCGAAATTTTGTTTTAGTTGACCTTAGTCCATTATCTAGGCTCGTTTTGGTCATCGGTGTCGCTTTTGGTCCAAATTTTGTTGCTTTTATAGTATGTGATATGCTCTTTGATCCAAAGTCATCATGAAAATACATAATTTGTTCAAATAAAAGTGACAAATAGGTTGAGCTGTTACTATACATGAAAGGAGATATATAAATAAGTTTGCATTTTGGTTTATCTTTTTAAGGCTGCTCTCCATTTCAAACCTAGTTTTGGGCTGCTAAGCCTGATAGTGAAAATGGGTCGTCTCAATTTGGGCCGACAAGGAAATCCAAGTTACACATTTCAAAATTTCTTTTATTTTATTAAAATTTAAAAGTGACGTAGTTGTAAATTTAGCAATTAAATTCAAATTAATTAACTATATAGCATAATTTTAAAAAATCTGTAAATATAGTAACATTTGTTAAATTCTATCAATGATATAAGTCTATCACCAATAGACTATGTTGCAAATATTGGTCTATCATTGATATATCATATGAAATCTATCAGCGATACAAGTTTATTAGTGATCGTTTTGCTATATTTGCAACTTTTTTAAAATGTTATTATATCTTTAATTATTATTGCTAAAATAGTCATCTATTGCAATTTTCTTTTAAAATTTGTTTCTCGTATATTTTGATTATTTTTTATCATGTATGAACAAAATTGTCATATATTTTGATTGAATTATAAATGATTCATTAAGTGCATACTAGTTTCATTACTGTTATGGATCTCTCCATATTATAATTGATTTATTACATATTACATATACATATTTACAGCAACACGTAAGTTGTGACACATATAGTTCTATTATTTTTTTTTAGGTGAAAACATGCTTTTTGCAATACTGTTATTTACTGCTTACTATTTTAAATATGTTATGTAATGTTTACCAATATATACACCTGCATATTTATAATACTATGTATAGTGACACATATAGTTATGTAATATTACCAATATACACCAGCATATTTTACTCGTCCGTTTCGTAATAAACCATAATTTATTCGCATGAAAACTCTAGATACTGATTTTGTTCGGTTTTTTACTCACAACAATATAATCGGCTCAATCTACTGAATATACCTATTGTATTTCATATACGAATAGGAACATAAACTTTTACTTACCGAAAATATTCATAAAACATAATCTAAATCTTTTTTTTTTTTTTTGTCTATAAAAATATATCAAATTCAAATACTGGTATTGATTATTGAATCCAGCCTAGCTATCTTAGTTTTGTAAATTACAAAGTGATTATTTTCCTTTTTCTGTTGCACTAAATTACAAAGTGCTAATAATTATATAGAAATATATATATTTGTATAATTGGGATTGTTTAATACTTATTGGTAAAAATAAAACTGTTTCTTATTATTTACAAATAAAAAATAAAAAACAAAAATAAAAGCTCGCACCAAAAATGCAATTTTCCCTCCGAAAGGCAATTTATGTTTTAAAACAAAAGGCAGTTAAATTAAAACTTAAAACACAAAGCCAATTTTCACCGGCTATCGTCACCGTTTAATCACAAAAATTCATCGCCGTTAAATTGGCTGTGACGTCCGTCGGTGTTAGGGACACAATCACCTTGCCACGTCCAAACGATGTCCTTCAGAGCCGGCCGAACGTCTTCCTCACAAAACTTCGAATATTCCAGAGTATCACCGGACGACTTTGAGAATTCTACTATGGCGACTTCCGGTGCTATTTCGAACACCTCCGCCGTCACAGACAGCTTTCCTTTTCTTCCTTCCGATGGACCCTGTAGTCGGAGCTTGAAATCTTTCGCTTCCGATACCTTGAAGCTTAGTTTCTTCGCCACCGTCTCGATCTTTTCCATGATTGTTGATACCGAGCATCTCGATGTGAACATGGATCCTGTCTTCCTTTTGTTCTCGAATAAACTCGATAGATCGAATCCGGACGACATCGACGATATTAATTCGAACGCATTGAAGAATTTTGGCGTCGATAGTTTTGGACTTTCGAAATCGGAATCCTCTGTTTTCGCTGCGATTGTTTCTTTCATCGTGAACGAGAGGGATCTTGAGAAATCTCTTCGGAACCAAGGAACTCGCGTGATTGCTCCGATTGTGATTCGTCTACCTGGATCTACGACGAGGATTTTTGAAATCAAACGCTTCGATTCAGCCGAGAACCACGGCGGACATTCGAATTCGGCTTTGAAAACCTTCTTATACATAGTCATGATGTTCTCATCCTGAAATGGAAGGAATCCTGCTAACAAAACATACAAAATCACACCACAAGACCAGATATCGGCTTTTGCTCCATCGTATCCCTTTCTTCGTAGTACTTCCGGTGCGACGTAGGCCGGAGTACCGCACTGCGTGTGGAGAAGACCGTCGTTACGAAGCTGTTCCGGTAAAGCGGAGAGTCCAAAGTCGGAAATCTTGAGATCTTCGTTCTCATCCAGCAAAAGATTCTCCGGCTTCAAATCGCGGTGAGAGACTCCACGACTATGACAGTAATCGACTGCGCTGATTAACTGCTGGAAATACTTCCGAGCCACGTCTTCTTTGAGTTTTCCTCTAGCGACTTTAGCAAAAAGCTCACCACCACGAACATAATCCATAACGAAGAAGATCTTCGTCTTCGTCGCCATTACTTCCTTCAACTCAACGATGTTCGGATGACGAACAAGACGCATAACGGAGATCTCACGCTTGATCTGCTCCATCATCCCTTCCTTCTTAACCTGATCCTTATTCAAAACCTTGATCGCAACGCTTTCACCAGACTCCAATTCTTTTCCATAATAAACCTTAGCAAAAGTCCCCTTCCCAAGCAACCTCCCAATCTCATATTTACCAAACAGAACATTCCTCTCCTCCATTAAAGCAGAGAATCCACAAACACACACACACACACACACACAATTTTAGAAGCAGCGAGACCAATTCAGAAGTTGGCTAAGAAATTCACTTACATTCGCGACGGAATCCATGAAAGCACGGCGTAGATAGTGATTCCAACGGATTCCATCCGCGAGAATCAGAGATAGTGAGTGAAATTATAAGAATGAAAGCTGGAGAATGGGAAAGATAGTTGACTGAAAGAAAAGAAAAAAGAGAAGAAAGAAAAAGTTGAAAACTAGGAGCGGCCGCGATTTCTGGCGCTTTTCAGGAGCACACGGAAAAGATCCGTTACAATGGGTTTTATATGTGGAGGTGAAGAGAAGACCCACTCATAAACTGCTATTCCCTTCCCACCCCCAAATTTCTCATTGTCCCCACACTTCCCTTTTACTCTTCTGTCTTATTAGCTTAGGGCTAATACGTCGTTTCCCTTTAAAATTCACAATCTACCATTGGTGTCAAAAGAAAATTTGGACATGTTGAAATTGATGCACTAAAAATCAACCTTGGTAAATTGAGATTTTACAGGAGAATGTAAATTTTTAAGTCATGTAATTATTAGTTTGAGATTTTAATTGATATAATTATAGATCTAAATTATTATTTTTCCTACTTTATTTTCTATATATATAGATTTTAATAATGTGTGTAAATACAAATTATGTTATAACAATAATAATGACCAATATCATTATTCTACGTATGAAGAAGAAAATTAGGCATTTAAAAAATAGGAAGCATAAAATGGAGCGGAATTAAAGATGGACCAAATTGGTAGTTGAACTAAAAATTTGAAAGGGATTTAGTTTTTGTGTAGATTAGTTTGAAAGATCTGATTTGTAGACACCTTCAATAGTAACTTCATTTATCATCTTCTTAAAAAAGGTATGTTCATTTATTCTTTTTATTAAAAGGAAATTCCCATTAATATTTTCCTTTATTTTTCATGTTCAAAATTTCAATTACGTTTTAATTTTTTTTTTTAAATAATCAATTCTCTTTTATCTCAAAGCATGTATATAACTAAAAATGTAATAGTTACTAAATGGAGTGTAATTAAATATTTACATTTTATTAAAACTATTTACAAAATAAGCCAAATTAATCTATTTCTCTCCCGTGAATTTAAAAAACTTATTATATTTTGCATAACAATTTTTTTTGTTTTCTTAACGACTAAAAACACTGTTTAAATGAAAAAGTGTCTTTGCGAAAACCGAATCATTTGCTGAGATAAATACAAACAAAACGTAGAAAATTGAAGTAAGTGCTGGAAAATAAATACGTAGACAATTAAGTTGAGTTAGATATCTCGCTCCTTTTAAGGATATTTAAGCCCAACATATATTCCTACTCAAATTAAATTCATATAAATTTATATTAATAATATATTGATGTAGAAAGCTTCGTTTAAAATTAAAACTCCGAATTCGTAAAAGTAAAAAAAATGTAATAACATTTCCAAATATATATAATTATACCTCCAAACTTGAAAAACCTGTCTTTATAGATGCATGGTTTTTTTAACGCTCTAGGTCCAAGTCCAGGTCTAGGATTCGAAATTCGGTTTCTCAATATTCTTATGCGATTTAGCAACATCATCTTTACTTATTAGAGTAAAATGCAAAAGTTGATTTTACAAACCAACACACAAAAGCCAAATGTATGAGGAAGTCCAATTCATTTTTTTATTTAACTTAAGAAAAAAGACTATTGTTTCAACATGCTACGTTTCAAACTAAGCACACATAATTTATGAGTTCTTACGATCGTATCACTGAAAAGAAAAATGGGTCTTGTTGGTATAGAAATTATCTCTTAATTCTTTTAAGCATTTTTTAGTCCTATTTTTATGTATTTAGGATCATTCTCATTCAGATGTGATATCGAAACATTCATGTCTACCTCTTAAACTCAGAGTGTTATAATTTTATCTTGGATCTTACTAAATCGTTAAACTTTAAAGAGTACTTCGTATGATTGCCAACTTGATTTTGTGTTAAACAAAATTTTCAACTTTTAATTTGTTAAATTGAAAAATATTTTACAAGCTTATTCACAACCTCGATCTTTAAAAAATCTATCAACTTGGGTGAGCACAAAATTTAATTTATATCTAATAAATAATTTTACCAATTTTAAAATATATTGAATATGCCAAGAATCTTAAATAAAAAATGTATTTGAGAACGTGATTAAAAAAAACGAACATACCAAAATTTTATATCTATCGATCCAATTATATTATTAATAGACATTAATAAAAATCGATACAAACAGATGTTTTTGAACAGTGGTGTTGTTTAAAAAACAAAGAATGAAAAATTAAGAAGAAATTCAATCAATTTCACAAATAGTTTATAAAATAAATACAACCCATCAAATATCTTAACCCACTTTGTATTTTTTTCCAACTAAAACTTTTTTTAATTCATCAATCCTCTAAGATATAAACTTTTTTTAAAATTCATTTTCTTTAGTGGGAGAGTTTGGTTTTGCTCAACCCATGTAATTTGGCTTCTAGCAATGGTGTCCAACAACCATACATGAACCAACATATTTTTATATTACTTGACTATGTCAATTTATTTGTTTTATTTCATCTATTAATTTAATTTAAAAAAAAAAAGTGATTGATGGTACTTATAGAATTTTCAATCAAACCAAATCTAAAAAAAAACGTAGAAGTTATCTGAAATCTTTGAGAATTCATTCGTTGCCACAATAGAGATGCTAATGATGATTTTTAATTTTTTTTTATACTATATATCGGATTTATAAATAACTTTATATTTTACTTTTATTTCATTAGTTTATTTGGTTCGAGATTAAAAGGAAAACTAGAAGACAAGTTTATTGATGTATTTTTATTGTTATTGTTTTACGATAAGATTTTGAAATTATATTTTAAAAAGTGAAAAAAAAAAAAAAAAACTATGAATGAACAACTTTATATTTAAAAATTGAAAATTGTATAATTGAATGTTTGTTAATGGACTTTCTTTTATTTTCTATATTTAATATTGAGATGTTCCCTAGCTGCCATTTATTTTTCGGAAGTATATTATTAATCAATAATAAATAGGATAATTTTAAAAATTGATAAATAATAAATTATTAAACAAGTAATTATCAAGATTTCTTCATTTGATTTACAAAAATATTAAAACTAAAGTTTTGCTTAATTTGTTACAAAAATATATTTGTATGTTGCAAGTTGTCAATTTGTATGCAATTAACTACTAATCAACACATCTTACTTTCAATTAAGAAAAATTGTATCTTTACCTATAAAAAAAAGCATAATTTGAAATTATTTATTATATTAATTTAATTTTTTCGTAAAACAAAATATTTGAATATATAAAATAAAATGAAAATACCTATTAAATGTAAATATAAAAACAGAAAACGTGAAACGAAAACATTATTAATTTAAAATATAAAGTTGAAATTGAAAACATTATTAATTTAAAATATAAAATCGAAATTAAAATCAATTATAGAAAAATAATAGGAAACATTTTTAAAAATAGAAAAATAACTTAAAACATTTTCAAGCCAAAATTATAGATTACTTTAATTATTGTCATATCAGTGACTATTAATGTATATTATTGATATAATTTGTAAATTTTGTTGTATGTGATAAATATTTGGTCAGATTTACTATTTTTTACAATTTTTCGAATAAAAATATATACATTTAAATTAGGATTGAAAATAGATTGAATTGGATTGACTTGACACAGATTTTGGACAAACCTAAATTTTTGAGTTAGTTTGGATTGACAACATGAATTATTTCGAGAAGCATTTCCAACCCAACTCTCATATTTTCACGGCTGAACTGAATTGAGTTAGATTTAATTGTATATATTTATTTTTTTCATTCATAATATTTGTTAGATTTCAAAAACATTACAGCATCATATTCATAGATGTGCACATGAAGTTTAAAACATCACTAAATCAAACTTTTAAAAAATAAAAAAATATTCTAAATTGTATATAATATAATTATTTTGGGATGGGTTTGATTAAATGAAAATTTTCAAACCCCAATTCGAGACGAAGTTAAAAAATATAAAGAAAAAAAAGCCAATCCAATACAAATTTGAAAGTAAAAAATTCCAATTTATTTAAACTTATTAAGAGAGGAATAAATGCTTTAAAGTTTTGTTTGTTAGTTTTATTTATTTATTCCTTTCCTTTCACTTAACCTAATATAGTGGATGTGGAGCCCACTCGTTGAAGAATATTATTGCGTGGAAGTCAATCATTGGCTATAAAACAAACGGCGGTGATGGCGATCGGAGCCGGGGGATTTCACGACGGTGATTACTTACAATTGATTAATTATTATATATAACTAAACGCGTTTTTTCTTTCCCAAATATCATTAAGCATTTTGATTTTGACTCTTTTCTTCCAAAATTTTATTATTAATTTGAAGAAATATATAAATTGATACCTTTTGGTAATTCACAATTTAACAAAACTTAGGTTTTGTATAATAAATTGTTGCAAAAAATAGTGTATATTATATATTGTGGAGTTAAGTTTAATAACCTCTTTTCGTTTTTAAAAATTTTGATTTTTCTTTCCATGTACATGTATGCATGAATTAGGAGGGTTCAAAATGAAGTTGAAAACCAAACCGAAACTGAATGCATACTGTTCGGTTCGGTTTCTATTTAAAAAAAACCGCAAAAAATTCGATTCAATTCGGTTTAAGACGTTAAGAACCGATTCTCAAACCGAACCGAATTGCTTTATTTAAATATTTATATATAGATATATAAATAATATGTTAATAATAATTTTTTTTTTAGACTTCAAAGCGGATATAGAGGCAAAAATCAATGAGAGGAACAAGAAGGAGAAAAATAACATAATCAAAATGTAAATGACAAATTGTCTTAACGAAGTTTGTATGACTGTAGAATTTTTATTCATCTAAGGTGGATTTTGAAACTTCTATGTTTTGATGGACTTTTAAATTTCAATGTTTAAAACATTTATTTATGTCTGTAATTTTGAAATATATATATTTGTAACTTTGTATAAGTGGTTCGATTTTGATTCGATTTTATTTATGCATATATGATTCAGTTTTCATTTTGTTTGACACAGATGAACGGTTCGGTTCGATTTCAAATAAGATTTTTTTTTCATTTTGTAGTTCGGTGCGATTTTAACTTCAAACCGAACTGCAAACACCCCTAGTATGAATGCATAGACTTCTAAACTTGACATTTTACATTTAATAGAACCCTAATGTAGCTGAAAACGAGAGAGAAGTAGGAAAATCGTATGTATATTACTCTTATTATAATTGAGTATACTTAGTATTGAATTTTAAAATCTAGTTCATTGCATAAAAAATGAGTGTTTATTATATTAATTTTATGATTTAGATTTTATTCGTTGAATTATGTTTGAATTGACGACTACACTCACTACTATATATATATATCAAAAATAACAATCAATTGATTAGTTTCTTTATGTATTTTTTATTAAGAAAAAAACGGTTTCATTACATTTCTAGTACTTCTCTTTTTGGTGTATTTTCCTATTTTATCAAAGGAAGGAGCCTTGTAGTGTTGTGTAACGAGGCATATTTGGGATATGATATAAATAAATAAATCGGAATCCACAGGACCCGATCACTTTTTTTAAATTTCAAATATCAAAATGAACTCAAATGAAATCACAAAGGTTGAAATAAATATGAAATAAAGGCTAAAAAGGGATAAATAATAGAATTAATATATTGAAAAAATAAAGGTGCCGTAGGAGTATTTAAATAAAAATACAAATATAATTGTTTTGTTTCAATGATAAGCCATCATGCCCAATTTTGATTTCGGTTTCCTTTATGAAAAAAAGATAAAATTAAAAATCTTATCGTGAGGAATCTCTGCCTCTTTAGTGGAAGACAGCTCCAACAATTATATAAATATATAGTTGCTTTTAAATATAATTTTAAGGAATTAAAATTTTTACAAAATATCTATTCATCGTCGTATTTGTTATGAAAAAAAGTTTATATACGATAGATTTTGAAATTTTGTTATATTTATAAATATTTTTATCTTGATATTTAAAGTTTATGGTGTTATATTTACAAATATTTTAATGTGTGCGAGTGTGTTTTTTTGTGTTTTGAACGTATATTACTTTAGTTTGAGTTATAATAGTATATGGTTGATGTGTAGATTATTTTATCTTGTAAATGATAAAAAAACAATAGCAAATTGAGAGTTTTGAAATAGTGTTTACCGTAGTTAATTGGTAAATTTTAAATAGTATTTAACTGTAGCAATAGGTGATTATTTTAGTACTAGATAGTATTTGACCCAAACGGTCTCTAGTATTGCTATGTCGATGAAACTTTAATTAATTTAAATAAATTATGAATACAAACCTTTAGTTAATTATAATATTACAAGGTGATATGTTAGTCAAGCAAAAGTGATAGAGGTGTCTTGATTGAAATGCAACGCTACGTAGATATAGTAAAAAAATATTAGATGTCAATTTTGAGCGTGAAGTATCATCATATATTGAGTTAAATTATTGTTGTACCATCAATCGTTGAGATGTTAATTGGTACTTTTATCCACCGATATCTTTGAACTGACCAATCGATCAATTCAAAAAAATTAAAAATGAAGATTATGTAAGGTTTAAAAAAACGGACATCACGTTGCATGGATTAAAACTAAATACATCATAGCTATGATATTGTGGAATATTATAAGTTGACACATAATATCGTTACTTTCAGTCTTTTATTATAAACAAATTATGATTTCAAATGGAATATTAGTTAAAAGTAAGGAAAATTGAATATTAAAGTAATGGAGGTGTGTATTTATTTTCTTAAAATCAAAGGTTTAAATGTTCAAATTTCTACCAATGATTATACTAAACAATAAAATAAAGTTAGTTGAGTCGGCCTACGACTAGTTAAAGCTAAGTTGTTTACCTAATTGCATTGATCATATTTATAAATCCCAAAAACTTTTCTATCATCGCTTTGGGAGTTAGGTAGATTCACCGTTTTGCACATATATACAAATTTCCCTAACACGTGTAAAATATTAATTTGGACTCATCAAACATATATCAATAAAAACTTTCCTAAAATATAGAAATATATGAACAATAATAATAGTATGGTCAACAGTACATTTTTAATTTTAGTTTATTTTGATTTTGGTTTATTTCACTTATTAAATCTACGGAAATTATAGAATAACCTCAAACGTACACATGACCAAAGTAGTATTTAAACCTTATTGTTATTATTAGGTTAAAATACAATTTTAGTCCCTAGACTTTGAAATTTTATTCAATTTTGGTCTATATACTTTCAATTGTCCAATTTTAACCCGTGCTTTCAATAGATACTAAACTTAAGGTGTGTTTAAAATACATTATCAAATGTTTAATTAAAAAAAAAATAGAGTTTTTCACAACTATTCAAGATAACATTTTGGAGTATATTTTAAATAAACTTGTATATAAGAAGTTTAAATAAAAATGAGTTTTTTGAAAAAACACTCTTTTCTTAAATCAATTCGTTCAAAGTTACCTTTTACCAACAATAGTTATACAATAATAATAATAATTAATTTTCATGCAATAAAATGTGATATATGAATATATATTCAAAACACACCGTAAAAGTGTCATAGATAAAATTTAAACAAATCGAACCAAAAGGATATTTTAAGCTAACTATCATCATTATTATTTTTGAAATAGAAAGTCACTTAATTTGATATGATATGATTAGGAGTTCTCAAAATGCTTCCAACCCAACTACTTAATTAACCACACCAAGATAATTAATTAAGAAAAATGATGATTAAATTAGTTTAAAAATCATATTTCGAAACTCAATAATTAGGGGTTTTAAGTTGATTAAAATATGGTCCCATAAAAAAAAAAAAATCCTTCTTGATTGGCCATAAGAACATAGCCACGCAACCTATAAATGGCAAATGCATATATAAAATTGACCTTCTCCCCAATACTTTCGCACCACACCCTCTTTTTTCCCTTTCTAATGGTGGCTCTAAAAGCTTCCATTTGTTCTATGCCACGTAGCACAACTCTAATCCCACTTTTTCTAAAAAAATACTTTTTTAATAAAAAATTATTGTAATTCTACCCCTAACAAGTTATGATTTGACGTTTAAGTTTAAAATGATAAGTTTTCTAAATTCCTATCACTAAATTCCCGTGACAGAAATTCTAACTTTTTTATAGATAATTTGTAGACATTGAATTGATTTATACTCATTTATTGCAAATTATGATTATTTTTACTCCATTTTATTTAAATCAATTCAAAATAACATAAATAAAAGTATTATTTTCAAAAACTATACTGTATTAGCATAATTATATATATATAGAAATTGCATCAAATGACAAAAATATTTAAAAAATAACAGCTCACGACACTTATTTTTTTACATATTGCGAATATGAAAAAAATTAGTGATATTAGATGATAATCATAAGGCTATCCTATGGTTACCACACTGTTATCAATTTTTAAATTTGCTATTTTGCAATTTTTAACCTTCATAGGTCCTATTATCATGATTTTTTTTTGTTATTTTTGCAAGAGTCTCTTAAATATACTTAATATTAAAATTTTAAATCTAGTTTAATAATAATAAAGAAAGTTTATTGCAGCAATTTTATGATTATAATAAATTGATTACTTTCTAAGTATAAGTTCATCACGCTAATTAAAGAAAAAAAAGGGTTTCATTAAATTTCTAGTACTTCTCTTTTTTATACACATTCATTGAGATTACGTTAATAAAGATCATTAGTTTCCTAAATACACACTCTAATCAATCATTTATTGTGAATTATGACTATTTTCACTCAAATTTATATAAATAACCTAAATAAAAATACTCTTTTTCCAAAATTATACCATATTAGCAAAATGCTACCAAAACATGCTTTCTTAATATGAATAATTAGAGAAAAAGCTAGAGAAAAAAAAAATGAAAAATTGCTAGTATCGAAAATATAAGTTAGAAGAAATGAAGATTTAAATTTATAATGCATCGATTTTGTGATTATTAACAAAATTCGTATCCGATAAACTTATATTTAATTTGTATATAAGAGTGGTGAAGCACGTATGTGTGTGGCTCCACAAACACCATGGAATGACTACATGAGAGAGTATTGTTATTATTTTATTTATTTTTTGGCAAGCTATTGTTTAAATTTTGTTCTCTCCTTGAAATATAAAATAATTATGTTAATTATTTATAAATTTAGTCCATTTGAAAAATGTTGTTACGTTTTAAATATATATAGTTTGTATATTTTGGTATAAAAAAATTATAAATAGTTGTATTATAAACTTTTTTAGTACAACTTGGAGTAACGAGATTTGAATAGAATATATCTTGGTTTCTACACATATCAACTGGGTCAAACTATTGTTGGCCATAAAGAAATATGATTATCATTTGGAAAACCATCGTATACGAAGACGATGATTTTGTTTATTAGCGTTATCTATTATGCTTTTTTGTTTCGTTCTCGTTCTTTGGGCTTTGTTGGATGATCTAACTAGGTTGTTTTGATATTCTTTTTGTTTTCGTTTGTTTTTTGTTGTGTTTGCTGTTGCTTGGTACTTTGACCCCGATACGTAAGATCAGTTGTATTTGTTTAATATATGTGTTTTTCCATTTTATTTTTGTTATATAGTGAAACGTGTGAACGTGGCATCCAATTAAAATTTTATTGGCTAAGTTTGTTGTTTCTTCATGGACAAAGTTATTAGTGACTTGAGTGCCACATCACCGTCACCACTGCCAATAATTCATCTTTAAGCTTTACAATATGACAATCTTTTTCAATTGCTTTCACTCCATATAACACCCCATGTTGCTCCCTGGAGATTTTGTTTGATATACATTGCTTGTCGATCCTAAAGTTGTAAGTAATGTTAACTTTCATATTTGATTAGAGGAGAATTTAGGTTTCACGAGAGTAAGACGTACGGTCTCTCTCGAGTTTATATATTGAACGGGTGTTTGTTGCATTTTTGTTTTGTTTTTGTCTTGTTTTGTTTATGTTTCTTGCTTGTACTCAATAAATGAAAAACAGATAACGTAGGAGAACTTTTTGCTTAAGATTTGAGAACTTCTAAATTCGTGTCATTCAAGTCTCGATGTTGAATTTAAGTCATCGGCCCACTTTTTTAAGTACCTAACTAGAAGGGTACTTTTTGTAAATCAACAATTTAGGTGTAGTTTGGTAACGATGTGATTGCTTAGTTATAAATGAAGCCTACATACATATAGTTCACCTCTAGATTTATTTGATTTGTTGTTACTATCTATCGATATATTTTCGTGTTTTTTTAAAAAAGAAACTCGATTAAGTTTGTTTGTCTTTTTTAAAAAAATGGTTACTCTTTTCAAATTTAGCTAAGATTTCATTTTGTTTACTTAAGAAATATTTTTAATTAAAAATAACAAATAAAAGCTAAATAATTATCAAAATGCGATCTTACCTTAGGTGTCACTTTTAGGGCTACTACTTAGATGTTAACTGTGTTTTCATTTAACGATAAATATAGCAAAAGTATCGTGATAGTCATATTCAAGACTAAATCTAAACTATTTAATATATTTGTATATCTTAATATATTTATACTTTGCTATATGTCCAAAGTGAAAAAATGTTATTAAAGGCGTTTTAGGGCTTATTGGGCCCAAATAAAATCAAACACGTGACATCGGCCGGAATAAATGGGCCACTCACGAGATAAGTTCATTGGGCTTCAAGCCCAATATTGATAGATCTGAATGGATATTTGGAGGCCCATTAATCAAACACCTGGCCCAGGGACAGTCCAGTTACAGTTCCGTTCTCTTACCCGTGTTGATCTGAGAGTGAGAGAGAGGGAGAGAAAGTTCGAGCCGTGGAAAAGTGCGGGAAGGGGGAAAAGTGAGGGAAAACTCGCAGTTTTGTGGAGCAGGAGGGTGAATTGCAGAAGGGTTGTAAAATGGACGAAGAACTGATTGCGAATTTTGTGTCAGCATACTTGAAGAAGAAGGGTTTCAAGGAAACGGAACAAGCTTTTCAGGAAGAGCTACGTCAGAACAAGACTAATTCTTCTTCTCCGTCTTCTTTCATTGACGTCGACGTTGCTAAGCACTTACTCTCCTTCTCCGAGTACTTTCTTTACCCTTTTAATTCATATCGATTCCCAAATTTCATTTGCATTCAGTTATTATTGGTTGATTTGAACTTCTGAATCAGTTGAGAAATGAAAAGAGTTCAAATATTTTGTAAATTAGAAATTCAGCAAGTGGGTTTGTTGTAGGATGACTTTTTTTATAGTGCTTTTGAGTACGACGGCTAGATTTGTACCCTAGCTAATGTAAATCCCTTGAAAGCTGCATAGTTGAAAATACTGGTCATATACTGTGGTAGTGTATTCTCATGAAATTTACTTTTCCGGAGGATTAGGTGCTTACTAGAAACCATTTCATACAAGCAAATTGCAAGAGGGTTATTGTTACGTAGCATTAGAGAGACTCCATGGTGGAGCTCGGAATTTAGCATGTGTTCTAATCATTTACCAGTTTCTACTGCTTACATTGAGGTTCCTTTAGTTTCTTTCTTGCCAAACATTCCTGTAAGTACACAATAGTTAAGCAATATAGCGGCGGTTAGGTTGAAACAAGAGAACCACCCGCAACTCAAGAATTATGCCAAAAAATGTTTCATCCCTTTACCAATCTTTCTCTGCCCACGTTTGCCTACAAGGTCAATGGTACAACTTTGAAGAGCCAAAATGGGTTTCTTCACTCAAATAGTGCCGACTGCTCAGTGTCCCTACAGTAATATTTAGCCATCATAATTTTGTGCCATAAAGCATCGGCTATGAAAAAATTGCAAAATCCATTTTGCTAAGAGCACTGAATTTCAAAGCAGAAATTTCCTATCCCAAGGCCTCGCAAGAGGTGGGTTAATTTATTATTCACCCAATCGAGATTATGCACACCAACATCTCCTTTTGTATCTTCAACAAAAAAAAAAAAAAAAATCCACAAATGATTTTATCAAAGGATTTGGCCACCTTTGATAGAAAGTGAGATAATGTTATTATATCTCGTGCTTTCTTTTGGGTACCATGTAAAGAAAGAAACCGAAGTATCTTCACAGAAAGAGCATTTTTTTCAAAATGTTCTTTGATTTTGTCATTTGTTATGCTATTCTAGGTCTAATCTTTTTTGCTTCATATTAGTACTCTCCTCATTAAAAACCATCATGGGTTGGCCTGGTAAAAAGGTCAATAACTAATTAAAAGGTCATGAGTTCAATTCATGTTGGCCACCTACCTAGGAGTTAATTTCCTACTGGTTTCCTTGACAGCCAAATGTTGTATGGTCAACGGGTTGTTCTGTGAGATCAGTGAGGTGCGCGTAAGCTGACCCGAAAACTCAGGAAAAAAAAAACTCTCCTTATTAAAACAATTTGATTAGCTTATTCTTATTGAAATTCCATGGATTGTATGTCAATTTTGTGAATTTCATATATCTATGAAATAGTTTCTTATAACCCCCCTCCCCCCCCCCCCCCCAAAAAAAAAAAAGAGAGAATGCAAGCATACTGGAAAAAAGGTAGCTTGTATAAGAGTATGTATATCTAGAAAGTTTCTCTGTGTTCTCGCTTGATTGGGTTTGGGAGGAGAGTGACAATGTCCTATTTAACATCTTTATTTATATATTTTTTTAAAAGTTATCATCATCATCATCATTATTTTAATGTATTGTATACTGAGCGGTAGTCTTTATAGAGGTTTTCTTTGCTCTTTAATGTTTCTTTTCCCAGAGCAGAGAATATTCCAGCTAAATACCTTGAAGGATATAGCAAGCTTAGGTCGTGGGCTTATAACTCACTAGATTTGTACAAGGCAAGTAGTTGTCTAATTTCTTACTGGAAATTATGATTCATTTTACTTTGCTTTTCCTATAACAAGAACTTTAATTCTTTCATTTTCAGCATGAGTTGCTTCGTGTGCTATACCCTGTGTTTATACATTGTTTCATGGATCTTGTGGCTAAAGGACATATTCAAGAAGGTTTGAAAAATAACGTGTCATTTGAAAGTCTCACGTAATGGGGGTAAATATAATTACATTCATATTATTTTGCTTGATATCTGCCAGCTCGAACCTTTTTCAATAGGTTCCGTGAAGACCATGAAATGATGCACCTACGAGATATACAAAAGTTGGAAGGTGTACTATCTCCCTCTCATTTGGAGGTTTGTTGTTAACCAGTAATGACTTTCTTATGTTCTTGTCATTGTTTAGAGAAGATGGTACTGGTTTTTACATTACAATGATAATATATTATAGGAGATGGAATTTGCTCATTCTCTTAGGCAGGGAAAAGTCAACATAAAAATATGCCAGGTAACTCTTTGGTTATCAGTGGTCTGTAGTAGCATGTTGTCATCTTCATGATTAACATGCATTTGCACGAGTTGTTTATAGGTTATTTTCGATCTCTTGTGAACAGAACTGAACTAATCAAACTATAGTTTCTGAAAGGTTTTATTTTTCCAATAATGTTGTTTAGTACTCCTATGAGATGCTACTGCAATATCTTCATAAGACCCAAACCACAGTGATACTTGGGATTATCAATGAACGCATCAACTTCCAAGGTCTTTTACCTTTTCACACTTGCTTCACATCATTGTCCATTGTTTATGCAAGTTCTAAGTCTTTTTACCTTCTGACTCTATCGCATACTTTGTATGGTTTTACAGTTTTCCCTGGTCAGCCTAGCTCAATATCTGATGATGCGGAACTTGTGACACTCACGGGAAGCACCCAGGACACTGCTAATCAGATAAATAAAAAAGAAGTTCATTGGGGGGTGCGTTGGCAAAAATACCAACTTACTTAGCCTATACGTCCTGATTTTCAGGATGATTATTATTTTTCTTGCTTGTTGCCTTTTATTTATTTATGTTTATCATTATCATTATATCCATTATTATTTTTTTGACAAGCTATGACATGTCTGCTTTTTTTTTCCGATTTGAAATGTAGATAGATACTCTTCAATTTTCTCTAAAAGAAGAAAAAATTATGTCAATATGTAAATAATGGCAACATTCTGTTTGTGCTGTTTTTCTCTCTTCTTCCTTTCTTTCATTTGAATTCTTGCTGATTTGACATCCTCTTCAATTTCAAATTCCATGATTGTTATATTTAAATTTATGCTGGCTGTAGTTACTTGAAGATTCTTTAGAAGAACGCTTGGAGAAAGCTGCTGGTTTGCTTTCAGATTCTGAAAAAGCTGAGGGAGAAACCAAGGATGGTGATGTAGATGAGAATAAGGTACCTGAAGTGACCCTGTGTTTGTTATCTTTGATTGACATACTCTATTTTATCTATAGTTATCATTAAATTGTTGCTATTTTATAGATATGTCCTATCTCATGAGTTACATGTCCTCATCTTTCTTGTTTAGAAAAGAACAGCTGAGGGAGGAAAGCAAGGCGGTTCAATTAAAAAAGTCAAGAAGGACAAGACTGCCAGTGCAACTGGGAAAACTCTGAGGGCTGAAGCTAATTCAGCATCTATGGCACCACGAGTGAAGCCAGAGCTTGCTTTACCCATAATGTATTTCCTTCAATCCTGTATTATATTATTTTGCTGCTACAGTTATGTAACACTGCTCCTCGAATGGGTTAGTGGATGCAATCATCCAGGAAAATGATGAACTAAATATTATCTCTTTCTATGCCAGCTTTTATCAGATGTTATGGGATTAGTTCATGATCTTTTTTTGGATACCGCATCATATTAAGACCGAGTTGAACTTAGTTGTTGCCTAGGATGAAGCATTTATACTCATTAAAAAAAAAGAAAAAAGAGGAAAGATGTAGTTACAGTATTTAAACAAAAAATTAATGAAAATGAGTAAACAGTAGCAGTATTAGTTCTTCTTGCTGTTGATTTGTCATGTTGATTGCTTTCAGATCAACAGAGGTGGAAGAATCTATTCTTGAGGATTTGAGGAACCGTGTGCAGTTGAGTTCTGTAGCTCTGCCATCAGTCAGCTTTTATACCTTCATTAATACACACAACGGGTATCGATCAAGTTTTCTTTCTGTTTCTGTTAGCAGTTTCAGTTTCTTCAGTCTTTATGTGCTTGCAGTTGATATCATTGATTCTGATGTAGTTTAAACTGTTCATCAATATCGTATGATGGAGCTTTAGTTGCCGGTGGATTCTCAGACTCTTCTTTGAAGGTAAGTCTTCTCTTTAAGTAACTTTGGATGGCCTTATTATTGTTTGCTAAGCTAAAAAATCTTGGTGGGTTTTTCTGCAGGTTTGGGACATGGCAAAGCTAGGACAACAAGCTGGCAATAGTAAGTCTGTTAAATATGTTGCGCTGGCATGGGATTTTTTATTTTTTATTTTTTTTGTTACTGGCCTTCAATTTGTAATATAGTATTGTTAATAAATTATGCTGTTAAGAAAAATTATATATTAAAACATTTTCATGTATATTAGTGCTCATTTCTATATCCATCTAATACAATAATAGCCAGGGTTTCTGGAATATAAATTCATGCTTGCTTGCCTTTTTATTAAGTGAATATAAAATCATGCTCAAATGTCAGGTAAATGCATAGATATCGTCAATTTAACATATTGTTATTTATAATTCGTGTGTACTCTTTATGTAAAGCCTTAAAGGAATACCAGTAGAGATTCTGGTTTTGAAAACATGATAAACTGAAGTTGTATAAAATTTTGTAGTGCTTCTGATTTTCCCTCTTCCCGCTTCCTTTATTCTTGAAGATTTTCTTATCTCCTACTTCTGGAGAGTTAATTCATCAATTCCGTGCACCAGCTTTGAGTTTAAATCACCTTCACTACCAGTTAAAAAAGCTTGCTTCCTCTTGCTTGTTTTATTTTTCTTTCTTACTCAGGTATTTTATGAAGGGAATTGACCTTCATTATCACGTCTATCAGCTGTTTTGCAGGATGAAAACGATATGTCTACTAGTGATCCAGTGACAGGGCATACGAGTGGGAAGAGGCCTTATACATTATTTCAAGGTCATTCTGGGCCTGTTCACTCTGCAACTTTCAGTCCCATAGGGGACTTCGTTCTTTCATCCTCTGCAGACACAACTAGTAGGATCGAACTGGCCCTTCCCTTTTCTTTTTAGCTTGGTTATATTCTTTCTTGAGATCATGAATATTTCTGTTATCCTTATCCTGGTACAGTTCGATTGTGGAGCACAAAACTAAATGCCAATCTTGTTTGCTACAAAGGTCACAATTACCCAGTATGGGATGTTCAGGTAAATATTTTATCAGATCTCTATGGCTGCGGTGTTTTTTGTTTTCTTGAAAATATTTTATTAGATCTCTATGTTCTGGGCGTTAGTTAATTGGTACTTAGGTTACTTGTATTGGTTAGAATTTGTTAAAGTGCCAACTGTGGAGTGAGGAGTGTGTGAAAGTGTTAAAATTAGAGGGGAGCAAACGTCATTTTCTAGTGCTCTTTCACTATTTGGTGCCACCACTGTTGCTCTACACTCACTTCGTTGTGCAACAAAATTTGTTGTGCATTATACAGCAGACGCAATGTGAGATATTGTTCATGATCCTACTCAAACTTGTAATTATTTAATCCTGACCATCTTTTGATGTAGAATATCTCAAGTGGTTAGTTCATGAGCTGGAACAAAGTAACTTTGCCCTTAGAGAGGAAAAGGAATTAAGCAATTTAAAGAGGTGAAATCATGAGGATTGGATAAAATCTACTAATTAAAGGGTCTTGTAGATAATACAGTGCCAGGGGTCTCCAACCTCACTACCCCCTTCCCTCTGGAAAAAACAGTAGAAGAAGGTATGCCTATCAACAATATGTCTAGCGTTCTTGTGTTTGAGCTCGTGTCCTATAACAATGCTTCGACAAATACCCACAACTTTCAATTATACCTGAATTTCAACTTTCTTTTCTTGGTATTTAAAGGAAAAAACCAAAGCACTAGGTGAAAACTTCACAAGGCAAGAAATATAGATGTAGGCAAGACAATATGGCGTATAATTTTTCTAGATGATTATGGCATGGACATAGCAAGGTTATGCTCAATATATATATGTGTTGAAGGGAGATGAAGAGGCTGATTATAGTGGTTAGATATTGTGTTCTTGAATGCAATTACTTTGCTTGGGCTAGTACCTAGTTTGTTATTGGGGCAAACACTACATCTAAAAGAATCTTTTCTTGTTACCTATTCCGTCATACGTTGACTTGTTCCTGTATTTCTAATGTTTTCCAATTCTTGTTTCTTAATTTCTTACAGGTTGCTCACTCTCTTTTTCTCTAGCTTCAATAGACTTCTCCGTTCATACTTCATTTTAATCTGCATTTACTTTTAGATGTATTGTACAATTTGAAATGTTTTTATTGTTATACTTGATTTCCTGGTGCAGTTTAGTCCGGTTGGACATTATTTTGCTAGTTGCTCACATGATCGAACTGCAAGGATTTGGTCTATGGATAGAATTCAACCTTTAAGGATCATGGCAGGACATCTATCTGATGTGGATGTGAGCAGTTCATTCTTTATTCCTTCTCTGATTTTTTTTCTTCTGTATTATCGTTCCCTTTCCCTTCACACTGATTTCTGTAGTTTGAAACCTTATCTTCAGGAAAAAAATAGTCAGGCTTTTGCTTGTTTATTTTCCGTTTTTGTTGCTTGATCTTAGTGTTTCTGGTACAATATAATCCATAACAAATGTCACTGACATCTTCAGTGTGTTCAATGGCATGCCAACTGCAACTACATTGCAACTGGCTCGAGTGACAAAACTGTTAGATTGTGGGATGTCCAGAGTGGGGAATGTGTTCGAATTTTCATTGGTCACAGGAGCATGATTTTGTCGTTGGCAATGTCACCTGACGGTCGGTTCATGGCATCTGGTGATGAAGACGGTACGATTATGATGTGGGACCTATCAACGGGTCGCTGTGTTACACCTTTGATTGGACACACATCATGCGTTTGGACGCTTGCTTTCAGGTGCAGAAAAGAAAATTTCGACCCCACCCCACCCTACATCCCTGCCTGCTTTTGGGTTTAGACAATGACGTAAATAATTCTCCAATATTTGATGTTTTACATTTCAGTTGTGAGGGGTCTCTCCTCGCCTCCGGTTCCGCCGACTGCACAGTGAAATTATGGGACGTAACTTCAAGCACCAAGCCACCAAGAACAGATGAAAAGTGAGATCTCCTTAAAATAGTTTAAGAGGCTTCAGTTTAAAATTTGACGTTTGCATATTGAACATAATTTCTATTCTCATTATCAGCAAAACTGGAACTCCCAATAGACTTAGATCCTTGAAGACTCTACCAACCAAGTCGACTCCGGTTTACAGTTTGCGGGTACATGCAGTCCGAACTTGCTTATTTTTAAACACATTTCTTTAAATAACATTCCTCTAAATGATTTTATTTACTTTCTTATCCAGTTCTCTCGGAGGAATCTCTTATTTGCAGCTGGGGCTCTCTCAAAAAATGCATCAACTGCTTAACACTCTAATCTTTTGTAATCCTTGCTTAATACACAAATGTCCTGATAAAATCTCCTTGTAATGTTCCATTTATAGGCTATTTATTAGTGTATCATTTCCAGCCAAACTTTTTGTTCAAAAGGAAGTCTTGACATTATCTTATCCATGCATGATGTGCAAGAATCATTCTGTTCATTCGAAAATTTGAAGTGAAATGACTCGTACTTGCAGGCATACCTCACCTCAAATGATTGTGCTGTAAATGATAATAAAGATAAGAAAATTTGCAGCAAAAAAGAAGTTTGAGATTAGGAATAGTGTAAAAGGATATGGGCTGTTTGTTGAATTGGCTATTTGAAAAGTGGGAAAAAGGACAAGAAAAAAAAAGTACATATAAGAAAGGGACAAACTTTCACTGTTACTCAGGGCAGTGAACAGGCCGATAAAGGTACTACACTATTATACCTGAATTAAAGTCTTTTTTTTACTTCTGCCATTTCAGTTTCAAACTGTACTATATATTTTCAGTCTTATTCTTCATTTCAATTCATGAAAAGAAAGAAAACTATACTTGTAGCTCATCAAGAACAGTAGATTCTGACTTGGTAGTGGCAAACTAAGAATAATGATTTCTTAGGTTAACTGTTTATCAGGTTTGAAGATGGCAGTTCACATTTAGTGCCTAAACCTCAGAAATAGAAAGTTGCTGTACTTTTCCTTGGCCCTAAAATGGAGCTTAATAGCTTTAACTTTAGCCCTATCAGATTATTTGATGGCAGCGAACAGTTTTTTTTCTTTATGTTTTTTATGCACTTCTATTTATACACCATGTTCATTCATTATACCATATGTTTGCCCAACTTTGTTCCCATTGATTGTGTATACAGCATTACCATTTCATTCATACTTATAATGTCTGTTTAGTTTAACACAAACAAACACAAGATTATGTGTTCTTTCATTGTCTTCTCGGTTTTTGGTTTCTGCACATTGGCAGGCTGAAGCATACCATTTATTCAACCAACAGTTACAGCCAATTACAGATTGTGTTACTACGCACTTGTATATAGTGTCTATAACCTAAGTTCTTGAAGTGAAGCATTGTTGATTGGAAGTTATTGTTTTTAGATTAATTAGAACTGATCTTCTATTGGTTGTTACAGTTATTTTGACATTTTATGATCACTAACAGAATGCACAGGCTTACATTTTATTATCCATTGCTTCTTGTATATGCCAATAAGCCTAAACAAAGTATTTGTGAAATACATCAATGTATGTTCAAACTGCTAATTATCTGAGAGTGAAAGTCCAAAAAAGTAATGGTCTTTTTGAAGTTAAGAGCAAGAGTTTCAATCTAATATTAAACACATTGGCAGCATCAGGCAACAACTTTTTTCTACCTGAAGCAAAGCAAGCATTTTGTAGATTAATGCTCAACACAATACTCTTGCATTACATCAGATGTTTAACCCCCTCATAACTTTTACTCGTCGAACCTGTGTTTTCGTTGTATGATTCTACCATTTGATGTGCTAATTCCTGTCTCCTTCGACCTCAGCCAGGTCATTGACATGGGAGGAAGTTCAAGGCGATCAACTGAGTTCCATCCATTACTGGGGGTTTGCTCATCTAGTATTTATCTCATTGTTGGATCACATTTTGTGTATATATATATAACTAATGATAAGAGTATTCATCATTAAATAGGGATTCAACACACACTCAAAGATACAGTTCAGGTCTTCAATCATTCCCTTTGAAGGCCAACAAATAGAACCATTAGTCATCTTGAAAAATTCCATAATTTCATCATTTGGCCACATAAACATACAAACAAGATAATGGATGCAAAAGGAAAGGACGATAAAAATAATAAATAAAGAACGAGGAGATGATTATTATTTTATATAGACTAAAATCCAATAACATGCATCATAATTTAAGATATACACATCAAGAAATTGTTTGTCGTAGCAAAATTTCAGTTTATTGACACTTCTTGAAAGGGAACAAAAACATGTGTAATTATATAAAAACATTAATGTATAGAAGTATAGAAGATATTGATTAGTTGCATTCTGTCATAACTGACAAATACATTAGAAAATTAATTAGCATCTTGAAATAAACAAGATATGTTACAAAATCATCAACCACTGAAGAACCCAACTTTCACACAACATCTTCTTGGCACAACAGGTCAAATATATATATATTGTTCCATTCAAAAGCAGTAACTAACCAAAAAAAAGAAAGAAAGAGTGAATAGATATAAAAAAACATTTTGAGAGTGATATCACCCATCAAATAAATATACAAGATTGAGCATGATAGATAGACCAAAAAACCAAGTCGACTAACCAAATCAAAACCAGTTGGATGTTGGTTTAGAAAAACATAAAAAAATATTTCAAAGACTAGTTAAACCAATCGACTGAAATTTACTACTTGACTAAGATATTTACTAAACCATGCATAGCCGGATTAATAGTGATTTAGTAAAAAAAAAAATCAACTCTCCACTCCTATAAAATATCGAGGCAAATGCATGAATTTGATGTAAAATCTGCAACAACCTAATGTCTTGCAAATAACTTAGATGTTTTATCTTAAACATTGTTAAAAAGAAAAACATTCAACAATTTGTTACATGAATTTTCAATCTTTTCCTTCATATTTTTTCATCTAGAGAATGAAATAATGTCATTCATTGTTTTTCATTGACAGGAAAGACATCACATATCCAAGAGTGTAATGTAACCAAGTGTAGTCTATACCACAAACGCCAACCTCTCTGGTAGCTACAATAGTAACTATATGCTCCCTAAGTGCTTGTCCTAATTACAATGACTAATAATATAGGTTCGACTTGGATTGACTTCTAATTGAAAGAAAATAAGTAGTACTTTAAATAGTTAAAAAGTTAATCGAGACGTGTCCATAATCTTTAGGGTTAGATAACTTATAGTTAGTCGAGCTGAATGCAACCAACCATATGATTTATTGATATATGAAAATAATTAAAACGAAAATGATAAACAAGTAAACAAAGAAAGATGGACATTATTATATATTCAATGAAGTAATAATTGAATTTCAAAGTTAAGTAAAATAGAAAAAGAATCAAACAATATATTAACTTTTATCACTGCATTTGACGTACGAGTGATCTTAAAACTGAAGGACACAAAGATCTTCAAACAAAATCAAAATTATTACCATTTTTTCCCTCGTTGATAAAAAAATCTAATGATAACAACAACAATAATAACAATCTTGTGTCTTTCTTTAGCAGATCCTCCTCCATTGATTTCTGTTTCAGAGCTCAAAAAGAACAATAATGGAAGAAGAAAGATGGCAAATTCATGAGTCAAATCTACAAATAAAGAATAAAACTCAATCAATCCATGGAAATAACAAAGGGGAAAAAGAAAACCCCCTTTTTCTTTTTCTTTAGTAGAGAATTCCAAATGATATATGAAAATAAAGATGAAAAACCCTTTTACAACACAAGATATGAAAACCCATCTCAATTTTATTATCCCATGAACTATAATACTTGAAGAAAATATGAGAGAGAGAGAGAGAGAGAGAAGAAAGAAAATTACCTGGAACTGAGAAAGTGAAATTACAGAACAAAATCCTTTAGAAAAAATACAATATAATCATAAAAACAAAAGAAGAATTAAACTTTACATCAAAATATATAAAAAAAGGGTAAAGAATTTTTTAGAAAAGGGAAAGGAATTGGCAAGGGAAACTGACAGAAAGAGAAGTGAGCACACAAGAGCAATGGCATATTATTATACCAAAAGCCTCTGTGTGCTCACTCTCTTCTGTCAACTTCTAATTTTACTAACACCATTCCCCTCAATTTTAATCACCTTTAATTAATTCTTCTTCTTCTTCTTATTATTATTATTCAACATTTAGAAAACAATGATAATAACAATCCCTTTTGTAAAGGGTCAAATCAAATCAGAAAAAAATTCTGGAAACCCAGATAAGGAAAAGTGCCAAAAAAAGCAAAAATTCTCATAAAATTCTAACAGACCCTTATGGGAAGTTTTTATTAATTAGGGTTTAGGGTAAAGAAAGAAAAGCAAGCAAACAAACAAACAAACAAAAAAAAGTAAACTTTTTTTTTCTTCTTTTGCTTCATCTCTGTGTCTTCATTAATCACTTTCTTTTGCTTGTTCTTCTTCTTATCTATCTGATCATGAAGCAGATAAAACAGTGGCTGTAAAATAAAAATGTTCATTGGAAAAACCAAATAACAGAAACAGAATAATAATAACAACAATAATATAGAGAGAAAATAAATACCCAAAAAGGAAAGTTTCTTAGATGAGAGAAAAAAAAGTACAGTTGAGGAGAGAAGGAAAAAAAAAAGAAAAAAATTCTTTTTTTTTCCTCAAAGATGATGAAATGGAATTGATTTTGAGAACAGATTTTGGGGTTTGGGCATCTCATCATCAAATCTCACACTCACATGGGTTTTCTTTTCTTTCATTATAATTAGAGAAAGAAAAGAAGATCAAGAAGAAGAAGAAGAGAGATTCAAAGTTTTTTTTTTCTTCTCTTTTTCTTCCTTTCCCAGGTTGTTTTTCAAACCATTAAATCAACACATTACAAGTGAGGGAGAGAGAGAGAGATGAGAAAGAGAAAATAAAGTTTAAAGCTTTCTAAAAGTTGTGGTTGGATCATGCATTTATGTGTGGAAAAAAAAACTTACCTATGCACATCTGTCACGAATCTCTAGCTGTCGAGGATTTTAGAGGTTGAGTTAGGTTGAGTTGAGGACTCAAACTTAATTGTTTCGGGTGTATATTTCTTCGGTCAACTTAAATTAACTCTAAAATATTTAAGTTCGAATTAATTTCTTTCTTCTTAATATCGTTTTACTTTAACAAAATATGTAAATTTTTTATTAATATATTGTTCATTTCAATTGTGTTAGGGAGGAGAAAAAACTTAAAATAAAGAAGTTTTTTGAAGAATAGAAAAATTGATATTCTGATAACAAAACACAACATTTATTAAACTTTTGAAATATATGCTTATATAATTGTATTTTAGTGAACTAATAATAAAATCAGGTTGGTTTAAGGTATTTTAAGGTGAACATATAAAACTAATTGAACTCATAAAATTTCACTTATATTTAAACCTAGCCGAACTTAAATTTGTTGGAAATTCAATTAGCTCAAACCACACTGAAAGATTTTTGGATACGAACTTAATTCAACGGTAACAGAAATATATATGGTTTTTTTCTTTCTCTTGGGAGAGTTAAAATTAAGAAGAAAGTGTTGCAATCTCACTAAGTAATTGTGGGTTTGGTATATGTAGATGGCACGTGTGGGAGAGATTGGATATGAATATGAAGCGTAGATGGGAGAGGTGGGAAGAGGGGAGAGGAATCCTAACCGTTGGATATGGGTTGAACCCTAGTTGAGTTTTGATGTCTTTTGTTGGAAATTGGGCCTTGATGGGACTTTGTCAAAGAGAGGAGAGATTTTATTTTTATTTTCAATTTAGCCCTTTGGTTTTGGTAATTGTAGTAATTTTGTTGGAAGTACTTTTGTGTGTGGATGAAATGGGTTTGCTCAACTTTCATTTTCCTGACAACCAATTGTGAAGCTCATTGCCTCCTTCTATGGAGAGTGAGACACTAAACACTCAAAAGAGAGTGAAAA
Source organism: Cucumis sativus (assembly GCF_000004075.3). NCBI lineage: Eukaryota > Viridiplantae > Streptophyta > Magnoliopsida > Cucurbitales > Cucurbitaceae > Cucumis > Cucumis sativus. The sequence continues at coordinate 25,769,452 of NC_026658.2, forward strand.
ATGCAGTGTTCGACTTTAAACATGTTAAACTATATACACATTTTTGTCATTTTAAATATCATTTGGAAATACGTTTTTAGTCGTTTCAAGTTTTGACAAATTGGAAGCAATTCTCAAACATGCATTAATATATGATATTTAAACGGGCCCTAGAAGGATAGAGCCAAATGTGAGAAATAGAGTGACAAGAAATTTCAAGTTAGTATTATATTACCTTTTCATTCAACAATATTTGACACATTGTTATGGTACATTCATTTTATTAGTAATTGTGTAATAGGGTAGCACTTTTAAGAGTATAACCATATTTTTAAAAAATTGCGCAAACACATAACGAAATCTATGCATGAATGATAGACTTTTATTAGTGATAATAGTACTGTATCAACCGATATTTATATCTACTAATGTTTATAGATTATCGTACCTCGGAAAAACGGAAAAAGAGAAAAAGAAAAGAGAGAAGAAATAATAGGGATGGGGACCAATCTTTGTTATGGTAAGGTTAAAAGGGAAGGGCACTTTTGTTAGGATGAAATAATAAAGAAATGAAAGAGAAAAGAGAGAAAGAGAGAAGAAAAATTAAAAGAGAAGTTTAAATGTGTTTGGTAATGGCTATCTATTCTATACCCTAAGCCAAGGGGTTGTGTGTGCCTTCTCTTCTCTTCTCTTCTACCTTCTCTTACCCTTTCCAAACTTTAAAGGTTAACTAATTATTTTGCCTTTGCCTTTGCCTTTGCCCTTCTTATATATATATATATAATTCAAATGGGAAATTTCATGGGAACAAATGAAATCAAAACATTATATTATGTGTTAATAATATATGAGAGTGAAAGAGGGGAGGGGGAGGGGACACCCACACCCTTATTAATTCATATAGTGTCCCACTTTTGTTGCTAAGGGGTCTCTAGAGCCTAGTGTTGATTGCCTATGCATGGACCACTCCTTTTAATACTCTATTCAATTTATACACACCACCAAATTATTCAATTTATCCCCCACCTCTCTCTCTCTTTCTCTCTCTCATGTGTCGGGTTTCGGTTTCGTTGATAATATATATATATATATATATCATAATCAGAATCACGTGATAGTGAAGGAAAGTTATTCTACAGTTATTATGATCATGTATAACGTACAATATAGTTTCCTACTAATCATCATCTTGTGGTCGTCGTCCTTTATGTTGTTTTATGAATTTTTTTTTAAGTAGTTGTTATCACATTATTTTAATTAAGGAATTAGCTTTTGGGTTATTTGTTAATTTGAAGATGGATTGTTTTTCTAAGTTTCTCGTCAAATCCAACAATAATTAACCCATCAGTACACAAAAGAAGAAGTCCTCTAGTAGTATTTATGTGCTTTGGAGGGTGACATTCTTTATATTCAACATATATAAAGTCCTTCAAAAGTTACTTAGGAAAGATTGGGGTTTATTACACATTTCTTTTGTATATATATATATATAGAAAAACACATTTTATATATATATATATATAAAATAGAACATAAATGCAACTAAAATAAAAACATGTATATAATCAATAAAAAGATATCATAGGTTTAAATCTCCTTACCCGAAAATATTGAGTTTAATGCAAATTATGAGAGATATTTATATCTTAAAACAAAGATTACAACTATTTTGATTGATAAAATGTGAATGGATTAAATTAAAAATAAAAGGCCTAGAAAATTCAATTTTGAGTAATAATAATACTTTTCACTGTATTTTATGTCAAACATTAAATAGGCATAATTTAGAATAGGTTTGGTAAAATCCAAGTATATTTTTTCTTCAATTAATTCTTTTTAACGATTGTTTAATCTTTTTAAATATAAAACACAAACTAATTTTTTCTTTAAAAGAAACCTTTAGAAGCTATCTATATTTTTTAAAATTTGACTTGATTTTTAAAAACTAACTAATAGAGAATTAATCCTAACATTTAAGATAATATCTCTACATAGAATGTCACAACATTCTTTTAGAAATTAAACCCTAAAGTTGTTTCTAATTTTTATTTATGGAGAAACAATACAACAATAAATTAATAGTAATTGTGATGAAATTGGAAAAGAAAATTAATTTAGGTACATAAAAACAATTTAATTTATTTTCTTTTATAGTGAAAATAGTTATCTCCATGGGATCCTTCAAATTTTAATATTGTGTAGGAATCTTAACAAGTGGGAATAGAAATCAATTAATTGGATGACCAAACCCCATGTGAAAATGTGTCGGATATATATATATATAATGTATGTATGTATATATATTTATTTATATATTTACTTTTATTTTTTTTCTTTGGAATATTTAAGGTTGTACTTAATTTAAGGGAACAATTCTCTTAATTTCAATCTCTAAGAATACCAAATTTAGTCAATCATAAGCAATCAATAAAATTTGATGCTAAATTTGCTAAAGAGAGTACTAAAAGGGAAAAGGAGATCATGAAGAAATGTAATGGTCACACCAATGGAGTAAAAACAAGTGAATTTTTGTTGACTTTTATTCCTCTCATATATTACTTCTTTTTATAATGATGTGGAGGACACAAACTTTGCCTAAGAAAAAGGAAAAAGTGTGAGTGTGACAATAATAACATTATTAGGACGCTGTGATGAGATTGAAAATGTTGTGATCGTGTTTTGTGGGTTTAACCACTACTACTCTTTCCTCTTTGTTTTTGGTTATAGGTAACACAAGCGGTCTCAAAGTTTATTCTGATAGATTGTAGGATATTGAACAAAGTGCAACTCGATTATTTCTTAATCCATCGGTATATATATATTAACCAACACAACATTTTCATTTGGGGTTAGATCCTCAAGTACACTCTATGCCTTGCTTCAAGCAACCCTTAATAGTATTAATATAAAAATTATTCATACATTAATTAAGCCTAATTTGAACATAGTTAAGTAAAATAAAGATATTCAATTATTAACTCACATAAAATTGTTAGAACTAAAAAAAGTTACACTAACAATGTACAATTTTTTTAATTACGTGACAATAAAATGTGAATAAAATAACATTTTAATATGATGTACTAAACAGATTTTTATTTGAGACATTTTTAAAATAATAAAATAAATTAAAATATTAACAAACTATAACAAATTTTAGATTCTATCAATTATTGAAATTGATAGAATTCTAACACTATCTATCAATATCTATTATTAATAGAATTTGAAAATTTGTTATATGTTAGTAAATATTTCGACAAATTTACTATTTTTTACAATTCTTTTATTATTTTTCACAAAATCATATATATTTTCTAAATTTAGTAGAAAATATGAAATTAGGAGTTGAAATGCTCCACAAAAAATATATTCAATAAAAATCCGGCAAAAATGGTGACCTAATAATCATCCCAATGAAAACAAATTACTTAATTTATTGATTCTTTATTAAAAAGAAAATTTGGTACAAAAGTAAATGTTAAAATATTGCTTTATTTAAATAATATAAAGGGTATTAATATATATATATATGTTGGAAGAGAGCACACACAATCACTCGATTAAACAAACTTATGCAGATTATATATATATATTGACTTTATATATATATATATTGACTTTATATATATATATATATATAAAGTCAAGAAACTGAATTTAGACCATATACAAGGCTGTATACTCTCACAATTTTGATGTATTATATTGAAGAAACTAATTATAGTTTTTTTTTTCAAAAAAGATATTGAGATTAATATAAAAGTCATTTGATAATAGAGTTTAATTTAGAATCACACACACATATATGGTCCAAAATTGGTCCTCCTCTCATACAACCTTAAAGAAAAGAAAAGAAAAGAAATGGAATGGTATACATGTATTAATATATAATACAAAGAAAAAATTGAGAGAGAATCACTTTTTGTACATAGAAATAATGGAATGAAATTAAAGTGGTTTTGAATCCAAATACTTGTTGATCAATAGAAGCTTTCAGAAAACGAAAATATTTTTTCTAGTAACAAATGAAATCCGTTGCCATATCTAATTTTAGTTTATAAGTTTCCCATTAAAAGATTTAGAATTTTTTGTATGTATTGAAATATTTTAATCATTAAATGTAATTTTAGTTCCTATTACTTGAAGTGGGTTGATTTTGGTTGGAGAGACTTTGTTTGGTATGTAAAGCGGCCAACACATGAGTTTTTGGATTGGTCGATGAACCCCAATATAATATGTGCGTACCCCTTTTATTTTGTGTAGGAACATTTTGTTCAATGTAAGCCTATCACTATTAACAAATGAAATCCGTTGGTACTACTTCAGCACAATACCTAGTGAATTAGTAGAGTGAAGAAAAATGTCATGTAAAAGAAGAAAACTCAAATTTCTACTCATTTTTTCAATGACATGTTTTTCTCTTGATTCATTAAGTATTTAATTGTTGAGGCCAAGTATATCAATATTGAGGAAGTGTTCGGTCCTAGAGTTGCATAGTAAAAAGTAAGAGGATGTTTGGCCCTAGGATTAGAAAGGAGTGGAGTCAGCCCACTCCATGTTCGACCCTAGTATTATGATAATACTTGTTCTCACTCTTTTCTCCTCTTTCACACACTCTCTCCCACTAAGCTCCAAATATTTATCAAGTAAAAGTAGAAGGTCAAGCCGAAGCGAAAGTCCTCCATCACAAAAGAAAGCAACACCAACAAAAGCTGAGATAATAATCTTCACTCAAAACACAGACTATTAGAAGTTATTCCTCTCTACAAATGCCTTCTAAGGAGTTAAAAAATCTAGGAAGATGTGAGCTCTTCGAACCTCACAATGTAATAAGGTGATATAGTATATAATTGATTTTTTATAGTGATGAGACCTACAAACTACTTGGACGAAAGAAGAAGAGGGGATTTATAAATCTCTACTTCTCAACTCCTACATTTCAAATTGCTTGAGCCGAACACATGAAGAGAATTCAAATTTAAAGATATAAGAACGTGATATCGTCAAAAGTGGTGATTGAAACAAACAAATAGAAGTAAACAAAAAGATGAATATATATAAATGTATAAAGATTGATTTCACATGATGTAGGGAGTGGTCAATGTTGTGCCTAGATGGAGATGGGAAAACAAAAATGTACAATTGTATAGTAGATAGTACATTTGTACATGCATGATGGTGTGATGATATATATATGGCCATAGATTTCATTTCACAGCCCAAAAAAGTACAGTGCCAAACTCCAAAGAAAAGGTTTTAATCAATCAATCACAGTAACCACTTTTTTACCTTCTTCCTGCACACCCTATCTTTCACCTCCTCCTCTCTCTCTCTCTCTCTCAAATCTTAATGCTATGTGACATCAACTTGCACCTTACCACCAAGCTTTGACCAAACCTGTCAACTCCTACAAAGTAAATCATTCACAGAAAGATTAATTTATAAAATAGTTTGTCAATGGTTATTAAAAAATCAATGCCAATATTATTATAGTCCTTTCGTAAACGTTTCTAAACGTATTGTTAAAATATTAGAGAAAATTGACGTGTTTCAATGTCAATCTTGTTCTTTCAAACTTAATCCAAGCATCTTAGTCACTATCCAACGTCTCATGTTACAGACACAACGAAGTTGATTTTTCATTGGACATTTTTAGAATTATTTCTACTGTGAAGGCAATTTGAAAGCGTTCATGAAAACTCAGGGATATGCAACTTTTAGAAGAATATAAGTTTTGTGGTTAAAAACTTATCTCTAACCCCTTTTTGCATGGTTTGTTAAATGCTCATTCTAACTATATATAAAGACATCAAATCATTTAATTGAATAGTGATAAAGAAACGGATAGAACCATCATATATATATATATATATATATTTACACTACCATGTCAGCTATAGTTACTATTTAATTAATCAAAGTTTAAGGTAAAACATATATAAAAGCATAGAAAACAGAGATGAATGAAGGTAAATAAAACCAAAATGTTAATGAAAAGTTCACTTTTTTCCCTTAGTAATGCAAAAAGGAAAATAAGGAAGAGAAGGGATGTGGGAATCTTAAATTGAAAGGCACAAAGACAACCACATGGTCTCCAAACAAGTACTTTGAACCTTGAATTCAAGTGGGGAGCAAAAAATTTGTAGCACTAAGGATTGTGGGGTGTCCTATTTTAAGTATTAAAGCTGCTTTCCACATCTCATTTATAACCCTTTTGGTAGAGGCAAAATGGATCATTGCATCTTCATTGAATGGTGGTTGCTTTTCTTTCATTATTAAATGTCATCTCCAATTCACCCTTTCCAAAACCATGATCACACTCTAATTAGAAAATTATTATGCAACTCTAACAAAAGTTTAGTCTTATACACATTTTTGTTCTTAGGTTTGATCCATTTTTAGCTGGACTTGTTGATTAACTTAATTTTGAGTGTTTTTAAGAATGAATTTGGTAGGGTTTGTTCCACCTATTTTACTTTTATTACTTATCATTCAAGCTGTTTAGAATTTAAAACTAACCTACTAAGTTATATAAAACACTAAAAAAAAGTCATTCCAAACAAGTTTTAATCTAATAACTAAGTAAATAAATAAATCCTTTACATCGTTTTGACACAACATGTGTCATGACCAACTTATGCACGTCTACACAACAACCTATTTGATCCTCCTATATTTGGCGTTAAGAAAATTGATAGAATATTAAATTCTAGGTAGGTAGCACTTGACTGACCCTCCCTTCTAGCCAATTCATGATGGGTTTCATAATCTTATTATCAAAATAGAAAAATCAAACTGGACCACCAAAAAATATAGGAGGGGCCATATGTCTGAAAAAGGTGTAGAACAAAGGATTCCTAGTCACTCAATCTTTGAGAAAAAAAACAAGAAAAATAAGGAAAGTAATGATGAAATAAGCTACACTAACCATCCAACTAAAACCTTTTTAATAACCAAAGAAATATAAATGGTCACATTTGGTTTAGTGGAGCAACAAGGACACTAAATTCTAAAGAAACCACCACAACCAAAAGCAATAGTTGTTGTGCTATTTCTTTAGCCAAATCATGGGGGCATTTCAAAATGTCAATTTAGTACAAAAACATTCAAAGTCAACGAATCCCGACCAAAATATCTATTAAAGAAATACTAATCAATAATCATTAATTCATTTAAGACTGACCTTTCTTTTCCTTTCCTTTCCTTCCAATCACACGATCATTTCTTTACCCTCTCCTTAGGACAATACTTTCATGGGCTGAGCCCAAATGATGTACCTTCATCACAAGCTAGCCCTTCCCCTTCCAAAGGCTGTTAAAAGAAAATTTTATTCTTCATTTCAAAAGAAAGTTCATCGTTTAGTTATGTTCATTTCTTCAATCTAAACGCCTTTTAGGATGTTTCATACTTTTAAGTCATCTCCAAATTAAATAGACTATATATATGTTCTACTCTTATAATATCTAGTTCACCTAGACAGATACACCTAAGCACTATTTAAAAAAAAAACACTTTCACAGTACCTAACATACCTCATACCTAACATCGAGTGTGATAAATTACTTATTATGTAGTATCTTCAGGGAGAGACTTGAAGCATTTGGGTTTAAATATTTTTTTTAAAATCCGTATAAACTCTAAATTACCTTTTGATTGCTGAAAGGTAATTTTCATCAAGAGTGTGCATGATCGAATAAAATATTGAGTTGTACCTTTCACCAAAAGTGTACATGATAGATTAAAATATTGAGCTGTCTGATCAAACTGAAGTCGATCGATCAATATCCTTAATGATCGATGTCGTTTTGAACATTTATTAAATTGGTCATAGTTGGTTCTAGTGACGATTTGGTAAAAAAAAATCGACACCAACTGACCAACCAATGCATACCTCCACTTTTTATTTGCATCAAAAGTCAAGCTAACCCACCAAGGTCCAACCACAAACAATTACTAATTTACTCCTATGATTTCCTTCAAAAGCAGAAAAACCAGCCAGGTTATTTAATCAAGATTCAACTTTATATATATATATATATATATATTATTATTATTATTATTTTTTTTTTTTGTTCTTTTTAATGATATTTTTCTTTTCTTATATCAACCACTCGTAAGGCTGAAAAATTGAGCCTTTCATCTTTATGTCTACGTTGGCTAAATATTCAACTTTATACAAATTATAAAAAAAATAGGAAGAAAACAATGAACATTTACCTTCTCTTCCACCTTCATTTTATAATGTCGACAACTTTCGGTGCACCTATCGTCTTTCCCTCCTAAGGATTTTACTTTCGGTTCCTTTGCGCTATCCAATTGTCCATAAACAGCACTTCCTCCTGTAAAATTTTCTCGACCAACAAATCATTTCAAGAGAAACACACATGTTCATAAATCATATTCATGGATTCATTTGAGTATTTCAGCCCTTCCCTATGAAATCTAAATTAGAAAGTCAACAATAACATAACCATTCTTTTAAGTCTGAGCAAAATCTCTTCCGTTGTTCAAAAAGTTGCTATATTACTCCCACAACTTTCATAAATGTTTCAAAACTACCATTGAAATAAAAATCCTTGGAAATTTCATATAGAAATAGACTTAGAACTATGTACGCCAACAAGACCTAGACGATGAAGCAATCTAAATTTTCATTCCAATTCACTAACACTATTTCATGTCTCAATCTCAGTCCAAAATTCTAAAAAATTATACTCCTAACACATTTTCAGATGCTTTAGAAAGTTCAAGGGAGATAAACAAGTGACAAAATTCAATGGTAATTCTTATATAATTTAACCTTTTTCCCCGAGTACTCAGTCAAATACATCTCATTTCACTATGAAAGTCAGGTGTGTGACCCTTAATCGAAACTAGAACTACGACTATTTGATTAAGATATTCTATAGCCTGGGTACATTCTCTTGTCAATCAGCTCTCTTAAGTAAATGCCACTGCTAACAAGCTGTAGAGGCAGTTGAGTGAAATGATCCCTGGTTCGAAGTCCTAAATTATGTATTTATCTTTGAAGACTGAAAGTGTTTAGCCCACACAAAATGATGGAAACTTCTAGTATTAGCTGGGACCAACAAATTGTTCTCTCCAAAGCAAGGTCACCGCGATGATTGGGTGATAATAATTACAGCAATCAACAAAAAAATACTGGTCTTAAACGAAGGACCAACATTTATGGTATTGTCTATTAAAAAAAAAACATTTATGGTATTGTGGGACATGAAGAAAGAAAAGACTTTGTAGGGAAATGAAAGATGTTTATGACTATAGATATGGTTCTTTCTTCTCGGTGTTTTGGAAAGAAGATATATTGAAAATCTAATGGGAGAGGGAAGGGAAACATGAAGAAATTATGATTTAGTGAATTACTTAAGTTCCTTTGAGCAATGGTACAACACGAGGGTGTGATTTATCCTGTTGTCTAGAGAGTAAAAAGAAATACATCAAACATTAGAGGAGTGTTTGGTGAAGTGGAATATAATCAGGATTACTACCAATCAGAGAGGTGTTAGAATACTTGTCGAATCGAGGGTGGTAAAAAAATGTGATTGTAAAGTGTGAAAACGGTGGGAAATAGGGTTTAGTTGAAAACTGCTGAAACAAAATAAGTTTTTAATAACAATTTGGGCTCAAAAGGCTCAATCGAAACATGAATCTTTTTATTACATTACATTCTATTCCAATACAATTATGGGGATCCAAACATCCTTTAGAGCTGTCCAAAAAGTAAGAATCGAGCTCAACTACTCCCTTGTTGTGCTTGAAACTGGTAATGATATGAATAGAGGGATGTCCATTTCTAGAAATTGAAAGCTTCTCGGGCTGGAAAGTAAAGGGTGTAAGGAAATCCGATCCCAAAAACTAGCCTAATGAAGTTTATACAGAAATGTTACTTCCGAATTTAGAGGGAAAAGAGTGCGTGTATTTAAGAAATCGAAACAAATTAAAAGCAATGCATAACTATAATCCCAAAAGAGAGACACTTGGATCTCACTTACCACTTATTCTGCAAGCTAGTTAATATTTTCCTCATAGCAGCTCTGATAAACAAAAGTTTTGACATTTCTAATGCCAACTTTCACTCTTCAGTGCAGATGAGATCATCCCTTCAGCAAGAGTACAGCACAATTCCAAGTCCAAGGCTAACCTGTAAAATGTAGAAGGATGAAAAATATATTCAATAGTTGATCATTACAAAATCTACACGCACAAAATCAAGGTTGAAGAAAGGAATTACAGAGAGAACAGCGCACTTCTTCCACAAGCTTGGCTTGCACCTTCTTCAACAGACATGAAATAAATGGCCTAAAAAATTTGTATGAGAATACAACAATAGACCAATGACCATATGACAGAATAATATCACCTCTTCCACCAAATGTACCAGTGTAAAGTGTCAAAAGAAAACATGAGAACCATTTCAAACGAAGATTTTATTAGATTAAATTTCTATCAGACACCTGTCAATTTGAAGTTCAAGAGTTTCTGGAATAACACTTGGCGAAAGATTGCAGCCACACTTTTATCAAATGTGCTAGACAATTCTATCATTCAAATAAAAATTATTTTTCTCACTTGCAAGTTCTTTAATTCTATCACTCAAAACAGATATAGAACTTGTTAGTTAGGGTAACCTTGAGAGGTTTAGGGACGTGATACAATATAGATATCAGTTCAAACAGATGAATCATTTAATGATTCAACTTCAGTACACTCACATCATGTAAGATTAAACAATGAACCACATCCGTCAAAACAAACTTCAACACTAGAGATTATTGCACGAGAATTTTTGTTACGAAATCGCCCCCCCCCCCCCCCCCCCCCCCCCCAAAAAAAAAAAAGTAAACTTTGAAAAATGCCAGCCAAAAATAAATTTTTTTGGGGAAAAAAAATCATTATCCTATGTATACCTTGCGTATGAGGGAATTATGGGATCAAACATAACGTTAATTTCAAATATCTTCACTGCAAGGCAAGAGTATCAGTGAGAGTCTCATATATACAACAAATATCGCTTTCATTTCTTTTAATGAAAATTTTTACTTCTCATGCCCATAGTGGACACACCTACGAACCTCCTAAATGTGTATAGCTGAAACATGACAAAATTTGCCAGCGTTATTATCCTTTCTGACAAAAAACAAACAGTAGAAATTATCCTTTTCAATTGTGTAGAGGTGTCCTGTTGTACTCCAAAATAAGTAAGAAGATGATGATCTTCGGCAGAGCAAATGGGGCAATGTCTTGGCAAGTGACAAACCCCTTCGTGTTCTCAGTGAAAGCTTCAAGAATAAAACCCAAAGCAGCTATCTCCGTGCAAAAATCAAGGCCGGTGAATGGACCAACTCCATATAAAAAAAAGAATAGGTTTAGAGAAGAAAATCCTATCTTCTTAAAGGTTCTAACTGAACTTCCATAGTTCGTGAAGGATGAGATTCTTTTCCTTCAATTGAAATAGTCGGACCCAAAAGATCAACAGAATCTTCATCATTACCAAGCACCCAATTGCTTCTTCCAATTGCTCTGTCCCTCCTCCGCTGCCTCTCCCGGTATTCCAAATAAATAGCCATCAATGCAATTATCATAAACCAACTAATTAGAGCCCAAATAAGCCCATGGACATTTTCACTATCGTATCGATCACCTAGATGCTTCATTCCAGTGAACTGTGCTGCAATACCAACCCCAATGGCACATCTGCCTATAATGGCATGTGAATACTCCCATAAAATCCTTTTGGAGGAAGCCACTTCCCCATTGGCTGGTTTGTTTGGTCTGATGTATGCATTTACTGACTGCATACATGCTAAAAGTATAGCAGCAATCCCGAATTTAACATGTACTGAGCTGACATAAAAACCCCGAAGCTCAGCAACAGCAAAAAGAAGACCAAGTAGGACGATTGACAAACCTGAATACTGCAAGTAAACGTGAATCTGATACCATCCATCACCCTTCACATGTTTCAAGTATCTAGCAGCCAATATCCCGCCAGGTAACAAAATACCCCAAGCAAGGAACATCATGAAACCATGAACAGCTAATACTGGTTGTAGATCCTGTTCTGCCTCTGCAGAACCACGCATAAGCAGCACCCGCATAGGCCTACTGCTGCGAGAAGAGTGCATATTTCTGTCGCTTAAATGTTCATCAACCCATTTAGCACCCATTGCCCATACAACCTTAAGTGGAGTGGTGGGATCAATTACATTTTTACACTCCGGTCCGTGACCTTGAGTACAGGATGGCTTTAAGGAACGGGTAAACTCCAGAGTAATGATACCACTCTCTGACTTGCACCTCACAAAAGTCAAATTCTCTTTTGTCGGATGTACATTTAAAGCTTCCTTTCCATCAATCCAGTAAGTACTAACTCTGCCTTTACCAGTTTCATCCATCCAACCCACATAAGCGTAGCTATTAATCATTCCACTTCCAAATCCAATAGCAAGATAGCCACTCTTTTTCTCACCACGAGCCGCAATAGTTATAGAATCCTCTGACAGCGTCCAAAAAAATGTAACTTGCTGATCATCCAAAAGAACACTGTTGTTATACATGTCTGACAAACCACCATCAACAACCTGCACTTTCCAACCCATTTTTTGCTGGTAAATTGAGTGGTAAAAAACTTGGTCTGGAGTATTCCTATCAGGCTGCCATGTTAATTCCATGGGGCTGGCTTGTACACCTTCAGCTTCGGGTCCTCCTGCATAGATAGTCTCAGACATGTTCCTCAATGTAGCATTTCCACCGAGCAGGTCAGAAGTAATGTAGAGTGCAACATCATGTCCGGCTTGTATTGAGAACTTCACTGGCACTCCTCTCTCAACTCTCAGTAGAGGAGCCTCCTTCTTATTTATGTAGAGAACTTTTGCAGGGTTGGGAGGATTTGGATAATACAAAGCCGGACCACTTGTTACAACAAGTGGTGCATTTGCATCTGCTATTACAACATCTTGATCCTCATTGTCTTCTGCAGCAAGCGGACCCAAGCAATCATTCACATGCTCTGAAACATTGAGAACTAGATGCCCATAAGTCCCACCGTGATTTTGAGGAAGATAGAATGGCCGAATTGCATCAGGCGGTTTCATCGGTCCCATGGCCCAAATGACAGTCATATTTTCAGTATGATTAATAGGCATATCATACTTCCTATCAATAGTAACCAGAGGCCTTTGATACCGTAGGAACGACACCCCATCTCTCCTGTGCCCATAAATCAACTTAGTATTGTTCACCACAACAGGATCTGAATCTTCAAAAATTGTATCTGGGCAAACACCATGCACCGTACCATCCTTATTTATCATACACTCGCTGAGCTGTGTAATGTAGAAATCATCCACAAGCGGCACTCCGTCCTCCTTGAACCCCATCACAGCAACATCCGCCCCAATCATGAGATTAGAACTCTCACTCTGATTTGCCCACCCAAATGCCATGTAGTTTGTCATCGGTATTGCCGCCTCCAGCCCGATGTCAATCAACTTATCCTTGGTATTCAATGTCCATCTAACCCTGTAGTTATCGGCCAAAACTTTGCAATTCTCAAACGTGGTGGGCTCAATATAAGCCGGTTTCATCTCTTCCCCTGAATTCCCACCTTCCGACGGAGATGGAGCCATGTTAGGACTACCCGCCGATCCATTAACCGGTCTCTGTAGAATTACATGTCCAAAATCCGAAGCAGCAGGAAGGTCCCATGCGGCCATAACTTGGATCTGATCCCATTTAACATTCTTCTTCAAACGCACAACGAAGGAAGCATTTTTGTAAGTTTCATTAAGCTTTTGATCAGACACAACAAACCCAGACGTGAAATTAGTAAAATCAAGAGCGATCGCACCCCACCAGTGCACATCGGTACCAGAAAGCATATCAAAATTCGAAACCCTAAAAGAACAATCATCAATTATCCTAAATGAACCTCTAAGTTGATGCTGTACCATTTTAAATTCGGACTCGAAATCGACGAGAGGACTTGTTTTAGAACAACCAGATCCAGCATCCACATAGCAACAAATAATCGAACATAAAAAGATAAAACACCCAACGAAAATGGGTGTGTGATGCATGAGGACGAGATTGGGATCCAAATCACCTTCTCTATCTCTATCTCGCTAGGATCAGAAACACCACCCGAAATCTAGATTATACAGTGTTTTTCTTTGTCGAAGTTGTGAAATGAAATGAATCAAAATTGTAGCATTATTACCAGAGATCTTGGGCGGTGATTAATGGAGTCCCGATCGGAAATTGGAATTGACAAATTGGAAGAACTGAAGAATCGAGGACGGTTTCTTAGACTGGGCCTTGGACGGCTTTTTGCTGGACACGTTGATTTGGTTTAGTGCGTTAAAGCAATAGCAACAAACTCAAAGCATTGTGTAAAATAAATAAACAAATGGGAAATTTTAATTCGTAGATCTTAGGGTTTATTTTCTTCTGTTCGTCTATGTTCAAGGAATTGTTTGCTGAATACAAAATTAAATGTATCAATCTCATTTTTAATTTCACACTTTCTTCAAAAAAAAAAAATTCTTAAATAGTTACTTTGTCAAGTACAAAACAAAATACATCAAATTTTTATATATCTTAGTAACAGATATTAACTGACAATATCATGCACCATTCAGAATGTGCGTTTTTGAGTGTGAACGTGACTTTCAACAATCCTAACGCTTCTAAAGGAAGTGTCTAACTGTCCAACTTAAATCTTAAATTCGTAACTTTAACTTAACTTAATGTGAACGAACACAATGCTTCAAGTCGGAAATAACTTAACAAACTTTATTTGTTCCTTAACATAACTTAGTACAAATACAAAGCAAAAATTTTATTAAATATTTTTAACAGTTTTGTCATTTACAGTACTAATGTAAATTTAAAAAAAATGATTAGTAGTTTTATTATTTTGGTGGTTTGGTGGATTTATGAAAATTTTCCAATATTAATGATGAGATAACAATAGATAAGTGCGAATAACATATTTATATCGAACAACGAACTAAACTTAATAATAACAAATAATTATAGTTAGATTATAACTTACTCTAACCCATATTTATCTTTACTTTTCGTCTCATATACACACAAATTTTATACTTTGTTAATGATATTAAAAGCTCCCGTGAGGCAAATTTTAAAGTGAAGAATTTTCTTTTAAACAAACAAGGATGATATTAAATGTATATTTAAAATCATATAAACAAATCAATAAAACAAAACTTAAAGAAATGTGTTATAATAATTTTTTAATTTTGATCTTAATATCTCGTATAAACTAGCAAATCTATAAATTTTATATAGAAAAGAAAATATATCAATGTTTTTCTGATATTCTAATAACATTCACAATATTTGTAACAATAAAGAAAAATCGACAGTTTTTACATTATTTTTTTAATATAAATATGTGAATTTAAAAATTGCATACAACAAAAATAATATATTTTTCATGAAATATTGTCAGATGGTATTTGAACCTAGTGGAGTGGAATTTAGCTATATTTAATATATTGTAATTTAACCGAAGATTAATATTAAAATAAAAAAATCCAAAATGCAATGGCATAAGTCGTTAATAAATCCGCCCTTACAAGTACTTTCAGTTCAATGTATGGACGGTAGAAATGATTTATATTCTTACATGATACCATAGGAATTAAATGAAAACTAACAGAATTTTCTAGAAACTATTTGTAGAATGTTTTCAAGAACAAAGACGAGCGTTCTCCAAGCTTCCATTACTCCATCGTCAAGCTCTTTTCATCATTTTTCTCCCGCTGCCCTCTCCAACTGCGTCTCTTTGATCGAAAAAAATGGCGACCAGAAGAGTTTCGAAGCTCACCAGGTCTGCTTTAGCCGCCATTGACGCCCCCAAGCTTCCTCATTCTCGCTTTCTTCTTTCTCGTTCGCGTTCTTCATCTTCTTCTCTCGATAATTTCATCGCCCCTCTTTCTGTTGCCAAGATTTTTGGTTCCAGACTCGTCGATGGTTCTTCCATGGCGTCGGCCAAGTATTTGGCTACGATTTTTACTCGGAATTTCCACTCTACGCTTCCTTCTCGTTACTCTGCTACGGCTTCTTCTTCTCAGGTTTGATTTTGCTCATTTTGCTCATTTTTTCTTTTTTTGGTTTTGGGGTTTGATTGAGGGTGGAGTAAAGAAGATGACCAGTTGATTGATTTATCGTCTATATTTGTTAGCGGTGTCTATTTATTCGAAGTTTGTTTTAGCTTTTTTGGTGGTGGAAGTATTGAAGAGGGTTGGAATTGACTGAAATTTTCTATACATTGATTTAATGATGGCGTGGTCTTGTAGATTGATGGAAAAAGTAATTGTCAATGTTTAATGAGTGGGTTTTTGGAGAGATTACACCCTTTTCGGTCAGCATTTGAGAACCATTAGCTTGTTTCCAATTTGTTTACAATAATTAACTAAGATCAAACATCTAGCTTAATAAGATGAAAATCATTCTAAAATATTATTAGAAAATAAATTCAATTTTCAAAACCCAAATGGTAATCAAACAAGGCTTTAACAATTCAAAATTACGGCGTTTCTGTTTATTTTCAGCATCCATAAATGGTATCGATTGAATTTTACTCTTTGCTGAGAAAACCCGTCCTCCAGTGGTAATTGAAATCTAGTAGGGGATTTTTTTCAATCCATTTCTATGATTGATCGGAAAATATCAATGTCTGTTGTATGCTAAGTATAAGTTGATCAGCACTTCTTTTTAAGCAGATAAATCAGACAGACTTCACTGAGATGGCATGGGAAGGCATAGTTGGTGCAGTTGATACTGCACGGGCGAACAAACAACAAGTTGTGGAGAGTGAACATTTAATGAAAGCACTTCTTGAACAGAAGGATGGTTTAGCAAGAAGAATATTTTCTAAGGCTGGACTTGACAATTCGTCAGTTTTGCAGGCTACAGTTGATTTTATAGCTCAACAACCAAAGGTATGTCGAGATAACATAGTTATGCCTAATTTTTAAAGCTAAAAAGTAACGAATAATTGTGAATCTTATAACAGGTAACGGGTGAAACTAGTGGTCCAATAATAGGCACACATCTAGGCTTGATTCTAGACAATGCTCGGAAACATAAAAAAGAAATGGGAGACGATTTTCTCTCTGTGGAACATTTTGTGTTAGCCTTCCATTCAGATAAGAGATTTGGACAGCAATTATTTAAGAACTTGCAACTTAGTGAAAAGGACTTGAAGGATGCTGTTCAGGCCGTTCGTGGAAACCAGAGGGTGACTGATCAAAGTAAAAATTTGAATTGAACTTCATTTGTCAAATACTCTTGTATGCTATCTGTTTGTTCATTTTTTTCAGTTGATTATATTTTTTTTCTTTTGTTTTGAACAAAGATCCTGAGGGAAAATATGAGGCTCTTGATAAGTACGGGTCTGACTTAACTGAACTTGCTAGACGTGGTAAGCTCGATCCAGTTATAGGAAGAGATGATGAAATACGGCGATGTATCCAAATTCTATCAAGGAGAACGAAAAACAATCCCGTGATCATTGGTGAACCAGGTGTTGGGAAAACGGCAATTGCTGAGGGGTATGTTACTGCCTTGCTGGATTTATTTTGCATTATTGTCTGGTGAATTTCATGCTCCACACTAATAGGTGATTTCATTGTTTTGCATCTGAAATCTGTGATTTGAGTTGTTTTTTTTTCTTTATTGATGCGGATGCTGAATTCTTTTGCTTGCAGATTAGCTCAACGCATTGTGCGTGGGGATGTTCCAGAACCATTGCTGAATAGAAAGGTTATTACTTAATTAACCAATGACGCTTTTGTGAGACTATTATTGAAACTGAAAATTTCATTTGTTGATCATAAGCATGTTCCTGTCATTGTTGTAACAAAGAGTCCTCTATAATTTCAAAATAAAGGTAAAAGGAGTTTACTTTAAATCTAAAACAAATCTGAGGAATTGCTTTGGATCTCTTACTATTATATTCTACTGTTTGTGTGTGCGTGTGTGGAAAGTTTATCATTATAAATTTTCTATAAACTTTCGCTGCTTTGTCTTGCAATATTCGCTCAAAGTCCCCTCTATGCCTTGTTCTTGGATATTAGAATAACGGATAAATATAAAATGTGGCTTTGCTATTTGCTTTTCTTAGGTTCTGTTGTTATTTGTCATTCGATATGTTTTGGCATCTTCATTTAGCCATTGTATTATTGTACCGTTTCTTAGTCCTTGTTTTCTTTGATTTTTCTTAACTTGTTTATTACCCCAAACTAATATATTTCTTTTGGTTGCATTTGCAGTTAATATCTCTGGACATGGGTTCACTGGTTGCTGGTGCAAAATATCGTGGAGATTTCGAGGAAAGATTGAAGGCTGTGCTAAAGGAAGTCACTGCTTCAAATGGACAAATTATCTTGTTCATAGATGAAATTCATACAGTTGTTGGTGCAGGTTTGTTTACTTACTCACTTTGTCAATCTATTTATCATTGTCCTGGATTCACGTCATTAGTGTGTTTATGAAGTTGTTGTCATGATTTCAACTATTGATATGAATTTACATAAATGGCTAATGATTTTCATGTAGGGGCTACTGGTGGTGCTATGGATGCTGGCAACCTCTTGAAACCGATGCTTGGTCGAGGTGAACTACGATGTATCGGTGCTACTACATTAAAAGAGTATAGAAAATACATTGAGAAAGATCCTGCGCTTGAACGTAGATTTCAGCAAGTGTTTTGTGGCGAACCATCCGTTGAAGACACAATTTCTATTCTTCGTGGGTTACGAGAGCGATATGAGCTACATCATGGTGTAAAGATATCTGACAGTGCACTTGTTTCAGCTGCGGTTCTAGCAGGCAGATACATCACAGAACGGTTTTTGCCTGACAAAGGTTACTCTATGGTTAATGCTTAAAATTTTGTGTTTTTCTCAAGTCCCTTCCTTTCTCATTGTCTGTAATTTTCTCCATGCACAGTATTGCTTTTTTCTTTATGAACATACAACCAATGAAGTTAATCAAGTTTGAATACTTCTATTGATGTACGCTTTATTAGAAAAACAATAGAGAGATTTTTTTTGTTGTTCTTTGAGCTTTGAGTTCATGAATGTCATTTTTCTTTGCAGCCATTGATCTTGTTGATGAAGCTGCTGCAAAGTTGAAGATGGAGATTACCTCTAAGCCTACTGAGTTGGATGAGATTGACAGAGCTGTTCTGAAATTGGAGATGGAGAAGCTCTCCTTAAAAAATGACACTGATAAAGCCAGCAAAGAAAGGTTAAGCAAATTAGAGCAAGATCTGAGTTCACTTAAACAAAAGCAGAAAGAGTTGAATGAACAATGGGATCGTGAGAAATCTTTCATGAACTGTATACGATCTATCAAGGAAGAGGTAGTTTTAAATTACTTAAATTTGACGTGCATCCCCATACCATATTATTTTCTAATCCGTCCCAAGTTTGAAAGATCTTACTGTTTTTACATTAGAAAATGGACGGTCATCTTCATTGGGTTCTATTTTGTCTTTGGTAGATTGATAGAGTTAACCTCGAGATGGAAGCGGCTGAAAGAGAATTTGATTTGAATCGTGCTGCTGAACTCAAGTACGGAACTCTAATATCTCTTCGCCGGCAATTAGAAGAGGCTGAAAAGAATCTTGAGGACTTCCGAAAGTCTGGAATTTCTTTGCTTCGTGAAGAGGTCACAGATCTTGATATTGCTGAGATTGTAAGCAAATGGACGGGCATACCTTTGTCCAACCTCCAACAATCCGAGAGAGACAAGCTAGTTTTACTCGAACAAGTCCTCCATCAGAGAGTTGTTGGTCAAGATATTGCAGTAAAATCCGTTGCAGACGCTATTCGACGTTCAAGAGCAGGACTCTCTGATCCGAATCGACCTATAGCCAGCTTCATGTTTATGGGTCCAACTGGTGTGGGGAAAACTGAGCTTGCAAAAGCTTTGGCTGGGTATCTTTTTAACACTGAAAATGCTTTAGTTAGGATTGATATGAGTGAATACATGGAGAAACATGCAGTATCTCGCTTGGTAGGGGCACCACCGGGTTATGTTGGTTATGAAGAAGGTGGCCAATTGACTGAAGTTGTTCGTCGAAGGCCTTATTCTGTGGTACTTTTTGATGAGATTGAAAAGGCACATCATGATGTCTTCAACATTTTGCTACAATTGCTGGACGATGGAAGGATAACGGATTCTCAAGGTCGAACTGTTAGTTTCACAAATTGCGTCTTGATAATGACGTCAAATATTGGTTCTCACTACATCCTTGAAACTCTTAGTAACACAAAAGACAGTAAAGATGCAGTTTATGAGTTGATGAAAAAACAAGTTGTCGGATTGGCAAGACAAACTTTTCGGCCAGAGTTCATGAACCGAATTGATGAATATATTGTCTTCCAACCTTTGGATGCCACCCAGATATCCAAGATTGTTGAGTTACAGGTAACCTTTACATTAACGTTTATACTCCGGAATATGCTAGTAACTCAATCAATTTTTCACTATATCATCTGATTATTGTTACGTGATGTTAAATTTGGTTCTCACATATCATTTTTGTGTTTCAGATAAAACGATTAAGCGACAGACTTAAACAGAAGAACATCAATCTTCATTACACTAATGAAGCTCTTGAGCTTTTAGGGACGTTGGGATTTGACCCTAATTATGGAGCAAGGCCAGTTAAAAGAGTAATACAACAACTAGTAGAAAATGAGATAGCAATGCGAGTTTTGAAAGGTGATTTTCAAGAAGACGATTCGATTATTCTCGACATAGATAGATCTTCATCTGCCAAAGACCTGCCTCCCCAAAAAAGATTGTGCATCAAGAAAGCAAACAACGACACTACCTCAGAGGCTATGGTCGCCAACGATTGATTTCAAATGCAAGATTGTGTACTATGGTAAATATTAGGTGATATAGTTTAGACTTTGTTGATCTCTTTACACTCTTAACATGTTGGAATTTTGGGTATGAGAAGTTTCAATTACGATTGAAACTTGAAAGAGGTCCACAAACCTACTTTTTTTTCCCTCACAACTAACAAAAATTGTTTCTTTCAAATCCAAAGATGGCGAAATATATGAACTGAAATCATACCAATATGGATCCTGTCCTTTCTGAATGCAGGGTCGAATTTCACTGTAGACATTTAATTATTGAATTTGTTGTTCATACTGTGCGAGATTTTGGGGCATATTAAGAAACAGATAATAGATACGAATCCAAAATTGATTAGTGAAAATTTTTAAAAAATTGTATCCGTACATGATTTACTGGGACGGATGGCCAGAGAGAGAAATTTATGAATTTAAAGTGTTGTTTGCCTCTTGGGATATTTTATTTAGTTTGGTGAATTCAATTGCCTCTTTGCGGTTGGTGATCCCTTTACACCGACACAACAAATTTGGAATTTGACCAAAGTGAATAATTTCAAAAAAAAATTATTTTCATATTCAAATTAATTTTAAAAATATTTTAAAATACATTTAAGTGAAAAATTGGGTTGGATTACAAAAACATTCATAAAAAAAATAGCACAATTATGATAAATTAATTTAATTCATGATATTAAATGGTTCTTAAATTATCGATTTTTATATTGCAACATTATTATCATAATTCTTTTTTTGCTATTGCAACATATTCTAAAATAAAATATTTGATGATATTTTTAAAAGTTAGTGTGAGTTTTTTTTCAAATGTTCTTATTTTTTCCTTGGAAATGAGATATTTATACCAAATAATTGTTAAGTTTTATTGTGAGCATAATGTAATTTGAAATATTTATTGTTTTATAATCAATATGGGGCGAGTGGCATTTACGAGTTTGTACACTATAAAACCTTTTTCAAGATATCTAAATTTTGATTAAATTATAAATTTGGTTTAAAATTTATCTTTTAAATTGTTTATTCATTGAATAAAAATAATATGAGACGAGCATAATTCAACGACAATTGACATATATAAATATAGATCGAGTAAAATGATTTGGGTAAATAGAAGCCTATTAGTAAGTAATGGTCCATAAGAAAGTAGAATATGGTTGAAGAGGACAAGGAATGGGACTCCCATTCAAGTAGAGCCTCTATTTCCATTTAATTTTTCTCCTTTTCCACCTCTGATTGTAAAATGATGGAAGTAATATAATAAAATCGAACTTTTTTAATTATAGCAAAATAAATTAAAATATTACAAACTACTTCATATTTGTCACTTATAGACATGGCTGATAGACAATGTTAAGAATGTCTATTAGGAATAGAATCTGAATTTTTGTTATACTACGTAAATATTTTTAACGGTTTTGTTGTTTAGCTTTCTTTGATTTGATTTAAGTATACTTTAAAACTATTGTTTTTTCAAGTTTAAATTTGTTATTTACGTGTGTAGGCATATTAGTATGCTGCAAAACAAATAAGGTGGTATGCATGGTTGTCATATGAAACTCTAGTATGTGTCAATGTAACAAGCTGTTTTGTTGGTCAATTTGTGTTTGGTGGTTCATAGTTAGATAAGATTGTACTATAAGGTAATGAAAAACTCAAGTTTGGTTTGAGCATCATGGACTCGTTTTGTAATATAAAATTCGTTTCGTTTCGACAATTTTCAATCAAACATTGTTTTTCATTGTTTTCACACTTCACGATCTTATTTTATTCGTCACATTTTCAAACACTAATTTGATTTCTAGTAAATTTGATTACATTACAACTCTTCAAACATCTCTAGAGGTGAGCACACTAGACCAAATAATCGTGTCAATCGATTGAACCAAAGTATATGAAGTCTGTCGTTTCAGGAACAAGAGGGATCCATTGTTGTCGATTTGGAAAAATTTAAATAATTTCAAATAAATAAATTGATCAATTAATCAAAATCAAACACTTGTCATAAAGTCAACTTGAACATTTACTAAACTAACCATCATCATTTTTATGGTAGCTTGATAAATAACATATCGTAAAAGTCTCCAACACCATTGTATATATATTTTGAAAGCTCAAAAATTAAAAATACATATTCTCCAAAACTTGAGACCTAAAAATACAATTAATTATTCGTTGTAATTAATTTTATACAGAAGTATATATATATATATATATATATATATATATAAAAATAAATAAGGGTCCTAAAAGAAAAAGAGTATAGAGTACTCCATCATTTTTGCCGCTAAACTTGAAAGCATTTCCTCTGCTTTTGAGTTCTTCTTAGTGTGAAGCTTTGTAAAAACCAAACGAAAGTTTCTCTGTTCTAAGAGATTGAAGAACACAGCAGAGACGAGTTAATAATGCTTCTCCGTTTTCTTTTTCTTCTTCTTCTTCATCCGGTGATTCTTTTCCCCGTAATTTAGTTTTCACAATCAGTTTTTTCAGTTTCCGGTTATGGCAAAGTGTCAAAGAAACGAGGTTGGATCTGTAGTTTTTGACCGAGCTTCCATTTCCTCTCCCGCCGGCAGTCATTTTCGCCTATGCGCTCCCTTCTCCACCGCTTCATTCCGTAGGAAGATTTTTGACGCTGTAAGTTGTGGTGGAAGTTCCCGCTATAACTATCACCACGACGGCAATGTTGGTGGTGGCGATGGTACTGTTTCCACAGCCATTAGGTCTTTGTCCGAGATTGTGAAGGAAAGGGAGGCAGCTAGGCCGAAACGATCCAATGTGAAGTCGGAGAAGTTGTTCGATCTTCTTAAGTTGGAGTCGTCGCCGGAATCGAAACCGGAGACGAAGAAGAAGGAGGAGGTGCTGGAGGAGTTCAAACGCGTGGTGAAGAAGTTGCAGGATGAGGATTTGGTGGAGAGGAGAGCGGCGGCGAGTGGAGTTAGATTGCTTGCTAAAGAGGATACAGAAGCGAGAGGAACGCTTGGAATGCTCGGAGCCATTCCGCCGCTGGTTGGAATGCTTGATTTGGAAGACGATGAATCTAAGATCGCTTCGCTCTATGCGTTGCTTAATCTTGGAATTGGAAACGATTTGTGAGTTTTTTTCTTCCTCTCTCTGACTGATTTTCATAAATGTTCACTTCACGCGAGTTCTTGGAATCGATTACTTTTTCTAAATCTCCATTTGTTCTTCATTCTGCTCCAGGTTTTTTATTCTCCCGTTTTTATTTTTTTCCCTTTGGTGGGAAGGGAATGATACTGATGAGTCACTTTCAGTATTTTCTCTAATTTTTTTCATCGATTCTTTTAATATTCCGAGTTCTATTAACTTCTGATTCCATTGTATTATTTGTATAGTTTATGTCCATATTTTGTCTGTACCTCCCTACACTGCCATCCCCCCTTCCCTCTCGGAAAACGAGACATAAAAAAGAAGTGTAATAGAAGGATAGCGAAACTACATGAAATCTTCTTGAGGCGTTGAATTGCGTAGTTGGGCAACCTTTTTTTTCTAAGACTATTTATGAGAAGAGATAGCCAAGATTAAAAATGGGTTAAATTACTTCTTATCTTGTGTTAAAAAGAAAAGGTTAAATTATAAAATTTATCCATCATCTTTGACTATTTATTTTTACTCATATTCTTTCAAATGTTACTTACAATATTATTCGTATGGTATGATTTATGAATAATTTAAAATAGAAATTTGGATAACATCAACCAATATCAGTAATACAATATCCTAGGTCTTATTTTTCGTCTAAAATTCAAGACGATCCAAAGCTAGTTTTGAAACTTTTATAAGAGGTTAGTGGTATTTTTGCATCTTTTGAAAGTAGTGAGAAATTGTTTAAACAGCGAGGAAAGTTTGCTACAAATTTTGTATCTGCATCCATTTATTGTGCTCTTTTTACCCACCTCTTCGTTCTGTTGCTCACAATTTTTTCTCCTTGACTACATTTTCGTGAATCTTGTACTGTCTGCTTCCATGACCATCATAGCCTTATCAAACTCCCCTCCCCTGCCACATTGACGAGCCTCTTTTTTTTCCTGTCTAATTTACATACATAGATTGACAACTTTATATTTGGAGTTTATTAAGTCTTTGGATTTTGCTTAATTTTTAACCCCACTTTCAGGAACAAGGCAGCCATTGCTAAAGCGGGTACTATTCACAAAATGCTCAAGCTGATCGAATCTGAAACTTCCCCAAATCCACCTGTTTCAGAAGCCATAGTTGCGAATTTCCTTGGGTTGAGCGCTTTAGATACGAACAAACTGTTAATTGGCTCATCAGGTGCAATTCCGTTCTTGGTAAAGAACTTATACGACCCACATCAAGAAAGCAGTTCACAAGTCAAGCAAGACGCTCTCCGTGCGCTTTATAACCTCTCTATTTTCCCATCCAATATTCCATTTATCTTAGAAACCAAGTTGGTCCCGTTTCTTCTAAACGCATTGGGAGATATGGAAGTAAGTGAAAGAGCCCTCTCTGTTCTAAGCAATGTAATATCAACATCAGATGGTCGTAAAGCCATAAGCACTTACCCAAATTCATTTCCAATACTAATTGATGTCTTGAATTGGGCTGATTCACCAGGCTGCCAAGAGAAGACATCCTACATTTTAATGGTAATGGCACACAAATCTTATAGTGATAGACAAGCAATGATTGAAGCTGGGGTTTCATCAGCTTTGTTGGAACTAACTCTTTTGGGCAGTACATTGGCTCAAAAGAGGGCCTCGAGGGTTTTGGAGTCTTTGAGAGTTGATAAAGGGAAACAAATCTCCGATCATCTTGGAGGAAATTCTTCTGCTCCAATGTGTGGTTCTTTAACTTCTTTTACTAACCCAATTCTAGGGTCTGCTGAAGCTTTGGAAGGATCGGATGATTTGGTTAGTGAAGAGAAGAAAGCTGTGAAGCAATTGGTGAGGCAAAGTTTGCAAAACAATATGAGGAGAATTGTGAAGAGAGCCAATTTGCCTCAAGATTTTGTGCCTTCTGATAATTTCAAGTCACTCACATCAAGTTCCACTTCAAAAAGCTTGCCATTTTGAGTTCTCAACTACCTGGAATCATGGCGTTATTGAAGATTCTGAAGTTAGTTTCTCTTGATATAAATCCATCTATCTTGTGTAGTTTGAATTTTATTGTTATTATTTTTTACCATAGGGGTTGGTCAATTGGCCTTTATTGTTTATCATAAAGTTAAAACATTAAAAATATATTAAAGATTTGTCTTATAGGTTAAGTGAACTACATGTTTTAGTTAGTTCCGATCGAGTGCTTTTGCAATTTAATCGAAGCTTCTATCTAGTCTCTTTTGCTTTAACATTTGCCTATTCAATTAGAGGAGTTAAAATCACCTAAAAATACAATATTAAAATTTCTCTATTTTTAGGTGCCTAATTCCTCCTCTAAACTATGCAAACCCTTGCACTTCTTTCAACCAATTTCAACCTTATCATTATTTAGAAAAGGTATAGAAAATAGGGACTAAATTGAAAAGACATCCCTAAATGACATCCCTATCGAGGTTTAAATGTACACTGTATGATCCCAATAAGTTTGGATTTATAAGGTCGTTAAAAGCAAGCCAAATCTTTGAGTCTACCAACTTAAGTCGAGATGAGTGGGTTAAAACCTACTCATTTCGCAACTCTTAAATAACTTTATTCCACTAATTTTATAGGATCATTTGGCCTACTGAGTAGAGTTAATAAGTTTTGTTTGAAGTGTAGAATTGTAAGATAGAGTTTTTTCATAAAAATGAAAAGTAGAAAAAGAATGATAGATGAAATTACTCGATAAATGTGTAAACTTCAATAGTAAATACTATTGTATTGAAGTGAAGTTGTTACCAACTTAAAAGTGGGTGGACCAATTAGGGGTAATAATATTTCATCGTTTTAGTATGCACATTTATCGAAAAACTATGCATTTTACCCTTCTATTTGTCTATCTCCCTCTCTCTAACTTCAATATTGTTTCACAAATCAGTGGTTCCATCCCTGCAGTGTTGAAAGAAAAGGTTTTAGATTTATGAAACCAAAAATCCAAGAGAAGAATAAAATTAAATAACCAAAATTCATGGGCTCTGTTCTTGAAATCCTACAGTCGAATCACTGGTAGTGTTCGTACCATAGGATCTCCAAACCTCTATGGATGAATTAGTGATAGAACATAGTGGAAGGCTCTTAGAATTTTTGAGATCCGAAGTATTGTAATAAATTACTGGTACCCTTTGTCTCTCATACAGGTCCCCATAGAATTTAATATTTACACACCACTCACCTATTTCTGTTTCAAAAACTGTCGGTCTATTTTAATTAATTAATTTTATTTTTTAGTCCTCCTAGAAAGAAGGAAACCTGAGAAAGCTCCCTTGTTTGAAATTGGAAAATGTCGTTGAAACAGGGACTGCCTTTTCTTGTCTTGGAATCTTTTACTTTTTGATTTCATAGCATGTGGCTCTTTAATATTTTACTCTACTTCTTTGGATCTCTCAAATTGAATTGGATAGACTTTACTTCCTGTAGTTAACTTAGATTTTCCTACTCATGTTCTGTTTATATTTATATATATATATATATGTGATTCAATTACAACTTCATATACTGAATCTTAGGATTGTATCTAGTCCTTGAATTTTGTTTTCAATGGACTATACAATAAACTTGGTCTTACATTCATGGATAGGTTTATATTAGACTAGACGAATTGAAAGTTTAAGAATCTATTAGATATTTTTTTTTTGAAAGAAATGAAAGATTGTACAGCTACAGGCAAGAACAGGTCGAACAGAAAAGTAGGAGGAGCAAGAGACTAAGAGAAACTAAAAACAAAAAATGACATAAATCCAATAAAATCAAACAATTTAGACTCAAAAAATTAGACGTTATGGACTTCAGAAATATTTTAAATACACCAAAGACAAAACCTGTACTTTTGTTTCATATGGGTGTATTATATTTTAGTCTGTTTCTCCAAAGTTGTAGATTTGAATCAAGAAACTATCTCTACTAATAAAAATACATGGAATTGTTAAACTATTTTCTTGTCTTGCTTGCAGATCCACACAAGATTTGGAGTATGGAGCTGATAAAACTGGAAGGGATTAAAGGAAGAAAACAAATTTACATTATTTGGTCTCTGAGATTTGGTTTGGGTCTGAGTTTTCAGAAAACTCAACAATTTTATTCTTGAGATTTGTATTCGGTAGCATTCGAAGTCCATATCAACTTTTTGTTATTATTAATAGAAAAACTGATAGAGAGATCAAGAATGCTATCAAATACAAACTTTTAAGAGAAATTGTTGGATAAAAGGACTAAAGATAACCTAAATCAAACCTCGAGACCAAAAATGTAATTTCGATCCAAAAATAAAGCTGAGCAGCACTATCTGCACTGCACGAGGTTGGTGAATGCATTTATAGCACTAAATTTTACTCACTTGCTGACTGCTATGTATTTTGTTATTCAATGCCCTTCCATTTCTTTCTCTCTACTGCTTTTAAAGCTTCTTTTGACTCTTCTGTTCTCTTTTTTTTTCCCTTCGTTTTTCACTTTTGGCATTTAGTATCTGAAAATATAGCCCATATCCATCTTTGAAAAGTATGTGTATGAACTGATCAGATCCCTCTTCAACGTTGGAAAAGTTCTACTACCACAATATATTTCCTTCCATTCGAATAAATTCGTACACACATAATCTTTTAGGTAGATGACTGTCATGGATTGAACTTATTTTCTATTAACCTTTAACCAGATTGATATATTTTATCTATTAAGTACCTTCTTTTATGATGGAGGTCAGTGTTACCGTAGTATTAAAATTTTCTAAAATGACTTTTACTTTACCGAAACACTTTGAATTTGTTTGACAATTATTTGGTCTTTTGTTTTTCATAATTAAACACTTTTTACACAACCAAACAAGAAATTTAAATATGTAAAGATGAAAGAGTGTTTATAGACTTAATTTTTAAAACCAAATTATTGCTAAAAGAGACGTTAAAGTAGTATTTCCTTTTATTTTCAGCCTTGACTTTAGATTTCTAGCTAGCCGAACTTAAATTATTTTTTAAAAGAAAAGAACCTTGTAAGCTGTACTCATGCAAGTATATGTATTAATATGATTTGTGAGATTTGCTTAAAACTATACAGACCATATTAAGAAACTTCAAACCCATGAATTTTTTTATTGTTTCTTTTTTTTATTTTTTGGAGGGGGGCGGTTAAATGATTATGTAGGCTGGAGAAGAGAACATGTATGGTTGAAGTGTAGTATCATAACAGTGCTTCTTTTAATGCAATGAAGTGGTCTTTATAGATTTGGCTGCATCCCATTTAAAGTTGATCTGCAAAACCCTTCATTCTTTATTTTTCCATTTTAACTTTTGGGTCTCTTAATTTAGGACTATCTTTCTATAGTCTATACCATAGGCCTTTCAGCACAAAATAAAAGTGTCACTCCCAACTTTACTCAAAAGATTTGAGTATATTTATTGAAATGAGCTGTAGTTTCTACCTTGCAAACTTTTGGTGTCTAGGCCAAAAGTAGATGGGACTTGCTCTATTAACCAGTTGAAAGGTGTACGTGTAGGCATTAAGTATGTTTGGGAATTATATGAAAATGACTCTTCAGAAAGCTAGTGGTATAGAGCTACAACAATAACTACTCTTGATTTTTGCAAGCATGTACATATATTATTCCATATTCTTTATATATATATAATATTCTTTTAGGATTGAATTTGTTATATATTTGGCTAAGAACAACCCATTTGTCTCATTATTTTGATTGTGAAGTTAACCTGTAAACTAATGAGGATCATGGTTGGTAGTTGAGTTCTTTATGATTGTCTTATCTTGTGCATGGAAAGGAAAAAGGAATGAAACTTTTTAGAATTGGACACTTATTTAATTCATTTATTTTATATCTTGGTGAAAAAATGGAGTTGACCAATTAAATCAAAATCGGTTGGTCGGAAAACAAGAGGAATAGGTTGGAGTCGGTTTTGGAAAATTTCAAATTGAGAATTTTCAAAAAGTATTCTCAAGTGTTAAAGTGACCGACTGATAATTACTCATTGATGTCGAGATCGATTTGACAATTTACTAAACCAACTATGGTCGGTTCGTTCATAGATCGACTGACTGATGATCACTCAATCTTTCAATCAGAAGTTTGGAGGGTTAAATTTCAAGTTTAGTCCATCTATCTACATTTAGAATTATCTAATAGATTCATCAACTTCCAATTATGTGTTTAATAGGTTTCCTGGAAACCTTCAAATTTCTCTAGTATATAGTTAATATTTGACCGTCATTATCGTAATGCTGCACTTTGTGAAACTAACGATTAAAAAAGAAACAAAGAGTGTTGTAGATTGATCTTTTTCCATCATTGAAGAACGCTTTTGTTGATTTCTTTACATTGTGTTGTGTCGAATGTTTTGTATGAGAATTTGAACATTCTTTCGTTAAATGATTTACAAATATGTTGGTTGGAGTTTATGAACAGATAAATATATTATCACCTTTGGACACCAGGGTATGTGAAGTTTATAACTCACTACTTTAGAAATATGCTTCTAACTCTTTCGTACACTTCTATTTGCATAAATGATAATGGGGATATTCTTTTTTTTTTTTTCCTTTTCATATATAGGCTTTTGTTATTTCCTGCATATTCTTTATTTTTATATATATGTACACTTTTTACTGCATTATCAAATATTCTCTTTTATGGACATTTTACTTTTTGCATAAATGATAAGGGAAGAAGGTGTGTGTGTGTTAGGAATGGTTGCGGGAGGTAGTTGGGTTTAGATAACTTTGAATAGACCTAAGACTTCTATTTAGATTCTTGGACTGTGATACTCTCAATCCATTTGCACCACACACCACTGCATATATATATATAGAGGCATTTTTTTTTTAAAATGGTAAAATATTAAAATTATTTATAAAATGTAGCAAAATATGCATATGTATGTATAATCATTACAAGTGTGCTTCATGATTAATTCATTTTTCTTTTTTAAGAAAAAATATTTTTAAAATTGAAAATGAAAAAAAAATAAAAAACCTACATTTTGTTTTTCAAAGCTAAGAAAACTAATTTACCATGGTTTTTGTTTTTAATAAAAGAAGAACAGAAAAAAAAACAAAAATAAGAAATTGAAAATAGTTATCAAACAAAATCATTATAATTTATTTATTATTATTATTTTATCATTATAATTTATTTATTATTATTATTTTGGTAAATTTATGCTCGCGACCAAACCTTAAAATCAATCAGTTTATCATTTTAAACTTTGGCCTATTCTAGTAGTACGTAATTATATGCAAATTACAAAATAACAAACAAAAATACGCTTGATAACTACACCCTTTTATTTGATGAAACTCGAATTTTCAATAAATAAATATGAAAATATTTTATAATATACAACGTACATATTAATGTATTTATAATAGTAAAAAACACTATCTATTTGTTATTTTAAAAAAAAACATAATATATAATCCTCTATTATAGATTTTTGGGGAAAAAAAAACAATACAATGGACAATAATTTTACTTCCAAAATTTAACTTATAAACATTTATTTCCAAATAATTTTAAAAATAAGTAATTTGCTAGAACTTGCTTTTATTTTTTATTTTTTCTAATTTAGATAAGAATTCAAACAATAAAAATTATAATAATAACAAAGATTTGAGAGAAAAGATCCACAATTGATTGAAAAATAAAAGCAAAATCGTAGGTTTAAGGGACCATCTATGATTCTATCATTGAGGGCAAAGCAGAAGTCCAAAGCGTAGAAGGAAGCAACAATCCATTTGAAAACAGAAAGGAAAGGTCATTTTCATTAAATTTCAATTCCCCCCCCCCCCCCCCCCCCCCAAGTAATGGTAACATATTATCAATGAATAGCAACAATCTATGGACTTCATCGTAGACCATTCTTTAGAACTCAAAAGACACAATTATACAACCTATAGAACATATCCTGATGACATTTTGTCCAAATAACGTCATGACTTCAATGACCGATCTCGAGTTAAGAAATCAACTCAACTTCATGTAAGTTAAGGAATCAACTCAACTTCATGTAAAACATGTAACGATCTCTCTCAATATTTCAAAAACCCTAGTAACCTAATTTTGAAAGTTAAGTACATGGTTACCTTACCAAAATGGTTCTACTTCGTCTCCGTAACAGGAAGATAAACACCCTCCGCAGCCAGCCAGACATTGTCAGCACGTTTCTCCCGGACTCCGCAGACCTGCAAAGGCAAAGAAAGTGGTGGTTGGAATTCGAATTGTTGCTTCCAAATGAGTAGCATACGATGTTTGCATTAACTGATTTATTGAGATAATCATTTGTTATTCACCTCCTGCTGCCCTCCAGCAATACGGCTGTATTTCTTGTCATGGCTATGTAGGTAGCCACTGGTATCGATGTGCTGAAGCCGAACTCTCTGTTCTTGCTTCCATGTCTTTCCACTTCCTTCGATCATAAGCCTATACGACTTTTGCAGGTGAGGAACTAATAATGTGTATGTGTAATAACAACAACAACAATAATGTGTTTTTAGAGAAAATAATTATCATACCTCCAGTAATCACCAGTGTCGGAGTCGGCATCCCCGCCAAAGCAACTAACCTGCACCAAGGAATCTAGAACTATCAGCAAACATAGACCATAATTCGACTTCAAAATCAAATTTCTATTGTTCTGTAACCATATGACATAGTATACAAAATTGAGTTCATGGCCCTCTCCTTCACAATTGGACTAAGGTTTGTTGACTGTGTAACCCACATTCCATTATCATTACAAAGCCCAGAATTTTCGCATCTCGTGACCACTAATACAAGACTAAAGTCCTCAAATCCCATAGTCATACAGCGAGGTGTGCATATCAAACAAGCCAATTGCCAAAACAAGTCAAACAGTGAACCACAATTCACACCGTTTAAGGAAACTCAGATACAAGTCAAAACAGAAAAGGTGTAGTAATTGCCAATGGAAACCATTGCATGAATGGAGGAAAAATGAAACGATTATAAAAACGTGGGAAGAGTGATGGGAAGAGGGATGTCAGATGACAATAATATCATACAATGGATTAATTTTTGAAAAACCATTGTTGTGTAAAATATTATGTCGATTGTCTACCTCGAACTTGGTTTCTTTGGAAAATACAATAACAACAGAATCTAGCCCAGAACAATATTCCTAATAGCAGAATAAAATACTGAACCAACAATCTTTGAAATCTGTTAAATGCCAGAAATACAGTCTTATATGTACATCTAAATGAACCGAACATTCTGAAGGCAAATTCATATACTAGGAAAGTTCGTGCAAGTAAAAGATAAATGAGAGATCTCGTATTAGTTCTACAATATGAATCACGTATGGTCCACTATGGTTTCCTTTGTTAACTTTAATAACTGAGTTCTCAGGAATATAATCCCACGCCTGCAAACAGGTTAATAACTTTCTTCCTCCACCAAACAACAAATACTGGCCTTGATTAATGCCCTTCAATTTTTTGTTTGAGGTAAAGCAATGGTGGGTGGAGGATCGAACCTCCAACCTTTAGGGACGAAGGTTAGGCAAATACCAAAACTCACTTTAGCCAGTTAATGCCGTTAAGTTATGGCAGTGTTGAGCTTTCTTTATGAATTCAGTCATCATGAAATCAACACAAGCAACCAACGTAATTGAATACAAGAGAAACATCAAACCAATGAGCAAACACAAAGGGATGCGTGAAATGAATGTTACAACCAACATATTATCATGAGATCATCCAGTAAAAAAATTGATAAAAATGAATGTTACAATGCAATTACCTCTAGATTTCCCGATATTGGGGACGCATGCATGTGGCTGTGCAGCCATTTCCTTGTCCTCATGTGTTGCAATCTGATAATTGTACCACTTTTAATAGTGTCTCCCTGTTTCGCAGATGTCCCAGGCTGAGGTCTTACAATCTGCCAATGATAAACTCGTTAGATTGAAAGTGAACACCAATATTCATCACCAAATCAACCAGCAATAAGAAGAGTAACCATCTATTTGACTGTTAACAATTTTTGTTGAAAAGAAAAGCAAAGGAGAGAGATTTACCCAGTAGCTGTTGGAATCTTCAACATTTGGAAACCCAGTGACCGACTGTTGCCCACTGCCAGAACCATAGGGCACGTCATGGGAATGCAAACGGAATTTAGTTTTTTCGTGCATTAACTTAAGAACTGACCCGTAAGTAATCTGTCCAACAAAGGCACCAATAAACAAAATGGTTCAATTGAAGGAATCAATTACTCAAATTAAGCTCCGTTTAACCGCAGTAAGATAACGAAATAACAGGAAAGCTAATCAAGATATGCATAAGAGATGGATTCATGTGGAAATTTTCAGTAAATAGAATACAATCTTAAAAAAGTTTAGGCGATTTCCAACTAATTATTTATCTACGTTTGAGCAGATTCCTTCAGTTTCATGCTTATAAGTTCAATTCGAATCCACATTGCTGTTTTCCTCACTCATTAATCATTATATCTTCTCTCAATCATTACATTTGATTAATTCTAAACCAAGCATAGAATCTCCAGAAAGAAAATCCATCTTCTTAAGTGAATTTCTCTCAACTTCCACGCTCCTAAGTTCAAATCGAACCAACATTATCGATTCCATCACACGTTACTCATACTATTTCCTACTTCATTCCAATCTCGTCGTGTCTTCATCAATTATCTACATGGTGAGCTAATGACCTAGATTTCTAATCAGAGATAATCCAGCGCAAACACGAACAAAGCTCATAAAAAAGGTTAGCTGATTCGAACCTCAACGCCCTCGGAGGACGCAGCAGAGGCAGATGACAGGGAGCCATGGTCGAGATCGAGACCGAGAAAGAGAAAGAGCGCAAGAGCGAAGAAACCAATGGCCATAACGAAAAGCAAGGCGATGAACCAATTACGCTGCCAGAAAGGCAAATCGGAATGCGACGGCGGAACTCTCTCCCTGTAGACGATCCTCGTCGAGGCTGAGGATGGAGAAGAAGCAGAAGCCGAAGGTTTTCTCCGAGACAGACCCGAGGACCCTGAAGAAGCCACGGTTGATCGGAGTAACTCACCACAAAAACGACGACGTACAATCGAAAAAAATGGACTCCGATTTTGGGTTCGATCGGTGAGAAAACTGAGAATTGGGATTTAAATCATTTTCTTTCTTTCTTTTAATTTCCTTTGTGAAGACAAAGAAATGAATTAAATTAGAAAGACTTCGGCGTGGTTTGGGTGACACGTAAGAATACTTAGTCTGAACGAATGGGAACTTCACACGTGTCTTCTCAATGAGGTGGTAAGTTCTTATTGGATGCAATGAAGTCTTCTTACCGGTCTTAAGGTCTGATGTGACGTGGACTCCCTTTTAATACGGACGAGGACATTCCATTTTAATTTGGAAAATTATTTGAGAAAATATTTATGGATGAACATAAATTATATTTGAAAATAGTCCTAAATCTTGTGTTTAATTATAAACTTATGATTAAATATGTATGAGGACGATGGTACGTACTTTTTATTCGGATGGTTGAATTAAATTAATTATTTTGGTTCAATTGAATATTATTTACTTAACTAAAGTTCAATTTATATTACCAAAATACATGTAGATTAATTAATTGACTAACCAAGTCCGAGTCCATAAAACCAATTTATAGGAGTTGCTTCCGTCTACAAAATTCTTCCTAGAGTCGTAACTTGTTTTGTCTTCTCTAACATTCTTCGCTTCCTCCAACTGAGATCAAGTTGGCATCCAAACGAGATCAAGTGGGCATCTAACAAATATCAAGCGTCAGATATCGAATACTAGAGATCACACTACATCGCATTAAATCAATATCAATACAAGTTCAACTTTACGAATTAAATTAATTTGAAAAATGTGAACAGTCATTATTGCTCTTATATTTGATTCTTATTGAACTTTAATCTAAGTTGTTTCTCTTTTTGATAAAGTTGCAAAAACCACTCTAACGCTAAGTACATTGGTATATATCTTTAAACTTTCTATTATTATAAAAAAACAAACTCTCATAGCTTGCGTAAGTATTAAAGTGGGCATTGGAACTTATAACACTTAGGTTAGAAGAGCTTGAGTCCCTCAACTTTATTGTGTTTATATAATTTGTATAGAGAAAACCAATTAATTTTTAATATTAGTATATAACTTAGTAATACTTGTGCTTGTCAGTCCATTATCCAGCTTGAGTTTAAGTCTTACCTGTGTAGTTTTTTTATTCATAAATTACATCTTAAAGCCTCCTGTAAATAAATTTTAAGAATTTGTCACTCCACATCATACATATTATATATATATATATAACAATTATGTGTGAGTGTTTTTCCATGCAATAGTTGTGCCTTATCTGCCCCTTCCACTTTCAATGTCTTATAACACAATTTAGTAACTCATTTCTTTAATAACTATTTAGTTTATTGTCTAAAGTTTTATGGACGAAAAATTAATTATAATCTATGTAATTATACTTACTAAACATGTTTTTTCATCTAATACTTGCATCTTCATAGTCACAATAAGTGTAACAACATAACAATCTAATTGTTTAATAACTATACTTTTCCTTTTCTATATTGGGTGAAAAATGAACTATAATCTATAAAATCATGGAAAATTACATTCGATGACTATTTTAGCAATAATAATTATGGATATGCAACATTTTAAAAATATTGCAAATATAACAAAACTATCACTGATAGACTTCATATGGTATATTAGTGATAGACTTATATCATTAATAGAATTTAGCAAATTTTGCTATATTTACAAATTTTTTAAAATTGTGCTATATATTTAATTAATTTGAGTTTAATTGTTAAATTTACAACTATTCCTAAAATCATATTAGGCTAAAGAGTTTTTTTCTTACAAAAATATCATTTATTTCGATGGAGAAGGGAATCTTCCTTCTTATATTTCTATACCTACAATCCAACATGTATCATTGATACTACTAGGAATTGAATCATTACAGCAAGGAAAAGTTTAATTCAAAGGGAGAAGAGGAGGCAAAAATTGGAACAAAAATATCATTTGATTCGTCGATCGAAAACGAATTAAGAAAAAAGCCCAAAATAGTGAAAAAGCCCAATTGAGAAGGTCAATAGCTCCATTTGCTTGGCTAAGGGCTTACCGTCTGGCCCTCTTCCTCAAAATTCTGTGTATCAAAAAGCTGATGAGTAATGTAAGAATTAAGATCGTCTTCTCTGTTGAGAATCAAGGTGAGACGATGGACTTAGATTAGCCCAACCATGATCTGACTAAAATTCTCCTTCTTCACTTCCCATTTACCGCTTTTTTCTGTTAATCTTCCTACAGGAGACTCCACTGTCTCTTTGAGAGAGATTAAGGGCCCCTTTCCTTCTCTCTCTTCACGCCTTGTTTTACTCTTTTGGTTTTAGTCTCTCTCCTGACTTCAGTTGTGGGTTCCGGCAGATTTCCGATAATATATCTTCTCTAAGATCCGGTGGTCTTTGGTAATTCCTCTTTTTTGTTTTCTCTCTCTCTCCCGCGACATTAATACCACGAGTGTGTTGCTTTAGTTCTTTCCGCAGCTGGTTTTATGAACTGGGGGTGGATTTTTTGTATCTCTTTTGTAAATGTCGTTGATGGGGTTGTGTAAAATTGATGAATTTTGTTACGGGGTGTGTTAGGTTTTCTGGCTGGTGATGAAATGCTTGATTTATTTATTAATTTCTGTTGAGAATTCATCGTCGTTACCGCAGTGGCATTTGGTGGCCATGCGTTCGTTTTCTTTGCGTTTGTTTGAGAGATTTCACATGCTTGGCTGCATTTCTTTTCAGCTCACGTGGAAGTCTTTGTTTTGTTAGATATATATTCTTTTCACGTATGGGTTTTATTGTCGAACGGTACGTGTATATGTATGTGTGCAAGAAACTGTTCATCGTGTTGCCTGTTGGAAATATAATTCTGTCGTGGTGTGTACTGTAGAGCTCTTCCATGCGTTCATATCTCTTTTTATGGTAATGTATTTGCATCTTTGTTACTTTGGAGGTAGGATTTTATTCCAAGGTTCCTTCCTTCTTAGGCGTTTCACATGGTTCAGTAGCGAACCCTAGAATTGAGAACTTTTCTACCATATGTATATTTTGAGCTTAAGATTTTTCTTCCGCAACTTTTCATACTGTATTGAAGCTATCTTAATATCACAGATGCTATAACCTCGCCAAGAGGGATTTTTCCTTTATTTTTTCATTCTACAAAGTAATGTTGTACTCCTGCTTACTGACAAACATAATGATTTGTTGGTGCAGAATATGAGTAGCCTGGTTGAGAGGCTTCGTGTTAGATCAGAACGAAGGCCAGTGTATAATCTTGACGAGTCAGATGAGGAGTTTGATTATAAGCGTAAAAAACCTGGCTCAGCGCAGGAGATACTTGAAAAATTAGAGAGGGATGACAAGGTCTGTTTACTTTTCTGGCTCGGCGCAAGAGATATTTTTACTTGGTTATTATACATATTATGGCGAACTAATTTTTGAAGGCCTCTCTTATTTTCAAATTTTCATTTCATGTACTTATGAGCCCAATGAAAATGTGATTATTCTTAGAAACCATTTGTTCGTGTAGAGTGCGGTGGTAAATCGGACACCCATGCTGACCTGTACAAGTTACATTCTTTGTGTAGGCGGTACAAACTTACATTGAAGGGATGAAAACCTTTTAATAACTGTACAGAAAAACATAGATATGCTTAGCCCATTTTTATAATCTCCCAAGCTACCCCTAATTAACATACCAAGGACTTTATCAGAAAACCTGAAATGAGAACAATGTTTTTGTTTGAATGAGAAGGAACTTAGATTGGTATTATGGTATGTATAAAATGACCATTCTTATCCAAAAAATGTATAAAATGATTATCTTAGGGTTATTCCCTAAAGTTTCGATCATCGATTGGCAGTATCAAGTGCAAACATAATTTAATAGAATTCTGTTTTGGAATGGTTCTCATGCTCTCCTGTAGTATTTATTGCTCTAGTAAGTGAAGTGATTGCGTTATTTTGTTCTTATCATGTATATATTTCCTAATAGGATTTTCTAGTCTACTATTTCATTGTATGTGTATGTAATTTCTATCGTCCGTGCCCATCCTTTGGCAGAAAGAAGATGCATGCCAAACTTGTGGAGAAAGTGAGAATCTTCTCTCTTGTGAAACCTGTACATATGATTACCATCCCAAATGTCTTATTCCACCCTTGAAAGCTCCTCTCCCCAGCAATTGGAGGTGCCCTGAATGTGTATGATTTCTTTTTCTGGAACCTTAATTTGCTTTTTGTGTAGACTTCGTAGCTACTATTGTCAGCCCATTTTTTCCCGTCTATTTGCATCTCACAGGTTAGCCCTCTAAGTGATATTGATAAAATATTGGACTGTGAAATGCGGCCTACTCTTGCCGGAGACAGTGATGCTTCAAAGCTTGGTTCGAAGCAAGTTTTTGTGAAACAATATCTTGTGAAGTGGAAGGGGTTATCTTATCTACATTGCACATGGTAATTTATTTGATATTTTCTTTCTTCTGCTTTGTTATAGCAATCCCTCTAGTGTTGTTTACTTTTTTTTTTTTTTTCGTGTGAGTGTGTATAGATATTTCTATACCTCGTAGTAGTTCTGTTCTTCCCTAATTTGTGTCATATCTTTTATTCTGTTCTCCTCTATTTTTAATTGTCAGGGTGCCTGAGAAAGACTTTATAAAAGCTTTTAAGACACATCCTCGCTTGAAGACTAAAGTAAACAATTTTCATAAGCAAATGTCATTGAACAACAATGCTGAGGAAGATTTCGTTGCTATTCGACCTGAATGGACGACAGTGGACCGGATTCTTGCTTGCAGGTCTATTATTTTCTTGGAGTTCTTTGCATAGGTTCCTTTTTTGCTACAATCTTTTGACTGCCATTTCCATTCAAATCAATATTTTACTGAATCCTTTGACTTTTTGCTTGTGTCTTTCTTAATGACTATTTTTGCTATCTCCTCCTCCTCTTCCTCCTCCTCCTCTTCCTCTTCTTCTGCAGAAACTGATTTATGTGAATGCTGCTTTTCAATGTAGGGGAAATGATGAAGAAAAAGAATATCTTGTGAAATATAAAGAACTTTCTTATGATGAATGTTATTGGGAATTTGAATCAGACATCTCTGCCTTTCAGCCCGAAATTGATAAGTTTCATAAAATTCAGTCTAAATCTCGCAAACAGTTTTCGAATAAGAACAAAAGCAGCCATGGTGATTTTGGCGAAGTAAAGAAAAAACAAAAAGAATTCCAACAATATGATTCTAGTCCTCAGTTTCTTTCTGGAGGTACAATTTTTTTTGACACTCTAGTGTTGCATGCTAAATTTTTCCCACATGTGATAAGTTGGCTTTTTGGTCCAAATGAAGGAACATTACATCCATATCAGCTTGAAGGGTTAAATTTCTTACGCTATTCTTGGTCCAAGCAAACTCACGTGATACTTGCTGATGAGATGGGGCTTGGTGAGTTACTGGTCCTCTCGGTACAAAGGAGTGTAGAAAGAGGTTCTATTTTACCTTTAAGTAAAGAATTTTTTTTCGTAATTGCCTGCAGGAAAAACCATACAGAGTATTGCCTTTTTAGCATCCCTTTATGAAGAGAATATAGCTCCCCACTTGGTAGTTGCTCCACTTTCAACTCTTCGAAATTGGGAACGTGAATTTGCTACCTGGGCTCCTCATATGAATGTTGTATGTATCTGTTGAATTCCTCATAATGTTTGCTGGGTTGCATTATGTTTAATATGCACTTGCTGCAGGTTATGTATGTGGGCACTGCGCAAGCCCGTACAGTTATAAGGGAATATGAATTTTACTTTCCAAAGAATCATAAGAAGGTGAAGAAAAAGAAATCTGGCCAAATTGTTAGTGAAAGTAAGCAAGATAGAATCAAGTTTGATGTTCTGCTAACATCATATGAGATGATTAACTTTGATGTGGGAACACTGAAGCCTATAAAATGGCAATCCCTGGTGAGAATCTGCAATTAGTTTATCTTTACAATGAATTCTTGATTTATGTTGTTCGTGTATTGCAAACTATGTTAAAGTTTGAGGTATCATAATTGACTTGCTTTCTCATTGCTGATTTCTCTATAGATTGTTGATGAAGGCCACCGGCTTAAGAATAAGGATTCAAAATTATTTTCTTCATTGAAACAGTTTTCTAGTAGTCTTCGGGTACTCTTGACTGGAACTCCTCTTCAGGTTCGTTCTAGGTTATATTAATGCATTAAAGAGGTCTTCTGTGGTTTTGGCTTTTAGTCGTATTTTATTTGGTTTGAATTTCTCATTGCTATTGTATATGGCTTTTCTTTCTTTCTTTCTTTCTTTCTTTATTTTTTTGGATAGAAATAACAACTTTCATTGAGAAAAAAATGAAAGAATACAAGGGCATAAAAAAAACCAGCCCACCAAAATACCCCATCTAAAAGAAGGGGGACCAACCAAGTAAAATGTTACCAAAGGAATAATTACAAAAAAATTTTCAAAATTAAAACCCAAAGGGAAACGTGAAATCTAATCGAAGACCAAACCTCTTCACTGGGGTGTGCTGTTATTTGGGTGAGAGGAATGACTGGATGTTCCGTGGTTAGGGATATTTAAGGAACAAAACAACGTTGAACTAAGCCATACATCCATTTGATGTTCAATCTCTCGAAGTGTTTACATATGTAAATGCATATAGCCAAATTTATATAGAGGGTAAATACCTGCATTTTTCTCACTGTTACTTGTTTGCATTTCAGAATAATCTTGATGAACTTTTCATGCTCATGCACTTCCTTGATGCGGGGAAGGTTAGTAGGACACTCCAATCAAATCAGATACAGTGCATCTGTTGGTTATAAATTTTTCAAATGTGATCAATGCATTTATTAAGATTTGATCATTTTGGAGGCATATATTCTTTCAGTTTGCAAGTCTGGAAGAGTTCCAGGAGGAGTTCAGAGATATCAATCAAGAGGAGCAAATCTTGAGGCTTCACAGAATGTTAGCTCCTCATCTCCTGAGAAGTGAGGCTCTTAAATTTTGTCTAGCGACAAATTGCCTTGAATGTTGATTGTCTGGATTGCAGATATTTTATTTGTCTTATACTCTGGTTTTATCATTTTATGCCTCATTTCTTTGCTTTAATTCAGGGAACACTATTTACAGCTATACTGTAATCATATTATTATCAACGAGTCTTTTGGCATTTATAAAGTTGCTTAGTTTATTGCTCTCTTGTAACTGTTTCTAGATACTTGCAAGTAATTCTTGATTTTCTTGCTGATTTTATTTTGAAATGTAGCCCTCCTTTACTTTTGGTTTCATTTTGAAATATTCTTCGAGAATAATTTTAAAAGATAATTAATAGGTGTAATTCAATGGAAATGTTAACGTTGGCATCAAAATGTAATAGGGTCATACAATACTCAATAGTCAAGAATAGTTGAGGAGCATCCGAGTTGGTTTAGGCACTTACAGCAATTTTTCTTGCAGTTTAGTTTTCTTGCATCATTAGTTTCACAGCACTCTTTTTTTTATCTTCTTTAGTTTTAAATCATTTTGAGTTAGAAGTGTTTTTGCCGATCTTTTATTTTCTTGCAGGGGTCAAGAAAGATGTCATGAAGGACTTGCCCCCTAAAAAAGAACTTATTTTGCGTGTTGAACTAAGTAGTAAGCAGAAAGAATATTACAAAGCCATTTTAACCCGCAACTAT
Source organism: Cucumis sativus (assembly GCF_000004075.3). NCBI lineage: Eukaryota > Viridiplantae > Streptophyta > Magnoliopsida > Cucurbitales > Cucurbitaceae > Cucumis > Cucumis sativus. Next base: position 25,812,231 of record NC_026658.2, read on the forward strand.
CAACTATTAACTCGCCGTGGTGGTGCACAGGTAACATTACAAGTTTGCTGTCTCTAATATTCTTTTCTTTTCTGTTTGACCCTCGCAAGATTGTTGAAGTTTATAACTTTTCTATCAGATTTCTCTTATCAATGTTGTAATGGAATTGCGAAAGCTCTGTTGTCATGCCTACATGTTAGAAGGAGTTGAGCCAGATATAGAAGATCCTGAAGAAGCGTATAAGTAAGTTTCAACCCTGATCTTCAGCTTTCTATGTTAAATAGTCAGATCGGCAAGTAGAAAGTATGGTTTCTGTATGTTTGTCTCTATCTTAAGTTCTTAATGCTTCATCTTTTGTTTCCCAAAAAATTTTATATGGCTCATTTATATATACTATATATTGAACATTGCGGTATGCTAAGAATCAACAAGCTTAGAGTTAGAGCAAGTGCTAGTTTTTTTTATCGAATTTGAATTCCTATTGGCTGTGTAACTTCACAGACAGCTTTTGGAAACTTCCGGGAAGCTGCATTTGTTGGATAAGATGATGGTGAGACTTAAAGAACAAGGTCATAGAGTTCTCATATACACACAGTTTCAACACATGTTGGACTTGCTGGAAGATTATTGCAGTTACAAGGTATGGTACATCTTTAATCAAGATCACAAACGTTATCTTAAAAAAGCATTAGCTGTTCTTATTGAAGGAAAAGACAGTAACTGCTATGCTTTTGAGTTGAAGTCTGATTCTTTTGATTATTTTTCTGGGTCAGAAATGGCAGTATGAAAGGATTGATGGCAAGGTTTGTGGAGCTGAAAGACAAATTCGAATAGATCGGTTTAATGCCAAGAATTCCTCTAGATTTTGTTTTCTGCTTTCTACTAGAGCTGGTGGTCTGGGAATAAATCTTGCGACTGCTGACACAGTTATCATATATGACAGGTGTGATAGTATTCTCAATTTATATTCTACCGTTCATGTTTATCTATTCTGGAAAATGTGTTTGCTATGATAGTACTATAGAACTTCAATAGAATAATAGTTGTCTTCACTTCTCACCAAAGGTGAATGCTTAAGAAGTGAGATGCTTGGCTGCAACCCAAAACACTAATTAGTATTACGATATCGGTAGCTTGGAACACTAATAAGGATTCAATATTTCTAGATCTGTGCTTCTTGATGGATGATGATTTCAAGCTAATTATAAGGATGGTTTTTCACTAGAATTTGTATGATTATTACTGAACGGTGAAAAACTTTTTCATTTTTGGTAGGTTTTTTATTAGTTGTCAATTAACCAGCGTATAGTTTTCCATTCCATCAATTTTATTGATCGATATCATTCTACTAATGTCCATCTGTAGTGATTGGAATCCCCATGCTGATCTACAGGCTATGGCTAGGGCACATCGGCTTGGGCAAACTAACAAGGTCTTGAATAATCTCTTTTTGAATGTTGTCTTACAGCAGCTGCTTGTTTTTACTCAGCTGCTTTGTTTGATGTCACAGGTAATGATTTATAGGCTAGTAACTCGAGGGACCATTGAAGAAAGGATGATGCAAATGACAAAGAAGAAGATGGTCTTAGAGCATTTGGTTGTTGGAAGGCTGAAGGCTCAAAACATTAATCAGGTATAGAGAAATTATCTATGTGTGTGGTTCTTTGGGTAGCATTACAACCCATGTTGAATTGATACTTAGTTCTTTGCTATTAAAAGGTGAACTTGAATCTCAATGACCGATAATATATATGAATGTGGACATTTTCCTGTTGTTGAATTTACAGTAGGTAAAAAAGAATTGACATAGCAATTGTAGGAGAGAATATTTACAAGAATAGGAAATTACAGAGAAGGGTTCTATGTTGAAAGGTTAAAAAATTTGCTGCAACTACAATTTTTTCTTGATAGTATACGTCATATAGAAGCTAAAATTTGGCTCTAACTTCTCAACATTCTCTAAATGTTATCTTCACTTAAATCTAAAATTCACTTGTATAATAAGAGTTATTCCCTGAAGGACTTCTCTCTTTAATTTTGGCCACAAAGAAGCTGTTAGACAACTTAATTTCTGTTCTTTTGGGTAGCGTCAGTTCACACTAGAGCACCCAAGAAGCTTGACCCAGCAATTGAAGAAAAAGAATCAAACAAGAAAATATGAGATTTATCTTCCATTGACTGTTGTATGTACATGAATACAGAAGTCAGTTTTGTTGCTAGGTTTACAGTTCGTTTGTGAAGTATTTTCTGTTTTTGCTGTGGCCAAAGCTCAAGATGTTAATGAAGTTGAATAGGGAATTTTGAAATTCTATGCTATCTCCATGAGTATTTGACTGAACATTTTTGTCCATCTCTCCTCAATTCAGGAAGAGCTAGATGATATTATAAGGTATGGCTCGAAGGAATTATTTGCTGACGAGAATGATGAGGCAGGAAAATCTCGTCAAATTCATTATGATGATGCTGCGATAGACAGGTAGCACTTAACTTCTCTAATTGGTATATAATGCGGCTGTGATGTTCACGTCATTAGATCTTATACAGCTAGACTTGCCATTTAACACAGACTACTGGACCGTGATCAAGTTAGAGACGAAGAAGCAACTGTTGATGACGAAGAGGATGATGAATTTTTGAAGGCGTTTAAGGTTTTACTTGCACTAATTATTTTCTTGTGCAGTCTTAAAGATTTGGTAGTTGAGCTACATGTTTATTCTTTGCTATTTTTAATTCTATATTAAGGTCTCCCTATAGTTTTCACCCTGTACAATCGTCAATCATATACCAATTACTCTTTCCTTTCTTCCCTTTCTTTCCTTTCCTCCTTATGGTCTTCCCCTAGCCGGTGGTGTTCTAGTTTACACACTCCTAGAATATTGGATGGGGGCGAGCAATTAGAAATCTTATTGAAACATTCCAAAGCAATCAGAGAAGTGGGAGATGAATTGAACTACAGAAAGATCATGGGGGTGGGCAATTATTGAACAATATTCTCTATAAAAAGATGACAAAGAGGCTTACTGAACAAATAGTGTTGGGTTATCTGTTCATCCATTATTGTTGCTTTGTATTTTCTGGTCTGTTACCTCTACCAAACGTGCTATAAATTTGTTATTATTTTAATCCTTCTTTTGGGTGTTATCGTGCTGTACTATTGTTAGACTGATTTATTGTCATTGTGTTATACTGCCTTTCAGATCACAGTATTTATTTGCAATTTATGGAGCAAGCATGCCACAACTTAAATTGGGGAAGAAGCATGGAGTTTATAAAATCACTAAAAGTGGCTTTTTAAATTGCCAATATTTGGTTAAAATTTTAGACAACAGTAAAAGTGTATTTTGAAAAATTCTAAAAGTAGATAAAAGAAGAGTTAAAATGCTTTTAGAGGAACCATTTCACTAATTATCTTGTGCAAGTGGTTATTCACTTGGTGCTTCACTTAAAACACTTTTTTTAGCTTACCGAAACAAACAATTATAACAATCTGAGGACAACACACTGTTAAAACTTGAAAATTTCATGAGATTTACTTTCACATACTAAGTGCTTATAACGTCTGCTTCATTTTTGTGTTTTCTCGGGCAACATATATTTGTTCTCATTTTGTGAGTGATGCAGACATCATTTATGTGCTGCAGGTGGCAAATTTTGAATATATTGATGAGGTGGAGGCTGAAGAGGCAGCAAAAAGGGCGTCCATGGGAAGTCAGCCTGTTGCAAGCAACGTGGAAAGAGCTACCTATTGGGAAGAGTTGTTGAAGGATAAATACGAAGTGCATAAGATAGAAGAGTTTAAAGCTTTGGGTAAAGGAAAGAGGAGCCGTAAGCAGGTCAGTCGGAATAGTGATAGTATTACATCATTGATATATGCAGTCATAATTGATGCAATTCATCTAAATAGTGCCACGTTACTAAGTTGTAAAGCAACTATTTTCTCTCTCTCAAGTTTCCTTGTGGTTGTCTATCAGTTGGAAAAAAAACTTGCTTCAACCACTTCATTAAAATAAAAAAAACTAACCATGAAAACCTAATGGACAAAGGGATGATGTTTCCCCTCCCCTAACCAAAAAGGGATTACAAGAAAACCTTTCAATCTAGACTGATTTATACAGTTGTGTAGTTGTCCATTTAGAGGGCAGGAACTGTAACAAGTTCATAAAAGTAATCAAAAGAAACATATTTATCTGAACAAATTTTAGGTTTTTATTTCCTTCCAAAGTAACCACAAATAGCCATTGAAGCATTACTCCAGACCATCTTAGCTTCATCACTAAACCTCCTCCATTTAGAGAATCCACCATCCACTTCTTTGTAGACTGAGGCATGTACCAATTCAAACCAAACAGGCTATCTAGAGGATCCCAAACCCTTCTGGTAAATTGCACATATTCTGGGAAATGGAGATGATATCTCTTTTGGGCCTTTTCATGAATAAATACACTTCGTGAGATGTGGTCAACAAAAAGAATTTTACCTTTTTGGTATCTCCCAAATGGCTGAGTAAATTTATTCTAGAGGTTTTTCTTCATTGTAACTCCAAATAGGCTGACTTCACTGTAGATTTTCTACCTATTTCTATACTCCACACCAATTGATCTTGGACATTAGACAGCTCCAAAATAGAAATAAGGATACCCATTCTTCCAACTTTCTGTTACTCCATTCTTCCAACTCTGTCACTTTAAGTCCCATCTTTGGCTATTGGGGGTTCCACAACTGATGGATGGTGGACCTCAATCAATTTTAGCATTTGATATACTAAAAATGGAGGGAAACATCACCTATAGAGGTTGGTTAGCGATCAACTGGTAGATATTAGAATTACTTTTGGTAGTTGGGAAGCTTTATGTTCATTTGAAAAAAAGAACTTAGAAAACCATCGAGGAGAAAGTTATGAGTTAGATAAGGACTTGAGCATATACACTGTTAAGTTTCCTTTGTGGCTATGTAATTCCAATGGTTTTCTAAGTTATGTTATTCTCTTGACCAGTTTTGGAGCTCTCATGATATCTATAAAAAAATTTCTTAGGCTCTTCCAGAAAAAAAAACATTTAAAAGAGAACTCCAACATTGGACTCTTTCCTCCCCACTTGGAATTACTATTCAGTCCATCTCACCACTTCTTATAAATCTATAAATGTGGTTGTGAAAACATTAGAATAACTATCACGTTCCATCTAATTTCGTTGAAATTTATACGCTAGTCAGTTTGTTTCAAATAGTGTTTGAGTCTCTACTTATCGAAGTTCGGGTGATTTGAACTTGGAAATCTGTTATAGATGGTATCTGTTGAAGAAGATGACCTAGCTGGGCTCGAAGATGTAAGCTCTGAGGGTGAGGATGATAACTATGAAGCTGATTTGACTGACGGTGAAGCAAATTCTTCTGGTGTTCCTTCTGTGAAAAAGCCGTATCGGAGGAAATCCCGTGGTATGTTTTTCTATTTGCACCCTTTTACTCTGATTGCACAATAATCTCTTTTCTTATTGTTTTTGACTCATCAAGGTTTTATTTTCCAGTGGATAGCAGTGAGCCACTTCCCTTAATGGAAGGGGAAGGAAGATCATTTAGAGTTCTTGGTTTCAACCAAAATCAAAGGGCTGCATTTGTGCAAATTTTGATGAGGTTCTTGCTAACATTTTTGCTCTCTTTTATTTTTTCTATTTTTGCTGCCTCTTCTTTGCTTTTTTTATCTTTAACCTGTGAGTATTTGTCCCTTGTGGACATTCTTGTGCCTGTAAGAGAGGTTGTTCCATTGTTCGTTTTTTCAGTGTTTACTATTTTCTTAAGGTTTGATTTACTTAATACAGGTTTGGGGTTGGGGATTTTGACTGGAAGGAGTTCACTTCTCGGATGAAGCAGAAGACTTATGAAGAAATAAAGGAGTAAGTGATATGGATTCTTCTTTATGAAATGAACGGTTGGTACTGAATTATTACCATGCTGAGGGTTTTTTTTTTTGGATTTGATGTTTGTTCTAAAAAATGGCTGGAATATGGATAAATAGGAATTACAACACCATATACTCTCCCTCCCTTTCTCTCTCTCAGCTCTCTGGTGTAGGCCTAACTTTTACCTATCATCGGATAGTATTAAGTTTTACATTTGTTTTGCTGCAAATGATTCTGTAAATTCATATAGCTAAAATATAACAAATGCTATTAAAAGAATAAGTTGCTTTGTAGCTTTCCTGGACACTCGCGAATATCAAAAAAAAAAAAAAAAGAGAACTTGCTCTTATGGATGAGATTTAGGGTTTTACTTTATGAGAGAACCAATGGAGAAGAAAAACAACGGAATAGGAGGTTGTGCAAGTACCTTTTTCTTCATTTCGTTTTATTTTCCAATATGAAACCAATAATATGTGTAAAATTTGTGCGTGTTCCTATGTTAATTTTATTAATATCTACTGATCGAGTGATCGTTCATATTGGGAGCAAGAATTTAAGTTACCAAAGATATATTGGATGTTCGTTATCTTTTCCAGAGGTGCTGAAATTTCTTTTACACAATTTCGTCTTTACTTCATGAAAAAGTATCCCTTTTCTGGATGTTTGATGTGTTGATTTGCAGTTGACTGCATGAAAAAGTATACCTTTTCTGGATGTTTTATGTGTTGATTTGCAACAACTGCTTTTTGTTCAGATACGGGACTCTTTTCTTATCTCACATTGCTGAAGATATCACTGAATCCGCCAACTTTTCAGGTATTGTATCCTTAACGCTGCATCTGTTGTGTGTAAGAATACTAAAGTTTCACCAAAATAGTAGAAAGGTTACACAACTAATTCAGCAGAAAACTACCCCCTCCCTTAAGACAACTACCAGAGAAGCTTTGCACAAAATAAAAGATGGGAAATCAGAACTTAAATAGTGCTCGAGATGTGAAGTAGGTTTAATATGAAAACACCCTTGATATTATTCAAAAGAACAAAAGGTGTGACATTTGGACTCCCAACGGTAATGCTGACTGAAAATGAAGCTTTAACATGCTTAAGGTTTCAAATATATTGCATCCTTGATGCTTTATTTTTTAACTGCTGTTTTTTGCTTTTAATTCTTTGTGGGATACTAATATCTGTATATCCTTGATGTTACATTTAGATGGTGTTCCCAAAGAAGGACTCAGAATACAAGATGTGCTAATCAGAATTGCAGTTTTACTCTTGATAAGGGATAAGGTAAGCTGTAACTTTGTTTATTCTCCAGTTATATAGTTTGAATTCCTCATCTTTTAGCTTGAAGATTGGGAGTTCTATTCTACAAATTATGGACTATTTTGGGGCTTTCATTTTTCTGTGGTCTGAACTGTGGCTTAAGGATGGAAAAGATTAACGTGGTTTTAATTTGAAAGGGAAAAAGTTGGTGGGAGATGGAAAAATCAGTTAAGTTCCATGGCTTTGATAGTGAGTACAGGAATTATAGATCGTCTGTAGTCAACACAAATTGGGGAGGTTCTCGTATTACTACGGGGGTTTCAACTTTCTTGAAATTCTTATTTCAGAACTAGAGACATATCACATAATGTTAGATAATTTTTTTTGTTACATTGAGTGTTCCTTTATTTTTATTTTGTAGTAATCTTTCACATTTCATTTTTTTGCAAATGCATTTTACTTATGAAATCATTTCTTCTTCTTTTTGGTGGAATTATAGGCGAAATTTGTCCCAGAAAGTTTGAGTGCTCCACTATTCACAGATGACATTTTATCTCGTTACCAAGGACTAAAAGGTGGAAAACATTGGAAGGAAGAACACGATAGATTGTTGCTGCTTGCTGTTCTGAAGTATGGTTTTTCACAAGCTTTCGCCTTACTGTATATTGTACTGCTGTGAATGAGAGTTATCTATACATACATACAAGGTTTTCATAAATGTCTGAGAGATTCAATTCCAGGAATGCTAAATCCTCTTGTCTAGCATAGGGATGATGGAATAGGTAAATATAAGTTTGACATCTGGGCATGTTATAGTCATAGATGAAGATGATGATAGGTCCCTGTTGTTCTTGCATATCAAGTAGTGACTGATATTATTAGGTGATCTATTTGATGGGCAGATATCTATTCATGAGACTTGGTTGTAGGCTCATTTTCTTCTTAAACCTTCGATCTTCCAGCACTAATCTTCTAATTTTCAAATCTCTAGGCATGGCTACGGTAGATGGCAAGCGATTATTGATGACAAGGACCTCAAGATTCAAGAAGTGATTTGTCTGGAATTGAATCTTCCCGTCATAAACCTACCTGTTCCTGGACAAACTGGTTCTCTAGTTCAGAATGGTGGAAACACACCAAACACTGAACCAGCTGGAAGTGAGTCTAGGGAAAAGGAAAATGGTGGTGGAAACGATGCTTCATCTGATGTGCAGGGAGGAGGAACTGATACTGCTAACCAATCTCAGTTGTTTCAAGATTCATCTATATATTATCATTTTAGGGATATGCAGCGACGACAGGTTGAGTTCGTCAAGAAAAGGGTACTTCTCTTGGAAAAAGGGCTGAACGCAGAGTACCAGAAAGAATACTTTGTAAGTTCTGAACTCCAAGGCAGTGTAGCCAAATGAATGGCACCAATCACCATAGTCTCCTATGCCTGCTTCGACACTTTGCTTTACTTTAACATATTATTAAAGGAACTAGAAAGGGGACAAGAAGATTCTAGTTTAAATCGTGGACTCAGGTTGCTAAATTGAGACGTGAAAAAGGATAAAGATATTAGTTGTGGTCTGTCTTAGAAACTTCCACCGAAGGGGTTCTTGTTGAGTTTTTGTAGCTTGGTTTGCATCATGCTAGATTGCCACTGTCATCTATATTATTATTTTTTGAAATTCTATTGTTGGCTTCTGAACATCATTTTATCAAATTCATTTTTTAGTTGCCATAACAAAATTACTAGATATCTTCATCTTAGTTTTTATTTTGTCATGTTTTATTTATATTGTTATGATAGATATAAATCAAAGTGGTTAATTTAGTGGACATATATTCTACAAAATTTGGTACTTTTGTGTTACTTTCTAGTGAAGCCAGCTTCAATTCCTTGTGGACTCATTTCTTTTCTTTACCGTCCCTACTCCCAGGGTGACTCGAAAGGAAATGATATTACAAGTGAAGATATTGAGAATGAGTCCAAGGTTTCAAATTTGCCTGGTGCTAGCACTGTGGAGACCGATACTCAAAAGGCAGATCAGTTGCCTCAAGTTGATCCAATTTGTAAGCCTCTTTTCTCAAGTAATTCGTTTCTTAAGAACAGGACTCAATCTGAAAGCGATGGTCTCTTTTCATTATCTTAATGAAACGTTTTAATATCCCTTTCTAAAAAACATGAATTGCATTCATGTGCTTGCTTAAGCACCATCTGTATATTTATCGGGTGGAAATGACAATAGTCGAAAGAATCATTCATGAAAACGGATTTATCAGTGAATCAGACTTTTGTACATACCATCTTTTGAACACACTTACTAAAAACAAAATCCAATATTCTTTGGCAGCAGACTAATGTTGTATTTTGCCTGTGCAGCTTCAAGGGAAACTTCTGCTGCTTGTGATGACAATCCCGATAGATTGGAATTAAGCCGGCTTTACAATGAGGTAATCCCTTTTGTTCATTAAACAGTTAACGGTGTTGCTCGATGAGTGTTTCTTCACAAAGTCCGGTTTCAAGTTTTTTATTTGCAATCCATTTCCTTAAGCAGATGTGCAAGGTTGTGGATGAAAATTGTAGAGAGCTGGTGCATGCGGCTACTGGAAGCTACCATTCATCTTCTGACGTGAAAGTTAACCTTCTACCTCTGGGGAAAATTATTGAAGACGTGGACCGAATTCTGTCTCCTCAGCCAAACCCCACTAAAGAACAATCGACATCAGATTCTGTTCGGCAACCAGCAGTTGTCGAATCACCGAGCACCGATGTTAGCCTTAAATCATCACTCACAAATCAAAATCCAGATAGTGAAAAGGCTGATGTCGCCACAAACATGGAGGTAGATCCCTCAACGGAATCCGAACCTCAAAAAGAAAGCAAGTCAATGCAGATAGACCTTGATCCGATTACTGAAGAGCCTGAACCATCTGTTAGTCATGTTCCAGCCTCTAAAGATCCAAATCCCAATCAACCAGAATCCGCAAGTCAACTGGAGAGAAGTAGGGTCGATGAAATGGAAGTAGAAGGGAGCAAGGAGATTGGTGCAGCAAAAGAACATAGCATTGATGATCCCAAGGCAGGGGTGATCGTGTTAGATGATTAGAGAAATACAACAAGTAATTGATCACCATTAGTTTGTGTTTTGATTCTCTCACCCAATTTAAGAATTGTAACAATATGAAAGGAAATTAAAGTGTCGATTATAATTAATAATACGGACTCCCATTTGGCTTTGTTAGAGCTGTGTTTGAATCCAATTCTACCATTTTAGGTAGTTTTTATGCGCTCTTCAACTTCTGGGGTTGAAGTGAACAGAAGTTTCATTTAATTCATCTTATGGGTAGAGGAGAGGTCACCTATGTATATATAAACTAGCCATTACAGAACTACAACATATATATAAGTAAGATTCGAAGGTTCTAATCTATCCCTTCTACATCATTTTGTTTAGCTTCGGTCTATTATATACCATTCTATTTACGAGTCTTCAATTATAATATATATAGTTATCTCTCTACTATTATGTTTATTATTTCACTACTCATCCTTATCTTCGTTACAATGCTTACTATTTCTTATTTAGATTAATTATAATAATCTGTATCTCAAAAGCATATGATTGTATCCAAATTGAGGTAGGTTGACCCTTAGATTCCTACTAACTATTATAACCTATATATTACAACAATCAATTAAGAGTGTCAAACGTCCTCCAACTTTCTAATTTCTAGCAATGGTTCAATAAAATTTTAAAATTTATACTCTTTTAGTTTATAAATTCTGAGAAATAGGTTAAACGTTTAAAATGTCCTTATCTTTTGTATTATTTTAACTCGCTCGATTTCTCGCTCGTCTTCCCATTCCAATATTCTTCTTTGCTTTCCCCTTTCATAACATTTTCATTGATGATATAGCACCTTGATCACTAGTTAATATGTTTGGATTGTCAAAACTTAGAGACAATTGATTTGAAATTCTTAGGAACAAGATATTACTTAACTTAAAATAATTTTGTGAAATGGAGAAGTGTCCAATATATCTAAATATAAAATAAGGTGCGCATGCAACTACTTGAAACCAAATTAAAATTATAAAGTGACAAAAAATGTAAGAACACAATTATTAATGCTTCTTCAGTACAATACATACATCTTAGTGTCTTGTAAATCTATACATTTAAATTTAAATTTGTGTGTTGGTTTCAATTATTGACCACCACTACTACCCTTATCCACCCCTCATTATCACAAATTTCACTTATTTTTAAGTTAAAGATAAAGATTTCTTAGGTCACCAGCAAAGTTGTTATTTCAACATATTCTTCATTAAAGACAATGTGTAGAGGTAGCCATTCATTTTTTTAATGCATTAAGAGGCTTTAACAATTAGGCTATAATAATGGAGACAACTCCCCTTTCTCTTCCACTTACTCCTCTACACACAAATGCCAAACCCAAAAAATTAAACTAAAATAATAATAATAAAGATGTGTGTGTATATATATTATCTTTTCTAAAGCTCTTCCCACCATTCAAATTTGACCAAAAAAAGAACTTGGGGTTGTGGGTTTGGCTTAAGTATATTTAATTAATCAACTAATAATTATATAAAGACAAAAATAGGTGTTTTCTACCATTTCTCCATGAACATACACACATTGGTTAAATTCTTTGAGCTGATCACCCAGACCACAGGGATTCAATTGATAATACCATAATATAAAGTTCTTATCTATTTGAAGAATATTAATGAATTATCTTCATTATTTCATGTGGGTGTTTGTAAAAATGAAGTTTTTGTGTATAGTTCAACTAATAAACCATCAATTTTCTGTCTTTTTTGGAGAGATTTCTAATGAACTAACTTCATTCTGTCATGTGGGTGTATGTAAAAATGTGTTCTTTTACATAATTGAACCAATAAATCATCAATATATATCCTTTCTTTTTTGGAGAATTCTAATGAATTAATTATCTTCATTCTTTCATGTGGTTGTAATTAAGCAGAAATGAGATTAATTTTTATGTATATAACAATTCAACTAATTAATAAACCATTCAGTTTCCTGTCTTTTTAAAGAAAATAAGTGAACTGATATCTTCATTCTGTCATGTGGGTGTGTATATAAAGATAAATTTTTTGATGTATAATTCAATGAATAAACCATCAAATAATTGTTGTGTTTTAAACTAAAACAAACAAATCAATCTTTCATTAACTCTTATCAGTCATGGGTATAATATACTGTGTGTAAATCCATTAGTTTAATAATTTGCATGCATGGCTCCAATTACTGTATCATATATACTTTATTTATTATATATATGAATGTATATATTTATGTGTGTGTGTGTTAGCTAGCTATTGAAAATAGAATATAACAAGTGGAAGGTGGTGGAATCTTAGGCAGAGAAAAAAAAAGGGGGGGAAATTAAGAAGAAGAAAGTGTATAAGAGGTGTGGGAAAAAGGGATTCTTGTTTAAGCTTTGTTGGAATATAAACAATTAAATTAGGTGGAGAAGTGCTTAATTAATTAAAAAAGAAAGAAAGAAAAGAAGAAGAAGAAAAAGCAGATAGAAATTAAAGAGCAGAATATAAGGGTAAGTGTTGGGAAAGTTGAAGACATGAGAGAGACAAAAATCACTGTGCTTCAATTCCACGCTTCCATTTTCTTTGCTTTTCCCACAAACCCAGTTTTCTTTATTTCACAATCCAACCTGTTTTTCCAACATCTTCTTCCCCACATACCCTCTTGTATAAATCCAACCTTTTAACTTTAATATTATACAAAATCAACACGAAAAAGATAAAGATCGACATAGTTTTCATTAACCGTGTATTTAGAGCTACCTTCACTTTCAAAGAAAGAACAATAATGTTATTAGAGAATGTCTTCGTGATACAACACGACCTTTGCTAGATTAGAGAGTTTATATAATTCCACTTCATTAAACCCTAGCATCAAAAGAGTAAATAACTACTACATATGCGAAAGAGCTTTCAACCTAACCTAATAATGTATAGTCCTTTCACTTTTACCGACATAACCATCTATGTCTCTAAAACGTTTGTTTATAATGATCATATTTTTTTTTTCATTTTCTTTGACAATATGTAAATTCAAAGATTCACACCTCTAACTTCAAGGATCGGTAACATACACACTTTATGCTTGCTGTGAGTACAACTATGAGATGATTTTGTTGTTATATATATATATATATATATATTTTTGATGGGTTTGTGTGATGACTTAATAAGTTTGAAACACATTTTATGGTCCTTACTAATTTATTTTTCATCTGCATAGGTTAGAAATTTCATTAATTCTTAATAATATTTTTCATGTTATAGGAATTAAATTATTATAAATTTTAAAGTAAACGGATGATATTATCATATGATGAAAGCTATTGAAGGATTAAATCATTACGATGAGTATTTAGAAATTAAAAAAAAAAATGTATCTTCGTTCTAGTTTACATTATTTAATTTATCCCCTTGGACAATCGTTGGTAGTGAGTTCATTTCGAGAGAGGAGTAGATTTAACCATTTGTAATAATTTAATTCATGAATTTGTATTATGTAACCGTATAAATAGATATTTATTTCATTGACATTACGTTTCAACTTAGTTAACGATTTTTTTTTTTTGCCGACACTGAATAATTTAAAATTTTTATATTGCATGAGCACTAAAGTTTTTGTTGAATAAATTGTTACAAATTTAAAACTATATAGTAACATAAAATTATTTAAAAAGCTAACCTAAAATTAAAACATAAACCCTAGGGGTGGTTTTCTTGGCCATTTGCTTTATGTCTTGACTTTGATTTTAGCTTTTTCTCTGCTCTTTTTCAATTCTCTTCAACACACTTGCAAGTGTGTAAATGGCTTTACTTAATTCAGTTTATGCCACAATAATTTTAATTAATTAGGAACAAAATATGAAATAATTAAATACCACATATACCTACTTTTAACTCCATAACTCATTTATCTTTGATTTTTTTAAAAAAAATTCTATGTTGAATTATTATAAAAAAAAAAAAAAAAACCTATATGTTAAAATGGCAAAAAAAATGACATTTTTTACCCCGAAAACAAAGAAAATTATAGAATGATAAAACTAGGGTTTTGTAAAAAATGAAAGAGGAAAAATTTATAGTTATAATTAGTTAACCATAATCATGATTTAGGGCAAAATCAGGTGGAGGGTCATTAATTTTCTTTTCGAGATGCGAAATTTCGTAACTTTTTAGTCGAGAATATAACAAATATTCACTTTAACCAATTGAGCTATGCTTAATTCACGACATCATTCCCTTTGTACTTGTGCCTATTCTCTCAACTCTCTATTTCAATATCAAATTTCATAAATTTTGAGTTAGAATACTCGTAAGTAACATCTATATATTATTAACATTAGTAATATATAAGTAATCGATTAATAATTAGTTTGATGTGTATATATTATAAAAGTGAACCAAAGAAATTCTATTGTTTTAGGGATTGGAGTGGGCAGAAATTTAAGATTAACTAAAAGAGAAGGGTTTTTCTTTTGGCTCAATTGGCTTGATTATTACTAGTAATTAGGGTTGATCAAATCATCCATCTTTTAAATAGTAATGATCAGAATATTGTCTTTAAGATTATGTTTATGATCAAAGATCAATGGATATGTGTTGTTATCATTATCCATCAGTAATAAGTTAATTAAACATTATTTTATATATAGATCTAAAAATGAAACTAACTTGAAGAATTTTGTACTCCAAATAGATAATTTAAACCTATTGTACTTCAATTATTCTCATGGGACAAATATTTTTTTTTTAAAATGATAGAATTGTACCTTGATTATATTCATCAAACTAATTAACTCGATAAGCAATAATTATCTTACAATTAGCTTATTTGCACAAAAACCCTAAATTCATAATCATTGACATATGAAAACCCTACTTTTTACATTTATTCTTACAAAAGTGAAATAGATGTATATAGATAGAATTAATTAAGAAAGAAACAAAAAGAGAAAAAAAAAATTATAATTATTGTTAATTACCAGACATAATAATGTAGGACCTAAGTTAATGAAAAGAATTTAAAAATAAATAAACTACAAGTTAGATATGAACTCCAAAGCCCTTATATTTACCCTTCAAAACCTTCATCTTCTCCACACACACACACAAAAATCCCTTCAAATAAATCATCACCAAAAAGAGAAAAAACAACAATAATAATGGCAAATCCTCAAGTTTCTCTTACAAAATCTCTCACTGTCTTTCCAAAAACCCCAAACCCTACAAAATTTGTGGAGCTATCAAATCTAGATAGGCAGTGTCCATTACATATGTACCTTATTTTCTTCTATAACCCATCTTCTATTTACACAAACTCATCACCTGATTTAGTGTTCAACAAACTGAAGATAGGTTTAGAAGAAACCTTGTCGATTTGGTCCCCGGCGGCAGGTCGGTTGGACCGAAACCCTACTGATGGCAAGCTGAATCTCCGATGCGATAACCGCGGTGCAATTCTAGTTCAAGCAATCACAAATGTGAAGATGTCAGAACTTGGAGATCTCTCAAATTATAATGAATTCTTTGAGAAGTTGGTTCATAAGCCTATTTTGAATGGCAACTTTTCTGAATTCCCTTTGGTTGTGGCTCAGGTGAGAAGCTGATGAATATATATATCTCTTTTTATTGAAGAAAAAAACCAAAAGTTTTTCTTATTATTTTTCTTCTTTTAGGTAAGAAATTAAAAGTTCAATGAATCAAACAAAATCTTTGCTCATTTACAATGATTTTTCTCTTTTTTTAAAATTTAGGGTTTGGGGAAGAATTTGGTTGGTTTCATATAAAAAAAGAGATCAAGAAAGAAAAGATTTGATTGCATGGGACAAAGAAACAAAAAGATGAAGAAATTAAAAAGCTGTTTTATGGTTTAAGACAGCGCTTATGTTGAGTCTTTATAGGGCAAAGAAGACAATTAGCTTTGGATTACACAATCATCATAAATACATACATTCCCACACACACTCTGTAAAGTTCCTTTTATTTTTTTCCTTCCATCTCCATATCCATTGTTCTAATCAATCTCAAACCATCAAACATATATTTTCATTTTTAAATATTGATTTTACAAAGTTTTAGCTCTCTGGGGTCGAGAAAATTTAGAAACAAACCGATCAAACGGTGATTATTTAGATCTAGGACTTCTTGATCTTCAAATACATACATGTATCGCTAGTTTAATTAAAGCTCGATCTTTTTTTGTATATATATAAAAGTAAATTAACTAAGATGTGGGTATACCTTTGCTTCACTTTTATGATCTATATAATTAATCTTTCTTTAAAAAAAACAAAATATGAATTAATCTTTGATTATCTATAACTTTATTAAGCATGCATTTTGAATTGTTTTTAATGTCGGTACAACCCTGAAAAAATTATCAAACTATAATTGAACGATAGATGGAGTGAGTGTTGTACAACTATGAGTGCAAATTTTCATAAAAGTCGTCATTTTTAGCGTATTAATCTCTTACCGAATTAGTAGCATATTTTACATGCATTTGAGTTTGAATTCACATGTATTGAATTAGATTATTTATTAAACTTCACTCGTATATATTTAAGATATTTTTTAAAATTTTGGCTCGGTTATCACATGTCATATTTTGTGCTATGTTATTGAATTCATGCTTCTTTTTCACTCATGGGGAGAAAACACTTAAATTTTTAGTCAAATTTTAAAACCTGGCTGTTTGAGTTTTTGAAAACATGAGGAAAAGAAAATGAACAAAACAATCTTTCAAATTAATGTCAAGATGAAACAAATTACACGATTGTGAAAACGAGCACTTAGATGATGCTAATTATTCGTGTGATTAAAACTAAGTAGGTGACAAGATTTGGATGTGGAGGATATGCAATAGGAACAGGAATAAGCCATTCACTATTTGATGGACCAGCTGCATATGACTTTCTAAGTGCATGGGCAGCAAACTCAGCCATTTTCAAGGACAACAATAAGATGCAAACAATCACTCCGATTCATGAGAGAGGGAGGCTTTTAAAGGGTACTGTTGCAAATCGGTGCTCGAGGACAGTGGCGGTGGCAGCAGCGATCGATCATTTGTATAAGTTGATAATGCAAAGTGCAATGGGGAATGAGGAAGTAGGGAGAAAGGAATATGTTTGTAGAACATTTAGAGTGAGTAAAGAGATGATCGAGAGGTTGAAGATGAATGCTTTGGGGGAAACTAATGGTGCTGCTTTTTCTTGTTCTTCATTTGATCTTATTGCTGCTCATCTATGGAAGGTATATACTTAATTATCAAATTTACTAACCTTTTTAATGTTGTTTTTAGGTTAAAATATTATTTCAATTTCTATACTTCAAGATTTTTACTATAAAAATTGGGACATTCCAACAAAGTTGATAAGTAACGCGACTAACTTTGAGAATTTTAATCATGTTTGTTAGTAAAAATTTCTTTTTTCTTCTCGTTTTTAGCATTTCTTTTGTTAAAATTAACGGACTAATGTAATGAAGTTGAAATTTTACATAAAAATTGATTGATTTAAGTTTTGGAAATACTATTGGAAATTTATTGTTTTTTATCTAAAAAAATAAAAACACTTTTGAGTGATGTATTAAGAAGCTTTCTTAGGTTGAGTGGAAATTATATTTTACAATCTAACAAAATAAATTTTAATCCATAAGAAAGATGAAATTAATGTTTCCTTTTTTTTAACCGTTTACTTCCCTTTTTTTTCTCTTTCTTTTTAATGAATTTGGCAATTTATGATTGAATTTCAGTTATATTGTAGATTGAACCAATGATTTATTAATAATATTCAAATAATTTGAGAAAGTATTAATTAGGTTAAGGATTTGATAAAATTAAGATTTTCATATTATCGTTAATGCCTATATTTACTGTTTAGTTAAACGCTTATATAAACATTTGTTTTACAAAAATGAAATAGTCTTGACATCTATTTTCATATAGTATGTTGTTTTAATTCTTTATATTTAAAATGTGACAACGGTTTAAAATGAGAAGGGCTGAAAATATTTTTGAATATGTACATGTTATAGTCTAACGCTGAAAAACACTAAAACATAATTGTCTCTATTGCTGACGTTTTTACTATATTGGTAAATATTTTGCTATATTTGAGAAGAAAAAAAAACCTTATAAAAAATGGTTGAAAGATGTGTTGGGTGTATAGGCAAGGACCAAGGCTCTATCTGTGAGCAAAGAAAAGATGGTGTGCTTACAATTTGCAGTGGACGCAAGGAACAAGCTCATGCCTCCTCTCCCTAAAGGGTTCAGCGGCAATGCCTTTGTGCTCGCTTCGGTAGCCTTAACTGCTAAACAATTGGACGAAGAAAGCTACAAAACAATAATTGAAATGATTCAAAATGCCAAGTCTCGAGTTGACAACGATTACATCAATGCATACCAACAAGGCCTTGAAGGACCTCAGGCTTCACTTCCTCCTCTCAAGGAGCTCACTGTTGTATCAGATTGGACCCGAATGCCATTCCACAAGATTCAGTTCTTACATGGAGAAGCTGCCTATGCATCTCCATTGAAGCCACCAGTCCTTGAGGTCGCTTACTTTCTGCAGAACCCCACAGATGGCCAGGCGATCGATGTTCACGTCCCTTTGCTTGAACATACTTTTGATGCTTTCTCTTCCTACTTCTTGACCAGGATGCAGTAAGCTTCAAAGTTACTCTTCTTCTTCAAGGTTGCTTTATTTTAGGGTATCCCTCTAGTAATTAAGCTTCAAAGTTTGAATAGCACAAGGGTTTTGTTCATTGCAGAACAAATGGTAAAAAAGTACTAAGAAGATGTCATTCCTGCATAGAATAAGAGAGAGGGCAAGCTTTTCTGGTCTAATCAGTGTCTAACATTCAGATGGGTGTTGTAATAATTTCCATCTAATCTAAAATAGATATCGTTCCGAGTGTCAAGTTAAAACACAACAAATCACACTATGTAGTGAAGCAAAATCATTACCCATATGAATTACAATGTACAATTGTTGGCCAACATCAATAGTAATAAACAGTCATGGAATCAAAACGAAACAGAGGCTTCCTTGTGTATTTCTGCTTTATCAAACAGAAAAACAGACTATGTAGGAAGCTAAATAAGAACATGGTCAGAGAGCTAAACCTGAAGGCACTAAATACATTAAAATCTGCTTGAGGCAAAACTAGATAACACTGGCTCCGTTTCGAGGATTCTTTCTTCGGGTAGACTGCCTTCACATGCATGTTCCAATGGGATAATTATCACATCCAAACTCTCCTTCCAATAACTTTCCATCATCTTGTTCCTGCATAGTATCAAAATCTGTCCGTAAGTGCCCACTATATTGTTAAAGAGAAGAAATAGCAAACTAAGCTCAGATGAAAATAACATCGACAGTATATGTTTTGGTCAACACCAAAAATGAAAGGGAAAAAAATGAATCCTTAAACCCTACATGATTGGCCAACATTCCCACTAACTTGTTCAACTCACAATTTCGTTCCCACTATCAGGAGTTTGGGTAATTAGTTGAGGCGCTGTACATATGGAAACAACTCTCATCTCTTCTTTTTTCTTTTGCTTTTCTGTTCTTTCTTTTCTACTTGAACAATAGGAGATTGGATTACTTGCTGATGTCATTCCTCTAGATTGCATAATTTGATAGGGACTAAGGGAAAGAAAGTTTTTTTTTTTTCCTTATGTTAGACAATAGTATAGCATAAAATCAATAACCCCTTTCCTAGCACTTATGCATACTTTTCTAATAGAAACGTTAAAGAAGAAAGTAAAATCTGAGAATTGGATATTGAGGTATCATATCAGATGGGAAAGAATAACAGGTTCAGTAGATACTATTGCAATTTGCAAAAGAGGAAAGAAATTGCCAGATAGAGGGGAAGGAGTTATAGCTCTTGCTATCTTTCAGCACCATCACTAAGCCTTGAGGACAAAAGTTTAGTGACTGAAGCCTAAAAACTAGGCGACACACTAACAAGACAAAAAGAAAAGATGTTACCTGTTTCATCATTGCACACGCTATGTCTTCCAAGGAGCCACAGTTGCTTGATGAAAATCTGGATTGCATCTTTTGCTGATGATCATACAGATAACCTTGTTTCAACATGAGTGGTGTCTCCATGTTTGATTTCTTGAATTGATCATGTTCCACCATTGCATGATCAAGAACGTTTGCTTGACCAGTCGCATTAAAATCCTTGCTACCGGAGAAGATTGCGTTAGGATTTTCCAAACGCTTGGACAAAGTCTCTGCAGCACCATTCACTGGAATCAAAGAATTGGATGAGCTACAGGCCATAGTTGTGTGGTAATATGCATCCTCTTTATGATCATTCCAATCCTGAACAGGAACCTTTGAGATCAATTGATCAAATCTGTTGCTAGTTGTAGCTGCTTGACGTTGAGAATCTATTCTCGATTCATGGGACTGAGTAGATAATGAAGTTATTGAAGAAATATCAGAAAGACAATTTCCTATATGCAATGCACTGGTAGTATTATCTCTCAACTGCCCATGGTAGGAAGTAGCAACATTAGAAAGGTTGGCAGATGGAATTGTATTCAAGTGCACCCTAGATGAATGAACAGCGTTTGACCAATTGTCACCAGTGCATCTAACATTATCTAATGAAGGACGTGGGCTATCTGAATTTGAAGATACTACCGAAATAGAAGATTGAGTACCAAACTTTCTACCACCATTCACTTCATGATGCTGGGCTTCTGGAATCGAGGGATCATTAGTTAATCCTAAAAGAGGATTACTTAGAGTACTGGAAGACATGTTTCCATTTGGGAGGCCAATGGAAGGAAATACTGTTCGTTCATCAAAAGCAGAAGAGAGATTGTCCACGTGGGTCCCATGCTTAACATGTTGGAGTTGATCAATTTCTGATGGCTCAGGCATTCCACGGAAAATATTCCCACTGCGGTTTCCAGAAAGCACAATTGGCTGAAATGTAGACTGATCATTGCTAGAATTGCTCAAATTACCCAGTTGGACTGTTCCCGGGGAAGAAAGGCCATGCATACCCATACAAGCAGGACTATTCAATCGACCGAACATCCCTGTGGTTGGGATAGATCTATAAGAAGTGTTTGGAAACTGTGGAGGTCCAGTCAAAGAGTGGAAATTCCCAATTCCGCCAAGGGAACCAATTCTCAAATAAGAAGGATCTGCGCTGCTCAATGCAGTCACCATATTAGCTTGCTGGTTTGCCACACAGCTGATCCTCTTTAGATAAAGCCTGTATTTCTGTGACCCACAGAACTAGAGTTAGACTTCAAAAAGTAATGATTGACATGATAATCAAATCGCCGGACAATTTACCTGTAGATGGCTAGCTACATTTTCTCGTGTGAGCTTTTCGACATTCATCAAGTCCAAAATCTTTTTAGGCACTGCCTCTGTATCCCAAAAAGAAATTAGACAGGAAGAACTATTAGGGAAAGAAACTAACATAATTATAGATAGATTTACAATTTAATAAGAAACCACATTCTGAAGTTAACAAATGGTGCATCGATTGTGACTTGTCAATACTATATTCTGAAGCTAACAGATAATAATAGGGAAAGGGACAATCCAGTAATCCAATTCTCATTCTTTCAAAGGGGATGTTTGGAACTGGAAGTTCTGACTAAAGAAATTTATTTTAGCTGTTAACATTTTGTTTGAACCTTCTTTGCCCCAAAAGAAAGAGAGAGGGAGAGAGAGGGAGAGAGAGGGAGAGAGGATGAGAACTCACTGTCTATGCCCAACTGGTTAACTGCATTTACAAACTTCCTATGTAGCTCCACAGACCAAACAACACGAGGCTTCTTCTGGGTTGATGAGTCATCATTATCTTGCCCATAGTCCTGGTCATCATCTTCATTATAGTTCTGGTCCTTCCTTTTTTTATTAAATTTCCCATTTGGATCTGCTGATTCTTCACCATTCTCAGAATCAGGCCTGTCCTGATTGCCGGAATTCATTCGGTCCTTTGGATCAAATTTCTTTCTCCTGATTACATGCTGCCAAATGTTCTTCAGCTCCTCAATGCGAACAGGCTTCAACAAGTAATCACACGCTCCATGAGTAATTCCTTTCATCACAAGTTTGGGATCTCCATTTGCAGAGAGCACTAAGGACACATTGACAGATCAAATTGAAACAAACAACAGATTAATATCCTGTAGTTTTGCCTTAAATTTGAAAATGAAACTAAAGGATAAAAGTACAGATTATAGTAAGAAAACTTCATACATTTTTCCTAAGTAGCTAAGCTTTAAAATAGAGATCTAATAAAATTAGTAAATTTTAAATTTCATAATTTATCTGTCTCCAAAATAGACCTTCGAAATTTTCATAGAAAAGCTCAAAGGTATGAAAAGAGGGGCAAAGGCGACAAGATGAAGTTTGGTAGGGCTGTTCAAGACTTACTAATGACAGGCAGGTCCATCTCCAGCCCAACAAGCTCTAGCAGCTTAAATCCATCCATGTCAGGCATGTGGACATCACTGATAACCACATCAAACTTGTTCTTGTTTTCTCTCAGCAACTTGAGTGCCATAACAGCCTGATTAGTTGTAGTGACTGCAAGATCCAATGAAAACAATTAACTTACATTTGATGAAGTCTTCAAAATACAAATAAATCATTCAACCTATAGACCAACAAAGGAAAAAAATCCAGAAATATTGCAGGCTTGGTAAAGATTAGAAGAAATGATTGATGAGCATTGAATCTAAAACACTAATTACTCAACAAGATTCAGAAACTAGACAATTCCACCTAAAGAAATGGTATGCACCCTGTATAAGTGCAACCATTACATGAAAATCCCAGAACCTGAAAGAGCAATCGAGTATGTAATAACACTCAATAACTAAACTGAATGAGAACAAATCGCATGACATAGAGAATTTAAGAGCCAATCTCATGCAACACATAAAAGGAAAATCCAACAACAGGATATTATAATAAAAGTGTGTTGGAATAAGAAGGGAATCCAAAACTCTCCAAAATTAAAGTCCAATTTCAACCTTATTCGGGCATTCAATCAAGTCAATGGATCGAATGATTTGACAACCTAAGAAGCAACAAAGCAAAGATCTCACCAGAATGACCAGTAAAAAAAAAAAAATATCGAGAGACACAATTTTCATAAACAGAATCATTAAACAGGCAAGTCGAACGGAATACAAAGAAACAAAGGGCAAAAAACAGAGGAGGAGGGCATACCATGATACTGGCATCGACGAAGCAAAGTCTCCAAGATCAAAAGACATGTGGGATCATCGTCAACAGCAAGAACACGCATTCCAGTGGGAAATTGGTCAACTGGGTCATCGAGTCTAGACTCAACCGTCATCGTTAACAGTTCTAAGAGGCAAAAACTTGGATTGGGGTAAGCTTTCGGGGCGATTGAGGAAGACCCAGATGAAAAAAAGAAGAGAAAAGGGGGATATGAGTGAGATATTAAGAGATGGGATTGAAAATTGGGTAATTGAGGAAGTTTGTGTGAAGGAAAAAGAGAGAAAAGATGAAACGGGGAAATGGAATCTGAGGTTATCTACGGACAGGGAGGAGAGAGAGAGAGAGAGAGAGAAGAGCAAAGGAGAGTTTTGCTGAAAATGGAACCTCTCACTCTCACACTCAGCTTTCAATGAGGATGCGAAAAGAAATGGAATTTCGTTTCTGCGATTTGGAATTCCGGCGCGTGTCTTATACGCCGACTAGGGGTTGACCCAACTCAACTTTAATGTTTATATTATTTTTATTTTATTTTTTCATCCATTAAAATTATTCCTTTCTCTTTTTCTTAAACATTCTTAATCTTATCTTACAAGATTTAATTGATACTATTAAGTGCATAATTTCCAACCTTTTTAATCTTATTTACACCTCCACTAAAAGGACAATTAAGTCTTTTAACTTTTAAAACTGATAAGAAAATTGAAAAAAAATATAACTTACACAAATATTTTTAATATTGTATTTGTTTTGTACTCTCAGTTCTCTATAGCAAATACAATCCTTTTAATCCCTTATTGTATCATTCAACTATGTCTCCTCTAGATATAGATAATTCAAAATTCACTCTCTCCTCACCTTTAATTAAAACTATATACCCATTCATCAACCCCACTTTCAACCAAATAAACCAACAACATGCCTATGCCAAACGTATTTGTACAAACAAACAAATTAAAGAAAACAATAACTAATTAATTTGTTTTTATGCCAAATTTTACTCAATTACCATCTGAAATAGGGGTATTCACGGTTCGGTTTTAAACTAAAACCATAGCGAACCCGAAAATACAAAAAAAAAAAATCTTATACAAAACCGAATTGAACCGCGCGTTTATGTCGAACCGACTTAAATCCTAAAGCATCTCATGCCACCAAAGCATATAGTTAAGGAAATTTTATTTTTCTGTTTAAATTTCGAACAATCTTAGGTCACTCAATGGACCAAATTTTATAAAACTTCCTTTATCAATGGATCTCAGATCAACATATTTAAGCGAGTTTTGGAAATAAAATATTTATGAACATTTCTTGAAACTTTTTTATAAACGAAGTGGTTCGATTTTAGAGTCAGTTTAAAATATTAAATCGAACCGAACCGCATAAGAAGTGATTTCAACACAACACAAACCGCATGCAATTAGTTTCAATTTGATTTATCAAATCAGTTCTGTTTTCAAATATTTTATAAACACCCTATAAGTGAACATAGTTCAAATCCTCTCACCTCGAGTTTATTTTTTGAAAGAATAGTTTTATCGAAAAAATTAGAATAATAGATTCTAACTTACAATTAAAACCTTTTTTTTTGTTTAGATTACCTTAAAATTACATTTAAGAAGAAGAAGAAAAGAAAAAAAAAAGAGAGAGAGAGAGAGAAGGCAAAGAATAAGGCTACAAATAGGCATCACATTCAATTTTCCATTTTCAAAAAACCGTGGGAATTAACAAAAACCGTTTTTATTTGCAGATTCCCAACAACGAATAACGTATAAGATTCCCAAAACGGTAGGATCGTGTGCGCTCGGGTGCATTGCAACTCCATCTTTGCTACACCACGTGTCCACTCCATGTCCACTCATCTTCATTCCTCTTTCACTAGAAAACAAAAATAAGAAAGAACTTTTTTGAACAATAACATAGGCTCTTAACAGCTTTATCTTTTTTATAAAGTGGTGGGAGGAGAAAAGGAATGCTTTTGAGAGATGAAAGTTTGAGTAATTTTCAAGGACGGCATTGGGAAAACCCAAACTCAAGTGTGCATTTTGACTCTCCAAGACCAAGAAAATCGTGTCTCCTTCCTCCATCTTAAAATCAAAACCCTAACTACTTTTATATTCTTCACTTCGGTTTCACCAACTTTTGTCTTTCCTCTTTTTAGTACATACTGGAGTGATGGGATGGGCATATTCAAATTAATTTGAAGCATCTGGGTTTTTGCTTTTAGTTAACTAACAATATCTTGATCACTTGTTTTCTAGTTTTTTAATCGACTTTTTACTCTCTTTTTTATATGCCGTCTGTTAGCATACAACTTTTTTTTACTTTTAACTAAAAAAAAAAAAAAAAAAGCTGACTTCATTGCACATCTTAAGTGAAATATTATTTTATGTCAAGTCTGAGGTAGTTTGCATTTCTAATTACTATTATTCATCATCTTATAAGTAAAGTGAAGGATTGTTTGTTTCTTTGAGTTGAATGTTTAATGGAATGGACTAAAAGGGAATCATTTCTACTTTATTACAATAGTAGCAATTAATATTAGAAAGATTATTAGACGTGTGTGTGTATATATATATAAAAATCTTATAAAGTTTTGAATTTTTTAGTGATTTAAAATTAGAATAATATGAGAAAACATAAATTTGATTAGATTGTTTCCTTAAAGAGAAAAAAATATGGTTGATTTCCTTTTACTTACTTAGAATTGGAAAAATGAATTTTTTTTAGGCATATTTATAGAAATTGAATAACCATATTAGACACATTTAATACTAAATACTTAATTAAAAACTATTTGAGTACTCATCTAACCCTTTTGAAACATTTATAAAATAGATATTGTAATTTTTAAAAGAAAATGTGAGTATTTTTTAAAGAATCAAATGAGTTTTTTCTAGTTTTTTTTAGATTGAACTTTTCGACGTTAACCGAATAAAATGAGTTTATTGAATTCTATTCAAGTTACAACAAAGGAGAAAGTTTATAGCTACATTAAAATGAGTATAATTATAATAGGGACTAAAAAGCAAAGAAAAAAAAAGTGAAAGAAGAGGAAGTTGATAGGGACTAAAAAGCAAAAGGCAATTCAACATGATATAATTGGAAGAGACTAGAATTTGTTTTAAAGAAAGAAAAGGGTTTGAGATGAAAGGAAAGATGCATTTATATATATATATATATATGGATTTTGCATGGTGATGATAAAATGAGAATAGAGAAATGGATTTGCAATAATCCAAATGATTAAAAAAGATGTAAATTTTGGGACTTTTGGTTGTGGTGGGAAAAACCCTAAACACTAAAAACACATCAAAGCAAAGCATGCTGATTTTAGATGCCCCATTTATTACTTTCTCTTAAATTTATTAAAATCATTACTTGATGTGATTGGAATCTCTTTCCCCTCTTAAATATCTTTTTCCATTTACTTCAAATTAAAATTAATTCCAGTTTGAAAGTTTAATTTTTAATTTTAAAAATTTCATGGTATAATTGTAACTATCATCCTACTTTACTTTACAAATTGGATTTTTGCTCTTTAACATTATTATAATAATTAAGTTAGTAATGTTTGAGTTTGGTTGTTTCTTAGGGGTTTGGATTATATATTATTTTGGGTAAATTGCAAAAACTCACTCCCTAAGATATTGTGGTAGTTGCAATTATACTCCTCAACTTTTAATTTTAAAAATTTAGTCCTCGAATTTGTAGAAGTGTATTAGGTTAAAATAGATCTTCAAACTTAGAGAAATGTTTAAATTATAACATGTGTATCCATTTAAAGGTTCAATTTTTATAATTGAAGTGTAATTGCATCTACCACTATACTTCAAGAGTGGTTTTTTTAATTTTCCTTATTATTTTAGTTTCGGTTGTAAATGAAAAGAAACGTTGATTACACAATTGATCATGAAATTTGTCAAACGATAGTTAAATTTAAACATCAAGGGGGTGTTTGGGACAATGAGTGAGTTATTATAGTTTGATCAGAATAATTTGTATTTGTAACGTAGATTAATTTAGTTTGAATTATAATAGTATGTTTTTTGTGTGTATAAACACTAACAAGTAGTAAATACGAGTTTTGAAATAGTGTTTACTATAGTTAATTAAAAATTTCTAAGTAATATTTACTATAGTAATACGTGGTTATCGTCTATGTCTCAAACAGCCCCTCCTGAATGTGTTATAATCACATGTCGAGAAGTTTGACGTCATCCTAACTTAATCTCTCCCTCGAAAGAAAAGCCTTTTTACTCTCATTCTCTTTCTAAATTGAGATTATTACTCTTTTCAATGAAACTTTTGGAATTTAAGAAGAAGACAAAAGGATTGGGCTTATAAGGTGGGTGAGTTTGGTTTAATGGGTGATAGTGGCTAAAAGATTTTGTAAATTAATTAGATATTCATAGATATGGTGATGTTATATATATATATATATATATCTATGCTTTTCTTTTCTTTTTTCTCTTTTGGTTCTTTGTGTTTCAAATACATTAGTGGGTGTGAAGAGGATCTTTATATTGCACATCATAGATTCTAATCATATCATCCATTCTTTCCAAACTCAACTTATATTTCCAAATTTTCCTCTGTAAAAAACATTAAAAAATTCAGTTTTTAAGATTTATAGTTTTATTAAACATGAAAATTAAATTATAACTTTAGATTTAATTTAATGGCACGAGCGAGGTAGATTTCATACCATCATGATGTGATTTGATTTTTGTATGTGACGATCTCTAACACTATGTATATATTTGATGAGTCAGTGTACTAGTGATTTGGTCATAGTAATCTAATTATTTTTTAAGGTAGCCAATAGGCAACCATATGCAAATAATGAAACTTCCAAAAAGAAAAGTGCTTTAAGCATAGCACTAAATGAGTTACATTATTATTGAATTAATTATATACACCTTAATTAACAATGTATATGTTAAAATAAGTGCAATATATTAGTGATGTATTTAATTTTATGGTGAGAATCAATGACATAATTATCATATAATATTATAAAATACCAAAATTTTCTAAAGAAAATATATATGTTATCTAAAAAGTTGTTCTTGACCGATTGAGACGTGTATTCAAACAAATAAAAAATATAGAGAAAAAGATTCAAACAACTATACATTTTTTGATATCATCATCTTTGCATAATTTCTTTTAAAACGAGAAATTAAATTGAGCTATAGAAAGTTGTACTTACAAATTTTACTCCTTATATTTTAAAACCAATGAAAATTTTCGTTAAATAAGTCAACAAATTTTATTAGAGATTCAATATCTTTATGAAATACGAAGTCTAACATCAACCAATCATTGATTTTTAGTATATATTTTGTATAGAAACAATGAAGTTTGAATTATTTTTTAAATTTCATAGAGAGAGAGAAAGAGAATATCAAAGGATTGTGTGGGATTAGCTAACATTGTCTCCTCTCCTACAATGACATTTAGTATTAACTAAACAAACAAATTTGAAGTACTTTCCTCCCACCTTCTTTTCTTCTAAGCACCAAAAGAAAAGAAGAATTATAAACTCAAATTTGGTGCCTTCCCACTTACATTATTTGCCCTTTTAATCAATGCATGCATCTCTCTCTCTCTCTCTATATATATATATATTACATAGAGACTTTGAATCTCAATAGTTTTAAATTGGTTCTTGAACATGTGTTAGAATAGGGCTTGTGGTCTGTCTCTGACCAATAATATTATTGAAATTAGTTGATCTAATTAAAATATTAATTTGTGTATATCATTGTCATTGGATGATTAACAAATTTGACTCCTCATTATGAAGTTATGTGTAAGAAATAATTGACATGGATTGATCCCAATATTCATTGAATTCATCCAAAGAAAAATGGATGTTTCAATTTTCTATTTTATTATTGAGTTGTGTATATATATAGTCTTTAACTAATAAATAAGTTATCATTTTTTCAACAGGATCTCAGTTTAATCACTTTTATATGTTTTGTATTATTGTTCTATTTTTTTTTATATATATAAAACAAACTTTATAAAGAACGATTTGTTGTGTTCTTTTTATGTTTATATTTTTTTAATTAATAAACAAAAAGAAGCATTTTTTTAAAGTAGAATAATAAATTGATATTCATGCATACTATATTAGATATTGAATTTTAAAATGGAATCAAATTTCTTGTTAAATAATAATAATAATAATAATAATAGCAAAGACTGAAATGGTTTATAATATATAATTTAGTTGGGGTTGAAATGAAATGCCCAAGCCAAGCCCAAGCCCAAAGGATATTTATAGGCCTATGGGCCGATCAAAGGACTATGGACCCTCAATTGACAATACTGCCCCTCTGCCCTCTCGTATTTCTTTTTCTTATTTCCTATTTAGTATTTTCAATTTTAACCTTTTTTTTTTTTCAAATGAAATACAATAAAACTTACTTTTTAAAAAATTTATTATAAATAAATATTTGTGAAAATAGCTCGCAATACAAGGAATTGTTTTCGAATATTTATGAAATATAACAAAATTTCAAATTATATAAATAATAAATTACTAATAGAAGTTTATCATTATGATTATTTACAATAATTTTTCAATAAAATATTACTAACTAGAAAAATATTTTAAAATCAAAATTTTATATATAAAAAAGGATTAATACTTAGACGAGCCTATCCTGCCGCATTTCATACCTAGTTCGATATACTATTTTTAAATAATAACAATAATAACTTGCTACGTAGCAAATCATAAGTTGCATAAAGATAGTTGTAATAATGCATCGGATTATAATTTATTCGTACACATTTGACTTCATTTATTAGATTTTGTGTGTATGTACTAAGATATATTAAAATTTTGGTTCATAAAAGCTAGAAATGATGAATAGGGGAAAATGAAAAAGGAAAGAAAAATTGAATATTGATAGTGAAGAAGTCCAATATGAATTTTAAAATAGAAATAAAAAAAGAGTGGAGTTTT
The DNA here is from genome assembly GCF_000004075.3 of Cucumis sativus. Lineage (NCBI taxonomy): Eukaryota > Viridiplantae > Streptophyta > Magnoliopsida > Cucurbitales > Cucurbitaceae > Cucumis > Cucumis sativus. The sequence goes on from NC_026658.2 coordinate 25,842,672, forward strand.
CTTTTTAATAAAAATTGGATACTAAAATGTTAAGAAAGACAAAGAAATCTCAAAAAGAGATTTAGTTTCAATATAATAAATAAAGTAAATGATTCATGCAATCACATGATGTGTCCCTTTGGATAACACTATGAGAACTTCAATTTCAAAACTTTCATCTTTTTTTTCCTCTCCTCTATTTATTTATTTTTTAATTATTAAATAAAAATTCATCAAACTCTTGTTTTTATTTATTATTATAGATTTTCTTCAATATATAATTAAAAAAATCAACCAAACTGACTTTTATAATATTAAACATCATAATAATAAATCATAGACAGAAATATCCCACATTTTCTTTTTAATCTTTAGTAATTATTATCTCATTGACTACTTAATAGGTCAATTATTCTTATATTATAATTTTTCAACTTTTAACACAAAAGAATATCAACTAATTTAAAATTTTATATATGATAGAAAAATTTATTTTAAATGACAAAACTTCAAAGTAAATCATCACAATTTATCGTGGGTAGATTGCAATACTTTATTAGTAAATATTTTGTTTCATTTTACTATATTTGAAAATAACCCAAAAAGAAAAGAAAAAAAAGAACATTTTAACTATTAAAAATATATGAATTTCCTTTCATAAATATATGAATTTCCTTTGACCTACGTAGTAAATATGAGTTGACGAGATATCTAATATAGAAAAGTGTTCAACGTTTACTCGAAAAAAAGTCAATAAGTACCTAAATCGTGAATCGTGTTCATAATCGATAAAACTATAAAAAAAATGGATATCATTTCATTGGATCAATTTGTTTTGAATATATATATTTGGAGGTTTGAAGAAATAGACAAAGAAATAAAAAGGTAGGAAGGTGACAATACATAAGTGAAAAAGGTTGGATGTTTCTAAGGCATACAACAAAATAATAGACATTGACAAGAAATGTGGAAAGAAAAAGGTCCAAACTTTGAGGGGTAACCCACAATGGGAAAGAGAGAGTTAAGGAGATGGTGCCCTTAAAATAATAAGCCATAGATATTTGGAAGTACCCATTGGGGTATACTTGTTTGACTATAGTCCCATATTGTCTCCTCTATATCATCAATTATTAACAACCCACCTGAATAATTAGGTTTCTAATTTCCCCACACCATAAATAAATAAATATATATATATATATATATACCTTTTCTTTTAAAAATTGCAAATTGTAATATTATTGATAACGTTTTTCTCTATAGAAATAGAAATAGTTTAAAATGTTATATGTAACGACTTCGACTCAATGCGTAACCACAATACGAGAGAATTTGATATGAGATCATCTATTTTGTAGAGTAGCGATTTGGTAAGGATTGATGAGTAAAACGCCATACGTCATGTGAAATCCGAACACAACAGAAAAAAACGTGATGATTATGCTTTTATATATCAAATTAAGAAGAGAGAGACCGAAAATGATTTTTTTTGAAATTTTATGTACAGTATAGTTTTAGCCTTTTTATGTACAGTTTTCTTTAATGTGTCCTTCAAAGATCTAAACCATTATCCATTCATATTCAAAACAAATCAAATTCCATTTTCTCAACCGAGAAAAGAAAAAGAAAGATCTCAGCTTTCTTCTTCTTCTTCTTCTGATCAGTAATTTTTCTGTCCTCAATGGAATCACACACCGACGGGAACCCATTTTCCGGCGAGCTGGCCGGGGAAGAAGACGATAGCGGGGAGTTTAGCGAGGAGCGGAGCAGTCTTTTGGAGCTTCAACTCTCATCGAATTCATCAGATCATTCAACGAACAAACCAAGAATTTTCTCATGTAATTATTGCCAAAGAAAATTCTTCAGCTCCCAAGCATTAGGAGGCCATCAAAATGCCCACAAGAGAGAAAGAACTTTAGCCAAACGAGTTCAGAAATTCGATTGGGCGGCGGCGGCGATTCCACTCCACGGCGGCGCGTTTGATCGACGGTCGTCGTCGTCGTTGGGACTTCACGCTCACTCTCAACAAATACAAAAGCCACCTACTGTTGGGTTGTTTTTTGGTGGGGCAGCAGCACCCAGTGGTTCTCAGTTGTGGCCAAGGCCAATGTTTATGGGGCAGCAACCGGCGGTGGGGCGGTTGACGGCCGAGCTTGGTGGCCGGAATTTTGGAAGATATGATGACGTGGCTGAGTGGACGGCGATTGGAACCTCAAACGCCGGTAATAATAATAACAGTAATATTGTTCATTCTCAAACGAAACAGGAAAAGGATCAGAACAATTTCTTAGATTTATCTCTTAAACTCTAACTTCAAAACAAATTATTATTATTGTTGTTACTATTATTATGATTATTGTAATTCAGTTTATCCTAATTGTTAGGTTAATTAAATTGTTCTTTTTAACTTCATATATGAAGTTGTGTTTGTTTAATTAGTGGTATATTTATGAATTTATTTAGTGAAAAAACTACATTATTAGACTGTTTAGAACTACGGATTTTGGAGTTTTACATTATTGTTGGATCTGGGAAATTAATAGTTCCAAATGTATTTAATTTGTTTCCGTTTTGTACGATAATTATTTGATTTTTTGTTATTTAGAACGAAGAAAACCTCGAGCTCATATTGGTCATAGGTTGAATATATTTTAAATAATGGTTGGTTGAAATTTCAAATTCCAAAAACAATATTTTAAGAATTTTGAAAACGTAGTTGGAAAGTATATAGCAAAACAAGAAGGTTTTAGGCGGAGTGAGAGTGATTATATATATGTGCGATTTTAAAAAATAAAAAACTAACTATTTATCTGTCAATATGACCTAAATTAGGGTGTTTGAATGTAGAATTTGATAGGTCACAAATAATTTGATTTTTTTAGTACAAAGTTATGAAATTTGAATGTCCAATTTGAAAAAGATTTTTTTATTTAATTTGCATTATATTTTGATCGTTTTTTTATTGAAATTGATTAAATAATAAGGGTGAAAAGGCTAGAAAAATAACTAAAAATTTTAGAAAATCAACAATAAATTTATGTTAATTAAACTTTATTTTTATTGAAAATACAAAGATTTAATTTGATAATTGGAAGCAGAAAGAACAAAGTTTTAACCTATGATTTTGTTTCTTTTTCATTTTTTTGGATGCATTGAATTGGTGTTAGTTTATCTAACTTCATTTAGGTCAAAGCATTTATAATGAATTAATGTATAAAATTTAAATTTTGTAAAAATAATAATACAAATAATTATTATTATTACAAGTCATGAATTTGAAATTATGTGGAGAGTTGGTATTGCTTTTATAATCATTAAATACACAGAAAATAAGTTGAAAAACAAATTTTGTTTGAATTAACCTATAAATATATATGATTAGAGATGGAAAGATTTGATTATTTTATTTTGTTTTGGGGTTAATTACACACTGTCAATTGGAGGCCAAATAACCAATTAGATTTAATTGATTGATAGATTTGATTATCATTTAATTAAGATGGACAGAACACAAATGGCCTACACTAATGAAAGTGTTTAGATTTAATTATTTTAATTAAGGTTGTAGATTAGTGATAAGATATAATGAGAAGGCAAGCACGCCACTTTTTTGTTTTTATGCAATTCCATTTTATAACCTTTTCTTTTTCTTTTTAGAAAATAATCTGTTTTTATTAAAGAAAAATATCGAGTTTTTAACCAAAAAAGAATTGCTATGAATAACCAATATATATATATATATAAAAAGTATAGTAAAAGACTTAAACGAGTTTCAACATTTTACTATTTTTTTAAATAATAATTTTTCTTTCACAAGTTTAAAATTTAATTTTAAAATGAAAAAAAAATAAAGCAAAATAGTTTTTTGAACCAAATTTTAGTATTTATTTTGAAAACTACAACATTAAATGTTAAACTACAAATTAATCTTTTTAACTGTTAGATATTTATCTAATAAACCTCTCGTCTTTAAAATATATTTAATGAATCTTTAAACTTTTTCAGAGACATTTTTAAATATAACATAATGAACATAAATATTTATAAATTATAACAAAATTTCATATTTTATCAAAAATAGACATTATCATTAATGTTTATATGTTGTTATCTTTTGTAAATATTTTTAGTAGTTTTGTCATTTACGATAATTTTCTTAATTTTTTATTCAAATTTGTCTAAAATTTCATTAATATAGTGACATGAAGCTAAAAAATTATGATTTCAAACGGAACATTTTCAAATATAGCACAATGCACCAAAATATTTAAAAAAATATCATAATTTCATATTCTACCCATAATAAACATTAATAGACAAAGATGGATATGTTCATCAGTATCTGTCTAATTTAGACTATTTAGACTCAAATTTAAAATTAAAGGTCTATTAATAAAATTTAGGAAGGTATTAAACACAAATATTGTTATTAATTACTAAAATCCATTTAAAAATATTTGGGGTATAATGGTAGTAATTGGGAAAATGGAAGGGTATAAGGGTCAAAGTGGGGTGGGAAAAGCATGTAATGTGTCATTCTCATTTGGAGATGCAAAATCCAATGAGGATCTGACTTTATTTACTCTTTTATATTTGGATTATGCTCTTATGTATCATCAATCAACTATATAATATGTTTGCAATTTTATTGGATCATATTTATTGCTTTTCTGTTCATAAACTAATACTATTTTTCAATTCTAATTTGAGTACAAACAACTATGGATTCGTCAATGAGTAGTATTAAGTTAAATTAAATTAAATTCTAACAAGACTAAATTGTAAATATCTTTTTTCAATATATATGTATTGTGCACCTATTCAATCGAAAAAATAGAATTAGTTAAAAGTATATTTTAAATTAAGATACAAAATTTTAGCTATATATGGCTATTTTTCATAATGAACATGATTGTCTATCTATGATGGACTACGATATACCTGGATAGTCGATACAATCTTTGTCTAGTAAATAGATTGTAGCATCTTGCTATTAAAGATAACATCTTTTATAAGGAGAGACGGATCGAGACCATATAAAAACTCAGGAAAATAAATTGAGACAAAAAAAGTCAACACCAGAACATCTTAAATCATTAAGCCAACATGTGGAAACAACAAATCTTAAAAGAGAAAAGAAAGCTTCCTTTCTAATATCTGAAATTTGACAGCAGGAAGAAAATCAAGATTTAGAAATAAAAGGAGAAGAAGAAAAAGAGCATTAAATACAAGTTAAGAGAACCTGATGTTGAAGATGAGAGAGAAATCATAAAGGCATGAAAAAAAGAAAAATTGGCATGGTTTGGTTATTCAATAACTATGATACCACATGGAAGGAAAAAGAAAAGAAAAGAAAAGAAAAACAGAAGCCAAAAAGCTAGAAATGTGAACAAAATCAAAATCATGATTGAACTTAGTTCAACTTAATTATACAACATTTATTTAGCTTTTGAAAAGTATAGTGAAGCAGAGAAAATAACACCCTTTGGAATATATAAAAGGACATGGGAAGAGGAAGCCCGTGTGGATCGGAAGAAAGAAAAAAAAAAGTAGAAACAGGAAGATCAGTTTTTGTCTCTAATTGTGATTTGAGAACTGATTTCTACATGTCTCGCCTTTGTTTTCTTTCTAAAAGGTTTATCTTCCTAACCCCACATTATTATGAATAGCACTACCAAGAAACATTTGGCCACAATACAACAGCTTTCATTCCCACATCTAAACAAAACTGACATGACATTCTTTTAAGGCCCTCGATAATCATTTAGTGTTTGGATCCATTTATGTGCACCTCAACCTACTTTACCTTATAATGTTTGGTGTCAAGAAAAGCTATAAGATATTAAATCTTTTAACCATTTATCAAGGTCGTGCTCCCTTATTTACCACTAGGTCAAAACCTAGTTGATAAATTCAAAGAATCTTTTATTTTGCAAATCTTGGCTTGAAATCATTTGTTGAAAGTAGATAGCATGGATGAGATTAGTGTTCAGGAGCTTACTTTTCAAAGACCATGAGTAAAAAATCAAACCGTTATCAAATAAGGCCTAAAAAATCATGATGTCAAATCCATAAGACGATTTTTGTCTTAAAGATAATAATTGCAGTAAAGAAATAGCAGCCAAACAACCTTGATAACAAAAAATATCACACACACGCAATCAAATAGTTTGCACCATACAACTAAGTAGTATTATGGGGAAACAACAGTGACAGTCATTTCTTTCAATGATTTTACTAGGACCAATTTTCAAGGCTCTTTTGTAAATTGTAAGTTTGTAACTAAGTTATTAATTTTTTCCCCTTTATGGGCTGTTGCTGTTCTACCTATTTGTAATTACCATATGCACTAAGTTAAGTTCAAGCTGTTTCTAATCACTTCTTTTTCTTTACCTTTTTGTACCTCCTCTTTTCATTAAGACAATCTCATTGAAAATAAAAAATAACTTTGCATATGTTAAAATTTATCATGATTGATGATCTATGGTTAGCATCAGACTATGAAAAAAAAGGAAGAACACATAATCTTGGATACCTTAAAAAGGATAACAACTATGTTTGATGGTGCGGAAGAAGAGTATGATTTATCTTTCCACAAAAGACTCGACAGATTTGAACCATCGAATAAGTTCACATCTGTCTTTGTTCATCATATATTCATGCAAAAATACAGCAAGCTCCTTATCTATCCCTCTTTCTGCTAAAAACTCCCGAAATTTTGTCTGAATTGCACCACTCAATTTCCTGAAGTCAACAAAAACCAGAAAGACCATTAGTAGACAACGGGAGTTAGAGCACAAAGAAGCTTAATCCTTAGCCTCCTTTAACTAAGGGGTCAGATGGTGTTTCAAAGCTCAAGGTGCACCTCAAACCTCAAGGCAAGAGGGGTGACACAAAGGCAAAGCATGAGTAAAGCAGGGTGCAATAAATAAACAAATGATATACATAAAGCATACATTGTGAAAACATCTAAACGTTAAAGTTTCAAAGATTAATACTAAGTAGTATAAACATGTAAATATAAAAGATATTCAACATATTCAGGCGCACTAAAACAAAGGCACAGTTGGGGGCAGGGTCTTCTTGATGATGCTTACCCTAACTTAACCAAAGGCGAGAGGACCCAGTTGCCTCAATATCATTTGTTTGGAACAGACTTTCTAAATACTCAAAATAATATTTTAAGAACTTAAAAATTCATTTCAAACAAGTCATAGATTGTGCTTCAAGACATGAATACAACAACATATCATTTTCTAAAAATCTAGGATACAAACTTATTAAAATATACATTTTAAAAAAAAAGTCTCGTTTTTGTAATAGAAGAAATTTCAAAGTAAATCGGTGGATCCATTTCTTGCTTAAAAAATTAGTTTGGTATAGATCAACAAGTGTTCTTTGCATGTCTAACATATTTATTGTCCTAAAAAGTATTAGATGTGTCCAACAAGCGACCGAGTGTTAGAGTGTCCAAAACAAGTGGGACACACTAGCCAAACCAAACCAAAGTGCATGTGTTTCTTATTTGAACATCACGCTCTAGAGATGTGATATTGGAGAAAATATTTGAGGGACTACAACATGTGGCAGACAACTCAATGCCGATATATTGAATAATCACTAGGAGCAGATACATTTTGAACTTTGTACTTGCATTGGTCACTAATTAGAAGCAACATATGATGGCAACCACATTAGGCATACAAATCCAGACCAAAACGAGCAAGTAAACAGTAAATAATCAAACAAAATGGCAAAAGCTGCTACAATTCGAGATAAGCCATACCTAAAATCAGGCCCCATATAATGACTTGCAAGCATTCTATCTCGTTTAAGTACATATAGTTTCTGAACATCCAAAGAATCAGGCCATGCTGAGCAAACAAACTCCAAATCTTCAGAACCATCTCCCTTCGATATGTCAACAAGCACGCTAATATGAAGACGAAGGTCTTCTTCACCTTCGCAATCATCTCCAAATTTAGGAACAGATTCACACCCATCAAACATCGTCGCTTCAATTTTAATATCTTCAGTGTCCTTAAATTTCCCTTTCAGTGTAATCCATTGCATTCCAGGATGGTCTTCAACCGTAAATGAATTGAACATCGTCGCAGGCTGTAAGGTTATGAAAATGAAAGAAAATTAGGGGAAACAAAAATTGCAAAATGTAGGATGAAGAAATGGATCGAAATGAGGGGAAAAAAATCGGCGAACCTGATGAGGAGGGGCGTAACTGGACTGGTACTCGATCTCATTACGAAGTACTCTGAGAGTGATGGCGTCGAAGGGAGATTTAGGAACAGCGGAGGAAACAAATGGCCTGGTGAAGAGCGATGCTGAGATTGTGGTAGTTCGTGAAGGCGAACAATGGCGTTCCCATAATCGGCGTGTGAGGATTTTACTGTAGTATGATTGAAACTGCCGGTGAGCTGATCGGAAAACGGCCGACATGAATAAAGCTTCCGCGGTCGAAGTCTATAGCTTCTGAGCTTCGGTCACCATTAGAAAGAAACGTCGGAGAGGGTTTAGTTTCTTACCACAGCAGTCAGCAGTAGCACCCACTAGTACGACGTCGTATTGGGATTGGTTAGAATGCAGTCGCTTTAATTGACGGCCCAACTAAACTCATGGGCCTTTAGTACACACAACTAGCCCTGAATTTGGGCTAGCCCAGATTAGCAAAACGCAGCCCAATAAGCTAATTTAGAGCAATAAATGATTTATTATTATTATTATTATTATTACAAATAAATAATTAATGATTTCTATGGGGAAAAAGGATGAATAAGTAAGAAAAAAAATGAGAGAAAAGTTGAAAAGGGAATATGATTTTGTTTGTAGTGAAAAAAATTCTATGTGAGAGGAAATTAATAGAGGATGCTACCCAACAACCAAACATAGAAGATCAAGTAAGAAAAATAGATCCATAGCCAATACAACATTCATGCCATGTGATATGTTTGCGTTTGCATTTAATTACACAACCCCGACATGTATACACACACGTGTTAAGGCACTAGAAGAAGTTAGATATCGATAAGAAATATGGATTAATACTTTCGCAATGTTGTTGAAAAGACACATCAAAAATATATATATCAAGATATACTAAAGATCGTGATGAGAATAACATTAGTACAAGTATGAAAATACTACTAGTCCACATCGTTAGGTTATAAAAACAATCATTAATTTTAATTATTGTACTTATTTCTCATTTTAACTTTAAAATGTAGCTCTGTGCGTAAATAAGTATAAGGATGACAAATCTTTGAATTTTAACGATGCAAGATAGTTTAATGCATGGCGCTAGACCTAACACGACTCAGTTATTAATTCACCTACTTGATTGATTGGCTTATAATTTGAGGCTCTCGTTTCCTTTTTGGAACACGTTTTTCCATGCTGCTTTTTTTTTTCTTTTTTGGACTAAATAAATATTATGCTCAATGTGCCCAACCAAATATATATAAATGTTGTAAAGAAGAAAAAGACAAATTCTCATGGGACAACGACCTCAAATATTGTGTCAATCTTGTAGGCATAAAAGCCATTCCATCTACAAGTCTCAAGAATTTTCTAACCATGCGTAAATAAGTATAAGGATCCAAAAAAAACAATTCTAAGATTTCTAAAAACAAGAAAAGAAAAACTCAAAACACAGGATCCAAGATTATTTCCAAAACAAACAACCACAAAGGAAAGAATAAGAAAAAAATAATACGATATGGAAACGTTTTAGAGACTCAAAGTAATATAGACATAATTTAATACACATATAGATTTGTCGGTTAAATTACAATTTTAGTCGGTTTGAGCTTTTAAATTTTTTATTCAATATATAAAATGTAATTAAAATTTTAAATTTTCAACCTTTTTTTTTTAACATGTCTATGAGACGGTGAATTCCTAAATCTATTAGATAAAAAATTAAAATCTAGAAATTGATTTGACGTATAAGGTGTTTGGAAAGAGTGGTTGAATGGGGTAGATAGAGCTATTATATTTACACTTTGTTTGGCTCGAAAGTTATTAAACTACTCATTGTAGACCTCATGACTTACTAGCAGTAATTCCACTGACTTATTATTTATCTTGTTACATTATGGGCTCATCTCGCTTCTTATGTATAGTCTCATATTTTAAGCCAACATGCTTAAGAGATCCTTCCACTGATGTATTATATAATCTACTGTACTCTAATGCTTAATTTACTATAAGTTTACGATGATTAGCTAAAGCACACAATAAATTATAAAGTTAGAACTTTTGTTTAGAAATTACTTACTCTTCTCTATTTGGAATTGTCGAACGAGGTTACTTATAGGTCTTTCCTCTCACATTTTCCTTTGGATACATGCATGTAACTTCAGTGGTATCAAAGTTGTTTATGCCACTCAATGTTGTAGGATGCAAATCTGAGTACAACTCAATTATTTCTCAACTTGTATATATTTACAAACTCAGCTGGTTAACCAAACCTTGAAGACACTAACTTTTCTTTTTAGAATGTTTGCTCCACTGTTCCTTGTTTAGGTATGTCTTTTGGGCATTCATTCTTGTTCTTGACACTTTTCAGTAAAGTTTATGAGCCTACTATACATCTATCAAAGAGAATATTAATCATAAATTAAAACGACAGAAAAATACGAAAACTAATGGACTAAACTCAGTGATTTAATACTCTTGTTTAGTTGTTTATAGGAAGAAAACAAGAAAAGAGAGTGAAAAAGAAAGAGAAATAGAGACAACAGAGAAAAAAAAAAGGCCAAAATGTGAAGTGAAAGGCATGAAACGGCCACACACCGCAAGAAAAGGCCATTTCCTAACTCATTCACAACCAAATTGACCCCTTTTTATTGCACCATTTGGGGCAACATTTAATAAAAAACACACACACTGTTTTTTTCTTATTGAAACTTATGTATGAAGACACTTTCCATTTGTTGCATTTCTCGGTCACGACGCGCTTTCTCTTTCAACATGTTATTAATATTACCTGCGATTTGTTTGGGTCAAGTTCGGTTTATGGTTGTAACAAAACTTTCCTTGGACTTAGTCTAATTCTACCAGGTGTAAATCTGTTTCCTTCTCCATATATTTCTACCATCAAATCATGTACGAAAAAAACACTATCGGAACCAACTCCACCTCATACAACTATTAACCACTTCGTAGTCAACTCATCCGCCATAACATGAAAGAACATATTGACTTTTTTCAATACCCGTTTCATAGATTGACTTTGTCGGTTAAATCAAAAGTTAAAAAAATTGAATCTTTAACTTCAAAAGAACGAATTATCGATTTTAATTAGGGTTGAATTATGTCTATACTTTCCATATTTTAAAATGAAAACAAAGTAGTGCAATTTTTGGTAGCTCCATTTCCACTTTATTCTCATCACCAAATTTGGATTCCAATGGGCACTAATTACAAAAAGAATATATTATATATCAATCATGTGTCACAAAATATTAACTATATAAAGAAAATAAAATCTATAATGTATCTTTATATATTCTTTAGTTAGTCCAAATTGCATACTAAGTTAAATCATTGTTACACTTTTTTTTTTAATTAACAAATTTGCATGTATATTAGAATTTTGAGATAGTGACATATTAATTTTTAAAACCTTTAAAAACTATATAAATAGGACAAAAGAATAATATTCATCTAATAGTGACTATTCTAATTAGTTCATCTTTTCCATTATAATAATTAAAAATTTAGAAACATTATGGTATTTTGAAAATGGCTCAAGAAAAAAGGTTTGATAATTTTTTTTTTTTTTTTTGTAAAATGACAAATAAAAAAGGTGTAATTATCTTAAAATTGAAATAATTAGGATTCAAATTAATTGACAGATGAAAATGAAAATGAAATTTTTTTGGAGTTATTATCTTTTCAGTTATTTATTAGTTATTATCTATTTATCCTCCACATAATAATTCACAATTTTCCAAAAAAATGAAAACAATTAAATTAGAGAGAGAGAGAGAGAGAGAGGAAAGAAAACAATAAATTAAATTCCATTAACATGAATGTGTTATAAAAAAGAGGGGGGAAAAGGGAATTGGAGAAGAACGAGGATGATGGAGAGATCGGCGTAAGAAAATTGTTTCGGTCGCCGATAAAATCCAGACCCCGTTACTCGATAATTCTTCGTTTCAAACCCCAATTAACAAACCCTTTTGTTTTTTCTTTTCTTAAAAGATTCTGACGATTGATTTCCCATTTCGTTCTGTTTTGTAGGTAATGAATTGTGCTCCTTCTAATTCTCGCTTTTGGGTTTCTTAAGCTTTTTTCTTTTTGACCAGATTAGTTTGGGTTGAATCTTATGTGTTGTTTGATTTTGATTTCAGAGAGACGGAGGAGAAGAAAAGAAGTGGTGGGTTTGGGGAAAATGTTGTGCAGAATTGCTTTGATGTCGAAGAAGAAGAAGAGTGGAACAGTGCCGGTTTATTTGAATGTGTATGATTTAACACCCATCAACGGCTACGCGTATTGGCTTGGTCTTGGGGTTTACCATTCCGGTGTGCAAGGTTAGCAAATTGTGGCGTTTTTTTTTTCCTTCTGTGTTTCTGTTTTTCCCTTTTTGGGTTTTGTTAGAGGAGATGAGGAGGATTTGGGTCTTTTATAAATGAATTTTTCCACTCGAAAGGGTTTGTTTTTTTTGAAGAATTTTTCTTGATTATCCGTTGGGGTTTCCTACAGATCTGAGGTTGAATTCGTTTTATTTTTGAGTGAAATTTGCGGTACTTGAGAAACTAGAGGAACATAAGGGGGCTTTATGGTTGTGTTGTGAAGTTTTCTGGTTTTGGTTGTGGATTTATGTCTGTGAAATATGATTCTGTAATGTGTAGCTTGATTTGGCTGTGATTTTGATGACTGATGTGTTGAAAAATTTTGAGTTCCTGCATTTTTCTTTGATTCTAATTGTTTATATGATTTTCTATTGACCTTAATCTATAACGTTTTGTGTTTGACCTTTTCAAGAGATTTTGGATTGATGACTTAAGCAGTCCATATTTTTCTTTGATTAAAGTCCAAAAGAAATCTCCCGTGTATCCAGTTTGTTTAATTTATATTATCAAGTAGTGCAGGGTGTTCCAAATTCAAATATCTTAATAAAAGAATCTTTTTTGCAGTTCACGGAGTTGAATATGCATTTGGAGCACATGAACATGCAACTTCAGGTATATTTGAGGTAGAACCAAGACAATGTCCTGGTTTTACATTTAGGAAATCAATTTGCATTGGAAGAACGAATCTTGGTCCGAAAGACGTTCGCTCGTTTATGGAGAAACTAGCTGAAGAGTACTCCGGGAACACTTATCATCTTATAACAAGGAATTGCAACCACTTTTGCAATGATGTATGTATAAGGTTGGCAGGGAAACCGATCCCTAGCTGGGTCAACCGACTTGCTCGACTTGGTAAGAGCGCGGATTATATTCCCAGTTTAACCATTTTCTTCTTTATAATCATATTTTGTTCTATGTTCAAATTTGGTAACCAAGCTTCCTGCTTTTTACTTGTTGACTGTGCCTTGTCATAGAGAAGTGAAAGTTTTCATTCAACGGAGAAAAACCAGTTTACAATGATAACATAACCACTGTGTTTCTGTGGCTTCTCCCTGCATAATTAAGAAAGTTTGACATGACTCATAACGTTACGACTTTGAGTGTTTCATTTGTTCCCTCAACTGCCTTCTGCACATCTCTGAGATTGGAACTTACAACAATTTTGTGATTTTAATTTTGATCTATGTTTTTGGTTTCCAGGTCTTTTCTGCAACTGCGTTCTTCCAGCGAGTTTGAACGAAGCAAAGGTTCGACAAGTAAGATCAGGAGATAAGCTTAACGAAGGTGTAAAGAAGAAATTGAAAAGCCAACCAATTAGGTACAATAATACATCTTCTTCTAACCCTCCACGACCACCCTTGTCTTCCAATCCTCCAACTTCATCAACCATCAAAGTAAGTAGACAAAAACGATGTATCCCATCAGCATCCTCGGCGATTCATTCTTCAGCATCTACGACCCTGACTGTAAAGCTGTAAAAGTAATTGGTTTCCTGTCGTTTATAGGGTATTTAAGAGTTTAATTAACAACAGAAGAAGAAGAAGACAGGCAAAATAGCATAATTTTCCATTTTGCCTTTCTACTACTAATCCCAAAGAAAGAAAGAAAGAAAAAAGAAGGAGAATGGTGTTGGAGCAAATTTTGTGTTGAATTGAAGTGTGTTGTGTGTTGAACTGCTGAACGAATCATATTACCAACTATGATATTGATTCTGATATTTATCGATTCAAAATTATGTATAGATTAGAAAAAACAGTGATTTTTTAGGAAGTGGGAAAAAGAATGGAATGAAGAAGAAGAAAGAAGAAAGAAGAAAGAAGAGGGATTGTATCAAAACATGTCAACTCAAGTGGAGACGGCATTAATGGAAGTGGGTATGGTGGGGACTTAGGTGGTGGAAACTCCATCCTCATCTTCATTCCATTCACTTTCATTTAACCATTGGTAGTTTCTATATGGACCCAAAGTCTGAAATTTATATATATATATAATTATAATTATAATTTTATATTATTATATATCTCTCAATGCGAATGGTAAAATATAAACTGAAATGGCAGCCGTCTTGTCTTGAGTCTTCCTCCTTTGAATGGGTTAGAACTGATAATATTTGGCTCTTTTGAAAGGGTTTGAAAGTTTTCAGGCATATAATCAATACTTGAATTGTGTAGAAGTATTAATTATGAAGAAACTTGAATTTGTGTGCTTTGTATCAGGTGTATAGTGTCTTCCATGTTCAATGAGATTAGTAAATTTCTATATAAACATAGTAACATCTAAGAGTTGTGGTTGTCGTTTCTGATTATAATAGGATGTTAGGTAATGGAAGTACGAACAGAAAGCGTTATTAAATACAACTAAGGGTTGTGGTTGTGGTTGTGATCGTTTTTTTTTATTATACTAGGACGTTAGGTAAGAACATGAGTAAAAGAATAACGTTCTTATCGACCATCGGGTTTCCAATGCTTGATTATTCAAATCTAATTCAACTAAGAGTAGCAATTGTGTGGACAACATGATAGCTTTTTTATTCTGTGGTATTATTATAAGAAGTTAGGTAAGTGTAGAAGTAGTAGAATTGAATGGTTTTTGAGTCAAATGTTGGAAGCCTTTGTTTGAAAGGTTTTTTTTAAATTAATTTATTTTGACGTCAACGAAATTAAGAAACTATTATTTTGTATGATTGAGAATTGGACAAATATTATTCTCGAACTATATACTAAATTTATTGAATGCTTAAATTAAATCTTAATGTTATAAATAGGATTTTGGTCAAATTTGGCCAACGTGGATTTGTAACTAATTTATTGGTTTGTTTAAAGATATATTATTCTAACCATTCACGACTCTTTATCAAAGATGAATTCATCAAATAATAATTTCGATTAACAGAATTATAATGAAATTTAGATCATATAAATTATAATATAGTTAACTATAAGGGAAATTGTAAATTAAATATTAGTAAGAAAAAAAATTGAATTCAGTTCTTAATTTTCAACACGAATTTTCCTTCCTTTTCTTTTCATCCTCTCCTTCCCTGCCTCTTCTCTCCTGCAATTTTTTAAAATATAAACTAGTACAAATATTTTTTAAAACACTCCTAATTTTAAAGGTGATTGCAAAAATAGCAAAAAAAAAAAAAAAAATTATGATAATAAAACTTATGTCACTACATTTTTTAATTGTAAAATTAACAAATTTAAGAGTACATACCCGTTTTGATATATTTGATATATTTAGTATGTAGGTTATTTTTAATCATCAGATCCGATTTTCCCTTAAATTGAAGATATTTTTATGAAAGCATAAGTAGTATTTGTTGGGTTTTTATTAAACTAAAAGAAATTAATTTTAACTTTTAACCATTTTTTCTAAAAGAGAGAAGGAAGAGTTGAAAGACACGTAGGCACTCGTACTCCTTGGCTTCATCCTTCGGGCATATGCTTTTACAAAAAAGGTGGGGATAAAATAAAACAATAATAACAAAATTAATGCTTTTTGACGAAATTAAAAAGCAGTAGAGAAAAATATGTCTACTCCTTCACGGAATTGACTGTACCTTCAATTTTCACATTCACAATTTCTTAATAAATATCCAAAAAAAAAAAAAAATTGAAATCATTTTTAAAAGTACAGAAATAAATTTTACTATATAGTTTCAATTTTTCTACTATGTTGCCTGGAGGATTATTGATATGATACGTGTTATATCTTGAAATTTTTTTAATTAAAATTTTAGGCTTCCAATTAATACTGTTGCAAGTTGAATGATGTAATTGCAACTATTATGAGTCTAGTTTATGTCATTTTTTCAAAGCTTTTGAAAATTGTACATGCAATCAATCATAAAGTAATTCTAACTATGAGTCCAAATTAATTTACTTGTCAAACTTTATTTTTAATAAGTAAAATTATAAGTGTCAGGCTATTATTAATTAAATATATAGTAACGTTTTAAAGGGTTACAAATATAATGAAATTCTAACGAGTTTGTTGTATGATTTGCGTCTCAAAACTTTTTCTTTTCCCCTCTTTTTATGGGGTTCGTCAGTTTCCCCCATCTGCTGCTTCTTCTTCTGCTTCTTCACTGTTCCCAACGGAACTTTAATGGAATCTATCATCTCCCTCTTTCAGCTTCAATTTCATTACACATTTTTACCTGTCCCCCATTCAAACAGGAAAACGACACAGACCCCATTACCACTTTTGTCCTCTCCTCCCCTAATTTTCTAAATTCACTCAACAGAATCCAAAGCTAAAATTTCATTCGTATTCTTTAAGGTAACAGATTAAACAGAGGATTTTGGGAGACGCAAATGAATCTAATGTAATGTAAATGAACGATTTCTTGTAATTTTGTAGCAATGGTTGTGTTGATTTCACCTTCTCCAAGCGTATATTAGTAGAGAAAATCCCAACGGTGCTCCAATTTGATCGCTATCTTCACTGTTAGCCCACTCCATAACTGAGGAACTGGCTCCGGCGGATGATCCGACCGACGACGTCGACGTTGAAAAGGATATTGATGATGAGGATAAGCTATTTCTCATCCTTCTCCACTCTAATTCGTTCAATCCCAGGTTCCAGTTCTGCTGTTGATTGCTGCTCTGTTCTTCGTTTTCCTCTTCGAATCTGAACATAAACACTGCATTTCCTCTGCTTTCTTTCTCCAATTCGAAAACCCAATTGTATACATCCCAATATACATCCATTGGAACTCCAGCGACTTCGATTCTTTCATTCCCTCTAAACTTCCATTTCAGCCGCTTGATTTCTAGAACCCTTTTTCCGTCAACACTAAACGACAGTCCCAAATCGTCGTCGTTGTAGTTGGAGAAACCGCAATCGATTTGGATTTCTCGGATTTGACCAGCGAATTTCGCTTTCGTGGTGTAGACTTTGTGGGCGGTTACATGTTCCCTTTTGAGAATTAGGGTTTGGAGAACTTGGGGTGGTTTCGCCGCTCTGATCTTCTTGGAGGCTTCTTTTACCATATCGCCGACGAGAAGCGTCATTTCTCCGTCCACAACGACGGCGATGAAAAATCCAGAACAGGGTTCAGGCGAGGAGGAGGAGAAACGGGCTCGGCGAAGATCCCAGAAGACATGGATACTGTCAGAAAGCTTCTCAGAGCCATGTTTCTTCCATGGAATTAAAGGTCTGATAAGAAGGCGAAAAGAGATTGAAGAAGAAGAAGAAGAAAAAGAAGAAGAAGAAGGATTTTGAGGTGAATCAAAGGGATGAGGGTTTTGGAGAAAGTGGAGAAGAAGAGAATGGGATAAGAGAGATTGAGACCAAGAAAGGGAAAAAAGGGCGAAATTGGTGTGGTAAATGCAGGTGGTGAGATTGGGGCAGCCGGAAATGGAAAGCGAAGACCGACGGCGGCGGAGGCGGGCGGAGGATGGGCGGAAACAGGAAGAGAAACCGGGCGTCATTGGAGGGGAAATTTGAGAAGTGAAATTTACAAAGAGATGAATTCCCCCGTCGCTGCCGTTGCTTTTTAAACTTTCTTATTATACGTTTTCTTTATTTACAACTTATTATTATTTATATTCTTTTAAAATTATGGAGTAGTTTTATTTTATTTTATTTATTTATTATGATTTTGACCTTCTTTTCCTTCCAATTTAAAATGTCAATTTCAATCGAATTGTCGTACTTTTAATTGAATAAAAATCTCCATAAAAATAATATTGATAGTTTAACTCAACTAACAATGTATGTACTTGAATATTTAATACATCTTATTTGAAGTCATGATCAGAGGTCTAACCCTACTTCGTTAAAATATAACACTTCAAAATTAATATTAAAATACAAATTTTGATTATCGATGGTCGTAATATGTTAACTTAAAAGTTTCATTTGTATTTTTTTTTTTTTGTTTGTTGAGCGGTGTTGGTTTGACGTGTGACATGAGAGATTTGATAATTTAACCAAATGATATAATATAATATCTTTTAAGTAACTAATGGTTGAAGTTCATTGGTTTAGTTGACCCTCTTTGTTATATGTGTGGACATATATATACACATAATTCTATCTTAAATTGTAAAGTTTATAAATGAAATTATTTAACCCATGTAAAAAAATTGCTAGGTAACTTTTGATTAATTTGAAATATGGGTAGACAAAATTTATTTGATTGGCTCAATATTATGAAAGGGAAATGGATGGAAATTTAAAGTTACAAAAGAAGAGAAGAAAGTCAAGAAAAAAGAAAGCATAGAATATAATAGAAATTGGGAGTCGTACTTTAGAACTTTATTCCTATTGGAAAAAGGCCAAAGGAAACCAACAAGAAACGTGTTAGAATGGTCGTTTCATGTGTATATACTTTTACCGTTAATTATAGAAAAAAAATTGCATCAAATGATAAAAACATTTATAAAAATAAGTACTTGACATAAAAAAAAAAAAATTCATATTACGAGTATGTCACAAATATTAATATTGAACTATGTTATCATAAATATTTTTTGCTATTTTTGCAAAAATCTCACTGGGTAATGTTTTTTTCTTTAATAGAAAAAGATTTAATATAACAAAGAATTTGGAATTATTTATAATCTAAACCAAAATTATTAAATTCTATATAGTTGATTGAGTTTTTTTCTTCGTGTGTATTTTATAAATAGTTTCATCTTTTTCTTTCATATTTACGATAATTTATCTAATAATTAAGTATATAATCAACATTTATTTTTTAAAAAAATACAACTATAGTAAAATCTACTAATAATAAACTTCTATCACTTATAGATTCTTATCGTTTGTCACATATCAATAATTTGCATCATGATTTATTAATGATAGACTTCGGCAAATTTTACTATTTTTATAAATTTTTTGATATATTATAGTATACGCTAATATTTTAAATCTCGACAAATAATTGATTCATATATATTTAACTATCTTCAAAGAAGTTGAACGTTTGGTTCATTTTTTATTTATTTTTGTTGACGTTGAATTTTAAAATTATGTATATAACAAAATAAATGAAAGGTCCATATCGCCCTCTAAAACTATATTAATCCTCAATTTTATTATTAATTGAATTTAGTCTTAGCTTAAACAAATCATTGTCATGTCACACCACCCAACTATAAGTCAAAATTTATAAAATAAAATTGATACAACATGTCTGGTTGAAACATTATACTAATAGTACTGACTATAATATTAAACTAAACATATTGTTTAATGTTCAACATTTATTAAAGTATTGTTTAATGTTCACTATTTATTAAAGTATTGTTTAACATCGATCTTAATTTTTATATATCTAGAACGATATGAAGACGGTTATTCACAAAAAGTAATAAACAATATCGATATACGACAATTTTTTTAAAAAAAAGTAAGAGATTCGACGACACTTGATTTTGACACATGCTATGATTGTGTAAATATGTTATGTGGTAATAAATGGTTGAAGAGCTTTATGGCTACCAAGAGGGGAAGAAAATTCAAAGTAGGTATTAATATAAAGTCACATTGACTTAATTATAGGAAGCAAGAATTATTGATGTTATTAAACTTTGGGTCACTTATAGATACATTCAATAGGACACATTTAGTTCCAACGTTTTTTAACCAGAGTTGACTTCAACCAAAAAAAAATTGTATTTGATTTTTCAATTATAAAATTTATATTTTTTTAGTTTTTCTTCTACTCAATAAAAAAAAATCTCTTGAGTAAATTAATTTATGAATAGGTAGTCACCTGATAACTTCTTAATTAGTTAGTGAGACTATTTATAGTTGATGGTTAATATCTTTATTGTTAGGAGGATAATAATTGATTTAGGAGATCGAGTATTGTTAAAATAATAGAAACCATAATTTTTAATTTTTTAAAAAATCTTACATATTGAATAATTTAAAATATGGATATAGCGTGTTTCGTTTTTGCACGTTGAATTGATTAATGCGATAATCTATAAAATAATTTAAATCAACTCAAATTTATTATTATTTTAAAAATTATTTTTCATTTATTTATGATGCCCTATATGCCTACATTTATTTTTTATTTTATTTTATGTTTATAATTTTTTGAAAGTTTTGTTTTCCAATAACTCTTGAAAGAAAATACTTTTCATTGGAAGCATCTTAAAATTAGAAATATCATAGTCTTGAATTTGAATTGAAAGATCAACAAAAATAAAATGAAAGTGTACGTGGGCTGGGCCGATTGTGTTAATGGGCCTTTCATTATATCCATGTAATTACATATATACCTACGGAGGAATGTAAAAATGATATATAACAATTTGAAAAATAGTAAATTCTCAAAATAATTTGATTTTTAGCCAAACTTTGGAAGTATATGTTTTTTTTGACAAATTTTCAACTGATTTTATCATTTCATAGACAGAAGCTCATTTTTCTCGAATACAGTCTATTTGTACAGAATAAAAACAATGAAAAATAGTGTATTTACATGTATTGAGTTTTATAAAAATATTAAATAAATATTTATTTTCTCTAAATTTTGAGATTTGTAGACTTCAAATAAAATAATTAACAATTTGTTTTTATTAATATATATATATATAATAATAATAATAATAATAACATTAATAATAATAGTTATTTAATTCACACTCTTTTTACTTCCATAAAATGATTGATAGTATAATTCATTCATTGTACGTTTCATAAACTTTGGTTAATTCTTAGTATCATTTTATTATATCATACAAGTACATAATTCTTCATATAATGATTGATAATATAATTTATTCATGGTACGTTTCTTAAGGTTTGGTTAATTCTTAATAACATTTTATTATACCGTACAGATACACAACTTTTCATATTTATCCTTCATTGTTTTCGAATTATATATACAGTAATAAGTATTTATTTTATCACTTCATTCTAAAAGTTTAGTAGAAAAATCTCCAAAATTTGAATTTAAAATTGTATCATTCCCTAAAATTATGTATTTTATATAATAACAATTTCATATTAACATTATGTCATCTGTATAATTATGCATGTAACAATTATTCCATAAACGGATAACGAAGGAATTATATATGTTCACACGAGATTTCGAAGAAATGTAATTCATGAAATTGAACTTTAATATATTGATGAATATTGTGAATACAGTATATAGTATTTACTCATTTAATGTTTTATCTCGAATACAAGTTAAAACTTAGAACTTATTGATATTTGGTCTTGAAGATGTTATAGTTGCAAGTAAATTTGAACTTCGAACTTTTGGAATCCAATGAAAGTTTAATTTTCAAAGTCTTCAATCTTTCAGAAGATGTTGATCTTAAGGTTGCACGTTTTGAGAACTTGTAAATGTTTGAATCTTCAATTTTCCAAGAGCTTCAATTCTTTCTTAAACCAAAGATCTCTCGTTAAATGAGTGACAAATGTATCTATTTATAAAGAAATTTAATGGGCTTTAGGTGGTTTGAGTCCACTTGCTTGGTGGGCTTGGGCTTGAGTATATTTGCTTGTTGGGCTTAGAGTTGGGCCCATTTGCTTGTTGGGCTTGGGTTTGGACTTGAGCTCTATTTGATTATTGGGTTTGAGCTTTGGACCCATTTGCCAGTTGAACTTGGGCTTAAGTCCATTATCCTTGTTTGGCTCAATTTTTTATATCTAGTGCCTGAATTGGGTCGGGTATGAGAAATCTTAATTGTCAAAACCTAACCAAATCATGATTATCACAATGTTTGCGGTGACGACGTGGCCAAATTTTATTGGCAAAATTTCCTCAACAATATTATCAATCAGTTTATGGATAGCAAAAAGATTGTGAATTAAATAGCTATTAGTATATATATATATTAATAAAAAGAATATGTTAATTGTTTGATTTGAAACCTACAAATCCGACAATTTTGTATAAATTGGAGGCAAATCTAGGAGATGTCGATGAAATGAGATCAATCCGAAAAATAAATAAATATTATATATATATATTTGAATGGTATGCAAATACACTGCATTCAAGATTTTGGGTTATATTCCATTATTTTAACTTGCACAAATATATTATATCTAATGAAAAGGAATTTTCGTCTATGAAGGTGTAAAATCGGCTGAAAACGGGTAAAAAAATGTATACTTTAAGCAGTTTTGCTATAAATCAGAATATTTTGTGTATTTGCTATTTTTCAAATTGTTATCTATTATTTTGTCATTATCACGATTTTATTTAAAATAACATATTGCAAATATAGTAAAATATGTTAAAGTATATTAAGGATAGAAATTCATCACTAATAGATCATGTTGCAAATATTGATCTATTACAAAGAGTTGAAGTTTGATCTCATTCTCATAATTGTGGTACTAAACGAAAATAATCGAACATATATATAAGTTAGAGCGAATTTAGACAATTGAAAGTGTTACTTTTCAAAAACTACATCGAATTACTAATTCTAAGTTTTCTTTTTAAGTGCTTTTATATTTAGTAGAAATTTTCTAACAAAAACACTTTTCATCCTCTAAAATCACATGTGAAGTCATGTTGAACGAACACAATTTAAATTATTGTTTTTTCATAGTTACTTATAGAAAAGTGATTTTGTTTAGAAAACAGTCCTATGAGATATTTTAAACACACCGCTTTTCTCTCAACATGATTTTTCTAGATTCTTGTATATATAGATCATTGAAAAATCTTGACAACAAAACTTTAAAATTTTGTATTTCTCAACGTAGTTGTTAGATTTAAACGAATGAAAAATGCGATAATATCAATTAAAACACAAACAGAAAAAAACAACAACTATACAATAAAGGATGAAACAAGTGGGAACATGGCAACTCTTCCGACGCAAATAAACAAAAAGAAAAAAAAAAGGACTCACAAGACGATGAGTGATCAAAATTTATTGAGAGGCAGTAAACAATCCAACCAAGAACGTGAGGGTGCAACGTGCAATATAAGATAATTAGATAGATATAACTTGAACCTTTTATAACTAGCTCATCAAATATAAATTAGAATATACAATCAAAGAAAAAAATTCAAATAGTTATCGAACACGCGTATAATAATAACTAGAAATGATTATTAGCTGATTAATGCAAGGAAAAAAAGTGTCATCTTTATGTTGATATTAGAATTCTAAATACTAATGATTGTAAACTCATGATTTATCCAACCATTGCTAAGGAATGCATACATATATATAGTGGGAAGTGAAAATTAAAAAGAACACACACATATATATAACATGAAATTTTATATAGTTGTGACCTTGGGAGGGAACATAATGAATTATATATAATCATTAACATTCATTCAACTTTGTTGCTCCCTAGCCCACACAATAACCCAACATATATTTTCTCAATCATGAGCTCCACTTTTTTATTTAGAATTTGAACTATTTTTAAAATTATTTTTGATCATATCCAAAGAAAAAAAAAGGAGAGGTTAATAAGAAAAATGAATAGAATTAAGTTATATTTGATGAAAATTATATGTGAAAACTTTTTTCAATTATATTATACATTAAGAAATACTATAAAATATCACATTATTTCTTTCTCATCTCATATGTTTCACGGATAACTTTTTAGTTTTGATGATTGCATTACGTCTATTGACAAATCATACACATTTGAAGCCACTTAGTCTATCGAAAATATCTAGGTGCAACTCGTATGCATATCAAACTAAGTTCTTCTATCATAACTGAACATCTTTGTCACGTCTTTCTTCTTATTCGAGCGTTGTTCTTTTATCTAATTGGTTATAAGCACGACTTAAATCAAAAATCAAAATCAATACTATATTTATTTTTTAAATAAAATTGTATTGAAGAAAATATCAATCTCAACTCATACTTCTGCCTCCAATTTCCAATTTCCATCGTTCTCTCTCGATTTCCTTCACTTTTCAAGTCCCACCACCTAGTTATGAGTTTGGAGAATAGCGGGTCAACACTAATGGTGATCTCCAGTTCGAGTTTGAGAAACGGGAAGCTACGAAGATACATATTTCTATTAATCCTAATTTCGTTGTAGGTTAATTACTAAGTTGTTTAGTTATATTTAGAGTAAAGTAGACGTAGATCATTTATATTCTACTGCGTGCGTGTCTCTTATTCCATCCTATGGTATCATGCAACTCTAATTACTCGTCAACAAAATATAAAACATTTTTAATTAGAAATACAAAGAAAAATTAGTTTAATTCCATAGTTTAATATTATGAAAATAACATTAACTAGACGATTTTTGCAATTTTACTCGAATGCTTCAACATGCATTCAACATTTGATCATGAAGTTTTGAATCATTCATGTAGACATTTTGTGACAAAATTGTTGGATAATAGCTTCGATGGTGGAGAAATGGATTAGAGACCTTTAATTTACATTTTATAAATCTCAGTTGGATCACAAACAAAACTCCATGGATCCATAGTAACGAAGCTCCTCAATCATTTGCTCAATATGATCATCTTCCAACAATTTCAGTTCCCCAAATTCACTCTCTATTTTCACACTTCGCACCATCCAATCCGCCGCACACGGCACTTCTTCCACCGCCGGTATAATCTCCTCCACCACCGAACTCGTCGACGCCGGCGCCGGAAACGCCGCGGTAATGTCGCTTTTAAACTCCGCTGAACCTTGGTTACTAATCTCCAAAGAAGCCATATAACACCTATGCAATTTCGCAGTCAAATTAGACGATAAAATCCTGGAATTTGATGACTGAATTGCACTTGGACTGTATGGAAAATTCGTTCTTGCTTTTGGGCCACACATTAACCTTGCAGCTTCATCATAAGCTCTCGCTGCATCCTCCGCTGTTTCAAATGTCCCCAGCCAAATTCTTGTTTTCCTGTAAAAAAAACAAAAAAACAAAACAAAACACAGAGTCGATTTTGAGTTCAAAGAAATTAAAGGCACTGAAGAAGATTAATGAGAAGTGCAAAAACAGGAGAGACCCACAATAAAGGATGACGAATTTCGGAAACCCAAGAACCCCAATGCCTTTGTCTTACACCACGGTAGCGCTTTTGAGGCCTGGCCATGGCATAACTCGGTTGTATTTCCTCCTCCCAGAAGGTGTTTGTGAAAATGCGTGAGAGAAAAACATAGCATACAATGGGTGATTTATATTTGGTAATTGCTGACAAAAACGGCAATCGCGGAGCCATTTTTGTGAAGCCTTTCTGGCAACCAATTTGATCTCTAGTGGGGTCTCACATATGTGTGAATTATTATTATTATTATTTCTTCTTTTGGTCTTTGTTCATAGTTTGAAATTTTATTTCATATCTACTAGTTGTTTTATAATCATTGTTAGATGTATAGAATTAATAATGGGTAGATAGGAATTCAAGTTAATAATCTCTTTAGAGAAAGATAGGTTCGATGTTTAAAAACGGTCCATCAATAGTAAACGAACAACTTCATCGAATAATTTTTAAAAGAGTAATAACACGTTAGCATGTATTATAAGTTGTATCTTAAACATAATTATAGACAAGTTAGGTTAAACAATGCAACATCACATTCACTTGAATGTTTTTCATTCTCCAATTATCCAATAAGAATAGATAGGAAGAAGAAAAGATGCATTTGACAGAGAGAAGTTTGAAATTGACCCAAAAAAATGTGAAAATTCAGTTCACATGTCTTTGAATTTGTAATAAAATATATATGTATTTTTATTTTTCGCCCATTTGAGTTTATATAAAGAGAAAAAATATTAAAACTATTTACAAAATATAATAAAAATATTTAAATAGACGACATAGTGTTTGATGAATTTTACTATATTTTTTAAAATGTGTTCCTTTTTTCATTCATATAAATCATTAAGATAAGAATTCAATCATCCAAATCTTTTATTTATCTAATCAATCGTGTATCAATATTCACACATATTTACATATTTTTTTTATTGAAACGTTTGTTGATGATTTTAAACGTGTCCATGTTTTAATTGTTGTATAACGTAAGTATTGTCTTCTATGGCATGTTGAGCTCATTAGTTCAATCTTTTTGTTTTTTTATGTAAAAGCTTCTAACCTATTTTGGATTCATTAGGCTGTTATTGTAACTGCACTTTCGGACCCTTTTGAAACGTTCTTACCATATTAGCTCAATTCATCTACATTATGCATGTTAAGTCTTTCTCTTTTTCCTTTTTAAATTAGTGAATCTATATTTATGGGGAGCGTAACATATCACTTATAAATTTAACCACTTGATGCAAAGTTTTTTTTTTCTTTAATATTAATATATTACCTATTGTGTGTTTTTTTTTTTTTGGTTTAAATAATTTGGGAATTGGATGATTTTGAATAACATTCAATGAACGTATGATTTATTTTGTAAAATAGAAAAGTTTGACATTAAAATACCACTTGAGGGTAAAATGGGTTTTTTAATTCCTTACCCTTTCGGAGTATATAGAGTTTTGGATGACGTGGCAAAGTAGTGATGAGTCATTTTTAAATAAATAAATCTTTGTCATTATAATTACAAAATAATTTAGTTGATAAGAAATTCAGGGTCAAATATATTGCCAAAAGTTTTCCTTTTTCAAGAGATTCACAACTTGCATCAAATTTTAGAATCCAATTATTGATCATGAAATCATTTTTTCTATGTAATTTGATTCAAAACAAAAATGTTTTTTTTTTTTTACTTGTTTATATATCAATTATTAGTTAGTAACATTCATAACTTTGGTGGAACTTTGTTAAAAAGAAAAAATTAAATGAAGGAAAAAAAAGTGTTAAATATTTTAAACAAATTTGATCGACGAGTGTCTGTTGCTATCTATTCATTCATACATTGAAATTTTTGTTATATTTATAAATATTTTTAGTAATTTTGTCACTATAAATAATTTCTTTAATTTAAATTTTAAAAACATGCCTTAAATTAATCATACAATTTATGATAATTATTCATTACTAGTGGTTGAAAAAAAAAACGCCGGTAAAAATAACAAAAGAAAATTATGATAATAAAGTTCATGTCACTCAATTTTATAAATTGTGAAAATAACAAATTAAAAAATTGATAACCTTTGATTGCCTTTTGATAATCCTTCGATAGTCGTTTAATGGTCGTTTAACACTGCTAATTACTTGTCATATTTGCAATACGTAAAAAAAAAAGGTGTGGTGGACTTTTTTTTTTCTAAATGTTTTATCATATGATACAATTTCTTAAATAAAATAATAATAAAAAAAATCCACTCTCACACGTCCAAATCAAAATTGAATTCAAAATATATTTTTTCTTAGATATATATTTAAAAAAGATGATATGAAATATTGATTTTGTGATTTTTCTTTGGCAAAATATTAATTATGATTTCATGATGTAGAAAGATGTGGTTGCTTGTTTCCTAATGTCACATGCAAAACGAAGAACCTTGCATTTTCATTCATACTCAAAGAACATATTAGAAATTGGTCGATTATTTAAACCCAAGTTGATATGTTGCCCTATCAAACACCACAAAAATATTGTAATCATTCCCATTAAAACCAAAATTAAATACATTCAAAATAAATTAAAAACATTAAAATTGTACCGATCAAAATTATAAGATCGTTAATATTAGAAAAACTAGTTTGAAAACCTTGAAACGAAATGAATTTAATTACATTATAAGCTTATTCTATTACAAATCTTACGAATCTTAAATAATATGATTTTAGGTTTAAATTTAGAATTAATACAATAGTAAATTTTAAAGTTTTAATTTATTCAAACTCTAGTTACGTAATTTATTAGTTGGTTGAGACCTAATTATTGTTGAATTAAGGTAAAAAAAAATATCTCTTTACCAAATATTTTACATATCATTGATTTGAAATTTTAGTTAATGATTCAACTCCTCGCTTTTGACCGAAACATAACTTTGTGAAGAAAATAATAAATGGGCCGGGGCTTACCGTTTAGTTGGGCCGAATTCTCGGCCTATTTACTGATCGTAAAAAACGGGCTGGGCTTGCCCGCGGGCAAATATCGATTACCCTTCTCAAGGGAGGGTATAAAGGTTCTTCGCTCCTGATAGGGTTTTTGTTTATCTCGCCGTCGATCGCCGGAACCCGAAGATGGTACGTATCGTTATTCGACTCTGAACTTTTTCTCTACGTAAATCTGGTGCTATTCGTTGTTCTCTAATTGATGATTGTTGAACTTCTGCGAGTTTGTAATTCGATTTTTCTCTTCTATTCCAATACACAGCCGTCTCACAAGACTTTTAGAATCAAGAAGAAGCTCGCGAAGAAGATGAGGCAGAATAGGCCGATCCCGCACTGGATCCGCCTAAGAACCGACAACACGATCAGGTATTAAGCCTAAATGATATTTGAATCTGCATATTTTTATTTGAATCTCTCCCTCTCGTATTCATTTTGACGTTGTAATTTGTTCGATCGTGTTATAGATACAACGCAAAGCGCAGGCACTGGCGTCGCACCAAGCTAGGGTTCTGAGGTGCTTTCGATTCCTAACTTCAATGTTCATTTAGCTTGATTTTGTTAAGTTTCAGAACTTGAACTTTCTTAAGGATCTACATTTGTATTTCCGCAACTGAAATTTAGTTTATCGGAAACTTTTGTTTAATCATCGTTACACTCAAGATTGAAGTGCTTTGGAATAGAGTGAATTTTCCATCAACTTTTATGTCTTTAGAGTAGCATTTTTGGCGAACCTTTACGGCATTTACTTCTTCATTTCTACGACATTTATCAAAGTTGGTGATTCTTGACAAAATTCCATTTAAATTTACATATCACAATTCTCATCTTTTTAGGAATAGATATAATCATATTTTGATTTAGCTTTATATATATTTAATCAGTGAAATCTGTTCATAAAAGTGTGTAGCCAAAGTATACTTGAACATTCACAATTAACCTTCACATACATTGGAAGATTATCAAGAAATTCCAATTAGCTTCTCCTAGAACTTAGAAAAGACTTTAAATATACATTCATATGATAATCATCCTATACACCTACAACCTTTGCTACTTCTGAAAGAAAGACTTTATGAGATACCCTTCTATAGAGTACTCATATTTCTATATATTCTCTAGGTTCTATATTTCTATCATTGAATTCTTAGTACTTTCATCTGTAGTTGATCTAAACAGACTAGTCTTTACGTAACGCCAAAGAACAAGGTTCTACATGTGTGTCCGTGAGTTCTGAGTACTTCCATCTATAGTTGATCTAAACAGACCAGTCTTCATTACAAAAGTGGGTAGAGGTATAGAACTTGGTGGTGGTGAGATACCAAAGGTAGAGGTTCCGGCGTAGAAAATTCGCTCTTTTGTATTACAGAGTGAACTTGTCACTTGAAACTTAACCACCTTGGCCTTGTTTAGGCTTTGTTTTTGTTTGTTTGGAGGTCTGCAAGGTATGGCGTTCTTAGAACCATCTTGAGGACAACGAAGAACGTGGATAGATGAATCCTTTGAGTTAATTTCCATGGTGTGGAGTGTAAAGCAAATAATGAATGCTTCAATAGAAAGGAAGAGAATAATTTGTTTCATTAAAGAAGAATTAGTCTCTTGGCTTTATAGGGGGATATGAGAATTGGATTTGGATTGTTGAAGGCGGTTTTATTTAAAATATAAATTATAAGTTATTTATAGATAAATCGATTTGGTATTTCTAATAGGAAAAAGAAATTTATATTTGGAATTTTTAATAGGAAAATATGTATGTGTAATAGGTTTTTTAATGATTTGATTTGCTATAAAAATTAATTTCGTATTTTAAACCGCATGCATTGTGAAAATTAATAGGTTTAATTAATCGCTAAATTTTGAAGTTGTTTTTTGGTATTTGAATTTTCGTATGTGTCGAATAAGTATTTAAATATTCAAATATGTTGATTTGGATAGCCATTTTTTTTAATTTCTTAATTTTTAATGAAATTTTTTATAAAGTTATTACAAAAATATATTTATGGTTTAGTTTTGAATGGTTTAGGGTTATTTTTTTGAATAAAACTTTAACGATTTTATCCAAGTGATAGTATTTTTAAATCATTTTGAAACTAAGTTTAGGAATATTTTTTACACAAATCAGTGTTTAGAGGTAATTTTTTAAAATTTAGCCAAAACTAAGCTCTTGAACATATTAAATCAAAATCTTAAGGTATTATTTTTGCGTTGTAAGGGTCTCTCTCCCTGTAGTTAAATGATAAGAATATAATTCGAATTCCAATTTCTAATCCTAAAATTCTCCACTTCGAAAAGTCTTCCCTTTTCGAATTTCATTAAACTCAAGATTGGGTGGCGATGAGTCCAATGATTTGATGAATCTTGATAGGTTGGAGAGATACTTACAAATTTAGTTATTAGATTTAAAATAATAAAGTATATAGTAATCTTTTAAAAATTTATAAATATAACAAAATTTATTAAATAGTGATCTATTATCGATAGATTATGTTAGATTATGTTGCAAATATTAGTAGTTAGGTGTGAATTTTTAAAATATTATTATATTTTTAATTATTATTTTTAAAATATTTAGCAATTTCAATTTTCCTTGTTTTGAAATTAGCATATATTCTATGCTACCACGCTATGCTTGTGTGTGCTTCATTATCTTTCTCACGGACTCCAATTTGTGTTGTACTTTGATGGTTAAATTTGGAAGGTGCGTTAGATTTAGTGCAAACTCACCATGTTTAAGTATTTTTTTTTGGTAAACACGTTGATGGTTGAATGTGATGTACGGTTTATTTTATTTTATTTTGCTTAGTTTAAAATCAACAAGTGGACTTGAATAAAATTATTTTCAACAAAAGCAAAGTAAAGAAGAAACCAAGAAGGGGAGAATTGAAATTAAAAAAGTAGAGAGAAACAGATACATGTATATTTATTTAATTTACATTGACAATTCCATTTGAAAGGGAGAAAAAGAATGATCATTGTGGTGGTGGGTTTAATCTTAGGGTACCTCCAAGCTCTATGGGAACAAGGGCAATTAGAGAGTGTAGAACATCTTTTATTAAAGGTCTGTAGCTTGCTTCTCCTTGTACACACAATACAGCCATTGCAGCAACCTAAATCATAAAACGTTAATTTCATACTAAGTTTAGGGATTAAATTCAAAGTTTTTAAAACCACGGAATCCAAAAAAGAAAGAAACGAACCTGATACAAGTGTTTGAGATCCATAGTATTTCTAATAACAGGATCTACTATGTTTGGCAACTTCGATCTATCTGTCAGTTGAGGCATTGCCTGGCATTGCCCATTCCCAATATATCCCATCATTTTACTATATCATTCATATTCATCTATATATATATATGTGTGTATATATATATATATATATATATATATATATATCATTCATATAGAGAGATTAAACATTAAATTTTATAAAAAAGTTTAAGGAAAATGGTTGATTGCAAAAAACCATCACATTTACCTTTGAACTATCACAATAATGGTAGAAATTGGACTCTAGAACTTGTACAATTGACTACTTTTAAAAACTGCTATAAAATTTGAAGGTTTAATATTCTTATTCAAAACTCAACTTCATAATTTGATTAGTGAAAAAAATGTAAATAAATAAGTAAAAACTTTACCCACGTGACGATAGAGTGGGATTGTGGTGTTGGCCGTTTCTCCACCGGCCTTCTTCCTAGCAGAAGCTCTAGTACCACAATTCCATAAGCATACACATCACTTTTCTCTGTTAATTTTCCTGTTAACAAAACATCCATTCTACATCATCACCACACAAAACATATACCATAGTTGGATTAGATTGTGTTATTCAAGTCATGGATGAGTTATTCAAGTCATGGATTCTTTTTAACACCTTAGTTAAAGTTCTGACTATAATTAATGAGATAAAAAAATAAATAGAATAAAACAATCCCAACCATCACCTATGAGTAGATGAACTATAGTAAATGTTTCTAGTCGTGCATTTATGAAACAGATGGCCTTCAATTGTAGCACACGCCCCCACAAGATAAATCATTTACGTATCAGCATTCAATTTCATAAAATATCCTACGAGTCATTATTAATCACACGTCCTTCAATCGAAAAATTATTAAATGATACCATTAATTATGCTACAGCGGTCTCTTTTAGGAGTGTTTAGTTTTTGAGCTAATCAAAGAACTAAATCAAGCATAAAGAATCTAAATCAATGTCCAATAAAGAACAAAATGAATGGACTGACTTTATCTAGATCGATTATTATTGGTTTGGTTTTCGGTTTTTAACATCTTTTTTTCTTTCTTATTTTTCACTTTGCTTTGAATGGGTCTTTGTTGCTAACTTTAAATTAAATTTTGGTCTATTTCTTGCCCTATAAATTGTAATTTGACACAAGTTTATCTTTTTGGTACTTTTCTAAATAAAAACCGTGTACATAACATAAAGAATTTTAGACTTTTATTCTAATTAAACCATTGGATTAGTTTGGTTTTTCATTTTTTTTTATCACTCTTAGTCTCGTCTAATAAGTTGTTTTTAGTAGATGTTGAGTGTCCTTATCATAGTATAGGAATTCAATTTCTTAGATTGAACAAGAATATGAAAATATGAAACTAAACAAATTCTTAAAGAAAACTAAATGTGTAGTCTAAGATGTATAGAATACTATAAGAACCAATATTGAACGAAGTATGTTCAATCCTAATTATAATAGAATTTATGTGGGAGTAATAAAGTAAAGTGAATGTGGGTTACCATGTAATAGATACTCTGGAGCTACATATCCCAAGGTCCCAGAAAGCTTAATTTTGTTATTGTTTTGGGTTCCATCAGTGATTGCAATCCCAAAGTCAGCCAACTGAATTGCATTCAACAACCACAACAAAACTTTTGTTTAGGCTAAATTCTACAGACTACTCTAAAACCTTTGTTTTTTCCCCTCAAAACTATCATTTAACTTTTAATAAGTCTTCCAAAACTATTACTGAAGTAAAAAATTTAAACTTCAAATGAATGTTGTGGTGGCCGGCCATTATGGGTCATGAGCACGCTGTCCAAGAATCTAATTTTCTATCCAAAATTTTATAGGGTTTGTATAACTTAAATGGGTGGGGCTGACAGGTAAAGCGAGATCCAAAAATTAATGATGGTGTTTATGACTATTTCTAGTCTACAGTTAATTATAATAATACTCATGATTCGAAGGTTTCTTAAAGAATTCACAGTTCAAGAATAGTATTGAAATATTTATATGACAGTTGAATGGGTAATTCTAAAGAACAGAAACAGGAAGTGAGAGAAGTATACCTTAGCGTTGAAGTTGGCATCAAGAAGGATGTTGGAAGTCTTCAAATCTCTATGAATAACTGCAGGGTGGCAATGCTCGTGAAGGTATTCTAATCCTCTGCGAGTTCATTAGCTTTCCATTATTCTATTTAAATGCATAAAAATATTGAATGCTTATTTAAAGAAAAAACAAGTAAATTTCCTGCAAAGCTTTTAAAAAGGCAAACAAGTAATATAAATCAGAGCGTCCCAATTATTTGAAAACAAGGTTTTCTTTTTTCCATTTTGAAAACCGGTTTTTCAAACGAAGAAAACCGAGATTTTATTTATTTAAAGGGACATCTTATGTTTGATTGGATTTCTTTTACTTTTCTTATTTCTAAAAGTTAAGCTATTGATATTAATAATAAAGCATCTGAAAATAAAAATTTTAAAACTTAAGAGCTAAATGAAAACCCCAACTTAAAGTTAAAACTAAAAAAGTAATTTATTCCAATAATTCCATCGGATTTCATTTATTTTAAAATATCTTTTTATATATAAAAATGTCATTTGGAAAACAAGCTAACAATAGTATAACATTGAAGAACTGCATATTAATAAATCAAGACAGAGATCTGTTATTAGATAAGTGACGTTTTCAAGAATTGCATGTCAAATACAAAATCAAAGAAGTTAATTTTTTTTCAAAGAAAATCTAATAATATCAATATAGACCCTTAAGATTTTTAAACTTATCAATTTAAATTTTCTATTTATGTTTTACTTGTACTTTAATAAAAGTTAAATAAAATTAATAATATAATTATTAATTTAAGATTTAAATGGATACAACTCTCAAATCCATGATTTGAATTTGCCTATAATTTTAAAATGATGATTAGAGGCTCTTAAAAAACAAGTCAAGTTTTATAACTTTTTTTTGTCACAGAACTATGAAAAGTGCAGATGATTATTTTATTTATCAAAGGGGAAGAGAATAAAAAGAAAGCAAGAGACATGCCTTGCAACATCGAGAGCAATCTTCATACGCATGTGCCAATTTAAGGCAGAACCACGAGAGGGCCCTGCATCATCATTTTCAACTTACAACAATAAAATATGCATCACATGGACATAGCAACTCTTGTTTTAATCTGGTAAAAATAAATAAATAAATGATTTGGTTTATTTAGTCCTAATATTTTATCTTTTCTTCTGTTGATGCTAAAATTGAGATTAAAGTACTTAATATCTCTTCGTTGTTTGAAAGTAAGAAAAGAAAAGAATTACCATGGAGTTGAGTTTCTAGAGATCCATTCTCCATGAGCTCATAAACAATCAACTTTGAATCTCCCTCACTGCTACATCCCAATTGGCAAATAATATTCGGATGATGAATTCCGCTCAATATATTCACTTCATTCTGCATTAGAAGTCAAAGCAAATATTCCATTTCAAGAAAAAACAAACAAACAAATAATAAATAATAATAACAATCATCATCAATATCGTTAAATACTTTTCAAACGTGTCTAACATATGATTGAATTGCTATCGAATTGGTGTCCATATCCATTAGCTATCTCTTTTGTTTTCAATATGTCAAATTTTGAAGTTTTAAAAATTTTATGTCATAGAAATTTAAATTTTATATTATGAACCGGTATACTTTTGATTTTGTATATGTAAATTATAAGAAAACAAACCTATACTTTTAAAATTACACCAGTATCAAGCTTTTGTTGACATTGAAATCTTATAAAATTTCGAATAGAAACGAGACTGAAAATGATGCATGCAGTGTTCAAATTTTCTTTTAGGTGGTTGCCACCCCATTTGACACTCAATTCTCATCCGAAGTTTGAAAGAATTTCTACCCTAACAATGTTTTTGAACCATTATGCAATCAAACTATATGAATATTTTGTAATCAAAAGAACAGCGTTTGGAAGACATATTTTATAATGAAACGGCAAAGAAAAAGGAATCACCTCAAATTCTGTGTCAGCTTGAAAGCCACTGCAATCAAGCTTCTTCACAGCCACAACCAAATTATCATCCAACAAAGCCTTGTAAACTCTCCCAAATCCACCTTCGCCCAATACATTACTCTCCCCAAAATTCCCAGTAGCTTTCTCCAATACTTTGAAATCAATCACTGATACACATCCCTTCTTCCCAGTCACAAATGGAGCTAATCCAATCCCTTTCTCGGCATCTTATGATCCACACAATAACACACTTCCTTTCAGAAATTTCTAAATAACTCCATTTCAACGGATGATCTTAACACAGGTATATTTCAGATTCTAGGCTTACCTTTCCGTTTGCTTTTACCAGCATTTCTCCTCTGCCGGTGAATCCACAACCAGAGCAATGAAAACAAAGCAGCGATAAGCACGGCAGAACAAAATCCAGCCACAGCCAGTACTCCTATTCTCGTCCGAGCTTCCATCTAACGATTACGCTGTTGATGACGTTCTTCACCTCGAAATTTAAATGGAGAAGTTAATGTGCTATTCGGAAAAAAGAAATAACGTATTAATCAGAGAAATTTCAGTTTAGAGGGATTATGGATTTGAGAATGGGATGTTTCTTTATGCGGAAGATAAAATACAAGATTGCAATGTGTAATTAATGTACCTACCGAGTGAATGAGCAGCGGTTGAAGAAGAAATGGGAGAGAGTGATGGAGATAAAATGGGGGACCGATGGCTGTATAACACCAACCAAAATGGGGCATCGCCATTGATTAGTGCTCTATTCTTCTTCTTCCTCTTCTTGGCTAGGGTTCAGAAGAAGCTTGAAAATTGGAGAAAAATCTGATGAGCTTCTAAGATGCGGGAAATGGTTTTGGTAAAAGGAGTGAGTGTTTGTTTAGCTCTTCATGTTTCCTAATTGAAAAAACCCGCTAATAACATATTTATATCTAATCATAACCTAAGCTTAATGTTAATGAATAATTGATATTAGTTTTAAATATATGCATAAAATTGTTCGAAAAAACATGTAAAACATATTAGAGTCGTGGGCTAGTAACAACTATGAACTATGTCACGAGATCATAGTTCTTGAATATGCACCAACTCCATTATGAGATAAATCTTTCATATTATTCTCGAGTTGAATTGGTCTTGCCTCCCATAGACTCGTTAGAGATATAAGGATAACTCCCAACTCATTGAATGCTAAGGTGTTATGCACTGTTGTGTTCATCAAGTCTTAGACCAGTGACAAGCTCTCCAGCTTACTTTAGTCAATTTGCTTAACTCAAGAGTAGGCATGCACCTCTAGCCAATATTCAGTTTGGTCGCTATCTCAAATGCCCCATTTTGGATTAACCAACCCATTCATGCCATGATCTTTGATCCATAATAACTAACTAAATAACCAAAATGAAATTCCTGAATTTACTTTCAATGGTGGGTGTGTCAATCCATCACATACATGTAATTTTTTTACTAAAATATAAAAGTAGACATTTAACCATTCAAAATTGAACAAAAATGAAATGTTAACTCAAATATATGTAATAATTTAGGTCTAATTTGATTTTTCTATTTTCCTAAACATAACTTAGAGCCTTAGACAATAATAGTTGTCAGCCATCAATTCCTTTATTGGAGCAAACGTGGGCCTCAACTTCTTTTTTGTTTCTAGCCCAACCTTTTCCCATGGGCTCCATTGGGCCGTAGTTCATTTGCATGTAATTTTACCAACAAAAATATACAAAAAGTCAAACTTTCAAAAGCTTATTTATTTAAATACTAATTATAGTTTATACCATTGATTTCAGAATGGATTTTCTTTTAGAATAGTAAAAAAACAAAAAAAATGTACGCTTCATTTTATCATGAAACGTAAATATTTTGTCAATTATACAAATTTTTTAGTAAAGATGATATATATATATATATATATATATATATATTTAATATAGGTGATACATGTCGTGAAATAATGTTATAAAGATTATAAAATTATCAAAAGACAAAGGTTATGAAAATCACGAAATTCAAAATATTGTAAAGATTATAAAAACAATACTACAAATTAACGATAAAATTTAAGATTTTCAAAAGAAAAATGGAGAGTTTGATCAATGTAGAGGATAAAGGGGAATAGAAAAATTAATACTCAAAAATAAAATGCAAAAGAACAAATAATAACCAAATAAATTCTCATGCTGTTATATGAATTGCAATATTCTAAAATAACTAATCATTAAATGACCAAAGCATATCTGAATGAAAAAAGAAAAAGAAAGGCTACCATGTTAGCTGTTTAGTTTTGTTCTAATTTAGTTCATAAGTTTTAAAACGATTTAACTTTATCTCTAAAACTTATGTTACTTTTGATAAGAATTACAAAATAAAAGTTTCTTTTTTATATGGTGAAAAAGTAGGTAAATATTTTTACATTTGTTATCTCGTTTTTTTTAACTAAATTCTCAATTTGTATGAATCAAAAATCATATCAATTATCGTTATGTTAGGTTTACTTTCTAAGTTAAGCAATAATTAATATACATTTCATTACTTGGTTTGAAATAATTTATAATTACTCTACCTTTTCAAAAAATTTCTTATATGGAATTGTAAATTTTAAATTTTAACCTATTTTTAGGGTAACAAATCACTTAAATTTTTATCCTTTTTTTCTTATGGGAATGGTTAGAAGGAAAGTGGGAAAATAAATTCCAATCTTGAAATTCGAATGATCCACCAAAATTTGTGGCAGTTTCCTTCGAATTTTTCGGAAATTTTCCATTCTTCCTTTCTCTCCAAGAAATCACAATGGTCAAGTTTAGGAGGAAATCAACTTTGGTTGTTTACAAAAATACAACATTCATTTTTTTTTGCATAATTTTAGATTCATCCATTTCTTTTTTAATCTCTCGTAATCAAAATTGACTTCGAAAGTTTGCGAATCAAGATGGGTCTAATTTCTAAAAACCACGTAGAATAGCGAGAAGACAACTGTGTATCAATAGATGACAATCAAGTTTCACTCAATCTAACACCGTGTAACCACATATTATGCATCATAGTGCGGTCGGCTCGATGTCATACTAATGTGAAGACTTAAGTAAATTTTTATAGAGCAAGATCGAACTAATAGAAATATATTGGAGGTCGAGTATGACAAGCAAACACATACAAGCACCAACAAATTCTAAAAGCAAACTTGTATTTGGATATATATTTTTTTTTCTAACTTTATTTGACAACCAATGAAGATTTTGTCAAAGTCACCTTATAAAATTAGTGTCAAACTCAACCTAATTAAATTTTGAATTGGTGGATATATACCCAAGTTGGAATCCATATCACTTTGAGTTATTATATCATATTACACTAACATCTTTTCCATCCCTAATAAGATTTTTAACTTTCGATCTCTTACACGTTCTTAACATTTAACTGACGATTTATTCATTTGATATATATTCAACATTTTACAAAACTCACATGCAACACCATACACGTAATTCAATTACATCTATATATTAAAAAAGTTATCTACCATTAACACTACTGTTGAATAAGAAATTTTGAGACCAATCACAAGTTGTAACATCATTTATTAAGTTAATGATGAAAAGTACAAATAATTAAATTTGAGACTAATTAAAATTGACACATGCTCCAAATTAAAGAGTTAAAATAAATAAATTGGTCATTCTAATAATGCCACATGTTTTCATATTAATAGTTGGATTAAGTTAATCATTTTAGTTCAATTAAATATTATTTATTTGGACTAAGTTCAATTAAGCCAAAAAATAAGCTTAATTGAGCCCAAAGACTAAATATAACCTAAGTCTATATGGTTGAGCCCATGGGTCTGGTCCATGGACCAACCAGGTTCAAACCCATAAAGCCCACCAGTGAACTCTATAAATAGAGGAATTCTCCTCATTTGTAGGGGTTGGAAAATTTTGACTCTAGAAGATCGAGAGAGAATTCTTCAAAGAGCTAGAAGACTCCCTAACTCCGAAGTCGACCATCCTCGAAGATTGAAGCTTCTTTAAAGATACAAGCTTTCTTCCAAGGCTCAAACTTCAAAAAACATCACGTGTCAAAAAACATCACGTGTTTCGCTTCCTCCAAATCAAGCTGAAGCATCCAGTTGAGAGAGAATCAGAGGATCAAATTCTAGAGATTGAACCGCATCGCATCAAATCAACAAAAATACAAAAAGTTCAAGTCCACGAATTAAATTTCTCCGGAAATCTCGTACGAACAACTACTAACAACTTTAAATCTTATATAAGATTAAAAAAATATCTTGCTACAGTAAATTGGATCTAAGAACTATAAAAACCGCTTTTAAAAGTTTCATTTTAAAATATTATATTTACTATATGATATTCATCATTTTGTTAGTTGCTCTAGTATTTACTATTCATTTATCAAACTAAAATAGTTAAGACATCAAACACATACTATTATAAGTTAAACTAAATTAATATACATATCGAACACAAACGATTTTAATCAAATTATAATAACCTACCGAAGATAATACTCACGGTCCAATATACACACTTAAAAGTTTACGGATTAAACATATAATTTTAAAATAATAATAATTAAAAGTAAAAAAAAAATGAAGAAGTACTTTATAGTTGAGTCAATGAAGACTAAAAATGGTTGCAAGAATGATAGAAATGGGACAGAGAAGTCAAGGTGATATGAGTGATGATGATTCCTTTCTCTAAAATCCAACAAAGCATTTTAGCATCTTCTTTTCTTTTCTTTTCTTTATTTTATGCATATTTCTTTTTTAATTTGTACTTTCTTATTTCTTTTTTGGGGACCCCTTTTATTGTAATTGTCTTTATTTGGATGTGGAATTTTCTATACTACATCTTATCAATTGGCATTTATATATACATACACATATACATATATACATATAATATTTTTAGAATAATTATAAAAAATAGTAAATTTGACAAAATATTTACAATATATAATAAAATTTTTAAATTCTATAAATAATATACATTGATAACCACACTTCTATGAGTGACATTGATAGCAAGTGATAGAAGCCTATCAGTTTCTATTATTGATAAAATCCAAAATTTTGATATAACTTGTAAATATTTTAATTTATTTTGTTATTTTTAAAAATACATATTATTTTTATGTGAGAGATTTATTTATTGTTGTAATTTTGTCAAGTTGTATCGTAATTTGACCTAATTTTAGCAATATCGCACATATGTTCTTGTAAATAGTTGAATATATATATAATTATTATAACTACGTTGAAAATATTTACAAAATATAATAAAATTTTGGATTATATAAGTGACACTTTTATATTTTGTTTTCCTGAAAAGAAACATTTAAATTTGAATTTTTAAATTAAGAATAAAAACTGGACGTGTTTTAAAAGTTCGAGGTTAAAATGGTAATATTTACGTCAATTTAAATTTAAATTTGATTAAATTGAATTATAAGACGGATGTTAATATTAACAATTATGTATTTGAATTGACTTTTCAAGTATTTAGCTTTTAAAATAAATCACTTTTGAAAGAAACAAAATTGAAATATTTGACGGTTACTCAAAGTTTGAAATTCTTCGCACCAAGGTGGTCGTGGAGGTTGCTTTTAATCGGAGTCCAAAATTGATTGTTAGAGTTGGTTATGGCAAAGGTGGTTGTCGAAGATATTTGTCGGAGTTTGTCATCGGATGTGGTTACTAGATGAACGTTAAAAACTTAAGAAAAAGAGAGACTTGAGGTAAGTTTTCACCAATATGTAAATCCAATGGACCAAACAATGAGTTGATAATACTATACTAACTCAACTCGTCTCGTATTAGTGTGTCAAACACCTCGTGAAGTTTTAGCATTAAAATAATTTAAAACAAAATTTTCTCCAAAATGGATCCCAACAAATCTCTAATTTTTTTTTATTGAAAGTTGACTTTTATCCCATGAGTGAGAATGATTTATTTTAAGACCATACATTAATCTAGTTCATCTTTTGAGGCCAAAAGAAAGAAAGCAATGACCTTAGTTATTCTTTATAATAAAATATCCCATTTTTAGTTTTGTAAAGTAAAAGTTTTTTAAAATGTATTTATTCACTAAAAGACAATACATTTTTTATAATAAACCCTTTACCATCAATAAAAAAAATGACTACAAGTAAAATTGATTGTTACCGATATAACTAATAGATTCAAAATAATTAACTATATATAGCAAAACCGGTCAAAGTCTTTCACTTATAGATTATGTTGCAAATATTGATCTATGACTAATAATCTATAGGAGTATAACGGATAGATTTGGCTATATTTACAATTTTTTTAAAAATGTTATTGTTATTTTTAAAAATGGTATCTAATTAAAAAAAGATAAAAAAAATGAGCACACAATTTGTTTTTTTATTTTAGCGGCAACTCTAAAAAAAATTCAAAGAAAAATGGTTATTTATTAACTCGACCCCCTTTAAAATTACTATCATTTTGTGAATTTTATTTTTAAATTACAAATATGACCGTCTATTTTAATAGAATTTCATGGTCGATTTTTTTTTAAAGATTTTACTATATTTTCCTTTTTAAATAAAATTCTCACTATGTATATAGTATAATATTTTGATTGAAATTGATATATTCACGATCTTTCCATATTTTATTAAAATCAATCATAATATTTAGTTATATATATATTAACAACACTTCTTTTTAAAAAAATCTATCGATAATATAATCATCAGACAGACAACGGCATTCGAGTGTGCCCAAATGGTTTAGTGGTTTAGCGTTAAGAACATCTCTCTTTGAAGAAGATGAATTTGACTTTCCCTAGAGGTGAACTCCTAGGAAAGAGAAAGAAAAAGAAAGTTGATGATAGATTATGGATAAATTTAGAATTGATTTTGATGAAGTAAATGGATATATGTAAACAAAATCAAAGAAAGAAAGAATTTAATTGCGTTAAAAATGGTATTATCTAAATTAAATTCAGCAATCAATTGGATTGAATTAAAGAATACGATTTTTTAGGGAAGAAAATATTGGGATGTTAGTTGCTGGGAATATTGATATCCTCATAAATGTAACGGTCCGATGCTCGTGACAAGCGAAATTGTATACAATAATGGACAGCCAAATACTTTACGGAATATCAATACAATGTTTTTATTTATGTACTCCTAAATAATGATAGTAAATTAATTAAACCATTAATATCTTTTTATTAAATTATTTATAAATATAATAAAATAACATCATCTATTTTATAGCGTGAGTATTAAAAGTGGCATTTGTAAAAATAGCAGAAAAAAAATTATAATAATAAATTACATGTTTCTATATTTTTAAATTGCAAAAGTAGCAAATTTAAAAACGTTTTTTTTGGCTACTTTTTAATTAAAAACTATTATAAATATATATATATATATATAATATATATATATATATATATATATATATATATATATATATATATATATATATATATATATATATATAATCATACTCTCCTTAACTTTATATTATTTTGCTTTTTATTAAATTGTCCACGTCTAAAAATATATTTTATGTTTTCTATTTAAATGCCATAGAGTTAATATCAATTTGTTTTTTTTTCTTTTATATTTAATATAAGATGTGTTTAATTTCAATCTATATGTTAAAAGTGTATCATGATCCACTAAATAATAATAATAACATTTATATGTGATGAAGTAATATGAGAATGTGCTTTCAAAATTTATAAGGAAAATGTTTGTAAGTAATTTTTTTGAAAAACTAATAATAAATAAACATAAATTAAATTTGACATTAAAAAGTTTAGAGACTAAAATACGTCACAAACGACCAAATTTATATTAAAATAAAACAAATAACTAAAACAAATTTTTATCTCGTAGATAAACTTCAGTTATTGTTGAAAATTTATTAAATGAAGTGAATTATAATATGAATAGATAAAGTGGATACAAATCGCGGGATAAAATTGCCACAAATTAAAGTTGATAAAGACATCTCTACAACCTTTGCCCACTCTAATAATCATATGTGAATTTCAGCATTTAAAAATCATTTGAAATATTTTTTTTTCCTCTTTAGCTATACATATACATTACATGGACCAAAAAATATTCAAATAATTATACTTACAGAAGACATTAGCAAAATCTCATTAAATTTTATAGTTCACTGTATTATTCAATGGTTTGATTTTCTAAATGTTTATTAACATTTTTTTTCACTTTTAAACAAGTATTTAAATATCTAAAAAGTACGTCAAAGTCCCATTTAGTAGTTAGAATAATTTTTATTGAAATTGATTCAACAACAATAATAATTTTCATGCAATAAAATACAATAATTAAATGTATTTTCAAAATTTAAAATATAAATGAAAATAAATAATAATAATAATAAAATAGTAGTAAGTGAGAACGCTGTAAATAAGAGAGAAAATGTAATTATTTATAAAATATAGGGGTAAGTAATTTGATTAATTTTGCTAAATTTTATAATTAATTTCGACGTTTTGCTATTGTTGAGAGTAAAGAGAGTTGAGTGAATTTTACTATATCTCATATTATTAGTTTAACGTTATATTATTGAAAATGTCCCTTATAATATCTAAAATATTGATATATTTTATAAATATTTTGATTAATTTATTGTATTCAAAATGCTTCAAATATTTAGTATTTAAAACTATTACAAGGTAAACAAAATATATATGAACTTCCATAAAAATAACAAAAAGAAGTTATGATAATAGAACACATGTCACAACATTTTATAAATTTGCAAAAGTGACAAATTTAAAAGAGCCGTTTGATATCACTAAATTTGTCATATTTGCAATATATAAGAAAATTAATGCTATGAATATTTTTTTATAAATATTTTAGTCATTTATATAATTTTTTAAATATATAATAATAATGTTTGTTCCATTGGAAAATTAACACATTGACTTAGGGAATGGCGGAGAGTGCAAAAGTGGAAATATTTGACAATTACGTTGGGAAGAATTGGAAATAAATTAA
Source organism: Cucumis sativus (assembly GCF_000004075.3). Classification (NCBI taxonomy): domain Eukaryota; kingdom Viridiplantae; phylum Streptophyta; class Magnoliopsida; order Cucurbitales; family Cucurbitaceae; genus Cucumis; species Cucumis sativus. The sequence continues at coordinate 25,887,520 of NC_026658.2, forward strand.
TTAGGAAGAATTTTGGGGAAGAATTGAAATTAGTTGTTTGTTCGGTACTTTTGCCCAATTTTTAGGCTGATTCCTAAAAGGGAACTGCTGATTGGCCAATTAACTTCCGAGTAACCAAGCTGACATGCGTTTCCTTCTACCATAAACGTGGCACTTTTCTATTGGACAACTTTGATGATATGTACAACTACGATGTACGTTTGTTTAGTCGAAGTTTTGAGTAAATATCAATCCATCTGAGAAATATAAATACACAAAAAGGTTTGTTTAAAAAATATTAAAATTAATAGTTTTTTTTTAATTTTAATAAAAACAAAATGTTTTTTAGAAATAAAATAGGAAAGCTAGGACAAATTATGTTAGTTTTATAATTTAAATAAACCAAATAAAACTAAATCATATTTTTTAGTTTTGAAAAGGGTGTGAGCATACAAAAACAAGTCCAAATCTTAGACATCATATAGTCCAAAGTGTTTATTTATTAATATAAAACACATTTTAAACTTTGATTGTTGTGATATAGTATATGTCTTTTTTAATCTATTGAAATCATAAAACGAAAAAAAATATTTAAATTAGTAAATAAATATTGTATAATTACTTGTTTATTATTTATATTATATTTACATCGGTGATCTTATATACCTTTGTTTTTGTATTTATGTTTTTTTCGATGTATGATGAAAATAAGACTTTACCACAAAGTCGAATCCAAGTAAATAAAAAGTAATGCAACTAGGGTTGATCATCGGTTGATCGAAGTCAGTTTAGTAAATGTTCAAACTGATCTCGACATCCATGAATAACATCGATGAGTAAGGGTCGATTACGTCAATTTAGTTTAGCACTCATAATTACTTCTTGAAAATTCTCAAATTAAGACTTTTCAAAACCAACCCTACTGTTTTCAGTTTGACGGACCTCAGATGGGTTGGTCGACTCGATTTTTCAATATTTCGCTCACTCTTAAATACAATGATTAAAACCAACACTTTCTTTAAACATTTTAAATTGTACACTAATTCATTTAATTTGGTAGCAATTCAACTTTATACTTGCAAAATTGGAACAACAGTCCAACAAGAAAAAAAATGAAGTAGAGAAAATTGAACCAAAAACATATCGCAACTAACATCAAAATTAAGGCATTGCATTTTCTAACCTCAAAAACATTATCGGACAAATTTCGGTTAAAAAAAATCAACATAAAATTCAATTATAATACTAAAATAAAAAAATCGAACATGGTTTAATTTTTTTTAAAAATTATATATATATATATATATATATATATATATATATATATATATATATATATATATTTTGAAAAAAATGGTATTTAGGCAACTACTCAAAATAATTATTAAATATATTTAAAACAAATTTTATTAAATTGAATTTTAAAAAACATTTTATGAATCCAAAGATCTTAAAATTAAAATTATAAATATAATGGAGAATTAAAAAATGACATTGGTAATTTAGTCACTTTTTAATTGAGTAAAATGAAAACTGGACCCTAACCGAAAACCCGTGTAGTTAAACACAAATGAGAGTTGAGAAGAGGAAGGAGGAAAAAGCGGTGAATGAAATGGGAAATTAGGGTCCGTCCGGATTTAAACCCGAAAACAAGAATGGAAGCTGTCGCTTTTACGTCTAACGGACCCACATATCCAAGAGCTAATTAAATTTTTAAAAAGTGATGAAAAATGAAATGAAATTAAAGAAAGGGAAAAAAAAAGAGTGAGAGTGGAAGGCCCACGCCGAAGCTGACAAAGAAGTGGAACAAAGAAGGGAAACCTGAACAACCACCACATAGCAAAGCCAAACCCCACTCCCTCTCTCTCTCCTTCCCTATTCCCTCTTCCCTCTCTCTCTTTCCTTTTTTTTCTCTATCTAATCTTTTTTCCCCCAATATTTATACCCTTTCTTTACTCTCTCCGCCACCCTCTTTCCCTTTTCTCTTCTTCTTTCTTTTTTTTTTCTTCCCTCATTTCCTCATCATGCTGAACCACGACCAATGGCTTTCAGCGGCCATGGCGGACGAAACCCTTGTTGCTGACTTATTGTTGAGGTTGAAGCAGTCTCAGGCTGTTTTACCTTCCAAATCTCCTCTTCCGATGTCTGTTCCGTTTACCTGGGGTATTAAGCAACCAAGGTCCAGGATGTCTACAGCTACGGCTACGGCTACGGTGCCTGTTAGATGTGGTGATGTTGTATTGAAGAGGAATAATAAGGATGTTGATTCAACTAGATGTAGTCCTACCACGCCGCTTTCATGGAGTGGTGGAGCTTCTCCTTCTGCAACGCTTGATGGTTTTGAGGAGTCCAGTCGTCCCGCTACGCTCTCTCAGGCTGCATCCAGATTTAAGGTTCTTGAGGTTTTTTTTTTTTTTTTGTTTGTTTATTATCTTCTCATTCTCTGTTGTGATTTATGCCGTCTGTTTTGGATTTTTGTAGTTTCGTCTCTTTTCTCGCGTCTGTGTGCTTTGAGTTCCCGATCTTTCTGATTTTTTTTTTTGTTTTTTTGGATATTATTTTTTACGAGTTCTCTCGATTCTTGACGACGGCGTTCTTAATTATGGTTTTTTTTATCGGCGGTGGTGTCTCGTCGGCTGCGGATTTTAAGCCGCTGGTGGCGGCGTGGATTCTCAGATGAAACATTCTTATCTCGGAGAAGCTTTAGATATTTTGTATCGTCACCGTTTTTTTCTTTTTTCATTTGCTTTTTCAAGAATCTGATTCTGTTTCGAGAAATCTCTTCTGATTTTCTTCTTCTCATTTTGTTCGTCAGTTAGTCGAAAAGAACTTCCTCTCTCAGAACTCACACACCTGCAAATCTCTCAATTCCACAATCGCCGTACTTCACCTAACAGTTTCCAATTCTCTCCATCAATGGCGGACAACCCTCACAAATCACCGTCGAGAAAACCGCTCTTTAATTCCATTAATCCACAAATAAACTCCTAGATTTTCCTAAAATTTCACTTCTCGGGTCAGCGAAAGGACGCGTGTTGAAAAATACTTAGCGTTTTCTTCTCGCCTCTTTTCGAGCTCCGTCTGTCGACTCGAAATCCATTATTTCTTCGAAATTGACCAAAACACCCTTCGAATCCCTCGCTAGATTCCAAACATTTCCAAATCGTACATCGAGTCGCTGTTTCCTCACGCACGCGATTTTGCCAATATAAACTCTCTTCCATCGCCGACGGTCCGTCTACCCAAGGACCATTCACCATAGTAAGGGCCTCGAAACTTCCCTACATCCAATCGTCCTTTCCTTTTCCTCTCTTTTTTGACCCTACTACCACTCGACGCGTAGAAGATTCATCACCAAACCGCGAGGCTATTCTTGTAATTTCCCCCACATTCCGAACCGGTCTGCTCGAACCGGCGGCCAGATTCGACCGTCGACGAAGCTACTAAATGAGGTCCCAAATCGGATCAGGTAAGAGATGAAACGCTCCCAAGAGAATAGATAGGTGTGCGTTAGGTTTGATGCAGACTTGGTTGTTTGGGGAGGGAGCAATTATCAGGTGTGGCGATGGTACACCGTTTGTTCCTGTGTTGGCTTTCTGAAATATATATATATATATATTAATAATAAAATGGAATCTTCCCAATTGTTCATGATTGATGGATAGGAGTAGAATAACAAAAAAATATACGATAACGAATTTGAATTTGGATCGTGAGTATGGTTGGGGGAAAAGATATAATTATACATAGAATTGTTTTATAAGTTGTTGAGGTGAGAAAAGGAAAAGGATGATCCACGTGACCAAGTCACGCGAGGTGGGAAAGCAAGACATGAGATGGTACGGGGTGTGGTCGCAATCTTAAAGTGACCACGTGGAGTTCATGATGTGGCGTGAGATTCTGGTAAATGTGTATTTGGGTCACATTTGTTTCCCAAATAATACTTCCATTCATTCCGGTTCTGGACAATACTTATTTTGTTTGTTGTCTAATAATAATTTATCTTAATAAGGGTAAGATAAGATGGATGCATATTCCCCATCTCTTCTTAGTGGGAGGAGAGAGAAGAGGTAATTGCTGTTGTTTCCGTTTCAAATTTTGTGCCACTTTGCTTTTTTTCCTTTCTTGTTCATATGTCTATATGTTTGCAATTTTGATTCTTATTAATGGGTTTGATAATTGGAGTTGATAATGATGATCCTCATCAATATGTTTGGAGTTGAATTTAAAGCCTGTGTTATTTGTTTTGCAATACTGATTCGAATTAATGGGCTTGAAAATGGGGTTGATTTAAACTTTTTTGTGATAATGATTCTTATCAATATGTTTTGGGGCTGGTTATACTTTTTTTGTTAGTTGTTTTGTTGGTGATATTGGTTCTTCTTCTTATTGATAGACTTTATGTTAGTGATTTTTATAATATGTTTGGTGTATGTTTTTCAGGGTGCTGCTGGAAATGAGTCGGCGGCTGGTAATACTACAAAGAGGTTAAGACGAAAGAAGGTAATTTCTTGTAGGGAAAATCAATTTTGGATTTGTTGGGGTCTGGCCGTATAAGTCAAGCATTTGTTTATTGCTGACTTTAATTGAGTTGTTGGCTTGCATTGTTCTTGATGAATGAATTGTTCAACAACCAACTGTATATCTAACTTATTTCTTTTTATGCTCTTATTTGATGACGTATTCTCTTTGTTTGTTTTCTAGACATTTGCTGAACTTAAGGAAGAGGAAAGCATCCTTTTGAAGGAGAAAATTCATCTCAAAATGGTATGAATATGATCTTCTTTTGTTATAGGAGTGGATATGTATATGCTATATATTATTTTGTTTATAAATTATAATTGGGATAAAGAACTTTAAATTTATAATTTATTTTGTATTTTCTTGATGTTTTGTTCTATATAGACAAATTAGGGGCTGTTGCCTTTTTCTTTCTTGTTGGCACTGGCACCATCTTTTGTTTTTGAGGACCTAACTTACTTTTTGAACAGGAACTGGCCACTTTAAGGGCAAACTTAGAAGAACAAAGAGCCAAGAATGAGAGTCTGAAGAAAATGAAGGTAATTTCTACCTCTCTCTCTCTCTTTTTTTAATCAACATGTCTGCTGCTTTCTTTTTCCATGAACATTTGAGTTATACTGTCTTTTTGTCATTGTAAAGTTATGAAAAGATTGATAGAAAAAAAAAGTGTTCGAAAGATGTTGACATTTCACAACCAATATTCTCTTTCTTTATCAAACAAATCACTTGATTTTCCTACCAAGGCTCTTCTGAGAACAATAAATCTCACTTCATGCAGGTAGATCTCAACTTCAAATACACAGAGAAATTCATTACAAACTCCAATATGATGATGACGACGACGACGATGATGCCAGAAGAATCTTCATCCACACTAACCCATCAAAGGGAAAGCTCTTCACCCACATTGCCATTCACAACATCAGGATCAGGTTCTTCCGAGGCTCAATCGCAAAAGAACTTGAAATCAACCGAAGAAGATTGTGTCTTTCTCTTGCCAGATTTAAATATGATACCCTCAGAAGATTAACTAAGATCAAAATACATTGACTCTCTCTCTCTCTCTCGTTCTTGTTTTTCGTTCTTGCTAATATGATGACATGGACAGGCACTGATTGTGAAGCCATGAGAGCTCCAATGGCTTTACAATTTGTTGATGGCAAAAAAAGTTTGCCGTCTTGTAGAAGAACATTCAATTCAGTCTGTTAGCATTTGTTAATTCCTGTGTTTCTTACCATATTTTTTTAAGGATGTAACTCTGTGGGTTAAACAAATTGTTGAATCCCTCTAGAAGAATGGTGTAGGGTTGATTCATTCGTTGTAGCGTTTATTATATAGGTACATAGTTACTTAATTTGATTGTCATGACTTTGTTGTTATAAAAGTTGTTATTTTTTTACCATTTTTACTCTTTTTGTGCTTTCTTACTCATTATGTTCACTCACAAGTGCTTTGATGCAAAGCATTAGCACGACTTGGTTTGAATTAGTGTGTTAAATCAATGATAAAGTTTTAGTTCTAACAATGAGAGAGACCCACTCATGAGAAAGTGTGTTTGATGTATTGATGAGGCACTATACGATGAACAGAATATAGTTTAAATATTAGGCACTATTCGATTTTGATTTTTTCAAAATGTTGATTGTGGTCATTGTTTTGTTGTAAAGATTATTTTCATCTCTATTTCCAAAATTGACAATTTCACAAGTAACGAAGACTTGCAATTTTTTGAATACACTTCGAAATTTAATTTAATGAGTTTGATGCAAAATTTTCAATTGAAAAGAAAGATGAAGTGATTGAAATGATCTCATTCAAAGGTCATTGAAAGTACACAAGGAAGTAAAATGAGGTTAAAAATCCAAGAATTGAATAAATCAAAGTTGCTAATGCGAGTTGACTTAGCGATATTGGGCATGCATTGCAAGTGGGACGGGTGAGTAATGCGTAAGAACCTGCCCTTGGGAGGGGAACAACAGCTGGAAACAGCTGCTAATACCTCGTACGCTGAGGAGCAAAAGGAGGAATCCGCCCGAGGAGGGGCTCGCGTCTGATTAGCTAGTTGGTGAGGCAATAGCTTACCAAGGCGATGATGAGTAGCTGGTCCGAGAGGATGATCAGCCACACTGGGACTGACTTAGCGATATTGGGCATGCATTTTTTGTCGTACTAAAAAATAATTCAAGGTTTTTTATTTGTTGGTTGTAATAAAAAAACCAATATCTAAAATTATCATTGTTTGCATAAAATTTCCAAGAAAAAGTATGTGATTCGATCTAATACAATCTTTTGATTCTCTCTTGATTGAAAAATATGTAGAAGAATGCTTACACTTGATATACGAAAACCGTTCTTAAAGTTGGAAGTTTAGAATAATATTTGTATCTCTAAAGAACCTAAAAGGAGCTTGAGGTTGAAGGAATGAATCAAGTCTTACAAAATTACGTGTCGATTTGTACTTGATCCAAAATTTCTCATTCAGCTGTAATTGTCCTAGGCTGAGTTTCTCATAAAGTCAATTCAAGAAAGAGTAGGTTGAGCAAATATAAATGAAACAGCAACACGTTTCAGAACTGGGAAACCGACTTTCCAAATGACACTATCCATTGTTCCATTGTTTTCCTTTTGACTCATTACATGAAATCATCTTATGTATACATAAGACTTTTGGCACTTCCATTTTTTCACTGGAAGCATGAATCATGTAGTGTAGAAGAAATGGAGACTTTTGGTCACCATTTCTCTCACCAATCTCCACCAATTTCTAAGATTCATCTCAACTTCTCTTCGACAAGATCGATGCAACGATATAATACAAGCTCTACTGGGTTTAAGGCACACTCTATGTCCACCGTAATCTGATCATAATCGGCCTTGTTCTCCGACATTATCCCCGTCACTAACGTCCGAAGAGGGAGAAGCCATTCGTTATAGGATTTCTGCAAATTGCTCTTCAGCAAAACCCCAGTATAGTTTGTGTTTCCTGTTCCGTGGATTTTGATTATGATTCACAATCATCAATAATAATTAAACATTAAGAGTCCATATGTTCAAGCAGATTCTGTTTGGCTAGCCCTTTCTAGGCCTTAGGAAGTGACAAATTCTAAATTATCTAATGTCAATACCAAAAGGCACTAATATTTAACATTCACCAGCGATTTACCTGTTGCCTCGGTTATCAGCACGTACCGGTATAGATTGAGGGCCGAAAGAACCTGTAGTAATACATAAAAAGTTTTTAACTGAATAATATAGAACCAAGATGAAGAAAGCCAAAAACTTCATTTGTAATTTCTAGCCCAGATCTCAAATACATGACACCCTTCTACAAGCTCCCTTTTCTTGTCTATTGGTTCATGACAGACACGATGTAAAGCATATATGTACTTTCCATCTATTATTTTGCATTTTAAAGACCCATGACTGCAATTATACGTAAGCATAGGCATCAGTATCCATTAAAACTCAGTTTTAAGAATTGCATCAATAATAGAGACGTCAATATGGGTGTACTTAGATGGGAAGAATCGATGAACAAGGGTGAAACTAGTAAAAATGATAACAAATCACAGGAGATATGGTTTTAGAAAGTGAAATGAAGAAAGTTTTGTTATATAGTTGTTTAAATACCGCATCACTCTGCTCTGGAAGCACTGGAGGCCCCCCTTTCGAAGGCCTCAAAATGAGCTCCACCAATTCTAGGATACTTGCAGTCCAAAATGATGGTTCTGGACGTGCTTTGGTATCAACTTGCAAACTGCCAGCTGCTCTTTTCTGGCAAAGCTCCGCATGCATTTCTCCTTTGACAAGATCTAAAAGAAGTCCAACCTATTTTAATGTTTTAACCATAAGATCAGAGATGTTATAACCTGGATGATCAATAATATTTAACTGAAAAGGCAGGCTAGATTGGGTTTACCATAGAGGGAGAGTCACTATTCACAATTAGAGCTCTAAACATGTCGAACCTTTGAGAATAAGGAATATCAGCAAGCAACTGGTTATGGTAGTTAGACATAAATAAGTTGATATTCTCATAGAAAAATTGAACCGTGTAAAAAAAAATTAAATTATTGAACTTAAGAAACTCACCTTTTTAAATAAATCAAACCCATTCCTCCGTAGTGTTGCATCTGGTGCATACATGATAATTATCTGAACAGCCTGAAATGTAACTTGACCAACAAAGAAGAGTTTAGACAATCTTCACCACCCTAATCTATACATAGTAATAAAAGATAATAAAAATAAAAGTTGAGTGCTCAATATGGGATCTGAAGAACATGATATACTACCTGCAAAGCAGCAAATAAACTAGGCATGTACGATATGTAGTCACTTTCTTTGTCATCAAAACTTTCAGATCCATTAATGCAGAGCAAGAAATCAATGGCATGTTTCTTTAGTTTCCAAGATAGAGCGGGAAAAGAGAGTATATGCCTGAACATGCCTATAGCTTTCCATCTTTCAGTTTGTTTGGACGTCAGTTCATCTTTAAGAACATTCAGTTTTTCATCTGCAGCCTGAACAACCTCTTCAGAAATAAATCCCCAAAGAACTGCATGTATAAAGCAATAGAAAAAAGATTGGGAAACAAAAAAGAAGCCAACGATTTAGAACCTGACATTTAAGCGTGCAAGGACTCCTTTGAAATTAATGAACACAAACCTGAAAGACATGCACCGTGCTTGATGTAGGAAAAACAGGCCGTATAATCATCTTCATCCTCTAAGTACAAAAAATGAACAAGGAATGATAAATGGATTTGTTAAAAAATACAAACTTGCTAGGAAAAGTAGCATGGCTTACCTCCAATAATGTTTTTAGAAATTTTGTCGATATCAAATCCAGTGATAAGACCAGCGTATGACAACCCACAGAAGGGGAGAAAGGATGACAACTTCGAGATGAAAGGAAGACAGCTTGAAACTTCATGACTCATGCTGACTGAAAAGAGAGCCTGCATTTCAATCATGCATTTGACATTTGAGAGACTAACCCAATCAGCACCCCCAACTCTGAACACAAGGAGAATTATAAGAGAAGGTGGGGAAGAGAAGCCAGACGTGACTTGATGAACAAACTCGGCAAATTTTCATTTGAATGGACAAAATACCATGATTTGCAATACATAGAGTCCAAGAAGAGATTGGAGCTTCTCCTGTACTTTGCCATCCTGTATCATAAATTAGAAAACAAGAATAATTGATGGGAAAATCATTGGATGAAAGAACCATAGCACATCAAAACACCACTTACCACCAACTTTACACAAACTGACTGGATGGAACTGGCAATGTCCATAGCTCTGGCATATAAAGTATCACAGTTCACATCCCCTTCACTTGTTTCAAAATCCACGGCTTTAAGTGCATTGAGAACAACAGGAACTGCTACTTTTATTTGCTCAAAATGACGCCTCTGAATGGAACGAATCACTGGAAATCAATTTGTCTTAGAAGATGCTACTTAAAAATATATTAAAAAGTTTGAAGAGAAGATAAATGTATCTTAAATTAAAAGGTATCATGAGCAAGCCCTATGGACAAATAATGCCTCACTTTAATACTACACCAAAAGTGTGGTAAGGTGGAGGATAACTTTTATTTAGTGTTACATCATGTAAACCAAATTCAAGGATCCTAATGCCACTGTTCTCCCACAATAGATGATAACCCAAAGATGGTGTTGACCATACTACAGGAGGGATAGTAAGGGAGCTGGACAAGGGAACACTCGCCAGTGTGATGTAGGAATGTTGTTAGTAAGTTTGTTGATCTGTTAGTAGTATTATAGTTGTCTGTGTTCTGGCTATTCTTTTTCAAGCTTGTATTTTGAATAAACAGTAGTTCTGGGGTTGTGAGAGATGATGAGCCCTTTCAAAATTGCTGGTTTTATTGTGTTTGGGTTATATTTTCCATTATCGTTCTCATTGGCAACTAAAAGAATCGTGAGGAAGAATGCTTAGCTTACAGCTAGCAATCCAATCACCCTGCCCAGAAAGATACTTAATGTGTAGTTATTACCTTTAGAGAGCCCACTTAGAAAAGGGGCAGCACAATTGGTTGCATTGGTCGTCTGCAAATCTAATGCCTGAAGCAATTGCAATAATTGTTAAATCAAGAACTATAATATGCAACCATTTTAAGCAAAAACGAGTTTGAAATGAACATTATCTCCTCCAAAGAAGCCTATTAAAAATATCTACGAGCTGCAACTTACAGCCATTACATGGAGTTATTCAGAATTAAAAGTGCAGTTCACTTATAAAGCACAATGCCCCAAATGCTTTCACTTGAATGCCTTGTGTTAGAGGTAAACAATTTATTGTTTTGCATCAACCTGCTAACTTGAGCAAGGTTTAGATACAAGAGTGAAAATTCTTTTCTATTTTATTTTAATTATTAGTATTCACCTGTGAGTCTGTAATTGTCTTGCAAAATCTCACTGAACAATTGCTCGAATTTACTACTAGTGGAAGATACAATAGTAATCTAATTATATAGATCATTATTTTAAAACAAAGTAACCGTTTTGGAAGAGCCGTACGCAGGTGGAAACAAGAAAACCCTACAGTTATAGACGTCCACTGGTGAACTAAAAAGTTGAATGCCAAAACATTTTGTAACAGCAAAGAAACCACCCAGTTATCACTATGAAGAATTTAATACTGATGTACCTCACAAAGAACCGACAGCATATCCCGTGGACTGCACAGAGTAACGAACCTATCAATAATACTATCGACAATCTCCAGACATCCACCTACCCTTATAAACTTGGAAACTGCCTTTGGAAGATCAAATGAAAGAGTGTCAATAGTACCCTGCAACGTTTGTGGGCAGTGGTGTCAGCTGGGAAAACAACTAAAGTGTAGCAAAACCCATAAAGATCAAATGGCAGATATATCGATATGAGCTTAAAATATATGTATATATAGGTATGGAACCTGGTCTAATGAAGGAGAAGATATAAATTGATAGATCTCATTGAGGACTTCAGAGGCATCACTCTCTGTATCTCCATTGTCCAATTCTGTTTCAGCAGCCTCTGAAATACAATCAAGGTAATTCACCAGCTCAGACACCAAGGCTTCGGATTGATGGGTGTCTTCATTTTCAGTCGACTTTAAAAGACAAACAGATTGTTAAAATCCAGCCATTATCAAAACTACTGAACGCAAAACAAGATTAGTCATGGACTCGTTCACCATGTTTCATTTGAAGAAAATAAATTAATAGCACATAATCCTTGCCCCTGAAAACATTTACATCATTCTTATCTATAAAAGTCACCATCGCATTAAACGAAAGAACTTGCAGCCAGGTAAGCCAACTACCTAAAAATGACAGTTTTATAAGCATACACGTTCAACAACGAACCGAAAAAATCCGGTCCCTGGTGTCACATAGTTAAATGGAGCAGCCAACAATCCGGAGGGGGGATGAAATTTGAGCAGAAAAGTTCTTGGAGTGGAACTTCTAGGTCTTACCTTGGAGCAAGCCGCAAGTAATTCACGGAGCCGAAGCACTGAAGGACGATCATCGGAAGGCACGGTGAGTTGAAGTTTAGACAAACAGTGATGATCGTCGGCCTTCTCCATTGAAATGGCTTTCCACCGCTGTAAGTGTGACCTTGAGATCACTGCACAGAGTTCTGATAACTATACTGCTTCTTCCCTGTCGCCCACCGGCGGTTCAAAGTTTCGGTCCGCCCGTGTCTCTTCTCCGGCGGGGCGGAGTTTCGGTCGACTTGATGGGCTAATAGGTAATCTCTTCCGGACGGATCTTCCCGGTTCGAATATATAGATATATATGTGCGCACGCAACTAAACGAAATTTACAACAACAAAACAAAAATTGTAAGATTGAAAGCTTTTTTCTATTTTTTATATTTTTCTATGAATAAATTAATTTGTAGGTAAACTGTGGAGTAAACATATAAACAAAATCGAAAATTTTAAAAAACGAGTACGACCGTCTTTCATTTTGAGGAATATGTAAGATTATTTATTTATTTAACATTTTTAGTTTGTGTCTTGATTATGATCGTGTTCGTCGTTATTTTGTTACTTTAATACTTTCGAGTTCTATCTATAGATATCAGTGTTTCAATTCAATATAAAACTATCATTGAAATCGTGTGTGTTATGCACATGCTCACGTTTCTGGAAAATTGTCTTCAACATTAAGAGAACATAACAATTGAATATATATTTTGGTAGTGATTTGCGTAAAATGTGGGATCTTACACAAAAGAATGTGTGCATGTATGAATTTCGAAATGTAAATTGGATTTTAAGTTTTGAAATTGTTAAAACCCCTGAATTGTTGTACAAATTGAGAAGTTCAGTTAAAGACTTATTAAGCGTGGACAAATTAATTTTTAAACATTTGAAAATACATTACCGATATGGTTATTTGAACCTCTATCAATGACAAAAATTATTCGTTTTTAAACTAGCATTTTGTTTATGACAAAACCAAGTAGACTACGATATTTAATATGTCGAGCAGTGAATTTCTTTTAAATTCAAAGCATAGAACCATGGTTTCGAAAGTTTTTCACCTAAAGAAATTTCAAACCAACAAAACGTCAATGATCCAAACATAACAATAATACTATATGAAACAATATTTGAACTAAGAGCGTGTGCGGTTAATTGAAAAACAATGAAGATTTTCACTTAAACCTAATTGACACGATCTTTTTCGTTTAAGAAGTTGAAGATTAGATAACCGTGGTTGTATAAAAAAAAAAGTGAAAATGAATTTTTGGTGTGATACGTTTGGAACTTGAGATTGACATTATAGGTAAAAACAGAGGAGGGAGAGACAATGGAAGAGGGAGAGTATTCCACATCATAAGAAAAAAATAAATGTAATAATATATTCGTACGTGTAAATTAGTTTTTAGACCCTTTAAAATTTTAGAGAATGAATAAATATCAAACTATTTACCCTAAGCATATAGTAGTAGAAATATAATGAATTTTGAGTGAACAATAATGTACACTTGGAGAGGATAATTACATAACTTGGGAAGGGGCAGCATAACGCCGAATCCAAACAGACCTCTCCACTGTCCTCGAAGCTCAACCAACGATCACACCAAAATCTCGATCGGCTTCTTCCCTTCCGTTCCAGTTTCGTCGAAGATCCCACAATGGAGCCCGATGTGAGCATCGAAACCAGCTCCATGATCAGAGTGGCGGTGCTTCCGATCGGTTCAGTTCCGCCGACTCTATTGCGGGACTACTTGTCCATGCTTCTCCGCCATCAATTGATTCCACTTTCCGCCATAAGTTCTTTCTACACCGAGCATCAGAAATCCCCATTCTCTCATCAACCTTGGGACTCTGGTAGTCTTCGTTTCAAGTTTATTCTCGGTGGAGATCCGCCTAACCCTTGGGAAGACTTCCAGTCCAACCGCAAGATCCTTGCTGTTATTGGTATCTGTCACTGTCCTTCTTCTCCTGATCTTGATTCTGTTATTGACCAGTTTAATGCCTCCTGTAAGAGTTACCCTTCCGCGCTTGTTGAACGATGTTTCGCCTTTTGTCCCGATGATTCTCAGGCAGGGAGTTACTTTCTGCTGTTTCTTAACTTCGATTTATCCATGTTCATCTGAAAAAAGAATGTATATCTATGATATTCATAGAGTTATTTATGATTAATTAAACGTTTTGAGGATCTAATTCTCTGTTGGAATTTCCTGCAGCTTGAAGAAGGCTGCAAAAAAGGAGGGAATTTGAGGTTGTTTCCTCCAGCTGACCGGCAAACTCAGGAATTTCATTTGAACACAATGATGCAAGATATTGCAGCTTCTTTGTTGATGGAATTTGAGAAATGGGTCCTTCAAGCAGAGTCTGCTGGAACTATTTTGAAAACGCCTTTAGATTCTCAAGCAAGTCTCAGCTCAGAGGAGGTTTATGTTTAGGTGTCCTAATTAATTGATTTCTTTTTCATGTTACAATTGTTGCTGGAGAAGCTATTTCTTATCTTGATACGACTCTCATCTTCACTTTCAATTAGCATTGTAGGTACATGTGAAAGGATGTTCTAAATGCTGCAACTTAATCATGTTTATTTAATGAAATTGCAGGTTATTAAAGCCAAAAAGAGAAGGCTTGGTCGTGCTCAGAAGACAATTGGTGACTATTGTTTGCTGGCAGGATCTCCAGTTGATGCTAATGCTCACTATTCTACTGCAATCGATCTTGCTAGGTTAACTGGGGACTATTTTTGGTACGCGGGGGCTTTGGAGGGAAGTGTCTGCGCCTTACTGGTACCTTCCTCTCACTAGCATTTCTTTCCTTGTTTTTTCTCCAAGATGACGCAACATTATTTTCGTTTCTAAAATAATTAGCTTCCAGAAATAGAATGCAGGGAATTCAATGTATGAGGAAATTTCATTAGTGATTTCCGGTTTTGCCCACATAGTTTTAGCAGCTATTTTCTATGATCGAAGTACAAACATGACTTCCAAGTTTGAGGCGGTTTAGAATATGTGTACCTATGAGCTTTTTTTTTCCTCTGATCTCTTTGATGGATGTTTTATTTTACCGGAGTGTAGGAGGGTGGAGTGCTACCTATGGCCATCTTTCTTATGAGTTTAGAAGTCACTTCAATGACAGTTAGGATCACTAGTTTGTAATTAGTTGATTACACGCTGAAGGATAATCCATCTATTGGACTTCAAAGATTCTTACAGGAACTCCATGTCAAAGGCATAGTGCATGAATCTATCGTATTATGGATCGTTTCAAAATTGGGATATTATCATGGGATTCACTTCATTGTTGATGTCAAGTGTTATTATGGCATTTGTTTTGCCAATTGACCGAATTTGGCAGAACTTAATTCAGTCAAATTGACCGCCACGGAGAAGGATGGTAGGAGTAATCCCATAAATGCTCTAATTGTTGATAGGCCTCCCCTTGTATTTTACTTGTGGCCAGAGGTGAAGAGGCTGGTAGTTGAGAAATATGTAGAAATACCAACCCATGTCAAAATACAAGAGAGACGGCTTAAATTTTGTTGATTTGAGAGCAAGAGGTTTTCTTAATACCCCCATCTACTGGACTTATTTTGAGTCAACATAGAATGTGTTTGACAGAAAATTTGTTTAAGTTTCTAACCGTCATACATGTAGGTAGTGAAGTCCCTTATTTTGTCATTCGTTTCAAGAGTAAATTAGTTTAAATGATGTGTGAGTTTTTAAACCCTGTTGGTAGTCATGGGATGCTTCTAAAAGTTTGGCGTGCCTGTGTTTTTATGACATCTTTTTGTGACAATGGTTTACTTTATACATGTGATTTCAGATTGATCGAATGGGTCAAAAGGATTCAGTTCTGGAGGAAGAAGTCAGATACAGATACAGTAGTGTTATTTTGCATTACAGGAAGTCATTTATACAAGATAACACCCAAAGGTAGTTTTGGGTTTTCTTTTTAATAAATAGAAAAATATATTTTGGCAATCAATTAAGGATTGAAGTACTAAATTGGGTATTGTTAAAAACATTCTCTGCTCGAATAATTTATTCAGACAGTTTTAAGCAATTGGGCTAAATATTGACGTATCTAGTTTTTAAGAACTACAGAAAAATTCAATTTCCCACAATTGAGATTGCCTAATGGCATTAGGGCCTGTGCAGAAATCAATGGTTTTTGAGAGAATTAAATTTTAGCATGGTAGGCACCTATGATTTTTGTGTTTCTTTGTGAAAATCTTTTTTGGTTCTTGTTCTGGTTCAAAATTCACTTTTTGCAATTCAATTAACATATACGAATATTTTTATGTGCTGTTCATTTTACTAATCTCTGACTTTTCCTTTCATATATGCCCTTTAACATTCTTTGATTTTTTTCCCTCTTCATCAGGGTTTCACCACTAAGTTTTGAACTTGAGGCTACTTTGAAGTTGGCTCGATTTCTTTGCAGGTATATTTTATGATTTGTGCACTTGAATACTGAACAATATACCGTGTATAGCTGACATCATGGTTGACCTGAAGGAAAAGAAACAAGATAAAATGTTATCTGATTACAAATAATACTTTGGCCTCAGTTTATTTGTGTGAATCTGTGTGTGTGGATCTCTTCCAGAACACGCATTTCCGTATGTTTTGAAAGTTAGTTGCCCACTAAAATAAAATTACAGTAAAAATTATTAGTTCGCATTTTAACATAGAATTAGCTTTTTTCAGTGATAACTACTTGCATACTAGTTCATATCTTTTACTTTACTTATGCAATAAATAACTTTATCTACTCTTTCGAGGGGTTTGATTTACAGGAGTGAGTTGGCTAAAGAGGTTGCAGAGTTATTAACCAATGCAGCAGATGGTGCTAAATCTTTGATTGATGCCAGTGATAGATTAATATTATATGTTGAAATAGCTCGTTTATTTGGTTCTCTTGGTTACCAGCGGAAAGCTGCTTTCTTTTCAAGGCAGGTTGCTCAGTTATATTTGCAACAGGAAAATAGACATGCTGCTGTTAGCGCCTTGCAAGTCTTGGCCCTGACAACAAAAGCTTATCGTGTACAAAGTAGATCATCTGAAACGGACCATTCTTTCTCCCTTGTGAGTATTACAAGAGTTATGTAACAACGATCTAATTTGTTTTTCCATTTTTTGTTCTTTTTGTTTTTGATAAGGACATTTCATTGATAAATGAAATAGGAGAAATCCCCACACCTATAGGACAGTGATCTAGTTTGGTAACTCCTTGGGCTTTTGTGGGGAGGCTTTTGCCTTGTGTTCAACTTTTTTAGTGGAAGTTTCTCTCATGTTTTAGAAGGTAAAAAGAGAAAAGGGACGTGTTGCTGTGTGTATTTGTCTGTATTTTTCTATCTTCTCAATAATGCTATGAATTTAGTACAAACACAATCTGATTGTTTGACTCACGACGCATATAAACCCTACCTTTTGCTTTGATGGCTGATTGTGATGTAGGTTTGTTTCTAGCTGCTGCAAGTCCTGTCTCTTAATGCTGCAATCAAATTGTTCTCTGAAATTCTCATTTCCAACTTCAAACTCTAGGAAGTTTTTTTTTTTTGTCAATTTAATTTACCATGTATATGGTCTTATTATTCTCAATCTTCAATTCGATTGTCATTCACTTGTTGCTCATCTTATACTAAAAATACTTTAGCAGGTCTAGTCAGTTCCTCTTGTTTGAAGTCCAGCGTCAGTTTTCATATTGGTTTAATTAATCTTTCTAGTTTCTTTTTTCTTCTATATCTTGATTTAAATGTTTTGTTCCTAACTGACTTGTTTAACTACATTTTTCTTCTTTTCTATGCTTAAAGAATAAGGTAGGCCTGAGTAATTCTGATTCTGGAAAAATGCACCATCAGTCATTAGTATCTTTATTTGAGTCTCAATGGAGTACTTTGCAAATGGTTGTACTAAGGGAGATTCTACTGTCTGCTGTCCGTGCTGGAGATCCTCTTGCTGCATGGAGTGCTGCAGCACGGCTACTCAGATCTTATTATCCTTTAATAACACCAGCAGGACAAAATGGCCTAGCAAGTGCCCTTTCGAATTCAGCGGATAGGTTACCATCAGGCGTTCGCTGTGTCGATCCTGCCTTACCTTTCATAAGGTGATTAGCCATTTTAATACTTATACGGTAGGAGGAATAACCATCTAATCTGTTATATCTCAGATTAACCATTGTGATAATCACACAGACACATACACAAAGTTTGATAAGTTACCATCAAATATGAGTGCTTATCTGAAAACGTTTATACCACCTGAACGGCCACCTAAACTGTACTCAATTATGCACAACCTTGAATTTATTGTGAGTTAATTAATGATTAACTGGTTGTTCTAGGTTGCATTCCTTCCCTCACCATCCTTCACAATTAGACATTGTAAAACGCAATCCAGATAAGGAAGACTGGTGGGCAGGATCTGCCCCTTCTGGACCTTTCATTTATACTCCATTCAGCAAAGGAGACGCGTCAAATAATAACAAGCAGGAAATGGTTTGGGTTGTTGGCGAACCAGTGCAGGTCCTGGTGGAATTAGCTAACCCATGCGGCTTTGAGTTGAAGGTCGATAGTATATACCTCTCCGTGCATTCGGGAAATTTTGATGCTTTTCCGGTTTCTGTGAATCTTCCTTCCAATTCATCGAAGGTGGTTACTTTATCTGGTATTCCAACTTCAGTGGGGCCAGTGAGAATTCCCGGGTGCATAGTACATTGCTTTGGTGCAATAACTGAACACCTTTTCAAGGATGTTGACAATCTACTCAATGGAGTAGCTCAAGGACTTGTTCTTTCTGACCCATTCCGGAGCTGTGGGTCCATGAAGTTGAGGAATGTATTGGTTCCAAATATATCTGTGATATCACCATTGCCGTTGCTAGTTTCACACGTTGTTGGTGGTAATGGTGCCATTATTCTGTATGAAGGTGAAATTCGTGATGTATGGATACATCTGGCTAATGCAGGTACAATTCCAGTTGAGCAGGCACACATATCATTATCTGGAAAACACCAAGATTCCGTTATTTCAATTGCTTTCGAAACTTTAAAATCTGCTCTTCCTTTGAAGCCTGGTGCTGAAGTGATCATACCTGTGACCTTAAAAGCTTGGCAGCTTGGGGTGGTTGATTCGGATATGGTTAGTGGCAAGAATGCATCTGCAAGCATGTTAAGGCATTCCAAGGATGGCAGCAGCCCTACTTTCTTAATACATTATGCAGGTATTTGCTTCTGATAGTTCTTTCTTTCCTTTATTAATCACAACTCATATTTCATAAAATTGTACTATTCGGATATTAACTTGTACTTTGTTGACCACGTCACCCATGCCTTCCTTGTACTTTTTGTGCATTTAATCCAGGTGAACCATCTACATTATACTCCTCTGCATATTTTATATCCATGGTTTACGCGTGCCCTTGTCTGTCGTTAATTCCTTTAGTCAAGTTCATTATCAAGTTAAATTCTATGCATTGCATGACACTCATTCTCATGAATATCAGTTCAAACATTGGTTGTTTACCTGTTCTTCTGTTGTGTGAGAAATGAGAATGAACCGTCAAAATGGTTTAACGACACCCAATGATCCATTTCTTAGAAGATTTCCTGTTTATGTTGATGGTATATAATAATTATTTTGCTTTCTAGGGCCTGTGGCGAATCCTGGAGATCACCCCAATGATTCTGCTATACCCCCTGGTCGACGCCTGGTTATTCCGCTGCAAATCTGTGTTTTACAGGGATTGTCTTTCGTGAAAGCTCGATTGCTTTCAATGGAAATTCCAGCACATGTGGGTGAAAACCTTCCTAAACTAGCTGAAATTGATAATAACTCTACAGAGCAACCTGTTGATACTAAAAGCAAGATTGACAGATTGGTGAAGATTGATCCATTCCGGGGAAGTTGGGGTCTTCGGTTTCTTGAACTCGAGTTGTCTAATCCAACCGACGTATTGTTTGAAATTAGTGTTTCTGTCCAGGTTGAAAATTCATGCCATGGGGAAAACACATCTGGTGATCAAAACGTTACTGAATATAGTTATCATAAAACAAGAATAGACAGAGATTTCTCTGCAAGAGTGCTAATACCCTTAGAACACTTCAAATTGCCTGTTCTTGATGGTTCATTCTTTGGGAAAGATATTAGAACAGACGGAGTGGCCAATGCCAGAAATTTAAGCTTCTCAGAAAAGAATACAAAAGCTGAACTAAATGCTTCGATCAAGAATCTAACATCTAGAATAAAGGTCAAGTGGCAATCGGGACGTAATAGCTTTGGAGAACTAAACATCAAGGATGCTATACTCGCAGCCTTGCAGTCGTCAATGATGGATGTATTATTGCCAGATCCATTAACTTTTGGGTTCAGGACAGTTACCAATAGTTTGGATAGGAAAGAATCTTATCAGAATCTTCACACCGTATCTTCCCAGAGCTCTTTGGAAGCACATGAAATGACTCCTTTAGAAGTTATCGTTCGTAACAACACCAAGGAAATGATCAAAATGAGTCTTAACATAACATGCAGAGACGTAGCTGGTGAGAGTTGCGTTGAGGGTGCAAAATCAACTGTCTTATGGAATGGTAAGTTACTTCTCTTAAATCACCAATAAATCTATTTACGTTGTTACTCTATATCTTCATTCATAATGAATTGCATTTAGATTTTATTAAATTGTATTTAGCCTATTTTCTTTGAACAAAAGCTTCTGCTACTTGCTCCATTGAGTCTAATAATGTAAAACTTCCTTCTCTATGTCTCTCCCTCTCTCTTTTTGACCTTTCATTGTTACTTTTCTTGTAGGTGTATTAAGTGGGATCACCCTGGAAGTGCCTCCGCTTGAAGAAACTGCACATTCTTTCTCATTGTATTTCCTTATTCCTGGCGAGTATACATTGTCCGCTGCCGCTATTATCGATGATGCTACCGACATACTCCGAGCTCGTGCGAGAACAAGTTCACCCGATGAACCAATTTTCTGCTGTGGACCTCCATACCACCTTTGCGTTAATGGTACAGTGTGAGTTCATTCTTCTTTCATCTGTATCAACTGTTTATGTCGTTATAGTGGTTTTTCGAGGGAATTATTTATCTCCCAAAGTTCAGGAGCCAAGCTTTTATTCGGTAAGGCACGAGTAAATCGTCAAATCTTTTTCCATTCTTCTGTTTGTAACCTTTGTGTCTTGCAAAAAGAGGGGGAAAAGACCCTGTCCAATCTTCTTGAGTTGTTGGATGGGGTTGTGATTAGTTACACACTTTCTTTGCACATGAATTTCTCGATCTCCAAAAAGAAACTGAGTTGCCATTCTGCTTTAATATTGTTCAATTTCACACCTTTTGATTTCTTTTGATGTACAAATTGTTGTTGATTTCTATCCTTTCATGGTCCGTTTGGATTGACTTAAGAAAAAATTGTTTTTTCAATAAATTCATTTTTGCTTAAACTGAGAGGAAATCATTTAATATACACTTAAAAAAATGGTTTTAAGTAATTTTAAAAAATGACTTATTTTTTAAATTAAACACAAATGTAATCCAAACACACTATTAATAGAATAGAAATAGAAATGATTTTGTAACTAGTAAAGATAAATTTATTATTATTTTTTTAGGAAAACTAACATTATTGTTACAAATTTTCTTGCAATGGATGTCAACCACTTGAAATGGGATTTTGTTTATTGTCTCTCAAATTTGTCAAGTAATGATCACTACTGTATTACACCCAATAGTTCACCTTGTCCTACCGTCACAAGGAACAATATTAATAGAACAAAATTGGAAAATTGCGACCAAACCTCTTCCAAAATCTAATATTTTTCAAAGCAAATGTCAAATCATACCTCAAATGGTGAGCCATAAGTTTATAATCATAGTTGATTTTTTAGCATATCTGATCTTCTCAAAGATCGTTACAAGCCCTTTTTGTCAATGTTTTTGTAGATATCAAAAACCTTGATAGATCAGTACAACAATGAATTCGAGAATTCAAGATGTACTCATCTTCAAGCTTTTGCTGTTCGTTGGAAAATAAATTTTATATTTCAAGAGGTAAGTCAAGGGTATTCTCCACTCGTCTCATTTTTCAAAACCAAAGGAAGATCTCTCATTTAATAGATAAAAACATCAATTATCATTTATAAAATTCGATCTTCAATCTCACATTCAGTTAACAACAGAATAGGAACGCCATAAACTAAGCAAACCATTGGATATGAACTTAAAAAAAAGGATTATTATTCTTTTTACTTGTTTTATACTCTCTTTACATGCATGTCAAGATTGACATAAAGTACATTGAAGTGAAGTGAAGAGGAATTATTCCAACTATCAATTCATGACTTAAAAAAATTATCTGTGTATTGAAATTATCATCATCATTTTTATTATTCTTTTTTAAAAAAACTTTAAATCAAATTAATGAAATATTCTTCACATTTTTTATATTAATCTTTTATTTTTCTTTTGATGTATCTCTCTCTCTCTCTATTCTCCAAAATAGAATTATGACATTTTATCATCCTAAGGAAGGTATGCACTTTTTCTTTGATAGGGATACTCCATAACCTTTTAACTCCAAAAGATGTTGATTCCAATGGATGATCATTATTTGAGTGAATCTTTGTATTCTATTCTTGCAAATTGCGCTCTTTCATTTCTCGAGTGGTTCTTTTTTTTTTCTTTTTGTTACTTTAAAAGATGCATCCTTATTGTTTTCTTCTTTTTCTTTTCTACCCTCAAAAGAAATTTTCTTTTTCTTTTTTAAGATAAACCGTAGGTTAATTAGTTATGGTGATCTCGAGTTCAAGTTGATTAAGAAAGTGGATCGTTAAAAAGAAGAAAAAAATGTCTTGAAAATTTAAAAGTTTTTGTTCATGTAGTACGTTTAGTCAAAAATATTATTAAAAATCATAAAATTGGATTTTTTTTCTATTCATTATTACGATAAGTTTGTGAGTAATTTTGTAATATTATAAAGTACTTTTGGTGGTGTAGAAGTTATTAAGAGACTAGAGACATATTCTAAAGTGATTTTAAACTTGACTAACTTTATGTCACGTCCCGTCCTAACTTTTCATGCGGTACGCAGTGTAACCCTAAGCAATTTTAAGCGTCTTTAAACAAAACGCCAAAATGCTCACTTAGTTGCTTAATCGCTTGATAAATTCAAACTTAAACTGAAATTCAAACTCTAGACGATGTAAAATAAGTTACCCCTACATGATAAGATACGCCAAAATGCTCAAGATATGCAACTGCGTGCGGAACGGGGTGTGACACTTTACACCTTTGGTAAACTGTACCATTCTTCTTTAATCTCAACTCAACACACTAGTTTTCTCAAACTAGCACAAAAGATAGTAAAGTTAAAGTTTGGCATGCATGACTTTAGATACGATTGAGTCCTTTTAGCCCATCAAAAGCATTTCTCAATGCTTACACGATGTTTTGATGTACAGTTCAAAAGTACTTTCAATTACTTTTTACTTTTTTTTTTCTTCCAAACTATACCTCAATTAAAAATGCTACTTTCAAAAGGTCATATCAAACTCCAAATTTTTTAAAAAATAGTAATAAAGTTGAAGATTAAATTGTCACAATATTGTAAGAATAATAATTAAATATATACCAACTTTTTAAAAAATATAGCAAATGTAGCAAAGTTTGTAGGTTATAAACCAATACCTCCAATATGATTTATCAAATAGATTTTGTTATATTTGTAATTATTTTTTTTGTAAAGTAGTTATATAGGTTAATATTTTGAATCTAATCGTTATATTTTTTTCAAAATTTATTAATGATAGATTATATCTCTAATATATATTAAAGTTTGTTTGATATTTTGATATATCTACGATATTTTTATATTTAAAAAAATTAGGAATAGTTGTAAATATAACACTTAGATTTAAAAAATAATTAATTATACAACAACATTTTTAAAAGATTACAAAATTCATCAAATTCTATCAATGATACGAGTGTTTGACTGATAAACTATATTATAAATGTTTGTTTATTACTAATATAACTGGGACAAATTTTAGTATATTTGTAAGTTTTAAAAATATTGCTATATCATTTTTATTCATTGCAATTACTCAAATTTAGGAGGGAAGGGAGGAAGAGTAATGGGCTTTGGTTTTTAATTGGGCCGGAAAACACAAAAGGAAGAGGCCTTTTTATTCGAAAGGAATCGTTGGTTAGTTCATGTTGAAAAAAATCAAAATTTCCCTCGAAAAATCAATCAGATTCCATTGATATTTTTCTCTCCATGGCTCTGCAGATCTGCTCTGCCAAGGTACGCTCGCCAGATGCTCCAAATATTATTTCTTCTAAAAGTTTTGACATTCTTTTAATTTTCTGAATTGGACGAATTGAGTGATGAGCAATGCAAGCATTTTCCTTATAATTATCCAAAACCTGGGAATAAATAAACTGCTTTATGTTTATCCATCAATAATTGACCTCTTGATGTTGCCATATTTCATCTCTACTCATATTTCCTACTTTAGATATGATAGTTGGTTTTTTTTTTTTTCAAATCCTTCTTGTTTGTTTCCCTGTTCATTGGACGATTGTACTTTGAGAGTCATGTCGGTGGATTGATTTTTCTCTTTTGGGGGCCCTTTTTAGGGTATGGAAATAATCAACAGAGATAAGAAGGCATTTGGGAATTAGGTTCTTAAAATTGCGACATATGAAAACGATTCTTTGTTATTCCGACCAATAATTTAATTTGGTCTACTGTTTTTCAATTCCTTTGGGTTCACCAATTTGATACTAAGACATCACTTAATGTAGACAGCATGTGAGTATGATAAAAAGAAAGTACCTAGGTTTTTATTTATTTATTTCTTGCCTTTTTTTTCTTTCTTTTTTGTCTCCTAATATTCTTCTCTACTTAATACTGTATTTGGCTTGAAGTCAAGTGGGTATTTCTTGAAAAACAAAGAAGAGGGTTAGAGTTATAATGGGTGGTGGTGGGGTAGTAGCAGTAGAAGTAGTTGGAAAGGTTTGGGACATGGTCGCTCTCTGATTACAGAGTCAGGAATGGAAAGAATGGAAACAATTCACTGTTTTGAAAATGAAATGGGAATGAAATTGGACTGAAATTGTAGGAAAATGTAAGGCTCCAACCACATCTGTGACAATGATTGTAGATACCCACCTTCTTCTTTTTCTTTTTCCTTTCTCGAATTTAACGAGTGATGATTTGGACTTTTGATCTCTTAGTTAGTTGCATTTCATTAAGTTTAAGTTCAAAAGTTGCAATATTACTCTATAACTTTTCGTAAATATTTCCAAACTCTCATTGAGTGAGATCCTTAAGCATATTAGATGGAAATTAAGACCTATTATCACACCATTCTAGGTTACTACCACACCATTCTTTGTCCCAACTTTTGTCTAAAATTCTAAAGGATGTCTATTCCAATGTTAATTTTGAAACCTTCTGTAAAAGGTCAAGTGTAATTATACAACTTGAAACTTAAAATGTTTTTAAGTATCTAAAAAATACATTGTTTTGTGTATCTCATCTTTTCTGATCTTACAAATTACTTGAAGATTATAAAAAGAGTATGGAACAAATAAGAGTAAGATATGAGGTTCAAACAAGTTTATTTCCTCTGTTTAGAACATGCTTTAGGCATTCTACTTTGACGATGCAATGATGTGGTCCTTATCCTCTTTTGATATTTGGTTTCTACAGTAGATGCACACGGGGTTCTCTGTATAATGATGTGAAGTCCTTTCACAATCAACACTTTTTTTTTAACCTCATCAATATTTTAATGGTCTATTTTATTTTCTTTTGTTATTGAGGATTTAAGAACTATGAATATAAATAAATTGGTGTTATTTTTCTGCCCTTTGGTTACGTTAGATCATTCCCATCCAAGAATTCCTTATTCATCTCACCTTGTTCACAACTCCCAAAACATTTGTACACTGAATCTTTGCAAAGTTATAAAAACACTTTGGACCAATATTCTCCGTTTGCCTTAAATTATTGAACAGTTCTGTCCCATAGTGAATTGAGTTTATGGCCTTGGAGGCTGCTAACCCAAACTTCATAGAATGATGCCAACATCCTTCTTAGTTCTTTTTCTATGTCTAGTGCAATCTATGTCATGCAAAGGGGAAATATGCTTCTTCTTGTAGTGTTTGTCTTTATAAAATTCTTAATTTCAAATGTTAAGATGGTCCCACCAATAATAAGGGGGAATTTTTTTTAATTACTATTACTATTGTTATTTTATTATTATTTTTTTTATTTTTTTTTGGGGGGGGGGGGGAGCAGAATGGTTTGACACCGCATAAGAATAGCAATGAAAACACAACATCAAGGCCATGTTTGTTCATAGCATACGTCCTTTATTGCCCTTTTTTCCTCATCTATCTTATCACCTACATTAAATGGTGGGGCAGCTGGAAAGAATGGACTACTTTTTACCCATTTTGGCCCTTTTTTCCTCTGTCTCTTTTTTTTTTTAACTGTTCTTCCAGCTTTAGATCTGCCACTGAGGGTCTTTGTTCAACAGTTTTTAGCGACATCCAAATGAGGATCTGTTTTGTGTATCATCTTGTTTTCTCCATGTCAAGCTAGACGTCTGTCTGTCCTTGTCTCTCTCTATTTGAAGACCTACAGTATCAACAATTGTGATGAAACGACTTTTATTATAGGCATTACCATTATTCAAGGAAAATTTATTTGCATTTGCACTAGTAGTATGAAACACACTTTTCCTTGTTCTGGAAATCACATTTCTCTTATGACAAAACATTTTATTGAAGAAAAATGATCAGTCTAAGACTTCCTAGCTCTTACTTTTTAACTACCAAATTGGAAAAAGAAGAGTAGGCAAGCATGGTTATAATTACAAATGATGCTTTGCCACAAGGATCATTCTCTAGTTTTTATTTTGTTTTCCAGCTAATCCCATGCTCCTTCTTTTGGTTCAGCAAAGACTTTGGTTGCTAACTTCCAAAGTAAAATAGAAAAGTAGTTCATCTTGTTTTAGAGTCTTCTAGCTAAAAATATCTAATAATTTGACTAACAATAGATGAAACTACTGTTGAAGTTCCTCAGAGACATCATTTTTCCTCTCCTAAGTTTGATTTATTTATTTCTGAATATATGTGGTGTAGAATCATAAAGAGTGATAGATAAGTGGGTTGTGTGGTCCATTGCAAAAATGGTGCCTTTTGTGCAAGTGATGTAGTGGTCCATGGAGCAAAAGCCTAATTTGGAGCGCAAAGGGAACATATGTGTGGAAGACATGGAAGGATGAATGGATGTGGGCTATAAAGACAAACTCATCAAAGAAAAACCCAAAACACAACAGTACAGTTCATGCAGAAGACCAATTGATATGACTTCCTTTACTCTCCCATCTTTTCAATCAATCTTCTTAACCCCTCCTTTCTCTTTTCCCACCATTCTTCATCATCATCCTAATCATCTTGTCATTTACCTTATAAAAACTCTCCCTAAACTCTCCCTCTTCCTTTACTTTCTTTTTTTAAAAAAAAAAAAAATCTAAATTCTTTCATGTGTAACTTTTAAAAACAACTACTATTGAAATCAAAATTCTTTAGCTTTTTTATTCAATGGAAAATGAAAATTTGGATTGTCATCCATTCTAGGCGACAACCATCTCCTTCTAGTTCTCGAGAATAGTAGTTTTGAAACGTGTATAAAAAGGCAAGTGTTTTTGTTTATCATGTAGACTAGATTTTTCACAGCACACAAAGGCTTGTAATTAAATATTGTACTCTACTGAGGCTTTTCTCCTTTAGGTGTGTGTAGGGAATGAGATAGGGAAGTATAGGGTTTTGTAGCCTTTTGATTTAAATTTCTAATCCATACCATGAGACAAGTGCCGGCTCAAAAGCAAATATATAAACAGTCCTACACCGAAAAGGGTACCTTCTTCCTTTCTATTCTATACATAAACGTTATGTCAAATATGGATAAGGGCCACAGGTTTTTCTTTGTGGGGGCACTCTCATTCCCACTAGTCAACACCATTTTCACGCGCAATTCCAACCCAAACCTATGACACAAAAACACTTACCCTCCCTCCAATTCATTCATTCCATCCATCTATTTTTTTCCATTGCCATATCCTTTTATCCAAAAACTTCTACCACCATGTTTCTTTTCTTCTAGTTTTGATTGATAGACATACGTTCAATCTATGTATATTTTAATATTTTACAATAAAGTTTCATTTTTCATCTTTTGATATATGTCAGTTCGAATGACACCAATTATTCTTCACACTCTTTAAACTAGAGATGAAACAAAGTTCAATCTATGGTTGTCACTCATCTAGATTTAAATTTCTTGTAAATTTTATTTACATTTCCTGTTTCAAAAGACATCAGTTATTCTTCATGCTCTTTGAACTAGAGAAGAAATGGTAAAATAGAAGGCTTTGGATGGAATAATATTTCAATCCATTGAATATATATTGTATAATAATCTTACAAGTCCACACACTAGTTATTCATATGTATATGTGTTGTAACAAACATAGATCTACATTTGTGAGGGTGAGGGCCACGAAGAAAGGAGAAAAGCTTGGGAGAGCTTTGGTTTGGTCAAAGTTGAAAAGAAAGGATTATCAATAATAATGCAATGGTTGAATATTGATGAGATGTGAATTCAAAGAAGTGTGCTTTGAAGCATTGGTGAGAGCCCCTTGGCGATATCTTTTCTAAAAAGGTCTCTTCCATATGAAATGCTACCCCACTTCTTGTCCTTGCAAAATTATGACACTTAAGAAAAACCAAATCTATACGTTCTTCTTTCATATTTATCCATGCTTGTGTGACTCTTATAGTTACCATATTTTCCTCTCCATTTTCTTTTTTCTATTACTTCCAATTTTGAGTCATTTAATTTCTATCAAGTTTGAAAACATAGTTAAATGATCTTTGACCAAAGCTATATCTACTTGTTATGAGTGACATCTTTGGTTATTATTCATAGATTACCCATAGTTTATATCACCAATAGTGTACTTAAAAGTTACACACCAACTATCGCGAATATACCATTATTAATGGACTAAGCAATAAAGACAATTCAATCATCGCACCAACTTTTGTGGAATTATAGTTGGAGTCGTAAAAAAATTGTACATCCCAACAAAACTCATTTCATGTGCCATACGATAATGATTTTTCTTTTCCTTTTTGTACAAGTGGGTTGACGAGGATAGATTTATGCTTCCGATAAGGGGTGCCCCCATGTTCAAAAAACAAACCAAAGTTGTCCACTCAAAAAAAATCCCTTCTAATCTCTTGTATATATCACATAATATTCGCATGCAATTCAAACAGTAATCCTAATAAATTCGAGAGTAGTTCTTTGAGAGTGATTTGAAGGAACCGTATAAAATTCTATTAAACTTGAAAAGTATAGAATAGGGTTAAAAGGGTGATGATGGAAAGAGGCATATAAATTGCATTAGATCATAACCCCTAAAATCCAAGATAGTTTTGTAGATTAGGGTTTGTTGTTTGGTGAGACAATGAAAAGTATACCCCTAAATAGTTTGTTTCTTTCTTTTAGAAAAATAGTTCATAGTTTTAGTTATGTTGGTACGTGTGAAGCGTGTGGGGGCCAATAGTGGCGTGGGAGGGACAATAGGTGGAAGAGATTGATTGGTAGAGCGTTTAGAGAGAGAGACTTAGATTTTTTTCTTTCTTTCTTATGTATAATTTTACCAAAGCCAAAAGGGTGGCGGATGCCCCACGAAACCCTTTCCTTCCTCTTTTTTCTTTCTTCTTCTTTCTCCTTTTTTTTTTTTTTCTTATTTAGTGTTCTATTTTCACACGTCATTCTCTCCCCTTAAATTTAAAAAAACAAAAAACAAAAAAATTAGCTACTACTTTTATTGGATATTTATTTGTTTTCTTATTTTGGTTTCATTAGTGTTTTTTTTTTTAAAAATTGTATAGTTAAAAGTTCAAATTTTATTGTATTTTCAAATAGTTATCTTTATCCATAATTGACTTGTATCCACTCGATTCTAATTTTTTCCATCACACTTGTTTTGCTTTGGATTGTTGTAGAAGAAATGATTTTTTTTGTGATTTATCTTTTTTGAGTACAAAAATAAAAAAAAATTAATAGCGCATGTGTAGGGTTGGAGGAATTTAAATTCTTTGTGAGGTATATATTTAAATTAGTTCCTTTAATTTATATTCATTTTGTCATTATAATATCTGATTTTTTTTTTTTTTGTCTTTTTGTCTTTTCTAATATTCTGTGATTGTTAATACGGTTCTTTTGCTTTATTTTCTTCTCTCATTTGTAATGGTATCTCTAGCTATTATGTTGTTTGTAGAATTTGTGTTGTGATTTTGCAAAATTAGATCTAAGTGGGTTTTGAAAGTATAATCCTAAAAATCAAAAAAATAAAAATCTTAAATTTTGAGACTAAACACATACTTTAAAATGTACTTGTACCGATTGTGTCAGACTATCAAAACATATGAATCAAAAATGTTTTTTTTCTAATAATAATAATAACAACTAACTAACTAAACCAAGATGGAATATTATAATATTTTGAAGGGTGAAACATGATAGACCGAAAATCAAGTCGACCAATCGAATCATAGTCAATCGGACGAGTGGTTGGTGTCAATTTGGAAAAACCAAAATAAAACTTTTTTATTGAAATATTTTAAAGAGTTAAACCAACTAACCTATAAACTTTGGACCATAGTGGGTTCCATAACGATTTTAATGGAAAAATCGACTTGTTGACTGACTCTTGCATAAAATATGAATAGTGAGAGTGTTGAGACTTATACAGTAACTCATTCTATCTATCCCCCTGAAGTGAGGATTCAAAAACTGCTTTAATATACTTATCTTTTTTGTTGGATAAAATATATAATTATAATAAAAAAAATGGAAGAGAGAAGGTCAGAGACTGACAGATTGACAGAAGAAAAAAAAAAAGAGAAAGGAAAAGAAAAGAATTAATCTCCAAAACCAAATCCCAAACCCAATCCCGAAAAGAGTATCAGAAACTCTTAAAAAAACAATGTCCCATCGCCCTCTTCTTCTTTTCTTCTATTTTTCTTCATTAATTTTTTCAAAATTCCCACTTCCAAATCTGCTCTCCCTTCTGCCTTCTGCCTTCTGCCTTCTGCCTTCTGCCCCTCTCTTCTGCCTTCCTTTTTGTACTCTTCTTTCATCCCTTCTACTTTTGAAAAAAATATTATACTTAGCCATCACACCTTCAAACCCTTCATTCACTACAATTTCACTTCTAAAAGTGTTTTAAATTTGTGTTTTCAAACTTACCATCATTCCAAATTTATTCAATTAGGTAAGTTTGAGGATCGGATTTTCAAATTTGCATAAGTTTTAAGACTTGATTTTTAATTTTGAAAGTTGAAGGGTACATTTACAATTTGCTCTAAATTCTAATATCATTTTTCTCTTTTATTCTTTTGTCTTTTTTTTTTTAACTCTTTCTCTAGAGAATATGTACACATATTTACTAATTTATATCATCAATTACATTCCACTTTAATAAAATATATTACAAGTCTTACAATTTTTTCAAATACGACAAAATGAATAAAATAGTTATAAATGATAGACTTGTTAATATCTAAAGCAGTAATATTTTACAATATTTAAGAATATTTCAATACACAGTTGCTCTAATTATAACAATTAATATTTTCAACGTTAATAAGCATCTGTTTTAATAGTATTTATTTGATATTGGAAGAAATTTTCAACAAAAACTTTGATCAATATTTATATTTATATTGTTATTTTCTAAAATTTAATTGATATTTTTTAAATGGTGAAATGTTTTACACGAGTATTTAATTATCGTTATCCCAATTGTACGTGGAGATATCTCAAATTGACGTATTTTATATGGCTAGAGAAAGTTCCACCCTTATTGGCATTATATATATATATATATATATATATTAATTAGAGGAATTTTCCAAATTTCTAATAGAAAAGACATTAGAAAGAAATGGTTTTGTATATTCATATTCCCCACCATCTCAAAGACTTTGAAAATTATTATATTACAATTAAAATCCTTGCCGGCAATATTCCTCTAAACCCCGCGGAAAATTCAACGTCAATTTTATTAAATAATCCTCATTGAAAATTTCAAACCCTACGGTTAAAATATGGGAGGGAATCTAGATGCCCTATAATAGTGTGAGGAATCTTCGGTTAAAAGAAAATTTTACCGCACATTAAATTCAACTGATGCTAAGGACCACTTTGCATCTCTCCCTCTCTCTCTCTCTAGGGTGCCCTGGGTTTGGCCCAACTCTACTACCTGAATACAGTGGTAAAAGGAGAAAAAAAGGTTTACTTTTTCAGTCCTAGGTCTTGGATTATTTAGTCATCCTCATGACTTTCTTCTACAAATTTACTATTTTACTCTTCGGTTTATTTTTTATTTTGTTTTTAGGGTTTCGGTTTTTATATTTTCATTTTTTTCTGACTTCTAATAGGAGTTGGTTTTTTCCACTAAAACAATTCAGATGTTTGAGTTTGTTTAAGCCTTCAAAATTTTTAAAAATGTGTTGTCCATGGCTCACCCTTCTGTGCTTATCTTTAATGTTTAGTATTCATTTGGTACTTAAATTGATATATATTTGTCTTTTACTTTTGAGTTTTCAGCGATGTTTAGTTTGATATTTGATGTTAAAAATAACTATGAATTAAAATTTACAATTAATTTTAATAATGTTTTGGGAAATTAGTGAAAATGGATTAGTTATGATTTAAATTAATTAATAGATATTGAGATTCATAATCAAAATGGTGTGTATTTAGTGGGGGGAAATATAGAGAAAGAAAGGTTATCTCCCCCTTAAAATAAAATAATATAAATAAAAAATTAGTTGAATTAGAGGTTTAATATTGAGTTTTGATACCTAAATAATAGGTTTGTAAGCTTTGTCTAATGAATAGTTGTATTGACTTTTCATTTTTGAACAATGCGTAGTTTGTATGATTATAATATTAAAAGAAAAAAAAAACAATAATATTTTCCTAACAAATCGAAAATTTATTATAATAATTTATCTCACTCTTGAATCTTAAAAAATCTCCTAGTGTGTTATCTCTAAATTTTTAATAAATATTAAAATTAATCAAAAAAAATTCTTATCGTTAACTTTTCCACACAAAACTCTACTAATTTAATCCGCAAAATATATTATAATCTTAAACGTCAAATATAGCCAAAACATCTAAAAAACACAAGCAAAATTTTAGATTCTTAGACTACTATCATCAAATTGTTGAATATTTTGTAAATATTTTTTTCATTTTTAATAATATTTATTTATTTGGATATGTATTTAATATATATATATATATATATATAAAAATAGATGGATGATAATTAAGTAAAAGAGAATAATTATTAAGTAAAAGAAAATAGCTTGAACTCGAAAAAAGAAAAAACAGACAATAATTAAAGAAATAACGAAAGGAGGGAGATGATGTGGGTAAACGGAGTAGTAGGGGACCAATGGCTTTCTCGCGGAGACCGGCATTTAAACCAAAACAGTTTCACTATTTTTTTCTTTTTTTCCTTTGCCAAAATAATAATAATAATATTATTATTATTATTTAGAAGGGGGCTAGTTAGTGGACCCCGCCTATTGTTTGTGCCTCCAATCTTCACGCATGGGTCCCGCGGAAGCAGAGCGTCCCATTGTGCGGACCACCCCGCGGGTTCGCATTCATTTCAGCCGGCGGCTGTCAGATTATTGATCAAGGGGAATTCCCCCTCTTTCGTGGTCCCCAGTTCTCCTTCCTCCACGTGTTCCCTTCCCATTCGCTTATTCCAAGCGTGCTTCCTCCCCGGTCCCCACTTTTGTGGTCCAAACGCCTTCCTCTCGACGCGTGTCGACCCGTCCTTGTCCCGCGAGTGGCGGAGAGAGAACCGACGTAATCAATGGTCCCCTACACTTTCTCCTTTTCTTTCCTTTCCTTTCCTTTCCTTTCCTTTCCTCTTCCTTTGCCACCGGCTCACCCGGTCACTACGTCAAACCCTCTTAACCGGTGGAAGGTAAAAATTAGGTCAATGGACAATTAATAAATAATAATGTATTCGTTAATTTGTAATTGGTTGATTGGGTCACCCACGCAAGAGTGGATGACGTGGAGGCCACGCTCCAAGACTTAGGGGGGGGACATTAACGAACTTCCACTAACCTCCTCTCTTTTCTTTCTATATCACTATCTACTTTTATTATACAATGGGAATTATTATTACTTTTATTAAAGCTTTTTTTTCTTCTTCTTATCATTATTAACTTAATTTAATCTTAAATCATTATGTTTAACCCATGATTTCCCCATAACATAACAATTTGGCTTTAAACCTTCTCCACGTGTTGTCTCCTCGTTTCCTTTCATTATATAATCAACTTCTAATTATAAACCTTTCCTTACTAATTCCAATACAATATTGTCTTTCCCCTTTTCTTTTGTTCCTTATTTATCCAATTTTCTTTCAAAGATAATACATGAGTAAAAATCGGACTATGTACTCGATTCTCACTTGCAAAATGTATATAATGACCAATTCCTAACGTCATGCACGTAGGCGTCGGGGATATCCTAAATTTTAATAATAATTTCAACTTTTTCTTATGTCATCCACTTCCATGTTGCTCGTAGCTGGATGCATCTCTAATATGTGCTTTCATGACATCGAGAAAAGTGGAAATTCTCATTTAAATGAAACGTTTTCTTGACGTCTTAGTGCATTGCGTTGGGGAAATGTTTAGTTGTCTCGATGTTTACAAGGCTACATCGGTACATAAGACCATTGTCGACACATGTTTTATGGCGTCAAGGCAAGTTTTGTTTTTCAACGATGTCTATCCCTACGCTTTTTTGTGCGTCAGGATAGCTCCGTTTTCTTTAGTGTATATATTACAAGCTAGAGTTATATATATGTGTGTTAGTTATCTCTTAATTGTTAAAACATTTGTGTGTTAGTTATCTATTGACTGTTTTGGCAAAAGTCACATGATCACGATAACGTGGTTGAGGTAATTCAATTTTTTAGAATTACATAAATTTAAATGTTTACTTTTCACAATTATAAAATAACGAATAATTTAATAACAATGACCACCACTTAAGATCAATTTGAACAAGTTGAAACATTATTTATTATCATCATAAGAGGCCAAATGGTACGATGTCTTACTTTACAGTTGTTGAGTAAAAAAAATACGATGATTAAATTTTTTTTTCTAGTACAACAATCGAGTAACTCAAATGGACATTTAAAAATATAGTTTATGTAATTTAATTTGAGTTGTAAACCCGTGGCATAGATCTGATTAAATATCATGTTGTATTTTCCTTTGAAGAGACAATTTTAATATGTAAAATTGAGAGGATGATTTTGGAAGTTTTTGATCTCTCATTAATGTGACTTCCAAATAGACAACCACACATATATATATACACCAAATACACTGTCCAAAAAAAAAAAACAAATAATTAAATAACTGCCAATATGTATTAATTTAAAACTAAAATATTAACCAATAAAAGCTCTACAAATATAGCCTTTTTTCATCAAAACATTTGTTGTGTTTATAATGATGCAACTTTTAGTTAAATAAAGAATAAGAATGAGGTTTGATTGGTGTGACAAGTTAAAAGGGGAGATTAATAGCTTGTATTAATGCAAATTAAATAAGTTTAAGACCAACCTAAACAAAGTAGGAATAAAAGGTGGATGCACCCATTTGGAAAAAATTAAATAAATAAATCAAACCAAGATTCCAATGTACTTAAAAACTATTAATTAATTTATATCCGTAGGTGGCTGTTGGGTATCTTCAAAACACGTAGCACACACGATTATTTTACAATTATTATTAAATCATACCCAAAAATCTCCCCTTTCTTCATCAACTTTTTCTTTAATAACTTAAAATTTGGATTGATTAAACTTATTAAATTTTGAGATGA
The DNA here is from genome assembly GCF_000004075.3 of Cucumis sativus. Lineage (NCBI taxonomy): Eukaryota > Viridiplantae > Streptophyta > Magnoliopsida > Cucurbitales > Cucurbitaceae > Cucumis > Cucumis sativus. The sequence continues at coordinate 25,923,559 of NC_026658.2, forward strand.
GATTGTGATCGCATCAATCTCAAATATTTGTATACCTCTTATACTTCTTTGTGTTTTGATTTTACAAAATGGACTACCATCCTTAAATAATATTTGAACTTAGATACTTGCAGACCTTTAGAAGTTTAGTGTCTTCAGTCTAGGTATTCGATTGTTTTATTTTAAAGTTAATTCATTTTTTTCAATTAAGTTGAAGTATTATTCAAATTTAATTTATTTTAAAGAGTAGTTCAAATATAAATTATGTTTTTAAAAAATATTATCGATAAAAATTAAGATAACTTTTGAGACAAAGATTATCTGTGACTATAATAATCTTCGGTTCGAACTCTCAAATTACTATTTCTTTTACTATTTGTACCGTTTTTACCGTAGACTTTTACACATTAAAACATATTATTATAATATATAACTATAATAACTCACTCATGGATTCAAACACTAACATGATTTTTTTCAAATAAATCGTAATAAAATAGCAGAAAACGAAAGTAAAGGTTTAATATTTATTATAATTTTTTTAAAAAAGATATTTAAATCAATTCATTATTGAAAGTCTATTGGAATTAACCTAAGGAGATATTATTTGTAATTTTAATTTTACATTTGATATAAAATATTAATTTCGATGAACGACCAGATGCTGCAGTGAGAAGCCGGAGAGGGTATCGTATTGTATTCTTTGTTTTTTAATTTATTCATTCATTCATTTGATTTAATTTCTTAAAAAAATTAAAAAAAAAAGGTGACCGAAAGGAACAGTAAGTCACGCGCTTTTCTCCGTGGCCGTTCGGTTTCTCTTCCTCACGACTCACCTAAACATAACGATTTGTACGGCGGAAGAACGCCACATATACCACGCGCACCAACACGCCCCATTTTCATTCTCTCACGCGCTCGTTACTCTCTATGATCTTCTTCCCTTTGCAACGTTGACGACTTTACACCGTCCGATTCCCTTCTAATAAAACATGATTCTTATTGGTCCACGTCAACAGATTTGTTTTTTGTTTTGCTTAAACTATTTTTATTATTATTTTATGGTTTTGTTTGATTATTACTTATTTGTTAGTATTTTCAAGTCAATGGTTGTGAGTTGATAATCCCTAAGCTAAAGATTTGATATTCCTCCTAAATATCACAATTGTATTTAGTAAGAAAAATAGCAACACAAAATGTTTATAACATATAATCAAATTTTTATTGATAAAAGTTGATGTGTTTCATAGAAATATTTTAATTTATTTTACTATTTTTAAAAATATTTTAAATTTTTATAAGTCACTTTACCTCAATTATAATTGCTTAAATTAATAAAAATAAAAATTATATCCGATGACAAAAATATTTTAAAAAATATTATTTTTTGCATATTGTAAATATGAAAAATATGACAAGTAGTTATGGACATCATACGACTAACAGTATCGACTTTTTTTTTGTAATTTAGAAATTTGAGTGACATAAATTCTACTGTCATATATATATTCATTTGTTTGCTATTTTTGTGAGTGTCTCAATCAAAAATTCTAATTCCATTTTCTTAACGCAAACATTTTAAAATGATTTACATATAATAAATTTTGTTAGAATTTTGAATGGAAAAGGAATTGAAAGGATGTGGTTATAATTTGTCATCAAAATTTAGAACACAATGTCATCTTACTTCTTTTTACTACACTATTTTGAACATTTTTATTTTTGGTTTAGTGTGTTCATGAAAAAGCAAACATAATACTCCAATTGGAAAGAATAATAATACCTTACCAATAAATTTAAAAAATTCAAAACATTTTCTTGTAACTTAAAATATAAATTAAATTATTCATGTCATAAAATCCATCAAATTATAGTTACTAAAATTTAGATTAGTACAAACAAACTATGATATTAGTTGTGACGATCTCATTAAATAATATATAATATATATATAGTTTGGAAGAAGAAAAAAAAGTGGAGGGTACCATTTTTTTTGATGTGCTATAATGTGTTAGAGTAGAAGAAGAAGAAGACTAGAAGTAGAGGTTGATAATCATAATTCATATCATCTTCTTTCTTTCTCTCTCTCCTATTCAAAACTTTCTGTTCCAATCACCATTGAAAAGCATACGTACAAACCTTTCCCCCATTTCTCTCTCTCTCTCCATATTATTTGTTATTACTGCAACAAAGAACTGTAAATCTTCTCTTTCCTTTTATTTCCACAGATTTTTATTGGTTTCTCGAATTTGATGATCCCTTTTTGCTTACAGGATCCACCGCCATGGCTACATAATCACTGACCCATTTCACAAAATAATTCCTTCTTCTTCCCTCCATCTCCTTTTCTCCCATGGCGTATCACAATCACCTCTCTCAAGACCTTCCTCTTCACTTCTCTGACCATCACCACCAAAATCAACCTCTGTCTGATTCTTCTTCTCTCCGTAACATTTTGCCGGACCAACTTCCCGCCGGCCACACCTCGCCGGACCCCAAGTCTCAACAACCCCATCATCACCACCATCATCAACACCCTCTTCAGACTGCCCCCAATTGGCTCAACAACGCACTCCTGCGTAACCAAAACCCCCATTCTCACTTCTCTACCGACACCGCCACCACCGCCGCTGCTGCTAATACTAATTTCCTCAACCTTCATACAACTGCATCTGATTCTACCGTTTCTCACTCCTCTAACCAATGGCTTTCCCGTCCGATTCTTCACCGAAACCATAGCGATGTTATAGATGATGTCGCCGCCGGTGATGCTATGATCGGTGCTGCCACTGCTGCGCTGTCTCATGATTCTGGTGACTTGAAGAACGATGCTAATAGTGGTGATGGATTGAATAAAAGTGAAGGTATGGTGATGGAACCTGGTGCGGGTGGAGAAGGGGTTTTGAATTGGCAACATGCTCGTTATAAAGCTGAGATTCTTGCTCATCCTCTTTATGAGCAGCTTCTCTCCGCTCATGTTGCTTGTCTTCGTATCGCGACCCCGGTCGATCAATTACCGAGGATCGACGCTCAGCTCGCTCAGTCTCAGAATGTCGTCGCCAAGTACTCCGCCTTGGGTCACTCGGCTCCGCCGTCCATGGTTGGTGATGATAAAGAGCTCGATCAATTCATGGTATATTCCCACACATAATCCTTCCAATTTTCTTCCTCTTTTTACCATATTCACAAATCTGCTCCTATTGGGAATTGCTAAATTGATGCTGAAACTTCATTTGCTATTGCTGTTTATGTATACGAATGTCTTCCTTTTCAGCTATAATCCATTGGGTTTCTCTCTTTGTCAGAAATTGTTCCATTTTTCTGGCTTGCTTCAATTAATTGGGAAATGAAATGTTTGTGTATTCCTGGGTAATTTGAGTTGGGTATTGAGTATTGGGTAATGGGTAAATTCTTTGGTTGTTAAATTAATGTTTTTATGATCATTTTCACTAGTGGATAGACATTTTATGTATTTGCTTGCAACTTGGAGTACTGCCATAATTAGTAAGCCAGATGTGGTGATAATAAATAAACTGAAATCTCCATTTAATTATGTTACCTGGCTTTTTACAATGTATGGACAAATTTTCAAGACAGTAACCATAAATTATATTTTTATGTCGGTTGTCACTTGGTCAATTCTTTTTTTTTTTCAGTTGTACTCTCCTGCTGCTTGGGTGGAGAAAATTTATGTTTTTGCATTGCAGCTGATAAAAGGCTGTCCTGCCTAGTTTAAGGACTCTCTTGGAATGATTCACTCAGCCATAGATTAATTTTTTTTTTTTTTTGGTTCTAACAATCTCTTCATATCTTGTAACATATATATAATATATATTGATTTATTGACATTTATTTGGACATTTAATTGAGTGACTGATTATCAGAACCAAGATTTGGGACAAACTGTACTGTACACATCATGCCAACTTAAATGAATCTTATTTAAAAATTTGAAAAATATGTCTTCTTTTTCATTTGTGATGCTTTTTGTTTCTGTAGTAAATTCCTAAAAGCATTTAGAAAATAGATAAAGTCGCATTAAAAGGATTATGATTTGGGGCAATCTGATTAATCTTTGTTGTTCTTTAACACTCTGCATCCGTTTTTTCTCTCTTTCTATCAATTAGGAATGGAAATCTGTCTTAGTCCTTTATATACATATTCTCTTGTTGCAGACACATTATGTTCTTTTGCTTTGTTCATTCAAAGAACAACTCCAACAACATGTTCGAGTCCATGCTATGGAAGCAGTAATGGCTTGCTGGGACATTGAGCAGTCCCTACAAAGTTTAACAGGTATTCTTGTTGTACCCTTTTGTGTTTTGCTATTACTTGCTTCTATGAGATCCTTATCTCTGGTTAGTCACTCTTCGATGGAACTTTAGCTTTATCCATTTCTTATCAAGGAACCAATGGTTTCTTACTGGTCTTTTCAAAATCCAATTCAAGTTTCTGAAAACTTTAGAAAGTTCTTTTTTAGAAATTGAGTAAAAATTAGGCTAAAATGCAATCGAACCTCCTACAAGACCGTCGGAGAATCAGTTGGATGTCAAATATTTACTAAAAAATTATGAAAAACTACGGTTAAGACATTGTGAAAAAAACGAGCCTGGTTTTCAATTTCTTTCTAATGTAAAGAGTGTCATATATTAAGAACAACGTTATATTCTTTTTCCTATATCAGGAGTTTCACCTGGCGAAGGTACAGGAGCAACAATGTCCGACGACGACGACGACCAGGTTGACAGTGATGCAAATGTGTTTGATGGAAGTTTAGACGGTCCAGACACCATGGGATTTGGCCCTCTTATTCCCACAGAGAGTGAGAGGTCCTTAATGGAGAGGGTCAGGCAAGAACTGAAGCACGAATTAAAATCGGTAATGGATATAATATTACATTGAATGTTTTGTTTCATTAATATATGTTCTGTTCCTGAATCTCTCTCTCTTTTTCTTTTTCTTTTTTTTTTCTTTTTTTTTTTTTTTGTTGCCTACAGGGTTACAAGGAGAAAATTGTTGATATAAGGGAAGAAATTCTGAGAAAGAGAAGAGCTGGAAAACTCCCTGGTGACACCACCTCTGTCCTCAAACAATGGTGGCAATCACATTCAAAGTGGCCTTATCCTACGGTAAGTTGAGGGATTTGGGCTTAAAAGCTATGTCAAATAACCTTAAGAAAAAAAGGTTATGTCGATCTATCGTTAAGCTAAACTTACCTTGGCCTTGAATAAAACATTAACATGGTTGAGAATAAGATGCTTGAATCTATAAAAAGAAATCTACTCATGTTATTGAATAGGGAAAAGTCCAGATAGATAAACGTTTTGTATGCTTTTAATTCAATTCTTTACTTTTCTACTTTACTCATCTTTCTCCCTGTCACATCATCTTTTAGTTATAGCATAAATAAAACCTGTAATGATGATTTATGAGTTTGAAAATGAAGTATAAGAGCAGAAGATGATGCTTAGTTTGAGAAAACTTTTACAATTTACTCTCCTCTATATTATTCACGAACACTAGCAATTGACTTGAAGTGCTTTACGAAAAAACTTTTAAGAATTGCTTTAATTATGACCAAACTTCAAAGCTGGTCAAAACTTTAATCTGTGTTTGGATGTTTTGTTTTTGGTTACTTTATCAGGAGGAAGACAAGGCAAGATTAGTGCAAGAAACTGGTCTACAACTGAAACAGATAAACAATTGGTTCATTAACCAAAGGAAGAGAAACTGGCACAGCAATCCTTCAAGTTCTACAAACTTGAAAAGCAAACGCAAAAGGTATAATATAAATTCCTTAAAATAAAAATATGTATGTCTTTAATTTCTCTTCTTTACGATTTTAACTTAAATGAAGAACTTGCACCAACCTTAATTTGAAAGAAGTAATGCAGGTGAAAACAGCAGCGACCGTTTCAAATGACTTGTAATTTCAACTTCAACAACCAACAAAATCCCTGTTTTTCAACACTTTTTTGCTACAGCAATATAAACCCAACCCCCCATACTAATTATTTGGAGGTTATTCATTTTAAGCCTTGCAAAACAAACATAGTTATCGCTTTGACCGAAGAAGTTAAGGATGAAATTAAGAGACGGTACGATCGAGAACGGAGACGAAGAAATATGTGCATGCTATACGTGTCGTGGGGCGCAAGCGCGTAAAGATCGAAAAGCTGCTGATGATCAACTAAAAGATCAATATGAAGAATGTCAAGGGTTTTTCTTTTTCTTCTATGATATGGTGGTTAGAAGAAGTTGATATTTAGGAGTATTTTAGTGGAAATGAATTGGATACTCCACATGGAATGGAGTTATGATTTTTGTTTTAGCTTCTTCGTGTATGTGAATAATTAAGAAAGGTGATGGGTTATATGGGTGTACAGTTTTAATAATCTGTGCATTGTTTCCTCACAGTACAATACATGTCATTAATATAGCTCTTTTTTAAACAAAAAAAATTATATACATATATATATATATATTATACAAAAGTGGAGTATTATTATATATACTTATATATTGGTGATATCCTCTTTTTAATTTTTTGGGTTTCTATCTCTTTGAGTTTTCATATACTGTAATATAGAGATTATAACACAGTAAATTGGGTGTGACAGAACAGAACTATATGGTTGCCTTATCTATAACCATTAACCAACTATGGAGTTTTTAATTGGTAAAGTTTTCTTTTTCATTTGCAACATTTAAACTACGATCACTAGATCTTTCACACGCATCGATCTCAATTGACATGAAAAATTACAAACTAAAGGAGATAATTATTGTTTGAAAAATTACATTTTCGATCATCTAAGTTAACCGTTTTATCATATGGTACGTCACTATTGTTTGGTTATTATAATTATTATATTTAAATTACATTTAAATGGTAAAATAACGAATATGTTTAAATTCAAACACTAACATTTTCTGCACTATAGTTATCTTTATGAATAATTTGATTGATAATTATTCTGTTTTAATTAATTTAATTTATATTCAAACACTCAATCTAACACTAGTCATTTTGATGAATTTTTTTAGTGAAAACTAATTCATTAATTTAAAATTTATAAATAATTTATGTAAATTAATAGGTCTTTTTTTTCTTTTAAAATAACAAAATGGACGATGAACTATTGCAAGAACTTAGGACATGGGGACAAGGAAGCTTGGCAAACATTGCCTCCTAAATGTATATATGTATTCAACATATATCAATAGTTGTCACTCGTTGATTGCCTCCTATGCATATCAACAATGCATGTAGTTTTTTTTCTCTTTATTTACTTTCTCATACCCCTCGTTCTCTCTTTCTCTTTCTTTTTTATCTACTTCGACATGCACGACTCCCTCTTCCGAAATTCATCAACCTACTAAACAAAAAAATTAAAGTTTAGAGTTTATGTTCAACTGTATTAATAACAATGATTAAGTTAATAATCCACTATATGAGCACTTTCTAAGTGTTTGTAAACTTTTTTGAACAAATATTGATTAGTTGTAAAAGTTTGGATTTTGTGAATTTGGTGGAAAAATGAAGAAACTAATAGTTTGTACATATTTATTAACATTATCAAATTCATCAATTAAAGAGGTTTAATTCAGTTATATGACTACTGCATTGATTAGTCCTCTTTTTCCAAATCTTTTAGTTCATCATAACCAACAATAATCAGTACACATAACAGTAATTTAACTAAATCTAAGGTTGATTGAAATTAAACGAAATTAGAAGCAAACATAATCAGTAAATTAGTAATAACAATAGAAGGAATATACAATTAATAATTAATTAGAGAGCTTTTTAGATATCTATACATTTAGCTCTACGAATAACACCTTTAGCAAATTGCAAATTACAGTTAGAATCAATGGGTAGAGACTCCCTGAAGATCCCCAACCCCATGGTTTCAAAATCGCATGAGATTTACGTGCGGTGGTGACGCCGGCAATCTCGAAGTGAAATCCCTAATTGGGAACTCGTCGTCATATCGAAGTTGTTCGTCCTCGAAATTAAGGGCATAGCTGGAAGGGTCGTATCGAAAATCAGTGGAGTGATGGTAGCGTCGGCGACTCGGCCAGCTGATCCGAGCGACAAGACTCCGGCACATTCCACGGAGCTCCGGGAGGTCAGAGGTCATTGATTTGAGAGCAGGAGATGTTGGAGAAGAAGGGTTATCGTGTAATTCGGGATCGTGATCGGGGCGGAAACAAGAGATTGGGGATTTGAGCTTGTGGGTGAAGGAAAATGGATTGTAGTGGTTGAACATGGTGACGAAGATGGGAAGTTTTGTAATGAAAAATGGATGAGAGGTGAGAGTTAAGCAGTGATGATGGAAATGGGGGAGAGAAATAGAAGAGATATTTATAGAGAATTATTGGGAGAAAAATAAGAAGAGGAGTGAAGAAGGGAAGGGGACAGATAAGAGTGAGAGAGAGAGAGAGAGAAGAGATAATTGCGGCAGTTGGCTGTGGAAGGAGCGGGGAAAGCGTGGGAAAAGAGTAGCATTGTTTTCATTTTTAATTTAACCCTTTTCTAATAAAAGATAAATTATTTTACAAACTAATTTTAAATATAATAAAATATGATAGTTCCCGGACCAAGGTAAACTACTATCTATTTGAACGAATTTAATATTTTTTCATTTTTCAACTTTATGCTTTTGTAATATATTAAAATAATATTTATGTTAGTATTTAGCCTAGCGGTCAAGTTATCATCCAAACTTTTTAGTTAATGATGTTTAGAATAACTCGTAACTCAATATGTTGAGAAGTAAAACGATTGCTAATTAGTTAACAAGAAAAGAAAATGACATCAATGTTCATTATTACTGTAGGTTAATTTGACACGACACATTACAAAGGTAATACAAAAGCATTGCTGGTTAACATAATTAGAAGTTTAATTTTGATTGATTAAAATTATAAAATATATGAAATTTGGAAGAATGTGTCAATTGATACAATATTTGAATTACTAGTTAAATTTTCAAAGTACTTTACCTTATTTTAATCCCACATTTCATTAAACCATAGGCACATTATCTTTTCAATTGAGAATATCAATTAAGGGACAATGGATGCAGCCAAACACAGTTCCCAATTCTTCAGCACAACCACAAGCTTTTTTCTTTGAATAATACAAATACAATGCATCAATGACCAAAAACCAATTAAATTTGGAATTGAGAACTATTCTTTGTTTCTCTGTACAGGAAAAAAAAAGCATAGATCCATGTAAGTTTGAGATATGATAATTTAAACTTAAACTTATATCAACTTAATTTTGAACATTTAAAAGTATAGTAATTTATGTCTCGTTTGGTTTGCACAATTGGTTGTATGAGATTTTTAATTTTATCAAATATATCGCAATCTTTCGTAAACAAAAATGGATTAGAATTTCAACGGAGAATTCTTTCATAAATTATCCATGCATTGATTTCATTTGCTCATCATGTTATTTAAAAGAAGATTGCCTACCTATAAGAATTGTTTCATTAACATCCATTACAATTCAATAATTGATTCGCTCATTACAATTTAGAAGTTTAATTGAAGTAAAGTTCTAACAAAATTAAACGAAAGGTAAATCAATACATTTAAGAAAGTTGATAATTAAAATTAATAGAAAAAACTATCTTATCGGTCCACAAGTTCTAATAGATAAGTGTTCTTTGACCATCGATTTTAAAAATAGACATTTTTAGTCACCAAATTTACAACAATAGACCCATTTGGTTATTTTGTTTTCATCATGTCCATTTTTATTCCATGAATTTTAAAAAATAGGTTCATAAGACTCAAACTATTTTATGTTTGATTTTAAAAAAATTAATTACATGATAATTAAAAATTTAAAAAGTTACAGTTTCACACCTCATATGAATTTTAGAAGCTAATTTTTCTAATTTAATATGTTAAATAATTAAAATAAAAATATAAAGTTATTTGAGGGGCTTTTAAACTTACTTTTAAAATCTCAATGACTAAAAAATAGTACATTTTGAAAATTCATAGATTAAATTAGTCTGTTCTTATAAAACGCAAGCACCGAACTCACATATAACTTTTTCTAATTAAATTTAATAAAGCTAAATTTATATATTTTTATTATATATATAAAACACTTACAAAAATGACAAATAAATTATAATAATAAAGTGTATAACACGATTACTTGATTATTTGTGAAAATGACAAAAACAAAGTCCAAACCGAACATATAAAAGCTTGAATTTGATTGATTTTTTCATATATGTACAAAATACCTAAACTAATTTGTTATCGAGTACAATTTTTCTATAAAAAAATATATAGATACTTACATTACTTTTGGAATTGAATGAGTGTATGTGGCCTCCAGTGGTCACTTCCATAGGGATCTCTGCCACAGCCACCCGCCATAGAATCCAACGACTATTTTCAAACTCTCCACCAATTAGAATATGACACGACTTTCCTTTTCCTTTTTTCTTCTTTAAGTCTATTTTAGTTGTTTATTAATTCTGTAGCGCACGTGACCAACACCACCTGCCGACCATTTTGGTTCATTCGCCACTTGACCACTTGAAGGTCCCTTCACCTTCATCTCCGCAACTAACAAAAACACATTTCTCAATTTCTTTTATTATTTTACACTCACTGAAATTTATTTTAATGTATAGTAATCGCATTAATGTCGCAAAAGGTTCGTGAATCTAAATTCAAGGATCCTATACTGACACACAGACTCGTGTGGTCTTTTTGAAAATTTAGAACAATGTAATATGTGGTCTAAACTCTTAACTATACTCCAGAAGAGTGTTAATGAAATTAAGACTAACTCGTACTATAGTACTCGTACTGTGTTATAGTAAATATATTTAAAAGTCCTCAACTAGTTATAATATATATTGTTTACAAAACTATCATTTTTACTGTTTTACATTCATTGTTTTTTTTTCTAGTTGTTACTGATGTTTACCATTTCATTATCAAAATAAAAACCGTGTGTATCTCAAATACATGTTATTCTAATCCAAATTGAAACAGTAACTTATGATTATAATAATTCACTACTTGCCACAAATGTCTTCTAAAACGTGAGCTTCAACATATATAGTTTCGTTATTCCACTTTTAGAGATATTTTATTCACGTTTACGAATCAAACAATGTGCTAGTAAATGGTAAGTTAATAGTTATAAATTGGTTGATGTTTTTGGATTTTGTTTTGTTTTTGAAAGAGTATGTCTTAGCTCAAGTGAGCAATGTAGATTAGGTACCCACTATACACCATTTTATTAATTCTTCCTTTTACTTTACTTTAGTTTGGAATTTTGAACAACAATGTGATAAAAAAAAAAAAAGTAAAAGAAGATAAATCGCTAATCCAAATTGAATTGGGTTGGGTTCCCTCGTTTAAATTTTGAGTAATACTAAACAATAATAAAGAACATGTCTGCACTTTTTTTTTTTCCTTTTTTGTTTTCTTAATATATATATATTTTTAAATTAGATTTTTCTAACTCTTTTTTCTAATTACTGCCTTATCTGTTTTTGGATAGTTGCAAATTTAGTAACTACATTCAAAATAATTAAGTATATAACAACATTTTAAAAAAATTGCAAATATAACAATATTTGTCAAATTCTATCAATAATAGAGTATATCACTGATAGATCATGTTGTAAAAATTGGTCTATCACCGATAGATCATACAGGTCTATCAATGATAATTTTGCTATATTTGCAATTTTTTTAAATGTTGCTATATATTTAATTATTATTCCTCAAATAGTAATTTACTATAATTAGAGAAATCGCAATGAATGACTATTTTAGCAATAATAATGAAGGATACAGTAACATTTTAAAAAAATTGCAAATATAGCAAAATTATCACTAACAGACTTGTATCGCTGATAGACTTCATATGATATATCAGTGACAGACTTATCGACTTATATCATTGATAGATTTTGACAAATTTTGCTATATTTGCAATTTTTTCTTATAATTACCCTTTCTCTTTCTTTATTTCTTTATTTCTTTCCCTTTTTTTTCTTTTTTTTTAATATTCTGCGGTCCACTTTATATAACAGATCGGCCCAAGTATAAATAATTGGCCTTTGCAATAGTCTGCTACTTCCTGGGCTTCTGAATTGGAGGCGGGAAGGGGAGCCCTCTCGAAGCATCCATGGCCGAATTTCATTTCTCTTCTACAATTTTAAACAATGCTTGGAAGCCATAACCTCAAACAAGCATCATCAGGAGCGAGAGAGAGAAGCAAGACGAAGCGAAGAAAAGCTTTCTGAATCATCTTCTTGGTTCGACTTTTCAAGTTCATTCTCCTGTATCCGCTTCTCCGATTTCATGGCGAGTATCTTCCTCTTTTCTTTCTCTCTCTCTTTTTTTTTTTACTTGTACGAACTGCATTTCGTAGCATTCTCATTGTATGTATATTTCTTCTTGTTTTACTATTTTGTAGGAGTTACAACAGGAGCAAACTCCGTCGGTATCCATAGAAGATTGCTTGAAGCTCCTGAAGGGAGAGAAAGATGAGCAGCGTCTTGCTGGCCTCTTCTTAGTTACTAAAATTTGCAAGGTGGATGACCTTGCCTCGCTTTCTAGAGTTTATAATGCCGTTGGATCGAAGTTTCTTGATCGACTTCTGAGAACTGGTATGTTTCTTAATACTTCGTGATCACTTAAACTTGTTAGTTGAACTTGAACAGTTTGAGGCTTATATGCTTCTTTTGATGTTTAGACTCTGAAACCGTGTTTAAAACTTCTAGGCATGGGTAAAGGAACTGTTAGTGGACCTGGAGAAGATAATCGCGATGCGTATTTGCAACTGTCTGTTAGGATTCTGGCAGCGTTTTGTCATGTTCCTGAGATCGCTGCTTCAGAAGAAATGATCTCGAAGACTCCACTGATATTGGAAACCCTATCCAACCAGTGCGTTCGCTATCAGTAAACTCTTTCTTGGTTACATTTCTACTTTAGTCAGTTTATTATGAGTACGGTATTAGAACGACGAGTATCTCTGAGAGACCGAGGTGATTTTGAACGACAATGCGTCACAATGGAATTAGAAAAAGAAAATCGTTTGTGCACTTGTTTTCTTTTCGTATTCACCTGTATTCTTCTTGTTCCTTTGAGTATTGGTGTTTTGTTGAGGACGTTTAGAGATTGATCTTAATGCATACTTTAGATTTGCTGTCCGAGTACCTACTCAACCATCTTTCAGATTTCAATACATAAATTTATTTATATTATTAATTCATTCTTGAATTTACTTGTGCTCTGGTATTTAGGTTCTTACCATCAAGAAATGACTAATTGCATCAAGGACTGGATTTTTTGAATTGCTATTTAGATCATGCTTTCTCTTCCTTTCCAATCCCTTTCATCGTTGTTTCTTTTGTTGTTTATGCAAGGTCAGGATTTTCTGTTTTGGAGGAGTGTCTTGAATTTTTGTATCTAGTATCAACTGCATCTGATGCTGGAGTGACGACTCTGTATGAATCTGGTAGCCTGAAGATTATAGCTTCTTGGATGTCGACAATGCCAGATGGTAACACTTCTCATTGTTTGTTGAATCTCATTGATGACCTTGTTGTGGGCTGTTGATCACTCAATATCTCAGTATAAGCTTTTGCATACAGGTTCTCAGCTGATGAAGATTTCCATACAGCTTGTTCAATTGATCATTAGTAAGATTTCTCTGGACACTATCATCATCAACGCTTTGCCTGACCTATCAGATATTGTGAGTTAAATTTTATGTATGTTCTAGTTACTATCTATTAGGTTAGGACATCTCACTCGTTTTGGTTCATTTTCAGTCAAATTCTTGTAGGGAGACACGAAAATTCTATTCCCCCCATAATTGAGTAAATATTATCCAATTAGGTTGTCGCTATTGCGAGGCAATTTGGATTGGCACATGATGCTATGAAGTTTGAAGCCCTTCGCCTGCTTTCTGCCATCCTGTCTTCAAATTTGGTATGCAATTAATGGTTCTAATAGGGAATATTACTTTAGTAGTTTTATTGCCTAGCTTTGACTGATGCATAACTTTTTAGGTTGATATACATTCTTTTTAGTTTTATTGTCGTCCTTTCTACCTTTTAAGTCATGTTAATTCATAATCATGTTTTGCAAATGGCGTTTCATTTTCAGACACCACTTTATGATACCCTTCGTCAAGTGCCCTCCAATGTTTGGGCAAAACATATGCGTGATGGAGTTTCAGCTATTCTTCATAACCGCACAGGTATCCTAAGCTGCAATTTCTTCAATGTAAAACTCCTCCTTTTCCATGTCTGGCAATCATTGTGTAGCTATATTGTTTTTCCTATGTTGCTTGCTATTAATCAATTTGGCTCTAAAATGCCATATTATCAATCTTCTACTTAGCTTGACTATAATGTATTTGACATATAGTCAAATTGTTGGATGTTGATTATTTTTGGTGTTTGCAATCTACAAGTTTATTTGATTGATTATGAAAGCTGCAGCAATCCTATGTTCTTAGACTGGTGAAACTTGGTATCTGAGTTGGTATAGAAGGAGACATGAAATATAGTTAAAGGATATTTGCAATTTAGCCTTTTTCTAGTTTCTTTTGGGGTGAAGATAAAATGAAGTGTATGTTAGGTCCTGGATACTGTATATGTTGGAAGGCCACCCTTTTTTCTTTAAACTTATTACAGTGCATCAATTTAGATGATCATTCATATTTAGCACTTTATAAGGTGAAATTTTATTTTCTTTCTATTGGGATTTAAATGTTCATTTGCTCTTGTAATGGAAAAGTGAAAAATTGGAGGCAAATATTTCAAGTATATTCTGTTTTTTGAAGCTTGTTTTGTAGTTGTGTCCAGGAAGATGTTTGAGTTTCTAACTTAATTGAATCTCTTGCTTTGCTGTCCAATGTTCAGCACCTGCTGAAAAGCTTCAGGCTCTTATTTTGGCCGAGTCAATGGTGTCTATTGTAGGAGAAGGTTGGCTGATAGGTGAAATAGAATTACCTGATGTTCAAGACGCTATTCCATCGGACAGGTATTCAGTGATTGCTACCAGTAATGATGCTTTATTTATTAACTTCTCGTATATAATTTTCATTTTTCTCTTCTATCTTGATCTCAGATGTCTAATACTTGTCTTAGAGCAGTCAAGGGTTGAGATTGCTGTGATGCTGAATGAACTGGCCTATATGAAATATGAAGCTTCCAAGAATTCCTCCTTGAAGGAAGATATCATCTTAAAGCAGCGCAATGTAGCTACTGCCTTCTCTTTGGTGGAAAAGATAATTAAGTTAATATCAAATGTCGAAGAAGACCAAGGTAAATGACTAATTTGATGTCAATTATTTGCTAGGTCTTGAATTTTATTTATTGGCATTGAGATTGGTAGGCCCAGATTTCAAAAGTTTAGAAGGATCAATCCTGATGATTGGGGGGGGTGGTGAAGTATAGTTTCGACTCATTATTTTTTGTTAGTTAGAGAAAGGGTGCGATGGTGCTCGATGATATGAGAAAGGATAAATCCGTAGGCATTCTCTATGTTTCTAATCGTTGGTTTAAGATTTTTTTCCCCATTTATAGCTTACTTCATAGAATATATTGGATAATTAATTAATTGTGATGATAAATGTATAGCTAGATGATTACTTTAAGGGTGTATAAAGGAAATTGGTGACTTAACTAACCAACTATACAAATGAGTTTTATATTTTCTTAAAATTTTACAGTTATCAATTTTATATTATTCTTGAGTTAAGTTAGATTATGTACAAGATTGAAGTTTGCTCTAGAAAAGAAGAGAGTTCGGAAATGTCTTGGTAGATCTTTTTTGACACAAAATTATTATTATTATTATTATTATTTTTCAAAATATGATCAATCAAATAGAATTACATAAAACTTGAAGATGGTTGAAGCTTGGAGTCATGGACATAAATGTTGCTTGATGTGTTTGTGAAATAGTTGGTCTTTCTGTGACCCTTTTGGGGCTTTACATGGTTGAATTACTAACCTCTTGATATTGCTATTGCTTTGTGGCTTGTCTTATCTTGTTTGGACTGATTTTAAGATCCGTCCATTTGAAACAGACATTTTTATTAACGTTGTTATGATGTTGTAATCCAATGTTGACCTTTCGCTAATATGTTCGGCAATGCCAAGTTATTTTCTTTTTAATTATTTCACAATCTAATAATTTCCTGAATACCTGGAGAATTTATTTGTAGGGGATCTTATCAGTGAAAACACACTGATGAAAGTGATTAGAGGCCTTAATGAGACTACTGGGGTTGTGCTAGAATATTTGCAAGATGCAAAGGTAATTATGGAAAAAATTATAGTTGTAGTAGGATATGGGGATACTGTTCCTTATTTAAGATTGTGATTTATGATTATTCAGGAGCATGGACAAAGAAAAGGAGATGACATTTTAGCATCTGTACGGGTTATTGGGAGGTAATATATTCTATATTTGTTTGAAATCCTTTGTGAGAGTAGAGTATTTCCAATTTTTAAAACAACAAGAAAACGGTTTTGAATGAATTTCTTTTAACTGTTTAATATATTGAAATGCCCCTTGTTTATCCTTTTTATGAATATCTATTTTGTAAGAAGCATAGAACGGAAAATTTGAGCTAGTCTGCATATTCTTTGATCCTAGATATATAGAAGAAAAAGAATGTAGCAAATCTTCAAGGTCTTTTGCCTTTGCTGTGTAATTGCTTGATAATTGAGGAGTGTCTAGGTGCAATGGTACCAACTATCTAAGACTGTCGAAGTAATATGAAATGTGAATTTTCTTCTTTCAGTTAGTATAACATGTGGGTACTCAAACTAGACTAGGATTCTATTTGTACATGGATTGCCTCTGGTTAACATTATTTTCTCTTTTATTTCAGTTTTCTTGCACAAACCCCTGATGCATGGGCAGAAAGAGTTACGGAACTCTTGGACTATATGCTCTCTGTTGAAGGTGAAGATGAACAGAGGTTTGTCAGTGCCTTTATTGTACGAATTCAGTATTTATTGTACGAATCTAAAGAACCTGAATTCCATTTCTATATTTACAAACGGCAGCCCCTTCAACTCTGTGTGCTTCTTGCTTCCCATGCTATGCCAAATTACGATGAATGTTGAAGGATGTAAGACGTTGGTTTCTTCCAGAGGTCTTGCAGCTGTAAGTGATTGCCATATGGAATTGGCTTTTATATAAGTGGTCTTGTGAACTCTGAAACTTTCTATTTATTACTTTTGCCAGACTGAAGTTCTTAATCATTGAGCATTTGGGTCTGCACACAGGTTGTGAAATGCCTTGTAAATTTGATTGACCAACACGGTGGCTGGATTGACAATGATGGATCCATCTTCTTGGCTTGTGATACAATCTTGAATGTGCTTCTGAAGGTACTCATCTAGCCATTTACTGTAGTATGAAATTCGGTTTATATTGTTTGTTTAAGATTTTGATTGGTTACCATTTGAGTTTCTATTTTTGGTTTTTGAAAATTGATCTTATAATCACTAATTCCATCCTTTAAGTTTATTTGTTTTCTTGTCCACTTTCTACCAATGTTATTACTACATGTTCAATTTTTTACGTTGTAACAAGTCTATTTCGTATGTTGTCCACTTTCTAGAAAGAGCTTGGTGGGCTTCTATGTGGCGAATCATCTTTTATTCACCTGTTGGAAGCAATTGCAAATTCGACTGGTATTTTTCTTGATTTTTATTCTTTACATGTTGGGAATGTGCGTTAAATAAATAAATAAGTAAATTTAGATTATTTATTGTTATTGTTTATGATGGTTGTAGAGGATTCGAGAGAGCTATCTGTTATCATGATGGGTGGCAGTATATGTGCCTTGATATTTGATTTCACATCGGAGAATGCTCTTCTAAGCAATCCTAATTTTGCCGATAAATCTCTGGATAAGTTATGCAGACTCTTTTCAAGAATCTTCATTTTGTCTCAACAGGTATGCTAAACATTATTACAAGTATTGTCGTTAAACTTTCAAATTTACAAGTCTATAGAAGGCCCAAGTTTTTTTTATTTTATTTTATATCTAAAAGGTTGTTAACGTTCCACATTTTCATTTAACTACAAGATATCAATTTGAAGGAAAATGTAGTGAACTTATAATTTAACAACACTGCCGCTGAAGCTGAATATATAAAATTTTGAATTTCTCTGTTTTTTCAGAAGAGCATGAACGACGATGAAATGGCACAGATGGATCTTCTCGAGATTATAACAGCAGGTTCCTGCTTTTCTATTTGAATCTCAGTATTGTACCATTTAAATCTTTTTCCCTCCTAAGCTAAAGCCTTTTTCTCTTTTAATTATTAAAACTTTGTTTTCTTCTTCTTTGCAAATTGCAACCATTGAAAGGATGCTTTAAATTTGATTTCAGGATATTCTCGTTGGGGAGACAGATTCCCGCGTGTTCAAAAGGCAATTAGCAGGTTACGATAGTATTCATCAGCATTTTGCATCCATCCTTATGATTATTGCTAAATGGTAATTAATAAGGAAATCATATGTTTGATTGTTAATTATTAATTAGTATAGTTTATGAAATTAAAGTTTAAGTTAAAAGATGATGGGGATGGGTTGATTTTAGTAGATGACAAAGCATGCACCAACATCGTTTACTAAATATTTGAGAGAGGATTATAAAATAGGAAGGAAAAAACATACTTTTGAGTGGCAAAAAGATAAAATTTAGTTTAGAAAGAATTTCGGTCTTTTCTTTGGTAATCTAAAATTTACTTGTTAAATCAAATGTGTTTTGAAAGAAAAGTTTTTGGGCTCGTGAGCATAGATATTTGATTGTCTAGGGTAACATATCGTTTGTGCAAGTCTAGGATAGAAGTAATGAATTATTTAGAAATAATCTAGTCATAAATAGATTTTAATTATTAACATAATACAACATTATTTAAATCATCGATAACAAGTAGTTTGATTAATTGAGTTAGAATAACAGATTCATATTTATTAAAATTGTTCCTAAATTATAAAGAAATTTATGCGTGGTATTTATGCTGTATGATGGAAACATAATCTTTAATTTATCAGTTGAATTTTATTCATCTTCTACTATTATTAAGGGTATTTATAAACTCATTATCTAAAGTAGACTATATTTCAAATGCATAAAGAAACATTAATTTTTTAGTTCTTAAGTCTTAATAAATAGGTGTTTTTAGATTTTGAGTTTTAAAAGTGTTTTTTTAGTTACTAAATTTATAAAAACAGACTTTGTTTGGTACCTGAATTTTTTAAAAGTAAAGTTTTTAAAAATAGGCTCTTTTGATTTTTTGGAAATGTCGTATAATATTTAAAATAGAAGAATAAAGTTAATTAAAATACCATTTAAAATATTTGTTATATTTTGAAACTTGAAAACTAGACATTTATGACTTAAAAAATGTATCTATTCGAAATTCAGGAACTAAATTTTGGATTAAGGTGTCTAAACTGATTTTGTTTAGTTATGATTAGTTGGTCTGTGTTTCGGTCTACCTTGTCCTACTTAAAAGTGCACTTATTTATGATAAATCTATCTTCGTGGTTCAAATAACGAAATCTATTTTAAAGTATGTTTACCTTATCTGAGGTGAAAAGCAACAATCGATCTGCTTCAAGTATAGAAAAAGCCATACGCAACAGAAAGCTCAAAAGAACTTCTCGTAAAGAAATGAACAAATGAATTTACTATTTAAGCATATTGTAGATATCAAGAGCAAATTTCATAAAAATGGATCGGGCGTAAATTTACATTACAAATTCAAATTATCTTTTACGCCACTTAAATATCTAATAAAAGTTTAGTGAAACAGTTGCTAATAGCTTTATACGTAACAATATCTTTTTATCTTTTAGACATTCCATTGTATGTTTAATTGGATGTTTAAAATCTCAATTTTCTCAGTTTTAAAATACATTGTATTTTTTAAAAATTGGATTAGGGACGTTTGGCAAAACCTTTATTTATCGTGAAAAGATAATAATGAAATATTCACGCAAGAAATATACCTTCTTAGGGCTGCTTCTATGAACAAGTATTCTATTGCTCAAAAGTTGCATATGTATTATTCACATCCAAGTAATTTGTAAGTTCCTGCAGCTGCTGTAAAAAGAGTACAAATTTTAAAAGTAGTATAATTAAAACATCCAACATTCAGCATTCTTGTTTCTTGGGAGGGTATAAAATAAAATAAAACTAATCTATTGGATAATATAAAAATAACTTTATTTTTATAAGTTCTAAAAACGAGGATAGGGAAAAACTTAGAAACAAGCAAAATTTGGAAAACTTGGTTTGGACCCGAGCCAGTCAGTTATCTCCTAAGTTCTAATATTGATTAGCCAAACAAATTTTAGATTGAAAGCTCTTAACGCCTAACTGTAACATAATCATATTCAAATTTCAGTATATATTTACCTCGATGAATTACTTCTACTTTTTCGGAAGAAGAAACAAGTGTATAGAAATTATTAGTATTTCATGCTTTACAAAAATTAGAAAAACTAAAAAACACAGAAGCTACAGTGAATAGAGAGTTACTCGGAAGACGGGGCATCACCTCAGTCCATCTAAAAAGAGACGAGAAGCTACAAGAAGAAACCCGCATTTTATAAGCACCAACCTGAGGTTATATGCTGCAGCTGCACAGCTACCAAAATGCAGGGATGGAAGATTGAACCGTGCATTGAACATTAGAATGGTGATGGATGTGTCATCCGCTAACGGAGTACTGCAAAGAGAGGGGGAAGGGGAAGATTTTTTCTTTATTCTAAAAGGATTAATAGGTGTAAAATTTTTTAAGGATGGTTGGGAAAGATACAACTAATAATAGCTAAGTATTACTCTCAAAAGATGTATGATAAAACAAACTAGAAACTCAGGAGGATGCAAGAAAGTTACATAAATTTTGAAACATTATACCCAGTTAAAGTACAAGAAAGTTCAACCAACCATCCAGTAGTACATTTGCATAATTGTAAGTTTAGCTTCCAGCCAAACAATTACATGTATGAATGCATTCAACCTAATTCAAACATGCTCATGCAACTATGCAACAAAAATTCTTTCACGGACTGTAATTCGAAATGTACAATGACAGCAAAACATGTCATGTCTTCTTAAAAAAAGAAAAGGAAAAAGAAAAAAAGACATGCCTGGTCTGTATGAACAGTGTTAAATGAACGTAAACCTAAACCCTAAACAATTTTGTTTTAAAAAATTAAGCACCTAAATCCTCTTGTATGAGCCAAATTCTAAATTCGAAAAAACAGATTTTAAAAACTATATTTTAGTTGGTTTTTGAAAACATAGGTAGAAGGTAGATTATATAAATAGAAATTTAGAGGTGGACAAAATGTCTATGAGCTAAAAACTAAAACTAAAAACGAAAAAATCAATTAGTTATCACTTGATTACTTAAATGATTACCAAACGGAGCATAAAATACAAGAAGCAATAGTGACAAACAAGTGAACAAGAACAACCAACAACTTCCCTAATCTACTCAATAATACTAAAGGATAACACAATCCATAAAACAAACGCAAAGGAGCCATATAATTCATTCTCAGAAATGCACAGGTTGTAGTACCATAGATTCCTCAATTTGGAAAGCAATCCAAATCAAGAAGACGCAAATAGACGCAGCAAATAGCAAGGGAAGAAAAAACCAAATGCAAACCTGTTTTCGCCGCTGGAGACTCGTAGAGGAGCCATCACAACTGTACTGATCTAGAGACAACAATGCCAGTCATAATCCATCACTTGAAAAGTCGACAGCATCATTCCACAGAAGAAGTGAAGCAAAACCTTCAGATTCAAGCAACAAAAACAAAAAGAATAGAAGGAAGAGACATTAGGCGTAGAACACAATCAACGATTTCAGAAATTTCAAAAACAGAACCCTAAATATAAAAGAACATGGAGTTTAGTAGTTACAGAGCTCCTCGAGCATTTTCCGGCAATGTACACGAAGAAGAGTACCGTAAGCCGTAAGCATATTGATCAACGCCGGAGAAGAAGAAGAGAGAGCAAAACCTTCGGATTCAAGCACCAAAAACAAAAGGAAGAGATGCAAGAGAGATTAGGCGTAAAACACAACAAACGATTTCATAAAGTCCAAAAACGGAACCCTAAACGTAAAATAAAATGGAATTATGTACTTACAGAACTCCTCCATGGATTTCCAGCAATGTAGACGAAGAAGAACAGTACCGTAAGCCGTAAGCATATCGATCAACGCCGGAAAAGAAGAGAGAGCATCCTTCGGATTCAAGCACCAAAAACAAAAGGAAGAAGCAAGAGAGATTAGGCGTAAAACACAACAAACAATTTCATAAATTCCAAAAACGGAACCCTAAATGTAAAATAAAATGGAATTAAGTACTTACAGATCTCCTCGATCGATTTCCAGCAATGTACACGAAGAAGAACAGTACCGTAAGCCGTAATTAGCATATCAATCAACGCCGAAGAAGAAGAGAGAACATCCGCACACATTGATTGAGAACGATTTGAGAAATTAATTTTCATTTAGAATCAGCGATCGGTTTCTTGGAGTCGACGATGGATCGGCTGAGAAATTTGATT
Organism: Cucumis sativus; assembly: GCF_000004075.3. Taxonomy (NCBI): domain Eukaryota; kingdom Viridiplantae; phylum Streptophyta; class Magnoliopsida; order Cucurbitales; family Cucurbitaceae; genus Cucumis; species Cucumis sativus. The sequence goes on from NC_026658.2 coordinate 25,946,183, forward strand.
AGAGGAAAAAGACAACTGAACTGTGGAGTATTATTTTGTAGCGTATGAAAGAAAACTAACAGAGAGAGAAATGCTTTTTGCGTTGCGCCCCCACCAACAAACCATGACACGTGGTTTCCTTTTATACGCGATCTGTGTGCAGCCCACTAAAATAATTTTATGTTTGGAAAAATGGCCTACTTAGCGGTAATACGACGCATCCTTCGTAACAATGACTCCTTATCTAACCGTCGACATGTGGCCCACCATTTATTTATTACTTTCTTTTGCATCACTAATTCAAACTTTGAAGAAAAGCCAAAGATTTGGGATTTTAATTTTTAAATTGGAGCGTTTTGAAATTTAGGTTAACCAAACAATATATTTATAAAATATAACAAACTTTCTTCCTTCCATTCGTGTATCTATTAGATATCAATGTCTTATAGCCTTTTATCTATGCTTCTAGGAGAGACTTCTATTTGATATTTTGTTATATTTTATAAATGTAGGATGTACCTTTTAAATGTAGCAAAATGAACCATAATAATTACAAAACATAACAAACATTCTATAATTAGAAACGAATAGACTTCCATTAGTATATAACATTAGTTGTAAATATTTTCAATCGTTTATCAAATATCAAAATAATTGGAACTAAGTTCGAATAAAAAGCATAAAGAGAATTTTCTACGTGGGAATGTAACAAAAAAATAATTTGATGTAGCTATATAATTTCATTACAATCACTCTTCAAATTCCAAAACAATCAATTTGACACTCTCTATCATAAACAACCTGCTCTTGAAATTTCACAAACAACAATTTCTCTCTATTCAATCTCATAAATCAAATTCAAAATTAAAGTTTCTTCCTCCACCCTATAGAATCGTTGATGAATAATGAATAGTTCTATAACTATATCTTTGTTGCTGAATCGCCAATCTTCTCTTGAATGAAAGTGCAAATGAATAATACTATAAACAAACTTACACTCTGACCATGTAAACAGCAAATCGAAAAACCATAACGTCTGGCGTAAAACATCTGCAACCACAGAAAGAATACAACATGAGTAACTTAGAAGATGAGGAATGAAACATGTAACAGCCATGCTGAGTTTATTGGAAGAAATTGTATCGAAATGTTCGAATCCAGAACTCAAAGAAAACATGAAATATATAGTAGAAGTTACAAGAATCGAGTTCTCGATAAATGAATAACGCGTCTCTGCTGTGGTATTGTATGTATATAAATTAATAAACAACAGGGTCTATGAAGAGGGCAGCACCACGAAACCATATGAAAGATAACTTGAAATATATCAAGAGAATAATTAAAGCTACCAATTTACATCATATCATAAACAAATTGCATCATATAACAATTCAGCATGGTGTGGTTAATATAGATTTGCATTAACAACATTAAGTTCTATAAAGGTAACTTTCTGTGAAAAATAAATAAATTTGGAAAGCTTCTAAATGAGATGCTCTTTTACCTTTTGTCTATATGGGAAGCAGAACACCAGAAAATTTGATGCAAAGAAAACTGAAATATTGCTTATAAAGAATGCCCCGATTGACAACAACTCTCAAAAATGTTCGAGAGTGAAGTGAAGTTTTGGAGCCCGACGTCGAAATAAAGGCTCGAGGCGGAAAGATGGAACGCCAAACTGCCATCTTTTAGCATCATACATTTCATTCCATGCCTGTACGATCTCATCGATTTTGAAGCCGAAACCTGCAAGCCCAAAATAAGAAGATGCTCTATTAACAACAGAAAAAGATTGTGTGAAAAGAAAAGTTGAACAATATTGCATTGCATCAAACAGAAGCTCTATTCTCTAAGGAGGACAGCTTGTGCTTTACCTTCCAGTGCTGTTTCATTGGAACAATGATTCTTTATCATAACTGCAATATCTGTTTGGGAAGCCCCAGCAAGTTCGAACTTCTCTACCGACACTTCCAAACATTCCTCCCAGGTTGGTAGCTCGATCTTATATTCCACGACAGAACGCTCGTACAACAAGGTGCCCCATAAAAGGTATATCTGTGATCTCATGTTTGAAGCCAACTCTGCAGCTTCATCAGCAGGTATCTCAGTGAATAGTTTTTCCAATCCCAATTTTTCTAACTCAGATCTGTATTTTTCACTTTTGGAGAGTCCATTCAGGCGTTGTTCCTCTATTTCTTCCCACATCAGCATGCCCTTCTCCATGCTGTCCTCGGCCTTGTTATAAAGTTGTAAGACCTCTGTGGAGAAGCTCGATTCCAAATCGATTTTGCTTCCACTAGCAATAGCATAATACCAGCAAAGCTTAGCCTGCTCAAACTGCTGCTGCCCAAGTGCAAGGAAACCTTCATAGAAGTCAGGTTTTACATTTAGAGCTTCTTCGTATCTCATTTCGGCTTTTTTGTATTCTTTTCGTGCCCATTCATATGCATCCTTAATCCGTAGAAGTAGAGTTTCTCTCGAACAGTCTTCCGGAAAGAAAACCTGCTTCCTTGCCCTGGACATGTGAACATTGCCCCAGTTGAAGAATGCCAGAGCTGCCATTTCTTGAAACTTATCAGCAGCAATTTCAAAAAGTTCCTGTGCACTATCTCCTGTTACAGAATCCTCCATCGCTTCCGAGTACAGCTTCATTCCAAGCTCATGAAGATCCAGGTATGAATCAGAATCAACCGCAACATGGTTCTTGAACAATCGTGCAAACTGGACTATCCAATCCTCAACCGTGGTCGTTCCCCTTACAATCTCTTTGTCATTTACGGAATCCCCATTCATCACCACTGTATTTTTTCTTTTATCAATAGCCTCTGGATGCTTCTCCTCGCTCTCGATTTCCTTGTAGGCAGGTTCCTGATCAGGACTAACCTCTGTGATGTAAAGTCTAAGTGAACCCTGCGATTGACTAGATGATTCAACCGACCTTAACTCCTCTGTGGTAGTAATTGTAACCAGATCACCCTCTTGATCTCTGTACTTCACAAGAACACCCTTCAAGCTTGGAAATCTGTCGCGAACTATCTCGCTCACCAATTTTATGCTGCAGTTTGTAGGTAACTGTGCCCATCTTATGTCTTCTCCAAATACTAACTTCACTGTCCTTGAGACCGGTTTTTCCTCAATCGGTTCAATGAACAATTTGTCTTCCTCAATAGTATTTTTTGTAACTTCCTTATCTTCAACCTGATCAACTTGAATCACTTGATCAATCTTCTCCTCCACGATCAACTTATCATCTGTCTTTTCATCAACTTTCTTATTCTTCTTCTTCCTTAGTTTCTCCCTAACTACCTTTCGCAAATGCGCTCCGGGAGGTAGCTTTACGCTGGCCAAACCAATTTCTTTTTCATCAACATCAACACCCTTTTCTCTCATCGTCTTCTTGACACTATCCAAAATCTCTAACGCAGAGAAGTTGTTAGGCTCCAAGCTCAAAACAGTATTGACATCTCTCAACGCCAAATCAAACCGATTCAAAGCCTCGTAACACCTTGCTCTCTTCAACAACGCCTTGCTGTACCTTGGATGAGCCTCCAGCGCCAAATTACACTCGTTAATCGCCCGTGGATACTCGCCCAATCCCAATTGCATATAACACGCAGCCATGTTGCTATGAAGATGAGCAACATCAATATGATTTTTCGGCAAAAGCTTAAGAGCTTTCTCATATTTCAACATGGCGCCTTCATGATCTCGCTTCTGAAATAGCCGGTTGCCTTCCTCCTTAAGCTCTTGGGACATGTTTATGAAAATCGCCGTGTCTTCATCGAACGCCTTCGAGTTCCGGTCAGAAGGCCGAGCAGTCTTTGAATTAGCATTCCCAGGCTTCTCCCCAACATTTTCCTTCTTCTTTCCCGTTGGCTTCCCCATTAAAATAACACAGAAATGACAAAGTTGCTGATTCAAATCTCAAATCCAACCCTCCTCACTCTCCTTCCTTTCTAATCCTCAAATCATACAAAACTCCATCTATTGAAAATCCGTGGAATATAGAATACAAACTACAGAGAGGCAAACGAAACAGGAATAGAAGCTAGAGTAATAAAATTGAAAAAAAAAAAAAAAAAAACCCAATCAAATACGCTTCCCAACTTGAAGATCGAAATTACAAAACTCGTACAAATCTTAGTTGATGAACGAACAAAAGAAACGAAAATCAAAGAAGCACGTCTGTATACATGTATCTGGCTTCCTCTTAACTGCTCCGGACCTGAAAATTCAGATTCTGAAGACGAAAATAGGGAGAGAAATCAACAGAATCGAATGGAATGGAATGGAAATGAAATCGTTGAGGCGAGAATTCCAGGAACCGAAGAAGGAGATGAGGAAGCCAGATGGAAATGGAGAAGAAAAGGGCGCGTAGGATAATGGGAGAAATGAAATGAAACGGAATATTATTAATATTATTCTTTCTTCTAATAGGCCTCTAGGGTTTCGGGAATGGCAGGTCAACATTTCAAATGATCTTGTCAATCCCCATTGTCATTACCGCGCATGTCGCTGCTTTTTCCTTTCTTTCCTATTCATAAAAATTACATACCTTTCACCCTTCCACCCAACATATTTGGAAACATTTTTTTATTTATTTTGAATTCAAAATCTCCAACCTAATTAATTTAAATAAAAACATTGGCATTTGCTTTTCGAGATTTTTCAATTATAATAAATAAATAAAAACTATTTATACTCATAATCAATCAAACATAAAAACTCCTTATTAGTTTGTCTATTTGGTCATTTTTTACCATTTTTCTTTGTTTTTATTGCCACACATTAGTTTAACGTCCTTCTTTTTGCATCGAGATGTTATTTTAATTTCTGACTTACCGTCTAACTTGTTAGTTTCAAAAAAATTCAATTTTAATGTTGGGACAAAAGATTGTTCTTTGTAGGTGGATGTCGCGACGAAAATACTTTAAATTTTTAAATTTATTTATATCGAAGAAAATGTTAAAAATAAAAAAAATTTACAAAATATTTACAATATATAACAAAATTTCAAATTTTATCAATAATAAATATTGATATGGCTTCTACCAAGAATCCAAAATTTTGCTATAACATGTAAATATTTTAGTTTATTTTAAAATATTGATGAATATTAAGTGAATAAAATATACTCAACAAAAAAATGGTTAAAAACTTTAGAGTATATTAACACTGTGAATACAATTTGAATTTAAAAAGTTATTGAATATATTTTAATGTTGGGATTTATCACAAATAATAAAGCTAACTATTTAAATTACATAGAAAAAGCCTTAAAGAAAAAAATTATTAATAATTGAATCATATGCTTAAAAACTTATTTATTAAAAGAAATAATAAGTATTTCCTTCATCGAAATTATACGAAAAAGGTTTTATATTTTTAAAATGTGTGAATTGAAAGAAAAATAGTGTTAATTATCATTTAATTATGTTTATGTTGGCACATTGATATTTGTTTATACACTAATAAAGTGGTTGATTTTGATTTAAGTACATAGAATATCATGATTGATGAAAGATCATGGAGTGTGGATTTTCTTAAATTATAATATGGTTATAAATTTAGGTTTTAAAAGGCAAATTCTTGAAAAGTATACTGTTTTATTAAAAAATAAAACAACCTCTTTCTTGAAAAGGAAAAAAGAAAAAATGGACATACAGACTCACTGTTGTTTATACACTAATAAAGATGTAGTGGAATTGGTTGTACTCCAGCCCTAATTACCTTACAAAGTCTCCTTCCAACATGCTCAATTTCATACCTTAAATAAAGAAAGAGGTATTTTAAAGGTTTGTTTTTTAAAATAGCAAAATAAATTAAAATATTTACAAACTAAGCAAAATAAATTAAAATATTTACAAACTATACCAAAATTTTGAATTCTATTACTGAAAAATAGCAAAATTTTGAAATATATTACTAAAAGAGTCTTATATCACTCTAACACATCAATGACTATCAATGATAGAATGATACTAGATTTGATAAATGAAATTCTGTCTCAAAATTGGTAATAAATAGTTCTATTTACCATTTTAGATATGAAAATTTGTAAGATTACTTTTTTTTTTAACATGAATCCTCAACCTCAATATGTTAAAAACTATAATCACATACGATCTAGTTTTAAAATTTTAAAAATAATAAAATAAAATACAAATTTTCTAAACAAAGCATTTCAATCTTTTAATTGCATCGCCTAACATTTCTTCCCATGTTTTATTTTCACTCTTGTTCTTGTTCATACTTTCATTTTTGATCCTTGCTCGCCCTTCCTCTTGTTCTGCTCATTTTTTCTGGTCAAATAAGCTTTTTTGACCAATTTTTTAAAAAGTAAATCATTAATTTACTCTCCATATTTTGTGCACACATATATTATATAAAAGCAACAATATAAATTTATGGGAGCTTAGGTGAGCTGTTTAGTAAAATATGGGATCGGTTCATACTACGGATTATGGAAGAAGGTGAAGAATATTTGTAATTTGTGTAAAGGGAATATGATCCTGGTTTGTCGTGCCTTGTCTGCCACACTTATACTTGTGTGCTCTAAAATTATTATATAATAACGGTGAAAACGTCAATTTACAAATGACATAATGTTCTACAAAGCAACAGGCCATTCACAAAAATGTCTCACATTTAAATATTAGAAAGAAAGTGCTTGTATTTCCTAAAACATATCAACCATTTAAAATCTAATAAATATGCCATTTCAATAGGTTGCACCTTGAGTATAGCTTACTTAACTTATATGTTAGTAATCAAAAGTTTTGTGGTCTGAGTCTCTCTAACCAAAAACAACATTTGTACTTTCCTTTGTTACATTAAGAGAGAATATTAGACTTACTTAAAGATACTCAGAGAACATAATCTCAATCCCAATAGTAACTAAAGATATCAAGAAACTAACAGAATCTTAACAATCAAAAAACAAACTTAAGTGTATTCTATCATTACTATCCACACAAGAGTTTTTTACCACTGAACCATATTCAACTATATTGGACATGATTTAGTCCCAACAGAGTATGAACTACATACACACAAATGCTGCCATATAAGCTTATCCAAGTTAGAAGCACTTGTGAAGATTTTCTTTTAAAGAACATTAATCAAGATAAGTTGACTACCTACGCCTACGCTATTATTTACATTTTTGAAGCATATGAGATCCAACGTGGTAGGGGCCATACGGTGGTTAAACTTTACACAAACTAAAAACTAGTAAGAAAGGAAAAGCAAACCTGCAAAAATCATGGGCTTATTTCGCAACTCCAGCAGCGAGAGAAAAGCCCCATCATTCCTGCCTCCACAGGCTGAGCAACGTCCCTCTCTCGATTATGTAACACTCTTACAAATTCCTCTGAACTCAGTTCACCATCTAAATTTGTATCGAACAGATGAAAAATTATGTCCACAACCTCGTCCGAGAGATTGATGCCACACACCTGACATTACACAAAATCCGCCCCCAAGACAAAATCAATCGTTTGTTCTTCAGTATTCATAATGTATAAAGGTTAGATGGATTTTGTTTGGTAAGAAGGTTGGTTATAAACATGATACCTGTGATGCAGCACGTTGAAAATCGTTCTTTGTCAGAAGGCCATTTACTTTTCCGTAACTAAATAATGCTAGAGAAAAAGGTTGCAATTTTCTGCGTAGAGTATCGAAATCCTTGAACTCCTCCCATGAAATACGAATGTCCATAAAATGTGGTTTATTGTCCATTCTACTAACTCGATCGAGCAACTCACGTAAACGAGATGAGTCAGCTGAGGCAACCATGGACAATGCAAAGTCCTTTGCAGATATGGTTCCTCTTAATTTATAGTCATAATGTGCAAACTCCAATTTCAGCATCTACAACACAAATGGATATTTTGGAGTTCAGGATTTAAATAGAAGGCAAGTGAGCATTTTCCAAACTGCTTCATGATCAAACAATTTTGAAATGACGCAACAAATCTTTGCTTTTCGCAACAAGTTAGTTTAGATTGAGTCATAGATAAAAAAAAATTAGCTTGGTAGCATACGGTTACCTCAATCTGCAGATCTTTCATAAATTGGATAAATTTTTCAAGTTGGAGGCCTGCGTTTCCATCTTTACCAAAGAAGTATTCTACAAGGCCTCCATTTTCCACACAGCCGTCAAAGATTAATCTGCTACGATGTCCATTTCTATGTTGAGCGCCTTGTCGGTTATGGGACCGCATCAAAGCCATAACTTTCTTGAATTCTTCCTTATCAATCTCTCTACAAAATGCAATAGCAATACTGTGTTACACAAGCAACATTTTTAATGAAATACATGTAAATTCAAGGAGGTTAGTGGTAGTTTAAACTGTTCTAGGAATTCAAAATGCAGCTAAAATATGCTTAAACAAACAAAATATATTCAAAATGATTATAGTGTAAAGCTCAAATGCTAATATAATGAGAATAAAACTATCAAGCATGTCACCCCCTAAATGGCTTGAATCATTGAAGATCCTTGAGAAAATGCTAACACAACAGACCACATGTAAATCTCAATAGCCTAAGTTACCGAGCATGCATTCTATCTTTCCAACCGCTGGTGTAACTTAAATGTGTTAGGATTGTGTGGAGCCCCAAGTAATCCCACAACATTGACAAAACTCCACGAATAATGGTGCACACAAGGAAAACTTCACTTAAAGTTAGTTTAGGGCTCCACCCCATTATTGAATGGGTTAACATTTGTTATTTTATTAGTGATTACCTATTTGCCTTTAACTTGTGAAGTGAGAATTCGAAATGCAAGTATATTTTACAATTATTTATATCACAATACGATTTGACCGGGCTCAAAATTGCAAGACTAGTGTCTAGAGACTAAAAGTAAATTTATTGAACAAGGTTACACATTACATACCCATCGTTGTTGAGGTCAAACATTTTAAACGTAACAATAAAACTCGATTCTGGGATGCTGAGTAGTGTTTTTAAAAAGATGTACCTATTAAGCAAAGAAAAGTATTGTCAAGATTGAGTATAATAACGAAGACTAAATGTCATATGGCAAACATGTGTAAGCCTGCAATGACATGGAATGAAAATATAATCTCATAGCACAATGTAAATGAAATAAGTAACATAAAAATATAAAATGGCTTACTCTTTAAAAGAAACATGCCCATCATTGTTTATATCAAAAAGCATGAGCAAATTAGAAGGAGCACAACGTAGCTCCCCAGGGTTTCTTTCCCCGCATAAATATCCATCTCTTACAAGATGTGACTCTGAAGGCGGAAAGACAGGAATCACTGCCCGCATGAGATCCATTGGTGTCATGAGTAATTCACCATCTGGAGCACGAAATGATGCAAAATACTCATAGACCTTCAGGAAATGATCAGATGGCAAGAAAACATGTCAAATAAAACAATCCTTAAATAACAAGATTTAAGAGCAAACTAACCGATCCTTGGACCAAAATTTTCCTACAATCCAGATTTAGTATTTGCAAAGAAAGACAACTAGTTTACTGGATTTGGCTACAAGATTATAACAACTCACACGATTGTTAGTAATGCTGTCAAAGAAAACATGATGGGAAAAAAATCATATTATGCTTATAAACTATGAAGTTGAATAAACTCTAATCTTTGAATCAATTTAGATTGATTTATACTTATTTTCATTTAAAATAAGCTCAAAAATCAGGTAATTAAAACTATACTTATCCCAAAATCCCACCGAAGTAGCAATAAAAAATTGTCGCACAATTCTATTTTAACTAGGTAGCGGAAGCAGACAGCTCGTATTAACAAAAACCGTTTCACTATAACTATGTTAATTAACACACTCCCAGATTTAGAGGTGTGAATTGAATTTTTCCCCCAAACCTAAATAAAGAAATAGCACATAATAAGCAGAATAAAAGGCATAATATACCTTCTCAGGAGGACTGTACAATCGAATCCGTTTCTCGTAATTGAAGAATACCTTTCGACGAAACTCCTCTGCAAAGACAAGTAGAAAGGAGCAAAGTCAAAAACAGTAACTTCATTTGATTTTCATCCATTCCAACTACGATTACTCATCTAAAAACGTATTCAGTAAGTTCAATAACCCAACATAACTACACACAATCTCTCATAAACAATTCTACTCCCCTAATACTGACGAAAGAACAAACAAATAAGAAATGGAAGAACGATTACTTGTTTACCTCCAAACAGAAACTTGGAGGAGATTTCAGGAAGAGAGAATTTCCGAAAAAACGAAGACGAACGCGGGTGCTCGACAACGGCATCTTCAGCACTATCCACAACAGCTGAATCGGCGAAAGCTAATGTTGGAGTAGCAGAATTAGCAGACACACAGACAAACCCTAATCCAGAAGCAAGCAAAATTCCTGACGACCATTTGAGAAAAGAAGAGATCCAGAGGCGATCGGCATCGGAAGTGGAAGGTGAAGCCGAGGAAGAGGATGACTGATTGACGGAAAGCCATCGGATGGAGTAGAGTGAGGGAATGGACGGCGATGATCTACGGAGAGACCGTAAAGGCAAAGCCATTAGCTAAAAGTGTTGGGAGTTGAAGTTGAAAAGAGATAGACTGATGGGAAAGGAAAAAGGAGTCCCCGCGTTTATCAAACGTGTATTCACCAACCCCACTTTATTTAAAGAAATTGTATTTTGCACCATAATTTTGCTCTTGGAAGAAGAGATTTTCAAATATCGAAAAGTGAAAACTAAATAGAGTATAATTTTGTGCTGATTAATAGTTAATTGTGGCCCAATTTAGGGCCCAATTTCTTGGACTTTGATTTCCATTTTACCCAACAATAGATGACATCTTTGCTTAGTCCACACTAATTGTTGTAGTTTACGAAATCTAACCCAAATATTATGCACTCAAAAACATATTGTATGCATATATATAAATATAGTATGACGGTTCATTAAACCCAATTTTAGAAATAATAATTAAATATATAACAACAATTTTTAAAAATAATAAATATAGAAAAATCTATCTATAGACTATCAGTAATAAATCAATATTTGCTACATAATCTACGGAGATAGACTTGACATATTTTGATTATTCGTAAAAAATTTAAAATGTTTCTCCATACATAGTTATTTTGAACATAATTGCTATATTTATTGCTGTATTTGTAACTATCCCTTGATATGTATGGTAGATTTTAGTGAATTGCTTGCCATACTGATTGTATAGCTCAACTAAAAGAATTATATTATATATGTATATATATTAGCCAAAATATAAAGTTTGTTGGGGATAGATTTACTGGATAGATAGATAGTTTAGAGATATAGGAAATTCAAGGACACTGAGAGCTGGATATGGCATACCAAGGCCAATACGTCCAACCAATAGTTAGTCATGGGCATATAAGACCAATACAATTGATTGTTTGAGATTCACGAGGGAAATTATTGTCCCAATTGATGACCCATGACCAGGATCTTAGAGGAGCTCGTGTGACCTAGTGAGAGCCTATCTAGGTAGCCAAAAGACCACAAAAAGCTCAAAAGAGCACAGAAAGATGCCTAACAATAGCCCAAATGATCCATAAAATGAGCCTAGTGGTAGTTTAGAAGAATTAGAGAGTACCTCGAAGAGTCTTGAATGACCCATGAATTACCTTGGAGTGAGTAAGTTTGGAATCGTGTAGATTATCAACAAACGATTCGTAAAGGAATCTTTAAGGAGTTTTAAATGTTGCACTGAAGCATAGGTTACACCCCATAGTAGTGGTAGGAGTAATTGATTAATTCTAAAAAACAAAAAGAGTTTATTTGTATTTTGAAAATAGTAATATTGGAACACGTGTAAAAAAGTTAATCATTAAATGCATAAGTTACCTTTTTACCACCTTCTTTATCTCTTATCTTCTCATATTTAAAGGACAAAAATGAATTGATTGAGATTTTTTTATGGTTCTCCATGTATCTATTTTGTGTTTCCTCCTTTAAGCTACTATATTTAAATACGCAATTTGTTATTTTCTATAACTTCCTTTTCTAACAAATATTAGTTGTAATAACTAATTTCACTTCGTTTCTTTACCAAGCACACAGATTGAAGCTTTTGTATAAGATAAAATCACAACATTAATGATTTTATAAATTTAAAAGAGACAACTTCCAATCTAAATCTAAGTTTTCACCTTACTAGCCTATCTAAATGATGGAAGTCATCACTTGAATATACACCTAAAATTTAAAATTTGACACTTCCTAGATTTAAGAAGATTTTGAACCAAAAAATTCTCGATGAGTTAACCTCTTATGGAATGGCATCGGACCTATTCTATCCCCTTCAACCTCTATCTACTAAGGGATTCAATCTATTGGGAACAACCCTTTCCCACTTAATTAAATCAATAGGCTTTTTTATTAATGAAAATGAAATATAGTGATTGAAAGTTCTAAAGTTATACACTTGGAGAAACAAAAGGGACAGCTGGACTGCAATTAGTGGTTTTTATTATTAGAAAAACGTCTTTATTATTTTGTTACTGAAAGGGAAATTGTAATTTATTTGGGTTTTATTTTCTTTAATTATTGAGATTTTATTGTGTGGGGAAAATTGGGAGTGTAAACTAATAAAAGAAAGAACATTCCAAAATAAATTGACACGGAATGGCAATGCCAGCTGGCGAGCTGAGTAGGCATTCACCGAAAAACGCGTTGGTTTGAGAATTGAGTTGCCGCCCACTGTATGCAACATTTTCATACAAATACAAAACCTTTTTTCGTTAGTGAATTTTCAAATTTTCAAATTTTCAAAATCAAATTCCACAAATGTTTAAAAAATACACATTTTAATAAAAAAAACAAAGGAAATTTGAAAAGTAAATTAAGGAAAATTGCATCACACAAACATTTCAAAAAAATCGCTAAGTACATGTATTTAAAAAAAAAAACAGAAATATTTAAAAAGTAATAATTTATAATATTTTTATATATTATAAATATAACAAGTAATTAGTGAAGACTATCTAGATCGGCTTTTAAATTGACATGCATCATATTATCATAATAATTTTTTTTGTTATTTTGTTATATATCTCATCTTTTTAATTAAGGATATCAAATTGCTATTAAAAGATTATCGATTTTTAAATCTACTCATTTTACAATTAAAAAGATATCAAATTGCTATTAAAAGATTATCGATTTTTAAATCTACTCATTTTACAATTTAGAAAAATGTAGAAAGATTATTAGAAAGTCATTATTGACTTTTAAGTTTAAAGAGAGACATGAATTTTATTATAATTAATTTTTACTATTTGTGTGAGTGTCCCATGTTCTAACGTGATAAATAGCCTAAAATAATATTCTTAAGACTGTTTATATTAAATAGAATTTAAAAAAGAAAATCATTTTAATTTAAACTCCTTTGGTTGGCTAACATTTATTTCAAAATGACACTTGAGAGGATGCTCCCAAATGGGGTCACAAGAATCTCGGGGGCACCGCCTTGTATGTATAGTAGATGAGGGGGTCCCTCTTAATTTTCTTTCTTTTATTAACTATTTCTGTTTTGTCTGTTGAACCATCACGCTCATTTCCAGCACAAAATTGTCCCCTTCTTTTTTATAGAAAAGTAGACAATCAAACTTTTTATAAATTAGATTTTACTATGTTTTGTAAATTAATTTCAGTATTTTCATATTTTCTGTAAATGTCCATTTCTTTGCCTTTTCTTCTTCATTTTTCTTTTAACTTTTAATCAAGTTTATCACAATTTATAGTTTTTCACTTTACTTCTGGTAAAAGTTCCATTAAGGTCCAATCCAATGGGGGCTGCGATCAGTAAATTCCGCCAAAGTTTAATGTATATAATTTTGATCTTCCAATAGTAAAAAACTCAAAGGTCAAAATTTCATCTCAAGAAGATCAGCATAGGTTTCGTGACGAAATTTATCACCGGGCGGCACTTCCTTCCTGCACAAATAAAATAATACAAATCATAAAACAAAAATGAATAAAAGTTAAAGTTTACGGTTACAAAATAAAATAATAAATACCTGACACGGAATGAACGGGAAGGGAGTAAACGGAACACGTGAAACGACGGGGACGGAATCCCAACGCTGCACACACAACGGATTTGGAACGGTGACATATGTTTCGTCGGACGGCGATAAAAATCCATTTGCAAATTTGTTTGCAAGAGATATAGATGAGTTCATGTTGAAAAGATGATTAGTCTTCGAATTTGATGAGTTATTTGTTTTTGTTTTGTTTGAATTTAGATTTTGTTTGTTGTTGGGTTATCAAATTCAAAATAAAAATGTCCGAAATTCTCCTTCCACAGCAAATGATGTTTATATGTACAATTGGTGAAAAATTCGTCGGTTTTATCTTCTTCAAATCCTCTGCCAAAAACCACGAAGGATTTCGACTGACGAACTATCCCCTCAGCGTACAAAACTCGGGGAGCCGACGCAGTCCCGCTTCGAAATCAAAAGCTGAACTCATCACGAGTCATAAACTCAGTAAACAAAC